>NC_140583.1:308938084-313938084 GCF_964204655.1 Triturus cristatus
GGTGTGGCACTACCGAGAGTTCCAGCAGCGTTGTGTACCACGGTTGTCTGGCCCATGTTGGAGCTACTAGAATCAGTGTGAGGGAGTGCTGTTGTAGCTTTCGCACCACTAATGAAATTCGTGGGAGAGGTGGAAAGGCGTACGCAAATTTGCCTGACCAGTTCATCCATATCGCATTGCCTTTGGACAATGGGTGTGGGTATCTGGCGGCGAAGCTTGGGCATTTTTTGTTTTCGTGGGTGGCGAATAGGTCTATCTGTGGATGCCCCCACATCTGAAAGAACGGGTGAAGAACCTGCGGGTGAAGTTCCCACTCGTGGATCTGCTTCGTCTGTCTGCTGAGCAGATCTGCCATGGTGTTTTGGACTCCTGGGACATGTTGGGCTAGGAGAAAGATTTTGTGTGGAATTGCCCAACTCCATATGCTCTGTGCTAGTTGAGAGAGCTGTGGAGAGTGTGTGCCGCCTTGTTTTTGAATGTAGTACATGGCCATCATGTTGTCTGTGCGAATGAGGACTGCCTTGCCTAAAATCTGTGTCTGAAAGGATTTTAGGGCTAGAAAGATTGCCAGTAACTCCAGATGGTTGATATGGAGTAACTTTTGTTGCGGCGTCCATGTGCCCTGCACTGTGAGGTGTAGTAGATGAGCTCCCCAGCCGGAGAGCGATGCGTCTGTTGTCAGGATTATTTGTGGACCGGGTCGAGGAACGGTCGACCTCTGGAAAGATTTTTGGTGTTCCACCACTGCAGAGAGCGATGGGTGCGACCGTCTACCAACACCAGATCTGTCAGTTGCCCCTGGGCCTGGTTCCATTGGCGCGCTAAGCACTCTTGGAGGACGCATCTGGAGTCTTGTATGGGGCACTATGAAAATGCAAGAGGCCATCATCCCGATCAGTTGCATAAATACTCTTGCTGGGAGAGAGTTTTGAGGTATGAATCTTTGACGCAAAGCTTGAATGCTTGCAATCCTGGCAGGATTGGGGTAGGCTATGGCTTTTGAGGTGTCTATGGTGGCACCGAGGAATTGCGTTGTGTGGGATGGTATTAGCTGGGACTTTTGGTGGTTCACTGTGAAGCCTAGCTGGTGAAGTAGTTGGATGGTAGTGGCGGTGTGATGTACACATTGGTTGTAGAACGTGGCTTTTATTAGCCAGTCGTCCAAATATGGGAAGACGTGAATGTGCTGTCTTCTGAGGTGTGCCGCCACTACCGCTAGGCACTTGGTGAATACCCTTGGTGCTGTTGTGACCCAGAATGGGAGCACTTTGAACTGGTAGTGTTGCCCGTCCACTACAAATCTGAGGTACTTTCTGTGAGCATGGTGTACCGGAATGTGAAAGTATGCGTCTTTCAAGTCCAGTGTGGTGAGAAAGTCGTTTTGGGAGAGGAGCGGAAGTACCTGCTGAAGTGTTACCATGTGAAAATGGTCCGAATGTATGTATGTGTTTAGAGGCCGGAGATCTAAGATAGGTCGTAGAGTCTCGTCTCTTTTTGGTATCAGAAAATATAGGGAGTAGACCCCTAAATTTTGCTGATTTGCAGGGACTTGTTCTATCGCCTGTTTTTGTAGGAGGGAGATTATTTCCTGTTTTAGTAACGTGGAATGTTCTTGTGACATTGGGCGTTGCCTGGGTGGAATGTTGGGGGGTAGGTGTCAATTCTAGGCAGTACACTGAACGAATAATTTGGGTCACCCATCTGTCTGATGTGATGGTCTCCCAGACGTGAAGGAAATTTTGTAACCTGCCCCCGACCGGAGTGGGATGGTCTGGAGGGAGCAGGGGGAAGTCATTGGGTAGGTGGTGTGGCAGAGTGGGCGGTATTTGTTTTGCCTCGGCCTTTATTGTTATTGCCTCTATAGCCGCCTCTTAGATAACCCCTTGTGAAGGTGGATTGAGCAGGAGATTTGTAGGACGTGGAAGCGCTATCTGAGGAGTAGCCTCTGGCCGTGCCCCGAAAGGAAGAGCGGCGAAAGGGGCGCCTAGGAGGGTGTGACTGCAGGGCTCCCATTGATTGCCGTATCGGTGTCCTTCTTCATCTTCTCAAGGGCCTCATCTACCTTTGGGCCGAATAGATGTTCTTGATCAAATGGATGATTTAATATGGAGGCTTGTACCTCAAGTTTAAAGCCTGAAACTCTCAGCCAAGCATGGCGACGGAGGAGGACGCTAGTGTTAATGGCCCTGGAGGCTGTGTCTGCCGCGTCTAAGGCACAGCGTAAAGAGGTATTAGTTATGGTCTTACCCTCTTGAATTAACTCATTGGCCCTATTTTTGTATCTTTCTGGGAGATGGTGCATGATGGTTTCTAGTTCATCATAATGCGCCCTGTCGTATCTGACCAATAGCGCTTGAGTGTTGGCGATACGCCATATATTGGCTGCCTGTGACGCAGTGCGCTTTCCTGATGGGTCCAGTAGCTTTGACTCCTTGTCAGGTGGTGGTACTTCGCCTGACGCCTGGGAGTGTGACCTCTTCCGTGCAGTGGAGACCACTAGAGAATCCAGTGGCGCTGGCCCTTTGATATAGGAAGGATCTGTGGGGGCAGCTTTATACTTCTTCTCTATGCGTGGGTTAATGACCCTAGCCCTGACTGGGTCTTTAAAAACCTCTGGCGAATGTTTTATTACCCCCTTGAGCATAGGTAGTATAGAAGTAGACCTATGTGCGGTATCAAAAGTGTCGAGGAGGAAATCTTCCTCTACTGGGTCAGTGTGTAGCTCTACCCCGTGATAATGTGCCGCCCTCTGAAGTAGGTGGTGAAAACCTAATGAGTCTTCTGGTGGAGATGGCCTGGATGGATAAAGGTCATCTTGTGGGACATCTGGAATGTCTGGATTATTATAATTGACCCATGGGTCTGGGGATCCTGTAGGGGTGGGGTCTTGTGGCACATCCCCTGGATCGTAGTATGGGTCCCCCTGATCATCATAGTCTGGAGACGGGATCGGAGAGCGATGAGGCAGGGGTGGAGAAGGCGGAGGGGGCGGAGGTGGAGAGGGTGGAGGAGGTGGGGAAGGCACTCTGAAAGGGGAGGTAGCACAGTCTTTCCTCTTTGGAGGTGGAGGCGGAGCCGGCTTGTCCAAATGTCTCTTTTTAGTAGAAAGTGCCAAATGTCCAGTTTTTGGATCCTTGGTAAGTGTCTTTTGCAAAGGATCCGGTGTAAACAGTTCCTGAGACAATGATTGTTCGGTCGGCGCCGAAGGTTTCGGGGCCGATGGCTTTTTATGCTTGTCCGTGACGTGCTTTTTTGGAACCTCCGATTTTTTGGTCGACGCCGAGGTAGGCTTCGGCGCGGGAGTGTCGGTGCCGAGGGCCTTTTGATGTTTGGTCGGCACCGAAAGGCTGGGTTTCGACACCGAGGACTTTGGTGCTGAGCTCGGTGTCGAGGTAGAGGCCGGTTTCTTTTTCGGTGCCGAAGTGTGTTTATCGGCACTGCTGGCAGGCTGGCTCGAGCCCGAGCCGCCGGAAGGCTTATTAGGCTTCTTCACCGGGCCCGAAGGTGGGGTGTTTGAAGCAGTGTCTTTGGTCTTACCTAGGCCCGGAGGCGAAGGCGTGACCGAAGCCTTTTTGGGTGTCGGCGCGGGTGTGGGAGGGCGTATAGTACTCCCGACCCTCTATGCCGGGGTGATGTCCTCCACATCCGAGTCGTCGGCTTCGGAAGCACTGACGAGGTCCTCTTCGGTGTGCTGCTGTCCCGGAGCTTCGACGTCGTCCCCGAAGATGTCGACTGGAACGGAGGTCGAGGAGTGTGCCATGTTTCGTCTGGCCCTTCGATCTTGAATAGTCTTTTTCGATCTGAAAGACTTGCAGGCGGGACAGTCTCGAGCCTTGTGTTCAGGGGAGAGGCAGAGGTTGCACACCTCATGAAGATCGGTGTGGGGGAATTTGGACCCACATCGAGGGCACTTCTTGAATGGAGTTCTTTCCATCAGCCGGGACCGGAGCTTGGATAGGCACGAAGTCCGCCGTCGACGACTGGAATCGAAGGTGTGTCGAAATGAAGGTGATTGAGGAGATCAGGATCTGAACAATACCGCGATGAGCGAGGATTCCGCTTCAATCGTCGAACTGGAAATGTTCGGAACCGGAGCGCGAAGTATTACATCCGAGCCCGATGGCGGAAAAAAACAATCTGAGGATGGAGCCGAAGCCCATGCGCAATACGATCCAAGGGAGGAGTCACCGACCTCGTGACTTCCAAAGACTTTCCAAGAGGAAAAACAAACTGCTAACATCCGGGCCCAACACCAGATGGCGATCTATGCAAAAGTGTGTAATCTGCAGCTCATATGCCTCGAACATATACATACCTATAGATATATCAATGGTGAAAGTCACATACAGCATATGGGGTTGCCCCCGGAAATTTTATAAGGTGTGGGGTGGTGGCTCAAATACTACTCGCTGGGCTCCGCAGGGTAAGAGGCCGGGCAGATTCCAAGTACATGTATCAACCAGAACCATGTGTATCAGGAGTTAAAGTGCAGATAATTGTCTGTGGGACTTTGCTATTGTCGATCTTCTGTGGCAATGTTCACTGGATGTCGGATATCTGGGGGGGGTTACAATGTGGGAGGGGTGTTTGTCTCTCAATGAGTTTGTACCCATGCGGGTACCCATTTGGCACCTTTTACTGTGGAGTTTCGTTTATCTGCAAAATAAAAAATATAGTATATTTATAAATACACGTTTTCCACCACAACCCAGGAAGAGCGCGACTGCTGATCTAACTTAGTCATTTCTGGTCCTGATTGGCTGCGATTAAATTGAGATTTTGTTTGCCCAAGAGTTAGAAGATGTGGCCCAGTTCGGCTTGGTTCAAATACCCTTGTCATCCCTGGTAAATGATCCACTGATATTTGGATATGGGTTTGTGGAATCCAGTCCTATAATTTATGTGCTTTTTTCAAAAGCACTCAGGAACTCCCATCTCCCTGCTTGTTGAAGTAATACATACTCATTGTGTTGCCTGTGCTCATCAAAACTGAGGCGCTAATTATTCTTAGAAGGAAGGAGTGCAGGCTTAGCGCTATGGCTCTCAACTCAAGGTGCGCCTTTTACAACGGCCAGCTGGCGCGGGCTACTACAGGTGTGCACCCCCAACCTTTGAGGGAGGTGGTCATCATTATTATGAAATGGGCTCTTTACTGGAGAAAAGAGTTTTTGACTTGTGTCCACAAAGGTAAGTCTTGGTTCATTAGGCCTGTCACTTTATAGGGCTCTCAGATTGTAACCATTGCTGCACTCTTCTTGAAATGGCCTCATGTGTAGGCGGCAATGTGGGAATTGAAGGGATGCAGGACGACACCATCCCTAAATAGGATTTGAAGAGTCGGCAAAGACTAACTTCTTTCTCTTACTGATTGACCAATATGATCAGATATGCTACTCTCTCCTTTGATCGCAAGCCTTGTTTACACCCATGTCTAGTATTGCTCCCAAAAACTAAATTATTATGCAAGGAACTAAAGACGATTTATTTTTGTTTGGAGTAAGTTGCAAACAGTCTTTAGTAGACACTGTTGTGGCTCTAGAAGAAATTCCTTTGAGTAGACAACTGTATAATTGTCTGGCCACTTTGAATCGTAGATATTTCTGGTGACTGATGGATTGGGATAACGAAATATGCATCCCTTCAGTCCAGGGTGACATGCAATCTTCTCTTTAAAGAAGTTGAAGGACTTTCTGCTAAGTCACCATGCAAAATGTTTGCTTTTTGAGAAACTCATTTAAATTCCTGAGGTCAAAAATCAGACTCAACTTGCCCGATTTTTATTTAATATGGAAAAGCGAGAATAAAGACCTACATTTTGCTAGACTTTGGGGACCTGTTCTACGCCCATTTAGTAGTGTGGAGAGAATCTCAGCTTGCTGATGGGGCCTCTCGTGTGTAGGTGGGGGATCCTACACAAACTCCAGTGTCTAGCCAAGCTGTACCAAATCCAACACCCAATGATCAGATGCTGTAAGAAGCTGGCTCTGTATATACTATACCAAAGTGAGGTATTGTATGCACAGAATCCAGTAGAACCCCAAAGGTAGGCAGAGGTAAAGTTAGATAGCACCTCACTCTGTATTTGTGATCGAGCAGTAAGGCAGTATCAGAGGACAGTGTACATTTGTTGTACACACTCAGTCAGCAAATGAATTCACACACTCAAAGACTGAACTTCAGACATTTTGTTTTTGTATAAAAAATATTCTTTTAGATATTTTATTTCCTAGAACCAGGCTAACCTGGCACAGGTAAGTGATAAGTACTTTGCAGTAAATATACAGTTTGTAACAGTTTGGATTGCAATTGTAAATGCACTTTGTTTTTTGTTTTGACTTACAGTCTGGTTGCAGGGAAATGCAACACTTTGTAAATACAGTACATAGACTTAAATGGGCTTTTCAGTAACATACCAGGTAAGTTACTTTTTAGATTACTTTTCTTACTCAGAGTAGTATACCTGGATACTACTCTGGGGCATTTCCTGTAAACAGGTAAAGTAAAATCATTTTGGTTAAATAGTACAATTTTAAAGAATTTCTTTAGGTTTTCAAACTCCTTGCTTAGAAACTTTTCCAAGAAAAATAGTCAATGTTATCCTATTGAGGAAAGGAATATGCCTCTTACCAGTATGCATCTGTTCTTAGCATGTAGAACTGCAGATCTACACACTTGTGCATAGATCGCCATCTGGTGTTGGGCCCAGATGTTTGCAGTTGTTTTTCCTTTTGGAAAGTCTTCGGAAGTCATGAGGTCGGTGACTCCTCCTTTGGATCGTATTGCGCATGGGCTTCGGCTCCATCCTCAGATTGTTTTTCGCCAGCAGGGAAATGATGGAGCGTAGTAATAAACAGTGAAGATGCCGATGTGTGTTGTATCTAAATAAGATAAACTGGAACAGATAAAGGTAGCCGGGGAGGCGGGTGGGCGTGTGTAGATCTGCAGCTCTACATGCCAAGAACAGATGCATACTGGTAAGTAGCATATTCCGTTCGAGGCATATGAGCTGCAGATCACACACTTGTGCATAGATTATATAGCAGTACCCACCCTTCGCGGCGACCACCCGTATCTGTTGCAGTGGTTTTGAAATAATGTTTTGAGTACAGCCCGGCTCACACTAGCTTGTTGCTTAGTTTGCACATCTACACAATAGTGTTTAGTGAAAGTGTGCGGTGTTGACCATGTAGCTGCTTTGCAGATATCATCTAATGGAATGTTTCCTAGAAAAGCCATTGAAGCCCCTATTTTACATGTAGAATGGGCTTTAGGGGGAACAAATAGCGTTCATTTTGCTTTGTGGTAGCAAATCTGAATGCATTTGACAATCCACCTAGCGATCCCAGACTTGGAGATGGGGTTGCCCTTGTGTGGTGGAGAGAAAGAGACAAACAGTTGTTTGGTCTTACGGAAAGGTTGTGTTCTCTCGATGTAGTAGAGTAAGGCTCGTTTGACATCTAGTGTGTGGAGAGCTCTTTCTGCAACGGTCTGTGGTTGCGAGAAGAATACTGGTAGTTCTACGGATTGGTTTAGGTGAAAGGGAGAAATGACTTTAGGGAGGAATTTTGGGTTGGTACGGAGAACAACTTTGTTATGGTGCATTTGTATAAAAGGTTCTTGAATGGTAAATGCTTGTATCTCACTGACCCTTCTGATGGCTACGAGAAAAGCGGTTTTCCACGTTAAAAATTGGAGTTCACATTTGTGCAGTGGTTCAAAGGGAGGCCCCATTAGTCTGGTGAGAACGATATTTAGGTTCCACACAGGCGAGGGTGGCACTCTGGGGGGAATTATTCTTTTAAGGCCTTCCATGAAGGCTTTAATGGCAGGTACTCTAAAGAGTGATAGATGTTGCTTGTTTTGTAGGTAAGCTGCTATGGCTGCGAGGTGCAGGTGAATGGACGTATAGGCTAGATTTCCCCTTTGTAGGTGAAGTAAGTAGCCTATGGTGTGTTGAATGGAGACGTCTAGAGGATTGATGGTGTTGTTGTGACAATAGACAACAAAACGTTTCCACTTGGCGGCGTAGCACGCTCTAGTGGTGGGTCGCCTAGCTTCCCTGATGACGTTCATACAGCCAGGGGGAAGATTTAGATAACCGAATTCTAGGATTTCAGGAGCCAGATCGCAAGGTTGAGCTGAGCTGGGTCCGGGTGTCTGATCTCTCCATGGTTATGGGTTAAGAGGTGTGGAGAGAGGCGTAATTTTTGGTGCGGTACTACAGATAGTTCCAGCAGTGTGGTGTACCACGGTTGTCTGGCCCAAGTTGGAGCTACTAGGATTAGTGTGAGGGAGTGTTGCTGTAGTTTGCGCACCACTAGTGGAATGAGTGGGAGAGGCGGAAAAGCATACACAAATCTGCCTGACCAGTTCATCCATATCGCATTTCCTTTGGACAATGGGTGTGGATATCTGGCGGCGAAGCTTGGGCATTTGGTGTTTTCGTGCCCCCACATCTGAAAGTTCGGGTGTAGAACTTGTGGGTGGAGTTCCCACTCATGGATTTGTTGCGTTTGTCTGCTGAGCAGATCTGCCATAGTGTTTTGGACTCCTGGGACATGATGAGCTAGGAGAAAGATTTTCTGGGGTATGGCCCATCTCCATATGCTCTTTGCTAGCTGAGAGAGCTGTGGAGAGTGTGTGCCGCCTTGTTTTTGAATATAGTACATGGCTGTCATGTTGTCTGTGCGGATTAGGACTGCCTTGCCTGAAATCTGTGTTTGAAAAGATTTTAGGGCTAAGAAGATCGCTAGTAACTCCAGATGGTTGATATGGAGTAACTTTTGTTGAGGTGTCCATGTGCCCTGCACGGTGAGATGTGATAAATGAGCTCCCCAGCCAGAGCGCGATGCGTATGTTGTTAGTACTATCTGGGGAACCGGGTCGAGGAACGGTCGACCTTTGGAAAGGTTTGTGGTGGTCCACCACTGCAGAAAGCGATGGGTGCGACCGTCTACCAACACCAGATCTGTTAATTGACCTTGGGCCTGGTTCCATTGGCGCGCTAAGCACTCTTGGAGAGGACGCATCTGGAGTCTTGCGTGAGGTACTATGAAGATGCAAGAGGCCATCATCCCTATTAGTTGCATAAACACTCGAGCTGGAAGGGAGTGTTGTGCCATGAATTTTGCGCGTAGAGCCTGAATGCTTGTAATCCTGGCAGGATTGGGGTAGGCTAGTGCTTTTGAGGTGTCTATGGTGGCACTGAGGTATTGTTTTATGTGGGATGGTCGTAGATTAGACTTTGCGTGGTTTACTGTGAAGCCCAGTTGGTGAAGTAGCTGGATAGTGGCATGCGTGTGTTGTACACACTGGCTGTATGAACTAGCTTTTATTAGCCAGTCGTCTAGGTATGGGAAGACATGGATGTGTTGTCTCCTGAGGTGTGCTGCCACTACTGCTAGGCACTTGGTGAATACTCATGGTGCTGTTGTGACTCCGAACGGGAGTACTTTGAATTGGTAGTGTTGGCCGTCCACTACAAATCTGAGGAACTTCCTGTGAGCGTTGTGCACTGGAATGTGGAAATAAGCGTCTTTTAGGTCTAAAGTGGTCAGGAAGACGTTTTGGGAAAGCACTGGAAGTACCTGCTGAAGCGTTACCATGTGAAAATGGTCTGAGTGTATGTATTTGTTCAAGGGCCTGAGGTCTAGGATGGGCCACAGAGTTTCGTCCCTTTTTGGTATGAGAAAATATAGGGAGTAGACCCCCATATTTCGTTTGTTGGTAGGAACGTGTTCTATCGTCCTTTTCTGTAGGAGGGAGATTACCTCCTGCTTTAGTAGTGTTAGATGTTCTTGTGACATTGGGCGTTGTCTGGGTGGAATGTTTGGGGGGTAGATATTAGTTCTAGGCAGTAGCCTGACCAAATTATTTGTGTTACCCATTTGTCTGAGGTGATGGTAGCCCAGACAGGGAGGAAATTTTGGAGTCTGCCCCCGACCGGAATGGGATGGTCTGGGGGGAGTGGAGGGAAGTCATTGGGTAGGTGCGGTGGCAGAGCGGGCGGTGTTTGTTTTGCCTCTGCCTTTGTTATTGTTGCCCCTGTAGCCACCTCTTTGGTAGCCCCTTGTAAAGGTGGACTGGGTAGGGGCCTTATATGAAGTGGAAGCGGTGTCGGATCGAGTAGCCTCTGGATGTGCTCCGAAAGGAAGAGCGACGAAAGGAGCGCCTGGGAGGGTGTGATTGTAAAGCTCCCATGGATTTTGCCGTGTCTGTGTCCTTTTTCGTCTTTTCTAGGGTCTCATCCACTTTTGGGCCAAACAGATGTTCCTTGTCAAAGGGATGGTTGAGGCCTGTACCTTCGGAGGCCTGTACCTCCGGTTTAAAACCTGAGATCCTTAGCCAGGCATGGCGACGGAGGAGGACACTAGTATTGATGGCCCTAAAGGCTGTGTCTGCTGCATCTAGGGCACAACGTATGGAGGTATTAGTAATGGTTTTGCCCTCCTGAATTAGCTTGTTGGCCCTAGGTTTGTATTTATCAGGGAGATGTTGCATTATGGCTTCTAATTCGTCATAATGGGCCCTGTCATACCTGGCTAGTAGCGCTTGTGTATTAGCGATACGCCATATGTTGGCAGCTTGGGATGCAGTATGCTTGCCTGATGCGTCCAAGAGTTTAGACTCTTTTTCAGGTGGTGGTGCTTTGCCTGACGCTTGGGAGTTGGCCCTTTTACGTGCTGTGGACACTACCAGAGAATCTAGTGGTGCTGGCCCTCTGATGTAGGAGGGATCTGTAGGGGCGGATTTATATTTCTTTTCAATGCGCGGGTTAATGACCCTGGCTCTGACTGGGTCTTTAAAGACCTCTGCGCATGTTTTATAACTCCCTTGAGCATAGGCAATATGGAGGTAGTCCTATGTGTGGTGTCAAACGTATCGAGGAGGAAATCCTCCTCCACGGGGTCGGTATGGAGATCTACCAAGTGATAGTGTGCTGCCCTTTGTAGTAGATGGTTGAACCCCAGTGAGTCTTCTGGTGGGGAAGGTCTGGAAGGGTAGAGATCATCCTGTGGGACGTTCGAGATGTCAGGGATATCATAATCGTCCCATGGGTCTGGGGAGCCTGTGGGAGTGGGGTCCCCTGTAGGTAAATCTTGGGGCAGGTTTTTCTAGCGGTCTCTTTTTGATGGAGAGCATCAAATGTCCGGTTGTAGGATCCTTGGTTAGTGTTTTTTGTAATGGATCCGGTGTAAAGAGTTCTGGTGATGTTGGTTGGTCGGCGCCGAAGGCGTCGGGCCGTTGGTTTTTTGGCTTTATCTGCGCTGGTTCGTTGTTTGGAACTATGCTTGGAAAAGTCTCATTGTTTGATCGGCGCCGAGATGAATTTCGGCTTCGAAGTGTCGGTGGCCTTGTGTGCTTTTGTCGGTGCCGAAGATGGTGTCGGCACCGAGGAACTGGGGCTGGTTCTCGACACCAAGTGTATGGGTGTGGGGCTCGGTGTCGAAGCGGAGGCCATTTTCTTTTTCAGTGTCGAAGAGTGTTTATTGGCACCGACGGTGGGCTGTCTCGTGCCCGAGCTGCCGGAAGGCTTAATCGGCTTCTTTACCGGGCCCAAAGGTGCGGTGTAGGAAGCACTGTCTTTGGTCTTGCTTAGGCCCGGAGGCGAAGGCGTGACCAAAGCCTTTTTCGGTGCCGGTGAGGGTGTGGTGGGGGTGGGGGGGGGAAGGGGGTAGATTAGTACTCACGACCCTCTGTGCCGGAGTGATGTCCTCCACATCTTAATCGTCGGCTTCGGAGGCGCTGACTAGTCCCTCGTCAGTGTGGTGTTCTTCTGGAGAGTCGACGCCTTCCCCGACGAGGTCGTCCGGAATCGCCGTCGACGAGTGTGCCATGGTTCTTCTGGCCCTTCGGTCTCAAATTGTTTTCTTGGACCGGAAGGACTTACACGCCGGACAATCTCGAGCCTCGTGTTCAGGGGAGAGGCAGAGATTGCATACTTCATGGAGATCGGTGTGGGGGAACTTGGACCCACATCGAGGACACTTCTTGAAGGGAGTCCTTTCCATTAGCCAGGACCGGAGCTTGGGTAGGCCCGAAGGCCGTCGTCGACGACCGGAATCGAAGGTTCTTGCCGATGAGAGGCGCGTCGAGTGGGGAGATCGCGATCGAAAACAATACCGCGAGTTGGGGTGAGGATGTATCGTCGAACTGGAAGCTGTTCGGAACCGGAGCGCGAAGATCACATCCAAGCCCGATGGCGGAAAAAAACAATCTGAGGAAGGAGCCGAAGCTTATGCGCAATACGATCCAAAGGAGGAGTCACCGACCTCGTGACTTCCAAAGACTTTCCAAAAGGAAAAACAACTGCAAACATCCGGGCCCAACACCAGATGGCGATCTATGCACAAGTATTTAATCTGCAGCTCATATGCCTCGAACATAGTGTTATCGGTTTTGAGGTAAGTTTTTGGTAGTGGCAGTTGAGGTTCTGGTGTTTAACGCAGGGGTCCCTCAGAGTCAAAGATGCACTCTAGTTACACCCTCAGCGGCACTAGGGAGGCCGGGTGCAGAGTGCTGAGGCCCAATGTTATCTGATGAGGGATAGGGAGCCTCCGTTTGGTGGCTGCTGGCGAGCAGGCCACTTGGTTGTGGGAGCCAAGCTCCTGGTGTTAGGCTCAGAGCAAAAGGGAATACTGTTTAGCACAAAAAGTGCACCCGGAGCAGCGGCTGGGTGCAGGGTGCTGGTTTGGCGCCGGGTGCCCTGTTTTCAATGGGTATTTACAGTTTTGGTCCTCAGACTTCCATGAGGAACCAACAGCTGGGCCAGTAAGTTAGAGGGCTCGGGGACGTAGGTGCACCTCGGGTTTACTTCTCCACGGTGCAGGGCGGCTGGATGCAGGGGTGTCTTTTGAGGTCAGATTTCACCTTACCAGGCCACTTGCGGTTGGTGGGGTCTCCATGCAGAGGCTGCAGGTGACATCGGGGAGTCTCCGAGGGGTCAACCCACAGTGGACTCTGAAGCACTGGGGGACCTCGCTGGGACCGGTGATCCACTTGAACTCGGGCCGTAGGCGACGAGTGCAGTCGTGGTTCCAGGCATCGGGTTTCTTTTTCCTCAGCAGGCTCGGAGTCTTTCTTTGGTGTTTCTTCTGAACAGGGCTGCTGTTCACAGGAAATCCAGTCTTTGTTGAAGGCAGTAAGTCCTCCCAGGAGTTCTGGAGGTCGCTGGCTGCAGGACAAGATGATTTTTGGTGCGGGATCTCTGGAAACTGCAGACGGGCCGGTAGGGCTGGGGCCAAGTCAGTTCTCTGCAGTCTCCTCTACTAGGCGTCTTTCGTTCTTTTTCTCCTCAGGTTGCAGGAATCTGCCTTCTTGGTTCAGGGCTGGCCCTTAAATACTGTATTTAGAGGGCGTTTTAGGCGTCTTGAGGTCAGTAGCCAATGGGGTGACTACACCCTGGGTGTGCTCACCTCAGGTGGGGGAGTGAGCACAATCCCTAATCCAGATTGGGGAGTGCCACCCATCTGCAAGATGACGGGAACTGAAGAGTGGGCTTCACCTCACCTCCCCCACGTGAGGGGTGGAGTTGACAGAGGTGGGCAGACCTTCTGGGCTGGCTAGTTTTAACCGCCTGTCTTCCCGCCGAAAAGGAGGGGAGACAGGAAGGGGGCCTGCTCCTAATAGCAGGAGAGGCTGGGAGCTGCGTTACAAAGTCTGCCAGGCCTTTGAAGCACCCCTGCCACAGATGGCTCTTCCTGGCCTGGGGAGTTGTGAACACCTCCGCCCAGGAAAGGCTTTGTTCCTGGGCTCCGGGTGTGAAGGCTCGCACCCTAGGGGTCCAGAAACATGTCTCATGGTGGCAGGCTGGTGTGTACCAGTCAGGGATATCACCAGAGGATGGTCTATTTCCAGGGGGCATCTCTAAGATGCCCTCTGACTGCACTGTTCATTAAATCCCACACTGGCATCAGTGTGGGTTTAATGTGCTGAGAAGTTTGATACCAAACTTCTCAGTTTTCATTGCAGCTATTATGGTACTGTGGAGTTCGTAATGAAACCTCCCAGCACCATATACTCTTAATGGCCTGTCCCGACCAAACTTTTGAAATGCAATAATATTCTTTAAAAATCGTACCTCTAACTAAAACGCATTTATTCACCTGTTTTCAGGAAATATCCCAGGGCTGTATCTAGGATCCAACCCTGTGTTAGCCAAAGTAATCTGAAAAGTAGTTAACTGCATTTTACTTAAAAAGCCCATTCATTTGAATGTACTATACCTGCAATGTGTTGCAAACTGCTTACTTAAAACTGTAACCAAGACCAGTACAAGTTATACCGCAATTCTGAACTGTGTTCATAAAGTAAATTACTACTGCAAAGTATTTATATGCTTACCTGTACCAGGCTTGCTTGGTTCTAGAAATAAAACAGTATATTTTTATACAAAACAATTGGCCAAGAGTTCAGTTCTTGAGTGTGTGAATTCATTTGCTGACTGAGTGTGTACATCAAATGCTTAACACTGTCCTCTGATACTGCCTTACTGCTCGACCAAGCTACCACTTTAGAGAGTAAGGTTCTATCAAACTTTAACCTTTGAAACACCTCTGGGACTCTATACACACTGTACCTCACTTTGGTGCAGTGTATATAGAGCCAGTTTCTTACATGAGGTGCCAGCCTTTCTGCACTCTTCAGGCTCGGTTGGGGCGGCCGTTCTCAAGTAACGTATCGCAACCACGCCTGGGCCTCCCCCAGGAGAACAGGATCTCAGATGTCACCAGGAACGCTCTCTCCTCACTAGCGGTAACCTGCTTTCTTCACGTAAATGTAGCACCGACATTTCCAACACGGCACTGGACGCCAGGGCGAGCCGGGCCCAGGCTGAACAATGTGTGTTCCGCAGTGGCCACTAGTCTCTCACTGGCGGTACCAAGCGGCTCACCTAGTCGTTCCAGCTTCTGCAGTATTAGCCGTACCTCGCATTCCTGGGCAGAGGAGGGCTCATCACGTGCCCTTGGCGTCAGCAGGCCGCACCACGCTGACAATCCAGGCCTCGGCGACCATCCAGCACCGGAGCAGGGGAATTGGGTCAGTTTTTTGGGTCTCAGGTGGACAGCAGGTCAACCGGAATATATGCCGTATTGGAGATGGTCTGATCTAGAGCTATGTTGCAGAATAGTGTAGGAAACGTTTTGCGGCCGAAGAAGCTCGCCTTATAGGAGTCCATCTTCAGGACAGGCAAGCTCCACCATAGATTCTCTTCTTCCAGATCATCATCAGAATATGGATTATCCCCAGTTAGTGGTACAGGTAGTTGAGGGCCCTGTACTAAGGAAGCACACACAGGAGTACGTGGAATTATTAGTGCTGTCTGAAGCATTAATTGAGATTGAGACGCAGATCTTGAAGGCTGTCTTTTAGGCTCAAATGTTGCTGATTCAGGGTAACTCTTGTAACTGCAGAAAAAGGGAACCCCCTCTAGAAGGTAACTGAGGTCAGGGAGAAAGAGGGGAAATAAGAACAACCAAGCAGAAAAAACTCCCCTTTGACCTATATTGCTTTACAAAACTGATTGTATCTGGTATGGGTATATGCAAAATGACAAACAACTACTCAATTATATGATACAAATTTGATTATTTATGTTTTTATTTATCTTTCACTTGTTATTTATAGTGACTTTGTTTTTTTCCATTTTCAATATATCATTTGGAACATAATACAGGAATGTTTTTTTAATATTTTTTTTTCTTTTTATACAAATCATATCCTTATATTTCTTTAAAAAATAGGACAAAAATGCTTACAAAGATACTACCCCCTACAAAATATACAACACTATACCATTAGCAAACACACTCATTCATTCAACACAAACGTTCACAGTGTGTCCTTCTTGAGGCTCAGCATCCATCTTATCCGTGTGCACGGACATGATGCATGCAGAGCCTCAAGAGGGACACACTTGTTAATGTATGTCCACCCACTGAGGGAACGATGAGGCATTTTTCCTCGTCATTGATGCAAGAGTTAGTTTCAACATCACTGTCAGTACCAGCCCTACTCCAGGTCAGATATACAATACACAGATATATCCTCCTTTACACTTGGATTGATGTAAATCGCGTCAATATCTGCTGTCATCTTTATTGCCAATATTTACAAGAGTTTTTGGATAGAGGCACTTATATTAGTGCTACAGGCATCTATAGTGGACTATGTCCATAGCAAAATAGGCACTACTGTCCTAAGCTCCATACATAACTGTGCGTCCTCATCGTGTCTGGATTGGATTAATTTCAAGAACAATCCTGTACCCCTTTTCAAAATTCTGCGTGTACTATTTTAAAAAAAATATAAGGATATGATTTGTATAAAAAGAAAAAAATGTATTAAAAAAATCATTGCAGTATGATGTTCCAAATGATAATATTGGATATGGAAGAAAACACTATAAATAACAAGTCAAAGTTAAATACAAAAAGAAATAATCAAATTTGTATCATATAATTGAGTAGTTGTGTTTGTCATTTCGCATATACCCATACCAGATACAATCTGTTTTGTAAAGCAATATAGGTAACTTTTGTACCAATCTGCAAGCATAATTGGTTGATCTTTTACTAACGTTGTAGGCATCTGGATCATAGACTCATGTGATGCTTGTGGAGTCTGATATTAAGAGTCCTACCCATGTTACCAAGCATCATAATCATCATCATCACAATGTTCTTCAAAGGGCCAAAGCAGCCCTTTGTGTCAGGATCCTCTATGTGGCCAGGATCAGCAGAAAATATATCTTCCATTTCCCTATATTCTGTGTAGTCAGATATTTCACCTTCAATTGTGTTGAGACTGTATGCCGGTCCAAAAGGACCACCATCCTCTAATGCTTCCATATCCAGAAGTGTTGAGGTGGACATGGGAATACCTTACTTGATGACATATGTTCAAGCACAACTGGCATTGGGATGCCCTTTTCAAATATCAGTGTGATTCTGGAAGATGTTGGCGTTTTTTTCTAAAGTTGGTTTAGTTGACAGACCCAGCGTCAATCGGGTCATCGTTAGCATTGTCTTGGGTTATTGTAGATGACGTAGTCAATAGTGCAGACATCAACTTCAACAACGGTGTTCTCGTCAACAAAGTTTTCTTATATGGTGATCCAGAAATCATCGTTGATGATGAGCAGACAGGCTTCTCGTGCACATTTATTATTAATTTTTCTTGCTGGTTGCTTAGATGTTTTAGATTCTTCTTTTGATGCGCACTCTGAACAGCGCTCAGACTGAATGAACCGTTTTTTGTGCTTTACTTGAGGTCTTAGAGGTACCTTCACATTCCTCTTCACATATACGAGTAGCCCCGAGTTTGATTTCTGCTGGCATATAAAAGTCTACCCTTAAGGGCGTTAGTAGAAAATGTTGAATTGATATTTCAATCCTTAGCCTTGTGGTCATAAACTATATATACAGACTTTGAGAGGATCATCAGAATGAAGCCTCTCCCAGCAACAGGATCTAAGTGGCCTAAAAATATCCCCCCCTCCCCCACCCCCCCCCCAGAATCCAGATATGTTTTTGTCTGGTCAGGTCAAAAAATCTCAGAAATGATTGATATTCTCTCAGAGATTGCAAATTACTCAAAAGTAGCCAATTTATCCATGTATGAGTGAACAAGCTCAGAGAAGGGTGAATGTTATGCTGTATGCTGTATGCTGATTGGCTTAAGTTTAAATCTTTTTCAATGGTGGGGATAGACTACTAATTGTTTATAAAAAATAAATAGATTTTTCATTGATTTTGAACAAATTATAAGTGTTTTTCTTGTGGCAGTAATCTTATGCGTAGCGTTACAATAACAAATGCTTGAGCAGCATAGGCAGGGTTACATATACAATGATCTTAATGCAGTGGTGACATTTTTGGTGGTTTTACAGGAAAATAAAAAAATAAAAATGTTAGATTACAATACACAACAACTAAACTGCTAGCTATATAAAGATGTTTGATCTCATCTGTCCAACTCATGCTTGAGTTCGGCCACTTGTGAATCAGGGTATGTAACCACCTGTGTACATGGATGAATGTAGGGGGGAGAGGGGGCGAGGCGGGAGGGAGACCCCGCAATACGCCTGACTACACCCACAGCCCAACCCGGAATATTCACCGGGCCCAACCATACGCGCCATAGAGATGTGCTGTGCTTGCATGTGTATGATGGTATGGTCTATTAGAAGTGCTCAGCAGGGGTGCGGCCTATGACGGAGTTGGGTGGATAATTTAGCCTCTACGAACATCAAGTATTCTTGCCATTGTATGGGGTTGACCAGTGCAGGTGGAGGTGATGTATTAACACCTGCGTTGTGTGTTCTGCGACTAGTGCCCTGCGAAGGTCAAAGAGCCATGATTGTGTGTTGGGACCAAGTTGCGATTTCAAAGACATTGCTATTTTATGTTTTGCTAGTCCCATGGCCAAATTCAAAAATGTATTGAGATTCTTGCAAGAGGCATTGCGCTTCGTGATTCCCAGCAGGAAATGGCGGTTACTGGGGTATCCGACGCCTCTGTAATTGTTGCCACCTATCTCATTCCAATATGTCTGAATGAGAGGACATGTCCATACCATATGTAAAAACGTTGCCTCTGAGGCTAGACATCTAGGGCATATGTCAATAGAAGTAGGATACGTGCATGCTAATCTATGTGGTGTTAAATATGTGTGGAGTAAATAATTAAATTGGGTGTACTTCAGTCTGGTGTTCGTGGATATAGTTTTGGGGTACCTGATGCATTTTATCCATTGTTTGTCGGTGATGGTAATCGACAATTTTGTATCCCAATAAGTACGTAATGGTGCCAGTAGGGGCATGGTGTCAGGTCTAAGGGGGTTGTAGATTGCTGTTATTGCATGTTTACCACGCCCATGTGTTACTAAGGTTTGTAGTAGTTGTGATGTGGCAGGTTCATTAGGAGTGTTGTCCCATGTCTGAATGAACTGCAGAGTTAGCAATGCATGGAGGAGGAACGTCCCCTGTGGTATCCCGAAGTCTGCCACTAAGCCTTCAACGGTTTGTAGTTGCGAGTCTGCGAACATGTCGCCCCAGGTGTCCGACCCCATCGCTCTGCAGGGCTCAAGCTCTGGACGGCTGTGGCAAGCAAATGAACCCGGTAAGACTTCTAGCGGCAAGTTAGGAGCGTATGATTTAGATTGACCACTACGTAACACGTATTTGGACCAGCTGCGTCTCGCCGCCACCATTAGAATACTGCCTTATTTTTTTCTGCAATATGGTGGTCTAGTGTCTCCTTATATGCCAGATGGATATGGGCCAAGGAGGGGCCAATATGGGGATCTGTGGGGAAGAGCCACTCGCAGTTCTGTATCTCCAACTCGTGTTTCTGGAGCTCGTTTGTGAGTGACATACGGGAGCCATAGGCAGTTTTAATGGCATGTCCTCTCAGGACAGCCTAAAATGCATCCCATTCCACCTCCGCTCTTGAAGCAGGGCCTGCATTAGTCTGAAAGTATGAGTCATTAGAGCGTGATAGGGTGGCGCAGAACATCGCATCGGTGTGTGTCGCAAGGGGAAGACGCCAAGTTGATATCCTGGTTTTCTGCGTTCCCCACGTGAGTTGCAGCTGCAATGGGCTGTGATCTGAGATCGTGCGCTCCAAGTATTCTGGATGCAACACAATGAGCAGGGAATGGTCCGAACAGTATATGGCGCCAATCCTCGTGTAGAGGTCATGGTTTGTAGAGTAATGGAAGAAACTGCGCAACACGGGTTGTTTACTACGCCATGCATTGTGTAATTACATATTAACAATCTAATTCCTCTTGTGTTAGTTTAACGTATTGTGTCGGACTGTGGAGGGCGCGAATGATCCAGGTCATGTACCCAGAATGTTGGTGCCGTAGGGCCGTAAGTAAAGACGTTGTGATTGAGTAAGAATTAAGCTTGACCGGAGTTCAGGGTGTAGAGGAATACCAATGTTAACCCCTTCGGTGCGTCGGACGGCCGCGGACCGTCCGACGCACCAGTGTTCATGTGCGTAGGACAGCCCCCTGCAGTCCTCGCACATGGCACACTGAATCCATCTGGTGCGGGTACCAGAGGGATTCCCTTTACCCCCGAACAGCCCCAGGGGCTGGGGAACAATTTCCCCAGCTCCCTAGGCTGCCTGCATGGTTTCCCTGAAATGACGATCAGCGTGCACGTCGCGCGGATGTCGCGCCGACGTCATTTCAGTGAAACTGAAATGAGGCAAGAGGCTCTTTTCAGTTTCACTTTCTACGTGCTCAGGGGGCTATTTCTGCCCCCTGAGCATGTAGAAAGTCAGGAAAGGCATCGTTGGGAATGGGAGAATCTCCCCTTTCCAATGGTACCCCTCCCTAGTGGATCCCTGCTTGGGGATCGGCCCAGGAGGGTGATCCCCAAGCAGGGATCCAACCACTAGGCACCAGGGAGGGAGGAGCGGCTCCTTGGCCAAGGGCCTTTTCTTCCCCGATTTTATATGGGCCAAATTCAGTCTTTCTGCCCCTCCCCTGGAAAGCCCACTAGATACCAGTTTTTTTTTAAATCTTTGAAATAGGGGTGGGGGCTGCCCAATATGGGCATGTCAATGCCCCCCCCTGCAGCAAAATGACAGTAGCCCCCAATCAGCTCCCCCGGGGGGCAGAAAACCCAGTAGACACCAGGTTCCACCCCCCCCATGAATTTAGGGGTGGGTGTTGCCAATGGCCCCACCCCTCCCCCCCCCCCCCCGCCCCCCCCACCCCGCCCCCCCCACACAATATTCCAGTCATTCTGTCCCCTGGGGGGACAGAAAGCACCCTAGATGCCAGGGATATTTTATTTATAGGCCTGGGGTGGGGGCTGCCCAGAATGGGCATGCAAATGCCCCCACCCTACCCCCCCAAAGAAATCAAAAGACTTTCTGCCCCCCCAGGAGGCAGATGGGGGCAATATCCCCTGATCTGCCCGCTGGGGGTGGAGGAGTGGGGGGGTAGAAAGCCCACTAAGCGCCAGGCATTTTTTTTTTTATATAGGTTGGGGTGGAGGTACCTTTTATATAGGTAGGGGTGGGGAAACCTCACGTGTGTGGGTGTCCAATGAAGAAATGGCTAAAAACTTATTTTTTTAAAAAAATGTAGCGCTTAGAATTCTCAATGCTATACCCTTAATCCCTGTCTCTTTGGCTCTTCCCAATCACCGTCCCTTGCCCCACCCACACAAGTGAGGTATCATTTTACTCAGGAACACTGAGGAGAACGCTGTGGGGTAGAACATTTGTGTCGGCACGGTGATTCCACACAAATATGTGGAAAATTATTTTTGTTCAGCTAAATTTGAGGTTTGCAGGGGATTCTGGGTAGGAGAACGTTGGGGGATCCACGCAAGCCATACGTCGCTGAACTCCCCCGGGTGTCTAGTTTTCAGACATGAGTGGGTTTGGTAGTTTCCCAAGGTGGCCGCCGAGCCCGGGGCCAAAAACTCAGGTGATCCCCCTGCAAAACCAGGTTGTTTTGGGATAGGCATTTTTGACGTCTTCTCAATATGTTTTGAGCCCTTGCCTGTCGCGGGCACTTGACCCACCCACGCGAGTGAGGTACCATTTCTTATCGGGAGACATGGGGGAAGGCTGGGTGGTAGGAAATTTGTGAATCCATCCATGCAGATTACTGAACTTTACCACACAGAAATTAGAGAAAATATGATTTTGTTTCAGCTGAATTTGAGGTTTGCAGGGGATTCTGGGTAGGAAAACATGGGGGGGTGGGGGGGGGAGGGGAGGGGCACGCAAGCCATACCTAGTTGGACTCCCCCGTGTGTCTAGTTTTCAGACATGTGTGGGTTTGGTAGGTTTCCCAAGATGGTTGCCGAGCCTGGGGCCAAAAACTCAGGTGATCCCCTTGCAAAACCAGGTTGTTTTGGGATAGGCAATTTTTATGTCTTCTCAATATGTTTTGGGCCCTTGCCTGTTGCAGGTATTTGACCCACCCACACAAGTGAGGTACTATTTTTCTCGGAAGACTTTGGGGAATGCGGGATGGGTGGAATTTTGTGGATCCACGCAAATTCTAGAACTTTCCACCACAGAAACGTGAGGAATATGTGTTTTTTGGGGAACAAATTTTGAGGTCTGCAAGGGATTCTGGATAACAGAACCTGGTGAGAGCCAGACAAGTCACCTCATCCTGGATTCCCCTGGGTGTCTAGTTTTCAAAAATGTATAGGCTTACTAGGTTTCCCTAGGTGCGGCAGAGCTAGGGTTCAAAATCTACAGCTAGGCACTTTGCAAAAAAGGGTCTGTTTTCACTGTGACAATATGGTGTGTCCACATTGGGTTTTGGGCTGTTTCCTGTCGCGGGCACTAGGCCTGCCCACACAGGTGAGGTACCATTTTTCTCTGAAGACTTTGGGGAATGCGGGGTGGGAGGAATTTTGTGGATCGACTCAGATTCCAGAACTTTCCACCACTGAAATGTGAGGAAAATGTGTTTATGACAACATTTGAGGTTTGAAGGGATTCTGGGTAACACAACCTGGTGAGAGCCAGACAAGTCACCCCATCCTGGATTCCCGTGCGTGTCTATCTTTCAAAAACGTGTAGGTTTGCTAGGTTTCCCTAGGTACTGGCAGAGCTAGGGTTCAAAATCTACAGCTAAGCACTTTGCAAAAAAAGGGTTGGTTTTCACTGTGAAAATGTGGTGTATCCATATTGCGTTTTGGGCCGTTTCCTGTCACGGTCACTATACCTACCCACACAAGTGAGGTATCCTTTTTATCGGGAGACTTTGGGGAACACAAAATTGTAGAGCAACTGCTATTACCTATTGACTTTCAATGCTTTTCTGCCTTCCAAATTTAAGACAATGTGTAAAAAAGAAGTCACTTTGAAAAATGACCTATAATTTCACATGCTGGTATGGGTACCCACAATTTCGGAGATGTGCAAATAGCTAATGTTTCTAAACTCTATATTTTGTCCCCATTTCAGAAATACATAGGTGACTTTCATACCGATTTTTCCCGGTTTATGTTTTTCCAAATGAATTACTATATACCCGGTACACAATAAAAAAACCGTTGCAAGACGTTGCTCAGTTATTGGCTCTGGGTTCCTTGGGTTCTTGGTGAACCTACAAGTCCTATATATCCCCACAACCAGAGGGGTCCAGTGAATGTAACAGTATATTGCTTTCAAACATCTGTCATACTTAGTAGAAGTTACAGGTGAAAACGTTGGCACAAATGGCTATTTTATTTTAACTTATTTTCAATTTCTTCTATATTCTGTTAGTTTCTATACGAAAACGTTGAAGGATCTACACAAATGACCCCTTGCTGAATTCCAAATTGTGTCTACTTTTCAGAAATATATATAGCTTTCCAGGATCCATCATTGCTTTCATACCCATTTTTACCATTAACTGGAAGTAGGTTGAAAGCTCAACAAATAGCAAAAATAGGCTATGTCCAGGAAAAATGCCAAAACTGAGTGAAAATATTTGGTTTTCTGACAAACGTCAGCTTGTCCCTGAAAGCTGGTGATTTCAGCACCACAACCCCTTTGTTGATACCATTTTTAGGGGAAAAACAGACGCTTTCATCTGTAGCCTTTTTTTTCCCATTTTTCCCCAAAAAACCAAAGTTAAGCTGTATTTTGGCTAATTTATGGGTCATCTTCAGGGGAATCAACAAACCCTGGGTACCTTTAAAATCCCCATAATATGATAAGAAAAGGATGCAAATTTGACGTGATACCTTATATGGTCAAAAAGTTACTGGGGCCTAAGCACAAATTACCCCAAATAACCAGAAAAAGGATTAGCACGGGGCAAAAAGGCCTAGCAGCGAAGGGGTTATGGGGAACTGTCCAAAAGACCCTCTAGAATTGCATAACGGCCTTGAGTGTCGGTCCGGGTGTGTAGTATCTTTAAAGGAATGCCTGGTGCCACCCAACTAAGGGTGCCCCTAGCATATCCAGAGTATGTAGTACCAACGACCGTGCCCCTCCAGCGTTTACGGAGGATGCAAGAGTTTGTAAAGTCAGGTGCGTTTCTTGTAGCATGCAAACGAGATCTTGTGGCTGCGTTAAAGAAGACTTTGTGGCGTTTAGACCATCCCGCCCATCCACATACATTCCAGGTCAGTAAAGTATAGTCAACATTAGTCAACTAATTAACAGTAAATAAGAAAGCAAATACAAAATTGTGGACAAAGCACCACCCCTACCAGTGATTTGTCTCACTCCGCCCCTATCCCACAGACCCCAGCAGCAGCCAAGATACCAGCCGTCCTGTACTCCATACATGACATAAGGAGAAAGGCAGATCGAAACAAATGATAAAACTAGTCAACTCCCAATACAAGGCCGGCTTGCCAATGGGCAATCAGCCATCTGCACTGAAATGCAATTGATCCAAACAAGAACTAACATTAAGAAAGAGATGCAAAGGAGCGTCCAGAAGTTTCTCACTCCAGGAGTAGGGTATAAATGAGCAGAGGGACAAAGAGGTGAGTGAGGGAGAGAGGAACAAAAAAGGGGAGGAAAAGGGGGAAGAGGGAGACAGAAATATAAAGGTGCTGTATCAGCTACTTATCACTCTCAGGGGGCGTAGCTGTTCCGTATGTCACTGCCAGTTGGCAGCCTTATATAGTTATTGTTTGCGATATGCGGCAGATACATTAAGAGGTATGCCGTCCCCTGCATCAGTGGTGGGCATAAAATGTTCTGCACTAGGCTCGCAGATAGCCCCCTAAGAGATCAACCAAGTTCCTCTGTGGTCTGTGGGGTGAGGACCGGACCACCCTCCTACAGTGCTGCGTGTTGCGAGTCAGTAGTGGTGCTTGATCCATTGCTGCGTCAGAGTCAGACTCTGATCTCTGAGGAGATGTGGGGCTGCCGATGTGTACCGTCGATTTTATAGCTTGAGAACGCTCTTGAGCAAGCTTGGCCTTTGTTTGGTGCTGCACTCTACCCTTGCCCCGATCCCAGAGCGCGCCCACCAGTTTCCATGGCTGGCAGGGGTCTTCCGATGAGGTAGGCGGGGCAGGTGTGAGTCCATGTTGGTCTAGCCAGGCCCAGGCCTCCTGGGGAGGGGAGCAGAAGACGGTGCTGTCCTTTTAGCGAATGTGCAACTTGGCTGGATATTGCAGCGAATAATGTATTTCATGGTCCCACAGGCATTTCTTGACCTCCAAGTATGAGGATCTGCGGTGCTGTACTGACAGTGTGGTCTGGGTAGATATGCACCGTTGCGTTCTCTACCTGCCATGGGCTGCGAGCTCTAGTTACCTACAGGATGGGATACCTGTCACGGTAGTTGAATAGTCTTGCTACCTCAAGCCTGGGGGGATTGCCTGGATGCGAGGGGCCCCTCGGTACCCTGTTTGCCTGTTCAACCGAGAAGAACTTCAAGCTCTTGCCCTGGAGGGTATCAGTGGGGAACCAGGACTCCAAGTAGAGCTCCATGCAGTGGCCTTACCCAGTTCCGGCAGTCCTACTATGCTTATATTATTTCTACAAGACCGTCCTTCCTGGTTCTCCACTCGGGACCTCAGGTGTTCCACTTCCTGTTGGAGGGATTGGATCTGGGCTGTTGCTGTGGTCACTGTGGGACGCAAAGATGCTAAAGTAGATTCCTGTTCCTTCACTCTCTTTCAGTTTTTTATGGTCCTCCGTTAGAAACCCTATTTCCACAAGGAGCGAATTGATTTTAGAGACCAACGTAGATTTAATATCCAATATTGCGGCCATCAGTTTGTCGAACCGGTGTGAAAGATTTTAATATGATGAACGGGATTCGCAGGCACAGTGTGTTCAGTATTTGTCACGCCAGGAGCCAGGTTCATTGCATCCGATGGCTGAGGTTGCGTCCTATCCGTTCTGGTCTCTCCCATCTCGACAATTTGGGCTTGTGGCGTCGTGTAGCCAGATAGTCTGCCAGTTGTGGCATCAAAAGAGACCTGGCGCGATTCACCAACAAATAACTGGTTGCATCCCACTGGGATGTGGACGTGAGATCGTGGCGCACCCAGGCAATGAGCGAGGTTCAAGTGAGAGAGCCAGGGGAATTACCAAGCACAACCTTCTGACCAGCAAGCGGACTCCAGCAGGACCACACCAGCCCACTGCGTAGATATGGCTCCAGGTTACCTGTTGCTTATTCCGTTCTGGTTACGTGTAGTGCCGACCAGAGTATTGGGCACCCAATGAGCTTGGAAGTCAAAACATAGGCCGCAAATAGGGTGCAAACGGGGGCCACCAACCAAGGAGAGAACAAGGGACCTGTAGGAGATTCAAACAGGGGCAATGTCACTCAACCAGTATACCGCCACCAGCAGGAAATAAGTAGAGAGTAGACGTGTGTGGCGCTGTGGCACTCACCAATGGCCCTGCACTGAATTTATATAATGTAGGCCCCTACGACGGGCAGCCAGAAGGCCCCGAGGTCAAGCAATGCACTGCGACAGGAACCATCAGACAAGGAGACAACCAGGAGACTTTAGGTAGTGCAGGCAGGTGTCCACATCCCATGCAAACAGCTCTGCAGTCACAAGCCCAGGAAAATCTGTTGCCTCCATTAGGGCCTGCAGGGAGGCAAGGCAGTTGATGTCAAAGCTACACAAGCTTTGTGGCCAACGATGAAAGGCGTGTTCAGCAGGCCAATTACGCTAGCAGTCCACAGCACTACGCAGGCAGGAACAATTGCAGGATGCAATCACGTGGGCCCAGCAGGATATCATGAGCCATACGATTCCGCCACCTCGAGAATGTCCCAAGCCGTGTACGCATCCTTCACAGCAGGTACTCCCATGCTTCAGGGCCGCCCAACGCTAGCACGTCAGTTGGGAGCGTCCCAAGTAGACCACACAGCCCAGCCCATCTCCAGCAGAGTAGCACCGCAGGCTTGCCCCTTCACCGTCTCACCGTATCTCAGGGGTGACGGCGGGTGTGGTTCACGGGAGCCCTCGGCAGGTTCAGGGTAGGTTGGCGGCGTCCCCCAAGCTGTGCGCTCCCTTCTTCATGCATGCCCCTGCAAGGGGACAATGCACTCAATGTATGCCGAACGGCTACGAATCGGGGCAGGTCGCCGCCACTCGAGGTCCACGGCTTCGAGCGAGCCAATGCCGAGCACTTACAGCAGCCCGGTTTGTGTCCGGGTTCCCGGCGCAAGGGTCGGTTCGGCAACCTGGATTTCACCGCCGTGAGACACGCTTCATTTGCCCGGCCAGGAGTTATGTAGGATTTTGTGGCATGCCCAGAGCGGAGCTCAGTGTCATGTCCGTGCTAGCCACCATCTTGGCCACACCCCCACTACTCTGACCAGGTCAAAGCTTTTTCTGACTATGATTATTATTGCACTACTCTCTGATTACAGAGGGATTCCCTTGCTTGACAGCAGGTATGACTCAATCATAGGACTATGAAAGATTTGAAATTTGAGAATAAAATAGTTACTATTTGCACTTGACGCCTAAAACACATTTAGTGTTCCAATAGCTTTTTTTGGCATGAGAGCAGAATTATGGAATTTACTAAGCTCTGAAAATAGCCTTACAAAAACAAATTACACTTACAGACCCATCAGAACATATTTGACAGAAGTAAGATTGTGGGTCATCTCTGGGTGTTAACACGTGAAAGACTACTTAGAGAAAATAAAAGTAGCATGGGAATACTCACCTTTCCAAAGCAGCTCGCCTCTTCTCCAGAAACTCTGCTGACGAGGAGTCTTCTTTACCCACTTTGACTTTGGTCATGCCTTGGTGGAAAGAAGGTAAGCAATATGCATAGATGAGGAGGATAAATGTCAAGTAAAAGGTCAGATCTAATAACAACATAACTTGAAAGTGAGTAGGGTTTCATCAGTCCACTAGGAATTTTACACTTACCTGGTAAAGGCTTCTCACTGCCAACAGTTTCATTAAATTTAAATGTTTTTGGGAAGGGAAGGAATTCTAGGACTGCCGTCCTAATCCAGAAAATGTTACTAGAGTAGAATTTTTCTTTTCAATGGTCCAAGAATCCAATATGGTTTGCAGACTCCCCATGGACACAGCCCCAGCTATCACTAACCTAGATTTGGTCTGTCTTGCCACCCACCCCCATGCCTGAAAACCAGCAAAGAACTCCTCTACCTCTTTATGAAGAAGCTTTTATCACAAATCTGGATTGGTGATCCTTTATGATTCATGAGTAATTGACATTTTTAAAGCATTTTAATGAATTTGAACCTATACAGCAAAGACCAACATATTTTCTTTTTGCTAGATCAGACAATTCAAGTCCCTCCAAAAGTGCTGGCAGGATAATTCAGTACTTATGACTATTAATGAAGATTCCTGGAGTAAAAATGTGGTGCCTTCTTGTTTTACTGTTTCTTTTGGGGGCTGACCATAGTGGAAAAAGACCTGCAAGTGCAAATGAAGCCTCCACTCGTGGCTTCTTAAAAAAAAATAAAAAGACCTTCTGATCCACTCCAAAAGGGCTGCCCTATTCTCTGTGTCTATAGAATTCTACGGAGTCACTTGCTTTCAATGCCTTTTTTCTTCACTCAAGGAAACTGGATTTAAAGTCTGTCAGGTTCTCCTGATAATCACTTACATGTGCTGTCCCCTCTGCTTTATCTTTGTGTTCCCCACATTCAAGCATCAATCTGCAAGTGAAGATGCTTCTCCGCAAACGCTCAATGTCTGGTGCTAGAGGCATCCTGAAAAACGGCTTGCCGCAGCAGCTATACCACTCTGAATAATACATACACTTCAAGGTGGGGTATTACAGAGGCTGAATCCATAGATCTTTTTTTTCTAAAATTGTATTTATTGATTTTATCAGAGTACACACAGCAAAGAAACGTAGTACCTTGTGAACCATAGATCACACTCATGCCATTATATTGAACAGTATCCCGCAACATGGTTAATACATAATCCCCAATAAGGGTCCTACAGACTACATCCAGCTGTCTTCATCATTACCAATCTGTAAGACAGAGAAAACTAGAAACTCAATAAAATAATACAACAGTGGTGGAAAGTGCATACCTGGAGCATCAACAATCGTAAGGATTTACAGGGTTGTGGGTTACGGGTTGGGGTATATACTGTTGCGGCCAGTTTAGTCATCTCATGATGTCACCATAGGGGCTAAGTACCTTGAAGTCTTATGTCTGGAGTAAATGGAGGGCACAGGTACAAGAGTGGCAGAAGTGCAGTGCTGGACCCCCATGACAAGAATTCCACCAGTGGGCCCCAAATCTAATCAAATCCTTTCCGAGAGTCCATGAGCTTATCAGTCAAACACTCCAAGGTTAGGCCCTGCCAAGAGACGAACATGCCATTGGGACATGGAGGGGGCCGTCTACTTTTTCCATGCCGCTGCTAGTGCCATCTTGGCTGCCTCCATGCATAGCCAGATCTGTCTCCCAACGTTTGGCGTTTCAACACGGGGTCCCGTAGCCCCAACAGGACAATCTCAGGCATCTGATGTAGGGGGTAACCCAAGATATCCCTCATCTGGGCCAGAATCTCATTTCAATATGGTCTAATCAATGGGCAGTCTCACCAAAAATGCCTTAAGTCCCTTAAGAGTCCACACCCCCTCCAACAGCGGTCCGTGTTGTTTGGATAGATCCTGTGGAGCTCTGCAGGGAGGAGATACCAATCATACAGAGGTTTATAGTGGGACTCCCTTAAACCTAGTGATAGGTTGTGCTTCGGTATGTCCTTAAATAACATGTTCCATTGTTTCACAGTAACTGAAGTGCCTAAAACCTTTTCCCAAAAGGCCCTACATCTTGAACTACGAGTCGAGGTTGAGCATTAAGAAGCTAATAGATGAATGAAATGGTCACCCTAGAAGTCCCTCCTTGGCGCACACATTTTTCAATTGGAAGCAGATCCCTGGTGGCTGCTTGTCTGTACTGGGAATGTGATACCAGGTGGACCAATTGCTTATAATGATATCTCACAATTACAGGGAGATTGAAGTTCTGCAGCAATTGGCAAAGGTAAGTATATCCCAACCATGGTACAAGTTTGAGATAGTGAGATACTCTCCTTCCCTCCAGAAATCAAATGGTTCCCAAGTGAGAACTGATGGAAATGCTTTATTTTTTTTTTTTTGTTTTTTTTGTTTTTTTTTTAAAACCTTTATTGACAGTTCAATAAGAACAAGTATGGGCCTACAACCCCCCAGGGCCGGCCGCTAAGCAATCAGAGCAATAACGACAAGTATAAACACAGGCAGCACTACGGGGAGCAAAATCGTACTGCTAATACTGTGAACAGCGTAAGTAGGGCACCAGGAGAAAGAGGTTTTCATTTTATGATGAAACAAGGCAGAAGGATCAGGTGACAAGCAATTTTAAAACAACGATCACGGATATGCAGAGTAATGAACGTTAGCGATTTACAGCAATCTATTCGATCAATGGCGCAAACACAAGAACATCAGGATGGGGAAAAACATAGTATACAGTTGCGCCCGCAGTCCCCCGCCAGAACTCCCCAAGAACACCCCGGAAGTTGTGAACACATGGAACGGCAACGAGGCATAGCAAAAGGAGGTGTATCACGCTGATCCCAGAAAAAGAAAAACAAAAAGAATAGGAGAAGAAAAAGGAGGCCATGGAAAAAAAGATGAAAGAATACAGAATCCCCTCCCCCAACCCCCCACCCTGCACCTCTGCAGATGAGTACGGCCCCCCCCCCCCCCCAGCAGTGTGCCTGTCGCCCTGGAACCAGACCCGAAATGTAGGAGAATAGGGAAAAAGAAGTAGGAAAGGACCCCCACCAGACGGGGGGGTAGAGAAAGTATTTATAAACTGGAGGAGGGCCTTCATAACAGACCCCCGGCTTCTCCCTCCCGCACGGTAAGGTTCCACTAAAGTGAACAAGGAACAGCACAAAAACAATCTTCTCAAACCACGATGGGGAGCATTATGCACCTATTGTGCCAGTAGCCATGTCAGGAGAGCACACCACCCCAAGCCCGCCCGTCCACTAGGCGACCACCCCCGAGGGGCCAGCCTCATCCCTGACCACTCTGTGGAATTCTGCCCATGCCAACCCCTCGACCCAGCACCATACGCAATGTTCCTAGGCAGAGGAATGTCCAACAACGACAGAGAAGCGACGCACACAGGTGGGGTGGAAGTCTCTGAGCATCAACACAGTCCGCCGCGTGAGGAAACAGGCTTCCCAGTGCTGCCCTAGGATCTGCACTGCACGCAAGATTCAGGAAGGCAGAAGCAGCCAAAGCAGACATTAGTTGCTGGAGTTGTCTCTGGGTCGCAGGAGGGCATGCACGGGATGAGGCCACCACATCCCACTCAGGTCCAACGCCTCCGGGACAGATCAGGCCCTCAGAAGGTCGAACACACTGTAGCATACTGGCCGGGGCGTCCAGTCGTGTACTAACCTCAGGGGTGGCCGCCACAGCGTCCTCCTGCGCGCAGTGTGGGTAGACTCTGTGTTCGTGCGGACAGGCGGGCCGCCACTGCCCCAACTCCGACGCCACACCATCGAGCTTACTCCCCAAGATCACGAAACCATGAACCAAGGAGGAGTGAAGAGTACCAAGAGCCTCGAGGAGGTCGCCGTACCCCAGCTCAGCTCTCTGTGATCTCGCCGCCACACTCCCAAAAATCGTACGCTCACAGGCCCGCTGCGGCCCAGCGGACAGGATGGTAGGCTTCATCGACCCAAGATGGCCGCCAAGTATGCCCGACCCTCACCGGGGCCGGGACCCCGGGACAAGCGTCGCGATGTCCACGTCGCGGGTGACCGGGTTCCGGGGGCAGGCAAAAAACTATCCGTGGTCACGGGCAACAGTCGTCCCCACCACGGACCAGCTCCCGTAGAAATCCGGGGGCGGCCCGCAATGATCGGGGCAGGATACGGACGGCGGCCGGGCAGCTCACCAGCAAGGCAGGGGCAGTCACCGGAGGATCTAAGATTTGCACCCCCGGTCATGCACTCGGTCAGCTACACTGGGCAGTAGAAGTGACCACGCCGAAATGTAGGCCGAGTTTGGCACCGCTCCGGTGGGCCGACTCCACCCAGTCACCACCGGCCGCTGTTGTCGCACTGCCACCCGGCCACGGCGTCCACTCGATGTCCCGGCTCCAGGGCCGCACAGGCCGCAAAGTTCAGATGCAGTTTTCTCCGGCGATAGCACGGCTAAAAACCTCGGAGTCACACAGTCGGGAGCCCCTCTCCTTCAGAAACACGACCACGTAGCACAGGTTGAGGATCTCAGGCAGGATATCCGTGCGGGATGCGGAGGTTCACGGAGCCGGGAGTCTACGCTGCCGTCCCGGTCGCCATCTTGGCTCCTCCAGGAAATGCTTTATTAAGGTGAATGAGGGCGTTTACAGGGAGGGGAATGTTGTAATATTATTCTGCCGGGTTGTTATATTCCATATTTTGAGAGTTGTTCTAGTAGGAATTTTCTTTTTGGCTTTCCAACTAAGATGAACAAGTTACTTAACTTCGGCAACGATGTATCTGTAAGACACATATGTAGTTATAGACTCCTTACCTTAGAAATTACCCCCAGGCGTCAGACTAGATCTGTCAGGATTTGATCGTATCGCGCCTACCGTAAAGAAAGGACCACATCAGTAGATGAACTACACCTCCCAGAAGAACATCCTTCTGGGAGGGACCCAACACATATAATCACGTACTACGCGGGGAGCGTTGTACGTGATTCTGTTTGGCGGTTGTTTTTCCCGTTGTCAGAGCGGCTGCTCTGACTGTGTCCTGCTAGATACCACGCCTGGGGATTGTACCGCGGACGGATACCAGAACATTACCGCTTAGGCTCCTACGGAGCTGTCTGGCGCGTTCCGCTCGGCCGAGCGCGAGCGCCTTCCACTACCTGCATTCTCCGAGGTCGGCTGTGTAGAGAATCCATCCCTCACCGACGGCGGCAGCGAAGACAAGAGAGCAGGATCCGGCTGTTCCTCGCGGGGAACTTCATTTCGAGACTTTGATAGCTATCGGCGCTGAAACTCAAGTACAGGTAAGCTCCCTGGGCATCCAGAGTGGATGTCCGATTACAGAGGCCCGTAGTTTCTTTTCTTTTTGAACTTACTTATCTGGGATTAGCGAACTCTTTGGCTGGGACAGCTGTGCATTCCCTGGAGTCCTTATTTTGGCGTTCTAGTACTAGTACATTTGGAGAACAGTGGCTTGTGGACCTTGTTGATGCTCTTTTGATATTCCCAGTGAACTGTGCCTGAATACTGAGAACACTTCCTTGGTGCTGGAGTTGGCCCGTTTTCGTATTTTTGTGGAAGAGAGAGTGGAAGACAGTGGGTATGTATGTGATATGCCAGTGGCTGTTTACCATCATGGTACGTTGTATTGAGCCTAATTATTTGTGTTCACCCTTTAGGTGTGAGTACCTTTCCTATGGTGAGAGACGTATCCTGCCAGAGTGAGGGAAGGGGTCCACCTCGGGAGCACTCCTTTTTAGGTATGGTTAGGACGCTAGTGAGATTTAAATGAGAGTAGACAGAGCGTTGTACCCTATTAATCCTTTGCTTATTTTGTTGCAGGTCTTCCCTCTTCCACCGCTGTTCCTACCCTATCCCTATCCCTCGCTTGACTGTCTTTATACTCTGTGCTCTTATTTCATCAGAGTGTGGGGAAGTCAGGAGGTGGACCCCTTTGAGCATCGCCCTGATCCTGAGGAGCTTGGTTGATCGTGACAAGATCCAGATAATTTGTTTGGTAGCAGTACCCCTACGTGTCCATAGATGGGGTTGGTAGACTCCGGGTCCGTCGTCGGCGTCATAGTCACCGGGATGACATTGTGGTATCTAGTTAGACAACACCCCTGCGCACTGACGTCAGTTATGACACGACTTTCCACGCCAGGAGCGCAGAACCATGCAAGACACTGACCACTGGTGCACATAACTAGGGCCCTGGAAGGGAGTCCCTATCCCTACAAGTCAGTTCGCAGAATAGGGAGGATGGGTGGGGCGGTAAGGAATCTAAACTATATATGTCTCTTACAGATACATCGTTACCAAAGTTAAGTAACTTGTTCATCTGAAAGAGACCGTAGTTATAGATTTCTTACCTTAGGATAGATGCCCCAGTAACGCCCACCCCGGTAGTGGGTCTGCGACCTAAGTTCACACCAGAAGTCCTGGAGAACAGAACGGCCGAAAAAGCAGTCTTTCTGGACTTGGCTGTGCAGGCAGCAATGTCTTGTGAACGTGTGCAAGGATGCCCACATGGCTGCCTGGCAGATATCAACCAGCGGAACACCAAGTCCCAATGCAGTAGTGGCTGCCGTCGCCCTGGTAGAGTGGGCATGCAGTCCTACTGGAGGTTCCTTTTCTGCCATAGAATAGCAGATTTTGATTGCATAGGACAACCCATCGAGCGATGGTATGTTTGTGCATGGCCCGACCTTTCTTGGAGTCCACATAATCCACGAACAGTTGATCCTCCACCCGAAGTCTTTAGTACAGTCAATGTAGGACAGTGCACGTTTTGGATCCAGACGGTGGAATCTCTCCTCCTCAGAGGCGTGCGGGGCGGGAAGAAGGTGGGCAATGTGATGGTCTGACCAATGTGGAAAGAGGTAACCACTTTGGGCAGAAAAGAGGGCCTAGTACAAAGGACCACTTTGTCCGGATGGACAGCAAGAAAGGGAGGTGTGGACGACAGAGCCTGAAGCTCACTTACCCTGTGAGCAGAGGTGAAGGCGAGCAGGAAAGGAGTCTTTAAAGTAAGAAGACGTAAAGGACAATTATATAGTGGCTCATAAGGAGGACACACAAGATAAGTAAGGACAAGATTTAAGTCCAACTGGGGCATTACGAAAAGGAGATGGACGAAAGAGATGAGTAATGCCCTTCAGAAATCTGTTTACAATAGAGGACTTGAAAAGAGAAGGCTGATCAGGGAGGCAAAATAAGGCTGAAATGGCCGAAGATAGCCTTTAAGGGTGCCCAGACCAGAGCCCTTTGGGCCAAAGAGAGAATGAAGAGGAGAACCTCTGAAAGAGGAGTAGAAAGGGGATCCACAACCGTTGCTGTGCACCATGCCACAAATTTGTTCCATCAACAGGCGTATACCATTTTAGTGGATGGACACATGTCTGACAAGATGATATTACAGACTTCGGGAGGAAGGTCGAAAGCCGTCAACTGTCTCCGCTCAATCTTCATGCAAGAAGGTGGAGGCTGGACAGGTTCGGGTGAAGGACCGTTTTTTTTGCTGCGACAAAAGATCTTTCTGAAGGGGCAGTCTGATCGGAGGATCGATGCCCATGCTCAAGAGCTCGGGGTACCAGACTTTGCGCCTAATCCGGATGCCACAATAATGACTTGGGCCCGGTCACGCTTGATCTTCTTCAGCACTCTGGGTAGAAGTGGTACAGGCAGAAAGGCGCACAGGAGGCCACACTTCCACCTGTACTGAAAGGTATCCCAGAGCGAGTGCTGCCTTGGAAACTCCAACACGCAGAACTGCTGACATTGCGCGTTCTCTTTGGTGGCAAATCGATCTAACCAAGGCTCTCCGCACTTCTGAAATAGACTGCATCACCTCTGAGTAAAGACGCCATTCATGATCCATCATGCACCGGCGGCTGAAGTTGTCCACCCTGGCGTTCAGGAAACCTGCCAGGTGTTGAACCACCAGGGATATGCCCTGATGTTTTAGCCATGTCCAAAGGCGAAGAGCCTCATGACACAGGGTTCACTACCTCATTCCACCCGGTTTGTTGCAGTACAACATGGCGGTGGTGCTGTCCGTGAACACCAACACTACTTCTTCGGACAGAAGGAAGGAATGCCTTCAGTGCGAGACGGATCACCCCGAGTTCTAGAAGGTTGATGTGGAGCCCGGACTCCGCCAGAGACCAGAGACCCCTGATCTCCGCCTCTCCCATGTGGCTGCCCCATCCCAAGAGTGAGGCATCTGTCACCACTGTGAACTCTGGTTGGGGAAGGGAGAAGGATCTGATGTTGATCCAATCCTGGTTCGTGACCCACCACTGCAACTGACGTGCAGTCCCCTCTGAGAACTGGATGACATCGGAAAAATTCCCCTGATGCTGCGCCAACTGGAACTTCAGGTCCCACTGCAGAACCCTCAAATGCCATTTGGCATGATCCGTTAGCAGGATGCAGGAGGCCATGAGGCCCAGCAGCCTCAGGGTCAGTCTCACAGAAATCCGGGATAGAGGGGGAAACATCGGTATCACAGCCAGAATATCCCGGACTCACTGCTCGGGAGGATGGGCCGAAAACTGCTCTGTGTACAGAACAGAGCCGATGGAAAGGAGCTTCTGAGAGGGAATCATGTGCGACTTCGGCACCTTGATAGTGAACCCCAGCGAATGCAGGAGGTCTGCCATAGTCTGGAGGTGGTGTTGTGTGTAGATTTAGATTCCGTGTATAGGTTTCCAGATTTATGCCCTTATAAAGGTACAATTCATATTGCCCTTAATTAGGCATAGAAAATCGAGCCCTTCTTTAGGCATTGTCCATGCTAACCAAATACAGGCATGGCCACCTACATCCGTTCATCTACGTCACAACGAGTTCTTGGAAAACAAGACTTAAGCCTATAGGAATTTCCCTTGCTTGGATATTGATTTCTCCAAGAACTCATTTATACTGCATGAACATCTATTCCTTAGGGGTTCATTCATGACGTTCCGATGCCCGACTTTTACGTCAATACAGGCATTCCTAAACACCTTCAAGGTATAAATATACCTGCACTTGCCCTGGTTCCGGTACGGTCCAGTTTGACTGCCTACTTGCGGTTTCCCGCGACAAGTTCGGAAGGAGATAGAGTTCCCGCCTGATGCACTGACCAGACGCTGTCATCCTCCTCGCAGAGAATCCAGCTCCAGTGTTTCTGACTCCCCTTGCGGGGTGTTAGATTTCAAGTCCCGGAAAGAGATTCCAACCTCACACATTCTAAGGTATGGAGCAGACTAGAACTTAGAGAAACTTTTGGCAAATCTTGGCAAATCTAAAACTATAGCTAGCTATACTTTAGAAGACAGCACCTACGTCTTACCTCATACTATACTTAGGTTAGGTACACTTGGGTAGAACTATTTAGAAGCATCAGATGAGTATTAACATTTTAGCCGGTGTTATTTATGTAATGATTTTTATGAATATTTGTCATAGCTACAAACCATGCTATTGCAGTATTATTTTATCTTACTGCTAACCCTGTACGTATTGTACTTCGCATCCTGTCTTACGATTGTAGCAGTTCATATCTCTTGATTGAGAAATAAGACTGTTCAATAAACCCCTTTTTATTGAAACGCCAGTCTCTCTATTTCTGTGGAACTCTGTAGAAACTAAGCATGCACGATAGACTAAGTGAAACGTATCTATTGTTTCCACGGTTCTGAGATTGTTCCGACTCTAAGGGAAACAAAGTGGTCATGTTTATGCAGTTGTCAGAAACTAATCCCTTCTTGTATATTCAAGAAGTTTCTAGTGACCTCTGAGTTAGCTGGCACACACAAGTAATTAAATTTAATGTGCTTGATAGAGACATACTGACCTCAGTCCTATGTCAAAAATATAGTGTATATTATTCCAATGCGCAGAGCCTATCAGGGATATAGGAACTACACTACAGTGGGAAACAATAGCCTGGGGCGAGCCCGCCTTCAACACCCAGTAATCGAGATAGGGAAAGACTGATCTGCGCAGATGAGCTACGACCACCACCATCATGTTTGTGAACACCCGCAGGGCACTGGTAAGGCCAAAGGGGAGCACGGTAAACTGGAAATGCTCGTGGCCTACCATGAACCGTAGGTAACGGTTGTGGGATAGCAGGACAGGTATGTGGAAATAGGCATCCTGTAAGCCCAACGCTACCATTTAGTCTCTGTGATTGAGGGCAGAGAGGACCTGTGCCGAAGTGAGCATCTTGAACTTCTCCTTCCGGAGAAAGCGGTTGATGGCACTGACGTCTACAATAGGACGCAGGCCTTTGTCTTTTTTGGGTACCAGAAAGTAGTGGGAATAGCAACCACGACCTACTTCTGGCACAGGGACCCGTTCGATAGATCCCTTGGCCAAGAGAGCCGTAACTTCCTGGCGGAGAAGGGGCAAGTGATCATCCTACATGCGATGGATGGCTGGCGGTATGGTGGGAATGGTAGTCTCCAAGGGGAGGGAGTAGCCCCTTCGGACTATCTGCAAAACCCACCTGTCCGATGTGGTGTTTTGCCAGTGGGGAAGGTGATGGCGAATCCTGCCGCCCACTGACCTCTGGTGGCCCTGAAAGGTCAGACTGGGAAGGTTTGGAGGCTGCTACAGGGGGACTATAGGTGGACTGGCCGGCCCGCTGGCCCCCAGACCCGCGCTGCTGGGTCCCACGTCTGAGGCCACGCATAGGCTGGGTAGCTTGCGCAGTCCTGTGGCTCAACTTGGTGGAACGTGATGGGGCACCCCTTCCGTAGCCACGAAAGGGGTGAAAGGCAGACTGCATGGGGCGAGAGGTTACTGCGAGGCCCAAAGATCTGGCCGTAGCCCTGGAATCCTTGAGTCTGCCTCGTCATCAAACAGGCAACAGCCATCAAATGGCATGTCCAAAAGGGTAGATTGGACATCCCATCCCCTGAAAAACCAGACGTCCTCAACCAGGCGTAGCGCCTCAGGGCTACCGACGTGGAAACCGTTCTGCCCAGAGAGTCTGCGGTATCCAACCCCCACCTGATGGTGAAATTAGCTCTGTCTCGACCCTCAGCAACTGCGGGGGTGAGCACGGCCCGTGCTTCCAACAGGCACTGTGGCAGCACTTGTGCAACCGTATCCCGCACCGTATGGGTATAGCGGTCCAAGAAGCATGCGGGGTTCACTGTCTGCAGCCCTAAGCTGGCGGAAGAAAACATCTTCCCAAGGTGGTCCAGCTTCTTGGATTCCCAATCAGGGGGAGTAGTAGGGAATGCGCCTTTCAAGGACAAGGCTTGGACCACCAAGTTCTTGGCGTGGGGTGTTGGGAGAGGAAAAGTGGGTCGGCCGGGAGGTGGCGTCAGTAAATCATCCTGTCCACAGGAGCCCCTGTGCTGGGCTTGAACCAAGTGCCAATAAGGATGTTGGTTAGGGCTTTGTTAAAAGGCAACAGGGGCTCCGAAGAGGCCGCTGCTGGGTGAAGCACCTCTGTCAGGAGGTTAGTACTGACTGCCACTGTAGGAAGCTCGAGGCCCAAGGCCTCAGCCACCCTACGCAACACAAAACCGTAGGAAGCCCCCACCTACGTAGCCACGGTAGGGGGGGTTAAGCATGCCAAGATCTGGGGAGGTATCCAGACCACTGGTGCACCCAACTCCTCTCGCCAGTCCGGCTCTTCAAGCTGATCAGCTAGAGGGTCAACAAACCCCTCCCAGTCCTCTTCACCCTTATCTGGCTGCCACTCAGGGTGATAGGGAATGCCAGGAATGAACAGCGGTACAAAAGTACCCTCTGGTGCCGGTACCGACATCGGATGGCACCGGGTCCCAAGTAAGGGGTGAGGCTGGGGTCGATGTAGGTTAGGGGGCACACCTGGCGTCAGGGGCGTCACTGGAATCGGCACCGGGGAAGGTACTGTGAGGTCGACCGGCGCAGATCCGGACCCAGGCATACATCCATGGAGGCCCTTCAGAGCGGAGGCCGGAGTCGCCGGCATCGAAGGCTCAGGGCCCCCAGCCAAGTCCGTTGGGCCCAAAGGCGCCCCTGCGGAGTCGGGCTGCTCAAAAATGCTATGGTACGCTTCATTAAATGCACGAAGTTGGGCAGGGGACGCGCCGGCTCCGGGAAAGGAAGGAAAGCGCTGGGCCGTCCCAGCGGGCTCCGAAGATCAAGTCGGAGAGCAACGATTCTCCAGGTCCTGCGTCACGTCAGCCGACAGACAGGGAGAAGACGAAGAGCAATGAGGCTTCTTCACCTTCTTCTTGTGCGTCAACTTACCGGAGGAGTGCTAAGACTTCGAGGAGGAATGGTGATGACTCAGTGACCGGTCCCGCGACCTTCCTCTCGACCGGGACCTCGAACGGCACGGAGCAGACTGCTGGGAATTCAAAAGCTTTTGGGACTGCTCCTGCAAAGACTTCGGGTTTATGGCCCGGCAGTCGGAGCACGCCTTCAGATCGTGGTCACACTCTAGGCACCAAAGAAACATGAGGTGTGGATCAGTGACCGACATCAGTTGTGACACGGGTTACAGGGCTTGAAACCAGTCCGACGATGGGACATCCCTCGTGCATCAGGATTCGAAGACTCGGAAAAGACGTCGACAAAAGTCGAAAAAAGGGTTAGTCAAAAATGACTTGCGGCAAAGCTCTCTCCGGATCTACGCTGGCTGGCACGGAAAAAGAAAGCACTGACGTCAGCATGCAGGGGCGGCGTCTAAGTAGACACCACAAAGTCATCCCGGCGACCACGACGCGGACGATGGACGTGGAGTCGACCAACGCCGCCTACCGACGCGCAGGGGTACTGCTACGAAAATTATTCTCCGGATCCAGTCTGACAACTAGGGGTAATTTTTAAGGTAAGGAATCTATAACTACGGTCTCTTTCCGATTTTTCTGCAAGTGACCGCTCTGTCCATGTGGAGCCAGTGTTTCTCTGACTCTCTCAAGGACCATTCCGAAATCACCCGGAGTTGTGCTGCTCTAATATATGCTGGAAAGTTCAGGAGTGCAAGCCCCCCCCCCATCCCCTTCTTTAGCAACCCATAATTATTTGTTTGAGAAATGAGCCCTACGATTATGCCAAATAAACTTTCAGTTGGTAGGCCCTGAAACAAATGCAGCACCGGAGGTAGGATCATCGTCTTGATCGCATTAATCCTACCCATCCAAGTTAAGTACATTGAAGCCCATTACTTCTTGTTGCAATTGGCGAAGGAGGGGTGGGAAATTAGCCGTGTATAGGTATGCAACCCGAGGTGTGATTTGTTTGTGTGACAACTGGAAGGGTGTACAAGAGGTCAAATCTGCCATCTTGCCCTTCGGTACCGTCAGATTGAATAGAAAGGACTTGGTAAGGTTCATCTTAAAACCTACCACCGATTCAAGCTTCTGCAGCTCTGTCTGCAGAGCTAAAAGCGGGTTCTGTGGGGAAGTGAGTGTCAGAAGTATGTAGTCTACAAACAAGGAGATTTTGTGATCCATAGATCTGAAAAGAATGCCTTGTATGTGGGGAGAGGCCCTAATTTGAGCTGCTAATGGTTCAATGCTTAAAGCGAAGAGCAAGGGAGAAAGAGGGCACCCTTGCCGTGTACCCCTTTCCAATGTAAACGATGAAGAGATTTTCCCGTGGACCACAACCCTTGACCAGGGGCTAGCATCGTTAGCTTGATTCATCCATATATATTTCTCCCCCAGTCTGAAGCTGCGAAGGGCAGAGGAGAGGAATACCCAGTCCACTCTACACCCCCACAGATCTCTTTTTGTCACTGTACATTTTAGGCTCTTTCCTTGCCTGTATCACAGTGATTCTCGGCGTCCCAATTATTGTGTGGTAGGTAAATACACTACAGCTATCTGATAGAGCAGTGATGGAATCGGCAAATAAATGTTCTTATGTTGTAGGAAGCTGGCTCTATATACACTGTACCAAAGTAAGGTATTGCGTGTACAGAGTACAGTGGAACCCCCAGAGATAGGCAGAGGTAAAGTTAGATAGCACCTCACTCTCTATTTGTGGTAATGTTGTCGTGCAGTAAGGCTTTATCAGAGGACAGTGTTAAGCATTTGTTGTACACAGTCAGCAAATGAATCCACACCACTCAGACTAAACGTTAAACCAATTGATTTTGTATAAAAATATTCTTTTAGTTATTTTATTTTCTAGAACCAAGCAAGCCTGGCACAGGTAAGTGATGAACACTTTGCAGTAAATATACAGTTGTAATACAGTTTGGATTTGTAAATGCACTTTGTTTTGACCTACAGTATTGTTTCTGAGAAATGCAATGCCTTGTAAATACAGTACATCTACTTTGTATAGGATTTTCAGCAAGATTACAGTTATGTTACTTTTGAGATTACTTTTCTTACACAGTGTAGTATACCTGGATACTACACTGGGAAATTTCTTGTTTACATTGTTTTTGTTAGTGCAATTTTGAAAAATGTCTTTAGGTTTTCAAACTCCACACTTAAAAACTCTTCCAAGAAAAACAGTCAATATTATCCGATGGAGGAAATTTGGGTTATCGGTTTTAAGGTAAGTATTTGGTAGTGGGAGTTGAGGTTCTGGGGGTAGACTCAGTGGTCCCCAGGTCAGGGATGCACTCTTGTTACACCCTCAGTGGCACTAGGGCGGCCGGGTGCTGAGGCCCAAATATTAACCAATGGGGGATAGGGAGCCTCCGGTTGGTGGCTGCCGACGAGCAGGCCACTTGGTTGTGGGAGCAAAGCTCCTGGACTTTAGCTCAGGGCAAATGGGGAAACAAAGTTGCACCAAAGGTGCGGCACTACGGCGGCACTAAGGCGACCCAGGTGCAGGGAGTTGTTTGACGTTGGGTGCCCTGTTTGCAATGGGGAACCTCCTGTTTGCAAAGGCACTGCAGGCTTGGGGGCAAAGGTCTTGTAGGTGCGACAACCACTTCGAGAGGTAAGTTAGGATCTTTAGGGTTGGTTAGGCACCGTCAGTTGGACCACCCAAGGCCGTGGGGAGTCGGGTGCAGGGGTGTCTTTAGGGTCACATCTTCTTAGGTGTCTTTAGGGTCACATCATCTTACCAGGTCCTAGTTGCGGTTGGGGGGACCTTCCGGATTTAGGCTGCAGGCATCAGCTGGAGGCTTGAGGCATGTCAGGGGTCGCCGGATCTCGGGTCAGGATCGCTGGGGAGACCTTGTCGTGTTTTCCCACTCGAGTTCGGGCCGTGGACGGCGGGTGCAGAGTGGCGCGGATTCGTGGTGTCCGGCCAGAGCCAGAGGTTGAAGATGAACAAATCCGGTGTTCACGGGGGAGACAGTCTTTGTCGTTGAAGGAAGGCAGGTCCTCCAGGGTTTTTGAGGTTGCTGGCTGCCGGACAAACCGGGATTTCGCAGGAGCAGGCTCGAGGTGGAGACAGGCCGGTAGAGCTGGGGCCAAGTCAGTGGGTGTCTTCCTCTTGTTAGCTGCTGCATTGCTGTTCGGTCCTTCTTCTTGTAGTTTCTTCCTGTCTGAGGAAGCAAGGTTCAGGGGTGTCCCTAAATACTAGATTTAGGGGCGTTACATGTAGGTAAAATGTTGGGATCAATGGGTCCCTTCCCTGGGGTGGGTACACCGCCTATTATGCCACCCTCCAGTGGAAGGGGGGGGCATAAGCCTTTCCCTGGTTGGCTGAGTCCTCCATCTGCAAGATGGCGTTGACTAAGAATTGGGCTGCACCTCGCCTCCCCCACCTGAGGGGTGAAGTTGGCAGAGGTGGTCACACCTCTCTTCCTCACTTGTTTTTCCCACCAGTTCTCCCGCCCAAAGTAGGGGACAGAACCAGTGGGGACGAGTTGCTGAAAGCAGCAAGTGGCCTGGGGAAGCTCACAAAGGCGGCAACCCTTTGAAGCTTCCTCTTCGTGGACCCTGCCCATCCAGGGAGAGAAGGCTTGGCACCTTGTCCAAGGATGTGCATTGTTTCAGGCCCCCGATAGCAGAAGGCTCTCGACCCAGGGGTCCAGAAACATGTCTGGTGGTGATACCAAACTTCTCAGTTTTCAGAGTGGCCATTATGGTGCTGTGGAGTTCGGAATGACAAACTCCCAGCTCCATATACTCTTAATGGCAGCACTGCACTTACAAAGTCTAAGAATGGACTTAGACACTGTAGTGGTACAGGGCTCATGCACCTATACCCTCACTACTGGTATAGTGCACCCAGCTAGAGGGGTGACTGATCTATGCCAGGGCAGTGGGTTGTAGACATGGCACACAGGGATGTTTGTCATGTTGACTCTTCACCTTGTTCTGCATCAAAACACGCAGCCTGCAAATGCAGTGTGTGAGTGTGAAGGTACAGGACCTCGCAGGTTGGCACAATAAGTGCTGCAGCCCTTAGAGGCTTTCTCTACTCATAGTGCCCTGGGTACCTGTGGTACCATTTACCAGGGGCTGACCTGTTGCCAGAGTTGCCAATTTGGTTTAGGCTTCAATGCAGGTTTAGGGAAAGAACATAGGCCCTGGGTACCTGGTTAGCAGGAGCCAAGGGCACACTCAGTCAAAGCACATCAGCAATTCAGCAAAAAGTTGGGTCAACCATGCAGAAAGAGGGCACTTTCTCACATATGACTGCTCAAAGGAGCTAGATATCTTGCACTAGAGTAGCAGTGAATAAAACATTTTCACGCTTCCACTAAAAATGAGATGCAGAAAGCCTAGACTGGCAGCTACCCTCACAAAGAGTAACATGATACTATAATGCTAGATAAACTGGTTCCTCTGCTATCTATGAATGCAAAGAATGATTAGGCTCAGTTCATTTTTACCATGTAGTAGGAGTAAAAGATTTCCATCATTTCATTATCCACTTTTTGCACACTACCGGAAAAGAAAGAAGGCTGTTAATGACTAACAGACATACTCATGATAGACAACTAAGATTTCTTTTCATCATGTGATCTTCATTAATATCTGTGAAGACTGAAAATAACAGAAAACAGAAGGGAGAGAAAAGCCATTCTTACTTCAAGCAGGAATAAAGAGTGAAGAGGATGCGAAGCATTCAGTAAAATAATTATCTTTTGAAAGATCTGACAAAAAAGCCTGCTCTACAAATTAAACAGGGAAGAAAACGTAACTATGCATTTGCTACATAAATATTAAATTTTTCTTTGGAGTAAAAATAGCAGCAACCTCCTTTTCTACTTTGAGCAGCTTACAGGATGGCCAGACAAGGACTAGTGAATAAGAAACGGGTCATACTTTTTAAGCAATTCAAAAAAAAAAAAAAAAAAGTTGGAGTGTGGGGGAAGACTTAAAAAGAAAACGTGTATATATGTATACATATATATGGGCTCTTTTCCAAAACATGTATACACACACACACACACACATATATATATATATATATATACACACACACACACACACACACACACACACACACGCAAAAAACACGTGTGGGATTATATACATGGTAAAGCCATGTGTGCTAACGCCACACATCGGTTTATTTATAGAGTCCTTCTTTGAGTTCTCTGCATTCATTGATCTGTTCAGTCAATCACCTTTTTACTATCAACGACATTATACAGCATAGGGGAATTGGTCAGCCCACTTCATCAATTGGTTTGCTTCATTGAAAGTGAATTCATTCTGCCCTTTCCTAAGCAATACTTTAACACTCAAAGTAATTCCCTTTAGTGTTTGGGACTACTAAGGCAAGGTGTATGGCTTTTTTATTTTTTAATTTTTTAGAGCAAAACCATTTTGCTTTTACACATTTTTTTTTATAGTGGCCTGGACCTGGCATGCCCAGTAATAAAAAATTAGAAAAACCATGTCAAAACAAAACGAGCACTGACAAAGCCAAATGGCTGACTGACTAGGCCTATTGTCAAAAACACGAGGCCTATTGCATTAACAAATATACATGTACAAACATAAACAAGTGTATATTTAAGCCCAGCCAGACCCATGCTTTTTCTGGTGTTTCAAAGAAGATGGTCTGTTATGCATGGATCACTGTGAGCCTGGCCGGAAATAGCGGAGCTCTTGGAAGAAGCGCAATGGCGCTGGACGGTGATTGTATAGTCCGGGTTCAACAAGACTCTAGTGTTTTCTATGATAGGAGCTTTTTTTGCATGCAGCACTTAGTACTGTATAACGATCCGCAAAGTTCAGAATTCTGGCCAACATAGGTCGCAGCGGAGCTCCGGGTAGAGGCCGCCTGGAGGGGACCCTTTGAGCCTGCTCCACCACAAACATCTCGGACAACCCATCTGGTGCCATCTTTCATAGCCAGTCTTTTATGAACTGAGTGGCATGGGGGCCCTTTGCGCGCTCTGGGATCCCCTTGATATTATTGCGACGCACTCTCCCTTCAGCATCATCAGCATGGGACCGGAGCTGCTTCACTTGCCAGCGCAAGTGGATGAGCTGTGATGAGAGATCTGTATGGCCCAAGGTTATGGCAGACCGAGCCCGTTTGTTATATTTTACTGTCAGCCTATTTGAGCTGATCATCTTTGAGGAGGCTTATGTCAGTCGTGATGGCCCCGAGGTGGTGTTCAATTGCCACTTGTGAGTTCCTAATTTCTTGATGGATTACATCCAACTTGTTCATGAGGGATGGTGCTGCCGTAGGGGTAATGTAGTCTTTGGGAGTCTGGGTCAGAGAGCTCTCCGAGAGAGTTGAGCGGGAACAAAAGCGTGGGTCAGGCTTCTCCATTTTGTTTCTGGTGCGTCCTATGATGCATGCCAGCAGCCTTCAGGTAAGACTCATGGGTGTTAAATATCCACTTCTCCGCCCCCCCCTTGTCGCTCCAGTAGGCCAAGGAAAGTCCAGTAAGATCTAAACAGCACCTGGGGGCAGGTATCTCAGCGGGTAGGCAGCCTCTATTATCCCAATAGGCAATGTAGCGGAGAGGATCCCAAGGGGCAGGAGAAAGAGTCCACACCTAATGCAAAAGCAATTTATAGGGTGGCTCACCACTCACCACATGTCCCCTTTGGCGACCTAGCCACATGCCTGGCCGTTATGCGCCAGGGAGGAGAAAGAGGGTGCCTCAATGAAAGGGGTTCCCATGCCATGACGTCCACAGGGACTCCGCTTGAGGGGAAGTGCAGAACAGGATGAATGGATCCACCACCAGTGGAGTCGTTCTTACACCAATATTTAAATCGGCCAATCCTCAAGTAACCAGGCAAGTAACACAACTAATCCTTCAATCATCCCCAAAGGCAGCGCATGTACAGTTGAGAGACACACTCTGTGTAAATGGTATGGGGCAAACCTGAGGGGCCAGGCGGTCGGACAGCCGTGAGTCACCGAATTTCGTACTCTGTGGGCTAACTGCATGGTTTGGCGCTGCACAGTCTCTCCGTAGCACTCCGCAGCTCCAACGGAGCGAAATACGTCTCTCCTCTACACAAATAGGATAATCAGCGTCTCACTCGGCGCCCCCTAGAGACTACACGCAGGCTATGCCAGTTGGGTCACACCCATCTTTGGGTAGTTGGGGGTTCTGGTTTTCAGCGCCTGGCTAACCTGGCCCACTCCAGGCCATCTATGTGCAACAGTCAGGAGATAAGCAGTGAAAAATTATGGAGGAGGCCCGCGCAACTCCAAAAGGCTTCAGTCCAAATCGGGGGGCATACTCTATGCTCCCATGCGGCCGAATAATCCCTTCAGCCAGGCGGGTGCACCGGCTCCCTCAGCAAGCCTCGGCTGCATTCCCTGGAGGGCCCCAGATCCTCGACTGCACCGCCGCCACCTCAGCCACCTTGAATGCCCCACACACACCCAACTCTGAGGTGTAGGCCCAACTCGGAGGTGTGGGCCTTATCCTCGTCTGGCCGCCACTGCTGCTTTGGCGCTGACAAGGTGTAAAAGGCGACATGCCACCTCTCTCGTCACGGCCACAAAATTTGGGACCGCCGGGTCCCCCGGCTGCCAGTGCTGACGATACTGGGATTGGATGCTGGATTTTGCGGGAAATTGAGCCAGATTATGGGGCCCTGGTTCGGAAGCTTTCAAACTATGCTGCTATCTTAGGGTTTAGCCACGCCTCCCTGCAGGATTATACGTTGCCTTAAATTGTTACACATACATGTTTTTATACTGAAGCCACTGTCAGTAGAGCAAGCAGAACTAATCCTCACAGCATTTCCTGCGATCGTATCCCCAATAGTAAGGGCTTTAGTAATAATGAATCATGTATATGGATTATGTTACTTACCCTGTAAGCATCTGTGCTTGGTATGTAGAGCTGCAGATTCTATGTCAGGACCGGAGGCGAGGATTATGCTATTCTTTCACCCCTTTGTTGAATAGCAGCCATTTGAAGTTAAGTAAAACAACTACTATTCCCATGAAACATCGGGAATAACACAAGAAAATGATAGAGTGTCCATAGGTAGAGTGTCCCCTTTCCTCTGCACCAATCACAGGGCTCCGAGGTGATGGTAGTCCTCTGTTACTGTCCATTCCCCCTCTTTCTTCGCTGCTTGCAGCCAGATAAGTCATATTTTTCATTCACTCTGACTATTTTGCCTTATTGCGTCTATTGCAATCGTTTCAGCCTTTGGGCTGTTGATTTGTTTATTGTATTTAGATTACGTTTCTGTGCCAGACAATACGGGTGTCTTTCATATGTTTTCCCCCCCTCAGGCGTTTCCTGCACCAACACGCGCTTGGTTGTTGTAATGCTTTCAGCCTCGCGCTGTTAACTTAGGCATTGTTGTGTTATCGCTCTACTGTGCCGGTTTCTTAGGGTTTTTCAAGTTTCCCCTTGGGCATTTCTAGCGAAGACGTCTCACGTTCCGTTTACTTGCCTTTGTTCACTAATTACCCGTTATCGTTTTTTAGGTCTCGGTTCGAAGGCTGCGCTTGCGCAGTCTCGCTCCGAGATTTAATGACTTGGAGAAGAGGGGCTTGAACCCTCCCCTCTTCTCCATTGGCTGGCCTCTTGAATGCTGGCCAGCCATTGGAGAAGAGCTTCGTCACTCCGAACAGGCCCCGTCCTTTTAAGATTCGGGGGCGTGTTTTTTTCAACTTTTCGGATTATCTCCTCCAGCCAATGGCAAGAGGAGAGAAAAGCAAAACACGCCCTCGAATCCGGAAACGCCGCTACCTTTCTCCGAGGCAGTTCTGGCTGACCTCGGAGAAAGGCGGTGGTGTCCAGCATCAGGTTCGTGCAGCTCGCATGTATCCCACTCGGTCTTCTTTCCCCATGTATTTTATCCTTATTTTTATCACGGTAGTCGGGGTCTAGGTGCAGGGGTCGGTAGAGACAGCATGGAGGGGTTTACTCCACACGTCCTTCTCAGCTGTGTTATCTCTCGCCTCACTTTTTCGGCCCTTTCTTCCCTCCTCCCTCCTCCCTCCCCTCCCTACTCCCGCTTCTACCTCAGCCCCAATGCCTGCTCCTCCCAGCTCCATTCACCGCTCCTATGATTCGTCTCCTTTCTCAGGTAGTAACTCCTGCGTTACATAGCGCTTCATAAAGCGCCACTGCCGTATCTAAGCGCATTAAATAAGAGATGGTACTATCCTACAGCGTGCGTTACTCTCCTGAAAACCTGGTCACAACTCGGGGGTTTCTTTCCTGCCGCTTGTTTCGGGGTCCTCCATCCTGGGGTTCAGGTCAGGCCCCTGTGGTGTGTGGGCCGGCTCCCACGATCACACACTGAGGCAGCGCTTGCACTGCCGCTGGCACCGAGGGCGGTGCACTGACTGCAGTGGTCCTGGGCCAGGTCAGAAAATAGCCGAGATTGAATTGTGCACTTCCCTCAAATTCATCCGGTGTTTTGGAAATGGTCTTTGAATCCTCCTGGCATGTGGCTTCCGGGGTTCGACGGGGAGGAAGCGGGAACAATGGTGGCTGCGGTGCTGGGCCCACTGGCTCTTACCTCACTTCTGCTTAAAGATGGGGGCTCGGCTTTATCTCGTGTGCTGGGTGGAAAGTCTTTCCATGAGAAGGCTCCGAGGCCAGGCCTCTCAGACACACACTGGCTGGTGGCGGTGGAGTGACTCTACGGTGACGGAGTGCTCCAGCGAGAGAGAGTGCTGCAGCAGTGACTGAGTGCTACAGCGAGAGAGTGCTACAGCAGTGACTGAGTGCTACAGTGAGAGAGAGTGATGCAGCACTGTGAGTGCTCTAGTGAGAGAGAGTGCTGCAGCATTGACTGAGTGCTCCAGTGAGAGAGTGCTGCAGCAGTGACTGACTGCTACAGTGAGAGAGTGCTGCAGCAGTGACTGAGTGCTACAGCGAGAGAGTGCTACAGCAGTGACTGAGTGCTGCAGTGAGAGAGAGTGATGCAGCACTGTGAGTGCTCTAGTGAGAGAGAGTGCTGCAGCATTGACTGAGTGCTCCAGTGAGAGAGTGCTGCAGCAGTGACTAAGTGCTATAGAGAGAGAGAGAGTGCTGCAGCAGTGACTGAGTGCTCCAGTGAGAGAGTGCTGCAGCAGTGACGGAGTGCTCCAGTGAGAGAGAGTGCTGCAGCAGTGACTGAGTGCTCCAGTGAGAGAGAGTGCTGCAGCAGTGACTGAGTGCTACAGTGAGAGAGAGTGATTCGGCACTGTGAGTGCTCTAGTGAGAGAGAGTGCTGCAGCAGTGACTGAGTGCTACAGTGAGAGAGAGTGATGCAGCACTGTGAGTGCTCTAGTGAGAGAGACTGCTGCAGCAGTTACTGAGTGCTCTAGTGCTTTCCCCTTCGTCCTCTCCTTACCCTTGAGCTCACCAAATATTTTATCATTTATTTTCGTCTTTTTATCCTCTTCCTCCAGGTTCTTCCTTTCTCACAAATGGAATGTTTTTCACTCTCTCTCAGTCCTCGTGTTTTGAGTTTCTCTATAGCTCTGTTGGCCCTCTCAGTTTTGCTGTAGTTTTCTCTTCCTGCCAGTTACACGGCGGCGAAAGGACATCGTATTTGAGAATAACATTTTTAAGAATTCGAAAAGTCCATGTTGTTTAACTTACCTGATTGTCAGGGCGTTGAGATTAAGTCTACCTCCTCAAGCATTCCTGCTCCCCTTCACCCCTCCCATCCCCACCACTACTGGCACGGCCATGCAGTCCGTGTATCCTTTCCTCATCTTGGCACCTTGGCTCTTCTTATAACTAAATTTACTTCACTAGCCACTGATACAAGTGCTGTCCTTGCCACTAGTGCTGCCAAAGGGTGGTAACAGACATTACCGCTGTAAACGTAATGTCTTGTGCCCTTTACAGATTTTCAGAAGTATCCTTTTGATGCCTGCAGACAGATTGAAGTATTGCTGACCAAAGCTTATATGTTCGGATCGAGACAGATACTACCTACAGGCCAGCTCATCAGGCAGAGTTTCACAAACGGAGGGGAGCAAGAGGGTGCTGGAGGGGTGAGTGTTGTGGAGAAAGAGACAAGAGATCACACATGGTGTTTGACAACCTTACAGCTCAAGATGAAACTCCTATGGTGTATTTGTCAAACAAAAAAGAACTACCCCATAGTAGTTGGAATTGGAAGTAGACTATGTTGGACGTGAAATTCACTTTTGTCACGAAAGTAATGTTCTTTATTGCAGCTTGTGCTTTTTAATACCATAAATTTGGAATGGGGCGTGCACCCATGCTAGGAAATTGTAAAAGTACATAGGTTTCATTTTGTTAGAAACAGCTTATGGACATCAACTATAAGATAAATAGATAATTTTTAATTGCACAATTAATTAAAACCATTGCAATGAAATCACAAATAAATATACAATATACATTTCTTTCCCTTATTGTACATGATAAAAAGACAGGTTGTTTCAATCAAATAAGCAAAAGTTAAGAAAATAGAAACGTCGTTTTGGTTACTATAGACATAAAAAACCTTAAAAGGAGTACATAACATGGCCCAGCTTTACAAGTTAAAGTTCTATACGATGGGGAGTTCAGAGAAGCCCTTATTGCCATCAAATATTTCAGAAACCGGGCTGCCAGCTGCGCGGATTCACCTTTCATGCACTCAACTAAGGTGGCGTGACATGTTCGTATATTTAAAATACACCATGATGCCAGCTTTAATTGTAACAAGCATTTACAATGCAACGGTCTCGGCATTGTTAAAGTTAGAGCTATTGGCATTGCTCATGACAATGCCGTTTCTTTAAATGTTTTAAAAACAAAAACATAAACAAAAATAATGTCATGAGCAATGCCAATAGCTCTAACTTTACCAATGCCGAGACCATTGCATTGTAAATGCTTGTTGCTTGTGCCTTCATTTGGGTTAGTCATTTTCTGTGCCCGCGAGTCAGCCACTACTCGACTGACTCGTATCCAGCCGTGGAAGCATTTATCTCCCTAGCGCCTACGTAGTTGGTGCGGCTCGAGGTGTGCTCCTCCCACCGCTTGAGGGCACCTCAGTGTATCCTCCTTACGGCGTGCGCTCGAGATTCCGCGCATTCTGCGCGTTCCTTCAATCTCGAGATCGCATTGCCGTGAGCCTCTCTGCCTGCCTTTACACCGTTAACCGGTCTTTCTCCTGCCGTTAGGCAGTTTGGGTGCGCAGACGCCGCCTTGAACGCCTACAAAGGTCTGTACCTGTCATTAGACAGTGCTGGTGGCTGAATCCCGCCTGGGGGTCCGTATTAATAGGTCTTTTTTATAACGCTCTGTGAAGTCTGTACTGCAGGCTGTAAACCTGCTGGGCCCTTTTTAGGCAGGCTGCTATTTATATTCTTGGCGCCAGGACTGTGAGTCCCAGGGCTTTGCCCCCCTAACACAAGCACTGCCCGCACTAAGTGTAGGCTGACACCCAGCCCCCCTTATTTCAAAGTGACCCCTCTCCCTCATTTACCACACTTACCTGGGTAGTGTCATTTCCTCCTGGTCCTCATGGAATCTTACCAGGATGACCCCTACCAAGATGACCAGTGGGAGGAGGACCCACTAACTTCAGTGGGACGAGGATTTTTATGATGCGGTCGACGCATCCATCCACAAGGCGGTGGAGCAGGCTATGGTACCCCTAGAGGACCGCCTCTCCCACAGGATTGAGCAGGCCTGTGATAAACTAGCCAAGGCAGCTCAGGTCATCCCTGCCCCTCTACCACCCAGCGGAGATCCCGCCGATTCTCAACCCCCCTCCGGCCAAACGACCCAGAGACAAGGGTATGGACACAGACACATTCAATCACCTTAAAAAGGCTTTCCTGGCGAGCAATGCCCCACCAGCGACACCCACTACCCCTGGGGACAATGCTCAAGGGGATAATGATGATGCCGCCGGCCCTTCACGTCCCTGGCGCCAGTCACGTCCTGCGCCTGACTCGGGTGACCAGAACATCTGCGCAGATATGTTAGACCCTGATGACATTCTGCACCCCGGGTCTTCGGACTGGGCGCCCTCGGAAAAAGTCACCCAATATGTCGCAAGCCGCATCCGCAGGCCGTTAGAGGCCACAGTTCTAAACGGTCTTAGGGGGAAGTGTCCTCGCCCCTCCTTAGAAGGAAAAGTAGCGGCCACCCCTGACATTGATCCACGCATGGCGACATATCTACAGAAATTCGTCTAAGACCCTAAGAAGGGCATTGACAGATCTTGGCGTGCTTGCCAAGACAAGCTCCTAGACGCCCTAGGCCCCATTACAAAAATACTTGATATGGCGGAAGAAGCCAAATAGTCAGGGTCCCTGATCTCCCCAGAGAACCTCTCTTCTTGGGCCTAATGCGTTGTGGTATTTCTTGGAAATACCAACTGTGCTATTTCCACGGAACGGCGCAGATCACTTCTGATTAAAGTAGACCCCAAACTTGGGGATCTGGCTGGCTCAGAGGCGGCCTCTTCGGACAGCCCTTTATAAAAGGGCTTGGGCGCTTTGTAAACACCTTTACATCCCTAGACAAAGCGCAATCCTCCATAAAGAAGGTATTTCACCCTTGGGTTTTCCGAGGGGCTGGACGAGGTAGGGGCCACTTATCCGGACGTCCACATCAGCACAAGGGGCAAGGCTCCAACCAGGGACATTACCAGGATCAAGCCAGATTCGGCAACTTCTATCCGACGAGAGGACGACGGGGCAAGAACCGAGGCGGTGGCACCTCCAGCTCTTCCGGTGAGTGTTCTCCCTTCTTTCCTTCTATAAGTGGGGGGCCGTCTGGTGCATTTTTTCCAGGCCTGGACTTCTGTCACGGGGACGCCTGGGTTCTGCAGACCGTTCAAGGGTTTCATATAGAGTTTCACGGGGAACCTTCACAAACGGTTCTGCTGCGCCGTCTCTCTTTTTTGTCAGCAGACATCGCTTTAGACGACCAAGAGGTCCAGTCCCGTATAGACAAAGGGGCGGTCGTAGAGACCCTACCCCATCCCCGAGGCTTCATCAGCAACCTCTTCTTGGTGGATAAGACAGACAGGGGCCAGAGTCCCATCATAAACTTGCACGAGTTCAACGAGTGGCTGGTTTACCGCCACTTCAAGATGGAGGGAATCCATCTTCTTCGCGATCTCCTCCGGCCGAACGACTGGATGGCGCGCCTCTACCTCAAGAACGCCTACCTGAACATACCCATTTTCCCTCCTCATCGGAGGTTCCTGCAATTTCCCTCAAGGGACAGGGTGTACGAGTTCACCACTCTTCCCTTCGGTCTTTCCTCCGCCCCTTGGTGCTTTACCAAGGTTCTTCGCCCGGTGATTGAACGTCTGCGAGCGTCCGGTATGAGACTCCTAGTTTACCTGGACAACATCTTATTGATGGCGCAATGCCCCAACGCCTTGACTCATCAACTCCAGACGGCGGTAAACCTGCTTCAGAGCCTGGGTTTCTTAATCAACATTGCGAAATCCACCCTTGTTCCGTCCCAGCAGGTCATTTTTCTCAGTTTTTCCATCAACTCAGTCACTGCGACTCTCAAGTCTTCCTTACCGAAAGATGACGAAAATTCGTCACGAGCTCAAGAGAGCTCTCATTCAGCCACAACTCTCCCTCTGGCAGTTAGCCCGTATCGTAGGTCTTCTGTCTGCTTCGATCCAGGCTATCTCCATTACAGGGCCCTCCAACGCCTCAAAACCCAACACCTTCGCAGGGGCCTCTCCTACTCTCAGAAGGTGCCCCTCTCTGCGGAAGCCAGTGAAGAACTACAATGGTGGCCCACCACTTTGTAGGAATGGAATGGGTGTGTGATATTCGGTTCCGCGCCAGATATCGTTATTGAATCAGATGCGAACAGATCCAGCTGGGGCGCGCGGTGTGGCGACTTCACTACCGGAGGTCTGTGGTCTCCACATGAGCACAGTTGCACATTAACTGTTTGGAACTCTTGGCGGTGTCTTTTGCGATCCAATGTTGGACCAAGGACTCAGTCCGGTTCTGCATCCTGCTCAAGATGGACAACATATCGGCAGTCCGATACATCAACCATCTCGGGGGCACGCGATCAAGAGCACTCTCGGACCTGGCAGCGAACCTTTGGCAGTACTGCCTAGACCATCAGGTTTACCTTGCGGCGGAATACCTGCCGGATCAGGACAACCAGGTAGCGGATTTCCACTCTCGCCATTTTCACGACGTGAGTCTTTGGAAAATGCACCCGGGAGTCTTTGCGGATCTCCAGAACATCTGGGGTCCGTTCTCAGTCGACCGGTTTGCTTCCCGCTTGGATCACGAACTTCCCCGGGTCTTCAGTTGGAGACCGGATCCCCTGGCAACGCGGACGGACGCATTCCTTCAGAACTGGCAGGACGAAACGGGCTATGCCTTTACCCCGTTCTCCATGCTCACCAGGGTTTCAGCCCAGGTTCGGCGCTAGGAGCTGACGTAGTTCTCATATCCCCAATTTGGAGGTCTCAAGTTTGGTTTCCGGTTCTTCTGGAACTTTCTTGGGATTTTCCAATCCCACTCCCCCGCTTTCCGACTCTCCTTCTCAGTCCGGACAAAGTTCCACATCCGATAATCGCGCAGGGCTCTCTCACCCTGATGGCATGGCGGATTACAGGGTCACTGGGAAGTCCTAGGCCTTTCGAGAGTGGCGGAGAAATTCATGTCCGAGGTCTGGGCCGATAGTACTGTCAAACAATACCATTCTACCTGGAGGAGGTGATATCGTTGGTGTCTGCAACGGGTCTCAATCCCGTGGCAACAGATGTGACATCTATCCTAAATTTTTGGGCCTCCCTGGCGGAGGAGGGTTTGGCTAATAGAACAATGAACACCTTCTGTTCCGCCATCTTAGCGGGTCATACCATGGTAGATGGCTCTCCTGTGGGTGGGCATTCCCTTGGTTTGTCGTCTTCGAGGCATCCACCTCTTTACCTCCTGAACCTCGTTATTCTCAGCTCTGGGATGTTAACCAGATTTTAAATTTGTTTCTGTCCAGACAGCCGAACAGATTCCTTTCCAGGAAAGAACTTTCGGCGAAATTGGCTATGCTTCTTTGCCTTATATACTGCAGAAGTGTTTCAGATGTGAGGGCCCTGGACGTTTCCAGCAGGATCTTTTCCCCCAAAGGGGTCACCTTCACAATTCGAAGACGAACAAAATGTGGGACAAAGTCCATCTCTTATCCTGCCTTTCCGGATGCTCCGAAGCTGTGCGTGGTTTCTTGCCTCAAGGCCTATGAAGAAATGTCGGAGGAGTTCCATCCTCCAGGTGAACAGCAATTTCCTCCCCTACTATTGCCCGATGGGTAAGGTGGGTGATGCAGGAAGCTGGAATTGACCTTCGGCGCTCACTCTACCAGGGGAGCGATGGCCTCTAAAGCATTTACCCTGGGAGCTCATCTGGAAGACATTCTAAATGCAGCAGATTGGTCTTCAGACTCCACCTTAAACAGTTTTATTTTAAGCCGGTTATTGATATGGCTCACTTGGTGGTGAGCAAGCTTTAAACTAGCATAATCCTCGCCTCTGGTCCTGACATAGAATGAAAAGTTTCCTAGCTATCGTAACGGAAGATTCAATTCTATTAAGGACTCGGAGGCGAGGATTATCCCACCCAGGATACAAGGCTGTTTGATACCTTCCCACCCTCGTACAGGGATAAGATGTTTTGTTACTCTGTCTGCAATAATGACTAAAGTTTGGTGTACGTTTTGCTGTGCGGTTTCCCCTACAGGCTAAACCTTGCCATTGCAGGCGACTCTGGTAAACAAGATTCGTGATGCCTCCTGGCTGGCTGACCTTCAGCAACGAAAGAGGGGGAATGGACAGTAACAGAGGAATACCATCACCTTGGAGCCCTGTAATTGGTGCAGAGGAAAGGGGACAATCTACGTATGGACACTCACTTTTTTCTGTTATTCCCGATGTTTCATGGGAATAGTAGTTGTTTTATTTAACTTCAAATGGCTGCTATTCAATAAAGTGGAGAAAGAATAGCATAATCCTAGCCTCCGAGTCCTTAATAGAATTGAAACTTTCCATTACGATAGCTAGGACATTTTTCATTCACATGCTTTACATACTCCTGCCATATAGTGTTGGGTCTGGATGTTTGAAAGTTGTTTTTCTTCGAAGAAGTCTTTTCCAGTCACAAGGTAAGGTGACTCCTACTTTCAGTGAACGTGCGCATGGGCATCGACTCATTGTTAGATTGTTTTCCCGCAAGAGGGTGAGAATGGAGTAAGTGTAGTATAGAGATGTCCAAGCGCATATAATGTGAATAACAAACTAAAACAGCCATAGGTGTCCACTGAGGACAGGCACATGTGAATCTACAGCTCTACATGCCAATAACAGATGCTTACAGGGTAACAATCTGTTTGAGGCATGTGTGCTGTAGATACACATGCTTTACATAGACTGTATATCAGTACCCTCCAAAAGCAGTGGCAAAGCAGTGGGTGTTGCAGTTGTTTAAAAAAGTGTTTTTAGCACTGCTTGTCCAACATTAGCCTGTTGACGTGCTAACACATCTACACAATATTGTTTTGCAAGTGTGCATGTGGTGTAGACCATGTAGCTGCCTTACATAGGTCAGCTATGGGAATGTTACCTAAAAAGGCCATAGATGCTCCTATTTTGCGAGTAGAATGCGCCCTAGGAGGTACTGTTCAAGTTCTTTTAGCTTTAATATAGCAAGTTTGAATACATTTGCCAATCCATCTCGAAATTCTGGATTTTTAGATTTTGTGCCGCTATTACAGCTAAGCACTTGGTGAACACTCAGGGTGCAATTGTTACTCCAAAGGGAAGCACTTTGAACTGATAATGATTTATCCCTATCACAAATCTGAGGTATTTGCAATGTGCTGGGTGAATGGGTATATGAAAGTATGCGTCCTTTAAGTCTAGCGTTGACAAAGTCGCCTTGTTGCAAAAGTGGAAGTACCTGTTGCAGAGTGACCATGTGGAAGTGTTCTGACAATATGCATACATTTAGCGGTTTAAGATCCAAAGTTTGTCTTAACGAACTGTCTTTTTTGGGAATTGGGAAGTACAGTGAATATACTCCTGTTCCTTGTTGTTGTAATGGGATGAGTTTAGTTAGAAGAGCTTGTACTTCCAGTTAAGTTGATGTTTGTGTTCCAAAGACAGTTTGTGAACATGAGGGGGGATGTTGGGAGGGTTGCTTGCGAGTTTCAGGCAGTAAACATGTTGGATAATATCCAACACCCATTTGTCTGTTATTGACTGCCAAGTGGGTAGAAACTGATGTTGTCTTCCCCCTACAGGTGATGAATGTTCGGGGGGGCGGATATCAAGCCACTGTTTGTTATCAGCAGGTGGGGTACATGATGGTGCCTTTGAAGTGGTTACCTCTGTTACCTCTGTATCCACCTCTATAAAATCCTCTAGAGGAAGGAGGCTGTGCCTGTGTTTTATATGAAGATGTGGAGGCATCTGTGGTATTATTTTTGGAGGCATCTGTGGTATTATTTTTGGAGCCCCTATTGTAAAACTAGCAACAAAAGGAACCTCTATTTGACAGAGACTGAAGACCACTGATTTCACCACTTCTGTGTCCTTTTTCATCTTTTCTAGAGATTGGTCTATCTGATGTCCAAAAAGGTGTTCTTTGTCGAATGGTACATTAAGAATAGTCTGTTGAACCTCTCGTTTACAACCAGAAATTCTGAGCTATGCATGCCTCCTTAGTAAAATGCTGGTATTGAGTCCTCTAGCTGCAGTACATCTGCAGTATGTAAAGCAAATCTAATGGATGAATTGTAATTAAGCTTGCCTTCCTGCACTATTTCTTGGCCTTTGTTCTTGTTTTCTGCTGCAAGATATTGTAATAATTCTTCCATTTCATCAATGTGCTCCATCATACCTAGCTAACAGCCCTAGAGTGTTGGCTATTCTCCAATGATGGTCTGGTTGAGCAGCTACTCTCTTTCCAGAGTCATCTATTAACTTTGACTCCTTATCAGGAGGAGGTGCTTCTCCTGAGCTTTGTGAATTTGCTCTTTTACGTGCGCTTGAAACTACCAAGGCAACTGACCCTTAATAAATGCAGGGTCAGATGGAGGAACTTTGTATTTTTTTTATCTACTCTAGGTGTGAGGATACGTGACCTAATAGGATCTTTAAAGATTTTGTCTGCATGCCTCATCATGCCCTTTAACATGGACCAAGACAGATATTATGTGTCTATTTCCCAAAGTTTCAAAAAGGAAATCATCTTCTAGGTCTTCTTTATGTAAAGTGACCCCACTTTATGTAAAGTGGCTGCTCTGGCAATTAACGCTCGATACGTGTTATCAGAAGGGGAAGAATTTGCTGGCTGTCTCTCCTGGTGGATCAATGTTATAATCATCACATGGGTCAGGTAGCTGATCATCATGGTCTTCATTATCAGCTATATCTGGATCTATGTTTGGAGAGCCTGGAGGTGTCATGTGTAATGGATCTGATGGTGGTGTGACAGGTAGTGGTGGAGAGGTTGGAAGAATATTAATAGACTAGTTGCTATGTCCTTTTTCTTCTTCAGAAGTATTCTATACTTTGTGTGTATCTTTCTTTTTGGAGGTGGTATCACTGGTGTAGTGTTTGGGATCCAGCTTGTGCTGCATTTTCTCAAGAATCGGCTCAGGTGGCTTAAAAGGAGCATCTTGGTCTTTCAGTGCCAAACTGGATTGGTCTTTCTTTATATCTTTCAATGCCAAATGTTTCGGCTTCGAGCAGGTATCATCTCGGTTCAAGCCCGAACCGGACGACTTGACTTTGTTTCAGTGCCGAGCCTGAAGGCTGAGCGTTGGAATCAAAGTCTTGGTGCCTACCATGGAAGTGGTGGCCCAGAAGCCTTTGGCTTGATTGGAGTGGGTTTCATGGGCAAAGGGGCTTTGTTACTCACAGCACCCTGTCCAGGTGGGACGTTGTAGGACTAGAGTTCATTCTCCAACACCGAATCAGAGTCCTGACAGATAAGGGCTCTTCCGCTGCCTCCATCTCTTCTTGTTCGACCTCTTCGCCGAAGATATCGGGAGTTCCTTTGATAGACTGTCGCTGCATGTGTCTGCATTGAGCGAGACGGTCTCGGAGAGTCCTTTTCTAACGGAACGACCTAAACCCGTTGCAGTCTTCCTCTTTATGCTCTGGGGAGAGACAAATGTTACAAACCTTAGGAAGATCTGTGCACAAGTAATTAGAATGGCACCTAGGATAGAATTGGAATGGCGTCCGTTCCATCAGCGGAAGACTGGATGTAGGATCTTCGAGTGGAAACCGGAGAAGATCTAGGCCCAAAGGCCACGGTCAGTTTTTTATGGATAATGAAAGTTTTCCGAAGTTGTTCAACACGCAGAAGATCTTAACGCGATCAAAAACAATACCAACAAGGGTAGAGTGAATTGCAAACCGAAGGGATCTCCAATGACTGTTTTGAATTGGAGCGCAGCAATACACAACTGAAACAGATGGTGGGGAAAAAACTAACAATGGATCGATGCCCATGCGCACTATCACCAAAAGGAGTCACCTTACCTTGTGACTGGAATAGACTTCTTCGAAGAAAAACAACTTGCAAACATCCAGACCCAACACTAGATGGCAGAAGTATGCAAAGCATGTGTATCTACAGCACACATGCCTCAAACACAAAGTTTACATGCCTCCCTTTTGGTCTCTCCTCTGCACCATGGTGCTTCACCAAGGTGTTACATCCGGTCAACGCATGGCTCTGTGCGAGAGGAGTCCAACTCAGTTTATTTTGACTACATCCTGTTCATGCATCAGGATCGACTCACGCTGGAGGCGCAGTTTTAATTGTCAAACTCTCTTCTGTAGAACCTAGGGTTTATCATCAACTGCCAGAAGAGTTTGCTTCTACACAGAAATTGCTCTTTTTGGGTTTCAAGAGCAATCCAGTGGCTCAGTCCCTCAAACTGTCACAAGAAAATTATTTCATTTGCAGAAACTCCTAAAAAAAGTAAGTGTTTCCCTCTGGTATGTAGCCAGGATTGGCGGACTTCTTTTCTCATCTATTCAGGTGATTTTTCTGGGGCAACTACACTACAGAGTGCACCAGCGGTTAAAAACACTGCTTCTCAGGAGGGGCTTGTCGTCCTTTTGGTGGCAGCACGGATGGAGATCCACGGATGGCTTGATCACATGCAAGCCTGGAATGGCAGGGCTATCTTCGGATCAAAGCCGGATCTGATCATAGAGACTGATAAGAGCTGCCACTGCTGGGGTGCCTGATCAGGGAGGCTACCACTGGAGGACCAAGGTCAGACGAGGAAGGGGCACTCCACATCAAATGTCTAGAGCTGCTCGCAGGGTTGTTTACAATTCACAGTCTGGCGGCCAACAGGGCTTCTTGTTCCATCCTCCTGTAGATGGACAATGTGTCAGCAGTTTGATACATAAATCGCCTGCGGGGAAATCGCTCCAAGGCACTGGCGGTTCTGGCACGGGAAGTTTGGAACCATTGTTTAGCAAACAAGGTGGACCTCTTTGCCTCCTGGCAAAATCACCAACTCCCTGGGTTCTTCAGCTGTCGACTGTATCCACTGGGTGGGACGAAAAAGACTCCTTTCTCCAGAACTAGAGCCACTTTTGGGGGTATGCGTTTGTTGGAAGCTGGCCCTCTAGATGCTGTACCAAAGTAAGATATAGTGTGCAGAGTCCAGGGGATCCCCGAAGGTATAGCAGAGGCTAAAGTAGATCATCACTAACCGTTCTATTTGAGGTAGTGGGGTCGAGCAGTTAGGTTTATCAGGAGGGCGTGTTAAGAATTTATTCTATTCAGTCAATCAAGACTGATGGCACACACACCGAGACAGAATCCAGACTAATTAGGTAAGTCTAAAAAAGGTATACTTATGTTTTATTTCTAGAACCAAGCAGGACTTGCCACAGGCTAGTAGAATACACTTTCAAATGCAACACTTTAAAAGGTAATTCAATTGTGAATGGAATTGGAATCGTTACATGTATTGTATTGACTTTTAAAACAGTTTAGAATACATAGAAATTACTTTTGATTACTTTTAGATTCATTTTCAGTTACTTTAACCCCTTCAGCGCGGCGGGAATTCCCCCGCGGTGCTGAAGGGTTCGAGCGTGGGCGGGCCATGACGGAACGGTTCCGTCATGAGCACAGCGCAACCGATGCTCATGACGGAACCGTTCCGTCATGGGCATGGAAGGGGTTAACTACTTGGAGTGATATATTGAGATATCACAAAATGAGCCTTACAAAATACAGATAAGTATGACAGTTTGGGGTTTAAACCAAAGTTACTTGGTTTTCCAACGAAAAGTCAGTCCAACACTTAAAACATTTTTAGAACAAAAATCATAACTTTGGCTCCTATTGGAGAAAAGAAGGTTATTGGTTTGCAGGTAAGTAAACGACCTGCAAAAGGAATATGCTACTTACCAGTATGCATCTTTTCTTGGCATGTAGAGCAGCAGATCTATACACTTTTGCATAGATCGCCATCTGGTGTTGGGCCCGGATGTTTGCAGTTTGTTTTTCTTCTTGGACAATCTTTGGAAGTCACGAGTTCGGTGACTCCTCCTTCGGTCCGTACTGCGCATGGGCTTCGGCTCCATCCTCAGATTGTTTTTCGCCAGCAGGGAAAAGATGGAGCGTAGTGATAATAGTAAGAAACCCATGTGTGTTGTATCTAAATAAGATAGACTGGAACGGATACAGGTAGCCGGGGAGGCGGGTGGGCGTGTATAGATCTGCAGCTCTACATGCCAAGAACAGATGCATACTGGTAAGTAGCATATTCCGTTCGAGGCATATGAGCTGCAGATTATACACTTTTGCATGGATTATATAGCAGTACCCAGCCCTAGCGGCGACCACCGGTATCCGTTGCAGTGGTTTGAAATAGTGTCTTTAGTACAGCCTGGCCCACACTAGCTTGTAGTTTGGAGTGCACGTCTACACAGTAATGTTTTGTGAAGGTGTGCGGTGTTGACCATGTGGCTGCTTTGCAGATGTCATCTAAGGGTATGTTCCCTAGAAAAGCCATAGAAGCCCCTATCTTTCTTGTAGAGTGGGCTTTAGGTGGAACAGATAATGTTCTTTTTGCTTTGTGATAGCAAATTTGTATGCAGTTTACAATCCACCTAGCTATCCCTGATTTAGAGATGGGGTTGCCTTTATGCGGTGGAGAGAAGGAGACAAACAATTGTTTAGTCTTTCTGAAAGTTTGCCTTCTTTGTATGTAGTACAGTAAAGCCCTTTTAACATCAAGTGTATGTAGAGCCCTTTCCGCAACAGATTGAGGTTGCAAGAAAAAAACGGTAATTCCACCGATTAAGATGGAAGGGGGAAATGACCTTGGGCAGAAATTTGGGATTTGTGCTAAGTATCACCTTGCTGTGATGTATCTGTAAAAAGGGTTCCTGTATAGTGAATGCTTGTATCTCACTAACCCTTCTAAGGGAAGTGATAGCTACGAGGAAAGCTGTTTTCCAAGTGAGGAACTGTAACTCACATTTATGCATTGGTTCGAAAGGCGGACCCATGAGCCTTGTAAGAACTACGTTGAGATTCCATACAGGGGAAGGTGGTGCCCTGGGTGGAATTACTCGTTTAAGGCCTTCCATAAAGGCTTTAATAGCAGGCACTCTAAACAGTGATAAATGCTATCTGTTTTGTAGGTAAGCAGCAATTGCTGCTAGGTGTAGACGTATGGATGAATATGCCAGGTTACACCTTTGAAGATGGGGCAGATAGCATATGATGTGCTGTGTGGATGCATCTAAAGGGTTGATTGTATTGTTACGGCAGTAAACAACAAATCTCATCCACTTTGCGCCATAGCATGCTCGAGTGGTAGGACGTCTGGCTTCCTTGATAATGTTCATGCAATCAGGGGGAAGGTGAAGGTATCCAAATTCTAAGATTTCAGGAGCCAGATCGCAAGGTTGAGCTGAGCTGGGTCCGGGTGCCTGATTTCTCCATGGTTCTGGGTTAGGAGGCATGGGGACAGGTGCAGTTTTTGATGTGGTACCACCGATAACTGTAGTAGTGTGGTGTACCACAGCTGCCTGGCCCATGTTGGAGCTACCAGAATGAGTGTGAAGGAGTGCTGTTGTAGCTTCCTTACCACTAATGGAATTAGCGGGAGAGGCGGAAAGGCGTATGCAAATTTGCCTGACCAGTTCATCCATATCGCATTGCCTTTGGACAATGGGTGTGGGTATCTGGCGGCGAAGCTTGGGCATTTTTTGTTTTCGTGGGTGGCGAAGAGGTCTATCTGAGGATGCCCCCACTTGTGGAAGAATGGGCGAAGAACTTGTGGATGCAGTTCCCATTCGTGCATTTGCTGCGTTTGTCTGCTGAGCAGATCTGCCATGGTGTTTTGTATGCCTGGGACGTGTTGTGCCAGGAGAAAGATTTTTTGTGGAATTGCCCATCTCCATATGCTCTGTGCTAAGCGGGAGAGTGTCCCCCCCCCCCCTGTTTTTGAATAGAATACATTGCAGTCATATTGTCTGTGCGAATGAGGACTGCTTTGGCTGAAATTTGTTTCTGAAAGGATTTCAGGGCTAGAAAGATCGCCAATAGCTCCAGATGGTTGATGTGGAGTAACTTTTGCTGTGGCGTCCACAGACCTTGCACTGTGCGGTGTAGAAGGTGCGCTCCCCAGCCGGAGAGCGATGCGTCCGTTGTGAGAATCACCTGAGGAACTGGGTCCAGGAACGGCCGCCCTTTGGAAAGGTTTGTGGTGTTCCACCACTGCAGAGAGTGATGGGTGCGGCCGTCCACCAACACCAGATCCGTCAGCTGTCCCTGGGCCTGGTTCCACTGCCGTGCTAGGCACTCTTGGAGTGGACGCATGTGGAGTCTGGCATGGGGCACTATGAAGATGCAAGATGCCATCATCCCTATTAGCTTCATAAACACTCTTGCTGGGAGAGAGTGCTGAAGAATGAATGTTTGGCGCAAGGCTTGTATGCTTGCGATTCTGGCTGAATTGGGATAGGCTATAGCTTTGGAGGTGTCTATAGTGGCCCCGAGATATTGCTTTGTGTGAGATGGTATGAGGTGGGACTTTTGATGGTTCACCGTGAAGCCTAGCTGGTGGAGCAGTTGGATGATGCTGTTTGTATGTTGCACACACTGGTCGTAGGACGCGGCTTTTATCAGCCAGTCGTCCAAGTAAGGGAAGACGTGAATGTGTTGTCTTCTGAGGTGTGCTGCTACTACCGCTAGGCATTTGGTAAACACCCGTGGTGCGGTTGTGACCCCGAAGGGGAGAACCCTGAATTGGTAATGCTGACCGTCCACCACAAACCTGAGGTACTTCCTGTGAGAAGGGTGTATTGGAATATGAAAGTATGCGTCTTTCAAGTCCAGTGTAGTGAGAAAGTCTCCCTGACAGAGGAGTGGGAGAACTTGTTGGAGGGTGACCATGTGGAAATGGTCCGAATGTATGTATGCATTTAGAGGCCGGAGGTCTAGAATGGGCCGTAGGGTCTCGTCTCTCTTTGGTATTAGAAAATACAGAGAGTAGACCTCTAAATTTTGCTGATTGACGGGGACCTGCTCTATAGCTTGTTTTTGCAGGAGGGAGATCACCTCCTGTTTGAGCAGTGTGGTGTGTTCTTGTGACATTGTACGGTGCCTGGGTGGAATATTGGGTGGGGTAGATGTTAGTTCGAGACAGTAGCCTGACTGAACAATTTGTGTCACCCATTTGTCTGATGTTATGGTCTCCCAGGTGTGAAGAAAATGCCGTAGTCTGCCCCTGACTGGAGTGGAATGGTCTGGGGGGAGCGGGGGAAAGTCATTGGGCGGGCGGTGTGGCAGAACGGGTGTTGTTGGTTTTGCCCCTGCCTTTATTATTGTTTCCTCTATATCCACCTCTTTGATAGCCCTTTGAGAAGGTATTCTGAGGAGGGGACTTGTAGGAAGTAGAGGCGCTATCGGCAGAGTAACCTCTGCCTGTGCCCCGAAAGGAGGAGCGACGAAATGAACGTCTAGGGGTATGGGATTGTAATGCCCCCATAGACTTTGCTGTATCCGTGTCCTTTTTCATTTTCTCCAATGCTTCGTCCACCTTTGGACCAAATAGGTGTTGTTGGTCAAAGGGGTGATTTAATATAGATGCCTGGACTTCTGGCTTAAACCCCGAGATTCTGAGCCAGGCATGACGACGAAGCAAAACACTGGTGTTTATAGCTCTAGAAGCTGTGTCTGCTGCGTCGAGGGCACATTTAATTGAGGTGTTGGTGATGAGCTTTCCCTCCTGTATTAGCTCATGAGCCCTGTGTTTATGTTTGTCTGGGAGGTGTTGCATGATAACCTCCAGCTCATCGTAATGTGCTCTATCATAACGTGCAAGCAGCGCTTGTGTGTTGGCGATGCGCCACATATTTGCGGCTTGCGAGGCAGTGCGTTTACCAGACGCATCTAAGAGCTTTGACTCCTTATCTGGTGGTGGAGCCTCCCCTGAGGATTGAGAGTTAGACCGCTTCCTAGCTGTGGATACCACCAATGAGTCTAAGGGAGCAGATCCTTTAATATATGCAGGATCTGTGGGGGCTGCTTTATATTTCTTCTCTATCCTGGGGTTTAATACCCTAGCTCTGACTGGGTCCTTGAACACCTCTGTAGCATGTTTGGTTACTTCTTTTAGCATGGGCAATATTGTTGTGGCCTTATCTTGTATGTCAAAAGTGTCCAGTAGGAAATCATCCTCAACTGGCTCGCTGTGTCATTCTACCCCATGGTAGTGTGCCGCCCGCTGTATTAAGTGGTGGAACGCCAGGGAGTCCTCTGGAGGAGATGGCCTGGATGGATAAATGTCATCCTGAGGCATATCTGGTACATCGGGGTTGTGGTAATCCTCCCATGAGGAGGTGGTGGGGAGGGTACTCTGAAGGGAGATGTGGCAGAGTCCTTCCGTTTTGGCGGTGGAGGAGGATCTGGCTTGTTTAAATGTCTTTTTTTGGAAGACAAAGTTAAATGACCAGTCTTTGGATCCTTTGTTAAAGTTTTTTGATAAGGATCAGGCGTAAATAGTTCTCCTGGCAATCGTCTGCCGGTGCCGATGTTTTCAGAGCCGAGGGCTTCAATGGTTTCTCCATGCCATGCTTTTTCGGGGTCTCCGATTTCTTCGGTGCCGAGGCAGGCTTCGGCGCCGGAGCGTCGGTGCCGAGGAGCTTATGCTTATGCTTTGTCGGCACCGAGAGTGCAGGTTTCGAGCCCGATGGCTTCGGAGCCGAACTGGGTGTGGTTTTCTTCGGTGCCGAACGGTGTTTTTCGGCACCAGGAGTAGGCTGGCTCGAGCCCGAGCCGCCGGGAGACTTATGATGCTTCAACACCGGGCCCGAAGGTGGGGTGATAGAAGCTGTATGTTTGGTTTTCCCAAGGCCCGGAGGCGAAGGTGTAACCGGAGTCTCTTTCGGTGTGGGTATGGGAGTGGGAGGGGGTAGAGTACTCACGACCCTCTGCGCCGGTGTGATCTCCTCCAGGTCGGAGTCGTCGGCCTCGGAAGCGCTGACGAGTTCTTCCTCCTGCTCGGTGTGCTGCTGCCCTGAAGCTCCGGTGTCGTCTCCGAAGATGTCGGGTGGAGCCGAAGTCGATGAGTGCGCCATGGTGCGTCGAGCTCTTCGATCCCGGATGGTCTTTTTCGATCGAAAAGACTTGCAGGCGGGGCAGTCTCGGGCCTCGTGTTCGGGAGAGAGGCAGAGGTTACACACCTGATGCAGGTCAGTGTGGGGAAATTTAGACCCACATTTTGGGCACTTTTTGAAGGGAGTCCTTTCCATCGGCCGAGACCGGAGTCGAGGGAGGCCCGAAGGCCGGTGCCGATGTCTGGAATCGAGAAGTGCCGCCGAGAGAGATGAAGAAGATGATTTTTGTCTTCAGAATCTCGATGGACGAGGATTTTCCGTCGAAGGTCGAACTGGAAAGGTTCGAAGCCGGAGCACGAAGTATCACATCCGAGCCCGATGGCGGAAAAAACAATCTGAGGATGGAGCCGAAGCCCATGCGCAGTACGGACCGAAGGAGGAGTCACCGAACTCGTGACTTCCAAAGACTGTCCAAAAAGAAAAACAAACTGCAAACATCCGGGCCCAACACCAGATGGCGATCTATGCAAAAGTGTATAATCTGCAGCTCATATGCCTCGAACATAGCTTTTGGGGATAGAACCAGGGTTCCCCAAGGGTCAAGGTAGCACTAGAGTTGCACCACCAGCTGCACTGGAGAGGCCGGGTGCAGAGGCCCAATGTTAGCCAATGGGGTTAGGAGGCACATGGTTGAGGGCTGCTCACAGGCAGGCCACTCGGTCTTGGGAGCCAAACTCATAGGGTTAAGTTCAGGGCAAAGGGGGTCCCAGGTTGGCACAAAGTCCACACCACCAGTGGCACAGTGGAGGCTGCTTAGTAGGTGTCGGGAGTCCAATGCAATCCAATGGAGAATGCCGGTTTTGGATTTTGGCTGCTGACTCTGTGCACTCCAATAAGTCTTCCATGAGGAACCAACGGCTGGGCAGATAAGTTGAAGGGCTCAAGGACGTAGGTGCACCTCAGGCCTTCTTCTCCTGGGTGCAGGGCGGCCGGATTCAGGGGTGCATTTTGAGGTCGGGTATCACCTTGCCAGGCACCTTGGGGTTGGGCGTCTGGGGAGGGAAACTCCGTGCAGAGGCTGCAGGAGACTTAGGGGAGTCCTGGAGGGGTCAACTTACAGTGGACTGACACTGGAGCGCTGGGAGACCTCACTAGAACCAGTGGGCCACTTGGACGCGGACTGTACGTGACTAGTGCAGTGGTAGTTCCAGGCATCGAGTTTCTTCGTCCTCAGCAGAGTCTTTCTTTGGAGTTTCTTTCTAACAGAGCTGCTGTTTGCAGGAGATATGATCTTTGCTGAAGGCAGTCAGTCCTCCCAGGGATTCTGAAGGTCGATGGCTGCAGGGTAAGTTGACTTCTGATGCAGGAGCTCTGGAAACTGCAGACGGGCCGGTAGGGCTGGGGGCCAATCAGTTCTTCTCTACAGTCTCGTCTGCTGTGCGACTTCTTCCATCGTCCTTCATAGGCTGCAGGAATTGGAGGAGGCAAGGTTCAGGGTCAGCCCTAAATACTACATTTAGGGGTGTGCAGGTTGGGACCAATGAGTCCCTTCCTTGGGGTGAGTACACCCCCTATATTATGCCACCCCACAGTGGAAGGGGGGGCATAAGCCCCTCTCTAATTGTCTGGCTCCCCCTCATCTTCAAGATGGAGGGGACTGAGATATGTGCTTCACCTCGCCTCTCACACCTGAAGGGTGGGGTTGGCCAAGGTGGGCACTCCTCTAATCCTAACTTGGTTTTCCAGCCAGTTCTCCAGAACTGGTGGGAGTCAGAACCGGTGGGAGCCAGTTGCTGGGGACAGCAGTAGGCAGGGACAGCTCACAAAGGTGGCAGGCCTTTGAAGCTTCCCCTTCGTGGACCCAGCACATCCTGGGGGTGGAGGCATGACACATCTGGCCAGGATTGGCTTTGTTTCTGTACCCAGAGAGCGGAGGCCCTCTACCTATCTGGTGGTGGTGACAACTGGCAGGTAGCCATTCAGGGACCACACTAGGGCTGGTCGTTATTCAGGGGGCATCTCTAAGATGCCCATTGAGTGCATTTTATATCAGATCCCAAACTGGCATCAGTGTGGGTTTAATGTTCTGAGACGTTTGCTACCAAACTTCCCAGGTTTCAGTAAAGCCAATATGGAGCTGGGGAGTTCGTAGTGACCAACTCCCAGACCACATACCCTTTATGGCTTTACTACACTTACAATGTCTAAGAATGGACTGAGACAATGTACGGGTAAAGGGCTCACGCCACTGTACCCTCACCTGTGGTCTAGTGCACCCTACCAAAGGGGTGACTTACCTAGGCCACAGGCAGTGGGTTGCAGGCATGGCACACAGGGATGTGTACCAGGTCGACTTCACTTTTCTTAGCACCAAAACACGCAACCAGCAATGGCAGTGTGTGGGTGTTAAGGTGCAGGGGCTCGAAGGGTGGCACAATAGGTACAACAGGCCTTCCCTGGTCACAGTGCCCTTGGTTCTCATGGTACCTTTTACAAGCGGCTTACCTATGGCCAGAAATGTGCCAATTGTGGGTACAAAGGTACCGATTTGTGAAATAACACAGGCCCTGGGAACCTGATTGGCAGGGACCCAGGGCACATCAAGTCAAAGTGCCTCAGAAATATGGCAAAAAGTGGGGGGTTTCTAAAACAGAAACCCACTTTCCTATAGCGTTCCCACCATTTTTGATGTATGGTGATTGCAAGACTTACAGCGCTGGTTAGGCGTCAAGGGACGGAGGTGATCCTGGTGACGCCTCTATGGAAGTTGCAAGTCTGGAACTTTCTATGGAATTTCCAATTCCACTTCCTCAGACTCCTCTTCTTCAGACGGGTGATCACTGCAGCTTGCACCAGTTGGTTAAAGACGATAATCTCAGTCTGATGGCATGGAAGATTACCTTAGTCGATGGGATGTCCCAGGCCTTTTGTCACAAGCTTCACAACTCATCAGAAGAGCGTGGGCAGACTCTACGATAAAGAGATATAGTTCAGCTTGGCGTAGATGGTCATGTTGGTGTCTGTGACGGGATCTTGATCCCGTGGGGCGGATGTGGTCCACACAGTGAATTTCTTGTCTGAGTTGGCAGGCGCCAGGCTAGCGTACTTGACAATCTATGCATGTAGAGCTGCCGTTTCAGAGGGTCATTTATTGTTCCACAAGGCACCAGCTGGGGAACATCCCCTGGTGTGCAGACTATTGAGAGGCATTCGGTTGTCAACTACCCCAGAACCATGCTATTCCTCCTTATGGGATGTCAATGTGGTTCTGCGTTTGTTATGGTCATGGCAAGATAATAAATATCTCTATCACGCAAGGAGCTGTCTGGTAAATTGGCAATTCTTTTGTCCCCGATTTCCTGTAGACTGGTGTCAGATGTACGAGCGCTTGATATCATGGCGCACATTTTCACTTCAGAGGGAGATATGGTTTCTATATCCAGAAGAACCAAAACTAATTCAAGAGTGGTGCATTATCCAGCTTTCCCTCTCTCATCTCGAATTGTGTGTTAGTCCGGCATCTCAAGGCCTACGAGTCCATCACCAAAGAGTAACTCCCTCTGGGGACAAAGCAACTACTTATAGTCCTGAAGAAGCCATTCAAACCATTTCAGCGGCTTCTATCGCAAGATGGGTGAAGTGGATTTTACAAGAGACAGGAATTGACACCACCTCCTTTGGCGCATATTCTGCTTGTGGGCGATGGCCTCAAAAGACTTTTCTTTTGGAGCCCGATTGGAAGACACCTCAGTGCACCAGATTGGTCTTCAGACTCCAAGACCTTCTACTTTAAGCCTCACTGGTAGCCAGCCAGCTTTAAACTTGCATAATCTGAGACTCCGGTCCTGACAGAATATAATATTTCCTAGATATTGTGAAGAAAAGCTTCAATTCTATTAAGGACTCAGAGGCGAGGATTATCACTCCAAGTCATTCATTCGCATTCAGCGACCCTCCCTCAAACATTTATGGATTTATAGTCATGATAGATAAGTATCTTTATTGATGTCAATATTAGATCATATTATTGCTGTAATCTGTATGCTGGTAATGTGTTTGAGGTTTCTCCCTTTATAAATGGTTGGACTATGGTTTGAGTCCATGGCGTTGATGTATTCTTTCTATGGTAGGAACGCATTAGAAACAAGATGTCGAAAGTTACAAAGATGGAAGGATCTCTATTCCATGAGGAAAGAGGAAGTGCTGTTCCTTGGGGGATTTTTTATATGGTGGACTCTATGGGTGGAATGTTGGAACAAAGAAAAGGTTTTAAAAAGACTTGTGGGATTTGTAGTCTTTATTGTTTTGATATAATGTTGGTTTTTGGCTGCTGAGCAATAAAATGGAGAAAGTTGTTTCATAACCCTCGCCTCTGTGTCCTTAATAGAATTTATACTTTTCTTCACAATAGCTAGGACAGGACATTTTATATTCCAATTGACATCAATGAGTGCATGAAGGTTATGACATTTTTTTCTTAACACTTTGTAGTATTCTCTAGAGCAGGACCTGAAATCTATCAAGCTGCACAATGTCTCCCCCAAAAGAGGCACAAACAGAGAACTAGACAAAACATGGGAATCATTGTATCCTTTTTCTGGCACTTCTGCTGACTTGAACTTTTTGCTAGAGGTATGGTAGATAAAAATAGTGTGTATGCTTTACACATCTTTGGGATTGTATTAAACCCCAGAACTTGGAAGTTGATTTCACCCACCGGTTTTCTGAGAAGATGCTAATTTAAACTGCTCTTTTTACTTCCCTGTTAATATAAGTCCCATTCCTCTTAGCAATTATAGCATGAACTACAAAACAAATTTATTGTGCACTATTTACTGTGTCCTGCTATAAAGGATTGTCCAACTCCACCACTACCTGAAGTACATCCAGAATGCTCAAATTTCCTACTCATGGAGAGTTACGTACTCAAAAGGAGAAGTTTGGTTATCAAATCATAAAGCAATCACTGGCTTGCCGGAGCTCTTACCTGGTAAGGAATAGGTTACTTACATTGTAAGCATCTGTTTGTGGCATGTAGTGCTGTAGATTCACATGCTGTGCATACTCCTGCCATCTAGTGTTGGGTCCAGAGTTGTGCAGGTTGTTTTTCTTAGAAGTCGTCTTTCGAATCACAAGGTCGAGTGACTCATCCTCTTGGAAAAATTGCGCATGGGCACAGACTCCACTGTTAGATTGTTTTCCCGCAGGCAAAGGAGAAAGGAGTGTAAAGTATGTGTAAGTTATGCGATGATCATGCTAAAAGTAAATGTATAACATAACTGCAATGGCCACAGGCGTCCGGGAATGAGGGAGGGCTCATGTGAAACCTACAGCACCACATGCCAAGAACAGATGATCACGGGGCAAGTTACATATTGAGTTTGATGGCTTGTGTGGTTGTAGATACACATTCTCTGCATAGATTATAAAGCAGTCCCGCCTTAGAAGCAGCGGCTAGCCTGTGGGTGTTGTAGTGGTTTGGAAAAGAGTACGTAGGCCGGCCAGCCTGTCCTACTTTGGCTTGTTGGCATGCTAGAATATTCAACAACACAAAAAGGAGCACAGGGGGAAGAAAAAGGTCAAGCCGCCCCCACTCAACACATTATCAACAATCAGGGCCCTGACTCACTGAACAAATAACTTTCATTCTCAGACACAAAGGGGATCCGTACTCTTGTCCAACGTCTCCCACAATAATGCGGACCACTACCGCTCATTCAAGTGTCCAAATGTCCAGCGCAGCACTTTTGTGACATCTGCACTTAGAGTACTTATTCTACTTTCTTTCACAGTTTCTTGCTTCACCTTTGAGATAATTTATGTTGGAACACATTAACGTTTTGTGGCAAGAAATCAACCGATAAGTGGGTGTGCTAGGGAGTACCAACTAGCCAGTCCCCCCTTGTTGTTGCTGCTGTGAGGTGCTTTCTTTCCATTCTCACATTTTTTCTACAATTCTTTTTATTTATTTTTTCAACTTTCCATTTTTTAGTGGGAATTCTTATGCTGCAGTATAGTGACATTGGGATAAATAGGACATTTGGACACTTGAATGAGCGGGAGTGGTCCGCATTATTGTGGGAGACATTGGACAAGAGTACAGATCCCCTTTGTGTCTGAGAATTTGTTATTTGTACAGTGAGTCAGGCTCCGATTGTTGATAATGCTAGAATATCGACACAAAAGTGTCTGGTGAAAGTGTGTGGTGTGCACCATGTAGCTGCCTGACAAATGACAGCTATGGGGACGTTTCCTAAAAAGGCCATGGTTGCTTCCTTTTTGTGAGTAGAGTGTGCTCTGGGAGGAACAGGTAAAGGTCATCTGGCCTTAAGGTAGAAAGTGTGAATACATTGGACTACTCATGTGGCTATGCCCGATTTGAATAATGGGTTGCCTCTATGAAGTGGTGAAAAGACGACAAAGTTCTTTAGATGCTCGGAAAGATTTTGTTCTATCCATGTACAACATGAGTGTTCCGTTGACGTCTAGTGTGTGAAGAGCCCTTTCCGCACCTGAAATCGGCTGAGGGGAAAAAAACTGGTAACTCAATGGACTTGCTGAGTGAGAGACTAGGTTAGGTAGGAACTTAGTGTTGGTGCAAAGAACCAATTTGCCTTTATGTATTTGAAAGAAAGGTTCTTATAATGTTAAAGTCTGGAGCTCACTTACACGCCTGAGTGAGGTAATAGCAACTACGAATGCCACTTTCCACAAAGGAAATTGAAGGAGGCATGAGTGTAAGGGCTCAAATGGAGGTCCCAGGAGTCTGGTGAGAATGATGTTAAGGTTCCAGGAGGGTGCTGGAGGTACACCTGGTTAATAACGTCTCGAGTCCTTCCATGAAAACTTTGATGACAGGAATTTCGGAAAGTGAGAGATACTGTCTATTTTGGAGGTAGGCAGCAATTGCAGCAAGGTATAACCATATAGAAATGAATGCTTAATTTGCCGTTTGTAAATAAAGCAAATGGAATACAATGTCCTGCACTGTTGTTTTTAGAAGATCAATTTGTTTGGACAGACAGCATTAAACAAATAGTTTCCATTTTGCTGCATAACAGGCTCTAGAGGTGGGTTTGCGTGCTTCCTTGAGAATATCCATACGTTCTGGTTGTAAGTCAAAGCAGTTAAACTCGAAGACGTCAGGAGTCAAATTGCTAGGTTTAGACTCTTCAGGTCTGGGTGCCAGAGTTGCCCTTAGTGTTGAGTTAGAAGGGTCAGCCTGTTGGGGAGCCTCTCGTGTGGCACTACAGAAAGGTTTAAGTGTTGTGAACCAAGGTTGATGCGCCTATGTGGGAGCTACCCAGATCATTGTAAGAGAAGATTGCCTGAGCTTCCAAGGCAAATCTCCTTTACCAACTCATCCACAGTGTGTTGCCCTTGGATAGGGAGTGTGGGTACCTGGAGATGAAGTTTGGGCATTTTGCATTTTCTGCAGAGAACAGTTAGTGTAGCGGTCTATCAACACTAGGTGTTCAAACTGACCCGGTGACTGAGACCACTGGCGTGATAGACATTGCTGAATATGACGCACGTGTAGTCTTGCATGGGGAACTATGGCAATGCAGGATGCCATCATTCCTAGTCAACGCATAACCGTCCTTACTGTGATTGTGCGGTTCGATTGGAACTGGGGCAAGGTTGCCTAAAAGTTCTGAATTCGAGCAGGGTTGAGATAGGCTAGTCCCAATTGTGTGTTTAGGATTGCTCCCAAGTAAGGTTGGATTTGTAAGTTCTAGGGAGAGCTGGGGATGTTGATTGTAAAACCTAGGTTGTGAAGTAGATCTATTGTGATTAGAGTGTGTTGCTGGAACTACTGACGTGTACTGGCTTTGATAAGCCAATTGTCTAAGTATAGGAATATGTGAACTTTGTGTCTTCGCAGATGTGCAGCAAACTACCGCTAATCATTTTGTGAACACCCGAGGTGCAGTAGCCACTCTGAATGAAAGAACTTTGAACGGATAGTGGTTTCCCGCAACAATACATCTCAAGTATTTGTGAAGAGCAGGATGTACTGGTATGTGGAAATAGGCGTTCTTTAGGTCGAACGTTGCCATAAAGTGTTCCGATAGGATGTAATTGTTTAAAGGCCTGAGATCTAAGATCTGTCTTAAAGACCCGTCCTTTTAGGGTATTAGAAAGTATATAGAAAAGAATCCTGATCCTTGATGTTTATGGGGAAATGGTTTTATAGCTCCTTTGCGAAGAACGGTTTTGACTTCCTGCTTTATAAGTGTCTTATGTCCCTGAGAGAACCTGTGAGTGCAGGTGGAATGTTGGGTGGTGTGGTGATGAGCACCAGACAATAGCCATGTTAGATAATAGCTAGCACTCATTTGTCTGAGGTGATGGTATTCCAGACTAGGTGAAAAAACTGTGGACTACCCTGAAAGGTGAAGTATGGTCAGGAGAGAAGATAGGGTAGAAGCTGTTTGGCAGTGGGAGTTGTTCCACAAGCAGAGGCATTCCTGCCCCTACCTTTGTTGTCATTACATTTGAAGGAAAGTCCATAGAAACCCTTGGTGTAAGAATCCAGAGGCTGTTCCTGTTGGGAGGAGGATGCCTCTGTAGAGGCGGATTTGTATACACCCCTGTAGCCAGGGCGACAAAAGGAGCCCCTACGGGTGAAGGTTTGTATTGCCCCCATTGCTTTGGCCAGGTCAGTGTCTTTTCCATTTTCTCTAAGTTAGAATCTATCTGTGGACCAAAGAGGTGTTCTTTATTGAAAGGCATGTTTAAAACTGCCTGCTGGACCTTTGTTTAAACCCAGAAAACCATAAACAAGTTACTTACCTTTGGTAATGTCTTATCTGGTAGAGACAGGTTCTAGACGCAGATTCCTCATCTTAAAATCCTCCCCATTGAGTGACGTAGTCTCACAAATGTGACGTCAAAAGAGTCCCAATACGTCCTGCCCGACGCACTGATGTCAGTTTGATTTGTGACTACTTTTGAGCAAGAAACGCAGAGCCACATAGAGAAACAGTCTCTGGAAATAGTGTGCTTAAAAAGGGAAATATCTTGTATCAACAAGTACAGACTGAAAGAACTGAAGTAATTTGCAAAGAGGGGATCTTGGAGTCAACGGGGGCCTCTGTTTGTAGGCAGGATGGGTGGTTTTCTTAGAAGTCGTCTTTCGAATCACAAGGTCGAGTGACTCATCCTCTTGGAAAAATTGCGCATGGGCACAGACTCCACTGTTAGATTGTTTTCCCGCAGGCAAAGGAGAAAGGAGTGTAAAGTATGTGTAAGTTATGCGATGATCATGCTAAAAGTAAATGTATAACATAACTGCAATGGCCACAGGCGTCCGGGAATGAGGGAGGGCTCATGTGAAACCTACAGCACCACATGCCAAGAACAGATGATCACGGGGCAAGTTACATATTGAGTTTGATGGCTTGTGTGGTTGTAGATACACATTCTCTGCATAGATTATAAAGCAGTCCCGCCTTAGAAGCAGCGGCTAGCCTGTGGGTGTTGTAGTGGTTTGGAAAAAGAGTACGTAGGCCGGCCAGCCTGTCCTACTTTGGCTTGTTGGCATGCTAGAATATTCAACACAAAAAGGAGCACAGGGGGAAGAAAAAGGTCAAGCCGCCCCCACTCAACACATTATCAACAATCAGGGCCCTGACTCACTGGACAAATAACTTTCATTCTCAGACACAAAGGGGATCCGTACTCTTGTCCAACGTCTCCCACAATAATGCGGACCACTACCGCTCATTCAAGTGTCCAAATGTCCAGCACAGCACTTTTGTGACATCTGCACTTAGAGTACTTATTCTACTTTCTTTCACAGTTTCTTGCTTCACCTTTGAGATAATTTATGTTGGAACACATTAACGTTTTGTGGCAAGAAATCAACCGATAAGTGGGTGTGCTAGGGAGTACCAACTAGCCAGTCTCCCCTTGTTGTTGCTGCTGTGAGGTGCTTTCTTTCCATTCTCACATTTTTTCTACAATTCTTTTTATTTATTTTTTCAACTTTCCATTTTTTAGTGGGAATTCTTATGCTGCAGTATAGTGACATTGGGATAAATAGGACATTTGGACACTTGAATGAGCGGGAGTGGTCCGCATTATTGTGGGAGACATTGGACAAGAGTACAGATCCCCTTTGTGTCTGAGAATTTGTTATTTGTACAGTGAGTCAGGCTCCGATTGTTGATAATGCTAGAATATCGACACAAAAGTGTCTGGTGAAAGTGTGTGGTGTGCACCATGTAGCTGCCTGACAAATGACAGCTATGGGGACGTTTCCTAAAAAGGCCATGGTTGCTTCCTTTTTGTGAGTAGAGTGTGCTCTGGGAGGAACAGGTAAAGGTCATCTGGCCTTAAGGTAGAAAGTGTGAATACATTGGACTACTCATGTGGCTATGCCCGATTTGAATAATGGGTTGCCTCTATGAAGTGGTGAAAAGACGACAAAGTTCTTTAGATGCTCGGAAAGATTTTGTTCTATCCATGTACAACATGAGTGTTCCGTTGACGTCTAGTGTGTGAAGAGCCCTTTCCGCACCTGAAATCGGCTGAGGGGAAAAAAACTGGTAACTCAATGGACTTGCTGAGTGAGAGACTAGGTTAGGTAGGAACTTAGTGTTGGTGCAAAGAACCAATTTGCCTTTATGTATTTGAAAGAAAGGTTCTTATAATGTTAAAGTCTGGAGCTCACTTACACGCCTGAGTGAGGTAATAGCAACTACGAATGCCACTTTCCACAAAGGAAATTGAAGGAGGCATGAGTGTAAGGGCTCAAATGGAGGTCCCATGAGTCTGGTGAGAATGATGTTAAGGTTCCAGGAGGGTGCTGGAGGTACACCTGGTTAATAACGTCTCGAGTCCTTCCATGAAAACTTTGATGACAGGAATTTCGGAAAGTGAGAGATACTGTCTATTTTGGAGGTAGGCAGCAATTGCAGCAAGGTATAACCATATAGAAATGAATGCTTAATTTGCCGTTTGTAAATAAAGCAAATGGAATACAATGTCCTGCACTGTTGTTTTTAGAAGATCAATTTGTTTGGACAGACAGCATTAAACAAATAGTTTCCATTTTGCTGCATAACAGGCTCTAGAGGTGGGTTTGCGTGCTTCCTTGAGAATATCCATACGTTCTGGTTGTAAGTCAAAGCAGTTAAACTCGAAGACGTCAGGAGTCAAATTGCTAGGTTTAGACTCTTCAGGTCTGGGTGCCAGAGTTGCCCTTAGTGTTGAGTTAGAAGGGTCAGCCTGTTGGGGAGCCTCTCGTGTGGCACTACAGAAAGGTTTAAGTGTTGTGAACCAAGGTTGATGCGCCTATGTGGGAGCTACCCAGATCATTGTAAGAGAAGATTGCCTGAGCTTCCAAGGCAAATCTCCTTTACCAACTCATCCACAGTGTGTTGCCCTTGGATAGGGAGTGTGGGTACCTGGAGATGAAGTTTGGGCATTTTGCATTTTCTGCAGAGAACAGTTAGTGTAGCGGTCTATCAACACTAGGTGTTCAAACTGACCCGGTGACTGAGACCACTGGCGTGATAGACATTGCTGAATATGACGCACGTGTAGTCTTGCATGGGGAACTATGGCAATGCAGGATGCCATCATTCCTAGTCAACGCATAACCGTCCTTACTGTGATTGTGCGGTTCGATTGGAACTGGGGCAAGGTTGCCTAAAAGTTCTGAATTCGAGCAGGGTTGAGATAGGCTAGTCCCAATTGTGTGTTTAGGATTGCTCCCAAGTAAGGTTGGATTTGTAAGTTCTAGGGAGAGCTGGGGATGTTGATTGTAAAACCTAGGTTGTGAAGTAGATCTATTGTGATTAGAGTGTGTTGCTGGAACTACTGACGTGTACTGGCTTTGATAAGCCAATTGTCTAAGTATAGGAATATGTGAACTTTGTGTCTTCGCAGATGTGCAGCAAACTACCGCTAATCATTTTGTGAACACCCGAGGTGCAGTAGCCACTCTGAATGAAAGAACTTTGAACGGATAGTGGTTTCCCGCAACAATACATCTCAAGTATTTGTGAAGAGCAGGATGTACTGGTATGTGGAAATAGGCGTTCTTTAGGTCGAACGTTGCCATAAAGTGTTCCGATAGGATGTAATTGTTTAAAGGCCTGAGATCTAAGATCTGTCTTAAAGACCCGTCCTTTTAGGGTATTAGAAAGTATATAGAAAAGAATCCTGATCCTTGATGTTTATGGGGAAATGGTTTTATAGCTCCTTTGCGAAGAACGGTTTTGACTTCCTGCTTTATAAGTGTCTTATGTCCCTGAGAGAACCTGTGAGTGGAGGTGGAATGTTGGGTGGTGTGGTGATGAGCACCAGACAATAGCCATGTTAGATAATAGCTAGCACTCATTTGTCTGAGGTGATGGTATTCCAGACTAGGTGAAAAAACTGTGGACTACCCTGAAAGGTGAAGTATGGTCAGGAGAGAAGATAGGGTAGAAGCTGTTTGGCAGTGGGAGTTGTTCCACAAGCAGAGGCATTCCTGCCCCTACCTTTGTTGTCATTACATTTGAAGGAAAGTCCATAGAAACCCTTGGTGTAAGAATCCAGAGGCTGTTCCTGTTGGGAGGAGGATGCCTCTGTAGAGGCGGATTTGTATACACCCCTGTAGCCAGGGCGACAAAAGGAGCCCCTACGGGTGAAGGTTTGTATTGCCCCCATTGCTTTGGCCAGGTCAGTGTCTTTTCCATTTTCTCTAAGTTAGAATCTATCTGTGGACCAAAGAGGTGTTCTTTATTGAAAGGCATGTTTAAAACTGCCTGCTGGACCTTTGTTTAAACCCAGAAAACCATAAACAAGTTACTTACCTTTGGTAATGTCTTATCTGGTAGAGACAGGTTCTAGACGCAGATTCCTCATCTTAAAATCCTCCCCATTGAGTGACGTAGTCTCACAAATGTGACGTCAAAAGAGTCCCAATAAGTCCTGCCCGACGCACTGATGTCAGTTTGATTTGTGACTACTTTTGAGCAAGAAACGCAGAGCCACATAGAGAAACAGTCTCTGGAAATAGTGTGCTTAAAAAGGGAAATATCTTGTATCAACAAGTACAGACTGAAAGAACTGAAGTAATTTGCAAAGAGGGGATCTTGGAGTCAACGGGGGCCTCTGTTTGTAGGCAGGATGGGTGGGTCGATAAGGAATCTGCAGCTAGATCCTGTTTCTACCAGATAAGGTGTTACAGAAGGTAAGTAACTTGTTTATCTGATAGAGAGATCAATCAATCAATCAGGGTCTCAAGGTGCCGGGGAGGAGGGGATGGGCAGCTCCGGCTCAGTCGGAGAGCAAGGTCTTGAGGTCCTTCCTGAAAGATTACAGGTTCGGGGAGCGTCTGACTGGGAGCTCGTTCCAGATATCTAGCAGCAGATCCCTTATCTTTGAATTGTATACCAAAGCAATACCATTCCCGGAGGACTGGCTGCAAACTGACCTTAGAAAAGACCCCCAATAGGAGAAGTGGGTCCAAAAGATAGAAGGAACCAGATTATCCAAAAGAAATAGGTGAACCAAGATGCTTACCAAAAGGGCTGACCTGCAGGAATGACTATGGGAAGCCTGCAGAGAGTGTAGAAAGCAAAACAAACATAGGAAAATTTGGTATAGAATCAATAAAAGAGGCAACCCCAAAAGAGAAGCAACCTAAGATTGGGGAATGCAAAGGATCAAGGATAAAAGTCCGTAGAGTCTAGGCTCAAAACCAAATGGCAGGAGCATACATACTGTGCTCAGCCACAGTAAACACACAAAACAAAAAAGAGCACTAAATCCTGAGAAAATGAGTCAAAAAAAGGGAATCTCCACTCATAGAATGATGGAGAAAGAAGAGAGCGCAAAGAATGCTGAAGAGAATGGCTAGAAAAACCAATTCTCGAGCCCGCCATGACAGAGCACATTGGGACGAAATGAAGGAGCTCCTCCAACATCAATGTAGTTCCTATAAGCCCTCTCCGAAGTGCTGACATCAGTTCCTTTTCTGCATTAGCGGATCCACACTGCAGTTCCTCTGGATGTTTTAAGGTCTACTTGACCTTTTTTCATCGACGAAGCAGTGCCCCCTTTTTTCAACCCTTTTCAATTTCCTCAAGGTTCAAACCTTGTGAGTCCTTTGAACGACAAATGCCCTTTATGGACCCTCATTCTGTTTGCATGTGGTATCTGGGTGAGCACCATAACTCCTGCTCCGACCTAAGGTGCGAAGAGAACGTCTCATGAAGCTACTTGCGGCGTGAAAGTCAGTCATCAAGGTCTTCTCATCATCCTCGGTCCCCTACGCGCTCCATGGGCCGGACTGCACGTCCACTCTAGGAGCTGTTCCTGCGGGCGTCATTCTCCTTTGATGTCTGGAGGCAAGTCTCGGCGTCGGCGGGTGAAGTCACCATGCCTCCCGCCTTTGTCGCCTAGAGCTGGTTCCCATTCTTCTGTTGAAGTGACGGGACACGAGTCCTCCCTGCGTCTCCCCACCTATCCTGGGGCCCTGTCATCTTTAACCCACATGAGACAATATTCTTAATTTCTTTATTCTATTTTAGGGTCTTGCCCTCACTCTGGAGCGCCTTTGGGTTCCACAGAAGAGTGTGAGGTCGTACCTACGTCCCCTCGTCGGGTTCTCCCTCTGCTTCAGGTTGGCCTCCTGTTTCTAACACCTTAGCGACGCCAGTGCATAGTCCATTGCGGCTCCAACCTTCTGTTTCTGGCCTGCGGACTCCAAATGTCCGCGTCCGGGCTCTGGTACGCTGGCTCCGATGGTGGTGCTGTTGACGTCAATAGACGCTCCGGACGTCGATGTGTCACCTCAGCGTCAGTCGGCTTTGGTTAAATCGTCTGATGCAGCACTGATGGACCGGACTGTCTTAGACTCCCTTCCTTTGGTTTTTCCTTCTGAGGACTATGGTTGCGGAGGTACTACAGAAGGTGTGGTGTATCCCCTTCCCATTTCGAACACAGTTCCACTCCCTATGCAGTCTAGCGGATTACTTGACTTGGGTGACACCAGTGGCTTAGAATGGTTTCTATCCTCTGGTCTCCTCCTGGTTTGGCTACGAAGGCGAGTTCCGCTCTGGTGGACATGCTCAATCGAGTTTCAGTTGTACTGGATTTACAACTTCCTACTGCGGAATTTTCAACCGACTCTTTACTTGGCATTCTACATCCTGACCAGCCTACCGTAGAGCCTGTACTTCCTTATATTGACTGTTTTTTAAAATATCCTGTTGAGTGCTTGGGCTAAACCTGAAACAGGGCTCCCTGTGGATCTCTCTATTTCTCACAGGCATCGCCCAGCCATGAAGGATCCCTCCTGTCTCCTTCGGCATCCCTCTAATTAGAGCTTTGTTGTACCTACTGCCTGTTAGACCTGCCAGCCCTTTGGCTGTCCCCTCCTCATTTTTCTTCCTTTGCCCTCTAATTTTTCTGTCCACTAGTTTTTTTTTGGTGTTGACTTAGAGGCTCTGGGCGCCCCATTATCACTAATTGATGGTGTGGCGCAAGGTGCTTCCTTAAAATGGAGGGAGAGTGAGCGCCTCCACAAAATGGTGGCCTAAACTGTCAACTCAGAGCCTGGGCCATAGGCTGGCATGAAGGGTTCCAGAACCTTCTGGGCCACTCTAGACAGTCAAGGCCCAAGCTATATATAGAGGTGAGGTGCGACTGCCAGTTTGTGTGAAGTGAGGTAGTCAGGAGCGAGGCATCTGGGTAGGGAGGTAGGTGCGCTGAGGGGGGAACTGACTGTTCTTAGGGACTGTTTCCCCCCCCCCCCTCTGTTGACACTACCCTCTACCTAGTGACCTAGCCCTGCCTTCAGCCTCTGACCCTGGGATCACGTCAACCTTTTGTGCTCCCAGTCTAGCCAGGACCCCTGAAGTGATCCGGGGGAGAGAGTTACTATCTCCGGTAGAGAACCTGACTTTTGACCTTATACTCTATATCCCCGCTGTTACCCGGAGCCCTAGAATAATCCAGATCGCTGAGGAAACGCCGGCTTCCCCGCTGAAGGAAGTGTGGGTGAAGTCCGGCGAGCTCTGCGCAAGCGCGGCGTAGAGGGGAAGTTGCCGGGCAGTGGAGGCCTGAGGATCTTTCCGCCCCTCTGCTGTCAGGAGGAATCCAGGAAGGAGTGGGGCGGGATCGAGGAAGGCCGGTCCAACCCCCAGGGAGGAGCCGACGTGGAGGGCCGACTCACAAGTCTTCGGTTTCTAGGAGGGCTGCCAAGAGAGCATGGGAGGAGCTGGGCCTTGTGAGGAGCGTGAGTGGGCTAAGGCGCAGAGTCAGCTGCGGAGGCTGAGGCTGACGCACGCCCCTGTGAGGTGGAACTCCCTGTGGGCCGGTTCTCACTACACTTGGACGCCGGCACTGTGAGGGAGCCAGTAGAGGAAAGGCTCTGCTACACACCCCCAACGATCGCTGTAGGAACCAAGTAAGCGAGGGGGGAAGAAGGTGTGTTGGTGGAGAGTGACACGGCGGTTAATGTCACATTGTGGGGGTAAAACTCCATTCAGTCTGGGCCCAAATCGTGAAAGGTTGATCGGGGAAGGGGGGACCAGGAACTGAGGGTTGTGAGGTTCCCCTGCAAATGAGAGCACCGTAACTGAGGTAACTGAACTTTGAGAGACTGCTGCTGTCAGTAGTGGGAGGAGGTTGGCAGGATTACAGGCTCTGGAAAAAGAAAACAAGGAAATCACCAGTCATCTAAGTAGAAAAAGAAAACCCAGAACTGCAACAAGTAAGGAGGTTAATTTGTGAAGGCAATACCTGATTAAATTGAGGGTACTATTCTGCCCTATTTAAGTGAAAATAACGTAAAGCCGATGTTTAAATGTTTATTTGAAAGACCAACTGTCGATATTCTATGCCTCAGCTGTCACCTCCTCCCCAGAAATATCGGTGCTGCAGAGTGGTTGACTAAACTTATTTTCTGCCAGTTAGCCTAGAGCAGGGAGCCCATGCTGGTAATGTACTAATGAATGTAAATTGATAGGCTGGTAATGTACTAATGAATGTAAATTGATATGCCGGTAAGGTACTAGTGAATGTAAATTGATGTGACAAAGCAAAGTTCACTTATGCGTTTATTCGAGAAATCGTTGAATGCAATGTTTTAATGCCGGCAATCTGTGGGCAACATCTATAGTAGTGAATCATTGAACTGTATGTAACTAGAAAAAAAAACAAGATATAAGGAAAGATAAAGCTTTTCTAACTTTTCTAATTTCTTGGTGTAGCTTCGTTTTGAGTGGTGGTACGCTGGAGTGCTGAGGTGAATGTGACGCAAGCACGACATGTTACTCTGGAGCAAGGCCTTTCCACCTGAGCCAAGCTACCGTAGGACTCTAGGTCTAACAAGTTGGTGTTCAGCGGTGGGATTCTGAGCTTGTACTTGCGTCCACTCATCAGCAATTCAGTGTGCGCCACGCACCCTACACCTGATTTTTGGTCTTTTTCTTTATTGGAGTTTTCTCCAGGTTGTCTCCCTGATTGAATTTTTTTTTTTGGGGGGGGATTTTCCAAAATTATCCATGTCCTGTGGTGTGGTTTTCTTTTTAAAGAAGGTTCTTCTTACCTTGTGAGTTCTTCTCCGCATTGTTTAGGGCCCCACCTGGCAGGATGGAGTTTGAGCTGGGTAGTCTAGAAGAGTACACTGTAACCCAGCTAAAGGAATTCTGCCAGGAGAGGGGGGGTATTTTTCAAGCGGGGAGCAAAGAGAGTGGAGCTCCAGACTAGCTTGAGAGCCTGGGTGATGGCCCACCCTAGTGGGGAACGGGAGGAGGGGGGACCGGAACCAGACACCACGGAAGGGGCAGAATCACTTTTCCCCCATGAGAGCGGCAATATAGTTGCAGGACCCAGGGCGCCTTCAAGGGCCGGTAGTAGCGCTTCAGGGGGAAGCCTGTCTTCGGCTGACTTAGCCGACAGGAGGGAGGAGAGGCAATTCAGGATGGAATTAGCCCGCTTGGAGAAGGAGAGGGAAGAGCGGAGGTTCCTTCATGAGCTCCATTTGAAAGAATTGGATCTCAAGGCCCTTCAGTTAGGGACCCCCAGTAGTCCTGTTGGTGGCAGCGTACAGAAAAATCAGCAGGGAGCCTAGACCCTACTTACCAAAGGACGTAGTTGCCAGCTACATTGTTGGCTGCCTATGAGGTCTCCTTGCGAGCCCATGGGATCCCGGAAGCTCAGTGGGGGGGGGGGGGGGGGGGGGGGGGATGTTGGCCTGTGCAGGTACAAGCCTCCGGTGGGGAGGGATGCCCTTTTAGCCCTAGAACAACGGGCACAGACCATCCACCCCACCATGAGGGTCGCCTTGATTAGGAAGTTTGTGCTGACCCCTGAGAAGTACAGGCAGAGATTCCGGGGTAGCCAAAAGCTGGCCACCCAGAACTGGGTGGACTTCTTGGACTATGCCAAAAAGGCTTTAGAGGGCTGGGTGCAGGGCAGTGAGGTGAAAGACTACGAGGGGTTGTATAACCTGTTTTTGAGGGAGCACCTCCTCGAGAAAAGTTTTCCGGAGCTGCGTCAACACCTGGTGGACAGCAAGCTGACTAATCCCAGGAAGCTTGCGGAGGAGGCGGACATCTGGGCTAGTACCCGGATGTCTTCAAAAGGAACTGGGGGGGGGGATTCCCAAAGGACTAGACAGGGCGCTCCCCAGAAGAAAGAGGGGAGACAAAAAGAAGGAGTTCCCTAAAGGCCCCCAAAAGAGTTCGCAGGGAAAGGGATCAGGATTCCCTCCTAAGGTTGGCCCCCACAAACCCTCTTATCCTGACCGTGGTCAGCAGCCTGGGGTTGTCCGTTGCTATGAGTGTGGTGAGATTGGGCACTAAAAGGGGGATACCAAGTGTCCCAAGAGACCACACCCTCCCACTGGAGGAAAGACCCCTGGGGCGGCGAGTGCAGTGCTTGGGGAGGAGTTGCCCCTAGATAAGGGAGGTGAGTGGGCAGGGCTAACAGTGTCCCTGGGAGACTGCGAGATGGTTCCTAAGACCCATGTGCCTTCGAATACTACCAAGTACAGGCAATGGGTCACCATCAATGCTCAGAGGGTGGAGGCTCTGAGGGACGCAGGAGCCAGCATGACTATGGTAAGGAGTCAGCTGGTGTCCCCAGAGCAGGTGGTTCCCAACGTAGTCCACCTGGTTGTGATGGCTGACAACCGAGAGGGTCACAATCCGGTGGCTCAGATTCCCTTTGAGTGGGGAGGGGTTGCGGGTCCACTTCGAGTTGTGGTAAGCCCTGCCATGCCGGTCGACTGTCTGTTGGGAAATGACCTTGAACATACGGCCTGGAAGGAGGTCGAGTTGAAGGCTCATATGGAGATGTTGGGGTCGCCTGAGTGGACTTGTGCCAACACGCGGTCCGTGACTGCCCGGAGGGGGAGTTCACAGAGGTTGGAGCCTGGGACAAAGGCCCAACCAGCTGCCAAAAAGGGTAAACGGGGACAGGGGAAGCCTGCCCCGGCATCTGCACCTCGTAAGATGGATGGGGCAACTGAGGTGGCCCCGGAGTCCACAGAGGGGGATGTGACTTCCCTGGAGGGCTTACCTACCCCTGCAGAATGGCAGGTGGAGGGAGGACCTACCAGGAAGGAGTTTTGTCAGGCCCAGAAGGAGTGCCCTACCCTTGAGGGCTTACGGCGGCAGGCCGAAGCCCAGGCAGCGGGTAACGTCTCGGGGAACTTCCATATATACTGGTAAGATGGTCTCCTCTATAGCGAACCCAAGGCTCCGGTGCATGGATCATCCCGGGCCTTGGTGGTTCCCCAGCGTTACCGAGCCCTCCTTTTGGAATTCGCTCATGAGATACCCTTGGCAGGACACTTGGGACAGGACAAGACCTTTGCTCGGCTTGTCCCTCACTTCTACTGGCCTCACATGAGGATTACGTCCGACACTTTTTGTAGGACGTGTGTCACCTGCCAAGCTAGTGGGAAAACAGGGGTGAAGCTGAAAGCTCTCCTGGAACCACTGCCTGTCGTTGGCACCCCCTTTGAAAGGGTGGGCATCGATATTTTTGGGCCATTGGATCCACCAACTTCTGCCGGTCACAGGTTTATCCTGGTTCTGGTGGATCATGCCACCCGGTACCCAGAGGCTATTCCGCTGAGGACCATTACTGCACCTGCGGTGGCACGGGCCCTGATGGGGATTTTCACCCGGATGGGTTTCCCCAAGGAAGTTGTGTCCGACAGAGGTGCCAACTTCATGTCGGCATACATGCGGGCTATGTGGAAGGAGTGTGGAGTCACCTACCGGTTCTCCACCCCTTATCACCCTCAGACCAATGGTCTGGTGGAGAGGTTTAACAAAACCTTGAAGGGCATGATCAGGAGTCTGCCCGAGCGCCTGCGGAGGAAATGGGACGTCCTCCTGCCTTGTTTGCTGTTCTCCTACAGGGAGGTACCGCAGAAGGGAGTGGGCTTTGGCCCCTTCGAGCTGTTGTATGGGCACCCTGTTCGTGGACCTCTCAGCCTGGTGAAGGATGGATGGGAAAAGACTCCCAGAAAACTTCCCCCGGATGTGGTGAGCTACATGCTGGCCTTTCGTAGCCAAATGGCTAGGTTGTGGAAGCAAGCTTCCGAAAACCTAGAAGCCAGCCAGACGGTCATGAAGGAGTGGTATGACCAAAATGCTCACCCGGTGGAGCTGGAGCCTGGCCAGAAGGTATGGGTCATGGAGCCTGGAGAGCTTAGCGCCCTCCATGATCGCTGGTCAGGCCCCTTTGAGGTGATTGAGAAGAAGGGCAAGGTCACCTATGTGGTGGATCTTAAGACCCCGAGGCAGCCCCATCGGGTGCTCCATGTCAACCGCCTCAAGCCCCACCAAGAGAGATCAGAGGTCACTTTGATGATGGTGACTGATGGGTCAGAGGAAGAGGAAAGTGAACCTCTCCCTGATCTTTTCGCGTCCCAAGAAAAGGATGGGTCGGTAGAGGGAGTGATCCTCTCACCATCTCTAGCTCCCGAACAGCGGAGAGACTGCTGCCAGGTTCTAGAGCAGTACGCTTCACTGTTCTCACTTATCCCGGGAAGGACTCGTCTGTGTACCCATGATGTGGACACAGGGGACCGCCCACCTGTGAAGTCCAAGTCCTACCGCTTGTCGGATAAGATGAAGGCTAGCATCCATGGTGAAGTCACTAAGATGCTGGAGCTGGGAGTAATTGAGCCTTCAAGCAGTCCCTGGTCCAGTCCAGTGGTACTGGTACCTAAAGCTGCCCCGTCGGGCACCACCCCAGAACTCAGGTTCTGTGTGGATTACAGGGGACTGAACTCTGTGACGAAGACCGATGCTCATCCTATCCAGAGGGCGGATGAGCTCAATGACCGGTTGGGAGCTGCCCAATATCCGAGTACCTTTGACCTTACATCCGGGTACTGGCAGATCTCCCTGACAGATGGAGCAAAGGAAAGGTCAGCCTTCTCCACACCTGAGGGTCACTACCAGTTCTGCGTGATGCCCTTTGGGCTCAAGAACGCCCCTGCCACTTTTCAGCGGCTGGTAAACCAGGTCCTCTTCGGGATGGAGGCTGCTTACCTGGATGACATTGCCGTCTTCAGCAGCAGCTGGGAGGACCATTTGTGTCACCTTCAGGCTGTCCTTCAGGCCCTGCAGCAGGCGGGTCTGACGATCAAGGCCAGCAAGTGCCAGATCGGGCAGGGGTCGGTAGTGTACCTCGGTCACTTGGTGGGTCGGGGCAAGGTGCAACCCCTCCAGGCCAAGATTGAAACCATCATGGCCTGGGTACCCCCCAAGACTCAGACGGAGGTCCGAGCCTTTCTGGGCCTCACCGGTTACTACCGACGCTTAGTCAAGGGGTATGGTACTATCGTGGCTCCCTTGACTGAGCTTACATCAAAGAAGCACCCTCGACAGGTAATCTGGACCGAGGTGTGTCAACAAGCCTTTGACACCTTGAAACAAGCAATGTGTGCGGCGCCTGTCCTCAGGGCCCCTGACTTCTCCAAAGAGTTCATCGTCCAAACAGATGCGTCGGAGCATGGCATCGGGGCAGTGCTGTCGCAGCTCAATGAAGAGGGTCTGGACCAACCTGTGGTTTTCCTATCCAGGAGACTACTTCCCCGGGAACAGAGGTGGAGTGCGATCGAGCGGGAGGCTTTTGCGGTGGTGTGGGATCTGAAGAAGTTGCGGCCATACCTGTTTGGCTCGCACTTCCTGGTTCAGACCGACCATCGGCCCCTCAGGTGGCTGATGCAAATGAGGGACGAGAATCCTAAGTTGTTGAGGTGGTCCATCTCCCTATAGGGAATGGACTTTATGGTGGAACATCGCCCAGGAGTGGACCACGCCAATGCTGACGGTCTCTCCAGGTATTTCCGCCTTAGTGAAGAGAACTCCCAAGGGATTGGGTAGCTCTCCCCACTTTCAGCTGGGGGGGACGCGTGTTAGACCTGCCAGCCCTTTGGCTGTCCCCTCCTCATTTTTCTTCCTTTGCCCTCTAATTTTTCTGTCCACTAGTTTTTTTGGGAGTTGACTTAGAGGCTCTGGGCGCCCAATTGTCACTAATTGATGGTGTGGCACAAGGTGCTTCCCTAAAATGGAGGGAGAGTGAGAGCTCCTCCACAAAATGGTGGCCTAAACTGTGAACTCAGAGCCTGGGCCATAGGCTGGCATGAGGGGTTCCAGAACCTTCTGGGCCACTCTAGCCAGTCAGGGCCCAGGCTATATATAGAGGTGAGGTGCAACGGCAATTTTGTGTGAAGTGAGGTAGTCAGGAGCGAGGCATCTGGGTAGGGAAGTAGGTGCGCTGAGGGGGGAACTGACTGTTCTTAGGGCCTGTTTCCCCCACCCCCTCTGTTGACACTACCCTCTACCTAGTGACCTAGCCCTGCCTTCAGCCTCTGACCCTGGGATCACGTCAACCTTTTGTGCTCCCAGTCTAGCCAGGACCCCTGAAGTGATCCCGGGGAGAGAGTTACCATCTCCGGTAGAGAACCTGACTTTTGACCTTATACTCTACATCCCCGCTGTTGCCCGGAGCCCTAGAATAATCCGGATCGCTGAGGAAACTCCGGCTTCCACGCTGAAGGAAGTGTGGGGGAAGTCCGGCGAGCTCTGCGCAAGCGCGGCGTAGAGGGGAAGTTGCCGGGCAGTGGAGGCCTGAGGATCTTTCCGCCCCTCCGATGTCAGGAGGAATCCAGCCCATGCTGGTAATGTACTAATGAATGTAAATTGATAGGCTGGTATTGTACTAATGAATGTAAATTGATATGCCGGTAAGGTACTAGTGAATGTAAATTGATGTGACAAAGCAAAGTTCACTTATGCGTTTATTCAAGAAATCGTTGAATGCAATGTTTTAATGCCGGCAATCTGTGGGCAACATCTATAGTAGTGAATCATTGAACTGTATGCAACTAGAAAAAAAAACAAGATATAAGAAAAGATAAAGCTTTTCTAACTTTTCTAATTTCTTGGTGTAGCGTCGTTTTTAGTGGTGGTACGCTGGAGTGCTGAGGTGAATGTGACGCAAGCACGACATGTTACTCTGGAGCAAGGCCTTTCCACCTGAGCCAAGCTACCGTAGGACTCTAGGTCTAGGTGAAACAGGGCTCCCTGTGGATCTCTCTATTTCTCACAGGCATCGCCCAGCCATGGAGGATCCCTCCTGTCTCCTTCGGCATCCCTCTAATTAGAGCTTTGTTGTACCTGCTGCCAACCAATATATTGTGGTAGGCGTATTTTCTCTTCTAGTTCTGCCCTGCGGACTCTGAACACTTCTTATGTCCTCGCCTGCTTCTCCTATGCCTTGTGGGACTCGGTGGGGCGCCTCTTAACCTCCCTTTCAGAGGAAGCCCGGAATGCTCTTGTTAATTTTGAATGTGATGGGCAACAAGCTGCCTCACTTAGCATCCACTGTGGTATGGATACCACCGATTCTCTTGGTCGGGGTATGGCCTCTTCCATAGGTGTACGGTGACCTGTATGGTTGTGTACTTCCAGGTATTCATAAGCTGAGCAACTAATAACTAATTTGATTGAGATGCCTTTTGACGGCACCTCCCTTTTTGCCACACGTCAACTCAGCCTTACGCTGGTTCAGAGCTAGTCATGGTGGTTTGTAGTCTTAATTCTGTTGCTGTACTAGGTTTGTTGAGCACACTTTGTCTCCCCTTGTTTAGGCTCTTATCAGCCTTCATAGGGCAGAGTACTTCCGGGGTGTAGTTTGTGTGCCTGCAGGGCTTTTCTTCTCTTTTATGCTGTCCGTGATATGCTTCGTTTCCAGCCATATGGAACATGTTCTACTTTGTGGTCATGGGAGCCTGTTCTTACAGCTTCTTTACTCTATGGCGGGTATTCTGCTTCTGTGCGAATGGGCTATAGCCTTGTGTCCCATTCTTCAGGGACCTTATTTTGTGTGCCATGGGGCATTTTATGAGCTACCTATGCATTTATCCCTTAAAGAGACTTCAACTTCATCTTTTTTCGGCTCCTTAAGTCCATATGGGCAATAATGGTACCACAGGCAGACTGACTCTTTGGCCTGGGTATCTTCTGTTCAATTCTACTACTCTCTTCGGTATAGACCTTCTCTTTGTTTTGTTTACTCTGTGGGACACACAGATTGTCTTCTCCTCCTCTGTGTTCCTGTTGATTGGGGCCTGGGTTACACCAATCCACTTCCCCCTTACGGTGTGTTCATTTTCCCTCATACCCTTTTGGTTTCAGCATCGTTTTGGCATATTAGTTTGAATTGTACCTGGCTACCGCTTTCTTGTGTACGCCCCTTATTCTACTTTAATCGAGCTCCTGATGCCGTTTGTCTTCAGCAGACTGGTATTCTTGTATATTTTTTTACTCCTTAGGTGTTCTTGTCTACCTAATGGGTTACAGCCATGTAGTTGCTTCCTGCCATGGGGGGGATTTGGGTGGAGGCTTATACATATTTGCCATCGCAGCCGTGGGGTACCTTTTGTGTGTTCTGTTCCCATGGGACTTCAGTCCCCTTGATTGTTTGGATCCATGCCTGGTAGCCTTATTTCAGAGAAGGCTAGGTTTTCCTTTCGTTCCAGTATCTTTCCTCCCTCCCCTCAGTGTTGTTTTTCTATGGGCGAGGTTGCGTTTACCCCCCATTTTTGGTGGGGTTATTTCTTTACCTTTTCTTTAAGCATATCCTACCCAAACATTGGCGTATTTTAAACATAGGATCAGAGTCCCTTCCGTCTCCACTTTTTTCTTTTAAAAGAGGTACCAGCATACGTGACAGCCTGGTACATACCAGACCTAAGAGTGTAACAACTACACCAATCAATACCTTGTGGAACCTACCGCCAGTGCAAGGTCACTTTCCCTGTGGCTCTTGCTCAGTATGTCCGCAAACTCAACACACTAAATATGTGGACATAGGGACAACAAGACCATGGGTTTTGAATAAACATACTAACTGTAACTCAGACAAGGTCATCTACATCATCACTTGTCCTTGTCATCTGCGCTATGTAGGGATGACTACACGTAAAATAAAACTGCGGATCAGTGAACATAAAAGCACCATTAGGTGCAAAAAGCAGTCCACCAAACTAACGAATCATTTTCTTGATTTCAAACACAAAGCTGAAGATCTGAAATGGCTAGTGCTTGAACAACCCTACATTCCTTCTCATATAAGTGATATCACACACTTTCTTTTTAAGAAGGAACAAAGATGGGTTTATAAACTAAAAAGTGACACACAGGGACTGAATGACGCAATACCCTGGGCAGCACTATAACTCTCTTGAAGAATTTGACATATTTTCATGTCAGCACCAATGAGAGCGTATTTTTATAGGTACACAAAGAACTAGTTAGTTTATTAACAAACACCTTAGAACTGACTATGACTACCTATTTTTGAAACAAATCGAGGGGTCCTCTTTGGAATATTCAGGTTGTTTTATCGCCAGGTTTATAAGTCATTGATAGACGGACTAGAATTCCCAGGATGCCTCAGCACTGTATGGTCCTAATAACTGTTTTGTGTATACAGTTGTTCAAATTGGTTTATGAGCACCTGGCTTTTTCCGCGTGCTTCTAGATGTTTATGAAAAGGGACTTACATTTCGATCCCGTGGAAAAGGCACTTTTTCGTAGCATTTCCCGATTAATTGGCGAAGTCTCTTTACGTAACTACAATTCCCATGAGGCTTTGATACCGGCGCATAACTCTGATGCGGAAGGTTGGCGCCAGTAAACCGGTTTATTTAAACCATCAACACACACGTACCGTCGCCTCCCCTTCCGGCTCGATTAAAGACCGGGGTACCGACGGACAGGTTAGTCTACTATATAGCTCTACAGACAGGAATTATTGACCGGGCGTTTCAATCAATCTATTGACGCTTTGCCAACTCTACATTTGTCTTTAACATCAGACGATGTAAGAGTCAGTGACTGAAAGCATGTTTCGCTATCGTGTATTCAACAACGAGCTCTTAACTGATAATAGCTAGCAGAGCCCTTTTTAACAAGAGAATATTGAACTATGGGGGTATTCTTAGACAATTAACCATTGTTCGATATCATCAATATTTGACTTTGTACTTTCGCTACTGACGGTATCTTCCGTCTTTTTTACTATGCGTTGCGATTGTTAACTAAAGAGGCAGTGACTTGGGGCTGCATCATTATTACTTTCCCTTGTTTTGAGGTTTGACAAAGGGTGTGTTTGTGTTCATTAGCGTTTATCCTACACATATGTGTGATTTGTTGCAACAAACTTTACACCCGTTTAGGTTTATTCAGAGCGGGGCCTCATTTCCCAGAGCGGATGCCTGGTGAGGAGGAGAGTGCGCCCGTACTGTGACGGGTAAGCATGTTGATGTTATTTTGGGGGTGGCTTTTAATATGCATTGCGAATTGCATTATCATGCTAAGAGTTGAGAAAGTACCCTATAAACACAGTTAAAATCAATGAAGCAGGTGATTGTACTATGACTGGCACCTATTTTCTTTTGAATTTTTACTTCTAGGAAATGGATGAACACTCCTGAAAAAATCAGAAAAGAGTGTTGAATGGTATACTCCACAACCAAAGTAGGTTGTACAACTTCCATGTATTGTACATTGGAATATGGGGCTCTCGGAGCCGCCGATCGCCGCGGGCTGCCAATATGTAGTGATGGCGGCGGGGACATCCAAGGCCATTACCTGTCTCTACCGCAGATTGTCGACGGAATGCCTGCGACCCCTAGACAGTTGAGGGATAAGTGGGAAGTGGACCTCGAGAAACCCATCCCCGAGTCGACATGGTCCACACTGGTGCGGCGGGCCTGGAAGGGAACTCGTAATGCCCGGTTTCAGCTGGTTCAGTTTTTTACGCTACACAGGGCTTATTTGACGCCGGTTAAGATATCGCAATATTTTGGGGGCGTTCACTCTCAGTGCCTGCGGTGAGGGGGAGATGGGGCTGATTTTCGTCATATGTTCTGGTCATGCGCGCAGTTGGGCGACTACTGGGAAGATGTTATAGATTGCTTGAATCAGGTGTCAGATCGCTCTATTGCACCGGAGATGGGGGCTTGCCTGCTGCTTTGGTTTCCCCACACCCGCCGAACGAAGATTACCAGTAAGTTCAATGACTTAGGGTTGATCATGGCCAAGAGGGAACTGACCATGCATTGGAAAACACGGGCGGGGCCTAGCTTTTTGAGGTGGAGGACGGCGTTTGCGAGATGGGCAGGCGCAGAGGGCACTCTCCGGTTGCAATTAGCCCTTCGGAGGGATGATGAAAAGGCACTAGCGACGGGCCGAGCTTGGGAGGCGCTGGTGGTGAAACTTCAGGGGCTGATGTCTGATGTGGGCGGAGAAGGGAGCACCTCTGATCGACAGGAGGAAGCGGCGAGCGGTGAGTAGGCAGGGGGTCGTGGTGAGGTCTGGACGCATAAAGTGTGGGTCGATATGGGGGAAAGCCCGAGTCGCCTAGGGAAGGTTGAGCACCCGTACACGATTCATAGTAATGAGGGGGGCGTGTCAGGAGGGGGGTAGGTAGAGGGGGGCCCACTGACATGGGGTGCGGGAGGGAGAGGGGGGGGGGGGCTTCACGCGGGAAGGGTGACTTTTCTCCTGCATACTTGGGGGCAATGCTGAATGTAAAAGACTACTTTGGAGGGGGGGGTTGTTGGGAACTGTACTGAGTTGTTGGTACGAAAGCAATAAAAAATGTTTAAAAAAAAAAAAACTTCCATGTATTGTGTTTTTTTCACATTTGATGTTTTTTTCACAATTGAGTTAATACACATTATTATATAGGAGTAGCAAATACTCCTAGGTCCTGACGAAAGCCGGATTTCCACATAATCCATAGGCTGAAACATGTAGACCTCCTTTCCAACTGGACGTGAGCAGTTATTTTTTCAAGGCAGCTCTTGCACTGGTTTCACTTCGTCACTCAAACACAACCATTAAAGCTTTATATCTGTTTCAGTAGATGATTTTAACATTCACATTTTTCACTGCACTGCTTTTCCTCACCACCACTAACGATTATACCACATCTTTTTATACTACGGTAGATACTATATCCTAAACCGTGAGTATGAGTCTAGTTGCCCGTTCAACCTGTTGCCTTGTTCAATCTTGATGGCACAGCAAGGGCCACTGGATCCCAGATGATGTGGGTTGCTACCCAGGTGGCTGATGGGATTCATTTCCACTAGTAATGGAATTCACGTGCTTCTCGATTTTTTTCAAAGTTTGATCATAGGTTTATTTTTGTTATAATACATTTAGAAATAGGGGGTTAGAAACCTAGTGGTCTATAAATAATTTTCTCCTGGGCCCCTTTTGATGTATCTGGTAGTTTTCGGATATATTTAGTTATTAAATATCCTACCTTCTCTCAAGTTTCCATGGAGTGTTGGTTAGATTTCTTACCGGTTTCTCATGCTTCCAAGGGTTGGACAATTTGTGATAGTGAAAATCAACTATCTGCTGCCCTCAGTTTCTCCCTGCCCTCTGTTTCACCCTGGTTGTCGTCTTATTTTCCTTCTTCTCCTGCATGGTGGACTTTCCATATGCTGTTAATTCGTTACTTAATCTGTTACCGCCTGCTGGCATCCTTCCTCAGTCGGTGTCGTTGGTTCTTGGACGGTTGCCCCCGTTTCCTGTAGCGGCCGATGCCTTCTACTTCCTACTCTTATGTTGAATTGCGTTGCTGTTTTCCAGCTTGTCTTTCTCTTTCCACCTCAGTTACTGTTGTAGCTTCTTCTTTTACAAAGGTAGGTTGCATCATTTCTGCCCTTCCTTGGTTACCCCTGTTCTTGGGAGGGTCCTTAATTCCTCCACTTCTTCTCCTCCCGCTCACTAACGGAGGACGTGTGTTACCTTGGAAGGAGTGAATATACTATTGCTGTACCCTGTATAACTCGTGTCTACAGGAATATCTTTTTTATAGGCATACCTATCATTATATACAACTATCTTGGATGTACTTCAGGTATAAATTTCTGTCTTTTGCACATAGGTCGTCTGGCCTTCTTTATGGTGTACGTCATTGCATTTTACCTGTGCCATTCTTGGCAACCTGGTTCAACCTTGGTTGTGCTAGTTTGTTTCCTTCTCTTCAATAAGAGTCTCCATTACATATTCGGTGGATGCCTTAATGCACCAATGATTGGCAGACTGCGCTGCAACCCTCTTTCCTGTAGCGTCAATGCACTTACTTTTCTTTTCTGGGGGAGGGGTATCCCCAGTAGCCTGGGAATGGCCCTTTTACGTGCAGTAGTGAAATAGAGTCTGGTGGTACTCCGCTTCGAATAAATACAGGATCGGATGGTGGTGCCTTATACTTTTTATCTACCATAGGGGTATAATTCTGGCCCGGACTGTCCTTCAAGATCTCATTTGCATGTCTCATCATGCCAGGTAACTAACAGATATTAAGCATCTGTGTGAGTAGAAGTTAAAGTGTACAAGAGGACATTCTGCTCTAAAGATTCCCTATAGAGCTGTGCGTTGTAGGAAACTGCTGCTTTCACAATGACCTCCTGATAGGACGAGCTGGGTACAGGTCGAGATAATTTGGTGTAGTGGGATCAGTGTCAGATTGCCCAGGGATCAGGATCTTCTAATTGTTCCACCTACCCACCAGTGTCACTGTGGTGATCCCTGAAGGGACATGTCCTGTATAGCCTGAGGAGGTGATAACGGCTAGGAGAGTGAGGAGGGTTAGAGGTGACCGTGGAGGTGTAGGAAGCGATTGACAGGAGGGGCTAGAAGCCTTATCTTTTCTTTACTTCTTTTGAGGAAATAAAATATCTAGTGCACCTCAAATGTTCATTTCCTTTATAGAGGTGGTGGAGAGAAAGGTGAAGCAATAATGAGAGTGCCGACTTGAATTAGGATCATCTTCTGACGAATGTCCATGTTTTCTAGAATGGGTCGAACAGGAAACATAGAAGCTGATGATGGTAAAGTCTTTTGGCTCCAAAGGTTTCGGTCCCGAGGTTTCGAAGTGGGATGCATGGTCGGCGCCGAGGAAGATGAGATCGGCTGCTGAATCGGTACCAAAGGTCGGGTCGATACCGAAGTCCTTTCTCAGTCTGAAGAGGTCGAAGGCTTGGCCTTAATAGTAGTCTTTGGTGCCAGGGCCGAGGCTTCCAAAGCAGTTTTTCAGATTCAGCAATGGCCAGAAAGCAGTGGTAGTGGTCCAGCGACCTCCAATAGTGAAAGTGCCGAAAATGTTTTATTCAGTTTGGATGCAGGAGCTGGGGTCACAGTACTCACGCGCGGGGCAGATGAGCGCTCCTGCATCTCCATGTCTACCTCCACATCAGAGCAGGAGCTTTCGCAGATTGGTCAGCTCCTATTGGGCGTGTTCTTCAGCGAAAGTGTTGGGAGTGCCATCTGTGGTCTTGCAAGACATTTCCAGGCGACGAGCCCTTCGATCCCCAAGGGTTTTCTTGGATCTAAACAACTTACATGTGTCGCAGTCAGCTTCCTTGTGGTCTGGTGAAAGGCACAGGTTGCATAAGAGGTGCTGGTCGGTGCGAGGGAATTTTGTGTGGCAATGCGGACAGAATCTAAAAGGCGTGTGTTCCATCACCAGCAACACATTATCGGATGGAGCTGGTAGGACACTGAAGATAGGCCCAAACAGGCAGTGCTCCAAAGGTTGATGCAGCGAACGAAGTTGAACCGACGAGTTGTCAAAAGAACGCAATTAAAATGTAAATGATCAACAATCCCGTCAAAGGGGGAGGAGCCTAGCGCGCATCCAAGATGGTCGCGTGAGCACAGGGCTCCCCGGACCCTCGCTGCTCCTCGGAATTTATCCTGAATCTATCCTGACTCGGTTGATGGAATCTGGGAGACGAATGCTGGCTGAACACTAAACTCCTTTCGGAAATCAAATCGGACCTGGCAATCCGGAGTTATGGTGGTTTGAACTTTTGAGGCCCACCCTACGGCTGTGCCCGATGCGAGGGTGATCTGTGGAGCCGGGGCGTAGTTGAACAACAACGGCAGCGGAGCGGTGCCAGTGGCCGTCACATCACTTTCGGTTTCACTTTTGGTCTTTGAGGGGCTGGACTGTGGACTTGCTTGGTGCGACTGGGCTTCCATTTTGCCTTCGCTTGATGCCGGTGGCTTCGTCTGCTGCCAGTGTGCTCATTGACGGTGGTCCTTTCGCTCCGCCATATTGCGGCCTGTGGTGCGACATGCGCCTGCCTGGCCTGTGCCACCTCGACGCTTCCTCGGTGGTCCCCTTCAGCGATCGAGGTTCTCATGGGAGGCAAGAGAGACCCCGAGAGGCGTAAGACCAAGACATCCCTATGTGGGGGACCGGTCCAGACGAACAACATGGACCGCTACACTCAGGGTAAAGGATCCCCCGGGACAGCCAATGTCCCCCCGGAGGACACCAGTGGTGGCCCGTCCGTTTCTTCGGATCTGTCCCTGCAGGACATCATGGGCGCCATTAAGGGCATCAGAGAGACCATCGCTACACAGTACGAGGCCTTGGCACGTAAAATCGACACGGTGGCCATTGACATTACGCTAATCCGGGCGGATCTCTCTAAGACCAACGAGTGGGTTCAATCGCTGGATGTGCGGACGTCCTCCCTTGGTACGGACGTGTCGGACCTGCAGGCCACTCTCGGCGATCTCAAGTCGGCCAATGATCTGATGGCCCGGCGGCTGGAAGACTTCGAGGGACGGGCCCGCCGCAATAACATCCGCGTCATAGGCGTTCCGGAGACCTCCGATAACCGCCCGGTTGATCTCCTGGTCGAGGAGCTCATCCTCGAACATCTTGCTCCCGCTGGCCTGAGTAAGTTTTTCGCTGTGGAGCGGGCCCATCGAGTCCCAGGTGGCCGGCCGCGACCGGGTGCCCCCCCGAGGCCTATCGTTGCGAGACTTTTCCATTACAGAGACCGAGACGCGATTCTGCAGGCCTCACGGGTTCATGGCCCGGTCCGACATGAGAACTCGTCCATTAACTTTTTCCCGGACTTCACCCAACTTGTCCAGAAACAGCGGATGGGCTTCCAGGGGGTGAAGCGGCGTCTCCGGGACCTCGGTCTCAAGTACTCTATGCTTTATCCTGCAAGGCTCCGAGTGGAACATGAAGATCGGACTACCTTTTTTGACTCTCCTGTGACTGTGAGTGACTGGCTGGATTCGCTGCCAGACCGGGGTGACCGGACTGGGCCCTCTGCCGGTGCCGAGGGTGGTGGGTCTCCTTTGGAGTGACTTATGGTCCCGGACTCTGCCAGATTGTACTGTTCGGCTGGGTTCTACTTCTTTTGTGCATTTTGTTTCACTATGTTGTGTGTGGGGAGCGGGCGGGGACGGGTCCCTTCCCTCCTCCGGGGTCTTTTCGTAGAATGGGGTTTGTAGGGCGACAGGCACACTGCAAGTTGGGGTGGTTTTTTGGACCGCAGGGGTGCAGGGTGGGGGGTGTTGGAGTTTGGGGGGGGGGTGGTGGGTGGGTGGGGTTGTTTGCATTTGTGTTTTTTGTTTTCAAGGCGAAGTATTGGCTATGGTTCATCCTTGGGTGTTGAGCTCTTTGCTAGGGGGCCCTTGATCTACTGGATGGGATGGGGGGGGACGGGTTGAGATTGATGTCTTGGAACGTCAATGGATTGGGGGACCGTATCAAACGGGGTGTTGTGCTGCAATATCTGCGTCGTCTGACTCCTGATGTGGTGTTCTTACAGGAGACGCATCTGGTTGGCAATGTTTGTCGGGCTATGAACAGGGGGGGATATCGACTTGTGGCCCACTCTGGTTTCACCACTGGTTCGAGAGGGGTGGGCATTCTCTTGCGAGCTTCACTTCCGTTGGAGATCACCAGGGTGGTCCCAGACGATAGAGGGCGCTATGTGGCTCTGATTGGGAGGTGGGAGGGGCAGTCCCTTTCCTTGATCTCGGTCTATGTTCCCCCGGGCCTCCAGAACTCCACCTTCTCAGACTTGGGTCGTATGTTGCTTGGGCTTCCTGACAGTCTTTTGCTTATGGGTGGGGACTTTAATTCGGTTGTCTCGGGTGACCTGGACCGTCATCCGCCCAGGGCCCTCCCTGCTGCCCAGGCGTGGCTGGGCGGGCTCCTGGAGACCTTCGGTCTGGTGGACTGTTGGAGGTTAATGCATCCGACACAGTGTCAGTACACCTTTCACTCTGGGGCCCATGGGAGTCTCTCCAGACTGGATTATTTCCTTATGCCCGCGGCCCAAGCTGCTCGGATTCGAGAGGTCAAACACCTGGCCAGGGGTATTTCTGATCATTCCCCACTGTGGTTGCTTTTTGACACCGGGTCGCGGTCCGCTGGGCGGATCGCTCCTATTAACCCTTGGTACCTGCGAGACCCCAAGATCCGTGATAGCCTGATTAAGTCGATTGATCAATATTTTTCTGAGAATGAGGGGTCGGTGTTGTCCTCGGTGTCCCTGTGGGAAGCTTTCAAAGCAGTGCTCCGCGGGCATGCCCTGTCCCAGATAGTGGAGGCCAAGAGGGTCAAGAGAGAGGCGGTTGTGACGCTGGAGACTGAAATATCGGGGCTGGAGGCAGCCTTGGAGGCGGGTGTCACCCCGGATGGGCTGCATGCCCTCAGCCTGAAGCAGTTTGAATATAAGTCTCTCGTCACTGATGCTGCCAAGACTATATATAGGGAGCAGCAGGGCAGGTTGTATGACGCCGGAGACAAGGCGGGTAAGCTGATTGCCTGGTTGGATAAGAAGGAGAGAGTGAATCGTGTGGTCCCGGAGCTTCGGGTGTCGGATGGAGTGTGTGTGACTGAGCCTGGTGAGATTGTTGAGTGTTTTGCTGACCACCTCCGTGCAGTGTACTCCCCGGTGTCCGATAGAGATGAGGACGACTCTCGTCTTCTGCTTCGGGATATTGCCCTGCCCGGCTTATCCGTCGAGGACCGCGAGCTGATGGATGCCCCTTTGTCTGTCGAAGAGATAGCTACTGCGATTCGCTCCCTCCGCTCGGGCAAGGCTATGGGCCCCAACGGCCTGCCGATTGAACTATATAAGTTGCGCCCGGATAAAATCGCGCCTTTCCTCCGTCATATGTTTCAGGAATCGCTCGAGAGGGGTTCCCTTCCTGACGACCAGCGTCTGGCTACTATAGTAGTGATTCCCAAGGAGGGTAAGCCACGTGACCGCTGTGCCTCCTATAGGCCTATTTCCCTGCTGAATGCCGAACCCAAAATCCTTGCTAAGGTCCTCGCTAATCGCTTGCTGAGCGTTATATGTGACTTGATACATCCGGATCAATGTGGCTTCATCCCACATCGTAATACCGCTCTCAACTTACGGCGTCTGCACGGCGTCCTTGCTAGGGCCGAGTACTTTGCTGAACCGGCCATATTGGTTTCCCTAGACGCCACGATGGCCTTTGATACCATTGAATGGCCATTTCTTTGGGCCGTCTTGGCGAAGTTTGGGTTTGGGGAGGGGTTCCTTGGCTGGGTGAAGCTCCTTTATGCTGGACCAATGGCTCAGGTGGTTGTCAATGGGCGGGTTTCTCGGCCTTTCGCTCTCGGGAGGGGAACTAGGCAGGGGTGCCCGTTGTCCCCGCTGCTCTTTGCTCTCGCCCTGGAGCCGCTCGCTGCCTGGCTCCGTTGGGAGCCCTCGATTAGAGGGCTCCGGTGGGCCCCGGGCTTCGAGGATCGGGTTTCATTGTACGCGGATGATATTCTCTTGTATCTCACCTCACCGCGGAAGTCGCTCAATGTTCTCTTTGATGTCCTTACTTCCTTCGGGAAAAACTCGGGTCTGATAATCAACTGGTCCAAATCTTGTGTGTATCCTATCTCTGGTGGTCTTCCTCTCTTGCCGCCTCGGCTTCCGCTCCAAATATCTCAGTTCGGCTTTAAATACCTGGGGGTGTACGTTTCGTTGGATCCGGCGGTCCGCTATGAGCAGAATCTCCTGTCTCCACTCCGGCGTTTGAGGGCAGATACGGCTCGGTGGTGTAAGCTGCCCTTGTCTCCGCTTGGTCGCGCGGCGCTGTTTAAAATGATGTCCCTTCCCAGATTCCTTTATGCACTCCAGAACTCCTTCGATGTCATTCCTGCGGCCTACTTTAGGGAGGTGGAGAGTTTTCAGAGGAGACTGGTTTGGGACGGGCGATCGCGTATCGCTTTGGCCAAGCTGACTCTTTCCTGGTATGACGGGGGCATCGCGCTTCCTGATATTAGACGGTACTATTGGGCCTCCCAGCTGTCTGCCATTAATCATGCTACGTACGCTCCTGGTTCGAACCCGGCATATGAGATGGATAAATTCCTGCTCCCCGGCGGTAACTATAACAGAGCGCTTTACTCGCGGTCTGCTGGTGGGGCCCTTACGGGCCCTACCAGGATTGCGGTCCGTGTATGGAAGGCGGCTAACGTTGCGATGGGCTGGAGTGAGCGTTTAACGTGCGCCACTCCTCTATTCGACTCAGACCGCTTGGGAAGCCTCTGGACAACGAAAGGCTTCGAGCGCTGGGATACGATCGGCATCAGCAGGGTGGGGGACCTGTGGGTTAAAGGTGCGGTTAAATCCTTCGCGGCGCTTCAGCGCGAGTATGAGCTTAGTGACAGAGAGTTCTTCCGTTATGCACAGGTTCGGCACGCCCTGCTTTCGGTCTTTGGGGAGGGGACCATGGTCCCTTCTTCTTCGCCTCTCGAGGACCGCATACTCGACGGTCACGTCCCCGACAGTACTATCTCCCTGATTTACAAAAAACTGATAAACAATCGGGCTGACCTCTTGGTGCGTCTTCGGGAGGCATGGACGGGAGATGGGGTGGAGCTGGACGATGAGGACTGGCAGACTGCACTGTCATCCCCTAAGGAGGTGGCCATCCCGGCCCGTCTCCGCCTGGTCCAGCTTAAGATTCTCCATCGTGTATATGGGACGGGCCCCCGCCTGGTCTCGATGGGGTTTTCAGACGACAGACTCTGTAAGCATGGCTGCGGGCTCAGTGCTACTTTTCTCCATATCCTATGGGAATGCCGCGAGGTGGCGGAATACTGGCGCCGGGTGCATGATATTATGAGACGAGTCACCGGGGTCGCTCTGCTGCCGGAGGTGCGTCGTTGTGTGCTGAATGTATGGGAGCCCAATGACTGCAATGCGGCTCAGGCTCGGTGGGCGGCCTTGGGGAACATGTTTGCAAAGAGAGATATTGCGCAGCTTTGGGGTTCCCAGCGGCCTCCCACCGTGTCCGTCTGGAAGGAAAACATGGACTGGTGCATGTTCAGGGAGAAAACGGTGTATGTGGCCCGTGGTAAACCGGGGGCTTGGGGTAAAATTTGGGGGCAGTGGAACGCGTATCGTGGGTCTATCTGTGCTCCCCCTTTGGTAGATACGTCCGGGGTTGCCTCGTCCCCCTGATCCTTGAGGGTTCCTTGTACATCTCGTACTTCGGAGTACAGATTTGGTTCTCTCGTGGCCCCCCCCTCCCTCTCAGGTCTTCTTTTATTGACCGCCCTCGGGTGGTTGGGTGTTGACTCCCCCGGCTGGTGTTCGCCGCCCTTCATAAGTCGTTTCGCCTTGTTTGTTGTATTTTTGTATTTTTCTTTTTTGTTGTTATTTATACTAAAAGTGTGTATTCTGATTTCCTTTATGTGCAGTCTGATTTACTGTGATAGTGCGGAGCCCCTGTGGGCCAGCCATTGTTTTCTGATATGCTGGAACACTTCGACTACTAGCGGCCGGCCCTGGTGGTTGTAGGCCCGTGTTTGTAACCCTTTTTATGCACAATAAAATCTTTTCAAAAAAAAAAAAAAAAAAAACAATCCCGTCAAAGAAAGCAAGAAACGGAAACACCAAAGTCGAATCATGGAGCAAAGGCACACACATCCAAACCACACCGGGGAGAGATAACCTAACAATGGAATCTAAGCCCATGTGCAATATTAATGAGAAGAAGTTACTCAACCTCGTGTCTCAAAAGATTTCTTCAAAGAAAATCAACTTCCACAACTCCAGACCCAACACTGGATGGCAGGAGCATGCAGAGCATGTGTATCTACAGCAACAAAAGTCACTGAACATAAGAGTTTTCACAAACTACCCAGGATACCATGAATAACCGGAGATCCCTAGAAAATACCTTACAAGTACATCTGAAAATCTATGCACTGTGCCAATGGAGGGTGTGCACAGCAGCAGAAATTTGCTCCGTATATTTCAGCTCAGATAAGAGCTTAAAATACACAACTGAGACATGAGAGCACCAAGGAAATTACTGTTAGCATTCTGAGGTAATATATGATGAAAAATAGCCAGAGGACAGATTCGGCCTTATTGCAGCAGCTACCTGAAGTTCCACAAAAGATTTTTTATTTTTTATTTTACAGATTGTGGCTTCGGAAGCACAATTGAGACAGTGTCCAGTGTCAGCAGGCAATAAGGTAATGATTCAGCTGCGTGCTAACTACTGAAGTTGTATATGAAATATATACCAATAAATTTAAAAAAATTCAATAGCCACCATAAAATTATTTTTTGCATGGAACACATAAAAAGGGTTGAGTTTGTATATTGGGTTGCTTGTGTTCAGGTAGGACCTGACCTCGCAGTTCGGACTGTACTGTTCCTATTTGAGCAGGGTCAAGACTAATTTGTATATGGCTAGGTCCAAACAGAGGTGGCACTGTGGGCAAAAGAACAATGGGTTATAATGGGTTAGTGTGCTACCCTGAGTGATTGCCAGCGGTTGGACAAATTGCCAGCATTCCTCTCATCATCTATTGGGTGCTCGAGTTTGTATATGTCACAGGAGAAGTGCAATCTGTTGGAATAATACTTAAAATACAGCAAACAGTACATTGGAACATTCTTAATTATCATTCACGTAGCCCAAATCACATCTGAGTTTCAGATGGAAAATGTATAAATCAGAATAAATATATAAAGCAACAGGCAATGCACAAGTATATAGAAACTGAGAATCGCCTAACAATACTGAAAGTTTACCTTACCTATTATACTTTTTTCCGGAGGAGGGGGTACTATGAGCCCATTTACGGAGTGCTTTTCTGAAAGTTTTTCATAAAGTCCAAGGAAGTCACTAAATCTTCTCTTCACAGTGAAATTTTTACTTCTGAACATTGGCAAACTGGTCTGTGGTAGAAACAAGTGTTTGGAAAACATACGTTTTAACGGTAGCAAAATGCTGGTTGAGATGCATTACAGAGAGACTGAAAATGTGGCAAGTAGAGGAAGAATACATTACTTACCTGTAATAACCATACTTTTTCCACTGTTGACATTTTCATAGGTTCCCTACCTTTTGAATTATTTCACATCATACTGGGAATCAAAAGTCAGAAAAGACTGAGTATAGGGTCTTAGGTCTACAGATAAGCAATGTGTTCTTTAACTTTACAAATACGGAATCTCACTACAGAGAAATTGGGTGCCAGGATACTTTCCAGGGAGCTGAATTGTTTTTTTTTTTAAACTTCAGCTTGCCCAAATAATGGCATATCGTTTTTTATACTTCTTTTCCTGCATCCTTAAAGAGGATTCAAGTGAATCAATGCTTATAACGTGTATATGAAAAGCAGTGCCAGACAATTATGGCTTTATGAATGTAATTCTATAGAGCTTATTGTAGATGCTAAATCCCCTGGAGTAACTATTGCTGACAACTTGACCAAGCAAGCCCATTTAGTCCTGCTCACTACAATGAATTTAAATCAGGCCACCCTAAGAAAGAACAAAGCAGAAAGGAAACAAGCATCCTAAGACCGGCTTTGGGGTTTCACCCCTCATCAGCTAGGATAGCTTGACTTCAGTGGCACAGTGAGCCCGGGACCCATGTTTGGCCATACCCAGCGCACTTAGGGTGAGAAAGCAAAAGACACACAATTGATGGACGGAATGCAGAACAAATCAAAACATTCACCCCCAGTTAAATCCATCATTCTTGAGCTCACCATGCCACCCCAGTTTAGACCTGGCCATATGCAAATCAGTCTTGACCCTGTCCCTCATGGGAACAGTCCAGCCCGAACTGCTCTCCATGCTACTGGAGTCAAGTTATCCTGACTGATGAAGGGTGAAACCCCATAACCGGTCCTAAAATGCTTGTTTCCAGTCCAGAGAGGACCTGATCTGGCTGTTTGGGCTTGACTGTTCCCATTGGGCGCAGGGTCAAGACTGAAATGGTGGGTTCAAACTGGAATGGCACGGGGAGCTAAAAATCGAAGGATTTAGGCCTAGATGTTTGTACTGGGGTGAATGTATGACATTGTTCTGCATTCTGTCCATCAATTGTTCTTTTTGCATGTCACCAAACAAACAAGTTACTTACCTTCAGTAACGCTTTTTCTGGTGGATACAGTATCTGCCTGTGGATTCCTCACCTTGTGAATATCCCCTGCGCCAGCAACATTCGGAAATTTTTCGTAGCTCTCCACGCCGACGAGAACGACGTCACAATAGCATGGCTCCGCACGCAGCTCCGCTGACGTCACTGGAGCCATAAGAGAGCCTCGTCGGCGTGATGACGTCAGTTCCGCCCTTTTTTTCCCGTGCCTTCAAGGCACATGGACGGCCCGACAACAATATATATACAGTATACACAGTACATAATATTCAAACCAACACACACAGTGTGAAGTCAATGCAGGAAAGCAAAAGAAATAACACTTCCTTTGACAGTAACAAATAGATTTTATCACATTATCACTATTGTAGGTATACAAGGGTGGACAACGGGGAGGCGGGTGGGTCAGTGAGGAATCCACAGGCAGATACTGTATCCACCAGAAAAAGCGTTACCGAAGGTAAGTAACTTGTTCTTCTGATGGATGCCAGTGGATTCCTCACCTTGTGAATAGAGTCCCACAGCAGTCCCAACTCCCGGAGGAGGGTGTCCACCCTCCTATACCAAAAAGTCCTGAAGGATGGAACGTGCAAAGTGTCCGTCCCTCCTCACCTCGGAATCTAAGCAGTAATGCTTCACCAAAGTGTGGAGGGAGGCCCAAGTTGCCGCTCTACAAATGTCCTCCACAGGAACACCTCTAGATAAGGCAGATGTAGAAAACTTTGCCCTGGTAGAATGAGCCCTTATACCCTCTGGAGGTTCCTTACCGGCCAAAGAGTAACAGATCTTGATGCACAAGATAATCCATCTGGAAAGGGTGCGCTTGTGCACCGTTCTGCCTTTCCTGGAGCCAATGAAGCCCACAAAGAGCTGGTCATCCACTCGAAAGTCTTTAGTTCTATCGAGGTACAAACTCACCGCCCTTATAGGGTCCAAGCGGTGAAGCCGCTCCTCCGCCTTGGAAGGGTCAAGGGGAGGGTAGGAAGGGTAGGAAGGGTAATGGACTGCCCCAGATGGAAAGGAGTTACCACCTTAGGCAGAAAAGCAGCCCTGGTCCTGAGTACCATTCTTTCAGCATGAATGATCAAGAACGGGGGTCTCGAACTCAGAGCTTGAAGCTCACTTACCCTCCTTGTCAATGGCAATGAGAAAAACTGTTTTAAAAGACAATAGCCTTAAGGGACACTTGTGCAAGGGTTCAAAGGGAGAACCCATCAAGTAAGTTAAGACAAGATTTAAGTCCCATTGAGGCACAATAAATGGAGTGGGCGGAATATTGTTGGTAAGGCCCTTAATGAACCACAACACAATAGGTGACTTAAACGAGGACGGCTGATCCGGCAAGCAAAGGAATGCAGACAAAGCCGATAAATAACCCTTCACAGTAGCTACAGCAAAACCTTGCTGAGCTAGAGAGAAAACGAACTGAAGTATGTTGGATAAACGAGCCCTCAAAGTGTCAATAGACTTCTCCCCACACCAATGGACAAATCTGGACCACCTATAGGAATAGATCGACTTCGTGGAGTGATGCCTGACAGACATAATCAAGTCCACCACGTCAGACGGGAGAGAAAAAGAATTCAGGTTGCCCCGTTCAATCTCCAGGCATGAAGGTGTAAGCTCTGGAGGTGGGGGTGTAGAACCTGCCCCTGCGATTGCGAGAGGAGGTCTGCCCTGAGAGGGAGACGGAGCGGAGGGCACGAGGAGAGGTGGAGAAGATCTGTATACCACAACCTTCTTGGCCAATCCGGGGCGATCAATATGACTTGGGCCCGGTCTTGGCGAATCTTCCTCAGAACCAGAGTAATCAAGGGTATGGGAGGAAACGCAGAAAGGAGATGCGAGTCCCATCTCAACTGAAACGCGTCCCCCAAAGCTCCCTGCATCGGATACTGGAGACTGCAGAATGACAGGCAGTGAGCGTTCTCATGAGTGGCAAACAGGTCCACCCGAGGAGTTATCGGAATATAAAAATACGCATCCTGCAAGTCGATCGACACCATTCAGTCCTCCTGTTGCAGCGCTTGAAGAACATGCGCAAGGGTGAGCATCTTGAACTTCTCCTGCTTCAGAAAAAGGTTCAAGATCCTGAGATCCAGGATTGGACGTAGCCTGCCATCCTTCTTGGGTATCAGGAAATACCGGGAGTAGCATCCCTGACCCCTTTCCCGCTCTGGAACCACCTCTATTGCACCTTTTTTCAGTAATGTTAGGACTTCCTCCTGCAGGAGAAGGTGGTCCTCCGAGCAAGCACCTTGGCAAGGAGGGTAGAGCATACCCATTTTCCACACGATTTAGAACCCAAAAGGTCTGTAGTGACCGTTTACCAATCTTGAAGAAAGTGGGTAAGTCAACCCCCCACAGGACCAGCATGATCCAGAATGGTGGATCTAGGGCTGCTTTGCTGTGGCAAGAGGGAGGGAAGTAGAAGAGGAGGAGGGCTGACGACGTCTGTTCTTGCCCCTATAGGTCTTATACAGGGTATTTTGCTGCTGCTGAGGCTGCCTGTAGGTCCGAAAGGACGACCTCCCAAAACCTCTGTACCTTCTGTAAGAGGAAACTCTAGGCTGCGCCTGCAGGCCCAGAGACTTAGTTGTGGCTTTGCTGTCCTTCAACCTTTCCAAGGCTGCATCTGCTTTCTTTCCAAACAGTCCAGAACTATCAAAGGATATGTCTAGAAGTGTTGCCTGCACATCTGGAGAGAATTCCAACGACTTAAGCCAAGCACTTCTTGTGGCAACCGAGGAGCCCAAGATCCTGGCAACAGAGTCTGCAGTGTCCAAACCACTATGAATAACTTGACGTTAAGCTGCTTCAGTGTCCGACAAGACCTCATAAAAATTCTGCCTGTCCTCAGACAATTTAGGTGCCAGCTGTTTTGCAGAGTCCATTAGGGTGTGGATGTAAGGGCCCAAAAGACAGGTGGCATTTGTGGACTTCAAGGCCATACTTACTGAGGAGAACACCTTCTTGGCTGCCTGGTCAAGCTTTTTTGACTCTATCACCAGGAACTTGAGGAAATGCTCCAGAAGACTTCTTCGAACAGGCAGCTTGAACCACCAGGCTCTCAGGAGAAGGATGAGATGTTAGGAAGTCCGGATCTCCTGGAGCCACCCTGTACCTCCTAGCAACATATTTTGACACTGCTGGAACCGAAAAGGGCTTACGCCAAACCTCCATAACTGGCTCAGTGATGGCATCATTGAAAGGAAGCAAAGGTTCTACTACAGTGGAGGGAGAATGAAGAACCTCCGTCAAGATATTGGGACTTAAATTCAGCCGTTGGGAGCTGCAAGTCTAAGAGCTCAGCTGCCTTCCTTATAAATGTGTAAGGAACAACATCCTTAGAGGGAGCATCTGAAGGAGGAGAAAGCTCCCATTCTGGGGACATTTCAAGGCCACTTGCCTCCCTTAAGTCTTCAAATAAGTCATCTGACTCTTGAAGTTCACCTTCCTCCATTTCTTCTGCCCGATACCTCTGCTCTTCCAAAATCCTCTGCGCCTCCCGCCTGGATCTTATCCTCGGAACCGGCGTCGCCACACACGGCTCCGACGGAGCCGGCGTCGAGCACGGATCCGGAGGCACAGCCTGAGCCGAACGAGGTCGGGCTGACGGAACCGGAGATGAAGGGAACAGCGTCGACGTCCTCTGCTCTGGGAAATGCCAGGACGGCGCCGCTGGAAGGAATGACATAAAGGGAGCCTGAGCATAGGCCTGAGGAACCCCCAAATTAAAGGCCATTGGACCCATGGGACCCGAAGGTGCTCCAGAAGGGTACATTCCACTTGAAGACACCATACATGGCATTCAAGTAATGCGACGGGTCTTGACCCGGGCCAGGAAAAGGTGGGTAAGGACCCGATAAAGGCTCAAACGAAGGCATTACTGGACTCGGGCCAATCGGCGCCGACGGTGGAGCCAATGGAGTCGACGACTCATCAGGTACCGGAGCCTCTTCCACCAGAGCCGGAGAATGCATCGGCGATGGAGCCGGAGCTGGAGAACGCTCCGGAGAAGCTGCAGGCGAAGCCGAACGAACAGGTGAAGCCGGATTCGAAACCGAAGGAGAAACATAGTCCTTATGACGCCGAGGAACTGGAAAAGTCTATTTTGGAGCAGTCTCCTTATCTGAACGGTGTCGAGAGCCATGCCTCTTCTTCTTCTTATGCTTCTTTGATTTTGAAGCCTGACCCGACGTCGACTTCGAACCAGACCTCGACCTGGACCTCGATCGCCTTCGACCTCTCTTCTCCTTCCTCATCTTCACCATGAACAGCTTGGCCTCTCTTTCCTTTAAAACCTTCGGGTTCATCTTACGGCAGCAAGAGCACCCCTCGACCTCGTGATCCGACTACAGGCACCAGACACAATCTTCGTGAGGATCCGTGATGGACATATGCCCTCCGCACTCTCTACAGGGCTTGAACCCTGACTTCCTCGACGACATCTTCAGGAAAGAAGCAATAGAAGACCAGAAACACAATCCAGAAATACAAAGTAACTAGACAAGCTACGGAGAGTCCCAGAAAACCGTTAGCGTCGACGGCGCGGAAAAAAAGGAACTGACGTCATCACGCCGACGAGGCTCTCTTATGGCTCCAGTGACTTCAGCAGAGCTGCGTGCGGAGCCATGCTATTGTGACATCGTCCTCGTCGGCGTGGAGAGATACGAAAAATTTCCGAATGTTGCTGGCGCAGGGGATATTCACAAGGTGAGGAATCCACTGGCAGATGTATCCATCAGAAAGCAGAAGCAGTTAAAACAAAACCACAGTGAGATCGTCAGGGACATGGGCATTTACTTTACCTGTATAAGAGATTAGCAGGTTTTTTTTATCTAACCAAACAGCCATACCGGCCATGGTGGCCATAAAAGCTTATGGTGCAGTTCAGCAGTCATCAGTGCATTTAAGGAGTGGGTATAACATAGCTCTTCGCTCAGCCTTTAGCTCCTTACAGATACACATCAAGTGTACCATGTCTTTTCCTTTACCGCACAGCAGGCAATCGGTCATAGTGGTGGTGCATTTCCAGGGTGGATGGTGTAGGAGTGACAGTAATAAGTCCAGTCGGTATCTCAGAAAATGTTATTTTATTGAGTTTGTGTACCCCGTGTGAAAGTAGGGCTAAGGTGTTGATTTGCCGTAGATGTGTAGCATGTAGAAGCCGTACCACCTGCTGATTTGTCCTCAGTTGACAAGACCAATTTGATGGTTTTATTTACTAGCTTTTGGAAGCTGGCGTGAGTTGCCGATGTTTCCCAAAGGTCCTGAAGGACTAGCTGAGTGACTGATTCATTAAGATAGCCCTTGGCGGGAGAGTTCCTCCTGCTCAACCGTTCCGGCCATGGATGAGCATTTATTGTGTTTGGGTCTGCACTCTTGATTTTATGCCAGCACTTGATCAACACGCCTCTCCTGGCAAAGGATTGTTTCCGACATCCGAACTCCAATTGGATATAAGCAGAAGTATATTTGGGGAGATCAAAGATCATTCTATAGGATCCCACCATGATCTTGTCCACTGCTGATACATCCTTTTCGCATAATGACTAACTCCCATATGTTATTGTCAGGATCTATTTTGCCTGTATTACCTGGAGCAGTGTTGTTAAAGTTGGTCCAGCCATTTCCTCCTTCAAATTTCTTAGGGCCAGCACTAGAGCATTCTTCTTTCGTTTCAAGGCCTCTTTGTGGTTTGAAAGAGCCCTTTTTTTTTTATCAATGATGATGCCTGAGCATTTGTATTTCGATACAGATTGCAGGCGTTGGCAGGTGATGTGCCAGCTTAATGGTTTCACAACTTTCTATGATCAATATAATTAAAAGCAGCACAGAAGACTATGAAGCAGAGAAAGTGGAAGTTTAACATTTTTGGACCCACGTATTAGTAAGGAAAGGGCCATGATATTCATTATAGTTCCCATGTGTTTACAGAAGCAGGTTTAGTTTAATGCAATGATCTGATTGGTTGCAGTCCATGATGTTAGGTCCTCTAATATAGTTCCAGCAAAGAATGTTGCCTTGTTGTCAATAAGCTCCACAAGCCTGTAATTTATTACGCTGCTTGTCACCATATTTGTGCATTGGTGAAATTATGGATCCCTTCCAAGAGGAGGGGTCCCGTTTAAATAGTGCAGGTGGAATCCCATTTGGGTCCGATGCCCACTCCCGTCTTCTTTTGGCTATCTGTCGCTTGATTTGCTGCCTAGTTGCTACAAAAGAATCCATAGAGGGGCCTTTAAGTGGGCATAGGACAAGAGCCATGCCTACAGTTTCCTTTAGCTCTGTGTTGATGAGGGGATCGTGTGCTATTTTTGCTAGAGCCTTTGGTAGATTCCGATCCTCCATGTGAAGGTTAAAGTGCTCGAGCAGGTACTTTGCCTAGACTTCTTACGTTATAGAAGAGCGGATTCCTTGGTGTGCGGGGTGATGTAGCCTGTTACTTTGCGCCAGAAACGTGTGTGATCATTACTTTTAATATCTTGGAGAAGTCTTGCCCAGAGTGATTCTTCTCCTGCTCTTTTTATTGTCCATCTTAGTTTTTTCAGTATTGCTTTATTCAGTCTCAGCTCTTGTTGCAGGCCATCATCACACAGGTTCCATTGAAGTTTCCTGAGTGTGGAGTTTATGCATCTTTTTAGAGCCTGTACTTGCTGTAGTTCAGTGGAAGTAAAAGTATGATGGCCCTGCCAGGGCCATTGCAGTGACAGGTTTCTGCGCGTCATTGGGGTTGCAAATGTATTGGGAAGTCAAGATCATTCTCAAGGAAGCCTTTAACCCAGCACCTGGTGAGTGCTTTGTAATGATGATCTTACAATTACACAGATTAACATAAAAAAACAGGTTTTTTTCATGCATAGGTAACTTACCTGAGTTGAAACTTGATAGGCTACATAAGCATTCATACCATCCCCTGAAGTAAAGAAAGAAAAACACAAAGTTGTAAAGGCACACAGGGAGTTAAGCGTGATAATTTATCCTCATTTTACATCTATTCTATTATTTTTTATATGATTTTATGCAACACACTTTCGGGGACAGAGTCTCGCCAGCAGAAATAATACAAGATCATTTTCCACCAAAGATGGTTACTTACACAGCAAAGTGCTCCAGGGTGGATGAATGAAAAGCTGGACAATGCAATATACTCTGGCTCCACAGGACCAAGAATCTCACTTGGTGCAAAGAGAATGCTCTTGTTATACACAAACAGGGAAGATAGTTCCACACCACTTACAACGGGTGGATATACTGAGCTGACATGTTGGGAAGCATCAGTCTTAAGAATAATATATACATGGAAAAAAGAGGCAACAAGGCATACCAAGCACACTTATGTTAGGAAAAATTTAGTGCATAACTAGGAAAGAAAGCCAGTCTCTGGTGTTCAAAAGGGAATCAAAGGTTTGCCCAGAGTGGATCATCCCACAGTCATCTTTTAGCACCTATTCTTTAAAACTCATCTACATGCCTCACCCAATATACTCCATGACAATATCTATTAACTATGCTCAGATCAACACCTGTTGTACAAGTTTGTAGGAGTCGCAGATAGTTGATGGCACCACCCACAATGACCACTATAAGAAATCAATATTTTGTGCACAATTGCAATACAGTCTTAAATGTTGCTCTGACATTCAGCTTAAATACCTGGACTACACATTAAAACTCACATGATTAGGACTGCAAATTCTTTTCTTTTTTTCTTCACAACCCTTGCCATTATTGTAGCCACCTTTGCCCAGTAGCCCCGCACATGCTGGCAGTCCCATAGGACACGAAATAAAAGACCCCGCACTCCCACCCTTCCGCCTGCACAGTGGATTCCACTTTAACTATTTTATACAAGAGCACCTGTGCATAATAGACCCTAAGAGGCACCTTAAACATGACTAACAAACCACAACCAGATAGCAAGTTCCAGGTGAGCCTGAGAGGCCTCCACCCAGTTATCTTCAAGACTCCCCAGGTCCCCTTCCCATGCTGTCCTCAGGGGGCCTAACTGATACGGGAAATTATTCATTCATTTCTTGTAATTAGTGACATTCCTTTTGTCGTCAAAGCCTCAGTTAGTATACGGTCCTCTAATGGTGAAGAGTCAGGCAACTGCTCACCTTCCTGCAGGTGACATCGCAGGGCATGTCCTAACTGCATGTGTATAAAGCATTCAATCTCTGCTAGATCAAACTCCCCCTGCAGGTCGGCAAATGTTATGTACGCCTGATTTCTCCAAATGTCCCCCAATAAGTGTTCTATACCAATATGTTCCCTTTTTCGGTATCCTCCCAGATGCCCGATCTCTGACAGGTGTGTGCTGTACCAGCCAGTGAGCTTCCCTTTCCAGCATAGGAACCAGGTGGCCTTCCTCCATACATCAATGACTACCTGTGTATGTCGCGGCCTGGTGGTCCCTCGATTCGCCCCATAAAGAAGTACCTCATATCCTCCTGGACCCATGCTTGCGGCATCTACCGTGTATGCTGGGTCTTGATGATCAGTAAATAGCCAGTCATTCATGACCAGCAGCTGCGAGGCCCAGTAGTACTTCTGGATGTCTGGGACCACGAGTACCCCGTCGTACACCCCACGTTGTAGTTTGGCTAGTGTTATTCTGGGTACTCCCCCTTTCTATTTCAGTTTATGGACTTACTGATCAATTTCTTTGAACACAGTCGGTGGAATTTTGTAAGACATATTCTGAAGTATATAGAGCAATCTTGGAAGGCTCATCATCTTGTAACGAGCTGCTATCCCCCCCAATGTCATCGGCAGGGATCCCCAGGGCACTGCATCCCCCCCTCAACCTTTCCAACTGTGGGTCAACATTTTTCCTGAAGAACTCCCGTGGGTCCTGTGTGATGCAAATTCCCAAGTATTTTATTTAACCCCTCCGGTCTCACCGGGGCCAGGCAGTCTCTGGGCAAAAGGGGGGGGGGGGGGTCTCACCCGACAGAGGATATGTTACCAATTTTAAGCAGTTAATCAAATCAAATACCATTTGTAAAGCACCTGGTTACACTAACTGTGTGTCCCCGGGCTAGGATCATAACCTAAGAGGAGAAAAGGAAGCACAGTTTTTACAGACTAATCATATATCCGGAGTGTTCTCCTAGGATGCGAAACACCTGTATAACTAACGATAGAGCTCTGAGGGCATGCAATGTATAACAGGACATTGTCTGCATTTAATGCGATTTTTTCCACCAAGCCGCCCGTTGCACCTATACCCCATATCAAGGAGTCCTGCCGAAACCATTCCATCAGGGGCTCGAGCACCAGGGCAATCATCATAGGGGACAATGGGTAGCCCTGCAGAATCCCACTGGTGCAGAACTGCGGGATACTGTACCGTTCACTCTGACTCAGGCCATAGGGGCCTGGTAAAGCAGTCTGGTCCATACCCTGAACTTTGGTCCCAGGCCCAGCCTCTCCAGCACCGCAAACATAGTTCCACTCCATCTTTGCATCTAAGGCCATTGGCACAGACTGTCTCTTGGCAATTATCAGTCAGGTGGAGCACTCCGTAGAGGTGCCTGCGATTAAGCCGTGTTCTTCTACTAGGGATAAAGCCTGACTGATCTGGGTGAACAACCGTGGGTAAAATTCCCTGTAGTCTGGTAGCTAGAATTTTAGCCAGCACTTTAGCCTCCACAGTGAGCAAGGAGATCGGTCTGTACAATCCACACTCCGCCGGGGGTTTACCCTCGTTAGGTATGATCACTATCATCGCCATTCTTTGGTCAGCTGGTAGGCAACTTATGAAGAGCGCTTCATGATACATTTTTAGCATCGTCTTAGCCACTGTCCCTGCTAATCCTTTGTACAGTTCAACCGGTATGCCATTGGGTCCTTGTGCCTTGCCTGACTGCAACCCTCTAAGTGCCTGTAGCAGCTCCTCCTCAATAAGCTTCCAGAGGTCTTACATTCCTCCCTAGTCAGCTCCCTGAGGCTCAAGGTTTGGAGAAAATCAGCAGTCAGCGTGTCATGGTGGCTCGGGGGGCATAAGGAGCCTCATAGTATGAGGCAAAGGCCTCTGCTATGGCCACATTGGTTGTCCGTGTTTTCCCCAGTACATCCTGTATCTTGAGTACCCAAGACCTCTCCCCATCACAGTTATCCAGCCAGGCTAGCAGTTTGGCTGCCTTCTCTCCAACATTGTAGAGGCAACATTGTTGGTATATCATGTGTGCGTGCTAGGTCTTCTGTCAGGGCTAGTAAATCTTGCTGCCGTAGCATTAATAAGTGTTTATCTCATCTCCTTCTTCTTAGGTTAGCCTCTCCAACTCTAATATCTCTTAATTTCCACACTTTGCTGTTTAGCTTCCTTTCTCTTACCCCCTGTTATTGCCTGAACTTCCCCCTCTTATCACTGACTTGAAGGCCTCCCTGAGGGTCAGTGCCGAGTTCACTGACCCCCGGGTTTCCTCAAAGTACTGGTTTTCGCACCTTATCGTGAATCAGGCTTCCAACCTCGGGGGCATCTGGTAATCCACCTGCCTGCCTACCAACTGGCTCTCCACCGCGACGTGGTCCAAAATTCCGCTTACCGAGTGTGTTGTTGTTAAGAACTGGAATATCTGAGTTTGCAACACCAGTAAGTAATCAATTCTGGAGAAACTGCCATGTGGTGTCGAGAAATAAGTCTGACAACTTCCAGGATTGTGCTCCCTCCACAAATCCACCATACCCATCGCGGATGCACACGGAGACAAGGGGCTTCCTCCCGCTTCTCTACCCCCCAGCTCCTGTTCTATCCATGCTCACATCAAAGACTGCATTCAAATCACCCCTCATCAGTAGTATACCCGGGGGGGAGTTCCAACAACAGACCCCCAAAGTCAGGGAGAGTCACCTCGAGGAGTCGGGGCGTAGACTGAGCAAATGTTAAGATCCGTCCCATCACAGCTCCCATTGAGGGCCACATAATTCCCATTATCGTCTCGCCACACTCTTCTGGAGATGAACGGCAGAGATTTCTTCACCAGAATTCCAACCCCTCGTGAGTCGCCGTGTATCCTGCATTGGCCTTCAACACATATCCCCATTCTGTCCAGGGCCTTGTAATGGTGACCTTGGAGGTGGGTCTCTTGTAGCATTACTATATCTGGGCCATGGTGCCGTGAGTGTTGCAGGACTAGTGTACGTTTGATGGTACTTCCCAGCCCATTATCATTCCACGACCATATTTTCAACCCTCAGGAAATATCATGTGTACCCTTTATCTCCATCACCTACAGTGTACTTGTGGATTATTTGTCAAAAGTCCATATCCTTAACCGATCCTCGGGGGACAGCCAATATGTTGATAGTTCCATCCCACCCCTCGCTACAAATGTATAAGTCATGGTATTGCACAACTCTAATAAATATTAAACTCACCCATAACACACTTAACCACCCCCACGCTGCTACCCTGCTCCGTGGACTTTACACTACCCTCTCCCCCAACCCGCAGAGTGCCTGTCTTTCCAAACAGAACTGCTAGTGACGGAGGTGAGCAGCAACCGCCTGGTTAAAGGCCTGTCGGATTAACAACGCTATTACACTATAAGTTACCCCCATAAACATATGTAAAACCAGCATGTCCCCACTCAAAGTCAGTTTTCCCCTTGCTGGCGATTCCGTGCCTGCACATTTTTCTCCTTCTGCCCACACCCCCCCTCTAAGATCTCATCCGCCTCCAAATAGTACAACAAATCTAACACCCCCAAAGTTTGTCTTATCCCATTTGCTCATGTGCCCATAACAGGTGGATGCAGATCTCTCTGGCTACCCTGTGAGGTGGTCCTTCTCTCGCCAGGCCCTTGGATCGATCTTTCGTCTGATCGCCTGCAGCCTCTTTCCCTAGCAGACTGCAACCTTCCAACTAGTCCCACGCTTCCTCTGGTGTGGCGAAGTGATGCCTCTTGCCCTCCATGATGACCTTTTATTTAGTGGGGTAGAGCATCATGTATTTTAGTTCTTTGGCACGCAGTGCTTTTTTAACTTCATCTCTGTTGTCACTGCACCTGCAGGGTAAAGTCTGGAAAGAAGCAGATCACTGCATTATCCAGACGCAGGTCTCCATGTGCTCGCGCCACCTGTGGAATTGCATCAAGATCTCTGAAGTGCAGTATACGAGAGATTATGGTTCGCGGAGGAGCTCCTGGTCTCGGCAGCGGACCCAGAGCCCTATGGGCCCTCTCCACTGAAAAAAAGTAGAGGGGCGTTTCGGTTTCAACTTATTGAGGATCAAGTCCTCCAGAAACGGGTCAATACTGGGGCCCTCGCGCACCCCCACCACTCTGATGTGGTTACATCTTGGTCTTCCTTCTTGATCCTCCAGCCTGGTAGACATGATCATGCTCTGTTTTGTCAAGGTCAGTACCTGTTCTTCCAGGCAAACCATTTATTTGGGTTTCTGCCAATGGATCCGCACGGCTGCCGTATGGCAGCCATTATTTTGTGCAGGGAAGGTTCCCCATCCTGCTGCTGACCCCCCCACTCCGCCCTCGAGTCATTGATTCCCCTTCATGAGTCAATGTCCAAGCTTCGGGCATCCTCACAGTGTACTTATCCAGGTTATTTTGTTGCAGGGGTCTCTGGGGGGTGGGCCTTCACCATTGCAGAGTCCACAGCTCCCATCTCCTCTCCTAAACTCTCCAGCAGTCTCCGTGCCCAGTATTCAATCAATTGGAGTACAGTTTCTCAGTGGGCACACCTGCAATTCTTTTCCTTCCGATTTGTGATCTCTTACCCTGCGGGCGCAAGCATTCACACATGCCAAGGCTCCGACTCACCCGCACCTCTCAGAGACTAACCAGGGGGGCTAGGCCTCCCCTTCTCCCACCTTGGTCATTATTTGCAGGCTGCCAGTACCGGGAGCTCTCCAACTCCTTCCAGTGAGAATTCCCCATGTTGCAACAGTGGGCCCCTCAAATTCCTCAATTTATTTTTGGGCGTGTCCCTGCCCAATCTTGAGTCACCGCTGAATTAGCTGCAATCTCCTCTCACCCACATGGCTTCCTCACCGCTTCAGCTTGCAGTTCTGGGCCACCGCCGGTTTGCCCGCCTTGTGTCAGACGTGCTACTGGGGCTTATTCAGAGCCCGCTTACGGAATTGCAGACCTTCACTGCAGTCGCTTTCGGGGTCTCGTCAGCTACCTTCTGGTCTCCGACCCACTCTCCGGACCTCCGGACCAGCGCACACCTCCCTACACAGTGTCGTCGGCTCAGTTCCATATTCGACACACAATCTGTTGCTCACTGCCAGTTCCGCCCGCATCACCCGTGCCTGTTCGCATTCCTTGATCAATCACTTTGCTACAAAACCAAAAGGCCGTGGGTGCCATCTTTCTAGGGCCTCCCTCAATGAGAGCACTCTCTTGGGCGGTATAGTCTGCCTCGCTCCTAAGCTTCTAAAGTATTGTCGGGGGTATAATAGCCCCTCTCTCCTGGGACAGGGCTGATTTGTCAGGATATCAGTTCGGATGACCGGGGATTAGCCCCGAGCAGTACTCAGCTCGCTCTGGAGGTAGCCATTTCCTCGGGCTGCAAGCCATGCCCCCTAGACCTGCAAATTCATACAAGTAGCATGGAACTTTAATGAACAGTGGCAGATAATGACAACACTATTTGCTCCCTGTTTACACCTCACCAATTGTTTCAAACTGCCCACCACCAAGAGCAGGAACTTCAAACCTCCACCAAGGCTGACCAATGCCTTCAATAAAGCCATCTACATTAGCTGAAGGAGCAGGTCCCAAATGTACCTAAAGACAAAGGCATAATGGGCCACGGCTTACTTGCACAAAAGGTGCAGGCCCCAGTCTACACACATGTATGACAACATACACAAATGCCATCCCCAAAGGATGTATCCCAAATATTAACTGCTAACTTTGTGAAAATATTCAAATGGATGAACTATGGCTCTATCAAAATATAATGAATAGAGAAATTGCTACAAAACTGAAACGAACCACAAACCATCTGGAGATGCATGAACCCTCTCTATGGCTCGACAATGTGGATTCGGTTCACTCAACTGTCAATTTAGTGAAAAACAAGGGGGTCCCCTTTTAGATACCAACCTTTCCTTAGTGCTACACATTTTACTGCCTAAGCATCCCTCAATGATTCTACTACAATACTGCACTTGAAAGCTCTGTGTTTGTGCCAGATATGTTAGGGGTCATGCATAGGATGAACTTATTCCAGCAACCATTAATGATAGTCATTACACATTGCCAGAAATTTCAAGCATGAGGAGTTATTATGCATGCAATAACTCATTCACCTTAACATAACATGACATGACTCTTTACAGGTACCAGTGTTAACCCCCACAAACCTAGCCTGGGCCATTCACAGCTTTAGAAAACTTGCAACATCATAATCTTTGACTTGTACATGTCATGGCATTAACGTTCACCAGGACTTTGCACTCCTGCTAGTTATGCTTTTCAAAAGTGACACAGCATAGCAGTTCAAAAGTAAACCAGGCAAAAATATCTCCATGAAGGAAGCAATGCTCCAACCAAGAGAATCTTAGACAATGGAAGTGGAGCACAAAAAAAACAGAAACACAGTGGTACTGCAAGTCTCCCCTCACACTACACAGATAAGCGCCACAGGGAGCGTAACAAAGGGTAGAAAACAGTACCTCTAAAGGTAGGTATAGAACATGACTGTGAGGCCAAGGAAAGTCTTTCAAGTGCTTGTGTAACCCTTTCGGGTCAAGTAAAAGAGGCCTGGTCATTTACAAACAGGCCACAATTCCAAACTTTCAAAGATGACACATTGGCACCATGATCCAAGCAAAACTTGTGCTAGGAATTACATGAGGCTCTCCTTTAAATAAACACACTTGACTCCAAAGTAGCTATGTATAGCTACAGCCCCTTGCCTGGCAAGAGAAGTAAGGTAAGATGAATGAGAACACTGCTGCTTCTGGTCTCAGTACAGCTCTGAGGCATGGTTCCTCCCTCCATTCACTCAGAGTCATAGCTAAGTTGATATGGCTATCTGGTTGAGAGCACTGTGGTGTATACAGGACATTCAAGCAGTACTTTCAAGGCCCAAAATCAGGCATTGGTGTATTTCCCTGCAATGCCATGTAAGGCCAGGAATCCTGCCTTATAGCATTACACATCTAGCCGGTTTAACCATTCTAGGTGGCTCACCAGAGTAAACCCAAAGACTTTAGAGAACCCAGACTGTCTTTTACAAGAAACCTGATCGAAGTTAATCTGTTGTCAATCCTAGCAGCAAATTAAACAAATTAATTGTGCAAGCCACATCAGAGATAAACGAGGCTGCCTGTGGTTTTAGAAATACCTCAAAGCTTGGCTTTTAATCCGCTAGATTAAAATGTATAGATAGCGTAAACCAAACTCAGTATACTATCCCTGACAATAAAAGTTTACATCACGTGCACACACTCACCAAACAATACCACATCATAAGCTATCACTACCACCACCACCACAACCACCACAACCGCACCGTGCAATAACAAATGAACCAATCAAACATTAATTAAAGAAACAACAATTCGGTACAAAACTCAACAGGGTACCAGACAACTCAACATTTACACAAACTGCATACAAACATCACCCGCAAGATATTGCCACCACCAATTACAAATTTAACCTTATATTTCACATCAAACTACACTATATAATCCTACCACACCATAGAAAACACGCACAACAATACCAGACCACAAATGCACCAGGCCACAGTGTACTTACCGTGACGACCCAAAGCACAAGGCAAACACCACCTGGAACTTTTGCATTGGAACAGACTACATCCTTAACATCATATAACTGTATTCTACAAACACTACACCATGTGTGACCATATTACACGACTCCCAAAACGTTACAAACTCCCGTATACAACATTATGCTAAATATAACATAACAATGCCTTACTGCAATATACTAACCATAACACACAGCATTCCACAACTTTACCAATGCGAAATCGAGGAACACGTTTACAAACAAGCATCCAAAATGCATACCATTACATTTCATAGTGTCCTCCAATAAAAATGGCATACTACACTTCAAAGAAGCCACAATACATAACATGCAAACTACAATACCTTCCCACACTATATCCGCTGTAACACACAAACCGTTTCTAAAATTATCACACTTCACTGATTAAGTCATCTACAAACTAGCTGCCACCACCTTCATAACACTTTGCCAGATACCATAATTCCCAACAAAGAGTACCATACATCTCTATATAAATCAATCAGTATTTGTATGGCGCGCTATTCACCCAGAGGTGTATCCAGGCGCTGCATGGGGTGGAGCTACTCGAACAGCCAGGTCTTGAGGTCACTCCTGAATTAGGCGAGGAAGGTAGAGGTTCGGTGGTGGATCGGAAGGTCGTTTCAGGCCTCAGTATCGAGGTGGAGAAGGAGCGTCCTCCAGGTCGAGTACAATGGATGTGGGGGGCGGTGGGCCAGCGATGTAGTCCGCAGGTGTCTAGTGCGCTGGAAGGTCTGACGGTTGTTCAGGCATTCTGGTCCTGATTTGTGGAGGGCTTTGTTGGCTCATGTGAGCACCTTGAAGTGGCATCTCATCACGAAGGGGTGCCGATGCAGGCTACAGAAGTGGGGGGTGATGTGGGATCGTCTGGGCTGGTCCAGGATGATTCTTACTGCTTCGTTCTGTTTGGAGGCACTTTAGGAGGAGAAGGGTTGTGGTGGTTCGGGCGTAGATGGTGCTCCCGTTGTCAAGTCGACTGGTGTTGAGGGCTTGTGTGATGGTTCTTCTGGTGTCGGTTGGGAGCCATCCGAAGACTTTACAGAGCGTTCTGAGGGTGTTGGAAGCAGGTGGAGGCGACCAAGTTAACCTGTAGTCTCATTGATAGCTCACTGTCCAGGATGATACAGAGGTTAAAAGCATGGGTGGTGGGTCAGTGGGCCACTAGGAGTCATCCCACGGTGAGGGGGGTCTTCTGAAGAGTAGAACTTCAATTTTGTCGGTGTTGAGTTTGAGGCTGTTGGCACTCATTGGCACTAGGCAGAACATTGTGCGCCAGCACTGGGATAGGGCAGGAATACTCCGTATTGCGATAAATACAGTGCATTCCTGCCCTTTACCTGTAACACAGCACGGTGACTTGCTGTGCTGTGTTACATTTTAATAAATATGGCCCTAGATGTATAATATTTGCTTCCATTAAAACCACTTTACAAACAACCCGCGCCACCCCTCCCCCCTTCTCCACCCCAACAGCCACCATGCTGGTATCAATGCGGTCCTCGGTCATAAAACAGACCAAACTTTGTGGCCCCTGGGAACATTTTTGCTAGTACCCATGCTTTAGGTAGTAGACCAATCGGGCTCAGCTCACCAATTTTTTCAGGGTCTTTCACATAGACATGAAGTTCAAACTGGTCCTCCAGTTCCTCATCTTCTAGCTGAAAGCAAAATAACAAAAACGTTAAAACAGTGGAGACTAATTTCATGGCCACAACAGCTACAGGTTAATTAGCCTGTAAAAACAAAAAAACAAAAAAAAGATCTGTAAAAATGTACCCACTTTTTTTTCCAGGCAGACTTCACAAAATCAAGCTTAAAGCAGACCCTTGTTGCACCATATCACATCACGTTAGTAATAGAAAGATTTTTTTTTTTTTTTATCAGTTTCATAAGTGCATATACTCAGTTTACATTGCAAGAGTGTTAATTCAAGTCATTCTAAATAATTGTGCTAGTTCCGTCATGTATACAATCCGTTGACAAACAGGTCAAAATTGTATAATTTAATACAGGAAATGCACACTAAGTATATAATACAGTATTGTACTAAATTGCAAGTCACCATGCATTCAAAAAACAGAAAAGAACATGAATCCTCTCATAGGTCCGCTAAAAGTAGGTCTATCACGGGGGTTAATAAAATACTCCGAAAATAACTTATCACCTTCACTGAGTAACTAAATGGGAAGGGTCAAGATATTTTTTGGCTTGCTATGGAGGAGTCTATCGTAGACTGCATGCATGCAACAACATCTTATGCCGTTGTTCGCTCCAGCGCATACTAAGTTTATCTTCTCCTACTTATCCTCAAAGCGGTAGTCAAAATGTAACTTGCTGAGATTCATATGGAGTACTTACAGGTAATTTTAGAGAACAGTTTCATGTTTTCTCAGGCCAGAAGACCTCAGATGGAGAACGGACTTTGCGTACTTTATTTTTATCCACAACTGAATTCTAGGGGCTTTTTCACAACCTCTATCGCTGTCTCAGTGCACTCTTTTAGCAACATACCAATTACTTCACAACTTCAGTACTGACCTTTGGGAAAAATTCCAACTACTTACAAATATCCATTACCGAGAGGTCAATTCTTCCTCGTCACAGTTTTACCAATAGTGAAGTGAATGCAACATTTCACTAAAGACATGTCTTTCCTATATTATAAAGCACCATTGCAAAACTGACTGAAAAACAGGGAATTTCTATTTTTTAAACAGGCCTGAAACTCGACCAGATGCTACCAAATCACGTTTAGATATCTAAATGTTACACTAGAGACACCAATTTTGCAACCCTGCATGGTTGGTTACAGATGGGCTACAATGAGGGAAAATTAGCATTTGATTTATGAAGATTACTGGTATTTAAATGGGAAAGAACCACTAATTTCTTTTTAGTTGTCATGTTCATTACCACATTCTTTACTAATTTAGAATATACCAAAACAGTACTGTAATCTGAGCCATGTTACTGATAGTATAAAAAAATCTCATAATCTACTCTGACCATTATTCAGCACTCTGTTGCTTCCTGGCAAGCTACGTACTACAAATACTTTAAATATATGCATGCACAGTCGACGTTTCCAACATCTAAAACACAAAATAAATGAATGGATGGGATGTGTTTATGACAATCAAGGCTTTATTCTGGTTGCTTTCCTGAAAACTCATACAATTTATGTTTTGCTACATTTTTCACCGAACTGTTTCATTCACAGAGCCACCTTTCTGCAGACAAGAGGCACCCGTTTCAGTGCACACAAATTCTAAACCCTAATCGGTGGCAAACAGTGTGAAATATACAGGTAACAAAATATTGGCTATTGACAAACCAAAACCATATGATGGCTGATGAAAGTGGAGGAAAGGCCAAAGAAGGTGAATTGGCAGTACCCTCAAAGGAGAAAGAACCCCCAGAGTTTGGGCTAGGAAGGCTGGTATGCGACAGGTAGAGGAGCCTTGCACAGGCCTCAAATACCGAAGAGGCTTCACTAATGACCAACAGTATCCAATAGCATAGCGATAGAAAATGAAAATTACAATAATAATTTACAGCTGCATAGATAAGGAGTCAGAGTGTTGAATCAAACGTCACCGAGAAATCTAATAAAATCAAGGCAGCGCTATGGCATTGATACAGATACTTTTTTAATCAGTTCAGAGACTTCAAGCACTGCAGTTTCAGTGCTAGGTTTCAGATGAAATCCAGACTCCGAGGGAATGAATGAATGAATTTATTATGTGATTAATTAAAACCATTACAATTTACAAAATACAAATACAAAAAACATAGCACAAAGTGCAAGTCATATTAAAAATAAAAGTTAAAAGCTCCTAGTGTTTAGACCGAAGCCGGTGAGGAGATATGCAAACACCCAGAACAATCTTGATAATTAAAATCTAAGTCAGAATTGATGCTCGATGCTGCCCAATGGTGGGATCGCTGTTCGGGGATGAAGCGAGCCACAGAGAAGGTGTTCATGTCGTCATGGGGCTCATCAGGATGCTAGTCGATTTCTGCCTCCTGTGTCAACTTCTCTTTCAAAAGTGTGCATGTATGGTGTGCAAATTTACCAAAATTTGCCATGCTCTTCACAATATCCAAAGTATAGCGCTGACAAACGGCCTCCTTTGCTGTGCGACGGCCCAGATGGAGAAGTGTTGGTCTAAGAAAGATTCAGCAGGCTTGCCGCAAGGCTGGGCAGCATAAAAATGTGTGTTCCAGGGACTAACTTTAATAGTTACATAGGAGGCACTCTGTGATATCAGACAGTGCTTTACAAGATGGATATAATTCTTTTAAGGGAAGCAGAAGTAGTCTTGCATCTGAGATCCGGTTTAGGGCTTGTCTGCCCACGGCCTGCGTAAGATGGGGCTTCTGAGTTTGTAGAATTTGTGGGAGACAAAGTTTCATGAAAGTCTCTGGCTCCCAAGGTTTCCATATCCAAGATGCGAAAACAGGAGCGTAATTGCCTTTTTATTGATGATTTGATGGTTGCATAGTTGATTAAGATTGGATCCCAGTTCTTGAATGCCAATTGTAGCAGTTCTTTTGCTGTGGAAAGACTGGCAGACCAAGGATTACTTGGTTTTGGAAAGATGGATGAGGGCCTTCATGGAATTCTCATGAGCCACAGTTGCCAGGTAAAGATATTTTGTCAAGGCGGGTCAGCCCTTCTAATTTTTGTTGGATGAGGGCGAATTTGAGGCGGATCAAGATGTTTCTTGTGCAAGAGGGCAAGCGAAATATTATTTTGCACCCTGCTCAATGTATTTTTTCCAGTTCCTGTGAGAGCATTCCCGGAAATGCCTCTTGCGCATAATTGAGTGACTGTAGTAATTTGGCCCACAATAACCTTTGAATTGCCGTGGTTGTTGGGCTATCTCAAGTGGCATATAATTTTCAGAGGGCGTGTGTGACCATCTTCACTTTCAGCCGCATTTCTTGTAGATGGAGCAATGGGCGGCCAGTCTCACTTAGCCAAGCAGCAAGGTAATTATAACTTTGTACAGAGACCATGGACAAGAGACCGAGGCGCCACTTAGTAAGTTTTTTCTTTGGGTGGCAGCAAGAGATCACAATTTTGGACTTACTTGCATTAGCTACCAGTTCATTCTTGATGTATTCAGACAGGGCGGTGAGGGTTTTTTGGAGGCCTGTTTTAGAGTGATCCAAAAGAACAAGGTGGTTGGCACACTGCATCAGGTGGATTTTTGTGTTTCCAATTTTTGGAGTAGCGAGAGAGGCTCCGTACGGTGCTTAACCCAAGTCGGCAGTGTACAAATTAAATAGAAGTGGTGTCAGGACGCATCCCTGCTTTAGCCCCCAGTCGTTGACAATTTTTTCCATAGCGGACTCCCTGGAGAGTTTAATGCTTGTCCAGGTTCACGAGTACAGAGATCTAATGGCTCATAGTAATTTTGGGCAGATGTTCCACCGTGACAGTTTCTGCCAAAGGATGCCGCGGAGTACCCCACTGAAAGCTGCTGAGTAGTCATTGAAGCAGGCGAAGAGCGTCGGGCTACTGCTTGTTGGGCTAAGTATGACAGAACTGTAATATTGTCCACAGTTGAGCCATCTGGTCTTAACCCCGTCTGGTAGGATGGCAGCAGGCCTTCAGTATATACCCAGTCTGCTAGTTTCTGCAAGAGTGTACTTGCGTAAGCCTATCCCTCGATGTCGAACAGGGCGATCTGGGAATAGTTCTTTGGACCGGTACTTGACCCTTTTTTGAAAATTGGTTGAAAAAGTGAGCCCCTCCAGGAGTCCGAAACGTCCTCCAGAAACCTGCATTCTGCATATAGCAGTGAAAGGTTTGAAGACCAGAAAAGTTGTGCTCCCTGAAAAAGGAGACAGGCAGGCCATTGGGGCCAAGGGCTCCATTTTGCCAGATCCTTTTTAAGACGGTGCGGAGCCTCGCTTGGAACTGTAGATACCGCCAGTGGCCCGGCAGGCTCAGCTCTGATGTTTTCCGACTTGCTCGGTGAGGTGTGTCCATTTGGAAAAATGGATTTCTGAACATCGGTATACAGAGACTTCATATGAGCTACCCAGGTCTCTGCGAAGACAAAGTTCCCTCTGCTGGAGAACCCATGAATTAAATTGTTTAACTATTGCCAAAATTGTTGGGTCTTGCAACTCGAAGATCTTGAACCATTTCGCCTTGGTAGCTTCCCGTTTTAGTTTCCAGACGAGATGCATGCGAGTCTTTGCTGCCGACTTCAGCTGCTTTTTGGTGGCTTCCGTTCCTATTTTTAGGTCTCGCCTGACCCAGCGCATGCGCGGGTCTGGCGGGACTTATTGAGAGGGCTCCAAAAAGTGCTACCAGGCCAGCCTAGAGCTACAGTGCACGTGCGCGGGCGAGCGTGCCGCGCTTGACCGCAATTACTTTCGCTTTGCATAGCCAATAGGTCTCGCTTTTGGGACCTTATAAGTATTTAGTTATGCAACTGTTGCATGGCTAAACACTTATAAGGTCCCAAAGGCGAGACCTATTGGCTATGCCAATGCTTGTTTTGTATGCCCTTTGTTTTAGTTTTAATTGCTGTGCACTTTGCTTGATCACTGGAGCTCGGCCTAAGGTGGGGGTTATCATGCTTGTCTTGCTGTCAGTGCTGCTCCCTCGGAGCAGCGTGCCCAATTTGTGTGCAAGTTTTTCCCATTCGCCTATAATGGCCCGCTTATGGAGCCCAGACGGACAGAGAACAGGATGACGCGGAGGAATAAATGAACAAAGCCAAAGCTCCTGCAAGGAAAAACAAAATTAATCCCTACATATGGCTACTCAGTCCCTTAAAAATCTTCTCTCTTATTTATAACTCGCATACCAACTCCAACTGGGCTTACGCAGACCTGCGTTAGGTAACGAGCGGGAGAGTGCCAACTTAGAAATCCTATCAACATCTCTAGCCCCCCTCCAGGACCAATGACGTGAAACAAGCCTTCATTTCACAGTCCAGAGGCCTATGGAAATACCAGGAGGCCGCACAGGTAGAACCGTGAGTTTTATCGTCCACATGTTTCCACTGGTTAGGGTACGCTTAAGGGTGCGTATACCACCGTGGAAAGTTTTCGGTCCTGATGAATGCTTAGCACAATTGCTCTGATAAGCAGAAACATGTCGACCACTTTTCACTTGTTTTTCTAAATCGGACGGGTCTGGTCAACCTAACTAGCCATCCAATCGTCCGTCACACCTGTTTTTAATGGTCGCTGGTTTTCCACCATTAAAATTATTTTTGGATAAAACCAGCCACGTTTTAAATTTGCACCACCTTTTGAACTCACATCCCTTCACAAAAAACCTGCTCCGCTGTAATTCAGGCGTCGTAGCACACCAGGGAGGCACTCTGGCGGAAACCCAATGATGAAGCAGGTCACCAGCTAGGTTGGTGAGTGAGGGTTCTTTTAAACAAATTGGTTTTTCCTTGTGCTGTTCTATTCCTTAGGAATTTTTCAGTCATTCTTTTGCTATTTTCAAGTCTAAATTAAGATAAAAATACACTCTTATTTTATAAACTAGTGTCTGATTTCTCAAGTCGTGGCATTAACTTATCGTCCATGTTGGTACTCTGAAATGCTTAACACATGTTCTTCTAGTAAAACCGGATTGCTCATTGCCACTCTACCAGGACTGACCTAAGGATTTATCAGTGTGAATCCAAGGACCATCTTTGGGGTATAGTGATAGCATTACATGGTGCGGGCTAACCTCACACCACAAAATACGCCACTTTCCTACACTTGTGTTACAGCGGTGGGAATCCTGAACCTGTGTTTCGTAGTACCACGTGGTCATAAGTGATTTTGGGCAAGAAATCCACTTAATTAGCATAAAAAAATTCCGATTTGTTTTACTTTTCTAAATGGATTGTTAGGGCCCTGTGTAGAATCCCATTCAAACAGAATATTTAAAAAGGCTTAGGTGAGTTAGGAAACTGTTAAAAGTTTTCCTAAATTTAAAAAAAAGTTCCCAACTACTAAGTAAAAGTTAGGCACAACGGAGGCTGGTCAGAATGTCGAACTGACAGTCATCCCAGCCTAAGGATCATGGATCAAAGGGTGTTGTGCAAAGAAAGAGGCATTAACTACACAATGACAGCTAAAAAAAGAGGAATTTGAAAAGCTCTTCAGCTCTTCAGCACTCCATGGACAGGGACCTAAATATTTCTTGAAAAAACTGGAATGGTATATTCCCTCGCGACTCTTAAGGTCCAGCAGCCAAAAGCTTCTCCTAGTGCCTAAAATCAAAAAAGCAAAGATAGGGGGCCGTGCCTTTTCCTACCTGGCTCCGAAACATTGGAATGCATTGCCTCTAGAACTGCGCTCCTGCCTCTCGTTAACTATGTTTAAGAATCATTTAAAAACCTGGCTATTCAACTGATACATTTCGCTGTAGAAGCCCGCCGCCCAGGCGCCTAGAGATCCCCTTGGGGATGATTCATACGCCATATAAATAAAAAATAATAATAAATAATAAAAATTTCTCAGAGGAAGACCCTGGAAACGGTGAGGATGAAGCCCTAGCCCAAACTGATAACTATGGGGAAGGAGATGAAGACCATAACTCTATACCTTTTCCCAGACCCCGGTCATCAGTGGGAAGTGACAGGAGTAAGGTGGTAGGAACCCTTAAAGAGGAGTTTGACTGACTCTCCCTGGAGGAGAAAAAGCTTGAACTTGAGGTAAGGAGGCAAGCTCTCGAGGAAAAAAGGGTTACGTTGGGACTTGGGCCCAAAGGTGGTGGTTGCAACAATAGTACAAAGGAATAGGAGGAATCCTATGGCCCTAAGATCTACAAAGGACTTGTCGCTAAGTTTAGTAATGGTGATTATATTGACAAACGGTTTGGGGCTTTGAGAGGGCCTGCAAAATGAGGAGGATAGTACACAAGCACTGGGGCTCTCTACTTTGGGAGTTATTCTCAGTGAAGGGCAGAGACAGAGTGAGAAGTCTATCAGCATCTGAAGGAGACAATAACAGAAGGATTTGGACTCACTACTGAGGAATACAGATTGAAGTTTAGGGACACCCATAAAGGTCAAAACTAGAAATGGGTGGACTTTGTGGGCTCTTCAGTCAAAGCACTAGGATACTGGACAAAAGGCAATGAGGTAGACACTTATAATGAGCTGTAAAATTTCATTATGAAGGAGCACATTTTAACTAATTGTACCCCGGAAAAATTGCATTATTATTTGGTTGATTCCAAGTTGTCTTCTCCAAGAGTGCTGGGGAGCGAGGGTCAGACAGTGCCAGGGGGCCCAGGAAGGACCCATGGTAGGAGTGACATCAAGAATGGTTCACAAACTTCACAGCAGGGGAAGGAGGTAACAAATAAGACAACAAGCATTGGCATAGCTAATAGGTCTCGCCTTTGGGACCTTATAAGTGTTTAGTCAGAGCTATTGACTTTGCTCACTGCTGTACAGTGTGTTTGAATATACACAAGTCTGGTATACTATGTGAGTGCTTGGCCATCACACATGTGAAGCTGTAGTCGGCATCCAGGATTGCCAGTACGTTTATGGCACATATGTGTTTTCAGTTCTTTTAAAAGTATCCTGTATCTTCAGGTGGTATTAATGGGACATGCATGATCTGAAGGCTGGTAAGCTGGCAACAGCAAAGACAACGTTCTTATTGTTGACATGTTCTTAACTTAGCAATTGTGAGGCGCTGTGGTGCAATGGACTGGATTGCATCCAACAAATGCATCCGGAATCTGGGAAGTACACTGTGCGACACCCCAACTAATTTGGCATTTGTGCTCTGGACGGAGATCAATGCTAGTAGATTCAGTACAGCAAGTGACCTCGTAGGAAGCAAACACAGCACTTCAGAATACAACCTGTGCACGCGTGTTACACAAAGAACCCTCCTACCTTCCGCGTGCATCAGCTGGGCTCCATGAACCTCTGCTGGGATGATGAGCAGTTTCTCCTCTGCAGCTTAACGGCGGCAAACATCGATCTACTGTAATCAGACCGAGGGTGCTCTGCCCTCCTCCTCCACCCCATTCAGCCACTCTCTCTTCCCTTGTTTACTTAGCTTACCCTTCATCCCATCTTCCTTTCAGTAGAAAAGCCACACACAAACACAAGCCTCTTCACTGGACGCCTTTTTTATGTGGTTTCGACTCCTTATAAAAACTTCCTTTTGTGACGGCATCTGGTGCTCCGGAACATATTTCCCTGCCGAGTGCAAATTCGCTCCAGACTTTCTGGCATGATGTCAGCGCTGCGGTCACGTGAACAGAGCCGTGGCCCTCTCCGGGGAAAGGGGGATTGTGCTAAGTGGAGCCGGAAGGAAGGCCATGCATGTGCCCCACGCCTCCTGCCCATGCAGCCTCAGAAATCAACAGTGGCAGGAGAAGGGACAGATCAAGTCAGAATGCGGTGGGGAAGCTAGCAAGGGTCTTAATGCATGCGATAAGCCCGCGACTGGTGCACGAGAGCGCGCGTGCGCTAAAAGGAATTTTAAAGAAGCGTGCGCGCGCCTCGCGCTGAAAGTTTAAAAAACAAGGTTTTTTAAAAACGTAATAAAGAAGCCCGCGAGTGGCGCGCGCGTGCTTGGGAGAGCGAGCAGCCAATCTGTTTTCAATTATCACGCACGCGTCTGGGCACGATAATTGAAAACAGATGCCGCTGCTGCGCGTAACCGCAGGCAATAGGCCATGGGCGGTTACATTTGTTTGGAAAGGCAGGACATACGCCTGCCTTTACCCAATTGCGTATTGTCTTTCTTAGAAAGACGCACGCAAAGGCCAATAGATTTTGAAGCCCCTTACAAAAGTCTCGCAGCGCATGCGCGCTAGCTCAGGCGAGACCTAAAAAGGAGTTCTCTAAAGCCCAACAAAATCCTTCTAAGGAGGGTGGGCCCTAAAACTTCTCCCAGTCCAAAGGCAAGGGGTACCAGGATAGAAGCTGGGATCCAGCAAAGGCTACTGGGTTATGACACGACTATCATCAGACAGGTCATAAGACGGGAGATGCAGCATGCTCCAAAAAGTCCCCCAGTGGTGGACAACCCAAAGAGTTGTCTAGGATAGGAGTGGGGGTAAAAGTGTACTCTGGAGAGGTCAGAGGACTCAGAGAGGCTACTTTAGTTTTCCTGGGTGTGGTGGATATTGAAGCCCTAGCTATCTTGCCTCTAAGCCTGGAGAAGAATAAACAAGGCTAAAAACAATGGGACTGAGATAGAGACTCTGAGGGATACAGGTGCCAGTGTCACTATGGTGGCGGCAAGACTGGTTTCCCCAGACCAAAAGTTACCTGGTGTCATTCACCAGGTTACCAACGCTGACAAAGATTAAGCTCCATCCAATGGCCTTTGTAAGCTTAGAAGGGGGAGGGCCCAAAGAAGGTGGTTGTGGCCCTGTCATCCCAGTGAAGTGTCTGTAAGGAAATGATTTTGAGACTTCTACATAGGCAGAGATGGAGAGAAAGGCTCATGCAGAAATGCTGGGTCTCCCAGAGTGGGTGTATGTTACTACTATAGCACAGGCAGCACATCAGGGAAGTTTTGGGAACTTGGATCCTGAAACAGTGGACCAAATTACCCAAAGAAAGAGAAAGGGCAAGAAGTCTGCTAAAGTAGGTTCTAAGAGATCACAGGACCAGGGGATGAGTACTCCTGAGAGAGATGCCCTAATGCCTGAAGAGAGAACTTCAGCTGATAGAGTCTGGCCTGACCTCACAGTACTCTTAAGTGCAGGCGGACCCTCAAGAGAAGCTATGCCAAAGGCAAAAGCAGTGCCCTACTCTTCAAGGCCTTAGGTAGCAGGCTGCAAGGCAAGAAGAGAGAAATGTAAGCGGTACGCACAGGGTCTACTGGGAGGACAGGCTTCTGTACAAAAGAGGCCACGGACCTCAAACTAGGGCAGCCAGGAGTGTGGTGGTCCCCCAAATGTACAGAGAGTTCATCCTTCCCTTGGTCCAGGACATTCCCCTATCTGGACATCTGGGGCAAACCAAAACCTGGGACCGGTTGGTTACCCATTTTTACTGGCCCCAGATGTCTGAAAAAGTGAAGGAGTTTTGTTGTTCCTGTGTGACTTGTCAAGCCAGTGGCTAGGCAGGCACCCAACCAAAGGCTCCCTTAAATCTATATCAAGTAGCTGTTCCTCCTTTTGAGACGGTAGGGATTGACATGGTTGGTCCCACTGACCCTCAAACTGCATCTGGGAATAGATTTATCCTAGTGGTAGTGGACCATGCCACTAGATACCCAGAGGCAACTCTCCTCAGGACTGCAACTGCTACAGCAGTAGCAAAGACCCTCCTTGGCACCGTCACCAGGGTTGAGTTTCCTAAATAGGTAGTCTCTGAAAGAGAAAATAACTTCATATTTGCAAACCTAAAGGCTATGTGGGATGAATGTAGTGTGAGTTATAAGTTCACTACCAGTATCACCCTCAGACAAATGTTTTGTTGAGAGGTTCAACAAAACCATGAAAGGAATAACTATGGGCCTCCCTTGAAATACTCAAAAGGAGAAGGATGTCCTCTTACCTTGCCTACTGTTTGCCTACAGAGGTGCCACAAAAAGGGGTTGGATTCAGCCCACTTGAACTTTTGTTTAGCCATCCTGTGAGGGTCCCCTGAGTCTTGTAAGGAGAGACCTCTCAAAGAACCCAATCTGTTCATGTTTGGCAGAGTATATGAAAAGCGCAAACAAGAACCTAGAGGCCAGCCAGGAGTTGGCCTCTAGGTTCTTGGTGGTCACCCACTTGGTCGACTTAGGCACCCCAAGGAGTCCTCAAAGACTTCTCAATGTAAATCGCCTAAATACCACCAGGACAGAGCTGGTCACTGATGGAGGCCAGGAGAAGGAAAGTGAACCCCATCCTGACCTACTGTTGAGGGAATTGTCTTGCCTGACACCCTCTCTGTACAACAGCAATCTGACTGCAGGCAAGTCCTAGGTCAGTTTGAGGGATCTTTTCCTTAACTCCTGGTCAGATAACATTATGTACCCATAATGTGGACACTAGTTACAGCCTCGCTGTCAAAAATAACATTTACAGATTGTCAGACCAAGTTAAGGCTTGTATTAAGACGGCCTAACTATTAAGGCCAGTAAATGCCAGATAGGGCAGAGCTCAGTTGTGTACTTGGGCCACCTTTTAGGTGGAGGCCAAGGCCAACCTCTTAAGCCCATGGTCCAGACTATTCTGGACTGAGAGGCTCCCAAACCCAGACTCAAGTCAAGGCCTTCCTTGGCTTGACTGGGTACTAAAGGAGGTTTGTGAAGGGTTATGGGACCACTGTGGCCCCACTCACAGAACTTACCTCTAAGAAACAACATAGGAAGGTGATCTGGACTACAGGATGCTAAAATACCTTTGTCAGCCTGAAAAAGACTAGGGGGTCAGCACCTGTACTAAAGGCACCAGACTCTCTCCCAAAACTTATGTTCGACTTGGTAATCACAAATTGGCAAAGACTTTACCCTTTATAAGTCCCTAGTATATGGTACCTGGGGTACCCAGGGCATAGGTGGTAAAGGGGTCCGCAGGGCTGCAGCATGCTTTTGCCACACACTGAGTGACCCAATTCAATGACTGACAGCAGGCCTGACACTGCAGAAGCGGTGCAAACTGCTCAAACTTTACTGTGCTTTACCATATGTGGCACAGTAAAATACATTATTTATGACCCACATAGTTTCATAGAGAAACATGCATACTTTCCTTTCAAATGAATACCATCACCACCATGGATAGTATAGTTACACAGAGAAACACGTATAGACTGTCACTCCCTCTATATGTCATAACGCTTCTCTGTAGTAAGGGCCAGCCTCCCCAACATACTCGAACGTCCGTGATGTGACACCTTGAGTGCGACCTCACCCATCTTTTTCCACGCAGTATTCCATAAGACGGCTAGACAGTCATAAATTCGATCTGATAAGGGCTACACACGAAGGTCTTTCCCATTTTTATCACCATTTCTCTCACCTGTTTGACCGCACTTAATTTATGCAGGCATGTGTGAGAATACAATTAGATCACCATCCACGTTTCCAAACACCACAGGACGTGATGTTTGTTGAACGTAATGTCGTCCCTTTCATGCCAAAACGTCCCAAATGGTTAGCGCACTAGCTCCCGTGACCACGTGACACGCGCCACCTGCCGCTGACACGCCCACAACAGGCAGCGAAATACCGCGAACTCACTCATATGACCGGCGAGATCCTGACCGAGAGCACTGCAGGTTTGAAAAGAGGGATCCTTTCCTTAATGAAGTAAGTGTACTTGACACTAAGCTGTTAGCGCTTGAGCACCACAGGCCCCTGGCCCCTCAGACGGTTTGACGTACACTCACTGCTCCTCTCACCCTTATCCCGCTTGCAGTGTGTGACAATAGGAAGATTGCCCTTGTCTGCATTACGTAGAGTTAAAGTAAGGCTGTTATCTTTCTCAATTTCCATTTTCCGCCATCTCACAGATTATGTTGTTGTAATGCGCTATGTGCCAATATTTTCTTCTTTCACCCGTTTAAAATATGGATGCAACTGCTGTGGACTTAACATTACACGCGCACAATTGTTCGCGACACCTGCCCCACAGATAATATGGATACAAGTACAGCACTGTATGCTCTTAAAAGTATTGCATCTTTTTACTAAAGTTCACATTCAGCCTTTTTAGCGCACCAAGGCTGAGTATTGAGCATCATTGTGTCCTTGCATGGTTTCCTATAACGTAATCTTAGAATACATGATTACTTTACACACTGTGGCCACGCATGGTTCTTGCAAAAATAACTATCATGCATGCGAATACCTGTCACCATGCATGATGTTTTTAGTTCACTTACAGTTTGGTGTACTACAGCTCATCGAGGAGGCCCAGTGAGCACAGCCTTTTACTTCCAAGCATGCAAGTAAATAATGTCTTTGAAGTTGTATGCTTTTCTTTTACAGATATCTACCTTACTGGGTCCAAAAGTAAAACGTACCCATCACACTCACAGCACACTTTAGTACGTGTGCGGATACCTGCACTTTTGTGGCTTCTCCACTTTTTAGTCACTTCACTCTGGTCCTGATGAAAGCCTCACGAACGTCGTAGTAGGCTGAAACTAGTTGACCTACACTTTTGGGGATATTGAAGAACAATCATCATATCCCACTTTTGTTTTTTAACCATGTCCTAAAACCCTTTCATTAAAATTGGTTTACCAGGGCATTTCTTAGAGACATTTGTAACATTTAATCACACTTCACATAAGCAGTCACTTCACGTCACAATACCCGCTCCGCTGTAATCAGGCGTTGAAGCACAGCTGGGTTGCATTCGGCAATCCAGCTGGGACCCCAATGATGAAGCATGCCACCAACCAGGTTGGTGGGTGAGGGGACTTCTTAAACAGCCACTGGATGTCTGTGCTCCTGTGTATAAAATGCACTTGTCACCCTAAATGACACTATTCTTATGGAGGCCTGTCCCTGTTGTTTAATTGCACAGTCAAATACACCATTTTTAAGATACGTCAGACACCCCCAAGGGAGGGCTTGCCCTGGAAGCAGGGTGCAGTATATTAAAGGTTAGTACATTCAAGTGCAAGCCTATAAGTACCCTTAGTGGCGCTCCCCCACTGTAAACCATTATTGGGGTCAATGGTCCATGGGATAAAATGGGCTGCCACCCGGGCATTCGAGGTATTATGGTGCAGCTAAAAGATGTTGTATTTGGTATCAAACAACATGCCTTCTTACCCCCAACATGAATCTCGTGTCCTGGGCGATATGGCATGCACCCAGGTGGCTGCCTTAGGGGTTGCCCACCTGGTTGGCTCAACTTCTCTGTGCTCTACCTGGCAAACCCTCATTTCCCACGCTTGTGGCCACAAAGACATATTTCTGACCTTCTGCCAGGCAGTGTGATCACTCCCTAGAGTCAGGAACAAAACCTTGGGCAGAAAGGAGGTCACATCTCCCTCCTGCCAAGCAGGCAAGTGGTTGGCACATTAAGACTGAGCTTTAAAGGCTACACAGCCTCTGATATGCATCAGGGCTATCAGTGGAGGAAACATCCCTGCCCCAGGCACATTTGCACCCAGGCAGGCAGGAAATTAGTTAGTCAAGGAAGTGTACACCCCAGAAGGCTAGTCCCACCTCCGGGGGGGAGTAGCCTGGTCTGTACACTAAAATTAGATTCGGGACAACTTTAGAAGACACAGAATAGAGGGTTCTGAGTAGAAAGGTTGACCTACATCCCTGGTTATGGTCACCTCCGGGGCAGACTAACTGCAAGGACTAGCTGCCTATTGGCTACCAGCTCCCACACCCCTAATTCCCCCAAATCTAGGATTTAAGGTACCCCCCCTGACTCTAGAGGCTGAGATCTGAACAATTTGCATCAAGGAAGGACCAAGAGGAGACCTGTGACGGCGACAAGAGGACTTTTCCCACAGCACCAAAGCAAAAGAAGGACACTTTGTCCCTGCGGCAACATACTAGTGACAGCATGAACGAGCCTCATCCTTTGCTAAAACCCGGCACTCCCTGGCAGAAGGATCCTTGTGGAAGCTTGAAGCGCCCTCAGACTCCCTTGGACTAATGACACTATTCCCCTGCAAACTGCAGTTAAAAAGATGTTACAGATCAGAAGAATCGCTGGCCCTCAGAGGGATCGGCCAAATCCAGATGGTCTAGTACATTGTGGATACTGTAGTCCTGCCTTCCACTAATTTACAGGTAGGTACTGGGTCCCCTGGGCCACCGGATGTCGAAGTTACTTTTGGCTCCATTTACCGCTGCCAAGGCTTGCTGGTCCCCAGTCCGATGACTGCCCCTATACTCGATGCTGCATTAAGAGGGAATTCCAACCGACATCAGCAACCACTCCGTTGTCTTTTTGCATCTTTTTTCCCTGCAGCATTGTTACAGCGGTAAATGCAGCTCTCCTGCAGCTCCCGTTCAGCACCAGGGACAGCCAGGACAACTCTGCACACGAGCTTCACAGGAAAGGTAATATTCAACAGACTGTTGTGGCTTGGTCATGAGACGGGTCTGCTCAGACATGAGTCCCGTGCTCTCCATGCCACTGGAATCAAGCTATCCTGGCTGAAGAGGGGTGAAACCCCAAAACCGGTCCTAGGATGCTTGGTTCCAGTCCAGGGAGGACCTGGCTTGGCAGTTCGGGCTGGACTGTTCCCATGAGGCACAGGGTCAAGACTGATTTGCATATGGCTGGGTTCAAACTGGAATCACATGGTGAGCAAAAAAACGATGGATTTAGGCCCAGATCTCTGTACTGGGGTGAATGTATGACATTGTTCTGCATTCTGTCCATCAACTGTTTTTGCATTGGTCATGGGACCTACATCATCTTTACCCTGCATGGGTACAACGCAACTTAACCTGCAAGCGACCGATTGTCCTTAGTGGTTTTTCCTTTGACTACAATGTTAAATTTTCACTATTATTTTGCAACGATTCTAAATTACTTCTAAAATCTATAACTCTGGTTAGGGTCAATCTCAATGTGCCAGCACAGGTTGTCTTTATCAGAACAGGTACCATTGACTCAAGCAGGCCTTTCAGATTCCAGAACAAATGCAGCAATTTCTCTAGCCCTTAAGATTTCAGGGATAATATGGTTTTTAGCTGCTCCACTCTGCAGCCGGTATTAAAGCAGAGTCAGCTTGTGAATGTCCCACCCACCATGCAAGAGTATCCTCTGTAACTTTGTACTCTTTGTCCAAGCATGGAACTACTACTGCATCTAGGCTTCAGTTCCATAGGAGGTCCATGATGAGAATGACCTTGACTGATTTTTGTGGTGGATCTTTAAGATCCTACAGAAAGCAATCAATCTCTTTGTTTGGAATCATTAACTCGAAGCATCTGGAAGCTCTTTAAATCAGTTGATGAAACCCTGATGTGTCATCAGGCAAGGTGTCCACAGGGGGGCAAAGAAAAATGTACTTACCTTTGATAACACCTTATCTGGTATAAGCTCTACCTAGCCTTACCTTGGAATATTCCCCAGGTATAAGACTGAATCGAGAATATGAGCAGTACCTCTGCACGCCGGTAGGTGGCGCCATTTGACTCAGTCAGCCACGCCAGAAATGATGTGCGCAGTGCCTATATATATGCAAACCCAGCGCACTAACATCAGTTACCTTTTATGACTTTTCCATGCCAGAAGCACGGAGCCACGAAGGTTGCTTATGTACCAGTGTTACCCTAATATGGAGAAATCAGTTACAAGGTAAGTGACTTGTTCATCTAATAGGGACTTCTATTCACAGATTCCTTACCCTAGAATAGACATCCAAGGAATAGCTCCCCGGAGGTGGGTCTGTGAAAAGATTTAGACCAGGAAGTCCTGGAGGACCGAGCGGGCCAAGTGCCCTTCATGACAGACCTGACTGTCCAGGCAGTAGAGCTTGGAAAACATGTGCAGAGATGCCCACTGGGCAGCCTGACATGTCTAGGATAGGGATTCCACAAGCGAATGCAGTGCACTCATCTTTGACTCTAGTGCAGTGAGCTTGCAAGCCTTCAGGGGGTGCTTCTTAGCCAGTGAGCAGCAGATCTTAATGCAGAGCACAATCGATTGTGAGATTGTATGTTTCTGCAGGCAATTTCCTTTCTTTGTTTCGACAAACCCAATGAAGAGTTGATTGTCCACCCGGAACTCTCTGCTATGATCAATGTAGAACGATAACGCTCTTTTTAGGTCCAGTCAATGGAGTGTCTCCTCCTTTTTGGAAGGGTAAGGCAGAACAACAAATGTAGGCAATGTGTTGATCTGGCCAATGGGAAACTGTTACCACTCAGTAAAAAAAGAGTGTTGTGTTCTCAAAACCAGTTTTTCTGGGGAAAAATTCATACACATAGGGTTTACAGAAAGTGCTTGCAGTTCACTAACCCTCCTGGCCGATGTAATGGCCATCAGAAAGGCAGTTTTGATTGTTAGACATCGTAGAGGGCAATTGTGCATAGGCTCGAAGGACGAACACATGAAGAATGTCAAAACTAAGTTCAAGTGCCATTGGGCATGTGAAGGGCTTTGGAGGAAACCTATGTTACAGACCTTTCAGAAACAGAGTCACAACAGGTGACTTGAACAGGGAGGGCTGATCCGGCAAACACAAGAATGCCATTACAGGTGAACCCTCACAGGCGATTTGACCACTTTATAAATGTTTGAATGATTGATTGAAGGATACCCTTTTAACTGTGCCCGAAGCAAAGCCGGCTAACGAAAAAATAAACAGCAAGACCTCTGACAGAGGTTCAGAAAGGTGGTCAACATGTTTGGTAATGCACCAAGCTACAAACAAATATGTCCCAACAGTAGAAGTATACAGTCTTGGTTGAGGGACACCTCACTGCCAGAATGACATTACATATTTCATCAGGGAGTTCAAAAATGTCAATTGCCGCACCTCATTCTCCATGCATGAAGGTGATGGAGCTTAGATTTCACCTATAAAATGTATGCATTATTATATGACAAAAGGTTGCAGACATGAGTTCTAAAATGGCACGAAGATTGTGGCGCAAGCAAGATGAAAACATAGGCCTGATCAGAATGCTTCAGTTTGGAGGTGCTTTCATGTGAAAACATGCTCAATTAGTTGAACAGCCATGTTTATTTGCAATTAATCAATATGTAATCTCACTATAGAATGCACATTAATTTAGAAAATGTATTTGTCCTTTCAAAATGGCATCATGTATTTTTGCAAGAGTAGAAATGTGCTTAATTGTGTTTCACAGTGTAGAAAACCACATGATTTCAGTTTGCTTTAGTGGACTCAGCTTACTGCAGTTTTGCCCTTGAACATTAGAATGGAATGTGCTCCTCTTCCCTACCAACTTTCAATGAAAGGACTTTGTTAATAAATCACGCCCTCCGGTTTCCGTTTCTTCAACCTTCACTATGTTGCATATTTTTTTAGCCGGTTTAAACGTGGAGAGAAGAGCACTTTTTTTTTTCATAAATGACAAGACTGAAATTTGAACAAGACCACGCCTGATTAATGACGTATCCAGTCAGCCCATGGGAGATGATGTGTCTTGAAGTTCTGATTGGATCAGCTATGAGGACCGAGCATGTGAACTTTTGCTTGAAATATGGCTTACAAGTGAGAGGAGTGCCTCTTTTTGCTCATTTTTTTCCTGAGCGCCAGGCCCAGTTTCTGTGCTGGACACAGAGACGGGGAGGAGAAGGAAGGAGAGGGCTGCATCTGTGTGGGCCATTGTGCATCTTGAGACAGAGACACAGACTAGCACAGCGAGGCAGAGAGAAAGTTGAAAGGATCAGAACAGATTTAGATTTAAGGTGCTAAACTGCATTTATTTTTTCTTTATGGGAGATTTTTGCAATTATTAATTATTGATTAACCTTGCAAGACTTACTGTTTTTCTTAGAAACTCTTTAAGAGTTTTGGCTGACAATTTGCGCCACATTTCCCTTCCTATATGTGATGCTTATATGCAGACTGTAGTATGTTCTGTATTAATGCTATTTTTCAATTCTGTAACCCGATTGATATTTGACTAATGAATAAAGAGTCAGAGAACCTTAACTTTTGACTTAAAATAAAACCCTTTAAAATAACTCACCACTCTAATTATTGCCTCTAATATTGTTTGCATTTAATTTTCATATTTATGTAAAGTCTCCTGTTTGGTGAAACACGGTCATCAAAAGGTCCATCATTTCACCCTTTACAGCGGTAAACGATAGGTAATGAGGTTTTGAATAGGGAAATCACCAGGTAATTACCGCTGGATCAAAGGCAAAGCATGGGCAGGTTCAGGCACAGGAGGCTGCCCTGCTCCTTTGACAGAAAATCCTCCGAAAAGGCAGACTGATCAAAGGACCGATGCTCAAGCTCAGGAGTTTGCGATACCATACACTCTGTGCCAAATCCGTAGCCAAAATAATGACAAGGGCCCAGTCGTTCCGGATCTTCTTGAGAACTCTGGGAGGAGTGGTATCGGCAAAAAGACATACAGAAGGCCTGAGCTCCATCTGAGACTAAATGCCACTCCGAGCGCGTCTCACCTTTGAAACTCCAGAAAGCAGAAGCGCTGATATTGCGCATTCTCAGCGGTGGCCAATAGCTGTAACCGATGTTTACCCCAAGGATCTTACCAATCTCTGAAGATACCTTGCACCACCATTGGACACAGAAGCAGTCAGCGATCCGCTAGGCATCCGCGTCCAAGTTCGTCCAATGTGGCTTTCAGAGAGCCCCCCAGATGTTGAACCACCAGGGAAACGCCCTGACATTTCAACCATGTCCACAGACACAGGGTCTTTTGACACAGTCCCCAACCCCACCCCGCCATACTTGTTGCAGTACCACACAGCTGTGATGTTGTCCGTGAACACCTAAACTAGCCTTTCCTTAATGGAAAGAAGAAAGACTATAAATGCCAGATTGATCCATCACAGCTCCAACAGCTTAATGTGAAGCAAATACTCCGCCGGAGACTAGATCTCCGCAGCGAATGGCGAACTTCGCTGCGTCTCTGCTATCAGCAATAGCCTGTGTCAGTATTGCTGAGGCCACCTTTGAGACCAGAGGCAGCACTTGCGCAACCAAATCCCAAACCGTGTGGGTGTGTCAGCCCAAAAGTCATGCAGAGTTCACCGATCGCAGTGCAAGTCTGGAAGAAAAGAAGGATTAGTTACTTACCTGTAATCCTAGTTCTCTTCCAGGGGTATCCTCAAAGTCATAAGCAATAGAATATTCCCACCTTTGCGCGGGACCCCGGAAACACAATCATATATGTGCTCTGCGCATCCGGAATCCTTTGGTATATTTCTCTGGAAGAGAATAACGCAGAGCCCCCCCAAAGTCGACATCCTGCGACTCGTTCATCTGAACTACCCATCTCCCAGACGGGCGTCCTGTTCCTTACGAGGGCCAGAGGGCAATCGGAGATTCAGGTAAGCTCGCAAGGGGTGGAGTGTGAGGTGATTGACGAGCGCAACAAAGTGGCTGATGGGAGAGGTAGTCCCGTTAACTAAACAACGGGCAGTGAATGACAAAAATTAGCTACATCAAACAATGGCTGCAGAGTGGGAGAAAGAGCGGGAAGAGGCAGCAAAGGACATTTTTTGTGATCATGACAGTAGCGCCACAACAGCACCTATGGCAACGGGATCCAGTGCAAAAGAACCGATTAACGACATTATCAAAATCACACATGAACTTGAAAAATTACGAAAGGTAGAAATCACTAAATGGTGGGAATGCAAATCACTCCAGCGATACCTTGCTGTGGGAAGAGTGCCAAGAGGCCTCAGAATCCTCGTAGCGCCCACATATGAAAACCCGAACCCAGAGATGTTAAAGGAGTGGGCAGAGAACAGTGCGTAATCATCGATGAGAATGGTACAAATCTTAATTAAATATGCCACATGTGACAGAGAAAGCCTATTGAAAAAAATAGAAGCGCTTTTCAATGAACTTGAAAAATCACCAAGACAAGAAGAAATTGGCCAAATAATGTCTGATATGAAAACAAGACTTGCCAAATACGAACAATCTATAAAGGACAGAAAAGCAGTCAAATTCCAGAGGGATCGGAACGACTACATGAGTGGCAAAATGTATACGTTCTCAAAGAAATGTGAAAATATACGCCACCAGCAACTCTCAGCAACTTCACAAACACCTGTGAGATCAACGGAGCCCAGTGGGTCGGAACTGAGCTCGGAAATTGAGTCAGTTGTGGAATCGGGTGGCACAGACAAACAACAAGCCCCCACTGTGGTGCAAGAATTTGATTTTTTACGACTGGAACGGCTAATGAGCCTGCGGCCGCGACCGCCGAGACTAGAAAACAACAACTCCGCAAGAAATCACAAAACAGGAGAAGAAAAGACAGACGCTGGGGAAAAAGACACACGAAGCAAGAACACACGGCCATACAGAAGAAACTAACAAAGATGAATACAAATATGGACTGCAACAATACAGTCATCAACCTCACCGATATGGAGCTCACATCAGATGAATAACGAATCCTCTCGCTAGGCCTCACTTTCTGTGCTAAAAACAATTTCGATTATGCACAAACAAGAGTGGACCTTTTCCAATTTGTCAGAAAACTTAAATTACAAAAATATTTTTTCATACAGCCAAACGTAACACAGACCCTGCTAACAATGAAAATACCAACGACTCCCTCACAGTGGGGGACATGGCCCTACTGCAAGATCTAGTCAATATGGAGGAAACAGAAAATCACTGAATTTGCCTTAACAACTGGCCTCGACATTTTCAGTACTATACGAACGCCCTTTAAACCTAGATCTGTATTTACACCCATGATGCCCAAAGATGGGCTGGATATCTTTGCAGAAAATGTCATAAAAGATCTGACAGAATTAGCACTCAAAAGCAGCAAAGAATTTTTGAGTACTAATCACAATAGGATTACCAAATACAATGAACTCATTGATAAGATCAAACAAAGACCGGACGTAGTGGTCCACTGGTCAGACAAGGGTGGAAATGTCGTTTTCTGGCCATTGGAACAATACAACAAAGAAGCGCATAACCAACTACAAAACAACGATTGCTACAGTCGAGTAAGTCCGAACAGCATTGTGGGAATAAAAGAAAAACTCCACAAAGCCTTATTCAACTGGAAAAGCATGGGATTACTCTCTAAGCACGAATTGGAGTACCTCAAAACTGACTATCCTACAATACCTCTGCTATACTTAATCCCCAAGATCCACAAAAACAGTGTGAAACCCCTGGGAGACCTATAATTGCTGCAATAGGAGGTCTGTTTGAGAATACTTCTAGATACATAGACCACTTCCTTCAGCCCATTGTTTGCAAATTACCAGCATACATTAAGGATACAGGGGATTTTTTAACAAAAATCTACAATGTAAACAGGAATAGTGATTACTTACAAATGACATTAGATGTGAATACGCTCTATACCAGTATCAGACTTAAGGATGGACTCAATGCCCTGAACTATTACCTTGGCAAAAGATCTATGCACCTCTTTCAACACTCTATGATGATTGTACAAATGGCGGAAATGTGTCTAGATAATAATGTGTTCACATTTGATTATCTAACCTACAAACAGCTGCAGTGTACTGCTATGGGTACCTGCTTCGCCCCCAGCTATGCTAATTTGCATATGGGCTGGTGGGAGGAGCAAGTACTCAAGGCAACCCAACATGATGCATTTACAGAAAAAGTGGTACTATAGGTCAGGTACATAGATGACATTTTTATCCTGTGGAACGGTTCAGCTGAAAGTGCCAGAATTTTCTCTGAAGAAATTAATAACAATTCTCTTAATCTAACGTTTTCATGCAACACAAGTGATAAGAGTATACACTTTCTTGACCTAGAGATCTATGTAGAGAATGGAAAACTACAGTCCAAAACATTTAGAAAACCCACAGCGGGCAACGCGATATTACACGCGCACAGTTTCCATCCCACCACTTTGAAAGAAAGCATACCCTATGCGGAATGCTTACGCATGAAGCGTAACTGTAGCACCCCCAGTGGCTTAGAACAATCCACCAGCGAACTCTGCAATAGACTAGAACGTAGAGGCTACAGTCCTGAAACACTCACCAAAGCCAAAAATAAAACAGCCAATGTAACCAGAAGGGATCTTCTATTCAAGGAAACTAAAATAACTCACACAGACAATGAACCTAAGAAAATGGACACGCCCAGACTAATAACAGGCTTCAACGCGTACCATGCCAATCTACGCAGAATAATACATAGGCATTAGAATGCAGTATGCAATGACCCAGTCATAGGCACCTTCTGTAACAAAACTCCCCAAATTACCTTTAGGAGAGCCAAATCGATGAGACAGGAGATAGTCAAAAACGCGCCAAGCATGAGTAAGGGTGGCACATGGCTTAAAACCCCTAAGGGATTTTATAAATGTGCCAAATGCAAGGCGTGCAAGCATGGCGTGAACACTAGAGAGGTCCAAATGCCCTTCAGGCAGTCCCCTTATGTGATAAGAGGCAGTTACAGCTGCAAATCCAATTTTACGGTTTATGTCCTGAACTGCACATGTGGCAAAGTGTACATGGGTAGTACCATCCACCCAGTGCACGTTCGTATTTTGCAACATCTTAGGGCCATTACAAACAATGAACCTACCTATCCCGTCGCTAGACACATTAATACATCCCATAGTGGTAAGGCGCAAGACCTATCCTTCTAAGTCGTGGATACCGTCCCCAAAAACCCAAGGGGAGGTAACAGACAACTCGCCCTTAGAAGGCTTGAATCTCGTTACATCATCCTCTATAATTCCAAGATTCCTCATGGAATTAATGCGGATGAAGCTTTAACTGTACACTTATAACTTGCACCTAGCTGTCTGTCCCGCCCCAAATCCAGTCTCTGTAACGTCAGGTTACAATCACTTTTTTAATTTACTTTTATAATTTTTTTTCACACTTTTCCACTCTCACCCTAGGTCACATTTTAATGACATCAGACTGTATGCTTTGTATTCAGTGTCCGTTTTTCCGAGTAGATAAGATAAGATATTATTTTTCTTATACAGAGGAGAGGGATAGCGCTTTACATACTTGGCCCACTTGGGCACCACAGTTGGGTTCCATTACTACTGTGCGCATTTACTACTGCCGCACTTCCCCGTATGATTTTTTCAGGCCTAGATTATACAGGCGCTTACATGTAGATATGCGCGAGCAGGGAGCAGCATGCCATTAGCAATCGCAGTTCTCCAGAGCTTCACCATCAGTATATGAGGCGGTCGCTCCCAACCAAGTACCCCCCCCCCCCCCCCCCAATCGGCACACTTACTAGGAACAGCGTTATTATGATTATTAACGACAAACGCAAGTGTACGCACACTCCCCTAGTCCACTTGTTAATGACACCCCGATTGATACGTTGTACTCAGCGCTCGCTAGATTGCTGTTTTTTCAATACACTCAGCCCACAGGGGCACCACAGTTTTCCTAACAGGTTACCGTGCACAATCCAATGCTGACACATATATCCTACGTCTTCAAACATGCCCGACTTACACACGCGCATTGATTTTCACTTAGACGATGGCAGCGCTACGTGTCTATTTACAATACACGTACCTGTTAGCAAACTCTCGCAGACCCTCTCCGTTTACATTAGCACTCACCACGGAATATTCGGACCTAGCCAACTCTTCCATGTCTACACATGGGGTGAGGTATGATGCCATATGTATACATTAACAACAATTGTAATTATTTGCTTTGACCTTTTTGCACCATAAATGAATAATATGCACTGTCATGTATAAATGGACATAGGAACCCTCTATGTCTATCATCAGGTTGGTGGTTGCTGTGACAACCGTGTGGAAAAAAGGTGCATATAACCTTGTACTTTTGATTGAACCTGACGTAGTGCCCAAGGCGGTACGCCGTCGAAACGCTTCTAGGTTATTGTTTGGATTTACATTTTTTTGCCATCATATCACGGAGTCAGTGCCTGTCTGTTCGCCGCCGTCAGGATTGGATTACAATACATGTGTATGTATATATATATATATATATATATATATATATATATATATATTCACTTAAAAAACCATAGGTTTCACACGTTATAGTTAGCTGGACATTTCACTCGTGAAAAACCATTGAAATTCCCCCGTTATAGTTAGTGCAGGCAACTATAACTCACGCGACCGCAATCCTCTGCTGATGACGTCAGATATTACATCACTGTATTTAGACACTTATTTACCCAGGTCTTCTTCCATTAATTTTTAGCTATACATATATTACAAACATTTTTTTTTCAGAAAGACACATACGTCATCAGTGATGTAATATCTGACGTCATCAGCAGAGGATTGCGGTCGCGTGAGTTATAGTTGCCTGCACTAACTATAACGGGGGAATTTCAATGGTTTTTCACGAGTGAAATGTCCAGCTAACTATAACATGTGTGAAACCTATTGTTTTTTAAGTGAATTTGCAAGGTTTTTTAAATGCTAATTCCTAACTATCCATTACAAAAATGGGGTAACCCAAAAGTCAAGGACCTGGGTGTAAACTCAGTACAAAAAACAATGGTCCTGGACCAATTATTCATATAACGTAAAGATCCTCTTCAATTAAATCATTCTCCAATTGAGAGCTAATTAAAACAGAAATAATTTGGAATAGCTCATGATATCCAATATAACATTGTAACATAGAAAAATGCAACATCCAACTCTTGAATCACCATCTATTTATTACAAAAACTCATATTCATTAGTATTTGGCACATGGTTGCTCCAGAGGGAACGTGCGTGAAGTAAAGGTGCTAAGGAGAAAGTAAGTGATGAGGGAGTGGTATGAAGGACAGTAGAAAGAACATTAATATACTTTACAATGAAAACGGTTGTCAATCACCGTTTAAAGCAAGCCTGGTCACGGTAATAATATCACCAAACATTTGAATATTTTACAACCAGAAATAAATTCTTGATAAAGCACGTTAAAGGGTTACGTGTCCCAGGCTTTCCAGAAAGGGGCGTCGATGTTTCGACCCGTCTAATGGTACAGAGGTAATTTGAACCCTTGACCGTGCGGGTATTCTTCAGGACAGGGGAGGGGTGAGGCAACCTGACGTGGTCCTCGACTGTGTGTCTGGTCTAAGTCCAGGTGTCCTATTCCGATTGGTTACATGTAAGGGACGATTCGCATACATGTAGTGCTGTCGTCGTATGATCAACAACTGTCAAGCTGCAGTCGTCATGGTCAATCAATTCTGCAATGTCATGGACTTGAACGCTGAGATCAATTAATCGCCTCGCGTGCAGTTAGTTCCACCGAACTCTGTTCGTGTGGTTCCGCGCTTCACGTCATATATATATATATATATATATATATATATATATATATATATTTTCACATAAAAAACCATAGGTTTCACACATGTTATAGTTAGCTGGACATTTCACTCATAAAAAAACAATGAAATTCCCCCGTTATAGTTACTGCAGGCAACTATAACTCACGCGACCGTAATCCTCTGCTGATGCTAATACTGTATTTAGACACTTATTTACCCATGTCTTCTTCCATTAATCTTTAGCTATACATATATTACCAATATTTATTTTTCAGAAAGACACATATGTCATCAGTGATGTAATATCTGACGTCATCAGCAGAGGATTGCGGTCGCGTGAGTTATAGTTGCCTGCAGTAACTATAACGGGGGAATTTCATTGGTTTTTTATGAGTGAAATGTCCAGCTAACTATAACATGTGTGAAACCTATGGTTTTTTAAGTGAATTTGCAAGGTTTTTTAAATGCTAATTCCTAACTATAACGTGTGTGAAACCTATGGTTTTTTCAGTGAATTTGTACGTTTTTTTAAATGCTAATTTATTTATGTATTATTTTTTTTATATATTTATTTTACAATAAACTACGTATTAAAAATGTTTTTTTTTTTTTTTTTTGGTTTTCACCCTGCGAATTATTTTTTTTTTGTAAAAAAAAATATTTTTTTTTGTGTTTTTCAGGGTGCGCGCACTGTGCGCGCACCCCCGCGATTTTTAAAAAAAAAAAATTTTTTTTTTGCTTTCGGGGTCCTTCAGGGACCCCCTGACAAAGGCTAGGGGGTCAGGAACTCTCTACCCTGCCCCCTTTTCACGTTCGCCACCTTCCTTTTTCACTCTCGCACTGAAAACAAACAAAATGGTGGCCGACACTTCCTGATTTCGAATCCTCGCGAAATTTTCAAAATAGGTGGGGCGCTACGCTCCGCTCCTACCCTGAAAGCCTCGGGGGGATTCGTCAAGCGGGGGCTGAGATAAAAGGGGGGTCCCAAAACGCGTTTTTCCCATGCATTTTTCCATAGGACCTTTAGACACAGCTACAGCCCGAACGGCTGAACAGTTACTTGAAATTTGGCAGAGAGGTAGTCCTCAGGTCAAGGAAGTGCCTTTTGTAGGTCTGGTGTAAATCTGTTCAGTAGTTTCTGAGAAAATAGCCTTTAAATCAATATATATATCTGAGCCAGCTTACGGTGCGCTTACGGTGCGCTTACCGTACGCGTACGGTGACGTGCGCGAGCGCGATTCTGATTGGCTGTTAGATCTTAGTAAACATTCGAATCGGTCGAAACCAGGAAGCGGCGGCCGCCATTTTCTCTCTCGCACTGAGACGGGGGGAGGCAAAACAAAGGGAAAAAACATATAAAGGAGCTGTATAGACTGCTCCTAACCACCTAGATTTGATGTAGGTGTCCCCAAAGATCCCCCAACGGCAAAAAGTTAATATTTATTTTTTTCGAAAAATCGGCGATTACGCTTACCGTACGCGTACGGTAAAAAATAAAAAAATAAAAAAAATTTAATAATATTCTACCCACCCCGTGTGCAAAGGGGGCCCGAAGGGCACCATATGTGCATGGTATATAACATCAAAGGAAATCTAAATGTTTAAAACAAAAAAATTAACCATACTCTCCCCACCCCGTGTGCAAATGGTGGCCGAAGGGCACTATTTGTGCATGGCATCTGTATGCAATGAAAATGTAAAAGTTTACCTTGCACAACGAAGCGCGTAATATGCCCTACATGTGCGCACGGTGCGCGAAGCGCATCATGCGTACATGGCCCATCCAGCGTAACGTGAGCGTAAAGTGGGCGCGCGGTGTGCGAAGCGCACCGCGTGCTCACTGTGCGCGCACGGTGCGCGAAGCGCACCGTGCGCGCACGGAACGAACTGCGTTAAGTGGGCGCGCACGCCACGAATGGCGTAAAGTAACTTAGCATTTAAAAAAACGTACAAATTAACTGAAAAAACCAGAGGTTTCACACACGTTATAGTTAGGAATTAGCATTTAAAAAACCTTGCAAATTCACTGAAAAAACCATAGGTTTCACACATGTTATAGTTAGCTGGAAATGTTACTGATAAAAAACCTATGAAATTCCCCCGTTATAGTTAGTGCAGGCAACTATAACTCACGCGACCGCAATCCTCTGCTGATGACATATGTGTCTTTATGAAAAAAAAATAATTGTAATATATGTATAGTTAAAATTTAATGGAAGAAGACATGGGCAAATAAGTGTCTAAATACAGTATTAGCATCAGCAGAGGATTGCGGTCGCGTGAGTTATAGTTGCCTGCACTAACTATAACGGGGGAATTTCATAGGTTTTTTATCAGTAAAATTTCCAGCTAACTATAACATGTGTGAAACCTATGGTTTTTTCAGTGAATATATATATGGTGCCCCAGCAATATCAAAATTAATTTGTTTGGGGACTCCGGTTGTGGTAAAAGGAGCAGATAGCAGCGCCCACTGGAGGGTTAAAATTATGTGGTCTACAGCGCACTACATGACCCAGCATGCCTAAAATCAGCTTAACGAGGCGCCCACCTGGGGAAAGACAATGTCCGTTTAAAAGGCAAGCTTCGTGTTGGTGTACTGTTTTGACCTCAAGTTGCTGGCTCCCCTCTGACGAAGGTCAAGTTGTGACCGAAATGCATCAGGTAATGCCACCCTTGAAATGAAATAAAATCCTTCATTATCGGATGGAGTGCGGCTCGTTCCTTTCTCAGGCAGAGAGGTTTGTTTGATGTTAAGCGGCTTGGTCCAGCCCTGAGCAACGCACCGCCTGCAAAGAGCGCCAGAAAGCACCCGAAAACGGACCAACCTTGTGGAAGTGGAAACACAGAGGGTGTTTGGTGCCGCCAAGAAATGGATTTTGGTTCTGGTGCCCCAGCAATATCAAAATTAATTTGTTTGGGGACTCCGGTTGTGGTAAAAGGAGCAGATAGCAGCGCCCACTGGAGGGTTAAAATTATGTGGTCTACAGCGCACTACATGACCCAGCATGCCTAAAATCAGCTTAACGAGGCGCCCACCTGGGGAAAGACAATGTCCGTTTAAAAGGCAAGCTTCGTGTTGGTGTACTGTTTTGACCTCAAGTTGCTGGCTCCCCTCTGACGAAGGTCAAGTTGTGACCGAAATGCATCAGGTAATGCCACCCTTGAAATGAAATAAAATCCTTCATTATCGGATGGAGTGCGGCTCGTTCCTTTCTCAGGCAGAGAGGTTTGTTTGATGTTAAGCGGCTTGGTCCAGCCCTGAGCAACGCACCGCCTGCAAAGAGCGCCAGAAAGCACCCGAAAACGGACCAACCTTGTGGAAGTGGAAACACAGAGGGTGTTTGGTGCCGCCAAGAAATGGATTTTGGTTCTGGTGCCCCAGCAATATCAAAATTAATTTGTTTGGGGACTCCGGTTGTGGTAAAAGGAGCAGATAGCAGCGCCCACTGGAGGGTTAAAATTATGTGGTCTACAGCGCACTACATGACCCAGCATGCCTAAAATCAGCTTAACGAGGCGCCCACCTGGGGAAAGACAATGTCCGTTTAAAAGGCAAGCTTCGTGTTGGTGTACTGTTTTGACCTCAAGTTGCTGGCTCCCCTCTGACGAAGGTCAAGTTGTGACCGAAATGCATCAGGTAATGCCACCCTTGAAATGAAATAAAATCCTTCATTATCGGATGGAGTGCGGCTCGTTCCTTTCTCAGGCAGAGAGGTTTGTTTGATGTTAAGCGGCTTGGTCCAGCCCTGAGCAACGCACCGCCTGCAAAGAGCGCCAGAAAGCACCCGAAAACGGACCAACCTTGTGGAAGTGGAAACACAGAGGGTGTTTGGTGCCGCCAAGAAATGGATTTTGGTTCTGGTGCCCCAGCAATATCAAAATTAATTTGTTTGGGGACTCCGGTTGTGGTAAAAGGAGCAGATAGCAGCGCCCACTGGAGGGTTAAAATTATGTGGTCTACAGCGCACTACATGACCCAGCATGCCTAAAATCAGCTTAACGAGGCGCCCACCTGGGGAAAGACAATGTCCGTTTAAAAGGCAAGCTTCGTGTTGGTGTACTGTTTTGACCTCAAGTTGCTGGCTCCCCTCTGACGAAGGTCAAGTTGTGACCGAAATGCATCAGGTAATGCCACCCTTGAAATGAAATAAAATCCTTCATTATCGGATGGAGTGCGGCTCGTTCCTTTCTCAGGCAGAGAGGTTTGTTTGATGTTAAGCGGCTTGGTCCAGCCCTGAGCAACGCACCGCCTGCAAAGAGCGCCAGAAAGCACCCGAAAACGGACCAACCTTGTGGAAGTGGAAACACAGAGGGTGTTTGGTGCCGCCAAGAAATGGATTTTGGTTCTGGTGCCCCAGCAATATCAAAATTAATTTGTTTGGGGACTCCGGTTGTGGTAAAAGGAGCAGATAGCAGCGCCCACTGGAGGGTTAAAATTATGTGGTCTACAGCGCACTACATGACCCAGCATGCCTAAAATCAGCTTAACGAGGCGCCCACCTGGGGAAAGACAATGTCCGTTTAAAAGGCAAGCTTCGTGTTGGTGTACTGTTTTGACCTCAAGTTGCTGGCTCCCCTCTGACGAAGGTCAAGTTGTGACCGAAATGCATCAGGTAATGCCACCCTTGAAATGAAATAAAATCCTTCATTATCGGATGGAGTGCGGCTCGTTCCTTTCTCAGGCAGAGAGGTTTGTTTGATATATATATATATATATATATATATATATCCAAACAACGAGTTGCCTGCACTGAGGGAGCCCAAACAAGTATGTTGATTCAGCGAACATCTTTAATGAAGGACAGCATTAGAAACGACCTGGTACTTCGCCAAAGTTTTCAAAGAGTCCAGCCCGACGCGTTTCGTGCCTGGTAGCACTTCCTCATGGGCTCTGGGCTTGCAGGTAAGAACAACGGCAGTTTCAAACAGCACATCTATAAATATCCTGACACACCGCCCCAGTGGGTGTGGCCACCCGCGTGGCCTGATGGTTGTCGTAGTGCTGCTGATTTTCCTCTAGTGAGTTGTCGTGTCTTCCTTGTAATTAAATGCAGTATTATCCAAGTGGATTGCAGACAGTGCTTCAGCCGTTACCATTGCCTGCTTACACCTCCATTAGCTGATACTTGCTCCTTTGGCTGCCGCGTCAGGTGGCGCCGCAGCAGGTCAACACCAAAGTGAAGCAGGGCTCTCCTCGCGGCTCAGGCGGTGCCGCATAACATCCAAACAACGAGTTGCCTGCACTGAGGGAGCCCAAACAAGTATGTTGATTCAGCGAACATCTTTAATGAAGGACAGCATTAGAAACGACCTGGTACTTCGCCAAAGTTTTCAAAGAGTCCAGCCCGACGCGTTTCGTGCCTGGTAGCACTTCCTCATGGGCTCTGGGCTTGCAGGTAAGAACAACGGCAGTTTCAAACAGCACATCTATAAATATCCTGACACACCGCCCCAGTGGGTGTGGCCACCCGCGTGGCCTGATGGTTGTCGTAGTGCTGCTGATTTTCCTCTAGTGAGTTGTCGTGTCTTCCTTGTAATTAAATGCAGTATTATCCAAGTGGATTGCAGACAGTGCTTCAGCCGTTACCATTGCCTGCTTACACCTCCATTAGCTGATACTTGCTCCTTTGGCTGCCGCGTCAGGTGGCGCCGCAGCAGGTCAACACCAAAGTGAAGCAGGGCTCTCCTCGCGGCTCAGGCGGTGCCGCATAACATCCAAACAACGAGTTGCCTGCACTGAGGGAGCCCAAACAAGTATGTTGATTCAGCGAACATCTTTAATGAAGGACAGCATTAGAAACGACCTGGTACTTCGCCAAAGTTTTCAAAGAGTCCAGCCCGACGCGTTTCGTGCCTGGTAGCACTTCCTCATGGGCTCTGGGCTTGCAGGTAAGAACAACGGCAGTTTCAAACAGCACATCTATAAATATCCTGACACACCGCCCCAGTGGGTGTGGCCACCCGCGTGGCCTGATGGTTGTCGTAGTGCTGCTGATTTTCCTCTAGTGAGTTGTCATGTCTTCCTTGTAACTAAATGCAGTATTATCCAAGTGGATTGCAGACAGTGCTTCAGCCGTTACCATTGCCTGCTTACACCTCCATTAGCTGATACTTGCTCCTTTGGCTGCCGCGTCAGGTGGCGCCGCAGCAGGTCAACACCAAAGTGAAGCAGGGCTCTCCTCGCGGCTCAGGCGGTGCCGCATAACATCCAAACAACGAGTTGCCTGCACTGAGGGAGCCCAAACAAGTATGTTGATTCAGCGAACATCTTTAATGAAGGACAGCATTAGAAACGACCTGGTACTTCGCCAAAGTTTTCAAAGAGTCCAGCCCGACGCGTTTCGTGCCTGGTAGCACTTCCTCATGGGCTCTGGGCTTGCAGGTAAGAACAACGGCAGTTTCAAACAGCACATCTATAAATATCCTGACACACCGCCCCAGTGGGTGTGGCCACCCGCGTGGCCTGATGGTTGTCGTAGTGCTGCTGATTTTCCTCTAGTGAGTTGTCGTGTCTTCCTTGTAATTAAATGCAGTATTATCCAAGTGGATTGCAGACAGTGCTTCAGCCGTTACCATTGCCTGCTTACACCTCCATTAGCTGATACTTGCTCCTTTGGCTGCCGCGTCAGGTGGCGCCGCAGCAGGTCAACACCAAAGTGAAGCAGGGCTCTCCTCGCGGCTCAGGCGGTGCCGCATAACATCCAAACAACGAGTTGCCTGCACTGAGGGAGCCCAAACAAGTATGTTGATTCAGCGAACATCTTTAATGAAGGACAGCATTAGAAACGACCTGGTACTTCGCCAAAGTTTTCAAAGAGTCCAGCCCGACGCGTTTCGTGCCTGGTAGCACTTCCTCATGGGCTCTGGGCTTGCAGGTAAGAACAACGGCAGTTTCAAACAGCACATCTATAAATATCCTGACACACCGCCCCAGTGGGTGTGGCCACCCGCGTGGCCTGATGGTTGTCGTAGTGCTGCTGATTTTCCTCTAGTGAGTTGTCGTGTCTTCCTTGTAATTAAATGCAGTATTATCCAAGTGGATTGCAGACAGTGCTTCAGCCGTTACCATTGCCTGCTTACACCTCCATTAGCTGATACTTGCTCCTTTGGCTGCCGCGTCAGGTGGCGCCGCAGCAGGTCAACACCAAAGTGAAGCAGGGCTCTCCTCGCGGCTCAGGCGGTGCCGCATAACATCCAAACAACGAGTTGCCTGCACTGAGGGAACCCAAACAAGTATGTTGATTCAGCGAACATCTTTAATGAAGGACAGCATTAGAAACGACCTGGTACTTCGCCAAAGTTTTCAAAGAGTCCAGCCCGACGCGTTTCGTGCCTGGTAGCACTTCCTCATGGGCTCTGGGCTTGCAGGTAAGAACAACGGCAGTTTCAAACAGCACATCTATAAATATCCTGACACACCGCCCCAGTGGGTGTGGCCACCCGCGTGGCCTGATGGTTGTCGTAGTGCTGCTGATTTTCCTCTAGTGAGTTGTCATGTCTTCCTTGTAATTAAATGCAGTATTATCCAAGTGGATTGCAGACAGTGCTTCAGCCGTTACCATTGCCTGCTTACACCTCCATTAGCTGATACTTGCTCCTTTGGCTGCCGCGTCAGGTGGCGCCGCAGCAGGTCAACACCAAAGTGAAGCAGGGCTCTCCTCGCGGCTCAGGCGGTGCCGCATAACATCCAAACAACGAGTTGCCTGCACTGAGGGAGCCCAAACAAGTATGTTGATTCAGCGAACATCTTTAATGAAGGACAGCATTAGAAACGACAAGGAAGACACGACAACTCACTTGAGGAAAATCAGCAGCACTACGACAACCATCAGGCCACGCGGGTGGCCACACCCACTGGGGCGGTGTGTCAGGATATTTATAGATGTGCTGTTTGAAACTGCCGTTGTTCTTACCTGCAAGCCCAGAGCCCATGAGGAAGTAATATCAGGCACGAAACGCGTCGGGCTGGACTCTTTGAAAACTTTGGCGAAGTACCAGGTCGTTTCTAATGCTGTCCTTCATTAAAGATGTTCGCTGAATCAACATACTTGTTTGGGCTCCCTCAGTGCAGGCAACTCGTTGTTTGGATGTTATGCGGCACCGCCTGAGCCGCGAGGAGAGCCCTGCTTCACTTTGGTGTTGACCTGCTGCGGCGCCACCTGACGCGGCAGCCAAAGGAGCAAGTATCAGCTAATGGAGGTGTAAGCGGGCAATGGTAACGGCTGAAGCACTGTCTGCAATCCACTTGGATAATACTGCATTTAATTACAAGGAAGACACGACAACTCACTTGAGGAAAATCAGCAGCACTACGACAACCATCAGGCCACGCGGGTGGCCACACCCACTGGGGCGGTGTGTCAGGATATTTATAGATGTGCTGTTTGAAACTGCCGTTGTTCTTACCTGCAAGCCCAGAGCCCATGAGGAAGTGCTATCAGGCACGAAACGCGTCGGGCTGGACTCATTGAAAACTTTGGCGAAGTACCAGGTCGTTTCTAATGCTGTCCTTCATTAAAGATGTTCGCTGAATCAACATACTTGTTTGGGCTCCCTCAGTGCAGGCAACTCGTTGTTTGGAGATATATATATATATATATATATATGCAGCCTTTCATCTGTAGAGCTGAATAATGCTGTAAGGACGCCCCTGTATATAATCAATAATATGACCAATATAAATAATGTATCATAAAAAACAGGGAAGAAAGAAAAAGCAAATCATGTTTGAACACTGTTTTAATGCTTTGCATTAGCACAAACACCTCAGATAGGACTGAAAGCATTGTCAGCTCACAGGCTGCATTGCAGAAAACCACAGCCTAGAAAGGCAGAAAGGCTAGAAAGCTAACTCTTAGCAACATAGAAAAACTGGCACCGTGCCTTTAAGGCAGCCATGACCCCTAGCTTCCCATCATGCCTCAGGGGTGACAGTTAGGTCAGTTGTTCTTTGCGGTGACACAAAGCCATAACACAAAGAGTTGACAATACCTTTAAAAATAAGGATCCTTTGCCTGGGGAGGAGGGAGGGTTGCTTATGACTTTGATGAGGATACCCCTGGAAGAGAACTAGGACTACAGGTAAGTAACTAATCCTTCCTTTCCAGGGGATCCTCATCAATAGTCATAAGCACTAGAATAGAATAGCGAGCCTCACCTCATCCACTGCGGGCAAAGGAATAAATAATAATTAACAATCAAGCTCAGACAACTAAACCTGATAATTCAGACATTTCTGCTATCTGAACAGATTCCTCAAGGAGGCCTGGCCTACTTGAGTATCCGCCCTGGAGTCGGATTCAAGACAATAATGCCTTGTGAAAGTATGCACAGATCTCCAGGTTGCTGCCTTGCAATTTTCTGCCATCGAAACATCATACAAGAAAGTTACTGGAGCTGCTTTTCCCCTAGTGGAGTGTGCTTTAGGTGACAACAATAGGGGCTTATTTGCCAGCTAGTAGGCCAATTTTATACAAGACACTATCCATCTGGAAATGGATCTCTTGGTAGCTGGAAAACCTGTCCTCATGAAACCATAATTTAAAAACAATTGGTCTGATTTTCTAATGACCTTAGTTCCCTCTAGGTAGAATTTAAGCACTCTCTTAAGGTCTAAGGAATGGAGTGACCTTTCCGCAGGAGTTGTGGGATTGGGAAAAAAGGACGGCAAAGAAATTGCCTGATTAATATGAAAATCAGATACAACTTTCGGCAGAAAAGCAGGGTGAGTACTTAATACTACTCTGTTGTGGTGAAAGATAGTATATGGCTCTTTGGAAGAAAGTGCTTGGATTTCGCGTACTCTTCGATCGCGACTAAGAAAGCGGTCTTCCATGTCAAATGCTGCAGCGTGGCTTTATGGATGGGCTCAAAAGGAGGACCCATCAACTTAGAGAGGACCAGATTCAATGCCCAAGGAGGAGAAGGAGGTCGAACAGGGGGATACACTTTTTTCAACCCCTGTACGAAATCCTTGACCACCTGTAGTTGAAAAAAGGAAGGCTGGCTTGGAGACTTTCTATAGGCCGTAACAGCCGCTAAATGTACTCTGATCGAAGAATACTTCAACTCTGCTTTAGCTAAGTACAGGCGGTAAGGAAGAATAACCTCCTCCTGCCCTGTGGTTGGATTAAAGTTATTACGAGTGCACCACAGGTGGAACCGCTTCCAATTAAAGGAATACGTAGCCCTTGTGGAAGGTCTCTTTGCTTCCTTTAGTATATGCATACAGTCCTGCGGTAAGTTCAAATGTCCATATTGCAGGACCTCAGGTGCCATGCTGCCAAGTTCAGTGAGGGAAGGTTGGGATGTGGGATCTTCCCATCCATCTTGGTCAGTAGATCCGACCTGCAAGGGAGCCTCTTGTGGGGGTGCACCAACAGCTGTAATAGGTCCGGGTACCACCATTGTCGAGGCCAGTCCGGGGCTATGAGGATCATTGACATGTTGGACCGGATGAGCTTGGACACCACCTTTGGAATCAGAGGCAGGGGAGGAAAGGTGTATGCAAATATTAGAGACCAATCCATCAAAAGAGCATTCCCCTTCGTCCCTGGACGGTGGAACCTGGAGGTGAAGGCGTGGCATTTTTTGTTTAGATCATCTGCAAACAGATCTATGGAAGGCTGAACCCACTGATGGAAAATTTCTGCCACTACTTCGTCGTTTAGCACCCAGTCTGGCTGATCTTCGAAGTGCCAGCTGAGTGCGTCCGCTCGCATATTTCGCTCTCCTGGAAGATGCACCGCTGTGACGGAAAGGCCTCGGGCTAGAAGCCAATGCCATATCTTTTGAGCCTCCAGGGCGAGAGCGCGTACCACCCTGTTTGTTGAGCTAATACATGGTGGTCGTGTTGTCTGTTTGGATGAGGACTGAGTTGGACATGATCGAGGGCTGAAAAGCTTTCAGGGCTAGATGGACTGCCCGCAGCTGTAACTTGTTTATGTGGTAGGATTGTTCCTTGACGGACCACCGCCCCTGCATTTGTAGGCAATCCATGTGCGCCCCCCATCCTTGAAGCGATGCATCCGTTACAAAGGACTGGGTAGGAACAGGTTGATGGAAGGGGACTCCCAGTACGAGGTTCCGTGGACAAGTCCACCACAGAACAGACACTTTTGCTGCTTGTGAAAGCACAACACGGTCTTCCCAGAAACCGGTTGCCTGGTGCCACTTGTCCTCCAGGTCCTGCTGTAGAGATCTCATCCTCAGCCTGGCGTTGGGAATGAGGAATATGGAAGAAGCCATTGATCCCAATAGGGATGCTACTTGCCGGACCGTCGGGCGATTGGTCTGAAGAAGAACTTGGCACTTCTGCCGAATTTATTAAAGTCTCTGTTCCGAAGGAAACGCTTTTCCTAGGTTTGTATCTAGGACGGAGCCCAGGTAATGGATCGCCTGTGTAGGCTGGCGAACTGACTTTTCCATATTCACGTGCAGGCCCAGCCTGCGGAGTAGAGTTAGGCACAGTTGGAAGTTGATCTTTACCTGCTGAGGAGATGGCCCTTTCAAGAGCCAATCGTCCAATTATGGGTATACAAACAGACCTGCACTTGGTAAAGACTCGTGGGGCAGATTTTAGTCCGAAGGGCAACACTCTGAACTGGTAGCGACTGTTGCCGACCACGAATCGCAGGAATTTGATGACTGGGAGTTACAGGAATGTGGAAATACGCATCCTGGAGATCCACTGAACACATCTAGTCCCCTGCTTGCAGATGTGGACATATTTGATGAAGCGGCAGCATGCAAAATTTTCCTTCAAGATGAGCTTGTTCAGCGACCGCAGGTCCAGGATTGGTCTGAACTTGTGCTCCTGATCTCTTTTTGGCACAAGGAAGTACCTGGAGTACACTCCCTTTCCTCACTGCGAGATGGGAACCTTCTCTATGGCCTTTTTTTGTCAAAGAGCCACCACTTCTTGTCGTAGTAATTTTAGCTGGTGAGGACGAGATCTTTTCGGAGGAATGTCCTTTGGAGACACACGGAAACGTAGTGCGTATATATTGCGCAGTATACTGAGCACCCAACGATCCTTTGTTATGTTGCACCACTCTTTCAGATGTTGTGAAACACTTCCTCCCACTGGAGTGGGCAACGGCGTCAGAGGAAGCTCTGGCTCATTGTTTTCCTGTTGGTCGAGTGGTGGAGGACTGTTGTTGGTTACCCCCTCTACCTCTGCTAGACTTTCGACCCTGAAATTGCGATCTTTCTTGGCTCGTGCTTTGGGACCACTGTGGGGTTTGAACCCTCTGTTGGTATCCCTGGGCCTGTACGTTCGTCGGAATTCCTTCTTCTTTTCTAGCCCCACCACCTTCAAAGTGTCCAACTCTGCTTTCATTCGAGCCATCTCTTCATCTGTGTGGGAGCCAAACAATGAAGAACCTGAAAAAGGTAGGTTAAGGATCCTCTGCTGGGCATCCGGTTTAAGAGCTGCAAGCCTTAACCAGGCAGACCTTCTTGCGCAAATTCCATGCGCATACGAATGCGCCGATAGTGTGGCACCATTCGCTGCAGTGCTAATCATCTGATGAGCTACCAAGGAACCCTCCGTAATGATTTCTTCAAAGTCTTTCTGATCCTACTTCGGTAACTTCTCTTTGAACCGATCCAAAGAGTCCCATAAGGATCTGTCGTATCGACCTAATAAGGCTGCTGCACTGGAGACCTTGAGTGAAGAAGCTGCCGAGCCACAAACCTTTCGTCCCCAAGAATCCTGGGACTTACTCTCCTGGTCCGGAGGGACCAACGCATGAGCAGAGACTGCGTGCGTCTTACGTGCCGCTGCGACTATCATGGAATCCGCAGGTGGATCCGTTTTCAAGCACACCGGGTCTACATCAGCAGGCTTGTACTTCTTTTGAATTCTGGCCGGTGTAGCTTTAAATCGCTGAGGGGGTTACAAAAATGTCCATTACTGGTTCCAGAAGTCCAGGAACCAGAGGCAGCAACGGACGCGAAGCAGATCTTAGGTGCAGCGTCTTGAAGATCACTGTCGTTGCGACCTGAGGGGTGGACATTGCAATGTTCAGTTTCTGAGCCCCTCTCTGCAGCACATTATGATAGGTGTTGATGTCATCTATCGGAGACACTCTCGACTGAGGGCTGTCCGATAGAGTAGGAGAATAGTCCCTCTTAGAGGAGTGGGTGGAGGAAGATGACCATGAGGGAGACGACCTTCTGTGGTGATGTGACGTAGAAGGCCTGCGTTTCTTAGATCTTCCTTCATGGTGGTGGCGTACCGGCGAAGGCTATCTATCCACCTCCTGTACTAATCTTTGCAGAGGAGACCTGTGGACAGGGCTTGTGTATTCTTCCTCCCTTCTCGATGCTCCCGCCGGAGTCTTACTCCAGTGATGTACTGGTAAAAGCCATCTTGGAGACAGATATATAGAAGGAGAGGTCCTCTGATGCGACAGGGATCTCTGTCGCGATCTCCTCGCATGTTCTGGAGACGCAGATGGAGAATGTGGATGTCTCAATGCTGATTCAGTCACTAAGACTACTGAACCGTCGTCAGATCTATGCGATGGTGGTCTCTACGTCGAGCATACATCCCGCTGCGACGGAGCCCTCCTCGACGTCGATCAAGATCTTCTAGTCGTCGAGGTTCGACCAGGTTCTGGTAGCAGTCTCGGCGTCGACTGTGGTTTCTTCGGCGTCGAATGTGTCGACGGCGAATGGCGCCTTGACGACGGCAGAATACCTCTTTGTCTCGACGTCGAGCGATGTGGACTCGACGGCGCCGAAGGACTTCCTCTCCTCGATGCCGATCGTCGGTGGGATGATGATGGCGGAGGGCTGCTAGCTCTCGACGCCGAGCGACGTTGGAATGACGTCGGCGGAGGGCTTCTGGTCTTTGACGTCGGATGACGCCGGGATGGCGGCGGAGGACTTCTCGTTCTTGACACCGATCGCCGTCTGGTCTGCGACGGCGGAGAATTCTCTCCCCTCGACGTCGAACGTAGTCTATGTGACGCGATGGAGGGTTATCAGCTCTCGACGTCGAACGTCTAACCGACGTCGACGGTGGTCTGCTGGCTCTCTACACCGATCGTCGCCGGGTTGACGACGGCGGAGGGCTTTGGCTCTTCGAAGCCAATCATCGCCTTGATGTGGACGGTGGACTGGAACTCCGACGCCGATCGTCGCCGGGTTGACGACAGCGGAGGCTGTCGAATTCGCCGTCGAATGCAGCGACGTACCTTCATGCCTGCGTTCTCTCGACGGCGAGCCCGCCGTCGACGGTCTTTTCTTCGATGTATGTCCCTCTGGTGGCTGTTTTCTCAGCGCCGAGCCCGACGCGGAGGGTCTAGAAGAGGATCTGGGCCTCTTGGAGCCTTTTCTTACAGGAGACCTGCCTCTGGAAGCCTTTTCTGCCAATCCATAAAGACGTATCCGCTCTCTGTCCTTTAAAGTTCTTTTTGAGAGAGACTGGCAATGAGGGCAAGTCTTGGGGACATGGTCTTTAGGCAGGCAAAGAATACAGACTGCGTGAGAGTCTGACCTGGCCTTTTTTCCACAAGAAGGGCAGGGATCAAAAAGGGATGGCATTTTGAGTGGTAAAAATGCCAAAAATAGTCAGAAAAAGCAAACACCTTACTTGTCTGGATGAAAGACGTCTAAGTAAGATAAAAGTTTCCTGAAAAAAGTAGATTATTTCTGAATAAAACCAGGAAAGAGTGGAGCTGTGTAACCAGGGTCCTGACTGAAGGAGCCGGAAAGAACAACTGACCTGTCACCCCTGAGGCATGATGGGAAGCTAGGGGTCATGGCTACCTTAAAAGGCACGGTGCCAGTTTTTCTATGTTGCTAAGAGTTAGCTTTCTAGCCTTTCTAGACTGTGGTTTTTTGCAATGCAGCCTGTGAGCTGACAATGCTTTCAGTCCTATCTGAGGTGTTTGTGCTAATGCAAAGCATTAAAACAGTGTTCAAACATGATTTGCTTTTGTTTCTTCCCTGTTTTTTTATGATATATTATTTATATTGGTTATATTATTGAGCGTCCTTACAGCATTATTCAGCTCTACTTATGAAAAGCTGAATTATATATATATATATATATATATATATATATATATATATACACACACACACACACACACACACACACACACACACACACACACACACACACACACACACACACACACACATATATATATGTTTATCACATTCATGATAGTGTTTCCGGGGTCCCGCGCAAAGGCAGGAATATTCTAGTGCTTATGACTATTGATGAGGATCCCCTGGAAGAGAACATCCTCTTGCCAAAGGTGTGTAGCCTTTTGGATTCCCTATCTGGTGGTGTGGTAGGGAAGGGATCAAAGTAAACCTTTAATGTGGAGACCTGGACACCCAGGCTTCTCATGAGTGGGCTGCTGACTGAGGACAGCGGAGTCCTTAAGAGTGGGACACTGGTGGAAGGCAAATGTCCTGTGAACAGCCACCCCTGTGCAGGGCTTGGCAAAGCTCTGAGCAGGACATCAGTGATGGTTTCATTAAAAGGGAGGAGAGGTTGGGGGTGGGGGGGGGGGGGGTCGAACAGTGGGAAGGGGCAGGGGCTCCCGCTTGAAGCATCTCAGTCAAGACAGTCATGACTGCCACTGAGGGCAGCAAAAGGTCTAGGACCTCAGCCGCCCTTCTCACCACCACAGCAAAGGAAGCTTTTTCCTCTGTAGCCACAGTAGGAGGAGAGACCAAGCCGTGTCTGGGGAGGTGTCCAGACCTATGTCATCAAAAGTTCCTCATGCGAGTTATCTTTGGCATCATCAAGGGAGTTGGTGCAACCATAAGGATCCTTAGATCCTCACCAGTCATACTCCTCTCAGGCCTATCAAAAAAAGCAGGGTGACATCGATCCGGCTGTATATCAGAGTTGGTATGATTGTGCGATCGACACTGTTGGGAACGGCACTGCTAGAGAGGCTCCAAGGAATGTCTCTGTCTCTCAATCAGAGTCATTCCTGTCCAAGAACGGGATCCAGGAGGCCCAATTGGCACAAAGGGTGGACCTGCCGGCAGAAATACAGTGGGGTCCGAAGGTACTCCATAGGAGTAGGCCTGCCCAAATACGAGCTGCATGACCATATAAAATTCACTGAGTTGGGCGGGGTCTCTCAGGCTCCAGGAAACTCAGGGAGGCGTGTGGTGGAACCAGAGGCAGGCTCTGCATGGGAGAAGAGCCTAGAGTGAAGTCGTTACTGCGCCTCATCCGAACATTTGGACCTGTGTGGTAAAGTCTAAGAGTGCTTCTACTTCTTGGATTTTTTGTGGGACTTACCAGAGTGCGAGCGCGATGATGAGCGCCTGGCACGGCTGCGAACGAGCATGGGACATTCCTTGAGACCAGAACCTGGAACATAGTGGAGGCGATTGGCATGGGGCGACTAAGAGCTTCAAGGAGCACTCTCCCTAGCGCCTTGGGGTTCATGGCGCAGTAGTCCTCACAAGTCTTGAAGTCATAGTCCCGGTCCAAGCAGCAAAAGCAAATCAAATGAGTGTCCATCACAGAGCGGCGTAAAACCTCACCATTTTTGAGCGGTCAGCCTACACAATGTGGGAGACAAAGTCTTGAAAAAAAGATTTTGACAACATATTTTATTTAAAGTGGGTAAAAAAAAATTGCTCTGCACTGGCTGAAGTGGAAAGAAAAGAACTAATGTCAGGGCGCTGGGGAGGCGCCTATATAGGCACAGCGAGTGCCACTTCCAGATCGGATGACGCCAAGTTAAACAACGCTACCTACTTGCGCCCAGAGGTAATGTTTGAAAATTTCTGGATCCAGTCTAATGACTGGGGACTATTCTATGGTAAGGAATCTATGGCTAGAGATTTCTATTATATTAGGTGAATCTGCTGGCAGTGCAATTTAGCCCTCCAATTCTTGGCTCACAAGGTGGTGCAAGACAAGATGATATTGGAGAAAAACAGATGATAATGGAGAAATATGGTTGAATTTCCGTAACCTGTTATATAATACACTTATAAAGACATTCCACAAAGAAGCATTTTTTTAATTAATGCTGCCAACCGTGCCTGATGCACGGAGTTGATAAGTACTGGTAATTTTGTAAATTGTGGCAACTAATGTAATCTTGCCGGACGTGCTCAGTATTACATTAATATTAGTAGCTCCAGATGCTTTTCATTGAACATAATTAGCTCTTATTACTGAATAGGTTAGATACCCCTGCTCTAGGTGATTCTTCTGATGGCCTTGGAATTGACTGTGGTGGTTCAGTAGTCTTGGCAGTAGCTGCAAACCTAATGATAACATTTATGGTGACGCAGGTGGTGGCACATGTGGTAGTAACAGATTTAGTGCAGTTGGTTTTCTGGTTGTCTATGTCCCACTAGGTCATATTGGTGATCTGTTTCTGCTGAGAGAGGGACGGAGTTTCTACCTCATCATAATTCTGCCATTTAACCTTTAGTTGTGTAGGATAGTAGGCTACATCAAACAGATGGAGGCCACAGTAGTATCTTGCCTTGATGATATACATTCAAGAAACAGAGTTGCCATCTCTGAAACTAAAGTTAAAGATGCCAAAGCTGATGGCTTCATCGGTTTCTTCTGGTAGGGTACAGCCATTGACGGTATGGTTGTTGATGATACAGTTGTTGAAGGAGCGGATATTGTGGGAGTCTTCATCATCAACAAGGCCTGCATCAACAATGCTATTCTTGTTGACTGCGACCGGAAGATCGATGGAGAAAAGCGCAGATTCAATTTCTCAGAATATGGGAATGAGAGAGTGTCTGATATTTTTGGCATAGAAGGCATTGACAGATGTTTTTTTTTTTTAAACATCTTTTTATTAGTTTTATACAAACAATATTATCAACAATTGTGTATAGTTTTCAGACAAGTCATTAGTATACTTATGCGTACAGTATATATAATAAAACACCAAAGCCTCCCTTTACATCTAGTCCCTATCGTAACACAGTGGTACTCATCGAAGATCAAGTCGTGGCCTTCTTCGCCTCTATCCCCCCCCCCCTCCCATGTATTCACCGTCCGTTAGCATGATCTCCCATCGGTTTCCAATCTTCCCTCAATTAACCCCCTGCAACATTCGATACCTTGTGGCGTCCTAGTAAGTCCTTACTTAGTTATATTCTAATTATACAGTATGAGCAACCTGCTATCCCAACTCTCCCATTTCCTTCCCCCTAGTGTGCATTTCTTTCGCGCTCCGGCTCTATATCTTCTATCGGATGTTCAAGCAGATAGCATGTTAATGGGGCCCATATATTCCGAGGTCTGGAGGCCCTAGGCAAGAGCTCCGAATACAGCATAAGTTGCTCTTGGCATGTCACTAGATCGGCAACCCACTCCTTGAATTTTGGGGCTCTCCCTCTACCCCGACAGGCCACCCTCCTCTTTGCCATTAAGAGCGCCGTTGCAACATACTTCCGATGTGCCGTCTGTATCGGTTTAACATAACCAAGTAGTGCCGTTAGCGGCGTGGGGTCGATGGGTGTATGTGTCATATGGGACAATGCTTCAAAGGCTTGGCACCAGTATTCATTCACCCCAGGGCACCCCCACGCTAAATGTAAAAAATCTGCTTCAGGCGCTCTACATCTGTCACAACGGTCTGTATCTCGTAAGTGGAAACGATACAGCTTAGCCGGCGTATAGTATAGTCTATGTAAGTATTTATAATGTATCATACGGAGTCTGCTGCTGGCTGTCACTCTTTCAGTTTGCAGGCAGCAATATTCCCATTGTTCATCCAATAGCGTCATGCCCAGTTCTTGGTCCCAACGCGTCCTTGAGAGTGGGTCTGCATATTCCCTGTGTGTGTGCACTGTTCTATATATTAAGGAGACCAGTCGTGTAGCCGTTTTGCATTTAAGCATTACTCGCAGTGGGGCCAGCGCCTAAGGTTCCTCTGGGAAATTCGGAGTGAGTTTACGTATTCCTTGCCTCAATCTGACAAATAGAAACCTATCCATTGGGGTCTGCTGTAGGCCTTGTAACATCTGCTCTGCTGAGCGCAATTTCCCTCTTGATATAAATCACCCCCATGTCGCTATATGTGCTCGGTCTTTGAACTGATGAAACAGCTTCTCTTGTAACAGAGGCATATTCGGATGAAAGGCAAGAGGCAAAGTGGTCGCATATGGCATGGGAGCTCCCATGAGGCGCTCAATCCTACGCCAAGCACTGATCGTGCAAGTAACTGTTGTTTGTCTCCTATCCCTAGGTGTCACCGGTGCAAAAAGCGCGCCATCTAAGGGGATCGGATGCGCCAGCCAGTGCTCCGCTGCTACCTGCGGCATATACCTGGGTTGCATCACCCAGTACCAAGCATAGTGAGCCTGTGCGCTCAAGTAATATATCTCAAAATCAGGTACACCAAACCCCCCCTGCGAGTATGGTCTCGTGAGTACATTCCAGTGCAACCGAGGTTGTCGGCCACCCCAGGCTAATCGTGTCAACTCTGCCCTTAGCGTCTTGAAGAAGTGTTCCCCCGGGTAAAAAGGAATGTTAAGGAATAGGTAAAGTAGTTGGGGCAGGATCACCATTTTAATCAGAGACACCTGTCCCGCCATCGATAGAGGCAGGGTGATCCATCGGGTCACGCAGTCCGCTATTCGCGTTCTTGCGGTACCATAGTTTAGCCGCATTAGTTCGTCTCTGTCTCCTGTCACTCGAACCCCCAGATAGCACAGGTCCTCTTCACACCACTCCAGAGGATAATCGAGTGAAAATCTGCGAGTTGCCAGCGTCAATGGAAATATAAACGATTTACCTCAGTTGATGCTAATTTCGGACAATTTCCCAAACACAATAAATTCTCTCAGGATTGGGTTTAAGTTTTACTGCGGCTTCCGGATATACAGCGCGATATCATCCGCATACAGCGAGATCAGGATCTGTCGCAGATTGCACCGCAACGCCCTATCTTGATGATGTTGCCTCAATTTTGCCGCTAGCGGCTCCATGGCTATGGCAAAGAGCAACAGAGAGAGTGGGCATCCCTGCCGAGTTCCCCTCGTAATGGACAGCGGTGCTGATGTGTGCCCATTTAGTCTTTGGTGGCGTCCAAAAAAAACTGCTGCCTTCGGTAAACTAGGTGAGACATTGTTAAGGACCGCGAATAGCGTCCGTAAGTTGTGGGATGTGGCTCTGCCGGGCACAAAGCCAGACTGGTCCGGGAGTATCAATTTGTCAAGCAGCAGCCTTAAGCGATTAGCAATCAATTAGGCTAATATTTTTGCATCACAATTCAGAAGAGAGAGTGGCCTATAGGAGACATATGATCGCGGCGATTTTCCTGGCTTCAGTAGTGAGATCATAAGCGCCTCCCTCATTGACGCAGGAGGCAGCCAATCTCTAGCGACTCCTCGAATACTTCCCGTAGAACAGGGGCCATAATGTCTATATATGTTTTATAGAATTCTATTGGGATGCCATCCATCCCCGTGGCCTTACCTGATTGCATGCCCATAATTGCTTCTCTCACTTCATCTAAATCAAAGAGAGCGCACAAAAACTCTCATTGCGTATCACTGAGCCATCCCAGCGTTACATCTCCCAAAAAGCCCTCTAGGCCCAGCTCATCTCTTCTATGGGTGGTGTACAACTGCCCGTAGTGTTTTGTGAACACTCTAAGTATATTAGCTGTGTCCCGACAAACCGCTCCCTCCTGATCTTCCACTTCTAAAATATAGTTGGTATACCGAGGCTTTCTAATTAAATTCGCCAGCACCCTCCCAGGTCTCTCGCCTTCGCCATAACTACGGGCTTTCCAGTGTTTCCCCCGGATGTGTGCTTCCCTTTCCACTGTGGCCATGTACTCCGTAAGCGTATCCCGAAAACGCACCTGCGCTTCAGCTGGCGAGGTTAGTGCCATTTCGGCTTCTATCAATTTCAGTTCCCCTTCCAGTTTTTGCAGTGACTTGACTGTGTCTCTTAGCACCCCAAACCCCTTGGCTATGCAAAACCCTCGAATTGTTACTTTAAAGGCTTCCCATATGGTTTCTACACTGTCTACAGAGCCTTTATTGCGGATGAAGAAGTCTCGCACCTCCTCCCCCAGTTCCTCCTGGAACACCACACCCAGCAACATGGTAGCCTGCATCCGCCAGTTACGACGCGGTATTTTAAGGTCCGGTGACGACAACGCAAGCTTCACCGGGGCATGATCCGAATACGTTCTTGCTAGATGTTGTACCTGGGCTATCGCAGGTCCCAGACCTTTCGACACTAGTCAATAATCGAGTCTCGCCCAGGAATGTGCCCGCGCCGTGTAGTGCGTGCCTTCTTGTGAGGCTGAGTGCATGTGTCTCCAGGCATCTACAAACTGATATGTCTGAATGATGTCCCCAATTATTCCAGCCGCCTTAGTGTAGTGGTGCGGGGCAGGGTGAGATCTATCCCGGCTCGGGTTATAAGTAACGTTAAAGTCTCCCCCCCAAATGATATGCTGGGAGCCCACTTCAAAAATCTTGGCCCATAGTGAGGAGAAGAAATCGGGATCATCCACATTAGGCCCATAACACGCCAGTGTAACCGATATCGAACCTAGCCTCCCCCACATTAGACAAAAACGGCCTTGTAAGTCCTCCATCTTCCCTCCAAGTTGAAAAGGCACCTGTTTCTTTATAAGTATTGCCGTACCACGCGCATAGGAGGAATAGGAGGAGAATACCCTGTGGTCTGACCAATTGCTCGCAAACCTGCTGTTTCCCTGGGGAGAAAAGTGTGTTTCCTGTAGCATTGCAATGTGTGTGTGGTGCCTGTCCAAATAAGCTAACACTTGACGCCTTTTTCGCGCGTCCCCTAGTCCTCTAACATTCCACGTAAGTATGTACAAGTAGCTAGTTTCTCCCTCAGCCATACCCCTGAGTGCCCCATATGTCCAGGTGCATTACCCAAACATTGTAGACTAGTTTATACGCTACCATACTGCCCAATATCACAAAGAATGTAAGATGCTTCACGTCTGATTGATCTCTTCGTACGTACATTCCATTCCCCTTCCTATTCAGTTGGGAATAAAACAAATATAAATCAACAGTCCCCTCAATAACCCCCACCCCCTCCCACTGAAGCTCCCCCAACTTGCCAGCGATGTATTCCCTCCCCATCCCGCCCAATTCCAACAAGTAACTAAAGGTATCACAGCAACCCCTTCTAGGTGCGTGATTGCTTGCCCTGGGGTAATACCCGCAGGGGGCTTTCTTTAGGTGGCTACACAAACACCTCTCACCCCACTAGGTTCTCCCGGCAAGCAGTCAAAGCCTAGGAGCCAGAGGGCACCCGGTGGGTCATATTATTTACTCAATAGTGTGCACTCAACCCACAACAATTCGGAACCTCAGCCGCCCGACCTGACGCGGCCGACAGTAATATAGTCTCGAATCCCAGTAAACCCAGCTGGGCCTTTTGGCGGCAGTTCATGGAGCTTCTTCACCGATACCATCTGTCTCTGCATGTTGCGTCGACGAGCGACCTCCACCATTACGCGTTGCTTTTTTCACTTGTTTAAGGAAATATTCCACCTGATTCGGTGTGGTAAAGAAGTGTTGTTTACCTTGGTGTGTTACTCTTAGCCGCACTGGGTATAACAGTGCATAATCTATTTGCGCCTTACGTAGTTTAGCTTTGACGTCCATAAACTTACGCCGCTCCTCTTGCACTATGGGCGTTGTTAGACCTGGCACCTTGGCGTGAGTTTCCCTTCCACTTTTTGCTGATGTGCCTCATTGTGTTTTGTTGGTGTTAGCTGCTCAGGGCACAGTGCAAGTGCTCCCTTTAGGGTTGGTGAATGTGTTGAGGACCTGGAATAATGCTATGGAGGAGTTATCTGCCTGATCGAGTAGGTTAGCAATATGCATTTTTCTATCTGTTTTTAAATTGCTGTGGTATTTGGAGAGGGCAGATTTAAACCTTTCTCTGTCGTGATGATCATGTGTGCGCCGCCAATGTCATTTTAATTTCTTGCATTGGCTTTTTTCGGTTCTGAGATTGGTAGTGTACAAAGGTGTCTGTGGGCTTTTAGGGGCCGCACAATGTGTTATCAAGGGTATCAGCGTATTTATTGTGGATACTATATTTTCCTGAAGGGCTCTGACGCGAGATTCAACACTGTCCGAGTCGGTGTACTGTGGTGTAACAAAAGTGTCTTGGAATAGAGTGGAGGTCAGTTTATGCCACTGTCTATTTTTCCTGGGAGTGTGACACTTTTGGATATTCTGCTCTTCAAGTCCTGTAATGCAAAATTCAATTTTAGAGTGGTTTGACCATGTAAGAGGGTAGGTTGTTCCACAAAAGATGTTAGGCGAATTTGTGAGGGCTAAATCTAGCGTGTGTCCTGTATGAGTCGGTTCTTTATTAATTTTGGTCAATTCAAGAGTCCCAAGCTCCGTCAGGAGAGAGGAAGCGTCAGGATCGTTAGGGTTTTCGCTGTGTATATTAGATCTCCGAGAAGCAAGACATTTTTGGATGAGATGACATTGGGGGAGATTAGGTCCATGAGCTTGGTGACTGAATCGAGGAGTGGTCCTGGAGGGCGATATACAAGGGCAACTTTCCAACTGAGTTGCCCATGTAGATCAATTCTGAAAACAAGAATTTCTATATTATCATTGCTTAGTTGATCTAAAATTGTAACTTTTATGGGATCTTTATAAATGATCGCTACCCCACCCCCTGTTTTTAGTGGTCTGTCGAGCTTCTGGATGTGATAGCCATTGGGTAGGGCTGTAGCTATCGCAGGATTTGAAGTGGGCTTAATCTATGTTTCCGTCAGGAACCCGATGTCTGGGAGGGAAGAGGAAAGCATGTCCCATATATTAATGGTGTGGGAAGCGATCTAACACTAGCTGAAAAGCAGTCACAGCTACCAGTTCTGTAGTAGGGGATCTCTGTGTATAGTCATAATCTATGAATAATCCCCGCCCATGTGCGGGGACCCCGGAGCAATCAAAAATATCTCTTAAGCTGTCCCGCATTTGCAAACCTGCAAAGACACTTAAGAGACAGACAAAATAATACAGCCTAATCACAACAAGGCTGCACTGGCCAGCACTTCCTCTGAAGTGAACACAAAAGCCAAAATAAAGTTTAAATGTCATTTTTATTCACATCTGACATCCTCCTTTATTACCACACACTCCCTTCACCAAAATCCCTTTAAACAATAGAGAGGAAGGGGTGGACAGACAAGCCCTATAGGCTGTCATTATGTGTCTGCTAAAGGGATACCGTGCCTTTAAGAAACTCTCCAGAGACCCCCGGTATCCCAGGATGCACAGCCAACACAAGTTACTTTCAGTTCTTTTTTCCGGCTCCTGCTAGCAGGACCCTGGAGCTTGAGCTCTACCCTTTTGGGTGGTTTATTTGATTAAAATTGGATTTTTAGGAGAAATAGTGTTTTCATTCGACGTCTAGAGCCTTTGTCAACTACTGCCTGCAATCTGGAGCAGTTTTGGCCCACTCTTAGCATGGCTTTGTTCGATAACTGCCCTGAGTGTGGGAGGAAAAAGGCCAAGACGGACCCACATGATGTTTGTATCCTCTGCTTGTCGTCCTCACATGTCCCAGCTACATGTGCCATCTGTAAAACCTTTTCAAAAAGGACCCTAAGGGACAGGGAGAAGATTCGCCTTCAGGGACAGGAGCAGCAGAGGACCGGTGGGACTTCGGGGCATGGAGGGTCTCATTCTCCCTCCCCCGCCCATGCTTCAGCCCCTGGAGGGATCTCCGGGCAGAGCAGGGAGCAGAAACGGCGCCTACCGGCTGGTAGGTCGCGTTCGGCGACGACGTCGACGGCGAGGGAGAAGGCACCGGTATGTTCGCCGTCGATCCAGGGCTCTGGGTCGCGGCAGCCTCAGCGTTCGACGTCGAGAGAGGGGCCGGCGAGACCCGGGACCGGGTCGCCGTCGCAGGTGTCGCGGTCGACGTCGACACCCCATCGGCGTCGTACCGAGCCCCATGGAAGACTTCACTCGCCACCTTCGCCGTCGACCCACGGCTCGACGCTGACGGAGTCGACGCCGAGATCCCGGCGCCCGCCGTCCAGGGGGAGAAGATCTCCGTCGAGGCACAGGTCGCCGTCGAGGCACAGGTCGCCGTCGAGGCACAGGTCGCCGTCGAGGCACCGGACGCCGTCGAGGCACCGGACGTAGACGTCGAGACACCAGCGTTCGACGTCGAAGCACCAGAAGGCGACGTCGAGGCAGAAGTCGACGCCGCGGCGACGGAGGTCGAGGCATCGGTCGACGTCGAGGAGGCATGGTTCGACGTCGAGGAGGCATGGTTCGACGTCGAGGAGGCATGGTTCGACGTCGAGGAGGCATGGTTCGACGTCGAGGAGGCATGGTTCGACGTCGAGGAGGCATGGTTCGACATCGAGAGGACGCTCGGCTGCGAGACGGCGTTCGACGTCGAGGGCGAAGAGACGCCGGACGAGGTCGACGTACAGTTCGACGTCATCGGGGAACACGTCCTCCGTGATTACGATCTCCAGTCGGGGATACGCGGACATTCCCCGTCGGTGGCTTCCACGCGGGACAGGCCCGCCAAGAAGAGGAGAGTGGCCGCGAGCCCGGACAGTTCTGCTGCGGGCTCTCCTGCAAGGAGTGATGGGGCTTCGGAACATCTGTCCCCGCTGCGTCCTCAGCAGCCGCCTCTGCCTCCTGCGCCCGATCTTCCACCGGCTCCTCCACCGGCGCCTGATCTTCCTCCTCCTCCTCCTCCTCCTCCTCCTCCTCCTCTTCCTCTGCCCGTGCCTCAGCGGCCTGCATCTCCACCGCAGCCGCCGCCTCCGCCCCAGAGGGCTCCTCGCAGGCAGAGATCTCGCCCTCGCAGGCGATCACGGAGTAGGCGCAGATCGTCCACTCGCTCTGGGCATGGACGACGGAGGTATCGGTCTCGTTCCAGAGGCTCGAGGGGCACGAACTCCTCTGGGACTGGACGGTTTTCTCCCTCGCTGTCGGAGACGCCTCCTACCCGCGTCTCGCCGGTGGATGACATTGCCACGTTCCAGGAGGTGCTGATGAGAGGGGCGGCGAAGTTGGGGATATCAGTCACTACCCCTATTCCCACTACTTCTGTGATCTTTGAAAACTTGCATAAGGCTCATCTGTCGTGCCCCCTCCTCCCATTGGTTCCGGGGTTGGAGGAACCTGCAATGGAGGTGTTCTTGACGCCGGCCGTGGTGAAACCGGCGCCCTCGAGACTGCTGAAAAAGTACAGGGCTCCTGACTCGGACCCGGCGTTCCTCAGGGTGGATCCTCCCTCGGACTCTGTTATCGTGGCGGCCGGCTCGTAAACAACACTCTACGACGCCTTCGTCCACGGCTCCTCCGGATAAGGAGAGTCGCAAAATGGACTCCTTGGGGAGGAGGATGTGCTCCACGTCGGCCACTACGATGAAGGCCGCTAGCGCCTCCGCTCTGTTGGGTCGCTATGACAGGTCCCTTTGGGACTCCCTGCAACAGTTCGCTGCCTCCCTGCCTAGAGACAAGAGGGAGGACTTTCAGGAGGTGCTGAACGAGGGCATGATGGTCTCTAATCAGATCATCAGTGCGGCGGGGGATGTGTCGTTGCTGGCGGCCCATGGGTACTGCCACGGCATACACATGAGGAGGCATTCCTGGCTGCGGCTGACACCGCTCAAGCCTGAAGCGCAGCAGAAGATCGCCAATTTACCGTTCTCTGGCACGACGCTGTTCGGGTCGCATGCGGATGACGAGATGGCCCGCCTGAAGGCTGAGGCGGAAACCCTGAAGGCGGTGGGGCTGGAGAGGCCCAAGGAGCAGAGGAGGTCCTTCCGATCCTCGGGCAGGCGCTACGCCAAGAAGAGAGGTCAAGGGCGTCAGTCGGGCCACCAACAACAGCCCCAGCAACAACAGCAGTTCCCGAGGCAGTCCTTTCAGAAGCGCCAGAGGGGCAGAGGACAGCATCAGTCCTCGTCGGGGAACAAAGGCCCGGCCGGGTCGAAGCCCTGAAAAGTTACTTCCCCCTCATCCGTTACCCGCTCCGGTGGGGGGGAAGTATTCAACACTACCTGGCAGAGTGGAGGACAATAACGCAGGACAAGTGGGTGCTGAATATTGTTTGCAATGGTTACTGTCTTCGTTTCACCAGCCCGCCTCCACAGATTCCACCAGTGCGCTCCTCCTACATGGTGAGGGAGCTCCAGCGGGAGGCGGACGTTCTGTTAAAAAAGAGGGCGATAGAAGCGGTTCCTTTGAAGCAAAAAGGAAGAGGTCTCTACTCACGGTTCTTTCTCGTAAGAAAAAAGGACAAGAACGAGTTCAGGCCTATTCTGGATCTGCGTCAAGCAAACAAGTGGATCCGCAGAGAAAAGTTTCGTATGTTGTCCCTGCATCAGATTTACCCTCAGTTGCATCGAGGAGACTGGCTGTGCGCCATAGATCTGCAGGACGCTTACTTTCATGTGCCGATCGCACCAAAGCATCGCAAGTGCCTGAGGTTTCTGGTAGGCAACAACCATTACCAGTATTCAGTACTCCCGTTTGGCCTGAAGTCTGCACCAAGGACGTTCTCCAAGTGCATGGCAGTGGTCGCGGCACACCTGCGGAAGACCAAGGTGTTTGTGTATCCATACCTGGACGATTAGTTGATCAAAGCGTTCACTTACCAGGAAGCCCAGTGCCATTTCAACAGGACGGCGGCTTTGCTTCATCGACTGGGGCTGCACATCAACATGACGAAGTCAGTGCCGGTCCCTGTGCAGTGTCTCCAGTACTTGGGGGCTTCGGTCAATACTTTGACCGCAAGCGTGTGTCCTTCGGAGTAGAGACGCTTATCAATCCGTGGGAAGGCTCGGCATCTCATCTCAGCCCGCTCTCCTACGGTGAGGACGGTGTCTTCCTTACTGGGGTTGATGGCTTCTTGCATCTTTCTCACCCCCAATGCACGTCTGCATATGAGGCCCCTACAGGAATGTCTGGAGGATCAATGGGACCAGAGGCGGGGGCGTTGGGAGGACAAGATCCAGTTGTCTCAACACGCTCGGCAGTCTCTGAAATGGTGGTGTGCCCCAGGGAATGTCTGCAAGGGGACTCCTTTTCACAAGGATATTCCGGTCCAGACCATAGTGACCGATGCGTCTCTCCAGGGCTGGGGAGCGCATTCGGGCCCTCTTAAGATTCAGGGGATATGGTCGCAGATGGAGACGACTTACCATATCAACTTTTTGGAACTCAGAGCGGTACACTTGGCCTTGAAGGCGTTCCATCCCTCCTTCAGGACGAACTCCCTGCTGGTTCAGACGGACAATACTACGACCATGTATTACCTCAACAAGCAGGGGGGCTCACGTTCACGCACCCTGTCTCGGGAGGCACAGGCGATCTGGAACTGGCTGGTGGCCAGGAACCTGACGATCACGGCGACCCATCTGCCGGGGGTGCAGAATGCCCAAGCAGACGCGCTCAGCAGGCTCGTTCAAGAAAACCACGAGTGGGTGCTAAACGACGACGTGCTAAGAGACGTCTTCGCAGAGTGGGGCACTCCGGATATAGATCTGTTCGCTACGGCAGAAAACAGCAAATGCTGCGACTTCGCGTCCAGGTACTACCAACCAGGGACGCTGGGGAATGCCCTATGGATCAGCTGGTCCAACAGCTTTCTCTACGCCTTTCCACCCATTCCCCTGATCCCGGCGGTGCTGATCAAGCTGTCGCAATCCAGAGCCAGAATGATCCTGATTGCTCCGGAGTTGCCGAGGCAATGGTGGTTCACCGACCTTCTTCACCGGTCTGTTCTGCCACACAGACGCCTGCCGTGTCGGCCGGACCTTCTCACGAAGTTCGGAGGGCAGATGGTTCACCCCAATCTCTCGTCCTTGAGTTTGGCAGCATGGCTCCTGAGCTAGTACAGTATGGACACTTGAACCTACCTCAGGACTGTATGGAGATCTTGAAAGAGGCGAAGAGACCGTCTACGAGGACTTCTTACGCCCATAAGTGGAAGAGATTCTGCTTATGGTGCAAGGCAAAGGACTTTGACCCTACATCCTGTAAAGAAGATGTTATTTTGCCTTATCTGCTGCAGTTAGCTCAATCTGGGCTTAATTTTCAGTCTATTAAGGTTCATCTCGCAGCTCTGACTGCGTATAGGAAAGGCCCTTCTCAAACCTCATTTTTTCAAATCCCTGTGATTAAGGATTTTTTGGAGGGTTTGCGTAAGGTGTTTCCCCCTGTTAGGAGACCTTCTCCACCATGGGAATTGAATGTGGTGTTATCTAGATTGATGAGGGAGCCTTTTGAGCCTATCCATAAGGCTTCGTTGCAGCATTTGTCTTGGAAGGCTGCCTTCCTTGTGGCCATTACATCGGCCAAGAGGGTGAGTGAGATTCAGGCTCTGTGTTGTCAAGAGCCGTATACTGTTTTCCATGCTTCTAAAGTAGTGATGCGTACCCATCCTAAATTTTTGCCTAAGGTGATATCAGATTTCCATGTAAATCAAATGATAACTTTGCCTACGTTTTTTCAGCATCCTTCCTCTCCGGCGGAGAGGTCTCTGCATTCACTTGATGTACGTAGGGTACTGAAATTCTACCTGGATAAGACAAAAGATATCCGCAGGTCGGATCAACTGTTTGTTAATTATGGTTCGGTAAGAACTGGTTTAGCTACCTCAAAACAGTCCATTTCCAGATGGATTGTTTCCTGTATTCAGCTTTGTTACCAAAAAGCTAATAAGACATTGGGGGGTAAGCCTACGGCACATTCGACTAGAGGCAAGGCTGCTACTACAGCTTTGCTTAGGAATGTTCCCATTGCTGACATTTGTAAGGCTGCCACCTGGAAGTCGGTCCATACGTTTACGAAGCATTACTGCCTGGATTCTGATGCTAGGGCAGATGCGCAGGTTGGACAGGCTTCGCTGAGGAATTTGTTTGCACAGTGATTTGTTGGTGGTTGGGCTTACTCCACCGCTGCTTGTTGGTTGGGATGGGCTTGCCATTCTATTCATAGATTATGACTATACACAGAGATCCCCTACTACAGAAGGAGTAGTTTCTTACCTGTAACTCCAGTTCTGTAGTAGGGGTATCTCTGTTATAGTCATAAGCGACCCTCCCTCCTCCCCGGTGGAGTAACCTGATAGTATCAGGCCTGTTGTTATCCACCTTCAAAAAGAACTGAAAGTAACTTGTGTTGGCTGTGCATCCTGGGATACCGGGGGTCTCTGGAGAGTTTCTTAAAGGCACGGTATCCCTTTAGCAGACACATAATGACAGCCTAAAGGGCTTGTCTGTCCACCCCTTCCTCTCTATTGTTTAAAGGGATTTTGGTGAAGGGAGTGTGTGGTAATAAAGGAGGATGTCAGATGTGAATAAAAATGACATTTAAACTTTATTTTGGCTTTTGTGTTCACTTCAGAGGAAGTGCTGGCCAGTGCAGCCTTGTTGTGATTAGGCTGTATTATTTTGTCTGTCTCTTAAGTGTCTTTGCAGGTTTGCAAATGCGGGACAGCTTAAGAGATATTTTTGATTGCTCCGGGGTCCCCGCACATGGGCGGGGATTATTCATAGATTATGACTATACACAGAGATCCCCTACTACAGAACTTTGTGCCCCTCATCTGAGCACCGCGACATCTGCCACCGGGGCTACTGCGAGCACCGCAAAGACCTGTCTCGCTGGTCCAAGCACCGCAAGCACCTGCCCCCCCCGAGCCGTAGCTCGCATCGTGAAGAGAGAGACTGATCAGGCTCCAAGCGCTGAGCCTCCGTGACCCCCCTGGCCGTAGAAGCTCCTGTGAAGACCTGCGACGCACTGTGTGTCCCCTACATGAAGCCCCCGAGCTGCCCCTCCTGCTTCTGCCCGTGATCGTGTGGTCGAGACCGTCCTGAAGCACCCCACGAAGCACCGCCGCCCACTACCACAGAGGGACGACGTGGGACGCTCCTGCAGGGACCCCTGAAGCTGCTGCGATCGTCCTGGTACAAGAATTAAGGTACTGTGTGAGAGCGCGCTGGACTGCGACCCGTCCGTGGCTTTGTTCGCACCGTACTGACTTTGGAGACCCGCTACGTTGTTCATGCGTGAGGCGGGAGCTTTGGCAACCATCGTACCAGCTGTCCGAAGCGCTCCGGAGAAGTACGAGCCGTATTGCATTGAAAGTATAACACGTTGCTCACGCGAGAAGCGTGAGGTTTGGCAAGAGGCGTACCGGACGTGTACGACGCGTACCAACGAAGGTACGGTCCGTACGGTTCACGTCCAGAGTACGCGTGCTCACGCGAGAAGTGTGAGAAACGGCAAGTGACGTCCAAAACCTTGTACGAGGCGTACGCAAGGCGCTACGAAGCACACAGAACCTCTAAAGAAGCTATTTTAAGTAGAATTTTGCCATTTTAACATCTGTGGACTGCCTGAAAGCATTTACAAGTAACTGGAACATTATTTAAGCAAGAGAACTGTATTTTGACAACCTGCCTGAAGAAATCTTCTACATAAAGAATTTAATTTGGATATAAATACAGCCTTGTGTCTTTGTGTGGTGGGGTGGTGATTATTGTGTGAGATATCTTGAACGCTTAACCTAATGCCCTCTGGAAATCTAGCCTGACTGCTCGCGCCACGTTACCTAGAGGGTGAGCAGGGGTTATTTTTAAAGAGGTAATCCGACGCCCTGACTTAGAGGAAAGGGTCCCTGCTTGTCGCAAGTGCATACCTGCGCCAACCAGAGACCCCGGATTCTAACAGGCGTGAAGTCAGGATATATCGTAAAGGAATTACCTTCATATGCCATGGACTGTTTCCCTCTGGCTGCTTGTAGAGCCACATCCCGGTCCCTGTAGTTCAGAAGTCTCGCAATTATGGGACGCGGACTAGCACCTGGCTTCGGTCTGGGCCCCAGTGAGCGGTGGGCGCGCTCCACTATGAACTGGCTAGAAAACGCCTCTTCCCCTACAGTGGACAACAGTAGCTTCTCTACATATATCTCCATCTTCCCAACATTGGTGGATTCCGGAATACCCAGTATGCGGACATGATTGTGTCGACTGCGCGCTTCCAAATCCTCATTCTTTGCAGCAATAACATGCAATAGATTATCCATTCGAGCAAGTTGTGTGCTGTGTTTGGCGGCGGCATCCTCCGTTTCAGATATACGCTTTTCGGCTTCCTGGATCCGCTCCTCATGCCCCTCGAGTTTGCGTACTATAGCGTCCATTCTGGTCGACATGTAGACCTTCTCTACCACTGTGGCAAAACCCTGCCGAATCTCCTGGAGAATGTTCTGAGTGACCGCAACCGGCACTATGGCACCCTCATTTCCCTCTTTCTGTCCCACTTGAGGTTGACTTGCCTGCAGCGGTTGACCTCCACGTTTCGTCCCTTCGAAATTTAGTTTCGGCTGTTTAGTGTCAGGTTTGCCCATAGTGTCGCTGCAATTGTCTTGTAGGGAGAGTATAAGATGTAGCCCTCCTCGTCACCTGTTTGTATGTCTTTTCTTCTCCCAAAGCTCAGCCTCTCTATGCTGCACTCTATGTGCCGGCTTCCTGCTACCTCTTCCGTTGCCAGCACGGAGAGCCCACACCTCCCCGTGAGGCACACCTGGTCACCCCGCCAGTCTCTGGATATCGCCTTCAGTCGGTTAGTCACGATCACTGTAGCCTGGAAGCAGGGCAGGTCATCCGCCCCCACAATATCGATACTGCTTGGCGGTCCAGTCGGGTCACTCGCATAATGTCCTCGTCAGGAATGGTGGGGGGCTGGTGGGGGGGGCGCTGATCCTACCCTGCACACTCAGTCCAGTGCTCCACCCGCTGTACTATCAGCCACCTTCTCCGCTTACAATAGTTTATGTGTCATGTTGTGCAGTGGTCTATTTGCCTTCGATGCCAGAGTTTCCAGTGCCCCACAGTCCAGCAGGCGCTTTAGGGTATAGTCCGGGGCCTCACAGACCGCATAGATCAGTCTCCGCAGGTGTCCGAGGCGGTCTGCTAATTGTGCGATTATGCTGGGGGGGGGGGGCAAAAGCATCCGCTATTCCTTCCCTCTGCCCTCAGCCACCTCTGTTCGCCAGCAGTTATTCAGCTGCAGTCCCGAGCTGAGCCCTCCGCTCGCCGGCACTTACTGTTACGCATCCAGTGCCACACTCGCTCACAGTCAGTGGTTGCCTTTGCCTTGCCGGGGTACCCACTGGTTGGTCCCGACCTTCCCGCTCCGTTATACAAAAGTTTCTGCCGCCTGAGTCACAGCCGTTTTTTCCGGCCTACCTCCACGTGTGAAGCCGCGGGCTAAAGTACTCCCAGCATCCGCCTCAGCTAATCTCCGAGTTCCAGCGTCGCGTCTCGGTCAAACTTTTCGTCCGAGTAACTTCGGATCCCTCGGCGCGATTCCGTCCAAACTTGCAGCGAGTCTTTGTTTAGGTCATGCTAGCATTTACCCGTTGAGGGAGCCTTCTTATGCCACGCTGAGTAGGATAATTAAAGGATAATTATTCCGGGATGCGGGAGCCTCACTGCGGTGCGGCCATTCCGTGTGCGCGCCACCTAGCGCCCCCCGGCATTGACAGATGTTGTGCCTTTTTAGGTCTCGTCGGAGACAGCGCTTTAGCGCTGCTCTGGCGAGACTTATAGTAAGCGAGTTTTGGAAGTGCAAACAGTGCTTTTCAGGCCTCCAAATACAGTGCATGTGCCCTGGGCGCGCGCACCATTTGGCAGCCTGAAAAGCACTGCCTGATCACTTGCTTTGATGTCCTCAGTGAGCCGCGGGGCCACTGAGGACATCAAAGTGCACACCATTTGCCACCCCCTTGTTTTTTCCTTTGATTCCTATCTTTCCCTTCCTCGATCTCACCCTCTCCCTGCCTTTTACAACTGCGGCCCGCACCACTGCGCCCGCCCCCACTCCTTCCTCCCACTCCCTCCTCGTCAGCTTCAGTGCGCTCTTGTTCTGTGCCACTCGTTTTTCCTCGTTTTTTGTGCCTTTCTGCCCTCTGTTCCACTCGTTTTACCTCTTTTTGTGCCTTTCTGTCCTCGGTTACACTCGTTTTCCCTCTTTTTTTGTTCCTTTCTGCCCTCTGCTCCTCTCGTTTTTGTGCCCTTCTGCCCTCTGTTCCACTCGTTTTTGTGCCCTTCTGCCCTCTGTTCCACTCGTTTTTTGTGTGCCTTTCTGCCCTCTGCTCCTCTAGTCTTTTGTGCCCTTCTGCGCCACTCTTTTTTGTGCCTTTCTGCCCTCTGTGCCACTCGTTTTCCACTCTTTTTTTGTGCCTTTCTGTCCTCTGTTCCACTCGTTTCCCTCTTTTTTTTTGTGCCTTTCTGCCCTCTGTTCCACTCGTTTTTTTGTGCCCTTCTGCCCTCTGTGCCACTCGTTTTTCGTGCCTTTCTGCCCTCTGTTCCTTTCGTTTTTCTGTACCAGCTTGTGTGGAAACGCATATAATTGGGTGAGTATCTGTGCTTTTATCTGTGTATGCTTATTTTGCTTGCATACCACTTGGTGAATATCTGAGAGTGTGGGTTTGTGTGCCTTTTTGAGCTAACCAGGTACATTTCCACCTTAAAGATCAGGGAAAATATTTTAATCAAGAAATATTTCCATGGTTTGTCAAATGTCCTGGGCATACGCTGGTATTCAGTGAATATAAAAATGTGTGTGCATTGCAATGTTTGTGCAATTATATGCATTTAACAACAAATACATAGACAAAAAGAATGCTCTACAAATAGCAGAACTGTTGCTGCGTAATTGTGCACCGTTTCACACCAAGAACATATCAAATTAACTGCTTGTCTCCAAGCCACGCCCTTAGCTTCGCCCCTTCTGTTACATTTAGTTAGTGCCTGCATTTATTTTTTTTTCCATTTAAAGCACTGATGCTTCCAAGTACATAATTCTCCATTAGTCTGTACACGTTTGCCTAGATCTCTGAATAATAATAGGTTCAATAACTCGAAAGAGAAAAATATACAAGAACAGTATTTCTTACGAAACGTCCCTAAACCTATAAAAATTAGCAGAAAAGAAGTTGGTCATTTAAAGAAGCAGCGAGTGCTTTTCAAAGAAGAGCTCTTCAGGAACCAGCCAGCGCCACGTTGACTGCAAGGTGACATGTTTACGTAGGACCACGTTCCCAGAACAGATGGCTGGCTTGTCTTTACCCACGCAGAGGAAAGGAAATTAGGGCTGCACACAGAACAAGCATTTGCAATGCAATAGGTCTCGCATTTGCAAAAGTTTAAGCTATTGGCATTGTTCATGACAATGCCTTTTTTAATCTATTTTATAAAACAAACACATAATGGCATTTATTTATCATTTACAAAGCCAATAGCTAGTGTTGCATTATTATTAGCAATGACAGCTGCTCACACTTTTATAATGCGAGACCTATTGCATTGCAAATGCTTGTTTGCCTCATGAACTCTCTCAGGAGGACTGCACTGTTAACAGTTTTCTTCTCCATTTTCTTGAACTGTTTAGAAGGTGTCTCCTTTGGTGTTTAATGTTCTTTCTCCTCAAAAACAATTTCAAAGACTGTTTTATGTTCAGAAGGAGCGCTTTATTTTAGATGGTTTAGAAGATATGTCAGAAGCTTCACCTGAGGTAATTCGGTCCTTTGCCGTGCACTTCTGGAGTCACAGTTGTAACCTTATTTTCCTTTAACATTATTTGTTGAACATTTGCAGCAAATCTTGCAGTCTTTGGATGTATGAGCCGCCTATAAGCACCAAATGCATTCCTTGTGAAGATCATCAGGATAGGGCCTCTTTTATTTCACAAGAAAAGCAAGATCTAAAAAACTTTTCAGAAGATTAAGAAATTGCTCTAACCCAGCCTGAACAAGCCTCCCAAGCATTTGTCTTCCATAAAAAGTTGGAAAGGGATATTATGGATCCCAAATAGACTTATCTGTAGAGATGTACCCAGAGCTTGTTTCAAGATGATGTTGTTTACAGCCTCTTGGCTATGGTAATGTTACCGTTGGACTCCAGCTCCACAACTGGAATGATTCAAGAATGTGAATCTAAGGAAGATCCAATGCTGGAGAACCACACCTTACTCCCTCCTAACTAGCCTAAAAACCTGATTAAAAAGGTCCGTCAGTGTTAAACAATGCAAAGCCCCTTCATACGGTGATTGTTGAGTTCACAAAGGAAACCCTCTTTCAAACCCTTCCTAATGTATTTGTCAAAGGGTTTACAATATAAAATCCTTTATTACTGTATCTGACGCAAGGTATGTGTTAAATTGTAATCGGTTAAGAGCAACAGAACCACTTATTAGGTGGACCAACACAACTATCGCCCAATTAAGATGATCTAAGGAAGAAAATCAACAAAGAGTTGCAGCCCAGCTCTCTATACTGCTTTTAAAACACGTTTTGTGATTACATAAGCAGAAGATATGGTAGACCATAAAGCTGAAGCAGTGTACAGCTGGAATAATGACAGGTTCAAATCTTTAATGAAAACACTGGAAACAGAAACCAAGCAAGCCCAGATTATCATTCCTAGTCTTTTGCCCATTCGCTAGATCAGTTCTTGCATTAAAAAAAAAAAAACACAATAGCTGCAGTCTATGAGATGTTGTCAAAATTTGTATTAAATACTATGCTTAGGTAACCTCTGGTTCTTTACCCAGGCCTAGCATTACTTTAAAATGCCAAGTTGGGAGTTTGACAGTCAAATCGCTCACCTCCTCATAGCTCTTCTTCAATGTTTTAGAAGGCAGATCAGGTGGATACACCAGAACAGGTTTAGGGGTCACAGGCTCCTCCTTCCAGCTGTTCTGTACAGTGTCAACAGACAGCTCAACAGTGGCTTCTGCAAAAGTAAAGATCAGTATAATAGCATGTACAAAGTAATGCAGATTCTTGTCAGGCCAAACAATTTCGTTCAAGTTATTCAAGGCTCTGGTGAATCTTAAATCAAATGGTTAAAAGGTGCAGGAGAATGGCAGGGCAGAGCGTAGCGCAGGGCAGAGAGAAGATCAGGGGCAGGGCAGGGGGCATCAGGAGAGCAGGTTGCAAGGGCAGGGAGCAGTGGCAAGGCAGGGAAGGGCGCAGCGGCAGGGAAGGGCGCAGCGGCAGGGAAGGGCGCAGCGGGCGGGCGCACCGGTTGGGCACAGCGGCAGGGCAGGGCAAAGCAGGGGGCAGGGCAAAGCAGGGGGCAGGGCAAAGCAGGGGGCAGGGCAAAGCAGGGGGCAGGGCAAAGCAGGGGGCAGGGCAAAGCAGGGGGCAGGGCAAAGCAGGGGGCAGGGCAAAGCAGGGGGCAGGGCAAGGCAGGGGGCAGCGGCAGGGCAAGGCAGGGGGCAGCGGCAGGGCAAGGCAGGGGGCAGCGGCAGGGCAAGGCAGGGGGCAGCGGCAGGGCAAGGCAGGGGGCAGCGGCAGGGCAAGGCAGGGGGCAGCGGCAGGGCAAGGCAGGGGGCAGCGGCAGGGCAAGGCAGGGGGCAGCGGCAGGGCAAGGCAGGGCGCAGCGGCAAGGCAGGGGGCAGCGGCAAGGCAAGGCAGGGGGCAGCGGCAAGGCAAGGCAGAGGGCAAGGCAGGGCGCAGCGGCAGGGCAAGGCAGGGCGCAGCGGCAGGGCAAGGCAGGGCGCAGCGGCAGGGCAAGGCAGGGCGCAGCGGCAGGGCAAGGCAGGGCGCAGCGGCAAGGCAGGGCGCAGCGGCAGGGCAAGGCAGGGCGCAGCGGCAGGGCAGAGGAGGGCGCAGCGGCAGGGCAGAGGAGGGCGCAGCGGCAGGGCAGAGGAGGGCGCAGCGGCAGGGCAGAGGAGGGCGCAGCGGCAGGGCAGAGGAGGGCGCAGCGGCAGGGCAGAGGAGGGCGCAGCGGCAGGGCAGAGGAGGGCGCAGCGGCAGGGCAGAGGAGGGCGCAGCGGCAGGGCAGAGGAGGGCGCAGCGGCAGGGCAGAGGAGGGCGCAGCGGCAGGGCAGAGGAGGGCGCAGCGGCAGGGCAGAGGAGGGCGCAGCGGCAGGGCAGAGGAGGGCGCAGCGGCAGGGCAGAGGAGGGCGCAGCGGCAGGGCAGAGGAGGGCGCAGCGGCAGGTCAGAACGCAAGGCAGAGCGCAGCGGCAGGGCAAGGCAGAGCGCAGCGGCAGGGCAAGGCAGAGCGCAGCGGCAGGGCAAGGCAGAGCGCAGCGGCAGGGCAAGGCAGAGCGCAGCGGCAGGGCAAGGCAGAGCGCAGCGGCAGGGCAAGGCAGAGCGGCAGGGCGCAGCGGCAGGGCACAGCGGCAAGGCAGGGCGCAGCGGCAGGGCACAGCGGCAAGGCAGGGCGCAGTGGCAGGGCACAGCGGCAAGGCAGGGCGCAGTGGCAGGGCACAGCGGCAAGGCAGGGCGCAGAGGCAGGGCACAGCGGCAAGGCAGGGCGCAGTGGCAGGGCACAGCGGCAAGGCAGGGCGCAGTGGCAGGCTGCAGTGGCAGGGCAGAGGAGGGCGCAGCGGCAGGGCAGGGCGCAGTGGCACGGCGCAGTGGCAGGGCAGAGGAGGGCGCAGTGGCAGGGCAGAGGAGGGCGCAGCGGCAGGGCAGAGGAGGGCGCAGCGGCAGGGCAGAGGAGGGCGCAGCGGCAGGGCAGAGGAGGGCGCAGCGGCGGAGGGCGCAGCGGCAAGGCAGGGCGCAGCGGCAGGTCAGAACACAGGGCAGAGCGCAGTGGCAGGGCAAGGCAGAGCGCAGCGGCAGGGCAGAGCGGCAGGGCGCAGCGGCAAGGCAGGGCGCAGCGGCAGGGCGCAGCGGCAAGGCAGGGCGCAGCGGCAGGGCGCAGCGGCAAGGCAGGGCGCAGCGGCAGGGCGCAGCGGCAAGGCAGGGCGCAGCGGCAGGGCGCAGCGGCAAGGCAGGGCGCAGCGGCAGGGCGCAGCGACAAGGCAGGGCGCAGTGGCAGGGCGCAGCGACAAGGCAGGGCGCAGTGGCAGGGCACAGCGGCAAGGCAGGGCGCAGTGGCAGGGCACAGCGGCAAGGCAGAGGAGGGCGCAGTGGCAGTGCAGAACGCAGGGCAGAGCGCAGTGGAAGGGCACAGCGGCAAGGCAGGGCGCAGTGGCAGGGCGCAGTGGCAGGGCACAGCGGCAAGGCACAGCGGCAAGGCAGGGCACAGCGGCAAGGCAGGGCGCAGTGGTAGGGCACAGCGGCAAGGCAGGGCGCAGTGGCAGGGCACAGCGGCAAGGCAGGGCGCAGTGGCAGGGCACAGCAGCAAGGCAGAGGAGGGTGCAGTGGCAGGGCAGAACGCAGGGCAGAGCGCAGTGGAAGGGCACAGCGGCAAGGCAGGGCAGGGCACAGCGGCAAGGCAGGGCGCAGTGGCAGGGCACAGCAGCAGGGCAGAGGAGGGCGCAGCGGCAGGGCAGAGGAGGGCGCAGCGGCAGGGCAGAGGAGGGCGCAGCGGCAGGGCAGAGGAGGGCGCAGCGGCAGGGCAGAGGAGGGCGCAGCGGCAGGGCAGAGGAGGGCGCAGCGGCAGGGCAGAGAAGGGCGCAGCGGCAGGGCAGAGAAGGGCGCAGTGGCAGGGCACAGGGCGCAGCGGCAGAGCAGGGCGCAGCGGCTGGGCAGGGCACAGCGGCTGGGCAGGTGAGAATGCGGGGCAGGGCGCAGTGGCAGGGCAGAGGAGGGCGCAGTGGCAGGGCAGAGGAGGGCGCAGTGGCAGGGCAGAGCGCAGTGGCAGGGCAGAGGAGGGCGCAGTGGCAGGGCACAGGGCAGGGCGCAGTGGCAGGGCAGAGTGCAGGGGCAGTGGCAGGGCATGGCAGGGCGCAGTGGCAGGGCGCAGTGGCAGGGCGCAGTGGCAGGGCGCAGTGGCAGGGCCAGAGACAGGGCCGTGGCAGAGCAGGGCGCAGTGGAAGAGCAGAGCAGAGCGCAGCGGCAGAGCAGGGCGCAGCGGCAGAGCAGGGCACAGCGGCAGGGAAGGGCGCAGCGGCAGGGAAGGGCGCAGCGGGCGGGCGCACCGGTTGGGCACAGCGGCAGGGCAGGGCAAAGCAGGGGGCAGGGCAAAGCAGGGGGCAGGGCAAAGCAGGGGGCAGGGCAAAGCAGGGGGCAGGGCAAAGCAGGGGGCAGGGCAAAGCAGGGGGCAGGGCAAAGCAGGGGGCAGGGCAAAGCAGGGGGCAGGGCAAGGCAGGGGGCAGCGGCAGGGCAAGGCAGGGGGCAGCGGCAGGGCAAGGCAGGGGGCAGCGGCAGGGCAAGGCAGGGGGCAGCGGCAGGGCAAGGCAGGGGGCAGCGGCAGGGCAAGGCAGGGGGCAGCGGCAGGGCAAGGCAGGGGGCAGCGGCAGGGCAAGGCAGGGGGCAGCGGCAGGGCAAGGCAGGGCGCAGCGGCAAGGCAGGGGGCAGCGGCAAGGCAAGGCAGGGGGCAGCGGCAAGGCAAGGCAGAGGGCAAGGCAGGGCGCAGCGGCAGGGCAAGGCAGGGCGCAGCGGCAGGGCAAGGCAGGGCGCAGCGGCAGGGCAAGGCAGGGCGCAGCGGCAGGGCAAGGCAGGGCGCAGCGGCAAGGCAGGGCGCAGCGGCAGGGCAAGGCAGGGCGCAGCGGCAGGGCAGAGGAGGGCGCAGCGGCAGGGCAGAGGAGGGCGCAGCGGCAGGGCAGAGGAGGGCGCAGCGGCAGGGCAGAGGAGGGCGCAGCGGCAGGGCAGAGGAGGGCGCAGCGGCAGGGCAGAGGAGGGCGCAGCGGCAGGGCAGAGGAGGGCGCAGCGGCAGGGCAGAGGAGGGCGCAGCGGCAGGGCAGAGGAGGGCGCAGCGGCAGGGCAGAGGAGGGCGCAGCGGCAGGGCAGAGGAGGGCGCAGCGGCAGGGCAGAGGAGGGCGCAGCGGCAGGGCAGAGGAGGGCGCAGCGGCAGGGCAGAGGAGGGCGCAGCGGCAGGTCAGAACGCAAGGCAGAGCGCAGCGGCAGGGCAAGGCAGAGCGCAGCGGCAGGGCAAGGCAGAGCGCAGCGGCAGGGCAAGGCAGAGCGCAGCGGCAGGGCAAGGCAGAGCGCAGCGGCAGGGCAAGGCAGAGCGCAGCGGCAGGGCAAGGCAGAGCGGCAGGGCGCAGCGGCAGGGCACAGCGGCAAGGCAGGGCGCAGCGGCAGGGCACAGCGGCAAGGCAGGGCGCAGTGGCAGGGCACAGCGGCAAGGCAGGGCGCAGTGGCAGGGCACAGCGGCAAGGCAGGGCGCAGAGGCAGGGCACAGCGGCAAGGCAGGGCGCAGTGGCAGGGCACAGCGGCAAGGCAGGGCGCAGTGGCAGGCTGCAGTGGCAGGGCAGAGGAGGGCGCAGCGGCAGGGCAGGGCGCAGTGGCACGGCGCAGTGGCAGGGCAGAGGAGGGCGCAGTGGCAGGGCAGAGGAGGGCGCAGCGGCAGGGCAGAGGAGGGCGCAGCGGCAGGGCAGAGGAGGGCGCAGCGGCAGGGCAGAGGAGGGCGCAGCGGCGGAGGGCGCAGCGGCAAGGCAGGGCGCAGCGGCAGGTCAGAACACAGGGCAGAGCGCAGTGGCAGGGCAAGGCAGAGCGCAGCGGCAGGGCAGAGCGGCAGGGCGCAGCGGCAAGGCAGGGCGCAGCGGCAGGGCGCAGCGGCAAGGCAGGGCGCAGCGGCAGGGCGCAGCGGCAAGGCAGGGCGCAGCGGCAGGGCGCAGCGGCAAGGCAGGGCGCAGCGGCAGGGCGCAGCGGCAAGGCAGGGCGCAGCGGCAGGGCGCAGCGACAAGGCAGGGCGCAGTGGCAGGGCGCAGCGACAAGGCAGGGCGCAGTGGCAGGGCACAGCGGCAAGGCAGGGCGCAGTGGCAGGGCACAGCGGCAAGGCAGAGGAGGGCGCAGTGGCAGTGCAGAACGCAGGGCAGAGCGCAGTGGAAGGGCACAGCGGCAAGGCAGGGCGCAGTGGCAGGGCGCAGTGGCAGGGCACAGCGGCAAGGCACAGCGGCAAGGCAGGGCACAGCGGCAAGGCAGGGCGCAGTGGTAGGGCACAGCGGCAAGGCAGGGCGCAGTGGCAGGGCACAGCGGCAAGGCAGGGCGCAGTGGCAGGGCACAGCAGCAAGGCAGAGGAGGGTGCAGTGGCAGGGCAGAACGCAGGGCAGAGCGCAGTGGAAGGGCACAGCGGCAAGGCAGGGCGCAGTGGCAGGGCACAGCAGCAGGGCAGAGGAGGGCGCAGCGGCAGGGCAGAGGAGGGCGCAGCGGCAGGGCAGAGGAGGGCGCAGCGGCAGGGCAGAGGAGGGCGCAGCGGCAGGGCAGAGGAGGGCGCAGCGGCAGGGCAGAGGAGGGCGCAGCGGCAGGGCAGAGAAGGGCGCAGCGGCAGGGCAGAGAAGGGCGCAGTGGCAGGGCACAGGGCGCAGCGGCAGAGCAGGGCGCAGCGGCTGGGCAGGGCACAGCGGCTGGGCAGGTGAGAATGCGGGGCAGGGCGCAGTGGCAGGGCAGAGGAGGGCGCAGTGGCAGGGCAGAGGAGGGCGCAGTGGCAGGGCAGAGCGCAGTGGCAGGGCAGAGGAGGGCGCAGTGGCAGGGCACAGGGCAGGGCGCAGTGGCAGGGCAGAGTGCAGGGGCAGTGGCAGGGCATGGCAGGGCGCAGTGGCAGGGCGCAGTGGCAGGGCGCAGTGGCAGGGCGCAGTGGCAGGGCCAGAGACAGGGCCGTGGCAGAGCAGGGCGCAGTGGAAGAGCAGAGCAGAGCGCAGCGGCAGAGCAGGGCGCAGCGGCAGAGCAGGGCACAGCGGCAGAGGAGGGCGCAGCGGCAGGGCAGGGCGCAGCGGCAGGGCAGAGGAGGGCGCAGCGGCAGGGCAGAGGAGGGCGCAGCGGCAGGGCAGAGGAGGGCGCAGCGGCAGGGCAGAGGAGGGCGCAGCGGCAGGGCAGAGGAGGGTGCAGTGGCAGGGCACAGGGCGCAGCGGCAGAGCAGGGCGCAGCGGCTGGGCAGGGCGCAGCTGCTGGGCAGGTGAGAATGCGGGGCAGGGCGCAGTGGCAGGGCAGAGGAGGGCGCAGTGGCAGGGCAGAGGAGGGCGCAGTGGCAGGGCAGAGGAGGGCGCAGGGGCAGGGCAGGGCGCAGTGGCAGGGCACAGGGCAGGGCGCAGTGGCAGGGCACAGGGCAGGGCGCAGTGGCAGGGCAGAGTGCAGGGGCAGTGGCAGGGCATGGCAGGGCGCAGTGGCAGGGCGCAGTGGCAGGGCCAGAGACAGGGCCGTGGCAGAGCAGGGCGCAGTGGAAGAGCAGAGCAGAGCGCAGCGGCAGAGCAGGGCGCAGCGGCAGAGCAGGGCGCAGCGGCAGAGCAGGGCGCAGCGGCAGAGCAGGGCGCAGCGGCAGAGCAGGGCGCAGCGGCAGAGCAGGGCGCAGCGGCAGAGCAGGGCGCAGGGGCAGGGCCAGAGGCAGGGCCCAGTGGCAGAGCAGGGCGGAGCACAGTGGCAGAGCAGGGCAGAGCACAGTGGCAGAGCAGGGCAGAGCACAGTGGCAGAGCAGGTCGCAGTGGCAGGGCAAAGCAGGTCGCAGTGGCAGGGCAAAGCAGAGCGCAGGGCGAGTGCAGTGGAAGGGCAGAGCACAGTGGCAGGGAAGGGCAGAGCACAGTGGCAGGGAAGGGCAGAGCACAGTGGCAGGGAAGGGCAGAGCACAGTGGCAGGGAAGGGCAGAGCACAGTGGCAGGGAAGGGCAGAGCACAGTGGCAGGGAAGGGCAGAGCACAGTGGCAGGGAAGGGCAGAGCACAGTGGCAGGGAAGGGCAGAGCACAGTGGCAGGGAAGGACAGAGCACAGTGGCAGGGAAGGGCAGAGCACAGTGGCAGGGAGTAGTGCAGGGTAGATAAGAGTGGAGTGGGGGCCAGGGGCGCAGAGTGGTGTAGAGAGCAGTGAGGTATAGTACAGTGGTGCAGAGCAGAATAGAGTGGCATAGAGTGCAGTGATGTAGAGTGCAATGGTGTAGACTAACATAGCATGCAGTCGTGTAGAGTGCAGTGGCATAAACAATCTTGTAGAGTATAGTGGCATAAAGTGCAGTGGTGCAAAGTAGTTGGCATAGTTGCAGTGGCATAGGGCATATTGGTTTTAACTACAGTGGTTTAGAGTGCAATGGTAAAGCATAGATTCCAGCGGTGCAGAGTGGCGCAGCGCAGAGAGCAGTGGCACAGAGTAGATTGTTTCACAGTCGAGTGGAGTGGTTCAGGGTAGAGTATAGTGGTGCAGGGTACAATGCAGGACCATAGAGGAGTGGTGTAGAATGCAGTGTAGTGGATTCGAGTGCAGTGGCATATAGAGCAGTGGCATGAAGCAGAGTAAAGTGGTGTGGAGCAGTGCAAGGTAGAGTGGTGTAGAGTAGTGTAGAGAGTGCAGGGCTGCAGAATGAAGTGGTGTGGAGTGGCTCAGAGTAGAGTGACAGAGTGCAGTGACACAGAGTATACAGCTTCAGGACAGAGTGGAGTGGTGCAAGGCAGAGTGGTGTAGTGCAGGGCAGAGCCGTGGAGTAGAGCAGAGTACAGTTGAGTGGGGCAGAGCAGAGTACAGTAGAGTGGGGCAGGGCAGAGTACAGTAGAGTGGGGCAGGGCAGAGTACAGTGATGTATAGTAGAGTAGGATAGAGTGCACTGGCAGTGTGGAGTAAAGAGGCGTAGAGTGAAGTACAATACAGTGTCAGAGTGGAGTCGTGCACAGTAGATTAGAATGGCGAAGATGGGAGTGGCTTGGAGTGCATTCTCTTGGAGTGGCGTAGAGTGGTGCAGAGTAGACTGCAGTGGCATATAGTGGCGTAGAATTCAATGGCAGAGTAGAATGGAATAGTGTACAGGGTGTAGAGTGGCGTACAGTGCATTGGTGTAGAGTGGTGCAGAGTTAAGTGACAGAGTGCAATGGTGTGGCGTAGAGTAAAGTGCACTGGTGCAGAGTAGACTGGCAAAGAGTGTGGTGGCTATTGATTTTGAGTCAAGTTGTCTAGAGAACACTAATGTACAGTGCAGTAGTGCTGCAGAACATAGTGGCATAATGTGGAGTGACACAGAGTGGAATAGAGTGGGGTAGGCTACAGTGGCATACAGTAAATTGAATCCGAGTACAGTGAAGTGGCATAGGCTGCAGTGGCATAGAGTAGATTGTTTTAGAGTAGAGTGAAGTTGTGTAGAGTGCAGTGGTACAGAGTAGTGTGTTAGTGTAGTGGTACAGAGTGGATTAGAGTACAGTGGCGCAGAGTTGAGCAATGCAGATTAGAATGACAGAGTGGAGTGGGGCAGAGTGGAGTGGGGCAGAGTGGAGTGGGGCAGAGTAGAGTGGGGCAGAGTAGAGTGGGGCAGAGTAGAGTGGGGCAGAGTAGAGTGGGGCAGAGTAGAGTGGGGCGGAGTAGAGTGGGGCGGAGTAGAGTGGGGCGGAGTAGAGTGGGGCGGAGTAGAGTGGGGCGGAGTAGAGTGGGGCGGAGTAGAGTGGGGCGGAGTAGAGTGGGGCGGAGTAGAGTGGGGCGGAGTAGAGTGGGGCGGAGTAGAGTGGGGCGGAGTAGAGTGGGGCGGAGTAGAGTGGGGCGGAGTAGAGTGGGGCGGAGTAGAGTGGGGCGGAGTAGAGTGGGGCGGAGTAGAGTGGGGCGGAGTAGAGTGGGGCGGAGTAGAGTGGGGCGGAGTAGAGTGGGGCGGAGTAGAGTGGGGCGGAGTAGAGTGGGGCGGAGTAGAGTGGGGCGGAGTAGAGTGGGGCGGAGTAGAGTGGGGCGGAGTAGAGTGGGGCGGAGTAGAGTGGGGCAGAGTAGAGTGGGGCAGAGTAGAGTGGGGCGGGGCAGAGTGGGGCAGAGTGGGGCAGAGTGGGGCAGAGTGGGGCAGAGTGGGGCAGAGTGGGGCAGAGTGGGGCAGAGTGGGGCAGAGTGGGGCAGAGTGGGGCAGAGTGGGGCAGAGTGGGGCAGAGTGGGGCAGAGTGGGGCAGAGTGGGGCAGAGTGGGGCAGAGTGGGGCAGAGTGGGGCAGAGTGGGGCAGAGTGGGGCAGAGTGGGGCAGAGTGGGGCAGAGTGGGGCAGAGTGGGGCAGAGTGGGGCAGAGTGGGGCAGAGTGGGGCAGAGTGGGGCAGAGTGGGGCAGAGTGGAGTGGGGCAGAGTGGAGTGGGGCAGAGTGGAGTGGGGCGGAGTGGAGTGGGGCGGAGTGGGGCAGAGTGCAGAATAGTGTGGCATAGAGGGCATTGGTGTAGAGTAGACTGGTTCAAAGTAGAATGCAGTGGCGTATGGCGTAGAGAGCAGTGGTGTAGAGAGCAGCGCCATGGCGTAGAGTGGTACAAAGTAAAAGGGATGCAAAGTAATAGAGAGGTGCAAATTAATAGAGAGGCGCAAAGTAATACAAAGTAGTATAGTGGTGCAGAGAGCAGTGACTTAGAATACAGTGCAGTAATGCATAGAGCTCAATGGTGTAGAGAGACGCAGAGTGCAGTGCCGTGGCATAGAGTAGACCGTTGTATAGTGGCGTGAAGCGCAGTCGTGGAAAGGTGGTGGCGTAGGTGCACTGGCGTAGGATGCATTAGTTTTGAGTAAAGTGTCAAGTGAATTGCCATAGAGTACAGTGGTTTAGAGTACAGTGGTTTAGAGTACAGTGGTTTAGAGTACAGTGGCGTAGTGCAGGGTGGCGCAGTGTAGAGTGCAGTGGCGTGGAGTGGCCCAGAATGGAGTAGAGAGGCACAGAGTGCAGTGGCATAAAGCAGATTATTTAAGAGTAGAGCGAAGTGGTGTAGAGTGCAGTTTTGCAGAGTGCAGAGACGTAGAGTGCAAAGGTATAGAACAGAGTGGTGCAATGTGGAATGGCGTATAGTGGAATGGAGTGGTGTAGACTGCAGTGGCAGAGTAGATTGCTGTAGAGTTAAGTGGCATACAGTGCAGTGGTATAGAGTAGTTGTCTTAAAGTGAAATGATTCAGATCAGATTACAGTGGCTTAAAGTGGATTGGCGCAGAGTACAGTGGTGTTGAGAGGAGCCATGCAGAGTACAGTAACATGGATTTCAGTGGCATGGAGAGCAGTGATGTAGAGTGGCGTACAGTGAAGTGGCATAGAGTGGAGTGGCGCAGGGTAGAGCGCAATGGCAGAGTGGAATGATGAGTAGAGTGGCGTAGAGTGGTGTGGAGTAGAGTACAGTGGTGTAGAGTGCAGTAGAGAGGTATAGAGTTAAAAAGGTGCAGAGTAGAGTGGAGTGGCATACATTGCAGTCAGGAAGAGTAGACTGTCAAGAGTACTGAGGCAGCAGAAGCATTGTTAGGTTATGTTAATTAAACTTCTATAGTGCACAAATACCACTGGTCTCTTGGCGCTTACCTTAGGACTATCATAACATGTTACTGCTAAGCGTGTTTAAATAAAGTCTTTAGCTTTTTACGAAAGGGAAGAAGTGCTACTTTCCTCAAAATCTCCAGCAATCCATTCCAAATATAAGAGATCAAGCCGGAGAGAATGCCTGACCGCCCAAGGTAGCTTTACTAAATCCCGGGCAGGTCAACAAATTTCCTCAGAGGATCGTAGATGGCGACTGGTTAGATAGTGCCCCAGGCACTCCTTGATGTAGACCGGTAAAGTACCATATAGTGTCTTATGTGCAATATACAGGCCTTTAAACAAGGCAGTCTGTTTAATCAGCAACCAATGAAGTTGTTGCAACAATGGAGTCGAATGCACCAGTCTCTACAGTTTAAGCAGCAATCTTGCTGCATCACTCATAGTCACCTAGGATTTGTCCATCAACTTATTAGATAAGCAGATGTACAAGGCATTCCTGTAGTCCAGACATGACAATATGCTACTACCACTGTCCACATAGTTGAGAATTAGAGCACTAGGACCAGCTTCCGTAGTTGTCTGAGAAGAGCTGTACAGCTCCCACATACTATTGCGACTTGTTTGGACCTTGATAGGCTACTGTCTAGCTTAATGCCAAGACTTTTTGCTACTAGTACAGAACACGGGGGACAAAGCCAAGATCCAGGGGCCAAATACTGCCTAAACAAGAATTCCCTTTCGTGGTGATTGCCAGAACTTCGGTCTTTCCTGGATTGATCATCAGAGTTCGCTCTCATCCAGTTAACAGTGAACCGCAAGATATTCTGCATGTTCAACTGTTACTGCGTAGAGCTCTCAATCTGCAATACCAACTGAGTGTCACCAGCATAATCAAACAGTTGGCAATCCAGATATGTCAAAGCTACAATCATAGCCTGTATATACAAGTTAAACGGGGGAGGGGGGAAGGGAGCCTTCATGATTCTTGAGGGTCCCCACAGGTAAATGCGCTTGCCCTGGAGACATGACCACCCATCTGTACCCTCCGTGAGCGATCATTAACTATGAGAGCTACAGTAGGGCAGCCCCTGTATTCCCACAAGCCAGCAAACGATGCACTAGCATTCGATGATCAACCATATTGAACGCTGCCATGAGATAAAACAGGATCAGCGCTGAAGATCTACTCTTATCTGTCACCAACCTGAGTTCATCCAGCACAGAAAGCATTGCTAATTCTGTGCTATGATGGGTCCGAAAGCCAGATTGTCAAGGGCGGAGCAGTTGATGACCCTCCACAAATTTTCTAAGGATCTTGGTGACATGCCGCTCCAAAATCTTGGCCTGGAGTGGCAGAAGGGATACCGAGCGATAGTTCATTAGGTTCTTAGAGAGTAGAAGCATAAAGTGGTGCAAAGTAGAGTGGGGTAAACAGCAGTGACGTAGAGAACAGTAATGTAGAGTAGAACAGAGGGGCATAGAGTCCAGTGGCATAGGACGCAATGGTGTAGAGTGATAGTGTGCAGTGCAGTGCCGTAGAGTGCAGTGGTATCGGATAGAATGTTGTAGAGTATAGTGGTGTGAAGTGGTGTAAAGTAGTTGGCATAGGTGCAGTGGGGTAGGGTGCATTGGTTTTGAGCAAAGTGTTGTGAAGTGAACTGACAGTGTTGTGGTTTAGAGTAAAGTGGAGCTGCGCAAGTGGATTTTTCAGAGTAGAATGAAGTGGCATAGAGTGGAGTGGTGCAGGGTAGAGTGGAATAGTATAGAGTAGTGGCGTAGAATGCATTGGCATAGAGTGAAGTGTTGCAGAATGAAGTGGCTTAGACTGGAGTGGTGTATAGTGCAGTGGCGAACAGAGCCATGGTGCATAGTAGAGTGAGGTAGAATGCACTGACAGAGTACAGTGGTGTAGAGTAGATAGTCACAGAGTGAAGCGACAGAGTACAGGGTCAGAATGCACTGGTTCATAGTGGATTAGAGTGGCATACAGTGTAATGGTGTAAAGTGCACTGGCACAGAGTGCCGTAGAGTGGCGTAGAGTGCTGTGGCATAGAGAGCTGCGCTGCAGAGTAGAGTTTAGTGGTGTAGAGTAGAGTGGCGTAGAGTGCATTCTTGTAGAGTGCAGTGGTGCTGAATAAAGTGACTTACAGTGTAACGGTGTATTGTAGAGTGAAAGGGGTGTGAACTGCAGTAGCAAAGAGTAGATTATTTCAGAGTAGAGTGAAGTTGTGTAGAGCGCAGTGGTATAAAGTAAAATGCCGTAGAGTGCAGTGGTGTGGATTGGCATAGAGTAGAGAGGCATAGAGTTCAGTGTTGCATATGTTACAGGCATAGTGTGTAGTGGTGTATAGTAGACTGGTGCATAGCGTAGTGGCGCAGAGAGGCGTAGAGTGCAGTGGCATAGAGTGCAGTGGTGTAGGATGCAGTGAGGCAGGGCAGGATAGGATGGTGTAGAGTGCAGTGACAGTGTACAACGGCATAGACTGCAGTGGTGTAACAGTGGCGTAGAGTTCAGTGGTGCAGAGAAGATTGGTATGGAGTGCATTGGCTTTGAGTAAAGTCGTGCAGAGTGCATTGGCATAGAATGCACTGGTTTTGAGTAAAGTGGTGGAGTGCGCATTGGCATGGAGTGCAGTTGTGTAAATTGGTGCAGAGGGGAGTGGTGGGGAGGGCAGTGGTGCCAAGTGCAGTGGCAGAGAGTTGATTGTTTCTGAGTGGGGTGAAGTGCAGATTTTGGCATAGAGGGGATTGGCATAAAGTGCACTGGGGTACAGTGGAGTGGTACAGAGTAGAGTGCAATGGGGTAGAGTGCAGTGTTGCAAAGTAGGGTGGCATAGTGTGGCATGGAGTGGTGTAGAGTGCAGTGGCAAAGTGTATAGTGGTGCAATGTACAGTATTGTGGGGTAGAGTACATTAGCACAGAGGGGAGTGGACTAGTGCAGATAAGAGTGCAGTGACAGCATAGAGTGGTGCAGAGTAGGGGACAGTGACGTGGAGAGGTGTGGGGTAACATTGAGCATGCATGGTATTAAGCGTACTGCCATTAGAGACAACACATCCGCAATTGAAATGACCATTACATTTGCACTCACATACAGTTTTACTGATAAAAGTATACCGTGTACAAACGATAATGTATGGAGATGTTTTCAATTAATGACATTTAAATTTTGTTGAATGATAGAAAAAAAAATAATAATTCGCGCAGCCTTCCTCAAGCAGACCCCCCAGTAGCCGGCATGATTGTCACGCAAATCCTCTCACTTTGAAGTCATAAAAATAAAAACCAAGCTCTCTGGAAGAGACCGTCTGACATTTGACCTCTGTCTTTGAATGTACAGCAAATGTGACAAGATATGACCAATATTTAAAAGGCCTGTTTACAGAAAGCATGTTAGTGAAACAATACAGTAAACAAGTATTTTTGTGCAACGGGAGGGATGAATACAAGCTGGACAGCCTAAAGCAAATAAAGCCAGCAAATAGAAAGCCAGAATTACAAACCCCACATCCAACGGTAAGCAACGGGCTGAATGCATTCCTAGGTCAACTTTCTGAATGTGCCCAAGATGTCTTTAGCAAACCAGACAGCTGTGCTGTCTGCTAGGTAGCGACCTAAACAAGCATTGGCATAGCCAATAGGTCTCGCTTTTGGGACCTTATAAGTATTTAGTTATGCAGCACAATATCCTTGGTGCAACAACATTAACTGTTGCATGGTTAAACACTTATAAGGCCCCTAAGGCGAGACCTATTGGCTATGCCAATGCTTTTTCTTTTTTTTTTTTTAAAGGACTAGCAGTGCTATCAGGCTCCGGCTGCCACTTAGAGGTAGAGAGAGAGAGAGAGGGGTAGAGAGAGAGAGAGAGGTAGGGAGGTAGAGAGAGAGAGAGGGAGGTAGAGAGAGAGAGAGGTAGGGAGGTAGAGAGAGAGAGAGAGAGAGAGGTAGGGAGGTAGAGAGAGAGAGAGAGAGAGGTAGGGAGGTAGAGAGAGAGAGAGGTAGGGAGGTAGAGAGAGAGGTAGGGAGGTAGAGAGAGGTAGGGAGGTAGGGAGGTAGAGAGAGGTAGGGAGGTAGAGAGAGAGAGGTAGGGAGGTAGACCGAGAGGTAGGGCGATAGAGAGAGAGGTAGGGCGGTAGAGAGAGAGGTAGGGCGGTAGAGAGAGAGAGGTAGGGCGGTAGAGAGAGAGGTAGGGCGGTAGAGAGAGAGGTAGCTTTAATAACTACAAAAGATTCCCATTTCCAAAGAGAAACAGTAAACAACAAAGTATTTCTTCTTCCTGTTAAAACTACAACTGTACAGTCAACAAGTACAAAGCTACAAATTTCAATAACAGACGACGTCTATGTGATTATGTTACAGACTGAGTCATCTCACAGATATACAAAACCTGCTGAGCTGCCAAAAATAGACTGGACGGCACCTGGATACGTTGTGCATTATTACGACTTCTCATCAGATTCAAGTGAACCTGAGATACCACCGGCTCTCCCTTTCAAGCTACAAGTATATGCTCTCTAGCTTTGGCTGAAGAGGCATACTTTGTTACTCCGTGGTTATACCTCTGGATTAACAATCGGATTACTATTCCCGGTCCTCTGAATTAGTTTGGTGACTGTCTTTTTCCTACTACTGAAAGGACACCATCTCCCAGAATGCTCTGCAGTACAACTTGTGAACTTGGTTCTGAAACCACATGCATCATCGCACCGTGAACTTAGGGGCCTGTCCCTGTTGAACATTACAGCAGTTCCAGTTCAGGAAGGAATAGTTTGAGACAGGGTATCGTATAATGTGTATGGTCCTACTGAACCTTTACAAATACCATATTGGTGTAAAATTTCCTGATTAGTATTATTAGTTAAAGAGGAGTGAAGCTTACACGTTGATGTTCTGAAATAACCATGTTTTCAAGTGCTTTCGAAATGTAAGATGATGGGTCTCTGAACGCAACTGCAGGGGAAGGGTATTCCAGAGTCTGGCTATGCAATACGAAAAGGAGTTGCCCCCACTTCGTATCTTTTGGATTTTGGGAATGACGGCCAGGCTCATGCTCACAGAGCGGAGAAGTTTTCTGGGATGATAGAAGGTAATGAGGGACTTATAGATATGAGGACCTTTGCCCATTTAGGTTTTGTAGGCTATGCAAAGGGATTTAAATTTGACCCTCTACAGAATGGGTAGTCAGTGTAGGGTCTTCAGGCACGGCTTCGCCGATTGCGTTCTGGGAGTCCCAAGCAGCATCCTAGCAGCATAGTTCTGGACAACTTGGAGTTTCCTTATGGTAGATTTAAATGGTATCATCACCTCTAGTACTTCCTCTGATGATTGCGACACTGAATCTGCGCACAATCTGCTTGCAGATCTAGAGCAATCTACTGTATTTTCTTAGGATACAATGTAAAATGGTACATCTAATTTCAGTGACCGGTTTTGCTATCAACATTATGGTCACCACTTCTTACAGAAAGCTAGTATCCCACGTGCTGTTTATAATTACACCCAATGGGAACACTGCCCAACACCACCAAAAGGAAGTTCAAAAACATTTGCACAAAAGTTTGCTTATTTTTCTGGTTTGACACATTAGACCCGGCCTCTTACTACTAAAGGCTTGCACCTACACCTGCAAAGAAAAACATGCATAGAAACACCAAGCAGCAGATGTACTCTGCTTCCTTTTTTTCCCAACTGTCTGTAAAGGGTTTCGACTTTTGGAAAGACACCTTAGACAAAATCTGTCTGGGCAACAAAAGATTAGCAGGGTCAGAGAACAGAGGCCTTGTTCAGAGCATGCCTCATACCACATCAAATAATTTTCCTGAACAAAATAGTGCAACAAACTTTCTGTCTTGGAATAGACAAGATGAAGTATATAAACACACCTTGTATTCCCGCATTTTCAAGCTTTTTAGAACAGGAAGCATTTCACACAATACAGTGAGGATACACTCGATACCATGAAACAAAATGGTTCTTACCATTCATCAGATCCCAATTGGAAGGGATGGTTGGTTTGGCCTGTGGACACAAATGAGTGTCAATCTAGATTCCTGGGCAACCCTTCCTAAAACGTATCTAAACTAGAAAGGGGGATTGCGATATGCTGAGGGACTGATCCCTCCGTTACAATTAAAACTGCTGACAAAGGGGGAGCTACGGCGATCTTATACACTACCACTCACAGGACAGAGTGCCTTAAACAGATGGGAGACACTAGATTGTATTGTTTACTCATATGTGACCTGGACAAACGACTAAACTTTCAAAACAATGGTCGAAGATGCCAAGGATTCAGGGTGGTGACTGCCAAGAAAGTAGATTTGTTTTACCTATAACAATCCGGTCTTTCCATACGTTTACACATTACCAAAAATCCATAAGCCCCTGCAGCCCTCCTCCCCACCTTGCTTGAACCTTTATAACAAATTTGTTGACTTTTTTCTGAGACCCTTGGTGCAGACAATGCCCTCGTACGTCAAGACACTAAGGATTTTCTGAGACACCTTGAAGGTCTATCCTTTGACCCTACCATAGAATATCAACTTTCCTTTGATGTGGACTCCTTATACAACTACATACTTTAGGAGAAGACACTGGAGACCATTCAGACAACTGTAAAAACAACAATTAATGGACAGAATGCAGACAATGTCATACATTCAACCCAGTACAGGGATCTGGGCCTAAAACCATCATTTTTTTGCTCCCCATGCCATTCCAGTTTGAACCCAGCCATATGCAAATCAGTCTTCACCCTACGCCCAATGGGAACAGTCCAGCCCGAACTGCCAGGCCCTCCCTTACAGATGTGGTTCTCGTGCTCTCCCTGGACTGGAAACAAGCATCCTAGGACCGGTTTCGGGCTATCAGCCCTCATCAGCCAGGTTAGCTTGACTCCAGTGGCATGGAGAGCACGAGAACCACATCTGGGCATACCCGTGCCACTCGGGGTGACAAATGCAAAAACAATTGATGGAAAGAATGCAGAACAATGTCATACATTTACCCCAGTACAGAGATCTGGGCCTAAATACATCATTTTTTTGCTCCCCATGCCATTCCAGTTTGAACCCAGCCTTATGCAAATCAGTCCTGCCCAAACTACCAAGCCAGGTCCCTCCCTGGACTAGAAACAGGCATCCTAGGACCGGTTTCGGGGTTTCACCCCTCATCAGCCAGGATAGCTTGACTCCAGTGACATGGAGACCATTCAGACAACTCCCATGATTACATTGCACCAACTGCCATTATAATGCAATGTGCAACACTGGCAATGAAAGAAAAAAAAAATTCAGTTTGAAGGGGATCTACACCTCCAGAACTGCGGTAATGTATTATGTGAAAAATCAAACTGCACATTTTACTGAAACTTATAATTCCAAAACCCCATGCAAACCAGTATCAGAATTTTGCAAGGCACACAATCAAAACCTCACTCTTCCTTAGTGCAAAAGGCTCGATTTGATTGGAATCACAATTTTTGAAAGCTAGCATTCACTATTTTTCTGATAAAATGCTACAGGTTGGTCAATACTAGTGAAATACTTGGCTTGTGTGAACATATGGGCCTTAATGTTTGTGATAAAGGGATGCTGACTTTCCCAGCCATGACCTGGTACTTTGGGCTTCAATGTTCCTTACTGAGCAGGACCCAGGTTGATTTGCATAAGGTTCGTCCCCATCTGGAGGATGCACAAGCACACATCACTTTTTTGATTTTCTTTTTTGATTTTTTAGGTTCAAGTCTGGGTCGTTCCTGCTCAGGCTTAATAGGGGCAAAAAAATCTGAAGGGGCTATAAATATTACGGGTGGGGTTCACTCACTCCATGCTACACAAGACATCTCTGTTTTTGTGAGCCCATAGTTGAGAAGAACAAGTTACTTACTTTAGAAATATCGCCGGGCGTCAGACTGGATCCAGAAAATCTTCGAGTAGTACCCCTGCACCTCTGTAGGTGGAGTCGTTGGTCTCAGCTTGGCGTTCTGGGTGCCAGAAATGAATGGTGCGTCAACTATATAGGTGCCACCTCGGCGAGCTGATATCAGTTACTTTCGGGACTTTCCACATCAGGAGCACAGAGTTATGATGACCACGGGTGTGATAGACGGAGGTCCTCGAAGGGGTGTTCCTTAAATCATGATTGTTTCATACAGCAGGGAGGATGAGAGGGTCAGAAAGGAATCTGCGGCTAGATAGAGTCTATACTACATAGAGCGTTACCGAAAGTAAGTAACTTGCTCATCTGATAGACACTTCTAGCCTCAGATTCCTTACCTGAGAATAGATACACAAGTAATATCTCCCCAGAGGTGGGACTGCGAAACCAATCAGATTAGAACAACATGAAGGACCAAACAGGTGAAGAGCCCAGCACCATAGACCGGTCTAACCAGACAGTAGTGATTGGTGTATGTGTGCAGTGATGCCCGTATTGCTGCCTGGCAAATGTCCAAGACTGAGATGCTGCACACTAATGCAGTAGTCGCAGCCTTCGCTCTGGTGGAGTGAGTCCACAAGCCCTGAGGGGTGAGGGGCACTTCTTGGCCAATGCATAGCAGAGTTTAATCTTTTAAACATCATTAGAAAATGAAACATCAAAAGTTATGAAAATACCAGACCTGGATTTCAGAGAAAATCTGCGCCCTGGTGAATAACGCCCCTATGAAGGAAGAGACCATACCCTCTATGCAACAAACATCAATGGTCATGAAAAGAATACCAATAGTCCAACAGGACCTACAACAACAACACTAAGTTGTGTCTTAATTCATGCCATCACCAGATATATTAACAGTATCCGTACCAAAGTAGGACATTGCCAAGAAGACTTTCATAGAAAGAACAAATAAATTAATACTGCTCACTCATATGTCACCTGGAGAGCAAGAGAAAAACACACACACCTACTCTGCCAACTATACATATTCAGAAATGGACAGTATTGCAACCTTTAAACAAAAGCTAAGTGGCCAGGCCAAGCGGCTCATTTAACCCCAACATAGATTGAGATGGTGAGCACCAGTAGATAACCAAGAACTGACAGGGTATAACCTTTACATCAAGAATTGATTGCAGAGTGGGGAGGATGGGCAGGGCGTTAAGGAATCTGCGGCTAGACTCTGTCTCTACCATAAATGGCGTTACCCAAGACAAGTAACTTTTACATCTGATAGAGACATCTAGACTCAGATTCCTTAACTTTGAATTAAATACCATAGCTATACCCCACTGGAGAGGGATCTGCGATGTAATCCTATGAAAGTTTTCGAAGAGAACTAACCGGTCAAATTAACGACCGGCCAAGTGTACATAGGAATAGCAGAACAAGGGCTTGGTTCTTAATAGCATCCATGATCACGATCACAGGACATATAAATTAAAACAACCTTACCAGTCCAAGAGAATCAGCCCTTAATGGAGGGTGGGGTGGGAAGTAAGGGGTCCCTAAGAATCATCCGTCAGAGGACAGACATGAACCGCTGTCCCTCAAAGAGAAAAGAAAGCTTAATGACCTGCATTGTTCATGACAACATTAACTACAAAAGATCTGTCCTGATAAAATCCCAAAACGGGACTTTTCAGAACTCATTTCCCAAATGGAAGGATGAACGACAATACCTCCTTGGTATAAATAATTAAACCTGTACAAAAGAATATCCATATTGATCCTACGCACCGATTGCATAGCACCTTACCACAAGATGCATATATAGACATAAAAATATGTAAGACCATAAATGCGTCAACAGACACTTCAATTGACCCAACAATTCACAGAACTTAACTGGGCAAAAACTACTGCCAGTAGACAGAACGTATAAAGCTTACCTCCATACGGCCTTCAGTGTCATAGTGCAATAGACAGAATACGATCGAGCTCTGAATAAGCTCAAGCACCAAGGCAAGCAAGAAAAGAATCTACCGCATCTTTGACTAAACATTTTTCGCTTTCTCTTTTTGAAAAACTAAAACGTGTGTACCACATACACACAAGGTCATACATACTCTGTGTACACATAAGTTAAATAAAACTGAAAACCAGCCCAAAGAACTTCATGCATATTTTAAACCTGTCAGCAAGGTTTAGGTGATATATACCAACAAGAGTCAAGATTATGCTTCTTACCAATAGTATCAGAAAATTTGATACGAAGTAAAGAATAATATATAAACAAATAACTCCCGCCCACACCAAGCCGATACAGTGTGTGAATCAAAACCAAGATTTGATTATAAATACCATTACGACTCATAAGTAAATGATATATATATAAAAAATTACACATCCCCAAAAAGCAGTAACAGGAAATCTCGAGGCCCGTTAGGTGCTGATAAAATTCAATACATACTTCAAAACACAGGAAATACCTACTGTCGGATACGTATAAGCAAAGAACGTTGATGGAGATTTTCAAGGAGGGCTCGCTAAAAAGTCCAAAAACCCTGTACCAACAATGAACCAAGGAACTACCTACGTCCCGAAGAAGGGAAGAAACCATAGCTCCTGTATTTACAAGACTACACCCACACTGCTTCGGAAAACAAACGCTGATACAGTATATGCAGTCTGTTTATGAAGAAAAAGTAGCTGCACTAACTACTCTTGTTATAAAAAGAGCTTCACAAGAGTGAAAGATAAGCGGACTCCTAAAAGAGGGTACCACCAAGGAAGCAACGACTGATCCATAAAGGTCATATACCTGGCCCTAATGGCCTCGGCTACATATCTGAGTGACGCTCGCCAAAGCCTGGGCGCTCAAAGAAAACTATGTGATAGCAGACCGAACTATCGGACAGCATACCGATTTACTACGCAAGTAGTAACCACACAAGCTCACAATGGTAAACCAATACTCAACATAGAGTAAGGCATATGAACCGCTAACCAGCAGCGAAACAATCCAGAGATTGAAACTGTTAAATCCAGAGACACTAGTCTCCCAGCAAGAAAGAAGATGTGCTTGTCATTTTAACACCACAAATGCAACAAGTCGTGCTTAAACCTCAGCATTACAACAAGAGACTGACATTATCAACAAGCATTTGCAATGCAATAGGTCTCGCATTATTAAAGATTGCCCTGTTGGTGTTATATATTATACAATAAGGTAACGTTTAAAAGTAATATATTTATAAATAAAACTGTCTAAAAGATGTGTGCATAGTTTTAAGAAAATATATACCTAAAAAATCCATTGGAAAAAAGGCAAGCATCAACAAAATCAAATACATCTGGCTTTAATGTGCCAACACATGCAAACTGAGGTACACTATCCACAAAAGCTGTGTAAATGCACAAATGCTGTTTATCACATTAAAGCCTGCTCAACTGGATTTGCCAATGTAACTACAACTAAGGGGCATACCTACGAAAGCAGCGCATACTCACCTCTGCAGAAGATTTAGTGAAAGTAGCGAACAGGATAAGACCCTTCAACTGATTTAGGGGAGGGCGAGAGCACAGGGTAAACATAGATCACCCTACAAACTGGGCAGTTTTGAGTGACTGTTACTGGCCAAGTAGGGGATGAGTTAAGGAAGATGGGCTGCTGGAAATCACAACACTCTCCTTCGGGGAACACGAGGTGGCTGATGCGCTGCAGGTGTGGCCCTGGGTCCGTCTCGTCTATCCCCTCTTCCTGCTCCCAGGAGGCCTCTCCCCGTCGTTCAGCTGCTCCCCAGCCCCCCAGTCTCAGTCGGGGACTTCCATGTGGAGAAACTCAACAAGGTCACTGTATTCCCCATGACGCTGGGGATGGAGAAATGCTCAGGCCTCCCTCAAGCCCGGCATAGCGTTGCCCCCGCGGGCTCCGCCGCTCGCCGGCTCTGCGCGTTCCTCCCTAGCACCACGATTAGAGCCTCATAGCTGCACCAGCACGAGTGCTCTAGCAGGAGTGAAAGGCTACAGCGGGAGGGTGGTGCGGATGCCTGGGAACCCTTGAAAGAGACACAGGACTGAAAGGAGGGCTTTGCGTAAAACACACATTTACGTGTCCATTTCCTATGTTAACGTTATGCATGAGCAGTGTGAGTGATTAGAAGAAGGACAAGAATGGTCGGCAAGACGTGACATGAAGGCCATATTTGTTAAGGTGCCCGAGTTTTGAAAGAGATGCAAGCCCACATTTTCATACATGTTCTCCTTAATGGGCCAAACAGTACTTAAAACCTATCGATTAAATTACACATCGATGAGTCCTTATTCCTCTTGGAGAAAGAAGTATTCGAGCATCTACTGATTTTAATACATACTCCAGATAGACTTGATATTGTATAAAAATTGATGCGATATAAAAGCACCCGGGTCAACAGAAGACCGCCGCCTCTCCCTCCATCTAGAGCGCGTCATCACACTGTGAACTGACCGGAATCTAATGCAATTTCAAAAGATAAAAGTACGGAATCGAACCCAGTGGTGCGCGTGCACCACAGAGGAGCGGGGACGAGGGAGCCGATCGTCTGTGCCGCGCTGATGCGCGCAATAGACACCGATGGGAATGGGTGGAGCAAAGGCGGGACATGCGCCCGCCTTTGCCCACTTGCGTGCCTTATTTTTGTAAAAATAAAAAAAAAAAACATGCTAAAGCTAATGGCAGCCAGCAAAAGCCTGACCACACGCACTAGTGTGTGGTCAGCTTTCAGAACCCCGTACAAGAGGTCTCGCGCTGCGCGAGCAGTGCTGCGCACTGCAACGCTAGGCACGAGACCTAAAAATGGTGGAAAGTTGCACACCAATCAAAACAAGCATTTGCAATGCATTAGGTCTCGCATTTACGCGAGTTTGAGCTATTGACATTGCAAATAACAATGCCTATTGGCATTGTCATTTACAATACCAATAGCTTTAATTCGTGTAACTGCGAGACCTATTGCATTGCAAATGCTTGTTGATGTAAGAGGCAGCCCTTAGAAAGCTTAGCTAGCTAGGGAAGCGCAGCTTGCCTTCTGCGATGAAAGAAAGGTAAACAAGGGACTCACGCTGGCAGCCTGTGATTTATTTCAGAAGGGCCTGGTATGAAAATGAAAGTTTAAAAAAAAGTGTTAATGGACAGGAATCAACAGGCCTGTTAATAACAAGGCTGCTTTCCATTACGGGATGCCTGATTTCATTCATCGATCCAGGCAGGTAAGACGCAGTATAATAATTAGTGCGTGTTTTCAACCAAATGGAGAAAACGGGAGAGGATGTGGTCTCACGACTAGACTGCCGAATTTGGAGCTGGGAAACCAAGGTTCGAGAATGGGGTTGACTCCACATCCGGTGATTCTGGGCAAATCACTTAATCTCCCATGCCTACTAAATAATGAATGACTCCTTGTGTAACAATAACTGGTGCTCCTATACCTTCAGGCCGAGTTCACGCTATATAAATCTGCAAAAAATCAAACATGCGCGTGTGTGACTCAGTTTTAAAGTTGAAGTGGAGCAGACAATTCGGGGCAGCAAACGACAGCTGCAAAAGATTACAGGTGACAGACCGACCTAATGCGACCCACAGCTAGGGCCCAGGGTGCGTAAAGGAAACAAGGCACTAACTAGGGTAGGACCTCTGTGATTCCTGTAGATGAATCAAGCATGGATCCTTCTGAAAAGGAGAGGGAACTTTGATTTATAGGAGAAACCGTAGGGGCGACTTGGCTCGTCTAGTTATACTTTCTATACTCTGTCAGCTGCCTCACAACGAGCCCCAGGAGGAGGGGGAGGCTGTGCAATCCCCCTCCTTTCTTTTTTAAATTTTCAGCGCGAACCGTGGATCCAGCAGCACTTCAGCTGAATTTTTTTTTGGGGCCCTGCGGGTTCCTGTGGGACCCCCACACCCTCAGGAGGCCTAGTGGATCAGGGTGTTTCTACCCTGCCCCCTTTTCTTTTTTTGCAAAAACTTTTCTGTGACTCGATTCAAGCTGAGCCACAAGATGGCTTCCAACACTTCCTGGTTTGAATTGTTGGCAGCCAATTAGATCTCAGCACAAGATCGGGCGGTATCGCATATACCCTGCGTTCCTATATATACAATTGGAATTTTTTTAAATAACTCCACAACTACTGAACGGATTTACACCAAATTCAGTGGCGGACGGCACCGTTCGGGGGTGGCGGGGCAGGTGTGAGGTATAAAAAAATTAAAATAACTTACCTAATCGCCGCCATGTCTCTCCTCCTTGTTCCACTTAAGTTAAAGCAGGGCAACAGGGCAAACTAAGGGGACGTTGTGAATTTGCTGGGTGGGTAATTAACAGAAGGCAATGGAATTTAACTATATTTCGAGTGCGGTAAAGTTCAGGCTGGAGAACGCTAAATTATACCACCATAGGTACTGGGCCTGTTGGAACGGCGAAGCGGCCACACACAGGTATGATGGGGGTGAATGAGCAGGTGTGACAAAAATCGGTCCATATAGACTGTTAACTAGCATACATCACAGTTTAAAGACTAATGCCTTGCAGTCCTCGTTCCAAAGACATTTAAATGAGTGCTTGATAAACAAACATGCGACATGCTTGCTGCCCGGGAGGTCGGACGCTCACCGGGCAGGCCTGTGGGCGCAGAGGCCGCGTCGTGCGCGCAGGTGCGAGGTTCCTGCCCTCATGTGCAGCCCCCGAGCCCTGATTAAGGGCCGTGAGAGGGGGCGGCCACAGAGCACGGACCCAGCCCGCAGTATCCAACCGCCACCATGCAGCGGGGAATGAAGAAGTACTTCGGGCAGAAGTCCCTCAACGAGGTGACCATGGACGACTTCCTCGGCTCTCTGGGGCTGTACCGCAAGCTGACCGCCAAGGACGCCTGCTGCCTCTTCCGGGCCGTCTCAGAACAGGTGAGTGCCCGCCCGCGCGCCATGGCCCTGCAGCGCTGGGAGGGGGGGGGCGCATGCATGCGGGGCGCGGGCTGCAACGCCAGCACATTTAATAACACTGCCTTCCTTCGTTTTTTTTTGTATAGAGGAGTGCTGAGGTTTCGGGGAGAGAGCCAAGTTTAAATCTATAGATATTGGTTTTAGTTTGTTCATGATGTACTTATTTGGGGGAGCGGGGCGGAGGGGGAGGCGCACATTCTTAATAATGCAGTGAATTCTCCGCGAGGCCTTTTTACAGTAAAATGAAAGTGAAACTGAAAAGTTAAAATAAATGTTTTGCGTAGCCAATGCTTGCTGCGGAAAAGTAATTTTGTTTTTCAACTCTTTATCACTTATACATTATTATACGGACGTCGCGCTGGTAGTGTTCACACCTCTCAATATTTTTGGCAAAAGCAGGGTCGGCAGCGGCGAGGTGTGTGTGCGCGCGCGTGTGTCTGTGTGTGTGCGCGTCTGCGCAAGCGCGTCCACAGACCCCGACCCCAATCGCTGCGCGTGCCCCGGTCTGTCTCCCTTGAGAGGCATCTCGGCGACAATAGGTCTCGAGAGCGAGACCTAAAAAGAGGGGGAAGGGAGGTTGCTAAAGTAAATATAGACAGACTAAGAGTCTGTTCAACCATCCCTAAACCTGGGTAGGGCCGCATCAGCTTGGACCCCAAAAAGGTGATCACCATCAAACAGCAAATTGGGCCTCTGAAAACCCAGACGTTCTAAGCCATACATGCGGACGCAGCGCCACTGCCGACCCCATTGCTCGGCCAAGGGAGTCCATAGAGTCTATTTCACAGCAAATGAGCAGCCTGGCTGCCTCGCGGCCATCCACCATTAACTGATGCAACTCTCCTCTGTTAGCAACAGGAAACTAGGGTAAAAATTGGCCCAAAGAACCGCACAATGTTTGAAGAAAATGCCAGAGGACACAAATAGTGTTGCTGGAGCGGAACGCTGCACTGTGGAGGAAAAGGAATATGCTACTTACCAGTATGCATCTGTTCTTGGCATGTAGAGATGCAGATCTATACACTTTTGCATAGATCGCCATCTGGTGTTGGGCCCGGATGTTTGCAGTTTGTTTTTCTTCTTGCACAGTCTTTGGAAGTCACGAGTTCGGTGACTCCTCCTTCGGTCCGTACTGCGCATGGGCTTCGGCTCCATCCTCAGATTGTTTTTCGCCAGCAGGGAAAAGATGGAGCGTAGTGATAATAGTAAGAAGCTAAGTGTGTTGTATCTAAATAGGATAGACTGGAACGGATACAGGTAGCCGGGGAGGCGGGTGGGCGTGTATAGATCTGCAGCTCTACATGCCAAGAACAGATGCATACTGGTAAGTAGCATATTCCGTTCGAGGCATATGAGCTGCAGATTATACACTTTTGCATAGATTATATAGCAGTACCCAGCCCTTGCGGCGACCACCGGTATCCGTTGCAGTGGTTTGAAATAGTGTCTTTAGTACAGCCTGGCCCACACTAGCTTGTTGTTTGGAGTGCACGTCTACACAGTAATGTTTTGTGAAGGTGTGCGGTGTTGACCATGTGGCTGCTTTGCAGATGTCATCTAAGGGTATGTTCCCAAGAAAAGCAATAGAAGCCCCTATCTTTCTTGTAGAGTGGGCTTTAGGTGGAACATATAATGTTCTTTTTGCTTTGTGATAGCAAATTTGTATGCACTTTACAATCCCCCTAGCTATCCCTGATTTAGAGATGGGGTTGCCTTTATGCGGTGGAGAGAATGAGACAAACAATTGTTTAGTCTTTCTGAAAGGTTGCGTTCTTTGTATGTAGTACATTAAAGCCCTTTTAACATCAAGTGTATGTAAAGCCCTTTCCGCAACAGACTGAGGTTGCGAGAAAAAAAACGGTAATTCCACCGATTGATTAAGATGGAAGGGGGAAATGACCTTGGGCAGAAATTTTGGATTTGTGCGAAGTATCACCTTGCTGTGATGTACCTGTAAAAAGGGTTCTTGTATAGTGAACGCTTGTATCTCATTAACCCTTCTAAGGGAAGTGATAGCTACGAGGAAAGCTGTTTTCCAAGTGAGGAACTGTAGCTCACATTTATGCATTGGTTCGAAAGGCGGACCCATCAGCCTTGTAAGAACTACGTTTAGATTCCATACAGGGGAAGGTGGTGCCCTGGGTGGAATTACTCGTTTAAGGCCTTCCATAAAGGCTTTAATAGCAGGCACTCTGAACAGTGATAAATGCTGTCTGTTTTGTAGGTAAGCAGCAATTGCTGCTAGGTGTAGACGTATGGATGAATATGCCAGGTTACACCTTTGAAGATGGAGCAGATAGCATATGATGTGCTGTATGGATGCATCTAAGGGGTCAATTGTATTGTTACGGCAGTAAACGACAAATCTATTCCACTTTGCGGCATAGCATGCTCGAGTGGTAGGACGTCTGGCTTCCTTGATAATGTTCATGCAATCAGGGGGAAGATTAAGGTATCCAAATTCTAAAATTTCAGGAGCCAGATCGCTAGGTTGAGCTGAGCTGGGTCCGGGTGCCTGATTTCTCCATGGTTCTGGGTTAGGAGGCATGGGGACAGGTGCAGCTTTTGGTGTGGTACCACTGAGAGCTGTAGTAGTGTGGTGTACCACGGCTGCCTGGCCCATGTTTGAGCTACCAGAATGAGTCTGAGGGAGGGCTGTTGTAGCTTCCTTACCACTAATGGAATTAGCGGGAGAGGTGGAAAGGCGTATGCAAATTTGCCTGACCAGTTCATCCATATCGTATTGCCTTTGGACAATGGGTGTGGGTATCTGGCGGCGAAGCTTGGGCATTTTTTGTTTTCGTGGGTGGCGAAGAGGTCTATCTGAGGATGCCCCCACTTGTGGAAGAATGGGTGAAGAACTTGTGGATGCAGTTCCCATTCGTGCATTTGCTGCGTTTGTCTGCTGAGCAGATCTGCCATGGTGTTTTGTATGCCTGGGGACGTGTTGTGCCAGGAGAAAGATTTTTTGTGGAATTGCCCATCTCCATATGCTCTGTGCTAAGCGGGAGAGCTGGGGAGAGTGTGTCCCCCCGGTTTTTGAATATAATGCATTGCAGTCATATTGTCTGTGCGAATGAGGACTGCTTTGGCTGAAATTTGTTTTTGAAAGGATTTCAGGGCTAGAAAGATCGCCAATAGCTCCAGATGGTTGATGTGGAGTAATTTTTGCTGTGGCGTCCATAGACCTTGCACTGTGAGGTGTAGAAGGTGCGCTCCCCAGCCGGAGAGCGATGCGTCCGTTGTTAGAATCACCTGAGGAACCGGGTCCAGGAACGGCCGCCCTTTGGAAAGGTTTGTGGTGTTCCACCACTGCAGAGAGTGATGGGTGCGGCCGTCCACCAACACCAGATCTGACAGCTGTCCCTGGGCCTGGTTTCACTGCCGTTCTAGGCACTCTTGGAGTGGACGTATGTGGAGTCTTGCATGGGGCACTATGAAGATGCAAGATGCCATCATCCCTATTAGCTTCATGAACACTCTTGCTAGGAGAGAGTGCTGAAGAATGAAGGTTTGGCGCAAGGCTTATATGCTTGCGATTCTGGCTGAATTGGGATAGGCTATAGCTTTGGAGGTGTCTATAGTGGCCCCGAGATATTGCTTTGTGTGAGATGGTATGAGGTGGGACTTTTGATGATTCACCGTGAAGCCTAGCTGGTGGAACAGTTGGATGGTGCTGTTTGTATGTTGCACAAACTGGTTGTAGGACGCGGCTTTTATCAGCCAGTTGTCCAAGTAAGGGAAGACATGAATGTGTTGTCTTCTGAGGTGTGCTGCTACCACTGCTAGGCATTTGGTAAACACCCGTGTTTTTGGTAATGCTGACCGTCCACCACAAACCTGAGGTACTTCCTGTGAGAAGGGTGTATTGGAATATGAAAGTATGCGTCTTTCAAGTCCAGAGTAGTGAGAAAGTCCCCCTGGCAGAGGAGTGGGAGAACTTGTTGGAGGGTTACCATGTGAAAATGGTCTGAATGTATGTATGCATTTAGGGGCCGGAGGTCTAGAATGGGCCGTAGAGTCCCATCTTTCTTTGGTATCAGAAAGTACAGAGAGTAGACCCCTAAATTTTGCTGATTGACGGGGACCTGCTCTATAGCTTGTTTTTGCAGGAGGGAGATTACCTCCTGTTTGAGGAATGTGGTGTGTTCTTGCGACATTGAACGGTGCCTGGGTGGAATATTGGGTGGGGTAGATGTTAGTTCGAGACAGTAGCCTGACTGAACAATTTGTGTCACCCATTTGTCTGATGTTATGGTCCCCCAGGTAGGTAGAAAATGCCATAGTCTGCCCCCGACTCGAGTGGAATGGTCTGGGGCGAGCGGGGGAAAGTCATTGGGCGGGTGGTGTGGCAGAACGGGTGGTGTTGGTTTTGCCCCTGCCCTTATTATGGTTTCCTCTATATCCACCTCTTTGATAGCCCTTTGAGAAGGTAGTCTGAGGAGGGGACTTGTAGGAAGTAGAGGCACTATCGGCAGAGTAACCTCTGCCTGTGCCACGAAAGGAGGAACGACGAAATGAACGTCTAGGGGTATGGGATTGTAATGCCCCCATAGACTTTGCTGTATCCGTGTCCTTTTTCATTTTCTCCAATGCTTCGTCAACCTTTGGGACCAAATAGGTGTTGTTGGTCAAAGGGGTGATTTAATATAGATGCCTGGACTTCAGGCTTAAACCCTGAGATTCTGAGCCAGGCATGACGACGAAGCAAAACACTGGTATTTATAGCTCTAGAAGCTGTGTCTGCTGCGTCGAGGGCACATTTAATTGAGGTGTTGGTAATGAGCTTTCCCTCCTGTATTAGCTCATGAGCCCTGTGTTTGTTTGTCTGGGAGGTGTTGCATGATAGCCTCCAGCTCATCGTAATGTGCTCTATCATAACGTGCAAGCAGTGCTTGCGTGTTGGCGATGCGCCACATATTTGCAGCTTGCGAGGCAGTGCGTTTACCAGACGCATCTAAGAGCTTTCACTCCTTATCTGGTGGTGGAGCCTCCCCTGAGGATTGAGAGTTAGACCGCTTCCTAGCTGTGGATACCACCAATGAGTCTAAGGGAGCAGGTCCTTTAATATATGCAGGATCTGTGGGGGCTGCTTTATATTTCTTCTCTATCCTGGGGTTTAATACCCTAGCTCTGACTGGGTCCTTGAACACCTCTGCAGCATGTTTGGTTACTCCTTTGAGCATGGGCAATATTGCTGTGGCCTTATCTTGTATGTGAAAAGTGTCCAGTAGGAAATCGTCCTCAACTGGCTCACTGTGTAATTCTACCCCGTGGTAGTGTGCCACCCGCTGTATTAAGTGGTGGAACCCCAGGGAGTCCTCTGGAGGAGATGGCCTGGATGGATAAATGTCATCCTGAGGCATATCTGGTACATCGGGGTTGTGGTAATCCTCCCATGGGTCTGGTGTCCCTGGAGGTGTGGGGTCTAGTGGGGCATCTGCTGGATCATAATCTGGATCTCCATAATCAGGGTCTGGAGATGGTGTTGGAGAATGGTGAGGCAAAGGTGGCGGAGATATGGGAGGTGGAGGAGATGGAGAAGGTGGAGGAGGTGGTGGGGAGGGTACTCTGAAGGGAGATGTGGCAGAGTCCTTCCGTTTTGGCGGTGGAGGAGGATATGGCTTGTTTAAATGTCTTTTTTTGGAAGACAAAATTAAACGCCCGGTCTTTGGATCCTTTGTTAAAGTCTTTTGATAAGGATCTGGTGTAAATAGTTCTTCTGGCACCGAATCGTCTGCCGGTGCCGATGTTTTCGGAGCCGAGGGCTTCGATGGTTTCTCCATGCCATGCTGTTTCGGGGCCTCCGATTTCTTCGGTGCCGAGGCAGGCTTCGGCGCCGGAGCGTCGGTGCCGAGGGATTTATGTTTATGTTGTGTCAGCACCGAGAGTGCAGGTTTCGAGCCCGAAGGCGTCGGAGCCGAACTGTGTGTAGTTTTCTTCGGTGCCGAACTGTGTTTTGCGGCACCAGGAGTAGGCTGGCCCGAGCCGCCGGGAGACTTATGATGCTTCGACACCGGGCCCGAAGGTGGGGTGATAGAAGCTGTATGTTTGGTTTTCCCTAGGCCCGGAGGCGAAGGTGTAACGGGAGTCTCTTTCGGTGGGAGTACGGGAGTGGGAGGGGGTAGAGTACTCACGACCCTCTGCGCTGGTGTGATCTCCTCCAGGTCGGAGTCGTCGGCCTCGGAAGCGCTGACGATTTCTTCCTCCTGCTCGGTGTGCTGCTGCTGCCCCGAAGCTCCGGTGTCGTCTCCGAAGATGTCAGGTGGAGCCGAAGTCGATGAGTGCGCCATGGTGCGTCGAGCTCTTCGATCCCGGATGGTCTTTTTCGATCGAAAAGACTTGCAGGCGGGGCAGTCTCGGGCCTCGTGTTCGTGAGAGAGGCAGAGGTTACACACCTGATGCAGGTCGGTGTGGGGAAATGTAGACCCACATTTTGGGCACTTTTTGAAGGGAGTCCTTTCCATCGGCCGAGACCGGAGTCGAGGGAGGCCCGAAGGCCGGTGCCGATGTCTGGAATCGAGAAGTGCCACCGAGAGAGATGAAGAAGATAATTTTTGTCTTAAGAATCTCGATGGACGAGGATTTTCCGTCGAAGGTCGAACTGGAAAAGTTCGAAGCCGGAGCACGAAGTATCACATCCGAGCCCGATGGGGGAAAAAAACAATTGAGGATGGAGCCGAAGCCCATGCGCAGTACGGACCGAAGGAGGAGTCACCGAACTTGTGACTTCCAAAGACTGTCCAAGAAGAAAAACAAACTGCAAACATCCGGGCCCAACACCAGATGGCGATCTATGCAAAAGTGTATAATCTGCACCTCATATGCGTCGAACACACATTTTCCCCAAGCATCCTGCCCCCTGGACTCCTTAGCAAGGGGGTAATTGGGAACGGCCTACATTCCCGGGGACGCCATGTTAGTTTGGACCTCGGAGTTGTTGTGGGTCGGTTGCTTACAAGACAAACAGGGTCCCCAGCTGCAGGGCAATAGTACGGTCTACCAGTACTGTGGAGTCAGGTCTTGCCTATGTCGTAGCAGAATGTCAGTTAGTTCCTCGCAAAAGTGAAGGAATGGTTCAACCCCGACCGACTGACCAGGATAAAGGACCTCCGTCAGAGTATCCGTAGCCTTCTCCACAGTGGGTAGTGAGATGCAAGACCTCAGCCACTCTTCAAAACCTCTGCCAAGGTAGAACTGGCTTCCGAGGTAAGGCCAGGGGGCAACAAAAGGGAGACAGCAGAGGATAAATCCAGCCTGCTTGCCACACCCAACTTAGCAACCCAGCTATCTACAAGCCCTTATTGTTCCAAAGGAATCGCCCCCACACAACCTTCTCCTAATTGGTCATGTGGGGCCTCCACAGAAATGACTGGCACTAATGGCTCCGTAAACATGTCGATGTCCACCCGGGAAGAAGGAGAGACTTGGACCGGTGTCAAAGTAAACACCTGGAGTCTAGGCAAAGCCTTATCCACGACATGCAGCGACTCCAACTCAGAGTCCTCCGTCTCCACTGGAGGAACAATGGATGCCGCATGTGGGGGACCAACAGGACAGTGTACCGGCGTTTCAAAGTCTGAAACTAGAACTGCTGCCGAGGGCAAACCCACCAGCGATGGTGCAGTTACGGCGCCTACAACCTCCCTGGGGCCTGTAGGCGCTCCAGAGTGAGATGAGGGCCCAAAAACCAGATTAAGGGTCTCGTAGTACTCCTGCATTTGACTCCAGGTCGCCCGGCTCCAGGAAAAACTGGGAGGCACGGCTGGAACACCGGAGCAGGAGTCCCAGCACTAGAGCGTGAGACTTCTCCGCGATCTGCATCGTGCGAAGAGGTCACAGAAGACCGGGGCTTTGCTCCCTTGCGACGCGCTTACTGTAAGACGTTGCTGTTGAATGGGAACGCTGCTGTTGACCACGGGGAGAAGTTCGGCACTCCCGGGTACAACCTCTGGACCGAGAAGAAGACAGACGTTGGTGGAGCTGGAAGTCCGCAACAACGGAACAGTCAGAAGCTTCCTGCCTGCTCTCGCAGTGCCTTCGGCTTCAACCATTCTCAGGCGACGCAGTCATCTACGTCGCGGTGCTCGCCTTAGCACCACATACAAATAGAGTGTGGGTCCGTACCAGACATCTGGCGAACACAGGACCTACAAGATTTAAACCCAGAGGGCATAAGGCACACGGTTTCCTGACAAAATTTCATCACAGTAGGCTGAAAAACGGCCAGAGGTACTCTTCTCAGGATCCACGTTGCAGCACGGAAAAGTAGAAACTAACGCCCACGCGCCAGAGTGACTTGTAAGGCTCCACTGACGTCACATCCGGAGAAGTCACTGCTGAGCTGTACGGCACCGTCCCTCAGCATCTAGAGGTACTGCTGAAAGATTTTCAGATCCAGAACTGGCACCTGGGGAGAATTCAAAGGTAAGGAATCTGAGGATAAATGTCTCTGTGAGAGAATGGGGACGGCTTCACCTAGGGGTGTCAGTGGCACTAGAGAGCATCAGCACAGGAAGGTCTCAGTTTCACGATGGCTCAGCTCTGGAGCCAGCAAGGGATCCATGGGAAAACACTGGCTCCACGGGCAAGTCTGCTATGGTGGATTAAGTAGGAAGCCCCTCTTGCGCCCATAGGGTCCGAAGGCCCATAAGAGGGGCCAAGCCACCCAATTCTGATGTGCATGACCTCAAAACTTTTTCAGCTGGGTGGGGGTCAATCCGGGAAATATCAGGGATGCGCTTAGTGGATACAAATTCAGGTTCAGCCAACCTGGGGTTCTGGAGTGCAGAAGACTTCGATGGATGCAGTGTAGTCGAAGATATTGGACTTCTTTGCCTTCTTATGTTTGTGAGACTTACTTGACTACCCTGAAGATTTTGAGTGCGACGAAGACCGTGAGGAGGGGCTCTGTGAACAGTCCCGGGAACTTGCGCGCAAATGGGACCTCGAATGTCAAGGAATCGACTGATGTCAGGCAGAGTAGTTTGAGGGAACGCTCCCCCAGCGGCTTGAGGTGCATGGTGCAGCAGTCTTCGCAGGCCTTGGAGTCATGATCCCGCTCCAAGCACCCCCAACACACCAAGTGGGGGTCTATCATAGAGTTCAGCTTATGACAGGATCCACACAGCTTGAAATAGCTGGTTTCTAAGGTGACATACCTACACACAGGAGAGATCTCAAAAACGTGAGACACAAAGTCACAAAAAACTGTCAAAAAGTGACTAAGGGGTAGCACAGACTTGATCAGCGCTATCTGGCGCAGAAGGCAAGAACTGACGTCAGCACACCGAGGTGGCACCTATATAGGCACCGTGCACATCACCTACCGGAGCGCAGGGCTATTGCTCAAAACATTTCCAGATCCATTATGACACCTGGGATAATTCTAAAGTAAGGAATCTGCAGCTAGAAGTCTATCACATATATAGTGCAAAAGAGTATCATGTGGTTGTTTAAGGATATTCCCATTGTTCTATTTTCTAGAGATGTTTGAGCTACTGGATTTCATGGTGCCCTGCTGAAGGAATGGTGATGTAAAGTTTGGTTTTTGTATGCTGCTACAAGTACACCCCCAGTCACATTTGCTCCAGAGTGTCATGCGACATGCACCATGATGGTGCAGTGAAAGACCTCCACCTGTAAATACACCTTTGTTCCAAATTCTGCTTCATAAAAAGATGCAACATCATTATATATTTTAGTCACTCAAATAACCTGGCATTAGAGCTCCAACAAGCTATTTAAATTGTGGATTTGTACATCACCTAAACATTAATAAAAACACTAACATGATGCTATTTAGTTGCACACATGCTCAAATATTGCTGATCATGAGAGCCTCCCATAAAGATGTCAATCCCACTAATTCTGTATTTGACCCCAAAATTCCTTGGAATGCCTCAATTATAAGTATTGATATATGAAGACCGAGGCACGGCTACGAGCGTCAAGATGGAGGTCACAACTTAGGTGTGCTCCGGAACCCTCCGTCATCCGCTCTGCCATCCGTTGCCACCGGGATCCCCTTGAGCCCGCATTTCGTACTTGGCTGCCTGGGGACCCCCTGAGCTTCTTCTGAGACGTTGGGTGCTGATTTCTGGGTTGTGTGGCTGTTCCAGCCTTCCGGACCAGCCACGGAGCATCCACAAGATGGCGGCCGCCGCGAAGACTCCCGGCCCATCGCTGACCCGATGCTCATGACCGACCCGGATTAACTGTGCTGCGGGGCTCCTGGTGTGGTTGGCGTCTCCCGAGCAGGTTGAGTCAGCCGATCCCCCCCGGCAAAGCCGGCCTGCCCAGATCTCTGGTGTCTTGGGCGACCGGGGAGACGGTGACATCGGCCATCAATCAGGCGGCAGAGGACTGGCGTGGCACCTCTCCCCCTGGTGAATCGTAGCGCTCCCCTCATGGGCGCGCCTGCTCCTTCGGGGTGGGGCCAGATCTGCTCCTCTGCGCTGGCGGCCGCATGGGTTCGCCTTGTACCCGCCAGCCGCCTAGTGATCCCACGGGACTTGTGAAGGGGGCCCAGAGGTGTCTGGACCTTCCCTGTTGCCCCGAGGCCCAGACTGACACAACGGGCACCGCAGGCCTCCATCTGATGTGAAGCCTATTGAGGAGCAGTGACACTATGGAGCCCACGAGAGAGGGGCCTGAAAGTGATCTGACTGTCCCTGAGGCTTGAACCGTCGCTGCAGACACCGCAGGCCGCCGTTTGGTGAGCGGCCTGCGGAGGGTGGGGTATTCCCGAAGACCTGCCTGGAGGTAAGGAGTGGGGGTGCTGTTGCCTCTGATCCTTGGACGAGGATTCGGGCGATCGGGCGGCAGGCAGGAAGGGGGGTCCACTGGTTGGCACTGCTCCTCTTTCCCCCCGCCTCCTCTCCCTCCCCCACTCCCAAAGCACCTATTGAGTGCCTGCTGTTGGGGGGCGGGGAAGCCTACCCGCCTCCTAGCTGTGTCGGCGTGGCCTGCTGTGCTTCTTCTCTCGTGGCCTGGTGTGAGGTCGGGACTGTCTCGGCCGCCAATTTGGGTGGCAGTGACCCTCTGAAGGGCGACTTCGATCCAGACATGGAGCCCTGACGGCTCCCTGGGGGGTTTCGGCCATAACTTTGTGTGGCAGAGCTCGATTGTTCCTCTAATCTTCTCCTTGGGCCCTCCCTGGGACCAGGGCCATCCATCACTGCTACATACCGGGGATACGTCTGTCCACACCGGCCCTTTAGCACCGGACCCGCTGTGCTCTCGGACCTCTGCTGCTACTCTGCACTACTACCCTAGCGGAACGCTCTGTGGCCCAGGAGGACGGGGACCCAACTGCGGCCATGGTTCAAGATTCTCTCCCTTCCTCTCTCCCTCTCCTCCGGCCGCACATTTCGGGCGGCAGTGGATTGATCAGAGCCACGCCTTCGCACTGGCTGCACACCCCTGCCGGATCTCGACCCACCCGTGCTTATTTTCCAATCTCCCCACTGTGGGGTCTATCAGCGGGGACTTCGGGACTCCGCAGATCCACAGGGGGGGGTCATAATGGGCAGAATGGACAGATCGGCGTAAAACCCTGCCACCCAGACGAAAATGGATCGTTTCAACACCTCGGAGGTGGGTGCGACCGGGGGTGCTGCCGAACAGGAGCCTCGGCTCCCGCGGATTTGTCCACCATCTTACAAGCCATCCATGCTTCCCAAACCTCGGTGGAGGGCAAGATCGCAGAAGTGCGAGTGGACGTGACTCATCCGGCAGGACCTCCAAAACGCAACAGCCCAGATCAAGGAGACAGCAACTTAAGGGACAGGTGGCCCGTCTGCAGTCACACCCTTAAGAGTTGCATCGCCGGGCGGAGGATGCAGAAAACAGATCCCGACGCAACAATCTCCGCCTGGTGGTCTTCCCGGAGGGAGCAGAGCAAGACCGCACTGTGGACTTCCTGGAGAGGTGGCTAAGGTCGTGGGTACCTGAGGGCGCTCTCTCTCTCCATGGTTCGCGATAGAGCGGGCCCACAGGTCCCCGGCCCCCAAACCACCACCGGGTGCGCCTCTCTGTCCAGTCATAATACGGGTGCCTAATTTCAAGGATCGTGACGCCACCCTGTCTGAGGCCTGCAGACAACAGCGGCTGCACTATGAAAACTGCGCAATTATGATCTTCCCGGATTATACCCGCGAGGTCCAGGGTCAACGCCGCTCCATGGGTGAAGTCAAACAAAAGCTGACGGCACGCAACATCGAGCTCCTTTTCCCAGCACTCCAGCGCGTGGTGTTCGCTAACAAGACCTTGTTCTTTGACAACCCTATGGAGGCCTGGACCTGGGCAACGGAGGAGCACCCTCTGCGAGCTGATGACCGAACTCCAATCCTGGGGGGAGAGGAAGGTGGACCTGGCCATCTTACTCCTTTCGCTCCTCAACCTAACCACTTCCGCAGGCACCGCGGGCAGAGACGGGCCCGATCAGACTCCCCGCCGGGCCACTCACAACAGGCAATGCTGCTCTCCGAGGAGCCCTCAGCCGGGAGGCGTCCTAGCTCTTACGGCCACCTGGATGGCGGAAGTGCTTCGCCCCAGTCCTCTTTGCTCGATCTCCTAGACACGGACCTCTCACGTAGCCCAATGCTCCTGAAAGACCCTGCCTGAGCTAGTCTCTGCCTGCCAGGCTTGGCTCCGCAGCCGGAGACCATGTTCAAACTCAAAACATCTCTTTTCTTCCCGATGGACTTGTTTATACACATCCTGACATGAGATGGGGTCCTCCATGCTTTCCCATTCCCAAGCGTTTTAGTTTGGTTGTTTATTCATTGGTTTATTGTTGGGGCGACAGATGCTTCCATTCCTGAAGTGTAGGGTGGGGGAGGGGTGGGCTGTGGGGGTGGGACCGTTGTCCCCAGTTTCTTCTTTATTTTTGGTTTATTTTGTTCTTTAGTTTTGTTGCACCAGCACTCACAAGGCATCCTGATTTGCACCCAGTGGGACACGCAGATCTCCCTTCGGACACCTCGCAGGGCCCGATGACGTCCACCTTTGATATCGTGTCTCCCCCTCGGGACTCACTGTCACACCCGCCAACATGCCTGACACACCGTCACAAAACACTTCTCTGTGCATCATGTCCTGGAATGTTAATGGCCTCTTGGATCGTTTCAAACGCATGGCGGTCTTACGCTATGCACAACGCCTAGGAGTGGACATTTTACTCTTACAAGAAACACACCTGATGGGTAATCACTGCCCCTTTTTGATGCGATATGGATACGACATGTCTTTGCATTCCGGGTTTACTCGTGGCTCCCGAGGGGTGGCGATTCTGGTGAAACGCTCCCTTCCTTTCGTGACTGTGCAGACGATCCTCGATGCCCAGGGCACCTTCGTGGCCCTTAGTGGCACGCTAAATGGTAACCCCCCCCCCTCAACTTTGTGTCACTCTATTCTCCACCGTTTATGTTGACAGCGACCCTAGCCAAATCTGTCGACCTCGTGGCATCCCTACCCCTGGGTCCCACATTACTCGAGGGCGATTTTAATGCGGTCTCTACTCTGGACCTGGACACGACCGGTCCCCCTTCACCCAGTAGAATTGCACAGGCAAAACAGCTGACGGTTTGGGCTGAATACTTGGGGCTATGTGACACCTGGTGTGTATGGCACCCACACTCTAACCAGTTTAAACACACACCTCGGCGGCACACCACACACAGGCACGCATTGATGCCATCTTTGTTCCCTCGACGGACTACCTCCTGATTCAGGACATCTCCCTTCTTCCAAGAGGCATCTCCGATCATTCCCTGGTGATCTTCGCACGGGTCCCCCATGCCTTCGCCCAGCAAACATGGAGGCTCAATGCTTGGTTCCTTCAGGACAAGGAGTTTCGGAAGGTGGTGGGCGGGAACTCAAACACTACTTTCTTTCTAACGAAGGATCGGTCTCTTCCCTGGGCACCCTATGGGAGGCGGGCAAGGCTACGATTAGAGGGGTCGCCAAGAGCCAGATCAAGATCCAGCGACAGGCCCAATTGGAACAAATTACTACACAGGAGGCGCAGGCATTGTGCCTTGAACGCATCTCTGCCCGCTCCCCTGACGCCTCCGACACGAGACTTCTTACCCGGCTTCGCTCGGAGATCAAGCAGTTGTCGCTGGATGCAGCCAAACTTCTTTGGCGCTCCTCCGTGGCCAGAGTGTATGGCTGGGGCGACAAGAATGGATCACTCCTTCACCGCCTCGCCACATACCCTAGAGCGAACCGTATAATTCCCGAGATCGTGGCACAGGATGATTCGGTGTGCCGCTCTCCAGTGGACATGGCCTGTGCCTTCGCCACCTATTATCGTCACCTCTACGAGGCTAGACCTCCAACCCTTTCTCTTGCGGGGGTGGCCGTCTTCCATGTGTAGACCAGACTACTCAAGCCGATCTAGATCGCCCCATCACCCGCGAGGAGATTGGAGAGGCGATTGGCCTTATTTCTTCCAGCAAGACACCGGGTCCGGACGGCCTCCCTCAAGAAAACTACATGCACTATCGGGACACTCTCGTCCCCCACCTTGCGGAACTGTATCGGGAAGCTGTGGAAAGGAGCTCCTTCCCTCAGCAGACGGATATGGCCACCATAGTGGTTCTGCCTAAATCCTAACCGTCCTCGTCACGTTGTGGCGACTACCGCCCTATCTCGCTCATTAACACCAAGGTTAAATTGTTTGCCACAATTCTCGCCCAGCGGCTCAAACCCCACCAGTCCACGCTGATCCATCCCGACCAATGCGGGTTCATGCCCTCCTGTGGCACCCGGCACTGTCTCCGTAGACTGCAATCCGCCTAGGCCCACCATCATCTCCTTACCCCGTATCTGGCGATTCTCCTTGTAGACTTTGAGAAGGCCTTTGATTCAGTGAATTGGGGGTTTCTTGAAGATGTCCTGGGCGGGATGGGACTTCGTCCCCGCTTTCGGGCCATGGTCAAGGTTCTATACGCCCTCCCGCGAGCTTGTGTCCTAGTAAACTGGGTTCTGTCGGAACCCTTCACGATTCGCTGGGGAACGAGGCAGGATTGTCCTCTTCTTCCCCCCTGCTCTTCGCTTTGGTGATGAAGCCCTTGGTGTCCCTGATGCAGTCGTGCGAACACGTGCGGGGATGGGAGTGGCCCAATACCGAGCCAGATAAAATTGCTCTTTACGCAGACGACGTCCTCATCTACTTAGCAGATCCCACCCGGTCAGGTCCGCATTGTCTCCGCATTCTGCACTCCTTCAAACGGGCCTCTGGCCTCCGGTTGAACCCTGACAAATCGGTTCTGGTTCCCCTCCACCTATCCCGGGAATGCTTTGACTGGCAATTGATATACCTCTTTGACGTCAATCCTTTAAATATCTGGGAATTTCGTTGACCTTACTCCCTGAGTTGAGCTGGGCCCTCAACGTTCATCCCCTAGTGAAGAGAGCCAAGGCAGACCTCCAGAAGTGGCATTCGTTGTCCCTAAACCATATGGGGAGGGTGGCCCTTTTTAAAATGATGGTGCTTCCTCGCTTCCTTTAAGTCCTTAAAAAAAACACAATGTGTTTTCCTAAGGCCTGGTTCCGCGAGCTGGATAGTATAGTCAACAAGTTTCTGTGGGGGAAAGGTAGGTCCTAGCGCTAACTATCTGCAGGATCTCTTCGTTTGAGGGGGGGTCTAGGAATGACTCATCTTTATTCATATTATCTTGCCACGCGACTTCTCTCCATACACAACTGTTTTAACGGGGGATGGTCTGATCCGGCTTACAGACTCGAATTGGGCCTCACCAGGATCCAGTCCATGTTGTATGGGGCCCCTATTCCTTCTTGCCTACCAGAGGTGACGCGCTCTGTGTTAATGGCCTGGCGGGCTGCACTGCAGCACACCAAATGGACACACACACACACACTGACCCACTGCACACCCTTGTGGCACGGGACCTGGTTCATGGAAGTTAATGAGCTACAAGGCTTCAGGGCTTGGGACCTTATAGGCATTTCACAATTGGGTGATGTATAGGTGGGAGACCACATGCGTTCCTTCGAGGACCTTCAGAATAGATACTCCCTGCACCAATCCCAAAGGTATCTACAATCATTACACACCCTCCACACACACCTTACAACAGGTACACGGCTTCCTGAACACAGCCCGCCTGAAGCTCAGATAATGTTTGGAGACCTGGGGAAGGGTGGCATCTCCCGCATTTATCGTACACAGATCAACAATACCCCTACTTCCCAAGACAGACTGCGGGCCCAGTGGGAGGACTGGGTTGTCCCCTTGGAGGAGAAGGATTGGCGGGATGCCTTTATGGCCCTTAGAACAGTTACCGCATCTGCTAGGCTGCGCCTGGTGAAGCTCTATTATTTACACGCCGCATACCTCACTCCGGTGCGCCTCCATCGGGCAGGGTTTAGTCCGACCTCAGCCTGTACCAGGTTTGGTCACGACCCAACTGACTTCCTTCACATGGTATGGGCCTGTCCCCGCCTGGCGCGGTTCTGGAGAGAAATCGAGGAGGAGGTCACCGAAATCTTGGGTTGGGAGGTCCCCCACGACCCAAAACACACGATCCTGTGCATTACTGATCGGTTAGATGGATCTCGGAATAAGAAGGTGTATTTAACTACAGCTATGGCGGTTGCCAAAAGAGACATCGCGGCCCCCTGGAAACGCCCTGAGCCCCCGAGTGTCGGGCGATGGCGGACTAGGATGGATTGGTGTGCCACACAGGAGAAAGTCATGTATGAAGCACGTGGGTGCCCCAAGAAATACCGCAGAGTCTGGGGGAAATGGTTGGGAGGGGTGGTGTAGTCATAGGAGGGAATGTCCACTTTCAAGTCACTGTTTTTAATGATGTCTGTAAACTGGGTTGCGCAAATTCTATTATGTCATTCTGGATTGCCAAGATGTTGTGCTGAATGGCTGGTGTATTCTTTCTGTAAACCAATAAAAATGTGTTTATCAATATATGAAGACAGGCTGGCATCTTTTGAAGGATGGTGTGTAAGAGGCTATGAGCTTTCAGAAAGTGATTGAGGGGACAGGGAAGCACTCTGGAGTCCATCATAAAATCAGTTGCATATTTCTATGAAACAGTCAATGATTTTTGGATTCTGGAGATTCGTACAATTCTCCAAGAGGCTATTTGGTGTGTGTTGACGCCTAAAATGTTCAGAGAGAGGTTCTATAGTTGTGTGTTTGGCTCCAAGGGGTAATTCAGGAAACTGAGGGTCTTCACATGAGTGGCAGCTCTGTAGGATATTTAGAATCTGTCCAGTTACAACCCAGATGAAGACGCCAAATAAGGGATGATCAGACAGTATCCATTATTATAAGCATGTTCTACAGGTAGATAAACTGTGCTTCATCAGTTACAGCACAATCAACTTTACAACCGGTCTGTGCTTCGCAATAGTACGGCTTCCTAATGTATAATTTGCATCCACTTATGGAAATGTGCATAAACAGCACACCCTTTAATATAGCAGATAAGATGTTTTACTCACAATCACACAAGTACTATAGGCATATAAATTTCATCTCACATGTGCACTTCCCACACTTAATAACTTTTTTAGGTCTCGCCTGAGCCAGCGCTTTAGCGCTGCTCTGGCAAGAGTTTTAGTAAGCAGGATTTGGAAGTGCAAACTAATGGCTTTTGCAGGCCTCTAGCTACAGTGCATGTGCGCCGCCAGGCGTGCGCACCATTTGTCCACCTGCGTGATCACTTTCACGGCCGCTTTGATGTTCTCAGTGAGCCGCACGGCCACTGAGAACATCAAAGCGGCCGCGAAAGTGATCACCATATGCTCTGCTCGCATCTCCCTCCCCCCTTTTTGGAACACGGTTCGTGTGCGCTCGCTTTCGTGACTTGTTTTTTTTTGTTTTGTTTTTGTTTTGCATCTTTTATATAGCGCAAACTCGACCCGAAGGTATTGGAGTGCTGTACATGAGCACCGTATTTTACATTACATATATGGTAGTGCAGATTTGTCTGTTTGCTTCTGTTCGATTCTACCAGGGCATCTAAGCCTCAAAATTCCCCTCAAGTGTCTATAACCCTCATATTTTAGCTCACAGTGTGGATCGGTCCCACATCTCGTTGCCTTTGTCTACATCTTCACTTGTTGGCAGCAATTGCAGCTTTTGTTCTCCTCTGGCTGGCGCTGTGGTGTGGGGTGCTCCACTCACTTAATATCACCACGGCCATTGTATGGGGGTTCAGGCCTCTGGCATGTGTGGCCACAAAGCTCGGGTCTCACCTGCAGTTGTGTGTTGGCCTCCTCCCTTTGCAGTGCATGGAGGCACCATCTGCCGTGTTCTAAGGCCGGGGCTTTGCTGTGGCTGTCAGTGTATGTGTGTTGTTTATGCCGGGCTGTCTGTGTGCCCCATCCTTCTGCTGGCACAGAGACAGCTCTGTGCACAGCTCTCCAAGTCATCCTTACTGTACCTCTGTCTAGACACGCAGGTTGTGTACGAGGCGGAGCAAGCGCGGCCCTCCAGCTGCTTTTACTGTGTGTGTTTTTTTTAGACTTTGTATTATAATTGAATCTATATTTGTCAGCCCCTAAATCGCATTCCCTGCAGTGGAGGCAGAGCACCTCTTACTGCTGATTGGTAGATGTTGATGACTGATGAGAGTCTTACGTTTGATAATGTATCTCTTTACCCAGGCACCCCAGCAGGTCTCCACGGGCCGAGGGCATGTACACTCTCCAGCTTTACCTCTTTCATTGCCTTTCTGCTGCAATGTCAGCTGGCGCTCGCGCACAGAACGAATGTTGAGGCTGTGCGGGCGGAAGCAATGTTGACATTGTGCGCGCGCGGGTCGAATGTTGGCACTGCGCGCGGACATCTCATATATAACAGTTTGGTCTGTGACGGTTAAGGCAATTGCTCTCCTCAGCTGGCTCTCGCGACGTTTCCACTTTCTAGTTAATAAATACTTCTGCGCTACCTCATAGTCTCTCACTTCGCTCTTCAGTTTGCGACGTCATTTCTCTTCACAAACTCGTATCAGATGAATAAAGTAATTAACAATTCAGTTTACAGATTGTTAAGAACTCGTCAGAAAATCATCAACACGAAGAGGCAATAGGTCTCGCTTTTGGGACCTTATAAGTATTTAGTTATGCAGCACAATATCCTTGGTGCAACATCAACCCTTGCATGGCTAAACAGTTATAAGGTCCCAAGGGCGAGAACTATTGGCTATGCCAATGCTAAGAGGTTCCCGTTCGCTTAGCTAGGATTATACAGAGAATTAACCTTCCTATTTTGTGTGGAAGAAAGAGTAATTGCTACTTCAACACGGTTCTATATTTGTGAAATAGGACTTTCCCACTCCGCTTCTGGTGTGGAAAGGACACCCCACATGCCACTGTTCAAGTGAGCTCCATTTACTATGCACATGCTTCCCCATAAAACAAATCCTGGAACCGGGTCTGTTTAAAGGGATCATGTGCTGTGAGGTAGTTTGGTGGTAGCGTGGCCACATTTTTCAAAGAAACATACCGCCTGACCATTTGCTTACATTTCAAGATTTTGCAAAAGCTTAGAGATGATACTTGAATAGAACTTTACATAAAATCATCTGTAATAATTTCAAACATGGTCTTTCGGTTTTCTTTTTTTTTTGTTTTTCAACTTTAACATTCAGGAGTGCTATAGAACACGTCTTTAAAGAGCTTCATTCTTACTGTTAAGTAAATATGAAAAGAAAACCCTGTTAGGTGACTTTCCAAATTTTTGTACATGCCGTGACATTCAAATACTTGTTATGCAAGTAATAAACTTGCCAAGTGGCAACTTTATTTCATGGGGGAAGATTCACCAACATTTTAACCATGATTCTCGCCACTTGCCACACTGATTTACTTTTTCATGATGTACCATCTCAGTCTGGTGTTCAAAGATGCTGTACAATGCAGTCCCTCCCAGCTCAGCAGTTTCTCCCATTGTTTATAACAAAGACGTTTCAATTTATTCTCTTACGTGCAAACAGGTCCTGCTCCTCATCCTCAAAAAGCACGCCATTCTCCTGGGTGGTGGTGCCACCTCCACTGCTGTCAGCGTTGGCTCTGCTGATGGCGACTGGCTCTGGGGAATTGCTTGTTCGCTTCAAAGGCGGAGGAGGCTTGCTCTAAAAGAAACAGCAGTAAAAAAAAAAATATCAAGCATGACTCTGGACCCTAAATATTAGATAAAAATAAGCTTAAACTACAGACTCTTGTAAATAGCAAAGGACTTCCATGACGATAAAGAGGCATGTGGGTGCAGGTAGAGTGCTTTATGAAACCACTGGACCTCGTTACACACATTCAAGGGACTCATTTGATCCCTACTAATAAATGAACACTAAAAGGCGGCATACATTTAAAGTACAAACACTTAGATACATAAATTGTCTGTCCACATTTATTACAACACCAAGGAAAGCAAATTACCAAACATAAGACCATAAGTGGAAAATGGGATGTGCCTAAAAAAAATGTTTTTTTTAAAAAAATTAAAACCTACCTCTGGCCTCGTGAACAATAAGAAGTATAGGCAATTTCAATATAAAGCACTATATTAGAGTGACAGCTATAGAAGTCTGGCTATGGACTCCTGAACAGTCACCCCCACACTCCCAAAATACTTTCTAAATAAACAATGTAAAGGATCCTTTTATGCCAAATTTTTCAGTCTCCACTACCAGTGAATTGCAGTGTTTTTGTGTTTCTCTCTTTATAGTGTGTAGTGAAGACAGGGTTTTGCCTGCACACATTGCTATGTTAGCATAAGCGTTTTAGATGTTAACGCCATCTTGCCACTTAGCTACCTTTAGTGTCGTGTGCAAAAGCAGCAGTTATTATAAGTAAAACTGCTGCTTGCTTTTTCTTCAAATGAGAACGGTCTGTTTTTCACATCCCTAGACTTACACCGCGACCTTAGTCTGAACACTGTGCAGACACTGTCAAGGTCAAATTACAATGTATGCTGTTGAATTCAGGTTGATCGGCCCACGCTCGAGATACAACAAGCACACAGCTGCAAATATCTTAAAGTCGGGTGCCTTTAATATTGGATTGCATGCATAATGCTGGCACACTTGGAGAAAACCTTTCCAGACACAGAGCAGTGCTGATCCTGTGATGTGATTCACCTAAGCTGATCTTGGAGGTATGGGGTTCCCCATTCAAACCTAGAGACCTTCTATTATTATTATAAAACTAGCATATTAGCCAGGGGAGGGTGGTACACAAGGTATTATAGGACCCGTTTCCACTATCATTATAATATGATTTCCCCTTTTGTGTTTTATGGAATTGTAACAATGCGGATGGTTTTATTTCTAATCATTTGTTTGCTTATGTTAGCCAAAATACTGCATCTTAGAGCACGTAGTTAAAAATAAACATTTTTAAACTTTTCCGTGTCTCTGCTTACTCAAGTTGTGGACGGATATGAGAATAACAATGAAAAGGTTTTCTTGATTGCCACCATTCCTGAGAGTAACCTACGTCGCTTGTTCTGGGTTGTCTAATCATTGGTAGCTTCGCTGTAGTACAGAGAACGAATAAAATACTGATGCTAGTCGGATAGGGGTTCTAGGTACTGAGGTGAGTTTTTTGGTACACCACAATTCACTGAGGTCCTGGTTTCCTGCGCATAGTTCTGTGCATGAGCAGAATCCCCGCAACAAGTGCTTTGCTAGGTTTTGAAACCAGGCCAAACCACGGTGAGACCGAGAAGATGAAATCTCATTTCCAGCATATAAAATTAAAACTCCTCAACCCGAAGGGGCTGATTTAGAGTTTGGCGGAGAGGTTTTCCGTCATAACAGCTATAACAGCCTCTCTGCCAAACAGAAGGTGGACTTTAAGTTGGTCAGCGATGGAGACTACACCATCTCTGTCTAACTTTCAGAGGAGTTTGTCAGCGACAGTAAGTGACATCAGAGTTTTGGCAATTCAGGCATCTGTTCATTTTAGAGTGGGTAGTCAAATGATCAGTTTTCCATGACCATCACCGCCAGGAAAAACATGGTAGTAAGGGGCAGTGAAAACTGCAAAATTATACCAAACCATGGGAAAAGTCTCGCAGGGTGTAGGGGTCATTATTTCTTGTTTTTCAAAAACGAAATCAGTCTTTGGTGATCTGTTTTCACAAGTACAAAAACAAGTTAAAAGTTTAATGGATAGTATCGTCATATTGACAGAGCAGTCCGTCAAACTTTCAATACACTGGCAGGAAACGCTGCGAGAGAAGTTACTGCCAATGTTAAGACATGGCTACTGGGCCAGTGGATAGGACTAAATTTAGCAAACACAGCGCCCTCTGTAGGGAGGGAGTAAAGTACTCCATCATACCGATAAATTTACATCAAATCACCCAAGTATAAATCAGACCCCAAGTCTAATCCTAAAATTCTCCACCCACTTTGTCCTAGCACGATGGCAGAGCAAGGGCATACAAGGCTGTATTAAAATACGCATTGCCGTCCCTTGTCATAAGGTGACCATTTAATTATTAGCACTTCATAACCAGATAAGACACCATAGCACTTTCGGTGAACGGAGACGCATGCTATTCTGCCTATTTTATAACATAAATAAGAGTGCCACAAGATGAATATGGACTTTGATGATCAGCCACAGACAGATAAAAAACAGTCCACTTCAGGCACCTCTTTGACCAGTTATGTGGTCATATGATTAATTCATGCATGGAGGAACAGTCAGCATTCTCACTCCAGCCCAACTCATCTCAGAAACCTGAAAGGGATAAATCACCCATTATCAGTGTCCCCATAAGGTCCAAATTTGAAACACCTAAAAGAAAATGTGATTGTAACTCCTAAAACAAATCGCTTTAGAAAAAGAACCAGTACATCATTCAGTGAGGTCCATCAGGCCCAGCAACATGACACTTGTTTACTGACACCTTGCCCCCCCCTCCTATTATTTGAGAAAACTCTTACCCTTTTCATCAACTCCCTACAATATGCACCATCTATAAACATGCTTTTCTTAGCGATTCTCTACTGGATGTTTTACTAGCTCATACCTTTTCACTCAATCCTTTCAACAAATGTTCACTTTAACAAATTGTTAGCAGTTATCCTGTGTTGGTCTTATTCTTCTAGCTTTGTTTTAATCTACCTTTTGTACTTGATAAACAAAAGAAATGGCCAATCATTCCTGAATTAATATATTACATGAAATATGTCATCAAATCCAAGTACTGATACAACCACTCACTGCTATTAATAATGGTTTGCTGGACCTTATGTTTTTTCTCACTTTACAACTCATTGTACGGTAGCCTGCTAGCCAGTAGTAAAGTGCTTCTGCTCCCCATGTGCTTATGCTTGACCATACTAAGATGATGTTGCTTTTCATAATCCAGCCCCAAACACTGGACCTCTATCCCATTTGCTATATATCTTATTTCCCCTTCCATAAGCTCTAGTTCTTTGCCATTGTGTCAACACTGTTCAAATGCTTTCTGCCATTATGTTATCTTTCCATTACAGGACTAGAATTCCTTGATGAGGTCACTATTACATGCTTTATAAATGACTTTTTATTCATTGTTAAATCTTGGATCAGTGCACATGCCTTCAGACTGCATCCTGGTGCAATAGAAGTAATTTTTTCCACCTAGACTTCTTCCTCCTAGTGTAGTTTATCCTCCTGTGTTATCAAGTTTCTCATCAATTTTTCTATTATCTGAGCTTTCTGTATATTGTTACCTTTTCCTTACAAAATAAAAATCATTGTTGCTGCCTTGATCTCCAGCTTTCAATTACTTAAAATTAGCATACTATAGGGTGTAGATTCCTTCATTTTCACACATTGCATTTCTTACATATACAAATGTATCTTGACCAGAAACCTTCACTCCCTTCTAGATTGCTAATCTGCTTCTGTATCTGACCTTTTCAAAATGGTATCCTATCTAAACATATTCTGTTTTATTCCACATGTACTGTTCCTGGTGTTCTTTTATCCTTTTGCTCCTATGCACAAATAGTTTCTAACCATTTCATATCATCAGCTGTTACTCAACTATGCCTTTTCATATGCTTCTTCTAATTCTCGCTTTCTTCTTGGTTGCAGCCAAACTTTGCAATGATCGTACCGTTCCCAGTCAGGTCTTTTTTTCAAACTCTTGTTTGAGATTATATAATGGATGTTGGGAAAGATACCAAAACAGAAGGCATTACTCTTATTCTCACCGCAAATATTAAAGTTACGGAAAATATAAGTGACTGGTGAGCAGAAGCCCAACTGCTCAAGCACACACAATTGATATTTGAAATATGAATTAAAGAAATATCACAGACGTGGTCTTGGTCAACTCTAAAAATCACATTTGTAAGGCGTCAAAACCCAAAACTTTGAAAGGGAGAATATTCATATTGTACATTTGGTAATAAAATTTGAGATTAAGGAATAGCTAGCAAAAAGAGTGGGTTCTGTAACTCACTGGGAAGCAATGATAACAGATGAAAAAGTAGGTTTACGGACATGAATGCTTTCACTACAAAATGTGACAGGCTGAGGGAAACGAGTTAATTAGTAGCGATTAGGGTAGGACAACAGGCATATAGAGAACGGGATCAAGATCGGGAGTACAACATTTTGTAAAAATACAATTGCAAATTTGTTGGTAAACAAAATATAATTGCAGTAGCTTGCATCTAATCAGATTTGATGTCCATGGAAACAATCAAGCAATATTCTTAGGCTTTCAGCCAAAAGCCTGACAAACAGATGGGTATATCACACAAACATTCGAGGGTCAAACAGTACATTTGTAGAGTTAAACTACACTGAAAAGCCAACAGTTGTGGCTGTATTGTACCATCACGTGTGAACAAAGACATTCAATAATGTTTTATACGAGCACTACACACTTTACTGAATTAGATCATGCCATTTGGCTTTGCCAATCCTAGGGAAAAAGTAGCAAAAAATGATTGTTGTCTGTATAGAATGCACATAGGGAATAACTGAATTAGACAAATGGTTTGATTGTAATGATAGAGTATACTTTATAGAGTAAAACAGTTCTATTTGCATTACAGTGGTGGCACAATCTGGAAGGCAGAATGATACTCTCTCGCCTCTTGATACTGGCTGTTTGGTGTCGAAACTCTGTATGGTTGAATGAATGCGCACTTCAAGTGCATTTTAAAAAAAATATATTTTTTGTTTCTTTAACATTCAATGAGGCCAAAGGTATTTATCATTAATTCATCTTTGGAATTTGACAGAACAGTGTGAAAGCAATAATTTAAGTGTGTAATGTCTTGGAAACCCCCCAGAAATGTGCTTCAATCAATTGTTCTGGTTGATATTCTGGTCAACTTCCATGACTATTTTAGCTAATTGATAACTGGATATTCTCTCACTCTCCGCACCTTTGACACAGTGCAATTGGAACTGCGCTTTTATTATATAAACCGCCTCTGAGCCAAGTTCTACAGAGGAGCACTTCTGCTGGGATTATCCTGGAACGATGTGCATTGTGACGCAGCCCTGCTGACTCCAACGTTCATACTGCAAAGGACGATAGCCTGCTCTCACCCAGATTGGCTTCCAGATACATCATACACAGATATGGGGGTAGGGCAGTCCCAAGAGATCTGGCAGAAGGTACTCCTACTATGGTCTCGGTGGGGTCTGGGGAGAATTAGATAGGAGTACAAGTAAAAATATAATTATATAACCATAAGTCAAGTCTTTATAGAATTTCATGCATATCCATGAAAGGATGCCACGGTTATTAGCAAATCAAAAGTCAATTGACATCACCGGAGTCCCAAATTTAATTTGTTCGCCCATACTGAATTGGCACGAAGCCTGAAATCGCTGCCCAGATCATTGATTACAGCATTTGATGGCACACTTTTTGCCTCATCATGAAGCTTATGCTCAGGACAACAGGACTGAGAGCTTATGGTGGCAAGCCAATGATTAAGGCTACCACAGATATTTTTATATTGAAAAGTTACAATGAGGGTAGAAAGCGTGCCGCATTTAACATGAGAAGCAAATGTTAAATTCATGACATATGCTAACGAGTCTTTGTCACTATTGTGATGGATTTTATGGAGAATGAAAGAACCACTAAGTGTGGATCTTGAAACCTGCCCCATGTTCACTAAGTAGGTTTGTATTCAGGCAATTTCAAGTACATTCTACTGTACTCCTATGATGTAACTTTTTGATCTCACCAATAGATTACTTCCTAGGACTTCTGATAGGCACCATCATAAGAGGAAGGTTAAGATGGAGCATATCAAGGATCAGGTCTACAACCAGCTGAAGATGGCAGAGGAGCATTCCGGAAATAAACAGTCTATAATCCGTCACCAATCGTCATTAACTCTATACTGAATTGTTTAATTCACTCGTTTTACTTTGATTGTGGACTACCACAAGGCTGTATTGTATGTTATTTTTTGGTCTTTGCATAACCTGTAAAGCGCTCCGATACCTTCGAGTCTAGGAAGAACTATATAAAACTTAAATAATAATATAATTATTATTCAGTACCACAATACAACATTCCCATTACACTATAGCACACCACAACATGCCATTCTCATTCCACCTTATAACAGGCAACACCATAAAATTTCACATCCCACTTCTTCAAAACTAACACCACATAACAGGATAAGAAAATGCAAACATTCTTCACAACACTGAAGAAATCTTCACTCTGAGCATCTGACTCAAAAGTCACAAGAACTGGATATTGAAGAACTTCCTTTTACCTAACCCTCAATAAAAGTGCTCATTCTCTTCTTACTACTGCAAACATGATTTCACTTTTCAGACTCACTAAAATTAGTTTCTTTTTCTCTCGCACATATGAAAAGCTCATGACTTAACTCTAAACCAGACTATGACATTCAGACCAGAAATTAAACAGCTGCACAAATGTGTTCCTTTTCTTTCCTTGAGAAAATTAAATATCTTACCTAAAAGGACCACAAGAAAGTAACTGCTCATGCACTTGTCTCTAGAATGGACTGTAGGAATACAATCCTAATGGGGGTTTCAAAATCAGCTCTGGTGCTGCTGAAGTAGCACTCTGCACACCACCCACACTGGTTATCACTTCAAGAAGGTTTGACTACATCATCGCTATAATCCAAGAGCCAGAATTACATACTGGTGAGAATAGAATTAGAACTGTGTTCCCTTCTATACAAAAGAGATGCACCATAACAACCATCCTTCTCTGTCTGGACTGCTTCCCATCGCCTTAAAAGTCAAAGTTCACTACAATCAGATCATGGCTAGCCCAGAAGTGACCTTTAGGTAGAGCTTCAATGTAGGAAGCTGGCTCTGTATATACTATAACAAAGTGTGCACAGAGTCCAGGGAATCCCCAGAGGTATTGCAGAGGCTAAATTAGGTAAGTAATAACAGCTCTTTGTGGTAGTTTGGGCGAGCAGTTAAGCGTATCCAGAGTGTTTATTAAGCATTTACTGTATTCACTCAAAGACTGATGGCACACACTCAAACAGAATCCAGACCAATTGGGTAAGTATAAAAAACGTATACTTTACTTTGTTTCATTTTAAAACAAAGCAGGACTTATTACAGGCAAGTAAGATATACTTTCAAATGCAAGACTGCTGTGGTTGAATTAGCAATCAAAACAGGTTAGTAAATGCTTTAGAAGCAGTTTAAGTTGCATAGAAATTACTTTTCATTACCCAAAATACTTTTTAGTCAGTTTGAGTACTTGCGGTGGTATGCCACGATACCATACACTAGGATTGGTCATTTACAGGGAAGTATGACAATTGTTAAGTTAGAGCAGTTACTTTCTTTTCATACAAATAACAGTTCAACACTTAGAACATTTTTAGGGCCAAAAACTCTTAACATGGGTTCCTATGGGGAAAAAGCATTTTCGCTTTCTCAGGTAAGTACACGGCTTTAGAGTGGGAAGTAGGGGGTTAGGACGAAGGTCTAGATGGGAATTCATGTTGCACCACCAGTGCCACTGGAGTGGCCGGGTGCTGATTGCAGGGGCCCAATGTAAGCCAATGGGGCTAAGGGGCCTTCAGTTAGGGACAGCTGGCGAACAGGCCACTCAGAGGTGGGAGAAAAGCTCCTGGGATTAAGGCCAGCAGTGCAGGGGCCAACAGCCAGAACAGGAGCTGCACCACCAGCAGCACAGGGGAGGCCGGGTGCAGGGTGTAAAACGGACATCGGGGATCCTGTGCTTTTCAATGGAAACTACAGTTTTGCGACTTTTCTGCGGGCTCAGGCAGGTAGACTTCCTGAAAGCGACAACACCACGAGAGGTAAGTTGTGATCTTAGGGGACACCTGGACACCATAGGTTGGGCCACCTAAGGCCATGGGGCGTCGGGTGCAGGGGTGTCTTCAGGCATCAGGTTCTCTTCCCAGCTCCGGTCGCGGTCAGGGTGACCCTTCAGGTTGAGGCTGCAGGCGTCGTCTTCAGGCTCGAGGGAAGATGGGGATCACCAGATCCCCGGTCAGGATCGTTGGGGAGACCTCCTTGTGGTGTTGGGGCACTCCAACTCAGGCCGTGGGCGTCAGGTACAGAGTGGTGCAGAGTATAGAGTTGCCAGAATCAGGATTCTGTGGAGAGTCTTTGCTTGAGCAAATCTGGCGCTCACAGGAGAGTGTAATAGGGTTGCAGGGCAGGTCCTCTTGGCCATGGGGGTTGCTGGACTCGCTGGGGTTCTTGCTGTAGGCAGGTCTTAGACTGGAAGGTGGTAAGGCTGGGGCCAAAGCAGTTGGTGTCCTCTTCTTCCTTGGTCAGCACGGCTCTTCTGTCCTCCTTTCTTCCTCAGATCTGAGAAGAAAAAGTTGAGGCTCACCCCTAAATGCTAAATTAAGTGGTGTTCAGGTCGGGACTAATGGGTCCCTTTCTTGGGGTGGGTACAACCCCTATTATGCCACCCTCCAGTGGGAGGGGGCATGATCCTCTTCCTAATTGGCCGAGTCCCCACCATCTTCAAGATGGAGGGGACTGAGCTTCCTAGCTTGGTTTTACCGCCGATTCTCCTGCCCAAAGTGGGGGCCGGAACCGGTGAAAGCCAGTTGCTGGGGGAAGCAAAAGGCAGGGACAGTTTCCAAAGGTGGCAGGCCTTTGAAGCTTCCACTTTCGTGGACCCAGCCCATCCTGGGGGAAGGGGGCAGGACACCTCTGCCCAAGAGGGGCTTTCTTTCTGGACCCAGCGGTGGGGGCATTTTACCCAGGGGTCCAGAAAACGGTCTGGTGGTGGCAAATGGCGGCCAGCCATTCAGGAACCGCACCAAGGCTGGTCGATTTTCCTGGTGCATCTCTAAGATGAGTATCAGTGTGGTTTTAATGTGCAGAGAAGTTTGCTACCAAACTTCCCAGTTTTTAGTAAAGCCATTATGGAGCTATGGAGTTCATAATTATCAACTCTCAGACCATATACTCTTTATGGCTTTACTACACTTAAAATGTCTGAAAATGGGCTTAGACACTCTAGGGGTACCTTGCTCATGCCACTGTAGACTCGCCTTCGGGCCAGTATACCCGCTAGAGGGGTGACTTACGTAGGCCCTAGGCAGTGGGTTTCAGGCATGGCACACAGGGATGTGTGCCATGTCAACTCTTCACTTTTCGCTGCACCACAACACGCAGCCTAAGATGGCAGTGTGTGGGTGTTAAGGTACAGGGCATCGAAGGGTGGCACAATGGGTGCTGTCGCCCTTCGGGGCATTCCCTGGTCACAGTGCCCTCGGTACCAAAGGTACCTTTTACAAGAGGCTAACCTGTGGCCAGAGATGTGACAATTGTGGGTACAGTTTTGGGTAAGAACACAGGCCCTGGGAACCTGATTGGCAGGGACCCAGGGCTCATCACGTCAGGTTGCATCAGATGTTAGGAAAAATGTGTGGGGGAGTTACCATGCAAGAGGTACTTTCCCACACTCTACCATTGCCTGCATCATAAATTACCTTACGCTCCTAGCCTTCAAGGAGTATCTACAAAAAAAAAAATCTCTTCCTGAATAATTTGACTGCTCTCCTCTCAATATTCAACAATCATTGTGGTCTACTTGATTTTCTAAATATATTTTAATGCTATATACATTTTAACTACTCGCATGATGCTGTCAAATATGGCTCACACTTTCTATCATTCTTAAATTAAACCATATATTCCATGTTCTATTGTTAAAATCTGTATTCAGCTCTATGTAAAACTACATCAATACTTCAGGTGCAGGAGAGTTAACCAAGACTGATGAATAAATATTAATGAAAATATAGAACCTTAGAAACTGCACTCTCCGAATGTTAAAACAATTTTAAACCACAATCACCAAAGTCAGCTCGTTAGCCAGACAGGACCTGGTCAGCCTGGGATCAATATGGTTAAATCGGAGTAACAAATCAACTAGCAATTTGTACCCCTTAATGCACAGCTTCGACACAAGTGTTGAATCAGCTGATAGTATTTACATCTAACCTCTCAATCAAGATTGGCTGCTAAATTCCTAATCTCATTCAAACTGTTTACTGATGATCTAGAAAAATCTGTACATTTATACTTTGCCCAGATGTATTTGGGGTTTGGGCCTTTTTCAGGGATCTCATGTTCTTAGTACACATTTTTGGTACCTCTAGTTCATGAACTACTAAATCAACGGGGTGGAGGAGAGGTTATTAATTTGTAAACCAATCTCAATTGATAATACAGAATACCTTCCCATCTAATATCATGGCACCACTGCTCTTCACATAACAAGGCACAATGTGGCCACAACACAAACATAATATGCCACTTTTACACAGTAACACCCTTCAGTCTGTTATTCTTGAAGTCACGCATTGAAACATGTTGTAATCTCACATCCTGCCTTCCCAAGCCTATGTCAGCACCTCCTCGACTCCTTATTGCCTGTTGACCTCATTATCTAAACATTTGCCCATACCTCCGTCCAAAATTCAATAAGCTGTGCCTGGACATGTTACCTCTCACTTGTTCTCGTCTGTGCACTGAAAATTATCTCCTCCCTCTCCCTAGTAACATTGTCTCTAGGTAGGTGATACTTTACTCATCTATTCAAGTGCCTTACATACCAGCACATAGATACAGCAAACTAAGGGCTTGTAGAATACTGGCTGCTGAGAACAAAATTAGACAGAGAACAAAATTAGACAGAAGATAAGCTAAGTGTATATGCATGTCTGCTTGTATGTTTGAGACATAGCACTAGGGTCTGGCAGGTTGCTACTGCATCCAGCTATCCGGTCTCAGAAGTTCTGAATAGACATTAGCAAAAGGTCTGTGCCCTTTATTGTAGTCATGTTCCTGGTTAGGCTTAGACAACACCGCTAAAGCAAGACTCCTGGCAGCCTGTACCCAACTCTCTTCATGACTCTATAGGTAAATGCATATTGTAGTGAAAAATGTAGGAAGGACCACCTTCTCTTGCAGTCCTCGTAGGAAATGTTCTAACAGCATTGAGAGAGGGAATAAATTGTCACCCATGTAGAGATAGAAGCAATAAGCCAAATGTTCACCGACAACAGAGCGTTCCCTTGCTCAGAGAAATTATTCCATGCTTGCTGTAGGCATCCTAGCCATCTCTCACCTTTGGTAGAAGAACCCATTGTTGAGCTTGAGAAGGTCTTGCTTAGTGCAGACAGCAGAGCTGCCCCTCACGTATAACAGAACAGAACAGCAACCCCCAATTTGTTGCAGCCAGTAGTTCTCCATTGGATCCCCCTTAGGAGACCTTTTCCATGCTAAACCAATCTATCCATGGACATTTATGTTGCTGTCTGGCTGATAACCTATCAATCTACATGTCTGTTTACATCCATAAATAAATCTATCCCTTAGCACATACAATTGAGTCCATACACCTTAACACTGTAGTGCATCATATAGGTTAGGTAAATGGCCACAAGATCTGAACACCCTCCTATCAACACCTCCAAAGTCCCCCAGCCCCCACAAAGGATTTCAAGTGTAATTCATGACACTTGGACGTTTTATGTTTGAGGTTTCCAAGATCCATCCCTAACCTATGAAACAATATAGTAGAGACATCCCTCATCTTAAACTAACTACACCACCCACACTTATTTGGACCAGAGGAAGACTAAAAAGATCTTCCACCCGTCCACAGAGACTCGCCATTGGGTAAACCTATAGTCGCAGATAAGAGACTGCCTACCAAAAACAAAATACATACATATCAAGACACAGGATGGCAAACAATTTGATAATATAAATACCATGAAACTATTTGAAAAAGTACAAGCTTTTTAAAAGGAAGGACAGGATAACAAAATAGAAACATATGTATATTGACACAATATCAGGTAAATTACCACCTTAGTGCTGCCCTGATCAAACCACAACTACAAAGTGACTTGCATGCTTCAACTGCCTACACAATTAATTAAAACCCTTACTCTAGGATTACAAATTTCTCCATAGCAGCACCACAGCTTTCGCCATGCAATCAGAAACACACCCACAAAACCCCATCACCAACACGTAAGAAAATGCTGTTGGAAAATGTACCTAAATAAAATTAAAACCATTGGAGGCATGTTTGAATTAATATCAGCCACTCTTGTTTTTCTAAGGAATATGTAGTACAGCACAAGAATTACCAAGACCCCAAGTGGTCTAGCCAAAAGCGCAGATGTTGGCTCAGGAAGAGGTTCCAATAAGGTCTCCACTGTAATATAGCGTCAAAGACGACCTTAAAACACATCATCCTCACACAGGTTAGGTTTGCATGCAGCATTGGCACACCCTTTACCAAAACTCTAAAAATTCCACTAGGCACAACTTAAATCTTCCAGTAAGTAATCCATACACTTACACATATACTAAAAAAGCAATGCAATTGAACACCACAGCATAATTGAAAAATATATATGACTTTTTAATCGTATAACAATTTAAAATCCCTTCTTTAGAACACAACTACCAATTTATGGTTGGTCTATGGACAGCCCAAAAGACAATCCTCAATGACAAAACCCTAAACACAGACACCTACATCTAAATGAAAAGGTGATAATTAACTTTGCAAGATTTTTGTCGAGAAAAAGCCCTTTTTGTGATTTGGTGCAAATCTGGTCAGTGGTTTGGGAGTTATTATAGAAAGAAATATATAGATATCCAGGGACGCAGTGCCCGAGTGAGATCAACAGAACCAAGGGAAAAAGCCAAGCCCAAATCGCTGGCCGCATTTCGAAAGGAAAGTTGCAGCCTCAATTTTGTTTGCCGCGTGGCCCGGTGGAGGGAAAAATAAAGTATCAAAACACATAGGAGGTCAGGATACCGGTATCCTGAGACCATAGGACACCTGGAATGTTTGCCCAACATTTTTTTGGGACCTGAATCAAAGAACTTGCCCTTGGGAGATCTGCGGATCCAGAGACCAATGTGCAAAAAAACCTCACCCATTCACACACTAAATCCCTGGTGCGCATGGCCGAAGGCAGTGCGCAGCGTGGTGTTGGATGCATACGGGGGGGGCGCAGGGGGGAGATGGCCTAACAACCCCTGCCGTGCACAGCCTAAAGGATGCGCAAGCCATTGCTTGTAATAATATGTAGTACTTGTATACTACTTGACTTTTTTTTTTTTACTGAAATTAACTGGGAAAAAACCCAAAGGTTACGGGGACGTTATAGTTGGGTTCACATTTTACCCACAAAAAAACCATAGAAAAGCGGCAGTTCTAATTCTGCTTATCTGAAGAAACTATAACTTGCGCCGTAAAGTAACTTTAGGCCGAGAGCTATAGTCTCTTAACAGAAGCATAACTATAAGTATAACTATGACTTTTGAGTTTCTATGGTTTCGTGTGAGTAAAACGTGAACCTAACTAACGTCCCTGCAACCTTTGGTTTTCTCAGAGAATACATATAACAAGCTGGAGCGGTAAATAGACTAAAACAGAAGTCTGGCACGAATAGAGGAGTCCGTACCCTTTCTTTCCATCGGAGTTTGGACGGTGGGGAGCCGAAACATTATGGAGGGAAAACTGCACGGAATAAAATAATTAGCACTAATTTGTTTGGTCCATGTATGCTGTAAAGTGGGGAAGAATGTGCTGCTGCCCATCTGCTATATATCTCTCTCAACTCCCACTCCCAAGTCAAACAGGTCTTTCAGCTCGGGTTCACTTAAGGTAAGATTTATTCCACCACCTTGGATCATCATGTGTTCTTACTCAAGTGCAGAGCTAAAAAACCTGGCAGACGCGTTTCGGCTGATGCCTTCCTCAATGCCAGCTTCGTGTAAAAGAGTTCGTCATCACAGGGTTTTGAAATAATCACTCGTTAACTCCCATTGGAGGATGCTGTGCGGTCATAGAGAGAGTACTGCAGGTTCAAGTTACTACTCAATCTGTTATCTACAAATACTGTCCCCTCTGACTCGCATGATTTCATTGTTCCTAAAAACTCAATCATAATGCGCCTCATGTGCAGCCACATATGGATGAGGACAGTCCAAATAAGCACGCTTAGTTAAATAACTCCTTCTCGTGCATGTGATAATGTCCTGACTCCCGTCAGACTGCATTCTCACCGCTGCGGCAGGTTCAATGGTGGTTTAACTTACACTGACAACGACCCGTTTAGCACTAAATCTGCTGCTCTCTCCCCTTTGCAACATTGTGTGTGTATATATTTATATATATATATATTTTCTCATTGGAAAAAAACACAGGTTTCGGGGATGTTCTAGTTCAACTGATGTTTCACTCGTACAAAACCAGACATTCAGCCGTTATAGTTAGCCAAGCTAACTATGAGGAAAGATAGAGGGTAGTGCCTTCTTGATTGATCAATGTCGATGAATAATAAACGTCAAGAGATTTCTCGGATAAGTATCACTTATTTGGTTTTATTTGTATTTCTGTAGATAAAGTGCAGATATAAATTTTGGAAAGAAAAGCCGACACGTGTTTCGCCCTAGTGGCCAATTGGCCGTGGGCTTTTTCAAGGCAGGGCTTCGTTATCGTCAGTATCTTTCTTAGGAGATCAGTGACTTAGTCTCTGCGGTCCCGGAGAAAAGCTAAGCTAACTATAACTCGCTTCCCTGCAATGCACTACTGATGACGTCACATATTACATTACTCATGACATGGTCAGTGACAGCACTAATGACATCTCAAATGAGATCATCGATGACATCATCCATGTGACAGGGTTTCTAAAAAGCTTAAGAATGTTATATGTATATATACGCCAAGGTATATTGAAGAATGAGTGGGTGTACGAGGGTCTGAATGTATGATTTGGTGGGTGCCTGACTGACTGTATAAGTGAGTGATTAAACGTGTCTTAGTGAATGCATGGGTGAATGACTAATCTGTGTGAATGTCTGTATCAGTCTGTCAGTTGGAATGTAAGTGGCTGCTTGGGTTAGTGAGTAGCTACATGAGTGTCTATATGGGTTAATGATTGGGTGTCTGAGTACTTGTATGGGTGCCTATGTGTCTTTGAGGGTGGGTGGGAGGAGGGTGTGCGAATCCCTGCATGGATGTGTGAGTTGGTGATTCACTGGGTGCATAGGTTCAGGAGTTCATCTGCGAGGGGCTGTGTGGGTGAGTGTGCGTATGGTTGTGTTGGTGAGTGGCTGTCTCAGTGGTATGTGTAACTACATATGTGAAAGGCAGTATATGTGAATGTTGGAGTATATAAATGACAATGCGAGACTGAGTGATTGTGAGAGTGGCTGTATGGATGAATGTGCGCTTGTGTCAGTGATTGTAGAAGAGAGTAAGTATGTGTTAGTGTCTGTATGAATAAGTGAGGCGGTGTGTGTGTGAATAACTGTATAGGTGAGTAAATGGCAGTGCGATTGATTCTTTGGGTGACTGACTAGGTGTGTGAGTAACTATGGGTGAGTGGCAGTGTGCGAGTGTCTGTATGGGTGTATGAGTGAATATATCAGTGGCTGTATTGAGGGGTGACTGCATGTATGAGTAACTGCATGGGTGAGTGAGTGGATGTGTGTAGACCTATGAATCAGTGAGTGGGTATTTCCTAACTGGCATTGGTGTGTCTATGGTTTCGAGAATGGTAGTCTGTATTTTAGAGTGGGTGTATGAAAGGTAATATTAGGGTGTGATGAGGTACATCAGATATTAGGTACATTATGTCATCAGTGATTTCACTGACCAGCTCATGAGTGATGTAATATGTGACATCATCAGCAGTGCATTGCGGAAGCGCAAATTATAGTTAGCCCAGTTAACTATAATGCCTAAATTTCTCTGGTTTTGTATGAGTGAAATGTCAGCCTAACTAGAACGTCCCTGAAACCTGTGGTGTTTTCAGTGGGTTTCCATGTTTTTTTAAATGCTAATTCCTAACTAGAACGTCCCTGAAACCTGTGTTTTTTTTCAGTTAATGTTTAAGGTTTTTTTAAATGCTAAATTTCCAACTATGCCTACATAGGTTGGACATGTACAGAAAGAGGGAGATAGCCACAGAAAGAGGAAGAAAGGTGCAGAAAGAAGCAAGAAAAATGCAGAAAGTAGTAAGAGGAGCAGAAAGACGCCTACTTTGACTGTACATTTCCACAGACTCATACAAAGTAGCCTCATCACTAATCCTTCTCCCAAGAGGTCTTAAACCTCACTTTTCTCTTGAAGGTTCACTATTCATTGACTGCTCAGAATGTTAGGCCTTTCACGGTTATAAGTCTGCCCAAGTTTGTGAAGGTATGCATGCATGTCTCTGCTTTTACCTAGTAACATGTTACAAAAAATAAATATTCAAATACTTGAGCACCTATATTTCAAACAGCATACTCTGTAAATTTGTGTACAAAAAGGTGCAAGTATTTTTTTCTGCTCATAATACAGGGCACATTGGTATTCAATAGTATATTTGAGGGGCTCTATAACACCTATATACATAAGAAATGTCTGTCTGTGCAACTAAATGACGGAGCAGAACTCAAGGCTTGACCACCTATAGGAGAAGATATCCGCTTTTTAAGCTACCATCTTCAGGTGCATAACAAATGTAAGAATACATGTACAAGTAGACATCTACCTCAGTCACGAGAGCACGCAGACCTTTAAACTTGACAGCTTGCATTTCCCATTTGAATACAAAAAGAGGCGAGAGAAGTACAGAAAGAAGCAAGTGAAGTGCAGAAACAAACCAGAGAGGTGCATAAAGAATAAGAAATGTACAGAAAGAGGCACGGGAGGTGCATAAAGAGTAAGAAATGTGCATAAACGAGAGGTGCAGAAAGAGTAGGAAATGTGCAGAAAGAGGCAAGAGAGGTACATAAACAGCAAGAAATGTGCAGAAAGAGGCAAGAGAGGTGCAGAAAGAGTAAGACATGTGCAGAAAGAGTAAGACATGTGCAGAAAGAGTAAGACATGTGCAGAAAGAGTAAGACATGTGCATAAAGAGGCAAGAGAGGAGCAGAAAGAGGCACTAGGGATGCAAAAAGAGACAAGAGAAGTGCTGAAAGAAGCAACAGGTGTGGAAAAAAGTAAGAGAAGTGCAGAAAACACTAACAGAGGTGCAGGAGGTGGAAAGCGGGGTGCAGCAAGAGGCAAGCGGGGTGTAGAAAGAAGCAAGCGGAGTGCAGGAGGAAGCAAGCGAAGAAAGAAGCAACAGAGGTCCAGAATGAGGCAAGAGAAGTGCAGAAAGAGGCAAGAGAAGTGCAGAAGAAAGAAGCAAGAGAGGTGCAGAAGAAAGAAGCAAGAGAGGTGCAGAAAGCGGAAGAGATTTGCAGGAAGAGGCAAGAGAGGCGCAGGAAGAAGCAAGAGAGGTTTGCGCACCTTTAGTACCAATTTAACACCCACATTTAGCAATAAGTAACAAGTGACCATTCCAGGTTTGCAAAAAGCCTCCCACCACGCTGTTACATGTCGCTGCATTTTTTGTAACCGTTGAGCCATTGGAGCTTGAAGCAAGATTTCTTTTTTGTTCAAATCTGCAGAAAATGTATAATTATACTAAAATTGGTGCAGCCGAACAGTCTCATAATTCCAGTAGCTCTGCTCATACCACTGACCAGGTCCAGAAGTGCTCCTCAGTGGTTCTTTCTTTTTTTTGTCTCATTGAGTTTATAGTTTAGCTTCTATGGAAACTAGGAAGACTAAACCAGAGGTTACCACTCCACAACACAGACTACCATACCACATTATTACACTACGTAAAACATAATCCCACTGTACATAATTCCTAAACACTAAATACCACATACTTTCTATCAACATAATTTCACTGCACAACATACCACATAATTCCACTACACACAACATACATCCACTCCACTCCCCCAAAAATTAGTAAAAAACTTTTACAACGCCAATAGCTCTAACTCTCAGTTCAACCGAGTCGCAAGATGGCTGCCAACACTTCCTGGTTGAAACTGTTGGAAGCCAAGTAGAGTCAGACTCGAGACCAGGAGGGTTCGCGGATCCACCGCGGTCACCAGATATTAATATTTCTAAATATATTAAATTCCCAGGAACTACTGAATGGATTTACACCATTTAACAAAAAGAATGCAAGAACTACCTTTCTGCCAAATTTGGTGTCATTCCGTTCAGCAGTTCAAGCTGATTTGGGACACCTTTTTTCCCCCCCCCCACGGCCCCCGCTTGATGAATCACCCTGAAACTTTCAACACAGCAGCTAAACTGAGCGAGCCATTAGTTTTGAAACTTTTGCGAGGATTAGTCAAACGGCGCCAAAGATATTGGCAAATCAAAAACCATTTTTCCTATGGAAACTAGGTCTTAACTATAACTACCTACTGGCAACCGCCAGTAGGATATATATTTACACACACAAAGGTTACAAGGATGTTATAGTTAGGATAACATTTCACTCGTACAAAACCAGAGAAAATCAGCAGTTATAGTTAGCTGAGCCACCTATAACTTGCGCCCCCACAATGCACTTCTTATGACCTCACATATTACATCACTCATGACATGGTCAGTGAAATCACTGATGATAGCACCGATGACATCATCCAGTGACTGCAAGTGTTTCATTTAAGTTTATGAGCATTAAATATATGTACCAAGGTGTATTAGTCAATCAGTTGGTGTAGGAATGCCTGTATGGATGATTCTGTGCGTGCGTGTGACTGTATGTGTGAGTAACTAGGTTGTGTGAATGTCTGTATCACTGTCAGTTTGTGTCTAAGTGGCTGTATGGGCTGGTGAGTGGGTACGTGAGTAGCTGTATGGGTCATTGGTTGTCTGTTTACCTGTATGGGTCAATGAGTGTCTGGGTGGGTGAGTGCCTGCAGGGATGGATGTCTGTGGCTGTATATGTTAGTGAGTGCGTCTGTAAGAGGCTGTATGGGTGACAGCCTGTGTATGGCGGTGTCGGTGAGTGAACAGATGGGTCAGTGAGTAACTGCATAGGTGAAAAGGCAGTATATGTGAGTGCTGGAGGGACTATATGCAAGTGAGTGATTATGAGAGTGGCTGTATGGCTGAGTGTGCACTTGTGTAGGGGCTGTATGTGTTAGGAGCTGTATGAATAAGTGAGTGGGTGTATGTAGAAATGTATAGGGGAGTAAGTGGCTGTGTGATTGACTATGGGTGAATGAGTGGATGTGTGTGTAGACCAATGAACCAGTGAGTGGGTGTTTAAGTACTGGTATGGGTGTATCCATGGTTTTAGAATGGTAGTGTGGAAGTTGAAATGGGTGTATGAAAGGTTATATTGGGGGTGAGTGGGTGCATCAGTGATTCTGTGGATGATGTCATCAGTGATGCCATTGACCAGGTCATGAGTGATGTAATATGGGAGATCATAAGCAGTGCATTGCGGGGAACCGAGTTATAGTTAGTTCAGCTAAATTTCTCTGGTTTTGAAATGTTAGCCTAACTAGGATGACTCTGCAACCTTTGTTTTTTTCCTATGAATTTCAAAGTGTTTTATAAATGCTAATTCCCAACTATAACGTCCCTGTAACCTTTGGGGTTTTTTCAGTGAATTTCTAGCTTTTTTTTTTAAATTCCATTTCATAACTTTAATGTCCCTGTATTTTTGTTCTATAATTAGATATTGAACATTACATCTGCCTGGTACACCACTTTTATTGTTGTATTTGTCATCTATTTATTTAAAAAATAAATTAATGAGGTTATTTCAAGATAGTTTTGATTTTAACGATGTCGGGATTGCCAAGGACACACTGCGAATACTGAATGTTTTTGACAAAGTTTAATACACATTTAAGACATATTTTGCATAAAGTTTCATTGTAGCGGTTTAGTAAGATACTAATTTAACTTTAACCTTTGTATTCAATTGTCGAAAAAACTACATCAAAAATGCATTTTCCTTCACTGCAACACCAGAGGTCGCAATGACGTCCGTTGTCACAAATAGAAAGGACAAAGTGTTAAACAGATATATGGACATATTTTACACAAACTTTGAGTCTTGCTGTTTAGTAACATTTTTGGTTTAACTATATCATTTTTAAAAAAAACTGTTTCAAAAAATAACTTTCAACATCGGAACTTACAAACAGAACATAACTACCAAATACCCATCAAACTACCCACTCTCACACAAACTAAGTTTTAAAATTGTGCTGGCTTAACTTTTTTTTGGCTATTTCTACAACAAACAAAAAAAAATGGCATCAGTAGAGCCAAAGGAAGACATACAACATACTGACAATGTGTTACACCGGGAGGACTCATTTGCACACGAACAGTATTCTGACGAGGAACCAGCAATGAAGAAACAAAGCATATCTTGGGATTTTTTCACTATTCAATCTGGTGAATCGAAGACCACAACTAAATTGTTGAGGTGCAGCATATGTGAGAAGGCATTATCTCAGGGCACAGCAAAAAAAATTAATGTGGTTCAACAAGCATGTTGTACCACCAGAAAACAAGCCAGAAAAAACAGCTTAAAATTACACAGAGAAAGAAAAACTAAAGGGATCATCAGTCTCCAAACTCCAGCCCCTGCTCCTGACGACATAGTTCCAGCTTAAGTGGAGAGACGATGCAGTCCGTATCACCAGAACTGATTCATTTTGCTGGCTTCTGCATGAACCATAACACCATCATAACAGCCGAGGAGCAGTCTATGGATATAATTTGTAATCCTTTTTTATTGGAGCAGTTCAAGCACTGTGTAAAAATGTAGACAAAGAAAAATGTATTAGGATTTCATGTCAAACATCACGAAAACAAAACAAGATACAATGGTGAATTGGAGAAGAAACTTCTTAAATGTAACTTAAGACTGCTGGTATTAGAGCACCTCGGTTTATTTTTTATCTGTGGAAACAGAACCTAGTCCTGTAATGTTTTCTAGAAATTCCTTTCCTCCAGTTAAAAAAAAAAAGAGTCCTTTATTTCTAACAACTTGCTCTAGACAATAACCCAACTAGGCCAAATAATGTCTCAGAAATTCATAATTCACATACATGTCAACACAATACCACATTTTGTTATGCTAAATTGTCCTTAGAACTTCGGTTCTAGAAATAGCAGAAATAAGTTTGGTAACTTTTTTACGTAGTCTTGATTTGAATGACATTTCTATATCATTGTACTGTGTCCATCCTCTTTGACATCTTAAATATATTGTGTAGCTTATAGAGGTTACATCAACTCCTTCATGAAATATATTTAGTATAGTTGTGAAACTTCTTTTTGAAATGGAAATTTGTCCAGCTACAAAGTTTGTAATTCCGTACCATCCACTCTGCATCGTTGTAGCAGGACTATGACATATTTACCATACATTTGTAGTAACGCCATACACCTAAATTCTAATCTGTAGTTTGGACAGATCATATCTTGACTGGCGTTTTTGGTTACATTTTCAAAGGCCACAGCTTTACAATCTGATAATGTCCGGTAAAGGAATCATTCCAAATTAATTTTAGTGCCAGAGGGGAATTCGCAATGTTCACAGTTATGGTTCCATTTATCACTTAAAACCAAATAATTCATTCATATCCCCTTCCTCCAATAGTCGTAGCATTACCATTAAAAAGTCTTGAGCACCCTGCTGAACATTTTGATAAAACACTAGAAATCCAGTATACTACTCTACCTTTTAGACCTTTCTGCATCGCTGTCAGTGTTAACTTGCCTGTCTTTGGCTCCCTACGGACTATAGCCTAAAATGGAAGTATACTTTGGGAAAAATTCACTCAAACATTTAAACCTTGAAGTTGATCTGGAATGGCAACAAGTACTAACTTAGTATGCACAGCTCTATCAGGCATTTTATTATCAACTAATTTATTGTAACAATACTTGCATATAACTTGCTGTGTGGACAAGACAAAGAATTCCTTTACAAATAAGTACACAGCAAACATGTCTGGGCTATCAATATTTTCTTTTTCACGTTTTAAATACAAGTCAACAGTCCATGTTTGAATCTTGTAGAGAGTATGTCGACAACATATACAAACATAGTCTGGTTTTTCAGAGCACACAGTATTACATTTTGTAATCTCTTCTTCAAAAGCTATCAACTATAATACCTGCGTCCTGTTCTGCAACTCCTTCTGTTGACTCATTTTCCGTAGAGTCCTATTCTGGACAAAAGAAAAGAAACAGCATATCATCACAAACCTCTGACAGAGACATACAAAAGTGCTCTATTCATTTCTCCTAAACATGAAGCAGGTATTTTCACATTGTACAATCTCATAACTAAAGTTTGCATTGTTGATAGGTGTACAGATTACATCCTGAAATGATGAAAGGTGCTTTGGCACACTTTCTTTAATAAACACGGTAGCGAGTCTCCCTCCAAATATGTATGCTTTCTAACCTTGCAAGGATCCCTTCCTTATAAAGTACTTATTTTGTACTTTAAACTTCAGCGTGGAAAGCTATGTAGAACATTTCTTAGTATATCAATGGATTGCTGTTGAATACTACAGACACTACTACAATTCCATTTGTATACGGGGCCTGACTACTGATTCCCTGTACCTCTTGTGCAAAAATTAGTTTCACAATTTTAGATACCATCACCTCTTTCACTATAGAAGTAGCATTTTTCATTTCATAACATCATCCTCTTTTATCAAAAGCATGACTTAATGTGTAATTCCGGATATAGCTTTCTTTATTAAAGAAAGGCACCATAGTAGAAGTATATGTATCCATTCTCCACTAAAAACTATACAAAAGTTACTTCTTTGGACTAATCGTTTCTTCTGATTTGGTCTCCTCATGTACAACCTTCTATCAAGAGTCTTCATTCTATTTATAATCAAAATAAAAAGCTTCCTCTTCAAAGCAAAGGCCTTATCAACGATTCCCTCAACTTGTTGTTTCTATTTCAGTGCCTCTCTCCTCCTATAGTTCATATTTCTCTGCAGATTTACAACCACTCTAGTACGAGACATCCTGGCTCTGATTTCCTTAAACTGTTTCAGTCTCCTGGTTAAGGTGTGTCCATCTTTGTTACATTGTTTCCTGTTCTTGTAATATAGCTATTGTCCACTCTTATTCTTTCTTATAGTTTGCTTTTTATTTTCATGATTTTGTAACATTTGCATATGTCCACATATATTTTTAACAAACGACTTTGTCCTCTTACCAGTAGCTCATTTTTCTTCCACCACTTTTTATGCATCTCCCCCTTTTGTGTCTCAGCTCTCCACAGATACTGTAGTTGCTTCTGTTGCTTTTTCCTCCGAACTTTTGCAGGTATTCTGTCTGTAGTTATTTAGATATTGTTTTGGACAAAACAAGTATATTTCAATTTTTACTCTAGCCATCGTACCAACAACTTTACTACCGACACATAATACAAAACAGTTTTTATGTTATGTTGCAGTTTTAAATCAACAGATGAAGCTAGCTATATAACTACATGCAGTTACTTTAATAAACCAAACCCAAATCAAAACACAAAACATTATTTACCTTTTAACATTATAGCACCATCTCTTACAACACAGCTGCACCATATTTCAGTTCTGGTCTTTCACCATGTATAAGTGAGTTTAGCCCTTCAGTAGTAAATTTTAAAATGAACATCAACCAAATGTAGAAGTACATACAGTGTCTCAACACTGTAAATCCAAAAACACAATATAAGAGCTAAATCTGTACATGTCTACCACTGTGTCATTGGTGTATTTAGTATCTCAGTACTTTTCTACTTCAACATATTAGATTACACAATTTTGGGGAACGATGCATATAAATATCTGCACATTAATCTCTATCACATATATCTCACTAATTCTTCAGATTACATGCAAAGATTGTGTGACATCTTGCATATATAATTCACCAGATGGTTCTAAAAGACTATATACTCCTCACTAAAACTTGTAAATGCATGTGTTTGAATAGATGAATACTCCCTAGATTATTGAATGAGTGCATAGATAGTGTCTAGTGATTCCCTGAGGATACAGGTAGTGCCTGGATGATTCATAAGTATGTGATGACTCCCTGGGTCAATCCATGTCTGCATAGTTACTGCCTGCATGCTTGCAAGAGTATATCACTTCTATCCGGGTGTTTGGATGAGTGAATGAGTAGTGCCTGAATGATTAGGTAAGTGCATGACTAATGCCTCAATAATTCAATACATGATTAGATAGTGATTGGATGATTAAATGGGTACAACTCTGGTTCCTGGATGATTGCAGGAGTGCCTGCATAGTATACAGGTGGTTATAGAGTGCATGGCTTGTGCATACATGATTGTTTAAGTGCAGATTGGAGGAGTAGTGTTTCAGTGACTGGATGAGTACATGGCTGCTGCCCATGTGTTTTTGGTTGAGTGAACAGGTAGTGCCTGGGTATTTAGATAAGTACAGGGGTAGTGCTTGGATAATTGAATTAGTGCATCAGTAGTGCCCGGCTGATTAGAGAAGTGCATGACTAGTGTCGGAGTGATTGGATGAAAGCAAGTGTACTGCTAGGGTGATTGTATTAGTACAAGAGCATTCCCTCAGTAATTGAATGAGTGCATAGGTACTGGATGGGTGACCGGTTCACTGCAATGGTACTCCCTGTGTAATTAGAGGAGTGCATGGGTTGTGCCCATGTGTATGAATGGCTGCATAGGTACAGCCTTGGTGATTGTATAAGTGAACGGTTAGTGTCTGGGGAATTGGATGAATGCATGGGTAGTTCAATGACTACATAATAAGTGTCTCCATGATTGGGAGAGTGCATGTGTACTGCCTGGGTGATTGAATAAGTGTCGATAGTGCGTGAGTGATACGATGACTCCCTGAGTAGTGGCTGGGTGACTGGAGGAGTTCCTGAGAAGTGCCTGGCTGACTGTGAAAATCGAATATGCTACTTACCAGTATGCATCTGTTCTTAGCATGTAGGGCTGCTGACATTCATATCTGTGCATAGATCGCCGCCTAGTGTTGGGTCCGGATGATTGCACATTGTTGTCCTGGAAGAGTCTTCGAAGTATCACGAGATAGGTGGCTCCTCCCCTGGACTAGTGTGTGCATGGGCATCCCCTCCATCCTCAGATTGTTTTTCGCCATTGTGGCATAGATGGAGTGTAATACAGTGAATGATGACCATGCTAACTAGTAATTACTAAATGCTACAGCTGCTACAGGCGCCGGGGAGGAGGGTGGGCGATATGAATGTCAGCAGCCCTACATGCCAAGAACAGATGCATACTGGTAAGTAGCATATTCGGTTCGAGGCATGTGGGCTGCTGAACTCATATCTGTGCATAGATTATATAGCAGTCCCTCCATTAGCGGCGGCTACCCGTGCCAGCTGCAGCAGTCTGAAAGAGTTTTGAGAACAGCCTATCCTACAGCTGCTTGCTGTCGTGAGTGTACATCTACACAGTAGTGTTTGGTAAAGGTATGTATAGTGGACCATGTGGCTGCTCTACATATCTCTCTAAAGGAATATTTCCCAGGAGAGCCATGGAGGCCCCCAACTTTCGTGTGGAGTGAGCTCTTGGAGGAATGGTTAGCGTGCGCTTAGCTTTTTCATAGCAAATTTGTATACACTTAACAATCCACCGAGCTATTCCTGCTTTGGAAATGGGGTTGCCTTTGTGATGCGGAGAAAAGGCAACAAATAGTTGTTTCGTCTGTCTAAAACCTTGTGTTCTATCAATATAGTACATGAGAGCTCGTTTGACATCAAGAGTGTGGAGCATTCTCTCTGCTACATTCTCAGGATTAGGATAAAACACTGGTAGTTCTATGGATTGGTTTATATGGAACTGTGAAACTACCTTGGGCATGAAAGTAGGGTTGGTGCGTAGTACGACCCCGTTTGCATGAACCTGTATAAATGGCTCTTGGATGGTTAGTGCCTGAAGTTCACTAACTCGTCTCAGAGAAGTAATGGCAACTAGGAAAGCTACTTTCCATGTTAGAAATTGAATCTCACAGGAGTGTAAAGGTTCAAAAGGTGGTCCCATGAGTCTGGTCAGGACCACATTCAGGTTCCAGACTGGCGACGGGGGGTGTCTGGGGGGAATCACACGTTTGAGGCCCTCCAGGAAAGCTTTGATGGCAGGCACTTTGAACAGTGAGAGGTGCTGCCTGTTCTGAAGGTAAGCTGCTAGTGCGGTTAAATGTATACGGATGGAATTGTATGCCAGATTGCATCTGTACAAGTGTAATAAATAACAGATAATGTTTTGAGTTGACGCATCCAGTGGATTTATGTCATTTTTACAATACATGACAAATCTCTTCCACTTGGCCGCATAGCAGGCTCTGGTAGTGGGTCTCCTTGCCTCCTTGATGATATTCATACAGTCTGGAGGCAAGTTTAGGTAGCCAAACTAAGATCTCAGGAGCCAGATCGCTAGGTTCAGCTGTTGCGGATCTGGGTGCTGAATTTCGCCATGGCTCTGCGTTAAAAGTGTAGGAGTGAGCCGTAGCCTTTGATGCGGTACCACAGAGAACTCCAGAAACGTGGTGTACCACGGCAGACGTGCCCACGTTGGAGCAACCAGAATGAGCGTCATCGAGTGTTGCTTGAGTTTGCGTGCCACCAGCGGTATCAATGGTGCTGGGGGAAAAGCGTACGCAAATCTGCCGGACCAGTTCATCCATATTGCATTGCCCTGCGACTGTGGATGTGGGAGCCTGGCGGCAAAGTTTCGGCATTTTGCGTTTTCCCTTGTGGCGAATAGGTCTATCTCTGGATGACCCCACCGTTGGAAGTACGGCCGGAGTACCGATGGGTGTATCTCCCACTCGTGCATTTGGTGGCTGTGTCTGCTGAGCAGGTCTGCCATCTGGTTGTCCTTGTCCGGGAGGTGTTCCGCGATGAGGAAGATGTTCCTCTGAATGGCCCACTTCCCCATGCTCTGAGCCAGATGAGACAACTGTGGCGAGTGTGTTCCTCCCTGCTTCTGTATGTAGTACATGGCAGTCATGTTGTCCGTTCGGATCAACACGACCTTGTTGCATAAGTGTACTTTGAATGCTTTCATTGCAAGGAAGATTGCCATTAGTTCCAAAAGGTTGATGTGCATCCTCCTCTGTTGCGTAGTCCATAGCCCTTGCACTGTGTAATGGAGTACATGAGCTCCCCATCCCTGGAGAGACGCGTCCGCCGTCAGTATGATTTGTGGAACAGGCTCCTGGAACGGTCGGCCCTTGCAAAGGTTTTGTGGATTCCACCAATGAAGAGAGTTGTATGCCCGACCGCTCACCAACACTAGGTCTTTCAACTGTCCGCGGGCCTGATTCCACTGACGTGCTAAGCACTCCTGAAGCGGGCGCATATGTAATCTCGCGTGCGGGACTAGGAATATGCAGGAGGCCATCATGCCTATCAACTGCATAAACACTCGTGCCTGTAGTGAGTGTTGAGGTTTGAACTTGTTTATGAGCAACTGCATGCTGTTGATCCTCACTGAATTGGGCTGTGCCGTGGCTGCCAGAGTGTTTATGGTCGCGCCTAGGTACTGCTGTACGTGGGAGGGTTGAAGGTGGGACTTTGGATAATTCAGTTAGAATCCCAGGCTGTGAAGAAGGTGAATAGTGCGGGACATGTGGTGGGCACACTGCTGGGCTGACTTTCCCTGGATAAGCCTGTCGTCCAGATACGGATAGACATGTATGTGATGTCTCCTTAAGTGTGCCGCTACTGTCGCTAGGCACTTGGTGAACACTCTGGGTGCCGTTGTTACTTCGAAAGGGAGGACCTTGAACTGGTAATGTTGATTTAGAACAGTGAACCGGAGATATTTTCTGTGTGATGGGTGTATGGGTATATGGAAATATGCATCCTTGAGATCTAGTGTTGCGAGAGAGTCTCCCTGACTGAGCAACAGCAGCACTTGTTGCAGAGTGAGCATGTGGAAATGCTCCGACAGAATATACTGGTTTAGAGGTCTTAAATCCAGTATGGGTCTGAGAGACCCATCCTTTTTGGGGATTAGGAAATACAGTGAGTATACCCCTGATCCGTGGTCTTTCGCAGGCACGAGTTCTATGGCTCCTTTTTGGAGCAGACTGAGAACTTCCTGTTGGAATAAGTGCAAGTGCTCTGCGGACATTTGATGGTGTCTTGGTGGTATGTTGGGTGGAGTGGACGTGAACTCCAGACAATAACCGTACTGGATAATATCTCTCACCCACCTGTCTGTAGTGATGGATTCCCAGACCGGCAGGAACTTTTGGAGTCTCCCCCCGACAGGTGTTACGTGGTCGGGGGGCAGTGACAAGGAGTCACTGTTAGTTGGTGGCAGAGGACCTGGAGCGGTTGTTTCCGCGGCCTCTGCCCTGGACGTTGTTTCCACGGTATCCACCTCTATTATTTTTATTATAGGTGGTCTGTGTACCTCCTTTAGTGTACTGCGACTGTTGGGAGTTCTGGTTCTTAGATGGTCTTCTGGTGCTAGAGCGACGAAAAGACCCACTCCTAAACTGCTGTGATTGCAGAGCCCCCATAGACTTTGCAGTCTCCGTATCTTTTTTGAGTTTTTCCAAGGTGGTGTCAACCTCGGGGCCAAAGAGGGAGTCAGGGTTGACAGGTTGATTGAGGATAGTGGTTTGTATTTCAGGTTTGAATCCTGAGATTCTCAACCAAGCATGCCTTTGTAGCATGACGCTGGTGTTGATGGCCCTAGCTGCAGTGTCAGCTGCGTCAAGAGCACACTTAATGGAAGCGTTGCCAATAAGCTTCCCCTCTCGAATAAGTGACTCTGCTACTTCCTTATACTGATCTGGGAGGTGCTGTAGTAGTGTTTCTAGGGTATAATAATGCGCCCTGTCGTATCGAGCCAGAAGTGCCCGAGTGTTGGCAATTCTCCAGATGTTAGCTGCCTGGGCAGCAACCCTTTTTCCAGGTGTCTCCAAGACCTTAGACTCTTTGTCGGGGGAGGAGCATCACCCGTTGTCTGTGAGTTGGCTCTCTTCAGAGCATTGGAAACCACCAATGAGTCCAAAGGCAACTGTCCTCCGATATAGGCAGGGTCCACAGGAGCTGGCCTATATTTCTTCTCAATTTGAGGGTTGAGAACCCTAGCCCTTGTGGTCTCCTTAAAAATGTAATTGGCTTGTTTGAGGACCCCCTTTAGCATAGGCAGAGTTTTAACAGATCTTTCTGATGTAGAGAATGTATCCATTAGAAAGTTGTCTTCAATAGGATCAGTGTGGAGCTGTACGTCATGATTGTTAGCAGCTCTTTCAATTAATGCATTAAAAGCAGCAGTATCCTCTGTAGGAGACCTTTTCACCACATATGCCTGTGTGTCTGGAGCAGTATTGTCCCCTGCACCAGTATTGTCCACCCAAGGTTGGGTTTGATCTTCAGGGTCAGTGTCCACAGGATAAGTGTCCTCCATATCACCCGTATCTTCAACATCCATATCAGAGTGCGTTGGTGAGAATGACTGAGGTTCTGGGGCACAATATTGAATATGTTCCACCAGAATTGGTGACGTGGCTTTTTTCCTCTTTAATGGAATCTTGTATGGCTCCATTGGTGTCTCTGGTACTATTTTCCACTTGTAAATGGAAAGTCTACCAGTGTTGGCGTCGATGAATTGCTTCGGATCCTCATGTTCATGAGGTACTGCCACAGTTTTCAGTCCCATTTGAATTTCCGTCGGTGCATTGACATTTGTTTTCGGGTCGACACCGTCTTGCGGGGTGAGACCTTTCTTGGCGTCGAACATCTTCGGTCGCACCGCTGGCGGGAGCCTGAACTTGATGTGAGTCGACGCGATGTGCACCGTGCTGACAGTCTTCGGCTGGGGGGCTATGGTTGCGCCCGGCATTGAAGCTTTGTCGTGGATGCGTGCCAACGACTCCGACACCTTCTGCTTTACAAAGGGAGAGGGTGTGGATTGGACACGGTCCCGACGCGTTCTTGGTTGTGGCATCAAACCCTGACCCAGACGTCGTCTTCTGGACACGACGGGAATGGGTTGGCTCTTGAGGGTCACTCTCCATCTCGGAGTGGACGATCCTCGGCGCCGATAGTTTCGGGTCGGCAACCTTGACCTTCGGTGCCGCCCTCGGCTCGACATCCCCATGACATTTGTCGGCGTTGACCGCCTTCTTTTGTGTCTTCGGCTCCGAGGGCTTAGAGGCCTTGTTGCCGATGAGAGACTCTTTCCCTTTCGGTTTCGATGCCGTCACCTTCAGTTTCGATTCCCGTTGATCGAGTGATGGCGTTTTAGATACTGATGGCACTTTGGGATAGTTCGACGCCGGGCCTTTATGCGGGGCAGAAGAACGAGAGGAATGGTCTTGGGTAAGGCCTTGTGGCGATCCCGCGACCTGAGCCTTATCAAGTGTCTCCGTGGGCCCTGTGCCGATCTGTGGGCCTAACTCATCTTCTGAGCCATCCTCTTCGGCCCCAAGGGCCCCTTCGTCGTCTCCTACCTGTTCGACGACAACGTCTTCTTCTTCTAATATATGTTCGTCTTCCGCATCATAGTCGGATTCGCGCTCCGACGCCGTATCCGATATCTCTCCCCGAGCTTCAAGGTCCACGACCTCCTCATCTTCGGTCCCTTAGATGTTCCGAACCCAATGGCGGAAAAAAACAATCTGAGGATGGAGGGGATGCCCATGCGCACTGTAGTCCAGGGGAGGAGCCACCTATCTCATGATACTACGAAGACTCCTCCAGGACAACAATGTGCAATCATCCGGACCCAACACTAGGCGGCGATCTATGCACAGATATGAATTCAGCATACCTACATCATTTTTCAAATATGTGTGTTTAAAAAACATATCCAGCATTTTTCAAAGAAAAAAGTTGCACGCCAGGTGAAGCTAGCACAAGAACTCTCGAGACACTCTGCATTATTAACTCTTTTCAAACATAGCACGTTTAAAGAAATACACCACCCTTACTATATACATAAAATTTTCAACAGCCTTAAAAAACATAGATCACCATGTAAACATATGTGATTTTATAGTAGATGTACACCTTCAGTCCACCTTTCCAAAAATATATAGTTCTCTACATCTTTGAGTAAACTTAAGAGTCTCATCGTACATATAACGATTTGCAACCAGAAAAACCACCATCTAAACATATGCAAACTGGTTATACAAGTTAAAAACCACATTGACAAACACTTCCCAATACATACCTCACAAATATTACTACTTTATAATTCATATACAGGCACAGCACATGTTCTTATCTTTTATTCATGACTACACTACTACCGTTTAATAATGTGACTAAAGGTACTACAATTCCCAGATTGGCTGTTCAGCACATGATGCTTAGGCATTTAAAATGTTGTCATTTTTAAAGGCATTGCTCATTGTTACTTTCAACAGTACTAACCTCTAACACATTCCGTCTGCCAGATACAGTTCATCTGATATTTATTTTCATATCACTGTAATACTCTTATCAAACTCCCATATACATCTTCAATTTTTTAAATAATTAAAAAGTTAAAGTACATACCAGTGAATTGAGTTCGTAGATTAGATTGTTGTTTTAGCTCTTTCTGGATAGTTTTGACATGGTTAAGATTTGTAAAAACTAAGCACAAGAATGGTACACCACACTCATACAAGGCAACTATAAAATGGCAACCTCTTCAACTTTCCACTTTATGATCATGAGAAAGGAAGCAAATTAAATCAGGTCTTTCATTTTAGACTACTCTATCTCCTCTTCTGAATGGCTAGCACCTGTTAACACTTTCTCTCTTTCAAGACGAGGTTCCTGTCTCCACGTGTTCACAATGTTTTTGCGATGATCGCGAAAAAAAAAAAAAAACAGGAGTCCAAACCTATATCCAGTTTGTTTTTCAAAATGTAAATACAGCACAACAGTTTATTACATAGTCCTGTTGTTAGGCTACACTCAGCCTAATGCTTCTTCAGGCCCGGATTTCTGTTCTGCCACCCCGGAGGGATATTGCGTGGCGAGACAGGACAGAACTACAGGGAGAGGAGGTGGCTTAGCCATAATTTATAAAGCGGACTTAAGAGTCAAGATTGACCCTATAAGTCGACAAGACTGTGAAGCGCTTCTCTTTTCCATTTTACTTAATCATAATCAGGCCTTTAAAGGGATTCTGTTATATCGTCCCCCCGGCCCACACTCGCGCTTCCTTCAGGCCCTTGAAGAATTTCAAGAATTTTCCATAACTCATCCGGATTTTACTATATTAGGAGATTTTAATTTCCATTTAGGAGGACCTAGGGGATAAAGACACCGCCCAACTAATAGCGGACCTATACGTGGCCGGTCTATCGCAACTGGTCGATGTTCCTACACATCAAGCTGGACACACGCTTGATGGGCTGTTCACTAACAATCCTAAGCTTTCCTTTTCTTCGGTTATTTCTGTGGTATGGTCGGACCATTCCGCAGTAATTTTTACTATTCAAGTTAATAACCGTAACGCCTCCAAAATCGCGCCCCATACTTTTGTCCATACTAGAGCCTGGAATAACTTGGATCATTCACTTCTCTCCCAGACTCTGGCGGACTCCCGGTATGAGGTCTCCTCTAATTCCAGCGAAACGTCCAGCAGATATCAGGATTGGATTTCTGATGCAGTGAACCGTGTGGTTCCGGTGAAATCTTTTATCTCTAATAGGATATCACCTTCTGCTCCATGGTTCACGGAGGATCTTCGCTTACAGCGTCAATACTGTAGGAACCTAGAAAGGCGTTGGCTAAAGCATTACAACCCTGTCGACAGGCAGACTTCTAAAGATGCTCTTGCACTATATAAAAAATCCATTGTAAGATGCAAAAGTAGTTTCTTTCTGGCCCAAATTGAATTAGCTCAAAATTCAGCCAAAAAGCTGTATCAGGTTGTTGACATCCTGTCCAATCCACCTACAGGTCCTCCGATAGAACCCTCCCAAGTCCTGTGCAATGCGCTGGCTACTTTCTTTTTTTCCAAGGTCTCTATGATTTATTCGTCATTTTCCCTTCCTACACGTCCTGTTGCCCCTGATCTTCCCTCTCATACACCTATGTTCACCAATTTTCTTCCTGTTTCATCTGAATATATCGGTAGGCTGGTCTCTTCCATCAAGTCCGGCTCTCCTTTTGACCCTTGCCCCCCCGCGATATTGAACACTCTCACTGAGGTCATAGCACCGTCTCTAACGGACCTCTGTAACTCCATTTTTCAATCTGGCATTTATCCGGAAATTTGGAAAAAGGCAGCTATTAAACCATTACTTAAAAAACCCTCTTTAGATCCCGCCGAATCAGCCAGTTACAGGCCTATTGCTTGCCTACCGTTTCCAGCCAAAATATTTGAGTCAGCGATGAACCTGCAACTTTCCGAATTCATTGACCACCATAACTTGTTGGATGATACGCAGTTCGGATTCAGGAAATTTCATGGCAACGAAACGGTCTTGATAAAAGCATCTGATGAGATTAGGACCATCATGGATCAGGGGGGGCGGCGGTCTTGGTGCTCCTTGACCTTTCCGCCGCCTTCGACACGGTCGACCATTCCATCTTGGTCGACCGTGTCGCATCCATGGGGGTAACTCATCTCGCAAAGAATCTCATCGCCTCATTTCTTGCCAACCGAACTCAAACGGTTAAGTTGGGTAATTTCTACTCACCCACTTTTGTTCTTCCTTGCAGGGTTCCTCAGGGATCCTCGCTAAGCCCCACATTATTTAATATATATGTGGCGGATCTGGCAAAGGTTATAAAAGTCTACAAGCTGCGGCTAACCACCTATGCTGACGACACCCAACTGGTGTTGTCTATTCAAAAAGATGGTCCCGCAGTTGCTGCACAATTTCAGGAAGGGATGATGGCCATTAGTTCCTGGATGGCGGACAACAGTTTAAAATTGAATTCGGACAAGACCGAGGTGCTGACCTTTGGTACGCTTTCTCCTGAGTGGTCCGTAATCTGGTGGCCCATTGATATGGGTCCCCCTCCCACTCCAGTAACCAAGGTCAGGAATCTCGGTATCATGTTCGATGAAAAACTGTCTTTTAAGTATCATGCCAATGCTGTGGCGGCATCTCCTATTATATGCTTAGAAATATCAGGAAGCTGATGCCATACCTCCCTTCAACGGCAGGCAAAACTCTAATTACTACAGTGGTTTTCTCAAAACTGGATTATGGCAATGGCCTTTTCCTTAACGCTCAGGAGCAGGTTCTAGCTAAGCTGCAATCGGTACAGAATGCGGCAGCTAGATTAATGCTGGATGTTCCTTTCCGTCACCCTACATCTGCGGCCATTCACCAGTTGCATTGGCTGAGAGTAAAGAGTCGAATAAAATTTAAGGCTCTATGCATTGCTTACAAAGCCATTCATGACTCGGGACCTAAGTTCCTTAAGGATTCTTTTCGGATTTATGTTCCCAATAGAACTTTAAGATCAGCCTCTACGCACCTGCTCCCAGTGCCACGCACCAGAACCTCCACATGGGGAGACAGACGTTTTTTGGTAGCAACTCCTAGGCTGTGGAACTCCCTCCCCTTTGTCATAAAACTGCCCCTACACTTATGTTCCGTAAACTCCTGAAGACTTGGTTATTCAACCAATAATCCCTTCGGATGCCTTGGTCAGTAGGATGTTCTGTATGCGCCGAGACACCTTAGGGTATTCGTGCGCAATAAAAATTGAAAAAACATAAACATAAACATGTATCTAGCAACCTAGTGCAACCAGTAGGTCAAAGGTTCACAGCACAATCTAGAAGGATGATGCTACTTCCAATTGAGATAAAGCAGGTGAGGTTTACTTCACACATTCAAAAGCATATCCATGTCTGTATTACATTTCTATTTTAAACAGCCAATAATAGAATGTCTTGCTAATGCATCCAACACACTACCTAATTATATTCATTTACACGCTGACATCCACTGAAAACAAAAAAAATACCTCATTCACCTCCAGCCTTTTCCGGACTATTGCTCCTTCACTCTAGGCATTTTGGAGTGTGGATTGTTGGCCTCAGCTATGTCTACTGGACTAGAGAGACTGCAACAAAAATCAGGTATTGACAGGGACTTGAGTTTGCTAAAAGTAGAGATTACTTGGTTTGGCCAGAGAGGGTTACAGTTGCTGGCTTCGGTTAAAACCATTGTGGATTGCAAAGCGCCTCACCTCATGATGGTGCACTGTGGTGGCAATGACCTAGGCAATTTGACTGGGGTAGGGCTGGAAATCCTAATTTTATTTTACGGAGTTTATAAAGCGCGAACTTGACCTGAAGGTATTCTGGTATCAGAGCGCTTTACATAGCACCAGTGGTGTTACATGAGGACACATTCATTTAGGTTAGGCACAGGGAGATTAAGTGATTTGCCCAGAATCACAGGATGTCCAGCGTCATTGCCGAGACTCGAACCAAGTTCCCCAGATTTGAGGTCGACCGCCCTAGCCATTAGGCCAACTCCTCTCCCCAATGAAGGATGCCTTTGCTGAATTGATGTTGCTTTTCCCGCACACTGTCTTGGTGTACTCTAATGTATTCCAAAGACAGAAATGGAAGTGGTCAAATCAATTCTGTCCACAGCTTGATAAAGCCAGGAAACATGTTAATAAAACTGTTTCAGCATTCCTCAGAGACCATTGCTTGGGCAGCATCTATAACAACCACCTGCATTTTTAAATGAATTGAATTTATAGAAATGGAGTGCACTTTACAAATAAAGGCAACAGGGCGTTTCTAAGTAACCTGAAACTCTACATCCTGTCTTATTTGTAGCTGTCATATATACACAAACAACACACGGCTCGTCAGACCCAGCCCAGTACCCGGCAAAAAAATTAATTATATATATATTCACTGAAAAAACCATAGGTTTCACACATGTTATAGTTAGCTGGACATTTTACTGATAAAAAACCAATGAAATTCCCCCGTTATAGTTACTGTAGGCAACTATAACTCACGCGACCGTAATCCTCTGCTGATGCTAATACTGTATTTAGACACTTATTTGCCCATATCTTCTTCCATTAAATTTTAGCTATACATATATTACAAATATTTTTTTTTCATAAAGACACATATGTCATCAGCAGAGGATTACGGTCGCGTGAGTTATAGTTGCCTACAGTAACTATAACGGGGGAATTTCATTGGTTTTTTTATCAGTAAAATGTCCAGCTAACTATAACATGTGTGAAACCTATGGTTTTTTCAGTGAATTAGCAAGGTTTTTTAAATGCTATTTCCTAACTATAACGTGTGTGAAACCTATGGTTTTTTCAGTGAATTTGTACGGTTTTTTAAATGCTAAGTTACTTTACGCCATTTGTGGCGTGCGCGCCCACTTAACGCAGTTCGTTCCGTGCACGGTTTTTATCAACTTTAATAAGCCCTGTACATTTGGTGGCCTTCGGCCACCAAAAGCACAGGGGGTGAGGTCAATGTGGATAGTGTTTTTTTTATTTCGATTTTATAATTTCATGTTGCCAAAATTACGTTTTTTTTCTCTATTAATAAGCCCTGCACATTTGGTGGCCTGCGGCCACCAAAAGCACAGGGGGTGGGGTAAGTGTGGATAGTGTTTTTTTTATTTTTATTTTTTTACCGTAAGCGTACGGTAAGCTTACGGTAAGCGTACGGTAAGCGTACGGTAAGCGTACCCCGCGAAATTGCCGAAAAAAAAATAAAACCGTTTTTGCTCTTGGGGGATGTTTGGGGACTCCCTCAACATGACTATGTGGGAGGGAGTTGTCAAAACAGCCCCGTAACATGTTTTTGGCCATCATGTTTGATAAACAACACTCAGTGCGAGAGACAAAATGGCGGACGCCGCTTCCTGGTTTCGGCCGATTCGAATGTTTACTAAGATCTAAGAGCCAATCAGAATCGCGCTCGCGCACGCCACCGTAAGCTTACGGTAAGCGTACGGTAAGCGTACGGTAAGCGTACCGTAAGCGTACCGTAAGCGGGCTCAGATATATATATTGATTTAAAGGCTATTTTCTCAGAATCTACTGAACAGATTTACACCAAACCTACAAAAGGCACTTCCTTGACCTAGGGACTACCTCTCTGCCAAATTTCTAGTAATTCTGTTCAGCCGTTCGGGCTGTAGCTCGTTCTAAAGGTCCTATGGAAAAATGCATGGGAAAAACGCGTTTTGGGACCCCCCTTTTATCTCAGCCCCCGCTTGACGAATCCCCCCGAGACTTTCAGGGTAGGAGCGGAGCGTAGCGCCCCACCTATTTTGAGAAATTCGCGAGGATTCGTCGACCGGCGCCAAAGTTATTCAAAATAGAATGTTGAGGTTTTCCTATGGAAACGTGGTCCTAACTATAACTACCTACTGGCGACCGCCAGTAGGTAATATATATATATATATATATATATATATACACACACACACATATATATACATACATACATACATATACATTACCTACTGGCGGTCGCCAGTAGGTAGTTATAGTTAGGACCACGTTTCCATAGGAAATCCGCAACATTCTATTTTGAATAACTTTGGCGCCGGTCGACGAATCCTCGCGAATTTTTCAAAATAGGTGGGGCGCTACGCTCCGCTCCTACCCTGAAAGTCTCGGGGGGATTCGTCAAGCGGGGGCTGAGATAAAAGGGGGGTCCCAAAACGCGTTTTTCCCATAGGACCTTTAGACAGGGCTACAGCCCGAACGGCTGAACAGAATTACTAGAAATTTGGCAGAGAGGTAGTCCTCAGGTCAAGGAAGTGCCTTTTGTAGGTTTGGTGTAAATCTGTTCAGTAGATTCTGAGAAAATAGCCTTTAAATCAATATATATATATATCTGAGCCAGCTTACGGTGGGCTTACGGTACGCTTACCGTACGCGTACGGTGGCGTGCGCGAGCGCGATTCTGATTGGCTCTTAGATCTTAGTAAACATTCGAATCGGCCGAAACCAGGAAGCGGCGGCCGCCATTTTCTCTCTCGCACTTAGAGTTAGGTTTTAAAATAAAGCCCAAAAACATGTAAAGGGGCTGTTTAGACAGCTCCCACACACATAGCCATGTTGAGGGAGTCCCCAAAGATCCCCCAAGGGCAAAAATGTAATTTTTATTTTTTCGCTAATTTCGCCGATTACGCTTACCGTACGCGTACGGTAAAAAGTTATATAAAAAAAAAAACTATCCACACTCTCCCCACCCCGTGTGCAATTGGTTGCCGAAGGCCTCCAATTGTGCATGGCTTATAAGTGGTGTGATAAACTATAATATTTGTAAAAAAAATAATAAAAGAAAAAATTATCCACACTCTCTCCACCCCGTGTGCAAATGGTGCCCGAAGGGCACCATTTGTGCATGGCTTATAAAAATTACGAAAAATTAAAATATTACCTTTCAAAACGAAGTGCATCATATGTCCTCCATGTGCGCACGGTGCGCGAAGCGCATCGTGCGTACATGGCCCATCTAGCGTAACGTGGGCACGCGGTGCGCGTAGCGCACCGCGTGCCCACCGTGCGTGCACGGCACTAACTGCGTAAAGTGGGCGCGCGGTGCGCGAAGCGCACCGCGTGCTTACTGTGCGCGCATGGTGCGCGCACGGAACGAACTGCGTTAAGTGGGCGCGCACGCCACGAATGGCGTAAAGTAACTTAGCATTTAAAAAACCGTACAAATTCACTGAAAAAACCATAGGTTTCACACATGTTATAGTTAGCGGAAATTTTACTGATAAAAAAGCAGTGAAATTCCCCCGTTATAGTTAGTGCAGGCAACTATAACTCACGCGACCGCAATCTTCTGCTGATGACATATGTGTCTTTATGAAAAAAAAATATTTGTAATATATGTATAGCTAAAAATGTATGGAAGAAGACATGGGCAAATAAGTGTCTAAATACAGTATTAGCATCAGCAGAGGATTGCGGTCGCATGAGTTATAGTTGCCTGCACTAACTATAATGGGGGAATTTCACTGGTTTTTTATCAGTAAAATTTCCGCTAACTATAACATGTGTGAAACCTATGGTTTTTTCAGTGATATATATATACATACATACTACTGGCGGTCGCCAGTAGATAGTTAGGACCGTGTTTCCATAGGAAATCCGCAACATTCTATTTGGAATAACTTTGGCGCCGGTTGACGAATCCTCGCGAATTTTTCAAAACTAATGGGGCGCTACGCTCCGCTCCTACCCTGAAAGTCTCGGGGGGATTAGTCAGGCGGGGGCTGAGAAAAAAAAGGGGGGTCCCAAAACGCGTTTTCCCCATGCATTTTCCCATAGGACCTTTAGTCCGAGCTACAGCCCGAACCGCTGAACAGAATTACTTGAAATTGGGCAGAGAGGTAGTCCTCAGGTCAGGGATGTGCCTTTTGCAGGTCTGGTGTAAATCTGTTCAGTAGGTCCTGAGAAAATAGCATTTAAAACAATATATATATCTGTAAGCGCGCTCCGTGCGCTTACGGTAAGCTTACCGTACGCGTACTGTGCCGTGCGCGAGCTCAATTCTGATTGGTGGTTACATGACTGTAAACATTCGAATCGGTCGAAATCAGAAAGTATCGGCCGCCATTTTCTGTGTCTCGCACTGAAAAACAAAGGTTGATAACATGAAAAGGGGGCAACGAAGAGAGTTGCAGACCCCCTAGCGTTCGTCAGGGGGTTCACGAAGGGCCAAAAAGTATGAAAAATAAATTTAATAATTTTAAAAAAAAATCGCGGAGTGCGCGTAAATAAAAATAATTAACAATCACATTTAATATATAAATCTAAGGACCCCCAAGTGAGAAAAAAACAATTGATATTTTGTAAAAAATGGCGAGGCGTGCACGGTACGAAATGCGCAACGTGGGCGCGTGAAGCGCACCGAGTGCCCACCGCGTGCGCACGGTGTACGGTGCACCGTGCGCGCAAAAATTAAAAATAAATACATAACTTAGCATTTAAAAAACCTTACAAATTCACTGAAAAAACCATAGGTTTCACACACGTTATAGTTAGGAATTAGCATTTAAAAAACCTTGCAAATTCACTTAAAAAACCATAGGTTTCACACAAGTTATAGTTAGCTGTACATTTCACTCGTAAAAAACCAATGAAATTCCACGTTATAGTTAGATCAGGTAACTATAACTTGCGCGACCGCAATGCACAATGTGTCATTTCAGATGTCATCATTGATGTCATGAGTGATGTCACTGGCCATGTCATCAGCAGTTTATTGTGGGCGCGCAAGTTATAGTTACCTGATCTAACTATAACGTGGAATTTCATTGGTTTTTTACGAGTGAAATGTACAGCTAACTATAACTTGTGTGAAACCTATGGTTTTTTAAGTGAAATATATATATATATATATATATTTATATTTATATTATCTACTGGCGGTCGCCAGTAGATCGTTATAGTTAGGACCGTGTTTCCATAGGAAATCTGAAAATTCTATTTTGAATAACTTTGGCGCCGGTAGACGAATCCTCACGAATTTTTCAAAATAGGTGGGGCGCTCCGCTCCTACCCTGAAAGTCTCGGGGTGATTAGTCAAGCGGGGGCCGAGAAAAAAGGGGGGGTCCCAAAACGCGTTTTCCCCATGCATTTTTCTATAGGTACCTTTAGTCCAAGGTACAGGCCGAACGGCTGAACAGAATTATTTGAAATTTGGGAAAGAGGTAGTCCTCAGGTCAGGGATGTGCCTTTTGAATATCTGGAGTCAATCTGTTCAGTAGTTCCTGAGAAAACTTCAGTTAAAAGTACATATATATCTATAGGCGCGCACCGAGCGCGTACGGTAAGCATACCGTACGCGCACGCTGACGTGCGCGAGCGTAATTCTAATTGGTGGTTACATGACAGTAAACATTCCAGTCGGTCGAAATCAGGAAGTGTCAGCCGCCATGTTGTGTGTCTCACACTAAAAAACAAAGGTGGAGAACGTGAAAAGGGGGCAAGGTAGAGAGTTGCAGACCCCCTACCCTTTGTCAGGGGGTCCAAAAAGGACCCAGAAGTGTGAAAAATACATTTTTTTTTTTTTTTGAAATCGCGGCGTACGCGCTCTGTGCGCGTACGGTAAGCAAAAAAAAGGTGCGCGTACCGTACGCGCACGGTAAAAAAATTATTTTAAAAAACTGATAAAATAAATTTTAAAAAAATTGTGAGGTAGGGTGGCTCTTAAAAGAGCCCTTGTGTTAATACAGGGACAGATGAAAGAAAGAATGGGAATATTAGAAGGGACCGCACTTGTGCTGCTCAATCTTATTGTCTATTAGAGGAATACTAGATTCCCCCATAGCAATAAGAGAGTAACAAGTGTTGCACCTTATATGTACCCTCTGAAACCGAGGGTAGATGTCCAGAGGAGCAGAAGATGGTGATACTCCTGTGGAAATATGGATTTTTATGGTCGGTTATGTCCCCTATCTTGGACCCCAACGGTTTCATGTATAAATCACAAGTACATGTATGTTCCCTCCAGTTCCAGTTATGAAGACGCAAACACATGTGCGTCCACCGTCAACATGTCCTCTTTCAGATCCGCCATGAATGGGCCGGATATTCTATTCCTAAGTATGAAAGGCCACCGGCTTTATATGGTTCATTTATCCCATTTTACAGTCCAGGCGAGTAGGCCCTGATTTTGCCATTAAGCCTTTTCCTGCCTTCTGCCTCTGAAAGCTCCAGTCTGAGCTCGCATCTGTATCCATGAACTTTGTCCTACTCCCTGCGCGGCTAACGGTGCCTGACTCGGCCTATCTGCCTGCCAAAAACTGTATTTCACCTTCAAGATTATCTGCTTTGCTCCGCTCCTCATCCGATGCATTCCTGTCTAGTAGTTTAGGTAAACATTCCTCCAGCTACCGTGCAAAGGGCCAGGCCTCGCTGCCCTTATGCAAGTAATTCATAGCCCTGTTACCATGGAATATTCCTACCCCCTCGCATCTAGTGTAGACACTTAGACGCTTGTACACGCACTAACAGTCAGTATAGTCAGTATAGAATAAGATTCTATCCTAAGAGACCTCTCTTTTTGGATAACACTGTTCTTTAAACATAGGATATTAGATATGATTTGGGATTAGGTTGACATAACCCCAGACTTTTGTCTCCACATATAGAGCTAAATGTCAAGTCCCATTCTCCCTCTAGTTACACGTCAATCACACGTCATGCGGCTGCGCGCACATCTCTGCCAAGTATTTTTGCTGACATTGCGAAATTCTTTCATGGAACCACCCATTTATGACATCACATCTAATGACGTTCTTTAGTTACGCCTAGTTACACCCATTTTAGTTACGCATGTATGCCTTTATCTCTGTTTTCAACTGTTACGCCTCCTGCATCTGTTCCACTGTAATGTATTTTCTATAAAACTGCTTACTTGTCAATAATATATGTTCCTTCCTTCCTGAACTCTCGTGGTGATGGAATAGAAGGCCCATAATTCGAATTATGTTCCTTTGTATAGGAATAAAGCCCGTTCTGAACCTCTAATACCACGGATTCTGCCTCTTATTTTACTGAGCTATTATTATAGATTTTTCCGCATCAAATTAAGTCCCGGTAATTAAATTATTTACCACACTCCCACCGCAGAGGAAGTGCTCGGCTGAGCTGCCGAAGATGTACTCGGCTGAGCTTCTGCGGATGTGCTCGGGTGACTTACTGGAGGGTTTGCTTCAGTATGTCAAGCAAAGGTCCTGGGATGTACATCCCTAATGTGTCTAAACATAGAGTAATTTCCAAAGGAATACTTCTTCCTTGGATTTCCTCTAGATAACACACGCTCACAAAGTGAGCAGGTGACCAATGGAGCATTTACCTTTTTCTGCCCCTCTGGAAATGTGAAATATTCCCAAACAAAAGAATTCTTCTGTTTCCTCCTTCTCTGTCTGATGATGCTGCTGCCCTGCTCACTCCCAGAAGAGGACTGCTGTTCTGCCATTGTATCCCAAAGACAATCCAGCTCCTTCTCCTAGGGAATCACAAGCAGTAATGAGGGAAATGGGTGTGGTGTTGGAAGTTTCTGGAAATGAAACAAGTTTAAACCAATGAAAAGTGTTGTTTCTGGATCACATGATCTACCGTGCGCGCTCCGTACGCTTAACGTACGCGCACGGTAAAAGTACGCATGCGCGTACGTAAGACACGCGCGCATGCGCATTAGAGGCACGCGCGCACGTATGGCGGTTCCGCGTAACGTGCGCGCGTACGCGTAGGGAGCAAGCGCTAACGCGTCGCACAGGAAGTACGGACGCGTACGTAAAACGCGTACGCATGCGCACACGGAGCATAAATATTACGTACGCGCACCGTACATAAAGCATACTGTGCGCGTACCGTAACCTTACCGTACGCGCACGGAAAAAAATCCTAAAAAAAAAAAAGGAATGTAGAAGATATTAACTATGTTATTCAACTATATTTAAGCATTTATTTAAAAAAGGTTAATCTTTCTATATTGCAGGGTACAGTAAATCAATGATTATATACATAGGTAGCATATTGTAAAAAAAAAAAAAAAAAAAAAAAAAAAAAAGATTTAAAAAACCTTACAAATTCACTGAAAAAACCAGAGGTTTCACACACGTTATAGTTAGGAATTAGCATTTAAAAAAACCTTGGAAATTCACTGAAAAAACCAGAGGTTTCACACATGTTATAGTTAGCGGGACTTTTCACTCATAAAAAACCAATGAAATTCCCCCGTTATAGTTAGTTCACCTAACTATAACTCGCGCGCCCGCAATCCACTGCTGATGACGTCACATATTACATCAGTCATGACATGGTCAGTGACATCTCTCATGAAATCACTGATGACATCATCCTTGTGATAGAGTGGCAGACCTCCCCTTCCCCTAATATAACCTTTGATACACACATTCAAAAATAGAAATTAAAATTTTCAAAACAATGGACATACCAATACCAGTTACAACAACCTACTCAGTAATTGTAAGATCCACATCCACTCATTCACCAACAGTCCTATACAGTCACTCATACATGTACTCACTCATCATATGTACTCATACACCTATACATACTGTTACACAACGCCACTCATCCATAAAGTTACTCACACACACAGTCACTAATGCTAATAAAGAATCAAACATCCGTTTACTTGCATATACAGTTATACACACACCACCACACTTACTTCTACAGAAACTTACACATACTTAGTCTTTTAAACAATCACTTATAGAAACACATACTTATTCATACAGGAACTCTTTCAATCTCTCACTCTCACACATACTTACTTATATACACCAATAGTCACATATACTAGTTTAAAACATATGTAGTTACTCATAAAGACACTATTGAGACAGTCATTCACTCACTAACACACACTCATCCACCCATACAGTCCTGCACACATGCTGTCTTCAACACATACAAACAGTGAGTCACTCATTCATGCACCTATGCACTACGTAATACCCCCAACCGAACCATGCAGACACTCAGACTGATACTCAAAAAACCAACTAATAACCTATATAGACACCCATGTAGCTACTCACCAACCCATGCAGCCACTTATACACAAAGTGAGAGACTGATACAGATATTTATATATTTAAACATTACGCACTAAGCCATGTATTCACTATGATACACGAAATCAGTCAGTTACACAATCAATTTTTGAAAAACAAATCCATTTAGACACTTATATACCCATTTATTCTTCCATCGACCTTGAGATATATATATATAAAACATATTTAATTTTCAGAAAAACACACATTCACTGGATGATGTCATCAGTGATGTCATCAGTGATGTCACTGACCATGTCATGAGTGATGTAATATGTGACGTCATCAGCAGTGGATTGCGGGCGCGCAAGTTATAGTTAGCTGAACTAACTATAACGGGGGAATTTCATTGTTTTTTTACGCGTGAAATGTCCAGCTAACTATAACATGTGTGAAACCTCTGTTTTTTTCATTGAATTTGCAAGGTTTTTTAAATGCTAATTCCTAACTATAACGTGTGAAACCTATGGTTTTTTCAGTGAATATATATTTTTATTTCTCCTTCGAAAGATCCTTTTTTAATGAAATTTTTGCGGTAACGCGATGGTCGTAAATACGCCACAAAATCGCAAATCTAAAGCAGACATTCAACAGCCATCAGCACATCCAAAATAATAACTAAAAAAAAAAAAACATTCTAAACCCTGCACTACACATTACTATATACATTTTTCTTTTAAAAAAACTTTTCAACTGATGTTTTTGTACGAAGTTTTTTTTTTTTTTTTTAAACCTCCTTGAAACTTATTTCCCATTTTCGCGGGTTAATTGGGATGTCGCGACGACATCGTTAACTGCGACGATCCTACCTTTTTTAAAAAGTGTAAAACATATATGCATACATATTACAGTATTGTACACACAAGGGGTTTATTACTGTATTGTCTAAAGTCATGTTTTTCTAGTGAGTTTCTATAAAAGCCATCTCGAAAACCTATTTCCTGTATTCGTGGTGACAGCGGAAGTCACAATTACGTCAGTCCCCGCAATCTACGCGAATACATTGCGGCAAAGTAAAAGCAGGAATTCAATAGCCACCATCACATTCAAAATGTATTACTATACAATTGATTCGGAGCGAGTGTGTGAATAGGTACATAATTCTGTGAGAAGATCTGAGTGGGTGCATAATTTGTGGATATGTCTATCAATGGGTGTGATAGTGGAAGCTTAAGTGTCTCAGCGCATCTGTGAGTCGTTGCGTGAGTGTCTGAGTGGATCTGTGACTGGGCGTACAAGTCTGACTTTGTATGCGAGTGGGCACATGAGTCTCCAAGTGCATCGGTTAGTGGGTGCATGAACCTATGAATGTTTATATCAGTACACACATGGGTCTCTGAGTGAGTCTTGGAGTGTGTGCATTAGTGTCTGGGTATGTTACTGAGTGTATAAGTGTCCAAGTGAAATATATGCGAGTAAGTACATGAGTCTGCAACTGTGACCGGCAAGGCTATGTGTATGTAGATACTTTTTGTTTTATATTTCCTCCAATATTCGCGATGACGTTGTGACTGTACATGGGGGCCCGTGCTGGCGGTAACTGCGTCCCCACGAAGAACGCGTGTGATTTTAAAAAATCTGGTTTGGACACATAACTTGTGTCACTAACACCCCCATTTCTCAAACATGGAGTCAGAGTACCTCCTTCCTGACCCCTTATGTTAAGTTTTCACAGAAATTTTCAGACCTGTGAACTGTTCCCAATTGATAAAATGGCGGCTGCAACTTTCTGTTTTGGTTGAGAACAGCCAATTACAGCATTCGTGGTGGCGCAGGCATTCACGATCTACCGCGATGTCGCCGCAAAATATACATGACCACAGCGAAATATACGCAGCCAGAGAGGTCAGTATATTGTTCAGATTTAATTTCACAAAAACTACTAAACAGATTTGCACCAAATAACAAAAAGCACAATCTGCGCAACATCTACCATTATTCCAAATTTGGTGCAATTCCCTCCTACAACGCGTTCCCATGGGAATCAACATTACAAATGCACCCTTATTTTGCGCCCCCATTTCTCTGTCCCCACTGCACTGATCACCCCCAACCCTTCAATGACGCACAGAATCTACTGCAAAACTTTTTTGGGGAAATTTCATGATAACTGGTCAAACAACGCCAAAGTTATAGGCAAGTCAAAAAATGCTTTTCTATGGAAACTAGGTCCTAACTATAACTACCTACTGGCGACCGTCAACAGGATCAGGGTTGTGGAATTCCTAAAGCCCGACGCCCGGGACATATTGTTTGGGGTCAAAGGCAACAATTTTTCATGTGTATTTTGTCCTTGGGACAAGTAGGCCCAACCCTCTACAGCACAAACCCTTTGGCTGCCAGTTTACAGTACCACATTATGGATCAGGGAAAAGAATTGCTTGCAGTTAAGGTAATATTTGTGTCCATTTGTTAATACTGTTCAAACTTGTATTTATGGTTCATTAATGCAAAGGTTTTATTATTATGGTGAGCACTCGAAGTAAATGTTGTAAGCTCAGACTGCACTCCTGATAGTGCTTAGAGTATAAAATGTGTACACAGATTTTCAATGTTTAGTAATATGAGGCTATGTATACTGCTCCCAGAATGCTCTCTGATTAGATGTAAATTATTTACAGAAGCTTGAAAGCAAGATTGATAATTCTTTGCTTCCAAAATAAAATGTTCAAACAAAAACCAAAAACATTTATCTAAACTACTGAAAAAATATAGGTTCTATTGCTTTGCTTCATCATTTAGTAAAATGTGTTGATGTACACTAGTATTTCCGAAAAATATTCATAATGGAAAATCAGTGTAACCAGTTTTAATAAGATTATGGGAAACAAAAGTAAACAAGCCTTGGTAAACCAGTTGGTCTGAAATTGTTGGTCAGCCTTTTGGTTTGGTCAATCCATGACTTGTTTTAGCATGGTTTTTGTAAAACCTTTTTGGTGTGGGAGCTACCAGGCCCTCACCATCATAACAAACATTGGCAAAAGCAAAAATTGTTTTGGTCTCAAAAAGTACACATTGCACAGTAGTTCCTGGCACTGAATAAAACGACTGTCGATATGTTCCTTGTGAAGAACAGAATGCTGTCATTCACAGTGAAGCTAGCCGATGGACTGAAAGAGACATCATTTTAATAAACACAAATGGTCATGGTTAACGCAAGACCTAATTAGGGGCCCAATTTTTAAATAAATTGCACTTGTGTCCTTCAATTAAGTGCAGATATAGGACTTTCTTGAACTCACAAGACTTTATAGAACTAGGCCGAGAAATTTAGAAAATATTTGTGAACTGCATTTTAGCATGAGCAAATATGCAGGTGAAGGTTTGCTCATGCGAAAATCTGAGTGTTTTGCAAGTTTCCCTCACTCCAACCACTTTTTTCCCAACCCAGTAAAAAGTTTTATGTCTGCAACTGTCAGGAGTAAATATCCAAACTTTCTCAGTATGGGAAAATATTAGAGAAGAGTTGGTGATAACCCTTAAAACATGCAAGTTAGTAAGTTTGCCAGAATCAAAGTGCATTCCAACCCTAGAACTGTTGCTTACCATTACCTTCGGCCCCAGTATGTAGATCTGTGGAAATGTGGCAACATAAGGGAATTGCTAGTATTTAAGCCCTACTATGGAAGGGGCCCTTGCATAATCAGAGAGGCTATTTTAGAGCTCTTATATAATGAGATTGCTGCCATATTTGTCGCCAAATTACATGGCACAAAAGGGACAAGTGGATTTTGTTCTAGGACTTACAGTATATTTATGAAGCAACCTGCCCTATGGACAAGTAGATATTTATTAAATACCACACCCCTGAGGATGGAGGGAGAGAACGTTTTGAACTAAAATAAAAAAAATGTTTTATTATATATATATATAGAAAACATGCATTAGAGAAACCACTCCAAGATGGCACCACCTTTTGTAAAAGAAGAAAAAAAAGGAAGGTGGAATGTAATCTGAGTAGTCCCTTCTTACTGTCTAAAATGTTTTTAAACTATTGAGAATGAAAACACTGTCGTGAGCAAGGTAGCGTTAAGCTGTCATCATTGAGGTCATCAGTGAGGTCACTGACCATGTCATGAGTGATGTATTATGTGACGTCATCAGCAGTGCATTAATTTAATCCAAAAAGCTGGCGGCCATATTGGCCTGGTCACGATGTGAAAATTCAGGAATTGATACAATAAAGAAAAGAAAACAAGTGTTAATATGCACACAGTCATTTCAGCATATCTTGCCCCATGACCGTCATACCTGTATGCTCGTCAACGTGACTTATTCATAATAAACATACTTAGAGTTGCAAACATAAACAATGGACTACACATTACTTTAAAGTGAAAGGCTATCGGCCATATTAATCTGGGCACGTTGCGTATTATAATGGTTCTTACACGAAAGAAAAGGAAAACAAGCATTGGCATAGCCAATAGGTCTCGCCTTTGGGACCTTATAAGTGTTTAGCCATGCAACAGTTAATGTTGTTGCACCAAGGATATTGTGCTGGATAACTAAACACTTATAAGGTCCCAAAGGCGAGACCTACTGGCTATGCCATTGCTTGTTTTCATAGCGCCAACTTAGCTCGAGGGCTTTAGAGCACTTTCCAAGAGGACCGGAGTACGTATCTTTTTTCCCACTTGTAGGCACTGGGAGATTGAGTGGTTTGCCCTAAATCTGAGGATGTTGCCTGTTCCATGGCGGGCAGCTCTAGGCACTAGACCACCACCACCCCCTCCAGATAGGATGGAAACGAAGAAGGAGAAAAGAGAAGAGATGAAGAGACCGCCGAGGAAGTGATTAAATCAATGACAGGCACTCAGTAAGTTAGGATAGCAAGAAAGAGAGAAAGCGATAGAGACAGCCAGATAGATGTTCCAACAGACACAGCGCTAGGGAGTGAAAGACGCTAAGAGGAAACTAGAGCAGAGCGCGGGTAGAGACAGCGATTGATGTTCAGAGATGAAAAAAAATGAACTATGTCAGGAGAGCAGGGAGACAGCGAGCAATGTCAAGAAAGCGTTCAGAAGATAGACAAAGACAGACAAGTGTGAAAGCAGCTGGGAAACTGTGGTGACAAATGAGACACAGGGAAGAGTAACTAAGAGAGAAGCACGCCCTGGGATTAAACAGAGCCGACGAGCAACAGAGGGCTTGAGGAGGGGAAAGGGTGAAGGAGGCAAAGAGACAAGATGCAAACCAGATCTTAAGCCAGTGAGACGACATCAAACAGACATCAGTATTGATGTGAATTATTTTAGTATTTCCATAGCACACTGTTACTCAGGAGCCGGTTGTATTGGCGCTATCTTGACTAGACTAAGTGTAATAGGGATTTAGTTGAAACGAAGCAGAGAAAAGAACAGGTTTAAGCGGTTTCCTGAAAAATGATATTTGTGTATAGCGCTTCACAGCCGTTTCGAAGCACTGTGATTAGTATTGCCTGGTTTTGGCTGCGTTCAGTTTGCTGACCTCCGAGGGCTGTGTAACCTGGCATCTGCAGCTCTGACATAAAAAGGATGACGTAAATCAGGACGACGTAAATCAGGACGTATGCATAAAGAAACAAATACTGCTGTGGAGCGGGGACTCGCTTATATTAATTCAGCCAGAGTGACTTGGGGCGAACAACATTCGTTTGTAAGTGGGAAAATCTAATGCATTCCAGGGGAGGAGAGGAGGTAGCTTCATGGGTACACCGGTTGCGTGGCAGGAACTGTGCGTCACAGCAATTTTTTTTTAAAAAGCTGACGAGAAGGGTGGGGGCCAAAGGAGGAGGTAATGCAAGCCGAGGTTACAAGAAGGGCGGCGGTGGGGGGGTGGGAAAGAGTGACGAAAACAGAGGGGGAGAAGGGGGGGGGGGGGAGGGGGGGGGGGGGAGTGCGAGCAAACCAGCATGAGTCACAGCAATCTGCATTGGAGAGGCGGAGAGAAGCGCGCGTGCTTGTGCACGTAATCGCAAGCTGGTGGCCAAGCCTTTGCTAGCAGCACTTTTAAAACCAGTTTACAAAATGTCTCGCAGATCAACGCATACGCTGACTCAGCGAGACCTAAAATGGGGTGTTAATATACACACACACTATCCCTAACCTAACACAGTGGTTGTGTGCTCATGACGAGTCCAGCTCGTCATGAAACATCGCCCTGGAAATCCCTCTGGCGTTCACGTCGCGCTGACGTCATTTTAATGAAACCGAAACTGAAATGAGCCAAGAGTCTCATTTCAGTTTCTACGTGCTCAGGGGGCTATCTCAGCCCCCTGAGCACATAGAAACTCAGGAGAGGTATCGTTGGAAAGGGGAGAATCTCCCCTTTCCAATGGTACCCCTCCCTAGTGGATCCCAGGAGGGCGATCCCCAAGCAGGGATCCACCCACTAGGCACCAGGGATTGGGGAGCGGCCCCTTGGGCAGGGGCATTTGCTCCCCCCATAATTTTTTTGCCATGATTAGTCTCTGTCCCCCCTGGGGGGGGGGGGTAGATGGGGCAGTAGCCCCCAATCTGCACCCCCGGGGGGGGTAGAAAGCCCACTAGACACCAGGGATTTACTTATGGGGTATTTTTTAGGGGTGGGGACTGACCAAAACGGGCATGCGGATGCCCACACCCCCCCAGGCACAAAATTACAGTCTTCCTGAAAGATGTTAGCCCCCAATATGCCCCCCGGGGGGCAAAAAGCCCGGTAGATGCCAGGGATTTATTTGGCAAATTTTAATTAGGGTGGGGGCATTGGCATGCCCGTTTTGGGCAGCCCCCACCCTAATTAAAATTTGCCCAAAAAACTCCCTGGCGTCTAGTGGACTTTCAGCCCCCCTGGGGGGCAGATGGGGGCATTAGCCCCCAATGTGCCCCACCTGGGGGGGGGGGGGAGGGGCGCAAAAAGCCCACTAGACGCCAGGGTTTTTTGGGGCAAATTTGATTTAGTGTGGGGGCTGCCCAAAACATGCATGCCAATGCCCCCACCCCCTAAAAAAAATAGCCACAGTGTTTCTGCCCCCCTTGGGGTCATATCAGGGCAACCCCACCCAGATATTCCCCCCAGGGCAGCAGAAAGCAGACTAGGCACGGATTTGTTTTTAGCAATATGCCTACCTGTCGATTTTGGGCCCTAGCGCAGCCGGCACATAGGGAAACCTAGCAAACCTGTACATTTATACAAACTAGACAACCAGGGGAATCCAGGATGGGGTAACTGGATTCTGGGTAACAGAACCTGGTGGGAGGCAGTCAAGTCACCCCATCCTAGATTCCCCTGGGTGTCTAGTTTTCAAAAATGTATAGGTTTGCTAGCCTTCCCTAGGTGCCGGCAGAGCTAGTGTTTAAAAACTACAGCTAGACACTTCGCAAAAAAAGGGTACATTTTCATTGAGAAAATGTGGTGTATTTACGTTGGGTTTTGAGCCATTTCCTGTGGTGGGCACTATGCTTACCCACACAAGTGAGGTACCATTTTTATCGGGAGACTTAGGATAATTCAGATTTGCAAAGCAACTGTTATTACCTATTGCTTTTTGATGCATTTCTGCCTTCCAAATGAAAGACATTGTGTATAAAAGAAGTCATTTTGAAAAATGACCGATAATTCCCATGCTAGTAGGAGTATTCCCAATTTCGAAAATGTGCAAATATGTACTGTTTCTAAACTCTATAGTTTGTTCCCATTTCAGAAATACATAGGTGTCTTTCATACAGATTTTTCCATGTATATATTTTCCCACAATAATTGCTATATACCCGGTACATTATAAAAAGCCATTGCAAATTGCTGCTCAGTTTTTGACTCTGGATTCGTCGTGTTCTTGGTGAACCTACAAGTCCTATATATCCCCACAACCAGGAAGGTCCAGCGGATGTAACGGTATATTGCTTTCAAAGAGCTGTCATAATTAGAAGAAGTTACAGGTGAAAACGTTGACACAAAAGGCTGTTTTTTCAACTAATTTTCAATTTTTCCTATATTTAACTGTTCGTTTCTATAAAGAAACCTTGATGGATCTACACAAATGACCCCTTGCGGAATTCAGAATTGTGTCTACTTTTCTAAAACGTATAGCTTTCCAGGCTCCATTATTGCTTTCACACACATTTCTACCATTATCTGGAAGGAGGTTGAAAGCACAAAAAATAGCAAAAATAGGCTATGTCCCAGAAAAATGCCAAAACTGTGTAAAAAATGTTGGTTTTCTGACAAAAGTCTGTCATTCCCTCAAAGCTGTGAAAATGGTGATTTCAGCCCCACAAACCCTTTTTTGATAACATTGGCAGGGAAAACCCCAGATGCTTTCATTTGCAGACCATTTTTCCAATTTTTCAAGAAAAACCCAAAATGTTGCTGTATTTTGGCTAATTTCTGAGACCCCTCCAGGGGAATCCAGAAACCCTGGATACCTTTAGAATCCCCATGATGTTGGAAGAAAAGGACGCAAATTTGGCGTGGATACCTTATGTGATCAAAAAGTTACAGGGGTTTGAGGAAGGCCTAGCAGCAACGGGGTTAAATAAAGTTCTAGCGATTATAGTTTCATTCCATTCACAGCTCATTTGAGATGTCATGAGTGATGTAACTGACCATGTCATGAATTATGTAATGTCTGAGGTCATTAGCAGTACCTTGCAGGGGCGTAAGTGATAGTTAGCTCAGGTAACTATAACTGCTGAATTTAACTGGTTGTGTATGAGTGAAATCTGAGTCTAACTATACCGTCCCTGTAATCTTTGATATTTTCAGCAAATTTCAATTTTTTTTTTTTTTTTTAACGTTAAGTAAGATGCATATCACAATGGATGGTGAGAGGTTGGAAGCAGGGCCTGGCATTGTGCTGCCCCCACCCACGCTCGCTGCTCCTGCCTTCCCTCCTCCTAGCCATCCATTGTCCAAGTCCATGTCCCTGCTCCCTTATTACAGCCCTATATGGCCGTTGTTCTGCCACTGGCCTTCCCGCCTTCTGTGAACAGTTAGCTTGCTACCCCCCATCCACCTCCTCCCTATCCTCTGTTGTCTGAATCCATGAACTAGCCTTCTACCTCCTGCCATGCATGGTCGGATGTGCTGCCACTGCCCTCCATTTAGCATGATGTACCAGTCCACTCCTCCTGCCATCCATTGCCCAATTCTATGCCCCATCATTGGCCTCCTGCTTAGCTTGCTGCCCCTATTCTCCTTCCCCCTGCTCTCCAATGACTTTGTGCATGCCCCTGCTCCATCCTTTTTGCCCACCATGTTCCATGGACCTGCCACTCCTATCTACTCTGAGTGTTCTGTTGAGCTGCCACTCCCCTCCCACCTGCCTAGCATTGTCAGATGACTGGAACCTGTCCCTGCCACCTCCACCCTACCTGTCCACCTTCCATGCCCCCATCCCCTTCCTCCAGTCCTCCATGGTCCATTTTACTGCCACACCCTTCTGCCCTCCCTGGTCTGTTGTGCTGCAACTGCTCCTCCTGCCTGCCCCGCGTGGTCTGTTGTGAGGCCCCTCCCCTTGAACTCTCGTCTGTGCCCAGGTCCTGACCCTCCCTTCTATCCTCCATGGTCCTTTGTGCATGCCCCTGCATCCTCCTTCTTGCCCATGATAGCTACTGTGCTGCCAAAAACCCTCCCGCTTGCCATGCATGGTCTTCTGTGCTGCCACGGCCCCTCCCACCTTCCCTGTGTGGTCAGCTAGCTTCCCCTGACCCCCTCCCACCTTCCCTCCATGGTCTGTACGTATGCCATCGTAGTCTCACTGTTGCTCTCCAAGGGGTGTCTTGCTTCTAGTGCCCATCCTGCCTGACCTCCATGGTCATCTTGCTGCTCCTGCCCTGTCCCGTTGCCCCCAGCCCTCTGTTTCCATATGCAGACCCCTATTCCCTCCCTCCTGGCTTGTCTGTTCCATTGTACTGTGATCAAATTGTTGCCTTTGCACCCTCCTACCTGCCTTCAATTTTCTGAGTCCGTGCCCCTGGCCTCTGCCTCTCAACAGTATCCTAATTAACAACTAGATTGCTAACATTCTATATTTATTACAAAAGTGTGGAACGCCTGACGTCATCTTGATGTAATCAAAACTAATACCTAGAGCATTTCCTTTAGAAATTACATATATGAGAGGGTCTTATTTGCATCACAATTATGGTTAGTGCTCTAAAAAACTAAAATGAGGACATATTTTCTGAGTTTTCAAATAGCGACAAAGCACTTTTAAATTGTTATCTTTATGTTTTTTTATCCAGTTGACCACTTGATTAAATGTTGCACTTAGGAGAGGAAGTGGTGTTATTTCCAGAGCTGCAGACTTTGCAACTGGGGAACCAGGTTGGAGTTTCTGCTTCAGCTCGACATTCTGTGATTCTGCTCAAATCACTTATTCTCCCCATGTCTACAACCAAAATGAATTTGTTCTTGTGTGATGTAACCAATGCTCATGTAAAGCACTCCAATACCCGACAAGTCTGCACTATATAAAACTGCAAAAACAAAAAATAAAAAGGTGTTTTGCACACTTCTGTCATTGGGCTACATGTGGGGTACATCTGGGTGATATTTGTGCTACATTTGGGCTCTTTTGTCTCTGGTGGCCATCTTGGGAGATTTATTTGTTATGAAGTTTCCTAATTTCCTCATTTACTGGAGTCTCCTCAGTAGGAAATGCTTTCAGTTTTTTACTTTGATTCCATCAAGAAGGTATTCAGATATGTCACACATTTGCCATAAATTCTGAATGTTAGCACTCTAGTTGCTCATTAGATCACTGTAGTAAAGCTACTGCTCACCACAGAAGTCTGCTGCTGGTATTAAAAGTGCATGTTTCAGTCTGCATGTCAGAATTTTTTAATAAAATAGAAGAGGATTTGAGAAGTCACTCAAAATGTTACCTCATTTTTCCTTTCTTCAGCACTAATCATAATTTCTATGGCAAAATGAACCCCCTCATTGTGTTCCTTTTTAAATTAAATGTTTTAAGTGTTACCAGTTTATTCCAATCAAGATGGCTTCAGGTGTGCCAAGCTTTTGTCATAAGTAAGACAGTAAGCGCTCTAGTTGTTCTTAAGAAGACTCTGGGACATTCTGTCATTGGGCTATACTTGGGCTAAATCTGGGTGATATTTGGGCTACATTTGGGCACTTGTCTCTGGTGGCCATCTGTTCTGCTCGATTTTCCCGGCCTTCTTGTGAGGAAAGGTGATTGAATGTGACTTCAGTCTCTTACCATTCAAGTCTAAGGGTTAGAGTAGTGAATGGAGCCTATTTACTAGGCACTTCAACATGATCCTGTGCTCTTCCCCATAGATCAGGGCTTGCACACATAGCCTAGGGGATAGATTCGTTAGTATTAGGGATAACCTGTCCTGTAGTGAGGGTATTTCATGGAGCCGCGCTGAATTCAGGCCTGGTAGGCCTCAAACGGGAGAGACTCCATCTTTCTTTCTGCTCCGGCAGCTTGGGATGCTTCTAGGTCAAATGTAATGTTTTAGTTATGAGGTGTTATTCGCTTGGAGAGAACCGGTTCAGGCCGGCCCTTATCGAAGGATTGTATTTTTCTTCATGCCGAAGACACTACATCAGGCCGGCCGGCTGGGAACGTGTCCTTGGTACGGGGAGGTACAAGAATTTGGTGGGCGGCAGGTTACGGGCCGGAATTTTCCATGAGGAAACGCACCTCTATATTAGTGAAAGTCTGAGGCAGTTAGATGTTCAGTCCGTAGGCGGCATCTAGCCGCTAGCAGTAAAGCTACTACTTATTCCAGGGAAGACAGACGCCATCTTGAAGGCGGAGAAAAACCGAGAGACAGATACTCTCCTAGCAGAATAGCCAGAGAGGAGAGTAGTCGATAAGGAAGAGGTCCCAGTGACTCGGAGAAGGGTGAAGAGAACAGCGCATAGTGGTGCAGATGTGTATCCGTGACTGCGGAGGTGTGACTTCCAGGCGAGCCGAGGCACAGACGAGAAGGGAACCTAGATGACCACTGAGTGCAGGCTACACACTACTAAGGTGATGTCGACCCTTTCTTATTAGAGTGTACAACTTAATCTTTCACTTTTCTTTGCAGGTTATGTGTTATATTGTAATGTTATGTGATTGCGTATGTAATGAGTAATAAAGTACCCAGTTTGTAGTGAACCAACATGTGCTGCGTGTTCTTGTATGAGAGGGTAGCCTATTCTTCTAGTCAGCTGCGGCTACATGAACAGATGTTAACCCTGATCAGGTAGGTGGTAACTGAATAAGGGGAAGAGGAGCCCCTCGAACCGGAGAACAGGCTATGCTCGAACTGGCAGTCCTTGTGTGATCTGATGAATAGTGAGACTGATTCCCTTTTTGTATGTTATGGTGATCATAGGATGAACTGTCGTATGAGACTGCCGTCTGGGTAGAGAGGTCTGGATTCGTATGGGATCGCGAGGCCGCCACTTGTGATACTGTCATATGGGCAGAGAGGTCTGGATTCGTATGGGATCGCAAGGCCGCCACTTGTGCTGAGACTGCCGTCTGGGTAGAGAGGTCTGGATTCGTATGGGATCGCGAGGCCGCCACTTGTGATACTGTCGTATGGGCAGAGAGGTCTGGATTCGTATGGGATCGCGATGCCGCCACTTGTGATACTGTCGTATGGGCAGAGAGGTCTGGATTCGTATGGGATCGCGAGGCCGCCACTTGTGATACTGTCGTATGAGCAGAGAGGTCTGGATCCGTATGGGATCGCGAGGCCGCCGATTATAAGAGGTCTTGGTATGTATAGTAGGAATTCCCTGTCCTTAGGTGGTAGATATATGTGGTTACCTATTGTAAATAGGCCCTAGGGAGAGAGAGGGGGTAACGTTCTGGCTGGGTTAGTGAGGCTCTGATGAGCGGGTTCTATCTGATCCGAAAACCCAAGCAGAACACCATCTTGGGAGACTTATTTGTTATGAAGTTTCCTAATTTTCCCATTTACTACAGTCTCCTCAGTAGGAAATACTTTGTTTTTTACTTTGATTCCATCAAGAAGGCATTCAGATGTGTCACACATTTGCCATAAATTCAGAATGTTAGCACTCTAGCTGCTCATTAGATCACTGTAGTAAAGCTACTGCTCACCAGGGAAGTCTGCTGCTGGTATTAAAAGTGCATGTTTCAGTCTGCATGTCAGAAATATTTAATGAAATAGAAGAGGATTTGAGAAGTTACTCAAAATGTGCCCTAATTTTTCTTTCTGCGGCACTAATCATACTTTCTATGGCAAAAATGAACCCCCTCATTTTGTTCCTTTTTCAATTAAATGTTTTAAGAGTTACCACTTTATTCCAATCACGATGGCTTCAGGTGTGCAATACGTTTGTCATAAGTAGGACTGTTAGCGCTGTAGTTCTTTAGAATACTCTGGGAAGCTGCAGTAGAACACAACGGAATCAACTGACAGTCTCTGCCCTTGTTGAATGTAAATGTTTTACTGAGAATGTCAGACTTCATTCTCACATGACTGAGAAAGATAATGTGAATTTACAGAAACTATGCTCTCAGTTTAGCTTATAGATCACCTTCCAAACCTCTGTGGGAAAAGCATGAGAAAATAGTTCTCTCAAACATGATTCATGATATCCCAGCAGAAGGCTTTTTCACATGGTAAAATCACCTTAGAACACACCACAATTCCTAAAATGAGTATGGTACCATCAACAAATGATTTATAATGTAACTAAAGTCTTAAAACCTTCTATTAACTGCAATGCTTTTTAATGAGGTGCTATCATGTATATTGGTCCCAAGATGGCTGCCAACACTTCTTGGATGAAGTGCTGACAGCCAATCAGATCTCATGATGAGATGTGTGGTTAGGTTCCGCCCAGATATATATATATTTCTTTTTCCATTAATATTTTAAAAAACTACTGAACGGATTTACACCATTTAACTAAAAGGCACGACTCTGAACCAGGGGCTACCTTTATGCCAAATTTGGTGTAATTCCGTTCAGCAGTTCGGGCTGTAGCTGCGACTAAAGGTTCCTATGGAAAATTGCATGGGGAAAACACGTTTTGGGACCCCACTTTTTTCTCGGCCCCCGCTTGACGAATCACCCCAAGACTTTCAGGATAGGAGCGGACCGGAGCTTGCCAAAAGTTTTGAAAATTTCGCGAAGATTCGTCAACCGGCGTCAAAGTTATTGGGAATAGAATGTTGCGGATTTCCTATGGAAAATAGGTCCTAACTATAACCACCTACTGGCAACCGCCAGTAGGGGATATATATATATATATATATATATATATATATATATATACACATATATATATATACACATATATATATACACATATATATACACACACACACACACACACACACACACACACACACACACACACACACACACTAATACGTAACACAAAACAAGCATTGGCAATACAATAAGTCTACGTGACTTTAAGCTTTTAGCATTGTTAATGACAATGCCCTTTATTAAGTTTTAAAAACAAAAACATGTAAATGTAAATGTTGTATGCTTGTAAAGCGCACAGCTGCCCCAGCAACGGGGCGTCCCGGCGCTGTATACCGCTGGGGAACCCATCCTGGCTTTCCTTGTGAGATGGTCCCTACTGGGCACCCCCAAGGTGAAGACAAGCATCCCCGGCGCTGAGGGGCCGTAAGTGGAGATTAAGCAAGCTATTGCCCAGAGTTGCTGAGTGGGATCCATGGTTAGAGTGGGCACCGAGGCGAGAATTATCGTGTCCGCTGACCTTGGCCCAAGACCCTGCCGTGTCGGGAATCGAACCCTGGTCCCGGGCCGACCTCTGTTTCCGGGTCTGCCGCCTCTAACCAGTGAGCCACACCACTCCACTCCACATAAAAGGCATTGTCATTTACAATGCCAACAGCTGAAACTCACAGAAATGCAAGACCTATTACATTGTAAAACAAACATTTGTATACTAGAATAATACTTTATGAGAACTGACTGATGAATCTTCATATCCTATGAAGCACAAAATTCGTACTCTGCGAGATGTCCAGTCATGCACTGGGGTCCAAGTATACTGGCCTGTAGGGAAGAGGGACTGGATTAGATTTACTGCACCTTTGCCCTTGCTCCCAATTACTTTTCTTTTTTTAATAAATGTATATGTTGACTGTCAGACCCTGATTGTCATCAGTCTGCCCAGCGAGAATCCACACACTTCTTCTCTGCCGCACACGGAACCCCAGTTTATGGTTTTTCATTTATTCCAGCACTTAAGTCATGAACCCTCTCTTCCTATGAGGCCCTGCGGCACTTGTCACTTTGTATTGATGAACGCAGGAAAGAATATTACAGCAGAGATTTGGAAATGTTCTACAAGTGCAACATTAGTCATTAGACATGAAAGGATGACACCTTCCGGTCAAAACTAGGCTCACATCATCACTCGGTCATTGGGATGACATGCATGTTTTTTTGCCTCGTGAACTAGCCCCCTATCTTTTGTTCATAAAGTTTTAGCCACCGGAATCTATAGAGAAACAAATTAGGAATTCTCAGTGTAGGTACTTCATGGTAAGTTACACACGTGTGGCACATATACACTGAAAATTCTCTCACAGTTGAAGTGTTCACTGAGTGCACACGTATGCTGCGTGAGGTTTACAATAACATACACAACAGCTTATATTATTAGCAGTCTAACAGTGAATTTCTAACTTTTATCCTACCTAATGGCACTATACGCATCAAACATTTAGCTCAGCGGAAACAATCTCTGTGGCAATAGCACATACACTAAATAGAACATGCACGCTGCTAAAGCAAGTTTACAGTGCAGTGTTGTGCAAAGACAGTTACTAAACAGCAACACTACGTCCACGTTAATGATGGTTACAACGTGGGACTCTTAGCTTAAAACTATCTTGGAATGTTCCGGTCGAGCCCCTGCCGCCTAAACATTTCTACTTACTCATAAGTGAAATCCGACTCCGAACGTGACTCCGTGGCAACAAGCAGATGCCTTCTTCCGGTCCCGACGGCTATGGGGGCGGATTGTTGTTGAAAATAAGGCATGGGGTCGCCATTGGCTGCTTCTCCAGGGGAAAATAAGGTGCGCAGCAGCTATAATAAAAGCGTGCCGTACTTACAGATAAGTAAATACTACATTTTAAAAGGAGCGAGCTTAGAAGAAAAAGGCGCGTGGCCTCTTGTAAACAGACCGAGCCGTAAATTACAGAAATAAATAAGTGCGGCCACTATAGTTGAAGTGGATCACGCTCTAAAGTAAATAAATACATTAAAGGTACTGCGATGCCATGGGTACAATAGGGGAAGGGCATTAGAGAAAACAATGCTCACCAGCTTATAGAGCAGACTGTGTAACACCACCAGTAAAAGGTCCAGTCGTTATGGAAGGTAACAAATGCAGACAAGGAGTTCACAAGAAGGAACTAACAAGCCTATTTACCAACAGAAGCCAGCATTTACGAAGGACAATGCTACAAGCCAACCACAAATATGGGCGGAGAGTGGGCAGGGTTTCCAGTGCATACCCTAAAACAGCATTCCGTGCAGAGCGCTGCTGCAAGGCTCGACCAGGAAAGTAGAAATTAAGCAGTTCTAGTTAGTAGCATTAACTAAACTTGGCCCCTGCCACACACTGCTTATGATCTCACTGGCTGGGCAGTTCGGGCTGGACTGTTCCCATGAGGCACAGTGTCAAGCCTGATTTGCATATAGCTGGGTCTGAACTGAGGTAATGAAGTGAGATAAAGAACGATGATGGAGTCAACCCAGATCTGACACTGTGGCGAGTGTTTGAAAAGTTTCAGCGCTTCATCCATCATCTTCTTGCGTTTGCTATGATCTCACATACGATCTCACATATGACATCACTCATGACATCTCAAATGACAATTGATGGCACCACTGATCACATCATCCAAGGATTGTGCTACTTTATTTTATAGTTTAAATAGTGGCGGGTAACTACCATAGTACTTCTCAACCTAATTTTGGACAGCCTGTGTCCAGCTAATGGATGTATGTATTCACAAAACGGATGTGCTCCAAATCCACCATAGCTGTGTAAAGGTATTGAAAATGTTACAAATGTATGCATCCAAGAGTTACTCTGTGCGCAGGTGACAGTTGACTTGTATTTATTCTACTGCACAGAACTTTTTGTTCTGCAGAAGATTACAGGAGAAAGATTCTGCATAGCAGATACTAACTTTTATAAGGAGCCTTGAGTTATTAGAGAGAATCGTGTCACATTGATAATATATACTACACATGCAAGTGTGTGCATGGGTACTAACCTGTGTATGAATGCTTGTTTTGCTTTAGAAGAAGGGCTATCTGTAAGGTTTTAACCACAGTATGATGTGTGCACCCTCAGATTCTAGTTATTTTAAGCACAGTCTCTTTTGACCACTGTTGCATAGAACATACACTGTTCTTAGTAGATTCTTTTGAATCCTTTTGGTGCATTTCTCATGAGATTTTCACTATTTGCAAACAGTGTGGTATAGAATTAACTATGCCCATAAGTAAACACCGTTTACAGTATTCAGTTCTCTACCGCTACCAAATAAATTTCTTAAGGTAGAATTGTTGCGTGTCAAGGGTTCGATACAGTTAAAAGCTATCGGTAGTAGGGCATTAGTTTTGGAATTTGCATTCACTATTTTGGCTTTCTATGAACAGTTGCATACAGATTGAATACCATAGTCAATGAGAGTTTCCCATATATCTATGGTTGATCGTTAACGTGAACCATCTATCCTACGTGTAAAGCCATAGCTATTTATACAGAAATATGCAGGAAAACAAAGTTTGGATGATGTCGTTTGAGATGTCATCCGTGATGTCCTAAACAATGTCATAGAACAGGTCATGAGTAATGTCATATGTGAGATCATAAGCAGTGCATGGCGGGGGCGCAAGTTATAGTTAGCGCTACTAACTATAATGTTACTTTAACCTTTTTTTTTCCAGTGAATTTGAAGATTTTAAAAATAAATGTATATTCAAAAAGACACTAAAACTAACTACTCCAGCAATGTTTGCGTTGGGAATGATCAAATTCTTAGTTTTTGTAACTCACATATACAGAAATATTCCTGTAGTTCTCATACTCTTTGCATGTATCTTTACATAACCTTCATATTTATGTCAAAAAGACAATGATCAGTTGTTTCTATACTATAAACTATGCAATTTCACTATGTATATCCATTATTAAGGTGTGTGATCGCTTTCGCAGGTGGCACACTGGAGTCTTGCAAGATCGTAGAGTTACTCATTTTGTTCTAATCTATTGTACAGAGATCTTTTCCATGTGGTCAGTTATTATTGAGTACTAATCTTTAATAAAGTCAGTAAAGTATGTATATTGTATTAATTATTTAATTACTCCCTCGTGGACGACGAGGGGGTTGTACACCTGTTTGGCTCTTGTGAGCCGCTTGTGAGATTGTACATTTGTAATTAAGTTCATAATAATGTATTTTTGTCATTTTGAAATGTAAGACATGAGAAGTGTTGGATTTGAGAAATTAAGAAAATTCCCCATTTTTACAATCTCACAGGCCTCGGCGAGACACCCAGGAGTGGAAAGACATCTCAAGAAAGGATTGTGATTGGTTCATATGTATGTATTTATTTAGCAAAGAAATATTCCTTCCTCTTAGCTTCATTTGGCTATTGGGTTTTGCTCAGGGTAGACTTCTTGGCTAGCTCTCCGATATTGCTGTCACAAGAGTGTCATTCTCAGATTCAGATGAGGACGCTACTGCTGTTCCTGCAACTCAGCCACCTCAGTCACCCATGGCGTCCTTGGTGTGGCACTTTTTTTTTTTAAATGAGGCATGGTGGGAAAAAAATGTGTGATTTAAAAAATATGCTAAAAAGAATTCAGTAGGAGCAGCCGGAATATACAATACAGCACACGTACCACTGAGATGTGGCGACATTTGAGGACTATGCACCCTCAAAGCCTTGCTCGGGCTGAGTTATCCTGTGTTGCAGACCTTAATAACTCATCAGGGGCGTCCACATCTTTTAAACCTGGTGACACAGTGCCTGCCCAGTTACTCGCCTTCAAGTAGGTAACAAACCTGCTTATCTCAATAAATCCCTTTTTTGCAAGCACAACAATATGCATTAACACTAATGAAGTGCATGGAGAACTCATCTACTTTTTAGTATTCACAATCCAGCGAGATTGTAAAAATTAGTTAAAAACAATATACAGAGGGGTGTGGCCGGGCAAGATGGCCTAACGGACGTAACCCGTCTCTGCTCCCGGTCCACGCGCTGTCTCGGTGAGGATTGCAGCGGTTGCGGCGACTTTCACCCACTGTAAACGAAGGTTGCAGAAGTGTGAGCATGTGAGGCACCGGCGGAGAGTGGCGGCATGTGCGGATCGCCCTGAGAATTGCTGAATTTGTCTCTGCTGCCTGATCGGTGGAAGACGCGCCGGATTAAAATGGCAGCACGACCTTTGCCGCGGCTCCCGATCGAGCGTCACCGGTGAAGGCTCAGGATCCTTCAACTGGATAGCGGCATGAGAGGCAAGTGCTGGATGTCCTGGGGCAACATCAATAGCATTCTCACCTGGCTAAATCAGCTGAACCTCATCTCTCTCACGAGTGCCTGACTAAGATGACGGCCGCGCTGCATTTCATGGCGGCGGAACTTCGCGCCCACTGCCTGCTGCCCGGATTTGACTGCTGACTTTAGGTACGAGGGCCCCTCTGAACACTTGAACCAGTAGCTCCACCTCACTGGGCATTGAGGTACTATTCTGGCTTTGACCTGGCTGCACGCCACCGCCCGACATCACTGGGCTCCTGCATCTCCCCCACTCTGTGGGACCACCAGCGCTCATTATCGACTGGCCTTCGCTCTGAGCCTTCCCCATCGCGGGCTGTCACCTTAATACTCCCACTGCAGCGGTTGTCCACAGGAGCTAACCCTCGAGTGTACACGAAGGGCCCGGATGCATACTTGATCCTCCCACCTCCACGCAGCGGTGGTGACACCTCCATGCCCTCGGGGGATACCTGGCTGAACTACTGAGAGGGTCCATCCGCAGGCTTCACGGCGCAAGATTGCGTGACAAGAAGGCTGACCCACTAGACGCCACCCAAGGTCGCTTCCCAATCAGAACCTAGATCCCTGAGTTCAATTACGCCAACGCAATTCTGAAGGTGACGCTCTATGCCGCCTAAGACGACAACGGCCAAGACTCCCAACAGGGTCTCAGATTTTTTCTCGACCGCAGAAACACGATCGACGATACGGGGAGACGCAAGCGCTGCAACGATGGCTCTTACAAAAGCGGACCTTTTGACCATGTTTAAAGACTTCAAATCCGAATTACGCAAGGACATTGGCCAAGACATAAAATCCTCCATTGACCAACTACGATCCGACTTGTCAGACCGTCTGTCTTCCTTGCAACAGGACGTGGACTCCGTGGGCACTAGAGTTCCTGACCTCGAAGCACACCACCAGGAGCAAGAGTAACTCTCTACCGAACTCCGGGATGATGTGCGCTCACTTAAGGAGCAATTACTCCAGTCGCAACTCAAGGCAGAAGATCGAGAACAGGGCTCGGAGGGAGAATATACGCATCAGAGACCTGAAGGAGAGCGCTGAGGGGCCAGATCTGGAGGCATTACTGGTAGGCCTGTTCTCAGAGATTTTGTCTCCACAGACTTTCAAAATAAAACTGGACAGAGTCCATCGAGTGGGGCCTCTGCAACAGGGGGAGAAGAAACGGCTGCACGATGTCTTGGCTAAATTTCACTCCTATAAAGGTCAAGGAGGCGGTTCTGCAGGCGGCTAGGGCCAGGGAGTCCATTACATTCCAAGATTATTCTTGCGCCATCTACCAGGATGTCGCGCCATCGACTCTGGCTCGGAGACAACTGCTCAAACCCATTACCACTAAACTACGCGACAACAAGATCAGGTACAGATGGACCTATCCCTTTGGACTCAGTTTTGAATTCCAGAATATACGACGCCATATTACTGACCTTCAGGAAGGATTGGATTTGCTAGGCATTTCCTCTGGGGAGGAGTCCACGATCCAAGGCAAAACTGGAGAAACTATCAGAGGAGCTTCGTCGTCCTCAGCCTGGTGGTACAGAGGGAGGCGTTGATCACTTTCAGGTTGCTCCGCAGACTGCCCTCGCAATCCCTTGCCCACCCGCAGTAATGGCTGATGTCTCTCAATTCTCCTGGTGATACACAACAGGGGCGTGCATCTACCGGAAGAGCTAGGAATGTCACCTCCCTGTGCCCCGCTGTGGCCCCTGTTTCTACGGCTACGGATACTCCCTATCAGGGAAGAGGTTTCATGGACCTTGTAGGCCTTTTTATAAGTAAGACTGTTGTGGTTTCCTTTTGACTATAACTCAGTAGCCTCATCAATCGAGGACTTTCTCGCCTTCGGGTACAGACTGTGATCCACGTTGTTGATAACAGTTATACTTACTGTTATGATTGACTCCTTGAGGTGCTTCTTTAGGCATGGGCTAACACCATCTTTGGCTCTTTTTGCATGTGCTTCCTCTTTGAGAACCACAATATTACGCTTTTGGTTAAACTCCGTCGAGACGGGCGTGGACGGGGTCCTCGGACCCGATGTCCCCCATGGTGTCAGAGGGGTCACCTAGACCCTATAGAGGGACCTAAAGTCATGTTCAAATTTCTTACTTGTTTTTATTTGTTCTAGTTTTTCGAGGGGTTTCTGGGTGGGTTGGGGTGGGCGGTGGTGGCGGTTTTTTAACAATGCTCGTGTGTGATCTGCGAAGTTTGGAGAAGATACAATCAGCAGGCTCTGGTCTACCGCTACTACAGAGGGGCGGTTTAGGAATGGGGGCGTAATGGGACCCTTCGGGCGTGGGGAGAGGTGTAGTTTTTTCTATGTGACATGATGCCGATTACCATTGGAACCTGGAATGTTAAAGGTCTTAACACCCCACAAAAACACCACAAAGTGTGGAAATACATTATAGATCACCACCTAGACATTGTGGCTCTGCAAGAGACGCACTTAGCTAGAGCCGAAGACTCGCGTCTCAGATACAGACATTTCCCACTAATTTATAGATCCTCAGCCCACACGAAACACCGGGGGGTGGCTATTCTGTTTCGCGCTTCTACACAATTTCAACCTCTGGGAGTTCAGAGTGATGGGGACAGCCGCTGGGTCATGATCAAGGGTCGTTTAGGAGGGAAAATCTGCACTTTTGCAGCGATATATGCCCCCCAACACTGGCCAGACGGCTTTCCGACACACTTTTTTGGGGAATATGACCGACTTTGCAGAAGGCCTGCTAATTCTCATGGGCGATTTTAATTTGATATGGCAAAAGGACCTTGACAGTACACACACGCACAGCGGTAGGACACGGGCTCCTTTTCCGGGGAGACACAGCAATGTCTACATGACTTGGGTCTCCTAGATTCTTGGCGCACGCTTTACCCGTAGGCACGTGACTATACGTTTTACTCGCATGTCCATCGTACATACTCCCGATTGGACTACATCTTCATCAGTCAGACTCTGCAGGGTACTTTACAGGACACTAAGATCTTCCCCCTCTCGGTATCCGATCATAGCGTGTACTCTGTCTTAATTGGCTAGGGAATGCCCCGACCACTCCCAGGTGGTACTTCCCACCGTCGCTTATTCGTGACAAGGCATCCTGCACCAAGTTAAGAACCGCCATTACTGAATTCTTTAATATTAACAGGCCAGAAGACACTTCGGACTTCACCACCTGGGATACATTGAAGGCTATTATTCGGGGGGAGTGTATTGCCCTCAACGCAGCACTGAATAGGCAGCGCGCTGGCGAGAGAGAATTATTGGAGACCCATAAGCTAACTCCACAAGGCTAACGTTACGTAATCTCACAGCGGTAAACTCCGGGCCATTTACAATAACAGGGCAGAATTCACACTTCAACTACGGCACTTATTTTACACCCAGGGCAATAAAATTGGTAAACATCTTGTCAGACAGTTAAAGGACAAACGGGAGAGAGAGTACATAGGAGGTATTTTGGGTCCCACGGGGGACATTACACGTAAGGACGAAGACAAAGCTGCGATTTTTGAGACTTTTTATGGGGACCTATATTCTGGGGACTCCTTAGATACAGAGGCTCAACAGGAATACCTCCAGTCATTGCCTCTGCCCGAGGTGTCTGATGCATGTAATGACCTGCTCACCGCTCCTAGCACCATAGACTGTCAACTTGGCCATTAAAAGCTTGAAACCTCACAAGGCTCCTGGGCCAGACGGCTATACAGCTCTTTTTTACAAGACATTTGCCCCCCGACCTTTCCCCCTATCTTGTACGTCTCTTTAACAAAATGGCGGAGGAAGGTGCAACTTCCGGCACTTTGTCAGAAGCTGTGATTTCAGTGATTCCCACACCAGGGAACGATCCCCGGCGCTGCGCCTCCTATATGCCGATAGCCTTATTGAATCTTGATGCTAAGCTATATTCTTCAATTATTGCCAAACGCCTAAATGCCCGCCCTCATTCATCCAGACCAGTCGGGTTTTATCAGAGGACATCAAACGCACGATAACATCCGTAGAATCATACATCTGATAGAGAAGGCCAATAGATGCCAAATCCCCGCGGTCTTGGTAGGTTTGGACGCCGAGAAGGCCTTCGATAGTGTGGATTGGGTCTTCCTATTTTGCACACTCACAGCATTCGGCTTTGCACCTATATTTCTCAACATGATAAGAGCTAACTACCGTCTCCCTAGCTCTAGAGTGGTGGTCAACGGGATACAATCGCATACCTTTCCCCACTCACATGGCACACACCAGGGGTGCCCCTCTCACCTCTACTTTTTGCCCTCACCATTGAACCCTTAGCCCTAGCGATCCGGAATAACTCAGATATCCAGGGAATACCGTTTACTGGGGAGTCCCATAAAATATCTCTATTTGCAGATGATGTTCTTCTGTCCCTGTCTAGGCCTGAGACGTCTCTCCCATGTTTGCAGTCAGAACGCTTTGAATTAGTGTCGGGATTTAAAACTAATCTAGGTAAATCATATATACTTAATCTTACCCTTTCACCTACGGAAGCCCTTAGGCTTCAATCCCTCACCCCGCTATCATGGGCTACCTCATCCATCCAATACTTGGGGGTTCAACTGACACCAAGAATTGAGGGGCTATATGCTGCCAACCTTCCTCACGCGCATTCAAATATAACTTACAAAATGGAAACCTCTTTTCCTGTCAAGGCTAGGCCGTATACATGCCGTGAAGAGGACTCTCCTGCCCAAGCTTCTTTACTTATTTCAAGCCTTACCTATTGAGCTGGAGCACGATTTCTTTCGGAAAGTGAAGGCCATGATCCTACGCTTTATTTGGCAGGGAGGGCGAGCCCGCTTCTCTTACTCTCTGTTGCGCCGCTCCCGCACTGATGGGGGAGTGGGTCCCCCAGACATCCTCTTATACTACAAAGCGGCACAACTGAGAGTCCTAGTTGAATGGTCCCAACAGGAATCCGAGAAACATTGGTTACATATGGATCGCAGCGTGACGGGACGAACCATTTGGGATCTGGTGTGGTGCCCCCGCAGGGACAGACCCCAGAACACATACATTAGTACCCCCACTCGCACCACTCTTAAAGTATGGGACACAATTTCGGGCGACGATAGGTGGACTTCATTTCCATCCCCACTTACTCCAATTCACTTCAATCCAGCTTTTCCCCCGGCCTAGCACGAGGGACCCTTTGAGGCCTGAAGAAAAGGAGGCTGCTTAGCTCCAACTCATTTGTTCCATAATTTTGACCCCCTCACTTTTGATCATTGTAAAAGGGGCTTTGAACTAGAGAACACGAAAAGATACCATTACACACAATTGATGCATTGGGCCCTTACTCCTCAGGTACGGGAGGCTGCTACTCGACCTCTCACAAAATTTGAGGCCTTCCTCACCATGACTACCAATATGAAAGGGGTGATCTCGTTTATATATAGCTCCCTACTTAAAACAGTTATTTCCCCACGCCCCAGGTATAAGTCCATGTGGGAAGACTTGATTCACCGTCCTATTTCCAATGAGGAATGAACACACCTATGGTCCGATGTCGCACGCTTCAATCCCTCCACAGAACTCATGGAAGCACACATGAAGACCATGATGGACTGGTATCTACATCCTGCCAAACTTCGTCAGATCTTCCCCACCTCTTCGGATAGGTGTTGGAGAGGGTGCGGGCTTCTGGGGGATTTCCAACACATATGGTGGGATTGCCCGACTATTCGCCCCTTTTGGGAGGAAATTTTGGCACATATAAAAGACACGCTAGGTTATCCCATCCCCACTACCATGGCGGGAGCCCTTTTGGGGCTTCGCGACTCCTCCCTATAACACCAGTCCTGAGCTGATAAAATGATTATGTGGCTTTGCATTGGAGCGGCCAAGGTTACTTTGGCAGCCGCTTGGAAGAGGGAAGCTTCAGCTATTTCCCTCTGGCACTCTCGTCTATGGAGATTGCTTAGCCTAGAGCGTATGGATGACATTTTCAGGGATAACTATAAGAATTTCGAAGTTAAATAGGGACCCCTTGTCTCCTTCCTTTCCCGAGGCCTTCCATCTGCTGTGTGACCCTCCACAAGATCCCTCCATGTTTTTCAATTTTGATTACAGTCCCAGTGTCGACCAACCTCTCGATTGTATGCATGTCGCTGCCACCACGGGTAGGGTGGGTATTTTTTTTTTTCTTTCTTGTCTCATATTTACACTGTCCCATGTTGGGATAAGTTTGTCTATGCTTTTTGTCTATTCCACGTACAGCACTCCAGCTGAGCAACTTGGGGAAGCTACCCTCACAGAAGGACGTTCTGTCTTCTATAGAACTGCCCGCTTGCTTAGCAATTTTGCATATTTTTTTTTTAAGCTCCGGGACGTTTAGAGGCTGTACCTACCATTCGGCTTGCTTAATGAGAAGAGGAGCTGGTTTATATTGATCGCTGCAATTTGTTCGACTGTTATAATTCTGCTGAGGCTTTCTGATCCCCTGCGTGGGACCAAGTGATGGTGCTATTTTTGATTGTAGGCTGTAAAAATGTAATAAAACATATCTTTGAGAAAGAAAAAAAAAACAATATACATCCACTTTTTTTCCACAGTAGTTATCCCTTAGATACTTCCTTTCTAAACTTGGGGAGACAGCAGGACTCTCTGATGCCTTTTATTTTTTTTGCAGTAAACAGTAATGACGCCATTTAATCTCTAACATTCCAACAGTTAGCCAAACAGAGCACTTGCTCCCGCAAAAACATGAAGGATCATGCAAAAACCGAGCCTCTCGACCAATCATAGGGCTACATTTTATATATTGCGCTCTCACAGGAGGACCGTGGGACCCTAACAAGCCCAACTGCTAAAATATACAATTATTTTTTACTCTTAATTTCTCAAACACTACTAAAAGGATCTACACCAAATCATAGAAAACACAATCTGCAGACCAAGATCTAGATTCCTGCTGAATATGGTGTAATTCCGATCAGCAGTTTTTCTCTGCCCCTGCCCGAGGGATCACCTCGAAACTTTCCAGGAAGGAGCCATGGTGGATGAACCTTCATTTTGAAAGTTTTCAGAAGAGGTGTCAAACTTGGCCAAAGTTATTAGTAAGTCATAAAATACTCAGTCTATGTAAAAGCCGACCTCAAGTTAACTGCCGACCACCAGTAGGTTTTAATGTATATACATACACACACAAAAAAGATAACACTGTTGAGTCCTTCAGAGAACCCTTTTCAATGCGGGCCCAATTCAAAACCTTTCAAGAAAGGGATTATCAGATAAGTTATCTTGTTACTTTGATGATTTCTTGTAAGAATGTTTGACCTTCTGAGCTGGATTTTGATAGTAAAATGTTTTCAATAGATGGAATAGTATTTAGTATCTCTAGAAGGACTAAGTGCATTACATGTACTGCATCATACCTGTGTTTTCCTCAGGTGTGTGAAAGGTTGCTTGTGGGGTGATTGTGGGGGGATAACAAAAGAGCTGAGACCCCAAAGGAGCTAGGTAACTCTTAATATCTTTTAGGAGGCCTTCGGCATAATTTTCAACTGTGGCTAGTTGGGACATTCGAGCATTTGGCTAGTCTGGGGGAATGTTCCATCAAGGAGGCAAATTAAGGTCTTTGTGGTAGGTAGTAGATTGCAAAGACACTTTAAGATTAGCCAATTAGTCTTAAAATTAAATTTTTAAGATGTTGTACTTTAAGCTTTTGTCAGACACAGCTTAGTTGTATGCAAGATTTTTAAAAAGTAGAATCCTGAGGGGTTATGGCGGGAAGGGTACCTTCTTCCATATTCTTTGGGAGTGCCCAGTGATACAAACGTGTTGGAGTGGGGTGACGTGGACAATGGCGGATGTGCTGGCCCAGGAGATACCTATGGACTTGAAATGGCTCTTTATGATTTCAGGGGAAGACAATATGGCCCAACTACCAAACAATTTGTTTGGCATTGGCGGAGGAGGTAGCTAAGAGAAATATAGCAAGGACCTGGGGCTCAGCGACTCCACCTCTGCTCTCTGACTGGAAAGCGGACCTGGACTGGTAATTGTGGTGGGTAGAAAAGATAAGTCTACCAAAGTAGCGGCTGCCCGAAGAAGAGGGAAAAGATCTGGGGAGCATGGCAAACCTATAGGGAGTTTTGATGTCGATGGGGAGGGTGGGTGCAAGGTTTGGGTCTTGTCCATGTACTGTACAAGAGCTCTCATAGTTTTGATTACTCGATTGCTCTACAAGGTTGGTCTTTGTCATTTGTAGTATGCTATTCGACATGTCCAGATGTGCATTCTTCTGTGCTGAGCATGTTTGCAATTTTAAAAAAATATAGAAGTTGATTCCTTGTATCTAATCCTGACATTGAATGTAAAGCTTCCTAACAAACACAGTGTGAGAGAATTATCCCAACCAGTTTTGAATCACAGGTTCTTACAAGTCCACGGTTTGTGAACGCACTGATCTTGATTTGTGTGTGAACGATTGCCCACTTGTGTTGGAGATACACTTTTCATGCATTAGTTAAGCATTTATTCCCTCGAGCGTGAAAGATGGATCTGCAGATTTTATGAGAGCAGATTATAAAAGGAAAAAAAAAAAAAACACTAAATCGACAGTGGTGATGATGTAGCCACTGTACCTGTCTGAAAGAGCAAAGAGAACGAGAGAGTTAGCAAGTCTAAAAAGAGATGGTTACATTATTGCGTGTTTAGTCATGTGTTAGATTTGTTTAGTTATGTCAAAAAAGGAGTTTCCTTTGGGCTACGCTTAAAGACTCAATCAAGAATATAATCTGCATACACGCTTGTTTACTTGACTTATGGCAAGACACACTCACACCACAAAATCTAAGGGAATCACAACCATATACCCAAGGTTAACAGTCTGAAGAAGGTTTGTTAAAAATGAATAGTTCTATTTATTTATGATAATATCATAACAAGCATTTGCAATGCAAATAGGTCTCGCATTTGTGAGTTAGAGCTATTGACATTGTAAATGGCAATGTTTTTTACCTACATGTTTTATTTTTGGAGTGAATGTATGTAGTGTGCAAAATCCCTTGGAAAGGTCCTGCACTTCGTAATAAATATATTGAAAACGACGCAGAGTGTGGATTGTGTCAACAATTGCTTGGCACGTACCTCATGGGTGAAGTGTCGCCACACATGCACACCGTGGTGCTTTACTAATGCTAAACTCATTAATAAAAGTAGTGCTTACAGACGAACCAACGTGATCAGGATCGGAGCATGTGAATCCGAATCCTGGCTTCTCTTTCATTTTCTAGACTATTTGACTCACTCTCCTGCATCTTGGTTATCCTTCAAACACTGGGAGGCAATGAAGTTTGCTAAGGGGGCAGGGGAGCTTCGGGGGGGTTCATGAAAATATTAATTGCCTAGTTGTCAAAGGTCGCCTGGTGCTATTAGTTAAAAGTGTGCAGATTTCATTAAGATATTAAGAGTACTTTACTCGCACCTATGAGAAAATCGAAATGAACTAAACAAAATGCCAGAATGCGCGTCAGTTTTCACAGTGTTTTAGACAGTACTGGTTGCTTAGTTTCATCATTGCATTAATTTTTGTATTTACTCTTTGACACAGCATCCAAAGTAGGTTACCTAACCCCAAAGCCCCGAGTTGTTAAACGGCCCATAGAAGGTAGTGTTTTACAGTTGAGCAAATGTGTCCAAATGTAATTTTGGTAGTGCCATGGAATGATCAGCCAATGAGGTACTCGATGAGCAGGTATTTAACTACACTTTCAAAACGTATGGTATTGTGGCTGTTTGTTTGTACACAACCACCTCTCTGAATGTGTTTATTAACACAGAGCTTCATCTACCAGACAGTGCTCACATAGGAGTGCTCACATAGGGATGACTAGAGCACAGAACAAAATGTATTCATTTATCCTGAGTGTGAAGGCGCCCGGAAGGCTTAGGTGCCCGCCCGGAGAGGCTAGGGATCCTAGCGCTTCTACAGACTCTGCCGTGCTCCTATGCACCAACAGGGCACAGCTCAGAATCTGCCCCTTCTGCTAAAGAATAGGTGAAGGGGATGAGGTTGGGGCATGCGGGAGTTGCCAGCAGATTTCCAGGTTATTGAAAGTGATGATTCCGACGTGAGGCAATGGAGACTGACTTTGTCCGTTTGCCTGCACCAGTCTATTTCTCTACCATCTACCGGGCTCACTGTCATGTATCCATTCATCTCTCTGTTAGAGGTGCGTGAGCCAATATATTAATTAACAGTTAGAGCCAGTCGGAGATGAGCCAAGCGTATACAAGCCAGTGGGCGAGCCATGAAAATGATTGGCATGTTAATCATACAGTAAACATGATGTATATGTGCGATAATGTCTCTTCAGAATTTAAAAAAAGTGCATTTCTTTAGCGCCTCACCTGAGTACACCAGATTATAGCACTGAATTCAGAGGAAGTTATTAAAAGAGCTCGTTTTAAGCAGGAGTTAAAATAGTGCCGCTCCTCCAGCCCGACAACAATGTCATTTGTGAACTAAGAAGCGTCAGTTGCCATGCATACCCCGAAGTTGCCTAGAGTCTTATTATATTTAGTGACATTAAAATCTAGTTCATTAAACACGAGAAGTTTGTGTACAGCACACATCTTGAACTCGCATATTTCAAGGTGGCAATAATAAAGATGAAAACAGAAGTGCCGGCAGGCAAGAAAACACAAACGGGAGTGGGGAGGTGGGGGATGGTGAGAAGTCAGACTGAGGGAGGGGGCGGTGGGTAGACAGGGAAGAAAATAGTGTTAGGAGTAAAGGGGCCAATAGCCGTGGAAGGATACAAATGATGAATGAGGAGGGACTAACAAGCCTCAAACCAAATCGGAAGGCAGCATTTAAGACAAAAGCCAAGAGGCAGAGAGTGGGCGGAGCTTCCACAAAGCTTCCACACTACAGTATATACTGCATGCCTCGCAAAGCGATGGCAGCGCATTTGCGCTGCAACGCTAGGCGAGACCTAATAAAAATCATTCATTGAATGTATAAACATTTGTTTGTTATATCCCTGACACAAAATCTAAAATACACACAATTGTATAGTTCATAAAAACATCAAAATCGAAATTAAAAAAAGAGAGTACAAGCAAAAGCCAATATCATATGTCATTGGAAGGCACACATCCGTGATCTCACAATATTAAGGACTAGAATCCAACACTGCCGTACTGATATGAGGTCTGTAATTCCAGCCTTTTCCAGGATTGTGTTTCAAAAGGGCATCGACGTGTTTCGATGGCAAGTATTATAACACCATCTTTATCAAGACTTCATCAATGACTCAAATAAATCGGTTTCAACTGGAACCTTTAAAATACCTGTTATGACAAGACATAAGTGTCAGCATTAGATTTGTTTAGGCCAATTACCCACCTCCTCCCGGAGGCCACACACCCTCCTGCTCTAGCTACCTTACCCTACCTATTGTTCGATGCTTCGCTTTCCCCACCAGCCATGCATGTGCAAAGTACCATTTATTGTGTGATTCTGTGGAAGAGAGGGGAACAAGGTAGATGAAAATAAGAAAGGCATAGATTGCGAAGATGCGAAGTTTAGTTTAGGATTCAGGTGCATGTCAGAGGCATTTTCCGTTTGTGTTAAGGGAGAGATAATAGAGGGAAGTGAGTTGGAATCAGGCAGTGTCAATGGTTTTAGCGATAATATACGGAATGAATTTTGAAGGGGCGATTCAAATAAACGTGTAAGACGATGTCTAGAAGGGACTTAAGGTGCAATTATTCTGTTATGCTTTTGTTTTTGCTGTTCTGATTATGCAATGTTGGATAAAATAACTACGCTTGTTTCATTGTTATTTTTAGTTACCCCTGACGAAGGGCTTGATGTGCCCGAAATGCATTGGGTTATTAAAATACTGCTTCGGATGAACTTTGTGTCTGTACTTGTTCTTGTAATAAGGTCTGGCTGGACCAACTCGAACATGAGAAAACATTGGAAATTGGCAGGTTACCTTACGTGTGAATCTTAAATGCGGAATCAGAGGAAAATATAGGATGAATGGAAGGAAAACCAGGAATAAAATTGTGTATAAAGGAAGAATTGTGCAAATTGCATCACGCTGTGCGGTTGGAATTGGGGCGGAGATTCGTCCCCAAAATACAGCAACAAAGTACCATTTACCCAACTCCTTCTGTTTACGAGCTACCTCCCACTTAATCTTACCTTTACTATCCTAAAATGGGTGTTGGCCATTTACAAACTGAAAAAAAAAACAGCTGAAGTGGCCACTGGTGTGTGACGGCAGATGGTTGCACATACCTTTCATCTTAAAAAAACATTCAGATTGCTACACATGTTGCAACACAAGCAAGATGTACACATGGAACACACGGTCATTTTGGTTTGGATAAACGCACAGGTGAAATTTTGGCTGCTTAACTTTACCATCCCAATATGTCCAACAGCCTTTTCAGATGGTAAAAAAAAAAATGTGGGAAGAAAACACACGCTAGCCACGCCTATAAGGAAGACCTGGCTTTGCCAATAACTGTTTATGTTATTTAGTGCATCTATCATAGAAGAGAGGCTTAAATTCTCTCAATCTCATGAAGATAAGGCTACCTGATCCTTTAACATGATGATGTTTTAATTGGAATGAATGGGTGAAAACTCACTACAAGTAGTACCAGATACTTCTGTCATAAACCAAAGAATTAACTATATTTACATTAAAGATCTAGCTACAGCAACTCTGTCCTTTTAAGTCAAGCAGCCAGTGACAGATTTATCACCAGAACTTTTATTGATGCTAAAAAATAAAATTAAAAAAAAAGGACGAAGAAACACAATATGGTATTTGGGAGAAAACAACATTCTATTTGTGTGTAAGCGGATCTATGTAAAGGAAAACTTCAAAACTGCCAAGAGATTCTTTCAATAAAAGAGTTGCATAAAAGTAACAGTAAAACACGCTTATCCTTTAAGAGACTATTTCAGTGACTCAAGTGTTTCCTCATATTTAACTCTAAATTAGGTGCTTACTTTAACACTACCGGTTTCAGGTTCCTAGAGAGAACGTGCACAATGAAAGTTATAGGGCCAGGGATCCCAATTTCTCCTTGAAAGTTCTGGACCTTTAGAACGACGGTTGACATCAGTCACAAATTTCTAGCACACCAGGGGAAGGGAACCTCAGGCTACTTAGCTACACACATTCAGCCCCACACTCATGCCATCATATCGGCTTGCTCATGAGCAAGAAGCCTGGAGATTAAGCCTTCCATTAATGTAGCTTAAAGTGGGATCCTGGTGATTGACTTTTACTCCAACATTTGTTTTATACAATTACTTGAGTGCTTATAGCACAAGCGCCTTGAGTAACGCTTGAACTTGATTTATCCTGGGTGTGTCACTGCAATTTATTCTATGAATCAATTCACTCCCTTCTTACTACGTGTTTTTGCACTGAGTGGATAGCACTTGTTACTATGTGTTTCACATATACAATTATGTAATCAATGTAAATAGTAGTAGTGGACCAAAATGGGCCAATTACCGCACCTCACAAATTGATTTTTTATTTTTGTCATCACTTAGTGAGAAACATTCCTAGACAAATTGTAGCAATAGAGAGGATATTGCAGTTCTGACACCCTACTACCAAAGGTAACTATTGTCCATTAGATACCTAATACGCATTCAAACGAACTGCATTCAGCACTCTCATAAACAGTGAGTACAACCATAAAAAGTCATGGATTTCTCTAAACAGGAGTACAATATTCAATAATCTTTATAGAAAAACATGCACATAAATTTCCCTAGTGAACAAAAAATAACACAAGATCCAACTGTTATACTCCAAGTTTTTCACTGTTGATTTATTCTGTATATTGACACTTCCAGCACAGGTCAGCCAACACGTGTTTTGTCTTAAAAGACTTTTTCAAGGCTGGAATATAAATACAATTCATGCACTCTTTGTATTATTTGGTGCCAATACACAAATGGTGTAACAGAAACAACGGTTCCAGCGGAAAGTTAGGCTAATCTATAATAATAATCAAATGCACAATTGCAATCAAAAAACGGGTTAAGGTGATGTCAGAAAGAAAGAGGGCCTTGCAGACTTTATGTTCAAATTAATTATTTATCAGATTTGTAAAATTCAAAATTGATATATACACAAACCAAGAAAAAACAAAAACGCCGTCGACTGCATTTGAAAGCGAACCAGTTTAACAGCTCTGACTATTGTACACAGAAGCTGGAATCATTACTAAGTTAACCTTTGGTCGCCTTTTTAAAAAATTAAGGAAACCAAGCTGTACATATTACATGTTTTTCACTGTTTGTTTTATGGTTCCATTTCACTTGGGAACACAAAAGCACTATTGTTTTTTCTTGGTTTGTGTATATATCAATTTGAATTTTACAAATCTGATAAAAAGAATTAATTTGAACATAAAGTCTGCAAGGCCCTCTTTCTTTCTGACATCTGACCTTAACCCGTTTTTGTGATTGCACATTTGATTATTATAGATTAGCCTAACTTTCCACTGGAACTGTTGTTTCTGTTACACATGACATACCCTGGTTCCTAGTGAGTAGGGTGCCCCTTGTTCTTGCCTTTTAATACACAAATGGTGTCCTAAATATAGATACTTTTAGTATTTCCAAAGAAAGTTTGGTCGCAAGGAGGTAAAGATGAATATACATTGAAGAGAAAAAGTGGATGTAGACCTATAACCGAAGATTTCACACCAAGTGGCAAGGATTTCTAAAAGATTTTAGTGATTACAGAGACACACCTTCATCAAAGAAGTGTCCGAGATAACAAGATGATTCTGCCCCATGGCTGCAGTATAGATAGTACAATTCTATACTCACCAGTTCTATGTAGCGTATCCTAATGGTCTTAAGTGTAGCAGAAAACCTCATGAATTTGCAGTGTAAACTACAGCACAACTGCATGATGAAGGTTTGCAAAACAGTTCTTCATGATTTACTTCCAGTAATCATTTTGCTCTCTTTACAAGAAACCTATGAATACTCACCAATGTCTGTATATGGAGTGTGAATATGTGTTTCATACACTGGCCACTAATCCAGTGTGACACTTGAAACCACTCCAGTTTTGAAATCGATAAAGTAGGCGATTAAAGCTGACAGACCTACCCTTTCTTGCGTCTGAAACATGTAGATTTCATTAGGATATGGGAGCAATTGGCACTTCATGAGAATGCTTCTTGGTTTTTACCTTTATCAGGGGTACAGTTAAAATAAAGAGTTACATACTGTGTAACTCAATAGATAATATTATCTTATTGTCTCCCGAGAACAGAAGTTAAAGTGGGCAGGAACTGAGGGGCACAATATGCCCATACTTTTTTAATTTAACCAAAACCATTTGCTTACTTTATGTTAAAAGGCAACTGCCCAAGACGGTTAATTCAGACATGTGAGAGGACTCAGCTGAAGCAGAGGGGAGAGAGTCTCCAGTGCTGAAAATCCAAGGGAGGGGCAAACAGTTGAACAAGAATCACACCTTCTTGCCAGGATGCCTGCTGCCTGAAAGAAATGTAAATGTTCACATTTGGTTAATTTGCAAATGTACAAGCTGCTTGGAAGCCAGTATTTGCTTTAATTGATGGAGTCACTTGAAGAGTATTCTTGTGGGGAGGTAGTGTAAGGTGACCTAATGAGCTGTGGAAGGTGTGCTTTTAATGGAAAGTTATTTTTAAAAAATTGCACTAGGTCGTCAGATCAATATTTTGGGTGCTTTCTGTACAGGCTGGGACCTCGTAACACTAAAAAGCACAACTTTTTTCCCCACTGCACCAACCAGAATTCATTACTGTAGCTCTCCGGCACAAATATCTGCAGTGATTGCATTAACTAATAGAGGTTTCACTATGTAAAATAGTGCATCTCTCACTGATTAGTTTAACTTACCATGATTTATCATTTAAGGTGTGTGCTATTTTACATGCAGATACTTGAAGGTGAAAGACCAACAAAATAGTTACAGAATATTTTGTTTGTTTTAGCCATGCATTTGATCCCACCTCCACAGGCACTCAGGATCACAGATGCCATACTTAATGAGCTTAGATCGCTTGTCTAGATCCCACCATCCAATATTCTAATTATCAAGACAATCCAGACCAGTGGCTGCGCCCAGCCTGGTGAAACACCTTTCACAGATGTGGCGTGGCTTCTGTCCAAAATAGATTTGGTGCTACAGAGAATTTTTCTGGAGTCTTAAAACCTTGGAGATATGCGATGGTGGATTTAAAAAAACATAAAAAGTACCACTTTACCGCCTTCTTATTTATACACTGGGTAACTTTGCTAAAACTTGGATAGTTTCTCATGTAAATAATGGACTTATTTTGAATTATTTTCAAATAAACTATACACAAAACTGACGGGTAGCAAGTGAAGAATATCGAACAATGACGGCTGAACTACAACTTCCTCTTTTTGTCAACACCATAACAGCTCTCACGTAACAGAAAGGCGACAGGCAGCGGGATATAAAAGTGTTAAAAATAGTTTGCTCCAAATTCAGTTGGCGAAGACGAAAATAAGTTGGCTGAAGAGTAAGGAACAAGACAAAAAACCTTCCCTAAACTTAATTGACCACTCATACAGCAGTCTGTCACGAGGTATTTGCCCCCTTAAAAGCACCATCACCTAAATACACAATATCAACACCATCTCAAAGACACTACTTTATAGCCACACTAAAGTATACCTCTTAGCGCATGTTCAAATATTCTATACATGTACTCCTACTTCGTAAATCATCCAAATTCATTTCCAGAGGCCATTCTAGTAACACTTACAACAGTATCAGTGACCTCGCGAAAGCAAGTGCACTAGGCATAACAACTGCACCAGAACATTAACGACCTCGCGAAAGCAAGTGCACTCGCATAACAACTGCACCAGAACAGTAACGGGTCAACTCCCCTAGGCGTAGCACTATTTTCTGGCAGGCCTGAGGGAAAGGCTTCCGAAATCCCGGACCGAGGGGGCTCCCTCATAACATTTTGTGACACTCACGCTGCCGCCAGTGAAAATGTCCTCCCCTTCCGTGTCGCTGTCTCCGCTGGACCCTTCCTCATCCCCAGGGAAGGGCGGCGGGTGTTTTGTGCTGGGGCTGCTGCTGCTACTGTCGGCGGTCGCCATCTTCCCCACCAGCGCCTGAGGCCGTCGCAAACGTCACCGCGCTGGAAGGAGGTGGGAGGGGAAGCGGGGCTGTAAACATCGGCGCGAGCCTAAACGCCTCTGCTGACAGGCAGACACTCAACAACGATAACTTTATTTAGCCCTGCGACTCGGACAGGGAGGGAGGGTGGGGAGATGTCAGGAGGGTCGGCACGTGGGAGCCTGACTCACACTGGACAGGAGAGGCTGGTCCCAAGACAGGCCGACAGAGAGTGGAGGGGGCCGCTTCCTTATCTGTTTTATTTTCAGTAAGAATCTGTTCACAGACCAAAAATGAAGATTGTTTTTTAAAGATACGAATATAGGTTGGGGTGCTTGATGAAGTTTTAGCAAAGTGGAAAAATATGTGTTAATGTTCTATCATGGACATTTAATTTCAGGCAAATGTATGAGGCTAAAGCAAAAAGTGTTACATGCTAGTGATCCAGCATTTTAAGGGCCCAGTTGCTCTCCATTGGTCCCCGCTGGACCTTTATGTCTGTCTCAGAGGTGACGGGAGTTAAACAAGCATTTGCAATGCAATAGGTCTCGCATTTGCGAGAGTTTGGGCCAGGGCTCGAGTCGGGGTACCACGCGGGTGGACGGCATCCCCCCACTTATTTTACCAGGAGCTCGACAAATGGATCCACACATTCACACTTTGGCCCCTCTGGGGCGCGATCTGAGCTCATTCAGAACGCTGCTCACGTGCTGGCTTCTCTGATGCAATCGCATCTAAGGGGTGAGCGAGGGGAGGCAATGAGTCTGATGGTGCAAGCCACCTTTCGTGACGTCACTTCCTGTTGTGACGTCAGCGTCCCCCCACTTCTTTTTTTTAGGACTTGTGCCCTGGTTTGAGCTATTAACAGTGTAAGTGACAATGCCTTTTAGTTATGTGTTTTGAAAACCTGCAAGCCGTGTGATATACAAGCACTTGGTACTTATAGTAGTTGCTTACGAGAAGCAAGGCTGGCAGTAAGTGCGCTTCTTTTACTTCCAGCCCTGCTTTTCGTAAGCAAGGGCTATTAGTACAAAGTGCGTGTTTACGCACCGCTTGCAGTTTTTCAAAACACATAAATATAAGACATTGATATTTACAATGCCAATAGCTCAAACTCTCGAAATTGTGAGGCCTATTCCATTGAAATGCTTGTTTTAATATAGCGTTTATGTTGTAATAAAGCCAGCAATTAGGGGCATAACAGGGTTAAAATAGACCTAAGGAAGGACAATTGTTTCATATAAAGTTTTTATTTTTTCTACACAAGCAGCTGAGAAGTAGTCCTGGTATTAAGAAAAGTGTTGCCCCTGCTAATTGTTACCTTATTTAGTTTTCTAATTCCTTTTAAAAAAAGTGACATCATCCAGCCAAAAAGCACGTCGAACACCTGAGTGTGCTAATCGCCAGAGCAAGTTTTTGTTTTCGCTTTGGTTTTATCCTAATGTAAAACTAAATACAAAATACTTTAGAACAGGCGATATAAATGAATGCACTAGGAGCAACTGTTCAAGAGAAAGAGATCGTTATCTGGTGCTGTAGGCGGAAATAGTTGAGAGATGTGTTTCTATTGTTGAAAGATGAACTTCGAGGGAAGGACTGCAGGAGTGAACTTTCCTGCAGGGGAACGTAAAGTTACAATCAGCTGGTTTTTTTCCAAATCAGGCTTTCCTTTCAAGTTGAAGATGAAAGAGGTGACGGAGAGAGAAGTGCACTGTGAGACAGAAGTGCACTGTGACACACGGAACCTTGACTTGCTTCTCTCAGAAAGAGTCAGGATGTATGGATGACAATATTTGCTTCCTGCATCTCTCACAGCTTCAAGCCAATTTACATACAGCGCCACGAAGCCTTGCTTAAACATCAGATACGGTAGGCGTGGCTGTTTAAAGACTGGTACTTACGCAAACAAGAACCCTGCAGAGCCTGATCTACAGCCTCTTGCGCTCAGTGAATGCCCAAAAAATATTATATCATAAACAATAAAAGTCATTACAAAGTTCAGTATTGCCATGCCACAAAAATATAGAGCCCCTCCAGGGCCGCAGCTACAGCTAGCTATACGCGCTTAGTAAATGTGCCCAAAATATCATAAAATAAGAAGTCTAAATTAGTAAAAAGTACCATTTGGAAGTGCCACAGAAATGTAGAAAGTCATAAACACATACCAATCCACACTTCAAAAAGAAGTAAGTATTTTGTCATCGCATTTTTCTTTCCTTTTGAAAGGTCAACAGCATTTGTCTGCATTTCGCAACTAGCTTCCTATCACCTCTGATGCTTGATTCCCCATAACAATATAAATGGAAAGACGCTTCTGCGCGCGCTGGTGGCTGTGACTTGCTTGAGGAACTACACTGTCAGGACAACAACTATATAACTGAGCAGGGAGTGCAGCGAGCAGCTGCCCGCATCTCGATAGGAGCACGCAACGAGAGGTGGTGGAATCTGCACTGGATTAGTATTTCATTAAAATTATGTGCAGAACTCAATAATTTAATCTCTCAACAGACAAGTACATTTATCACAAGTTATAGTTAAAAAAGAGACTAGCGAACTGAGTCTACTGCACCTGCTACTTTTTCTACCTCCATGCTCACCACGGCCTCGTCTACGTTCCTGAGGGCAGCAAGAAAGACGTTGGGGCCACAAATTACAAGAGTCACTGCCTTTATAGTGAAGGTGTAGTCTCCATGCCCACTATGTGTGATGATGCGCTCTAGTTTTTAGAGAGCACGAGGGGCATGCCGGGAAGGGGCGCGGCCGAGCGCGCAGATCGCCGCGAGGCAATGCGGTGGAAAGTACGTGTCCCGGCGCTCGGGGCAAATAAAGATAATTCAACCACATAAAAGGCCTGGCGAGTTATTAAACCGAGCTGAATCTCTACATAAATTGGCGACGAGTCCGGGATATCGTCACTACTGTCAAAGGAGCAGCTAGTGTCCTCAAACACCGAGCAACACCGAGCCCGATTACAGCCCCGAGCGCGCCCACCACGTGCGCAGAGGCCGACGAGAGAGGCCAAGTGCGCGATCCCAGCACCGCCTTCCGGCAACAGGTGAGCCCAGCTGCGCCTGCAAGGACCGCCTGCGTCCAAACAGACAACAAGGCACGTGTGAGCCCACATAGGCAACCGAGTATCAAGGCTAGCGGGCCCAGGGTCCCGAGCACCACCGCAGGGAGTGGTCGAGTGCCACAAAAAGGCAACAGACGCCCAAAAGTGGCACCGCCCTGCAAAACCAAAGGCCAGAACCAGCAGCATCACCCACAATTAGTGCCCAAGAGAGCATCGGGCGACGCAGGCCGGAGCAGAGCAATCCTGCGCACGCCAGGGGAGAGCTACCCAGTGGTCGTCACGCCAAAAGGGAGCGACAGAACTGGCGGCCCCAGGGTCATCACGAGTAGGGCGAGGAAGCCCTTCACCCACGCAATCCGTCGAGTCAGGAGAGCGGTAAGCGCCAGGGAGTCCACCAGAGATAGACGCTCGACAAGGCCCTGCCCAACGCAACGGGGGCAGAATGTGTGCACAAGCGACGTCGCTCACCAACCTGGGGCCCTTCCTACCCAAGAGAGGCGAGCCGGCTATGCCATGGAAGGATTGGAAGCGATATTTCCTGAATTACCTAGAGGTCTTAGAAGAAGAAAGCGAAGGGGCGTTCTCCAGCTCAAGGAGAAAGAAAATACTTCTACACAACCTAGGTCTGGAGGGCATCAGGGTATACGACAACCTGGTGAAGATGACCAGGGCTGCGGATGACGCAGACGTGTTTCAACACACACTGGAAGATCTAGACTCCCACTACCGCCCAGTGGTGTGCACAGCCATAGACAGATGCAACTTCTTCCAAAGGAAACAAAGCAGCAGTGAATCAATAGACGAGTACGTGGCAGCGCTACAGAAGTTGGCGTTGACGTGCAAATTCGTCCCCCTCCACGACGAACTCATCAGAGATCAGATCATAATGCACACCGCCAACACGGCTATCCAAGAGAAGTTGTGGGTCAATGGTGATGCACCCCTGAAGGAGGTAGTAGCTCTGGTGAAGAAGGCGGAACTATCAAAGAGATGTGCTGAAGCGGCGAAAAGAGAGAGCGGTGACAGAACGCCAGTATGCAAGATATCAGACAAAGACAGACCAGAAACACCTAGACAGCACACACCGTCCAACACAAGGTACCAAAGGAAATTCTCTCAGAAGGCTACAAGAACCCAGAGACCACAAGGAGAGAGCAAACACACGTGCTACAGATGTGGTAGCCAAGCACATTCAAGCAACGATAAAGCATGTCCAGCATTCAGAGCCAAATGCTCCTACTGCGGAATAATGGGACACTATGAGAAGGTGTGCCGGCGCAAGCTCAGCAGGATGGAGGTGAAGTACGTAGCCTAGGAAGAGGACGGTGACGAGGAAGTCCGAGATGGAGGCAATGAAGAAGACGACCAGGTCCTGGGAGTAAACTGTGCGAGATCCAAGAAACCGGCGTTACAGAGGGTGATCGGAGGTGTACAAGTGGACATGGTGACGTATTCCGGCTCCCCATACACCATTATTCAATGAACCATATGGGACAACGACTTCAATCCCAGAGTGGGTGAGGAACTACTCCCCACAGACATCCATCCAGTCACGTTCACAGGAGAACCTATACCCATGGTGGGGTACAGACCGTTACGATTTGAGTTCAAAGGACGAACGTCAGAAGGAAAACTGTATGGATGGATCAAGGAGCCTTAGGAATTCAACTCAATCCAGGCGGGACCACCCAAGTGTTAATGGTTGACGCAGCCCAAGTACATGAAGAAAACAGATGGAAGAAGGAATACCCAGAAGTCTTCAAGGGAATAATAGGGCGGATGATGAAATTCACGCACAAGATATGCCTGAAGGCTGGAGCGAAGCCAGTAAGCCACAAGGCTCGCAACATCCCCTTCAGGAGCAGGGAGGCGGTCCAAGAAGAACTGCAACACCTAGAGAGAAACTGAGTCATAGAAGCCATCAAAAGTGCAGAGTGGCTCGCACCACTGGTGGTCGCACAGAAACCCAATGGGAAGGTGCGCCTGTGCGTGGATTTGAGGGAGCTCAATAAGAACATCTTGGTGGATAAGTTCCCGCTACCCCGGATAAACGAGATGTTGGCGAAAACAAAGGGAGTCAAGTGGTTCTCAACAGTGGATCTCACTTCCGCCTACCATCAAATTGCCTTGCACGCGTCCTGCAATCACCTAACATTGTTCATCACGCCTTTTGGCTGTTATAAGTTTCTCAGGATGCCGTTCGTACTTGCCTCAGCCGCTGCGGTGTTCCAAAAGCCCATGCACCGGCTGTTCCAGATGGTGGAAGGAGTCCAGTACTTTCAGGATGACATCCTCGTCATGGGGAAATCAAAGGAAGAGCACGACGAGAAACTGCATACTGTCTTGACGATACTGGCACAAAATGGTCTCACCGCCGAATGGGAAAAATGCAGATTCGGCGTACCTGGGCCACGAAATCAGCGGAAGGGGGATAGAACCGAAACGAGCCAACGTTGCGGCCATCAAAGAAGCACCTACACCCAAAAGGAAGGAAGACGTTTGTTCCTTCTTAGGCATGGCGGAGTTCTACAGCAAATTTGTCCCTCACTTTGCATCCAAAACACACCACTTAAGACAGCTCCTAAAAGAAAAAAACACCTTCAAGTGGACGCACGAAGAGCAAGAAGAATTTGAGATGCTAAAACTAAACATTTGTTCCGCCATTCCCCTTAAGGGATTCGACCAAGAAGCTCTATCCATACTAACCACCGACACCAGTGACAAGGGACTGGGTGCGGTGCTAATGCAGAGATCCCAGGACGGAGAAGTCACCACGGTCAGTTTTGCCTCGCGGTCTTTAGCAAGCAACGAGGAGAAATTCAGTGTGATAGAGAAAGAAATGCTGGCAACCGTCTGGGCCATGGAACGGTTCAGACAGTTCCTTTGGGGTTCTAAGTTTCTACTCCGCACAGATCACAAACCACTGGTGAGAGTCCTGACATCAAGCGGACACGCCCATGCGATCCCCCGCATTGCGAAGATGACCCTGAGACTACTGGATTATGTGTACAAAGTGGAGTACCTTCCCGGGGCCAAAAACAAAGTAGCCGACTTTTTGAGCAGAGCAGCCGCAATGGAGCCAGAGGGAGATCTAGTGCCCTCAGAATGGGAGGGCTACATGGTGGCATTCACACAAGACCACGAAGGAGCGGTCAGCGCACAAGAGTGGGAAGAAGCGTACGCAGCTGACTAGACCCTAGGAGCAGTGAAGAGTTACATAACTCAAGGATGGCCAGACAAGAGGCACCTTAATAGTGAATTGAGAAAATACTGGGAAGTCCGGGAGGAACTATCCATCGGAGACAATCCAGTGTTCCTACTGAGAGGGGATAAAGTAGTTCCTCCGCAGCCCTTGGTGAGTCATCTTCTAACCATCCTACATGAAGGACATCTTGGGGTCATGAAGACCAAGGCGAGAGCGAAGCAGGCTTATTGGTGGCTAGCAATGGACGGGCAACTGGAGAGACACGTCAGAATGTGCGAACTGTGCAACCGGGCAGACAAAACACAAGTATTACTACGCCTGCCACTAGGGAAGTTCACCTGTCCGTCCAGCCCGTGAGAAATGCTTTCAGTGGACATACTGGGGCCCATTCTGAATGCGGAGGGGGTACCCAAATACGCCATAGTATTAGTAGACAGATACTCTAAATGGCCTGAGGTGGAAGTATGTGGAACGGCAGACGCCGAGGCCGTGCTGGCTTTCCACACGACCACATTCTTGAGGGAAGGAATCCCAAAGGTGACAATGGGCCACAATTTGTATCAGCAAAGTGGAACGCGTTCATGGACCGAAATGGAATAGAGGTCAAACACACTCCTGTCTACCACCCGGCGGGGAATGGACTAGCAGAGAGGTTCAACCGAGTAATTATGTGGTCAGTACAAGCAGCGATAAGCGCAGGACTAAACTGGGGAAAAGAGCTCCAACGCATGCTATGGGCCTATAGAATCACCCCGACTAACACTGGATACAGCCCATTCAAAATCCTCCGTGGGCATGAGCCTTTCAATAAGGACAATCTGGCATGGAAACAACTGCTAGTACAAAGCAGGTGGTCGCCAGCTGTGGTACGACGCAACATAGACAGGGCGCAAGCCTAGTACACCGAGTACTACAACAAAAGACGTAACATCAAGGAAGTAACCCTAGAAAGGGGAGAGTGGGTTAGAGTGAAACAAGATATTCTGAAGTTGTAGAACCTTATGCCAGGTCGGCTCTGTTGAGTGATGGGACGGTATGGTCGCAGGATAGGATGGCGAAGTGCAACAAAATCATGAAGTGGGAAGATCCGGAGAACAGAAGGTTGTCCATCCCAGAGGAAGGAAAGGAACCTGAGATAGAACTAGAACAGGAGAACACAGAGCAAGGGCCTGCCATTCCCAAGAGAGGTAGGGAAGATCCAGACACCTCAGGAGAGAGCGAAGGTGTTGAAACGACCAGTCAGTGTACGCTGCAAGGGGGAGCTAAAGTAGGAGGTGAACTCCTGGCACGGGACCAGAGTGCCGCCTACGTCCCTACACAGACCCGAACAAGACTGGTCAGATTGATCAAGGTGCCAAAGAAGTTTGAAGACTTTGACACACGCATCAAGTAAGACTGTATAAGTTTATGCTCATTGTTTGCCCTGCGGTTGGTGGGTCTAAAGGGGGGAGTTATGTGATGATGCGCTCTAGTTGTTAGAGAGCGCGAGGAGCATGCCGGGAAGGGGCGCGGCCGAGCAAGCAGATCGCCGCGAGGCAATGCGGTGGAAAGTACGCGTCCCGGCGCTCAGGGGCAAATAAAGATAATTAAACCACATAAAAGGCCTGGCGAGTTATTAGACTGAGCTGAATCTCTACACTATGCTTCCCCGCTTGATTTGGTTTCACATAAAAATAGAACGAAACAAACTCCGGGCCCAATCCTCATCTTCCGGTGCCTCCTGTTCACCTGTTCCAGCCCCAGAACAGATCAATCCCGGTCCGCGCAGTAACACAGTTTAAACGCTGCACCAGCCTCAAGATTGTATCGGAGCGCCCCGTCTCATCAAGCACAGATAAAGGCAACGTCTCTGATGAGAGCAGCACTGAGTTAAGCAGCACTTAAAGCTCAACTAATAAAGAGCAGCGTACGAGGCAGTCCTGGAAGGCTTCAGCTTGTATCAACAGTCACAGCAGACCGAGTCAGCTGCGAATATTGAGTCTCTGACTCGGGCACCTCCTACTAACCACCCAACCTCGGCTGTGCATCTTACCACAGACATACCTACTTACAGAGCCGCGATTGCTACAAAATTAAATAAACGGAAAAGAAATGAGCTGTTTGCCCACTTTTTTTCCTATTTATTTCCTTTTGTAGCAAGCGTGCTACACTGCGTTTTAGTTTTAAACCTGTGAAGCTAAAGTGCGGCATGACGAATGCTACTAAAGCAAATAAATACCCAAAAAAGGCAGGCAGCCAGCCAACTTTACAGCTGCTAATAAAGTTAATAAATAGTAAAAAAAAAGCTTTACTTTGTAATTTTTACAGTAAAGCACATTTAAAACAAGCATTGGCATAGCCAATAGGTCTCGCCTTTGGGACCTTATAAGTGTTTAGCCATGCAACAGTTGCATAACTAAATACTTATAAGGTCCCAAAAGCGAGGCCTATTGGCCATACCAAGCGGCCGTGAAAGTGAAAGTGATCGCGATCAAACATCAAAGCGGCTGTGAAAGTAATCGCGGTCAAGCGCGGCGCGCGCGCACATGCACTGTAGCTCTAGGCTGGCCTGGTAGCACTTTTTGGAGCCCTCCAGACCAGCGCATGCGCTGGGTCAGGCGAGACCTAAAAAATTACCTCCTCTGCTGCGTCACGGATAGTGTGCTGTGCTTGCTTCAGCGTGAGGGGTGGAGAGCAGTGCGCCCAAGCACGCCGGAGCAGTGAACGTGCACATCGCCAGTCCGGAAGTCAGGCAACCTTGCCCGGGACATGGTCGGGGCATGGAGCGCGTGGCCAGAAGTGTCCGGGGCTCCCGTGAGCTGAGGTAGCCCCGTGTGTTGCAGCCCATAGGAGAAGCGAGGCGGGAGCCCACCCCGCACTGGCAAGCATTAGAGGACGTCCGGCAGGAGCCCACCCTGCCTTCGTGAACGCAGCATGGTGCGGCCGGAGCAGGATTTCAGGCGGGGCTCCTGTGAGCAAGACGGAGCCCCACGTGTTGCTGCAGTGACCGGGTGAAGAGGCAAGTCATCGAGGAGACCAGCCGAGGAGCAGCGCAGAGTCCCCACAAGAGCCGGTGAGTGGGGTGAGCGCGGTAAGCATGCCGCGCCTGGACAGGAGATATGCACACGTAACGCCGCGACCCGTACGTGTGCACATCTCCTGTCTGTTAAGCTTCAGCACAGACAGTTGATGTGCACGCGTACGGCTTGCGGCATTATTACAACTCCTGCTCGCACCATACGCATGCACATCTCATGTCCCCCTTCCGAGCCAAGTTGACAACAATAGACCTAAAAATCTTAAGGGGGCGTATACTTCCATCAATGTAGATCCAAATTTCGGGTGGGGGGGTGCTAATACTTCCAGCAATGTAGAGACAAATTTAGAAGGGGAGGAGGGGGGGGCTAATACTTCCAGCAATGTGTCATGTATAATGTAACTGGTGCTTATGCAAAAGTGCCCCAATACCTTCGGGAGAGGTTCGAGCTGTATAAAACAGCAAAAAGCAAAGCCTAAGGTTACCTTTCAGGAAATGCATTATGGCAGCAAAAGTAATTTGCAACTTTAAGGAATAGGCAGAGTGGAGATGCAGGGGTTCTATGAATGGGTGATAAAACAACAAAGCCTCATTATCAAGTAAATGGTCTTTTAAAGACCTGTTACATTTTTGGGTGCAGCTGCGATAAGACGCCAGACCACACCAGCAAGAACTCTGTGTGTGTGTGTGTTGTGCACATGTTGTGAGTGTGTGACACATGCATGGTAGTAGGACTCTGCTTACAGTGGGCTTCTGAGTACTGGGACCATTGGGGTTCATTTTGGATGACTTCTGGCTTACCATGGCACAATAAGGATGGTGGGTACAGCTTTCCCAGACAGTAGACTACAGAGTGCATTTCTTTGACTGGAGTGCGGGGACTGAGAACCTGAAGTGAAGGAGGATGGAGACAGAGCTCCCCTTAGAAATTGGTGACAGCCGGGCATAGAAATCTCATGCTTCATTGTGCCATTGTATTGGATACTTCTACATGGAGTGAGCATCATTGCCACCTGCTGTGAAAACCACATCCTTGCACAAGGGCTGTGTCTGAGGAACACATTTAAAGGAGAACCCAACCAAACCGATTATGAAAACCTCACACAGTGGATCCACAATCCCTGTATAGAAGATGTGCACAAAAGTGCGATCCAATCCACCCTATTTTGTTCCTGTTCCAAGTTTTTCATGTGCTCTGCAGAGTACTCAAAGAACTTTGTGTATGATGGCAATTCTCCGTGAGATGAGGGGACATCATCAGAAAGGTGTACTTACTCCTATAGGATTTGAGGGTCTGCCTAGGACGTAGAACTCTGCCTGTTTGCTAATTAATAGACAGAGTGTGCCTGGCACTGCAGGAGCAGAAACTTTCCAGGAGGAGAAACCTAGCATGATTTGGACTACCAGGGAGCAAATACAGGAGTGACCCTTGAGTGGAGGGATCTCCCTTTCTCCCAAAATAGTTTTGGTCAAGAACCGCATCAAGCTTTCAATAAAAATAAAATATCAAGTGTGTCCTACAGTCTGCCGAGACTAAAATACTAGTGCTCCCACTGCTGACATTGGAGTCAGTGTGCTCTGTCTTTGCTGAGAAGCGCATTCTGTTTGACCAACTACCAGAAGTCATCCACAATAGTTGTGATCAGCCAGAGGCCACAATTCCATCTGCATATGGCCAAGTGAGGCCACAGGTGACGTAGTCAAGCTCATCCCATTCCAACCTGGCCTAGAGAGACTGCAACTGCTAAAGACCAGAGCTCAATCAATCAATCAGGGTTTTGTAGAGCGCACTACTCACCTGTGAGGGTCTCAAGGCGCTGAAGGAGGAGGGTGTGAGCAGCTCCGTTGGGGTCATTCAAAGAGCCAGGTCTTTAGGTTCTTTCTGAATTGATGTAGTGTCGGGCTTCGTAGGAGGTGAGGGGGAGTTCATTCCAGGTCTTGTCTGCGAGGTAGGAGAAGGATTTTCCACCTGCTTTGGTCCTGTAGAAACGAGATACGGTGGCTAAGGTGAGGTCGGCTGAGCGGAGGTTTCTCTTGGGGGCGTGGAAGGAGATTTGGTTGTTGACGTATTGGGGTCCGGTGTTGTTAAGGTTTTTTTTAGCTTGTTTGAGAAGTTTGAAGGTTATTCTTCTTTCAAAGAGGAGCCATTGGAGGTTGCAGAGGTGTTGGTTGGTGTGCTCATGTCGTGGGATGTCGAGGAAAAGTTGTCTGCGGCCTTCTGGACGGTTTGGAGTATGCAGAGGAGTTTTTTGTTGATTCCGGCATAGAGAGCGTTTCTGTAGTCCAGTCTGCTGGTGATGAGTGCGTGGGTGGCAGTTTTCCTGGAGTCGGGGGGGGGGGGATCTACTTCAACATCTCGCAAAGTATGTGGAGAGTGTTGAAGCATGCGGAGAATACTGCATTTATCTGCCGATTCATGGTGAGTGAAGAGTCGATTATGATGCCGAGGTTGCGTGCGTGGTCCGTTGGGGTCGGTGGGTTTCCGAGGGTGGGGGGTCTCCAGGTGTTGTCCCATGCGGAGGAGGTGGAGCCGAGGATGAGGACTTCTGTTTTCTCAGTGTAGAGCTTCAGGCAGCTGTTGCTCATCCAAGTCGCAAAGGCTTTCATCCCTTCTTGGAAATTGCGCCTGGTGATGTCGGGTTCCTTGGTGAGGGAGAGGAGGAGCTGGGTGTCATCGGCGTTGGAGACGATGTTGAGTCTGTGGTTTCTAGCGATGGTTGCGAGGGGGGCCATGTGGACATTGAAGAGTGTGGGGCTGAGGGTGGATCCTTGGAGTACTCAGCATCTGATCTCTGTTGGTTCTGAGAGGAAGGGCGGGAGTCTTGTTCTCTGTGCTCTTCCAGAGAGGAAAGATCGAATCCAGTCTATGGCTATTTCTCGGATGGCTTGGCAGTTCGGGCTGGACTGTTCCCATAAGGCACAGGGTCAGACTGATTTGCATATGGCCATGTCTGAACTGGGGTGGCGGAGTGAGCTAAAGAATGATGATGGATTAAACCCAGATCAGTTGACTGGGGGTAAGTGCTTGCAATGTTCAACACTCCATCCATCATCCCCTTTGGTTTTGTTTTATTCCTCGGATGGCGGCATCATGGAGCCTGGTGGCTAGAGTGCAGGGGGAGACAGTGTTGAAAGCTGCTGATAGGTCCAGGAGGATAAGGGGATGCCGTGTGGCCTTGGTCGAGAAGGGCACGGATGTCGTCGGTGACGGCAATGAGGGCAGTCTTGGTGCTATGGTTGCTGCGGAATCCAGATTGATAGGTGTCTAGGATGTTGGAAGTTTCTATGTAGTGTGCTAGCTGGATGTTGATGGGTGCAATGGCGGTCCTGTGGAAGATGTGCAGCGGGCAGGGGTCAGTAGGTGCTCCGGAGTGAATGCTCAGGGAGCTGCTTCAGAGAGATGACTTGTAGGAACCCCTGAAGTATGCAAGTTCCAAGCGAGGTCACCACCTCAGCCTTAAAGGCTCAGAAGCTGCAAGAGCAGGACCATAGCACGCAGGCATCACACACCTGCACACATCTGCTCAAACTGCAACACGCAAATGTTATGTTAAAAAGATTTCTAAAGCGCACAGCTGCCCCCAGAAGAGAGCTTCCTGGTGCTACTCACAAGTAAGACGACAGCAGAAGAGGAAGGCAGGCTAGGCCAAGGAGGAGAACAACCAGGTCTTTAGTTGTTTCTGAAAATTAAGTGGTTTTGAGTCTTTCTTAGCGAAGCCGGCAAAGAGTTCTATAGGGTTGGAGATAGGGTTGGAGCAAGGACAGGAGAAGAACTGCAGCCACTCTGGCTCTTCTCTGATGGGTTATGGAGGCCAGATTCAAGACTCTCATAGAGGAATACAATTGCATCAGAGCAGCAAGACTTGGCAAATGAAGGTAACCATGGGGCTTGAAAACTATGTGAGAACAAAGACTAAACAGCAGACCGAAGTTTAAGAATAAATCCATTAAGAGAAAAGGTAACTGAACTGTTGGGTGCGTATGCTTTGGGGGTGACTGAGTGAACAGAGCCTGTGCCTAATCAGTGCAGTCTCCAAGATAGATGCCAGGGATTACTGACTCTGCCAACTCCATTAGTGGGGTTGGGAACAGAAAGGTATAGTGTCTCAAGATTGTAAACATGATTCCCACCATGTATTGCATTCCTATAACTGGGCTGTGCATTATAAGAAACGCTTTGTGACTCCAGTCTGTAATGGCACAGACAAGCTGAAAAACAATGGAATGGAATAGCAGCTAGAGTAATTAACAGTGACTAAGATTAATTCAAGTATTCCCTTCCATCAACAAGCGCGATTGTTGTGAGAACATCCTAATATGTAACAAGATAAATGCTATCGAGTTTAGCAAATAAAATATGCATAAAATAACCATTTTTCACATGTAGGGCTGCAGCACTGCTTTGGAGACTGCCAAGGCTTCCATTCTCATTGGAAACTGCTCACTTTGAAACAGCTCTCAGTGCCCAAGCTGTTTCACTCCTACCCTTTTAAACATGCAGCACAGGTGCAGGGACATTCATCTCTAATAGATGTTCCAACATTTTCTTCCTTCAGCAGAAGCAGGAGGCTTTTCTTCCTTCAGCAGAGGCAGGAGGCTTTTCTTCCTTCAGCAGAGGCAGGAGGCTGAGTCAGCGCCCTGTCGCCATGGTTAATGCCAGTGCCCGAGGCCAGGGCATTGCTCGAACATCCGCAGATACAGGCTGTGCATCTTGTGCAACCATCCTTTAGGGACAAGGGGACGAAATACCAACGAGGGAGGGTCGCCCCTGCTGGGCACTCCAGGCGCCTGCGGGCCCTTGGTCACCTTGTCAGTTTGATAAGGCAAGGAGGGCAGACGGTCTCCCAGTAAAGTCAGAAAGGAAAGTTAATGAGCCAGAGAGAGGCCTGGAGTGTCCTCTGCTGTTGTGCCACCTTCATTGCAAGTTCAGATGCCCAAGGCACACACCCTTTGGGTCTCTTTGTCTGGATTATGAGCGGGGCAAACAGGGCACCCCCTCGCTAGTGAGACCGCCACGGGCAAAAGTGAAAGCTGGGGTTGGTCGTGTATCAACAGCCCTCGCGCTGAGAGGCATGGCATCCAAAACCTGGCAAAATCGGTCCGGTTACTGATTTAATTAATGCGTCCACCCAGATATCTTTGGCCTTGTGGTCCTCGAAGGTCCACTCAGCTTTTCATCCTTCCAAGGTCAATGACATGAATAAGATTAAGTATGGAATCAATAAAAGTCTGTTATTCAATGCCAAAATGTCCCAAGGAGTGAACGTTTGCTTTACCAATACATATGTAAAAATAGCTAAACGGTTTGCGTGCCTGCTGCTAAGGTAAACATATGTGCAGCTCACAGATTTGACTCTCACTTTGGGAAGCTCTGTCTTGCATCTTCTGGTTACCAGTATATTTGATAATATCAAAAAATGTGTACTGAAAGTGCAAAGGGGTTGGTGTAACTAGACTGTATGTGCACCTAGGGAATTTTGCGCCATTTCTTTGCGATTGTACCACGAAATATGCAAATTAACGCAAAGAGCTCTGGGCTCTTGGATTGTGCATTTGTTCACTGAGGTTTGGACTGAACAATGAGTACAAAATGTTGGTTGCTACATATTCTATGGTGAATAACTTGGTGAAAAATGTCAACACCAGTACTGCATTCCAAGTGATAGGAGAATGCCTGAACAAAAGTGCACCCTTGCAATCTGTCTGATTTCACCACAGAAACCCAGTCTGCTTGTGATGTGCATGATGCAGTAGTCTTAGCTTTTTGGCTAAGTTCACGTATTGTTGCTGGCTGGCAGGCTGGCTGGCCGGCCGTAAGGCTGGCTGGCAGGCTGGTGAGCTAAGTTGGCTGGCTGGCTGGCTAAGTCGGCTGGCTAGGCCGACTGGCTAGGCTGACGGGCTAGGCTGAAAGGCTGGGCTGACCGGCAAGGCTGACCGGCTAGGCTGAGAGGCTCGACTGACTGGCAAGCCTATGCTGCTAGGCTGAATGGCTAGGCGGAGTTGCTAGGCCGAGTTGCTAGGCTCGTTGGCTTGGCTGGTAGGCTAGGCCGGCTGGCTTGGCTGGCTAGCTGTGGGGATGATGGATAGAACGGGGAAAAAAAAGTAGTCTTAGATGGAGGAGTCACGTGGTTCTCTTGAGCCCTTCAATACAAAGTGCTGAGCCTTGATGTGGCTTGTTCCTACCAACCATCCACAACCTCATGCACCATGAATGAAAGACAAAAAATGAACCTTTCATGTAAAACAGGAAAGAGAAGAGATGCCCTTCTAGTGGAGGAATCGCACAATGTCATATCAGAAAACATGGGTCAAACACAGTTTCCCCCATCACCAAATTGTGTGATCCCAGGCAATTATTTAGCGCCTTTTTCTTCATTATCGTGTATGAGTCAGGATCTGTATTGTTCAAAAGTCTCAGTTTTTCTTTTATTTTTTTCAACAACTCTTTATTGGAAACAAATAGCGAAGTCATGGGAAAGGAGGGGACGATGGGCTTACTAGGAAAGGAGAAGGTGGCAAAAAGGAAGGGGCAGCCAAGAGTACTGCCAATCCCACCTAGTTATATGATGCACCAATATAGCCAAAGAATAAAAACGATATGCATTGAAGGCTTCTAGGCACATCTAGGCAATAATATAACAAAGCCCCCTCGCTGGCAGACTTCAGAAAGAGACTCAAGGCCTGGCTCTTTGACGAAGACACAGCGCCCAGCTACTGTCGGGTCTGGAACTTAGATCCGTAGAATAACCAGGTCCACAGGAGCGAGGATAGGGTCCCAACTCTCCCGTAAGGTAGGTCTGCCGGTCGGTACTAGTAAAGCCCACGACCAGAGAAGGGTACCTCTAGGGAGGGACGAGACAACAACAGGACCACGTGACCAGAACGACAGCAAGGGGATGGTGAGGTAGTACTGTAGCACACAAAAAATAATAAACAGGAGAAACAAAGAGAAGGGGCAGGTTAAATCAGGAGAGCAGAGAATACGATTCATGGGAATACCCCATACAGCCAATGAAAGTTGTGTACGTTCTCATACTCACATAGCGCGATAATTCGCCAATTGTAAATCAAATTCTTAGAGATAAGCCACTCGACACTGAAGGTGCTCAGTCATAGAAGGTGGCAAAGGTAGCTATTAGATTTAGTAGAGTCTCCACCTGAATACTAGAGTCCAGTGTTTTGAAGGCTTGTAACAATTATTTTCATTTCCCAAAAGTAAGCTTCTTATGATAACCAGTTCTCCATGCAAATGCTGACACTAAAGGAAATAGTAATCCTCTGACCCGGAGTTGACAATCACTCAAGGTCTCCGGTGCTAATTCGACAGGCAAACAGTCTCTCGAGTCTCGTTGCAGCGATGCGAACACAATGTCACTTAAAGGAGACGTCTCACAAATTTATGACTGTCCTTGCCACAGTCAGTGTACACGAAGGAGAGGAAAAAATGGAACAAGCAAAAATAAAGGAAACTGACTCTTCTTACAGGCTGGTTGCGAAGAGTCCGTAGCTTGACAAACGGGCAATTTTGTTGTCGGGGATTCGTGACATACAGAACAGGGAGAGCGCGTCAACTCACTGTTTACGGAAGTTTGAGCAAGCCAAAGGACGATGCCTCTCGGATTTCTTGAAGCAGAGCACCATTCCGGTCTCATCGAGGACCGCCAGAAACAAGAAGGGAAGGTGGGAGGTTCCCGAGGTTCCAGCGAAGACAACCGTTGGTGCCTCACGAAGGTCCTGTCAGGCAGGGGCTCTGAAGACGTAGCGGAAGGAAACAAGCTTTTCTCTGGGTCAGAAAGGCTGGCGAAGTTGCAGGGTAACGAACACAGGGCGTGGTCCAACACAGCTAAGGAAGCCAAGCGCCGTACTGAGAAAGGACGCCCAGTTTAAACTGACCGCGCAAGGCAGCATGGGAAGGCACACAACTCGTTCCCCAGACACAGGGCATTATGGGTGATGTAGTGTAGGGTTCGGGACAAAAGACAAAAGACGGGAAGCGCGACCGGTAACAGTTCTCCCCCCTAAGGGTCTACCCACCGGTCGGGGCTTAGTGGGATGTAAGGCATGGAATCTCCTAACTAATACAGGGGCATGTATATTTTCGGCAGGGTCCCACGATCTGTCCTCAGGAGCGTATCCCACCCAATCTACCAGATACTGTAACTTCCCCCTATGTCTGCGAGAATCCATGATTCTTTTCACCTCGAATTCTTGTTCTCCATTAATGGTGACAGGGGGTGGAGGAGGTTCGGGGTTGGATGGGGGTTCATATCGTTTAAGTAAGGAGGTGTGAAAAACTGGATGTATCTGGTATTCAGGGGGTAGATCCAACTTAATGGCAACGGGATTGACAAGACTTTTAACTGGAAAAGGACCTACATAACGTGGTTGTAGTTTTCTTGGGCCATCTAATCGAAGTGTCTTGGTGGATAGCCATACCATGTCTCCCTCCGTGTACTCAGGGGCTGGACTTCTATGTTTGTCTGCTTGTTCTTTCATGTGTTTCTTTGCCTCGTGTAAGTGTAAAGTAGCCGTATCCCAAATAGTATGGAGCCTTGCATGATGCTCTGCCACTGCGGGGATTTGAGTCAGAAAGAGAGGTAAGTGCAAAGGCAACCACTGTGGGTGATAACCATAAGAAAAGAAAAAGGGAGAAACCTGTGTAGAGGAGTGTTGGGAGTTGTTATACGCGAATTCGGCCAGGGGAAGGGCTTGTACCCAATCACTATTAACAGTAGATAACAAACAGCGTAGGAAAGTTTCCAATGTTTGGTTTGTTCTTTCTGTTAGCCCATCGGTTTGGGGGTGATATGATGAAGAAAGACGGTGGTCTATTTTCAATACTTGACACATTCTCTGCCAAAACTTGGAGATAAATTGAGGGCCTCTGTCTGACACAATGGTAGAGGGCAAGCCATGCAGCCGGACTATGTGTGTTATAAACACATCTATGAGCTCCTTAGCAGTCAGCAGTTTTTTCAAAGGGATAAAATGAGCCATCTTAGACAGCATGTCCACAACCACTAGTATGGTGTTAAACCCCCTTGTGTTTGGTAAATCAGTTACAAAATCCATACTAATGGAATACCATGGTGAAGGGGGGATGGGCAAAGGATGTAGCAGACCTGCAGGAGCGCAATGTTGGGATTTCTGTCTGGCACAGGTAGGACAGGCCTTAACGTAGTTGCTTATGTCTTGAGTCATTCCCTTCCACCAGAACCACCGTTGACATAGTTGTATTGTTTTCTCGCTACCAGGATGAGCGGCCATAGGCAGGGCATGACACCACTTAATGATCACAGAACGCAGTTCCATGGAGGGGAGATACAATTTACCATTATGATAAAACAGGTGATCTGCTATCTTGTTCAGTGGATTAGCTGTCCATTCTTCCATAGGGAGCAAGGCATAGGCAGCGAGTAGTTTATCTAAGAAAGTGCCCCCTGTCACCCCGTCTCCAACTGTTGCAATTTTATGGTGTGGAATGATGAGAGGGGGGTTTTCTCGTATGTGTTTGTCGTCTTTCCGTATACGAGATAGCGCATCAGCCTTGCCTTGTTTCACCCCTGGTCTAAATGTAATCACAAAGTTGTATTCGCTAAAGAAGGACACCCATCTCATCTGTCTGGGGGTAAGGGCCTTAGCGGACTTAAAAAACTGGAGATTTTTGTGATCAGAGAAAATTGTAATGACATGAGGAGTACCCAAGAGATAATGTCTCCAGTCCTGAAAGGCCCTTTTTATGGCCAGTAACTCTCTTTCACCGATTGTGTAGTTTTGTTCAGCAGCGGAGAGAGTTTTCGAAAAATAGGCCACAGGATGTAAAACGCCTGTTGTTTTGTCTCTTTGGGATAATACACCACCCACCGCGTACTGTGAGGCGTCTGCTTCGACATAAAAAGGTTGAGAACTATCTGCATGTCGTACAATGGGGGCGGACACAAATTTATCCTTCAAAGTTACGAAGGCCTGTTCTGCGGCATCGTCCCACTCAAAAGTTATTCCCTTTTTTAACAATCTGGTGATGGGAGTGATCAGGTCGGAGAAGTGATCTATAAACCTTCTATAGAAGTTGGAGAATCCCAGGAATGATTGCACTTCACGCACCGTAGAGGGACTAGGCCAAGAAGTTATTGCAGATACCTTAGCAGGATCCATATGAATCCCCTCAGGGGAAATCACAAACCCTAAGAAGGCCACTGTGGTGACATGGAAGAGACATTTGTCCAGTTTTGCGAAGAGATGATTGTCTTGAAGACGTTGAAGAATCTTTTTAACGTGCTGCTCATGCTCTTCTTCGCTCTGAGAATATATCAGAATATCGTCGATATAGACAATAACAAACACATCGAGATAGTCTCTTAATATGTCGTTAACAAAAAATTGGAAAGCCGCGGGGGCATTGCATAACCCGAAAGGCATTACGCAGTACTCATAAAGGCCAAACTTTGTGCGAAAGGCCGTTTTCCACTCATCTCCTTCCCTCACGCGAATCAGGTGGTAAGCCCCACGAAGGTCTAATTTCGTGAATATGGTAGCCTTTCTCACCTGATCCAGTAGGGAAGAGATGAGTGGAAGAGGGTACTGGTTTTTGATAGTGACCTCATTGAGTGCGCGGTAGTCCAGACAGGCACGTAGTCCGCCTTCCCGTTTCGGTATAAAAAAAATAGCAGATGAGACCGGGGAGGTGGAATGACGTATGAATCCTTTCTTGAGCATGTCCTGTAAGTACTCATACAAATACTTAGTTTCTGGCTCAGTGAGAGCGTAAATTCTACTAACTGGAAGATCCGCCCCAGGAACCAGGTCAATCCTGCAATCATATGTTCGATGAGGTGGTAACGTCACCGCCTTTACCTCATCAAACACGTCTCTATAATAGCTGTATCTTTGAGGTAACACAGACGATTGAAGAGTCTCTGTAGCACAACAAAGCCGAGAGAGGCCTTTTGAAGTGTCTTTATTGCAATGCAAGACACAGAAATGAGAACGCAAGGTCACCCTACGCGAGACCCAATCAATGTGGGGGTTGTGTACCTGTAACCAGGGTACTCCTAGGATGGCACCGAAAGTGGGGGTGTCAATTAAATCAAATGTTATTGTTTCTGGATGTCCATTGTCGCATACCATCGTGAGAGCTGGAGTTTGATATGCAAGCAATCCTAACGAAAGTTCGGTCCCATCAACAGCACATACTTGTTCAGGCTGAGGTTTAGGTAGGAAGGCTATCCCTATTGCTCTGGCCAAAGAAATATCCAAAAAATTACCTGTGGCTCCGGATTCTAAGAGTATGGGTAGTGTTTTTCTGTGTTGTGAGGGCATGATCAATACCACATTCGGAGTAAAATGCTTGGGCACTAGACCCACTGTATGAGCTACCATTGGTGAGATCTGCACTGACAGAGGACTCGGAAGAACGATCTCTTTATCCTCCAAGTCTGTTAGTTTTCCGTCAGTGTAGCATATCCGGTCTTTACTGAAGGAGTTTTAACAGGCACTTTGGGTTTAACAGCACACTCTCTTGCGAAGTGTCCCCCTTTTCCGCAATACAAACAAAGGTTGTGTCTTCGTCTGCGTTCCCGTTCCTCGGGCGTCAAAGGACCTCTCATTCCCCCTATTTGCATGGGTTCGCTAACATCCTTCACCTCTTTCTTCTCCATTTTAGGCAACAGAAACCGAGGGTATTCTACTTTGGTTCTTTCCCCTTTTCATTCACTGAGGCGGTGATCTAGTTTCACCACTATGTCAATGAAAGAGGCACAATCTTCAGGAGGGTTCACGATTTGGGACAGGATATCTTACAGTTCCTCACGGAGGCCTCTATAGAAGAGAGAGGTTCTCTTGTCTTCGGGCCATTGAGTCTCAGCTATAAGCCTATTAAATGTAGTAATGTATTTCGAAAGGTCTTTGGAACCTTGTTTGAGACCCAATAGCTCGTTATCACTAGCCTGCATGTACAAATGCCTGGCAAAGAGACTTTTCATTCTTTCCTTGAAACTTGATAAGTCTTATAGAACAGGATTGTCGTTTTCCACTAATGGCACAGCCCATTGTGCGGCATTGCCCGTTAGGTAAGAGATGATAAAAGCCACTTTGGCGGCGTCATCCGGAAAGGATGCAGCTCTGCACAGGAATTGCAAATGACATTGATTTATGAAAATTCCAAATTTACTGCTATCCCCACTAAACCTTTCTGGCATAGCTAAAGGAGTAGGGGTCGGGGATACCACAGTTACGTTAACAGGGAGAGCCCCACTCCCCATAGAAGAAGGAACAGAAGAAGAGGGCGCAGGAACCTGAAAATGTGCAGGCTGTATATAACTTCTTTTAAATTTGGGGGTACCTTCTACTTGTTGTTGTGTTTTCAGGATGTCTAGTTCAGTGACTAACCGTTGGTTTTCGTTTCTGAGTAGTCTGAGCTCGGATTGCAAGGATACAACTGCGGACGTTAATTCGTTCATAGTTGTTTCGGTTGTTTCTAGAGGCAGAGACCCAGCCATAAGCGGGTCAAAAGCGGCTGCCTTATCCATCCTCGCTCGGGGGATTAATAAATACGTCGGCTTGGCTTTCTGTCGGGTCTGGAACTTAGATCCGTAGAATAACCAGGTCCACAGGAGCGAGGATAGGGTCCCAACTCTCCCGTAAGGTAGGTCTGCCGGTCGGTACTAGTAAAGCCCACGACTAGAGAATGATACCTCTAGGGAGGGAGGAGACAACAACAGGACCACGTGACCAGAACGACAGCAAGGGGCTGGTGAGGTAGTACTGTAGCACACAAAAAATAATAAACAGGAGAAACAAAGAGAAGGGGCAGGTTAAATCAGGAGAGCAGAGAATATGATTCATGGAAATACCCCATACAGCCAATGGAAGTTGTGTACGTTCTCATACTCACATAGCGCGATAATTCGCCAATTGTAAATCAAATTCTTAGAGATAAGCCACTCGACACTGAAGGTGCTCAGTCATAGAAGGTGGCAAAGGTAGCTATTAGATTTAGTAGAGTCTCCACCTGAATACTAGAGTCCAGTGTTTTGAAGGCTTGTAACAATTATTTTCATTTCCCAAAAGTAAGCTTCTTATGATAACCAGTTCTCCATGCAAATGCTGACACTAAAGGAAATAGTAATCCTCTGACCCGGAGTTGACAATCACTCAAGGTCTCCGGTGCTAATTCGACAGGCAAACAGTCTCTCGAGTCTCGTTGCAGCGATGCGAACACAATGTCACTTAAAGGAGGCGTCTCACAAATTTATGACTGTCCTTGCCACAGTCAGTGTACACGAAGGAGAGGAAAAAATGGAACAAGCAAAAATAAAGGAAACGGACTCTTACAGGCTGGTTGCGAAGAGTCCGTAGCTTGACAAACGGGCAATTTTGTTGTCGGGGTTCGTGACATACAGAACAAGGAGAGCGCGTCAACTCACTGTTTACGGAAGTTTGAGCAAGCCAAAGGACGACGCCTCTCGGATTTCTTGAAGCAGAGCACCATTCCGGTCTCATCGAGGACCGCCAGAAACAAGAAGGGAAGGTGGGAGGTTGCCCGAGGTTCCAGCGAAGACAACCGTTGGTGCCTCACGAAGGTCCTGTCAGGCAGGGGCTCTGAAGACGTCGCGGAAGGAAACAAGCTTTTCTCTGGGTCAGAAAGGCTGGCGAAGTTGCAGGGTAACGAACACAGGGCGTGGTCCAACACAGCTAAGGAAGCCAAGCGCCGTACTGAGAAAGGACGCCCAGTTTAAACTGACCGCGCAAGGCAGCATGGGAAGGCACACAACTCCTCCCCCAGACACAGGGCATTATGGGTGATGTAGTGTAGGGTTCGGGACAAAAGACAGGAAGCGCGACGGGTAACAGCTACTCCTAAGGGGGACAATGTGCGCTTTACACATGCTGTTGAGTGATTGATTGATTGAGGTAGTTCCAGGTAGGGCAGGGCCCTGGCACTCCATCTCACTAGATCACCATGGAGACTCGCCTTAGTTATGGTCTTTGTTGGGGATAGAGCGTCACATTTTATTTCAGGTTTTTTTGTACCCAGAAAACTGGGAACATTCCAGGATAAGGGGCATCCTTCTGGGCAGCGAGGCTAATGGGTTCACAGTGGTTAAGAGAATGTCATTGGCGTACAGGAATGATTTAATTGTTCCAGTGGATGAGGGCAGACCTGATATCATCATTGATGAACGAATGATTGAAGGTGCCATCAATGCTTCATACTAGTCCACCAGTGGCGGCCAGTGACTTTTGAAAGTGGTGTGGCAAAAATGTAATGTGTGACACACTCGCATTCGAACTACCTGTGCATTAACCATGGTGGGACAACAATAACACCCTGCGCGCTGCTGTCATGTTTTATTTGCCCCAAACGTAACCTGCACCAGGCATCATCACAGGGTGAATTGTTTATACCTGTATAGCGCTTAGTCGCCAGAACTGGCCACCATGGTTGGTTTATAAGTACACAGAGTATATGGCACCTACAGACTGTCTATAAACAAGTAAGCAAGAATATAGTTGCTGTCACATCCGTCCTTGAGGACAAGTCTATTGCGTGCATGTTATTTGCTATGCTTTACATCAGGCGCATTGACCCTCTGTGCTTGCTGAGTCAAACCTGTGATTATGCTGCGCGGTGCACACAAATCACCCTAGCAAGTGCACAAACCAACATCAATTCACTACCATTATACCCTGGGACTTCTAGGGTGTTTGCTGTTACATTTCTAGGGTGTTTGCTGTTACATTTGTCAGTAGGAACAACGTTTGTAAAAACAGAAATGCATAAACGGACAGTCAGTCTCTGCATTTCCAGCACTGCTTGCCGTAGAGCATTTTCTGCAGCTCTAAAATGTAAGCATCATATATTCAGAGGTGAGGCCAGAACTCTTATAAATTAATCTTGTACACTGACAGAAGTGTAAGTCAGTGCACACTATAGCAGGTGCAGCGTGTACTTCGTGTACTGCCGGTACTGTGTGTGTCATAGTGACCATAGTGACCATACCCTTGGATCCTCAAGCACGCGGAATAGCCCAATAGTAAGTGAAGGAACTTTAACAGACTGAAAACTCTTGAAGAGCTGGCCTTTGACCTGAATGCTAAACCACATGTAAGCAATAAACTAAAAGGCACGGAGTGACGTGCTTCCTCGGAAGAGAGGCCTGACAAACTTTAATACTACAGGCAAACGCTGTCCGTCATCACAAATAATCAAGCAGGAATACTCCGTACATTTGTTATAATTAATGGCAGCCCCCGAGCCCCAATTCAGCTCTCGGTAACTTGATAAAACCAACCTGCTGCATGCTCGTTTGACTTACCCAATTAGGAAGCCTAATTCACAGAGGCGAAAGGAGTGCTGCAACTGTGTGCCAGCCCTGCCCCTTCCCATTATCGTGAATGGCGCTCCAGTGACCACGCACTGGGCCAATTCTTTAGCGCCACATTTGAAATCCATGCACTGCCGCTTTATGCGGCCACTCTCACAAGGCTGATGTCACCAGCCTCCTCGCTTGTGCCTCAAGGGCGAGGAATAGTCCTCACCCAGCTTTGCACATGCGCAGGAAGACTTTGAGCACAAAAAAATGATTTTACATAGTTTCACAGGGCAGCACCAAGCAGTGAGCACTTCTTTTAAAACTGCTCCATGGTGTTCATTCTCTTCCTTTTTCCCGATGCTGGTAGGTAGGGCAACGCCCCATACGCTCCCTAATACCAGCTGTAGGAAGGTAGGATCTGACTGCATGGTTACCCCCACTTTTCTTCTGGTGTTTTACTGGTTTTTGACCAGTCTGACTGGGATCCTGCTATCCAGGACCGCAGTCTATCTGATTTCTCCCTTAAATTGCTATGTATGTACTTTAGGTACATTAAAGATTGGATACTGAGGTACCCTTATCAGTCCCTAGTATATGGTACACCATGTACCCAGGGCATGGGTACCCCAGAGACCTCCCATGGGCTGAAGCATGTATTATGCCACCCATGTGAGGCAACTCAAAATGACACAACAGGTGTTAGACGGACCGGGAGGGTCGGCCGAGGACAAGGGGAGAGGTCTCCGGGGAGAGCCGTCTCCAGCGATCGTACAGACGAGTAACTTCCCCCCCACAGATGTACACCACACAAAGATAGGTTTTAGCGTTATTTATAAGCAATCTTTAGGTACGATAGAATGGTACAAGGAGGTCAGGACTCCGGGGTCCCCTCGATTCTAGTCTCTTGGTCGGGAAAGGGGGTAGCTGGACAGTCTTGTTACCAATCTGGTAGATGCGATGAAATGATGGATAGCTCACAATCCTCGAGCTCGGTGTTCTAGTTGGACGGGCCGCGGCAGCGCCAGCAGGTCCCGGTGAAGGTGGTCGTTACACGGTCCGCAGCAGCGCCAGCAGGTCCCGATGAAGGTGGTGGTTACAACGGTCCGCGGCAGCGCCAGCAGGTCCCAACGAAGGTGGTAGTTACAACGGTCCGCGGCAGCGCCAGCAGGTCCCGACGAGGATGGAGGATGCAGAATGCCGCGGCAGCGCCAGCAGGCAGAGTGATAGTTCACAAGGCAGGGCTACGGCAGCGCCGGTAGTCCGTCAAGGATGAGTTCTTCTCGGTGTCTCTCGACTCCAGGATACAACTGCCTTCCTGCTCTGGAGCTGCCCCAGTTATAGGTCTGGCGCCCTTTGATGTCCGGACCCTCGCACTTGGAGGTCGGGAGGTCCGGGGTGAGGGAGTCCAGACACCCAGCAGGGGGGTGGAGCCAGCGCCCGGGGGAGCTGGGGGGCGATCGGCACCTGGCGGGGGAGAGCCATCGACACTTCTTTCTCCCATCGACCTGCCAAGTGGTTCGTTCACCTCCTGGGTGGATGGTGGTGCCGGGATGTCGGGGCCTGGCCAGGCCCAGGGTTAGGGTCGAGCTGAGGCCACGCGGCCTCGTGGTGCAGTGTCCAAGATGGCGGCCGGGCCGGGCGAGGGAGCCGGTAGTGGTTCGGCCCCATGGTACAGAGATGTCCGGGGGCAGGAGTCCCGTCTGGAGACGGGGTGCGGGTTGTTTCGGTGGGTAACACCTGGAGGGCCGGGGCTCGGGCCCTGTCATGCGGGGAGGGAGCAAGCCCTTCATGTGGCCTGTCCAACATGCGTCCCCCCCAGCTGAAGGCGGGGAGAGTCACCCATCCTCTTGGGGACTCTCCTCGTCGAGGCGGAAAAAGCGTGACAGGCCATCTGCGTTGGCGTGGTCTTGGCCCGGTCGATGTTCCACAGTGAAGTCCATCCCCTGCAGGGAAATGGACCAACGCAATAGTTTGGGTTTTCCCCCCGCATCTGCATTAGCCACTGCAGGGGTCGATGATCTGTTTGCACCCGGAAGTGGGTACCGAAGAGATAGGGCCGGAGTTTTTTGAGGGCCCACACCACTGCGAAGGCCTCCCTCTCGATGGTGCTCCATCGCTGTTCTCGGGCCAGGAGGCGTCTGCTGATGAAGGCCACCGGTTGGTCAAGTCCCTCGGAGTTCAGCTGGGAGAGGACCGCCCCGATGCCATGGTCGGAGGCATCTGTTTGTACGATGAATTCCCGACTGTAGTCGGGGGCCTGGAGCACAGGGGTGGTGCACATGGCGGCTTTCAGCTTCTCGAAGGCCGCTTGACAGTCTGGGGTCCAGTTGATCTTCTTCGGGTGGTTTTTGGATGTGAGTCCCGTGAGGGGCCCCACAATGCTGCCATAGTCCCTCACGAACCGCCGGTAGTAGCCGGTGAGCCCCAAGAAGGCTCGGACCTCGGTCTGCGTGACTGGGGGCTGCCAGGACTGGATGGCAGCGATTTTGAGTTGCAGAGGGGCCACCAGACCGCTTCCCACCTGGTGTCCGAGATAGGTCACGGACCCTTGACCAATTTGGCACTTGCTGGCCTTGATTGTGAGGCCGGCCCGTTGGAGGGCCTGCAGGACCTCTCGGAGGTGGTGGAGGTGGTCGGACCAGTGGCGGCTGTACACAGCGATATCGTCCAGGTAGGCGGCGCTGAACTCCTCGAGCCCCGCCAAGACCTGGTTCACCAGTCGCTGAAAAGTAGCTGGGGCATTCTTCATGCCGAAGGGCATGACTTTGAAGTGGTAGTGGCCGTCGGGGGTAGAAAAGGCGGATCGTTCTTGGGCCCGGGGTGTGAGACCGATCTGCCAGTAGCCCGCTGTCAGGTCGAAGATGCTGAGGTAGCGGGCAGCCCCCATGCGTTCGATCAGTTCATCCGCTCGGGGGATGGGATGAGCGTCGGTTCTGGTAACAGCATTCAAGCCCCGATAGTCGACGCAGAATCGGAGCTCAGGAGTGGTGCCGGGGGCAGCAGCTTTGGGGACCAGCACGACCGGGCTGGCCCAGGGGCTGTCCGAGGGCTCGATGACCCCGAGCGTGAGCATCTTTGATACCTCCTCTTGGATGCAGGCCCGTACCCGATCTGGTACGCGGTACGCCCGGTGTCTGATAGGGGGACTGTCCCCAGTGTCCACGTCGTGCAAGCACCAGGGGGTGACCCCTGGGGTGAGGGAAAACAAGGTAGCAAACTGCAGCAGGAGGTCCCGGCAGCCTTGGCGCTGTTCCGGGGTGAGGGCATCGGAGAGCCGGACCCCGTCCATGGAACCATCTTTCTCCCGAGTCTTCAGGAGATCAGGGAGAGGCTCGGAGTCTTCTTCCGCTCCACTGTCTGTAGCCATCAGGAGGCTGAGCTCCGAGCGCACAAAGTGGGGTTTGAGTCTGTTGGTGTGGAGGACCCGGAGGGGGTTCCGTGGGGATTCCATATCGATGAGATAGGTGACGGGGCTCTTGCGTTCGACCACTTTGAAGGGCCCCGTCCACTTGTCCTGCAAGGCACATGGTTCGGTGGGGGACATCACCCATACTTGTTGGCCAGGCTCGAATTCGATGGAGGAGGCATTTTGATCGTACCATTTTTTCATGTCCTCCTGACTGGCCTCAAGGTTCGCTTTCGCTATTTCTCTGAATCGCCTGGTCTGATTGCGTAGGGTCAGGAGGTACTTGAAGACGTCTGGAGGGGTCTTTAGGGGGGCCATCTCCCAACCTTCTTTGACTAGGCTGAGGGGCCCTCGCACCGGGTGCCCGTACAAGAGTTCGAAAGGGCTAAAGCCGAGGGACTTCTGGGGAACTTCTCGATAGGCGAAGAGGAGGCACGGAAGTAGTACATCCCACTGGCGACGGAGGGGTTCTTCCAACCCCCCAATCATTCCCTTGAGCGTGCGGTTGAACCGCTCGACTAGTCCGTTTCCTTGAGGGTGATAGGGGGTCGTGAATCGGTAGGTGACCCCGCACTGTTGCCAGAGGGACTTCATATACTTCGAAATAAAGTTTGTGCCTCTGTCGCTGACGACTTCTCGGGGGAAGCCCACCCGGGAGAAGATCCCCATTAAGGCCCGGCCGACCACCGGGGCTGTTACAGTTCGCAGGGGCACAGCCTCGGGGTAGCGGGTGGCGTGGTCCACCAGTACCAGGATGAACCGATGTCCTTGTGCTGTACGGGGGTCCAGGGGCCCCACAATGTCTATTCCCACCCTCTCGAACGGGGTGGTGACAACTGGGAAGGGTTGCAGAGGTGCTTTGAGTTTGCGGCCGCTCTTCCCGCTGGCCTGGCACGTGGGGCAGGACCGGCAGTGGTTGAGGACGTCGTTTCTCATCTTTGGCCAGAAAAAGTGGGTCACCAGGCGACTGTAGGTTTTGTCCTGGCCCAGGTGTCCAGCCAGAGGGACATCGTGGGCCAAATTTAACAGGAAGTCTCTAAAACGGAGGGGCACCACCAGCACTCGACTGGCCCCTAACTCCGCGATTCTCTGTTCACTGTACAATAGTTCGTTGTCCCAATAGATCCAATGGGCTCCGGTGGTGTCCCCTGCGCTCTGGGCGAGGGCTTGCTGGCGGAGTCCCTCGAGGGAGGGACAGGTCTTCTGTTCTTGACGGAACTGTTCCTGGGTGGGCCCCCCTTCTTGACGCCACTGAGCCAGGTTGGGAAGGTCCTGGGGCTGAGTGAGCCCTTCGGGGGTTTGCTCTGGGGGGTCGGTATGGTCGGTGTCCTCTACTGGAGCGATCGGGGGAGGAGGTGCTGGCCATTCTGGTTCTTCTGGTCGGGGGATGGCACGGGCGGCCATGGACCGGGTGGTTACGCACGCCCAGTCCGGGAGGCCCAACATCCCCAGGTGCTCTCTTCTTTCTACGGTGGCCCACGGGGAACTCTCAAGATCATTCCCCAGGAGACAGTCCACGGGGGCATCATCTCGGACCGCCACCTTCAACATGCCGGAGACTCCTCCCCATTCGAAGGGGACGCAGGCCATCCGACATAGACTCTCCGAGTTGTCGGCTGAACGGACGGGGCAGAGAATGTTCGGCAGGATCTGCTCTGGTTTTACCAGGTGACAGCGGACGGCCGTCACGCTGGCCCCTGTGTCACGTAGTGCTTCGGCCCGGCGTCCATTAATGTTCACCCACTGACTATATTTTCTGGTGTTGGCGGGTAGGGGAGCCCGCGGGACCAGGTCTCTTCCCCCTAGGCACGCTAGAACCATGGCGGCCGGTTCCCACTCTTGTTGTCCCTGCTCGTATTCTTCCTGTTCTTCGGAGATTTGTTCTCCCCCCAGGGCTGCGGCAGCTACCTGGCGGGGTCTCGGAGTTTGGTTCTGTGGACAGTTCGGGTCATTGGCGTAGTGGCCGACTCGCTGGCATCGGTGACACGTGACATTGGCTCGAAGCCCCGCGCGCATCGGGGGGTTGCCCCGGCTGGCCGGGGGCGGGGTGCTGGCAGCGGGAGCGGCCGGGACGGTGTCTCTTCCTCGTCCCTGGCCTCCTCCTCCTCCTCGGGGACGGTGCTGACCTTGGTTGTTCCGGTTCTGTTCGTGCGGCCCTCTCCGGCCCACCCGGGTGCTTTCCCACCGGTCAGCTTCGGCGGCGAGTTGCCGTGGGTCAGTCAATTTACTGTCGAGGAGGTGCTGCCTGAGCTCGACGAAGCAGTTGTTAGAGAGGTGCTCCCACACCATGAGATTAAAAAGTTGCTCGTAGGTCGTTACGTGGCTTCCCTTGATCCAACCCTCGAAGGCTCGGCTGAAATAGTTGACATATTCCACCCAAGTTGTACCCGGGATCCGGGTGCAGTCTCGGAACCTCTGGCGGTACATTTCGGGTGTGAGCCCATATCGGGTGAGGAGGGCAGCCTTCATGTGGTCATAGGATGACATCAGGTGGTCTGGGAGCTGTAACAGGGCATCGCGGCCTTCATTGACGAACCTCCCCCATAGACCGGCTCCCCAGTCACTTCGATCGATCCGGTGGGAGGTCATGGCGATCTCGTAGGCCTTGAACCACTGTTGTATGTCGTCTTCTCTGACATACTCTCGAACGACATCCTTGGGGATGTGGACTTTCTTTTCTGTCGCTCCCGGGGTGCGCGGTCGCTCGGGCACCTCCAGTTCTTTGTTCTGCTTCCGTAGGTCTATCTCTGCCAGTTTGCGCTCGTGTTCGTATGCTAATCTCTTTTCTTCGAGCTCTCTCTGCCTCTGTTTTTCTTCCCGTTCTTCTCGGAGCCGCAGATGCTCTAGGTTCAGTTTTTGTTCAGCTAATTTTAGTTCACCGTCCATTTTGAGCCGTGCCATTTCTAACTCATGTAGTCTGTTTTTTTCTCTCTCTTGAATCTCTTCCTGCGAGAGGCCCGTTCTTCGCTCTTCGGGAGCCGTGGTGTTCCTCTCTGATGCTGAAATGTTTTGGTCCGGGGATCTGGCGGCCCCGGTTTCTGCCCACGACTCAATGGCGTGCTTGAAATCGTCTTTGGTACTCAGGCCGGTGGTAGCAATGCCTAGTTCAATGCAGAATTGTTTCAATTCACGATGGCTGTACTCTTCCAATTTCTCCATCTGGAATTTCTCGGTGGATCCGCTCTCTTTGGTTGACATTGTGGTTTTGTCGTGGGGTGAGCTACTCTCTGTACGATTACGCGTTGATTCGGATCGCGCCGCTGGCCACCAATGTTAGACGGACCGGGAGGGTCGGCCGAGGACAAGGGGAGAGGTCTCCGGGGAGAGCCATCTCCAGCGATCGTACAGACGAGTAACTTCCCCCCCACAGATGTACACCACACAAAGATAGGTTTTAGCGTTATTTATAAGCAATCTTTAGGTACGATAGAATGGTACAAGGAGGTCAGGACTCCGGGGTCCCCTCGATTCTAGTCTCTTGGTCGGGAAAGGGGGTAGCGGGACAGTCTTGTTACCAATCTGGTAGATGCGATGAAATGATGGATAGCTCACAATCCTCGAGCTCGGTGTTCTAGTTGGACGGGCCGCGGCAGCGCCAGCAGGTCCCGGTGAAGGTGGTCGTTACACGGTCCGCGGCAGCGCCAGCAGGTCCCGATGAAGGTGGTGGTTACAACGGTCCGCGGCAGCGCCAGCAGGTCCCAACGAAGGTGGTAGTTACAACGGTCCGCGGCAGCGCCAGCAGGTCCCGACGAGGATGGAGGATGCAGAAGGCCGCGGCAGCGCCAGCAGGCAGAGTGATAGTTCACAAGGCAGGGCTACGGCAGCGCCGGTAGTCCGTCAAGGATGAGTTCTTCTCGGTGTCTCTCGACTCCAGGATACAACTGCCTTCCTGCTCTGGAGCTGCCCCAGTTATAGGTCTGGCGCCCTTTGATGTCCGGACCCTCGCACTTGGAGGTCGGGAGGTCCGGGGTGAGGGAGTCCAGACACCCAGCAGGGGGGTGGAGCCAGCGCCCGGGGGAGCTGGGGGGCGATCGGCACCTGGCGGGGGAGAGCCATCGACACTTCTTTCTCCCATCGACCTGCCAAGTGGTCCGTTCACCTCCTGGGTGGATGGTGGTTCCGGGATGTCGGGGCCTGGCCAGGCCCAGGGTTAGGGTCGAGCTGAGGCCACGCGGCCTCGTGGTGCAGTGTCCAAGTTGGCAGCCGGGCCGGGCGAGGGAGCCGGTAGTGGTTCGGCCCCATGATACAGAGATGTCCGGGGGCAGGAGTCCCGTCTGGAGACGGGGTGCGGGTTGTTTCGGTGGGTAACACCTGGAGGGCCGGGGCTCGGGCCCTGTCATGCGGGGAGGGAGCAAGCCCTTCATGTGGCCTGTCCAACAACAGGTCTGCTACAGCAGCCTGTGTAAGCTAGTGCTTGCACCACTTACTCAGCTATAGGTTCATTAAATCTATCTAAATCATTACACTTAAAAACCTACGATTCACCCCTATGGCAGGCCTTATCAATCCTGAAGGAAGGCAGGGTGCTGGATTTTACGTGAGAGGGTGCCCCATGCATGAGTAGAGCCCCTCTGCAGCCTTCGGAGACCATTCTCCGGGGTTGTCTGTGATGCAGCCAGACATAAAGGGCTAGGTGCATTATAACCTTGCGGTAAATGCTAACATTAAAACGGCTGCTTAGAAACATGTCGTGTTTGGTGTCAAACACCTTGGAATCATACCTCCACACTGGTGTGGAAGGTATGATTCCACCCGTCTAGAACCACTACTGTGGGTCACCGGTCTGCCCGGTACCAACTTTCACGACCTGGGCAGCACAAAATGGATGCTGCCAGCCACAGACACAATTCTGCTCTTCTGCTGCTGAGCCAAGCTCGCGCAGAGGAAGGCATGACAATAGGCACCCTGTGACAGGGAGTTGTAACCACCTCCCAGACAGGATTTAGTGTATTGGGGCTGGGTGGTTGCTCCAGACTTTCCTCTTCAATCCTTTTGAATGCTAAAGTATTTAGCCTGGAGTTGGAAATAATGGGAACTATAATGACTGCCAAAGTGGAGAGGATGTGTAAATAGTCACTTGTAAGGTTTCGTCACTGTAACAATCAGCAGATAATGAAACTGGAAGAATGGTTGCTACCTTACCTCACCACACCTGCTACACAGTGCAAGAATTACATTTAGCAACTGGAGCTGTGGATCGATGCCACCGTCAAGAGCTTGCAAAGGTGCTCACTTGGCAAGGGTGCTGTTATGTCTTTAAGAGCTCAGAGAATGTCAATTATTCTTGGAATCTCATGTGTGGTTACTTGGAGAACAGTTGCGTTGCATTGACCTTCAAAGAGCATCACAGAGGTCCTGTTGGCATTGAATTTCATAACCGGCATAGTGTGATTATTGGTTATAGAACTGTAGCAACAATGGTGAGGCCTGCGCATCGCCTTCGGGATGTTAGTGAGTGAAGTCACTAATATGTTTTGGACCATTTGCTGTTTGATACCAACCGCTGCATTATCAGACAAGTAAGACACAATTTTCACACAATTTATTCAAGTACACTTCATGAGCCATCAACACTGTGGCAGACCTGTCAATTGACTATGATTATTTGTGACAAATATTTTAAGTGTGACCTGCCGGTAGTCTTACAGTGGGGCGCTGGAATTGCACATGCTGGAGTAGTGTAAGTGCAGTGCAGGGATGTGTGCCAGGTCGACTCTTCACGTTTACCTGCACCAAAACACGCAGGCTGCAGTGGCAGTATGTCTGTGTTTGGTGAGGGGTCTCTTAGGGTGTCACAATACATGCTGCAGCCCTTAGAGACTCTGGGGCATATTATCAAGGACGGCATTAAAGTTATCGCCACTTTAGCAGCAGGAAACTGCTGCTAAAGCGGCGATAATGGGCTTGATAATATGCCCTTGAGAATTCCAATAGAAGCCCAGGTTCACACCAGAACATGGACTTCTATTGGAATTTTCAAGGGCATAATATCAAGCCCATTATCGCCGCTTTAGCTGCAGTTTCCTGCCGCTAAAGCGGCGATAATTTTAACGCCGTTTTTGATAATATGCCCCTCTTTCTCTTTGGTCAGATGACCCTTTGTACCATTGGTACCTTTTACAAGGTGCTTATATGTGAGCCAGAGGTGTGCCAGTTGTGAAAACAAATGTACAGGTTTGGTGAAAGAACACTGGTACTGGGAACCTGATTAACAACGACCCATTACTATACAGTCAACGTTGCTTCACAAGCCAGGCAAACAGTGTGGGGGGGCATGCAACAGAAACCCCCTTTCCTACACAAGACCCCTGTAGGAGAGTAGGATCTGCACTTATGTTGCCCTCACTTTTTTTCTGATGTATACACTGGTTTCTGGCTATAGTCTGGCTGGGTCCCTGCTAATCAGGGCCCCAGTATCTCTGTTCTCTCTAAACGACTTGGTGTGCATATTAGATGCACTAGTGATTGGAAACTGTGGTACCTTATGAGCCCCTAGTATATGGTACCTTAGGTACCTAAGGCATTGGTACTTCACAGGCCTACCAGGGGCTGAAGCATGTATTATGCCACCCCTGGGAAGCAGACTCAATCTGATACCACAGGCCTGCTACTGCAGCCTGTGTGAGGTAGTGTTAGCACTCCTCACTGAGGTATAGGTTCCTATATCTCACCATACACACACATATAAACCTATCAGCCACCCCTATGGCAGGCCCTACTAAATCCTGGGGGCAGGGTGCTTGGTTTACTATGTGAGGGGGTGCATCTGCATGAGCAGGACCCCTCTGCAGCTGGCAGAGTCTATTCTCTGTGGCTGTTTGTGGATGCGGTTAAACCATATACTCTTAAGTGCATTATAACCCAACGGTAAATGCTAACTTTGGAATGACTGCATCAAAACATGTCGTGTTTGGTGTCAAACAACTTGGAATCATACCCCCACACCAGTAACTGGTGTGGGAGTATGATCCTACCCTTCTAGAGGGGACGACATGTACCCACTGTACTAAAACGACAGAAATCTAAAAGAGCCCTGGCATCACAAAGTGGATGCTACTAGCACATACACTGGGCTGCCCTCCTGCTGCTGACTGAAACTCGCAATGGAGGAGGCCCAACAAAAGGCATCCTGTCACAGGGAGGTGTCATCACCTTCCAGACAGGATTTAGTGTATTGGAGCTGGATGGGTGCACTCCTAGAGTGCTTTGAAGTCCTGCACTGGGGGAGCAGTAGGCTCCTCTGTGCATATGCCAGCTCAAACCGGTTCAGGGGCTACCTGTCCCTGCTCTGGCGCAAAACTGGACAAAGGGAAGTGGGTGTAATCACCCCCTACCCTGACCCTCCTAGAGGAGTGGTCATAGAGCTGGTCCCTCCCCTATCTTCACTATAAGATAGCAAGCTTTGCCATTGCAAATCAGATAACCCTGGACGATGCTCTACAAAGAAGAATCCTGGCCCTTCAACATTCCACTACCTTTGGAAGACAGAAGAATCTCCCTTGGAGTCAAGGAGTGACTCCACTGCTTGGCAGGCACCAAAAACCCTAATCAACGGTTGCAAACTTTCCCGCTCCCGCCGGAGTTCGAAGTCCCTGCTGCCCCAGAAGTAGATTTCCTGACTTTGCAACGGCCATTGTTTTTAACGTAATTTTTATAAACCTGTGTTAAAAGCTCTAAATTACATGAATAGCTTGTATGTATGATGCTACAATACATGCAGAAAAGTATAGGGTGCACTAATGGTTAATGTTTAAGCGTTAAACCTATGAGTGTCCACATTCTATAATTGCGCTATATGTCTATTGAAAAATACATGAAGAAGTGTTTATTAATGGTCAACATTTGAGTTGTGAACCTGTGACCAGTTACACTTTGAATGTGCATCCATTTTATTTCGAATGTGTACGTTTGCTTTACATACTAAGAATGTCAGAGGATATCGCTGTTTACCTCAATACCCAGTCACCAATTAGAGAGCCTCTTATTGCGTTACCTAGCAACAAGCGTTGTGTCGCTTTCACATACTGCGAACCTTCCGTACCAGTCTTAATAGTCCTTGAAAAGGCTTTTTAGATTGCACGCTCCACGATGAGACCGTTCTCATCACAAGAATTTAGTGTGTTTTACCAATCCTTTACTCCGGAGCAGTTTCCCGCACGGATACCGTTTTCTAGCAACGAGCGCATGACGCGGTTGCTCACGCCACGTACACGCGCTTCAATCAGTCTGTTAACTGACAGCGGTTGTCAAACACTCGCAGACAGATTTTCAAGAGACAGGACGTTTGCCTGCGCTCGCCCAGACTTGAAGTAATTCTTCCTGGGCCCATTTCGAAGGTGAGCGGATTGAATATTATGGTCCAGCCACCTTGCCCAACTCGATTGTTATGTAAGAGATTAATTTCTCTTTCACCCTCAAATTCACAGGACCTCAGCGTGATTTACTCGATCTGAGGACACAGGACTTTTGCCTATTACCCCCTTGCCGCTTTGGAAGAAATTCATCCCATTTGCGGGTGAGTCCTATAATGTAACTATTATCTTTGCCCGCCTATTCTGTTAAATCGTTTGGCATGGATGAGACTCATTTCCTTTCCCACCTCTTGTCTACACAGAACCTCAGGGGGATTATTTCGATCTGAGGACACAGACGTAACCCAATCTAATTTCCATTAGTTGCACTTGGAGTCTGTAGATCATATCTGGAGAGAGAGTATATCCCATTACCGGGTGAGTCAATTAGCGCATTCCCAGCATTCAATTATACAGCCACTTAAGGGCTACTGCTTACACAGTCTCATTCTCTCGATTAGAATTCCTGTTTGAATCACAGCCACGCCGTACAGGATACTGTTGCTCCTGCACGAGTATCTCCCTACCCTGCCCCAGGAGCCACATCGGGCTCCCATTGGTGAGTTTTCACCCTGCATGCTTTGAACGATCACAGCATCTAATTTCCCGAGCACACCTGACCATATTCCTTACTATTCCATAGGCTGTCACTCCCTGTCCTGATGAAGACCCGCATTGACTAGTTAGTAATGCTACCCTGGGTTGAAACGTCGACATTTTTTCCGTGGACCAGTTGAAAAGACTCTGCATAAAGAATTACTTAATCCGTCTGCAGACTGCTTCAAATATTTGTTTTTCTGGCCTTTTGTATATTATCAATACTTCTATAAGTCACGTTGTATATATTACGCACCTTTCACCACAGCACTGAGCACTATATGTCACTTTGTCACAATTATTATTCACTCTTAGTCCTTGACAGCCATTGAAAGTGGATATTCATAAATGATGCAATTTATAAAACTTTTTTGAATACTGTTGATGGTCTCTATGTGTGTCAATTTTGATTAATCTTCGTACAAACAAACCAATGATGGTTTAGTGCTTTAAGAAATATTCTTTACCCGACAGAACCGTTTGTATTATCTTTGTATACTGCCCAGGTTCTGAGGGATACTGGGTTACCCCATTGTTATCATAATACATTGTGAGTCCCCAGCAAAGCTGTGGCAAGTGGGCCCCACGAGTGACGAGGAACAGCAATACCCGGGGACCATGCACTATTGTTGAGTGCAATCCCTTCACTACGTTCTACGAACTTGTACTTTGGACCATTTGTGGCCCATGCCTCCAGCAGGTTTTGCAGTGAAAATCAGAGGCCTACCCCATCCCGAGTGACCGTGGGCTCCTGTGAAGCATTTCCTGAAGAGGCATCTTTGCGATCACTTGCCCGTTGGCTAGTGGGTCCCCCGAAGACTTTCTTATCAACTAAAAGGGCTCCTCTGGTTGCTCCAGGCCTGCCCTCACTCACCCTTGCTGGGTGAGTCCCTCAGACCTTGCTGGTCTGCACCATCGACTTTCTTCAGTCTACACAAGACTTGCAATTTCCAATGCTTGTTGGTTCCAATCTGGTTGGCGATACCGCCATCAGCTGCAGACGTTGTGCGACACTCCGAATCCAGCCGCTGGTCATCGCCAATCCTTCCTGGACCTCGTGAGCGAAGAGTCAAAACACCATCGACGACCTGAAATCACCCGGCATCTGTGGTCCTCCATCTTCCTGGCCACCGGTCACTGGCAAGTGACTTTGAACACTGTCGCTTCAATTTTCAGGTCTTCTGCATCTTGAATCCACCCTTGGATTCCACCGGACACTTCTTCAGTCGACGCAAGCAGCAAGTCTTCTTTGGTCTCCATAGAAAACAGCGACGCGACCCGACACCAAAAGACACCTATGCACCCGGCTTCCCTGGGTGACGTAACTCGCGCACTCTGGTGCCCTAGTGTGTGTTGGCCCTCAAAATACATACCTTGTAAGTGGCTTGCTTGTAGACTTCCTCAAAGTACCCTAAAACTTTAAAAATCAAACCGCGACTTGCTCCATTGTAATTAGATTATAAAGCTTACCCCATAATGCATCATGAAAAGCAGGATCGTCAACGTTCGGTCCATATAGATTTACTATGACCAGCTGTGTACCATATAATGTTCCTTGCACAATTATGTATCTGCCCCCTTCATCTTCTTCTACATGAATCGGTACAAAGGGGATCACTTTCTTAATAAGAATCATCACACCCCGCCCATAGGAGGAGTAAGACGCAGCCAGCCTCACCCCCGCCCATCTGGTGGCAGTTGTGGAAACCGCCCGCTTAGTGAGGTGAGTTTCTTGTAGAAGAGCTATCTGGATGTGATGAAGATTCAAATAAGAAAGTACCTGCCAAACCTTCTTGGGGTTGTAAATCCCTCTGACATTCCAGCTCAACCACGAGATTGTAGAGACTTTGGGTTCAGCCATATCTGATATGAACGATATATTGACTGCATTGGTGCCAAAATATGAGCGCTGTACAAGGCATTCCCAGCCCGTGTAAAGTGGCCAATGCTACATCCAGAAAACATTGCTCCCCAACATCCCTACCCACCCACTTCAGCAATGGAAACTTGCTGCGACACCCCCCCCCCCCTTGCAACAAGAAAACAACTGGGCAGTAGCATTCCTGCCACAGTAAACATAAAAATTGGGAAAACAAAAAGCAATGCAACAAAGGCACCAGAAGGTGCTCTGATGTAAGGAAGAACTCTGTGGGGTATTCCCATACAGTGGGGCACTAGTAGCCTTTGGCACCCCGTCAAAACAGGGTGGGTCGGGATAGAAAGTGAAAGGTTGAACATTCATGTGTATGAAGACAATTAAATTGGCTCTGACCCATGAAAACTCTTGTATACCATCCCAACATAACAGGCAGCCCACAACTATACATTCATAAACAGCCTAAAGTAACCATATGAATAGCTTAACATGTAGAAATTCATCATTAGGGCCTAATGTGAGATAGGAGCCCTCCCCTCCGTGGAGATTACTAAAATCAAAAAAAGAAACAACCCATGCAAGAGATACCTGCAAACATTGAGCTACACAGCAATAATGGTCAAATGACAATGCAAGTCTCACGTAATCAACCATCAGAGTCCGAGTCCGCTCCCCTCTCATGCGTCTCCTTCCGTTCAAGCCGACGAATGTAGTGAAATGCTTCCTTGGGTGTCGAGAAGAGTGCTTTACCATTGTGTTGGATCCTCAGCCGAGCTGGGTACAGCATCGCATACTGGATGTGAAGGGATTGCAATTTTCTTTTTGCAGATTGAAATTCCCTGTGCGCTTGCTGCACCGCCACAGTGAAATCAGGAAACAACTCAACTTTCATTCCTTGATAATTCAAAGTGCCTTTTCTAGCCCAGACGAAGCGCAGTGTCCCGATCCGATAATTCAGAAGCCTGGCTATTATGGGATGGGGCGGTGCCCCCAGCACAGGGCGGGCAGCCAGAGACCGATTGGCCCGTTCCACGATGAACACTTTTGAGAAGTGTTCCACCCCCAGAAGCGTTGTGAGCAGGGTCTCAACATAGGATTCCATAGGCCCAGTGTTGGTTGATTCCGAAATTCCAGTTATACGAAGATTGTTCCTGCGGGAGAGTGCTTTGATGTCCTCATTCTTGGCCCTTATTACCTCCAGTAGTTTCTCCATACTAGCTCATGATGTGCCGACTGCCTCCACCCGATCCTCTGTAGTAGAGACGCGCTGCTCAGCCTCTGCGATCCGAGTGTCATGCTTCTCCAACTTTGCAGCCATATTGTCTATGCACAGGTTCAGATGATCTATCTTGGCATCGATGGTGTGTAGGCTCTGTTGCATATTCATCATCATACACTCCAGTTTAGTGCTCGATCCCGCTTCAAGATCTGGCTCAGTGTCGGAGGCATTGGGAGTTTGAGACTTGGAGATCTGTTTTTGCCTCAAAATGCAGTTTGGTCTGTTGCTTATCCGTTCTTCCCATATTGAGGCGTGAGTTAGAGCGAGTACACACTAAAGGAGTGAGATCGTACGTGGGGGCAAAGGGCGGCACACCAGGGGATCGATAAGGCACCACAGTCGCAGCAGTTTCCAGAGTATCCTTAGAGGTAGAGTATGAGGAGATGTTTGGGGCACATTCCCTGCTGCGTCTTATGCCAGTGCAGACCACCAGTTGCGAGGTCTCCGATATGCCGGGTCTTGCAGCGCAAAGTTCCTTACAGTCGTTAGTGCACCAGGGATAGTCAAGCAGCAGTAGTGTTGAAAGTGTCACTGTTCAACAGCAGGGAAACTTCCATTTATGCACAAGTGTTGCACCCAGACAGTGGCATCCCTCTGATTGGCACCCCCTGCAGCACAGCCCTCTCAGAAACCCCACACGCTGCTGCTCGCTTGCTCCTCTCAGTGTTGCAGTGTCTAGTGCGCAGGTACAATGCAGCGCCGGACAGAAAAGAGTTATATCGAAGGCGCTATAATAGGGGACAGTGGTAATGAAGGCACATAGGCCCCAGGACTTGCAGAGTAACCCCTTCGTGTAGTGGCACATGTGAAAAGGGAGAATCACATAAACTACTCCGTGTCATGCAGGATAGATCGTCACAGGGCCCACAATGCTAAAAGTGCCTTCAGAGCCCCGTTTCCTCATGTGCCAGGTCAGTGAATAGGAAAACCCAAGGCAACATGCACTGGGCCTACAATGTTCGGAGGGGAAAGTACCAGCTGCTGCCTAGATGACACTGCCACTCACCCGTCTCCCAGCAGCAGGCCCGATCATTAAAAGTGCACCGGCAGTCGCAGCAGATCTTCGCTGGGCTGGCAGGGTCTCACAGCTGGATCGCGGTAAACAGGCAGACAAGCACCGCGAATGTCACGGCTTCCCCCAGGCATATACCCGGGAGCCTCGCAGTGCCACAGCAGCAGGCGAAGGGCCGCAACGCAGACGCTCACCTTCTCACGCCAGCGTCTGCAATGGCAGATGAGCTCTGTGATGAGGTGGCGCGCAGACACCGATCCCAGACCTCTGGCCGCTCATCAGCGACACATCAGCGTATCGGCACCCCCGCAGCTCCCGACCACCAACGCAGGATCCAAGTACAGCGGCAAGGCAGTCAGCAGGTACACTGGAGAACACAAAACGTATTTTCACTGCGGGGCCGCCATCTTGCGCCAGGGCAGGCCGAAGTGAAACGAGCAGTTACAGGCTCATATTCACCAAGGCATCGGTATCAAATTGCGCCTCGATAGTCAGGGAGTCAATATTTGTGAAGTAGAGCCGTGGATGGCACCGATGTAGCAGGATATTGGGCGGATAGTAATCTCGACCGGCAGAGCTGCACTACAGTGCGGCCATCTTGCTCCGGGCTCGCTGGCGCCCCCCCCCCCCCGCAGAAGTCAAACTTGGTACCTTGTTCTATTATTATTCCACAGAGAAAGGGCAATCAAATTGGTACTACATGCAGGTGAGTAGCACGGTTTTGGAACCCAGTCTCTGAGGGTTACGTTAAGCACGGGGGTATACAAGGCAGCACCAAACTTACACCCTCAGCGGCACAGGGGCGGCTGGGTGCAGAGGGCCAACACAGCGTTGAGTGCCCGATGCAATCAAATAGAGAGTCTCACAATTGGAAAAAGGCTGCAGGCTCAGGACAGGAGACCCATCGACAGAAACCTACAGCTGCACAGGTAAGTTTGGTTGTGCTTGAGCTTCGGAACACCATCATATGATCTCCCCAAGGCACAGGGCTCTGAGTGCATGGGTTTCATTTGGTGTCGGAAATCAGCCTACCAGTGCAGGTCGCGGTTGGGGACGTTGTGGTGCAGATGCTGCAGGTGTCGTAGTGGAGTTTGGAAGGGGTCAACCCATGGTAGACTCTTGCTCTAAATTGCTAGAGAACCATTGCTGGATCGGTGGGCCACTGGAACTTGGGCCGTGAGCGTTGGGTGCAGAGGTAGTCGGTTTCGTGGCAACGCAGGCAGACCACTTAGTATTTAAAGTTGTTTTTCTTCTGGACAGGTCCGCTGCGCAAAAGAGATTAGGTGTCTTTTTAGTAGGCAGACAGCCCTCCCAGGGTTCTGGGGGTTGCTGGGTTGCGGGATGAGTCGCTCTTCTTTAGTAGGGTCTCTGAGGACTGCAGACAGACCAGTAGGCCTGGGGCCAAGTCAGTTGTTGCCTTCAGTCTTCGCTGCTGCATGGCCCTCATTTCTCCTCTTCTACATTGGTCATCAGTAATCTCAGGATTAAGGATTAATACTAATTTTAGGAGTATTACCGGGATCAGAAGGTAGTAGTAGCCAATGGGCTACTTACCTCTAGGATGTCTACACCCTTTGCATGTCCACTCCCTCTGGGGAAGGGGCATATCCCATAACCCTTTTGGCTACAGTCCTCCAAAACAACATGTTTGGATGATGGAAAGGATGGTGTGTAGAAAGCTGTTACAAATGCTGAATGGCTAGCAGCGATGTATAAGGACAAGATTTTGAAAGAAGCCAGGAAGACGATTTACACGGGTACATGCAGAGAGGATTCAGTGTCTGTGTCTGTCAAACCATATTGCAAGGTGGTGGAGGAGTTGACAATATGTGGTGAAGAACTGATCATGATAGGAGAAAGATGGAATATTTCTCAAAGGAGGAAGTCACTTCAGCTCAGGACACCGTAGGGGTGGTCTTGGCTGAGAGGAGACATATCTCTCCTGCTTACTAATGTTCTCAACAAAATTGCCACCAAAAGGAGCCTTGGTTAGGGGCGTGGGCTTCTCCACTGGCTGGAGAGGCCCTGGTCAGCATAACAAGGGGCAGGAAGCCTTTGAGGCTCACTGCCTTTCTATGCTTACCCAGCTTGGGGGTATGTGTGAAGCACCTCCACAGAGAACAGGCTCCATTCTGATCCACGAGAGCAAATGGCTCCCACCTTAGGGGGTCAGAAAGATGTCTATAGGTAGCAGGCTGGCAAGGATCAGTCAGGCACACACTAGCGAGTTGGTCGGATTTCAGGGGGTACCTCTGAAGTGCCCTCTGGGTGCATTTTTTAATAAATCCATTACTGGCATCAGTGTGGGTTTATTAAGCTGAGATGTTTGATACCAGTGAAGCCATCATGGAGCTGTGGAACTCATAATGACAAGCTCCCAGCCCATGTACTCAGTATGGCTTCACTGTGCACTTATAATGTCGAAGAATGTACTTAGACACTATATAAGGGCATATATACTCATGCAGTTATGCCCTCACAAGAGGTATGGTGCAGCCTGCTATAGGGCTGTAAGGTCTGCTGTAGAAGTGACTTACCTATGCCTTTTGCAGTTCTGCCAGGTATGGCACACAGGGATGTGCGCCAGGTTGACTCTTCACTTTTATCTGCACCAAAACACGCAGGCTGCAGTGGCGCCTTGTGTGTGTTTGGTGAGGGGCCCCCCTTTAGGTTGACACAATACATGCTGCAGCCCTTAAAGATCCTCTCTGGTCACAAGGCCCTTGGTACAATTGGTACCTTTAACAAGGGAATTATATGTGAGCCAGAGGTGTGCCAATTGTGGAAACAATACTATAGTTTTGGTGAAAGAACACTGGTACTGGGAACGTGATTAGCAGGAACCCAGGGCTCTACAGTCAAAGTTATATCATAAGCCAGGCAAAAAATGGGGGGAAGGCAGCTACTACAATAGAAACCCACTTCCCTATATAAGTGACAAACAAAGCACGAGCGTACGCTCGTTCACCTGCTCATTCAGTTGAGGAATAACAGCAAAGCAATTAAGGGCACACAAATGAGCAGCACACTAAAATGCATGGTACAAGAATCCTAGTGCTGAAGCTAACGGACATAAAACACAGCAAAGTATAAATTGAATCTGTCAGGATTTACGGCTCCGATGAATATCGGCGCCCTGAGAGACGCCGCGCGTCGCTGGGAAGGCGGTAGGGTTAAGACTACAATACCCATCGCCCCCAGCGAGCGTGCGAACGCACTTCCTGAGGCGGTACAAAAGCCGCTCTCACGGAAGAAACAGGGCTTGTCAATCAAGTCCCTTCTGGCGTATCTCGAGGTAATTGACCTCGCTGGACTGCTTCCCGAGAATTACTCGCTGCGTGAGCCGCTGCCCGGTTCACCTTCGCGTACTCCGTTCCGACGAACCTACGGGCTCACATGAGCTCACCCGCACCTTCCGCCTGCATACTACTTTGAGTGGCACTTCGCTTCTCCTTCCTCACTCCTGTTGGGGAACCGAAGCGTTGGAGACCGGACTAGAGGTTCTCCGCTTCGGCCCTACCCGCACCCCCGCTTGGAGCCGACTGAAAGGCTCGGAGAGCTCCGAGGCGCCTCTGAAGACACCTGGGTGTTGCTGTTCCTGCGCTTGGAGCCGACTGAAAGGCTCGGAGAGCGTCCGCACTTCCTCTCCTGGAGGCGTGAGTACCCTGGTCTGAAAGCGACTACCTGTGCGACACAGGGAACTGCCTGAGTGAGTGTGAGGAGGAATTCACTTGTGTACTGATATCTTGTCTTGCTGGGTGGGTCGGGGTTCCTGTAGCTCATGACTGTTCCTTCTCTCTCAACAGGAGTGGAGTACCTCCCCCATTTAGTCGCCTCTGCCCTTCTGAGTTATCCCGTTTCCCCGGGGGTGGTGTTGCTTGTAGAGGGGGCTCTCAATCCTCTAGGGTGATACTGTTCTCGGGGAGAAAGGACTCTAGCATCGTGGATCGCCCCTGCTGTATCCGGCTTATAAGGTTAGTGAGCAGGGTTGCCGCTGACAGATTGACAAGCCCACGGATAACTACAGCCCGTGCGATGGATACCGCTACAGTCTTGGCCACTATGTTGGACACCTTGAACGCTCTTAGAGTGGAGGTGGACGCAGTTAGAACGGAAAATCATGACCTTAAGAACGAGATGGGCACCATGCGAAGAGAGGTAGCCTGTCTGTCCCGTCACCCTCCCGCTGGTACAAAAGGGGGTTCATATATTCGAGACTGGACTCTGCCTCCCCCTGCGAAAACCCAAACGCATGTAGTGGATGGAGGTACGCAGGCTTCTGGCGGGGGTTCCCCCACTCCCGGGGTCTTCCCGAATCACTCCTTTTCTACGACTCTCCAGTCCGGTCCTCCCCCGGTCCAGATAATGCAACCCATGCAGATGCCCCTTGCCCCTCCGGAAAGATTCTATGGGGACCCCAAGAAGTATGGCATCTTCATGGGTCAATGTCGGCTTCATTTCCTATGCAAACCACAGGTCTTCCCAACGGACCAGGCAAAGACGGCCTTTGTGATGTCGTATTTAGGAGGCAATGCGGCGAGCTGGTCCTTCCCGTTAATCGAACGAGACGACCCTGTCCTGTACAACTTCCCCGCCTTTTGTATGGAGATGCGGAGGCTGTTCGATCGCAAGGCGCATCAGTTATCGATGGATAAAGAACTCCTAACCCTAAAACAGGGTTCACAGGACCTGCTGACCTACATTACCTCCTTCAACAGACTCGTGGTCGAAACAGATTGGCCGATGGAAAAAAGAACTTCTTTATTCTATCAGGGGTTGAGAAGCGAGCTCAAGGATGTTCTGGCTCAAGTGGTGCACATGCCGGCCACTTGCGAGGAACTAATTGATTTGACCGTCCAATTGGATCACCGGCTCTTAGAGCGAAAAGGGGACAAGAACCGCAGCGACGTCCGGTTCCTTCCTAGTAGACCTCGATATGTGCCGGAGGAAAAACCTTCCCAAGGGGATGGAACAGAGCCCATGCAGATCGGTGGCATCCGAGGCCCCTTGAGTCAAGCAGAAAGAGAAAAAAGGAGAACTCAGAAACTCTGCTTATATTGTGGCAAGCCCGGCCACTTCATCAAAGACTGTAGAAGCCGAACCAAGAACACCACTACCGGAAGCCCTGGACCTAAAACGGTGTCTGTAGTGGATTACCCGACTGAGGACCCGGAAAACTGATGAGCCCGAATAAGATGAGGACCGCTTGTTTGAGGCCTAGCAGTAAAGAGGTCTTCCCTGCCTTAGCCAATACCATACAGCCCTCGGTCGCTCACATGAATGTGTGCGTTGTGTTAACCTTGCCTTGTGACATATCGGTGGTGGTCCATGCTCTGCTGCATTGCGGGGCCACTGGAAATTTCATGGACCAACGGTACGCAAAAAAGTTAGGCATCCCTGTGGATCAAAAGGATACCCCCGAGAAGGTGAAGGCAGTGGACGGTTCAGCCTTAACCTCGGGTCCAGTTTGTTATCACACCAAGCCCCTCGTAATGCAAATAGGGTTACATCACTTCGAACAGATACAATTCGACCTGATCGATGCCCCCCATTTCACGCTTATTCTAGGAATGCCATGGCTAACTCTCCATGATCCCTTAGTGCGGTGGGCCGCACGCACTGTGACATTAAATTCGTCCTTTTGCCAAGAACACTGTACCGAAGTACAAGTCAAGACGTCGGCCCATAGGGGGAGTCCAGCTGGGTTCCTTGCCAGCACATGCATCCAGCCACAGGCAATGCCTGTTACCGTGTTACCCCACATTTACGAAAGGTTTCGATCCGTCTTCGACACCCAAGAAGCAAAAAGATTACCCCCACACCGGGACTATGATTGTGTCATAGAACTAGAGGCAGGAGCCAGTATACCTTGCAGCAGAATCTATGCCCTCACGGAAGCCGAAACCTCGTATCTCCGGTCCTACCTTGACGACATGCTTGCCACCGGGTTTATACGACCACCTTCCTCGCCTGCCTCCTCTCCGATCTTTTTTATTCCGAAGAAAGAAGGAGGATTACGGGCCTGCATTGATTACAGGGCAATCAACAAGGTCACCGTACAAGAACAGGTATCCCCTGCCATTGATCCCTGTTCTTTTAGACCAACTGAAAACCGCGACAGTATTCACCAAACTGGATCTCAGGGGAGCCTACCATCTGGTTCGGGTACGGCGCGGCGATGAGTGGAAGACTGCCTTTCGGACCAAATTCGGCCTGTTCGAATACACGGTCATGCCCTTCGGCCTGTGCAACGCTCCCGCCGCGTTCCAGTACTTCATGGATGAAGTACTGAGGGGCCTCTTAGATGTATCTTGCATCGTGTACATCGATGACATCTTGGTGTACTCCACATCCCTGGAAGAACATGTGAAGCACGTGGCGGAAGTTCTGGAGCGCCTACAACAGTATGCGCTATACGCCAAACTGGAAAAGTGTTTGTTCCACGTGTCTGAAGTGGAATTTTTGGGTTATGTCATCGGTCCCGAAGGCTTGGTCATGGACGAGAAGAAAACGCAGGCTATCACCCAGTGGGAATCGCCCACCACCGTAAAATCCCTACAAAGCTTCTTGGGCTTCGCGAATTTCTATCGCAGATTTATAAAGAACTTTTCCGGTATCATCCAACCGTTGACATTTCTCCTGAGGAAAGGAGCCTCCTTCGAGTGGACGGCCGCGGCGGAAACGGCCTTTCGGACCTTGAAGAACTGTTTCATGACAGCCCCCGTGCTTCGTCATCCTGACGCCACACCTCCTTTCGTGGTTGAAACCGACGCCTCCCAATATGCACTAGGGGGAATACTATCACAGAGACACCCGGACACGGGACAATTGCATCCCGTCGCCTTCTTTTCCAAGAAATTGGCCCCTTGTGAAATAAACTACAGCATTATGGATAAAGAGCTCCTAGCCATAAAAAGAGGGTGCGAAGAATGGCGACATCATTTGCTCGGCGCCAGACATACCGTAGAAATCTATACGGATCATCGGAATCTCTTATTCCTCAAAACCGCCAGAGCCCTGACCCCGAGACAACTACGTTGGTCGTTGTTTTTCTCTGATTACGACTTCGTAATCAAATATCGTCCAGGCCCACAAAACGGAAAGGCCGATGCTCAGTCCCGGCCCCAACTACCCGTCAGTACGAACCCTGTACCCGTCTCCGACACTCCCTTGATTCTAGAAGCCGCATCATTCCCTGATGAACTGACAGCCGCCGCAACAACACCCGACTTCATAGAAGAAGTACGACACCAAACCTCCGCGACCGAAGAAGCTGTTTGGGTAGCCAAAGACCCAGTACACAGGTCCTCTAGGCAACGCCTATTATTTCAGGATCATCGCTTGTATCTGCCGACCCCTTCCCTACAACAACAAGCCTTGAGATGGGTTCACGATTCCACCTTGGGTGGACACCAGGGGGTACTTAAAACCACGCTAGCCATGAAGCGCCATTTCTGGTGGCCTACGTTAAACCCAGATACAGCGGTCTACATCGCTGGATGCGCTATATGCACGCAAGGGAAGTCTCAGCCCAAACGACCAAGTGGGTTGCTCCATCCTATTCCAATCCCTCCCGCTCCGTGGCACACACTGTCTATGGATTTTATAGTGGATATGCCCTCTAGTAGAGGAATGACTACCATCCTGGTCGTCATCGATCATTTGACGAAGATGGGCCATTTTATTGCCATGGAGAAACTCCCTTCAGCCGCAGGCCTAGCCCAGCACTTTTTACAACACATCGTACGGAGTCATGGAATCCCAGCGGTTCTCATTACAGATAGAGGCACACAGTTCACATCAAGGTTCTGGAAGGCCTTGTGTCAAGTCATGAAAGTGGACGCCCGGCTTTCCACCAGCTACCACCCCCAAACAGATGGCAAGACCGAAAGACTGAACCAGACATTGGAGCAGTACCTCAGATGTTTTACGTTGCTCTACGAAGAAGAATGGAGTACTCTACTATGGATGGCGGAGTTTGCCTACAATAATGCTGAACACTCATCGCTAGGATGCTCCCCCTTCTTCTGTCTAACTGGGTACCATCCAAACATGTTGCCCTTTGAATGGCCTGCACAAACCAAACACCCTTCCATCCAAGAACATCACTCGCACCTGAGAGTGGTGCTACAGACAGCCAAGAAACAACTGGAAACAGCCCAAGAAAGAGACAAACGCTACGCGGACAAAAGAAGAACCCCTGAGCCGGACTACAAAGTAGGAGACAAGGTGTGGTTAGACACACGACATCTACGCATAAAAGGGAACACGCGCCTGAAACCAAAATACGTGGGTCCATACCCCATTATCCAAGTGGTGAACTCTGTAGCTATGAAACTGACTCTCCCTTCCACGTGGCGCATTCATCCAGTGTTCCACGTCTCTCTGCTTCGACCATGTCTCCCTCTCACTAGACTCCCCCCAAAACCTCCGCCACTACTTATAGATAGCGAGGAGGAGTATGAAGTCAAAGGGGTACTAGATTCTAGATACATCAGGGGCAGGCTACACTACTTAATCGATTGGAAAGGGTATGGTCCCGAGGAGAGGTCCTGGGAACCTCTGTCCAATTTACATTGCACTGCATTTCTGCGCCGCTTCCACGCGGCTCATCCTACGAAACCCAGGGGCCCGTCGAGACGCCGGCCCTAGTAGGGGGGTTCTGTCAGGATTTACGGCTCCGATGAATATCGGCGCCCTGAGAGACGCCGCGCGTCGCTGGGAAGGCGGTAGGGTTAAGACTACAATACCCATCGCCCCCAGCGAGCGCGCGAACGTACTTCCTGAGGCGGTACAAAAGCCGCTCTCACGGAAGAAACAGGGCTTGTCAATCAAGTCCCTTCTGGCGTATCTCGAGGTAATTGACCTCGCTGGACTGCTTCCCGAGAATTACTCGCTGCGTGAGCCGCTGCCCGGTTCACCTTCGCGTACTCCGTTCCGACGAACCTACGGGCTCACATGAGCTCACCCGCACCTTCCGCCTGCATACTACTTTGAGTGGCACTTCGCTTCTCCTTTCTCACTCCTGTTGGGGAACCGAAGCATTGGAGACCGGACTAGAGGTTCTTCGCTTCGGCCCTACCCGCACCCCCGCTTGGAGCCGACTGAAAGGCTCGGAGAGCTCCGAGGCGCCTCTGAAGACACCTGCGTGTTGCTGTTCCTACGCTTGGAGCCGACTGAAAGGCTCGGAGAGCGTCCGCTCTTCCTCTCCTGGAGGCGTGAGTACCCTGGTCTGAAAGCGACTACCTGTGCGACACAGGGAACTGCCTGAGTGAGTGTGAGGAGGAATTCACTTGTGTACTGATATCTTGTCTTGCTGGGTGGGTCGGGGTTCCTGTAGCTCATGACTGTTCTTTCTCTCTCAACAGGAGTGGAGTACCTCCCCCATTTAGTCGCCTCTGCCCTTCTGAGTTATCCCGTTTCCCCGGGGGTGGTGTTGCTTGTAGAGGGGGCTCTCAATCCTCTAGGGTGATACTGTTCTCGGGGAGAAAGGACTCTAGCATCGTGGATCGCCCCTGCTGTATCCGGCTTATAAGGTTAGTGAGCAGGGTTGCCGCTGACAGAATCTCAATTTAAAGGAACTGTCATTGGTGTGGTAGCTCATATCATGGTTCGGAATCAACAAATTTGAAAAAGAATTCAGGAAGTGTAGGAAGCAATGTTGCTTCACTCGTGTATGTCATGAAAACAGAGGCAGAGTGGGATCAGTGGATGTGGCTTCTAAAGATATCACTACTAAAATCTAGGATGACCAGGATGATTAAGTGCACGCTTTGGAAGAAGTTCAAAACAAAAATTCCAAAGAGACAGTGATAAGAAAGTCTTTGCTAGGCTGAAGAGGCTAAACTTGATGCAACAAAGATCAGCTCAGATCTTTCATGGGTTTAATATAATATAATTCAAGGTTTGTGAGTACTATTGCGGAAAAAACGAATGGATCTCAGGGTGATAGTAAAAAAAGTTAAATTTTCTTGGGGCAAAGAATAAATTTGGGCAATTCAAGAACTCAAGTGTGAGATATCCGAAGAGGGCATGCTCACACCTTCTGACATCAACAGTCAATCCATAGTTATGGTGGATGTCAATACTTCTGGAATTGGAGCCATTCTTTCCAAAAAACACAAAGGCAGAGAGATGACTGTAGCCCTGGCTTCTAGAGCTTTGAATTCTTCAGAAAATAACTATTCATTCATTGAGAGAGAGCTATTGGTAGCAGTGTGGGGAATGGGACATTTCAGAATGTGGGTATGGGGAACCAATGTAGTCTTGAGGACGAATCACAAAGCTTTGTTGATAATTCTGAGGCATTCAGGCATGGACAAAAGTTCTGGTAGGTTAGCAAGATTTGAAGTCAGACTGCAGAGTTTTAACTGTGTAATTGAATACATTTTGGGGTGAAGGAAATGCATGGCAGATTGCCTTTCATGACTACATAATAAGAGTGAATTGATTGAGGGTTATGAAGTTAAGGAGGTTGTGTCATGTTTGGATGATGGAATGGATGGCGTGTATAAAGCTGTCACTAATGCTGAATGGTTATCAGCGATGGATAAGAACGAGATTTTGAAAGAAGCCAGGAAGACTATTCACAAGGGTATATGGAGAGAAGGTTCAGTGTCTGTCAAACTATATCACAAGGTGGTGTACCTCATGGTAACAGTCCAGCCCGAACTGCCAAGCCATGTCTTCCCTGGACCGGAAACAAGCATCCTGGGACCGGTTTCTGGCTAATCAGCCGTCATCAGCCAGGCTAACTTGAATCCAGTGGCAAAGTGAGCAAGGGACCCACGTCTGGGCATACCCTGCCAACTTAGGGCGAACAAAGCAAAACCAAAGGGGATGAAGGACGGAGTGTTGAACATTGCAAGCACTCACCCCCAGTCAACTGATCTGGGTTTAATCCATCATCATTCTTTAGCTCACTCCGCCACCCCAGTTCAGACATGGCCATATGCAAATCAGTCTGACCCTGTGCCTCATGGGAACAGTCCAGCCCGAACTGCCACGCCATGTCTTCCCTGGACCGGAAACAAGCATCCTGGGACCGGTTTCTGGCTAATCAGCTGTCATCAGCCAGGCTAACTTGAATCCAGTGGCAAAGTGAGCAAGGGACCCACGTCTGGGGATACCCTGCCAACTTAGGGCGAACAAAGCAAAACAAAAGGGGATGATGGACGGAGTGTTGAACATTGCAAGCACTCACCCCCAGTCAACTGATCTGGGTTTAATCCATCATCATTCTTTAGCTCACTCTGTCACCCCAGTTCAGACATGGCCATATGCAAATCAGTCTGACCCTGTGCCTCATGGGAACAGTCCAGCCCGAACTGCCAAGCCATGTCTTCCATGGACCGGAAACAAGCATCCTGGGACCGGTTTCTGGCTAATCAGCCATCATCAGCCAGCCAGCCACTCCGCACCGTTGCCTCCTGCGAGCGGCAGAGTGAACACGCCTGCATCTGGCCCGGACACCACGATCCGCGAACTGGCACAGCAGAGGCCATTGGTTGACGGGGCTGGCCGGTGGGGCTGGGCCCGGGGCCGAGGCTGTGGGATCAGCTGAGCATGACATCCACCTGGGGCAGGAAGGCCAAGCAAGCTCCAAAAGAGAACTCTCTCAAGGATCTTTTCGCCCGGTCGCGGAGTGCGGGGCCAGCGGAGCCTGACCGGGAGGGAATGGCGGTGCAGATGGCCACCGCTGCAGAGGCGCCCATGACCTGGGCTTTCCTGGAATCACTCATCGCAACATTGTGGGACAACCTCCAGACAGTGAAGCGCGATCTCACAACGGAGATCAAAGATATCGGCAAGGATGTGGACAATATAGGGGAAAGAGTGGCGTCCCTGGAGACCAAAAGCGACATTCGGGACACTGAACTTGCAGCCATGCAACAGGAGGTCTTGCAGATACACGAGCAGCAGGTGGATGTCCAATCTCACTTGGAGGACCTCGAGAACCACTCCCGCCGACACAACATTCGTATCAGAGGAGTGAGCACTGACGAAGAGGCGGGCGACACCTTTGGTTACATTCGAGAACTCTTCAACTATGTCTTGGGCAACCCACCAGACTTTAACCTCAAACTGGACAAGGCGCACAGAGTAGGCCCCCTCAGGGCACCAATAGCCCCCCCCCCCGGCGGACATACTGGTTTGCGTCCAAGACTATCACACCTAGGAAGACATCCTCCGTAAAGCCCGCTCAATGCAACCGATCACTTTCCGTAACCAGCCACTGGCCCTTTATCAGGACCTTGCCGCCCTCACTCTCCAAAGACGCCGGACATTCCGGCCCATCACGGAGGCCCTGCACCAAAAAAACATTTCCTTCTCCTGGGGGCACCCATTTCGCCTTATATGACGATGGAGAGGATCCGGACCAAGACTCTACTGACGGCCATCCGAGATGGAGGCAGCAGCATCGCCGGTGCCGCATTCGAAAACCGGATCCGTAGGAGGTCCAGAAGGAGCAGCAGGCGGCCCTGGCGGCGCTGCCTGGAGTCCTGGCCAACACGACCACCAAGTAACTGGCTCCGACTACCATGATACAGTTTCTCATAGCTGCCCGGGGGGGCGGAGGGATGGGGGGGGGGAGCTCCCATTGGCCACCATTCGACCCCAAAGACTTTTTTCCTGTTCATCCTGGGATGACGGACTACTGATTGCATTCACAAACTCCTTATTTTTCCCTTTTGGCGCCAGTGGTGCCTTGATTTTTTTTCTTTCAATTTTTGTGGATCTTTCTTCTTCTTTGCTCTTTATCTCTCTTTCTTTGCTGTCCTTTGTTTCTGGGGGGGGGGGCCTGGTCCAGACGGCGACATGCTGCATTTCCTCTCGCGCTGGTGTTCAAGAGCCCTGGTGGTCTTGCTGCTCCTGCTTGGTGCTAACCCATATTTAGGTGTAAGATGTCGCCACCCTCAATTAAGGTTCTCACTTTCAATGTAAGAGGGCTCAACAACCCCATCAAACACAGGGCAGTTCTCTCCTACCGAGAGAATACGAGGGCAGACATTGCCTCCTCCAGGAGACTCATCTCCTTACCAAGGACCCGCGCTTTCCCGACCCAATTCTTCTCTTCCACTTCCTCTAAGACGGCAAGGGTAGCTATCCTCGTTTAAAGGGCTTTTCAGGTGAAGGCGATACAGAAAGGAGTTGAGATCAAAGGCAGACTTCTCACCCACCACTTTACTATAGGGGGCCAAACTGTGGTCGTGGGCTCAGTTTACGCACCCAACAATGGTCAGGAACGCTTTCTGCACGATGCCCTTACGGCTGCCACTGCCACACAGGAACACCACATATTAATGGGGGGGTACCTCAAAATAATATTTGACAATGACCTTGACAGGTCAACACAATGCACGAGCCAGGAGGATGCTCTTTTCCCCACAGGGCTCTCAAGACTACACGATCTAGACCTTACAGATCTATAGAGACACCGACAACCTCACTCACGGGCATTCTCTTACTATTCCAATGCCCACAAAACCTATGCGAGACTAGATTATTTTCTTGGTACCAAAACTCTTCGCGAGACCACACTTTCAATCGACATACTTGCAGCATTCCTGTCTGATCACAATCTGGTAGAATTCACGCTGGATCTTCCACAGTCCTGACATCCGGCCAGACACTGGCGCTTTCAGGACCACTCTCTTGCAAAGACCAGCCATGGTCACTCAGATACAACACGCAATAGAGGATTACCTCTCGCACAATGACACCCCAGACACCGCTCTCTCCACACGATGGGAAGCCCTTAAAGCGGTCATCAGGGGGGAGGTCATCGCTATCTCTTCCGCGGATAACACGGACCGCAAGGCAAAGAGGGAGGAGCTTACACAGAAGGTGCGGGAACTGGAGCAGATGCACCAGCGGACGAGGGCCCCCCGTACATGGCGACAGCTAATAGTCGCTCGGACACAACTGACAGCTTTAGACCGGGATAAGGCAGAATATGCTGCAATGCGGTTACGACACTCTTTCTACACTGGCGGGGATAAACGCGGCTGTCTTCTTGCGCACAAACTTCGTGAAGCTCGCTTACGCGAGGGCATCCAGGAAATCAGAGATGGCACGGGTTAAAGCGTGCTCCGATAACACGGCTATTGTCGAAACCTTCCGCAAGTTTTACGCCCAACTCTACGATGACCAGCCTCTGGACGAGGCGGACATCGATTCTTACCTAACCGAGGCCCGCCTACCCACATTTTCACTGGACCAGGCAGCCCATATCGAAAGGGGGATTAGGCCAGAGGAAGTTATCTCCACCATCGCCCGCCTGAATCTGGGCAAATCATCTGGCCGGGACGGCTACACAGCGGCCTTTCATAAACAACTGTGCGCGTTGCTCACCCCCCTGCTTACCAGGCTCTTTAATTCTTTCTTGGTGTCGGGGACCATCCCTCCCTCCATGCTGAAAGCGGCAATAGTCGTCCTCCCTAAGCCTGGGAAAGACAAATCTGAATGCGGATCATATCGGCCTATCTCACTCCTGAACATAGATCTGAAGGTTTACACCAGCATTCTGGCAAGCCGACTTGCCCCCTATATGCAGGTGCTAGTGGACCCCGACTAAGCAGGGTTCATTCCGCAACAGCAGACAAGTGACATTACGAAACGTGTTACTCACCTCATAGAAAAAGCCTCTCGCATACAGGGGAAGTGCATGCTGCTCACGATCGACGCAGTGAAGACCTTCGACCGGGTCTATTGGCCAATCTCGAGCAGGTACTGGCCCACATCGGCTTTGGGGAGAAAATGCGGACACATATTTTTAATTGCTACCGATCCCCCATGGCGAGCGTGAGAATTAATGAGCACACCTCCACTCCCTTCCCCAGTCATAGGGGAACGAGGCAGGGACCCCCCTGTCACCCCTACTCTTCGCTCCATACATGGAGCCCATGGCGCAGAGGGTCAGGGACCACACTCAGATCACAGGCATCCACTTTGGTGGGGACACTCATACTATTAGTCTGCATGCGGACAATATGCTGGTCACTTTAGCGAACCCTGAGGCAGCATTGGGTACTTTTCTGAAGGAACTAGACACCTTCGCCCGAGCCTCTGGGTTCAAGGTTAATCTGACTAAATCTATAGCGATGAAGCTCTCATTGCCACCCCAGGAGAAGGCTTCCCTACAGGCCCGCTATCCCCTACGGTGGTCAGACAATACCGTCCCATATCTGGGTAAATATCCGGCCCCAACCCTACAGGATATGAGACTGGCTAACTTCTAACTCCTCCACACTCACATCCGCACTGAGCTCCAGAGGTGGAAACACCACCAGATCTCCAGGCTGGGGCGTGTCGCTGCGATAAAGATGACGATCCTTCCCAAAATCCTCTATTTATTTTAAACACTTCCTCTGCCACCTCCAATTGCCTGGCTTCAGAAGGTACAATCAGACCTCTCTCTTTTCATCTGGCAGGGACGTAAACCTCGACTAAAACGAGCAGTCGGCTTTCTCCCACCCCACGAAGGGGACTCGGAATCCCGGACCTCGCACTCTACTACAAGGCCACACAGCTTAGATACTTGGTCGAATGGAGCCGGGCCGAATCTGAAAATAATTGGCTCTTCCAGGATCGCGCCGGTGCAGGTACCTCTCTCATGAAGATCCCCTTCCTCTTGAAAGCCCACCGCCCCCCGCCCAACCTATATGCCTCGCAGGTGACGCGTACAACTCTCTCGGTCTGGGACCAGACGAACATACCCCGCGACTTCACGACCTTCCCTTCGCCACTTACGTCGATCTTAGCCCCGGGACAGACTCACAATTCTTTCAATAGTGGCGGGAGGCCAGATGCCGCGCGTTAGGCCTTTTATTTGCCAAGGGCGACATCATCCCCTTTCCACAACTTCGGGCCAACTATGGCCTTCCAGAGTCGGAGCACGTGCGCTATCTCCAGGTACGACACTGGGCAATGCACCCCGACAACCGCCCAGAGGCGGTGAGGCTCCTTACACCATTCGAACGTTGGCTCATAACACGGTCCACGGACAAGAAACTGATTTCTGATCTCTATAAGATGCTCCAATCCAGATACACCTACACTTACCAGGTGGGGAGGGCTCGTTGGGAATGGGAATTAGGGCGCAACCTCAATCCTGAGGAATGGGAAGGTGCATGCTATAGGGCACGCCACACAGCAACACATGTAGGTCTCACCGAAACATTCACCAAATTAGTCTATCACCGGTATTACACCCCAGAGAGACTCCACGTGGCTGACGTGACCAAGAGCCCTGATTGCTGGCGGGGTTCTGGGCGGATGGGCACGCTGGTCCACCTTCTCTGGGGCTGTGAACATCTTCGGGCCTACTAGACACACATCTTGGATGAAGTGGACAAACGCCTCGATACAGTGATCCCTAGACTCCCTGCATATGTCCTCCTAGGGATGCCCAACCCTCTCACCTACCCCCTAAAGTCCAGGCGAGGGTAACAGATAGCTATAGCTCTCACCACAGCCATCCAGAACATACTGATTCACTGGAGGACCCCACTCATTCCTGCACACATGGGTTGGTAACAATGACTATAGCATGTCCTGGGAATGGAAAAGATCTCTCTCACACTGGCCGGGTAAGGCTCCTCCTTCAGCGACCTATGGCAGACATTTCTCACCCTGCTGGCACAAGACTTTTGCGAGTTGACTTGCCCCAGGTATCTGCGTCTCTTACGTTTAACAGCACCAGAACCCGCTTTGTAAACTGCACGAACACCAGGACTGACACACTGCCTGGCCTTCCGCTCCACTACCAAACTGGACCATGGATGGGTGGGGGGTGGCTACGCTTTCTCTTTTCCTTTTCCTTTCAATCTTTGGGTGGGGGGTGTGAGGGTATGTTAATTGTTTATCTTGAGATATTATTATTTTGCTTTATTTCCCAGCCGGGTCCTGAGCGACCCTTATAATGTACACTTACTTTCTACAGCTCTTAATAAAAAGAATTAAACCATAAAATCATAAAAGAAATGCGATACAGCCAAAGATGTCCTTCAAATAATTTGACATTTGTGCTAGTTTAAAATATTAGGTTACAATCTAGTTAATATGAGGTCTAAAGCTGATAATGCAAAAACTTTCCTACGACTTCTTATAAGCCTAGGGCTACCAGCCCTGAAGTCAGTAGATGAAACATCTAATACGTAGAAGTTTATCCAACCGCACACAGTCCAACATTCGTAACGCAAGTGAAAGCTAGCAGGTGATACTGTGACGTAAATAAGGAATAAAGTGCTGATGCAATAATCATATCAACTGACGATGTTTGTCCGAAGTAGGCAATGTGCCTATGTGTTGGTTGCTTGTGTCCTTGTGCAAGTTCTCTGATTTTGCATTAGGTTTGTTCAAGTTTGATGTTGGCTGTGAGGTCATTTAAAGTCAGGAACACTATAGGGTTCCTGACTTTAAATGACCTCATTTTTGTTTATGGCTCAAACTGACTTGTTCATTTACAACACCGCTTTACGAGGCTCAATGCTGGTCCTAGCTATAATTTAAAATAAACAGGAGAAGTAAAGTTCCCTAACGGGCAGACTTGATTCATCTGTCTCTCTTTTCTAGTTCCTTTGCTGCTAAGCTCAGAGTCTTCACAGTCTTGCATGCCAGTTGGACAGTCGATCCTCCTAATGAGTTTATAACAGCAGATCTTATTTGTTGTTACTTCAATGTTGGCAGTAAAAGAGTTTTCTGGAGGGGTAGTAACGCCGGGCAAGTGCACAATAGATGGAGCAATGATTTGTTACTATAACCGCAGAGGTGACAGTCCAGGGTTGGCCAAAACCGTTTCCACTTTGGTGTTAAATCTTTAAATGGGTAGACTTCGAGCCTCAATAACATCAGGTTAAACTTTTTTTTGATCTTGAGAAGTGGTCCAGGAAGTACAGATTAGGTTTTAGGGCCAGATGTACGACCGGTTTTTGCATGCGCAAACAGGTTTGCGGACCCGTTTGTGCATGCAAAAACATATTGGGCCATGTACATAGCCTATTTAGCGAGTCGCAATTTGTTTGCAACTCGCTAAATAGGTTTTGTGACTCCCTATTTGGAAGGGGCATTCAAAACAATGTGCTAATGTTTTGCGACCGCAATTACGGTCCCAAAACACTCGCAATTACCACCTAATTCAAGTAGACGGTAATGCATTTGCAAAGGGGAAGGGGTCCCCAAGGGTCCCCTTTCCCTTTGCAAATGCATGCGAAATAATTTTTTAAGGGCAGGCAGTGGTCCCATGTACCACTGCCTGCCCTTAAAAAATTATACGAAAAAGTTTTTTTTTTCTTTTTTAAATGCATCTCATTTTCCTTTAAGGAAAACGGGCTGCATTTAAAATAAAAAGCTGCTTTATTAAAAAGCAGTCCCAGACATGGTGGTCTGCTGAGCCCAGCAGACCACCACCCCTGGGAGGGCTGGCATTCACAATGGGCTCGCTAATTACATGAAGCTCATTAATTTTAATGAGCCTCGCAATTTGCGACCCCATTGGGTTTCGCAAAACAGTGTAAACACACTGTTGTACATTCCAGTTAGCGCTTTGCAATTTGCGACTCGCAATGTGTCACAAATTGTGAGGCGCTAAATGAAAGGGTCGTACATCTGGCCGCTAGAGTTTTACATGTAGGCATCACCACCCACGGATAGCTTTTGTTTGTCAAGGTTGCTTTGTCTATTAGCAGTGATTGCAGCCTGATGGCTTTGTTAGTAGTTTGTTTGAACTTGAGGTAGGCGTATACTGTGTGCCAAGCCTCTTCTAACTTTAGAGATGAAAGTGATTGAAGTAGAACAAAGTGAGATGAGTTCTTTTGTGTAGATTGTTTTTCGATTTCCAGCCAACAATGATGGGCGAGGGAGTTTGCCTCTGCTGCTCTCATTCTCCAGTAACATTTTATGAGGGCGCCTTGTTTTGCCTGAATCTGTTTTTTAATCCGAATTCCAGTTTGATGTGAGCTTGTCATGTGTATCATGGGACTGAAAATAATTTCTTGAAAAAGCTAGATTGAGAGGTGTTCAAACCTGATTCAAAAGACACACAATTGATGGACGGAATGCAGAACAAATCAAAACATTCACCCCCAGTCAAGAGATCTGGGTTAAATCCATCATTCTTTTGCTCACCATGCCACCCCAGTTTAGACCTGGCTATATGCAAATCAGTCTTGACCCTGTGCCTCATGGGAACAGTCCAGCCCGAACTGCCAAGCCAGGTCCTCCCTGGACCGGAAACAAGCATCCTAGGATCGGTTTTGGGGTTTCACCCCTCTTCAGCTAGGATAGCTTGATTCCAGTGGCACAGTGAGCCCAGGACTCACGTCTCAGCATACCTGGCGCACTTAGGGCGAGAAAGCAAAAGACACACAATTGATGGACGGAATGTAGAACAAATCAAAACATTCACCCCCAGTCAAGAGATCTGGGTTAAATCCATCATTCTTTTGCTCACCATGCCACCCCAGTTTAGACCTGGCTATATGCAAATCAGTCTTGACCCTGTGCCTCATGGGAACAGTCCAGCCTGAACTGCCAAGCCAGGTCCTCCCTGGACCGGAAACAAACATCCTAGGACCGGTTTCGGGGTTTCACCCCTCTTTAGCCAGGATAGCTTGATTCCAGTGGCACAGTGAGCCCAGGACTCACGTCTGAGCATACCTGGCGCACTTAGGGCGAGAAAGCAAAAGACACACAATTAATGGATGGAATGCAGAACAAATCAAAACATTCACCCCAGTCATGAGATCTGGGTTAAATAATCAATGTCACCCCGAGTGGGACGGGTATGCTCAGACGTGAGTCCCGTGCTCTCCATGCCACTGGAATCAAGCTATCCTGGCTGAAGAGGGGTGAAACCCCGAAACCGGTCCTAGGATGCTTGGTTCCAGTCCAGGGAGGACCTGGCTTGGCAGTTCGGGCTGGACTGTTCCCATGAGGCACAGGGTCAAGACTGATTTGCATATGGCTGGGTTCAAACTGGAATGGCATGGTGAGCAAAAAACCGATGGATTTAGGCCCAGATCTCTGTACTGGCGTGAATGCATGACATTGTTCTGCATTCTGTCCATCAATCAATCAATCAATCAATCAATCAATCAAGCCATTTATAAAGCGCACTACTCACCCGGAGGGTCTCAAGGCGCTAGGGGGGTAGGGGGGGGTGCCGCTACTGCTCGAACAGCCAGGTCTTGTGCTTCTTCCTGAAGGAGAGGTGGTCTTGGGTCAGGCGCAGGTCGGGAGGGAGGGAGTTCCAGGACTTGGCGGCCAGGTAGGAGAAGGACCTTCCTCCTGTTGTCGCTCTACGGATGCGGGGGATGGCGGCGAGGGCGTGGCTGGCTGATCGGAGATGGCGTTTGGTAGCGTAGAAGTTGAGGCGGTTGTTGAGGTAACTCGGGCCTTGGTCGTGTAGGGCTTTGTGTGCGTGGGTGAGGAGACGGAAGGTGATTCTCTTGTTGACGGGGAGCCAGTGCAGGTCTCTCAGATGTCCGGAGATGTGGCTGCTTCGGGGGATGTCGAGGATGAGTCTGGCTGAGGCGTTCTGTATCCGCTGGAGTCTCTTCTGGAGCTTGGCGGTGGTTCCGGCGTAGAGGGCGTTGCCGTAGTCCAGTCGGCTGGTGACAAGGGCCTGGGTGACCGTCTTCCTGGTCTCGGTGGGGATCCACCGGAAGATCTTCCGTAGCATGCGCAGGATGTTGAAACAGGACGAGGAGACGGCGTTGACTTGTCTGGTCATGGAGAGGGAGGAGTCCAGGATGAAGCCCAGGTTTCGTGCGTGGTCTGTCGGTTTGGGTGCGGTGCCCAGGGCGGGGGGCCACCAGGAGTCGTCCCAGGCGGAGGGCGAGGAGCCCAGGATGAGGACTTCCGTCTTGTCTGAGTTCAGTTTACGTCTTTCATCCCTTCGTGGAGGTTGGCTCTGGCGGCGGCGGGGTCGTTGGTCAGGGAGAGGATCAGCTGGGTGTCGTCGGCGTAGGAGATGATGTTGAGGTTGTGTTGGCGTGCGATGGCCGCAAGGGGGCTCATGTAGACGTTGAAGAGGGTGGGGCTGAGTGAGGATCATTGGGGGACGCCGCAGATGATTTCGGTGGCCTCTGACTTGTACGTCGAGGAAGGAGATGATCCATTCCAGTGCCTTCTCCTGGATTCCGGCGTTGCTGAGGCGCTGCACTAGGGTGCGGTGGCAGACAGTGTCGAAAGCCGCGGAGAGGTCTAGGAGGATGAGGGCCGCTGTTTCTCCGTTGTCCAGCAGGGCTCGGATGTCATCGGTGGCAGCGATGAGGGCGGTCTCGGTGCTGTGGTTGGCTCGGAAGCCAGACTGTGAAGGGTCGAGGGATCCATTCGTCTCGAGGAAGGCGGCCAGCTGCTTGTTGACGGTCTTCTCGATGACTTTGGCTGGAAACGGGAGGAGCGAGATGGGGCGGTAATTCTTGAGTTCGGTGGGGTCCGCTGTTGGTTTCTTTAGTAGAGCGCTGAGTTCGGCGTGCTTCCAGCTCTCAGGGAAGGTGGCGGTGTCGAAGGAGGTGTTGATGATGTCTCGCAGGTGGGGTGCGATGACAGCGTCGGCCTTGTTGAATACGTGGTGAGGGCAGGGGTCGGTCGGAGATCCGGTGTGGATAGAGTTCATCGTGTGGATGGTGTCTTCTGTGTTGATCGGGGTCCAGGCGCTGAGGGTGGTGGTGGGGGGCGTTGGTGCGGTCGTGGGGGGCGTTGTTTGTGGGATGAAGCTGTTGTGTATGTCAGCGATCTTGTTGTGGAAGTAGGAGGCGAGGGAGTTGCAGAGGTCTTGCGATGGGGTGATGTCGTTGTTTCCGGCGTTGGGGTTGGAGAGCTCTTTCACGATGTTGAAGAGTTCCTTGCAGTTGTGTGCGTTGTTGTCCAGCCGGTCCTTGAATGCAGTTTTCTTGGTGGCGTGGATTAGTTGATGGTGCTTCCGGGTGGCGAGCTTGAGGGTGGTCATGTTGTCCGGTGTTGGCTCCCTTCTCCAGGCTTTCTCGGGGGCTCGGCAGTTCTTTTTGGAGCTCTTGAGTTCGTCGGTGAACCATGGGGCCTTCTTGCTGCCGGGTCTGTTGGGCGGGGTCCTCAGTGGGGCGAGTTCGTCCGCGCAGGTGCTGATCCACTTCGTGAGGTTGTCGGCGGCCTGGCTAGGGTTCGCTGAGCTGGCTGGAGGGTGCTGTCTCAGGGAGGCGGCGAGCTGGTCGGCTGTGATCTTGTTCCAGCTTCTACGAGCCTCCTGTTGCTGGTGGTGGTGGATCGTGGTTCTTCTGAAGGTGAAGTGGACGCAGCTGTGGTCCGTCCAGTGGAGTCCAGTGGCGTGGCTGAAGGCGATGTCTTTGCTGGATGAGAAGATGGCGTCGAGTGTGTGTCCGGCGAGGTGGGTGGGGGTGGACACCAGCTGCTTGAGTCCGAGGTTGGCGAGGTTGTCAAGCAGGGTGGTGGTGTTGCGGTCGTTGTTGTTCTCCAGGTGGAAGTTGATGTCCCCCAGGAGGATGTAGTCAGCGGAGGGGAGGGCGTGCGGGCTGATGAAGTCGGCGATGTCTTCGCTGAATGTTGTGCGTGGTCCCGGGGGTCGGTAGATCAGGGTGCCTCTGAGGGTGGTCTTGGGGTCGGTGTGGATCTGGAAGTGTAGGTGTTCGGCGGTAGTCAGGGTGTCATCGGTGTTGGTCGTGATGCGGATGGTGTTCTTGTGGACGATGGCGATGCCTCCTCCAGTCTGGTTGTCGCGGTCTCTCCGGGTGATCTTGTATCCCTCTGGGATGGCGATGGCGATGTCGGGCGCTGAGGAGTCGTTCATCCAGGTTTCCGTGAGGAAGGCAACGTCTGGAGATGTGGTGTCGAGGAGGTTCCAGAGTTCGATGGCGTGTCTGTGGACGGAGCGGGTGTTGAGCAGGATGCACTTGAGGTGGTTGCTGCTGGTGTTCGGCTTGGCGGGTGCTGGTGCGGGGCAGGTCCGGATGCAGGTGTACTTGCAGGCGAGGCAGCTGAAGGGTCCGTGGGTGCGTCTCGGGGTGGCTTGGTAGCATCCCGGGGTTCGGCCGTTGTTGAGTGCGTTGAGGGTGGCGGCGTCGTACGTCCGGCGGGTGGGCTGGGGTCCTCGGGGCCAGGGGTTCGGGCGCTGGGCGCGGGCCAGGCACGGACGGGCGCAGACGGGCTTACCTTTGGTGCACCTTCGGTGCACAATCGGTGCGCCCGCTGTGCGTGCACGCTGCGCGTTGGCCACTCTGCCATATGAGGAGAGTGGGGGGGCAGAGCGAGGGAGGGGCAGCCGGGAGGGGGAGCGGGGTGGCGAATGGGGAGTGCGAGCGAGGGAAGGGGGGGGGGCCGCAGGGGGGCAGCGGCGGGGAGGTGGCGGGAAACGCGGCCGGGGCTGGGCGAGGGGGGGGGAGTACAGGGGCTGGGTAAAACGGCGGGAACGATCGGCGGCGAAGCAAGCTGGTGGCAGGGGGCACAGACAGGAGATCCGCAGACCAAGCGGATCCGGCGGTCAGGGCACGGCAGAGGGCGCAGGGCCCAGCTCGGGCAGAGGTGGCACCAGGGGACGGGCTCACTCGCGGGGAGTGTGCTCGGGGGGTGACCTGTCCGGGTCACCCCCCGAGCATCATTAGTTTTAAGCTCTTCCGATCCCTACGAGATTGAGGGCAAGAATTTAGCTGCTATGACATTCAGCAAATGATTTGTTGAACAGTCTATGAGTTTTTTTGGTAAGATTTTTAATGCAAATAGCAGCTGGTTTGCTTTTACTTGCCTTGATACCAAATATTGCTTATAGTTAAGGTGCCGATCAAGTAATACCCCCAGACGTCTTTGGTTGTCACTAAATTTGAGGCATTCCTGTGCTTGCTCCAGGATACCTTTGTAATGAAACAAAAAAGTATACCAGGACTCCTAGGCATCTGGATATCTCTCAGAGATCTAGAGCTACCAAATGTTCTAAGTTAGAAAGGAAAATTAATAAATCAACCAAAAATGCAAAGTTATGGTCTGATCTTCACTCTGCGGTTTCTTCTCGCAATATGCATAAAATCTGACTCATAATAACCAGAAGTTTGGGTAGAGATCACCTCAAAACTCCTACTCCTATTGATGAAAATCTTTTATATTCTAAATTTTGTGCTCTGTACACATCTTCTTCCGATCTATCAAATTTGGGACTCAGATTTTTAAAACGTTTCAGAGATTTTTTTTTTCAATGAAAAAAATTGGAGTTGGTAAAAGTAAACACATATTTAGGTGCAAACATCTCAAATAATGTTTCTTGGGTCCCATATAATACCTCTCAGGCTGTATAGAAGGGACATTTTTTTGCTGTTAAAGGTGTATATTGCTAGCGTGGTTCCTGTTGCTCTATATGGAATAGATATTCAAAAAAACAATGGGGTAACCCAGTATCCCTCAGAACCTGGGCAGTAAGTTTATAAGTTAACAGTGGTTCTGTTGGGTGAAAGTATTGCTTTGCGCATTCGGTTTAGTCAAGCATTTTTCAACAATGTACATTAATTTGACTTTAAGCAACACACAAGACAGTTCAAATGCAACCAAAAATTCTTTATATATGAATTGCGTCATTCATATATGCATACATCAATATTTTCACGAGTGGCCGTCATGCAATGATGTGTTGACAGAAGTGACACAGTGAGAAATAGGTGCTCGGTGACAATGTGCGTGATATGTACAGTAGTTTAAAAGCGAATTTTTTGAAAGTGGCCAGGATGTGTCGAATAGTAAAACTGCGCTATGGAAGAGTTCTTTTTTGGCACAGGTTCTATACGAAGGTCCACAAATTAGTCGACGTTTCAACCCTAGTACTGCCCTCTTGATAGGTCAGTGCGGGTCTTCATCAGGACTTGAATTTAAGCGTGACGGCCTTAGAAGGTCTAAGTCTATGGAGTAGGTAAAAATCCGGCGTTAGTGTCAGGATGGGGTTCACGCCTGTGGGTCCTGGCTCGTCTGGTGTGAATCACACCAGACGAGCCAGGACCCACAGGCCGGCTGTCCGTTTCTTCAGAACAAGTAAAATTTCGTCTGAAGAAGCCCATTCCTACCTACACTAATGAGGTAGAAGGATCTGGATTATAGACAGCACCGCTCAAGTAAATAGACACCGTCAATATCAAACACTATGATGGAGCCTCAAGTGAACTAACAAGGGCCCGTCAATAGGATAAACCATTGGAGTGAACCCCATCCTGACACTAACGCCGGATTTTTACCTACTCCATAGACTTAGACCTTCTAAGGCCGTCACGCTTAAATTCAAGTCCTGATGAAGACCCGCACTGACCTATCAAGAGGGCAGTACTAGGGTTGAAACGTCGACTAATTTGTGGACCTTCGTATAGAACCTGTGCCAAAAAAGAACTCTTCCATAGCGCAGTTTTACTATTCGACACATCCTGGCCACTTTCAAAAAATTCGCTTTTAAACTACTGTACATATCACGCACATTGTCACCGAGCACCTATTTCTCACTGTGTCACTTCTGTCAACACATCATTGCATGACGGCCACTCGTGAAAATATTGATGTATGCATATATGAATGACGCAATTCATATATAATGAATTTTTGGTTGCATTTGAACTGTCTTGTGTGTTGCTTAAAGTCAAATTAATGTACATTGTTGAAAAATGCTTGACTAAACCGAATGCGCAAAGCAATACTTTCACCCAACAGAACCACTGTTAACTTATAAACTATATGGAATAGAAGCAAGGTCGCTTTCTTCATTTATCTCTAATATTGAATCTATTTTATGGAAGGGCTACCTTGGTGTAAGCTCCTCCAGCTCTATTGAAATGATTTGTCTTGAGCTGGGCTTAATGGGTATTACCTTCTGTGCCTACTGCCAAATAATTTAATATTTTCAATAATTATTCTGGACTCCCAAAAATGCATAGAAAAATGTAACTTGGTGGGAACTTGTGTGGGATAATAACAAGATTTACACTTTTGGGGCTGTTTACTCCTATTGTATACCACAGTTTCCCTTAAATAATCATGGGGTGTTATTGTGTCTACATAGTAGTGCCTTAAAGTGTTACTTAAAAAAGCATGCTAGAAATGGAAGTTTCCGGCTTGAGTTGCAACATTGTTTAGAAAAAAGAAGATTACAGCTGGGCTGTACGCAAGAAGTGGTGAGATGCAATTGTATTTAAAGTCCATCATATTTCCCCTTGGGCGTGAAATTCAGGTTTAACCAGATGCCCTGGGGTGATAATGTGTGGATCAAGAAGGATGGGGTCTCCCCACATCCATGCTGTGAATATTGTGGAGTTGTTAAACATCATTTGAATCATGTGCTTTTTTTTCTGTCCTGACCTTTTTGATCTGCATTTTTTTTCTATCCTGTGATTTTAAGGTATTCTGTAGTAATGCACAAAGAAGCACTTAACTTTTTTAAAACTCTCCTACCTTGAATATTTCTTATCATTTAATTAGGTTTTTGGGTGCTTTCTTGATATAAATTGACCTATTTGTATTCACTACAATGTATTTTGCTTTCTCTAATCAAGTTTTGTATTGTTTTAATTACATGTATTTTTAATTCACTGTATTTATTTATTATTGATTATTGTGGTATTTAAGTTTAATCTGTGGATGCACTTTAAAGATTAAATAAATAAAGAAAATATTAAAATAACAAAGCAAACTTTGGATGTGGATAGCCACATCATGTTGAAGGTGTGCATACAACAAAACAATTTTTTTTTATATTTACAGAGTTGTGTCAGTAACTAAAAAGTAATACAATGCATGGGAGGGTGCAGAAGCAAACAAGGGACCTGATGCAGAAGTGAAATTGGAGGCGAGGGCAGGGGGAAGCAACCTGGGGAACGGAATCAACATGGGAGGGGCAAAGAAGCACATGATGAGACCAGGGAACATTGAGGGGAGCACTGAAGCACATGGCAAAACAGAGCTACACAGACAATGAGGGAGCACACAAGCTATAGAGAGATAGACCAACATGGGGAAGGGAGAAGCAACAAGGGGACAGAAACAACATGGGTGGGGCAGAGAAAAACGTGGCGAGAGAAAGTGTTGGAACTGGCCCCCTCTGCAGTATCACCCCCAAACTTTTTGCCTACCTCCTCCATTTTATCTCCCCAGAACATGGTAAGTTTGGCTTATCCCCAATTGGTATATTTAATTTACTTGTAATTCCCGAGTAAAGTGATATTACATGTACCCAGGTACACTTGAGTAGTTCTTCAAACCTGTCTCAGGCCTGCAATTACAGCCTGTGTGAGCAGTTTTAAACTGCCATTTCGACCTGGTAAAATAAACTGCTGCCAGGCCCAAACCTTCCTTTTTAGGTCTCGGCTGCGAAGGCTGCGCTTGCGCAGTCTCGCTCCGAGATTTAATGAGTTTGAGTGACTTTGAGAAGAGGGGCTTGCACCCGCCCCTCTTCTCTCCTGTTCTCCATTGGCTGGCCTCTTAAATGCTGGCCAGCCACTGGAGAAGAGGTCCAGTCACTCCGTTGAAGCCCCGTCCTTTTCGGATCGGGGGGCGTGTTTTTTCGTTGCTTTTCGCAGGGCGTGTTTTTCTCTCCTCCAGCCAATGGCAAGAGGAGAGAAAAAGAAACACGCCCCCGAATCCGAAACCGAGGCTGCGTTTCTCCGAGGCAGTTCTTCTCTGCCTCGGAGAAAGGCGGTGGTGTCCCGGCGTTGCTCCCTCACCTGATCTCCTTGTATTGCTATCGGGATCCGCACCGTGCTTTGGACGCCTTTCCCCCTTGTTAAAGCTCTTTCCTCGTGGCTTAGGAGACGGGACCGGAAGAAATTACGTTTAGTACACTGCAGCCAATTAGAAGAGGAGTACAACATTTTGCCTCTCCCCGACTTCCAGCTCATCTTCTCGTGTTTCTTTGCACGTAAACGGGAAACCTTCCCACGCCACGGCCCACCGACACTCCCTCCGCTGCTGAAGTTCTCGACCAGGATGTATTTTGTGTGATTTACGGATGGGGGGCGTGGTTAAGCTTCCTTATGTCAAAGGGGTGTGTTCTTCTACTTCAATTCACTATTGTGCGAGTCGGCGGCAGTTTGTAAACCCTACTCCTCACCCGTCCCCTGACTCTCGCTTCTTACTCCGGGACAGCCATGTCGGACCAGGCTCCCTTCGACACCAATGTCATCACCCTGACCCGGTTTGTGATGGAGGAGGGCAGGAAAGCCAAGGGGACAGGAGAGCTGACCCAGCTGCTCAACTCCCTCTGCACGGCTGTGAAAGCCATCTCCTCCGCTGTCCGGAAGGCTGGGCTTGCCAACCTGTGAGTGTGACTTCTTTCCGCCCCAAAGGGGCCAGTTTGCCTGGTGTGAGGTAGCACAACGCCACCAGCAATTTTACAAATAGCCGCCCAAGTCTTATCCAATTTGAGGGCGTGTCCTCGGTTTCTTTACACCTGGCCTGTCAGTGTCTCTCAGAATTTTTTTTTTTAATGTGGATTTTGACGTCAATGCCTCCATGAAATTAATATAAACGTGACACGCTGTAATGCGCCTTCCTAGAAGCCCACCAGGCTTTAGGGGTGCTTATGGTCCCCTGACTCTGGACTGGGGAGTAAATCGAGGCTTTGGACATCAGAGGTGCTAGTCGGTGGATGGGTCACTGAAATTCTAGTTTTCCGTTCCTAACCATGCGTTCCTCCTGGGCAAGGTGGGGATTTGCAAACTGGCTGAGGCTTTGTGGCCTGCTCTGTAGATCATTGGTCTCCTATTGGCCCTGGGGTCTGGCTGTCAAATCTTCAGTCTCGGCTGCATCCTTCAGGTCACCGCTAATGGCCGCTGCCCTGGTACTGTGCAGAGAGTTATCCAAATGGAGACCTGCCACTCTGCAGATCTTCCAACCGCCCTCTCTTTCTGTCTCTCCTTCACCCTCTTCCCTCCCTCGCCCTCTCTTACACAGTCACCGCATGCCTGTGTCTCGCGCCGTCTCACTGTCTCACACACTCCTGCTTGTTTCTCTGCCCCCTCTCCTTTTTCGTACCTCCTCTCTCAACACAAACCGAAAGTGCCTCCCAGCAGAGCACACGGGCATCCTAGCACTTTAAGGCACGGATGGCGTTTTGAAAGTAGCAAGAACGTGTCTCGCCGGCACCCCACCCCTCGAAAAACACCCAGAAAAGAAGCGTTAATCTGCATTTCGCAAACGACACCGCCAGAGTTCACGACCCAGCGGTAACGACACGCAGACATTACGACTAATTTCCGAGATTACCGCCTGCGGTAAACGAGCCTGCGCGGGCAGACGCATTTGCGTAGTTTTTGCGCGCTGAGCCCACTGCATCTGTGGCATGGTTGTAGGTCGCACGGAAGTATTCACAACCCAGTGCTCGACACTTCGATCTATTTCGAGGTGTATTGATCCGAGGGCGCTGTTCACCACACAACGGAAATTACCGGGCACGAGTTGTCTTTTATTTCGTTTCGAATCCGCGAAACGTAGGTGCGCAGCCTCTCGCGAACTCGCTTCCCGCCGCCGTTCTGTAGCCGAGTCGGTATATTTTTCTCAACCACATAAGTGGAAAAGATGGATACAACCCCGACTGCGCCTTGACTAATATCTGTATTTTACATATGCATTTTACAGGGCTGGATGGTGCATTTCTTTGGTTTTTGGTAGCTCATGTAGAAGATGTTTTGTTTCTTACTTCCTACCCGCCTGGTGTGTACACTCTCTGTCCTGCGGATTTTTTTCCTTGTGTTTCTAAATTGACGGGCAGTATTTTTTTTTTAAATGAAAATCTGTGAACATGTCAAAAAAACATACATCACCCTAAAGTGAACGAGGTATTTTGAAGTTTTCCCTGTCTGAACTTGCACGAACACGAGGAGATGTAAGTGAAATAAATGTGTTCTCTCCCCCCCCCCCTCTTTAATCTGCTCTGCTCCTCCGCACTATTACCTCTAATGGAATGTAAACTTTTTGACAAGGGAAAGGGCAGCGCAGGTGACCCTAAACCGAGCTCGACCCCCTCAAGCCACACCTGAGGCATTTAAAACGAACGTGTTTGTGCGAAGGAACATGTTAACTTTGGGGGAAAGGTCAGAAGTGTGATTTTTGGCACCACGCTTTGGAAGAGCAGCAGGTATTTTCAGCAATGCTAAGCGGCCTTTAAAGAACACGCGCTTAGACCTGTCCGGGGCAGAGTTTATTCCAACAATTCGTTGTAGCCTGCGCAAGATCACACAGTTCATTAACAGTCGCGGCGGAGCTGTGATCGACAACTTCAGATTTGTAATAATAACAAGCATTTACAATGCAACGGTCTCGGCATTGTTAAAGTTAGAGCTATTGGCATTGCTCATGACAATGCCGTTTCTTTAAATGTTTTAAAAACAAAAACATAAACAAAAATAATGTCATGAGCAATGCCAATAGCTCTAACTTTACCAATGCCGAGACCATTGCATTGTAAATGCTTGTTAATACATATAAGTCACCACTAGGGTAGGCCCTGGAGAGCTCAGAGGGCAAGGTGAAGTATATTCCAAATTTGGCCATGTACTTTAAAATTTTGCTTGTCCTGGTAGTAAAAAACTCTTACATTCATTTTTCAGCGCTGCAAGGCATACTTCTCCCATAGGAGAACATTGGAGTTACCTTATTACATTTAATTAGCTGTAATTTCCAAATGGAAACAGGTACCCAGTTCATGTTTTGTGTCTTTGGAATTGTAATGAAAAATCCTCTCGTTAAGGTCAGATTTTAAATTACAATTTTGAAAATGGCACTTTTAGAAAGTTGGCATTTTCCTGCATTAACCATTTAGTTTTCACAGCCTGTCTCTGGGTCACATGACTGGGTGTATCTGATTGTTGGGCTTTGTGAATTCCTCCACACACAATTAAAAGCTTCGGTGTGCCTATACGGGCCATCACTGACAGGATGGGAGGATGGAGCTGGGCACAGCCCTACATCCACTTGAATATGCTGTGTCCTGCCTTCACATAAAGAGCTACGTATCCCTGTAGCTAGTTTGCAGCCAAGACTGGGGTGGCAGGAAGCCTGTGCACTTCAAAGGGAAACCTTTAGAAGCTTTTCTCACTTCAAAGAAGGCACCTGGTATAAATATTGGACCTCAGACACCAACTCTTCAGTACACTTTTGGACCTGTGGAGGCTCTGCCAGGAAGAAGGAATGCTGGGCTGTTGATAGGACTGCCACTCTGCTAGACTGCTTCCCTGCTGGACTACTGCCTTGCTGGACTGCTGCCTTGTTGGACTGCTGACCTATTGCCCAGCTGCCCTCCTGTGTGAGTCAGACTGATTGGACCTGCATCTAAACCCAGGACTCCCAGAGTGACTCCAAGAACTAGTCTGCTGGCATCCTGTTCAGAGCCACAGGGACATAGCAGGCTCCCAACCACCTGAACCAGCACCCAAATCCAGCTGGAGCCAGCCCCTGACCTGCCAGTGGTGCCCTACAGGTCCTGGACCCTTGGTGTGGCCTCAGTGGACTTGAACTGATGTTCTTTGGCTCTTCCCGACTACGAGCTGGCCCGTTAGTGCCAAAACCTTGTCACTCACACAGCTCGCCAACACTAACTTGTTGCACTGAATAAATTGTACATTTTATCAATGCACAACTGTAGAATACAGTGGACTGCTTCTGCACTGTTATGACATCAACAAAACAATGGATGTTTAGCTCAAAGCCTTGTAATGTGGCAAATCACAAAGCTTCAGGTAGAAATAAGTACAGCTTTACATTTCAAAATGCAAAGATAGACACTGTGGTTGCAGTTGAATTTTAATGTTTTCTGAAAGGCAATGTAAAACATGCATAAGCACAGCTCATGCACAACAAATAAACAACCAATATTCAATAATGTGACTTGTTGCGGCCTAGTTATGCTAACTGAACCAAACCTATGTTAAGCATTATTTGTTAACATGAGAATAAGTTTCTCACAACTTTTTCAAGCTCACAATGTTTTATTTGCTATTTCATGCCTATCCTTCTTATTTGATAATAGGGTGCATTGCGGCTCTCACTTTTCTACCTCTTCACTTGTTCAACTTTGTTTGCTGCACTTTCACAAGCTAGGAATGACTGCAGTCTCATTTTTGTAGATGACAGCAGGACACTGGTAGACAGACACGTGGTATTATTACAATTAGTACCAGGTCCTGCTGATGTACTTCATTGCTTGAGGAAACAAAGAACAGAAGCCCACAATGCTCCCCCTCTCCCAGTGTGTGGCTGTTGTGTTTCACAGACCCACCATTCACTTAATGACCTGAGGTTAGTAACTAGCAGGCCTGAAACCTATTGGCGACCACTGTGAGATGGGCTGTGGAGTCTCAAAATTGCAAGTGATCCTATGTGGACAGTAGTATGTAAGCCGACAAAGCCCCACAGTCTGTCAGGGACTTCAGCAAGATCACAGATTGAAACTGGGTGGCACGTGAGACAACACATAGGTGCCTTTCCTGGGAGTCTTATGTGCCAATGTCTGAGTACTGATGCCCATTCTGCTTGTTCAGAGTGGGAATGATTGCAACTGCTCACCACTGGCATCTACTGAGTCATTGAATTTGGCTTTTCCTTCTTGGGATAAAATCCTAATATGCTTTTTTTAATTATTATTTTCTTGAAATTTTATATAGTGTGAACTTGGCCCGGTGGGGGATTAGTGTGCTTTACATGAACACGAGATTAAGAAGTCAAGCTGTTGCGGTACTACCGGGCAGCTGCACGACAGTTAACAAAAAATATATCAGGAACTTCATAGAATGAAGCATAAATCCGCATGTGCTTAATTGCGAATGAAAAGAAGCACTTCCAAATGTAAGGATTTCTTCTTCTATGACAGCTGCGGTGTACACTGTTATTTAAGAAAAGTGATTATTACATCTTCTGTGGGTGTTTTGGTTGGACACTTGGGGCCTCATTTACGAGACCCCAGTGGCACTTTTGCACCGCTCGAGCATCACAATTTTGACGCTCCAGTGGCACAAAGTGCCACAGCATATTTAAAAGGCCACGCAAAGCCACCGTACGTGGCTTTCATGGCATTGTAAATATGTGCCCCCTTCATGCAGGACACTGAGCTAAAGGTGAGTTCCATGTGTGTTGCTGTGGGTGTTTCCACGCAACACCCACAGAATCTGAATCATTCCCATATTTACGAGGAATCGCAAACCTGGGAATGTGTCAGAATCCTACGCCTCCCAATGGGAGGCGTGGGAGTGGCGCATCAAGGAGAAATTCTTTTACTCTACCTAGTTTTTTCCACTTTCTATGCTTGATGCATTCTGCAGCACTCATAGAAAGAGGAAAATGCTATGAATTATAGTTTTTTTGCAGGAAGATGTCCCTTCAAGCACAAAAACAATCATACCCTCAATGCAGGCACCCTTGCAACATGACGCGAGAGTGTCTGTGTTGGTGCACGGCTGCTGTTTGTGCACTGGCGCAGGGGAGAAGGACTGGAATGTGCTGTATCTTGTAGATATGGCACATTCCTGCCATTTTGTTTTGACGCACAGCAGTGCAGCAGAAAGGACTGCTGCGCTGCCATGCATCAAAAGTTTGTAAATGAGGCCCTTAGAATCTTTGTTTTTATCCACGGGTCTTCCTTTTACTAAATTATTTTTAATTTGATATTAACAAGTGCCAGAGGCATTTATTTACGGTACATTCTAAATTGAATTGATTAGTGGACAGTGATTTATAAATTGACAAAAAATATGAAATTAAAATCTGTCTAATAATTCATTAGAAATAGGTGGACTTTCTTATACCAGTGCTCCCTTGTTGTCATGGCGTTAGGGAACCTGCACTGCTAGCCTGTAGCTCTGTGAAGTTTGGTGACATCATAGTATGAATGATGCGTTCCTCATTGTGACCTATTGAGCATAAGCAGTAACAATACCTGTTGATGTGATTCAAGTTACCAGTGTCTCGCTGCTTTTCATAGAGCAAGGATGCAGGTTGCTAGTTTCTTCGGATTCAGATTACAAATTTGATTGGTAGGTTTTAAATCAATTTTATTGATCAGGAGTTTGTCTCAGCACAAGATGAGATAGAAGTTAAGAGGGCTGTTATGTTTACCTAACTGAAAATTGCATGTTTTCGAAGATTTTAATCAGGGCTGATATAAAATGACTTTCTGATGTTACACTACATGCCTGAACTTTTTTAAATGGCTAGAAAGTTTACGTTTGTGAAAATGTGCTGCACGTTTTAATGCTAATCGTTGCTGGAAAGTAATTTCTTACTTGTGAAAGTCCACTGTATTTGTTGTCTGATTTTAGAGAGATGATGCAATGTCTGACACATTTCTATGTTGGCAGAGTCCACTGTATTTGGGATATGGGATGTAATTTTATGAGACTGTGGTCTTTTCATAGAGTTATTGCAGTTACATATGTCCATTGCATGTGCTGTCTCTCAGGTTTGACCACCTTTGCTGAGATTGATTGCGGTCACCAGAATCCACTGCAGGGATGAAGTTATTTGTTTTGGCTGTTTGTTTTGCTGGTGGCCAATCAGCGATTGTATTCCTACCAGAAATGCCCCTAGTCACGCCTAACCTTCACTAGTCTCAACAAATGATGTTCCCTGGAGTGGACACTTAGGGGCCCATTAGGATGCTGTAGCATGTGCTGGGTAGCGGTGCTAGGAACGGCTGCTAGACGTGCGGGGCTCCCGCACCCCTGATTAGGATGGGACCGCCTCCCTGGTGGTCACATTCCGCTATCTTGACATTATGGAGGGGGCTGCTGTAAGCAGCACCCGCCGCAATGCCAAAATGGCATGTTGTGCATTGCCATGCACAACGTGGCAGGCACCGCGCAGTGCCAGCCGCCTTGTGCATGGCAATGTAGGTACCCCCCAAGTGCAGCCCTCCCACCCCCCCACCCCCTGTGGGCCTGCATCCTAATATGGATGGCGGTGCCTGGTAGGCACTGCCACCATATTAGTGCCCAAGTCCTCCCGGCCGGCAATCGCAATGATTACTGACCGGCGAAAAAGTGGCGGACACACTTTGCGTCCGCCGCTATACCCCCCGCCATGATGATATGGCGGGGGTATATCAGGTAGTGATGGCGGGCGGATCGCCACCGCCAGCCGGGCAGTGGCGATACGCCCGCCATCATAATGACCCTCTCAGCTCTGATGTGCTGACAGTAATAGAGGGCATCGTGTCTCAGCTACACACCTAGAGGTGGTCCTCAAAATAACAGTTATTACAACCTGATGTTCCACCCTGCCTTAGTCATTTGTTGCAAAATTCAACAGGCATATCTACAAAGAATTAGCGTAGGGCAGCACGCAACTCATTTTGCTGTGCTGCCCTTTGCCAATTTGAAAGGACAGAAATGCACTGCATTTACAAGAAACAGTGCATTCCTATTCTTTCAGCCAGTGCCAAATCATAAATTGAGACGTGCACCAACACAGACACCTTTGCACCGTGGTGCAAGGTGTCTGTGTTGCTGGTATGATTATATTTGCGCAGGAAGGGACACCTTCCGGCATAAAAACAATCACAAGAGGTGTTTTCCTCTTTCTATGTGTGCTGCAAAATGCAGCACAAATGGAAAGTGGAAAAAACTATGAGAAATGTAATCATTTCTTCTCGCTATGGCTGCTCTGGGGAGGTAAATGCTTTTTTGGCACTGCCCCAGATTCATGCTATGTTGTAAATCTGGGGCACTGTCAAAATCCATGGGTGTTGCATGCGAACGTCTCCCTTCCGGAATATAAGGCAACGCAGCAACTCCAAAGCCAAGAAAAGCCACGCAGTGTGGCACAAGTTTGCTGTTCTGAACAGAGTTGCTGAGTTTTTCAGTTGTCACTGTTAGTTGGGTTATCAATACGGGAGGTGGGAGGAAAGGGGTTTTGTTTCATTTGCAATTTTGGTTTGACGGCATTCACTGAGGAGCGAGCTGTCTGGAACTACTTGACCTTCATTCCTCCACTTTTGATGGATATTTGCATTAGGTTGTTTAATGTGTGCTATGTTTTTCCTTTTCAAGGGTGGCATTTATAATTAGGTGTATGACATGTAATGTACAAAAAAATGGTAACCCTAAAAATGCAGATTGATACTCGCATATTTAGAAAGACACGGGGCAGAAGTGGCTTTTCTTCAAGCAATGCCCCCTGATACCTTGGGACAGGGCTAATTTTTTGCATCACCGGGGAACCACAAATTACTTTGCTTCCTATAGCTCATACATGGCTAGAGTTGTAATCGTAATACATAAAACATTGCCTTTCTCATTTAATTATATTCATTGAGACTCCTTGGGCAGATTCATGTATCTAGCTGGCTTACTTTGTGACTTTGCCATCACAGTCAAAAACTCCTACACACCTAACTATCGACTTCTAATGTTTTTAGAGGACATTATGCAGCTTAATCGTAGACATGGTGACATAAGTGTTATTTGGGGGTTAAAACTTTAAGATAGCAGCGTATACCTTCCATTTAAATCCTTGAGCATGATGGTTTAGTGGATGTATGGTGTAAGCTGAGGGGGGAAGCAAAGGCCTACTCATAGTGCTCCACTGCCCACAACACATATTTGAGGACTGATTTCTTGCTTTAATCCCCCAAGGAGGTTCCCTGGGCCAGTCTCTTAAGTACTAATCCTGCAAATTCTCTGACCACTCATCCGTTGTACTTGCCATTATGTTACCTGACTTACTATAAAGACATGAACCTTGGGTGTTTCCATCATCAGCATTAAGGGACGCAGTATTCATAGCAAAGGGGGCAAACCATAGATTAAAAGAATGTAGGGTCAGTTGCCTCTTATCAAACAATCTCTGAAGCATTTAGAGTTTACACATGATAGACAGCTTTCTCAGAGCATATGACGTCCTTAAATCCATGTGGACCTGGCTTCGGTGACTTAAGAGGGAGTTAAATAGGGTTCACTGACAGAATATCGACCCCCAAAATACCCCCATACACAAATATCGACCTTTTAATATTGATGTCAACAATATCCACATCCTATATTTATTATTAAGTACAAAAATATCGAAAAAAATATTGATGTAAAAAATATAGTTGTACAAAATATCGATTTTAATATATATATAAAATATAATATTAAATATATCAAAAATAACATTTACAAAACAAGGAAAATAGATTTATTATACATTTTAATAAATATAACAAATACATTTAATTTAAAAAATGTAAACCTACGTATATAAAATGTAATATGTATATTTACCTTTAAACAATTAATAAACTATTTATTTTAATTTATTTTATAATTGTATTCATAAAAATCTATAAATAAATATATATATATGAATACACCAATAACATAAAATATAATAATAAAAAAACATTATATTATAAATTAAATCATTAAACTATTTCAAAGTCTTTCAAATTAAATTTTCAAATTCAGTGAATGCAACAGTAGATAAAGGTGCCGATTCCTATCCTGTAAAACCCGGGTACAAATGGTTGTAAGGAGCGTTTTCTCCGTCCGACTCGTACCCTGGAAAAACACCGTACAAACTCGCAAGTACGATTCGCACAGAAATACCATTTCCGTACGAGTTGTACAAAAGACCGACCGGCAAAAAAATACATACAAATCTGAATCTGGAATGCGCATATGCGACGTCCGGACGGAGTCAGGCAGCGTTTTACGGACTAGCAAGTACGATTCGTGCCTACGTCACTCCGCACGTAGCATTTTTTACGGGAGCCAAAAACTGCCGGGAAATTGAGGACGACGCGAACAAGGAGCACCGGTACGAGACGGACAGCGATGGACCCCAACCTACGCGTCATCCCGGCTCTCATAGCCTTCGACCTCGTGTTCAGAAACCGACGCAGATGCCGCAGAAGGTCAGAACAACCCCCAGGGGCAAAGGGGGGGGGGTGCAAGGGGCAGGAAACATAACCCACACCCCACAAAAAACAAATATATCCTGCACATTAATTACCTCCATGGTCTGGTCACTTCGGGGGGCGTGTCCACCAATCCCATGTCCCGCCACAACGGAAGTGGACGTGGACGCGTACCCGTCACCACCACAATGGTGGTACGGGACGTACCCACGCCCCTCAGAGCGTGGGTACGGTCCGTACCACCATTGCAGTGGTGATGTAGGGGTACGCGTGTATGGACCGTAACCACGCCCCCAGAGCGTGGGTACGGTCCGTACACGCGTACCCCTACATCACCACTACAATGGTGGTACGGACCGTACCCACGCCCCCCAGAGCGTGGGTACGGGCCGTACCACGCGTACCCCTATGTCACCACCACAATGGTGGTACGGCCCGTACCTACGCCCCCCAGAGCGTGGTTACGGGCCGTACCACGCATACCCCTACGTCACCGCCACAATGGTGGTACGGCCCGTACCCATGCTCTGGGGGGCGTGGGTACAGGCCGTACCACGTGAACCCCTACGTCACCGCCTCAATGGTGGTACGGCCCGTACCCACGCCCCCAGAGCGTGGGTACGGGCCGTACCACGCGTACCCCTACGTCACCGCTCCAATGGTGGTACGGCCTGTACCCACGCTCTGGGGGGCGTGGGTACGGGCCGTACCACGCGTACCCCTACGTCACAGCCACAATGGTGGTACGGCCCGTACCCGCGCCCCCCAGAGCGTGGGTACGGGCCGTCCCACGCATACCCCTACGTCACCGCCACTATGGTGGTACGGCCCGTACCCACGCCCCCAGAGCATGGGTACGGGCCGTACCACGCGTACCCCTACGGTAACGCCACAATGGTGGTACGGCCCGTACCCACGCCCCCAGAGCATGGGTACGGGCCGTACCACCCGTACCCCTACAGCCCCATTACATGATGGATACAAGGCGTACACACGCCAAGGATGTAGGTGTACGGCTTGGTGCAGCACATCATCTGTAAATTGGGGGTGGTGAAGCCCAGGACAGCAGTGTACCACAGCAAGGGCGCAAGTGGGTGGGTGGGTGGGTGCAGAGGAATACCAGCAGTTGACAGGGACATTGGGGGTGGGTGCAGAGGAATACCAGCAGTGGACAGGGACATGTGAGGGGTGGGTGCCCATCACTCCCAGCAGTGGACAGAGACATGGAGGTGGGTGCAGAGGACTCCGAGCAGTGGACAGAGACATGGGGGTGGGTGCAGAGGAATACCAGCAGTGGACAGGGACATGTGAGGGGTGGGTGCCCATCACTCCCAGCAGTGGACAGAGACATGGGGGTGGGTGCAGAGGACTCCTATCAGTGGACAGAGACATGGGGGTGGGTGCAGAGGACTCCCAGCAGTGGACAGAGACATGGGGGTGGGTGCAGAAGAATACCAGCAGTGGACAGGGACATGTGAGGGGTGGGTGCCCATCACTCCCAGCAGTGGACAGAGACATGGGGGGGTGTACATCATTATCAGATGACCACAACTCCATGGGTGTATGTACGCATCCCTGACTTTGGACTATGATGATAGTGCCATAACAACACATCACTGACAGCAGTGTCCCACTCCCAGGAGGATGGATGTCTTTCCCCCACTGCATGACACACCACATGTGGGTGTGAGGACAAATAACACATGCATACCCACCCCTGGCAGATGCAGCACAATACACACACTGAGATCATGCCACAAGACTGTATAGTCATGTCACTGCCTACTGAACTAGGAGAGCCAAACAGAACACACACTGTCACGCACATCCCAGGACTGATAGGAATGTTCAGGTGCTGGGACAGCCACCAAGATGTTGTCTGTCATGGAAGGAATAGGGTGTAGTTCCCACAGATACAATGCCCACAATTGTGATTCAGGTGTTCAAATACCCAGCAGAACAAGTACCATATGTGTGCTAGGCTGGGATTACACACATGCATTGTGCGGAAAAGGGACAATTTCTCCATGAAGGCATGGCAAAATACTCTGTACACAAGTACAGTGAGTACCAAGGATGGCACAGATGATGCAGCCGGAGACATTGCTGAGCAGGCATGGCCAGAGTTGAACGGATCCATCACCAACAAAGGAAATGTAGACACAGGTCAACACAACAATTGTGCAACTCTCTGCAGGGAAGATGTCAGGTGCCACAGAGGAAGGAACACTCCTAGGGACAATGTCTCCAAACACAAAGAGGAGACACGACCAAAGATTCTTTGCAGAGACCTTGTGAGGGCACGCAGATACCAGGTTCCACCCCATGAGATGCAGACTACAACATGTCCATGAAACATAACACATTCCCACAACCCCAACTCCTGGAGCCTCAGCATCAACATCAATACATGAAATGCAAGACTTTTCAAAACGGAAAACAAAATGCTTTATTCAGCATGAAAAAATAAGATGTAGTAAAGAACACTATGTACAAAGGCCAGTCCAGATATGAAGTCCTTGGGGGGGACACATGGCCACGCGTCTCCCCTAGCTTGCCTGCACATACTAAACCTCTGGTTCAGTGACTGGGGGGGAGGGGCATCATGTGGGGAAGGACCAGGCACCGCAGGGACAGGAGGGGGAAGGGTAGGTGTGGTGGGTGCAGGGACGGACGACTCCAGCACAGGGGGTGGGGCAGCACCAAAGGTGGAGGTGAGCTCGGCACTGCACACTTCTGCCAGTTCTTCAAGCGTCTCCCCTGCACCCGGAGAAACAACAGGCCCCAAGGAGGGAGGGGGGTCGGAGGGATGGGTTGCAGCGCTACTGGGGGAGGTGGTGGCAGGCTGGGGGACTTAACTCCCCTACTCGTGGAGTGCCTTGACCGTTTCCGGCCAGGTGAACTAGTGGGGCTGAGGCCCAGCCCAGCAAAGTAGGCCTCCTTCTCCGAATCTGGGGCAGGGGAGCCAAGGGGAGTGACATCGGAGGGACTGGGGAGTGAGTCATGTGGACGAGGACTGTGGCTGCGTGCCTGCCTGTGTGCCCCAGACCCAGTGGGTGTGGCTGCTTCCCCCTGCGTGTCAGGAGGTGTGCGCTTGCCCTTACGTGGTGGTGTGCTGCTTGTGTCTGGTGGGGTGCGTGTGTGTGGATGTCTTGGTGTGCTTGGGACAGGCATGGGTGTGGGACTTGTGGATGGGGCAGGGGTAGGGGGGGACGCAGCGCTGCAGGTGACTCACTACTGCCGTCAGTGACGAGTCCAGGGACCTCAGCAACATCCGTTGGTCAGACATCGCTGATGACATGCCCTCCATGTACGACACCATCTGGGTCAGCAGTCTGGTGTGGCCATGGAGGACAGTCAGGATCGATGTCTGCCCAACTTGCAACTGCCGCTGAATGTCCACAGACTCGGCAGTGAGGGCAGCAGGGGGGACAGGGGCAGGGGGTGTGGTGCCTGGCACGAAGGAGACACGGTGTGGCCTAGCACGGACAGAAGGGACCCGAGCAAGTGGGAGGGCGGTGATGGGAATGGAGGGGGCGGGTACGGATGGTGTGCTGCTGCCAGCTGTTGGAGCAGCCTCCGCCCCCTAAGGGAGTTCAGCCTCGGACCCGTCAGCCTCGTAGTCAGTGTTGGTACTGGGCAGGTCCTCCGCCTCACTCCCCTCGCCCTCGGTGCCACTTGACTCCGCCGACTCCTCAGCAGTGGTGGCACCAGTGCTCGATCCATCCTCCACGTCCATGCCGGTGTCTCCCTCGGTGTCCTCCGATGATGCTGTGGGCAAGGTGAAGAGATAGGAAAAAATCAGTCACCTGTATACATCTGACACATGAGTCCAAACAAAATAGGCAACAGTGCATATCAGGAAAGGCATCATGAGTAACATCTAGAATACTCCCCACATATGTAAGCCCTGCACTCCCCAGTTGGTTGATCCACGATGCCACTTGGAAACAATGAAAATTAGGACACAACAGCAAATAACTTGAAATCACAAGATCATAAGAAGCTAGTGTCTGGAATCAGTTGAGCACAGCAAGACTATGAAGGCATGCCACCTCTTCTTCACTGTGAACCAAACAGTATTGTCGCACCCAAGGCCAAATACCACATGCCAATGCAGAAGGTGTCCCCACACTCAGAGACCTGTGAGTACTTTTGAAACCCCAAAGAAATACATTGTGACTCCTGGAGAATCACAATCCTTTACACAATGGACATGTCTAGAATGTGTGAATGTGGCACTCTGTGAACACAACACACATGTGTCTGTATAGCAGAAGTCACACAAGGAGGTGCGCACCAAACTACATGTACACAGTCATTGTCTGAGCTGCCAGACTCATTCAAATCAGCCACTGTTAGGCAGAAATGGCGTATCAGTAAGTACATATACATGGCACCACGGTGGTCTGGATAACTTGACACTCGTAAGTTGGTATCAGCAACAACCAAGGACTAACCCAAATGCTACCACACTGTGGGAACATGTATATGTATGAACTCCAAACAAGTTTTGTTCAAACTGTGCCTTACTTTAAAATGTGCCAGTGTGTCCCTGGAAAGTGTAAAGGTGGTGTCTTGTGCACTTCCTTGGGAGACATCTGTCATGCAGGCACATCATTGTCCTTCACAACAAAACAACAAGGTCAAGCATATGAAACATTGAAACATGTTGACAGGTGTAGTGAGTGCCAATGGACATTTTCTCTGAGTAACAACTTGAATAATGTCATTTGGCACATGGCTATCCGTCACCTGATCACACAGTTGGCTACACATATGACCTACTGACTGTCATCTGGAGTGGCACACATGTCCACACCCAGGACAATGCATAAGCTAATGGGCCTGCAATTGTTTAGCCAAAAAGCCTAGCTGTACTGTGGGTTCCCCCTCATGGCAAACCAGAATGTACCCACAGATGTCAGCACACAAAGTCACAACTGTGTAGCATCTGAAACACACACAGGTGCCAAAAATGTACAAGCAGGATACATGATTGTCAAAAACTGACACAGGCTACGAAGCACGAACATTAAGCACTGGCCAACATCACGGGGGCACTGCATGATGACTTTCTGTGCTGCGAATCATCACACACAAGTCAGAACTGGCAATGAAACATCAGGGTTGAACATGTACGCCCCTCCCGCACACACCCACCCATACCTGAGTCAATGTGACTGATACCGATCAAGAAGTGACACCTCTTATTCAGGGTTACAATAACTGTGCTTGAAAACTAGCTTCATTAACACGACATCACCTTGTAGGGCTGCCAAAACATATTGGTCATGTTGTGAATAGCCACACAGGCACTGCCCAGTGTGAGTATGCACAAGCAAACTGGTGTATCCCTGTCCAGTGGACAAATGTATCACACATGTCTAAAATACTACCTAGGCCAGGGAACAATGCCACAGAGGCAGAGCCATGCTGAACCCACAGTGAATGTGCACAGTGTTGGATGACACACATGAGTAGGAGGGCAGGCTGTGTCAGGGGACTGTAGTGGGCACACTGCTCCATGGTCCTGGAATGAGCTGACTGTAACAGGAGCAACCTTCCCGGCACTATGCATATACCCCACTCATGCACATCATGTCTGAGGCCACAACATTGGTAATGCATGCTGCAAGTCTGTTCATTTGAAACCTCACACTCCTATGTTGAGACTCAGCATCAGTGCCAACAATTATGCACCCCCAAATGACTGAAGAGGACAGGGCATAGGCAGACCACCCGACACATGATGCTGAAAGCAGTGTGCACCTTGATTAACTGGCAGCCTAGAGGACCATGTGCAATAGTGATAACACACAGACCAGGTAACACATGTCAAGGAGGGGAAGGGAGGAAGAACAGCACAGGTTGACTTGGGGGAACAGGATATGCACTGCACATATATAGCCTGGCAGTGTATCCAGGCGACTGAGCAGCTACAAAAGCTGGCGACACACAACAAACACACATGTACCTACCCCCTTCCTGCTGCTGTAACTCCTGTATCCGCCTATCCAGGTCAGGGAAGACCACCGCCAGGACACGCTTCATCTGGTGGGTCAGGCGCCGGCGCCCGCCTTGCTTGCGAGGAGCCTCCTCCTTCAGCATGACCCTGGCGATCCTCCGGGTCCAGCACCGGATGTCCTGCCATCTCTTCCTCACTTGTGGCAGGCGCCGACTGCGACCCTCCACCGATTGAACGGCCTTGACGGCCTCCTTTCTGATCTTCCCCTTATGGTAGGCGGTTACCTGTGAGGATGACAAAGTGGGACAACATCACTACACCTGCACCATGTCACAGAGACACACATTTGAACATCTTTTATTTGTTGAACAGGGCATAGTATGCTGGCAAGTAATAGCACCTTAGTCATAGGGACTTTTTCCACTGGGGACGCACCAATGCACTACATGGCATAGTAAGTACACAGGTGGCATGAGGGGTGCAAAACAATCCCTGATCATGGCACACACTGTGCATCCCAAGCAACACAAGGCTGATGGACAGCACCGCAAAGCAGTCACATGCCCCAGGCCACTGACGAAACCTCAGCAGAGTACACAGACACACACAGGCACACATCAATCACCTGCCATTGGCAACAGCGGATGCAAAACTCACTCTGCACATGTGCCACTTGCCAGGGGGGGTCACAGGTGTGGGGCTAGCTCAGCAAGTCAGACACAAAGCACAGCTTACTTCACACATCAGATGGATTGAGCAGTTGCCTCCTCCATGCAGCTGTGGTGCAACACTCCACATAGACACTCACCCACATGACAAGAAACATTCACACACATCAATGTCCAGGGGGCGTACACATCATTTGGACACTCTCACCACTCTCACCACAGCTCCACTCAACTCACACACACATCTGTGGGTGCAGTCACCTGTCACACCGGGGTGACCACTGAATCATCGCAGGACAATAGAACAAGAATGCCCAAGAGGATTAGGCTGGCTGAATGTGCCATGCACTATGCAGTGAATGTCACAGTAAGCACAATGCAAGTGAGGAGTGCACACATGAACTACATCAAGCCCTGCATGAGAGACATAAGCCATCCATCCCCCCTGGGACCCACTCCAATCAACATTGCATGTCTGTCACACCTGGACACAATGCCAGAAGTGACAGACACAAAAAAGGTGCACAGGCAAAGGTAGTGGAGTCAGCACTCACCTGCTCCCCTGGTCGACCATACAGCATGGGGTACCGTGGGAGGATCACATCCAGCAGGGCCTCGTTCTCCTCCTGGGTGAAAGGCTGGGCCCTCTCCACAGTCCTTGACATGGTGCCAGAGGGAGACAATACAGCAGCAGTGGTATCGACTGACATGTTGTGCAGGCAAGTGCCCTCCCATGGGGTCTGCCTGCCTTATATCTGCCTTGCTGGCCTATTTCATTTACAGGAGTACAGAGTGATTGGTCGGACTCATTTGCATCCTACGTTTCCTCCAATCCCTTTAAACATACACCAGTGACAGCCTTAGCATCTTTCGATTTTGCAGCATCATGTCAAGTCAACAACCACTTTGCAACAATGTATAATGTGGCTAACTGCTTTTTCCAGACCACATGATGTAAAATTTTGAACTTGAAACTCGGTATCCATGACAACCAGCATGCATTTAGGCCCTAATACTTGTCCCTCATGTGTCCCCATTGTAATTCTTAAATCCCCACACAGGTACGACGCGTTTCACACGTACCCCTAGGGCACCATCACAACAGTGATACGGGCCGTACTCACGCGTGTACGGGCCGTACACGCATGAGTACGGGCCGTATCACTAGGGCCTACGGTACCCCAACTATAGTGATAGGCACGTACTCACGCGTGTACGGGTCGTACACGCGTGAGTACGGGCCGTATCACTAGGGCCTACGGTAAAACAACTATAGTGATAGGCACGTACTCACGCGTCTATGGCCCGTACACGCGTGAGTACGTGCCGTATCACTAGGGCCTACGGTAACACAACTATAGTGATAGGCACGTACTCACACGTGTACGGGCCGTACACGCGTGAGTACGGGCCGTATCACTAGGGCCTACGGTACCCCAACTATAGTGATAGGCACGTACTCACGCGTGTACCGGCCGTACACGCGTGAGTATGGGCCGTATCACTAGGGCCTACGGTACCCCAACTATAGTGATAGGCACGTACTCACGCGTGTACGGGCCGTACACGTGTGAGTACGGGCCGTATCACTAGGGCCTACGGTAACACAACTATAGTGATACGGCCCGTACTCACGCGTGCACGGCCCGTACACGCGTGAGTACGGGCCGTATCACTAGGGCCTACGGTAACACAACTACAGTGATAGGCACGTACTCACGCGTGTTCGGGCCGTACACGCGTGAGTACGTGCCTATCACTATAGTTGGGGGGTACCGTAGGGCCTAGTGATACAGCACGTACTCACGCGTGTACGGGCCGTGCACGCGTGATTACGGGCCGTATCACTAGGGCCCACGGTAACACAACTATAGTGATAGGCACGTACTCACACGTGTACGGGCCGTACACACGTGAGTACGGGCCGTATCACTAAGGCCTACAGTAACACAACTATAGTGATAGGCACGTACTCACGCGTGTACGGCCCGTACACGCGTGAGTACGTGCCTATCACTCGGACCTACAGTAACACAACTATAGTGATAGGCACGTACTCACGCGTGTACGGCAGGTACTCACGCGTGAGTACGGCCCGTACACACGCCCTCAGAGCGTGTGTACTGCGTTTCACAGCTTACACTGGTGATAGGAGGTGCACAGGAAAGAAATGGAGGTGTCAGACTCGCACAAGGCTGGACATCAAGTCATTGTCAGTGCAGTCCTTCATGTGCAGGGCCTAGGTGTGTCAGGCAGTGATGTGGCACATGTCTCCTCATGTTGTGACACAATAGATGTGTGATGAGCTGTTTACACATGTCATGTGTGATGGGGCACTACGTGGCACACTTCCCCTTCACACTTTGCACATGTGTGCATGTAGGACACACGTGTCAAGCACTGCATCACTGGTATGGCACAGTCAGCAACACCCGCAACTGTCCCCTGATGCCAGGTACACGGATAATTACACCTGACATGTGACTACCAGCGTGCCACGATGTGACTATGTCATGTGTGTGTCATGTGTTCCCATGAGCTTGCTGTTGGTGTTCCGTCAACTCCATCTGCTGTTGCAGCATCCAACATGTGTCTGTGTGCATATGTGCATGACACACATATACGCACACCATGCCACATGTGGACTCACACGTTACATGTGTCATGATGGTTCGAAGATGACTTCCTGACATGAGGCAATATCTGCGTTCTCTCAATGTCTGTGTCATCAGTTTTTTACATGTACCCCTTCATGGACGTGTGTTATCTGTCCTTTTTCAGATGACATGTGACCTGTGCGTCGAGACTCCCGCCAGCTGTCTGTATGAGATGACATCCTTCAAATGCTGATATGTGGATGTCTGTCACTCATGTAATGTGTCTGGCTTGTCACTTACACTGGCCCACAGCTATTTTAATGGCATGTCATGTCAACATTGCCATGCTACTATTGTGGCTGGCTCTTCGTAGGAGTATCACCTGGCTGGCCTACGTGTCCTGGATGTATTGCACAGCCCAGACTCTGTATTAAGCAGATGTGTATTAGCTGTTGAACATGTGCTCACCTCAGTGACATTGGTGTGGTAATGTACTCACTCTTCGTCATTCCTTCCAAATCTCTGCAGGACACCGCCTCTCCCCAGACAAATGCCAGACCTGGATGCCATGCGTGAACATGAGTGCATACGCAGATACCGCTTCTCGCAAGAGTTGATAGAGGACTTGACCCGCCGGCTTGCACCACACCACAAACCACAACATAGGTATCCTACAGCTCTGACCCCCAAGATGAAGATGATGGCAGCCCTACATTTTTTTGCCACCGGCATGTTTCAATTGACCATAGCTGATGTTGGTGGCATGTCCCAGACTATGTTCAGGCGTGTCCTGCATGATGTTTTAGAAGCCATGTTGGAGCACCTGGGTGAATTCATCCATTTTCCCACTCGTGAGCAGTTGACAGGTGTCAAGGGTGAGTTCTATGCCCTGGGAGAGTTTCCTCATGTAATTGAGGCCATTGATGGGACACATGTGGCTTTGGTACCACCACAGGCAGAGGAGGTAGCCTATAGAAACAGAAAACATTATCACTCCATTAATGCCCTTGTGGTGTGTCTTGCTAACATGCTGATTTCCCATGTTTGTTCCCGTTTTCCAGGGTCCGCACACGATGCCTACATCATGAGGCGTAGCAGGGTGCCAGAAATGATGCTGCAGCTGCACGCGGAACGAGCATGTCTTGTTGGTGGGTATACTCTGTTAGTCCTGTGTTTAGCGCTATCTTTGTATCTTACGGCATCTCCTGACCCACTTCTTCACATGATGTTTCCATGTGGGGGACTCTGGCTATCCCAACATGCCATGGCTGATGATGCCTCTCTGCAACCCCAGAACAGCCGCAGAACACCGGTACAACGACACCCATGGGCAGACGAGGCGCGTGATTGAGAGGACGTTTGGACTCCTGAAGAGCAGATTCCGGTGCCTCCACACGACCGACGGCGCCCTCCCAAATGCCCCGGTGAAGGTCTGCAAAATCTTCATTGTGTGCTGCATGCTGCACAACATGGCAGTGGAGAAGGCCGTGCCACTCATCCTTGATCCGGATGAGCAGGATCATCCACCCGTGGAGGATGAAGGGCTTGGGCACGGGGCATGTGAGGATGAGGATGAGGACATCCGGAGTCAGCTTATCCGCAACTTCTTCTCATGATGGTGAGTCCCTGTGTCTGAGTGTGCACGCTTTGAGCCTTGTGTGGCATGTGTTGCAATGTGTGTGTCCAGCTGACTGTGTGCTAAGTGACTTGGAGGTGTGTTCTGATGTGTCATTCAAGTGATGATGTCATTCCACACATTTTAGCTGGGACACTAAATTTATTAAGAGCATGGTGACAACATCATTCCTGTAGAGTACATGTACATGTCTGCGGATTACTAGCTCTTCGCTGACTTGTTGTGTGTCTGTCCTCCCCAGGTTCTTGCGGCTGTCGTCTGCTCATGTCATCATTGCCCTCCTGCTATTCCTCATGAGTATTGCAACGTGTGCTGGATCAGAGTTACATGCACAGACATGGTGAAAAGTCATTTTGGGTAAAGAGTGCAGCAAGGCATTTTGTGGGTGGTACGTGTTTGTGATATGTGGGGACTGCTCCTGTGCATGTTGTGTTACCATGCATACATGTCGACTCACCATGGGCCACATGACGTGTTGCATGGCTCCCATGAATTGATAATCACCCTTCCTGACAGTTATCTGTAATGGTTTGTGGATTCTGATGAAGGCATCAATGTGTGTATAACGTCCCTCAGGAACATACGGGATGCTAATGGTAGACATAGTGTGGGACATCCCCATATGAGGCTCAATGGGGAATTGCAGACTCTCCGTGTGCAGCAAGGGGTGTTAGGCTCAACCCCTTCACTTGTGTGCCAGCTCAGTAGGATTTATCACATCTGTGTGTTGAAGGGGGTGTCCAGTGTAGGTCACACATGGTCAGCCAAATGACCTGTGAGTCTGTTCCAATTGATGCATTTCCCTTAGTGTGAGGCTGAGTAATAAAGGTGTTCGTCACACTCCAAGGTGCCTCATCTCTGTCAATGCAGGTCTCTTGCCACTTTGCATGCGGCATAGCTGGCATAGTTGTGGAAGATTATGCATAGGAGTCCATGTGTAGTTTAGCAACATGCATGCAGTTGCTCATGGATTAGACTCCCTATTGGGCATGAAGTACATGGTCGTGTATGTTTTTTGGCATGTTGGTCCACACAATGGGCCATCAACAGCTGCTGAGGGTGTGTCTCCTGTGCGCAGGTCGGCCTTCAGTTTCCTGATCCGGTGTCATGCTTCTTTGGTGATTGTGCATGCATTGTCTCTGGGTGTGCTACGTGACACTGGACACTCCTTACTTTACACAGGCGCCTGTTGCAGTTGTCCTTCTGACATCCTAGTCTTTGTGTGCAAATTCTGGCATTTTGCAAGGAGATGCCGCCTGCTGCTGCGGCCCCTGCAGCAAGGGCCCACAGAGTATCCAGATTTGGCAACACACACGCCTCCAAGATGCTCCTCACTTTCTCTCTCCACCCATTCATTTGACTGTCCTCAGCTTGTCTATGCCACTGTTGCCGCCACGCGGTGCCAAAGGCTGGACCATCAGCACATGCAAGGTGCACATTGCACCACCACCCTGTCCTTGCATAACCCACATCACACTACAGTCTGATGTAGCAGCCACACTCCGAACTATGTCCATCCGCACATCTAACGCCTGCTTGCAGACATACCCTGGGCACACACACGACACCATTGCATGCTGAGTGTGCAACTCCAAATGCCTACACTGCGCTGCCCCGCCTTCCAGGCCCTGTCACACCAACCAGGTCACGTCCCTAATACTCCCCACCGGCTCTGTAGCCCAGCAAGGGCATGGGAGTGGGACTCAAGGCTTCAGCATGTAGTATGGTGTCATCGTCTGGGACATGGCACAGGTATCATCTCTCAGCATGTCAATCTACAGAGTGTCCAGGACCCCCCTCTCCACCATCACATGCGCACAGCACCTCATCATCAGCTCGTATGCCATTGACAGCCAGGTGCTCCTCACCCTCATCAAAGACACAGACATTGGCAGTTCCATCATTCAAGTATGCATGAGATCCATTGATGAATGGCTGAACACGAGCCACCTGAGGCTGGACTTGTACAGGACTGAGGTGATCATCTGAGGATTGTCCCGTCCAGCTGGGTCAAGTGCTTATGTCCCACCCGCAAGAGCCCTGCACAAGCACCCAGTGGCCACACACACAAGATGGTGTGCATCATGTTTGGCTCGCTCACATTTGCCATGCTAGTCCACAGCATCTGTACCTCATGCTGCAACGCCCTCTGCATTATGCACATGATCCACAGATAGATCCACTCCAAGAAAATACAGACCATCCCCCAGGTCCATGACAACATCCGTGTCAAATACTGCCCTGCCCTCTACGGAGCAAGTACATCCAAACTCCCAGGTAACTTGTCCACATCCAGGGTGCATCTGCACACCTCAGCTTCAACACCCTGCACCCCAGCCACCTCACCGTCCACCATAGATAGCTGCAATGGATCACTGTCTGCTGCAGGATGACCTCCACACTCCACACCCACACTCAGGAGGCAGTCCACAACCCTGACCCCAAACCAACCTGGTACGTCTGTCATCCTAGATCCCGTTGGGCCATCTCCGTGCATCCAACCTTGCCCTGGCCACTGTTCTTCACATTCACCGTACTCCAGCATACAGGACATTGTTCTCCCACCTGGCCACACATACCTGGGACTCCCTCCCCGGGAACCTCCACATGAGCCATGACCTCTACGCCTTGATGATAATCTCCCAAATAGGTCTGTCTGCACAGTTTAGCAAGCACCCCCTCAGCAGCCAGAGGCCATCACAGGTGAGTGTTGTGCTCCATGCCTACATTGAATGATACCTTGTGACCCATGTGTGTCCTGTACCAGACTCTGATCCCAGGGTATGGATGGCTGGAGTTAGTTCAACACTCAGGCATAGTTTGACATTTCCACACACATATGTCGTTGAATAATGCAAAATGACGGGAACGTCTCATGACCAAAGTAATATATTTATTTGCGGTGGGGTACGTGTTTTGGTAGATGAAATTTGGTGCTCTACCGGGGGAATAGAAGCCAAAGTTCACAGGGGGAGATGGTATCCTTGGCATTGGAAGTCATCAGAGTCCAGGGCACATTGTTGGTCATCATTGGTCAGACTGTGACCAGCAAGTCCATGTGGCAGAGAATGTCATTGGATGAGGTGCTGCTGTTGCACCAGAGGGCCAGTGTTTGACCTGTAGATTGTTGGCTCTGATGCTTATTTGGCTATGGATTGGTCTTGTTGTGTCACATGTCCATTGTGGGAGTGTGTAAATCCGTTGCCTGCCCCGGGGGTGTGTGCTTGTGTTAGGGGGGGGGGGGGGGTTGTGACTGGGCCTGCTGTTGTGTGTAGTGTGAGTTGTCATTGGGTCTCCCAGGTGATGTGTCTGTCCCCTCATGGTGCATGCTGGCATGACAGTGAGTGTGAGTTCCTGTGCTAGATACCTGTGCTTGTGGAGTTGGTGTTTCAGTGTACAGTGGTCACAGGAGGGCCTTGTGCTGCATACAGCAGGGCCAAGTGTCAGCTACCTTGTCAGTACTTTGCCAGTCCCTGTGCATTGTGCATGGGTATGCACCTATGCCATATGGGCTGAGGGCATTGGTGTCTGCGTCTCATTTTCACAATGTGTTGTGTGGGGCCCACCCTCGCAGCCTCCCGGACATCCAGTCTTGTGTTTGTGGTTATTGTAGCCTTGGACATGGCCTTGCCTTGATTTGTGTAGGGTGCATGGAGACGGTAGTGGCATGAGCGTGGTTTTTGAGTGTGGTTGTGTGCGGTGAGTGCTTGGGGGAAGTTGCATGCATTTGGTGTATATGTGGTATGGACCCCATTGCCCCCATGTTACGTAAGTTGGTTGTGTACTCACCAGGCTCTGCGACTCCTTCGACTCCGTGTACTCCCACCGGCGGTAGCAGGGCCATCACCTTCTCCTCCCAGGGATGGTAGTGTACGGGTCTGCGGGGCGGCCCACCTCCAGTGATGTTACTCTGGGCATATTCTTCGTTCATTTTCCTCTTGACCGCCCTGCGCAGATCGTACCACCTGGCTTGGCATTCATGCCTGGTCCTTCGGATGGGCGCAACAGCATTCACCTTATCGACACTCCTCTGCCACATGGCAGATTTTTCAGCTATGCTGGTCTGTCTGACCAATGTTCCAAACAGCTGTGGCTCGACTCTGATGACAAGGAGGTCCAGCTCCGCCGTTGTGAACTTTGGATTCTTGTCTGTGGGCATGGTGTGGGGTGTGGGTGTGGATGGTTGTGCGTGTGTGGGTGTGAATGTGACAGTGTGTGTGTGAATGTGAAGAGGGGGATGTTTGTGAAGGTGGTTGTGTGAAGGTGTGTGAGTGAAGGTGTAGTGAAGGTATGAGTAATGTGGAGTTGTTTGTCTGTGGGGTCTGGCAGCAGTGGGTCTGTTGCAAAGGCTCATGGGCTGTGTGTGTGGGCCCTTTTTATTGGTCCATTTTTGGGTGTGGCTGTGTTTGAATTTTGGTGGGTGTGTTATAAGAGGTGGTTGTTATTTAGGGCCTCTGTTTGCCTGTTTGGATGTGCCAGGTCAGTCATTGAGATGTATTTTGTCATGTAGACGTGTTTTGTGGTGTTGTGCGAGTCGAATTGACCCTCCTTGTGCTGTTTTACAGTGTCCTGGTTCTGTAAGAGTCTTTTTCGCGTAGGTACGATCCGTACATACGCGATGCTGGGTGAAGGTGCTGGGGTACGGTGTTGGAGTGCGGCGCGTACATGCAGTTGGGGTACGGTGCGTACATGTGCGGCCCTGGGGTACGGCGCGTACATGCGGAGGTACGGCGCGTACATGGGGGGGTAAGGCGCATACATGCGGTGGGGGTACGGTGCGGACACGTGCGGGCCTGGGGTACGGCGCGTACATGCGGAGGTACGACGCGTACATGGGGGTATAAGGCACGTACGGGGGGGTACGGCAGGTACAGGTGCGGGCCTGGGTTACGGCACGTGCATGCGGAGGTACAACGCGTACATGCAGGGGTACGGCGCGTACATGGGGGGGAAGGCGCGTACATGGGGGGGTACGGCACGTACAGGTGCGGGGCTAGGGTACAGTGCGGACGGGGGGGTAAGGCACGTACCTGGGGGGTACGGCGCGTACAGTTGCGGGGCTGGGGTACAGTGCGGACAGGGTGGTGTACGGTGCTGACATATTTGGGGGTGGGGGGGCTGTACGGTTCGTACACGGGCATAAGTATACCCGTGTACATGTGTGCTACTGCGTTGGCTCCGTACGGGCCATTTTACGTGCGATAGTGTATTCGGTCGGACGGTCGGGATCGTACTTGCGCGCTCGGACTTGTGTTTTACGATTTGCACGTAAAAATGTCCGGCTCACTCTCGTACACTTTTCCCGACGATATTCGGACGTAAAAACTTTCCGACGCACTCTCGTACACTTTTCCCGACGCTATTCGTAGTTATTTTACACGCACGAATCGTACTTGGCCGTTTGTACGGTACTTGTACGACTCATACGTAAAAAAATACGGATACAGGTCGTACGCAAATTATTTTTGACGGATCGGAATCCGCACCAAAGTGTTGGATAGCGGAGGGGTAAAAATGACTATTCCCACTCCAGTGAGTGCAACAGTAGGGAAAGTGCTGGATAGCAGAGGGGTAAAAGTTAATATTCCCACTCCAGTAAGTGCAACAGTAGGGAAAATGTTGGATAGCGGAGGGGTAAAAATTACTATGGGTAAAATTTACTATTCCCATCCCAGTGTGTGCAACAATAGGGGAAGTGCTGAATATCGGAGGGGTAAAAATTATTATTCCCACTCCAGTGTGTGCAACAGTAGGGAAAGTGGTGGATAGTGGAGGGGTAAAAGTTTCTATTCCCACTCCAGTGAGTGCAACAGTTGTGAAAGTGCTGAATAGCGGAGGTGTAAAAATCACTGTTCCCACTCCAAAGAATGCAACAGTAGGGAAAGAAGGGTTGGATAGCGGAGGGGTAAAAATTACTATTCCCACTCCATTGAGTGCAACAGTAGGGAAAGTGTTGGAAAGCGGAGGGGAAAAAATTACTATTCCCACTCCAATGAGTGAAACAGTAGGGAAAGTGCTGTATACCAAAAAAAATACTATTCACACTGAAACACCTAAAAAAAATCTATATATATTAAAAAATCAAAAATGTAATAAAAATGAATAATCGGTATTTTAAAAATTAAAATTAAATGTGTTATACATATAAAAAGAATACATATAACAATAGTAATTACATATAACAAAAACTTACAAATACTATATATAATAAAATAAAAAATAGATTTACCAATAACTATTTTAAAATACAAAATATTTACAAACAAAAACAATTAATGACAACTTAAATGTATTTATTTAATTTCCTGACCTATAACACCACACCAATAATAAAACACTTCACATTTCTAAATTAAATGTATTTACATATTTTACATAATTAATAAACAATAAAAAAGTCTTACTAATAAAAATTATAAACATGAATCTACTGCACACACTTTAACACTATATAATTTGTACAACACAAACTAAATTAAACTATCAAATAATAAAACACATTTAAAACTTATCTAAAAGTTACAATTACTATTAACAACTTATAATTAAATTATTAAAATGTATTCAATACCCACACTTTACCCCTTTTACAAATATATATATCAACCGCGCTATTCCACTCACTCAACCTATAAGAATCGGAGCCCCAACATTTACTTTGTCTGTCTCCAAAAGGCACCTCAAATCCAAGCCCACCCCACAAGTTTGACCAACGCAGTGAACAACGCCATGCGCCAATGCACTGAAGAGCTTTACGCATAGGAGTGCTCCCATTTAAGAAACGGTGCATCCACCCTCAGTTCCCAGCAGATAGGCGTCCCCAAACGTGACACACTTACTGTTCCTCCGCCTCGGCTTCGTCTTCCCAATTGCAGCTCGAAGTTGGCGTCAGAAGAGGGACGCGCTTGTTGAGTGGAGCCACACGACCCCAGAGCCCGCCGTGAGGGGAACGGCCACTGTTGGGGAATTGACCTCTCTCCTCCGCGACTTACCGTCATCAGCGCCGCCGTGAGGGGAACGGCCAGCGGGGAAAAAAACTACACTTCCCAGCAGTCCCTGACCCAGGCGCTCACTGCTGTTGTCATCAGGCAGTGCCTGGGACCTATTTGTACACCGCTGTTGCCCCGCAGCGCGGGACGCGCTTGTTGAGTGGTGCCACACGACCCCAGAGCCCGCCGTGAGGGGAACGGCCACTGTTGGGGAATTGACCTCTCTCTTCCGCGACTTACCGTCATCAGCGCCGCCGTGAGGGGAACGGCCAGCGGGGAAAAAAACTACACTTCCCAGCAGTCCCTGACCCAGGCGCTCGCCGCTGTTGTCATCAGGCAGCGCCTGGGACCTATTTGTACACCACTGTTGCCCCGCAGCGCGGGACGCACTTGTTGAGTGGAGCCACACGACCCCAGAGCCCGCCGTGAGGGGAACGGCCACTGTTGGGGAATTGACTTCTCTCCTCCGCGACTTACCGTCATCAGCGCCGCCGTGAGGGGAACGGCCAGCGGGGAAAAAAAACTACACTTCCCAGCAGTCCCTGACCCAGGCGCTCGCTGCTGTTGTCATCAGGCAGCGCCTGGGGCCTATTCGTACACCGCTGTTGCCCCGCAGCGTGGGACGCGCGCGGGCGGCGCCCGGGCAAAGGGCGGGCCGTCCTTGCCCGTCGTTGGCCGAAGGAGGCCGGGCTGGGCAACCCCTCTGTCACCTGAAGCAGAAGCACGAACTGTAAGTACCGTAGTGGTTGTAGACGAGCAAATCGGCTATTACTGCCCGCAGTTAACTGTGCTACATTCTGACTATGAGTTACTCTCCGGCCCTCGTGACCACCTACAATGGGGAAGAGAAAGTTAATGGAGGCTGGGGGTCCACTGGTGTGTAAAAGAGGGAGAAAAGCCAAAAAAGCTGCTCATGCCGCTAGTAACTGTGTCCTAACAAGGATCAAGGGTATAGTGGAGGAGTGTGAGGAGATTTTGGCCACCACTACTGACACTACACCTGCCATTGATGGAAATCAGCTTGTGGTTACACTGGTTCAGCCACTTCCACACAAGAGACACATTCCAGCTATGTTTTCCAAGAAACCATCAAATAAACACTCTACGCTCGAGGGGAACAGCCTAGTGGATAGCACTCATGGACCTATATCCCCACTAAAAATCGTTGATTCAAGTGTCCCTGTAATTACCAACAGTGACTGTATGTTTGCCCAAATACCCTGCTCCAATAGGTATGCTGTTTTAGACCCTAGTGCAGAGACTATTGATATCTCCACCTGTAGCAAAGCAGAGACTGCTGTGCCCCTCGTTAGCTCTCTATGCTGTAGTGTTTGTGGCCCCCAGAACGACGCCCTCCGCTTGAGAGTGGAAGCCCTCGAAAACGAACTGGCTACGCTGAGGGAAAAGGTGATTTTGCTCGGGAGTAGAGCTCCTGGTATAGCTCTCCCTGCACCTAAATTGACCAGTAGCCGACCTTGCCAGGGTCCAGCGGGAAATAGCTTTGAAGAGGTCGGGCGGAGATTAGTGAAAGACCAAGGGATTAAAGGTCGGCCACCCCCCCACTCACACCACTAATCTATACCCTGTTTTGGGCCCCAGAAAGGGCAGTAGAGGAGATTTAATAGATTGACTCCTCCCGGAGGCCAACCGTGACCATACGGCTATGACTAGGGAAGAGCAGCCCTCCCGACCCTATTTTGGGCCTAGCACAGGCAATTTACACCCAAGGGGCCCCACTCCCACAATCTTTATGACCATGGTCCCTAAACCTCTAAACCCCCATATCCACGAAACCCATGATTCCCTTCTTAACAAAGTTATCCATTAGATACGATATGTGAGGGGTTGTAGGTCAGTAATACGGGAGGATTTGGCAAAGGTAACGAGGATAAAAAACAGGGCTCGAAGACAGATTGCATTGAGATCAAGTTATGCAATGCTGAATTAGCCGAAAACCTGGTGGCACTCAAATTTCGCACTTCCCCACCAGGACTTTCGACAATTCAGTTTCGCAATTCTCCACTATGGTCAACATTTGGGGAAGCAACAGAGTCAGGCCTATCCTCAGTTGATTGACTGGATAAAAATTCCCCTTTAGTTTCCGATACCATTAATAATGGGGGGAAAAAGGACGAACCAGCCTATCTTCTAACCGCTAGCAGGGCGGGGCAAGCAGAGAGGGGGTGAACCTTCAAGGACCACTACGTTTTCTTTCCTGGAACATCGCGGGGTTACAAAAAAAACTGCTGCTCCCCGAGTGGAACACTTTTATAGAGGATCATGATATCTGCCTGTTCCAGGAAACATGGAGCATGGTGCCCCTTCATAAGCCCGGGTTTACCACCCACTTCATCCCAGCCACTAGATCAGAGAAAGGCCGTCCTGCAGGGGGACTCCACATCTGGATAAATGTTCATCTTAACTGGGTAGTTTCCTCTCACCCAACCCCCTCGATTGATATTCTGCATCTGACGATAAAAGGCCCAAAAAAAGATCCCAACTTGGAAATTTTCAATGTCTATGCCAGAGGGTCTCCTGGAGCTCAATTTTCTCCAACTATATTATTATTAGAGAGAGAGTTATCTAAAACCAACCCCAAATCAGTTGTTATTGTGGCCGGCGACTTCAATTGCACTTTCGAACCTCTATGTACTCTGGATGTCCTGGGCACCTGAGACCAGGATACTAAATTTGCTATTCCTCCTCTCAGCTTGGCCCCAATCAAGAAATGGTCCCAAAGGGCAACACAATTGTGCGCCCTCACATTGGAGCACAACCTTAGAGCCGTTAATGGCAGGTCACGCTCTGATATCTGTGGGGCCAATACATACAACAGAGCTAGCTGCACGTCCAGGATAGATTATATCTTACTGGACTTACGACTCTGGCACGATTTAGTAGACATGGAAATTTTACCTTCCTAGGACAGCGATCACAACCCGCTCTGTATGCTTTTAACCAACTCCTGGTCGGTCTCTAAACCTGTTAATGCAATGAAATTGACAACAAAAGAGGTAGTCCCCTCTCATTGCAACAGACGCCTCAAATGGCATAAGGTCGCACAAGACGAAGAGAAACTGTGTAAAATAAAAACTTTAGTAGAGCAGAAGTCTAGGGAGCTTGGTATACTCCAAGAGCCACCTATGGGTGTACAGAACTCCCCCTTTCTACATCAGTATCAAGATTTTATTGATAAAATGGGTTTTCTTCTTTGTATCCCAGATTCCCACACTTACAAAACATTTAGTGGGTCCACCAACCTTTGGTATTCCAGGGAATGCAGGGTGATGAGACGTAAGCTAACAGCTGCCCTCCAAAGTAATAACATCACTATGGTTAGGCATGCGAGGAAAGAGTACGCCAAGACAATTGTGAAAGCCAAGCGTATATGGGAGGAAGCGCATTGGCAGGATCTTCGATCCGCGGCTCTTTTGCGGGACGCTACGTTGTTCTGGGAACTTATTGATAAAGTCAGTTGTATGGGTGAGGCCCCAATCCCCAACCACATCTCTTCACACCAGTGGCACACACGCTTTACTAGCTTGTATAGTGTGGTTAATTCCACAACCGTCATGCCCCCTACATCTTCTGAGGCCCTTCCATTAGCTGCGATCCCCGTTTCCGTTATGGATTCGGATCTCTTCAAGCCTAATGAGGTCTCTATTGCCATCTCAGGGTTGGCTACCGGGAAGGCGGCAGGCCCGGATGGCATTGTGGGCGATTTCCTCCTTCACGCCCCAAAAATCTGGACAGACTTCATTCTCGTTATAATGAATCTAATTGCTAGAGGTCATCCTGTCCCAGACTCGTGGAAGGGCGCCGAAGTTGTAGCGATATTCAAGAAGGGGAATAGGGAGGAGCCTGCTAACTACAGGCCGATAAGCCTAATAGATGTCATCCAGAAGGTGGTTGGCAGGGTCCTCCTTATGAGGGCCAGGACTTGGCTGGACGAAGCAAATGTGCTTTCTCATCTCCAGGCGAGCTTTAGACACAGGGTGGGCACGATGGACCAGGTCTTCAGGTTCTTTACGATCTACTGGAAAGCGGTTGTCATTGGGAAAGGCAGCTTATATCTGGCCTTTATTGACCTAAAGACCGCATTTGACCTGGTCCCTCGCTCCAAACTCTGGTCGGTGTTGTCTGACCTGGGCTTTCCTCCCTTGATTCTGGATATCATCAAGCGCCTCCATGAGGGGAACTAAGCAAAGATCAGGTGGGGCAACCAGGGCCAGTTGACAGACAGGGTGGCGGTAGATAGGGGAGTCCGGCAGGGCTTTGTGCTGGCCCCAACCCTGTTCTCTCTCTACATAAATGGGGTGGTTGACTATCTGAGAGAGATTCCTTCAGACGCTCCACATTTCGCAGGGGAGAAAACACCTACTCTCCTTTTTGCCGACGACACCCTCTTGATGTCAAACAGCCCAAGCGGCCTACAAAAGCTGCTTGATAGGTTCTGCCAGTTTTGTGATGTACGAGGTTTAGTAATTAACACTTCTAAAACTAAACTAATGACACTATCTCCATCCAAACGTTTTAAGAACAACATCTCACTTAATGGCACTCCACTAGACATCGTAGACTCCTTTGACTATCTGGGAATTAGGATCAATAAGTCGATGAAATGGAACGATCATATAGCCAAAATGTTCCTCAGCCACAAGAGGGTGGCGGGAGCCATTTTAAGAAAACAGCGGCTCTCCTTTAGCAGACCAATTGTCCCGGCACTTGAGATTTATGGCGGGAAAGCTTTGCCTTCAGCCCTATACGGAGCGGAGCTATGGGGGTTCGAGAACCTATCCGACCTGGAGAAATCAGAGAACCACTTCTTGAGAGGTTTGGTTTCTCTCCCTCTCTCCACTCCCCTGCTACCGCTACGTATGGATCTGGGTAAACATCCCATCAGGGACATTGCTAGATTACGTCCACTGCTTTTTTGGGTCCGCACCCCTGAACTGGCTAGTTACGCCGACGCCTTGGATGAGATCATTAAGATAAACACAGGCACAAAGATTAAATGGATCTCCAACCTTAAGCGATTGGTGACTGATATTGGCTATGGCGAGGCATGGCTCAACCAGACCCCACCGCCAAAGCAAGTCATCAAAAAAGCATACTGGGTCTGGGTAAAGGGAGAGGAAGCAAGAAACCCTAAGAGAGGTTCTCTCACTAACTTGTTCCTTGAGCATAAGCTGGTGGCAAAATCTGAGCAATACCTTGATTATATTCAATGCCCCCGCGATAGAACGCTCTACATGAAGTTTGGGTTTGGGTCCCTCCTACTTAATTCTTGGATTGCAGGGTGGAATTGTCAGTCTTCAACAACTGCTGACTGCCCTGGGTGCCTTGCCCCTGGTGAATCTATTCCCCATTTCCTCTTTGCATGCCCTATGTCCAGGGCGGTCAGGAGGAAGTGGCTCAGACCCATTTGCAGGAATCTGGGTTTTGAGAATTATAGGGTGGCACTCCGCTTCCTCTCAACTGATGCCTCGTCCCTGGTGGTGGTCTGCGGGGTAGCCAAATTTTTGGGGTGTGCCTGGTTGATCCGTTCCAAACTGTTAAAATCTCACAAGACACATGAGCATTCGTCCCTGTTACATCTTGAACTGTTTTTGTGTTTTATCATCTGCCTATAATAACTTTTTTAATCTTTTAAATATTTGTTGTATATAAATGGATTTTAGGATGCTCGTAAATGTACATACTTTTATGATATTTTTTATATCGAATAAAGTTATACAACAAAAAATATTTAAAAATTACCAAAAATATTTATCTAATAATTACAATTAATTAACACCTATATTAATTAAACACAAATTACTTCCTACCATTTACACCTATAAACACCACAAAACACACCTAAAATTAATTACACAATTACCATAATTAATTAACAATTAATTATTTTAAATTAATTAACAACCAGTTATTAATTCATAAATTACAAATAAATTACTGCCAACCATTTACACCTACAAACACCACAGCACACACTTAAAAGTAATCAGACAATTACCATAATTAATAAAATTTAGTTAACAACCAATTAATAATTCATAAATCAAAATTAAATTGCTTCCCACCATTTATACCAACAAACACAAAAAATAATTACATAATTGCCATAATTAATTAGTAATTAATTCATTAAAATTCATTAACAATTACATAATAATTAAGTAATAATAAATTAATTCACACATTTTACCCTATAAACTATCAACAAAACAAATATTTATAAATAAAAATTAATCAATACATTTAATATAATTAAATTACTTCCCATCCTATTTCCCTATAAACCTTCAACCCGCTACAGAATGGAAAGCACAAAATTCATATTTAAGAAATAAAAAAATGTATATAATTAAATTACTTCCCACCCTATACCCCTATTAACGCACTACCTGCTACAGAACTAAAAGCGCAAATTATAAATAATCCTTTTTTTATAACTACTAAAGATGTAACACATATATTTTTTTTAAAAAATCTTACACACAAAAACATACATCACATGCATATAAAATATACACTAAAATACATAACAATAATAAAAAACTATATTTTTAACAACTATATTTTTGCAAACAATATTAAAAGCTTCGATATTATTAAAATCAAAATTACTTACCTGAATTCGATATTCTTAACCTTGATATTCTTGCTGTCGATATTTTTGACCCACGATATTTCCAACTCGATATTTGTGCACCTCGACATTTTGTACTCCATATTCTGTCTCTACACTGTTAAATGTAGCTTAACAATGATACAATATCACTCCCAGTAACTCCACACTTGCCCAATTGATTTTCTGTTTGCAGAATTTAGAGAAATGGCCTACCTTGGGAAAAATACTTGGGCCGGGACGTTTGTGGAGGCGTGAGTGTCCTCCTGCTGATACTGAAAGGGGTACAACCAAGAATGGTGTTTCGATCCCTGTGTACAGCCAACGGAGAACCCATTATGGGAAATGCCATGATAGTACATGCCTTCAAGTGTTTTAACCAAACTTTATATACCCACGTGATAACACTACCCCAGGACCACCAAGATGATTTTATGGATGACATAACCCAACCATGGGTGGAGGGAGGCAAGCTGGAATTTTTACTCACCCCATCATGCTGCAGAAGGTACTGACGGCTATAACTAGTCTGGCGGGTGGCAGGTTCCTCAACTCTAACGGGTTAAGACACATGTATTAAAGGTTTTTCCTAAATTAATTTGAGTAGTGCACAGTGATTTATAAACTGACAACAGATATGAAGTGAAAATCTGTATAATTATTGATTAGAAATAGGTGAACTTTCTTGTACCAGTCTTCCCACGTTGTCATGAGATTAGCTCACATGCACTGCTAGTCTGAAGCTTGAGTGGTGTTTGGTGATGTCATAGTATGAATGCTGCATTTCTTACAGTGACAGTGACCTGTTAAGCATAAGCAGTAACAAAATTTGTGGTCGTGATTTAAGATACCAGTATCTTGCTGCTTTCCATAGCGCAAGATTGTAGGTTGCTGCTTTCTTTTGATTCAATTTACTAATTTGATCTGTAGATTTTTTGTTGATTTTATTGATCAGGATTTTGTCCCAGCATAAGATAAGATAGAAGTTTAATGGGCTGTTATGTTTACATAAGAAAACAATGTGATGTTATAGGAGATTTTAATTAGCCCTAATATAAGATGACTTTTTAATGTTACACTACTTGCTAGAACTTTATCAAATAGTTATAAAGTTAATTTATAAATAAATGTGCAGCGAGTTATAATGCTATTCGATGTTGGAAAGTAAACTCTTACTCCACTGTATTTGTTGAATGATGTGAGAGAGACGATGCAATGTGTGACACATTTGTCTGTTGGCAGATTGCACTGTATGTGAAATATGGGATTTGATTTTAGTAAGACTGGGAACTTTTCATGTAGTTGTTGTAGTTACATGTGTCCATTACAGGTATGGAGTTCTGTCTCTCAGGTTTGACCACCTTAGCTGAGATTGGTTGGGTTCACGAGAATCCGCTGGGGAATTCTGTTATTCATGTTTGTTGTATTTTTATTTCCGGTGCCCTGTGGGCCTAATTCATAAAGGTAAGCTTACACTTTTATGGAAGTTTACATGTTTTCAGTATTCACAAAACTGCATTTTAATACTAAGTTTACGAGTGTGGAGACGTTGCAATCGGAACAGAGAACTTAGCCTGTTTTTATGTGCTGAATACTCTGCACCGATTTCGGAGTCTCCGCACTTGTAAACTTACTATAAAAATGCAGTTTTCTGAATACTGAAAAAGAGTAAACTGGCACAAAGTGTAACTTTACATTTGTGAATCATGTCCTGTATTTTTAAAAGTGAATTTCTGTAGTGCTCCTGCTGCTACAAAATCTTCCGATAATGAAGACTATAAAGTGCATTTTTAAACAATTCAACCACTTTTTTCATTGACTTACCGGATGTATATTATTTATTATGTGAAGTGTCATTCGCTGTGGTCACCCCCAACATTTACAGGAAACTGGGATATGCTATCTTGTCTGATTTTCTATTTCAAATTAATTCTGAAGGTTACAACTGGGCACTAGCTGGCTCTACACTGTGCAATTGGACAATGTGATTACTGAAGCACCATGCACAGCGGAGGGTGTACTCACTTCCATCGGGGTTTAAGGCAAAAAATAACAGGGTGATACCTTTAAGTGGGGGCCAGTGAAGAGTCACAAGTCCCGATTCACAAAGTTAAACTTACACCTGAAGTCAAAGTTTAAGCCTGAAGTCTAAATTTGGACCTAAAGTCTAAGTTTAGACCTGAACTCTAACTTTAGACCTGAAGTCTAAACTTAGACTTTAGGTCCACAGGAGTCCACAGTGCTGGCTATTGTCAAAATCTATATGTGAGAGTACAAGAGCGTGAACTGCAGTTCTGAAGTTGCTTTCTGGAAGAATCGGGTTCACTTTCTTTAGTAACGAGTGCTGGTACCAAGCCATGTGTACAGTGAGGGTGAGCTTGGTATTGAGATTTATTTGAAAGCAGGTACCAAGCAGTCTTGTTTTTCTTGGCAATGTGTTATTTGAGGTAGAGCTTGGTTTCAAAGGTACTACGAGCGCTAGTACCAGTCTTTGTTTTTATTAGCAGAGCTTTCCTTGTTTGAGAACTTTGTGTCAAGGGTGATGCCAAGTGACTTGACTCTGTTCGAAAGTTGGGCTGTGAATCTAGCCAAGACCATGGCATTGTGCCAGGTTTGGTCTAGTTGTTGCTTGTTGTTTTGGGAAATAGGAGAAATTTTCTTTGGTGTGGTTAAAACCTTGTAACTCTACCAGCCAAGGCTCGTAAATATCAGGCTGGTGTGGTACCATGTGGTGTTGTGAATCAGTTTCGATAAAATATGTCAGCAGATGTTTTCAATGAATTGAAAACAGAAAATGAAGATGTGCAAAATTAACTATTGCAGTCGTAAACATGAATTTATAGCAACACCAGCACCTCATTTGAGTCCTGAAACTGTTATAGGAATTCCAGTGCTCAGCATCAGAGGGGGTGGCTGTGTTGAAGGTATGGAAGTCTTATTTTGAGCCTGTATAATACCAAAAGAAATGGTCTTTCTAAACAAAACTATCCAGTAGGCTACTTGTCTAGGATTCCAAACAATTAAGGATTTAAAGAAACCTTCTATTCCAAAAGTCAATCTGACTATGTTTAATAATTGGCAATTTCTAATGAATATATCTGAATCAGATATAAAAAATATGATATAGAATGAATCCTGTAACTCAGCACAATTCTCTGTTGAAAAATTGGCCTTATGGCCCCATCATTCTAATACATCCATGCAGAATTTTCTTTCCAACACTCCTGAATCTAAACTTAATCGTCCTGATCCACGTTATAATACACAAATGCCTGTAGTGGTTACCACATACAGTGTAGGCCAGTTGTGTCAAAGATAGCTAGAACGCTCTAGTCTCTTAGCTGTAAAAGAACTCTTCTCCTCCATTAATAAAAATTTGAATTGTTCTGACTTTCTTTTAGGGCCATGTCCTTTAAGAAATAAAAGATTCCTTGCCACAGGAATGTATTCCATATACAATGAATTAAAAAAATATTCTGAAAAAGAAACTGCAGAAAGAATTAGGCAAATAGGTTAGGAAAACATACATTTTTTAAAGATATCAACAGTGGCATGCCCATAGTTTCTAAAAGAGTGTACTCACTATATAACATTCTGTCCTCAGCCTTGGACCTCATGAAAGGGTGAGCTGAAGTTGCTACAACATGGGCAGGCTCAGTTAAGAGCAATTATTCAATTAAATTGGGCATTACAATCACTTAGATAAGGTTTTGTGTCTTGGCCAATCCTTAATGAAACAGGTTTATTTGAACTCGACAATCCCTCAAAAAACAATGGCTAAGAAAGAATCTAACTACACTCTATTAAACATAGAACGAATTGAAGGTGTACCATTTACAGTCAGTGGCACACCAAATATTACCTGTTCTATACATGGTATCATTTCCTTATCCATAACTACTTTCCATTTTCATGACTGTCAAAAATATAACTCCATTGATTGGTATGAAACTATGCACACTTCACAACAGTTCCAGTCATGTTAATTCCCTTTCGCCCGAATCTGTTTAAATGAAAATTAGAATTAACCTGTGTATATCAGTATAGCAAACTGCAGAAATCCTCTTGGACACTCCATTCTGCGTGGCACCTGGGGCCATATGTAGGTACCTAAATACCGGTCGGTAACGGCCGAAAATCGGTAAATATCCCGTTACCGACCGGTATTTAGGCAATTGAGATGTAGGTGGCTGGATTTCAGGATTCGGTAATTTACCGAATCGGAATTTTAAGAAATCGGTAAAATACCGATTCGGTAAATTACCGAATCCTGAAATCCAATGTAGGGGGCACTCAAGTGAGTGCATTTTAGGTTTCTGGATTCGTTATTTACCACCAACTACAAGTTGATGGTAAATAACGAAAACATTTTAAAAATAAATGTTGTGCTTTTTGACAAGTGCCATGTGGCAGACATACATGCCCTTAGGGCATGTATGTGCGCCACATGTGCACACATGCACGATTCAGGGGTGCAACAGGGTGTCAATGTGACACCCTGCCACCCATGAATATGCTCCCCCTATTACCGATTCGGTATTTACCGAATCGGTAATTGTGAATGGCTTCCCATTCATTTCTATGGGCCTCCAGGCCCATAGGAATGAATTGGAAGGGATGCATTATTACCGAATCGGTAAATACCGATTCATAAATACCGAATATTACCGATTCGGTAATAATTACCGAATGTTTACCTACATTCTATTTACCGATTCATAAATACCAAATCGGTAAAATTCGGTATTTATGAATCGGTAAATATATCTTACCTACATATGGCCCCATATCTTTAAAAGGAATGTGTAGTGCTTTAATGCCAGAGTTAAGTTGTTCCTTATCTGTTTACCCCTGCTATTCATTCCCATAAATCATGAACTTTTAAACAACGGCTCCTATTTGATTTTAACAAATGTTACTTGCTTCGCGTTGGAACCTGGTAACTGTTTTGGAAACAATACAGTGCTGTGGAAAGAATTTCTATCCTCTGGCTAGAAATGATATTAGAAGCATCTTTTCCCTAGTAAAAGCATGAGATTTACGTGTTTTGTTGACTTGAACAAACTATTGTCTTTTCTCTTACAAAAAAAGGAGAGCGGTGTTGAAGGAACTCATGAAGGGAAGGAGGGAGTGGGTGGGGAACCCAGAAATTGGTATGGAGGAGAGTGTATGGGGAACAATGGGTTGCAACTGACATGAACTAAGGAGCTGCCACAGTTAATAGCAAGTCTGCCCGACTGCATGAACATATATTCACTTAGACGGCCACGTTGGAGACCAGAGGAAAGCTAGCTATTTGAGTTTTGGGGAGACAGATGCTTCAAGTTAGGTAGTATGGGATGGGGAGTTGAGGGGAAAGGTGAGGGAGTTTGTGTTTAACCCAGCTACAAGAGGTACCTGGTCGCAACTCACCGAGTGGATTGCCCCACTAAAGTACACAGCTTTGCACACAATATTCCTATGTTGGCCAACTTTTAAATAATCTCATGGAACATCAATTGGTTGAATAATAAGAATAAAAGAGGAGATGTGTTGCAAAACTTTAAAAAGCTAAATCCCAAGGCGCATTGCTGCAGGAAACCCACTTGGTAGATCCAAATGTGGATGCTTTGGTCTATTCGGCTTCACCTTGTGTATACCACGTAGGCTCTAGGGGTTCTACTACATCACTCATTTCCCTTCACAGTTACTACAACGCATGCTTCCCACTTGGAAAGTTATATAGGGGGGTCTGGACAGTTAGAAGGCACCACCTGGTCCTTTGTATGTATCTACCTGCTCCATGCAATGATAGACAGCACACTGTATACACTCTCGGAATTGATCATGGAACACCCTGCGGGTAACTAGGCAATATCCTAACCCTAGATGTCCGAACACCAGGCAACCGTGTTGCTACTACCCCACTGTTGAATTGGGCCACCTCCCTGGGTCTCTCAGACATGTGTACAGTACAACACCTGGGTATGCACTTACTATTCCGATGCACATTTCTCACATTTCAGGCTAAACCATTTTTTTCTCCACGCTGCATACTCAAACATTCTCCCCAGGTGTCTTTCTGACCACTCTCCAGTAGAACTGACTCTTAGGGGGCTCCCCAGAATGTGGGACCATCATTGACGAGTAAATACTTATAAATTGACTGATGGCAGGTTCACTGACCACATGCGACAGGGCATTGAGGACTTTCTGTCCATGAACACCACTTCCACCCCATCATCAGCAATAATTTGGGAGGCACTGAATGCAACTATATGGGGATATATTATCTCCATAACTATCAGACACCATAATGATGAGGAAGGTGACATTAATCAGTTGACGTAAGAGCTCTTGAGTCATGAGGCAACACCACACTACTGCAGGATGGACGAACTGCACCACCATGCAGAGGCTGTTAGAAGTACTACTATCGAAGGGCAAGAGAAGTTGGGTCACCTCTCAAGACACCACCTGTACGATATGGGTATAGAAAAAGAAAGCTCTTTGACTGGTTAGCACACCGCGACCAGGAACTCAGGGTGGCAGTGGGAATTTGAGACCCCACAGGAAATGTGGTGACTGAGGGCCTCATTTCCAACTTTTTTGACACAGGCAGCACTGCACACTACTTTGCGGTGTTACCCCTGTGTCAAAAGAAAAGGGCAGGAATGCCCCCTATCTATGAGATACAGCGCATTCCTGTCCTCTTCCACTGCGCTGGTGCACAAATGGCTGGCTTGCGCCAACGTAGGCACCCTTGCTTCATGCAAGGGTGTCCGTGTTGTAGGAATAATTGTTGCAGGAAGCGACACCTACCTCCACAAAAACATAATTGGAGGCATTTGGCTCTTTCTATTTGTGCTGCAGAATAGAAAGAGGAAAAAAGGAGGAGAAATTAAATTATTTCTCATTACGCCACCCGCGGAATGCATTCCCAGATTTACGCTATGTTGCAAATCTGGAAATGTGTCAAAACCCCGCAACGCCCATGGCACACCTCCCTGACGCAGTGTGAGGCAACGCAGTGACTTGCGCTGCGTTGCCTTACACCATATCCATGAGGACATGAAAGCTGTGCAGGCTTTGTGTGGCCTTGTAGATATGGGTTTGCACTGTGAGCTGCCAAAGCGTCAAAACAATTTACACTCCGGCAGCACACAGGGCTTATAAATAGGCCCCAGAGTTTTCCGAAAATGCTCTGCCAGCTGCCTGGATCATTTGTTGGGGCCAAACAAGAATGTGGACAAACCTGGCCCTCAAATACCACTTTGCTGAGAAGTGCCTCAATTTCAGATTTTATTGAACACAATAATTAGTCCATCCGCCGGCATTCATAATTAGACCTTCCCCGTGTCATTTGCAATAATTATCACATCTGATAAAATTGGACACTGAGGTGTTCAAAATTTTTCAAACAGCATAATTATCACCTATTTGACGGTTTTGAGGAATAAAATGCAGATGTTGGTGCACACTAAAATCTGCATATTCTAGTAAATACATATTTAAGGCCAAGTGATGCAGTGCAGCGCAGCAAGTTACCTTGCTCAGCTGCACTGCGTGACAGGTAAAGGACAGAAATGCACCTTATTTAAGGCAATATGGCACATTCCTGCCTTTTGTCCTGCGCTGGCACCCTTTTGGCTGCCTACCGCCAAAGCAGGCACCCTTGCATCATGCTGTAAGGGCACCTGCATTGAAGGGATTTTTGTTTCTGCGCAGGAGGGGCCACCTTACTGCACAAAAACAATCCTGATGCTTTCCCTTTTCTATGTGTGCTGCATACACACATAGAAAGAGGGAAAAAAGGGGAGAAATAAACATATTTCTTCTCATTACGCATCACCTGTGGAGATGTAGGTGTTTGTTGCATTCCTAGGTCTTCTACTTCTGCAAAATCTGGGAATGTATCAAATCCACTCAATGACCATAGAAATGCCTCCTTAATGCAGAGTAACGCAACGCAGCGATTTGCGCTGCGTTACAATACTCAAGATTTATAAAGCCACTTAGGGCCACACAAGATGGCCTTGTATGGCTTCAGAAATCAATGAATTGGCATAGGGCAGCGCCACAGGTCTTTTTGCTGCGCTGCCCTATGCCAGTTTGAAAGAGCAGGAATGCACCGTATTTACAAGTGTTAGGGCCGGGTTCTTGCCTACCTGATTATCTCCAAGAACCCTCACAGGTCGCCAGGATCTTTTTATCTGCCAGATAGCGTAGAGGGGATGAACACAATTATCAAAATATATCTACCACAATTAGACTTCATTTGGAAAGGACCACTGACTCCTAATCTATAATTTAAAGTGACATCCCTATTTAACATTCCCAACCCAGGCAAGAGGATCAAGAAAAAGGTGTCAGAAGTGAAGACCTCCTAAGAAGTTCATTCACTTAGTCAGGGCTCGATCTAAGATGCTCCTTCTAGCTTCCCGCCTAATCCTCATCTGCTCAACCCACGGGGCACTGTCCCTAATACAAAACCCCAAAATCGTAGAACACACCCTTCGGCACACCTCTTCAGCCAGGTCTTCCTCCAGTACTTTTCCTGCAGTCCACGGTTGGCATCCAACAACGGTTAGCTTGACCTTGGGTCCCAGGCACCTTCCATACTAAAAGTATCTTCTTCACGTTCCATTGCACTCCCCTGTTGGCTTCTCACAGCATCCCAACTCCTAAAACAAAGACTTATTCTCCAAAACGAGCTAAATGTCCTTGCACCTGCAACAGAAACATGGGAACGAAAGAAGAAACATTTCACGTCTTAAGATTTTACATTTCTCTGCAACCCCAAGCCTTTACCAAGGGAATCATTTTCGGCCTACAATATTAGCTAACATAAGAAAATGAACAGGCCCTCGCTTCCAACGTATATGTAACTAGGCCTTTACAAAACTAAACATACTACTAAATCACACTCTAAGCATTAGTTCATTACTATTATGTGCACAAATAAGCAAACTACACGTGAAACGTTTAACATGGCACGCATTTAACCTAATACATTGCATTACACAAAGCTAATGATTATGAATTTTACTGAATACATTTATGATAACTTGCAACATTGATCTTCACAAACTATTATTACATTTCTATCACTTCTATGTTAAGCAATCACAGCAACACATTTCTATGACACTTCTAAACATACATCGATTAATATGCGGGTGCTGACTAACGGTGAATATGATGCACCCCTACGAATTTCAGAATCTAGTGGCGCTCTATCAGTTCCCCCCTTTGATGACAATTGTCATCACACCATCACAATCTTATTCCCTTGGAGAAAGAACCGACCTAAACAGTGCTTGTTGCCATTCTACCCTGTCGGAACCTCTCCATTCTCTTAAGATTCTGATATTGACTGTCCTGCAGTCTCGCCATTCGCCTCTCACTCGCTCTAAAAGCTCTTTCAACTCTGTTTCCTCTGTACCACTTACAGGCTCTAATAAGTCCCCACAAGCAGATCACACAAATCACAACAATAATGAGTGGCTTCAACACAAATCCAAGGAATCCCTTTCCTAAATTCGCAAACCAACTTCCCACACGACCAAATCCTTTACCAATCTTCTCCCATACACCCTCTTCAGTCAAATCTGCAATCTCCTGATGAATCGTGGTAATGTTGTCTATATATTTCTCCAGATCCTTGCTGTTATCTGGAATATACGTGCAACATTCCTGAACTTTCAACAATTTACAGACTCCGCCCTCTTTTGCCAATAATACGTCTAAAGCAAGATGATTTTGCAAAACCATAATCCTTATCGACAACATCTCTTCATCCAACAACAACGACCTTGCAGTACAATTCATCAACCACAGTCGCCAACTTTCTTATCTTCACATCATTCAAAACTACTCCCAAACTCGGTATCATTGCTCCAAAGATATCACCAATCACTGCTCCTGCACTTGCAGCTCTCTGTACTTTAGAATGATGTCCTGTCTCCAAAAGATTCAAATCTTCCGCATAATAAATCTTCGGGAAAATGATAGCCAAGTAACATGTACCATACCAATTCGCAGGCAACCTCACATAGGCATTCCTTCCACACACATAATACACAGTTGGAATCACTTGCACCGGACCTTGCAAAAAGTTCTTAGCAGAGTACTCCATAGTAAAGGTATGATCGCACGTACTCTGTCCTACCGAAACCTTCTCATAATAGGTCTGAGGACGTCTCACACACAACTTCCCCTTCTGCGTCTGATCTAACGGTATAGGTCCATAACTTCCCTTAGATCTGTGCAATCTCTCCTCATCAGTCCAATCGACTGGACTCTCTCCTGTATTTCGTGTCTGGGTTAGTTTTCTATATCTATCCTCAATTTGACCAATAAACTTCTTTTCAGTTTCTGACAACAAACATGTCAAAATATGTCAATGAGCATAAGCTGTGTCTAAACTCAGTGTCGGTATGAAATAATTCCGAAGTCTGTCCTCTGACTTATAATAGTCATACTTATTCAAATGCTTATAGGCCGGAACTTCAGGAAGTACTGCATCGTAATTGGAAAAGAAATATTCAAACTGTTTCCTCTCATAGAAGATGCTAAGCAATAAGCTACAAGAAATCCCATAGGTTAGTGGAAGATGATGGTATCTAATACCCTCATCTACAGAAGAAGGTAACTGCATGCACACATAACAATCTTTTGCATCCATTGCATCAACATACTCATACAACAGCTTCGCATAAGCATCAAGTTTAAAATCACTTCTAGACAGATCTATGTGAAATCTATGACTCTTTTCAAGTATCAAAGCTCTTTGAGCTCCTATAGTAACCCCTTTTTGGCTAGAAGTGGTAGGTGTCCCCTGTACCATCCCCTCCTGCTCATGTGAAACTATATATGAGGCTACAACTATCTCAACTATAGCAGCTATCACTACCCCTAAAAGTGTACCTATCACTGCCATTTTTGTAAAGTTCGGTTCAATAGTAACAGGTAAAAGTCTCTTTCTCATCCGAGTATTGCTTGTCAAACCAGTTCAATCTCCACCTCGAAGCTGGAAACCCCCTGGCAATTTTTTCAGTTCCTTATTTACACAGTCCATAAAAGACTTCCTTAGCCCTTCTTCGTCATCTCTAGCGGGAAGTCCCTAACTTTATTCTTCTTCCACTCGGGCCTAGGTTATCTTCTTTCAGACTTATATACAACAAAAGAGTTCACTTTCAGTCCAGAACAATATTCGCTCCCAAACGCTCTAAGACTCCTTGCAACATTTCAAGACGATGTATCACCAACTCCTGATGTGATGGTATAACAGCAAAAGTCGGAAAAACCAGCGTCTCCAGAATCAACTCACAAAATTTACTCAGAAGCGGTGGATTCGGAATATTGAGAGTCAGTATTCCTTCGATTTCCAATCCTGGAATTCTCAACAACACTTCGATTTTCAAATTCGGAGAATTGCTGATCAGTGTCAAGGATCTCAGCCTCCCCGTGCTCGGTATGCCTGGCATCAGTCACAGCGTATGTCCACTCTGGTGAGGCGTACATTTGACACGGCACTCTTGCTCTTCTTGACCTTCTCAGGTTAACTTGAGCTTGCTCCTCGTCACTCTGCTCCGATTCAGATATTTCAGAAACTGGGGCAAGATCTCTTCCAGGTGCCAATCACGAGTTTACCCATCTCTGATTCACGGGGCAAACTCTTCCTGCTTCCGTGGCACTTCTGCTCTCCCTTCGAGTACCCTGTGCACTACTTCCTTCTTCAGTAGAATTTGACTCTACTCCACCCCCAGCAACACTTTCTCTGTCTGAGTCAACTTCGGGGCTTCGATTTGCACATCCCCTTTCAGCTCGATCTAGTGCACAACCAACTTCATCAGCAACACTCACAGCTTGACTTGCCCTCTCAGATGGCTCCGCCACCTCAGCTGGATTTTCATTCACAAGAGGGGCTGTATCTTCCAAGGGTGCTGGGAACTCTGCGGGTATGGGAGGCATGCACCCAGTTCGGCAAACCCCCACACTTCACTGCCATGTTCGTAACCAGTATTACCTGGTACGGACCACGCCAACGAGCATCCAGGCAACTCTTCCTCACGTGTTTACGCACAAGCACCCAATCCCCTGGGCACAAGTCGTGGCACAGGTCACTTGAGGCAGGAACAGCTGCTGCTTGCACCTGCTGAGACACAGAACGGACTACGTCAGCCAGACCCTTACAGTAGTCGAGAATCAAGTCATTAGTGATGTTAATCAAAGCAGTGGCAGGTATCGCTGGCAAACGCATCGCTCTCCCCATGAGTATCTCATGGGGCGACAACCCAGTCCTCCTATCGGGAACACTACAAAGGCTCATGAGAACTAAGGGTAATGCGTCAGGCCATTTCAGAGATGTCGAAGAACACACTTTTGCCATCCGTGCTTTCAGGGTCCCATTAACTTGTTCCACAATCCCAGAAGCCTCTGGTCGATAACTGTAATGCAACCTCTGATCCACATTTAAGGCAGCACAAAGCAATTTCATGATCTCACTATGGAAGTGTGTCCCTCTATCTGACTCTAAAGAGGTCGGAAAACCGAACCTCGGGATAAGCTCTCTCTATAACAGTTTAGCAACGGTGAGTGTGTCACATCTACGTGTTGGGTAAGCCTCCACCCATCTTGAAAACACACATACCACAACTAAGATGTACCTCAACCCATTGCACTTTGACATCTCAATGAAATCCAACTGCATCCTATTGAAAGGCCCTCCTGATCTCCCAATGTGGCTCAAAGTCACAGTAGTTCTCTTTCCTGCATTCATCTGCTGACATGTAACACACTTCTGACACACAGCTTCAGCTACTGCACGAAACTTCAGATTGTACCAAGTCTGTCGAAACACTCGCATCATCGCATCTCTACCAAGATGTACAGCACCATGTATCAATCTTGCCATCGGGCTATACAGACATTCTGGCAACACAGCTCGTCCATCATTCGAAACCCATACATCCACATCCCCCTTCTCACATCCAGCTCGTATCCAACTATCCCGTTCTTGATCAGAAATTTCATCCGGAAATCGTTTTAGTTCCTCCCATGTATCAGCCATGGCTAACATCACGCTGAGATCGGTTCTTTCTTGGCCTTCTTCTACATGCCCTTCAGTAAATATGCATCCCTCTTCTGCACAAAACCGGGCAACTTCATCCGCGTAGCTATTACCCAGCGACACGAAATCATTCCCCTTGCTGTGCGCAGAACATTTGACAACTGCGATTTCCTCTGGACATTGCAATGCTTCCAACAATTGTCTCACATATTCCCCATTTCTGATGGGTGATCCAGAAGATGTCATGAACCCTCTCTGTGACCATAACTGTCCAAAGTCATGAACGACACCAAACCCGTACTGACTATCGGTATAAATTGTTATCCGAATCTTGTCAGCAGCCAAACAGGCACGAGTCAAAGCAATAAGTTCAGCCACCTTTGCGGAGTATACTCCTTCTAAACGAGCAGCTTCAACCACTCCTGTGATGGTACATACAGCAAACGCTGCTCTCAGTTGACCAGCACTGTCTCTTAAGCAGGAACCGTCCACAAAGAAAATTTCATCGGGGTCAAGGAGCGGCTCATCAACAATGTCTGGTCTCGGTTTGGTGCACAATTCAGTCACATCGAGACAATCATGGTCCTCACAATCTTCATCATCCACATTTGGAATAGGCAACAATGTGGCAGGATTTAAAACAGAACACCTCTTCAAAGTCACATTTTCTGCAGCAAGGATGACTTGCTCATAACGCGTCAACCTGTTGTTTGTGAGGTGCTGTGTTTTAGTCCTTGTCATCAACAATTCAACAGAATGCGGTACATAAACTGTAAGCGGATGACCCATTACAATGCTCTCACATCTTTCGATACTGACACCTGTTGCAGCAACGGATTTGAGACATCCAGGCAACGCAGAAGCTACTGGATCTAAAGTAGCTGAGAAGTAGGCAACTGGTCTACGGACACCTCCATGACTCTGAGTCAAGACTGCCAATGCGCAACCTTCCCTTTCGCAACAGAATAGTGCGAATGCCTTGTTGTAATCAGGCATCCCCAAAGCTGGAGCACAACACAAAGCTTCTCTCAGCCTCAAAAATGACGTTAAGCAGTCTTCGTCACATGGTACCGGATCACTCACATCCTTACGCGTCAGCCGCTGTAAAGGCTTCGCTTCAAAGGAAAAGTTTGGGATCCATTGGCGACAATAGCCAACCATTCCCAAGAACATTCTAACTTCTCTCTGATTGGTAGGCACAGGCATGTTCATAATAGCCTCGATGCGATCGGGTGACACCTTTCTCTTGCCTTTCTCAATTCTGTGACCCAAATACTGCACTTCGCTCAAACAGTACTGCAGTTTGTTCGGAGACACCTTGGTGCCGATTAGGATCCTGGAAAAAATTTTCCCCGTACGACTCGTATCCGGTCTTTTTACCGTACGAATCGTACAAGTGCCGTACAAACTGCCAAGTACGATTCGCATGGGAAATACTCCATACGAGTCGCATTGGGAATAATTCCCCACACGTCCTCGGGTCGGAAAATGTGTCCGACACTTCCCCGGACGATTTACCGTACAAACTTGAAAAGTGAAGTCCGACCGCGCTAGTACGATCCATCCCGTGCGTCCAATGTCACAACCGTATGGAAAAAACACCGTCCGCACCGAACTCCCATTGCAACCATGGAGACATGTGCCCACATACGCGCCGAACCACCCCCCCCAGCCCCCGTATGTACGCGGCGAGCCCCCCGTGTATGTACACCCGTGTACGTTCGAGTCGTACCCCCCGTGTATGTACACCCGTGTACGTGTCGAACCCCCCCGTGTATGTACAAGAAAAAGACGGGCAGTGAGGTATATCCTGCGCAAACAATTAGTGATTAAGACAGTGAAAAAGAGAGACAAAATTATTACATGGCTTGCATCAAAAGGGAACAAAACAGCCACCACCCAACGCTGTTGCCTACAATTGTAAACAATTGCCACTGTGAAAAAACACTTGTAGTTCCCTGAGCAAACTAAACATATCGCAAACTTCAATTTCAATTCATAGAAATCATTTACGGATCACAGATAAGTATATTGATAAATAAGGGCCTTGTCCAGTCTGTATCTTTTATATAGTCGCTGTAATCCCAGTCAAGACACTTCTCCTTAGGAGACTTGTTCAAACCGTAGGCGCCTTCAGTATTCAAAAGAGTAATCCAAGTCCATATATGACTTTTGCAGAACAGAGTATTTATTTCAATTTCAACAGGTTCAACAGGTCATAAAAGAACAGCCAACACGTGTTTCGTCTAAGGATAATATTCCATAAGACTTCCTCAGGGCTGTAATAAACAAATATACAGCACAGTTATTAGTTGTATTCCTCTTAGCAAAACAAGTTCGAGGTCCCTACCTAACAGGGAAAGACAACCCGTGTCAGTGTGAAAATCGAAAAGAATCAAGAACCAAAGTGTGACAAGAATTATGATCAGTACACCCAAACCACCTTAGTAACACTCAGTTGTAAAGATCAAAAGAGGGACAAAAGGTGAGAGAAACACCACGACTGGTGTCAGAAATCGGAAATGGTAAAATCACCAAAACAAGCAAAAAATTTCCACCATGTGTAAAAAAAAGGGGGTCAACCCAAAAATACCTAACTGCAAAGATTAAAGAGCACTCACCCTGGTTCCAAGCTCTCAATATTGTTACCCGGAAATCACAATTTGGGTGGCCGCAGTAGTATCAGCCGACCCAGCTAGATAAAATTTACCAAATACTGTTCGTTGCCTATTAAAGGGAAGAAAGAAAGGCATATGTGTACATAACTCAATTTTTTATATAAATAAAGCCTGTTAATCCACAATCATCTAGTTTATAATAGCAGCAGCAATTTCGTACCACAATATTCAAATCCAAAAAATGTTCGTATACCATCCAAGAGTAAAAAGAGATAAGGATGACCATAAGGACAGCTCAACAATATTGAGTCCGACCTTGTCAACCCGTTAGTAACAAGAAGTATAAAACTAAACCAGATAGCTAAAATGCCATTCTTATCTCTATGTTAAAAACACCGAGTACGGTCGTATTCTGCCATATTCAAATGACGACCGAACGGAAAGCCCGACCATACTATATCTGACCTTGCCATCCCATTTATAACAAGAAGAATTATATATCTAATAAAAAGTAAAATGCCTTTCTTACCTCTGTATTCAAAGCACCGGGAATGGTCGTATTCTACCATCCTCAATTCGCGTTTTGCAAAGGCGCCATTTCTATCTACGTGTTTATGGAACGCGAGTGCTCTACCAACATAGAGAGAGGACTAAAAGACTTTAAACAATAATTACGCCGCTATCCTACCCGCGCCATCTTGGATAAGTGTTATATGAAACATGAACACATAAAGTTAATATCCAACTTAAACAAAAAAAACACTTATATGATTTGAGAAAAATAGTAAAGTTAAATCCAAAATCATACATGGGGGGGTTCGACACGTACACGGGTGTACATACACGGGGGGGTACGACATGTACACGGGTGTACATACACGGGGGGGTACGGCGCGTACCGGGCCCCCTAATCTGGTAGTTTCGAGGCGTACTTCGCTTTTCCGGCACTTTTTGGGTGCCGTGAAAATATTGCCGTCCGGACTGCTGTCGGTTCGAATCGTACTTCCTGGGTCGTGAAACGCTGCCTGTAAGCGTCCCGACGTCACGTCGGAGCATTCCCGGATCACATTCGTACGTGTATTTTAGTCGGTCGGTGTTTTTTACGATTCGTACGGAAATGGTGTTTCCGTGCGAATCGTACTTCCATGTTTGTAAAGTTTTACAACCGGGTACGAGTCGGACGGAGAAAACGCTCCGACTGACGGTTCGTACCCGGTTTTTCCAGGATCGTAATCGGCACCCAAATGTCCATTTTCCACCAGATAATTCAGAAGAGCAATGGTATCGATCCTGCAAGCGTCTTCAGTTTCTGACGCTACAAGCAGATCATCAATGTATTGCACCAAAACAGAGTTCTGTGGCAACACAAGACCTTCAAGGTTCTTCTTCAAAATCTGGTTAAAGATCGACGGGCTCTCCGTATACCCCTGTGGGATACGACACCATGTTTACACACGATTCTCCAGCCAGAAAGCAAAAAGAAATTGGCTCTCCTTATGCAGAGGAATCGAGAAGAATGCTTGACACAAGTCAATCACGGTAAACCACTCAGCTTCACATGGGATCTGAAACAGAATCACAGACGGATTCGGTACCACTGGACAACATAGGACGACTATCTCATTAATTTTTCGCAGATCTTGTACGATCCTGAACTTCCCACTTCGTTTCTGTAGTACCATGATATGTGAATTGCATGGGCTACCCATGATCTCTTTCAAAATTCCCTGCTTGATCATGGACTCGATTACAGGCTTAATCCCTGCAATAGTTTCAGGTGACAGATTATACTGGGGCGTTCTAGGGAACTCCACATTCGGCTTAATCTGGATTTTCACTGGGTCTACACCTTTGACCAATCCGATCTCTTCTCCACTGAGATCCCACACATCAATTGACACGGAGTCTCTCATATCGAGTGGAAGTTCCTCCACCGTCAACGCTGGGAACATTTCTACACACACACACTGATTCGCAACCTTAAAGGTCGCATCATCATCTCTCGTCTGTACTTCCACTCCCTTCGGGGTACAATAGATGGTGCAATTCAGCTTGCACAACAGATCTCTACCTAACAGACAAACTGGACTGGAATCGCACACCACAAACTGGTGTCGATCTCTGAAATTCCCTATTCTCACCGGAATTGGCTCCGTTAGTGGGCTAGTCAGTTTCTTATTCGCTACACCAAAGACTTGAATTAATTGTCCCGAGAGGGGTAAGTCAGGGACTACTGCAGATCGTACAGTAGACCGAGTAGCACCAGTGTCCACCAAAAAGGTTGTAGGGTGACCATCAATGTCTGCTTCCACAAATGGTCCCCTCTGATCTACCTCTAAGACTGCCCCAAGTGCGCAGTCTGCTTCTCCTATCAAGCACGGTCGTGCCAACGGGTCTGGACCGTATTTCCCACTCCCTTCAAACATAGGCATCTGTAGGTAAGTACGAACTCCCTGTTGCATACTCTGTATTCTAGGTGGTTGAGGAACCTGCACCTGCGGAACACCCGTCCCCTCTTTGACCATCTTAGGTCGAGTCACTGTAGGAACCATGTCCGTCACAGGAACCTGAACTATCTCTCCTTCCTGCTGTATCTGATTCAATGGGTTCAAAGGACACTCGCGTTTCCAGTGTCCGACCTGGTGACAAAGGTGACATGCTGTGGTCTTTTTCAATGTTGCCACATCCACCCCTGTCTTCGGATCAATTGATTTTGGTCTTCCCTGACCTTGGACATTCTGATTTCCTCCTTGATTGTTTCCCTGTTTCCTTCCCAACGTCCCTCCATTAGACTGTCCCTGAGCTGTCTGCATCTGAACAAGCATCAATTTATCCTTCAACTTCCTGTGCTTTGATTCTATCTCATCACTACAGTACCTAGCATACCGTAAGATCTCATCCACAGGCTTATTCTGCCAACAAATCAAATGCTGCTGTATCATGAGACTAACCTCTGGTCTCAATCCCAACACAAACATCGAAACAAACTGTCCCATGTCTTTTGTATCCAACACGTCTAATCCACTGTACTGCTTAAAAGCCTGCAAAAGTCTCTCATAAAATTCATGCACCGTCTCCTTTGGCTCTTGCACTGTCCTATCTATCTTCACCCAATCAATATCCTAAGGTGAGATTTTCGACTTCAACCATGTATTCACCTGTTCGAACTTTTTCATCACTATGGGCGACGGACCATTCGAGATTGGATCACTGTCAGGCTCTGAGGTTGGCCACTCAACAGCAATTTTACATGCCGACCACAAGTCACTCAGAACCACAATGTCAAACAATGTGTTCAAATCAGCCCACAATACTTTCGAGATTTTGACAAAGCAATCAACTTGCTTGTACCACTCCACAGGCTTCTCCCTTAGCCGGGGAAAATCATTCGTAAAGGCAGCCAAGTCACCCCTACTCCAAGGCACATTCATGTATCCTCCATTTTGTACCTCTCGTAAAGGTTAATTCCCTACCTCCGTCATCCCCCCACCCGGTGGTGGTGTCTCTCCTATTGTTCTCCTAGAACTTTTCTTCTTGGACCACCTTTCTTCCCACTTATCAAGCATGATCCATGCACGCATTGCTATGATCAAATCTTTGATATGGGCTCTCAAACCCATGACTCTCTTTTCTTCCAGTTCCTGATCGCTATACTGCAATCTGTGACTTCCTTGCAATGATTTCGTTTTGGACAAATCTACATCATACCTTTTGGCCAATTCTGACAACTTCTCATGTGCAGTTCGTGCTTTGTGAGTCATATCCTTTGCTACAAAGAGTAACTCATCTTGTTCGTACATTAATGTCCTCTCAAGAGGCAAATTTCCACTTATTATCTCATCTACTTCTGCCTTCAACCTTACAACATCTAGCATTCTCCCTTTCAGGGCTCCCTTCAGTACTTCTCGACAAGCTGCACCATCCCTCTCATCATAATCGCATTCCCGTTCCTGAGACCTACTCTCGTCAGACATACTCATAGGGACGGAACGATTCACTATTGTGGCTCGCTCACTTTCTGCTGTTCTCACACTCTGATTCTGATTCCTCACCGGTGGTGCCGACATCCGCAAATCTGATCTTGACTCGGCTAAGGTCCTCGGTCTCACTGTTCTCGACTCTCCCTGTCCCCTAGAGGAGTCTGCTGTAGCTGGCAATGGCGTACTCCATTCTATAGGCTTTGGAGTCTGCTCCATTCCGCTCACTGACCCACTTCCCTCGATCCCACTCCTCGCTCCTACAACCGACTGCACTGAACTCCCAACCTTCTCCTGGTCTGGATCATAAACAGAAACAATGGGTCCAATGGTAACCGGTACCTTTAAAGCATCCGGTAACCTGGTACCTCCCCCAACATCTGTGCTAGCTGCAGGCTGATTTCTGGTAGCCTCAGCTCCTGTTGAAATCTTCCCTTCTACTCTCACTTCTGACTGAGTTGGTACTCCACTAGTCCCTTCTACTTCTGTGGGCCTCAAGGATCTCTTATGCTGATCTAGATCTCCCCTCGCTATCGGAAACAACCATCCTACTCTGCTACCAACTGTTAGGGCCGGGTTTTTGCCTACCTGATTACCTCCAAGAACACTCACAGGTCACCAGGATCTTTTTATCTGCCAGATAGCGTAGAGGGGATGAACACAATTATCAAAATATATCTACCACAATTAGACTTCATTTGGAAAGGACCACTGACTCCGAATCTATAATTTGTAGGATTTTATTACAATCAGAAATAACTGAACATACACACACCTCAGTATAAGGTGCAACAGGTAAATAGGCACTAATACAAACGCAAGTCTACGCAAGATTGGGGGGCGCTAGGTGGCGCACGACCAAAATGGCCGCACGCCTGTGAGGCTCTTGCCTTACCGAGCAGGAAAACATCCTCCATCCTCATCCTGGGTTGACGAAGTGACCATCTGTAGGCACCGCAAGCTGTCCGAAGAGTTGCTGCATCTACCGGGACCACGCCTGCTTAATAACTTGGAAGATGTCCTGGTGGCGCTGCCGCCGTTACTTTGGGTGGTCTCCTGCGCTACAGGCCGGAGCTAGATAGCGGAAGCTCGAGCTCGGGAAGCCCGGGGCCGTAGTGGTGGAGGCGGTGCCCTGATGAGCTCCAGTGGTTCGTCCTTGCCGACTCGCTTGCTGAATACCGGAGGCCCGGAGGAAAGGCACTGCATAAGCGTTGGTGCTGCCTCCCGGTACCTGGAGACTCCGGCGGTGCTGCCGACTTGGGCTTGGAAGGCTTGGGTGCGCGCCACCGCGAAGCGGCCGAGTCGCGAAGCGCCTGAAGTTAAGGACGCGGCGGACGGCGCGGCTGAGTGGGGTAACCGGAGGAACTCTATCCATAGCCCCGCTGGATCGCGGCAAATACCTGGACTCCATGGTGTGCAGTAAGCGCTGACATTAATGCGATTTCGCGCGCACAGGCGGGTGGCGGCCATCTTGTCTACCCGACATCCTGCGGATTGAGATGGGGACGCAGATCCTGGAGGCCTCAATGAAATCCATGATAGCGGAGCGGGACCCTTGATTATTACCAGAGGTGCGCTGGGTCGGAGGTCTCTGATCAGCTTGAAGGCATTGGCAGTTGTGACAATAGCAACATAGACTGCTCCTGGCAGCCATCTTGAGGCAGCTGAGTGTCGGACTGCACAGCCTGGCTAGAGACGGGTAATGACTCACGGCAGACAGTGGTGGAGAGATTGTGCGTTCCATACCACTCCTGGGATCCCTGTGGATCATTGATCCTTTCTGAGCAGCAGATGCATCCTGTGGTGTTATGCTGGCGATATCAGGGATGTCGGAGTGATAAACTGGCTGGCTTTGACTCTGTCTGGTGGCGTGTATCTTGCGTTTGGGCACGCATGTGAAGGTGTTGCTGGCACTACGCTACGGGAGATAGCTACCAGCCCCGAGCTGCCGTACTCGCTGTTGCGGATCACCTCTCTGGCCACCCAGGTTGTGCTGCTGATTGGATTTGAGCGTTGCAAGATGGGGCGCACGGATACCAAGCAAACCAAACTTCCCTTTGAAACATGCAAGGCGCCCAGATCGACCTCGCAGGAGCATGCCGATTCGGACACCTCAGAGGCGCCTGACGAAGACTGGAAGGCACTCCTGCTGGGCATGAAGCACAGTCTCACGGCCATAGATTCCAAGATCGACACGATGAACATGCGCATGGAGGCTATGGTTAACAAACTCTACCAGCATGAGTTACGGATAAAAGAAGCAGAGACCAGGGTTTCAGACCTTGAGGATAGTGCTGCCTCCAGCCGGGGACAATTATTGCAAATGGACAAGCTGCTCAAAGTTATAACTGATAAAAATGAGGATTTGGAGGCTCGATCCTGAAGAAATAATGTCCGTATTCTTGGCCTGGCGGAATCCACAAACGTGGGTCGCATGGAAGACTTCATAGAACGGCTGGTTGTGAAACTGTTCGGCAGGGAATCCTTTTCAGCGCATCTTACTGTGGAGATGGCGCACACATCGCTAGGGGCTCGCCCCCCTCCGGGGTCGCCACTGCGGCCGGTGATAGCCCGCTTCTTGAATTATCGTGACAGGGATGCGGTTCTGCGGCTAGCTCGTGAAAAGAAGCAGGTCCACTATGAGAATACCATATTGGCGTTCTAGCCCGATTTCACCCAATCAGTTCAAGATGCCAGGCGTAAGTTTTCTGCAGTCAAGAAAAAGCTTCAAGCGCAGGACATTTCTTACGCTATGCTGTATCCGGCGCGGTTACGGATAACACATCAGGGTACGCAGCACTTCTTCCAGAACCCGCAGCAGGTTGAAGACTTCCTTATGCGGCATCAACGTGCAACGCCCAGAGATCCGGAGGCACAACGACGTTCCAGATCACATTCTCCACTATCGGACCCTGACTAAGGCCTATACTGGACATTAGATCCTCCTGTGACTCTTCTGGACACTATGCTGTTACTGATTGACCTGCAGTTGGTGATGTATTATCTTACTTTTTCGTGTTCGGCATGATATCCTGCTCGGCACCTCCCTTCTGTCCCGTGACAGCTGCCCACTTTCAAGTGGAGTGGTGGGTGGGTGAAAGTAAGGAGGGAGAGGGCGGGTCGTGGGCCCCTGGCGTTTCCCTATGTGGGCATCGCCCAAATATTTGATGATGAGGGACAGTCAATGTGGAATATTGACAGATGTTTGGGTGGGGAGGGATTATGTACCCAGCATGTTGGGATCGCCGGTGTGGGAGGTGGAAGGGAAGTATTTGGTTGCAAGTTGCCTGATTACACTATTAAAAGTAATTCTTGATGCAGCGATAGGTACAGATTATTGTAGTGTACACCTTGGCAGACACCACACGAGATTTTAATGGATTGAAGATTGCTACATAGAACGTGCGAGGCTTGAATAACCCCAGGAAGAAAAGGCAGGTGCTTGGATATTTAGATCGACATCATGTCGCCGTAGCTATGTTACAGGAGACACATCTAGGCCCTGGTGGAGTACCTTTGTTTGCCTCACGATGGGCTTCACACCGATGCTTCGCATGTTACTCCAGCTATTCTCGCGGAGTGGCTATTCTATTCAAACGTGGGGTGCCATTCGTGCGTAGTGGAATAGATACTGATGTTGGCGGCAGATTTTGCCTCATCTGGGGGACACTCTACTCTTATGGTGTGACGTTTGCTAATTATTATGGCCCCAATATCGATGATCCCCACACTCTTATTAGGTTATGGAATAGAATTCAAGAGATAGGCACCACATATGTCATTTGGGGCGGGGATTTTAATACGACGTTACAACCACGGCTAGATAGGTCCCGAGTCACTCCGGCACACTTCACGCTTACTCACAGAACATTGAGCGACATAGTAGTTGATAGTCGATTACTAGACTCTTGGCGGCACAGACATCCTAGGCGACAGGAGGGTACGCACTACTCGGCAGTCCACTCATCCTGGGCTAGATTGGATTACATGTTCCTATCGGTTGGGATGGCGCACTGGCTGCGAAATGCGACCCACCTAGCCCGAACGTATTCGGATCACTCCCCGGTGGTGGTGGAACTACATGTTCCTTTGCAGCACTCCCCATATAATAGCTGGCGCCTCAACTCTTCACACTTGCAGGACGCGGTGTTTAAAGCAGAACTAGAACAAGATATACGGGACTTTTTGGAGCGCAATATCAAATCGGTCTCCAGTATGACCATAGTCTGGGAAGCGTTCAAAGTGAAGGTCCGGGGATGGTGTTTGTCCAAAGGGGGTGGCATTCTTAAGGCGTTGCGCAGAGACCTTTCCAGATTGGAAGACGAGCTGAAAACATTGGAATAGGAAGCTAGTGGAAGTGGCGCGCACTTGGGGCTACCATACGTAGCAAATTGATGGAATTTGGTGAGATGGCTGACAGGGAAAGTATATTTCGAGGGAAACCGCACCTGGCCAGACGATACGGGGAGGGAGATAGGCCGGGGAAGGCACTGGCGGCAGTGATCAGACCCCCAAGGTTCTCTAATTACATAACGGAGATACAGGATGGGCAAGGTCAGATACATAGAAATCTTCCGGAACAATTGATCACGTTTCGCGACTTTTATAGAACTCTGTACTCTTCTTAGCGGGGTGCTCCTCTTCATCTGCCTGAATATCTAGAGGATACGGCTCTGGCCTGGTTGGGGGAAAATCAGTAAAAATTATTGAACCTGGAGTTGGAATTAGATGAAATTACAGAGGCTATTATGCAGATGAAGTCTGGTCGGGCTCCTGGGTCAGATGGGCTGCCTATAGAATTTTACAAAACCTATGCTTCTATTCTTGCTCCCATTCTGAAGGAGGTCTTCTATACGGCATTGGAGGAAGGTAGTCTGCCAGGAACTATGCGCGAGGCCTTAATAACCTTGTTATTGAAGCCAGGGAAGTCCCCTCTCTCCTGTGACTCATATCGTCCCTTATCTCTACTAAATTGTGACACTAAAATACTTGCTAAAGTGTTGTCGACCCGGCTGGGTCTGTTGATGCAGCGGCTGGTCCTCCCCGACCAGGCGGGATTTGTCCCCAACTGGGCCACGTCGCATAACCTTAGGACGCTGGCTGCAGTGTTACAGGATATTGATCCCAATAGCTCGGCGGTAGCGTTTTTTCTCGAAGATACTAAGGCGTTTGACTCCCTGGAGTGGGATTACTTGCTGGGTGTATTGGAGCGTATGGGAATGCCGTACACTTTATTAAACTGGATTAGGTTGCTCTATAGTCGGCCAGTGGCCTCAGTGCTTTTAAATGGTGCTAAATCCCCACCCTTTGCTATTTCCAGGGGCACGCAACAGGGGTGCCCTTTATCTCCTATTTTGTTTGCCCTTGCCATTGAACCCTTAGCAGCTAAACTCCGGCAGCACCATAATGACAAAGCACTGATATACCCCTCTAGACAACTCCTTATTTCACTGTATGCAGATGACATGACGCTATATGTGAAGCAACCCCAGGTAAATCTCAATCCTATACTGCGCGAGATAACTAAATTTGGCGTAATATCGGGCGTGCAAATAAATTGGTCAAAATCGTCTGTCTTCCCCTTAACCGGAAATACTATACCATATCCGTTGGATTATCCCCTGATATGGGAGTTGGATGACTTGAAATATCTGGGTATACGTATTACTAGAGATAAAGATGCATTAATGAGACTAAATTATGGAACGGCCATAGATAAGATTACTGACAATGTTACCAAATGGCTGCGACTTCCCCTCTCCATGGCAGGAAGGATATCTCTGATTAAGATGGTGCTGCTACTGAAGCTTTTATATCTGTTTGTTAATATCCCATACCATCCAGGGAGTTTCTTCTTTAGTACACTGAAATCTCAACTCACGAGGCTTATATGGGGCGGGAAGCAAGCACGCCTTAACTTAGCCACGCTTATGCTGCCATATCACCAGGAGGGGTTTGAGGTCCCTGATTTTGAATACTATTACTACTGTGCACAAGCCCACTTTGCCACCTATTGGTTTCACCCGCTGCCTTTCATGCCTCATCTGGCGGTCGAAGATGGCTATATGGCCCCGACGCCTCCGTCCGGTTATCTTTTCACCGCAGTGAGGGAACGGGCACGTGATCCATCCACAGTGGATTGTACTATATGGGCCTGGCAGCGGATAGCCCGCAAGTTGGGGTCCCCTGTATTGTACTCGCCCAAAATGGTCTTGGCACAAAGTCCCTTGTTACGGGTTACGTGTGAGGGCATTTGTCGGAAGATGCTTGATGACCTGCGGTATTTCGCCTGGGGGGACTTGTATATAGCGGGGCAGTTTCGTACAAGGGAACAGTTCTTTGGTGAGCATGCGCCGACCGTTATGGACACATTTCTATACACCAGACTCCAACAAAGTCTTAAAGCAGTGACCCCTGACTTCCCTGCAGAGCCGGTCACATTAGCTCCTCTGCATGCCTTCTTGCAGGCAGAACCCTCCCCGACATGCGATATCTCTCCTATATAAACACACGCAGGATGCAATACCGACCACTCCTATTCGGGCCAGAAGTGAATGGGATACAGACTTGACTACCCCATTGACGGATGGCCAGTGGGAATTTATCTGTAGGCAGACGGAGGCTATTATTGGTAACAGCAGGCAGCGCCTTATTCACTTTAAATTTTTGCACCAGTTATTTTATACTCCGGCTAAGGTGTATAGATTCAGACTCAGATACAATGATATGTGTGTACGCTGTGGGAGGGAAGGAGCGGACTTTCTGCATTTGTCGTGGAGCTGTCCTTCGGTGGCAGAGTTTTGGGCTCAGACGTTCGAAGGTCTCTCGAGCATGATAGGGGTCCCGGTACAGCCATGCCCCCTACTAGCACTTCTGGGTTTGATCCAAGCTGTCAACACTAAGTATAAAAAAAAAATAGCAATGGGGCTATTTCTGGCTAGGAGACAGGTGGCATGCCGATGGGGGCGAGGTCGAGCCCCCAAGTTTAAAGATTGGATTAATTTGATGATTACTTGGCAGGAACAACTACATGGTTATGCAGACCTTCTTCCCACAAAGTCGCGTCCGAGGGACATTTGGGGCCCGTTATCCACGTATCTGTTAACACAGGCAGAGCGGAGCAAGGAAGGGGACGCGGACATGTCATTGGAGGCAGGGGGCGAGCTGGAGACTGAAACCAGTTCCTAGGTCGTGCGCATAGGGTACCTGGGAGGGAGTTCACCACAACGTCTGGGCTACACCACCGGACTGGGGAGTGGAATTGTTCTAGTATCTAGGTTCTGGAAAATGAGTGTGTCCTGGAGTTCTGAGAGTGGAGTGTTCCCATGCCAGGGATGATGGGGTATTCGCTGTTGCCCTGCTAGTGGCAGATTGGGGCTAAATGGTGGACTGCTTTATATGATGATAGCATGTACTGAAACATGTTGGACTTTATGATGAGATTCCTGAGGCTGCATCGAAATTATTTAGGGGAGGGGGGGGGGAAGTTTAACTCATCCGTGTTGGGGTGCGAGGAGGTGGGGTATATACGTGTATTGATACAGTATATGATATGATGTTAGTAATGTACTGATGTACCATGCAATAACTCAATAAAGGTTTTAAAAGAAAAAACAAAGTCTACGCAAGATTCTCAAGCGGCTTAGAACAAAGAGAATTACTGATTACAAAATCATCAAAAAGGCAATGGTCAGTCCTACATCTAAATTAGGAATCATTAGACATGAGAAAGAAAACATCAATCTTGTCCTACACTAACTCTAAAGTGACATCCCTATTTAACATTCCCAACCCAGGCAAGAGGATCAAGAAAAAGGTGTCAGAAGTGAAGACCTCCTAAGAAGTTCACTCACTTAGTCAGGGCTCGATCTAAGATGCTCCTTATAGCTTCCCGCCTAATCCTCATCTGCTCAAGCCAGGTGGCACTGTCCCTAATACAAAACCTCAAAATCGTAGAACATGCCCTTCGGCACACCTCTTCAGCCAGGTCTTCCGCCAGTACTTATCCTGCAGTCCACGGTTGGCATCCAACAACGGTTAGCTTGACCTTGGGTCCCAGGCACCTTCCATACTAAAAGTATCTTCTTCACATTCCATTGCACTCCCCTGTTGGCTTCTCACAGCATCCCGACTCCTAAAACAAAGACTTATTCTCACTAACGAGCTAAATGTCCTTGCACCTGCAACAGAAACATGGGAACGAAAGAAGAAACATTTCACGTCTTAAGATTTTACATTTCTCTGCCACCCAAGCCTTTACCAAGGGAATCAATTTCGGCCTACAATATTAGCTAACATAAGAGAATGAACAGGCCCTCGCTTCTAAGGTATATGTAATTAGGCCTTTACAAAACTAAACATACTACTAAATCACACTCTAAGCATTAGTTCATTACTCTTATGTGCACAAATAAGCAAACTACACGTGTAACATTTAACATGGCACGCATTTAACCTAATACATTGCATTACACAAACCTAGGGCCCGATTCACAGAACTAACTTAAGACAAAATCCTAAACTTACTACCATTTTGGTATTCACAGAAGGCACTTACTCATTTTGGTATTCACAGAAGGCACTTACTCATTTCGGTATTCACAGAAGTTAGGAGTCCTAACTTTAGGGCTCCTAAATGCCTTCTGTGAATACCGAAAGTCTTAAAATTAGGATTTTTCTCAGTTTAGTAGTAGTATAGTTAGGACTCCTAACTTTAGGACTCCTAAATGCCTTCTGTGAATACCGAAAGTCTTAAAATTAGGATTTTTCTCAATTTAGTAGTCCTAAATTTAGGACTCCTAACTTTAGGACTCCTAAATGCCTTCTGTGAATACCGAAAGTCTTAAAATTAGGATTTTTCTCAGTTTAGTAGTAGTATAGTTAGGACTCCTAACTTTAGGACTCCTAAATGCCTTCTGTGAATACCGAAAGTCTTAAAATTAGGATTTTTCTCAATTTAGTAGTCCTAAATTTAGGACTCCTAAATGCCTTCTGTGAATACCGAAAGCCTTAAAATTAGGATTTTTCTCAGTTTAGTAGTTGTAAAGTTAGGAGTCCTAACCTTAGGACTCCTAAACTGAGAAAACTCCTAATTTTAAGGCTTTCGGTATTCACAGAAGGCATTTAGGAGTCCTAAAGTTAGGAGTCCTAAATTTAGGACTACTAAATTGAGAAAAATCCTAATTTTCAGACTTTCGGTATTCACAGAAGGCATTTAGGAGTCCTAAAGTTAGGAGTCCTAACTATACTACTACTAAACTGAGAAAAATCCTAATTTTAAGACTTTCGGTATTCACAGAAGGCATTTAGGAGTCCTAAAGTTAGGACTCCTAACTTCTGTGAATACCGAAATGAGTAAGTGCCTTCTGTGAATACCAAAATGAGTAAGTGCCTTCTGTGAATACCAAAATGGTAGTAAGTTTAGGATTTTGTCTTAAGTTAGTTCTGTGAATCGGGCCCCATATGATTATGAATTTTACTGAATACATTTATGATAACTTGCAACATTGATCTTCACAAACTATTATTACATTTCTATCACTTCTAAGTTAAGCAATCACAGCAACACATTTCTATGACACTTCTAAGCATACATCGATTAATATGCGGGTGCTGACTAACGGTGAATATGATGCACCCCTACGAATTTCAGAATCTCATGGCGCTCTATCACAAGATAGGGTGCATTACAATACTTCCAGCCAGCGAACAATTTGCAGCTTAGCGCCAGCGCATACAATCTTGCACCAAAGTGCATGGGTGTCTACATTGTTGGCAGGATTGTTTTTGTGCAGGAAGATGAAAGAGGAAAAAACTAAGAGAAATGAAAATATTTCACCTCATTACGCCTGCTCTGGGGAGGAGTATGGTTTTGGCCTCGCCCCAGGTTTACGTGATTTTGTAAATCTGGGGCAGTGTCAAAATCCATGGGTGTTGTTTGGGAACACCCACCACAACACCCAATGAACCCCTCTTTGAGGCAGAGTAAGGCAAGGCAGCACACATACATATTTCAGGGGTGCAACAGGGTGTCCTTTTGACACCCTTGCACCCTTGAAATAATTTCATTCGCAATTTGCGAGTACCTAATGAGTACTCTCAAATTGCGAATGTCTTCCCATTCATTCCTATGGGCCTATTGGCCAATAGGAATGAATGGGAAGGTATTCCTTAATTGCGAATCGCAGTTTGCAATTCGCAATTAAGGAAAATTAAGGAATCGCAATTATTATTGCGATACCTACATACATTCAATTTTGCGAGTCCTTAATAGCAATTCGCTAAAAATCGCTATTAAGGACTCGCAAAACGATTTGTTCATACATATGCCCCCAAATGATTTCATGGAGCCTCAAGCCTGTAATCACACCACCCTGGTCATGCAAGCATTATGCAACTCTCTGGCTGACTTTTTTGTGGATAAAATAGACACTATGGGGCCCATTAGGATGGCGGGCGGATCGCCCCCGCCGGGCCGGCGGTAGCCACCGCTGGCCCGGCGGGGACAATCCACCAGCCATCCATGCCTGAATGACCCTCCGCCATATTAGTATGGCTGAGGGTTCCACGGCGGACGGAAAGACCGTCCGACGCTTTCCTGCTGGTTGGGCGGAAAAGGGGCATAATATGGTCATCCATATTACGATGCAGGCAGAGATATGCCTTTCCATGGAGGCAACGCCGCCATGGAAAGGCATGCGGTCTTTTGTATTGGGAGCCCGTTGCGGGCCCCCTGGGTGTTCGGGGGTGGGGGGGCACTTGGGGGGTACCCTTGGTACCCCCCTACATGTGCATGCACAAGGTGGCAGGCACCACGCGGTGCCTGTCACGTTGTGAATGCAAATGCACAACATGCATTTTTTACATTGCGGCGGGTGCTGCTTACAGCACTGCCCGCCGCAATGTAAAAAATGCAGGTGCGACCGCCACGGTGGCGGTCGCATCCTGATTGGCATGTCGGGACTGCCGCACCTATGGCGGGCAGTTCCTTTTGCTGTTGCGGTGGCGGGCGGACTTTGTCCGCCCACCATCGTAATGATGGTATTTCTTAATTTTTCAGTCAACCATGACCAGCAGGAGGATGTAGCTGATTTTACCCATCCTCCAACTAATGCCGCCAATACTTTGGAAAAATTGTAACCATTTTCTTTGGAACAGTTTCAAAATATGATGGTTCATGTGAAATCTGGAACTCCTGTGGAGTTATGTCCTCCCAGGATTATTTTGTGCCTGGCCCACACTATTGCCCCTTCAGTGATGGCTCTTATAATTTATCATTTGTCTCAGCCAATTTTCCGGCAGAATGGAAGTCCACTCAAGTTTCTCCCATCCTAAAGAAACGTGCAGCATCGTTTCTAATCACCTTCCTATTTCTTTGCTTTCTGCACTAGGAAAAGCATTTGAAAGTCATGTAAATAAACAACTAGCTGCCTTCCAGGATGTCCACTAGATCTTGGATCGCTCACAATCAGGTTTCTGAGCATAACATAGTATGGAGACCGCACTAGTAGCAGTCTCCTCTGACCTTCTGAACGTAAAGAAATATCTCACTTAAATAAGCATTAGTGAAAATCGGATAAGAAATAGCTCAAAGGGCTGACTGTCATAGTACTTACTGTTGGGAGGAACTTGGAGGGAGACATAGGGTAAATGACCAAATAAAGTATATCCATCAAATTGTATCAGGAAGAGGAAATCAAGAGGAGGCGCCAGACGATAAGGGGGTTTACATGCTGCAAGTGATAAAACAAAGTTCAGACTAGAATGATATCAGTTTAGGCCCCTGAATAGGCTGCAACTACCAGGGGATGCCAATTACCACAAGAGGTTGATGTTAAAAAAGGGGGTTTCTGGTTGTCAGAGTATACACCCTGTACAAGCAGGAACCACCACTCTAGTCAGGGTAAGTGTAGTACACAGTAAACGTTTATCTGTGCTCACGCTCTAGTTGTTTGGCACAGAGCAGTCAGGCTAAACTAGAGAGGCAATTTGTAAAGTATTTGTGAACACACACACAGTAACACACCCTAAACACCACAAAAGTACTCCACACCAGTTTAGAAAAATAGTCAAGTTTCAAACTGCTTCTCATGAACGTATTATTTATAGATTACAGGATCAAGAGGAATTTTTTTAGCAAATTTGGGCTCCGTTTCTTCACAATCCTTGAATTTCTTTCTATCCACTCTTATCATACGATATAACCTTATATTCTAATACTTCTTTAATTTATATAAATTCATTGACATATATTTATACTTTATTATTTACCTAATTTTTGTGTATTCATTTAGGGTTTCTCTATTACCTTTTCCTTTTTCTACTCTACAAAACTTATATTACTTATTTTCATATATATATACTAAAATTATTTTCTTCATTTGCTCTATAATTTTATATAACTTATCTATTACTTATTGTTTATTATTATATATGATGTATTGTTACTTTGTATGAACACAAGTTATTTTAGAATATTGTATACATATTCTTGTTTCTATGTCTTGTTAATTTATTTTTATCAATAAATAAATATGAAACGGAAAAAAAAAAGAAAAGAAAAAAAGTCAAGTTTAATCTGACTAAAACAAAATCAAAACGTCAAATATCCAACATACACAAGTCAAGATAGGAATTTTGCAAACTTAAATAAAATTATAGTGTTTAGAAAACTATAGCTCCAACTGGGACTACCTGGTTGCGTCTGACCGGGACAAATCCACAAGTTCTGTCCGACCACGATGGAGCACGAGCCGTGTACAGGAGTCAAGCAGACCCCGGTCACAGTACCTTGGATGTGTGAGAAATCAAACACGATGCGAAGTGCAGAGGAGGTGACGTGTGGCAAAGGCAGATGATGCGTCAGTTCCTGAAAGCGGGGCAGGGTTGTTGGAATGCTGGTGCTTGGGGATGATGCGTTGCACAAAGGAGGTGATGCGTCACTGTAACAAGTGAAGCGTTGGTTCCTGGAGGTGGTGCAGAATCATTGAGCCGCAAATGCCCAAGGACAATGCGTTGCACAGAGGAGGTGATGCGTCAGTTGCAGGTGTGGGAACTCAGTTTCAGAAGTCATTGTGGTGTCGATGATGCATCAATTTCACAGTGCGATGCATTGATTCCACGGCATCGATGTCAAACCACTGGACCACAGACACTGCATCGGAATCATAGTGGTGCGTCACAGACTTCGGTGAAGTGGTTCTCGAGACTCGCGCAGTGGTGCTTCTTCTGAGGTGCTGCGGCAAAGTCGGGGCTTGCGTTGTAAGTCACGGTTGTTGCGTCGCGTACTCAGCGAGCGGGAACCACGTCTTAGATGCAGGCAGCGGTGATGCGCCAATTTCACAGAAATGTACCGGTTTGGAAGTGAAGCTTGGAGTTGATGGATTGGTTTCCTTTTGCAGCACAAAAACTCGCCTGCAAGGAACCATAACTGGATTTGGTACCATCTCAGCAGAAGAGCCCAGGGACTGCAGACAAAGTCTTTGATAGCCTTGAGACTTCTAACAGGAGGCAAGCCTAAATCAAGCCCTTGGAGAAACCTTAGAAAGCAGGATGTTCAGAGCAAAGTCCAGTCCTCTCACTCCCAGGACAGAAGCAGCTGGGCCAACGCAGTAAAGCAACCAGCAAAGTGTCAGGCCCTCCTGGCAGCACAACAGCTCGTCTTCCTGGTAGAAAGTACTCATTCCAGAAGTGTTCTGAGTATATGGTGTCAGAGGTCCAGTACTTAAACCCATTTTAGCCTTTGAAATAGGGAGACTTCAATGAAAAGTCTTTAACGTGTACATGACCCTGCCCTTCCTGGCCCTGCCTCCAGACACTCTACAGGGGGTAGGCAGCTCTTTGTGTGGAGATAGGCACAGCCCTATTCAGGTGCAGGTGTCAGCTCCTCCCATCACTCTAGCTCAAGAAAACCCATCAGCCTGGTGATGGGCCATCAGGATATGCAGGGCACACCCCAGCTCCCTTTGTGTGATTATCTTGAGTGAATGCACAAAGCCCAGTTGTCATCCTGACAAAGACATGTATTCATAGACAGGCAGAGGCACAGACTCATCAAAATAAGAAAATGACAACTTTCTAGAAGCAGCATTTTCAGACCTTCAATCTAAAAACCAAATTTATCAAAAGATGTGAGTGAGTCCATAGACACCAAGCTCCAATTTTCTACCTGCCCCCAATGGGAAATTACACTTAAACGATGTTTCAACCTCCCGTATGTTAACCTTTTGGGGAGATAGATTGCTTCATAATTTGGAATTGGTGTATCTGTAAGATCAATGCTGGGCTTTGTTATGGGGTTAGTTGCCACAAGACAATCATAAAGCTCTCCCTCTTCACCAGTCAGCAGTAAGGATGAAGAGTTCAGAGTTGGACTGCAGACTAGGGTGATATATAGGTCAAAAGAATCTCATTTCAGAACAATGTGGCAGTGGAAAGATGTTGGGTCTAGGTAGTGAGGAAAAGAGCAACAACAGATTGAGGAACAGCCACACTCAAGGTAGAACTCAATATAAAGGTTTCAGAGGCTTCAACAATGTGTGAAGCAGTTGCTACGGAGCAGAGACATGGAGGGAGTCCTGCCACTATGGGGTCTAAAGAAGAAGAATAGTATGCTATGAGCTTTTTCTGATCGCCATGATCCTTCGAGAGAACTTCAGGGGAAAATCCATCTCGTTCACTGCAGCACAGTGTAAACAGTTTTGCATTATCCAGAAGTCCCAAACTGGCACAAAGGGAAGCTGTTGGTTTAGCTTAGTTAGACCATTGCAAAGGTTCAGAGAGCCCTTTTCAACATCATTTTTCAAAGGTTTTTCCATAGAGGGTTACCCAAGAATCTACTGTTTACAATAGAAAGTCACATCCAAGACAGTTTTTATGTGGAAAATTGTTATCCGACGTGGTATCTTGAGATAGTCAGCATTGTTCTTGCATTGGTCTAATGTAACAGAGACAAGCAGAAGGTCATCAATGTACTGAACCAAACCTGAGTTCACTGAAAAGGCTAAGGTGTCCACAGCTTTCTTTAAAGCTTGGTAAAACATCGATGTAGACTCTGTAAAGCCATGAAAGAGCCTCCACCACAGCAGCTGAGACATGCCAAATGAAAACATGGAGACAACCTGAATAATTTCACTGATGGATATGGAAAAGAAGGCGGAACACAAATCTACCACTGTAAACCACTTATCATGTGCCAGGATACAGGGAAGGATGGTAGTAGAGGTTAGGAATGACAGGGAAGCTGTGAATATTGAACACACTCAAGAGTATGTTTGGTTAACAGAGGGGTATTATTGAACATAAGAAAATGCTTTCCTCAGTACAAGAACCTTCAACCACCCGAGGGTGGCATGCTTCATCTTTGGGTTTCCTCCGCACACCAGGGCCAAATGGTACCTGGTATGGGCTGCAGCTCTCCAAAGGAGAGGAGCTGAGTTGTTTTCAGTTTTAGATGAGCGCTACGTATGGGTTAGAGGCAGAGTAATATTGATAATGTGGTGAGTCTAAATCATCTCCTGGTAGGCTTAATGTAAGTTTTATTCTGGTGCACCCAGTGGATAGGATTAAAAGAATCTGCCCCCTGCACGATAATGGCAGCAGGTTTCTCAACTTAAATGAGCAAAACTGCGCAAACCAAGATGGCCGCCGTGATCTCAGGAGATCACAGCAAACCAATCATGGGCTTCCTTTACTCAGACGCCGATCGCATGCTTTTTTTTCATTTAACCGCCTCGCTTCGAGTCCTGAATAGAGCTCCTCTCTTCCAGGCTTGCGCTGAATCACGCTCTCAGCCAACGGTGAGCCTGATTTACACAGAATGCACTAAAAACACTTGGACTAATGTTTTCCTTATTCCCAAATGTCGCATAATAACAATTGCTTAATCTAAACATTTCTCATACAAAAATTATTTCTCACAAAACCACAAACATGACGCTCGAATATCCTTGCTTACAACTACCAACCGATTCTCTGAAGATCCAATAATCATTATTCAACTAAAAAACACACCGCTTCTGAAAATTAGAAGCCTCCAATCATTCCTAAATACTCTCATACTATGAAAGTACCATAGACAAACATAATAAAAGGTACTTACCTGAACAGGAGCAGCATTTAAAAGAGGAGAGTTCTATGCTAGAGACTTTTAGTGTTTATTAAGATTCCAGTTTGGGATTTTTTTCTTGGTTGGAAATTTCTTTGAAGGTGCTGCTGGCCGGAGTAGCAAATAAAAGATCATGCATAATGGTAGCCTCCGGTCTTGTAATGAAATTTGGAAAAAAGGCTCCCCTTAAAAGGTCAACATATTTTTGCTCTAGAGTGGCTTATCTCTGCTTGAGAGTGAGGGGAAATTCCATTTTGAGGGTAAGATTGCTCATCACTCTGCTTCTATCACTGGTGTGTACATTGGTGGTGGGCACTTTGTCACTCAGGTCTACGCACATTACTTTAGTAGTGGACTTCTGTTTATTGATAGGTTTTTTTAATGCTTTCAAATGTTGTCCTTTGTCTCTTTACAATATAGTATGATGGTGGACCCCAATGATCCCTGAGTTGAGTCACTCTAAAGCAGAAACATGTTGATCTTTTTTAAGGGGAGCATTTTTTCTAAATTCTCCTTCACGTTTCTTTTATTCATATCTATTAGGGCACCAAAGTACAACTTATATTTAGCCTACCAGAAGGTAGTTAAATACACAATATTATATACATAGCACTCTACCTCTCACCCATACTCAGCGCACATCTATAACTAAAACCCCTCAGCTCCTCTCCATTGGAGTTGTTGCCTACACCAGGTACCATTTGGTCCTGGTGTGAGGAGAGCACTCAAGCAAGAAGCATGCCACCCTCAGGTGGGTGAGGGTACTTGTCCTAAAGAAAGTATTTTCTCATGTACAATAACACCCTTCTGTTAACCAGATGTACTCTTGTGTATGTTCAATTGTTAGGGAGTAGTACATTTCTGATTGGGTTTATCACTCCCAATGGACCCCTTGTGTGCATTTAAATTAGGAATATTTACAATAATTATGGCTCTCAAATCTTAAATGGATCGGTACACGTTGGGCTTTCCAGCTTTTTTGATAGGAAGTAAAGGAATACTCATCTGCCAACAATCAGTATCTGTTAGACCTGGCAGCCTTAGGGTGGTCTTCCCGAAACCTTTTGCCTGTTTCCCTCCATTGTTTTTTGCTGAAATTTGTTTTTGTTGGCCTTAGGACTCTGTGCACTTTACTACTGCTAACCAGTGCTAAAGTGTTTGTGTTCACTCCCTTAAACATTGTAAAATTGGTAGTTGTTGTAGTTTGTGAGTGTTACCAGGGTTTACACACACATGGTAAAATTGGTTAACACCTTATTGGCATCTTTAATCTACTTTTAAGTCCCTGTGTTAAATGGTTTACTATATACCCAGGGCCTGTAAATTAAATGGTACCAGTGGTTCTTCAGCACTTATTGTGCCACTCACTTAAATACCTCCTTGAAGCATGTCCCAGGTCTGCCATTGCAGCCTGAATGAAGTTTTAACATGCTAATTCTATTTGGCTATATTCCCCTTGTCAAGCCTTAAACGCCCCTTTTACTGCAAATATGTTATCCCTAATGTAGGCCCTAGGTAGCCCATAGGGCAAGGTGCATTGTAATTAAAAGATTGGATGTGCACTTTTCAGTTTTACATGTCCTGGTAGTGAAAACTCCTAACATAATTTTCCACCACTGTGAGACCTACCTGTCCCATAGGATAACATTGGGTTAACTTATTACAAGTGCTAACTTTTTTTTGAGACCAGGTAAGCATTTCTAGTTTGGTATCCGTGAAATTTTAATAACATGCCCTCATTAATGGTAAAGGTGGATTTTAAATTACAATTTTGAAAATGCGACTTTTAGACAGTTGGCATTTTCCTGCCCATAGCCTTTTGGTACCTGCAGCCTGTACTTGGTCACATGACTGAGTGTAACTGATATTTAGACTTTGTGAAATCCTCCAAAGTCACACAATATAAGGATTAGGTGTGTCTGAATGGGCCATCTGCTGGCAGGATGGGGGTGGAGCTAGGCAGTACCCCACTTGCAACTGAATAGGCTGTGCTGGGCCTTTGCACAAAGGGATTGTCACCACTGCATTGTTCCTAAAGCCAGCTTGAAGCGAGAGCAGGAGAGTCAGGAAAGTCCAAGCACTTCAAGAAGAAACCTCTAAAAACGTGTCCCAACTTAAAATAAAGCACTAGATATAAAAATAGGGCCCTCAGGCCTACTCTTCAGTTCAATTTTTGGACCTATGAAAGGATGCCCAGTGGACTACTTGTTGCTGTGGACTGTTGTGTACTCCAAAGACTGCACTGCTGCACCTAAAAGGACTGCTTTGCCACCTGGAACCCTTCTTGAACTCTCAGAGGTCTGTCCTGCTGCTTGACCCCTGCTTCATCAATTGAACCAAGGACTACCAGTGTGACCCCAAGGGCTATTGTGCTGCCCTCCTCCACAGGGACATAACAGGCTCCACAATCTTACTCCAGCGCCTAGACCGAGCTGCAGTGAGTTCCTCACCCCAAGTGGGGTCCCTCAGGTCCTGGACCCTTGGTTTGACCTCAGTGGAGATCTTCTGAAGTTTTGGGGCTCTTTGCAAACTCAAATGGGCCCATTCAAGGCAAGACCTTATCGCTCATGCCACCTGGCAAAGCAAAATTCTGGCAAACCAACTCTTTGGCTACAGCATTGACCATTTACGGTGACTGGCAACGCATAGCTCCAGCCTGCCCAGCCTGCTCTTCACACTACAACAACGCCCGGCCTGATCAACATGCTACTACAATGACTACCTGCAACACTCTCCCTCCTTCTCCTGGCCCTTTGTAAGGTATGTAGTGTAATGTAAGGTGGATTTGTAGAGTGCTTTCAGGATTCCAGTCCCCTTCCACCATGAATGGAACTCTTTGCAGTGGACTGTGAAGGTAACTCTTTCAGCCGGACTGACATGCTCCCTGTATCCCGCCCGCACTCCATCGCTGTTGCCCTAAACGTATTACTTTCACCCGGTCTCGCACTATCAGGTAACCACGAGTGACAATTTGTGCTTTTTAGTGTTATTTTCACTTAAATCTTTAAAAAAATCATAACTGAGGTTCTACTGATTGGATTTTTTTTACTTTGGTGCCAAATAATTTATTAAAAAATGTACTCTGTTGTTCTATATTGGTGTGGAATTTTTCTTGTGTTGTGTTTTAACTCTATTATTGTTTGTGTGCTGCATAAATACTTTACACAATGCAACTAAGTTAAGCTTGACTGATTTTTGTGCCAAGATATACAGGGTTAAGCACAGGTTAATTTTGTGACTTTTTGTAAATCACCCTGCCTGGGGCTGTTGCTTGACTAGGAATCACAATCCCAGGCAACCAACAACCCAGTTACTCAAAATTACTCAGAGTATAAAAACACTTTGCTTGATAAAATCTGCGATTGCTAGTTGAATTCCTGCTTTGGCTTCAGGCTTGGTAACTTTTTATATGATTCCTCTTCATTTTTACTGGTTCAGTTGATAAGATGCAACTCAGGTTCTTGACTGCTGTGTGCCATACGGTGGAAGACACCTGAGCAAGAAATTCATATAGATCTTTACACATTTCAGGGTTATCGGCAGTAAGTTGACAATTCATTTCACACAACAGATAAGCACCTTGTCTTCCTTCCTCTGTGGCACATTGAGATGGATTCCTTCAGGTGTACAGAAAACAATACAACTTAAATGTACAAATAAAATCCCAACCCAATAGGTTAGCTCTTACAGTAGAACTTGAAAGGTTACTTGTTTGTGATGGAATCATGAGTTATGGGAACACGATTATTAATGTAGATTTGAAATACCGACTGGTGCAACGACAAGCCAGAGAGCAGTAGTGCAGGGAGTTCAGAGCTGTCCAGGGCAGAGCAGCTTCAGCTAGTATCAATGACACAAGTGCATGCTGCTAATCGATTAATGTGAAGAGTGATAAAAACATTAGGAGCGATCTTCCAAGGAAATGTTGAGTTTCAAAAAATGCCAATAAAATTTACAATTGTGACCCCTGTGGTCATGAGTAAAAAGCTCACATAGGACTACATATTGAGGTCCCTAGAAAGGAAGTGTAAATGCAGTATCCCTGAGGTTAAAAATCTAATTAACTTCAGGGATGCATAAGAAACAAGGATTGTGAGGATGAACTTTGAAAATTCATAGATTAATAAGAAACTGCAAAGGAAATCAATTCCCCGTGGGATCCTCATTCTCCCCATCAGTAACTCCTAGAGATCAAGAAGCCTAAAGAGCCTGGGGCAATAGTCGTGCCTGTTGTAATTCTATAGATCTTATAATTCACTAAATAGCCAGTACCAGGGTCAACCGCTCGATCATGAACTGGAAGCATCTCCTGGTTGTGGTCAGTGACTGTGAAGTTGGGGTACGGCTGAAGTGCTGTGCATAGGAGGTTCCCAGACTAAGGGTATGGTGGACCAGCTTCCTCTGACAGGTCTGACTTCCCTTGCATGGTACCTTGCTGCTATGGAGGCCCTTCTGCAAGTGCAGGGATGCTTATAAGAAATGGAGCAGCAGCACTTCTGCGTGGAGTCATTCTTGGGAGATGGAATGTTTAAACATCCCAACTCTTCAAATCGTATGTTACGCTCCCTATCATCAGCCACAACCCTGGACCTCGGTCATGGAGGGGTACATGGTCATCACACAGAGCATTATTTAGTAATGGTGACGAGCATTTGAATGCACATGCCACTGCTGGCACATTGGTTGGATGCAAATGACAAACAATTCCCAGAAACAATCTGCTGCATCCATGTAGCACCAGATATGTTACTAAGTTCTCACACTGTTACTCATCCACCGTGCTCCGCGAATATGTTTCTCAAGGGAGGTCTCAAATACATTCCCAGTCCTCCCCTCCCAGGTCACAGCTGCCAGCTTGGAAGGTGTTCACTTGTCATGGCTCTGCACTATTGGTAGCCACGCTTTTCTCTCAACATGACTTTTAATGTCCTACTGCCACTTTTGTAGAACATGAATGATGTGTGTGGTGGCTTATCTTAAAAGCATGGTAAAATATCAAACTTTTAAATTGTCCTTTGCCACATTCAATAGCACATTGTATTGTGAACCACCTTCTTGTATTGTTCACGGGGGAGGGAGGGTCTTTTTTAACTCGATTAAACATTTTTTTCACCAGGCTTGTTAACAGGTAGTTTCTTGTGTTTATTTCTCTTTCTATGAATCAGAATTACCTCTTGTACTACTAAGTTTTACCATCAACGCGTCCTTATTACTTAATAATTATAAGGTCAAGATATCAAATGGAATAAAAGCAATCAAATAGACAAAACTAAGGAGCTGCTGTTCCTTGACTTCTGTCACTCAATGTGAGAATCATATTTTAAGAGCAGGGTAAAATGTAAAAATATTTAACTTGTCCCTTGATAAACTAAATAGCACATTTTATCATTATTTCCAAGTTTTAATTCATCTGACTAATGAGAAGTCATTCATCTTTAAACAGGTAGTAAGTCAACTTATCTAGATTAACGGGCAAATTAAATAAAGTGTTTGCATACCTATGTTTCACTTAGATTCACTTAGAAAAACAAATACTGTCACTTACAAGTTAGAATTTATATTAATGGTTCACAAAATGGAAATTTAGACTAACAAATGGATGTATTTACACTTAAAATTATGCCAGTATTGCATAACTTTGAGTATGACACATCATGTGTGTGGTGCTGGTGTTCCAGGTCAGGGACACCAACAAACGTTGACAACACTCAGGTAATGGCCATTTGCAAACCATCTGTAGATAGTTTCCTCCCTTGAAAATAGTCACAATAAATCTATCTTCATCGAGGGAAAAAGGAAGGGAGCACTTCAAATGTTGCTGCCTTTGTTGGAGGAGTGGTTTCTCCATGGAATAAGCTGTCTCCCCATTGAGAAACAAAAAGGTTCTGTAGTGATAGATCACATCTTTACATAAAAAATGAACAGGTGTTACATTTCCAAGTTCATCACTGTTTACTTCTGAAATTCTTGGGCATTCCATGAAAGCCAAAAAAAGTCTGAGCTTTTTTTGTGAATTATACCTTTACTGAAAAGGTGTGGCATTTATTGTAGGAGTGTGTGAAAGTGCACCATCTTACAGCTCACAACGCTGTATAGTATTTTTTAAATTATGGGAGATATTCAGCATTTGTAGTGCAGGTAGTTATAAAAAGCACTGGCAAAGCCAATAGGCATGCGTCTATGTGAGAGCGATTAGCTTTGTCAGTGTCATCTAGCCATGTTGTATAGCAGCACGGCTACGGTGCACCATGGCTAAAAGTTTGAAAACAAGTACTATGATGTAACCAGCGCTGGCCATGTCAAAGTGCTTTTTTTCTTATGGTGGGTGGGGATGTGCCATGATGGACAATGAGAGGGATGGCGATAGAGAACGGGCAACACAAGCAACGGGACCAAGGGTAGCAGGCAACAGGATCGTAAATAAGAGCAGTTAATAGTGCTTTTTTCATATGACAGGTGGGAAGATGGGATGGTGTAAAATCAACATGGACAAGAAGGAAGGGAAAGAGGTAAGAGCAACACGGACAAACGGGAATTACATGCAACACAGAGAAGGGGGTGTAATGTGTTAAAACCAACATAGACATGAGGGAAGAGGGTTTTAAAAGCAAAACACACAATGGCGAGGAGGGAGGTCATTAAAATGCAATACAGACTGGGGAAGAAGGGCGTTTAAAAGCAAACCGGAAACAAGCAGGGATGAGGGGCAACAGTGTTAAAAGCTTTCATATGCCAGACCTATAAATGAGTAGCATCTCTGGGTATCTCTGGAATGGAGCTCCTAAGCTGATCTCCTACCTTCCTGGAGAGTCAATGCTGGCCCCGCACCTACACAACCAACCAAACAATGTTTCCCCCTCCTCATAGTGCAGTCTAGCCTACCATGTCCAACCACCATCAGAGTTTTCTCCCTGCTTCACTCTGCTCTCCTGCCAGCCATTCTATTTTCCCAGCAGCTTATCCTGGCACCTACCAGTATTCCTATGGAAGGTGCAGCCTGCTTGCCAGCATCTCCTGCTTGCTTACATCTACTACTTGGAACAGAAAATGGTGGATGTGAGAGGTCCCACCACCCCATCAACTACATCCTGTTCTTGGATGTCAAAAAGCAGGAAATGCCAGTGGGCAGGCTGTGCCATCCATGGAACACCAGTGTAGGAAATTAGGTTACTGGTTGAGGGGGGTAAAACGCTACTCAAGCGGCAATCACAATTCTTGCCAGGGTAAAACACAAGCAAACCCCAAACTAAACTGTGCTTTACCCTCTGATAGCTTGGCACAGAAGCTGACAGCCTTAACTTAGAGGCAATGTGTAGGCAGCACGTCAAACAATTAGAAAGTGAAAACACAACACAAGAAAAATCCCACATTTATTTAGAATTATAGAGTAAAATGTAATCAATTGCTTGAGACCAAAACAGCAAAAGTCTAATCAGTAGAAGGTGCCACTGTGGCTATCTAGTTGGGCCGGACTGGGACAACGTCACAAATTCAGGCCAACCGTGTTGGAGCATGGACAAGATACAGGGACCAATTTACGTCTGCTAAACAAATTACTTTCAATCATGGTTGCATTACATTGTGAGATCTCCTTCAGAGCAGCAGTCCAGCAGAGTGGCAGTCATTGTAGTAGCAGAACAGTACTTCTTCATGGCATATAATCCACAGACAGATCTAGAAGTGTATTGTAGTGGTGGCGTGTGACATATCGTATTAATACCCAGTTGTGCCATTGAAGTGGGAAGAAGCTTCTAGAGGCATGCCATTGAAGTACACAGATGCCCTGCCTTCCTGGTTGTGACTCCAGACTAACTACAGGGGATATGCAGCCCTTTGTGTGGATGCAGGACACAGCCTGTTCAAGTATAAGTGGGGAATTTCCCAGGTCCTTCCACCAATCCTGCCAGTGATGGCCCATTCAGTCTCACCTACGCTCCCCTATTGTGTGTGGCTGTCCAGGAGGAATACACAAAGCCCAACTGTCACCCACACCCAGTCATTTGACCCAGATTTAGGCTGCATGCCTCAAATGGCTAAGGCAAGAAAAAATACCAACTTTCTAAAAGTGACATTTTATTTATAAGCTAGGATTTTAAATTGTGATTCCGGAGACACCAAACATTTATGGGTTACCTATACACATTTAGAAACTACACCATAAAATGTAATAAGTTAAGTCCAATGATATCCTGTGGGAGTGGTAGGCCTTGCAGTAGTGAAATACGAATTTAAGAGCTTTTCACTACCAGGACATGTAAAACCTCTTTATAAATAGATTTCACCCTGCCCTATGGGCCATCCAGGACCTACCCTAGTGGTGACTTGTACATATTAAAAAGGACGGTTTGGGCCTGGCAAAAGATTTATTTTACCAGGCCAAAATGGCAGTTTAAAACTGCATCTATAGGCTCTACAATGGCAGATCTCCGACCTTATTCTAAAGACTACTTAAGAGGATGTCACACTCTGTGCTGCCTGCCCACTAGTCGATTTGGGAAAAAGGGGGTGGTGATGGACAGAGTTTCTGAATGATGCAGAATACTCTTACCAAGTCAAAAGATCATGGTTTTAATCCATCACCGTTTTTTAGCTCACTGCACCATCCCAGCTCAGAACCTGGCTAAATGCAAATTAGTCTGTACCTGTCCCAGTGCATGATGGGAACAGGGCAAACCAAACTACCAAGCCAATTCTTATACTGGGAAGGAAACAAGCTTCCGGGGACCGGTTTCTGGCATCACAGCCTTCGTCGGCCCGGCTTGCCTGAATCCTGATGGTGCAATGAGCAAGGGACTCACGTCTGAGCATACCCTCCCACACTGAGTGTGGATAAAATCGATTTGGGAAAAAGGGGGTGGTGATGGACAGAGTTTCTGAATGATGCAGAATACTCTTACCAAGTCAAAAGATCATACTGCCCACTAGTAGCATGTAACAGGAGGCCCTGGGCACAGGTAGTGCCACTATACTAGGGACTTACAACTAAATTCAATATGCCAATTGGGTGTAAGCTAACCCCGGGCGTCGTACTCCTCTCCGCCAGCAGAGTTTTACCAACTCTCCGCTGAGAATGCGAAGTTGGGTAAAACTCCGCCTCCGTGGCGGAGCGGTATACGAGGCCAGCCCCATTTAAAAACACCACTTACCTTGTCTCCTGCCTTCCCTCCTCCTCACCGCGGTGTCTCCCTTCTTCCGGCGGCCTCCTCCTCGCGTCCCTGTAGGTATTACGTGATGCATGAACTGTGCATGCGCAGTTAACGGGAGATGTAATACCTACAGGGACGCGAGGAGGAGGACGCGGTAAGAAGGTAGACACCGCGGCGAGCAGCAGGGCAGGCAGAAGACAAGGTAAGTGGTGTTTTTTAATTTTTTTTATACTGCTTTGTGGGGTCCCGGAGCGGAGCTCCGCGTAGTTCCACTGAGGTTTATTTTTACTCCGTGGAACTACGCAGAGCACCACTACGCATACTCCACCCAGGGTTAGTGTAAGCAGGGACGGCTTTAGGGCGGTGCGATCGGTGCCACCGCACCGGGCGCTGACTTGGGGTGGGTGCGTCATGTTTATTGTTTTAAAAACACCAGATGCCACGTTCCTTGTCCCAGCAATTTTCAAGCATCAATAAAAATGTCACCATAACTCCGGTGATTAATGTTCTTCCTGGAGATAGCCCGGAGTTTTGTCTGGTAGTGGAAGTTTGATGCATCATAGCGCAGAAGGTTAATATGCCTGCGGCAAAGAACGTGTCCCATTCACATCACAAATTGCATATAATATAAATAGGTCAATGGGTTATCGCTTTTGTCAGAGAGATCCTTATGTTACTTGCAGTTTAAAAGTTAAAATCCTAATATAGAGCAGTGAGCTATTAACTGTCAACTGCAAGGAATATATTATAGCTACATGTTTTTTTGCCCAGTCTTTCCTTATTCTAATATTGCAAAAAGGGTTCATTTGGGTAGAAATAAATTCTTATTATTAAAGAAAACCCTAACAATGGTGTTACATTTTAAATTCTGAATATGTGCATTTTCAGACCAAGGACTCTTAGCATATAGCACCTACCAGTATGGATGCCATGTGACTCCTACACCTTGTAGGCCTCTGTCATATGTAACATATCCTATACACTGATTTATCCACGTATGATTGTCTCCGTGCAACTTTTGTGTGATGTAAAGTGTTCTGTCACCTTAAACTGGTATGAGTGGCGCTATAAAACTAAATGAATCTAAGAGACAGTGATTTATGGAGACTTGGGGGGCTTTGTCAAATGGTGGTAGTGAGGGAATCCGTGGCGAGGTGTTCATATGGGGGGGGGGGGCGCCAGCAAGCATTTTCGCACAGGGCGCCGCCAATACTAAAGCCGGCCCTGAGTGTAAGCCCGTCCTGCCACGTTTTAGGGAGAGAGCACAATCACATTAGCACTGTTTAGCAGTAGTAAAGTGGACAAAGTCCTAAAAGCCAACAAAAACGGGTTCAGAAAACAGGAGGGTGAAGGCAAACAGTTTGGGAATGCCCCTGCAGAAAGGACCAAGTCCATCTACCAGCATTGCATAGTCATAGAAAAATAGGAAAAATATACTTACTATCCGTAGGCTAGAATCTGCCAACTTTCACAACTATGGATTCATGAAAACTTTGCAGACCTCTACTTTATTGTCAACAGCTGTTTTTACTTCATGACGTTAAGATAATTAATCTTCAAGTCTTGTTAATAATACAAGTTCTGGCTACATTTCCTTCTATTTGCTACTCCTACGACCAAGAATGAGAACTGATAAAAATTTGAGCAAGTAGATACTGTCCAACAAACATTAATTCGTTCACTAGACAAGACCCAATAACAGTAACACTAGCTGTGTAAGAGACCAAAAATACGTGTTATCTCAAAGTGAAAGAATTCAGATATGTGTATTATGTATGCAAAATGTAACAAAGAAAGAATTTCTCTATTGATAGTACAAATCAATAACTTATATCAGCAAATACTATTATTTACTTGTACCTTTCATGATCAAACATCAACTCTTCAAGCTACATGTGGATGAGTCATTGAAAAAATTGTGCACTACGTTACTTCAACAAGTCCTGTGTAAAATAGTTGATAAAAAACACTTATGGCATATGACAGAGACACAGGTTTCACGTTGTACTCTAGTTCCTGTTGGTGATTCACAAAATGTAATATGCCCTCATAAACAGATTTCCTTACACCGAAAATGATACCGCTATTGCACGCCTTTAATCGGGAGAGGTGTGGCGCAGCGGCCAGGGCAGCTGACTCCGGAGCATTGGCTTCATGGTTCGATTCCCAGTCCTGGCGGCAGCTCAGCCAAGCACCATTTGACTCTATACAATAGCTCGCTTAATCACCTTGATGGCCCCCAGCACCTTGAGACCCTTAGGGGTGATTAGTTTGCGTTTTACAAAATATCGGGTTATGGTATTCCATGTTAAGTACACCATTAAAATGTGAGGACCAATCACATATGAGCAAGTTAATAGATTTCTCTAAGGATAACGTATCTTCCCTGCGAGAAACAAAAAAATTTATTTAGTGCCAATGCAATCATACATTACATTTCAACATGAATAAAGAAATGCATGATTAATTTATAAGTCTGTAAATGTGTATCTTTAAATGCAGCTTCCGAGGTGTACGCTTGGAATTCTTGTAAATGCCAGGAAAGTCAGAAGCTTTCTCAAAATGTAGGAGTAAACTTGAGGACCAAATATTCGAGCCTTTTTGAGAATCGCGCCCTAAAAAACATGTGGGTGGTACTGTGAAATTGTGTTTCTATTTCATGATTGAGACATTCTCCCGCTATTTGCTTCTACTACTACAAAGACTGAGAACTAAGAGAAACCCTAATAAATAAATACTTCCATAGAAAAGTATTTACTTTCACCAAACTGCAATCACTAAGATCATCCACGTAAGCCACAACTAATATATTACCTAAAGATGGAAGTGTTTAGCTTTGTGTATGGTGCTAGCTAAGCATTATATCAATACATTATGCATACACATGACAAAAAATATCTTAATTAGGTTAATGGAATGATTTATTTGCATGCTTTGCAATCATATCTCACTTCTTGCAGCTGCTTGTGAATAAGGCTTTGAAAGGATCACACCCTATGTCTCAACAAGTGTTGTCAGGTAATACATTGACATTCCTACTGCAGATCTCCTAATGGAAGTAGGGGCATGTTTGACTATGGAGAGGAAGGAAATTGCACCTGAGAGTGGGGGTCTAAGTTCCAGATTTAAGTTCCAGATATAGATTGTGTATAGTTTGCAATTACCAAATACTGAATTTATCCGATTTGCTATTTGGTAATTGCAAACACCAATTTACAAACATGTCTTAGATGCATTTAGCGATTCCCAGTGGGTCGTAAGTAGACGAAAATAGCATGTTACATCACATGCTATTACAACGCGTCCCTTTACAACGCGGTCATTACAACGACAGCATTGTTAGAACGCGATACCTTTACAACGCAAGTCATTAGATCGACTTGCTGTAGGGGGCACACTGGACTTAGGAATAGTATAAATTACTATTCCAACTCCAGCCTGCGCAACAGTAGGGAAGGAGTTGGCTTGCGTTGTAAAGTCTTCACGTTCTAACAACATGGTCGTTATAACGACCGCGTTGTAAAGGAACTGCGATGTAATGACAGCGTTGTAAACGCTGTCTCCCTAAGTAGACCTGCCTCATTATTATTCATGAGGTAGGTCTCGGTTTACGACCAATTGGGAATTGCAGAAATAACAGGGATGGTGGTCAGCAGACTACAATGTCTGAGATTGCTTTTCAATAACCATTTTTTTTTAATGCAGCTCTTTTTCCTTAAATGAAAATGGAATGCATTTCAAAAAGAAAAATTAAAAGCTTTCTTTTAATTCTTTAAGAGTAGGCAGTGGTGCGTGGGACTGCTGCCTGCTCTCAAAAAATGTTTTTGCAAATATTCTCACAGGGGAATAGCTACCGAGGGAACCCCTTCCCATTTGTAAATGGGTTATCACCTACTTTAAGTAGGCGGAAAAATGTGAATATTTTGCAACCTCATTTCGGTTGCAAAACATTCACACATACCACTGCGATTCGGTATTAGGAAGGGACGCACTAAACACGCCCCTTACTAATACCGAATTGCAAACCCAATTTGCGATTCAGTAATACATTACTGAATTTCAAATTGGGCCTTTGTACATTAAAATATGTTACTTGGAGGCCGCAAAAGACTCTATTCTGCGATTTGCGATGTTTGCGACCTCACAAAAGCTTTGTACATCTGGCCCTAAGTGGTTAAACAAGTAGCTCTTCTGTTTAAAGGTACATTGTAATACACAAGGTTAACTTGAAATGAATGTAAGATCGTATGTGAGAGACTGATACGAAACTGACATGGCCATTCCTGGCCTACACTGGCTCCTGCCATACACAAAGAATGAGACTGCATTTGCCTTCTTGGGGAAAGTGGCCACCTCCGGCATATAAGTTCTCGGATGGAATCAGCTACTATTGGTCTGTCAAAGGCCAGCACATTGCAGAATCTATAACTGGACCAGTGTTCTTCTTTGGCTTAGAGCACATTGCCTTAATTATTGTGTATATTTGAGTGAAAATACTGACCCTGTCAGTCCACACCATGAGAAACTCGTACAGTTAATCAGAGCGGGTGTTGTATTTACTCTTGTTAAATGTTGTATTTACTCTTGTTAATGTGACTAACTAAAGTTAACTTACAGTATTAACCTTTCTCCTGTCATTATAGTTCTCTAGAGTTCTGCCGGAGTCCAGACATCTAATTGTTCGAAAGGCAACTAACCACTGCATTAAGGGCAGAATCTTCTGCAAAATCTAGACACCTTAATAATTTGGCCGCAAGATAAGACCAACCAGAGCCATGGCCATGTCCCAGCCACCCAATACTTAACACATTGGGAATGTTCCATCAATATTCCAATCAGTGTTGGGCACATTTAAAGTGAATCTCACACACAGCCAGCCAAATTCGACTCCAACAATTGACTTTAAATTGGTAAATCAGAACAAACTAGGGAAGCTGAAGACTCTGCTGAGACCACTACCATCTTGCGCAAAGGCTAGATTTGAGTGACATTGGTGTGACACAATTTGCAACAGCAACAAACAGGATAGAGATACCAAGCTACGGTTCACCTAACATAACCCTCTGCAGACCAATGTTCACAAGTTTTGCGATGACTCACTGTCCAATATTGCCTACAGCATGAGACAAAAAAAGAAAAAACAATCAAACCCCGTGAAAAAGACTGAGCTTGTAGGGGTAGAATCATCGCCCACCTCAACAATGAATCTATTGCCTTTGGCAAACAAGTCTGCAAATACAATGGCAACAAACAACAGACCAAAAAAAGAGGGGGACTTTGCTGCAGCAGAAAGTCAAGGACACTAGCTGCACAATGATAAATTAAAAAAACATTTAAGTCATACATTTAAAAAAACAATCACATTCATATACTAATCATGTTGAAAGCTGTGATCTAACAACTTCAGAGGAGCATGATATTGGATCACCCCAATCCTCACCCACCTCCATCAAGATCTACTGGTTGAGATGGAAAAAGCATTAACTTTTTTAATGAACACAACCAACAAGACCCCATAATAGGGAGTAAGAGCCAAATCAACAGAAAAAAGAGTGACAGGGACCTCCTGTAACTAAATCCATTCCAATCTTTCAGGTACTGCAATACATCCTTTTTATAAGACACAAGAAAACTACAAAAATAGTGCAAAAAATCTCCATCAAAACAAACCATCTCTATTGCTGCTCTATCAGTCCATCAAATAGCGCTACCTAAATCTGTGGAAGAGCCCTATCCTCATCCGCTGCACATGGATAGGCCTCTCTTGTGCATGTCCTCAAGATTTTTGAGGGAAAGAGTACCTCAAGCACCCAGCAAGATTAGCGCACCAAACCTTTCTGCTCTGTCAGCTCCAAATTGTCACTTCCATTCTCCACTATCCTGTCAGTGGTTTCCTTTCTTGCCTCAGACAAGGGCCAGACCACTATTGTCCCTAGTACATTTTTCATTGCTGCCATATGTTTTCCCACGTATAGGGGCAGCCCCTCCACTCATAGACCTGCTTTTCCACCAACATGCACCTATCCATGTCTTTTTACCCAGAGGTTAAATTGTGAGGCATATCAGATCCTTATTTCTTGCCCACATTCCTTTTTGCTATTATCAGCCCCAAAGTGGTGAGAGTTGTGTGTGTGGGAGGTGTGTTCAATCTCTCCAAATGTTGAGTTCCTCTAGCCTGGGAGACAGTTTTGCCTGGTATCCAGTGACATAGCTCTTGCACGCCCATGCAGCCTTCAGTAGCCAGTTAGTATTGGGCGGCCCCATTGTGTATGAAGAAAGGTTCCCAATCGGCTGCATCCTCTGACACAGAGATCTGACCCAATTTTCCCCCATCTTACACAAGATAGAATTTGTTTAGCAGGATGTATGTAGAAAGAGCAACTGGACCAGGCAAAAGCTAACCCAGATCACTTTTTCTCGAGGGCGCTAAGTGCCTACTCTCACCCAGCTCTTTAGCTGCTCTCTGGCATTCTGTAATTGTTGAGCAGCTATAAGTAAGTGAGATGGCTTCTTGGTAAAGAGTTCTGACAGCAGGGTGGTCTTTCAGCAGGGGCGTCTTTGCAACCTATGCTCCCACCACTATGTGAGTCGACATAGCATGGTGTGTCTGGAACTAGAAAAGACCTCCGTCTCAGCCATCTGGCAGTCCTCCCAAAGGACAACCCCGGTTTTTCAGCCTCTCATCTTGGCACAAGCTCCCAATTTTCTGATTCATATCTAGTTCCATCCCTCAGATCTCTGCGTTTTCTGCAATTCAGTCTGTGCCACACTGTCCCATACCAGGGTTTGATTCACTAATGCCTTCTCCCATTCAATTATCTAGTGGCCTCCTTGCGTGTTCAAATCATGGACTCTGTATGTACCTTTAGTTCTGCCATTGTCTCAGGTCCAGGGAAAGCTGTTGGGTAGCCCCTATTTCCCAGAATTACTGTATCTACTTTTAGGAATGGCTCATTGTGATGCAGAGTAGTGTTTGCAGCTATCCAGTAGCACAATTCCACTGTCATAGACTCCCCTTGTGAGTTTGGAAAGGCTGTGTGCACCTCCCCTCCATCACACAGTAGCATTGGGATTTCCTCCTCCAGCTTTCTTTTTTTCTTTTTTTTCATAGAATAGGATAAAACAGTGTGGACCATCAGTGAAAGTGAATACAAAACACTTCCAAAATAAATTTCTGTCTGCACTTCCCTGACCCTCCCCCACTCTCCGACCCTCCCTTTCCCACTAGGTAGAACTGCATGGATATGACTTCACTATCTTATCTAGCATTGAAGGTCAAACAAATGGTCCCTCATCTGGCGCTTAATAAATTGAACAACAAATCAAGAATAGGTTACACAGTAGCTGCTCATTTACGATGTCAGGTGTAGGGATCTCAGCAACTTGAGACAACCATACAAAAACTCTTTCTTGCAAGCCATGTACCAGGGGAGTCCGCATCTTTTCATATTTATGCTCCATTTCAAGAATGCCCAGATACATTTTTCCATTGCCAACAATATCCAGAGTTTTCCCGCCCATTCTTGCATTGCCGGAATAAGAGGAGAGTTCTATTTAAGTGCCAAACTCATGGCAAAAATCCGTCTCCGGTCCTGGATAGGCATTTGATGTCAGGTGGCCTCAAATTAAGTACCATCGTCGCCGGGATTGTTTGTAAGGGATATCCAACCACTACTCTCTATGACTTAGGACTTCCTTCCAAAAGAGCATACGGCAAGTGTACGCCCACCGCATATATATAGCATATCCCCACATTCTCACATCCCAGCCAGCAGAGCTGGCATATCATACATATGTTTCAATTTCACTAGTGTGGCATGCCAACCCATCATTATCGTATACAGTACTTTTCTATTCTGCAAACTCTTGCATAACAATTGGATAGCCTCCCATAGTTTTTGCCATTGAGACGAGGAGAGTTGCATTTCCAAGGACTTGTGCCAGCGCTTCATAGAAGACCACTCCGGTGCTTCTCCCATATCTGTCAAAATAGCATATATATTAGAAATGAGCCCGGTAGGACCATCATATGTAGCATTCAAGTCTCATTGCAACAAGCACTCCCTTCTATCCAGCGTTTAAAGTCTCTCTTACCAATACCTAGAGTGAAATCTATGTTACCCACCAATGGTGTATAGGGAGATGGAAAGGAAGCCAGAGTTTTACTATCATGGCTGGTTTCAGAAGTTTGGGGTAATAGCAGACTGGTGGTCTATCTTTCTTGGGCAACCACAGAACAGCTAATAGAGCATGATTCATCACTATGGCATCCATATGGATTCAGTGGCCTGTAGTTTCGTAAAGGGACCGTTCAAAAAAGAATTGTAAGCTGAGACGCCTAATAGTATTTCTTAATGTTTGGTAGCCCCAATCCACCTGAACGTTTGTGCTCGTTCAACACTTTCCTTAAAACCCTTGCCTTTTTACACAACCTTATAAAGACATTGATCACTTTTTTCCTAGTCCCTACGTCAGACTTGGGGAGAATCACTGGGAGTGCTAGAAAAAGGTAAAGGAATCACTGCAATACATTCTATTCACTTACTGCCACCCTGCCCATTCACAAGAGAAAGAGATTGGTCCATTTGTGCAAATTGTTAGTGATAGCATTAAGAAGGCAATGGTAGTTTGCTGCACACATTCAGTGGCGTTTTGGAGTAATATAGACCTCTAAATATTCACATTTCTTTGCAGCCCACTTCAGTGGTGTGACCTCTAGGAGTCTAGTTTTGACCTCTGGCAGTATACCTAGATGAGCATTTCAGTTTGATCTAGATTGACCTTGAATCCCAATAGTTTCCCATAGGATTCCAAAACTTCCATAACTTTAGGGATCACGTATTCAGGGTCTGCCAGAGTTAATAAGAGATTGTCGTGAACAAGTGTATTTTATGTTGATCATCACTGACGTGCATCCCCAAGATATTCTGAAGCTTCTGCACGATGGCACCTAAGGTCTCTATTACCAATACAAATATAAAAGGCGAGGGGGGCAACCCCTGTTTCATCCTTCTTGATAGGGTAGTGGTCCAGTATGCTACATTAACCAGTACATTTGTGTAGTTTGCTTTTGGCTAGCCGCTATCCAGGGGTGAATGTTAGGGCCCAACTCGATCGCCTCTAGCACCGGAAAAAGAAATTTCACTGACATATCAAAGGGTAGGGGATCTTCCTGAACTTAACCTTTTCAACCAGATGATAAACTCGATGAATATTATCAGCAGCTTGTCTCCAAAAACCTGATCAGAGTCAATAAGGTAGGGCCAATGAGGTATGAATCTATTGGCCAGCACGTTTGTGAAAATCTTGATATCTAATTCATAAGAGCTATTGGACTGTAGGACTTGTATTTATCAGCTGGTTTGCCATGCTCATGAATGAGAGAAATATTTGCTATCAACATTGAGGGCATAAACATTCATGATCACAGAAAGTATGGAATAGTATTTCTATGTGGGGATTAGTTCAGTCACAAAATGTTTGTTAAAGCGATTGGTGAGACCATTCGGTCACCGGGCTTTGTCAGGAATAATGGCCGATATTGCATTTAAGACCTATTTCCTGGTGAATTTTCTCTAGATAGCTGCATTAACCTTGGTTAGTCACATGTAAGTGGCCTCTATGAGCAGGGGTGGCTCCTCCACTAAGGCGGAGTAGCGTCGCCCCACTACTCTGAGAGCAGGAGAAAGGGGAAAAAAATGATAATAACCCTGTTACTATCATTTTATTTTTCACTACAGGGCTAGGTTAGGGCGGCGCGGGGCGGGTGGTCACAAGGAGAGGAGTGGTTTGCATTCCCTAAGTGTGCATGATTGTTTGGCTAGCCTTCTTGGGCCGGCCCAAAAATCATGCGAAATTTGCATGTTCCCCACCAGGCTGCAATACACAGCCTGGTGAGAAACATGCTGAGGCTCCCATTCTTCGTCTGAGCGCCGAAATATGGTGCTCAGGCCAATCACAACACTGCAGTGTTGTAATTTGCTTAAGGGAGAGAGCCTGTGTGCTTCCTGCTTCCGCCGTAGCTGAGGAGAAGGCGGTGTGCGGAGGAGAGACGGTGGCCGGCAAAAGGTAAGTGTTTTTTTGACTGCCCCCCCTGCCACCCATGTTCCCTGCAAACTGCCACTGTCTTTGAGACAGGACTTTATGTCATCCACCAAGAAAGGGTTCGCACACTAGAGGGCTGTGTATTAATCCCTAAAAGCTTCAGTTTTATCAGCATTTGCACTAATAATTTGACACTTGATGCCCTCGAGAGTCACATTTGTATCATCCGCCTTCTGTTAGCTATGCCACCTTGCCAATAAGTAGTCTATTTTACCACTGTAAACACTCCATTCGTCTTCCACCATTGTGTAAACACTACTTTGTGCTGTTGCTCACACTGCGTATTTGTCCTGTTTTGGATCACAAATTTTTTCAAAAATATGATTTTTCAATATATCAATTGAGACCATTCAATTCAGTTGACTTGTATTTTTTTTTAAATCAGTGTTGTGATTTACTGTCATTTATTGGAGTCCTAACATCTGTGAGGACAAAGTAAGAAATGTTTTAAGTTCCTTTCGTGGCAGAACCACTGTTCGTATACCGTAACCATCCACAGGTTCTGCATGTGACTGGGTTACCCCATAGGTATTATCGAGCCACTGTCTTTGAGACAGCACTTTATGTCATCCACTGAGACAGGGTTCGCACACTAGAGGGCTGTTTATTAGTACCTAAAAGCTTCAGTTTTATCAGCATTTGCACTAATAATTTGACACTTGATGCCTTCAAGAGTCACATGTGTATCAGCCGCCTTCTGTTAGCTAAGCCACCTTGCCAATAAGTAGTCTATTTTATTGGCATGTTCATAAAATATACCTAGTAAATATAATTTAGAACTTTTGTCACTCTTTGTGTGGCCAATAGGTCGATCAGAACTTTCAGCAGGATGATCTTACGCTGAGCCTTTAGGGAACCTATGTGTATATGTTGTTCAGTTGCCACTTTAAGCTCAGCTTCCAATGAGCTTTTGTAAGACTTTCCTGTCTCACTCTTCTGGGTCCTTTCCACTATACAGTTGCCCCTACAGACAGCTTTACATGTATCCCATAGCATATTGATGAAGACATTGCTCAGGTCATTATTCTCAAAGTACCTAGTAATTGCATCCCACAATGTCTGCCGGCTTAGTCAATCTTTAAGGAAAGTTCTATCAAATTTCCATCTATTCATTCTACATTTCTCTTGCTGACTTTCTCACTCACAAACAATCATTGTGTGGTCTGAGACCACCATGGTACTGTGCACAATTGAGTTTGTGGTGTCGACCAGTCCTTGGGCTGCCTCATTACGTCTATCTATGAATAGGACCTAGGGACACGTGGGAAGACATTATATTCCTTCTCATCTCTTTATTTTAATGTTCCAAAGATCGATGAGGCCTATACATCAACATCTTCTTTGTCTTCTGGGAAAGCACTCCCTAAGTATACCTGTCATGGGTGTGTCTATACAGGGAAGCATATGGCGCAATGTTGAAGTACCCGACCCACAAAAGTTTTTTGTGGTGCCTAGTTTTTGATCTTAGGTATGATGTTGAGCTTGAATTAGGGATATAGAGATTGAGTTTATACACTGGGAGTCTCTGTTGTCTACCCCCAAAAAATTAATCAAGCGACCATCTGCTGAGTCACGTTGAACCCATAGTACTTTATAATGAAGGTGTTTATGTATCCCAATCATTACCCCCACCCCCCCTTTCTTACTAGCCGTAGCCTCATAGTACTGTGTGGGGTATAATCGGCGTTTCATGAATTTAATGTCAGAGGTTTCTCAAATGGGTCTCTTGAAGACACACAACCTCTGGGAGAGTCTCCTGTATTACCCTCCATATTTTGTGTCACTTAACCAGGGAATTTAATCCCTTTAAGTTCGATGTGATTACTTTAACCATGAAAGGATAGAAGGGTTGAGATATCATGTGTCTGTTGCACTTTTCAAATCTAACTGGATGTCACATTTAATACAACACCATATTTCAAAACATGCTTGTTAAAAATGGGGTTTCTGGTTGGCTCGGGTATGCACCTAAGCCAGGCAGAACCCACCACTCTAGTCAGGGTAAGGGAGCTACACACAGAAGATAACCCTGCTCACCCCCGTGGTAGCTTGGCAAAGCAGTCAGGCTTATCGTAGAGGCAATGTGTAAAGAGTTTGCGCAACACACACACACACACACCAGTGAAACACTGAACACACCACAAGAGACTCCACAAAAGGTTATGTAAAAATATCACTTTGCATTATAGATAAAACATGTTAGACCACAACACGTTAGACCACAATCACATAATTCACTGCTCCACGAGGCGCTTGTCATGACATGACATAGATAATTTACATGAACCACAAATCACCTTTCCAACTAGGCAATTGTCATAACAATAAATTTAGTGCAATAAAGCAAATACTTATAAATTGCACATGTCATGGGAATATCATGAAAGCCATAATTACTGTGTACCCTCCAAAGCTACATCATTACATCAGAATATGACGTGTAGCAGTGTTGTAGGGAGAGAAACACGACTCACAAGATATAGCCTTGGGCACCATGAAATTAATGATGACGTCGAGGTTGTGTTCCTATCACAGGCTATGCATTCATTTGGGAGCTTCGTGCAGATCCAGAAGCACTGCATGACCATTCTGGGGACAACAGTAACTTGGGGCCCTGTCAGCAAGTTCCCACTCAGGAGCCTCCGTCGATTCTAGTTACAGATATGGGGCCTGTCCTGCGCTCACCCCGCAATGGGCACACGTGTCAGGATTGGGTGCTCCCCCAGGTGAGTTCAGACATGAAGTGGGGAATAGACCACATCAGCGGGGACACTCAGCCAGGCCCCCCATACTCATGAGGTGCTCCACAGGCAGCTGCCCGCAAGTGCAGTGCAGCTACACAATGCACATAGGCAAATGGGGCTGCCCGCTACCACGTGGTGCAGCCTTTGTCATCCGATGCCCGTTGGCCCGCGGCGCCTATCGCTTCTGGGGTGGTGAAATCGGAGGCCTCCTCAGGTCTTGCTGCGGCCTCAAGACTCCTCCCTTGTTCTTCACCAGCGGCACCACTGCGAAGCTAACTACCCGTTGGCAGCCGCACCGCTCAATCTCCTCAGTGGTACAGGAGCAACTCGGGCAAGCCCCTAGGGACTCCTTGACTTGGTACAGGCAGCAGCAGATTTCTCCTCTGCTGGAGGCAGCACAATCTCCCGCCGGCCGCAGCACAGCTTTCCTGAGGATGGGTTCTCACAAGAGGGGGCGCTGACCGTGTGGCCTGTGCTTCTCAGGCGCAGCGATCCTCAACAGCTCGGGGCCACAAAGGCAGTGCCCCGGCTGTAAACCTTAAGGAAAGATGGCAGGGAGGAGTGCTGGGCCCATGGCAGGATGAACACAGAGGAAAGGGAAGCACTCACCACGTGCTCCTTAAGGCTTGTTTTGTTTTAGCCTTCCTCAGCCTTTAGTGAAAAGCAAAGCGCTCCACATATAGGCAGAAAGCACTTTGGCCAGGTTTCCTTCTCTTTGGCCCAAAATAAACGAGGGGGGAAGCGCTCTTCAGGCAAATTCACAGCACTCTCAATGCACTTTATGATAACAGGGTGAAGAACAATCCACTCCTTCCCCAGCTCCAAAAAGCCAGTGTCTTACTTGAAGCCTTTTGTTTCCCTGAGACTTCCAACAGGAGGCCAGCACACACAAGCCCTTGGAGAGTCTTCACAAGCAGGATACCACAGCAGGGCAAAAAGAGTGAACCCTTTCCATCCACCACAAACAGAAGCAGCAACTGCAGGCCAACCCACCCCTCACTTAGGAAAAGCATGCTCTCCTCACACAGTCTTTCCGCTCTTGTCTTGGCAGAGTCCTCTTGTTCATTGACGTAATCTAAAGTCCTGGGGTTTTAGGTGTAATACTTATACCCCAAAATGTATTTGTCCTCTTTGTATAGGGTAAAAGTGCCTACAAGGGATTTTTTCAAAAAGGAAAAATATTAATGATTTAAAACAAATTCTGAGAACTCAAACTAATGGCCTCTTACAAATGAATTGCAAAATGAATCAAAATAATTCCTTAAGACCTATCAAAAGAAAGAAGAGGGCAAACATTACAAATACAAAAAACAAATACAGAAAGGGTGTATACTTTTTAAATACAAATTTATGTAAAAATTGAAACAGGGCTATCTCTTTGCTTCCTTGCTATCAAAGGTCCTATCAAGGGGACTTTAGCTGCTTCTTGACGGAACCAAGACTTCCTATGCCTCCTCTACAGTGCGGATCATATCGAACTTAGAGTCCAGATGAAACCACAATATAAAGGAAAATATCTACCTATAGCATATTTGCCTTCGAAGCAGCTCTGCAGTCACTGATGGTATCATGCATTGTCTGTTCATGGTCAAGGTCTTGTGGAATATCCTGGAAGAGATCTTAGAAAATTAGCTGATCTAATTTTACTTTACCCTCGCCATTGGTTGACTGTAGAAGAAATGCATCCACTGTCGGAAGCAGGGGCCTATGCATACTCTTTCCAATACTCAATGCAGGTATGTGCACTTCAGAGTGGTGGAGACTTTTGTGAAGTCAAGAGATAGTACAGCTGTGTGATCTCTCAATCTACTCCGGCAGCTGTAGAGGCGTGTGATGTTCAGCGTAGTTCTCCTGTGAGGCATGAAGCCCAACTGGTCAGGATGACCCAGTTTAGAGATTTTTTTTAAACAGAATTTTATTGGTTCTTAACATTTGAACATATATATCAAGGCATACTTTCAATATGTTGGTTTCATTGCTTCCATATCAATAACTCTCCCAGTGCCCAACTTTCTCTCCCTCTACTGTCCCACCCTCGTCCCTAAGCAGCATCATACAATGTCTGTGCCCCTTCAACCACAGCAGATCCTGGTCTGCAAGACTTGTCTCACCTACATTCATAATCCCACCTCGTTAGGCAGCTTATTTTTACATTTTGTGTTAAGCAGTCATAGGATAATCCTTCGATTAGTTCCCATCCCCTTCAATCTTTCTCTTATTCCCCGGTCATGCCACTGTCGATGAAGGGTCCTGTTCCCTTTTACAGTCCACCAAAGCCTCCCATACTCGTGCTACCTCTAGGGAGCTATGGCTTTGTTTGGCCTCTTGAAACATCACTCCACTTTCATATCCTGCCCATCTCTCAAGCTCACTGTGCCAGCCCTCTACTCTTGGCACCCTAGCTAACTTCTACTTTCGGATAATTTCCCACTTTATTAGTGTAGGAGGTTGGCTTAGTATATGGTGCTTACTTATGTAAGTGTAGCACCCTGCACTAATCCAGACAACCCTTAAGGTGATCTTAGTGGTTTTAGCCAACCTCAGAAAGCTCTCTATGTGGTAGCTGTGGAGATCGGCCTTCAGGCTTAGTCCAGAAGGAGGGTAAAGCAGCTTGTTTTACCAGAACAGAATCTTATTGGTATAGATTAAGTGAAAAAGAACCACACAGTGTAGTTATAAAACTATGTATTTATAATAAGACACTCACCAACATATATAGATATATATCCTATCCTGAGATATAACACAATGCACACAAAACTTTGCAAATAAAACAGGTAAGTAGCACAAATACACAGTGATCGCCAGGGGGGGGGGACCAAATCATATACTAAAATAGTGGGATGCTTACCACAACTCAAGTCAAGACTATACCCAGAAGACGTGGAAGTGCATGGGGACACCTGGGTACCTTAATACCATTTACTAAGGACTTACAAGGGTACATCAGTAGCCAATCTGGGGGGTACCTAAGTACTCACCTTGTCCAATTTAGGGAAGAAGGTCCTGATTAGCAGGATCCCAGTCAGGCTAGTCAGTAAACTATAATAACACCAGCAAAAAGTGGGGGTTACCATGAAAGCAGATCCTACTTTCTTACACTGATGGATTCATTGAAAGTAAGGAGGTAACAGTATAAAGGAAACAGTCCCCACAGATCTCCTTATATTATATTATTAGTAATCACACGCTTATTTAGCTGAATACACCTCTGTCGTGTCTAAGGGCAAAAGGTCTACATGATTTCAGCCTCTCATTCAGTTCAGCAATCCCAAAGTAGGCTGCAATATATCAGCAGTCATTATGTGGTTGTGGACGAGTGCCGGGGAGGAAAGGCTGTTCAGCTAGCCACCCCGGTGGTTCAAACTGTACATTGGGTGCTGTCTGAGACATTCAGCCTGCCATGTCTGGTGGGGGCTGCCTCAGGGAGGGTTTCAGTTCCCCTCAGGCAGATCACATGGGGAGCCCAAGTCCGGAGCTCATCCATCACACATCTTTCATGTCCGAGCACAGGCCGCCTGCCTACAGCTTTCGAAGGAATTCTGGTACGATCCTTTAAGGGATATTTTGGAACGTGTAAAATTGTTTCTACAGGGTTATCCTTTTGAACATTTGGGCCTGGCCTAGTATAGCCAGTGCAGGGCCCTCCTATGCCTATCCTCATTCCTGAAGCTGTTCATAAATGGGGTACAGATTTTTTGATAGGGAGACTTCATTTTTATCCATTACATATACCGCTAAATATTTAAATCCCTCCAGAACTATTGATATGGTTTTTATGTACCTTACCTCCCAGGGTCAACCTGTTAATGGATAGACTAGTGATTTTTCCCAGGTGAAAGTAGATCCTGAGTATGTGCTGAAAAATTGTATGAGTCTGGTCATTAGGGCATGACACGTACAAAAGTATATCATCAGTGTATAGAGAGATTCTGTCCTCACAGTCTTCCTCCCCTCCCAGTCCCAGAACCTGCCGGTCTTCCCGGATCCAGTAGGCCAGAGGTTCCAGCGAAAGCGCAAATAGCATTGGGGAAAGGTGCCATACCCTTCTCGTACCCATCTCCAACCCAAATACGGCACTATATAATACCATTTACTTTTACAGTCGCCATTGGTTGACTATAGAAGAGCTTTATACACTGCCGGAAGCAGGGGCCTATGCATACTCTTTCCAATACTCAATGCAGGTATGTGCACTTCAGAGTGGTAGAGACTTTCGTGGAGTCAAGGGATAGTACAGCTGTGTGATCTCTGTCAATCTACTCCAGTGGCTGTAGAGGCGTGTGATGTTCGGCGCAGTTCTCCTATGAGGCATGAAGCCCAACTGGTCAGTGTGACCCAGTTTGGAGATTTTGTTAAACAGAATTTCATTGGTTCTTAACATTCGTACATATTTATCAAGCCATACTTTCAATATGTTGGTTTCATTACTTCCATATCTATAACTCTCAGAGTGCCCAACTTTCTATCAATCAACTGTCCGACCCTCCACCCCAAGCAGCATCATACAATACCAGTTCCCCTTCAACCACAGCAGATTCTGGTCTGCAAGACTTGTCTCACCTACATTCATAGTCCTACATCGGTAGGTAGTTTTTTTTAACATATTGTGTTAAGCAGTCATAAGCGTTATCCTTTGTTTATTTCCCATCCCCTTCCTGCTTTCTCATATTCCCAGGTGATGCCACTGTCGATGGAGGGTCCGGTTCCCTCATACTGTCCACCAAAGCCTCCCATGCTCGCTTACCTCAAGGGATCTATGGCTTCGTTTGGCCTCTCGAAACAGCACTCCACTTTAATATCCTGCCCATCCCTCAAGCTCATTGCGCCAGTCCTCTACTCTGGGCCCTCTAGCTGGCTTCTAATTCTGGGTAATTTCCTGCTTTGTTAGTATAGGAGGCTAGCTTAGTATATGGTGCTCACTTATGTAAGTGTAGCACACTGCACTAATCCAGAAAATCCTTAAGATTTTAGTGGTCTTAGACAACCTTAGAAAGGTCTCTAAGTGGTAGCTGTGAAGAGCAGCCTTCAGGCTCATACAAGAAGGAGTGTAAAGCATCTTGCTTTGCCAGAACATAATCTTATTGGTATAGATTAAGTGAAAAAGTATTATAAGACACTCACTAAGATATATATATATCTCCTATCCGGAGATATAACACAATGCACACAATACTTCGCAAATAAAACAGGTAAGTAGCACAAATACACAGAGGTCGCCAGGGGTAGACCATACCATATACTAAAATAGTGGGATGCGAACCACGACCCAAGTCAACACTATACCCCGAAGACGTAGATGTACATGGGGACCCAAGGAGCCACCTGAAGTAAGTAACCAGGAACTCCACGTAGGCCGTTTGCAGTGTGGGAACATGACCGCGTGCTCAGTTCAAGTCAATGGGTAAATCGCAGTTGCAATTTTAAAGAAGAAAGGTCCATTCCAGTGGATCCTAAAGAAATCCTATGGAAGACAGAAGGTTGGAGAGCCACCCCACGTGTAGATACCCTATGAACTGGCGTATAGTTCTTAGTAATCCCCAGGACTTCCGTGTTTTAGATGGCCTAAACTGAGGGCCAACCACTTCAGGACACCCCCACAGAATATGTCAGCCGTTAGACCAGCTAGCTCTACAGTGCCACTACCAACTCCCTTTATCTTACAGTGGTGTAGGTAGTTTCTGTTAACCACTGAACAGGACAACCCTGATTCCTCAGGGATCGTGCAAAACAGTACAGTACGTTTTGCTCAGTCACTCGTGCTTACTTATTCACAGAAAATAGTCGGGATGACGATTAGGACGTTTCAATAAGTATTTATTGGTCCATCGTCAGTCTTGTGTAAAACATATTTGCTGAGATAATTAGGATACAGAAGCATGCAAAAGAAATCGCAAGTATTCATATGGTACACAGTATATAGATTTCTTCCATAGCGCTAATAAGATGAACATAAGCAGCTCAGATAAAAACAGTAGCATTTGCATATTCCTAAAATGCACACCCTAAGTATTTTGCTTAAATGTACCTAGCCAAGATATGTAGGTGCAGCCTGTATATGTAGCCAAGAATCCCCTAGGGAAGAACTATCCCCCTCACCTGATGGTAAAGAATGAAGGACCACGTCTCTGCTTCGAGGATAACACCCCGCAAGGGATGTCAGACTGCTCGTGTCGAAGATTCAGCATGCAGGACCCCGTGTCAGCTTGGAAGGAATTCTCCTCTAATTTGCAGTGGGGAATTAGGGTCTTATATACTAGAATTATCACTCCAGGGTTTCTTCTAGAATCAATATGTTTTGAAAACAGTCACAACTGTTTTGAAAACTATCATAAATGCTTTTCCAAACAAATGCGACCATGCACAACTGGCTGTTGGCCAAGGATGAAAAAAGTGGTGACCCATATACTGAATAATTATGCGTTGCCGGAAGGCATGTTTATGTACGCCAGGTACAGGGATTATGATAGAATACAAAGAGCCTGGTGTCAAAGAGATAGGAGCAAGCTACTAGGTAAAAGGTCACCTGTTTCAGAACCGTTATAGTCGTGTGGATGGGACAATGTATGTAAAAAGGGATATACATGACAGGGCTAGCCTAAAATACATGACACCCACTCCTCATCAAAAGGTCAACAGGGTCAGCTAAATGATAATAAAGCTAAAGCCATAAAAAGTGTTCATAACTGGGATCCTAAAAAGCAATTCTTTAAAAAGCTGCTAAAAAATATCCATAAGAAAACTATTTTCTCTAAAATGTGTTCAAAAGGTCCTCTAGACCGATATATATGGTTATTATTATACTGAGCACCTTAAAAGCCACTATGCACAGTTAGCGCAGAGAACGAAAATAAAACAAAGCCAATTTCGACCTTCAAATTTGGTGAATGTTTAAAAGTTGCCAAACGGTTACCAGCACAGGCGAGGCCAGATTGTTTTTGAATCGCAAACTAAAGAGTCAACATCGCTGAACATCGTATCCGCAGGTGGCAATCCCTCCAGAACTTCCAATATCATGTTGAGTGAGCAAAGATGGTCATCTCTGCTACCCACAGCAGCCGCCGGGGAAGAATTAGATGTCTGCATGCCTGGAACGATGCCTGTACCTCTGAAGCAGAGCCGATTTCCCTTCCAAAAGGAGCGCATGCATCCCTTAGAGATACGAGAAATGCCGTCATCAACATGGGAATACCCTGTGGGCAACTATACACGTGGGCCTGCAAAGGCTCCAGGAGCACTTCTATGTCTGGCCGCGCAACCGATGGAAGTTTCAGACACAGGTCCAACACACAGCCAAATCCGCAGAAGAGGCAATGGAACACATGCAGGACACAGTCTATCCAGACTGGTCTAAAAGACAGCAACCAATGCTCACTCAGCTCTCGAAGCCAAGGCATACCCTGGTAGAACACCATACACTCATGAAAATGTCGTTCCAGCAGTGTTCCCTCCATGTCTTGAGGGATTGAGAAGTCCATTGCGAATCAATGGAATTAAAATCAGAATGCCCGCTACTGATGGCAGGACCAAAGGAAGCCCTTCAAAAACGCTTCCAAGTAAGGAGTGTATGAAATCTGGAATTACTCCGAAAATGGTATGAAACGTGGTTAAGAAACCTGATCCCCGATGCTTAAATAGGTGTACAATTCCACTCGTATCAGACATGTTAAAGATACGATGAACCATTTTTCCAAAATGAATCGGGAAGTTTGTACGGACCAGGGCCTCTATCTCTGCTGAAGACCTTGCACCCTGGAGTTCAAAAGTCTCTCGAGCTGAAGTTAAGCCACATTTTGTTGAAACAACATGGCTTTAAGTCTGTTCAGCGAATAAAAACTTATACTGGAAACATTCAATGAAGGCCATAGTGGTGCCTTCCTAACTGTGCAAGTCACAGGAAACAATACTTGCTTACAATAAACAACCCTGAAGTTTACTGTGACTAGATATGCGATGCCTGGTGCCATCCCACAACAGCCTTGATCATTCAGCATTAAATAACTCCCATTCGACAGCAACTCGAAAAAACGATGAACCACTGCAGCTGGGGAGACTTTCAGGTAGCAAGATAAGTTTGCTTTGGACGCATTACACGCTCCATGATGCGAGACCTCTTTGCACACTAAAGACCCACTTAAAGCCTTCTCACTGTCTGTACCACTTAAGAAAACTTCAGTGTCCTTACGTCTGCACCTATATCTATATGGTGACTCCCAGGTTTCCTGTATGTACCCTTCACCCAATGCTTCATACCTGCCTGCTTGGATGTGTCTAAGGCAGTATTGGAACTGGAATGTTGTGATTGGCAGTGGGATATAGCAATGAATTAACCATTTTGTAGATGGTGACTCTGCTACTGTAAAAGGTAACTTCTCTAATTTTTCAATGAGCAGCATGGTGTACTTTGCATCTCTGCGTGCCATGGTCAATTGTCTGTCGGTCAGATTATAAGCCAAAAACTGATTTTTGCTGTTAATGTACCCTCATGGCACGTGGACAGAACGCAATGATTGTATCGTCCAGCTTAAAAGCAAAATGGAGCGCAATTGATATTGCCCATGTTGTAGAATAGACAAATCTTGTTCTATTATGTTGATTGCTTTGGACACAATGTTGCCCAGTGAATAAATACGCATAGAAAGTGTGGTCATACTATTATCTACCATAGCCACGGCCTTTTCTAGGTTAAGTCTATCAATCTCACGGAATCTCTCAGCAGCATCCTGTTGGGAGACTTTCCACAGTTCATTGTAGATGGCATATAAGAAGCGTTTTTTACGTGGTTTCTTAGGACCTAGCAAGAAATCCCTACAGTGCAGGTTGTCAGCTAGAAGGGACTAGTGTTGTTCCACCTGTAATAGTGTTGAAGTTTTTAGCCATTCTAGGCACAACTTCCCAACACTATAAGAAGTAACAACCCCTGGGTCTTCTGTTGTGTGTACATAGCGTGGGTCAGACCTATGGATACTAAGCCCTCCGGTGGTACCCCTAAATCTTGACAGAAACCTATTTGTGTCGATAGGCCAAACCAACCATCCCTTCCAATTGGTTTCTGATGAATTGTATGTACCATTCTGTATTATTGCACCAAGCGTCTCCTCACTTATCAGTGTGTCATTTAATCAACCTTCAATAGGTGTGGGTAAGGGGATGCGTGGTGTTTTCAGGTCTTTTATTTTTTCAAACCTGTAGCAGGTAGTCTGTTGCACTGTTCTGTATAGGAATATTATTTGTAATGGTATGAGGCAATAGTCGAAACATTGTATAGACGGTTGGGAGATAAAAGGAGCTTAACATATGAGCTTGGTGTTTGTCAGCATCATTTTCTTTGCAGTTGCATTCGTCTGTACTACCTTATAGTAATATGACATCGGGTCTGATGTACTGAACCCTGAAAAGTATGCAAATTTCTGTCAGGATGTGGCCGAACTACCTTTTGGTGGTGCCGGGCAATATTCCCATTCCCATTGATGGTAAGTGTTAACAGTGCATGGGACACTAGCTCTGTGCGAAAAGTGATGACCATGATGCTGGTAACAAAACATACTGTTGAAGTCAGGTGTATCTTTGTATAATTCCCTGTAAATCTGAGAGCATAGTACTTACAGTCTCATTGTCTCAATCATCAGAGAGTGTACTCGGGGTAATTAAATCATTCAATGAAATTTTAAATACATACGGAATTTTTAAGTGTTCAGTAGGATCAAATACATCATATAAAACTCTATACCAAACTATACCATTCAGCACTGGAACTGCTGTAACGTTCAATTGGGACAGGTCACTCTGCTCACGGTATGATGACATATATGGTATCAAGACCAAGTTCACAGGTTGTACTGCAGAGCATTGTGGGAGGTAACGTCTATTCAGTAGTAGGAAAAAGACAGTCACAATACCATTCCAAATTAACAGGAACAGGATCACTAATGCAAACCAAAGATGCAACCAAGGGGACACAAAGTAAGTTTTTTTCAGCCAGAGATAGATTTTTGGAAATTTCTCTTTTTTGGAAATGGGTGGCATTTGCTCTGGTTCTCTTGGATCTGAAGAGGAGTCATCGAAGTTGATAAAGTAGCCAGACGCAGTTTGAGCAATCTTTGTTAGCTCAGCAGGGTTTGTAGAACTGGCAGTTGCTTCTTGTGAAGGCACATTGATGTAGATGTCATTATTGGGCCGAATTGCACTTTGTGTTTCAGTTGTATTTGGATGTTGTTCTGTTTCAATAGGTGTAATTCATACTGCGTTATTTGCTACTCCTGCATCTTGCGCAGAGGAGTCTTGAAACGTTATTAGTCTTTCCATCTGAACTTCCTGTTTAGTAGCGAGAGGAGATCCGTAGCTACTCAGGATTCTACATGGCCTGCTGTTGAGAATTGGCCACATAGTGTGGTTTGATCAGATCAATGGAGACAAATCTTTTTTCTTTTTCGCCAGCAAGAGGCAGAAGAAGTACGGTTATTGTTCCTTGAAACACCAGGACAGGTACAGGTGTTCTGTAGGATGGCCCAAACTCCTTCTTGTCCACGATCTTTTCTCTGACCAGGTCCCCAATCTTCAGGACCCAGGCAGGTCTTGCCGGAACCGGTTTCACTTCTCCAGTGGCGGTGTGTTTTACTTGGACGTTGCTTTGTAATGCCCGGAATTCTTTGAGTTCCTGTAAAACAGCCCAACGATCATTCAATTCAAATGGTTTTACATCTGCCACTGTGCTGGCACCATCGAGGTCAGGTACCCACATTCTTGTCCCAAACAGGATCTCATAGGGGGTATGTCCTCCCAAGGAACTTCTTGGCATGTTGTTCATTCCCTCTGGACCCCATATAGGTGATTGACCTAAGTACCGCCGGCGCCTAATACCCTTGCTGTTAAGGATTGCTTTAGGTCCCTGTTTTTCCTCTCCAACACCCAATTTCCCTCGGGATGGTAGGGGGAGGAGTACCACAAGGCCACACCCATATTTTCCATGGCTACCTTGTAAGCCCGTGAGCAAAACGCAGGGCCATGGTCCGAATGTAACGTGTGAATTGTGTATGTCTCAATGAAGGCTCGCAAATCCTTTATAACAGTTCAAGCATCAGCTGAGCGCTGAGGCCAAACCCTAGAAACATAGAGCATGAATCTACTGCCACCAAGATGTACTTGTAAGCCCCGTCTGAATTTAGGGGGCCACAGTGATCCAAATAGTTACATGCGAGATGTCTGTCTGAAATGAGTAATGGTGTTTGTGGTGGGCGTGCTACGGTGGAACCTTTCATCTGCTGGCAGATGTCACACTTTAGGACATAACCCTTGGTTTGTTTAGACAAACCCTGGCCACTAGAATCGGCGCTTCAGTAATGAAATTGTAGCTGTGACTCCTGTGTTTGCTGAGCCCAGACCCTCGTGTGCACCTAGTATTAAACCTAATCGGCGATCCATGTTTGGTATAACTCTATACCCCACTTCTGGAATTTGAGCATAGGTTCTGTAGTGCACATCTAATTTACAGGAATATTTTTTAATTTAAAGCCCTTTGGTACGGCAGAGCTGTTTTTTGAGGCATTGACAGCTATCAGTATGTCTCCGTCTATCCTCGTGCTAGAACAAGTGATTACAGCAATGGCAGCAGTTCACACTGTCGCCTTGGCGGCTTCATCAGCCAGTAAATTCCCTTCAACGTGAACACCAGCACGCTGATGGTTTCAGCTTTGCCACTTGTTCCCATAACAATTTATGCTTAATTGTGCAACCCTTGGAATCTCTAAACCCATTCTGGCCCCAGTAATGAAGATATTCATTATAGGATTGCACACAGTAAAACGAATCGCATACTATCAGTGTGGGTAATTCCCGATCCGTATACTGTAGTGCCAGTATCAGGGCTTTTAGTTCTGCCAGCTGCATGGTACAATCTCCTAGAGATTGCGTAGTTGTATTCCTGGGATGGAATTTACCATCCCGCATACGACCCTTCACTATAGCACATGCTGTGCTATACTATTGTTTACTTCCAAAGGCAGGCTGAGCAGAACCATCAGTGTAAATGATGTAGTCATATTTTCCTTGAGACAAAATTTCATTCGGGAGAGGGTTTTCTTGTTCGTACTGCAGGAACGCTTGTGTTTTCAATGTAGAATCATATTTGTAATCTACGTCTCTTGCAGTGAGAGAATTAGCACATTGGATCCATCGTGGATGTAGTGCTTTCGCATTTGGAATGCTTGCTTTGGTATAATCTCCAAAAGTCGGTACCACGGTTACAACGATTATTCGTTTCTCCTGTGCTAGTGCTCTTTTTCGCACTCTGCAGTCTGTGCTGCTGTCAGTATTTTTTCTGTGGCCAGAAATCGCATGTCAGCATTTGTGTATAAATGTGATATATATTGGGACTGTCTCACCTTCGTTGAAAGTGATGTATTTATATCCTGATAAACCCGGGATCAACCGATTCACCAAGTTCGTAGAATTCACACGTGAGTGCAAATGTTTAGATGCTATCATGTCAGCCTGAACTGAACGTAGTATATCTGTATGTTCCTATGTCCACTGATGTGCTGTGAAATCAGGTCTGATTAAGTCGTAGAAAGCTTTTACTTTCTCTGCATAATCCAGAATGTATGTTCTGTAAACATTTTGAAATCTTAAAATGGATTGCAAACTCTTTAGATTCTTTGGAGGTTGGAGCAGCGCACACTTTTCTAAAAAGTTGGCTGTCAGGCTCTTGCCGTCACTTGATAGCTCATATCCCAAAAATAGGACATTGAGATGGGCAATTTTTGCTTTTTCGAAAAAATTGGCGAATCCCACAATTATGTTGTTTACCCTCCTCAAGAGTTCAAGTAATTCATCCTCCATCAGATAGATGTTATCTACATAGGACACTGCCTCATTGTCTCATGTTTGTAATATTTCTGACACTCTTGCAGAGAATAGCCCCGGGCTGTTCTTATACCCCTGGGGCAAATAACAAAAATTGCGCTGACTGCCGAGGGCAGAAAATGCTGTCAAATATCTGCTTTCTGGAGCTATATTTTGGCAGCAGAATCCATTCAAGCTATCTAATGTTGTTTTGTATTTCTTCCGCACAATGTTATTCATTAATATGGCACTGTGTGCGTTCTGTACTGCAATTGTTTGTGTGCATGTTTAAATGTCTGTAATCTAAAACTAGATGATATGAGTTGTCAGGTTTCATTATGGCAAACAAAGTATTGTTCATCGGGGAGGTGCAAGTCTCAATCACACCTTGGTATTCAAGTTGGTCTACGATTTGACATTTTTGCATCATTTTTAATAGGGGTCTGTCTCTGTGGATTTGGAGTAGATTTTAATGGGATTTCGTGGTGGGTAGACTCCACGTCCCACCCTACATGGTTGTGGTATAATGCAGGAGCCAGCGCCCACTCCTGCGTGTATGAATTTTTTTGAAGATTCTGGAACGAGTTCGGAGTAAGCAGGTGAAATGATGCTTTCTCTTTTTGGGCAATCCATCACAAACTCAGGCGGACAATCTTTTTCTGCTAACAGGACGTCATATGCATAAGTTAAGTTCTCCCAAAAGAGACCTTTAACTTTTCTTGAGATGTCCCACTCTATTTGGAGTGTAATTTTGTACAGTCAATGTGGGACACTAACTCTTGTATCAGGTGTTTCCACCGTGATATGCTCATTCAATACACCTATCACCAGAAAATCCTTCAGGTTCTGGCGAGCTATTGTTACTTCTGCCGCGCTGTCTAGCATCTCAGAGCCCATTCCCCGTTCAGAAGCTGAGTCTTCAGTAACCTGGGCATGTCTAAATTTTAAACCAGCTACTTTCTACTTTTTGAATTGAAGTTTCGTTTTAGCTTGTTCTTCCTGTTTGATAATATAATCTGAAGTACGATGTGTTTCCCTTTTTGTCTTTGGTCGATCTTCAGTCTTTTCTTCTGCTTGCCCGTCCCTCTCAGAGTTTTTGATGAACCCTGAAAGGAATGAAAGGAACGTGTATCAGTGTCCTGATACCTATCAGGTATTCTAATGTTAACACGATTCCTAAGGTTATACCTCTTTTCAGAGGCCTTCCATTGGGGGAGACACACCCCTTGATCGTGAATTCTTTCTGTATTGTTATTTTTGGATTGTTTGTTAACCCACTTCTTTTTATAAGAAGCGGGTGTTTGCTTCAAGTTGTCCTTTTCGGGACTACCCGCCATTTGTGGTTTCCCTGCTTTGGTTCCCAAATTATCTCTGCCAAAGGCAGCATAGGTTTCTTCGATAATATTTGGTATTTCTCGCTCTTTATTTATAGGTGCTATTTCCCTTAGGCAGCTGTGTATTGCCACTGCTGCTGCCTCCCCCTTTATGTTGCTCAGCATGGTTACAGAGATTTGGGCAAAATTACCCATCAGTTTTTTTCCCAAGTCCAGGGCTGGTCCTGACCTGGACTCTTTCTGTATCTGTTTCAATGCCTCTGGAATGACTGCTATGGAAGGGGTACCATTTCTTTTTGATGTAAACAGCATCAAAGATTGTTCCCCCAGTGGTACAATCCTCGATGGAGTGAACCATCCCCATTGGTAAGCAAATGGTCAGCATTCTATGTTTTTCCTGTGGACCCGTATGGGAAAATACTGCTTCCAGCTGTGCTATTTTTTGTGCAATCCAGAACGGAATTTGCTCCCGTTTGGACGGTATTGTCCCTATTACTGATTTCAGTGTCTGTGGGTTAATTGTTGGTGTTGCTTGATGTGGACCAGCTAGAGCATTTTTCACAAGTTGGACTGTCAATGTTTGCATGATAAACTGGACAATATGTCTGTATAGCCTGACTATGTCTTTGTATATTGTACGGACTTCATTCACTGGTAGTGTATCCATCTTGGGATGTGGAGTGTATGTCACTAAGACCGGCCAGGTCGCTCCTTCTATGCTGAGTGGACCGACTCTCATGCCAAATGTTGTGTGTGGGAGGGCACCTTTAAACCAGTTACTGTGTTTCTGGTTGGTTAACAGGACTACAATGTCTTCGTATGGATTTTATTCATCTGGGGGTTCAACTACAATGTGTGTGTGGAGCAATTTAGTCTGTGGATCTGCAGGTGGGAACTGAACTCAAGAATAGAATACCTCTGATCCAAACACCTTGTGTGCCTCAATCGGGAGAGGGTTTTCTTGTTCGTACTGCAGGAACGCTTGTGTTTTCAATGTAGAATCATATTTGTAATCTACGTCTCTTGCAGTGAGAGAATTAGCACATTGGATCCATCGTGGATGTAGTGCTTTCGCATTTGGAATGCTTGCTTTGGTATAATCTCCAAAAGTCGGTACCACGGTTACAACGATTATTCGTTTCTCCTGTGCTAGTGCTCTTTTTCGCACTCTGCAATCTGTGCTGCTGTCAGTATTTTTTCTGTGGCCGCAAATCGCATGTCAGCATTTGTGTATAAATGTGATATGTATTGGGACTGTCTCACCTTCGTTGAAAGTGATGTATTTATATCCTGATAAACCCGGGATCAACCGATTCACCAAGTTCGTAGAATTCACACGTGAGTGCAAATGTTTAGATGCTATCATGTCAGCCTGAACTGAACGTAGTATATCTGTATGTTCCTATGTCCACTGATGTGCTGTGAAATCAGGTCTGATTAAGTCGTAGAAAGCTTTTACTTTCTCTGCATAATCCAGAATGTATGTTCTGTAAACATTTTGAAATCTTAAAATGGATTGCAAACTCTTTAGATTCTTTGGAGGTTGGAGCAGCGCACACTTTTCTAAAAAGTTGGCTGTCAGGCTCTTGCCGTCACTTGATAGCTCATATCCCAAAAATAGGACATTGAGATGGGCAATTTTTGCTTTTTCGAAAAAATTGGCGAATCCCACAATTATGTTGTTTACCCTCCTCAAGAGTTCAAGTAATTCATCCTCCATCAGATAGATGTTATCTACATAGGACACTGCCTCATTGTCTCATGTTTGTAATATTTCTGACACTCTTGCAGAGAATAGCCCCGGGCTGTTCTTATACCCCTGGGGCAAATAACAAAAATTGCGCTGACTGCCGAGGGCAGAAAATGCTGTCAAATATCTGCTTTCTGGAGCTATATTTTGGCAGCAGAATCCATTCAAGCTATCTAATGTTGTTTTGTATTTCTTCCGCACAATGTTATTCATTAATATGGCACTGTGTGCGTTCTGTACTGCAATTGTTTGTGTGCATGTTTAAATGTCTGTAATCTAAAACTAGATGATATGAGTTGTCAGGTTTCATTATGGCAAACAAAGTATTGTTCATCGGGGAGGTGCAAGTCTCAATCACACCTTGGTATTCAAGTTGGTCTACGATTTGACATTTTTGCATCATTTTTAATAGGGGTCTGTCTCTGTGGATTTGGAGTAGATTTTAATGGGATTTCGTGGTGGGTAGACTCCACGTCCCACCCTACATGGTTGTGGTATAATGCAGGAGCCAGCGCCCACTCCTGCGTGTATGAATTTTTTTGAAGATTCTGGAACGAGTTCGGAGTAAGCAGGTGAAATGATGCTTTCTCTTTTTGGGCAATCCATCACAAACTCAGGCGGACAATCTTTTTCTGCTAACAGGACGTCATATGCATAAGTTAAGTTCTCCCAAAAGAGACCTTTAACTTTTCTTGAGATGTCCCACTCTATTTGGAGTGTAATTTTGTACAGTCAATGTGGGACACTAACTCTTGTATCAGGTGTTTCCACCGTGATATGCTCATTCAATACACCTATCACCAGAAAATCCTTCAGGTTCTGGCGAGCTATTGTTACTTCTGCCGCGCTGTCTAGCATCTCAGAGCCCATTCCCCGTTCAGAAGCTGAGTCTTCAGTAACCTGGGCATGTCTAAATTTTAAACCAGCTACTTTCTACTTTTTGAATTGAAGTTTCGTTTTAGCTTGTTCTTCCTGTTTGATAATATAATCTGAAGTACGATGTGTTTCCCTTTTTGTCTTTGGTCGATCTTCAGTCTTTTCTTCTGCTTGCCCGTCCCTCTCAGAGTTTTTGATGAACCCTGAAAGGAATGAAAGGAACGTGTATCAGTGTCCTGATACCTATCAGGTATTCTAATGTTAACACGATTCCTAAGGTTATACCTCTTTTCAGAGGCCTTCCATTGGGGGAGACACACCCCTTGATCGTGAATTCTTTCTGTATTGTTATTTTTGGATTGTTTGTTAACCCACTTCTTTTTATAAGAAGCGGGTGTTTGCTTCAAGTTGTCCTTTTCGGGACTACCCGCCATTTGTGGTTTCCCTGCTTTGGTTCCCAAATTATCTCTGCCAAAGGCAGCATAGGTTTCTTCGATAATATTTGGTATTTCTCGCTCTTTATTTATAGGTGCTATTTCCCTTAGGCAGCTGTGTATTGCCACTGCTGCTGCCTCCCCCTTTATGTTGCTCAGCATGGTTACAGAGATTTGGGCAAAATTACCCATCAGTTTTTTTCCCAAGTCCAGGGCTGGTCCTGACCTGGACTCTTTCTGTATCTGTTTCAATGCCTCTGGAATGACTGCTATGGAAGGGGTACCATTTCTTTTTGATGTAAACAGCATCAAAGATTGTTCCCCCAGTGGTACAATCCTCGATGGAGTGAACCATCCCCATTGGTAAGCAAATGGTCAGCATTCTATGTTTTTCCTGTGGACCCGTATGGGAAAATACTGCTTCCAGCTGTGCTATTTTTTGTGCAATCCAGAACGGAATTTGCTCCCGTTTGGACGGTATTGTCCCTATTACTGATTTCAGTGTCTGTGGGTTAATTGTTGGTGTTGCTTGATGTGGACCAGCTAGAGCATTTTTCACAAGTTGGACTGTCAATGTTTGCATGATAAACTGGACAATATGTCTGTATAGCCTGACTATGTCTTTGTATATTGTACGGACTTCATTCACTGGTAGTGTATCCATCTTGGGATGTGGAGTGTATGTCACTAAGACCGGCCAGGTCGCTCCTTCTATGCTGAGTGGACCGACTCTCATGCCAAATGTTGTGTGTGGGAGGGCACCTTTAAACCAGTTACTGTGTTTCTGGTTGGTTAACAGGACTACAATGTCTTCGTATGGATTTTATTCATCTGGGGGTTCAACTACAATGTGTGTGTGGAGCAATTTAGTCTGTGGATCTGCAGGTGGGAACTGAACTCAAGAATAGAATACCTCTGATCCAAACACCTTGTGTGCCTCAATCGGGAGAGGGTTTTCTTGTTCGTACTGCAGGAACGCTTGTGTTTTCAATGTAGAATCATATTTGTAATCTACGTCTCTTGCAGTGAGAGAATTAGCACATTGGATCCATCGTGGATGTAGTGCTTTCGCATTTGGAATGCTTGCTTTGGTATAATCTCCAAAAGTCGGTACCACGGTTACAACGATTATTCGTTTCTCCTGTGCTAGTGCTCTTTTTCGCACTCTGCAATCTGTGCTGCTGTCAGTATTTTTTCTGTGGCCGCAAATCGCATGTCAGCATTTGTGTATAAATGTGATATGTATTGGGACTGTCTCACCTTCGTTGAAAGTGATGTATTTATATCCTGATAAACCCGGGATCAACCGATTCACCAAGTTCGTAGAATTCACACGTGAGTGCAAATGTTTAGATGCTATCATGTCAGCCTGAACTGAATGTAGTATATCTGTATGTTCCTATGTCCACTGATGTGCTGTGAAATCAGGTCTGATTAAGTCGTAGAAAGCTTTTACTTTCTCTGCATAATCCAGAATGTATGTTCTGTAAACATTTTGAAATCTTAAAATGGATTGCAAACTCTTTAGATTCTTTGGAGGTTGGAGCAGCGCACACTTTTCTAAAAAGTTGGCTGTCAGGCTCTTGCCGTCACTTGATAGCTCATATCCCAAAAATAGGACATTGAGATGGGCAATTTTTGCTTTTTCGAAAAAATTGGCGAATCCCACAATTATGTTGTTTACCCTCCTCAAGAGTTCAAGTAATTCATCCTCCATCAGATAGATGTTATCTACATAGGACACTGCCTCATTGTCTCATGTTTGTAATATTTCTGACACTCTTGCAGAGAATAGCCCCGGGCTGTTCTTATACCCCTGGGGCAAATAACAAAAATTGCGCTGACTGCCGAGGGCAGAAAATGCTGTCAAATATCTGCTTTCTGGAGCTATATTTTGGCAGCAGAATCCATTCAAGCTATCTAATGTTGTTTTGTATTTCTTCCGCACAATGTTATTCATTAATACGGCACTGTGTGCGTTCTGTACTGCAATTGTTTGTGTGCATGTTTAAATGTCTGTAATCTAAAAGTAGATGATATGAGTTGTCAGGTTTCATTATGGCAAACAAAGTATTGTTCATCGGGGAGGTGCAAGTCTCAATCACACCTTGGTATTCAAGTTGGTCTACGATTTCGTTGACATTTTTGCATCATTTTTAATAGGGGTCTGTCTCTGTGGATTTGGAGTAGATTTTAATGGGATTTCGTGGTGGGTAGACTCCACGTCCCACCCTACATGGTTGCGGTATAATGCCGGAGCCAGCGCCCACTCCTGCGTGTATGAATTTTTTTGAAGATTCTGGAACGAGTTCGGAGTAAGCAGGTGAAATGATGCTTTCTCCTTTTGGGCAATCCATCACAAACTCAGGCGGACAATCTTTTTCTGCTAACAGGACGTCATATGCATAAGTTAAGTTCTCCCAAAAGAGACCTTTAACTTTTCTTGAGATGTCCCACTCTATTTGGAGTGTAATTTTGTACAGTCAATGTGGGACACTAACTCTTGTATCAGGTGTTTCCACCGTGATATGCTCATTCAATACACCTATCACCAGAAAATCCTTCAGGTTCTGGCGAGCTATTGTTACTTCTGCCGCGTTGTCTAGCATCTCAGAGCCCATTCCCCGTTCAGAAGCTGAGTCTTCAGTAACCTGGGCATGTCTAAATTTTAAACCAGCTACTTTCTACTTTTTGAATTGAAGTTTCGTTTTAGCTTGTTCTTCCTGTTTGATAATATAATCTGAAGTACGATGTGTTTCCCTTTTTGTCTTTGGTCGATCTTCAGTCTTTTCTTCTGCTTGCCCGTCCCTCTCAGAGTTTTTGATGAACCCTGAAAGGAATGAAAGGAACGTGTATCAGTGTCCTGATACCTATCAGGTATTCTAATGTTAACACGATTCCTAAGGTTATACCTCTTTTCAGAGGCCTTCCATTGGGGGAGACACACCCCTTGATCGTGAATTCTTTCTGTATTGTTATTTTTGGATTGTTTGTTAACCCACTTCTTTTTATAAGAAGCGGGTGTTTGCTTCAAGTTGTCCTTTTCGGGACTACCCGCCATTTGTGGTTTCCCTGCTTTGGTTCCCAAATTATCTCTGCCAAAGGCAGCATAGGTTTCTTCGATAATATTTGGTATTTCTCGCTCTTTATTTATAGGTGCTATTTCCCTTAGGCAGCTGTGTATTGCCACTGCTGCTGCCTCCCCCTTTATGTTGCTCAGCATGGTTACAGAGATTTGGGCAAAATTACCCATCAGTTTCTTTCCCAAGTCCAGGGCTGGTCCTGACCTGGACTCTTTCTGTATCTGTTTCAATGCCTCTGGAATGACTGCTATGGAAGGGGTACCATTTCTTTTTGATGTAAACAGCATCAAAGATTGTTCCCCCAGTGGTACAATCCTCGATGGAGTGAACCATCCCCATTGGTAAGCAAATAGTCAGCATTCTTTGTTTTTCCTGTGGACCCGTATGGGAAAATATTGCTTCCAGCTGTGCTATTTTTTGTGCAATCCAGAACGGAATTTGCTCCCGTTTGGACGGTATTGTCCCTATTACTGATTTCAGTGTCTGTGGGTTAATTGTTGGTGTTGCTTGATGTGGACCAGCTAGAGCATTTTTCACAAGTTGGACTGTCAATGTTTGCATGATAAACTGGACAATATGTCTGTATAGCCTGACTATGTCTTTGTATATTGTACGGACTTCATTCACTGGTAGTGTATCCATCTTGGGATGTGGAGTGTATGTCACTAAGACCGGCCAGGTCGCTCCTTCTATGCTGAGTGGACCGACTCTCATGCCAAATGTTGTGTGTGGGAGGGCACCTTTAAACCAGTTACTGTGTTTCTGGTTGGTTAACAGGACTACAAGGTCTTCGTATGGATTTTATTCATCTGGGGGTTCAACTACAATGTGTGTGTGGAGCAACTTAGTCTGTGGATCTGCAGGTGGGAACTGAACTCAAGAATAGAATACCTCTGATCCAAACACCTTGTGTGCCTCAATCACGAAGGTAACACTGCCACCTGTTGCGGGTACGCCGTGTTCTAACAAATTTATAGTTACTGCATATCTGCAGTTCTCTGTGATGTTAAAAGTATTTGCATATTCGTCTTCCCCGAATTACTAGCAGGGTCAGTAATTTTTTAAAAGAACCTTTTATCCTTATAAGCTTGTTTAAACCTTTAGCCAATACACAGGGTATATCTGCTCAGCTGAGGCGAATTTACCTTCCCACTTCAGACGTCTCTGTGAAGTGTGAGCAGTGCTTTTTGAGAAAGCACGACTGAACTACTCAGATTTTAACTATTAATATAAGAACCAAACCAACGTTGGCGGCGCCATTTCATGTAGTTCCTAGGAATCCCCAGTGTCTGCGCTTTTTGGATGACCTGAGCTGAGGGCTTGGTGTCCCAACTGCTTCAGGACACCCCCACAGGATATATCAACCGTTAGACCAGCTAGCTCTACAGTGCCACTACCAATTACAGTGGTGTAGGTAGTTTCTGGCAACCACTGAACATGACAACCCTGATTTCTCGGGGATCGTGGAAAATAGTACAGTACTTTTTGCTCAGTCACTCGGGCTTACTTATTCTCAGAAAATACACAGGATGGCGATTAGGACATTTCAAAAGTATTTATTGATCCAGTGTCAGTCTTGTGTAAAACATATTTGCTGCGTTAATCAGGAGACAGATGCATATGAAAGAAATCGCAAGTACTAATATGGTAAACACTAGATACATTTCTACCATAGTGGTAATAAGATGAACATAATTAGTTCAGATAAAAACAGTTGCATTAGCATATTCCTAAAATTCACGCCCCAAGTATATTGCCTATATGTACCTACCCTAGATATGTTGGTGCAGCCGGTATATGTGTATGTAGCCAAGAATTCCCTAGGGGAGAACCATCCCCCTCACCTGATGGTAAAGAATGAAGGACCCCCGTCTATGCTTCGAGGATGATACCCCACATGGCATGTCAGACCGTTGCATGTCGAAGATTCAGCATGGAGGACCCCGTGTCAGCTTGGAAGAACTTCTCCTCTAATTTGCAGGGGAGAATAAGGGTCTTTTATACTTGAGTGGTCACTCCAGGGTTTCTTATAGAATCTATATGTTTTGAAAACAGTTACAACTGTTTTGAAAACAATCATAGATGTTTTTCCAAACAAATGCAATCATGCACAGCTGGCTGTTGGCCAAGGATGAAAAAAGTTGTGACCCTTGTACAGAATAATTAAGCGTTGCCTGAGGGCATGTTTATGTACGTCAGGTACAGGGATTATGATAGAAGAGCCTGGTGTCAAAGAGACAGGAGCAAGCTACTACGTAAAAGGTCACCTGTTTCAGAACCGTTATAGTCATGTGGATGGAAAAATGTATGTAAAAAGGGGTACACTTGACAGGACTAGCCTAAAAGACATGACAGAACCAGAGTACCTACACCAGGGAAGCTGGGTGCATAGGTGCGAAGTGGCGTCAGAAACCGCTCTCTGACTCAATGGAGGATTTCAGGAAGATGCTGCTGGCGAAGAAGGTAAAAGTGTCCGGTGGAACCCAAAGGCGTATTCACAATAAGAAGTACCTGCAAGCAGAGGGGACAGAGTCTATTCCACTCAGGAGTGACCAGGAGGCACGGAAGATGAACGCCAACCAATGTCTGGTATTGCAGGAGAATTGAAGGTGACCTTGGTGCTGAAGCTGTGTGGACCAGGTGATGCTGTAGTAGACCAGGAGCTGGTCACAAGCTGTCCCACGTCAGATGTTGAGACTTGAGGGGTCGTTGTCTGCCGGCAGCACCAACAAGCCTTGGCAACTGCAAACAATGTGGCAAATAAAAAAGGTGCAGTGTTGGGACCAGGAAGGTCCAAGTGACTCACCGCAAGTAGGAGTGTCAGAGTCGGCCTCAAGCAATCAGAGTCAAAAAAGACCCTCAAGAGGATCCACAGGTTCGGAGGCACAGGAGTCGCAAAAGGACCTCGAGTAGCTCAACAAAGATGCAGGCCCAAAGTGTAAGTCTTGCGGTGAGGACACAAATCTTGGCTGCAAGAGATGCTTGAGGATGGAGCTTCTTGAAGCCCATAGATCCCTGAGGAAGAGATCCAACAAATATTTGCAAAGACAATTTGATGCGATGCACAGGGGTTCGGTTCTAGGGCTCACGACGAGGGATACTGGCCTCAAACTCGGTGAGAAGACAGTGCAGGCCTAGAGGGAGTTGCAGAACCACCACCTGTGTTGCTGAGCCTTTCGGAGTCCGTGGGAGACCAGGACCAGCAGACCGGTCAGCTGCATTGCGGTGCCTGCAGATGCAGGGAAGTGACTCCTTCACTTCAAGGGAGATTCCTTCAGGTTCCTGGATGTCCACAGACCTTGCTAGAAGCCTATATGGAGCACAGGCACGGATGTTGCAGTAGACGTGCATGATGACGAGACCAGGAGCAGCAGGAGTCTTCCCAGTTGCAGTCTCGCTGCCCAGAGCAAAGTCCAGCTTACTCCAGAGTGCCCAGACATTCAAAGATGAAGTGGTGTCTTGATCTGAATCTTCTCCCACCATGAATCTAGGGACCCACTCACAGGTAAACGCTTAAGTACCCTAAGGGAAGTGTCGGGATGATTCAGGGGTCCATCCCAGAGGAGGGGCTGGACAGTGGGGACGTTACTCTCATGTCCTTTGTCCAGTTTAGAGCCTGAGTGGGAGCCAACGGTTCCCTGGACTGGTCTGAACTGGCGTATGCAAGGAGGGTACCAAGTGTGCCCTTCATACAGTCTAAGTGGCGCTGGCAAGTGCGCCCACCCTGCCCCAATACACTAAACCCTGTCTGGGAGGTGGTCACAGCTCGCTGTGACAGGATATCTATTGTTCTGCCTTCCCCTGCTCAAGCTTGGCTCAGCAGAAGGGCAGAAACATGTCTCTGGTATGCAGCAGCCCTAGCTTGCCATCCGGTTCTGGAAGACTGGTACCGGGAGCACTGAGGGCCTCCCAGAGGAGCTTTACAGTGCATGGAATCATACTACACACACTGTTTACGGTGTGGGGGTATGATTCCAACATGTTTGATACCAAACATGACAGGGTTCGTTACAGCCAGTTTAGAGATGATCATTGCGTAATGACGCATGGCCACTCTATGTACCATAATGGTTGATGCGGTACAACCCGGAAGAATGGATTCTTGGATTATAGGGGTGTCCTTCTCATGCAGTGGCACCCTCACACATTTATAACCGAGCACCCTGCCTTCAGGATTGAAAGGCCTGTCTTCTGTGTGACTTATAGGTTTTAAGTGCAGCGCCCTCAGATATAAGGAAGCTTATATCTGTCATAAGTGGTGCTAGCACTAGTTCACACAGGCTGCAATGGCAGGCCTGTAGTCTCAATTTGAATGATCTCCCATGGGTGGCTCAATACATGCTTCAGCCCATGGGCGACCACTGTACCCATGCCCTGGGTACCTTAGTACCATATACTAGGGACTTACAAGGGTACATCAGTAGCCAATCTGGGGGGTACCTAAGTACTCACCATGTCCAATTTAGGGAAGATGCACAGAGACTTGGGTCCTGATTAACAGGATCCCAGTCAGACCAGTCAGTAAACTGCAATGACACCAGCAAAAAGTTGGGATTATCATGAAAGCAGATCCTACTTTCCTACACTGATGGTGCCATCCCTGCCTTGCTCCCCTCTCCAACCCAAAGAGGGCACTATATAATACCGTTTACTTTTACCCTCACGATTTGTTGACTGTAGAAGTGCTTTGTCCACTGCCGGAAGCAGAGGCCTATGCATAAACTTTCCAATACTCAATGCCGGTATGTGCACTTCAGAGTGGTGGAGAATTACGTGGAGTCAAGGGATAGTACAGCTGTGTGATCTCTGTCAATCACCTCCGGCAGCTGTAGAGGCGTGTAATGTTCAGCGTAGTTCTCCTATGAGGCATGAAGCCAATCTGGTCAGGATGACCCAGTTTAGAGATTGTTTTCAACAGACTTGTATTGGTTCTTAACCTTCATACATATATATCAAGCCATACTTTCAATATGTTGGTTTCATTACTTCCATACTGATAACTCTCCCAGTGCCGAACTTTCTCTGCCTCAACTGTCCCACCCTGCTCCCTGAGCAGCATCTTACAGTACCAGTGCCCCTTCAACCACAGCAGATCATAGTCTGCAAGACTTGACTCACCTACGTTCATGGTCCCCGATCCTTAGGTAGCTTATTTTTACATTTTGTGTTAAGCAGTCATAAGCGTAATCCTTAATTTAGTTCCCATCCCCTTCCTGCGTTCTCATATTCACCCATGATGCCACTGTCGATGGAGGGTCCGGTCCCCTCATACAGTCCACCAAAGCCCCCAATGCTTGTGCAACCTCGATGGAGCTATGGCTTCCTTTGGCCTCTCGAAACAGCACTCCACTTTCACATCTTGTCCATCTCTCAAGCTCAGTGCACCAGTCCTCTACTCTGGGCCCCCTAGCTGGCTTCTAATTCCGGGTAATATCCCACTGTGTTAGTGTAGTATATGATGCTCACTTATGTAAGTGTAGCACCCTGCACTAATCCAGATAACTGATAATGTGATTTTAGTGGTCTTAGACAACCTTAGAAAGCTCTCTAAGTGGTAGATGTGGAGAGCAGCCTTCAGGCTTAGTCCTGAAGGAGAGTAAAGCATCATCTTTTACCAGAACGTGATCATATTGGTATAGATTAAGTGAAAAAAAAACACACAATGTATTTAGAAAAATATGTATTTATTATAAGACACTCACTAACAAATATACATATATATCTCCTATCGGAGATATAACACAAAGAACACAATGCTTTGCAAAAAAAACAGGTAAGTAGCACAAATACACAGTGGCCGCCACGGTGATATCAAACCATTTACTAAAATAGTTTATACCCAGAAAACAGAGAAGTGCATGGGGACCGAAGGAACGACCCGAGGTAAGTACCCAAGAACCCCATGGAAGCAGTTTGCACAGTGGGGAAATGACTGTGTGCTCAATTCAAGTCAAGGAGTAAGTTGCAGTTACAATTTTAAAGAAGGAAGACCCTTCCCAGTGTACCCTGAAGAAATCCTATGGAAGACAGAAGGTTGGAGAGCCGCCACAACTATGGATATTTTAGGAGCCAGGATACCTACACCAGAGAATTCTAGGTAATTTCCCACTGTGTTAGTGTAGGAAGCTGGCTAAGTATGTGGTGCTCACTTATGTAAGTGTAGCACCCTACACTGATCCAAACAACAATTAAGGTGATTTTAGTGGTCTTAGACAACCTTAGAAAGCTCTCTAAGTGGTAACTGTGGAGAGCAGCCTTCAGGTTTAGTCCAGCAGGAGTGTAAATCAGCTTGTTTTACCAGAACAAAATCTTATTGGTATAGTGAAAAAGAACCACACAGTGTATTTATCAAAATATTTATTTATTATAAGACACTCACTAACGCATATGTATAGCTCCTAAACGAAGATAAAACACAATGCACACAATACTTTGCAAATAAAACAGGTAAGTAGCAGAAATACACAGTGGTTGCTAGGGGGGAGACCAAACCATATACTAAAATAGTGGGATGCGAACCACAACTCAAGTCAAAACTATACCCAGAAGACGTAGAAGTGCATGGGTTTAAGGAGGAACCACCCTAGGTAAGTAGCCAGGAACCCCACAGAAGCCGTTTGCAGAGTGGGAACACGACCTTGTGCTCAATTTAAGTCAATGGGTAAGTCGCAGTTGCAATTATAAGGACGAAATACCCTTTTCAGTGGACCCTGAAGAAATCCTGTGGAAGACAAAAGGTTGGAGAGCCACCCCACCTGTGTATAGCCAAGGAACCAGGATACCTAGACCAGGAAATTACGGGTAATTTCCTGCTTTTTTAGTGTAGGAGTCTGGCTCAGTATATGCTCCTCACTTATGTAAGTGTAGCATCCTGCACTAATCCAGACAACTGTTAATGTGATTTAAGTGGTCTTAGACAACCTTAGAAATCTCTCTAAGTGGTAGCTGTGGAGAGCAGACTTCAGGCTTAGTCCTGATGGAATGTACAGCAGCTTGTTTTACCAGAACGTGATCTTATTGGTACATAGATTAAGTGAAAAAGAACCACACAATGTATTTATAAAAATATGTATTTATTATAAGACAATCACTAACATATATATATTTTTTATAGAAATGTGGCATCAAGAGTGTAATTATTACTGAATGGATTACATTTGCCCATACAGGGCTTGATGAAGGCTTGATGCCTACCAATCAATTTTATTAGCATAACATTAAGAGTTTGATTCTCTTTGAATGTTTGGTATCATTCCGTTGCCTCAAACTCGTCATCTGCTAATGTCAATGTTAATTTGAAATGTATCATAATGTTGGCATATTTATGCTATTGCGCGAGATCAGCGCTTTTTCATTTATAATAATGTTTTATTTATGTAAGTCTTTCGTTCATGTTGATCACAAATGAACCAGAAATGCAATCAGTGAACCGGATATAATTGCACCTAACGAACTGCATTCTGTAAACACAGTCGAAAAAGGCGCGAATGCCGAAACGCGTCCTGGCGTTTATCTCGGAATAATAAACAGATAAATCCGAGAACCTTGTGAGTGTGCGGTCCCCTTCATTCTACGAGTGGAGTTTTGGAGCTGAATTTATATATATATATTATATATAAGAACCGGAATGAAGTTTGAGTGAAAATAAACCAAGCAATCTATTTGTACCAGCATACCTGTCTCCGTGTCTTGCAGCAACACCGGCTGGTGTTGCGGAAGGAGGAATTGATATATATATATATATATATATACATATGCACAAAACCAAAGTGTCCCCACTAAGGAAATCACACATGAAGGGGTTGACAGCACTACCACCCCTGGTCGTGGCAGTAAGCAAAGTTCTCAGCTTCCAACTTGCACCAGACGCGTTTCAAGCCGTAGCCCTTCTTCGGTGGCATGCAAGAAAGGGAACAGAGGCATCAGAGCATTTTTGGAGCGTTTTATTAAATTACTCAGTCCCGCCCCAATGGGCGTATGCAGGCTTGGCATTATGGGTGTTGTAGTCCGTATGCCTGCTCCTGACGTTCCATCTACCCAAGTGGGTCTCGATGCCTCAGCAGTACTAAACCCAGTGGTCATATACTTTTAAAATTTAAATCCAAATGGATGAAAGTTGCAGAACAGTGCTGGCCGCTCACTTTGTAACATCCAAAGGCGAGGCCCCCTCCACTCCGAAAGTGCTCGCGGTTGCAAACACACAGATCCGCTAAATAAGCGGCGGGACTTCCTTGCGGCTGGACAAGCCGCTATACAAACAAAACCAAAGTGTCCCCACTAAGGAAATCACACATGAAGGGGTTGACAGCACTACCACCCCTGGTCGTGGCAGTAAGCAAAGTTCTCAGCTTCCAACTTGCACCAGACGTGTTTCAAGCCGTAGCCCTTCTTCGGTGGCATGCAAGAAAGGGAACAGAGGCATCAGAGCATTTTTGGAGCGTTTTATTAAATTACTCAGTCCCGCCCAAATTGGCGTATGCAGGCTTGGCATTATGGGTGTTGTAGTCCGTATGCCTGCTCCTGACGTTCCATCTACCCAAGTGGGTCTCGATGCCTCAGCAGTACTAAACCCAGTGGTCATATACTTTTAAAATTTAAATCCAAATGGATGAAAGTTGCAGAACAGTGCTGGCCGCTCACTTTGTAACATCCAAAGGCGAGGCCCCCTCCACTCCGAAAGTGCTCGCGGTTGTAAACACACAGATCCGCTGAATAAGCAGCGGGACTTCCTTGCGGCTGGACAAGCCGCTATACAAACAAAACCAAAGTGTCCCCACTAAGGAAATCACACATGAAGGGGTTGACAGCACTACCACCCCTGGTCGTGGCAGTAAGCAAAGTTCTCAGCTTCCAACTTGTACCAGACGCGTTTCAAGCCGTAGCCCTTCTTCGGTGGCATGCAAGAAAGGGAACAGAGGCATCAGAGCATTTTTGGAGCGTTTTATTAAATTACTCAGTCCCGCCCCAATGGACGTATGCAGGCTTGGCATTATGGGTGTTGTAGTCCGTATGCCTGCTCCTGACGTTCCGTCTACCCAAGTGGGTCTCGATGCCTCAGCAGTACTAAACCCAGTGGTCATATACTTTTAAAATTTAAATCCAAATGGATGAAAGTTGCAGAACAGTGCTGGCCGCTCACTTTGTAACATCCAAAGGCGAGGCCCCCTCCACTCCGAAAGTGCTCGCGGTTGCAAACACACAGATCCGCTGAATAAGCGGCGGGACTTCCTTGCGGCTGGACAAGCCGCTATACAAACAAAACCAAAGTGTCCCCACTAAGGAAATCACACATGAAGGGGTTGACAGCACTACCACCCCTGGTCGTGGCAGTAAGCAAAGTTCTCAGCTTCCAACTTGCACCAGACGCGTTTCAAGCCGTAGCCCTTCTTCGGTGGCATGCAAGAAAGGGAACAGAGGCATCAGAGCATTTTTGGAGCGTTTTATTAAATTACTCAGTCCCGCCCCAATGGGCGTATGCAGGCTTGGCATTATGGGTGTTGTAGTCCGTATGCCTGCTCCTGACGTTCCATCTACCCAAGTGGGTCTCGATGCCTCAGCAGTACTAAACCCAGTGGTCATATACTTTTAAAATCCAAATGGATGAAAGTTGCAGAACAGTGCTGGCCGCTCACTTAGTAACATCCAAAGGCGAGGCCCCCTCCACTCCGAAAGTGCTCGCGGTTGTAAACACACAGATCCGCTGAATAAGCAGCGGGACTTCCTTGCGGCTGGACAAGCCGCTATACAAACAAAACCAAAGTGTCCCCACTAAGGAAATCACACATGAAGGGGTTGACAGCACTACCACCCCTGGTCGTGGCAGTAAGCAAAGTTCTCAGCTTCCAACTTGTACCAGACGCGTTTCAAGCCGTAGCCCTTCTTCGGTGGCATGCAAGAAAGGGAACAGAGGCATCAGAGCATTTTTGGAGCGTTTTATTAAATTACTCAGTCCCGCCCCAATGGACGTATGCAGGCTTGGCATTATGGGTGTTGTAGTCCGTATGCCTGCTCCTGACGTTCCATCTACCCAAGTGGGTCTCGATGCCTCAGCAGTACTAAACCCAGTGGTCATATACTTTTAAAATTTACATCCAAATGGATGAAAGTTGCAGAACAGTGCTGGCCGCTCACTTTGTAACATCCAAAGGCGAGGCCCCCTCCACTCCGAAAGTGCTCGCGGTTGCAAACACACAGATCCGCTGAATAAGCGGCGGGACTTCCTTGCGGCTGGACAAGCCGCTATACAAACAAAACCAAAGTGTCCCCACTAAGGAAATCACACATGAAGGGGTTGACAGCACTACCACCCCTGGTCGTGGCAGTAAGCAAAGTTCTCAGCTTCCAACTTGCACCAGACGCGTTTCAAGCCGTAGCCCTTCTTCGGTGGCATGCAAGAAAGGGAACAGAGGCATCAGAGCATTTTTGGAGCGTTTTATTAAATTACTCAGTCCCGCCCCAATGGGCGTATGCAGGCTTGGCATTATGGGTGTTGTAGTCCGTATGCCTGCTCCTGACGTTCCATCTACCCAAGTGGGTCTCGATGCCTCAGCAGTACTAAACCCAGTGGTCATATACTTTTAAAATCCAAATGGATGAAAGTTGCAGAACAGTGCTGGCCGCTCACTTTGTAACATCCAAAGGCGAGGCCCCCTCCACTCCGAAAGTGCTCGCGGTTGCAAACACACAGATCCGCTGAATAAGCAGCGGGACTTCCTTGCGGCTGGACAAGCCGCTATACAAACAAAACCAAAGTGTCCCCACTAAGGAAATCACACATGAAGGGGTTGACAGCACTACCACCCCTGGTCGTGGCAGTAAGCAAAGTTCTCAGCTTCCAACTTGCACCAGACGCGTTTCAAGGCGTAGCCCTTCTTCGGTGGCATGCAAGAAAGGGAACAGAGGCATCAGAGCATTTTTGGAGCGTTTTATTAAATTACTCAGTCCCGCCCCAATGGGCGTATGCAGGCTTGGCATTATGGGTGTTGTAGTCCGTATGCCTGCTCCTGACGTTCCATCTACCCAAGTGGGTCTCGATGCCTCAGCAGTACTAAACCCAGTGGTCATATACTTTTAAAATTTAAATCCAAATGGATGAAAGTTGCAGAACAGTGCTGGCCGCTCACTTTGTAACATCCAAAGGCGAGGCCCCCTCCACTCCGAAAGTGCTCGCGGTTGCAAACACACAGATCCGCTGAATAAGCGGCGGGACTTCCTTGCGGCTGGACAAGCCGCTATACAAACAAAACCAAAGTGTCCCCACTAAGGAAATCACACATGAAGGGGTTGACAGCACTACCACCCCTGGTCGTGGCAGTAAGCAAAGTTCTCAGCTTCCAACTTGCACCAGACGCGTTTCAAGCCGTAGCCCTTCTTCGGTGGCATGCAAGAAAGGGAACAGAGGCATCAGAGCATTTTTGGAGCGTTTTATTAAATTTCTCAGTCCCGCCCCAATGGGGCATGCAGGCTTGGCATTATGGGTGTTGTAGTCCGTATGCCTGCTCCTGACGTTCCATCTACCCAAGTGGGTCTCGATGCCTCAGCAGTACTAAACCCAGTGGTCATATACTTTTAAAATTTAAATCCAAATGGATGAAAGTTGCAGAACAGTGCTGGCCGCTCACTTTGTAACATCCAAAGGCGAGGCCCCCTCCACTCCGAAAGTGCTCGCGGTTGCAAACACACAGATCCGCTGAATAAGCAGCGGGACTTCCTTGCGGCTGGACAAGCCGCTATACAAACAAAACCAAAGTGTCCCCACTAAAGAAATCACACATGAAGGGGTTGACAGCACTACCACCCCTGGTCGTGGCAGTAAGCAAAGTTCTCAGCTTCCAACTTGCACCAGACACGTTTCAAGCCGTAGCCCTTCTTCGGTGGCATGCAAGAAAGGGAACAGAGGCATCAGAGCATTTTTGGAGCGTTTTATTAAATTACTCAGTCCCGCCCCAATGGGCGTATGCAGGCTTGGCATTATGGGTGTTGTAGTCCGTATGCCTGCTCCTGACGTTCCATCTACCCAAGTGGGTCTCGATGCCTCAGCAGTACTAAACCCAGTGGTCATATACTTTTAAAATTTAAATCCAAATGGATGAAAGTTGCAGAACAGTGCTGGCCGCTCACTTTGTAACATCCAACGGCGAGGCCCCCTCCACTCCGAAAGTGCTCGCGGTTGCAAACACACAGATCTGCTGAATAAGCGGCGGGACTTCCTTGCGGCTGGACAAGCCGCTATACAAACAAAACCAAAGTGTCCCCACTAAGGAAATCACACATGAAGGGGTTGACAGCACTACCACCCCTGGTCGTGGCAGTAAGCAAAGTTCTCAGCTTCCAACTTGCACCAGACGCGTTTCAAGCCGTAGCCCTTCTTCGGTGGCATGCAAGAAAGGGAACAGAGGCATCAGAGCATTTTTGGAGCGTTTTATTAAATTACTCAGTCCCGCCCCAATGGGCGTATGCAGGCTTGGCATTATGGGTGTTGTAGTCCGTATGCCTGCTCCTGAAGTTCCATCTACCCAAGTGGGTCTCGATGCCTCAGCAGTACTAAACCCAGTGGTCATATACTTTTAAAATTTAAATCCAAATGGATGAAAGTTGCAGAACAGTGCTGGCCGCTCACTTTGTAACATCCAAAGGCGAGGCCCCCTCCACTCCGAAATACAAACAAAACCAAAGTGTCCCCACTAAGGAAATCACACACATATATATATATATATATATATATATATATATCCTATCCAGAGATATAAAACAATGCACAAAATACTTTGCAAATTAAACAGGTAAGTAGCACAAATACACAATAGTCGCCAGGCGGAGACCAAACCATTTACTAAAATAGTGGGATGCGAACCACAACTCAAGTCAAGACTATATTCATAAGACGTAGAAGTGCATGGGGACCAAAAGAACCACCCCAGGTAAGTACCCAGGAACCCCACGGATGCCGTTTACAGAGTGGGAACACGACCACATGCTCAATTCAAGTCAATGAGTAAGTCGCAGTTGCAATTTTAAGGAAGAAAAACCCTTTCCAGTGGACCCTGAAGAAATCCTGTGGAAGACAAAAGGTTAGAAAGCCAGCCCACCTGTGTATACCCTAGGAAACAGGATACCTACACCGAGGAATTCTGGGTAATTTCCCGCGTCGTTAGTATAGGAGGGTGGCTTAGTATATGCTGCTCACTTATGTAAGTGTAGCACCCTGCACTAATCCAGAGAACCGTTAATGTGATTTTAGTTGTCTTAGACAACCTTAGAAAGCTCTCTAAGTGGCAGCTATGGAGAGCATCCTTCAGGCTTATTCTTGAAGGTGACTAAAGCAGGTTGATTTGCCAGCACGTGATTTTATTGGTATAAATCAAGTGAAAAAGAACCACACAATGTATTTATAAAAATATGTATTTATTATAAGACACTCACTAACACATATATATATATATCTTCTATCCAGAGATATAACACACTGCACACAATACTTTGCAAATAAAACAGGTAAGTAGCACAAATACACAGGGGTCGCCTGGGGGAGACCAAACCACATAATAAAATAGTGGGATGCAAGCCACAACTCCAGTCAAAACTATACCCAGAAGATGTAGAAGTGCTTAGGGACCGAAGGAACCACCCTAGGTAAGTACCCAGGAACCCCATGGATGCCGTTTGCAGAATGGGAACACGACTGCGTGCTCAATTCAAGTCAATAGGTAAGTCGCAGTTGCAATTCTAAGGAAGAAAGACCCTTCTCAGTGGACCCTGAAGAAATCCTGTGGAAGACAAAAGGTTGGCGAGCCATCCCACCTGTGTATACTTTAGGAACCAGGATACCTACACTATGGAATTCTGGGTAATTTCACGCTTTGTTAGTGTAGGAGTCTGGCTTAGTATATGCTCCTAACTTATGTAAGTGTAGCACCCTGCACCAATCCAGAGAACCGTTAATGTGATTTTAGTGGTCTTAGACAACCTTAGCAATCTCTCTAAGTTGTAGCTGTGGAGAGCAGCCTTCAGGATTAGTCCAGAAGGAGTGGAAATCAGCTTGTTTTACCAGAATGGAATCTTATTGGTATACATTAAATAAAAAAGAACCACACAGTGTATTTATAAAAATATGTATTTATTATAAGACACTCACTAGCACATATATATAGAGCTCCTATCCGGAGATAGAACACAATGCACACAATACTTTGCATATAAAACAGGTAAGTAGCACAAATACACAGTGGTCACCAGGGGAGACCAAACCATATACTAAAATAGTGGGATGCGAACCACAACTCAAGTCAAGACTATGTACACAAAACGTAGAAGTGCATGGGAACCGAAGGAACCACCCTAGGTAAGTACTGAGGAACCCCACGGATGCCATTTGCAGAGTGGGAACACAACAGCATGCTCAATTCAAGTCAATGGGTAAGTCGCAGTTACAATTTTAAAGAAGAAAGACCCTTCCAAGTGGACCCTGAAGAAATCCCGTGGAAGGCAGGAGGTTAGAGAGCCACCCCACCTAAGGATACCCTAGGAACCAGTATACTTACACCAGAGAATTCCATGTAATTTTCCGCTTTGTTAGTGTAGGAGGCTGGCTTAGTATATGGTGCTCACTTATGTAAGTGTAGCACACTGCACTGATCCAGACAACTGTTAATGGGATTTTAGTGGTCTTACAAAACCTTGGAAAGCTCGCTAAGTGGCAGCTGTGGAGACAGGCCTTCAGGTTTAGTCCTGAAGGTGAGTAAAGTGGATTGATTTACCAGAACGTTTTTAGATTTAGTGAAAAAGAACCACACTATGTATTTATAAATATATGTATTTATATATGACACTCACTAAGATATATATATATCTCCTGTTCGGAGATATAACACGATGCGCAAAATAGTTTTCAAATAAAACAGGTAAGTAGCACAAATACACAGTGGTCGCCAGGGGGAGACCAAACCATTTACTAAAATAGTGGGATGCGAACCACAACTCAAGTCAAGACTATATTCATAAGACGTAGAAGTGCATGGGGACCAAAAGAACCACCCCAGGTAAGTACCCAGGAACTCCACGGATGCCGTTTACAGAGTGGGAACACGACCACATGCTCAATTCAAGTCAATGAGTAAGTCGCAGTTGCAATTTTAAGGAAGAAAAACCCTTTCCAGTGGACCCTGAAGAAATCCTGTGGAAGACAAAGGGTTAGAAAGCCAGCCCACCTGTGTATACCCTAGGAAACAGGATACCTACACCGAGGAATTCTGGGTAATTTCCCGCTTCGTTAGTATAGGAGGGTGGCTTAGTATATGCTGCTCACTTATGTAAGTGTAGCACCCTGCACTAATCCAGAGAACCGTTAATGTGATTTTAGTTGTCTTAGACAACCTTAGAAAGCTCTCTAAGTGGCAGCTATGGATAGCATCCTTCAGGCTTATTCTTGAAGGTGACTAAAGCAGGTTGATTTGCCAGCACGTGATTTTATTGGTATAAATCAAGTGAAAAAGAACCACACAATGTATTTATAAAAATATGTATTTATTATAAGACACTCACTAACATATATATATATATATATATATATATATATATTCACTTAAAAAACCATAGGTTTCACACATGTTATAGTTAGCTGGACATTTCACTCGTAAAAAACCAATGAAATTCCCCCGTTATAGTTAGTTCAGATAACTATAACTCGCGCGCCCGCAATCCACTGCTCATGACGTCACATATTACATCACTCATGACATGGTCAGTGGCATCACTCATGACATCACTGATGACATCATCCTAGTGATAGAGTGGCGGTAGTTATCTGAACTAACTATAACGGGGGAATTTCATTGTTTTTTTACGAGTGAAATGTCCAGCTAAGTATAACATGTGTGAAACCTATGGTTTTTTAAGTGAATTTGCAAGGTTTTTTAAATGCTAATTCCTAACTATAACGTGTGTGAAACCTATGGTTTTTTAAGTGAATTTGTAAGGTTTTTTAAATGCTAAGTTATGTATGTATTATTATATTTTTTATATATTTATTTTACAATAAACTACCTATGTATATAGTTATAGATTGACTGTATCCTGTAATATGGAATGGCTCGTTTAAAATGTTTTTTTGAAAAAAAAAAATGTTTTTTTCACCCTTCGGGGTCCTTCAGGGACCCCCTGACAAAGGCTAAGGGGTCAGGAACTCTCTACCCTGCCCCCTTTTCACGTTCTCCACCTTTCTTTTTCACTGTCACACACCAAACACACAAAATGGCGGCCGACACTTCCTGATTTCGACCGATTCGAATGTTGACTGACATGTAACCACCAATCAGAATTGCGCTCGCGCTCGATAGGGTGCGCGCTTATAGATATTTATGTACTTTTAAATGCAATTTTCTCAGGAACTACTGAACAGATTGACACCATATATGCAAAAGGCACATGCCTGACCTGAGGACTAACTCTTTGCCAAATTTCAAGTAATTCTGTTCAGCCGTTCGGGCTGTACCTTCGACTAAAGGTCCTATGGGAAAATGTATGGGGAAAACGCGTTTAGGGACCCCCCTTTTTTCTCAGCCCCCGCTTGACGAATCACCCCGAGACTTTCAGGGTAGGAGCTGAGCGGAGCGCCCCATTAGTTTTGAAAATTGCGAGAGGATTCGTCAACCGGCGCCAAAGGTATTCAAAATAGAATTTTCAGATTTCCTATGGAAACACGGTCCTAACTATAACTATCTACTGGCGACCGCCAGTAGATATATATATATATATATATATATATTCACTTAAAAAACCATAGGTTTCACACAAGTTATAGTTAGCTGTACATTTCACTCGTAAAAAACCAATGAAATTCCACGTTATAGTTAGATCAGGTAACTATAACTTGCGCGACCGCAATCCACTGCTGATGACGTCACATATTACATCACTCATGACATGGTCAGTGACATCACTCATCACATCAATGATGACATCTCAAATGACACATTGTGGATTGCGGTCGCGCAATTTATAGTTACCTGATCTAACTAAAACGTGGAATTTCATTGTTTTTTTACGAGTGAAATGTACAGCTAACTATAACTTGTGTGAAACCTATGGTTTTTTAAGTGAATTTGCAAGGTTTTTTAAATGCTAATTCCTAACTATAACGTGTGTGAAACCTATGGTTTTTTCAGTGAATTTGTACGGTTTTTTAAATGCTAAGTTATCTATTTATTGTTAATTTTTGCGCGCGCGGTGCGCTTCGCGCACCGTGCGCACGCTGTGGGCACTCGGTGCGCTTCGCGCTCCGAGCGCCCACCTTGCGCATTTCGTACCGTGCACGCCACGCCATTTTTTACAAATTATCAATTGTTTTTTTCTCCCTTGGGGGTCCTTAGATTTATATATTAAATGTGATTATTAATTTTTTTTTTCTTTTTTTTTTACCGTACGCGTACGGTAAGCTTACCGTACGCGCACTCCGCGATTTTTTTTAAAAATTATTAAATTTATTTTTCATACTTTTTGGTCCTTTGTGAACCCCCTGACGAACGCTAGGGGGTCTGCAACTCTCTTCGTTGCCCCCTTTTCATGTTATCAACCTTTGTTTTTCAGTGCGAGAGACAGAAAATGGCGGCCGATACTTCCTGGTTTCGACCGATTCGAATGTTTACTTTGATCTAACAACCAATCAGAATCGCGCTCGCGCACGTCACCGTATGCGTACGGTAAGCTTACCATAAGCGCACGGAGCGTGCTTACAGATATATATATTGATTTAAATGCTATTTTCTCAGAAACTACTGAACAGATTTACACCAGACCTACAAAAGGCACTTCCTTGACCTACGGACTACCTCTCTGCCAAATTACAAGTAATTCTGTTCAGCCGTTCGGGCTGTAGCTGTGTCTAAAGGTCCTATGGAAAAATGCATGGGGAAAACGCGTTTTGGGACCCCCCATTTTTCTCAGCCCCCGCTTGACGAATCACCCCGAGACTTTCAGGGTAGGAGCGGAGCATAGCGCCCCATTCGTTTTGAGAATTTCGCGAGGATTCGTCGACCGGTGCCAAAGTTATTCCAAATAGAATGTTGCGGATTTCCTATGGAAACAGGGTCCTAACTATAACTATCTACTGGCGACCGCCAGTAGATAATATATATATATATATATATATATATATATATATCTTCTATCCAGAGATATAACACACTGCACACAATACTTTGCAAATAAAACAGGTAAGTAGCACAAATACACAGGGGTCGCCTGGGGGAGACCAAACCACATAATAAAATAGTGGGATGCAAGCCACAACTCCAGTCAAAACTATACCCAGAAGATGTAGAAGTGCTTAGGGACCGAAGGAACCACCCTAGGTAAGTACCCAGGAACCCCATGGATGCCGTTTGCAGAATGGGAACACGACTGCGTGCTCAATTCAAGTCAATAGGTAAGTCGCAGTTGCAATTCTAAGGAAGAAAGACCCTTCTCAGTGGACCCTGAAGAAATCCTGTGGAAGACAAAAGGTTGGCGAGACATCCCACCTGTGTATACTCTAGGAACCAGGATACCTACACTATGGAATTCTGGGTAATTTCACGCTTTGTTAGTGTAGGAGTCTGGCTTAGTATATGCTCCTAACTTATGTAAGTGTAGCACCCTGCACCAATCCAGAGAACTGTTAATGTGATTTTAGTGGTCTTAGACAACCTTAGCAATCTCTCTAAGTTGTAGCTGTGGAGAGCAGCCTTCAGGATTAGTCCAGAAGGAGTGGAAATCAGCTTGTTTTACCAGAATGGAATCTTATTGGTATACATTAAATAAAAAAGAACCACACAGTGTATTTATAAAAATATGTATTTATTATAAGACACTCACTAACATATATATATATATATATATATATATATATATATATATATATATATATATATATATATATATTCACTTAAAAAACCATAGGTTTCACACATGTTATAGTTAGCTGGACATTTCACTCGTAAAAAACCAATGAAATTCCCCCGTTATAGTTAGTTCAGATAACTATAACTCGCGCGCCCGCAATCCACTGCTCATGACGTCACATATTACATCACTCATGACATGGTCAGTGGCATCACTCATGACATCACTGATGACATCATCCTAGTGATAGAGTGGCGGTAGTTATCTGAACTAACTATAACGGGGGAATTTCATTGTTTTTTTACGAGTGAAATGTCCAGCTAAGTATAACATGTGTGAAACCTATGGTTTTTTAAGTGAATTTGCAAGGTTTTTTAAATGCTAATTCCTAACTATAACGTGTGTGAAACCTATGGTTTTTTAAGTGAATTTGTAAGGTTTTTTAAATGCTAAGTTATGTATGTATTATTATATTTTTTATATATTTATTTTACAATAAACTACCTATGTATATAGTTATAGATTGACTGTATCCTGTAATATGGAATGGCTCGTTTAAAATGTTTTTTTGAAAAAAAAAATGTTTTTTTCACCCTTCGGGGTCCTTCAGGGACCCCCTGACAAAGGCTAAGGGGTCAGGAACTCTCTACCCTGCCCCCTTTTCACGTTCTCCACCTTTCTTTTTCACTGTCACACACCAAACACACAAAATGGCGGCCGACACTTCCTGATTTCGACCGATTCGAATGTTGACTGACATGTAACCACCAATCAGAATTGCGCTCGCGCTCGATAGGGTGCGCGCTTATAGATATTTATGTACTTTTAAATGCAATTTTCTCAGGAACTACTGAACAGATTGACACCATATATGCAAAAGGCACATGCCTGACCTGAGGACTAACTCTTTGCCAAATTTCAAGTAATTCTGTTCAGCCGTTCGGGCTGTACCTTCGACTAAAGGTCCTATGGGAAAATGTATGGGGAAAACGCGTTTAGGGACCCCCCTTTTTTCTCAGCCCCCGCTTGACGAATCACCCCGAGACTTTCAGGGTAGGAGCTGAGCGGAGCGCCCCATTAGTTTTGAAAATTGCGCGAGGATTCGTCAACCGGCGCCAAAGGTATTCAAAATAGAATTTTCAGATTTCCTATGGAAACACGGTCCTAACTATAACTATCTACTGGCGACCGCCAGTAGATATATATATATATATATTCACTTAAAAAACCATAGGTTTCACACAAGTTATAGTTAGCTGTACATTTCACTCGTAAAAAACCAATGAAATTCCACGTTATAGTTAGATCAGGTAACTATAACTTGCGCGACCGCAATCCACTGCTGATGACGTCACATATTACATCACTCATGACATGGTCAGTGACATCACTCATCACATCAATGATGACATCTCAAATGACACATTGTGTGGATTGCGGTCGCGCAAGTTATAGTTACCTGATCTAACTATAACGTGGAATTTCATTGGTTTTTTACGAGTGAAATGTACAGCTAACTATAACTTGTGTGAAACCTATGGTTTTTTAAGTGAATTTGCAAGGTTTTTTAAATGCTAATTCCTAACTATAACGTGTGTGAAACCTATGGTTTTTTCAGTGAATTTGTACGGTTTTTTAAATGCTAAGTTATCTATTTATTGTTAATTTTTGCGCGCGCGGTGCGCTTCGCGCACCGTGCGCACGCTGTGGGCACTCGGTGTGCTTCGCGCTCCGAGCGCCCACCTTGCGCATTTCGTACCGTGCACGCCACGCCATTTTTTACAAATTATCAATTGTTTTTTTCTCCCTTGGGGGTCCTTAGATTTATATATTAAATGTGATTATTAATTATTTTTTTTTTTTTTTTTTACCGTACGCGTACGGTAAGCTTACCGTACGCGCACTCCGCGATTTTTTTAAAAAATTATGAAATTTATTTTTCATACTTTTTGGTCCTATGTGAACCCCCTGACGAACGCTAGGGGGTCTGCAACTCTCTTCGTTGCCCCCTTTTCATGTTATCAACCTTTGTTTTTCAGTGCGAGAGACAGAAAATGGCGGCCGATACTTCCTGGTTTCGACCGATTCGAATGTTTACTTTGATCTAACAACCAATCAGAATCGCGCTCGCGCACGTCACCGTACGCGTACGGTAAGCTTACCATAAGCGCACGGAGCGCGCTTACAGATATATATATTGATTTAAATGCTATTTTCTCAGAAACTACTGAACAGATTTACACCAGACCTACAAAAGGCACTTCCTTGACCTACGGACTACCTCTCTGCCAAATTACAAGTAATTCTGTTCAGCCGTTCGGGCTGTAGCTGTGTCTAGAGGTCCTATGGAAAAATGCATGGGGAAAACGCGTTTTGGGACCCCCCTTTTTTCTCAGCCCCCGCTTGACGAATCACCCCGAGACTTTCAGGGTAGGAGCGGAGCATAGCGCCCTATTCGTTTTGAAAATTTCGCGAGGATTCGTCGACCGGTGCCAAAGTTATTCCAAATAGAATGTTGCGGATTTCCTATGGAAACAGGGTCCTAACTATAACTATCTACTGGCGACCGCCAGTAGATAATATATATATATATATATATATATCTTCTATCCAGAGATATAACACACTGCACACAATACTTTGCAAATAAAACAGGTAAGTAGCACAAATACACAGGGGTCGCCTGGGGGAGACCAAACCACATAATAAAATAGTGGGATGCAAGCCACAACTCCAGTCAAAACTATACCCAGAAGATGTAGAAGTGCTTAGGGACCGAAGGAACCACCCTACGTAAGTACCCAGGAACCCCATGGATGCCGTTTGCAGAATGGGAACACGACTGCGTGCTCAATTCAAGTCAATAGGTAAGTCGCAGTTGCAATTCTAAGGAAGAAAGACCCTTCTCAGTGGACCCTGAAGAAATCCTGTGGAAGACAAAAGGTTGGCGAGCCATCCCACCTGTGTATACTCTAGGAACCAGGATACCTACACTATGGAATTCTGGGTAATTTCACGCTTTGTTAGTGTAGGAGTCTGGCTTAGTATATGCTCCTAACATATGTAAGTGTAGCACCCTGCACCAATCCAGAGAACTGTTAATGTGATTTTAGTGGTCTTAGACAACCTTAGCAATCTCTCTAAGTTGTAGCTGTGGAGAGCAGCCTTCAGGATTAGTCCAGAAGGAGTGGAAATCAGCTTGTTTTACCAGAATGGAATCTTATTGGTATACATTAAATAAAAAAGAACCACACAGTGTATTTATAAAAATATGTATTTATTATAAGACACTCACTAGCACATATATATAGAGCTCCTATCCGGAGATAGAACACAATGCACACAATACTTTGCATATAAAACAGGTAAGTAGCACAAATACACAGTGGTCACCCGGGGAGACCAAACCATATTCTAAAATAGTGGGATGCGAACCACAACTCAAGTCAAGACTATGTACACAAAACGTAGAAGTGCATGGTAACCGAAGGAACCACCCTTGGTAAGTACTGAGGAACCCCACGGATGCCATTTGCAGAGTGGGAACACAACAGCATGCTCAATTCAAGTCAATGGGTAAGTCGCAGTTACAATTTTAAAGAAGAAAGACCCTTCCAAGTGGACCCTGAAGAAATCCCGTGGAAGGCAGGAGGTTAGAGAGCCACCCCACCTAAGGATACCCTAGGAACCAGTATACTTACACCAGAGAATTCCATGTAATTTTCCGCTTTGTTAGTGTAGGAGGCTGGCTTAGTATATGGTGCTCACTTATGTAAGTGTAGCACACTGCACTGATCCAGACAACTGTTAATGGGATTTTAGTGGTCTTACAAAACCTTGGAAAGCTCGCTAAGTGGCAGCTGTGGAGACAGGCCTTCAGGTTTAGTCCTGAAGGTGAGTAAAGTAGATTGATTTACCAGAACGTTTTTAGATTTCGTGAAAAAGAACCACACTATGTATTTATAAATATATGTATTTATATATGACACTCACTCCGAACAGAAGATATATATATATCTCCTGTTCGGAGATATAACACGATGCGCAAAATAGTTTGCAAATAAAACAGGTAAGTAGCACAAATACACAGTGGTCGCCAGGGGGAGACCAAACCATTTACTAGAATAGTGGCATGCGATCCACAACTCAAGTCAAGACTGTATTCAGAAGACGTAGACGTGCATGGGAACCAAAAGAACCACCCCTGGTAAGTACCCAGTAACCCCACGGATGCCGTTTACAGAGTGGGAACAGGACCACATGCTCAATTCAAGTCAATGAGTAAGTCGCAGTTGCAATTTTAAGGAAGCAAAACCCTTTCCAGTGGACCCTGAAGAAATCCTGTCGAAGACAAAAGGTTAGAAAGCCACCCCACCTCTGTATACCCTAGAAAACAGGATACCTACACCGAGGAATTCCAGGTAATTTCCTGCTTCGTTAGTGTAGGAGCGTGGCTTAGTATATGCTGCTCACTTATGTAAGTGTAGCACCCTGCACTAATCCAGACACCTTTTAATGTGATTTTAGTGGTCTTAGAGAACCTTAGAAAGCTCTCTAAGTGGCAGGTGTAAAGAGCAGCCTTCAGGCTTAGTCCTCAAGGAGAGTGAAGCAGCTTGTTTTACCAGAACATGATCTTATTGGTATAGATTAAGTGAAAAACACAATGTATTTATAAAAATATGTATTTATTATAAGAAACTCACTAACATATATATATATACATATATATATATATATTCACTGAAAAAACCATGGGTTTCACACACGTTATAGTTAGGAATTAGCATTTAAAAAACCTTAGAAATTCAGTGAAAAAACCATAGGTTTCACACAGGTTATAGTTAGCTGGACATTTTACTCGTAAAAAACCAATGAAATTGCCCCGTTATAGTTAGTTCAGCTAACTATAACTCGCGCGTCCGCAATGCACTGCTGATGACGTCACATATTACATCACTCATGACATGGTCAGTGACATCACTCATGACATCACTGATGACATCTCAAATGACATCACTGATGACATCACTGATGACATCATCCAGTGAATGTGTGTTTTTCTGAAAATTAAATATGTTTTATATATGTATATCTCAAGGTCGATGGAAGAATAAATGGGTATATAAGTGTCTAAATGGATGATTTGTTTTTGAAAAATTGATTGTTTAACTGACTGATTAAGTGTATCTTAGTGAATACATGGCTTAGTGAGTAATGTTTAAATATGTATATATCTGTATCAGTCTCTCACTTTGTGTATAAGTGGCTGCATGGGTTGGTGAGTAGCTACATGGGTGACTATATAGGTTATTAGTTGGTTTTTTGAGTATCAGTCTGAGTGTCTGCATGGTTCGGTGGGGGGTATTATGTAGTGCATAGGTGCATGAATGAGTGACTCACTGTTTGTGTGTGTTGAAGACAGCATGTGTGCAGGACTGCATGGGTGGATGAGTGTGTGTATGGGTGTGTTAGTGAGTGAATGACTGTCTCAATAGTGTCTTTATGAGTAACTACATATGTTTAAAACTAGTATATGTGACTATTGGTGTATATATGTGAGTATATGCAAGGGTGAGAGATTGGAAGAGTTCCTGTATGAATAAGTATGTGTTTCTATAAGTGATTGTTTAAAAGACTAAGTATGTGTAAGTTTCCGTAGAAGTAAGTATGGTGGTGTGTGTATAACTGTATATGCAAGTAAATGTATGTTTGATTCTTTATTAGCACGAGTGACTATGTGTGTGAGTAACTCTATGCATGAGTGGCATTGTGTAACAGGATGTATAGGTGTATGAGTACATATGATGAGTGAGTACATGTATGAGTGACTGTATTGGACTGTTGGTGAATGAGTGGATGTGTATGTGGATCTTAGAATTACTGAAGAGGTTGTTGTAACTGGTATTGGTATGTCCATTGTTTTGAAAATTTTAGTCTCTATTTTTGAATGTGTGTGTCAAAGGTTATATTAGGGTGAGAGGAGGTCTACCACTCTATCACAAGGATGATGTCATCAGTGATGTCATCAGTGATGTCATTTGAGATGTCATCAGTGATGTCATGAGTGATGTCACTGACCATGTCATGAGTGATGTAATATGTGACGTCATCAGCAGTGCATTGCGGGCGCGCGAGTTATAGTTAGCTGAACTAACTATAACGGGGCAATTTCATTGGTTTTTTGCGAGTAAAATGTCCAGCTAACTATAACATGTGTGAAACCTATGGTTTTTTCACTGAATTTCTAAGGTTTTTTAAATGCTAATTCCTAACTATAACGTGTGTGAAACCCATGGTTTTTTCAGTGAATTTGCAAACTTTTTTAAATGCTAATTTTTATTTTTTTATTTTTTTTAGTACGCGTACCGTAAGCTCACGGTAAGCGTACGGTTTACGCAACGTCCGTAATTTTCCTACGCTGCTTGCGTATAGTTACGCAATTTGCGTAGCCGCGCGTACTCCGCGTGGGACGCGTACGCGTGTACGCTACACGCGCACGTTACGCGGAAGTGCCGGGAGTGACTGTTATGCGCATGCGCGCAAGCGCGTGTCTTTTTTACGCGCATGCGCACTTTTGCCGTAAGCGTACCGTAAGCGTACGGTAGGTCATGTGATCATGAAACACAACTTTTGATTGGTTGAAACTACTTTCAGTTCTAGAACTCTCCTACACCACACCCATTCCCCTCATTTCTGCTTGTGATCCCTTGGGAGAAGGAGCTGGTTTGTCTTTGGGATATGATGGCAGAACAGCAGAGCTCTTCTGAGAGTGAGGCTAGCACTAGCAGCACTGTCTTGAGGCAGAGATCGAGGAAACAAAAGCCCTCTTATGTATGGGATTATTTTACTTTTCCAGAAGGCCAGCAAAAGGTAAATGCACCCTTAGTGACTTGTAAGCTGTGTAAGCGTGTACTTTCTAGAGGTAATCCTAACAGGAAGTATTCCTTTGGGAATCACACCATGAAGAGACACCTCCAGGATGTACACAGAAGGACACATGGTCATCTTTTTGGAGGTAACTCTTCAGAAAGACAAGCCAGTACATCCACAGCAGCTCAGCCTGGACCATCATCTGCAGGGCTGACTCCTTCTTCTGCAGGTCAGGTGAGCCCTTCATCTGTGGGGGGAGAATCTCCTTTTGCTGGCCCTCTGGAAATCAACCCTCGATTTCGGAAGGTTGATATTCGATGCACATTTTGTCAAGATCTAATTTGCTATAGGGAGACCAGTGTTTCCCTAGTGAACAACAAAATAGATCAGCACATTTGTCGCTTTGAATAATTTTCCCATGCTTCCTTTCCTCTGTCCCTGCATGAACACAACGGTTCTTAAGAGCCAACCTTATCTTTCATCTTTTTTTTACATATGTTTTTAAAAACTTTTTTTTTTTTTTTTACCGTACGCGTACGGTGCGCGTACCTTTTTTTTATTTTTAAAAAAAACCACTAAAAATCAATTATCACATTACAAGGTCCTTGAGAGACTACAATTATTATTATTGACTTACCATACTCACTCAAAAAAATATTTATTCATTTGTTTTTAAAAAAAATAGTTTAAAAAATGGTTCTAGTTTTCGAAAATTTTCTATATCAATCTGAAAAAAAAGAAAAAAGTATTAATATTTTAAAAACAATTTATAATACAGTACACATATTTACATTTTTTTCCAAAAAATATTTTACAGACTGAAACCTGAAAACCCCACTCGCTTGTAAATACTGTGCATGATTATACATGGCAAGCACATGGGTGTGTGCTAAGAGTCTGCTTCTTCCCCCAAAAATTCGCTCCCCCTTTCCATCTAATGCAACTGTGAAATCACCAGAGCAATACGCAATAAATCTCTGCCTATAATTCCTCTCTGCACACAGAGTCATGTTTTCACATTAGTCCCAAAACGAAATTTCTTTGCCAATTTGAAAGCACACTTACTGCTCTTTTTTTTTCGGGGCAAGTGAAAATCACTTTTACAGACTGACACATTATGAAACCACTTTTTTTGATTTTCTTAAATGCACATGTCCAAACTTCTTTTTCAGACCACCTCCATGTGTAACCTGGGTGGCTGCCTACACTCTAGCAAGGGCAACCAGCCTTAGTGATGCTGAATGTATTTGCATTACAGACTGAAACCTGAAAACCCCACTTGCTTGTAAATACTGTGCATGATTATACATGGCAAGCACATGGGTGTGTGCTAAGAGTCTGCTTCTTCCCCCAAAAATTCGCTCCCCCTTTCCATCTAATGCAACTGTGAAATCACCAGAGCAATACGCAATAAATCTCTGCCTATAATTCCTCTCTGCACACAGAGTCATGTTTTCACATTAGTCCCAAAACGAAATTTCTTTGCCAATTTGAAAGCACACTTACTGCTCTTTTTTTTTCGGGGCAAGTGAAAATCACTTTTACAGACTGACACATTATGAAACCACTTTTTTTTTATTTATTTAAATGCACATGTCCAAACTGCTTTTTCAGACCACCACCATGTGTATTCTCGGTGACTGCCTACACTCCAGCAAGGGCAACCAGCCTTAGTGATGCTGAATGTATTTGCATTACAGACTGAAACCTGAAAACCCCACTCGCTTGTAAATACTGTGCATGACTATACATGGCAAGCACATGGGTGTGTGCTAAGACTCTGCTTCTTCCCCCAAAAATTCGCTCCCCCTTTCCATCTAATGCAACTGTGAAATCGCCAGAGCAAGACGCAATAAATCTCTGCCTATAATTCCTCTCTGCACACAGAGTCATGTTTTCACATTAGTCCCAAAACGAAATTTCTTTGCCAATTTGAAAGCACACTTACTGCTCTTTTTTTTTTCGGGGCAAGTGAAAATCACTTTTACAGACTGACACATTATGAAACCACCATGTGTAACTACAACAAAAACAATTTCCATTTCTATTATTCTTTTCTTAAGTTACCACATACATCCCCTCTCAAACTGTAAACTCACCTTTAAAATTAGTTAGTTGTGAAAGAAATGTGACACTCAAACAGCAGATTATCAGAGCCAGGATCTCTGTTGTGTTCACCTCTCTCCTCTCAGCAGAACCAGATAATGGCAAACTTTCCCTCTATTTTTCCACACATATACTTGTAAGTTTCAAATCTCAGTGCTTCCCCCTTTTTTTCAAATGAAATCACACATTTCTATTGGTTGAAAACCAACCCTTTTCCAAAAGTACCCTTCCCCCAACTTGACTTCTGCCTAGTACCCTTCCCCCAACTTGACTTCTGCCTGCTACCATAGCAACAGCTCATGGAACACTGCTGTGTTGAGTTAGGTCAGAAGTTCGCCAAACAATGTTTCAATTCCACAGAGCAAGAGTGCTTGACTTTTCAAACCTAACAGCAAATCCATAGTACTGTTCTTTGGTTACACATTTTTTTTTACCAATACAAAACATGCTTCTATTAATTTACACATACAGCCTAGTTTTTATTCTAGAATGGTATGAAACAGCCAATCAGTTCTTTTTGTTTTGAAAAAAATATGTATGCCTCCATTTCCAAACTGTCTTTCTTTTCATATTGCCATTCTACTGAAAGACACCTCCTGAGTGCATCCAGTTCTCCTTTGAAGATGTTCACAGTGTGGATTGTAGGGCACAGCTATGTCTTCTGGAGTGAAAAGTTTGCAGAGAAAACAGGTATGGTGAGAGACCTTGCTTTGCCAAATGTAGACATTAAATGGATTGGTCAGAGAGGGTTAAAGTGGCACCAATTGATGCCATTGGTGAAATCCTTCATTCAAATCCAACACCCTGACCTCATAATAGTGCACTGTGGTGGCAATGACCTAGGCACTTTGACTGGGGTAGGTCTGGAAATGCTTATGAAGGACACCTTTGCACAACTGTTTACACTTTTCCCTAAAACTGCCTTTGTGTTTTCCAACATATGCCAAAGGCAAAAATGGAACTGGTCCAATCATTTCTGTCCACAGATTGACAAAGCAAGAAAGCACGTCAACAAATCTGTTTCTGCTTTCCTCCGTGACTATGGTATGGGTGCCATTTTCCACAACAACTTGCGTTATGACATGCAAGACATTTATAGAGGAGATGGTGTGCACTTCAATGATGAAGGGAACAGAGTCTTCCTCTTGAACCTTAGACTCTGCATCGGTACTTACTTGTAGGTACCACTTAAAAAATGACTTCATAAACACAACAGCTCTTTTTAGAGCTCCCTAATATCTAAACTCTTAAATCTGCTTTTCATTTATTTATTTTTTTTTTTTTTTACCGTACGCTTACCGTAAGCTTACCGTACGCGTACCCCGTGATTTTTTTTAAAATCAATAAATGGTTTTTTTGTACTTTTCTGTCCTTCTTTGACCCCCTTACAAATGTTTGGGGGTCTGTAACTCTCCTCATTGCCCCCTTTCCTTGTTTTCACTCTTTTTTTTCAGAGTGAAATACACAAAATGGCGGCCGCCGCTTCCTGGTTTCGACCGATTCGAATGTTTACTAAGATCTAAGAGCCAATCAGAATCGCGCTCGCGCACGCCACCGTACGCTTACCGTAAGCGTACGGTAAGCGTACCGTAAGCGGGCTCAGATATATATATTGATTTAAAGGCTATTTTCTCAGAATCTACTGAACAGATTTACACCAAACCTACAAAAGGCACTTCCTTGACCTAGGGACTACCTCTCTGCCAAATTTTGAGTAATTCTGTTCAGCCGTTCGGGCTGTAGCTCGTTCTAAAGGTCCTATGGAAAAATGCATGGGAAAAACGCGTTTTGGGACCCCCCTTTTATCTCAGCCCCCGCTTGACGGATCCCCCCGAGACTTTCAGGGTAGGAGCGGAGCGTAGCGCCCCACCTATTTTGAGAAATTCGCGAGGATTCGTCAACCGGCGCCAAAGTTATTCAAAATAGAATGTTGAGGTTTTCCTATGGAAACGTGGTCCTAACTATAACTACCTACTGGCGACTGCCAGTAGGTAATATATATATATATATATATATATATATATATATATATATATATATATATCTTCTATCCAGAGATATAACACACTGCACACAATACTTTGCAAATAAAACAGGTAAGTAGCACAAATACACAGAGGTCGCCAGGGGGAGACCAAACCATATATTAAAATAGTGGAATGCGAACCACCACGAAAGTCAAGACTATACCCAGAAGACATAGAAGGGCATGGGGACTCAAGGAACCACACAAGGTAAGTAACCAGGAACCACCCGGAGGCCGTTTGCAGTGTGGGAACACGACTGCGTGCTCAATTGAAGTCAATGGGTAAGTTGCAGTTGCAATTTTAAAGAAGAGAGAACCTTCCCAGGGGACGCTGAAGAAATCCCATGAGAGACAGAAGGTTGGAGAGCCACCCCACCTGAGGATACACTAGGATCCAGGGAAGCCGGGTGCATAGGTGCGAAGTGGCATCAGAAACCGCTGCCTGACTCAATGGGGGACTTCAGGAAGATGCTGCTGGTGAATAAGGTGAAAGTGTCCAGTGGAACCAAAAGGTGGATACAAGATGAGAAAAACCTGCAAGCAGAGGGGACAGAGTCTATACCACTCAGGAGTGACCAGGAGGCATGGAAGGCGAATGCCAACCAATGTTGAGTGTTGCAAGAGAATTGAAGGTGAACTTGGAGCTGCAGCTGTGTGGACTAGGCGAAGCTGTGGCAGACCAGGAGCCGTTCAAGAGCTGTCCCACGCCGGATTTCGATAGTTGAGGGGTCGTTTTCCGCCGGGAGCACCAACAAGCCTTGGCAACTTTTAGCAAGCGAAAAAGGTGCAGTTTCTGGACCAGCAAGGTCTAAGAGACTCACCACAAGCAGGGGAGTCAGAGTAGGCCCCAAGCAATCAGGAATCCCACTGGAGTCAAAGAAGACCCTCGAGAGGACCCAACAGCTGGAGGCATATGAGTCGCAAAAGGACATTGAGCAGCTCAACAAAGATGCAGGCCCACGGTGTAAGGTTTGCGGTGAGGATAAAGATAATGGCTGCCAGAGATGCTTGAGATTGGAGCGTCTTGAAACCTGAAGATCTCTGAGGGAGAGAGCCAACAAGCCTTTGCAAAGACAACTTGATGCAGTGCATTGGGGCTCTGTTCCAGGGGTTACGGCAAGGGATACTGGCCTCAATCTCAGGAATAAGACAGTGCAGGCCTCGAGGGAATTGCAGAACCACCACCTGTGTTGTTGAGTATTTTGGAGTCCTTGGGAGCCCAGGATCGGCAGATCTTTCAGAAGCACTGCAGTGCCTGCAAAGGCAGGGAAGTGACTACCTCACTTCAAAGGAGATTTCTTCAGGTATCTTGGATGTCAACAGGACTTGTTAGGCTCCTGTATGGAGCAAATTCACATACTTTGCAGCAGACTTGCAGGACAATGAGACCAGGATCATCAGGAGTCTTCCCTGTTGCCGTCTCGGTGCCCAGAGCAAATTCCAGAGAATTCCAGTGTGCCCAGACGGTTGAAGATGAAGTGGTGTCTGGTTCTGAATCTTGTCCCATGACGATTCTAGGGACCCTCCCACAGGTAAGCACTTATGTACCCTAAGGAAAGGGTTGGGACGATTCAGGGGTCCCTCCAAGTAGAGGAGATGGACAGTGGGGAGGTTACTCTCAGGTCCTTTGTCCAGTTGCGAGCCAGAGCAGTACCCAATGGCTCCCTTTCCTGAACTGGAGTATGCAAGGAGGGCAACAAGTGTGCCCTTCATGCAGTCTAAATTGCGCTGGCAAGCACCCCCACCCTGCTTCAATACACTAAACCCTGTCCGGGAGGTGGTCACACCTCGCTGTGACAGGATATCTATTGTTCTGCCTTTCCCTGCTAATCCTTGGCTCAGCAGGGGAAGGCAGAAACATGTCTCTGGTCATCAGCAACCCTAGCGTGCTGTCCCGTTCTGGAAGACTCGTACCCGGAGCACTGAGTGCCTCCCGGAGGAGATTAACAGTGCATGGAATCATGCCTCCCACACCGTTTATGCTGTGGGAGGTATGATTCCAACATATTTGATACCAATTATGACAGGGTTCATTACAGCCAGTGTAGAAATGGTTATCGCATAATGCTGCCTGGCCACTCTATGTATCGTAATGGCTGATCCAGTTACAACCTGGGAGAATGGACTCCATGGATTGTAGGGGTGCCCTGCTCATGGGGAAACCTCACACATTTATAACCGAGCACCCTGCCTTCTGGATTGAAAGGCGTGCCTTAGGTGTGACTTATAGGTTTTACGTGCCGCAACCTCAGATATAAGGAAACGTATATCTGTCATAAGTGGTGCTAGCACCAGCTTACACAGGCTGCAATGGCAGACCTCTAGTCTCAATTTGAATGGTCTCCCATGGATGGCACAATACATGCTTCATCCCAGAGGGGACCACTGGTGTACCGATGCCCTGGGTACCTCAGTACCATATACTAGGGGCTTACAAGGGTACATCAGTAGCCAATCTGGGGGGTACCTAAGTACTCACCATGTCCGATTTATGGATGAAGTACAGAAACCGGGATCCTGATTAGCAGGATCCCAGTCAGACTAGTTAGTAAACCACAATGACACCAGCAAAAAGTGGGTGTTACCATGAAAGCAAATCCTACTTTCGTACACACATGGATTGGTTGAAAGTTAGGCGGTAACAGTATAAAGGAAACAGTCCCCACAGATCTCCTTATATTATGAGTCTTAGCAGTCATGCCGCTTATTTAGCTGAATACACCTCTGTTGTGTCCAAGGGCAAAAGGTCTGCATGATGTCAGTCTCATGTTCAATTCAGCAATCCCAAAGTAGGCTGCAATATGGCGGCATGTGCTTGGGGAACGAGCGCTGGGGAGGAAAGGCTGTTCAGGAAGCCACTTCGGTGGGTCACATTGTACATTGGGTGCTGTCTGAGACATTCAACCTGCCATGTCTGGCCGATGCTGCCTCAGGGAGTGTTTCAAATCCCCTTAGGCAGATCACATGGGGAGGCCAAGTCCGGAGCTCATCGTTCAGACATCTTTCATGTCCGAGCGCAGGTTGCCTACCTAAAGCTTTCGAAGGAATTTTGTTTGGATCCTATAAGGGATATTTTGGAATGCGTAAAAGAGTGTGGACAGGGTGATCCTTTTGAACATTTCGGCCTGGCCTAGTATAGCCAGTGCAGGGCCCTCCAATGCCTAGACTCACTCCTGAAGCTGTTCATAAATGGGGTACAGATTTTTAATAGTAAGACTTCATTTGTATCCATTATATGTTTCTCTTAATATCTAAATCCCTAAAAAAATATTGATATGGTTTTTCTGTATGTTATCTCCCAGGGTCAACCTGTTAATGGATAGAATAGCCATTTTTCCCAGTTTGAATTTGAATTTGAATTGGGATTTGTAAAGCGCGTAGCTACCCTGGGGTGTCCCAGCGCTGGCCTAGCCTACCGTTCTAGAGGGGGGGGGGAATGGGAGGTGATGGTTTATGGAAAGAGCCAAGTTTTTAGTTGCCTACGGAAGGCCAGAAGATTGTGTTCTCTCCGCATGACAAGTGGAAGGGCGTTCCATAGTTTAGGGGCGTTGTAGGAGAACAAGCGCCCCCCGGATCGGGATTTTTTTATTCTGGGAACGCTGGCAAGGGAGAGGGAGTCTGATCTGAGTTGTTTGCTAGAGATATGGGGTTTGATGAAGGATCTCAGGATCTGGGGGCCTTTACCGTGCATTATCTTGTGAGAGATGCAAAGGGATTTAAAGGTAATCCTTTCTTTGACTGGAAGCCAGTGCAAACTTTTGAGTGCTGGTTTTGCAGAGCATCTCGCTTTGATTCCGGTTAGAAGTCTGGCCGCGGCGTTCTGAGCGCATTGCAGTTTATGAATGACTGATGCTGGTGCCCCCAGGTACAGGACGTTGCCGTAATCCAGTCTGGAGTTCACCAACCCTTGCAGCAGCAATTTCCTCGATTGGAAAGGGACCAGATGGAGGATCTTTCGCGCCGTTCGAATAAGACCAAAACAGGTGCCCGTGGTTTTTCTGGCCTGAGTTTTGAAGTTGAGGTCTTGGTCCAACCAGATCCCAAGGCTTTTGACTTCAGGTTTGGGAGGAGGAGGCGTTCCCATACATGGCGGCCAGGAGAGGGATGGCGGGAGTTTGTGAGGGTTGCCCAGGAGAAGTATCTCGGATTTTTCTCCGTTTAGTTTTAATCGGGAATCACACATCCAGTGGAAAATACTCTCGAGACATCTTGCCAAATTGTCTAGGCTTTTACTCGTCTGGTTGACCGAGACCACCAGCTGGGTGTCATCGGCATACATGACTGTTTTTATGCCAAATGGGGTAATAACATCTTCTAGAGGGGACATGTAGACGTTAAAAAGTGTGGGGCTCAGGGAAGAGCCCTGGGGGACCCCGCACTGAAGGGGCTAGGCTGTAGATACTGTTGAGCCATCCGACACTTGAAAGGTTCTTTCTTCCAAGAAGGATTTGATCCAAGACAGGGCGGATCCAGAGAGTCCTATCGAACGTAGTCGGTGGATAAGGATGGCATGATCCACCGTGTCGAAGGCAGCACTCAGGTCGAGGAGGATCACTGCCACTGATCCTCCTGCGTCTATGATGGTTCTAGCCTCTTCGACCACGGCTAGCAGCGCGGTGTCAGTTCCCTGACCAGGTCTAAACCCTGTCTGAGATTTGCGAAGGAGATTGTTGGTTTCCAGAAAGTTGGAGCCCTAACAGTGGCTTTCTTCCAGTTGGCTGGAACCGAGCCCAGTGAGAGAGAGGCATTAATGAGGTGGGCAAAAGGAGGGGCAACAGTGGGGGCGACTAACTTTAATTTGCTCATGGGGGCTGGGTCTGAAGGAGCACCACTTTTTACGGTTTGTAGAGTGGATAGAAATAGCTCCGTGGTAATCTGGGGAAAACTTTGAAGGCGTGGAGCTTCGAGGCGTTGGGGGGAGATGTCTGGAATTTGAGGGGAGTTAGGGGCTGGAAGTGAAGTCAGAATTTTGTCGATTTTTGAGGAGAAGAACTCAGCAAGCTGGTTACATCTAATGCCCGATGGATCTGGTATGGGTGAGGGGTCTGGAATTTTGGTGAGTGAACGTACAATGCGATAGGTTTCTTTCGCAGAGTTGGAAGCCGCTGCTATTTTTTCCTCAAAGTAGGTTTCTTGGGTGTTTTTTACGCAATTTTTGGAGTGTTTGATGGCGTCCCTGTACTCATTTTTGCTTTCCGTTGTCCAGATCTTTCTCCAAAGTCGCTCTAGTCTTTTGCAGTTTTTCCTGAGGATGCGTAGTTCTTGGGTGTACCACGGTGATTTGGCTGATTTTTTTTTACTGGGAAGGGGTCTGACTGGCAAGGTAATGTCGAGGGATTGGGTGATCCAATCATGTAGTTGGGCGTCTGCTTTGGAGGGGTCTGGGTGCAGTGCTGGTATGGTGGAAGTGAGTGCTTGTGTCCAGGCGTTTATGTCCAGATTTTTCCAAGGGCGGGAGGGTGCTTGAGGTGGGGGGTCTCTGGTGTCGCAGCCGAGAATTGTAGCTTAAAGGAGACTAGGAAGTGGTCTGACCATGGGATGGGGACGGGGGTATTAACAATTATTCTCGTTATGGGTGGGCTGGTTGCTTTGTAGATGGAGATTCAGGGAGGCTAGATCTGCTTTGAGATCGGCAGCTGTTTTGATTGAGGGATCATCGTAGTGGATATTCAAGTCTCCCAATACCGTAAAGTTTGGGGATAGGCAGGCGAGGGAGGAGGTGATATCCATTAGGGAGTCACAAATCGTTGTTGTGGGCCTGGCGGGCGATAGATTAAAATCCCTGAGATGGTAGTGGATGGGGGCTGGTGGATAGAGAAATGTACGTTTTCACAATCCAAAATGGGGCTTTCTTTAAACTGACAAGACAGGTGATCTCGGTAGATAATCGCTATTCCACCTCCAATACCGGACGGTCTGTTTTGGTGCTTTATAAGGTAACCAGGGGGGAGTGATTGGATGACATCTGGCTCCGAGTCTGGAGTCAGCCAGGTCTCTGTGAGGAAGAGGGCCTCGATTTCCGAGTCCTGCAGGAGTATATTGATTTCTACCTGGTGCTTTGGGAGGGATCTGCAGTTCAGCAGAGCTAGCCTGAGCCAACTTTGTTTAGGGGGGGGGTGTGGGGTTAGCCTGTATGCACAGCTTAAACATCGGGAGTGTCCATCCGCTACAATAATGCTACCACGACAGATCGCGGGACGAAGGTCCCTTAGCCCGAGTAGGGTTTCCTGGGTGTATCTTAGTGGGCATGGGATCGGTGTAGCATGGGGCATGGGCTCTGGGCTTGGCCTGGCGCGGACGGGCGCAGACGGGCTTGCCTTTGGCGCGCAGACGGCGCTCCCGCTGCGCTCGTCCGCTGCGCTTCCGGCCGAGGCACATGTTATATGCGGTGGCGAGAGGGGGGGCAATGGGCGTGGCCTGAAATGGGCGTGTCCCGCTTCCTCGCGGTGCTGGCGGCGGGAGGAGAGATCAGGTGAGCTGAAATCCGCTACCCGTGCCAGGTCGTGAATTATCAAGTGCCCTGCTGCGTGGTGAGTTAAAAGCACGCACACAGACAAATGACAGTGATATTTTGTTAAAAAATGCTTAGCTCTGTTTTGCTCTCCCGGCTTCCGCCTCAGGAGGTAGGTTCGGTTGTGAAAGGGGCGCTTATTAGTAGCGTTTTATACTTGTTGTGGTGGGCGTGGCCTAAGATGGGCGTGTCCCGCTTCCTCGCGGTGCTGGCGGCCGGAGGAGAGATCAGGTGAGCTGAAATCCGCTACCCGTGCCAGGTCGTGAATTATCAAGTGCCCTGCTGCCAATGTAGATCCTGTGTATGTGCTGAAAATCTGTCTGAGTCTGGTCATCAGGGCATGACACGTACAAAAGGATATCATCAGTGTATAGAGAGATTCTGTCCTCATAGTCTTCCTCTCCTCCCAGTCCCAGAACCTGCCGATCTTCCTGGATCCAGGAGGCCAGGGGTTCCAGCGAAAGCCCAAACAGCATTGGGGATAGGTGCCATCTCTACCTTGTGCCCCACTCCAACCCAAAGAGGGCACAATATATTACCACTTACTTTTATAGTCGCCATTGGTTGACTATAGAAGAGCTTTATCCACACCTGGAAGCAGGGGACTATGCATACTCTTTCCAATACTCAATGCAGGTGTGTGCACTTCAGAGTGGTGGAGAGTTTCGTGGAGTCAAGGGATAGTACAGCTGTGTGATCTCTCAATCTACTTTCGGTAGCTGTAAGGGCGTTTGATTTTCAGCGTAGTTCTCCTATGAGGAATGTAGCTCACCTGGTCAGGATGACCCAGTTTAGAGATTGTTTTAAACAGACTTTTATTGGTTCTTAACCTTCATACATATATATCAAGCCATACTTTCTATATGTTGGTTTCATTAATTCCATATCAATAACTCTCCCAGTGAGCACCTTTCTCTCCCTCAAATGCCCCACCCTCCACCGCAAGCAGCATCATACAATATCTGTGTCGCTTCAACCACAGCAGATCCTGGTCTGCAAGACTTGTCTCACCTACATTCATAGTCCCACATCGTTAGATAGCTTATTTTTACTTTTTGTGTTAAGCAGTCATAGGCTTCATTTTTCATTTAGTTCCCATGCAATTCCTGCTTTCTCATATTCCCCGGTGATGCCACTGTCGATGGAGGGTCCAGTTCCTTCATACTGTCCACCAAAGTCTCCCATGCTCATGCTACCTCTGGGGAGCTATGGCTTTGTTTGGCCTCTCAAAACACCACTCAATTTTCATATCCTTCCCATCTCTCAAGCTCACTGCTCCAGCCCTCTACTCTGGGCCCCCTCGATGGCTTCTAATTCCGGGTAATTTCCCGCTTTGTTAGTGTAGGAGGCTGGTTTAGTATATGGTGCTCACTTATGTAAGTGTAAAAACAACATTTGATGGACAGAATGCAGAACAATGTCATACATTCACCCCAGTACAGAGATCTGGGCCTAAATCCATCGTTTTTTTGCTCACCATGCCATTCCAGTTTGAACCCAGCCATATGCAAATCAGTCTTGACCCTGTGCCCCATGGGAACAGTCCAGCCCGAACTGCCAAGCCAGGTCCTCCCTGGACTGGAAACAAGCATCCTAGGACCGGTTTCGGGCTTTCAGCCCTCGTCAGCCAGGATAGCTTGATTCCAGTGGCATGGAGAGCAAGGGACTCACGTCTGAGCATACCCTTCCCACTCGGGGTGACAAATGCAAAAACAACATTTGATGGACAGAATGCAGAACAATGTCATACATTCACCCCAGTACAGAGATCTGGGCCTAAATCCATCGTTTTTTTGCTCACCATGCCATTCCAGTTTGAACCCAGCCATATGCAAATCAGTCTTGACCCTGTGCCCCATGGGAACAGTCCAGCCCGAACTGCCAAGCCAGGTCCTCCCTGGACTGGAAACAAGCATCCTAGGACCGGTTTCGGGCTTTCAGCCCTCGTCAGCCAGGATAGCTTGATTCCAGTGGCATGGAGAGCAAGGGACTCACGTCTGAGCATACCCTTCCCACTCGGGGTGACAAATGCAAAAACAACATTTGATGGACAGAATGCAGAACAATGTCATACATTCACCCCAGTACAGAGATCTGGGCCTAAATCCATCGTTTTTTTGCTCACCATGCCATTCCAGTTTGAACCCAGCCATATGCAAATCAGTCTTGACCCTGTGCCCCATGGGAACAGTCCAGCCCGAACTGCCAAGCCAGGTCCTCCCTGGACTGGAAACAAGCATCCTAGGACCGGTTTCGGGCTTTCAGCCCTCGTCAGCCAGGATAGCTTGATTCCAGTGGCATGGAGAGCAAGGGACTCACGTCTGAGCATACCCTTCCCACTCGGGGTGACAAATGCAAAAACAACATTTGATGGACAGAATGCAGAACAATGTCATACATTCACCCCAGTACAGAGATCTGGGCCTAAATCCATCGTTTTTTTGCTCACCATGCCATTCCAGTTTGAACCCAGCCATATGCAAATCAGTCTTGACCCTGTGCCCCATGGGAACAGTCCAGCCCGAACTGCCAAGCCAGGTCCTCCCTGGACTGGAAACAAGCATCCTAGGACCGGTTTCGGGCTTTCAGCCCTCGTCAGCCAGGATAGCTTGATTCCAGTGGCATGGAGAGCAAGGGACTCACGTCTGAGCATACCCTTCCCACTAAGTGGGATGGGTATTCCCAGACGTGGGACCCGTGCTCACTACGCCACTGGAGTCAAGCTATCCTGGCTGATGACGGCTGATAGCCAGAAACCGGTCCTAGGATGCTTGATTCCGGTCCAGGGAAGACATGGCTTGGCAGTTCGGGCTGGACTGTTCCCATGAGGCACAGGGTCAAGACTGATTTGCATATGGCCATGTCTAAACTGGGGTGGCGTAGTGGGCAAAAGAACGATGGATTTAACCCAGATCTCTTGACTGGGGGAGAATGTCTGCATTGTCAGCATTCCGTCCATCATTTGTTTGTTGTAACGCTTTTTGCCCTAAGTGGGATGGGTATTCCCAGACGTGGGACCCGTGCTCACTACGCCACTGGAGTCAAGCTATCCTGGCTGATGACGGCTGATAGCCAGAAACCGGTCCTAGGATGCTTGATTCCGGTCCAGGGAAGACATGGCTTGGCAGTTCGGGCTGGACTGTTCCCATGAGGCACAGGGTCAAGACTGATTTGCATATGGCCATGTCTAAACTGGGGTGGCGTAGTGGGCAAAAGAACGATGGATTTAACCCAGATCTCTTGACTGGGGGAGAATGTCTGCATTGTCAGCATTCCGTCCATCATTTGTTTGTTGTAACGCTTTTTGCCCTAAGTGGGATGGGTATTCCCAGACGTGGGACCCGTGCTCACTACGCCACTGGAGTCAAGCTATCCTGGCTGATGACGGCTGATAGCCAGAAACCGGTCCTAGGATGCTTGATTCCGGTCCAGGGAAGACATGGCTTGGCAGTTCGGGCTGGACTGTTCCCATGAGGCACAGGGTCAAGACTGATTTGCATATGGCCATGTCTAAACTGGGGTGGCGTAGTGGGCAAAAGAACGATGGATTTAACCCAGATCTCTTGACTGGGGGAGAATGTCTGCATTGTCAGCATTCCGTCCATCATTTGTTTGTTGTAACGCTTTTTGCCCTAAGTGGGATGGGTATTCCCAGACGTGGGACCCGTGCTCACTACGCCACTGGAGTCAAGCTATCCTGGCTGATGACGGCTGATAGCCAGAAACCGGTCCTAGGATGCTTGATTCCGGTCCAGGGAAGACATGGCTTGGCAGTTCGGGCTGGACTGTTCCCATGAGGCACAGGGTCAAGACTGATTTGCATATGGCCATGTCTAAACTGGGGTGGCGTAGTGGGCAAAAGAACGATGGATTTAACCCAGATCTCTTGACTGGGGGAGAATGTCTGCATTGTCAGCATTCCGTCCATCATTTGTTTGTTGTAACACTTATGTAAGTGTAGCACCCTGCACTGATCCAGACTACCCTTAAGGTGATTTTAGTGGCTTTAGACAACCTTAGAAAGCTCTCAAAGTTGTAGCTGTGGAAATCAGCCTTCAGGCTTAGTCCAGAAGGCGTGTAAAGCAGCTTGTTTTCCCAGAACGGAATGTTATTGGTATAGATTAAGTGAAAAAGAAACCCACGTATTTATAAAAATATGTATTTTATTATAAGACACTCACTAACACATATATCCGGAGATATAACACAAAGCACACAATACTTTGCAAATAAAACCCAGTAAGGGATGCGAACCACAACTCAAGTCAAAAGTATACCCAGAAGACGTAGAAGCGCTGGCGGCCCAAGAAAACACTCAAGGTATGTAACCAGGTACCCCGCGGAGGCCGTTTGCAGTGTGGGAACAAGACCGTGTGCTCAATTCAACTCAATAGGTAAGTCACAGTAGAAATTTTAAAGAAGAGAGAACCTTCCCAGTGGACCCTGAAGAAATCCCATGGAAGACAGAAGGTTGGAGAGCCACCCCACCTGTGGATACACGAGGAACCAGGATACCTACACCAGGGAAGCCGGGTGCATAGGTGTTAAGTAGTGTAAGAAACCGCTGTCAGACTAAATGGAGGACTTCAGTAAGATGCTGCTGGCGAAGAAGTAAGATGCTGCTGGCGAAGAAGGTGAAAGTGTCCAGTAGAACCTAAAGGTGGATTCAAGATGAGAAAAACCTGCAAGCAGAGGGTAGAGAGTCAATGCCACTCAGGAGTGACCAGGAGGCATGGATGGTGAATGCCAACCAATCTCGAGTGTTGCAGGAGAATTGAAGGTGATCTTAGAGCTGCAGCTGTGTGGACCAGGCGATGCTGTGGAAGACAAGGAGCCATTCACAAGTGGTCCCACATCGAATGTCAAGAGCTGAGGGGTCGGTGTCCGCCGGGAGAACCAACAACCATTGGCAGCTGCAAACAATATGGCAAGCAAAAAAGGTGCAGTGCGGGACCAGCAAGGTCCAAGTGACTCACCACAAGCAGGGGAGTTAAAGTCGGCCACAAGCAATCAGGGAAGTCCACTGGAGTCAACAGAAGACCCTCGAGAGGATCCACAGGCCGGAGGCACAGGAGTCGCTAAAGGACCTCAAGCAGCTCATAAAAGATGCAGGCCCACATTGCAAAGGTTGCTGTGAGGACAAAGATCTTGCTGCAGAGATGCTTGAGGTTGTAGCTTCTTGGAGCCTGAAGATCTCTGACGAAAGGAGCTAACAAGCCTTTGCAACGATATTTCGATGTGGTGCATAGGGGTTCTGTTCCACCAGTTCCGACGAGAGATACTGGCCTCAAACTCGGTGAGAAGATAGTGCAGCCCAGGATCAGCAGATCAGTCATCTGCATTGCAGTGCATACAGATGCAGGGAAGTGACTCCTTGACTTCAAGGGAGATTCCTTCAGGTGTCTTGGATGTCCACAGGCCTTGTGAGGATCCTGTATGGAGGAGAGGCACAGACGTTTCAGCAGACTTGCATGACGACGAGACCAGGAGCAGCAGGAGTCTTCCCAGTTGCAGTCTCGGTGTCCAAAGCAAAGTCCAGAGTGCTCAGACGGTTGAAGATAAGGTGGTGCCTTGATATGAATCTTGTTTCACGACAAATCTAGGGACACACCCACAGGTAAGCCCTTTCGTACCCTAAGGAAAGTGTTGCGACGATTCAGGAGTCCCTCCCAGAGGAGGGGCTGGACGGTGGGGAGGTTACTCCCATGTCCTTTGTCCAATTTCGAGCCTGAGCTGGAGCCAACCGCTTCCTGGACTGGTTTGAACTGGAGTATGCAAGGAGGGGACCAAGTGTGCCCTAAATGCAGTTTAAGTGGCGCTGGCAAGTGCCCCCACCCTGCCCCAATACACTAAACCCTGTCCGGGAGGTGGTCACACCTCCCTGTCACAGGATATCTATTGTTCTGCCTTCTCCTGCTCAAGCTTGGCTCAGCAGGAGGGCAGAAACATGTCTCTGGTCAGCAGCAGCCCTAGCTTGCTGTCCGGATCTGGAAGACTGGTACCGGGAGCATTGAGGGCCACCCGGAGGAGCTTAACAGTGCATGGAATCATACCTCTCACACTGTTTATGGTGTGGGGGTATGATCCAAACTGTTTGATACCAAACATTACAGGGTTCGTTACAACCAGTTTAAAGATGTTCATCGCGTAATGACGAATGGTCACTCTATATATCGTAATGGCGGATGCACTTACAACCTGGGAGAATGACCTCCGAAGGTTGAAGGGGTGTCCCGCTCAAGCAGGGACACACTCACACTTAGAACCGAGCACTATGCCTTCAGGATTGAAAGGTCTGCCTGAGGGGTGACTTTAAGTGCAGTGACCTCAGATATAAGGAAACGTATATCTGTCATAAGTGGTGGTAGCACCAGCTTTCACATGCTGCAATGGCAGGCCTGTGGTCACAGTTTGAGTGGTCTCCCATGGGTGGTATAATACATACATGCTTCAGCCCATGGAGGGCCCCTGGTGCATCTATGCCCTGTGTACTCTGTGTACACTAGTAGCCTATCTGGGATGTACCTAAGTACTCACTATCCAATTTAGGGGAGAAAGCACTGGGATCTTGATTAGCAGGATCCCAGTCAGAGTAGTCACTAAAAGCGTAGCACCAGGCAAAAAATGGGGGTTGCCATAAAAGCAGATCCTATTTCTCTACAGTTAGTATTAAAGCCAGGTCTAGAAACCTACTCGTAACCTTAGTTTCAGATGTATGAGAAAACCATCTTAAAAAGCAGACACCTGGTGAACAAGGGACCTTCATCTGTGTAATATCTGCCACATTAGTCATAACCTCTATCCAGTATTCCTTTAGGGCCAGACAGGGCCACACCATATGATATATCTTTGCTCCCACTGTTCCACATCTGGGGCATGTGGCTCCTACTGCCTGAAAGCATCTGTTCATCTAGCCTGGGGTAAGTATGTCCTGTGTAGGACATAGTAGTTTAAATCAGGCATTGTTGTACACTTTCAGGATTAGCTCTAGTATGTTTTGCCCAGCTGCCCTCAGGGGAGAGGATGTGGCCTAATGGCTAGGGCTGTCCACCTCGAAGCTGGAGAACCGGGTTCCAGTCTTGGTAGAGATGCTCAACATTCTGTGATTCTCAGCAAATCACTTAATCTCCAATGCCGACAAAAAGTGAATGTGTCCGTCGGTAACGCAACTGGTGCTCAAGTAAAGCATTCTGATACCTTCGGGTCTAGTTTGTGCTATATAAAACTCTCCCCCCCCCCCCCAAACAATAAGTGTTTGATAATCCCTCCCCCCCCCCCCAGGACGACCACCTGTCATTCCTGGAGGCAATCCAGGGATTTCAACATATCTGCCCTGATTGTACCATAAAAGCCAAAGGGCATCCATCTCCGATTTGTTGGAGGCTCTGCCATCCCCTCCCCCTAAATTTTCGTTAATCATTGCGGACATGGCTCTATGGAGCAAAAAGTGCCCCTTCAGGAGGTCACATTCTAGTCTCAAGTCTTAGAATGGGAGTAACTCATCTACACAAAATAAATTACTTATTCAAGCAATGGCAACAGCTGTCCCCTGTAACAATTACCGCCAGTATACCCCTTGGGGTAGTTCATCTAGTATGTGTAAGTGTATATCAGGTGAGTACTGGAACTGTGTGTGTGCTTTTTGTAAGCATTTTAGCCAACGGTTCATTACCTGGAGCTCGGCAGAGTCCCCCTTGAGTGGTCATCGCACTGCAAGAAGCAGCCGGAATAGCTGCTGGAGACCGAGAAACAATGGGCACATTTCTCACCCAGGAGTCATTCTGCTGTACAGCCATTGTGTCAACGACTGCATCTGCATGGCATGTAGTAGGTTTTATTGGTTTTCACAAGAAGGCCCCAGGTCAATTCCTCCATTGCCAAAAACATCTAGAGTTTTCCCACCTGCGCTTGCATTATCGGAATAAGATGAGATTTCCATTTATGTTCTAGGAGTTACTTGGCTGTCAGAGTAATGGTCAAAATCAGCCACCGGTCCTATATCCAGTAGTCAGATAATGTTGTACTATTATCGTTGGGTTAGGTTGCAAGAGATATCCAGTCACTCCTGTAATATGACCAAGGACTTCCTTCCAAAAGAGGCTAAGCCTAGGGTAAACCCAACACACATTAAGCATATCCCCCACCTTCCGACATCCCTGCTAGCAGAGCCAATCAGCATTATCATACTTATGTTTCAATTTCACCAGTGTGAGATCGCATCCCATTAGTATCCTTTGCAATATTTCTGTATTCTGCATGCTCTTGAATAATGACGGGATATCCACCCACTGTTTTTGCCATTGAAATGAGGAGATTTGCATTCCCAAGGTCTTGTACCAGGGAGCTTCATATGCAACCACTTTGGTGCTTCACCTACATCTACCAAAATAGCATATATATTAGAAATGAGTCCCATAAGATCATCTCACGTAGTGAAAGCTTTTCTCAGGCACACCCTTCTATCCAGTGTTCAAAGTCTCCCTCAACAGGACCTGGAGTAAAATATTCGTTAACCACCAATGGTGTATAGGGAGATGGAAAGGAATTCAGACTGAAGTTCGGAGTAATAGCAGACTTGTGATCTCACTTTCTTGGGCACCCATGGAACGGCTAATTGAGCACGATTCATCACTGTTGGGTCCACATGGGGTCCACATGAATTCAGTGGTGTTTAATTTAGTAAAGAGGCCACTCAAAAGAAATTCATAGCTGAGGGGAATCATAGTATTTCTCATAGGCCCAATCCACCTGAATGTTTGTGCGCTTTAAATTTGTACTCGAAATGCTTGCTATTTTCCATGCCCATATAACGCCATTGATTGCTCATCGTCTATTCCCTGTATCAGATTCGGGGAGAGTCAGTGGGAGTGCTCGAAAGTCGTAAAGCAATCTCCCAAAAATATTTTGTTTTATTACTGCCACCCTGCCCATCCACAAGATAAAAATATTGTTATACTTGTGTAAATCATTAGTGATAGCATTAAGCAGGTGAGAGTAGTGCACCACATACAATAGGTGGTGTGTTGGAGTAATATAGACCCCTAGGTGAGAGTAGTGCACCACATACAATAGGTGGTGTGTTGGAGTAATATAGACCCCTAGAAATTTAATTTTTTTGCAGTCCACTTCAATGGCGCGAGTTCAAGAAGTCTAATTATTGACCTCTGGCGAAATACTTACAATGAGCATTTTAGATATGCCTAGATTGACCTTGAATCCTCGTTGTTTCGCCTTGGATTCCAAAACTTCCATAACTTTATGGATTGAGCATTCAGGCTCTACCAGTGGTAGTAGGACATAATCCGTGAACAAGTGTGTTTTATTTTTGTCATCTCTAATGGGCATCCCCAAGATGTCCTGATGCTGCTGAACAATGGCAGCTAAGATCTCCATTTCCTATACAAATAAATGAGATAAGAGGGCATCCCTGTCTTGCCCGACTTGAAAGGGGAATGGACCAACATGTCTCATTAAACAGGACATTTGCTGTAGATTTATTATAGCTGCCCCATATCCAGGTGGCCATATTGGGGCCAAACCATATAACGTCTAGCACCTACAAAAGTAATATCTAGCTGACCCCATCAAACGCTTTTTCATTTTCTAAAGAGAGGATTGCTAGGGGGATCTTCCTGAACTTAGCCTTTTCAATCAGTTGAAGAACCCAGCAAATATTATCAGCCGCTTGTCTCCATGGGACAAGACCAGACTGATCAAAGACCATAAGGTAGGGCCAATGAGGCATTAAGGTACCGGACAGCATGTTTGCGAAAATCTTGATATCCGAATTCAAAAGAGCTATTGGCTTGTATTTAGCAGCTGGTTTGCGAGGCCTAGGAATAAGAGTGATAATTGCTATCGACATTAAGGGTGTAACCATTCGCGATCACAGAAACAATGGAATAGTATTACTGAGTAGGGATCAGTTTGGGTGCAAAATGTTTGCTAAAGTGATTGGTGAGACCATTTTCGGCGGACGGGTTACTCCATCACTCAGTGACAGATATCCCGTTCGCCAAAATATAAATCCAATAGGATATAATGTGATTTATATTTCGGCGGATGGATATCCTTCACCATTGTGACAGAGTAATCCATCCTTGAGATCAAAATCGGCCCTTTGTTCATAAATACTTCAGTTTCTTCAGCATTTGCACTAAGAATTTGACCTTCTTTTCACACTGGAGACAGAATTGTGCCAGCCTCCTTCCGCTGTTTAAGCCGCGTTGTCTGTCTTGTTGTTTAGTCGCGGTTTTAAGCTCTGACCCCAATGAGCTTTTGTAAGAGTTTTCTATCTCATGCTGCTGTTGCCTTATCCACTAAGCAGTTGTCCCTAAAGACTGCCATAGCATGTTAGGGGAGGCATTGTTGAGGTAATTCTCCTCAAACTACCTCTTAATTGCTTCCCTCAAAGCCTGCTGGATCAGTCGATCCTTGAGGGGTTTTATCAAATTTTCAACTATTCGTTCTACATTTTTCTTGCTGAATATCCCCCCTCACAAATTATCATTCTGAGGTCCAAGATCACTTTGCTACCATGCTCAATGGAGGTTGTGGTGCCGACCATTCCTATTTAGATTTAGATCATATGGGGTTCATATTTCAGCAGATGGAATATCCGTCCAGTGACAGAGCAACCCGTTTGCCAATATCTAAATCAGGCCCTAAGGCTATTTGTGAATAGGACCTATAGACATATGAGAAGAAAGTGTATTTCTGAACATCTGGAAGTTTAGCTGCCCAAAGATGAACCCGGCCAATGTCTGTCAGTATCTCCTTTGTCTCCTGGGACAGCACTCCCTGAGTATACCTGTCATGGGGGTGTCTATTCAGTAAAGCATCTGGCGCAATGATAAAGTTCCCCACTCACAAAACGTTTTCTGGTGCCAGGTTTTGATCTTAGTTACATGGTTAAGAATATATTGTTCTTGACCTTGATTTGGAATATACACATTGAGTATATCCAGTTCCGGCCCCTGGAGTCTACCCGCCAAATAAATATAGCTACCTTCTGTAGAGTCACGCTAGACCTGTAGTGTTTCATAATGAAAGTGTAAATGTATCCGAATCATTACCCTCCACTTTCTTACAAGCCGTAGCCGCATATGAATGTGTGTGGCATAAGAGGCATTTCATAAGGTGAGTGGCAGACATTCTCAACTGGGACTCTTGAAGACATACCACCTTCAAGAAAACCTTCGGTATTTCCCTCCAAATTTTCTGTTGCAGGCCCAGCTCAGCCTCGTCCGGCCGTAGAAAATAAGCAAAATCAGCACATAAACGAAGTCTCAAATGGTCAACAAATCAATAGAATATGGGAAAACTTCCCTCGAGGTTCAGGAAAAAGTTGGACTCGCCCCCAATTTCAAAGGTAGACGTTATCAAATGGGACACTTGAAGACATACTACCTCTAGGAGAACCTCCTGTATTTCCCTCCAAATTTTCTGTTGCTTAACCAGGGAATTTAATCTCTTTACATTTTAACCAGGGAATTTAATCTCTTCACATTTTATGTGACTTCTTTAACCATTAAATGATAGAAAGGTTGAGATCCCTTTAACTTCTGGGACACTCAGTGCTCTGGACTATGGAAACTTCCTTTATTTGGGAAGTTTCAAGATTGTCACCAAAAGATTACAGGTGATCCAAAATTCCGCCACCAGCATACCTTTTAAAATCCTCAAATTTCACTCTGCCACTGCGGCCCTGGCAAGCCTACACTGGCTACCTGTGACTAAAAGAATACAGTTCAAGGCTCTATGCCCACTGAGCCATTTATAAAAAGGGCCCAATGTTAATCCAGAGGCTCCTCACTCCTTACAACATCGCAAGAAGTCTGCGCTCCACCAACCGGCAGCAATTTGCTGTGCATAGAGTAAAAAGAACCAGAAGTAGAGGAAGCTCTTTTGCATTTATAGCCCCCTAGCCTTGGAACTCACTCCCCCAGCATATTAGGAAAATGGAGTCTGAACTCTAATTCAAGAAATTGCTGCAAACCCATCTTTTCAACTAACTCTATTCATTCAGCCTTATCATCTGTTGCTAGTCTCAGCACCCTTCTGGGTAGCTATGTGCTTTACAATACCTTATGAATAGAATAGAGTAGATAATGTGTGCCTGTTGTGATATTCAAATCTAATTAAAAGGGGCACTGGGCCAGACCTGGTGTCACCTGTGATACAATACCATATTTCAAAACTTGGACTCCCTTCCCTCCCCTTAACCCCAACTCCCCAACACTTTCTTCTCCCTCAAAAGCTCCTGGCTAGATAGGAAGAGTAGCCAGCATATCCCTCTTGCGCAATGTAGCCTGCCATCTCCCATCCCAGGACGCCCCCGGCTGCCTCCAGCCAGAGCTAAACCTACATCTCTCATATTCATACAGTAGCACACCGGGCTGGATGGGACGGGCTCAACAGTTTGGTCCACCGCACTCGGACTGTCCCTCAGATAGAAGCACGTAGAATTGAGGGCTTGGGCTTTGTGCCTCTGCAGTTGGATCATGACATAGATCGTTAGTCTGGTGAGCCTTTCTTGGTCCAGAGGTTGGAGGAAGAATAGTGCATGCCCAGTGAGAGGCAGTTCTGCTCTCTATACACCCGTAACACACCTGTGGCCCTCCTCAAAGTCCCTTTCCTTGTATGTCCAATTTTCGAGCGGTCTGGTGGGTAGCATAAATATTCTTCAACCTGACTTACAATTTCCAGGGGCGATTCACTCCCCCCTTCATACAGGATTGTGGGCTCTCTCTTTGTTCCCTTGGTGGGCTATCATTGGTCCTTTCAATGGTACTTATGCTGCTTCTAGATAGACCCAGCAATTTTTGTACCTCCTCTACTGTGCAGATCATATGGCATTTAGAGTGTAGCTCAAACCACAATGCAAAGGTAAACATCTGCATATCGTATATTTCCCTTCTATGAAGCTCAGGAGTCACTAAGGATAGCATGCATAATTTATTCATGGTCACATGTGAAACATCCTAGGAAAGGTCAAGAGTATATTCTCGAAAAATTAGCAGATCTATTTTTTGACTTCTCACATTAACAATGTCCTTTAGGTGGGAGGACCCTTGCTTAACTATAATGTTGCAGGGGAAGACACCAGGTGCTTCCTGTGGTGCTCTTACTCGATGTGCCTGGATTATGGGAATCTCATGTGGTTGGCCCTCTTTTAGTACAATTTGGAAAAGAGACTTATAGTACAGGATGAGGTCATCACATTCCTCTGTTCCGAAACATTCCGGATCAGCACATTATCTCACTGTGATCCGTCTTCCAAATCTGTACAATTTTCTCAGAGCGCCGTGATTTCTTCAACCTCATTAGCTTGGGAATCCAGTATGTTCTTGACCTCTTTGCTCATAGCAATTATGTCACCGTCGCTGTTTGCCACCAGGTCACCCATGCCTCTATTTCTTTAGCCACTCACAAGAGATCAAAGCCGTCCTTTAGGACTTATGCATTTGTGTCATCATGTTGGAAAGTTTATCATGCAGGTGTCCTAGGCAAATGTTTAGATTCTTCTTTGTTATGGGGGTTCCCAACTCTCCCTTCTTGCTAGCCATCATGGGGCCTTAGTTTAATGCAGCTGAATTGCAATTGTGGGAGGCTGGGCTGCCGCAGGGCCAGAGGATCCTCAGTACTCACCAAGCCACTTCTGTCTCCCGGACTTACTTGGCATTCAACAGATCAGTAGTCTTGCCTTGAAGGGATCATCCAGGTCGAACCCCAAAATGATCTAGCCAAATCTCAGGGGCAGTAGCAGTCAAAGGTATGAAGCCCACAGGACGTCATAGGCAAGCACAAGGAGGCATCCGTGCTATACAGGCCCAATTTAGGGCAAATGCACCTGAGTAAATGCTCACATCTAGTTCGCTAAGTCCTTTAGTTGTGGGAGGTAAGAATATAAAGAAACAAGTTCCCACAGATCTTCTTGTATTCTGTGTGTTAGGGATTGCAAGGCTAATTTAGCTGTATACACCTTTGTCGCGTCTTCGGACAAAAGGTCTACTCGATGCTCTCTCTTTCAGTTAAGCAATCACTCAGTAGGCTGTAAGATGGCCGTTGTCATCATGTGTTCAGGGAATGAGGAGGAAAAGGCAGTAAGGAGGCCTCCCCTGTGGGTTCAACTACACATCGGGTGCTGTATGTGGCTGGGTGCTGCCTCAGGGATGGTTTCAATTCACCTCTGCCAGGCCGCATGGGGAACCTGGGGCTCATTAATCAGACATTTTTCCCATCTGAGTGCAGACTTCTTGTCTGCAGCTTTCTAAAGAATTATGGCAGAATCCTGTCCAGAGGATTTTGGATCGCATTACGAAGTTTGGACAGGATGACCATTTTGAACATTGTGGCCCGGCCTAGTATAAATGTTACACATATCCCTAAATATTTAAATCCCTCCAGAACCAATAGTTTCTCTGGACCTCATCTCCCAGGGACAACCTGTTAATGGATAGAATAGGGATTTCTCCCAGTTTATGGTATATTCTGAGTATGTGTGGAAAATGTGTAGGAGCCTGGGGATGATGTCATTAGCGTAGAGTGAGATTCTCTCCTCCCAGTCCCCAATCCAGCAGGTCTTCCCAGATTGAGCAGGCTAGAGGGTACAGCGATAGCCCGAATAGCAATGGGGATAGCAGACATCTGTGCCTCATACCCCTCTCCAGTCCGGTACAATATAGTAACATTTACTTTTCCCCTTGCCATTGCTTGACGATAGAGGAGCTTTATCCCCTGCCAGAAGATTGACCTTTTACCCACTCTGTACAACACTTCAGGTAGGTATGTCCTCTCCAGAGTGTTGAAGACTTTCGTGGTGTAAAGGTATAGCACGGCTGAGTCTTCTCGGTGATCCCTCAATCTAGTAAGGTTTCTATATAGGTGTTTGAGGTTCAGCCTGGTGCCCCTATGAGGCATGAAGCCCAACTGGTTTGGATGCACCAGTTCAAAGATGACCTGCCTTAGTCGAGTGGCCAGTACTTTCGCTAGGATTAAGCAGTGATATAGGCCTATAGAAAGGCACAACTATCTGCTGGTTTCCTGTCTTTCAGGACTGCCATTATCATGGATAACTACTGGTCATAGGGTATCTGGCTTATTTCATTGGCTTCAAGGAACATCTGTCTTTTGTGTGGCACTAAGCCATGCTTTTATATAGTTCTACTGGAAATATGTTCAGCGCTGGAGTTTTCCCAGATGAATGTCTTTGATGGTCCTAACTATCTCACATTTTACTATGTCATTATCCAGTTAATTTGTTTCCTCTGACATGAGGACTAGGAAGCATATATGTTTGAGGAATCCTCCTGTGTCACTTGATAACTTGCTCATGATTGACTGATATAGGCCTTGATAGTAACTTGCGATTTCTGCCACTATTTCTGTTTGCCCCTTGACGGGTGGCTCCTTCTCCCTCTGTATTTCCTATACCAAATTTCTATCCCTCTCTTGCTCAGCCATACAGGAACCTCCCTGGTTTATTGCCAGCCTTGTTTAGTTGATACTGCGAGGCCACGGCGGTGGTTCTCTCTTTATTATCAGCCAGGTCCCCTTACTCTTGCTGTCGTAGCCTCAGTAATGGTCTACTTTCTTATTTACATACTTTTGAGACCCCTGTTTGAGTAGGATCCCACACCCTATTTTGACAGCTTGTTTCCTCTTCCATTTCCTCAACCCGCGTAATAGGCAGATAGCCTGCCCCTCAGGACCACCATGTAGACTTCCCAATGTTATGAGCTCTGAGGTCACGGTATCCAAGTTTTCTTCAAAGTAGTGGACAGTGCCTTTTGTCAACTCCGAAGTGATGCTTCTATCTTTGAGGTACCATAGGTCTTGAGTCCAGGCCCTGTCTCTATCAACATATGGGTCCTGCAGCTTGGCCCACATCTGTGAGTGATTTGAGATCCCGTTAGCAATCAGTCTAGTGTAGTGAATCTCCCAATATAATAATCGATATTTGATAAACTATTGCATGCTCTGGAGAGAAAAGTCTTTTGTCATGCCCTGGGGTGCTGGTTGTCTAGATGTCAGATAGACCTATGGCCCAAAGGAATCCCACCAAAGAAATCTCCCCTGCCCTTCCCTGTCATTGTGGGTATCTATCCTCCCCATCACTCAATTGATGTTGCCTAAAAATAGTACCCAGTCAGGTAGGCGCAATAGGAGGGTGCCCAGTGTCTTCAAGGTCTATGCAAGGAGTTTAAGTGGGACGTATAGGGAGCAAAGGTTGATTTGCATGCTGTCCTAGCAGCCTGAGTCTTCAACTTATTACCCTTGAACGTCGACACACGTATGATGAGCGTTGACTTCTTAATCAGCAGTCCTACTCCCTTTGAGTCAGATGTGTGTCCCAAATGCGCCAGCACTTTCTATCCTCTTTTTCAGTGCTTCACAGTTGTTTCCCTTCAGGTGTGTTTCATGTAACATTGCCACTTGATGTCACTAGTGTTTTAGATACTGAGCCACTATGCATCTCTTTGTTTTGTTCCCAAGTCCATTCATATTCCAGGACAACTTGTTAATTTGCCCCCTCCGCTGCATGCTTTGTGTAGATACATAGTGAGAAGCTTTGCTTTGCTCTTTGCTCTTGATCTGCCCAGTTGTCTGGCTTCTCATGTCTCCTGGAGTCTCTGAGACACTGGAGTGGACGCTGTCAGTTGAGATCAATGACAGCAGCTATGTGAATAACTCCCCTCTGAACCACCCCATCTCCTTGTCCCTCCCTGCTACCTTGCTGTCTGTGCTTAAAACTACTTTGCCTCCCCAGCTCGCCTGTTGTGTCCTCTCTGGCCACAGAAGCTGTACTGGGAACCTTCTCAGCTTTGTCCTCCCTCCCCCATTCCCTGCAGTCACCATTTGTCCCTCCATCATTTCACTCAGCAGTGCAGATGCAGGTATCTAACCGATAGGCCTCATCGTGTTCAGGTGCATTTACCATAATGATAAAGTCTCAACAAACTATGCCAACACTGTCCTCAGTCCTCACCAGTCCATCAAATAACACTAGCTAAATCTGTGGAAGAGCCGTCTCTTCATATCCCGCACATGGATGTGCCTGACTTGTACATCTCCGAGCTCTCTTGAGATAGGGAGTATCCCAAACCACCAGCAAGATTATCACACTGATAGCACATGACAGGGAAGGTATCTGTGCGAGCACTCAGGCCAAGGAACACCCAATAGGTAGAATAGGAGAATAATCAAAACCATTTCAGCACGTCCACCAGCTGTAACCCAGAGCTTGAGTCTTTTTTTTATTCTATTACAACCACAATACAACTTTAGAGGGAACATGATTACTTGAACAAAGAAATATTTTGAAACTCCTGACATATCACCAGAATGTCCCAATTTGTTTTCTGAAGAATCAATTAAAAAATAGCATTTCTTTCTGCATAGAAAGTAGAAAGTAGAAAAACCAAAACAATGGTAATAAAATACAAGAATGAGTTTGAGTGCATTACAATACAAAAACCAACATTTGCCAAGTGGGGCATTCTAATTTCGCACCTAAAGCCTGATTGCTCTTTAACAATATGCCTACAGTGCATCTAAAAAAAATATATATATATATATATATATATATCGAAACTCTATGAAAATGCCTGGCTTTTAGGGGAAGATTCATCACCCACCTCAACAATGGACTTAATGCCTTTGGCAAATGAATCTGCAAACACAACGACAAAAAAGCAACAATACACAGACAAAAGAAGATGTGGATTTTGCTGCAGCAGAAAATCAAGGAAAGCTGCTGCACAATTATATATAACAAAAAGAAGAACTTAAGCCTTGCATTTAAAAAAAGAACAGCATAAGAGATAAATGACTCAAAAGCAAAGAAATACAAGTTTTATATGAAATCAAACTGCACCCAATTTTAAGTCAAAAACAAAATGTTATTCCCTCCTTTTCATAGGAGATAAAACATTAGAAACTGAACCACAACCCCCTTCATATACTAATCACATTGAAAGCTGTGATCTAACAACTTCAGAAGAGCAGGATATTGAACGGACACATTCCTCATCCAAACTCCAACAGCATCTACGGGTTGATTTTTAAAAAATAAAAAAAGTACTGACATTTGAATAAGACTTTCCACATGAACGCAAGTAACAAGATACAAAATAGGAAGGAACAGACAAATCAACCTTAAAAACAAAGAGTCAATTGGACCTCCTATAACTATGTCCATCGGAAACTATGAGGCTCCGAAGGGCATCCCTATTATAAAGCACAAGAACATTACAGAAATGAGTGCAAAAAACCTTCATCAAAATATTCCATCACAGTCCTCAGTCCTCAACAGTCCATCAAATAAGGCTGGCTGCATCTGGAGAAGAGCCCTCTCTTCATGACCCGCACATGGATACCCGTAACTTGTACAAGTCTCCGCGTTCTTTGAGGGAAGGAGCTCCACAAATCTCCAGCAAGATTAGGACACTGACAGCACAAGACTTGGGTAGCAATCTGTGCGAGCACTTAGGCTCAGAAGCACCCAGTAAAATGGAAGAAAAATCAACACCCTTTCAGCAATTCCACCAGGTGTAACCCTGAGCTTGAGACTTTTGTTATTCTACTAGAACCGCAGTACAGCTTTAGAGGGCACATGATTACTTGAACCAAGGCAAGATTCTGTTAACTCTTGAAGTATCTCTTGAATGCCCAAAAAATGTTTTCTGAGCAATGAATAAACATGTGTCTTTTTTCTGCTCAGAAAAGAGAGAGTAGAAAAATCAAAACAATGGTACTAAAATACAAGGTTGAGATTGGCGGCATTATGAAATCAACATTTGCCATGAAGGGCATTCTAATTTTGCGCCTTGAGCCTCTTCACTATCCAACAATATGCCTACAGAGCACCACAAAAATAAATCCATAAATTAAACCCCCCTGAAAATGCCTGGACCTGTAGGGGTAGATTAATCCCCCACCTCAACAACAGACTTTGGCAAATGAGTCTTCAAATACAAAGAGACAATAGAAGATGGGGATTTTGCTGGAGCAGAAAATTAAGAGAAGCAGCCCCACAATGATAAATTAAAAAAAGATTTAAAGCCCTGAATTAAAAAAAAATTGCAATGACTCAATATCAAAGAAATGCATTTTTATCTGAAATCCAACCACACTCAGCTTTAAGCCTAAAACCAATTGTTATTCCCTCCCGTCAATAGGAACTGAGCCACAACCCCCTTCATTGTCACATTGATAGCTGTGATCTAACAATTTCAGAGAAGCATGATATTGAACTGACACATTCCTCATCCAATCTCCACCAGCCTCTTCAGGATGATTTGGAAAAGGTAAGAAAGTATTGACACTTGAACAAGACTTTGCACATGAGCACAAGCAACAAGATCCCAAAATAGGAAGGACGAGACAACTCAACCATTAAACAAAAGAGTCAAGTGGACCTCCTGTAACTAAGTCCATCACAAACTATAAGGCTCCGCAGGGTATCCCTATTATAAAGCAAAAGGACACCAAAGAAATTACTGCGAAAAACCTTCATCAAAACACACCAGCACTACCTCAGTCCTTATCAGTCCATCCAAAATTCTAGCTAAAGCTGGAGAAGAGCTCTCTCGTCATTCCACGCACATGGAGAGTCTCCGAGCTCCTTGATAGAAAGAGGATTCCAAACTGCCAGCAAGATTAGCACACTGACTGCACAAGACAGGGAAGCAATCTGTGGAAGCACTCAGGCCTTGGAGCACCCAGTAGATGAAATGGAAGAAGAATCAACACCCTTTCAACAAGTCCACCAGCTGAAAGCCCAGAGCTTGAGACTTTTGTTACACTATTAGAACCGTAATAGAACTTTAGAAGTCACATGATTACTTGAACTAAAGCAACATTCTCAGTCTCCTGACGTATCGCCCGAATGTCCAAAAAATGTTTTCTTAAGAATCAATAAAATATAGTTTTTTTCTGCACAGAAATGTAGAAAAATCAAAAAATGTGTATTAAAATACAAACATGAGTTTGACTACATTATGTTACGAAAATCACCATTTGCCAAGTGGGACATTCTAATTTCGTGCCTGGAGCCTGATCGCTATCCAACAGTATGCCTACAGTGCACACCAAAGAGAAAAAAAAAACACAACCTAACCCCCATGAAAGTGCCTGGACCTTTGAGGGACAATCCATAAACCACCTATCCAAAGGACTTTATTGCCTTTGGCAAATTATTCTGCATATATAACAACAACAAGCAGCTATGAACAGACTAACAGGCTAAATACGATGTGGATTTTGCTGCAGTAGAGAATCAAGGAAGTCAGTCACACAATGCTACACTAAAAAGAGGAGTATAAGCCCTGAATTTAAAAAGTAATTGCATAAGACACAATTGAAGATGGATATATGCTGGGTAAATTGGCTTTAAGTATTTAACTATTTTTAAGGCACATATATCTAGAGTATGGTGTGCTAATATGTACATTGATGCTGTAGGTAATACAGTTATGCCTTAAGCCCATGGATAATTACTGCTATCTGAATTCTTCTACACGGATTGAGCTCCGTCACAATGTTGCACATAGAAGTACATGAGGACCTTTGGACTTTTAAAAAGTAAAGTCTGATGTCTCCATTGGTGTGGTGAGGTCTTACAATATTCTCCAGAAATCAGTCGTAAAATGGTGTCAACATGTGCAATTCTACACAAGTAGTGACTTGGAAAGAATTGGAAGTTTGGATGTCTGAGTCAGAGTCTGAAGAAGAGGGCAAAGAGCCATCAGCACCTCAACAAGATGATGACTCAAGAACAGCCCAAGGCCGCATACACCTCACTAATGTAACAAATAATTATTTTACAGGGTAAGTTATAAATGTACCAAATCATTTTAGCATAATAATACAAATGCTTTGTAGTTGGTAAATCCTAGTCTCGCTTTACTTTCAGACATGGTAACATATGTAAGCAAAGTAATGTAACATTATTCAATGACACAAAATGTAAATGATAAGGTACAAAAGGTATAATAGTATAATATGTGTGTTATATAATAATATAAAATAAAAGGTATAACATGTGTTGTTTCCCTAAACACACCAAAAATAACAAATGACAAATAAAATGTCTAGCTTTTCCTTCATGGAAATCTAGGTTCAAGCATGAGTATGTTGAATTTTTTGAAAACCAAATGTAATGATTTTCTTCATGTTTGGCTTTTTATTCCAGGTACTGAACCTTAAGCATTGACGCCTTCAAACCTCCAAAGAGTTACACATTTTCGTCACTATCAGCAGTTCCCAGAATGTGTTAGGATTGTGTGTTGACAACATGGAGAGTGCGAGCACCACATCGACTGGAATTGTCTTAACCTCTCTACAGTTTCCTGGATGACATTCTGTATGTCTCTTCCACACACTTCTTGCACTAAATGTGTATGCTCTGTGGCTCTGTCATTTATATATTCCGCTTAGAGTGCTGTGCCCTGGCTATGAAGATTAATTGGTCCGTTAGATTTCACATGTCCCTCTGCTTCTGACACATCACGTCCATGAGCCTGGATATCTGTTAGAAAATGGAATCGTGATTAATAAATTTGTTGTACTCAAGCTAATGTTTTAATGTGTTTTCACTACATTTATCATGATACACTATGAACAATCACTGCTTTTTTAATGTACACTAATATGCTGATTCCATTCCCTATTTATATATACACAAGAATTAAAAAGATTGTATAATGTATAAGTGTTTTGACACTGCCTAACCACATGTATTTTTGTATGCAACAATGCTATCTTATACTTCCCTAGAGAAGCTCCTGGAATGTCAGGTGCATCAATTTTACTGAATCCATTGACTAATTCTGATTTCAGAGTAGTTTTTACCAGTTCGTCTATTGCAGTTGGTTTGGGGCAGTGGTGGACCTCCTCCAGTAGCTCTAGCCTCAATTAGACAGTTTGCAACCTTCTCGTTTGTCCATGATATGAGATCTTGCCATCGTTTTCTGACTTCCCTCAATGAATCTCTGCATAACACCAACAGAGTTAATTTATTTCTATATTGCTTTCCATATTTAATTCTTTTGTGATTTAGGCACTGTGAGGGATGATTTCCCAAAAGGTTTGTCATGGTGCCCAGCACACTGCTCTGTCAATATTTCCAGTTCTTTTCTTGAATATTTTATTTTGCGTTTCCAGGACCCAGCCTCTTTCACTGTCCTTTCTTGACATTTGATGTCTTTATGGGTGGATGCAACACACACAAAGGTCAATGTTGTTTGGATACTGTCCACAATCTACAGCATGCCCACTCTGCTATTTCCAATTGAGCAGCACTTTTCGGTTGTGTGGTCATCAGGCTATGCCAAAATACGACGACCACTAATTCTGACAGGATTCCCAATTTAGAAAATTGAAGAATGCGATTACCTAAGTAGCGCACCAAACAAATACTGATTCACAAATTGTTGATGCACCTACTATCGTGCATTCCGAATAGCGATTTCCTAATTGCGAGGTGCTATTTATTGCATTTAGGAAATCACTAATCAGATGTTTCATACATCTGTCCCAATATTTATAGAACCCTCACACGCAAAGCTAAACCCTCTGGAGGTGCAAACCTAAAGAAAAATGTAATACACCTCAGGCCCCCATGATACACAGTGACATGGAGCCACTCAAAAGGTCATGATAAATTGAAAGCCACTAGGACTAACAGGTAAATAGATCTCTATACTCACTTTTTAGTATTATTAGCTTATACAGATGATACAAGGCAATGGCTTCCCTTACATGGTCCATTAACAACCAGGATGCCCAGCCCTCGGGATATCAGAGTTGGCGACCAACAAAACCACCCAAACTGTAAATGAAAATGAGTAACGGTCCAAGTAGACTTAAATACTATGGTGCTAACGAAACATCCCCTGTCACTCAACCAGACCACAGAGCCAATCGCTTATCAAATAACAGATGAAGATCTGCTTGAATCAAGTGCATTCAATTTTGTACAAATCTCAGAGGAAATCATCTTCCCAGAAGTAGACCAAATTTAAAATAACCCAACAAATTGGTAAGAACTATCAGCTGTATTGAACATGATGATCCCAGCTCAATTGCGACAAACACACATTGCTGTATAAACGGCCGAACGTTCTTTGGCAATGATCAATACTAAACTGAAAAATCTGAGCTTCTTAATAATCAGGCCTACAAGTGCTCACAAGCATGTCCCTCCTGCCTCCCAGTAATTAATAAATGTTAGCGGCTATTTACCAGGCCTTCAGGTAAATAGTGATTTGTTTCTGCTATTTACTCAACCACTGGCTAAATAGTAGAAATTATTTACTATTTGGCTGGCAACCTTGAAAATAGAAAAGAAACTTCACGATTTACCCGGCCACTGGCTAACTAATAGTCTGACTGTTTTGCAGACGACTGTGCAAATAGCAGAGACACTTCACCATTTACCCAGCCACATGCTAAACAGTTGAGATTATCAACTGTTCGGCACACAGCCATGTAAATAGCAGAAAAAATTCACAATTTAACAGGCAACTGGTTAAAGATTAGAGACTACACTATCTTGCTGGTACAAATAGCATGAAGCCTAAATATTTACATAACTGCTGACTAAATTGTGAAGATTTTGCTCTGTCCCGCTGGCACCATGCAAACAGCTGAAAACTTCACTATTTACTCACCCGCTAGATAAACAGTAGAGATTCTGCACTGTGTGGCTGGCGGCCTTGCACATTGCTGAAAAACATCAGTTCTTACCCTGCAGCTGGTTAAATAGTAGATATTCTGCACTGGGCATTTGGCGGCTGTGCGAAAGGCAGGAAAACTTAAATATTTACCTGCTGCTGGCTGAAAAGTAGAGCTTCTACCTGTTTGTCCAGCACCTGTAAAATAAATAGTAGATATACTGCACAATTGGCCGGCAGTTTTTGGAAAAGCTCTCCATCCATGAGGCATCCTTCCTAAAGGGACGCCTTTCCCTTTGCAAATTAGTTGCCACCCCAACTAGGGGCTATTAGCTCATCAATGGTTTGCAACATTTGCAGTCACAAATTATCAATCAATTCCTTTCTGAATTGAAAAAGGGAGGGAGGAAACCCCTTTCATGAACCCTCGTATTTGCTATTCAGAAACGATCGCAAGCGTCATTTTACTAGTCTAAAAAACATCTCCAACTCATAAAAAAGAGTTTTGAGCATAATGATAAGTATTTGTGCGGTCACAAACCGTGTGATTTTGCAACATGAGCCCCTTAGTGCTAAAACTGACTGAGATGCAGGCACTAACCTTTAAGTTTAAAAGTCTAAAGTTATTTTTGACATGGCAACTTGGGGGGCCCTTCATAGAGCTGTCTAGTGTTCCAAAAATGTTCTTACTTCTTTACATTTACTTTCAGATGCGACTAAAAATGAAGATGATCAGAACCTTTGCAAGACTAGTTAAAACTGTTTACTCTTCTGAAGCTATATACTCGCTTCTACTCACAAAGCCTTAGGAATGTACAGGAGCCAGATATAGGTTTAACAAAAGACATTGTGTTATGAGAACATCTCTTTTTCTGCAGCAAATCTGTGCATTTTGGAATTATTCATTCTGGTTCAGTTCAAGTAAGCACATTAGACTAAAACACTCGAAAACAATGATTTTTAAAAGTAAAAACCAGAAATGGAAAAGTGCTATCGCAGCAACATAGGGGCATCTAATATTTAAGATGATTTTTATCCAAATGTAAACAATTGCATAGGGCTCCTTATGAAGTGACCTACATAGTACATTTAAGAGGCTTCATTCCAATCTCATGACAGAAGTAAAAAAAAACCTATGGGCTTGATTCAGAGTTTCAAAGATGGAGTAAACCCAGTCAGGATGGATGAGGACAATACCACTGACATCCTGAGAGACCTCCACCCACAAAAAATGTAGAGTTGTCCGCTGGCCTGTGGACAGCTCTCTAGATTGACAGGAACTGCTATCATGGCAGTTCCCCCATAAGCACAAATTATTTGAAGGACAGTAGAGTCAGATATGATGGCTGGGTACAAACTTTTAAAAAACATTTTGTTTTTGTTGGAAAGGGGTTTATTAGTAGTGGCAAGTAGTGACTTACCACTAGTAATAAGGCCACAAACAAAATAACAGGTTCAGATAGGGTCTCAATAAATGAATCTCTTGCTGAACCCTTGGTAGCTTGCAACGAGCAGGCAGGATACAGGTGTGTAATACATTTAAAAACATCAATACATTGAACAAATAAGGCACGACATACAATAAAAATTTATAAAAAATAGTTTGTATTTTTATGAAGGAATTGACACCAAAACGACAAAAATCCAATGTAGGGAACTGGAGATATGAATTTTTAAAGAATAAACACTTTTTAGTGCACAAAAACAATAGCGCCAAATTAGGACATCTGCTCGCTCTTGGACGGGAAAAAGTCAAAGTTTGAGACAGACCACAATGGATCCTCGGTCGTATGCACTAAGCGGGAGGCCTCAGCCAAACTATTACCTTCTCACCTAGTCATTTTTCTGGAACTTTTTCTCTCAATGCCAAGCAAGGCTCCTCTTCAGGCCAGATTTGTGTCAATGTCATCGTCTAAGTGTTCTGTGATATCCCTGTGAAATCCTGGAAGTCTCCATCTCCGGAGCTTTCAGCAGAACAAATCTGAAATTCAGGCCTGGTCGCCGGCGTTGAGTTGGTCAACTTATTGAGCTTTACAAAAAGGCTCCCAAACTTCACCAAACTTCTGGATCTTCTTCCAGAAGTTCCCCATGAGAGTTCAAAGTGTCCACAACACCGTTCCAGTGGTATGGAATCTCTGAGATGGTCCTTGGCATGTTGGTACTACAAATCCCACATTGCACCTGGCCAAATCCTTAAAAGTCACTGGACGCATTCCAGGCTAGGGACATCTTGGTGGAGAGGATGCAGGTGGGCTCAGTTAACCTGTAGCTTGCAGAGGGTCCACTCCTTAATCCTTCTTGAAGGAAGGCATAGTACCTAGAGTGCAGACCTAATTTCTTTTCCTTGTAGTTTCAGGAAGCAGATTGGAGTTGTCATGCAGCTTTTCTATATTTATGCAGTGGTCCTGAGTGTCTAGCAGGGAGACCCCTGAACAATAGGATGCACTTCATCCAATGTGTGGCATATTCTTGTCTCAGAAGGCACCAATATTCCAAAATCCAAAATGGAGAAAATCTCTCCATGGAGGTTAGACCAGGCTAAGCCAACCCACTGGTGTGGCTCAGATTTCTTAACACCCCTCTTCCATCCCATTCCCTAATCTAATTAAAGGGGCTCCTGTGTGGCTGGGGTTGCAGGATGTGGGGTTGAGCCTGTGCTGACCTAAAGTATCATTCTCCCTTTGAAGACCAGTCTGGTTACTCCACCCAGTCGTCTCTGTTGCTTCTGCAAGATAGCTTCGCTCAGCCTGGCAAGGCTAGCCAATCAGGCGAAGTGAGCTGGAAGGCTGGATTTTGGCTTAGAGAAAAGAAAATGTAATAACTTATGTTCTGTGATAGTTATCATAAATCTAACAGGGGCAAGTTAGTGGATGTATCATAACTATCATTGTAAGTCCTTGAATGACATCTTGAGCTCCTTCGTATCAATATTTATGCTGAAATAAAATATTCCAATGTTAGCCTATGGAGCTAGTTCTCTACAATGGGGAAAAACAAATTTGGCACTATTTCTCTCCCCAGGACTTGTAAAACACCTTTTATAATGTCCCTGCTTATAGTTACATGGCACCCTACCCCTGCGGCACCTAAACCGTAGGGGTGACTTACATGTATGAATAAGGTAGATCACTCTTTAAGAAGTACCTTTAATTCCAAAGTCGAAGTTGCATATAAATTACTTTTAAAGACAGTCTGCAAAGCAGGGATGCTTTTAAAATAACAGCAGGCAACACAGCAGTGCACACTCTAGTGTGGGAAATCTACTGGTCCTCTAAACCTCATTGCTCCATTATATACTAGTGACTAGGGACTTGTAGGTAGTTTGAATCCTAATTATATACTAGGGACTTACAGAAGTCTCTCATTGCCAATTCTAGTTATACGGAATTACAATATACTTTTAATCAAAGTAGAGGCCCTGGGTCTGGTTAGCAGAGCCCATGGAGCAGTAAGAGTCAGAAAACCAGAATCTAGTAGACAAAATGGGGGCTAAAAGTGGGGGGACGCTGCAAACAGGTCCAGATTTTTCACAGTGCACAATTACTATGTATTTGCCTCTTTACTGCATCTGTAATACAGGGTGGATGCAATGGCAAAAGGTTGCCTCATTTCCATGGTCTTTTACTTGAACCGGACGCCACACTGGTAAACAGATGGAGCAATTGCACTCTAAACTTTTATATACAACAACCAACTTCAATACTCATCGAACTAAGAAGTATAAATGATAACAACATGTGTACTGAGCCCTGAAGAAGTTCTTGGCAGACGAAACACGTTGGCTACTGTTCGATTGATGTGATTTTAAGAAAAAAGAGTTGAATAAAGATTTACTGAAAGAAGAAATTATCTTCACATCTGTTTATTGAGACTAGATGGTGACATTGCTTGAAGTTACAAATTGTGTAAAATAGACTCAAGTTTCACTATATACATTTAACAATTTTGGAATTGAGTGCTGAACCACTGTTTTGTATGCCTGTGCAGGGATGTTGTGACTACTGCTGAAGACCTTAATTTCTACAAATACAGGATACTTGCTGGTAGACTGGGAAAATATCAAAATTAGAAGCTGGCACCCTAGCTGCTCTTCCAGAGAGGGGGTAAAACCATGGAAATTCTGCGTGGGCAACATCCCCGCTTCACCAGTGGTGCAGGATCATAGGCTGGGACCTGCAGGCAGTGTTTATCATTATCCTCTTGGGGGGATAAATAATCTCTCTTAACCACCCTGCTTCATATATGACTACATGGGTTTGCCATGGTCAATAAGACTAGAATTAGGGGCAGTTGCCACTTCCCTGCCACAGGGACTGCTCCTGTTCGCCTCATTGCCATTATAAAATTCATATTCCTGCACGTGCAAAGTTATGTTATATCATGTTGTTATGGTGTGCTTTGTTATGTTATATTGTGCTGTGCTATGTTATGTTATGCTGTGCTGTGCCATGCATAACAGAATGTTATGTTGTTATGTTATGTTGTGTTGTGCTGTGCTGTATTGTGTTATGTTGTGTTGTGCCGTGCATAACTGAATGTTATGTTACGTTGTATTGTGTTAGGTTGTGTTATGCCATGTTATGTTAGTTATGTTATTTGTATTTCTACAGCACGCAAGCAACCATGGAGGGTATCCTGCCACTGAAGATGGAGTTATATGGGTCGAGCCAGGGTCGGGGCTAAGTGAAGAGGCGGGTCTTCAGTTTCTTGGGGAATTCAAGAACTGAGGAGGAGGCTCTGTTGTACAAGGGCACATTGTTCTAGGCTTTATCAGTGAGATAGGAGAAGGCGCAAACTCTGGATCTGGTTCTGTGTATGAAGGAGGAGGGGTGCAATTAGGAGTCTGGCTTAACAGAGATGTCTGGTAGGTGTGTGGAAGTTCATGCTGTTGTTGAGGTACATGAGGCTAATGCTTATTTGCAGATCGGGAGTCAGTGGAGCTCTTTGTGGTGTAACGTGCCATGCATGCAGGCTGGTAGGTTGAGGATGAGACTGGTGGCTGAATTTTGTAAGGTCTGAATTCTTCTGGTCAGTTGAGCGTTGATTCCACCATAGAGTGCATTGCTGTAGGACTGCTTGCTGGTGATGAGGGCTTGGGTGACAGTTCTATGATTGTTGGTGGGGAGCCATTTGAAGATTTTTTTCCCCATTTTTGAATGTGTTGAATTAGGAGATGGAATAGCATTCACTTGGCCGGTCATGGTCAGTTAGCTGTCGATGATGATTGCCGGGAGGGGTGTGCGTCCGAGTTCGGCAGGGCACCAGGTGGAGTTCCAGAGTGAGTTGTCTTTGCTGAAGATTACTATTTGCTGCCAACTTGCCATTATTATTCCTGCACATGCAGAGTCCCAATGTCACATATTCAATAATACTGCAATGGTAGAACCCAGTTGAATCATGTCACTTATTATTCCTGCAGCACTGAATCTTGCTATCACTGCTCCTACCCATCCGTGCATATTCCTACATGTGAGAGCCCTGCTCCTACCTGTCCATGCATATATGTGAGGGCCCTGCTCTTACATATCCGTGCATATTCCTGCATGTGAGAGCCCTACTCCTACCTATCTGTTTATATTCCTGCATACGTGAGCCCTGCTACTACATATCCATGCATATTCCTGCATGCGGGAGTCCTGCTGCTCCCTATACATGCATATTCCTGCATGCGAGAACCCTGCTGCTTCTTGCATGCATGCACATTCCTGCATGCGAGAGCCCTGCTATTACCTATCCATTCACACTACTACACATAGAAGCTTTCTGCTACCTATTAAGTGATATTCTTGCATGTAAGATGCACTGCTGCCACATATCCATTAATATTCAAGTATGCAAGGCCCTGCTGCTACCTAGCCATGCATATTCCTACATACGAGAGTCCTGCTGCCATCTATCTATCCATATTACTGCATGCGAGAGCCCTGCAGACACCTATTCATTCATATTCAAGCATGTGAACCCTGCTGCAACCTATTCATTCATATTGCTGAATGCAAGAGCCCTGCTGCCACGTTTTGTGCTGGAAAAAGTAACCTTTTGTCACGCATAAACCTTACTTTTTAATACTTACAAGTCAAACCTGAGGTAGGTCATAAAAGCTAATAGATTGGTTTGCATGGTATTTAACAAGCATGACAAGTGTATTTATGTTTTACATGTCCTGACAATGAAAAACTCCTAAAATAGTTTTTTACTGTTCTAAGGCTGATCTCTCCCATAGGCTAACACAGGGTTACCTTATTTCAATTAAAGAGAGCTAACTTCAGATTGGGGAGCAGATTGATAAATACTGTTTGCACACAAATGAACTGTAATATAAAATCCCCTTTAATGGTTAAGTCGGTTCTCCCATCAAGAATGTGTATTGGGCACAGACAGTGAGCAATAGGACCTGGGAGAGGATCTTACTAGCAGGATGGCTGGAGGGGAGCTGTGCCCCCCCCCCCCCATTACATTTCAAGGACCGTGCCCACAGCACGCACAGTTTCGGGGACAGGCCAGTTAATTCCCACACAGACTGCCACCATGTATAACAAGCATTGGCAATAGGTCTCGCCTTTGAGACCTTATAAGTATTCTGCCATGTAGCATGCATATATAATTAATATATGAATACTATATATAAATGAAAAAATTAGGGAGCAGAGATTGGAACACGAGCAGGAAATCTAAATAAACATGTGTACTGAGAAACCCACTGCTGCATTTGTGCTTGGAGGTGGGGGGGGGGGGGGGGGGGGGACTGTCACACTTCAAATCCCTCCTCCATGTGTCATATACACCCAAGCAGCATAGACTGTAGTCTTTTAAAATTGCCATTACTTAATTGATGGGCGCCACCAATGCTAAAGCCGACCCTGGACAAGTGCAACGTTTCCAGCCAGTTTAGACTTTTTACCCAGCAGTTGAATGTATTGCTCTTTTGGGGCTGCAAATGAGACGCTGGTAGCCAAACTACAGGTAGTTCAAAATACTGCAGCCAGGCTTGTTCTAAATTTTCCTCTGGGCACCTCTTTGGCCCCGCTGCTGAAGGAATTGCACTGTTTTAAGATCTGCTGTCTTACTTACAATGCCCAAAAAGGCAAAGGGCCGTTATATCTGCAACTAAAAATTAAACTGTACACACCTAATCGAAGTCTAAGATCGCACGATAAAGCCTTATTGTGTGTCCCCCGCATTCGTCTGACACGTTGCGTTCTCTTACCTTGCCCCCTGTTACTGGAACAAGCTTCCACTTCACGTTCGTACTTGTATGAACTATTGTAAATTCAGGAAATTATTGAAAGCCTATCTATTTTAAATTCTTTTCCTTTCCACTGATACTGGTTATCCATTACCCACCGAGATGCCCCTGTGTGAGTCGTACACTATATTAAATTTAAATAACATAACATTCTTTTTCTTGCTCACCCTTTCTATTGACGGCAAACTCTCATAGTGAATAGTTTTTATTTCACTCACTGGTTAATATTTGGGGTCACCTTCGCTGATGTCCTTGCTAATTTGTAAAATGTTCAATAAAAACCATTTTAAAAATAAAAAAAAACTACACTCTCTGCGCCACTCTCTTCTACGCCGCTCTACTGCACACTATGCCAATGCACTGTATGCCACTACACTCTATGCCACTTTAGTCTGCATCGCTCCACCCTACGCCACTGCACTCTACGCCAATCCACGCTACACCACTGCACTCTACGCCAACGCACCCTATACCACTTTACTCAAATCCAATACACTCTATGCCAATCCACTCTACACCACTATACTCCATGCCACTATGCCACTGCACTCCACGCCACTTCACTCTACGTCATTGAACTCTATGCCTCTCTACGCACACTACTCTTCAACACTGCACTCTCCACCACTGAAGTCTACTCCACTCTGCTCTGCCCCACTGCACTCTGTTCTGTACCACTCTACTCTATGCCACTCTACTGCACTCTATGTTAAAACACTCTATGTTAAAACACTCTACGCCACTACACTCCATGCCTCTCTAATCTACTGTTCACCACTGCACTCTACGCCACTTCACTCTACTTTGAAACAATATTTTCTATGCCACTGCACTCTATGCCACTCTACTCTACACCACTTCGCTCTACACCACTTTGCTAAAAACCAATGCACACTACACCACTGCACTCTATGCCAATTACTCTGCACTATTGCTCTCTATGCCACTATACTCTAATATGCAACACTCTATGCCCCTGCTGTCTGTGCCACTGCATGCTATGCCACTCTAAATCATTGTGCGCTGTCACTGCACCCTACACCACTCTATTCTATTCTGCACCGCTGTACCATACGCCACTGCTCTATACAGCAATCTACTCTGCAACACTCTACTCTACCCCACTGCACTCCAAGCCACCACACTCTTCGTCAATGCACTTTATGCCACTACAATCTTCAAGAGTGCTCTCTCCGCCACTGAACTCTATGCTACTCTACATCACTGCAGTATATGCCACTGCACACAATTCTGCACAACTCAACTCTATGCCACTTCAATGCACTCTACGTCACTACACTCTGCGCAATTCTACTGTACATCACTCCGTTCTACGCCACTCTAATCTACTGTGCACCACTCCACTCCATGCCACTGCACTCTACGCCATTGCAATCTACAACACTCTACTCTATATCTCTGCACTCTATCTTGCACCACTCCATTTTACCCTTCATCACTTCACTGTACTCTGAAACAATCTACTCTATGCCTCTCTACTCCACACAGCACCACTCCATTCTGCACCACTCCACTCTATGCTTTTGCACTCTATGCTGCCCCACTCCACTCTACACCGCTCTTTCTTCATCCATTCACTCTAAATCACTTTACTCAAAACCAATGCACTCTACGCCCGTCTACTCTGCACCACTGTACTTTACGCCACTCATCTCCCCTTTACGATACTATACTTCACAATACTCCACTCCATGACACTTCACTTCATTAAACTCCACTTCACTCTGACACTCTACTCCGCTCGATGACACTACACTCTACAATACTTTACTCCACTCTATGCCACTCTAAAGCACTACTACACTCCAAGATGTTCTACGTAACCCCCTATACGCCACTCCATCTGACTTTACTCCACTCAATTCTAAGACAAGCAAATTCACTCTACTCCATGCCACTCTATGCACTCCATAGCACCCTACTCCACTCTATAACACTCCACTCTATGAAAATCGACTCCACTCTATGCCACTCTACTCTACACTCCTCCACTCTGCTCTACACCACTCCACGACACATTATACCACTTCACTCTGCTCCACTGACACTCTACTCCAATCTATGCCACTCCAACTCTATTGCACTCTTTGACACGCTACTCCCTCCACATCATTCTATTCCACTCCACTTTACTTCACTCCACTCCAAGCCTCTGTAGGCCACTCCATTATACTCCATTGTACTCCGCAACACTACTTTACAACACTCCACTCCACCCTACTCTCCTTTACGCCAATAACATTTAGCCATGCTGAACAGTAGCCACACTGGTGTACAACATGGCTTAAACATATTAGCAAAGCCAATAGCTCTTGCATTGGCGTGACCTATTGGCTTTACCAATACTCGTTAATTACTTTATATCAATTTATTCACATTTGCCATGTTTTCTCATATTTCTGCCTTTTTCTTTGAATGTTTCAGCCCTGTCTTCTGTCCTATCTCTCTTGTATCTTCTCTCCAGGCTTTTTTTTTACTTTTTAGTCATCTCGCTCTCTATCATCACACCACTGATCCTATTCAGTCTGCCTCTCTCAAGCACTTGATCCCCTTGCTATGGATATTTATTTATCTGCATCTTTTCCTGTCTGCCTCCTGATATCTCATATTGTTGCTCTTTTGTGCTCTTTCTCCCATTCACTCCTCTTGCTTAATGTGTTCTTGGGTTCTAGTCCCCTCCATCTCTTTACCTTTTATCTGTTTTATTTCTTTTCCTGCCCCTTTTTCCTTTTGTTTGTTCTTTCACTTATGTCTTACAGTTTTTGTTCTCCCTCACCTAATCTGGCTTTCGAACCTCCCTCTCTTTCTAATGCTCTCTTGTTATAGCTCTGTCTCATTACTTTTCCCTCTTTGACTTTAAACCAGTTTCTCTTTATTTATTTCTTTTTTCTATCGTGGTGTCTCTTTCTATTCACCTTCCTATCCTTTACTCTAATTTTTGTTTGCTGTTTTTATTTTTTCTTTCTTGTTCTAGTTCAGTGTAGAATGAGTTTCTCTTTATTCTTTCTCTGTCCCAATTATTTTCTCGATCTCGTTATTCATTACTTCTTTTCCTCTTTACTTATCCTACTGTATCCCTTCCCCCTTTTTACCTTACTGTCCTTCTCGGTCTCTACACCTGTCTTGGTTTTATCGTTTTCAACATCACTGGATGGTATACTCTCCCTAATGTATCTAATGATGGATTAAAGGAAATTGTATAGTGTATTGTTTTCAGCAGGAAACAAAAAAACACAATATAGTGGAGGGTATGAAAGTATTTAACTAGAGAGAATATTAGGTTATTAAGTAACCAGATACAAAAAACTATGGGCCATATGTAGAAAGCAAAATTGCGATCGCAAACGCCGAAATTCGCCGAATTTCGGCGTTTGCGATCGCAATTTTGCTAAGTGGTATGTAGGAAGGCAAATCTGCGTGCAAAATAAGGCATCGCTAAATTTGCGATTCCTTATTTTGCTATTGCATTTAAGGAATCGCAAATTTTGCGATTCCTTAAATGCAATGTAAGAAGCACCAAAAAAGTGCAATTTGGCCTTAAGGAATCGCAAATTACCACCAACTACAGGCTGGTGGTAATTTGCGATTTCTTTCACAAATGCATATTTTTGCATTTGTCAAAGTGGCATGTGGTGCACACACATGTCCTTAGGGCATGTATGTGTGCCACATGTGCACGCATGCTCATTTCAGGGGTGCAACAGGGTGTCCTTTTGACACCCTGGCACACTTGAAATTGCATTCTCAATTTGCGATTCTCTAATTGAGAATCGCAAATTGAGAATGTCTTCCCATTCATTCCTATGGGCCTCTAGGCCCATAGGAATGAATGGGGAGGTATTCCTTAATTGCGAATTGCAATTTGCAATTAAGGAATATGTAGGATTCGCAAAATTATTTGCTAATCCTACCTACATTCCGTTTTGCAATTCTCTAATTGCGATTCCCTAAAAATTGCAATTAGAGAATCGCAAAACACGTTCTACCTACATATGGCCCTATGCCATTAAGTGAAAATACAGTCCTACCTGGGTTTCTACTCGAGGTTGTGAACAAATGTAATTGGTATTTAATTTTTACATAATTTTTACGCTGAACATTTAAAAGTGGTGTTTCACTGTTAAAGGTAACTAATGTTCACATCACCGTGTATACAAGAGGGAACATCAACTGAGAAGAACCCCAAACAATTTGCACTTGTTTATAAGTCATCAATTTTCAAGTAAATTTTGGAAAGGAAGGTGCATACAAATATGTAACTGATAAATTGGCTTTTGATATGAACTTTCTTCCTTATGGAAAATAGTGCTTGCTGCAGCCCTACAATGTGAAAAGAACAAAAGTCCAAACTGAGTTTCAGAAGACACAGCTAAATGGTTGGGACAAAAACAGCAAGTTACTGTAAGAAATTTTCGGACATAATATACTATCTGATGAATGTGAATCTATTTAATTCTTTTAAAAAAACATGTTTTCAAAACCATTGGCAGATGTACATATGTGTGATAAAATGTTGTTGTAGCCGACGCAATCAAACCTGCGATGTAAATGTACTTTCTTTGTACATTATTCCACATAATTAGCCGTTTCACGCCTCAGAACTCCGCCAAGTGCCTAGCCTTATTTGGTATTGGAATTCCAAGTGCACTTCTTGCTTGAAGGCGTCTCTAGAGAATAACTAAATCTTCTTAAAATGTGACACAGTAAGTAGACGGCTTCTCACTGCCTTTTAAACTAACTGGGAGTGTTGGACACGGCACCTGAAATAGAAGTTTCCTAACTGTACGAATCTAGAATTCTTGCTCCTTGTGAATCTGCTTTTCCAGCTAAGCCCGCACCGCACAAATACTGTAAGTAATAAAATAATTAATACGTGTATATGAGCATTTTATAGTATGGATTTAAGACTTGTTGAATTATAAGACGACTGCCTCCACAAATCACAGAGATCCAACAATGTCTTAATTACAGGAAACAAACGTTTGGTCCTTTTTGTTTTCTTTATTTACACCTTAATAAAACATTAAAAAATAAATGTTTTCAAACATAGTTTAATAATGTTACACAGCCACAAATGAATAGCTTTTGTCAATTACTGTCATTTTCTAGCATTAGTGAAAGTGCTGGGGAGGTCACTATCTCACTTTCTGACGAATATTGTGGACAATTTGGAAGCCATAGGATTGTAAGATTCATAACAGATTGGTGTCTTCGGTGGGAGTTAATAACTCAAAAAACAAAAACTGATGAAATGTTGTCTGATTTTACAAACATTATTTACAAACTGTTATCAGCATTAATTTCGGGCTTGAACGCCAGTAGGGTAATTGAAAGAGGAAATAATTTATGTGCGTCTCAGATTTAGAAAAGGGATTGAATCAGTAAGTCTCAGCCAGCAGACAAACTATGAAATGTGAAGAAGTTGATGTTGTCATGTTTAGACGTGGTCAGGTGAGGTAGAATTAAAAGTTTAATTTCAACAGCACATCCCACACCCTCTTCTATACACAAGCATCCGAGCAGGAAGAGAAATACATCTGAATCTTGACAGCAGAAGCATGAGATTGGTTTCAGACACCCTCTTAAGATATACCTTTTTCTGTAAATGTTTTAAATGCCAACATTAGAACTTTTTGCTCTCGTGGGCGGGGGTTGGAGGCAATCCACGAAGAAAGCAGTATATTTCCACCCATAAAGGAACACCTACATATGGGTCCAAATTTACTATTTTTTTCTATTCACATACATTCTCAGCAGTAAGCTAAGAAAGCTTTGCCTTTATTCAGGTTCTCATATGTACTACTAGGAATGCCATGTGACATCTGCCCAGGGATCCTATTCCTGCTGTGCATAAAGCAACATGGCATACTTTAACACTAGGATGGAATGCATCCTGCTCTCTAATGCACACTTTTGTCTTTTATTTCTTCCACATAGATTTTTTTATTTTTTGTTTAGCCCTTGTTCTACACCCACCTCAAATTTGGGGGTGATCCGATTCTTTTCCCATCCTGAAGTAATAGTAATAATAGCCTTTATTGCATGATTACTTAAAACCATTGCAACCCTAAAATCAATGTATCGAAAGAAAAAACAGTTTCAAATGTACAAATATGTTTAAAATGTATGTGGGGTGTTGTGGTAAAATGGGCACAGCCGGGTGATCAAAGGTCAGGGCTTAGTTTGTGGAATAGCATGTGTTATTTCATAAGCCCCCAGGTTTAAAAAGCAATCTGCTAAAACAAAATAAAACAGAAGAGTTCAAAGTTTTGCGTTTATATGATTTCTGATAATGCTGGTTTTCCATGGTTTCTTGCCAAAAGGCAGTGAGTCTTAGGTAAAGCATAAAATGTCTTCGTCTGATTACTCCATACTAGAGTTCAGCTTTTTTCCTGCTTTATCTAGAAATTTGACAGAGTGACAGGCTAGTTAGATATTATTGCCGTAGAAGCATGCTTTAACCACCTGCCTGCATGTTCTTATTCCCATTTCCTTTATGGCAGGTTAATTAATAGGGATCTGCGCTCCTTGTCCAGTTCCTTGCAGATGAAGAATATCCTCTTTTGTATCCCCATATAGGTGACAGTTAGATATTGTTTGAGGGCGTTTCCACGGGGGCAGATGATATAATGATGGAAGGATGCCCAGCCGTAGTCGTAGGAACTTCTTTATAATCCGAGTGAAGCCGTCACCTAGATAGGTTTGGTGGGAGCCACTGGTGTAGCTTTGAATGACAGTCCAGCCATGGGCCCTGTTGGTTAGTGTTGCTTTATCCTCTACTTGCAAGATGATCCTTACTGTTTTGTTTATCAGCTGTTTAAATGTGTTGTGCGATCCAGTGCTTTCCCAAAGATCTCGTAGATCCAGGGTGTCTATTGAATGCTGAAAGTAGATTGTTGCTGCGCTCCCTTTTTTTCTTTCTAACTCCTTCCAGAGATAGTGGTCCATTGTTGTTACTTCGGCTCCCTGTATTTTATGCCAGCATTTGGCGTAGGCTCCCATTTGTGCTATTCTTTGGTTCCTCAGGCCAAATTCAAGCCTTATTTGTGCCTGAAATGTATACTTAAGGAGGTTAAATATCATTCACATTGCCCTGGCTACTGTATTATCCAAGGTCTGCGCATCACCGCCTCGTAAGCATTCACTTCCATTGGTGATGGTCGGTAGGAGTTTAGCTTGGATCACCTGTAGCAGAGGGGTGAAGCTGCGGGCAGCAGTTTTCAATTTGAGATTTTTCAATGCAACCGCTGTTGCGATCCCTCTCCTTGCTGCTGCTTCTTTCTGTAGCTGGAATGTCCCTTTACTATCAACTATTACACCCATATATCTGTATTCGTCCACAATTCCCAGTGATAATCCTCCCAGTAGCCAGAGGAACCTGGTCATAGACCTCTTAAAGTTTATTCCCATCACTTTGGTTTTGGAGTGAATTATTGCAGAGTACTTATATGCTGTATCAATTAGATGTTGTAACCCGATCGGCGTACGGCTTATTAAAACAATGTCATCCGCATACATTAAGTTTGAGAGGTTGAGACCTCCTAGCTTGGGGGCATGAGAGTTGCAGTCGTCTAATTCGGGTGAGAGGTCGGACATGAAGATGTTGAAAAGAGTTGGGGCTAAAACGCACCCTTGTTTAAGGCCCTTGGTAGTCTGTATTCTCCTTGACAAGTAGTCGCCTGATCCGAGCTTGATTTGCACCCTTGTGTCCGTATGTAGTGGCATCAGTTGCGATAGTAAGGCAGATGGAATTTTTCTGTTGGACAGCTTCTCCCATAGTGTATTCCTGTTGATATTATCAAAGGCAGAGGTGAAATCAATAATGCATTCATAGAGTGGATGGTTGGCAGATTTGGCGGCATCTATTAGGAGTGATAAGGCCACGATATTTGTTATTGTTCCCGTATGTTTGCGGAAACCTGTCTGTTTGATGGGGATGACTGCATTTTGCTCTGTTGACATGCCGTGGCCTTTCGCGCTATGAGTTTCGGGTGAAGGGCCTTTTTGCTGTTGAGCTTCAGTTGTTGTTTGGCTCTTTTTTCTTTTTGTATGTGCAGCCCCAAGGTTGTTGGTGAATAGCTCCCAGCGTTTTAAGTTATCAATTTGAATCGCTGTGCTTTTTTTTACATAGGATTTTTGCTTCCTTCTCAAAGCCTTCTAAGTTGCGCGTGTTGCATTTTATTCTTTTATGTATGACTGAGATCGAAGATCGCAGATTTGCTACTGGCAAAGTTGACACTGCCCCTTGAATATTTAACATGATACTTGCGGTAGATGATCGCTGGCGTCCATTGTTCCTATTCGGAAGTCAGAGATTTTACTGAACAGTGAAAATGATGTAAATGTATAGTCTATGGTTGTACTTGCTGTTCAGTTGTGAAAGGTGGCTGCCGGTGGACTATTGTTTGGAAAGCGGCCGTTTAGTGCTGCTCGATTAAGATGTTCTAGGTCCTTTAAGCTTTCCCTCGCTAGTCTACATTGTTTACCCCATTTGCTCGCCTCCTGTTGTCGGATGCCCCATGCTAAAAACCGCTCTTCCAGAAGTGGATCCCTTGTCAGGGCCCCTGCGAGGTGCATATTAAAGTCCCCTGTTATGATGATATTAGATGTTGACTCCTTTGACAGTATTTTTGACAATTCGGCGATCAAGAGTTTCATCCCTGCTTTTTTCTCTCTAGGGTGCAGGTATATATTTAGCATCCTGAAGTAACTCACCAACCATTGTCATAGTGGGAAAGTATCGACATTAGATAATGAGAATGCCCATAAATGTACGAGTTTGTGGGTGTTCCCAAACTTACACGGTTAACCATGGCTTGTTACATCCACTCACACCTCTTGAGTGGGACTTATTTCTCTAGATTTCTTCACACTTATAGTGGAAAAATCCACAGTTATAAACCTTTTTATGTCGGTCAGGAATTCTTTTGTGAATTTCTGTCAGGAAAAGACTTAAGTATTTTCAGCGTTAAACATATGTATACAGCCACCAATACCATAATGAAATGGCACTAATGTACCCTTTTTTAAAGAAGATTCAAAATGAAACTAAAAGGAGTGTGGCTGCCTTTTGTTTTACTTTGAAGTTCTAATGGGAACAAATATAATGTATTTCACAATGAAGGGTGATTTAGAAAGCGAGGTGATGCAATGTCTTATACAGAAGTCAGAATTATACCAGGAAGGTATGGAAAGTCTAACATAGGAAGCTGAGCTTGGATAGGAAGTGATGCAAAATCTTACACAAGTAGCTGGGAGTGAATAGTAAGTGAACAAATGCCTCACACAAGAAGCAAATTTAGAATAGGAGCCCTATATTGCCCACAACCTGTATGAATAAACTGGGATACGATGCAATGTCTTCCTTTGTAAAAATGTCTTAAAATATAAGGTGAGCCTGGGTCTTTCATTTTGGAAGTGTATTTCGTGAATGTAGGAAAGTAGGATCTGCTTCTATGTTTACCCCCACTTTTTGCCTGGTGATCAGCTGTCATTGACTAGTCTGACTGGGATCCTGATAATCAGGACCCCAGTCTATCTGCTTTCTCCCTAAATTGTTATATTCAGTACTTGGGTATATCCCCGATTGGATACTGAGGTACCCTTTTAAGTCCCTAGTATATGATACTAAGGTACCCACGGCATAGGTATCCCAGGGCTGCCCCCATGGGCTGAAGCATGTATTATGCCACCCATGGGAGACCATTCAAAATGGAACTACACGCCTGCCATTGCAGCCTATGTAAGCTGGTGCTAGCACCACTTACCAAAGATATAGGTTTCCTATATCTTGGGTCACTGCACTTTAAACCTATAAGTCACCCCTATAGCAGGCCTTTGCAATCCTGAAGGCAGGGTGCTTGGTTCTAAGTGAGAGGGTGCCCCTGAATGAGCAGGACACCCCTACAGCCTACGGAGTCCATTCTTCCGGGTTGTCAGTAAAGCAGTCACATACCATACAGAGGGCCACTGTGTAATTATGCGATTACCATCTCGAAAACAGCTGCAACAAATCCTTATCATGTGTGGTATCAAACATGTTGGAATCATACCCCCACACCATAAACGGGGTGGGGTTATGATTCAAAGCACTGAAAGAGCCCTCCGTTAGGCTCTCAGTGATCCCGGTGCCAACCTTCTAGACCCGGACAGCACAAAATGGTTGCTGCTGACCAGAGAAACAGTTCTGCCCTCCTGCTGCTGAGCCCAGCTCGAGTGGGGGGAAGGCAGGCATAATGTCGAAAGGGAGGTGTGACCACCTCCCAGACAGGATTTAGTGTAGTGGGACCGGTGGGTGCGCTTCAAAGACACCTGAAGGAATCTCCCTTGAAGTGAAGGAGTCCCTTCTCTACATTCGCAGGCACCGTAACTAAGTAGACCGTTCTGCGGATCCTGAGCTCCTCCGGACTCCAAAAGGTTCTGCAACACAGGTAGTAGTTTTCCCCAGCTCTCAAGGCCTGCCCTGCCCTCTTACCAGGTTTGAGGCCAGTGTTCCTCTTGGGGGCTGCAATAACCGAGCCCCTGTGCACCGCATCAACTTGCAGTTACAAAGGTTTGATGGCTTCCTTCCTCCAAGATCTTCGAGCTCCAAGTAGCCCCAACCTCCAGTGACCAAAGTCTTTGTCCACATCACAACGACTGCACCATGGCCTGCATCTTTTGGTGAGCTGCTCGAGGTCCTCTTGCAACTCCAGTGCCTCCAGCCTGTGGGTCTTGTTGAGTGTCATATTTGTTTCTTTTAGGCTCCCCTGACTTCTCGAGGCCTGCCCTGACTGCCCTGCTAGTGGCGAGTCCCTTGGACCTTGTTGGTCCCGACGTTGCTCCTTCTTCAACTCCTACATTGCTTGTATTTGCGAAGGCTTGTTGGTGCTCCCGCCCGACTCCGACCCGTCTTCCTCAGCATCGCCTGGTACTCACAGCTGCAGAGTTAAGATCACCATCATCGCTCTTGCAACACCTAACATCGGAGGGCATTCGTCTTCCAAGTCTCCTGGTTACTGCTAAGTGACATAGACTCTGTCCCCTCTGCTTGCAGATACCTCTCAACTAGAATCCACCTTCGGATTCCACCGGACACTTTTCTCCTTCTTCATCAGCGGCACTTTCCTGAAGTCCTCCATTGGGTTTGACGGTGGTTTCCGACAGGTAACGTGGGTGCTAGGGTATCCACGGGTGGGGTAGCTCCCCAACCTTCTGTCTTCCACAGGGTTTCTTCAGGGTCCACTGGGAAGGTTCCTTAATCTTTTGAAATCTAACTGCGACATACACGTAGACATGTACGGAGAACGCGGTCATGTTCCCACACTGCACATGAACCCCGCGGCGCTCCTAGTCTCTCACCTTGGGTGGTTCCCTGGGTCCCCGACACTTCTAGGTCCTCTCGACATTGTGCTGACTCAAGTCATGATTCTTATACCACTTTCTTAGTATATGGTTTTGTCCCCGCTTGGGCCACTGTGTATTCTGTGCTATTTACTGCATTTCTTCGCAAAGTATTGTGTGCATTGTGCATATCTCTGGGTAGGAGATATTTGTATGTGTTAGAGAGTAATATACAATAAATACATATTTTTATAAATACCTTGTGTGGTTCTTTTTCACTTAATCTATACATATATTATTGCATTCTGGTAAAACAAGCTGCTTTACACTCCTTCTGGGCTAAGACTGACGGCTGCTCTCCACAGCTACCACTTAGAGAGCTTTCTAAGGTTGTCTAAGACCTCTTAAATCACCATAAGGGTTGACTGGACTGGTGCAAGGTGCCCACTTACATAAGTGGACATCATATACCAGGCCAGCTTATCACAATGATTGAATGAATAAATATGCATTTACAAAGCACATAAATACTCAACAGATGACCTGGTGTGACAGAAGGCTAAAGCAAACTCACAAGAATTGCAAACAGAAACATATGTGAAAGTAGTAAATAACCGAGTTTCAAGCTGTTATTAGCTAACAGATGACTCTAAGTTCACCAAAAGATAACCAGCAGGAAGTTCCACAGTTTTACTCGAACAACAGACGAAGGCCTCCTGTCAATGTGGGAGGTTCAAAATTAAGGGGGTAGAGCAATCCAAACAACAGCTGCACTTTAGGGCCAGAGAACATAATTTTGAAGAGGACTAGGTAATTGTTGGGCCAGGAGAAGGGGGAAAAGAGTGGAAGTAACTGTTAGGAAAGGGGCTGCTAAAAAGAGGTCGAGCAAGTAACCTGCAGAATGGGTGGGGACAATGATTAGCTACTCCAGTCCAAAAACAGCATATGAAAGGTGCATCTGAGAGGGTAGAGCAGTGTCCCCGAAAGTTGAAATCTTCAAGGACAAATGCCCTAGATGCACCGTGCACCAGGAGGACACTGGTGGAGGATTCAACAAAGAAATAGACAGCACCTAGGAGTACAAGACCACAATGCTGAGAATATAGCCACGCTCACCTCCTCAGCATTATCATTCCTATCTAGGTGAAGCTCAGTCAGCTGAAATCAATCACGAGTCACAATTTCCTGCCTTTCATGGGTGGCAAAATAAAATTATTGACATAGGATGGATAACCTGAGGTAATGATTGTTTACAGGTGACTAGTAAAGATATAGTTATCTTACTAGGGCGGGGGGGGGGGCGAGCAATCAATATTTTGGAGGTCCCGCAGCTCATTCGTGAGTTGTCAAGTCCAAGGATGATCTCCTCAAGTGCAGTTGGGTGGCGGGTGATTTGAATAACGCCGACCCTCAATTAAGAATAATGAGCAATTGAGGTAGCACAGGGTGAGGGGGAGGCTACTTTTGTCATGGAACCGAGCGAAGCTGGGAAACGATGAGATAAAACTAAATTTTTTCAAGTTTTTCAATCCTCTAATTGTATGTTTATATGAACATAGTGTATATTTGCGGGCTACTTTGTATTGTCTTGTAACGCAAGGCATTCTGAAAGGCGTCATGTCATTTGGGGGGGAGATGGTGTCAATTTTACTTAAGAACACGGTTAATTAGAACCATGACGTTTTCGTTCACCCCTCGAATTTGTGTCTTTGGTTGAAACTGGCTTCCCAAAATGTGAGAGGCTGTCCACCCTTTTTCCTGCCAGTAAATATGTATATCTCTCCTGGAACACCATCAAATTACCTGGTGAGCTCATTCGTTCATGACATTAGTATTACAGAAGATTGCCCTTTGGTAATAATCATGGGTGATCTAAATACAAAAGTGTTCAATTCTGCCTTCCTGACCGTTGCTATTGCTGAAAAAGAAGACGTATGGTCTATTCCGGAGATTTTGCTCCCAGAATAAATTAGAACAGATACGCGTGGTTTCCAATTACTTGAAACTCTGGGAAAATCGGATTTGGACATTTCAGTCAACTTCCGCACTGAGTCTACTTGATTATGGGCTAGTATCCTTTTCTAAGGTTTAGTGCCTGTGAGAAACTTACTGTATTTTCAACTGAAAGGAGTTATCACAGCTTAGTTGGTACAACTGTGTTCTTTAATCTCCAAGAATTTGTTCCTGGGATCCATCCCTGGGCATGATCGACTTTAGTAAGTCAAATGGTCATACCTCTTAGATAGCTAAGTATATTGCAACCTTAAGTGTGATGGTGAAATTATGGCTAAAGCGGTCTTTTATCTATATTCCTGCAAAGCCTACAATCAGGTTCACAATCAATAATAACATTGTGATTCTCAGCAGTGCTTAACAATTGAGCAAGTATTAGCAAGGGAGCAACATGGCCATCAGAGACTGGGTGAGGGCAGAGAGTAATCCTTTTACCTTGAGCTGTACCCTCATGGAAACACTTTGAACATCACAAAGTTATCACTTTTTAACCTTTTCTTAAAACACTTGAGGAATTTTGTTGTAACTTTCCCCAAAATATTTCAGGATTGGAGTTAGAATATTAAATATGGGGCTGATGTACGATAGGGTTTTAACCATGCGTTGACACATCAGGCCATTAGACTCCTGGACTATGGTAGTTAAAGCTGCACTTTCCCCAAATATTGTAGAAATAGAGTTAGAATAGTAAATTTAACCTCCCTGCTGCCCTGTTGGCACAACTCAAGGCAAGGAACACAGAGGTTGGAGGATGAAAAGGAGGAAGAAGCAGTGGCCACCTGTGTAGTGGCAGGAACTGTAACAGTAAAGGATATGATGGAATATCTTTATGACACAATGTTTAAACTCGAGGAACCAAGCTGTTTCCAGCCTGGAAAGGGGAGTTGGTATGGCAGGTTCTGCAGCATTTCAGCTCGGAAGGTGAATTACAAAGGCACACTGAGTTAAGTACAAGGATGATTTGGATAGTCAGGCAAGTGAAGTGTTACACATAGAAAACTGTTCTGAGCGTAAGACTGCAAATAATGCAGCCTTTCTCACCTGGTAAGTAAGGTAGGTTGCATATGCACACAGATCTGGAAGAGAATGTTAGATTCTGTCTCTCTGTGCTGGAAGGCAAACTTGGAATAGGAAGGGAAGAGATGCCAGCTAGTGTTTGTTGTTTTCTCTATACATCCCTCTCATTTTAGTCCCTTTTATATAATTTGAGTCCTGAAATGAAGATTAAATCTGGAACCAAATTAAGTAAGTAGAACTTTTTTGGGTGCATTATTTATGAGAACACTGCTTTCAATTGGTACTGCTCCACTTCGTAAGGAATGGTCCCACCGGAAGCCTGGTTTCAGAAAATCGAGGGACAGCTGCTCGTCAAGTTCTTTCTGGGCCATGTCCACCATACCTAGGTAAAAAAACACATTCAGTTAACTTTAGAAGCAATGAGCTATTTTTTTGCATCACAGCCTGCTTTACCTAAAATAAACTGTGGGATTTGTCACAGTGCTCATGTGAGAAAGTGATTGGGTTTCCAGTTCTAAAGTTCAATGAGAAATTTTAAGTTGAATACTTATATTGGGCTCTGGATTTGAAGAAATAAGTACAGTCAAATTGATTGACTCAATCTACTTCTTTACTTGATGTCTACCTGTCCTTATCAGTAGTTTTAGCACCAGGAACAACAAATGGCATCCGCTGATTTCATTCACATTTGTCCATTACTCCTATGAGTCTCTGACTCTAGATAAATCCACCCAGAACACATAGATTTTATACATCAAAATTTTTTATTTCGAACTGGGTCACCAAGAGCTTTTTCTCGATACCTTGGGTATTGCAAAAAAAGGATTTAATCTGGGTGAAGCAGGCCTTTGCCAAAAGAGTGGCTGCTGAGAGAGAGAATTCTGCCTTAGCAAAAAGTAGTTTTGAACCTAAGTTCTGGTGAAATCAGTTTCAGATATGAAGCCCTACCTTCTTCTGGATATGTCCAATTATCATTGGCGTCTTAAAATTTCTGAGACTAAATATCTTTCGCCACTTGTTATTTCCAAAGGGTGTTTGGCTTTCACAACCTACTTTGCCCCCTTTTACCTATTTGTACCTCCATGCATATAGTTTTGCCTCGTCCAAAGTTCTCTGCCCTGCGACATACATTTCTAAAACCCATACTAGCCAAGCAGGGTTTTAGGCAAATCAGACCGGCTTATTTATACTCATAGTGTTGTGTAGTTCCTAGCAATCCCAAAGATGTGCCACTACCACCCCCTGTATCTTACAGTGGTGTAGGTAGTTTCTGATAACCACTGACCACAACAACCCCGATTCCTCAAGGATCGTGGAAAACAGTACAGTACATTTGTTCAGTCATTCGTGCTTACTTATTCTCAGAAAATACACAGGATGGCGATTAGGACATTTTCAATAAGTATTTATTGGTCCATCAAGAGTCTTGTGTAAAACATATTTGCTGCGACAATAAGGATACAGTAGCATATGAAAGAAATCGCAAGCACCAATCTGGTGAATAGTAGATACATGTCTACCATAGTGCTAAGAAAAGGAACATATACAGTTCAGATAAGATAGTCTGCTCTGAGGATGACACGCCGCAAGGGATGTCGTACCGCTGCGTGTCAAAGATTCCGCATGTAAGACCCCGTGTCTGCGTAGAAGGAATTCTCCTTTACTTTGTAGGGGGAATGAGGGTCTGATATACAAGAGGGGACACTCCAGGGTTTCTTCTAGAATCGATATATTTTGAAAACAATCATAAATGTTTTGAAAACAATTATAAATGTTTTTCAAAACAAATGTGATCATGCACAGTGGGCTCTTGGCCAAGGAAAAAAAAAGTGGTGACCCTTATACAGAATAATTATGTCGTGCCTGGGGCCATGTTTATGTACGTCAGCTACAGGGATTATGGTAGAATACTAAGAGCCTGGAGTCGAAGAGACAGGAGCAAGCTACTAGGTAAAAGGTCACCTGTTTAGAACCGTTATTGTTGTGTGGATGGGACAACGTATGTAAAAAGGGGGCATACATGGCAGAACTATCCTAAAGGACATGACACCCACTCCTCATCAAAAGGTCAACTGGGTCAGCTAGATAATAATAAAGCTAAGACCATTAAAAAGCATAAGAATCATTTAAAACTAAAATACTAAAAGCACTTTAAAAGCCTGAAATAATGTTCATAAAAGAAAAGCCATTTTCCCTAAAAGCATTCAAAAGATCCTCTAAACTCGTATAAGTGGTTATTATTGTATTGAGCACCTTGAAAGCCACTATGCGCGGTTAGAGCAGAGAAGGAGAAAAATAAAACCAAGTCAGTTTCGACCTTCAATTTGGTAAATGTTTAAAAAATGCCGAATAGTTCCCATCACAAGAAATGCCAGTTTTTTAAGAATCCTGTGCGGAAGACTCAACATCGCTGAACATTGCATCCGCAGGTGGCAATCCCTCCAGTACGTCCAATATAATGTCGAGTGAGATGGTCACCTCGGATTCCCATAGCAGCTGCTGGGGAAGAATTAGATGCATGCATGCCTGGAACCGATGCCTGTACCTCTGAAGCAGAGCCGATTTCCCTTCCAACAGGAGCGGAAGCATCCCTTGGAGGCTCTAGAAATGCCTTCATCAACATTGGAATAGGTTGTGGTCAGCTGTACACGTGGGCCTGCAAAGGCTCCAGGAGCACGTCTATGTCTGGTGACGCAACCGATGGAAGTCTTAGACACAGGTCCAACACGCATCCAAATTCGCAGAAGAGGCAGTGGAACACAGGCAGAAAACAGTCTAGCCAGACTGGTCTGAAAGATTGGAACCAATACTCAATCAGCTCTCAAAGCAGAGGCATACCCAGGTAGAACACCATACGCTCACAACAACGTCATTCCAACAGTGTTCTCGCCATGTCTTGAGGGATTGAGACGTCCATTGCGAATCAACAGTATTAAAATCTGGATACCCGCAACTGATAGCAGGACTAGAGGAAGCCCTCCAAAGACACTTCCAAGTACGGAGTGTATGAAAGCTGGAAATACTCCGAAGATGATCTGCAATGTTGTTAAGAGACCTGATCCAAGATGCTTAAATAAGTGTACGATCCAACTCATATCAGACATGTTAAAGATAACGATTAACCATTTCTCTGAAATGGAACGGGAAGTTCGTACAGACCAGGGCCTGGATCCCTGCAGAAGACCTTGCAACTTGGAGATCAAAAGTCTCTCGGGCTGAAGTTAAGGTCACATTTTGTTGAAACAACATGGCTTTCAGTCTGCTCAGCGAAACAAACCTTATACTAGAAACACTTAATGAAGTCCACAGTGGTGCTTCCCTAACTGTAAGAGCCGGGGGAAACAATACTTGCTTACAACAAACAACTCTGAAGTTTACTGTGACTAGATATGCGATGCCTGGCGCCATCCTACAACAGCCTCGATCATTCAGCAGTAAAGAACTCCCATTTGAGAGCAACTCAAAAATTGGATGAATCACTGCAGTTGGGGAGCCTTTCAGGTAGCAAGGTAGCAAGATAAGTTTGCTATTGAAGCATTACACGCTTCATGAAGTGAGACCTCCTTACATACTAAAGATCCACTTAAAGCCTTCTCAGAGTCGTGATTGGCAGCGTGATAGAGCCATGAAGGAACCATTCCATAGATGGTGTGTCATCTACTGTAAAAGGTAACTTCTCTAATTTTTCAATGAGCAACATGGTGAACTTTGCATCTCTGTGTGCCATGATCAATTGTCTGTCGGTCAGATTATAAGCCGAAAACAAATTTGAGCCGTTAATATACTGCCATGGCACGTGCTAGAACGCAGTAATTGGAGTTTCCAGCTTAAAAGCAAAATGGAGCGCAATTGCGATAGCCCATGTTATAAAATAGACAAATCTTGTTCCATTATGTCAATTGCTGAGGACACAATGTTGCTCAGTGAATAAATACGTGAGTAAAGTGTGGTCATACCATTGTCTACGACAGTAAAAGCTTTTTCTAGGTTAATTCTATCAATCTCACGTAATCTCTCAGCAGCATCCTGTTGGGAGATGGCATATAAGAAGCGTTTTTTACGCGGTTTCTTGGGACCTAGCAAGAAATCCCTAAGATCCATGTTGTCAGAGAGAAGGGACAAGTGTTGTTTCACCTGTAATAGCATTAAGGTTTTTAGTCATTTTAGGCACAACTTCCCAACACTGTAAGAAGTCACTACCCCTGGGTCGTCTGTGCGTATATAGTGTGGATCCGGCCTAAAGGGTACTAAACACTCTTGTGGTACCCTTGAATCTGGACTGACACCTATTCATGTCAATAGGCCAAACCAACCAACCCTTCCAATTGGGAGTTGATGAATTGTATGTACCATTCTGTATCATTGCACCCAGCATCTCCTCACTTATAAGTGTGTCATTTAATATACCTTCAATAGGTGTGGCAAGGGGATGCGTGGTGTTTTCAGTTCTTTTATTTTTGCGAACCCGGAGCAGGTAGTCTGTTGCACTGTTCTGTTCAAGAAGATTATTTGTAATGCATGAGGCAAGCTCTAAATAAAGCCTCCGATCCCTGAACCTGTCATTCTTTTGTCCCCCAGATCTAATTTGTGTCTATCATGTCCCTCCAATAGTCAAAACTTTGTATAGACAGTTCGGAGATAAAGGGTGCTGAATATATAAGCTTGGTGTTTGTCAGCATCGTTTTCTACTCAGTTGCGTTAGTCTGTACTAGCTTATATTAGTACGACGTTGGGTTGGATGTATTGAAAAGTATGCACATTTCTGTGCGAATGTGGCAAAACTACCTTTCAGTGGTGCCGGGCAATGTTCCCATTGATGGTAGGTGTTTACAGTGTGGGAACGCTTGCTTAGTACAAAAAATGATAACCATAATGCTGGTAACAATATGTACTGTCGAGATCAGGTGTGTCGTCATACAATTCCCTGTAAGAAAATGCAGCAGATAGTTCTAAATCTGAGAGCATAGTATTTACAGTCTCAACGTCCCAATCATCAGAGAGTGTACTCGAGGTAATGAAATTATTCAATGAAATTTTAAATACATATAGAGTTTTCTTTTTTTTTTTTTTTTAAAACCTTTATTTTCAAAAGTCTGGACACAGCTATTCAGCCGACAACCCGGAGGTTCGGCAGCTTCGGTAAAGAGGAACAGAGACGCGTCCACAGTACAGTAAAGGAGGAGTGCAAAGATTCCATTTTTTAAATAAACACAAAACACACAACAACCCCCAGCAAGGCAAGAACACTGAATGCCCATGGTGATAGCCCCCCAGGGGAGGCAGGACCCCAATCATCTACCATTTACAGTACCGTGAAAAGAGGAAGAAGGGGGACAGCAGAGGCCAAAGAAGTTCATTAACCATACTGAGCTGGAAAGAAGGCTAGGAGGAAAGCTGTTCCTCGGGGGGATCCAGATCAGGGGCAAGACAAATTCCCCCCCTGTATTGGTTCCACCGCCCCCAGATGGCGTGCCACTTCCGAGGGCGGCCTCTAGCGCAATATACCGTCTTCTCCCTTAGCATACTCCAGTCCATATTTTCTTTCCACGCGGTCAATGTGGGGGGGCCCACGGATCCCCACAATCGCGCTATATCTCTCTTAGCGACCATGTTGCCCAGAGTCACCCATTGGGTCTGCGCCGCATTGTGATCAGTGGGCCCCCAGACATTCAGGAGACAACACCGCGCTTCCGGCTGCATAGCAATGCCCGTCACCTCCCCCATCACTGCATGGACTCTCCGCCAGAATTCCGTGATGACACCACATTCCCAAATGATATGCAGGAAAGTACCCACCATACCACATCCCCTCCTGCATAGGCCGTCCTCCGAGAATCCCATGTGAACCAGCCTTGGCCCCGTCACGTACACTCGATGCAGTATTTTAAGCTGCACCAGCCTCAGACGCGACGGGATCGCAACCTCCTTAGGAGAGGAAACAGCAGACTGCCAATCCTCGTCATCCAACTCGAGGCCATCCCTAGACCACTGGTCGCTCAACCCCAGAAGCATATCCGCCCGGACGTTTATCAGTTTCTTATAGATGAGCGAGATCGTGCTCTCGGGCATATGACCATCAAGGACCCGGTCCTCCAAAGGAGAGGACTCAGGCACCTTCTCACCCTCTATGAGGACTGATCGGAGGGCGTGACGCACCTGAATATAGCGGAAAAACTCAGATGGCCCCAGCTCATACTCCTTCTGCAACTCTTCAAAGGACTTCACCCTCCCCTTAATCAGGACGTCTCCGACCCTGGAGATGCCGATCAAGTCCCATTTGTCAAAGCCTTTTGTGTGCCAAAGCCTACCCAATCTCTCAGATTCAAACAGCGGGGTAGCGAGGGTGAGCCTATCCTTCCAGCCCAGCGAGTCAGTTGCCATCTTCCACACACGCACCGCCACACCAGTGGGCCCCGTGAGGGACGAGTCCAGGGACCGCGAATACAACGCCCTGTAATAGTTTCCACCACGCAGCAACCACCTGTCCATGGCATACCCAGGGCTGAGGGCCGGGCCATAAAACCCATGATTAATCGCACTCAGCTGGGTGGCCCAATAGTACAGTCGGATGTCTGGAAGCGCAATACCCCCGTCGTACCATGGGAGCGGCAACTTTGCAATAGCTATTCGCGGCCGCCCGTCCCACAGCAACGCTCGTTGGAGGCCTTCGACCTCCCGAAAGTAGTTGGCCGGTACCCAATCCAAAGTATTCTGCAGCGCGTAGAGGAACCGGGGAAGAGACATCATTTTGAACAGGGCCGCACGCCCAACGAGAGAGAGCGGCAGCCTCCGCCAGCCCTCCACATCCCGCCTCAGGCGCGCTAGGGGGGGGAGCAGGTTCCTCTCATATCGCACGGCAGAATCCATGGAGATAAAGATCCCCAGATACACGAAGCCCTGCTGAGCAACCTGGATCGAACAAGTTCGAGGGATCGGTGGAACCTCGCCACTAAGAACATATAAATACGATTTACTCCAGTTGATAACGAGACCCGAGTTCCTACCGAAAGATGTGAGTACGTCACAGACCACTATAAGTGATTTCTTGGGTGAGGCAAGATACAACAGGATGTCATCAGCATAGAGCGATATACGGTCCTCGTGCTCAGACGACCATCGAAGTCCCCGTATATCCGGGTGCCAGCGTATCCACGCAGCCAGCGGCTCAAGGGCGAGGGCGAACAGCAATGGCGACAGGGGACAACCTTGCCGAGTACCCCTCCCAAGCTGAAACGGAGTCGACGCCCGGCCATTTACCACCACACTCGCAAGAGGGCCCTCATACAGCAACCTCACCCAGCTCACAAAACCGTGGCCAAAGCCGAACTTGGTCAACACGGCCCACAAATATGCCCATTCCACCGTGTCAAAGGCCATCGTGGCATCGAGAGACGCCACAATAGCTGGTTCACGCAGCGTGCCCGCCCTGGCGATTACACCATGAAGGCGCCGAAGATTTAACGCTGTGTTACGGTGCGGGATGAATCCGGATTGATCCGGATGGACCAAGTCACCGAGTACCCTGATCAACCGGGCCGCCAGGATTTTAGCCAGAATTTTCGGCTCTGCGTTAAGGAGTGAGATAGGCCTATATGAGGCGCACTTATCTCGGGGTTTGCCCTCTTTGTGTATAACCACAATCGTCGCCAGTCGCTGATCCAACGGGAGGGCCCCACTCCCCCGCGCCTCCACGAACATGGCGCGCAGGTGAGGGGCAACCCTATCCGGAAATAGCTTGTACAGGTCGACCGGCAAGCCGTTCGGACCCGAGGCCTTGCCCGAGTTCAACGCGCGGATAGCCCCCGCCACCTCATCGATCGTTATGTCACCATCTAGATCGTCCCTATCTATATCAGAGAGACAGGGCAATGCAATATCACGCAGGAGGTCCTGCGAGTCCTCGGGCGGCTTGTCCGACACTGAGGCATAAACCATACGGAAATAGTCCGAGAAACACTGCACAATCCTCTCAGGTTCCACAATCACCTCTCCCCCCTCTCCCGTCAACTCTGGCACTACTCTATTGACCCGTTCTTTTTTGTCCAGCCAAGCCAGGAGTTTCCCGGCCTTGTCACCAACATCATACAGACGGCCCTGCTGTTCCCTACCGAGGGTCTTAGCGGCATTCGTCACCAGGTCCTTATACTCGGATTGCTTCAAGCACAGCTCATGCAGTGAGGCCTCTGTAACCTCCTCCTCCAGCGCTCCCTCCAAAGCCGCGATCTCCTCCTCAACCAGCAAAACCTCGCCATCTCTCCGCCGCTTGGCAGCCACTACAAGGGAGAGGGCTTCCCCTCGCAGCACGGTCTTAAATGCTTCCCACAGCGACACTGCCGAGTCCACGGATCCCTGATTGTCCTTGAAAAAATTATCTACTGTCTTTACCAGCGCGCTGCGTGTCTTGGGGTCTCGGAAATACCAAGGGTTGATAGGGGCCACCCTTCCCCCTCCCTCTCGACCCAGATCCAGCCTGACCCACACCGGCGAATGGTCAGATATGCCACGCGCCATGTGCCTGGCCTCAGACACCAATGAGGCATGCGCAGCCAGAGTGAGTAAGTAATCAATCCTAGAAAGGCTACCATGCGCCCCGGAGTGGAAAGTGTATTGGCTCTGTGTGGGGTGCCGGAGCCTCCAGCAGTCTATCAGGCCAAGCGTATCTAGAAAGTCTGGAAGCCACTTCTGAGCCCCCCCCCGTGTCTCTGGGCGGGTATCTATCCAGCAGGCCGGAGCCAACAGCGTTGAAATCACCTCCCACTACAAGCATACCCCCCGGGAGATCCAGCAGGGCCCTACCCAGATCTGTGAAAGTGGAGGCCTGCAGGGCCGGCGGGACATAAACCGAAACTAAAACCAAAGTTCTTCCTTCCCACCGCCCCGCCACCGCCACAAACCTCCCCCTATCATCAACAATGGTGGAGTCCACCTCAAATGGTAGAGAGGCTCTGACTAGGATGCCCACACCCCTGGACCCAGAGGAGAATCCCGAATGAGCTATGAATTTATAACCCTTCCTATTCAGGGCATAGCACGTATTACCTATAAGATGCGTCTCCTGCAGCAGGGCGACATCCGGCAATGACTGTTTCAAGAATTGCAAAACAATCCCACGCTTAATGCGATCCCCCAAACCATTCACATTCCAGCTTATAACACTTAAACCCCTACCCCCCATCCCCAAACGTAAAGAGGCCCACCCCACACCCGAAGAGCCCCCATGGAACAGTCCTGGAAATAATCACTATGCCTTGCTGAAACAAACCCCCCAACAACAACCCCAAAATCCCGGAAACCCCCCCCACCCTGCACCCCTGCTGCAGCTTACAAAGCCCCCCCAACTTGCAGTGTGCCTGTCGCCCTACCAAACCCAAAATCTACAAAAAGTACCCTAAGGGAGGAAAGAGCTCCCCTCGTCCTCCCACAACCTCCGTGTTTACTGCAAGTCATTATCTAAAGTCAGTCCGAGTCAGTCCGGTTCCGAATACATCAACCTTGTTCATCCCGGCCACTGTCCCCGTCTACGGCAGTGTCCTCGTCCGTGCGTCGTCGAGGCAGAGCGTCCAGCCATTCATCCGCCATGGCAGGTGACTCAAAGAAGAATGTTCGGTCTTCAAACACCACACGTAGTCTGGCAGGGAAGAGCATGGCGTATTTCAGATCCCTCTCCCGAAGCCTCCTCTTCACCCCCAGGAAGCCCTGCCGCTGCCTCTGTACCTGCTGGGTGAAGTCAGGATAGAAATTCACCGACGCGTTCTGGAAGGGGACCGGGCCCGTTACCCTCGAGGCCTGCAAGATAGCGTCCCGGTCTCGAAAATGAAAGAGCCGGGCGACGATCGGCCTCGGTGTGGCTCCCACCTTGGGCCGCCCACCAGGCACTCTATGGGCCCAATCAACTGCGAAGAACTTCCCTAGACCCTTAGGCTGCAGATGATTGAGCACCAAGTCCTCCACGAGCAGGTCCACTGAAATCTCGTCCGAGGACTCCGGGACCCCGATAATGCGCACGTTGTTGCGCCTGGCCCGGCTCTCGAAGTCCTCCAGCCGACGGGCTGCAAGATCATGCTCGGTCCGCAACTTACGGACCTCGGTCTGCAGGTCCGAGACATCATCGGCGAGGCCCATGGTCTTGATGTCCAGGGATTTGACCCTTTCATTTGTTTTGCCCAAATCCGCGCGGATCAGATTAACATCCACCAAGATGGTATCCACTTTGTGCGCCAGGGCATCAAACTGTCTCCCAATCGAAGTCTGCAGCCCGTCAAGTGCACCCATGACATCCTGCAGTGAGAGCTCCGGGGCCAAGGGTGAAACAGTCTTCCGTGTATCCGGGGACTGGCTCGGTGCACCCGGTGACCCCTTCTGCTGGGCATAGCGGTCCATGTTATTGGCTTGAGTGTAGGCTCCCCGCCTGGTGGCCTTGGGCTTCGGCCGATCCACCTCTGCTTTGCCCGACATGGTGGGCTCGAGCAGGTCGGGTCAAACAGGACTGCCCTCTCTCAGCGAGAGAGAGCAGGAGTGCTCCGTCTTACGATGGGTCGCCAGTGTGGCATGCAGAGCGTCCAAATGATAATAAAGCAGACGCGAGCACTCCCTGGGCTGGGCAGACAAAGGGCGAGAAAGTGAAAGTGAAAGGATAGGGACCTCCGTCCGGCAGTTCACACCTCGCCTGGCCGTTGTTGTTCAATTAGAGATCGGGCATCCTGCCAACTCGAGCCCCTGGCATCCCTTGGAGATGGGCCTCAAACTTCCGCCATGCATAACTCCGGTTCCCGGTGGGCGATTCGACCTCGGGTGGCATCGATCGCCTCCCTGACAAGTCATCTACACGATGCCATGCATACAAACAGGATTATATACAGGATAGACGACGGAGGGCACGAGGGTCTCGGGAGCTCAAAGCTCACGCGGCCATCTTGGTCAAGCGCTAGGCTCCTCCTCCACATATAGAGTTTTCAATTGTTCTGTAGGACCAAATAAATCATCTTAAACCCTATCCCAAACAGTATCCTTCGGTACTGAAACTGCTGTAATGTTCACTAAGGACAGGTCTCTCTGTTCACGATGTAATGAAGTCTGAGGTTTCAGGACCAAGTGCACAGGTAGTATTGCAGAGGGAGGTAATGTCCATTCAGTAGTAGGAGAAAGACAGTTACTATACCAATCCAAACTAAAAAGAACAGGATCCCTAATGCAAACAAAAGATGCAACCACGCGTGCACAAAGTAAGTCTTTTTCAGCCAGAGATATAATTGTCAGAGGTTTTCTGTTTTAGAAATGGGTGCTGTTTGCTCAGGTTCACTTGGATCCGAAGAAAAGTCATTGAAGTTGATGAAGTAGCAAGACGCAGTTAGATCTATTTTTGGTAGCTCAGCTGCATTTGTTGAACTGTCTGTTGCTTCTTGTGAAGGCACGTTGATGTAGATTTCATTGCTGGGCCGAATTACAATTTGTGTTTCAGGTACATTTGGATGTTGTTCAATTTAAACAGTGGTAATTTGTATTCCGCTATTTGTTACTCCTGAATTTTGCGCAGGGGAGTCTTAAAATGTTATAAGTCTTTCCAGCTGACCTTCCTGTAAAGTAGCTAGAGGAGATATGCTGCTACTTAGGATTCCACGTGGCCTACTGTTGAGAATCTGCCACAAAGTGTGGTTTGATCAGATCAATGGAGACAAATCCTCTTTCTTTCTTGCCGGAAAGAGGCGGAAGAAGTACTGTTCTTGTTCCTTGAACCGCCAGGACAGGCACAGGTGTTCTGTAGAACTCCTTCTTGTCCATGATCTTTTCCCTGACAAGGTCCCCAATCTTTGGGATCCAGGCAGGTCTTGCCGGAACCGGTTTCACGTCCCCTGTGGCAGTGCGTTTGATTTGAACGTTGCTTTGTAGTGCCAGTAATTTGTTGAGTTCCTGTAATACAACCAAACGATCATTCAATTCAATTTGTTTTACATCCGCCACTGTGCTGGCACAATCAAGGTCAGGTACCCACATTCTTGTCCCAAAAAGGATCTCATAAGGGGTACAAGGATTTTCTTGGCATGTTGTTTAGTGCCCTCTGGACCCCATTTGCTGATTGACACAACTACCGCCCGCACTTTTCTGTTAAGGATTGCTTTAGGTCCTGGTTTTTCCTCTCCACCACTGAATTTCCCTCTGGATTGTAGGGGGAGGAGTACTGCAAGGCCACGCCTATACTTTCCATGGCTTCCTTGTAAGCCCGCGAGCTAAACATAGGGCCACGGTTGGAATGTAACGTGCCAATTGCATATGTCCCGATGAAGCCTCGCAAATCCTTTATAACAGTTTGGGCGTCAGTTGAGGCCAAACCCACAGGAATCTAGAGCATGAATCCACTGCCACCAAGATGTACTTGTAGGCCCTATCTGAATTTAGGGGGCCGCAGTGGTCCAAATATACACATGCCAGAGGTCTGTCTGAAATTAGTAGTGATGTTTGTGGTGGCCTTTCATCTGCTGTCAGGTGTCGTACTTTAGGACATAACCCTTGGTTTGTTTAGACAAACCTGGCCGCCAGAATCGCCGCTTCAGTAATAAAATTGTAGCAGTGACTCCTGTGTGTGCTGAGCCCAGACCCTTGTGTGCAGCCAGAATCAAACCTAATCTGCGATCCATGTTTGGTATAACTCTATCCCTCACTCCTGGAATTTGAGCATAAGGCGTCTTTTGCGCATCTTATTTATAGGAATACTTGAGTGGAAAGCCCTTTGGCACGGCAGAGCTGTTCTTCATGGCGTTGACAGCTAACAGTATGTCTCTGTCTATCCTCGTGCTAGAACAAGTGATTGCAGCAACACCAGCAGTTTGCACTGTCACCTTAGCAGCTTCATCAGCCAGTGAATTCCCTTCAACGTGTACGCGAACACGCTGATGACTTAATGTGTGAATAACTTGAGCCTGTGGCGTGCATGCTTTCAGTTTTGCCACTTGTTCCCATAACAATTTATGTTTAATTGTGCAACCCTTGGACTCTCTAAACCCATACTGGCCCCAGTAATGAAGATATTCATTATAGGACTGCACACAGTAAAACTAATCGCACACCATTAGTGTGGGGAATTCCCGATCCGTATATTGTAATGCTAGTATCAGGACTTTCAGTTCTGCCAACTGCGCTGTGCAATCTCCTAAAGATTGTATTGTTGTATTGCGGGATGGAACTTACCATTCTGAATACGTCCCTTTACTATAGTACATGATGCGCTATACTGTTGTTTACTTCCAATGGTAGTCTGAGCAGAACCATTAGTGTAAATGATGTATTCATATTTTTCTAGAGGCAAGATTTCATTTGGAAGAGGGTATTCTTGTTCGTAATGCTGGAACGCTTGTGTTTTTAATGTAGGTTCGTATTTGTAATCTACATATGTTGCAGTGAGAGAATCAGCCCATTGTACCCATCGTGTATGAAGTGCTTTCGCATTTGGAATGCTGGCTTTGGTAACAGCTTCTAAAGTTGGTACCGGGGTGACAACGATTATGCGTTGCCCCTGTGCTAATGCTCTTTCTCTCACTACAGCAGTCTGTACTGCTGTCAGTATTTTTTCTGTGGCCACGAATGGCATTTCAGCATTTGTATATAAATGAGATTTGTATGCAATTTGCACCTTTATTAAAAGTGATTTATGTATATCCTGATAAACCTGGGACCCCCCAGATCACCAAGTTGGAAGAATTCAAGTGTGTGTGCATATGTTTTGATACCATAATTTCAGCCTGAACTGAACTGAGAGGATCTGTGTGCTTCTGTGTTCACTGATATGCTGTGAAATTAAGTCTGATTAATTCGTAGAAAGGTTTTACTCTTTCAGCGTAATACAGAATGTATGTTCTGCCAAAATGTAGGAATCCTTAAATGGATTGCAAACCCTTCAGGGTCTTTGGAGGTTGAAGCAGCACACACTTTTCTAAAAACGTTGGCTGCCAGTCTCTTAAAAAAAAAATGTTTTATTGCCATTTTTATGTTACTTTGAGTACAAATCAACATACAGGCATAGCGATTAATTGAAACAATACAATTATACATTGCATTTCATTGGTTCATACACAGGTGCAGAAGTAACTGCCGGGAAGATGCGTTTGGCCTGTGCTTGTCGGGCCTCAAACGTATGATGCCATATTGGGTCTCAATGCTTGCTTACTAGGATGCTATGTTAAGGGGCATAGATCCGGTCCTTTTAACCAACCAGTGTGTGTGCTTAACTGAAAAAGAAACTTGGAATGAGTTTGTTCGGGCGGGCTGGAGCTGCCTCTGCTAGCATTTGGGAATAGGGGTAGATGTGCCGCTGTACGTCTTTATGAACGGTGGGGCGGGGGCATCGCCACAAGCACGGAGTTTGCCGGGAATGTGACTCAGAGTATGGTACGTTGTATATAATTCTATATTTATGGGGAGATTGCGGGATCATGACTCTTGATGCGTCTCATGTATTCTGACATTAGCGCTGGAGGGGAGCTCGGGTTGTGTATTGCAGTTCCGGCAGTCAGGTGCAGTTGATTTCAGGGCTGGCTGTTGAGCGTTAGTTACGTGGTGATGGAATTGGTGTAGCAACATGGCCCATTCTATTGAGATATGTCTTTTGCGTATCCCTTGGCTGCCAGTCTCTTGCCTTCACTTGATAGCTCGTATCCCAAAAACAGGACATTGAGATGGGCTATTTTAGATTTCTTGAAATTAAATTTGTAGCCCAAAATGGCAAATCTCACACTTATGTTCACCCTGCACAAGTGTTCAAGTAATTAATCGTCCGTCAGATAGATGTCAGCTACATAGGAAACCGCCTCCTCGTTGCATGCTTGTAATAATTCTGATGCTCTTGCTGAGAATAGCACTGAGCTGTTCTTATACCCTTGGGGCAAACAACAAAATTGACACTGAGTGCCGAGAACAGAAAATATCTGATATCTGCTTTCTGGAGCTATATTTAGGCAGAAGAATCCATTTGAGGTATCTAATGTCATTTTGTATTTCTTCTGTACAATGTTATTCATTAATGCGGTACTATGTGCGTTTTGAACTGTAAATGCTCGTGTGCTTCAAATGTCGGTAGTCTAAAACTAGACAATATGAATTGTCAGGTTTATTACGGGAAACAAAGGATTGTTCATTGGGGAGGGGCACGTCTCAATCACACCTTGGTATTCAAGTTGATCTAAGATTTCTTTGACCTGCCTTTTGCATAGTTTTTAATAGGGTACTGTCTGTGGATTTGGAGTAGATTTTAACAGGATTTCGTGGTGAGTAGACTCCACATCCCACCCTACATAGTTGCGGTATAAAGCTGGAGCTAACGCTATATGAATGTTTTAAAGACTCTGGAACGAGGTCAGAGAAGGCAGGCAAAATGACGCTTTCCCCTTTTGGGAAATCACAAATTCTGGAAGACAATCTTTTTCTGCTAACAGGATGTCATATCCAAATGTTAAGTTCTCCCAAAAGAGACCTTTACCTTTTCTTGAGATGTCCCCTTCCATTTGGAGTGTAATTTTGTATAGTCAATGTGGGACACTCACTCTTGTATCTGGTGTTTCCACAGTGATGTGTTCATTCAATACTGCTGTCACCAGAAAATCCTTCAGGTTCTGGCGAGCTATTGTTACTTGTGCCACGCTGTCTAGCATCATCAGAGCCCATTACCCATTCAGAAGCAGAGTCCTCAATAACCTGGGCATTTCTAATTTTTAAGCCAGGTACTTTCTTCTTTTTGAATTGAGGTTTTGATTGTTTGATAATGTCATCTGAAATACGATGTGTTTCCCTTTTTGTCTTTAGTCGATCTTATTGCTTTTGTTCTGATCACCCGTCCCTCTCCGAGTTTTTGATGAACCCTGAAAGGAACGAAAGGAATGTGTATCAGTGTCCTGATACCTGTCAGGTTTCCTAATGCTAATGTTATCACAATTTCTAAAGTTATACCTCTTTTCAGAGGACTCCCATTGGGGAGACCCACCCCTTGATCGGGAATTATTTTCTGTATTGTTATTTTTAGATTGTTTTTTTATCCCATTTCTTTTCAGAAGAAAAAGGTGCTTGCTTCGAGTTGTCCGACTACCCGCCACTTGTGGCTTCCTTGGTTTGGCTCCCAAACTATCTATACCTAAAGCGGCAATCTTTTTTGGTAATTCCCACTCCTTGTTTATAGCAGCTAATTTGCTTAGGCAGTGGTGTATGGCCACTGTTACCACCTCCCTTTCTATATTGCTCAGCATGATTGCACAGACTTGGGCAAAAATACCCATCAGTTTCATCCCCAAGTCCAGGGCAGGTCCTGCCCCGTATTCAAACTCTATCTGTTTCAAAACCTGTGGAATAACTGCTATGGAAGGGGTACCGTGTATTCTGATGTATATGACAGCAAAGATTGTCCCCCAAGTGGTACAATCCTCAATCGAGGGAACCATCTGCATCAGTGAGCACATGGTTAGCATTCTATGTTTTTCCTGCGGACCCTCATGGGTTAATACTGCTTCCAGCTGTGCAATTTTTAGTGCTATCTAAAACGGAATTTTCCCCTGTTTTGAGGGGATTGTCCCCATCTCTGATTTTTGTGTCTGTGGGTAATTGTAAGTGTGGTCTGATGTAGACCGCCTGGAGCATGTCTCGCAGGTTAGACTTCTAATGTTCGCATGACGAACTGAACAATGTGTTTGTATAGCCTTTGTATATTGTACGTACTTCATCTACTGGTAGTATATGTATCTCAGGATGTGGAGTACATGTCGCTAAGACCGGCCAGGTCGCTCCTTCTATGCTGAGTGGACCGAGTCTTACGACAGATGTTGTGTGGGAGAGCGCCTTTAAACCAGTTTCTGTGTTGCTGGTAGGTTAACGGGACTTCGATGTCTACGTATGGAATTTATTCATCTGATGGTTCAACTACAATGTATGTGTGGAACAATTTAGTCGGTGGATCTGCAGGTGGGAACTGAACCCAAGAATAGAATACCTTTGATCCGAACACCTCGTGTGCCTCAATCACGAAAGTAACACAGCCACCTTTTGGGGGCACGCCGTGTTCTAACAATTTTATAGTTACTGCATGTCTGCAGTTCTCTGTAATATTGAAAGAGTTTGCTAATTCGTCTTCCCCCAAGCTACTTGTGAGGTCAGTCATTTTTAAAGGAGAAGAAAATATTTTAAGAGCTAGGGTTTTTCACAATGTCGGAACTTTTAACATTACAAGTTTGTTTAAACCTTAAGCCAATAAACAGGGTATATCTGCTCAGCTGAGGCAGATTTCCCTTACCACTGCAGACGTTTCTGAAAAGTGTGAGTAGGGCTTTCTGAGAAAGCATGACTGAACTACTCAGATTGTAACTGTTAATATAAGAATTAGACCAAGGTTGGTGGCACCATGTGATGTAGTTCTTAGAAATCTCCATGACCTGCGTGTTTTGGATGACCTAAACTGAGGGCTTGGTGTCCAAACCAACTACAGACACCCCCACAGGTTATATCAGCTGTTAGACCAGCTAGTTCAACAGTGCCACTACCACCCACTGTATATTACAGTCGTGTAGGTAGTTTCTGGCAACCACTGAACATGACAACCATAATTCCTCAGGGATCATGGAAAACAATACAGTACTTTTTGCTCAGTCACTCATGCTTACTTATTCTCAGAAAATACACAGGATGGCGATTAGGACGTTTTCAATAAGTATTTATTGGTCCAGCGACAGTCTTGTGTAAAACATATTTGCTGCGACAATCAGGAGATAGAAGCATATGAAAGAAATCGCAAGCATCAATATGGTAAATAGTAGAACATTTCGATCATAGTTCTAAGAAGATGAACATTTACAGTTCAGATAAGATAGTAGTACTTGCATACTCCTATAATCTGCGCCCTACATACTTTGCCTAAATGTACCTAGCCTAGATATGTAGGTGTAGCATGTATATGTACATATGTGTGTGTAGCCAAGAATCCCCTAGAGAAGCTCTAACCCCCTTATCAGATGGTAGAGAACAAAGGACCCCGTCTCTGCTCTGAGAATGACACCCTGCAAGGGATGTCAGACTGCTACGTGTCAAAGTTCAGCATGCAGGACCTCATGTCAGCGTGGAAGGAATTCTCCTCTAATTTGTAGTAGGGAATGAAGGTCTTATATACTAGAGTGGACACTCCAGGGTTTCTTCTAGAATTGATAAGTTTTTAAAACAATCATAAATGTTTTGAAAACAATCATAGATGTTTTTCCAAACAAATGCAATCATGCACAGCGGGCTGTTTGCTAAGGATAAAGTAAGTGATGACCCTTATACAGAATAATTATGCCGTGCCTGGGGATATGTTTATGTACCTCAGGTACAGGGATTATTATTGAATACTAGAAGCATGGTGTTGAAGAGACAGGAGCAAGCTACTAGGTAAAAGGTCACCTGTTCAGAACCATTATTGTCCTGTGGATGAGACAATGTATGTAAAAAGGGGGCATACATGACAGGACTATCCTAAAGGACATGACAATAGCTTCTGGCCACTCCCAAATTGTGCTTTTTTGTTTCCCATTTTCTATCTGGGGCTGTATGTGCATCCTGCTAGTACTGTATTCTGTTTAAGGATTTTATGTAGATTTTTGATGCTTGTAAATATTCAGTGTTTGAACATGATTTATGTCTGGACATATTTTATGTGTCGATTTGGCAGCTTATTATCTTAAGCCGGTTTCTTTTAAAATGAACATATTAATTGTACACGTTGCTTTGGAAATCAAATAAAAGTTTATTGAATTGAATTGACATCCTACTTTTAGCCTACCACATATATTTCACTAATATATTATTTTTTCGCAGCATCACAGCTGTGAGTACGGAGAAGCAATTTCTTCTGCCAACAAACTAAGGAGGGAGACAGTCTTGCCAGAAAGCCTTCACGGTCCCCATTCCTCATGCGTACCCTTTTCCAGCTCTGAACTATTCACCATCCATGGTATGCATGGTGTCAAACTCACACTAAGGGCAACAACAGGCCTATACCAGTATCAATGAACTATCCAAGTCACTGAATCCCAAATTCAGCACAATAGTCATGTCTAGATAATATGATGTCCATATGCATTTGATAATGAGATCAGTGGTCTTCCTTTTCTGATGTGGGTGTCTACCTTAAAGTGAAGGCTAAAAAGGTGCTAGGACGGCTTAACATGTACATGTCTCCTACATGCCACAGCTAATATGGCTTCTTGATGACCAAGATGTTGTTTTCTTCCTAGGTATTAAAGATAAAGTGTTTGTCTCTCAGCGCTGTCGTATCCAAATAGTAATGGCTGATGTGTTTATGACCACTAACATGCAGTTTACTCCTATAAAGGAGGCTGGAGTGATTGCCTCCTCCCAGCAATGAGGCACCTTTCTGCACACGATACTGTAACGCTTAACTATGAGTGAGCCGGTTCACCTCTCTAGTCTGTTGGAAGAGGTTCTGGTGTCTGTCTCTTCCAGTTACTGAGATAGCCTACTGATAATGAGGATGTAAGGTGTTTGTCCCATGCTTGAAAGCTAAAGTTGTTGTCTCCTTCAAGCACTGTTGTACAGTCTTACAAGTGAGAAGTAATATTGTTTAGTACTCTGGGTAATTCACTGTAAAGGAAAGGTTTGGAGGCTTTCTAAATCAGAGAGTAGGAGAGATTGTGTGCTCCTAACGCGGTTTGGGGTTTTCTTCATGATAAGTTGTGGGGATCTTCTTTCAATAGAACTGTACTTTTCCATAAATCCTAGCTAATATGGTTAGCACCTTTGAGCACACTAGTTTGAGGAAACAGGCCATTAGTTGTGTGGTCTGCACAAGCAATGGATCCACATCACCCTCCACTGGGAACCAAACCCCCCCTACAGTGCTTGACTCTCTCAGGGTAGCGAAGCAGTGCAGTCCAGGGCCTACTCAAGGGAAGTGGAGTGGGCTAGTAATCACCATTCGCTATTAATAAACGTCCAGTTTGCTTTTCTTTAGAAAAGTAGTAGTACATTTATTACAGATACACTAGTCAATAATTTACAAATATACATAAGGCTTGTGTGAATACCTTTGGCCACATTGCCGTTGACCCCTAAAATGTCATGACCCCAAAATTCATAGTACCTAGTTAGATACGCCCACAGCTGTCGTGCACTGCTTGCAGGCTGGGAACATGACCTGGAAGTTGGGCCTAATTAATAGCCGTTCCCTCTGGAAACATAAAATTGAAATCTGTCTATTGCTGGAGGAGGCCGATCTGGATGTTTTATTTATTACTGAAAGCTGGATTAAAGATAGCTCTTTTCCAGATATGTTAATGGACCTTCCCCCCTGGGTTTCAAATTCTTAAACAGGAACGTATAGGAAAGGTGGGGGGCGGACTTGTCGTTCTGTTAAAAAATTAATATAAGGGTGTCAACAACCCTCTCCCCATCGGAAAGCTCCCATTTTTCTGCCACCCTTTCACCAACATACACTTTCTCAGGGCTAATAATCTATAGACCCCCCCTGGGTCCATATGGAGAATTCTTCGATAATCTGAGTGACATCCTTGCCATCCTCCCGATGAAGAAAGAACATATCACTATCTTAAGAGATCTAAATTTTCATCTCGAGGACCAGAACTGTCCGAATGTTAAGAGGTTGCTGCATTGCTGCATGATCTGGAGGAGTTACAACTAACCCAGGTAGTATTGTCCCCCACACATATTAAGGGTCACATACTTGATACAGTAATTTCTAATGACCCCAAAATTACAGCATCCTCCCCAATTCCTATGCCGTGGTTGGACCATTTCTTTATCCCGGTTTCACTTGGCACAAGGGGAGCCGGAAAGAAATCTTCAATCCTCTGAGTCCACACAGATGAGGAATTGGTCAAAGCTTAACCCATAGGTTTGGGGGGCAAGCTTTAGCCTCCTCAACTCCTAAGATACAGGGAAAGGCTGAAGCAGCATATTCCAGCTGGGAAAGCTGGGTCACTCGTACTGGATCTAAACCAAAAATGCTACCCAAAAAGGCACCATGGTTCAACGCCCAACTTGCATCCATAAGGAAAAATTGTAAAAAACTGGAAAGAGAGTGGATGAAGAACTACGACACCTAACTCAAAACGGCATATAAGGCAGCCATTAGGCTTTATCATAATAAAATTAAAGATGCCCAGACAAAGATTTTTTAGCAAAAAATTAACCAAGCCCAGAATTCATCTAAGGGACTCTTTAAAGTAGTCAAATCTCTAACCTCCCTATCGCATGACAACCACTATATACAGGCATCGGAAGAGAAACAATCTAACCTCTTATTTCTCTAAAAAGGTCATGGATATCTACAGCTCTTTTCAGCAAGGGAATGGAAATACCATAAGCCAGGAATGGGACCTGAGGCAGAGGCCCCCTCTGTTGGCCCTCACTTGCTTCCCAGAAACCAACATAAACGCGGTGAGATCCCTGATGGAGAACACTAATTCAGGCTCGCCTCTAGACCCAGCCCGTCCACATGTGCTTGGTAAGGTCACTGAGACTTTGCTTCCATCTTTGGTTGAAATCATCAATCTTTCAGTAAAGGCAGGCGAGGCCTCAAAAGCCTGGAAACACGCGATAATCAAACCTCTATTGATAAAAAAGATAATCTACATCCAACTCAATTAGGGAACTATCATCCTATATCTCTCTTACCAATAATTGGTAAATTAACAGAGAAACACGTTAAGGCAGTGTTAACAGAGTTCCTGGAAACTAATTGTTGCTTTCACCCCACCCAGGTGGGCTTCCATGCTCAGCACTGTATGGAATCAGCACTGCTGGCAGCATAAGAAGAATTAAAAATGACCCTGGACCGAGGTAGCTCAAAAGCATTGCCAACTTGTCATGTAGAACACTTTTCAATAAATGATTGATCAAACCCTCATGACAACCATGTTTAAATAAAGCATTTTTCACTACATCATGTCTCTAAGTTTTTTTAACTCTCTTTGGGCCACAGAACCTGCAGCCATAAAATCAGCCCCAGGAGGGCGCTGCACTCCCAGCTGTAGAGCACATTCTCCAGCCTTGGGGGTGCTGGAAATAATAAACAAGTTTAGAGGGGTCCTCATTCTGTAGGTCCTCCTGTTTTAGGGTCAGTACCTTTTGTAAATGCTGTTAGGCCTCCTTGGGGGGAGGGAGCTGCGGCGCTCCTGCAGCTTCCACGATCCTTGGCCCACCACAAGCAGGGGAAAAGTGTTTTATCAGTTTCTTAGTCCTGCAAGGCATTATGGGGCGCTCCCTCAGGAGCTTGTGCAGATTCAATTAGCGGCTTGGGCACTTATTGTATTGAGCCGCGTGGCCTCGCACCACATGGTAAGTCCTTTTCCTTTCTGTTTTTTTCATCTCGGAGTGCCTGGTCCCACTCAGACACCCCCACGTCCTCCCAATGCTGGGTGCGGCACAGGGAGTCCACCCCTTGCTGCCCCACTGTCTTCTTGTGTGACAGCGGGAGTCGTCAGGGTTCTGTTTAGAGCGGTGTCCGCCCGCTCACCCAGACACGAGAAGTGGGGCAGGTCCACCTCAGAAGGGGGGAGTACGGTAGCACTCCCTGTCCTCTTCTTTCTCGTTCGAGCCTGGTGTTGGGATTCCAGGCTCCGCCTCCCTCTCTCTCCTTCTTGCGGGCATGACAGTGCACCTCCATTTATTTTGACATTGGGGTCCATAATTGGGGTCCCAGGCCCCTCAAATACATGAACTGGCCTAGGGGTTAGGATTCTCAGAGCTCTAGGGAGGGGCTACATACACGCACCCTCACAGAATTAAAAAGGGAAGATAGTCTTCGCGACGACCACCAGGCCCTGGCCCACACAAGAAGTGTATCCAAGACTTTGCAGCGGAGCTCCATGCTCTTTGTGTCCTCACTTGGGGGGGGGGGGCAAAGGTGAAATCCTTCTCCTGCTCATATCCCAGGCTCCAGGGGCCGTTTCGGTCCATCTTGGGCTCATTTTGCTCCTGGTGGCGAGCCCTAGCCACCTAGAGCACTTTCCATAGGCCTCCTGGCCTCCAATGTGACAAACATTGCAGGAGGCTGGTTCCACTGGCTCCCTGCACTAGCCTCTCCTTCTCTTTTGGTGCTTCTCTCCGCCTTGGCGCAGAAGTCCAGTTCTTTAGTCACCTATTCCTTAGGGGGTGTAAGGGGACCAGCTTACCTGGTCCTGGGGAGAGCCCCACTGGTCCTGGGGTCAACTGTGGTCAGAGTCCTTAGTCCAGATGGATATCAGAAGGTTCCTTTCAGTTGTCCATGGCTTCCCCCTCCAGTCTCAACGTCCAAAAGAAAAACCCAACCAAGAGTGAGCTCCACCCCTTGTGCAAGACTTTTTAAGTGGGTTTAAAAGGTTCTAAAAGCGAGGCACCTCTGGCCTATCCTGGGACCCCACACCACCACTGTCCTAACCCTCCTGCACAGCATGCTGGGACAATTCAAAATGGCATCACCCAGGCGTTAACAGTCACATTTCCTGTGGGGGACATCAGCTTTGCCCCTCACTGACATCACTGCCAGGACCTTTCCCACCAAATCTTCAAAGGGTAGCTCCATTTTGTGTTGGCTCCATAGAGGTCTGGGCTCCCTCCTTTGTTCAGTGGGCTTGGGCTGGCTCATCCCTGGTAAAGTGTGACAGCTGACTGATTGATGCAGAGCCTTTATCCACACCCCTTTCCTCCTCAGGAGCTGAGTTGAGCCCTGTTAACTTCACCCTTTGTGAGAGGAGGCCTTTGTCCCTGCTGTTGGAGAGAAATGTAATTAACTTGGCACAGCAGGGTGACAAAGGCCTGGGCTCTGATCCTGAGGTGAGCCAGAGAAATAAGACAATCCTGGACAACCCATAGGTTGGACTCATATCGTCAAGTTGGGCAACGGAAGAAATTCACCGGAAAATTCTACGTTAAGGTATAAAGTTGGAAGAATGGAGGATAATCATCTAGCAGACAGTACCAATGAAATATCCATATTTCTTAAAAAACTCCCCAAATCAACAAGAGGAACATACAAGACAAACATCTGGAAGTCTTCTAAGAACCAGGTACAACCTCCTTAAATGAAGCCTGCAACCTGGAGGTTACTATTGCAAAGAACCCTCAAAACTCAAGACAGGTTACCCTATCAGGCCAGCCAAATGCAGAAGACAGTCAATCACAATATTCCTGACGACGAAGGGGATTACAAGTTGGCCAGTGAAATCCCCCTGGCAATCTGCTCCTCAAACATTGCAGGATAGGATAGCCAGTGCAATTAAGCAATGAGAACCTGGTCTCTTTCTTTAATGATTATCCAATAATCGGTCTACAGGAAACCTGAAATTACGCAAACATATGTGCCCAATATAGATGCTCCGGCAACTAAAAGTGCAAATGGGAGACTTGGTGGAGGCCTTACAAAACTCATAAAAACAGAAATGGATTAATTAGCTATCCAGTCATTATAAATGGAAGCGATGTACTGAACATCAGGGTAATATACAACATGGGTATACGGATATGTATGATCAATGTTTGCATCCCTCGCCCTTAAACAGAGAGGAACAAGTTAGATGCCTTGTAGTATCAGGTGGGAACCATAATCCATTTAAATAAGAAATTCACACTGTTATTAACAGGTGACTTCAACAATTCACTATTACAGCATGAAGAGGATACAGTAGAAGACCCTACCCCTGACCACATCTTTAAAATTCCAGCTGCAATCTTTGAGAAGAGAAAAAAGAAGCAGTGAGCAAACCTAATCTGTGCTACCATCGCAGATCTAGGGCTGCGACAAACGAACACGACAATCGTTAAGGGTCAACTGGCTCAGGTCACCTTTGACAAGGGGGAGGTAAAATTAATCAACAATTGATGTTACATTGGTAACGTTAGCTGACTTCCAGAAAATAAAAGCCTTCAACATAAAACAGAGACCAGAAAGTCACCATAACCCTCAGCACATATCATTATGCAATCATATAGAAGAGTTCACCTGAATCGTGGGAGAGTTAACAGCAACAAAAGCCAGAAAAAAGATTATATGGCCCTGCTTGCAGGATAAAAATCAACAAGAATTACGGACTTAACCGTTCTTTACTGATCACGTCAAAGAAGCACTTGAGTCGTGCCAGGTATGAGATCTTTAAAAGTGCACTGATCTAATTAGAAACATATTTGACTTTCTATCATCAAAAGCTCAAAATCCTTCCTCCCTAAAGAACCAGCTAAGTCCACTCCTGATGAAAATTTGGAAAGTAAAAAAAAATGGCAAGAAGACAACTAAGAGTCCCATATCAGATGGCGTTGTTGCCGGATAACTCCCAAGCTATAAATCAAGTAAAAAAATGTCAGAAACAAGAAATCTATACTACCAATTTTTGTGTGGGTTGAACTGCACAACGCAATCCACATGTAAAATGAAAATACCTTTTGGGAGGTAGTCGGGTTAGGAACTAAGTCTAGTAGATCAGAGGAAGACTATCATATCCCATAAGCAGTATGGGAAGAACATCTGGCAGGGTTTTGCAGGGGTCCTCCACTGAATACTTTCACGGATAACAACATCACAGGTCAAGATAGATTTGTCATATCGCCTCAGGAGGCTAAACGGCTTATAGCTGCATGCAACAGATTGAGAGTCCCGTGTCTAAACGGCCTCTCCAGGGCAACAAAGAAAGACTCGGCTGCCTGAAGTTTGCTGGTTGCCACAATATTCAATTCAATGCTGCATTTTGCCATCATGGGAGGGTTCCATCATGCATCCACTTTACAAGCGGGGCTCCACACATTTGCAGAAGAGCTACAGACTCGATGTGGAAGGGAACATTTTCACAAAACGTTTATTAACTTTCCTTAAAAAATGAGCCAAGACAGCCAGCAGCCTAACATTTCACGAAGCCGGATTCCAAAGAGATTGCTCTACCATCGACAACATTATGGCATTAGCCATTATTGACAAGAGGGCACAAAGAGACAAAAGGAAAACATATTTGCATGTTCTTTTTTACTTTTCAACAGCTTTTGACAGAGTAACAGGGCCAAATTATGGGCAAAACTGAAGGCTTGGGGAATTGAGAATAGCCAGCTAGAACTTATAATGCATTTACATATGGGTACGTGGGTGAGAGTGAAACTTTCCCATTGTAAAGGCATGACCCCAAAAATCAACACCACCAATGGGCTAAAAGAAGGTTTCATCCAAGCCCCTCTCCTGTTCAATTTATATATCTCTGATCTTATGGAGGTGCTGCCGGATGTCAAGGGAGGTTTACCCAAAGTAGGAAACACCAAAATAGAATATCTGGCTTACGCTAAGGATATTATTATGTTATCAACTACACTGATTCGACTCTAAAACCAGCTGACCAGTTTACATGCATACAATTTAGATCACAATTTAGAGATCAATATAAGCAAAAAAAAATTATAGCATTCTGCTGCAAAATCCATTTACACCTGGTTCAGAGGGCCAGAAAATATTGAGCAGGCGCCCAACTACTCATATTTGGGAATTAAAATTGTTAACAAATTAACCTGGAAAGCCCACATGGAATACATACAACAGAAATTGGTCATTAGATCCGGTTCCATCATATCAGTCGGTATTTGTACAGTGCAGCTTATCACCCCCGGGGGTATCCAAGCGCTGTGGTCTTAGTGAGCCTTAGGTGAAGAGCTAGGTCTTGAGCCCCTTCTGGAGGTCGGCGATTGAAGGGAAGGTGGAGTGGGAGGTCGTTCCAGGACTTGGCGGCGAGGTAGGAGAAGGAGCAACCTCCAATGCGGCGCCGCTGGATGCGTGGGACATGTGCGAGGTATGCAGATCAGAGTCATCTGGTGGGCTGGCGGAACGTCAGGCGGGTCTGGTGTTGTGGAGGGCTTTGTAGGAGTGGGTCAGCAGCTCTTCTAGACAGGGAGCCAGTGTAGGCTTCTGAGGTAGGGTGTGATGCTGGTCCTTATAGGTATGTCAAGGATGAGTCTGGCTGCAGCGCTCTGTATGGTCTGGAAACCTTTGAATAGATGGGTGGTCGCTCCGGCATAGAGCCCAATCGACTGGAGACAAGGGCTAGAGTCACTCTTTCCTTGGTGCTTACTGGGATTCAGCTGAAGACCTTGTGAAGCATGAGGAGGGTGTGGAAGCAGGCGGAGGCTACTGCATTGACCTGGCGTTTCATGGAGAGATCGCTGGCTGAGGTTGCGGGCATGGTTGGTGGGGGTAGGTGAGGGTTTGAGTGTGGTAGGGCCACCATTTGAGGGCGCTTCCTCTGATGCCGATGTGGTGGAGTATTGTGATGAGGATATGGTGGGATACCACCGAAGGCTGCTGAGAGGTCAAGGAGGATCAGGGCTGCTGTTTCGCCACAGTCGAGGATGGAACTGATGTCGTCAGTTGCAGCTATCAGGGCGGCCTCGGTGGTGTGGTTTGAGCAGAAGCCAGACTGCGAACCATCAAGTAGGTTGTTTCCTTCCAGGTGGTCTGTGAGTTGGTGGTTGATGGCTTTCTCCAGGACCTTGACCGAGAAGGGGAGCAGAAAGATGGGGCGGTAGTTCTTGAGCTCGCTGGGGTTGGCGGAGGGCTTCTTCAGATGGGGTTTGACATCTTTGTGTTTCCATGCATCAGAGATGGTGGTGGTGGAAATGGAAGCATCGAGGATGTTGGAGAGGGCACTGCTCCTCTCCAGGTTGATGGGGAGGTGGGGGCAGGGGCAGTCGGTGCTCTGGAGTAAATAGAGCTCATGATGGCTGTGGTGTTTGGCGTGGTGAGCAGTGTCCAATCAGTGACAGTTGTCGGTGTGTGTCAAGAGGTGGTCAAAGTTGGTTGGCTGTGGTTTGAAGTTGCTGTAGGTGTCTGCTATCTTGTTGTTTAAATAGTTTGCCAGGGAGTCGCAGAGGACTTCGGAAGGGCAGATCATGGTCTCGGTGGCAGATGGGAAGGAGAATTCTCTGACGATGCTCAAGAGTTCTTTTGTGTGGTTTGCGCTTGCCTCAAATCGGTGGTTAAGGCGTCCTTTTTGGTTTCTTTGAGGCAGGGGTGGTATTTGCGGAGGGTGGGTTTGAAGGTGGTGAGCTCTGAGGGGTTCCTACTGGAGCGCCATTGTCTCTCTAGTTTCTTACACTCGCATTTGCAGGAACCGGAGTTCGGGAGTGAACCAGCTGGCATGTTTGCTGGCTCTGGTGGTGCTGGTCATTTTCATGAGATTTTCAACTGGTAGCTGAAGGTTGCTGAAGGTGTTGGGTCTGGTGGTGTTGAGGGCGGCCAACCATTGTGTCTCGTTGATTTTTTTCCAAGTGCGGTGTGTAGGGGGGGTGTAGTGGTGAGACATGGTGATCCAGCAATGGTGATGGGGATGATGCTGTGGTCTGTCCAGATGACTGTGAAGATTGGGTCCAGGGTGTGTCCTGCACAGTGAGTGGGGCTGGTGGGGCTGGTGACCAGTTGCGCGAGTTTGATGTTTGCTTATAGTTTTCAGGAAGTTGATGGAGTGGGTGTCATTGGGGTGGTTGAAATGGAAGTTGAGGTCACCGAGGTGAATGTTGTGCTTGGATTTGATTGCCAGGGGGGAGAGAAGTGTGGAAATGGCACAGCAGAAGCCGAGGCAGGGGTCAGGGGGTCTGTATGCAAGGGTTCCTCTGATGCTTGTGTCAGTGTCGATTCGGATTTGGAATTTTAGGTGTTGCATGATTGCTGACATGTTGTTTTCGGTGGTGGTGCATTCAAGGGTATCCTTGTGGATGATGGTGATGCCTCCTCCATGTTTATTGGCATGGTCTCCGTGTATCATCATCTTGTAGCCATGAGGTGTTGCGGTCGCAATGTCAGGGGTTGAGGACGGTGTCAGCCAGATCTCGGTGATGAGCACCACGTCAGGGGTGGAAGTGGTGATGGTGTCCCAGATTTCTGTGATGAGCTTACAGAGGCATCGGATGTTGAGCAGCATGCACTAGAGCTGTGCGGAGGCATTGAAGGTCAGTTGTGTGGGTGCGGAAAAGGTTCTGGTGTTGCAGGTGAGCTGTCAGCTGTGGCAGGTGAAGGGTCCTTCCGTGGATCTCAGTAAGGAGTTGCAGATGTTGTTGTGGTGGTCTCTGGGGGACATGTTAAGTAGCTCAGAGGTAGAGTAGCGGTGGATGGTAGGAGAGCCAAGGGTCCTGGTTCTGGGCACAGTCCAGGCGCAGACGGGCTTGCCTTTGGCGCGTCTGCAGTAATAGCTGCACTGCAGCCTCCATTAAGTAGGTCCTGGGGAGGGAAGGGCCCTGGGGAGGGAAGGGCACTGGGCGGCAGGAGGCTGGGTCATCGAGGGTGCTGAGAAAATGGCAGGAGGGCGCAAGGGGCTAGCTTGTTCCAGGAATTGAAAAGGCTGACTGTCTGATTGGCGCAAAATGTACAAGATAAATTACAACTATTACACAAAATAAATAAAGCCTAGTCTAATACAGGAAATGAAGGCTGACAATGCCAAGCAAAAGGTTAAGGGGCAACCAGTGCCGCAAAAAGCAGACCTTGGTAGTCAGAGGGTGGATCCTGGAGGTGAGAATAGGCTCAGGAGTGGCCCTCAATAGGAGTGGAGTGAGGTGAAAGCAGAGGATAGTGTTGGCAGGCTCAGGCAGCGAAGTTGACGAAGCCTGGCCAAGGCTGTGAGAACTGATGAGAGGCCCTACTCCCATAAAACTCTGTAAGTTGCGCAGATTATGGCGGAAATGCTATTGGGTCCACTGTGACTGTTGTTAATGCCAAACTGGCTCCGGTCTGTACTTATGGAGCAATATACGGGACTACAGAAAATACCAGGAGAACTGAAACAGCATTTATGGGTAGGAAAAGGAAAATACTTAACCTACGGAAAGTGACTGCCCACAGTCTAATCAGGTTAGAATTGGACCTGCTATCAATCATGGCCCGAAGAAATATCATCTGTATTAATTGTTGCATAGACTGTAAAGAGGCATTCAAGAACACAATAAGGTATGTATTAAACAAAGAACTGGCAAACTCAAAAAATTATTCTCCAGTGGCAGATTCCTGTGTTAAGGATCTCCTGGTAAAATGTAATCTGCCACTTCTAAGTGAACTAGCCAAAATGACCAGAGCTGCTCGGAAGATGCTGGTAAAGCAAGAAATTAAAATGGCCAGTGTAGTGTCTTGAGAGTTAGCAATGACGGAACCCTTTTGGCTCCTGATGAACTCCATAGAGCTGTGACATACGTGTTATAGCAGAATGCAATGAAGGCTGATTTCAAATGTGGAGTTCCTAGGTACGTGCAGGAGAAAAAAGACGTGTAATACTAAGCTCAGTGTATGGCGTAATAATTGGTGGGTACCTAGGCTCAGGAAGATGCTACAATTGGCGACAAGATAGGGGATAAGTAACCCAAAGATCGACAGTGCTTTCCCAGAGAGTTTGCTGTGGTCCAAGCAAACTGCTCGTACATGCCATGTGTGCCGTTGTTGAAGTACGGAATCGACCCTTAATGCATGTGGAGTCAAAGTGCTTTTCCATGTGCTGTAAAGCAGTTGAAGACAACAAAAGCATTGCAGAGAATCTACACGTTGTTGGCTGAGAATCTGCTGGTCAAGCCATACATTAAGGTACCGCATTGCAACACACGATAAAGTCATGCGTTATACAGAGCATTAATGTCAAACGCAGATACGCACAGATACAGAACAGAAGCGCTAAAGACTGCAGTAGTCAAATATGAATAAAACACATAAGGCACTGGGTGACAAACCAATTAACAAAAACGTATATGGTCATTGCACTTACCAGAGCTTCTTTTTTTTTCTTTATTGAGCAGAGCATTAAGAGCATGATATACATATTATGATCTAAATCATAAAAACCATACAATACAATAGCTTCATCTTTCCATGACAAATTCTTAAAAGATATGGCTATAGCAGATAATTGATATAAAAAAATCAATAGTAATTAAGAGATAACAATGTGCAAAACGTGTAATAAAGTGCAGTGGCAAGAAAAGTGCTAATGCTTTTTATAACAAACTACATATATTTCTAAATCAGTAACGAGTGATATTATCCCTCCTTTAAGATTTCTAGGTTACTAAAAAACTTCCAATTTTTGTTAAATTTCCTGGTGGCTCCCACCCGTCTTGCATATGCTTCTTCAAAATCTTGTGTCCTTTTCATTTTATTAAACCATTTCAAATGGAAGGGAACATCCCTAGATTTCCAATTCTGAAGAATTAAATAACGGGTTACAGTACAAGAAATAAATAGAAAAACTCATTCGACCTCTGTTAAAAACGTTCTATCACTACATAGTCCGAACAGGGCAGCCTCAGCCTCGAGCGCAACTTTCTTCCCGATTGCCTGATCTAAGTCTGAAACAATTGTCTCCCAGAAGGGTCTCAACCGGGGCATGTAAAAAAAATATATGGTGCCAGCCCCCCTCTCCATCCGCCCAACAGCGGAAGCACCTATTTTCAGCATCCGGATATCTTTTTTCAAGTGCTTCCGGAGTTAAATAAGCCAGCCATCGTGATAGGAAGGCCATCCTTTTGAAGTTAGCTGCACGCAGAGATTTACTTCCTAGGTGGCATAAGGCTTCCCATTCGTTAAAAGAAAGAATGCATTGTGTCTCACGGACTATTCTTTCCAAATGATTCTCTATCAAGGGTAATTGACCCTGGTCATGTAGCAAACGATACCAATTACCTACGCCATTTACCTTGGCCCCATAGAGAGCTACCACAAGTTTATTAGGAGTGTCTAGAATCCGTTCGTGTTTTTTTAAAAATGAACAATTTGTAAATATTCAAAAAAAAGGCAGGTTTCCTTAGACTCCCAATCCTTGCCATTACCTCCTGCCAGGAGATCACCTTATTTTGAATTAAAAAATGTCTTAACTCCCCTAGCCCACAACCTTCCCAATTTTTCATATGGCTTACTCGGATCTGGAGGCCGAGACTAGTACATAAAGCACTGGCTGACAAACCAATTAACAAAAAAGTATACGGTCATTGCACTTACCAGATCCTCGATAAGTTGAGCTTTATGACCTCAGCACCGGGTGAGCAGACCAAAGGAGTAGCACGTGGGTTGTGCTTACTGAGATGTCCAATAACTGAAGTCGCACACCACCAAAGCTGCCAGATGGTGGCTCAGAACAACTCCAGAGGTCTCCAGAAACTGTAGGACTATGATGGAGACCAAGAAGAAGGTCACCGTACCACAGACTGCCCATGACGGTCCAGAAACCAATCCATTGTCAGGCCGCCGGGATGGTGCAGATGATGCTGGCCCTGGTGGAAAGCTGACAATCTCTGAAAGAGCTCCACCCTCAATGTCAGCCACTCCCATAAATAGTTACAAAGCTGCTGCCTTCCTGAAACCACCACAATCTTTCAGTAGCACCAAAAAGCTAAATATTGGTGAAAGATGGATTGTGTGGATAGAGATATTTGAAGATTTCATTGATACACTTTAAGAGACTGACAACAAAAAGATGATCAAATACCTCATAAATGATGGTGTAAAAGAAGTCAGTCAATGCCCAATGTAGATTACAAAAGAAACATTTTCAGTCCAGAATGACAGAAAGTTGGTGAAACCACTGATATATTTGCGTAAAGAACCAAAAACACTCATCGAACACTGTAAGTTCAATTAATTTAATGTCGAATAAAGCTATAGGTCTTAGAGTTATAGATGGATGCTTGTCAGATTCATTCAGACGACAAATGCTGAAAGACACTCTTAGTCTGGCGTGAACGCTAATGTTGCCAGAGCTAAAGAACTTGTTGATACACAAGCTGCTGACATGGCCAAAGTAGGTGACCAGAATGAATCATGATTGTGAAAAGTAAGCCAAAGCAAAAGACTGAAGGACCCAAGGGGATGTCTAAATGTAAAAAGAAGTTGTGTTTTAGATGTAGATTTTGGGTTCCTCACGAAGGCAAATGTCCGCCGTTGGACAGATATGTATAGGCTGTGGGAAGGAGACCCATTTTGCGATAGTTTGCAAAGCTAAGGAAAAATCAAGTGAATCAAGGCACAAAGACAAAATGGCAACCAGAACCTCCAGTAACAACGTTCAACGTGCACCCACAAGGTCAAGCGCAACATCCTTTAAAACAAACAGACACTGAACTAGGTTGGTTGTCATCTAAATCATCGTCAAACAGTTTTTTTTATATAGGCTGCTCTTGGGTTTGCCTAAATTTCAATACATGTCCCCGGAAATCTACAAGTTCCACTGCTTGCCAGTCAGAAGCCGTATTAAATTTAAGGCCCTTTGTATAGCCCACAAGGCTCTACACAATACAAGTCCTGAGTTTCTTAGGCATTTATTTGACTGGAACAAATCCAGTAGACTCCTGCGCTCATTTGGGGCTAAGAAGATGCTTTTTCTAAGATTTCGCAGGATGAACTGGGGTGATAGGAGTTTTTTCACAGAAACAACCAAGTTTTGGAATGACCTTCACACATATATTAGGGCTTTACCCTCCCTGACTCATTTAGAAAGGAGCTTAAGACTTGGCTTTTTAATAACTAAAGAGTCCTTACAGTCTTGTTAGAGTAAGTTTAGAGCCAAGACACATTTGGGTATTTGAGTGCTCTACAAATCCCTTTAACATAACATATCAGTATCAAGTGAAAGTGAAGAAGATGGTTGTGCCATGCCGATGTTTACCTCAGAAAAAAGCATGTGCATGTTGGATTGGCCGCATGTGAAAATAAATGTCAGTAAAGAAAAGTTAACATGCCAAAGCACCAAAGTCATTCAAACACTGTCCGAAGATTACACTGAAAGTAAATGGTTGTTCAATACCTTTCATCATAGACAGTGATGGGTCAATAAACATTATGTCTGAGGAAAAATATGATGAATTGTCTCTATTACCACAACTTACACCATCGAAAACCAAAATGTATACCTGGCTGCATCGATACCCTTAAAAAGTCAAGGTTCATTTGTAGCAATGACTAAACACAAGAAAACAAAGGTGCAAGCAGCCATTTAAATGCTTCAAGGTACAGCGTCAAGTGCATGTCTACTCAGTTTCAGTACAGCTCCTGATACAGGACTGATTTCCGTAAACTACAACATGAATGCTCACCACGAAATAGTAAGTCATTTCCCTTCATGGTTTCATGGTTTAGCAAAGCTTAAGACTATGATAGCAAAACTTCAAATTAATGAGGACATCCTTCCTGTTGCCCAAAGACATAGACAAACTGCTTTTCATTTCCAAGTTGCTGTTAAAAAAGAACTTGAATCATTACTTACGCATCATATTATTGAGCATTCCACTGGTTCCATGCCATGGGTTTCTCCCATCGTGGTAGTGCCCAAAAAGAACAGTGAAGGAGTGGTACACATATGCACTGACATGCGTCAGACAAACAAGGAAATTGAACAAGAACGACATGCATATCCACACATTGCTGACATAATAATGCAATTAAATGGTGCAAAGGTCTTCCCTCGCCTTGATCTGAATAAAGCCTATCATCAGTTGGAACTCGAAGAAAATTGCAGGTACATTACAACTTTTCAACACATGTTGGTCTGTTTCGATACAAAAGACTACATTTTGCTCTGTAATCGGCTGCACAACATTTTCAAGACGTCATTCGATGTATCATACTGCCTGCCGTGAATGCGTTCAATTATAGTGATGACATATTGCTTTTCGGAGCTACACAAAAAGAGCACGATAACGCTCTCACACAAGTATGTCGTTTACTCACTGATGCAGATATAGTTGAGTTCCACAAGACAAAGCCTAAAGTCTTTAGTTGTATCTTTTCTCATAGGGTATGACACCCGATCCTGCTAAAGTACAAGCACTGTCAAATGTTGATCTCCCACAAGATGTTTCAATGGTGTGTTCCTTTCTTGGCATGGAATGCTACTGTTCCAGACATTTGCAAGACTTTGCCACTGTAAGGGCTCCATTGAGAGATTTGACGAAAAACAATGTTTTATTTCATTGGTCACATGAATGTGTGAAAAAGTTTAGGAAAAGCAAACAAGTCATTAAGAATGCTACTGAAATGGCTTCTTTTAATCCGAAGCGTCATACAGAGGTTGCTGTCAACACTAGCCCATTCGGGTTAGGCGCTATCCTTGCACAGCACAGCAGACACTCAAATGTTCAAAGGCATTTAGGGGCATTTTCAAGTAGAAGTTTGTCCCGAACAGAACGTGCTTATTCACAACCTGAAAAAGAAAGTCTAGCTGTGGTATGGGCTTGTGAACATTTCCATGTATTCCTGTATGGTAAGCATTTTACTCTGGTAACTGATCATCAACTTCTTCTAACTATATTTGGCAATCCAAAGGCCAACATGCCTCCTAGCATTAACCATGGGGACTACGATTACAAGAGTACAATTATGACATTGTACATTGTCCAAGGAGGGATCAGAATCCTGCTGACTATATTTACAGAGTGCCTATAGAAGGTCATGGTATTGATATTGGCTGAGCGTAGGAAGCTGGGTTTCTGTTGCAGTTACCCTCCCATATTTTGCCAGACTACTGCTGCACTTTGACTTGATGTACCCTGGGTCCCTGCCAATCAGGTTCCTAGGGCCTGTGTTCTTCCCAAAGGTACCATGGGCATCAAGGACACAATGGCCAGGAAAGGCCTCTAAGGGCTGCCACACTTATTGTGTCACCCTCAGAGGTCCTGTACCTTTACACACACACACTGTCATTGCAGGTGCATGAGCCCTGTACCCCTACAGTGTCTAAGCCAAATCTTAGACATTGTAAGTGTAGTAATTCCATTAAGAGTATATGGTGCTGGGAGTTTCCCATTACGAACTCTACAGCACCATAATGGCTTTCCTGAAAACTGGGAAGTTTGGCATCAAACTGCTCAGCATATTCAACCCACACTGATGCCAGTGTGGGATTTAATGAAAAATGCGCTCAGAGGGCATCTTAGAGATGCCCCCTATAGACCGACCAGCCTCTGGTGGGTTCCTTGACTGATACAAGCCAGCCTGCCACCACGAGACATGTTTCTGGACCCCTGGGGTGGGAGCCTTCGCTCTCTTAGACCAGAAACAAAGCCTTTCCTGGGTAGAGGTGTACACTCCTCCCCAGGCCAGGAAGAGCCATCTGTGGCAGGGTAGCTTCATAGGCCTTGCAGCCTTTGTAATGCGACCCCTAGCCTCTCCTGATATCAGGAGCAGGCCCCCTTCCCGTCTCCCCTTCTTTTCGGCAGGAAGACAGGCTGGAAAAATTAGCCAGCCCAGAAGGTGTGCCCACTTCTGCCAACCCCACCCCTCAGGTGGGGGAGGCGAGGTGAAGCCCACTCTTCAGTGCTAGCCATCTTGCAGATGGCAGGAACTCCCAATCAGGATTAGGGATTGTGCTCACTCCCAAAATGGGGTGAGCACACCAAGGGTGTAGTCATCCTAAGGTCAGTAGCCCATTGGCTACTGACCTCAAGACCCCTAAAACGCCCCATAAATACAGTATTTAGGGGGCAGCCCTGAACCAAGAAGACAGATTTCCGCAATCTACGAAGAAGGAGGATGAAAGAAGATGCCCAGCAGAGGATACTGCAGAGAAAAACTGACTTATCCCCAGCCCTACTAGCCCGTCTGCAGTTTTCAGAGATTCTGCGCCAAAAGGCACCTTGTCCTGCAGCCAGCGACCTCCAGAACCCCTGGGTGAACTGACTGCCTTCAACAAAGACAGGATCGCCAATGAACAGCAGCTCTGTTAAAATAAAATCTCCAAAGCAAGACTTGGAGTCTGCTGAGGACAAAGAAACCAGACGTTTGGAAGTACCACTGCACCCGTCTCCTACAGCCCGAGTTTGAGTGGCCCATCGGTCCCCTAGCACTCCAGAGTCTGAGTCCACAGTGAATTGACCCCTCCAGGACTCCCCGACATCGCCTCTGCACAGAGACCCCTCCCAACCGCGAGTGGCCTAGTAAGGTGAAATCTGACCTGAAAAGACACCCCTCCATCCAGCCGCCCTGTGCCCTGGAGAAAAGAACCTGGGGTGCATCTACGTCCCCGAGTCCTCCAATTTACCTGTCCAGTTGTTGGTTCCTCCCAGAGTTCTTCCTGGACTGAGCCTGCAGCTAAAAACCCCAAACGAAATTCCCTGTTGAAAACAACAGGGCACCAGATGTCAAAACAGCACCCTGCACCCAGCCGACCCCGGAGCGGCTGCACTTTGTGTGCGACACCAGATCCCCCTTTGCCCAGAGCCTAACACCAGGAGATTTGCTCCCACAACCCAGTGGCCTGCTCGTAAGCAGCCACCAACCAGAGGCCCCCTAGCCCCCATTGGATAACATTGGGCCTCAGCACTCTGCATCTGGACTCCCTAGTGCCACTGAGGGTGTTTTGAGAGTGCATCCTCGACCCTAGGGGGAATCCTTGTTCTAACCCCAGAAACTCAACCCCAAAGGCCAAGAACTCACCTGGTAACCGACCGCTTAATTTCTCTCCATAGGAATCCATTGACTGTTTTTCTCTGAAAAATGTTCTAAATATGGAGTTGATTTGTATGGAAACCTGAAACATTACAATTGTGCAAAACTGATTTTACTTCTATTTCTATAGGAAATGTTCCAGTGTGATATCTAGGCATATCACACTGAGTAAAAAACGTAACTTAAAAAGTAATCTGTACAGTAATTTCAATACCTTGATTTACCTGTATTTCAAACAACTGCATTTGAACTTGCAGTAACTTGTAAACACTGCATAATATTTTGCAAAGCATTTATTTAACCCACCTGTGTCAGGCTTAGCTTGGTTCTATAAATAAAATAGCTAAACAATATTCTCTTAAAAAACAAAATTGGTCTGAGTTCAGTCTTTGAGTGTGTGACATCATTTGCTGATTGAGTGTGTACAACCAATGATTAACACTTCCCTTTGATAAAGCCTTACTGCTCACCCACACTACCACAAATAGAGAGTGCAGTGCTCTCTACTTTTACCTCTGCCTACCTTTGGGGTTCCACTGGACTCTGTGCACACTATACCTCATTTTGGTACAGTATATACAGAGCCAGCTTCCTACACTGAGTGCCTGTAGAAGGTCATGGTATTGATATTGGCTGAAGCCTAAATCAATTTCATTGTAAAATAAAACACACCAGCTGCCATTTAATTACCACAGATTATCACTGGGACGAGCCATAATAGTGATATGCTAAAGCTGAAATATATAACTGTCAGTCGTGGAACCAGCACCCTCGACCTCTCACCAGTGATGGTGAATATCAAAAACACAAAAATGTCAAAGATGAACTGTCCATAACTAAGGAGGGAGTTATACTGTGAGGGTCAAATGACAAAATATGTATCTCTAACAATAAGAAGAGGGTAAGGATATTTGCGTTCTATTTAATTTGTAGAACAATAAGTCTTTTTTTCTTTGTGAGGTAAGGTCTTAATTTTCCACGTATTGTATATAGTTTTAAATTACTGAAACAATAAACCTCTCTTACTAAGTACTTAGATAATGTCTTGGAACTCTCAGATTTTAGTTTGGCATACAGGCTCCACCCCATTTTGAGGTCACTGGTTTCCGTAAGCAAAAGAGAAGTGAAACTGCACTCTCTGGCAGTCTTCCCCATAGGTGTCCAATGGAGGGTCACTGCAGACTAGACAGAAAACCACACTGACTTTCTCTATTAGTGTACACTGATATGTTGAGGTCCATGTCAATATCCAAACCTGCAGAGTCCTCTCTATGCCAGGCTACCCCTTCTCAGTTACCGGGCCTCGCACAATAGGCATCTCACACGTGTGCACACATGTTAATGTGTAACCAGCCAAGTGCCCCTTTCCCATGCTGCGTCGGAGTGGCCTTATCTTAAAAGGCAGACAATGGCAGTAAACATGCACAACGAATTTACCATGTGTTTACCCTGGGGAGTCACCAGTTTGGACACTCACCCACAGTAAAAGGGTAAAAAAGCAGGTGATCAAAAAGCGAAAAATACAGGCGGATTTGATGAGCAGAACCCATTGCCTAACAGGTATTTACTTTCATGCAACTGACGGGTGGTGTATGTAGTTCTGCAGAGCTACGGGATATCTTCAGATCAGTAAGAGCATAGAATGACACTGAGGAGTGAGGAGAGAGGACTGATGAGACTGTACTGTGAGTGACAGAATGTACTTCTAAGTGGCGGGCTGGGGTACTTGTCTCCCTGGGTGATGTGATATCCCCAGAGACGTGGTTTCAACATGTTTATTCTCTATGTGCATGGGATCACCTCAGCTTTATAATGGATCCATAAAAGGTGAGTGGAAAGTGACCAAACTGTTCACTTAAGGAAGAGCGAGTCAGGATTGTGTGGTTTTTTAGGTCTCGCCTAGCTATTGCGTAGCAATCGCGATGCGAGACTCTAGTAAGGGGCTCCCAAAAGTGGATTGCATGGCGAGCACGCGCACAATCACGTGCATCGTGCCGCCATGCAATCCACTTTTGGGGAAGCGCTTCAGCCCACTGGCGCGTGCACTGGCGACGGGCGTGCGGTTACGCGCACAATGACGAGCAGAGGCGCCATATGGCTTTCCTCTCTCGTCATGGTGCGCGCACATCGCACACCACTCGCCAGCCAGCCTGCTTTCACTTTTGCGCCTCAGTCTTGTTTATTTAACTAGTACGGAGTTTGAGCCACCCACGGAAACAGGTTGTAAGGATCAATGGTTTTGTTCCGCAGGAGCGCCAGGAATCCTGAAGAGAAGTCCTCTGTCGTCCCTCACGCCCCTTCCGCTCTATCAGACTCTAGAGCCAGGAGGGACGCTAGGGAAAACAGGGAAACAAAACAAGGGTAGGCGGGGGGAAAAAGGCCGATCGTGCAGCACCCAACTTCTAGGTAACAGGCAGAACTTCACAGCTGTAAGACAAAGACACTTCGTTAATGTGCATTGATTTCCCCTCTTTCAGTCTAACCTTGTGTGAGTGAAAATACACATACCATGCTGTTTTTGACTTTGGGGATTCTCAGCATGTATCCTATTGTAGACGTCAAGACCCCTATGTGAATACACAAAGATTACAACCAATGTTCACCACTTTCCTGGACCAACAATCTATAACTGTAATGGTGGCTCTTACCCCTATCTTCTAATGAGTGTGAATCGGCGGAATGCTAGTCTCCTTGTGTGTTCACTGATAATTGGAGATGAATATGACAACGAAGAGCTGCAGGGAATATGGGTGGAAAAGAATGTAAGGGATATGCGTGAACAACTTTCTCCCAAATATACTCATGCAATGACCAATGGTTACCGTGTTTAATGATGAAGTACCACTGTAACCTATGATACACCCCAAGGGTCCACGCCAGTTTCTCCTGCCTAATGGGGAGGGTAATGAAATACGAATGGAACTAAAGAGAAAACAATATTGCTCTGGCCAGAAGAGTCAGAGAGAATCCTTAACCGCAGGATTCGTGTAAAACAAGCACAAGAAGTCCACAACAGCGAAGAGAACCGCCCCGTGAGTAGCACCACGCTACTAACACCGAGGCCTTACTTGACAGAGGCTTCTGGACCGTGGGCGACCTCAGCAGGGCAATTGGACCAGCGTGCGACTACCGTTGATGTCCCCCAACAACTCCGGGAAATACAACCACTGCCGCACAAGGAACAGCGCGGAGCTCGTACGGTCCGCGACACAACGACCTCTGAACCGGAAACAGGAAACGCTACTAAACAGGAAGTCAGGCAACACAATGAAGGGACGGAAACGGGCTAACAGCTAGAACGCTAAGCAGCGTTAGAAGCCCTCGATGCTCCTTAAATACCTTCCGCATCTCCAGGCTTGTCCGCGGGGCATGACACAGGTTGCTTTTTTTTGACAAGTCACTCTGCCTGCGTAATTATCCTTCCGATGATTAAATGGAAAAATAAATTATCTTCAATTTGAAATTTGTAGTCATGACATTTTGCTCTGTATTCTTCGGATTATCAAGGAAATATTACAAGAGGGTTGGAGCGCTGCTTGCACTCTGTCCTGGTATATTAGAGAAAATAGTGGCTGACCGTAGCTGCCTTGCACCAAACACCGATGTTGTATTTCAGTCATGGCCTCACCCGTTTTACAGTTTGCTCAGCAATCGCGGCTGAAGTGCAGGCTTCTGCATTCTTGCAGCCCCGCCTCACTCCGTAGTCTAGTCTACACCCAGTACTCGGGAGTCGCTCACCTCGGAGCAGCGATGCTCCGTTTTCTGCCGTCCTCCAACTGCCTCTATCGGTCCTCCTGCCTTCGGTGCTGGCTCTCTCCCTGTCACGCTGTAATCTGCTGTGCGAGGGCTGACAGGCTGCTTTCTGCTTCATTTCCAGTACAGCTGTGCCAGTCGACCCCTGATCGTGGGTGGTGCCTCTCAATGTGTCTCGCCGCTGACGCCAAACATTTCCTCAGAACCGCCAAAGAATTTACAAAGGTAGGGCACTCAATGCTTCAAAGATTTTATTGTTCGGGTGGGCTTACAACAACGGTCGCTCGGGATGCGTTTCGGCTTCCGCCTTTTTCAACATAAATGTCGCCATTTTGGAAAGATGTATTTATATCCCCATACATGTTCCTGGGCATGACTTCATCATAACAAGCATTTGCAATGCAATAGGTCTCGCATTATTAAAGTTGAGCTATTGGTGTTGCATTATTATTAGCAATGCCAATAGCTCAAACTTTAATAATGCGAGACCTATTGCATTGTAAATGCTTGTTTCATTTGTCATCGTCATTTGTGGTTTTCATTGTCCAACCGCTGTCAGACTAATATTGGAGACTGAACAATACATATAAATGTCTGACATATTTCACAAGCGTTTGGAGCATGTGGAAATAATTAGCGGGTTGAGAAAGGCGCTTTGTAAAATATTCTAAGCAGGGTGTGCACCAGGATACCAAGAGAAGTTTAGATTTACATCCCGCTTACATACATGCACTTTGTGCACACAATAACGAACGGAATAAAAGCAGTAACTTGATGTGGCGTCATTGAGGTAAACAACCGCGGTGGTTCTGGCGCAGAAAAGCAGCGAAAACATAAGGCTAGAATCTGATATGCCAGATGGGAACAAAGAACAAGCATTTGCAATGCAATAGGTTTCGCATTTACGCGAGTTTGAGCTATTGGTATTGTAAATAACAATGCCTTTTATTTTCGTTTTAAAAACATAAATAAAAGGCATTGTCATTTACAATGCCAATAGCTTAAACTCGTGTAAATGCGAGACCTATTGTGTGTGATTTTATGTACCAGTTTGTCTGCCAATATTTGCTAATACATGTGCAAACTGATTGTGTCTTTATGTTTGCCTGTGATCTTTGATCGATGTGTCTGTTCATTATTGCGAGTGCCTACTTCACAGAGTTTTGTGTTTGCCAGTGTTCAACGGCATCTTTGATTGTGCTGTGGAATGGCGTGTCTATCTGTGCCTTCCCATGCACATCAGTCAGTCTGTGTACGCGTCTGCCTCTGGTATGTGATGGTGAACCTAAGTGCCCACTGGATTTAACCATTTCATTAGGGAATATCGAATCCCTTGTTTACACTGGCATGGTACCACTGAGAGCAGTGTTTTAAATGGACAGGTACTGTCCTGAGTACTGGTACTTCCCAGGAGTAAACGGGCACTCTAAATAGCGAGTTCCTGTACGTCTTTATTTCCAGTTAAAGAACTGTCTGACAGGACACCTCTCTAGGGCAACCAACTGGCATGGGTGCGAATTCAGGACAGTGAGTGTAAAAATTCAGGACAGAGGGTCAAAATTCAGGACAAAAAATCAGGACAGAAGTTCAAAATTCAGGACAAAACTTCGGGACAAAAGGTAAGTTTTACAGATAGAGGAAGAGGCGTGATAGTATAAAAGTAAGTAAATAGACAACTACCTACATACAAGTCAAATAAGTTTTGGATTAGGTTGAGACAATCATTTTTCGGTATGTGTGCAGCTGTGAGCAACTGTGCAGGTCTTTTTGTGGTATTTCATTTGATAATATTCTATTTATATGGTTACTGCACTGGGTTGTCCAGACTGATGTTTTGTTTACAACTCATGGTCCTGGCAGGCATGTTTGGTGAGAGATGTGGTCAGGAAGATCTGCTCGGATAGACTTTGTTACTAGCATCTCATATCGGAGTGCCATTGTGAGATATAAAGCGACACTCGTAGGTGAACTAAATGGAGGATTACTGTGATGAACCCATTAAAGGGAACGCATTATGGGTGTTTCAGCAAGTGGAACTTAAAATATGGAATCTTGCTTTGCCAATGGGGGCTTCGTAGAGAGTTGCACTAGCTGATGGAAGTCACAAAGATGCTTTTCCCTGCAGCTTTCTTAAATAATCTACTGTTAATACACTATTACATAGTTTATTTTTGACGCCATGCCTATTGCTACAATTACTATAGACATGTCAAGCACAGCTCATGGCACTATGAGGCTCTCCCTAAAACCTTACACCTAAAACAAAACATGCAAAAATTTACAATTACTAGTGTAACATTCAAGTAGCAGTTGGGTGTCACTCAAAATGCCATATGCATGATGTATAGATCCCGCACGTAAGCACACATCAAATACAGAATAGTAACATATAGGCAAGGGAGTAGTCAGAAAATGTAAACACCTCCCACTTTGAACTAAAGCTCTTATAGCACCAAGAAAGCAAAGTAAGTCATCACAACCCTCCCCAGAAGAGTTCTCTTGTCCAAGGATCTAGCCATTCATCCTTCCATCAAACCCCTGACATCCACCATTTCAAATTTACATTCTGTCATCTATTAATTCTTTCATCCATCATTCAGTCTTTCACAATTCATTCTGGCCTTCCATCTGTGTGCCCATCTATATCCAAACCTTTTCAACCATTTGAAAACATATCCATTGTCTATCCTTCCAGCCATCATTTCACTCATCCATCCCTTCATCCATCGATTCACTCATCCATCCTACCATTTCACCCAATCATCCTTTCACTCAACCATCCATCCACTCACCCATCCATCCAACCATTTACCCATCTGTGAAATGTGCATAATGGGTGCGCGTGTGAACTAGGACGACCCCAGTACATCATTCACTGAAAAAAACATAAACGACATAAAGCGCACATTCATTCCGAAAGGTTAGTTGGCGCTGTATACCAGATGTGTTCTGCTAGACTCTTTACACAAATTAATTATCATAATTGTATCGATCTAGTGAAGATAGAAGGCTGATACAGCAAACATGAGATTAGGGCACCTAACACTTTTACACACGTTCCCTGAAAAACGATTGCATCCTGGTATGTTGAATAAACCAAAGTGCACAAACATGCGTAACACTTCAGACACAAATGAAACATCCGGGGTGTTTGTGGATTCTTACGCAAGAGCTAGGAATCCCAAAAGTTACAGTGGAGTGGGGCATGCTTCTTTACCTTTCCAGGGATGAAGAGGGTGGTTCTTGCCTTTTATGCACAGCCAGTTGCGGAGTGTTTGCCCCTGTGATTTGAGCGAGCAGGCTGGAGAGAAGGGACAGCCTGCAGCCCTTCAACACTAGCGTGCCTCTTTGGGAACTCGACTCACTGATAAACAGCCCTTCAGGAGCCTTCGCTGCTCAGCTTTTTTTATTTTAGACAAAACTGTGTGATAAACCAGCCTTAAAATGATTGAACTTTCATTCGAAACACGTTAAAGCCTCTGTTAATTTTAAAATGTTGCACATGTGTTAGCTTTCAACATGTGCCAAAAGAAGAGAGAGACGGCCTCCGACCCTGTGGCCAGCAACATACTTCTGGTGAGATGTTTTGGGAATCGCTCCCCACTAGCTGTTAATGTTGCCGGCCGCTACTGCGCAGGAGGAGGGCACCACATGCTGTAACACCCCAAGCTACCCATTGTCATTCTGTATGTGGCAATCAGCCGCATACAGAATGACAATGGGCGGTGGGCTGCTGCTGTGCTTCGAGGAATAGTGCCAGGCCGCCAGGGCCGGACTGGGAACCAAAACCGGCCCTGGCAAAGTGCTCGGATGGCCCCCGGGGCTTGGGGGTGCCGCCGAGCTCTTTGCGAGGGCTGGTTTTCGGCCAATTTTGTTACAGGGCCGATTTTGCGGCTATGTTGCAAAAACGGCCCTGTAACAAAAACGGCCCCCAGGGGCCCAAAACCGGCCCCCACCCGTGCGGCGCACTGGGGGATTGCCCGGTGCCCACTACGGCCAGTCCGGCCCTGCAGGCCGCTCCACCTTGGAACTGAGGCCTCGCGCAGGGGAACAGCTCTGCTCCCTGCTAGGGCCGAAATTACGGACAAAAGGCGTCCGTAAAAAGGATCCTCACGGACAACGGACGTGAGGTCCAAATTACGGACAGTCCATGAAATTTACAGACGGTTGGTCACCCTACAGCCCTCCACCCCGTTCCGGGAGAGGGGGCAGCCAACGAATGCAATTAGTGCCCTTTTCCAGACTTGTGTTAGGAGTCGTTGCACCATTTCTGCGCCACTCTCCCGATCATAGTCGTACCCCTTGTGACTGCGCAGAGACGAGCGGCGGGGGCGAGTGTGCTGTGTGTGTTTTAGAGGATGGTATTGTGTGTGTTAGGGCTAGCAGGAAGAAGAATTACATGACAACTAAGAGTCTGGCACTTGGTCATGTTCGTAAAGTGAGAAACTGGCAGGTGCTGTTTTTTTCTGAGGCGCTGACACACTAAAACAAACAGGTCGCCTTTCTGGGGATGGATACCGTGGGCTGTAAATCTAACTGGTGCCGCATTTACTCATATCGAGGACTGTGGGCAAGACGTTGCCCTGTGCTGCTCTCATGCGTGGGCAGACGAATGGCCTCATTCTGTCGCTGGGGGATTTTCACAGTTTTCCATGCAGGGCACGTGCTTTCTAGAAACTCAACCGCCCCTTTCTGGTGCGAGAAAGCACATCTTTGCTGCACTTTATTTAATATTTGCAATTTTACATTGCGGGAAGGTATTGGAGATCTTTACAAGAGAACTGGTTTTACCACACAAGGACACATTCATTTTTGCTGAGGCACAAGGATATAGCAGAGGCCGCCCCCGAAGGGGGCTCGAGGGCCGGCGCCATAATGGCCGCCAGAGCCCGACAAGGAACGGAACTGGTTCTCGCCAGCGGGAAGCGCCGCAGGGCGAAACGCCCTGAGGCCCCCGCCCCCGCCTTCCAAGAACAATAGGAGAAGAGGAAGGGGAGATATAAGACGACGCTCCCCCTGTGGCAGCCATCATGGGAGCTGGGGGAGCGGCGCCAACGATTTTCGACGATTTCAAATCGGCCGTGGGGTCTTAGGAGTAGCTGCGGCCTACACCGTCATGACCCAGGCGATGAAGGATCCAAGCCAGCAGTAGAGAACAGGGAACCCTGCTACCACATGAGGTGCTAGATGTCGGAGGACTACATGCCCGAAGCGTCCCCACCCCCGCCGGGGCACGGAAGGTTGAGATGGAATGGACCGAGGCCGAGACACGCAGGCACGGCCCCCAGCTCCCCAGGCATTATGACGAGTCTTGCAGCGCCGGAAGCAGTGGCAGGGTAAGGGCTCGAGGAGTGGCGGCATCTCTGCCGGTCACCATTGCAATGTTATAATAACTTGCCTGCCCTGCCTTTCTTAGCGCAAGGGCGATGTGCGAGCCATGTAAGAGTAAGCAAATGTAGCGCCAATCGTTAATATGGGCTGGAGGCGCAGCGGGCGGAGGGCTGTTCTGCGCTTCACAACGCCGCCACCGCAGCGGGTGCCCCTTCCTTGCTTTGCTCCTTAGCAGAAATGCCAGAGGTTGGAGTTTGGGCGGCAGATAGCCTTGAAGTGAAGCGTGCAATACATTCCTGCTTTGCCACCCCTTCCCCCTTACCCACCGCTGGCAGGGATCAGTGCAGAGGACACGCTGCTAGGCGCATTCCCACTGCATAGCGGGAGTGGGGCTGGAGTGGGGTCAAAGTGAGGAGAGTTTGTGGCCCGCCGGCAGTGCTGCCGCCGCTAGGAAGGCAGGATCCGAGCCTCGAGGTCGCGTCCTCGCCCTGTGATTCTCGGCAAATCACTTAGTCTCCCCGTGCCTGAATGTGTAACGGGGATGCGGTGCTATGTAAAGCGCTCCAAGGCCTTCAGGTCGAGTTCGTGCTATGTAAATGTGCAAAAATAAAAAGCAGTAACAAGTTACTCGTACTCCAAGAAAATGAACTTGGCGAGTCAGGCCCAACGTATTAATGTCCCGCCGACTCTCCGGCCTTAGGCACTATGTGGAAAAGTCCCGGTTAAACCGCAGTCAGTCCCACATGCAACCCGATCAGGCCCCAAGGCTGGTGCATCCGACCCCCGATCATACTGCAGAGTTCTCAGACTGTCATAGTTGGGGTAGATCACTTAGCCCCCGTGCCTGAGTGTGTAGCGTTGAGTGTGTGGCGTAGCCGGTGCGCATGTAAAGCGCTCCGGTGCCTTCGGGTCGAGTTTGCGCTATATATAAAAAAAAAAGGAAAAGAAAGTTGGGCAGGGTGCTTTGCCACTCCTGGCTCCTCTTGTTCCTTGGAAAGTTCATCGGCATCTCCCCGTTTCGGGTGCACCGAGTGTGGATGTGTCTCGCCCCGAGCGGAGTGCTGTGTGGGGCGCCATTGGTGCGGAGGGCGCTGGAGTCGGGGGGAACGGATGCGGAGAGTCTCTGGGCTGTGGCTTCGACTTTCGGGCCCCTGGGGGGGATTTGCCATGGCCCCCAGGGGGAGCTGCGCACCTTTGCCCATCGGAGCCGTGGTGTATGCGGCTTGCCTTTTAAAATGTGAAAACTCATATTTACATTGTCTAGGTAGGCGAAGATTTGTGGATAAACGGGCCTCCACGAGCGAATTAAAAAGTCATAACCTTAAAAAAAAAAAAAAAAAAAAAACGAACTTGCAATTTAGTCTTTCAGAACCGGTTTATGGAAATCTCTCCTCCCGTTAAACGTCTAGCAGATGGACGTTTGGTACATACATCAACCCACAAGCTCGTTTATATAATAAATCCAGAGTTCAGCCCCTGCCTAGTTAGAAATGTGCGACTCCGTGGTTCCTCGTGTTACGCCACATCAAAGGTGATACGAACTCTGAAGCGGATATAGACCGCTCTGTGCATCAGCTATAAAAAACCGGAGCACAACCCCCACGCCCTTTCCCGGCGCTATCTGTGCAATAAATACATTATTAAACAGGTTAGTGGCGTGAACTAGTCCACAAGTCACTGACTCCACAGGAAGGAGGAGGCAGAATTCCGCTGCTTTATTAAGCAGGCGCGCATTCGGGGGCAGTCTACAGCACCTTTGGGTGAGGATGTTTTGGAATCCCTGCGATGGGCAATGCCGCCAGACCTGTGAAAAGGCACCTCTGGCATGCCGGCACTTTCTGCTAGACCGGTTTTATATTTAAAAATAACAGCAGAGTGTGCCGGTTTTGATATTAAAGGGAGTTAATATGCGGCGCTGGCATTCAGCGCTGATGGAGGTATGCAACGAGTTCCTCTGCGTTGAAGTTGTCACATCTGGGCATGTAAAGTCTGCAGGGCACAGCCTCGGCTGTAACCAGGCTGGCGCCGTGGAATGAGGAACCGGGTTTCAATCTCGACATCCTGTGATTCTGGGCAAATCACTTAACCTCCCCGTGCCGAAATGAATGTGTCCTTAGGTAATGTAACTGGTGCCCATGTAGGCGCGCCAATGCTATATAAAACTGAAAGCAAATGAATTGACATCCTTATAAAAGGGCTCAATCATTAATCCAGTACTGTTCTCCTCAAAACTAGTCTGTCAGAATCAGCGTGCAGAGTAAGGCTAATATCACAGGTGTACATAAAAAAACAAAAAAAAAAAAACATTGAGTTGGGTGACAATGGACACCGGTTATTCAGTGCCTGGGTTGGGTGAACATGCGCTTTACAAATAGGAGGTCATGTTCCATGCGAACCCAGTTGTGCCAACGCGTGATCTCATCCTTTCCAAAGTAAGAAATATGTACAGCCTAGTTGGGTGGTATGTAAACGAGAATGTCCAACAGGGTAGTACTATAAGGTAATGCGCAAAAAAAAAAAAAAAATGGTATACTGGAAACTAAAAGAAACCCGTGCATTTCCAAGCTGTTAACAGATGGAAACAATTTATTGTAATCCACTAGAGAATGGCTAGGACAGCTTTCGGGTAGTGCCGCCCCGTGGACAGGGATAAGAGTGCAAAGTGACATGTCCATAATATCAGAGGGACTTGCTGCCGGGACACTTGCTCCAAGGCGCAGGACGGAAGAGAAAGTGATAATTCGCACCGTCTTGCCAAATGCTCACACTGTAGTTTCACTTGGCACTTGGGAAAAGCGGACATTAATTCCGAGATCTAATGCTGTCCCGCCCTCGAACCCCTAGAATACTGAAGCAATCGGGTCAAACGCCCATGAGGGGTGCCCATCCAGAGGGGCAGGAATAAAGTGACAAGCTGTACATACGCACAGGCATGCGCCCTAAGCAGCGCAATCCCCGGTTTCCCCCCCACCCCCCGAGCGAGAAATAAGGGCTGTGGAGTGGGTACTCCAGCCAGGCGGATACTAATAGAGAGGAAGGTCAAAGTCAGTCTCCCGGGGACAAGGGCTGAGAACGCCCCCTGGGGAGTCCAGGTTACTAGAGGGGCCAGGGCCCGCGACAACTGTGGTATCATGCATACTGTTCAGAGGGCAGGAACAGATCCATCATCGTTACATATACACGGGCATGTGCCCCGCGCCCCCGGCAGCGCTAACCCGGGTTTTCAACCCCCCGGAGCATGAAATAGTACGGCCTGGCAGATACAAAGCAGGGTTACTGGTTGCACGGTGGTACTCACCGGGGGGAGCCTTCCAGGGGCACAGGGGCAGTGGCGAAGTAGAGGATGTTATTTAATGAAGGCATGCTGTATCACGCCTCCACAGGAGGTATCTGACTGTCTCTCAATTTTTGATTGCATGTATAACCATGGCGAGAGGAGACAGTACTGTAAGACACCGAAGAAGGACACAGGTGTGCCAGGGCATGAAGGGCAAAGATGGAGCAGAGCGCATCAATGCGTTTGTGGGAAGATTGCCGTCGGAGCTGACCAGATGTGGGGGGGAGCCGCAGGAAGACGTAAGCCTCCCTGGCGGCGTGGCGGAAACAAAAGTGTATTGGTATTGTATGGAAGCACACCGACAGGACGGTGTGTACAAGGAGGGCCACTCACTTTGGGATGCCGCACGGCAGGGTGAGTGCGCCTAACAAAATCGGGGTAGCAAACGGAGACGGCGCTCGCAGCCCAGCCCCCGCCAGAAGGTGGGGCACAAAAGAGACTAACAAGGTAGCGAGTTGGGGCCTAACTCCAGGGAAAAGGCTACCCCCCACACGCAAAGGGGCGTGGTAAACAACAAAGAACAATCTACGAGCTGTCAGGGTGATTTATGACCCTAGGAGTTGCAAATGAGCAAAAAGACAAACCAGTGATTTATGGCCAGCCGATGATTTATGGCTGATGATTTATGATGCTCATGCAAAATGATTTATGACAACGAAATTATGATGGCTTGTGACAGAATGATTTATGACATACTGATGCTTTATGACCCATGATTTATGGCTGCTGATTTATGGTGATCAGGCAGAGTGATTTATGGCAAAAATGTATGGGCCAATTGCGGCAGAATGGTTTATGACGCACAAGGATTTATGGCCCATGATTTATGATGTCCAGCTGACAATGCGTGACATCACATTTGTAATAATGTGTGACAATGATTTATGACCCCGGCCTCCAAGGCGGTGTCCAGGGGAGTTGTATAAGTATAACTATGTAATAAGTAATAAAAACTGCGGCCAACAATTACCACCACATACGACGATTGTTGGCTGTGTTTAGTAATGCAGATGCACAAGTATGGTACGGTTCCTGGAATGGGCGCACTGCGGCCGTTATTACGCGATTTGCCCAGAATCACAGGATGTTGAACCGACGCCAAGATTTGGTTCCTTCGGTCAAAAGCCGGCATGTCTAGCCCCATCCTCTCCCTCGCAACAAAGCGAGAAAGAAAGTGATTTGCGAAGGGATGTTTCCCCTTCCTGCGGAATCAGCTGTAGGAGGTCAAAGTTAAGCTTCAGAGCAGGACTGCATATATGTGTGGGGGGGAATGTCTGCTGAGTTGAACGTCTAAGGCGTGTCTTTATGGTGTGGTCAATTTGAGCGTTCATGGCTTGTGTGAGTGTTGGTGTCTGCACGTGTGTACGTTTGAACTGTGTTGCATTTGCTATTTACGCATGCAAGTGTGGGGACTCGTTTTCAATTCTGCTTTCCCCGGCTACGAAGAATATGCGACCGCCGGAGCATCACAGCGCCGTTTTGTATAACGCGGGTATTTTATGCAGCGCCTCGTTTCGCAGCTATGCACAAACCCCCTGAAGTTTCCGACCTTTAGCTACCAATGCCAACCACTTAATGAGAATTAGTGGCGAGAGGGCGCGGGATATTCTGCAGCCTTTAGCTGCAAACGTGGGAAGATTCGCGCCACCACATGCCCTAATTGAGCCATTTGGGAGGCACCGTGAGTTATTCTTTTTTATAAAGCGGCTACGACTGCTTCCCATTAAAGAAGCCACCGGAGGAGGCATTGTTTCTGTTCTTGATAGCTAATGGCGCCATAATTACAGGTCTGCCCATCTTCTTATGCTTATGTCCCATGACAGTGTTTTAAATACATATAGCACACAGTAGCACTTTCCTCATAACTAGAGTTAATTTTCCCGATTAAGCAGTGGTCCTGCTCTGTAGGGCTTCATAATTGCTTCCCTAAAAAACTACATTTAGGATTCGGGTGAACAGGAAGTTAAGATGCGGCCCCCTCTCCTCTCAGCCCCCAACTGTCACACTCCACCTACCAGCCATCTCCACCCCATACATGCACATGCGCGTGCTGCCTTACGTACCGAGGAAGATCTGCCGAGGCCGGGAGGGGCTGGGGGATCCAGGGGAAAGCTACAGAGAGAGAGGAGGCAGCAGCGGCAGGGAGATGGGGAGCCGAGGAGGGAGAGATGTATGTGAGAGGGGCTCGAGGCAGCGATGGGTGAGGGCCCCCAGGCACACCAGGGAGAGCAATGAGAAATAGGAATAGAAAGTCTATGCGAGCGGGAGAGTCCGGTAGACTGAAGGAGACTGGACAGGAGTGAGGGGGGTTAGATAAGAGAAAAACAAAGAGAGAGACTGAGACAGATGTGAAAGAGAGAGAGGCGAAAGAAAGAATGAGGAGAGGGAGGGGGAGAAACACAGAGAAAGAGCTGGAGAGATAGTCGTGCAGAGAGAAAGAAGTTAAGTAGAAAGAGCACGAGCAAGATGGACCCATGGGCAAGAGGGAAGGCAGGTGGATCTAATGTTACAAGAAGAGAGAAGGGTAATGGAGAGAAAGCTTGAAAATGTGGTAGAGAGATGAAACAGGAATGACACCACTCAACGTGACAGATGTTCGTATCCCCAGTGAGTTCCAGTTGCCTCCAATGTCGTGACAATGGATGTGCACAGGGCTACGCTCTGAATAGGATGAAGAGTTTCCCACCAAGGAATGTGCTGGCTAGGGGAGGAGTGCGAAGATGGGAGGCGCGGGCGGTTCCCACGCAGAGGTGATCGGTTCTTAGACGTGTGGTTAATGGGCATATTCCGTGTATCGCAACCAAGCCGCGGGTCTCTCTCTCCACTCACTAAGTTTCAGAATGAGCTTTTAATCTGGATTCAAACAATATTTTATAGACTTTTAATTTTGGTTTAAAGCTGTAATCTAATTTCTGAGCTGCTGGTGCTATTACACAATATAGTTTTGTTGCTGAGTTCCATTTTTACGGAATGCCCTTACGAGAATGTGGGACTTTGTACCTAATTTATAGCTCGGATGCAATAAAATGGCTTTTTGTGTCTGCTTCTTAGAGCCCAGATCTGAAAGCCCGATATCCGGGACGGTGACTTCATAAAACAAGCATTTGCAAAGTAATCGGTCCGATTGCATTGCAAATGCTTAAGTTTAAAACTGAGCGCGGCACCGCTTCACGGACACCGCGCTCGGTTTCTTTATAGATTTCTTAACTTTAACACTGAGCGCGGTGTCCTTGAAGCGGGCTCTACGCTCAGTGCTAAAGTTAAGAAATATTTAAATAAACCGAGCACGGTGTCCGTGAAGCGACACCGCGCTCAGTTTCAAAGTTAAAAACAAGCGTTCGCCAGGCCGCCGCGGTTTATTTTTGCATCGCGCTTTCACTTTAAAGTGAAAGCGCGATGCAAAAATAAACACGCGGCGCCATGTCTCCTTTTTTCTCCAGCCCATCTGGACTGGATTGCACGGCTTGTTTACATAACACGCCTCCTTGCGATAACTGCTTCACAACAGCCGTGAAGCAGGTGATCCAGCCCGGATGGGCCGGACAAAAAAGCCAAAAGGAGGCACCCCAGAAAGCTTATTTCCAATGGCAGGCCAACATTTAGCATAGACGGTGACTCCAGCCAATGGAAAAAAGGGGCGAGCCCTTTTCTAAAACTCCTCATTAGCAATAAATCTCGCCTAGCGTTGCTGCGCATGTGCGCAGCAACGCTAGGTGAGACCTAAAAACAAGAAGGAACGCAAACATGCAATGCCAGCTTGGGCCCAGCATTCGAGAAAATAAAGCATTGATCGATTAGGTCATTCATTCTGCTTTGTGGCATCCTTCTGCCTGCACTATAATGTTCTTGTGGTACGGTATCCTGAGTCAGCCAGAGAGCATCTCAAAACACAACATGCCATCGATCAATGCCAGATATGACGGATGCTGTTACTAACTTGAGGCAGGAGCCGACATTCTGGCTTGCGCGAAGCAGGCATTGCGTAGGGACTCTACAGGGGTTCAGGGATGGCACACACACATCTCTAGGGTACACTGCCACTCATCCTGCCCCCATTTGCGTGCAGCATCACAGTTCCCATACTTTTTTTCAATGCACTTCGACCACTGATCAAGGCTTACCATGTCTGGCCACTGGTCACGGCACCTCTCGGTTATTAATGTTGACTGGAGCCACACGCCGAACAGGAAGGAAATTTCTCAAAGAGGGGGCCGCCCCCGAAGTCCTCAATTTGAAACCATTGGAGTATTCAAGGGGATGTGAGATTACACTGTAAAATAATTACAATAGACATTTGTTAACGTGAAGAAAAAATATGTTATCCTCTTATGAACGGTTATTATAAACACACAATTGATTTATTTATTCAGCATGGCAAGAAAGATGACATTTTTTAACAGAGTGGCACTGACGGGTCTCAAATCTGCAACGCATAAGTAATTTGATGGTTCATGCAGTCGCTCATAGCCGTGGGTTTCGGAGAAATTAATGGGCGAGGTGGAGTGCGTTCACAGTGTAGCACGCATTCTGGCAATATGCAAGTAAAGATGAGTTGGACAGAAGATTCTAGAAAGACCAGAAAATTCCATCTGTCAGGCTTGTGGTTTCAAAATCCGCTGGAGAGCCTAGCCTAGGGCCTGCGTTCAGGAGAGACTAACGCAACGCCAAGGACCCAGCAGATGGAATGAGTGCCAGTAAAACTGGCACAGGAGAGTTCTAGGCGCTGTGAGAAGGTGGAGCAGTGTGTAAAGGCGGATGACATTATTAGCAAATACAGACTTTGAAGAACAGTCCCCACTCCCAAGGATCTCCAAGATGTTTCTAACAAATGCACCGGATTTCAATATTTGGGCAGTGGTTTCTGCAACCCTGCCTGGAGACTAGATGGAGACAATTGGGAAATTCTGGTCAGGTTTGGATTCCATAGGAGGTGCAAGAGTGCGGAAGGGGATCATTTGTCACATGAGCTTCCTTGCTCTCTCTTCGTGCCTCACTCTGGAGTAGGCAGCAGCCAGCTAGTGGTGGAGTTGCTGGGTGATCCTAGCTCCTGAGCCACCAGAGGTCTAATGCCTAAACCCAGGGGAGGGAGGCATCACTTCTTTGACCCTGTAGAGGGAGAATGGTGGTGTCCTCTGTATGAATCAAAATGTCTTCTGCCTTGAACCAGCTACACAGATACCCTGCACAGGCGTGGAAAGAAAGTGGCTAAAAATATCTTGATGAGTAAATAGAGCCATAGGTCTGTGTGAGATGTCACAGGGTTTGTTGAAAGCGAATGAGATGATAACAATGGGCATTGATGGAATTCTACATTTTTGAACAAAGGAAGAGGCTAATGAAGAGAAATAAAATGTTAATGGTCTTGCCTGACTAGAATGTGGCATTTCTTACTTAGGACTAAATGTTCTCATACAAGTGAAAGGCTTACTCTTGGTACATGGCATCAATTCACCTACCTCACCCGGCACTCATCAAACAGGTAACGGTTTACATCCATCTCCAGTAGCTTCGGCGTGACAACCATGGCACTGGGCAACGCCTGCTTAACATCTGCTGACCCGTAATCTCTGGTTGCAGATGGTTTGCCGCTCCTGAACATCTTGGTTGCTCCTCTGGCAGGAAAACTGGTGGGCAATGAAATGCCCTGGAGAGTGATACCACAGGAGGTCTTGCCGTTGGCAGGAAGAGGTGGAGGTTCCTAGAAACAAAAATTCAGGGTGGTGAGTTAACTATCTCCCCCATGTGATTTGCAAGTCTAGATTGTATAGCTGCTCCAGCTAACGTATCTTAAAGCTCTGCACACAAATCATAACATTTTCTTTTTGATGTCAGTCTTTCTTAAGTCACCCTTTATTTTGGCAACTTGTTGCGGGGTACAAAGGTATTCTTTGTTATGCCATAGTCACCCCAAGGGGAACTCTAGCAGACTTACACTTTTGAAAGATAATTTTAGTTATGTTTCGCTTGTTGCCATTTTTAAATAACATGTTTATCCCAATTGGACAGACTCATTTTGAGCCTTTTGAATTTTCCATAGTGCAACATTCTCGCTGTAAAAAGCAACGGTAGAGATCAGTACAGACTTCATATTACTTTGATGAGGTGCTCAGGTCTCCCAGGTTTCAAGGATTTCAACTCTGTTTGCTGCACAGAGCCCTAACAGATCTTGGGACAAGCCAAGTGGGGAGTACTCTGGCCCTGTGTTTTTCCAAAACAATTTATAATCCCTTCTCTCAGGCCAGATCAGATCCATTAGTTTGCATACAACACCTTACACTCAAAACCTCCTATTGGGTACTCTCTAGTTTACTCATGATGGCAAGACTTTCAGTTATGTAATGGAAATATGACTATCTCGCTGTACACAGACTAGACGCAGCTGCTGAAGGTAGCACTAATTTGAGGCGTCCTCTACATGTTTTGTAATGACTGATCCATATACAAATTCTTTATGGATTCCTACAATATCGAGCAGAAGTTCTGGTACCCAAGCATGTAGCAGAACTACAAATTCAACATAACATACAAACTCACAAAGTTGCCTACAGCATTCTCAGCCCATGGAATTAAAATAACTTTTTATTACTTTTCTAGTACATTTTTATTTTATTTTCCAACCTTGAATTCTTCCCAGATTGTCTGATGTGGTACCAAAATGGTAAATGGTAAAAACTTTGGACTGACAGAGCATCTTGTTTGTGTTATGTGTTTGTATATGTAAAGCGCCCTATTATCCGCGAGGACAGCATAGTGCTTTTTATCAGAAAAAGATTTAGACATAAAATCAGGATGATTCAATTTTACCATTGACTTGCTTTACAGTGAAAGATTTTCAAGACAAGGAAAAGATAAAATAAATCTGGAATTTTGGGTTCACTGACAGAATATCGATAGTAAAGATATCAAACTCCCTATACTTAAACAGGTACATACAAAAATATTGAATCAAAAATATCAAAGTTAAAAATATAGATGTTAAAAATATAAATAAAGTAAAATAATATATATTAAATATATAAAATATTATTATCTTTAACAAAAATTAAATCCAATATATATTTTAACTAAATATAAAAAATAAACGTAATTAAAAAAATATAAACACACAAACATAATGTTTTACACATATACATATATTTACTTTAAAATCATTTATCACCTATTATCTTTATTTAATTTTTGAACTTTTAATTTATATAAAAATAAAATATATACATATATCAATAATTTAAAATACAAAAATATTCTATAATTATTTAAAATATTAAACTATTAAAACAAAAATAAAACGTACATTTCACAACACAATAAATACAACAGTAGGGAAAGTGTTGGAAAGCGGAGGGGTGAAAATTACTATTCCCACTCCAGTGAGTGCAACGGTAGGGAAAGTATTGGATAGCGGCGGGGTAAAAATAACTATTCCCACTCCAGTGAGTGCAACAGTAAGGAAAGTGCTGGATAGCGAAGGGGTACATTTACTATTCTCACTCCAGTTAGTGCAATAGTAGGGAAAGTGCTGGATAGCGAAGGAGTAAAAATTACTATTCCCACTCCAGTGAGCGCAACAGTAGGGAAAGTGCTGGATAGCGAAGGAGTAAAAATGACTATTCTCACTCCAGTTGGTGCAACAGTAGGGAAAGTATTGGATAGCGGAAGGGTAGACATCACTATTCCCTCTCCAGTGAGTGCAACAGTAGGGAAAGTGCTGGATAGCGGAAGGGTAAAAATTACTATTCCCACTCCAGTCAGTGCAACAGTAGGGAAAGTGCTGGATAGCAGAAAGGTAAAAATTACGATTCCCACTTCAAAGAGTGCAACAGTAGGAAAAGTATTTGAAAGCGGAGGGGTATAACTTATTATTCCCACTCCAGTGAGGGTAACAGTAGGAAAGGTATTGGATTGCAGAGGGGTACAAAATTATAAACTTAAATGTATTAATTTTATTTCCTACCCTGTAACACCAAGCCAATAAAAAAAGACATCAACATTTTTATTAAAATGTATTTCCATAATTAACATAAATAATATTAAATTAAAAATATATTATTATTAAAAAAAGATAATAAACATTCATTGATTACAAATTCTTTAACTCTATAATAGCCACAACACACCTAAAATTAATTACACAATTACAATTAATAATTAATAATTTCATTCATTTAAATTAATTAACAAATAATTAATAATTCATCAATAAAAAATAATTTACTTCACACCCTTCCCACAATTTACACCTATAAACACAACACATACCTAAAACTTATTACACAATTGCCATAATTAATAACCTTGTCCGTCCGACATCGGTCAGGAACCGTGACCGACCGACCGACCCACCGACCCACTGTCGTCGGCCACGGCCATGCAAGTACGATGCGACCGAACCCTGTTCGGTCACAATCGTATCCCACACAATGGAAGCATGCATTCCGGGCAGAATGCATGCCCGCATTGTGCAATGGAGGGGTGCAGTCCAGCCCTGCACACTGTGGCAGGCACCCCAGGGTGCCTGCCACCAGGTGCAGGGATCTACACAGGGGCGCCATAGGTGCCCCCAGGCCGTCATTCGGCGGCCTCGCTCCCATGGGGGCCCTACTGGGGGCCCCCAAAGACAGTTTCCAACTGCCTTTTCGTGCCAGAAAGACCGGCACGAAAAGGCAGTGAGAAACTGCTATTGTACTCCCTCGGTCATAAAGAGGCAGCTGGGGGAGTACTAATGGATTTCCGGATGGCGGACGGGCTCTCCGAGCCTGTCGTCAGCCATCCGGAAATCTGAGTCGGATTCCTTTCTGACCGAGCCCATCGGAATTGCTCGGTCGAAAATGAATGCGGACGGCACATTCCGATCGGAATCAGCCCCTAAGTTTGAAAACTTGAAAACAAAATGCTTCTCGAACAATGTGGACAGACTGAGATGTGTTCAACTCTGGAAACAAAAGTCATTTAAGCATTGACTACAGCCTTCTCAGAAACATTTACTGAACCCCTTCAGATTGGGAAAAAGTGATATTGCAGACAGGTTGTGGTGATGGTACCCCCAGAAGCTGGCACCGTAGGAAACCACCTGTGGTTATAAAGAACCTTGTAAAGTGAAACAACAGGTTTCAAAAACATTTCTAACAATTTATAAACAATTCACTGAAACTTGAGCTAATTTGATCACAATATAAAGAACTATTCTAGATACAGATGAGAGCCCCTGCATGAAATAGCAGCCACTGGAGATGAAAAGGGGACTAATTTGGTGAGGAAAGTGTTGAAGTACATGGGTAGCTTACTTTATCCGGCTTATTTTAAATATCTTTATTTGCATTTTCAATTTTTGCTGAGTTACAGGATAGCAGCAAGTATATTTGTAATGAACGATAATAAAGTACATTATTTATGACAAAATGGAAATGGAAACATATCTACTGAGTAGTATATCTATTCTCTTCCACCATCCGATATTATACGTAAACATCCACGCCTAAGCATAGCAGCAACTCAAGAGGGGGATGAAAAACATTGATATACTTTTATAATATAACAAACTAACAAAATCATTGTCTACTTGTTTCTTCTGGGTCGGTGTGTGTATAGAGCATACTTTTCAAGCACAGTATATCCATACCTCTTTCATCATCTTAGTTGGGTCTCACGGATCTGTCCCGGACTATATCTGTGCCTTCCCACTAGTACCATTGATGTGTTTTATGTCTATGGCCCTTTTCCCCTGGGTAGTCTAGTGCATCATCCTGAACCCATATCAGTGTGTGCCTGTGGTCCCGACCTGTTGTTGAGTATTGAGAACACTGTTTTTCATGTGATTTGTGTAGTAAACTTGGCTCTTGTAATCCGATTATTGCCTCAGATTTTAGATCATTTTAGCAAATTTCCTGTTTGAAAATTGGTGTCAAATAAGAAGATTGAAGCACCAAACAAGTGGAGAGCGACAGAGTGGATAAGATACTTAGCAGAAGCTAAGGTTTACCACTAACTTAAGAGCTCTGGAAATACCCCTGGAGAGGAAGAATGGAGGCCCCATCACCCCAGCATCAGTGAGGCATTCACAGTGTGAAAGCTGTACCAATGATCACACATTCCAGCCATAGGATATGGAAACAATTCATAGGATAGTACTGGTGTACATTGGGGTGCAAGGAAGACCATATAAGAGTGAAGGAACGTATGCCACTTGAATAGAGAACCGGGTAGAATTTAGAGGTTGTGCTGAATATCAGGGTCATATCTAAGGCTGTAATTGTGATCCAGCAGTGCAGTAAATGATCTCTGGTGTTTGTAATCCGAAACTTGATGTTTGAAGTATAAAGCAATGAAGTTAACAGCTACAGCAGGATTCTATCCGTCGCAAGGTTCCTAGGTTTCCACATTATCATTGGTAGGTCGAAATTTTTACACGTTTTGGATCCACTCCCCCCTCACCAGGAGTTAGCTCAGCTGATTGAAATAGCGACATGTCTTATAGGCCATTTAAAGGTGTATAAGCAGCCAAGAGCTACTGAAAGTATAACATTTAGTGCTGAGTGCCAGCATACAGAACCAACCCCTAAAACAGATCACAAACACTAGGCCACCACTGGCAAATACCTGACTTCAAACACGAATCAGCAAAGAAAACCGCACAGAGCAGAATCCTGAAAGTGACAAATAGCACCACTGTAGGTAACAACAACCTTAATCACAGCAAAGCGGGACCAAGACATTGTTGCGGTCTTTTTAACATCAGTGGGGAGAACATTACATCTGTGCCTTCCCAAGCTGTCTCATCTTATTTGTTAACCGGCTTGTCAGTGATGCTGCTACCTCAGTTGTTAGCTTGGGGTTGTCACTTTTAAAGAGCACCATATATATAACACAATGCACTGTATACTAATTCAGTTGTCGATGTAGAACTGAGTACAAAGGTTGTTCTCAATGTTTATTGCACATACTTAGAAATATTGGGAGTTTCACACATGGCCATCTTAAAGGATGCGTCATGATGTTGCCATGGAAACAAGATGCGATATAATCATACAGTTATTTTCAGGATGTGGGAAACGTTGGCCATAGACCAGCTTGACTATCTGCGGGATTTCTTCTGGGGTTTTTGATTTTGCGCAACACTGGACTCCTGTTTCTAGGTGTAGTATAACTTATTAGTGCTGCGCTCTTGGTGACTTTCAAAGGAAGGGTCTTCAGTGGCCACGGTAATCCAACCTTAATTGGTATGGAGTGTTAGCGTTGTTCTTGGGAGCCCTGCACACAGGATAAATAGTAACACTGCCCACTGCCCTACTTGGCTAACCTGGCCGACATAAATTCTGACACAGAACTAAAGCTTTGCTGAAAAACACTACATCCCATGTCTACTGCTGCCTGCAGTCACAGATCAGATGGATCAGGGAGGGAAGCATCCTGCTCTCTTGCAGACCTGGCTCTTTTGCCAGGGATAGTCCCCTGTTGGTCTTGATCCCTACCGGATTTCCGCGCTGTGCCGGGACACCTCGGATTGAGGTAGCTGTCGCGCTTTACAAATGTCACTATTAATATTGCTGCTCACCATGAGGAAGCCTGGACTGCAGCTGCATATGGAGCAGTGGAGGTCTGGCCTTATCATTCAATGTTTCCAATCAAACCTCACCACAGACAATGAAGTGTAGTCACCCATGTATGCATTCTCTTCCTGCCCAATGCTGATAACTCCCCATCTTACAGACCGGGAATCAATTTGAAGAGAAGGGGGATGAATGTTACATCAGGCAGATGGCCCTGTGCAAAAGAAAGCAGGACCCAAATGTGCAAAATGCTGCTCTTCTTTATTCGATCCAAGTTAGATTGATTGCATGAACGCCTCACTAGGAACAAGGACCTTTCTAATGCTGCCTCTTTCAACTACGACCTGCCGCCCACTTTCTCCCTCTCAGTGTATTCCAAGATGCATCACAATATTTCAAGGCTCAGCAGGGAACTCACTGGGACACAGGACACACTATAACACTCCCCACTCCTTACTACACAACAGAGCGACAGCAACAAAACAAAATATGGGAGATCAATAAATAAGAAAATTCCACATCTACCGAAGTGATCCATAGGTTTTGCTCTGCCACAGCACTTGCACGTTTGGAGAATTTCCCACAGAGTTCAGATATTTTGAAATTGTATCACTGATGTAGAAGCAGATGCGAAGCGCTCACATCTGCCATGCACAAGGACATGCATGGATCCGTTGTGGCTTATGAGAAGCAGGCACACATGGACATATATATCCAGCAAATCCAAACACTTGCCAGTTTGAGATTATTTTCACACAAATGGTGAAATGGTTCCTATCTGTGTGAAAAAAGCAGCTTGGTTGAACTTGGGCATATATTTGCCCTGTGTGTAACGTTTTTTGTGTACGGTGCCACCCGCCCCATGATATCCTTCACGCTCCATCGTTACCATGCCACCCTCTTTCTGCTGACCGGCTTTGGGCCGCCCATGGTAACAGAGCTGTCAATCGTGCATAGCATGTAAAAGCATTACCTTGTAGGCTTCCCAGTGTAACAGGGATGCAAATCATGGATCGCTTACAAAAGCAGTGGGAAATGTCCTTTCGGGCGAAGCCGAATCATGCTGTGCCAGCACAGCGCCGGCAATAGAACGAATACGGCATTAGCATGCATTTGCACAGCATGTAAGTCGTAACAATGACTTGCTTTTAGGTGGGCGCATTGGTGGAATGGTGTTGGATTTAAAGTCCAACACCTTCCCTACTGTTGAGCAGCCTGGAGTTGGAATAGTAAATGAAACTATTTCAACATCCAGCACCCCTAAAGCAAGAAGTTAAAACGACTAGCATGCTGAACAAATGCGTCCTAAGACGGAAGTCCATTTGAAGTTTGGTGGGAACAAACCAGTTTGGCAGTGGCAGTTAGTGACAGAGCTTGGAGTTCTCAGAGCAGGTTGTATGATGGAACCGCAAATGCTTTTACAACGCGGGCAATACAACGAACACGTCATTACCCTGCGTTACTTTAGCACGCAAGTCAGAACAAAGACTTGCCTTAGGGAAGCGCTGGACTTTTGAACAGTATTATTTATTATTCCAACTCAAGTCTGTATAACAGTAGGGATTTCAACACCACTCCAACAACACGTTCCCTAAAGCAAGTTGTTGTAACGACTTGCGTGCTTAAGGAACGTGTAATAACCACGCGTTTGTTATAGTGTTCACATTGTACAGGCACTGCGTTGTTGTTGAGTGGCAAAGGGTATTTCCCCTCAGAGCACTATGATCAGTGACCACTTTAGTTTGCCATTTGGAGAAGTCCCAAGATTTTGTGCAGGAGAGAGGGAACAGGGGTGGAGTGGTGATGTGTCAACTGTACTTACCTTTTGTAGCTTCCCACACACATTTAAAATTCCTACACATGAGAGAGACTTTGAGAAGCACTAGACTTTGCAGGTCCTCAAGGACAGATGGACACCTCGTGGATGGACCTCAGTGTGGAGCGGAGAGACACTCTGTAATTGTATAGACGTGGACTCTGTCTCTTCAGGGCCAGTGACCCTGGTTTCCCCATTCTCTCTGGGAGACAGTAGAGGGGGGACCTGCTGGGAGACCCTCGAGGATTAGACTGGTCTTCTAGATGGGTGACTCCCTAAGGGGAGGCACCTGCCCCCTGCTGGCAACACAGGTGCACCATGATTAACGAGGAGGATGAAGTGTGGCTTGGGGAGTGCAGGCAGCGTGGGTAATCTGCCTCGATGACACAGGAGCTTACAGTACAAGTCCTGGGTGTGAGGGTGTAAAAGGCAGGCCTTCAGCTCTTCATCATCAGAGAAAGAGCAGTGAAAATCACTCCCTGGAAATGTGAGAAAAGTTAGTACTAGGAGGCCTAAAGGAACACTCGCAGTGGCTAGAGTGTGCCTACAGGAACAAAATGCAAAACCCTTCAAATGTGGCCCAAAAGGATCACATAAAAACACATTTGTGCTTCTCCCTTTGGTGTAAATGTGCCCAGGGTGCCTTTAGTGCCTCCTGGCTCGCAAATCCGCATGGCCATGAGCAGCGGCAAGCGTGACTCCCACTCCCAGCACTACTAAATATTCCCAAGGAGGACCAAGACTGTGCAGGCAGTTGCAGTCCCAGGTGCCTACTGCTCCTCTCAGCCATCAATCTATCGTGGATTATAAATTGTTTGTAATTCTATACCAATTATGGCCCTCTGCAAGTACAAGCTAAATGCCAATTTACCAGCAAGCCAGGAAATCTGGTGTACTGTAGCCCAGTAGCCACGTAAGCATTACATGAGGATGGTGTGGTCTGGGCAACAATCAGTTATTTGTTGTTATGAGGCTCCAAAACTCTCTTCATCATGAATAGACCCAGTCAAGAGAGCACAGTAAGGATCTGTTTTATGTTGTTGCGATTGGCTACTTGGGCTAAAGGATTGGGTTTATATAAGTAACCTGGTACAGTCTTTTGTGACCTTTATGAGCAAATTAGACTTAGTAACCCATTTTGGAAAGTCTCACATCATGGCATGCGGGCCAGGAAGGAGAAATGCCCTCAAATGTTTGGTTGTCAGTCAATCTTTGAGTTGTGTTAATAGTTTCCCTTATTTGGGAGTTGTTTTTAAATCCACAGGGTCTTGGCAACCGCAGGTCAGAAGCTCTTGCCTAAACCTTAGCAAGTCGGCAGGCTCAATATTTAATCTCCCACAGACTGTAGGAAGAGCGGCCCTCTCACCTCTGTTGACCATGTACAAATCTCAGTGCGTTCAAGCTGTTCGGTATCGAATGGGGGTTTGGGGTATTCTAATGTTTTTCCTCTGCAGTTAGAGGAAAAACTGATTTGTTAAACGGCTCCCTCCAACCAGTTCTCCCTACGTTGCTCACTCAGAGCTAAGTTTACAATTGATCTCAGTCAATCAATCAATCAATCAATCAAAGCATTTATATAGCGCACTACTCACCCAGAGGGTCTCAAGGCTCTGGGGGAGGGGGGTCCGCTACTGCTCGAACAGCCAGGTCTTGAGTTGCTTCCTGAAGGCGAGGCGGTCCTGGGTCAGGCGGAGGTGGGTCGGGAGGGAGTTCCATGTCTTGGCGGCGAGGTAGGAGAAGGACCGTCCCCCTGTGGTGGCTCTTCGGATGCGGGGGACGGCGGCGAGGGCGTGGCCGGTCGATCGAAGCTGGCGTTTGGGAGCGTAGAAGTTGAGGCGGCTGTTGAGGTATCCTGGGCCTTGGTTGTGTAGGGCTTTGTGTGCGTGGGTGAGGAGTCGGAAGGTGATTCTCTTGTTGACCGGGAGCCAGTGCAGGTCTCTCAGGTGTCCGGAGATGTGGCTGCGACGGGGGATGTCCAGGATGAGTCGTGCTGAGGCGTTCTGGATTCGCTGGAGTCAAGTGCAGTGCAAGTGAAACTGGCTCCTCTTTTATTGTGGGTGACCACCTGGGCCAATAAGGAGACTAGTTTGAACAGGAACTTTTTACGTGACCGTCTCATCCTAGAGAAGGGGATAAAGATCCCCTGGTTGAGTTATGTTCAAAATGCCTTTTAAGAACTAGGTCACCTCCACATGTTTGAATCACCCGCCTCCTTAACGAAGGATGATAAGCAGATGGTCAAGCTCTGCTTCTCAGAACTTAGCCAGGCACAAAGACTACACGTAGAATCTAGTAAAAGCTCTAATAGAGATTATGCCGGTTATCAGCCTTGGATGATCCTGTGTTCTACTTAACTCTAGGTTTGACACACTGGGAAAGGTCACTTCTGTTCCGTTTTAGAGGCGGAACGGTGTAGCGCTTTCTGTGTTTCTGAAAAGGTTGCGGTGCCTTTGGTAGCACTGCACTGGCCTATCCATGCGATAGGCTGTCCAATCAAACTCTGATGCATTTATGTGTTTTTTGTAATTTCTATAGTACTTTTTTTATTACCTTTTTAAATCTATTTTAAAGTATTTAAAGTTGCAAAAGTACAGGGAAGCACTTTTCTACTTGCAGCTCTTCGGCAACCCTGATGTTAGTCTTAGAGTGCGCTCCTTCTTAAAAGCGGCAGTGAGGTTGCAGAAAACAATGAGAGGTTGATTTCTAAGCCTCACTAATTGTCTACTCTATTTCACATATCTTTTTCTTTCTAACCCAAAATGTCGTTAAAGTGGTCCTGGTTAAGCTCCAAGGTGCGGTGTACATGCGTGAATTTACGGATTTCTTTGGTTTCTAACTTCTAGAACCATAATGGACCTCAGGAGGTTTTTGATTTCTGTATAGCATGAATCCCTAGGATCTCCTAAGTAAGAACCAATTGCTGTTCTTGAACATGTATTACGCACATTATGTCTGGGAGTGTTGGTTTTTGATATTTGTACTGCTGCTTGTAATGATTGTATGTATTTTATCTTGATAATCTGTTCTTGTGCTGCCATAGATTTTAAAGCAGGTATAATTAGGTGATGTATTGCTCTCCTCTTTTCTGTAGACTCTCCTAAGAACGAACGGATTGTTGTAATGGTTTGGAACATGAATTGTGCACCCTATGTTCAGGAGTGTTGATTTTGCGATCTGAATTGCTGCTTATAAAGCTTGTATGCACTTTATTTTGATATCCGTTCTTGTGCTGCTATGGGTATAGATTTTAAAGCAATTCTATTTATGTGATGTATTGATTGCCTCTTTTATGAATGTATTTAAAATGTTTTATGATTTCATTAAAATCGATTTCCTCTCCTACGTCATAAAATATGTATAGTTGTAAATATAAAAATAAACAAAACAGTGGCAATACATATTATTAATAAAGCAGCATATTAAAAAGAATTTCAACCATATAAGAGCAGTACAATATTCAGAATTCTCTTGCATGAACAGAGAGTCCACCTGTCTCCTCCAATATCTCCATTCATGCCTCTAGCTAAGCTGTCTTAGCACCAAAAGTGAAATGGGCAAGTTTCCAAGTTGGCCTCTGCATATCTTACTGGAATAATAGAAGTGTGATTCTACGTGAAGAAGGTCGTTGTCTATGTGCTTGGTAGCTATGGCGTCCCAGTGAGCCCATAAGGTCAGGCTGGCTCCGAGACGCCCGCATGTGGCCTTCACAAGAAGTATTTACAGTTTCTGCTCACTCCTCCTCAAAGGAAGTTGAAGATTTCCTTTCTGCCTTCTACTTATTTCCACACAAGAATTTACAAATTAATATTGTTGCACCTTATCAAAAAATAATAACGGAAATATTATATGCTATGCATGCGCCAACAATTATAAATGCAAATATACACTCAAATAAAAGAATATATGAAATATAATTGGGGGGTGTAGAAAATGTGAAGTTTATCCCAGGAAAAAGCAGCGCTAAGGGATACGTGAACTGCTGCTGCCCTACAGCTTCATGAGCTCCCACGATGCCCAGATCCCTTGGAGAAGCTACCCGAAGAGGCTCCCTGCTTTGCACTCTTCAGCACAGGAGTGGAAGTGCAGGATACTTAGTGCTATAAAGGGTGTGAGTAGGAGGAGGAGGATGTCAGCTCCACAGAGGTCCACAGAAGCTGTACTGGTCAGCGGGAGCTGACTAGGGCATGCAGACATCACCCGAGAGCTCCATAGGACGGCCAGGGCGCTCCTGTGCGCTATTACAAGAAATAAGAAAAAAATAAAGAAGAAACCAGGTGTCTGGGACAGTGCGTACCTCATATGACTTTGAGGCTGCCTTGGAAACATTCCCATATCTGTTGCGGTGTCGCAGAAAGGGCAGGGGTACCAGAGGGTGTTAAGATTGCTTTTGGACACCAACTGGGATGTACACTGAGCCCACGGATGACCCTGAATGCCATAAGTAAAAGCTTTGGAGGTCACCCGAAGTCTTCCAGGCACAGCAGGGAGTGACCTAGGGAGGCTTTTTCTAATTTTGCAAGCCTCCTAAGGACTTATGGTGTAGGGGTGCAGCAACCTTTTTTTCTAGGTTCTGAGACTGATGTGCATACTCTGCTCAGTACTCACTCAGTATTAACAGCGAATCTTTACTCAATGTAACTGAAACATCATAGCATCCTGCAATTCTTTATTACTGATAGTCTTGTGTTTTGACCTTATCATTCTTCTTTTGATTGTTTTGGTGACACCTCACAAAGTAAGCAGGCCCGTGTATTATTGATTGCCTTTACTATATTGAGTACACGGGGGTGTATTGTGTATGGGGGTACAAGTAACAATTAAGTGAATACATTACCTCTGGGACTGTCTTCACTGTGCCACCCCTGTGTTTCGGAGGCCCTCCGAAGGTGTCAACATAGGTATGTCGACCTGCCATTCTGTAAATATGTGTTTCCTTTTGAAAGAAAAAGCACTGACTCTACAGTGATTTATTAAGTGCTGCTTGTTGCTTTTCTCAGGGATGCCTCTCTAGCTGACAGCAGCTCCCCTCAGTATCATTTATTATTTATTATTATTATTATTTAGCATTTGTGGAGCGCGTAGCTACCCGGAGGCATGCTAGTGATAGCTGCCAAAAAAGTGGAGGGGTTTACAGTGTCAAGGAGGGTACTGGGTTATAGGCAAGGGTGTTGAAAAAGCCATGTCTGGAGGAGTTTTCGGAAGGGCAAAAGGTGGGGTTCCATCCGGAGGTGTAAGGGCATTGTGTTCCAGAGTCTGGCCAAATAGTAAGTAAAGGATCTTCCTCCGCTTCTTGAAAGAACTAAAAACATGCAGTCACAATAGAATAAAATAGAATACAGAAAAAAAACCTCCTGGCCTACACTAATTGTAATACGATAACAGTCAGCGCTCAGGCATTTAATTGTAACTCATACAGGCTGCAAAGTAATTTCCTTATACTGCTCATCACTTCTGCACTCACATAAGATAAAACTGCCATGGGTCATGTCCATCAATTGCCCATTAGATCATCAGCAATACCACATTGAGCGACCTGCCGAGCTGCTCCAATCTTCCATCTTACTAAAAACCATAATCTGTGCGCCGGTTTCTCACAATTCTTCATCCATCACACAGCTAAGTGCTGCGTCCCACAACATGACAACTGCAACTCGGTGAGCATCACGCATGACATGGAAACACTTCCCACACAGGGTAAGAACAAAGACAACATACTTCAAACCATACCTCGCTGCCCTGAGACTCGAGTGCTACAAAGGGCTAACTTGGTTCCCAATAAAGGGCTCCAAGGTTAGTGGATTCAGGAGCACCAGTGGCAAAAGACCCCAGTTGTCACAATTGTGGTCTAGTACCCTGTATCTGCCCTGTGACATTCCTGACAAAGATAAAATCAGATTCTTGAAAGATGAGCTTCATAGTCCAGCTAAAGGGTTACATTTGAGGGCTAAAGAAGAGCAAAAGTCCCATGCTAACCGATGAATGCAAACTGTTTCGATATAATCGAAGTCTAAAAAAAACTTCATGTCTCATTCTGGGACAGCTCCTCCGTGGAGCCACTCAATTTCCAAAACGTGCAAGAACTATCAACAATCAATGTGAAGGTGGTTGGAAGTTGTCATCTGTTTAACCTGAAGGAAAGTGCATTTGATTCCATTCAGAAAACCAGGAGATGTACAAAGGTGTTCTGTCAGGCCAAAGGACCCAAAACCTTTACCAGTCCAGTAAGAATAAGAAAATCCAGCACCTGATTCCAGACAGAGAAATATCCTTATCACCAACATTCTCAAAGAATCAAGGAAATAACCATAGGATGAACATCTTAGCTTGGCTCAGAGAGAGAGTAGCTGGTTGGTGAGATCCTGTAGCCCATGCTTCTGAGCTAATATTTGGGAAAATAGTGAATCTTTGTAGGACTACTGTAACAACACAAAAAGGAAACCATGCTCTGACTTCCTGCTAGAAAGGCTTTGTGCACATGATACCATATTATGGATACATCTGGAAGGTCCTCAGATTGCTACTGTGAATCCCCCTGGTATTAAACACTGAACCATGGTATTTCTCTCTACATCGCAATACGTGAAAGATGTGAGTATATAGATTTGGGGCCGGTCCTGAAACTATGTGTTCCTGATGACTCTGTAAAGGAGTAAGCAGAGAAACATGTTGACATTTAGAAATTAATTTTGTGCGTCTTTTTTACCCACAAATACTTTGCGTACTAAAGTGTACAGCCATACAGCTAATCAAGTTAAACAGGGAATGATCTCAGCAACAATTCTATCATTATAGAGAATGTATCTCTTTAGAGCAGGACCTAGTGTTCACCTCATATACAACAGTGAAAAGCGCAGCTAAGGGCGCTATATAGTAAAAGGTGACAAAACCATTCAGCACAGGTTAGGTAGAGAAAGGTGCCGGAGTCGGGGTGGAGATAAAGGATGGCAATACTTCAGGGCAGATAGGATTGCATCTGTCCTCCACCGGTTTCCTTTCTCACTACACTATACCATGTGGTTTTGCCCAAAAGTGAACAGTGATGATGAGAAACTAGATAGTGGTCAAGATTCACGACCAAAGCCACTTGGTACTGCTCCCGAGAGGTGATCCCTTTTTCGTCACATACATTCTTACAGTATTTTATATTTCATTTGGACCCCTCAGTTAGATTAGTTGGGCAGTCAAACACTACAGATATAAAAAAAAAAAATTGATAACGCTTTCCAGATCTACATGGAGGCGAGATTCCCTTGATGTTCTGTGTATTTACAATAGTGCTGCTATCATTCGTATGGGCTTTGTTATATTATTGAGAGGGGGGATAGGCCATGAGACCTTGAGGCAGCAGGATATCAAAACTTTGAAACGGCCATGATTGGAAATTACAGTGGAAACTGTGAATTGCATTATTGTAGGTAACAGGAAGAACAATCTTCCAAGAACACTGTGGTCCCTTTGGAACAGGATGGGCTTTTACCAGAAATCTTTACTTTTTTATTTTTAGACAGGCACAGGAATAAAGATATGTACTATATCGAGCTCAAAGGGCACTCCTGGACTGGGGACAATCAACTGCCCAACTAACAAACTCAATATGACAGAATAAAATGTACTATAGGCTCTCTGGCTATATTTTGGTCCAACTATAGTACAAACCCTACTATATGCAAAATGAATGGTTTGGTAAACTCTTATTTTCATTCAGGTCATGGCTACAAGTAATTCAGAGCTGAATTTCCATGTGGAATTTTCCTCTGCACTATTGTGAGTGGCACATCCCAGGACACCTATGAAAACGAGCATTTCTAAAACCTGCTTTGGATGTATGAACTACAAAATACAGAATTCTTGAAGGGATAAGATAACTGAAAATCCCAGAATATCTAAATGGGATACACAGAACAACGTTCTAGATATCTCAAATGATCGAACATCCCAGAAAAGTTAAATGTGTAGACAGAAATGAATATCCAAATCCTTCAATGGAGAGTAGAAGGGTAAATCCCAATTACTTCAGAGAACAAAAGAACTGCTTTACAATACTTCCATAGATAACAGAAGCAGAAATCTGAGAAGACTTCAATGGAGTGTAGAGTATCGCCTCTCACAACATGGTAATGGCAGAGCAGACTCTTCTCCCCGAATGCTTGGAGAGAGATAAACACGATACGATTCAGTCAAATAATTTTAGCTATATTACAAATATAGAAAACTGTCAAGGGCAATCAAGGTGGGGGAAGATAATATTTCTGTACAATTTCAAAGCACACAATTATTAAAAAAGTTTTGAATGTTTTTCTGTAAGTTTAGCCCTAAATTTAGGGCGGATTTGGAATTCGCAAAGGATTGGTGAATTTGAGACCCCTACATTCCACATTTTTCTAGGCTGGCATATTCTTACCTGCCCTGCAGCTGCATTTGGTGAAACTATGATGTTCTTCGGCACCACTTTCAAGTAGGCATTGATGCGTGAAGAGGACTTTAATAAAGTTGATCTGAAAAATAAAAAAAAGCACATTTATGTGGAAAAGTCTGCTTAAATCACGCAGATGTTTCCTCTGCCAACCAGAAATTAAAAGTATTCTGATCTAGACCCAGAAAATATGGGACATCAACTCAAATGCAGCTCTATAGATGTGATGGGCCAGCTAGCTTAGGTAGGCCCCTGGTGTCTGCTGGAAAAGCAGGTACTTTGCTATGAACATCAGTGTATTTCCAGGGATCTTGCCATGATCACTATCATTACATTGATAATGCATTCACAGCTGGCCACAAATGAAAGGTACTAACCGCTATGAAAAAGTACAGTGGCATTCAGAGAGCAGGGAGAAGTGTAAATACCATGTGGTAAGGTCATATTGTCCCCTTCTGTTGGAATAATAAACAGACACCATCATTGATTGACTAGAAGACTGCGGCCCACAAAGACTTCATGGTTTCAGTTCTGAGAGCATTCTCAGGATTATAGACTTTATTGATTTGATTTGACTGCAAATACCGGTCTACACTGCTGCTCAAAAGGAAAGACCAGAACTGGAAGCAAAGTGTCCTAGTACAATAGAGCCTTCTGAGCATCCACAGAAGATGCAGAGTAAAGTCAAAGGCAGGCATGTCAGCAAGGGAAGGAACGACAATGGGCCTCAATGTAAAGTTCTACCTCTCCTTTAAAAAATATGTAAAGATGAAATCCAGATTGCTTGGTACCTGCAAAATCTTTGAAGCAGGATCATACTTATACTTCCTTCTTCTCGCCAGTGACAGCATTTGCCTCTTCCTACAACCTCTGGAATAAACCTCTCTTCACTGGATACTCCATCACTATCTGTCTGCCAGGAAATAACTCAGACCCCTGCTAGGATTCCCTCCTCCACTCACCGTATGAGTTACTGATCTTGGGTTGAATGCCACTTTCTCCCCGATCAGTGAATACATAAGTTTGTTTCCGCCTGCACCTATGGGATCTTCTTTAATTTTTATATAATACCAGTTCATGCTCCTGTATCAGGAACCACTTAGGGTATTTTTATGTCCTATGTGGAGTAGCGTGCACAATAATAATACCATCATATTCCAATAAAATAACTAAATTATTATGCTATGTAGATACGGAGTATAAAAATAGCTATTTAAGTTTCCATATTGACTGGAGTCAAGATGGTGGTGCCCATCTTCCCATGATCAGACGCCAGAGGATTGTGCAGGTGAGAGCACACAACCCTCAGTACTGAGCGGAGAGAGAGCTGTAGTTGTGATTTGTGCCTCACTGTGGAACTGGAAGTGTTAAATGGCATGGGCACCAGCGGGGAGCTTCCACTTCCCCTTACAAAGGCTCTCACATCTAGAAACGTGATAACTGGTTAGGTTCCGTTGGAGCACCACGGTAAGCCCAACAGAATGGGTAATGGTGGACAATGGTGCATCAGCCGAAAGAAAAGTGCAGCAGCGTCTAAAGGTTCTTGACTAGGTCTCATACCCCCTTAAGAGAAGTGTCATAACTGACCTTCGTACTCTGGCACTAGGAGGATTGTGAGTGCCTGCACTATACGCAAAACTCACTCAGAGATACAGTCTGGCCATTTGGTCCCTCATCCAAACGAGCTGTGTGCTTTTCAATGGTGCTTGCTGTGGGTGAAGAGGACCTAGCCAGAAGCTCGGAGGGAAGAGGCTCCTGAAAGCCTCCATTGTACACAGTAACCATATATTATAGAGAAAATGATGGATTTTGGGTGACGGATGCTCAGAGGAAGATCGCCTGATTATTAGGGAATATATGAACTACACGGATGGTGTCCTGCCTCATAAACCTGCTTCAAATGAAGAGGCATGCGCCCGAGCCAGCTGAGTCCACCATACAATAAGGCAATAAGGACAACAACAAAGGGCCTACTGATGGCATGAAGGCTAGGGGTATGATTTTGACATTTCTTCAGGAACAACATGCAGGAAATTGCTCAGAGAGCAATGGCTTGGATAGTAAAGAGTTTCTACCAGGCCAGGAGAAGACATCTATTTCAGGACTTTGACGCTATGAAGAAGATGAGGTAGCTAGTGGTAGGACGAGGGCAAAGTCCTCTGTCCTCTGCCCTGCCGGGTTTAGAGTTAAAGTTTCGTGTTCGTCCAGGCAGCAGGTGACTATGTGAAGAGCCTCAGCTAAGAGGGTGAGGATGGAGGATTGGAATAAGTTGCTGCTGTTGGCCCTTCATTCCTTGTTGTTTGCTAGCCTTGTTGTGCACTCTTGCTGTTTGTCCTGATCATCAGTCCCTTATTTTAGGAGTCGATTCTTGAGTTTCCATCAAGGCTATTTTCTTGGTTCCCTGCCTGGCTGCTGGTGTAGGGACAGGAATGGGGGGTGGCGGGGGGAGGTGTTAACCAAGCACACTGCAGGTCCCACAGACAGGAGGTGACGTCACGTCTGGTACCAAGATTCAGCTGTCATGTCAACAGCGTCATAATGGCAAGCTCAAAATAAGACAAAATGAATTTGTGACAGTCCTACATCTTTGAAAGATGTCTGCATTAGTCACATTAGGCCACTCACTCACGTGGAAGACAGCCCGCTGCCAGTCATAATCCTATTAATTGTTTATGAGCCTCTTAAATGTCCTGCCGTGTCAGGGTCCTATCAGGAGATAAGGTATTCCTGTCAGGTCCAAGCAGGGACTAAATCCCCGTGGGTACATTTCACTCTATTTTTAGAAAGGACTGGGATTCGGAGTGCCCCATATATGGTAGCCACATGTTCAGAATTTAATGACATTACAGTTTTCTTTATGACAAGGCTGATTTAAATATTAGAAGTATGATCAAACTGGTATTTTTCCACACTTGAGATGTAAACTTACAGCAATGAACAGAGGACAAATCAATTCAAACGTATTAGAAAAGCATCTAAATTGCTGCCATCTATCTGGGAGGAAGGGTGCCAAATAGCCATGTAATGAACGGGCATATAAGATTTTGTACACATTCATATTCAAGTAGTAGCTCTAGGCACCTTAAAAACATTACTAAATGACACGCATTAGTCCCTGAAAAAAGTGGCAAGCTACTCTCGGCAAGTCAGGGTGGTCTGTGTGTGGCTCAGACTCAAGGCCTCCCTTTGAGACCTGGGCTGTGCCCGGTGGAGCGACAGCCATCAGATGTAAGTGCTAGAACCTGCTGCTGAGATGGCACAGAGTTTCAGCTGACTGCGCTACCTTCATACTTACGGCAGTTTCCCCGTCGGAGTGCAGCAGCGCTCTCTCAGTAGGGTGCTTGCGCTGCGTGCTCCAGTATTTATGTTCATGGGAGATGGTGCTGAGAGCTCTTTAGAGTTTTGGGTCTCTGTTCGGTGCCACTCCCCCTCCTCCAGTTCAAAAGGAGACTGTTGGGATGGAAATGTTCCTTACATGGTGTGCAGGTGTTTCCCTCTGCCTTGAGGGCCAGACTAGGTGTATCTGGAATCCTGACTTGATTTTTGTTGTTGGGTCACACTAATCTAGTCCCTGACAAGAGCATCTCCTGGACTTGCCCTGTTACCAAGAATGCCCTCTTTCACTGGCAGTGGACTATTCTCCCTGTCACAGGTTTAGTACATAGAGGGGTGGTATTGTATGAATCCATATTGTGATCAGGCCTTTTAGTTCTCACCTACCAGACAGCACAGAGGGATTAGAGCTTGCCCATTGCTTACTATTGGTTAGTTTTTTTCTCATTCTCATTTCCTTGCTTCTTCTTCAATGGTTTGTCCTGCTCTTCCTGTGTCATTCCCTCCCTTGCAGCATACCCTCTTTATGATTCATTTGATTGTCTGACCTGTATCCTTCAACTGCTCAAACGTTTTTCTTTCAAATCTAGCTAATAATGTTGCCTTTTCGTGAAGTACCTCCTTTTGAGTAATTTGAATCATAACTAAGCTAGTGGGGCTGGTTGAGGAGGAAGGTGCTGGGCTGCAGATCCCTAACACTGATTGTTTTAATTACAATTGCAAAAGGGGGTGTACTTGGCCAGTTTATGGTAATAGTAGGGTGTACCCCAATGGTTGAGGCCCTGTAACCACTACTTGCCCCTGGTCCCGGAAAGGGGTCTGACAGAGGCAGAGATAAAAGTTCACTAAATATAAATGTAGTATTGTAAGTTTGTAATGCACAACACAGACAAGCAATTCATGAATATATTTACCGGATGACTCCATGTCATTGGGACATCTCATTTCCATTCTGGGAAGTTAAAGCATCAGTGCATTCTGGGACATGCAGTCTTGGTTGACTTTCATTGAATCATTAATTAATCTACGAGAGCAAAGGTTGGAAAAGGTGTGCTCTTATGACATGGAGTCATCTGATAATCCTATCCATGATCATAAACATGAGTTATATCTGCTCTGTGGAATTCTATAGGTCTGGGCCGGAGTGTACAAAAGAGATATGTGCTTTATCTTCGCATTTGATATTCCTGCCTCTGTTGTATCCCTATAGATGGATTATCCGGCCTGGTGTCTGTCATTTCCGATGGAATGCTGTGTGTACCAGTAGGAAAGGGGTTGAGCAGAGTTTCTGCTCTTGGTGGGCAATTCCCTTTCCACAGCGCATTTGCATGTGCAATCAACCTGCCTCTGTACCAGCCTGAGTTTGATCTGGTCACCCTTCTGTATTGCAGAACCCTTAGTTTGAGAACATCCAGAAATCCAAGGTAGTACCACTGAGCTCACCAAATACTTTGCAGAAATCATGAACTGATCAGGAGTGAGCATCCCTTCTTTAATTAATTCCTTAAAGTCCTCTGTGTTCTCTTGAAGTAAAGCTACACTAATTTCTCCGTTTTAATCCCTCAGGGATCTGTTCTATCTTTCCAGGAGACTGGAATTGGCCCCTCTCATGGATGTGGCTGCAGTTGGCACGCTTCCCTGCCCAGGGATTCCATTATACTGCTCTTTTTCTGGTCAAGCATTGCAGAGTTTCTTTGCCAAGAATACCAAGTAGTGTTGTAGCTTTGTGTCCGAGAAAAAGGGTCAGATTCCGTGGCCTTGTACTTTCCCTCTGGTCTTCTTTCCACTGCTTTGATGGAAAAAAGGAGTGAGGATGGTGCGTGTTGTTTACTCCGGCGAACTACCAATGGTCATGTCTCAAAAATTATTAAGGTTTGAACCAGGGAACAATCTCGGCAATGCTACCACCAGAATATCTATTTCTTCATGTCTTGTGTTTGCTCAGTACCCACACTCGGCGCACTGCATTCCCAGGCCCATTTCTTAAGGATCCGTCTCTTCCACATCAGATTCCCGTGCACTGTTTCAGACCCTTTGGGAGACCCCACCCCTTCCATTCCCCTTGTCGGTTCTCCCCTCTCCTTTGGATTGACCTGTGTGAGTCTCTTGTCAGTTGCCGCAGTAACTGTCTTACCCGTGTCTTCCGACTGACTTGCCACCACCTCCTCCCAGGTTCTTGACATAGTCTGTTGTCAGTTTTCTTCACTCCATGTCCCCCCATCTGTTAATCTTCCATTCTACTCCCAGGATTGCCTCAACGCTCCTTGACTCTTTGATTCTTGCTTTTCCTCGTCTGACTCAGAAGGCTTCCATCAGACTCGGTGGATTAAGTCAACCTGTAGGCATGGCAGGGTTGGATTCCTGACTATGTCTGTAGAGTAGTTGACACTCAGGTTCAAAGATTTGACTAGGTCTCAATAGGCCTCCCTGAGTCACAGGGATAGTACAATGGACATGGAAAGGGACTGGCACACAACCCTTGCAGGAAAGGAAAGGAAGATCGTACAGTGACATAGCCGTGACGGCAGAGGGTGCTCTATGGTGCTAACATTACATCCATTTGTTATAGGTTGAGAGAGACACTCTGCTGAGGCAAGTCAATGGCCTTTCTGAAGGGAGATGTGCTTGGAGATTGGTGATGGCTCTAAGGTGAATTCACCTCTATCTTAATCTAAAATAGTATGTTTTTTATACCAGTGTATTAAAAATCCAATTGCTTTTAACTATATGTTACCTGTCAAACGGCTAATTTACTTTTGTTGATGTTGGACTTTTTTTATATGAACAATGATCATTTTAATATGATCGGAACATTTGTGATGTACATAATATTTGATGCATTATCACTGGTTCCTTTTGAGATTAACCACGCTTTTTAAGTCTCAGCTACACAGCGCATGCTCTTGTTCTTCGAGAGATGCTGTGTACTCTTAGTGGGCTTGGAGGCCGCCCGTTCTTACCATTGGATGGCTTCAAAGCCACTCTCAACTGCTTTATTAAGGCTGGTCAGTTCTGCGATGGTCACTTCCCTATTCCTGCATCTGACCCTTTCCCAGAGCATGCACCTAAGTACGTGTGTCCTTACACTGCTCGTGCTTTTAGGAACTATTTTTTTCTTTTTGTTGAGCCACTCTACAGAGTGCATCTTTTGTAGCTGGCTCTGGCTTCTGCTCCCTCCCGTTGTCTGTGTTTGTTTGTTACCCTTCCCTTCCATTGCCTTGCCGCCACACAGCACAATAAATGAGCCCAGATGCCTTTGTACCGTCCTCTGACTTTTGTTTCTGTTAATGCTTTTACATAGCACAAACTTGACCTGAAGGTGTTGAAGCGCTCTATACAAGCACACATTCATTTTCTGTAGGCACAGGAAGATTAAGTGGCGTGCCCAGAATCACAGGATGTTGAGCTGGCGCTGAGACTCAAACCTGGTTCCCTAGTTCCACAGTCTAAAGCACTAACCGTTAGGCCACTGCCTCTACCCATGTCAACTACACGTTTGTTTGGATCATTTCAATCGTCTTTTTACTTGATTTTTATTAAGCTGTGTTTCCTGTGCACTTCTAGAAACACCGGACAATTTGACTGGAAGTACATTTAAGCATACCAATATTGGAATGAAGGTATGAAAGTGTCCCAGGTCTGCCATCCTTTCAGTGATACCAGTCCAACTTGTGACTGACTTTTCCCAATTCTACCAGAATTTCAATAGCTTGTCTGACAAATTAAACATGGCCCATCCAGGAAGTATTTCATAGTCAGCAGTCTGCGATTAAACAATAGTTTCCACTACCAATCTCTCCAGAGAGATCAAGGAGGCGGTGTGGTTACAGAGGGGACATGCATGATGCACAGGGCATCTCAGATTTGCTCTATTCTGTCTGTCCCTCAACAAACCCAGAATTAGACTTGGATGGAGGGAGACAGCTCGGAGGGGCTATGACTCTGCAAAGCTGACGCAGAAGGGCTGGGGCGCAGTAGGGCGCACATCTTACGAAGGGGTGCAGTAAAGGTGTGGGAGGGGCAGAGGCATTGCTGAATTTATCTATTTTTGCACTGGGCAGCTTGCATTTAATTCCATCCCCTCCTGCCCATCCCTCTTTCTTTATCTACCACCCGCCACCCTGACCCTATCCACTCCACACAATGACACTCCACATAATTCAATCCCACTGCATGCCACATAATTACATCCCACATAATTCAACTCCACATAATCCAAGACAATGCCACACAATTCTATACCACATAACCCACTCCACATCATTCCACTCCATGCCACATAATTACAATCCGTTGTAAATAAACCCAAAGGTCAGTAGGGTCCAAGGGTGTAAAACAGTTACTAGAACAATGGGCCCTAAGGGAAAAATAACAAAAAATTCTCTAAAAAAGGGAAAGGTGGAGGTATTGCCATCATTCCTAATGATTCTGTTAAATGGCGTGTTGAGCCCGATCCCATACCAAACTGCGAAAACGTCTTCGCAATTACATTCTCTGCCACTCATACCTTTTTGGGTATCCTAATATTTCATCCTTGGGAGCTTATGGACATTTTTTTTAAATCACTACTCGAAACTGCCGCCAATTTGGCTAGCTCCTACTCTAACTTCACTCTCTTAGGGGATTTTAATTTGCATTTGAATGACTCTTCAAATTCCATAGCCTCTTAGCTTGTTCAAGACCCACTAGCTATTCAGATAATTCAAAAAGTCAACAGCCCTACTCATAGCAAAGGACATCTATTAGACCCTATTTTTACTAACAATGAGCTTCTATTGGGCGATCCGATTCCAGTGCCCTGGTCAGATCATTTTTTGATTCCTTTTTTCTTGGAACACACTTAGACAATCCTCCTCTATTCGAACCACCAGTAGCTGGGAACGTGCCTGGGCTAAATTACCTATAGAACCTTGGATCTCCGCTCTTAAAGATACTAAGCTTATGCTAGACTCTAATCCTACGTCACCCAACGAAAATTTTAATTAGTGGATAGAGTCTTCTTTGGATCTAGTTATTGCTGAGAAACTCAGCTTTGAAAGAGTTAGAGAGAAAACACCTCGTTGGTATTAACCTAAGCTTCGCGAATATAAACAAACGTGCAAAAGATTGGAAAGGAAATGGAGACAGGATTATAATGAATGAAGTAAACCGAAATACAGGGATTCCATAAAACTCTAACAAACGGAAGTAAAAAAAAGCACAAGCACTTTATTATGAAGAAAAAATTAATCTATCTTCTAATTCTCCTCTGGAGATTTTTTGTATTGCGAAGAATCTTCTGGAGCCTCCGCCTCCAGATACACCACTGGATGTCACATCAGCTCACTGCAATGAACTTGCAGAATTCTTTTACAAAAAAATCCAGGATGTATACAATACATTTTCTCACTCTTCTTGCCCCAGTAATCATCTTTCTAGGGACAATTCCCCTCTTCATACTGAGCACTTATTGGAGAAAATTCCAGTCATGAATATGGACATTTTACAAGAAATTTTCTCCCAAGTAAAATTGGGTTCTCCCCTTGAGCCGGCATCTCCTCATTTTTTAAGCAAGGCTGCGGAAGTAGTTCTCCCGGCCATACTCGAGTTGATAAATGTATCTATCTCCACCGGCCAAGTCCAGCCACCCTGGAAACGTGCCATGGTCAAGGCACTGCTACAGAAGCTTAATTTAAACTCTGACATTCTGGGTAATTATTGTCCCATTTCCCTTCTTCCTGGTATAAGCAAGATTCTAGAAAAATATATCAATGTGATTTGTTCAAAGTTTTTAGAATGCCGCAACCTACTGCACTCCTCCCAAACCATATTTCTACCACAATATGGCACAGACACTGCTCTTCTTGCCATGGTCGAAGAGTCTAAGAAAATCCTCGGCCAAGGAGGAACAGTTGCTATTATCCTTCTCGTTCTGAGCTCCATATTCAATACTGTAAACTAGGACATCCTTATGAACAGACTTAGAAATGTTGGAGTCTCAGGTGCTGTCATCACCTGGTTGCAAATGCAAAAAGAACAATTGATGGACAGAATGAAGAACAATGTCATACATTCACTCCAGTACAGAGATCCGGGCCTAAATCCATTGTTTTTTTGCTCACCATGCCATTCCAGTTTGGATCCAGCCATATGCAAATCAGTTTTGACCCTGCGCCCAATGGAAACAGTCCAGTCCGAACTGCCAGGCCAAGTGCTCCCTGGACTGTAAACAAGCATCCTAGGACCGGTTTCGGGCTTTCAGCCCTCATCAGCCAGGATAGCTTGACCCAAGTGTCATGGAGAGCACAGGACCTACCTCTGGGCATACCCGTCCCACTCGCGTTGACAAATGCAAAAAGAACAATTGATGGACAGAATGCAGAACAATGTCATACATTCACCCCAGTACAGAGATCTGAGCCTAAATCTATCGTTTTTTGCTCACCATGCCATTCCTGTTTGGACCCAACCATATGCAAATCAGTCTTGACCCTGCGCCCAATGGGAATAGTCCAGCCCGAACTGCCAGGCCAGGTCCTCCCTGGACTTGAAATAAGCATTGTAGGAATGTTTTCAGGCTTTCAGCCCTCATCAGCCAGGATAGTTTGACTCCAGTGGCATGGAGAGCACGGGACCCACGTCTGGGCATACCCGTCCCACTCGAGGTGACAAATCCCTTGCTCACTGTGCCACTGGATTCAAGCTAGTCTGGCTGATGAAGGGTAATACCCAGAAACCGGTCCCAGAATCCTTGTTTCTGATCCTGGGAGGACCTGGCTTGGCAGTTCGGTCTGGAGTGTTCCGATGAGGCAAAGGGTCAAGACTGATTTGCATATGGCTGGGTCTAAACTGGGGTGGCATGGTAAGCAAAAGAAAAATGGATTTAACCCAGATCTTTTGACTCAGGGTGAATGTATGATTTATTCAGCATTTCGTCCATCATCTGTTTACATAGCGCTTTTCACCCTAAGTGGGATGGGTATGCCCAGACGTGGGCCCCTTGCTCACTGTGCCACTGGATTCAAGCTAGCCTGGCTGATGAAGGGAAATTCCCAGAAACCGGTCCCAGGATGCTTGTTTCCGGTCCAGGGAGAACCTGGCTTGGCAGTTTGGTCTGGAGTGTTCCCATGAGGCAGAGGGTCAAGACTGATTTGCATATGGCTAGGTCTAAACTGGGGTAGCATGGTGAGAAAAGGACGATGGATTTAACCCAGAGCTTTTGACTCGGGGTGCATGTATGATTTATTTAGCATTCCGTCCATCATTTGTTTGCATAGCACTTATCACCTGATTGCAGTCCTTCTTAGAAGGCAGAACTTTCCAGGATTTTGAAGTAGGCAACACCTCCAAGAACTTGTCACTTAGCTGCGGAGTACCTCACGGCTCGTCACTGAGCCCTAAAATTGTTTAATGTAGATATAAGACCCCTTACAGATATTGTTATGCCATATGGAATTAATATAGTCACATATGACTGTGATACTCAACTGGTTGTCGCTCTGAATCACTCACAGAACTCGCCATCCTGCCTGGAATCCTGCCTAGAAAAAGTGGCTAATTGGATGTAATACTCCTGTCTTCTGCTCAATGAAGAGAAAACAAAGCTTATGCTCCTGGGCGATCCTTCAATCTCTGATCTTGGACTGGCATGGCCAAATTGTCTGGTCCCTGCCCCTGTCCCTCAAACTAAGATACGAAGTCTAGGTATGTGGCTGGATAGGTCTTTTAAATTCGACCACAAGAAGTGAAACTGGCAGCAACCTGCTATGGCATTCTCAGGATGGCAGGGAGACTTATGGTCCAGGCTATAATTCTCTCCCGCCTGGACTATAGAAATGCCCTTTGTCTAGGGGCCCTAAGTCAACCACAAGGAAACTACAAGTCATACAGAACTGTGCAGCTTGAATGCTGCTTAAAATCCCTTATATCCACTCTGCCATGCCTGCATTGAATACCTTACATTGGCTGCCAATTACTGAGAGAATAAAGTTTAAATCTCTCTGGGGGAAAGGGCCCCCAATCAATCGTTCTCTCATCTATTTTTATCGTCCTAGTAAATGCCTGCGATCTACCAACCTTTGCCTAGCCTCAGTACCCAGAATAAAAAAGGTAAGATGTGGAAGCTGTTCCTTTTCATACAATATTGCTAGACTGTGAAACGCCGTTCCTACAAATCTTTGCTCAGTGACTCATTGTTTTTCTTTCCGGAAGCTCCTCAAAACCTGGTTGTTTCAAAATCTCTCAAACCAACTAGTATGACTGTCTGTTGATGCTGCGAGCGCTGGGATGCCTTCGGGTAGGTATACGCTCCATAAAAAAAAAACAACAAAAACTAAACTCTGGGAACAAAATAAATAGTGCCCAGGAGTTGTTACAATTAACATAAATGCCATTTTATTTTTAATTTAAACAAGTGAAATAAGGAAAATGACCTCCTGCGGGGTACTCCTCACAAGTGTTAAAACCAAAGAAAACAGGCATATAACAACGAGTTACCAATAATAATATACAATATCTTTGTCACAGATTCATAGGATAAAATACTACTGTACCCATTCAACATACCCAACATTGTCAACGTGTTGGAGTGTCATAGGGTCGATGACGTTTCGATCCATTAAAAATAAAGGGTCATTATCAGGACAACAACAGAATATGCCACATTACATAATGAAGTGGTAATACAAATAGTCAACACCTCTGGGGTTAAAGGGAAACAAAAAAGAGAAAAGAGGGTAGGATCAGAACAGGTCTCGACAGAAAACGAGTTACAGATGAAGGTGGGAATTCAATGGTTAATTCTGAGGCATCTAGTCACGCTCGTGGTGTCTAAACCAGAGTGAGGATGGAGTCTCACAGTAAAAGTACCTGGAGAATTGAAGCCAACTGATTAAGAACAGCGGCGATGTAACCAGATGTAATATCACTACCTAGTTGTGCTACTGAGACGCGGGTGTATTTCACGAACGTAACATTTAGATTCCTGTATCACTACTAGGTAGTGATATTTTTAGTTTCCCTTTACCCCCACAGGTGTTGACTAGTTGTGTTACTTCTTCATTATGTAAGCAGGTATATTCTGTTGCTGTCCTGATGATGATCCTTTATTTCTAATGGATCGAAACATCGTCAACCCTATGACACTCTTACCCGTTGACAATGTTGCGTATGTTCTATGGGTACAGTAGCGTTTTGTCCTATGAATCAGTGACCTTGACATTGTATATTATTATTGGTCACTCGTTGTTATGTTCCTTTTTTCTATGATTTCTTTGGTTTTAACACTTGTGATGATTACCCCAGAGGGGGTAATTTTCCTTATTGTACTTGTTTAAATTGAAAATAAAATACCGTTTACATATTCACTGTAGTAACTCCTGGGCAATAGTTATTTTGCTCCCAGAGTATTGTTTTGTTATTTTTCCCTTAGGGACCATTGTTCTAGTAACATAATTACAATCCAGCAAATTCCACTCCGCATATTTCCACTACACTCCATGTCACATAATTCCACTTCATATAAGACCATTCCACACAACATAATTGCACTCTACTCCAGTCCACATAATTACACAACATGTAACACAATTCAACTCTAGATAATTCCACTACATGCAGGACAATCCCACTACACATAATTCCACTCCGCTCCACATAATTAGACACCACATATATCCATTCAGTTCCAAAACACATTTCCACTCCGCACCATCCCACATAGTTACACTACACATAATTCAACTCCACACCACATACATCCACTATACTCCATAACACATAATTCAGATCCACGAAATTCCACTTCGCTCCATGTCTATAAACCCTAGGCACATAATTACACCCTACAATATTCAACTCCGCCCCATGCCACATAATTCCACTCAACATATTTGCACTGAATACCACACAATTCCATGCGACACAATTCAAATACATACAATTCCACACAACATAATTTCACTCCACAAAATTCCACACGCCACACAAACCTATGCTGCACAATTTCATGCCACATAATCCCACACCACATAATTCCACTACACAACACATTTTCACCCCACAGAAGTCCAGTTTACAACACATAACTTAACCCCACAACACATAATTCAAATCCATGACACTCTACGCCATAATGTCACTCCCCATAATTCCTCTCCATGCACATAATTACAGTCCACATAATTTTAATCCACACCATAAAACATATTTACACTGAACATAATTCCATTCTGCTCCATGCAACACAATTCCACACCACACATTACCATACTACACAGTTACACGAAACACAATTCTACCACACCACTTAATTCGACCCCACACCACATAATTCCACAACACATAATTTCACTCCTCTGGAACATAAGGAAAAGCCAGAGGCAATAGTCACGAAAGCGCGACCTATTAGGTTAGCCAATGCTGGTTTATACTTCTTATTATCATGTTATTCTTTTGTTTTTATCTTTGTCAGAGCCTGTTATAAACAATATTATGTTCTGATTCTGAACGCATCCAGCTAGCCCCTTCGTTCCAGGGGATTGCAGTGATGTTGAGTAACGTGCTGCCCTCTGTGACTGGCTGCAGACCCATCTTCAGGGACCTGCAGCCATCCTCTGCTGGCGGGAGGCCTGGTTGCTGCCAGATGAACTTTAGTGTCACTGTTGCCACCGGAGGGAATTTATCGCACCTTATTCGTTGATCAACAAGTCACAACCATCGCCACAGAAAACACCCTCAGCTCTTAATCATCAATTTGCGCGGAGTAGAGCTGCCTGACAAGGACCCGCGTCTCGGCGCTTTACGTAAACCCCCTCGAAGATTCTGTGGGGCCAAATGCCTGGATCCTACTGTGCCTAGGGAAGTCTCTATTCCTAGCATAACTTGCGTTACAGGTGCTCGTCATAAATGTCTACAATGTATTGACATTGATTTTGCAGGTGTAGTTCCTTTACCTTGCCGGTTTATTTACCGGTTTAGTAATATTTTCCGAGGGCCATGTGTGTGATAACGCTTCTTTCAATTATTAAACGGGCGAAGCTGTGATTATTTCCTTAGCACCAATTTAAAACAGACAATATAAGTGATTCATTTATTTACTTTGGTATTTCTTTCTGGAACTTCAAAACTTAGTACATTTTATTGAATCTTCTGTCTTTTTTTAAAAGATTTATTCTGTGTCTAGATAAAGATGGACGCTAAGTTCCACCGACAGAGAGTACGGTTTCTGAATAATAATCACGATAGGCTATTTTAGTTCATATCAGAAACACAAGTAGGCTGATATCACTCCAGACCATCATCTGGGGTGCTGAGTGCTTCGTCAAAGATGGACGACGAGCCACACGCCATTCCGCCTTGAGGGACTTTGAAACCCAGATGGGTTGTGTCGGATTTTGAAGTTGCGAGACCACCCCTTCCTCATAGTCTTGTGTTGAATTTCTCGATTCGTATTCAACAAAAACAGAAAAGTATTGAAGCAAGTATCACTTACAAATTAAAACACTCTTATATGCTTCAAGAGCAAAGTTGGAAAAGAGCACAAAAGGAGAGAAGACACTTGTGCACCCAGTAAAAAGGGAAGGGAAAAATCCGACATGCAGGTCTTGCGAAGGAAAAAAAGCAAAACGTGAATACCTGCTCCAAAGCATGACAGTCCCCTCTCCTCGTCCAATGACAACCATTTTGCAGGACTGATTAGGGAATTCCCTTGCAATTCAAGTCTGAGAAGAGGAGGAAGACCCCTCCAGGAGAACACCTCCATGGGGCATCCGTACTGTTCCATTAGTTCAGCCAACCCCTAGTCGCTAAGGAGCACCTCTACATCAACCAAGAGACTGCGGAGGTAAAGAAGAAAGGAGTCCAGGAGAACACCTCCGTGGGACATCAGTACGGTTCCATTAGTCTATCCACGCCCTGGTCGCTAAGGAACCAGGGAGCACCTCTCCACCAACCAAGAGACTGCCAATGTAAAGAAGAAAGGGGTCCAGGACAACACCTCCGTGGGACATCAGTACGGTTCCATTAGTCTACCCACGCCCTGGTCGCTAAGGAGCACCTCTACATCAACCAAGAGACTGCGGAGGTAAAGAAGAAAGGGGTCCAGGACAACACCTCCGTGGGACATCAGTAGGTTCCATTAGTCTATCCACGCCCTGGTCGCCAAGGAACCAGGGAGCACCTCTCCACCAACCAAGAGACTGCCAATGTAAAGAAGAAAGGGGTCCAGGACAACACCTCCGTGGGACATCAGTACGGTTCCATTAGTCTATCCATGCCCTAGTCGCTGCGGAACCAGGGAGCACCTCTCCACCAAAAAAGGAGTGCGGAGGTAAAGAAGAAAGGGGTCCAGGACAACACCTCCGTGGGACATCAGTACGGTTCCATTAGTCTATCCACGCCCTATTCGCTGCGGAACCAGGGAGCACCTCTCCACCAAAAAAGGAGTGCGGATGTAAAGAAGAAAGGGGTCCAGGAGAACACCTCTGTGGTGTATCAGTACTGTTCCATTAGTCTAGCCAACCCCGAGTCACTAGGGAGCCAGGGAGCACCTCTACACCAACCAAGAGAGGGTGGTTGTAAAGGAGGAAGGGTGTTCATAATAGCCTTAATGCCAGCAATGGTTCAAGGGTGCATGCAGACCTAGATAAAGTGACATTAGGACTTTGCAGGCCCTATTCCCCAGATGGAAGGCAACATTTGCTGTTTTAGGGGGATCTGGCCCTCCTCTTCCAATGGTGTAATAGATGGCTGCCTTGTATGGCCTTGTTATGGAAAACAAATGTACCAGGCAATTCAATAATCCCTGGAGTGCTGGGGTAACAGTATCAACTGAGGTAAAATGCCTCCCTTCATCCCCTTGTTGGCCCTTTATCTCAGTTGATCTTGCTATAGAATAAGCCCTACTCAACTACATGAGAGTCCATCAATAATGGTATATGTTTTCCTGCTGTCTCCATCTTCCAACTACCTTCCCCACTGCCAAGGCCATGAAAGAGGACTTCTCACTACTGCAGTCTATTTGAGCAATGATGACAGTGGAGCAACCTATCAGAAGGACTGGTTTCTCTCATAGCCCCAGCATACATAGCGTTCACACCTGGAGGTCATAGATACCAATTCACTAAGCTAGTTGCAGATGTAAGTTTGACTTGCATACACAAAAGGCTTCTTTTACTTGTGCATTACGACTTTTCCTATTAAAAAACAAGGATGTACTTGGGTTCACTAAATGTGCCTGTGAGTAAGTCACTGTTGGTAGGTAGAAGTTGGTGTTTGAGGGTGGGAAGGCACACAAACGTTCACCAACTCTCTCCCTTCCTGCTCTAGAAATAGGCAGGAGTAAGGAAGGGCAAGGGCCTCACCCACCCCCAAAATTCATGTACAGTACAAAGATCATTTCAGACCCTTCTCATTAGTTGTAATCTTGAACTTACCCTCCGGCCCATGACATGATGGGCTTAATCAGAAATATCCCAGACTGCACCTCAGCGTTTCGAAGGATTTCATTCAAGGATTCGGACAGCAGGCGTCGACTCTCGGAGCTGTGGCGCCGGTCTTCTCTCCAGTGATGAAGTGACTGTCACAAACAAGGAAAGAACATCATGGACTCCAGATGATGACGATGAACTGGACTTGCCAACTAGCCTTTAAATCTGGGCCTTGTTTCACAAAAAAATTATCAAGAAATGTATGCTAGATTGTAAAAGTGATTTCTCATGATTGTGTTCCACCTTGGTTTGGGTATTTGATGTCCAATACACCCCAACACTACTGTGTGCTGTGAAGACCCATCCATGACAGTTAAAGTGTCCACTCTTGATATCACTTGCCCTCTCACGTGGTTACCCGCTGCCACAGGCACCTTACGATTGTATTGTGGTGATCTACTATACTGCAATTCCCATATTTACAACATTGTGCCCCCTCACTCTGGTGCGAGACTGGGGCCTCTCCCCCAAACAAGTCCCAGTCCAACAGGGTTCCTTCCACAACTTCACTGCTCATTCTTTTTTGACTCCCCAGTCACTGCTGTTGCCTTCACACTCTCAAGTTGCCTGCACCTTTCATCCATATCATACTATCCACTACCATTGATCAGTTTCACTCTTACAAGCCCATGTTGCCCACACACACTAGGCAGCTCCCCACGACTTCACTACATCAGCTGCTGTTCAATCAAGCTGTCTTCTCTGGCTTTCCTCAATCATCGTGCTTAGGGGTGGTGACAATGTCATCATAAACAAATTTTGCCAACCATACACCTAACCTTCTCCGACTCTCACCATCCGCTATAGAATATGAAGGAGTCACACCACCATTCAGAATACATAATGTCAACATCTACCTCTCTCTTTCCTAATCTTCAACAACAATACTACCTTAAACCAATGATATCCCTCTTCTCCCTCCATCATGCTTATAGACATGATTCTGAAACTAAAACATCACACTCAAAATATTCTCTTATACATCAAATTCTTATTTGCATGGAAACCCACTTTAACCTTATTCTCATCTAAAACCAATTCAATCACTCCAAACCAAGGGCCTCATTACAATGACGGGCGGACCACCACCAACAGGCCATTGATTACTGCTTTCAACACATACTGTTGGTGGTGGTCCGCCCGACATCCAGGCCATGGTTCCGACCGCCGGATTATAATACCGGCGGTCAGAGCGCAGAGGTTGAAGGAAAAAGACCATCACCTCCAAAAGGATCCAAGATCCCGTTGGAGATGTGGTTGGACTCCTATCCCTACAATGGAGGCGGTATCTGCACAGGCACCACCATAGGGTACACACAGGTAGTGAAGAATTGTGTGACTTGTACCTACTTCTGCCCAGCTTCTGCTGTTACTGGCTAGGCCATTCAACTTCAGGACATGCCGGTGAACCCATACAAAAATTTGGGCCCATCTCAGCTGAATTGGTTCACCATTAGCCCTGTGATGGGACATCGTAAGAAGCATCAGCCCGGTCACCAAGGCAAACAATGAACAATGCGATGGGTACACTTAAAAAAATTGTGAAGGGACTTCTATGCTAAGGCCTGTCAAAGGTGGACATAGCTAAGTCACTAGAGTAGTATGGATGGCCAATGACAGCACCTTTGAGGTTCCACAATGGCATTTAGATGCCTACGGATGGTACAAAATAAGCCATCTATCATTAGGAAAAAAAAGAGAAGTTAGCCTATTGTAGGTACAAAAAAATGGAGAAATATGATAGTGTTTTTGTCGTTGGTTAGATAAACATTAAAAATGCCGTTTTTATAAGGGGCACTACTGATTTGTGGGGAGAAAGTATGCCCTCTTTGATACGTCATTCCATCAGAACTGCATAATGATTCGGGTTTCAACCAGTCGCCTTCTGTGGACCACAGGATATTTCTCCCACACCTATCTTCAAAAGGGGCCCTTATGCAGAGCTTGCATAGGCATGTATGAGGTAGGTGGGCTCTTCAGAAACACTATTTCAAAATACTGAAATTATTGGGTAAAAATAAAGTATGTGTTGAAAGCAGTAATCAATAGTACATCTCTGTATAAACAAATTCAGTCTTCGAGTGCATTGTGTGAAATCTGTAAAGGTAGCTAGGGGACAGTGACAGACTGATCAGATTAGTCAGCAGTGTGGTTGACTGAGGTGGCAACATCTTGTGGCCTGCTGCGACTACTGATTATCTGAAGAGTGGAAGCTGTGAGGCTTAAAAGGCCTAAACCTAACCAGAAAGTCAATAGTCTAAAATGGAGTGAGAAAGCATGCCTGCACGCCAGAGTTACTGTAGGCGGTCTAATAAATGCACTGTAGATCAATTTCTGGATATCAAGTGCTAACTGGCCAATCCTAAGATTTAATAGGGTTACATAGGCTCACTGACAAAGGGCCTTATTTAGATCTCGGTGGACGGGTTACTCCGTCACAACGGTGACGCATATCCTGTCCGCCGAATTATAAATCCTATTATATCCAATGGGATTTATATTTTAACGGATGGGATATCTGTCACCATTGTGATGGAGTAACCCGTCCACTGAGATCTAAATCATGCTCATAATTCCTAGATAGGAATAATGAACAATCGTTTGCAGCCGAATCATTTATCTATGCTTCTGTCGCGTCATTATTACCTTGGTGGATAGGGACAGTAAATTGAGTATAGTTGTGTGCATGATGTTTGCCTTCCAGTTCTGGTGGCATGGTGGAGCATGTGTCAGTTCACCAAATCACAAATACCTGCTGCTCGAAGTCTCGCAGTAGTTTTAGCGATTTCCCTGATTCCGTCCGGCTGTGGACTTCTCTTTTGATCTTCTTCACCGCCTCTTTCAAACTGCTGCTTCGAATGTAACCATTCACCAGGGTGACCAACCTTTCACGTCGAATCTGGCCATAAGAATCCATGGCAAGGATTGCACTCTGTCAAAAAACTCAAATTAATGGGGTGGGGAGTGTTCTGCAGGTACAGTGAGCAAGAAAACATGCTTCATAAAAGGTCACCTCTGGTTTCTAGAAAACTGCATGTCATCAGGGATACAATACTCCAGGTGAGGCCTAGTTTTCTTGGCAGTGATAACAATTAATGGTCCCAAAGTTTTTCTTTTTCAGAAATAAACTCCTACTTTGAAAAAGAAAAACAAATGCATAATGGGCTGAAAAAACATACAGGGCTCTTGGCATTATCAGTCACAAAAGCGCATCTGCCATACAAGTGCATGATCTTTCATCAAACACATCCCTGCCGGGAATATTGTGTTTCACAAAATTTGGCTAGTAACCCTCTACCAGGGGAACAGACATCAGAGTCTCTGCTGACCTGACGGGCTTCCAGACCACCCGCCAAAGTATAAAGGTTCCCCTAAGCCTTTTGAACAGCAGACCATTGTCTGTTTTTCAGAGTTTGATACTGGGCTAGTATCAGAATGCCCCTTCCTCCATTGATCTTGGCCATATAGGAGCTGTTACTGCAGGACTGGGGGAGTGGAGAGAAAGGCTGCCACCCAAAAACCAGTGGCAAAGTAAACTGGGGAGTGAGCTATGGGAACATATGAGCCAGAACATATGCCTCAGCTAGGTCTGCTACAGGGAGGTAATGCCTGTGCAAATGTATACCATATCTGTACTAAACTCTTGTCTAGGTGCATGAACAGGACAGAGGGACAGCTAGCAAATTTTGGGTGGCTGTGTACAAGAATTTTGGATGGGATTTTTGACCGCCTGATGATTTGTACCTCCTGAGCCCTGACGAAGGAACTGTTGGTCTTTAAGTCCACTCCGAAATGCGCGGCAGCGCTTTTTGTCTGCCATTTCCAGTTTGACATTTTTGAAAATATTGATTTTGTGATATTTTTAATAATGGTTCATCAGATGTATTGTTCTTTTTTCTTTATTTAGGTATGTCTGGTATGCATGATGTGTCTGTGAATAGTGAGGTTGTTATTTTTGTGTCAATTGTGTTTTATGTTCTGGTGCCGCTGTTCTTGTGATTTTATGTAGAGAAATCATTGGATTTGTTATAATTGAATGTCTATAGATATAACTTTTCCCAAAAATTATTTTGATAAAATAAATTAAGATGAAAATATTGTCTGTGGGACAATGATGTTTTATATTATCCTTGGATGTATTTCCTATTAATTAATGAATAGGGGGAGGTCTGTTGTTATTGTCAAGAGGCACTCATACCCATGTATTCTGGTAATGCCTGTAGTTGGAAGAATACTAGGGATCATAAATGGAATTTATGGAATTTCTCTGCCTCAGATCCTACACGATCCTCTTTGGTTGCAAGTTCCAGATTACTTTACACAGAAGTAAAGAAGCTGAAAACTACCCAAGCTCAGCCTGCCCACAGGAGATAAGTAACAACCCATCTGGTTTAGAATGGATCCACAAATTGTGGGAGTTGCTGCGGATAGAGAAACTGAGTATTGCAATTAAAAAGGCGATTCGTCCTTGCAAAGTGAGTAGCGTCAGCCACTGGAGTTCCTAGCCAAAGAATGCTGAAAAATTGCGTGCACCCATTTCTTGAAGTTTCTGAAAATAATTCTCAACAGTAATCTTAACCTCTCTGTTTAAGTTCCCCACAATCACAGAAGTGCTTGTCATGTGGAGGATGTCTTGGGCCATAAATGAATACTGCTGATTCGAATTAACGGGGTTGGTCCTCCCTCGCACCTTTGGGACCGGACCGAAATAATACCGTTTGCACCATGTACAAAGAGTGGCACTGGGTTCGCGATCGAGGAAGGAGTTGGTGGTTAAAATGATTATTTATGCTTTTTGACTTGTACTTGAGTTGTTTGCCAATCTGTTGGGAGTGTTTCAGAGATCTCCTTCCAAAAACCTAAAATCAAAAATGTAAACCTAGATATCTGAAAAAAAATCTGAAATACGCCCAACTACAATACAACAGAAGATGGTCCATCAAGTTCAGATTTCTTCTATTAGCCAGAATCTAGGCTGTTGGTCAGGGCCCAGAATAGATGCCTAGTCCTCCTAACGAGATCAGGTTAGTTAACTAACTTGTGGATGTTGGAAGGGAATGCATAGTGAGCATTTGCCTGTGGTTGACGTCCTCCACACCCAGACCTACCAGCTCATACGGTGCTACCATCCTCATCTGAACTCTTCTTCCAGTCATCCTGTGATTGAACAGCCGATCTTGCACACTGAGCACAGGGTGAGCGGAAAATTCCTACATATAATACATTTGCAGCTCAATTGTGGAAAGTCTCTGTGTGATTGCAGGCCATTACAGGTTTTCCAATCACACCTTAGCACGGGAATTGCCGCCAGAAACCATTAATTGTGTTTTGGGGAATGTACGAGTGGCTGTTGAGACAGTACCTTGCTGACTGGCACAGCCCTTCCAAATCTCCTCCATAGTTCCTAAGGGAACGACAGTCTCAAAGTCCCAGTCCCTGACCATGAGTCACCCTCCTATAAGGCCTCTTCATAGGGAGGTGCAGTCTCAAAGCCTCACCCATGTCGCCAAGACCCTCTCCATCAAAAAACACTGCCTCCTCTCTCCATAGAATCACACAGCGAACATGTTTTTAAGGTTAGTAGGTTGGCACCCAACCTACCTATGGAATTAATAATGTACTTACAAATTTAGACATATGCAGCGGTGTCAGTTATGTCACGCATTGAGGATGGAGGTCCCAAAATAATAGAAATAGCCCTAAAGACTTCATGAATAACAATAAAATGTGGGGTGCATCCAAGTCATTTATGCCACACATGGAGGATGGGGGACCGGGTTGAATCATTGCGACTATTTTCTGTTTGTTACCTGGATGACTTCCTGACGTTCAGCTCATCCAAACCTGCCAATTCGCCCAGTGATACTTTTGGAAATACTTATAAGGTTTTCCACAGAGTGTAATTCTAGTTTAAAGCTGTGAAGGCACTATCACAGCATGTTCATCCTTTATATAAAATCACGCAATCTAAAAACATTTAATGAAATGTAAATTGGCTATACCAAAAATTGCTTTTTTCTGAGGAATTCTTTCTCCACAGAATTGCAGAAAACTTTAAACCTTGGTGCTATAGGGCAGGAGGTATGGAATAGGGTATCTAACACAATTCTAACAGTAGGCTGTTGATGAGTCTTTACGTCACCAGGACCTGCATGGCACTGGGTAACTAACTTCCTAAATAGTAGGGGAACTTGCATCACCCAGATTGGCATGCCAACAATGTAAATTCAAGGTGTGCGGATAAATAAGGATCCATTTGCAATATCGGGTCTTCCACCTCCTGGGTATTTATGAGTCATACCCTTAACGATTTGTTAATTACTTCATTTTTCCCCAGCTATAAAAATAAATCCAAAACATCAAACCTTAATATGTATACAATGTACATGAATTTAGGGATCAGACAGGCAGTCATGCATAAAAATGGCAATAAAAAAAAGAATTAAAAAAAAGACAAAGGATCTCAGTAGAGGAGACGCAGGGCTCCCAAATCGGTACTCCAGCACTGGGACAAACGGATTTATTGGTGGAGTGTGGGGGAAGGGGTGGGGTTGGGACAGAGATCGATACTTACAGAAGGTGTTATTACTGGATCATTGAAACTTCAAGATTAAAAAAATCGGGAATTACCTCAGGAATTGGCGTTCTAGGTAGATTACCTAAGGGGTTTCCTAATAGCGGACCGCTTCCCGAACAAAGATTTCACAAGGTTTTTCAGGGTGAATGGGGAAAGAAAAGGTGAGATTTAAACACACATCTTATAATTCCGATACTTGTGAAAACCTCTGTTTCTACCGACATCAGAATTACAATTGAGCCCGTTGAGGGCTTAAATAGTTATGTTGCTCCTAGTAGAGAGTAGAACATGAAGCCCAATTTACTCACAATTAAACCCCAAGAGCAATAACTACTGCAGATCTTGTTGGTAAGCAAACCCATAACAAGGCATCTTGTCTTACTTGAAGCTATTAATATATGCCTAGATTTAAGACACCCTATCCTGCACGCATGTGTTAGGCAAATGGTTCGTTGTTTCTTGACACACTTTGGAAGAAGTTGCGGAAGGAGACCCCTTTATCTGCCGACCTAACATACCCATCCTCTTCCCCATATTTCCTGGTCTTCTTCTTGGGAGTGTTAGAGTTTTTTTTAACTGAACATAAATATGTCATAGTTACTCACCTGGTACAGGTCTTTAGGAAGCCTTCCACTACTGACCCCTCGATCCAGGGCCCGGCGATTGTGTGCCTCATCAAGATGAGTGAAAAGAACCCCTCCTTGAGTGGTAGGCCTAGAGCTACCAGTCTCAACAGGGTCTTTAAATGTCCCATCCATCCTTATGTCCAGTACTGGGGCTGTCTGGGAAGCAGAGAAAAAGGAAACATTATAGTTTGATGAATAAATTAGTAGGAGACTAATGCAATTGTTCCGTAGAAGTACAGATTGGATGGAAAAGTAGCATCTACCTGACATTACACCAGGTGTCAGGTAGTGGATCCGGGCGATCCATCATATTCAGACCAGTCTTTGATTTACGCAAAGATCTTAATGTATTCTTAGAAATCACACAGGATTAAGCTCATTCGTGGAACCTCCTTTTTAGGTCGAGGACGTCCGGTCTGCCGAAAGGCAGAACCGGAAGTCGGAGATTTAATGACTTGGAGAAGAGGGGCTTGAACCCGCCCCTCTTCTCCCCTGTTCTCCATTGGCTGGCCTCTTGAATGCTGGCCAGCCATTGGAGAAGAGGTCAGTCATTCAAATCATGCCCGTCCTTTTCGGATCGGGGGGCGTGTTTTTTGCAAGAAGTCTCAAGGAGGAGACAACAGCAAAGCACGCCCCCGAATCCGAAAAGGACGCTGCGTTTCTCCGAGGCATTTCTGCTCTGCCTCGGAGAAAGGCGGTGGTGTCTTCTGGTGCCCTCGGCTTGTCTAATGAAATCCGCCGAGTGGGAGATTGTGTTGTAACTTAATGTATACAGCGCTTACTAATCTGACGAGGCCTTTGTGTTTGTGAAAGATTCTGGAAGGGCTCACTACTTTACCACGAATCGGTGCAAATTTTACGTAAGTGCTTGCATTGGCCATTCTGGCTTCTTTCTGTTGTGTTCGGGTACTTTCTTCGCGTTTTCCGCCTTTTCAATATTATGTTTAAAATAGAGGACATTGTTATTTGACCCCATATTACCAACCTTGGCCTAGAAAATCGATGGTTCACCACCATCAATAAAAGCGCAGCAATGTTGTTGTGTTTTTTGTATGGTGCTGCAAGCCGCCAGGCGGGTTCAGTAATTTAGCTACAGCGCTTAGTGGTGTTTAACAAACAGACCGTCAGGTTGTTTTTGAATGGTGGAGGAATAGAAGACAGATCGGTCATTTAAAATAAGCCAAAGTAACAATGAAGGTTCTTGAAAGTGTCGTTTACTGCTATCGAACTTTAAAATTTGCCAAATACTCTTTACCTTGTACATTTATACAGTATTTACATAGCCAGTGGAATTAAGCAGAAATGGACGACGAAATTCTGCGGCAAGAAAAAGCAAATTATGTGGCATACAATGGCGCCACTATTTCGCAATTTTTTCGCTGTCAAGGGACAAGATTCACCTACCATGTTAACGCATGAATGGGGCAACTAACGATGCGTTGCTATGTTTTTAGTCACTTTTGATCTGTTTGAAATTAAACTCGATGTTATTTTTTGTTGTAATCTGCAAATTATGCTGCGGATGGTGGTAACCCCTCTAATTGTGCAGAAAATGTTGCGGCTGTAGAGTAGATCAGGTCCATGTCTCTGAGAGCAGATAGCACAGTCTTATTTCTTGGACACCATCGTGGGAGCCGGTTGGCAACAAGCCGCCTATGCCCCCTCCAGCTGAGGCTGTCATAAGCACATGTACGGCTGTAGGTACATCACAAAAAAGTTTGCCTAAACAAGCTGTCCCTGAATATCATCGAAAACTTAAAGGATTATTTGACACTATTTTACAGGACTGCTTGTATCTGAAGATAGGCAGGCGTGGGACTTTATCTGCAAACCAAGCAAGGTTCAGGCTGAATGACTGGCTCGGGCTTGGCCCTAGTCCCATGGGCACTTGCGAGTCACAATAGAGCTACTTTTGCCCCCTCCCTATTGCAATATTAAAGGATAAAAAGAAAGTTTTAACCACTTGACGGTTGATGGTTCAAAATCTAAAAAGGTGTGTATTTGCTGTGTGAGCTGCAGTTCACAAGCGTCTCGTTGAAGACCTGTGGGGACTGAGAGCCGGTCCTGTTGCTTTGATGATCAGTGTAAATGCTGTCATTGAGGCGGTGACCCTCTTCACTTTTCGTGCAGTGAAGGGAGAGGCGTGCCATTAACTTAAAAATAGCCTCCTCCCTTCTCTTACATTGAGGAAGAAAGTAGTTTTGACATTTTTTACGTGTTTTGAAGCGAATATTAATTGAACACACGTGTGCAAGGACCTTTCTGCCAGTCGACTGACTTGTCTTCCTCCCAGCCTCAAGAAGGAACGCTGCGCTCTGACCCAGGGTCCTTTCAACATTAGGTTTATTGTAACTAGGTGCGATGCTAGGAGTTCATTTCAATGCAATCCAATCCTTTATTCGATTTTTAAAAGAAAAGAAAATCTTTAAACGTCACATAAAAAATACATAATTTATATATATAAAAAACGACAGATCTTTACTGAATACAAGGAAAAAGAGGTAACGGTGCAATATAGTGAGATAGCCATGTTTGCTGCTTACACAACCACATCCTCCAACAGTAAACTCAGTGAGTCCGCCAGGTAACAAAATATGATAATGTACCTTGTACGAATAATAAAACAATGTATTGGAGTACAAAAATAAAAAAAATGCTGTTTTCCCTTTTAGCCTTGAAAAAAGTCTCTCAGATTCATTGTCCAAAAGATCAGTATATAAAATCAACATACAATATTAACAAAAAGAGTCATGAACAAAAATGACCACTTTCATGGGGCATGTGTAGAACGTAGACGTATCACTCGTTGTATAAACATTGCAATCGAGTAACATAACCTCTCAGTAGATAACTTATGCAAAACCTCAATTACAATCCTGCACTGCCTTAAATCTGCCTGCCTCAAACGTGGTAAAATATAAGCAGACCTCAGTGTTGAATAAAATTTGCAGAAGAGGATAAAGTGCAAGGTGCTTTGTGCAGACAGTCCATCGCCGGGACAAACCGGAAGATTCACAGAGAATGTACCCTGACTCACGTAAGCGACAAGAAAGTGAACAACCCTGTTAAGACACAGTCTTCTTAGCAACAAGCATTTACAATGCAATGGTCTCGGCATTGGTAAAGTTAGAGCTATTGGCATTGCTCATGACATTATTTTTGTTTATGTTTTTGTTTTTAAAACATTTAAAGAAACGGCATTGTCATGAGCACTGCCAATAGCTCTAACTTTAACAATGCCGAGACCGTTGCATTGTAAATGCTTGTTCAATAAGTCTATTGTGCAAAACCCTTTACTCTCAAATAAGTGTGATTCATCTTTACTCTTCAGGACATTTAGGGTGCACTTAACTTTTGACCATTTTCGGAATGTTAGATAATAAAACATTAAGTATAACAGAAAACTAAAATACAAGTGTGCAACAATAAGCATATTTATAACAAAATAAACAATGGCTTCGAAAAGTATTAAAACTTAAGAAATTCAGTACGAGAACAAATGTACACTTGCCTTCTATCTGCGCCTGTGCCTCCCACTTTTCATAATAATACTACCACCTCCCTGATAGACCTGCACGTAAAAACAGTCAGATATATTTCCTTGAAAATGCAAAAATGTTTCCAAAATAGTTTTTTTAATATAGCCTTTGCTATTGATAGAGCGTCATGAGATTCAAGTTATCATAAATGTATTCATGTCATGTTCCCTAGCGCCTCTCGCCAGCAGCCTGGAAGCAGGGCAGTCATCCCTCGCAACGAGACTCCTCCCATTTGTTACCCCTGGCAGGTTACAGTCTAGTCTTTCGACGGCGCGTAGCTGACGCCGCCGGCCGGCCGGCCGTCACTTCCGGCTGTATTGGCTTATCACGGCAGAGAACATCAGTCTCGGCCCTTCGGATTCCGCAACAGAGCTTCGCCGGCACGCAGGAGCGTAGCGAAGGCTCTACCAGCGACAGGACAGTCAGTCCGGACCGCGCAAGGGCGCCTAAAGATTCCTCCCGACGACTCGTGCGAATGCACGGAGCCGCCATTACCTTGCTCATTCCCCGCAGCGCAGGAGCGCTTTATCTTTGCTTGGGCAGTTCGTGCGACGGCACGGAGCTGCCATTACTTTGTTTCCTTCGAGTAGCGCAGTGGCGCTTTATCTTTGCCTTGACGGCTCGTGCGATGGCACGAAGTCGCCATTACTTTGTTTCCTTCTCATAGCGCTAGAGCGCCTTATCATTACTTTGACAACTCCTGCGACGGCACGAAGTCGCCGTTACTTTGTTTCCTCCTCATCGCGCTATTGCGCGTTATCCTTGCTTCGACGACTCGTGCGACGGCACGAAGTCGCCATTACTGGTTTCCTTCACGCAGCGCAGGAGCGCTTTATATACTTGTCTTTCCTTTGGTGATCCGCACGACGGCACGGACATCGCGGACGTCCTCTCCAGCGTTTCCACAACACAAGAACACCGTACTAGCAGGTAACCAAGTAGGGATTCCTGCTTCCCAAATCTCTGTATCTATCCCCGGTGATCATTGGATGTGTATGTTCCCGCTAAACCCCAGCGCTTTAGTTACCCCTGTCTCCTCTCTTGCCTTTAGGTAGCGTGGACTTCCACACAACCTCAGGAGCCACGAAGGGTGCCCCATCACGCCATCCACTATCCCGCTTTCACCTCCCTTCCTGGCAACCTCCCCCGGTCCCCTCCTTGCCCTGGCTAGTATATTTGGTCCTTCCAGTAGCAGAAGGGCACAGGCGGGGGTTGCCCATGCCGTCCCTGTGGGATCCCTCCACAAACACGAGGTAAGAATTGTGGGGATCTGACAATTCAGAAAAACGCATAATGATTCGTTTTGTGTTATGCAATGTATTAGGTTAAACGCGTGCCATGTTAAAGTTACACGTGTAGGTTGCTTATTCACGCATATGAGAATAATGAACTAATGCTTAGAGTGTGATTTAATAGTGTGTTTAACTTTGTAGAGGCCTGATCACATATACGTTAGAGGATAAGGGCCTGTTCATTTTCTTATGTTAGCTAATGTGTAGGCCGAAAATGATTCCCTTGGTAAAGGCTTTGGGTTGCAGGGAAATGTGAAATCTTAAAAACGTGAAATAGTTTTCTCGTTCCCATGTTTCTGTTGCAGGTGCAAGGACATTTAGCTTGTTAGTGAGAATAGGTCTTTGTTTTATGAGTTAGGATGCTGTGAGAAGCCAACAGGGGAGTGCATTGGAATGTGGAGAAGATACTTTCAGCGAGGAAGGTGCCTGGGACCCAAGATCAAGCTAACGGACGTTGGACATCATACAAACTCTGATGGAAAACTACCGAAAGAAGACCTGGCCGAAGAGGTGTGCCGAAGGGCGTGTTTTACAATTTGGGGGTTTTGTATTAGGGACAGTGCCCCGTGGGTTGAGCAGATGAGGTTTAGGCGGGAAGCTAGAAGGAGCATCTTAGATCGAGCTCTGAATGTACTTCTTAGGAAGTCTTCACTTCTGACACCTTTTTCTTGATTCTCTTGCCTGGGATGGGAATGCTAAGTAGGGATGTCACCTTAGAGACAGTGTAGGGATAGAAATGTTTTTCCTTTGACTAATGATTCCTAAAATAGACATTAGCTTAACTATCGTTTTTGTGATGATTTTGTAATCTGTAATGCTTTTTGTTTTGAGTCGAATGAGAATCCTGCGTAGGCTTGCCTTTGTCTTAGTGCCCATTTACCTTTTACACCTTGTATTGAGGTGTTTGTATGTTCAGCTGTTTTTGATTGTAATAAAATCTTACAAATTTTAGATTCGGAGTCAGTGGTCCTTTCCAAATGCAGTCTAATTTCGGTAAATATATTTTGATAATTGTTTTCATCCCCTCTACGCTATTTGGCAGATAAAAAGATCCTGGTGACCTGTGAGGATTCTTGGAGATAACCAGGTAGGCAAGAATCCGGTCCCATCAGTTGGTAGCAGAGTAGGATGGTTATCTCCGATAGTGAGGGGAGATCTAGATTAGGATAAGAAATTCTTGAGGCCCATAGAAGTCAAGTGATGGTGACTCATCGGATGGCGAGCAGCGGACGACGGCGGCTGATGGAGATTGATGGAGAGTAGCAGTGCGGCGGAAAGCAGCAGTTCGTGGAGGAGTGAGTATGAATAGGGTGAGATGTTGTAGATTGCGGTGTTGATTTGTTGTGTGATGTCTTGCGGAGTTGGAGTGAGTGTTGAGTGATTGTGAGATCAGGCTGTGAGCGCGCGCAGCCCGGGAAAGTCTTAGTGTCGACGAGTAGCTTAAGCGATTGTGGTGTAGAAGACACCCGAGGTAGATTTTGTTGACCACTGAAAGGAGATCGTGAGACGTCATCGATCACCTGGACCGAGATAGGGGGAACGAATGTGTGAGTGCGTGGGTAACCAACGCTGGACGTGGGTTGTTGTACGTGGAATTTGAGTATTTGTAACCTGTCAGAGGTGATTGTCTGGTCGGTCGTGGACAGACAGTTGCCAACCGAGGTCGACAATTTCGAGAGACTGTGGATGGACAGTCAGAGACGTAACTTGTTTGGGACAAACGGGTATTTCAGCGTATGAATGGGACGAATGCAAGGGTGAGACATGAGTTGTGAAGGAGGGAAACTGCTGCAGGCGGAGGAAGAGTGACGTCAGTAGGTGCCGCGCTGCGATAGGTCGGTTGGTGTGAGTCGCGCTGCTATCGGTGGGTTTAACATCAGGAAGTAGACGAAAACATTGTGTACGATCGAAATTTGTTCATCATGAAATGTTTTAAAGTTTTCAGAGAATTATATAGAGGTGACAAACATGTAGTTACTCGTGGAGGAGAAGAGGCCCCTCCGGAGGATACTCCGGCACATTACATGGCAAGAAATGTGGGGTTGCATACCATAATTTGGCTTGAAAATTGGCAGAAGATGACCCAGAGTGAAGGAGAATTAGCTTTCCCACAATATGGTTCATTCAGGTTGGAAGTGTTGTATCAGTTGAAATCTGTGATGGCGACCTTTGCCGAGACCAACACAGTTTGAGGCGGTGCATGCGTGGATTAGAGCAGCGCATGATAGGAAAAAGAGATCGAAATCAGGAAAGGGTGAAAAAGTCGATTAAGGCATTTCAGGATGCGAGATGGGATGCAGAAGAGAAAAGATGGAGAGTACAAACAATAGAAGGAGACAGGTTGTATCCATTATTGGTAAAGACTGATGGCTCAAAGGTAAAGAGTGCGGATGATGATGACAGCGATACAGATGATAGCCTATTAGAGAGGTTGTTGTCTGAGAGACCACCTCCATACAATCCCGATCCCTATGAAGGAAGGTCGGCTCAGGCAGAAGGGACTAGTGGAGTACCGACTCAGTCAGAAGTGAGAGTAGAAGGGAAGATCTTGGCAGGAGCTGAGAGTACTAGAAATCAGCCTGTAGCTAGCGCAGACGTTGGGAGAGGTGTGAGGTTACCGGATGCACTAAAGGTACCGGTTACCATTGGACCCATTGTTTCTGTTTACGACCCAGATCAAGAGAAGGTTGGGAGTTCAGTGCAGTCAGTTGTAGGAGCGAGGAGTGTGGTCGAGGGAAATGGATCAGTGAGTGGAATGGAGCAAACTCCAAAGCCTATAGAATGGAGTACGCCATTGCCAGCTACAGCAGACTCCTCTAGGGGACAGGGAGAGTCGAGACCAATGAGGCCGAAGTCTTAGGCTGAGTCAAGATCAGATTTGCGGATGTGGGCACCGCCAGTAAGGAATCAGAATCAGAGTGTGAGAACAGCAGAAAGTGAACGAGGTACAATAGTGAATCGTTCCGTTCCTAGGAGTATGTCAGAAGAGAGCAGGTCTCAGGAACGGGAGTGTGACTATGATGAAAGGGATGGTGCAGCTTGTCGGGAAGTACTGAAGGGAGCCCTAAAAGGGAGAATTTTAGATGTTGTAAGGTTAAAATCAGAGGTGGATGAGATAATAAGTGGAAACTTGCCTCTTGAGAGGACATACATGTACAGACAAGATGAGTTACTCTTTGTAGCGAAGGATGTGACTCGCAAAGCACGAACTGCACATGAGAAGTTGTCAGAATTGGCCAAAAAGTATGATGTGGATTTGTCTAAAACAAAATCATTGCAAGGAAGTCATAGATTGCAGTATAGCGATCAGGAATTGGAAGAGAAAAGGGTCATGGGATTGAGAACCCATATCAAAGACTTGATCATAGCAATGCATTCATGGATCATGCTTGATAAGTGGGAAGAAAGATGGTCCAAAAAGAAAAGTTCTAGGAGAACAATAGGAGAGACGCCACCTCCAGGTGGTGGGATGACGGAGGCAGGGAATTTCCCTTTACGAGAGGTACAGAATGGAGGATACGTGCATGTGCCTTGGAGTAGGGGTGACTTGGCTGCATTCACAAATGATTTCCCCCGGTTAAGGAAAAAGCATGTGGAGTGGTACAAGCAAGTTGATCGCTTTGTCAAAATCTCGAAAGTGTTGTGGGTTGATTTGAACACATTGTTTGACATTGTGGTTCTGAGTAACTTGTGGTCGGCATGTAAAATTGCTGTTGAGTGGCCAACCTCAGAGCCTGATAGGGACCCAGTTTCGAATGGTCCGCCGCCCATAGTGATGAAAAAGTTTGAACAGGTGATTATGTGGTTGAAGTCAAAAATCTCACCTCAGGACATTGTTTGGGTGAAGATAGATCGGACAGTGCAAGAGCCAAAGGAGACAGTGCACAAGTTTTATGAGAGACTTTTGCAGGCCTTTAAGCAGTACAGTGGACTAGATGTGTTAGATACAAAAGACATGGGACAGTTTGTTTCGAAGTTCGTGCTGGTATTGAGGCCAGAGGTTAGTCTCGTGATACAGCAGCATTTGATTTGTTGGCAGAACAAGCCTGTGGATGAGATCTTACGGTATGCTAGGTACTGTAGTGATGAGATAGAATCAAAGCACAGGAAGTTGAAAGACAAATTGATGCTTGTTCCGATGCAAACAGCTCAGGGACAGCCTAATGGAGGGACGTTAGGAAAAAACCAGGGAAATAACCAAGGAGGAAATCAGAATACCCAAGGTAAGGGAAGACCAAAATCAATTGATCCTAAGACAGGGATGGATGTGGCGACATTGAAAAAGACCACAGCATGTTATCTTTGTCACCAGGTTGGACACTGGAAACGCGAGTGTCCTTTGAACCCGTTGAATCAGATACAGCAGGAAGGAGAGATAGTTCAGGTTCCTGTGTCTGAAAAGGTTCCTACAGTGACTCGACCTAAGATGGTCAAAGGGGGCCCTAGGGGGGCCTAGTGTTCCGCAGGTGCAGGTTCCTCAACCACCTAGGATACAGAATATGCAACAGGGAGTCCGAACTTACCTACAGATGCCCATGCTTGAAGAGAGTGAGGAATTCAACCCAGATCCGTTGGCAGCACCGTGTCTGAGAGGGGAAGAGGACTGCACGCTTGGAGCAGTCTTAGAGGTAAACCAGAGGGGACCAATTGTGTAAGCAGACATTGATGGTCACCCTACCACCTTTTTGGTTGACACTGGTGCTACCCGGTTTACTGTACGATCTGCAGTAGTCCCTGATATAACCCCTCTCGGGACAATCAATCCAAGTTTTTGGTGTAGCGAATAAGAAACTGACTAGCCCATTGACGGAGCCAATTCCGGTGAGAATAGGAAATTTCAGAGATCGGCACCAGTTTGTGGTGTGCGACTCAAGTCCAGTTTGCCTGTTAGGTAGAGATCTGTTGTGCAAGCTGAACTGCACCATTTATTGTACCCCGAAGGGAGTGGAAGTACAGACGAGGGATGATGACGCGACCTTTAAGGTTGCGAATCAGCGTGTGTGCATAGAGATGTATCCAGCACTGAGAGTGGAGGAACTTCCACTCAATTTGAGGGATTCCGTGTCAATTGACGTGTGGGACCTCAGTGGAGAGGAGATCGGATTGGTCAAAGGTATAGACCCAGGTCAAGCCGAATGTAGAATTTCCTAGGACGCCCCAGTATAATTTGTCACCTGAAACGATTGCAGGGATCAAGCCTGTAATCGAGTCTATGATCAAGCAGGGAATTCTGAAGGAGATTATGGGTAGCCCATGTAATTCACCTATCATGGGACTACAGAAACCAAGTGGGAAATTCAGGATTGTACAAGATCTGCGAAAAATTAATGAGATAGTCGTTCCATGTTGTCCAGTGGTACCGAATCTGCCTGTGATTCTGTTTCAGATCCCTTGTGAAGCCGAGTGGTTCACGGTGATTGACTTGTGTCAAGCATTCTTCTCAATTCCTCTACATGAGGAAAGCCAATTTATTTTTGCTTACCGGCTGGATAATCGTGTGATAACGTGGTGTCGTATCCCACAGGGGTATACGGAGAGCCCGTCTATCTTCAATCAGATCTTGAAGAAGAATCTTGAAGGTCTTGTGTTGCCACAGAACTCTGTTCTGGTGCAATACATTGACGATTTGCTCGTCGCGTCAGTACTGAAGACGCTTGCAGGGTCGATACCATTGCCTTGCTGAATTATCTGGCAGAGAATGGACACAACGTATCACCGAGTAAACTGCAGTACTGTTTGAGCGAGGTGCAGTATTTGGGTCACAGAATTGAGAAGGTCAGGAGAAAGGTGTCACCAGATCGCATTGAGGCTATTATGAATATGCCTGTGCCTACCACTCAAAGAGAAGTCAGAATGTTCTTGGGAATGGTTGGTTACTGTCGCCAATGGATCCCGAACTTCTCCTTTGAAGCGACTGACGCGTAAGGATGTGAGTGATCCGGTACCATGGGACGATCACTGTTTGAGGTCATTTTTGAGGCTGAGAGAAGCCTTGTGTTGCGCTCCGGCCTTGGGAATGCCTGATTACAACAACATTCGCAATATTCTTCTGCAAAAGGGAAGGTTGCACATTGGCAGTCTTGACTCAAAGTCATGGAGGTGTCCGTAGACCAGTTGCCTACTTCTCAGCTACTTTATATCCAGTAGCTTCTGCGTTGCCCGGATGTCTCAAGTCCGTTGCTGCAACAGGTGTCAGTATTGAAATATGTGAGAGCATTGTAATGGGACATCCGCTTACAGTTTATGTACCGCATTCTGTTGAATTGTTGATGACAAGGACTAAAACACAGCACCTCACAAACAACAGGTTGACGCGTTATGAGCAAGTCATTCTTGCTGCAGAGAATGTGTTAAATGGTAGAGGCAGTTTCAATCGATAACCTTTCAAGTATTTGCCCGGCGGTAATCGCCTCTCATACCACTCGATAATTTACCAATGAAAGAGGCAGGCGCCGGAGACTGGAAGGCAGGAAACAAAGTTTTATTCCGTCGGAGCAGAACACATCAGATCAGACAGCAAGGTATCGTCACAAGGTGCTCTAACTGCATCTCTGAGACCTGGTCTCTTATACACAGGTTTATTGCTTTATTACATATGGTACATTCTTGTTGAGGCTTTGATGTTCGGAAAGACATTCCCTGGAACCCCCACTTCAAGCTCGTTCCCACACATATCTACAGTAGAAGTCCCCACCCCACCCACAGTAGGAGATGGCTATCACGCAGCTGGATATTCCGCCAATTCCCGGGGGTGTGTGCAACCGGCCGGGTCTCAGGGGGTAGGGGCTTTGATCCACCGTAATCCCTTTGATGTGGGGTGTTTCCCTTACAGTAGGAGCAATAAACTGCATCCGCAGGGCTAGGTGATGGCCTGGGATCGGTTCGGACAATGGGGCGCAGAGGAAGGGGGTTTATCAAAGAGGGGCATGACCATGTATGGGATGTCGGTCAGGTGTGGGATGTGGTTCCATGGCAGGGTCGCGCTGAATGAGAGGGTTTATGGCCCGTGTATGAGAGAGCGTGGGCGGCCGGCGCGCGGGGGATGCTCGCAGCGCCAGGGGAAAGCGCTGGCGATCGAGAATGAGCGGGGAGAGAGTGGGGTGCCTAAAATGGCGGCCGTGCATTCGCTGTGCGTGGCGCTGGGGAGAGGCAAGATGGCGCAGATAATGTTCAGTTTGCAAGCTAAATTTCCACAATGTGACTTTGAAGAGGTGTACGGTTTTAAATCCTGCCACTTTGCTGCCTATTCCAAATGTAGATGATGAAGATTGTGAGGATCATGACTGTCTCGATATGACTGAATTGTGCACCAAACCGAGACCAGACATTGTTGATGAGCCGCTCCTTGACCCTGATGAAATCTTTTTTGTGGACGGTTCATGTTTAAGTGACAGTGCTGGTCGATTGAGAGCAGCGTTTGCTGTATGTACCATCACAGGAGTGGTTGAAGCTGCTTGTTTAGAAGGAGTACACTCCGCACAGGTGGCTGAAATCATTGCCTTGACCTGTGTCTGTTTGGCTGCTGACCAGATTCGGATAACGATTTATACCGATAGTCAGTACGGGTTTGGTGTCGTTCACGACTTTGGACAGATATGGTCACAGAGAGGGTTCATTACATCTTCTGGTTCACCCATCAGAAATGGGGAATATGCGAGACAGTTGTTGGAAGCATTACAATGTCCAGAGGAAATCGCAGTTGTCAAATGTTCTGCACACAGCAAGGGGAATGATTTTGTGTCGCTGGGAAACAGCTACGCGGATGAAGTTGCCCGGTTTTGTGCAGAACAAGGATGCATATTTACTGAAGGGCATACAAGAGAAAGCCAAGAAAGAACCGATCTCAGCATGATGTTAGCCATGGCCGATACATGGGCGGAACGGAAGCGATTGTAGGATGAAGTCTCTGATCAGGAACAGGATAGTTGGATACGAGCTGGATGTGAGAAGGGAGATTTCTAATGATGGACGAGCTGCGCTGCCAAAATGTCTGTTGAGCCCAATGGCAAGGTTGATACATGGTGCAGTACATCTTGGTAAAGATGCGATGATGCGAGTGTTTCGACAGACATGGTACAATCCGAAGTTTCGTGCAGTAGCTGAAGCTGTATGTCAGAGGTGTGTTACATGTCAGCAGATTAATGCATGGAAGAGAACTGCTGTGACTTTGAGCCACATTGGAAGGTCAGGAGGGCCTTTCAATAGGATGCAGTTGAATTTTATTGAGATGCCAAAGTGCAATGGGTTGAGGTACATCTTAGTTGTGGTATGTGTCTTTTCAAGATGGGTGGAGGCTTACCCAACACGTAGATGTGACACACTCACTGTACCTAAACTGTTACTGAGAGAGCTTATCCCGAGGTTCGGTTTCTCGACCTCTTTGGGGTCGGATAGAGGGACACACTTCCGTAGTGAGATCATGAAATTGCTCTGTGCTGCCTTAAATGTGGATCAGAGGTGGCATTGCAGTTATCGACCAGAGGCTTCTGGGATTGTGGAACAGATTAATGGGACTTTGAAAGCACGAATGGCAAAAGTGTGTTCTTCGACATCCCTGAAATGTCCCGACGCACTACCCTTAGTTCTCATGAGCCTCTGTAGTGTTCCCGATAGGAGAACTGGGTTGTCACCGCATGAGATACTCATGGGAAGAGCGATGCGATTGCCAGCGAGATAACTGCCACTGCTTTGATTAACATCACTGATGACTTGATTCTCGACTACTGTAAGGGCCTGGCTGACGTAGTCCGTTCTGTGTCTCAGCAGGCGCAAGCAGCAGCTGTTCCAGCCACAAGTGACCTGTGCCACGACTTGTGCCCAAGGGATTGGGTACTTGTGCGTAAACACGTGAGGAAGAGTTGCCTGGATGTTCGTTGGCGTGGTCCGTACCAAGTAATACTGGTCACGAACACGGCAGTGAAGTGTGGGGGACTGCCAAACTGGGTGCATGCCTCCCATACCCGCAGAGTTCCAGCACCCTTGGAAGATACAGCCCCTCTCATGAATGAAAATCCAGCTAAGGTGGCAGAGCCATCTGAGAGGGCAAGCCAAGCTGTGAGGGTTGCTGATGCAGTTGGTTGAGCACTAGATCGAGCTGAAAGGGGATGTGCAAATCGAAGCCCCGAATTTGCCTCAGACGGAGAAAATGTTGCTGTCGGTGGAGTAGAGTCAAATTCTGCAGAAGAAGGAAGTAGTGCACAGGGTGTTCGAAGGGAGAGCAGAAGTGCCACGGAAGCAGAAAGAGTTTGGCCTGTAAATCAGAGACGGGTAAACTTGAGATTGGCACCTGGAAGAGACCGTGCCCCAGTTTCTGAAACGTCTGAATCCGAGCAGAGTGACGAAGAGCAAGCTTGAGTCAATCTGAGAAGGTCAAGGAGAGCAAGAGTGCCGTGTCAAAGGTACGCCTCACCAGAGTGGACATACACTGTGACTGATGCCAGGCTTACCGAGCACGGGGAGGCTGAGATCCTTGACACTGGTCAGCAATTCTCCGAACTTGAAAATAGAAGTGTTGCTGAGAGTTCCAGGATTGGAAATCGAAGGAATACTGACCCTCAATATTCTGAATCCACCGCTTCTGAGTAAAGTTTGTGAGTTGATTCTGGAGACGCTGGTTTTTCCGACTTTTGTTGGTGATACTTTGTCTTGAAATTTTGCAAGGGGTCTTAGAGCTTTTGGGAGCGAACATTGTTCTGGACTTGTACATAAAAGTCTAAAGAAGAAGATAACCTACGCCCTGTTAGGGAATAGAAGAATAAAATTAGGGGATTTCCGTCAAGATGATGGAGGGCTAGGGAAGTCTTGTGTAGACTGTGTAAATAAGGAACTGAAAATTGCTAGGGGATTTCCAGATTCAAGGCTTTGTTTGAACTGGTTTGACAAGCAATACCCGGAGGAGAAATAGACTCTTATATGTTGCTGTTGAACTAAATTTTGAGAACGTTACAAAATGGCAGATGCTGGAAATATTCACCATAGGGCTAAATTAGTGATAGGTACACTTTTAGGGGTAGTGATAGTTGCTATAGTTGCGATAGTTGTAGCCTCATATATCGTTTCACATGAGCAGGAGGGGGAGGTACAGGGGACACCTACACCTACCACCTCTAGCCAAAAAGGGGTTACTATAGGAGCTCAAAGAGCTTTGATACTTGAAGAGAGTCGTAGATTTCACATAGATCTGTCTAGAAGTGACTTTAAGCTTACTGCTTATGCAAAGCTGTTGTATGAGTATGTTGATGCAATGGATGCGAAGGATTGTTATGTGTGCATGCAGCTACCTTCTTCCGTAGATGAGGGTATTAGATACCATCATCTTCCACTAACCTATGGGATTTCTTGCAGCTTATTGCTTAGCATCTTTTATGAGAGGAGACAGTTTGAGTATTTCTTTTCCAATTACGATGCAGTACTTCCTGAAGTTCCAGCCTATAAGCATTTAAATAAGTATGACTATTATAAGTCGGAGGATAGACTTCGGAAGTATTTCATACCGACTTTGGAATTGGATACGGCTTATGCTCATCGACATAATTTGACATGTTCATTGTCGGAGACAGAGAAGAAGTTTATAGGTCAAGTAGAGGATAGATATAGAAAACTAACCCAGACACTAAACACAGGGGAGAGTCCAGTAGATTGGACTGATGAGGAGAGATTGCATAGATCTAAGGGAAGTTATGGACCCATAGCGTTAGATCAGACGCAGAAGGGAAGGTTGTGTGTGAGACGACCTCATACCTATTTTGAAAAGGTTTCGGTAGGACAGAGTACGTGTGACCATATCTTTACTATGGAGGACTCTGCTAAGAACTTTTTGCAAGGTCCGGTGCAAGTGATTCCAACTGTGTATAATGTGTGCGGAAGGAATGCCTATGTGAGGTTGCCTGCGAATTGGTATGGTACGTATTACTTGGCTATTATCTTTCCGAAAAGCTATCATGCAGAAGATTTGAATCTTTTGGTGATTGGACATCATTCTAAAGTACGGAGAGCTGCAAGTGCAGGAGCAGTGATTGGTGATATCTTTGGAGCGATGATACCGAGTTTGGGTGTGATTTTGAATGATGTGAAGATAAGAAGGTTGGCGACTGTGGTTGATGAGCGGTCGATGAATACCACGAGATCATTGTTGTTGGTGGATGGAGAGATATTGTCGATAAGTACAATGGTTTTGCAAAATCGTCTTGCTTTAGACGTATTATTGGCAAAGGAGGGCTGAGTCTGTAAATTGTTGAAAGTTCAGGAATGTTGTACGTATATTCCAGATAACAGTAAAGATCTGGAGAAATATATAGACATCATTACCACGATCATCAGGAGATTGAGGATTTGACTGAATAGGGTGTGTGGGAAAAGATTGGTAAAGGACTTGGTCGTGTGGGAAATTGGTTTGCGAATTTGGGAAAGGGATTCCTTGGATTTGTGTTGAAGCCTCTCATCATTGTTGTGGTTTGTGTGATCTGCTTGTGGGGTCTCATTAGAGCCTATAAGTGATACAGAGGGAACAGGATTGAAAGAGCTCTCAGAGCGAGTGAGAGGCAAATGGCTAGACTGCAGGACAGTCAATATCAGAATCTTCAGAGAATGGAGAGGTTCCGACAGGGGAGAATGGCAACAAGCACTGTTTAGGTCGGTTCTTTCTCCAAGGGAGGAAATTGTGTGATGGTGTGATGACATTTGTCATCAAAGGGGGGAACTGATAGAGCGTCATGAGATTCTGAAATTCGCAGGGGTGCATTATATTCACCGTTAGTCAGCACCCGCATATTAATCGATGTAGGTTTAGAAGTGCCATAGAAATGTATTGCTGTAACCGATTAACATAGAAGTGATAGAAATTTAATAATGCTTTGTGAAGATCAATGTTGCAAGTTATCATAAATGTATTCAGTAAAACGCATAATGATTAGTTTTGTGTAATGCAATGTATTAGGTTAAACCCATGCCATGTTAAAGTTACACGTGTAGGTTGCTTATTCACGCATATGAGAATAATGAACTAATGCTTAGAGTGTGATTTAATAGTGTGTTTAATTTTGTAGAGGCCTGATCACATATACGTTAGAGGATAAGGGCCTGTTCATTTTCTTATGTTAGCTAATGTGTAGGCCGAAAATGATTCCCTTGGTAAAGGCTTTGGGTTGCAGGGAAATGTGAAATCTTAAAAACGTGAAATAGTTTTCTCGTTCCCATGTTTCTGTTGCAGGTGCAAGGACATTTAGCTCGTTAGTGAGAATAGGTCTTTGTTTTAGGAGTTAGGATGCTGTGAGAAGCCAACAGGGGAGTGCATTGGAATGTGGAGAAGATACTTTCAGCGAGGAAGGTGCCTGGGGCCCAAGGTCAAGCTAACGGACGTTGGACGCCATACAAACTCTGATGGAAAACTACCGAAAGAAGACCTGGCCGAAGAGGTGTGCCAAAGGGCGTATTTTACGATTTTGGGGTTTTGTATTAGGGACTGTGCCCCGCGGGTTGAGCAGATGAGGTTTAGGCGGGAAGCTAGAAGGAGCATCTTAGATCGAGCTCTGACCAAGTGAATGTACTTCTTAGGAAGTCTTCACTTCTGACACCTTTTTCTTGATTCTCTTGCCTGGGATGGGAATGCTAAGTAGGGATGTCACCTTACAGACAGTGTAGGGATAGAAATGTTTTTCCTTTGACTAATGATTCCTAAAATAGACATTAGCTTAACTATCGTTTTCTTGATGATTTTGGAATCGGTAATTCTTTTTGTTTTGAGTCGAATGAGAATCCTGCGTAGGTTTGCCTTTGTCTTAGTGCCCATTTACCTTTTTACACCTTGTATTGAGGTGTTTGTATGTTCAGCTGTTTTTGATTGTAATAAAATCTTACACATTTTAGATTCAGTGGTCCTTTCCAAATGCAGTCTAATTTCGATAAATATATTTTGATAATTGTTTTCATCCCCTCTAAACTATTTGGCAGATAAAAAGATCCTGGCGACCTGTGAGGATTCTTGGAGATAACCAGGTAGGCAAGAATCCGGCCTTATCACTATTTTTATGGCTATTTGCTTGTACGATGGTGCATGAAGCATGAAAAAGCAGGTTCCACAGGGCGAGGTGACAGATTCCCATCAAAGAAGAGGGTTAATGCGAAAAAAAGGACTTCCGGGTATTTGCCCCCATTAAATAGGCAGGATATTCAACAAGAAAAAGGTGGAGTGCAATGGGAAAGAGATTCCCCACTCACCAAAGCAATTATCTGTTTGTATAGTGGAGAGTTTAAAATAAAGTATTACTTTTTCTGCTTCTAAATTTGTGCATCTAACAGTATTTAAATTGGTATATTTTTTAATATAACTCTGCTCATCTCTCCCTTTTTTTATATTCACCATCCTTCCTGCACAGAACAATCGTCCTGTCTCCAGATTTGCTTATCTCTTCCTCTTCTTGGACTCTCACCAGTATAGATAGCTTGCTGCTCCTCCCTGAGGTGCTGGTCCTTTCTGATGCCATTGACCTGCAATAAAGAAAATGTAAGTTCAGTAAGTCTTTAAAATGTTCTCCCCAGGAGAGAACGCCATCAGAAGCTCAGGTTTAAAAGGTCTTTGGGTGGCGATCTTAGTTCGAAGGATCTAAGCTGAAGATTTACTGTAATCAAAACCTTCAGACTTTAGTTGTCACCTTAAATTAGATATCATTGGTGGGATCTTCGCTTGCGCAATCTACTGGGTTTGGAGCTTGAAAAACGTTGCTGAGTTCATGGCTTGTTGGAATGATAGATAAGGAAAGTTTGTGGGGCTTTTTAATTGGACTCACATTTTCCTCATGATGCCACGGTTCTGTAAATTTTTAAAAGCTTCAGGACTGAGGATAGAGCAACAGATGACCAGGCATGGCCAGGACAGTTAGCACCAAGGAGGGAGCATGAGAATGCCTGACGAGGTCAGGCACTAGTTTCTGAATAGATTGTGTCAGATTTTCAGAATGGGGTTGGGACATTAAGGTATATTTAGAAAGTATGAAATGGAAAGATCCACATGACAATATATCGGGCTCTCGCATGGTTCCTATACCCAGTTTACTACGCTGATGCTCTTTAGACCCTGTTTAGAAAGTGTTTTATTTACGAAAGTCAGTGCTGCTTCTTTGTAAAGAGTTAGTTTTGAAATCAACCTGTGTCTCTCTTTATATTCAGTGTTATACTAGACCTCAAGTCTTACAGCCGTCAAACCAAATACTGTTCAGGAATTAATATTCAATGTTTTCTAAAGGTTACCGGTGTAGGTGCAAGTTCTACTCTCCGAAATAGCCCCTCAGGCAGCTCACAACAGAATATTTCAGAAGGAGTTGAAAAGCAGACTGAATAAATTGGCAAGAAGAGCAGCATATGCAGCAATTTTGCTAAAGCAATATTTTATGTCAACTGAAAAGAGCCTTTTGTGCTCATGCAGGCCCAGCCCATCTTCAAAACCAGCTGCATCATTTACAAAGCCATCACTCATGCCCTAGTCACCAGAAAGTTGGACTATGTAAACAGCCTCTATGCCGGGATCACCAAGAACACTACAAACTATTTAGAACCTTGGCAGCCAGACTCCTCCTCAATCTCCCACACAGAACTCACATCCCACCACACCTCCGGGGACTACACCGGCTCCAGATATACAAAGAAACACGCTCAATTCAAACTCCTCACATATGCATTCAAGGCACCACACAACTCAGGTTCCACCTACCGGAGCAGTCCTATCTCCTTCCACCAACCACCCACACATCTCTGCTCCACAGTACCCCTACTTGAACACACCCCTCGCATACATAGAACCAGATTAGAAGCCCGAGCTTTCTTTTACATCACTCCTAAAACATTGATCGATCTTCCAATCCACATAAGAGTCTCGTCTTCTCTTCTTGAATTCCTCAAGAAGATGGATTTCTGTTTTTTCAATTAACCAACCGACTGCAGGCAGGGCTAGGCGCACACACACACACACACCTGCTCAGTGCCAGGATACCCTCGCGGGTGATAGTGCGCTTAACATTACATAACACGTCCAGCACTCTCAATTATCTCGCAGGCAAACTCACCATCTCTGGTGATTCTCGGCACACCCACAGCCAGGACACCATCAAACTGCATACTAAGAAGCATAAAAAAGAAAAGCAAGGCTGTCAATATTTTCCATTTATGCACCCAGGGTCTGCAATAACATCCTTGTATCCATCAGGACCGCCCCAACGGTGCTCCACTTTAGGAAAGAGTTGAAGACGCACCACTTTAAAGAACACTACATAACAATACATTAACAGTCCGCAAACCAGCTACCTCTCCTAGCACCAGCTGACTTTATGTTTATCTTTAATTCTGTACTGCACTAGGCTGCCTTTTGGCTCGGTTCTTGCTATAAAAATACCACACACAAACATGTTACTGGGCATAGAGGGGCATATGTAGAAATTGTTGCTTATTTAGATTTTGAAACCAGGATGTGACTGATGCTCAAATATATACATTATTCCAATATCAATTGTTTGCAATATCCATATTTTAAAGGTAATCATGATGTGTTCGCTGTACCACCTTTGTTAATGAAAGTTATATTTTGGGTCACAAATGCTTGGAAGTCACTACTAGACTCTGACGGAGCATAGGTCAAAAGAGTAGTGCGCAAATCCTGGGCAGGTCTCGATTTAGACGTGTAATTTTTAGTACATCATATAAATATGCAATAGTATAATTCATTTTTCTTCGAAATTTTATAGTTGATGAATGTGAATTAATTTAACATGAATGTAATTTATTTATATGGTTTCATATATGAAGCGTAACTAAATGGAATAACATTTTTAAAACGAATTACAGAGTATGGCTCTCTGTGATTTAAGTATTCTGATGCTTAGTGAAAAAATCACATTGCCTGAGAAATGTATCACATTGCATGATGAAGATATTGGATTGTCTGATCAAAGTATCAATTTGTTGATTAAGGCCTTCTACAGTCTGATGAATGTATTAAATTGCCCACAGAAGATATGTCATGGCCTGCAGATATCTCTTTGGTTGATGAAGAAAGAACTATTGGGAAGTGAGTGTGAATGTCAAATTACCCAGCAGGCCAGGACAGTAAAATAAGGGCCAAGCAACTGAAGAGTGGAGAAGGTGTAGCACACACAACACCAACCACAAAGAAACATGCACTAACCCCATCTCAGATATTTCGTCATCCTCTTCTTTCACTTCCTGCTCTTCACTTCCTGTGGCCACTTCCTCCTGCATCGAAGGCCCTCCACAGTGATAGCTAATAGTTTCAAGCAAACTGTGGAAGACTGTGGAAAGTAAAGATGAAAACACATGTAACATTATTTTCATTTTTGGCGTGTGACTTCATGTCCTTCAATTAGCAACAGTATAACACACATAAATAGTTCACTATACGAGTGCATAACTGAAACAACGTATTGTAAGAAACCACCAGGAGCTACATAACAAGAATAACATCACAAAGAGAGTAGGCACACAATGCAGGTCAGGTAGAATTGACTGTGCTCAGCTCATTGTGTGATTGCACTGTTTTGGGTCGGAGGTTCTTATCAGCAACATTGAGAGAGTCAGGCTATGTCTATTGCTGTTAAACTTCTATTTTACACAACTCAAAAGTCTTCTAGATTCAGATCAGAGTGGATGCCCTCACAGTACCAACCAAACACCCCGACCAAACCTTCACTGCCCAAACCACTCCAGAGAAGCAAATTCCAAAATATAGGTCACGAAATCCGTCAGAAGGCAACTACTAAACCACAAATTAATTACATTGATCTAACGCTTCCTTAAAAAAACCTCAAACCACTTATACTGTAATTGACTTATAATACTGAACAATCAATAATGGAGTTTAAGCCCTACTCTAAGCCACTTGGTCACAAGCATATTGATTAAATTACTCGGTAAAAAGTTCCTTCTCTGCTGGTGGGGTCTCGTACTGTCCCAGACCGAGGGCAGGGCCAAGGCTCGAAATGACCCAGGTGTCCACAATGAAATAATCCAATGAGCAGATAATGTCCCAGCAGAAATATCGACCGGCAGATATAGCGTGACCATAACATGGACTCCAAAATACTGTTATCGTGGAGGTGATATTAAATCCGCGCCTACCCTGATCCTATTCTGGAAGCTGATATTATAGTGGAGATGCAAATGCACTTCTATATTTCGACCACAATATTGTAACACACAACCAATGCAGCATTACTGCACACGAGTCAGTGGGACACAGGCCCCTCCACTGACTACCCACCCTTTAAAGGTAGAGCGCCAGGTCATTGGAACTGTGCATATTTTTGTTTAAATCTTTTTTATAAACACTTCATTTACCTGAACTCCAAAACAAATGAGGAGCGTTGTGATTTGTACCCGTTGTGTTGCTCATATATTTACAAATCAAAAAATATGCCAAGACTTAAAAAAAAAAAAAAGTAATATGAGGTAGATGGGCAAAAAATAAACATTGTGACTTGAAGTTTGGACACCACTGCCATAGATGCTGTGTGGGACTTTATATTCTTCTATCAACACCTGCTTTCACTAGATTTCAAAGGTTATCTAGGGCTCAAAACAGAACATGAACTATACTTTTATTTATAGCCTGCCCAGGATGCATGCTTAGACTGTCCTCAAATCTGTACCTTCTGTAGCATTCTGCAACAGCTCCAGGCTTTTGGCGAGTTGTGCCTTGTGAGCTTCACCTGGTACATTTATTTCTCCATCCTTCTTGAGGATCCAGCTACCCTCCAGGAGCTGAGCGAGAGAGTGGAGGTCTGCAGCACACACAGGGTATAGAGGGAACAGCAGTCAGATAGTCACACACCTGATCTCACAGGTTAGCCCAGGTCGCCTGCACTCAGTAACTACGACAACATAGTAATAGGTACATCAACACACAGCATAGATGATAAAGGAAACGCAAAAGCGCCGGGCTTGGACTCCAAGGAGACCACAAGAATTGGATAATATGTGCTAATTCAAATAATGTATTCATTCCCCTTCTATTCAACATATAGTTTGTGGCTACCGAGAAGAGCTTATTGGGTTCATACTTCTTAAGACTGCATTGGTAGAGAGGCCACTACAACAAATGGAGCCTTTTATTGTGCCTCTGCCTTCCGACATCCTTTTTTCTGAGCTACGGGAGTGACTGCCAGACCTCCATCTGTGGGGCGCTGTATGGGGGAACGATAGAAGAGGTGCACCGTCATGTGCAAGCCAGCTGCAAACTGACAATTCCACAGCCACCTGTGGCTAGCAGTGGCTGCCATGTCTGTACACTGGGCTAATGAGTGGTTGAAATAAGACCCCATGTAAAGCAAAGACATCTGGGGGGCTCAAGCACCCAGTAGACGCAACCTAACATATTATACACAGAGGAATGACTCTAGAGTCAAGGAAAGGTAACAGATAATGGAGAGTATGCGGTGCTAGAGCAGGCACACAAAAGGGTCCGAAATATGGGACTGTCAGAACCCCTTTCAGAGGGCCACGAGGCACACAGAGGTTACTGGGCCCAACTACAGTGGTTGCAGCCTTTTACTCCTGGATGTCCGGGGCCCGACCTACTATCGATCCTGAGCAACTGGGCCAAGTACCTCTTCTGCACTTGGCTCTCAGTGGTAGCTATGGATGAGCAGTCAAAGGCTCCCTTGGTGGAGGGGGATAGAAGGGTGAGTGTAAATACAGGTTAGTGAACATTGACTCATAACTCAAAGCGCACTCAGTAATGTCAATAAATCAATGTCCAGGCAAATACCTCCTTTTATAATAAAAAAGGACTTTATTTCTAACTGTACACTTTCAAAGAAGTATCATGACATTCATAAACAATAACACAATGCCCTTGAGGGCAGGGCTCTAGTGTTTATCTGGCAAATCCAGTCTCACCCTCTTCCTCGTCTGGGTAATGCCCAATTCACTGGTAACAGCATCCAGGGAATGTTACCCAAGTGTCCACTCTGACTCTTAGGAAATAATCAAAATTGCCTATGATTCATCAGCATCGTAAGCAGCGAGTTCACCGGGGCCCATATCAAGACTTACCTTTTACATGCCCAGCAGCACGGAAGCGGTCAACATTTCAGCAGGTGCCCTGACTGCGGGAACTTGCAATGCTCCAGTCCTGCTAGGTCGAGTCAGGCTGCACACTGGACACATGGTAGCACCCGGCCGGCTGGCTCTCTTCTGAGTGGCATGGCCGGCTTCAACAACAATTGGAGGTGCTCCAGGCTTCCGTTGGCCTGGAAGTTCAGCTTTTCCCCACAGAGGGGAAAGAATTGATCTTTGCACACCTGACCGGGGCCCAGTAATGGAGCCCCGGAAGTCCTCTAAACATCCTCCGGAGTCCATGGGGCAGGTCAGTGGCAGGTCTCGGTGCTCAATTCCGACCCACAGGTTGCAGCTTCAGTTTTCCTGGGCAAAGGCCCAAACTAGGCAATACTTGGTACCAGCAGCGCCTCTTGACATATGGGGTTGCTGCTGTACAGACTAGCAAGGCATCAACCTCTCCTGTACAGCCACATAAACCACAGGGGCGCCTCCTGGCATACGGGGTCACCGCCAAGGTGCACACAGGCCTTGGTGCCTTGTCGGCACAGCCACTTCTACGGTGGCTCTTTCTGGCATATTGGATCATAGTAATGAGGCTGTACTGGCTTCACGCTCCCCACACAGCAATCGATCCATGGCTTAGTCCTAGGCAGCCCTCTCCCGGCATATGGGGTAGGGGGCACTGATTCAATTCTGCACATGGGAACAACCAGTTCAGTGCACAGCCATTTCCTAACACCTCACAACGGGAGTCCTTTCAGCAGGGTTCCCCACTGGGCCTCATTCACCCAAACAATCTTCTCTTCCTCACAGGACACACTGGTCTTGACAAGCATGCAGTCACTGGTGTTCCAAGCTCCAGGGCAGGTGGTCTTGGTTTCCCTGGATGATGCCCCCTAACCAAACAGGGAGACTAGCAGGCCTTGGCCCCCAATGCTGGTAACAGACTAAAGTCTTGCAGCACTTCCTCTCCTCACACAGCCCATGTGGCTGCTTGGCATATGGCAAATTTTGGGGTCTTAACCTCACCCTTCTCATTGTCTATTTCCAGACACCAAACGCAATTTCAGGTTTGGGTCTTCGAAGTTTAATTTTGGGGTTCAGCTTCTTTTGAAGGGTACACTTTTCTCTCTCTTCTTTCTCTTGAAAGATTGTCTGTCACAGCAGGACTCATTCCTGGCACACATGCATCCATGGTAGAATCACCATTCCTGAGCTGTGCTGCACTTTACAACTAATTGCTGTAGGCCAAGGGTGAGTTATGCACACAGCAGCAGAACTTTAAACAAGTGAGTGAGCCTGTAGGCCTCACTCCAGTGACACAGGGTGAAAAGGACCTGTTCACTCCTACTTATCTCTACATGGTATGCTACCATCACTGCGCTCATGCTGCGTAGCTCCTGGTAATGGCAGTAGCCTTCCACCACTATGAGAGTACTGCCTTGGACGCCCCTCATGGACCAACAAGACTGCAATCCGTGAGACAGGCCTATGTCTTGAAGCATATGTGCGATTCATGTTTGCCTATGACATAAAAAAATCATCATTAGGGATCCAGACAACAGTACAGTTTGGCACTCAGGGCACAAGCCCTTTAATATGCAGAGGACTTTTCTGTCCCAACAGTCACCATCTCTGCTAGACAGGATGCGCTACATGGGGCTATCTGGAGTTTGAGACGCCCACAAATAAATACATTCCTTGGTAGTTGGGGCTACGAAGCCTGAGTCGAGTTTGCTATGACTCTGTTGGTTTTTCTTGCCGTCCTCATTTTATTAAGAGAAGGTTTTAACTTGTACATTTTTGAATCAGGAACTTTAAAATATATAGTGACTGATACACAACGAAAGTAGTAAAACTGAACCCTTAGAAGCACTCCTATGAATGGATGCATATTTACTACGTTTTGGAATTCACAAACATTGGCAGTAGTGCGTTTGGAAACATGCGCCACTCTCAGCTTTCCAGGCATATTACTGGCAATGTCATGTAGCATTTTGGTTGTGTGAGATTTTTTCATTTTTCTATTTCCGAAATGCAAATTGTACAAATCACACATTTTGCCATTGTGAAATGTTGATTTACAGTTGTATCTGTTCTTCTTTTCAGGGAAAATATTTTTCTGCATGGAGAAATCTCTTCCTCTGCACCCTACAACCCACCTAAGACGCAGAGTTACTCCAGCACTTTGCTGGAGCAAACCTCTAATAATGTCTAAGGTGGGAAAGGGTGAGAAAGAAATTTGAGAATGCACACAAGCTTACAATTTGGTGGGCAGTCACAAACTCTCAAGTCAAATCATGGTTAATCCTTCCATTCTACACTCCTTGCACAGGGTATTGTACTGCATAAATACATGTAGTTGTGATACACAATTGTGCAGTCGTAAACACTGGGTATCTTTGGTGGATACTTGATGGAAATCCACTTTCAGTCACTCGCTTTATCCCCTGTGCCTGTAGGACGCTAGCGCGGGGACACTTCCGTTGGAAGTAGCTGTCGCGCTTTATAAATATTAATAATAATAATAATAATAATAAGTATGTCTTTTGGAATTGGGGCCACAATGTCAATATATTTTGAGCTGTAGGATCACAATGTAAATATAAATGGCTCTCTTTTCTGTTTTTTTGGGGGGGGGGGAAGGTGGAGAGTTAAATAGAACAACATGTCAAAGTAACACATCAACTCAACTGATATTGTCTTACTTAATATTGCAGAGGTCTAAACGCAGACCTGAAAAATGTTTTACTCCTAGTTATTTATTGCTCTAAGTGCAGGGCACTAGTCTGACCCTCTCCTTGAAGGATTGGGTTATCCCACCAACAAAATCTGAAACAAATTTGGGAGTGAACTATTCATTTAAAGGCAGAATTTCCAGAAATACTTATTGGATACAAAACATGTGTCTATAACAAAAAAATCTGAAAACTTCACCTACAGGTTTTCCGACATCTCATGAGTGTTGTACCCCTTGATCATCTCAGTGATCTCACCACTCCACTCTGCCACCTACTTTTCTTTTAGTTGGTGAGATTGGAGATTCACACCCTTTGAATTTCACTCATTTAGCTACTCCCTTCTAGGTCACCATACACCTAGCATCTCTGGGTATGTACTCCTAAATTAATGGTGTTTTAAATGTCTCAAAAATGTAAACTTAAGGGAAAACACCCCAAAATTAGGTAAAACTTTCAAAGAATCTCATGCACGCCAAGGTTTACACCCATTAATACATAGCAAGGCCTGCTAAGGACTTAGAAGGTGAGCGTGGCCTCCATAGGCATATGACACGCCTACTTTGCGTGGCTTGGGCATGGTCTATCCCTATTTGTCAGTAACTTTATGGGTCTAGAGGACTGCTTAACTACTCTGGATTACATTTTATCTTTATTATTATTTGTCATAGTTCAGTGGCTCTGTGGAGCATTTTGAATACCTTCATTGCGAAGTACAGTCTTTTCCTTCTTGTACACTGGGATCTAGTGGGCTCTTACCTTGGGCCAGCAGGCCCTTCTTGACACTTTCGACCAAGGTCCTGATGCCGTGGTGTAGCCTGTGGATATCATCATCCAATGCAGTGTCCGCTCTCCCAGCTCCTGGAGTGAGTTGTGGGCTCATTGGAGATCCTGCAAATATTAGAGACCCAGAACAAATTTTCCCTCTATACACATGCACAAGAAACATACATTCCAATAACATTCGAAAGGATCTTACAAGCTTAAGGTACTTCATTGCTGATTTCCACTGTGCAGGCCGGGTTAAAGTTTAAGCATGTTTAGATACATTACATCTAATGAACCAACTCAGCATTATTTTTCAGGGCTGTAATGCAGCTGCTGGTTAAATTACAGGGTTGGTGTTGTCTGTATATTACCAGAGGAAAGCGTTTCAGACCTAGCATCAGCTGCATAGATTCTGCCTTGCAGCAACCTATTATTAAAACTGTTATGATAATATGCTTGTCCTTTGCACGGAGTATTGTAAACCAACATGTTTTTATTGCTGACGGTGGATTACTAGGACGCTGATGTGTTGAACTAGAAGGCATACACTTTTCTGTCCAAGGCACAGCCACTGTATGTACATCTTCAATCAGCATAGGCAAGCACCTACTGTAAATGAAAGATTTACAGAGGTATGTGCTCAGTCTACCGAATAGACAACCCCGTCTCAAACCAGATTCTTCCAGAACATGTGGCAATGCCTAGGTACACTCAAAGTTCATTATAAAGTCTTACGCAAGACTTTGGCCAAACGCCCATACCAACAACGCACATTACTTACACTGCCAGGGGATTGGAAATCTTGTAACGATCTGCAAAGGGCATGGAAGAACACCACGAACAGAAATTACACTACGGTGAAAAGTATATGCCAAGTGTGGAACTGGGCACCAAGCACAAGGTCTGTGCCTGCTCCCTTCGGGGAATGACAGAGTTTAGAAGTGGAGTCTAATATTTGCTGCTATTTGACATGTAAAATGCACTACACTTCCCATGATTTTAGATTCTGGGATGCTGGAAAAATTGATGATAACCTATCTGTGCTTTTAGTAGATATCACCTCTTTCCAATCACGCCCTGACCCATTGTCTTCCCAAACCAACACAACCGTTGGTGGTCATTTATTCTGTGCAAGTGCAGGTTCAAATTCTGACCCCTTTGTTTTATGTCCATTATTGTGACTGATCCCCCCCCCCCCCACCCCATTGTGGCTTGCAATTTCCTAAACAATATTGGTGATCTTTCTTTTTGTCTCATTCTAGATCCATGCATTGGAATCTGGTGCCTGGGCCTCTTGTACTCTTTCTGTGCAGTGTCCGCCGCCAGAGGCTGTGCAGTTTTCATCTTCCGTATTGCAGAATCTGTACAGCAAGTTTAAAGGTGTCTTCCTCATGGTTAAATCTTAGAAGAACCCCGGTGGCCATATGGGATTTAATTTCAGAACCTGCCTGCATTTTCCCACTGTCTGCTTTGCAGTTTCAAAGACAGCCCCTTTTCCTTAAATCCACTTTCAGCTCTCGGGTTGAAGGGTGTTTTAATGTTCCTCATACTTATATAATATAATTTATGTAGCACCTTTATTCCAGTAAAGGCTACCTAAGCCATACAATGCCTGAAGTCTTATGCTCACCTTCAGCATCTCAATAAATATTTACTTTTCTTAATTATTAACTTACTGCCTGCATGAAAGACACAGATGATAGCCATGGGATCTCTCAGGCCATAAAGTTATAAATGCATTGCCTTAATGTAGGGTTCCTGTAGTTCAGGACCATAGTATGGTAGACAGTAATGAGGTCACTGAGTGGGCCAAATAAATCAACTATAAGTACTACCACACTTTGTAATACTAAAATTTGAGGTAGCACAAAACTTTTACATTAAAATAATGAGTTTACATCAGTGAACTGTAGCTGTCTTATGTTGAAAGTGCTTGGGATTAGCCAGTAGCCTATTGAGCAAACCATGGGAGGAAGACTTGAGTTTTGGGGTCTTCATTGAGTAAGACGGGTGGTAGGTTATGCATGCAGGCTGTCTAGTACACTCACTTGCTCATTTTTGCACTAACTGGAACACTCAAAATACACCTCATATCCAAACCAATCTCGACATACACGTGCTACAGTAACTTTGATACCACACACCCCATAATTCACTCATCATAATCACATAATTATAACAACTTAGGTAATAATACGTAATTCTTATAGAAAGAGTCCACTAAAACCCAAAAGGAGTCCAAGCAGTTCAGTTTTTATTGTAGTACTCGTTGACGAATTCTGAAGGATATTTCAATACTTCCTGGAGTAGTTTTACTTGCTCGTTTTTCCAAGCATTTATCTTCAATTTTTATTCAATCAGATTTTCTATCAGATTCCTTAATACTATGTCCTTCGTAATCTCTTCGAACAAAGCACATTTTTCATCAGCCACAATATGATTAGATACAGTGATCCTCTTCTGATGACATACCTTATCATTGGCAATAACACTCAGACACTGGGAGGGGAAATGTAGAAACTTTGTTTCGAGAGCCTTCCTCGAGTTAAAACGTCACATTTGCAGTAGACACTCTCCTAGTATGGCCTGCTCAGACACAATCTTGTTTTGGATTTCTTTTGTAGTCTGTGCATGAAATATGTGACCATTACATTAAGTGCGATGTCCTGTGTGTGATGTCACTGGGAATTGTGGCGACAGTTCAAGGAGTGCTGAGACGTGGACAGGATACTGATAACATTTCTTTACTCTCATAGGTTCCTCAATGTTAAACAACTTTATGGTTGTAGGTGGATCTTCATGGTCAACTACAACACATTTGGTTGACACCACTGTCCAATCTTGCCCTCCTCTAACCTCCAAATCGTGTCCCTCCATAACTATCCCATTTGTCCTTTCAAAATGCCCATTTTTTATATGATGATATTATGAAGATGCCATAGTTACAATCCAATTAAAACCAGATTATTTCTTTTAAATGTAATTGTCCCCAACATCAGAGTGTAATATGATGGGATAGCCCTGCCATTGGAACATGTTCTTCCTGAATTTGAATATCTGAGCGTAGTTCTATCCTCAGTTACACATGCCTGAAACTATTTGGAGTAATGATACACTATCACCACCAGAACATATTACAGTTTGCTATCTGAAATGTGGAAAGGTCAACAAATATTTAATCCCACATATCCCCATGGCAAATACGGCTTTGCAGGCAGGTCATGGATGGTGCTGTGATCATTTGTACCTCATCGCTCGTAACACACTCTATGCTGTTTCTGATCTTTCTCACTACAACCCTGTCAAAGCCATCAAAAGTCTGCCCAAATAATCTACTTAGTCATTGACATGCCAAGTTGACACTCATTGCAATAATTATCAAAAGGAGCAATTAACCAGTTGTTTCACTACTTCAGTGTTTATAGACATATCCCCCTCACTATACCAACGATGGCATGTCTGTCCATTCACCCAAGAGAGTAACATAGGGTAGATGTGGGATTCTTGACTAATTCCGAGCTTGATTATGGGAATTATTTATACCTTGGAGACTCTGGGCCTGATTTAGATTTCGGCGGATAGGTTACTCCGTCACAACAGTGACGATATCCTGTCCGCCAAAATATAAATTCTATACAATATAATGGGAATTATATTACGGTGGATGAGATATCTTGCACCATTGTGATGGAGTAACCCACCCGCTGAAATTCAAATCAGGCCCTCTGTCTACTAAATCTAGAGATTGGAGAGCATGGAAAAACAGGCATCACAACATTTCCCATATAGAAAATTTATAACAACCCTCCTTTCTTAAAATAATTGAACTGACTACCAGATAGGATTAATGTTTTTTAAAACATCAATTCTGAATTTCAAATGTGTTCAAGGAATTGTTCCCTTGTATGTGAAAGCATATATTCCAAACACTTTGGTATTTCCTGAGGCCTACTAACTGAGGCTTCCAAAGGAAAATAGGTTAAAGGGTTTCAGTTCAGGTACCCTCCCTCCAAAACAATGGAGCAATAATAGACGTGGATGCTTTCAAATTCAGGAACACTTTCAAATTCCTACCTCTTTACCTAAATACACCGGTTTTTAAGACACTTTATCAGAATGAGTACTAATTTTTTATAAACCAATATAATTTTATTTTGGAATATTCCTTCTTTCTTAGGTGTTGATGTCAAGAGTCAATTTAGCTCACAGTGAACTTCTCAAACATTCTTAAATTCAAATATCGTCCAGAACAACTACTTCCCCCTTGATCACACAGAAACTGTTTGAATGTACAAATTCTTCTTACTCTGGCAATTCTTTCCTAATCTAATTCAATTATCACTTTCCTCTACTCACTTCAGCATGAAATAATGCACCATCATCAACCACCAAGACTTAGGCAGATAGCAATTATACAGAGCTTAGTTATTTTTTATATTTTGCCATTATGTTCATTCTCAACCTTGGCAGTCAATTGTCCTATTATTTGCACTAGGCACAATATTGAACAGAAGAATGAACTTGCAACTTATTGCCTTTTCCTTCAGACACAAATGTATACTGTGTTTGATATGTCATTATGAAATATATGGTATCCAACACAAAAATCCACCACAATTCCTTTCTTTAACATCAGATTCATTCAAATCTTCCTTCTTCAACCCACACAGTTCTTTGCATACTTTTTTCAGGTATGTGGTCATTTATTTAAAGCAGGAACACACAAAAGATATCAACAGCAAGAGTTACCTTTTATTGAACGAACCCTATATAATGCACAGTTGCACCTTTGTGTCCCCTTTGAGAGTCCACTATTAACTTCACGATAGAAAAACTGTAAGTAATACCGGATACATTCATCTGTAGAGGCAATGCCTGTGATAAAAAACATGAATGCAACACCACCAACAGTAAGCTTGTCGTCTGAACCCATCATGTTCCTGTTTGAGATTACGCGTCCCAAACCAAGCTCTCGGTTCCTCTTCCATTATTAAAGTTAATACTTTTAGACTAAGCCACAAAATCAGCACATTTATGTTTGCAAATCTAAAATCCAACCTTCAACACTTCCATCTTCTGTTAACCCTTTCACTGTGTTGGTACATTTCTTTCCAAATTCCTTCCGTAGTTTCACACTATACAGTTTTTTGTCTACAGCTCCTGCAAGCTGCTTTGACCCGCAAAACATTGGTTGGAGTTAGATAGCTGAGACCCACTACCACGGCATTGGCATAAAAACCAAACCATGGGTTCCGGAGCAGCATGCTACTTGCCATAAAGTGCTTCAATGCATCATCATGGGTAAGCACTGTAAACATACAGAAACAATAGAATAAAATAGAATACAATACAATACAAAAAATAAACCTCCTGGCCTACACTAAGTGTAATACGATAACAGTTGGCGCTCAGGCATTTAATTGTAACTCATACAGGCTGCAAAATCATTTCCTTATACCGCTCAACACTTTTGCACTCATATAAGATAAAACTGGCATGGGTCATGTCCATCAATTGCCCAGTAGATCATAAGCAATACCACATTGAGCGACCTGCCGAGCTGCTCCAATCTTCTTCTTACTAAAAAACATAATCTGTACGCCGGTTTCTCACAACATGATAGCTGCAACTCTGTGGTCATCACGCACGACATGGAAACACTTCCAACACATGGTAAGAACAAAGACAAAATACTTCAAACCATATACCTTAAATGGTGTACCATGCAACCCATGTAGGCAAGCGTTCCAGTGCCCCACAGAGGGGTAGTAAGAACTGTATAAATATTACAATTCGATACAGTTCGATACAATATGCTTTCTTCATTCTTCTCTTCCTTTTTGTCAGCTAGAGGCAGACCATACCCAAGTTGTCTATGTGATAGGTCTCATTTACTTCCTGGTTCTCTTTATCATTAACTCGAGACTGTTTGACCACACAAATGATTATGCTACAAGTTATTACAGCTTGGATCCACATACTGCTCTCACATTATAGTTATAATGTCCTACCACTGTCTCAGTTTCATTGTGGGTCCTCCGGGGCAAGCTGAAACAAGGAAGGAAGTTGTGAAATGGTGTGTACATAGGGCTTGTGACATTCAATAGTGACCAGTACTTCCCAAGTACAGATAATGTGTACACGTCAGGTTCTGACACAGGTGATCTTCAACAGAACAGACAGGACAGGTAGCAGGAGTGACAAACACACACACACACCTACCCCTGACACTTCATGCCATGCATGCAAGTATAGTTGTGCATTGGGTAGTAACAGTACATGTTTCTCCCAGTGAATGGGGCAGAAGGCACAAAGAGACAAGGCACAGCCTGCAAAAGAGCAGTGCAAGCGCCCACACAGAACAGGTACAACATGGGGAACCTCAGTGAAACTCCCCTCACACACAGAGCAGGTACAGCATGTGCTGCAGCAGGTCAAGCCACCTTCACACACCACTGTAGGATTAGCCCTCCCTATGCTTCCACCCTGTCGCCACAGGGGCATACTCCGAGTACTCACTCGCCACATGCATACATTGCAGTGATCCGAAGCTGCTGTGCCGAATCAGACTTCTTTGAGTAAGTAGCATGGTCTGTGATGGGGAAAGTCTACCTCCCGCCAATTTCCTGCCCCTGCTCAGCCCTGGTACTAAGAGTGTAGACTGACTCAATCAACAATCTGCTCTGCTCATCACCTGTGCCTGGAACTACAGGTAAGTGCCAACCTCCCGACAGCATGTCTGCCAATACCAGTCCACCTCGCATCATCAGTTCCCCGGTCAACCCATCACTGCAGTGACACGCTAGTGATCCATCTGAAGCGGTACACTTTCATCCTTCTTGGAGCAAGTAAAACAGATTATTTCCCCATAAAGAGCGTGTGTAGTTAATCTTAGGCGTCAGATCTGCAGCTAAGCAGGGAGGCAGCAGGAGTGATATTGGGGTGAGGCTAAGCCGGAGGGAATAGGAGCAGGAAGGCAGTAGATGTCAGGGTAGTGGAAAGGGAGAGAGGGGTAACAGTTAGGGGAGGTCCCATAAGTGCTTGAGGATGGCTCTTTTCCCTATCAACTGTCTCTATAAATTAGACATCACGCGCAGCCGCCCCCTAATCGATGCAGCTACCTGGGTTTGCACGCGCTGCAAGAGAGTAAAATAGAGGGAGGGAGTGCCAGTGCCTCCTAAGGATTGTGGGAGCACATGGGAACCAGGGATAGAACAGTAGCCCTCCACAAGATGCACTAGGCTTTGCCGCTTGCACATATCCAGTGCTCTAGCACTTGCCTAGCGAAGTGTGTCGTGCACTGGCCTTTCAATTCTCAAGACCCCATAAGTGCTTTATGAGCCCCCCAGCAGCTTTGGCCCAGGTTGGAATGTGTTCTCTTTCTCTTTCGTATTCTTAAATTGGATTTAGAGTTGTGGATTCTGGTATTCCAGCTGCAATGATTTATCCTACTTACATGCAAACTAACCATCTCTTTTGCTTGTATTAAAAACACAATTATTCATATGAAGAGTAGTCGGTAAGACTCAAACAAACCTGATCTTGATGGTCCGCCGATGCTCTGACTCTGAGATGTTGGAGATTCCTTAATGGAGACGTCAGGTGCAGGTGACTGAAATGTTAGATTTTATTTTACTATCTCATTCATATTTTATACTAGCTGTTGGCAGAATGTTTTTTCATTTCCATTTCAAAATTGCAAACATTTAAGAATACCTCTGTATAATGCAGTTTTATTAAGTCTTTTTTTTTTTACTATTCAATAAGATTGTTGTCACTCTTTGCTCAACAAGCCCCAGTTCTCTAAAGTACCCCAGAAAGTACTCCACAATGTAGCCCATAAACCTCAGAGAGCGAGATCTGCTCTGGGGAATGAGGTACATCAGTAACTTGCTATGGAGATTCGCCACTGCCATACTGAAAAGACCAGTAGTGACAACACCGCTGGCTTCTCTGTGCAAATGACTGTCGGGAATTTAAAACGTGCAGGTGTCCTCCGGTGATTTGTGGAAATTATGTACCTTCTGGAGATTAAAAAACCCACAAAAAACAGTTACAAATCTAAGGAATTGATAGATTTTAATGCATATTCCTAATGCTAAACTAGCAGATTTTCCACCGTTGGAATGCCTGCTGGTTTACGGCTGCAAATGCGCCTTAACTATTTTTAATTTATTTCAGGAATTGTTTTTCACTGAGGAGAAACCCACTCTCTTGAAGCCCTTGAAAGATGAGTAGTTTGGTTCTAAATAGCAACCATGTAAACACTTAGCCCAGCATTTTCTGGCACTAACTTTAGGTGTTAAAACAATAAGGAGGTTTGTGAATAACTATGGCTGTTCAATGTATTTTTCAATGGCCAACTAGTAGGATCTTAGTGGGCAAAGCCCATCTTTCCGACCCTGTCCCTCATCCTAGTATTGCAGATAATCTGCTGCACTGGCCAGCTGATCGCATATACGTCCGCAGATCCCAACTGTGAATCAGGATCCTGGAATTTGTGGTCATACATTTTTGCACACCTACTTTCAACTTAATTTCTTCAAAACGTTTGTTAATCGGGTCCAGCAAGATAAGTCGCTCCCAAGCTTGAAGGCTCTTTTGTGTAATGTGAAAATGCCCTACAGGAGTCAGATGTTAGAATAGTGCCGTGTAGGCTTTCTTCATCAGGAAGGTAATTGTAATGAAGCTCTACTCATGGTGCGATCACCTACTATTACAAGAGTAAAGCATCTTTACTGATTGCTTTCTTCTGTAATTCTGGATATCAGCCACATATGGCACCTGGTGGAGTTGCTGCCAATAAGTTGATCTTTCAGCACTAAGAAGTGTTCATTCCTACGAGAAAGGCTTAAATTGGTGGAAACTAATATAGCAAAAGCAAAGGAGCAGTATGTATATCAAGCAGATGTCAAGAGGTGAACAGTAGCATTTCCAAGAGGAAGGCTGGTTTCTTTATTCTAAACAGAAATACCATTACGATGGGCTATAAAAGGTCATTGTAGTAGTTCGGTCCATTCCCAGTACATTGCATGATCAAGCCAGAAGCATTTCCAAGCAATCTTGCTTCTTCAATGCAGATCTATCCTTAGTCCTTTTAATCAGCATAGGTGCCACCTACGTTAGAACCCCAACCCTTAACGTCGCATCAGTAAGAAGTAGATAAACCCTTGTCTCTGCAAGCCTTTACATTTTCCTGTAGCTCTTTAATCCTTACCCTCAACTTGGAGTTTGCATATCAGATCCTGGGTGATAAGCAATGCCCAATCCGAAACTAGGGCTTGCAAAAAGGGCTGTGGGTAAGGGCTGGATTGTGCTGTTGTGGGCATAGGAAGATACGATCAGATCCATTCCTATTGCACCTGTGAGCTTTGGATTTCTTGGTCCATTTTAAGATGCTCCTTAAATTAAGTACCAAGAACATGCCCAAAGGTGATGACTGCTTCTGAAAATGGGAAATCAGGAGTGTGGGAATTCCTGGTCTTTGAGCAACTGACAGAAAAAATAGATGTGAATGAACCAAAAGACGTTTATCGTTGTTATACCAACAATGAGAAAAGGGCTAGTGGCAAACGTCCCTTTTGTCGCATAGTGCCAAGATAGGAACAGATAAAACAGGAAGTGAAAAGAAACCACAATCCTAATTGGAAGTCTTTAGTCCTGGGTGTTAAGTTTACAGTGGGAGCCTCAATTGGACCCGGGAGCTATACGTTGGCGGAATACATCGACCTAGAAGGACATCTTCTTTACAACATATGAGGTCTGTCAAGAGAACTCACCACTTCAAAACTAATTCTCAGTTGAAATGGCCGCCTTGTGGGTTTTGTCTAAATATTGATATTCAAGTCTGTCTCTCTAATATGGAAAAAATAAAGGGCCAGAATGCAACACATCAGAAACATGCATGTATCCGAGAAGTAATAGTGGTTTACATCCATGTTCGATAAGGTATGATGTGAGGAGGACCTGGGAGGACTACAGAATGGGAGCTTTTTTCTCGTGAATGCCAAATTACAATTCATTTTTGTTTTTAAGCGTTCCTGTGGGTCTAGAAGGGCAATCCAGGAACGGGTACATAATTACTTAAATGAATGAACAATTAATGAAATAATGAAATGTTGATTTCCACTGAAAGGTGTGGTTGTCAACTGATTACGTCTATGAGGCAAACAGAACTAAACTTACAAAGGATTGGGTGGTACCTAAAGTGTCAGGAAGGATGGCACAAATTACAGACAATGTTGCAGTTGGATTTGTTAATACTCTTAAAACACTAGCGTAAATCGACGTGGGTACACTTCAACACTCAGGCACCAATTCTGAGAAAGATTGATGCTTTTATTTATTGTGCAACAAAGGAAAATCTCGACAAGAAATGCTGTTTAAAGCAAAAGAACAACAGTATATAGGACGTTCAGGTAGTAGATAAAGGGTATTTTTTTAGAGAAGATGTTTGTGAGTGGACAATAAACAGACTAAGCAAATACCAATAATCAAATTAAACAAAATGGTAAATATATATATATGCGCAAACAACAAATGAAGTTTCCGCACTTCCCCAAACTGACAGGCGAACAGAGACGACACGAATCCTCCAGGTATAGGCACTGATGTAATTTATTTAAAGAGCTGAAATCTGACGCGCTTCGGACGGGAATGTATATCACAGATATATAAAAATTTTACATTAAAGGATATTAGGGAGCCAAAAAAATGTAGGGGTTAGTGAATGAGAATTAGTTAAAGCCAGTTTCATGGTTTAGGGGGTGAGATGCTAAGTCCCTTTTGAGCGTAGTTTGGCTGGGCGTCTATTCCATAGGTAAGGTCTGAGCTGGGATGAGCAGAATCACAAGGAACGCTAAGGGGGTTTTGGTCAATTGGGTGAAGGTTCCACAAGGATGCATGTATGTTGCCATCATGCATGAGAGGCAGGTGGCTTTAAATACGAGATAAAGTCGTTTGAATTAAGACATTTTTGCTGATAAGCAGCTACTTTGGTAATGATAGTATGATGCATGAGTGTGCCTCAGAATGCGCACAAATTTGAAATTTCTCATGTAAGGAACAAGTAGTAAGGGAGGCTAACAAGGAGGCTATTGTTGCAGTCTAACTTGCTCTAGAGAAATGTGGCGAGTAGCACTTCAAACTCTTGGAAGTGTATATAAGGATGGGTTTTGAAGACAATGAGAATCACACAGCCGCTGGGTTATCTTTGATGGTGTGCTACATCTATACATGGATGCAAGAGGTTTGAGAGCTGGTATTAACCACCAAAGCCTCCATTTGTAGAGTTAACATTTATTTTCTATGAACCCTGTTGTGTATGGTTCTTTATGCGCTGAGATGCCTAGGGCAGACTATGAAAAATGAGGGATTCATTTAGAGCCTGGTGGGTGATCTGCTGGTTTGCCAGGGGTACGGAGGCCACAGTCTATTTAGAGATGCCCTCTTGCCTGAATAGGATCTTTGTGCTTTATATGGAGCCATGATGGTATTGCAAGTTTGTTAAGCAGGTTCCAATGTTTAAAGTTCCAACAAACTCCTGGACTACATGTTTTTTCTAAGCCAAGATCAAATGGTCCTGCGGTGCAGGGAGTTTTCTACCTGTGCCACCAATCATATTTTCTCTGCCTGTACCTGTCATCTCATGGTCGATATGGTCAGGGTAAATGAAAAGCTTCAGCCACAATAGGTCACGGCAACCTAGCAGCCCTTTGGGGGACTGGCTGTCAGGTCAGTGATTTACAGTGATGGATGCAGTGGAGACTCCACTGGTGTAAACCTAGAGCTTCTCCAACTTTAAGTAGAGTAGGGGAGCCACAGGTTTGGCGTGCCAAAGACACCATCAAATAGACCCTGGTAAGTGCTCCGCAGGTCTACCAGGGGGTGGAGGCAGCAGAGAACCGTCTGTCCTATTTAGAGATGCTCCTGCCTTGCAGAGATCTCATCACTGTGAGGAGTACTGTTCATAAATATTAATAAATTGACACATGTAACGCGACATGAATTGTACACAACATGACATATGGGAGCGTCCAATAGTGGTAGGTAGTACAAGGGTTATCAGGCTTCAGATGTTTCTTTCCACTGAGAGATGTTGAATGGAACATACTTTCTACAAACATTTATAAGACATTTACCCTCTCGTGTTTTAGGAACACATAAAAACCATTTTTGTATTGGATTTGTTTTGAGCTTTTCAGATGCTGTACCTTTGATAATGAACACTACCCTCTCACATCCACCTGAAATTTCATAAGTGAATCAAAAAAGGGTTTTTCTCATTTTGCTACTGATGTTACTGTTTTTTAATTATTCAGACAATGTAGGTAACCAAGTATGTTTTACTGTTCTCTGTCTTTGCATTCGTGAGTGTGATACCCACCCCTGTGTCACACTGATAAATAACTGAAACATATAAAGTACAACACTCAAAGGGTTCTTTGGTAATGGAGCAAAAAACCTTGTGCCCAAATATTACCATTTGTTGGCGTTCACTGGTCAGTCTCTGCAGCTCAGTCAGAGCGAAGGCCGCCTTCCTCTCGGACACCGCCTGGTCCTTTGCCGCCTGCTGGATCTGCAGGAGCATCTCCCGCCTCTCCTAAAATTAAAACAATGGACTTAAGACTTTGGGACAGTAGTGGGGTGACAAAAGAAGCATGAGAAATTGCCATTGTACTCTAGCAAGTCTTTAGCAAGCAAATGAATTGACAACTCTGGAAGAATTAAGCCAGGCTTTGCTGTGTGATCGAGGGTGGAGGACAAGGAAAGCCTTGTCCAAAACATTTCTGTTTTTTAAGGTGTAGTTTTCCCCTGCTGTTACATTCAACTAAAATGAATACCTTCCAGTGTAGTGGACAAAGTACATATTCAGAATGTTATTGGTCATAACTAACATTGAACAAGAATTTGGATGTCTTTCTTTTCCATTGGCCACCCATAGCCTCTCTGTGGAACAACTGACATAGAATTGGCACCAACATGAACACCACTGGACTTGGCCTGCAGGGGGATCTTGACAGAAGACATGAAGGTTAAGATGTTTTCTTGCCTCTTGAGCCTCGCACCTTTCCTTTCAGCATTCTCATAGTAATGAAATACTGCTGATGGCTGGAGGTGCTTGAATCCTCTGAGGTTGGAACTGCCCACTCGCTCACTGGTGAATGCTGAAATGGGCATCTTCTCTGGAAGATAAGGTGTTACTGGAAAGGGATGAAGAAATAATGTCACCTCAATGATATATGTCCCCGCCTAGTGATTCAGTGTTAAAATATTGATAACGCATGGTGTTCATCCTTCTCCATGAGATGAGGTTTCCTACTTGTGGCTTCCGTTTCAGAGTGCAGGTGGAAGCCGTTTCTTTGGGTATTCTTTCTATGCCACACTCTAGCGCTCCTCTTTCTGACTTCCGTATGTTAAGAAGCATCCCTGCCCTATACATATACTTTTGTGCAGGCAGGGCCAGTATCTGCATTTATGCTTCTGCACTGGCACTCAGCCGGCACGCTTGTGTCTTTTTCATGAAGGCTCAGTGGCATGTGTCATTAAGGGCATTAGGATTTTGGCTACTGGCATCTGTGGCAGCGATGGGGATGTGAATGCCCTAACTCAAGATGGTGACCATTTCCTGGGTGTAATTCTTTGTCCCACAGGATGCTGCATTTTGTCCATTTTAACACAGAAGTGCATCTTGCTTTTCCTATCACGTGTACCCCCGGCTCTCCATTAGGGGGCAGCCTTGGAGTTGTAGCTCATAGCATTGCAGTGTCCAGGTTGCTCATCTTTCCTCCAGTGTCTTCATCGCAATCTGTTTTTTTGTAGTCCAGTCCTATTTCTCTATGCTAGACGATCCAGCTCCAATTCATGTACTCTAGTGACCAGCCTGAAAAGCAAGTTCCGTTTACAAGGCTTAAGCCTTATCCATACAAGACTAAAACGAATTTTCCAATTTTGCTATTCCTTTGAAGCTTGAAGTCCACACTTGTATTGAGATTCCATTCCAGAAATCACAAGCTTGAAGATGCAAAGGGACTACACAGGTCACTCCTACGCCCAGGAAAGAACAGGATTGGCTCTTCTGAGTGCGAGACACACATTTGTTTTTTCACTGGGCCTAGTTTTGAAACATTCTGCAATATCCTATGTACTATTTTGCGTTTTGAGGAGGGGTCTTCCCTTCACAATATACTTCTTCTAGTCTCGTTCCAAAAGATAACATTATGTTTTTTGAACATATAACATGATATCATGGCACTAAAACACCTTAAGAGTGAGGAGTGCTGCCATACGCTGGAGATAATTCTATAAAACATGTATTAAAACAACGGTCTGCGGTACAATTCTTTTGCTCTAAATTGTACTGCAGCATTTTAAACACAAGGAAACATGTACCTCTTGTGTACACACTATGCATGAATTTGACTAAGTATATAGATGAATTAGGTTGAATTCATAGTGGCTTCCTTGCTGAATCCTCCTAGCACCCATGCTGAACTAGAAACAGGGCAACTCATCATCTGTAGCTCTCAAATGCCGGGGCGAGCAACCTGTGGCTCACTAGATGAAGCAGGTGGTAAAAGCAGACGTTAAAGTGGGGCAAAGAGGAGAACACAAGTCGTATCTTTCTTTTATGTTTCTCTGTCCCTTTAATCATTTAGATGTGAATGCCATTAGAAGCTGGTCTTGGTCTAACACATGTAATTGCCAATCATTCTTTGCCAATAAGGATCAGAAAGAATGCTGTGCCTAGCAATGTCATCCCTCCTGGCAGAAAGTAGAAACATAACTCACTGTCTCTGCCAATGAGACAGAAACGTCTCACCCTAGACTCCTAAGTTAGATTTTCTCCTTGATCTGTCAGGCCCCAAAGAGATAGTATCACACTGAAAACTCGCTTACATCTCCTCCACTGAGTTCCGTTTGTTTTCCTTCTAGGCAATCATTGGCCTTAGTCCTCGGGAAAACTGCTATAGGTCATAAGAAGTATGGCACAGAAAGTTTGCATCTGCAAGTGTAGCAGGTAGATTTAATGTGTGGAATGTGGGCTTGAATACAGACTGGGTCCAACTGCGCCAAGACATCTCCTTGTATATATTGCATATCACAACAACCTGATGTGTTTAAACGAGTTTCACTGTAGACTCATCAGGATCATCTCGTAAGTGCCACAGGTGTCAATGCACTTACAGTAGATCTTCTCGGTGGAGTGGGCGCCACATGAGATTCTAGAGGAAGCCCTGGTATTTGAAAATAGTGTGTCCGATGGTTCATGAGTAAAATCTCCAGAATGAAGCATTTGTCTCTCTCTGGAGGTGCACAAGATGACCTCCTGAGTGGACATGGTCTGTCTTGAGAAGCAGGGGAATGCTCTTCAGTGTGAAGATTGTGTGTCATGATAGGTCTAAGATCTCTACAGTGCACAGGAGACGCATGAGGAAGATCTCAATAGTGCATGTGCATCAGTTGAACGAGAAAGGCTTGTGGGTGGAGAAGGCATCTGAGCACAGATATTCATAAGGCAGCATGTATCACAGTTTAAGTATGAGGAAACCACTTGTGGAGAGATGGCATCTGAGCACAGTCATTCACTAGGCTACATGTATCTCAGAAGATGTACAAAGAGATCACTTGTGTAGCGATGGCATCTCGGCATAGATATTCACTAGTTCTCAGTATATGTATCATAAAACCACTAGTGCGGAGGTGGCACCTGGGCATAGATATTTACCAGACCAATATATCTCAGTTTATGTATCATAAAACCACTAGTGTGGAAATAGCAATTCAGCATAGATATTCAGTAGACCGCATGTATCTCAGGAGATGCATGAAGAGATCACTTGTGATGAGATGGCACCTCATCAGGTTACTAAGCGTAGCTGGAATCAGATGGAGTGAAAGACCTGTGCTAAATCCCTCTGATCTAGTCTTAAAAACAGATAGAAAGCACATGTGGGGAATTAGGTATGTAAAGCAGATGCATCTGCTGTATGTATTTTGACTGCATATATTTTAATTGATTATGGTCATATCGAATGTGTTATTTGAATTCTGTATTTTTAGTTCAGAGTATGCACTTGATGCTTTAATTCTCTTAAGTACAGTAATACAATGAAATAAACAAGATATGTGCTACAATGCATGTGTTTTAGGAGTCTGAGGAAGGCCATCCGTGTGGAGATTTTATCTCATCACAGGCATGAACCAGAGAGTATTTGTCTCGGAAGATGCATGAGGAAGTTCACGTGTGTAGGTTTCATCTCAGGAGTTGGGAGCTGTATCAGGAAGACGTCCTGCATGAAGATGGCATCTCTGCATAGATATTTACTAGACCACATGCATCTTAGGAGATATATAAGGAACTCCTGTGTAGAGATGGCACCTCAGGCTAGATATCCGCTATTGTGCATGTGTCTCAGATGTAGAAGGAAGATCTCTCCAGAGCTTGCGTGAAGATGTATGAGTAAGGTCTGCTTGTGTCCTTGGAAGATAAGTATTACGAACCAGGTCTCTGGAGATGCATGATTGGGATCTCTTACAGGGAGCATGCATCTTTAAATTCTGAAAGGGATGGAACACTCGTATCTTCCCATGCATCTCTGAGGATGAGTGGTAAGATCTCCAGCTGGGTTTCTTTTCCCTAGTGATACACACCCACCTCTTCCCATTGAGCAGTCAGTTCCTGGAAGCTGGCCTTCAGCTTGGCAGTGGTCTCTTCATGCTGCTTGTTGACTTTGGCTAGTTCTGCTGCCAACTGAAATAAAGATATATTTTAGTAAACAGAACTGGTAAGAAAAGTTATTTCCATATACATTTAAACTGTTACTCCATATTTCACTTGCTTTTCCATGTCTTGTATACAGCAACAGCTCCTCTGCCGTGGCGGAGGAGCGTCGCCCCACTGGCTAAGAGCCAGCCGCTGAAAAATAAAACAATATATTATTATTGTTTTATCTTTCCGCGGCTGGCTCAGCCAGCATGTGTAGAGAGGGGTGGGGCTCGGCCATGGGAGGGAGAAGGAATGATGTGCATGTGCTCTTCTGTGCATGTCTGTTTGTTTGGCTTGCCGTCTTGCACAGCCAGGTTAGAGAAACAGCAGAGGCTCCCTATGCCTGAGCAAGAGTGAAACCAGCCCACTCAGGTTAATCCCGGCGCTGCTCTCAAAGCATTCGTGATTCAACTCACAGGAGACTTATTTCAAGAGGGAACATTAATCTCATGTGATACACTGGTAGAGCAACACAACTTGCACACAGGGCACTTCTTTATTCAGAGGAAGGTTATCACAGCACTTCACTCTCCCTGAAGCACACCCACCTCTCAGCCGCACACTCATCCCCTGATTGAGCCATTCTACACCATTGGCAATAGTATTCTTGCGGCTCGGGCAATTAATTTAGTCTCAAACTGATACTCTGGGACAGCTGAGGATAAGTGGCAGATAGATATGTACAGGGTGGGCCCTGACTCTGAAAGAGTGGGAGAAAGTCGTATCAGATCCCCATAAGTTGTCTCCCAAGCACTGATTCCAGTATATTCAGTGCAACATATTACACGGTGCGTACCTGGCCAGCGAGCAGCTAAGCAGAATACATCCAGGAGCTATGCCATGCTTGCAGGGCAGAGATCAAGTACATGTTTTGGCACTATAAAAATGTGACAGTTCTTAATTTGAGCCGGTAGAGTGCACCGGCACCCATTTTTGGGGACATGTACCTATTTTTCCTCATCAGACATTGGCCACGAGCAAGAGAGATAAAAACATACAAAGGAAGAAAAAGATGGAAAACCGTCAGAAAGGGAGAAAATAGCCATTTGCATGGCTGGCATAGAGGGGTAGAGAGTGTCTGATAGTGAATGGAAGAGCCATTAGGTTGAGCCTAGACTATGCAGTCTTGACAGTCAGTTCGCCGACATTTAAAAGCACTGCCCGCGGGTTTCTGGGCAGACACCGGCACTCATTCTATTACAAAATAAGCACTGGTTTGTTGTACATTACTTGAGGGAAATCGGCATGAGATTAGCATCCATAGCTTGTCGTACTGACCTGTACAGCCTGGAGAGTTGCATACTTGGACTCTTTAGGTGCCCTAGGACAGATCTAGCCCTCTTACAAGCCAGAAGATCCAGTAAAATGACCTGGAAAGCGACATCTCTCTCCAGGATAAACCTATGGTGGTAATACAGCCTTTTTCACCAACCCCACTGCTCGCACAAAACCCCACAACACTATAGTTAAAGTGCTGCATCTACAACAGGCACTGCACAGTCCTAGGGATCGAGTATACCCATGCACAATATGGCCTATTCTATGGGCCGAGTATGTCACAGTTGAACTGTTGGTGCTGTGTTCCTTAAGTTTCGGTTCCACCCACAGATTTGTTGCATGCACATGTGTGTAGTTCTCCCAGCTCGGTGCTGGGCAGATGCTGTGAACAACTGGAGAATGATTCCAACCAGCCAGTCTATTCACAATAATCACTAACAGTTAATTGCTTCTAATGGCCATAGAGTACTGAGAAATAGGACTGTAACTGCTTGAAACCCTATAAAAATCATTAAAAGAAAACAGAAGGCTTCCAACCATTTGAACGGAATGTAATAGATAAATTACACCAAGCCTGGCATGACTTGGGGAAAGCCTTCAAGGTGTGCTTTCACGAAGAGCGGCAATGATGCTGAAGTCAGGCAGAGAGGCCGAGCTGTCTTCAGAAGGGAAGCCCCTGCGAAGAGTTGAAGTGAAGAATATTCTCCTGATAGGTGCTTCTGAAAGCACTCACCATTATGTACAAAGAGAACCTCGCCAATAAATATGCCTGAACTCTCTAAATGTATAGTCGAAATTGGAGCCAAAACAAATAAAAACATGAGGGTTTATCTGGCTTCTGGGTGTCAACGAGTAATCTACATATTAAAAGTTATTTAGTGTTTAATTTGTAAAAAAAAAAAATAAGTAACTGGAGAAGATCAACGTTTTCTTATCTTCCTTCCTTCCCCATTTTCTGCCTTTTTTTCTCTCTGGATTTGGATCAAAGTCTGATGTCCAAAAATTAAAGCAGACACACCACCAGCAATCACCGGCGCAAATGAATCAGGGAAGGAGAACATGTTTCACGCACAAGAGACACTTCAGATCTCACGGGAGCTCCTTGGGGCTGTGATGAACCTCAAGTGCGTCTAATGAGTTTTCCTTCTCAATGCAACCTTGATGGCTTAGAAAAGTTGCCTGTGAAGTGACCGGACTGTTACTCTTTCCATGGACGTGATTGGAGTTGAGTACCTTGGTAGCAGTTGTATCTCTTGAGCTTTACAATGGTAACACCCTGGTACTCTTTTCTTGATTACGCAGGGATGCGTTCAAGAAATATACAGAAGAGGAGTGTGGAGATGTGGAGATGGTTTGGGGTCCAGCACACATTCTGCTGACCCTCAGCCTCTGCAACACCGATGTGCCATGCACCCAGATCAGAACACATTTCTGGAAAATGCACCGTACATGTCACAGGAACCAAAGTCTAAACTTTGATGGTTGAGCGGACATCTAAGTTGCCACTCCTTGGGACAAAATCGTCACTATGCAATCCACTGGTAATTCAAGAGACGTCCCACAGAACTTCTCCTCTTTTGGTCCGCCTGCAACATTTGATTGAGTAGCAACACACTGCCAGGTAATAGCCTTTTCAGTATTTCATATTTTACACTCATTACTTTCCTGTAGAGGAAAAGGTAGGGATCTGCCCATCAGTGCTTACGTCTGCAGTTCCATGCTTCACATACCTGCCTACATACACTTGGCCCTGAATTACCTCATGTGCGGTATAGGCTAGACTGTAGCAGCATGTCATTAGCTGGCAGTTAAGCCCATCTTAAAGGCTTCACACATAGTCCGAAAGCAATTGGTTTTAGATACTATCTTCATCAAGAAGAAGAATCTCTGGTTTGAGATTCTAATGAATCAAAAAAAAAATAAAGAGGTACTGAGAGCGCCCCTATGGTCCAGCATACATGCTCCCTGATAAATGTATAACCTATGCATACTTACTGTTTACTCAGATCCTTACGGGCATATCCCTCACAATGTGTGTACGCCATTGCTGCTATAATCTGCTAGAAAAATATCTGGGCTCCACCTTCTATTAGATTTACTTTGCCAATTATTGAATCAAAGAACTCTCTGCCACAGCAGTATTCAAAAGTCATGAGGGTCTTCTTTGAAGTTTTGATTCCATGACACAATCAGCAGATGTGATCTTGGCTCAAGCTCTTCATTGCTTTAATCTCAGTTTTAACAAAGGTAAATCAGCCCAAGTCCGAATTTGTCCATAATTATCACTGACACGGTTTCACCAGTAAAGAGATGACACGTACGTTTAACCATTGCAAACTCATTCCAATAGTTTTGTGCAAGTCATAACATTTGAGTAGTTTATCATAGTCATCGACAGCCATGTTAGCTACCATAAAGGGGTAGTCTTGTTGGAAAGCAAGCTGAAACCTCAAGAGATATCCCCGCTCTGCCACTTGCAAGGAATTGAAATGCTTCGATCCTCTTGGTATTACCTTATCACTGATATCCTCAGTGGAGATTCCATGGAGATCAGAGTATTGGATTCCAGGCACTGGTGTCCTCTTGACTGAGATGGTTATCTGTTCTGTGGAGTTTGAATCCCCAAATGCACCTGGGCTACTCGGATTGCCTAAAATTAACAAACACAGAAATAGAAAGCTCGAAAATATCCAGGGTTGATGCGACTGAATAAATAAGGGATGGTGTAAGGTTTGTAAACATTAGCTAGCCTCAGCAAGAAAGGAAGGACTCAGGACCCCCAATCTGTGCCTTTCTCAATCAACCCAGGGCAGAATCGTGTGCTTATTAGAGTATTCCTCTATATGTGGAAGAAGCCTGGGTAACTCACAGGTATGATTGTAAGTTTTAAAGTGTTTTAAAGTGTCCATAGCCATATGTGGATCAGTTTATCCTGCCAGAAAAAATGCAGTTAGCCCTTTTTTATCATACAATGTGCAACACTGAGTTTTTTTGTAGTAAACACAGCTTTAAAAAAGTTGCACATTGAACAAAAACAATTTTCATTTGGAGCACTTCTGATAGTGAGCGGCAGCAGAAGCTTTTCAAATCTGGGTTCACACTGTGGATATCCACCTTTTGGTCATCCCGTCTTATATTTTACCAGAATGTTTTTTGTTCATGCAAAGGAAATCAAAAATTGTAATGTATTACTGCCTCCATCCTGGAAGAGCTACTGAAATACCAAGAAAAAATAGCTGAATGACCATCTCTAATGACCTGCCCCAATGTTATACCCAGTAAAAAAAAAAAATCAGTTCTCATCACCTCATCACAATCATATAAACCCTAGGGCATCAAATGGTTTGACATATGGCTGATGATGTAATAAGGTAGTGCATAGCATAAGTGAGTAACTCTCCTTAACATTGCTTTGACTTGACAGAAGACCACAGAATATCTTGCTCTCTTATGCCTGTTGAGATTGATAGTCTTGGGGCAGTAGTGACAAATTGTTTCTCCTATGAGGAAGACTGAAATAACTAAAGGGTTTTGCTCATGTATCCAAAATAACCCCTTTAGATGTAAATGTGAGGTATTATGATGCCCTACTGATTGTTCTTGTTTGAGTTTCGGGGGTACTGTGTAGTATGTTCTGGTACATGGAGCGTCTAAGCACATCAGTGCCCATCAGGCTTCTCTGTAATGGAGAGGAAAGTCTATTGAAACCATGTGACTAGTGAGGGTACAACCTGACTGAGCATCCTTGGATACATTTTAAACTTCAGTCTTGTGAGATGGAGCATCGTGAGAGAAGCTGTGGTTGGGCAACAAACTCCCTATACACAGGTAAAGGCCCTAGGACAGATGTTGTGTTCCTGTATGGATAAGCTAACCTTGTATTTTGGATTGGGGTTGGCTTGTCTGGATACATGTGGAAGCTTGACTTTGTAAGCACTACTGAAAGAATGACAGGACTGCTGAGCATCCAAAAATATGGAGATGCTGGCTATTGAACCCCTCTCCTGGGCATAGCTATCTTAAATCAAACATTTTGAACAGGTCTGAAAGCAGACATATCAGTCACTGGAGTATACACAGTAAAATGTACTCCCAAGTAATTATCTACCATACTTCACAAGGGAAAAAAAGGATTATCAAACTGAACCTCAAATTCTCTGCATCAGGCAAGTTCAACCCATTTACAACCAACTAAGTCTTTGGAATCATCATAAAGAGCCATGATGTCTATGTTTCCTGAAGCAACATTTTGGCATTTTTGATTAAAAAAAATGAGAAAATGGTAAAAAAGTTTAGATTGTGATATGATTTATATTGTACGTTCACTGCACCGGTTTGGCTCCAAAGTACTGTCCACGAATTGTTGGTTGTGCATTAGCCTTGTCTGGAGAGAGTGTAAATTTGTAGTGCGACTTCTGTAGTAAACAATGGGGTGTTGTCCATGGGGAACAGAGGGGTACTCTAGTCGTGCCACTATCCATTTGCGACTGTGTGTAGCCAGTGAGCCAGTAATGCAGAAGAAGCGAGGTTCTGGATTGATCTTGTTGGCATCATGCCTAGTATGCCTCATTGGTAGAGTGAGTGTTCACAGTGTGGTCTATGTGGAAAGCGATGAGTCGTGCCTCAGGTTGGGACAAACGCCCTAGTGATTCAGCTGTAAACTTACAAAACCGTGATGTAGATGAGTTTGAGATAAGTAGAATTACTCGTGTGTACGTTTCACCTCCAGCTAGGCTCTAAATTGGTGCATTAAGTGTCAGATATTGGAAGAATGTATTGCAAGGTCTTCCTGATTGGGTTGGGAGGGAGCTGGGAACAGCCAAGTCTTCACAGTTCTTCATTATTTTATACAGTGGTTCTGACATTTAAAGCTCACATTGTCAAAAGAGTTCTTATTGCTGGATAGCGCAGTCTACTATATCTCTCTAACGGATACCCAGAGGAACCAGTATTTTTGGTTGAAGATTTTGGCGGGATCAAAGTGGTTAGCCAAGAGTGTTCTACAAGTATGAATCTTGTAGTAGAAATATAAAAGGCATTTTTGTGCACCTGAAAGCAGAAGGCACGTGGGCTTACAGGTTTTTAACAAAAATGGTGTCCTGGAAGCAGACTTTTACTTGCAATGGTGTATACACTAAATGTACTTGTAACACATGTGACTCATAGAATGAATAGATGATGCTCATATCCCTAACTTACAATATTTATTCAAGCAGAAATCTAAGAAGACCACTGTCACGGGGCGGGAGTTCTCAGGGAAAGAAGGGGTCAAACAAAAGACTGGTGGGAAGCCTCGGATGTCATCACACCTCTTCTTTTTCCAAGACAGGATGAATTGAGTGACCCGAGCCCCGTAGCTACCACCGAAAGAAGCTCGTGTCTCTTTAACTGGGACCCAGTCATCGAGGGCTCCAGCCCCTTGACGGACGTCACACACCTCGGGCCAACAAGAGACGACGAGACCCGGAAGAAGGGGTGCATCATTACCAGCGGAGAGGATCGAGGAGAGGTGCAGAGCGGAGTACGGAGGACTGCGGAGGAAACATCGAGCCAAGCGAAGGACCGGAGGAATACGGAGGGAGTATCAACCCGAGGGGAAAACCGTAGGAGCACGGAGGACGCACCACGCCAAGGAGAAGCGGAGGAGAGTCGAGAAACAGCGGGAAAGCCAGGAGGCCACCGAGGACACGCTTCGCTTAGCCACGTTCCTGAAGGAGCGTGGCTCAGCCAGGTACGAGCGCGATTTGCGGGCCGGGCAGGGAGGCGGGAGAAGCCTGAGGGGTAGAGACGCCAGCCCTCTTGTGCACTCGTCAAAACGCGGCCCCAAACCCAAGACCGTCACCCCCTTTGTGCCCGGCAGTGACTCACTGGTTTTGGTTGGTGCTCCTTCACCCCCTTCCCCAACACTAATACAGCGAGGCTGTACCACTGACACCCTGTTTCCGTCTTCCTTTTCTTTTTGAGCCCACGAGTTTGGCGTCATCACCGGCTCGCTTCTGGGACGAGCAGAGAAGAGAGGGAGAGAACCAGGGAGAAAGAGAAGAAGACCTAGAGAGCGGGTGAAACACCAAAAGGACATATAGACTATATCATTCTTTTGCCGGTATATACTGGCTGCAAGGAGAAGACGTGTACCTTTCGAAATAAAACCCGCTTTGACCCGCCCTAGAGTCCCTGTCATTACTTCAGAACCGCTACAACCACACAGTTTGTAGAAAATACATTCATGCGCTGGATACGATACAGGAGCTGTTCAACCAGATAGTTAGGCATGATCTCCAAGTAGATTGTGATAACATGAGTTCAAGTCATGAATGTAAACACTTTCCACAAGGTTCTATGTGGAAAATACAGCTGGTAAAGGGCTTAAATGACATTTTTCCAAAGAATGGAGAACACATTTTACATTTTCATTAATATAATAATTTACAAAATCATTAATCATGTTCCTCTAGGTTAGCGGCCTATAGTGGGCAATAATACATTAACAAGGGTAATGCTTGTTTACCAATAACTGTGTATTTTGGAATCTATTGTGAAAAGGAAGACAGAACAAGTAAAAGAATTAAAAATACTTGTTCGTTCAGACTGTTCGCTGTTGTCAAGAGTGGCGGCAGCATATGTGCAAGGCCAGCTTTGACTGGACCTGTACATAGACTTGCCTGACACTCTTCAAACCTCTACAGAGGAAGGTACGTACGCATTTGTACTACACTGTAGGGGAGTGCAGCCTACGACTTGCTAAGTCACTGGAAAGTGGCTAAGTTAATGGAGAAGGAAGTTGTCAACTGTAAGGAAATTGTCAGCTGAATCCGCATCAGGCTTTCGCCATGTTTTCTCCTCACCTGTCTCCTCTCGGTCACACTGTGGGTGCTCCAGCAGTTCTGGGGGCGTCACCGGGCTGCTCCTCTCCTGGATGTCGACCTCCTCTAGAACCTGCGATCCTTCATCTGGAGAGTTTCCTCCAGAGTGAGAGGCGGGAGGCGGAGCAGAGAAGGGGGAGAAAGGTGGAGGAGTAGGGCTGGCAAATATAGTTGGGGACTAAGTGGAGGCACAGAAATGGGGACTCATAGAATTGGGAATGAGGATAGTGGTGGAAAGGAATGAGGAGGCAAGTAGGAAGTAATGGCAGAATGAGACATAAAATACATTACATATCGTTTATAAATTTACAGTTCAATTCAGATTGAAGGCAGACGTTGTGCGTTTCGCTGAGAAGCACTGTAATAGCTAAACTCTAATTGGTTACAGGTGATACCTATAGTTATGTTATGCAGGTTTTTTGTATAGCGTACGGCTACTCGAAAGAGTGTCCCGACGCTTTGAATTGCACACTAATCGCAGACACACAACAGGGAAAATGAACAGAAACAGAAGAAGAGGAAACCTGATAGGACCTGGAACTAAGAAGTGAAAAGCCAAGTTTTAAGCCCCTTCCTAAAGGCCAACAAGTTAGGGGTGCTGCGCAGGGACACAGGCAATTTATTCCACAGCTGAGGCGCTAAACATTTAAAGGAGCGGCCACCGATGCGAGCTCTCTTCGCGCGGGGCACTACAGCAAAAAACAAGGCTTCAGACCTGAGCGATCTGGCAGGACGGTAGAAGGACAGCCTTTCCTGGAGATATTTTGCTCCAGATCTGTACAAGGCTTTGTGTGCCAGGGTGAGAGATTTAAAAACTATCCGCTTCCGGACAGGAAGCCAGTGCAGAGCCTCCAAAAGGCCCGAGGCTCTGGCACGGCGAGGTAGTCCAAAAATAGCACGTGCTGCCGAATTCTGAACGACCTGTAGTCGTTGAAGCAGGTATTCTGGCAGGCCGAGATAGAGAACGTTGGAATAGTCTATTCTCGAGCCTATCATCGCCTGCACCGTGATCTTCCTATGTTCCTCCGATAGCAAGGGAAGGAACTTGCGAAGCATCCGGAGTAAGCCAAAGCAGGTCCCTGTGAGACCGATTACCTGCGAACGTAGTGTGAGGCCATTGTCGATCTTAATCCCAAGGTTTTTCGCTACCTGGGACGAACTTGCTGGTGGAAACATGTTCTCTGGCCACCACACTTTCCAGTCCGGGTCCGAGCTGCACCCAAAGAAGAGGACCTCGGATTTATCCGAGTTGCACTTGAGGCTATTATGATGGAACCACTGAAACACAGCCTCAAGGCAACCCTGGATCCTACCTCCATCGAAGTCCGCACCCCTCTCACGGGTGTCATCGGCATAAGAAACGATCTGGGCCCCGAAAGACTCCGCCAGGGCCGCCAGAGGGGTCATGAAGATGTTAAATAGAGTCGGGCTCAGGACAGAGCCCTGAGGAACTCCGACACCCAATGGCGACATCTCGGCGGAGCAAGCAGAAGCCCAGACCGATTGTCAACGACCTGCCAGGAAAGATCGAAACCACTGGAGCACCGTCCCACGAAGACCAATCTCTGAGAGTCTAGCAAGCAGACCCTCATGGGGGACGGTGTCAAAGGCCGCCGACAGGTCTAACATCACCAGCATCGCTCTCCCACCCGAATCCAGCACCTCCTTTATCGCCTCCGAGACTTCCAGGAGGGCTGTTTCGGTGCTATGATTGGTGCGAAAACCCGACTGGGTAGGGTGCAGTAGATCGTGGGCCTCCAAGTAATCGGCAAGCACCCTATGCACGTGCTTTTCAATGTGACATAGTGACACTGACAGGGAGCTGACATGTCTGGGGTTACATTGTATGTAATTTAAAGGTCAACAAGATTAGGGTGGCTAAAATAGGACATAAGGTCCATGGAGTTTACCATTCCTAAAATGGCCACGATGTGGCCATTCCGTTGAAGCCATCTCTAGAAAGAGCGACATTACGCTCCTTTTGGTCTCAAGTGCCATCACATGAAGGTATATCACACAGCCTATGACCTCAATGATCAGACGTTCTGTGTGTATACCAGTCCAGAGGTTGCAGCATGTGCCCCATATAGGAGCTGTAAACAGGACATAGTATATAACTAGCTGCCACTAAATGACGCCTTAGCATAGTAAGTAAAACAAATAATCAGCAGGCAGAAGGATACTCCGGCAGGACCTCTTCTTGAGCCAATCCACTGTTAAGTAGACCCAAAGTAAGAAATAAGAAATATGCTAAAATCATGCAAGGCCGGTGGACCTCACATTAGGCAACTTTCTCCAATCACCTTCCAGCAGCAGCTAATATAAATTCTTTCTTTTCTGGCACCAACCAACCAGCGCAAGATAGCTTAAATGGTTCACAAGCAATCCTACCTTGAGTTCACATACCAAATCCAACTCTGGTTGATACCTTTGCCAACCAATCACAGCACAGCCACTACCCCACCTCTTAACCAATCACAGCATTTTAGTCAATATCTCAACTACAAGGCTGCCACAGAAACCTAACAACATTCACAGCTGAGTTTCTACTCCCACAGATCTTCCTGATTGCACTTACTAAACAAGCGCCTACGCAAGTTAAATACACCACGAGCAAGACATTTTTTGTGTTAAGATGTGAACCTAATCCTAATTACTTACTTATTTAGCATTTGACAATTTAAACAAATGCAGTTCCTCTTACACTGGTATCTTCATTGTGCTTTGACATTGTAATTCTCATCCCTCCATACACCAGAATCCTACCCCAATCACAGCCACCCCTTTCAATGCATTCCCTCATTTCCTTGTGATGTTAGTGCGCTGTTGTACTTCCTCAGATCCACCCATGTCCTCCATGCCCCCTCGTTTTGACACCCAAAATAGTCTCTCTTTTCCATCATAATTCAACTTGTGCAATTTCAGACAGCAGGCAGAAAACTAATAAATCCTAAATAATACACATTAAGTGTAGTGAACTAAGTAATAGAAAGAACATACATTTCTACAAATACATAAATTGAATGAAGCAAGATAAAAAGAGATGTCCCTCTAATCAATAAACAAGGTAGGCCAGTAGAAACTGTCTGAGGCAGGAAACAGAATCAATATAATTTTCCGTTCCTCATGCAAGTATGCCGGGCATGACAAATTGCTCTAAACTATTACAGAAAGGCGTTGGAGAATTTATAAGGTGTGCACAGATTATATGTCAAAAAAGCATAAGCGGAGATTTGCAGGAAATGGGTTAGTGTTACATAAAAATCAATAAACACATGAAAAGAAAGTAGGTTTAGCCTAAGAATTGGAAAAAAGAAGGTGTGTTGCCCATAATCGAAAAAGATTAAAACGATTGGCTCCAGAAATTAAAGATAAGGTACCGATTCTACCTGTGAGAGTTTCCCATGCAGCTGATCAAGGATCCCTGGCGCTAACTGGAGGCAAAGGCTCATATCTCCCTGTAAGAAAATACTGACAGCCACGAGCATTGGCGGAACAACAACAGGGGTAGACTGTCACAAAAGAGAAGACAGCATCTCCAGCAAGTGGAGCTTAGGTGAGAAAAACAAAAGAACGAAATTCCTGGGAGCGTATCCATGTTCCACTAACATTAGCCCCGTAACCAGGTCTGGAGAAAAGAGGTGAACTGAAGCCATGGAAGAACTATGGACAGGCAGAGGTCCTGCAAACCCTAGAAAGGTCCAATGGATTGCTTGAGTGTGAGGGAAATCAGTGTGAGGAGGAGATGACAGACCAAGGTCCCACAAAAGGTGGAAGATATATAGTGGATGAAGGAAGGTTTTGGAGAATTTGAAATTGTTGAACAACAATTAATAAAGTAAGCATCCAGGGTGTTATGTTTGATGAAATGAAAATGTATGAACTTAAGAGTTACAGCAGAGGCAGACTATTTGGATTCTGTGAATGTATACAAACCATCGGTATCAAGCACTACCCGATAGTAATGCTCAACTGACTGCAAGCAACACTTTATACCCACAAGCTCAAGGACAGGCCTACACTTTAGAGTTGGCTTTCGTATTGGCAAGGTAAGCCTATTCCTCATCGGCCTTCTAGTATTTTTTTTTAATTTATTTTGATGGCTCAGTCTCCTCTCCACTATTTCCAGCAGAGGACTTCCCTATTGGTTACACAACCCAAGTCTGGTGGCTCAGTTGATTGTTGCATCGATTCCGGGAATCTGTGTTTGATCTCATGATCATGGGTTCAAATGCTACCAACCATTTACACTCCTGTGGTAGATAAAATCAGTACCATTGAGCTGGGTATCATTAAACATATGATATTCAGCTCCAAGATCCCTCAAGGGTGCACCCGCACTTTACAAATACACATTATCTTATTCTCCTAGAGCTAGGTCATCCTATTACCAACAAATTCCTTAATATCCCACCACTGTATAGTACCAATTTTCATACCCATATTGCCCATGCACTCTCACTTGTGCCCTTTGCCCTTTAACAGTTCCCTCTGATCAGGTAATTGGTTTGCCACTACCATACCAGAGTATGGTCCTTTAATTAGGTAACATACCTCTGAAATAATCTGTAATTTCATATATTTGGTATTTATTTGGATTATGTACAGCATTGCACACCATTGATATCCACCTCAAAGAGCTCTGGATGTGGGTCGATACATAGGAATTCAGCAGTCACAGCAGGAAATATATTGGATTTAGGTGTCATCAACATGGTGTTGTCCTCCTATGATTGATGTCCCACAGTATTTAACACTTTGGCTAGCTCTTTCCTCACCCCACCCCAAATATTTGGAGGGATTCAGAGATGCATTGTTAGCCCTGTCTGATGATACCCAATTTTAAGTGAATGATTCCGACGAAGACCTGGACTTTGGCTCTTACAGAATTGTATCAAAGCAGTAGATTCTATCTATTTTCACCATATTCTAGTCTATCCCTTCCCTTTGAAATTTAATTGAGTCGGGGGGCAAAAGAGCAAGTGACATGAAATATAATGTTATACAATTCAAAGAAAGAAGTCATCTTGTTTAGCACTAATGGAAGAACTCTGTTTCAAACCGTCTCTTTCCTGTCCCTCAGACTTAAAGCTTCCAACTTTTTAGTTCTCCTTGAAGCCAAGAGTCCCTTCTTCCTCAGACCCGTGCAGAAGACAACAGCTGTTTCATTTAGCTTTGTTGTCTGCAAAAAACCATTCACTTTGTTCCCTTAGACCATTTAGCCATTATTATTGAGACTACTTAAACCATGTTAGACAATGCTAATGAGCACTATATTGGTCTCCATTAGGTCACTATTCACAGGCTGGCATTATGTTAGCTGTCTGATTGGTTGGCTCTGTAGAGATGTGACACAGGAAAGAGAATTGTGTGTAGAAGGAGGATGGAGAATTAAAATAGCTGATTAGCTTCTTGGTGGCAGGTCTTTTGGAAAAGATGGATTTTCAAGCCCTTGGAGAATGTTATGAAACCACATCTTGCCTCAAGTGTAGGAGGCAGCACATTTTAAAGTGATGAATCATGTGCATGTTAAGGTCCCCACACTCAGCATATTTATATTACTCCCAAATATCTGTATGTTCCACTACCTTCTAAACCTGCATTTTCACTCCACCACTAGACCTTGCATACTACACTTCCTCTAAAATCAACCTAAATTCGAACCTATTCCCCAAATTGCCATTTTCCTGTTTTATTCAACAAATTAAATACCTCCACTGATAAATCACGACAGACACCTTCACTAATTTTGCCTGTTGATTCTTGGATATGTTTTAAGACATTTTCTGATGGCGGGTGAGTAAGGTAAGACTCCAATGTGAATGACTAGCAGGGCTGGACTTTTAGGTCAAGAGGTCCCTATTTTTCTTCCAGGTACCTGAATTGACCCAAGATGGCAGGGATACTATTTGTACAGAGATTGAGAACACAACGGGAAAGCCATGGGCTCGCTTAGTATTATAGCTCAAGAGGAGCAACAGCATGTTAAAAGTCATCCTACATAAAGGGCTATCCATCCCATTTGAAATTTAATTGGAGCAGGGGACACAAGAGGAGGTGACATGAGCATACCAGGTAAAAAGTCAACCAAGATCACCATACCGGGTGTATTTAAGTGATCTACCAGCATGACTTCAGAGGGAAAGCTCACCTGATAGAAGATATTGAGGTGATTGCTTAATCTTCTATAGTGTTAATTGTACCAAACAGGTCATGTGATAATAGGAGTAAAAGTGATGAGGTAGGGAGAGGTTAAGTGACCTACTGGCATTGACCTAAAGACTGTAAATGCAGTGTCCATTGTACGAAAAATACTGTAAAAGTGAGGAGACTGAAAAGGAAATTTGATTCCAGGGACAGGAGATTTTCAATCTTGTCAGAGAAAAAAAGAAGAGCAGAAGCAGTGACATGACAATATTGTGTAGAAGAAAGAAGATGAACCTCAGCACAATACACAGTGAGAAACAAGTAGGCTGTTGCAGGGAGGAATAGTCATTGAGGCTACACTGGAGTAGTTTAATATGAGACTGGAGGAATGGTAAGTGCCCGCGACAACTGTCACATCTGATCTAGAAGACCAGAATACAGCAAAAGAACTTAGGGTCTCATACTCAGCTGCGCTTTAAGTCACTGTCTAGTCAGAGGTGTGCTCACATAAAAAGAAGAGAGGAGAGATAAGAAATTGAAAAATAATTAAGGAAAAAATTATTGAATTTCACCTAATGGGACTGTAAAAATCCTCAAAGCTGTTCTTTGATTTTCACTGTTGTCAATTTGAAGGTGAACTTATTTGGGATTACGAATACCCAGCAAATAAAGCTACAGTTTCACATGTTATATGTATATGTCTTATTTTAATAATGTGCACTGTTCCACTAAACATTCAAGTAACGTTTACCATTTCATTCCTACATTGAAAGGAACAGGCTGATTAGGCACACAATTCCACATCAAATATTGTTAATGCAAGACAAAAATGATAATTTCAAGCACAAAAAAGAAATGTCTTTATCAATGCGGCCGCAGTGCTGGCCCGGTTCTAGAGGGTGGGCAATGTGGGCCAGGCAGAGCACAAGCCCAAGATGGCGCCGCCGATCCTTCCTGCGAGGCACCCGGAGTGCATCTAAGTCTCAGCCGCCACTGCGAGACCAGAGACCAGGCGGAGGGGAAGGAATCCGAGCAGCGGGTCCGGTACGAGGAGAATGGTGACTCCGCCGAGAGGCTCCCCCACTGCGATGCAGTGCACAGGCGGCTGAGGGGGCGCACGGCCCCGGGGCAGAGCTTCACGATGTTGTAGCACCTCGCCTGACTCAATGCGCCAAGGAGGTGAGCGGGGCCCGGGAAATGAGGCGGAGCGGACTCCCTGCTCTAAGCAACACCACACCGGGAGCATATGAGTCCTAAGCTGGGTGGAAGGCTGGTAGTGGCGCCTGACCTCAAGATGGCGTCCAGGCGGAGGTCTCGCTCACGATAGGGGAACAACTAAATACATTGGCTACTAGTCTGGGGGACAGACATAGAAAGCCATAGATCTGAAGCATCTTATCCATTAGTGCAAGGTGAAAAGGCTGATGCACACCGCGCTGCCAGAAACAAAGCTATACCACACGCCTGACCCTAAGATGGCCGCCTCAGGCTGAACTTGGCAAGACCACCATTGACTCGGCTCCCGATCGACAGCCAATACTCAGCATCCGCCTACACGAAGGGGCCGCAAAGCGGAGGGGAGCTGCCCGCCCTAGAGAGGAAGGTCTGCAACACAGCCCTTATGCCACCGAAGAAAGTGGCATAAATGGAGTGGTGCCCAAGTGTGGGACTCCTGAGGGCGCAATAGCTCAGTGGCCTGACCTGAACACACACTACTACTTCTGGCTCGGGTGCTTCCAGCCTGGAGACGCGGTGGGGCTCCGCCACGTACTGACCTTGATCCTAGATCTATAGACTAGAGGCCTGAAGGCAAGATTGATGTGTTGTCCCACAATCTACAGACTTAGGCTAGTGGGAGGACGAAGCGAAGGGTGTTTCCCAATTCCACCGGGACCGATGCCTTCGATTAAACTATGATGATGCCCTATGAGCAAAAAACTGAATCTGTTTGTAATTACCGCTGAACTTGAGTACCATCGGCCGTTACCCGGTGGAGCTGTCCCATGCAGTTATAGAGGAGTCTGGCCATGGTTCACCGCCTCGGCCTTCACCTACCCAGCCGGACATCGGACATTGTTTTTAACGGTGCTTCACACTCTTGTCTATCTTTCACTTTGACTGTTTGTTTCCCCTGAAGTCCCTTCCCCCCCTCTGGTCTGCCTGACGCTATCTGCATTCCTTTTCCCCGGTTTACCTTTCCCCCTCTAACTTCCATTCCACATAAGGCGTTTCTGTCTTTGCTATGTAACTCAAAAATAAACTATGTTATCATGTAATCTCATGTTTTTCTACTATCTGTTCTCACCGCGGAGTCCGAACAACCTTGGCCGATGCCCGGTGGAGCTGTCCTATGCAGCTATAGAGGAGTCTGGCTGGGGTTCACTCCCTCAGCCGTCACCTACCCAGCCGGACATCGGACATTGTTCTTAACAGTGTTTCACGGTCTTGTTTATCTTTCACTTTGACTGCTTGTTTCCCCTGAAGTCCCTTCCCCCCTCTGGTCTGCCTGACGCTATCTGCATTCCTTTTTCCCCTGTTTACCTTTCCCACTCTACCTTCCATTCCACATAAGACGTTTTGTCTTTGCTACGTAACGCGTAAATAACGTATGTTATCATGTAATAGCATGTTTTTCGACTGTCTGTTCTCACCGCGGAGTCCGAACAACCTTGGCCGATTCCCAGTGGAGATGTCCTATGCAGCTATAGAGGAGTTTGGCCCTCGGCCGTCACCTACCCAGCCGGACATCTGACATTGTTTTTCCTCGCCTCTACCTTTCTCTTATGTCTATACTTGGAATCTGTAACTGAAGTAATTATGTAATCTTTAACTTGCTGATCCTCATGTAAAGCGCTATACCTACGGGTCTAGCCAGCGCTATATAAAACTTTGCAAATAAATAAAATAAATAAATAATGCTTTGTTTATGCTGCCTTTCGGTACTATTTGGCTGGTGGACAGCGGGGAGCTTGAATTTTTTGGTCTGTTTCTGCGTGCCCAGTTTCTAAAAGTATAACATAAGTCAATATTATTTGGCATCACAGGCGATTGAATTAGCTGAAAATGGGTAAATTCAAAGTTGCTCTATATTGGGCGACCCCAAAATATGTCTTTCCCCAGAGCTCCAGAAATCCTTAAGATAGCACTGTCCAACAACACTCTCCTACCCTTCCAAATTCCGCAAAGTTTTACTGTTAATTGTATCTAAAAGCTTAATCACTTGACTCACTCTTTCCCTCTTCTGCATTAGCTACATTGGCTTCCTATTTTTTAAGGAATAAGTTTAAAATGACTTTGAATAACTTTCAAATCTACCTACGTTCTTGCTTGATACCATCCCTCATGCCCCACCCTCTTAAAATCCCTGCTCCGACTCTCAGTTTCAGGGCCGGCTCTAGGGCGGTGCGACTGGTGCCACCACACCGGGTGCTGACTTCGTGGGGGTGCCGTGTTTGCAAGTTTATTATGTTTTCAAAGCTCCTGTTGCGACGTCCCTTTCCTTCAGCAATTACCAGGCATCACAACAATGTCAAGTTAACTCCTGTGATAAATGATCTTCCTGGAGAGAGATTCGGTTTTGTATAGTTGATGTTTTGACTTATGTAAGGGTAGTGCAGAGGGATAATATGCCTGCTGCAAAGAAGGTGTACCATACAGATTACAGAGTGCATATACTGTAATTAAATCAGCAGGTTCCTGGTTTTAAAAGAGACATACCTTTGTTACTTGCAACTTATAACTTAAAGTCTTAATATAGAATAGTGAGCTATTAACTTTCATCATAGAACTGCATACACACTGCAAAGTATACATACGAGCATAGATTAATGTTGCAAATGGGTTAATTTGGGTAGAAATCAATTTATGTTATTAAAGAAAACTCCCAACTATGCTGTTTCTTTTTCTGCTCCGAGTTTGTGTTTCTCCACACCAAGCACTCCTAAACTATATGCCCACCAGTATGGATGACATGTGACTCCTTACCTTTAGTCCTTTGGCTTATGTAAAATTTCCTATACACTGATTTACACAGGTATGTTTGATTGTCTCTGTGTAATGTGTGTGTGATGCAAAGTGCTCGGACATCCTTTACTGGTCTGAGTGGCGCTATATAACCATTTCAATGCATCTGAGAGAGACTGGTTATGGAGACTTGGTCACTGTTAAAGGGTGCTAGTGAGAGAATCCGTGGTGGAGGTGGTCATTGGGGGCGCCAACTAACATTGTCGCACTGGGCGCCACCAGTGCTAAAGCCGGCCCAGCTCAGTTTCTTCTTTCTCATTCCTCCCCTTGCGTCTCTTTCGTGTCCTACTCCTTTCATCTTCTCAATCCACCAATTAGAAAGCCCCCGCCCTCAACACTCAGTCTTTGCTGAAAACTGAAAACACATCTTTCCTTCTTTCCCATACATCTTGACTCATCCAGGCTCAACATCCAACAACAATATGTAATTTTCCATAATGCGTCGTTGCCCAACCTGCTGTTGTCTTTGTATTTCTGGTGTGTATGGTGCCTTAAATTAAAAGTGCCATAAAACGAATGAATCAGTAAGCAAAATTAAACTTGTGTGTAAATATGGCTCTTGTTGGTGTCACAAGAGGTAACTAGAGTACTCCAGGTTTGTTTGGACAAAAGGTTTTCACATTTCAGTTCCAGTCATTGCTCCCAAACTTCCAATGTCTTCAGCTAGCATAATGACACCTCCCTCCAATATCTACACCCCCCATCGTCAAACCACCTTAAAAGCCAAGAGACCAGGAAACCTACCTTCAAGGTGCCTGAGAACTCTGTTCCATCCAGCTCGTCATGGATCTCGAGTTCCTTGTCTAGTTCTACGTCCCATTCAGAGGCACTCATGCTGGAAGTAGCACGGTCACTCCACTGAGTCAGGAGGGAATAGAGAAGCCTGGGTGATCATCGAATAGAGGCAAGCGTGTGAGTATAACTTTACAAAGATAACAACTTCAAGATTCCTGGATCTGAACAACAGTTGGTGGATAGTTCCAGATTACTGCTCTGGCTCCAAATCAACTTTATCAACAGTGCACTATTCTGCCCACTCAAGATGTGTCCTTACCCCTTTACATGAATTACTAGCTGTGGTACTGTGATGATCCTATCACTTGACCTTGTTTTCAATCAAATGAAATGAATATAAGAGAAATATATATAGAAACCTTTCTGGGTGCTTGCAGAAGCATATATAAAATGATTTAAAAACTAATTGCAGATCACTATTTGATTATATGCTTGTTTGTAAAAATATTCCTTAGGTGCGAGGAAAGGAAATGGATTTGATACATGTGAATTTGGAGACCGGGAATCATTCCAATCGTTTTTTGGCAGCAGAGATGCTGCTGAGTTCCTGAAGATTTATAAATCTGATTTGCTGAAATTTATATCTGTCTCAGCATTTCTTCCACTGTTTTCTGCTGACTTCCACCATTCGTGCACATAAAGGGAGTGCTATGCTCTACTGAAACAGCAGGGAACGTGCCAAGCCTAGGCAGCGGCCATCTTGCCTACTCCATTCCTTGTTTTCTGAACCTATGCATCAAGCAGAAGCTGGCAAAAGTGCATGCTTTGGGAGCGGTGATTTCAGCTTCTAAATAGATACAGCCAATTTTGTTTGTGCTCAATAAACCCTTGACATAGAATTGCATATATAGAAGCACTTGTGCGGCTATATGGATACTAAGGGCCATGATGAAAAGTAAAAATTCCAGTGTGGTCTTTCACCATCCTCAGATTGCCCAAAGGGTAAAAACGGTTGTATGATACAACCAGGCATGCATAAAGCAAGCATGCCTCAACAACGCGGTCTGAACCACGGCCGCGTCTTTACCACGCATGCCTTTACATCAAATTTTGTTGTAAAGGCATAACTGCTAAAGGGATATGTGTGAGAAATTGTACACCCCAGCCCCCTCGCCCTGTGCCCTAACAGCCAAAACCCCAGCCAGTGCTTAATTTGTAAACAAAATAGGTGCCAGGGCTCTAGTCAGGAGGTCTCTGCAGCTTGCGCCATCCATTGCCACTGCCGTTGTTGCCAATGGCAGGGCCTACACAACTACTACTAGCCAGCACACGACAAGTGTAACAATGCAGCCTATTCCAGGCCCCCAAAGCTATGGCAATAGCTTGGGCGGCAGGTGTTAGTTGTTTTTAATGCATACTGAATTAATTATCAATTGCTTTTCTGCTGTCATAAAGTGCCAGGGTAGACAATTGAATACCCATGTCGACAACTAAGTGCTGGTGCCGAGCACCGGAAACCACTAGCTCAAATTAAGCACTGACCCCAGCTCTGCAATCCAACCCACCCCAGCCCTTAAAACTACCCCAACTCCACACCCTGAGCCCTATATCCCCGCCCCCTGATCAAAAAACTACCCCGACCCCTAGCCCCCCCGTCCTGAGACCTACAGCTGACCCCCAGCCCTTAAAATTACCTAATCTCCCCGGCCCGAGCCCTAAAACCTGGCTCCAGCCCTAAAAAGTACCCCATCCACCCCCTCCTCGGGCCCTAAAACCCTGCCCCTGCCAAAAAACGTCCCTGATCGCAGCCCCCCTGCCCCGAGCCCTAAAATTACAACCACTCCTGGAACCTGGCACTTCTCCCCCACACCCAGCACTAAAGCCACCCTGGCCTCAGCTCTATAAACTACCCCGACACCCCCCCCACCCTGAGCCCTAAAACAGGCCCCCAACCCTAAAAACTACTCCCCCCTCCCCACCCCCCGAAAGACTCGGCCCCTACATCACTTACCAGGCCGCCTCCCATCGCTTTCTCATCCGACCCTTCCTGTTCTGCACATCAAGACCGCTGACTGCCTTATCCATGCAAATGCGTGGTTAAGGCATATAGGTGGTTCAGGCAAGCGTTGTTCCACTTGAGCTGAAACAGGATGTGTGGCCCAGCCCCCATTGCAAAGGCGTTTCCTGGTAAAAACCTGACACTTTCAAATTAGGAAATTTACACGTGTTTTTCCCTTTTATTAGTGGCCCGAAGTACACATATTGCTGAGAGTTTTAACATGGAATTGACATATCTACTTAGAATAGCACAAAGTGTTCATTTAAGTTCATTAGTTGATATTTAATCTACCAAACATTCCACTTAGTCTTTGGAGACCACAGTAACTCCAAGCATTGGCAAAGGAAATAAGGCCGGGGTTAGCCGTCAGCCTTGTGGCTTCTTTTTTGTCTTCGCTTTTGTACAGCTTGATGGTTCAGGAATTTGCAAGACATTCACCTATATAAGTAAAACATTGGCTAAATTCAAAAATATTTTTTTAATCTCACAAAGCACACATTTTCAAAGCAACCCAACAACAAACCAATGGATGAAGAGGGCTGGCTGAAAGGTCCTATAAGTAAGTACATCATATTTATAATTTTAGTAAAATCAAAAGGTCTTGGCTAATGTCAGACCACAAAAGCAGTTGCTTAGTGGATATAATGAGCTTCCCACTGTTTTACTCCAATACTCTGCACATAGACCATTCCAGAAAAGAAAGCTTCTACACTGCAATTGGTGTAAAATCCCTCAATTCACAAAGCCAGAAAGGAGGGCATCTCAAGAGTTAGGCTCACTTTTTGGGACACGTGTTGCTATTGATAGTATAAATTTGGTGATTGAGCAGTGCTGGGGGTTACCTTAACATTTATCCTCAATACTTGGGACATTTTCGGCTATTAGTGTTATGTGCTTCGGGGACTGTGAAAGGGTCAGAATGTCTCAAGGTATATACTCTATTTTGGGGTTTGTTGTTTGCTGTTAGTACTGGGAGTCTCAGGAATGTAGAAAGTGTGCCTCAAAATATATCATCCATATTTGGGGCATTTAATCTTTAGTTTGTAGTATAGTTGTGGACCACTTGAAATTTGGTAGAGTCTTTGGCACTATATTGGACTTTAGTACAATTTTTGCTATTGGTGTTACATATCTGTGGGGTAGGGCATAGATAAGTTGGCCCAAAGATTTATCCTTAATTTTTGGATCTTTGCTTGCTGTTTGTAGCATCTTCTGCAGCCCACAGAGCAGGCAGATGAATTACGCCACTCGGGAGCTGTAGTCAAGGTCAAGCATTACTTTATTCTTCAACATACACATCATACTTTCCGTTAACCATGCCCTAACACCTCCTGAAATGAATCGTTCAATTACACCATTGGCTTGGAGCCAGAAGGGTGTACTCTTTTGGTGTTTGACGTTGAGTCAGACAAATTATTTGAACACTTTGCTGTTGAAGGACGGGCCTTGTCAGATTTGAGGATTTGGCGACACCCCACACTGCAAAGATGTAACCAAGACGTTCTATGAGTATGTCATGGGTTGTTGAAGATACGTCTTCCACCAAAGGAAACTGTGAATATTTGTCATTGACTACCATGAGATGGTGTTCATTTCCTAAAGGCCCAAAGATGTAAAATGCAACCCTCTCCAAAGCATGAACAGAAAGGTCAGACATTGTCACTGGGTGCTGCGTTTCGTTGAGGGACAAACAATTGCAAATGTGGCACGCCTTCACTTCCTTCTTGACTCACTCATCTAGCCAAGGGAGCCACACTCGATCTCTTAAGGCTCTTTTGGTGGCTATGATAGCACAGTGTCCTTCATGGGCCAGCTCGATGACCTGCTGTTTTAGGCCCTCAGGTTTGACGATTCTCGAGCCTTGCAGTATTACACCTTCTTGGATCACTGCTAACTCTTCCAGTACATTTTTGAACTTTGGAATTCAACATCATCTCCTCCATTGTGCATGGTAATCAGTTATTTGATTATGGCCATGTCCTTCTCTGCATAGGTGGCAGCAGTGATTTGTTCCACAGACAGAGCCACTAGTGTTCTGGATCTCATAATAAAGTTGAGACATCCTTCAGTCTACAATGTTGGGTGTAATGATGTGCTGACACCTGCTAAAAGTAATCTGCTGGGGTTTGATCCTTCCAAGGTTGATCCACAATCTCATAGTCATACTCTTGTAGTCTTAACCCCCACCTCTCGATGGGTGGGGCATCTTAGCCTTCGGGTTTCCGAAAATTGTAAGTAATGCCTGGTGATCCATGATGACAGTGAATCATTTTCCGTAGAGGCATACATGAAAATGTTCGCAGGCCCACATCAGAGCCAGACCCTCTTTCTCCTGCTGAAAGTAGGTCCATTCTGTTTCAGACAGGTTTCGACTTGCATAGGTCACAATGTGTCCCCGGGCATTCTGATTGCCATTGTGTTGAGCAAAGATTGCCTCTAGCCCTCGTTGGCTTGCATCAACGGTTATTTTGGTAGGTAACTTTAGGTTGAAATAAGCCATTTAAGTTGCATCTTCAATCGCATGTTTAATGACTTTGAAAATCCAGAGACCACTGAAACAGTACATTTCACTTAGTCAAGTCTCTCAATGGGGCTCTCACTATGGCAAAGATGCAAATGTTTCTTGATCAATAACTGGTCATGCCTAGAAAGGATCGCAGCTTGGTAACATCATGCGGGGGGAAAGTGGATGACAGTGCTTGCACCTTGTCTGGGTCTGGACTCATTCTCCCTTCAGGGAATATGTACCCACAAAACTTGAGTTTAGTCTTGTGAAACACACTTTGCAGCGTTCGGACTGAGACCTGCATAAGCAAATTACTGGAACACTTGAGTAAGGGCTTTGTCATGTCTTATATGTGTTCTCCCAAAAACCAGTATGTCATCACTGTAATTGAAAGCATGAGTAACAGGTTGGATTAACCTGCGAATCACATCCTGAAATGTACTCCAAAAACTCATTCTCTTATATCTGAAAAAAACAACATGAGTCACAAATGTAGTAATGTACCTGCACTTTTCCTCCTTCCTGAGTTGATGGTATCTTTATTCAGGTCAAGATGCGAAAACATTTTGGCTCGGCTTATTTGCATGATCATGTCCGCTATATGTTGACTAGGGTGTCTCTCCCTCTCAATGGTTTGGCTTGTCACTAATGTCCTTTTTTGGCACTTGTGGGAAGTTGGCCTGATATATGCTGTCCACTAGTTATAGTCGGCACCTTGTATCAGTCCAAACAACCCCTTATGGCGATAGGTTAAAGACAACCTTTATTCAAAGCTATCCTAGTGGTAGCTATGGTAGCAGCCTTCAGGCCAAGTCTTGAAGGAATGTAAAGCAGCTTGATTTACCAGCCTATAATCTCTTGAATGACCAAATGAAAGGACAACCACACCAGGTATATATTTAAAATATATGTATTTAAGATAAAACACACCCCTCTAGTCTCTTTATGAGGCTGGAGTTCGAAGTACTTAAGTTACAAGTCAGTATTCAACAGTAAAAGCACAAATACACGTTTGGGCCCTAGGGGTGTACTAAACCATATACCAATAAAGTGGTATAAGAACCACGACTGAACTAGACACAAGGCCTAGAGCCTGTAGAAGTGCTTGGACCACAAAGCACTACCCAAGGTAGTGACACAAGGGACCCACGGGGGACGCGTGCAGTGTTAGAACACAGCCGCGAATCGCCGTTAACTTCTATGAGGAAAGTCGCGGTTGGAAATTAAGAGTTTAAGGACACTTAGAGGATGACTACGAGCGAACCCTTTTGGACTTAGAGGTGTCTAGGGCCAACACCCATGGGAGCACCGGAGTACTCTAGTTACCTCACCCAGAAAAGCCAGGTGCATAGGTGTCAAATGGTGTCGGGTCGCGTCGCTGTTTTCAATGGAAGCTGCTCAGGAAGTACTGCTGCCGTGAAGAGAAGTGTCCAGAGAGATACAAGCCTGGATCTAGGATGGAAGGAACCTGAAAGCAGAGGGGACAGAGTCTGGGTCACTTACCAGTGACCAAGGGCACGATAGTCCAATGCCCACAGATGTTGGGTGCTTCAGGTGAGTTGACAGGTGTCTTGACTCTTCCGCCACGAGGTCCAAGAGGCATTGACAATGACCAGGAGCTGGATTCGAGCTGTCCCACAAAGTCTGTCAAGTGCTGCAGTGTCGGTGATCAGGATGGTCCCAACAAGCCTTGGCAACGGCAAGTCACGGAAATAGAAAAAGTACGTCGGTGCAGACCAGCAAGGTCTGGGGGACTCACCCAGCGAAGGTAAGTCGGGGCCTGTCTGGAGCAGCCAGGAAAGCCCAATCAGAAGAGGAGTTGCCTTTGTGGGGACCCACTAGCCAACGGGCTAGCGATCGCGAAGGAGCTTCAAGCGGTCGCACTTAAAACTGGCCCACGGGTCACTCGTGGAGTGGAGGCCAGAGATCTTCAGTGCAGGAAGTGCTCAAGGCTGGGGCTACTGGGAGCATAAAGCACAACTTCGAGGAAGACCAGGAAGATGATGGATCAGCAAAAGATTATGGTGTCCAGGGGTCACGGTTCCACGGCACCCACGATAGCCACGGACCTCAGCTTTGCTGTGGACTCAGGGTAGCCTTGGGGAAGTCTGGAAATCTACCTCTGGGGATGCAGAGACTTCGGCGTCTGGCGGGAGCTTCAGAATTGCAGTCCAGACAGTTGCTTCTTTGGTGCCTGCCAAGCAGGGGAGTCACTCCTTGACCCCAAGGGAGATTTCTTCAGTCTTCTAGTCGAAATAGAACATCGAAGGTCCAGGATATATGTTGCAGAGTTTCGTCCAGGGTAATCCAAAGTCTCAAGGACTGGGTTCCCATACTTATACAAAGTTTGGGGGTTGGACATACTCTAGGGACCCACCTATGGGACGGTTTGGAAAGAGGGGTGGTTACACCCATTTCCTTTGTCCAGTTTCGCACCAGAGATGGGGCAGTGTGCCTCCAGTGTAGGACTTCAAAGCACCAGAGAGTGCTCCCGCCCAGCCCCAATACACATCTGCCTATCTGGGGAGGTGGTCACACCTCCCTGGGACAGGAAACCTATTGTCCAGGCCTCCCCTGCCGGAGTTTCGGTCATCATCAGGAGGCCAGACCCGTGTCTGTGGCAGTGGCATCCATTTTGTGATGCCAGGGCTTTAGAAAGTCTTTACCGGGTAGACCAGTGTGAACAGGTCTCTCCCTCTAGAAGGGTGGAATGCTACACCCGCCGCCAGATCTGGTGGGGTGGTAGTATTCCAAAGCGTTGGACACCAAACACGACATGTTTCCGTGCAGCCAGTCCAAAGTTAGCATTTACCGCGAGGTTATAATGCACTTAAGAGTATATGGACAGGCTGCACCACAAATGGCATCAGAGGAGATACTCCGAATGCTGCAGAGAGGCTCTGCTCATGCAGGGGCCCCCTCTCATATAAAAACCAAGCACTCTGCCTTCAGGATTGTTAAGGCCTGCCATTGGAGTGACTTATAGGTTTTATATATGTGTGCAATGGTAGTGATATAGGTAGCCTACACCACAGTAAGGGTGGCGAGCAACGCCTTACCCAGGCTGCAGTAGCAGACCTGTGGTGTCATTTTGGAGTGCTTCCTAGGGGTGGCATAATACATGCTTCAGCCCCTGGTAGGCCTCTGAGGTACCTATGCCCTAGGTACATAGTATACCATATACTCGGGGCTTATAAGGCACTCCAGAATCCAATTAGAAATGTACCTAATGTACATGGAAACCATTTTAGAGAGGAAGCAGCTAGGCTGGGGTCCTGATTAGCAGGGCCACAGCCAGACTAAGGTAAAAAAAAACAGCGAAACACCAGCAAAAAGTGGGGTTACCCATGTGAAGCAGATCCTACTCTCCTACAGCACTACTACTATGTGGGAAATCAATGGGGTGGGGCCTGTGGAGGGTTCAATGATGGCATGTTGTAGAAGTGCTTCCAACTCAGCTTCTTGTAGATAAACAGCAACTCTGTAGTGCAGCTGAGCAACAGGGCGAATTGATTTGAAGCTGTGCATTCATTTTCTTGAGTTTTCCCAGGCCATGGAATAACAACGGAAATTGGCTTGGGATCTCAGACTGAGCACAGAGGTTGTATTTGAAGCATTGCAACCCCATGTTAGCAGGGATGGCAAAACTGAGCAAATGGGCACCGGACAAAGTCCCTTGAAGAACATGAATAGAGGCTAGCACCAATGTCATTTTGTGTCACATTGTCACTGTAAACGACCCATGGTGTTGCAATGGCTCAGAAGTGGCCCAGGTATATACCGTTGTGGCTGATGGAGTGAGGTGAGGCACAGGGAAGCGGCTGTTAAAATTTTCAACTGGCTTGATATTAATCAATGCACCACTGTCTATGATGAAATTTATTGGGTGATTGTTCACTTTCAATTTGAATTTGGAACAGTGTCCTAATAAAGTTTGTCATTTGTTTAGTGAGCTTTCTTTCAACTGTGTTCTTCTTTACAGGCAGCTAACCCTACATGATGTACCCTGTATGATGAACTTGATGATGATTTTTGTTTGGTTTCTACTCGTCATAGCGGATGTTGCTTTTTAGAGGTGTGGTGAGAATGCTTCTGAAACATTCTTGCGTCCATCTTTTCTTGCCGTTGTGGCACACTTGATTTTCGGCACACAGATATAAAATGGCTCTCTTTCCCACAACCTTTGAAAACTTGTCCTACGGCTGGAAATTGACCTTTATGGGGAAATGAAAATCCACATCAGAAGCATAGGAAGACGTTGACTTACGTGCATCTTGTTTACGCTTGTGCTTACTTTTTAAGGTCAATGCAGATTCAATCACTGTTCCTGCTTCCATGCTCGTTCTTCTGCTCTCACAGCCATCAGAATTTTCTCTGGACTGTTTGTTTCTCTCAGCAAGTGCGTTTAAACAAATCTGAAAGGCAGCTATCTGTCATATTGAAGCAGGGGCGGCTCCTCTACTAGGGCAGAGGAGCATCGCCCAAACTGCTTTCTCGCAGCGTTGTGATTGGCTTAGCGGTTGGGTGCCTGGCTGCCTGCTTCCTGAGGCAGGAGAGCAGGAGCGGAGACGACGCGGGACCCAGCCGGCGGGAAGGTAAGTTTAATTTGTTTATTATTATTAAGTTAAACTCCCTCCCCGCGAGACCTCCCTCTCTGCGTGACCCACCCTCCCCCCACCTGCGAGTCAAGCAAGCGGCGACTGTACTGCTAGGAAGCACATGGCTTGTTCATCAGTGAAGTCATAGAACTTGCAATGTTTAATGTGTGCATCAAGTCTTTCAACAAACTCGCCCATTGTTCCACCAACCTGTTGCCGTGCTTGGTTGAATAAATACCTTTCATAGTCAACATTCTGCACTGAATTGAACTTGGTCTTCAACTCTTCTTTTCCCTTTTGGTCAGGGTCGGTGCGTCCATAGGAGCGCCAGGGCGTGGCCCCCCTTCTGGTCAGCAGTCACACTGGTGCATATAAACTATATATTTCGTTTTTTGCTATTTTAAAGTGAATTTACAAAGGGCCGGCCGTGACTTCTTTAACCGCATCTGGCCCGATGATGTACCGTGGGCTGGCTGGTCCAAGTATAATGATTGGCAGCCCCACCCTGCCCATCGCAATGATTGCAGTGAAATAAAGTACGCATGTCAGTTTGGCCACATCATTTCTGTGGCCAACCTGACATGCGTACTTCAGCTCTTCACCAGTAGAAGAGAGCCGAGGGAACAGTCTCAGATGCAGCCTCCTGGTCTCTAGAGGAGCGTTGTGTCTGCCTGCCCTTTCCAATCCGGGTGCTGCGGTCATGCTACTACAAACATGAAAGCAGCAACCGGATTGGTGTAGTTGGGTGCGACACACCTCTGCGAGACCACATCGCGACGACGTGCGTTCAGCAGGCAGCAGTGGGGCATGACGCCAGATCCTTAGCACTCAGGTCTCCCTGACTATGACTAGTAGGCCAAGACCCAACAGAGAAATAATTAGAGAGTCTCACCAAATATAGACCCTTCTAAAGCTATGTCTCTGACAAGACTGGAAACATAGTTGTCGTGTGGCTTTCCATGAATTGCAGCTCCACTACCTGGGACGTGTGCCACCATAAGAGGAAGACTGAGCCACTGGCAAAACTGACTGCCGCTACACCAGCCCTGGGACCCCAAAACTACAGTAGACTTTGCATGGCCTACGCACGCTGACATGCAAAGCCGCAGATGGCTCCAGCATTCTGTCCTTTGCAGCCTTAAGGAGGACTGCGGTGACAACAGAGACAGCGTTAGCAAGTGAGTACAATCACCCAGAGCACTGGGTGCATACCACCTTCGAGGGCAGAAGCGGGTGCAATCTAGGAAGATGCTCTTGGGCTAGATTGATACTGTTAAAGAGCAACAGCATAGCGCTATATTGCCATAATGCGCCTTATGGTATGGTTGGAGTTCAGCTCCCTTCGCATTCTTGTCTTCGGGACTCCATCATAGGAGTGTGGTGGTAGATTAGGGTCATCAGTGGTGTGCGCGTGGTTAATATGCTTCATTGGCGTGTATGTTTGCTTGTATGTGTGTGTGAATGTGATTGTTCATGTCAGTGTTTCTTCGGAGGTCGGTACCAGTCGGGGTGTGCCATCTGGGAGGATTTGCTTACTTTTCTTTTTTTTGTTTGTTTATTGGTATTTTCATTTGTATACAACAAGCGGCACATGACATGTACAGTGAATCATGATATTTTACAGTTCTTTCAATTGGTACTCATCTTTGGAGGATTTGCTTACTTGTGTCTAAGTGATCAGCGTGGGCCTGGAAGAAACACAATCCTTTTCCAGGCCTTTTTGTTACTGTGTAAAAAGAGCCAAGTGCCACATTTGTCGCTGCGGACTAGTCTGACAGCTTCTGCAAGTTCCATTTCAGAGAGCTGCTGCATGGTCAGTGTGTGCCCAAGCAGGCAGCTTTTGACCACGTAATCAGCAAAATACAAAACATTTAAATTTGCATGTTTGATTTAAGATGCATTCTTATTAGGTCAATTAATGTTGTGTCCTATTTACTGCAATGAATGATTGACTGGTTTAACAAATACCCATTTTACACCCTGTGGCACTACTGCGCAAAAGTGTACTGAGCACAGGATGGATGTTTTTCCATCTCTATGCGGTCGCATTACAGATAGAGACATGTAAGTGAGCAGCAGGTATCAGGATACATTACTCGAGTATGGTTAGGAACAGTTTTAACTTTTTTTACGTTAGTTGGCAGCGGAGGCTCTCTCTTTCAAGGTTGCAAAGAAAATCTCAGCCCTGCCAACCACACTCTCCACCTCGGAGAGTTGATGCAGTTTCAAGGGTGGCAGACACAGAGGCGGCGCGTTCACAGCACTTGTAAATACATGTAAATATGTGTTAGCAGCTTTTCAATCTACATCTGCTACCTTCCTATCCCATTTCTGTGTTTCTGTGCAGTGGCTCACAATGTAAAGGTCTGATTTACTTTAATTCCTGTCGCTCTTATTATTATTTTTTAACCCCTGGGCACTGGGCATTTCCTGGCACCAGCTTACATTGCCACTTGATGAGTGGTATAAGGATTGACAGGTAGTGAAAACTTAGGTTTGGCGGAAGCACAACAGCACTGTTGAGTGCACTAATGATAAAGCGCTTCTTACAATGGGTACTGAATGCTCAGCCACGCTCCATCACATGATGAACACATTTACTCTATATAATATGCCATGCTTTATGTCTTAGATGTGGGAAGCATGGTAGCACAAGAGGTTGTGTAAATAACCAGGGGGGAGTGAACTGTGGTCATCCTAAATAGGCAACTACCTACGTCATTATTATATGAAATCTCATTATTGATGGCATAACTACACTTTCACAATTGCCTTATAAACCTTCTTGCTTTCTCGAATTTGCACCATTTGCCCACTCTTTTTTTCAAACTTTTCTGGGGGGGGGGGGGGGGGAGAACCCCACTGAGCTCCTATTATAGGATTTGGGTTCCCTCACTACCCTCGCTCGCCATAGTTTCAAGTTTATTTTATTTAGCACAGTTACTTAAAACCATTGCTACAAAATGTCTCATTAAATATCATCAATTTTTAAAATATTAAAACCAGTTAAAAATCAATAAAACTAATTGATGTTTGCAATACATTGAAGAAATATGCAGTTATTTAGCAGCGTCCGACCTTTCCTTGTCAGTTGTATTGCTGTTCTGTCTAGGCATTTTCTTCTCCACTTGTTTCAAATATTTTACAAAGCGGCAGTTAAGCTGCGTATACTCGGGTGCAAAACACGCCAGCACAGCCTGTCTCCGTGTGCAAATACCTCTCTGATTAAAAAGTGGTTTTAAAAGCGGTTTCCTTTCCTTTGTTAGTTCTTTGCATGTACAGAGAAGGTGCTGCATATCTTCTTGCGATATACCGCATAAGCGACAGGTGGGATCAGATTGGTTTTTCAGCCAATATGGAAAGTGCTTTGGGCATGGCAGCAAGCTCTAATCTGTATTTTTAAATTTTTATTTTTGTATATTTGGCGAACCCCAAAGCTAGATACTTTTGTGCAGCCAAGGAGGAATAGGAGCTCAAGATCATCCAGCCATGCAACCTTCTTGTTAGGGCTGCCTTGTCTTCAATCCAAGACTGATTCTTTACTATTTTCTTTGTTGATTTTTTAAGGAGGCAATGACTTATAGGAGTTGCCCAAAGTTCGGTAAGACCCAAAGTGGACAGACTAGTTGCTAGGTATTTTGCCGCTGGTGATGCTTCTTTTTGTTGTAACTCAGACCACAAGTGCCAATTTAGGGTACTTGGTTTGGATTTCCTTACTTTATCCCAGAAAATGACTATCGCACCTTTTCTTGCAATGGTCTGTTTTTGAACACCAAACTCGAGCCTGATTTGTGCTGGGGAGACTCGTGTTGGTAAACCAAAAATTATTCTATGCACTTTTGTGACCACAACATTCAAGAGCTTCGAGTCCCTTCCCCTCTGTGCCTCGCTCCCATAGTTTACTGTAGGTAGAAGTTGTGCTCTGATAACTTCAACCAATGGGGCAAGTGAGGGGCCCGTCATTTTGGAATTGAGGTTTCTCATTGAGGCAGCTAGGGCTATATCTTTCCTTTTAATTGTATCTCTTTGGGTTACAAAGTGCCCACCTTTATCGATAATCACCCCCAAATATTTGTACTCTGTAACTGAGTCTATACGAATCTTGTCCCAAAACCAGACAGGTGTTTTCTTAAAGTTCTTTTTTATTGTCATGGTTTTGGTTTTTCCCAGATTAATATTTAAATTGTTAGCCTCAAAGTACTCAAACGTGATATTAAGAAGACGCTGTAGACCCACTTTCGTTTGGATGATCAAAACGAAGTCATCAGCGTAAAGTAAGCATGGTGGTACTAGGTTCCCAATCTTTAGAGAGTGTGAATTACTAGCATTTAATAGCGGAATCAGATCTGCAAGAAACAGATTAAATAGCGTCAGGGCCAATACGCAGCCTTGCTTGAGGCCTTTCGTTGGGATTTTCCTCGATAGAGTTGACCCGTCACCCAGCTTTACTTGAACCCAGGTCTTAGTATGCAGATCAATTAACAGGTTCAGTAAAGCCTGGGGAATGCCCCAGCCTGCCAGTTTCAACCAAAGTCTATGATGATTTACAAGATCAAAAGCTGCCCGATAATCGATGAAGCACAACTATAGTGGCGTTCTTGTAATCTCGGCCTTATCAATTAACAGAGTCATAGTTGTTATGTTTGTTATGGTCCCAACAGATTTGGAGAAGCCAGTTTGATTTAGGGGGATGATCAAGTTGTCTTCCGCCCAGAGTTGCAGTACTTCCAGCAAAGTGCCGGCAAAGTATTTTACCTCATTGTCCAAGAGGGCAACTAACCGATAGCTCTTAGGCTGAGTCTCGTCACCTGATTTGAAGATTGGCGAAATTATCGAAGTCCGCCAGGATGGAGGGAGTAGGCCTGTCGTTCTTATTTCCATAAACAGAGGACTGAGGGCTTTCGCCCAATATTCTGTATCTTGTTTGTAAAGCACAGGTGGAATTCCATTGGGTCCCGGTGCCCCTTCTTGCCTTCCCTTCTTGATGTAACTGTTGATTGATTTCATGTAATCAATTAGAGGTGTGATTTCCGGTAAGTCTCCTTCAAACCATTCCTCTGACATTGAATTTCCCTCGTTGGGTTGATGTTTCAAGGTGATAGGCCTCCTTGTTGAATCATTCTAGTTTTTGTGTGCAATAAAGTTTTTTCTTGGTGAAAATGATTACCAAGATAAGTGGCCCAATCTTCCTTGGATATATTTGAAGACAGACCTTTGTGCATTGGATGGGTGAATCTTTTTATGGTTTCCCAGAATCTCGCACTGTTTTTCAACTTAGAGTCCACATGCAGTTTCGACCATAGAGCCCTCATCAGGAAACTTTACGCCCTACCACTTTCAAATGTCACCAACCGCCACTGCTTTTGGTACTATTTTACATCAGTCTGTAAAATTTTCTTTTACACTTCTTTCACTCCATCACCTGCAAAGTTTTTTGAATATTTGATGATCTTCTTGTCATCTTCTTCCTCTAGCGCATCTATGAAGTCTTCAAATGTTTCTATCCACGCAGCCCACCTGGTACTAATATTCTGCTTCTTAGAAGTGTCGAAAGGTGGTGGCGGCCTTAAGAACACGGTTGTATTGAATTTTGCGTTCCCCTCACCTGCCATTGTGTTGGGATGTGCCGTTCAGGCAATTGCACCTACCGACAACTTCTGCTATGAGAAGGTGCCTGAGAAGCATGTGTTACAGTATGCTTTAATTGAACTTGACAGTGAGTAAGTTCTCTGTTTCTCGCACCTTGTTGACGTTATCATTATTTCTTGCTTTGTATGACAAATGGCTCCGTTTTCGGAGTGCAGAATCTCTGTTGACCACCTCACCGGTGGTTTTGATGGCTGTTCTGAATATGTTCCTATGCAGGGCCTTCGATTGCTTCTGCAGACATGTATGGGCTGGAGCAGGGCTTTGATTTCAAACGTGCCAGTGCAAACTCTCAGGGAGATAAGTCTTGTCTTTTTGGGCCGCATCCGCTACTCGTCGCCAGTTGTAGCATCTTCCCAAGCCCAGAAACATGCCGATAAATTGTGCCACATGGGAGCTGTGGTCAAGCATTCCTTTATTCTTCAGCATACACTCACACACTGTGAATTAGATCATACTTTCCATTAACCACACCCTAACACCCCCGCATATGATGTACTTCCTGTTCAGAGTCCGCGTAGAACTACGAGGGTCCTAGTACACATAATCTCAATATGCAACACTGTTGATGATGCGTGTCTCATGGTACTGGAGAGATCAGTGGTGGCCTAAAATGTATTTTTGGGCGTGTATTGCTATTAGTCATATGTGAGGGGAGAGTAAATGAAGAGAGGGGAAGAAAGTCAAAGAGTTGAGAGTGAGGGAGAGAGGGGTGAGAGAGAGAGAGGGGTGAGAGAGAGGGGTGAGAGAGAGAAACCCGAATAAGTGCCTCTGGTATGCGTTTCACCGTAGTACCTCGCGCTGGGTGAAGGCTGGCCCAAGACTTATTCATAATTTTTAGAACATTTTTTGCTGTGGTATGTGTCAGGGAAGTGGAAGAGTTGGTATTGCTGTAAAATAGAACTTAGATTTCAAGACAATTTTTTCCCCCAAAATATTGACTGTTGGCAACCTCACAATTAGGGCAGATTTGTCAACAGTGTATGTCAGGGAAAACAATATATATATATATATATATATATATATATATATATATATATATATATATATATATATCCTCTCGCTTCTCTCGAGTATTTCTTTGCCACTCCTTAACAAGAGCTGCGTCGCCACAAAGGACCTCTCGGGAGCAGGTCCTGATACTTCAACCCAAGGAAGACGACGCCGTGTGCGGTTTAAAGCTTTATTAAACTGCCGTTATCAAACGCGTTTCAACTGCCAAGTAGCCTTGTTCACTGATAGCGAAATTCAAAACGCCCGGCCATTTTAAAGTGCATACGTGCCTGAAAGCTAATCACATGGTGAACTACAATCGTGACAAACGTGAAAACAGACTCGTAGTTTTTTCAAGTGTTGCACATCAATAGTCAAATACTTTTTCCGAATGAAACTTTCCTATCATGTATAACTGTTTCCATGATTAAATTCATGCTAAATGATTCAATAATTAGACTAAATTAAATAGCACATTCAATTATGGTGCCATCTTATATATATATATATATGGCTTCCACGTTTTCCCACCATGTGCCACTGCCGAACTCCGTAACGGGTGACTCCTTTGCGCGAGGGTAGGACTCGCGTGTTTCTAAAACAACTCCGCCACAATTAAGGAGCACTCACGGGGTGTCCGAAAGTTCATTTTATTTCAAATAAAACCATGAACAGCAAATGCATTTCGGCGCTTCTCGCCTTCCTCAGTGCTCTCGTTCAGGCTCGTGAAATGCAACACAGTCACTCATTCGTTGAAAAATAGTCACCTTCATTCTGATTGGTGAATAGGTGGCCAATGGGAGGGCTGCAATTTCGATGTAATTGGCTCAGCAGTAATGGATGTTTTTTCAGGTGTCGGTTTGAATGTCGTTTTTTCCGCATCCATTTGGAGCTCTGTTAATACAACCCCAGCCGCATTCCATCGTTTCCCAGGTGGGCCTGCCACTTAGAAGATCCTGTGTTGTCGGGCACCCCTCGTTGCAGCCGTAATTCATATTCTCGTAGGCGCCGCATAAATAAACGGGAACCACAAACTTGTATAGTTTGCCACCTCCATAGGTGGACGAAAGAATTCTCAGCTGCGGTTCAGGCAGTATAGGCGACTTTTACAGCTTCCACGTTTTCCCACCATGTGCCACTGCCGAACTCCGTAACGGGTGACTCCTTTGCGCGAGGGTAGGACTCGAGGGTAGGACTCGTGTGTTTCTAAAACAACTCCGCCATATTACATATTATATATATATATATATATATATATATATATATATATATATATATATATATCCCACAAAATGCTCCTTAAACAAAGAGGCACACCGACTCTGGCTGAAAGCTGCATTTCATTTATTCATGGAAAACACGAAGGCAATAGGCATCCTTTTCCCAACGTTTCTGCTTCTGCAAGCCTTGATCACGGGAGGAGTCTCTGACATTTGAATGACCCACGTGGTTCCTTTAAATCACTGCAGGCCGTATTCTTTTGCAGAGCACGCAAGGGGAAAGTTATTTGTCAAAGCGCTTCGTTTAAAATTGACAAATAACTTTCCCCCTGCGTGCTCTGCAAAAGAATACGGCCTGCAGTGATTTAAAGGAACCACGTGGGTCATTCAAATGTCAGAGACTCCTCCCGTGATCAAGGCTTGCAGAAGCAGAAACGTTGGGAAAAGGATGCCTATTGCCTTCGTGTTTTCCATGAATAAATGAAATGCAGCTTTCAGCCAGAGTCGGTGTGCCTCTTTGTTTAAGGAGCATTTTGTGGTATTTAACACTGGAAGCCTCGTACCAGCTACACTGGCCGCCCTTCAAGGTCTGAGTTCATTTTGCGAGGCAATTTATTGTGGGACAATTATTGTTAGAACCGGACCTGCTTGCCCTGCGTGGAAATGTTTTTCAGTTTGTGGCAAGTTGGGAGCTTAAGGAATAATTCCCTGAGGCTGCGAGCTGATGCTGTGTTCAGAGTTAATGGAAACTTTAAAACGAATTGTGCATTTTGGCTGACTGTAATTAGCGCTGGGGGTTTGACAAACAAAGAAGAACACGCATATCAAAGCGCTTCGTTTAAAATTGACAAATAACTTTCCCCCTGCGTGCTCTGCAAAAGAATACGGCCTGCAGTGATTTAAAGGAACCACGTGGGTCATTCAAATGTCAGAGACTCCTCCCGTGATCAAGGCTTGCAGAAGCAGAAACGTTGGGAAAAGGATGCCTATTGCCTTCGTGTTTTCCATGAATAAATGAAATGCAGCTTTCAGCCAGAGTCGGTGTGCCTCTTTGTTTAAGGAGCATTTTGTGGTATTTAACACTGGAAGCCTCGTACCAGCTACACTGGCCGCCCTTCAAGGTCTGAGTTCATTTTGCGAGGCAATTTATTGTGGGACGATATATATATATATATATATATATATATTCATTCAACACAAAAATACATAAAGGTGGTAAATTACCACCAGGACGGCCAATTATATCTGGTATTGGCAGTAGGACAGAACATATATCAGAATATATAGATATGTTCCTAGCACCATTTGTTATAACTCGTGTCGTATATCAAAGACACTAAAGATTTTTTGCGACAAATGAGAAATATTACTTGGGAAAATGGAATGATTCTAGTAACTATGGATGTTAACAGTCTTTATACTAGTATCAAACATGACAAAGGGATTGAAACTGTTAAATACTTTCTGTATACCAAATCAGCAAGCTATCTTCAACACTCTAATATGATACTAGAGCTTCTACACTTGGTTCTTACAAACAACTTCTTTTTTTATAGAGGTGATTTGTTTCATCAAATAACAGGTACAGCAATGGGTGCGTAATTCACACCTTCATATGCTAATTTATTTATGGGACATTATGAAAGAGAACATGCTTGGAGGCGAAGTGAATTTGAGGAAAATATTATCTACTGGGGTAGATTTATAGATGATGTGTTTATGATTTGGAAAGGGCTTTACTGTGATACTTGTATGTAAATCTGAACATAAAGGAAAAAGAAGGCATTACTGTGATTCTTATATGTAAATCTCTACAAAGAAAATAAGAATAAACATCAGAAGATGAATACATAAGAAGACTCCTATATTGTTTCTTTGCTTGTAATATGAAGCTATCTCAGATTCGTTTGTGTTGAATATATAATTGCACTGGTGGGGACCAGTGTCTGAGATTGGTGGCGCCGGGCAATGTTACCTGTAACCCAAGTTGTATTAGAATAGATAGATAGATAGATAGATAGATAGATAGATAGATAGATATAGATATATATACACATAACTATTTGTTCATCTAGAAAGATTAATGAGAAAAGAAATTAACAAAGGTTGGGAAGTAATCACTAAGGAGAAATATACTGAAGTAGATTGAGTGCCCAGAGGCCTAAGAATTTTACATTACTGAACTACCCTAATACAAAACCGGAAATGCTGGAAGAGTGGGGCAGAAACAACATGCAGTGTTCCAGAACAATGATGCAAATCATCTTCAAATTTGCAAAGATAGATCTGGATGCTATACATAAAGTGATAAACAACATAGAAACACCGATCCATTCCCTAGAAGATAATGAAGAAAAAAGAAAATACAGAAAAGAGATGGAAACCAGACTTAACAAGTATGAAAAAGAAATTGAGGAAAGAAGACAACGAAAATTTAGACCGGATAAAGGGGATTATGAATTTGGTAAAATATTCACCTTTGCCAAAAGATTTGCAACTTTAAAACAACAATTGCAAAAAGGAATGAATCTGATTCCACTACCAGCGAATCAGATGCTGATCTAAGTGAGGGAGAAGGCACTGCAACAGCCATGAAGAAAACCACTTTTTTAGAGGAGAGGATACTCCTCTATATAGACCAATGACCAGGGAATGCAGGAGGGCAAGGGAGAGGGCATGGACGAGGATGGGGCAAGGAAAATCAGTCAGCCGGGGAACAAGAAAACACAAGCAAATACCCCCTACGCAACAGACAGAAGAAATAGAATCAGAAGCTGACTCGGACATAGAAAAAGATTTGATAATTAATCTATCACAATACACACTGACTGAAAATCAACAAAAAGTCTCAAACAAAGGATTAACATTCTGTCCGGAAAAGCATTACGACTATGTGGAAAAACGAATTGACCCATATAAATATATATGGAAACTACAATTAGCAAAGTTTTTGGCAAAAGAAAGGTATACAACCGCCCCCTGATCCGAATATAAGAACTCCCAATGTTAAACTATCCATCGATCAAATACATGATTTAAAGAATGTGTATGATCTTGTTTTGAATCCAGATGATGAGGTGATGCCCAATACACAGATACTAAAGGAATTAGAAATAAATACCATAGGACATGAACACACAGACCATAGATCACAATCCAAGTTTTGTCCAATACTAAATACAGGTGACAGAATTCATCTGTATCAAGAATTGGTCATAGCTGACTTGGAAATGCTGAATAATAACATACATCCAAATTGGAAGGAGAATCTAACAAAAGCAGAGAGACAAGCCCTACAAAAATTGATAAATAACCAAGAAATCGAAATTAAACCAGCAGATAAGGGTGGAAACTTTGTAATAATGGACAAAGCTCAGTACAAAAGAGAGGCACTGAGACAATTGAATGTGTCCAGCAACTATAAAAGATTGAAACAAAACCCAATTAATTAACTAATATTAGCTCTAAACAAGAAATCAAATCATGGCAGAAGAAGGGTCTGTTGAAGGAAGAGGAAGCGACATTTTTGAAAAACAAAAGTCCAATCAGTCCCAAAATGTACTTCCTTCCCAAAGTCCACAAGACATTAAATAATCCTCCTGGAAGACCAATAATATCATGTTGTGGAGGATTATATGAATCCATCTCAAAGTATGTAGATCATGTTCTGGCTCCAATGGTAACATCATTAAATTCATACATTAAAGCAACTGGAGACTTTTTATGAATTTTGGAAGATATCCAGTGGCAAGATGGATATCTTTTAGTTACAGTGGACGTAGTATCATTAAACACGTCCATAAGCTATGAAATCGGACTCAATGCTATCAAATATTTTATGTGCCAAAAAGACATAAGATACTTGGAACAGTCAAGAATGATAATGGAAATGGTGGAAATATGTTTGAGGAATGATATATTCCTATTTGATTGTCAAATATAATGTCAAATATGGAACTGCAATGGGAGTTTCCTTCTCTCCAGGCTACGCAAATCTCACAATGGGCTGGTGGGAGAAAACTGTAGCTTGGGGAGAGGGAAAGGATCAGTACATGGAAAAAATCATGCAGTGGTTGAGGTTTATCGATGACCTTTTTAAAATATGGAATGGTACGATAGACGAGTTCATGGAATACTTCAACCTGTTAAATAATAATGATAGAGGTGTGTAGTTCACATGCAATAGTAGCACCAAAATGGTCCAATTCTTAGATGTACAAGTGTACATAGAGCAACATAAGAACTACGGTCTATCGGAAACCAACTGCAACAAATAGCATACTGCATGGATCAAGCTTCCATCCAAAAACTCTAAAAAGAAGTATACAGTATGTAACCCTGGGCCAGTAACTCCTCTCAGCGAGTGGAGTTTGCAGAGATTTGCCTACTCCGCGCTCCATTGCAAATGCGGAGGTAGGCAAAACTCCGCCTCCGTGGTGGAGCGGAGTTAGCCGATCCCTACCCCCTCCCAAATTCTTTAAAAATTAAAAAAGAAGGCACTTACCTGTGTGTCTGCCGCCTCCCCTGCCTGACTGCTCACCTTCCTGCTCCTCTCATGTCCTTCATTTAAAAAAACGCTACTACGTACACCATAGTGTTTTTTTCCAATGAAAAGGACGCGAGGAGCAGGAAAGCGAGCGGCCAGGCAGGGAAGATGGCAGACACGCAGGTAAGTGCCTTTTTTAATTGTTTTTAAAGAATTTGGGAGGGAGCTTAGCAAAGTGTAGCTCCATCGAGTTTTTTTCAAACTACGTGGAGCTACGCGTAGAGGCACTACGCCAGCTCCGCCCACCCTTAACCGTATGGTGAATCTTTAATGATAAAAAGAAATTGCTCAGATGAAAAAAGAACAGATAAGAAATAAGGAGACTGAAAGTAAATTCTTGAAACAAGGATATAAAGGATATTAGCGATCTGATATCGAGGAGGGCAAGAAAAGACCGAAGAGCATCACTCAAGCACAAACCTTAGTAAAGACAAAGAGAAATAAAGCGCAGACAGAAAAAGATATTCAAAAGATCAGGCTAATATTGAGATACAGTAAGGAGAATCAACAAATAATGAAAAATATGAATAAACATTGGGACATTTTAAAAAAAGATCCAGATATTGGATACAAACTAGGAGACAGACTGCATGTGACATACAGAAGAGCCCCCTCTTTGAATGATAAACTGGTACATACTCACTTCACAATGCCGAAAATTGCATCATGGCTACAACACCACCAAGATGGATTTACCAAATGTAAGGAATGTAAAGCGTGCCAAAAAGGTAAAAATGTTAAGGAAATCAAGGATTTTAAAGGAAGAACATTTGGGATTGATGGGAAAATCAATTATGACACAACATATTTGGTTTACATGCTAGAATGTAAATGAGTCCTGAGATATTTAGGCAGCACAATCTGCCCACTTAAAAAAAGAATTTTAGAGCATAATATCGACATGAACTATGCAATGAGGAAATACGTTGACACATCATGGATACCACTGGCAACAAATGACCTATTGGGGGATGGCCACAATACTACCGAATGAAAGAGGTGGAGACAGAACATTAAAATTGAGACAATTGGAATCTAGCTTCATCTAGTTCAGAACCAAACAACCTTCCGGGTTGAATGGGGATGAGGAACTGTATGTGCATCTTTAATCTGAGGTATTGGACATAACAAAATCATATTATCAACATACTATGTAAGGAGCTCTTAAAATAAAAATTAATATGTGGTAATAACAGGTTGAATTATGTCATCAAGAACTAAGTTAATGAGTTTCCATTAACCACTTAGAATATTTGTTATGATACAGTGGGCACTTAGCCGGAAACATGAATTCAGAAGTAAAACACGTCTCGCAATCAATATATCGCGGAGGAGCTTATTACTAGGGTAATAAGGCACTACTAATGATCAAATGATTCAGTTTTTACTGTCCACTAAGGAATTAGAATGTGTGTCTTGTGATAGTGAGTAGAAAATTATGGCACTTAGCCGGGATTGTGAATGAATTGTGGAGACAACAGCAGCACACACCAGTACTTATCTGGGAATGTGTAAAGCAAATAATAGTGCGATAATGGATATATGCACCCATGTATAAAAATTACCTGTCATTCATATACAAATGCATGCTACCATCTAAAATGGAAAATAAGGAATAATTTGAAGAATAAATTCCTCACTATTGTTACTCATGGGAGATGAATCGCCTGTCAACAGTGGGAATGAGTGTACAAATGGAATCTTTTCATAAATCAACGTGTTTGCTGCCAGCAAAGGAGGTGACCTTTTAACATCAGTATCAATAAAGACTGCTGATTCAAAAACGAAATAACTTTATTATACTGCATTTCTACAAGCGTTTGCTGATAACGAGGAATATGCCTTTAATGACAAAACTTACGTAGTGCAAAGCAACACCTGTGGGCAGTATTTAAAAGTTCAAGAGTGCAAATTTAAAATGAGCTTATTCAGGTTGATAAAGGCTGCCAAGACAGCCGAGACGCAAAGAGCATGCGTGGGGCGCTCCTGTCCGCTCCTATCCTGAAGGTTTTGGGGTGATTCGGCAAGCGGGGGCCGAGAAAAAAGGGGGGTCCCAAAACGTGTTTTCCCCATGCAATTTTCCATAGGAAACTTTAGCCACGGCTACAGCCCGAACTGCTGAACGGAATTACCCCAAATTTGGCAAAGAGGTAGCCCTTCTTGTTAAATGGTGTAAATCCGTTCAGTAGTTCATGAGAAATTATAAAAAGAAAAAATATCGATATCTGGATGACACGTCTCATCGTGAGATCTGATTGGCTGTCAGCACTTCATCCTGGAATTGCTGACAGCCATCTAAGGACCAATATACAAGATAGCACCCTATTGAACTGAATTGTAGTGAGTAGAAGGTTTTGAGGGTCACCAAAAGGAGAACTATAAAAAGGTAATTACAGACTTTAGTTACATTAGAATTCATTTGTTCATTGTACCATAATAATTTTAGGAATTGTGGTGTGTTCTACGTTGAATTTACCTTGTGAAAAACCTTCTGCTGGGATATCATGAATCATGTTTGAGAGAAAACTATTTTCTCATGCTTGTCCCATAGAGGTTTGGTAGGTGCTCCAGAAGCTAAAATGAGAGCATATTTTCTGTAAATTCACATTATCTTTCTCAGTCATGTGAGAATGAAGTCTGACATTCTCAGTAAAACATGTACATCCAACAAGGGCAGAGACTGTCAGTTGATTCCTTTGTGTTCTACTGCAGCTTCCCAGAGTGGTCTAAAGAACAACTAGAGTGCTAACAGTCTTACTTATGACAAAATTATGGCACACCTGAAGCCATCTTGATTGGAATAAACTGGTAACACTTAAAACATTTAATTAAAAAAGGAACAAAATGATGGGGTTCATTTTGTCATAGAAATTATGGTTAGTGCTGTAGAAAGAAAAATTAGGACATGTTTTAAGTGAGATCTCAAATATCTTCCTGCTATATTTCAACAGGAGCAGCCTGTCAGTTGATTCCTTTGTGTTCTATTACAGCTTCCCAGAGTGCTCTAAAGAACAACTAGAGCGCTAACAGTCTTACTATGACAAACTTATGGCACACCTGAAGCCATCTTGATTGGAATAAATTGGTAACACTTAAAACTTTTAATTTAAAAAGGAAAAAAATGAGGGGGTAGAAATTATGGTTAGTGCTGTAGAAAGAAAAATTAGGGCATGTTATAAGAGAGATCTCAAATCCTCTTCTATTTAATTAGAAAATTCTGACATGCAGACTGAACAATCCCTTTCAATACAAGCAGTAGACTTCCAGTTAACTCCCTGGCGAGCACTACCCCCTACACTACCCAAACACCACTGCACTACCCTAAACCCTAAAACACTACCCCAGCACGACCCCCACACTACACAACCACCACTGCACTACCCTAAACCCTAAAACACTACCCCCTACAGAACAGAAACACCACTGCGCTTCCCTTAACCCTAAAGCACTATCCCCAGCATGACCCCCTACACTACCCAAACACCACTGCGCTACCCTAAACACTAAAACACTACCTCAGCACGACCCCCTACACTACCCAAACACCACTGTACTAGCCTAAACCCTAGATCTACCCCCAGCACGACCACTACACTACCCAAACACCACTGCACTACCCTAAACCACTACCCCAGCACGACCCCCTACACTACACAAACACCACTGCACTACCCTAAACCCTAAATCTACCCCCAGCACGACCCCCTACACTACCCAAACACCACTGCACCACCCTAAACCCTAAAACACTACCCCCAGCACGACCCCTACACTACCCAAACACCACTGCACTAGCCAAAACCCTAAAACACTACCCCCAGCACGACCCCCTACACTACCCAAACACCACTGCACTACCCTAAACCCTAAAACACTACCCCCAGCACGATCCCCTACACTACATAAACACCAGTGCACTGCCCTAAACCCTAAAACACTACCCCCAGCACTACCCCTACACTACACAAACACCATTGCACTACCCTAAACCCTAATACACTACCCCCGGCACGACCCCCTACACTACCCAAACATCACTGCGCTACCCTAAACCCTAAAACACTACCTCCGGCATGACCCCCTACACTACCCAAACACCACTGCGCTACCCTAAACCCTAAAACACTACCCCCAGCATGACCCCCTACACTACCCAAACACCATTGCTCTACCCTAAACCCTAAAACACTACCCCAGCACGACCCCCTACACTACACAAACACCACTGCACTACCCTAAACCCTAAAACACTAGCCCCAGCACGACCCCTACACTACACAAACACCACTGCACTACCCTAAAACACTACCCCCAGCACGACCCCTACACTACCCAAACACCACTGTGCTACACTAAACCCTAAAACACTACCCCAGCATGACCCCCTATACTACACAAACACCACTGCACTACCCTAAACCCTATATCTACCCCCAGCACGACTCCCTACACTACACAAACACCACTGCACTACCCTAAACCCTAAAACACTAGCCCCAGCACGACCCCTACACTAGAAAAACACCACTGTGCTACACTAAACCCTAAAACACTACCCCAGCACGACCCCCTACACTACACAAACACCACTGCGCTTCCCTAAACCCTAAAACACTACCCCCAGCACGACCCCCTACACTACCCAAACACCACTGCGCTACCCTAAAACACTACCCCCAGCACGACCCCCTACACTACCCAAACACCTCTGTGCTACCCTAAACCCTAAAACACTACCTCAGCATGACCCCCTACACTACCCAAAAACCTCTGCACTACCCTAAACCCTAAAACACTACCCCAGCATGACCCCCTACAGTACCCAAACATCACTGCACTACCCTAAACCCTAAATCTACTCCCAGCACGACCCCCTACACTACACAAACACCACTGCACTACCCTTTACCCTAAAATACTACCCCCAGCATGACCCCCTACACTACACAAACACCACTGCACTACCGTAAACCCTAAAACACTACCCCGTACACTAACCACTGCACTACCCTAAACCCTAAAACACTACCCCAGCATGACCCCCTACACTACAAATATATATATATCCAATCGCGCAGTGCTTTAAATGGGAAAAAAGAAGTGCAGGTACTCATTAAAATGAGCTAGAGGTGTAGTGAGTGGGCGGGGCCAGAGGCGGGGCTAAGGGCAAGACAAAATGATACTCAACGACTTCTATAATAGTTGCAGCACACAACAAAACACATAATTGTGTGTATATATAAACAAAGCAGGTTAACTCATTACACAAAATGAAAGAGAAATGCGATATGTTAACATTTCCTTTTTTTGCAATAGTTGCACCTTCTTAATGCCATACTGTTAAATGCTGTTGTTTGGCACAATACTATATTTTTTTGGGCATGTGAGTAGGAAGAAACTGAAAATAACCCCACTTCGAACCAAAGCTCTTATGGCACCAAGCAAATGAAGCAAATCATCATGACCCTCCCCAGAAGATATCTCTTGTCTCTTCCATCGATCTATCCCTTCATCCTACCATTTACCTGCTGATGTCCACCATTTACTCTTTACATTCTGTTGTCTATTCAGTTTTTCATCCATCATTCAGTTTTTCACCATTCCGTATGTCCAACCTTCATATCCAAATCTATCCATCCATCTTTAGACCTATCCATTCATCATTTCACTCATACATCTCTTTAGCCACCCTTTCGCTCATCCATCAATCCTTTCTCTCATCTATTCATCAACCCTTTCACTCCTTTATACCATCCACCCTTTCATTCCATCCACCCTTTCACCTAATCCATCCTTTCACTCATCCATCATCCACCTTTTCATCCATCCCCCCTCCCTTTCATTCATCCATCCATCCATCCAATCTTTCACTTATCCACCCATATCCGCCCTTTTATCCAATCATCCACCCTCTTTCACCCATCCATCCATTCACTCACTCATCCATCCACTCATCCATCCATTCATACATCCACCCTTGCTTACTCATCTATCCACTCACTCACTCACCCACTAACCCTCTCTACTATGTTATTTATTAACCTTAGTCACCGAGCAGACATGTACACACAAAGTGCCACCCATTTTTCTTACAAAAAACAGGCATACAAATGTAGGCAAATACACAAACATAAGCAGACACACAAAAGACTCCGGTATGTTAAAAGCCATGTTATACTCTTCACCATGGCTTTTTTAATTGCCACTGCCAGGGGACTGCCTTGATTGCTGTGTTTGTGCAAATGCAGAGGATAGTGTGAATGTGGTTGACAGCACAGGGCCTGAATGGACCCAATAGCTGCCAAGGTTTCAGTCTGCTTTGTGACATTTTCATATTTTCATTGTAATTATGAGTGACATTTCAACGACTATGCGTGACACTTTCTCACTAGCAAAATTAAGCAATGAAGGCGAGGGAATCATATAAATACCAGAAAAGACATCCATTTGAGTATAGCTGCTAATGTTTCAGATTGCTTATGTGTGACATTTTCATAGATTCAGTGGATTTACGAGAGTCAGGCAACAACTAGATGTGTAACACTTAAAGTGGCACTTTCTTGCGAGCATAATCATGGTATGAAGTCAATGGAAATAGACAAATATCAGAAATCACACTCATTTAAGCGACAAGGAAGTCAAACTCTGTAGTAGGTTCTTTTGAAGCTATTATTCAATTTCTAAAAAAATCAGCACCCTCCACCCCAACCTTAGCTTCAGGTGCGGCTGAACCACATGTAACGAAGGGCTCTCTGTGACAAAAGCAGCAACCCACTGAGCTATCCACATACAATACAGTACAATACAATATGCTTTTTTGAAGGAGGCATATTAACTCTCTACACTACTTAATGGTCAGAGTGAAAACTGTCAGTAGAGAAGACTCTGACCTCTCTCCAGCTGGAACAATAATCACATGACATCTCTGACTTAGCAAGTCCAACTATGCTGAAAAAAAGGGTGCTGCTTCGTAGTGTCACTGTCAAGCAGGGATGTTAAACACTTGGCACTACTAATAAATCGGCAAAACTGCTAGTTTAGACAAAAGGTAGTGCTGGCGTGGTGAGTCTGGGGCAGAAGTTGGGCTCTGCTAGGCACAGCAATAGCACAGTCCAGGTCAGGAGAAGGTGAGCAGGTGATGGATTCTGGAACAGCGGGCAGGGGAATTCCTGGGTGCCCTGGGCCCCGGCTGGCAGGCAGGAAATGCAACATCCTGCCACAGCCTAGGCGCCGACCCGGACATGGCTCCTCCACAACAGTGTGACAGAGCAAGAAGGGAGCCAGGCGCATCTAAAGGAAAGTGCTAGGAATGTGTGGAAAACACAGGGTTGGCGGCGCTAGTTTTCAGCTTCTTTGGCATAATAAAGCCTTCTATGCACAGACCCGGTAATTGAGGCATGTGGCGTTAGGAAGGTAGGTGCCTCACTGCAGAAAGCTCAGGGCCTCTTCGATCGCATTGTCTGCGCATGAACCCTCTGATCCAGAGAAAGTACGGGAAGTGTGAGAATCCGCCCTTGCCCCTGATAAAATGTTTATGTTTAAAGTATTATCCTGCAGGGACTTTACCCTACCTGAAGTGCTGTGCTTTGAAAATCACACGTGCACGCTAGCAGGTAAAATGAATCTCGACCCTGCTTTGTCAAGCACAGCGTGATGGTGAGCACCGAACATTATGCAACTGCGCCCTGCTGAATAGCTCAGCTGGGGCTCAGATCGGGGACGGGAGACAGAACCGGCGCCTTTGCTGCCAGAGACAAGTTCCACTCCTGCTCACCAGCACTCACAGCCACTAAACCTACCTTGTCATGAGTACCGGTACTCTCCAAGGCAGCAGAGAAGTGCCGGTACTCACAGTGATAAATTTAAGACGTGCCGGTACTCAGTACCGGTGAGTACCGGTCCATTTAAAGCACTGGCGGCAACCGTCCAACAAACGCCAGCTCTGACTCTAACTTCCAGGTCAGTTTTAAAAATGCATATTTATTTGGCTTAAAGAATTGGCATTATAAAGTCCCTCTGTTTACAATCTCGGGCCTACGCATTTCGGCAAATTGCCTTCCACTGGGTCACTGTGGTTCGACATTGCATACCTTTTATTGCCTGTCCCTCTTCCGTGTCAATAACCCTTGGTGGCCACTAGAGCGATACATTTCTTTGTTTTCTTTTGACCAAAATTCCCCGCCATTAGTGATTCACTTCATCACATTGAAAGGAAATCTTATTGCATTTATGTTTTTATATTTCTAAACAACGTAACATTTTTTCTCTTCCTTCTTTTTTCATTTTTTTTCCATTTGTTTCCGTTTTCATTTTTAACATTTTATATACTTCTAGTCTGTTTTCCAAATATATATCTATATATATATATATCTATATAGAATATATATATATATATATATATATATATATATATATATATATATATATATATATATATATATATATATTTTTTCTTTTTAAATAGTAGGAGAACAATTCGAAATAAAGTTTAATTTAATCATTAAAGTAGAAGTTTCCCACTGTCAAGCAACTGTCTTGCAAAGGTGACATTTTATATCATACACTTCTCTTTCTGCTTCACTCGTACTTAGCTATGATACTTTTGAGTCATTTTCACGGTCCTCTCTTTTGCCGACACATTTGTTTTGTATACTTTAGCGTTTTTCTATCTCCAACAGCTGTATAAAAATAGTGAGCTGGATGTGATTTTAGATACACAAATCCAACCACGGTTTTGGTAAAGTGACTGTGGCATGCACAGTCCTAGGAGCGTTATTTTCACAGCACGCATATGGAAAGGTGAGATACGTTTTGACTAATACAGTCTGAGCGCCAGCAGCTTGGTGGAGGCTGCCTACTGGAGATGCTCTCACCCAAGGGAGCTCAGATATAGTTAACATTTACATGAAAAGCTGTTTACCGTCAAGTAAAGCTCCACAGAGACTCCCGGCCCCCAAGTACTTTTACGAGCCCTAAAGGTGCATTTTGCCTCCTCTAATGACATTCGGGAATGCGCCCCTTACTTTCGATGCATAACCCCCCTCTCTCGGAAGAGGTGCGGAAATGAAGGTGCCCTAGAGGACATTCTGGTTTATGTGGAGAATCTTATTGAATGTAATCACACGGCGTCAACAGTGCTGAGCATTCTGAGTGCGTGCATGGAGTTAGGAAAGGTGTACTGTATTCTGAAAGACAGAGTGAGTGCATGGAGTTAGGTAAGGTGTATTCTGAAAGACAGTGAGTGCATGGAGTTGGGAAAGGTGTATTCTGAAAGACAGTGAGTGCATGGAGTTGGGAAAGGTGTATTCTGAAAGACAGAGTGAGTGCATGGAGTTGGGAAAGGTGTATTCTGAAAGACAGAGTGAGTGCATGGAGTTGGGAAAGGTGTATTCTGAAAGACAGAGTGAGTGCATGGAGTTAGGTAAGGTGTATTCTGAAAGACAGAGTGAGTGCATGGAGTTGGGAAAGGTGTATTCTGAAAGACAGTGAGTGCATGGAGTTGGGAAAGGTGTATTCTGAAAGACAGAGTGAGTGCATGGAGTTGGGAAAGGTGTATTCTGAAAGACAGAGTGAGTGCATGGAGTTGGGAAAGGTGTATTCTGAAAGACAGTGAGTGCATGGAGTTGGGAAAGGTGTATTCTGAAAGACAGAGTGAGTGCATGGAGTTGGGAAAGGTGTATTCTGAAAGACAGAGTGAGTGCATGGAGTTAGGTAAGGTGTATTCTGAAAGACAGTGAGTGCATGGAGTTGGGAAAGGTGTATTCTGAAAGACAGAGTGAGTGCATGGAGTTGGGAAAGGTGTATTCTGAAAGACCGACAGAGTGCATTTAGTTTGGAACAGTGAATTCTGCAAGACAGAGTGGGTGCAATAAGTTGGGCAGGGTGTATTGTGATAGAGGGTGCATATGTCACGAAAGGGATATTGTTTAATGAAATAGTTGAGTACTTGGCTCATGTAATAGCTGAGAAAATTGTTAAACCTAAGTCCAGTCTGGTCTCTGCTGTAAGTGATACATCACAAGCCATAGGCAGGTGAGCTTCATTTAAGAGGGCGCTTTGAAAGCTAAGCTAACATTATACCTGAATTTAACACCACATTATGACTTTGGCAGTGTGGGAGCGGGCCGCTACACCAGCGCCCTGTTCCACCAAAGCCATAATTAGATCTGCCGGATTCCTACTGGAATCCAGGTCAAGTGGCCCACAGTGGTGCCTGTTTAAAGGCTCGTAGGAGAGCCGTATCAGACACCACCATGGGAACGCCATTGCACGTTCCTGCAGGGCATGGACTGTCGAGTCCATGCCCTGCGGGTACTGGGGGTGCATGCAGACAGGGGGGCACACCATGTGTTCCACTGCATTAATCCCCTCATGCAGAAGTAACAGGGGGCCCTTTACTTTATTTCCTCTCTGCCACACTTTACATGGCCTGCTCCCCCCCCCCCATGAAAACCGTGGTGGAGAGGAAACTCACAATAAGCTTTGCCGGTCCGCAAGGATATTGCGCCTTCAAGACTGCTGCAAAACCACCAGGGATCTCTCATCCCTGGCAGTTGCGGTGGTGCCAATGTGGTGTGATCGCCCAAGTCGTAATGGGGCAGTCGGCTGCCGGTGCCCGCACTGCCACTGTGGCCTACCATGGTCATAATAAGGCTCTTATCCCTCAGAGAAGTGCTTAACTAGGGAGTGGAGTTTACAAGGTATGAGCAGCAATAAGATAGTTTTGAAAGTGTGCAACAAAAGATTTTTTCAGCTCCATCTCTACAACCATTTAATTCTTCCTTGCCATGCCTTATAACTATAGATGCACGAGCCTGTGGCCTTAGAGATGTTGGAAGACAAATGGTTGGCATGAACAGGCACACCATTGCTTTTGGGTCAGTCTCATCTGAACGGAACTTCTTCATACATGGGCAACAGAGCATTATCATTGTAGACCGCAAACCTCTGCTAGCCATATTGGCATAAGTAGAACGATAAACACATTATATACTTGGAATCTCTAAACTCTTGAATATCGGTTGAAGGCTAATATGAAAAAAAGTTTGTTTATGGATTTTGGAAAGCAAGAAAAGATTTGTCTATTGAGTGTGCTATATTACACAGGAGTGACAAGTTGGTCCTGCCTGGTAACTTCTGTTCAGTATTGACAGCGAGAAAGGTTCTGGTGGCTGGGAATGGATGCAGAAATGGAAATGGTGGTGAGCCATGTGTCTTTGTCACCTGATAGACAAGACTTTAAGTATGAATGTAGAACCACAAACTTCTGTACATCCTCCTGAAGTGCCATGGAATGCATTTGCTAGAGATTTTGTGGCTTCTTCCACATTACTTCGCTAGCCAATGTTCTGCAATTACCATGACTAGTAATTTTCCCAATGGTTGGAAATCTGGTTATATGAAAAACTAAATACAAAAGAGGTGATAACATTTCTAAGAAATGTTCTTAGCTGGAAAAGCTGTTCCTCAAAAATGGTTAGTAACTACTATGAGTCTTCAAATAAGACAAATTCTCAAGATAGCAGGCATCAGACCCTGTCGCACAGAATTGATGATCAACATCACCAGAGATGCTCCTGCTCGTATAACCCATAGCCCCAGCCCTCGAAGCCAGAGAAAATGAGGAGGTTCGACTATTTCTGTGTTTATTTGCACAGCTGGCTGGAGATGAAAAGTATTTAAAAATCTGAAGCGCTTAACTTTACTATTGGAAGTGCTGCATTGATTGATTTGCAACACTGACCCTCTTCACTAACTTTAAAAAACCTATCCTGACGCACGCTTCACTGCATCAAGGTTTATTATTGTACAGTGGTGACCCCCAAACCCTTATTCACAAGGATTCACCATCCCCAGCTAGCAATATGTATTCATCACTGTGCCTTACTATTTTTGCAACACAAGGCACACTTAGGTGGTTCATCACGTCAATCACCGCTTAAGTGAAGCCAATACAGCCACACCACCTCCCACACCTTCAAAAACCTAGACTTTCAACCTCCACTGGTCTGTTGCAGCCCAGAGACACTCATGGTGCCTGGAAAATAAGAGTATAGAGTGCATTTCCTTGTTGAGATCATAACCTCCCATCTGTCAGACCAGCACTGGCCCTACCTATCACACAATTATATATGTGTAATATGAGGGAAAATAAAATGCATTTCTCCTAAACTAGAGGTATTAAGGTTGACAGCTATTACTGCCCAAAAGGGGAAAATAAACACACACTTTCTATTCTACACCATGGATGTTGCATCAAGGATCCAGACTTCCAAAAAGGCTAACTCGACCACCCCTCTGAGCATGATCACCTGTTGTACCAAGCTAGTATCTATTTCACAACGTATATTACAATTCACAAACATCTATAAGAATGGAAAGACAAATGACCCGATGATATATACCTCCAAAGTCAGTATGGCGATTAACCCTACAACATGCTGTAGGCTATGTTAAAGGGTGCAACATCCTAAGACTAATGTCAAACTACTGGAGAGTAGCTTGCTCCAAGCAATTACACAAGCCCAAGCAGAACTGAAAAACAGAGCTTAAACCACCACTAACGTCAACCCAGAGCTTCCAACGACCTAAAATAATAAGATTCTAACCCATCTACACATCAATGAGAGAAAAATAACTTGACCCACCCTCAGGCGCTTTCAAACTCAGCCAGGTCAAAAAGACCAGCCTGCCTTGCAGAAGTCAACCTGCATGCATCCCTTTGACTTCTCACTACCCATCACCTCTTACTGACCAGAGAGCCATGTTTTGAAGGTGTGAATGACTCTGCCTCATCAATTACAGAGATGATGACTGGGATTGAAGTTGATGTCTCCCAATTTCCACGTCTAGATTCTATCATAGGCAAAGTAATCAATGGTTTATCCTTAAAAAGGCAACTAGTATTTCTGACTTAATTATAGACAACTCCACCCATAGGATGACGGTTAAAGCAGTGCTCGCAGCACTGTTATAAGTCTCAAGCAGAAACAGACTGTACTCCACCAGCAGACTGAATACAGGAGTCTGATTGCTGTCTTAAGGTCATCTGATACACAAACATTCTGATCCTCCCATCATCACAACATCCCATAAACCAGCATCCACAACCCACACACCTTCAGCAAGTTTGTTCTAGTCCAAGAATCTAGAATTATCATATTATTGTTTAAGTAATTCTTCCCACCATACAACATGTGTCACACACAAGGCCTAACCTGACCACCCTACTTTTATCACCATGAACACATCACTTCCCACGAATTAAGTCCCTCACAAACACGAATATGCTATCATAATTCTTTTCCTCCAAAAACACTGAACGCTGACTGTAATATTGAGCCTAAATCTGATCTATACATTGGAAATGCAGCTAGAGTTTTCATAGCACAGCAGACTATCCATTTCGAGAAATGTCTTCCAGTCAGTCTTTGGCCTTGTCTGGGGGATAAAATTCATGATTCGGATGGCAGAAGACAGACATCATGCTCATGAGATGAGTTTACCCATCACCTCTTCTTTTCATGTGGCTTATTCCATGGGCCTACCACCATTACCAATCCCAAAAATATAAAACATAGGTGTTCTGTTTTACAATGCCCGCTCCTTCATCCCTTAAGTGAATACATTCACCAAGAACGTTTTCTCAGTTACACTTCACGCAGCTGGTAAATACTATCCTCCTCCTTCCAGTTGTCTCTCCAGAATTGCTTTGGTTCTTGTTGGGGTGCGATCCTTTCTGGACTAATGTTTCAGCATTTACATGGAGCTCCCGAGAAGTCAAATGGCAAATTTCAAAGAATCCAGAACCAGGCGTCCAACTATATGAGATGTGCACAACACTATTTGATCTAAGGTGGAAAGATCATATTACCCCCAACCTATTGGCCAATCCAGCAGCTCATATTTAAAGAGATCTCCCTGGCCATGCGCAAAAGGCTTCTATCACTACCATCAAACAATGAGCATAACGTTGGTATCCATTAACCTATTTGACATCCACTTGCCTAGGCTCAATAGATTCCATGTACAAGGAACAATACTCTGGAATTGCAGCTCAAGGAGCATTTCTTAAAGTTCTGTGAAGGTGTGTGTCATTAAGCTAGGCTAATCAACCTCAGTACCCTTGCATCCTTTATTCCCTTCCACTGTTTTGACCAATGGCTGAAAAAAGCCTGTAGCTGACCCTGGATATTCTGGGCTCCCACACTCAAGACTTTTCCAGCACCAACGAGGCATCCCAGTATTCAGAGTTCAGACAGCAAATCCGTGGGTGGGCAAAATGACAGAAAATTTGTATCTTTAGTTGCCAATTTCATTATTCTTCCCAGCCCCACTTTTGTAACGCCCTGATAAAGGAGATATATGGTATAGAGCACTTAAAAAAATAATGTTCCATTATTTTGCTGGGAAGTATTAGACGTTTCATCATTCAATGCTAAATACACAAAGGAAACAGGAAAGTTCCTAACCAGGTTTATTTACTCTGTTGGAAGAAAGATGAGATTAAAACTGAATGATAGCTGCCCCCGCCTTGTAGTTGGGTCAGTTAGGTGTGGCTCTCAAAGTTTCCAAGGGTTAGCATCTTGCAAGTAGTTTTCCCTGATAACTTACCTGTGATGCAGTCTCCCTCCTGAGCTCCACTTTGGCCCTCAGTTGCTCTTCCAGGTGAGTTACGCTGGCCACCTGCCTCCTCACCTCTGCTTCTAGCAGGGCCTTCTGCATCATGTAGTCCTCTTGGAAATGCTCCAGGTGTATCTGTAATAAAGCGTAAGAAATCTAGGTGAATGGACTGGATTGGGCGTAGCTTGGTCAGTAAGGCTCGGGGGAGTGGGCGTCAGATTTTCATATCATGTTAAGTATTATATCGGAAGCAGTACATGAGGGGGTCTTAAGAGCCAGTGGAAAGAGCAGGGAGTGCAGATTGTGATGGGTACATAAAACACAGTATTCTGTAAGATAACCATGTTTTAACCCCTTCGGTGCTCATGACGGAATGGTTCCGTCATGACCCACGGTTGAGCTGTGCTCATGACGGAACCATTCCGTCATGACCCCGCCCGCGCAAGATTCCGCCAGCACAGCGGCGGAATCTGCGCAGCATCGAAGGGGTTAAGACCTTCAAAACAGAGATGAGCGAGTGTGTGTGTTTTTGTCGGAGTATTTAAAAATCCCATGTGAAATCGAACAGACATCTTAACATACCCAACTGAAACCTCCTGTGCCCAACTATGTATTAAATAATACATTTGATAGGGGGGTGTAACACCCCAAACATCCATCCAGTGGGCGGGTTGGCAGGCTATGGGACTTCAATTCAAATGTCCAGGTTCGAACTTAGCCTCACAGTGCTGACTATGAAGGGACAGAATTGTGAAGATCGTAAGAGGGCTAGTGGAGCTAGAAGCCCTTACCTATGTGAAGCATGCATCATGCAGCTCTCACCACAATATTACATGATGTAAATAACATGGGGCTCTCAGCACAAGGATATATATATCACCTACTGGCTGTCGCCAGTAGGTAGTTATAGTTAGGACCTTGTTTCCATTCAAAAAGCGTTTTTTCTTTTCCCAATAACTTTGGCGCCGGTTGTGACATTTTCAAAACTAGTGGGGTGCTCTGGTCTGCTCCTGTCTTGAAAGTTTTGGGGTGCTTCGTCAAGCGGTGGCTGAAAAAAAGGGGGTCCCAAAAAGCGTTTTCCCCATGTAAATTTCCATAGGAAACTTTAGACAAAGCTACAGCCCGAACTGCTGAACGGAATTACACCAAATTTGGCAAAAATGTAGGTCTTGGTTCAGAAAGAGCCCTTTGTGTTAAATGGTATGAATCCGTTCAGTAGTTCTTGAGATATTAGCAAAAAGAAAAATATTGATATCTGAGCACCGAGGAGGGTTCGCGAACCCTCCTGGGCACGAGCCATCTTGTGACTCACTAGAGGGGGCGCGGCCTGACATAACAAGTGTGCAAATGTGCCCCCTGGCGCGTTGTAAATTGGGGGATTAAGTCCCCTTCAATCCTGAGGGTAAATATACTGGTGCTCACAGCATATAAATAACATACAGCAATGAAGTTCTCATCACAAGGGTAGACAATGTACAAACTGGTGCTCTGAGAACAAGGATATATTATGGACACACGGTAGTGTTATAAGCCAATATTATAAGATGCACACACTCTGAAGCATTTAGTACACGGCTATGAGGTGTACACAATATAGATCTCTCCGCCTTATGGTCAGTGGCGGCTTCTAGCATTTGTTAGTGATGGGATGGGGGAATACAACCAAAATGGAACATAATTAAAATAAATAAAATTGCACTTACCTGCCTCTCCGACGGACGCCGCCTCGCTCCTCTATGATGATCGGCCGACTCCAGCTGCACACTGTGCAGGCTCCCAGATGCCAATACCAGCGCTTCTCTTATGCTGGGAATAGTATTCCCAGCATGAGAGAAGCACTAGGATTAGTCCGAGTGGCCTGATTTGCTGCTCGGACAGTAACTGGGAGTCTGTGGTGTTTCTACAACCCTGCTGTGCAAATCAGCCGGGTTGGAGAAACCTAAGTGAGCATGACTGTTTTGCTGGCCAAACTGACATGCACACTTGTAAGTGCCCACCACCACTACCTCTGCCATGCCTGTCATAGGGGATTGCCTGGTTACACCCACCTCTAACCACTCGCGTCGGCGATCAGGTAGGCAAATAAAATGATAACAAAGGGCTTGTATTATCATTTTATTTGTTATTTTTAGCAGGGGGCGGTGCTCCTCCGCCATTATGGAGGAGCCGCCCCTGCTTACGATGCCCAACATAGACGTCTCTCCCATGATGGTCTACAATAGAATGCAATTTACACACTCTGGTGCTCTCAGCAAATGGATAAGAGATACACACACCATAGAGTGCTTGGCATATGGTTATGGGATAGAAACCTCAATGGGTGGTCTGAAAAAGAGTGTATGATGTGTACTCCTTGGAAATCTCTGAACTTGAGATTGAGATGAATACATTGTACAGCTTTCGGCACAGAGTCAGGTTAGTTGCCACTGTGTACCTCTTAACACATGAGAATGTCAGGTGCACAGCACATACATGAAGGATATATAATGGAGTTCCCTGCACTTGGGTAATACACACACCATTCTGCGATTGGCAAATTAGATGTACACACTGCAGTGTTCTGTGTACAATAGTGCACCCTACAAACACCATGGAGATTGCAGTACATGAATATGAGATGTGCACAACACTGTGGCATAAAATGCATATAGACATAGAGCTCTCATCACATGCATATAAGTGGAGCACATTGTAGAGCTTTCAGTCTCCCTATAAACATGTGAACAACTGCTACCATCTACGCTTGTCAAGGATCTTAACTAAGTTACACCTGGCGAGACGGCTGCTAAAGGACTGAGGTTGATTTTTGTTCTATTGTTTTCTTGCTAGTGGGTCTGACAATGTCAGCTTATTTGGAATTTGTTTGCAGATTTAGTCTGACACTCCTGATGACCATCTCATTAAAGTAACCAGTCAACAAACTTTCAAGAGATTTAAATTGATGACAAGCTTTGCAGATATGAAGAGGGTCTTAAATTCACTAATTCAGTTAGGAGCCAGAAATGTCTCATTTGTGGCGGCAACTTCGTAATGCACCATTTCTGGTCCATGGATTTGTGCACAGTCTCTGCTCACCATCTAGGTTTAGCTTTCTCTGAGCTTTGTTCCTAGGGACTAAGACTGTCATCAAGCCAGCCAATGTAAAGGGGGCTTTAAAATGACCAGCCTGGACCATGAAACATCTCTCTCGTGGTCTGAACCTTACACTGCTCCGGACCAGGGCATTGGGCACGGCCTCTACTCATCATCTGAAATGTGCCATCTCAGTAACCTTGTTTTGGAGTTTGCACAGAGACAAATCTACTCCATCAAGGTGTTTATTCTGCCAGCGCTATACCAGATCCAATCAATGGACCCAACAAGGGCTCAAGTTAGGGCATGGATTAAGTGTTCAGGAGTTCAAAATGCAGCGAATCTACTTTTAAAATATCCCTTCGACCGGTTGCACATCGCACACCAGGTTAAAAATCTACAATGCATCTGTCACCGCCTTTCAAGACTCAAAGGTCAACCCTCAAAGGTGCAGTCCTTTCTCGCTGGGCGATATATAGGGGCATCGACCTACCCTCTATACCACACTCAGACTTGCATGACCCCAAGGGATGACTCACAAGCCCCATTCCGATACCACAGTCTTGTTCTTCTTTTCTTTTTAACAGCCTGCATGTATGTATATTTAGATGGGTTCGGTGTCGTTTGTTGCTCATTCAGCCTGGTGTTCTGAAGGCCAACTTGTTATGGAATGATAACACCGAGCACTGTATTATTCCTGCATCATTTGTAATGTATTTACCAGGCCTAGCCCACTTTGTACCTTCGAAAATGAATACAATTGTTGTGAAAAAAGGTGCAGTCCTTTGTTGGGTCTCCAAATTATTTACCAATTGAAAGCATCTGGCTGGATTAGGCTCTGCTTCTGACCTCATCTCCATCCCCGGTGTGTCCCACGCGGTTCCATTTTAGCCCAGTCTTATAACTTATTTTCAAGGCGGCGGATGCTATTCTCCAATGGGCAGCTGATATCTAGCTACACTTACAAATCTTATCATTTCAAGACATCTGAACACTGAACACCTGCCCACCAAAACCCTAGAAGCAGATGTGCCATCATTTTCGGACAGTGAATCCAGAAAAAAACAGAAGAACATTTCCAGCACAGTTTGAATGACATCCAATGTCATATCTGAATTTCAGTCAATTAGATTCTCACTTTCACCTGCACAGGCTTTTGGCTGAGCACTCACTGAACGAGGTCTTCCCATATTGAACAGATAGTAACTGCTGTCAGATCGATACTGCAGTGAATGACAAGATTAAAGCTCTCCTTGCCATCGGGCTTGCTGTCAGGTGCTTGTTGTATATTGCGGCGAGTAGAGAATGCTACTTTGATTGGAACAAACAAGGCCAACCTTGGGCCCCTGATAACAGTTCTTCAGTCCATGGTCAGGCAAGTCTCTGATGCAAGAAAACTCGAACATATCACCCTAGTGTTCAAGACTTTGGAGGCTACTATCAAGTTTAAACAAAAATGTATTGCGGATTGTTTATGCTCTGGCAGTCGACACATAGGTCCGATGGGAGCAAAGAGTCCCCTCTCTAGAGGACCACCCACTCTGAGTGGACGTACCCGCCTACCTGTGCTGTGAATGGAGCCGCGGTCGCTGCCACCGCGCTGAAGGAAGGTTTGCGGCGCAAGGTCCATGTTTAAAGTGCATAATATGCTAACTTATTCGAATTGAGAAAAGTAACTCCCAAGCTGGGAGTTTTTCTCAATAAATAAAAATGGACCAACACAGAGTTTTCTCTCCATGCCTGGTGCCCTTTGTACATCTTCTCTAGCCATGCCTGCCATGAGTCATTGTAACCTGGTGTGCCGGCAGACCAGAGAAGGCGAAGCCAGTGTACACTCAGAGCTTCCACTGACTGCAAATAAACTGGCGGAACCAAAACTTTGGTGGGGCGGAAGCACTGCCAATTTTTAGAACTTGTCCCCACTCTCATAAACTATAAATAAAGTCCATAGTCTTCAAGGCCCACCACTGACGACAATCAAACTATCTCCACAACTCCCTGAAAAATGTTGGTGGACTCAAAGATGTGAGAACCAAAGGTCCGGGTCTCATTCAGAGTTCGCCAGATGGTATGTACGGTCCACATGGTGGAGTACTTTACTTCCGCTATGCCAAGTGTACACCGCCAGCCAAATTTAGAGATGTCTGCCGGCCGTTGATATCTCTTGCTTTTGCTTTAGCAGGAACAATTGTCACGGCAGTTCCTGTCAATGTATTAAAAGTCTTTTTTTTCAATGTTTTTTAATCTTCTAAAATGAAATCCCAAAGCAGGATTTTGTTTTTGAAATTATAAAAGCAATGACCCAGTCATCATGAGAGTTTATCCCATGGCGTGGGAGGCATTTTCCAGTTTTTACTGCTCCTTACCGCCAGGTTGTACCTAGTGGGGATGGAGAGTGAAAACCTGTTAGTTTGATCGCTCTAAAAATGGCGAGCGGACAAATGGCGAAACCTTTGATGGCCCATACTCTGTTGGACCATGGGATGTGCATTTCGGCAGTCATCCACATACTGAAGGTGCGTCAGTCTGACTCTCAGTGAGGAAGGCGGACCTTCAGTTTGGCAGAGAGGGTACTCCGTTGCCATTTCGACACAGTAACTTCTACTCCAAATTGTAAATTAGGCCCTCTGTCTTGAGTCAACAATATTTAATCAGCTCTGGGCTGCTATTCAGGAAATTTCTGATGCTGCCTCAGCCTTGGCCCTCGGGAACTTGATCGTCTCAGATGTATCGAAAATGTGTTCCAGTTCCGAAAGAAACTCAAAACTTTTCTTATCCAACTTTAACTGGAGGCTAAGGTTTACATGCTTGTGCACTACATTTCCTTCCTCCTGTCATTCACTTTGCCGTTCCTCTTTTTTCCACTGCTCTATGAAATACAGCATCTCTTTCCTTCATCTTTCCTGCTTCTTTTTCCTCTACGTACTCCTGCTCTCCTCCTTGCATTAATCAATGAACCCATTCAGTTACTTCATTCATGGTACATATCTACTGATTACTGCCTTGTTATTTCCCCTCAGTATTATTCAGCTTTTTCTTTCACACAATTTTCTTTCCCTCGTCCCTTCTCATACTCTATCAGCCTTTCACGAAAGCTTTATGTCTCCCGCTCCCCTCTCTACTTTGATACTGCTTACCCTCACGCATCCCCATCCATACTATCGCCTATGTTTGTTACTATCCAGCTCTCTTCGGATTGCCACCCTGTACTACCCTCTCAAGGTCACCCAGTAGAGCTATACCAAGAATTGACTTTGTTCCACTTCTAGATGAGCAGTGGGTTTTGATTAATTTACCAGCTGTTCTCACTATTTCATTAGAATATACATCTATCTCTCAGCTAGTTATCAGTGCAGTGTACTGACACTCTTAATAAAGCTGTGTTATATGAAATAGAAAATAAATAAGTAGATCAAATAAATAATTTACAAGATTGAAGTCTCTAGGTACTTGAGTAGATGATAGGTACACATATGTTAGAGTTCTTATTACATGAAAATCCCAGCATTTGGAAATGAATTATGCACATCAAGGAGCTCTCAGTACAGGATAAGAATATGTATACACTGTGGAGTTATTACCACACAGGTATGAGAGGTATGCACCATCGCCGGGACAAGTTAACACTGCCATAGGTGGCAATGGTTAGCTAGAGGATCCAAATACTTGAAAACCAATAGCATTATTCTTGCTCACGCATGTTAGAATGGAGGATAGTAAGATCCATCTTGTCCCATCCACAGTACCATAGAGAAAAAGCTCATCCTGAAAACAATATCAGCCTCACTTACAGGGGCTAAGGCGAGGTACTATTGCCCAGCTGAGACCTCCTGGCAAGCAAACCTTCAAACACAGATAGGAAGAACACTAGGATTTTCTATAATCCAGACACAATAGTACTTTGTGACACTCCCTAGTATGCCGTGCTTAATTTGAGCCGGTGGTTTCCGGTGCTCAGCACTGGCACTTAATTGCCAACACTGGCAATTATGGCAGTCTGTCTCATGGTGGCGCTGTTTGTTTTATTTAGAGATGAGCACAACAGTTAAAATGACTAATACCTGCCACCCAAGCCATTCTGATAGCTTTGGCGGCCTGGAATGGCCTGAAGCGCCACACTTGATGTTCAAATATGCGTTTGTACTGTCATTGGCAGCGCTGGCCAGGCCAATGGTTGGTGCAAGCTGCAAAAGTCAACTGACGACAGTCCTGGCACTTTTTATTTTATATTTTTTTAAACAAATTATGCACTGCTGGTATGCAACAAGAAAGGATAGGGGTGACTCTGTTAGGCTGCTCGCCTTATGGAAGTGCTGGCCCTGATCATAAATGCCAGACTGCCAATGAGAAACGATAGCGTCAAAAGGACATGGATATGATGAACGTAAGATAGTTTTTTAAATGTGTGACATAACCATATGTGCTCAGTTCGTAAAGGATATCTAGACGGGAACATGATGCACACAAAATGCAGCTCCTATGACACAAGTATGTGGTCTCTCTGGTGCTTTAGAAACATGCTTTTCCTGCTTTGCGAGAAATACACACCTTGGTGCTTTCCAGCTGGGCCTTGAACTGTTGGCACTCCAGTCCTTTCAGCTCATTCTGCTTCAGCAGCTCTTTCAGGCGCGTGTCTTTAGACTGGACGTCTGAGGAGAAACAACAGTGGGTGTCAGCGAGAGAAGTACAGCGTGGGTCCCCCAAATCCACCATCAGTGGGGAAGAGCACTGAGTACAACAAACAACACCAGGGTCTATGCCTGAGCACAACAAATAAACTAAGGGCTATTATTAAATTCACAAAGCTTTGTTCCATGCAAAAGCATGCCTTGGTCCTCGTAAGTAAGGCACACCTAATCAGGAGTAAGACACTTTGTAAATAGGATCCATGTGTTTACATCTTACAGTAGAACAAATCAGTGCATTCTGTTTTACCTCCATTTATTTATTTTTTCAGAAAACACTTACTCCTAAGATAGCGGTGTGGCCAACTTTAATGCCGCAACTAATATCAGTGGTGGTTGGTTATGCACAAAAATGGTGAGTTGACATAAATACAATTAAGAAATATACATACAAATAAACATGAACATTTAAGTATGAAAAAAGAGTTTCAACTCCCTTAGCTACAGCACATCCTCGGTGTTCTCCAGTCCCCGGCTCCACACTCCTCTGGGCATGAGGGGCCACAGCTCCCACAGATCCGCATTCAATCCAGACGCTGCTCTCATGCTGCATGAGTGAAGTGTCTGGAGTGGCTGGAGCAGCTGGAGCAGCAGTGCTTAATTTGAGCCGGTGCTTTCCGGTGCTAAGCACCGGCACTTAATTGGTTCCCGGTGCTCGGCTCCGGCACCTAATTGTCAACACCATACACAGAACAGTCTATCACATGGTGGCGCTGCTCATGTAATTTAGAGATGAGCAGATCAACGGTTATTTAGGAATACAATATACATTATATTTAATAATTACCTGCCTCCCCAGCCATTCCTTTAGCTTTCAGGACCTGGAATAATCTGAACTGTCACATTTACATGTTAGAGAGATGGTTAGTAGTTGTTTGGCAGCGATGACAAGGGTGATGGGTGGTGCAAGCTGCAATGGCCTCCTTTTCAGAGCCCTGGCACTTAATATTTTACAAATTAAGCACTGTGGAGCAGGCTGCCTCAGGCCCTGAAGAGCACTGAAGGCCTGTGCCTGCTCTCCAACCCGGCTGTATAAGACAGGGATAGCAAGGGATCCGGCCAAAACGACATGCGCACTTCAAAATGAAGAGGTTAGCAGTGGCGGCTCCTCGAGGGAGTGCTGTGAGGCGGGGAGGGGCAGGGTGGGGGGTAGTAAACTCCGGCATACGGCCCAACGGAGGTAAGTATGTAAATGAATAAATAAAATGAATTATATTGTGCACGCTGCCTTGCTACTACCCCCCACCCTGCCCCTCCCCCGCCTCGCCGCCCGCAGCACTCCCCCCAGGAGCCGCCACTGCTCGTCATTGCTGCCAATCAGCAGCAATGATTGCACTGGCCCCGCCCTGCCATCTCCGTTCGGCAAAAATAAAATGATAATAAAATCCTTTTATTACCATTTTATTTTTCCAGCTTTCTACGCATCAGCGGGTGTGGGGGGAGGGGAGATGGCGCTCCCCTGCTGACTAATATCGAAACAGGGCCGGAATCTCATGTATAATAACACAGAAGTCAAATAAAGACGCCTCAGAGCCAACCAAGGCTGCCGGCATGTCTATCCCTCACTCGACACTCTCACTTCACTGCTAAACGCTGCGTCCCACAACCTGAGTAACCCACCTCAGTGGTCATCATGTAAAACAGGAACACACTTCTCTTATTAGGTCAGAACTACAGATATCCCAAAATATTCCTGAAGAAAAAGTGTGGCGAATGAACTAAGAGATCTCTTGGATCAAACACCAAAAGGTCAAATAAACACGGGTATTTTTAGCTTTTTCAATGAAAATAAAACTGAAGATATCTCCCCTGAAACTCTTTGGGATGCGATGAAAGCAACAATTAAGGGCGTGCGCACCAGAAACTAGAATACAAACAAAAGGCTGAGTGATCTGGACAGCAAAATGAAACAGCTAGACAATAAACTAATTCGCTCAAGAGATCCTGAGTATTTATTCAAAATGAAGCCAATGAAATACGAAGATAATAAGATAATATGAATCCAAGCCCACACCTGGGTTCAAAAAATATTCCGAAGAAAAAAACTACGGAACAAGCCAAAGCAGGGATAACAATAGCCAAATATCTTAAATACAATGCCACCAACAAGCTCACCACTGCAATTAAAAGCAAATATAGAGACATCGTTTTTGACCCCATTGAGGTTGCCAAAGCATTTCAAGAATACTACTCTAAATTATATAACCCCCAACCAACCATCCCTTTGACTAAATGGCAAAGTTAAATGGACAAAATACGATTACCACAACTTAATGATTGCAGCAACAACGTTTTTAAACAAGGCATTAATTCATCAGAAATCCGGCAAGCGATTAACTCCTTAAAGTCCAGAAAAGCCCCAGGCCTTGATTCTAGATTCAGTCTCACTTAACAATTTAAAAATGAATACATCTGAAGGTGGAGTCAGTCTACTAAACTTCTTTAAATATCAGATAGTTATTTTAAGGAGACAGGCCATATGATGGACCCTCACCAAAGATGATGACAAATCCTTATGGACACACATAGAAGTGCATCTTGTAAAACCAGTTTTCTTATCATCTACACAAACAATGAAAATACTTAAAGATTAACACTCCTATTATATCATCATGGATACATCTCGGCCCTAAAAGCTCTAGGCAAGAATTGTACCAGCTCAGCTGACTGAGTTGCGACTAAGCATGAACGTGTGGGATCGCCTGCCAGAACAGACGGGGGAGGGGGTCACACCTGGATCCTACATGATGAGCTCACACAGGCCCGGCTGGAATGGGGGAAGACGGGTATGGTTTGGGTGTTTTTTGTGTTAATTTGGTGACTGGTTTCGGTATAATCGGATGGTTTGTACTCCCCGACTAGGAACTGCATTGAAGTTTGTAGATCATTTCTTCGTAAGAAATATTGTTGCAAAACGGGGCTCAGCAACAAAATGCAAGGCTTGGATTTTGCTTTCTCTGGGGAATACAAAAATTAAGATAGAAGGTAAATTCCAGTCGCGGTCGAATTGGCTGAATAAAGGCATTTTATATTTTACTAGTTGTCTGACCTCAATCCATACTTTTCGTGTCTAACAATACTAAGCTCATTATCTGAACATCTACTGTTGTGTTAAGTTCTCACTCCCAAAATAAGTAATTATGCCAATTCATTCTGCCATATGTAGGTGTACTCCAAAGACGGTTGTTTTAACGGCTTTGACTCCCAAGACCTTTGCTGAGTTACAAGCACTCACAACTTAAACAACATTCATTTCAAGAGCTCCTTCAAGCTCAAAGTGGCACTGAGCAAACACAAAACAACACACTGCTCGGACCTGATCAATCTGCTAACAAAGCAATCCACACAACCACATCCTGCAGCTAGAATATATAAAATACTAAATTCCCACAATTTTAATGATTTTAACAAAAGGTTAACCCTAATAATCCAAAATAATTAGCAGTTTCTTCCCCTAATGAATCTTCTCAAGTAATATCTGAAAATTTATGGAATTATATTTGAAACATTTACTTGAAAAACAAAATATCTCCCATCTTATCTCACTGCCAACTATGGGCACCTGATAAACTGGTCTCGTTGAAACCAACTTATGTTGCGACTGTCACAACTCTCCAGGTTCCATTGAAAATATGTTATTCAACTGTAAGATAGTGACACCATTCTGGAGAGAAACTGAGAAGACTATAACAAAAGGTTTTCATATGAATAGCTCCTGCAATTCTCATACCGTATCACTAAGACTGTGGTCCTGCTCACCTACCCCCTGATCTAAACACTAGCGACCTCCATCTTCTCGATTCAGTGCTGATTATAGGGATGAAAAGGATATTGTGCGAATGGAAATCATAGCAGAATGTATCTTATCATACCTGGTGGGCTTGGGTCTGCTTAGCTAGAAGTGCAGACAACTCAGCGTTCAACAAGATCTTCCACCCCCACTCATTGTAGTGAGCCACCCGGCCACGTCTATACATTGTATCTACCAGAAACCCTCTGGGCAGGACTCGGGCCAGGGATATAAATAAAGGTGACATCAGCGCTCAGGCTGTCATCATGGAGGGAGCAAATGGTGTAGCTTGTGATTATGTGACTACGCTACAGCACTAGGCCCCAACGAGTCCCCCAATTCCCCTGCAATACCCCCCCAGTCTACAATGCCGATGAGGCGGAGTGGATCTGCAACGTGTCTGAGGCCGTGACACCTACCGGTGGGTCACGAGGTGGAGTGCGATCGAGGCGACCGTGGGAGGCATAAGACCTAGGACTAGAGGATCACGGTAAGGTGACGTCATCTGACTGTGCCACAGCGCTGAGGAGAGCTGGCGTGTGGCTGCTCCACATAGCAAAGACACCCGTGAGGAGTGGGCGAGCACGTGCGGCCGCATGCGAGCAAAGGGGGCGTGGCTGGCTGGAGCAGCAGGCCAGACTGAAGACCAGGCTGCACGGGTCGAAGTGAGGGAGAGCAGCAAGGAGGCCTGCTAATTAGACGCGTGGGAGGCGCGTGCACCTAGAAAGAGGAGCTGGCGGTGTACAGGATTTAAGCAGGTGGCAAGTGAGCGTGGCAGCAGACACCAGGGCCCAGTGAGAGGGTTGGAAGCTCACAAAAAAATAATAATAATAAAGGAAATAAAGAGGAAAAGGAAGTCCTGTGTTAATAGCAGAAGGAAGGAAAGAACTGAGGGGCTGGAGGCAGAGTCAAGGAAAAGTCAGCCACCAAGGGATACTCAGAGAGGAGGACTAGGACCAAGGAACAGGGAAAACAGACTGCGGTGATCAAAGCAAGGCGAACAGGAGAATAGCCTTGTAGCTGGGATACGTCCGAGAAAATGTCAAGGGAGGCAGAAGGAGGAGGAGAAGGGGCTGCAGAGCAAGGTGCTTGCACCACACTAGCGGCACTGCCGCCTTTCAGTCAGCTTGCGGACCCGGCCACAGTGGCCCTAAGATGGGCCAAATAGATCGGCCAACTCTGAAATTATTTTGTGGCATTGCGTGAAACGAATGGGGCAGTCAAGCGATCGACCATTCTACACATGGGAGGAGACGAGCTCCATGAGCTGTTCCAAGATTTTCCAGACACTGGGGATAAGAACGATTAGGAGAAAGCGGTGAGAGCATTGGACCGCTATTTTGACATGCAGGTAAACCCTGATTTTGAACACTTTAAGCTGAGGCAGGTGATCGGATCTGAGGAAGCTAATTTTGCAACAGCCAGGCATTTCGCTGGATGACATCTTGGTGCTGGCAAGATCGCACAAGCTAGCAGATGCACGAGCAGGAGAAATGGAGTCCGAATTAGCAAGAAGGGAGACGGGCACACTGCAGGTGCAACCCTTCACGGTCAAGAAAGAAAGGGTGGAACCCATTCAGACGGGATCTGGCAGAGAAGGTGCGGTAGGAGGTGCACGATCTGGAGGAAGAGGTTGTGGTAGTTGTGGACAAGACAGTCATCAACCGAGGGGTTGCCCCGCCCAAGGAAAGCCGTGCTTGAGGTGCGGCAAGATAGGACATTTTGTCAAAGTGCACAGGAGCGCAGTCAAGACTCCCATCACAAAAGGAACGATGAGGAAGCCGGGACACGATAGACAAATGGTCAAGGCAGCAGAGGATGAAGAAGAGGTGGACAGTCTATGCAGGAAGATGAGGGTCACAAATGAGGAGCATGAGGTGTTTGTGGTAACTTACACTGGAAAAATGAACCACAAGAAACGTCTGCCTCCCATGTGTCAGATAAACATTGGGGAAAGCACAATGACGGTGCTCATAGACACCGGAGCGTCGGTGAACATACTGGATGCTGCACACTACTAGCAACTTAAGCCCTGACCACCTTTGTTAATGACAAAAGCGAGAATCTTCATGTATGACGGAGACACTCCAATCCCTCTTCAAGGAGTCATTGAGGTCAAGGTAACACATGGAGAAATATCGGCGAAGACGAGGTTCCACGTAATGAAAGACAGTGCTGGAACGCTGCTGGGATGTCACTCAGCCAAAGATCTAGGGCTAGTGATATTCGCAAAGCAGGTGCATCAGTAACACACAGATGATATAATGGCTGAATTCCCCACGCTGTTTGAGGGCCTGGGCTGTCTGAAGGGTGTGAAGGTTAAGCTACACATCGATAGAACATTCAAGCCCGTGGAGCTCCGCCACAGGAGGGTGCTGTTCCATCTGAGGCCACTGGTTGAGGCCGAGTTGGAGAAGCTCGAGAAAGCGGGGGTGATAGAGAAGGTGTTGAGACCCACCCTGTGGGTGTCCCCATTAGTAATCGCCCCAAAACCCAAACAGCCTGGGGCGATCTGCCTGTGTGTGGATTTGCGTTTACCCAACAAAGTGATAAGAAGGGAGCATCACATAAGGCCCACGATCAATGAGATAGCCAACATTAATGGAGTGCAATGGTTCTCAAAACTTGATCTGAACTGTGGTTACCACCAACTATTGCTAGATGAGACCAGTCATTACAGAACTACGTTTTCCACTCACGTACGGTTGCGACGGTTCAAGAGGCTCAGTTTCGGCATATCCTCAGCGGCTGAGGTTTTTCAGGATGCACTCCGTGAGGCATTGTCAGGACTAGAAGGCGTAATCAATTTAAGTGACGACGTGCTTATCTTCTCAAAGTCGTTGGAGGAACATCATGACCGTTTAAGAGCAACGTTGAAAAGGCTGGTGGATCAAGGTTTGACACTGCACAAGGAGAAGTGTGCGTTCTACATGAAAGAGGTGGAGTTCTTCGGATACCGATTTTCCAAGACCGATCTGGCTGAGGTAGAGGCGATCAGAGCTGCAACGGTGCCCAGGAACCAAATAGAGATGCAGAGCTTCCTAGGCATGGCAAATTATTGCGGCCGCTTCATTCCTCATCAGGCAACAATTTTGGAGCCATTGAGAATGCTCACTAAGAAGGATGTGAAGGGGCAGTGGACGAGCGTGGAGGTGAAAGTGTTTCAGGAGGTGAAAGGGGCGATTTTGCAAGGGGCGACAGTCTCCTATTTCAAGCCAGGACACGCAACAGAGCTGGTGTTGGATGCTAGCCCGGTGGGGCTAGGAGCGGTGCTCCTTCAGAAAGATGCAAGCGAGGAATGGGTACCCATAGCATACAAAAAAACAATAGAGAGAGTGAGGGTAATGAGGATCCCGAACCCCCGGTCTGGATATGAGTATAAAACAAAGGAGGGAGAGAGATGCAGTCGAAAAAGATTCAATCGAAAAGAAGGGGGAGAGATAGAGAAAGGAATAATTCAAGGTAAAAGAATTTCCTATTTGGAAAAAGACCCATCACTCACCAACCTGGTTGGTGACATGCTTCATCATCTGGGTCCCACCCTGACCGCCGAATGCCGTCAGGGTGTGCTTCGACGCCTGCAATTCCAGCGGAGCGGGTTTTCGTGTGTGTAGGTGAGTGAAAACGTGAATGATGAAAAATAAAAGTGATATATTAAAAGTGTCAGCGGTGTGCTTCCTAATAATTTAATATGAAGCCACTTGACACGATTAAAACCTGTGAATAGATATCGTAACTGGTATTAATGGCCAGTGATATCAGTGTTGGTATGTGTGTATGGTCAACATGTTTCAACCTATCTAGTAATTCTTAGGTTTTCGTCAGGACCAGGAATTTGAGGAACGGGGGGTCTGCACTCGCTAAGGTGCACCCACACCCTGAACCTCTGTGTACTACACCTTTATTAGAGAGTAGTTTGTTGTGCCTTCAAGCGGTTCTTGAAGGATGATTCGGATCTGTAAACGTAAAATCCGAAAAAAGAATCTTTCTATTGGAATTATTCCCATTAACTCTCCACGCTCACTTATTATGGTATGCGACATGCAATGTGAGTTGTTGCATGCAATCTATTGTGGGTTGTTGAGGGTGGTTTTTGCATGTCTCAATCCATGTATAGGGCATGCATTGTTGATTTGGCGAAAAGAATTATTATTAATATTCTCGCATCACGTGCATTAGTTGTGCCTGTCTGTTGGCAATACAAGAAGGGCATACGTGATGATTCACACTGCTATCAAACATTTCTAGTGCAGTGCGCGTATATTTGTAAAAGTTTGGACAGAGACAAACAAATAAAGAGTGCTCAAGGACTCACGTTAAAAAGGCTAAATATAAAGCCTCATTGTTCCCGTGGGGAGCGTGGGCTCTGAACCATTGCTGTGATAGAAAAGGAAACAACATTTTCAGCTTGATTTGTCTTACCTTGATCTTGTGAGGCCCTTCTATAGTTGGAGTAGGGATACACTTACGTTCTCTCACCGGTACGCCCGTTTACACACCTACTTCGGGGTCCCACAGTTACCGAATGCTGGCGCCGTGTCTATCACGGTCGGTATTTAAGAGAAAATGCTTCCGCCCTTGTGACTTGGGGTGTGGTTTAATTGGGTCATAGGGATCAAGGTAAAATTATTTACACGGGTTACTGAATTTTAAGCTGAGCCCTATGACTCAGCAAACATCTGCAAATAAACACCTCTTTAATGCAGAACCCTTATCACTTTTCACAAAATACAGAACCCCGAAGTAGGTGTGTAAACGGGCGTACAGGTGAGAGAACGTAAGTGTATCCCTACACCAACTATAGAAGGGCCTCACAAGATCAAGGTAAGACAAATCAAGCTGAAAATGCTGTTTCCTTTTCTATCACAGCAATGGTTCAGAGCCCACGCTCCCCACGGGAACCATGAGGCTTTATATTTAGCCTTTTTAACGTGAGTCCTTGAGCGCTCTTTATTTGTTTGTCTCTGTCTAAACTTTTACAAATATACGCGCACTGCACTAGAAATGTTTGATAGCAGTGTGAATCATCACGTATGCCCTTCTTGTATTGCCAACAGACAGGCACAACTAATGCACGTGATGCGAGAATATTAATAATAATTCTTTTCGCCAAATCAACAATGCATGCCCTATACATGGATTGAGACATGCAAAAACCACCCTCAACAACCCACAATAGACTGCATGCAACAACTCACATTGCATGTCGCATACCATAATAAGTGAGCGTGGAGAGTTAATGGGAATAATTCCAATAGAAAGTTTCTTTTTTCGGATTTTACTTTTACAGATCCGAATCATCCTTCAAGAACGGCTTGAAGGCACAACAAACTACTCTCTAATAAAGGTGTAGTACACAGAGGTTCAGGGTGTGGGTGCACCTTAGCGAGTGCAGACCCCCCGTTCCTCAAATTCCTGGTCCTGACGAAAACCTAAGAATTACTAGAAAGGTTGAAACATGTTGACCACACACACATACCAACACTGATATCACTGGCCATTAATACCAGTTACGATATCTATTCACAGGTTTTAATCGTGCCAAGTGGCTTCATATTAAATTATTAGGAAGCATACTGCTGACACTTTTAATATATCACTTTTATTTTTCATCATTCACGTTTTCACTCACCTACACACACGAAAACCCGCTCCGCTGGAATTCCAGGCGTCGAAGCACACCCTGACGGCATTCGGCGGTCAGGGTGGGACCCAGATGATGAAGCATGTCACCAACCAGGTTGGTGAGTGATGGGTCTTTTTCCAAATAGTAAATTCTTTTGCCCTGAATTATTCCTTTCTCTATCTCTCCCCCTTCTTTTCGATTGCATCTTTTTCGACTGCATCTCTCTCCCTCCTTTGTTTTATGCCCATAGCATACACCATTAGACCACTGACTGCAGTTGAATCAAGATGTGCTCAGATCAAAAGGGAGGGGGTGGCCATCAGGTGGCCGTGCCAGCACTTTGACATCTATTTCTCTGGGCACAAGTTCCGAGTGATCACAGACCAAAAAAACACTGGTGCCATTGTTTGGAGGATCTGCAAGTAGTGGCTCACCTTGCATTGAGAGGTGGGCAGTACAGCTTCAATACTACAACTTTGACATTGTGTACAGACCTGGGGCCAATAATACGGCTGATTAATTGTCTTGTTATCCTCTAGCAGTGGATCCAAGTCAACAACGAGAGGTGGACATGGGGGCAGAGGTGTTTGTCAAGCAACTCTACGAGGCAGTATGTCCTCGTGCACTGTCGCTGGCAGAGATCGCGGAGGCCACCGGCGCGAACGCATGCCTCACAGCTGTCAGGACGGCACTGAGGGACCACAAGTGGAAGAGTTTTGTGGAAGGGGTGAGTGGAGTAATGGACCAGGAGAAAGAGGCCAGAATGGGCGTCTGGGGATGTTGGGACGAGCAAAGTGAGAGTGGGCAAGGAGTAATCCTAAGAGGTGTGCGGATCATGAAGCCATCGGAGCTGTGGCAGAGGACAGTGGAACTCGCCCACCAAGGTCATCAAGGGATTGAGAAAACAAAGGCAAGATTGAGGGCAAAGTATGGTGCCCGGGAGTGGACAGGATGGTCGAGGAGAAAGTCAGGGGCTGTCATGTCTGCATCATAACCGGAAGTGACATGCCTGCAACGCCTGTGATAACTGAACCACCCAGCAGGAAGCCATGGGTGAATGTAAGCATGGACTCTGGAAGCTTCCCGGATGGGAAGTTTACCTTGGTAATGGTGGACAGCTACTCGAAGTTCCCTGTGATATAAGTGGTGAAGTCTACAGCATTTGAGTCCATCAAGGCAGCCATGGAAAATATATTTGCGCTGCTGGGGACACCGGAGGAAATACGCACTGACAATGGGACCCCTTTCAAGGAGTTTATGCAGCACTACAACATCCGACACCGGAAGGTGACTCCCCAGTGGCTCCTGGCCAATGTGGAATAGCAAGATTTATGAGGACAATCAACAAGGCAGTAAGGATTGGAAAGGATATGAAGGAAGATCTGGAGATGTGTTTACATTGGTTCCTGAGGGCCTATCGGCAAATGCCGCACAGCACAACAGGGTGCTCCCCTATTGGGCTAATAATGAAAAGAGAAGTAAGGGATGTGGTGCCGGCTAGTGAGCAATGGGTTGCCAGCGCATTGGACAGTGACACGGCACAGATAATACGAAAGAAGAACAATAACAAGGCCAGTCAGATGAGAAGAGCGAAGGTGGTGCAACTGTGCCCCGGAGACAGAGTGGTGGTGAAAGATTGACACCCGGGTGGATGTTTTGGACTCCCTTCGAGCATGCGACGTGGGAGGTCGTCGAGGTACAGGGCACCATGGTCACAGTGAGGCAAGGTGATAGGACACTGGCAAGGAATATGTCATGGTTCAAGAGGCTAACAAGAAATGGAGCGAAATTTCATTCCAAGCCGGACGCACTGCACAATCCATATTTCTTAATGAGAATGCCATAATTTTATCCATGTTTATATCCAGTTTATTGAACTTATTTCAAACTATTATAATGCTTATTTCCTTTTGTCATGTTACATGTGAGGCGCTTATGTATCATAAGCTTCAAATGTGGCAGATAAGCCCATCCAGGCCTTTTTCCACAGCATGGCACATACATAATACATCCTTTGTGATTGATCTTGTTTACCCAATGCATTTCGGCTTTTCCATAAGCCTTCGTCAGGGGTTCACTACAAGTTTGAAAAAACCAACGTTAAATTGTGAATTCAAACTTCTACATATACACAATGTACAACAGGTCATCGAAGAAAATCATCAAAAACAGGAAATATGCTGTGTTTTTACAATACATTCCATACCCAACGTTTTCCCTCTAAGTGCGTAAATGCACACTGTCAACAGGTGCCCTAGGTAACCTCTATCGGAAACTTAACCCTTCAGTATTTTACCACATTCTAATCAGGAACTCACCAAAACCATAACCCTTATCCTCATGTTAGACCATATCGCCTGTTAAACGTTCCCCATCAACCAAACGATGTAAACTGTCCCCCATACCTTCATTCTCTTTTAGTATGATCTCCTTCACAGCGCGATACTTCTGCGTTTAAAGCAGTGCTACACCCAATAATGTCATCAGCGTTATTAGCTCATGTGACTGAAACTCCTCCCATCCTGATCGGCCTATCATCTTCATCTAACCATTTGGTTCCGCCTTCATTACTACAAGTCCCATAAGGCGCTATTTCTGTTAACTCGATTTCCTTAATTAAAAGTAACAACTTTAATTCGAGTACAATCACCTGTTCCCCGTTATCGTTAAATTACCTTGAACACCTCAACTGAACACCCCGCCCGCCCGTGAATGATAATTACATACGTCGGTAATGAAAAAATCCATATCAACTTTTACAATTTTCAGCACATTGTGTGTATTAAAAATATACTCGGTTTAAACACTCAGTGTTAATGTATAGTCCAAACTCAACAATCATCCGTATGTTGTCTTCAAAAATGTTTCATAAACTTCCACTTTAAAGGATCGGATGTTGTTGTCGTCGTCTCACATGTAACTTTTTTTGGTTTGTTCACCATTTTTATCTTCATCATCCATGGGTGCAACTTATCCAAGAGCAGACAGTATTCAGAATGGATTCAAGAATGGATTCAAGAGGCTGCCACATCAGGAAGAAGAGGGCAGCCAAAGAGGGGGCCTAGAGAGCGTGCCAATGCGAGCACCAGAAGAAGGAGAGCAGAAGTCGACAAGAGTGGAAGAAGAAAAGGCAGGCTCTGAGATGAAACCAAGGGAAGCGGCGGTCCAGGGCAAAGGATATGCCAAAGTGCCTGAAAGGGGGCATCCATATTGGCTGAGAGCCAATCCGCAACCGAGCCAGAGTTGAGAGACTTTATGTGCTGAGTGCCAGAGGGCACGAAGAGATGGTTGTACAACCTAAGAACTCTATTCTATATTACTTGTTTTAGTTTGTTTTATTTGTTTGTTATTTTAGTTTGTTGTGTTCCTCTTGGTTGGTTGGGAGGGATGTAGTGAGCCACCCGGCCACGTCTACATTGTATCTGCCAGCAACCCTCTCCGCCGGGCGCGGTCCAGGGGTATACACAAAGGTGCCGTCAGTGCTCGGGCTGTCGTCACGGAGAGAGCAAACGGTGTGGCTCGTGATTGTGTGATTACGCTGCAGCACTAGGCCACAACTAGCCCCCAAACCCCCCCAAGTCTACACTCCTCACACACGCTCTGGAACAAGCTAGACCCATACATTCAATAGGTGAAACCCCCATATTGCCATGCTGCTCACATTGCTCAGTCACAAAGCACAAGCATTTCTTCAGCACACCTTCTCTTACATGCATTTAGACTGAGCTTAAATCTTAAACTGAATATTACAAATGTGCACCTAAAACCAACCTAAGGTCAGCCTTGCTTTGCCTCTCCTCCTCTCTCCCTATTGGTGCAATCATCAACAGCGCTTCAGATGTAACCGTGAGGTAGACGTGTTCTAACTATGCTTAAAAAGCCTACACAACTCCTGTTGCAATGTCTGTATGATGAGTTTATGTATTTTCTTTGGAAAATTCATGAAAACATTTGAAATATAAAAAAAATACCAATACAACGATAGAAGAACACGGGCGGCTGCTGCAGAGCAGCGCCCACGTGCACGAGCAGCGGCAGAAATGCAGAATGCATTATCAATTATTGTTGTGGCAAGTAACTGTTTTATTGTTTATTGTTTAGTTGAGTAAGTCTTTGGTAACACTAAAGGCACAGTAATTTGCATCACTGAAACAAACATATAATCAGGTGCGTGCATTTAAAAGTAGAAGTGCTTCCTTCTTGTTATTTTGTCTTATGTAAAGCGGGACAGAAGAATGTGCTTCGGGCCTGTAGTTGGCTTCGCTGTTGCACGTGTCCCAAGGATTCTTCCTACAAATGTTGTGTGAAAACGCTGACACCTAGTGGGCATTAACAGAAAGTGCCTAACAAATGTATTTCAATTTTTGCATTGGGTTTCAAAAGGGAAAATAATCGTCACGACCTCGTTATGTGATGGTCCCACTGATCGTTGCTGCTCCTGCGGGTTTAACAAACAAGCATTAGCAATGCAATAAGACTCGCATTACCGCGAGTTTAAGCTATTCGCATTGTAAATGACAATGCATTTTATGTTTTAAAAACGAAAATAAAAGGCATTGTTATTTTCAATGTCAGTAGCTGAAACTCGCGTAAATGCGAGACCTTTTGCATGCAAATGCGTGTTAGATTAGTGAGTAGAAACGCTCCATTTGGCCCGCACGGCAAATAAATTGAATAAACCAGCACGGCTGCTAAAGTGAAAGTGGACCGCGCTGCAAATAAAAAACAAGCATTTACAATGCAATGGGTCTCGCATTTACGCGAGTTTGAGCTATTCACATTGCAAATAACAATGCCTTTTATTTGTGTTTTCGTTTTTCAATCATAAATAAAAGGCATCGTCATTTACAATGCCAATAGCTTAAACTCGCGTAAAATATGGGGGGTGGGGGGTTGTTTAGAAGCAGAGCAGTAGATAAGGAGGCAAGGCCCTGCGTACTGGTGGAAAGTGAGCGTGTGGCCCAATGGCGGGCAGTGTTGGGACGTGTGCTTTACGTGCAGCCGAGTCCTTTTCCCTGGGCTTGCGGATGCGGTGTTGCTGAGCGTTTGATACACTTGTGCCGTTAATTAGTGCGGCGGCTCGGACTGCGTGAATGAGTTGGAAAACAACAAGAGTTTGCCGGCAGATGGAAGGCACAGTGAGGGAGTAGGCTAGGCTACCAGTGTTTTAGAGGGAGGGGGCTACTTGTTGCAGTGAAGGTTCGCAGTGGATTTCCATGTGCAGGCCTGTCTTATAGCGATATGGAGCATCCTGCAGCTTCAGAGGCAGAAGTGCGGCGAACCGTAGTTGGGGAAATATTGTAAGTATGAGATGTACGTTTTTTAATAGTTTTCAGTAACATATTTAGTGCTTATGGCGCTGTGCATAGGCAGCTGCGGGGTAAAATTATGCAATTATATGGGTGTACGGTAGAGTGGAGAAAAGGGTGGTAAGGGCAAACAGTGGGAAACTTGGATAAATAAGCTGTGATATGAAAGCGTAAAGTAATGGACAATATTTTTTTTATATGTAGTGCGTTTGTGCTGTATGTAAGTTGCTAGCGTACAGTTTCCCTATGTTGAGTCTAGGGTGAGGCGCATGGATAATGGGGCGCGAGGGGGGTATGCAGCCAGGGCTAGGGAGTAAGGAGGAGATGCTGTTAGACCATTGGAGAGGCTCTGCAGGGGTTGATCAGGTTATCGGCAGCGGGTAGCAGGGAGCCTCGGGGGGGTGAGTGGTGGCCCGGGAGTTAGCCTATTGAAGATTTTTTAGAGCCAACATATTCCCGGGGGAGTTGGGTGGTATCTGGCACATCTGATCCACCCGGTGAACTTTGTGGGGCGGCGGTGGACTGAGAGCATTTGGGGGTACACATGTGATATGGCGGTTAGCCTGCACTTTTATAACCGGGGGTGAGGTGAGGAGGGTTGGCGCCTGGAGGAGAGTTAATCTACAGCGGAGCAATAGGTAAGGAGGCAATGCCCAGCGTACTGGTGGAAAATAAGTGGTGCCCCGTGGTGGGTAGAGTTTTAGGAGTTACGCTTAATGTGCAGCCGAGACGTTTTTCTTGTGCTTGCGGAAGTGGTGTTGCTGAGGGTTGGATATACTTGTACTTTTGGTAGGTGCGGTGACTTGGACTGCATAAGTAACTTGCAAAGTAGCAAGAGTTTGCCGGCAGATGGGAGGCCGGTGAAGGAATCAGCTAGGCTACCGCTGTTTGAGAGTGGGTGTGTACGTCTTGCGGCAAAGGTTCACGGCAATTTGCTAGGGGCAGGGCAGTTAACAGTGATACAGAGCATCTTGCAGCCTATGAGGCAGAAGTGTGGCGGACCGGAGTCGGGTAAATATCGTAAGTAAAGATGTACGTATGGTAATACTTATTGCCAACATATTTAGTGCTTATGGCGCTTTGCATAGATAGCTGTGGGGTAAAAGTATGCTATTATATGGGTGCAGGGTAGAGTGGGAGAAGGGGGATAAGGGCAAACAGTGGGAAACTTTCATAAACAAGACAAGCCCGGTGGAGCGTGGCGCGCGCGCGCTTGGGGGCGGGGGAGCGCATTCCAGGCGGGGGAGCGGACCCTTTGAAGTGCTCCTAAAAGGCGGATTGCATGGCGGCACGATGCGCGTGATTGTGCGCGTGCTAGCCATGCAATCCGCTTTTTGGGAGCACTTTTCAAACCCGCTTTCTATAGTCTCGACCTTGCGATCGCTTACGCGATAGCAAGGTCGAGACCTAAAAATAGTGCTTACTGACTTATGAAGGAGGCCGTGTAACGCCACAAGTAAAAGATCCAGTCCTCATGAGAGGTAACAAATGGCGACAGGGCAGTAACAAGAAGGAACTAACGCCTCATTATCAATCAGAAACCAGCATTTACCAAGGACAATGAAACCAGCAAATTTAAAATATGGCCGGGAGAAGGGGAGGCTTCCACAGCATACTATACTACTGCGTGCCTCTCAGAGCGAGCAGCGCATTCGGGCTGCCACTAGGCTCGACCTAAAAAATAAAAAACGCAGATGAATTGTACAAAGGAGTTCGGCAGTGAGAGCTGATAATCACGCTAACCAAAAACAGACTGGCTATGCACAAATGCAGTGTTTGCCAGTGAAGTAACTGGTAAACAACAAAGGGCAGTGGAAGGGGAGACCGCCTCTAGCACCCGCCCATGCAGGCCTAATGGGGGTTCCACAGTCATGAGGGACAATAGTAATAAAAGCTAGAGCATGACGGGCGGAGTTACTCCTACCCGAGCCGGGTGCGCCCAGCGAGTAACCCGTTCTCCATGTGCCGTCTCATCATTTGCTCCCGGGCGCTGCTTTCCACGTGAGCCGAGGGCCCAAAGTCTCTCAGTACTCACTGCCCTAAGAGCCGCCATCACAGCGGCGATAAAGTGGGGGGTGGCCCATATCAGACTCCACTGATATGCAGCAGGCAGTGTGGCCGTGGAAGCCATGCTTGTTGTTCTCCTCATGAATTGTGGCAGCTGACAGGCCTGAAGTATTGCTGGTGGTGCTTGTGCCATGTGCACAGCTGCAGCCCGTGTGTACAGCAACAATGATACGCACCAGATGACGAGGTCAGTGCTCAAGAATTCAATAAAGACAGAACAGCGTAAGACGACTAAAGCGGTATACTGCTCTGTGGGGAAGAGAATGCCTTCATTATAACCGCTCCCCACACCAAAGCAGGCGCACTGGGCACTACAGGTTGTTGTAAACAAGTAAAGGCTGGCCCTCGACCCATGGCAGAGGAGTGCTTCATCCCACACCATAGATTGCTTCATCATTGACGCAGAATGCCTAGAACTGCCAATGAGACACCTGAAGAACGGCAGCGGGCACTCCTCCTCCACCCAGAAGGGAAAGGCATTCACAAACTCTTCAAAACAATCAAAGAGGTGACTCCAGAGACATACGTCACACTTGAGCCGCCCTCATTGCTCATTTTGAATGCATGGCCAACCAAGATTATGAAAACTTCATTTTCAGACAAGCCAGACAAGGCCGAGGAGTCACTAGACACATTTATGCCAGACTAAAAGAGCTCGCCAGCACATGCACATTTGCTGATGAGAGAGACTAAATCTATGGGAAAACATCCTGCAGAAGCCAGGTAAACTGTTAAGAGACATTCTGACTTTAGGACGATTCTAACAGCTATCGAAGGCCCCTACCTCCCACACAGAGGCAGTGCTACAACAGGTAGTAAAAGTAGAGCCTGTCAACACAGTCGCACCCAGACGAGGGCCAGAGAATCCCAAGAAGACACCTTAAACCCCAAGGACATGCAGGTATTGTGAAGGAGTCACCGAATCAAGGATCGCCCGGCAAAAGGGAAAAAATGTGCCGCATGCAGGAAATACAACTACTTTGTGAGGGCCTGCCAGCCAGGCAAGAACCCAAAACCCAATCCGACAGTGAACACCTTACCGGAGACAACGAATCACATGAATTATGACTAGGTCACAGAGCATACACTACACTCCAGGGGATTGGCAAGACGAAAGCTGGTTTCTCCTGATGGACGAGTTAGTAGAAATAACTGTGAGATCCTGTCCTTGGTGCTAAGCGGCTGTGGCCCCAGACCCACTGGCACCTGTCATCACAGAGAGTGGGCACCGGCAACCATGGGTCTGTGTGAGTCTGGATTTTGGGTGTCCAGAAGGCCGATATACCTTTGACGACTACGCAAAGTAACCTGAGGTCGAGATCGTTAATATCCAAGGAGCCAGTGATGTACTTCCCAAACTGGAAAAAATTATGGCCAACCACGGACTCCTCCAAGAACTCTAGAGGGACAATTGCTCGCCATTTCAGAATCAGAAAGTAGTGACACTTAACCTTTGATCACTGAACATTAAACATAAGGTGGTCACCTCAATATGGCCCCAAGCTAAGGGGGACGTTGAGAGATTCATGAGGACGTGAGCAAAGTAATTCAAATAGCCCATGCCAACAAGCAGCCTCTAGAATGGGCTATTTACTCCTTCGTGAGGGAGTAGTAGTAGACTCTCGACACAACAATGTGGCAAGCTCTGGGTCACCTTATTATGGGATGTGTTGTCAATGACTACCCCACACTACCCTCAGTGAAAAGTCCCACAGATGGATGACTGGCAAACCCTACAGCGGTGGAAACAACTAATGTCAGAGCCAGCACATGGAGATGTGCCAAAGCATCAGACATAAAAGTAGGGGACTATGCACTGATCAGAGATAGATTTCTGGGGGGCAAGTTCAGGCTCCTGTTTGAACAACACCAATGGGTGGTCACTCAGAGGTACGGCACCAAGATCACTGCCAGGAGGGGCAATGAAGAGGCTACCTTTAACATATTACATTTTGAGGAACTCCACAGAATGCCAACTCCAGAGGCAGGAGTCGAGGAGCAGGCTGACGAAGAGACGAGGGACAAGAGGAGGAATCGACAGGCCTCGATCCAAGGAGAAGTCAAAGAGAGACATCACCAGCACCCGAGATGACTGTCGGACCAGGGATCAGCCCCATTTCAGACTAACTCACCACACAACCCGAGGTGAGGGTTCTGTGCTCCACCGATAGCTCGAGTAGTTAAGAAGAATGGAGCAGGTATCACCTCCGGTGAAACCCAGCACCGCCAACGTGACAGAGACCATGTCATGTGACTGCATACCTGTGGCAGCTCACAATGAGACAGTCTTGTACCCTATACGACATGAACATTACAACTACCTGTGGGGTAGCCCCGCACAAGGTTTGTTTTTATCCCTCCTATGTCCAGTTGTTAGTTGGTTACGTGTTTTGGTTTGGGTTTTTCTTTTGTAGTGGGTGAGGAATGTAGTGGTTGTCATTGAGGTAACTGGTAAACACCAAAAGATAGTGGGAGAGGAGGTCGCAAATGTCACCCGCCCATGTGGGCATAATGGAGGGTCCAAAAGTGGGAGAAATATAATAAAAGCTAGAGCATGACGTGCTGAGTTAGTCCTACCCAGTTGCGCCCAGCATGTAACAAGTCTCCATCTCCTGTCTCATCATTAAGTCCCGCCTGCTGCCTGCCACAAAGACCAAGGGACCAGAGCCTCATACCTCTCAGTGCTCCTGAGCCACCATCACAACATACATACCAACATTTTAAATGTTTAAAGTGGAGATTTTCAAAAAACATGTTGAGAGAATGTATTTCCCCCATTGACACACTTTGAATCAGAGGCAATTTTAGGTGGGCCAGCTAGCCTAAGGCTATTTTTGGCTAAAAAAAAATCTGGAGTCTCCGCCTGAATGGAGTTTGTTGTCATTTATGTTTGTATGGCCCCCCGCCTATGCATCGCTAGGTCGGGCTCCATAGAGGTAGCTGTTTCGGCCTCAGAGATGAGAGATGAGACCAACTGCCACACTTGCCAACATTCTGTCACCAAAAATAAAATTCAAAACCACAAATGATCTTTCTGCAGACATCATCAGGACTAACGTCATAACCGTTGACCATTGATGAAATCATTGGAAATGTGTGTGAAAAAGAGCTGGAAAGGACGTGCCAGTTTAATGTGTAGGAAGGGGTAAAACTGTGTGCCTGCGTCATCAGGGGCACACCCGAGCCATCTCAGAGGTTTTGTAATTTAAAATGTAGGCAACATTATTGGCTTTCCCAGCTATAGTTTTTCAAATGAATGTATCATGCCTGGTAGAAATGTGTGTTTGTTGCCAAAATAATGTTTCTACAGTTGTTCGTTTTCATAATTATTAACTGAAGTGAAAGTAAGGAGATTCCTTGCAAAATATATGAAAAAGTTCTGATATAGTTTCAAAACAACAATAAAAGGGCCATTTAAAAGGGCAATGGGCGTTAGGAAATTGGCTATTGGCGTATTTGCAGAAAAAGTAGTATAGTCCCAAGCCAGCTTACGTCTTGTGGCTTCATAGAAGGGATTCAGCAGGGTACGGTAATTAATTAATGCTTTGAGACAGTTCCAGATTTCCCTTTGCCCTTTTAGCCTTGCCCCACTGTTGCTGCAGAATAGGATGTTACAATATTTGACATTCAGACAATGTAAGTTGGGTGTGTAAATGTAAGAAATGGGCAATGAGCGCGCAACAAAGGTGATTTCGAGACTTACCTTCGGTTACACAAAAATCAAAACTTTAGCCATTTGAAGGTTGCAAGAGTGCTACTTACTTGGCTTGATTTTGTACAACAGGAGCTGATCAGCTACTACACCTCACCCCCTGCCCGAATTATTTTCATTTTTTTCTTGCTCTTTGCGTGCACAGTTGTGAGCGTGCTGTACCCCTAAAATCTTACATCTGAATAACACTCCCACCGGTTGGGTGGGTCGGGGACAGTGTTAACCTCAATTTCACAATGGCAAAGCGGGGGGGGGGGGAGGGGGAGCAGGTGGAACAGTCTGCTTTGGGTGGCACAAGTTTGGGAGGTGGTGGCCCCCTCACGCTCTCATGTACGGCCGTCACGGGAGAGATCGGTAGCCCCCCACTCTTACATTCGGCCGCTGCGGGCATCAAACGCAGGAGCCTCCACAGGCGGCAAAAGGCCTAGCTACGCCACTGCTATTTCATGAGGCAATGTGTCCCAAGATTAGGTACAAAGCTGCATTAAAAAAAATATAATCGAATAACAAAAGACCGACTCAATAAGTGAGTTCTAGGGCGTACTTAATTTTTTTAAAACTTTATTACAAAAATGTTAAAGGTACAATACAGAAATATTTAAGCATAGATGCAGCAAATCTCATTTAAATGCATAAAGTCTTTGCCATGAAGGCTCTCAGTAATAGGGCAATACCGAATTCTAATCGAAATTTGGCTAGGTCCCAAATATGCAGCAAAACCAGTAAGAAATCATCCACTTTAACATAGGAAAGGTGTCTGACCCACTCCCAAAATAAAGGGTTTATATCGGAAATTTCCTCAAGGAATATCAGAGAAACTGTAGAACCATTGAGGCTTTTGCAAAGAAATACATTTTGTATAAATCAGAATAAGAATGTTAAAATTATCATACAGCCCTACCACCTAAGCACTGACCCAGTAAATTAATACCGAGTCAGCCATTCAGTCCTAATGTCATCCGGAAGTGCCGGAACAAACTACTTATATATACTGCCCCGTCTGGGGCCAGAACCCCTGCCCCTTTCTAGCAAACCCCCAGAACTTACTCCCCTCTGGCCAGACCAACACCCAAGGCCCGATGCCAGGTCTTTGATCCTACTACCTGCCCTATGTACTGCACTAGCTGCCAGTTTGATAGCTCCTCTAGCTCCCAGCAGCGGGCAGGCTCTGACCATCTTACCTGCGCAGAGGCACCATGCCCCCCTGCATATGCCGAAGCTGATTTTCAAATACCGAATGAATTTTGCTGTTTCAGCCTCAACTGCCGCCCCCTTCCCAAACACCAGCTGCATCTATTAAACTTTCCTGCTAATACTGATCCTGATGTGGTTTTCTTTACCGAAACCTGGCTTCATGATGGGTCCATGCCTGCTGTGATCGCTGCACTCCCGGACAACTTTGCGGTGTTCGGTATTAATAGACCCCATTAAATAGGCGGCGGCGGTATCGCCATTGTCTTTAAGAAACTCAACAATTGTCAAATCGAGGAACTCCTGATTCCTAACTGTGAAGTCATACTCTTCTCTATCCCTTTCTCCCTCAAATTCACCTTTTCGGGTGCTCTTATTTTTCGCCCTCAGGACCTTCTAACAATTGAGGTGCATCTCTTGCTGACTCACTGGCCCCCCCATATTCTCCGGGTGGCAAATTTCTCAGTGCATGGTGAGCTCAACTTTCATCTTGAGGACTCCAATAATAAATCGCCATTAGTTCTCATAGAAGACTTGAAGACTCTTAACCTCCAGCTTAATAACTCTTCACCTACTCACTCAGTAGGACACCTCTTGGACCCAATGTTTTCCAATCTGTCTACCTTCTCTGCTGCACTTCCTATTCAACTCAGCTGGTCTGACCACTTTGCTTTTCTTTTTATCATCACCTCTGTCCTGGTCCTTTTTACTCGACCTACTTTAACGCCAAAATCCAGGAATTTGTTCAAATTTGATATGCCAGTGTTAAATGAGCACTCTTAAACACAATCCCTTGCCTTGTATCCCAACCCGACCCTGATCAAATTTCTGTGCATCACTGGCTTTTAGAGGCTATTAAATCTACCTTTCCCCTGTCAGCCAAACCTCAACTAAGAGTACATCCTCCCGCCCCTGGTTCACAGACTCCCTCAAACAAGATAAAAAACATTGCAAAGTTTTAGAAAGGCAATGGAGGGAGCACTACGCGCCAGAGGCTAAGCTAGTTTACCCGACAGCACTGAAAAAATGCATTGCTCTGTGTAGATCAGACTGCGCTACTTTCTTTACGGAACAGATTACGAATTCTCAACACTGGCAAAAATCCCCATTTAAGGTTGTGAAACAACTTTCAGCAGCTAGTATTTCTCTGCCTTCTCCTTCACTCTCACTACATCAGTGCAACAAGCTTGCGTACTTTTTTCTTAATAAAGTAGAGTCTATTCACCGCCAGCTTGATTCCGACTCTTCCCATCAAGGTAACTTTATCTTTCATGCTGCTTCTCATGCTGATCAGGCTGATATACTCCCTAAGGCTACCTCTTCTGACGAGACTCGACAAACCGGGGCCTGGCTCCCTCTAGACTTGGTCACTCTTCAATCTTCGCTGGGAACTATCAAGTCCAGCTCCCCACTTGACCCTCTTCCCCATCCAAGCTCAGACTCCTGGACGAGTCAGTCCTTAATGTGATTCTTAATCTTCTCAACACCGCCTTAAGCTCTGGTCTAGTTCTACAGAACTGGAAAAATGCTTTAGTTGTCGCCCTACTGAAAAAGACCCGTTTTGATCCTCGCTGCTACTTATCATCCTATTTCCCTCCTTTCTGTCTTCTCTAAAGTCCTGGAAAGGCAAATCAACTCCCAACACTCCTCTCACGTGGCTACTCACAATCTATTTCATCCGTCACAATCTGACTTTCGATCTGGTAACAGCACCGAATCAGCTTTGCTTGGGGTCACTGAATATCTCAGACAACAGCTTGATTGTGGTTGCACGGCAGCTCTCATTTTACTGGATCTGAGCGCGGCATTTGAAAAGGAGTCACATTCCATCTTGATTGATTGTCTTGAAGCCTCAGGCATTGTGGGTGTGGCCTTGTGGTGGCTGATCTCTTTTTAAAAGATCGCTCGTTCTAAGTCTTCTCACAAACCACTAAATCAAATCTAGTAGCTCTAACTTCAGGAGTGACGCAGGGCTCGATTTTAAGCCCTCTTCTTTTTAATCTCTACGTTTGCCCTCTGGCAGACATTGCGGAGAAGTCGGGACGGACTAGTTTTTCCTACTCAGATGATACCCAGATCATCTTCTCTCTTTCAGCTGCTCAGCATCAGGACTCTTCCTTGCTCCAGCTCCCACTGAGCAATATCTCTTTGTGGATGTCCAGAAACGCCGTGAAGCTGAACGGTACTAAAACTGAGGTCCTCATTTTGGGAAACAACCCCGAACTTTCTTTGGGAATTACCCATTAGCCTGACACTCTAGGACATTTACCGTCTCCGGTCTCTAAAGTGAAGAACCTCGGTTTTATTATTGACAACAATCTCTCCCTCAGAGCCCAGGTGTCTGTGTCACCGCGACCTGCTTTGTGGTTCTCAAGTGGCTAAAAAAAATCCTCTGAGTAATTCCACCTGCCGCCCAGAGAACAGTAATGCAGGCGTTGGTGATTTCCAGACATGACAATGGCAATGTGTGGTGATGCCTCGGTGTGAGGTCATATAGAGTGTTCATCAGGGCCTTTGGCTATGAGTGTTCTCGGTGCGGCAGTTGCTCCTGGTGCCTTGGGACGCTGCTGACCAAGGCGGCTCTCTGTACCTGTCCAACTTCAAATAAATTGTAGATGGAACTGAACTTTGAGCAATCGAAGTTACAGGTCATTCTAAAAATGCAGCCGCCTGCCTTCTTTTCCAGGTGCCTCGATATGCCTCAGTCTCACCGCTGCTCCATCAAATCCATTGGCTCAAGGTAAACAAATGCGTTGAGTTTAAGGCCGTATGCTACATGTTCTGGGCCAAACATGGACTGGCGCCCCCCTACATACAAAGTCTGGTCAAACCCTACTTGCCCACTTGACAGCTGAGATCAGCAAGCTTCTCTCTATTTTCTGTTTCCAGAGTCTGTCTCACTCGTATGAGAGGCCGCTCTCTCGCCTATCTTTGCCCCAAACTGTGGAACTCTCTTCCGTTGCAATTTAGGTTATCTAATTCGCTTTTAGCCTTCCGTAAGAAATTAAAGACCTTCCTTTACAACTAACCATAACCCGTTCTGTGCTCCTTCTGCAATGTGTGGCTTGCGTATGGCCCTGCTCTGCACCAGAAAACCTTGTTGTGTAGCTGTGCGCCTTATAAATCTATGAATAAATAAATAAATAACAATGAACCCTTGTCAATAAATATAATATTGCATACAAGCGGAAGATTCTTGAAAAAATATTACATTAGTGAGCCCAAGCTAGTGAGAATAGTGTCATTCACAAATAAACAATCATCATTTACTTGACTATGTACTGCAGAAATAAATAACAGTTAATATGACATTCATTTGAAAAAGATAGTGTTGAGATCTAATTGAGGCCTACTTAGCATAAGCCAGGAAAATACACTGTACCAATTCATAATAAAATAGTTTCAAAGGCAATAGTATCATGTCAGTGCACATGTGTGTATTCAAGTGTAGATTACTATTCTGTATATACTATACACTGTTAATAATTACATCTTTTGATTAATACACAAAAGCTTCCTCACAGTAATGGTTCTTTCAGGGCCTAAAAAGTAGTGGACAGTCATTTAATCAGGTATGCTGTAGGGCTGCCTGAAATGTAGTAGCCTACTTCCTAAATTAGTAAGTTTGGCAAGTATGTATTGCATGAATGTCGCATCGGAGGCAGGTAACATGAGTAACTGGTATTTATTGAACAAAGTTACTAAGCAATAGGCAGCTGTCACAGGTAAACATAGCTCCTCCCAACCACCTTGTAATACATTTCTCCCTCTCGCTCTCTTGAGAAGGTTGACATCGCTGAGCCTCAACATCCTACTACCGAACAGAGAAAGTAAGGCTACCCAGGCAGGACACGTATGGCCACACAAGGCACCTCCCCCTTTGCCAACAATAAAGTAAACATAAGAAATGAGAAAAAACAAAAAAAAGTGCAAAACTATGAAAATAAAACACTTAAAAACAATTCACTCTTAATCTCTTCTTAGAGTATGGTAGTGCTATACAATTTCATCTGTAAATAAATCAAACTAGATACATGAAAAGCAGCAACAAGAAATCAACCTACAATGTAATCACTGAATTTGGACGGTACTTTAGAATTTAGTTTTTCACGTTGAATGGTTAACTTAGACTGGTCGATACCCTGATGAGGAGCATGATTTCCAGGGACCGCTACTTCATTATCAACAGTATGAGGGATTGTGTTTCCCAAATCTACACGTACATAGTTCCACCACTGTCCATTAGACAACTTTACAGCAAATAGGGAAATAGCTTGTACAGGGCAGCTGTCCTACTGATTCTGCTTTGATATCTAGTCTAATTGGGTTGATCTTTTCAATAAAAAATGTGGAAAGCTGTTCGCGTAACAGTAAGCGGAGGGTAGTCTCCCCATATGGCAAGATTTTACTATACGTATTAGGAGCGCGTGTAAGTGAAATCAAAAGATATTTTGTTTAGCAAACTTAATTATTTTATAATATTCTGTGGCTTGTATAGTACATTTTTATTTTACTTCCTTTTTAGAAGTTATAGGCCATTGTAGTTCACTTTTCAAAGTTCTAATTTACTTTTTGTGAGTGCCTCAGTGAACCAAAGATTTATTATCCTTCGCATAGATTTGGACACATCTTCATTGGCAGAGTATCAAAAAAGAACTTCAAAATACGGTTGTAAAATGTATCGAGTTATTTGTTAGGGTTGAGGGCATCATTCGCTTGAGGCTGATTATTAATTTTTAGGCAAGCTTTGCTTCCTATATCATGAGGTGGAAATCCTTTCCAGGAATGTGTGCACTTTCGAAGAAGCGACATGAAGGCAAAAAGGCAGGGCAAAACGATCTGTGCAAGACATGGGAATTAAATCCGGACACTAATGTTTCTCAAAATTAGGAAACATAGGGTCAATTAAAAGACCAGCAGAATGAGTGGGGAGTACAGAGGTAAGTTTAAAGTTAGACATTTTATGTGTACTTTAAAATGGAATACATATCCAATTGATGCTTCTAGCCACACATTTAAGTCTCCTAGGACAATTAACCTATACTCGTGAAGACAAAGTGAGCCTAGCTGTTCACAGAACTGGTAAAAATGAAACAGCCATGACTGGCGCAGTCTGTAAATCAAGAGAAAAGTTGCTTGCAACTTGTTGACATCATATATTAGAATAAGACCATTGCTGATCTGTGAAATTGAATTTTCTATTATTGAAAGTCAATCTAGTTTGACTTAAGTGTATGCAAACAATGTTTACATCCTTTTAATAAATTAACATATCTCCACTAAGCAGTAGAGAGGGAGGTGAGGCAGGCATGCTGATGTGCATGCGGACCGGAAAGAAAGTTCTACCACTACCCTCATCTCCCCCCTCCCCCCACCCCCAGCTACCTCCCTGGTGAAAATTATGAAAAAGTTTGCTCCAGTTATTAGTCCAGTTCTCTAAGCTTTGTAATCTTTTTTAGCAATAGTGGAGAAGTGTGGCTCAATGATTAGAGCGGCAGACCCTGATGCAGAGGTCTAGCCCGGTACCAGGGTTCAATTCCCCGCCTCGGTGGGTCTTGGGCCAAAAATTCCATGGACCTGATAATTCTCGCCTCGGTGCCATTCCAATCATGGAGTCCCACTCTGCAACTCTGGGCCATAGCTTGCTTAATCTCCACAACGGCCCCCACAACGCTAAGGATGCCTGGCCTCCACTTTGGGGGTGCCCAGGAGTGGACGCCTCACAGGGAAAGCCAGGATGGGTTCCACAGTGGTATTCGTACAAGCGCCTTGAGACCCTTGCGGGTGAGTAGTGCGCTATACAAGTATCAATTTACATTTAATAGTGATTGAGATTTAGAAGAAATCTCTAGTTATACCACTGCTAAAAAAATCCTGTACTCGCCAATAATAGGGGTATTTCCTTGCTGCCTTCTCTTGCTAAGGTCCTTGAAAGTTTAGTTAAATCACAACTTTCCACTTCCCTGGAGCTTAACTGTTGCCTGGATCTGGAACAATCGATTTTCACCCTTCCTTTGTAAAGGAAACAGTTCGATCTGGAATTTCTAATGAACTATGCATGTAAAAGGGGAGGCTGCCATTATTTTGTTGCCCCTTTCAGCAGCATTGGATATGGTTTCCCCACCCATCCTCCTACATTGATTTTGAGGGACTGGGCTGGGTAGCTTTGACCTCAAGTGACTTGACTCCTGTTTCAAAGATCTGTTCCAAACAGTGTAACTTTCTACATTGCAATCAGATTTTAAAACCATCACTTGTGGGGTTCCTCGGGTCCTTGCCTTGAGTCACACTCTTTTCAAACATGATACAGCCCCATTCGTTTCTCTGATGCAATTCTTCGATCTCAGACGTTTTCCTACGGTGACGATACCAAACTCAATCTGAATCTTTATGTAGATACATTTTCTTTTCAAACTCATTTCAGAGACTGCATACTTGCCATTGCCCTTTGGATGGATGCTGTACCTTTCTTCTGTTTTGGTCTCACCTGTTTGGGGTCCAGATTGGCAGCCTAAAGAGCTGGGCTCTGCCCTTCCTCCTCAGTCAATTGCCCACAACTTATCATTTCCGATTCCCATCCAACCTTCAAGGAACATATTAATATGTTGATATCCACCTACTTTCTTCTCTTAAATGTTCTGAGAAAAGTATTAATTTCCTTCCATCCAATTACCAGAACCTGGTGGTCCAGGCCTTCATTTTTTTTTATATCTGAGACGGACTACTGAAACTCTTTTTTGGAGCGGTTCTGGGATATCTTGCATCATCTCTAGATTGTCTAAGCCTCTGCAGCCAACCTTAGAATGAAATTGAAAAAGCGTGTACACATATATAATTATTTCAAGGCACTTACAATGTCTACCAATTCGGAAACGCAACCTTTTAACATCTTTGAGTACATGTCATCGCCTGTTTAAATCTTTGTGCATGTGTTATCGAGCTGATCCTCAGTAGGTTTTTTACGGCTATTTTGCAAAATCTCTCCATTTAAAGCTCCCCAAGTTCCTAAGTTCAGACGAGCTAAGTGGTGGAACAGTCGACTCTTTTTCACTCCACTCGACAACTTCCCTTCATTATTCTCGCGAGCTACTGAACATATTTCTCTTCTCACTGGCTTAAACACTGGAATGCCTTAAGTCCATTACCATTAGGACCAGGATACCTGGTTCCTGGATAATTGAGATCTCTAGAATTAAAAAATGAATCATCAACCAGAACACATCATGTACTCAGTTTATGGCTCCATCGCTGTCATTAAAGCCAATTTTTCAATTCCTCCTTTTACATATATTTCTAACAGAATTATAATATGTTAGAGCATCCCCAGCCAGACACAAATGAGGGCTGGGAGCACAGGGCCTGCGGCACCTGTCCCTCGTAAGCCCTCTCATGCGTTTGTATGGGCTGCTCATTGGGGACTGCAGGATTTACTAACCCAATCCCAAACTCACTTGCAGGGCCTGTGCCTTTAACGAGGACTCTGGAGGGGTGGAGGGGGCTCATCTCTCTAGTAAGGGCCTTGTTCTCACACTGCCTCTCAAGTCCTAAAACTGAAAAAAGAGCCTGGGTTTGACCTTCTCCTACTAATGACCAATTAGCTAAGATCTTAACTGGCAAATTCTGCAGCAGTGCATTTCTAGAATAACCTTGCCAGGCTTTCACGTGGTTTGTTTGGAAAATCAAACAAAATCATTTATTCCCAAAAAGCGTTTATTAAATATTTTATTTATAGAATCTTTTTACTTTAGAAACGAAGCAACAAAATACAGATAGGGAAATTCAAGGGCAGGGAAACAAATTCATGAAGAGAGGAGTCTACAAGTACTTCACTTCATGGATCCATTGCAGTGCAGCTCCCCCAGAGCACCATCATTGTAGAGACAGTGATAAATGAGCCCTTATGTGTCCACCAATCTCTGAAGTTCTCTGTCCCACATACCTTCCTGCGCCTGCAAGAGTTTGTTGGTCAACCGCATGATGTCATCCCTGGCCTGCTCCATTGATTTCTCCAATTTCTTGCGGCTCCTGTAAGGCAAAGCCCAGAGGTCATTCACTGTACAGCCTCCACATGGATATACTGTGGATCTAAACAGAAGGCGCAGGATGGCCACACTAAAGGAAACAAACAGACATGTGAGTCTTAGGGAGCTAATGTGCTTTATTAGGACCAAATTATCAACCGTGGAACCAGGAGACTTTCACACTGGTATAAAAACATGGGAACATTTAAAAAGCATAAAATGATATGTGCCTTTTAATTTGAAATTTGCATTGTGAGCCTATAACCGTCATGTTTAGGCAGCAGTAGGTTTCTTTTTTTTTCTTTTTATTTTCGCAGCATGTGCTTTAATGGAAAAAAATTAACCGCAGCACCAGCCTGCCAAGGCCAGACCTACTCGCTTTACCAATGCATGATTCTGTCTAGCATTCACCGCAATATCATATGGAGGGTGTTCCAGTAGATGAAATAATATACTCCATGCACATGCATGGAGCTCCATTAGGGGAATGGAGGGGCGGACAAATGGGTGGTGGGTAAAAAAACAACAAAAAAAACTTATCTGCCCGACCCCTTCCTCGCTGTACGTCTTCATCCTGCAGCGTGAGCCTTTGATAAGTGCCTTACCCAATTCTGTCGCTGCTCGCGTGCTGTGAGAGCAGCACCCTGATTGGAGGGAATGGCCTCCCTCGCTGCTCCCAAGGACACTGGAGCCCTGCACTTTTCGAAGTGTGCATGTCTGGCTGGCTATAGCAAGACGGACGGCCAAAAAGACATGTACACTTTGAAAAGTGCCCAGGCAGCCCTCCCTCCTCCCTGCTGCAACTCAGAGTGGCCCGCCCCTGTACTGACAAGAGCATAAGAACGGGGTTATATTGAAAAATAAACTGGTAATAAACCAACTTCATTACCATTTTATTTTTCAATTCCGGGGCATGGAGGGGCATTTCAACCAGTGGGGAGACGCTTCTCCACTCAAACGAAGGACCGCCCCTGCATTATTGCCTGGTCCACCATTAAGCTAAAGAAAAGACCGAAAGCACACAAAGAGGCTTACTACTACAAGAGAAAGGTGAAATACAAAAATGGAATGGCTAGGAAAATTCCACTAGCCAAAATGGACATATTTTAGTCTTCCACTTAGAATCGGTTTGTGGTAAATCTTTTTTGACGCAGGGATGGGAATGGAAACTATGTCTGGTGAACTCAAGACAGCTGATGTGAGCAATAAAGCAGTGGTATTGCTAGCCTTATCCTTCAAGTGATTACCAACCAAAACCACCCACCAAAAAATAATAGAAACACTCATCTCACAACTCTGCACAAGGTATTCTGTGTTTAGTAAGTGGTGTAGAATTCAGGCATGTACTCGGCTATGTAAATTGGGGTTTAAGGATGCTGTGACCTTCGTAAACTCCGGGGGAGTCTGAGAGAAAGCAAACACGGGGGATGGAAAGGTTGTGGATTGAGACACCAGATGCTTCTTGTGCATTGCATTGCACATTCAGGGAGAATGGCATGGTGAGCAAAAAACACGATGGATTTAGGCCCAGATCTCTGTACTGGGGTGAATGTATGACATTGTTCTGCATTCTGTCCATCAACTGTTGTTTTTGCATTTGTCACCCCAAGTGGGACGGGTATGCCCAGACGTGGGTCCGTGCTCTCCATGCCACTGGAATCAAGCTATCCTGGCTGAAGAGGGGTGAAACCCCCAAACTGGTCCTAGGATGCTTGTTTCCAGTTCAGGAAGGACCTGACTTGGCAGTTCGGGCTGGACTGTTCTCATGAGGCACAGGGTCAAGACTGATTTGCATATGGCTGAGTTCAAACTGGAATGGCATGGTGAGCAAAAAAAACAATGAATTTAGGCCCAGATCTCTGTACTGGGGTGAATGTATGACATTGTTCTGCATTCTGTCCATCAACTGTTGTTTTTACATTCAGGGAGAAGCCATTCTTGAGTACTCACATGCATTACTTACTTGTCATCTGCAGACTTCTTGCTGAAAGAAAGCAGAAAAACATGTCATCAGTATCCTCCCATCTGGGGCTTCACTCTGAACAAGACTGTGGGAAATCAGGAGTAAACCATGGCTCGATAGTGGTTGGAGAATTTGATGCTAACAAATTAGGATCCAGCCAAAGTGCTGTGCAATCACTCGTTCAACCTGGCATAGTGGTGAGTATTGTGGGCACAAAAGACCCACCCTCTATTTACAAAAAGAAATGCATGACAGATATTGACAATGTTTCTGTGAGTAGAGTTCTAGATCAATATCTCAGGAAATGACCAGGCCCATTCAGTCATGTGCCTTTATCTGGAACGGTTGTCTTCAGGGTGAGATCAGTTTAAAAGGCGAGGCAAAGCTGATTGAAGGGATCACTTCTAAGAGTGAGAAGACAAGGAAGTCCTAATGTATAGAATAGACCTTTTTCCAGGTGCATCAACTCTAGGGCTGGGATATAATTTACTATCAAATCATCCACATTTCATCTTGACCCTTCATTTGGGTATACAGGCAGGAAAGTGAGATTAGGTTTAATATACATTTCACCAGTGGAGACTGCTACTTAATGGGGGTGGCAGGTCGTTGACTCATAATTGCAGGAAGCAAGAAGCACACAAGCTCCCCTAACCAATCACAAAGCTGCTGTTTCCAGCATGACAGCAGCACTGTGATTGGTCTGAGCACCGCAGTTTGGCGCTCAGACAGGTACTGGAAGCCTGTGCATGTTCTCCACCATGGCTGTGCAATTCAGCCGGGTGGGGAACATGCTAAGTGTGCATGACTGTTTGGCTAGCCCAAGACAGTCATGCACACTTAGAGAGAGCCCACCACTCCTTCCCCTGCTGTGGCCATCCCAGCCCACCTGCACCTACGTCAGTACGGATAAATAAAATGATAATAACAGTGCATTATTAGCATTTTATCTTTCCTTTTTGAATTGCTCACAGAGTAGTGGGATGACGCTCCTCCGCCTGAGCAGAGGAACCGCTGCTGCACATCACCTAAGACCACTTGTCAACAAGGGCCAGCCCTTAGGGCGATATGGGTGCTCACTTGCAATGTTTTCTCTGCAGAGGCATCACTTCTCAGGGTGTGAGGGGAACTCAGCTCATGACCAGTGATTACTTCAGCTCTTTGGGGCAACCTCTAAGAGAGATCTCTCTGAAACCACACTGTGCAAATATACGGTTTGTGATTATATGGCCCTTATTAATAGGTGTCCTCCCTCCTCGTAAACAACATTACTCTGGGTAGAGGTGTTTAACAGGTGTGGCAAATGCCTCTTATTCTGAGTTTTCTACTTGAAATGAGGCAAACATACAGAATACCATACCAAATTTTGCATGTTTTGCATTTTGTCTTGGCCTTTGCTCCTGATGGATGCGAAAGGTCTGACCTGCCAAAGTTTATCAGGGGAAAACTTCAAGGGTGTTATAATTATCACACAACTCGTACTTCCAATCCGTGTGCAAACTTATGTTTGTATAAGGTATACAATATTGCCCTGAACTTGTGATCACAGTCTATGAAGTAATCAGAAGGAAATTGTCAGGAGGTGGTAAACTCAATTCTCTGTTGATATCCCAGGGTTGACAGTTTGATACATAGATTTAATGCACTCTTTTGTAACAATGGAATTTTCAAAGGGCAAAGTAAGTGAAAGCATTTTCTCTCCAGTCGCTTGAGTATAGAACTAGAGTCCCATGTCTTCATTTTGTAAGATTACTTTTATTTAGTTATGCTACATTAAGGGCTGACCTTTTTGGGATGACAGTCGCTGGACGGGATTTGTTCACATAGTCTACCATCTGTTTGTTCAGATCAGCAAGTCGGGCCATGGCCATCTCGGAAGAAGATAACGCCGCCTTCACCTGTTGGGGTAGAGCAGAAGTGATATGACGATGCAATGATCCTCAATAGAAAGCACAGGCAACTATGTGGGTCCCACACATGATCCTTCAATGTGCCAAACCAATGCAACGCCATGTCATATGATCGTTATATAACAGAACATATGCAAAGCCATGTGCATGACCCTACACAACTCAAATCAATTAATTGCCCAAACATTAAGGTAAGCGACCAAAGTCCCCGACCTGGGAGTATTGCTCAAGGTTATCTGTAATCTGCATATGGACCAGATGACCACTGTTTTTATTGCCCACCTTTGGTTAGAAGCCCATGGCTTTCTATAAATTCGATAACAGAACTGACTTTGATGCACAACATCTGCTACATAAATCGTCCCCAGCTTCATGCTTGCTATCTCAGCACTATTTATGTCTTGTGTTTATTCTTCACTTTTAGGGCCAGACTGGGAACCGAAACCGGCCCTGGCAAACTGCTCGGCTTGCACCCCCTGGGTGAGAGAGGTACAGCCGAGCAGTTTGCGAGGGCCGGTTTCAGCCGATTTTGTAACAGGGGGCCGATATTTCCGACCCCTGGTAACAACAAGCATTTACAATGCAATGGTCTCGGCATTGTTAAAGTTAGAGCTATTGGCATTGCTCATGACATTATTTTTGTTTTTAAAACATCTCTGTCTCTCTCTCACAAAAATAAGTCTTATTTTTGTGTGAGAGAGAGAGATGTTTTACAGAAAAATAATGTCATGAGCAATGCCAATAGCTCTAACTTTAACAATGCCGAGACCATTGCATTGTAAATGCTTGTTATATTTAGTTCACGGTTGTGTTTATCTGCGAACCAGGCCCGGTTATTAAACAAATAAGCCAGGCACGACAGTAGCCAATTGATGGAATCACGGATCAGGCACTTCTAGATTTCAAAGACACTTGACCGCAGAGCTTCCGTAATTCAATGGGGCTTCTGGTTAAGGCTTCTATGCGTAAACAGGGGGCAGCACTGCCCTTTGCAGCAGCGTTACTGTACTCAGAACAGGGCAGTGGTGGAATGTTACTGCGGAGCTGATGAGCTTTTGGGACAGTGTCATTCATTCTTAGCAGAGGGGTTGTTGACCTTTTACAATTGCAGTACAGCCTATCTGCAAAGCTGCAGTGCCGCTTTTATTGATTTTCGAGACCCCAAGGCAAGTTATATTTGTGTTGCCCCTGTTCGGCACAACTTTTTGTTTTATTATCAACTCTCTGCCAATACAAGTCCACTAATAGCAAACACTCGTGCATGACAGGTTAAAGGTAGAGCAAGAGAGATAGACAGAGAGATGAACTTCACTTTCCCAGGTCCCCTTGGAAGGTGGGGCTCTGGGCAATTGGACACTTTGTCGTGTCTTATAACGTCTCTGCAAACCGCTGACTTGCTAATGGATCGATATTGCCACTGGTCAGCAGAGCTGATGTTTTATGTTAGTTCAGTACTGACACTTCTCAGTGGGGCTCTTGCACTTTCCATGGGACACTGGTGTCACTTCTTAGCAGCACCGGCACTTCCCAGCGAAATTACAGCACTATTGATGTGCAATAGTGGTACGTCTTATTCACACTTCTGCATCTTCATGGCGTGGCGCCTCAGCACATCCTTGAGTTTCTATGAAAGCAGTTACATTCTTCTTGGCGCTGTTCAGCACAGCTGTAGTAGTACTTTCAGTGGGTGGGACAGCGGTGGTATTTCTCAACAAATGGGGTATTTTAAACAGACCTAAGTAGCAATTCTCGACAATGTTGTAAGGGTAACACGAATGTTGCTTGCTAGCGAGGATGCTACACACGTAATGCTCAAGTTAGCACTTCTCAGTTGAGAGCTATACTTTCATTGGTACAGGACATGCACCTGGCCACCTTTGGCACTTCTCGACTGAGGAGCTCTGCTTGCATCGGTACAGTAGATGTATCTGACCAACTTCGGCACTTTTCCAAGCAGGAGCTATACTTCCAGTGTTACTTTAATAAGCACCTAGTAAACCTCGGCACTTCTCTATTGAGGAGCTATACTTCCTCTGGCACAGTACATACAGCTGGCCATCTTTAGTACTTCTTGACTGAGGAGCTCTGCTTCCAGTGGTACAGTACGTGCACCTGACCAACTTCGGCACTTCTCTGTGACGAGCTATACTTTCAGAGGTACAGTACGTACACCTGATGTTCTTTAAAAAGAGAAGGACTCGCAAACCTGCTAAACATGACGCAGGAAGGGCACATCTACCAGAGCTCCTTTAGTGCAAAATAAGATAGCCGAGCCGGGCACTTCTCGGACATGTACCTACCTTTAATGAGAAGGGCAGCACTGGCTCGGTTCAGTAGGGTAGCTGTACATTTCATGACAGCGGTGCCACTTCTCAATCAACGTCAGTACTTCTGGTGGGATCCTTCCCAGCACTTTAAAACTGCCCTTTAACTATCCCACTTTAGGATGGTGGCGGCTACCACACAGAGCACGGCTACCACACAGAGCACGGCTGCCCCAGCGCTTGTGTTTTTCACACTTTGTAAAAATTCCGGGCTGAGAGAAGGGGGCTGCAGCTCCGGGCACGCTCGGGACAACAGTAGCCGGCACTTCTTAACGAGGTGCTTCGGTGGCTCCTAAGGGTTAAGCCAACAACTTTGGAGGGCGTTAAAGCCGCCGCCGCTGCTGCCTGCCACGCCACACTCTGCAGCGGCCCTGAATTAGCATATCCGACCTCCTGAGAGAGAAGTCAAGTGATATGTGAGTCTGGGGCCGCGCGCGCCCAGGGAGCGAGGGGGAGGCCCCTGAGGCCGCCATTGGTCAGCGGCGGTGGCAGCTCCTTGGCGGAGGGGCCGGAGCTGCCCGTGCACCAGCCTTCCGCTGGAGCTGCGGCTTGCACAGCGCGAGGGGCGGGAGGCAGGGGGACAGGCCGGCAGCAGCAGCAGGAGGAGGAGGCGGTGGCGAGGGGGAGGGAAGAACAGACACTGGGCAAAAGAAACAGGGAGGGCCTTTGACGCGGGGCGCCCGGGGGCAGAGAGAAGCTGCCTGGGCGTTATTCTGTTCATGGCAAGTGCGGGGCGCGCTGCTCGCCGCAGGCTGCTGCCGCTCGCCGCGCCTCCCGCTCCTCCTCCTCGCTCTCCTCCATTGTACGATGCTGCGCGCAGCCCTGCCCAGGGGCGCCGGGGAGGCTTGAGCGGCAGCCGGTGGGCAGCGGCCCCCGAGTCCCATGGAGCTGCCACCCAAGGCGTGAGGGGCCGCCTGTCCGTCTGTCCCTCCCCATGCTCTAGCGCTCAGGTGCAGGCTGCATGCGGTAACTGGGGGGAGATGTCAACATGTTTTATGTCTGTGCGCTCCTGTGCTGCTTGTGACCGACCTGTCTGTAGGCAGCAGGGATCGCGATCCACCGAGCTGTGGAGATACACTGACCCAGGGAGGTAACCCGTTATATTGCGATAACTCAGTCGATCCATTGGGGTTGATCGGTCAGGGTGCTGCAGGTTGGATTGGGGACTTTGGCAGAATCGCCCGAACTTGGTCCTCTTTTATATAGAATCGTCCCCTCTCCTGCAGGACGCTATCACAGGGGCGAGTTAGTCTGCTTCTGGGAAACTTCAGTTTAAAGTGAAATCCTCGGGCGCCAGCGGCCGTGCCTCGCTCTATCACCATGACTTTTTTTTTCTTGAATAGCGCGATACTGTCTGGTGCTGAAGGCGAGGAAACGCAGCGTCCTTTTCGGATTCGGGGGCGTGTTTTGCTGTTGTCTCCTCCTTGAGACTTCTCGCAAAAAACACGCCCCCCGATCCGAAAAGGAAGGGGCCTAATCGGAGTGACTGACCTCTTCTCCAGTGGCTGGCCAGCATTTAAGAGGCCAGCCAATGGAGAACAGGGGAGAAGAGGGGCGGGTTCAAGCCCCTCTTCTCCAAGTCATTAAATCTCCGACTTCCGGTTCTGCCTTTCGGCAGACCGGTAGTCCTCGACCTAAAAATGGCTCCCAGGGACCCCAAACCAGCCCCCACCCTAGCGGCCCACCGGGGAAACACCCGGTGCCCGCTACGGCCAGTCCAGCCCTGTTCACTTTTCTTAAAGAATTTGCTGATTCATTCTTCACTAATTTGGTTGGTAGGTGGTAACAATCGCTCCCATAATATGAGTGTGTATATTACATCTTAAAATTATTACTCCTAATCCTCCCATTTAGCAATTTCAGTATCTCTTTATTAGTCCTTACATACCCTTTCATCTAGCATTTTTAACTTAGTCCGAAATGGATTCTGCTTTAAGTTATGTACATTTAGGGAGCATTTTGTCCCTTAAAGGAAGGATGTGGAACCCGCCCCTCCTCCCCCGATAGTGGACTTGCATTCACCAGCAGCACCAGGAGTGGAGTTACCACCGATAAAAAAGGTGTCTAGATTCCAGTGACTAATCCTAAAAGGACAGCCATGTTGTGTTGCATTGCATTATGTTATTTTTCTCTATTGCCCTTTCCCTTTAAATCCTCCTGTGTACTTTTAACTCTGGCACCTGCCATGCCGTTTGATCTGATTCCATTTGGAATTAGAATCCTTGTTATTCTGCTGCTGGACTTTGACTGAGCAGTACTGTGTCTCATGAAATAAACTTCTTTAACCTTCACTTGGACTTCTTACTTCAATTTTTAAGGATTTTACATGTTGGCTGCCACATCATTTTTCGCTCCTGTCCAGCCCATCTCAGGGATAGTAACCCACCCCTGTTCAAAGGGTAACATTTCAAACTATGAACTAGTTCTAAACCAGGGCCTGATTCACAAAAGTACCTTTCATTTTTGAGTAAGTTTACACATGTTTAGCTATCCACCAAATTAAAGGACCTATGGGCTATACAACTTTGAGTAATTTGCACTCTAGAGCCTTTAATCCGAATGTATCTTAACTTAAATTTTGGGGAGTAAATTTACACTTGGATTTTGTGAATAGCCAGAATGAAGTAAACATACTCAAAGTGTATAGCCCCACGCTCTTCAGTGTGGTGGAGACATGCAAGTTACAGTTTCGGAGTAAATTTACACTCAGATTTTGTGAACAGCCAAAAAGTAGTTAACTTACTCAAAAATGTAAGTTACTCAAAAGTGCAATTTTACCTTTGTGAACCAGGTAAGCATTCTCCAGACCAGCTCCAATCAGTTTCTTCTGGAGATGGGGTACTGAGTGAGGGACAAAAGGCGGGTGTTCGATACTCTGCAGTGATGTATGCAGTGGTAACACAGCTTCGGTTTCTGCAACTTGTAATCTTCCTCCAACGCACCAAACATTCCACCAGCTTTTCCCATTGTACTGGTACACTGATCATCAGATATCCCCTTGGGATCCACATTCTTGTAGGCGGTCTTTAAAACCTCGCTTTCTATCTTGTACTGGTCTTGTAGGTCCATACTTCCTAACTACATGAGGTTGCATTTAGTTCCACTAGGCATCATTTGATCACACTGAGGCTATTCTCTAACTTTTATAAATCATTTTGCTCCCCAAGTTATCACCCTGATTGTATGTCTTCGTTCCACCTGCAAAGATGCACTCATTTCCTTTTCAATGTTACCATGCACTGAAGAACAACAGACTTTGGATGGTCTACTCATGCAAAGATGCACCCATTTCCTTTCATTTCCTCTCTAATGACAGATATGCATTCACTAAAGAACAATAGAGTGATAAATGATCCATAAGATACCCCATAAGATATCCCACTTGTCCCCTACATGTCCTCAGCTCTATTTTCTGCATGTCACACAGCCATATCATATCCACGCTAGCTACAATTGTCCCACACTCCCCCCACGCCAGGATGTCTGATATTACCCAGGCCCCACGCAGTTCCATATTGAATTTTAAATTAAATCTAAATAGACGCCTTCTATCAGCCCCCAATTATGTATTTCCATAAGCGTCCAGTCACAGTGGCATTCTGCCATAAATTTCAGCGTATAAAAATTATGCTCCTGTGGGCATTGTACCATGTGTGTACACTGAGCTCATCAATGTCAGCCACACCTTTGAAAGAGCAGGGCTTTATATTGGGTACTGGGACCTTCACAAATTTGTCTTCAAATATTTCTAGCTCCCTTTATTGCCAGAGACACATCTTACCCATATTTCAATATATATTTTGCAGCTCATAAAACACGCCTCCAGATGTTTGGCTTAGCAATTAGAAAGTATTTGCTGCTGACCTCCTTTTCCCATTTGTTTTTTAATGTGAGGTGATGTCCCCTTATCAGGGGTGACATTTTTAACAATTAACACAGTGATTACAAACACCTAAAGGATGAATGGTAAGTTTATATTATTACGTGAAGCAAATAGTCCTTTTTAGGTCTCGCATGGCGTAGACTGTGCAGACATGCGCAGTCTCGCTGGCGAGATTTAATGATTTAGAGGAGATTTCTCTAGTGGGCTTTAAGCCCCGCCCCTCTTTTCCATTGGCTGGCATCACCGTTTATGCTAAACGGTGGCCAGCCATTGGAAAAGAGCGTTTAGTGACGTACACTTTTCTCTTTTAGAGCCGTCCCAGTTGGACTGGCTCGGTTCCTTTACGTTTGTGGTAAAAGCTTTTCTTATCTTTATGGGGCCATGTGTTTCAAACATATGGCCCCATAAAGACAAGAAAGCTTTCATAAAGGACGAAAGTGAAAGCGGACTGGGGAGCAGTGGGGGCTCTGCAGGCGCCTTTGCGGGAGGGAGGGCGGGTCATCAGAGGGGCAGATCACTTGTTTTCGTCAGTGGGTGGTCTATCTTCTTGTTGAAATATCTTCTGGTTCCCTAACCAGCACAAAGACAACGGAACTCGTACCCATATGACGCTCTGATGTAAAAGACAACCCGGTGACAGAAAATAGGGACACATTGACACTAAAAATGTACTCGTGAAATAGTCGTCCATGACAAAAGCTATTTATTCCTTCTTCATCCTTCGCTGGTTCTCGCGCATAAAAGGGAACAAATGGAAAAGAAGCTTCGCGCCTGTGAGAGGAAGCGCAGGGACGCTGCTGACGCACGCGCCAGGTGGGCTGTCCATCCTCGCCTGCCTCGGTCCTGGATTTGCCTCGTGGGTGTAAAGTGACGCACCGTGTATTTATAGCTCAATGCCAATATTCCAGCTGCGGCCTTTGTGAAACGTGCTTTACTTAGGGGAAATAGTCGCTTCTCTGAATTTTGTTTAAAATGGAGCTTGCTCCCCGGAACACTCGCGTCTACCGTACCTACTCGCAGATTCGCCAAGTAGAAATGCAATAAAAAAATTCCCTTATGAAAGCAATCATTAACAGCAAAGAAAGCATTCACATCATTGAGCACCATGCTAAATCCCAGCCATCGTGGAGTAATTAGCGGACCGGCTTTGACAACGGATGCGTTGGTTTCCATGGAAATAACGAAACCTAGCAGAGGTAAACGTTAATGAAAACAGAAGTGTTTTTCTACAATGAAAAGCAAAGTGAGTTCTGTTGCTCTGATATTACAAGTAAACTGTAAATCAAATGATGATTTGGAACCGGTGCTTAATTTGTGCTCAAAAGGGAGAAAGAAGGGGAAGAAAAAAGTGAAAACTGAAGAAAGAATGGTCAAAAAAGAACCTGCAAGAGGAATGAGATAAAAAGGTAGGAATAGATGGGTGGTAGAATAGAACAAGCATTGGCATAGCCAATAGGTCTCACCTTTGGGAACTTATAAGTGTTTAGCCATGCAACAGTTGATGTTGTTGCACCAAGGGTATTGTGCTGGATAACTAAACACTTATAAGGTCCCAAAGGCGAGATCTATTGGCTATGCCAATGCTTGTTAAGTTTAGACGTGGTTAACCTACCACGATCTTACAGGAGGCTTACATCCCACCCATTGCTTACCATAAGTTACCTTTATTTTCACTCATTTGCTTGCTGCTTTTTCGATGGCTAATCCATTTTGCATTTGTCCCTCCCCTGGAGCACAGCCTCTTTACTTGTGTGCTTCCACTGCTGGGAAACTATTATTTTCTTTTTGCTTAAGCACCCCACGAGAGTGCATGTGTTTTCTTGTGGTGTCCTTCTCTCCCCCTTACCGTGTTGCTCTCTCTCGTCCATCTGTTTTTCACCACCCACACGGCTGTGTCTTGTGCCTCCATGCATGAGCCCTCCAGCGGTGCATGTGTTTTCCAGTGGTGTCTATCATGTGCTTCTCTCCTCCTTCCCGTCCCGTGTTGCGCTCTCTCTCTCTCTCGTCCATTTGTTTTTCACCACCCCACAGTGCCCTGTCTTGTGCCTCCATGCTTGAGCCCTCCATGAGTGCATGCGTTTTACAGATGTATCCCTTTAATCCACACTTTGCAAATCACCAATGGGGTGTTCTGATTTTTTTACAGTATTCTTTTGCTCCAAGTTCTGCACTATGAGTGTCCAGAAATTTTTTTACTGTGCCCATCAGAATTATATGTTCTGTATATTTCACATAACGATTTCAGCTCCTGCAATCAACTGAAATCACGGACACATTCAGAAGTAACCATATGAGAATCAGTGAGGAAACACCGATTCCTGTGTATTATTATGTGTATTATTTCCCCAAATCTGGTTATTCCCTGCCCCAGCATGGACAGGACCCCTGATAACGGAAAGTCTGGGGTACAGAAATAATAGGGATTATAAAGGGTCACTCATTATGGGAGCCCATGTGTAAGACTAAATAATCACTGGAAATCTATTGATCTATGATGAGAAGCATAGTCATGTTTGCTTTAATCTGACTCCTGTGCATATTCCTTGCAGGAACTTTTTAAGTGTTTGTATCAAAACACTCCTGCCCTTCCTTCTGGGTTGGAGCATGGATAGTTATGAATAAAGTGTGGCCTTATTGCCACACTGTTTCATATTGGACATGTTACTGCTACCTTTCTCAGCAGAACCAGTGTCCTAGACATAGTCTTGTATAGTATATGAATGCAGGTACATAACATGCTACAGTACCTCGTCTGCCACGTCGTCCAACTCTGGGTGAAGCTCTTCCGTCACAATGGAGACGTCTTCTTCTGCAAGCTTCGCATAAAAGCTGAAAAACTACATTAACAAAGCAACAGAAGAACAAAGGGGGTTAAAGTGTTTTCATTTTGATCATTTAAAAAGATCCACTAATTGGTCACTTTAGAATACCTAGAGTTTGGTTGTCGTTGACATTTGATGCTTACATGTATGTAAGTCTCTCTGCGAAGACACCAGCTCACTAATGACACTAGCATTGTAGAAGAATAGATGAGACAGCAAAAAGTAAAATAATACAAGAGGAAAAGGGACAGGTAACAAAAAGGATATTATGAGGGACCACTCAAGGGCCACTATTTTTTTCAAACGAAATTGCCCTGTGTGTTGCCTTGAGCTCTGTTGACTGTTCCAGAGTCAGGATGCAGCCTCTTCAAGATGAACTAGTTATAGAGTCCCATGGTTATGCTGTAAAGGATTAATTAAACTCCATGTTCATCAGCGACCAGTACCCCCAAGTACAGTGACTAGATGATGAGAGGCAGTGGGGTGGGTCTACATACTGCTCCAGTAGAAGTACCATGGTCCTATGTATGGTTTAAAGATATGAGCAAATCTGCTGATGGGTGAGACGTTGGACAGAACAGATAGGTGCAAACAATTTATATTTATGACAGCAATTTAGGCCTTCTTGGAACCAGTGGGGAAATATCTGCTCAGGGGATCTCGAAGGGTAGAAGCAAAAACCTGGTGTGAAATAATCTATGCAGAAGCTGTAGGACCAAAATGTATAGCGTGGAATCACCTATGTAGGAGTGGATATAGCAAAAACCATTGGTTTGGGAAAATCTATGTTGGGATCTCGAAGGGTAGAAGCAAAAACCTGGTGTGAAATAATCTATGCAGAAGCTGTAGGACCAAAATGTATAGCGTGGAATCACCTATGTAGGAGTGGATATAGCAAAAACCATTGGTTTGGGAAAATCTATGTTGGGATCTCGAAGGGTAGAAGCAAAAACCTGGTGTGAAATAATCTATGCAGAAGCTGTAGGACCAAAATGTATAGCGTGGAATCACCTATGTAGGAGTGGATATAGCAAAAACCATTGGTTTGGGAAAATCTATGTTGGAGCTGTAGGAGTAAAACTATGGGTGTGGGATTTAGCTAAGCAGGAGCTGTGAGGGTAAAATGATGGGCATGAATAGGGTGAGATGTTTGTAGATTGCGGTGTTGAATTTGTTGTGTGATGTCTTGCGGTGTTGGAGTGTTGAGTGATTGTGAGATCAGGCTGTGAGCGCGCGCAGCCCGGGAAAATCTTAGACTCGTCGAGTAGCTTAAGTGATTCTGGTGTAGAAGACACCCAAGGTAGATTTTTTTGACCACCGAAAGGGGATCGTGAGAAGTCATCGATTACCCGGACCGAGATAGGGAGCGAATGTGTGAGTGCGTGAGGAACCAACGCTGGTCGTGGGTTGTTGTACGTGGAATTTGAGCATTTGAAACCTATCAGAGGCAATTGTCCGGTCGTTCGCGGACAGACAGTTGCCAGTTGAGGTCGACAATTTCGAGAGTCTGTGGACGGACAGTCAGAGAAATAACTTGTTTGGGACAAACGGTTATTTCAGCGTGTGAATGGGACGAATGCAAGCGTGAGACGTGAAGTGTGAAGGAGGGGGAACTGCTGCGAGCGGAAGAAAAGTGACGTCAGAAGGTGCCGCGCTGCGATAGGTCGGTTGGTGTGAGTCGCGTTGCTATTGGTGGATTTCACATCAGGAAGTGAACGAAAACATTGTGCGCAAGCAAAAATCTGTTCATCGTGAAATGTTTTAAGGTTTTCCGAGCATTATGTAGAGGTGACAAACATGTGGTTACTCGTGGGTGAGAAAAAGCCCCTCCCGAGGATACTCCGGCGTATTATATGGCAAGAAATGTGGGGTTGCATACCATAATTTGGCTTGAAAATTGGCATAAAATGACCCAAGGTGAGGGAGAATTGGCTTTCCCACGATATGGTTCCTTCAGGTTGGAAGTGTTGTATCAGTTGAAATCTGTAATGGCGGCACTACAACCTTTGCCGAGACCAACTCAGTTTGAGGCATTGCATGCATGGATTAGAGCAGCACACGACATGCAGAGAGACCGCAGTCAGGGAAGGGTGAAGAAGTCAATTAAGGCATTCCAAGAAGTGAGGTGGGATGCACAAGAGAAGAGGTGGAGAGTACAAACTATAGAAGGGGACAGGTTGTACCCACTACTGGAGAAGATAGACAGTGCTAAGTCAAAGAGTGCGGATGACGATTACAGCGATACAGATGACAGTCTAGTAGAGAGGTTGTTGTCTGAGAGACCACCTCCATACAATCCAGACTCTTATGAAGGGAAGTCGGCTCCAGCAGAAGGGACTAGTGAATTACAGACTCAGTCAGAGGCTAGAGTAGAAGGGAAAATCTCGACAGGAACTGAGGGCATGAAAAATCAGTCTGTATTAAGCACTGAGGTTGGGAGAGGTGTGAGGTTACCGGATGCTCTAAAGGTACCGGTTACCATTGGGCCTATTGTTTCAGTTTACGACCCAGATCAAGAGAAAGTTGGGAGTCTAGCACAGTCAGCTGTAGGAGCGAGGAGTGGGATCGAGGGAAATGAATCAGTGAGTGGAATGGAGCAGACTCCGAAACCCATAGAATGGAGTACGCCATTGCCAGCTACATCAGATTCTTCGAGGGGACAGGCGGATGCGAGATCAGTGAGGCCGAGGTCTTTGGTCGAGTCAAGATCAGATTTGCGGATGTGGGCACCGCCAGTGAGAAATCAGAGTCAGAGTGAGAGAACTGTAGAAAGTGAACGAGGCACTGTAGCAAATCGTTCTGTTCCTATGAGCATGTCAGAAGAGAATAGATCTCAGGAACGGGAATGCGATTATGATGAACGGAATGAAGCAGCTTGTCGAGAAATATTGAATGGAGCTCTGAAAGGAAGAATGTTAGATGTTATAAGGTTGAAAGAAGAAGTAGATGAGATAATAAGTGGAAATTTGCCTCTTGAAAGAATGTACATGTAGGAGCAAGACGAGTTACTGTTTGTAGCGAAGGATGTGAATCGCAAGGCAAGAACTGCACAAGTGAAGTTGTCAGATCTGGCTAAGAAGTATGATGTGGACCGGTCTAAAACGAAATCATTGCAGGGAAGCCATAGATTGCAGTATAGCGACCAAGAATTGGAAGAGAAGAGGGTCATGGGATTGAAGACCCATATCAAAGATTTGATTGTAGCAATGCGTACATGGATTATGCTTGACAAGTGGGAAGAAAGGTGGTCCAAGAAGAAGAGTTCTAGAAGGACGATAGGAGAGACGCCACCTCCATGTGTGGGAATGATGGATGTAGGAAATTTTCCTTTACGAGAGGTACAGAATGGAGGGTATGTGCATGTGCCTAGGAGTAGGGGTGATTTGGCTGCATTTACGAACGATTTTCCCCATTTGAGGGAACAGCCTGTCGAGTGGTACAAGCAGGTTGACCGGTTTGTCAAAATCTCGAAGATGTTGTGGATTGATTTGAGCACATTGTTTGACATTGTGGTTCCGAGTGATTTATGGTCGGCATGTAAGATCGCTGTTGAGTGGCCAACTTCAGAGCCTGACAGGGATCCCATCTCAAATGGTCCGTCACCCATAGTCATTAAGAAGTTTGAACAGGTGATTACGTGGCTGAAGTCGAAAATTTCACCTCAGGATATTGATTGGGTCAAGATAGATCGGATGGTGCAAGAGCCAAAGGAGACGGTACATGAGTTTTATGAAAGACTCTTGCAGGCCTTCAAGCAGTACAGTGGATTAGATGTATTGGATACAAAAGACATGGGACAGTTTGTTTCGAAGTTTGTGTTGGGATTGAGACCAGAGGTTAGTCTCATGATACAGCAGCATTTGATTTGTTGGCAGAATAAGCCGGTGGATGAGATTTTGGGGTATGCTAGGTATTGTAGTGATGAGATAGAATCGAAGCACAGGAAGTTGCAGGACAAATTGATGCTTGTTCAGATGCAAACGGCTCAGGAACAGCCTAATGGAGGAACGTTAGGAAGGAAGCAGGGGAATAACCAAGGAGGAAATCAGAATGTCCAACGTCAGGGAAGACCAAAGTCAGTTTCAAATTTCAAATTTCAAATAATCTTTATTCGGTTATTAAAAATAGCCATAAAAGATACATATTATACAATCGGGCCTTATAAAACACAGTATTCCATACATTAATAAATAATTCATGTTAAAACAAGCAACTTAAAAAGCAGACATTCCCTGTCATCCTTAAGCGGGAGAGCTATACACTTATACTCTACTCCTTTCTTAATTTTAGTTCCTTTATTAATGCTCATTTATAGTGCCGTCGACCCCATTACTCCTCTCCCCTAGTTTTCCTCAGCTTGACTGCCAGGCGCAGAAAATGTACCATGCTAAACAGTGTGAAAGTATCAGCAGCGAGCTTAAGAAATAGGAGGGCCACTTTGGCCTGTTCAATATTTGCACGTTTAAGTAATGTTTTTAAAAACAATGAACGTGGATAAGAATAGTAGGGGCACAATAAAACAAAATGCAGGGTGTCTTGCGGAGATCTAAGATCGCAGCCGCAACACCCTTTTGTGCTTATATCATGTACAAAACCTGCCGGGACAGCCAAAATATGGTGTAGCAAGTCTAATCTAAATCTAGACATTAAATATCTATCATGTCTATTATACATGTTTGCTAAATAAAATTCCATGCCCGGCTGAGTTTTGATGAGCTGGTGTGATCTCACTGTGCTTTTAGACCCCTCTTTTACTTCTCTAGTCCTAGGCAAGTACTGCCTGCAGGCTTTCTTTATGCTGCCCTTATCTTTATTGGCCAGCGTGCTTGGCTCATTAAAGGACTTTTCATAACCCAGCCTGGTCAGAACATCCCTTACATATCTTAGCCATGGTATTTTAGTCCACTTATCCCCTTTCATGCAATCCTGTATAATTAATCTACTCAGGGTGGCCTCTGGATTAGTCCATATTTTTACCCAACAGGAAATTGGGTTAGAGGCAGCATGATCCGTAAGGTAATCCATACCCAGTTCCTCATGGGCAACATACGAGGAGACGCTTATAGGGACCTGCAGAAGCCTTTTTAGGAATGTATCTTCTTCTTTTTGAATGTTCCCCATATCACGAAAGCCCCAGGCCTCGCTTCCATAGAGGATCTTTGAGCAGCAAACAGAACTATATAACTGGGTAATTTCGTGCGGGGACCAGCGACCCAATCTTGTTGCGAAATTCATAATGGATCCCACAGCACTCGGAAATTGACTACATTTCAAGCTTACTAGGGGTTTGAAGCTAAGTTCTTGGTCAAAGACAATCCCCAAGTAATTAAAAGTTTTTACTTTTTCCAATGTATGGGTGTCTATTGAGAAGCTATAGTTCTTAACCGGTTTTTTGCCTACTTCCATAACATACGACTTGGATAAATTGGGCACTAAATCTAGGTCCGCCATAAACCTGACGAACCCATTTATAAGCAACTGCAGACTCCTTCCTGTGCGGGCCAAAAGTACCGCATCATCTGCATAAAGGAGGACTGGTATGCTTCTCCTTCCTATACAAGGGCAGTCTGCGTCCAGCCCCCCCAGTGCTTTATCTAGCCCATTTACATATAATGTGAATAAAAAAGGGGCCAGGATGCAGCCTTGCCGCACCCCTCCCCGGCAGTGGAACTCCTCAGTCAGGTCGCGCTCATCTGTAAATCTCACCTGTGCCGTAGTTTCAAAGTGGAGTGATTGAAGTATTCGTAGCAGACCCTGATCTATGCCCATCTCAGCCAGCATCTCCCACAGCTTCCTTCTGCTAACGCAGTCAAAAGCTGCTGAGAGGTCCATAAATGCTAAGTACACAGTGCCTTCCCTAGCCAGGGTGTATTTGGCCACTAGATGGTAGAGGTTAAGGCACTGGTCTGATGTTGAACGCCCACTCCTGAACCCATACTGGAGATCGGTAATGATGTTATATTCTTTAGCCCATTCCAAAAGACGATTAAGAATGACTCTCCCCATGATTTTCGCCGTGACATCTATGAGGGATATTGGGCGATAACATTGGGGGTCATTTCTATTCCCCTTTTTAAAAATTGGGACGATGACTGCCGTGGACCATGATCTCGGCATGCCCTCCTGACAGGCAGCATTTAATACCCTAACCAGTATTGGTGCCCACAGTTCCACCTGGCTTTTGAACAGGTCTGGTGGGATCCCATCAGGGCCAGGCGCTTTTCTTAACGTCAGGCCTTCTATACCAAGTTTCACTTCTTCCACCGTAAATGGTATACACTCACCCTCGGGTAATTCCAGAGTTTGGGATTGCAACGTCTCTGGATTACCCCGATTGTATAATTTAGAGAAGTGTGCTACCCATTCTTCCGGTAGGATATGGGATACTACCTGGGGCTTATTTGAATCTTGGAAACAAGGGTCATTTATTGTTTTCCAAAAGCTTGTCATGTCACGATGCTCCGCTGCTTCTTTTAGTGACTCCCAAGCTTGAGATTGAAGGCAATGCTTCCTTCTACTAATTGCCTTTTTATATTGGTTCCTGCATTCCATGATTGTGCCTCTGTCCCTTGGGGCTGTCTTGAGCGCCTGCTTCAGATTCCTATGTGCCTTCGAGCATTCTTTATCGAACCATCTTGGGCAAGGGTCTGTCTGCTTATTCATCTTACGCCTTAAGAGGCTATTAATCTGTTGGGCAGTGCCCTCAAATGCTGTAATCAGATCGCTCCCCTCAATGTTACTATCTAGGCATTTCCACATATAACTGTCATTCTCTACCAGGAGCGCTCTATGTAATGCCAGTCCATCAATCTTACACCATTTAATCCTCCTGCCCTGGTCCATTGCCTTGTATTGTCCCCCAGGAAACCTTTTATCTATTTTGGCACACTGATCTAGGGTCTCTATTGTTAATTCCAGAGGATTATGGTCGCTAAAAATGCTAGGGACTATCCCAAAGTGACTGACCCTGCCAGCTAAAGCATGGGAAACAAAAATATAGTCGATGATGGAATCGCAACCCCGCCCCTTAAATGATGGCGTCATTGAAACTGATGCACCATTCATGACTAGGTCCATTGTGTGTGTTAATGCAAATTTACCTAAAATCATGCCTAGTGCCATGCCTTCTCTAGAGTGCTCAACATGCCAGCCTTTTATGGAAGGACAGGCGTCCCATGAACCTCCTTCCTTCCCATTTCAAGTGTGGGCATGGGTGAGTATTAAAATCCCCCACTAAAATTATCCTGACGCTGGGATCTCCCGCATCATTTAGTCCAGAAATTCTCTGCTCTAATTCCGCCAAGTTGGACATAGATTGTCCTGCATTATAAAAATGTATAAAAATAACCTTAAGGCCCTTTGCAATGTATCTTATGCCCTGGAGGAATTCAGAATCCCACCCTAGGTCTTGCCAGCTCCCTTGCAGCGTCAATGCCGCATACAGAATTAGACCTCCCTTGGCTCGACCCATGGGTGATTTGCGTGCCGGGGTATAAAACAGTTTATAGCCCTCCAGGAACAGGCCACTGCAATCCGTTTCCCAAGCTTCCTGTAGGAAAATAATATTATATCCCTTGATAAAACTTTGCCATTCCTGGTTTGCCACTTTGGATGCAAGACCCGCAATGTTCCAAGACAGCAACCTTAACTCAGAGGTTGTGCGAGCCCTACCATCTGTGTCGTCTCTGGTCATCCTTTGTGTTATATTCGTCTCCAGGCTTATTTCTTGCGGGGCTGTATCTCCCACCACCCTTGCCTGCCCGGAAAGTATATCAATGTTAGCATCCTGGTTATTAGGTCCTATTTTACTTATGGTTCCTTGATTTCTTACTGCATCATATACTCTCTCCCCCACTGTATTTCCAACGCTCCCCAGTCAGTCCTGTTCGTCCAGGGCGGAATAATCAGTGAGGGCGGCAAATCTATTTGGGGCTAAGTACATATTGTCCCATCTGTTTTTCATAGGTAGTCTTGGCCCTTGCCGGGTCTGCCCAGGATCACGGGCACTATCCCTATAGAAGTAATGCAAAGGGAGCATCCTTACACACGACCCTCTCTCACTCTCCCCGTGCCGATTATCTAGGAGTTCTCTTACTAATCCCGGTGATCTATAGTTTACAATTATACAGTCGCCGGGGAACTTTTTCTCTCCTCGGCCAATCCAGGCTATCCTCCTGGCCATGAGGATGTGGTCATGTTGGAAACAATTAACTGGTATATTATTTTTAATCCAGTGTGCTGCTTTATTTATCAAGGTGCTAGTCGATTCCTCGGCTCCCTTGCTCAGTCCCGGGAATCCTACTAGCACCACTGCATATGGACTGGAGGCTGGGGGTAAGTCTAACATAGGAAGCCCAGGGGTGGCCTGCATGCAATCTATGCGGTCTGTCCCGCTATGCTTCGTGTGTTCCCTATGTTTCAGGCCAATAACTCTAGTCTCAAGTTGAGTATCTGAGTCATCCCGGGTTTCCCCATTCCAATTCTTGTTCCCCATATTACCAATGTTAGCTCCCTGTGATGCTTTACTACACCCTGCTTGTTCGTCTCCCCTTTTAGTTGGCTCCTTGTTTTTACAGTTCAACACTGTACTACCCTCCTCCCTCTCCTGCCCAGAGTCTCTAGCATGTTGTGGCTGAATTCGGGACGCAAGTTTGTTTATAGTCCCTTCCATATTCGTTATTTTCGCCATTACTGGCTCTAGCAAACGCTGTATGAGCTGTACCATTTTATTTTCTAGCTCTATTATAATTTGTTGGGTCCCACATGGCCCATTTTCATGGCAGCATCTAAGGCACCCTATTTTCTCCAAGTTTTTGATACTGCCTTTAATTGGTTTGGCAGCTCCCTTCCGGCTAGCTGTGTTGGAGCGCGTGCAACATTTTAAGCCACCCACCGCTGAGGGCCCCGTTCCGATTTTTTGAGTTTTAGTGCGTGTAGTTACGTCTTCCCCCAAGCTCTGTTCCAGATCAATCTCAACTTCTACTTGGTGATTGATGGACTCCTCCCTTATGGCTCCCCCATTCGTCGCTCCCTGTGATATAATTAACTGTAGGCTTTCTCTATCCTGTGGGCTGAGTGCGGCGCCTTGGTTGTCATTTGATGGCCCTATCCTGCCTGGACTTGTTATATCACCCTGCGGGTTATGGACTGTGATTAATGGTAAATTGGTAATATCAGCTTGAGTATACTGCTCCAAGGTAGACTCATTTGAATCTGCCGGAGCACCAGGCGTTACACAAGATGCTATATTGCCCAACGAGGATCTTTTTGTTGCTAATTGGGGGTCCAGGGACAATCTGCGCTCAGCCAATTGGATTTCATGTATTAATACGGATTCAGCTCTAGTAATGAAGGCATCCAGTGTCCCTTTAACCCCTCCCCCTACCCTCGTTTTAGCAATCTTATTTTTGACCATGATATCCCGGTCTTATATATCTTCTTCAGTCCCCCTAGTCGTAGGGTTAAACTATAAATCAGGCAAATATTGTGGCTGTAGAGCGCTGAAACCTTCTACATTGGTGTCAGCGTGTAGTCCGGCCGGGTGCTCAATGAACAACAGGCCACAAGTTCAATATATGCCAGAGTTTCTCCCCAGTACCAGTGTCCACTGTCAGATAACAAAATACAAATGTCACAATACACAGGTGGTGCAAAATACCTCTGTAGCAGGCTCAGCCCCCGGTGCTTACTTCGAGATGTATAGGACGTGGCCCAGCCCGGCCTCCGTCGGCCCCGGACGGCCACAGACGGCCCGCACTCTGCCCGGGCTCAGCCCGGCGCCGACCGCGCGCGTCCCGCGACGCGGGGAGAGCCTGGCTTGAAGTAGCGCCTCCGGGCGCGCTTTCCGCCGGATGTGGGCGGGTCGAAGATTGGTTGCTGGGGGCTGTAGTCCACCTCTACAGCGGCCTCGGAGTGACAAGAGGCGGCGAGGGAGACTACCGGCGGCAATGCAAGCAGGTAAGAGGAACTCTGCCCCCGAGCCAGAAGCCAGATAGAAACTGCTGCGTGGCGTGGCGCTGTGTGGCAGATTAGGCTGTGGTGCGATCCCCCCGCTCCACCGGGGGAGCCTGGCTTGAAGTAGCGCCTCCGGGCGCGCTTTCCGCCGGATGTGGGCGGGTCGAAGATTGGATGCTGGGGGCTGTAGTCCACCTCTACAGCGGCCTCGGAGTGACAAGAGGCGGCGAGGGAGACTACCGGCGGCAATACAAGCAGGTAAGAGGAACTCTGCCCCCGAGCCAGAAGCCAGATAGAAACTGCTGCGTGGCGTGGCGCTGTGTGGCAGATTAGGCTGTGGTGCGATCCCCCCGCTCCACCGGGGGAGCCTGGCTTGAAGTAGCGCCTCCGGGCGCGCTTTCCGCCGGATGTGGGCGGGTCGAAGATTGGCTGCTGGGGGCTGTAGTCCACCTCTACAGCGGCCTCGGAGTGACAAGAGGCGGCGAGGGAGACTACCGGCGGCAATACAAGCAGGTAAGAGGAACTCTGCCCCCGAGCCAGAAGCCAGATAGAAACTGCTGCGTGGCGTGGCGCTGTGTGGCAGATTAGGCTGTGGTGCGATCCCCCAAAGTCAGTTGATCCTAGGACAGGAATGGATGTGACGACATTGAAAAAGACCACTGCGTGTCATCTTTGTCACCAGGTGGGACACTGGAAACGCGAGTGCCCCCTGAATCCGATGAATCAGGTGCAGCAGGAAGTAGAGATAGTTCAAGTTCCTGTACCTGACATGGTTCCCACTGTGACTAGACCCAGGATGGTGAAAGGGGGGACTAGTAGTCCGCAGGTACAAGTTCCTCAGCCACCTAGGGTCCAAAATGTTCAGCAAGGAGTTCCAACTTACCAACAAATGCCCTTGTACGAAGGGTGCGAGGAGTTTGGTCCGGACCCGTTGGCATGACGGTGCCTGAGGGGGGGAGGTAGACTGCACGCTTGGAGCAGTCTTGGAGGTAGACCAGAGGGGACCATTTGTAGAAGCAGACATCGATGGTTACCCTATCACCTTTTTGGTTGACACTGGCGCTACCCGGTCTACTGTAAGATCAGCAGTATTCCCTAACCTACCCCTCTCGGGACAAGCTGAATTGCACCATCTATTGCACACCAAAGGGAGTTGAAGTACAGACAAAGGATGATGATGCGACCTTTAAGGTTGCAAATCAGCGCGTGTGTATAGAAATGTTCCGGCGCTGACAGTGGAGGAGCTTCCACTTGATTTGAGGGATTCTGTGTCAATTGACGTGTGGGACCTGAGTGGAGAAGAGATCGGATTGGTCAAAGGTGTAGATCCAGTGAAGATACAGGTCAAGCCGAATGTAGAATTCCCTAGGACGCCCCAGTTCAATTTGTCACCTGAGACAATTGCAGGGATCAAACCTGTAATTGAGTCTATGATCAAGCAGGGAATTCTGAAAGAGATCATGGGTAGCCCATGTAATTCACCTATCATGGGACTACAGAAACTGAGTGGGAAATTCAGGATTGTGCAAGACCTGTGAAAAATCAATGATATAGTTGCTCCCTGTTGTCCGGTGGTACCGAATCCGTCTGTTAACCCGTTTCAAATCCCATGTGAAGCTGAGTGGTTCACAGTGATTGACTTGTGTCAAGCGTTCTTCTCGATCCCACTCCATGAGGAAAGCCAATTCCTTTTTGCTTTCCGGCTGGAGAACGGTGTGTTAACGTGGTGTCGTATCCCACAGGGGTACACAGAGAGTCCATCGATCTTTAATCAGATCCTGAAGAAGAATCTTGAAAGTCTTGTGTTGCCGCAGAACTCTGTTCTGGTGCAATACATTGACGACTTGCTCGTAGCTTCAGAAACTGAAGACGCTTGCAGGATTGATACCATTGCTCTATTGAATCATTTGGCAGAGAATGGACACAAGGTGTCTCCGAATAAATTGCAGTACTGTCTGAGTGAAGTACAGTATTTGGGTCACAGAATTGAGAAGGGCAAGAGAAAGGTGTCACCAGATCGCATTGAGGCAATTATGAACATGCCTGTGCCCACCACTCAAAGAGAAGTCAGAATGTTCTTGGGAATGGTTGGTTACTGTCGCCAATGGATTCCCAACTTCTCCTTTGAAGCGAAGCCTTTGCAACGGCTGACGCACAAGGATGTGAGTGATCCGATACCATGGGACAACGACTGTTTGATGTCATTTTTGAGGCCGAGAGAAGCCCTGTGTCACGCTCCAGCTTTGGGGATGCCTGATTACAACAAGGCATTCACATTGTTCTGTTGCGAGAGAGAAGGTTGTGCATTGTCAGTCCTGACTCATAATCATGGAGGTGTCTGTAGACCAGTTGCCTACTTTTCAGCTACTTTAGATCCAGTAGCTTCTGCGTTGTCCGGATGTCTTAAATCCGTTGCTGCAACAGGTGTCAGTATCGAAAGATGTGAGAGCATTGTAATGGGACATCCACTTACAGTTTATGTGCCACACTCTGTTGGACTGTTGATGACTAGGACTAAAACACAGCACCTCATAAACAGGTTGACACGTTACACTTGCTGCAGAAAATGTAACATTGAAGAGGTGTACTGTTTTAAATCCGGCAACATTGATGCCTATTCCAAATGTGGATGATGAAGATTGTGAGGATCATGATTGTCTCGACGTGACTGAACTATGCACCAAACCGAGACGAGACATTGTTGATGAACCGCTCCTTGACCCTGATGAAATTTTCTTTGTGGACGGTTCATGTCTAAGAGACAATGTTGGTCGATTGAGAGCAGCGTTTGCTGTATGTACCATCACAGGGGTGGTTGAAGCTGCTTGTTTAGAGGGAGTACACTCCGCATAGGTAGCTGAAATCATTGCTTTGACCTGTGCCTGTTTGGCTGCTGATCAGATTCGGATAACGATTTATACCGATAGTCAGCACGGGTTTGGTGTTGTTTATGATTTCGGACAGTTATGGTCACAGAGAGGGTTTATGACATCTTCAGGTTCGCTCATCAGGAATGGGGAATGTGTGAGACAGTTGATGGAAGCATTACAATGCTCGAAAGAGATTGCTGTTGTCAAATGTTCTGCCCATTCCAAGGGAAGTGACTTTGTGTCTATGGGGAACAACTACGCCGACGAAGTTGCCCGATTCTGTGCAGAACAAGGATGCATTTACTGGAGGGTACACTGGAGAAAGTCAAGAAAGAACTGATCTCAGCATGATGTTAGCCATGGCCGATACATGGGAGGAGCTAAAACTATTGCAGGATGAGTTTCCTGATCAAGAAAGGGATGGCTGGATAAGATTGGGATGTGAGAAGGGAGATGTGGATGTGTGGGTTTCGAGTGATGGACGAGCTGTGCTACCGGAATGTCTGTTGAGTCCAATGGCAAGATTGATAAATGGTGCAGTACATCTTGGCAGAGATGCGATGGTGCGAGTTTTCAGACAGACATGGTACAATCCGAAGTTTCGTGGAGGTCAGGAGGGCCTTTCAATAGGATGCAGTTGGACTTTATTGAGATGCCGAAGTGTAATGGGTTGAGGTACATATTAGTTGTGGTATGTGTCTTTTCAAGATGGGTGGAGGCTTACCCAACACGTAGATGTAACACGCTCACTGTAGCTAAGCTGTTGTCGAGAGAGCTTATCCGGAGGTTCGGTTTTACGACCTCTTTGGAGTCAGACAGAGGGACACACTTCCATAGCGGAATCATGAAATTGCTCTGTGCTGCCTTGAATGTGGATCAGAGATTGCATTGCAGTTATCGACCAGAGGCTTCTGGGATTGTGGAACAAGTTAATGGGACTTTGAAAGCACGGATGGCGAAAGTGTGTTTGTCGACATCCCTGAAATGGCCTGACGCACTGCCCTTGGTCCTCATGAGCCTTCATAGTGTTCCTGATAGGAGGACAGGGTTGTCACCACATGAGATCTTAATGGGGAGGGCAATGCGAGTACCAGTGATACCTGCCACTGCTTTGATTAACATCGACTACTGTAAGGGAATGGCTGATGTAGTCCGTTCTGTGTCCCAGCAGGTGCAAGCAGCAACTGTTCCAGCCGCAAGTGACCTGTGCCACAACTTGTGCCCGGGATACTGGGTGCTTATGCGTAAACACATGAGGAAGAGTTGCCTGGATGTTCGTTAGCGTGGTCCGTACCAGGTGATACTGGTCACGAACACGGCAGTGAAGTGTGGGCGACTGCCGAACTGGGTGCATGCCTCCCATACCCGCAGAGTTCCAGCACCCTTGGAAGATACAGCCCCTCTCGTAAACAAAAATCCAGCTGAGATGGCAGGGCCATCTGAGAGGGCAAGCCAAGCTGTGATGGTTGCTGTGACAGTTGGTTGTGCACTAGATCGAGCTGAAAGGGGTTGTTCAAATCGAAGGCCCGAATTTGACTCAGATGGAGAAAGTGTTGCTGTGGGTGGAGTAGAGTCAAATTCAGCTGAAGAAGGAAGAAGTGCACAGGGTACCCGAAGGGAGAGCCGAAGTGCCACAGAAGCAGAAAGAGTTTGGCCCGTGAGTCAGAGGCGGCTGAACTTGAGATTGGCACCTGAAAGAGATCTTGCCCCAGTTTCTGAAACGTCTGAATCTGAACAAAGTGACGAAGAGCAAGCTCGAGCTAATCTGAGAAGGTCAAGGAGAACAAGAGTGCTGTGTCAAAGGTACGCCTCATCAGAGTGGACATACGCTGTGACTGATGCCAGGTGTATTGAGCACGGGGAGGGTTAGGTCCTTGACGCTGGTCAGCAATTCTCCGAACCTGAAAATAGACGTGCTATTACTGGTTCCAGGGGTGGAAATCAAAGGAATATTGACTCTCAATGTTCCGAATACACCACTTCTGAGCAAGATTCGTGAATTGATCTTGGAGACACTGGTTTTTCCGACTTTTGGTATTGTACCACCGCATCAAGAATTAGTGGTACTTCGTCTTGAAATTTTGCAGGGTGTCTTGGAGATTTTGGGAGCTGACCTTATTCTGGACTGAAGGTAAAAACTTTGTTGTACATAAAAGTCCAAAGAAGAAGATAACCTAGGCCCGAGTGGAAGAAGAATGAAGTTAGGGACTTTCTGTCAAGGCGATGAAAGAGGGCTAGGGAAATCTTTTTGTGGACTGTGTAAATAAGGAACTGAAAGTTGCAAGGGGATTTCCAGCTTTTGAAGTGTTGTCTGAACTGGTTAACAAGCAATATCTGGAGGAGAAAGAGACTCTTACTTGTTGCTGTCGAGCCAAGAACTTGGAGAACTTTGCAAAGATGGCAGATTCTGGAAATACTCACCGTAGGGCTAAATTAGTGATACGTACACTCTTAGGGTTGGTGATAGTTTCTATAGTTGTAATAGTTGTAGCCTCATATCGTTTCACATGAGCAGGAGGGGGAAGTACAGGGGACAGCTACACCTACCACCTCTAGCCAGAAGTAGGTTACTATAAGAGCTAAAAGAGCTTTGCCACTTGAAGAGTCGTGGATTTCACATAGATATATCTAGAAGTGATTTTAAGCTTAATGCGTATGCAAAATTGTTGTATGAATATGTGGATGCGAAAGATTGCTATGTGTGCATGCAGTTACCTTCCTCTGTAGATGAGGGTAGTAGATACCATCACCTTCCACTAACATAAGAAATTTCTTGTAGTTTGATGCTTAGTATCTTTTATGAGAGAAAACAGTTTGAGCATTTCTTTTCCAACTACGATGCAGTACTTCCTAAAGTTCCAGGTTATAAGCATTTGAATAAATACGATTATTACAAGTCAGAGGAAAGACTCCGGAAGTATTTCATAACGTCTTTGGAACTGGATACGGCTTATGGTCACCGACATAATTTGACATGTTCATTGTCAGATACAGAGAAGAAGTTTGTAGGTCAGGTAGAGGATAGATATAGAAAACTAACACAGACACGAAACACAGGAGATAGTCCAGTAGATTGGACAGACGAGGAGAGATTACACAGATCTAAGGGGAGTTATGGTCCCATAGCATTGGACCAGGTGTAAAAGGGGAAGTTGTGTGTGAAACATACTCAGACCTACTATGAAAAGGTCTCAGTAGGACAAAGTACGTGTGACCATATCTTTACAAGGGAAGATTCTGCTAAGAACTTTTTGCAAGGTTCGGTGCAAGTGATTCCGACTGTTTATTATGTGTGTGGAAGGAATGCCTATGTGAGGTTGCCTGTGAATTGGTATGGTACGTGTTACTTGGCTATTATTTTTCCGAAAATCTATCATGCGGAAGATCTGGAGCTTTTGGAGACTGGACATCATTCTAAAGTACGGAGAGCTGTGAGTGCGGGAGCAGTGATTGGTGATGTTTTTGGAGCTATGATACCAAGTTTGGGTGTGGTTCTGAATTATGTTAAGATAAGAAGGTTGGCAACTGTGGTTGATGAGTTGTCAATGAACACCGCAAGGTCATTGATACTGGTGGATGGAGAGATGTTATCGATAAGGACGATGGTTTTGCAGAATCGCCTTGCTTTAGACGTACTTTTGGCAAAAGAGGGTAGAGTCTGCAAATTATTGAAAGTTCAGGAATGTTGTACGTATATTCCAGACAATAGCAAGGATCTGGAGAGATATATGGATAACATTACCACGATCCATCAAGAGATTGAGGATCTGACTGAAGAAGGTGTGTGGGAAAAGGTTGGTAAAGGACTTGGTCGTATGGGAAGATGGTTTGCGAATTTGGGAAAAGGTTTCCTTGGATTTGTGCTCAAGCCTCTCATCATTGTCGTGGTTTGTGTGATCTGCTTGTGGGGTCTTATCAGAGCTTACAAGTGGTACAGAGGAAACAGAATTGAAAGAGCTCCAGGAGCGAGTGAAGTGCGAATGGCTAGACTGCAGGACAGTCAATATCAGTCAATATCAGAATATCAAGAATATGGAGAGGTTCCAACGGGGGAGGATGGCAACAAGTACTGTTTAGGTAGGTTCTTTCTCCAAGGAAGTTAATTGTGTGATGGTGTGATGACATTTGTCATCAAAGGGGGGAACTGATAGAGCATCATTTTATTCTGAAATTTGTAGGGGTGCATCATATTCACTGTTAGTCACCACCCGCATATTAATCGATGTAGGCTAAGAGTGTTATAGAAATGTATTATTAGAATCGTTTAACATAGAGGTGATTAGAAATGTAATAATGCTTTTCGTGAAGAGTGACACTGCAGATTACCGTGAATGTACTTTAGTGAATGCATACGGATTAGTTTTATGTAATGCAATATGTTAGGTTAACGTGTGCTATGTTAAAAGTTACACTTGCAAGTTGCTTATTCACGTATACAAGAATAATGAACTAATGCTTAGAGTGTGATTTAGTAATGTGTTTAACAGTGTAAGGGCCCGATCGCATATATGTTTACAGAGAAAGGCCTGTTCATTTTCTTATGTTAGCTAAACGTTGTAGGCCAAAAATGATTTCCCTTGGTAAAGGCTTTGGGTTGTAGGACGAAGAAAATCTTAGAGAAGAGAAAAAGTTTTCGTACCCATGTTTCTGTTGCAGGTGGAAGGACATTTAGCTCGTTAGTGAGACTAGGTCTTTGTTTTAGGATGCTACGAGAAGCCAACAGGGGAGTACGTTGGAATGTGAGGATGATACTTTCAGCGGAGAAGGTGCCTGGGACCCAAGGTCAAGCTAACCGTCGTTGGATGCAAGACAAGCTTCTTTGGAAAAGTACTGGTAGAAGACCTGGCTGAAGAGATGTGCCGAAGGGCGTGTTCTATGTTTTTGGGATTTTGTATTAGGGACAGTGCCCCGAGGGTTGGGCAGTTGAGGTTTAGACAGGGAGCTAGAAAGAGCTTCTTAGAATGAGCTCTGACTAAGTGAATGTACTTCTTAGGAAGTCTTCACTTCTGACACCTTTTATTCTCTTGCCTGGGAAGGTAAATGTTAAGTAGGGATGTCACCTTAGAGGTAGAGTAGGGAAAGACTAACTGATTTTCTTTTAGGCTAATGATTCCTAATATAGATATTGGATTGACCATTGCATTTCTTATGCTTCTTGAGCTTGTTATTCTTTTTGTTGTGAGTCGTATGAGACTCGTGCGCAGACTTGCGTTTGTGTAAGTGCCCATTTATCTTCTACACCTTGTGCTAAGGTGTTTGTATGTGCAGTTATTTTTAGTTGTAATAAAATCTTAAAGATTTGGAGTCAGTGGTTCTTTCTAAATGAGATCTGATTTTGGCGATTATGTTTTAATAATTAGATTTCCTCCCCTCTACACTATTTAGCAGATAAAACGATCCTGGCGACCTGAGAGGATTCTTGGAGAGAAGCAGGTAAACAAGAATCCGGTCCTATCAGTTATAATCTATGCGCGAGACTTGTCCCAGTGGTAATCAGCGACAAGACCCTGAATATGCTCTTCACATACTTGTTAGAGCTGAAAGGGAGGGCAGATAGCACTGGTGGGGAGAGGAGCAGACATGGATTTGGTTCAAAAGCAGTAGCATTGAATGGGGGTCCTGTTTTCTCAGCCATACATTTTTTTTGGTCTTGTATTAGGTTTAGAAATGAAAAACCTGTTTAGCTATTCCCAGAGCTAATTGGGGTGTGAATGCTGGTGGTGGCGAAGGAAAGCAATTGAAAAACAAATCTGGCTTGTCTGTTAGACTCATGCATACTTTCCCTAAGAAGACTTGTTTGCTCTTGTATAGGATGAGAATAGCTTTTAAGGGTATGTTTAAGAATTTCTTTCCATATAGCCTCCACAATGCCTTTTTACTGTTTCGTCATTTTGTGAGACGAAGCATGGAACATGACAGTTTTTTTATTTGTAAATTCTGTTTGTCAGATTTTTGTTGTCTGTTCTATATTTAATAAACTGAGGACCCATGTCCCTGTGATAAGAACTACAGATTGAGACCATTATCCACATTAAAACATGACAGTTGTTTGCTCTAGATCTGTGCATAGGGCCAACAAGAGGCAGAGACAATGGCTTCCAATCTGTGATTGGAGTCTACCAGATAGTGACTGATTTGGTTAGAGAGTATCAAAGCATTTGTGAGATACTGACCATAGTTCATAATTGTGAGTGTTAAATGTTAGGAGTTCTGGGCAGATGATGTGAAACAGTAACGTTATGTGATCCAACCAAATGATAAGTAACGTGCTGATTACAAATTGATGTGTTTTTGTGAAAAGGTAGTTGAGATTTAGAATTCATGAGCTGAAACTGTACCCAATTTTTTGGAAAGGCTTGACACATATTGAAAATCAGAAATCATGGTCTATTTGATCTGCAGGTGGGTAAATCAGAAATGAAGTCTCTAATGAATTATTAAGGCCAGGTGCGGTATTGATAATGAGCATACCACTTAAGACAAATTATCCTTTTAGGTGGAGGAGGTTTGAGGGGATACATTGATAGTGGCTACCATGACCACCCAATAAAGTCTAAGCTCAGAGTTAAAGCAGCATTTGCCTCAATATGTTAGGTGACAAGGAGGTGATCCTGTTCTGCAAGTATTTTCCACTAGGATAAAATAGAACTACTTGATTCTGTTCCCATTATATACTTCAATTAATTTGAAACAAATCAAACTGCCTTTAGCAATTGTGAATAATGAAGGCATCTAGTTTTCACTACACAAGATAAAGCCCAATAAACCTTATTGTTTGCTTCCTCCTTGTGACACTGCAGCAACTCATACAGGATAACAAATCAGTATTTCTGCACTTTCATACATATAAGCAGATCAGATTTTTAGGGGCACATATCCCATCTGTATCCACATCCCTATTCATCCCCATTCTATCCATCTTGGATTTTGTTTTAATCTTCAGCAGTCATTCTGCTTTAAATGTGCTCCTGGCTTTAACAGCAAAGTAACTCCATCATATTAATGATAAATCTAGGAGAAATTCAAACAAGAAGCATCGCCTGTTATGCGGCGATAGAAGCACTTGTTTATCAATCACAACACTTGATTAAGGCCTGATTATAAAGCACAGGTGATGTGTTAGAGGTAGGGCTCAAAGATATTGTGTGAGGACTAGAGACGTCAATACAGGGCACCTTGGTTAGATCCCCAGATTTACCTAATGCATATAAACTGAGGTGCCTTAAGACCATAACTGTAGGAAAGTGGAGTATTATGTGGTATGGCTGGGTAGCCTTACCATGTAATATTATCACAATACCCCAAAGATGGTCCTTGAATTCACACTAATAAATCCTTAGCTCAGTCCTTGTAGAGTGGCAAAGAGCAGTCAGGCTTTACTAGAGGAACATGTGTTAAGCATTTCAGAGTACCAAAGTGGACAATAAGTAATTTACAAAACTCAAGAGAAATCCGACACCAATTTATAAATATAGAATGTATTTTTATCTTAATTTAGACACCAAAATGAACAGAATAGTATACATATAACCATAGTTATAGATTTTTTTAATAAACCAGTGCAGTAAATTGCATAGACAAAATACAATTGCGGTCAATGGCAAAAACCAAAAGTGACAATCGATCATTTTTAGGTCGAGTTATATGGAACCCTTATAGGGTTATGGTCATGCAGGCCCCAGGACCAGGCAACAACAGTCAGATCAATTTTACTTAGCCAGTGGAGTCCAGGTGAAGAGTTTCCCTGGTGCTGAACAGGAGCCATGGGTGGTGCTGTTTTTACCGCTTACATGGTACTGCAAGAAACAAAATGCAAATACACAACAGGTACACAGCTGCTGATGTCAGATGATGATTGCACAGTGTTCTCTGTAGATGCAGAGTTGAATGTGGGGTTTGGTGACCGGATTGGTGACCAACAAGCCTTAGCAGCGGTAAGCACAGTAAAAAGCTTCTGGAACTTCACTGGGTCTGAGGGAGGGATGTAATGGCCGGAAACCTCAGGGCAGGCAAGACTACAACTCCCACAATGCACTGTGCCACCTGGATTTGGGCGATCCTTCGAAGGGCCTGATGACCAGCGGATCTTTGGATACAGCAAGTGTTTTACCTGCAGTTTGCAGGGGACTAGTGCCACTAGTCCAGGGGAGACTGAGGCTGCTTTTGGGGTCCCTCTCTTTGAGATTATCGAGTTTTAGCCAAGGATGAGGGTAGTTCACTCAGTTCCAAGTCTTTTGCCTCTTTTGCTTTGTGCTGTGTGCAAAATTCCTGTTGTCGGCAACACAGGTTTCTTCTTGGGCCTGTGAAGTAAGTTGTTCAGCTCTTAGGTTCTAGTGTCAGGGAGGGTCCTTTAAAACCTTGATTTAAGAGAGTTAGAGGTGTAGGAGCTAGTAGCCAATGGGCTGTTAGTCCATGCAGCTAATCCACCCTTGAGGTGACCATATCCGGTGGTGTAGGTCATCTGTTCTACCCAGAATACAATATATCTGCCCTCCTAAAGATGGCAGAATTTTATTTTAGGTGCACAGAGCAGGCTGCCCACCCTAGAGTTGTGGCCAGCCTTCCTCGAGGTGTACACTTCCTCCATATCTAATTTTCCACCTTGCCTGGTTGCAAGCGTGCTTGGGGTAAGGGGAGGGCTGTGTCCTCCTGAGGGGGACAGCCCAGATGCATATCAGAGGCAGTGCATCCTTTGAAGTTCACCGCCTTAATGTGCCAATTCATGCTTGGGTGGTGTGACCTCCTTCCTTCCCAAGCCTTTCTTCCCGACTCCTGTGAGTGATCACACTGCCTGGCAGGAGGTAAAAATCCTGTCTTGGCTGCCGCAGGCATGGAAAAGCGTGCCCTGATCAGCCAGAGCACAGTGAAGCTGGTACAACTAGGTGGGCAACCTCTATGGTGCCACCTGGGTGCATGCTACGTCACCCAGGGCGCGAATATTGTGTCAGGGGTGAAAAGTCACCTTGTTTGGTACCAAACATGACATATTTTAGTGGTACCGTAATGGAGCTGCCATATTTTAGTGGTACCATAATGGAGCTGCCAAACTCGAGAGTGTCCAGTTGGAAGCCCATGTTGTCTTAGTGTCCACTAATACTTATAGTAGTTTCCAATGGGGAACACCACTATATACGGACACACAGACTTGCATTTATATGTCCACACCTTTAATATAATGCACCCTGCATCCTGAGATGGGGAGGCCTTCCTTAGGGGTGCCTGACATATATTAAAGTGCATTGACTGTGCCATTCATGGTGAGGGCACAGTTGAGTTCAAGCAGTTTGCACTGCTCCTGCAGTCTGCAATGACAGGCCTGCTTTCAGTAGTTTGTTTGGGTCACCCAGGGTGGCACAAAACTATGCTGCAGCCCTGGGGACCCCTTTACTACCTATGCCCTCGGTACCCCTGGTAATATATACTAGAGACTTATAAGGGTGTAAAGTCTTTACCAATTTTGGATTACCAAGTCGAACATAACAGGTTTGGGAGAGAGCACAGGCACTGGGTTTTGGGCAGCAGAATGCAGTCACTATCAGAATCTTAAACATTAGCATTTGGAGCAAAACCTGGGGGGTAACCATACAAAAAGGGCTCTTTCCCACAGTCACATATGTACGTGCCACTTTGAAGTAAAGTCCCTAAGGTCTCGCTCCATCTTGTGTAGGTCCTAATTCCATCTTAGTCCATGGAGGTTGCCATCTTCCTTAACTTAGACAATGGACGTCACCATATTCTCTGATTTATGCAGAATCATTATCATGTCTACCTTTTGATGGATATGCCTCCAGACTTTATCTTTCTAGGACTTGTGATAGCGTTAAGCTCTTCGATTAATGGCATAGATGCCCCATCTAATGAGACATTCACCTGGGTCAAAAGTCTACCCTTCACCATGTCAAGGTTAAATAAGAACACGTATAGACATATAGCCAAAATAATGTAGTCTGAATTGACGTCCTTGTGCCTTATCTGTTCATAAGGAAACTGTTGTACTTGCTGCTCAGCCAGTGTGAATGTGGTGTGGAATGTTGGAGCGTGATGATGCAGTGGAATGTTGGATGAGTGAGGTTGGCAGTTGGTGTATGGGTTGAGCAGCAGGAAGACTACTCCTGGTGGGGCTCCCTGTACTTCTTCTCTTGATCTTACCATCATAATAAATACTACCTAAACTATCCTGGAGTTGATTTGAGTAAGTCACCCTGTTGTTGTAGTGTATGAGATGACTTTTGGTTGTGGGGGTAAGCGAATCCCTCACCGTTGGTGGTGTATGCATGAGAAGACTTTTTGGTGCTAAGCCTCTTTGGTCTACCACTATTTTTGTGGGTGTGGGTTGATTTAGGCAGATCACCCTTTTGGCATTGTGTTAGAGGTGACTGGATAGGAGTCACTCGCGTCTGCTACCTTTTAGTGGTTGGTTGTCGACTTTGGGTATCACTCTTTTGTATTGTAGTTTTTTGTTGAGTGCTGTTTGTGTACCTGTTCATGTATTACTTCCACTTGGGTGGTTTTGGGATGGTCTCACGTTGGTGTACTTGTTTTGCTTTGGGCTGATCTCTACTGCACCATTGAGGTTTGCTTCCCTGCATGTTCACGCTCATTTCAGTCTGGCCAGCTGGTATGTTTGTGGCACAAGAGGTTTGGTTGGTTACGTTTGGGGTAGTAGGATGTGGGCTTGTTTGTTTTTGTGTGGAAAGGGAGAAGATGTGGGTAAGTGTAGTCTTTAAGAAAGCAGAAAGACTGTTTTTATCTTACCCAGTTTGTTGTTTACATTATTGTGAGTACATGGGTGGGCATTGTTTTCCATCATTTTATATCTTTTGTTTACTTTCAAGTAAATTGTTACATTCTTCTGTGCTTGCTTTGCATTTTGGACGTTAACTTGCATGCCCATTGTACTGTGTTTTTTTTGTTTTTGATCTTAACTTGTATGCTCTTTAGCCACCTTCAGGTCTTTGCAATGGGTGCTCATGTCATTACCATTCATGTATATTTTACCAATGTATACTTTTCCTTGGACCATTGCATTGTGTTCTTCTTCACCGTAAAGAAAGGAGATGTGTTGTACTTGCTGCTCAGGCAGTGTGAATGTGATGTGGACTGGTGGAGCGTGATGATGCTGTGAAATGTTGGATGAGTGAAGCTGGCAGTTGGTGTATGGGCTGCAGGAAGGCTGCTCCTGGTGGGGCTCTCAGTACTTCAACTTCTACTCTTGATCTTACCATCATAATAAATACTACCTAAGCTATCCTGTAGTTGGATCTTCGTTTAATTTACAACAAAAACTTCTGGGATGCATACCTTGATGTACATACTCTATGTCAGACATTCCAAAACTTATGTCAGAAATTCCAATTTCTGATAAGATTTAGTATATAAGGAGCGCCACTCGACCACTTGTCAGGAGAGGTCCTTCACCCAGATTATTGCCTGAGATTCTGCTACAGACGGTCTCACCTGCTACTGGCAAACTTTGTACTTCACAGATGCCACATCGTACCTGAAGCCTCAAGCTGATAAAATAAAGCAGAGTCCGGAGGAAGACCGGCCACAGCATGTTTTTGCCCCCACTGATAAAGACAGCTTTGCAAGGTATGCTGTGCGCTTCTTCTCCCTAAGGAACTCTAGACTGCAAGTTGTTTTGGATTCCAAGCTCTCTTAGTATAGCGCATAGTAGTAGACGTTAGGGTGTTAGGTTTTAGATAACTTTTTAACAATGTTAGGAATATATATTTTGTTGTCATTATTAATAACAATTTGGCTTGGGGTTTTTATAATATTCTGTGTAGTTGTTTTAGATGTACTAAGAAACAGATTGTTTCTGTAGTAATAGATACTTTTAACTAAAAGTGTGCATTCTTCTTAGTGCAGTGTGTGATATTGTGAATAATGAAATAGCTCTGTTACCATGGAGCCCCTAATCTCTTTATGGGATTGTTAGTACCCCAAAAACAACACTTCAATGTCAATTACAAATTTAATAGGATACTACGGGGCTACATTTTCCTGTGTTTCACATTCACTATGGTGCATAAACCAAGTTCACCTATGTCACCCGTGGGTGGAAAGCAGCCCTTGTGCAGTTATGCCAGAATCATAACTTACGCAACAACCTAAGACGCTTCCCATGTCTACCCCAATTTACCCCTAACATGATTAAATGTACAAGATTCTAACCTCCTGCAGTTGCGAGAGGAGGTATTTCCGTTGTCCACAGGTCTCCTCGTAGCCCACAATGAAGACTGTGAGCTGCTGCTGGTACTTCTTCTTCAGGACATGGTCCCCCAGGATTGACTCCAGCTTATCCTATAGGGAAGAAAAATATTGAGCTATGAGGAAGAAAAACCATCACATGGGGTATGTTTTATGGCATAAACAGCCTGAATGTGAGAAGTTCCTGTACCTGTACCCCAGGGTTAGAGTGAGTGTTAAAGGATTGTGTTGCCTTCAGGCGAGGAGAAGAGGGACTCCGTGGGGGTTACAGGTGCTTAAAATTAATTTTCAATATTTTCATTACTGACAATTGATCTGCCTGGAGAGTTGCAGGTGATAGACTGTGAGAATACTAGGTTCCTGCTTCACATGAAAGGGAATATGTGGGTCATCAGGGTTTTTCTAATTCAATTGCTGTTACGACGTGACCATGAAGGTGAGATTTCACAGAGAGAAAAACAGTGACATGCAACAACCTACTGTAGACTCCAAATCACTGTGCCTATCTGCTGTGCTTAACAGACATTACATACAGCACTTACCACATCCTCTGCAACCTTCATGCCAATCTGCTCCTATTAGCTTACTGTGTATTCCAAACCCTCCAGGCCTTTTTTCCTGGTCTTCTTTAACCACGTCTTCTCCAGTCTCCATATCATTCTCCTGTCCTTAGCATACCATGTCTCCCCCATCCTTCATGCCACTCTCCTATTGTTATCTTACCACATCGTCCCCAGCCTCCTTACCACTCTCCTATCCATAACTTAGCATGTCTTCTCCAGCCTCCATGCCACTCTCCTATCCTTAGCGTACCGCGTCTTCTCCAGACTCCATGCCAGTCTCCTATACTTCGCTTACCACGTCTTCCCCAGACTCCATGCCACTCTCCTGTCCTTAGCTTAACATGTCTTCTCCAGCTTCCATGCCACTCTCCTGTCCTTAGCTGAACATGTCTTCTCCAGCCTCCATGCCACTCTCCTGTCCTTAGATTACCACGTCTTTTCCAGCCTTCATGCCAGTCTGTCATTAGCTTACCATGTCTTCTACAGCCTCCATTCCAGTCTGTCCTTGGCTTACCACGTCTTCCCCAGCCTCCATGCTACTCTTCTATCCTCAGCTTATCATGTCTCCTCCAGCCCCCGAACGCCTATCCTTAGCATACCTTGTCTTCCCAGCCTCCCTGTCTCCTGTTAGCTTACCATATCTTCTACAGCCTCCATACCTCTATCCTCTCTGTAATTTACCACATCTCTGCAGCCTCTATGCACATCTGCTATCTGTAACTTACCATGTCCTCCACAATCTTCAAACAGGTGTCTTGTCCTTAGCTTATCACATCTTCCCAGTCTCTACATGATCTGTAACTTACCACATCTTCCACAACTTCCATGGTTGTCTGTGGTCCCACGTCTGCCAGGTTACTACGCTCAAAGGATTGGACCATCTAAGAAACACAAAACCAGAAGCAGTGACAATGTCTCCACATTTAGCCCTAAACACAGATTTTTAGGTCTGCTCAACTATGCTTTCTCATCTGATCTGCAAACCCAAGGTGGCTAAACTGAAGACTAAACAGGGGCACACCTTGGGTTCCCCCACTGCACGTTGATACAAATGGGCCATTCTGTTACACTGACTACCCAAAGAGTCATATTGTGCTCTTTGCAAACCATGCAAATCTTATGTGGTCTGTTAATATATTTATGTTCATGATTTATTATTTATATATTGAGAGTTTTATATAGAGCGAACAAGACCCTTTCGGGTAACCGAGCGCTTTACACGAAAACCTACAGAAGGTAAGTTACAAAACAATAGGCAATTTACAAAAGTACTATATAAGTTATGGTTTGTAAACTTTGTAAGTATTACTTAAATAAATGAAAGCCTTAAAGTATATGAAAAGTACAAAACAAAGAGCTTCTACCCTCAGTATGAGATAGATGAGTGAACAGTGACTGCACAAATGGTAAACTAGCATATTTTGCACGCTTCGTGGGCTCTCCGGAGGGTACCGAGGGCCTAACTCTGGAGGCCTTCCTTAAGGATGGATTACCTCCTGGGTGCCCACACTTCAACTCTCTAGCTGCTTCGTGGTGGCAGCAGCACTCAGATGCTTGATGCAAACTCAGGGATCCCCCTCAACCGATTATTGCAAAACTCCCGAACTACAAAGATCATGACAAAATCATTCAGGAAGCCCAGAAAAAAGGGGAAATAACTACCTATCCCAGCATATAATGACATTTCATGACTACACCTGCCATTTTTCATGAGCCCGGAATTCATATGACAGAGTTAAAACGAAACTTTGGGCAATAAAACTACAATAGATACTGATATTCCCGGCAACACTCAAAGTCATTAACAAATCTATGGCCATTTCCTTTGATACTCATCGAGTCGGCATGGGAGTAGACAATGTAACAATGACCCTTACAATGCATTTCAACTTCTGCTTGGGAGTCGTCCTCGGTGCAGGGCTACCTCTGGTACCATACTGAGCCCCTTGTCAGACAATGGAAATTGTGGAGATGTCACTGCTGGGCGTAGGCGGCCGGCTCATACTCGGACTCTGATGACCCACTTTCAGAACCTCTTAGAGGACTTTTCCATCCCAACTCCCCTGCTCAGATCCAATGCCCCTCAATCCATAGGTGCGGCTGGGGCGGCATCACCAACCCAGAACCTGGACCAGGAATCCTCCCTGGACATAACAGACGTAAGTCTCCCGGGACTCCGACAGATACTTATGGACCCTGTATGCTTCGTATATTGAGTGTCACTACGGACCTAAGTTTGGAACACTTCTTATGACTTACAACTACGTTTGTTCTAGTATGCTTTTTAGGGGGTGACCAGATGCTTCTGGGGGAAGCTTGGGGTTGGAGAGATATTGGGGGAAGGGGGGGGAAACTTTCATTCATTAAGTTAGCCCGTTCTGGCTTTATTGGTTTACCATTATTGATGTTTGTCTATTTTGCACACCACAAGACTAAGCACTACACCTACAGAGCTTGCACTTTACTCCTATGGAATTCAATTTCATTGTTAGCTAACCCCAAGTGTGGGACACGCTGTCCACTCAAGACTTTCCTTCCCTACCCGATATGGGCTCCTTCACTTTCATGACATAAAATGTCAACGCCCTTAGAGCCTCCGCCTCCCCATGGGATCACCTTTATTTGGAGAAATTTCAACGATAATATGACCTCCACAGTAGACGCCATGGGCCTTGGAACCCCCTGGTGCAGGGTGTATGGAAAATTGTGGGGCTGGGTTAAGGGTCTGAAGAGATTAAGACACGTATTTGTGGGAAGTTAAACCAATATTCAATTTTATTAGTAGATAAGATACAGAATCACTGAGCCTAGAAGACGACATCCAGTACCCCAACCAACTTCTCTCAGTGTGCCTCCAGTGTTATTTTATAGAGCCTTAGCATGTCATTACAGAACCTTAACATACTACTGGCTACTATTGGATGATGACATATCCATGACATAGACATATAATAAATAGACCTATAACTATACCATAGGATTTGGACCTCTGTGAAGCCTGAAGAGAATGGAACCCCGTGTCGAGGCATGCACCCTCCACTCTGCAGCACGTAAATCACTATCTTGAATTGATCTGATACTACTCCTGCCTCCGATTTTCCATACACAGTGGGCTCCCACATATTGCCCCGTTTATTTCTGATCACACCCCAGTCACTCTGGTCTTTGGTTGTTGGAGGGAGGAACCCCGTCCAATGTGGTAGAACAATGACTGGTCTTAGTCTGCACCAACGTGACTTTAGAGAATTCCTTGCTCAAACAAATAGGGAGCATTTATGAATTTAATCAAGACACTGTAGACTTCCCTGGCATGCTGTAGGTGGTGGGTAAGACCACCTTTTGAGGAATGGCACGATCCCACCTAAAAGGGAAGGAGCGGGCCACACATCAACAAATGACAGTCTGCTACTCAACATCTTAACATTAAAACAAATCGGCTATGCCAATATGACTGATACCGAGTGCAACCTTCTACCACCAGAGAAAGCATCCATTCGACAGCTGGCTCTAGACAAGGCCCACAAATGCTGGTTGGCATCGACGAAAAGGGCTTATGAGTAGGGGAATAAATCAGGCATGCTTCTCTACTGGCTGGCGATGAAGGAAGCGCCTCTTAGATCATCTCGTCAATTACAACTGAGAATGGTACAGCAACATTCACAGCTTACTATGGTGGGCTTTACACACCATGTGAATGACCGTCGAGAAAGTCTTCATCCCCACTAGTGACTGACATCCAGATGGCGAGAGTTAGTGGAAGCGACAGGGTGATCTGGAACTACCCCTCACAACAGAGGAAGTCGCAATGACACTTTGCGACATGAATTTAGGAAAAACACCAGGCCAAGATAGTTTCCCTATGGGGTACTACTAATGCTTTCAAGCCCAGTTTGGCCCTTTCCTCCTCTATATCAGCAATTGATTAGTAAATCATATTAACACTGTTTAATCATTATGATGTAGTAATCTTTATTTTGTCTCTTTAATTAAAGATGGTCTATTGTGGCCTATGGAGGCCTTTGTGAAATGACTGAGAATAATTTGAAGCCTGGCTGAGCTGTGGTGCCGGCAAAATCTGTGATGTGACAAGGGAGACCCCTGCTGGAGTTCAGTTAACAGAAAAACTGACGGTAGTCCTTATATGGAAATTTCCGGGAGGACATCAGCAAGCTTGGAGGTTCTCCAAAAGAAATGATGTGTCCTTGGTGAACAATGAGCCTCAGAAAAACATTGTGCTAAAGCCGGTTTGCCGAGGGAAATGAGCGAGATGGATACTTTAATAGTTTCTAGTTCTTGGTTCCTGTTCCGTGATTTGCGTATTATGACTTTTCCTGAGCGGAGATTTCAAGATGTTGCAAAGTTACATCCCTTCCTTCTCGTTCTGCTCAGTGATACAGTTTTACTTGTCAAATTCATGTGTGTTTTCATTGTATTTTGCATTATAAAATGATAGCTTAGGGAGGGCTCTCCCCATACTTTCTTTCGTCGCCTTGCTGCGTGAACTTGCGTTGCTGAGGACTGATGCTAAGGACCTTATCCTGAAAAGACTTTTCTAAGAGACTGGTCCTGACCCGTTCTGACACTAGTTAGAATAGGTAACTATGAGAAATGATTTATTCTGATTTATTCTGACTAATTTTAGATAAAGCAATATAACTTTTAAACATGGTGTTGGTTGTTTCTTTCCTTGTTGTTTATTGAATACTTTATGATTATTGTTTATAGATTGTTTATATTATGTTAGGCAACCACTAAACTGGTCCTATCGCCTAGATATAGATGCAGGGTGCTTTAGGAGTTTCTTCCCACAGGTTTGCTGCTGGTAGAGTATTGGAGCGTATGTTAGTGAAATGGGCCCTAGCGTATGATGAATGTATGTGCGTGTAACTGTGAAATTACTCTATCTGTGGTAGTGGGCATATTTTAGGTACCCTGATCTGTAACAATTTCTCTGGTAGCAGAGGATGGTTTAGATGGTTGTCTTGATCTGATAAGATAAGATTGCTTGTAAATTAGCTTATTGATTATTGATTTATTTTGATGTTTTTGGTATATGTACTAATACTAAATGTTGGAGTCGTTATGTTGAGTTAAACGTAGTGCTTCTGGAACTTGGAAGCTGTGGAAGCAATTCCGTAGTAGGGCAGAGGAAGGTGTATATGCTGCTCTCGGGAAAGGCGGGATTGTAAGGAATTACGTGTGACAATTGAAGTTGCGCGTTCACATTGTCTGGGTTCGGAATCGGTGACATTGTCGTATGTTACTATTAGACATTTCTAGTATATAAGGAGTGTGAATCGTAGTGAAGGTTATCTGTGAAACTCTGGTCTTAAGTCCCAGGGATCCGTAAGGATTGCCGTTAAAGCTTATTGCGGGAGGAGTAATAGGTATTCTCTGAGCTTGTTTGCAGAACTGGGCGGAGATAAGCTGCTTAGTTGTTGTGAGTTATAATTCTGTACAAAGGCAGATTGTGCGCTGTTCTCAAGAAGCAGGATTCTGTGTGCATGTACTATATTTTTCTCGTATGAATGTGCGTGAATGCATATACATTTATTGATTGTAAGACTCTTTTGGATACGTCCTAGAGGAAACAGTTATGAGATGTATGTAAAATTGTGGACTCTTGAGAAATAGACTCTCTTTTTACTATTCTGTGGTTAGCGAAGCAGACAATGGAGATGTTTTCATGTTGTAACTAATAGATTTTGTAGAAATTTTGACACACGAAGTCTACTGAGAATTTTGTAAAGGAGGGGTAGACGAGTGACAGAGACAGGAGACAGAGACTGCAGCGGTTACTGACGTCAGAAGGTTCGCGCACTGATTGGATAGTGACTCAGAATAGGGTTCGCGCTAGGATTGGTGCGTTAGTGTGAGTCGCGCAGGGATTGGAAGAGTTGCTTAGTGACGTAGACGCTCCAGGACTGGTGCGTTAGCGAGAATTGAGTTTTCAACCTAAAAAAAGTAGAGAGTTTAATAAGTATTAGCTAAGATGTATTATCAGGAAGAGAAAAAGAAAAAGACGTTCTTTGGAAAGGTTAAGAAATGGTTTAGTAAGGATAAAGAGGTTAAGACAAGAGAGGGTGAGTTGCTACCTCCAGCGAAAACACCTGCATCCTTTATGGTTGCGAAATATGGATTACATACCTGTATATGGTTGCAGAATTGGGTTGGCTATACTAAAGAAGATGGTGTTTTAGCATTCCCAGAACATGGTTCATTTAATCTGGCTGTGTTAAGAAATTTACGGGAAAAGATGGCACATCTGGACCCGAAGCCGAGACCTACACAGTTCGAGGCTTTAGTGGAATGGGAAGAAGAAGTATTAAATCGAGAGAGACAGAGAACTGGAGGTCAGTACAGGTACATGTTTGGGAGGAGACATGATCGTGAGACACATCAAGATAGAATGAAAAGATGGCGTGATGCTACCATGTCAGATGGATTATATCCTATGAGAACAGTTGAACCTTCAGCTCCTTCAGAAGAAGGGGTTTCTGAGACAGATAGGAGAAGATATGGAGAGTTTGAAGATGAGGTCTTGAATGATATGATGTACAAGAGACCACCTCCATATAGATCAGAATCGGAAGAGAGTACACCAGTTGTTTCTCCGATAAGAGATACAGTTGAGAAAGAAAAAATGACATCTGAATCAAGAAATAATAGTTCTTTCAGAGAGGAAAATGCCAGGAATGCCAGACAATTAGCAAAGACGACAACAGAACTGACTGAGAAAATTAGAGAGTTAACGATGAATATGGAAGCTGTTACAGTGCCTGTTACTATAGGTCCGGTAATTCCTATGTTTGATGGACAGAGAGTAAGTGAAAATGGGCTGGTAGTTCCATATATTGCAAATAATTCAGCTGGTCCTTCAGGAGATTCAGGTAAAGGAACAGGGAGAAATGACCTGAGACAAACAAGACATGACACAGGTAATGAATTCATGAATGTTAGTGATTCTAGTAGTTTAGGGATGCCAATTTTAGAACCGCAGAGGAAAATAGTTTCAGCGAGGAAAACTGCGGAAATAACAGTTGATGACCTAAATGACTGGATGAAGGTTCTTCAGAGAAAGGATAAAGATTCACAAGTTGTTGATGTGGTTAAATTACGTATAGAATTAGAGGAGCTTGTGACAGGAACGGTTCCGACAGAAATCCTGAAAAGTCATCATGATGGTGAATTATTGTTCATGTGTAAGAGCATAACATGGAGGGCAAGAAGTACACATGATAGACTGAGAGCAATAGCAAATGAGCAAGGAGTTGACATTGATAAAGTAAAGGCTTTACAGAAAACGTACAGGATGGATTTCACAGAGAAGGACATAGAGAATTTGAATAATTCTGGTAGAACAGGACAAATTAAAGAAATGGTGGCATTATTGCGTAGATGGGGTGATGTGGAAAAGTGGAAGGATAGGTGGTATAAGAAAAGGGATGAACCCGAAGATAGAACAACTTACTCAGCATTTCCAGTGAGAGAAAAAGAGAAACCAGTGGAGCAGTTTCCCATGAGAGAAATACCTGGAGGAGGATATGTACATGTTCCATGGACCAGACAGGATATTTTATCATTTACGAATGATTTCCCTCGATTGAGAGAAAAGCCCGTCGAGTGGTATAGGCAGGTAGACAGGTTTGTGAAATTGTCAAAAGTGCTGTGGGTTGACCTGAATAGTCTGTTTGATATAATTGTTCCAGCAGACTTGTGGACTGAGTGTAAAATAGTTGTGAGTTGGCCTAGTGAGGAATATCCAAGAGATCCGAGAACAGGGGCACCAGATCAAGAAGTGATGAGGAAGTACGATCAGGTGATGGTATACCTGAAGAGTAAAGTTCCTCCAAAAGAGACAGACTGGGTTAAAATAGATCGAACACAACAGGAAGCAAAGGAATCAGTTCATGCTTTTTACGAAAGGCTGATACTGGCTTTTAAACAATTCAGTGGAGATGAACACCTGGGTGACAAGGATTTGAGTCATTTTGTATACAGATTTGTATATGGTCTTAGACCTGAAATCGGTGAGAGAATTCGTGAACACACAGTGGATTGGCAGAGTAAGAAAGTAGATGAGATTCTGAGACATGCAAAATATTTCAGTGATGAAATTGAAGCAAAACAAAGAAAGCTGAAGGAAAAAGCAATGTGGGCACAGGTGAAAGTTGCAGAAAGACAGGAAGCACAGTTAGTGGAACAGGCAAATAATCTAGGAAATAATACAGGAAATAGACCAAGATTTGCAGGTAAAGGAAGAGGAAGTCTTGAGGAAGCAAAGAAAAAGTTCCCGTGTCACAACTGTGGCCAACTGGGACACTGGAGATCAGAATGTCCTAATGCACCATTAAATGAGGGTAAATCCTTAAATCAACAGGTGCAGAATGAAGGGAATAACCAACAGCAACAGCAACAACAGCAGAAAGTTGTGAGACAGCAGCAGAGTCAAGAGCCAAAACCACCTTTACCGCAGAATAGAGGGGTACAAAAGTACAGTAAGGATTCGGGATTCTTCAATGATGAGCAGGTAAACAAACCAAGACGTACTAACAAGGTACAACAGTACTTGTTAAAGAGTGAAGGGAGTGAGTCTGAAAGTGATTATTGACGGTGCCGAGGAGAGGAAGAAGAGTGCATACTTGGTGCAACTCTAGAAATAGACCAGGCAGGACCATTTGTGGATGGGAAAATAAATGAAGAGAGTGTTACTTTTTTAGTAGACACAGGTGCGACAAGATCAACTGTCAGGTCAACAGATGTTAGAAATCTTCCTCTCTCGGATGAAGCAATCCAAGTAGTTGGGGTAGCCAATACACAAATCAGAACACGTCTTACTGAACCAGTGAAAGTACAGATAGGGAAATTTTCAGACATGCACAGATTTATTGTCTGTGACACAAGCCCAGTGAACCTGTTAGGTAGGGACTTATTATGCAAGATGAACTGCACAATTTTCTGTACACCAGATGGAATAGCTTTTGAGACACAAGATGATTGATGTTTTCTACCGCATGACTCTAGAAAATAGAGAAAATGAATTAATTGGTACATTTCCAGTGTTCAATCCGGAGGATCTGCCTCAAGTACTGAGAGACACAGTGAAAGGAGCAGTTTGGGATTTTACAGGAGAGGATGTGGGATTGATGAATAATGTAGATCCAGTGAAAATTGCAGTGAAAGAGGGAATTGCATATCCTAACATTCCTCAGTACAAAATGACACCAGAGATAATTGAAGGGATAACTCCTATAATTGAGAAAATGATTCAGCAAGGAGTCCTGAGAGAACTATTGAGTAGTCCGTGTAATTCACCGATAATGGGACTGAAAAAGCCTAATGGCAAGTTCAGGATTGTACAGGATCTGAGAAAAGTTAATCAGATTGTGGTGGCATGTTGTCCCATCGTGCCAAATCCATCAGTGATTCTGTATCAAATTCCACATGATGCTGAATGGTATACAGTGATTGATTTGTGTCATGCATTCTTTTCAATTCCATTGCATCATGACAGCCAGCCAATTTTTGCATTTAGGTTTGGCCAGCGTATTTTAGCATGGTGTCGTATCCCACAGGGGTATACGGAGAGTCCTTCGATATTCAATCAGTTATTGAAAAGATCGTTGGAAAGTCTGATCATGCCTGAAAGCTCAGTGCTAGTGCAATACATTGATGATCTGCTTGTGGCATCAAAGACACGTGAAGCTTGTGAAGTGGATACCATAGCTTTACTGAATCATCTGGCAGATGGAGGGTTAAAGGTATCCCCAGCCAAATTGCAGTTTTGTAAGAAAGAGGTGCATTATCTTGGACATAATATTGAGAAGGGTCTGAGAAAAGTGACTACTGACAGGATCAAAATAATAAGAGAAATGAAAGCTCCAAAAACTCAGAGAGAAGTGAGAATGTTCCTGGGTATGGTGGGATATTGTCGTCAGTGGATAATTAATTTTTCCCTGATAGCAAAGCCATTGATTAAATTGACAAAAAGTGACATGACAGATCCATTGGATCTAGATGCAGAACAATTGGCAGCATTTGAAGAGCTCAAAACAAAAATGTGTGAAGCTCCAGCTTTGGGTATGCCAGACTATGAAAAAGAATTTGAACTATACTGCAGTGAGAGAAATGGATGTGCACTTTCAGTGTTAATCCAGAAACATGGACAATTGAGAAGGCCTATTGCGTACTTCTCATCGACACTTGACCCTGTAGCTGTGGGTTTACCAGGTTGTCTAAAATCTGTGGCTGCAACATGCAGAAGCCTGGAACAGAGTGAGGGGATCATAATGGGGTATCCTGTAAGGGTATTCGTACCTCACAATGTGGCAATTCTTTTGACAAGAAGCAGAACTCAGCATATGTCAAATAGTCGGTTGACTAAGTATGAGAAAGTGATTTTGGGAGCATCAAATGTGACTCTTGAAAGATGTACGAATGTGAATCCAGCGACACTTTTGCCGGATATTGAGAATGTAGGTATAAAGATGGAAGATGATCATGATTGTTTGGATGTGCTTGAGTACTGTACGAAACCAAGACCAGATATCAAGGATGTTCCCTTGCCTGAGAATGATCATGTGCTGTTTGTGGATGGATCATGCCTGAGAGATGATAATGGTGTGCTTTGTGCAGCATATGCAGTGTGCAAAGTTTCAGAGGTTATGGAAGCATCGCCATTGAAAGGAGTAAGATCTGCGCAAGTTGCTGAATTAGTGGCATTGACAAGAGCTTGTGAGATTGGGAAAGATTTGAGAACAACTGTGTTGACTGATAGTCAGTATGGGTTTGGAGTGGTGCATGATTTTGGCCAACTGTGGCTACAAAGGGGTTTCTTGACATCGGGTGGAACTCCGATAAAGAATGCTGAGCTGATTGGAAAATTGCTTGAGGCGATACAGCTGCCTAAGGAGTTAGCAGTTGTAAAATGTGCAGCACATGTTTCAGGAGAAGATTTTATCACTGTTGGCAACAGGTATGCTAACGATGTGGCACAGTATTGTGCAAAACTGAATCAATCAATTTAACAGGGAGAGAGAAAAGAAAGAAATGTCTTTCCCTTCTGTGATGTTTACTAATGTCCTAGAAACGTGGGATGAAGTGAAACAGTTACAGGATGAGGCAGGAGAAGAAGAGAAACGAGATTGGGTTAAGGCAGGATGTGCTCCAAGAGAAACAGACCATGTTTGGGTCTACAGAGATGGCAGACCAGTGATGCCAAACTCAATTTTGTCGTCAATGGCAAGGATGTATCATGGCCAGGGACATCTGGGGAGGGACGCGATGATTAGGTCCTTTAAACAGACCTGGTACAATGCAAAGTTTAGGACAATTGCGGAAAGCATCTGTCAAAGGTGTTTAATTTGTCAGCAGTTTAACACTGGGAAAAAGACAGTGGTGAGTTTAGGGACAATTGGCAGAGAAGGAGGTCCTTTCACAAGGATGCAAATTGATTTCATTGAAATGCCCCAAGTGAACAGACTGAGGTATGTCCTGGTGGTAGTCTGTTTGTTTTCAAGGTGGGTGGAAGCTTACCCGACAAGGAGGAATGATGGATTAACAGTGGCAAAGTTACTGTTGAGGGAGTTGATTCCTAGGTTTGGGTTTCCAGTCACAGTTGAATCTGACAGAGGTAGACACTTTCAAAATGAACTCATTGGTTTGATTTGTGAAGCATTAAAAATACAGCAGAAGCTACATTGTGCATACCGACCAGAGGCTTCTGGTGTGGTTGAGCAGATTAATGGCACAATCAAAAACAGAATTGGAAAAATGTGCTTAGCCACTGGCATGAAATGGCCAGATGTTTTGCCTCTAGTCTTGATGACTATGAGATCTACTCCAGACAGAACTACAGGATTAAGTCCGCATGAAATCATTATGGGACGTGCAATGCGTCATGCATTCGTGCCTGTGAATAAGTTGATGACAATAACTGATGACATGATTTTGGATTACTGTAAAGGCCTGGCTGACGCAGTTCATTCTGTGTTTCACCAGGTTGGAGAAGAAGCTACCACACTTGAGAAGAAGCAAGCCCATGATCTAAGTCCAGGAGATTGGGTGAGGATTAAGGTGCACAGAAGAAGAAATTGCTTGATTCCAAGGTGGGGAAGGCCAAGACAAGTTATTCTGACTACAACGACTGCAGTAAAGTGTGCTGGAGTGAGACACTGGGTACATGCAAGTCATACTCTGAGAATTCCAAGTCCGAGAGAAGGAACTGGTGAAGAGTATTATGAAGAGTCAGATTCCAGTGATGGTGAAGATCCTGAAGATACAGAATCAGTGAGAAAAGAAGCAGAGAAAGCTTCAAGAGATTCACTGCGAGTATCAGAAGGAAGATCAGATTCTGATTCTGTGAAAGAGCCTGAAGTTTCGAGTAGCAGTGGAGGAAAAAGAAAAGAAAAGAGAAAACACATTGAGACTACTCCTGAATCAGAAGAGGAGGAGATTGAAGAGCCACTTGAGATTATTCTTGAAGAAACAGGGTCAGAAGAAGATAGAGAGGGACAGATTGCGGAAGACCCCCGAGGAGGTGTAGGGAACATTGATGAGGAGCTAGGTAAAGGGACAAATAGACAGCAAGAAGATTGCGTGTTGGAGACCCGAGGAGGGACAGAAGTAGGGAAGTCTCAAATAGTGGTGAAAGAATCTGTGAAAGAAAAGAAAACTGCTAAGAAACGAAAGCAAAAGGCAATTGAAACAGAATCGGATGATGAGAATGAACAAACAGAAGGTCGAGTTCTGAGAAAGAGAACTTTGATTGGAGAAAGGAGTGTTAAAGAAAAGCCGAAAAAGGTTGTGAAAGGAGATCGTTGGCCTAACAACAGAGTGAAAAGACTGAGATACAGGATAATAAAAGCAAATACATCGGAAGCTGAACAAGTGAATGAGGTATCCAGTCAAACTTCAAAGGCTGAAGAAGAAGAATCAAAGAGAACAAAAGAACCAGTAGAAATAAAAAGAGTTAAGAGACCCAACCAAAAGTACAGATCACCGGAATGGTCTTATGTGACATTGTCTGAAGAAGGAAAAGAAGAAACAGTGACTCAAGATAATCCGGAAGTGGTCTTGAGAAAAGTGGTTGAGGAAGATACTGGTGAAATTCTGAAAGTACTCTTGACTGACATTGGAGAAGAGTCAAGTACTGAGGATTCCGACGTTGGAGATCTGATACAATTTGATGTTGAAGAAATTGGAGTGAAAAATGATGAGTATCCAAACTGAGTAAAAGAAGGATTCACTTGGACTGAGTGAACAGAAGGATCTTTGAAGAAGCTGAAGAGTTTGGAACAAACGTTGGAGATTTGAAAAGTTCTAATTACTGTAGTGGAGTAGAAGTTAAAGCAGAATGGCTAACATAGAGAATAACCCAAATAGATGTGCCTTCTTTAGAAGGTGGTGCAAGATGTGCTGCTGTTGTACTGGAATATTAATGCTTCTATGGGGTGTTTTAGTTTTATTAGTTACATTTAAGGTTGAATTTGGGATGGACGCAGAAAATATGACTAATATAGAGAAGAATTCACAAAAAGTAGTTCCAATTAAAAATAGTTACATACACAAGGATAGGTCAATTAATAATTTTTCTAGTAATGTTTTTTCTAAACTGTTATATGAATATGTGAAGACAATGGAAGTAAGGGATTGCTATGTCTGCATGCAGTTACCTGCATCCGTTTCAGAGGGTGTTACTTATCATCATTTACCAGCTACATATGGTATTTCTTGTAGTATTTTAAGTATTGTTTTTTATTTGTTAGGGAAAATAGATTATAAGATGTCTAACAGAGATAGTATTTTTGGGCACTTGCCAATGAACAAAGAGCTGAATCCAGCTAAAGAAGCTAACACTTTTGGTGAGATTTTTATTGAAGAAAAAGGACTAACATTAGAGTACATTTTTAAGAATAATTTAACTTGCAGTTTGAAAGAAGAGGAGAAAGCTTTCCTGGATATGGTAGAGGAAAGGAGAGTGAACATGCATGAGAAAGCAGGGAAATATGAAGTGAGTGAGACAATTTGGGACATTGAAATGGGAAAAGAGTTGAGAAATGGGGCTAGTCCAACTTTAGCTCTAGATGCACCGCAGAAGGGTAAACTATGCATTACCAGAAGGAAATCCCAATATGATACATACTTTGTAGGGACTAGTGAGTGCCATGATACATACTTCGTTGCGACTGGTTGGGGTTTCAGAGGTGGAGAAGATACTATTTTTCCAGGAGTGTACTATGTGTGTGGGAACAAGGCTTATTACAGGTTGCCTGACCATTGGTATGGCACATGTTATGTGGGTTTGGTTTTTCCTAAGATTTTTCATACAGATAAAATAAGTGATGTAGAAGATATTAACCTATTAAAACGTTTTAGGAGAGAAACTTGGTCTGAAATTGTGGGTGATATTTTTGGGGTTTTGATTCCAGCAGTGGGAATTTCTTTAAATGCTTATGGAATTCGGAAATTGTCCACAGTGGTTGATCGTTTATCGACAAATACCGCAGGAGGATTTCTTTTGGTAAATACGGAGTTAAGTGCCGTACGTGCCATGTCTATGCAAAATCGACTTGCCCTTGATATTCTTTTGGCTAAGGAGGGTGGAGTTTGTGGAATTTTGAAAGTTCAACATTGTTGCACTTATATTCCTGATGAAAGCAGAGACCTGAAGGTCTATATCAAAAATATTACTGATTTGCATGAAGATTTAGTACCACTTGAAACTGGGAGTTTATGGACTAAACTAGCTAATAAGATGATAGCTGTTAAGGATTTTATTGCAAAAATAGGTAGTACTATCGTAGGTAGAATATTGTTTCCCTTGTCTTGTATAATTGTTGCTTTGCTGATACTGAGATTAGTGTGTGTGTGTTATAAAAACAGGAGAGGGAAAGAGAAAATTTCAAAAAATAAGAATTCGAAAAATTCGAAAAGGGAACCAGAAGAGATTGAATTAGAAGAATTGAGGGAGAGTGTTTATTTAGAGACTAAGAGAGATGATGAAAGAGTGACTGGTGTTTAATGTTGTGTTAGGGGAAAGACATTTCTGATTTCTCCTAAAATGGGACTAAATTTTCACTAATTTTTTTTTTGGGTTTATTTGGTGATAAAATCACCAAAGGGGGGATTGCTGGAGCAGAGTTTTCTGTTAGAAAATTCTGGGGCTTTTGAAGCTCTGGCATGTCTATGCGTTTATTAATTAATTAATAATTGACAACTAATTATTTGTCTTGTGCAAGTGAGTCTTATTAACCAACCTGTTTGTCTTAACATAAGAGAAGGTTACACAAGGGTTAGCTTATTTGTGCTGTATTCGTATTTACAATAACGTGCAAGTTTTTCATGTTTAAACGTTGCTGTGTGCTATTTATTTTGAACACAAAACGCTGTCTGAATTAATGCTTTATATGTCGCAAAGCTAGATAAATGCATACACATAAGGGTGTTAGTGGGGTTAACACTGTTTAATCATTATGATGTAGTAATCTTTATTTTGTCTCTTTAATTAAAGATGGTCTATTGTGGCCTATGGAGGCCTTTGTGAAATGACTGAGAATAATTTGAAGCCTGGCTGAGCTGTGGTGCCGGCAAAATCTGTGATGTGACAAGGGAGACCCCTGCTGGAGTTCAGTTAACAGAAAAACTGACGGTAGTCCTTATATGGAAATTTCCGGGAGGACATCAGCAAGCTTGGAGGTTCTCCAAAAGAAATGATGTGTCCTTGGTGAACAATGAGCCTCAGAAAAACATTGTGCTAAAGCCGGTTTGCCGAGGGAAATGAGCGAGATGGATACTTTAATAGTTTCTAGTTCTTGGTTCCTGTTCCGTGATTTGCGTATTATGACTTTTCCTGAGCGGAGATTTCAAGATGTTGCAAAGTTACATCCCTTCCTTCTCGTTCTGCTCAGTGATACAGTTTTACTTGTCAAATTCATGTGTGTTTTCATTGTATTTTGCATTATAAAATGATAGCTTAGGGAGGGCTCTCCCCATACTTTCTTTCGTCGCCTTGCTGCGTGAACTTGCGTTGCTGAGGACTGATGCTAAGGACCTTATCCTGAAAAGACTTTTCTAAGAGACTGGTCCTGACCCGTTCTGACACTAGTTAGAATAGGTAACTATGAGAAATGATTTATTCTGATTTATTCTGACTAATTTTAGATAAAGCAATATAACTTTTAAACATGGTGTTGGTTGTTTCTTTCCTTGTTGTTTATTGAATACTTTATGATTATTGTTTATAGATTGTTTATATTATGTTAGGCAACCACTAAACTGGTCCTATCGCCTAGATATAGATGCAGGGTGCTTTAGGAGTTTCTTCCCACAGGTTTGCTGCTGGTAGAGTATTGGAGCGTATGTTAGTGAAATGGGCCCTAGCGTATGATGAATGTATGTGCGTGTAACTGTGAAATTACTCTATCTGTGGTAGTGGGCATATTTTAGGTACCCTGATCTGTAACACTTTCAAGCCCAGTTTGGCCCTTTCCTCCTCTATATCAGCAATTGATTAGTAAATCATATTTCCCTCCCGAACATGACTTGGCCACCATAGTGGTGCTGCAGAAATTGGGCAAGCCACTGGATCATTGTGCATCTTATTGCACAATCTCCCTTATCAACTCCTAAAACAAAAATAGATGCCTAAGTACTGGCTAACCAGCCACTTAAAATACTACCACATGTGATTCACCCGATCATTTTTGGTTTATGCCCAACAGGAGTATCAGTCCCCAAGTCTGTGTCAAAGGCACCCTCTCCGCCCCATTCGTAATAAGCCAAGGTACCCATCAGGGCTGTCTTCTATACCCTTTTCTCTTTGTCCTAGCCAAAGAGCCTCTGGCGGCCAGGATTTGCTGCAACACGCAGATATGAGGATTTAACTGGGGATATCAATGGAGGATCGCTTCACCCTATATGCAAATGATGTCTTTCTCTTTATGTCCCAACCTTCCCTTGTGGTCCCACAATTTCTCCAGATGCCCACCCTGTTTGGAGAGGTATCTGGACTGAGTTTTATCTGGCCCAAAATCGGTCCTGGTCTCTCTGAGGACAGATGAGCAAGTGACGACCTGGCAACACACCTCACAATACGTAGCCTGAGCTTTCGCTATTTAGGGATACACATAGTGCTCGAACCTAGCCTAACCTGGAGCCATAACCTGAAGCCCCTCGTGGCTTGGTTCATGGCGGACATAGGCAGGTGGGCATGACTGCCTCTTAATATCTAAGGCTGCATAGCCCTGTTCAAAATGATTGTGCCACTTTACAAAGATACCACATACCTGATTCCGCACTGGCCAAGATACAGGACTTCTTGTGGTTTAACCACCCCTCCTGATGGAGGAATGCGCATGGCAGAATTCTGCCTCGTTTATTGGGCGGCCCACCTGTTGGTGGTCAATGACTGGTTGAATGAAGAATAGAGTGATACAAAGTTCCGACTAGAGGTGGCAACTGTTGGATTGCACAATAGTATATGCATGCTTTATGGGAACCCCATAATCCCCCACCCCCCTGAGCCGACCCAGTTAGTCCTTCTAACATAGCGTTCAAAACTGAAATGGATTGGCTGGGATGAAAGGATCACCCTTGAGACCCCGTTGTGGATGGGATGATGGCTATGTCCTTCGTCCTCCCTCGCTGGGTTTAGAGGATGGGATAAAATCAGGATCTCCTTGGTTGGAGATGTATGGCAGTGATCCCACATTAAATCCTTCCACTCTCTTCAAACAGATTACTTCCTGCACAGATCCCAATTCTTCAGATACCTACAGCTACGCCATACCCTTGAACAACACCATGATTCCCTAGGTGTGGGACAGGAAGTTAGACCCACAGAATCCCAAATCCTCATGGGTCCTATCGAACGGAAGGGCATCTCGTGGATTCACAAAGCCCTCATACTAAACTCCCTAGACCGGTTTACACGATTGCTATCCTGTTGGGAAGGATGACTGGGCCCATTAGACGACTCCGATTAGAGGGATGCATGCATGTCACCTAAGGTGTTGGTCATATCCTCGAGGCTCAGGCTCATTCAACCTAATTTCCTGCACATGACGTACCAAACACCACTGAGACTATGGCACTCAAGCTCACTGCCAGCACCAAAATGCTCGGTCTGCTCAAATCCATGAGCGCAGTTTATTCTGCTTGATATGGTAATGCCCCAAGATCACAGAATACTGGCAGACAATATTTACCACCCCCTTTAGAGTGCTGGGGAGGCTGGTTGACCTATCTGCCAAGGTAGGCCTCGAAGTCCAGGACGAGGTAAGCAACATGACTGAGGACAGAACCCTGGAGGGGATGGGAACCATGTTAGCCAAGAGATACACAGCAAAATTGTGCAAGTCTACTTTTCCTCCCCCTTTGGTCTGCTGGGCACGTGGTGATGAACTGGTATGCCAAACAGAAAGAAACACTTTATATATCACTGGGATGCCCCAGGAAACAGGGAATATGGGAGAAATGGCTGGAATATCGGGCAAAGTTACTGTGAATAGTTTTGTGTGAGGTCTTTGTATTCGTTTCATCATCTATATGTACATATCTAAGTAACATCATGGCATTTGTTCCAAAGCAATAAAATGCAGTTTATTAAATACAACTTCCCAAGTGAATAAATTAGTACCATTGAGTTGGGTAATAATAACACCCATTGCATAAACCCACTTTAATGTGGCTGCAGATGCCAAATGTAGATACATTGGCTGTTATTATGAAAACCTCAAAGAAATAAAAACTGTTGTACTGCACTCTTTGGTATGGGTATGCAACTCTTTGCAGCACTCCTATGCATCACATTCACATGGTCTGATGGCTTCTTCTTCTTCTCTAATAGAGTAATCATGGCGAAGGGTCTATATGTGGATTTTGTGATCCCTCACCTGGTCAACTCTCCTTTGTATCCTCAGCAGCTCTTCCTTGGTCTGCTCAGCTTTCCGTGCCATTCGTGCCATCCTATTGGCTGAGAGTACTGCCTGGGCTGGCCCATCGCCCAAATGGTCTACTTCAGTGGCGAGCTCCATGCCTGACTGCCTAGATGGAAACAAAAATGAAAGAAGAGACAAAGATTGAACAGAAAGTGGCAATACAATGTGTTCTTCTGACTTGTGATAACACAGTATGTTGGTAAGCTACAAATGTATATTCATTAAATATCAATTTATACTGGAGGGCTAGTGCCTAATATGAGCATTCAAGTGTTAAATACATGACATGCAAAGAAATAAAGAAACAATGACCCCTTAAAAAGAGTGATGATTTCATTTTTATGCTATACAACTCAAAAATTGGTTACCAATGTATTGCTCCACAATATTCAGTGTATAGTCAGATAACTGTTTTAACTCCCTTACGATTACAATCAGCTTATCAGTCAACCTATAAAATACCACTGTGGATAACCCAATAAACTTCCTTCCCAAAGCCCTGCTCTCCATGTCATACTTCCTTGCTACCCCATCTCTGTGGTCCTTTGCTACCCACCTCAGGATCAGTATTCCTTTCACTCCCCTCTCTGGGCCCTCTCGCCTCAGCATCTCTGCATCTACCAAGTGTGAGTGCTGGTCCCAGGTTTGTAGCAGTCCAGGTCCAATCAGCCATGGCAAACTCCCCCAGCATTCATTAACGTAGGCTAGTTTTAATGGCCTTTTTGAATACCAACAAGGTACTTCAAACACACAAAAGGTGATGGGATGAATGCTCCCAATAAATCTAACCACTGGCCATTGCTCTGGGTGGCTTTCCAATCTATCTTTCTTTAGCCCATCATGCACCTCAGATTAGACCCAGCCATATGCAAATCAGTCTTGACCCTACTTCTGTAGGAACAGTTCAGCCAGCACTGCCAAGCCAACCCTACGCTGAACTGGAAGACCAGCAACCCAAGACCAGTTTTGCACTGATTGAGGTTCTTTAGTCAGGTGTAGCTTGAGGAAGATGAAGACAAACAACCCAAGACCAGTTTTACACTGATTGAGGCTCTTCAGTCAGGTGTAGCTTGAAGAACCTGAAGACAAACAACCCAAGACCAGTTTTGCACTGATTGAGGATCTTTAGTCGAGTGTAGCTTGAGGAAGATGAAGACAAACAACCCAGGACCAGTTTTGCACTTATTGAGGCTCTTCAGTCGGGTGTATCTTGGTTCCAGTGGCACAGTGAGTACTGGACCCATATCTGAGCATGCCCTTGGCCACTTAGGGTGGTACATCAAACGCAGAAAAGGTGATGGTGGGCACAAGAACGATGGACTGGAATACTACCCTGAGCAATTGTCAGTGGTTAGAGTTATTGATAGCATCCTCCTATCACATTTTGTGTGTTTTTTGTCCCAACAAGTTACACCTGTTAGTTTCTTGGTAAGCAAAAGCTCTACCTCTTGCTCTTCACCTTGGGACAAGTTGTAGTTGATCATTACTGGTTCTCAGCTGTTGTTCTTGGGCATACTTTTATGTTGGTGCAACAGAGATGAGAGTATGCGCTGCTGAGCATCACCGGCACCAGACCTCATTCATGATCATCCACCAAAGCACTGCTGGCAAAGGGACAGAAAAAGCAACCTCCCCATATCAGAGAATTCTCCCCTATGTTTGGTCAACGATAAACAATCTCAGAAAGACAACTGAAACTGGAGAAGGTTAACACGAGGAGGCGGAGAGGAGATGGCAAAACCGAAACATCCATATAATAGCTTGAAGAGAAGATGAACAATAGGAAAGGTCAATCTCAGGGGGAATTATCCCAAAGGAAATGAAAGATCAGGCACTGACAAGAGTAGACAGGAAAAGATAAACTAAGAACTATAATAAAATACAAACGCACTCCCAATTCTAATAAATCCTGTCTCTATTTCGAAATAGAGCTAAACCGACTTTCAAATGTCTTTACAGGCACTCTCACTCTAGCACCTTCTCGTAACCTTGCTCAAGATGTTCAAATTCATCCCAAATCTCTCCCCATGAAAGTTATGAACTGCTTTCAATGTTATCTGATCTGCAGCAATCACGTCTTCTCTTACATTAGTTTGCTTTGTTCGGAGTCTCAGGTAGTTTGATCTGTTTATCCATGGTCAAACTATGACCTCACTGTTATTATGCAGACATGACCACACTAGCCCTAGAAGAATGTGTTCACGGTGTTTACAGTATGTATTGTGACTTGGGCGTCGCTGATCTGTTGTATTTACTCCCTCATTAATGCTTTTGTATTTGCTGCAGCACCGCCAAGCATATTACTAGTTTCTTCACTGCCTGAGTTTTCTTTGCGGTGCGACTGCCATGAAAAGTGTGGCGGTGAGGAAACAAAAAGGGCCCTACGGTGCCCCCTGTTGCCTGTGGGCCAGGGGATGCATGCAGGGGGGCATATTGTGTGCCCCCCTGTCTGCATGCACCCCCAGTTCCTGCAGGGCATTGACTTGACAGTCCATGTTAGGAAAGTACAATGGCGTTCTGTAAAGATTAGATGACAGATGGCTTAGTCTTCAAAGTATTTTATTCATCAGCATCATCCCAGCTGAGCTCCCAGCTCAACAGCCTCTTCAGTTCATCTGTCAACATTCCTTATCAAGCTGACATCATACATTCCATGATGTCAGCTTAGCATATTCTCACATTCCCATTACGGTGCCTTGCTAAGGCTCACATTTGAACCTTAGCACTGCGCCGCCGTGGGCCAGCTGCCACAGGACCGCCCTACCTGGATTCCATGCAAAAACAACAATTGATGGACTTAATGCAGAACAATGTCATACATTCACCCCAGTACAGAGATCTGGGCCTAAATCCATCTTTTTTTGCTCACCATGCCATTCCAGTTTGACCCCAGCCATATGCAAATCAGTCTTGACCCTGTGCCTCATGGGAACAGTCCAGCCCGAACTGCCAAACCAGGTCCTACCTGGACTGGAAACAAGCATCCTCGGACCGGTTTCGGGGTTTCACCCCTCTTCAGCCAGGATAGCTTGATTCCAGTGGCATGGAGAGCACGGGACTCACGTCTGAGCATACCCGTCCCACTCAGGGTGACAAATGCAAAAACAACAATTGATGGACAGAATGCAGAACAATGTCATACATTCACCCCAGTACAGAGATCTGGGCCTAAATCCATCGTTTTTTTGCTCACCATGCCATTCCAGTTTGAACTCAGCCATATGCAAATCAGTCTTGACCCTGTGCCTCATGGGAACAGTCCAGCCCGAACTGCCAAGCCAGGTCCTCCCTGGACTGGAAACAAGCATCCTAGGACCGGTTTCGGGGTTTCACCCCTCTTTAGCCAGGATAGCTTGATTCCAGTGGCATGGAGAGCACGGGACTCACGTCTGAGCATACCCGTCCCACTCAGGGTGACAAATGCAAAAGCAACAATTGATGGACAGAATGCAGAACAATGTCATACATTCACACCCCAGTACAGAGATCTGGGCCTAATATGGCCATGTCTGAACTGGGGTGGCAGAGTGTACTAAAGAACGGTGATGGATCAAACCCAGATCTGTTGACTGGGTGTGAGTGTTTGATCGGTTCTGATGCTCCGTCCATCACCACCCTCTTTTGTACCGCTTTGTTCGCCATAAGTTGGCAGGGTATGCTAAGACGTGAGTCCCTTGCTCACTTTGCCACTGGATTCAAGCAAGCCTGGCTGAAGACGGCTGAAATGCCAGAAACCGGTCCTAGGAAGCTTGTTTCCGGTCCAGGGAAGGCATGGCTTGGCAGTTCGGGCTGGACTGTTCCCATGAGGCACAGGGTCAGACTGATTTGCATATGGCCATGTCTGAACTGGGGTGGCAGAGTGGGCTAAAGAACGGTGATGGATCAAACCCAGATCTGTTGACTGGGTGTGAGTGTTTGATTGGTTCTGATGCTCCGTCCATCACCACCCCCTTTTGTACTACCTGGATTCCAGTCAGAATAAACCACCCGGCTCCCTTGTAATGTTGCTGAATGAAAGGAGATGTACCAAGTAATGTGATTTATGAAATTACTTGAAAGCTTGTTATCTGTATCATTTTTACACAGTTTATGATGAAATAACATCCCAGCCGTTTAGGCGTTTCGTTTGTATGGTCTTTTTAGGATTTATCTGCTATATGTCTTATAAATATGATATATTATATAATAATTTGGTGTTATCCAAAAAAAGAATTATTAAGAATAGGTATAGAAGTCATCAATGACCTGTCTCAATAAAGATATATCTTTAAAAAAGTTGCTTTATCTATGTGTTTAACAGTAAAACTATAATTTTACAACGAAGATATATTTCAAACTTGTAACAACATCCCTAAAAATCATGGCTTTATCCAAAAATCGACAGTACTGTGATGGATTGAGAACAAATTTAGGATATTCCCTTCAGATCTGGGCTTCAAGATTCATTTAAAGGCCCAATAATGTCAAATGCTTTACAGGAATTCTTGGGGGTGGAAAAAGCTGCTCAAAACATGTTATGATGTATCAAATTGCTTGATCATTTTAAAGTGATAACCTCTTGTGGTGTATCCTGTATATAGATCCCTGGTACATTATGTGCCGTTGCGAAATAATCGTCTCTAATCTGCTGTACATTTGCTTCAGCCACCCCAAGAGAAGGAGACCAGCGCTGATGCTAAGGTTGAAGAATGTGTAGCTGCCAACTGTACCAACACAAATGTCTTGATTGGCACTCTACTGTTTGAGGCATCAGTGGGTGCAAGTTTGTTGTGCAAGATCTATGAAAGTCAAGTCATCAGGTAATACTATCATTAAGAAACTGAAGCCTGCTGGTGAATAGAACCTTACAAGTAGGTCCTGGTAATGGTACAGGTTGTGCTTTTATGTGGCTTGTGCAGAAAGGTTTTACTATAAAAGGCATGTTGTAACCTGCAGAAAAAGAAAACGTCTTGGCACTGCATGTTGGTAGTTTGTATTGGGTGTGCGAAGTTACAGAGTTTGGGAATACCGGGGCACTTTTCATAAAAACTACAGAAAAATACATAAAAGTCATGAAGTTCCATCCAAATAAGGCTTTCTAGGTAAAACTGGATCCCCACTGGTATATTGAATGCCTGTGTAATTTGTGGTGAGATACTCGAAAGCAAAAGCTAAGAACATGATGCACTTGTATACAAATGTTTTCCAAGTTAGGTTAGTGACACAATTTGAGCACTTACGAGAAAAAGATAAGCAAGGTATGCACCTATACATAAAATGCTTGTGAACTGCCAGTGTGACGTTGGAACAGTACTGCTGAGAAATCACTGAGCAAGATATGCACTGGGCCACACTGTTTGTGAGTTACCAACCCTAACTATCACTTGCAAGCAAAACCTAAGTGATGGAATGTGGGAAACTGTAAACTACGGGTAGTTCAATAACCAGAACGTCCATGAGACTAAGCTTGTGTAATAAAAACTTTGCACTCTTCATCTGTTGGCACATTCAAAACCAACTTCTTGTCTAGAGCTTACCCATTACTCTCTGTTCTACTTAAGTCGTAGTTTATTATTTGTTTCCATTCCATTCAGGGCCAGCACAAGAACTTTACGCGTATTAGGCCAAGCAACATTTGGCCTCCACCTCCACCAATTAAGTGAAAGGCAATTATAGAACCTTTTGGGGTTTCCCCTTCTGGGGGGGCTTTGGTCTCCCATAATACTGGTTTACTGTAGAGCCATAGAGAATAATTAATTTAACTCAACCTTGAATTCTGCCACTACATAATGGGGTAACCAAGGCTTTAAACTCTCTTTCCCTTTTCAATATCTACCGGACGACTCTGCCATCCAATTTCTGGAAGCCAATTTTCATCCAGCTTGTTATGAAACTGCAGAGGGATCCTGTATGTTCTGTTTGCCTCTGTTTACATATCATCCTGTCCCAGATGAAGGACAGCCAGTTTCCTCTGAATAATTATAAGATTGACATCATTTTTGGGATTCACTTCCTTCCGGTCAACTCCTGTCTACCTTACCCCAAGCCAAGAGCATCCAGCATGATGAGGTATTTGAACAGGGATACTTATGCCGTCATCAACCCAATAAAAGCCATAATTCCCTCCTCTGCCACACCAGGACCAGCACATTTAGCCCCATGAATTACACCACATTATTCAAATGTAGGCTATCCTGTTTTTATGGCTTAAACCTATAATAACTGATAAAAACTCCCTCCAAAAGGCAAACAGCCCTTGTCAGTGTTAACATACAAACACTGATCAACACCTGCACAACCACAAACTAAAATAAATTGTAAAGAAAGGGAAGTGACAGTGACATTGTTATTTTTTCCTGAAGGGGCCAACAAAATGTAACTTGGTTATAAAAGGTAGCAGCAGGAAAGACTGATCTGGCCTGCTTGAGTTTTGTTGTTTAGGGATGTCACTAAAATATTGTTTCTTCTTCCTTTGGTTTCCTCCAGTTTTGTGTGCTTGAAATAAAAGGTGCAAAATACAGAAGCATGTTTAGGTCTGAACAAATTTGTTTATACATGGCAAGAATCTGGAAATATTAAAAGATTTGATCTTTAGACAGTGCTTAATTCTTTCACTGATTGGTACAATGGCTGGCTCATAAGCATCTTGGCCAATACGTGATATCACATTTACCCACAGACACACAATGGGGAAACTCTGTGATACATCAGCCCCTTATTCTAATAAGTTAGTATTGATAGCAAATCAAATGCCAAACACCCCAGGCTTTAAACATCCAATGCAAGGTGTAGTGACAGGTACCTGTGAAAAGGAGTGCTGTCACAATGCACATAAGATGGTAGTAAACACATGACACGACTTTCCACATACCAACAAAATTAACATCTGTTTGTTGTCCTGTATTATTGGTTATTTGTCATACCTTCAACTTATCATAGCTATTTACCCAACTGCATTTTTAAAGCTGGGGATTTTGAGCCCATAGTTACAACGTTAACAGCAACATTTTAAGCCCCAGAAAAAAATGTGATGTCTGTTAAATGGCCAGGTATGACTTAAAGTGAGACATTTGCCAATGGGACATTTGACAGCTATGTATGTCGATACAACACCACCTTAGACGGTTGGTCCTCATACTATAAAGATGGAAGCTCGGATTAAGGCCTCTCACCCACCCGAAAAATAAATCTGTTTTACCTCAAATTAAAGGGTGTTGGAAGGTGGTGATCCAAATGTAGAATCACTGCCGGTTCGATCAGAAACCCCCGGGTCACCAGAGCTGACAGCAGTCAAAATGGCATCAGTGGGGTCATCCAAGTAGGGTAGGCTCCTCCAATACTTTTAACACCAGCATCCTCTCTGTCAGGGGTTGTCATGTAAACCAGGGTTCTCCATTGTCGGTCCTGGAGGGCCGGATCCATGCCAGAATTTTAAGAGAACTACATTTATCTAAATGTGGATATGCTAAAACTCTGGCATGGATCTGGATCTCCCGGACCGACTTTGGAGAACACGTATGTAAACCAAGAAAGTCCAGGAAGAAAGATCCTTCAAATGTTCTGCACAAGCTGGTAGAAAACATATCACATATGGTGCACAATAAATGAGCAGTCTGATTTTGGGGAGGTTTCGTCAAGAATCCTAGGTAACAGAATGTCTGCCTGCCAGCGTACAATCGTAGGATTGCTGACGTGGATCAATCTCCTCCCCTATGCACGAGAGCTTCTGCAGTGGAAAAGGTCTCTAGGATATTTATCTTTTCAGATTTGGCCATCCAGCAGCTACTTCCATTGCAGAGACACACATGTTCTGTAATCTAAATGTGCTTTGTATCCTCATCTATGCTTGCCAAAAAGGTGCTCCAACACCCATCAAACTCTTCCAGATTCCCTATCAATTGCACCAGTTTTCTGGTGTCAGACTTTGTGGTTCCAAAGGCATGACATTAAGTTTGATCCTTATAAATAGAAGGCAAGGCAGTTTCCTAACTTTCTTGAAATAATACATGAGCCAGGCCTATGTTGCCGTGCACACGCATGATCCGTGTTTGCCCAGGACAACAAAAATCAGCTCCAGAGATCCAGATATCACTGCAGCTGAAACACTCAGTGCAGGGGTACACGTCTATCACCATGTGAGGGACATCTCCGTCCCAACAGTATGCAAACCCGTTATTTCCAATGCATAAAATATACTAAGAGTGGGCTTTAAGTCAGCTGACTAGCACACCTGTCTGCTCTTGATTTGATGGCTTTTTCCCTGTTCTTGTCTGGGTCTTTTCCAGGAGCATTTCAGTCTCACACTGCTCTGACTGAATGAGTGATAGCCTTCCACTGCATGCCTTAGCTGACTAATGTTTTATTTAATACTCACCACTTCATGAGAGTGAATTAGTTTCCTTGGTCTGTCCCACTGCTTGTTTGCATCCAACCCCCGTGCCTCCCCGTGTATACACTTTCTCAAAAAGCATTGGCAAATACAATAGATCAGCAATTGAAGCTGAGGCCTATTGGCTTTGCTAGTGCCCGTTTTGATGAACTGATATCCAGATCCCACTGCATGTTGCAAATTGCACAACACATGACTGTTTCGTGCTATCAATACTTTTTTTTTTGTATGTTTTTATTGAGGTCAATGGCAAGTATACACTTGTTATTCAACATCAGATTTTCAAGTTACTCACATCATTGCACTTTCTGTAGGTTACATTGTCAGATATACATCAATCGGCCCCATCTCGGTCCGCATTTCTGCGCAGTTCTAATTCTACCATTGGGGACACACAGATATCTCCACGATACACATTCCATTTGGACCATTTCCTATCCCATTTTCTAGGGCAATCCCTGGCTACAAACTCCTCCGTCTCCGCCACCATGCATCTGTCTAATTCTTTGGCCCATTCGATAGTAGAGGGCGGAGCGGCCCTTCCCCAACCTCTGGCCAGTTCCCGCTTAGCCAGTGTAAATCCTAGTGTCGCTAACTGTTGTTCAATGTCAGTTAGGTCAGTTGCAGCCCAGATATTAAGTAGCCCTAGTTGTGGTGTCAGGACCAGTTCCTTCCCCAAAGATGTCTGCGTGTGGTGCGTGGCTTCGCCCAAAAGGTACGGATGACTGGGCAACTCCAGATAGTATGGTAGAATGTGGCCGGTTGTTGGCATCCTCTCAAGCAAAGATCGTCAGGTCTAAATCCTATTTTTGCCAATAGTGTTCCGGTCATGTATGATCGTGTAAAATCCTCAGTTGTATCAGTCTAAATCTAAGTGTGATGGCTGCTTCCCTAGGGGCCATAAGAGCCAATTGCCAATCTTCGTCGTCAATCGGACCCAGGTCTCTCTGCCACTTCTCCCTAAGTTTGTTAAATGTATCTGGCAGATTATTGCTGAGTTTTTTATATGTCAGGGATATGGCTTTGGAGTGTAGTGGCCCATCCAGCAAGCGGTCTTCCAGTGGTGATGATTCCGGTATGTCTGCGAGGTTCGAAAAGGCCGCTTGTAGTGCTTGTCGTATTTGCAGGTACCTATATGCTTCCCCTTGATTTAGTTGGTATTGAGTCCGGAGATCTCCGAATGCAAGAATAGCACCCTTTTTAACCATGTACTTTACCACTGAAATACCAATTAGGTCCCATTTGTCAAACCCAGGCTGGTAACACAACATGCCCAGCTTCTGTGCATACCACAATGGCATCGCTTTAGTGAGGACACCTGCCCATCCCAATCGAGAGTTCGCTTTGTGTCATATTACCAGTGTGTGTGTGAAGTGGGCCCAACGTAGTTCTTCCCCTTTTTCCTATCCGTGTATCCGTGAGTACAAGGCCCCTAAATAACCCGAGCAGTCTGTTTGGTACCTGTCTAGGGCGTAGGCCGGGTCAGTAGGGGGACGATACAACCAGTGATTAACAGTCACCAGCTGTGCTGCCCAATAATAGAGTTGTAGGTCCGGCAATGCTATGCCTCCATCGTACCAGCCACCCTAGGGTCCCCACCGTCCCATAGTAGTGTTCGTACCTCATTCTCCACTGCTTTGAAATAGGAACCCGGAACTCGATATGGACAGTTATACAGGATATATAGGAAGCGCTGGAGGGCCAGCATTTTAAAAAGGGCAGCCCATCCCACTAGGGACAGAGGCAGAGACCTCCAGTGTTTCACATGCGTTCTTAGCCTATTCAGCGGGGGAACCAGATTGGAGTTCTAGAAAAGATCCTCATCCGGTGTAACGAAGACCCCCAGGTATCGGAAACCTTCCTTTGCCACCGCTATCGTACAGTTTGCTGGAAGACGAGGCATCTGGCCTCGGAGCACAAATAGCACTGACTTATCCCAGTTTATCGCATAGCCCGAATATTTCCCGAAGTTTGTGAATATATTAAGCACTGCGTGGATGGACTTATAGGGGGAGGCAAGGTACAATAGTATATCGTCGGCATACAAGGGTATTCGATCTTCCACATCTGCAGCCCATCGTAGCCCTCTCACCATCACATCTCGTCGCATCCATGCTGCTAGGGGCTCCAGCATGAGGGAGAATAGCAGCGGGGACAAAGGACACCCCTGTCTGGTACCCCGTTTCAACATGAACGCACGGGACGTGTAGTTATTTACTCTTACTTGTCCCTGTATATCGGTATATAATAGTTTTACCCAACCTATAAATTTGGGGCCCAATCCCACCTTTTCAAGGACTGAAAACAAATATGGCCATTCTATCGAATCAAATGCCATAGAGGCATCCAAAGACAACACCACTGCATCCTCCTCCATGAAGTCCCTGCATGCCAGTACATTGTGCAGACGACGTATATTCAGGGCTGTATTTCTCCCCGGCATAAATCCCGATTGGTACGGATGAACCAGGGAGGAAATGACTGCAACAAGCCGATTGGCAAGAATTTGCGCTAGGATTTTAGCTTCCGCGTTAATCAGCAAAATAGGCCTGTATGAGCCACAACTGTGTGCAGGTTTCCCAGGCTTACGGATTACTACAATAGTAGCCAGATGTTGGTCTGCCGGCAGCCGGCCCTCCTCGTAGCTTTCTTCATACATGGCCCGTAAATGTGGCACTATCCAAGAGGCCATGACCTTTAAAAACTCAATGGGGATTCCATTGGGCCCCATCGCTTTCCCGGATTTGATCTGACACATGGTCTTACTGATCTCCTCATCCGAGAGATCTACCTCAAGGGAGTCTCTATCGGAGTCTGAGAGGACCGGCACATCGCTATCTAGAAGGAGCTGGCGCGAGTCTTTTGCCGTGTACAAGGTAGAAGGGGTGTATATCTCTTCTAGGTGACTTGCGAATGCTTCCGCTATGTCCCTAGGGTGGGTAACAGTCACGCCTCCTGGCAGTGTCAGATTGGTCACCCATCTCGCCCCTCGATCTCCCCTTTCCAACCACGCCAATGTTCTTCCTGCCCTATCACCCAATTTGTATATTCTGTGTTGGGTACTACGATACTTGGTTAGGATATGCTCCCTTGTCTTAATTCGGTACTCATCTTGTTTTAGGGTAAGCCTATGGTTGATGTCTTCCAAGGGATTTTGTGCATGCTCCCGTTCTAACCCCTGGAGATCCTCCTCTACCTGGACCAGCAATCTACGCTTCCTCTGAATGTACCCAGTTTTTAAGGACAGAGCCTGCCCTTTCAGGACTACTTTGTATGCTTCCCAAATAGTTTGTGCGGAGTCGACCAAACCCAAATTTTCTGTAAAGTATTGTTCCGATTGCGTACAGAGTTCCTCTCTGATGTCGGGTATGATTAGGAGCCACGGGCCAACGACAATGTTGGTGCGCGTCTGTCTCTCCCAATGAGTAAAATCAACCTTAACCGGGGAATGAATACTTTTAAAAAAAAATATTTGTACAGTTTTGAAGCTAACGGGCAAGATCTCTCTCGTTGACAGCTCGGGCCTGGTTTGATATCACGCTACCCTTCGGTCTTCTCACAGTTCACTTTAGTTAAGTCAAGCATGCAGAATGGTGTACACAGAGCCCCTCACAGAAAGTTTAGTTCCTCCGCTTACATTTTATCCTTTTCTGCTCTTGTTCCCAATCTTGCCTTTACTAGTTTGCAGTTTTAGTTTCTGCCTTCCCTTCCCCTTAGTAGTTCTCCTTCTTACTGTCCTTGTGCTTGGGCAGCTCTTGTGTCTCTGGCAATCTTTGCACACATCACCTGCAAATTAAGAAATATCAAAGCACCTGCGGATGTGCTCCGACAGGCCCATTACCACGCTCCTTACTTCTTTGATATTTGAAGTCTGCATTAGTGATGCCCTATTTTCAAAGGCCTTTTTAGGTCTCGCGCCTAGCGTTGCAGTGCGTAGCACTGCTCGCGCAGCAAGAGACTGCTTGTACGGGGTTTGAAAACGGAGTCAGGAATCGCACACGCTTGTGCGTGTGCTTTTCCTTTTGGCTTCCGCTATTGGGATTTGCGTGCGTGTTTTTAACAAACAGAGCATGCAATAGGCCAAAGGCGAGCGCATTGGTTCACCCATGGCCTATTGGTGTCTGTTACGCGCACCACTGCCATATGGTTTCAATTATCGTGCCCAGACACGGGCGCTATAATTGAAACCACATGGCTCGCTGTAGCGCGTGCGCACCACTCGCGGGTTTCAGTGTACAACACCAGGAAGCTGTCCCTCATCAACATTGGCGCTTTCCCTCCCTGGAGGTGCTGCTGCTCCGCTGCATGTAGACCTGGCCCCATTGTCTACAGAGAAGCGTCGCTTGTGCCCTGGAAGGGTCTTCAGCCCCCGGAAGTAAGGTGGCACACAGCACCAATGATGCCCCAGCCACAGACTGCAAGAGAACGCCCTCCCGGGGCACCCCTTGTAGGTGGAGGTGCTGGATAGAAACCTATTGTCCCCGAGGGAGCTCTGCTCAAATCCCCGCTCGTTCATTAGCGGTGGAGCCCGCGGGGTATCGGGCTGGAAATGAATTCGCTGCGCCCCAGTTGCCTTTTGGAACTGGTTCCTCACTCTCACCATTCATTTGTCTCATCTAGGCTCTTAGCGGTGCACGCTGGATGGGTGGGGGGGGGGTGTCTTCGCCTCTAGAATGCCCCTTGTTTTGGCTTGGCCGCTTGCGATGCCCGAAAACACGCTCGCGCTGCAGCTGGCTCCAGGGGCTCAACTGGTCAAAATGGATTTCTGCTTGGGATAAAACCCCATCGCATGTCCATTACTGAAAGAGGCCTGCGGCTAATGAGGAGTAATCTCCAGCGTCACTCTCTGTTTATTATTCACTGCCATTTTATCTTATTCTCATCTCCGTTGCCAAGCCTTGTGGAAATTCCACTTGGCCAGTAATTCGATGCGTTGACAGGATCCGTTGGGAAATAATGGGTTTCCATACAGACCTCGGCTGCATTGGTACAAGCAAAGGTGGCCAGGGGAGTTCTGCTGGTTAATTAAAAACACAGGCACCGTTAGAGACAAATTATTGGCATCAGGAAGCAGGTAAAAGATGCACCTGAATTCCATTAGACTTTTCATGGGGCTGCCCACGATGAGCCCTGTAGATGATTACGTTGCAATGACATTTCGAATTTACTATTTATAGTGGGAATACCATCATGTTTCTGTACTAAATGTATCTATTTAGTGTATTCTTCTTATTGTAATATAGTCTTTTTGAGAGGTTGATACAATTTTTTTTAAAGAACAGGCTGAATAAACATTCTGTATGGCTAATGGTGGTTTTTAATATCCCTTAAAGCCCATTGTTCCGAGGGGGGCTTGAACGAATGGCCCCGGTGCCCATGCGATGGTGGCAATGAGACCTTATTTGAAAGGAATGAAAATCGGGGCCTCGGAAAACCCTATTGTTATTGCTGGGTTCGGACAATAGGCTTTGCACGCCCAGGTAGTCCTGTGACAGTAACTCGGTGGTTCAGTGGCAGTGCACTTGCTGCGTCGGACCTGCAGGTCAAAGCCAAGGTTCAAGTCGTAGCCTGGTTTCTTTATTGTCAACAAAACGAGGAGCGTAGAGTTCGGTGATAACGACACCTGTTATTTACTGCATTGAGAGACGATTTGTGTCGGTGTGCGCTCACTATAAAATTCTGGCTTTTAATGTACTCCTATAAAAGGTAGGGTAAACGCTTTTGTTGTGCTGAATCACAGCACAGTGGCAGTGAACATGCGCCTGGCCTTGGCGTGGCGTTGTTTCCACATGCCTAGCTGCCTCTGGTGAGGGCAGGCCAACAGTCCTAGCGAGGAATGGTTATTTAATGCGAATATTATTCACGGGGCTCGCCGTCGTTTCTCGAAAGGTGTCTCCCAGAGTCGCTCATATCTGTCCGCCCCTCCCCATTCCGGACAGACATTTGCTGGTATGGTGGACCATCTGTCATTCATGAGGGGGTGAGAAAGCAAAAGACACACAATTGATGGACAGAATGCAGAACAAATCAAAACATTCACCCCCAGTCAAGAGATCTGGGTTAAATCCATCATTCTTTTGCTCACCATGCCACCCCAGTTTAAACCTGGTCATATGCAAATCAGTCTTGACCCTGTGCCTCATGGGAACAGTCCAGCCCGAACTGCCAAGCCAGGTCCTCTCTGGACCGGAAACAAGCATCCTAGGACTGGTTTTGGGGTTTTACCCCTCTTCAGCCAGGATAGCTTGATTCCGGTGGCACAGTGAGCCCAGGACCCACGTCTGGGCATACCTGGTTCACTTAGGGCGAGAAAGCAAAAGAGACACAATTGATGGACGGAATGCAGAACAAATCAAAACATTCACCCCCAGTCAAGAGATCTGGGTTAAATCCATCATTCTTTTGCTCACCATGCCACCCCAGTTTAGACCTGGCCATATGCAAATCAGTCTTGACCCTGTGCCTCATGGGAACAGTCCAGCCCGAACTGCCAAGTCAGGTCCTCCCTGGACCGAAAACAAGCATCCTAGGACCGGTTCCGGGGTTTCACCCCTCTTCAGCCAGGATAGCTTGATTCCAGTGGCTTGAGGGGGTGTCTGTCATTCGGAAGGGGTTCTTCTTCGGGGTATGCTCATCGGCGTTGTTCCGGTGCTTGTGACGTTTCGCTCCCCCTTTCATCAGGGAAGGGTGAGCCTCTGTTGTGAGATGCGAGGCGGTGCTAGGAAGCATACATGCAATGTTGAGTTTAAGGTGTAGTCGCTACTCTTGGGTTTTGAGGCCTGTTTAATTGTATCTTTAGTCCTATGTTTAATGCAACACCAATAGCTCAAACTTTAATAATGCGAGACCTATTGCATTGCAAATGCTTGTTCTATTTTAGGTTCAGTTTAATGCTGTGTGTTCTAAATACCAGGCGCTGCCCATCAACAAGTGCACGAAGACCCCTCGCAGACCATGCAAGAATGGTATTATCTGATCCTGATAAGGTGACCCAACTGATCTCACACAAGACAACAGCCCAGCTAACATCATATTATACATGAGTTGCTGACGTATGCCCATTAATGTAGGGTACTTGAAGATAGGCCACTAGTAATCCTCTGGAGTTGCTGCCACTTCCAAGCACACACATTAGTAGTCTGCAAACTCCTCATGCACATATAGAAAGCCTTACACAACATTGGTCCCACGTACTTGAAAAACTACATAAACTTCCACAAACATATCAGACACCTCCGCTCATCCGGACCCCTACTCGCACCCCATGTACAGAGAACCAGATCCATCAGCAGTACCGTCTCTTACTTCACACCTAAAGCTTGGAATGACCCAACACCGCATATCAGAGCCTCCCCCTCAGTTCTTGAATTTCACAAGAAACTGAGGACACGGCCCTTCATCTAGCCCCAGCGCTGGTTCAAGCCATACAGCTCTTGCTGAAACCACGATACCTGCCCTGGTGAGTTGTGCACTCTACAAATACACATAATATAACATAACAACTCACAGGATATCTGTTTGAGGGAGTTCTTGACCAGAGACCTTTCAGTCTCACATACAATGGCAAAGCTGCCACATGGCCAGCATGAACCAAGCACAGGGTTCTCCCACAGCAACAGCATTCTTATCTAGTACTCAAATTCTGCGTGAATCAAACCCTCTGACTACTTCTTCCTTCCCTGAGCCCAAACACTAAGGTTGCCTGTACGATAGCTGCAATGTGGCAGGGATAATAAGTTTCCTAAATCGACAGTTATTTCCTCGGGTGCTAATGGAATCACAAAATCTGAAAGTATCTACAAGATTTAGGTGGACAGCGCTATTCCTCACCCTTCCAAGAACTGATTGGCTCATTTTGTGCATCACTCAAGGTTCAACCACTGAAAGCCCTCCCTGTTGGCCATAGGACGGGGGCGTGGACCATCTCAAAAGCCCACCCAAGACAATAATCTACATCATGTTGAGCATTCAAATGAATATCCTGTCACAGAAGATACAAAGCAATTCTCTTGACACACTTGTGTTCGTTCGACAAGCACTGTCAAAGGTCCTACGCATGTCTGATGACAGCGTTAATACCCAGAGACCATTCGTGGAGAAACAACACTAAAAGTCCATGAACACTGCACACGGCTGCCAAACCTCCCAAGTCCAGTTTCAAACTCGAACGCTTGATCCTGTTACACAACTAGTTCCAAACTCCAAAACTCTAATACCCGCAACCCTACACCATAATTGGTTGGTCAGTCTACAAAACACTGCTTTGTTCTTCAGGAGAGCTTAAAAACATGCCTCCCGTGGTAATCACGCTTCTAAAGTATTTGTTGTAATGGAAGATATTTTGGCTCAGATCTTTTCAGTGTTAGTTCTAGATTTCATTTGTCTCATTATATAGGCGGCTTAGTTAAACAAGAGAGCGAGAATGTGGCATTAGCAGGCCCTCTGTCTTTTGACTGGTATAGATGTCATTGTTTGTTGCATGGTATTAGCAATGCCATGGCAGGGTGAGGAGCTTAGAGGCACCATCTGTCCAGGGGGCTCTCTACTTTGGGCAGGTTGCTGGAGGAACGTCGGTTGCCTTGGAATACAACATATGGTGTGCATTAATACAAGTGAACTGGTTGGGCTAATGAACAGTATAGAGTTCCAACCCTCCTCCCATTAATCCTATTGTTTGAAGTGGAAGCTGCTAATGTGATATTTCAGGAGTTGAGTATTGCGAACCCCGCCTCAACCACTCAATTCAATGTGAATTTATAAGTTTTGTGCATTTCTTGTGGAGTTCTATTTTTCCTTTTCATAATTTGACGCCTTCTTTACTCATAAGTTTCAAACTGGAAATATAGCATGGATTTGTAAGGCAGTGGGGGGGAGGAGAGGAGAAACACCACAGGCTGGGAATTGCTTGTTGGTGCTCGGTTTAGAATTAAAGACTCAATGGCAGACCACGCTGATGCTCTTGGGAAATGGCATCCATATGAGCATTTCAGGATACATGAGCTACTCTTCATTAAAATAGGGAAGTTAAAATAACATTGCAGGCACACACAGTGTTGGACGTTGTGTGGCTTACCATCCCTTTTTAGGTCTCGCCTGCGCAGCGTGAATGCGCTGCATAGGAGGGGACCTTTTGGAATCGATCAGCATTTTGGCCAAAAACGTGCACGTTGTGCATTGCTTTCTATTGCAACACGTGTGCGTTTCGCGTTTCCCTTGTGGGAGCGAGCAGCAGCGCCATGTGTTAGCAATTATTGCGCTTGCTCCCGCAAGGTAAACGCTGCGTGTCCCTGCTCTCGGCCGCACACACCCCACCCCCCACTGTTTTCTGTACAAGAGAGGGTCTCTTGGGATTCCAGAATCTGGCAGTGGTGCCGTGCGGATATTAAGCAGTCAGCAGAATTCCTCCTGACCACCTGCTGGCAGTAGTACATTGCCAGTCACTATTTGGTTTTTGAAACCATTCTTTAACATGTGCCCTGCATTCCCGCTAATCAGTCTGCAAACATTTTTTACTTGGGTTCGATTCCCCTTATGGGAATTTGCATTGTTCTATTGTCGGTTCTTTGATTTGAAGCCGCGCATCTGCCTTTATGTAATTACATACTTTTTAATGTTGATCAAGGAGGTAGCGAGGCCGCTTTCTTGACCGGGGCAGCGGCAGGAAGCAGAGCGGATTGGCTGGTTGCCAAGCTATAAAGCGGGCGTGCCTCGGTGTACAGTACTATTTATTTTAGCGGGTTTCTATTCCTTTCACACTGCGTTGCAGCTGCTTATAAACAGCAAAGAAAGGATAGTAAACAATGTGCAGTGAAGCCGAAATGTTTGCTATACCCTCGGTTCTAAAAATGTCCTCGTGACTCTAGGTGCCAGCAGGGTAAAAGGATGATGTGAACAAGTAGATTACAGCGTTCCTGGAAAGCTCAATAATTTGTCTTCAAGTCTGCGATCCGGAGGAAGGACGTGCCAATATTTTTTTAGGTGTGACTTTCTGAGGGCTGGTCGTGGCACTGAAGTACATTTTATATCTGCAGAGAAATCATAACTTATTGTTAAGTACGAGAACCAAGTAGAATAAAAATTGTTCTTCTTTGAAAGCAGAAAAATGCAAATTATTTAAACTGTCAACTTTGTGACCAACAAATGTATGTTTTGTGTCTACACCATCATCCTCTTTTTCAGCAATTGTGAACGCGATATTAACTTAAGGTGCACAAATGTTGCCACAAGTCACGATCTCTTGTTTTGAGACAAGTGAGGCAGTTGTGCAGTAGCGCAAGGATTAAGTCTGCTGGCTTTGGAGTCTGCTTTTTTTGGAGTTCGATTCCTCCAACTATGAAGGGGTGCGTGCCTCGGTGTGCACGTCCATGGGGGCTTCGTTTTTATGGTGCAGTTCTTTCTTTTAGCGCATATCAAGTTAGGGCAGCCGGGTCCGTGGCGAGAGACGGTTTGGATTTGGGGGATACTGCGTTATGGTGGAAGCGTGCCCGTCGGTGGTGGGGGCTTGGCTCCAGTGACGGAGCGTCGTCTTCGGCCCGGTCTGGGGGTTAACTGACGTCTGTATGTGACGTGTGTATGAGGATGTACACCCCAACACATAACATGACTGTCTTTTGTTTTAAAACAGAGGAGGCAGTTGTGCAATGGCAATAGCAACAGTCATAGGGTTCAGATTCGTCCACGCTAAGAAGGGGTGTATGCCTCAGTGTGCACATCCACGGGGGCTTTGTTTTCATGGTGCAGTTGATTTTTTTAGCGCACATCAAGTTAGGGCAACCCGGGTCCGTGGCGAGAAGCGGCTTGGATCTGGAGGTTGCCGCGATATGGGGAAAGCGCATAAGTTACAGACTGCAGCAGGGGAGCGGTTTCCCATCGGAACGGGGTTTATAGCCCCTTACGGGAAAGAGCACAGTGGTGTTTACAGGCTCAGGCAGCAGAGCTATCCCTTGTATTACACAGATTGCACAGGCTCCTGCAGCAGATAGATCCCTCGCATTACATGGATTGCACATAACAGGACTGCGGACCTATCCCTCGCATTACATGGATTGCAAAGGCTAAGGCAACAGAGCTATCCGCTCGATTCTAGGGATTGTACAAACTCCGGCAGCAGAGCTATCCCCCGAGTTAGATGGATTGCAAAGGTTTATGCAGCAGAGCTATCCCTCGAATTACATGGATTGCACAGGTTTAGGTAGAACTATCCCTCGCATTACACAGATAGCTCAGGCCGCAGTGCTATCCCTCGCAATTTTTCCATTCTCTGTCGCAATCTCTTTAATTAAAGCCCTTTTTAGGTCGATGTGCTTGCGTATGTAATTATTTGATTTTTTTTTTCAACTGCATATTATATCTCCCGCCATTGATTTACCACAAACTTTGATAGATAATGTAATAGGTAATGTACTGCATAGCTAAACACTTAAAAGGGCTCAAAAGCTAGACCTATTGGCTATGCCAATGCTTGTTCTCATTAGTGGGTGTCTCAAATGGACATTAATTTATCAAAGAGATTCAATTACCTAGTCCGTTATCCCTACAACCCGGTTTGGGTCATCACATGTGCGTTGAGGTATGCACGACTTGAGGACCGAGTGAATGTGGACATGCATGCTCAATGACAAAATGCGTAACATGCTAAGCTAACACCTACCAACACTCCACAGCTAGTCCTGTTTAACAGGCAGACTCTGGCTCCCTACAAGATGTCACCCTTTCAATGACCTCAGACACATACTAAGGACTCAATGCACAAACCGTTCTTCATAGAGGGCACATTCTGAAATCGGTAAAGACCTCAGGCTATACCCACCAAAGAACAATAACCAGTGCTTAATTTGAGCCACTGTTGGCCAGTGGGGACCACAGGCACTCATTTTTAGGGACAGGTACTTATTTTTCCTCATCCGACATTTCCCAAGAGCAAGAAAGGGAAAAGAAAACAAGGGGAAAGAAGGAGAAAGATGGAATACCATCACAAAGGGAGAAAGCAGGAACCAGCAAGAGAGAGATAAAGGGCAGGGAGTGTCTGAGGCACGAGGTTGATTCAAGACTACGCAGCCTTGGTACTGGGCGGGTCAACATGTAATAGGGCCGGCTACGGGCTTCTGAGCAGAGCTTCGGGCACTGGTACTCCTTCTTTTACAAATTAAGCACTGACACGGACCATTGCAATACAGACACCCCGAAAATCCCCACAACCAAATTCACATGAATGATGAGCCAACTTAATCACAAAACATACTCGGGTCTGTAATAGAAACATCACGACCAGAGCAATAAGGTACCTCAACTCAAACTGTGCTCAAACTAATAGCAGTATGTTGTACTGCAGTGCAGATATTAATACCAGTTGCAGTAACAAAAAAACACTGTGTGTAGGTATCTATGTTTGTCTACGAAAAGACACATGGATGGTTTGGCGCACAAACTGCCTGTTGACACCCTCCTCAGGGGTGGAACGGTGTATGTATAATTGTTGGTCCAGACAGTGCAAAAATGATTATGGGGTTACCAAGAACTTACAGGGGCTCAGAGCCCACCCGATGCTTACCACTGGTCACTCATTTGCTTACTTCTTATTTGCAGGCTATGCTAGTCCCTCCCCATGTGCTATCATCAGCACATGGAGGTAACCTTAGGGTGACCAGGTGCCCCGGTGTTCCACCAGCTGTCCCCGGAAGATGTTGGGAAATGTAGCTCATGCCCCAGCTTTTAGAGACGGTCGAATGAAAATTGTTTGAGGTGCGTTTTTATGTTTTCCAAAGCAGGAATAGTTACCAGCTGTGATAAGAAAGCAATTGAATTAACAGGAATGATATTGCTTGTAACATTGCAGTTTGTTTATTTTCTTACTGCCACTTCTCGAATTCCCTGCTGAAGAGCGCTCTCATTCTCTATGGTCGGTTGATGTAAAATTGTAGTGCTTTTATTTTTGCTAAATGTCCCGGTTTTTGGTCTTAAAGATCTGGTCACCCTGGGTAACATCAGCAGCACAGCCCTCCCTAAACAGCACATCCATCACTCAGTGGGGTGTTCCTGAATGAGGCCGATATGTTGGCCCTTCTAGGCTAACCGTGATTCTCATTCACTGATTTCATGCATCATTCTCCCCCCATTCTATGCACCTCTGGCGTTATTGTAACACCCCGTTCACCGGCAGTATCCTTGCTGCCCAACCTCAATCCAAAAGCACACGGGTTATTTGTATTACCGGGCACTTCCACTTCTCCCATGTTTTCAGCATAGCCAAGCCAGGGATCAGCAGGAAGTTCACTCCCAAAACTGCCATCAATTCAGTTTTCACTTTAACCCAGAACATTCCCATCTCAGGGCAACCCTAGACAGTGGGGAAAGATGGTCTATCTTCCCTTTTGGTAACATACGCACGTAGGGAGTCTCAACCCAACCCACGGTGCACAATCCTGATCTATGACACTAAATCCAAATTTTAAACTGGAAAACCCTTAAACTGGATTGTATGATCATCTTCCCGGTGTGGGAAAGAGCTGTGTGCCAGTCTCTGTCCTCAGTCTGACTTACGTGGCTCGTCCACCTCTCTCTCACACCTCTAAGGAGGTCCGACACATTACAGGCGAGCATGGAGGTTGTCATAGGACTTGATCTGCATTACCTCGAACAGCTTGGCCAATTTAGAAATACCAATAACATTTACGCCCAATATCCTGTCACAGCAGAATCTTCCAAAAGTCTGGTTCCAGCCCATAAGGGTGCTTCTTTCATAATTGTATCTTTCCTCCCCTCTAGTTTCATGGTGGTGCGCCACGCCCTATTTACTGAAGGCTTCATATGGGGGTCACTTAACACCATGAAGAAAGCGCATATATGTACGGCTAGCCAGCCTAATCAGACTGATGGTTTGTCTTGTAAAGAAGTGTCCCCAATAACTTCAACCACCAAATGGGCTAGATTTTCTAGAATATGTGGTACACTGATGCACCCATTGGTTAGAGCAAGCAGTCAACTTCTTGGGGTCTTTGATTCATAGAGTTAAGTCCCAATCATAGTATTAGTTTTCTTAAAATATTGACTCTAGGACCCGGTATGAAATATTATGTATCACGTGCAAACACCATTGGAGTGATATCATCTAGAATAGAGCAGTTCTACCAGTTGGGGATGATGAGACGTTATCCCACTATAAAACGTCCTGGTAGAACTTATCCAGAAATGCATTAACATGGCATTCCATCAACTGATTTTTATCTCCATATATAAGTAACAAAACCATTCCTCATTAATATAATAATTATAGTGCCCAAGAGGACAATAGATTGACCAGTTGCATACCAAGAACAGGGTACTCTGCGGCCAGTATGTATTGAATCCGAAGTGTAATTGAACAAATGAAACCGAACGGTAGCCTAGATACTGTCACCATGGATGCACGATAAACAAAAGAATATCCTCAGCACATAGCGATAAGCAATCTTCAATGTCATCCTTCCACTAGACTCATTCAACGAGGGCTCTCCCATTACCCAACAAGCCCAGGCTTTTAGCGTCCAGGCAAGCGGAATCAGGGAACGGGAGCAGCCCTGCTTGTTCTCCACGAGTGAGTCAAAGCTACCATACCGGGTTTTGGTTAACCTAAACACTGCAATAGATGTCATATAAAGAAGAGCGATCAGTGAGATATACTCCGGGCCAAAGACCATCTTTCATTTGACTCCAAAGGGGAATGTCGATTTGATGGATTTGGACACTTGTTCAATGCAGAGGGGACCATTTTGCAAAGGAGCCGTCCACATCCTAGGCCTTGTATTAACACCTCATGACAGCTCATGTTTAGGAACATAGACCTGGGTGGCATTGAGCCTGATTGATTGAGATGTATTAAAGAGCTATTTGGTGGAACAAGTTCATTAGCCAGAACCTCTGCTAGGATCTTGTGTAAATCAGTGTGTGAACTCCGATATTTAAGAAGGAGCCTGCAGCTTTTCCATTACCTCATTCTGTGAGCTTTGCTTAAGTGTGGGTCATTTTTTGGGGGCAACCAAGCATGTCTTACGTTTGTGATTCTGGGCACAAGCTTTGCATTGGTTAGCTTGTATGTTGAAGCACCTGTGGAAACATCTCTGTTTTCAATAAGGAGTCATTTTCAGGCAAAATTACAATATAACATTTCTTATATAACATGGGTAAATGTCAGTGTACCTTATAAACGTAAAAAAAATTAAAGAGCTTGCGGCATACCTTTTACAATAAATTAAAGACCACTTGACTTTTATTAGTGTAATATCCCATATCCAACAGTTGCCCTTCATCTGCAAAGTGGTAGGGATGGGTTCCAAATCCAGGGGGGGAGAAGAGTCCAGCTGAGCTGGTGCTCCCCATAAACACTGGCGATATGTAGACCGAAAAAGTGCTGGAATAAATGTGGGTGGTGATCTGCCTTTGAACAGCCAACAAAATATTATCAAATTGGCATTCGAAAGAAGCCACAGAAGGGGACTAAATGTTACATTTGTTCAAGGCACACCGCCATACAATACGTTCCGTACATCCAGCGCATTGTTATTCATCTGATGAAATAATGTTGTAGATTTATAAATAACATGCAAAAGTATTAGAATCACACCTTGTAATTCGATTTAACTTTCCTATTTGAAAGATTTATATACAACCCTTATATACACTTTGGTGAAAGAATGAAGACTCCTCAGGAAATCAGGTAAAATAGGGGTTCTTAAGAACAATAGTATAAAGACACCACAACACTCTTAGTTATGAGGCATACCGTCAATATCAGATGTTGCACAGCGTCACATTGGAAACAATGTATTTGTAGTTAGTCCCAAGCAACACTGCATCCTATGGAACATACAAGACGGTGTACGCAGTCCTATGGGGTGGGGGATTAGGAATTTGCCAGAGTTTGGTATGAATGGAGGACTGTGGTGAGGCAGTTGGACAATGAAGGTCACGGGTTATGAAAGTAGTAAGAGAAAGTGCGTACGAGTCCGACAGGTCTATGTACCAAACTCGTGTGGATTCTCCGGTTTGAACCATCCAATAAATTGGCCACATACATTTACCAGTGTAGCTGCCAGAAAACCTGTTGCTTAACCAGTGACCCAAACCGTATGGCCTATGTAGGAAGAACCGCTTTTCAAGTAGAGTGGCTAAAGCGAGAGCAATAGCATAGTAACAGAACAAGAAAAGAGGCCAAGAAAGAGAGTGAAACTGTAGCATCTATCTAGGTAGCGCATTCCAAGATGGACGCCAGTATCCTCTGGCATCTATTTATCAAGCAACTAAAACATGGCTGACAAAGGCATCAGCAGCAATGCATTTTGTTGGATTGTTGATGCAGTCCAGTCACATCCTTTTTGACTCAGGAATAAGAAACGTCAATTTACCCATGACAAACAGTTGGCGGAAGACTAGTCTGATCCCCAGAAGAACGTATCTGCACGAAGAAGGAAGACCCACATTCTCTGGTGCGGGACTTGTGCCAGAATTTACCAGGACAACACAAGTAAAAGAACCCCAGATGTAGGTGTGTGCCTTGTAGCAAAGGCAGGGACCAAAACCGGTGAAACGGTTGAGAGGAGCGTGAAGGCTTTGTAGTGTAGGCAGAGACCAAAACCCGTGTAAGGCCCAAGAAAGGGGTGCGGACCAAGACGTGACACTGAGGGTTGACGTCACAAAGAGAGCTAAGAATTGTGACGTTAGATATAGCTATTCGTCATTGCAGTATACTCTGCATGACTGATCTTTTAATGAGTTGTGAAATATTGACATTTTAACGTATTGATCTGTTGAATCCAGTGGGATTTAATGCATAAATTCTAGGTTATGGATTTGGGACAAAAGTGTTCAATAAAACATGTTTTAGGGCATTGTTTATTTAGAGAAACTTTGTGTTCTATATATTAGTAAACAAATCACACCAGAGCTCAATTGTACATAGAAAGCACAGCGTGAATAGACACTGACAGTGTTCCTAAAAAAATGGATCCACAATTTCAATATTCTAGCCACAAAAACAATCCCCCCCCCCCCCCCCGGGGAGTTCTGGTAAGAATTCCCCAAAACACAGCACGGAGGGTCCACTGCATAACATGCAGCAGTCAATAAAGTTTTTGTTTGTGTCAAGACACACAGATCATCCCTCAGACTCCTCTAGGCTTCTCAGAAGGTTCTGAGTGGAGTCAAACAGGCAAAACGCTTGTCTGGCTTTGGCATACTGCTTTTAATTTGACCACTAAACCCATGAAATCTTGCCACCTGCTAGCATCAAAGCTTTTTTTTACACCCACGAGCGTTATTTTTCCAATGAGCAGGTCTGAAACAGAAATGGAAAAAGGAGGAGACGATCAAGGTCTCACATCATCATCTTCCTTCAGAATAGTAATTGCAACGTTTTCTCCTGTCAATCAGATGCCCTCAAAACATCCATTTCCGTGCTCCAAAGAGGGGAATCTTAACATTTAGTATTTGAGGCTAGACGGAAACCTTACATACTGAGCAGTAACTCATTCCTTCCTGCAAATTGAGTTGGTCAAGTAACATCTGTTGCATTATTGACCTGAGGGATTCCACATGAGTTGGTGAAGGAAATCTCAATACGGACAAGTAATACTACCATGAAAATTGTCCACAGTTTTAATCATCCAGTCAAATTTCACCACACTCTGTACCACAGATGTCTTGAAAGAACATAGACCATCCATTGTGTCCCTGACATTCCTTCCCTCAACCTCCAAATTCTATACCCTAGGGGTCAAGCTCTGTTTGGAAAATGTTAGTAGACAAACCTTACATAACATTTAAAGAAGGAAGAAAAACATGTAGGTCCGAGCCACTCGGTTAATGTGTGACCTGCTTGTATTTTGTGGCAAACTGCCTGTGCTAAATGCTAATTTGATAATTGAGAATCCTTTGTATATATCAATAACGATTCCTTATTTGTAGTTCAAAAATTGCTATCTGGAGATTTCTTAATAGGGATTCAGCATTTTAACAAATCAATATTTAAACACTCTTAATAGGCTTTTGTACTTACCAAAAGTCCATTTTAGCTGCCAGTAAAAGTTGCAACTGGTTCAACAGATGTACGAATCTAATCATTCGAACATCTTGGCCCCAGATCCCTAATCCTATCAAAATATGCTTCAATAGGAAATATTCTAAACTGTCGCTGGGTATTAAAATCCTCATCATGTTCACGCTGTATTCTATTTTTCTATTGAGAAGAGCTTTGGTGAGGGATTACATTTCAAATTCTTCCTTTTCAAATGGCTTACCTCCGTAAAAGCAAACAACCTGTTGATTGGGACGTGTCTGGGCAAAGTTTGCATGAAAAGTAAGAGGCTCACTCTTAAATAACAATATAGGATGCAATATTCCAACTAGAAGTAACACACCGGTTTCAAATTCACTTAAACCATATCCTCATCTAGACACATTTTTTTTAACCAGCATGTATGTACAGCAATAAATGTAGTCTTGCTTCATCATGTATGAAAATAGTAATTTATTCTTTCAAAGAAGAGACTGTCCAACAATCCCTCAGTTTTATTTTAGATAGCACAGCAAAGGGCAAGTATGTTTTTGTAGGCCCTTAAACACATTTTAAAAATCCTACATCTTCTTGTATTAAAGTAGCAATTTTATGTTCAGGGGAGACAGTGTATATGCCATAAGGCCTTAGCTCCTAACTCCACACCCCAATATTCAGAACCAATGGAAAGGAGATCTGGACTACTAAAGGTAAGATACCATTGTCTGCATAAAAGAGGAAGTGCTTTGCAACATTACCCTTAAAATTATTGCTTGTTCTGAAACATTAAATAACATTGTAATAAAAATATGTCTACCCATAGACCGAGACAATGACGAAGGACGAAGATCAACTACCCAAGACGCCAGCCAAACACATGTTTTGATGGAACAAAAGTGGCAGAGGAAAGAGTATGCAGAAATTATATTACAAAACAATCTCTTTTAAGGTCAAAATCAGGTACTAATAAATTGCTATTTCAATAGTAAGCATACATTGTTGACAGGATGAGGGACACAAGTAAAGAAGTAGTAAAAAGAAAAATGTTTAACTATCCCGATTTTTCATATATTTTGAAAAAAATTGGAATTTGCTTTCATTTTGTGAAAATAAATGTAGAAAGTATAACTTTTGTTTGTTTCTCGATTTTCTCCTTCTAAAGTTTCCCATTTCTTCTCCACATTACATAGGTTGTTTCAGAGATGCTGCTCATACTTGATGTGCCTTCCCTTTGCGTTGGTTATTTTTGCTTTAGAATTCATAGGAACTGTAGTTGAATAGTAGAAATGTTAGTGTATTCCTTTACTGCTGATGAGTAATAATGATTGGAGAAAGCATAATAGGCCCTTCCGTATATAGCCATAGAATCCATGCCCCTACCCCGCATCATCCACTGACCAAGAGAAGGACATCACCAACCAAAGGAAGGTAAGCATGACCAAACAGAGATTCCATAGACCTCAGCCTGCAAACTTGCTGGGCCAGCCGACATTCATGTAGCTGAAAAGAGGTTGCGGAATGCTGGGAAGAACAAAGCCGCTGCTCGTCCAATACACTGTTCATAGACTGTGCCAGTGACATCATCAGCGGGCTGTTGGGGGAAGAACACGAGCAGAGGCAGATCCCTGGGCACCGTGTTGCAGGCACGAGGAGTTTCAAGACCACCCATATTGCAACATGAGTGGGTTGATCAACTTATTCATAAACCCTAGTTATGCAGCTCTTTTATAATGATGCGGCATATGTGTATGCAGGTTCTATAGGATGTTGGGGGCATAAGTGGTGATCAACACAGGTGTGGTTCCTTGACCTTCTTGGTTGTCAGTGCGTTCACTTGTGTTACTGCGTCACAGTCTGTCAAGCCTGATATATCCAGCAAGGGAAATCAATTCCCTGGTAGAGGAAGGCCTCGAAAATGAATGATCTCGTGGATGTCAGAAATAGATGTGGCATCAGAGCTTTTAGAAAACGCTGCTGTGCTCATGAAGGATTCCTCAGCCCCAGGTCCACTGAGAGCTATAAGACAACTTGAAGTAGATGGTCTGTTTGGAGGTGTTTGGAGTGGGGACTGCATTCTTCTTCAGCACTGAAAGCCTAAGTTCAAAATTTCCTATCCGAACTGGTATAACAAGGTAAGGCCCACAAGATAGAAAATTAGTATAGATCTGTGATTTTGGCAGGACATTCTTATGATGATGGCTGTCCAGTTGAAGTGCACCATTTAATATGAGTACTGTGCAAGGGTGTAAGAGTACAATCTCCTGCACAATCCTGGTAGGATTAATTGTGGCATGTGAACATGATATAGCGCATATTTATTGTTTGGTCAACGACTTACAAGGTAAGCTGGTGATGAAATTAAATTAAATTAAATTAAATGAGGGATTTGTAAAGCGCTACACAGACCCGAGGTTATCTAGGCGCTGGATAGACACGCAGGCAGTGAGGTTGATTAATAAGGTAAAATTAGTAAAGCGAGGTCTTTAAGCGCTTCCTGAACTGTAACAGGTTAGTTTAATTTTTTAAGAGAAGTATGCAGGGAGTTCCAGAGTTTGGCAGTGGTATATGCAAAGCTTTTGCCTCCCCACTTTTAGTTTAATCATCTTGGGAACAATCAGATTGCCACTATCTGAGGATCTCGGTGATCTGGCCGAGGTGTAAGGCTTGAAGAGTTACGACCATTGCATGGGGGTCCTTGCCGCGTGAAGCCTTAAATGCAATACATAAAGCTTTGAACTGAATGCGTTTGCCGATAGGTAACCAGTGAAGCTTAGCAAGAGCCTTAGAAGCAGAGTCAAAGCGGGTAAGCCCAAGCAGGACTCTGGCAGAGGCATTCTGCGTCACCTGAAGTTTATGTATACTGCGCTTGCTCGCACTAGTGAGAAGGGCGTTGCAGTAGTCCAGCCTGGAGCCAATTAGGGCCATGACCACTGTTTTCCTTAGTTCAAATGGGATGAACGGGAGTACTTTTTTTTGGATTTTGAGGATAAAAAACATGCAGCTGTAGTCTGATTGATCTGGGATTCAAAGGAGAGCTTGGAGTCGAAGAAAACACCTAGGTTTTTAACCTTGCTGGCTGGTATTGGAGGAGAACCCATGTCACTTGGCCAACGGCTGTCTGACCATCATCATCATAGGCTTTATTTCGATATAAAAAATATCTTAAAAAGCAGTACATTTAGCACAAAACAATGAGACAATAAAAATAGTCAGTACATTAACATACAATTCATTATACAAAAGACCCCAATAAATTAGATAAAATCATTTAAAAACAAATTAAACAAGATAAGAACGCCTAGATGATCTAATACGCCAGGCCCAACCCAGGAACTTGGCTATGCCGCAGGCATAAAGTGGGCGTGGATCATTTTTTAAGACACGCATAGCCTCCTTAAAATGCCTTGTCCCAAGTTCTCTTCATAGTGGTTTTAACCATCTACTGCGGGGAAGGGCATAGGCCGAACATTCGAAAAACAGGTGCGGGATTGACTCAATCCTGTGTTCACAAAATGGGCACATAGAGGTGGTTTGGGTCGAGTGCTTCCACCTAGAGGTAAGTTCCCCAACGGGAAGAAGGCCTATCCTAAACTGAAAAAACAATGCCCTATCACAGCGCTTAGTGACAATGTCCAAATACGGTTCACAAAGGGGCAAATCTTTTATTAATAGGAAGTCCAAGGAAGTTCTACACAATTTAGAATTACTGGATCTGCTATCAGCTACCCAATTCCAATATAATTTCTTTAGCAGAGATATTGGGGGAGCAGTTCTATTAGCCCAGGCATTGCCAAGACCCATGTTGAGAAGAAGACGCTTGACTTCTCTCAACCAATGGATCTTGGACCAGCCCGGCGACTCCAGCACATCAGTTAAGCCGTCCGCGAAGCAAGACAACTCTGGAACTCTCCAGATTCTTGCCCATAGAAGTAGAGGGCGGAGCCTAACCTGGTCGCTAATTGATCTTAGCCCCATGTCTAATAACAGTGGGAGGGTTGGGGTGCTATAAGGAAGCCCCATTAAATCTTTCAAAAACTTGCTTTCCGAGCGAGACAACTGATCCACCTTGTGTGTCCCCCAAAGTTCGGCCCCATATAAGATTGCACTGACGCCCCTTGCCCTATAAATGTCAAGGATTGGTGCGATAGGTTTTAGGGTTGAGGCACGTTGTTCTTTAAGAAGGACACCCAATACCCTTTTATGAGTCAGCAACATCTTGTGTAAGTGACATTCCCAACTCATCGAATCACAGAGGCGGATACCAAGATAGTCGAACTCAGTAACCCTCTCTAAAGAAACAGCATCTAAAATTGGCGGTTTAATTGTCTTTTTCGGAGGGTTAAGAACTAGATACTTCGTTTTCCCAGTGTTAATGACTAGCCCCCTTTCATCACAAAAAGATTTAAAACTAGATAGCAGGCTCTGCAGGCCTACCGGGGTTTTGGAGATCAGGAGGGTATCATCTGCAAATAGGAGAGTGGGTATTCTTCTGCCGGCCAGGGATGGTGTATCTGATGGAACTTCCGATAGATAGTCCACCACTCCATTCACATACAAAGAAAACAGAGTGGGTGCTAGAACACACCCCTGGCGTACTCCTCTATTTACAGGTATTCGATTTGTTTTTTGGCCCTGGTTACCCCACCAGATACTGACCAGATACTTGGCGAGATGCCGAACAGCATGACTGTTGTTTTTGACGTATTTAGTTTCAAACAGTTGGCCTGTATCCAGTTCCCTATATGACCTATGAAGTCTTGAAACCAAGAGCCATATCTGTGGCCGGGCTGTTGATGGTCACAACAATCTGTGTGTTGTCAGCGTAGGACACCAGCGAGAAACCAAAGCTTATCAGCTTGGCCAAGGGGGTGACGTACAAGTTAGAAAGAGTAGGGCTCAGTGTTGAGGTGCTACTGATTGTGTCCTGTTGGACAGAAAAGATCTGAGTAGTAGGAGTGCTTTATCCCGGATTCCTAGTGAGGCAAGGCGCTCAACCAACACGTCGTGATTGACCGTGTCGAATGTCGCAGAGAGAACTAAAAGGTTAAGGGCAGCACTACCCCTTCTGTCAAGAGTTTGACTAAGTTCCTTGTTGTGATGTTACTGTGTATTGTTTTATGTCGGAGAGTATCATACGTGAAGGCCTTAGGTGCAGTGGGGTGAGCTTCTCTGGAAAGAGTACCCTTTGTGATGTCAAGGAGGACAAAGACTAATTTTATGCAGCATTTCTGGCTCTGCCGCAGTTTTGCATTGTCCGGTCTTTAAAGAGTATGAGGAGAGATTAGAAGTGAGATAAGTCTTGATTGCCATGAAACCCCATTATTGAGCACTGGCTTCTCTTGCCCTCCCATATTGGGTGAAGTGGGTTATGTAGGAGTCAGGAATATATGTGTCAGCTTTTGGAGCACATTCGGTTAGAGGCACGACGGACTCAATGGCGTTCCAAGTAGGTACACGTCTTGAAGATAGCTTGAGAACAAGGGCCTGGCGACTGACTTCGAGGAATTTTATTTTAAGTCGATTAAAGGGGTGGCTGTTAAGGTAATGACTAAGCTTTGAAATAGCATACTTGGAGCCTGAACAACATTGAAGAAAGTAAGGATTCTACTAACGACACAGAGGAGAGTATTATCGCTCCAAACAGAAAAGGAGAGGAGAGAGGAGAAAAGAAGAGGTGTTTTTCTTTGCTGTATTCGATAGGGAAGAGCGACATGTGAGCACATCATGTTTTTCATGATAGGTTGTTATTGATATGATGTATGTAAGCTTTTGAATTTTTATGTTACTGGACCCAATTGTAATGATCTGCTTTGATTTGTTAGGTTAGGGCAAAATACAGAATAAAGGGTGCTATGATTGGTCTATTCTACTAGAACGGTTGGCCAGAAATTTCGATTCATACACAATAGAAATTCATCCATACACAACATTAGTAGTTGAATTACCTTTGGCTTGTCTTCCCCATGTACTGCAAAACATGGATTGTAAGCACTCCAAAATAGGGACTTTGCCACTACCTATGCTAACATAAGTGGATGACACAAACCAATTGGCAAATGTGCCTTTTGCATTATAGTGCGCAGTTAATAGACTGAGAGCAAACAAACTGGAAATTGATTACGACAGGAGAAAGGTCATTACAATTTGACCTTGTGATAGATGTGTTGTTTGGTATGTTGATGGTTGTTAAGTAGAACATGTGAACAATTATATATATTTAGTGCTGTTTTTTAACTCCGGTTGATGTGTAGGGAACAAATTGAGGTGATGTCAGTGGCACGTGAAGTTGAGCTTTTTAAAAATGGAGGATATAGATGGAAACTATTCCTCTCGGCAACTGGAACAAAACCTTATCCTTTGTGGACTTATGAAAGTGAGGAGCAGAGTGGTGTCCTCCCAGTGAGCTGTGTAGAATAAAAAATAAGGCATCAAAAGGCCCTTGATTAGAGGACGTATTTCATCTTCTGCATCAGACTTTTGTTTAGAATTGGGGTTCAAAGCCCGCATAGACTTCCATATAAACTGATTTGGAAACACCCTCTGGAAAAGTCTTGGAAGACTAAATTAACAACTTTTTGATATAATCTACTAAAATAGGTTTCTTATAAGCAGATTTGTCTAGTAAAAACCTAAAAGTAGCATTGAAAATGTACCATTTAAGAAGTTGGAATATTTCAAACCGGAAAATAGTCAAGCTGCTGATGAAGGTGCTTCTCAAAAATATCTAGTTGAATTTCAAAATCCTTAATATATGTCCCGGTTTCAAAATTTTTGTTTTTTTCCATGTATGATTTTCTTTGCAATTGAAGAAGTATGGCAAAAGATTCTTTGCCATTTTCAAAACTGTATTTTTTGCATACACCTGTAGTATACATCCATATACCCCATTTTGCAGATATGAAGATGTTTGTATACACTGCCATGAAATGGTCCACCTATTTCATGCATGACATCTTCAGCCCTCCCTAACTCTCAGACAACAGCACCCTCTATGTTGCCATTTTGAGCTCTTACTTGCTATGTCAAAAATCTAAATTTCAAGTACCAAAATGCAAAGTGTTCTTGGCGAAAAAACACAGGACTGGCAAATGGCGTCACACTTGATGTCGACCATCTGTCAGTTATATTGTAATTTAGTTTTTTAACTTAAGACATCTACAATCAGTCAAGAACTTGCAGTTTTAACCTGTTCCATACTTCGGTCGCCCCAAAGCCGTCCAACGTCATGGTGGGCGTGTGCGTAGGATGGCCAGGGGCCGTCTGATTTGCGCATGCGTGGAATTCGCCCACACAGCGGGGGAATGTGTGCCGCGGCAAAGCGGTTAAGGGAGGGAAAGAAAGATTAAATCTGTTGTGATATCATTTTTTAGGTACTAAGAACTAAAACTTATTTTGAGCAAATTAATTTTGACATAATAGTCTAAAAGTGTGACATTGTATAATTTATAAAGCCAATATTTAACCAAGTGAATTACTAAACAGTTTATAAATAAACAAAAATGTATTCCTTTTTGTAAGAAATTGGATTATTAGTTGAAGGGGGTTGAGACCCCACTTGAAATACTAATCAAACTACTTCTTAGGGTGAACAACAAAAGTCATTAAATAAGCCTGCACTTAACCCACTGGAAGCTTGGCACACAGCACTCGGGCTTAACTTAGAGGTAGTGTGAAAAGTGTTTATTCAGTACTCAAACAGCAATAAAGTGAAAACAAAACACAGGAATAATGGACAAGGTTCGTCCCGCTGGGAGTTTTATTTTCTCACTTTGATGCAAGTACTCTGTGATGCAGCTCTGCGTTGGTTCTGGTGAAGCTTTTAGTTGTGGGCTGCGTAGCTTGGTGGGGCTCTGCATTGCTCAACCCCAGAGCCGGGGAAGATTTCACCGAGGAGATATGTGGTGTAGCTCTGCATTGGATTCGGTGAGGCTTCATGCCAGGAGCTGTCCTACTTTTTTTAGCTCTGCATCCGATTTGGTGAAACCTTCGGTCAACTAGGGAAAAGTACACTCTAACTCCAGCTAGGGGTCCATGAACTTGAGGATAGAACTTTGGGAATCAAGACTTACTCCAACAAAAGACAGTAGAGGGGGACCAAGAAAAGTCCTATTGGGCCTGGGAAGCAGGAAGGGCCTCTGGAAGCTTCTTGTGTCCCTGTATCTCAAACAGGACGACGGCCAACTGACCCTTAGAGTCACTTCTGATGTCCTGGGTTCCAGGCAAGCAGGTCCAATCTTCCCTCTTCAGACAGCAGGGCAGTCCTTCTTCTGAATCTTCTCAGGTCCAGGAGTGTTCTGATGAATTGTTCTGGGGTTGCCATGTATATGCCTTAAACTGGTTTTGGTCAGTTCTTCCCTGTCACATGAGATCGGCTCCATGTTGGCTAACACAATAAAAAGCAGGCAGGTAGGAGCTGTATCTACCAGTGACAGGGTGAAGCTTCTTCTGAATTCAGGATGGACTGCGTACAGTCCCCCGGTTAGTCTTTGAAGTGAAGGGGCCCATCTCCTTCCCAGTAATCCTGTCAGGAAGACCCTCGCCTCTCCACATCGAGGCCCGTTGTCTACTGTCTGGAAGGAATAAACATCGCACCACAGGAGGGGTATGAACAGTAAGGTGACCCTGAACACTGGCAGAAAGGCACATTTGGCCCAGGCAGTAAAATGTTAACTTTCTAAAAGTGACATTACCAAAATAGTCATTTAAAATCTGACCTTACAGCGAAAGAGGATTTTAAATTACAATTAAAATTAGTGAAAGTAGTATTTTTCTAGCTGCTGCCAAACTGAATCTAGTCTTAAGTGTATTATGGTAAACTAGTGTTGTCTATGAGAGGCCAGCCTTGCCACAGTAAAAAGCAACTTGAGGTTGGTTCTCACTGCCAGGACATGTAACACATAAAATGTACGTGTCCTGCTTTTTAAATGTTACGTGCACCCTGCCCTATGGGCATTTAGTGCCTATGTTAGGTGTGACTTAGAAGTATTCAAAGGAAGGTTTTGGCCTGGCAAATAGCGGCGGTTTCTTCATTTGGGTAGAGGAGGGTTGGCCCACTGCGCGCCTTGGAGGAAAAATAAAAAGGCAATGAAAATATTTCACACACAAAATATGATCATTCCCAACACTTGTATAGTTTTAATGGACAGTTACTCTGTGTATATATATACACCGAATTGTAACCGTGTGCACGATGTATTAGTGTAAAGCTACAGTTGAACTCTTAATTTAACTTTTAATTTTACAAAAGAACTAGTCATCCTCTCTATCATGACAGTGCAATGTTTTTGTTCCTCCTTGTACTTTATACAAATATTATCATGTTTTGATGCTCAAATGCTATAGTTAGTGCTTGGTAGTTCCCTACAGATATAAAAAAATAAAAATAAAAAAAAATCCGCGTGGGTAGCCTTCAGACAGAACTGGTGCTCCAGAGGGAGGTTTTAAATAGTGCCCTCTGCGAGGCCACCCTGGCACTGCACGCAATAGTATAGATTGATTACACATGCTAATGCCAGGGGGTGGTTGGGGGAACCCTCACAGTAAAGGAGGCAGCGTTACCTCTCCACTTCACCTCAAGCTGAAATTGGTGCACGGCTACCAACAGGTCAAATGTTATGTGTGACATCAGTCGGTCCTGGCTTTTTAAACAAAAGCAAGCCCAGTTCGTTTTTTTTTTTAAATCATTTTAGCTCTACTATAGTTTGCATCCAGAGTCCCCGCAGGTGCAACTTACTGTTGGTTAAATAACAACAGGATAAGTGTCTCATGGGACATTTAGCAGTTGTGGGGATGGCTTCTTCTCTGCTTTTTAGGTCTCGCCTGGCGAACGCAGCGCGAAGCGCTGCTGTCGCCAGCGAGATCTATTGTTGCTGACTTGCCTCGGAAGGGGGACAGGAGATGTGCACGCGCAGGCTTTTGGCGGATTTGAGTTGGTGTACGCGCCTACAGCCACGCGGCGTGCACATCTCCTGTCCCTCTTCCCTCGCAAGCCAGCATTTAGTTTCACTTTCGACATATGGAGAACTCACCCGGTCTGCGGGGGGAATCCTTCTGAACGGCGGCTTCCGGAGCACTCCAGCTCCACTACTGCCAGCACGACGCGGGGCTCTCTCCTTATGCATGGGAGCCCCGCACTGCTATCTGCCGCTCTTCACCCGGGCCCCCTCCTGGGACCCGGGACTTCAGCTCCCACACCGGCTGCACGCGAAAGTGACAGGTACTGCGCATGCGCGGGCAGCCCTCCCAGGTCTCCTCCCCAGCCCGGAGCTGCTTTCTGTTTTGCTTGTTATGGATTTGTTAGTGGCCTTCAGAGCAGCACACCCGAAGTTGCGAGCCGGGGAGAGAGTCCGGTTCAATTAGCAGCCTGCGGTTCGCCAGGATTTGAAGATTGGTAATTAGAGTCTTAATTGATGCGTGGATATGCGCGAGTGGCCGATAAGGTTCTTAATTCGAACAATCATGTTTTGACGATGTACATATTGCCTCAAAAAATTTAACTTGCCAGGATAGGACAGTTTTTTTCTTCGGTTGCCAGCATACATTAACTACGGATATCCTTCAAACTGTACACCTAAAAGCTTACTTCAGCAGTGTGATGGGGGAAGTTAAATGCCAATCGGGCCTAGCCATCACCACACTCATAGCGACCTAGAAGGTTCTACATGTACTAACTTTATTCCGAGCACGCTGAAGGCTGTAGCTATGTGGCTAAAGCGATCGACCTCGTAGCGGGGTGAGCGGGTTCGAGTCTCGGCAGGGACGCTCAACATCCTGGGGTTCTGGGCATATCACTTAATCTCCTCGTACCCGCAAAAAAGTATGTGTCCCTCCGTAACGAAACTGGTGCTCATGTAAAGCGCTCTGATATCCTCCGGTCGAGGTCGCGCTATATAAAACTATTTAAAAAACAGAACCGAGGTCCCGTGCGTACAGGAGCAGTTTTACATCAACCATGGGTCTATCGACAATCTTAATAAATAAGCTCAATCTATGTTTCTAGATAAACTGGGATTAACGCAAGCTCCTGTGGCACAGTGAGACCCACAACCCTTGAGGGGCCCCCATTCAGCTGAAGATTGATGAATATGTGCCCCTCATCACATTCTGCAGGCCCTTCCACCATTTTGCGTCACGCCACGGTTGGTCAGATGAGTTTGGGGTATTATTCGCGGGCCTCGGAAGAGGTTACAGAGTGTCTTCGCTTACAGTGTGGTTGAAAACATTGCATGTTTTCAAAATGCATGCACAAACAAGACATAGCTAACTAACCATGTCTGAAAATGGCTGATTTGCTTCAGAGCTCTAAGCTGCCCTTACACCAACTCTCACGACAAAATGGAGTAGCAAGAACATATTTGAGTGGGCTTGTTGGTGGCTGCGGAGGCTGTAGCCTCTCTAGTGCAATCACAGGAGAACTGGAATGACCCAACCAGCTGTGTGATCCTGTCAAGTATGAAAAGGTAAATGTAATGCCAAACTGAGAGAGTGGAAATCTGAGGTGCATTGATGGAGTGGAGAATGAGCTGCACAGTTCAATGTGAGTGGCAGCCCAGTTAAGTCTTGAACATTGGAAGTCATGCTCTAAATTGGAGCAGCAAGTTGGAGAAGAGGGAGAGAGGGAGACTCAAAGTTCCCCCAGGGGCGACTCCTCCGTAATGGTGGAGGAGCGTTGCCTCACTTGTCAGATTGAGTGACAGAAAAATAAAATGATAATAAAACATCATTTTTTGTTTCTGTGACTGGTTTGGGCATGTGTGTAGTATTGGGCGGGGCCGGGAGGAGTGGTGGGCACTTAGAAGTGTGCATATAAGTTTGGCTGCAGTGTTAGGCTGACCAAACAGACATGCGCATTTCTATTTCTCTAACAGCCGGGTTGGAGAAAAGCCGCAGGCACCCAGGGACTGTCTGAGCGGCAGACCAGGGTACTCAGACCAATCTTGGCGCAGCTCTAACAGCATGAAAGCAGCGTCTGGATTTAGTAGGAAGTCTGCTTCCCCAGAGACTGCTGGGAGAGCACAGAGGCAGATTTTGGAGGCAGCGGCAACAAAAGGAAAGTTGATTTAAAAAAAAAAAACATTATTTTCCCCATTCCTCCTCCCCCTTGCACCCTCTCGTCCGTCCATCCCCTGCCCCCCCACTTTTCTTTTATGGCGGCCGCCACTGGGTGCCCCACTGATGCTGAACGTCATTTTGCCCTGAAGTTCTCAGGGTGTACAGGGGACTGATGGTCAGTGTAAGGGTAGTCTTCCAACAATTAACATGGGGGTCTGATGTATTAAGAGACGGATGACAAAAGGGGGTCACAAATGAGACATTAACTTTTTGTGACCAGTCTCTGATTACTGTAATACTGAATATCGAGGATATAAAGATCGTGGTGCAAGACTATTATATACAAAATATCGAAGACCAAAATATTGAAAGGTAAATGCATGTAGAGGAAGAATAGATTCGCTGTTCCCAACTCCACATCCACGTACCATGAAGATAAATATATCGTCAAGGTGCATATATGTGGAGTTTGAAATAGAAAATCCATACTTACATTACGATATTTTGGTCTTGATATTCTTGTACCTTGCTGTTCCATCTTTGATATTCAGGGCACATACGGTCTCTGATTTTACAATATGTCCTGTGTATTAATAGGACTCTTCACAAAATATCCACTTGCAGGGAGTTGCAGGATAGTTTTGTTGGTCTGGCACTGGGGCTTGAATGAGGATGTGAACAACAAACTCATAATCCTGAAGTGACAATTAAGATCTTCTGCAACCTTGTCATGTTATGACATCGCGTCGATGAAAGTGTATTGTGTTCCAGCATGCCCTGGGTGCTAGGCTGTCTGGTGAAAGAGGACACTGGTGGGGCTAGAGGGCATACTGTCTTTCTCTGCAGTTCTAAGTTGCATAAGTTTCCTTTAAACTTCTTCAGCTTCCTCAGGTTTGTTTTATATAGATTTAGTTTCAATAGTTTCTTCTCTCTCTCAGTTGACACACACAGGTTCCTCTTTAAAATCGTCGCCAATAAATGTTGTAATACAAGGATGTCGAGTAGTCCAGGGTAGATTAAGTAGATGTTTATTTAAGTAGATAACAGGAAGAGCCCCACCAGGAGCCGCATTCCTGCTGCTCAGCCCATTCTCCAACTGACTCTCACTCACCCAACATTCCACTGCATCACCACACACCAACATTCCACAACCCCAGTCACACTGGCGGAGCAGCAGTATAACAAATATCTAGACAAATTCAGGATCTTTCTATAAGAATGATCACTCTCATGAGCTCAGGGTAATGCAGAGGCCAGATTGGGGCCAAATTAGGCTACTGGGCTTTCCACTCAAATAACAGAGACTTCCAACAATGCACAGTCAGCAAGTATCATAACAAGCATTTACAATGCAATAGGTCTCGCATTTACGCGAGTTTGAGCTATTCACATTGCAAATAACAATGCCTTTTTTTTGTGTTTTCGTTTTTCAAACATAAATGAAAGGCATCGTCATTTACAATGCCAATAGCTTAAACTTGCGTAAATGCGAGACCTATTGCATTGCAAATGCTTGTTTATTGTTTTGCCGATTATACGTTACACAAGGACACATTCAGGCACGGGGAGATTAAGTGATTTGCCCAGAATCACGGGATGTGGAGTCGACCCCTAGGCTCGGACCCTGGTTTCCCAGCTCCCAAAGTCGGCAGTCTAGACCACATTCTCTCTCCTGTGCCCTGATTTCTGTACTTCAGAATGAGGGATGGTGTGTTTCGTACCTAGTCGCGGACGGTAAATAGCTCTTATTCCGAGTTTTGGGGGTTAAGATGAAACCTGCCCGCAAGCAAGACAAAAAACAGCGCCCGATTCCTTCTACTAGGAGCTTCTCTGATTAACGCCATGCCGGCAAGCAGACGTGTGTATCCAGTCCCCGGTGCCTATTTCATAAAGCACCCTCACCTGGCGCGTGAGTCCAATTAAAGCACAGAAAGACTACATCTCCCAGAACGCTTGGTTAAGTAAAAGGATGCAGATTGAAGTCGCCGACATAAACACACCTGTCAAATCTCCTTAAAAGCCATCATCAGAACGCGGAGGCAAACGCAATTAAAAAGCTCGGGGGAGCGGGGATTCTTACCTGTGCCCGGTCTCGCGAGCCGGCTCCCGCTCCATCAACAGGTGAGCCTGAACCCCAGCACGGCTCGCGGGCCGACGCCGTTACCATAAACAGGTGATTAGTTACTGGCTCCTGCATTGTACGTCTGCGGAACACGCCTCGCGCTCACACGGGAGGACAAGGTGTGCCCTGCCCTGGACGTCATCCATCAAAATAAGGGCCTTACGGCTAACTCTCGGGGTATCGGGTGTCGCGTGTGAGTAAAGCCGTCAGGTCACTCGTGTCACGAGGGCACCCTGCTCCCAGTCCTAGCCTATTCTTTTGCAAAGCAGTGTTCTGGTGTGTTAGTCCTCCTCAAACGAACAAATACTACAATTCCCAGAATGCATATTTATAGTGAATGTTCAGGAATTAGTGTGTGTGGCTTCCGACCATCTGTGTGAGACGTGCAGCGTATTTTGATTTTTTTTTTGTAAAATCTTTTTATTGGCATTTCATTATCTTACAAGGTCCACATTTTATGAGATCAACATTGCAGATGGTTAGCTACATTAATCACAAGTTTTTTGTTCTAGGGTTGTATAGTATTAATTAGAAACATGAGTCATAACTCAACATTCTTCTTTGTATCTAATTTGTTCTTTAGTTTTTGCACTTACGAGTATAGAGCTGCAAATGGAGGCAGGGCTTAAAGGCCGGGGCGCAGCGTTCCTTAGATAGCGCTATACTCGGCTTAATTTGTTGTTCACTTGCACTATGCACCCCTCTACAAAAAGAGTACTTGGGCTACAAAGGCATGTAATGGAACTATCTGTCACTCTAGCACAGCAGGTTGTAACAGTGTGGTTGTGTAAGCACCTGCTGTGGGGCAAAATGCAAAGCACTGATTGGAAGTCCACTGGTTTCACTCAGGTTGAACCCTCCACAGATGATGAAGGAAGTAACATAGAGAGGGGCCCGCTGGTTCTCCGGGTAAGTATGGGCCTGCATGTACAAGAGTTATAGGGTGGCTGGCTGAGAAGTCAGGACGTATGAAGGTCACTTAGCATCCATAACCGCCCCTCAGTGCAGCCCCTTGATTGGCTGTGGAGGGATCCAGAGGAGCAGTTTACATGCTGTGTTGAGACTTTTTGGTAAGTGTGAATGGCCTCTGGAGCAGTGCTACCTAAACTTTTCAGAATCTCCACTCAATTTTTAAAACCACAAACTTTAGCGACCCACCTAGCTATAATGGACTAAGGGGCAATTTTTTTTTTAATTAAATGTAACTAATGCTTTGTGTGGTAGTGCACTGACATTTACAGGCACCAAATTTTCCATTGGAACGACCACTAAATTTGCAGTCATACTGATAAAACTATATTGCACACAAATGATAATGTGTGGAAATAAGGGTTCAGTGAACGTTTATCATTTGTGCAACACCAAGTAAAGTGTCTTCATTTGTTTTGATGCTATTAAATGTTTGGTTTCCATCACACTTAAGAATTAAATAAAATGTGCTTAATTTTGCTTTCCTAGCTGTTGAATTTGTAGCATTCATTTACAGATATTTACATTTTGTTGTGTATTACAAAACATGTAATTCCTCAATCTTTCTGTTTATACTTCCTTTCCCCCAGCAAGACTGTCACATAGTTCACTTTACTTATTTTTTCTGGCTGCAAAGTGGGCGGAGTTTGTAAACACCAATCCCCAGGTTAAAAAGAAAACAGCAATAAGTCAGAAGACATGGCCTGACATTTGACCTCTGTCTTTCAAATGTAGCAAATTTGGCAAGCTAAATAGATCCAGGTGTATATGGTAGGTGCCTGCAGTACAGAGACACTTAATATTAGATGGGATGGGGACACTTGACCCTTGACTAGTCTAAATGAAATTTAAGGAGTCCCTTACCAAAGTTTTCTTGGGAGCCACATCATTTTGTTTTGCCTTTCCCGTAAGCCATGGGACAGGACCATACCAGCTACAGTGGAGGGGGTGGAGGGGAAACCTGGCTCTGGCATAAGCGCTTAAAGTGCAACAGGTCTCAACGGCAAACCAACTCCCAGAGATCAGGAAAGGTGGTATGTGGTCATATCGGATGTGCTGCTGCTTGTTCTATGGGGTCCATGGGATGCATTGTTGGGGAGGCCAGAGAATAAAACACTTTAGGATCAACGACTGGAGGGGGCAGAGCCTGCTTATCCCCACCCCTTCCCCTGGCACCATCGAACAGAAAGGCTGTGCAGCCTGTATTTCCATGTTCTTTCTCTCATTTTCCTGTCCTATGACTCCAAGGCGGTGTAGGTAAGTGCCTCTTTTTGACATGGTCACCCCCACATTTTGACTGGTACATGATATGATTTCAACTGGAAGTGCACTGGGTTCCTGCTAACCAGATCCCAGTGCCAGATCTCTTTCCCCAAAACTGTACAATTGTTTCCCGAATTGGCAATCCCTTTAGTAACACTTGTAAGTCCCTTTTAAATGGTACCCCTGGTGCCTGGGGTACCAAAGAGGCTCCCCCAAGGGCTGCAGCACAAATTATGCCACCCCAAGGGACGCCTCACCAAACACATGCAAGACTGCTACTACAGGCTGCCTGTTTTGGTGCAGACAAAATTGAAAACACAACATGACACCTCCCTGTGTGCCATGTTCCCTAACACTGCATGAGGTATTTGTAAGTCACCTCTACAGCAGGTCTTCCAGCCCAAAGGCAGGGTGTTTAATACTACATGTGAGGACATACCTTCATGAGCAGATATGCCCCTGTGCAGGTCAGTTCCATTACTGCCAGTGTAAGTAAACAGGGAAGCCATTTTAGAACATGTGCTGGACACTGGAGAAAATGAGTGTCCCAGCTACATGATGGCTTCACTGAGGATAGGGATGCTTGGTATCAAACATATCATATTATTAAACCCACACTGATTCCAGAGTTGGATGTATTAATAAATGCATCCAGAGGGCAGCTTAGAGGTGCCCCTTGAAAACCCACCAGCCTCTAGTGTGTTGGCTGACTATTCTCTGCCACGCTGCCACCAGAGGCATCTTTCTGACCTATCAGGGTGAGGGCCTTTGCTCTCAGGAGGCCAGAAACAAAACCTGCACTGGAAAAGGGTGTTCATATCCCCTCCCTTAGGATTACCTACTGATTAGCACTCCTTGGCGGCAAGCTTCAAAGAAGCTCTTGCCTTTGAAATGCGAATCTAGCTCCCCTCACAGGAGAGGAGGCCAACTTCCCCTTTGCCCAAAGCCCTTTGGCACCTGGACGGGTAGAAAATTTGCTAGCCAGGTAGGTGTGCAACCCCCAGGCTAGTACCACCCCAAAGGTGGTATAACCTGATGTGGGTATGACTTTTTAGAAGTGGCCATCTTTGTGTTGGCACACTTAGGAACTCTGGGTTAGCCCACTTTTCACAGGAAGTAGTCATATAGGGGGCGTAGTGACCCCAGGGGTCAGTAGCTGATTGGCTACCACCCTACACTCCCCTAACACTACAACATTTAGTATTCAGGGGAGCCCCTGGCACCAGGAAATCAGATCTGCCTACCTGAAAAACAAAGAAGGACATGAAGAGTCGCATCCTGCGAGAACAGAAGATCCAGCAACTGACATGGCGCCAAACCTGCCAGCCTGCCTGCTATCTTCACTAATTGCGCCAAACGTTGACTTGTCCTACAGCTGCTGAGTCCCCAAAGCTCACAAGACCTTCACCGAGGAACCAAGACCTCCTGAGAAGTAGAGGACCTGCATCACTTTATCCTGCAGGCATTCAAAGACTCCTGTGAGGACTCCGTGACCGCAGAGACCAGACAGCCAAAGAAACCGCTGCACCTGTCACTCCAAGCCCAAGTTGAAGTGAGCCAACAGTGTCTTCATGGTCCTCCAGAGACTGAGCCCACTGCGGTTTTGCCCACGGTGAACTCTCCAAAGTGACCTGCATCCTTTGGACGCAGGCCCCCAATACCGCAACTGCTCCCGGTAACAAAAACCCAACGCCTAAGGAACCTATGCACCCGTCGCCCCTGGGCAGTGGAGAAGAGGACCAAAGGTGTTTCTATGTCCCAGAGCATCGTGAGGCCTGAGCCCCTCTGTTGGTTCAGCCTGACTGGCCTCCCAATCCAATACCATATGGTATCTTGGAACATGACGGTTTTCCTTCCTTTGAGGTTAGCTGAAACACTTGCACCACTACATCCGTTTCAAAAGGTTAGCTATCTTCAAAACTAATACCACCCTGAGGTTTTCAAAGCAGTTAAGTTTGCATTTTCCAGGAAAACTACTCTGAAAATAACCAGATTCCATATCAAACTTAGTAGAAAAAAAATTGGTTTCAAAAGCAGGATATTTTCTCCATTAGTCGGAGGCAGAAGGCTTTCTAAGAGCTGCAGCCCTTCTTCCCTCTCTTCGGGCACACGCCCGGTTGTGTCTTACTGGTGCTGATCTCTGGCGTGTGCTTGAGTGTTTAGAGTGTATATTTCATTATAATATAATACCATATGCTAAACATGGTGCATTCATCGGATTCACCAGGTCGAGGAAACCACATACCTGGATGAGGGAATAAAAACACTTAATAGATTGTGGCACACTATTTTTATCATAGGCTGGCTACAGGAAGACAGCCCATCCTATTATGAATCTACAGTAGTACTGGTACCACGAACATCCGGATAGTCCAGTCCACCCAAACCTGACAGTCAATACTTGGGCCTCAGCCATCCATCTCCCTCGCTACTGGCCCTAGTGACAGTTTCACTTGGACACAGTCTTACAGGGAAGTGTTTACAAAGCCCACTGAAGCACCTAACCCAATCTCTGACTGATGCCAAGAAGCTTGCTCATTTTTTGTACGGTGAGGAGAATGAGTCACTGATGCAAGACACGAGTCCCATGGGTCTGTGTAAGGGGCTAATCCCCTCACGGAGTGGCATGCCCAGGGGAAAGGTACCCTTCCTACTGCCTCGGGTGGGTAGATCTATATGGCCTTTTCAGCAGCTCCAAAAAAATCAGCAGAGATGGAAGGAAATACCTCTAGAGAAGATGCTAACTTGTGGCTCATCAACATAATGAAAGCCTCTGGATCCTAGAGGGGCATGTGTATAGGAACTGGGAGGAGGGGGTGCTGGGGGTGCTGCAGCACCCCCAGAAAAAAATCATGCTGGAATTCAGAAGGGGAATGAGCAATAAAGATGCCTTTAAATTAAGTGTGTATCTTGTTACATTTGCTGCCTGTTCAAAGACGAAGATCAAATAGGCTAGATATTCTGACAAATTGCGGCCTAATCAGAAACTGGGGTGTACTTTTATTACTTTGAGAAGTGATTGGATTTTGTGAAAGTGATCTAGGTGACAATCCTGGTGAGGTACCGGAAACTAAAGGAAAGGCTGTAGCATGTCAGTTTTTTTCTTGCACATATTTAAATATCAGGAAATTAACTGTATACATATTTCAAATGATAGCAGCAATTAGGAAAGCACAAATGCACTTATTTGTAATTCTGAAATCTGATAGAAACAAAGATTTTAATAAGTTTAAAACAAATCAAGACACTTTATTTGATGCACAAACGATAAATATTTACTGAAACTAGATTTCCACAAATATTTGTTTATGCGCTACAACGAGTAAAACTGCATGTCTATGTATATTTAGTGGCCATTTCAACCGTAAAGGCGCTGCCTCTAAATGACAGCGCACTATCTCACTAGTGCTCCAAAATGCACCACTAGCTACATACCACACCCTTACCACTCTCCTGTTGGATGCCACATTTGCTACACTTTTTTTTGTATGACACTAGGATCTTTCACAATCCCTAGGACTTCAGTGATGTAACATTAGTGGCAGCACCACTGAGCATGTGTCATCTAAGCCTGGGCAAAGCACTACGCTACGCTCGCGTAGTTTGCGCTACTTTGCACTACGCGAATTGCATGTAGCACAGTGTAAACACGCGTAGCGGTCATTTTTTGCTTGCTCGCGGTCCTCAACGTCAAGTTGGCGACCGCGAGCAAGCAAAATGACATCCCGGCGAGACTTTTTCCTCGTTCACGATCAGCAACATCAAGTTGGCGAACGCGAGCGTGGAATATAAACCTCCCGGCGAGATTCTCAACGCGGGGAGGTCAGGTTTCTCATTGCGAGTGGTCGCATATGCTCGCGACCGCTCGTGATGAGAAACTACCAGTCCGCGTTGAGAAAGCTGCCGCTCGAGTAAAAATCTACTCGAGCGGCAGAAAACTACAGCTCGCACTGTGCAAGATGCCGTTTTCAATGATTGCACAGTGCCGGATGCTTGTCCGCACTGTGCAATCATTGAAAACGGTATCTTGCACAGTGCGAACAGGGTACTACGCAGTTCGCGAAGTGCTACGCGTAGCTCGTGTAGTGTGAAGTGCACTTTGCGTAGCTACGCGTAGCGCTACTTCGTGAACTACGCCCAGGGTTAGTGTCATCTCCAGATATGGCTGCTTCTTAGTTTGAGGTGCAGGAAACTATTGAGCATCGAAGCAAATCTGCCCTCTGATCTAACTAGTCAGCTTTTGCTAGAACAGTCCCTTTTCTGCTCCCTCACACGGCCAACCAACCACATACTGGCGCTGTCAGTCAGGACAGATGAGACACATACATAAAGCAGACACTCTGTGCCATTACAGACAGGGGAAGCAGTAAGCAAATCAGCATTGGTCCTGTTCCAACAGGAACTGCCCACAATTAACTTAAATGCCACCAACCCAACAATCCAAGACTGGTCCGAGGTTTCTTGCGTTCCCATTCAGAGAGGCAGTTGCGTAGCCCTTTGGGCTGGACGGTCCCTGTTAGACACTGGAATGATTGATTATGGTTGAAGAATTGGTTAAAAATATGCTGCACTCAGTGCTACAGCCAAGGCTTGCTGCTTATTAAACACTGAGCTGGAAGTGTGTCTAGATAACCATCCAATGTCAATAGATACGTCTTGCAAGTGGCCTGTCCCAATCTTCTTCACCCAACACAAGGAGTGGGGGAATGAAACCTTTTCTATATGCAACATTAATTTACACCAGCTCCTGATTGTGATGAATGACTGCCATCCACAACTCCAATAAGTCCCATAGCATAATACTCACCAAAATAATATTTATTTTCCTGTATACATATTTTGGAAGCTTATTGCAAAATAAATTAGGAATATCAGTGGGAAGATGCTGCTGTTTTGCAAGCGGTCAAACTGCCAATTAACTTTAAAAACCAGTGAGAAAGCACAATAAACACTAATTTTCTTAAACAAAGTTTCCTAGACACCGATTAACAAGGCATCTGCCAAATGCAATGGCGCCTACATAACTGTCTAAATCTTAAGTGGATGTAGTAATGTTACAAAGAGGAACATTTCCTTTTACTTTATTGGAGGCAATGATTCGAATTTGGACGTCAGTGGTGGGTCTTCCCGAACCAGTGTGCTCAAATGGAAGATCCTTTTCATTGATCGCGGATTCAAATGGAGAATTCCATTAAGATGAATATATATTTAAAGTATTGCCTCTCACTCAGGTTTTTTATGGCACAGAGTTGGACCTAGCCTGATAAATATTGTGGTTTCAACAGGTCTGCATTGGATGACATTTATTAAAGTGATGTTGCTAATGCCACTTAACATTGTTTTACTCCCCTGGTCTCAGTTTACGTCCCCCCGGGCCTCCAGAACTCCACCTTCACGGACCTGGGTCGAATGCTGCTTGAACTTCCGGATAGTCTTTTGCTTATGGGCGGGGACTTTAATTCGGTGGTTTCGGGTGACCTGGATCGTCACCCACCCAGGGCCCTCCCCGCTGCCCAGGCATGGCTTGGTGGACTGTTGGAGACCTTCGGCCTGGTAGATAGTTGGAGATTAATGCATCCGACCCAATGTCAGTACACCTTTCACTCTGGGGCACATGGGAGTCTTTCTAGGTTGGACTATTTCCTTATGCCCGCGGCGCAGACTGGTCGGATTCGAGAGGTTAGGCACCTGGCGCGGGGTATCTCTGATCATTCCCCGCTGTGGCTGCTCTTTGACACTGAGTCGCGGTCTGCAGGGCGGATCGCTCCCATTAACCCGTGGTACCTGCGAGACCCTACGACTCGCGACAGCCTGGTCAAGGCTATGGACCAATACTTCCTTGAAAACGAGGGGTCGGTGTCGTCCGCAAGGTCCCTGTGGGAAGCCTTTAAAACCGTAATCCGCGGACACGCCCTCTCCCAGATAGTGGTGGCTAAGAAGCTCAAGAGTGAGGCAGTGGTGAAGCTGGAGACTGACATCTCGGGGCTGGAGTCGGCCTTGGAGACTGGTGTCACTCCGGACGGGCTACATGCCCTCAGCCTGAAACAGTTTGAGTACAGGTCTCTTGTCACTGACGCGGCCAAAACGATGTATAGGGAGCAGCAGGGTCGACTGTATGATGCCGGGGACAAGGCGGGAAAGTTGATTGCGTGGCTGGATAAGAAGGAGAGAGTTAATTGTGTGGTCCCGGAGCTGCGTGTCTCGGATGGAGTGTGTGTGACTGAGCCTGGTGAGATTGTGGAATGTTTCGCTGACCACCTCCGGGCCGTGTACTCCCCGGTGACTGATAGGGATGAAGAAGACTCTCGCCTTCTGCTTAGGGATATTGCTTTGCCTTGCCTGTCAGTCGACGACCGTGAGCAGCTGGATGCTCCCTTGTCTGTAGATGAAATAGCAACTGCGATTCGGTCCCTTCGTTCGGGCAAGGCGATGGGTCCCAACGGTCTGCCTATTGAATTATATAAGTTGCGCCCGGATAAACTCGCGCCCTTCCTCCGTCGTATGTTTCAAGAGTCCCTTGAGGCAGGTTCCCTTCCTGACGACCAGCGTCTGGCTACGATAGTCGTGATCCCCAAGGACGGTAAGCCACGAGACCGCTGTGCCTCATACAGGCCTATTTCACTGCTAAACGCAGAGCCTAAAATCCTGGCCAAAGTCCTTGCCAATCGTTTGTTGAGCGTCATCTGCGATCTGATTCATCCTGATCAATGCGGCTTCATCCCTCATCGTAACACCGCTCTTAACTTGCGGCTTCTTCACGGCGCCCTCGCCAGGGCCGAGTACCTCTCCGAACCAGCCGTGCTGGTTTCTTTAGACGCCACGATGGCCTTTGACACCATCGAGTGGCCATTCCTTTGGGCTGTCTTGACCAAATTCGGCTTTGAGGAAGGATTTCTTGGCTGGGTGAAGCTTCTTTACACGGGACCCATGGCTCAGGTGGTGGTTAATGGGCGGGTCTCTCAGCCCTTCGCTCTCGGTAGGGGTACGAGGCAGGGGTGCCCGTTGTCTCCTCTGCTCTTTGCTCTTGCCCTGGAGCCGCTCGCTGCTTGGCTCCGCTGGGAGCCCTCGATCAGAGGGATCCGGTGGGCCCCGGGCTTCGAGGATCGGGTCTCGTTGTATGCGGACGATATTCTCCTGTATCTCACCTCGCCGCGGCGGTCGCTTAATGTTCTCTTTGATGTTCTGACTTCCTTTGGGAGAAATTCGGGTCTAACGATCAACTGGTCTAAATCCTGTGTCTATCCTATCTCCGGTGACCCTCCTCTCTTGCCGCCGCGGCTCCCGATCCAATTATCTCTGTCCGGCTTCAAATACCTGGGGATATACGTCTCGTTGGACCCGGTGGCTCGCTATGAGCAGAATCTCCTGCTTCCACTTCGGCGTTTGAGGGAGGACACGGCTCGGTGGTGTAAGCTGCCCTTGTCCCCGCTGGGTCGGGCAGCACTGTTTAAAATGCTGTCCCTTCCCAGATTCCTCTATGCACTTCAGAACTCCTTCGATGTCATTCCTGTGTCCTACTTTCGGGAGGTGGAGAGCCTGCAGAGGAGACTGGTGTGGGACGGACGGGCGCGTATCGCACTGGCGAAGCTTACTCTCCCCTGGTACGACGGGGGCATCGCGCTTCCCGACATTCGCAGGTATTATTGGGCCTCACAGCTATCGGCCATTAACCATGCCACGTATGCGCCTGGCTTGAATCCGGCGTATGGGATGGATAAATTCCTGCTTCCCGGCGGAAACTATAACAGGGCACTTTACTCCAGATCGGCTGGACGGACCCTTACGGGCCCTACTAAGATTGCGGTGCGGATCTGGAAGGCGGCCAATGTAGCCATGGGCTGGAGCGAGCGATTAACGTGTGCTACTCCTCTGTTTGCCTCCGACCGACTGGGAAGCCTCTGGACAACGAAGGGGTTTGACCGTTGGGACACGATCGGTATTAGTAGAGTGGGAGACTTATGGATTAAGGGTGCGGTTAAAACATTCGCGGCGCTCCAGAGCGAATACGAACTTACGGGAACGGAGTTCTTTCGCTACGCACAGGTTCGGCATGCCCTGCTCTCGGTTTTTGGGGCGGGGACCAAGATCCCGGCTTCTTCGCCTCTCGAGGACCGCATACTCGATGGTCATGTCCCCGACAGTACTATCTCTTTAATTTATAAAAAACTTATCAATAATCGGGTGGACCTCTTGGTGCGCCTTCGGGAGGCGTGGACAGGGGATGGGGTGGAACTGGACGACGAGGACTGGCAGTCCGCACTGTCGTCCCCCAAGGAAGTGGCCATTCCAGCCCGTCTCCGCCTGGTCCAGCTAAAGATTCTCCACCGGGTGTATGTGACGGGTCCCCGTTTGGTCTCGATGGGATTTTCTGAAGACGGGCTCTGTAAGCGGGGATGTGGGCTCAGTGCCACCTTTCTCCATATCCTTTGGGAGTGCCGCGAGGTGGCGGAATACTGGCGCCGGGTACATGTGGTCATGGGCCGGAGGTGCGTCGCTGTGTCCTGAATGTGTGGGAGCCCAATGATTATAACGCGGCTCAGACTCGGTGGGCGGCCCTGGGGAACATGATTGCCAAGAGAGATATAGCGCAGCTTTGGGGTTCCCAGCGGCCTCCCACCGTGTCTGTATGGAAGGAGAACATGGACTGGTGCATGTTCAGGGAGAAGACTGTGTATGTGGCTCGTGGTAAACCGGGGGCATGGGGTAGGATCTGGGGGCAATTAACGCGTATCGTGGGGGTATCTGTACTCCCCCCCCTAGAGGACACAGATATTGCTTTGTCCCCCTGACCCTTGATGGTTCCTTGCGATTTTTGGAACAACCGAATATAGACGTTCCTCTCCCGTGACCCCCCCCCCGACCTATCAGTACTCCTTCTTCTTGATAGCTACTTGAAGGTCTGAAGTAGAGTCCCCCGGAGGTAGCCTGACCCACACTTTTTGCCCTTATGCCTCGCCTTTTGTTTTTATTTGTTATTTACGTTAATCTTAGGTATCCTGCTTCCCTAGGACTATCCGGAGCCACGTACGGGGCTAGGCCCCGGGAGCCGACTATTGCCTCAACAACTGTATAATCCTTTCTGAATCTAGCGGCCGGCCCTGGTGGTTGTAGGCCCATGCTTGTAATTGATTTATTGTTCAATAAAATTTTATAAAAAAAAAAAAAAAAAAAAAACATTGTTTTACTCTTGTATGAGACGTTTGGTCCATCTATTTAAAAAGCAACTGCCTGTAGCACTATAAAAAATGATGAAAAAATATTAAGAGAACATGCAACATTAAAAGCAGGAAGAAATAGCAATAACAAAATGTGTAAAACTTAATGAAATAATGTAGTTGATGGACACATGCTTTCCCTGGAAGATGATGGATTTGTAAATTATAAACCATGAACCAAAAGTGTTTTCAGTAACCCACACGTTACAGAAAAGTTAAGAAACAGGGGTTAAGATGCTTGCGCTCCCGCGCTTTCTATATGCACTGCAGAACACCCCTAATGCTATCCCTGATTCCTATTTCTCTAGAATTGACAGCGCTGTGCGGAGACTACTATGGGAAAATCATACGCCGCATATAGCCATGAATAAACTCACTATGGGATGGTATGACGGGGGCATTGCACTACCAGATCTGCAACTCTATTACCAGGATTCACACCTGACCGCAATAAATAGGTGGGTGTCTGGGGAGCATGATGATCCAAATTTCTGTACAGATCGCTGGCTCCTGGGGCGGGGAGGCTACAATAGGGCACTCTACACCAATCCCCGTAAGCTTAAATTGACGGGCCTTACAGCCCGCACTGTGGAGGTCTGGCATGGAGTCACGAAGAAATGAGGCTGGCACAACCGATTGACTAAAGCTACGCCACTGTGGGAGCCCGACATGTTGGGTCAGTTCAGTAAATGTCCTGGCTTTGATAGATGGGACACAATAGGTATATCCGCAGTTGGGGACTTGTGGGTGAAGGGGAAACTAGCCACATTCGCTGAACTCCAGGCTAAATACCCATTGCCACACACTGAAAGCTTCAGATAAGCCACGCCATCTCTGCGGCCATGCCCAAGGAGCTCCCCCTACCTGCGTCGTCCTCCCTGGAGGACAGGTTGATTCTTCACCCAATGCCCCAAAAAGCAATATCCCTCACTTATAAAAAGTTGGTAAACAATCATCCTGACCCTATGCAACGACTGCGTGAGAGCTGGGAGTCAGACCTGGGGAGCATCGATGATGAAGACTGGTGCGATGCGCTGGCCTCCCCTAAAGAGGTGGCCATCCCCATGAGCCTACGTCTCGTCCAACTAAAAATCCTCCACCAGGTTTACTTTGACGCTAAACTTCTCTTCAGACTGGGTAGATGTCCTGACCCACTTTGTTTACGACATTGCAATCAGACTGGCACCTTCTTTCATAACCTATGGGCCTGCCCACAAACTAAGCATTACTGTGATAAAGTCACGAAACAAATGGAAAGGACATGCGGCAAATCCTTAAAGCCTTCTCCCCAGCTCTGTCATCTCAATATATAGGATGCTACTGACCTCTCTCAAGCAGAGCAAAAGTGTGCATTGATGGTTTGGGCCATTACGAAACGAAATATCACACAAAAATGGGGGGTGGATACGGTCCTAAACGTGTGTGACTGGGCCAAAGACATGGATAGGGCAATAATTGCCGAGAAGGCTGTGTTCAAAAGTAGAGGGTGCCCCAGGAAATGGGGCCGCAAATGGGGGAAATGGAACAACTATTGGGGGGATATCTGCCTCTCCTTCTATAGAACTGCAGCGTGAAAGACACTCTTTATTAGCTCTACTAACTGACGATGCTGAGCCCTCTCCCCTGCATCCCTAATGTTGGTATATTCATGTGACCTCATTTGCTTTGTATCTTACTGATGTATATAGATCTCATAGCTGAATGATTTGTCGCCTGGATGGTGGGACAACACCCTGACTGGGCGAGTTGACAAAACTTGTGCTCACTGTCATTTTATTGCAATGAATGTGGTGCCAAATAATATGGCCCCGGGTATTGCTTCACCATTGCTTTGTGCCGATATCAATTTGTTGATAAATAATAAAAAGTGTACAGAAAAAAAAAGAGACGGGGTTACAATAGATCAATACTAGAGAAAAAAAATCTATTTCTCTACACATAGGACTAACATACACTGGTTTGGAATGAGCTTTGTTCCTAAAGAGGTCAGAGTGCACATCTGTTATGTATGTGCCAGTATCTTCTCGCTGGTTATGTAGTTGTAATTGCAGATTGACCCCCTTTCTTGAGAGATACTGATTAATTAAATTTTACATCCAAAATCATATCTGTTCTCAGATACTCTAGGTGAACGGTTTGATACTACAACTTAGACTTATTAGGTCTTCTGATTTCAGACTGTGTCACTGGTCCCAATTTTATTTTTTCAAGCGTACTACATCTAAAGAATATGGCAAGATTCTATTCTGAAAGTTATTTTGGTGCTACCGCCCTAGAGTTATTTGTTATAACTTAGCTCCTGCTGCAGTTGAGCTAAATGCAAACAGCTTCACTAATGAAACAGGAGGGGTACGCCTGGAGGCGAGCTTCTTTCTTGCTGTACCAAAAGGTTCAATCTGACCCTAAGCGAGGAGGATCGACAAGGCATTTACCAATTTTGGGTTGCTTGCAATCAAAGGAGATATGACCTAATAGGGAGGGCTGCACAATACCTGTTGGGGCATGGCCAAGTCTGATTTGAATATGTTTGGTCTCAAAGGGTAAATGACAGACAAGGTTAAAATTAAAAAAAACAATTAAAAGAAAGAATAATAGACTGTAGTGAAACCCACAGAGAAGCAATTGTTGAGAAACATTCCATACATCACTCTTTTGCACTGTCCGAACAAAAAAACCTGGTCTCAATGTACACTTGTACACAGTCAAAAGGAAGACAATGTAATTATTTAATCTGCATTAAAATGTTTTGGGGTAGAGCAAATACATGCTTCTCCTGGGGTCATATTATGCAAAGTTCCCCAGGAGTTCAACAGTTAGGTGCTTCCGCTTTCTGTGCCACCAAGCCATTTTAAAAAAAATCCAAATATATCTTTATTGCTTGATTAACGAACATCATTGCAATTAAAACATCTTAGAAACAGCACAGTATATAAAAACATTATCACATTCCTGTGAATAATAAACAACAGTATTAGACAAATCTTTAGGTACAAACCATACCATTTAAAAAAAAACATTTGTAAGCTTCTATTTAAAACAGCCACACAAGTATCCTTATCAATTTATGTTACATTTATAGTCATACATTAAAATCCAATTAACCTTATAAATTATTGTACAAGTAAACTATAAAATTCATTAAGACAGACTGGACCATTACATAATGGAGTGCAAAATTGGGGTAAACAATTATTCCATTGTGCAAACAGGCTATAAAAGAGCATCAGTATCTTCGTTATTTAGATTTCTAATAAATTACCGTGGCAGCATAGACACTAAATCTTCCAGGAGGCCGTAATGTGCAAATAAGCAGTATAATGCATCTGTATTCAAAATTTCTCTTAGAACCATTTAATTTGATTATATCATACCTTAAACAATCGATACCAAACTTTTTTTAACAGCAGCAAAAAACATTATCAATTGACATAGCAGCGGAATCGACTCGCAAGATAAACATAAAATAAGAGCCTGACGAGCAGATCTTACCCCAAACTTACAAAATAAAACGTTGTAAAAATATGCAACATATTTTAAGCAAATTAGGACATACACAAACTATCTACAATAGAGATTCATGTGACCACCCACAGAATCTACAAATGGCACTAGGCCACTGCTGAATCCAAGCCAGTGTGCCCTTCTTAGTTGGGTTAATCTCAATCTAATTTAAAAAAATGTTTTTTTAATTGAAGCTGAAAAGTGGGCATTGAGGTATGGCTGGATACGCAAAGACTCGTGTGAATTAATCACAGTCCTTGCATACGTTTTTGCTGCTAAAGCATCAAAGGAATTAACTTTAGATTAAAAAAAATAATTTATAATTGGGCATTATCAGTTTGTTAATCACAATCTGCATTTGCAAGCCATTTTGGTATTGGAGAAAGGGCTCAAGAAACTTATGTTGCCCCTTCTGTAACAGTCGTACCGGCACTACATGTAGCACTGACAAGATCGAAAAGCAGCATACCCTCTTTGGAAGGGGTGGGTTGCTATGTAAATAAGGGAACACTTTACCTCTGTGCCTGCACCATATTACTGGCATTGCTGCAGAAGCAACGACTGTCAGGAGGCACATTGACGTATCTGACAGTCGGTGAACCTCTGCCCCCCCCAGCCCCCCTTATACGGTGAAGAAAAGGGCCTCAAGGTCTTAACCCCTTCTCCCCAATCCCCTTATATTCTTCTGAGGGCAGGGGCAGTAGCTTTCTGTACCTGCCAGCCTGGGGATCTGAGCCCCACTTTTAAAAGTAGTCCATATTGCCAACTGCACAAGCCTTCAAACAGCTGATACGCCATTAACTAACGTGCTGCTCCCAGGGCGAATGAGAGTTTGAAACTGGTCGGCGGCAGTATATTCATTGGCAAGGTGCACTTACCGAGTCTGCACCTGGTAAACACTGTTAAAGATGCCCCACTTCGTAGATCTCCTTGGTGCACCCCATCCTGTGGTCCGCCAGTGCTTAGACAACTAAATAATATTAACAGATTGTGTATTAAAAAGAAAGCAACATTTGAAACTGAAAATGTTAAAACGTTCTGCAAGTGTGAATGATTGATTCGTGAAAGCAGTGCAGGTGCATCAAACAGAGTATAGGATAGAGAGCGGATGGCCTTAATTGAATTTTGGAAAGCTCTAACCTTTCTATTTAAATGAAAATGCTGCTTTTTTTTTTAATGTCCTTCAGAATCAAAATATTTCATAGTGTGTGTGTGTGTGTATATATATATATATTCCAGAAGAGAATAAGCAGAGGTCCAAAGAAATAAAAAGATTTAGAACCAAGGCTCTACATTTTTCACTGTACATGTAATTTCTCAACTTTGTCTCACTGGGATAGATCCATGTATTGCATGGGCACAACATCGACACTTGCAAAGAACTCTGCCATTCTTCCATTAAGTGGACTACCAGGACACAATGATGAAAATTAAATGCATATATGGACGTGACAGGGTATCCTGAGGCAATTGAGGTGCCCACTGCTCAAGACGCTACCACAAGCAGATACGAAACACCAAGCGAACAGCTCTTGCAGATCATATCGACGCCAGCAATAACAGCAGCAACAACATCTTCACCTAAGATTTCATTGCGCCTGCTGCTGCCTCCCGCAACATCACCCCCTCAGAAGTCCTTTGTAACAATCTCTCAAAATTCTTCTGTAACAAAATCACCTCCATATACAGCAACTTTGACCCTCAACCAGGCCCCGTTACCGTTGCAATTCAACTTCCCATCACAGCAGATGAACAAACCCCGACCTCATACCCTGCCATCATCAGTCTGAACTGCTGCTACCATGAAGACCCTCCACCTGGGGGCTCCATCTGACCCTTGACCCCATCACACCTTCACCAATCAGTGAAGCACAACACAACTTCAATGCCTCCATCGACTCACAGACACCAGGAAACATGCCAGCATCATGCCCCTGCACAAGAATCCATCCAACTCAGCCACACTTTCCAACTACAAACCCATCTACCTACCGTATCTGGCAATGGTCTTCGAGAGACTAATCAGCCCACGACTCACAGACCACCTCCACAACCACCAGCTCCTCGATGCCACGCAGTCATGCAGGCTTAAACACAGTACAGAAACCCCACTCTACTGCTACAGACTACATCCACATGATGTTCGACAGAGAAGACGTGGCAGCCCTCATTCTCCTGGACCTCTCACAGCATTTGACATGGACGCACAGCCCATCTGCATGAAATTGGCATCCAAAGATCCACTCTCAACTGGATCTTCTCTTCCTTAACAGATAGAACATAAGTGGTCCACCTTACTACTCGGAAGCCAGCAAACTCATCTGCAGAGTCATTCAAGGGTAATCACTCAACCCCACCCTCTTCAATGCATACATGATCCCTCTAGCTAATATCATGTGTGCACAAATCAACATCCTGTCCTATGCAGACAAGCAACTCATACTCTCTCTCTTGGACAAGACCCTCAACACAAGAAACAAGTTCACCGCCTGCATGTCCAAAGACGCTAACTGGATGATAGACAACAGTCTCAAACTCAACAAGGACAAAAAAATCTTCAGCAAGAACAACTCACCATGGTGTTGAAGATTGCATTAATCTCTTAGCATGAGCTGAAAGCCATTTTGTACTTGGCAGCCATTTTAGTTAGCTATGTGCTGGACATTTGCTGTTTCCCTCTCCCAGAGTCTTGCACATGCGCAGATGTGCTTAGCTAGTAGAGTGCACCTGTTCCTAGTATAGAACTGTCAGGCTGTTCTAACTGATGTCAGCAGCTTATTACTCCTCCTACTTGTTGACTGTGCAGTTTCTGTATGACCATCTATGTGCATAACTCTTCTCATGTGTACTTGTACAGCCTTTTTCAGCCCCTGTGTGGGTATAAAAGGACCATGCTTCTTCTGTTCAGTGTGCTACTTCACTCAACACCGAAGGGTGCTGTGTGAATGTGTAGTTCCACCTCATGAGGTTTATTAAACTTTGTATTTTCCACTCCAGTTTCTGTGCCAACTTCTTCCTATTGGTCTGAGGACTCTGTGCAGAGAAGGGCGAACCCCTTGCACTGGTAGGCCTAGCTGAGGTCACCATCAACAAATTGGCGCCCAACTACTGGGGCTCATCGGTGACTCGGATGCCCAAAGGATTGGTCGCGACGAAGGATTGGAATCTCGCTCTGGACGCAATCGCTGCCCGATGAGACCAGAGTCTTAGCAACCACGGCGTTTTTCCTTTCTTTCTGATCTGACCATCCTTGTGGTGCCGGTCCTCGACTGAGATCTCTTCTGTTGATTCGCCGTGCAGTGACCATTTGGTCAATTTTAGAACTTGGCAGTTGGAACCTGGACACCAAGTGATTGGTAAGTGTCCTTCTGTGGCGCTTGCTGTTGGATTTGATGCCTGGCATTGGTAAGGTAGTTTAGTAACACTTACTGTGGCTTTTGGATTTTGGAATTGGTGTTGGCCAACTTGGTTTGTTATGAGATTTATATATGGATTGCAATCTATATAGGCAGGTAATGAGAAGAATTTTCTCTATTTGAATTGATTTGAATGGCACATCGTACTAAAGGTACCTTAAGTGCTACTTTGATTATAATACTGCATATTCTGCACTATTTTTGGCATGCCTGTTTTTAGCACACTTCATAGGATGTGTTGCTTTTGTAGTGGTACCAATTTGTGACTAGATGAAGCACAACCGCCCCCCCGGAGGGGACGCCTAATAGGGATATGTATATTAAGTATGGTCTTTCTTCTATAATGTACAGCGCATTATGGAATAAATACACTCATAAGGATCCTGAGTTGCGTTGGCCTATGTATGGGTCATTTGATTTACGAAAGATTGAGTATGTGGAACAATGCATGTTTAAGCGAAAGACTAGGCAAAAGATGTTTGATTGTGTACGAATGTGGGAGAAAGAAGTGCGTGAACGAATGGAGCGTGAGCAAGCCTTGATTGAAAAAGAACAGCGAAAGAACATTTATGTGAAAGCATTAGAGCTGAAGAACAAAGCAATTAATTGTAAGCAAATGCGTGATGGTCTTTTTGTTTTCCCCCAGGTGAATTTATGAATGTGTTGCTTTCTTGGATGTACCATTTTTAAACTTGTATATAATTAGGGGATACTTAACTAGGTTTAGGTATAAAAAAGTATTTCTTCTTTGGTGACTAGTACCCCGAGGAACTAAATATGTACATAGAAAGGATCCTGGTCTGTGCACTTAGTAACATTCAAAAGTGGTGATATGCAGAGCGTTTTTTTTCTTGGTGTTCTGCCAGCCAAATCTAGTGAATATGACTTACAACTAGTATTTACAAATGGTTTGGTTTAAGTACAGTCTGTGGGCTGTCTTTTGTTTCTGTCCTAAGTGTTGATCTGTGGGTTAAATGTGTGTTTAAATGTCTGTGGTTTGTCATTAGTGGTACTTGTAAGTAGCGATTGCGCTCTTGGTGCAAGAATGGCTAGCCTTAAGTGCCCTGTATTATGTGTATGACACCGTTTTGAAAATGTCTGGAATGAGCTCAATGTTTTTTTTTGTCATCATTCTGTTATGCCAAATATCATTAAAATAAAATACATTTTAAAAGAATCCAGCAATGAATTATATAATATATGCTAAATAGCTGCACGCTATCATTAATTGACAGAGTAAGACACTATACATGTGTGCAAATTGCCACAATGTCAAAGATAAAATTAGAATCCACATTTAATAGGAATAAAAAAAGCTTCAAAAAATGAAATTGTGTGTTTTGCAATAGATAAATTAAGATACAAAATGTCACATCATTTATCCTTCTGTATTAGGTATTAACAGGCATTCACATTATCTGAGTGAGTTGGTTGTTGCAGACCTGAATACATTACAGAACGACAGATTTGTGGAAAGGCTGACTTGAAAGGCGTGTGAATTCGACGCCTTTACGCGTCAAGCAGCTGTGTCAGTACGTGGGTATTTCTGACTCCGGCCACAGAGAACAGCTGAAGTCAAACACGGTGTAAAATCCTGCATTTCAGACTGCTGTTTTAAAAGTTAGAAATATAGTTTCATTATTTTTGATAAACAGAGGACAGATTGACAGTAGGGATTTATTTTCTTAATGCCTTTTTAAATAAGGATAAGAGTGGTTTTTGATGTTAAATAATAATGACTGTCCTTCACTTAAAAGTGGCGCAGACTTTCAAGTTCGGTTTCTGTTCTTAGGGCTATGAATGAATGCGTTTAAATATGATAGGCAAGGGATGCAGCTTGCTTTTCATATGTGGACTCATCAAAATGATTGGATTTAAGTAAAAAAAAAAATATATATATTTTGATTATATAAAAAATGTTATTTAATATAGGTGCATTACATTCGTTTTTTAATATTTATAATTCCTAATAAGGATGCTGTGACCTCCTAGCATCCAAATTGAATTTAAGCCATGCTATACAGCAAAAGGGGATCACTTACATGTGAAATTTCACTTTACCCAGGCGTACAAAACTAATTTTTATAAGGGTATACATTATACATTTCTGATGCCACATCTCTGAGATATGTAGGGGACATTCTGGGGATGACTATTATGCAAAAACATTGTAGGATATTCATTTTTAAGTGCCCCAAACATCAAAGTCGAAATTGAGTAAAATTCACTATTTAAATGAGGTTATTCCAATCAGAGCAGCTTTTAAACTGCCTCAGGCTACAGTAAATGCACATATATAAGCATAGAATGAATAGCTGACATCTATACTGCTAGACAAGCACTCGGCACACTGCTTACAAATATAAATATGTACAAAAAACCCAGCAGAAGTTATTAAGCTTACCTCTGAATTGCTGGTAGACAAGAATGGAGTGGGTTGTGCGCTCTCAGTCTCCTGGGTCACTTTGAATTGGTAAAAGTAAAACTGCATGAAAACCTTGCACTCAAGATGGAACAGCTGCGAATAGGTTAAAGGTCGAAGTTCTACATTTAGAAGCAGGGCTCAGCGCAACATTTGCTTTGACATTTCGACATTTGAAAGACGAAAGGGCAGGGACAGAAAGAGGTTTTGCTTGCTTTTTTTTGCTAAAGCAAGTTTTTGTTCACTCATATGAACAGATTGAATTATAATGGTATAGGTCAGCTTTTATTAAGACAATGGCTCTGTCATATGTATAGCACTAATGCTTTCAGGGCTGAATTAAGGAAGCAATGGGATTTAGTTTGAATTCATGTGCCCTCGTGTCACACTTATACATTTGCTAAAGGAATATGTTCTTTAGCTAGCTCAATGTGCTATTTAGCTCCTCAGAGTTTGTTTATGCCCAGTTGCTACAAATTGGGGTTGATAGTGTTGACAGAATGAAACCTGTTACAGGTTTCCTACTGTCAAAAAATGGGGGGAGGAGGCTAGCTCCTCTACAAATTAAGGGTAGGCAAATTTATGTTTTCTCTCTTTTTCCTAATTTCTTTTGAGCCTGTCTAAACTGTCTGTGAAATAGCCATGAGACATTTAATTGGCTATTCAGTAATACTGTTTTAAACATTATTAGCATTAATAAAATGAATAAATATATTTGCTATGTTACTGCCCATCCTGTCTAATGAAATCATGAAAGAATGAGTAGTCTAGATTGTGGTTTCCTTATTTGATCTTTAAGGGGAACTAGCTGTGGGTAGTTTTTGTTCTAAAATTCTCAGGTGATAACACCATTATTGTTTGTTATTCTCATGCTACATACCGTTTTTCAAGGACATTGCTAGTTTTTATTAGCTAGTCTGTGTAAATAAACTGACAGTCCTTACTAGAGCTGATGTTGCATAGTTTGGATTGTGAAAAATAGAATGCAGAGAAGATGCCCATGTGATCCTTAGCAAACATTTTTGAGGAAAATATTGTTTTATAGGAGTCTGTTTGTCACAAGATGTTCTGCTGGAGAAAATGTACCCATTATGTTGAAGTTTTTTAGTTCTTTATGTAATAGGAATCCCTGATAAAGTAGCAGTTTTAGATTTTCCTGTTGCTCCTATAACATGAGCATGGTCCTAAGCATACAATGTAGGTGCTTTTATTAAGAGAAATCATTTTAGAAGTGTCTGCAGTCCTGTACAAGTAATGCAAAGTCTATGAGTAAAAGTGTAGAACATTTCCTTTTTTCTTGAGGGTCTTTAGATGATTAAGATAGGAATATACAGATGTAAGGATTTGGAGTATGTCTGTATTGTTTTTCTCTTTTCCTCAGAATTTAGTAAATGAACACAGACTTCCTTGGCTGCTTGGGATTGGGTGACGTATTACTCTTGTCAGTTCACCAAAGAGTTCCTTTTATACTTGCCAATAGGTCGAGGCTGTTGTTTTTTTTTTTGTCTCACATAGATGAAAGTGGTTCTTGGGTGCCTTGCTAATATATGGGGCGTCCCTAGACTAGGAAGTATTCTGAGACTATCCACTCTGTTGATAGATTATTTCTGTGCCTTGTCTAAAGACCTTTTGTTCTGTCCACCAATAGATATTTGCTGCCTTATAACCATTGCCAGAGGGGCGCGGACATCAGATCCAGCTTGAAGTCAAAGTGAAGGTAACCAGCACAGGCATTGCTGGCAACCAGGACCTCAGTGAAGGTAGAAGGTCGGAAGCACTGGGATGTGAAGTGTGTACCCCTGCCACTGTCTTGGGCGAAAGACGGGGTCACAAATCAGAAAGGAGAAATCGTGGATCAAGTTTTTGATGCCCGGCCGAGAGTCACAGACCGACCAGGAAGGCGAGAAAGTTTTTGAACCCCCTTTGAAACAAGGGTTGCTTCAGAGATCCTAGCATCAGGCCTCTGAATCCTGGTCCCAAAGTGGCTGTAAAGTTTTCACCTTTGTTGGTCAAGAGATACATGGGCACACTGAATGCAATCTATGGCCCCAACGAAAGAGCAGTTTGCCAGCAGAGCAATACAGGAGTTAGGGAAGGACTTGAGTTCAGGGTACAGGTGCTGTGTCTCTGGTGCCTGTTAGATTGAAATGAAGAAAACTGGTCCACTGCCTGAGACACTGGACAGGATCGCTGAGAGCATTTGCCCTGGTGGGTGATTGCCCTATCCTGAAAGAAGAAACTTTTCCCTTGAAACTGGGCCGTGATTCCTGAGTTGCGACTTGTGCAGCTCCACCGTGAGAACAACAAGAGCCTGCCTGTGAGGCTCTAACGGACACAGGGAGAATACTCCCCTCTGGTTGGTTGTACAGCGGCTTTAATTTCCCAAGGACTTCTTTTTCTTTTTTGTTGAAAATGTACCCCATTGGTCGTCCCATTTTTGAGGAGGAGCAACCCTTTGCAGCTCTTCGTCCTAATTCTCATGGTCCTGTGTAGTCCTCCTGGTCCTCTGGATCCAGGATCCTTTTTGTAATAATATGTCTGACTGCTTTCATAATTGTATTAGGAATAATGTTTATTCTGCGAGAGAAAAGTTCATCTGAAGCAATTGACAACTGTTACTTTACCCTTTCCTTGATGGTTACTCTAGCCCTCATAAAGGAAACACTGGAAAAGTCTAGTGAAAATGTTTTTATTAGATATGTGCTTTTGGCTATTTTGAAGTTGAAATTGATGGTCACTGAAACGCATAAGAGTCTTGAAAATGTTTTTACTGGATGGTTCTAGGATTTGCTTAGGACTAGAAAGCTAATAGTTCTGTTTCTGATAATAGTAATTACTCTCTCCTGCTATCTGTTTGACCCAATGCTCTGTTCCCTTTGTACTCCTGCTTATACCTTATACATACCAGCTTAACAATATTTACAATGAGAAATGCCCACCAAGCAATGAATTAGGATATTGATAAATGTATGGAAAAAAATTAATATGCATATTTCCTACTGGATTATGGGAATGTCTTTAGCTCATACTAAAAGGACCATCTGTTGAAGATTGCATTAATCTCTTAGCATGAGCTGAAAGCCATTTTGTACTTGGCAGCCATTTTAGTTAGCTATGTGCTGGACATTTGCTGTTTCCCTCTCCCAGAGTCTTGCACATGCGCAGATGTGCTTAGCTAGTAGAGTGCACCTGTTCCTAGTATAGAACTGTCAGGCTGTTCTAACTGATGTCAGCAACTTATTACTCCTCCTACTTGTTGACTGTGCAGTTTCTGTATGACCATCTATGTGCATAACTCTTCTCATGTGTACTTGTACTGCCTTTTTCAGCCCCTGTGTGGATATAAAAGGACCGTGCTTCTTCTGTTCAGTGTGCTACTTCACTCAACACCGAAGGGTGCTGTGTGAATGTAGTTCCACCTCATGAGGTTTATTAAACTTTGTATTTTCTATTCCAGTTTCTGTGCCAACTTCTTCCTATTGGTCTGAGGACTCTGTGCAGAGAAGGGCGAACCCCTTGCACTGGTAGGCCTAGCTGAGGTCACCATCAACAATGGGACGCCAACTGGTGGCTGAATGAACTCTGACCCTGTGCCCACACTAGGAACCTCGGAAAAATAAACAGCAAACTGGACATGACTGCATAAGTCAACACATCCACAGCCTGAAGATGTGGAGGAAGATCTTCAAACTGCTACCAAGAAACGTAAGAAAAACGGTCACTCACATCCTAGTCGCCTGCAAGTTGAACTATGGGAACGCGCTCTACGCCGGGATCTCCAAGCAACTCACTAGAAGACTACAGACCATCCAGAACTCAGCAGCCAGACTCATCCTCAAGCTCCCACACATAACTTGCAATACACCTCAGGGAACTACACTGGCTTCCAATAAACAAACTCCTCACACACATTCAAGCCACTCCGCAACTTCGGCCCCTCCTACCTGAACAGACGCATCTCCTTCCACGAGCAATCCAGACACCTCTGCTTCGCAGGAAACCTACTCACCAACGCATAGACAGAATGAAAACAGGAGGACAAGCGTTCTCCTACAGCGCTCCTAAAGCATGGAACGGCTTTTACTCTCCAAATCAGAGCCTACTCCTCTCTTCTTGAATTCCACAAGAAGCTGAAAACCTGGCTTTCAGTTGACCAAACTATCATAGGTAGAGTAAGGCACACACAACTATTAGGTGTCAAGATACCCTCATGGGTGAAAGTGCGCTTTGCAAATATATCTATTAACTGCATATACAAAGGCTTGGTAAATTTGGCTGACCGTGCAAACATAGGCGTCATTTCAAATTAGCAAATTGAACTTGGTTTTAAAACAAAAATGCGTGCTCTCACTGCTATTGCGGAGGCTTGCTGCAAACTTAACAGTGAATTGGAACTAACTAGCCCCAACACCGCTGAAAACTCCTAACACAATACCATAAAAAGTTTTCCTGTGTCGTAGAAAAATAACAAGGCACATCATGGCAGCTGCTGAAAGTATTTATCAGAAAGTGTATCTCCTCCCCCCCTTACATAGCGCAAACTTGACCCGAAGGTATCAGAGCGCTCTACATGAGCACCAGTTGCATTAGGGACGAACACATTTATTTTTTGTTAGGCATGGGGAGATTAAGTGATTTGCCCAGAATCACAGGATGTTGAGCGTCCCTGCCGAGACTCGAACCCGGGTGTCTAATTTATATTTTTCAAATAACAGCTTGGAACCCACATAAATGCAAGGATTTGAAGAATATCTACGCGTCCTTAATCCGTAGGTGCAGGCATGCAGCAGGTCGTGTATTACCTGGCATACCCGGGCACCACAGCTTCGTTAAGGGTGGCAACAGTAAGCCTGAAAAAGGGATAATACGACAATATTTAGCAAACCAGACGAGCCGATTACCCAAAGCGTTGTGCTCCTAGATGCACTTACCTAGCAATTTGGAGTGCATTGTGAATAAGAGACGTGCGCCAGTGTGGAGAGTGCAGACGCCTACTAAAGCGTAGAATGCGCACAGCAGGGTGAGGAGCGGTGGAGAGAAGAAAGAAACAATGAGGGAACCACACTGCAGCTGTTGTAGAGTGGTGCCATACATATCCAAGGAGTGCGAAAGTTCATTGTGAGCAGCGAAGTATTCACTAAAAGGTGATAGACAGAGGAAATGTTAATCCAATACCCTTACAATTACTCACAACAATGAAATTACAAAGTTACAAAATGTAAATAACAGAGAGGAGTGTTTCGGAGAAAGACCAGGATGAATACATGCCAATTCTTGTAGTAAGGCAGACTAATGCAAAGTACACGAAGAAAAAAGCATTGGCATAGCCAATAGGTCTCGCCTTTGGGACCTTATAAGTGTTTAGCCATGCAACAGTTGATGTTGTTGCACTAAGGATATTGTGCTGCATAACAATTCTTTTAAGGTCCCAAAAGCGAGACCTATTGGCTATGCCAATAGGTTTTTTTGCTAACAATGTAAAGGCATGACGCACCTAGCCATTCTCAAGGACAAAACACGAGCACTGGCTCGTTGTCAAAAGCATGTTCTGTGCAATAATTTGCTGAGTGTCATAAGCTATCGCTGAGTAGACCTTATTAATTTATCTTTTTCCTTGGAGGTTTTGTAAAGTTTTAAAGAGAAGCCTATGATTTTAATCTGCTGTTGTACTGTATATCTAATCCCTCACACACTTATTCAGTTTGATCAGATTGTCCATTAGCTCTAGTTTTACTGATTGGCAATATGTAAGAGACAGAGGTATTACACTCACAATTCCTTGGTATCAGAATGTTTGGCTTTTTGAGAAAAAAAAGAAACCCCACATAAATAGCGTATGATACAAGCTAGTGTGAGTTGAATTGGTTTCCTTCATTTCACTAGGAGATGGGTCTCATATGGCATGAGTCTAGAGCTCTGAATATTAGCTTGTGATGTCCATCTCCACCTGTTAACATAATGCACCTCTATCCGCATTGGACCCCAAGCACTTTTGGAAGGATAAGCTGGTTTCAACACCGTGCCTTTTAGATCATGCATCTGTGGGGTGGCATTGTTACTGCTCCAGAATATGCTGCTTCCGTATTAGAGTTGAGACTGGAGGTCAGTATGATGTTTTAAGTGACCTCTTTCAGGCCTGGTAACCTTTTGAAATGCCAAATATTCCTCTCATCATTAGCGAGGACCCTGACTGAAGTGGAATGTTCTAAGGGTTGGAATGTGAGGTTACCTCTGCCAGTGTGTACAGAGATAAGCAGTTTTGCCTAACACCAGAAGCCATGTCAGTAAACGCAAAGCCTGGTCAGCATACCAGATGAAAATACCTCGCGTTAACGACCAGCTTAGAACTATAAGGAAGTAAGTGGGACAGCCGGGACGTTTGTACGTGATTTGCTTCACCCTTGCCTGCCCGGAGTGCTTGCAAGAGGTAATAATAAAAGCACGATTTAATTCAGATAGTGTGATCAGGTTCATCCACCATGTCCTTGTCAGCAAGCAGTCTTCGCAACTCGTTTTACTACAAGCTGGATTTATTCAAATTGAAAATTGCTTTCTATGCGTTGGGGGGGGGGGGGGGGGAAGAAAAAGCAAGTACCCCTCTATAAATGATCCCTTAAATTGTATACTGCTTATGTAAACTGCTGCCAGTTATAACCAGCACTTTATCCTATAATGGGTAGTAGTAATGTAATGTAATAGAATCTTATAAAGCGCACTGCAACTCGACGAGCATCCTGGCGCTAAAAGAGGGAAAAGCAGGGAATTGGAGACAAATATAGAGATATTAAATTTTAGGAGAGAGCCAAGTTTTAAAAGTAAACGAGAGACCCTAAGGTCATTCAGCTGGCGCAGCCCCAGGGGGAAGAATAAAGGACTCAGATGGAACAATATTAAATTTTTGGAAAAAGCCAGGTTTTAAGTTGTTTACGAAAGACCAGAAGGTTTTTTTATCTGGCGCAACTCCAGGGGCAAAGCATTCCATAGTCTTGCAGCTGGGACACTAAAAGCTTGTCGCCCAAACCTAGCTCTTCTAATTCGAGGTACTCCCATCCGGCAGGCCGTGGAGGATCGAAGGCAACGAGAGGGTGTATATACCAGCGAAATTTAATCTGCAAAGGTACGGGACCCATACCATGCAGTGCCTTGAACACAACACAGAGTGACTTAAAATAAATCCTCTGTGTTATGGGGAGCCAATGTAGCTCCGCAAGGGCCAGAGTGGAGGAAGAATGACGGGGGCGCATCAGAGCCAGCTTAGCTGCCATATTCTCAACTCGCTGCAATTTCCCAATCAAAAATCGAGGGGATTCCAACAGCAATGAGTTACAGTAGTCCAATCTGCTCAGGATCACACTCCTGACTATCAGGGGACGCACATGAACTGGTAGCAGGGGGAGAATTTTCCTCAAAGATCTTGCAAGAGAGAAACAAGTCCCCAGAGTCTTATTAACATGTGACTCCAAGGACAGCTTTTCATTAAATATAACTCCCAAGTTGCGGATTACCCCAACAGGTTGTAGTGGGTGATCTGCGGGAAGAGGCCAGAAATTGACCGGGAGGGAGGGGGAGACTTTCCCGCCCAAAGTACAGAGAATTTCAGTTTTGTCTGCATTGAATTGCAGTGAGTTAGATCTTAACCAACAAGCCACATTCTGCATACATGCGTGAAAATTCTCCAGGGAGGACGACTGCTCACCCTCCAGTGATAAAATCAACTGGGTGTCGTCTGCATAGTTTACTAAACCTATGCCATAGGATTTTATAATATCCACCAGAGGACGCATGTAAACATTGAACAGGATGGGGCTTATTGCAGACCCCTGCGGTACACCATGCTGACTTTTGGTGAATTTGGACTGAGGGGGGGGGGCGGGGGGGAGGGGGGGGGGGGAAGAGCTACGGCCTGGCTTCTATCCGAAAGATATGACTGGAACCATTTAGTAGTAGCCCAGACACTGAAAAGCACATCCAATGTTTACTTTTATACCGATTCGGGTCACAGAAAAAACGCTGACAGTTTTACTGAAATGTGCGTGAATGCAGGACATATTGCTCAAGAGGGCAGTTTAAGTTATGTAACGTAACCCAAGAGAAAACGTATACTACTTAAAACTTTTCTGTTATTAACTTTAAAACGCTGACATAGAAAAATAGCTCATTGTTTATTGCATCAATCTTGACTTTATGGGTACTTCTGAAGGGTATGCAACCTGAAACAAGTGAGCTTCAACTTGGTCTTGAAGCAGAGGCACCCCATAACACGTACATTGCCCAAGTGGCAAGTTTACGTGACAGGAATAGTTTACGGGGAACTTTTGTCATTACTGACGTCGGGGTTGGGTACTTGTTTCCCTTTCAGTGACGAGTGAAGCAAGCCAAAAGCGGACAGTTCCCATGCTACCGCCACTAATGCTGCTGGAGACCGGGCAGGGTGCGGCAGTAGCACAACGTAACAATTTAAATTTAAAAAGCACCTCACTGCCCTCCAGGTTCTCTAGGGCCATCTTCTGCCAGGGATCAGCAAGCTGCGCCAGCGGCATCTTCTAAACCAAACAGGATGCTGCACGTCAAAGCTTTTGATATCAATAGTACAATTCGACAAAGGAAGGGGATAATGCACGCGCTGCTGTGAACAAGTCGGAAGATCAGTTCAGTGGCTGTAACAACATCCCAAGGGAGGAGGGCGGAAAAAAAGCAACGAAAGCTGTAAAGTCATTCGTAACAGGATACTGGATGCCTGTAGATGTGGCCGGAAGTCCATGTACAGCGTTTACCTTGCGGGAGTGCGAGCTGGGCAGACACGATAATTGTAAACAGATGGCACTGCTGCTCGCTCGTGCAAGGTAAACGCTGTACATGCACGAGTACTCATTGGAAACAGTGCACTACATGCACGAGTTTCCAAGAAAGTACGGAGTGACTGCAAGAGGTCACTCCAAAGCAGCGCTTGTGCGCTGCGTAGGCGAGACCTAAAAATGACAAACGTCAACTAGCCCACATGACAACTACCTGCCAGTCCGAACTGCTAAATGCATCACAGCACAGATGAAACAGCCGCCGAGGGATGGCTCTCCATCGTTCCAGCTGTTCACACAACAGAAGAGCTCAGCTGACCCAAGAAATATTCACGGTAGTACCTCAAATTCAAATGTACATCCTCTACACATACACTTAAACCTCCAAGCTACCAAGGCCACGCTGTGGTCATGATTAAGCTGGCCTGTTCACAGAGAAAAACAATTTATGGAATGCTTAGAACTTCAGGCCATTTGAAAAATTTGCACCAAATGTTTCCATAAAGTGTACGTGCAAAAACGTTTGGTCTTAGAAATTGCATTTGCCATTCAAATTCCTTCAGAGAAAATGTAGACACAAATGCATTAAAAACTGCTGAACAAATCAACACCAAATTTAGCACGGAAAAAAAAGGAGCATTTATTATGACCCTGTGCTGAGCCTTGTGCTCTGAACATAAAAATCTATTTGGTCGCAGAGGTTCGGTTTGTCATACATAACCTCTACCTTGTACAGATGCTGATTGTATGAATCTTTGTGAAAGTATGGATGTGTTTGAATGGTTTGGTTGCTTTTATTGAAGTCAATCCAGGGTCTACTTTCTATGGAATAGATTTGTTTATATAATATTGTATTCAATGATTGTGTCAATTTTGTCTTTTGTATGAATTTTTATAATCAGTTTTGTCATTTCGAATGAAGAAAAGATGTACATAAATAAGTTGAAATGTTGTGAAATACATAAAGCAATGAAATAATTCTTCTCAAATTATCTCATACATTTACTCACAACAGTGACACTTAACACTGAATTTTTCACTATTTTTATTAAGTCGATGTAAAGAACAGATAGGCTACGAGGGAGTATATTCAGTTGTTTGCATTTATTATGTGAGCCTTTTCAAGTTGGTGAAAATTCATATTGAGTTTCTTAAAACTTCCACTCCAAAATATAAAACTATGTTTAAAAGGAAATAAATATATTTTGACGATTCTGTCTGCCGACCATTGTATGGATCCAAAGTCTGAATCTCAGCTGCTCTTCTGATTGGCTTTCAAGTCAGAGCTGATGATTGTTGCTCTGGCAGCCATTTTTAAGGTCCGCAAATCCGAACCAATGTCTGTGGACCCTGTTTCACAAAGAACATTAGTAATGTTTGTGAACACGCCACGACCTGGGGGTGAGGGGGTATTGGGACACCCCAAAAGAGCAGAGAATGATCCCAACAAAAAGCAATAAATGGCATGAAATAAATGAGCACGATAAATGCTACAACCAGATGCGGCAATAATTGGGACAGATGTAAAGGTGCCTGGAAAAGCTACGAAAAGAAAAGGGTTATTTGGTTAAACATGAAAAATGGGAAGTGTGGTGGAGAACTTCAAATGTGCTTTTTGGATCAGAAGGTATGAGGGGAGGGTGGAGATGTCTGGGCCATACCGATTTGAGAACCAGAACAAATAGCTCTAGAGGGAACGCAAAGCTTCAGAAGAGAAGACTGCAACAGCAAGGCCGTGAATGTTTTTAAAAATAAGGCAGAAAAAAGATAAGGTGATGGCAAAAGTGAAGAGGAAGGAGAGGAAATATCAGATAAGGTGCGAGATGTGAAGTCATCGGGAAATTTAAAAACAGACCGTCAATGAAGTAGATCATAAGGGAGTAGTGGGGTAAAATAGGTAAGGAGGTGGAGCCATTAGTATGCTGATACTGGCGTGTGATGTTTTAGAGCATCGTGTCTTTGGATGCACTTTATTCATTGACCCTGTGGTTTTAATTCTGCAATTTAACTACGAGCTGCATTGCCAAAGTACATGTGACCCGTGGTGACACTGACAAAGTTGTGAGAAAAACTGATATTTTAATCTCCCATGACTAAAACAGACTCTGACCATGGTTATAAAGTAGTGTGGCATTGTTGGCTTACGATAAACGTCATTCACAAGCCACACTGGCTCCATCTCTGGTCAGCTCCACGAATTTTAAAGTTAGATTTTTCCGAGGTGCTTTTCTAGACCCAACCACAGGATGGTGAAGCCATGCACGAGGTGCAAATCTAGATTCCGTTTGGGCCACAGAAACTCACAAAGCAAAGCCGACGGACCACACTGCGGGTGCTGCAAAATAAGTGCCATTAGCCGACTTGATATTGAAGGAGTGGTACATTAGGTAAGATGGCATCAGAGGCTTGGAACGCGCGAGCTCTTCGGACTCATCCGTAGCTCCTCCGTGGAATTGTCTGGCCGCTAATGAGCCGCGTGCAGCAGAAGGACGCAGCAGTCTCTGAAGTAAAGGAGACGAGCAACCAGCATTTGTTCTCGATAATAAATTGTGCAAGTCGCCCCTTATCCTCGCCAGCCTCAAGGATGCAGGGCAGGCAGTTTACACAAACCCGGAAGTGGTGCGGGTGCGAGCACACTTGTGCCCGTCGTGGCAAAAGTGAAAGTGAAAGCCCCTCGTTTGCCCATCTGTTTCCAATTAACGCCACCGCGAGACGCGGCGCGATAATTGGAAACATATGGCGCTCATGCTCGCTCCCGCAGACCCTAGGCCACAGAACAAAGGCGGCGGGACATGCACCCCCCCCTTGTGCCAATTGCGTGCTGTCTTTCTTAGAACGACAGCACGCAAAGCCCAATAGCAAGTGATAAATTCCAAAAACACGCTTTTGTGCTTGGAATTTAAATGCCCTTACAAAATGCCTCGCAGAGCAGCGCATATACGCTGGCTCAGGCGAGACCTAAAAAGGGAAATGAAATAAATTCATTTGCAGCCATGATTTGCAAGAAACCTGTCTCAAGATAGAGTGGATATGACTAGACACAGTTATACGTCAGCCTCACAAGGAACTTAAGATTGTGCAGAAAGAGACAGAAGTAGTCTTCATTTTAGAAAAGATGATTACTACAGGGAAACGTTTAAACACTAGTCCACAGTTGTGGTTACAACCAGATAAATGTCAGAAAATCATAAGTATCACTATGAGAGGATCATACAAGAGCAGTCCAGTACTCCATCTTGTTGAGGCCAGTATGCAAGCTATTAGTGCGTAGTATCCATTTAAGTTCCTCTTGGAGTAATGAAGCCATCCCCCCAGCACCTTGTTACCCTCATGGGAGAGTAGTTGCACTGTCCAAAACCGGATTGATTTATCATTGTTCCAGATTTTTCATCATGGCCGTACGCAGGTCATGGGTGCGCACTGTGACTTTGGTTAACAAGACTGCAATCAGTGAGATAAAACTAAGAGTTAGCCTGATAGTTGTAAAGGCCTACTGCCCTTACCCAGAGTTACGCACAAGTGCTGAGGAGGCGCTTACAGTTTGTGACATTGAAGAGGGCCTTTTAACCAGTCACTGGAGTGAGGCCTACCAACCTACTCATGTACAGTTTTACTGCAGTGTACCTAACTCGCCATTGGCCTACATCATGTTAGTAAATGGCTTTGTGCAAGGCATGCAACTGCGTGCCTATATAGGTTACAGTGCATTAAGGCCTGTGGGTTCCATAATTGAAGCCCAAGGCTTTGGAGACCCATTTGAAGTTGGAGGGGCCAACACAGAGAGATTTGTGAATTGCATGCATTCCTGAGAGCTGGGTGGGACACATGCTGGAGAAACGGCTTGCCAGGCACTTCTGTGTACTTTAAAATGGATTTTTGATTCAGAAAAGTCAGACATGTGGGGCCTGGGCACATCTCAGGAATGAGATGAGGCTGATAACGGAACCATAAAGAAAAGGGTTAGGGGCCTTCAATCTTTTGATACAGTGAAGCAGACATCAAGGTGTGATCCTCTAGCCACTTCATCCACTGTGTGTGTGGCTATTACGTTTGGAGTTGCTCCTGTGACAGACTAATTTCTGGACAGAGGAGCGGGCATTTCAAATGGGGCAACCCCCAAATCATGAACTTCAAGAGAATCACATCTGTGAAATACAGAGACTGGGAGAGGCATTGTTATGAGAACACAAGTTCGTAGGGTTCAAATCCCACAAATAATGCACGAAAACTATGACAAATGCAGTCTTTCACTTTTTGGTTTTGTAGATCCTTTTATTCTTTATTGAACATGCAACAGCAAACGCGTTTCACCCTTGTGGGATTCTTCAGGGCAAAGAAATAATCCACACAATCAATGAACTGTAGTCCATATGATGCTAGCTCGAGTCGAACTGCACTTTCTCAAATGCTTTAAACTTAACTGCAGAGTCTGCAAAAACGTATTTGTTCCATATGCAATGGTCCTATATCACGGTCCCATTCCGGGAACAGACTGTATAGGGTATTACACGCTCAATCGCCGGCCTCTTTTCACGGCCATTGGGTGAAATCGTGTCACTTCGAATGTTTCAGGAAAAGAATCACATCTGTGTCTGGATTATAAAAAGAGGAACTTGAGCCTCCCATAATTGTCAAGTTTAAGTAGTACATCAGCAATGGACTGGTGAATAAGGCCCGCTAGTCTCCCTACTGAGTAAGGTGATATCATCCAGAAGAATAAAGACTCCTCACGTTGGTGCAGTGCTGTGACAAGAAGCGGCCCGTCACCTATGCAGTGATGACTCCAAGCGTCCACTCCCTTATGTGTGCTGTTCAGAGCCCTCATATGCCAAGTGGGGGACTAAGTAAAGATAAGAGCTGTCGCACTGGCGTAGCACTGTGACAAAAAGCAGTCTTGTGTGTAGTATTGTGATCTAAAGGGGTAGCCATTTGGAGTGCGCTGGTTCCAACACCTGTATGTCGTGGAGAAGCTCAAAGCCAGGGCCCGCAGCAGCGGACAGAAGAATTGTGACCAATCGGACAAAAGTATAGATTCCACCACCCAGACTAGGAAGACTTACAGCACAATCTGAGGAGCATCCTGGACACTTTCTGCCTTGCTCACAGCACCCAAAGTTCTGCGCACCATAGGGCCGCAGATGCGAGTCTAGACCTGCTGAACCGCAGCTTTAGAAGGTAAGAGCGATTACTGGGTTAGGTAACCTCTGGAGGAAACGTGTTCTGACAAAGTGCTGGGAAACTGACTTTTAAAAAGCCATAGTGGACCTGTTGGACTTGGGCCTTTTTGGCTAAAGTGCCTTAAACTTTTTACCTTCCTCCTAGACCTTTTTCTGACATGTTGCCGACTTAGATGCTTTGGGCACTTTGCCACTGCTGATCAGTGTCAAAGTGCAAGTGCTCCCTGTATAAAGTGTTATGGTAATTGGTTGTCCATAATTGGTGTGTTTGCCTTACTAGTGAAGTCCCTAGTAAAGTTCACGATGTGTGCCAGGGCTGGTAATGCAAATTATACTAGTGGTGCCACCCACACAAGTAGCCCTAAGAAGAGATCTCAGGCCTGCCACTGCAGTGCCTGCCCGCAGTTTAACTGCCCTGTTGTCCTGACAAGTGCACCCACTTGCCAGGCCTTACCTTCCCTTTCTATGCACATCGACACCCCTATAGTAGGCCCAAGGTACCCCCCTGGGTAGGGTGCAGTGTATGTGAAAGGTATGACATGTACTGAGATGTGTACCATGTCCTGACATTGAAATACATCCAAATTCATTTTTCACTGTTGCAAGGCCATCTTGCCCATAGGACAGAATGGAGAATGCTGTGTCCAATGTTTTCAGCATATCTGCCCATAGCCGTAAGATGAAGCGATGGAGTTTAGTGTTCCTGAACTCAGAATTTAATAACATCTTTTTGTGAAGATGGTTTTGAATTGTGTGTTTAGAAGCCACACTTTTACAAGTGGCTGGTTTCTTGTCTTAAACCATCCTGTGTGCCTCTGCCAGGTTGTATATTGCCTGCCTGGGTTTAGATGTGACAGGTTCTGGGAAGTGTCCTGACCCCAGGGAGGGGAAGGTGAGACAGCAACAGGCTGGCCTGCATTTGATGTGGGGAAGGGGAGGGAGTAGCCCCCTGGATGTGAAGAGGGCTGTGTTGCTGCCCCAAAAGGATGGCTCTACCTACTGCTGAGCATCTGGGCCCCAGACCCTGACTATCAAAGGAGGAGGGTGTGCACTGGCAGGTCTGGTTTGGTAGGAGCCCGCTGAACACAAAGACTTCAAAGGCATTTAGGGGTATAAATGTGAGCTGAAACCCCTGAACTCAAGACTGAAAATGGATTGAACCTACTTTGTGATGAAGAGGAACCTCTGCCAAAGAAGAACAACTGAAGAGAAGGACTACCCTTGCTGTGTTCTGGGGCTGGCCTGCAGTTTGCAGATTTGACTAAGGAGAGGACAAGGGACTTTGCTGTGTCCCCCTGCTTGTGAGGACTTTGCTGTGTCCTGAAGTTGCGTGTCTCCAAGGGCCCGAAGAGAGCTGGTCCCCTGTTGTGGAAGCTCAAGAACATAAAAGATTCCAACTGTGTCTCGCCAACGCTGTGTGCATGGTGCTTTTGCACGCCTGAGACTGCCGTGTGGTCCGTGGTACTGTTTACGAGGTGCCCCGTGATCGCATTGCCCCCGCAACGTGAAACATCGTTCACGCTGCTGCATCGCTGTTTGTGGTCTGAGCCATCATCGTACCTGAGGCTGTGCGTAAGGATCACCGCCGCCGGCCCGAGCCGCAACGTGCTGAAGGCTTAATTGAAACTAAGGACTGTGTCTCAGAGACTGTGTGCGTGGTGCTTTTGCACGCCTGTGACTGCCGTGTGGTCTGTGGTACGGTTTACGAGGTGCCCCGGGTTCGCATTAACCCCGCAGCGTGAATCATCATCCACGCTGCTGTATTGCGGTTTGTGGGCCGAGCTGTCATCGTAACAGGCTGTGAGTAAGGATCACCGCCGCCGGCCCGAGCTGCAACGTGCTAAATGATTTCTTGAAGCTAAGAAAGCTACAAGGTGAAAGGGATCGTTATCGTTGTTAGTCAAAAGAAATCTGCCCAAGATCATCAACGAAGGAGAAGGCAGCACCGTTATCCGTCCGGCTACAGCGTCGCCTAGCAACAGAGCCGCAACGTGATCGGGATCACCCAGCAGGGCATCTGACGAGCAAGGAGAGAGCGCGAGACAGCGCACCCCCCAGGTAAGGCTTGGACTTCGGTCAGGAGCGGCAAGCGTGTGTGGCCTGGGGAGGCGTGCAGGATTAGGATTAAGGTGTATAGAGCGCTCGAATGCTGAGGCGTCTTGGCGCTAAGTGAGAAAAGAGAGGGAATGCAAACTGCTTTACCAGCGGTTTTATGCCCTGGGGGAACAGCCACGTTTTTTTCAACTTCCCGAACATTAACCTGTTTGGTTGGAGTCTCATGGTGGTAGGCAGTTGGTTCCATAGCCTAACTGCACAGTGCGATAGACTCTTCCCTCCCCATCTATCTATACAGACTTTGGTGGCACAGATGAGACCCGTGTTTGAGGATCTGAGGCTTCTCGTGGGAATGTACCAGTGGAAAAATGTGCGGCGGTCGACTGCCCCTCCCCCATATAGTGTCTTGTGAACCAAGCATAATTCCTTGAATTCCAAACGCTGCTGTATTGGGAGCCAGTGCATAATTTAATGGCCATGGAGGTAGAGGGACCTTTCGGGATGTTCAGTAATATCCGTGCAGCAGCATTTTGTATAGGCTGCAATTTGGCCTTCTGCGCCTTGTCCATGTCTAAAAATAGTGCATTTCAGTAATCTAGGCTTGATGGGACTAGGGCCACTACCACCATTTTCCTTAGCTCCTGCGGAACGAACGGAAACACCTTCCGAAGAAGCTTCAGTATGAAAAAACAAATGGAGGTTACACTGTTTATCTGGGCCAAAAAGCCAAGTTGGTCATCAAAAGTGATTCCCAAATTCTTAACTTTGGTAGATGGTATTGGACAAGCGCCTGCATCTGTAAGCCACCAAGTGTGGTTCCACAGGGATGGTCCGTTACCAATCTCCATCACCTTCGTCGTATCCGTGTTGATTTTAAGATAATTATTGCTCATCCAGCTCATGATGCTAGTCAGACAAGCATGGAAACTCAGCAACAGGCTCAGACTGTTTAGATGCAGAGATGATAATCTGCGAGTCGTCCGCTTAAGACGCAAACGAGAAACCATGCTGTCTGAGGAGACTGGCGAGTGGGGTGACAAATGTTAAACAGTTGGACAGTGCCGATCCCTGTAGCACTCCACAAGGGAGAAGGAAGGGTTCAGATTGTAGATTATCCCAATGTAATGTCTGTTCCCTATCGTCTAAAAATGAGGAGAGGAGGGACAGAGCCGGATCCCCAATCCCCACCGCCTTCAGCTGCCGCACTAACACCGTGTGAGTCACGGTGTCAAATGCTGTTGATAGGTCCAGGAGGATGAGGATAGCTCTCTCCCCCCCATCCACCGGTCTCTGAATCTCCTCTGTTGCAATGACAAGCGCAATCTCTGCCGAATGACACGGCCGAAAGCCACGCCGACTTGAATCCAACAGCTTGTTAGCATCCAGGTATGACATGAGCTCCTGGTTTATCGACCTTTCAAGAATTTTGGCTGCAATCGGCAGACACGAGATAGGTCGTTAGTTCTTGACCTCCAATGGATCAATAGTCGGCTTTTTCAAGATAGGTCTGATGCATGCTTTTTTTCAGACCGACGGATAGCTCCCCGATTCAATTACTTGATTTAGAATGGGGGTTAAATGCCTGCTAATAGACCCAGACACCACATGCACAACAGTCTGGGGGCATGGATCGTTCGGCGACCCTGACTTGTGGATAGCAGGATTTTATTAAATTCGTTAGGAGTAAGCGTTCTGAAATTTTTAAAATAACAGTGCAGCGTCTTGTCCTCAATTGTAGTAATCGGACCGTTTTAGTTTACCTGCCTATTGTTCCGAAGACCGTTTGGACCTTGGTCTGAATAAAATTCACCAGTTTATTACAAAATTTAGAGTCTTCGCTGAATAGAGTGTTGTGTTGTGGTTTTAACAACACTTGGATATTTTTAAAGAGCTCCTTTGCGGAGTTATTAGCCTCCTTTACTTTTGCAGTATAGTAGGTAGTTTTTGCTTGAATGATAGCTTTATATTGTTGTAGCACTATATAATAGGATGTCTTGAGCTCTCTACTATACTCAGTTCTCCATACATGTACAGATTTCTTACATATAGCTTTGTCTTTTCAGCTCAGGGCCATACCATGGCGAATTCGCCTGCGCTCTTCTTACTTTGAAGACTTTCTCGGGTGCCACCTTATTTACTGCCATAGCTATCCAGTAGTTAAACTGGCTGGTCACCTCATTGTTGTCAGGGACTTGTAGTGAAGGACAGCTGTTTAGGGCCTGCTCTAACTCAGTTCCTTGGATTTTATTCCAGCATCTAGTTTTAATGCTAGCTAGTTTGTGACGGGCTGAGCCGACTGTGTAAACTTAATGTTAAAGTAAATGGTCGGTCCATGGGAGAGGGGCCGTTTTGATCACCAGGACATCAGTATTATTGGTAAAAATGCCATCAAGTGTGTGGCCCGCAAAATGTGTGGGTCCCACCACTTTTTGAAGAAAGCCATAACCTGCTAGATGATCAAGTAGCCGGATAGTGTCAGTTGTTATTGAGTTCCAGTCGATAGTTAAAATCTCCCAAAATAATGAGTGAATTAGAATCTGTTCAGGATTCAAGCAGAGTCTGTAGGGCTGGTGTGAAGGGTGCTCTGGGACCAGGCGGCCTGTAGCGAACTATTTCATGTAAAGTGGAAGTATTGTTCATTTTCAGCACAAAGTGCATTGTCTCCGCAGGTAACTGCATTATAGACTCTACGTGCTAGTCAGGGTCTGAAGCCTGGTTGGTCCATGTCTGTCAGGAATAATAAGTCCAGCGCAGAGAACTGGATCAAGCATTCTAGATGATACTTGTTTGCCCATGGATCTTGTGTTGAGCAGTATGCATCTTAGCTGCGGTTCATGCCTCATCCCCCTTTTACAGCCTGGATAATTAGTGCTGTCAGTTGCATTAATCCGAACTAAAATAGGAAATACCGCACTTGCCCTCTATCCGCCACCCCCCCCCCCCCCCCTTTCCCCTCTGCCTGGACGTCCTCCTTGGCAGTGTTAGCGTCTGGGTTTTTGGAGAACTGAAAGCCACAGCCAATACACTAACTTATCAAAATACTCCTCTACGAGGCATGCTTATGGCGAGCAGCACTCACCTCTCCCGAGTGCCATTATCTGTGCCCTATTATGAATTTGAGGCCGAAAACGACCAGGGGTTCTGGCGCAGGGCGTGCTCCAGGCGCCAACAGGTGTGCCTTTGGCACGCTGGCAGCACGCCCGCACCAGCATGCTTTTTATGCCCTGGCTGGAGAAACTAGAATGCTGACCTAGAAACACTGTGGCCCCGCTCTTACAGACAGGGACCACGAGGTCAACAGAACTTAGTGGTGTGGCAAAGCGTGTCCTACTAACAGCCTGTCAGCAAATGCAGAAGTACAGAAGTGCTCAGAGCTCTCCCGCTGCACTGCGCTAGACACGCGGAGTCCCAGAGCGGCCCGTACCTGCTGAGCAGTACCGGGGCCGCCCCTTTAAGCCTAGGAACATTGTCTCTGGTGTTGGAGCCTAGTGGTGTCCAAGTTGACCACGCAGATTGGCTTACCGCATTATTATTGCATTACGAACTGCCTGATTCTTGCATTACGAACCGCATTATTATTGCATTACGGACCGCATTATTGCATTACGAACTGCCTGATTCTTGCATTACGAATCGCATTATTATTGCATTACGAATCGCATTGTTCTTGCATTACGAACTGCCCGATTCTTGCATTAAGGACTGTCTTATTACATTACGAACTGCCTAGCATTGCATGAAGACTGGAGTAGAGATCGTGAATGGCTCATTAATACCGCAAGAACCTACAAGTGATTGCTGGCCTAATAACCGGCCAAGTGAATTATTACGAATACGCAGATGTTAGTTTTCTATCGTTTGGTCTCATCGTATTCCTTTTTTAAAAATACCGCTATTTTTTATGAAACCAGTGTGGTGTCCATTTGTGGTGTTATCAATGTGTTACTGGGAGTGCGGTTGCAAATATTTTACACATTTCCTTGGAGATAAGCCAGGCTGCTTGTGCCAAGCTATCAGGGGGTGTCCCTCCTTACCCACACTAGAAACAAGGGTCCTTATTTGGACTAAGGTACCTACCTCAGCAAACTTGAGACCCCCAGTTCTAACAGGACCGTATAAGATGTTCACTTTCTAGCAGAGCCTAACCTGTATGATCACCTCACATGAATAGGGAAATATTAACTTTCCTTAGACACAAAAGTGTGAATCAGGAACCTGCCTGGACAAGGCTAGAGTGCTGGTGTTACAAAGACTGTGTATTATTTGTTGAGTGCCATATTACATGTATAGATACTACTTCCCTATAAAAGCAAGTATCTGTATAGGCATTCTGTTATTAGGTTTACCGAGCCTGTTTTGAGGCTATGTACACCTTGCATATACCTGCCTCAATGGAAGCCATGGACTGCTCGACCCACAAAATCACTGAGAGTCCAGTACTGATAGGTAGTACTTAGCCCAGTTACTCGGGATTCTTAGTAAGTCGGCCCAAGGACAGGACTATATGGCCTCACCCAGCACAGTTGGGCCTAGTAACTCGTGCTTGCCCGTAGGCTACTGAAATGGGTACCAACAATGTGGGAGGGGCAATAATACCTTCAGCATGTTTCCTTATTGTAATCTTATCCAGTCTTTAGAAAAGAAGGCATTTGAGTGAAGCGTTATGCAATGGCTCAAAAAGTGGCTTATCCCTGCTATCATCAAGTTATGGTTCCACTGACGCACATGGCAAGTATGCGAGGGGAAGAGTCTTTTAGCTCCCTCTAAAAATTTAAAAGCTGGAATAGAAACTGTTCAACCCGATGGACAAAGTATCAAATTATTACTGGCATGAGACGTTCCTGGAAACTTTTTTACATTATGTGTCTTTTCCACTTCAGGGCAGAGCACTTTGCAATTGTTGCCCTATGTCCTTTTAATGGTGTGGTGTTCTACATTAAGTGGCTAAATTCAGCCATCACAGGAACCAGTCAGGTGTAACAGCTGTGTTTGGATGAAACACCTTTCCTTCATGGATTTAGAGTGTCCTTGTGTATTGCTACTTTGACAGAGGCATCTTTTTATATTTGTGTACGGTGGGAAAGCCACGCTTGACATCACCTGTGAGCTATCTATGTAATATTGGATGAAATCAACCTCTCCAAGACTAAGGCCACCAGGGAACCTGGAAGAAGTAGAAGCAAAAATCCCATACCATTTTAGTGGCAATGCATTCCCTAGTGACCGAGGAGGACAGTACAAGGATAAGGACAGGGCATCCTGTGTTTTCAGCTGTTGCATACAGGTCTACCGGTGGTATTCCCCAGTGACAGAATAATGTACAAGGGTCTGTTTTAAACCCCATTTGCAAGAGTAGTTTGCTCAGTCCGGTTGTTTTCTACCCCCTAGTTAAGGTCCTGGGTCGGGTACTTTTATCTAGACTTTGTGGTCTACAGATAACCATATCTTATCGAAAGTCCAATATGGTTTTCGTGAAGGCTTATCAACATCGGATCAATGCCTCAATCTCTACCTTCTGATTTCCAAATATACTGTGGCCCAACTGGGCGCCATGTACTTGGCCTTCTTGGACCTTACGTCCGCATTTGACCGGGTAAACCGGTCTAAGTTGTGGGACATTAACCTCATTGGGAGTAGATCCTTGTATTTTTCATCTACTTGTATCACTCCATGCCCACACATCGGCGGCAGTGAGCGTCTCACACGAGGGAGAACTTTCCAATCATTTTACTTGTATACAAGGGGTGCGCCAAGGGTGCATTTTAGCTCCTTTTTTATTTTCGGTCTATATTAACGGCCTTGAGGCGGCACTCTTGGCCCTCCAGTCCGACTCCCCTAGAGTAAGTAGAAGAGTTTTACCAGGCCTACTCTATGCGGACAAAGCGGTGCTCATGGCCCGGGCCCTGTAGGTCTAACAGACGGTTTTGTGGCATTTATGGACAGGCTGGACCTGTTGGTGAAGTACACCAAGTCCTATGAACTAGTGGTGGGCCCATGGGGGCTCCGGACAAAAAGTTTTAAAACCAGAAATCATTCTTGGAAAGGTCCCGGTCTCTCCCTATTTGGGAGTGCTATTTGATGACAAACTACAGTGGGAAGCCCTCTTAGAAGGGAAGCTGAACAAGTTGAATAAATCCCTGGGAGCCATTACTAGTTTTGCAAGCAGATTGGGTTCATGGGCCCCGGAGGTAATTTTAAAACTGTACACGTTCAAAGGCATCTCAAGAGAAGTATACAGTAGCAAAATCTGGGAGTATGTGCCCCCCACACAGGTTACAGGTGGCGGAAAATTAACTCCTGCGTCAGATCCTACGATTCCCCAAGGTACGCCAGTTTGGTCGGTGCATGAAGAGCTTGGGGTTGGTTTACTGGCGAACCAAGTGGCAATTAAACCCTTAGTGTGCTGGATTAAGATATGGACTTCTGTTCATAAGAATTTAAATTGCACGATTGTATCAGATACCCTGAAATTGTAGCATGGTAACAAAATACCTTGGATTCATTATGTAAAGTAGTCTTTTTTCAGGCTATAGGCAGGCCAGATATCTTTTTTGCACACAACACTAAGTAAGGTGGACATTAAAACCATAAAAGACCTACACCACACATTTTTAACTGCAAACCGTGAAAATCTTGAGCTTAGTAAACCCTCAGTAAGGGCATATGTAATGATAAAATCGGTTCCGGGCATTGAACCATACTTATTGGCCGTAACTCGCGTTTTAGATTTAACCAGCTCCATCATATTTTAGCATCCCCGGTGTGTTTCTTTCACCAGATAGAGGTCCCTGTGGCTGCGATCTTCGATCTTCTCAGGACACGTAACATTTTGTACTATTGTGTAAATATTTTCAATTCCCCCAGAAAACGTTTCCTTGTTCAAAAGTCTGACGTTTAGGCATGCCAAAGTGGCTCTCATGCATTTACAGTTACTACCCAACCCTCTTACACTCTGTGTAGTGTTAAGTTTCTTGTGGGCCGCTTATAGATCTAGACTATTCAGAATTGATTGATTTTGTATAGCTGGTTTTCACTCATTTGTATTGTTTCAAATTTTTATTGCGTATCAGTATGAATGGACTGCTTATTTATTATATAATGTACTGTATCTTTTATGGTTGCCTTGCATCCGAATAAATACAGACACATAAATCCCCAAGATGCAGCTTACAGTTTGTGATGGCTAACCTGCAGATGCTCTATACCTCAAGAGTGGGTCAGAAACGTTTTGTCCTGTCTCTTTAAAGGAAAACATCACAGTTGTGTGGCATGTTAGGTTCAGTATCTGAATTCAGAAGACCTTAAGGGCTAGGTAGACCATATTCAGTGATATTTGGCCACCACCTGGGTAGGCACAGCCCACTTGCGCTCAAATGACTCCTGTGCCCCCACTAACCCACACCCATTATGATGGTCTGTGGTAATGGTGTATTGAATGGCCTACCCTTTAATCTGCTTTAAGAAAGTGGCTCTGTATATACTGCACCAAAGTAAGGTACAGTGTGCACAGAGTCCAACAGTCCCCAGTGGTTTGGCAGAAGTTAAAGTTAGATAGAACCTTACTCTAAAGTGGTAGCTTGGTCAAGCAGTATCAAGAGGACAGTGTAAAGCATTTGATGTACACAGTCAGCAAATGGTCTCACACTCAAGAACTGAACTCTAGGCCAATTGTTTTGTATATTAAAATATACTGTTTTATTTCTAGAACCAAGCAAGCCTGGTACAGGTAAGCATATAAATACTTTGCAGAAGAAATTGTCTTGTTTGAACACAGTTAAGAATTGCAGTATAACTGGTACTGGTTTTGATTATAGGTTTAAGAAAGCAGTTTGCAACACACTGCAGGTATAGTACATTCAATTGAATGGGCTTTTTAATTAAAATGCAGTTAATTACTTTTCAGATTAATTTTCTAACCACAGGACTGGATCTTAGATTCAGCCCTGGGACATTTCCTGAAAATAGGTGAGTAAGGAATATTATTGGATTTCAAACGTTGACACTTAAGACACTTTTCCACATAGAAATCACCAATGTTATTCTATGGGAGGAAAATTCACTTAGCAGATAAGTTACTTTTGTGATCCAGTGCTGGACTCCTAGATTCAGCACTGGGACATCTACTTAAAACAGGTAAGTAATTACGTTTTTGTAGTTTGTACGATTTTTAAAGAATATTCTTGTATTTCAAAAGAGGACACAAACTTTTTTCACACAGATTCACCAATGTTATCCTATGGGAGGAAATTCACTTAACAGGTAAATTATGTTATCGTTATTTTTTCTTACTCCGTGCTGGATCCTGGATTCAGCACTGGGACATTTCTTGAAAACAGAGGAGAAAACGCATTTTGGGTAATCGGCTGATTTTTAAGGAATATTTGCAGTTTTCAAAAGTCGACACTTGGAAACTTTGAGAGAAAAAGTGTCAATGTTATCCTGAGGAAAAACAAATTATCGGTTTCAAGGTAAGTAATTGGTCATTTGAGTTAGGGTTCTGGGGTTAGACTCAGGGGTCTCCTAGGGTCAGTGATGCACTGTTGCACCTCCAGTGGCACTCAGGCGGCCGGGTGCAGAGTGTTGAGGCCCAATGTTATCCTATGGGGGGGGGGGGGGGGGGGGGAGACAGGGAGACTCCGGTTGGTGGCTGCTGGCATGCAGGCCACAGGGTTGTGGGAGCAAAGCTCCAAGGGTTAAGTTCAGGGCACGTTGTGGACCAACTTAGCACCAAAGGGGAACCCTCATCGGCGCTAGGGCAGCCGGGTGCAGTTTTGAGGTCAGATGCCCTGTTGAATTCAATGGCGGGACAAAGAAAAACTGCAGGCTCGGGGCCGAAGATCTTCCAGGAGTGACCACCACTTCGAGGGGTAAGTTGGGATGTAGAGGGATGATTAGGCACCACTGGGTTGGGCACACAAGACCGTGGGGTGTTAGGACGTCGGATTTTCTTACGCGCTCTGGTAGGGGGGGGGGGGGGGGGGGGTCTCGTGGACTGAGGCTGCAGGCGTCGTTTGGAGGCTTGAGGCAGGTCAGGAGTCACCGGATCTCGGGTCAGGATCGCCAGGAGGACCTCCTTGTGGTGTTTGTTCACTCAAACAAAAGCCAGGCTCGGCGGGTGCAGAGTGTGCTGGATTCGCGGTTCCTGGCTGGCACCAGAAGCTGCAGTTAAAACATCTGGTGTTCACGGGAGAAACAGCTTGGAAAGTGAATGTAGGCAGTTCGCCTGGGGGTTTTAAGGTTGCTGGCCGCTGGACACGCCAGGATTTTGCAGGAGCAGGTTCGAGGGTAGACAGGCCTGTAGGGCTGGGGCCAAGTCAGTGGGCATCGTCCTCTTGTTAGCTCTGCACGGCTTCTCGATCTTTTCTTGTGGTTGCTGGATCTGAGGAAGGTAGGTTCCGGGTACCCCTAAAGGCTAAATTTAGGGGTGTTCCAGGTAGGTAAAGGGCAGGGACAAATGGGTCCCCTCCCTGGGGTGGGTACACCCCCCTATTCTGCCACTCTCCAGACCATTGGGTCCCCGTCGCTGGTTGGCTGGGTCCCCCCCATTCTCAAGATGGCGGGGACTCGAGGTTGTGCTTCACCTCGCCTCCCCCCACCTTAGGGGTGGAGTTGGCAGAGGTGGGCACACCTCTCTTCCTCACTTGTTCTTCCCGCCGGTTCTCTCGCCCAAACTGGGTGGTAGAACCAGTGGGGACCAGTTGCTGAAAGCAGCAAATTGTCTGGAGAGGCTCACAAAAGAGACCATGGCTTTAAAGCTTCTGATCCGTGAACCCTGCCCATCCTGGGGGAGGAGGCTTGGCACCTCGTCCCAGGATGTGCATGGTTTCAGGCCCCAGAGAACAGCAGGCTCTCGACCCAGGGGTCCAGTAACAGGTCTGGTGGTGGTAGCCTGTGCAGTCACTCAGTCAGGTCAATGGTAGTTGGTCATTTTTCAGGGGGCATCTCTAAGATGCCCTCTGTGGTGCATTTTACATTAAATCCCACACTGACATCAGTGTGGGTTTAATGTGCTGAGAAGATGGATGATAAACTTCCCAGTCTTCAGTGCAGCCATTATGGTGCTGTGGAGTTCGTAATGATAACCTCCCAGCACCATATACTGTTAACTCTTAATGGCAGCACTGCACTTACAGGGCCCAGGAATGGACCTGGGCACTGTAGGGGTACAGGGCACATGCACCTGTACCCACACAACTGGCATAGGACACCCAGCTAGAGGGGTGACTGATGTATGCCAGGGCAGTGGTTTGTGGGCATGGCACAGGGATGTGTGCCATGTAGTCTGTTTTGTTCTGCACCCAGACACTCAGCCTGCAAAGGCAGTGTGCGCGTGCGGTACAGGGACTCTAAGGGTGGGACAATTGGTGCTGCACCCTTTATGGGGCCTTCTCTGGTCAGTGTCCTGGGTACATGGGGTACCATATAACAGGGACCGACCTGTGGCCAGAGCTGTCAATTGAGCTTTGTTTTGGGGAAACAACAGGCCCTGGTGTCCTGATTGGCAGGGCCCCAGAGCACATCAAGTCAAAGAGCATCAGTAGCCTGGCAACAAAAAAAAAAAGCATTGGCATAGCCAATGAGTCTCGCCTTTGGAACCTTATAAGTATTTAGTTATGCAGTACAATATCCTTGGTGCAACAACATCAACTGTTGCATGGCTAAACACTTATAAGGTCCCAAAGGCGAGACCTATTGGCTATGCCAATGCTTGTTCATGATAGTCTTGTTCTGTTATTAATGGGAAGCTGGAGCTTCAGCAAGGGCTGCTTTTTTGGGCCAGAAACACAGCTTGTGCATTTATGTTTGCGATACTCTTGCGTTTTATCGAGTTTGGTTATGTTAGGTAGTTTTGTTAAGCATTCGAATGCCCATGGGCGTCTTGGCGTTAGCTGTATAGACCGCAAAAGAAATTAAGCCAAATAAATGTTTTTAGCAGTACATGAAAAGCCTGGTTTTTAATGGTTTACTGAATGCCAGCAGATTTGGCATGGATTTAATATGAAGGGGAAGATTGTGCCAGGCTTTTGAGGCTTATATGTTTGGGCAACTGTGTTCTTTGAGGTTTTAGTCAGCTGCCGGGATGCATAGTCTTTTGATAGTACTTAGATTTTATTTTGGAGCATTGCAGGCTTAGGGTCCATCTATGCTCTGGACCTTTAACCTTCAGAATAATCCATAATTTCCAGCTCAGAGAGCCAGCCCAATGGTAGTGTAAAACCCTGCCACTGTGTTCTAAAGTACTGGGCTTGAACAGCGACCAGGAGTAGCAATCTCCAGCTTCAATTATTTTCAGACTAGGTCTTAACACTACCCCGAAAATATTCCCCAAAACCTCAATCCAACATTAGTCTCGGATGCTTTCAACGGCTTCTGTTCTCTTGCTGAACTTTGAGCACCTTCTCTGGGAGATCTTTGTGCACCACCTAACTCAACAGCAGATAAATGCTATCCAAAATGGTGAACACCAAGGGAGAACTATGAGCTTAATTAGACATCATACTCTGGCTCCACCCATCAAGAGCAGGAAGTTTTGCATACAAACATTTCCTGACTCAACCACTGAATGGCAGAATCATACAGCATGACAATCAAGAAGAGATTTCTTGTAACAAAATCACTTACGCAGAGCCCATGGATTCAAATTCAGTCTAGCCACAGGAATTAAGACAGCACCAGAATTTGAGTTTTGCACCCAATTTTATTTGAAACACTGATACAAAGACTGTTAAATAGCTCCCCTGGGCTGTTTAAAGTTCATCCCCACAGTTGGCTGTGTGACTTGCAGATTGGACAGACCACCATAATCCTGAAAAAAGAGAAGAGCATGGATTAGATCACAGAATAACTCGATTGAGAAAAGCAGTTTAAAAAAAAAAAAAAAAAAAAAAAAAAAAAAAAAAGGACAGAGGTTCTGTAATTTCTTTTTAACAGTTCAAACAACGTTTAAAATGTACTGTATTTGAAATATCGCCATCGTGCTAAGAAACTCATCCTGATTTTATTGCGTCTATTCTATTGCAATAACTTAATCAGGATGATTACAAAAAGTACTAGGGGTATGTAAAAAGATAGGATACTTATGAGTGGCAGAAGATTCATATTGAAGACTGGGTTCTAATTCGTATGATGGTAAAGGCTAGTGACTTATGGTGCGTTTTACTGAGAACACCAGAAAAGGTCAAATTATGTACACAACAACTTGACGTGATCTGCTGTGCATTAACCTATAGTAATTGTATGCAACACATATTTGACTCAAACGGGGACAAACCCTTATCCAACCACCAGATGACAGGATACTGCCAAGAAAACTGACACTAATGATTAAAAACATTTATTACCAGGACAGGCTATCTAAGAGACACTTGCCAGATGCTGCACTGCTCCAGGAGACACATCTAATCGGTAACTCCTGTAAAGCGCTTAATAGATGGGGTTACGTAATGGCGGCACACGCCGGCTTCACATCAGGGTCCCGAGGGGTGGGTATCCTTCTCAGGCGCACCTTTCCCTTCAGTGTACAACACACGTGGGCCGATACGTTGGGCCGCTTGGCAGCGGTCTTGGGGAGGTGCGCACACTCGCATTAGTGGCGGCTTACATCCCCGCAGGTCTCCAGGTACAATCATATAAGGATTTTGGTACACTTCTTCTCTCCCTGCCTGAGGGGCATCTCGTGATTGGGGGAGATTTTAACTCTGTTGCAACCGGGGTGTTGGACAGACAACCACCGCGGAACATCGGCACAGGGCAACAATGGCTCCCCAACTTTGAGGCGTTTGGCCTAATGGACGTTTGGAGGCGGCGCCACCCGAGGCGGCGCCACCCCACTTTGCGGGAATACACGTTTTTTTCGGGATCGCACCATACCCTCTTGAGGATTGACTACGTGCTCGCGCCCCTTCAAGATGACGTAACCACGCATGAAATCAAGCATTTAGCGAGGGGTGTCTCGGACCACTCCCCCACATGGGTTCACCTCACTATAGGAGAGAAGAAAGTTGGCTGTGTCGTGCCGATAAATCCCTGGTACCTAAACGATCAAGATACCAAATCCACGCTGGTGCGTGCAATTGATCAATATTTCTTAGACAAAGATACAGTGAACTCCCCCACTACTCTGTGGGAAGCGTTTAAGACGGTCCTACGGGGACACGCCATATCAGCCATGGCGGGAAGGCGCAAAGACAAAGAAAAGCAACTGGTTGAGATCGAACGCGACCTCCGCCTGGAGGAGAGGGCGGGGCACGACGTGGACCCAGCCATATCTCACCAACTGCAAATAAAAGCGGCAGAGTATAAAGCAATTGCGACTGATGCTGCGAAAACCCTTGCGAGAGACAGACGGGTGGCTATATGACCAGGGAGACAAAGCGGGTAAAACGATAGCCTGGTTGGACAAAAAAGAGAGGGCGCAAAGAGTGGTATCGGAACTAAAAAGTAGTGCGGGGGGGCTCTCACTGAAACTCACGATATAGCCAGAGAGTTCACAACGCACTTCGAGAAAGTGTATCTTAGGGCCTCGGCACTCACGGAAGAAGACTTTTGACTTCTTAGCAGATATCCATCTACCGGTCCTCTCTGGGCACGATTGTGAAGCCTTGGAGAATGCTCTCACAAATGACGAATTAGCTAAAGCGATAAGAGATCTCCGCACAGGCAAGGCGCTGGGCCCCAATGGCCTTCCCCTTGAATTATACAAGCTTAAGCCAGATAGAATGGCGCCCTACCTGAAAAGTATGTACGAGGACAGCAGGAAAAAGGGGAAACTGCCAAGAGACCAATGTATAGCTACGCTGGTTACCATTCCCAAGGAAGGGAGGCCAAAAGATGAATGCACCTCGTACAGACCGATTTCCCTGTTAAACGCAGAACCCAAGATACTCACCAAGCTTCTGGCCAATAGACTTCGGCTGGTTATATCCAAGCTGGTACATCCAGACCAATCGGGCTTAATGCCTCACCGAAATACGGACCTTAATCTGCAGCGTCTCCATGGGGTGCTGGGGCGCTGCTCCAGCATCCAGCAAGACGCGATAGTGGTCTCATTGGATGCAACTATGGCGTTCGATACTTTGGAATGGGCATACCTAATTGCAGTCCTTAAAAAGATGGGCTTCGGCCCTAATTTTATAGGGTGGGTGCAGCTTCTATATGTGGAGCCGCTGGCCCAAGTGGCGGTCAACAACAAAATCTGACGTGTTCACACTGGGAAGGGGGACCAGACAGGGGTGTCCACTCTCGCCACTTTTATTCGCACTCTCCCTTGAATCACTCGCAGCCTGGACACGAAGGGATGCTTCAGTCCGGGGACTTCGATGGACCGATGGATGGGAGGACCAGATCTCACTATATGCCGACGACATCCTTCTCCATCTTGCCTCCCCTTCGCGATCACGGAGGGTGGTGTTAGACATCTTTGCCAGTTTTGGAAGAAACTTGGGCTTTCAAATTAACTGGAGCAAGTCATTGCTGTATGTCCTCCATGGGAAGGCCCCTTCCTTGACCGGGAACTGCCCAATCCAGATAGCGGCCGAGGGATTCAAATACCTCGGCGTATTCGTCACCACAGATGCCAGGATACGGTATGAGAGGAACCTCCTCCCGCCCATGCAGCGGTTTAGACAGGACACCAGCACATGGAAAAAACACTACCCCCGTCTCTCCTTGGGCGGGCAGCGCTTTTCAAAATGATGGCATTGCCCCGCTTTCTATACGCCCTTCAGAATTACCCTGACCCAGTCCCACACGTTTTCTTTAAAGATGTCGAAGCCCTGCAAAGGGACTTACTATGGGACGGGAAACCGCACATAGCACTCCGGAAGTTAATTCTTGGATGGTATGACGGGGGTATTGCCCTTCCTGACATCAAAAAGTACTATTGGGCAGCGCAACTATCCGTCATAAACCAATGTATGTACAGAAGCGGGGACGATCCAGCCTACTGTACGGATAGATGGCTGCTACCGGGAGGAGACTTTACAAGAGCACTTTACTCTAGGCTGGCTAAATTTCCGCTTACTGGACCCACCAGACACACGGTGCAACTATGGCATGTGGTTAACCGGAACCTGGGATGGGCCAACAGACTCACGCTCGCGACTCCCCTCTGGGACTCTGAACACTAGGGCGTACTAAAGGGTTCGACAAGTGGGACCTCATAGGTATCTCATATCAGGGACCTCTGGGGGCACAATGGGGTGGTGTCCTTCACCTCGCAACAACAAACGCACGAGATGGCCGACGTGGAATATTTTAGGTACGCGCAAATCAGACACTCCCTCCAGGCTAACCTTCCAGCTGGAACGAAACTACCAGAATCTTCTCTCGAGGATAGATTGCTTGACGGACACTTCCCAGACAGAAGCATATCCCTCACATACAAAAAAACTCTTCCATCATACTCCAGACCCTTTGCGGGCACTTAGGGAGAGATGGGGGAGGGACGGTCTGGAAATTGATGACGAGGAGTGGCAAGAAGCACTCTCCTCCCCTAGAGAAGTCGCCATTTCGGCGAAATTGAGGTCGATACAACAAAAAAATTGTACACAGGGTCTACCTCTCGGGCGGCAGCAAATGCTCATGGGTAGAAGTGAAGATGGAATGTGTAAGACGGTGCGGACTGGAGGGTACCTTCCTGCATGTAATCTGGGAGTGTCCGCTGATACAGAAATACGGGAGAAAAATACTCGAATGCATGAGTGTGGTCTGGGGGGTTTACCCTTCGGCTGGATGTTAAAAGATGCCTTTTGAATATCTGGAAGCCCACAGACTTGAATTTAAAAGGGAGGCTCTGGGTGACACTTGGGCAGATGGCCGCCAAGCGAAATATAGCGCGACTCTGGGGGGCTGCAGCACCACCGACGGTAAAAGGATGGAAGAGAATATGGATTGGTGTATGGCAAGGGAGAAAACTGTGTACGTTGCCCGTTGATGCCCCCGGAAGTGGATAGCAATCTGGACTAAGTGGAATGTGTATCGGGGAGTGTGCGAACCCCCCAATGTTCCTTTCCTTGACGAACAATTGATTATTTGAAACCAACTACATGTTACATTGTTGTAAATTTCGAAAACATGATAAGCAATACCACTGCTTGTAAATGACACGGTACCCTGTAATGTGAAACCGATTTGTACGACATGACCTTTTTTGATGTTCAATAAAAAGAATTAACAAAAAAAAAAAAAAAATCCGACCACACACTTGTGTGGCCTAAAGCATGCGGTTACGCGCACAGAAGCCATCTGGCTTTCCTCTCGCACAGGCGCCATCTGGCTTTCCTCTCTTGTTCTCTTTATCTTGGTTTCAATCGCGGCACTTGTGCTTTAACTGTAAAGATCTTAAGCTAAAGCGCGGTGCCACGACAGCTCAAAAAGTAAAGTAATAGAAAAAACATTTGTTTCAATATCTTTACTTTTGGACCATTCGCAGCAACCACTTTAGCTTAAGATCTTTACAGTTGAAGCGCAAGTGCGGCGATAAAACCAAAGTATATAAATAGAAGGAAAAAAAAAGTGGGTCTGCCATTTTTCACTTTATTTATTTTGCTTTCAATCGCGGCACTTGGCCTTTGGCTGTAAACATCTCAAGCTAAAGCGCGGGTGCCACGATTGCTTCAAAAGTAAAGAAATAGGGAAAAAAAATTGTTTTCTATTCCTTTACTTTTGAAGCAATCAGGGCTCCCGCGCTTTTGCTTAAGATGTTTACAGTTCAAGCACGATTCTTCGATTGCACCCGGACAGCAACTTGTGAACTTAGTCACCTTTGCTTACCGGTGGCCTCGCACAGTACTATCAACTTTTAACTCCTCAGCATTGCCTATCAGCAGCACTTTGACTAGTATGTGCACTTATCATTCAAGACTTGTGCTTTCTGGATGGATTGTAATGGGGTAGGGGTACGGCGCAAATGAAGTGCAAGGCACCATAAATCCCTCAGACTGTCTGTAACCAGCCATCCTGTCTCCCTTCAAGTACATAATACCTGGCACTGACACAGCGAAACAACCTTACAACATAACCAGGTTGGCGTGGATAAAAAACACCATTAATGCACTTTGTAGGGGAGGGTTTGTGGAGGTGACAACAAAACATGCAATGGTGCGTTATTGCAAGGCAACAAGGCCTGCAGTGGTTGAGAACAAGAGTTTGCACGCCGCACTTGCTACAAAATTTTTAATTTACCCCCACGCCTTCGCCAGACCACCAGTTTGCAGAATTCTTGAAAGTTTCATGTATAATCCGGGGTCACAGGAATTGTGCGCTTCTGTGGCCGCGGCATTTTAGGTATAATTGTGGGCTTGCCGCATATTCCACATAATCCATTATTTTCTACATATTCTTCAGAATTTACCCCAAAAATGTTTCTAGCCCAAACTGATCAAAAGTTGCTAAAATTGCAAGGACTCATGTTTCCATGCAATGGAAGGCTCTTGGCAGAGGTTGATTGGTCACCTTTCAGTTGCCAATTGTTTTATGTGGGTGTTAAAATCGGTGAAACATTTTGGCAGAGACCGCTACTGTGTAAAATAAAGTAATACTGTCACAAAGTGTGGCGCATTACGCCGCATAATTTAGTCCACCCTGACACAATTTGATCATGCCACAAGCCGCATAATTCTAGTGCACGGATCATACCCAAAACGAATTTTCGGCATTGGGGGCAATGTCCTATCGAACACGCACAACCCTTGAGGTATTCGTACACTTTAGGACCAATGTCAGTGGTCCAATGAACACGCGCACTGAGTGCAATAAAAATGTGGGCGCTAAAATGAGAACTTAAACGATCTCAGGATGAAACACTGATCCAATTTACCAGAGTCCCGCTGGTTGTGCTAAGGGGTGTACACTGGCCGTGCACCTCAGAGGTTCCAAACCCGTGGGATACATTTAAGACTTCAGCGCCACGGAGCACAACGGAATATCAATCCGTCAACGGACTTAAATTATTTTAATGACAATGGCTTGGCGCTGCCTTGCTAAAGGCTTTAAATAGCAGGCGCGACTATTACTAGGTTTAATTATACACGTGAGAACTGTGGAAAGGTACCTGCAGGTTTAATTGGGGCGCAAACAGTTTGCAGATTCGAACCGCAACAATAAAATGGCCCTAGGCGATTTTGGGTCCTGAATCTAGGTTTACATCCCCTTCGGGCCAGTATCGGTTACCTATCGGGGTAGACTCAGAGGGAGGATTGTCATTTATAAGTGCTCGCAAAATTATCTCTGCCCACGTTGTCTAAAATACATTTTATTACACTTTGTTACATGCCCAAAATCCGGGGAGCTCGGTTAATTAATTCCCCATGCGTTGTTGGACAAGTTACAATAGACAGCACAGAGGCTTCATCTTTTAAATGCATCAAATGCCACCGGGGTAGACGTGATGCACTCATACACCAAAAACACTTCTTTAGTTGGCCCTTTTCGTGTTATATTTAAGACATTTGAATATTTCTTAGTATTTTCTATTGGGTTTCGTCTTCGGTATTAGTTGTATCCCTTTGGGTAATTGAATATGTGAACTAGCAATGCTCTTCTTAATAAAATGCAGTAAATTATCCAACAATCCTCTATATAGCGTTTGTCAGTAGTTCCAGAAAAACCTAAAACATGTAAAAGAGCGAGGACTGGTCTGCATGGAGGAATTAAATATATATATATATATCTATATATCTATATATATCTATATATATCTATATATATCTATATATATCTATATATATCTATATATATCTATATATATCTATATATATCTATATATATCTATATATATATATTTTTTTTTTTCTTCAAAGATGCCCATGCAATGAGAGGCGCACTCCTCCAGCTGTTGGTTAACAAACCCTTTATTTAAATGAAACAGCGCTGCAAATTCGAATTTTGTATCCATGTGGCCTGACGCGTTTCAAAGCAGTCGTGCTTCTTCCTCAGAGGCCGTTTGTCAGCACATCAAGTTCAGGGTCCCACAACTCCTAGCGTTTCTGCATGCATTTATTGGCCTCAGGTGTGCCTCTTCTAGTAGTTTTCGCCATGCACGCTGGGACTTGTGGTCTCAATACCCCCATTAAACACCTCCAGTGGCTGTGTGCTTGGCAAACCAGTAATGGATTACTCATCGCCCTCCAGTTAGCGTCGGATTTGAAGTTCTGTTCCTTGCTCTAGTAACAGCTGCGCCGTCGCTGAACCAGACAATGCCGGTAAGACGATCCCCAGCACAGTGTAGGGGGCGGTGCGATCTCTCCGCGGCTGGACTTGCCGCGTAGAATTTTCTTCAAAGATGCCCATGCAATGAGAGGGGCACTCCTCCAGCTGTTGGTTAACAAACCCTTTATTTAAATGAAACAGCGCTGCAAATTCGAATTTTGTATCCATGTGGCCTGACGCGTTTCAAAGCAGTCGTGCTTCTTCCTCAGAGGCCGTTTGTCAGCACATCAAGTTCAGGGTCCCACAACTCCTAGCGTTTCTGCATGCATTTATTGGCCTCAGGTGTGCCTCTTCTAGTAGTTTTCGCCATGCACGCTGGGACTTGTGGTCTCAATACCCCCATTAAACACCTCCAGTGGCTGTGTGCTTGGCAAACCAGTAATGGATTACTCATCGCCCTCCAGTTAGCGTCGGATTTGAAGTTCTGTTCCTTGCTCTAGTAACAGCTGCGCCGTCGCTGAACCAGACAATGCCGGTAAGACGATCCCCAGCACAGTGTAGGGGGCGGTGCGATCTCTCCGCGGCTGGACTTGCCGCGTAGAATTTTCTTCAAAGATGCCCATGCAATGAGAGGCGCACTCCTCCAGCTGTTGGTTAACAAACCCTTTATTTAAATGAAACAGCGCTGCAAATTCGAATTTTGTATCCATGTGGCCTGACGCGTTTCAAAGCAGTCGTGCTTCTTCCTCAGAGGCCGTTTGTCAGCACATCAAGTTCAGGGTCCCACAACTCCTAGCGTTTCTGCATGCATTTATTGGCCTCAGGTGTGCCTCTTCTAGTAGTTTTCGCCATGCACGCTGGGACTTGTGGTCTCAATACCCCCATTAAACACCTCCAGTGGCTGTGTGCTTGGCAAACCAGTAATGGATTACTCATCGCCCTCCAGTTAGCGTCGGATTTGAAGTTCTGTTCCTTGCTCTAGTAACAGCTGCGCCGTCGCTGAACCAGACAATGCCGGTAAGACGATCCCCAGCACAGTGTAGGGGGCGGTGCGATCTCTCCGCGGCTGGACTTGCCGCGTAGAATTTTCTTCAAAGATGCCCATGCAATGAGAGGCGCACTCCTCCAGCTGTTGGTTAACAAACCCTTTATTTAAATGAAACAGCGCTGCAAATTCGAATTTTGTATCCATGTGGCCTGACGCGTTTCAAAGCAGTCGTGCTTCTTCCTCAGAGGCCGTTTGTCAGCACATCAAGTTCAGGGTCCCACAACTCCTAGCGTTTCTGCATGCATTTATTGGCCTCAGGTGTGCCTCTTCTAGTAGTTTTCGCCATGCACGCTGGGACTTGTGGTCTCAATACCCCCATTAAACACCTCCAGTGGCTGTGTGCTTGTTAGTCCACAAATTAATTGTGAAGCACAAAAGCCACTGGAGGCTAACAAGCGGGTACCGTACCACAAGTCCCAGCGTGCACCTCAAAAAAATTGGACACACCGGAGGTCGATATAAATGGTGCAGTGACGTAAGGAACTGTGGAAACCCAAAATGGTGTGCTGACAATATGCCTCTGAGGAAGGAGCACGATGGCTCCGAAATGCATTAGGCAAGTGGACACGATCAGTCGGATTTGCACTCCTGTTTTTTGAAAATAAAGGGTATGAAACCTACAGCTGGTGGAGTGCGTTTCTTGATGCAGGGCGACTTTGAAAGGAATATATATATATATATATATATATATATATATATATATATATATATATATATATATAATCATTTACGTGAGTGACACTCATTTCGTTTTATACATGGCGTTCATGTGTCATTGCATTGAATATAATGTTGGATATTTAAATTTTTTTTTATTACCACATTTAATTACCACAACCTGTATCAAAAAGAACATGCCTCCAAATGCCCATCCTGGGAACAAACACCCGGGTAATCTCAGTAGTCGCAGGAGAAGGCCATGGCTTGGGGTACAAATGCAGATGTGCCGTGTCTGCCTCCCAGAGATCTTCAGCAGAGGAATATCCTGGGTGTCGGGTGCCCCAATGCAAGAAAGGAAAGTGGTCCCCAGGTGGGTATTAAAATACATATGTGGCACCGGCTGCCCATTCTACCTGGCTTTTACTCCTTTTCTCCATCCATCTCTCCCCTCTTTCATAACCCCCCCCCCCATTTCTCTTTCGTGTTTCTCACTTGGTTTCATTTCCTTTTTTGTGCCCCTCCAGACACCCCTGTTTCTGGCCAATTAAGTTTCCTCCTTATATCATTTGTTTCTTGCTTATTCTTACCTCCATCTCACTTTGTCACTTCTTCTCGTATTTGCTTTTCATCCTCTCATTTTTAGGTCTCGCCTTGGCAGCGCACGCGCTGCATGCGCTGTCTCAGCGAGACCTAAAGTAATCTCTATGTTGGCAAGCAGCCAGTAGTTTCTCCAGCTGCTTGCCATAGACTTAGTGTTTTCACTTTTCTTACATTTGTTTTCATTGGCCCACCTGACTTCCGTGTAGTCCAGAAGCAGCGGCCACCAACTACAGTTTTAGGAAGCACTGTTCGGACTTTGTCTTGCGCATCGCTGCCTGACCTAAACATAGCAGCGGCGCATGCAGCCGGTGAGCGCAAGGGGTGGGCAGCGCATGCGGCTTGTCCTTTATTTCTCCCTCGATTGTTTTTTAGCAAAAGGCGCGGTGCACGTGTTCGGACATCTAGATTTCAAGATTGTGGTAGAAGCCGCTGACGTGCCTCCATTCACCGTGGTGCTCCTGGCGCCATCTCGGCAGTAAAAGGCAGCATGGACCAGCAACATAAGCCAGGTAAGGGACTCCAACAGCTGTGCTATAGACAGATACATTGGCAACTGCTCAATGTGTTTTAGTGTAGGGCAGTGGCAGGCATGAACGGAAATGTGCCAGTGCTTTAGGTATTCTCTCACTCCACTCTGCTGCTTGGTCTTGACCCTTTGCTCAGAGGCCGCACTCCAAGACAGCAGAGGCGGCGCAGTGTTTCCTTCTTACACCGCCGAACACACATTGTAGAGCCACCAGAAGTCCTCTGCCCTCGTTGCCTCGAGCCGGGATAAGCATAGAACTCGACATTTAATGCGCAGCTCATGCAGACCAAGATCTTAAGTTATTTTATAAAATGTACAGAGCACGTAGCTGTCCCAGAAACGGGGCTTCCCAGCGCTAGTCCAGAAAGAAAAACATGCATTTGCAATGCAATAGGTCTCGCATTTACACGAGTTTGAGCTATTCACATCGCAAATAACTGCCTTTTATTTTTGTTTTAGTTTTTAAAACTAAACTAAAAAAGTCATTGTCATTTACAATGCCAATAGCATACTCGTGTAAATGCGAGACCTATTGCATTGCAAATGCTTGTCTTTCACTTCTTTCCTCTCAGTTTCACACTTATTCTTGTAGCACGCCCGCCCCTCAAGAGTTAACACGAAGCAGACCCCAAACATGCATGGAGTCTATACGATTCTGCCAGGCAGCTTTTAAAATAACTGAAACAGCCGGCTGACCCGGTACCACTGCACCAGATGCCCCGATGGCAGTGTCTCTCCTACTAGTGAGCAGAGCCGACCCTCTCTTCAGGCATGTGCAGCACCGAGAGCCACTTGTTGGCAGCCCGTGCAGAGCGCCGACTGATACACCGTCGTTTGCAGAGAAGGCAGGACTGGTGTCGTTGAACTGTTCTATCTCCTAGGATCCACGGCTCGCAACACTGGCCTTTTCTGACCCTTGACACGGGCACTTGTCCCGAGTCAGCACTGCTTCAGCAACAACTACAACGAGCTGAAGACCAAAATGCAGAGAGCGGTTAGTGGATCTTTCAGTGTTTACTGACCCGGACCCAGGGGGCCAAATCAACACAGACCAGTGTACCGGGTGAAAAAAGCCACATTTAAGTCTCCACAGATGCATTGATCACAGCTATAACATTACAGTAAGAAAAACTAAACAAGCATTGGCATAGCCAATAGGTCTCGCTTTTGGGACCTTATAAGTATTTCGTTATGCAGCACAATATCCTTGGTGAAACATCAACTGTTGCATGACTAAACACTTATAAGGTACTAAAGGCGAGAACTATTCGCTATGCCAATGCTTGTTTGTTCTGTTTTCATCTAGTACTGTTTCGGTCTTAAATGAAGTTTCCATTTGAAGACTTTTAATAGATAGCAAAGACGGTATGTGTCCTTATGACTTTGCCATGGAACTTCATGTTTAGCTGAGGGTGCAGAGGACTTGCAGATTGATACCGATCCATTCTACGATACATTGTTAGACTCTCCTTTTGTGCTCAAACATGATGCTAATAATTATTTTGTGATTTTCGGTCTGCAAGTAGTATTCATGAATTTGAAACCCCAACGAGAATAAATATAAATCTGAAAGATCAAGCAAATGGAGGCTGTGAAATAACATGTTATGGTGCAAATTAAAGCTGGTTATATCACGATACAGTGACTATGGATATGGCCAACAGTGATTGCATTGCGCCTACTAGCACGAGAGAGATATACATACATATATACACACACATACATTTGTCCCTCACTTGTTCTGTCACTAGTTTTGTGCAACTTTTTGATCTTCATGCGTTTAGTAGAATTGTTTTTTCCGTTGAAAAATTATTTTCAAATGTTATCCCCTTTTCCTTTGCATATTTGTTTTAATGTCATCCGTTTATCCCAAAAAAGTTGGAATTTTCAAATGAAACTTATTTGGTTAGAAAACGGAAGTGTATATTTGACTCCACAGTCCGCCTTTCCCGCATAAACATTGCAATATTATTTGAGTTCTCACTCTAGTAATCTTCACTCTTAAATACGGAAGTGGAATGGTAGGTTCCTGTTCCGCGGTCCGTATTTCCGTTTTAAGCGCTCTAGTCTCTTTTCGGCTGATTATTTAAAGATGTATGAGATTAAGTGCCCGTGCTGACGTTTTTTACGAATCAAATTTGCGGCGTCGAGATGAAGGAAAAAGATACGTGGGGTGCAATTGCATTCTATTTGGAAAGCGGCTTGCATATACTGCCTTATTAGTTACCTTGAAATGTTATACTGTTGCTAGTCAGATTGGGTAAACCACGAAGTAGTTTAAATATTTTTGTAACAGATTTGCGTGTTAAGTCAATAGGTACTTTTTGTTCTATTCAGTGGCTCGGTACACGAGTTGCTGAGCAGTTTAACCCCTTCAGTGCCACGCCCTTTCCCCCTCCTGTGCCGGGCGTTGCATTAGTGGGTGGGGTCCATGACGAGAGTCTCGTCATGGGCACAGCGCAACCGTGCTCCATGACGAGACTATCTCGTCATGGGCACTGAAGAGGTTAAACTTTTATACACCCTCGTGTTTTAGGAGGTTACATAACCCTTTTTTGCTTAGGGCAATATCTTACAGTTTGACGCAATGCTGATGGTTTAAGTACTTCACGGAAACTGTAGTATGTGCCATTTTTGTCAACGGTATATAAACCTATTTGACATGAATTCTTTGCAACTAAATGAGGAACATTTAGTGTTTAACAGGGGTCACAGTTCTGGCTGTTGCTTAAGCTTTTTTCTCTTTTCTTATCGTTACGTTAGTGTTTCGAGCCCTGTTCGGCGATTGTAGTACTTTTCATTCTCTGTGTAAGTTGCTCTCTCACTTAAGTAATTTGGATGACCTCATCGTGCTAAATCTTAGAATTATGAAGTGATGAACTATTTTACCAATTGAACGCTCAACTTTTACATCTACTTTTCAACATGGCTTACGCGTAGTTTCTCTACATATGTCTGGTGTTCAAATTTCTTTTTCCTTCCCCCTTTCTTAATTGAGTAAAATCTGAATTTGTGGAAACAAAACCACTTTCTTACCTCCTGTGTTCATGCAAGGTACAAATAATTGGCCTCTTTTTAGCTCATTGATTGCTATGTTGCGCTACCACAATGAAACGAACTGTGGATTGTTGGTAGCAAATTAAATTTTAGTTAAGACAACGGGTAGATTGATGATTCTTGGCTGTTTTTTCTTGCATTCTTTTTAGGTACATTCTAAGATGTGGGGGACGGTTCCACACCTTTAATGCCGTTTGGGCTTTACTCTTGCCAAAACTGGTATTGTGTGATCTTTTCGCGGAAAATTATTTTTCTGAAATCTGTTTCGGATTCTTTTTCATGTTTATTCTGAATACATTTCAGGGCGATTTGCTTTTGGGGATCTTTTCACACTAGTGCCATTGGCTACTAGCACATTGGCGTCTATGCATTTATACATTTATTTTCTCTCCTTGGCTATTGGTGTAGCATTTTATTTAGGCTCTCTGTGAGGAATCTTACTTTGCTGCACCACATTGAGGCTCTTCATTGGAGGAATATCACGCTCTAAAATGGTTTGCCAATATTGGACTACACTAAAGACTTTTTTGGCACATACAGGTATGGGGCAAAGTTGATGCAGCCTGTGATTTTTGTTAGTCAGAGGATGCGGACTAAACTATTTACGATTCATGTCAAAGTAGGTTTGATTTAGAATTTTTGCCTTCTCTTCCCTTTTCTCTGTTCTTTTTATATATCTAGTGGGTTGTTAGTCTCCCTTCACTACTTGTGCTGAAACTGAAAAAATATCTCCAGAGGAGCTTCTCTCCTTCTTGCATAGTAAGTGGAGGGTTCCTGTATGTAGGATAAGTTGGGCCATGACGAACTTTAGAAAAATGTTTTGTTTAAATAATGGAACCCCACATTTTGTCAATTAAACTGGATATGGTTTGTTCATATTGACTAACATTTCTGTCATTTTTACACTATTGTGATTATTTCTCCCTCCCATTTAACCTGAATGTTGAGCTGTCAAGTTGTCCAACTCGAACAGATTGTATTGGTTGATAATTAATATTTGATTGTGTATTATTGTCTATTTAATGTATGGTTTTGTTTTAACCTGAGTCGCCCGTTGATAGTGGATTGTTTCTTTTTTATTATTATATCTGTTGGTAGTTCCTTTTGTGTAATGTATGTTGTATTTCTATATATTGCAGCCCTGAAGAAGCCCGCCACGGGTGAAACTGGTTGGCTGTATAGGTTTTTTTTTATTCATCTCAAACATCAGAAATAAAGGACCAAAATCTGAAATTCTCTCGTCTCATGTGCATCTGTGCCTCCAATATTTTAAAGTTTGTTTATGTTGCCTCTCAGAGCTTTCGTTTGATGCCTAAATATTTGTGGTTGTACGGTGGCAAACCATAATTTGAGGTGGGCAATTACAAACTAGTCTGTGCGATTGCAAGTTCCCCTGGCCATCATTGTTCGTTTGATTTTCCTAAGTTGATTAGGACTTGGGATGCCAGGACACCGTTGGTTGGGCCACCCAAGGCCATAAGACGTCTGGTGCAGGGGTGTCTTGGCGTCGGGATTTTCTTACTGGTGCCAGTCGCGGGATCCTACAGAAAGGGGTTGCAGACGTCGGTTGGAGACATGAGGTAGGTCAGTGATCACCAGATCAGAGGTCAGGATCGGAGACCTCCTCGGGGTGTTGCGCCAATCGAACTCTGGCGTCTGGGGCGGACTCACGGATTTGCCTGTGGGTGAGCAAATCCGGTGCTCACAGGAGACCATCTGGTTTGGGAAGGAAGGGCTGGTCCTCCGGGTTCTTTGGGGGCTGCTGGCTGCAGGACACCAGGATTTTACTGTAGCAGGTCTGTCGGGCTGTGGTCAAGTCAGTTGGTGTACTCTTCTCCAGCACAGCTCTTCGGTCCTTGTTTCTTGTCTAAGGCGGCAAGGTTCAGGGTTTCTCATAACGATAGATTTAGGGGCGTTACAGGTTGGGACCAATGGGTCCCTTCCATGGGGTGGATACACCCCCTATTATGCCACCCTTCAGTGAGAATGGGGCATAAGCCTCACTCTGGTAGGCTGCCCCAGCGCCCCCACCCCCCCCCCCCCCCAAGATGGCAGGGACAGAGTTGCGCTTCACCTCGCCTCCCCCACCTGAGAGGGGGGCACACCTCTCCTCCCAACTTGGTTTTTCCGCAGATTCTTCCACCCAAAGTGGGGGTCAGAACCAGTGGTGGCCATTTGCTGGGAGCAGCAAATGGCTGGGGTAGCTCACAAAGGCAGCGGGCCTGTGAAGCTTCTCCTTTGTGGACAGATCCACCCAATCCCAGGGGAGGCTGCTTGGCACCTCGCCCCAGCATGTGCTTTGTTTCGGGACCCAGAGAGCGGCAGGCTCTCGACCCAGGAGTCCAGAAACATGTATGGTGGTGGCAGCTGGCGAATAACCACTCAGCCAGGACAAGCTAGGTCGTTTTTCAGGAGGCATCTCCAAGATGTCCTCGGTGTGCATTTTTCATTAAATCAGACACTGGCATCGGTGTGGGTTTAATGTGCTGACGAGTTTGATATAAAACTTTCCAGTTTTCAATAGAGTCATTGTGGAGCTAGTTATGACAAACCCCCAGGCCATATACTCTTTTTGCCATTACTGCACTTACAATGTCTAAGAATTGGCTTAGGCACTGTAGGGGTACAAGGCTCATGCACCTGTACCCTCACCACTGGTACAGTGCACCCAGCTAGAGGGGTGGCTTACCTATGTCAGGGCAGTGGATTGCAGGAATGGCACACAGGGATGTGTGCCATTTAGACTTACTTTGTTCGGCACCAAAATACGCAGCCTGCAGAGGCAGTGTGTGTGTGTGTGCGCGTGTATAAAGGGACAGGGCCTCCAAGGGCGGTACAATAAGTGCTGCAGCCCTTAGAGGCCTTCCCTGGTTACAGTGCCCTTAGTACCCATGGTACCTTTTACAAGGGACTTCCATGTAGCAAGAAGGTTGCCAATTGGGTTTTGAAACAGTACAGTTTAGGGAAAGAACATAAGCCCTGGGTACCTGGTTGGCAGGAACCCTGGGCACACTCAAAGTGCATCAACATTAGGCAAAAAGGGGCTCTTTCCTACAGTAGGTGGATCCCAACACAAGTTTTGATTTCACAGAAGAGGAAAGGGCATGTCTATGGGGTTAGAATTCATTTGAATGGAAAGTTTGTAAAGTTTCAAATACTGGGTCACAAGTCACCCTGCCCTTTTTAGGTCCAGCGTGGGATGGGGCATGCGCTGCTCTGCGAGGCATGCTGTATTCAGGTAAGGACTTGAAGCTGCGCCCATCTTTTCAATTGCCTCCTGTTACTGCCCTTTCTAAATGGTTGCTTTTGATTCATGAATAGGCTTAGTAGTCCCTCCTTAGTACTGTCTTGTCTACATTTGTAACATCCCAAGAAGACTGGCCTTTTTACTTGTGTTACTCGGTATGTTTTATTTAAACTGTGAGCACTATTTCTTGAAGGATTTCCCCTATTCTACCACCGACATGCATTCCTGTAATGCGGCACGGCGCCCGCTTTTCTCTCTCTCTTTTTTTTTTTAGTAATGGCGGACGCGTCATTTAAAACCCAGCTTGCACCTTTTAATCTATATTTAAATGTCTTGCAAGCGCGGCCCACTTTAACTAGGAGGCTGACACTTTTCTTAATTTTTTTTAAAATCAGAGTGCGAGACAATGGTGGCCGCACGCCTGGAGTCGGGCGGCACACAAAGGCGTGAGCCCACCATTGGCTCTAGTACTCTGCACTCCCGGATCTCCCGCGCCCAACAACATCTCATCTCATCTCCCCCCCCCCTTCCCCCCCCCCCACCCCTCCCAGGTCGAGAGTTTAAGCTATTGGTATTAAAAATGACAATGCCTTTTATTTGTGTGTTAGTTTTTGAATCAGATGAATAAAAGGCATTGTCATTTACAATGCCAATATCTTTAACTCTTGCAAATTAGAGACCTATTGCAATGCAAAAAAAAAATAATAATAATTTGCATCTACATGTAAGATGCAGGTTCATTTTATGCAGGGTTCTCCAAAGTCGGTCCTGTAGGGCAGGATCCATGGCAGATTTTTAAGATAACGACATTTATCTAAATGGAGATAGGCTAAAAATTTGGCACTGGTGCAGCCCGCCAGGACGGACTTTGAAGAATCCTGCTTTCAGAGATAGTAACTGTCTCTAGTTTAGTCAGATGCTCACATTTTTCCCTGCATCATTTGATAGTGTTAAAGGGGCAGTGTTGCCAAGATACAACATACTGCATGCAGACGTTAAAAGGTAGCACCATGCCTGGAGACTGTGCGTGTGTGGGTGGCATAATCACCAACAACTAATTTGTCCGAAAGTCACAGGGTTTGGTAGGGATAGATGTTCATACCCTGCAAACACGGGAAAATCTTTCAAACGTTTCTCTGCCTGCATTATCTATGACCAGGTCACCGAATACCAAGATCACTTTCGATGCAGGTTCGCGGAGTGCGACAAATAGTGGCAATAAAACCTGCTGCGTCTCATTAGAACACAGTGCAGAGACCTAGAAACTTACATCCCCAATCATCTTACCAAAAGGCAATAACCCAGCACCTGAAAGTAATCAGTCTTATATCAATGAGAACGGAAGCCTACCCCGCTCCAACATGTAGAGGTACAGGTCTGCAGGCAGCAGACACTCAATATTGTAACTAATTTCTTAACCCCTTCGACGCTTATGACGGAACGGTTCCGTCATGCACGTCGGTTGGGCTGTGCTTATGACGGAACCGTTCCGTCATGGCCCCGCCCGCGCTCAGAACCTTCAGCACCGCGCGGGAATCCGCGCAGCGCTGAAGGGGTTAAAAATAGTAGGAATATACTGAATTAAAAAAAAATCTGTAAAACTATATGGACTACTCAGAGTAAGCTATTCCTAGAAACAGACCCCAAAGTAAACAACTGTCAAACAGTTTTAAAGTTTATCTATAGGCAACCAGTGTCAAAGCTCAATTGCAATGAAGGTCAGGCACAAGACTACTAAACACTGCCAAACAATTGATATTTAACATTAGTTTAGTTCTTGATAAAGTCAGGCAGTACTGTCAGGTCTACCAACACTCTCCACACTCGGCGTACAATACCTACCATCAGCCTCAGCATTTCCTTGGTGTCAGGGTCGACTTCAATGATTTCCTGGTCGAGGGCAGAGACCTATAAATATATAAAGGCAGTGATCACACTTCAAATCAAGAGCAGTGCACGTGGCTCATGCCAACAGGTGCAACCAGTTTTAATTGAATAGCATTGCTTTGCCACCCAAAGGAACAGACCCTCGATATAGCTTTGTGCAATCACTGTGGAGTCTCAGCAAACAATCAGGACCATCAACTTACAGTCCATGCAGAGGAGAGACAAGAGGTAGCTAGATCCCACCAAAACAGCTGGCCTTTCCTTCACTTACTTTCAGCAATTGAATCAGTGCTTACTAATAGGAATACACAAACTGAAAAACTGAGGGAAATTTCCTACTGTACATGAAGCCCTTATGATTTACAGGTTTTAGCTGCAAAACTGTAGTTGCATAGTGACCCCCCGTGTCACTTATTTGTAACTTGGAAGGAAAGGAGTACCAACGTTTCATGACTTACTGTAGCATTTAACAGCAAGAACTACAGCAAACACTTTAAGGTGACAGTCAAAGGTTGAATGAGGTATGCTGGCCTTCAGCAGCACAAGCCATTAGGAGGGAAAGTCCCGATTTAGTGTGCACACGTGTAGTTTCATAAATTACAGGAGGAACGGTGTATGAAAGTTACAGGGATCGATAGGAATCCGGATCAGATTCTCCAAACACCAGACAATATTTCAGTGTCTTTTCCTGCACTATCAATGACCAAGCCATAAAGTACGTTGGTCACTTCCAATTCAGGTTCTTAAGTCTACTGATTAGAACAAAGCTCCTATATACAGATTTACATTAAATGACCAGAACCGCTCCCAGTACATTAAACAATCTTATTTGGAAAGCGGGGAGATGAGATAGATATCTGTAGTTTCCAAAAACAAGATAATAAGCTGAAGCTCCATTTGAGCAGCATGTTTTGCTAGAGATAATCACCAGTGGTGTTTGTATGTTGTAAACTGGGAGTACTTCGCTGCAGAGACTTAACTGCCCATAAATCAATCCTCTTCGGAAAGAAGAGGTTAGGGAGCACAAATGTATAGACCTTTTTTTAAGGTGCAATGTCTAACCTGGTGACAATTTCGAAGAAACAGGGATAGTAACACAAAGGTTCCTGCTATTACAAAAAGCCATAGGTGTCGGAATAGACGGTCTTTCATCTTACTAATGCAATAGCTGGGTTGGGTAGTCTGGGCGGGCGCGACTAGATTCGTTGCCAAGGGAAAACCAGTAATCCCAAGAGTGCCTTGGTTTGCCATGCGACTGACCTCAGACTTGGATTCCCAAAAGGCTTCCTTGAAAGGGGGGGGGGGGGGGGTTTATACTGCTGTTCCATGAACTCGCTGCAGTTTTTAGATTTCAGCTAGGTCAACAGCAGTCCAAAGATAGGATTTAAAGACTTGAGAATTCTTCGTCAGTAGACTACACCACAACTTGTAGCGTATCTATCCAATTTTAGATCTGGATGGTTCTTTGGCGGGAAGTGGGGTGAGATCAGAGGCAAACCGCGAAATTCCAGAAAGTCAGGGGTATTGAGCACAGAACTTTAAACTAAGTCGTTGTATGTATCAGAAGCCAGTGAGTCAACATCAACTCGCAGGTAATGTAGTTCAACCTAAGTTTAGCTGCAAACAGAAGACTCCTCTGCAATTACTCCAATAAAGTGACTAACTTAAAACTGTTACAGGCCACAATCTGTGCATGACTAATGCAAAACTTTCAATATCACTTCACAATTGTTTATTATTGCTCCAAGGTCTACCTTCTACGTTTTGGGGTTTCATTTTTTGTGCGGGGACAAGCCTAGTCCATTCAAAACTTATATGGGTCTTTTGTGCTTTGGGAAGGCTAACATGGATGATATTGCAATAGTCCAAACATAAAACCACTGATCAAACTAAAGTGAGATCAATTATCATAGCTTATTGGTTGAATGCAGATTGTGAACTGGCGGATGGATGTTGAGTCTCCCAGCTGGATACTCGAATCCTCATGAGACTACGAATACAGTGTTTCAATGACAAAGAATTAGGGTAGCACAATAAAAGCAGAAAACTTCAGGCATGTACCTTCATTGAAAACGGGATTGTAGTAAATGCTTTAATTAAAGAATAAATATTTTACTGCTAAATGAAGACTGAAAAAAGGAATGAAAATTGCAACCACTAGCATGTGAATACAGAAAAGATTCACACTGCAAAACCACTTTATCTACCACAATAATACTGCCTAAACTTATATACAGCCATACAGAAGGCACACATCTGTAAAACTGTGTGTTAATTTGATTGCTAGCACAATCAAGGTTTTTGTTTCTAGTACTGTTGGCATTGAAAAATAGTAATACAAAGCCTAGACCTTAGCACTGCTAATTTTCACATGCAAGGGAAAATGCAAATCCGTAGTCTACCCCTTTCAACTTGAATCTCAGTAAGCTTGGTGCGGTTTAAAAAAAATTATATTTCAACACATTTTAGCAACCATTTATTTTAATTACACACTGCTTAATTTGCTGGGCTTGTATTATGGGTATAATAGCCACCAAAAAATTCCTTGCACTCAAACAGATAAAGTTACATGCTTCATACAAAGACTCCAGAAAAAGTACGGTAAATGCAGAAATTACTGTCAGTGGAGCAACTTGCACAAACTACGTTAAGGCAAAATTGGAAAATTTTACATGGTAAATGCTACTGTACAGATAGAAGTATTTTGCGGGTGTTAGAGGAAAACATACCTCAGGGACATAGTTATCCCTTCTTTCTCTTTCCTCCTCCTGCAGTTTGATGGAGATGCCTCTGACCGGGCCCCTTTGGATACGCTTCATCAAATGCGTGACATACCTGCACCAAGAGTACACAACAGTTTTAATCAACAGGAATTACCAAGTTCTAGCTAAAGCTTCCTTTGCCCATTACAGGATCAGTGTTCAACGGCCTGGTTAAGAGCCCACATACCTAGCAAGAGTACCACTCAACATACCCAACTGTATGGTTTTACCAACATTATACAAAGAGGTCACGTATCTTGGAGCAAAGATTCTATAGCCAGGATTTAAAAAGGGGGCCCTAAACATGTAACAAAAAAAACGCAACAAAGAATACCATCTACACACACACCCAACCAATCTAGAGATTGCCGGAAAGGTTTCAGTTGCAGAATTCAGTGAAGTTACATAAAACTTTATTTTTTAAACCAGCAAATTTCCGCAGAGCTCCACGAGTAGGCGGAATCCAGCACATGTGCTGCTTGTGCTGATTAGTGCCAAAATCAGCGCAAAACTGCACCACACAGCACACCGGTTGGTGCTGCCGCCGCTAGAGTAGATGTTCTACATACGTGACAGCTATCAGTGAATGAGCGATACCGCCCGAAGTGAGGCAATCACGCCAAGTGCCGTCGTAGTGCCTGAACATCATGCTAGGATATGCAGGTTCTCACTCAAGCCCCCCCCCCAACTTACTGTTGGCGAGCCACGCATGAGGGGAAAAAACTGCCACGCAGCATTTGGTACAGTTTTGCCAGAACTCTACTGTACAAGAGTACAGTGGCATGGGCAAAACTCTGAGAACTCAGTCAGCGGAACAGAATTTATTGTCCACCACTAGCAGTGACACAAATTAAACAAGCCTTCACTGAATAGAGCATATAAAAGTCCTCAATGAGCCTGGGCATGATCAGTTTAATTGTCTGAAAGTCACAGGGTTTGTTAGGGATAGTCAAGAGACCCTTCAAACACGGGAAATGCTTACAAAGTTTCTCTCCCTGCAGTATCAATGACCAGGTCACCGAATACCATGACCACTTTCGATGCAGGTTAAAATCACAAAGAAACAAACAGTTGCTTTAAAGAAAACCAAGCATTAACTTAAGCATTCATTTAGTAATATCAAATGAAAATCAGATTCTGCAGTCTAGATACAGCAGTACTTAACCCTAGGGATACAAAAAGTACAACAGAACATTTTAAAATCTGTAAACGTGACGTAATTTGAAATTGGGAGACTAAAAATAAAAGTTGGCATCCTCAACTTGATTTGTAGGAGCAGAGAAAGTACAAAAAAGTAAACCCAGTAGGGATGACTGGTAGCCTCAAGTAATACACTGGTATGTATTGACAAAATAAATGCATTAGGGAGAGGGCGAAGTGATTTGCCAGAATTTAGCACACTGTTCTATCTTTATGAAATACAACCAAATTTTGAAATGCTCCAAACGTCATGAAAATTTCGATATATTTGCACTTGTATCATGAATGCATCATTTATACTGTCTTGGGATAAGATTACCTAGAACGGTTAAATTTCGATGGTTTTCTGCAGGTAACATCTTGCCCCTCTAACCTTTGTTTTTTTTCCCCTGTGAATTTCTATGTTTTTTTTTTTAAACGCCATTTCCAAACTAAAACGTCAGTGCAACTTCACTGTTAGGGGTGAGTGAGTAATTGTAAGTGAGAGCATGAGTGTTGGGGGTATGCATGCTTGTATGACTGACTGTGTGGGTGCTTTTGAAGGTCAGAGTGTGAGAGTGGCAGTGGCATGTGACCCTATGATTGTGAGAGTAGCCTTATGGGTGTTTGTCTGGGTCTGCGAGTGGTTGTGCAAGTGGTTATGCGAGTGTGTGGGGGGTCTATGAGTAATTTTGTTTTTGTGTTCTGGAACCGCCCAAATCCAGGATTCGCAGGTCACTTTTCAACTTTACTGTCCCCGCTGGGAACAGAGTCCCGATGAACAAAATGGCAGCTGCAACTTGCCTCTCAGGTTGCCGCCAGCCAATCGTAACATTGCTGCGTGCACATGGATTCATGAATCCTACAAGGATAAGCGCCCCTAGGGGAACATTATATGATTTTCAATTAATATATCGAAAACTACAGAGCCGATCTACACTAAACATAAACGGGTCTTTCTGGACCAAGAGCTACCTTTCTGTTCAATTTGGTGTAATTCTGTCATGCGATTCAGGCTGTAGTAGTGTCTAAAATGTCCATGGATATTAACGCGGGGAAAACTTGTTTCCGACTCCCCCCACCCTTTTCTCGGACCCAAATCTTTCTATGCACTACATGCATCACCTGGGGACTTTTTTGGGAACAGTTGGTGAAGCTGTGTCAAGCAGCGCCAAAGAGAATTTTATAATATACACACATCTGAGGGGGGGGGGGGGGGGGGGGTATGTTCACTCAAAAAACAGGATTAGTTACCTTTACAACAGTTTTCATGGCAAGTAGTATTGAAGACTACACGCAGTTATAAATACCACTTTCAATATAAGATGGTATGCAAAGGTAGATTTGTTAATTATAGTGTGGTAATACATAGGTATAGGCTATCAAAGCAATTTACTATGGATCAACTACCAGCAATACAACAACTGCTATTCACAAGATGACAGCCACAAGCACCACAACAGATGCAAGTCAACTATGAAGTGGTAAAGCTTAACTTCTGGTGGTGGTGGCTTACAATGTAACCCATGGTTAGTACTCAATGTGAGCAACAACAAAAAAAGAATTTAATGCATGTACAAGTCTATAAATCTGTGCATAAAGATTACGCAAGCATTGAGCAGACACTAAATGGACTGATTTATTTATTTTTAAAAAACGTTTTTATTGCAGAACAATATAATAAGCATCGCACATTCTTGTTTTTTCTGCACCGCTACTGCCGGTGCCATATTTCACATGGTCATTTAGGCAGTCGTACACAGCTTGTAAGCCCACATCCCGGAGGCCGGGCAGCGACATCAAGGGTACCATTATACTGAACCATAATTCGATCTGTATTTTTGCCGCGAACATAGTAGGGTGTCTGCGTTCCGCTTTAGAGTTTCCTCCCCCGCCCTTCCCCCCACCCCAACACTGCCCCTCCCCCATCCCTATTCCCTAACCCCCTCCCTCCCTCCCCACCGTCCAGTGCCCACGACTAAATGGACTGATGTTGAAAACACAAACCCCCCACACTACCAAAGAGGATGCCACAGGAAACCCCAAAACAGAGGCTCACTTCTAGCCAGGTTATTCACAGCGTCCAGAGAGGAGCTGTAACAAGCAGGCACACTATTCCCTCACCAGCCTTGTGGAGAAATCTGTAGCATGATCTTCTAAAACACCGATCCAGTGGAGACGATCCATGCTACACTATCAGGATACACAATCACATGGAAAGTCCAGGTCCACATGTGTGCAATCTCATCTTACTTTGGTTATCTACAAATCTGCTTCTGCAGGACCCAGCATGTTGATCAACCCTGTTCTAAATACCAATAAGTAAACTGTATGTTGTACAAAGAAACCTGCCCTGTGCCATACAATTACAATCCTGTCGTTGCTGTCATCTTCCATACAGTTCACATCTCCATGCTATGATTGTTTGTGCTACACACTTTATAAGCACTTAAACCGCAATAGTAAGAAGGAAATGGTCCCATATTTGTAAGGAATTGGAGGGAATCACAAACAGATTTAGAATCTGGCTTGTGGTGCAGACAATTTAACAATGTGTCAGACCTTTCTTCACCTGCACCAGTGTTGTATGCCACCTTAAGAAATAATATCAATTTCCTTAAAAGCATGCTCAACAAAGCGGCAGAACACCTTCTTAATATGTATATGGGAGCCAGGGAGGAGGGTGTGCTCCCTCATGACCAGAGAACGGCTGTAACTGTTGTAATCCCCAAGGAGGGCAAGTCCCCCTGGAATGCAGGTCGTACAGACCAATATCGCTACTCAACTATAAGGTCAAAGTATTGGTAAAAGCCCTCTATACGTCTGTGTAAAGTAATTACCTCTCTCATACATATATGCGGAGGATATCCTGTTATATGTCAGGAGATCAAACCAATCCATTGATAACAGTATTACAGATTTTACACATATACGGAGACTATTAGGGATACTGCATCAACTGGCACAAATCTCTGAAGTATCCACTGGTGGGAGGTACACCCAACTACAATCTAGATGCAGGGTGCCAATTGAGACTCAGGGCTTTAAATATCCAAGTATAAACATAACAAGAAGTCCTCAGGAGTTCTACCATCAGAACACAGAGGTGCAGCTGAACAGATTTATAAGGGACGCCAATCGCTGGTGGTTTCTTATCCTCACTTTAATGGGCCATGCAGCCCCATTCAAGATGATGTCGCTCTGACGCCTACTATATACACTACAAAACATACCGTATGAAATCCACAACTCCTTTCAAAAAGCTGATGCCGAACTTGGATCACTGCTCTGGGGCGAAAGTGCCCCACGAATAGCTCCGAATAAACTACAAAAGGGAGTATACAAGAGTGGGTTGGCAGTCCCCGACATCAAAGCTTACTACTGGTCGGCTCAATTGGTGAGCGTGAATGACGGTTTTTAGCGACAGAGTGGAACCAGCCTGGAGAGGACAAGCATACATCACGTTTGTCACTCTACAAAAGGAATATGAAATCGGACATGGGGAGTGGTTGAAATATCTCCAATTAGGACACACCCTTAAAAACTATATTCGTTAAGGAGTGATCCTAGAGGAAGCACCCCTTCCCTTGAAGACCGGCTATTGACAGATCCCGACTCAAAAAGGTAATTCCATTAATATACAAGAAAGTACTAAACTGCCCTGACACACTGGGAGCACTGAAGGCAATGGACTGAAACCATACAGTTCCCAAGGGAAGCAGCGATACGTTCCAGGTTCTACACCTCCCTCGGGTCTCGAAATCAGATCTGGTGTCAACAGGCAGAACACAACATATCTGGGTAGAGGGTGCCCCAGGAAAAGGGAGAACATTTGGGGGTTCTGGCAGGTGTACCGAGGTCTGTAAAGGGAGTGTTGGGGGCCTTAGAGAAGTAGAACCATTTACGATAAAGATCTTTCCTTTGCTCCCTCCTGTAACGAACAAAATGTACGGTATCATTCAAAAATCCATATAAATTCTGTATTGGTTGATTTGTTCGCTGAGCACAAAGCAAGAAAAAGAGTTTTTAAAAAATGCATATCAATTTCCTAGTCTAACCCCAGAATAGTAGGAAGTTCACACATTTTCCATAAAAGGGAGTAAGAAAGGTGATCTGCCTCTACCCAAAGTGAAAGGCTGTTCGCCGTTTTTCTGCATTTAGAATCTCATATAAGCCTCAAGCGGCAGACACAAAGGGTGTACACAGACTTCCAATCTAGTTGCAGCAGTAATGAGTCAACGTCCTAAACCCAGGGAAAATGGAATAATGCGGTAAGAGGGCCAAATTAGGAGGCAGGGTTGACCATATTATGCTGCAAGAAAAGCCAAAATATTCAGCATAGTGTTGTTGATTTTCCAACAGTTATTAGTTTATTATTGTGTTTTCACTTGTTAACCTGTCTGGGTACAGGTGGTACATCACTAGCACCAGTTTAACACTCAAACTTAGCAATAAGCAACAGAAATGTGACCAGCCAGCCATTACAAAGGACCTTCCACTGAACGGCAACACCTGTTGCTGCGTTTTCATAACTTTAGAACTGTTTGAGCAAGACACTACATGGGGGGAGAGAGGGGGGGGGGGGGGGGGGTGAGGGGCCGTACACCTGCAGATCATGTGGCAAATGCACGATATCCAGAATTATGCGGCAAAACGCCGCTGTTGCACAATTGCAGTGACCCAGCCTATACCATATCATGTAGCAAAATGGTTTCCAGTGGAGAAAAAAAAAAAAGTACTGATTGGGAATGAGCAGTGGCTGATCACCCTCACACTTTTCCATACCCCATCCCTTACCTGCATCAACTGTGATCCTCACCCCATCTTGCATCCATCAATCCCTATCCCTGCCTCCGACCCCCATCCATTATTCCAGCCACAAGACCTTTCCCTGCTAACATTTTTGGTTCATATTGTATTTAAACTCCTTTGCCACCACTATCCTCTTTCCATCCAATCGCCTAGGTGCAGGTCATTAACACTTGAGTCAGTCTATAGAGTGAAACTAGCCATAGAAACTATCAGCGATAGATAGATATAAGAAGTCAGTTTACATCTTCTTACAATTACATTTTTTGCCCTACGAGTGCAGAATTCCAGGATTTTGTAAAGTGAACCGTCATAAGCTGTACAAAAAGTGTGAAATGAAAGGCTGAAGGGCACCAGTTTTTTTTTTAATGGCTAATAAATGAACTGCACAAATGTTTCAAAACATATTTCAGTGGTTATGAAAGCCCATTTAGTAATCGTGAGAAAAATATTTTAATAAGCTCAAAACAAATCTCGCCCACCTAGTGATGTGCAAATGATAAATGTTTGCAGAAAACCAAATTCACAGATTGTTTATACACTATATAATTTTATCTGTAAAACTCCATGTTAATGGAAACGTTTCTGGCTATTTCAATGGGAAATTTACTGTCTGTATATGACAGTGCGCTATTGCATCATGCTTTAGTGATATATTTATTAAAATTGAGTTTTTAAACATGAACGAGAAACACTCCAACCCTGATGGCAATGCGGTTAGGGAAGTAAGAGGCAAAGTCAGAAATCAAGAGGTTAGATTTGAATTATACATGGAGCAAACTAATCAAACAAAAAAGGTTTTTTTGTACAGCAGAAATGATCTCACCTATTTGAAGGTGCTCTCCAATGTGATAATGAAAAAAGGCAGCTCTATAAAATATTTCCCTAGGATCCCAAAATCTGGAACAGTTTAGGGCGCAAGTACATTACAGTTAGGTTGAGTAGATCAATTACTAGACCTGCAGGTCCAGTAACATTTTTATGATTTTTTTAGGCTTTCACAGTAATGGAGAATTGTATCCTAAAAGCCTACCACTATCGCCCAAACCAGATTGCCTTGTCCTCCCAACATTTGAATGCTTGTAGAAATCTAAAAAAAAGTCCCCATATCCCTCAACACTATTCACCTCTGAGCAATTTGCTCATTAGCAAGTGGGAGTAGACCTGGTCTACCACCGCGGAAACCTTCCTGGGCAGTTCTGTCACCTCCGTGCATCAGGCAGGGTTGCCAGAAGTAATGTTTAATATAGAAGACTATCAATTTGGAACGCCTGTACATGGGTAATGCATGAAACAAAAGATGGAAGGCTGCTTGCAATAAGTCCAATCACTGGCAATAGCTCGGGTAGCACTCCAACTCAGAACACAAGCAACCCAGGAACTTGGGCAACCGGTCTTGGGTTGCTTGGGTTCCGGCTTAGGCAGGACCTTCCTTGACAGTTTGTCTGGATTGTTCTCATTGGATCAGGGTCAAGACTGATTTGCATATAGCTGGGTCAAACTGAGGTGGTATAGTGAGCAAAAGAACGATTGGCTGAAGTGCTACCCCAAGCTATTGCTAGTGGTTAGACTTATTGAAAGCAGTATCTTATCAGCTTTTCTGTTTTATGGATAATAAATAACCGCTATAGCGACAGTTCCCCGGTACTAAGTTAATAAGTCTCCCCTGCACTTCCCGATTTATTGCTCAAATATTAGCTTTAATATATTTTGGAAATTATGAGGTCTGAAAATACACATCTGGAGTACACACTTGCATTTTGGTCAACATATTAATTCAACCAAGCAAAATCTTCTAACTAAATAGGCTGGACTGAACAAAGGGGAGGTACTTAGAAGTGGAGAGGTACCAGAAGCTCATGCACCTTTCATTGGAGAAACCTGCACTAAAAGACATCAGGCAAAGGGGAAAAATGGATAGAACAGTGAGCCAACAGATTACACAACCACTTGCAGTCAAGAAATCAGAGCACAAAAAACATGGTAGACTTATAGGGGACAACTGCTTGCAAGTCCAGCTAGTTCAAGTAAACAGATAAAAACAGCTGCGGAAACCTCCAAATGTGGTCAATTAATTACCAGGCTTAAAACTTCAAGACAGCAACTTGAATTGGTGAATAAGATGCCATATACAAATCATAACATTAGTACGGGGAGTGGGAAGAAACAAAGCAGGTATTTCCTATTCTTTGTAGTATTTAGAATTAACACCGACATAAGGATTAGGCTATCAGCAGGACATGGACAGACCTGAATGAGGAAACTGATTAAAGTGCAAATTTGAACAGGGCCGACAGTCATTAGGTGGTTAGCGCGGCGTTGTACCGTTTTCAGTAACCTGACTGGCGCAGTTGCGCTATTACTCCTGTACCTGACTGAGCCTGCAAATTGATGTGGAAGTTGTCCTATCTGAGCACCTCCGCATTAGGAGCCAACATGACTAATGACTACTTTAATCTGCCACGAACATTTATATGGGGTCTTGATCTTACAGACCTCCAAGTTCTTACGCACAAGAGTAGATACAATAAAAGCAAGATCATTCTATTGGTCTTGTTTTAGCACAGAAGTAGCGAACTATACATGCTTACTAGTGAACATATAATCAAGGAATCCGCACTCATGGTCCTATGAATTGCTGTTAATTTCTATACTTTTTTGCCTTGTAGTTGGGCGTTTCTGGATGTATCCAGTGGCACGAAGGTGGACCATAGCATCCACTTTATTAGGTAAGACAAAGTATGCCATTAAAATATAACTATCTTGCTAGGACACACAAATGAATCTGTGTCCTTAAAATGAATGCAGCATAACAGTTGTGTTTGAAATGTGACACCACTTGTATATTTTTCCTTTGTTTGCTATTACTTTCAGAATGACGGTGGACCCCGAATACACATGGGCCATCGCACGTCTGGCCGCCTTGAAGGGCCAGTATAACATTTGATTTATTTGTTCAGGTATTTTTTTTTTTCACACTACACTGAGTAAATACAAAGACATAAGTGTGTGGTCCTGATTAATGCCTAGGATCCCTGTTTGTAGACGACTCAAGGCAGAAAAATGTCGACCTAAGACCTATTTTCCCGCCGTTTCCCCCCCCGCTGGTGAGCCCCTGTGACCCCGCCCCCTTCTCTCCCACTGGCCACCCCGCTCCCACCTCCCAGCTGCTCGTCTCTCTGCCCTCATATGGAGGCCGCGCAGCTGGCGTGCCCAAGGCAAGCCCGTCTGCGCCTGGACCGCACCCAGCGCCAGAACCCCTGGATCCCGCAACGCCAGACTTCAGTACGACGCAAGCACCCTCCACGCACTCAACACCGAACGAGACCACCCCTGCTACCGGGCCACCCCGAAGCGCACCCAGGGGCCCTTCACCTGCCGGAACTGCAGATTCACCAGCACCCAACCCTCCACACCACCAGCCAGAGCACCCAACCACCTCCGCTGCATCCTCCTCAACACCCGCTCCGCTCGCAAGCACGCCATCGAACTCTGGGACCTCCTAGACTCCACCGCCCCCGACGTCGCCTTCCTGACGGAGACCTGGCTGAACGCCACCTCAGCACCAGACATCGCCATAGCCATCCCACAGGGCTACAAGATCTCCCGCAGAGACCGCACCAACGGAGTGGGAATCGCCATCATCCACAAAGACTTCAACAAAATCTCAACGAACACCGACGACTCCCTCACCACCGCGCACATGCACTTCCAGATCCACACCGACCCTAACACGACCCTCAGAGGAACACTCATCTACAGACCCCCCCGGACCCCACCCACAGTTCAGCGACACCATCTCCGACCTCATCAGCACGCATGCCCTCACTTCCACTGACTACATCCTCCTCGGGGACCTGAACTTCCACCTCGAGAACAACAACGACGCCAACTCCACCGCTCTGATAGACCACCTCGCCAACCTCGGAACAGCTCGTAACGACACCTACTCACGCCGCTGAACACACGCTCGACCCCATCTTCTCCGCAAGCCCCCACGTCTCCTTCAACCACACCACCGAACCCCATTGGACCGACCACTGATGCGTCCACTTCACCTTCAGGAAACCCACCACTGCACCCAACAGCTACCACGCCGCTGCTGGAGCAAGGTCACCGAGGACCAACTGACTACCGCCCTCGCCCTGAGACCACCCACCGACCCAGACACCGCCGCGACCAACCTCACACAGTGGATCAACGACTGCGCCAACACCCTCGCCCCTCTCAAGACCTCCACAACCAACCACACCAACAAGAAAGCCGCCTGGTTCACAGAGGACCTCCGGATCTCCAAGCATACCTGCCGGAAGCTGGAGAAGAAATGGCTCCACGACCGAACACCAGACAACCACACAGCCCTCAAGAGCGCCACCCGCAGACACCACCAACTCATCAGGACCGCCAATAAGACCGCCTAGACAACAACGCACACAACACCAAAGAGCTCTTCAGCATTGTGAAAGAACTCTCCAACCTCAGCTCCAACACCAACACCAACGACATCCCGCCATCTCAAGACCTGTGCGACTCCCTGGCCACCTTCTTCCACCGCAAGATCACCGACATCCACGACAGCTTTAACTCCGACCCCCCCCACCACCGAGTCCACCACCCCTGCGACTACCACCCACACCAGTCACCTGACCGTCTGGTCCAGCGTCAGCAACGAAGACACCATCAAAACCATGAACTCCATCCACTCCGGATCCCCATCTGACCCCTGCCCTCACCAAGTCTTCAACAAAGCCAGCACAACCATCGCGCCCCACCTCCAGAAAACAATCAACTGTTCCTTCGAGACAGCAACCTTCCCAGAAAGCTGGAAGCACGCCGAGATCAACGCCCTTCTGAAGAAGCCCAAGGCGGACCCCAAGGACCTCAAAAACTTCCGGCCCATCTCCCTGCTCCCATTCCCGGCAAAAGTGACTGAGAAGATTGTCAACAAGCAGCTGACCCGCTACCTCAAAGAAAACAACATCCTGGCCCATCCCCAATCCGGTTTTCGCAGAAACCACAGCACCGAGACCACCCTCATCGCCGCCACGGACGACATCAGGACCCTGATGGACAAAGGAGAAACAGCCGCCCTCATCCTCCTGGACCTATCAGCAGCCTTTGACACGGTCTGCCACCGCACCCGATCAGTACGCCTCCATGACGCCGGGATCCAATAGAAGGCCCTGGCCTGGACCACATCCTTCCTCTCCAGCAGAACCCAGAGCATCCGCCTCTCACCATTTCGCTCCAAAACCACCGAGATCTGTGGCATCCCACAGGGATCCTCCCTCAGCCAGACGCTGTTCAATATCTACATGGCACCTCTCGCCCACGTAATTATGCGGCAAAACACCGCTGTTGCAAAATTGCAGTGACCCAGCCTATACCATATCATGTAGCAAAATGGTTTCCAGTGGAGAAAAAAAAAAAGTACTGATTGGGAATGAGCAGTGGCTGATCACCCTCACACTTTTCCATACCCCATCCCTTACCTGCATCAACTGTGATCCTCACCCCATCTTGCATCCATCAATCCCTATCCCTGCCTCCGACCCCCATCCATTATTCCAGCCACAAGACCTTTCCCTGCTAACATTTTTGGTTCATATTGTATTTAAACTCCTTTGCCACCACTATCCTCTTTCCATCCAATCGCCTAGGTGCAGGTCATTAACACTTGAGTCAGTCTATAGAGTGAAACTTTAGCCATAGAAACTATCAGCGATAGATATCAGAAGTCAGTTTACATCTTCTTATAATTACTTTTTTTGCCCTAAGAGTGCAGAATTCCAGGATTATGTTAAGTGAACCGTCATAAGCTGCACAAAAAATGTGAAATGAAAGGCTGCAGGGCACCAGTTTTTTTTTTTTTTAAATGGCTAATAAATGAACTGCACAAATGTTTCAAAACATATTTCAGTGGTTATGAAAGCCCATTTAGTAATCGTGAGAAAAATATTTTAATAAGCTTAAAACAAATCTCGCCCACCTAGTGATGTGCAAATGATAAATGTTTGCAGAAAACCAAATTCACAGATTGTTTATACACTATATAATTATCTGTAAAACTCCATGTTAATGGAAACGTTTCTGGCTATTTCAATGGGAAATTTACTGTCTGTATATGACAGTGCGCTATTGCATCATGCTTTAGTGATATATTTATTAAAATTGAGTTTTTAAACATGAACAAGAGAAACACTCCAACCCTGATGGCAATGCGGTTAGGGAAGTAAAAGGCAAAGTCGGAAATCAAGAGGTTAGATTTGAATTATACATGGAGCAAACTAATCAAACAAAAAAGGTTTTTTTGTACAGCAGAAATGATCTCACCTATTTGAAGGTGCTCTCCAATGTGATAATGAAAAAAGGCAGCTCTATAAAATATTTCCCTAGGATCCCAAAATCTGGAACAGTTTAGGGCTCAAGTACATTACAGTTAGGTTGAGTAGATCAAATTACTAGACCTGCAGGTCCAGTAACATTTAAGATTTTTAGGCTTGCACAGTAATGGAGAATTGCATCCTAAAAGCCTACCACCATCGCCCAAACCAGATTGCCTTGTTCTCCCAACATTTGAACGCTTGTAGAAATCTAAAAAGTCCCCAAATCCCTAAACACTATTTACCTCTGAGCACCTCTCGCCCACGTCGCACGACAACATAACCTCAACATCATCTCCTACGCCGACGACACCCAGCTGATCATATCCCTCACCGAAGACCGCCAAAGCCAACCTCCACAGAGGAATGTAGGCCGTAGCCGACTGGATGAAGGACAGCAGACTGAAGCTGAACTCAGACAAGACGGAGGTCCTCATTCTCGGACCCACCCCATCAGCCTGGGACGACTCTTGGTGTCCCACATCGCTAGGCACAGCCCCGGAACCCACGGACCACGCACGCAACCTGGGGGTCCTCGACTCCACTCTCTCCATGACCAGGCAAGTCAACGCCGTCTCCGCGTCCTGCTTCCACACCCTCCGTATGCTCCACAGGATCTTCAAATGGATCCCCCTCGACACGTGAAAAACAGTCACCCAGGCCCTCATCACCAACAGACTCGACTACGGGAACGCCCTCTACTCAGGAACAACAAACAAGCTCCTGAGACTACTCCCAACGTATCCAGAACGCCAAGGCCAGACTCATCCCCGACGTCCCCCGCCGCAGCCACATCACACCCCACCTGAGAGGCCTGCACTGGCTCCCCGTCAACAAAAGGATCACCTTCAAACTACTCATCCACGCACACAAAGCACTACACAACACCGGACCCACTTACCTCAACAACCGACTCAGCTTCCACACCCCCACACAAAGCCTCCGCTCAGCCAACCTCGCCACAGCCCCCGCATCCGGAAAACCACCGCCGGCGGCAGATCCTTCTCCTACCTCGCCGTCAAGATCTGGAACACTCTCCCCGCCATCCTACGACAGACCCAGGACCTGCTGACCTTCAGAAGACTCCTCAAGACCTGGCTCTTCGATCAGTAGCCCCCCCCCCCTCCCCAGCGCCTTGAGACCCTCTCGGGTATGTAGCACGCTTTACAAATGCAGTGATCGATTATATATATATATATATATACATATATACACACACACACACACACACACACACATACTTCCCATAAGCCCGGTCCTCTTTTTAACCCCATCCCCAGTGGACCACAGATTAAAGTTTAGTAGGTACACTGGAGGTAGTTTTAATCACTTTTGTATGATTTTTTTTGCACTCTGTCCCTCACAACTCAAATACTATCGCTGATCCTAAAACACCTCGGCTCCGCTCGGAGAGTTGTAGTCAACACCATGGACCTTGCAGTCAGGGTGTGAGGGAACCTAATGATTAAGCATGTCACCCCTGGGTGAGTGAGGGTTCATGTCCTGAAAGGATCTCTTCCCCGAGTCCGGTCACATTTCCACCTTTAGACACACACCTGTCTTCTGTTTGTCAATATACCCGAAGTACTTCTTTGTGAGTGGTTTAGTTATTAGGTGTGCACACTAATTGGGAGTGACAGCCACAGGGAGCTGTACACTGGGCACACAGACATTAAGATGAAACTACATCGCTGTAAAGCAAAATCCATTGATCACACTAAAAGGGGTTAATGAATGATAACAAGGTCCAATCTTACCCCACAAAGTCACCATAACAAGAAACCCCAGAACCTAAAGCAAACAGTCTGCATGCATACTGCAACATGACTAGATTTGCAAATGTAGGTCTTTATAAACATATGTACCAAATAAAAGGTGCCCTCTTGAAGCAATGCCCTTTCTATTGTGGTCAATTGATCGTGCCTCCAAAGTTGAGAATAGTACAACACAGGTAAATAGGTCTACATTACTAAGTTCGGCTTCGACAGCTCTACAGGGACAGACTAGACTGGTTAGGGGTTAACTAGTATCACTTTCAGAGAAACAATTTAGACAATTAAGTCCAGTCTCTCGGAACAAAATCTGGAACAGAAAAGGTCTAGGTTTGGAGGAATACTTTTTAGTTGGAATCAAACAGTTTCGTCACAACATGAAAATAAATGTTATGTGCAGCGCTACCAGCAATACATACCGAAGTGGCGACCTGCCTAAACCCCGCAGTCATGACTGTTTTACGGTCACACATACGTATTTGCAAACCGATACATCTGGGTGGAGCTAGACTGCTTCACCAAAGCCATGTTACTTTCTACGTGCGTTCAAATTCCAGTACGCCTCTTGTATTAGTCCAGTGTAGCCACACCAGATATAACTACACTCTAGGCGACACATGATGTCCATTCCAACAACGTACTCCATCCAAGATCAAGCACACAGATACCCTGCAGCGCAGCGTGGTCAAAGGTTCCTTACCCTGCAATTTTGTTGCGGAGCTTCTTGCTGGGGATGATGGCGATTTCCTCGCACACGCGCTTGTTGGTGTGGAAGTCATTGCCCAGCCGGGTGTAGTACTTCTCGATGATGACCCGGGCGGCCTTTTTCACGGTCTTAGTCCTCACGCGTCCCTGGAAATAGGCACAAGTCATTATGCATAAAAAAATATGTTCAAACGTCAATGCAGCCCATAGTGAAATAAACAAATCTCAGACTGCAGAGTGTAAGTATAACAGCCCAAGTAGTGTCTGAAAGTCACAGGGTTTGATAAGGATGTAAAACCCCTCAAACACGGGAAAAGCTTCCAACATTTCTCTCCCTGCAGTATCAATGACCAGGTCACTAATAGGGCCATGATCACTTTCGATGCAGGCTCGCATGAGTGCGAGGTGACCTATCCTCCTGATGCCAAATGGTGAGTGGGAGCACACCATTGTTATTTACATGCTCTCCATAAAAAAAATACTTACACGCGACCTAGAAAGTCATACTTCTGTTCAGACGGGTCATGGTTCTAAATTCCCAAGAAACATCTTCACAAAAGGGGCATTTTGGGAAACCAACTCACTGCTCCGTGATTTTAGACATTACCCAATAAACCCCACAAGTGAGAACCTCAAAGATACAAAGTGGCTCTATTTGCAGTTTAGCTTCGAGCGCTGCAAGGCCATGCTAATAAAACGAAGCTATACTCATTTTAACGTGCTGAAAGCAACTTAAACTCGTGGAAATTCAAGTGAAAGTATTGAGATGTGGCCATCTGTGCAACCGAGCTGCCCCGATACCCTTACTGGGGCAGGCACGTATTACGGACATTACTAGGATATCACTCACGTGTGGTTTTAGAAAATAAGAACTCAACATATTATCAAGCAAAATAGCCCTGTTTTAATGTAAGAGTGCACAAGAAAAGATCACACTGTCCAAGTCAAACATTCGCAAGAGGTTTAATTTAAACATTAAAAATATCCCCAAATAAACCATATATTGCAGTACATGGCGCTGAAGAGGAGGGGCATGGAACATCCGTCACACAACCACTAAACGGAACAGTCATTTAGCACAGGCAAAAGCCCACACACCCCGTACTTATTTTTATTATCAATGTAACCACCGGGGCTAAGGGATACATTGCAAAACAAATCAATGTAATGACAACCAAATCAACATACACGAAAAAATAAAGCCCCGATTGTACTTCTCACAATAAATAGGACGAACGGCACCGTAAAAAATAAATATTGACCAATACTCACTGTCCCAACTTGAGTGTAGATGATTTCACTCACAGAACGACAACGAAACTGGAAAAACACTGCAACACACCCATTTGAAAACAAACCGGAGCACATAGAAAAAAAGACCGGACATCAGACCGCTCACTTCCGCACGGGTACCGAAGGCAGAGAAAGGGTCACAGCCTATAGGTATCAAACTCACCAACCACTCGATCAAATCATATCACGGTCAGGTGTACTCCAACTCAACGTGCTGTCAAGAGTAACTGAACACATCGGTCACAAACGTGCAGTATTTGACTAGAACTAATCTCTAGCATATTATTCAGCCACCATCATACATATTTTGGACTGCACTACTCAATAAAACAAGATAAATGCAAAAGAGAAGACTTCTAACACTACGAAAGAGGAAACATGACACGGTCAATTAACAGCGATGTAGACCTGACAGACAAGACCGCTCGCCTCCTTAAAGCGTGGAACGCAACTGTCTGTTCAGCAAACTCGAAGGGTGGCATAAACGCAACACAACCCATTACCATGAGCGGTAATCAAAGATTCGTGGGGATCAACAATCTACGAATTAGAAACGTTACAATTCTATACTTCTCAAAATCAAGAATAAGTATTAAGCACAGTATAAATGAACTGATTATGTTGTACATGGATCGCCACTGTCACGAACGACTGTGTCGTCCCACAGATTGAAAACCAACAACACACACATACGCTCTTTCTGAACCTCTACTCCGGATCAACTGCAACCTCTGCCATGCACCGGCAGACCCACTGAGACTGTTTCCTCCCTCCGACAATAGCGGCCTCCAGCTCAGGTCTTTTCCCAACCACACATCGACCCATCCTCCGCTGACTATCCAGCCCAAACCGAGGCAGTGAATCGTTAGCACCGTAGACTAGACTCTTCGCCGCTTCTCGGGCCACAGCCTCGCTCGCCCGCGTTGGATGGAAGCGGATTATAGACCGGAGAGGTATCAGAATAAGACCCACCATGTTGGACGAGGCTGGTAGAAGAGGGCAAAGGATGCCGGGAGAAAAAATATAAAGCTGCGGAAAGAGCGTCGCTAGTTCAAGACGAGCAAACGAAAGAGAGATGAGAATTAGACGGCGCCGTCCAGTGGCCAAATTTACTAATGCAACCTGTTTGCCACTGAAAACCATAGTCAAATTCGGCAGCGCCAAAGCTGCGACCATCTTAAAATATACACACCTCTGTTTAAATGCCCGAAAAACCTTTATCTGAAACAAAAAATGTCGACTCGTTCTTGTCAAAATATGTGAATATATTAATACGATTTAAAAAAAATTACTCTTGTTTTGATATATGCCCTTTTAAACAATTTCACGTTTTGAAGTATGTTTGTGTTGATAAATGTTTATTTCATTTTTATTGAAAATAGCTAAAACTTGGTGGGCTGCCAAAGGAACTATAAAGGAAGTATGTGTTTTGCTCTTTTATATTGAGAACGAACGTCCTCTGTTGTTCACCAGACATAATCAAAGGCTTTAGCTCTACTCGACCCTTGTGAAAGCGACTTCTTCATGGAACGGGGTATTTACTATGAACGTAATGGAAGTGTAACCAGGAAGTGGTCTGAGCGGGTTGTTTTGAATAAGTATAAACATTCATATATATATGTTTGTATCTATGCCGTTTTTTAATAGTGGGAACTTGCCCAGGGGCGTTACAGTGTTGTACAGAAGAACCCACTAAGAAACACAATCGTTGAATGCAAGGGAATAAACAATGCAAAATAATGCGTTAGTCAAACCAATGACGTGAAACGAAATGAACGGGTTACAAATTGTGGCGAACGAAGACCGAGAACGCTTTAAGAGAAAACTAAAAACAGCGGGATGTCTGGGGGCCAGAAAGTTGCCAATTGTGAGACGGAATGACATCTTATGTCCCCAGGGGTCACTCAGATACGTTCAAAATGTGTATTGAGGTAGAGGAGTTCGAGATCCTTTTCGAAAGTTGTAAATCGCAGCTGGCAGGTTTTCTGATTGCTTATATGTGCCATTTCCAGAATTTCAGTGTAAGTATAAATGGCATTCAATTGCCAGGTGAGTGGTACCACGAATGGCACTTTTTCGTGTGTAAAAGCAAGCAATGAAGTCCGTATAAAGAACTAAACAACAGAAATGAAACAGTGCTTAATTTATTAGGCCCTCGTCAGGAGGCTACCACAGCTTACACCACCCATTGCCACTGCCAGCGCTGCCAATGTATTTATTTATTAATGCATTTTTATAAAGCGCACATTTTACCCAGAGATGTCAGAGCATTTTACAATAGAGCGAAGTAAATTACATAAGGACTGAGAGTAGCATGGAAGTAGGTAAAACTACTTATAAGTGCTTGTTATACAGATTAACAAGTTACAGATACTTTCAAGATTGCATAATAAGAAAAGGTGGAGCAATTAGGGTTATACAAGTACAGAATACATATTTACAAAATTGGGCCCCCGTGAGTGTGGTGTGGCAATCAGGGACATGACCTGGGACGAGGCGAATTATTCATAGAAGTGTCTTTGGAAGAAAAGAGTTTTAATATCAAGTTTTGAAAATCCAGAAAAAGCGGTGGTCTGAAGGTTTGGAGGTAGCGAGTTCCAAATTCTAGTCGCATTACCTGATTGCGCCATAACAGTACCTTCATGACTACTAACCATAACATTGCTACAATTGTGACATTTCAGACCGTTCGAGGCCCCCAAAGCTTTAAGAATGGCTTGGGCCGACCATGGATACCTGGAAAAAGAACTTAGATTGGTGTATGTTCAGGGAGAAAACAGTCTACGTGGCACGGGGATAACCTAAGAAGTGGTCCTCTGTATGGTGTAAGTGGAATGCCTACATGGGAGATATATGTGCGGCCCCTGTGGTCCCCTCAGATGATGAACCTCTGTCTCCTTGAAGCCCTTTCCTGTATTCGCAGTGTGTCCCAGTTCGCTCTGACGTCCAAATGTCTGGGCCATATGAATCAATGTCATGTGCATGTAAACTGCTTTGCCAAATTGTCGATGTTTATGTTCAATAAAAAGATAAAAAAAAGAAAGAATGGCTTGGGTGGCTGGTATTAGTTGCTTTTAATGTAAATTGAATTATTGAACAAATGTTGTTCTGCTCATCTTTTAATTGCACAAACAGCGCAGCCATGTGGCAGGTTTCATAAGTACCTATGTTGACAATTAGGTCCCGGTGCCGATGACAAGCACCGGAAACCACCTGCTCAAATCAAGCACTAATTCTTAATAATGAGATGCTCTAAAAATGCCCAGAAACCGCTGTGAACCCCGAAACGAGACTACTAGCCTACAAGCTACAGCTACTGATCAATTTTTAATTAGGCATTGTTATAAATTAATTATAATGGTAGTAGGACATTAGATTCAAATAGGTATATTTACAGGGTGACAGGAGTGTCTGATGTGCTGTAGGTCTGACGGAAACATGCTACCATACAATATCTTACAGAGTGCATATTCTTAATTGCACACATGCTACACTAGAACAGACACCAGAAAATGTCTGGTCTAGCTGAGGAGGCCCTCTTGCACAGGTTACAAGGCCCAGAGCAAAAGGATTTCATAGCTCCTTATTTCCATGAGACTAAATAATTTGTATTACAGAAGTTATAAAGCCATTCAGTACAAACCTAAAACCATACTATATAGCTTTACCTTCGAAGAAGTGTGAAAAGGTGACAATTAAGAGACTTAGGTTCTTAGCAGAATACAAAACGCTTACTTTCATCAAAAGGCGAATGCTCAGACAGCTCAAACCTGCAAACACCTGTCCCCCTACATTCGGAAAGCACGTTGGCTAAATGAAAATAAATAGGAATATTTAAAGATCGTTTATTAGTTGGCATGACACCCCAATGTTGGATTGAAGCGTGCCAGTTTTAGTTGTATGTTAGCACTGAATTTGTCCCACTTTACACGTCCTCACTGCTGCTACTTTCTTCATTTGTGTTTTTCCATGTGAGGAGAAGAGGGTTTGCTTTGTCTGGACAGCAACTCATTGTTACTATGTAGCTGGCAGTTTCATTACAGTAAACAACTTTGCCGGGTCTAGGCTGAGATGGTCTCAATGGCAATCCACCTCTCATTGACCAAGGCACGGCTCACACTGAGTGAACTGACTGGCTACAGAGACCCACCACTATGACTTAATAAGCTGTAACACCTCGTAAAGCATAATTGAAGGTAGAATGGCAATGTGTGACGGAGCATTTTAGAATGGTGACGCAGACACCAGGACTTTACATTAGATATTTTAACCTCTCATGCGTGGTACTTGGCAGGGCTGGTAAAGCATGGGGAGGTATGTTGTTCTGGAGGTAGTGAGCTCCACATTATCGTGGCCCTGCTTGATCGTTTCTCCCAGAGTTCTAGTTTGAATGCAGTAGATTAAAGGACAAGGGATTATTTCCTGAATCTTATAAATCTGCCAATTTAAATATGTTGGGTATCACAAAGCTAATCGTTTCTGAGCCACAGTAAATACATCTAACTTTTCTTTTCCACCAAAGTTATCTATTGCTGTTCATACTTTTAAGCAGTTTTACCCATTGTTCAGCCAGTAACGTCATTTACCTCATGGGAAAAACTGAAGATGAGCGAGCTAGGAGCCTTTTCGTTGCAGCTGAAGTAACACTCCAGCCTGTTCTATTACTAAAATAACATATTTTCAGTAATTTGAAATATGAGTAAATGCAGCATATGAGTAATATACATGTCTTACTTTTCCATTTCTTTACAAACCTAACATGTATGAAGAATTGCTCAAATATGTAATGTGCACCAGAAATACCCAATAAAGTTTATCTTAAAAAAAATACATTTCTTACTTTTCAGTCAGGCTAACAAGCTTCTTTGGGTTTTGAGCTTGCCGGGGTGATTTTGATTGGACCCTGTCTTTTCATTTTCTTACATTTTTGATATAAACAATGAGTTTTTTGTTTAATCAAAAGAAAACCTCAAAAACGGTCAAATAAAATAACACGTTTTTGAACTGATGTCGTCATGCATTGAGTTGCAGCATAAATCTGGCCCTGATTTTAGAGACTTTTTAAAGCATTGGACAAAGTGGGCAATTGCCCAGAGCCACCGCCTTTCAAAGGGGCCCTCTGGGAAAGTGAATTGTCTCTCTTTGACCTCTGTCTATTCTATTTCTCTGTCTAAAGTTCTCTCCCTTTCTGCCTACGGCTACCTCTGTCTGTCTACCTTGTGTCTTCTTAAGGATTTCTGGGGTCTCAGGTAATACATTCTAAACTGTTTTTGTGTTACCCGGTTAAAATTCAGCATATAATTTAGTATTTTTTTTGGCATGATGCAGGCTTGAGGTTGCAGAAAATGGGTAATATAATTAAAACGTTGTTCCGTACAGGGGCCCCCAAAATGTGTTGCTAAGGCCTTTGAAATTCTTAAGATGACTCTGCATGATTTTGATTAGCTCCATAAGCTGAACAAGGCTAGTGACAGCCACGGCAATCTGACTGTGCGCAGGGGTGTTTGTATACTGTATTGTGATGTTACTGTTCTTGCTCCTGCAGCATTAGGAAGAGAATAAGGTGGAGTAATACCTGTTTTCAGGTTACAGCTACTTACAGCGATAACAGGAGGCATGTGGTTGGAATTGGAGTGCATTTTTAGGTCTCGCCTACGAGCAGCCCGTAGTTGTTAGCTTTGTTATCAAAAGCTCTGGTCCTCATTATAAATGGCCCATTGAAATTATAAGTTTTTATTCTCCACATTGAGATTTCGGCTCTTAAAAGCAGACATATTCTCCATGTGAAATTCTAAGAGAAACATGCAGGCATTGGTGCAGAAACTCTGATTCCTGTAGTGTAGTCTCCAAAAGCATGTAATCCCCATTCTTCCACACTCCAGGAATTACCATGACTGTAGTAACAGCAATTAATTGTCAGGGAAATAGCTGGAGTCTTAACGGTCCACTCATAATAAGGGCGATATTGTCACAAATACAATCAAACATGTACATGTACTTTGCTTTGGGTCAGCCCCTTGATCTTTATTGGATGACTTTTTAGGTCTCGCTTAGGCAGCGCGCATGCGCTGCTCTAGGAGGGCCATAAGCCATCAGTCTGCTCCTTTTCAAGCACACTTGTGCTTGTGCTGGCATCCACCTTGCGGGAGCGAGCAGAGGCGTGCGTCGTAATTGAAAACATATGGCTCTCGCGCCGCCGTTGTTCGCTCCCGCAAGGCGGAGGCCAGCACAAGCACGAGTGTGCTTGAAAACAGCTGCTGCTCCAGCATTAGTCATTCACAGTCATTAAACACAGCGCGGGCTGCGCTTTGTTTTTCATTCCCCCCACTCACTCTCTCTTTTGCTCGCACTCTCTCTCTTGCTCTCTCTTTTTCTTGTTTTAGTTGGTGTACATAGGCGTTTCGGGTTGTAAGTGAGGCACAAGACCCCCAAGAGACCACCTCGTTTCTTTATTTTTGAAGACCATGGCCAAAATCAGAAAGGGCCTGTTGATGCACTCAGCGTGCATATGAAGATTTCAACAGCACTCGTTTCACGCTGTACCTCAGATTTGACTAAAAGGATATCCATGCTGTGGTAAGGATGTGCAAGTGTGCACAAATACGCTGCATGCCGTCGTTCCATGTTTAACTAAGCATTTGTGCAGAGTTGATAGTTAAGCACGACCTCCCATCCCACTTCTGGGGCGAGGATGATCTCCTGCCACTTGATTGGTGTCAGTGCTTCGATCTCTGATGGCCATTGAGAAGAAATATACACTTTTGTGAAGAAGTATACCCAGTTACGATTCTATGTGTTAGACATATATATGTGACCCTCTTATATTCCTCAAAGATTCTTAGCAATAAGTAAATCTAGCCTTGTATGACAATTTAACACCTACAAATTTCACCTTGCCACTATATTTTAAACCAAAACAACATTCCGAAACTTAGTTGTACGATGTCAGGTAAGAAGGGGATGATTACTTTATTATGTATTTGATTATATACTACCTGCATATACAATCGGAAATAGATTGGCTTCTCTGGAATACTCAGACTACGTCATTTTGTAGGCTCACATGCCTGTTCAAAGCATTCAGGTGCTTACAGATTGACTCCGTTTTGCAATTGAAAACTGACATGTGAAGGCAGGAGACAATAAAACATTATGAAGATCTTTCCCTGTCTTTATTGAAATATGCATACTCGAACGATCATGTGAATATTCTGCTCCCGCTGTGTAACATAAAGTTTCCCTGTTTGCATTTTGCGTGATAATCCTTGATATCGTTCGTTTTTCCGAAACACTTGAGAATCCACTCCAGCTGCGTAGAAAGAATACACCACATGGTGGCGTGTGATTAAGCTCCACATTCAAAGGCCTTACTTTTATCGGATGAACTGTGTTGAGCAGGAACCTATGATAAGCGTTTAGTATTCCAAAACATTTAAAGTGCGGGATAAAAATGAATGTAAACTTTCAAGGGTATATGAAGCTTCATTGGTTCAGCACGCTCATAAATACCTATGACTTCGTATTACTTGTGAGGTGCACTGAGCAATCGCCAAGTGAGTAATGTACTGTGTTTATTGAAGGTGGGCGTCCTGCATGATTTAGATGTGTTTTGAAGTTACCCCGCACGTTTTTAACAATGAAGTGGCAGTTAGCGTGCTCGTCTCCCTGAGGTGCAGAATGCTGATAGGCTGACGTGTTCAAAGGGTTCTTGTTGAAATGCGTGTGTCTGAGCAATTTAGTTTCTACACAACATTTTCTTTCAGGATCTTGAACAGCTTCTCATAAAGTCGCCTCTCCTGACCAGCCGGAGGCACGCTCTCATCAATTTTTATTCTGTGCACCCTGTTGTGTCTCACTCAAGCCGGGACAACATCAGTCACATCATGGCAGACGGGCACCGAGCCGAATGAACCAACGCAATGAGCATTCTCTCAACCAATCATTCACAGGCGGCTGGAGTTGCGAGGAAGAAAATAATGCTATGAGCAGATGATACACTGTAGTTTGAACAAGGATTGGCATAGCCAATAGGTCTCGCCTTTGGGACCTTATAAGTGTTAAGTTATCCAGCATAATATCCTTGGTGCAACAACATCAACTGTTGCATGGCTAAACACTTATAAGGACCCAAAGGCGAGACCTATTGGCTATGCCAATGCTTGTTTGTCTATCTCATCTCTCTGCTTCTTATTTGATGCCCCCCGTATTATTTGTTTGTACTGCTGGGAATTTTTTTTTTTTTATTCTGCTATGATTCTGAATTCCATTTTTCTACTGCTTTCATTCAGGGACCTACTTCTTTAGGTCTCGCCTACGCAGCGTGCATGCGCTGGGTATGAGTGGACCTCTTGGAATCGATCAGCTTTTTTGACAAAAACCTGCACGCTTTGCATTGCTTTCAATTGCAACGCGTGCACGTTTGGCATTTCCCTTGTGGGAGCGAGCGGCACCATCTGTTAGCAATTATCGCGCTCGCTCCCCCAAGGTAAACATTGTGCGTCCCTGCTCTCGGCCGCACTTCCCCCACCCCTCCCACTTGTTTACAGAGTGTCAGTTAACCCGCGGGCGACACCGAGAGTGAGACGCATTTGTACTTGTTTTACAGTTCAGTTTGTCAGAAGGGAGGCAGCGGATTCTTGTTGTGCTCACTGTGTTGTTATTTTCTTCACGGCTCGCTGGCCGTCCTCGCGTCACGCCACCGGAAGGTGCATTGTGACCCATTTCCAAAACTCACAGCAGTGCCTGGAAAGAGTGCATGAACACTTTCTCAAGGGTTAGGACTTTAGTACGCACAAAGAGCCAGACATGTTGACACCAGCGCACCTAGGTGCTTCCTACACAGTCGAAAGTCCTTAATGCATATTTCAGAAATCCCACGGGGGCAGGAGTTTTCCCCACCCTGATGCACAGCCCTCGAAACATTAAACCCAACATGCTTCACAGACCGAGCAGGGCAACTCCAGTTCCCAGCACACTCTGTAAACGTGCTTATAATCTTGTAAAGTGGCCCAAAATGGACGTGGAAAATTGCATTAGCAAGCAATGCAATTTAATTCCTTCATCCCTTCTATACACGTCTGTTCAGCACAATTCAAACACTACAGTACGAAAGAAAATAGATTTTTAGAGCGGACAGCAAGGTCTTGAGGGCTGGCTGGATAAAGCCCGCAACACAGCAGCTTAAACACATCTGAGAACATTGCAAATGCTTTTTACAGAGCCCGCTCAAGACATGCAGGATAGAAGCCAGCCCAAACATGCTATCTATTTAGTGTGAACTTGAGGTACACATTTAACATCCATTTAGCACTTACCATGAAACGACCACAATGTTAAGACTTCTTCAACAAGATGTTACCCGGTCCTCTACCTTCATTAATGGTGGTTGAGGGCACACTAGTATATATTCTGAAAGCACACTACCCTGAGGTGGTGCAATGCCATTTTAATGGCAGGTTGCGTGCTATACAAGTTGTAGTTAACAATACAATTATTTAAATGCCTGAGTACAATCAGACAAACAGACCTGTAATAAGCATTGGTAAAGACAACTGGTCTGACGTTGTTTGCAGGGCTTTTGACTTTGTCAATGCTTATTTTCTTTTGTCATTGTTTTCATAAAACGTAATTGTTGGGGGAGCAGCCGTGCCCTTTCCGATTAAAAAAAATACTGGCTAAAAACAGAATTTTTGTTGTTGTTGATTTTTTTTGTTGATCCAGCACACATATCCATGGTAGTCCCTAGCACTGAAGGAAAATCCTTGTGTGCACATACGCTCCACAGTCAAGTTAACCAGTGGCTGAATTGGACTGAACCAGGTCACTTACTATATGCTGGAGTGAGTGGTAGAAAAAGGTGACTGACAACTGAAACGGATAAAGGGGCTGACCGAAAGCCCCTTTAGGTATATTATATATACTGTTTGACTTTTTTTTTTTTAGTTAAACAGCAGGTAGCCCCCCGGGCACATTAAAGCACGGATTCCTGCACTCCTCACCATGCATGAAAAACACATTTTGAAAATGTCTGCCCTATCTACGCAAGAATTCTTCTGCAAAGTCACCATTCGATTTTCTTATTTGCTGCCCTTTTTAGGTCTCGCCTGACTCAGCGCATGCGCTGGTCTGGCGAGATATTTTGTGAGGGCTCCAAAAAATGCTACCAGGCCAGCCTAGAGCTACAGTGCATGTTTGCGGGCGCGCGCACCGCGCTTGATTACTTTCACTTTCGCGGCCGCTTTGATGTTCTCCATGAGGCTTCAATAGATTGCAGCAGTTCAAACAAGCATTGGCATAGCCAATAGGTCTCGCTTTTGGGACTTTATAAGTATTTAGTTATGCAACTGTTGCATGGCTAAACACTTATAAGGTCCCAAACGCGAGACCTATTGGCTATGCCAATGCTTGTTCCTCTTTGTTCATTTGTCCTTCCATGATGTTTTTGTTTAACTGCCAATAATGTTCCCTATGCAAAACTGGCTCAGCTTCAAAGAGTGGCTAACTACTTGTCTAGCACATTAATTGAAGGAAAAAACATTTAAACAAAGAAAACAAACAATCCTTCCATGGTGTCGAGACATGAAACAGCAGGTAAGGGAATGTGGACTCAAACAGACGTCATTTAAACTCGAAATCCAATAGCCAGCCTCTTTCTATATGGAAAGGTTTTGTGACGTGGCGAAGTAGTGTTAGGTCGTTCCACTCCACCAGCTTCTAATTTGCATTCTGGTCAGAATGACGCAGTCATCTTGTTAAAAGGGATGCTCTTGTGAGAACACTTTGGTCCTACACCTGTCTGCCAACCCTACTAGGGTTCTCAAGGCTGTTCACACTTTAATTGTCCTCAATATACAGCCCCTTTAAATGTATGCTTCACTCACATGTATCCCTCCTTCCCAATCCTATACAATACTGTTCCCAAGGAACTCTCACTATATCACTTCAGATTTCTAAATCTATTGGACAAACCTCGGATGTGGGAGGGCCCTTTACTGACTGTGAACCAAGCACCATCTACATAACTTTACTCCTTGCAGCTGCTTGTGAGACGACACTCCTCCAGTCTAAACGTCGCATGCATTTTATTTAACATCCATTTGAGGTAACTTAAAACTAAACCAATAAAACAACTGGAGGAATTAGAGGCTTCTTTTTCACAGGCTACCAAACCAATTTGGAAAATATACAATTCAACCAAAAACTCTGCTAGATTTTGATCTACGCCCGTCTCTTTCAGAGCTGTATTGTATAGGTCTCGCTTTTGGGACCTTATAAGTATTTAGTTATGCAGCACAATATGCTTGGTGCAACAACATCAATTGTTGCATGGCTAAACACTTATAAGGTCCGAAAGGCGAGACCTATTAGCTATGCCAATGCTTGTTTCTTTTTTCTTTCAGCATATCATGGGAGTGCATAAGTTTCTTGCTCCCTCCATACTACTTCCCTCCGATGAGTCCCTCTTACGCAATCTGTGTTGTTTTTTAAATTTTTCTCCTCTTTCCCTGCCTCAATCCCCTCCATTGCTCTCCCTCCTCACTCCCCGTTACTTTGCACTGTGTTGACTCCTCCCCACCCACTCATCCATTGCTTCCTAGCCCCTCCTGCCACATTCTTTTTTCCCCTCAAAAAGCATTTTAAAATCATTTTTAGATATCACCACAGCTGCAGCTTGCTGATGTGCCACTTCTTTTTCAAAATGCGCTTTCGCGCACATGTACATACATACATACATACAATGCAATGCGTAATACAACAATCAGGTAGTTCGTAATGCAGAAATAATGCAATGCGTAATACACTAATCAGGTAGTTCGTACTGCAGGAATAATGCAATGCGTAATACACTCCAGCACCGATCACGGTACTTTAGACGGTCTCTCCGACACTCGTACTGGACTCGTGGTCAGCTTCCGCCAACAGATGCCCCCAACACAGGTATTGTGTAAACCAAAGTGCAGCTCCGTACACCGGCCCCAGTACTGCCGCTCCTCGGCAAGTACGGGCCGCAATACGAGCTGAAGCAGAGGCTTGTGCTGTAAGAATGGGAGAGGCTGAAAGCGTCCCTCTCCGAACCCGCACCCCTTCATAGGCGGAGACACACGTTACCTGGGGGGTGCAACCTCACTCTACCCTCCTCTTCTCGCGACTTGGGCCTTTGATGCGACTTTGTGGATTGCAGACCGTTTGCGATAACGAAGATCTCAGGGTGCAACAGGGCACATGCACACAGTGTCGCTGAGATTCACTTGATCTTCAGGTGTGCACAAGCACAGGTCAATCTTCACGAAGGTCTCAGGTTGCAAGAAGCACACGCACACAGCGTCTCTGAGACTCACTTGAGTTCTGGGGTGCACACGATCACAGGGCAATCCTCACGAGCGTCTCAGGCTGCAAGAAGCACACGCACACAGCGTCGCTGAGACTCACTTGAATTCCGGGTGCACATGATCACAGGGCAATCCGCACGAAGGTCCCAGGCTGCAAGAAGCACACGCACACAGCGTTGCTGAGACTCACTTGCACTCCGGGTGTGCACGATAACAGGGCAATCTGCACGTAGGTCTCAGGATGCACAAAGCACATGCACACAGCGTCGCTGAGACTCACTTGGACTCCAGGTGCACACGATCACAGGACAATCCTCACAAAGGGCTCAGGCTGCAAAAAGCACAAGCACACAGCGTCTCTGAGACTCGCTTGGACTTCAGGTGCCCACGATCATAGGGCAATTGTTACGAGGGTCTCAGGCTGCAAAAAGCACATGCACACAGCATTGCTGAGACTCTCCTGGAAACGTTTGCGTTCCTAAGTTTCCACAACAGGGAGCCAGCTCTCCTCGGGCCCTTGGGGTTCAGTTACTTCAGGACACAGCACACACCAAAGTCCTTTCAAGCAGGAGGACACAGCAAAGTCCCTTTAGCCTCTCCTTGGTTAAATCAGCAAACTGCAGGCCAGCCCCAGAACACACAGCAAGGGTCAGTCCTTTCCTCCAGTCTCTTCAGCTGGTTCTTCCTTGGCAGAGGTTCCTCTTGACCACGAAGTAGTTCCAATCCTTTTCAGTCTTGAGCAATCCAACATTCAGGGGTTTCAGCTCTTATAGTTATACCGCTAAATGTCTTTGAAGGCTTGTGTTCAGGGGGGCACTGACCCCTGTCAAAAACCAGTTCTGGGTGTCTCCCTGCCTGTGACACCTTCTTCCTTTGATAGTGGGGGTCTGGATCCTTATTCACTCAGCAGGAGGTTGAGCCATTGTTTTATGGCAGCAACCCAGGCCTCTTCACCTCCAGGGGCTACTCCTCCCCCCTACACTCCAGATGCAGGTCAGCCTGTTGCTGTCTCACCTCCTCCCCTGGGTCAAGACATTCCCCAGTTCCTATCACTTTCAGATCCAGACAGGCAATCCACAACCAGGCAGAGACACACACAAATTTTAGAGCACAAAAACACAGCCGCTTCTAAAAGAGTGGTTTCTAAACACACAAGATGTGATATTGAATTGTGAGTTCAGGCACAAACACTTCACCTTTCCATCTTAAGGCTTTGGGAAGATAGGCTGGAAACATATTACACAGCCTCCCCATTCTGTCCTAAGGGCAAGATGGCCTTTCAACAATGAAAACGAAATGGAGATTATTTCACTGCCAGGACATGGTACACACCTCAGTACATGTCCTACCTTTCACATGCGCAGCACCCTGTCCGGGGGGGGGACCTACCATAGGGGTGTCTGATGTGCATAAAAAAGGGAAGGGTAAAGCCTGGCAAGTGAATTCCTCCAGCCCACTCAGCACCTGGTTAACCAGTCTCTGGAATGTGGCAGGGGCTTTCTTCAACCCAAAGGGCATAACCGTGAACTGGTAGTGCCACTCTGGCGTTGAGAACGCTGTCCTCCCTTTGGCTCCCTCGATCAAGGCAATCTGCCAGTACCCAGACGTCAAGTCAAATGTGCTGAGGTACCGATCCAAAAGCTCATCAGCTCTGGGGATCGGGTGAGCATCAGTCTTGGTGACCGCATTGAGCCCACGGTAATCCACACAGAACCGGAGTTCTGGGGTAGCACCAGGTGCAGCAGCTTTTGGCACAAGGACCACTAGGCTAGCCCAGGGGCTACTTGATGGCTCAATCACTCCTAGCGCCAGCATCTTGGAAACCTCCACCTTGATGCTGGCCCTGACCTTATCAGCTACTCTGTAAAATGTTTGTTTTACAGGCAGACTGTCTCCAGTGTCCACATCATGGACGCACCAATGGGTGACTCCTGGGGTCAGGGAGAACAGGGAGGCGAACTGACTTAATACCTGGTGACAGTCCCTCTGCTGTTCCGGGGTCAGGGTAGGCGAGAGGTTCACCCCATCCACTGACCCATCCTTCTTCTTGGCTGACAGGAGGTCAGGGAGAGTTTCAATCTCCTCTTCCGCCTCGTCATATGTAGCCAAGAGCATGGTCACCTCAGACTTTTCAAAGTGGGGTTTGAGGCGGTTCACATGGAGGACCCTCAAAGGGTTCCTAGGAGACCGTAAGTCAACCAGGTAGGTCACTTCGCTCCTGCGCTCCACCACCTCATAAGGCCCAGTCCACTTGTCCAGGAGCGCGCAAGGCTCCACTGGCGCCATCACCCACACTTTTTGCCCAAGTTGAAACTCGAACAGAGTGGCATTCTGGTCGTACCACCATTTCATTTCTTCCTGGCTGGCTTCCAGTGAGTTGCCTGAAATGCCTAGTTTGGTTCCTGAAGGCCAGCATGTAGCTATATACATCCTGGGGGTTTACTAGGAGCCTTCTCCCAGCCCTCCTTCACCAAACTCAAGGGTCCTCTTACAGGGTGTCCACACAGGCGCTCAAAGGGACTGAACCCTAAGGACTTCTGTGGCACCTCTCTCTAAGCAAACAGCAGATATGGTAGGAGGACGTTCCACTTATGCCTCATGGGTTCCTAAAGACCCATAATCATGCCCTTCAGGGTCCGGTTAAATCTCTCAACCAGACCGTTACCCTGGGGGTGGTAAATCGTGGTGAACTTGTAGGTTACACTGCACTCCTTCCACAGAGACTTCATATACCTAGATATGAAATTAGTACCCCTGTCGGACACCACCTCTCTGGAGAACCCCACGCAGGAGAAAATCCTCATCAGTGCACGGCCCACTACGGGGGCTGTCACCATCCAGAGAGGGATGGCTTCCGGGTACCGGTTGGCATGGTCCACCAAGACCAGGATGAACCTGTTAACCATAGCTGTCTTGGGATCCAGAGACCCCATGATGTCAATACCCACCCTTTCAAAAGGGGGTGCTGACTACAGGGAAAGGTTGGAGGGGAGCCTTGCACATCCTTCCACTCTTACTACTCGCCTGGCAAGTCTGACAGGTCCTGCACTGAGTATCAGAACTCTTGTGCATTTAAGGCCAGTATAAATGGGTGACAAGCCTCTGAAAGGTCTTGTCCTGCCCCAAATGCCCTGCTAAAGGTACATCATGAGCCAACCCCAGTAGGAAGGCTCTGGTGCTGGGGTACCACCAGCGTACGGGCTAACCCAGGCTCAGCAACCTTAGGCTCACTATATAGGAGATCATTCTCCCAGTATATCAAGTGTGACCCGGACGGGTCACCTGCTGCCTGGTTTGCAGCCTGTTGCCGCAAACCTACAAGAGAAGGGCACTTTTTCTGCTCCTCACAGAATTCCTCCCTGGAGGGCCCTCCCTCCTGCTGCCATTCGGTCAGCTCAGGTAGGACCCCCGCAGGCTCCAGGGCCTCCCCTTAAGGTTTTCCTGCTCCCAGACCATTGGAACCTTGGGGGCCGGTTTCCCGCGCCCCCTTCCTCTTCTCTTTAAGGCAGGCACCTGGGCCACTGTTTCAGGCTCCAGGTCCTCTTGAACACCTTTACTGGCTGCCATAGACCGAGTGGTCACACAAGCCCACTCAGGCAGACCCAACATCTCCAAATGCGCCTGGCGCTCCACCTCCTTCCAGGGGGAACTCTCCAGGTCATTCTCCAGCAGACTACAGGCATGGATGGACTTACAATGACCTTCAAGGAACCTGAGAACCCCCCCCATACAAAGGGAACTAGCGCCACCTTGCAGAGGCGCACGGAGTTGTCTGCTGCCACTACAGGGTGAAGTACATTGGGAATCACCTGTTCCTCAGACACCCACTGACACCTAACAGATGTCAAACTGGCTCCTGTGTCTCTCAGAGTCTCCACCCTCCTTCCATTGATGGTCACCCACTGCCGGTACTTCTTAGTATTCTCAGGCAGAGAGATTTCTTGGACCATCTCTCGATCTCCTAATGATACTAGGGTCATAACTGCTTGCTCCTCCCCATTCCAAGGACTCAATTCCTCCCCCAACGCTACACTCACTAAACCCAGTGTTGGAGCACCAGAGGGTGCAGATGACTTCTTGGAGCATTTAGGGGCAATGTGACCCACTTCCTTACAGAAGTAACAAGTAGGAGGATCTCTGTTGTCCTGCTTGCCCTTATGGAGCCAGGACCTCTTAGCCTTGGGGGACTAGGGCCCTTTTACCTGGGAACTACTTTGGGGCCCCTTAGAGAACCCTTTGTGGTTACCCTTGTCCTCCCCCACCTTCTCCTTGGGACCCTGTACACCTTTGGTAGTGGTACCTCCAATCCCCTTGTGGACCCTGGTGCTAGTCCAGTGGTCTGCCTCCTCAGCAAGCTTACGGGGATCAGTCAGCTTACTGTCTAAAAGATGCTTGCGCAGCTCTGGAACACACAGACTACTCAAGGGCTCCCAACTAATTAAATCGCATAAGCCCTTAAAATCAGTTACCTTGCTGCCTTTCATCCAACCATCCAGTGCACGCGTGTACGCATTCACACACTCAACCCAAGTACTGGATTCCAGTTTCTTGAAGGTCCTGAATTTCTGCCTGTACTGTTCAGGAGTGAGCCCATATCTGAGGCATAAAGCCTCTTTCATATTGGCGTAGGTCAGGGTACCCATCCTTTCTAAAGGGGCTAAAACATCCCTCCCAGAAGCCTCAAAGTGTTTCCATAGGCCCGCCCCCAATGCTTCTCAGGCACCTCATTCATCCTCAGTGCAATCTCATATGCCGTGAACCATGCATAAATATCATCACCCCTTTGGTAATCTCGCACTAGGTCTTTGGGAATGTACACCTTACCCACCGGCAATGGTTGTGCGCTGCCACCATTTGAACTGGACTCAGCCTGTTTAACCTTCATGTCCATTTCCCTCATGCTTAACTCATGAGCTAAGAGAATCCTCTTCTCTTCCAAGGCGAGAGCGTTCCTGCTCTGCTCTGCTCGCTTTTCACTTTCAATGAGCAGCTTTTTTTCTTCTGCTTGAGTTTTAAGTTTTAAAATCTCCAGCTCATGCTCTCTGACCCCTTGGTTTTCCTCCAGCTCCTCTGGTGAAAAACTCCTCCCTGAATGGTTACTACCAGCCCCTGAGGCTGGTCCTTCCACTGGCAAATCCTGTGGACCAAATCCATTCCCTGGGTCATCCTCATCCACCTTAGCATCACCTGTCTCCGGAGCCCCTTTGGCTTCCCACCAGGCCCTCAAGGCCATATGCAGCTCCTCCTTCTTGGCGGGCGCTACTTTTCATGGGACATCCCAAAGATCTGCAGAATTGCCTCAATTGATCAACTTTGTAGGTAAGCAATGCCTCAATGTCAAACTCTAATTCTGCAGCCTCACTGGCTAATTGACTCCTCTGAGACAAGATGTGTGGCTTAAAGGTCGCTCAAAAATACAACCAAAAATCAAAAACAAAATATGTGGTTGCGTCGTGGTCTGCGCTAAAACTAGTGATATACACCAGTTACTGTGAGTGAATTTGCAAATACACGTTCAAATCCCAAACCGCTGACCACCAATGTTAGACCTGGGGGTCGCAAGTTGGCTGAGGTAGGTACCTTAAGCCAAATAGGGACCCTTGCTTCCACATCAGGGAAATCAAGAACACCTTCTCAGATAACCCCTGCTCACTCCCTCGGTAGCTTGGCACGAGCAGCCAGGCTTATCTTCAAGGCAAGTGTGTAAAGTATTTGCAACCACGCTCTCAGTAACCCAATGATGACACCAGAAATGGACTCCACACGAGTTTCATAAAAACAAGTATATATTTATATAAAAAGATATACGATGAGACCACACAATATGAATCCAACATATGCATATTAGTAATATTCCTCCTGGCCAGTTATTAGGCTAGCCAGCCCTTGCAGGTTGTGGCGATATTAATGAGCAGTTCTAGATGATCAACTGCAGTCCTAATGCAATGCTATGCAGTTCGTAATGCAAGAATCAGGCACTTCGCAATGTAAAAATAATGCAGTTTATTATGCAACAATCAAGCAGTTCGTAATGCCAAAATAATGCAATGCATAACGCAACAATCAGGCAGTTCGTTATGCAAACTAACGCGATGCGTAATGCAACAATCATGTAGTTCGTTATGCAAAAGTAGTGCAATGCATAATGCAACAATCAGGCAGTTCGTAATGCAGAAATAATGCAATGAGTAATGCAACAATAAGGTAGTTCGTAATGCAGAAATAATGCAATGCGTAATGCAACAATCAGATAGTTCGTAATGCAGAAATAATGCAATGCGTAATACACTAATCAGGTAGTTCGTAATACAGGAATAATGCAATGCATAATACACTCCAGCACCGATCACGGTGCTTTAGACGGTCTCTCCGCCACTCGTACTGACTCGCAGTCAGCTTCTGCCAACAGATGCCCCCAACACGGGTATGGTGTTAACCAAAGTGCAGCTCCGTACTCCGGCCCCGGTACTGCCGCTCCTCGGCAAGTACAGGCCGCGATACGAGCTGAAGCAGAGGCTCACGCTGCAAGAATAGGAGAGGCCGAGAGCGTCCCTCTCCGAGCCCGCACCCCGCCGCAGGCGGCGACACACGTTACCTGGGGAGTGCGACCTCGCTCTCCTCTCCTCTTCTCACGGCTTGGGCCTCCGATGTGACTTTGTGGATTCCAGGCCATTGGCGATAACGAAGATCTCAGGCTGCAACAATGCATACGCACACAGCGTTGCTGAGATTCTCTTGAGCTTCGGGTGTGCACGATCACAGGGCAATCCTGGCGAAGGTCTCAGGCTGCAAGAAGCACATGCACACAGCGTTGCTGCGACTCACTTGAGTTCTGGGTGCACACGATCACAGGGCAATCCTCACGAAGATCCCAGGCTGCAAGAAAAACACGCACACAGCGTCACTGAGACTCACTTGGACTCCGGGTAAGCACGATAACAGGGCAATCCACACGAAGGTCTCAGGCTGCACAAAGCACACGCACTAAGCGTCGCTGAGACTCACTTGGACTCCGGGTATGCACAATAACAGGGCAATCCGCACGAAGGTCTCAGGCTGCACAAAGCACACGCACACAGCTTTGCTGAGACTCACTTGGACTCCAGGTGCACATGATCACAGGACAATCCTCACGAAGGGCTCAGGCTGCAAAAAGCACATGCACACAGGATCGCTGAGACTCACTTGGACTCCGGGTGCACACGAGCACAGGACAATCCTCACGAAGGGCTCAGGCTGCAAAAAGCACACGCACACAACGTTGCTGAGACTCGCTTGGACTCCAGGTGCTCACGATCACAGGGCAATTCTGACGAAGGTCTCAGGCTGCAAAAAGCACACGCATACAGTGTAGCTGAGACTCTCCTGGAAACCTTTGTGTTCCTGAGTTTCCACAACAGGAAGCCAGCTCTCCTCGGGCCCTTGTGGTTCAGTTACTTCAGGACACAGCACACACCAAAGTCCTTTCAAGCAGGAGGACACAGCAAAGTCCCTTTAGCCTCTCCTTGGTTAAATCAGCAAACTGCAGGCCAGCCCCAGAACAAACAGCAAGGGTCAGTCCTTTCCTCCAGTCTCTTCAGCTAGTTCTTCCTTGGCAGAGGTTCCTCTTGACCACGAAGTAGTTTCAATCCTTATCAGTCTTGAGCAATCCAACGTTCAGGGGTTTCAGCTCTCATAGTTATACCCCTAAATGTCTTTGAAGTCTTTGTGTTCAGGGGGGCAATGACCCCTGTCCAAACCAGTTCTGGGTGTCTCCCTGCCTGTGACACATTCTTCCTTTTATAGTGGGGGTCTGGATCCTTAGTCACTCAGCAGGAGATGGAGCCATTCTTTTATGGCAGCAGCCCAGGCCTTTTCACATCCAGGGGCTACTCCTCCCCCCTACACTCCAGATGCAGATGAGCCAGTTGCTGTCTCACCTCCTCCCCTGGGACAAGACATTCCCCAGATCCTATCACTTTCAGATCCAGACAGTCAATACACAACCAGGCAGAGACACACAGGAATGTTAGAGCACAAAAACCCAGCCACTTCTAAAAGAGTAGTTTCTAAACACACAATGCAAAAACTACCTTCACCAAAAGATGTGATATTGAATTGTGAGTTCAGGCACACTAAGCTTCACCTTTCCATCTGAAGCCTTTGGGAAGATAGGCTGGAAACATATTACACAGCCTCCTCATTCTGTCCTAAGGGCAAGATGGCCTTTCAACAGTGAAAACAAAATGGAGATTATTTCACTGTCAGGACATGGTACACACCTCAGTATATATCCCACCTTTCACATGCACAACACCCTGCCCAGGGGGGTACCTTGGACCTAGCATAGGGGTGTCTGATGTGCAGAAAAAGGGAAGGGTAAGGCGTGGCAAGTGGGTGCATTTGTCGGGACAACATGGCAGTTTAACAAACTACGCACAGGCACTGCAGTGGCAGGCCTGTGTTCTCTCTGTTAAGGCTACTTGTGTGGGTGGCACAATTAGTCCTGCAGGCCCACTGGTAGCATTTGCATTATCAGCCCTGGCACACATTGTGCACTTTACTAGGTATTTTACTTGAAAGGCAAACATACCAATCATGGCCAACCAATTACCATTACACTTTATACAGGGAGCACTTGCACTTTGACACTGATCAGCAGTGGCAAAGTGCCCAAAGCACCTAAGCCAGTAAAACAAAATCCAACACAGCATCAAAAAATAGAGGCGGTAGAGGCATAAAGTCAGGGGTAATCACTCCAAGAAATGCCAGGTCTAACATATATTATTTTGTTTTCTATTAGGTAGTTGGTGTTCTTATGTGCTAAATTCATGGTATTTACGTTTTCAAAGGGTTGAGAGTTTATTAGTTGTCTCCATGTCATTAGATTTTCCTTCAGTTTTCGGTGTGTATGAATCACATTTATTACTCAATTTTTCTACAGTTGACCATTCAAGTTTGTCCTTGATCCATACTGTGTATTTAGGCCGCCTTCTGTTTCCAGTGCTGTAATGTGTCTGCTTGCTAGTACCAGTCCCAATGCTACTAGTTAGTGATGCATCCATTTTAACTTGGGTTACTGCTGTTGTCGTTGGGCCCGATTCACGAAGGGACTTATGCGTAGTAAAGTTACGAGTGAGAACTCTACGCGCTTGGGGCGGACTCTCCGCACTGCAGTTCTCAGTGCGGACATTCTTCCCTGAGTGTAGAGATTCTTCCCCGAGTGCAAAGGCTCTACCACGAGTGCGGAGATTCCACATTCAAACTTTACTACACGTAAGTCCCTTCATGAATTGAGCTCCTAGTGTGCATTGTTTAGGTTCTAATGTTATTATGGACCCCACTGTTCTCTTTAGTGTGTCAGTGATTCTTTCGCAAAAGCTAATGACCACTAGCACATGAGTATAACAGAACATATATGTATGTAGTCCTCCCCATCTGCACTGCATCTAGGGCACTCAAATTCATTCCTTGGTATATTATTCTGAGTAGTGTCACACGGTTCCTACTAAGACTGTGCGTTTGGACAACATATTCTTCAAAATAAGGGGACTGAGTCTATGTTGGCCCAATTCATAGCTAGCTCAAAGTGTGACATCTGGAACACTAAACCTGACATAGTAACAGATGGTGTCTGCAACCTCAGAACGTGACCACTCTGACTTCCCCAAGGAAATCAGAGAAACAGATTTATCCTTTTGTGGTTACCTTAACATGCCCAACAGGAGACAGAAGAAATACTCAGATTGGCATTTCAAACATTTGTTGATGTAGTTGGATTCTTGTGTAATACATGAGTTCCAATTATTAGAAGAAGAAAACAAAGCATTGTTACCAGCATTTAAAGAATGGTGAAGAAGATGAATAATTTAACCATTATAATGTTGCAGTGATGATATGAATATATATCATAATGATAACCCTACCTAAGACTAACTATAATACAGAGAGCATAGTAAGAAGTGCATTCTGCCAGATCTCTTGGAGCAGCCTAACTCCCCATTTGACTGCATGCGTGCTGTATCTGGAAGCCAGCCTGGTGTAGAACAGGCCGCCATCCTTTGCGGGATATCGTTGGAAATCGGCAGGGCTCGCAATCAGTCAAGGATAATCCATGCTCACAAGCAGTTTATATAATGAAAAAACGGTTCCATTTGCACTGTGTCTGAGGTCCTTTGTTAATGTTATTATTTGTCTTTTCGATTCAGAGCTGTCTCCAGGGGTCAAGTATCGCTTCAGCACTTAATTCTCAGTGATAGAGTGGGTCGAGCAGTCCAAGGCTTCTCAGGGGGAAGTAGACACATGGGAAGGGAATGAACACAGGCTCACAACTCAAAATAAGCACAACAATAAATGATTGTATAGTCAAATACTTGCTTTTATGAAAAAAGGAGTATTTATAAACCAACACAAGGTAAGATACGACCACTGTTCCCAATAACGTGCGCACCTCCGTTACAAGAAGCGCGCAGTGCTGTGTGTGGAGCACGCACACACACAGCACATCAACGAAGAACATTCGCGCCACTGCTTTTAAAAAGCGAGCGGCGCGAAAACCGGGTGTTTCTTTCATGTGGCTGCGGTGCATACTGTGTGCTTTTGTTTAAGTATTTATGTTAATTGCAGCTCCGTCACGCGCTGCAATTAACATGAATACTTTAACAAAAGCACACAATCTGCCCATCACCCTGCAGCTGCGCTCTATTATGAAAAGAAATTCAGCAAGTCTACAAACACGTTGTGAAAAGCACACGTCGTGTTTGTAGACTTGCTGAATTTCTCATCTTAACCAGCTGGGCTGCAGGGTGATTGTGTGACTTTGTTAAAGTTTTCAGGTTAATTGCAGCTCCAGACGGGCGCTGTGATTAACCTTAAATCTTTATCAAAGGCCCACAATCACCCCGCAGCCCAGCGCTGTTACGAAAAAAATGCAGCAACTCTACAAACATGGCGTGAAAAGCACACGTCGTGTTGGTAGACTTGCTGAATTTCTCTTAATAGAGCGCAGCTGTGGGGTGATTTACACTTACTTTTCTGTGCTTGGCATAGTGTGCCACCCTACTTGTATTTTCCTGTTTCTGTCATTGCATTCAGCTATATGATACAACAAGCAGTGGTCGAAGTGGGCAGGGAAGGCAGGGCACAGCGTGGCCCTACTTCTACAATTTCATGAAGTCCGTTCCCCTACTTTCTTATTTCAAATATGCATCCCGGACGGCAGAAATCGCCAAGGCCGATTGTTAAGGCTCGGCTTTTGGGGACGGGCGGAACGGGCAGAGAAGGAAAAGGACTCTGTCTTTTCCTTCGTGCCCAGAGAAGACAAGGACCATGGTCAGTTCTCCTGCCGCTGGCAGTGGCAGCTGCCCCTCCTCCCCCCTTTTGTTCCCCCTCTTCCCTCTCTTTCTGTCTTGCTCCTCCTCATTTAGTGAAAACCGAGACTTCAAGAAACAGGTATTACCTTCTCTTTCCTCCTTTTGTTTATTTGCTCCCCTGTGAAATGGATCCAAAAAAGAAACACTTTTGCTGGAATCTCTTCTGCCATTTTTCAATTTCTAAGTGCACTCTCGGGGTGGGTGGATAGAAATAAAACATTAAAAATATGAAAGATAAGTAACTAAAGCAAAACAGGGCCAGATGGATTTCTTCACACCTAAACACATTAGCGCCACTTTACAGTGTTTGCCAGTGAAGCGCTACTTTTGTTTTCTTGTCGCTCTTTGAACAACATTGTTTTCCCTGGGTGGGAAAGTGCACTATTTCCTGGAGGTACTGAAATACCAGCTTGATGGGTGAATTGGAAAACAAAATGTGTACAGCTGCTCTGTATTCACAAACGTGGTAATTTTAAACCATACTGTTTATGTTTTGTAAGGATATAAGCAATAGGCATTGAAACGGGTCCCTTCTGGGCCTTGTAGTCTGGCCTTAACTTTTCAGGCAAACGCACTCACTAATTTCTGAATAATGAGTGTAAAAAGAAAAAGGTAACCATGTTGTTCTTGCTTACATTTCACATGCTTTAATTAATCTTGCATTCCCTGTGCGTGTTTGCTTTTTTTAGGATGTTAATTGTTTTTTAGGCAGCATATTGCTCTTGTCTAGTGCGTCATTTGAATTGAGTCATAACCAGGTGTTTATAGCTGGTCATTGCAGTGCAAGTTTCTCTCAGTGGAGCAGTATGGTGTTTAGTGGGGGAGAGGATGTGGCACTATGGTCAGAGCTGCTGAATTTGAAACTGGGGAACCATGTTCAGCCTTCCTGACCAGTCCACCAGATCACTCCCCCTGAGGGAGCACATTCCTATGCTAGACCTTAGAAGGCCCGCAAGATCTTAAAATACCTGGTGTCATAGCACCAGCAGGTGGACCCTAGCAGTGGCAAGTGTGGGTTAACCTTGAAGGTCTGTCCGCCACAATTTATTCTGAAGTTCACCTCCAGTCTTGCAGGCAGGCCTATGGAGCAGCACACCATAGAGTGACTGTCACTCTGTCACTGAGGTCACAGGACCCTTGAGCAGGGTGGCTCTAGGGCAGTGCGACCGCACCAGGCGCTGACCAGCCGAGGTCCGCGCAGCTAAAGGCGGTGGGGCAGAGGGACCAGGTAAAGGGGAATTGTGAGGGACGACGCCGAGGTGAAAATTAAATAAATAATTCATTTTCCCTTGGCATCGTCCCTCGAAATCCCCTCTTACCTGGCCCCACCGCTGTTACCTGCACAGACCGCAGCTGGCGCTGACTTCAGGTGGATGCATCATGTTTGCAAGTGTAATATGGTTTTAAAAGCACTTGCTGTCTCCTTCTTGGCCTCCAACAATTTTCGGCAACAATACAAATGGAATGATAACTCAGCCGTCTCCTTCTCTTCTTTTTCTTCTTCCTCATATCAGTCCCACTCCACATTTACCCACTTTCCCCATCTCCCCATCCCATTCTTGACTCCTTTTCCCTCTCACTGCCTGTTCTTTGCTTTTTCTCTTACCGGTTTTCCATTCTCCTTTCTCCCTCCCAGTTCTCCAAAGCCTCTGGCTGCCTTTCTCTTTCTGTCCCTCTCTTACCAATTTCTCCATTACCACTTCCCCATTTCTTGCCTTTGCGCCCTGACTTTTTTCTACTTTGTTCCTCTCGCCCCCTTTCTCCGCCACTAAATCTTATTTCTCACTATTCTCCTCTCCTTTTCCTTCAGGCTATGTTACAATTTTGAAAACACATACCACTATCCCTGAATATTATATGGAAGCACATTTAGAATTTGGACCAGTGTGCCTCTGCAGTGTGGGTGACCTGGCCAAAAAGGACATGAAAAAGCTGAAATTGAATCATAAATCCAAAGCTGTTCTAATCAGGGCCCCCGGAAATAAGTTTGGCCGTGGCACTCAAAATCCTTAAGATGTCCCTGTGCATTTGGTAAAGTTTTCATGTTAATCGCAGCACCCATCATGAGCTGCAATTAACACGAAAACCTTAACAAATGCACACAATCCCCCCGCAGCCCAACCGTATTAGGAAAAGAAATGCAGCAACATAGCTGCCAAGGTTTTAAATTGCAATGTGGGATGTTTTCATAATTTCACTGTAATTATTAGTGCCATTTGAACAGGGCTGGCTTTAGTGCTGGTGGCGCCTGGTGTGACAATGTTTGTCGGCGCCTCAATGACCACCTCCGCCACGGATACTCTCATTACCAACATTTAACAGTGACCCTAAAGTCTCCATAGCCCTTCTCTCTTTCATATTTATTTTGTTTAATAGCGCCACTCATACCAGTGTAAGGTGTTAAGCACTTTACATCGAATACACATTACACAGAGACAGTGAATCATAGTGTGTAAATCAATGTATAGGAAATGTTACATCAGACAGAGGAATAAAATGTCTCTTAACAGTGCTGGGCTGCTAGGGTTTTAAGCAAACGTTTGTAGTGATATTTGGCTCTGCACACACACGCGGTGTGGTTCGTGGCGCACATAGCCATGACTGCAGCACACACAGACCCTACACTGCCGCACACAGAGGAAAATAATTAGAGGGAACATTGGATACGACATTCACAAACAATACACAGTCCTCCGAGTTCAGGGATTTAGTGTTTCATAGCCAAGTTCCTGAGTCTTATCAACCTCTAGGTAGCAGTAGAGGTTATTCCCTAGTCTCTGTAGGTGACATTCATGTTTAGCCCCACCAGTAGTCCGAGTCTCAGGAGTCCCACTCCGACTCTCTATTAAAGTCAAAAGTGTTCCAAGTAAGCTCCCCTGGTGCCACCTGGCCCCTAAATCAGTCTTGCACCAGCAGGATTCAGCTGCCTCCAGTAAGTCTTTTACATGTCACCCAGGAGGGCTGTGGCCAGGTGTCCTTGAGTTCCTCACATGGAATCCTGCAGTGGCCGGGAGGTTCTCTGTGCTCCTCAGTTGCTTAGTAAGATTCTCAGGATCCTTTTACTGGTGGAGGCAGGCCATCCAACGATCATACAGGGTCACCGTTCCTCCTCTGTGCATGGGCGGTAGCCCCCCAAGCATAAGGGGTTGCTGACTTGGTACAGCAAACCGGCTACAGCCCCATCTGCACAGTAGCAATCTTCATGGTGTCCCAATCTGGCATACGGGGTTGCCAACTTAGTATCGCACACGGGCTACGGCCCAATCAGCACAGCAGTAATCTTCACGATGGTCCAACTTGACATATGGGGTTTCAGACTTGGTACCGCCCATGGACGATTGACCGTTTGATGCAGTGATGGCCACTGCTCACTTCACGGGTGGTTCTCTTTTGGCATAAGGGGGTCTCCGAAGTTTCCCTGTACACAAGCAACAACACGATTGGTGAAGCAGCCGTCTCCTCCCACATCACTACGGGGATCTCCAGGATCCCCCCAACTAGACCTTGATATCTCCAACACTCTCCATTTCCTCACAGGGCACACTAGTCTTGGCAAGCAGGCAGGCGCTGGTGCTCCAGGTTCCAAGGGACAGTTGGTCTTAGATTCCCTGGGTGATGTTCCCTCGCCCAGCAGGGAGACTAGAAGGCCTTGACGCCCAGTGCTGGTCACAGGCAGAAGTCTTACAGAGCTTGTCCTCCTCGCACAGCCCGATTGGCTGCTTTACAGTTCGCAATTGTTAGGGTCTCAAGCTCCCATATGTATAGTCAGTCCAGTTCCAATTTCCAGAAACCAAATGTGATTTAGGGTCTGAGGGCCTGGTTTTGATCTCAGCGGATGGGTTACTCCATCACAACGGTGACGAATATCCCATCCACTGAAATATAAATCCCATACAATATAATGGGATTTATAGATATCCGTCACCATTGTGTTTGAGTAACCTGAGATCCAAATCAGGTCCCGAGTCTTAGACATTTATGGTCAGGTCTGCTTCCTCTTGAAGTACCCTCTCCTCCAATCTATCTTCCTCCAGAAAGCAGTCTGTCCCAGCAGAGGCAACCCCAAGCCCCACAACTCAGGCCATGGGAGTGACTAGAGGTTCACACCTGGATGTCAGCCACAGTGATATGTGTATCTAAAAGTTACCCCAGTGTCTCAGCCCAACTCTTCATGATTCTCTTATCAGGCCCATCTGAGATGCACCCAGACCCTTCCCAGTGACCTATCTCAGAATCAAATATCACCCTTTGAAGTCTACTGAAGAGCCTGTCTGTCCCTTACTCCAGTGTGCCCCACCCAGCTTACAGGAATGCAGCAAAACACAAATCAGTCTGGGGGGATTCCTTTACCTCCTCTATTATTATTATTATTATTAGCGCAACGCTACCCACACTGGGTTTCCTGGCGCTTTGAGACAGATATGAGCATCCAGAGCATACTAACTCAAAACATCCAGAAGTTCAACTGTTTCCAAAAAGTGGTCAGAATGGTACAACTTCTCAAGAATAGTGGAAGGTCATTCCTCAACTTAGGACACTGGTCAGCAAAAGACCGGCTATCCATATGGGTCAGTTTAACTCTCTGGAATGCGCATAGGGTGAGGTCACTGGAACGTAGGGTGCGAGATGGCTGAGGAGATAACAAGGGCCAGCTTCAGAACTAGCTCTGCACACAAAGCACAGGGCCTTGAATTGGATCCTTTTCTCCATCCTGAGCCAGTGCAACTCCCACAGAAACGAGGAGACAGATGCACCTTTTGGGGGCCTGTAGACCAGCCTTGCTGCTGAGTTTTGGACCACTTGCATGCTTCTCATGGAGGCTTTGTCCACTCACAAATAGAGGACGTTGCAGTAGTTCAATCTAGAAAGGATGAGTGCCTGAATGATTGTCCTTTGGGCTGGAAATGGAAGAATCCAAAGGATTTTCCACAGCCATCTCAGGAGAGCAAAACAGGTATCAGCCATGTTCGCAACCTGGGGCTTCATGGACAGCTTTTTGTCTAACGAGGAGCCCAGGTTTTTCACTTTTTGGGCCGGAGCAGGAGGACATTCAGGTTTTCAGGCCAGTCCGGAGGGTCCCATAGGGACGGGTTCTTTCCCAGCACCAGTACCACAGTTTTTTCGCCATTAAGTTTCAGGGAGATTGTGTTCATCAATGCAGCAACCTGGTTCAGACAAGAATTCAGAGCTTCAGAGTTATGGACATGAACGGATGACAAAGAAAGATGATCGGAGTGTAATCAGCGTAGGAAAATAAAGTCAGGCCAAAGTTTTCCACCAGATCAGCCAAAGGGCGGACATGCATATTAAATAAGCCCAGACGTAGGGCTGAGCCTTGAGGAACCCCTGAGGTAAGAGGGAGTTGTGTGGAGGAGGTGTTTACTGAGGAGACCTGGAAGGTTCGGTCACTCAGGAATTATGCCATCTAAGATAAGACCGAATCTTGTAACCCTACGCAGGCCAGTCTCTCCAGCAGCGGGGCATGCGACAAAGTATCGAAAGAAGTGCTGAAATCAAGTAAAATCAGAGCTGCCATCTTGCCATCATTCAGGAGTCATCTGATATGTTCTGTGGCTCCTTAAGGGCGGATTCCGTACTGTTGCCAGCTCTGAACCCTGACTGTGCAGGGTGGAGCCATTTGTGGGTCTCCAAAAAGGTGGCTAGTTGCCTATTGACATGCTTTTCCACGATTTTGGGAAGCATGGAGATTGTTCTGTAGTTGGAGCAATTAGAGAAATCCAAATTGGGGTTCTTCAGGAGGGGGAGAACCATGGCATGTGTCCACAGCTGAGGAATATGCCCTGCCTGTAAGGAGGAGTCCCACCAACAACCTCAAAATGTCAGGGTCAAGGATATTAAGCTTCGCAGGGTGAAGGGGATCTGAGGGGATCACGATCTCATGGTCTGAACTAATGATCGAAGTACCGGTAGGTCTATCATGTCCAAAACATTACGCTTCTGAGTAGCTGTTTAGGGTCAGAAAGTTCTTGCACTACCCTAAAAAGTGTTTGGGGACAGAGATGATTTGTTTTGAGTAGAAAGTGGCTTGAGTGGCTCTACAGAGCCCATGGTAGATTTGTAATGCCTGTTTATATTTGAATTTAGAAACTTTATCATACATGAGCCTCTAGACTCTCTCTAGACCCTTATTTGCTGTTTTCACAGCACCAAATACCTCAGTAAATCAATAGGGCGGGAGCATGAGTCCTGTCTGGACGGGTTGGTTTAAAAGTCAGGACAGAGACCATTGAGTCCTGAAGCCAGGATTCAATCCAAAGTTGATCAACCTTAGCCAATTGAGCTAAGATGGACATTGTATACCTCAATAGTGGTTGATGGCTGAGGAATCCAGCCGTGACCAGTCTCTGGTCTTGAGCTGTAGTCTGCCCTTCTCTCTTAATGAAGCCAGGCTAGTCCCTACTCAGAAGGGTATAGCATGTTGATCCTACCACAACAGAGGCACTGTGGGGTCAGAAGTTTGAAAAGATCTGATCCAAGAGATGGCCTGCTTTATGGGTTGGAGTAGAATTGATAAGGTTCAGGTTCAGAGCTCTGAGGTTCTCAATCAAGGTCTGACCAAATCTGCAATGACTGTCCTCTAGGTGGATATTCAAGTCGCTCAAAAGAGTAAAATTGGCAGACTTAACAATAAGGAGGCGCCGGTAGATTGGCAGCAATGTACACCAGTTACCAGCATATCCCGGAGGAGGGTATATTAGGATGCCGTAAATAATAAGTTTGAGGGTGAGTTCCAGAAAAAGGGAGACAGCTCAACAGTCTGTTATATATAGTTCGTGGATTATGCATTTATATATGTTTTTAAATAAAATGGTGATCCCCCCTCCAGGTTTGTTGGGCTTATCCCTCCTCAACATGAAGTAGTCTTGAGGTAGGACCGCTATCACATCAGGTGTAGAAGCCTTGTGGAGCCATGTTTCTGCAAGAAATATGGCATCCGGGGCATGATCTGTCACATGTTCCTCCAGTCAGCCCTGTGTCTCCAAAATGGAATCCAGAGTCTTCAATGTATTGTACCATCACAGGCACACGTAACACCCAGCATATGAGGTGCACTCGCACTGTACAGCACTGCTTTATCCATGTATTGACCATTCACAGGCACACATATACTCAGCACATGTGTAATACACATTAACTGAGCAGTACTACACACCAAACAGAGGCCGGGGGTGAGTTAAGGAGAGAGCAGCGGAACTTTAAATGAGTGAGCCTGTCGGCTTCACTCCAATCACACAAGTAACAAGCATTTGCAATGCAATAGGTCTCGCATTTACGTGAGTTTGAGCTATTGACATTGCAAATAACAAAGCCTTTTATTTTTGTTTTAGTTTTTGAAACAGAAATAAAAGGCATTGTCATTTACAATGCTAATTGCTTAAACTTGCGTAAATGCGAGACCTATTGCATTGCAAATGCTTGTTTATATAGTAGGTTGGGGTAATACAGCTTGTTGCCACGTGTAAAGATACACTTTGAGACTTGAGTTGATATGTGATACCTTTATTTATACCTCAATCAGGAGCACACAGAGAGAAACCTCCTTCTAGGACTACTCCTTGTGCCGTTTATCGTTCTTTCCAACCGTCTTTCTCCCGAACTCGTGAGAGTTCTACATGACGGGTTAGAACGACAACAATGACAACATTCCTACATTCTGTCAATAACATTCCTAAATTTCATCAATACCACAGCTTGATTGACCCACAGCATCTGCTGTTCCTCAGGGGCGGGGCAAGGCTGTGGACCCTTACAGCCCTGCCAAGTACCACCACCTATCAGGGGTTAGGCTAACGCATTTTGGTGCTGGTGTACGCATCACTGTACTCATTGCCGGCCCTAAATAGGACTGTTCTGGACAGCGACCTGAGCAGTAAGAACATTTGGAGTTTGTTGCAGGGGTGGACGAAGTCGTTGTGGTGTGAGGAAGTTGGGAGGGGGCAGGGAGTTGACAGGGTGCTAACAATAAGGCTGGAATACATTAAGGGCTGATTAAAGAGTCTTTAATGGGACCGATTGAGACGAAGTGGAAAATACCAGCTTATGATGGTATATCATTAAGTCTGGTAGCTCCCTGCTGCGCCCCTCGGAATATTGGCGTCCCGGGCCTAGGGCCAGCTCGCCCCGGACCGAACGAAAGTGCATTAGCCGCGCCAATTATAGCGCTCCCTTAACCTCCTTAGGTGTGCTAGGAGCTCAGGCTGCATAGCATTAGCAATTGCGCTGACGTGCAGCACTGTGCTTGAAAAGTGGCGCTGATCACTTTTGTTTTAATAAATGACTTACAACCTAATGGATAAATGGAAGTCTGCTCTAGCTGCTCGGCGGGTAAATATCAGAAACTGAATTTGAACACAAGTGTGCCAGTGTCATTCAGTGTTTTTGTTCTCAAGTAAAATAAACAATATCCAGACCCAGCAGACATTCCGTGCTCTCATCCCCGGGCAGTTCCGAAGGGTGTCGCCTTGCCCGTTGATGTCTTTTCAACAGGGTACCTGCACTAACGTGATCACGCAAGCTCTGATTGGCATGAGGAGAATTGACACTGGCAGGCTGAGGCAGTTTTGGTTTTGATTGCCTCTCAGCAGACGTCGCATTTTAATGGCTTGGCACCTTTTATCCACAACTGCCCTGGCTGGCCGATCTCAAGATTGTCGGAAATTAGCCAAGACAAGAATGTTGTATCAGTGGCAATTTATCCTGCGCATGCCATTATTATCATGATCCCACATAACAATGCCAAATATCATGTGGCTATTAACACTCACATGTTATCACCCCTGTTTCAGATTCACTCTCGTTTGGGTGTCAGTGCCGCTTATATGCTGCCAGAGTCTAGAGCACGCATTGTAATTTGTTCTAAATCCAAGACAGCATGTTTTGGGAACTCTGAATACCTGTCTGAAGTAGGCTGTTTAGGCACATGCTTAACAGGGCAGTCCATTTTACGCCGGCCTGCAGCCCCCTGCTGGAATCCGGTCATGCCGTGTGACTGGCAGGGTCTGTTCTAGTCCTGCAGCCCTCGACCCCGATCGGAATAAACAGCACCTGCACTCCGCATGTGTTACTCCCACCACTTCAATGTTAATGGGAAATTAAATGTATCCCCAGTTTTCCAAAATCGTCATCGTTTAAGGGTCTGTGTGTATTAGTGACCGCACACAAACGTCGCAGCTGTGTTATACTATGAAGGTACACAAAAGGGCAATTCTTTTTTGTTAAATGTGTCGCAATACCTGGCACACATTAACGGTGAAATATCATGCATACTCGCCCTGAAAACAAGCAAAACAGAAAGCAGCTCCACACCCGGGCCAGGGAGAAGACCTGGGAGGGCGAGGGCTGCCCGCGCATGCGCGGTACCTGTAACTTTTGCGTGCCCAGTGGCAGCGCGTGCAGCCGGTGCAGGCAGCTCCTGTCCCCTTCCGGGGCTCCCGTGGTGAAGAGGGAGCCCCAGCGCCAGAGAGGAAGAGCGGGAGCTGAGGTCCCGGGTCCCAGGAGGGGGCCCGGGTGAAGAGCAGCAGATAGCAGTGCTGGGCTTCCATGCCTAAGGAGAGAGCCCCTCGTCGTGCTGGCAGAAGTATAGAGAAGGTGGAGTGCTCCACAAGTGCGCCGCAGCCAGCCGCCGTTCAGGAGGATTCCCCCCGCAGATCGGGTGAGTAGGGGATTCTCCATTTGTCCAGTGGTTGTGTCGATGAAGGCACAGTGTCAATGTTTATTTCCTGAGCGGACCCGCCGTTGCGGGCCGCTCCAACGATGGGGCGAGTTTTAAACAAGCGCTCGCCATGACATTTTCGTTTGGCTTTTTCTGCCGTGGCCTCGCCTGCTAAAAGGTTTCTTATCTTTATGGGGCCATGTGTTTGGCCCCATAAAGATAAGAAACCTTTTACTTTAGAAGGAAAGCAGGCGAGGCCGTCCAAGTGGGACGGCAGAAAAAGCCGAGCGAAAATGTCACCAACAGCTCTTTCCCAATGGCTGGCCGCCGTTTAGCATAAATGGTGACGCTGGCCAATGGGAAAGAGGGGCGGGGCTTAAAGCCCTTTACTGAAAAATCCCCAAAACGTTAAATCTCGCCAGCGAGACTGCGCATGTGCGCAGCCTACGCTAGCGAGACCTAAAAAGGAATTGTTCACTCCCATTGATCACTACATGGTAATCTGCCACCACCGCGCTTGTGCTGCTTAACTCCTGGCAAAGGCAGTAGCCTTTCACCACTATGAGAGTAGCGCTTTGGCCACTCTTCTCTGTCAAAAAAGACCGCAATCTGTGAGACAGGCCTATGTCATGGCACACACGCATAATCCATGTTCGCCCATGACAAAAAAAAATCAGCATTGGGGATCCAGACATCATAACAGTTGTGCTCGTCCATCACCATGTGAGGGACGTTTCCATCCCAACACCAGGCCACTAATTTCTTCACAATGCTGGAGTTTGTTTCACAGCACACTTGCATGCATATTTGTCCTGGAGATTCTCAGGCATTAGGAAAGAAAATGCTTCCAATATTGCTTTCTCTCCATGAGGTATGTCCCTTACAAAGAATGGAGACCCGTCATCCTCAGCCAGAATGATGTCACAGGCTTTCGACAAGCGTGAGCACAAATTTCCTTCATAGTGCATTATATGTCATCCTCAATTTGTATTTCTACATTAAAAACTCCATCAGGTGTGTTTACATGTCCTCTGGCCTTTCAACTTGAATGTATTCCATAGTAGGAGCCGTGGATAGATGCCCTTTGAAAGCCTGATGACCTATTCTTACTTCTGATCTGTTGTCCAGAAGCACTACTGCCTATATCCCTTAATCCCGAAGGACACCCAGTTACTATAGTGTGTTTATTCTTTTTAGTAGTCAAGCCTTTCACTTTCTTCTTTGTACAGTAATCATTTGAATCCAAACCCTTCTTTCTACACACTGCTCAGTATCTCGAGAATGCTCGTTCTTAGCCTTCCTGTCTCTCCCACATGGATCTTCCCACAGACCCACTGTTTTTAAAATAATTATGGCCTCGCTGGAGGCATTCATCACTGAGCATGGCTTTGAGATACTGTCCTATACAGACGATACTCAGCTGATATCTATTGCTGAAAAGTAAGAGCCTACTAAAATGGATTCTGTGAGTGCATGATATCCGTGGGCCTCTAGATGCAACAGAATTGCCTCAATATGAATGGGCAGAAGACTAAGATTGTCCTGTTTGGCAAGGCAAATGGTATATGATCATATGACTGGTGCCGCTCAAACTTGGAGAGGGCCAGAAATCTGGGCATTCTTAAAGACACCACACTTAGCATATGTTGGCCTCCATAGCAAGAACCATAGACTGCAGAAATCTGTGCCTTCATGCTAAGGAAATTATTTAGATGGATACCTCGGCACTGTAGGAAGCTTATCACTCAAGCCCTAATTACTAGTTGATTTGATTATGGCAATGCACTGTATTTGTGCATTAATCACTCATTTATCATGCCTCCAAGTCGTTCAGAATGCGGCAGCCAGACTAAATTGTCTCCTGTCACCAAGAGCAGCTTCAAGGCACCGTCTTAAATCTCTTGACTGGCTGTCCATTCGGAAGCAAATTATTTCAAGCTTCTCTGCCATGTTTACAGACCACTTTATACTAGCAGCCCTCATTATCTCTGCACTTGAGTCCGTTTTTACTCTCCCAGCAGGGCCCTCAAGTAATACACCTTGCTCTGGCTTGTCCTTGCCGCACCCACCGTGTTAAAAGCGGCGGCTGCTCCTTTTCGTACTTGGCTTCCTAGCATTGGAACAAGCTACTGCTCGCCAGTAGTCCATGCCAGAAATGAGACTCTTAAAATTGGCTTAAAACCTGGCTTTACTAAATAGTGGTCTGAATGGGTTATGGCAGGTAGCTCAATCTGTATAGCCTCTGCGCCGGTATACTTCCTTGGGCGCTATATAAAAAAAACTTTAACATAACTACCCACCACCAATCTTCACCTGAGAGGGACAGAAAGACTGCTGGGCTCATTCTGGGGAGAGGATGTGGTCTGACGGCTAGACTGCCAACTTTGGAGCTGGGAAACCAAGGTTCTAGCCTCGGGGTCGACTCCACATCCTGTGATTCTGGGCAAATCACTTAATCTCCCCGTGCCTATTAAAAAAACTTTAAAAAAATGAATGTGTCCTTGTGCAACATAACTGGCGCTCATGTAAAGCGCTCCAATACTTTCGGGTTGAGATAGCGCTATATAAATCTGTAAAGAAAAAAAAAGACACGGCCCAATGCCTGGGTGGGCCACCCCCCCCTCCAAATCCATCCTCACCCCCACCCCTTTTATACAATTTCTCCCTGGTGTCTAGTGAGCTTTCTGCCTCCTGGGGAGTGGATGGGAGGTAACCTCCCACCAATCTGGGGGGGGTGGGGGGTGCATGGCCTGTAGTCAGATTGGGTCACCACCACCTTGACACTGTATTGGGCTTTCTGGCCTCCCAATCAGGAAGATTGGGCATAAAACCCCCAAATCTGTCCCCCGGGGCGGGGGGGGGGGGGCGAAAGACTTTTGGGGTGGTGGCACAGCACATGGCCAGGCAAGATTGTGTTGTGCCTTTTGAGGTTGGGCGGTGGCCCTTTGCCAGGGTGGGTTGCCCTATCCATTTTTTTTAACAAACGTGATCCCTGATAGCACCAATCAGAGTAAAACCTGATGGCGCCAAATGGCGTCATCTTATTTCACTTTATTTACTGTGTCGTCAGTGTGTTTTGTATGCTGTATGTGCTGCCTATCACAGGAAACAAAAAAACAACTCAGGTCTTGAGGGAAGCTCTTTCCTTGCATCCCGATTTTCGTTTTTAAAAAAAAATGCTTCTGGAGCTTACAGCAGAAGCATTTCACCTTTAATGTGGTGGACCACCACACTGCGGGGTTGATGCAGTGGACATCAATGGGTCATCCAATACATTTAAGAGGTTAACTGAAATCAATCCTCGACAGACAGATTATCCTATTTCCCCAAGTTATCTCTGATCTCATAATGTGAAATACTCATATCTTCCTGCAGACTACTTATCTTGGTCTAATTCCGATTTCTAAAAGATTTCTTTCACGCAATGCAAATACTCACCAAGGGGCTTATTTATGGAGCCCTGCAGCACTTTGCACCAAGGAAAGTGGTACATGTGGGACTCAGGGATCTCATTCCTATTTATGAAGCAACGCAAAGCCATCCTGCGTGGCTTTGAGTGGCCTCATAAATCATGAGTAAGGAGACGCAGTGCAAATCACTACGTTGCCTTACTTGGCACCCGGAAGGCATTCCATGGGTGTTGCGGCGGTTTTTCCCCATGCAACATCTGTGGAACGTGACGCTGTCCCAGATTTACAAAAGTGAATTCAACCTGGAGAAGCACCAAATCTGTACACCTTCCTAGGTGAGGTGTAAGGAGGAGCAATATTTATTTCTCCTTATTTTTTCCCGTTGCTATGTGTGCTGCTTGGTGCAGCACACATAGAAAGAGGAAAAAGCCTCCTAGGATCATAAAAACAATCTTGCATGAAATGGAGGCACCGTTGTGCAAGGATGCCCACGTTGTCACTAGGCTGCCGAAATGGTGCCAGCGCAGGGAGAAAAGACAGGAATGCACCGTATTGCTTAATTACAGTGCATTCCTGTCCTTCCACTGTGGTGTAGGGCAGCACAGCAAGGTGTGATGCCCTATGACAAGATCCCATAAATAAGTCCCCAAATGTTTTGCCAGTATTTTTAAATCATATATTTAAATTACCCCAGTTCTCAAGTCCACCTCTTTTGACCACGTCACTGACACTCTTAAAATACATTTGACTTACACTATCCTCTGAATTAGCCTTGTAACCACTTGCTCACATCCTGCAATAAACTCCAAACATACAAGCAGTGAAATCTAAAATGTATTCACTTGTTCGTAAATAGAGAAAAAACACAACTATGGAGCAACTGAAAGCCTACAAACATGCTCTGATTGTCCACGCATCTACCCTCACGATTGCCAAATCATCCTGCTACCAGGATCTAAACTGACTTTTCTCCCACCCTCAAAGATTTACCTACACCATAAATATTTTTATTTCCCCTCCACGTGCACGTCAGCCATTCCTTCCTGTCAGATGAAGACGTTCCCTCCTCTGCCTCCTGTAAGATCTCAAGCATTCGAACTAATTTCGCAGCACTTCACTTCAGCCCACCCACTTCCACTTCTCGAACACTTCTTACTCATCTTAAAATCTCTGTAATATGCACTGGAGCTCTCCAATGTGAACTGGAAGGTTGTCTGCTTGTTTGTGTTGAATCTGTGAAAAAAGTAAATGATGTACTTTCCCGCCTCTGTGGCAATCGTCTCCCTCCCTCTCCCACTCTGTCCATTTCCCGCCACACGTTGCTGATTGAATAATACTCATCCAGAAGCCTTGGTCTACTGCTTAACTCTCTCTCAAGCCTGGAAATATTCATAAGGGGGACTTGAGGGGAGGGTAGCCGACCGCAGGGAGGTCCCCCCCCACCCCCGGGCAGTTTGGGAGGGGCAGGGGGAGGGCTTCATGCCAGCCATTTTATTTTGGGCTATATATTTTTATAGCCCAATTGTAGCCCAATTATAAAGGCTTTGGGCTCCTGCTCCCGGCCACCATTTTAGGTTTGGTGACCTGGTGGCTGGGAGCTTTAGTGCAGATTAGTTTTTGTGAAGTATTTTAGTGTTTTTTGGTGGGCTTTTGGTAGGCAGATTAGTTGTAGGTTAGTTTAGTGGGTTTGTAATTCAGGGCGATATTGAAGTATGTGGCGCCCTTACCTTCGCAATGGAAGATTATTGTGTGCTGGAGGCTCTCCGGTTGCTGAGTGAGGCGGGCAGGATGGATATGGTTGTGGGCACAGTGCCGGCACACCCTGCGCGGCAGGCTTCCGCGGGTGTTGCGGCGGCGGTGGCCGCCTGCACTTCGCCTAAACGATGTCGCATCTCCCCGGTGAGTGAGCTGGTCTGCCCACGTGGCAAGAAGGCGGCCCTGGCGTATGCTGGGCGGATCGGGGGCGGGGAGGGCGCCGGGTCGATGGAGGATGTGGTGCCAGGGGACGGGGAATCTCTGGCAAGGTGCGCGGCTCCGGTGGCGGAGCCGCGGGAGGCGCTGCGGGCCACGGCACCTGTTGAAAGGGCTGTCTCCGCGCCCGCTGTGATTGGGAAGCGTGGCGGGAGGCGGGGCGGCAGGAGGCGCGCGACTTCTCTGTCGGCCGCTTGAGTGTCAACTGATGCCGGAGCTGGCGGCCTGCTTCTGGGACCGTGCGCCGCCCAATTAGCTGCGAGGGTGGGGCGAGGCAGCTGGGAGGTGGGCGGGGAGCCAAGGGATTCCCCCGCAGGAGGGCCGAGTGGGTATGAGCAGGGTAGCTGGGAGGGGAAAACCCCTGTTCACCCTCGCCTATCTCTGGTGTGGGGGAGGCGAGAGGTTCCAATGCACAAGAACGAGGCAATGAGAGAGAGCCTTTTTCTGCTGGGGAGTTGGAGTTAGGCGTTGAGGGGAATTTAGGTAGTCCTCTCCTTTTTTCGCCTCCATGCTCTGTGAGGGGTGGGACCTGGTCGGTTGGGGGGAGTTCCAGGGGGATGGGGAATGGGTCCAGGTGGGAGGGTGGAGGGGCACCAGAGGGTATCTTTCAGTCGGGGAGCAGTGGCTGAATGGGCAGGCCCCTCATATAATCGGGGTGATTCTGGGGCTTCCATATTGGGGGCTTGAGACGTGGGGGAAGTGTCCGGGGGCAGCGTTTTGGGCCCGGATGCTGAGGTGGCGGGCGAGCTGGATCCGGCAGGGGGATGCCCGGCTTGGGGGGGTCTGGACATCTTTCCTTCCTGGTCGGAAGGGGTGCAGGGTCGCACCAGTGGGGAGCAGCTGGACCTTCAGTTGCCTGTGGGGGGGGGTGTGTTGGAGGGGTGCAGGCCGGTGGGGCTACAGGCGAGGGTTGGGGCCAGGGGAGGTTCCCGGGTGGGGTTAGGAAGCAAAGGAGCGGGGGGGAGGGGTCAGGAGTTGGAGTCCGCTTCTGCTGTGGTTGAGCCTATGTTGGAGTGTATTGGAGAGGAGGAAGGGGGGGATTCCCCCCCCTTGGTATGGGCCAGAAGGTCTGAGCAGACAGGTCACGATAATGGGAGGAATGCCGGGGTATTGGCCCCGGCCTTGCAGAGTGCAGGCGCAGCGCTTAGACATGAGGGACCCAGCACATCAGTCCAAACTTTTTCTTTACAGGGCACAGAGCGTCGCAGCACAGCAGACTCGGTAGGTCGGGGAGCGGCCCAATTACACTGAGGTGAAGGAAGGGTGGAGCCTCACGCGGCGCAACCCATACCAGCGGGGGATCCCGTCGCGGCCAGCGCACAAAAGTCCAGTATGACCTCGCTGGCCCCAACGACAAGCAGGTCAAGGTGGTCTGCCATGCCAGCGGAGAAGGAATCACAGAGAGGTCAACGCATGGGGGAGTATCGGCATGTACAGTCGGCTCCCCCGCAAGGAGTGCATGCTGGGTCCGGTAGGGCCCGTGGTGTTGAGTTTGCTAATGATGAGCTCCAGGTGGAGGAGCCTCTTGTGTTGGATTATGACGAGGACAGCCCCGAAAAAGTGGAATTGCGGGAGAATGAGGAGGGGGGTCCCACTCACGTCTTTCCTAGTATTTTGCAGGCAGTGGCACCGCACAGAAGGGCACTGGTGTTGGAAATAAGGAGAGAACACGGCCCCTCGGTGAGGGCTCCTCGGACAGTGGATCGGACAGAGCCAGTGGCAAGACGGGCAGTGCCTGTCCGTGCATCCTCCTTAGAGCCAGGTGAGACCAGTAGAACACAGGCTAAACCTATAATGGTGTCTGTGGGGACCGGGGAGGAGGGGGTGGGGGTGAGAGGGAAAGGAGATTACAAAGGGAAGTATATCAAGGATACGGGGGTAGGAACAGGGGACGGGGGAGTAGCACAGGGCGCCAAAGTAGAGCGGGACGAACACAGACGGGGGTAAGGAACCTTTGGAGAGTAAGGAGTTGAAAATCAAAAACTGCCCTATATGGGAGTGACAAAGCCTTTGGGGCGCACTTAATGCTGGCAACCAAGGAGCGTATTTGAAAAGGGGAATACGTCGAAATGCTGAAGCTTCTGCACAGGGAAGTACGGTCTAAGGAGGGCTCTCAGGAGGAGGAATATGAGATAGCCAAGAGGCCTAAGGTGCCGTTGACCATAGAGAATTGGATGGCAGCGTTTTTGATTTATGCCAGCGTTTACTGCGAGAAGTTTCCCGAGTGCTGTGTAGCCATTTTTGCGTACATGGACGTAATTCGAAAGGCACAGATCACGGGGGTGGCTACGCTTGGGCACAATATGATGAGGAGTTTTGGGCCCGTATGACTTGGGACCCGGAGGCAAAGTGAGGGGAGCTGGACACAGATTTGTGGCAGCACACGATGGGGGCTGCGGCAGGGCGAAAAACCATCTTTACGGCTAGCGGTTTGCCTTTAGTGTACCGGCCCTTTCAGGGGAAGCGCACCCAGAGAGGGGTGGGAGGCGCAGCCACGACACAAAATGAGGCAGGAGGTGCTTGCTGGGACTTTAATAAGGGCCTGTGCGCAAGAGAGTACTGCAGGTTTAGGCATGAGTGCTCAAAGTGTAGCGGTCGCCATGTTGGGGCGGCAAGACCCAGGGAGGCCAACAATGGCAGCAGCCAGGCGCAGGCACATCAGGACAATCTCAGCAACACCAGAATTATAGGGGGGGCAAAGGATCTCAGGGTGCTGGGCCCAAAGGCTCCTACGCCTGTTAGGTTAGTAAAGCTGGAGGAGGGCCTTCGGGGGTACGGGAATCTGAGGGCAAAGCGGGTGCTGCTAGTGGGGTTCACAGAGGGGTTTCATCTGGGTTACCAAGGGCCACGTCAGAGGCAGTGGGCGGATAACCTAAAATCGGCTTCAGAACACAAACAGTTGGTGCAAGACAAACTGAACAAAGAGGTGGGTGAAGGGAGAATGGCAGGCCCCTTTGATGACTGGCCATTGGAGAATTTGATTATTTCGCCAATCGGAGTTGTGCCTAACAAAGAGGAGGGTCAATACAGATTGATTCAGCATCTCTCATGGCCAGAGGGGTTTTCTGTTAATGATTTTATTGATGAGGAGGCGGCATCAGTTTCGTATTCCTCAGTTGACGTGGCCATGTGATGATTGGGATCTTCTGGGTATCCATTTCAAAGGTAAATGGTACGTGGACAAAGCTTTACCGATGGGTTGCTCTATGTCGTGTGCTTTATTTGAATGTTTTAGCACCTTCTTGCAGTGGTACTTCACGCAGCACACAGGTCATACTTTGGTAACGCACTACTTGGACGATTTCTTTTTTGTAGGTTCACCGGGCTCCACAGAGTGCCAGACAGCTCTGGACACTTTCCATGAGCTCATGGAAGAATTAGGGGTGACGTTGGCACCAGAGAAGACAATGGGTCCCTGTACGGCTCTGTCTTTTTTGGGGATTGAAATTGATTCTGTGGCAATACGGGCTTGCTTGCCAGCTGACAAAAAAGTTAAAATGTTGGAACTGTTGGACAGAATGCTGTCAAAGCAGAAAGTGACAGTGAAGGACATACAGGTGCTCCTTGGTCATCTCAACTTTGCATGGAGGGTGGTCAGGGTGGGGAGGACCTTTGGTAGGCGGCTAGGGCGGGCACTGGCAGGACATCACTTACCTCACCACCATGTTTGCCTGTCGGCAGGGGTGAAGGAGGATTTGCGCATGTGGGCAGTTTTTCTACAATCTTTTAATGGAGTGCCATTGGCCAGGGTGGAGGACGTCCAGTGGGATGTGCAGATCTTTTCTGATGCGGCGGGCAGCGACAGCATTGGCCTATAATGGCAGGGCAGGTGGTGTGCTGAGCAGTGGCCACGACAGTGGAAGGACTGTGGGAGGAGCATAGCTTTCCTAGAGCTTTTCCCATTACTGGTAGCGCTCACGCTATTGGGTGAAGAGTTGGCACACAAGAAAGTATTATTTCGAGTTGACAACATGGCAGTGGTAGAGATCATCAAAAGGCAGCCCGCAAGAGATAAGCAAATTCTGAAGTTGCTGCGGGTTTTTGTGCTAGGTTACCTTAGACATGACATTGCTTTCAGGGCATTGCACATTCCAGGTGTGGACAATGACATAGCCCATGCTTTGTCTCGTTCACAGTGGGGGAGGTTCTGTGGGCTGGCCAAGGAGGCGGACAGGACACCGACCCCAATGCAGGATCATCTTCGGTACGTAGGCAATGTCGGGTGCTACAACTGGTGGTAGGCTCTTTGTCGGCATCTACATGAGCAGCATATAATCTGGCCTGGAGGGATTTCGTGGCATCTGGTGCCTGTAAGCGTTCTGAGGTCTGGCGGCGGTCTGAGGACGTGATTCAGTTTATTCTGGACCTCATTGAGAGGGGCCTTTCTAAGGTTACCATCGCTGGGAAATGGGCGGGCATTGCTTTCATGGGAAAATTTCTGTGGGGTTATACCCCGTCAGCGGGGGAAGTGAGGAGGATGTTAGAAGGTTGGGCTAGGGAGAGGGGGGAAGAGTATGGCACGTAGCCACCTTTCTTGGCAGACGCTAGCCCGGATATTGGAGGCTTTACCAACAGTCTGTAGGGACGGTTTTGAGGCTTGTTTGTTCTCAACCCTTATGGTATGGACGTTTTTTGGGGCTTTTAGAGTTTCCGACCTCTTGGGCAGCAATGTTAAAAAGGGTGTTCTTTGGAAAGATGTGTCCATGGAGGACGGGGGGATACATATTTAGCTGGCAAGTTCCAAAACGGACCAGAGGGGAGTAGAGAAAGGCGTTAGGTTGGAAGTGGCTGTACCAATCTCTATGTGCCCACTACATTGGTCCTGCCGTTGGCAAGCTTTGTCAGGAGGCTCGGGGGAGGAGGTGGTTTTCAAACACTACAATGAGAAGAGGGTGACAGATTACCAGCTGCGCATGGTGTTGCGGAAGGCTTTGCAGAGTATTGGGATGGATGGGGCCAGTTATGGGACGCATTCTTTCAAGATCGGGGCAGCAACAGAGGCACACAATAGGGGCTGGACACGGGGGGATATAATGCGGCTGGGGTGCTGGTCTTCAGACTGTTTTCAACGCTATGTAAGAAGGAATGCAGTGGAGGCGCATGCGTCATCCTCCTTTGTATGAGTCTCATTCTATTTTCTCTCATTACAGGTTCGGTGGCGGGGCCCCAATCTAAGGAATTGACCATATGGATAGTGGGGCACTCATTTATCAAATGGGCGCTTGTCCAAGCGTGCGGGTTTTATTTAGGTGCAATGTTGGGTTTTAATGCAAGTCTGTTTATAATTGTCTGGAAGGGTAAGGGAGGGATGCTTTGGAAGGAATTGATACCGTGTCTGAACAATTTGATGGAAAGGGGACAGTGCCCGGATGTTTTGTTGATTCACCTTGGCGAGAACGACTTGTGCGGAGTGAAGGGTGTGGTCTTGATTAGGGCTATGAAGAGGGATTTGGCACGTTTAAAGGAGCAATGGTCTGGGTGCCACGTTTTGTGGACGGAGCAGGTTCCGCGCAGAGTTTGGAGGGGCGCTTTAAACCCTAGGGCCATTAATAGGGCGCGTCGGAATGTGAACTCGGAAATGTCCAGATTTTGTCACCATCTTGGTTATGGACGAGTGACACACAAGGAGCTACACTTTGAGGCAGTGGAATCTTTCAGAGATGATGGAGTGCATCTTTCGACGCTTGGCATGGATCTTTATTTACTGGAGCTCAGGGAGGTGTTGTCAAGATGTTTGATTGTCCAATCGCATTCCTCGTAGAGGGTCAGCAGCTAGCCTACTTGGGGGCGCAGAAAGGGGGGGTTGTTTCTCTCCCACCCCCTTCTTTCTGGGTGGCGGGGGTTATTGGAAGTTTGTCAGGGTTGGCAGAGGTTTTTGGTTATTGTTGGAGTTGGGTTATCGACAGGGAAAGGGTAGGCAGGTTAATTTATAGTTCGGTTACACATGTTCAGTGATTGACAGTTGTAAAGAGGCAGGCAGGGGAGATTGTTTAACGGATGGGTTGAATTGATGGGGTTACACTTTGATACTTTGATGCATTGCTTTGTATTGTTTGTAATGTTGTAATGTACGGGTGGGGGCGGGTTCAAGGAAATTTTAGGGTCGGGTCGGGGCGGGGTCAAGGGTCAGGTATATGGTTGATTAGTGAGGTTTAGTTTTGTAAGGAGATTGCCGAGGAATTATTAATGTTATGTGCACCTGTTTCAATAAAGCGTCCTTTTACACACAATTCTGAGTTTGTGGTCTGCTCTCCCCCCTCCCCCCTCACTCCTCCCTCCCAATAAAGCCACAGTGGCTAGATTTCCATTTTAAACACATGAAAAAGAAGACCAAACAGTGTTCTACACACAAACAACACTGAAAACTGGCCTACCATAACAAGCTACTATTAGGTCTCACCCTACAGTCCACCCCCCATGGAAATGACCTACGCTGTGCTAAAGGACCAACTAAAATCCTCTAGAAACACTCATACCTCACGCTATCCTTACCAAGTCGGATGTTAGCTAAAAATAGAGTTCTTTAGTAGATATGAACTGAATACTACAGGGATTTTGAAAGACAGCTAGGAGTTCCATGGCTTACGGCTGACGGCCGAGTCGAGCGCTTTGTAAGGGCATGGAACTATGAAGAGCTGCCTATACCGAAGGTACCCAGTTGCGATTATTTTATTCAATATACTCAATGGGCTAAAGCAAATGTATTACATCAAACCACCCGTCGCTGATACGTAATGCTTGATGTGGTTATATAAGTGGATGGCGACTGCCACCTGCAGGCCAAAAGTAGAACTGCCGATTCTGGAAGTTCACAGCGTAATTTGGGGTTATTATTATAGGATATTAGTGACCTTATGTTTTTTGTCACATGAATATTCAGACATTGGGGCGCCTCAGCAATAAGAACCTTATGTACGCCATATTATAGGCCTAAAATGTCAAAGCGCTCCCTGTCACTCCAAAGGGAGCATCCTGGTACTCGGCGGTATAAAGGTCAAAGGAAATACTAACGAGTAAGGCAGAGTCTAAAACTCCGGATCCGAGAAGTGGCCTTTCAGGGTTCTTCAGATGAGAGAATGATAGACAGGATCAGAGGCCGTAAAAAGTCTTCAGATGTTTCCAGAAAAGGGGTTCCAATGCAATATGTCGCAGCTCCGTGGGGAACGGATTCCATGCCTTGGTCCCTCGAAACATAAAAGATCTGCCTTCTTTAGTCTTAAGCCTGAATTGATGAGGTTTAAGGAGATTCACGGCTGAAGATCTCAAAGCCCGAAAAGGAGTGTAATGGGTAATTCTAGCTGTGAGATACTTAGGACCCATGGCTCTGTAAGCTCTAAAAGTAGACAGGATGATTTTAACAAGCATTTGCAATGCAATAGGTCTCGCATTTACGCAAGTTTGAGCTATTGACATTGTAAATGACAATGCCTTTTACTTTTGTTTTTTGAACATAAATAAAAGGCATTGTCATTTACAATGCCAATAGCTTAAACTCGTGTAAATGCGAGACCTATTGCATTGCAAATACTTGTTACACAAACGCTCTGGTTAAAACACTCCGGCTGGTGGCTAGTTCTATGTCTAGTAGAGCGACTACAACATGTGAATTACATACCACCTGTATGCGTTTAGGAAAAATCATGAGCATGTTTAACGTAATTTGTGGTCTTCAGCTAAATTTGCAACATAATTCACAATAGAAAACACTGCGCGATATGCAAATGCAATTGCATGCTGGGAAAAAGAAAGGTGTGGCGGCCTGTTGCATCCGGGTGCACCTACCCTGGTTTGTTCCATCTTTGGTACTATATTTGACATTTGATGTTTACGGAGGATCTCACAGTAACAATTCCAGGGTTAAATCATTTTCAAACAAATGTTGGGTCACTCTTTTCTGTGTAGAAATAACTGGGTAGCAATATGGTTGTTGTCCTTTTGTGAAATGTACCCAGGAAACGGTTCAGTGACCCATGCATCATGGGACTTGTAGTCCTTGTTTTTTTAACAGGGTTAACCGGATAGTATGCTACAAAGGACAAATCACAAGTCTCTATATATTGGAAATTACTCTTTACGGGAAGTCTTCGAGTCCGCTGCAGTCTTAATTTTGGTAGCTGCTTGGTTGTCATCAGCCATCCCACAACACCTGCCTGCCCACTGTTTAGTAACAGAAACAATCTACGTGTTGTGGTGCACCAGCAGAGAGCAAGCGCCATGATAGGATGGGACAGAGAGGCACAAAACATACGGACGACGGCGGCCACGTTATGGGGCAGAGCGATTGACATAGCGGGCTGGCGGCCGTTTTAGATTGGGCCACAGTAACACTGCCATCATAGATTGGGCAACCATTTTAGATTGAACCACAGAAGTTGAGCATCGGCCAGGAGCAGGCGGCCATGTTGGGTTGTAACGTTGGAACCTTTCCTGGTGCCGTGTGCACTGAGGTTGCAGGGGACGTAAGAGTAATTGAGCAATTCATTAAACTACTCTCCGTCACAGCTGAATGAGCTGAATGTGTTCTCAGATTTCCAGTTGAATTTACCATTTCAAACATTTTATTATAGCCTTTGCGTGATACTTTTTAATTGCAGCGTTGCTCTATGTTTAAAGAGTAAAGATTTCTGTTTGGGGCTTCACAGTCGCTGCATAAGAGTGGCGACTCAATAGCATAAACAGCCTTTATAATAATTATGCATACGATACGCATTTGCGGTTGGCTAGCACACTACCCCGTGGGTGTGCATGGATAGAAGTGTGTGGATGTGTGTGCGAGGGCTTGAGTTGTGCTTTTTATGTGACTTAGCGCTGCATGTATGGTGTGCAGTGAAGCGAAAGAAATGATTGATAAGACGCTACTGCATGGATGGAGAAGTGTGTGAATGCATACGGCTGGCATATGGTGAGCACTTTCGCGGCCGCTTTGATGTTTGCAGTGGCCGCGCGGCGCACTGAGAACATCAAAGCGCCCGCGAAATGTACACGCAGGCTGCCAAATGGTGCGCGCGCCCAGCGCACATGCACTGTAGTTGGGGGCCTGAAAAGCACTCGTTTGCACTTCCAAATCCCCGTTTTCTATAGCTCTCGCCAGAGCAGCACTAAAGCGCTGGCTCAGGCAAGACCTAAAAAGGACTCTCTTGTGAATTGGCAGCCAATGGTGGGCTTTTAAGGCTGCTGAGGCAGAAGAGCCACATGATTCTTTAAGTACTAGTCTGACAGCTGCATGTTGGACAACTTGCAGTTTGTGAAGGGTTTGTTTAGAGATTCCTGCATATAGACTATTATAATAGTCTAGTCTGGGTGTGATCAATGCGACTGCTACCGTTTTTCTAATAGAAAGGGGTAGGTAGTCAAGATTTTTTTGTGTTATTTAATTACATTGAAGCATGTAACTGCAACTGCCACCACTTGAGGGCGGAAGGATAGTTATGAGTAAATTTTCACGCCCGCATTTTTCACTACCTCTACACTGTTGGGTGGGGGTGGCGGCAGAATAGGGCCACCATGTCATAGAGTCAAATGAGTTGTGTTTGCCTAAATGCATGATCTCCGTTTTGTCGGAGTTGCACTTCAGTTGGTTAGTTTGCATCCACCGAATAACCTCTGTAAGACATCTTTTGAAATTAATTTCTAGTTCAATAGACATTTTATCCAGAGAAAGGATAAGCTGTGTATCATCGGCATATGAAGTGGTTTCAATGCCAGAAGAGGAAATCAATGAGAAAAGGGGGGGTCATATATATGTTGAACAATGGAGGGCTAAACGATGAGCCCTGCGGAACTCCAAAGGTAAGAGTTATTTCAGGGGACAAATATGGTCCTAGTACTACTGTTTGCCTACGGTCAAGTAAGGAAAGATTCCAGCCAAGCTAAGGCCAAAAGAGAGATGCCACATTTTTTTATCCGCTCTAGTAGCATCTCGTGGGAGATGGTATTAAAAGTGGCTGATAGGTCTAAAAGAATAAGCATACCATTCTTTCCGGTGTCTAATGTTAACTTTAGTGTGTCTGCCACCTCATGCAGGACTGACTCTGTTGAGTGTTATGGGACAGAAGCCAGACTGCCGTGGATGCAGGGTATTGGACTCCTCCAAGAATTACATTAGCTGGACATTTACCAATTTTTCCATAATTTTACCCAAAGCAGGAAGTAGTGAAATGGGTCGGAGGTTAGAGAGATTTGATGGATCTGCTAGTTGTTTTTTCTGAAGAGGTTTAACCATAGCAAGTTTCCAGTCTGCCAGGACTTTTGCAGTGGATAATGAGGTGTTTAAAATCTCACTGATCACTGGATTTACAATGTCTATCATTGAATGAAGAATGTGAGGTGGGCAGAGATCAGAGGGAGACTTATAGGATAAAATAGCTTTTGGGGACTCTGCGAGGCTAAAACTCTGAAATGCTTTAAGAGAGGGTCCTTTCGGGTAAGATTTCTCTTCTAGATCAGCATTGGCCAGGGAAGGAGAGCTACATTCACATTGTATCTTCATAATCTTTCTCTTTAAGCATGATTTTTGGTTGAAGAAAAGATTTAGCGATGGCAAAAATATATTTTGATCATGATGGGCTGTATTTAACTGCTGTAAAAAAAATCCTTTTTGGCTTGCTTAATCTGGCCATAATAACTTTTTTGCGCTTTTTTGCATTGGGTTAAGTCATGAGGTTTATAAGCTTTCCTCCACTTATGCTCTAGTTGTTTGCGGGAAACAGCGTTTACAACGCTGTTCTTACCCCGCAGGTAGGTAACAACGCAGTCGTCACAATGACCACGTTGTTACCACGCGTGCCTTTACAATGCAAGTTGTTTCTACGACTTGTGCTAGGTGGCGTGCAACAACAGAGATTGTGTTGGATTTTAAATCCAACACATTCCCTGCTGTTGCGCTAACTGGAGTAGGAATAGTAATTTATACTATTTCTAAGTCCAGCGCACCATCTAGTGCAAGTCGTAGAAACGATTTGCGTTATAAAGGCACGCGTGGTAACAACACGGTCGTTGTAACGACTGCGTTGTTACCTACCGTGATGTAATATATGGCGTTGTACCGTCACATATTCGTTGTTTGCAGTGAAGATAATAGCCACTAAGGGCCTGGGTATACCAGGGAGCTGAGGGCTGGGTGTTCTGCTTCCTCTTTTAAACTGTTTCTGGTGCTTATTTATTGCTGACCTGGACAATCCAGGACTTGAATGCACAGGTATCCTCTATTACCTGTCCTGACAAGGTTTCATAACTGATGCACAGCTAGCTAGATGTGGATCGGACGCTAGTTTGGACCATTTATGAGCTTTAATAGATGTTGAAATCGATGAGATGGAAAACTGCTTAGGCATCTGCAAGTTAATACTAAAAGGAATTAACAAATGATCGAACCAGGCCTGTTGTATAGGGGGTTCCACTATGACATTTTAGGGTTTAGAATAGATTCCATCTAGGGTGTTCCACCAGAGTGCGTAGGTAGTGTCACTAACGGGTGGAGCCCAAGAGTATTTAAGGTATCTGTAAAGTTGACAACATGAGGGTTGTTTTTACATTCCAAATGGAGATTAAAATCTCCAAGTATAGTGACGTTGGTGTACTGTAGGACCAGGAGGCTTAAAGTTTCTCCTAGGGATGCTAAAAACCTGGTGTTTGACCCGTGAGCCTCTTAGATAAGCCCTCCTGCTATGGATAGGGAGGAGCTAAGTTCAAAACGGAATCCAAGGCTTTCTGCCCCTTTCAAGTAGTTTAAGTCAAATGATTGGCAGTGAAGGGAATCCCATAAGATAATTGCCAGCACACCACCCCACGAGAACATCCTATCCTGTCTGAAAATGGAGTATCCTGCCGGTAAAACCTGAGCAATATGTGGATTGCACCAGTCCTTTAGCCATGTTTCTGTAATAAAGAGGAAATCCAGGACATAATCAAGTAGCAGGACATGGATTTCTTGCACATGTTTACGCAAGGAACGGGCATTAACCAGGCCACCGCATAATGATTTCCCATTTAAATTATTTGCTGGGATATATGTGGAGTCAAGACCGTTTCCCATAGGGACTTTACATTTAAGACATGCCAAGGGACCATACATTTTGTTGGGGGATATCCTTTGGTCACATCCCCCGGCAGAGTTGGAGTTATTTAAATGATTTAGTAGTGCAGAGGTCATTTTTTTTCCTGGCTGTAAACATGCAGCGTGGCTGGCGCTGGACGCGTTCCAGACGTGAACGGGTGCAGACGAGCTTGCCTTTGGCACCTATTAGCAAAGTTACCTCCTCTGTAATTTAAAACTAGTAAAAGAATAAAGCTGTTTTAATTCACCATTTTGTACTACTAACTAACCACTGCACGTCTGCGGTGTATGTCCCATTACGTACCTTCGGGGAAAGAGCCACTAGAGCGCCAAAAACTAGAAAAATAGCTGCTCTAGGAGGTACACCGGAAGAGAGTGTCGGGAAGAGTGCGAAGTGCAAGCAGGTGTAAGAGGAATATTGGGAGGCAGATGAGACAAAAAATTAAGCACCTTGCAATTAGCACACCAATCTGGTGCAGTCTATCTATACTTTTTTGGGGGGAAATTTCATAAAGGTTTGTCAAACGGCACCTAAGTTATTAGCAAATATAAAAATGCTTCGTCTATGGGAATTAGGTCCTAACTGTAACTACCTACTGGCTAGAAATATATATATATATATATATATATTCACTGAAAAAACCATAGGTTTCAGGGGTGTTATAGTTAGCTGGACTTTTCACTTGTACAAAACCATTGAAATTCCCCCGTTATAGTTAGTTCAGCTAACTATAACTCGCGCGCCCGCAATGCACTGCTGATGACGTCACATATTACATCACTCATGACATGGTCAGTGACATCACTCATGACATCACTGATGACATCTCAAATGACATCACTGATGACATCACTGATGACATCATCCAGTGAATGTGTGTGTTTCTGAAAATTAAATATGTTTTATATATGTATATCTCAAGGTCGATGGAAGAATAAATGGGTATATAAGTGTCTAAATGGATGATTTGTTTTTGAAAAATTGATTGTGTAACTGACTGATTAAGTGTTTCATAGTGAATACATGGCTTAGTGAGTAATGTTTAAATATGTAAATATCTGTATCAGTCTCTCACTTTGTGTATAAGTGGCTGCATGGGTTGGTGAGTAGCTACATGGGTGTTTATATAGGTTATTAGTTGGTTTTATGAGTATCAGTCTGAGTGTCTGCATGGTTCGGTGGGGGTATTACGTAGTGCATAGGTGCATGAATGAATGACCCACTCTTTGTATGTGTTGAAGACAGCATGTGTGCAGGACTCTATGGGTGGATGAGTGAGTGTATGGGTGTGTTAGTGAGTGAATGACTGTCTCAATAGTGTCTTTATGAGTAACTACATATGTTTTAAACTAGTATATGTGACTATTGGTGTATATAAGCGAGTATATGTGACAGTGAGAGATTGAAAGAGTTCCTATATGAATAAGTATGTGTTTCTATAAGTGATTGTTTAAAAGACTAAGTATGTGTAAGTTTCCGTAGAAGTAAGTGTGGTGGTGTGTGTATAACTGTATATGCAAGTAAATGTATGTTTGATTCTTTATTAGCATGAGTGACTATGTGTGTGAGTACCTCTATGGATGAGTGGCATTGTGTAACAGGATGTATAGGTGTACGAGTACATATGATGAGTGAGTACATGTATGAGTGACTGTATAGGACTGTTGGTGAATGAGTGGATGTGTATGTGGATCTTAGAATTACTGTATAGGTTGTTGTAACTGGTATTGGTATGTCCATTGTTTTTAAAATTTTAATTTCTATTTTTGAATGTGTGTATCAAAGGTTATATTAGGGGAAGAGGAGGTCTGCCACTCTATCACAAGGATGATGTCATCAGTGATGTCATCAGTGATGTCATTTGAGATGTCATCAGTGATGTCATGAGTGATGTCACTGACCATGTCATGAGTGATGTAATATGTGACGTCATCAGCAGTGCATTGCGGGCGCGCGAGTTATAGTTAGCTGAACTAACTATAACGGGGGAATTTCAATGGTTTTGTACAAGTGAAAAGTCCAGCTAACTATAACACCCCTGAAACCTATGGTTTTTTCAGTGAATTTCTGAGGTTTTTTAAATGCTAATTCCTAACTATAACGTGCCTGAAACCTATGGTTTTTTCTGTGAATTTCAAAGGTTTTTTAAATGCTAATTTCTAACTATGCCTACAGAGATAGGACATGTGCAGAAAGAAGAAAAAATGCACAGAAAGAAACAAAAGAAGTGCAGAAAGAAGCAACAGAAGTCCTCAAATACGAAGATAAGTGCAGGAAGAAGGATAACGTGCAGAAAGAACAAAAAGAAGAGCAGAAAGAAGCCTTGTTGCAAAATCATCCTGTACCCTCAACTTTTTCAGACGGATACTGGTGGTAACTGAGTCTGACTAACCAGTCCTAGAGCCAGTGCTATGTTAAAAGACACTTAGAATACAGTGAAAACACCTACATACACTAGGGAACATTATGCGTTGGGGTCCCCCTGTGATTAGCATGACCTCCTCTGTAAGCCCCTAGTGTATAATAGGGCATGGGGATTAAAACTACCTCTTAAAACAGGCCACAGGGCGTTTTTGCACACGTTAACTCAGGCCTCGTCCCCTCCCTTCACCACTGTGTAAACACGCCCTGTGTCCATTTTTAGTTGGGAGATTAAGTTCATTTGAATCCTGAGGGTCACTAGGGTCCAACTAGCCCACTAGGTACCTCCAGTAAGTGCCACAGAGCTGCGTTGCAGAGAGGTGTAAAAAGTGGCACGGCCTGGACCACCTCTCTGCAATGCAGCTCAGTGGCGCTTACTGGAAGCACTTGGTGGGCTAGTTAGCCCCCAGGGGCCCTCAGTATTGAAGGGAAATTATATCCCCAATTTAAAACGTGCCATAGTGCGTGTTTGCACACGTCACCTCAGGCCCCGTCCCCTCCCTTCACCACTGTGTAAACGCGCCCTGTGGCTGTTCTAAGTTGAGAGATTAAGTCCCCCTGAATCCTAAGGGTCCCTAGGGTCAAACTAGACCACTAGGTACCTCCAGTAAGCGCCACAGAGCTGCGTTGCAGAGAGGTGTAAAAAGGGGCTTGGCCTCAGAACACCTGGCTGCAGCGCAGCTCCCTGGCGCATACTGGAGATGCCTGTTGGGGGCGCGTTTGCAGAGTGCTGCACGGAGGGGGCATGGCCTCCGGCACGATGCCAGTCTTTTATTTATTTTAGTTTTTTAAGAAGGGGGGCTGTTTGGTTCCCCTTCTTATTCTAATTTATTGGCCCTGATGACCCCATCCCCCAGGGCCAGTCTCCTAATTATATTTTTTTGACCCCAATCCCCAGGACCGGCCACTGTTTTTTATTATTTTAAAAAAATATATATTTATAGACACACCTAGGACATGCTGGACAAACCGTACGTACCTATCACCATGACGATTTGCGTGATATTCATTAAAAGGCGACTATGCATGCAATGAATCCACGTGGAATGTATTTACACCACTAGTGAAGCTCTGACATGTCTGATGCCCTACCGTGCCTAATCCTGGTAGACACCCTTGTCGTTTATTTATACAAACATGGGTAGCTATTGACGGGCACATTTAATACACATGCACACCAAGCCATTCAAAGGGGATTCGACAAAAATTCGACCAAAACTATGCAAGAAACCCCCCTCACGGTTAATAAAACACACATCCACTGCCGGATGTGTAATACTTTTTATTTTACTCTCTGGAAAGGAGACGAACATCACTTGAGAGTCACAGCGTGCTCCTGACAGAGCCCAATGCTGTGTTACACCCACCATTGCCTGCCGAGTGCCACACACCTCTGTGTTGTATTCCACTAGCTAGTGCATATGCTATGACACTCTCTAGCCCATGTGCACTGTAACACCACCCCGTGAATATGTCATGCCACACTTGTCTTCGCACGGGTTATATTGCCCCATCTAACGTGCCTTTCTCGATGCCTATGTTATAACGCACAGTGCTATGCCATACATATTACAATCTGGGATCCATATCTTTGTCACAGTGCATATGCAACGTTACACTCCCCAGCACATATTTTATATTACAACTTTAGAGACTAGTTAGGTTACACAACACTGCCCTGTGCATATTACACTCCAAGGCGCATATCGCATAGCACGCGCTAGTGCCTGTGCTATCTCGCGCTCTCCCATGAATCTGTCATTGCGCACAATGTATTGCATATTATATTTCACGCCCGGTTCATCTTATATCACACTTTTTGGTGCATAGTTTATACCATACACTATATCTAGTTTTCATTTTCAATCGTGCTCTCAGGACTATGTTCTATATAACACTGTGTTCACCTACCCTTTTCACGGGCATTACATTTTGCGATAGGGGGTGGAGGGTCAGGGGGTGTTTCTGCCAAGTGAGCCCGGAGTCACAGTCACAAACGTCCTCTTCTTCCTGAATAAAAGTGAGATTATGCTGCATACTTGTTCATATTTTAAGTAGTTCGCACAGACACAATGTTTTAAAAACAATAAAGTTCCTAATACCCGCCTTCTCTGAACAGTTAGCTTGCTGCCCCATCCCCTTCCTCCCTATCCTCTGTTGTGTGAATCCATGGACTAGCCTCCTCCCTCCTGCCATGCATGGTCTGATGTGCTGCCACTGCCCTCAATTTAGTATGATGTACCAGTCCACTCCTCCTGCCCTCCATTGCCCAATTCTATGCCCCATCATTGACCTCCTGCTTAAACTCTGTGCTTAACTTGCTGCCCGTATTCTCCTTCCCCCTGCCCTCCGATGTCTTTGTGCATGCCCCTGCTCCATCCTTTTTGCCCACCATGTCCCATGGACCTGCCACTCCTATCTACTCTGAGTGTTCTGTTGAGCTGCCACTCCCCTCCCACCTGCCTAGCATTGTCAGATGACTGTAACCTGTCCCTGCCACCTCCACCCTGCCTGTCCACATGCCATGCCCCTATCCTCTTCCTCCTGTCCTACATGGTCCATTGTACTACCACACCCTTCTGCCCTCCCTGGTCTGTTGTGCTGCAACTGCTCCTCCTGCCTGCCCCGTGTGGTCTGTTGTGAGGTCCCTTCCCCTGAACTTTCTTGTCTGTGCACAGGTCCTGACCCTTCCTTCTATCCTCCATCGTCCTTTGTGCATGCCCCTCCACCCTCCTTCTTGCCCATCATAGCCATTGTGCTGCCACTAACCCTCCCACTTGCCATGCATGGTCTTCTGTGCTGCCATGGCCCCTCCCACCTTCCCTGTGTGGTCAGTTAGCTGCCCCTGACCCCCTCCCACCTTCCCTCCATGGTCTGTGTGTATGCCATCACAGTCTCACTGTTGCTCTTCATGGTGTGTCTTGCTTCTAGTGCCCATCCTGCCTGACCTCCATGGCTATCTTGCTGCTCCTGCCCTGCCCCCTTGCCCCCAGCCCTACTCCCTCCCTCCTGGCTTGTCTGTTCCATTGTAATGCCCCTGATCCGTCCCTCCTGCCCTTTATGGTCTGTTATACTGCAGCTTTCTCTCCTGTCTGTCCATTATGGTCAGCTAGCTACCATTGCCTCTTGCCCCTCTGTTCTCTGTTGTCCATGTGCATGGTCCTGTCCCCTCCCTCTTGCTTTCTATGGATTGTTGTGCTGCACTCCCGTCCTGCATGCCCTGTGTGGTGTATTGTGCTGCTGCAAACCCTGATGCCTGCCCTTCAGGGTCAGTTTGGTGCACCTCTCCATGTCCCTCCTGTCCTCTGTTATCCAAGTCCATGTCCCTATCCCATTTCCTTCCATGATCCAATGTACCATACTTGCGAACATTTTGAACTTGGTAAGAGGGAGATTTTGAAAAAAAACTGGGGTATTGATTTTCCCCTTTGAGTTACATTGAAAAAGAGGATATTGTAGACAGGAGACAGATCAAATAAAGCCCATTTGAGCTTAAAAACATTGGACGTTTCCTGGCTGAATCGGGTCTGTTGGCATGTATGGTTGTACTACCATTGCCTCTTCCTTCTGCCCACAATGGTCTATTACATTGCCACAGCCTTGAAGGAGGGTAGATTTTGTATCACAGGGGGCCCCTGGCCCGTTCTGTCCACACCTGAAGTATGAGACCCTTGTCCTTGCCCTGCCAGCTGCATTTGTAGGCCGTATTAAATTGACCAGCGGGTCCTGTGTTGCTATATAATTATCCTGAGACATCCTTACCACTCAGCCAGCATAAAACCCCTGTGTAGGCCCTTCTGTTCAATATGTAGGCCTCTTTGTTAAATTGACCATAGCTCTGCAATTTTAGTGTATAGCAGTCTGAAGGCAGGTCTGCGAGGCCTTCTGATCCAAACTAGTAGCCCCCACCCTACCCGAGTGCTCCGTGCTCGGTATCAAAGTTCAACATCCCCCTGAAGCTGTCGACATACAGTAGGCTGCATCCTGGACTGGTACTTGCTTCCTGGGCAGGTTTCCCGCTTTTAAGGAAGTGGCAACCGCAGAGCGTCAAGTTAGGAGAACTGAGGAGATTTTATACATGAATATATTGAATTCCCGTACAATACCCATTATTTTCTGCTTGCTCTATGGAACTTACGATAAGCGATTGGCCTGAGAGACTGACCTTTTCACCCAGTCCATTGTCAGCATTAAGTGGGTAAATGACGAAATGTCTGGTAAAATCTGCAGACGAAGCTTTTGGGTAGCATACGTAGGTAGATGTAGCGTGCAAAGGAGCCCACAAAATGATATAAAAAGGGAGCACCCACAGATATCGACGGACTACCTCGCCGTCTGTAAGTAGGTTAACAGGCAGTGCAGGTTTTCCCCAAGAGCTGGGAGCTCTTGTCTTCCTTTGCTTAAAATGTCTTGCTCTGCTTTGCTTGAAGTATCTTATTCTATTTTACCTATATGAAATGTCATGTTATGTTTAACCATTGTTCTCTTTACTTTTGCATTTAAAAGATTTTGTATTGTAATTGCAGGAATGCTTGCTCTAAGAGTAAACGTGAGTGTTCCTAGGTAACATTTTCCTTGGTGTAACTTGTTTCTCATGATGCATTTATAGATGTGTTTTCTCTCTCTCTCTGTCAGTACATTAATTGAGATACAGAGAATATTATGACAGCTGTATGATTATCTGGATTCTGTATTTTGTACTTTATGTCTCTATTCTGCGGTTTCTTTGAAGTTGCATCTTCTCATTAAACTGCCATTGTATTCTGCCTCCAATTCCATGTCTCATATGTCTGTTTTCTTCATTTTTGGAGCAAGCGTTCCTAGGCACCCCGGCTCAAATTAAGGTGCCCCTTTTGTCCCTGACTCACTCTCCTGCTCAGTTCTGTGGTGGCTCCCGGGGATCTGGGGACCGCCCCTAGCTTCCTTGACCCGTAATAGATCTTCCCTCCAACAGCCTCTCTTGCAAGTCCTGTATTGTTGGTTTGTTGCCCCTGCCCCCCTTTCCACTGCCCTCCATAGTCTGTTGTGCTTCCACGGCCCTTCCTGCCTGCTCAGTGTGGTTAAATTGTTGCCTTTGCACCCTCCTACCTGCCTTCAATTTTCAGAGTCCGTGCCCCTGGCCTCTGCCTCTCAACAGTCTCCTAATGAACAACTAGATTGCTAACATTCTATATTTATTACAAAAGTGTGGAACGCCTGACATCATCTTGATGTAATCAAAACTGTAATACCTAGAGCATTTCCTTTAGAAATAACATATATGAGAGGGTCTTATTGGCATCAAAATTATGGTTAGTGCTCTAAAAGACTAAAATAAGGACATATTTTCTGAGTTTTCAAATAGCGACAAAGCACTTTTAAATTATTTGTTATCTTTATGTTTTTTTATCCAGTTGACCACTTGATTAAATGTTGCACTTAGGGGAGAGGATGTGGTGTTACTTCCAGAACTGCAGACTTTGCAACTGGGGAACCAGGTTGAAGTTTCTGCTTCAGCTCGACATTCTGTGATTCTGGTCAAATCACTTAGTCTCCCCATGTCTACAACCAAAATGAATTTGTTCTTGTGTGATGTAACCAATGCTCATGTAAAGCACTCCAATACCTGACAAGTCTGCACTATATAACACTGCAAAAACACAAAATAATAAGTGTTTTGCACACTTCTGTCATTGGGCTATATTTGGGCTACATCTGGGTGATTGTGGGCTACATTTGGGCTCTTTTGTCTCCGGTGGCCATCTTGGGAGATTTTTTTGTTATGAAGTTTCCTAATTTCCTCATGTACTGCAGTCTCCTCAGTAGGAAATGCTTTCAGTTTTTTACTTTGATTCCATCATGAAGGTATTCAGATATGTCACACATTTGCCATAAATTCTGAATGTTAGCACTCTAGTTGCTCATTAGATCACTGTAGTAAAACTACTGCACCATGGAAGTCTGCTCCTGGTATTAAAAGTGCATGTTTCAGTCTGCATGTCAGAATTTTTTAATGAAATAGAAGAGGATTTGAGAAGTCACTCAAAATGTGCCCTCATTTTCTTTCTTCAGCATTAATCATAATTTCTATGGCAAAATGAACCTCCTCATTGTGTTCCTTTTTAAATTAAATGTTTTAAGTGTTACCAGTTTATTCCAATCAAGATGGCTTCAGGTGTGCCTTACTTTTGTCATAATGAAGACAGTAAGCGCTCTAGTTGTTTTTAAGAACATTCTGGGACATTCTGTCATTGGGCTATACTTGGGCTACATCTGGGTGATATTTGGGCTACATTTGGGCTCTTTTGTCTCTGGTGGCCATCTTGGGAGATTTTTTTGTTATGAAGTTTCCTAATTTCCTCATGTACTGCAGTCTCCTCAGTAGGAAATGCTTTCAGTTTTTTACTTTGATTCCATCATGAAGGTATTCAGATATGTCACACATTTGCCATAAATTCTGAATGTTAGCACTCTAGTTGCTCATTAGATCACTGTAGTAAAACTACTGCACCATGGAAGTCTGCTCCTGGTATTAAAAGTGCATGTTTCAGTCTGCATGTCAGAATTTTTTAATGAAATAGAAGAGGATTTGAGAAGTCACTCAAAATGTGCCCTCATTTTCTTTCTTCAGCATTAATCATAATTTCTATGGCAAAATGAACCTCCTCATTGTGTTCCTTTTTAAATTAAATGTTTTAAGTGTTACCAGTTTATTCCAATCAAGATGGCTTCAGGTGTGCCTTACTTTTGTCATAATGAAGACAGTAAGCGCTCTAGTTGTTTTTAAGAACATTCTGGGACATTCTGTCATTGGGCTATACTTGGGCTACATCTGGGTGATATTTGGGCTACATTTGGGCTCTTTTGTCTCTGGTGGCCATCTTGGGAGACTTTTTTGTTATGAAGTTTCCTAATTTCCTCATGTACTGCAGTCTCCTCAGTAGGAAATGCTTTCAGTTTTTTACTTTGATTCCATCATGAAGGTATTCAGATATGTCACACATTTGCCATAAATTCTGAATGTTAGCACTCTAGTTGCTCATTAGATCACTGTAGTAAAACTACTGCACCATGGAAGTCTGCTCCTGGTATTAAAAGTGCATGTTTCAGTCTGCATGTCAGAATTTTTTAATGAAATAGAAGAGGATTTGAGAAGTCACTCAAAATGTGCCCTCATTTTCTTTCTTCAGCATTAATCATAATTTCTATGGCAAAATGAACCTCCTCATTGTGTTCCTTTTTAAATTAAATGTTTTAAGTGTTACCAGTTTATTCCAATCAAGATGGCTTCAGGTGTGCCTTACTTTTGTCATAATGAAGACAGTAAGCGCTCTAGTTGTTTTTAAGAACATTCTGGGACATTCTGTCATTGGGCTATACTTGGGCTACATCTGGGTGATATTTGGGCTACATTTGGGCTCTTTTGTCTCTGGTGGCCATCTTGGGAGACTTATTTGTTATGAAGTTTCCTAATTTCCTCATTTACTGCAGTCTCCTCAGTAGGAAATACTTTCAGTTTTTTACTTTGATTCCATCAAGAAGGCATTCAGATGTGTCACACATTTGCCATAAATTCAGAATGTTAGCACTCTTTTTGCTCATTAGATCACTGTAGTAAAGCTACTGCTCACCAGGGAAAACTGCTGCTGGTATTGAAAGTGCATGTTTCAGTCTGCATGTCAGAATCTTTTAATGAAATAGAAGAGGATTTGAGAAGTCACTCAAAATGTGCCCTAATTTTTCTTTCTGCAGCACTAATCATACTTTTTATGGAAAAATGAACCCCCTCATTTTGTTCCTTTTTAAATTAAATGTTTTAAGAGTTACCACTTTAATCCAAGCAAGATGGCTTAAGGTGTGCCATACGTTTATCATAAGTAGGACTGTTAGCGCTCTAGTAGTTCTTTGGAACACTCTGGGAAGCTGCAGTAGTACACAAAGGAATCAACTGACAGTCTCTGCCCTTGTTGGATGTACATGTTTTACTGAGAATGTCAGACTTCATTCTCACATGACTGAGAAAGATAATGTGAATTTACAGAAAATAAGCTCTCAGTTTAGCCTATAGATCACCTTCCAAACCTCTGTGGTAAAAGCATGAGAAAATATTTTTCTCTCAATCATGATATCCCAGCAGAAGTCTTTTTCACATGGTGAAATCACCTTAGAACATACCACAATTCCTAAAATGAGTATGGTACCATCAACAAATGATTTATAATGTAACTAAAGTCTTAAAACCTTCTATTAACTGCAATGCTTTTTAATGAGGTGCTATCATGTATATTGGTCCCAAGATGGCTGCCAACACTTCTTGGATGAAGTGCTGACAGCCAATCAGATCTCAGGATGAGATGTGTGGTTAGGCTCCGCCCACATATATATATGCTTTTAAATGCTATTTTCTCAGGAAATACTGAACAGATTTACACCAGACCTGCAAAAGGCACTTCCTTGACCTTATGGCTACCTCTCTGCCAAATTTCAAGTAATTCTGTTCAGCCGTTCGGGCTGTAGCCGTGTCTAAAGGTCCTATGGAAAAATGCATGGGGAAAACGCGTTTTGGGACCCCCCTTTTTTCTCGGCCCCTGCTTGACGAATCCCCCCGAGACTTTCAGGGTAGGAGCGGAGCGTAGCGCCCCACCTATTTTGAAAATTTCGCGAGGATTCGTCGACCGGCGCCAAAGTTATTCCAAATAGAATGTTGCGGATTTCCTATGGAAACAGGGTCCTAACTATATCTACCTACTGGCGACCGCCAGTAGGTAATATATATATATATATACCACATACGTTAATAATTTTTGATCATTTACCAACCACTACACAGAATTCTGCTGATGAAAATTCATAGTCTATCTGATAAAATCCTGGGTACTATACCCAATTATCACATTTAAGAATAGGTTGCCCGTTAACAATAGAGGGTACTGTACTCATATAACCCAGTTTGACAGGAAAACAAAGGCTCCTTTAACTCTGTACCTGATACATTATTGTGTAATCCAGCGATAGAATTTAGTAATAATTTTATCATGTGATATCCTACAATTATGTCACCGCTTTTGTTGAAATCATGCACAGCATGCAAACTCAGCATTATGATATAATTTGCCATTTATTTGTTTGTGTATGTCAGACTAAATGCATTATAATATCTAGGTGGTATGAAATGCTTTTATATACTCACGTTTTCATTCGGGATGACTGGAATCCTGAGTCTTTTCTTTATGTTTATTGAAGTGTATAAAAACTCAGAACTAAGGTCATGTAACCAAGAGCTGGATAGCTCGAAACGCATCAGTTTTTGCCTTAAATAAAAAACGATTTGCCAAACTTGGATCGGTGTGGCTTGTGCTTACAGGAATCGGTAAGCTTGTTGGTGGATTTATGAGAGACGAGCCCCAACCCGCTTGGAAGGGAGCAAAACAGCGCCATAAAACGTGGATTTGATGCGAAATCAACTATTTCCGCCCGCCGGCAGCGTCAACAACTCGCCACAGTACAGAAAGACGACTCTGTGAAAATCGTTTCCAAGTTTCCCGAGAAGGTAAACGATCGAGTTTGACCGGGTGAGTGTGCTGCCAGGGTGCGTCAGGGCAGTTGTCCGGAAGTTGCGATCCAGTTTGAGAACGGTCAGTCGACCGAATTGCATTGTGGGCTGTGGAGTTCCTGAAATGTAGGGAGGCCTCAGCAAGTCTAATCTCCCAATGAAAGTAATAGGGAAGGCACAGGCACCAACCAGTCGCAGCCTGCATCAACTATTAAACAGAAGGGAAATCTTTTAGAAAAATTACGCAAAAAAGAGCTAAGCAGGTGGTGGGAGGCGACATCTCTCCAGAACTACCTGGAGGTGGACCGGATACCAAGAGGTCTAAGGATTTTCATTGTGCCTACACTGAACAATCCTAAACAAGAAATCTTAAAGGCATGGCTTGATAACACCACCTTATGCTCAAAGACGATGCTATAGATCCTTATAAAGAATGCATGGGAAGAACATAAAGATTTACTTGAACAAATACAAAAAATACTGGATGACATGGCCAAAGATCCAGACCAGAACGAAGTGAAAAAGACCCTCGCTGCGGTCAACGATAGCATTGTGAACTTCGAGAAAGACATCATTGAAAGAAAACAAAGGAAGTTTGACAGAGACAAGAGAGACTATAGGTCTGGAAGAATTTTAACATTCGCCAGAAAATTTGACAAATTACGCACCAATCTCACCAAGGATCGGGCACTGGGGGCCGCTGACAGAGAAAGATGGGAGTCGGGCACAAGTTTGAGCTCGGATGTGGGATCAATAGATAGTAGCAATTCATTTCCACCAGAGATCACTTCATTTTCCAAGGAACTGTGCCTCATGCAAGAGGCAAACGAACAATCGATAAGAGGAAGAACGAGGTACGGAGGAAGAGGAGGAAAAACAAGAGCAAAAGAAGACGAGATCGGCGGAGCAAAGAACAGCAATGCTGGCGTGGGAACCAAAGGCCAGAACCAGAGGGGAAAGTAATGGATGGACAAGAACTCAAGGTAATGAACCTATCTAATACAGTTTTAACCCCTATCGAAGAACAAGTCCTCAAACTTGGTTTAACCTTCTGCCCAGATTCACCTATTGATTACACCCAGACACGCATTGATATGTATTTATTTGTACGTAAACTGAAACTATTTAAGATTTATAAGTTGAGACAACAGAATCAGATAATACCATTAGAAAACGTACCCCCCACATCCCTTTCCATTAATGATATTGATATTCTTAGAACATTTGAGGGTCTAGGGGATGAACGAGAGGCACACAGATGATTTTTTAGTCTGATCCTAATATAATTACCATGGGAGAAAATCTTGGACTAGACCCAGCCAGACCTGTAGCCACTCTTTTCAGAGCAAAATCTAAATACATGCCACAGATCCCTATGGACAATATTGATGTCTTCCATGAAGTGGTCAACCATGACATCTTACAGCTTCTCAAAAAACCTATGACTAGTTCCAATCTAACTAGAGCACAAAGCGAGGCTATAAAGGGTCTACAGAACGATGAAAGTACCATCATAAAACCGTCCGACAAAGGTGGTAACATCGTCCTAAGGGAAAGGAACACTTACATCCAGGAAGCCATGAGACAGCTCAACAACACGACATGCTACACTAAGGTTGACAACTCCTATTTTACAAAATTACAGTCTAGATTCTTTGACCTGCTAAAGGAGTGGGCAGATGACAACCTACTAAATTGGGATGAACAGAAATTCCTTACAAATGACACACCCACTATACCTACCTTTTACCTTCTCCCGAAGGTACATAAAGACCCACTGCAGCCACCTGGTCGACCGATAGTGTCATCAAAAAATAGTCTGCTCGAGAATGTTTCTATGTATGTGGACCATTTTCTAGCAGACTACGTCAAAGACTTAACATCATACATCAGAGACACAAGATTTTGTACAAAAAATCGAAAACATACACTGGGACAAAAACTACTGGCTTGTGTGTTTAGACGTAGAAAGTCTTTATATGGGTATCAGACATAGAGATGGACTTAGGGCATGCAAGCATTTTCTGAGAACCAGGAGTATACACCTGCTAGCACACTTTAGGATGTTACTCCAGATGATCGAAATCTGTCTGTTGGAGAATGTGTTTACATTCAATGGGGTTCTATACACACAAATACAGGGGACTTCGATGGGCACCTGCTTCGCTCCCAGCTATTTCAATCTCTTGGTAGGCTGGTGGGAGAAGCAGGTGCTCTGGAGTGAATCTCTGGAACTGTCAGGGTTTGAGGGCCAGGGCGCCTACGTTGTTCCGAGTAACAGCAGGCGGAACTACAAGTCCCAGCAACCCCGGATGAGGGGAGGGGCTAAAGACTTTATAGACACGAACAACGCGTCAGGACGTTGTTCGTGATTCTGGAACTTTGAAAGCAGCAGACGGCGTTCGCACTGCTGCGGCTCGACTTTCCGCTCTTCCGGAGTCGGATGAGAGTTTGGGACTCGTGTAACCCTTCCCGGTCCTGCCGTGAGCTAAAGGCAGGTGTTCGCAGGAGTCAGCGGAGCAAGCCCGGGTTGATTCGTGACACGCTGCACGGCGCACAGAAGGTGAAGGAGACGGTGATTCGAGACGCCGTAACCTCGGTGCGGGAGACGCAAGATACGAAGTCAACCCCCAGAGGCAGGTAAGCCCTGGAGGTTCGCACGGCGGCCACGACCCAGGCAGGAGTCAAGGCACCTGTTTTGGGGTACTTTCATTTGTTATAGCTGTTTGCTTTGTTAGTGGCCATCTGGCAGCCATGTGGGTGGAGCCGGCCAATTACTTTCGTTTGAGGGACGGATGTTAGAAACCCTCAGTACACTCGTAGGCGGAGCAGGATCCACCGTTGAAGTATTCAAGACAATTGGGTGGAAGAGAATAACCCTGACTGAAAGGGTTCATTTGAGACTTTCCTTTGATAGCAAGTAGTCCTTCAGTTCCAGTGTACAAAGAGCATGGGGAGGGTAGTTTGGTACGTATGAGGACATGAGAGGGTGAAGATGTGGTGGGAGTGAATCGTCAGGGTCTCTGGTGGTAACCTTTCGCAATTGTTGGTTTCTGTACAGATGCTTGCCCTGCCAACTCTGAGAGAAGACTGGTACTGTTAGAGGGACTATCGTCAGGGAGATACCTTGGCAGGTAGGAGTGAGAACTAGTGAGACTCTATGAGAGTAGGTAGCCGGTGGGAAGTTATTAATGGCATGTTCTTTATCTTTCAGGTGTCCCTTCCCACGCTGCTCCTACCCTATCCTTTCCCTCGCCTGATAGCCTCAACACTCTGGAGTATCTTGAATCAGAGTTTGGGGACGTCAGGAGGTGGACCCCTTTGAGCATCGCCCAGATCCTGAGGAGAACCGGGGTGTCGTGACAGGAACATTGGACCAACAAGGTCAATATCTGATTTATTGACGTCTTCTTCGTCTGGGAAGGCAGAGAGGAAGAACTCCTTGATTTTGTTAAAGAACTAAATGAGAATTACATGAACCTGAAATTTACTATGGAACACAGCCAACGTACGGTAGACTTTCTAGACATTAGACTCACTGTGAAGGGAAATAGACTAGAGACAGATCTGTTCAGGAAAAGCATGACAGGGAAATCAGTACTACACTCAGCAAGTTGCCATCCTCCTAACTTTAGGTGGAGTATACCATTTGGAGAGTTCCTCCGGGTAAAGAGGAATTGTAGTTCAGAGGAAGCTTACAGGAAAAACAAGAAGGAAATGTCACAAAGATTCCGAGCTAGAGGGTACCCCCTTAAAATGCTCAAAATGGGCGAAAAGAAAGCAAATGCAATCGAGAGAAATGAAGCCTTATACAAAGCACCTAAGATCAAACATACAGAGACAGAATCCCCCATAAGACTTATCACGACTTATAACTCTCAGTCTAAACAGTTCAGCCAGATAATCAGAAAGAGATGGGACATCCTCGCACAAGAAAGATTACTAAAAGAGAAACTGGGCTCATACCTAGCGATAACTTACAGGAAAGGTCTGTAGGAAACCGGGGTCTCCAGTCCCTATGGCGGTAACGTGACACGAGCGGCTGGGCACCCAAAGGCCTGTGTGTAAAGCAACCATACAACACGCACCTCTCATGGAACGGGGAACACACACAATAAGGGATGCCACACTGTATATTTTATGCAAATACTCAAGTTTATCCAACAGTTCAAGATCAAGGCCGTTCAGGATGTGCACATGCAGTTCATGGGTTTCAAATGCAGTTTACGAATTGTACATGCAGTTTACGAGGCATATGCAGATTAGGAATTGTACATGCAGTTTATGAGACATAGCGCTACTCGTGGTATGGGGGTAGGGAGCTCCGGTGAGCGGAGCCTATCACCATAGCGGTACTCGAAATAAGGAAGCCTGTAACAATTCAACTCAGCGCCTGCAAGCAAAGCGTTCCTCGTAATCACCCACAGCATATATCGTTCGGAGCAGAACCTGCAATTATGGCCTTACTCGTAGTTAGCACAGCGTATAACATTCAAAGCAGAACCTGCAAATGCGGCATTACTCGTAATTAGCAAAGCATATAACATTCAGAGCAGAACCTGCAAATGTGGTATTACCCGTAATTGGCACAGCGTATAACATTCAAAGCAGAACCTGCAAATATGGCATTACTCGTAATCACCAAAGCATATAACATTCAGAGCAGAACCTGCAAATGTGGTATTACTCGTAATTAGCAAAGCATATAACATTCAGAGCAGAACCTGCAAATGTAGTATTACTCGTAATTAGCAAAGCATATAACATTCAGAGCAGAACCTGCAAATGTGGCATTACTCGTAATCAGCAACGCGTATAACACTCAGAGCAGAGACGGTGTCAGTGCGGTCCGAGGGGGGGGGCCACGCTACTCGGAGCGAGCAAGCTTCCAGTGTTCCTTCAGTGCAGTTCGTGGCGCACCAAGCTTCCGAACAGTCTGGGGAAAAGGGGGGCAAATCCCTCGGAGGGGTGTCCACGTCGTGGTGAACGGGGGACTCCCACGGAGAGGGAACCCAGGCCCAGGGTGCGGTGTGGCTCCCAGCCTGCAGGGGGCGCACCGGGGTCAATCCCAGCCTCCGGGCTTACCTTGCTCTCGACGTCGGGAGGCGTCCGCTCCGGCGGTGACGGGGGAAGTCGTCCACGGCCTCGCGCACCTTCTCCAACAGCTGCGACAGCAGCGACGGGGGCCCCGGGCTTCTCCGCGGGCCTCGTGACGCTGAGGGGCACTTCTTCCGGCCTCCGGGCCGCAGCGGTGAGCGCGCTTCGCCTCCACGCCACAGGGGGGGCTCAAATTAAGTAGGGGAGTTCCGCGCTCAGCGGAGCACGCTGCTGGGGGTCCCAGGCCAGGTCAGGGAGCGCAGGGGTCACAGCGCTAACACCTGGTCGATCCCCAGCGATTCCTCAATCTGCTTGGCTTAGGGTTTCAGGGTTCAATCTGGATACACAGTCTCAACGCTTGGCATATGATTTCAGGGTTCAGTCTGGACACGCAGTCTCAGCGCTTGGCATATGATTTCAGGGTTCAGTCTGGACACGCAGTCTCAGCGCTTGGCATATGATTTCAGGGTTCAGTCTGGACACGCAGTCTCAGCATTCAGTGTCTGTACTCAGTTGGTATATGAAGTCTTGATGGCGCAGATGTCTTTGGCGCCCTGAAGGGGTTCTGTTACAGGGGAGTAGGGATTGAGTTGGCGACTAGGTCCTTCCTAGTCAGGCTGGGCAGAGGTTCTCTGGGTCCTCCTACTGCTGGGCAAGATCAGTGGGTTTCACAGGATCCCTCACTCACTTAAGAGGCAGCACCTAAATCCTGTCACTCTCAGAGGCATAAGTCCCTGGCTAGGCCCTACCGCCTATACTCCTGCGTGGATTCTCCAGCTCTGCTTTACCCCACTGGCCAACTAACTACAAAAAGTTCCCTCCCTCACTTAAGTAGCCCTAGGTCCGGTGACCTCTAGCCAAGGCAGCAAAAGTAAAACCCCACCTCCCTTCTAGAAGGTTCCAGCACATTCCAGGAGCTTCCCCATTCTACCTATAGGACAAAAAGGCGGGCTGGTGTCGCAACATTGTTGTGGGGTCCCAGCCAGCTCCTGGCAGCTAGGGTGCTACTATGAAAGACCACTCTGCAGTAGCAGGGGTCTGTGGCAGCCATCTTGGGAGAAGGGAACACCTGCGCCTTAACACTGATTGGCAATGAAAAGGCGCCCGGAGACCTAGTCCAACATAAAAATGAGGGTGGAAAAAATGAGGCACGATCAAAAATAAATGGGGAGACCACCCTAGGGCCGACAGGTCCAACAAGGTCCATCAATCAAAGATAAGAACATCGAAAATTTACATGGCTGGACAGAACTGGGCGATTCCACATGTGTGGAAAATGTAAGGCATGTAGTCACAGTGAGAATGTGAAGGAGGTCACACTGCAGAGAACTAATAGGAAGTGGTACATTCTGAAGAACATACAGTGTAGTACAGATTTTGTAGTTTATGTGATCACCTGCCCTTGTGGCAAGTGGTACATAGGCTCAACCATCTTCCCAGTCAAGAAAAGGATACTTGAAGGGCGTGGCTAGCAGCCGTCGTGAATGGCCGCTGCTTAAGCGAGCTCCTGCCTTCCTCAAGCCGATCCTGCAATATCCTGGCCATCCATGACGATAGATTCGAACCCAAGCGAGTGCTGAGAGTCCCCCAATTCCCCCCGGAACATTTTTGAGCCGTGGCCTGGGGTGGAGCTGCCCGGTGTGGTCTGTTTATTCGGCAGGGCCTCCTAAGCTGATGGCACCCACGTAACGGCAGCAGCGGGGAAGCGGACTGGTGATCGATCCGACACATCGGTGGCTGCCCCTGGGACGTCCAGGGCTCGGCCGAGCAGAGGAGCGGTGTGCGCGGTGCATGCAGCGCTCAGTGGAGGTGACGCGCCTGCGGACAAAAGACGGGAGCATCGCCCGATGCGGTGACGGAGCCTCCAGTGGGCGGCGGATGTGCTGGGGGCCCCGGCTTTCGGGCCTTGGCAGCGAGCTGTGCGGATAGCCGGTGAGACGGAGGCTCACTGAAGGGGTGCAAAGGAGGCGAGTGGCGGAGGTTACCTGGGGCCTTGGAGGTGGTACTTGGTGTGGTCCCCCCCCCTCGCGATTGGACCTTAAGGCCTGGCGACGTGTAGGTAAATTGAGGCCCCAGCTTCTACGGAATAGTACCGCGAAGAGGAAGTGGCGACAGGGTGCTATCGGAGGCTGCGTCTGTGAGCGGTGGTGGCGGGCGCCCTGAGCACGCTGTCGAGAGCTGCATTCGGCAGCGGATGAAGGAGGGCGAGGCCCAGTGACCGTTGCAATGACTGCAACTGCAGCTACTGGAGGACCTGGCTCTGGGGCCTAGACGGAGGGCCAAGCTGGTGGGGGTAATCCGAACTGTAGACGGCAAGGTAGAGGCCCCACGGAGGGGTGAATTGAGCCGGATAGGCGACAGACCCGAACAGCAACTGGGAACGAGGACCGATGTGGGAGAGCTGGCGGCAGGCGCGCCCGCATCCCTCGGTGAGTGGAGCACGGGGACCATATTAAGGGGCAGGAGCCCGGTGATGAGGTGTACTCTAACGGTAGCCCCCGGGGGCCGGGGGAGTCAGGAGGGCTGAAGAGGGAGTGGCGGACCTGGAAAAGGTTATGGAACAATATCTACAACTGGGGGGGCATACCAGAGGCTGAGGAGAAGTGACCAGCAGTGTGGACAGGGTTGGAAAGGCTCACAGTGGGAGGCCTGTGGCCTGCAGGGAGAGCTACCAAAGTGAGGCGGCAAGTATAGGCTGTGGGTGACACGCTGGAAGGGACGAGGTGGAGCCTGAAGATCTCCTCATACGGTCAGGTGGTGGTGCAGTGGATGATAGCACAGTCCTTGGGAAGTGTGGTGGTGGCTTGGAGTCTACTGCAGGACTAGAACTGACGGACAGAGCCTTGCCTCCGACACGTCTAGAAGTAACTGCAGACAATTAGAGGTGGAGATAGCTGGAGCCTGAGCAGGATGGGCTTCTAAGGCCCGGACTCTACAGATGGAAAGTGAGGTACGGGGGTCTAACTCTACAGAGCCTACGGCACTAGAAAGGTGCGATTAGCGGGCAGAGACATCTCGCAGGGGTAACTGGAGCAGCTAACCCAGCTATCCTGTCGACCAGTGCTGTAGGAGGAGGGATCCGGCCGGCCCTACCCACCGCTTGGAAGGAGAAACACCGGAACAGAGGTTCCGAGAGATGGCCACATAGCCACTCACTCCTGCCAATAGGAGTCTGCCGGCTGTCGTGTAACTATGGCTACGGAAGGAAAGGGTTCCAAAACTAGTGCCCAAAAGAAGTTGGCGAAATTTGCGTGGTCCAAAACGCCGGGCACAGGGGACTCACCACAATCAGAATCGGGCGGGGGGACGGTGACAGCAGAAGCCGCATCTGGGCAAGCCCCGGAGCCCACTCTTCACGATGTCATGGCGGCCATAAACGGGGTGCGGGCTTCGGTGGATTCGGTCACGGTGGAGGTCTCTTTGGTCCGAACCGATCTCCGGATAATGGATGAGAAGGTCAAAGAACTAAAGGTGGTCACTAGTGCCCTACAGTCCGACACGGCGGAACTCCAAGTGCAGATGCTCGAAATGCAGGAGAGGCAGGAAAGAATGTTGCAGCAGCTTGATGACTATGAAAGGCGGGTCCGACGCAATAACATCCAAATTCTAGGGATTCCGGAGGGAACTGAATACCCGGCGGCGGACCTCTACGTGGAAGACCTCATCGCAAAGCACCTAAAGCCTAAGTCGTTGTCCAGCTATTATTCTATTGAAAGAGCTCATAGGGTACCAGGAGGAAAACCGAAACCGGGGGCCCCCCGGAGGCCCATTATTGCTTGGGTGTTCAACTACCGAGATAGGGATGCCATCCTGCAAGCTGCGCGGTCCAATCCCCCCCTCCACATAGACAACTATGATGTGGCTTTCTTTCCAGACTTTACAGCTAAGGTCCAGGCCCAACGGCGCAGTTTCCAGGCAGTGAAGAAGGAACTACGGGACCAAGAAGTAAAGTACGCAATGCTCTTTCCTGCACGGTTGAGAGTGGAATCGGAGGGCAAATCGTGGTTTTTTGACTCTCCAGAGGCAGTATGGGACTGGATGGAAGGATGGAGCTCGGTGGGTAGCCGCAGGAGAGACAGACCGAGTAGACCTGGTCGACACAAAGAACCTGGCACAGAAGTCGGAGGAAAAGGCTCGACGGAGGAAGAACGTCAGTTGAAGGACAGGGATTGAGCGACCTGGGTTGTGAGGAACACGCGTGCAACCCCAACTACAGGCGCGGGTGGGGGGGGGAATCCACCGCAGTGAGACTGCATTCTAGGAGGGGATTTTTAGACAAACAGTAGAGTGACATGTTACATGATTATGACCTGGGAGAAAGACGTTCGTATGTTCATGGATGGCTTAAAATACAAGATGCATGTGATCTGTATAGGCGGGGAGGGAAGCTAAAACACCCAGTGTATATTTCAGCATGTTGGGGGGGAGAGAGGCACTCTGCCAGGTTTGGGAGTGGGTAGTTCGAAATCCACAGGCAGGAGGGCAGGGAGGGGGGTGAGGATTGGGTTTGGGGGGGAAGTGGGTAGTTGGGAGTTTCATTGGTTAACTAGGAAGATGGACTGCTCAATACTAGGCTGGATGTATTTTTGTTTCTTGCTGATCGCTTTAATCCGTGGAATAATTGCTCATTCCGTGATGTGGGATGGAGGGGGGTAGAGATCGGACGCTTTCTGTGTTGACATGGAATGTAAACGGTATGGGGGACAAGATTAAGAGAGGGATAGTGCAGCAGTTTCTGAAGAGGCACTCTCCGGATGTGGTCCTGCTACAGGAGACGCACTTGGTGAGACAGAAGACTAAGGCTCTCACTAGATTGGGGTATAGGCTCTTGGTCCATGCAGAATACACGTCAGGGTCCAGGGGGGCGGCAATTCTGGTAAAGAAGTCTGTGCCCCTCATAGTCCGGGGGGGATGGGCGGATCCAGCAGGGAGGTTCGCCGGAGTGGAGGCCAGTTGGGATGGAAGGGACTTCAACATAATCTCGGTTTACTTACCGCCAGCCCTGGGTAAAACGGCTTTGGGAGACCTTGGGGGCAGACTGGCGGGACTTCACGAAGGTACACTGATTATGGGAGGGGACTATAATATGACACCAGATGACACAGTTGATCGCCATCCGCCGAGGTCGCAGGTAAAACTCAACACGCAAATGGCGGACTTCATGGCGGCGATGGGGCTGGTGGATGTGGGCCGAGTGCTCCACCCTCCCCAAACTTTTCACTTTCTTTTCCAATAAGCACCACAGCTTATCGCGTATTGATTATTTCCTTACACACAGTTTGTCAGTGGGGAGTTTTGTTACGTCCCGTATTTTGCCATGGGGTATTTCGGATCATTCCCCGGTTTGGGTGGACTACACGCACTGGGAGAGACAGGCACGCTCCACTATCGTCCTTAACCAATGGCTTTTGCACGTACCAGACATAAGGGAGGAACTTAACACGCAAATGGATAATTATTTTGCTGAAAATAAAGGCTCGGTTACGTCGGCCTTGACACTGTGGGAGGCATACAAGGTTGTTCTGAAGGGACATGCGTTATCCTTGAAGCTGGGATACATTGCTAAGAAACGCAAACTCTTGGTTAAGGTTGAAACAGACCTTCTAGACCGAGAACGCGAGCATGCACGAAGTCCGTTCCCAGATACTGCCCACAGGCTTCTATTGCAGCAGGACGAGTATCGGATAAAAACCAGGGAACATATGCTGGCTAAGTATAGTCATACCTAGCATAGAACCCTGGCGTGGCTGGAGAGGAGAGAACAAGACTCGAGATGGATACATAAGTTGACCACCTTGGGGGGGGACACCATGACCCATCCGAGGGACATTGCAGAGGAATTCGCTGTGCACCTGCAAAAGGTGTACTCCCCCTCTACTTCCTATACGGTGGAGGAGTCACGCCAGCTTCTCCGAGATAGTGATGTTCGAATCCTCTCCGACGTAGATAGGGAGATTCTCGATGAGGATCTTTCAAATGAGGAAATTGGCAAAGCTATAGGCCAAATTAAGTCGGGTAAGGCGATGGGGCCTAATGGTATCCCGGTTGAATTCCTAAAGGCTACGGCATCACGTACGATATTGCACCTGAACGCTATGTACGAGGAGAGCCTAGAGGTAGGACGGATGCCAGAGGATCAACGACTGGCAACTATAGTAGTGATTCATAAGCCGGGTAAACCGGAGGATGTTTGCGGCTCTTATAGGCCAATTTCGCTAATTAACAGAGAAGCGAAGGTATTGGCGAAGGTCCTTGCTAGTAGCTGGTATCGGTAATTGCAACGTTAGTTCACCCAGATCAGTCCGGGTTCATGCCTGGAAGGAATACCTCCCTCAATCAAAGACGTCTGCATAACGTAATGGCCCTTAGGGAATACATTGAGGAGGATGCTGCGCTGTTGTCACTCGATGCCTCGATGGCCTTTGATTGAATAGAATGGCCATACATGTTCGCAGTATTGGAAAAGATGGGTCTCCGCCCCAAGTTTATTGCCTGGGTACAGTTGCTGTATACTGATGTCTTGGGGCAAGTGAGGGTGAACGGGCATACGTCCCAGATATTTAGACTACAACGAAGCACCAGACAGGGATGCCCTCTGTACCCGTTGATATTTTCTCTCCTTCTGGAACCGCTGGCGGCATGGGTACGCCGGGATGTTATGGTCCGAGGGCTGTGATGGGCAGATGGAGTAGAAGATTGAATATCTCTCTACGCGGATGATATTCTGTTGTACTTAGCTTCCCCATACATCTCTATAAGGGTGGTGCTAGACATCTTCAGAAATTTTGGGAAATATTCGGGATATGCGATTGATTGGCATAAGTCCGTGTTGTACATGTTGAGAGGTCAGGTCCCCCAGCTTCCGGCGAGCTGCTCGATTGTGGTGGCGGCAACGGGGTTCCGATACTTGGGGGTCTTTGTTATGTGAGATCCACACCTCTTCTACGAGTCCAATTTAGCCCCCCCCACTGGCCAGATTACTCGCAGATGTGAAACATTGGAGGTTCCTAGCGCTGTCGCTGCTGGGACGGGCGGCGCTTTTTAAGATGCTGGCACTACCCCGCTTCTTATATATTCTACAAAGTTGCCCGCACAAGGTTCCAGACTCATATTTCAAAGCAGTTGACGGAGAGGTCCGTACGCTGTTATGGGATGTGAAAACCCCGAGTGTAGCACTAAAGAAAATGACTAAAAGTTGGTATGATGGCGGCATTGCATTGCCGGACCTGCAACTTTACTACTGGGCGGCACAGTTAGCGACTGTTAATCAGTGGATATACCAGCCTCCAGATGACCCAGCATACGCTTTGGACTGTTATCAAACTGATAGGTCTGGATATCTGGGGGCCTTGTATGCTAGTGGCAGGAGAAACAGGGGGCGATTCTTTGGACCCACCCTACATACACTGGAGATCTGGCGTAAAGTACACTCTCGCCTGGGCTGGGCAGACATTCTCACAAAGGTAACGCCCCTCTGGCATACGCAGAAACTGGGCATGCTGTGTTACCAGCCTGCCTTTGACAAATGGGACCTTATTGGCATTTCAATGGTCAAAGATTTGGTTAAACAGGGGGCTATAATCAAATTTGAGGAACTCCAATGGCAATATCACCTGGCTTGTGGGGAAACATATAGATATTTGCAAATTCGGCATGCTCTAACGGCGGCCTTTCCGTCCTTTGTGGGCATACCGGAATCTACACCACTTGAGGATAGGCTCCTAGATGGGCCCTTAACCTCGAAAGTAATATCACTTACATATAAGAAACTGTGCAATAATCTCCCGGATAATTTTTTGAGACTTAGGGGAAAATGGCAGGATGATCTGGGGTTGATGGATGACGAGGACTGTCAGGAGGCCCTTATGTCCCCTCAAGAGGCAGCCATCACACACAAATTTAGATTGATTCAGTTCAGGATACTGCATCGATCATACATGACAGGACAGACACTAGCAAAAATAGGTTCCAGATCGGATGATCTTTGCTTGCGGGGGTGTGGCCAGCGGGCCAAATTCTACCACATCCTGTGGAGCTGCCCGGTGGTACGTGTCCTGTGGGAGTAGGCCTCAGGGCATATGCAGAAGGCCCTACATAAGGAAATTGTTTTCACGTCGCAAATGGGCCTATTGAATATATGGGAGGCAACGGACCTAACGGAAGTGGAGAAACAATTCACGACGCTAGGATACACATTAGTTAAACGGGAGATTGCTAGGGGATGGGGGGGAGGTAATGCACCACGGGCCCATGTATGGATGACGGAGCTAGATAGATGCATGCTGGCGGAAACAGAGGTTTTTGTAACTAGGGGATGCCCAAAAAAATGGGATCGTAAGTGGGAAAAATGGAACAAATATCGAGGGGAGCCTGTAGTATCCCCTATGGTGGAATTGGAAATGCGTCAACAGAAAGAAAGAGGAGTTTGTATGTAATGTATAATTTGTTTAATGATTCGTTAGATACGAAAGTGGTGTCAGACAAGAAAATGTCGTCAGTCTACAATGTATAATGATGTTGTTAAACCAATAAACAAATTTAAACAAAAAAACAACAAAAAAAAAAGAAAAGGATACTTGAGCATTGGTGTGCCATTACTAATAAAGATTTTAGCTATGGCACGGCAAGACACTTCAACCAAGAACATAACAGTGATTGGACAAAAGCTAAATACTTTGCTCTAGACACCATCCCCAAATATCCTAGAGGTGGAACAGAATTCAAGCATTACGCAGGACAGTGTCTAGATTCATCCTACAGGCTGGTAGTGTTGTTTCATTTGGGATGAATAATGATGAAGAGATGCATGTGCATCTATAATTGAACTGTATTGAGCCTCCCACTTTACCTTTGCAGAACCAGAGTTCTGTATTCATTTTTAACATGTACATAGTAATTGTTTCATCACTTACCCCATCCCTGGTATGTTTTTCTTTCTGTATCCCTTCACAATTGTATAGCAAGATTGTGCTTGATATTGAATCTTGTTTATAAGCGGTGTTTTGACTAAATCATGAATCCTTTTTTCTTTTGTACATGAAGTTTCCTTACATTCGTATCATATTACCGAGTAAAATTATCTATAAAATGAGGGCAACACTGTTATCAGTTATGACTGTCTTTTACGAACTAGTTGACCAAACATACGATTAACATATCTTTGTTTTTGATTGTTCCCATACAGATTGGACACATGGATTGTGTGGGTCACCCTTACTACCGCTACAAGCTACGAGCACGGAGTTTTAGGTGTTTGTTTCTGCAACCAGGCTCTCCATTTCTAGACACATTTGGGACAACAGGATAGTTGATATGGTCGTTCGAGAAGACTTATGTCTTGTCAGTTTTGTTTCTGTTCTATCATGGGTACTATACCCTTAATGACCACATATGTTAATAATTTTTGATCATTTACCAACCACTACACAGAATTCTGCTGCCGAAAATTCATAGTCTATCTGATAAAATCCTGGGTACTATACCCCATTATCACATTTAAGAATAGGTTGCCCATTAACAATAGAGGTTACTAAACCCATGTAACCCAGTTTGACAGGAAAACAAAGGCTCCTTTAACTCTGTACCTGATACATTATTGTGTAATCCAGCGATAGAATTTAGGAATAATTTTATCATGTCATATCCTACAATTATGTCACCGCTTTTGTTGAAATTACGCACAACATGCAAACTCACCATTATGATATAATTTGCCATTTATTTGTTTGTGTATGTCAGACTAAATGCATTATAATATCTAGGTGGTATGAAATGCCTTTATATACTCACGTTTTCATTTGGGATGACTGGAATCCTGAGTCTTTTCTTTATGTTTATTGAAGTGTATAAAAACTCTGAACCTTGAACTAAGGTCATGTGACCAAGAGCTGGATAGCTCGAAACGCATCAGTTTTTGCCTTAAATAAAAAACTATTTGCTAAACTTGGATCGGTGTGGCTCGTGCTTACAGGAATCGGTAAGCTTGTTGGTGGATTTATATATGAAACCAGTCCCTTTCTTCTCAAAAGAAACAGGCGCAGACACCGTGGATGATATGACACCAAACTTTATTCCACTAGATAGACCTGACGCGTTTCGACAGCAGAACCACCTTGCTCACATCGGGCGCCATTTCAGTAAGTCATTTTATGCATCGTCATCCTTCTCGGTTGTCACAGCAACCGACACACATCATAGACATAAAGGTTAAGTGAGTGAATGGTAAAATATAAAATTATACAAATTGTAAACTAACCATAAAAGGCTTGTCATCAGTCAACTAATAATGCTTAAAAAATATAGAGGTACTTGGATAGTTGGTTAGTGGAGGCCGCGAGTAAATACATGTGTGGCATACCGAGAGAAAGGGGAGAAATACTACCCCGATGTCTGTGACGAGTAGTGTGTGCATTAGAGAAAGCAACGTGCTACATTTGTCCTGTTGACTCACAAGTGTGTCAAAGGTTAAGATAAACTGTTAGAACAATACAACAGGTTGATCCTTTAGCTAGGCCAAAATAATTATGTACAGTACATGTGATAAGGTCAACTTTGTGCGCAGTAGCTTCATAAATAATCCCGCCCAAGTGGGCCTGCTCATGTCAGACATGGTTAACTAACGAAATTCGAAAGGTAGACATAGTGTCAAGCCAAATTGCTCCCTTCACTCGTACACAGTTCAATAGAAACATAATAGGTACTGCTAAACCAACATTTCCTATACCTAAACAAAAATAGAACAAAAAAGTAAACCAAAGAATGTGATACTCTGTGAATAGAATAAATCAAAACACCCGGGATCCGAGAGAGAAATGGAGCTAAAGGTGAACGGATTGTGCTTCACTGGAATTCAACCTGTGTGGGATTTTGGAGGGATACCTGGATTCTAACCCCCTGAGTAAGAGCTGTCAGTTGCCACCCCTTGGGCTCTTGGGGACCGTATCGATGACAATATAGGTTAAATCCTTGGCATTGACCCTATGGCATAGATTAATGTGTCTGGCTACAGGGTAACTCGGGTTGTCATTGGCTATGGCTCTCAGATGTTGCAAAATCCTTATGTGAACAGGGTGTATAGTGCTTCCTACGTATCTTTTGTTGCAAGTACATTCCAACACATAGACCGCAAAATCCCTCTTGCAACTATATGTACCCCTGAGTTCAAAAGGTGTACATCTAAGGGGTGTTTGTACAGATTTCATGTTACAACCATGTCGACAAGCTTTGCATTTGGAGCATTTTTGGAAACCCCTGTGCACTCTGTGCCAATCTAAACCTTTCTTCGCCTGAGGTGAGTTGCGAACCAACTCGTTACGCATCGATTTGGCCCACGTAAACGATATGAGGGGGACTCTAGTTATATTCGGGCCAATGATCAATCAATCAATCAATCATGGAATTTATATCGCGCACTACTCACCCGGAAGGGTCTCAAGGCGCTAGGGGGAGGGGGTCTGCTACTGCTCGAACAGCCAGGTCTTGAGCTGTTTCCTGAAGGCGAGGTGGTCCTGGGTTAGCCGCAGGCGGACGGGCAGGGAGTTCCATGTCTTAGCCGCCAGGTAGGAGAAGGATCTTCCTCCGGCGGTGGCTCTCTGGATGCGAGGGACGACGGCGAGGGCGAGGTTCGCGGATCGTAGCAGGCGGGTGGGTGTGTAGAAGGTCAGGCGGTCGTTGAGGTACTTTGGGCCTAGGTCGTGGAGGGATTTGTGTGCGTGGGTGAGGAGTCTGAACGTGATCCTCTTGTTGACAGGGAGCCAGTGCAGGTCTCTCAGATGGCTCGAGATGTGGCTGCGACGGGGGACGTCCAGGATGAGTCGGGCGGAGGCGTTCTGGATACGCTGAAGTCTTTTCTGTAGCTTGGCTGTTGTACCGGCATAGAGGGTGTTTCCGTAGTCTAGTCTGCTGGTGACGAGGGCCTGGGTGACAGTCTTCCTGGTCTCGGTCGGGATCCATCGGAAGATCTTGCGGAGCATGCGGAGGTTGTGGAAGCAGGATGAGGAGACGGCGTTGACTTGTCTAGTCATCGAAAGGGAGGAGTCCAGGATGACGCCCAAGTTGCGTGCGTGGTACGTTGGCTTGGGTGCGGTGCCTAGGGCCGGGGGCCACCAGGAGTCGTCCGATGCGGAGGGCGACGGTCCCAGGATGAGGACTTCTGTCTTGTCCGTGTTCAACTTCAGGCGGCTGATGTTCATCCACTCGGCGACGTCTTTTATCCCTTCGTGTAGGCTGGCTTTGGCGGTGTCGGGGTTTCTGGTGAGGGAGAGAATCAGCTGGGTGTCATCGGCGTAGGAAATGATGGGATCACTTCTGACAATGCGCCAATTTTTATAGAGAATGTTGCATAGTCTTAATGATATGCAGAATAGCCTTGATGAGACGTGGTGTGCCAGGGTGTATTGCTTTCTTCTTATTCTTACTTTGACTGAACACCATATATTCTCTCTTAATGAGTTCAGTTTTGGCTTTTGCTGATCTCAAAACTTTGGGACTGTACCCACGGGACCTAAGTCTCTTAAAGAGATCTTTTGTAGCTCCACCTAAAAGTTTCATACGTAAACATTCTGCATAGGAAATGCGTTCTTTGAGTTTGGTTGGGTGGAAGCTGCTGGCGTTTAAGATAGAATTGCCAGAGGTGGGTTTTCTGTATGTTCTAGATTGCAGTTTATTTTCTACAAACACTACCAGATCTAATGAGTGTATTTGTTTCGTATTGATGCTGCCTGTGAATGTAAGATTTAAATCATTGTTGTTAATCTCATCTGCAAATTTATATGCTGACTCAGAGGAACCTTTCCAAAGGATAAACAGATCGTCGATGTATCTAGTTCAGATAATAACATTCTCAGTCCATTCTCAGGCAAATTTGGTTTTGAGTACATGCTCCTCCCACCAGCCCATGTGCAAATTCGCATAGCTGGGGGCGAAGCAGGTACCCATAGCAGTTCCCTGTGTTTGCTTGTATGTCAGTGGGGCAAGCATGAAAAGATTGTTATTCAGACACCACTCTGTGAAAGTGAGTAGCATTTGTGTATGTTGATACAGGTGCATGGGTCTAGACCCCAGATAGTGGGTCAGAGCACTTTGTCTGTGTGTTTAATGTTCGTATACAGAGCTGTGATGTCTAAGGTCACGAGCACATATTGATCATTCCAAGATGCATTGTAAATCTTCTTAAGGAAATCTCCCTTATCTTTGAATGTGTGAAGGTAGTTTACATACATGCTCTTTAAGAAGAAATCAATGTATCGAGAAGTATAATCCCTATGGCAGGGGTTATAGGTCTGCCAGGTGGGTTACTGGTGTTCTTATGAACCTTAGGGATAAGGTATATTATGGGCGTAACTGGGTAATCTGTTTTTAAGACATCAAATTCTTGCGTATAGATCAATCCTAGTCCTCTCCACTTATACAACTCACTGTGGAATTTTTCTCATATGCCCTGTATGCTCATCGGGCCAATCCTGCAATAACAGTAGTTGCCTGTGTACTTCTTTATTATACATCTCAAGTGGCCAGAGTACTACGTTCCCTCCCTTGTCTGACCACCTAACCACAATATCCTGTCTTTCCTTAATTTTGTTGATGACTGTCATGTATTCCAACCCACAATTGTGGTATGTGTGTATAAAGTCTTTGCTGGATTCAGACGCTAGTTGCTTAAGTTCTTTTGTCACATTTTCAGAAAAAATGTCTAAACAGTCTCTTCGCATGATCGGGGAAAAAGATGGATTGAGGTTTGAATGGTGTCTGAATGGTGCCGTAGATATCTATGCCCATTTCAGCTGCCAAATCTTCCACTGGTCTGCTAGTTGACTGCCCTCCGCCTTGGAGCTGGTCTAAGTTGTGAAGATTATCTACCGTGTTCTGTGCAGTAGTCGTGTTGTTGAAATATTTCCGTAGTTTTAACTTCCTGACAAAGTGGAAAAGGTCTATACATGTTTGTACGTAATCAAAATTGGTTTTAGAACAGTACATAAGTCCCAAAGATAAAATCTCTTCTTCTTGTTTATTCAACTCCATGTTTGTAAGATTGATGACTGTGTAATCAAAGTCTGAGTCAGTGGTTAGTTCCTCCGTGATTGTTTGGCTGTAGATTTGGTGTTTGTATTTGCCTCCCCAGCGTCTCCTATTTCTGTTGCTCTTCCTCTTCCCCTGCCCCCTTGTTCTTTGTGTTGCGGCCGGGGTCGAAGGTTCACAGTTCAGTCTAGCCATAAAAAACGCAGTTCCTGGATAACGAATGGCGCTTCCCAACTAGATGCACCCGCTGTGTGTCTGTCTTCCACATCTGTGTCAACCTCGGACCTCATTTCGGAGCTACTGTGGCCACTGGCTGTCATGGTTGATTCCACAGCAACTGACAGTTGCTGGCGTCTGATGTTGTTGAATCTTTAATACTCACAATAAAGAAAAGTGGGAGAAGGTACAGACCCTACCTCATCCTCCTCAAGAATTAAGTAAACCACACAAAAAGAGGTAGAGTGAAAAAACGGCCTACATCCAATAGCAATTGCAAAATGTTTCAAGAGAGCACACATACTCTGTAAAAACTGCCCTCACCCACAACAAGTTGTGGCATGCTTCATCATCGGGCTGCTACTAACGCCTCTGCGCAGACCAACGCTAGAGGCGGAGCAATAGGGAGGGGTAAACAATACAACAGTGATACAAACAAACAAAAAGGCTGGATCCTTTGGTGCAGAAATAATGAATTTTAAAACTGACCCAGGGAGATCTCTATAATAGTTTTATTCCTGGATTCCCCAGTCAGATTAAAAAGGTATATATATATGGAAAAATATATACCAAATGGATAGTGGTGGAATGAGTTGATTAAGTGCTCACCACCCCTCCATTCTGCATAGCAGTCGACATGTTTCTGCCGGTTCAAAATTAAATCTCCGGCATTCCTCAGGACAAGTTAGATCCCTATGCTCTTTTTCCAAACCCCTCTTGCTACCCACTCTCGTGGGTTATACTCCACCTGTCAGTCTGGAGTTCCTCTCGTAACTTACTCTTTCAAATAGGAACTGAAAGATAAAATGTACGAAAATGACACCATTGATTTTCACATCCGAAACAGAGACAATATTTTATAATGTGTGCTCTCAAACAAACTGAAGCAATTGCAAACCACCCAGTCGGTGTGACCAAAACTATAACATATGTGGTGCTCAATCCACCATCATAATTCAGCAAGCAAACAATGGCCTTCCTAGTGGTAAATCCAAGACACATATGTGCTTAATATCCATTCAACTAAAATATATATATATACTTCACATACAAGGAGTAACGTGCTGAGTCAAATGAGAATAAACATACTCCAACACCCCCACATGCAGTCCAAAGATATCTAGGTGTTGCTTCCCCCATCTTAGTCAAAGAATCTTATACACACTCATGCAGGGTCGTGCGATGTCCAGCCTTTCCCATTTCTTACCAGAGTTTATTAAGCAAGTTGCTAGAAAAGGCACTGGAGTAGAGAGCGACCCTCTGTAGTCACACACTGTGGGAGGGAAATCACAGAATGTATTCAATTCTTAAGTTCGTATTTCATTCCGACTGATACACACACTCGGATGATGTTCTCCACTAGTGTTTTGACAGCCAGTCAAAATCAAGTATGTGCTATACGTCTTATCTTGTTCGTTATTGGGAGTACTCAACAATACCCCTCTCAACACCCCCATAAGAACATGAGGTCTATTGTGTGTTTGGCTAAGCGCATAAATCATCCCCAAGGTGAAGGAGAAGAACTTTTCTTTCTATAATGAGGCTTCTCTACGAAGATCGCGTTCTCGAGTACTGCCATTACGTACTCGAGTAGATGTAGCATGAATATATTTTGCTTCCCTCAATTTCTGGCCCAATCCCCCTTACTTCGTCAAGAGTGGTGCGCCGCCTACGGAATCCGTCTCTCCTGGTGCCGTGTAGATACCTCTGGCTTCCATGCCCTCCGCATTTTCACTTCCGCTCACTCGTCACGTGATGCGTGCGAGTGACGATGCACGCATCACGTAATCCGAGTGGCAAGGCACGTATCAACATTGAGGCTAGACCGCTAACCTCCCTGATTCATCCAGGTATAGCGTATATTGCCTTTATGTACAGAGACCTGTTTTCTCGGGATGCGTGCATTCAACAAAGCACGCCTTGCCTCCGGGAGTAAGCTCATTAGCCTTTATGTCTTTGCCAGGTTCAGCCTATGCTTCATACAAGCACAGGCTCTCCCTCACACATTACGTGTAGAGTACACATTTGTGCTGTTGGCGCTTGCATTTAAACAAGGGACACTCATCCCCACTTCCAGGTCATTATTACTAGAGTGTTCTTGACTCTATATTCCTTTACCCCACAGGTCCTCCAATCAAATGAATATTACCCCCAGTACTGGGTCATTTTCTCCCTAGGGCAGACCACGGTATATCATCATTGAGTCCAGATTCATGACTCTTTGTACGATATACCCACTTCTGCTCCCGTAAGAAGAGGAATTTAGAGGGGTCCCTCGTTGAAGGTTTGATAGTGGGTTTATCCAATACAGTCCAATATATGTCCTGCGTTGTATGCCCTTTTTCCGCAAAATGCAAAGTGAGGCGTGTGTTGGTCCTGGAACACCTGATGTTGCTCCTATGCTCCATGATCCTCACCTTGACCTTTCTACAGGTCATCCCAATGTAAATAAGATTGCACGGGCACCTGATCATGTAAATCACGTTGGACGAGTTACAGTTGGTATGTACTCGCTGTTGCCAAGGGTATTTCAAACCCACATCAACCTCTTTTGTGTTTCTGGTCAGGGAACAGACATCGCATGACCCACATTGTGTATGTCCCGTGACTGGTGTTAGAAATCCACCTCCCCGGGGAGCTCCCCGGACACTATTCTGTGGGCGAGAATGTACTAATTGATCCTTAATATTTTGGCCCCTTCTAAAAGCAAAGAGGGGTTTCTCAAGTTTCAGGCCACTGGAGTTCAAGATACGCCAATGTTTCAGGACGATACGTTTGATAGCCGTGGAAGATGTATTGAAAGTAGTCACACAAACTATTTTATTACTTGTTGGTCTTTCTACTTTAGTTAACAATGCCTCTCTAGGGCAGTTCCATGCTCGCTTACAAGCTCGCCTGACAATTTGTTTCGGATATCCTCTTTCATCCAATTTTTCTGCTAGGCGTACTGCCTCTGCCTTAAATTCATCCGGTTCAGAACAGTTCCTGCGGAGTCGCAGGAACTGACCTACCGGAAGATTTTCCCGTAGGGCTCTGGGATGAAAGCTCCCAAAATGCAGGAGTCCATTCTTATCCGTGGTTTTATGATGGACTTTCGTAGACAGTTTACCCTCCAATGGGGAGATGACCAAATCCAAAAAAGGAAGACTTTCCTTAGTGATAGTGTTGGTGAAGTGTAAAAACTGGTTTTGTGCATTTAACCATTGCATAAACTCCTTCATAGATGTCTCATCACCCCTCCAAATGAGGAAGACGTCATCTATAAACTGTTTCCAGATCCGTATGTTATCAGTCCATGGATTTTCCGAGCTAAAGATGTATTTTTGCTCAAAGGTGGCCACATACAGACCCGCCAGACTGGGTGCAAAGGCACTACCCATTGAAGTACCATGGGTTTGCAAATACAGCACTCCATTGAACTCAAAAAAGTTCTGAGTTAAGGCCAACTCAGCCAGATGTAAAATAAATGGTCTAGGGGTCTGATACTGCCAATCCAGGTCAAATAGAAGCTCCTCAATCATACTCAAAGTTTCTTGCTGCGGAATATTGGTATAAAGGGATTCTATGTCCAATCCCACCAAAAATTCCTCGTCAGGGTTGAAGGCCATATCCGTTAAGAGATTGAGTACTTCAGTTGTGTCTTTGAGGTATGCCCTCCTACTCTGAACCAAAGGTTTAAAGTAAAAATCACAAAATTGTGACAAGGGCTCCAATATGGAGTTTATCCCTGCCACAGTAGGTCTTCCTGGTGGTGGTCTAGTTACTTTGTGTACTTTGGGTAGAGTATAGAATGCTGGTGTCACAGGGTCTTTCTTTAATAAGAAGCCAGCCTCATGTTCTGTTATCCAGTCATTGTTTAGGGCTTCCTCTACAATCATTCCAATCTCTCTCTTTAGTCCTGGAGTAGGATCACTCAGAAGAATCTTATAATTCCTCTCGTCTCTCAATAGTCTCCTGCACTCATGTTCGTATACTTCTTTCAATTGGATAACTATTGCTCCCCCCTTGTCGGCGGGTTTTATAGTTATATGTTGATTTTTCTTTAGGTCATCTAGGGCTTCCCTTTCTTCTCTCGTAATATTCCTGAAAGGGTGCTTCTGATTGTCACCTAATTTGTCTATATCATACACAACCGCTCTCTCAAAAGTGGCAACTTCATTTGGTAGTACCGAGTTCATAGGTGTGAAAGTTGACTTTGGGCGAAAGTTCGTGTCCCCTCTTTTCTCTGATCTATCTTCTTGATCTGAAAAGAAGACATTTAGTCTCACTGATCTAAAAAAATCGGAAAGTTCCTGGCGTACCTTGAAACTATCCATGATGTTTGTAGGGACAAATCCCAGGCCCTTATTCAGTACCCTTTGTTGTATTGGTGTCAGAGGAAGATCCGTAAGGTTCATAACTAGGTCGTCTCCTTGCTGGTTCCCGGTATTGGGTCCCGTGCCATACTCCGGGTAACTCTTTGATTTAGGTCTTCCCACTGAACACCCAGGTTGCATCTCTGCCGCCCCCTGCCCCGGCCCCTGCCTCTGCCTAAAAAAGGGGAACCAGGTAACTGTGGGAAATTCTGGATGTTATTGGGGCCCTGCATGGGTGGGAAGGGCTGATACATAGGGGGCCAGCCAAATCCATGGCCTTGATAATTCTGGTACATAGGATTAAAATTGTACCCTTGGCCTTGATACTGTCCCCTACCTCTACCACGCCCCCTCCTCCTTGGCCTGTTTTCACTTTCACTTCCATCACTGTTTGAACTCATGGAGTCCGAACTCCTCCGGTCTCCCTGGTGTCCCTTCTTTGCTTCTTCCAGTTTTTTCTGCACATATTCTTCCGTCGTATATGGATATACTTTCTCTTTTGAAAATTTCTTAAGGTCCTTCTGTAGTTTAGAGATCTTTGACTGTAATAGGTAGTCCTTATACTCTCCTATTTCTATATTGGTCTCCTCTAGTTTCCTCTTATATGTGGCCAAAACTACACTGGCTCTCAAACCCTGCTCACTATTCTGTATTTGTATGAGCAATGTGTCTACAATTCTCTTGGCCGTTGTTATAATTAGGACCAACCAATCTCTTGTGCATTTCCATGCAATCAAGGCCCAATCTTTCCTGAAAGACGGATCTTCCAGGAAGATCAGGGGTTCGTTGGTAACTAATAGGCCTCGAGGTGCAGCGTTGGCCCTTTAATACTCCGTGAGTATTGCTCCATGTAGAATAGCCTTTACATAAGTTTTCCTTAGCTCAATAAGGGTATCCCAGCCCTCGCCTTGTGTTAAAACTTGGTTAATGGTTGTTTCCCCAAGTAGTGAAGGTCCATCTAAAATACCTTGGACCAATTCCTCATCAAAAGCTAGTCCCTGACCAAGTGACATGTTTGGTGATGGAAATATCTCAACTCACACTGTAACAGCCCGCTCTCCCAACAAGTGAAGATTCAATCAGATGTCCCAAATGGGCATCTACAAGAAAAACCCCTACGGCTCTGCGGCCGTGCTACATATAATACTCACAATAAAGAAAAGGGGGAGAAGGTACAGACCCTACCTCATCCTCCTCAAGAATTAAGTAAACCACACAAAAAGAGGTAGAGTGAAAAAACGGCCTACATCCAATAGCAATTGCAAAATGTTTCAAGAGAGCACACATACTCTGTAAAAACTGCCCTCACCCACAACAAGTTGTGGCATGCTTCATCATCGGGCTGCTACTAACGCCTCTGCGCAGACCAACGCTAGAGGCGGAGCAATAGGGAGGGGTAAACAATACAACAGTGATACAAACAAACAAAAAGGCTGGATCCTTTGGTGCAGAAATAATGAATTTTAAAACTGACCCAGGGAGATCTCTATAATAGTTTTATTCCTGGATTCCCCAGTCAGATTAAAAAGGTATATATATATATGGAAAAATATATACCAAATGGATAGTGGTGGAATGAGTTGATTAAGTGCTCACCACCCCTCCATTCTGCATAGCAGTCGACATGTTTCTGGCGGTTCAAAATTAAATCTCCGGCATTCCTCAGGACAAGTTAGATCCCTATGCTCTTTTTCCAAACCCCTCTTGCTACCCACTCTCGTGGGTTATACTCCACCTGTCAGTCTGGAGTTCCTCTCGTAACTTACTCTTTCAAATAGGAACTGAAAGATAAAATGTACGAAAATGACACCATTGATTTTCACATCCGAAACAGAGACAATATTTTATAATGTGTGCTCTCAAACAAACTGAAGCAATTGCAAACCACCCAGTCGGTGTGACCAAAACTATAACATATGTGGTGCTCAATCCACCATCATAATTCAGCAAGCAAACAATGGCCTTCCTAGTGGTATATCCAAGACACATAATTTGTGCTTAATATCCATTCAACTAAAATATATATATATACTTCACATACAAGGAGTAACGTGCTGAGTCAAATGAGAATAAACATACTCCAACACCCCCACATGCAGTCCAAAGATATCTAGGTGTTGCTTCCCCCATCTTCGTCAAAGAATCTTATACACACTCATGCAGGGTCGTGCGATGTCCAGCCTTTCCCATTTCTTACCAGAGTTTATTAAGCAAGTTGCTAGAAAAGGCACTGGAGTAGAGAGCGACCCTCTGTAGTCACACACTGTGGGAGGGAAATCACAGAATGTATTCAATTCTTAAGTTCGTATTTCATTCCGACTGATACACACACTCGGATGATGTTCTCCACTAGTGTTTTGACAGCCAGTCAATATCAAGTATGTGCTATACGTCTTATCTTGTTCGTTATTGGGAGTACTCAACAATACCCCTCTCAACACCCCCATAAGAACATGAGGTCTATTGTGTGTTTGGCTAAGCGCATAAATCATCCCCAAGGTGAAGGAGAAGAACTTTTCTTTCTATAATGAGGCTTCTCTACTAAGATCGCGTTCTCGAGTACTGCCATTACGTACTCGAGTAGATGTAGCATGAATATATTTTGCTTCCCTCAATTTCTGGCCCAATCCCCCTTACTTCGTCAAGAGTGGTGCGCCGCCTACGGAATCCGTCTCTCCTGGTGCCGTGTAGATACCTCTGGCTTCCATGCCCTCCGCATTTTCACTTCCGCTCACTCGTCACGTGATGCGTGCGAGTGACGATGCACGCATCACGTAATCCGAGTGGCAAGGCACGTATCAACATTGAGGCTAGACCGCTAACCTCCCTGATTCATCCAGGTATAGCGTATATTGCCTTTATGTACAGAGACCTGTTTTCTCGGGATAGGTGCATTCAACAAAGCACGCCTTGCCTCCGGGAGTAAGCTCATTAGCCTTTATGTCTTTGCCAGGTTCAGCCTATGCTTCATACAAGCACAGGCTCTACCTCACACATTACGTGTAGAGTACACATTTGTGCTGTTGGCGCTTGCATTTAAACAAGGGACACTCATTCCTTTACCCCACAGGTCCTCCAATCAAATGAATATTACCCCCAGTACTGGGTCATTTTCTCCCTAGGGCAGACCACGGTATATCATCATTGAGTCCAGATTCATGACTCTTTGTACGATATACCCACTTCTGCTCCCGTAAGAAGAGGAATTTAGAGGGGTCCCTCGTTGAAGGTTTGATAGTGGGTTTATCCAATACAGTCCAATATATGTCCTGTGTTGTATGCCCTTTTTCCGCAAAATGCAAAGTGAGGCGTGTGTTGGTCCTGGAACACCTGATGTTGCTCCTATGCTCCATGATCCTCACCTTGACCTTTCTACAGGTCATCCCAATGTAAATAAGATTGCACGGGCACCTGATCATGTAAATCACGTTGGACGAGTTACAGTTGGTATGTACTCGCTGTTGCCAAGGGTATTTCAAACCCACATCAACCTCTTTTGTGTTTCTGGTCAGGGAACAGACATCGCATGACCCACATTGTGTATGTCCCGTGACTGGTGTTAGAAATCCACCTCCCCGGGGAGCCCCCCGGACACTATTCTGTGGGCGAGAATGTACTAATTGATCCTTAATATTTTGGCCCCTTCTAAAAGCAAAGAGGGGTTTCTCAAGTTTCAGGTCACTGGAGTTCAAGATACGCCAATGTTTCAGGACGATACGTTTGATAGCCGTGGAAGATGTATTGAAAGTAGTCACACAAACTATTTTAATACTTGTTGGTCTTGAATCTTTGTCTGGAAAATGTATAGATCCTCCCTCTTTGATAGTCTATTTTATCTCGTTGAAATTTTTTTGCTTTTCTCTCTTTAATTGATTGTCCGTATTTCTGTAATCTGTTGCTCATTTCCGCTTGGGATTTGGTAACTTCCTCTTTGTTCTCAAATTGCTCTAGTTCTTTTAGCATAGTATCTATTTTCCCAAGAATTGTCTCTCGGTCTCTGGTGGCATATTTAATCAGAATCCGTAGCATGCGCTGTGATGAATCTGCGCTGTTGTCTGCCCATTCTTTGAGCATGTTAGGGTCCGGGTTTTCGTATGTTGGAGCCACTAAGATTCTGAGTCCCCTGGGAATGCGGCCTATATGACATGACGCATGTTATACTTGCAAACATACCGTCATGGCGATGTCATTATCATTAGTGAGCCTATTTCATCAGAAGTCCTTTGTTGATGTTAATGAATTGATGTTTCAAAATGCACACACATTACTGCTCTATGATCCATATAATTAAGACCCTGTGGCGGGTTGAAACGCGTTATGGGATTACTCTCTGCAATAAATGAGATTGGATTACACTTAATCTGGTAGGCTCATGTTTCTGCTTCAGGTGGGAGAAATGTTGTTTTGGAATATAATAGCTGTGACTCCCGCAAGCGAGCCCCGACCCGGGAGGCAGGGCTTCCTACCAGCATCAAATAGCTTTTGGATTATAATTAATGGATGCCCGCCGGCTGCACTCTGAAGACAGGAAAAAGTAAACTCACGAGGTGAGGCCACTGTGCAATAACAGGGGCCTGCCTGTGGACATTGACTTATGAATATTTGTGAAGCAGCCAAGGTTCGTAAGGGGAACCACCCATGCGCTGACTGGAGCAGGGCTGGTTCTAGGCTTTTTGGGGCCCCGGGCAAAGGGGAATGTTCAAGGTCTCTCTAATTTGCATAAGTGACACCTCTAGGGCTCCGGAAGCTGCTTTGTGGAGACTTCTCCTGTACCGATGTTCCTCCTCTCAGCCTCCTACCAGCACCTCTTTTACATCTCGTATCTGAAAGTGTGAGAATTGCTTGTGGGCTGTGAGTTAAAACTGTGTGGGCGCTAAAGTGCTGCACAATGGGTGTCCCACATTGTCTGAATGGGCAGCCGGGCAGGAGGCTAATTGCAAGTCAATCCTGCAAAATGTGTTTCGTTGCAACTAGGACAAGAAGTGTCCCCCTCCCCTAAGCCTTCCCACACCATCCCTGAGAGGCCCATGGGAGGGGGCCACCCCTCCCATGGGCCCAATTGTTACGAGACACCTTTCAATTGGATCGGTAGGGGTACATGAGCACCGGTGGTGTGTTGCACTAGTGAGGGGCCCCATGCTGGTAGGCTGTGCGCCAGCCCTGGCCTGGAGTGTCATGATTGTTTACTTTCAGAGAGAATGTGAACACCAGTGTAAATCAAGTTCATGAAATGGAAGAGTCTGGACTTTCTATTTTATAATTAAGAGGATATTATCCTTCCACAGACGAAATTTACTTCTTTTGAGGCAAAACGAGGACGTACACTTTTAATATGGAAGGATAGCATGATTCTGCAATAGGCCCAGGAAAGAAAAGCTACAAAATAATTAGTTGAAATAACTGTGCATTTTCAATGTATGATGGACTATGGAGTTCGTGAAAGAGAGTTGGAAAAATTGTTACCCTATTGTAGTACTCCCTGGAAAATCAGAAACGCGTTATGGGATTATTCTCTGCAATAAATGCGATTGGATTACACTCCGTCTGGTGGGCTCCTGTTTCTGCTTGAGGTGGGAGAAATGTTCTTTTGTAATGTATATATATATATATATATATACACACATACATACTCACGAAGTCCTCCTCCCCAACTTGTGGTGTGGCAGCACAGGTGTGAACCAGAAATAACGCTTCAAGTCAATATGCAGGTGAAAAACAAACAGCAGGCAATTTATTCAAGGTGCGTTCAAAATAAAAATAATTGCGGCCCTATATATACATATATATGTATATATATATATATATATATATATATATATGGTAAATGTAAGGATCAGTTAGGGAGTGATCGCTGGGACAGCTTTGTGCGACAGCGTAGATTTTCAGCAGGCACTCGCTGAGGGTAAACTGCAGTGACATCTTGTTATCATTCAATGAAGCTGCACTGCTGCACAACTGCCCTTTGTGGATAATGGTGATCACATGTGTGGTGTCAGGTCAATGAATTTTATTGAAAAAATATGGAATATGGAAAAAAGAGAAGCATTCTTCCAGAAATTACAGCTTGCAAGTAACCACTACATTGGGAGGAGAGAGCCATTCAGGTGAAACTAAGCCGGGGACACTGCTGCACTGTCTGAGCATAGTAAGGCCACTGTCCTGGGAGGCTTCCTGTTCAGGTGGAGCGATTCGAAACGTATCTTGGGTCACAGGTAAATGTTATATAGAAGTGTAACTACTCAAACAAGCATTGGCATAGCCAATAGGTATCGCTTTTGGAACCTTATAAGTGTTTAGCCAGAGATATTGGCAATGTTTTTAAGGTATGTTGTAGAGCAATATAGCTGCTGCTATACAGCGCAAACTCGACCCAAAGGTTTTGGAGCGATTTACATGAGCACTAGTTACGTTACACAAGGACACTTTAATGAGCCTGTGCACGTGAGAAGGATTCTGTGAAAGGTTGCGTTCGGTGGCCACTGATCCTCTGTCAGCTGCTGGGGCAGAGATACCCAAGCTTTTATAGTAACCACTGCAACCCACTTGTAGTGCAGCACAATGCCGGTAAACCTTACTCTCCCTCCATGATCCCAAAGGTCACAAATGTATTCACGGAGCTAAGTGGTTTATAGGTCTTCAAGTAAAGCAGGGGAGCCAGGCTACTACTGCTCATTACAGCACAGTCCAAGCATTATAATCTTGATTTCAGAGTACATACCCCTAAATGACCACTCAATCCTCAAATGCTCGTCAAATATATCTATGCTGGGGGATTGAGTTATGACGGACCAGTGGCTGTCCTAAGGTGGAGGAGGGGTCTGCAGTAGTACCCCTCATGAGCTGCTGTTTCAGCAACCACCCCACCCTTCGGGCGATTCTGCATCGAGGAGTGAGCTGAAGGAAGAGGTGTTCAACTTCATTTTTAATTTAAAATAAGTCATGCATTTTAAATACTACATGATAGTAAGTGGTCATATATGGACTGAAGATTTAGCTAGTCTCTACTGCTAATGCATCCATTTGTTTGCCTAAAAATACAACCAAAAATATTAAAATATAAAAAAAACACAATGTGTGGGGCTATATATTAATGACAGTGGCGGTTACTATCCTCTGACTTTCTTGCAACAGTTATTGGGTTAGATTAGTCCATCAATTCCCTCCGCCTGTACAAATTTATGGTACCATGGCATCTTTTTTACTTTTGTATTGGGATTATGTAATCTACAGAAAAGGAATTAAACGAGCAAACCTACTTTGTGATGGTCACGGTAGGCAAATCGTTTGCTCATATGAACGATCACAAAATTAGATTTTTTTTCTCTCCAAAATGTTCTCTGTATTTCTTTCGGAGTTTTTCAAGCACTAAAAAGTTGTATTCCCAGCTTCATAATTTGCGTGGGGGCAACACAGCCACAAATGATGTAGTCCTGCGGACAGAGTACTCTGCGGGTAGAGATGAGGGCCATGATGCTGAATTGTATGGCCTTTATTTAGCCCCAGAAACACCTGAATATTGTTGACGAGGCCATTTACCTCAGCTGCTGCACCGCGCAAATACTTCAGATGTGTGTTTGTAGTGGGGGAGGGGGCACTGGATGGTTTTCTCTGCACGCGCTGGCCCTTAACGAAAAAATTACACTTGCAGGTTTTGCGCGCAGTCTTCAGCCCTTCTTATTCATAAACAAAGCCATTAGTCCGGGCACATACGCAATTTGTGCCATAAGTCATGATCTTCTAACTCAATCCAAACAGCGGCGCTAATAAACACGAGCCGAAGAAATGCAAAAAGCAGTCAGCTGTGCAAATGTAAATGACAAGCTTGCTAGTCAATACAACTACAACTAGAGCGTCTCTGCATCTGATTACAATCTACGCTAGCGACAGTAAACGGCCCTGTGACAAGACCATAACTAAATAAACAAGCGCTGCCGCTAAAGTGAAAGCGACCGTGCTGTGTTTAATTACTAACCTGATCCACAACGAGGGTAGAATGCAGCTGCCAGCCTGCGCGCCGCTGCTTGCTCCCGATAGCAAGACGCCGGGGGAGTGAACCTTTGGAGAAGAGGTGGGACATGCACCCGTCTTTGGCCATTTGCGTGCTTTCATTATTGAAAGACACACGCAAAGGCCAATCCAATGTGTGGGAGAAGTCCGACCCACACGGAGAATTTTGGAGTGCTCACAAGAAGCCTCCCATAGCTGCGCTAGGCTCGACCTAAAAAGGGAGGCTTGCATATCCATGTAGTATTGTTTCGTAGATATAGTTCCAGATAGTTTCCACTCCCTCTTGTGTCTGGGGCAGATGGCTGGCTTTTATTTGCTCTTTCTCAAGGAAAGCAGTCCTGCTCTACCCTCTGGATTAGGGTTCTCGCAGATGGCAGCTTGTTACAAAGGGTGTGTTTCAAGTCTCTCCCATGAAATTGTCACCATGCAGGTTTCCTTTTAAAGCATGTGCATCTTTATTTCGACTGAATCACACTGCCAAATTCTCATGCGGTGCCTGACGTATCGAAGTATAGGGCAGATCAAACAGCACAGCACAGTTTCGAGTTCTAACATTACATAGTTAGTTAATTAGTTGGCAATGATTTACTTAGTTACAACAAACTGCATATGGAGAAAGAGTCACAGATTAATTCACAAAAATAATTTGAAAGCTGTCTCAGTTATGTACAAAGTAGGAGAATGAATCCCTCCCTCAGCGGTCACTTGTAACATGCAGATATTGTGCTGATGAACTCCGCAGCCGAGAGGTCTTTTCCTCTACTTGTCAGGAGGACTTTTTGAAGGACCCTAGCAATGGGTGTAACTCCCCAAACTGCTGGGGGACCATATTTTCAGCCATAATATGCTGAGATGGTTTAAAATAATTAAGATAGAATTAGGAACCGTATTCAGAGTTCTAATACAAGGATTGTAGTGTGACTCACAAACGGTGTCTACTGCAGAAGTATTTAGTCCGAGTGCCCCTAGAATCTGGAATCCAAAGGATGTCCTGATGGGACCTATTGTAGTGGGAAATGCTCCACTGATATGTTGTACTAAAATATTAAGAACACTACTATATGCATGCATGTGGTATTTGTTCAGCACAAACATAGCCAAAAGGCAGAGGAGGATTGTACAGGGTTCAAAGGTAAAAGATATTGTCAACGAATGACTGGATGAGCAGCTGGGTTTAAAGACAGGAAGAGGGCTGTTGCTTGGTAGTGATGTATTGTTCTTTAAAGAGTTGTGTTTTCAGCACTCTGCTCAATTGGACAGGGTCGGGTGGTCCTGCTGGATTGAGGGATGTCATTCCCTGAGTGTATAGACAGAGAAGGCCTGTTGCCTTGTCAGGTCTCACCTTCAAGAGGCATTGCTTTCTACAAGGGGCGTGGAGCCCGCACAGTGCTTACCATTCGTTGTCTTCATTCTCACTATTATTTGCTGCCTCGCAATTGGCCAGCCTATGCTGGCTTAAATTCCTCATCTTTCGTGTGAAGCATCGACCAAGTACTGATTGCTTCACCTTTATTGGCATCTTTCCGAAGCTTGCATTGTAATTGAGGTACTAATTTCCTTTTTTTCTTCTTAGTGTCATGTTGCTTCTTCTCTCACACGTGCCAGTTGTTTGTGTTACTATTTCCTCCCACCCCACCCTCTTGTGTCTATTTTGCTTATTCCCTCCCTCTCCAGTTGTCAGTGTTGCTTATTACATCCCAGCCCCCTGTTGTCTGTGTTGCTTATTACCTCCCATCCCCCGGTTGTCAGCATTGCTTATTTTCTCCCAACTCCTGGTGTTCATGTAGCTCCTTCCCTCCCATGCCCCACCTTCCCGTTGTCTGTATTGCTTCCTATCTGTCATAAGAAAAAAAAGTGATACGATGCTGCCAGCCTTGACTGCGTGAAAGCGCTTTCTTTCCCTGTACCATTACCCATTCCTGATCCATCCTCCCTCCCGTTGTCCATGTTGCCACCCGCCCCAAAGAAAACAAGCATTGGCATAGTCAATAGGTCTCGCCTTTGGGACCTTATAAGTTTGTAGCCATGCAACAGTTGCATAACTGAATACTTATAAGGTCCCAAAAGCGAGACCTATTGGCTATGCCAAGCGGCCTTGCAGCCACGAAAGTGAAAGTAATTGCGATAAAGTGCGGCGCGCGTGCCAGCGCACATGCACTGCAGCTCTAGGCTGGCCTGGTAGCCCTTTTTGGAGCCCTCTCAATAAGTCTCGCCAGACCAGCGCATGCGCTGGGTCAGGCGAGACCTAAAAAAGCACTATGACAAGGCTAGCGCTGGCTGTGTCATGGTGCTTATTTTACTAACATTTAGCCATACTGGACAGCAGCCATGCTGTGGTGCAAAATGGCTGAAAGACATTAGCAAAGTAAATAGATTTTACATAGATGAGACCTAGTGGCTTTGCCAATACTTTTTTTTTCTTATTTGCACTTGTAAAAATCAGATTATTGGTTGAGGGGTGGAAGCCCCACTCAAGCAAAAACAACAATTCTTGTCAGGGTGAAGTCACTAGCTTAACTTATGCTTAAACTTTCTGGTAGCTTGGCACAAAAGTAGCCAGGCTTAACTTAGAGGCAACTTGTAAAGTATTTATGCAGCACACAAACAATAATAAAGTAAAACCATTATCCAAACCAATTTAGAGAAACAGAGTAAATGTTAATAAATTAAATGATACTAGAATGACCAAGACCTATCAGTTGAACTGGAAATATTGAATTTTAAAGATTTAGAAAAAAATAGCAGCAAAAGATGCAAAGCGCCAACTGAAGGTCCCTGGTCACGCTAGAAAGAAACAAAGTCACAAGTTCAGGCTGACTACGATGGAGCGTAGGCAGGTAACAGTACCAAGTTTGGTCCGCTGGGAATTGTACTTTATGTCTGTGGTGCGAGGTCTGCATGGCATTGCATTGCAAGGCTTTGAGTCGCTTGCATGTGTTCAGATGAAGCTTTCAGTTGTGCAGCGAGGCTCTGTGTCGCTTGGTGTCAGTTCCGATGACGTTTTCAGCTATGCGGCAAGGTTTTGTGGGGCTTTGTATCACTCGGCGTCAGTTCCGATGAAGCTTTCAGATGTGTGGTGAGACTTGCGGGGCCTCACGTTGCTTCGCGCTGGAGTTGATAGTACCTTCAGTTAAGCAAAGAGGAGTACTATCTGAAGCTAGCCCAGGGTCCAGGAACTGGGAAGGCACCTTTTGGGGATCCGGGACTCACTCCAGCAGAGGCCAGCAGGGTTCAGACAGGTATAGTTTCAGGTACAGGCAGGTCTAGTTTAGCAGGTCAGCTGGACAGTTGCAGGGAGGCTTCTGGAGGGTGTTGTGTCCCTGTAGCTCAGAACATGGGGTCAGCCAACACACCCTTGGAGTCATTCAGGTTAGCCTAGGATGAAGGGAGCAGGTCCAGTCTTCCTTCTCATTCAACAGGGGAAGCCTCAAGCAGCAAAGCAGTCCTCTGGGGAACAAGTCAGTCCTTCTGTAATGTCCGTAGATCCAGGAGTGTACTGCAGAGTTGCTCTGAGGAACCAATATTTATACCTGGTGCCAGCTTTTGAAGTGGGAGAATCTTCTAGGTTACCCCCAGATCTTGTTCTGGAAAGTTCTTCCCTTCCCCTGTCAAGGCTCCAAGAAGTCTGGCGGTGACAAAAGACTAGTGTCCGGTACTTTTGTGTGTGCTGGGTGCAGCCCTTTAAAATTCAAGAGGGGCAGGGAGCAGTTCCGCCCCCAAAAAATTCAAACAGGATAGTCCATCCTGTCAACACCTAGTTCCTCATTGTGTCACTGTCTAGGAAAATACACAGAGTCCAACAGCTAAACCATTCACATCTGACCCAGGAAACTGGAATTTGGCAGCAAATGGTTACAGCAGCAAAATGCCTACTTGCTAAAAGTGGTATTTTCAGAATTGTGACTTAAAATCTGACTTTCCCAATAAAGAGGATTTAAAATGATAATTTGTTTGAGTCTAAAGATGACATTTCTACCTGTTCCCAATCAAAGGTTAGCACTTATTAACTGTAATGAAGTAACCTAATATTACCCTATAGCTAGGTAGCCCTTACAGTAGTGAAAACGATTTTAGGGGATTCTCACTACCAAGAGATGTAAAACTTAAAAACAGATGTCCTACTTAAATAATACCACCCTGCCCTGTGGTCTGTTTAGGGCCTACTTTAGGGGTGACATATATACATTAAAATGGTTGGTTGAGGCCTGGCAAAAGGTTTATTTTGCCAGATCAAATTGGCAGTTTAAAACTGCACTACAGGCTGCAATGGCAGGCCTGAAACATGTTTGAAAGTGCTACTTTAGTGCGATGCACGAGTGCTGCAGGCCCACTAATAGCATTTAATTAATTTATAGGGCCTGGGTACTATGGAGTACCATATACTAGGGACTTACAAAAAAATTAAATGTGCCAATCAGGTGTAGGCCAATTTTACCATGTTTTAGGGAGAGAGCACAAGCACATTAGCACTGGTTATCAGTGGTAAAGTGCAGAGCCCTAATGCCAGCAAAAACGAGTTACAGAAAACATGAGGAGTGAACGCAAATATTTTGGGGGAAAACCACACCAAGGACGTCAGGTTTAACAGAACTGCTTTCCTTCAACCTGGCTGCACATGTCCTTAGAGCCACAGGAGGTTTTAGGGCTGCCAGCCAGACAACCAGTGGGGAAACATCCTTTACCACGCAACCATTACAATGCGGTATGGTTACATCGTGGTTTTAACAACGCAAGTCGTTACACCGACTTGCACTGGAGGGCGCTGTAGGATAAGGAATAGTGTGAATTACTTTCCAACACCTTCCCTACTGTACGTAGACTGGAGTTGGAATAGTAATTCACACTATTCCTATGTCCAGCGCCCTCCAACGCAAGTCGATGTAACGACTTGCGTTGTTAAAACCGCGATGTAACATACCGCGTTGTAATGGTACGCGTTGTTACATCATACATCCCAACCAGTGGTGCAGGTCATGATGGCTTTGTAGATGATGCAGCTAGTTTTAAGTGTGGTGCAGGCCGTTGAGAGGAACCAGTGGTGTTTCATTATGGTCATATTTCTTAATGGGACCAGGTTTGAATCTGGAAGGCTGTGGAGCAAACTAGTGCGATCATTCAGATGCTGGAGTATGAAGGCTTAAACAATCAATATCAAGCAAACCCAGTTTGCTTTCTTGAGACAAGAGTGTGTGCTTTTCGCATTCTGGCTACACATTGGCAGAAAAGCATTGGTAGATTAAAGGGTCTGTCGCCAAATGTGTCACATACTGAAGACAATACTGGTTTTACATTGTAATGAATGCATACAGTTGCTATGAACAACTAGATAGTCCTAGATCTTTGTTAAGTCCCATGTCCACCACCGTGAGCTGAGATATCGAGTAGGTTTCCCTTTTTCAGAGTCTCATTTCTCTCTTGCTTATTTAGACCACTGTCGAACTAAGTATCATGTTGTATTAATAAATCTGTACTAAGACCCAGTACACAAATTTACTTTAGACAGTTATAGGTGCGGCCTCAGTTTCTAAGCCTGGTATTGCGCTTTTCACCTGCACCAGGCACACTTTACTTTTTGGATATGGGCACAATTATCTTTTAGTAGGCAGGCCTTGGACTCCTTTTGTTCACTTGTGCAGTTTCCTTATGACCAATAGTACAACATCAGACGTGGTGTCCCTCAGTTACAGTTCACATTGTGTGTTTGTTTTGCAAGACCTGACGGCCTGTGACGTGTCTGGCTCTTCTGTTTTTTATTTAGCCAGTAGCTGTGTACCCGCTGGTTTTGTATGCACTGTATTTATGAAGGGGAAGACAAATTTACATGGACCAGAATTAAGGTTCAAGGTGTTGGAAGTTGCATGGAGCCACTTATCACCACAGGGCTCGAATCCGGGAAGCATCAGATTTCTCATAGGATCACTATTGCTGGCAGATATTGTTTTCAGATGTACATCCGGTATGGGGGAGAACAGAACTTAACATGCTGTGTTCTAGAATACAAGGGTTCAATTGCTAAAATGTGTCTCTAAATATTAACATAGGTTATATTTCCCAACAATGTAGGGGATTCCCCAAAAAATGGGGAGAAGTAGTCCAATGTGTTAGTTGACTGTTGGGTCTGTTTCAGCATTCTGTATTGAATATCAGATCATGGATGGATTTAAGAAGTAATCAAATTGCATGACTGTAGGTACTATATTTAAGGCCAGATTATCCACCAGGTCATTCTCTGGCGAAGATCTCTCCCTATCTGGCGCACATTTGATACCATCGTGGTCAGGTTGGATAGACCCGCTCTTCTTGTTCGGCAAGCACCAGATCACGGGGCTTGGTGGAGAACATTGCAACTGTGCTTGGGCTTTGTATCTTCTCCCGCGAGCTCAGAAGCCTTAAGAGCCCAAGTCAGGATCGCAAAGGAGAGAGGGGGAAGATGTAGGAACTCTCCTTTTATAAATTTACATCAAGATGCATATTTGATGTGATGCACCAGTGCTCACCGCATGGGACTACGCTTAGACATAGAGCAGAGCTCCTCTAGGGCATGACCATCCTATTATTAGCACATTCAACCATCTCTTCTGGGTGGCATTGAGCTATTTTAATTTATTAGCTTGTGGCGAACCGTTGTAGTTGATCCTAAACCCTCTGAGACTGCCGCTGGTAGTTTGTAGCGCTTTACAAAAACATCAAATAAAATAAAACAAAAATAATAATAATGTGGTCTTTTGTGCTGGAAGAAAGCTCGGATCTGAGGATTCAGCCTCCAAGCCTCAGTTCCTGGGGGCGAGCTCCAGGGAGGCTTCCCTACAAATGACTGAAGGTACAAGCTAGCAAACTCTCCCTGAGCAACTTTACTCCTGATGAGTGCCCTGAATATTAATCTCAAAGAGACCTTAAACTCTGGTAAACTGAGATAACGCAGAGATTGAAGGATTTTGACAAACGGTTTATTGCTACCTTTTTTACATGCTTATCAATAAAAACTCACCAAATGGCAAGAAATACAGCAAAGCAGGGAGAATTACGTCTTGACATATCGCTGAATCAGTCCATTTCCACTGACTTACAGAAGGGTTCAATATTCAAAAAAACGATATAGTTCTCTGTAGTTACTTTCATAGAAAAGGAACATTGGTGACCCAATGCAGGTATGAATGGTTATTACAGTCATAAGGCATTGCAAGCAATCTTGCAATAAGTAACAGGTGAGAATGTATTCATGAGAGAGCCATAACATGTGCATTACTAGTATCAACAATTCTTCCTCTGGGGTGACTGAGGAAAAAAAAAGGAGAGCCAGATTCTGTGAAAAAGTACAGGGAGGTCAAAGGGCTACACATGCAGTTGTTAGTGTTTGCTTGTCCATTGATTCAGAGTACCCCTTTCAGGCCACACAAACCAGGCTCTGTACAGGAGAACATGTCCTTTGGCTGTCTCTGGCCAGCGTGGAAAGGTCCTGCTTTTAGTAGGCTGTGTGGACCACAGTTTCTCCGATTTATGGAATTCAGGCTGCTTACATTCTATATCAATGATTTAACACACTTTTTGCCATGAATCTCTCGTATGTGAAAAGTGGTGGTCTGTGAACCCGCTCTGGTGGGACATTAGAAGCTCTCGTTAGTGTCCTAGTAGAGTCAGTAACTGTTCCTATTCTCTCTTTTTGAGTGACTATCCCACCTCTTATTGACGAGCATCTCAAAATCCCCTATATCTAATTCACTATATTTATTCTCCAATGTGCCTTGATGCGGTGGCGTCCTCTGTTTCCCTGAGGGAGTTTTCTTCCTGTCTCTTCGGGTGAGGGCGAAAGCTCAGTCCTTGTGGATGAAGCACATCTCGCTTTTCTTCTTGGTGACTGGCCACTTGTCTATCTCTGTCTTGATCAGGGAACGAGAACAGTCTCAATCTGTCCGGGAGGGATAGGAGTTCCTTTAGCCTGTTTATTGATGAGGGCCTGTTTAGGCAAGGGTCTTGCCCTCCTTGAGCCCAATTATGGTATATTCCTCTGCGGGAAGCAGCCACGCAAGCCATAATGGGGAAGGGACTTTTGTCTTCCCAGAGAAGCAATACCATCAGCCTGATAGGTGAAGGGCACCAAGCAACGGCCCTAGTTGTGCTAAAAGAGCTGTTTTAGAGCGATGCTAACTATTGAGCTAGTATGAGCCAGCAACGCCTTGTCTTAAGTGTGTTCTCGTGGTGCATCCTCCAATAGAAAAGCTTAATGCGGGGACAACTGTCCAGGTGTATGCTGCATAAACTTGTGTAATTTCGTTTAAATTACACATTATCACATGATATTCTGCTTGCCCCTTGTTTGCGCCCGATTTCATTTGGCGTTAGGATTTCACGGAAAGCCAGGGCACAGTATTTGAGCAGATCTGGCTATGGGTGTTTGAGGTGTTCCAACCCCTTTATGCCTCCTTAGGATGAGGAGAGGGCTTTGCGACACAAAGAACTTTAGGCGCTGCACTTGACAAAATAGGCGCAAAATTGTTTTTGCATATGAAAACTACTTGGTGCTTCTGTTTTGTGCTGCATTGTGTTGCACAAGCGTCTGCTAAAACACGCAGTAAATCTAGATCTTTGGATTTTTTCAGCTGGCTCCGTGAGGAACCTAATTCTCCATGGTATCCTCTTTGGTCTCCAGGGGAACGGAAGTCCTCATAGTCTTTCTGGATCCCACTAAGTGTACGTATCGCTACAATTTCCAAAGACAAAACTATTTCTTTCTGGTCTTCGGCTTCAACCCATCTCTTGGGCAGAGGTACTCATAGTTGCATCCCTCGGAGAGAGGCTCTCCCCAGCAACCATGGGCTGGGACTTACCACAGCTTACCTGGGAGAGGGAATTGGACCGTCCACCCTAGAGTGGTGAACACAAAATCATTGGACCAGTGATCAGTCTGCAGCCTTGGATAAGGTGAATCACACCTCTGTTCTAAAAACTCTGGAAAGCAGAATGCAAATCAGTGGGACATTCCAAGATGGTTCACCTCATATCTCAGGAACAGCTCTCAGCTATTTAAACTCACAAACTCCTTCTTCCTCTCCTCCCCCCTGTTTCAGGGAGTCCCTCAAGGGTCAATCCTATCTCCGACTTGCATCAACCTCTACATCAACCCGCTTGCTGCTCTGCTAGACCAAACCAACATCATCTATTATCTCTTTGCCAATGATTCCCAGCTGTATAAGAAAGTCTCCTCGCCTGAAGATGTATTCTCCCTAGCTCACACCCTCTCAAATACCCAATCATGGATGTCCTTTCACATTCTGAAACTAAATGCGACCAAAACGGAATTTCCTTTGAGCTCACAACCCCCTACAACTTCCCAATATAAACTTGGCTTAACTCAGTAAACATAACTACAAACACCCCTCTTTTGTCGAGTGTGCTAAAGTTCTTGGATTTATGGTGGACTGCCATGGATTTGCTCGGCGAAGGGCTTGCTGCACTCGTACTGAAGAGCGGCTGGCTGTGTTCTCCTTCGGGAAGGGGCTTGCCTTGTTCTCTCTGGCGGTGTGGCTCGCCCTGGTCTCCCAGGTGAAAGGGCTTAACAGGCTCAACTCATGTCACTGGGACATGTACACAGGGAAAAAAGGGTGATCTCCCTCAGATGATCTAATGTGCCGTGAACGGGGTGCTTACCCTGTCTACAAGGGCGAGGTGTTAATTGCAGTCTCCCTGTGGAGAGGCTTGGCCCTGGCTCCGTGGGCGAGGGGCTCACCCCATTCTTGCCCAGGGGAAATGGGGTCATCTCAGATCATCCCCCAGTTTTCCAGTTCAAACAGATCACCCCAGCCCCCCTGACAAAGGTGTCTTTCCAGGCTCCCTGAACAAAGGACTCTTTCCAGTCACTCTGAGTGAGGGGCAGTCAACAGTGTCCCACAGTGAGAGGCTAAATGGAGTGTCCACAATCAAGGGGCTCATCGCAGTCTGCCTGGGCGAACAGCTCAGAGCTCAGCAGAGTCTGCATGGGTGAGGGACTTGTCGTAGTCTGCTTGGGCAAGGGGCTCACCACAGTCTCTCTTGGATAGGGGCTCACCCCAGTCTCCGTCGATGCGAAGTGCTCAGCAGCATTTTCGGGCAAAAGGTTTACCACGGACTCCAGGAGCATGGGCCTCTCTGTAGTCTCACTAGGGCTGTCCACAGATTCACTGAGCAAGGTGCCCCCTGCAGTCTCCATGGGCGCAGCGCTTATCTGATTCTCCCTGTGTAAGGAGCTTACCCCAGTCTCCCTAGGAGAGAGGCTCACTGAAGTCCTTCTGGTCACGGGGCTCGCTGCAGTCTGCTTCGGCGAGGGGGTTGTCTCCATCTCCCTGGGTGTGCCTCTCTCCAGAGTCTCCATGAGCAAAGGGCTTTCCAACGTTTTAATGGGCACGGGCCTCACCTGAGTCTCACCGGGCAAGGGGCTCATTGCAGCCTCTCTGGAGGAGGAGCTTTCCCCGATCGCCATTGAAGTGGGGTTCACAGTTGTATTCCTGGGTGAGAGGCTCATTACCATCTCCCTGAGCAGGAGGTTCCCTGTGGTCTCCCACGGGACCTCTGCAGTCTCCCTAGGAGAGGAGCTCATCTCCGTTTCCATGGGAGAGCAGCTCATCGCAGTCTCTCTGAGAACGGGGCTCATTCCTGTGTCCCTGGGTGAGGGGCACATTGCAGTCTCTGTGGGAGAGGGGTTCATCCCAGTGTCCCGGGGTGAGAGGCTTTGCCCAGTCTCCTTGGGTGAAGAACTCATCTCAGTCTCCCTGGGTGAGGGGCTCATCGCAGTCTCTCTGGGAGAGGAGGTTATCATTGTATTCCTGGGTGAGAGGCTTCGCCCAGTCTCCTTGGGTGAGGAACTCATCTCAGTCTCCTTGGGTGAGGGGCTCATCGCAGTCTCCCTCAGCAGGAGGCTCCCTGTGGTCTTCCAGTGGACCTCTGTAGTCTCCATAGGACAGGGGCTCATCTCAGTTTCCCTGGGTGAGAGGTTCATCCTTGTATTCGTGGGTGAGTTTCTCAGCCCAGTCTCTGTGTGAGAGGGAGTCATCATTGTATCCCTGGGTGAGAGGCTTTGCCCAGTCTCCTTGGGTGAAGAACTCATCTCATTCTCTCTGGAACTGGTGCCTACCTCAGCCTCCTCTGAGGTAGTATTCCTGGGCCAGAGGTTCATCACAGGCTCCCTGAGCACGGGGCTCTCTGTTGCCTCCCCGGGGATCTCTACGGTCTCCCTGGGAGAGTGTCTCAGCCCAGCCTCCATGATTGAGGGGTTCAGCCCAGTCTCCCTGGGTGAGTGGCTTTCCACATTTAAGCCAGAAAGAGGTCTTCTCTTAGCTTCGCTGTCTCTGTCCCTCTTGTCAGTCTCTCTCAGCAAAGGGCTGTCTATAGGCTCCCCCAGTGATGATGTGCCCTCCTTCCCTAGGGGTGACTGGCTCTCCTCCGTCTGCCTTGACAGAGGACTGCCTTCGGTCTCTTGGATTGTAGGACTCTTCTCACCCACTCTCTGTGAAATGCTTTGTGTAGTCTCATTTGGTGTAGAGCTCTCATTAGTGTCTCTCTGTGAGACGTTCCGTTTAGTGACCAAGGATGTCGCACTCCCAATAGCCTCTCCCTGTATGGTTTCCACATCAGAGTCTTTGGGTGAAAGCCTACCATGTGTCTCCCTGTGTGAGTGATGTAGGTGTGCCTCTTCAGAAGTGGAGGAACTCATCTCAGCCTTGCTATCTGTTGTACTCTTGTCAATCTCTTTATGTGGAGTTTGGAGGCTTCCCATACTCTCCTTGGGCTTGAGGCTTTTGCTAGTGTCTCTGTCTGAAGGGTCAGCGCTTTCTTCAGCCTCTCTAGTTGACGGACTGTGCCTCTCAGCAATCCATGTAGAACTAAGATTTTCACCAGTCTCTCTGAACGAGCAATTAGAACTTCCCTCAGAATCCAGGACTGAGAGGTAAGAGCTCTTCAGTGACCCTCCAACAGAGTGTGTAGGGCTTTGATAGCAACCCCTGCCGGAACAGTCAGCACCTCTTTCAGAGCATCTGCTTGCTGGGCCTCTGCTTTCATCACATGTCCCCAATGAAAGCCTTGTGCTTCTCTCAGACTCTCTACTGGAAAGAATTGTGCTTCCTGCAGATCTTCTGGAGGACAGCCTTGTGCTTCCCTCAGAATCCCTTATGGAAAGACCAGAAATGATCTCTGATCCCCTGGGGGAGAGTCTTGTGCTTCTTCTAGACCCCGTGTAGGACAGAACGGTACTTCGCTCAGACTCCCTAACAGAGAAACCAGTCTTTAACTCCCTTATAGTGTGATGAGAATGAGGCTCAACCTCTTTGGATAAAGGCACTAGATTGTTTCCAGAGTTCCTGTAGGTCTTCTTCAAACCATAGACCTTTTTCTTTTCTGGCGTCAGACCAATAACTCTTTCCTTGGACAATGCAGTCTCACTCTGATCTGTCCCTGCAGACTTGGCACTATTTACTCTAGTTGATGTTTGGGCTGACAACATACCAGTCCTGGTAAACCCTGCAGAGGAATGATTATTGCTCTTTGTTGATGAGGTGCTGCCTCTTTTTGCCAACTCTCCAGATGAGATCACGTCATCCTCCATTGATCCGCCAGAGGAAGTGCCACGGCACTTGGTTAACCGGGTACTGGCGGATGTTGCATAGCTCTTGAAACCTATGGAAGAAGAAAACAATAGTTTGAATACTTTCTCTGTTAACACCTATTAACTCTGTTGCATAGTCTAGTTAAAACACGTACGAATGGTACATGGGCCAGGAAGTCTTTACACCAATGAGACTTGTACCTGAGGTTGTGTGTTGAAGTGCTAGCAACTGAGAGTAAGAAATTGGGCTGACAAAGATGGTAGTCAATGGTGGAGGCGATCAGAGAGGCCTATAAGAAGACTCAGTTGAATGCCATTTTTCTCGCTCAGGGCCTCCATGTGGATCATCTATCCACATGGAGAGTGGCATGCAAATACAAGGACCTGGAAGTGACACTGTGTAGTCCATAAGCATCCCAGTGTAGCTAACTATTCCTGGAGATTAATAGAACATAGCAAATACAGAGGCAGGGAGAGTGAAAAAACTACTTGTGCTCCATCCCAAGAAGGGTGACGACTAGTCAATTACACTCAAATTAACAACGGCTTTAAAATAAGTATTTGTCTGATTAGCTATTGGAAAACCACTAGGAAAACTACCTGAAATATGTTTATTTACCACAGCCCAAAAGGTCAACTTAGTTTTAAAAAGCACCCCATGTCCATTAAAATGTCTATTGCAATAAGGTATGAAACACTTAACTTAAATTTAAAATCATTGCCTTTGTTTTTTACCTTTACATACTTACACCAACCATTGCCATATAGGATTTATACAAGATGCCTTATTTGCAGCGACACAAGATTCTACCTTGTTCTTGGTAGAATTTGATGTGGCTGAAATGCTAGGAAATTCATGATCCAAAGTAGCAGTATCAAGAAGAGAGATGTTTGGCTAGAAGTTGCAAAGACTGCCACCAAGAAGCCCCCAGCAGAGGCTTTTCCTCCACTATTGTTTGAGAATCAGGAAGATATAGAAAAGAACACAAATTTCATGGGAGAAAACTATGTTTTTTACTCTATTGTGGATGGTCCAGATAAAATTACACAATTAGTCTAAGAGTGAGCTCAATTGCCCAGGTATGACTGTGGGTACTTATGAAAACAATGACATGCATTACACACCCTTCCATTTATTTAGGGAAGTGCACTAAGTGTCAACATATTAGTATACGAACCGTGGAGACCTACCAGCAGGACATGGTCAACAGGCATTGGTTGCTTCCCAAGAAAATAAAGATTGAAATATTGTGACTGAACAGGTAAGAGTTAAGTTAAGGTCTACAGTCAGTGCTAGAACAAGTCTATACCAGGACGTTTTCCAGAATGCTGCTAGCAATGGAGCACCAGATTCCCTCCACGAGCACCAAGTATCATCACAATGCTCAAATGAGTGTATTGACAAATTTAAATTTTGCCTAGTCCATCAGAGGTTCCTCCAGCACCCCTGTAAATGCCGCCATAAATCTGAAAGTTGTAGCACCTGCTCGAAGGTTCTACTCAACCTCTTGGCAACTTTGAACACTGTTGACCTTGAAATCTTATTTAACACCCTAGGACTTGCATGTATATTGGTAGCACAGTCCTCAAATAGTTTGTACGTTCTTGCAACATCACACAAGCGAATCTAAAGTAATGGATCCACAGTACATTCCAGATTCCATTTCAGTACCCCCCAGTTTATGAACATATTCCCTGAACCATATGCTGTTTTAATCATCATAGTGGATAGTACAATTCACTGATATGTAGATAATACACAGTTCCACCACAAAGTCAAAAATAAAATGCACATCAGCCCATCTAATAGACTACCTGTCATAAACCGAGAGCTTAAATTAACTGAGTATTTATAGCAAAACCCACAAACCCATGAACCACTACCTTGCGTGCCCAACTGCGTGTGAAACTTGAAATCCTGAGTTTTATTTTGGCCCTGGCATAACAATAATCCAGTGTGTGCATAGGGACCAGAACCTGTCCCTCACAATAGAGGTCATGGACCTGACACATGTCCTGGAAAGGCACTCTAAGCGTGCTGTCAGAGTGAACATAGGACTACTGTCCCTGCTCTGGCTTTAGGACATAAAGTGGCGATGGCAGCTGTTGGACTTGGCCCTCTCAGCAGGGTCACCCCAAAACGTTTTGCCTTCACCCCTCCTGTTTGCTGAATTTGTTTTATTGGATTTTAGGACTCCGTGCATTTAGGACTCTGTGCACTTTACCACTGCTAACCAGTGCTAAAGTACTTGTGCTCTCTCCCTGATACATGGCAAAAGGGACCTACAACTGATTGACACATTTTAATTATTGATACGTTTCTAGTATATGGTACTAAATGTACCAAGGGCCTATAGATTAAATGCTATAAGTAGCCCAGCAGTACTCATTGTGCTACCCACTGGAGTAGCAATTTAGAACATGGCTCAGGCCTGGTATTGCAGCCTGTTCTGCAATTTTACACTGCCATTTCGACCTGGCAAAATAAACCTTTTGCAAGGTCTTAATCTTTGTTTCTAATACATATAAGTCACCCCTAAGAAAGGCCCTAAACAGCCCATAGAGCAGGGAGCATTGTATTTAAAACATAAGACATATCCTGGTGGTAAACAGACATAATATCGAATTAAAAATATCGACAGGACAGAATATCGAGTTTTTAATATAGAATGGACAGAATATCGAATTGCCAAAATATAGTGGTGAAGAATATCGAAAATCAGGTAAGAAATAAAATATCGATTTAAATAATATACAAGTAAGTAATATCGACAGTCATAATATAGTTGTTAAGAATATCGATTTTTTTTTTATAGTATGTATAAATTTTGGAATGTATGTTTGAATATTTTTAAAGTAATGAATTTTATGTTATTTAATTTTTGTGTAACTTAATTCCGTAGCGGGTTGTGGGTTTATAGGGGATTAGGGTGGGAAGTAATTTAATTATAGTACATTAAACTATAATTTTTAGGAACTATTAATTATTTTTAATTTAATTTTGCGTTTTACTTCTGTAGCGGGCTGTGGGTTTATAGGGGAAAAGGGTGGGAAGTAATTTAATTGTTATTAGGTAATTATTAATTGGTACTGAAAATTAATTGGTTGTTGATTAATTAATAATTGGTTAATAATTTGTATTAATTAGTAATTAATTTTTATTAATTGTTTAATTGATAATTATGTTAATTGTATTAATTTACTATTTGTAGCGGGTTGTGGGTTTATAGGGGAATATGGTGGAAATTAATTTAATTGTAAATAATTAATTATTGAAATAATTTTTGTATATTGCTAATTAATTTATTCTTAATTAATTATTAATTGGTATTAGTTTTATTTATTTATTTTTGGTATTGAACATTAATTGGTTGGTAAGTAATTATTAATAAAAAAATATTGTTATTTATAATAAATTAATTATTAAATATTGTGTGATTGGTAATTAATTTTAATATTTATTTTTGGGTATTAATAATTAATTTATTTTTAATAAAATATTAAATTATTATTTTCCCTACTATTACACTCACTGGAGTGGGAATAGTAATTTTTACCCCTACGCTATCCAACGCTTTCCCTACTATTGCACTCACTGGAGTGGGAATAATAATTTTTACCCCTACGGTATCCAACGCTTACCCTACAGTTGCACTCACTGGAGTGGGAATAGTAAATGTTACCCTCCCGCTATCCAACGCTTTCCCTACTGTTGCACTCTCTGGAGTGGGAATAGTAATTTTTACCCCTACGCTACCCAACGCTTTCCCTACTGTTGCACTCTTTGGAGTGGGAATAGTCATTTTTACCCCTACGCTATCCAATGTTTTCCCTAATGTTGCACTCTTTGGAGTGGGAATAGTAATTTTTACCCTCCCGCTATCCAATGCTTTCCCTACTGTTGCACTCTCTGGAGTGGGAATAGTTAATTTTACCCCTACGCTATCCAACGTTACCCTACAGTTGCACTCACTGGAGTGGGAATAGTAATTTTTACCCCTACGCTATCCAACGCTTTCCCTACTGTTGCCCTCTTTGGAGTGGGAATAGTAAGTTTTACCCCTACGCTATCCAACGCTTTCCCTACTGTTGCACTCTTTGGAGTGGGAATAGTAATTTTTACCCCTACGCCATCTGACGTTTTCCCTACTGTTGCACTCACTGGAGTGGGAATAGTAAATTTTGCCCTCCCGCTATCCAACGCTTTCCCTACTGTTGCACTCTCTGGAGTGGGAATAGTAATTTTTACCCCTACGCTATCCAACGCTTTTCCTACTGTTGCACTCTCTGGAGTGGGAATAGTAATTTTTAGCCCTACTCCATCCAACGCTTTCCCTACTGTTGCACTCTTTAGAGTGGGAATAGTAATTTTTACCCCTACGCTATCCAACGCTTTCCCTACTGTTGAACTCACTGGATTGGGAATAGTAAATTTTACCCTCCCGCTATCCAACGCTTTCCCTACCGTTGCACTCTCTGGAGTGTGAATATTAATTTTTACCCCTACGCTATCCAATGCTTTCCCTATTATTGCACTGTCTGGAGTGGGAATACTAATTTTTACCCTCCCGCTATCCAACGCTTTCTCTACTGTTGCACTCTCTGGAGTGGGAATAGTAATTTTTACCCTCCCGCTATCCAACGCTTTCCCTACTATTGCACTTACTGGAGTGGTAATAGTAAATTTTAACCGCCCGCTATCCTACGCAAAAAATATAGCATTTTTTTAATTAATATTGCGTTAATATATATGTATTTTTTTTTTTACTTACATTAATTATTTATTAATTTTAAAGTTATTTAAGTATTTTTAAGTATGTTTCAGTTAATTATATGTTTTATGTCATTAATTTTACATTTATTTTAAGACATTTAAAATAATTCGATACTGTGACTAACTATATTTTTTACAACGATATTTTGGATTCTATATTTTTATACTTACCTGTTTGGAGATAGGGCTTCGATATTTTGGCATTCTATATTTTTACTTCGATATTTTGGCAATTCGATATTCTCCTTCTCGATATTTCGTCAGTGATCCGTCCTGGTAGTGAAAAATGTTGAATTCATTTTTCACTACTGTAAAGCCTACTTCTCCTTCTGGATGACATTGGGTCACCTTATTACAATTAATAAGTGCTAACGTCTGATTGAAAACAGATAGTGATGTCAAAATTGGACTCAAATGAATTGTAATTTAATGGTACCTGCTGCCAGTATCCTCGGTCATATGGCAGTGAATAGCTCTGTTATTGGGGTTATAGTATTCCTCTGAGATAGTGAGACAAAAGAGGACTAGGTGTTGACAGGATGGCTGGGATGGATCTGTTCCCCTTACACTTTAAAGAGCTTGCCTACAGCACACAGAAAGGAACCTGACAGTAGCCTTTTGTCACCGCAGACGTCTAGGAGCCTTAGTAGGGGGAGGGAGGAATTTTCCAGAACAAGACGTAGGGGTAGGCCAGGGTATTCCCTCACCTACAAGGCTGGCACTAGGTAAAAATATTTGACCTTCTGAGCCAGTACACCTTTGAACCTTTGGACATTACAGAAGAAGGACTGCTTGGTTCCCCAGAGGACTGACCTGCTGCTTGAGGCCTGGCTTGCTCCTCAGAGGACTGCCCTGCTGCTACTAGAGGACTGCCTTTCTGCTTGATGCCTGCCTTGTTTCCCTGAGGGCTTCCCTCCTGCTTAAGGCCTGTCCTGCTCCCTGAAAAGGAAGCCTGGACCTGCTCCCTTCATACCAGGCTAATCTGAATGACTCCAAGTGTCAGTTGGTTGACCTCCTGTTCTGAGTGACAGGGACACAACAAGCTCCAGAGTCCTCCATGCAACTGCCCTGCTGACCTGCTGCTACTGGACCTGCCTGAGCTATGCTGGTCTCTAATAGAGTGAGTCACTGATCCCCAAGAGGAGCCTTCCCAGGTCCTGGACCCTTGGCAAGCATAAGAGTGCACTCCTCTGCAAGAAAAGGAGCACTCCTAAAGTTTTGGCCACTTCGTGACTACAAATGGGTCTGTTTGCTTGTTGAGATTTAGTGCACACAATGACCTCCATCGTGAAGCTCCAGTGAAACTGACTACTTGCGCTAAAGCGATTGCCAGAAGTAACTGGCAACGCGAGATCTGCACTTCGCGCTCAGAGACAACACCCCGCAATGACTTTCAACATGAAGCTTCAGCAACAGCCGGAGATGCCCTACCGGCTCTTTGCGCTAAAGGAACAACAGCCTGTGCCACCCTGCCTGTTCTTTGCTCTACAGCAATGACATACTGCAATGCTCCCCTTCTCCTTGTGGCCTCCTCCACCGCAAACTGGATTCTTCTTTGAGCCAGACTTTGAGAAGATAACTTTTCCAACTGTATTAACCTGGTCCCATTATCCAGTCCATGCTGCATTATGGACTGCCTAACTTGAGACTTTCGCCCGGTCTGCCATGACCAGATGACGGCATGTGGCCCTTTATGCTTTAAGGCATTATGCTAACTGAAAACTTTGAAATTCAATATCTCCAGTTCAAATGTTGTTTAGGTCTCATTTAATTTATTAAAATGTACTATATTTTTCTAAATGTATTTGGGGATTTTACTTGTGTTGTGTTTTCACTTTATTACAGTTTGTGTGCTACATACATATTTTACACAGTGCCTTTAAGTTAAGCCTGACTACTTTTGTGCCAAGCTACCAGAGGGTTAAGAACAGGTTAATTTAGTGACTTTTGAAGTTCATGCTCAAGAGGATTGTGGTTGTTCCTTAGACAATAACCCAGTTTCTTACATTGGTGTTCAGTGGTGGGATCCAGTAGTTATGTTTGTGCAGTGCCACTCAGTGATTTGTGCAACACTCAAATCCCCCCAAAATATCTGACATCAAATTAGAATTTGTTTCTAAAGTCACCTTAGTTTTTGTTTTGACTAATTTTTCCTTTTTCCAAATTTAAGTTTACCTCACATCCTTTTTTCTACAATGGAGATAGAGCTGATCAACGCAGACCTCAGCAAGGCAGAACTGCAGATTATCTGGAAAGCGAGAGGGCTGAATATTATAAAGAAGGCTCAAAGGTGGACCTCCAGGTGGACCTCCAGATAGACCTCCGAACCTTTGGGGAAGTCAGAAGGATTCAGGTCACCCCAGAGGGCAGGAGGATGATGGCCCCAAGGAGAAGGAGGTGGGCCTAGAGGAAAAGGATGAAGAAGGATAGGGCCTGGCCACAGGCCTTGAGCTGCAGCCCCCCGGGGAAGAGAAGGACAACTAGCCCACAGGAGTGAGGTCCCCTGGTAGAGAAGGGAGAAGTGGATTCTCCCACAACCTGCCACCCGAGGAACAAGAGGGCAGGAAGGCTGACGGGGAGCTCAAGCTGCAGCTGTCGAGATTGAAACTAGAGGCTGCCAAGTAGGAGGCAGTTGCAAAGTTGCAAAAAGAGAGGCTTCCAAGGAGGAGGCTGCTGCCAAGAGGGCCTTGAAAGAGGAGATTGGCCCTGGAGAATAGGTTGGCAGAGGAGAAGGTTGACAAAGCCTTGAAGGAGAAGAAACGTTTGTGAGCTCACTATGTGAGCCTGAAGGAGCTGCACCTTTAAGCTCCAAGCAAAGCACAAGGTCCAGCAGTATTGGTGGCAGCAATACAGTGTCAAGTGTAGACACGAGAATATGCATTCCCCAAGACCTAGCTATGTTGTGGGGGGATTAGACTGACAACTGGTTTTCAGCCTATGAGGTAGCTCTATGGATGCACATGGTCCAAGATGAGGATGGGGCAAGTTTCTGGAAACACATCCCTACATTGGGTAGTGATACCCTGTTCACACTAGAGGTAGGGTGAGATGAGAGATGCTCCCATGAAAGCCATTCTTCTCACTGAGTTTGGGCTAACCCCAGAGAAGTACCAGATTAGGGTTTAGGGACAGCCTGAACCTGCCAAATCAGTGCTGGGTGTATTTATTTGATGACTTCAGTAAGGCACTGAGTGTTTTAATGACACACAGTGAAGTGAGTGATTTCAATGGGCTATGTAACCTGATTTTGAGAGAGCACATGCTCAGTACATGCTTTACAGAATTGTGCCAACACCAAATGGACAGCAAGCTAACTTCACTTTGGGAGCTTGCCCAGGAGGCAGAGCTCTGGGTCTGTACCAGTGTCCAATAAAGTACCCCCCCAGCAGAGTGAGGGAGAGGTCAAAGGTGACACATACAACTCCCAGAATAAGGTTGGGTCCCATGCCTCACATGCCACCCCTGTGAAACAGGGAGGAGGTCCTGTTGGGTGGTGGCAGGGTGCCATATTTCCAGCCCCGGTGCTTTGATTGTTCTGAGCTAGGAAACAAGCTGGGGGACTCTGTCTGGCCCAAGAAACCACTCACTGGTGAGATCTCGAAGGGGAGTGGCCAATGTGGCCTTAGGGGTAGGTAGTCCCCAGGAGCAGAGGGTAGAACATGCTCTGGTGTCTTCTAGCTGGGAGGTTAATTCCAAGGGTAAGCTTGTGATCCCTGAGGGTGGAAGTCATTACTTCCATCAGGTAACAGTTAATGGGATACAGGTCACTAATCTGAGGAATATCCGTGCCAGCCAGACGATGGTGGTTTTCCCAGAGCAATACACCGGACCGTTGTGTTGTGTAACTAAGGGCCGTGGGCAGGACTTATTCTACTCTTAAGGCTATGGTGTCCCTGGAATGGGGTGTGGAAGTGGCCTGGAGGAGGACCTCAGAAGTTCACGGACTCCATTCTGGGAACTGAATTAACCCCGTGTTAGAAGAGCTGGGAGGGGCAGGTTCCCTGATAGCTCAGGTTTCGGCGGGCATTCTCCCAAATGGATGGTACAGGGGCCAAGATGGAGGAGCAGGGGGTGAAAAACACTGACCCCTGTTCAGCCTCAAGGTAAGTCCATGGGCTGGGTAACCAATCTCAGGCTACCACTCCTGAACTGCTGGGAGGGTTATTGTTGTAGGGAAATACCAGGTGACCATATATAAATATCACAGCTTAATATCCAAACTCCCTTGGTTCCGTAAGATCAGACAGGATAATACGATACGCCACCACAGTCACTGAATGTGGCGTGTCGTATTATCCAAGGCAACGTGTAAATATAGTAGTCATTTTGATTACTTCTTGGGCCTCCGGTACTCAACCTATTTTCTAGGATTCTGTCACAGTCTTGAAGTTGTGCTACAACAACTGTTTCTTGGGCTTCTGTAGTGTTATATGTAGATCCTTACATGAACCTTTGTTGCTGATTGTTGGTTTAATTTGCGGAGCATTAATATCTGCTACAGGACATCAGAACAAGACCAGTTTCCTGATGATTCCTTTGGCTCTAACAAGTTAAAGGTACTATGCCGTTGTAATGTTGAATGTTTACCACAGTGCATCAGTAACTAGAGTAAATCTTGTGTATTTTACATTTCCTATAGAACGTTGATATTCATGCAAAATCTGTGTAAACAAGAGCAACCTGTGGGAATAAACAAAAACACTCTAAACACCACTTGGTCTATCAGCCTCGAGAGGCAGTCCGCAGGACAGCAGTGGCCAGGTGCAGCTAGGAGTACCCGGGCATCTCTGCATGCATCCATGGTTTACCCAGCTACCACTAGGCACAATAACTGTGGAGATAAGAGTCCGGATTCTTTGACAGCCTGTCAGTTTGGTCAGTGTCCTCTCATACACTGTTGATCGGTCCTGCATTCTCTTGCTGTAATGTGGTTACAGTTCAGATTTGGTGCATCAGGACCATCGGTGGAGTCTGCTATGGAGCTTAGTCTTGGGGGCATCTTGACTCCATGTAGGCAAGCCTGGTCAGGACTGGGATGGCATTTAAAATGCTTGGGACGTCTTGGTCCCTTGTCGATGGAGCAGCTTCCAGACCTTCTCTTGTGCAGGGATTTCCAAGAGGCCTGTTCCAATGGGTCACCACGGGACCATGTGACCTGTGCAGGGCTGCTTGTGGGCCACCTGGGGGCTGCTGCAGGATCACTGACATAAACCACGGCCAAGTCAAGTAATGTGGCATCCGGACACATGTTGCATGTCTTGTCTGCACATGCTGCGAGGTGGGGTCAGGCCATGTGATGCCAGTTCTGTTTGCACTGCCCTCTCAATGGTCCTGTATTGTCTGTAGGACTGGGTGTCTTCTCCTCTTTGGGTTGCAGTGGTGGCAGCTTGCGACTTGGGGTGTGCGACTCTCATCTTGGTTATAATTGGCCACTGGAGACTCTGTCTTAAGGTAGTGTTCTGTGCAGTCTTTGGCCCACTGCCACTTTCCTTTGGGGTGTGCATTGAGGTTCTCTCCCACTGATTCTATGGTGGGGCAGTGTATCGGAGTGCAGTGCGGCATCCTTCACTTATCCTTTGTGCCGAGCAGGTAGATGGCTTGCACTTAGCATGATTGTTTATTCTTTTCTGGTAACACTCTTCCTGTGTCAGCCTTTCTCGGCGGAGGCATGAGCTGGAAGCCTCCCGCCTGGACCTTTCATCATTGCAGATTCTCATGATGCAGGGCATACTGCCTTGTTGGCTTTGCTGCACTCTTTACAGGTTTACAGTCTTTGCAGTTCCAGTTCATTCTGTGCAAAAGCAGGAGCTTTGAGCCTCGTACCCAGATCACTCTTCTCAACTGATTCTGGCAGGCAGTGCCTACATGCACTCTGGTACTTGGGAGTGGCACTGCAGGCACTTATGATGCTGGGCGGCTCCTACTTGGCATGAGTGTCTATGTGGATGGGACCGCTTCGTTGTAAATCAGTCTGTGATCAAGTGAGGTACTGAAAAAAAAACACTATGTGGCACTACAGCCACTACTACTTCCTGCAGCAGTGGCCCATGAGTGATGGCACCACTGGCCTCCTTGCAGTCTACTTGGCATGCGCTGCTTGAGGTGAGGGGGCGCGGGCATTGGAAGCCCATGCGACACATGGTGGCTAGTATTTAAAAAAAAAATGTTTTGCCATGTCGGGGCCACCTAATGTGTAAGTTAAACGTTGACGCTGGGTGTGGTGCAATGAGCCACCGCTAGGTGGCGCGGCCGGTGTGCACCACACCAGGTCAACAGTCTCAGGAACAGAAAGACCATGATTTCTTTTTATTTTAATTTACAGAGTTTTATATAGCGCAAACTTGACCCAAAGGTATCGGGTATCAGAGTGCTTTACATAGCACCAGTTTCTTTACATGAGGACACATTAATTTTGTTAGGCATGGGGAGATTAAGTAATTTGCCCAGAATCACAGGACGTCCAGCGTCATTGCCGAGACTCAAACCGGTTCCCCAGATTCCAGGTCAACCGCCCTAGCCGTTAGGCCACCTCCTCTCCCCAATGATGCAGCCTGGAGGCACGAGGCCTTTATCTGGAGCGGTGATGGCTGCCGGGACTGGCAGCATGAGAGGAGGAAGGCTCACAGGTGCAGCCTCCCTGTGCTGTGCTGAAGTTCAGCCTTTGGTGGTTCTGCCTGTGCCGGTTGCTTGCCCATTTGTATTGGACAGGTGCGGACTTCTCCTGCTGCTCGGGCCACTCTGTTCATGGGTAGTTCAGGGTTGTACAAGATCCCAGGCATGCAGGAGCTATAGCGGCACGACGGGTGCAGTCCCAGTGCCTCCTACATTAACATCACACTGCACTGGCTTGCCGCAGCTTTGCAGATGGTCTGCTCTCTCCTTAAGGACCCAGGTTGTAGCTCTGCATGCCCCTCTCCAAGCTTCCCGCCTCACAGAGTCTCATGGCAGATGGGCGGCAGCATGTGCCATGAGGTCTCTATTTCCGCTTTCTCACACGGGGACAAGGGCACCCTCTTCTTGGGGCGACGTGACCACTTCCCAGGCAGGCAACAGTGCGTATGGATGGATGCGTTTCATCCTCACAGCCGGTGATCAGCTGAGAGGCAGCACAGCATGCGGGGTCTGACCCCTCGTCGCCATTGTAAAGTCGTGGGCACTAGGCCCACATGCTAATGAATGATGGACACAGGTACGGTTACTTAACCGGCCACGAGCAAGTGCGTTCGGACTCTTTTATTGGCAGGTGTAGGAGAGTAGGGTCTGCTTTCTATGTTCACCCCCACTTTTTGCTTTTGCTTTACTGGTTTTCGACTTAGATGTGGCTGTGGGCCTGCTAACCAGACCCACAGCCCTGCTGTTCTCTCTCTAAATTGATACTATGTACTTTAGGTGCATAACCCATTTGGATAGGATCACCTTATTGGCCCCTGTACAGTGTACCTTAGGTACCCAGGGCATAGGTGTACCCTAGGCCTACCAGGGGCTGCAGCATGTATTATGCCACCCCTGGCCTGGCCTTCCATTATGACACAACTGGCTGATCACTCAGCTGGGGCAAGGTTGTGTAATCACTCCTTGCTTAGGTGTAGTATTCCTATACCTAACTTACATATAGACACATGTGTACCTATCAGCCACTCCTATGGCAGGCCTTAACAATCCTGGAGGCAGAGTGCTTGGTAACATGTGAGATGGTGCTCTAGCATGAGCTGAGCCTGTCTGCAGCTTTCGGAACCATGTCCTTATAGCTGTTCTATGATATAGCCTACCATATACTCTTAAAGTGCCTTATAATCTTAAACGGTTATGGTAACTATGGTTTGGCTTTATCAAAACATGTCGTGTGAGAAGTCTAACACTTTGGAATAATACCCCCATCCCATTTCTGGGGATGAGGATATTATCCCTCCCTTCTAGAGGGAGAAGACATGTTGTAACCTACTTACCCGGTTAAAGTTAACCAGAGCCCCAGCATCACAAAATGGATGCTGCTGCCACAGACACGAGTCTGACCTCCTGCTGCTGGGAGTGATCCCGGCAAGGGAGGCTTGGACAATAGGTTTCCTGCCTTGGGAGGTGCGAGCACCACCCCAGACAGGCCTTAGTGTATTGGGGCAGGGAGGGATGAAAAGAATGAGACATGCCTGGGGCACACAAGGTGTCCCGTGCATAGTCCAGTTCAAACCGGTGCTGGGGCACTCCAGCCCCAGTCGTGGCGCGAAACTGGACAAAGGGAAGGGGGTGTAACCACCCCCCTCCCAGGTCCCACCCATAAGGCGTGACCTAGCAGGTAACCCAGCCCCCCAGATTAGTATAAGAGTGGTAGCTGGGCCCCAGGAGATTAGATTACCTGAACCTGCAACTTGAACAGAAACTCTGGACCTTGGACATTCGACGAAAGAAGAAGACTGAAGAATCTCCCTTGTGGCCAAGGAGTGGCTACCCTGTGCAAACAGGCACCATCAAGAGACTACCCTTTGCTTTGCTGAAGTTCTACGAGGGACCGACTGCAGAGCCCGACCAGAGCCTTGACTTCCAGACTTCTCCGACCCTGATCCACATCCACAGCCGAGCTGAGATCCGTGGAGGCGACGAGAGACGTGGGACTGGCTACCTGGGAAAAGTGGCTAGTATCTTCAAGCGCAGCTTCTGAGGCACCCTCGAAGTTGTGCACCGGGGATTGAGAAGCCCCAACCCCAAGCACCATCTGCACCGAAGATCAGCCCCCCACACTCCACGAGTCCTGCGTGGGGCCCTTCTGCATTTTCCTGCTTGCCGCGTATGTCCGGTTGCTTGCCCGCTGGCTAGTAGCCTTTGTGACGACGCATCCTGAAATCTTTACTGCTGGTTTGGCTCCTCCAGACTGGCTCCTGCTTCTTTGAAAAAGAGAAGCACCCCAGACCTTCCTGGTCTGCACCAGGTTCTGGGTAAGGCGAAGGTAAGTGGGGAGTGAGTTCCATGTTTTAGCAGCCAGGTATGAGAAGGATCTGCCTCCCATTGTGGTCTTGTTGATGCGAGGTACGGTGGCGAGGGCTTGGCTGGAAGAACGTAGTTGGCGGGAGGGGGTGTAGAAGGACAGTCGTGAGTTGAGGCATTCTGGTCCGATGTCGTAGAGTGATTTGTGTGCGTGGGTTAGCAGTCGGAAAGTGATCCTCTTATTGACGGGTAGCCAGTGGAGGTCTTTCAGGTGACCAGAGATGTGTTCGTTGCGCGGGATGTCTAATATGATCCTGGCTGAGGCGTTTTGGATTCGTTGGAGTTTCTTCTGGAGTTTAGCGGTAGTACCTGCGTAGAGGGTGTTTCCGTAGTCCAGTCGGCTCGTGACCAGAGCATGGGTGACTGTTTTTCTGGTTTCGGTGGTACATTGAGAGTGAAGAATCCAGGATAACGCCTAGGTTCCGTGCGTGGTCTGTCGGGATGGGTGCTTTTCCAAGAGCTTCCGGCCACCAGGAGTCGTCCCAAGCAGAGGGGGAAGTACCTAAGATGAGGACTTCTGTTTTATCTGAGTTCAGTTTCAGACGGCTGTGTTTCATCCATTCGGCAACTTCTTTCATTCCTTCGTGTAGGTTAGTTTTGGCGGTGCTGGGGTCATTGGTGAGAGAAAGGATCAGTTGAGTGTCATCCGCGTAGGAGATGATGTTGAGGTTGTGTTGGCGGGCGATGGTCGCGAGGGGACTCATGTATACGTTGAAGAGGGTGGGACTGAGTGAGGATCCTTGTGGTACACCACAGATGACTTCAGTGGCCTCGGACTTGAATGGTGGAAGGCGGACTCTCTGGGTTCTACCGGTGAGGAACGAGGTGATCCATTCAAGTGCTTTTCCTTGTATTCCGATATTTCTGAGGCGTTGTAAAAGGGTGCTGTGGCAGACTGTGTCGAAGGCTGCAGAGAGGTCGAGGAGGATGAGGGCGACTGTGTCTCCATTGTCCAGTAGAGTTCGAATGTCGTCTGTTGCTGCGATGAGGGCGGTCTCAGTGCTGTGTTTTGCTCGGAAGCCGGACTGTGAGGAGTCGAGGGATTTGTTGGCTTCGAGAAAAGCGGCGAGCTGGTTGTTGACAGCTTTCTCGATTACTTTGGCCGGGAATGGAAGGAGCGAAATGGGGCGGTAATTTTTGAGTTCGGTGGGGTCCGCTGTGGGTTTTTTCAGAAGGGCGGTGAGTTCAGCGTGTTTCCATTTTTCCGGGAAGGTGGCGGAGTTGAAGGAGCAGTTGATGACGTCTCGGAGGTGTGGTGCTATGACGGAGTCTGCTTTGTTGAAGATGTGGTGAGGACATGGGTCTGTGGGGGATCCTGAGTGGATGGAGTTCATCAGACGGATGGTGTCCTCAGTGGAGATTGGGTTCCAGTCGTTAAGGGTGTTCAAGGGGGGAGAATGTTCGGCATATGGTTCGGTGGGTTGGTCTCCGGGTTGGTTGTCGAAGCTGTTGTGGATGTCTGCAATTTTGTTGTGGAAGAATGAGGCTAGGGAGTCGCAGAGGGTTTGAGAGGGGGTGATGTCGTTGGAGTTGGCCGAGGGATTGGTAAACTCCTTGACGATGTTGAAAAGTTCCTTGCTGTTGTGGGCGCTGTTGTCAAGTCGATCCTTGAATGCTGTTTTCTTGGCTTTTCGGATTAATTGGTGGTGTGTGCGGGTGGTGTTTTTGAAGGCGTCCTTGGTGCTAGTGGTTGGGTCTTTTTTCCAGGCCTTTTCGAGGGAGCGGCAGAGTTTCTTGGATTTCTTAAGATCATCGTTGAACCATGAGGCCTTCTTGCTGCCAAGTTTGATTTGTCGTTTTTTCAGTGGTGCTAAGGTGTCGGCGGTGTTGGATAACCAAAGGGTGAAGTTGGCGGCGGCTTGGTTTGGGTTAGAAGAGTGGGCTGGGGTGTTTAGAAGGAGCGATGAGGAGATCTGGTCGATGGTGATTTTGTTCCAGTTTCTTTGCAGAGTTGGTTGGAGGTGGTTGGTGGGTTTTGGCTTGTTGTAGGTGAAGTGAACGCAGCTGTGGTCAGTCCAGAGGAGATCCGTAGTGTAGTTGAAGGAGACATGTTTGCTGGAGGTGAAGATGGGGTCGAGTGTGTGGCCTGCGATGTGGGTGGGGGAAGTGACCAGTTGTTTAAGTCCGAGGTTGGCGAGGTTGTCCAAGAGGGTGGTGGTGTTGCGGTCGTTGATCTTTTCAAGGTGAAAGTTGAGGTCTCCCAGAAGGATGTAGTCTTTGGAGGGGAGCGCGTGTGGAGTGATGAAGTCCGTGATTTCTTCACTGAATTTTGCGCGGGGTCCTGGTGGTCTGTAGAGGAGGGTGCCTCTGAGTGTGGTCTTGGGGTCGATGTGGATCTGGAAGTGAAGGTGTTCGGAGTTGGCGAGGTTGGTGTCAGAGCTGGTTGAGATGCGGATTGATTTTTTATGGACGATAGCGATTCCTCCTCCTGTGTGGCCGGTACGGTCTTTGCGTGTGATCTTATAATCTTCAGGGATGGCAATGGTGATGTCTGGGGCGGAGGAAGCGTTCATCCATGTTTCTGTTAGGAAGGCGACGTCCGGAGAGATGGTGTCTAGTAGATTCCATAGGTCAATGGCATGCCTGTGGATCGATCGGGTGTTGAGAAGGATGCATTGTAGGTGATTGGGGTCGGGAATTTGTGGTGTGGTCGTAGCGGAGATGTTGTCGGTGCCGCTGAATTTGCAGGAGTAGCAAGAGAAAGGTCCATGGGTGTGTCCGGGAGCGGCTTGGACGCAGTTGGGGGCGCGACCGGGGTTAAGGGCTAGGAGGGTGGTGGCATCGTAAGTGATGCGGGAGGGGTGGGGGGTGCAAGGGCCAGGGGGTCTGGCGCTGGGCGCGGTCCAGGCGCGGACGGGCGTAGACGGGCTTACCTTTGGCGCACCTTCGGCGCGGATTGGGCACGGTCGCTGCGCGTGAACGCTGCGCGCGGGAACGGTTGTCATATAAGGAGGGTGGGGGGGAGGGGCGAGGGCGGCTCAGCTGGGAGGCGGGGCGGGCTAAGTAGGAGGACAACAACAACAAAATGGAGGGCGCTTGGGGGAATACACTAAAAGAGCAGGAAAGTCGCGCTGGCAATCTTAATAATGAAATATGCAAAGCGGCATACAAAGCGCACAGCAGGCAATTAATTTCACACAGTTTCCAGCAAGAAGCGTTACACAACGATACCGGAGCCAAAGGGAGTGACCACTCAGCTGGGAAGCGTCGAGTGAGTCACAGCGCTTCCAGGTAACGGAGCGCTGTTGTAGTCTGTGGGAGGGCGGCTCAGCTGGGAGGCGGGGCGGGCTAAGTAGGAGGACAACAACAACAAAATGGAGAGCGCTTGGGGGAATACACTAAAAGAGCAGGAAAGTCGCGCTGGCAATCTTAATAATGAAATATGCAAAGCGGCATACAAAGCGCACAGCAGGCAATTAATTTCACACAGTTTCCAGCAAGAAGCGTTACACAACGATACCGGAGCCAAAGGGAGCGACCACTCAGCTGGGAAGCGTCGAGTGAGTCACAGCGCTTCCAGGTAACGGAGCGCTGTTGTAGTCTGTGGGAGGGCGGCTCAGCTGGGAGGCGGGGCGGGCTAAGTAGGAGGACAACAACAACAAAATGGAGGGCGCTTGGGGGAATACACTAAAAGAGCAGGAAAGTCGCGCTGGCAATCTTAATAATGAAATATGCAAAGCGGCATACAAAGCGCACAGCAGGCAATTAATTTCACACAGTTTCCAGCAAGAAGCGTTACACAACGATACCGGAGCCAAAGGGAGCGACCACTCAGCTGGGAAGCGTCGAGTGAGTCACTGGTCCTGGTCGTCCTCGACGTTCCCTGGTCCTCGTGGCTGCAGCGACAAGCTTCACCTTCACCTGCAATCTTCACGACATCGCCTGGTTCCTTCCTGGTTCCACGTGGTCACTGGCTAGTGACCTTGACTCTGTCCCTTCTGCTTGCAGGTCTCCTCTCTTCTTGATCCCAGCCTTGGGATCCACCGGACACTCTTCACTGACTGCCTGTCAGCATCTTTCCTTCAGGCATCCATAGAAGTCCACGACGAAACCCGACGCAAGTTCACACCTATGCACCCGCAGCCTGTGGGCTAGGTAACTTGGGTACTTCGGTGCTCACAAGGGTAGTGACTATCCTAGGGTCTAGTTTCCGAGTCTCGACTCTCTAGCTGCTTTAGAAGTGTCCTTAAACTGTTAATTGCTAACAACTACTATTTCTATCGACTTTTACGCATTACGCGTGAGTGTTTCCACTCTGCACCTGAATCCCGTGGGCCTCCCACTTCCTAACTGTTGCTAGTGTAGTGTAGCCCCAGCGATTCCCTAGGCCTAGGCCTATCCTATTTCCGTGACAGTGGTCCTTATACCACTTACTTAGTATATGGTTTGCGTGGCCCCTAGGGCCTAACTGTATTACTTACCTGTGTGACTTAATGTATGCTTAAATAAGACTGTGTTGTACTTACCTCTAATCTCATAAAGAGTGCTGAGGGTTTGACTAGAATAAATACACTTAATTTTATATATATATATCTGTTGTGGTGTCCTTTCATTTGGTATTCAAGGGATTATATATGGTATCACAGCTGGCTTCACATGTCATTCAGAGTTTAGCCTAAGACTGCTCTTGTCCATGCTACCACTAGGATAGCTGGTCTATAAGGTTGACTTTACAACCAATCACCATAAGGGTATTTGGACTGATATAAGGTGTACACTAGAACTAGTGACATCATACATCAGGCCAACTTCTCACATTGGTGAGCAGCGGTTGGGATCTGAGCTTGCTGTTGTAATACCATTGTAATATTGAGATACTAAATTGAAAGATCACACAGATATTGTTTAGGTACATATAACATAGATTATAATACTTAAGTCCTACTGGACTTAGTGGTTGTAGGTTGAAGGGAGTAAAACACCCTGACTACAACTACTAGAGAGGTTTAGTAGATACAACTAGTGTAGGTAGGTGCACACACCACACCCTCACTAGAATCATGTCCCTGAATGGAGATCACACTGATACTCCCTCAGGAGAGGAGAATCCTAGACAGATTCCCTCTAGATATGATGCATTCACTTTCCAGGAGATGAGACAACTGTGTACCTCCAGGAGATTAAAACAGGGTTCCAACCCTACCCTTAGACACCTAGTGGAGCTTCTGGAGGCCTATGATGCTGAAAGAGCTGCCAAGTATGGTGCCATAGCTGTAGATAAGGGTCTACCCACCGCAGAGGAGTCAGATGGGGCTTCAGAGGAAGAGGTAGACAGCCAGGGCCAAGTAGGAAGACTTAGCCAGGCTAACCTAAGCTTACATGGGAGTTTGCATGGGGTCCCCCCATACAGACCCCCAAGTGGGCTTAACCAGAGAAGCAGGAGGGACAGATCCCCTTCAAGGGAATCCATCCACTCCCATGTCTCTAGCATCTCTAGTGCTTCCTCTCACAGGGGAATGACTTCCCCTGAGAGAAAGGAGCATGAAGCCAGAATGAGGGAAGCTAATCTGAGGATTCAGAGGGAAGAACTTGCCCTTGCCAAAGAGAAGCTTGCTCTGGCTAGAGAGCAAAAGTTAAGTGGGTCAGAACCCACTGGTGGCAGCAATATCCCTAAGGATAGAGACAGGCACTATGATAATAGAAACCTGAGCAAGATTGTCCCTCCCTACAAGTGTGGGGATGACATCCACAAATGGATAACTGCTTTGGAGAGAGCTTGCAAAGTACAGCAGGTACCCCAAAGTCAGTGGGCAGCTATCTTGTGTCTCTCCTTCTCTGAGAAAGGTAGAGACAAGCTCCTCACAGTTAGTGATGAGGATGCAGATAATTACACTGTCCTGAAGAGTGCTCTAATTGATGGGTTTGGCCTAACCACTGAACAATACAGGTTGTTGTTCAGGGATACCCAGAAGACACAGACTCAGGACTGGACTGACTTTGTAGATTGTGCCACTAAGGCTCTGGAAGGCTGGCTAGTGGGAAGTAAGGTTAAGGACTATACAGAATTGTATAATTTGATCATGAGAGAGCAAATCCTTAACAACTGTCAAAACCAGCTACTGCATGAACACCTGATTGATTCTGATCTGACTTCTCCCCAAGAATTGGGAAAGAAGGCAGATAGATGGGTCAGGACTAGAGTTAAGCAGAAAAACCAGAACCAGGGCGGTGATCAGAAAAAGGCAGACCAGAAGGGTAATGATCAGAAACAAAAAGACCAGAAGTCTTCACCAGGCCCCCAAAAGGCTCAGAGGGAGGGTGGTCCCAAAAAGGATAAAAAGAAAGATGGCCAAAAGAAACCATGGTGCAACTATTGTAAGTCCAACTCACATTGGTTTAGTGAGTGCACCAAAAAGGATAAGCCCCCAGCCACCATTGCCCCTAAGGCAACTGTACCCCCTAGTCCAGCTGTAAGTGGTGGTTCCCAGCAAAAGGGTGTAGTAGGGCTAACCCTGGGAACTGAGGAGGATTCTGGCCCAGTCATAATACCTACTCAGGCTGTTCTGATCTGTGATGGGGACTTAGCTTTGTCCTCTACTGTAGGCCCCAGTAACCTGGGCAAGTACAGACAGACTCCTTTTATCAACCAAATAATGGCTCAGGCCTACAGGGATACTGGGGCTAGTGTCACAATGGTGACACCTGCCTTTGTGGACCCTGGACAGATCATACTAGGTGAGAATTACCTAGTGACCAACGCTAGCAATGCCACTACCTCCCATAGTGTGGCTATTGTTAACTTCTCCTGGGGAGGGGTAACTGGCCTCAAGAAAGTTGTTGTTAGTTCAGACCTTCCTGTAGAGTGTTTACTGGGCAATGATCTTGAAACTTCAGTTTGGTCTGAAGTGGAGTATAGGACCCATGCAGAAATGCTGGGGATAGATGCACATGTCCTTGCTGTGACCAGGTCACAGGCCAAAAAGTGCACCACTGAACGAGTGCTGGATCCTGAAACTATGGACCAGTCACAACCCAAGAGAAAGAGCAGTAGGGTTAAGGCTGTGCCTTCCCCCCTGCCTCAGGTAGTGGATCAGCCCTCCCAGGAGGATGATTCTGAGAGCCCTGAAGGAACTGTCCTAGAAGAACTTGAACCTGATCAGGTTGAGTTTCTTGGGAGAGGGGGACCTTCAAGGGCAGATCTGAGGCAGGCTCAATTAGACTGCCCCTCTCTTGAACCCCTCAGACAGCTGGCTGCTGCTGAGGCTGCAGGGAATGCTCAAGGTACCCATAGAGGGTATTGGGATGAAGGGCTACTGTACTCAGAGGCTAGAGACCCCAAGCCTGGTGCATCCAGGAAGTTGGTCATACCACTGAAGTTCAGAGGCTTCCTTCTTACCTTGGCCCATGATATTCCCCTTGCAGGACATTTAGGCCAGAACAAGACTTGGGACAGGCTTGTCCCTCACTTTCACTGGCCCCATATGTCAGAAGATACTAAGGAGTTTTGTCGCTCCTGTGTCACCTGCCAAGCCAGTGGCAAATCAGGTGGCACCACAAAGGCCCCCCTCATACCACTACCTGTGGTGGGGGTTCCCTTTGAAAGAGTGGGCATAGATATTGTAGGACCAATGGACCCACAAACAGCATCTGGGCACAGATTCATACTGGTGATAGTGGACCATGCCACCAGGTATCCAGAAGCTATTCCCCTGAGGACCACAACAGCTCCTGTTGTGGCAAGGGCCCTGCTTGGAGTATTCTCCAGAGTGGGCTTTCCAAAGGAGGTCATTTCTGACAGAGGTGCCAACTTCATGTCAGGATACTTGACTGCAATGTGGAAGGAGTGTGGTGTGAACTACAAGTTCACCACACCCTATCACCCACAGTGCAATGGGCTTGTTGAGAGATTCAACAAGACCCTAAAGGGAGTGATAAAAGGGTTACCAGACAAGCTTAGGCGAAGATGGGACATCCTTTTACCCTGCCTCCTGTTTGCTTACAGAGAGGTCCCACAAAAGGAGGTTGGCTACAGCCCTTTTGAGCTTTTGTTTGGGCATCCTGTAAGAGGACCCCTATGTTTGGTGAGGGAAGGATGGGAGAGACCTCTCAGACAACCCAAACTTGATATAGTGGATTCTGTACTTGGTCTCCGCTCCAGGATGGCAGAGTATAGGAAGAAGGCTTCTAAAAACCTTGAGGCAAGCCAAGAACTCCAAAAAGCTTGGCATGACCAAAAGGCTGTGCTGACTGTTTACCAGCCAGGGCAGAAAGTGTGGGTGTTGGAGCCAGTTGCCCCAGCAGCACTCCAAGACAAATGGTCTGGACCCCACACTATTGTTGAGAAAAAGGGAGAAGTCACCTACTTGGTGGACCTTGGGACTGCCAGAAGCCCCCACAGGGTGCTTCATGTCAACAGATTGAAGGCATATGTTGACAGGGCAGACATGGGCTTACTCATGGCTACAGATGAGGGGCAGGAGGAAGAGAGTGACCCTCTCCCAGACCTGTTGACTCAGAACCCTGATGATGGCTCAGTTGATGGTGTGGTCTTTTCTGACAGCCTCACTGTCCATCAGCAACAGGACTGCAGACAGGTTCTGCAATCCTACAGACATATGTTCTCTCTGACCCCAAGTCAGACAAACTGGTGCACCCATGAGGTGGACACTGGTGACAGTCTGCCTGTGAAGAGTAAAATCTACAGGCAACCTGACCATGTCAGGGACTGCATAAAAGTTGAGGTACAAAAGATGTTGGAGCTGGGAGTCATTGAACCTTCAGAGAGCCCTTGGGCTAGTCCTGTAGTCCTTGTACCAAAGCCTCACACCCAAGATGGTAAGAGAGAGATGAGGTTTTGCGTGGATTACAGAGGTCTCAATGCTGTCACTAGGACAGATGCCCACCCAATACCTAGGGCAGATGAGCTCATTGACAGACTGGCAGCTGCTAAGTTTTTGAGCACATTTGACCTAACAGCAGGCTACTGGCAAATCAGACTAGCTGAGAATGCAAAGGCCAAAACTGCTTTCTCGACCCCAGGAGGACATTATCAATTTGTGGTAATGCCCTTTGGTTTGAAGAATGCACCTGCCACTTTCCAAAGGTTGGTGAATCAAGTCCTTACTGGGTTGGATGATTATTGTGCAGCTTATCTTGATGATATTGCTGTCTTTAGCTCCACCTGGGAGGATCACCTGGTCCACCTGAGGAATGTTTTAGAGGCCCTGCAAAAGGCAGGCCTCACTATCAAGGCCACTAAGTGCCAGATAGGGCAGAGCAAGGTTGTATACCTGGGCCACCTAGTTGGTGGGGGTCAGGTTCAACCACTGGAGAGCAAGATCCAGACCATAAAGGACTGGACTCCTCCAACTACCCAGACTCAGGTCAGAGCTTTCTTGGGCTTGACTGGGTACTACAGAAAGTTTGTTAAGAACTATGGGTCCATTGTGACACCACTTAATGACTTGACCTCCAAGAAAATGCCAAAGAAAGTTCAGTGGACAGTAAGCTGTCAAAAAGCATTTGATGACCTGAAGCAGGCCATGTGCAGTGCACCTATTCTGAAAAGTCCAGACTACTCCAAAGAGTTCATTGTCCAGACAGATGCTTCTGAGTTAGGTGTGGGAGCTGTTCTTTCACAACTGAATGTAGATGATCAAGACCAGCCCATTGCTTTTATAAGTAGAAGGCTGACCCCTAGAGAGAAGCGTTGGTCAGCTATTGAGAGGGAGGCCTTTGCTGTGGTTTGGGCCCTGAAGAAGCTGAGGCCATACTTGTTTGGCACTCACTTCAAGATTCAGACAGACCATAAGCCCCTCTTGTGGCTAAATCAGATGAAGGGTGAAAATCCCAAACTTCTTAGGTGGTCCATTTCCCTACAGGGGATGGACTTCACAGTGGAACATAGACCTGGGACTGACCATGCCAATGCAGATGGACTCTCCAGATATTTCCACTTAGAACATGAAGACTCAACTGGTCAAGGTTAGTTTAATGTCCCTAAGTTTGGGGGGGGGGTTGTGTAGGAGAGTAGGGTCTGCTTTCTATGTTCACCCCCACTTTTTGCTTTCGCTTTACTGGTTTTCGACTTAGATGTGGCTGTGGGCCTGCTAACCAGACCCACAGCCCTGCTGTTCTCTCTCTAAATTGATACTATGTACTTTAGGTGCATAACCCATTTGGATAGGATCACCTTATTGGCCCCTGTACAGTGTACCTTAGGTACCCAGGGCATAGGTGTACCCTAGGCCTACCAGGGGCTGCAGCATGTATTATGCCACCCCTGGCCTGGCCTTCCATTATGACACAACTGGCTGATCACTCAGCTGGGGCAAGGTTGTGTAATCACTCCTTGCTTAGGTGTAGTATTCCTATACCTAACTTACATATAGACACATGTGTACCTATCAGCCACTCCTATGGCAGGCCTTAACAATCCTGGAGGCAGAGTGCTTGGTAACATGTGAGATGGTGCTCTAGCATGAGCTGAGCCTGTCTGCAGCTTTCGGAACCATGTCCTTATAGCTGTTCTATGATATAGCCTACCATATACTCTTAAAGTGCCTTATAATCTTAAACGGTTATGGTAACTATGGTTTGGCTTTATCAAAACATGTCGTGTGAGAAGTCTAACACTTTGGAATAATACCCCCATCCCATTTCTGGGGATGAGGATATTATCCCTCCCTTCTAGAGGGAGAAGACATGTTGTAACCTACTTACCCGGTTAAAGTTAACCAGAGCCCCAGCATCACAAAATGGATGCTGCTGCCACAGACACGAGTCTGACCTCCTGCTGCTGGGAGTGATCCCGGCAAGGGAGGCTTGGACAATAGGTTTCCTGCCTTGGGAGGTGCGAGCACCACCCCAGACAGGCCTTAGTGTATTGGGGCAGGGAGGGATGAAAAGAATGAGACATGTCTGGGGCACACAAGGTGTCCCGTGCATAGTCCAGTTCAAACCGGTGCTGGGCACTCCAGCCCCAGTCCTGGCGCGAAACTGGACAAAGGGAAGGGGGTGTAACCACCCCCCTCCCAGGTCCCACCCATAAGGCGTGACCTAGCAGGTAACCCAGCCCCCCAGATTAGTATAAGAGTGGTAGCTGGGCCCCAGGAGATTAGATTATCCTGAACCTGCAACTTGAACAGAAACTCTGGACCTTCGACATTCGACGAAAGAAGAAGACTGAAGAATCTCCCTTGTGGCCAAGGAGTGGCTACCCTGTGCAAACAGGCACCATCAAGAGACTACCCTTTGCTTTGCTGAAGTTCTACGAGGGACCGACTGCAGAGCCCGACCAGAGCCTTGACTTCCAGACTTCTCCGACCCTGATCCACATCCACAGCCGAGCTGAGATCCGTGGAGGCGACGAGAGACGTAGGACCGGCTACCTGTGAAAAGTGGCTAGTATCTTCAAGCGCAGCTTCTGAGGCACCCTCGAAGTTGTGCACCGGGGATTGAGAAGCCCCAACCCCAAGCACCATCTGCACCGAAGATCAGCCCCCCACACTCCACGAGTCCTGCGTGGGGCCCTTCTGCATTTTCCTGCTTGCCGCGTATGTCCGGTTGCTTGCCCGCTGGCTAGTAGCCTTTGTGACGACGCATCCTGAAATCTTCACCGCTGGTTTGGCTCCTCCAGACTGGCTCCTGCTTCTTTGAAAAAGAGAAGCACCCCAGACCTTCCTGGTCTGCACCAGAAGCAAGTCCTCCATTCTTCGTGGGTTCCGCTTGCCAAGGCTTGGTGAGTCCTAGTCCAACTTCGACGCCGCCGACAGCAAGAGCCTTCGTGGGACAGCTCGGCTCCTGGTCCTGGTCGTCCTCGACGTTCCCTGATCCTCGTGGCTGCAGCGACAAGCTTCACCTTCACCTGCAATCTTCACGACATCGCCTGGTTCCTTCCTGGTTCCACGTGGTCACTGGCTAGTGACCTTGACTCTGTCCCTTCTGCTTGCAGGTCTCCTCTCTTCTTGATCCCAGCCTTGGGATCCACCGGACACTCTTCACTGACTGCCTGTCAGCATCTTTCCTTCAGGCATCCATAGAAGTCCACGACGAAACCCGACGCAAGTTCACACCTATGCACCCGCAGCCTGTGGGCTAGGTAACTTGGGTACTTCGGTGCTCACAAGGGTAGTGACTATCCTAGGGTCTAGTTTCCGAGTCTCGACTCTCTAGCTGCTTTAGAAGTGTCCTTAAACTGTTAATTGCTAACAACTACTATTTCTATCGACTTTTACGCATTACGCGTGAGTGTTTCCACTCTGCACCTGAATCCCGTGGGCCTCACACTTCCTAACTGTTGCTAGTGTAGCCCCAGCAATTCCCTAGGCCTAGGCCTATCCTATTTCCGTGACAGTGGTCCTTATACCACTTACTTAGTATATGGTTTGCATGGCCCCTAGGGCCTAACTGTATTACTTACCTGTGTGACTTAATGTATGCTTAAATAAGACTGTGTTGTACTTACCTCTAATCTCATAAAGAGTGCTGAGGGTTTGACTAGAATAAATACACTTTATTTTATATATATATCTGTTGTGGTGTCCTTTCATTTGGTATTCAAGGGATTATATATGGTATCACAGCTGGCTTCACATGCCATTCAGAGTTTAGCCTAAGACTGCTCTTGTCCATGCTACCACTAGGATAGCTGGTCTATAAGGTTGACTTTACAACCAATCACCATAAGGGTATTTGGACTGATATAAGGTGTACACTAGAACTAGTGACATCATACATCAGGCCAACTTCTCACAGCAGGGTCCCCTGACCGGTGGATGGGTGTTGGCTGGGTGTAAGAGCCAGCCCTCAAGGGAGTGGCTGGTAAGCTAGTACATGCTGGGACACTAGAACATGTCCAGCAGGACACTACAGAGCCTTCTGTCTCATGAATGCTGATGCCGAACCCAGTTTTGAGAACAATGTAACTACCCTTCTATTTTAGTGTTTAAATTGATATGGTTTCTTTATAGGAATACAGAATAGAAGTTACGACATGTTCTAGAACGACACGCCGGTTTGGAGTATTTACTCCAGTGGTAGAGACTGCTGCTTACAGAGGCAGATGAAATAGACATTGAGGGCCTATTCACAAACTGCATTTTGTAGAACTCAAAGTACTACAAAATGCAAGTCACAAACATAGGAGAGAGGATGTGGCCTAACAGCTAGAGTGGTTGACTTTGAAGCTGGGGAACCAGGTTCTAGTCTTGGCAGGGACACTAAACATCCTGTGATTCTCGGCAAATCACTTAGGGCCTAATTACAACCTTACAGTAGAGCTGTGGCGTGGCAGTGCAAACTGCAGTGCCACCGCTCCGCCCAAAGTCGCTTCCGCCCACCCTCCAGATTACTACTTTTCAGTTGTCGGGTGGGCGGCTGAAAGTTCCCGCTACTGTGCCCTATAAAAATCAGCAGTGCCTTTTAAAAAGGCACTGCAACAGGAAGGCCTCACAAGGATCCTGCATGGCATGGACTCGCACGTTCATGCCGTGCAGGAACCTATGAGCATGCACACAAGGGTGCACATGTTATGCCCCCGTGTGCATCCACATATGTCTGAGGCACAGGGAGACCCTGTAGGGCCCCCTTTGTTTCCTCTCTGCCAGGCTTTTCATTACGGTAGAAGTGTCCTGTTACTAATCCAACTGCAACAACCCTTGGTTTCCAGAGCAATATTTGCCATGTCAAAATAAGGAACACAGGAAAATTTTGGCACATCAAACAAAATAAACAATTGTCTGCCTTCTGAAATTATTAGGAAAAAATGATTATTAGCCAAACCGTTTATAATGCAAGGTCCTTAAAAAGTAATGTCTTCTGTAGTCTGACCAGTCTCTTATGCAATGGCAGTTTGTTCACAAGGTCACGTTTGTGTAATCACCCTTCTGTAAGGAAGTCTTGTTGTGTGGTGATTTGATGTACACAATTAAAAGCAAGAACTATTGATGACTATGTCTTATGACAGTCAGCAAATGGTTACCCATTAGTGGTTAAACAAACCTATGTATGTTTACCATCCACCTGACTATCTGAATTGTCTGATAACAACACTGTACAAACTGGTATCCCAATAACTAGTGCTCAGTACCTGCACTTCTTTAATTTGAAAGTGAAAGTACCAGCACTTCCAATCACTACACCAATGCTTTTTAATGGGAGACTAATAGCACTTCTCAGCAGCAAACAGGTACTGTGGGAGAAGGAGTCCCTGCACTTATATATTTCCATTTCCACCACTGCCTGTAGTGAAACAGTTTAGTTCTTGTGTCAGAATGCACAATGTATTAGTTACAAATAGGACTTTTATAAGCAAATTCCCACTGTTCACAATAACATTACTCAATTAGAAAGAGAGCGGTAAGCTAGAAACATGTGCTTGGTGAACTGGCACAGTTCGAAAAGAGTCCGAGCATAAAGTTCACCTTTGAGTATCTGAGTTCTCCACATCAGGCCGTGTGAGCAACAACAGGAGTGTCAATTTCAGTACCAGACATCCGGGATCCAGCCAGATGAAAGGAGCAGAGGCCTAGCTATGTAGGCGGGGCGCCTGCGAACAGAGAGGCTGCCAAAACGGAAGTAGGCAGAGATCTGCAAACACAATACCGTAGAAATAACCGACAAGGTGAAATACATGCCACCATAGATGCCAATGGCCACGAAGACTGCACGGTCATATGTAAAACACGGCCCAAAGTTTCTATTCAGAAGTCATTGTAAAATATTGACCACGTAGTCCGTGAATGGGGTGACTCTCATGGTACCTTTTAGTATATACAACAATCCAGCCACCAGGTGGCACGCTGACCCCACTGTTGGCCAGGCAAGATGCACGCTTCAAGTTTGGCACGTTGGCAGAGAAGGTTCAGAGTTCAATCAAACAAAGCAGCAGTGCAGAAGCAGAGGCCCCAATGCTAAGGGGGAGGTCCAACGGGTGGACACGGGTGTCTCGCTGGTCCACTAATAGGCACTGGAAATAGGGGCGCTGCGGCACCTCCAGAAATGACTATGTTGGAGTTCAGAAGGTGAATGAGCAATAAAGATGCCTTTAAATGATGTATTTATCTTGCCACATTAGCTGTGTATTCAAAGACCTGAGGTCAAATGTCTTGGACAAATTGCTGCTGATACCTTTAACATGGAGACTGGTGTTTTATTTTCGTTCTTTCAATACCAAGTGAGAGCATTTTGTAAAATAAACCATGTGGCAATCTTGCTGGAAAGGAACGGCTGTAGGATGTCAATTTGTTTTATACATTTAAATAATTTTAAATAGTCTGTACGAACATTTACAAATATATCAGCAGTTAGGAAAGCATTTTTTGTAATTCTGAAGTATGATAGCAGCGAACATTTTAATAGGATCAAAACAAACAACGACACTTTACTTAGTGATGAGCAAATGATAATTATTCTGTGAAACCGATTTCCACACATTGTCATTTGTGATCTATTTAGTTTTACTAGCAACTTTAGTGGCCATTCCAAAGGAAAATGTGCTTTCTGTAAATGACAGAGTGCTACAACACCATGCTTTAGCAGTAGATTTGTTAGTGTGCTCCAAAATTCACTCTCCTGCTTAAGTGACTTGGGTGATGTAACATTCATGGCACCCCCACTATTAAAATTGTTCCAGTACCACTGGGTAGACTGTGGCATACCAATCAGGGTCGAACATCACACTCTCGCTGGTCCCATCGAAATAGGCATACTTCACCCATAATGAGTTTTGTCATTTCTATTGACAGCGTAGACTCATTTGCCACCACTGTGCAAGCAAGGTAGCAGCAAACAGACTCGCCCGATGGAGGCAGTCCCACTGGCAAAGCCAAACAACGTGGTGGCATGGACTTCTTGGCACCCCATTGTTGACGCTGTGGACAGTCACTTTTTCTCAAGCTGAACATTCTTATACAGCAAATACAGGAGTTTCTACTTTAAAATATATATATATATATTTACCATTCATTTTAAATTATATACATTTAAAAAAAAGTTAAAATAAATTATTTTAATTTAACATCATTTTCAATAGGGTTTATTTTAAGTCCCTGCCTTCATTATTTTCTATGGGGGAGTGCAAAACTAGTGGTTGGTCATGTGTGCTCTTGGACTTATTACATTTTGGCCATAGCAACTTTACACTTAAAGATTTGGCTCAACCTTCTGTTTCAGGAGGTGGAATTATGTGTGTGTACACTTTTGTGTAAATTTATACTCGTAAATAAAGAAAAGCCAAAATTTGTCAAGTTATTCCAAAGTGTGAGAGTAAATTAAATTGCAACTAAAGATTAAGTCACGTGTAAGTTTGCCTTTCTGACTAGGCCCCTGACTGCCAAATACTAGTTGAGTGCTACAAACAGTACTTCTGTGTGGGGGGCCTGGTATTCATGTCATCACGGCCAGTTATGGGGCACATTTTTGACTGACTTCTTGTTTTCTGGACTTGACTCTTGCAATGTAAGATTTGTGGCAAGGAACAGCAAGGCTCTGTGTAACGAGAGTTACTGGCGCATTTAGGACTTCCAAATCAGTTAAAATGAGTTTTTGTAGACCTAATCGCTCTTATGTAGTCTTATACTGCAGGCATGTGCATAGTATAAGATAAAGGGGTCGATTCCGATCTCGTTCAGAAAGCATTCCGACCGACACGGTTACGAAATGCTTTCCGGACGACTCGTATCGAGGGAGCCCGACCGAGCAAGTACGATGCATCCAGATGCTTTCGGATACTATTGGATCGGGCTCCCATTGACTTCAATGGAAGCCTGTATTAGATTATACTGTGTATTTTTACAAGATCGTTTAACTACAAAAATGTAATTCAAATTGTAAATAAAATGTAAGCAGCATTGTTATTATTGTAAGACGGGGATCTGGGGCATGCCAGAGTGTGTTGTTCCTGTGATTTTCACGCCACCTTTCCTTATTGTGTTGTGTTATTAATGACAGACACACAAGCCCCACTTCAGCAGCCACCCCCTACCCAACCCCTAACACTTCTTGAGAAATAAAAGGCTGTCGTTTGACGTTATTATCAATATCTCAAGGTCGGAGGGGTTATAAAGCCTGGTATTTTACAACTAATTCCATTTCCTATTGGAATGCATGTGCCTGGAGCTGTATGCATTATGAATTTCAGTGGCCTTATCTGACTTGTCATTATCTGGATATGAAACAAGATGTTATCAGAAACATGTGTGCACTATTGATGGGTGCTATAAATGTATGTGAAAATGCTAAGGCTCTCATTGTGAGCGGCCTGGGAGGACCGCATTAGATATCCTGCTCCCAGAATTACAGATACCATGGGGAGTAATGCTTCCGATTTGTTGAAAGTTCGTGCCCTCCAGAGTTTGCCCCTTCGAAATGGGGAATGAAAGTGGAGTAGGTGTTTGTGCTCAGTTACAGGACATTTCCCACCCACACATTCTGACAGGTGAAGAGCCAGGTCAGGAAACCATGGTGGAACGGTGTCATCATTACACTAGTAATATTAATATCCAAATCCTGATGACCTCACAACTTGAAATTGATAGAATAACCCCACAACTTAAAAATAGTCCTGAATATCTAAGTTTTCATGAGGCTTCTGACAGTTTGACAACATTGTAACATCTGCACCTGGAGATGCCAATCCTAAACCTTTCAATTTCTGAAGCCAGTGTCACTTCCTAAGAGTGAGAGGAGGCAAAAGAGAATGTGTTAAAGAGGAAAATACTTCAGCCAGTCGAAGCCCAGAGCGGATATCATGAAACACTGAGCTCCTAAGCATTAAACACTGAGTTCCAAATCATTAAACACTGAGCTCATAATCATTAAACAATGAGTTTCAAATCATTAACCACTGAGCTCCTAATCGTTAAACACTGAGTTTCAAATCATGAAACACTGAGCTCCTAATCATTAAACACTGAGCTCCTAATCATTAAACACTGAGCTCCTAATCATTAAACACTGAGCTCCTAATCATTAAACACTGAGCTCCTAACAGGCTGAAGTTTAGTTTGTGTATTTAATGACTTACAGTGGGAGGGGATTTAGAAAAGTGTTGGAAACGACAGTGCCACATTTTGTAAAGTGGTCACTGCCAACATCTGAGCACACAGGGAGTGTGTAGCTCAATTTTGAAAGATATTTTCGAATGGGCCCTTCTCCAGCAGTGCTCAGATAGTGTCAGATTCCCTGTTTTGCATTTTTCTTAAATGAGCATGCAGATAGTAAAGTATTTGCTTTTTCTAATTTAATAAACATTAAAGCCTTTGTAAATAAAGCAGTCACTGGTAAGTTGTAAAAGAATGAACTCTGAACAATGTTTAACCAAATGAATACATTCAGTTCTTATAAGTGTCTTGAAGGGGATCTAAATTATGGGTACTCGCAAACCATCCAACAAAAGTTTGGCCTGTGGTGTGACCGAGGGCCGCATTGATGCCAGCAGGATGGCAGGTTGGAGAAGGGCGGAAGGGGTGTACGGTGGGCATAGGGGAAGCGAAGCATGTACATCTAAAGGGTGAATCGCACAATGTGAAACCAGAAAACCTGCAATCAATCCCGGCTTCCTCGCTTGATGAAATTGTGTCATCCTAGGCAATTGCTTTATTTTACCGTACCGTCTTTTTCTTCATCATCACATACAAGAGGACCTTGAAATATATGACTTAAGGATGTGCAATATACAAAACCTTTTCTTGTGTTTTATTTAATAAACTATATTGTTGTCCGTGTATAATAGCAACCCAGGCCACTCGGAGTGTGCATATCACAACTAACCTGGCCCTTAGTTTACTATTTGCATTTTTGGCAGTGTAAGGGGAACCATGAATGTTTCTGAATTCATGTTTGTAAACTATCACTTAAAAAAATCCTTCTCAATGCACTGATAATCTGATATACTAAGGTGAAACGATTATGCATGTTAAAGAAATACACTTTTTGAATTTTAAAGAGACTTTATCATATTTGAACATGTTTGTTGTAAGATGTCTTTCTAAATAAAGGTGTTCCTAAAGTTAAGTGGTGTAGAACACCTTGCCTTATTTAACTTAAGTAACCTTTAAATAAATGCTTGCCCCTATATTTAACATCTTTCTCAATATTAGTGCTGAGTCAAGAAAACTGCAGCCCAATGATGCTGTTGACCAGAGGGCTGCGTGTTAAGGTCAGGAGGGCCGAATGCAGCCCCCGGGCCGTACTTTGAGTATCACTGATCTGAATGCACGGAGACATTTGCTTTTCACAGTGCCTCTCCTTTGTCACCATTAAATGTGGAAATTGATCACCGCAAAATGTAGTGCTTCTCACCATTCTCATAGGGATCAGATGAGTCTCCGCTTCCCATGGATGAAAATCCACTGCTTGCCCCTTTTCCTCTGCCCTCTATGATCTTCACTTTCTTTTTACCTGCCTAGTTGAAGAAGGAGACAAATTATGATTTAGCACCCAACTGACAGCGATAGAATACTCATGCAAATATCATAGATTACCTATAACCCACAGCATTCCGCACCAGTCTAGAGCAGAAGACAGGATATCACAGGCTAGCTCTGGTGGCCACCATATTGTTGACCAAACCAAGGATGCTCCATCTAACAGAAATGGTTTAGTTTTATTGCCATTTGTTAGGTGAATGTTGCTTCATTCAGATAGCTACTCCTCACATGCAATTCTAAAACTTTCCAGAGACGCAACGGATTTGTCTGCAAAGGAGACGTCAATTTGTGTGTCATCTGCCTAGGAGATAACTGAGAAGCCCTATTTACATGTAAGATCTGCAAGTGGAGTAAGTATATGTATTAAACAAAGTTGGGCTCAACAGGGAGTCATTGGGGACATGTTACTGGTTTTGAGTTAAGCAGGAGGTTTCATGATGACAGTTTGATATCAATTTGTCAGGTGAGCTCTAAGCCAGTCTAAGGACTTGCCATAAATCACAAAAGAAGGCGATAGGAGGCAGAGCAGTTAATGGGAGATGTTATCAAAGGCAGCACTCAGATCTAACAAAATGAGAGCTACACGTCCTCCTTGATCCAATAAAGTGTGAATATCAACACAATGCTAGAGTCAAAATTCATAAGGCACTTGTAAAGGTCTCAAAATGTCAGGTTTTAAGAGAGAGATAATGAGAGAAGAAGAAGTGAAGCCCCCAAAGACCACTGACATCATATAGCTAGCTGTCAAAATGGCCAGCATAGCATGTGGGGAAACCGAGGTTCGATAGGAATGCACCACATGGAATAAAATTTATCAGCCAGATCCTCCTCCCTACATGTTGGTAAATTATCAGCCTCCCTGTCTTGGTGAACCCGGTCCAAAGCCCCTTTTGCGTGTCCATTGCTTTAAGAAACTCCATGTACCAGAATGCACTGGGCTTGTTGTTCAAGCGATGTACCGGCTACCGCTCAAGAGGGAGCACACCTGTCATGTGGCCAGTGTCCCCGCTCTCACCTGGGAGGCTGTCTGAACTAGTGCGATCAAGCCCTCGGTCCAATGTCCCCCCATCAGTTTCCCTTTCTGGTGACTCAACCCGGGTCAGCTCTGCCAGAGTTGATGTAGCATCCGTAACCACAAGGGCAGTTTCAGAGATGAGCGGAGGGGTGCTGACTTTCATATTGGTTTTGGCTCCTGCTGCCGGCTGTTTTTTCGAAATTTGCACCTTGAACAGAGCAGGAGTGCCAGCGCCGTTCTTCCCCTTGAGTTGTGCATCAACACCCGGCAAACCGACCAGCGTTTCCATGACAGAGCGGAGTCTTCCAGCATCAGGACTTCCTCTTTGGTCTGGAGCAGATTTACCCTGACTACCAGAGCCCACCGGTGGCCCCCATACCTTGAGGCTCCTAGAAGTTGACTTCAGCGGCATGGGTGGCCGGTAACCAAAGCAGGAGAGGCTGTCGGAGCGTAGGTTTTATGAGTCGTTAGCCTACAGGGCAGCGGGACCCCCCACAGCCAAAGCCACGAATGCCAAATCATCAACAGCGGGCACAGGTACGTTTTCACCACTACATCACCGCTACATCTATCTCTTGCCCGAAAAATCAGATCGAATTCAGGAAGGAGGGGGTCTAGCAGGGAAGGAGTGTGTGGTAGGCTCGCTCGGCCGCTAGTGCAGCGGCCATCTTGCCTGTCCATTCTAACTCCTCTGAGGATGACAGTTGTGGTAAAGACTGGGCGGGGGAAGAAAGTGACACCAGCAGCTTGCACTGGGAGGAAGAGAGGGACAAATCCCTGATAAATCCTGGAACAGTTAGAAAATTGAAAGATCAATCTGCCTTATCTGTGCAGGCCGGGGCTGTGACCGGCTCAATGACCTGGGATTACTCTTTCTCACCAAATTTAGAAAGGAAAAGAGACACCGGATGGAGCGGCATTACCTGGAGTGGCCAGCTTCAACCCCAACGAACCTGAAGAAATCACTCTCTCTACAATTTACCAGTCTATTATGGCTCACCTTGAGGAAACAAGAGCTGAGAGTTCTCAGACTTAAGGTGCGTGTCGGAAACTTCAGAATGCTATACGCAGGATTGCAAAGACGTGTTCTGATTTTGCGGCAAGAATTGGAGAGGCAGAGACCAGAATTTCCCAGTTGGAAGATGAGCTGGACGCACAGAAGATTCTGACCGAGTCCATGCAAGCCAAGAAGGATGATACACTTCTGAAATTGACTGACTTGGAAAATCGATCAAGGAGGCCCAATGTGCGAATTCCGGGCATCCCAGAGGGTAAGGAGGGGGCAGATGTCTGCCAGTTCGTGATTGAACTTTTTGAGGAGGTTTTCCCAAACTCCGACACTGGGACTGGAAAATGCAACTGCAAAGGGCCCATCGTTTCCCTTTTAATCAGCGGAAAAAAGGGGGCCAAGTACTATCCTGATCTGTCTTAATAATTTTTTGGCCAGGGAGGCCCTGTATGATCTAGCCAGGCCAGATCGGAAAAGGGCTGGTAAGGGATGCAATGTCTTTGTGAGGCCTGACTTCTGTCAGCTGACTGTTTAAAAGAGAGTGTTATTGCGTCAATTAATCCCGCTATTCCAGGCAAAGGGGGCTCAGGTTTTTTTGCTTAACCCAGCCAAATTGTAGGTGGTTGTTCAGGGGCAAAACCATTATTTCCAGTCCGAAATTCAAGCGCAGGAATTCATGCTTTCACTACAGGGATCTGTGGTTTGAATGTGTTCTGTATTTTATCGTATTTGTCTGACCCTGGGAGCGACCCTTCTTGTTCGATATTCTATGTATGGTTCGTCTTTTTTCTTAGCTTTTACGCTTTTACTCACAGCATGGTACGTACTTTCGGGAGGGGGGTCTAGCTCAGTGGAAGGGGCGGTGGGTTAGCTCTGCATCACCAGGGACCGTTGGTCCCCATGCCTCATGTGGTGGGAGGGTGGGTGGGTGGAATGGGGAGGGCTTCTGGTAGAAGCAGTGTGGGGTGTGGGGGTGTGGAGGGGGGTGAAGGGTGGGGGGAGTGCACAGTCACTATCTTATATGAATAGTCATGGCTACAGACTGTATCGAGACAGAAAAGTTTTCATAAGTATATTATGTTGCGGAATTCCCTTAAAAAAAAAATTCTTTGCATTTTTACTATTTTGTAATACCTATATCCGATATGGACGATGGCTGGGAAAAGTGAAATCCAAATTTGTTCCTTAAACAGTTGTGGCCTTAATGATAGAAAAAAAAGAGGTTTGCTTGCCAAGCTTATAAGACATATGGACATAGATGTACTGTGCCTACAAGAAACTCATATTCCCTGGAACAATCGTGGGTGGTTAAAGGATCTGGGCTTTGATCTCCTTGCATGCTCTCGTCAAGCCACAGCTACACGGGGGTAGCTATTTTAGCTAGGCATGGTATCTCAATTAGCAAACGAATCAAGGAGGATAATCTAGGACGATGGGTAATTGTTGAAGTTGTAATTCTGGGCATCCTTTTTACTACCACCTCTTTGTATGGGTCAAATCTGGATGATCCTGAAATTCTGAATTTTTTTAGCATAGAACTGGCTTTATGGACTGCTCCAGTAGTCCTTTGTGGTGATTTTAATATCCATTTGAATGGCAGCTTCAACCTTTTTAGTAATATTCCTTATCAGGGAAGAAAGGTCAAGACTTTTAGGGCTCTACAGGGACTTATCAGGGAACACGGACTGGTTGATATCTGGCATAGACACAGACAGATGGAGCCGGGGTACATTTATTTTTCAGTTCCTCATTTTAAATTTGTCCGTTTGGACTATTTCTTTGTATCTTATCAAATTGTAGAAAAGGCTAATATTGAGCTTTTTCCAGAGATAATATCAGACCACAACCCGCTAGTGATCGAGCTTACAATGAGCTTCTCTTTACAACTTCCTACGACTTGGACGTTTGACAGGAAGTTATTGTTAGATCAGGCATACTGTCAACATATGGCCAAATGGATTACAGAGTTTTTCAACATAAACAAGGGTACTGCATCTGAAATAATATTTTGGGATGCTTTTAATGCGGCTGTACAGGGTGAGACTCTCAGCTTCTCCCTTTACTGACAGAGGATGGTAAAAGAGAAGATCAATGGCTGGGCGAAACAGCTGCGGAAGGCCGATGAAGAGCTTATGCGGGTAATCAGGGACCTGCAAAAACCGGATGAATGTCTGCAGAAGATAGCAGTTGTAAAGGCCAGAATACACCAATTTTATGGGGATGAATTGGCTATTAAATTCACACAGCATCGGGCGGACATATATGAATTTGGGGAGAATTCAGGCAGATTTTTGGCTAAACGTATGCAACAAAGGGGAGTTTTTAATAGAATCTGCCGTATTGAGGATCAATCGGGCCAGAGTCGGGACTCAACGGTGGAGGTTCTTCAGGTTTTTCAGGATTTCTATCAGGAGCTATATACTGCTGATAGGCATGTAGAAGCGATGTCTGGGGAGGAATTTCTGCGGGACCACGAAACTCCGAAGGTCACCTCGGAACAAAGCGAGATGTTATCTGCCACAATTACGGGGGATGAGGTCGAGCCTGCTTCAACTTCGTTGGCAGCCGGTAAGGCTGTCGGTCCCGATGCGTTACCGCTAGAATTTTACTGCACGTTCTGGCAACCTCTTTGAGGCGAGCTTGAATCTTTATTCCACCTTGCCCAGAAGGGCCAGATTCCCGACTCCTGGCGTAAATCCACCATAGTAGTTTAAAAAAAAAAGGATAAACCTGAGCTCAACCCATCATCATACAGACCCATCTCTCTGATATGTGCTGACAGTAAGATCGATTCTAAAATAATTGCCCTAAGGTTGGGCAAGGTTATTACTCCATTGGTTAACATCCGCCAACACGGGTTTATCCCGGGTCGAGACACATCGGACCACGTTAGGCGCACCATAGCTCTGTTTGATTGGGCTCAGGCTACGAAGACATCTCTTGGGATGATCCAGTTGGACGCAGAGAAAGCGTTCAACAGGGTCTCCTGGGGATTTCTTTGGTTTGCCCTGCATGCAAAAGGCCTACCTAAGGATTTCATTCAAGCAGTGCAGGCACCTTATGTACTTCCTGAGGCCTGTATCTGAAAGTCTGATCAGGTGTCTAAATCATGTACCATAAGCAGAGGAACCCGGCAGGGATGTCCCTACTCCCCGTTATTATTTGCAATTTATATTGATCCTTTTCTGAATACTCTGGGAGCAAATACATCGGTTAAAGCTGTCATGGTCAACGGTATCGCTTATAAAACATTAGCGTATGCCGATGACATTGCTCTTTTTACATCCAGTATGAGATCAGCTCTTCTGGCACTAAAGGAGTCAGCAGAGATATTTGGTTTCGTCTTGGGATATAAATTAAATATCGACAAAACCCAGATTTAACATTCGGCTACTTCACTCCCAGAAGATATCTCAATTGTATCTGTAGCAACATATCTGGGAGTGAAGATTATGGCATCAGTGGAGCATATACCCGAGCTAAATATCCTGCCGATAATATGGAATATTATTAAGACACTTGAGAGACTAGACCCTCTACATCTATCAATGCACGGTCGATGCAATGTCATCAAAATTATGGTTTTTCCTAAATTTTTATACTTATTTCGGACCATACCGTTAGAATTTCCGGCATCTTGTATCACTAAGGCCAAAAGGGCATGTGTTTGATTTCTATGGGGGTATCGTAGAGCCAGAAGAGCAGTTAAAGGGATGATTATAGATAGACTTATGGGGGGATGGGGGGTTGCGCAGCCTTCTCCTTTATCACTGGGCTGCACTATTACAACACATGGGGATATTGTTGGTTGGGGCTAATGCAGTAGTTCTCGATGCTGCTAGACCTACTATTTATGAAGTAGCACTTGGCGAGGCTGCCGGTCAATGTTTAGTAAAAAGCCGAGTTATTACAAAAAGACCAAATTTAAAATTATTCAAGCAGCCTATTCTATCTGGAAAAAGATAAGACAGAAGTTTGGCATTTCGAATAATAATGCTTACACCCCGTTCTCGTCATATAGACTCTCACCCTCAATATTCCAAGATCTAACCATGTCTAGCTGGGAAAACGTAGGCATTAATGTCCTGGGGGATGCCTGTTGTGGGGGACAAATTGCCTCATTCTCTAATCTACAAGAGAAGTTTGGTCTCTCTATGAGACATTTTTTAAAATTCTTGCAGATCAGGAGTTTTCTGGGTAAAACTATGGCACAAACAGACGCAAACTTGGGAAAAATACCCCTGGTTGACATAATAGGGAATAGATCTCGTATTGGGACAATATATCAAACGCTGCTGGCCGGTCTCCCTGATGACTTGTCTATCCAGATTGATAGATGGGGAAGGAAGTTCGGTAAAGAAGGTATTGAACAGAGCTGTCTCTGAAACTTGCCAATCAGATTCTAATTACCGGCAGCCTGAGGACCCAGCATTTTATGTCGGTTTTTGACTTATATTACACTCCGGGGAAGGTCTCTAAATGGGCTGGCCCACGGGGTAATTCATGCAGTAGGTGTGGGTCATGGGCTGCTGACACGATTCACATGTTTTTTTCCTGTCCCAATCTTGCCAAATTCCTTCAAGACATCGAATTCTTTTTGAACTAGATACTCGTCACACCGGTTTCATTAACATCCAATTTTATTATCTTGGGGGTAGAAGGGAGCCAGGGCAGTATGGCCCGGTCTAGATCTGAAAGTGGATTTGTATTTGTTGCAATAGCTATTGCTAGAATGTGCCTTACTTCCCAGTGGATTAGTCCTGATCCTCCTAAATTAATAATTTGGCGGTTGTTAGTCACTTATAATATGGAATCAGTTGTATACAGATTGAAAGGGCGTAGGAAAAGGGAAACGGGGAGGAAAATCACTAGTTGGATTGGGTAAACATCTCTGACCCCGGCGCTTTGTATATTCGCATATTATCTAGGTTTCCCTTGTTCAATGTTCGTATTTCCTTGGCTCCTGTATGATTTTCTCTTCTTTTTTCCCCTTCTTCTTTTTTCTTTTGTTCTCTTCCTATCAGGGGTAAAGCGAGCCGAGGGATTTGCGCTTTCTGATTTTGCTGATGTTTACTTATGTATTACTTTGTATTTTCATGTGCCATGACCATTTGTCAATTGTCAATGACTTAATAAAAAAATGTAAAAAAAAAAGGAATGCACCATATGGAGGGGAATTATGGGAGGCAAGAGACTAATAAGAATGGAGGAATAGGAAGCTGTAGAGAAAGATACAAGGTAATCATGTCAAATTGAGCACAATCCTCCCCTTTTACATGCCCAGGCCAAGGTAAGCACCCCCAGGAAAGTAACAAAGACATCAGTCCTGTGTGTGCCTCCAGGAAGGTTTTCTGAGTCTGGCATTGTATTTTACTGAAGAGGCAACAGAGTCAATTAACCTCAATAGTGGAATGTACATATCTCTCCAAGACCACGGTTTCGTCCCAGAGTATGCAGTGACTTTGTGCTCCATGAATCGACACCGAGGAGTACTAAACCTTCCACTAAGGAGGAGTTTATGTTGCAACTTCCAGATATTTTATGTATTATATTAATACCAAAAAAAGGTTTCCACTGGGTTTTTAAGAAGAGAATATTTTTACTTGAAAGCACCTTCACTTTCCAATTTGACATTCTCCTTTCATTCCAGCACTTAACATTGTAGATTACCACATTTATTAATTGTTATTACCTTCACAGGAGGTCCGTGTAGGAGAGTAGGGTCTGCAATCCTATGATCACCCAGATTTTTTTGCTTTTGCTTCATTGGTTTACGACTTTCCCCGGCTGCGGGCCTGCCAATCAGACCCACAGCCTAGCTGTTCTCTCTCGAAATTAACACACATGTACATTAGGTGCATCCACTAATTGGAACTGGGCCGCCTTATCAGTCCCTGTACCGGCATACCACAGGTATCCAGGGCATCGGTGTACCCAGGGCCTACCAGGGGCTGCAGCATGTATTATGCCACCCCTGGATGGCCGCCCAAATCTGACACAACTGGCTGCACGACAGCTGGGGCAAGGTGGTGTAATCACCCGTTGCTGTAGGTGTAGTATTCCTATACCTAACCCTAAAATGGACGCATGGATTCCTGTCAGTCACTCCTATGGCAGGCCTTATCAATCCTGAAGGCAGAGTGCTGGGAATCATGTGAGATGGTGCTCCGGCGCGAGCTGAGCCCGTCGACGGCTTGCGGAACCAAATCCTAATAGCCGTTCCATGGTGACGCGGGCCAACTACCTTAAAGTGCATTATAATCCTCGCAGTTATTTGCTAACTTTGGCATCGCATCACCCAAACATGTCGAGTAAGGTGTCATACGAATTGGAATACGAACCCCTCGCCAGTCCTGGCGACGGGGTTAGCATTCCACCCTTCTAGAGGGACACGACATGGAAGTAACCTTGAACCCCGGTTAAAGTTGACTCAAGCCTCAGCATCACAAAATGGATGCTGCCACCAGACACAAGTCTGACCTCCTGCTGCTGGGAGACCTTCCAGCGAGGGGAGCTTGGACAAAGGGTTTCCTGTCGAGGGCGGTGTTAGCACCATCCCAGACAGGGTTTGTGTATCCCAGGTAGGCAGGGCTGAAAGGAAGGTGATTGCAAGTGGCACCCCGGTGCTCACTGTGCATAGCCCGGCTCAAACCAGTTTCGGGGGCAACCCTGCCCCTGGGCTGGGGCAAAGCCGGACAAAGGATAGGGGTGTAACCACCCCCCTCCTGGACCCACCCATAGGTAGGACCTAGTCACGGGCCAGCCCCTTTTTCCTAGAATAAAGGTGGGAGCAGGTCCCCTTCCCAAATTGGATAATTCTGAATCTTGAACTACTTTCCACGAAAGGAACTCTTGACTATTTCTGAAGACTCTCCCTTGTGGCTAAGGAGTAGCCACCCTGCACCAGCAGGCACCACCTAAGCGCTTGCAGTTTGCTGCACGTCTCTCCCACGGATCAAGACTGCCCAGCTCGACGAGACCCGGGTTCCCTGCCATCTCTGACCTCTACCTACATCATCAGCCCAGCTGAGATTCGTAGGTGTGACGAGACCTGCGGGACCGGCCATCTTCGGAACCTGCACGACGCTTATCTAGCACGCCCACCGAGGGACCCTCGAGTGAGTGCACCTAGGGTTTGAGAAGCCCTAACCCTCAGCGGCTCCAGCAACGAAGTCTGCCTCCCCAGTATCCACGAGATCTGCATGGGGGCCCTTCTGCTCCTTGCTGCTCACCACGTTGTCCGGCCACTCACCGACCGGTTTGTGGCCCTCTTCACGACGGACTTTCATCACTGGTCTGGTTGCTCCAGACTGGCTCTTGCTCCCCTTCAACAGAGGAGTACCTCGGACCCTCCTGGTCCACTCCCGACGCCATCTTGACTCCACCGCGTGGGTTTGCCACTGCCAAGACCTGCTGCCCCATTCCTGGGCCCAGCATCATCGACAGCAGACACCTTCGTGGGACAGCTCGCCCTCCATCCTAGTCGCCGCCGCGCCTCCTGGTCCGAGGAACAGCCGAGTCCGACGTCATCCACTCACCTGGTCGAGGTGACTTCAGCCGGTACCTTCCTGGTACCCACACGATCGCTGGCTAGCGGTTGAGAACTGAGTCCCCTCTGCTTTCAGGTTTCCTTCATCACCGATCCAGGCTTGGATCTCTCTGAACATCAACACTGGTCGCCTGCCAGCAACTTCTTCTTTCAGGCTCCTGAGACTACAACGAGGACTCCCGACATCTTGCTGAACCCCACGCAGCCGCAGCCTCTGGGCTAGGTAACTCGAGCATCTCGGTGCTCCATCATAGGTTCGCTCTACAAGTGTCCAGTTCCTTTATCGTTTAGTCCCACTGATCGGGTTCCTCCGGAATCAGTAACTTTAAACTATCTAACCCTTCCCATTCCACTTGCAGTGTAAATGGTTTCATGCCCTTCGGGCATTTGTGTAAATTGTGCAACCAGAAGTATTTTCATAAGAGTTTTGTAGTGTGCTTAGCTCCCTGACTCATAAAGAGCCAGGGTAGTCTTGCTATAAATAAATATCCTTTATTTTCATAACAACTTGTGTGGTGTCCTTTCACTTGGCGTTCAAGGGGTATATGTGATGGTAAACAGCTGGCTTAACACGCCCTCTAGAGTTTAGCCTGAAGACTGCTCTTGTCCACGCTACTAGGATAGCTGGTCTATAAGGTTGACTTACAACCAATCATCAATGAGGGTCGTTTGGAATGATACACAGTGATCACTAGAATAGTGAGCACTACATATCAGGCCAACTTCTCACAGTCCGAAGCTGGAATCAGTTTTTCTTGTCATGACACGCAATCAAATTCTAACCCCGTCGCCCTCTTTACCGTCAATATCAGGCCAACTTCTCACATTGGTGAGCAGCGGTTGGGATTTGAGCTTGCTGTTGTTTACCACACACGTATCCTAAGAATATCAAGTTGAAAGATCACATAAGTACCCAGGTACATATAACTTAACTTAGAATACTCTGAGTTCTACTGAACCAGCTGTTATAGTGAAACAGGGACTAGCACACCCTGACTATAACTCTTAGCAAGGGATCAGTAGAGAAACACATAGTGTAGGTAGGTGCATCACTTACACCTCACTAGAAAGCATGTCGGTCCACGGAGAGTCCGCAGAGACTCCCTTAGTGGTCATCGACCCTCCACAGGTCGTGTCACGATATGCAGCTCTTAGCTTCAAGGAGATGAGACAACTGTGTGCCTCCAGGAAGCTAAACCAGGGTTCTAACCCTACCATCGCATTTCTGATAGGTCTCTTAGAGACGTACGATGCTAGGAGGTCCTCTAACACAGGTCCCCCCAATGCTGATGGGAACATGCCTCCCTTAGAGGGAACCCTTGGTGACCCAGACCTCGACCTCCATACAGAGGAGGAAGACGAGGAGGAGTTATCAGGAGACGAGGCAAACAAAGGTCCAGTGGTAGTCGGCAGGCTGACGAGGACCAACTTAAGCAGGCATGAGAATGGAACTGGGGGAGTCCCGGGCCCACGCTTAAGCAGGCTTAACCTTGGAAACGGACGAGTTAGGTCTCTCTCGAGAGGCTCTAACAGATCTGTTCGAACACATGTTTCTCAGGCATCTTCTCAGAGAGGGATGACGTCCCCTCAGAGAAGGGAGCACGAAGCGAAGATGAGGGAAGTCAATCTGAGGATCGAGCAGGAAGAACTTGCCCTCGCCAAAGAAAGACTTGCCTTGGCCCGAGAGCAGAAATTGAGTGGGTTAGATCCCACTGGTGGCAGCATTCTCATTAGAGAGAAAGACAGGGGTATAGACACTAGACACCTGAGTAAAATAGTGCCCCCCTTTAAGCAAGGGGACGACATCCACAAGTGGATAACTGCCTTGGAGAGGGCTTGCACTGTCCAGTGCGTCCCCCCAAGTCAGTGGGCAGCTATACTGTGGCTCTCCTTTGAAGGTAAAGGACGAGACAAGCTCCTCACTACGAGAGCTGAGGATGCCAACAACTACCAAGTCCTGAAGAATACACTGATTGATGGGTTCGGCTTAACCACCGCGCAGTACCGGGTGCTGTTCAGGGACACCCAGAAAATTCAGTCTCAGGATTGGGCTGACTTTGTCGATTGTGCCACTAAGGCTTTAGAAGGTTGGTTGCTGGGTAGCCAGGTTACTGATTACACAGGATTGTACAATCTTATCATGAGAGAACAGATTTTAAACAACTGTCAGAACCAATTGTTGCATCAGCACCTTGTCGACTCGGAGCTGACCTCTCCCCAAGAATTGGGAAAGAAGGCAGACAGATGGGTCAGAACAAGGGTCAAGCAGAACCAGACTCAGAACCAGGGTGGTCAGAAGAAAGCAGACCAAAAGGGTAGTAACAAGAACGAGCAAAATGACCAGAAGTCTTCGACAGGCCCCCAACAAACCAAAGAGGGTGGGGGTCAGGCTTCACAGCAGAAAAAGAAGACTCCAGAAGGCCAGTCAAAAAGGTGGTGCCAATACTGTAAAAGTAAGACTCACTGGTTTAGTGAGTGCACCAAGAAAGGAGGGCAAACTCCTGCCACTGCAGCCCCTAAGGCACCTGCACCCCCTAGTACAGTCAGCAGTGGTAGTGCGCCTCCCAAGGCATTAGTTGGGTTAACCTTGGGAACTGAGGGGAGTGACGACTTAGTTGGCACACTCACTCAGGCCGTCCTTGTCTGTACAGGGGATATGGATATGTCCCCTGATGCCAGTCCCAATACTTTGGGCAAATACAGGCAGACGCCTTTGATCAATGGAAAAGTGGCTCAGGCCTACAGGGACACTTATGCCAGTGTCACCATGGTGACGCCTAACTTTGTGGACCCTGGACAGATCATGCTAGGTACCGATTACCTAGTGACCAATGCCAGCAATGTCACTACCAATCACAGTATGGCAGTTGTTGATTTCTCCTGGGGAGGGGTAAGTGGCCCGAAAAAGGTTGTGGTTAGTTCAGACCTCCCCGTAGAATGTCTGTTGGGCAATGATTTGGAAACGTCACAATGGTCAGAAGTGGAGCAGAGGACTCACATGGAAATGTTAGGCTTGCCAGCACATGTCCTTGCTGTGACCAGGTCACAGGCCAAAAGATGCCCCACTGAACAGGTGCTGGATCCTGGAAGAACGGACCAGACACCTTCCAAGAAAAGGAGCAGTAAGGGTAAGGCTTCGCCTTCCCCCTTGCCCCAGGTCGTGGATCAAGTCTCTGAGGAGGCTGACCTTAAAGAACTGAGGGAAACTGAGCCGAAAGAGCTTGAACCTGGTCAGGTTGAGTTTCTGGGCTCAGGGGGACCCTCCAGGGAGGACCTGGGGAAGGCACAGTTAGACTGCCCCTCACTTGAACCCCTCAGACAGCAGGCTGCTGCTGAGGCTGCAGGGAACGCCACAGGTACCCACAAAGTGTACTGGGACGATGGACTCCTGTACTCCGAGGCAAGAGACCCCAAGCCTGGCGCGACCAGGAGGCTGGTCGTCCCCTTGTCTCTGAGAGGTTTCCTCCTTACCTTGGCCCACGAGATTCCCCTTGCAGGTCACTTAGGCCAGAATAAGACTTGGGACAGAATTGTTCCACACTTTCACTGGCCCCACATGTCCGAAGATACGAAGGAGTTTTGCCGCTCCTGTGTCACTTGCCAAGCCAGTGGTAAGTCAGGTGGCACGACAAAGGCCCCCCTCATACCACTGCCGATGGTGGGGGTACCCTTTGAACGAGTGGGGATCGACATTGTCGGACCAATGGAACCCCAGACAGCATCAGGGCACAAGTTTATACTGGTGGTGGTGGACCACGCCACCAGGTATCCTGAAGCTATTCCCCTTAGGACCACTACAGCACCTGTTGTGGCACGAGCCCTAGTTGGAGTGTTCTCCAGAGTGGGCTTCCCTAAGGAGGTCGTCTCCGACAGAGGTGCAAACTTCATGTCGGGATATCTGACTGCTATGTGGAAGGAGTGCGGTGTCAACTACAAATTCACCACACCCTATCACCCACAATGCAATGGGCTTGTTGAGAGATTCAACAGGACCCTAAAAGGGATGATTCATGGACTACCTGAAAAGCTTCGGCGGAGATGGGATGTCCTGATACCCTGCCTCTTGTTCGCCTACAGAGAGGTCCCGCAGAAGGGGGTTGGCTACAGCCCTTTTGAACTTCTGTTCGGACATCCTGTAAGGGGACCCCTTTGTTTGGTAAAGGAAGGATGGGAGAGACCTCTCAAAAAGCCGGCATCAAACATTGTGGACTATGTGCTCGGTCTCCGCTCGCGGATGGCTGAGTACATGGAAAAGGCATCTAAAAACCTTGAGGTGAGCCAAGAATTACAGAAAGCTTGGCACGACCAAAAGGCTGTCCTGACTGTGTATCAGCCTGGGCAGAAGGTGTGGGTGCTGGAGCCGGTGGCCCCAGCAGCACTCAAAGACAAATGGTCTGGGCCCCACACGATCATTGAGCAAAAGGGAGAGGTCACCTACTTGGTAGACCTGGGAACTCCCCGGAGCCCCCACCGGGTGCTCCATGTAAACAGGCTCAAGGCATATGTCGACAGGGAGGGCATGGGCTTGCTCATGGCCACAGATGAGGGACAGGAGGAGGAGAGTGACCCTCTCCCGGACCTGCTCTCTCAGAACCCTGACGATGGGTCGGTAGATGGTGTTGTCTTTTGTGGCAGCCTCTCTGGACATCAACAACAGGATTGTAAACAGGTTCTTCAATCCTTCCGACATATGTTCTCTCTGACACCCAGTCAGACCAATTGGTGTACCCATGAGGTCGACACTGGGGACAGTCTGCCCGTAAAGAGTAAAATCTATCGACAGCCTGATCATGTCAGAGACTGCATCAAGACAGAGGTGCAGAAAATGTTGGAGCTGGGAGTCATTGAGCCCTCGGACAGCCCCTGGGCTAGTCCAGTAATTCTCGTGCCAAAACCTCACACCCAGGGCGGTAAGAAAGAGATGAGGTTTTGCGTGGACTACAGAGGCCTCAATGCAGTCACTAAGACTGACGCCCACCCGATACCAAGAGCAGATGAACTTATAGACCGGTTGGCTTCGGCCAACTACTTAAGTACATTTGACCTGACAGCTGGGTATTGGCAAATCAGGTTAGCTGAGGAGGCCAAGCCCAAAACAGCATTTTCTACCCCGGGTGGGCATTATCAGTTCGTGGTAATGCCCTTTGGTTTGAAAAATGCACCTGCCACCTTCCAAAGGCTGGTGAATCAAGTTCTCACTGGGTTGGACGACTTCTGCGCGGCGTATCTGGACGATATCGCCGTCTTTAGCTCCACCTGGGAGGATCACCTGGTCCACCTGAGGAAAGTGTTAGAGGCTCTGCAGAAGGCAGGCCTCACTATCAAGGCCACTAAGTGCCAGATAGGGCAGACACAGGTTGTATACCTGGGCCACCTTGTAGGTGGAGGCCAGGTTCAGCCATTGGAGAGCAAAATACAGGCCATCCAGGACTGGGCTCCTCCAACCACCCAGACTCAGGTTCGAGCTTTCTTGGGCCTGACTGGTTATTACCGGAAATTTGTCAGAAATTATGGATCCATTGTGACCCCGCTAAACGATCTGACAAGTAAAAAGATGCCAAAAAAAGTTCAGTGGACAGCGAGCTGTCAAAAGGCATTCGATGACCTAAAGCAGGCCATGTGCACAGCACCTATCCTAAAGAGTCCAGACTACTCCAAAACATTCATTGTCCAAACAGACGCTTCGGAGTTGGGTGTGGGAGCTGTTCTATCTCAGCTGAATTTTGATGGTCATGACCAGCCCATAGCTTTCATTAGCAGGAGGCTGACCCCCAGAGAGAAGAATTGGTCAGCTATTGAGAGGGAGGCCTTTGCTGTGGTTTGGGCCCTGAAGAAGTTGAGGCCATACTTGTTTGGCACTCACTTCAAGATTCAGACCGACCATAAGCCCCTCTTGTGGCTAAATCAAATGAAGGGTGAAAACCCCAAACTACTTAGGTGGTCCATTTCCCTACAGGGGATGGACTTCACAGTGGAGCATAGACCTGGCACTGATCATGGCAATGCAGATGGGCTCTCCAGGTATTTCCACTTAGAGCAAGAAGACTCACCTGGTCAAGGTTAGCTTATTGTCCCAAAGTTTGGGGGGGGGTCATGTAGGAGAGTAGGGTCTGCAATCCTATGATCACCCAGATTTTTTTGCTTTTGCTACATTGGTTTACGACTTTCCCCGGCTGCGGGCCTGCCAATCAGACCCACAGCCTAGCTGTTCTCTCACGAAATTAACACACATGTACATTAGGTGCATCCACTAATTGGAACTGGGCCGCCTTATCAGTCCCTGTACCGGCATACCACAGGTATCCAGGGCATCGGTGTACCCAGGGCCTACCAGGGGCTGCAGCATGTATTATGCCACCCCTGGATGGCCGCCCAAATCTGACACAACTGGCTGCACGACAGCTGGGGCAAGGTGGTGTAATCACCCGTTGCTGTAGGTGTAGTATTCCTATACCTAACCCTAAAATGGACGCATGGATTCCTGTCAGTCACTCCTATGGCAGGCCTTATCAATCCTGAAGGCAGAGTGCTGGGAATCATGTGAGATGGTGCTCCGGCGCGAGCTGAGCCCGTCGACGGCTTGCGGAACCAAATCCTAATAGCCGTTCCATGGTGACGCGGGCCAACTACCTTAAAGTGCATTATAATCCTCGCGGTTATTTGCTAACTGTGGCATCGCATCACCCAAACATGTCGAGTAAGGTGTCATACGAATTGGAATACGAACCCCTCGCCAGTCCTGGCGACGGGGTTAGCATTCCACCCTTCTAGAGGGACACGACATGGAAGTAACCTTGAACCCCGGTTAAAGTTGACTCAAGCCTCAGCATCACAAAATGGATGCTGCCACCAGACACAAGTCTGACCTCCTGCTGCTGGGAGACCTTCCAGCGAGGGGAGCTTGGACAAAGGGTTTCCTGTCGAGGGCGGTGTTAGCACCATCCCAGACAGGGTTTGTGTATCGCAGGTAGGCAGGGCTGAAAGGAAGGTGATTGCAAGTGGCACCCCGGTGCTCACTGTGCATAGCCCGGCTCAAACCAGTTTCGGGGGCAACCCTGCCCCTGGGCTGGGGCAAAGCCGGACAAAGGATAGGGGTGTAACCACCCCCCTCCTGGTCCCACCCATAGGTAGGACCTAGTCACCGGCCAGCCCCTTTTTCCTAGAATAAAGGTGGGAGCAGGTCCCCTTCCCAAATTGGATAATTCTGAATCTTGAACTACTTTCCACGAAAGGAACTCTTGACTATTTCTGAAGACTCTCCCTTGTGGCTAAGGAGTAGCCACCCTGCACCAGCAGGCACCACCTAAGCGCTTGCAGTTTGCTGCACGTCTCTCCCACGGATCAAGACTGCCCAGCTCGACGAGACCCGGGTTCCCTGCCATCTCTGACCTCTACCTACATCATCAGCCCAGCTGAGATTCGTAGGTGTGACGAGACCTGCGGGACCGGCCATCTTCGGAACCTGCACGACGCTTATCTAGCACGCCCACCGAGGGACCCTCGAGTGAGTGCACCTAGGGTTTGAGAAGCCCTAACCCTGAGCGGCTCCAGCACCGAAGTCTGCCTCCCCAGTATCCACGAGATCTGCGTGGGGGCCCTTCTGCTCCTTGCTGCTCACCGCGTTGTCCGGCCACTCGCCGACCGGTTTGTGGCCCTCTTCACGACGGACTTTCATCACTGCTCTGGTTGCTCCAGACTGGCTCTTGCTCCCCTTCAACAGAGGAGTACCTCGGACCCTCCTGGTCCACTCCCGACGCCATCTTGACTCCACCGCGTGGGTTTGCCACTGCCAAGACCTGCTGCCCCATTCCTGGGCCCAGCATCATCGACAGCAGACACCTTCGTGGGACAGCTCGCCCTCCATCCTGGTCGCCGCCGCGCCTCCTGGTCCGAGGAACAGCCGAGTCCGACGTCATCCACTCACCTGGTCGAGGTGACTTCAGCCGGTACCTTCCTGGTACCCACACGATCGATGGCTAGCGGTTGAGAACTGAGTCCCCTCTGCTTTCAGGTTTCCTTCATCACCGATCCAGGCTTGGATCTCTCTGAACATCAACACTGGTCGCCTGCCAGCAACTTCTTCTTTCAGGCTCCTGAGACTACAACGAGGACTCCCGACATCTTGCTGAACCCCACGCAGCCGCAGCCTCTGGGCTAGGTAACTCGAGCATCTCGGTGCTCCATCGTAGGTTCGCTCTACAAGTGTCCAGTTCCTTTATCGTTTAGTCCCACTGATCGGGTTCCTCCGGAATCAGTAACTTTAAACTATCTAACCCTTCCCATTCCACTTGCAGTGTAAATGGTTTCGTGCCCTTCGGGCATTTGTGTAAATTGTGCAACCAGATGTATTTTCATAAGAGTTTTGTAGTGTGCTTAGCTCCCTGACTCATAAAGAGCCAGGGTAGTCTTGTTATAAATAAATATCCTTTATTTTCATAACAACTTGTGTGGTGTCCTTTCACTTGGCGTTCAAGGGGTATATGTGATGGTAAACAGCTGGCTTAACACGCCCTCTAGAGTTTAGCCTGAAGACTGCTCTTGTCCACGCTACTAGGATAGCTGGTCTATAAGGTTGACTTACAACCAATCATCAATAAGGGTCGTTTGGAATGATACACAGTGATCACTAGAATAGTGAGCACTACATATCAGGCCAACTTCTCACAGTCCGAAGCTGGAATCAGTTTTTCTTGTCATGACACGCAATCAAATTCTAACCCCGTCGCCCTCTTTACCGTCAAGTGAACTGATGTTGTTATTGTTATCATATGTAGCTTTAGCTTAAATCTGTCTCTCTAACACTCTGTCCTCAATAGATTTAATGTCAACAGTCTGGCCTCAGACATTGAGGAATTCCTTGCAGCGCTAAGAAGATTGGCTAACTCTTGAAATGTGAAGCTAGAGTGGATGAGATGAACAAATACCAAATTATGGTCAATACTAATTCCAAACAAGAGTCATGAAATGTTATAGTGATGGGTGACCCTACACTAGGGAAACTAATTACCACTACAAAAGCCACTGAGCAATTTATTGAATCACTAAAAGAAGGCACTGAAGATACCTTAGACAGGAAACAATTTGAAGTTTGTGTGGTAGAAGGGGAAATTTGTAAAGATCCATTTGATTTCGGTGAGGGAGTACATTCCACGTGGCTTCAATTAAGGAATGCCCTGCTTCTAACAAAAACTGTAATGTTTGTGACAGGAAAATGCACTTTTAATAGTGTGTAAAAAAAAGGAATGCATTTAAAGGGTACGGTGTCAAAGTTAGTCAGGGGAAGATTGTTTAAAGCTGAAAGAGATGATACTGGCTATGAGAAATGTTGATGGTAATACTGCGTAGGGCGATTGTATACAATATGTATCATCTCCAGAGGAGTAAAGGGTTTAAAAGTAAAAGCAGATTCAAGGTCTCCCTTTACCATAAGTACCACTTTGATTTGCAAAGTTAAGGATTTTGTCCAGGAGTTGAACATCTGTGACACGGAAGCAGTATCAGTGAGTGGAAACAAGATAGATTTCATGGGGTACTTTGCTGGTAAGATGCGCTTCAAAGACAGGACTTCCCAAATTAAAATAAATGTCACTTTTAAATGGGGTTGTGTTCTGGGATTCAGATACCAATGCAGGTTATTAATGCTACTGAATATGTGTTTTCCAGAACAAGTATTGGCCATCAAACGGGTAGTTAAAGAATAATTTATTGATTTTATTTGAGGAGTTTTATATAGCGCGAACATGACCCGAAGGTGTCAGAGCGCTTTACATTGTAAGCACAACTGAATATCATGAGGAACATAGAGAGTAAATAAGAATGCATAGTAATGATAAAAAAGAGTAAACGATATACCTTTGGATATGTAAACAAAATAGCAGCAATTTCTCGGGTTACTTAATTGTATAAAAAAATACAAATTAACAGAATATGAACGATGTAAACAAAACAATATACAGTAGAATATGTGAACCCTAGGTTCTGAAGTAGAAGAGGGAGGGAGTTGCAGGGTGGGGAGAATAGACGCATAGTTTTCCCAGAGGTAGTGATGCACAGGTTATGTGGGAAGTGTGGGGTAGGGGTACCAGTGGCCTAGTCCTACTGAGAGAGGAATTTGTTGGATAGAAACATTTTTACTTCTTTCTAGAAGAGGGATGTGGATGGGTTGCATCTGCTCTCTAGTGGGTAGAGAGTTCCAAAGGTTTGGTGCCATTCCAGAGAAGGAACAGTTCTAGGTTTTCTTTTTCTTGAATTTTTATGGCTGGAGAAGTAAGATGGTCCGAACGTAACTATTAGAGAGATGTTTTATCAAGTATTTTGAGGTGGGTTTGGGAAACTGAAGGGTTGCCAACACAGAATTATTCTATAAACTGATGCTGTCCCAGTTAAACATAAATAAACAGGGGTGGCCATTAGTGTGAGAAAATAATTCTCATCACCAAATTGTTGTTATGGCCAGGCAATGTCAGGTAAGTAGGAGAGATTTATGAGAGAAAACCTAGTGCACCACCAACGACCACTAACATGCAACAACTTTAAAAAGGGACAGCATCACATGTGTGTAGAGGTATGCGCTACATGGGAAATGAAATGAAGGGGGGCAAGACACTACTAAGAGGGTGGGAAGAAAAGGAAAAGAGACAGAATGGTAAGAGGTAACCATGTGAAATATAGCAGCGCCACCCACACTAGTGCCTCATTTAATTTCAGAGCACAGGCCCCAACTTGTCTCAGGGCACAGTCCAAGATTGTCACTCACGTCTACTCACAGTACCGCATGCGACAGTCAGCACCCCGTTCCTTCTTTTGCACCACCTACACAAAACCCCCTAAGGTGTTGATTCCTGATGTACGAAAACCTGGCAACCAAGGCAGGAACCACAGGGTATCTTGTCCAGGTATCACTTGGCGCTGCACTCTTTTTCAAAAGTCTGAGTAAATGGGGGAATGATCTCTTCTGCTATTATCATGACGCGAGTGCAATGATGCCACTATCTCCCTGTCTCCATGTGCAGCTTCTAAGGTGACAAGCTGTTACAGTGTTAAAGTCAGGAAACAAAATATAACAAACATTAATTCAATGAGGAAGAAGTTGGGTTTGGGCTCTCACCCGTCTGAGCCAGGTGCCCCTGGGGTAACGGGCAATGTCATCCCTGATGTGTTCCACTCTCTCCCAGTGCTGCTCCCACTTCTCCCGCCTGTAGTCCGACTCCCTCTTCTCAATCCGCTCCAGTATCTTGCCATTGTCTAGAGTGATCTGTGACAGGTCTCGTCTGCGTTTCTCACTGTTCAAACTGGTAGGGAGACAGGAGACCAAGAAGCAGGATAAGACACAATATCTTCAACTTGAGAAGGTCTATTTGCATCATGGCATAATAAGATCATATTAACACTTGAGGCATGCCCATCTGCGTTGTATAGGTTGGATTTAAGATTGCAAGGGCAGCAAATCCAACCGGGCAGTGCTACGCCTTCCTCATACCAAGAAAATCCACTGACAGGCAACACAGTACCCTAATGTGGGTAGTACAATGCAGCTGTTTCAACAATTACTCACCATACTGGGCTTCCGACAATCTTGTGAAAGGTAGATCATTCCTTGTGCCCAAAGTGTGCTTGACTTCTTTGGTGTTTTCAAATGTAGGAGCTTATGTTATGTTTTCATTAGTTGTATTTTGTGTTAAAGTGTTTTATTGTACTTGTATTACAGCATATAGTAAGCAGCATCATTTGTATTTGTAGATGCCTCTATATTCCAATCCCTGTCTCACCTAGGTTCTAGAAGTTCTACTGAAACCTGGGACATACAGGCTGGTCTGGAGGAGAGACAGGACGTTTAGCTTGGAGCTGTGCTGTGGTGTTTCAACTGATAATACATTTTACTTAAAGACTTGCGATTCCAGGATCTTACTTTACAAATTTGGCAACGAGCTGTTGGAACACCAGGGAACCCATTTTCTCCACTTGTCTGCAATTTATTTTGCTATTAGATTGATATTTCATTCTGCGTTACATATAATTTGTTAAAGGTTTTTCTAACAGAGTGTTCAACATCAGGCAACTCTTTAAGAACAAAACAAAATTTGGGTGTACTCAGAAAAGTGCAGGGAGGAATTTGTGGATATTAAGGAGGCTATTGCAAAGGCTCCTATATTGAAGGGTTTTGACCCAGTTCTTGAGAATGTGGTGACTGTGGATGCTTGTAATAAAGGATTGGGAGGTGTTTTGTGTTGTGCCTGGGAGAAGCAACATGTTAGCGGATAGATTTTTCTTGCACAGAGATGCAGGAGTGTGATAATAATGAACGAGAAGATCTGAAAATCGCCCTGATTCCTGATCAAGGTTTGAAGAAGAGTTATGGGTGAAGGAGTGTTCAGAGGATAAAATTCTTTAAAAACTAATTGAGTGGATTGAGCGTAGTTGGCCTCAGAAGGCAGGTTTGGATAAGGTTTTGAGGTGTTTTGGGAGGTCAGGAGTGAGTTGTCAGGGTACTGTGTTTAGGGGTAAGAGAGTCATTCCTCCATCCAAACTCAGAGAACGTGTGATGAAAATGTGCCATGAGGGCCATTGTGGCATTGTGAAAACAAAACAAAAAGCAAAAAAAGTGGTACTGGCGGCCTGGGATGGATATGTGCGAAGAGAGGTTGGTGAGGAATTGTTTGTGGTGTGTTAACTTGGATAAGTCACTGAGGACTTTAAGGCTTAATATGTGTGAATCAATTGTGCCAAAGAAACCGTGACATACTGTTGCTGTGGACATCATGGGTCCCATTGGTTCACCTTCCAAACATATTGTATCGTTGATTGATATTTTCTCTAGGTGGCTAGTTGTAAAGGTTGTTGAAAGGGTTGATTCTGTTGAAGTGTTAAGGTTTATAGATGAAACTTTTGTGGATGAAGGTTTGCCTGTTCAGTTAATCAGCGACAATGCTGTACAGTTTGTGTCAAATTTGGCCAAGGGCTATTTTGAGAAAGTAGGGGTTAAGCACAGAACTACTTCTTTCTACAATCCCAGTGGGAATGTGTGCTCAAGAGGTTCAACAGAGTGTTGAAAGCTGCTCTACAATTGGCTATTAAGAACGGGGTGGATTGGGAGAACCAAGTCCACAAGACTGCTTGGACTTATAGGACCACTATTAATGAGGCGTTGGAGGTTTCTCCTTTCGTGGTAATGAGAGGTAAGAGCACAAGAACCAAGTGCAATCCAGAATGGGTTTTAAAGAGCACTGAGTTTAAGTTGCTATGGAGGAAGTGAGAGAGAGGATAGTCATTAAACATAAGAAGTATAAAGACATTTTTTATGGGAGGAGGAGTTCAGGTGTTTTGTTAAGATTGAGAAGGATGATTAGGTGAAGGTGAAGCTTCCATGGATGGTGAGGAAAGGTTGTAGCCAATTTTCTGATCCTTTGCAAGTAGTTGAGGTGTTGCGTAATTAGTGATGGTAAGGTATGGAATCTTAGAAAAAATGCTGTTCCCAAGGGAGAGCGTGGTGTGTATAGTGGTGGTGTTGGTAGTTCAGGAGATGGTTTGTTATGTTTAGATGATCCTGGTGAAGGCATGAGTTCTGGTGAAGGCTCATGTTCAGTTGATAAGGAAGAGGAAGATGTGGTGAACATGGGTGAAGATGTTGTTGTGGACGCTGCTGAGTCAATTATGGACTGAATTCCCAGCGGTAATGGGGGAGTGACTGGAGGAGATGAGGACGTTTGCAATGGTGATTTGTTGGTGGATGCTTGTGCTGCTATTGAGAGAGGAGTGTGGAGGATGGTGTAGTTAAGAGAGGTTGTGATGTGAAAGGACACTAAAGGAGAGTTCGGGCTAGACCTAAGTGGATGTCTGATTATGAGTGTGGCATTAGTTAACAATAGGTAGCAGGGTTTTTAGGATATTTTAGTTGTTATTTAGAAGGGAAGATGTGTTATGTTTTCATTATTTGAATTTTGTGTTAATGTGTCCTACTGGAACCTGGGACATTCAGGCTGGTCTGGAGGAGAGACAGGACGTTTATCTTGTAGCTGTGCTGTGGTGCTTCAGCTGATAATAAATTCTACTTAAAGACTAGGGGGCAGATTTACAAGCGTCTTGCAACACTTTTGCGCCGCCATTTCGTCACTTTTGTGACGCAGAGGCGGTGTAAACAATGTGGCCAATTTACAACGTGATGCATCTAGGGAGATGCGTCACACTGTAAAGCCCTGCATCACATTATACCTGCCTCAGGTATAATGTATGCAGGGTGGGCGTTCCCACGCAGGAAAGCCTCCTAAAAGTGATGCAGTGAAATCTACAAGATTTCACTGCACCACTTCTAGGACGCTGCTGCGTCAAAACCTTACGTCTGCTGGAAGTCTAATGTAAGCCTCTGAGTGAAGACTGCCACTGCAGATGAGAGGGAGAGGATCTCCGTTCACATTCAACTTCAGACCTCTATCTCAAAGAATACACTCACCAAGTAAGATGCCCATTGGCATTCTTCAGTTACACCTCAAATACATTACTGTGAAATGTCAAAAAATCTCTGTCAGCCCAGAGGACGTCCTCAAAGCTATCTCCATGTACATTAACAGCCACTGCTTCACTGTACCCTAGTCTCTCTGATGGATACAAATTGCTGCAACAACCCACTAAACTGGTGGGAGAACCACAAGGAGCTGATGTCAGAGCCAGGAAAGGTGCATTAAGAAGGAGCTTTGTCAGTCGTAGGACCAATGCATTATTGTTAGAAACTGCCCCCAGAGGAACTGACATGAAGGAGCGAGTCAATAGTACAGCTGCTCTCTATAACTTTATTGGTCTAATACATAGTTTAGGATGTTAAGACACCTGTTGGAGAGGTCTCTGTGTATCAAGCAAGTCTCTAGGGTCTAATACTTGTAAAACAGCTCAGGTGGTTAATCTACTTGTTATAGGAGGGAGGTTGCTGTAACCTGCAGATCACCAATTCCTATTTTAGTAAGCTTGTTAAACTAGTAAGGCGTTTGTTGCAGAGGTTTTATATAACTCACACGTGCCAAGTTTCAGTCCTAGTACATTTTTTGCATGTTGCTACTTTGACCTCTACTATATGATGGGTCACTGCATGGTCATGTTAAGTGTTACATTACTTTTACCACTACGTTGATCACCACTTCATCGACCGTCCCATATACCATATGTCCACATCAACTTTTCAAAATTCTACTGGATAAACTGGTGGGGGAACTACTCCAGGCCTCGTGGAGTAAGGGTTTCAGCCTTGCGACTCTCAAACGCCATCAGATAATCACACATCTCTCTCTGTATCTCTTTCCCATAGAAGCCCAGGTTCTGGTGTCAACATGGGCTTCTATTGGAATTCGCAAGGGCATATTATCATGCCCATTATCGCCGCTTTAGCGGCAGTTTTCTGCCGCTAAAGCGGTGATAATTTTAACGCCGTCCTTGATAATATGCCCCAAAGTGCCTCATGTGGGTGCGTTACCTTAGTAGAGGTTGGACACAGTGCTATCATTGAACAGTCAGGAGACCCTAACCACCCGGAAGAATTTAGAGTGTGAAGGATATAGCTGGGAAGAGGCGCTAATCTATGATCCTTGCGTTTGTTTTATGCTACTCGCCGAAAGAGCGCTTCGACGCCTCGTCAGAGGTATTAGCGCTATATAAATGCAATTACAATTACAATGCTCTTGGACTGATGAGAACCCCGTTACAACTGGCACCTGTTGCTGTTTCGTTTACCTAAAAGGGTGAGCAAGTGTCCCTTCTTTGGGGTCTCAGAGCCACCAAGGCCAGTGTCGGAAGCCCCTCTTCTCTAGCGACTTCTGAAAATGAACGCTGTCTTGGAACCGAACACCTGTTGGTCCAGCCCAGTGGCCCTCTCAGCATCAATCCGCCCGGTAGAAGAATCCATCTAGGGTGTGTCTTTGTACCCAGGCATCACATCGGATAACGCAACCAGGGAGGAAAAGATACAACCCAGAGGCGCTCACAGTGAGCATCACCCCACACCAGGGCACTTTCACCAGCTCCTGGTCTTAGTACAAACTAGTAGGAGCTGGTACAAGAGGAACACGAGCCACATAGAACTATTGCCTGTAATTGGGATACTAAATGTGAAATCTACCCGCCATCACTGGGTTATCAATAATGAAGATGGTCGTTGCCTGGTAACCCGTTGTCAATGAGCGAGACAGGGAACATTGTGAACGCGCGCAGCATCAGGAAACTGGAGACGGCAGAGCAGCCACAGACGACAAGCCGATGAAACACAGCTCCACAGCCCCACTGAGCCGAGCGGTGGCACACATAGCACAGTCGTGGCTGTGTCCAGCTCTGTGGTCTCCCCTAGGACCCTGGGAGCCTTCCTCCCCAGCGTTCTTCGGAGTTATTTATTCTTTCAGCTTTCACGCCCGTCATCAGCCTTCTTTCTGCTTGTCGCGCCCCATCTGTAATTGTCCTGCAGAAAACCCGCCCCCCCCCCCAACTGGCCATCACACCCTCCCCCGTGCCCCTGCACCAGGTGACAGCTGCAGCCAGCAAAAACAGGCAATGACCAGCGATGTTCCTATTTACAGTTCACGTTTTACTTACTTTTGAATTCCCTAAAATGATTTGATTTCTTTCAGAATGTTGCGTTTCTCTAGTTTTTCCCCGTATACGGCGTGTATCGATCTATTCAGGTGAATTCAGGTTGAGGGTGGTTGTTTATAATGGGCAACGACTGAGAGCTGTGCAGTTCAGGCCGAAAGTAGAGCACATTTCTCACAGTACCTGACAGTGGCTCATAAAGGAGTTCAGCATACATGCTCATCCAATCCCTGGCCTCTCTGCAGAGCAATGGTCAGGTGTGCTGATCCAACATGGCAGATTTACCAACATTTGACGCAGCGCAACACAGCAAGACAACTTGCTGTTCTGCGTCAAATGGAGAGGACAGGAATGTGCCATATCTGCTAAGATATGGCACATTGCTGCTCTTTCATTCTGCACTGGCACACTAGTGACTGCCAAGCGCCAACGTACGCACCCTTGCACCTGAAAAGGTGCCTGGGTAGTAGGCAGAATTGTTTTTGTACAGGAAGGGAAACCTTCCTGCACAAAAAAGAAATCCTCTGAGCCTTTTTCCTTTTTCTACGTGTGCCGCAGAATACAGCCCATGTAGAAAGAGATAAAAAACAAGTATAAATAAACATATTTCTCCCCGTTACACCTCACCTAGGAAGGCTTAGCATTTGGATGCATTCCCAGGTTTACTATTGTTGGTAAATCTGGGAATGCACCAAAAAACATGGGTGAATGTGTAGGAACCCCTACTCCACCCATGGAACGCCTTCCCAGGGCAGAGTAACGCAAACAGTAACTAACGCTGCCTTGCGTTACTCCAGATATACTATGCCACGCAGACCAACACTAAGTGGCTCTGCGTCGCACAGTATATCTCACTTAAGAGTTTCCGTTGTCCTTGCAAATAAAAAAATAAAGAAAAGTAAGCTTATGGATAAGTGGGTGTGTTGATTGTGGAGGTGGTGACTGGAAAGAGATGCAAGGATGTTGCTGCAGGAGAGAGTGACAAGAGGGTGCCGTAGAGGAAAGAAATTATGTTTGAGATATGCAGAGGGAGGGTTTCAGAAACATATCAGGAAAAAAGGGGCATTATGTGTTTAGCTGAGAGGCTGCAGAAGAAAGCTGTGCAAAGAGGTGAATTGGAGTGATTGAGAGACTCGGAAGACAACTACCCTTTACACATACCTTAGTAATGTTTAAATCACAGTCTACTCAGATGTTTAAATTGAATGTATATGTTTGTGTGAGTGCGAGTGTTGGAAACAGCCCACTCCCACTCCGCAGGGTGGTGGTGGACCTTCCCGACACAACGGGGTAGCTTGGCTCGAGTGGTCAGGAAACAGGCGCAGTGCTAAGCATACAATATACCCATACAATAACCATGCGTGCATCCGTTCCAAAAACGACTCTACACCGTAAAAATTATGAAAATATGCTTTCTTTATCTTTCTTCTCTTAGTTGCTGATTGGGAAAATAAATAACAATCACAGTATATACATTTTAAATAGAGCAGGTCAAATAAATACTGGCTGTTTGCTGAAATAAATAGGGGTGATCATAAATAACAGGGCATAAATACAAGTGCAATATATACAGTCAATTAAATACTTTGAGGTAATAAATACTGTACTAATAAATACTGTCCCAATAAATACTGTACACCAACAAGTCCTGTGGACCTATAAATTCAGTGCAGCAATAAATAGATAAGAACTTAATAAATACAGTATCCCCAATAAATAATTAGAAGTATACAGTACACTTTGTGAATCAGATGGCACTTCAATTCTTAAGGGCTGATTTGGCCCAGGTACAGCTTGTAGGGTGTGGAAGGCTTGAGGGGGGGCTACTCCCTGGCTGAGGCAAAGGCTGAGGCCTAAACTGAGGTAGATCAAAAGGGGGGAAATTCCAATGCCCTGGCTTCCCTCTCCACACAACCTCTCTAGGTTAGTCCCAGTTCACCCCAGGCACAGTCAGGTGGGTTTCAGCACCTCCCTAGCCCCTTAGAGTAGTCTCTCAGGTCTCCACAGGGCCTTAGGCGCCCTCTACTCCACTTACTGCCCTTTTCTGATGTTCCGACGCCGCTGGAGTCGTGTCGACGCCGTGAGGCGGTTCCGGTTCGGTCTCGGCGGCCTCGGCACAGGGTCAGTTCTTTGACGACGCCGGTAGGCGGTTCCGGTCCGATGTCGGTGGCCTCGGTTCGAACTCGACCTCCGATTCGACGGCGTCGGGCAGTCTCTTCACACGATGTCGACTTCGGGCGGCTCCGGTCCGATGGCGCTCTCGGCTCCGATGACGTCGGCCGGCCTGGCCTCGCTGTCGACTTCCGGCGACTCCGGGGTGCGATCCTCACCCCCTACCTCCGGTGTTCCTCCTTACAGGTTCCGGGCGACTCCGGAGTGCGATCCTCACTCCCGACCTCCGGTGCTCCTCTACCTCGGTCTCCGACGACTCCGGAGGGCGGACTTCACCCTTCCGATGACGCCGCTCACTCGACCTCGGTTCACCTCCTTCTCGACCCTTGGTATTCCACTCGACCTCCGCCGGCGCCCTCTTACGACCTCAGGCGGCTCCGGGTACGACGTCTGCTACCTCAGTCAGCGCCGCTTCTCCACCTCGGGCTCCAGGTCTTCGGCTACTCGACGCCAGGCTCCAGGGAAACCAGTTCTCAGGTCAGAATCTTGCTGTCTTCTTGTTTCTAAGGCCTGTTCCTGCTGTCCAGGTCCTTAGGATGGTTTTCTTCTGACTTCTTCCCACACAGGGCTATAGGCTGGGATCCATCAGTAGGGACAAGTATCAAGGGTGGGTTTATGGACCCCACTCCAGGCACAAGTTTCCACCCCTGCTGCTTCACTCCTTCCTCCTTCACTGTTGTGCTCCTCTCTCTTCACCAGTCAGGTGCCCACTGCCAGCTCCAACTGCCAACTGCCTCTCTTATCCTCCCAACATTCTAAACGGTTTCCAACTGTCACACAGTTCTGGAATCTCCTGGAAGGTTCTGGAAGGTGCTGGTAGGTTCCAGTGGATGCTGGTGATGTCATGGGAGGCCACCATTTTGTGCTTCAGGCCCTCAGACAGAAGTTTCAGGGGTAGCTAAAATGGCTCCCTGAATCTGTAGCAACACTAAAAAGAAGTCGGGTGGTTCCCAAAAAGGAAAAATTCAAACAGGGTTTGAGGCAAAAGTGGGACAAAATAAATAATGATGAGGAGGGACCACCCAAAGGGCTGACAGGTCTAACACGCGTCCCCCCCAGCTGAAAGTGGGGAGAGCTACCCAACCCCTTGGGAGTTCTCATCACTAAGGCGGAAATACCTTGAGAGACCGTCTGCGTTGGCGTGGTCCACTCCAGGCCGATGTTCCACCTGAAAGTCCATCCCCTGTAGGGAAATAGACCACCTCAACAACTTGGGATTCTCCCCCTTCATTTGCATCAGCCAACGAAGGGGTCGGTGGTCGGTCTGAACTAGGAAGTGCGAGCCAAACAGGTATGGCCGCAACTTCTTCAGAGCCCATACCACTGCAAAGGCTTCACGCTCTATTGCACTCCACTTCTGTTCCCTGGGAAGTAGTCTCCTGGATAGGAAGACCACGGGTTGATCCAGACCCTCTTCGTTGAGTTGCGATAACACTGCCCCAATGCCATGTTCTGATGCATCTGTCTGGACAATGAACTCCTTGGAAAAGTCTGGGGCCCTTAAGACCGGGGCCTCGCACATGGCTTTCTTCAATTTCTCAAAGGCTTGCTGACAAGCCTCCGTCCAGACTACCCGTCGAGGTTGTTTCTTGGACGTGAGCTCCGTGAGAGGGGCTACGATGGTACCGTACCCCTTCACGAAGCGGCGATAGTATCCCGTGAGGCCCAAAAATGCTCGGACCTCAGTCTGTGTCTTGGGGGGTTCCCAGGCCATGATGGCCTCGATCTTCGCCTGGAGGGGTTGCACCGTTCCCCTACCCACCAAGTGTCCAAGGTACACTACCGACCCCTGCCCGATCTGGCACTTGCTGGCCTTGATCGTCAATCCAGCTTGTCTCAGGGCCTGGAGAACAGCTTGCAGGTGACGCAAGTGATCCTCCCAGCTGTTACTGAAGACGGCTATGTCATCCAGATAAGCAGCAGAGAAACTCTCCATTCCGGTGAGGATCTGGTTTACCAGGCGCTGAAACGTGGCAGGTGCGTTCTTGAGCCCAAAGGGCATCACACAGAACTGGTAGTGGCCATTGGGCGTGGAGAAGGCTGACCTTTCCCTTGCTCCATCAGTCAGAGAGATCTGCCAGTACCCTGAAGTAAGGTCAAAGGTACTTAGATATTGGGCAGCTCCCAGCTGGTCAATCAATTCATCCGCCCTAGGGATCGGATGTGCATCAGTCTTTGTCACTGAATTCAGTCCCCGGTAGTCCACACAGAACCTCAGTTCTGGTTGGGCACCCGGTGGTGCAGCTTTTGGTACTAACACCACCGGACTAGACCAGGGGCTGCTAGAAGGTTCAACCACTCCTAGCTCCAGCATCTTAGTGACTTCACTATGAATGCTGGCCTTCACCTTGTCTGACATCCGGTAGATCTTGGACTTCACAGGTGGGCTGTCTCCTGTGTCCACGTCATGGACGCACAGGTGAGTCCTACCCGGGACAAGGGAGAACAACGAGGAGTACTGCCCCAGGACCTGGCGACAGTCCTCCTGCTGTTCAGGAGTTAGAGATGGGGAGAGAATCACTCCCTCCACCGACCCATCCTTTTCTTGAGACGCAAACAGATCAGGGAGAGGCTCGCTTTCCACGTCCTCTCCTCCGTCAGTCACCATCATCAAGATGACTTCGGGCCTCTCGTGGTGGGGTTTGAGGCGGTTGGCATGCAGCACCCGCAGGGGCTGACGAGGGGTCTTCAGGTCCACCAAGTAGGTAGCCTTACCCTTCTTCTCCAACACCTCAAAGGGTCCTGACCAGCGATCCTGGAGGGCACTAAGCTCTCCAGGTTCGATCACCCACACCTTCTGGCCAGGCTCCAACTCCACCGGGTGAGCGTTGTGGTCATACCACGCCTTCATTACTGCTTGGCTGGCTTCCAAGTTGTCAGAAGCTTGCTTCCACAACTTAGCCATTTGGCTCCGGAAGGCCAGCATGTAGCTCACCACATCCTGGGGGAGCTTTCTGGGAGTTCTTTCCCATCCGTCTCTCACCAGGTTAAGAGGTCCGCGTACAGGGTGCCCATACAGAAGCTCGAAGGGGCTGAAGCCCACTCCCTTCTGTGGCACTTCCCTGTAGGAAAAAAGTAAACAGGGTAGGAGGACGTCCCATTTCCTCCGCAGGCTTTCAGGCAGACTTCTGATCATGCCTTTCAAGGTTTTATTAAACCTCTCCACCAGACCATTGGTCTGGGGGTGGTAAGGAGTTGTGAACCGGTAGGTCACTCCACACTCCTTCCACATTGCCCGCATATATGCCGACATGAAGTTGGTCCCCCTGTCGGACACAACTTCCTTGGGAAAACCCACTCGGGTAAAGATTCCCATCAGGGCCCTAGCCACAACAGGTGCTGTTATGGTCCTCAGAGGTATTGCCTCTGGGTACCGTGTGGCATGATCCACCAGAACCAGGATAAACCTGTGACCAGCTGTAGTTGGTGGATCTAATGGACCCACAATGTCGATGCCCACCCTTTCAAAGGGGGTGCTAACGACAGGAAGTGGTTCCAGGGGAGCTTTCAGCTTCACCCCTGTTTTCCCACTGGCTTGGCAAGACACACATGTCCGGCAGTAGGTATCGGACGACACTTTCATCTGAGGCCAATAAAAGTGTGGGACAAGACGGGCGAAGGTCTTGTCTTGCCCCAGGTGTCCTGCCAATGGTATCTCGTGAGCCAACTCTAAAAGGAAGGCTCGATAACGTTGAGGGACTACCAAGGCTCGTGACGATCCATGTAGGGGTGCCTTGGGTTCACTGTAGAGGAGGCCATCCTCCCAGTAAACACTGTAGTTCCCTTCAACGTTCCCTGCTGCCTGGGCTTCGGCCTGTCGCCTCAGCCCCTCAAGGGTAGGGCACTCCCTCTGGCCCTGGCAGAATTCCTCCCTGGACGGGCCTCCCTCCACGTGCCACTCGGCCGGGATGGGTAGGTCCTCCAGGTTGGTAACGTCCCCCTCCGCAGACTCCTGGTCCACCACCTCCGGTGGCCTATCCGTCCTACGGGGTGGAGACGCCGAGGCAGGCTCCTCCTGTCCTCGGTTCTTCCCTTGACTGGCAGCTGGCTGGGCCTTTGTTCCAGGCTCCAGCCGGAATGAGCTCCCTCTTCGGGTAGTCTCGGACCTTGTGCTAACACAGGCCCAGTCAGGTGTACCCAGCATCTCGGTGTGAGTCCGGTATTCCACCTCCTTCCAGGCGTTGTGCTCCATGTCATTGCCCAGCAGACAATCGACTGGCACGGCAGGGCTTACGGCAACTCGAAGTGAACCTGCAACCCCCCCCCATTCAAAGGGAACCTCAGCCACGGGATAGTGGCCGGTTCTGCCGTCAGCCATCGCGGCTGGGTGGAGTACATCGGGAATGACTTGCTCTGGAGACACCAGTTGGCTACGTACCATAGTCATACTGGCTCCTGTGTCTCTCAGAGCCTCCCCTCTTTGGCCATTGATGGTGATCCACTGCCCATACTTTGCAGTATTTGCGGGCACCTGGATCTTAGGAACCATCTCCCGTTCTCCCAGGGACACTAAAGTGACACCCGCCCACTCCCTTCCCTTAGTTAAGGGCATCTCCTCCCCGAGCACTACACTAGCTACTCCGGGGGGCTTTCCTCCAGTGGGAGGGGGTGAGCGTTTCTGACACTTCGGATCTCCTTTATAGTGTCCAACGCCACCGCACTCGTAGCAATGGACAACCCTTGGCTGCTGACTCTGGCCAGGATTAGGGTTTCTGGGTGGGCTAGCCTTAGAGGTGAATCCTGTTCCCTTCCCTTGGAAGTTATTTTGGGGGCCTTTGGAGAACTCCTTTTTCTTTTCCCCTCCTTCTTTCTTCTGGGGGGCGCCCTGTCCGGCCTTTTGAGTATCCCCTCCAGTCCCCCTTGTGGACACCCGGGTACTAGCCCAAATGTCCGCCTCCTCAGCAAGCTTCCGGGGACTGGTCAGCTTGCTATCCACCAGGTGTTGCCGCAGTTCAGGGAAACATTTCTCGAGTAGGTGTTCCTTCAACACTAGGTCAAACAGCTCCTCGTAGTTCCTTACTTCACTGCCCTGAATCCAACCTTCCAGTGCCTTCTTTGCATAGTCCAGGAAGTCCACCCAATTCTGCGGGCCCAGCTTGTGACTACCCCTGAACTTCTGTCTGTACTTTTCCGGAGTAAGTCCAAACTTCCTGATGAGCGCCAGTTTCATGGTGGGGTAGTGGGTTTGCTCATCCTCTTCGAGGGCCAATAAAGCATCCCTACCAGCTGGAGGCATGTATTTATACAGTCCCCCTCCCCAATACTTCGCTGGAACCCCATGGGCCCTCAATGAGACCTCATAGGCTGCTAGCCACTTGGCGATGTCGTCACCTGTCCCATAGCTCGCTACAATGTCCTTTGGCAGGTAAGGTTTGGATTCCCTGGTGGACTCTTGGTTTTGGCTGCCACCATTGGGAACAGGTTGTGCCCCGATTCGCAAAATCTGAAGATCTATTTCTTTCAGGCGCAATTCATGGGCCATCCTCTGCTCCTCCTTTTCCTTCTCCAGCTTTGCTAAGTCCCATGTGAGCTGTCTTTTCTCCCTCCGGTCTGCTAACTCCACTTCAGACAAGCCCCCGCTAGAGGCACGGCTGCCCCCCCTAGAAAGTGTCCTGGGCCCTGCGGACAGGTTCCCCACCTCAGGTTGGTACATCTCAGCCCCCTCGGGGTCAGGCTCTCCATCCCTGTCTTCTTCCTCAGCCTTGCTTTCCCTGCGTGCCTCCCCCCAAGCCCTTAAGCTGGTTTGGAGTGCACCCTTCTTTGCTCCTGGGGGACAGTACACCCCCTCCCGCTGGCAAAACTCCCTGAGTTGGGCCACAGTGTACGTTTCTAAATTTTCTAGTACAAACTCCATCTTGCCCACTCAGGTTAGAGGACAGGTTTTGTGCAGTAACTATGCAGGGGGGTACCTTTAGTAATACCTCCTCCCACCACCAGAGTAAATTTGGAAAAAACAAAAACCCACAATTAGGAAGGCCGCTGTGAGAAAACTCCCGGTGTAGGCCTATGGACTACCCACAGTTATTGTTGAGTATATGTAGGCACAGCTCTATCCCACCACTGAACACCAATTTATGTTGGAAACAGCCCACTCCCACTCCGCAGGGTGGTGGTGGACCTTCCCGACACAACGGGGTAGCTTGGCTCGAGTGGTCAGGAAACAGGCGCAGTGCTAAGCATACAATATACCCATACAATAACCATGCGTGCATCCGTTCCAAAAACGACTCTACACCGTAAAAATTATGAAAATATGCTTTCTTTATCTTTCTTCTCTTAGTTGCTGATTGGGAAAATAAATAACAATCACAGTATATACATTTTAAATAGAGCAGGTCAAATAAATACTGGCTGTTTGCTGAAATAAATAGGGGTGATCATAAATAACAGGGCATAAATACAAGTGCAATATATACAGTCAATTAAATACTTTGAGGTAATAAATACTGTACTAATAAATACTGTCCCAATAAATACTGTACACCAACAAGTCCTGTGGACCTATAAATTCAGTGCAGCAATAAATAGATAAGAACTTAATAAATACAGTATCCCCAATAAATAATTAGAAGTATACAGTACACTTTGTGAATCAGATGGCACTTCAATTCTTAAGGGCTGATTTGGCCCAGGTACAGCTTGTAGGGTGTGGAAGGCTTGAGGGGGGGCTACTCCCTGGCTGAGGCAAAGGCTGAGGCCTAAACTGAGGTAGATCAAAAGGGGGGAAATTCCAATGCCCTGGCTTCCCTCTCCACACAACCTCTCTAGGTTAGTCCCAGTTCACCCCAGGCACAGTCAGGTGGGTTTCAGCACCTCCCTAGCCCCTTAGAGTAGTCTCTCAGGTCTCCACAGGGCCTTAGGCGCCCTCTACTCCACTTACTGCCCTTTTCTGATGTTCCGACGCCGCTGGAGTCGTGTCGACGCCGTGAGGCGGTTCCGGTTCGGTCTCGGCGGCCTCGGCACAGGGTCAGTTCTTTGACGACGCCGGTAGGCGGTTCCGGTCCGATGTCGGTGGCCTCGGTTCGAACTCGACCTCCGATTCGACGGCGTCGGGCAGTCTCTTCACACGATGTCGACTTCGGGCGGCTCCGGTCCGATGGCGCTCTCGGCTCCGATGACGTCGGCCGGCCTGGCCTCGCTGTCGACTTCCGGCGACTCCGGGGTGCGATCCTCACCCCCGACCTCCGGTGTTCCTCCTTACAGGTTCCGGGCGACTCCGGAGTGCGATCCTCACTCCCGACCTCCGGTGCTCCTCTACCTCGGTCTCCGACGACTCCGGAGGGCGGACTTCACCCTTCCGATGACGCCGCTCACTCGACCTCGGTTCACCTCCTTCTCGACCCTTGGTATTCCACTCGACCTCCGCCGGCGCCCTCTTACGACCTCAGGCGGCTCCGGGTACGACGTCTGCTACCTCAGTCAGCGCCGCTTCTCCACCTCGGGCTCCAGGTCTTCGGCTACTCGACGCCAGGCTCCAGGGAAACCAGTTCTCAGGTCAGAATCTTGCTGTCTTCTTGTTTCTAAGGCCTGTTCCTGCTGTCCAGGTCCTTAGGATGGTTTTCTTCTGACTTCTTCCCACACAGGGCTATAGGCTGGGATCCATCAGTAGGGACAAGTATCAAGGGTGGGTTTATGGACCCCACTCCAGGCACAAGTTTCCACCCCTGCTGCTTCACTCCTTCCTCCTTCACTGTTGTGCTCCTCTCTCTTCACCAGTCAGGTGCCCACTGCCAGCTCCAACTGCCAACTGCCTCTCTTATCCTCCCAACATTCTAAACGGTTTCCAACTGTCACACAGTTCTGGAATCTCCTGGAAGGTTCTGGAAGGTGCTGGTAGGTTCCAGTGGATGCTGGTGATGTCATGGGAGGCCACCATTTTGTGCTTCAGGCCCTCAGACAGAAGTTTCAGGGGTAGCTAAAATGGCTCCCTGAATCTGTAGCAACACTAAAAAGAAGTCGGGTGGTTCCCAAAAAGGAAAAATTCAAACAGGGTTTGAGGCAAAAGTGGGACAAAATAAATAATGATGAGGAGGGACCACCCAAAGGGCTGACAGGTCTAACAGCGAGTATTTATATATATATATTTTTTGTTTTGTTAAGGCGGTGTTCACAAGCTTCACGAATGCCCGTTGTAGGTGGCCCCACCAGTTGGCCACTGTGGCCCCTTTTGTGCTGCCACTAAAAATCTGTTGGACTTGGCTCTTTTTGCAGGGGCATCCTGGAACTTTTTGCCTTCCTCCTGTATTTTGTCTGACCTGTTTTTGTTTGTTTTATGACTCTGGGCACTTTACCACTGCTGATCACTGCTAGAGTGCATATGCTCTCCCTATTGTAAATTGATGTATGGATTAGTGACTCCATGATTGGCTGATTTTGTTTACTTGTCCGACCCTAGTACAGTGCACTGCATGTGCCCAGGGCTTGTAAACCAAATGCTGCTGGTGGGCTTGCAGCACTGGTTGTGCGACCCACAGAAGCAGTCTGTAAAGTGTGTCTCAGGTCTGCAATTGCAGAGCCTGTGTGCAGTCTGGTACTGCCATGCTGACTGGGAAAGTGCACCCACTTGCCAGTCTTTAAACCTTCCCTTTTCTGCATATTAGTCACCCCTATGGTAGGCCCAAGGGCAGGGTGCATTGCAGGTAAAAGGTAGGACATGCCCTGGTGTGTGTGTGGCATGTCCTAATAGTGAATTACTGCCATTTTAGTTTTTCACTATCGCAAGGCTACCTGTTCCCCATAGGCCAGAATGGGCAGTTTGATTATTACAGCTTATAATCCGAACTGGCTCAGGGAACCAGGTAGAAATTCAAGTTTAGTATGCCTGAACTCAGAATGATAAAATACATCTTTTAGTGAAGTTGGTTTGAACATCCTGTGTTTGAAAAGACCACTTTTAGAAAGTAGGTATTTTCTTGTCTAACCACCCAAGCCTGCCTCTGCTAGGTTGTGTATTCCTTGTCTGGAGTTTGAGTGACAGGGGCTGGGGGATTCCAGGAGACAGGGTGAGTCAGCACAGGGCTGAATAGAGAGATCTGCATGTAGATGGGTGGGAGGAGTTGCACCTCAGACCTGAATAGGGCTGTGCCTTCCCTCCACAATGCTGGCTCCACATCCTGTGATGCATCTGATGTCCCTGCCCTGCACTGTGAAAGGGAAGAAGGAGTCATGTAAACAGAGTGCTCCAGGACTGACCAGAACTGGTTTGGACTAGGCAAAGGCCTCTCTCCCTTTAGAGAACAAAGATAATATGTGTATAAAAGGGGAGACCCAGACCCCAGAATTTTAGATCGCTTTGGGAAACAAGAAGAACCTTTGCTGAGGAGAGGAACCCGGGAAACTGAGGAGGAAACTATCCCTAAGCTGAGTGCTGTTTGGGGGATTGGCCTGCAGTGGTTGCCTGACTGCCAAAGAAAGGAGAAAGGAACTTAGTGTGTACTTTAATCAACTTGTGAAGGATCTCCAAGGGCTTGGGATAGAGCTTGCCTCCTGCTGAAGTCTCAGGGACAACAGACTTCACCCACCAGCTCCCCAAGAGTTCTTTTGAAGTGCCTACTGTTGTGTGGCGCCTTCTGAGGGATTGCGTGTCGCAAGGAGCTGGAAGCGCGACTCACGAAAAAGAAGCGTGTCGCCGCCGCAGCCGCTGCATCACTGGAGAAGTGTGTCGCCGCTGCAGATGTCGATTCGCATCGCTGAAGCGCCTTGCATCGCCGGAGAAGAGTGTCGCCGTTGCATCAGATGCCGTCGCATGATCAGAGAAGCATGTCGCCACCGCAGCCGCTGTCGTCGCATCACTGGAAAAGGGTGTCGCCGCTGCAGCTGTCGCATCCCATCGCCGAAGCGTCTCGCATCACCGGAGAAGAGTGTCACCGTCGCATTAGACACCGTCGCATCACTGGAGAAGCATGTCACAGGGCCTGTTGCGGCTCAGAATAATCGTAGTCGCCGTACGGCCATCGGGCGTGCACACATCGTGCCGCAACAAGAAGAAGACGCCAATTTGTTTCATTGCACCGGATCTTCATCGCATCACAACATTGCGGGTCGCATCACCACGGAAGCGCAGTAAGAAACTGACGCATCACCTCCCCATGCCGAGAAGAACTGACGTATCCCCTACGCATCAGTAGGGACCCAACGCATCACTGTTCTTACGTGTAAGGAACTGACGCATCACCTTCCCTGCAACACTTTCATTGTATAGCGTTACGCATCCAAAGGTACATTGAACTTAAAGTGTCGCATTTACCATCTTAAGAGAGCTAAGCTACTTCTACCATGTTTAAAGTACAGTATTGTGGATTTTTGTCGTTTGTGGTCTTGTGTTAAGTCTATATAAAAATAATTATTTTTATACTACAACCTGTGTGGTGTCCATCTGCACTGTTGTCACTGGGTTACTATATGTGTTCACAAATGCTTTACACACTGCCTCTGAGATAAGCCTGTCTGCTCGTGCCAACCTACCAAGGGGGTGAGCAGGGGTTATTTTAGGAGTGTACCCCCTTACCCTGACTAGACGCAAGAGTCCCCATTTGGTCAAACCCAACCCTACCTCTGCCAACTAGAGATCCTCTGTTAGAAGGTGGTTCTGACACTATGGGCCGCCCGGATTTTTCGCTTTTTGAGCACCTAATTGTTGAGCTTTTACTGTGGGGGAGCCTCATAAGTTGGGACTCACCCACAGTGAACTCAGGAGGTAAGAGACTGCATGGGGATTTTACTGGTGTTCCCCTGGCTTGACCAGGCCATTGTTCAGCAGCTGGAGTAAGGGACACCGGGCTGGTTACATGCAGACACATGTGTACATGCGTGTGCACACGTGTACGGGTTGCGCAGGGGAGATTCCTAGCGTGCGCAGTCCAGGAGCAGCTAAAAAGTGAATGGTGTGGCAGGACTTATGCAGTATTGGGTGGTGACATGGAATAGGCTGTATACCCTGGAAAGAAACATGCCAGGGAAAGTCAGTGTGTCTTACTGTTTTTTCACCTCATTATTCCCCTATAGGAATGTGGAGCCAGGGGCTAGATATATTCCATTAGGCCTACAGATTCCAGACACGCACTTAAGTCCAATGTAGCAAATGTGAAAAGAAGTATTCTGCAGAGTCCAAAGTCATATTTGTACTGCTTTTGGGTCATCCAGAACTGTCGTATTTCTCTGAGCCAGCCATGACCAGACCCAGGCTGAGGGCTGACCTCAGCTGGATGGATTGATAACCTTTCTTCCACAAGCTAGTGCCTTCTCTCCATGAAGAGAAGATGGGTGGGGCTACAGGCTCATCCATTAGCAGCTGTCACTGGGTGCCAGGCACCAGGCTGCACCAAGGAGGGAAGGCAGCGTGGGGGATGAGGCTTCAGACATGTGGCCAGAGACACTGGATGACGCCATTTTTAACAACCCAGAGGCTGGACCAGAAGGAGGGAGCAGGGGCAGAGACGTGATGTGTCGCTGTTTGATAGGACCAACAGAGACTTCCTGCCAGCCCCCTACTCAACTTTTAAAAAGTACCTGCACAGGAAGAGAAGCTCTCTCTGGGGTGTGGTCTGCTGAGGCTGAAGGTGCTGGAGCCTGGCACAATGGGCAGTTGGAAGGAGAGACCCCCTGACTGCTCCCAGGACCCTAACAGCACCAGAAGAAGAGCCCAGGACTGGTGCGCAGGAGCAGTGGCCTCTGCGCAGGCAGAAGAGAGGCCACGGAGGAGAGCCAGGCGAAAGGCTGGCGCAGGGAGCCAGTGAAGACAGCACCCTGATGAATCAGAGACCCTGAGGGCGGAGGAGAGTGTTCCCAGTGGCTGGGGTTGGTAAAGAGGAGCATGAAGCGCCCCATAATGCCTCACCAGGCATCTGGAAATGTGCAGTTTTGGTGCTTTGTGGCCCCCAGAGGAGGGGGATCTCCCTCACTTTTGAAAAGGTGCTGGGGGAGCTGCTGGAGGAGCGCAGTCTTCCCCCCCCCCCCCCCCAGCACGAAGAAATCTGCCATTTTGGTGCCTGGTGGCCCCCACAGGAGGGGGTCACCCTCATGTGTGAAAAGGGGTGCAGGGGGGCTGCAGGAGCACCGCAGTCTCCCCCAGCATAAAGAAGAACAATCCACCCATAAGTTTCACGGGGCAGCTGAAAAAAAAAACCTCAAGGGCTCAGGCAGCCTTTAACACCTTCTAGGCTGGAACTTATGTTCTACAGCTGAGGGTGTACTATGAAGTGCATCATGGAGTGAAGGGCTGAGTTGGGGATGTCTGGAGAAGGGCATCCCCTGGAGGTGAAGTGGTGTAATTGCACCGAAATGCATTTACTATTGGTTATTTCTTTTTAGGTGGACTGGAAGTCACATGTGTAAAGTGAAGTACCTGTGTGAGGTGATGTTAAGCTAAATGGAGTTATGTTGCTGGACCATCCTGCTAGGCGGTCTGGCTGTATTTACGTAATCCCATGCTTTTACCTGTGATTCCTTTTAAAGTGAAGAGGCGCACTGCAGGAGAAGTGTAGTTGCTAGGAGTACTTCTTTTGAAGGGACTGTAAGTCACATGTGTAAGGTGATGTTAAGCTAAATGGAGTTGTGTTGCTGGACCTTCCTGCTAGGGGTCTGGCTGTAATTACGTAATCCCATGCTTTTACCTGTGATTTCTTTTAAAGTGAAGACGTGCACTGCAGGAGAAGTGTAGTTGCCAGGAGTACTTCTTTTGAAGGGACTGTAAGTTACATGTGTAAAGAGATGTCATAAGCCAAGTGGGGCTATGTTGCCAGACAGTCCTGCTAGGGTGTCTGGCTGTATATGCGCAATCCTGTGATTTCATCTGTGATGCCTTTAGGGGCTGTAATGGCAATGCATTCAAATGATCAACCAAGGTGATGAGTACTGTCATTCTAAAGTGTGCGTAAACATGGATTCTTGCTGCTGCGCTTAGGTGAAGTCCCCAGACTGCTAGCCCTTAAGATATAGAGGTGCATACTTTATGGTCATTAGGAGATGCTCAGTCAGGGTCATGTGTCACCAAGGCAGGTTTACCCCTTTTTAATGCTTGTTGAGGTAATGGGGTGGGTCGCCACTGGGATGGTGCCAGTGCGCAGGGCCCTCGCTCCAGGTTATGTTCAACTATCTGCATTGGGGGCAAGTTGATGTGCATACATGGGAGTGGGGGTACTAGACCCCACCCCCCCTTTGCGGGAGGGGTGGAGATGTTATGCAATGTCACAAAGTAATTCCAACAGCTTATGTATATTTGTAAATTGGTGCATAGTATTGAGTAGTGTGTGTGTTTAATAAATGTACTCTTACTTTTATAAAGCAAAGTACAGACTGGACAATCAATTATTGAGTGTTATTTTTGTGCACCTGCAAATGGCGATTACTAGCCCACACCACCTCCCTTGAGTAAGCGTCAGACTGTGCTGCAACGCTACCCTCTGAGAGTCAGGCGCTACAATTGGGTGTTTGGTTCGCAGTGAAGGACAAATGTAGTCATGTTATTTGTGAAGGCCTCACAGATGCTGCCTCGTTTTCCAATATTGGTGTTTAGCGGCGGTATGCATAGTATCCCATTCTGGTGCGCATTTATAGCATTTGATAAGTGCAGTTTTGCCACACATTACCTATGCAGTAATGAGCAAATGGAAGAGCGCAAGGCTCTGAGAAAGGTTCAACGTTTTGGTTATGTGAACTAAAGGTATGGGAAAGGAAAGCCCCGCGCCCATATGTGTCATGTGAAGTTATTATGGTTTAAATGTAAGCTGTATTGATATGACCGCGCTATGTTGATTATAATGTGCTATCGGGATGGTGCTTTCCAGGAAATTATTGCATACAAATGTTCTAAGCCATATTGTACACCTTTGACCCTAACACTACATACACTACACCTGCATGAGGAGGGTGTCTCCTCAAGAGATAGGGACAGCAACTGATAACTACATCACAGGTGGGGTGTAGGGGTGGATTGACCTTCAAGGGGGACAGGAGAAGTAGGGGTCCTGGGAGGGTCCCGCGCTTTTTAAGGGCAGGGAGGGTTTCCACAGGAGGGGCCCCAGATATCCTTTCCCCACTGGAAGTGTCTTGCTAATGGCGCAGGCCAAAACCACTGGAAGTGTGGAGCAGGAGGTTTCTTTACCCCGGGTAGTAGCGCCCCAAGGGTTCCCATGGTGGGGGACCCCAAGAAACTTTTCCCACTGTGGGAGGAGGGTGTGGTAGAGTTGAGTGTCCGGCAGGTCCCTCAGGTTAACTAGCGGGGAGGTGAGCAACCCAGGGGTGGCCGCTGGTAGTGGGTGGCCCCCAAGGAGGGTAGTTCTTTAGTGATGGTGTGTAGTGGTAGCCCCTAGGTGGGCTAGGTAACTGACCCAGTCTAGATCTGAGTGGGGGCGATGTGCTCCCTAGTTTCCAGGGAAAGGGTTAGCAGTGGACCCTGAGGTGTCAGGGTCGGGTGGCCGGTGATCAGTCTGGTAGGTCCGGTGGGACTTGAACCCCAGGACCAGAAGCTGGTGGAGGGAACCTGAGGTGGTGGCTGGGACGATGCCTAGCCGGTAACCAGTCAGGTAGGTCCTGTGGGACTTGGACCCAAGGACCACGAGTATGGGGGTGTTCCCCTAGCTCGAGGCAGACTTCTGCCAGGTAGTACCATCCTGAACACAGGTGGGGCCTATCTTGACTGAAGGGACCCTGTGTATCGTGAAGGGGTGGTGCAGGCCTAGCCGGGATCTTTAGAACACTGAGGGTGGTAGTACTACCCTGAAGGCAGGTGGGGCCTATCTTAAGTGAAGGGACCCTGCTCTTCATAAGGGGTGGTGCAGGCCATCCAGGGACCATGTAGGTCCCTGGGCGGTCTCCCAAGGCACTGCAAGGAGACCGGGGAGAGCCCTGAGACGTGGGCCTGGGTCTAGCTAACTCGGGACCCACAGGCTCTCTAAGGGTACTCCGGGAGGAGAGCGCACTTCTCGGAGGGAAGGGTACATAGGCCCTGTTCTCGCAGCGGAGAACAAGGAAGGGGTCTAGGTTCCCGGGGTAGTTTCCGGGTGGAGCTACTGACGGGGGGAATGAGCTGTAGGATGTCTGATGAGGCACCCTCAGTGTTCCTCCCTGGCACTGCCAGTGTGGTGATGAGGCCGGTCTGAGGTCCTATCAGGGAGCCAGGCCAGTGGCCAAAGGGTGCTTTTCTGTGTGGGGAAGCACAAGTGGCTGTGCTTTCTTTAGGGAAGACAGTCATCCCGAAAGGGTGGTGGCAGCAGAATGACCTCAGCGGCAGGCTGAGGGTGAGGGTCCAGAGAGGTTGCATCTTTGGGGTGCAAGAACCAAACGGAGAGAGGGTACTGGTTGGAACAAACTCTGGAAGGGAGACCAGCTAGTGACCCAGGGGATGGGATTTAGACCTATCCCAGAAGACCGCATCGGTGCTGAGGCACTGGACCTTTGTCCAGAGAAGTGGTAGGCATAGTGTTGAATGCCCAAGGGCAAAGGTGAGCCTAGTTAGGCTGAGTCCATGTAGACCATGAGTGACCTAGAGGTATCTAACCTAGAGCCCGGAGGGTTCATAGGGTAGTCTGGGATCCCTATCATGGGTGGAGATTTCATGGATGGGAGGAGTAGGTGGTCTAAGCGGATAACTGGTCAGTATGGAGGGTCTGGTCAGAACCCCTTATAACTAGTTATCGCTGACTACGGGAAGTGTACCCATGTAGAGTGGCTACTTCTTCCCCGTAGGAATCAGCTGGGCGCAGCGTGTGTTAGAAGGTGGTTCTGACACTATGGGCCACCCGGATTGTTCGCTTTTTGAGCACCTAATTGTTGAGCTTTTACTGTGGGGGAGCCTCATAAGTTGGGACTCACCCACAGTGAACTCAAGATGTAAGAGACTGCATGGGGATTTTACTGGTGTTCCCTTGGCTTGACCAGGCCACTGTTCAGCAGCTGGAGTAAGGGACACCGGGCTGGTTACATGCAGACACATGTGTACATGCGTGTGCACACGTGTACGGTCTGCGCAGGGGAGATTCCTAGCGTGCGCAGTCCAGGAGCAGCTACAAAGTGAATGGTGTGGCAGGACTTATGTAGTATTGGGTGGTGACATGGAATAGGCTTTATACCCTGGAAAGAAACATGCCAGGGAAAGTCAGTGTGTCTTACTGTTTTTTCACTTCATTATTCCCCTATAGGAATGTGGAGCCAGGGGCTAGATTAACTTCCATTAGGCCTACAGATTCCAGACACGCACTTGAGTCCAATGTAGCAAATGTGAAAAGAAGTATTCTGCAGAGTCCAAAGTCATATTTGTACTGTTTTTTGGTCATCCAGAACTCTCCTATTTCTCTGAGCCAGCCATGACCAGACCCAGGCTGAGGGCTGACCTCAGCTGGATGGATTGATAACCTTTCTTCCACAAGCTAGGGCCTCCTCTCCACGAAGAGAAGATGGGTGGGGCTACAGGCTCATCCATTAGCAGCTGTCACTGGGTGCCAGGCACCAGGCTGCACCAAGGAGGGAAGGCAGCGTGGGGGATGAGGCTTCAGACATGTGGCCAGAGACACTGGACGACGCCATTTTTAACAAACCCAGAGGCTGGACCAGAAGGAGGGAGCAGGGGCAGGGATGTGATGTGTCGCTGTTTGATAGGACCAACAGAGACTTCCTGCCAGCCCCCTACTCAACTTTTAAAAAGTGCCTGCACAGGAAGAGAAGCTCTCTCTCGGGTGTGATCTGCTGAGGCTGAAGGTGCTGGAGCCTGGCACAATGGGCAGTTGGAAGGAGAGACCCCCTGACTGCCCACAGGACCCTAACAGCACCAGAAGAAGAGCCCAGGACCGGTACACAGGAGCAGTGGTCTCTGCGCAGGGAGAAGAGAGGCCACGGAGGAGAGCCAGGCGAAAGGCTGGCGCAGGGAGCCAGTGAAGACAGCACCCTGCTGAATCAGAGACCCTGAGGGCGGAGGAGAGTGTTCCCAGTGGCTGGGGCTGGTAAAGAGGAGCATGAAGCGCCCCATAATGCCTCGCCCGGCATTTGGAAATCTGCCGTTTTGGTGCTTTGTGGACCCCAGAGGAGGGGGGTCACTCTCACTTGTGAAAAGGTGCTGGGGGAGCTGCTGGAGGAGCGCAGTCTTTCCCCCCCCCCCCAGCACAAAGAAATCTGCCATTTTGGTGCCTGGTGGCCCCCACAGGAGGGGGTCACTCATGTGTGAAAATGGGTGCAGGGGGGCTGCAGGAGCACCGCAGTCTCCCCCAGCATCAAGAAGAACAGTCCACCCATAAGTTTCACGGGGCATCTGAAAGAATAACCCCTCAAGGGCTCAGCCAGCCTTTAACACCTTCTAGGCTGGAACTTATGTTCTACAGCTGAGGGTGTACTATGAAGTGCATCATGGAGTGAAGGGCTGAGTTGGGGATGTCTGGAGAAGGGCATCCCCTGGAGGTGAAGTGGTGTAATTGCACCGAAATGCATTTACTATTGGTTATTTCTTTTTAGGTGGACTGGAAGTCACATGTGTAAAGTGAAGCACCTGTGTAAGGTGATGTTAAGCTAAATGGAGTTATGTTGCTGGACCTTCCTGCTAGGGGGTCTGGCTGTATTTACGTAATCCCATGCTTTTACCTGTGATTCCTTTTAAAGTGAATAGGCGCCCTGCAGGAGAAGCTTAGTTGCCAGGAGTACTTCTTTTGAAGGGACTGTAAGTCACATGTGTAAGGTGATGTTAAGCTAAATGGAGTTATGTTGCTGGACCTTCCTGCTAGGGGGTCTGGCTGTATTTACGTAATCCCATGCTTTTACCTGTCATTTCTTTTAAAGTGAAGAGGCGCACTGCAGGAGAAGTGTAGTTGTCAGGAGTACTTCTTTTGAAGGGACTGTAAGTCACATGTGTAAGGAGATATCGTAAGCCAAGTGGGGCTATGTTGCCAGACAGTCCTGCTAGGGTGTCTGGCTGTATATGCACAATCCTGTGATTTCATCTGTGATGCCTTTAGGGGCTGTAATGGCAATGCATTCAAATGATCAACCAAGGTGATGAGTACTATCATTCTAAAGTGTGCTTAAACATGGATTCTTGCTGCTGCGCTTAGGTGAAGTCCCCAGACTGCTAGCCCTTAAGATATAGAGGTGCATACTTTATGGTCAGTAGAAGATGCTCAGTCAGGGTCATGTGTCACCAAGGCAGGTTTACCCCTTTTTAATGCTTGTTGAGGTAATGGGGTGGGTCGTCACTGGGATAGTGCCAGTGCGCAGGGCCCTTGCTCCAGGTTATGTTCAACTATCTGCATTGGGGGCAAGTTGATGTGCATACATGGGAGTGGGGGTACTAGACCCCACCCCCCATTTGCGGGAGGGGTGGAGATGTTATGCAATGTCACAAAATAATTCCAACAGCTTATGTATATTTGTAAATTGGTGCATAGTATTGAGTAGTGTGTGTGTTTAATAAATGTACTCTTACTTTTATAAAGCAAAGTACAGACAGGACTATCAATTATTGAGTGTTATTTTTGTGCACCTGCAAATGGCGATTACTAGCCCACACCACCTCCCTTGAGTAAGCCTCAGACTGCTCTGCAACGCTACCCTCTGAGAGTCAGGCGCTAAAATTGGGTGTTTGGTTCCCAGTGAAGGACAAATGTAGTCATGTTATTTGTGCAGGCCTCACAGATGCTGCCTCGTTTTCCAACACCCCCAAATATAACAAATTCACTTCTAGAGATGCCACTGCCTTCTGCCTATGTTAAATGCTCACAAAACACTGCCTTTTGACCGTACTCAGACAGTCTTAATATTATCCCGTAGGTGCGCCCCAGTCAATTGGTCGTGGAGGGGAAAGGCCCGCTACAAGGATAGAGTAGAGATGGAATAATGCCCAGTTGTCAGCAGTTTATAAAGGCCCCACACACCTGCTGCAGACACTATTTTATGGTCCTAAAGCAATCTTGCTTGTTTCTTATTAAAGATGCGCATCAACGCAACTTTACCACTAGTTTTTTTCTCTGGAGGTTAATATTGTTATAAATTTAGGCCCTGATTGTGAGTGATCGAACTTCACCTGATCTCAAATCCTGGTGAAATTCTGCCACTGGCAATTCCAACTCCCACTCCAATAATACCAGGCCTGGAAACACCAGGCCTGTCTTTACTGCTTTGGGGACAGAGGCTGTGGCAACCTCACAGCTCAGTCCACATCTGTCCCTTAAGGGGAAGTGGGCCAGCATATTCCTTCAGTCAGACACAAGCCCGCACTGACTTCCTGCCTAACTCCTCTTGTCCCACCACTACCCTTTCCAGACATTTTCTGGGAAAAACACTCAGAAAGGACCGGCATCTCCGGGTCCAATTGGTTATTCTCCATTCCGGTGTCACGGTATCCCAACACCATGTTCCAGCAATCTCACAATAAGAGTCATAGGGCAAGTTGCACCAGGGGCTTCAAAAAAGTTGCAAATCATACATCCTAAGTTGCCAAAACCAGTCACACAATTGCAGCCCAGCTCACACACAGGCTTTACTGTTCCCCTTTCCAGCTGTTTATCAATAGACAAATGCTGCCTGCATTTCCACTTTTTTAAATTCCTGCTGCCCTTAATGAGCAGTAGGTAAAGTCAGATAAATTACAAGCAAAACAACACGAATGCAAAAATAAATGCCTGGATATTCCAAATCTTCAAGAGATGGAGCACACAAATCAAAAAGGTTGTACTGTGTCCATAACAAAATCGCTTATCTACAGGAAAGAGCACTGAAGTGAGAACTAGGTGTAGCATATGAGTTGTCTAACCATATTGTCTGTTTCTAAATATAAGCCAAAGTAAACGACACAGATGTTGTGGTTAACATCATACCCAATTTTGTCAAAAATATTTAAATTAAAGACCTGAAGCAGTTTTTAAAGAAGGCTTAATAGTCCACTTCTTATTCTGCCTTTATATCAACTACCTAGAAAGCTATATCAATCAATGGCATGCTGCTGTCTCTAAGATAGGCTCTAGAAACCTCCCAGCATTACTATATGTTGATGACTGTGTGTTAATGTCCAGAACCAGACCTGCAAAAGCTTGTCACTAGATTTAATGATTTTATGACTGAACTGGGCCTAAAGACTAATATGGCCAAGTCCTACACTATGGTCAGAGGCAAATCTCCCTCCCTTTTAAAATCATGTTTTATCAATAATGAAAGGATGTTCTATGTCCCAACTTTTTCTTACTTGTGAATCCCTTTCGACCAGAAAAGTAATTGGCACCATTTAGTTGAAACAAGGGTCAGTAGTTTTAATCAAAACCTGGAGGCGTTGTTTAGGTTCATAAAGAAATTGGGCTCAAGACCTATTGACACAATAATTAATATTTATACGGTCCCCTCCGTGTTCTGTAATTCTGTATGGGGCAGGTGTGTGAAGATATTGCAATCCGGATCCTCTCCAAGCAACTGAGAATAACTTTTTGAGACGTTTATTAACAGTCCCAAGTAGTCTCCCTATTACTTTTTGTCATAATGAACTTGGTGTGACCCCCTTTGACCCATCTCACCAATTTTATTATGACATTCAATTTGCGCAAAAGATGAGCCGGCCCTCAATCGTGCAATTATACTGGACTGTCTCAAACTTGATTATACGCAGAAGATACCTTGGTTTAAATATATAAAAAGGCAGCTGGAGACAGTGGAGATGGTGGACTGTTTTTACAACCCAGAGTGCATTGTAAAGACCCCAAAAATACAGCTTAAAAAGGATCTTTTATCTTTTTTTAAAGTTGTCCAGTGAGCATTTGGAGGTAGGTAAGAAGAGAGTTTCCGAATATTTGCTCCTAGTACCGTCTCCAAGTGTTGAGCTCTATCTCTCTTTCTATTTGTTGTCATGTCAAAATATTTTATCTTATTAGATTTAGTTTTGGCATTTCGCACTTTTTGGTTTCTTATCCTCGCAAAGCTTACTGTGATGCTAAGTTGGATCTATGTCCATGTGATTCAGAATCCACACAGAACACGCTACACTTCCTGTTTTTTGTCAACTTTAAACCAAGCAGAGGCGGGATTTTACTATCCCCCTATTAACTATTTTAAATATAAGGAAGTGTCGGCCGACCCTATTTCACCTCCAGCTTTTAAATGATGAATATATATGTTTAATGGTCTATAGATATATATCCATAGCTGTCTGCTTACGGAATCTGGTTGTAAAAGGATTTTTTAATCTGTACCGGATTTTATGGTTTATAGAGAGAGGGTTGTCTTAAAGTTTAATATACTCAGTCTGTATGTCAGGCTGTTAATTCTTGAAATACTAACTTAATTATCACAGTCACATTCCTGATTAGGAGTTTTGATTGTTATGAAGTCTACTATATATTGTCTGTATTATACTTTAAATTTAAAGAAATATATTTTTGATGTACCCTTTTATGGCTGCAAGTCAGCCGAATAAAGAAATTTGACTGATTGACTGACTGACAAATGCCTGGATATTCCTAAATCTTCATGAGATGGAGCGCTCAAATGTAAAATGTGCTCCTGTGTCCATAACAAATCGCTTATCTACAGGAATGAGCAATAAAGTGCGAATCAGGTGTAGCATATGAGTTGTCTAACGATATTGTCGGTTTCTAAAAATAAGCCAAGGTAAACGAAACAGATTTTGTGGTTCACATCATGCCCAATTTTGTCAAAAATATTTAAATTAAAGACCGGAAGCAGTATTTAAAGAAGACTTAATAGCAAATGTTTTAAGTATTCGAGTCTGTGACGCTCTGGGTGTATTTCTCATAAAAATGTATATACTTAAAATTAACATTTAAATACTTTGGCCAAGTGATAATAACCATGTCTTTTGTATTTTTGGATAATGGTGAAAATAAGCCCTGAAACGATTACCTTACGTAAGTTTACGAGCATATATCAGTGATCAAAGATGCCATCAGAACACATTAAATACCAGTAGCATCCTCTGTGGAATTCTAAAACTCACTCAGACAATCAGAATTCTGGACTTTTGGCACTAACTACTGCTGCAATAGTCTTTGGCTTGTATAGATTCGCACACGTGTGATCACTATCAAGTATATTGTTTGTATAAAGCGATAGACATTTTCCATTCTATAACGTTAGTTTTATACATCTTGGACTTGATCATTCATTTTGCTTTATGCACTTTGCTCTATGCTGTGAGCAGACTTTGGAAATATATTGTTTGCTATTTATGCTGGCACTAATTTGTTTAGTTCTTTAGTAACACCAATCAGGCATTCTCTTCCTTTTGAATCTATTGCCATGTCTTCCTGATATCAAAGGCACTATGTGAACATCTGCATGTTGATTGTAAGAGTGCATCAAGTAATTCTCCTATTTCCAATAAATTAAGTAATATAAGCCTCGTGGTTAGTGTTGCACTCTTCATAACATTTTTATATCATTTACTATATGTTGTATTTTCTGTGTGAATACGTGTTCCTTCATCTTCCATCCCATGGTCCTTGGTGTCGTTTCCACTTTGCATGGCACGCTGTGGTCTCTAGCAACCCACCCTTCCATGACAGCTGGTGTCTCAGCTGTCCAGACAAGGGGCATGGTGATGATGTAGGCAGGGCCTGCATTACCTCCGTTCAGCGTAGTTGTTCCAGTTGTCCACCCGCCCCTTGGAGTGACCGATTTCCGCCAGCCTGGTGGAGAGCAGCAGGTTGTCTCTGTCGGTGACTGCCTGGCGCTCCTTCGTCAGCTGCACGCAGAGAAGCACAAAAAGCAGGATTATCAGGTTGTACCTGGTTTTAGCCAGAGTACATCTTCCATCAGTGTTGGCATGCGGGTAATGTCACAATATCACTCAATGGCAGCTATTGGATGACAGTTCTCTTATTGTACGACAGCCTTGTGTGTGCAATTTAAAATAGTTGTTTATAGCTCATGGAAGATTTCTTTCCCATTATATCAGCCTTTATGGGAGGAGGCAAGAGACAAGAAAAGGACGAAGTTACATTTTGAAGAGATGAAGCAACAACCACAGAGGCCTTCTTAAGAATGTAAAAGGCCACTTTATTAGGGTAAGTATGGAGTTAAACTGTACAGTGTAAACATCAGTATAAATCTGCTCACTAATACAGACTACTTTACCTTACTCTGTCCCACCCTAATCTACCAACATCCCAAACAGCCCATAGTCACTATAACCTAGAGAGCCCCCCAAAAAGCAGCCCCTAGCCCACATAATTCTCCAACCTACTAACCGATAAACTCGCCACCTGCCCCCATCCTCAGGTTACTGTCAAGCCCCCACCACCACCAAACCACAAAAAACATAACTCAACTAAACAACCCACACCGGATAAGTATGTACACAGTGAAGAAACTCCCCCATCCTTTCACTGAAGCCAGGAAATGGGGTGAGAGAATGGGGAAATGGTGTCAAACTCACTGGATCAAAGGTCTGCAAGAAAAGGGGTCAGCTAGACTCCCAGCATGATCTTGAACCCCCAGCCTGCCACACCCATCAATCAAGGCATTAGTTTTAACCCCCATCCTGCAACACTTGTTTGCCCCTTGCCAGCCTATCCCCTGCTGGTTCTGTGTGGGCTGCTCCACTCGCCCGAAAACCCTGGCAATCCCACCTCGGATACAGTATGTTTCGTACTCTGGCTAGCCAAATAAAGCGCCATAGCTATCTTTTGACTGTCTGGGTGGGAAATCTGGGTGGGTATTGTAGTCTCCACCGAGAGAAAGCTAAGTAGGTTGGGAGAAAATAGTCAGTGAGAATTTAGATATGTCAGCTTCTAAATACGAATCTGGGAAAATTCATCAATAGCGGGATTCGAGGGACCTGTAGGGAGGGTCATGTTCTGCAAGTTGTGTGGACTGTATATTTTCTACCGCACATTGCTGGGGTCTTTTCCCGTGGTTTTTCACTCCCCATAGCACTGAGGTGTGTGTAGCTCTATATAACACTAAACACTGAAAAAGGGGAAATAAGTCAAATCTTTAACACACAAAGAAACATTTAATGTCACTACTGTAATGATTCAGCAGCATTGATGGATTTTACGCGGTTGTATCCAGGATGGCTTTAAGAAATCGATTCCGCTTTTTCATACCTGGATCTTTTTGAAATTGACCTGGAGGTGACCAGGTGTCGCAAGTCCTTTGGTGTCCACCACAGGAGTAGCCATTGTCACCTAACGAAGAAACAGATTTAGAGAAATAACAACTGATCAAAATGGAATTTTAATAAATAAGAAATTCACAGTGCATTGCTGCGCCCCAGGAGGATGTTTTACGATTAGGGAACTATATTCTTTTGATTTTAGAAACTTCTAATTGTAAGAAAGTAGGCTATTAGTCGAAAAGGACGTGACCCCTTCACAAGTAATTAATCTGCAACCTTCCATATACTGGGAACCAAGGTAGCACTTGACTCTCTCAGGGATGTATGATCCGACATCGCAAACGGTTACAACGCGTGTTTTTACCACGTCGTTTCTACATCGCAATTACTATTATGTCGCGTGTTTTTTCACCGCATGCCGTTTCATCTCAAATGTGTTTTCCCCTATGGAACAAAGCATTACTACGTATACAAAGACATCGCGTTACCATTACAAGGCGTATTTTTCTCTCTTTTGCCTCTATACGAGGCTGCAGGGAAACCAGTGGTTTTTGTGTGGGCAGCCGTTCCCACCCCTCTGTCCCTCCCACACCCCGAGATTTTGTTTCCCCCGCGCATCCTCCATCCATCATCCATCCACCCTTTCATCCTTACATCCATCCTTCATCCATCCACCCTTTCATCCTTCCATCCATACATCCATCCTTCATCCATCCACTCTTTCATCCTTCCATCCAAACTTTCATCCTTCCATCCAAACATCCATCCTTCATCCATCCATCCACCCTTTCATCCTTCCATCCATACATCCATCCTTCATCCATCCATCTGTAGCGTTCCTAACGCTATGGATTGCATGATTGCGCAGTAGCGCTAAATAACACACAGGAGCCGGTACTTTGTAGTTAACACACGCGGCTCCGACTGCCGCGCCGAGGCCACGCCTCTTTATTTATATTCGCTAGCGTCTGACATCAGGCGTCAGCGCTAGTGCACCCCGGCAGCGCGGAAGGCTAGAACGCCTCGCGCGCGCCGGACATTACACCATCCACTATAGTGCCAGCCACCCATCAAAATCCTCGATGCGTCATCTTGCATCTGTCATAATCCATCATCTTGCACACGCGTTGTCATTGCTAGCGATGTAAAAGTAATTGCGCAGTTGTAGCATGCGTTCTAAAAGCATGCGATGTAAAGCCTCCTGCAATGTTAAAGTCACGTTGCGATGGCAGCGCGTGAAAAGACCGTCGTTGTAATGGGTGTTTCCCCCCAGTCATACAGTGGTGGGTCAGACGTTGGTTATTAGGTGTTCACTCTACTCTGCCTGAAAGCAGCCAGAGACATTTGATTTTGTGCTGGTATTCTATGCAATAATCCTAACTCAACACAAACATCAATACAGTGAGCTAGAGAGCAAGAGAGGATTGCAATAGTTTCCATTACCTCTTGGTTAAGAGATTACACACTGCTGCAGCAGCGACACCTAGCGGGCAGAATAAGACAATCACTCTCAGCCAAAGTGGGGTAGTGTAAAAACAACCAGACTACCAAACAATATGTAAAAATACAATAGATCGTCTTCTCTAGCTTCAGGCAGCAATTGCCAGACATAGCACCCCCACCTGAACATACCTTGCTCTACATTCCACATTCCCTAGCACTGGAATCTCGATTGTGGAATGTTTAGAAAGGATCAGATCACCACAATATCTTACCCCTTATACATTACAAAATACATGAGCAGTGGCAATAACTAACATACACCAACAAATAAGGAAAAATATATGAATACCTCCATACCAACCTTTAAATATGAACACCCAAAAGATATACAGGCTTGCACTTCCATACATTATGATATCTAGAAGGTTTGACCATCGCCCGTTTGCTTCTCCGTTCTACTGGATCAGCAAAATTCACTTCACTTAAAGCAAATCTATGGAAACATGGCTTGGGACAGGGATGCACACCCACACTCCCACCAGGATGTGACAGATTCCTGCCAGAAAATGACACATCCACATCCTCACCACTTCCAACTCTCTGTTTCACCTTCACTACTCTGCTTTAGTTCCACCATTCATGTTCTATAATTCAAACAGCATTCTTAGAAATGGCTTCAACTCTTTCTGGAAACCTGAACTTGGACTTCCCTTTAGCAACGTGAGTAGGATCTTTCACATGTACCCAGTCACCAACTGTGATCTATCTCGCTTCTCACCTCCCTAACCTTCTGTCTAACATCATACCCTTTTATTGTTTTGTTTTGATACATTTCAACCCAGGTAGCATGATCTTGTCTAGTGATTGTGCTCTGTCGGATTTACGTTGAAATTCTCTGAACCATGCAGGACATAGTTTGGGTGCTCGAACCCGCCCCCTCATGATTTCAAAGGGATACAAACCTGTACTGAATTGGGACGTGACTGATGAGACCATAGCATGCTTTCTATTGCTTCACTTAATTCAATCTTGTTTTGAAAAGCCCACTGAATGCAATCCACCAACCTGTGATTCATTGTCTATAGTAGGCCTTTGGCCGGGGGGGGGGTGATTCAATGCTATGCGTTTGTGCTCAATCACATTGTTCTGCAAAACCTCTCTCATTTCCTACGAGACAAACTGCACCCAGTTATTGGATACAATTTTTTTTAGGACATCCTTCCCTCAAAAACAATTTCTTTAAAAATTGTATGACTGCAACAATGTTGGGTTCTTCTATAAAGTCTACTCCCACCACTTGCTGTAATAATCTACTACTACTATGGCAAACCTAGATCTCCATGGTAAAGTGTTAAACAGGCCTATGAAGTTGATTGCCAGTTTAGACTATGGCCCTTCAGGTAGAACACATGGCTGGAGAGGCATGGCCTCGGTTTTCATCCCGTTGTCACTTTTGGCACATATAACACATGCCTCAACACTTGTGACGCATTCTGTGTCTATGCCAGGTCACATCTAAAAATGTAATTTCAATAGTTTCCCGCCATTTTTAGGTCGAGCCTAGAGCATGCGCTGCTCTAGGAAATCGACCTCTTGGAATCACTTCAGCTTTAGTGGAAGCTCGTGCGTGTGGTGCTGACACGCTAGTGGCCTTTGCGTCTGGCTTTAGCACGCAATTGGCCAAAGGCGTGTGAATGTCCCAGCTTTTTGGGAAATGTTTACTCCCAGAGCGCTTTGCTCTCGGGAGCCAGCAGCAGCGCGCAGGGGCCATCTGTTTTGGGTCAGGTTTCAAAGGCGCATCCCCTCCGCCCCACCTCCATAAGAGTGCGCGTCGCTTTAACTTTCACGGCCGTGCGGCCACCCTTGTTTTAATATTAATGTCAATAGTGGTAGTTTTGCAGGTAACGAGGTTTGTCAGCTGGTTTCCTGGTCCTATCCCGTCAATACATGTCATATACACTCCTGTACGGGGCGGAGGTTGTGTCCTCACGCACTGGTCTTGTGTGATACAGCAGGGGACCCATTTTCACCAAGCCCACTCGCACAAAGCCAGCTTTAAGGCACGTTTTGCACACTGGTGGAAGATTCCTCACTATCTTTGCAGCTTGCTTTAGTTGCACTGTAACAGTGGGCTTTAATTTAAACAGGGATGCGGTGCAAGTTGTAGGCAATTAAAGGGAGAGGGAGGTAATTTATAGTTGTGTCATCGGCGGTGAAGAATCTGGTAAAGCTGCACATCCGTTTGCACATCAAATAAGCGAACAGGATCTGTGTTGCAAAGGGCACGTAGGCTGCCAACCAAGCATTCATACTAATGGTTGAGCGGAGATCTGAGAAGCCGACGCTTTTGACACTTCAGCAGCAGAAACCGTAGTCGTTTCTAGTAAGCAGCGGACTGCTGCAATGACTGACTACTACCGAGGTTGGAACATGTCTTGGACCTGTCCCAGCTCCGCCTGACGCACTAATATCTACCAGTAACATCTATCTGACGCGCTTGTTGCCAGGACCTTTCCGTTTTGTGCCTTACAGAAGCTAAAAGCAGTGCTTAATTTGAGCCGGGCGTGCCACCGGCACTTATTTTTGAACTGGCACATATTTCCCCGTGTCAGATGTTTACTGGGTGCAAGAAAGGGGAAATATGCACAGATTGGAAAGACTGAGGGAGGGAAAGGCTGCAAAACCATCACAAATTGAAAAACTTGTAAGAGCGAGTAAAGTGCCTGGGAGTGTGTGGTAGTGGATGAGACTACCAGCCTTGGTATTCCCCGTGCCTATGTTGAATTCCGCCGGCTTCTGAGCGGAGCTGCGGGCACCGGCACTTTCTTTCACAAATTAAGTACTGCCTAGAAATATACCCAGTCTGAGAAGTGTCCTGTTATCACCCTTATCTGTGGCCTCTAAGTGCATGGATAGGGCATCGTGTGGCACCACCCTGGTACTCTCTGCCCTCTTATTCCCTGGCTGCGCTTTCATCTGTCTGGCGAAGAATCATGGTGCTGGACTGTGCTGACGGGCACTTATCGCCCCCACCCACACCTTTCTGATGTCCCAACTTCAAACAAGAGCACAGGGCGCCCCCTCTGGATACTGTAACCCGAGACGACTGCTGGGCCAGGTAAGGTAAGGTAAGGTAAGTTTATTATGCATAGTTAATTAAAACCAGTGCAAACATTTTACAAAAGTTTAAAATAACATAAAAGTTTGTTCATTATAATCATCATTTTTAAAAGCGTACAGTAAAAGACCCAGAGTAATTGTCCAGCAGCATTTTTTCCCTGATGCAGGGCAGCATGTTCCTTGGCGTCCTAATGACCTCCTACTTATTATCTGTGTAGTTGATCGCCGGTTTTAGTGAGTTTAACAGTCTGTGCTCGGTCATCGCAAGGAACTTAACATATCTGCAGTTCAGTTTCGTATTTGCAGGGTTCATGCAGGCAAGCACTGCTTGCCTTCTAGTGCTAGTCCCTAACTGCTTAAACTGGTCCTTTAGGAGGTGTTGGCGGGCTAGCTGAAGCTCTTCACAGAGGCAAGTCAGGTGGAGAATATCGCCCTTTTCTTGATTACAGAGCGGACAGGCTTCTTGGCCTTTGCTCCTGAGCCATGGTGAAAGATGCTCTCTACTCGGCAAGACCCCTAATCTGAGTTTCAAAAACCGCAGTTTTATGGCCTTGGGATAGCCCTGACTGAAGTATGATTGTGGCGTCAGTGTTTTGTATGAGTTTAAGGTCATCCATGCGTGGTTTCTTTTTGTGAATGCGGCCTTGTCCTCTAATAAGGAAAGAGATTTTACGTTTTTCCAAACCAGTTTTTTAAACGTGTTATGCCCAAGTTGCATATCCCAAGTCGCAAATTGGTTGGTGACCCCCAGGGCTGCCTTCAAGTAAGATCTTGCTTGAGATTCGTCCCTGCTTTGGATGTCTTGCCATAGCAGCGAATTTAGGGTGTTAGCCGTGGCCGAGCGGAGTTTGTGGCAGCAGATGATGTAGGCTCCCTGTCTGGCAAGGTCTTGTTTTAGCAAACCAAACTCCAGCCTTACTTGGGCAGGCGAAGTGTAGTGTGGGAGCGAAAACATTATTCTGTAGGCTTTTGTTTGGGTTGTGTCCAGGTTCTTAGAGTCTCTTCCTCGTAGTGCCTCACTGCCATAGCAGATGGAAGGGAGTAGTTTAGCCTGGATAACCTTCAAGTAAGGAGTCAAAATTGTCCCCGTCAGATGGTTGGCTAAGTATTTCAATGAGACGGCAATGCAAATCCCTCTCCTTTTTGTTTCTTGTTTATGCTGAGCAAATGTACCATCTCTGTCGAAGATGACTCCAAGGTATTTGTACTCAGACGCTGGCTCTATTTTTTGGCCACCTAGGGCCCATGGCTTCTGATGTTTGTTCTTGGTGTTGATTGACATGGTTCGGGTCATACTCAGGTTTATTTTTAGATTGTTTTCCGTTGCGTAGCTATGCATTTGGATCAGAAGCTCCTGGAGGCCGATGTAGGTGTGGCTGAGTAGTACGACGTCATCCGCGTACAGAAGATTACTCAGAGATTTTTCTCCCAGTCTTGGGGAATGGGAGTTGCATGTTTTGAGTAGACTTGGTAGGTCCGCCATGTACAGATTAAACAATATTGGGGCAAGCACACACCCTTGCTTAAGGCCTTTGGTGGTTAAAACCTTAGATGACAAGTGTGTGCCGCCTCCTAGCTTCACTTGCACCCAAGTGTCAGAGTGGAGAAGCTTCAGCATGTTGAGCGTCGGCTGTGGTATGCCCCATTGCGCCAATTTCCCCCAAAGTCTGCCTCTCTCGATGTTGTCAAATGCTGCACTGAAGTCGATGTAGCACAGGTGCAGCGGAAGTTTTTTAGTTTTTGCAGCATCTATAATTAGGGAGATAGCCAGAATGTTGGTTGATGTTCCTGTGTTTTTCCGGAAACCGGTCTGGTTCAGTGGAATGATCTGGTTTGCTTCCGCCCATTGCACAATCTCTTCTAGGATAGTTCCCGCAAAGTATTTTGCCTCATTATCAAGGAGGGCTACTAGGCGATAGTTGTTGGGGTCCATTTTGTTGCCTTTTTTGTATATAGGGACGATCGTCGACCCTCTCCAAGATTCTGGGATTCTATTTAGGAGTCTGACTTCCGAGAATATCGGTTGCAGAATGGTTGCCCATTCTGTGTTTTTTTCCTTAAATAGGGCTGGCGGGATGCCATTGGGTCCTGGCGCGCCTTCTTTCCTGCCCTTACAAATCTGCTTTTTTATTACAGCTATTTGCTGAGCGGCTGATAGCTCCAAGTAGTTTTTAGTTTGGCCTTGCTCTCTCTTGATCAGAGATCCCGGCGTTGGCGTAGTGGAGTCTGCCTCTATGTTGTTACCTCTTTGTACTCCTGTGTGTTCCGGATGGTCATTAAAGAGGCTGTAGAGGTAGTTGATCCATGACTCTTCCACGATGTGCGATCCTAGGTCTTTATGTTGTGGACGCAGGATCCTGTTCACTGATTGCCAGAAGCGGGCACTATTGCTGCTTTTAGTGTCATATAGTAATTTTGCCCATGCCTCATTTTCAGCATCTTTTTTTATGGTCCATTTTATACGATTGAGCTCAGCCCTTTGTTTTCTCAGCTCTGCTCGAAGATGTACATTGTTAGGGACTGATCTTAGCTTCCGTAAGGTCAAGATGACTGTTCTTTTGTGTGACCTTACTTGAGCTCTCGGACCTTTTTTTAAGTTGCTTTTGCTATTTTCTTTATGGAGGTTGCTTTTTGGGGCGTTCTTAGTTGCCAGTTCTTTTAGCAAAAATTCTGTGTATTGCTCCCAGTGGGAGATGTGCCCATCTGCATCTGGTTTGTGTTTGTTATATATGAGAAGGGCAGTTTCAGCCAAGGTGGTTGAGTTAGTTGGCGTGCATTTGATCCTTTTCAGGTTGACCGAATAGATCTCCCCTAGCATATTGTCTGGCTTAATTGCAGTATGCGTCTTAGATGTCAGATGGCATTCCTGGGGACGATGGTCACTTTCACCCTTGTCCCCCATTCTGAACCCCCGGATGTGTGGAAATAATGCCAGACTAGCAAAAGTGTAGTCCAGAATAGAGCTAGCAGTTTGTGAGTAGAAGGTTTCTACTGGAGGAGAGTCAGTCGGAAATCTTCCATTTAAGGCCCGAAGATTTTGATGTTCCAGGTCTTTAAGTAAGGCGTTATTTTGATATTTTCTCCTATGTAGCGGGGAGCTTTGTGGTGGTATGGTGTAGATTTTATTGAGAGCTAAAGCCTCTTCTTCTGCTGATGAACCAAGTAAGTTTTGGTTGAAGTCCCCTGTCAAGAGGATGAGAGGCTTTTCCATCTGAGTGACATACTCCGTCAATTGGTTGCAAATTGTGTTAGAGTCTTTGGCTCTGTGTTTGGGGTGAACGTATGCGTTGACAAGGCATATCTCTTCTTCTTTGTTGCCTAGCTGTATTTTTATCTTCACTGTTAACGTTGTGGATGTGGATGAGTCCATGAGGACTGCCGAAGGTATTGTTGTGGTGGATATGTATGTAGCCAAGCCTCCAGACTGATGACCGAATCTGTTAGTTCTGACCGCTGCTGTAGAATAGCAAGTGAAGCCTGTGATATGTTGTGTGGTTGTAAGCCAGGTTTCTTGCAGCATTATTATGTCGAATAAAGAGATGTATTTTTGAAAATCCGGGTCGTCCATTTTTGAGTTTAGGCCATGTATGTTCCAAGAACAAATGCCTATGGTTGATAACCTTCCCTTTTTCTCGTCGCTAATTTGTTGGTAGCGTCAGGCCTCTTCAGGACATGTGAAGATCGTGCGAGATAGTATTTCTCTTGTTAGTGCTCGATTTTGATGTGGTACTCCCCTTGCACAAGCTACTATGCGTCCCCGGGGGCTGTGTGCGTGTTTATTTGGCGGACTTCCTCGCGGGGACTTAGTGACGGTGAGAGTCCGAGACTGATAGTCGTTTAATGCTGTGCCCCGCCGGCTCGTTGTAAGTGCCGGCTCGAATCCGGCTATCTCCTTCGGCCTGTCGATTGGTCGCTGCCAGGGGCTGATCTCTCTTGTTTTGGGTGAGCTTCCCAAGGCGCCTCTAAGGACGCTAAGGGTATTTACCTGTTGTGTCTCTGATTCCGGTCTTGTCCTCCTCTGAAGTGGTGAGGGGTAGGCTGGTCTTTGTGAAAGGACTAGCTTGATGCCCCATATCTTAAATTGCGCTGCTTCTGCTGCAATTAAGTCAGCGACATTGCTAGAGCACCAGGTAGTCTTGGTCGCCTCTGGGGAGTTTGAGTTTGTAGCGAGTAGGAATTCGACCGAGATCAAGTCCTTAGTGCTTATGCCCCCCAGGTTGGGGATGCATTCCATAAGTTTAAGAATGTTGCCACGATTTAGCGTGTCATGCTGCCCTTGTGACGTATATTCTGGATAGAAAACCAAGGTCTCTGTTGATTGTTTTTTGTTTCCTTCCTCCTGGCGAGCTAGTGAACCTTGACCTGGGTGCGCTTCGTGAAGTGCCAGGTTAGTGCCTTTGCCTGGCATATTGGCCATGAATGTTATTACTTTGGTTGGGATTGTTTGCTTTGGTATTGTTCCTGTTTCAGATAGCCAATTTACTTGTGAGTGCTCTGATTGAATTGGAGCAGAGTGGATGGTCATGATTGGTGTGGCTCTCCTTTGGACTTCAAGGTTTGAGCTTAGCGTTGAGCCAGTTGGTCTTTCTCTGGCCCCCTCTTCAGAGTTTAGCCTGAGTGGATGCTTGGTTGCCATTATTATTGATGTATGTTGATTGATTGTCGCCACGGGTATTTCCCTCTGGAGAGGAGGTTCCTTGTTTGGCGATGTTAGTTCTCCCGCTTGATCGTCGGAGGGCCTCGTTTCGTTGTTCTTGGCGCCGCTTGGCTGTGTGAGCTGTTTGGTCATCACTTCCACATCTCTATGTGCATCTGTTTGTTCCGTTTGATCTCTTGCCGATGGACCTTGTGCATCTGTTTGTTCCGTTTGATCACTTGCCATTAAACCTTGGGGCCTTTGCCCCTGTTGCTTAGGCCGGCTATCGTTTGCTTTTTTCTGCTGTTGAGTTGAGTCAGTGGGCGCGTGGGCTACCCCTTCTGTGGTAAGGGCATTGTTTGTGCTAGCCGAAGATTTTTCCTCTGTGGCAAAGAAGATGAGAAAGTAATTTGTCGTGGATAATTCGGATGTTTGCTGGCACCCTTTTCTTTTTTGTTGCCGCCTTTGTTTTGCGTTAAGTTTTGGGGGTTGGGCCGGTCCCCTCTGAGATATCTCCTCGTTTGCGGGAGCGGGATGTTCAGTTGGCTCTGATCCGGATACTTTGCACCTAGAGACTCCATCTTCAGATTTAGTTGGGCCCGTTTCCTGTATTGCGTTCCCTCTGTGTAGATTCCTCAGATCTCCTATTAGATCGGTTAGCATTGAGGGTAGTGTGGCTAGTTTATCAACAGCTTGGCTTCAATTGCAGCTCAGGTAGGTACTAGTTTGTGCTCTCCTGATCTGGTTGTTCAAATTGTCCAGCTTGTCATCGATGCCGGCTGTAAAAACTGCCAGTGTATTGAGAAGGGTGAGTTGTAGCTCCATTTTCTCTGATTGGTATTGCAGGGCCTCTACAGCTAGCTGGATTGTATTTAGCAATGAGCCCCAAGTTCCAGTGTTCTGTTCTTTTACCCGCTCTATCTCCTTAGGGGTGTTACCGAGATTATTGGTGTTATTAACTGCCGGAGATGGATCGAGGGATTGGGGCTCTTTATGGTCTGGTGTGTAGGTTGCTAGTATCTCTTCCCATTCTTGTGTGTTGAGATAAGGCCCTGTTGCCTTGCCTTCCGCATTGTGGAAATATGGATTTTTCTGGTCAGTTATGTCCCCTATCTTGGACCCCAACGGTCCCATGTGCATGTCACAAGTACATGTATGTTTCCCTCCAGTTCCAGTTATGAAGACGCAAACACATGTGCGTCCACCGTCAACATGTCCTTTGACAGATCCGCCATGAATAGGCCGGATATTCCATTCCTAAATATGAAAGGCCACCGGCTTTATATGGTTCACTTATGCCACTTTACAGTCCAGGCAAGTAGGCCCTGATTCTGTCATCAAAACTCCTCTTGCCTTCTGCCTCTGAAAGCTCCAGTCCGAGCCTGCATCTGTGACCATGAACTTTGTCTCATTCTCTGCGCGGCTCACGAAGCCTGACATCAGCCTACTCTCTGCCAAGAACTGTATTTCACCTTCGAATTATCTGCTTCCCCCTCAGCCGATGCATTCCTGCCTAGTAGTTTAAGTAAACATTCTTCCAGTTACCAAGCAAAAAGGCCCAACTTCTCTGTCCTCATGCAAGTAATTCATAGCCCTGTCACCATGGAATATTCCTACCCCCTCGCATTCAGTGTAGACACTTAGACGCTTGTCCACGCACGCACAGTCAGTATAGAATAGATTCTGTCCGAGAGTCCTTCTTTTGTGGATAACATAGTTCTTTAAACATAGGATGTTAGATATGATTTGGGATTAGGTTGACTTGACCCCCCAGACTTCTCGTCTCCACATATAGAGCTAAATGTCAAGTCCCCGTCACCCCCTAGTTACACGTCAATTACACGTCATACTGCTGCGCGCGCATCTATGCCAAGTATTATCTTATAGATCCACCTATGTATTACATCATAACCAATCATGTTTCTTTTTACTCATTATTACACCCATTTTCGGTTACGCAGACCAAACGTCAATGTCCTTATCAATTGTTACGCCTACTGTATTCACTTCATTATAATGTATGTACTATAAAAGTTACTTCTTGTCAATAAAGTATGTACTTCACTTCCTGAACCCCCGTGGTGATGGAACTTGAAGCATCCGATTATAATCGATTATTGGAATAAAGCCCATTCCGAAACTCTAATATCACGGATTCTGCCTCTCATTTTACCGAGCTATTTTATAATGTTTCTGTATCAAATTCAGTCCCGGTAAAGGAATTTTTATTTACCACAAGATGGCGCCCGAACAGGGACACTTTCTCATCTCACGCGCCGGCGGTGAGTTGCAGGCCCGGTCTCCTGCCACAGCTGGACGGACAATAACGCGTACCAGCAGGATTTCCTGTATCTCCCTCCGGTCAAGCGGGGGCGACTGAGACTGCGATCAACACCCAGACGAGGCGGTGAGAAGTGCGAAGTATCCCGACCAGAGCCTAGCTGAGAGAGCAAGATCCGAGGTATACAGAGACCCACCAGTCCGAAGTCAAGCCCAGTGTCCGACGAGTCGAGTCGAGTCGAGTCCAGTCCGGTTCAAGTTCAAGTTACTGAGGCCTTCCGTTTCCGAAGCTACCCGGTGAGTACCATTGCTGGGGAGGCATTTCTGACGTGCACATAGGTTGTGCCGGTCAAGACGGGTTTGGGTACACAAATCCGGTCTGCACTGTTTTAGCAGTGTATCTGTACTGTTTAGCAGTATATCAAGTGTTCCGAAGTATCTAGTAAGTGTCAAGAATTAAGCATGGTGATTTAGTTATGCAGACGATCATCATTGTTGTTTCAGTTAAAGGTTTAATGTTTAATGTTTAAAGTGTTTAAGTATGTTCTGTATATCGTGGTATGAATGACTGTTCATTATCGTGTTTATTGTATTAAGTCTGTTCAAATTCAAGTATCAGGTCAAAATCAAGTATAAGGTCAGTTCTCAATATGCCGCTCTTTTCGAAATTAAGACAGATCACTACCAGAAAAGGGGTTCTCGAAGAAGCCGTCCCTATTCCTCCTAGGGACACTCCAGGGCACTTTATGTATCACAAACATGGCTTAGACGCTATATTATTTCTTGATTTATGGGTAGACTACACCAAGGGATTACCAGAAAGTCAGAGGTGGCCCACAGCGGGGACCTGGGATGCAGAGTGCATCATGAAAGTCGAGGAGGAGTTATGGAAAAGGAAAGTCAGACAGTCACAGAAAGACGCCGTTGAGTTATGGCGTAAAGAATCTCATAGACGTACAGAAAAAGCACGTAGACAGGAAGAGAAGAGTAAAGAAAGTTCAAGCAAAGTTCGAGAGAATCTATTAATTGAGGAAGGTATCCGAGTGAAATCAGAGCAAGTAGACAGACAAAGAAATGCCCTTATGAATGGTATGTATCCCCTTCTGGCCGAAGGATTACCTAAGGCTACTCCAGAGATACCGAAAGACTTGCCACCCCCATTATTCCCAATCAAGGTACATCCTAAGGGGCATCCTAGAACCGCAGAGGATGTTTTTCTTTCCTCATATTTAGATGACGCAGCTCCCGAGTATGCTAATTCCGCCCCACGTAGACCACATACCAGGGAGGTCCAACGCCAAGATCCAGCACCCGTATCCCTACAGCAACAAATCGAGTCACAAGTCCCGGCAAGCACATCTGTTTCTGCATCTGTTCCTACAGGTACTTCTATAGCTGAGTCCACGCCTATAGTTGCTGTGTCACGTTCGACGAATCCTTTCACACCCGACGCCCCAGACGGGGCCACGGGAGGTGCTACCAATATTTTTTCTACGCCACCTAGAATAAATAAACTTATTTTTCAAGAGTCAGCGCATTCACGTACACCCAAATTCGTAAGTGATCGTACGCTTAAGGAACTTCTTATAGATTGTAGATATGACCCGGTGCTCGGTAAAGAGGACGAAATGATCCTGGCATCATTACGTATCAGACGAGCCGCAGGGTATTTAGCGAAGCTACCAGGAATGACTGCGCATCTAGATAAAATATATCATTTTGTTCAAACAGGGCGAGATCCAGAATGTATTAACAGAGCTATGGAATACCAGAAAGTAGAGATACAGGGGGAACTGTTACGTTTCCTCATAAACTGTGTGATCAGAAATCAAGACCGACCGGGGGTAGATCCGGAAGCAATGAAAATTCTTACAAAATGGAGCCAGAATATATCAGAAGGGAGACACGATAAGCAAAATTGTATAATAGCCATGTGCCGAAAGATCCGTAAAGAAATAGAACGCCTACACGAAGAGAGATTAGAGACAGACGAGTTCGAGCAAAGCGAGGAAGAAGGGTCAGGACTGCCCGCAGGACAGTCGGACACCATAGCCTATGTAGGTAGAGGAAGATCTTGTAATAGGAATCAGACTAGATGGCATACTGACCAAATACGTCCAATATGTCCAGATAATGACAGGAATTTCCAAATACCTATAATTAACATAAGGTCTAACGAGCATTCGTTCCAAACCGCCGACAAACTACTCCGAGAACGAAGGGGTTATCATTTTCTCGATTCTATGGATGAACAAGATTTAGCAAGGGCAGCTGTTCATTGGGTGGACAGTCCCGGAAAATATAGTGATGAGACAGTAGTACGCACATTTTTGAATCTCACCCCAGATGAGCAGAGGTTAGCTGGGATTTATATGATTCAACAACTCATTATACTATATCAGAGTCAGCATTCGGACCCTGGTCCCTTACCTGACATATTGACTGAATTGCTTATGAATAAATGGAGAGGTCCAGGTACTAAATTAATTAAAGAAATTCTAGTATCAAGAAAGCAGTATATTCTTTTTGTATGCTCAGAACATGTCTCATTGCCTGTCAAGGAAAGAACTACGTATCACCTGGATAGACAGAATCCCTTACGAGAAGTACATCCAATAAAAGGCGAGGACAATCAGTTTAAACGCGTATTCGTATATACGCCCATATCGAAAATAGAATTGTTAGAAATGAAGAAAGTGGTACCCAGTCATGACAAAGACCCAGCGGGTTTTCACCGAGAAATTAAAGACATGTTACTCATGGGAGAGTATACCTACCCCGACATCATGACAATATTAAAGGTGTTGATGCCTGCTGGCATTTATGAGAAACTCAAGGAAAAAGAGTGGGAGGTAGGTGACCAAAAGATAGAATGGTCAGCATTAGAAGCAGAAGAAAGGGCCCGAGGTCCAGGTTCGGGGCTTGGGGACAAAACTAAAGCACTACCAGGTCTACTAGTACAGGTACTGCCACGTTTATTAACTACGAAAAAGGAAGATTGGGGTACAATTTCAGCCTGTAAACAGAAGCAAGATGAAGACACTAGCGATTACTATGCCCGATTCGAGAAATGTTTTGGTATAAATAGTGACATAAAAGCAAGTAGCGAATCATACCCGCATCTGTTTGTAACAAAATTAGTGGAAAATGCCCTGCCCCCAGTAAAGAATAGAGTATTAAAATTCGAGAGTACCTGGCAAGGTAACACTCCAACACAAATGTTACAAATGTTACAGTACCACCACAATAGAATTAGAGAGGAACAAGAACATGAACACAGACGCATGAAAGACACGAAAATGAAAATGCTAGTTTCCCAGACAGTTCCAGCTGAAGGACATAAAAAGGGTATGACACATTCCGATTCAGCAGGACCTGTAAAAGGGACATGCAATTATTGTAAAAAGCCAGGTCATTACGTACACGATTGTCCAGTGCTAAAACATAATATCGCCATAGGTAAAACACAAGAAAGATCACGGCCACTAAGACAAGATCAGAATGAACAAGGAGCTCCGCAGCATGCCCAGGCCATGCCAGCCGCACAACAGCCAATACAGTTTGTGCCAGCTGCACCACCGTTGCCTGTTGCTGCCACACAGACAACAACACGACAAATGTATCAGACCGCACAGTATGAATATCCCGAGTATCAGCGTTACGCATGAACTAGCCTAGAGAGGGAAGTTGACTTACCCCTTATCGAGATTCCTGTAGATCAAGAAGGACCTTATGTACATAGTAAATTATTAGGTCAAGATAGAAAATTTTTACTCGATACAGGGGCAAGTCGAACAACTATAAAACGTAGTGAAGTTCCAGGGGCACCCCTCTCAGGCTCACAGAATATTTCCCTTGGTTTTTCAGGAAAACCTATTGTTAATGAAGTGTCACAGCCTCTTCCACTTACGATAGGACCTCTGACCCGAACTACAGATCTATTGCTTACTAAATCATGTCCAGAAAACTTGTTAGGAATAAAAACGTTGAAAGCCCTAGGAGCCATAATATGTTGTTCTCCGGAAGGAGTAAGGTTGTTTTTACGTGATTTTAAAGGTCACTATGTATCTAGAGACATGGATCCCCGACTGCAGACTTTACCTACACATCTATGGGCACAAGGCCCTACTGATGTTGGTTGCATGAATATTACACCATATCGAGTCACGCTAAAGGCAGGAGTGGTGCTACCACGAATGCGACAATACAAGCTACCACCAGATGCTGTAGCGGCTTTACTACAAATCATTGACGAGCTCATTGCCCAAGGAGTAGTTGTAGAAACAGACTCCAATGTATGTAATTCACCGATAATTCCGATTCTTAAACGAACAGATCCTACAGCGCCGCCAGTATATCGATTGGTTATTGATCTGCGCGAGTTAAACAAATGCATTGTGCCACAATTTCCTGTGGTCCCAGATATCTCGTCATTTTTGACAGCTATTGATTCCGAAGCAACATTCTTTACTGTAATTGATCTCAAAAATGCCTTTTTCAGCGTCCCAATAGATCCGGAAAGTCAATATTTGTTCGGATTTAGTTTAAATGGGCGTAGCTTTAAATTCACCCGCGCACCTCAAGGATTTACAGAAAGCCCCAGCATCTATAGCCAAGCACTGAAACGAGAACTTGACAGTATCCACATGCCAGTTAACACCGCCTTGCTTCAATACGTCGATGATCTGCTGATCACCGCCCGAAGCGAACCCGAATGTGAAAAAGCATCACTGACAGTTTTACAATTTCTAGCCGAAAAAGGGCACAAGGTGTCCCCTTCTAAGCTGCAATTCTGTGTCCAGCGAGTTGTTTATCTTGGACACTCGCTGGACAAGGAGGGAAGGCAGCTTACACCCGACCGCATTCAGTTGATAGCTAACATGTCAATACCCAAGACACAAAAGGAGGTGCGGGCTTTCATAGGCCTCACTTCATATTGTAGGCAGTGGATCCCTCAGTATGCATTTCTAGCAAAACCCCTCATTCAGTTAACCACACAGGAGGCAGCCACATCGACTGTTCTCCCTTGGACTCAGGAACACACACAAGCTTTTGAAAGCTTAAAGAAAGCTTTATGTCAAGCACCCGTTTTAGCAACGCCATGTTACAGAAAACAGTTTACACTTTTTGTTACAGAGCGCGAAGGTACTGCCTTGTCAGTACTCACACAGGAACAAGCAGGAGCACACAAACCATGTGCTTATTTTTCTAGTACATTAGATCCCGTAGCTCAGGCTTTGCCTGCATGCCTAAAATCAGTAGCAGCAACAGCTTTAGCAATCAGACAAAGCGATGCCATAGTTTTAGGACATCCATTGACAGTTCAAGTACCACACGCAGTAGAGGTTCTTGTAAATAGAACGCAAACACAACACTTGACTATAGCGCGACTTACAGGATACGAGCTTACATTGTTTCAGCCACATATAGAAATCAGACGCTGTAACACATTGAATCCTGCCACACTTTTACCAGTAGTCGGAACAGACCCACTAGCCCACGACTGTATTGAAGTTATTACTATAACGACAAAACCCAGACAAGACTTGACAGATGTCCCATTGTCAGATCCAGACCTGACCTTGTATGTAGATGGTTCATGCAGGAGAACAAGTACAGGAGAGTTAGTAGCCGCCTACGCAGTCACAACAGATACTGAAGTCATTGCAACTAATCGTATAAATACTTTGTCAGCTCAAGCCGCAGAACTTATCGCTCTGACACAAGCCTGTATTCAAGCCACGAATAAAAAAGTCAACATATACACTGACTCACGTTATGCATTCGGAGTTGTACATGACTTCGGCGTGCTGTGGCGAGAGAGAGGTTATTTAACTTCCCACGGTGCCCACATTCAGCACGGACCCCTCATTCATGCATTATTAGATGCAATACATCTACCCACTGAAATATCAATTATGAAATGTAAGGCCCATACGAAGGTTACTGATATCATTTCCCAGGGCAATGATCTAGCCGACAGAACAGCTAAACTGACTGCTCAAACTCAAACCCCCGACATGACAAAGACAATAGTCCCGACACCGACACATTGTATGACAGTTAAAGATCCTACTCTTGACGTAATTGACATACAGACACATGCTACACCAGACGAAATAAAGAAATGGACTGAATTAGGAGGGATCCAAACGGACCAAGGATGGATGATGAAGGAAAAGTCTGTATGGTTCCTTCCTGATTCAATGGTCCAAGTTATAATTAACACTATACATAGTCCAGCACATCTAGGAGAAAAAGCTATGCTAGACAGCATTCAACACATTTGGTTCAATAAACATTTACGAGCAGCAGCAAAACAAAAGGTCCGTACCTGTATGATCTGTTGTCAGTTCAACCCAGGAAAAAGCGTTCCCGTAGAACAGGGTGGATTTCATACTCCTAATCATCCTTTTGAAGTACTCCAGATGGACTATATCCAGATGGAACGATGTCAAGGATTCAAATATGTTCTCGTAGTTGTCTGCGCTCTGTCCCGTTGGACGGAGGCATACCCGGTTTCAGATTACACTGCCCCGACTACTGCCAAACAGTTGGTTCGAGAATTCTTCCCACGATACGGTTTACCACGTGCTGTTTACTCAGATAACGGCCAGCCGTTCTCATCCGAATTAATGAAACACGTTTCACTTCTGTTAGGATATCAGTGGAAATTCCACTGTGTCCGACATCCCGAGGCAGCAGGTCTCGTAGAAAGACATAACCAGATACTGAAAATTAGAATGTCCAAAATATGCAGAGAGAAAGGTGTCGACTGGGTAGTAGCGTTACCAGTTGCACTCTTTTACATGAGAATGGTAGCACACTCTCGAACAGGGCTATCCCCGTATGAGGTGATCTTCGGTAGACCACCGAATATGTGGGGGACGCCTATACCACGCAAAATAACTGATATTGACTGTAATATGCTGACAGATTACTTGGCTTCCTTGATGTCTGCACTACAATCTTCTCGTTCACAGGTAGCTGCAGCCTTTCCCGACAACACTGAGGTGAAACCCCATGACGTTGTTCCGGGTAATCTTGTATTTGTGAGGAATTTCGACCGAAAGACTCAGCTGGAGCCCAGGTGGAAAGCACCCAAGTTGGTCCTGTTGACCACAAGAACAGCCGTGAAGATCGAGGGCCGCAAGGGCTGGATTCATTCAAACCACATCAAGAAATTTCATGGACTATCTTCGGATATAGACATTGTGCCCTGCACCCCCTCACAGACTGATACAAAACTCCCTTTTGTTGAACCGAACAAATCTGAAAATTACAAACTAAAGCTTAGGCCCACCAAGTCGAGCAATTTGATTGTTTAAGTCCTCTCCAAGGTGAAGCGGTTGAATTGTCTCTGACATGTATCCCTTGGACCTGAGTAGAGAAAATACCCGAAAAATGTTGAAACGACAGGCGTATTGTAAATCACTGCGTAGCCACTGCATAGTGACATTATTAATTTTGTTTTTATTAAGTCTTTTAATAATCATTACAAGTATGTTGTTGCACATATATTACCCTATTTCTAGACATGTTTATAATGTTGCTGCTGAACATTCTTTTAGTGACTTACCTCCGCATGAATTGTCTTATAGACTTGCGCTGCGCAATAACACTTTCATTAGTATGTTACATCATTCCCATCAGACTAGTAATGCCACCAATTGTTGGGTGTGTGGCCGACTCCCTCCCTATCAGAATTATGAAGGAGTCCTGCCTTTCTTTCCACATCCATTTACACATAATGGCTCCTGTGGAGCATGGTTTAGCTTAATTAATTCCATAGACTCAGACACAGCAGTTTACCGAGATCATTGGGTATGGGGAAATCTGAACCTAGCTTTACTCAAGGTCTGTTACCCTGACAAGGAGGGTCGCCCCAAAAGAACAGGAACTGATCTAGAAAATGAAGTATATGGATTAGGTAATTTTACACCTAATCTCATGATTCTAAATGTCGTATCTGAAATTGAACTAGTCTTTTTTTTTTTTTTTTTTTTTTAGATTTTTATTCTGCATGGTTGTCCTTTATTATTTATAGTAAAGCCTACGTCAAGTCTCAGATCTTGTTGAAAGCAGCAATGTCGACACTCTGCACGTAATCTTCAAACTTGGTGATTTCCTCCTCCAGGATGTCTGTTCCAACCTTGTCGTCTTCCACGACACACTGGATCTGGAGCTTCTTGATGCCGTAACCCACTGGAACCAGTTTGGAGGAGCCCCAGAGCAGGCCGTCCATCTGCACTGTCCGCACGCACTCCTCCAGTTTCGCCATGTCCGTCTCATCATCCCACGGTTTGACGTCGAGGAGGATGGAGGACTTTGCAATAATGCCTGGTTTCTTGGACTTTTTCTCCGCGTACTGGCGCAGCCGCTCTTCTCGGATTCGCTCAGCCTCTTCATCTTCTTCATCATCACTGCCAAAGAGGTCAATGTCGTTATCATCGTCTTCCTCAGGAGTAGCAGAGACTTCAACTTTCTTTACTGGAGCAGAAGGCAGGGCATTAGTAGTGGGTGCCACAGACGGAAGGGCTGCGGCGGGCTGGCGAGAGACCGGGGATTTCTCAAGTGCTGTGAGACGAACCTCAAGCTTCGAGATTGCCAACTGCAGATCTTCAACAACTTTGTGGAGTGACTGGTTCTCTAGCTCCAAATGGGCAACTCTGGTGATAAGGTCACTGGGCTCTCCACCTGGTCCCGCAGGAGGAGCCGCGCTCTCTTTGTGTGGTGATTTTGTGGCCTTTTTGCAGGGAGATACAGTAGCCTTCTTGCACGGAGACAGATTTGCATTAGCAGGTCTACTCAGCTGCTCGTAATACTGCCTCTCTGCATCATCATACCTTGGCTTATCAAACCAGACCTTGTCATACAATAAAGATTCTGCATCCATTTTTGCAATCGGCGGTGCAGGGGAGCGCGGCTTCTCCACAGCGGTTAGTACGGCTGGCACTGCAAAAGGCGAAATTGAACTAGTCTTACCCACCATGTCAGTATTTCCAGCAAAGGGTGAATTGTGTGTAAGAAAGGTTGGTTCCATACATATGGGCCATAGTAAATGCACTACTATAGTAGAATTCAGTGATCAAGGAAAATCTTCATTTAGAGCTTCTCGCCACTCCTACTTTATATGTGGTCAGACTGCATATATGCGTCTACCCCTAGATTGGGATGGTACCTGCTACATTGCATTCCTTTTGCCACCTGTTTTCCTAGCTCCTCCTGATTATTACAGAAATATTCATTTAGTACACAACAGAGAACGGAGAGATCTCCCCATTGTCGATTACACTGAGACGGCATGGGACAAGTATGTAGATTTTAATAAAGGCATCTTTCCCTATATAGGTACTGTTACTAACAGTAAGCTGATACGTAGATTAACTAGAACCCTTGAAGCAGTAGTGAATGAGACTATTTCCGCCTTAGGCAATTTAACGGAAGAGCAGTCTGCTATGCGGATTGTTGTGCTTCAAAATCGTCTTGTCCTTGACGTCATCCTGGCTGATAGGGGCGGAGCTTGTAGGGTCATCGGATCAAGCTGCTGCGTATTCATACCAGAAAATTCGCCATCTGTATATAAAGCCATCACTCGCCTTCATAAGATTGTAAGCCAGATACACCAGAACCCAGGCACTTGGACTTGGTCCAGTTGGTTTTGGAATGCGGTATCAGCCTGGGGATGGAGAGTTTTATCCTTCCTAGGTATTGGCCTTCTCATACTATTCAGTTGCTGTCTATGTCTACAATGTGGACCAGCGATTTGTGGTCTGTGTGCCACATCGTGCATTCCACATCAAGATTTTCATTCAAGATCCCGGAAGAAGAAAGAAGAACAAATGATGCTATATGAACAGATCAATGGATTAATGAAGATTGATATCTCTTGAAGGGCAAGTAGGGGACAAGGAGGGAATGTGGAAATATGGATTTTTCTGGTCAGTTATGTCCCCTATCTTGGACCCCAACGGTCCCATGTGCATGTCACAAGTACATGTATGTTTCCCTCCAGTTCCAGTTATGAAGACGCAAACACATGTGCGTCCACCGTCAACATGTCCTTTGACAGATCCGCCATGAATAGGCCGGATATTCCATTCCTAAATATGAAAGGCCACCGGCTTTATATGGTTCACTTATGCCACTTTACAGTCCAGGCAAGTAGGCCCTGATTCTGTCATCAAAACTCCTCTTGCCTTCTGCCTCTGAAAGCTCCAGTCCGAGCCTGCATCTGTGACCATGAACTTTGTCTCATTCTCTGCGCGGCTCACGAAGCCTGACATCAGCCTACTCTCTGCCAAGAACTGTATTTCACCTTCGAATTATCTGCTTCCCCCTCAGCCGATGCATTCCTGCCTAGTAGTTTAAGTAAACATTCTTCCAGTTACCAAGCAAAAAGGCCCAACTTCTCTGTCCTCATGCAAGTAATTCATAGCCCTGTCACCATGGAATATTCCTACCCCCTCGCATTCAGTGTAGACACTTAGACGCTTGTCCACGCACGCACAGTCAGTATAGAATAGATTCTGTCCGAGAGTCCTTCTTTTGTGGATAACATAGTTCTTTAAACATAGGATGTTAGATATGATTTGGGATTAGGTTGACTTGACCCCCCAGACTTCTCGTCTCCACATATAGAGCTAAATGTCAAGTCCCCGTCACCCCCTAGTTACACGTCAATTACACGTCATACTGCTGCGCGCGCATCTATGCCAAGTATTATCTTATAGATCCACCTATGTATTACATCATAACCAATCATGTTTCTTTTTACTCATTATTACACCCATTTTCGGTTACGCAGACCAAACGTCAATGTCCTTATCAATTGTTACGCCTACTGTATTCACTTCATTATAATGTATGTACTATAAAAGTTACTTCTTGTCAATAAAGTATGTACTTCACTTCCTGAACCCCCGTGGTGATGGAACTTGAAGCATCCGATTATAATCGATTATTGGAATAAAGCCCATTCCGAAACTCTAATATCACGGATTCTGCCTCTCATTTTACCGAGCTATTTTATAATGTTTCTGTATCAAATTCAGTCCCGGTAAAGGAATTTTTATTTACCACAGCATCCTGGCTAGAGTTATGGGGACTTGCTGCCTCCATGCCAGAGGAGCTTGTTGCAAGACCGTAGGTTTCCCGATCTGTGTGTGGAGGAGCACATCCGGCCCTTAGGTGCGACTTGATGGGTGTGCTTTGACTGTAGCTCATAGTTTGTGTGCCCAGCGCCAAGCTGGGAACTCTTTCCTCGGGTGCAGCCAATGACGATGTCTGTGTGGCAGCCTCTGAATCCCTTACTATTGGGCACCTGTCTGAACCGTCAGCTGGTCTTAGTGCTGAAGTAGGTTTCACATTGGCTTTGTGCTCATCTAGGGGGCGTAGCGTGTCACCTCCCTGACTGCGTTTAACCTGATCCTCTGGGTCCTCTGGGTGAACGGGTGGGAGTTCCTGCTTAGAGATTGAGTCGTGTGACTTTCCTCTTGCATTTGAGGTCTCCAGAGGAGTGCAGTGGTTCGTGTACTTTGAAATACTGCACTGGTGAGGGTCTGTCGTTAAATTTCCTGGAAACAAGACTGCTGGGCCAGGTGAAGCAGGCCAGGTTTCACTGCCCAGAGCAGTGTTCAGAGGCGCCGCCCCTTCCTGCCTCGAGTTTGGCACCCTGAACTGTCACCAGGAAGTATGATGTGTGCGGCACTGTGCGCCACTGCCCGTCGCTGGCACAGCGATGAAGCCACATCCACGCAAACACTTGTACATGTAATTTTCGCCTTGGTCTGCAGTTTCTACTGGCCAGTGCGAGGCACATTGTGTTGCGAAACGTCCTCAACTTCCCTATCCACCATACGGGCAAACACTACTGGTCAGCTGCTCCCCTCCACCTCTGGCCGTACACCCAGGATCGGTCTTGTTCGATAGTACCCTGGCTTGGGCGGAAGTGTATTTAGCTTCCTCGTTATTGCTGGCAAAAACAATTCGGAAGCAGGGGCCCACTTTTTATGTCCATAAGGAAGTCTCCCTAGCAGAACAGGGTTGGGCAACTCGACAGACACCATAGCACCTCCCACAACTCTCCTGAATCACCCACTGAATATCTCCATCACCCTGGTGGAGTATTGGGGCTAGTGGGAGGTGAGTGTTGGGGGGGTAGCTGCATGGGGTAGCTGAGCGGGCTAGAAAGGTGGCGTATGGTGTTAACATCGCTTGTGGCGTTAATAAGCGATTAAAACCACTTTACACAGAAGCATTGGAGCTAGGTGAGAAAGGCACTGCTTGTGGCATGGTATTACTGCAAACTGCTTCATGTGCCCCTCTGTAGCCTGGTGTTTGAAATGGGGTTTCTGGTTGGCTAAGCCATGTAGAACCCACCATTCTAGTTAGAGTAAGATAACCCCTGATCATCCCCTTGGTAGCTTGGCTGAGCAATCAGGATTATCCCATAGGCAATGTGTAAAGAGTCTCTTTCTCTTTTTTTCTCTTTCGCTCTTCCACTCTCTTTCTCTCTTTCACTCTCTCACTCTCTCTCTTTCTCTCTCTCTTTCACTCTCACTCTCTTTCACTCTCTCTTTCACTCTCATGAGTTCCCTTCTTGTTAATTTAAATAATAGGTCGAGGCAGCAGGGTGAGCAAGACTTGTTACTATATCATGCACTTTGCCAAAAGCTGGTTGCTTCTGTGGTGTGCTGCTTTTGACAAGTTAATGTTGATTATCCACACAATTCCACACCACACATTCAACTCCACACATTTCCAATCCACACCACAATATTTGACACAAAACCACATAATGCAACGCAACAACACAATTACACAACATACCACATACATCCAATCCACACAAACAAATGTTTGCACTAAACCACACAATTCAGCTCAACAACACAATTACACAACACACCACATAAATCCAATCCACACCACAAAGTTCCACATCATGCCACAAAATTCAACCATGCACCACATAATTAAACTACACCACATACCACTCCACAGCACAAAATGCCAATCCACATAATTAAACTATATAATACACAATCCCAATCCACGTATTTCCAGTACACTCAATACCACACAATTACTATAAACATATTTCCACTGTATACTATGCCACATAATTCCACTACACAAATCCACTTCACATCACAAAATTCTACACCACACAATTGCCCAACTAATAATTCCTATCCAACCCACATAATTCCATTACATACCACATACATAACACATAGGTAAAAAAATTGTCATTTACAGCGCCAATAGCTCTAACTCAAGCAAATGCAAAACCTATTGCATTTCTAATGCTTGTTTAATAGGGTGGTTCAGTTGTACATAATGCCTTCCTGGTTATATATAAGATAACAAAAATGCTTATAACACTTTTCTATTATAACTTTCCAACATGCTGCACAGCAGGCACACTGCTCTCCACCATGGCTTAAAGGCATTGACAAAGCCAATAGCTCCTGCTAAACACTTACAAGGTCCCAAAGGCGAGACCTATTGGCTATGCAAATGCTTGTTATTTTGGTGATGGTTTGTCCCAGGTTTCCTTTATGCCCAATCAAAATTATCTTATCTCTCAACCCAGTGGGGGATGAGTTTATCACCTCTCATTAACTTCCTGTAACGCCCTGAACGTCTCAGGAGCGTTTAACAGACACGACAATGAGGACGCAACCACTTGTGAAGGGTTAGTTCTTTTAATGAAGGCAAATAAAATACAAAGAACAAACAAAAGTTATAGTCACTGGAATCCTCCAGGCGAAGTACGTTACCAGCCCACAGCACGGATGGTCCTAACCGTCCTCTGCATATACGCCGATCCCGGCGTATGCCAACAGAGGGCAGAAATGAAATGGCCGACAATGCCAATCGGTAGGCTGTGAGGGGCACGAAGAGTGTTGGGGAGAATCGAGGAGTCAGGGAAACACCCAGCCGGGGTCTCTACCTGAAGGGAGCAGCCGCTCAACCTCTTCCTCAGACTGCACCGGGACGCGGAGTCACCTCCTGGTGATGCGTCACCGATACCCCAATCACAAGCAAGAAGACTGAACCGAGAGCAGCCGCTCGATCGATCCTGTGGACTTCCGAGTCTGTAACGCGGCAAACACCTCCTGGTGTGCGTTACAGCTGGCAGTCCCTGTGTCTCTGGTCGGGCTGGGAGTTACGACTCCAACCAGCAAAAGCGCCACTGCGCTTGGACTCAGCCGAGTCAAAAAGCGAAGCTCAATGGTTGACCGGTAGAGCTTCCGGGTCCTTCACAGGTGACGATGGGGCAAGACACGGCCCAGGGAGTAACGACTCGACCTACCTCCGTTCTTGCCTTACTGGAGCACCACTCCGGAACACTGCTCTTCACGAAGCAGGTACGTCGGTGTAAACACAATATCCGACAGCCTTGTACCTCCCGGTTCCTCCCTTTATAGGGCGTGTTTTCCTTGAGTTATGTAACAGCTCTCCTGTTTACATAAGGGCGTGTTTCCCTTGAGTTATGTAACAGCTCTCCTGTTTACATAAGGGCGTGTTTCCCTTGAGTTATGTAACAGCTCTCCTGTTTACATAAGGGCGTGTTTCCCTTGTATGACAGGAATTCTTGACACTTCCTGTTCCTCTCAGCGGACAACTCATCTGCCACCTTGACATAACCCTGAATCTTTACTGGAAAAACTTTCTCCCTGGCCAACAACATAATATTTCCTCAGACTCCCCAAATCTTCACCTTCCATCATTTTGACATTCCATTCATCCTCCAAAAACGCATTTCCTTGGCAAACATCAATTGTGGCTATCAAGCATTCTTCATCGTACGCCTCCTAATCCATAGGATTCTCTTGAGAACTGACGGGAAAGCGTGATAAATAATCAGCTCCAGTGTTTTTACCACCCGGGTTCTATTCAATTTTAATATCATACTGTAAGAGTTGGAGCTCAAACTGGGAGTGTGGTCCCTTATAACGGTACCTCCAAGTATATTTACCAACAGTTTGTGATCAGTTTTAAGGGTAAATCTCCTTCCACATATAAAACATTTAAAAGATAACAAAACCCAACAACAGGTCAAATACTTTTTGATTTTCTTTCAATAACCTGGATGAAAAACCCACAATAACCTCATTTCCAACACTGCTTTTTGAAGCATGCGTGGCACCAAGTCTGTTATTACTTGCATCAACTATAATGAAACACTCTATTGTGGGATTAAAGCTTTCAACTCTACTGCTGATACAAAGTCATTTTTGAGAGCATCAAATACATCTTGGCAGGTGTTACTCCAAACAAACGTCTTTTTTTCTGGAGAAGTTCCCTCAAATGTACATTTTATGAACTTGGCATAGAACTCACAAACTTCAAGAATTGATGCCACCTATTCTTTGCTTTTGGGAGCTCTTGTAATAGCTTCTACCAACCCAGGTCTTGGTTCTACTCCTTTTTCGAAGATGACATGTCCTAAATATTCTATGCTTCTTTTGGCAACATCAGATTTTTCATATTGGTTACTATTCTAAATTTCTACAACCTTTATAACACAATGTAAAAGAGTTTATCATGATTAGCCAGGTCTTCCTCCTCCACCAGGATGTCATCCGGAATGTCACCACCCCTTAAACACTCTGGAGTACATTTTCCAACACTTGTTGGAAAACCGAAGCCAGTCCAAAAGACATCCTCTTGAATTGCAACGTGCCAACCGGTGATATGAACAATGTGATTTGTTTAGAGGACTCATCTTGTTCGATCTGATGGTAAGCAGATACCAAGTTGATCTTGCTGAACACTTTAGCGCCTTCAAACGTGGTGATAATGCCATCTATACGGGAAAGTGGGTGGGAATCTACCCATATTGCCTTCTTCAGGCTTCTCAGCTCTACACAGAGCCTTAACTGCCTATTCTTCTTCCATGCTATCACCACAGGTGATAACCATAAGGATGAATCAATAGGTTCGATTAATCCATCTTCACACATTTTTTTAAGAATCTCTGACAGCTCTCTATGAACACTGAAAGGCACATTCCTTACTTGTATTTGACCAGCATCACTCCCCTTTGAACCATAATTTTGTGTTTGAACACTGTGATACTCCCCAGTTTGTCACTGAACACCGCCTTGTACAACCTTGTCCAACAATTATTCTAATCTTGGTCAGCAGACTCCTGCTCAAGGAAAGCTCCATCTGTGAGCAAAGAAAGCTGAACCTTCCTTCCAGTCCTTCGTGTCATTCCAAACAAACCCAGATGATACCACCAAAGAATGTTTAAGTCCTTCCTGGCAACATATATATTCCCGAAAATAACTTTGACATTGAATTTCATGTGGCATTCAAAATAACCTATGAGCTCAATCCTCCTTCCATCGTATGAAACAGGGTTCCTGTCAGAAGGGAGCAATTTTCTTTCATCCCATGTTCGATGAAACAATTAATTGGTGACCAATTTCATTCTTGCCAACAAATTGATCGTCAGGGTTAACTTTACCATCAACCATGAAATTATCATGCAAGTCAATACAATTGGATTCTCCACCTTGTACTACCAAAACCAAATCCTTCTCTTCACTATGCTCATCCTCTAAACCTTCGCTAGATTCTTCGTCGGGAACCAAATTCACTTTATCCCTAACCAATTGACAAACCTCGGCAAAGTGCACAACTTTACCACAGGTTCTACATTTTACATTTATAGCCAGAGAAGAGCGACCATTTGCCCCATGCCTCAGATAACCACATCTTAAACACACAGTTTTCTGACTAAAAATACCTTCCTTACCTTCTTTTTTCTTTATACCCTTCTTACACTGCCCCTTCTGGTTGGAGTTTGAATTTTCTTCAACAGCCACACCACTCTGCCCCTTCCGTGTCAACTCTTTGCATGATTCGCGAGATAGGTCTATGCTCTTCACAATATTGATTATTTCTGTGAGTGAGGGATTCTTCAAAGTCAATAACTTTTTCTGAAACTTTTTGTCCCAGCAATGTATAACAATCTGTTCTCAAATAAGCGGAGATGTAAAACTCTCTAACTTACACTCTGCCTCAAGCGTACGTGAGAGTGCAACATAACTATCAATTGATTAGTCTTGATGTTATTGCCTTGTAAATAAAACTTGGCTGCACATCAAACTGTTTTTCTAGTGTTTTATTCACAGCCAACTTATATTCATTAACAGCTTCTAGATCCTCAACTAATTAATAAGTTGGCAAATGCACATATGAGGATTGACCCTCAAAACCTAAACTGTGTTCCAACAGGTATCTGTTGCCCCCAGTGGCAGTGAGGTATTTTATAAAGGGTCTGTACAAATTAGCCATTGAATGGGTGGGTCAACAGGTGTCTGCAAACATGGAGGAGGTGCACTGATACTCTGCATATTGTCAATGAATGTAGGAAGGAATGTGAACATGGCTACACCACAACAATATACAACCTGTAAAGTGGACCAAACACTTGTCACCCAAAAAAAACCTGTAAAATATATTAAAAGTGTCAATTTCTTGCTTCACTGTCAATATGTGTGTGTCACAGTTTAAAATACGCTGTGCACTATGCCAATACTGTGCCTGACACAATGCAGTTCTCAATCAGCTGTGATCATCCATGAACCCTTGTGATATGTTGAACGAGTGTGTGTGCTTGACAGTGTAGAAAGTGGTGCTGTGCTCTTTTCTCTACATTCCACATTCTAGGTTCCAGTCATATGGAATGTGAAATGTAGAGAAATTTTCACATCGCCACAACACAAAGGCTTTCACTGTGGTTTTCTTGCCATGAAAAGGAGAGAGAAAGTACACGTAGACTGTAAAGTGAGACCTGGGAAAGTGGCCACTTTATATGCCCTTTGTATGATGCATTATGACTCACTCTGTGCATTCCAAGGCACATTCACAGTTGCAGCTAAATCCTTAATTTATTGGTGGAGCACACAAAAGGTGGTTAAATTCACATGATTTTTGGAGGAAATGTGTTAGAAATAAACTTCAGATCCACAGTATGGCAGCACGCACCTGTACTCTGAAAACACCCTCTTACAAAAACTCTTGTCTACTTTTACCATCCGATACTGTTTGCATGTACCGTTTGCTGTTCAATGCTCTACAGCTTTCCTGTTTGTAGTGCTTGTAAATACGAAGCCTTTGGAATCCTGCAGTGCCCCCTGATGCAATGAGGTCCCGTAATGTGAAGTGCATTTTCCTAACCACCTGACTAGGGCCAGCGCGTGTCCAACTTGTTTAAGTAGCGCCAGGTACATCACACACACTCCAGGCCACTCAAGAAGAGACCTCAGTGTAATGTCTTTGTGACTGGTGTGGAATCTTGACCTCCGTTCTGGACGACAGAACGCTGGGTGTGAGAGTCAAGATTCCAGACAAGTCAGTTGGATGTGGTCCAGGCAATCCCCTCTATATGAGAGAGATTCTGAGGAAATAAATAAGCATTAACTCACCTGATGTCAGTATGATTTATTGAGAATACAGCACTGGCGACGAGCAGTATTGCGGAAGTGACGTCTGTGAGGTAATCTGGAAATCTGGTGCCATACATGAGCCATTGTTGGCGTCGCTGTGGTGGCATGAAGGAGTCGCAGTGGCAGCACAGAGACTTGTTTGTGTTGCGGCGGCTGGCAGTGGGTGAGCCCGGATGCTGGTTTTAAGCTTTTGTTGGCGTTTGACTGGACCGTGTTGTGGTGCATGCGTGTCATCACGAGCTGTTGCATGAGGGTTAGACTAGCGGCACAATCTGTTGAGTGACACATCGACCGGAGCAGCGTCTTAAGGTAATAACACTGCTGGGCAGAAACATGCCCAATCGTCTGTAAAAAAGCAACGCAGCATCACGCCGTGGCAGCCATTTTGCAGCGCTGGGCAAGATCTCTGGCTAATCATTGAGATTATGCTGTATTAATACCATCACGATATATTACTGTGGAAATTTGATTACACCAACAGCATCTGTGAATCAATACCAGTGATTCACACACTTGCAACATCGGAATCAACAAATGTAAGATAGTTTGTTACCATAATCCTGGATATCAGCAGGATTGGTGAATCATCTTCAGTCATTCACACACTGTCAACAAAGAAGTTAACACAAACAGGTCTCCATGGTCAGATGAGCCACTGTGACCTAATCAGGTCTCCGTGCTGACGCAGCGACCCCAACATGGCTCCCGTATGGCACCAGGTTTCCAGATTACCTCACAGGCGTCCCTTGCGCAATCCCGATTGTTGCCAATGCCATATGGGAATTAAGAACTGATCATCATCTGTTAACTGAGTTATTTACCACAAGTGAGTGTCGAAGAGTCACACCAAGAGTGGCGAAATGGCAATATAGGTTTCAGGATTTGCAATTCCATGTAAAATATATTCCAGAAGCTAGCAATGTTCTTGCTGATTGTTTGTCAAGATTACCAGTGCACATTGATGACTCTCAGTTAAACAATTCTGATACAGATAAAGTAATATCCATTTGTGAAATTTCGGAAGGATGATTAGCCAAGAATCATTGGAGAGAAGCTATTGTAAGTGATAATGAAATACAATTAGTTGTGAAGTACATTAAATCTAGGTGACTGAAGAAAAGTATATTGGATGAAAATGTATTAGCGTATTGGCATGTAGAGAAGGAATTATATGATGGTAATGGGATGTTGTTACATGGTGAACAGTTGGTTGTTCCCAGTGGGTTGAGACAGCAAGTTCTAGAAATGGCTTATGTGGGACATCCAGGTATGAGTAGCCTGAAACGTAGGGTAAGGTCGGATGTTTGGTGGGCAAGTGTGGACAAGGAAATTGAAGAAAAGGTAAGATCTTGCATAGAGTGTGCAACGAGTGATAAGTCACAGAAAATTGTCAAGTTTGTGAAGACTCCCATGACTAGACCTAGCAGAGTGTGGGAAAGAGTATCATTGGATATCGCTGGACCCATGTGTTTGGCCAAGTGTCAGGTGTTTTGTTTAGTTCTGATTAGTCAATTGTGTCTCATTGGCCAGAGGTGAAATTTGTTAATCAGGTCACATCTAAAAATGTCATTTCATTCTTAAAAGAGGTGTTTGAAAGAGACGGATTCCTGAGAAGTATAGTGACGGATAACAGGGTCCAGGTAACATCCTTGGAAATTAATGGATTTTTTTGGCAAGTCATGGGGTTGATCACATTCGCACATTTGAATACCATCCACAAAATAATGGCATTGTGGAAAGATGGATAAAAGTAATAAAGGAAGGGGTTGCAGTTAGCTGTAGCTTCTGGAAAGAATTGTTAAGAAACTCTCCGAGAATTGTGGGCAGTTATCGCAATACCCCTGGGGAGGTGGGAGGAAAATCTCTATTTAAAAAGATGTGTGGAAGACCAGCTGGGTGCAATATGAAACAATAATGGATGTTGGATGTAGTTGAGAAAATTAGACAACAAATGTTGTGTCATTAATATATGGAGTGGTGAGACAAAAGCCAGTCCTGCTTGTCAAATTAGAGACGAAGTTATGGCTAAGTCCAGTAATCAGAGGTGTGAGGGACCTATTATGCAAGGTAATTAGGTTTGTGTGAGAAAAGGGAGGTATGTAAGAGAAGGGGAATCCAAGTTCGCGGAGCCCATGAAAGTTGTTAGACTGGTTAACGATGTGGTGGAATTGACTGATGGAAATGTATGGAGCATGAGCAAGATAGCTGTATTGAAGCGATGCTTATGGCATAAGGAAGGAGGTATAAGAGGCTCAGATAATGATACAAGTACACACAATGACACATTCACCAAGGAGAGAATGTCCACTAAGGAGCGAATGAAAATGGAGTCGAGTGTGGGTCAAAGGAATGAAAGATTGATAACACAGTTGAGATGCTCTCCTGGTTGGAATAAGGATTATGTCATGTCCTAAAATATGGTTATTGACATACCTTGGTACACCAATGTATATGAGTGTGGTTACATTACAGGCACTTTAAGTAGAAGTCAATGTATATATGTTACTCAAACTTATAAGCATTTATTGTGTAAGTCAATGTAGATATGTTATTCAAACTCATCCACTGTTTTGTTTACAGAAGGGAATGTGTAATATTCTCGTGACTGGCGTGAGATCTTGGCCACCGTTCTTGATGACAGAACGATGGGTGCGAGAGTAAAGATTCCAAGCGAGTCAGTTGGACATGGTCCAGGCGGTCACTTCTAGATGAGAGCGACTCTTCAGAAATAAAGAAGCATTAACTCACTTGATGTTGGTATGCTTTATTGAGAATATGGCACTCAGCTATCTCACTAAAGCCTAATACCTCCACCTGGATTCATAGATGCCAGGATCTGTCCCTCACCCAAAAAACACCCATCCAGTCTCCCAACGCCATGCTTCTTTACTGATGGTACCGTTTTATATGGATGTTTTACTGCCATAAGTGGGAAATAGGGAATGTTTTTCATGTGTCAGGTCCACCAATGCTCATCGGATCGAGCATGGTTCAGACACATTAGTATAGTTTGAGTCAGTCAATCATTAGCCCTAATGGCCTGTCACTGGGTCCTTCTAGATAATATGAGTATGTGCCTGTGGCTTTTAAGCCCTCCTTAGCACCACCCTGAGGACCCATAGGCTATAAATTCTCTTTGCCAAGCAACTTCTCTAGTAGGGATTTTTTGCCCTGCACTAAAATCAGGATCGGCATTGTATGGAACACTGCAAAATTGTCAGAACAACTGTTTTTCCTCACTCCGAGACACACACACACTAAAGGCAGGGCCACAGGAATTATGTGCTTTTGCAGCCGCAGCGATTTTCGCATAATTATAGATTTGCCACATCAGCTGTCACATAACCTACAGATTTTAACAACAATTTTTTTTTTCTAACTCAAAGGGTTCAAAAGTTACTAAAATGCAGCGACGTTTTGCCACTCAGTAGAAGGCGCTTTGCAAAGCTGGATTGGTCAACTTTCTGTTGCTCATGGCAATATTTGGGTGTTTAATTGGTATCAGTGAGGTGCATCTAATGCCCAGGAAGTGCTACCAGGTTTTAAAATTGACGAAATAATGAAGTAATACTGTTACAAACTGTGCCGCATTGTGCCACATAATTTTCCTTTTCTTGTTACATAATTTGGGCCTCTCCTGCCGCATAATTCCAGCGGCCCTGACTAAACGGAGCGGTGCACTCTTGGGTGCGGGGCATCTAAGTATTAAACCATCGTGCTTCTCGGCTCTACTGGTACAGCGACCACCCAGGTACGGCTAAAGTGACCTAACCCATCCACAGGCAGATAGCCAATCATGTAACCTATACGTGTTTCCCACTGACTATTGACATCCATTGTGTCAAATTACCACTCGGTGTAAGCCCTCTCCTGTCAATCCGAGCCGCTGGGTACCAGGAAAACCAGGCTTCAAGTAAATATTAAGCTTGTGTTCTCGGAAGTAAGAAAAGCCCGCCACATAGACTTCACAGGCCTTATCACCTGTCAGAGTCGAAGCATCACTCACATATCACCTGTACCTTAACTAAAATTGCCTCCGCTCTCCTCAATTCCCAGTACGGGCCGTCCTGCATGCCGTCACTCCAACCCTCCAACTGCTGCTGAGGGCACTCACATCCTGACGGGCAGGTGACCTCCACACCCCGACCCCCGCCGCCCCCGTGGGGATACTCGCCTTCCTCCGATGCTCCCGGAAGTCCTCGCGGTCCCATTTCTCCTTCAGGTACTTGTTGGTGGCTGGCAGAAGAGGCTGGTACGCCCGGTGCATGCTGCCAGGGACAGCTGGTTACACATAGCGGGTCAACAACAGGCTTTATTGCAGGGAGGGGGTGAGGGAAGCCGAAAGAAGCTTGCCTCAGGTTACCTTTCAGCGAGCGCTCACTCGAGGAGGTGCGACCGGCGCCACTGGGTCCTAATGTCTACCTGTTACCTCATCTGGGCGGAATTAAAAGAACACAGGGGCGGAGGGATACCGCTGGGCCACAGTGTCTTTAAGGGAATGCTGTCTTGACCGGAGACCTAACATCCAGCATAGTGAAGAGGAAAGAAACGAAGTCGGGTTTACTTAAGGCAGGCTCACTTCAGAGTGTTGTCCAAGTCGTGGCTCAGAAGGATCATACCCTCTCTGGTCCTGGAGGTGAACCTTGTTCTGGGCGCACAGAAGGGACAGGAATGTCTGAGGTTGCCAATGAGGAAACCGGACCCCAGGGGTGACCAGGTACCTCCAGCAGGAAGGCCGGATCCTTTCAGACTTCCAAATAACCCCTAGGAAAATGAGGTCATTAAGGCGCACTGAGTCCAAATGTATTTTAAGAGCACATTCTGAAAACCTGGCACGTCTGGCCGCCGTGGAGTACGTTTGACACTACAGTGCCCACCTCACTCCTGTTCAGTACAGACACTATCTCCAGTTCTGTACTTGCCACCTTCAAATCATTCCCTTTCAGGTGTTTAATTTCATTAGTTCGATGAAGGCAAATCAAGACTACACCACCCATAATGCATTAGTTGATCACAGGAACGTTCAGGACTGGAAAGTGTGTTCAGAAGAATTGAAGTTAACACTGAAAGTACTGAATCTATAGCATAGCCAAGTTCCAGACAGGAAACAACACAGCGGCTATCTCAGTCCCTGTTGTTGGGGTATGTACTGCACGTGTGTAGCTGGGAGTCAGAGGCGAGTCACACCAGGTCAGCAAATGACAGCAAAGGACTCATGCCAACGTCACAATAATGATTTTAAACAGGAGTCTGAGAAAGGTTGACAGGCAGTGCTTTAAATGAGCATTTACTGAATACCTGTACTTCTATAATGTTAATGGGAGAGTGCCTGCACTTCTCAGTAGCACATAGGTACATGGGGCCAATTGGAGTTGCTGCCTATCTTTGGCAAATAAAAACACCTACACTCAAGTGAAAAGTGCAAAAGTCTATGTTAAATAACACATATATTTGAAAGCAATTTACAGTAGGTTATCATACTTCGATAATATAAGCATCCATGAGAAAGAATAAAGTGCTCATTTAAGTTAGTTTAACTGTCGATTTAACGGAAAAATAATACACTAGCATTGAAAGGCCTGTTTTCCACGTTGATCTGTTGTTTTGCACAAGATGTGTTATCTCTTTTACTGCAGATGCTGTAACTTTCTAGAAGCCTTCTGTTAGTGAATAGGCATTTGTTTTGTATTGTGCAACTGACAGTGAGGTTTTCACCAGGAGGAGAGGAGACAGCAGGAAGGATGATTCATGGGAAGAACTGTCTGAACCACAATAGGTGGATGAAGTATCTTTTCAAGGACTTGTCTCTTCAAGCTATTGTGAAGATGTGAGATACTGGGGAGTTTACTCACTGCCAAGGGTATACTGAAATCCTATTGGAAGCTGCGAACAAAGAATATGATACTAATTGCCAGCTACAAATTATTGAATTTATATTAGTGCAAGTTCCTAGACAAGAGGAGCTCTTCTCTCACTCGGAGATCAATCTCTGAGTTTCTTGAGACCATATCTTTCTTCATGGGAGATTGCTTAACCTATTTCTGTTTTATTAGATGTCTGCTGATTTACAGCTGGGGATACTTTCCAGCTTGATTTTTTCTCTTTATTGATGAGCAGAGGCTTTATGCTTATGCGTTTATTTTCTCATCAGATCTCTTTATTGGGTTTCTGAACTAACACTATATACTAATTCATTCTAATTTAGATTAGGGAAATTCCTTTATGGCACCTGCTTGCTGTATAATCACATTATTATCTGTTATACTTACAAACATTGTATTCTTATATTGACATACTGATTATTTTCATCACCGATACTTAAAAGACTAATGCATATGGAATAAGTAATCAAAGCTCAAGAAGTTGATAAATATAACCCTTTAACTCACAAAGTTTCTCTTTGGCTGTACTAAAAGTCTTTAGTTATTTCATTGCCTATATGGTTAGATGTAGAGGATCACCCCTTTTCACTTCTCCTGGAAAATGTCCATACAACCAATGGCAGGGGTTATTTAATAATTACACCCGAAGATGAAGAAATTGAAAACCCCACTCTGTCAGTGACTACACCTCTTTCGTGTAATTTAAACCATTGATTAAAAGTATGCCACCGATCTGCTGCTCCTTTGAATTAAACCACCTCCAGGCAGGGGTGTAGTTATCATTGGTACAGCAGGTGCAGTGTCACCAGGGCCTTGAGTGGCCCGGTAAACCCTGGAAATTGCTGTATTTTACTACCACAATAGCAGTCAAACTGGTCATTTTCCATGCTTGCACCAAAGCCCCTGGAATCGAGATATGCTACTGCCTCCAGGGTGCTGGTTGCCCTCTCATGCAGATTTCTGACCAGAGTACACACCACCGTTCCGCATTTATCACTGAAACTATAACATCATACCATTGTGTAAGTTGTATCAATTTTGGTGCAGCCACAGAGCACTCTAATTTGTGTAGGAGACGGAAAAGTAATGCTCTAAAGTTTATATATAAACACAGAATGACCTAGCATCTTCCTTACGTTCAATGTTGTATTGTTCCAGGCCTTTGCAGCAGAAGGGTGAAAGCCCCCCTCCCCCTGCCCCTTTCTAAGGCTAGGGTCCTTTGATCTCAAAGTTTACTCTCCATAATATTATGTACATTTTCCCTGCAAGAATGCAGGACCTGGCTTGTGAACTGCTTTGCGCGCTTAACATAGTGCCGCAATTGTAACTTTCTAATTGACCAGATACCAATGCAGCACTGAGAGCAGGCAGGGGCCACGTGGGTCCGATCCTTTTAATTTATTCAGACGTCTAGATGTGCTCTTCTGAGATACATGCAGTCTTTTCTTCATTATCAGAGGCCCAGGGTTTGGTGCAATAATTATCGCACCATAAAAACCAACACAATTTGTTTGGAATTTAGTGGGCGTCGTCATTACCACCCAGCAGTAATTACCTCATACCCCAAAAATGGGAATGAAGGTGAGGATTTTGGTGTTTACCACACTACAATCCACGTCCCATATTTTATGGGATTTTTTTCCCCTGATGAATTTCAGCAGGTTGCATCTGTCGATACTTATCCAAGGATTGCCATTTTAACTGTAAAACTCATATTTCCAAAATGTGCAGTTATAGGGGTTGCACACATGGGATTTTAGCAGGACACTCGAAATCAGGACCACCGTAGCTCTGATTTCGGCAGTCTCAAATATACGGTATCACAAGTGATGAAATCCCATGCTGGTTACTTTGTATACTTAATGGAGCTTTGTTATGTTTTTTATATATCGGAAATCCTCTATTTTTACCGGGTCCAGTGCATCGGGACATTCCTCTAGCTCCACTGCTCTAATTATTTAGGAAAAGAACCAAGTATCCATGCTGCGGTGGTATTTATTTATTTTGCTCGTAATCTTTTTATTGAACATTTCCAGTTAGGAACAACAGAGTGCAACATGACAGCGACCTAGGACCAATTGGCACAAAGTCCGTGTACATCAGGCGGCACCAGCAGAATGCTGCAAGGAAATGGAAGGGACACAGTGAGTGAACAGGTGCGCCCATAGGTCACCTACGGCGCAGCATGCCACAAATCGAAGAAGAAACGAAAGGATGAAAGAGAACAACAGAACGACATCAAATTATAACAACTCCTGGTCGAAGCTGTTTGAGTGAGTTCGAGGATGGATTATTACTCCTCAGTAGGGTGGAGGAGCTGGATATTTTAAGGGGGAAGGCTGAGGGGGGTCCAAGCACACGGTGAAGGCCTCAAACGGGTCTCAAAGAGCTGCATGTGCCACAGCTGCAGTAGATTGAGGCATGCAAGTTCCATTCGGGTTGAGTAATGGAGTAATGTCTCAATTGGCGCGAGATACGCTGAAATTTAGCCTCGGCGTGTGTTTGTTTGAGTGAGAGTTGCTGCATCGCCAGGGCATGCTATAGACAAGTGAACCACTGAGCAATGGAAGGGCCCAAGGGGCTGTCTTTTTTCACGCTAGTGCGACAAGCTATCGTGCAGCAGGAAGTGTATATCCTATAGTGGCTTTAATGTGTCCTGGGATTTCTTTCTAGTAAGTAGTGATGAGGCTAAATGACCACCATATATGACAGAAGCCTCCTAGTGCGCCAAGCCGCAGCACCAACATAGGGAAGTTGAGGAGGGGTGTATATTGGAGAGGCGTGCCAGTGTATAATACCATTGGTACGTGAGCGTATACACCGTCTCTCTAAGGGATAAGCCTCAATTGCTTTCGGGTATATCCCGCTAGAGAGCATGCCATTGCTTAGGCGAGATACCCTCAGTAGCTGTCCCCTGCCAGCACTACCGATAAGAGTAGGCTTGTGGTGCCGTAGAGTGCTATAGTGTATGGTATGTAGTAGAGATCAGTCCCCTAGAGTCAGCGTACGCCCCTACCAGTTTTTCGAAGGGAGTGTAGTCACTCCCGTATAGTTGGAGGGATGAAGCACCCAATGCCGCAGGTGACAGTGCTGTAGTCTCACCGTTTCTGGGATTGCATTGTTTAGAGTTCTTGATGGAGAATCCTACAAACGGGTTGTGCAGTGTCCGACATTCTCCCTCCCCTCAGCTAGGAAAGGACTGAGACAGCCGTGCAGGTGTAAAGTCAGGATTATGCACAACGGGTGTCTTGTGCAAGGTAGTGAGCCCCCTTTTAGTCGCTAACTTATTCCATATGTCAAGCACCGTTTGAGTGGGGGTGGCCAGGTATGCCCTGCGTGGGTGGTGTGCTTAGGTAACCAACTAGATTTTACAAGAGTTGGCATGCCACAGCACGGTCCATAAGAAGCCAGTGCTTTTCACTCATGCACCACCCATTCCAAGATGTACCGTAGGTCCGCGGCCCTATAATATTCAGAAAGGTTGAGGCAAGCCAGTCCACCCATATCCCGTGGCTGCATCAGTAGGGAGAGAGAGATTCTCAGCCATTTATCCTTTCCTTTATTTGGAATGATGTCCCTTTGCAGATGAAGGATATCCTCCTGGGGAAGCAGAGTTGGCAAGGTCTGGAAACGATAGAGTAGGGAGGGCATTCATTTTTACCACATTAATGTGGCCCAGCCAGGAAATGTAGGGATGTTTCCACCGCCTGAGTTCTGCCAAGATGGATCTCTGAAGTTGAAACCAATTGGCTTGCGTCCAGGAGGACAGCTTAGGAATCAGGGTGAGACATAGATATCTAATTGTAGTGGCGGACAACTGAAATGGTGATCGGCCTTGTACAGCAGGGAGGTCTTGCAGGGGTATGGTCAAATTAGGCACACAGGACTTGGACATATTAATTTTGAAACCTGACACTGCTTCAAATTTGGCAAGGCAGTCACTAATCGCTGGTATAAAGATTGCAGGCTGCGAGATAGAGAGCAAGAGGTCCTCCGCAAATAGACTGATCTTGTGAGTCAGACCCCCAAAGGGGATGCCCACCACATCCTCCATGCGGCAGATAGTCATGGCTAAGGGAGTCACCATTATGGCAAATGAGGGCCGACAACGGGCAGCCTTGATGTGTGCCCCTGAGAATTTTAATGGGGGTCCTGCGGCACCCATTGAGCCAGATGGTAGCTATTGGGGCGAAATAGGAAGCCATAATCTTAGCTGTCACTCCCGGTCCCAAACCTATCTTGCCCAAGACTGACCTGAGGAAGGACCAGTTCACCCCATCAAAGGCCTTCTCTGCATCAAGCAAAAGGGGAAAGGCCGGGATGTTGTGATGTTAAGATTTCTCAATTAAGTGCGCAATCTGGCGCATGTTGTCCATCTCGTGTCAATAGTGAATAAAGCCCATGATCGGGGTCAATAAAACATGGCAAGTATCGCTCCATCCTAGTTGCCAGAATTTTGTTGATGATCTTTGCATCCATGTTAAGGAGCACTCTGGGGTGACAGGAGCAGCATTGGCTAGGGTCCGTCCCTGGTTTGGATATAAGGTAGATCGCTGCCTCCGCCATAGTGGGCGTAAGGCTTGTTTCCTCCTTGAGGGTGTTAAACAGCTGAAGCAGATGGTCTTGCAGGTCAGGTAAAAACAGCCAGTAGAAGCGGACTGGTTACCCACTGTGACCCAGTATTTACCAAAGGGAAGGGCCTGAATCGTGCTGCGGAGCTCCAAAAGGGTGATTGAGGCCTCAAGAAGCTCCACATGTGGGGGGTGAAGGGTTTCCCAATCGCAGGTACTCCTCTATCAGGGCCGGAGATACTTTGTTGCTTGCGTAGAGAGACTGATAGTAGTCATGAAGGGTCCCACTGCTTGTCACGATTAGAGATCGCCAAGTCCCCGTCTTCCACTCGGAGTTTAGCAACGTGTGCTTTAGCCTACGTTTGATAAAGCCGTCTAGCTTGCATCAAGCCCACCTAGTTCGCTTACCATCAAAATAGTTCTGCTTGAGAACTAAGAGGAAGTGTTCAGCTCTTTTGGTACGATGAGCCCTCATTTGACAGTGCAACACAACGGGTCGCCACTTGTTGTGTTGAGTGGGAGGGGAGTGGTCATGCCATTGTAACGCTTTAATCTCTGTTTGCCAGGTTAGTCTCTACCAGTCCTGCTTCTCTCGCTCTGAGCAACAAGGTATCGGTTAGGGCGTTCAATGCTAAATACTCATGCGGGCCATGTATCAGCTGGTGGAGGAATAGGATGTGCACTGTACATCCTGCAAAATGTGAAAGCAATAGCCCTGAGCAGTGGTCGACCTAGGGAAGAAAAACAGACAATATCAACTAAAATCAGTGGACCAACCGGGTCTAACATGGTCATCCGCCTCCAGGGGGAATCGGCACCCATATGCCAGATTCCAGCTTGAGGAGTCACCCGCCCGGGGTGCGAATAGTGGGGAGGTGGCATCAAAGAGAATCTGAATTGGAACTTGTGGGCATAGTCAGTGCTACCTCTAGGCCCCGCAGCTCGAGGCATCTGTTGCACAGGTCTTAGCAGAGAGGGGGAGGCCTATGCTCCCACATCTAAAAGTCATGGCCTTACAAAGAGCTGGAGGAGGACAGGGCCAGGGAAAGGTCCTTCCTGTTCTGAAGGTATTGGATGATGTCCCGCTTGGTCTCCTGAGACGCTGCCTCTTCTTGTCCCCTGCCTGGGCGCTGGGACCACACTGTGGTCCAAATGGGTCGCAGGTCTTCTCTAGTGGACATGAGATAACAAGGCATCTTTGTCCTGTCTGTTGGTTACGAGTCCTAACAGTTGCTTCGCTTCCGTCAGAGAGCGTAGTGCGCTTCATTAACCATCTCACATGAACAGTAGGGCGAAGGAGTGTTCCAATTGATATTGAGTGTCTATCTCTCGTAGCTTGTCAGTGATTGGTCTGAAATTGCATAGTCGGCGTAGTGTAACAGTGGAAAGATCTTGGAAAAGATAAATGGTGTGACCTCGGAACCCCAGCCTTACCACTGGAGGCACGCAGGATGGCTTCTTTCTCATTGAAAAAAGTGAACATGCATCAGTATGTCGGGAATGGAGGCAGGGCGTCCAGGAATAAAGCCATGTGGTGAGCCCCATCCAGGGCCAGAAGGGTCACCTCTTTGCCCCCACAGATCATTTGCGGGAGCTCGGAGGTGAAGGCCAGGTTGTCAATTCCTTCTGCCCCTCTGGTCACACTTCTGATGCAAATGTTTTTCCGCCAGCTACTATTTTCTAGGTCCTCTTGTTTAGCTTGTAGTTCTATTTGTTGGTCTTTAAGGGACCCCAACTGAGGCCATAGCATTTTTTGGTCTTCAGAGCGAGCATCTACCATTCATTCTGGGTCATCTATCCTTCCCGGATCTCGGAGACAACTCGCCAAATATCTCTGATGCTGGATTTGAAGTCCACCTTAATTTAGCCAATTTGAGAACAAATCTCCTGCAGAAAATGCTCCATGTAGTCCTGTGAGATTGGTAGTGTGGACGAGTCTTAGCCATGAGTGTAGAGGGGTGAAGCCGGGACCTCCAAGTACCCCAGGGGGGGCCTTGCTCCAGAAAGAGGTCACCGGATTGTCTTTGGCAGTTTTGGGGCACGGCATGGTGTTGGAGCACCGAGGTGGCAAGCATTAAGAGTCAATTAAGTCTGGATGTCTCTTTTGCTGTAACCTAGGACAAAGCCTACTTGACAAGTCCAGCTGTAGACCTGCCCTGCTGGTGGGGTGTAGACTTGATAGCGGTCCGGCACAGGGCAGGTGGAGGAGAGTACAGCTGGGCACCTCTGTTTTTCACAGGCCAGGTAGAAGTAGTTAGAGTGTCCCCAGGCCGCAGTCTCCTCTCAAGGGCATAGCATTCCCTTTGCCAAGGGGGAGCCAGGCAAGGAGTACAAAGGTGACCACAATCGCTACAAAATCTAGTTCATTAGACCCACTCCTGGCCATACTGTTCCTGAGGAGAGTGCAGTCCTAACGCAGCCAATCTCTCAGCCCGGGCTAGCCTCCTCTCTTAGGCCCTAGACATCTGTAGGGCAGTGGGCTTAAAAGAAGGAGGGTCAGAAGACTACCACTGTGGACAGGCAGAGAGGCCCGTCTCGCATCATGAGTCTGTAGGTTTTGCACAGACAGGGCAAGTACCAGGTGTGACCTTTAGCAGGGTGGTCACTGAGGTCTCTGCCATTTGGTGTGCTCACTGGCCCCAGGCTAGCTCCACCTCATTGCACTTTAGCAGTGTTTTTCTGGCCAATATTGTCCCACACTGGCCCCAGGGACTGCGCTCAAGGCAAGGTGACAGCCAGAAGGTGACGCAAGCAGGAGACAGGCCAAACTCCCATGATCTATCTGTCTTCCTGAAGCTTCCCAGGCCAGTCAAACTGTGTAATAGCACCCCAGTCAGCCAAAGCAGGACTAGGCAGGCTCACCTGCTCAATGCCAGTAAGATTAATAGGGTGTCCCAGTGTCGTGCAGAACCTGAGGAATTAATACTATATAACAACAATTGCTGTAGGAAAATGCACAATTTCTTTCAAGCCAGAATATTTATATCCTGATTAACTAAAAAATGCCTATCAATGGTGTGACATATATTATTACAAAAAATGAAATAATAATGAACACAGATACCATCATCATCATTCACAGCTTTATTTCGGTTAAAAACCATAAAAGCACAGAAATATAATACAAAGATACAATGATAAAAATTCATATTACATACTCAGCCATAATACAATAGATAAAATAATTAAAATGTGCTTAAAAAATAGTATCAACAATGAAAACAGTTAATGACCAGGAAGAGGGACAGTAGATCTATAAATAAAACAACATAATGCTACTCATGGTTTGCCTTAATCATTACATTTCTTGCGAACCGTATAGAGAGAAGAAATCTCGAAGTGGCAAAGGCAAACACAGGGGTCGTATCATATTTTAATAGTCTAAAAACTTCCCTGTAGTCCCTAAGACCTCTTAATTTACAAAGGGAAATAATCCATTTAGATCGGGCCCTGTTATAGGAGGGACAGAAAAGCAAAACATGCACATCTTTCTCCTCTACATGCTCGCAGTCAGGGCAAGGGCACCACCTGGATGACGAGGGCATCCATTTGTTTGTCAAAGCCCTCAGAGGTAAAGATCCGTGTCTGAACTGAAGATAAAGTTTTTTAGCAAGCGAGGGCTGGATGTCATCCAAAAACTTTTCAAAAGCATAATAATCCTTGACCTCCAAGAATTTAAGAGACAGCCTGCCCATGCTAGAGTCCAGATCACGGAGATTCAGGTGATGCTGTTTAAGAATGCCCCAAAACGCCCTCTTGCTAGTCAGAGAGCAAGAAGTTTCTGGTGAGGTCCACAAATCTTCCCTATGTATAGCGTAGCAGAGTTGTTTGACATGTTTAAGCCACGCAATTTTGCCCGATCCCCTTATAGACAAAACATTAACTAACTCCTCCTTATAGCTTAATAACTCTGGAGTAGACCAAGTCTCCTCCAGTAAAACAGAGGTCGATGAAGAATAGTCTCCTGTATAGGACACAATCCCAAATCCAATCTTAAGGGGATCAAAGGGGTGCTCTTAGGGAGGTTTAAAAGACGTCTAATAAAATTATTTTCGGTAACGAACATAGAGCTGGCATTAACGTGGCCCCAGAGCTCTACACCGTATAATGCTGCTCCCCTGGCCTGGGCCCTATAAATTTCCACTGGGGGACCCACGGGTTTATAAGAACATTCATTAAAAACCTTTAGAATTCCACCTGATAATTGTATTAATTTAAGATTAGCCTTAACCATATGGGAATCCAACTCCATCCTGTCGTTCAGGGTAGCTCCCAGATAATCAAATGTGGAGACTTTCTCAAGAGAACATCCCTCCAGATGTGGACGGGGATAGGTTGATGGTTTGGAATTAAAAACCATATATTTAGTTTTAGAAAGGTTTATTTCCAAATTTCTCGAAGAGCAGAAAGAACAAAAGGCCTCCAATGTTCGCTGGGCTCCCATTGGAGATTTTGAAAGTAGAAGGGTGTCATCAGCGAACATTAGGGCCGGCATTCTACGTGCTGCTAGAATCGGGGAATCAAGATCCTTTGCCTCCAAAAGGTGAGTAATCAAACCATTGATGAATAGAGTGAACAAGGTAGGGGCCAACACACACCCCTGCCTAACACCCCTGTCCACCGGGAAGCGCGCAGAGAGCTCACCATTCCTACCATAGCGAACCCTTGCAAACGTTCCAGAATGGAGTCGCTTGAAGCCCATGTTACGCAATGCCTTAGCTCCTTTATCGAACTCTCGTCTTTTCTTGACCCCCAACAGGCCGGTTTAGGCCTGCACATTCTACTGAGCTGGTCATACTTGCTGTTATGAATGAGCTCCGTAGGGGGGCCGATAACAATCTCTCCCAAGCCCTCGTCCTTTTAGATCTCTCGGCCGCCTTTGACACGGTCGATCATACACTTTTGATCGACCGGGTCAGGGATGCGGGCATTCAGGGCACGGCCTTAAAATTGATCTCCTCTTTTTTGGGGAGCCGTTCGCAGGCCGTTCGCCTTGACGCCTTCTCCGCCAAAAGGACCACTCTAACCTGCGGTGTGCCAAAGGGCTCTTCTCTCTCTCCTCTTCAATTCAATCTGTACATGGTTCCTTTAATCCACTCTCTTCGCAACTTTGAGGTAGTCTGCTTCAATTATGCGGACGACCTTCAACTTGTGTTCAACATTAACTCCTCCCGCACGTCTATTTCTAGCTTTCAGGCCACTCTATGTTTCATCAGGGACTGGATGAACGCCAGCCAACTCAAGCTCAATCCAGATAAGACCGAGCTGGTTTGGACCGGCTCTTCCAATCCCTGGAACAATAATTTCTGGCCCCCCTCGTTAGGAAATCCTCCTTTACCTACCAAGTCAATTAAAAGCCTTGGAGTAATAATCAGTAATGACTTGTCCATGAAGCCTCAGATCGGTGCAGTTACATCCTTATGCTTTTTCCATCTCCGCAGAATTCGCAAGATCTCAAGATTTCTCACCATCGAGGCCCTCACTGTGATTCCCATGGCCTTAGTCATTTCTCGGATAGATTATGCCAACTCCCTCTATGTTGGCATTCCTGTCTATCAACTCCATCGCCTTCAACTGGTCCAGAATCAGGCCGCGCGACTCATTGTTCATCAACCACGCACTTAACATGTTCGCCCCTTGCTGAAACATCTTCATTGGCTTCCAGTAGCCAAACGCTGCTTGTTTAAATTGGGCTGTACTATTTCTAAAGCCCTAGCAGGTCGGGGGCCTGCTTTCATCTCCTCCTTAACCTCTCGTTACACCCCGACTCGTGCTCTTCGTTCGTCTCATGCCAACTTTCTCACCACCTTTCGCTTTAACCGGAAAAAACACGGCGGACTCAGTTTTTCCTGTTTGGCACCTCAAATGTGGAATTCCCTTCCCTTGGAACTTAGACTTGAAACATCTTTGCCACACTTCAGATCCCTCCTCAAAACCCTTATATTCACGCAAGCTTACCAATAACCTCCTGATTTAGTACGTCATTGCTGTAGCGCCATGAAACCGCTGGGTGTACGTGCGCTTTATAAATAAATTTAACATAACGTAACATAACAGAGGTAAGAAGGGGCGCCCATCTCGAGTAGGATTGACCAAAGCTTATCCCTCTGTACCAGATCAAAAGCATATCTAAGATCCACAAAGATCAGGTAAAGAGAACCCTTCCCCAAGAACACCGTTTTCCAGTATATCAACTGCAACCTAAACAGTTGATCAATTGTGGAAACTCTAGGGCGAAAGCCTGCTTGGAAGGACGATAGAATGTGGAATTCTTCCATCCAGCTTTCTAGCCTAGTTAATAAGATTCGGGTGAACACCTTCTGGAGGACATCAATAAGACTGATAGGCCGATAGTCTACTGGATCTAGAGGGGAGGTCTTTTTATAAATAGGGATAATTTCTGCACCCTTCCAAGTATAAGGGATAGCCATTCCCCGAAAGAATTGCATTAAAATATATCTTCAGGTATAGGACCCAAACCGTTGGTTCACATTTGAATAGATCCCCAGGGATCCTATCTAGACCAGGTGCTTTACCAGAAGAAAGACTCAGTAGGGCAACCTGGATTTCTGAAGAGGTGCAGAGAAATAAATCAGAATCTCCGACTTCAAAGGGGCTTGGGGAAATATGTTAATTAAAAAAGGTGAAGATTCAACCACAGTGTAATTTATCGGGACACTAAAAAGGGGCTTAAAATGCCTCAACCAAACCTCCTCACTAAGACCAGGTGTTATGGCTGGGGATCCTTTACTTCTACCACACCTGACTAAGTTCCAGAAGGTCCTGGAATCATGACTATCCAGGGTGTCCTTTATATTAGCCCACCTGTCTACCTCCCAGTCTTTTTTAGCTATAGATGTAACGATTTTATACAAAGACCTAGCTCCTCTGATGCTAGAAGACGTCCCATGTTTCACTTCCCATAGAAGGGCCCGTTTAGCATCCTTACAGCTAGAGTTATACCAATTGGCTTGTTTCCTCACCCCATTTGGCTTAGATTTTACCGAAATATAAAAAAAGCTAGCGGCCATTAAAAAAAGTTTGGAATGGATAGTCTCTAAGGCTTCAAAATTTAATGGACCCTGTCCGGCCTCTATAAGAATAGAAACTTCGGCTAAGTGAGTGACCACCTGTGAATAAAAAGCCGCAATATTGTTTGGGGTAGACAGAAACTTAGCCTACCTGATGCGACGACCTCCAGCCACCGCTAATAGATTGGGTACTGCAGATTGAGCTACAGTCCCTAGGGCTCGAGCTGGATCCAGATGGTATAAGAATTCCAAACTGAGGAGATTATAGTCACTATCAGCCCTGTCCACTATGGTAAGAGATTTAAGATGGGACCAAAACTCCACAGAAACCAAGATGTAATCAATGGTTGAACTTTTGCCCAGTCTATTATAAGTGTGCTTCCCGGGGGTGTCTGGGGCAAGTCTACCATTACAAGCTCGCCATGAATAAGATACTACGAGCTTGTTAATCTCAATAGCCAGAGGTGTAAGACGCGGAGCAGGGTACATGAGACCGTCCTGAATGTTCCAGGATAAATCTACCTCAGTAGTAACGGAGGGTATGCCAACCAGGGGTTCAAAGTGTCAGTTGAAATCACCACCAATGATCTTATATGGGAGTGCAGAAAACAAAATCAGAAGGTCATTGAGGGCATTAAGAATGGTGAAACCTAGATGTGAAGGAGTGGGGCGTAAGTAGATATTAATTACTAGTATCGAAGTACCATCCCCGAACTTCAGAATTATACAGAGAATATCCGAGGATTGGGAATCAATACCACAAACTGTACACCCCAAATGGGTAGCCACCCAAGTACACAGTCCCCCCGAGGGACGCCCCCTGGGACCCTGCACAGCCGGGACATTATAAGAAGAAAAAACCAACCTTGACCGGAGAGGTCGTCATCCCAGTCTCTTGGAAGAGACAGAGATCGTAATTATCTATCAGTGTCTCCCAGTCAGGGTTGGAGAGTTTGATACCCAGCCCGCTACATTCCATGACCCTATTAAGGAGCCAGAGTGTGCATCGTCGGAGGAGCTAAGAGATACAATCTCTGAGCTCACAAAATGACCACGGTGAGGTGTTGGAGACAAACCTACATCATCATCGAAAATACCAATAATGGAGCCAGGGGGAGTCACAGGTGCTTTGGCGGCGCAAACCATAGAAAAACCTCCCTCTGCACTCTCCCCCTCCAACTTAGGGATATTAGGCTGACCATAAGGTGGACCAGTTGCCCCCACAAAGGGAACTAGTCAAGCCTCATTGTCCAAACAACCAAAAGAGTTGGCAACGGGAATACTTTAGGTAACAGTGTGTGGGCCAGAGTGGGGGTTCCTTAGATCGGACCTTGCCAGGCCAACTGGCCGTTGGTAAAAATAACTCAGAGGCATAGGTAAAATTAAACTCTGGGAAGACCGATCATGCCATTCAAGAATAAAATTGGCCACTCTGGGATCCCTGAAATTAATAATAACACAATCCCCTCCTTTATCTTTTTGATTCACTCCCAGCCAACCCACCCTTCGGACAAACAAAATTTCCCCAGTACTCCCTCTTGGTAAAGATCTATAAGTATTTAACCAATGTGTAACCTTGTTCTTCAGTTCGTGATAGGATTCCTGGCGTGCGCCAGACAGGGGGGGAACACCAGTAAGAACCACCACATATGGCGAGGCCTCCGGAGGTAAGTGTGGAGAAAGTGATGGTGGAGGTTGCCCAGTACTATGAACATTCCCATCTTTAAATTGGGGTATAGAAACACTATCCTCTCTCCTCTTGCCCGAAGTTGAATTAAAAAAGGGGTCAGGGGCACTTAGACCTAGAGTGGAAGGGGGTATGGTCGTACTAGGTAATGCCCGTGCCCCACTATCGTTCACACCAGAAGGGCGAGCTGTAGAACTGGTACCTTGATGACTAGGTAAGGAAATTACAGTGGGCTTGTGGGAAATCCCACTCTCAGAAGGGGCAGCCAAATGCCCAAATGGTTTACTATTAATTAGAGACACCACTTGATCAATCTTACTCATCAGAATTTTAAATTGAGAAGTAATGAGTGATTCCAGTTGGGTTTGTAAATCTATTACAAGATGGGTAGCCCATATCGGGTGTGCTAGAGGGGCAGACGGTTGTTTTGTACTCGCATTAAAAGATGTTCTGGGGGCAGGGTTATTCGTAGGAGGTTTAGTACATAGCTTGACTTTTTTTTCCCCCCTGGGGTTTTTGGGTCCTAGGTGTTACTTGGAAAACCTGAGGTAGTGGTGTGGTGCTCGATAGAGTACCCATAGGGCTATCCACGAAGAGAGTTTGGGCACAGGGAAGCTCGGCAAAAGAGGATGCAAGAGACGAGACCAAATTGTTGTCTATTGGAATAGAAACATTCCCAAGAATTGAAGAAGAAATTAAACTTGGGATCAGTGACAAGCGTTTTTTGCAATATTTTATCAATTGCCGTAAGGCTTGGAAGAGGGGTAATAAGAGGCACATTTTGTCTGGTACAAGGGCGACTAGTCACTACTTTAGTTTTACCCATTATCTCAAGCCTATTAGTTCTCCATGTAGCCCGGCACCACACTCTGAAAGCAAGAACCAGTAAAACAATATAACATCCCTCGGTTGTTATACCAAATTATTCGAAACAATTGGCAACACCAAAATGAGAGGTGAAATGAGTACACCCTAATTATGATTTAAACAAACTTTAAGCATGACATTAGATCTCATAGGAATATTCTCGCTCACACAGCCGAAAGGGACTGGCCCAGCCTCCTTCAGCCTCTGACGGCCTAGGACGGCCTGCCCTTGTCCCGCGGGACGAGGTTCCACACAGTCCTTTATGCGCCCCCTGGCGCCTGGGAATTGCGTGATCCGCATCGTCCGAAGCAGCGTGAATGCTGGGGGATGTAGTCCGGGCGTACCATACAGTGGAGCAAAGCCCGGCTGTAGAGGGTAACACCGGTGGTAGCGGAGCCAAGCCCGGCTGAAAAAGAAAGTCACCAGGGGTAACGAAAGCAAACGTGTCCAGAAGGGGTTACCCAAATTATACAGCACAAGGGCCTCGGCCCCACACAGTCCTTTATGAGCCCCCTGGGAATTGCGTGATCCGCGTCGTCCGAAGCAGCGTGAATGCTGGGGGATGTAGTCCGGGCGTACCATACAGCGGAGCAAAGCCCGGCTGTAGAGGGTATCACCGGTGGTAGCGGAGCCAAGCCCGGCACTGCAAGGCACAGCTGATAGGAGATGTCAGAGGGGTGGCCCAGCCTGGAATCTGACAGCCCCGGACGGGCACAGACGGGCCCGCCCTTGTTCCGGGCTTCGTCCGCGCGCGTCCTGCGTCGCGGTGGGAGAGGCTGCGGTATGAGCGCATTGGCCACGCCTCCTCCTTACTCGCGGCAGCTGCGGGGAACGGCAGGGACAGCGGTGCACTCTGGGGGTTGCAGTCCACCCCAGAATGTACAAACCAGCGTGGATGGTGCGGCGGTGATGGCGTTGCCCCTGGGACCCTTGTCTCACCAGGGGTGCTTAGCAGGATGATCGTGGTGTAGGCGAGCAGCAAAAGAACACCACCAAACAGGCAAAGAAACTCCCCAGCATTAAAGTAAGTGGGACAACGTAGGAAGTAATGTAGTCCCTGTGAAGGCCAGGCAATTGCAGGTATGCGCAGTCACTTCAATTGACCTCTGTAACACTGGCTCCTGACTGCCACAGATGCCGTAGCCCTTGCCTTTGCTAAAAGTACCCGGCCAACGAGGAGTTCAGGTGAAAACCAGGGGTCTGAATGCACTCAACAGACCTCCGCCTGCCGCTCCTGAAGCTCCTGTTGCGGTTGTTTGAGGCTCAATTACGGCCCAATCTGAGCCGAACTGCGGTCCGTTTGCCCCCCGGTTACCCTCCCGATAAGGGAGCCTGGTGCTGGAGCCCAGTAACAAATCCAGGATTAAGGTGGACGGAGGGTACGGGGGCCGTAGCAGTTTCGGCGTTTCCCTGCTCCTTCCTCCTGCTCACTGCTCGGCGAAAGGGAAAACGTGGACTGATACAAAATCTATACTTTTCATGGTATTTTAATATTCATATATCGTAGAGAAACACAAGTGCTACATGTCAAAGACACAGGACTGCTATGCAACACAGATAATAACAAATTGTTGCCATATGAAGTGTGCTCCACATGAAACATAATATAGTTTACAAAACACTTTACAAATAACAGAAATACAAAATCACTCAGTAGGGCGTTTGTTTACAACTCCTCAGTATACTCAAACATATATCCTCAATTCTTGGCGGTAGATATGGGAGACATTGGTACGGAACACCTATTCATATTGTAGACGATTTGACCCTTTATATAATGTGTGTGCATGAAAACCATCACAACAGATCTTCCTCAGTACTAGAAAATGTAAATGCAGCCTAATCAAAATGGTAGCATCATGTTGCTTGATGCTATGCTCAGAAAAGCAACCCTCCACATGATGCAGTAGAGTGCTTTGGATCAATCATATCCAGGAACAAGGCGGGTCCTAAATGGGGATCCTTTGAAAAACAGAAACAGTGTAGATTTGGATTTCTGAAAAGGTAATGTATCCAATCTGTAAGGCGCTACACTTGTTTGGGCCCAAATGGAGGTTTCGCTAGTAAGCGAATACCTCGGAGATAGATCCACAAAGGATTCCCTTATTGACTTTCTCAAAGCAAGAGGGAATAAATCAGACCTTTGCCATGGCTTGCCACGGCCAGACGGCTCAATGCAGCCTCTGCACCATCAGGGTCCAAAGCACTGGTCAGAACAGCCGTTGCAGGGCCCGCTTTCTCTAGGGGGCAAGATCAGGGTCGTGGCAGCTGGTCTGTTCAGCACACGTCGGGGAATCAGGCAAGGGGACTCCCCCACTCTCCTCAATCTTCCAGCGCTGTCTGCCTGCAGGGCCCCGGTCCAGCTGCTCCATCGCCGGCCTGAGCGGTCGCCACTCGCCACGATCACCCGTCTCTCTCTACAGGCAGGGCCCACTGCTACACTGGCCCCATATCCGCCCTCTGCAAGATGGTGGCTTTGCAATCTCAAGTTGCGTCACTAGGCACCCGCAAAGCTTTAGAGGCAACTCAAAACAGGCTCACCTGGGGTCTTCCCACCGACAGTGTTAGGGCTTGGGCAGGGCATCCCAATAGTCCCGGGGCCGGGAGGTCTTCCCTCTCCGCCGCCGCTGTGTGCAGGCAACAGCTCAAGATGGCGACTTTGACAGTGCTAGACCCCAGCCCAAGTTTGTAAGACTATCGCCAGGACTGCAATAAAGGAGCAAAATAGCCTCTCTCCCAGATGCAGGGGTGGGGCGCAGATGTCCCGGTGCAGGTTGGGCTGTGGTATTACCGTCCGGGTGCTGTGCACTCCAACCTGTGGTGTTATTTTTACCAGCTGTTAACAGCCCTTATAGTAGACTTAAACCCAAAGGAATGAATTCATTTCACCAGTGGGACTAGTCAAAGCATCTAAGGACAGCAGAGATTTACACAGACAATTATCAACTGGGAGGTGCACACTAGTTGTTTAAATACCCCTCACACACCAAAAGGGCCCTTGGTGTCATGCTTCATCATAGGGGTCTTCCTGCCCCTCTACGTTTGCGTGGGAGCACTGTTGTTGTGAGACAACTATCTGTTGTGTAGGGGTGTGAGAGGAAGGGTCAGGGGTGGATGGGAGAGTGAGTTAAAAAATACCTGGCTCGATGGTCTAAAAACTTTAATATACCTTTGAGCTGGTATCAATAAAAGGTGGGGGAGGAGGTGTGTATGCCTCAATGAACTATGCCTCCTATATCTGCCGACATGTTTCGAAGCTCCCCAGGCTTCTTCTTCAGGACCTTAAGGATCGCTTCCTATACTCACAGTGATGTGTTATATAGTCATAAATGTACGGTGTAAGAAAAATTCTGCAGGAGAAATTGCTGCATGAAATTATAAAGCCTCAATTGGTCTTTGTAGTCGTTAAACCTGTAAAAAAACAACAAATGGGGAAAGGTAGAACGTATTTTACAAGCTAAATACTTGAGCCATTGTGAGCATTGGTGACCTGTAAATAATGGTGATATAAGGTTCCATTACAATTAGTTTTAGTGCAATGAAGTGTCCTGGCGTGAAGAGAATAGATGAAGGACGATGACAAAAGACAAAACACACACAAAACATGAAGCACACACTCTATTAAAATGGACTCCGGTTGATGAGCCCATAGAATTCTTAAGCCTATATTGTAGCGCTATGTTGGTGGTAGGACAACAGAAAACCACCTACTTGAAGTTTGTAAGGTTAATGCACCATGAGCCTTTGAACGGGTGGAGGTAGTGCCTGATAGGCTATCTAAGAAAGAAAATACGTTTTTACCAGAGAGGATTGATCGGTAGTCCATGGAGATGTCCTCGTAAACATGAAGTTCCTATCGGCTGTGCCGTACTTACGACTCCTGGGACAGTGCCCTACCTCGTGCAACCTAGCCGAACGGCTCCGCTGGATAACTGAGTCGTGTTCAGGGTTGGGTTTAAGTATGGTAGCTAATTGGAGTTGCCGCCTCAATTACGGAAGCGTGAAACCCCGGCAGTACCTGTATGTGGCTGCCTGAGTGGGAGGGGTTCACGCTGAATCTGCATCCGTTGAACCAGAAGCGGAAGTCTAGAGGTGATAGTGTTACGGGCGAAGATACAGATATTTGGAAAAGTAAGGAATATTTTTCAAAAGTGTGCCAGTACCACGGTTAGTGAGTGAGGGTCTAAATTCAAAATGGTAGCTTACTGAGAGTTTTGGCCTCACTCATGCTCACGTGAAACATTAGTGACAGCACCTGTATGTGGGTGCATGAATCGCAGTTTTTTTTTGCTGACTCTTCCTATGATGAACCGGAAGTGCGTTTCATTGGCACTCACCAAAAACGTTTTCATGTATGCTGACATCTTCTATGAACAAAAGCACGGGACCAGCATGGGAAGCACATTTGCTCCTAGCCTTGCTGGTCTCTATGTGCACCATTTGGAAGAGACAAAAATTCTGAATGGCGTCAACCCTTTTCTCCGACATATCAAGATCTGGAAAAGGTACATCGATGATGTCCTGGTTATATGGGAAGGAGACATCGATTCGACAATATCCTTCATGACATGGCTCAACCAGCAGAATGAGTTCCTCAAGTTCACGGATACGACCTCAGGAGAGAACCTGGTGTTCCTGGATCTTAATATCTATCCAGAAGAAGGGACACTAAAAACCACAACACAATTCAAGGCTACTGCCAAGAACTGCCTGCTTCTGTTCAACAGTTTCCACCCTAGCCACTTGAGGGAGAACCTACCGTACGGACAGTTTCTTCGTCTCTGAAGGAACTGTACAGAACTACCAGAATTTAAAAATCAAGCATCTGACCTACGTACCAAACTAATACAACGGAACTATCCGGAAAAGGTGATTGACAAGGCCATGAAAAGGGCAAGAAACAATAACAGGTAAGCCTTGTTAGAAGATAGAACCGACACAAAGGTTGAAGAAAGACCCATATGTGTGACGACATACAACACACATTCCAACCAAATCACAATGATTGTGAATAAACACTGGAGACTTCTTAATTGCTGCCATCTAAACATTGCAAAACCAATGTTTGCACACAGGAGGGGAAGAAATCTGAAGGACATGCTCGTTGTCGAGGGCTCCTGTAATCCTCTCCTCGGGATGACGCTGATGCTATATAGGGGTCCCCCTCCCATCCGTCCCCAGCCCGGAATATGTGTAATTCACGCGGACTCAGGAGACAGGTGGATGAGGGAAGGAAGGGGTGGAACAGCAGGGAGAAGGACCTGTAACGAAACAAGCAGATGTTCAGACACGTACTTGCTAACTTCTTCCCACCCCCTTTTGTGCTAGAGTGTCGTCTACAGTTCCCCGCTGTACCTGCTATCTTCCTCCCGTTATCAGGATACAGGATACAAAGGACTGCGTCTGTCGTGGTGTCTACCCAGTAGAGTTCACTGGGTGGAGTGTCAACGCGGCAGGTGCTGCCCCTCTTGCAAATGACTGGAGTGAGGGCCAGAGGAACAAGGGTAGCTCAATACGTCTTGAGCGTAAGCCCCTGTACCACAACTTGTGTTTGTAGCGCGCTTCATGCGCGCTGCCCCGTTGACTCACGGAAGGCGAGGCCTTGATCTTGTCGTGGCTGGTTGTCTCGGGATGGTCTGGAGGTAACTGCTGGGGGAGCTACCACTCTAGGCCCGGAATATCCGTGGGCCGAGGAGCGCCGGGTTTAAGGTTGTCTTGGCCCAAGGAGTTGGATCGAGGGCGTAGCTATTTGTGTCGCTACTCTCTCCGAGCCCTGACTGTCTGGGGGAGACAGAGCTCGAAGTGGATAAAAAGGCCCCCTTAATTTCGGAAGACCCGTAGGATGGTGCTCGCGCTGCCACTCTTATGCTCACTGTTGGGGAGCAGAGGAGCGCGCACCGTGGAATGGTGGCCCGGAAATCCGTGGGCTTTCTGGTGTCGGTGGATTCGCTACCACTCACCTCCTGTTGGTGAAAGAAGGAGGCAGACGAGGGCGCGGTCTGGAACTCGGGGAGACTTTGAAGAACGAGGACCTGCAGGCTGGAAACTGCGAAGGCTCTGGCCGCTGACGGGAATCAAACACATCCGGAATCATTGGCGACGCCCCCATGTCGTCTTCGGCTTTTATTCGTTGTCTGGACGTGACACGTGTTACGTGAAACGTATGATCGCTAAGGCTTCTGGGAGATGTAGTTGTATGCAAGTTTTCTTCTGTGGATGCTGGAGAGTGTTTCTTCTCGGTTCCTCACCGAGCGCGATCATGACAGCACACCCCCCTTCACACCGCCTCCCGTGCCGAGATGGCCACCGGGCTTGGTGGGACTATGGCGGTGGAAAGCCACCACCAGGCGGTCCGCGTGTATCGCTGAAGCAGGTTCCCATGAATTTTCCTCAGGGCCATACCCCTTCCAGGTCAGGAGGTACCACACCTTGCCCCTCACCAACTTGGAATCCAGTACTCGACGTACCACGTATTCTTGTTCATGGTCCACCCACACCGGAGCCGGGACTTTCCGAATGGGACAAAGCGAGGGTTTGAGTAACGAGACGTGGAACACCGGGTGGATGCGCAGATGCCGGGGAAGCCGCAACTGCACAGCCACGGGGTTCACGTGCCATACCACAGGGTAGGGACCTATATATTTAGGATCAAACACACTGGGTCTCCTGAATTTGATGTTCCTCGTAGATAGCCATACTCTATCCCCTTTGCGGTAAACCGGAGTGGGTCTGCGGTGTTGTCTTCCTGGGCATTATAACGAGTTTTAGCTAAGCGAAGATGTGTACAGGCTTGTTTGAGTGCTGAGCGAATGGTGTTGAGCCTACTCTGTAAATCGGGAAGGCACAAAGTCGTACGAGGGAGGATGAATGGGACGAATCGGGGGTGAAACCTCGAGGTGAGAAAGAAGGGTGTTTGTTGCGTGGAGGAGTGCATGGAGTTATTGTATGCTATCTCAGCCACCCACAACCAATCAACCCATGCTTCCGAAGCGTGGTCCACATAGCATCGGAGGTACTGCTTCAAAGTCTGGTTGAGCCTCTCGGTTTGCCCATCTGTTTGAGGGTGGAAGTTTGTGGAAAGGGAGGACTGGATGCCAAGTTCGTCGCACCACACCCTCCAAAATCGGGCAGTAAATTGCGAGCCTCTGTCCGATACTATGCCGAGAGGAAGGCCGTGTAGCCGCACAATGTGTATTAGCAGAAGCTTTGCCAACGCTCCTGCCGTGGGCACCTGTTTGCACACGATAAAGTGTCCCATCTTTGTGAGAAAGTCAATGACGACAACAATCGCTGTGCAGCCCTAGTCCTTTGGCAAACCCACTATGAAGTCGATTGAGATTCTTTCCCAGGGATGCATAGGGGTTGGGAGTGGCATCAGGAGACCTTGTTGTTTTTGGTGGTCGGTTTTCATTTGAGCACACAAGGAACACCCTTTCACCCACTGTAAGATGTCTGGCCGAACGGATGGCCACCAGAACTGTCTCAACACCTTTTCTAGGGTTTTTGTACCCCCCATGTGCCCTGCGCATGGTAGATCGTGGCACCACGTGAAGACGAGTTTACAGAGTTTTTCAGTAGGGACCAACACTCTAGAGCCACAGATGGGTATCCCCTGTTGCAGGCGCCATTCTTTATGGCTCTTCAGCCAGGAGGCCCAGGCGAACGTCTGAATTCCTCGTTTCACTCCTTGCAGAAAGGACTCGGTCTTTATACTGCCCACCACTTGCTCTGGTGATAGAATAGATTGGTCGGGGGTCTCCGTGGGAAGACAGGGAAGGTCCTGTCTAGATAAGGCATCAGCTTTCTTGTTTTGTGTCCCTGGCCGATATGTGACAAGGAAGTGATACACCTCAAAAAAGAGCATCCATCTCTTTTGACGAGGGGAGAGATGTCGGGCCGAACGAAGGAACTGGAGGTTCCGGTGGTCTGTGAACACAGTCACCTGATGTTGAGCTCCCATCAACCAATGTCGCCACTCCAGAAACGCTTCTTGGATGGCGAGTAGCTCTTTTTCAGAGATCGTGTAATTCAACTCCGCTGGGTTCAATTTTCTGGACATGAAGGCGACCGGATGGAGCTGTCCGGTATCCGGACGACGTTGGGAGAGGATGGCTCCAACTGCCACATCTGAGGCATCGGCTTCCACGATGAAGGGTAGATCGGGCTGAGCGCGACGTAAAATGGGAGCGGATGTAAAGGCTTTCTTGAGCCGTTCAAAAGGCGGCTTGAGCGTCGGGCGACCATATAAATGGGATTCCTTTCCGTGTTAACTTGGTGAGAGGGGTCACCATCTGGGAGAAGTGGTGGATGAACCTCTGATAGAAGTTTGAAAAGCCAAGAAATCTCTGTACGTCTTTCACGGTTCTCGGCTGGGGCCACTGGGCAACGGCATGTACTTTGCGGTCTGTCATGATTTGTCCGGCTGGGGTTAGCAGGACTCCGAGGAATTCTACTGTGGTGACATGAAATTCACATTTCGTGAGTTTGCAAAATAAGAAATGTTCTTTCAGGGCCCCTAGCACCGCCTTCACGTGGCCGATGTGTTCCTCTTGATCGGATGAAAAGATCAGGATATCGTCTATGTAGACTACGACGAATTTATCCAAAAAGTCTCTCAACACTTCGTTGAGGAAAAACTGAAATGCGGCCGGGGCATTGCATAGCCCAAAGGGCATCACCAAATACTCAAACAGGCCGAATCTCGTTTTGAATGCGGTTTTCCACTCGTCGCCATCTTTTATTCTCACCAAATGGTAAGCCCCTCGGAGATCAAGTTTAGTGTATACTTGAGCTCCCCGCACTTGTTCCAATAATACGGGAATCAGCGGCAGCGGGTATTGGTTTTTGATGGTCATCGCTTTGAGGGCGCGGTAGTCTATGCAGCAGCAAAGCTCGCCGTTAGCCTTCGGAATGAAGAAGAGGGGCGACGCGGCGGGAGACCGGGAGGGGCGAATAAACCCCAATCCCAAGTAGGTATCCAAATACTCGCGGAGATGACAGGTTTCGGGACCCGTGAGGGCGTATATTCTGCTGCACGGGATGGTGGCGCCAGGTATCAAGTCAATGCGACAATCGTAGTCCCGATGTGGAGGCAGTTCCTCCGCCTTCTGCTTGTCGAACACTTCCTTGTAATGGACGTACCAGTTTGGGAGCGTCACGTCTTTTTCGGCTGCGGTGGCCACTTGGTGAGCGGAAGCGGTTTCCTTGGCAGGAGGGGGCTCCGGGTGTTTGCAGTGGATTTGGCAAAAGGCAGAGCAGAACGATAACGAGTTGGTCGACCACTGTATGAGGAGTTCATGTAGTTTCAACCAGGGCAAACCCAAAATGAGGTTGCATCGGGGTGCTTGGATGATGTTGAGGGTGAGCCATTCGCTGTGATCCCCTCCTATGGTAACCCAAAGGGAAGGCGTAACGTACTTTATGGGTCCTGATTCCAGCTCTTTGCCGTCTACCGCATAGAGTAGTTCTGGAGTGTCTTTGAGTAGGAGCGGAATTCCTAGCCTCTCTGCCTCTGCTTTATCCAAAAAGCAGCCGGTGGCCCCGGAGTCAATCATAGCCCTAACGCTTCGGGGTTGGTGGTCTATCACTACCTGTAAGGAGATAAAAAAGTGGTTGGGCTCTTTGGTGTTGTCTGCTTCCATAGAAGGGATAGAATGAGAGCTTGAGGGTTTCCCTTCCTGTACCATCAAGCGTTTGAGTTTCCCGACGGTCCTTTTCCGGTTATGGTTGCTGCTTGTCCGACGCGTGCCCTGCTGTTCTTCGGCCGAACTGGGCACTCTCGCAAGAAATGGCCTTTCTTGCCACACTATAAACAGAGGCCTTGTTTCCGGCGGTGATCTCGTTCGCTGACCATTAAGGACGCTCGCACCGTCCCGATTTCCATGGGGTTGGCTCGGGTTGGCACATGGTCTGGGACACGGGGGTGATCGTAGGGCCCAGCCTTCTCTTTTCGTCTGTGGTCCCCTTTTCTTTCTTTCAGCCGGTGTTCCAATCGGGAAGCCAGTTCAATCATTGCCGCACAAGTCCGAGGTTGCGGGTCTATTTGGGCTATGACATCCTTTAGCTCTTCCGTCAGCCCTCTATAGAAGATTGCGGCCTGCTTAGATTCGGGCCAGTCGGTTTCTGCCACCAACCGCCGAAAGCTGTTGATGTATCCGATAAAATCGGAACTGCTTTGTCGAAGGTCAAGGAAGTCGCGTTCAGCAGGGAAGGTGTCCGCCCGTCGATCGAAGGTTTTTTCGAACTTGCTTCGGAATGTGTCCCAATCGTACAAGAGGGCATCGTCCCTTCGGACGATCGGAACGGCCCATTGCGTGGCTTCTCCAGCCAGGTAAGAGATGAGAAACGCCACCCTGGCTTGGTTGGTTGGGAACAGTTTGGGTTTGCAATGGAAATGCAGTAGTATCTGAGTCATGAAGACTTGAACCTTTTGTATGTCTCCGTGAAACCGTTCAGGAGGGGCTAAGGGAACATGAGCCGGCATCTCTACCACTACTGGAGGTGTCGGGGTAGGGAATACGTTCCCCGCATCAAAGGGGTTTCTCTGGAGGCGGTCTAATCGAGTGTTTAATGCGGCGGTTTCCGCTCGAGAGGAAGCTAACTCAGCCTGTACTTGAGTCAAGGCGGCTAACACCTCGTTCAACGTGGCCATGACCCTATATCAGCGTGATCCGGAGGAGGATATTTCGTGGGCCAATGATTCTGTCGAGGGCTCATGTAATCCTCTCCTCGGGATGACGCTGATGCTATATAGGGGTCCCCCTCCCATCCGTCCCCAGCCCGGAATATGTGTAATACACGCGGACTCAGGAGACAGGTGGATGAGGGAAGGAAGGGGTGGAACAGCAGGGAGAAGGACCTGTAACGAAACAAGCAGATGTTCAGACACGTACTTGCTAACTTCTTCCCACCCCCTTTTGTGCTAGAGTGTCGTCTACAGTTCCCCGCTGTACCTGCTATCTTCCTCCCGTTATCAGGATACAGGATACAAAGGACTGCGTCTGTCGTGGTGTCTGCCCAGTAGAGTTCACTGGGTGGAATGTCAATGCGGCAGGCGCTGCCCCTCTTGCAAATGACTGGAGTGAAGGCCAGAGGAACAAGGGTAGCTCAATACGTCTTGAGCGTAAGCCCCTGTACCACAACTTGTGTTTGTAGCGCGCTTCACGCGCGCTGCCCCGTTGACTCACGGAAGGCGAGTCCTCGATCTTGTCGTGGCTGGTTGTCTCGGGATGGTCTGGAGGTAACTGCTGGGGGCACTACCACTCTAGGCCCGGAATATCCGTGGGCCGAGGAGCGCCGGGTTTGAGGTTGTCTTGGCCCAAGGAGTTGGATCGAGGGCGTAGCTATTCGTGTCGCTACTCTCTCCGAGCCCTGACTGTCTGGGGGAGACAAAGCTCGAAGCGGATAAGAAGGCCCCCTTGATTTCGGAAGGCCCGTAGGACGGTGCTCGCGCTGCCACTCTTATGCTCACTGTTGGGGAGCAGAGGAGCGCGCACCGTGGAATGGTGGCCCGGAAATCCATGGGCTTTCTGGTGTCGGTGGACTCGCTACTTCTCACCTCCCGTTGGTGAAAGAAGGAGGCAGACGAGGGCGCGGTCTGGAACTCGGGGAGACTTCGAAGAACGAGGACCTGCAGGCTGGAAAATGCGAAGGCTCTGGCCGCTGACGGGAATCAAACACATCCGGAATCATTGGCGACGCCCCCCATGTCGTCTTCGGCCTTTATTCGTTGTCTGGACGTGACAAGGCTTCTGGGAGATGTAGTTGTATGCAAGTTTTCTTCTGTGGATGCCGGAGAGTGTTTCTTCTCGGTTCCTCACCGAGCGCGAGCGTGATCATGACACTCGTCCACACCAGACCTAAAAAACACCCGCAACTAAACTAAGGGGTACGCTACCACCAGTACAGGGACATCACCCATGTGGTAATTGTAGTACATGTCATCTCACAAGCAGAAGCAGGCACATCAAGTGCAGGAATGACAGCGAGTGGGACCAAAGAAGTTTCACTAACTGCAACAGTAGGAATGTGATATACATGATCACCGGTCCATGTGGCCTGGAATATATAGGCATGACTACCAGACCCATAAAAGTACGCATAGGGGAACACAGGAGTAACATCCGATGTGGGAGGAGTACAACGAAGATGTCGACCCACTATCTGACCAATACACATGGAGTAGAAGATTTACAATGGACTGTGATTGAACAACTTGAAGGGGAGAACGGCCTGTTTGAGAAGGAACAACGGTGGGTATTCCGTCTTGGAACACACATCCTCGGACTCAACGACGAGATACCTTGGAATCAGTTCCCCTCATGAATCTGAGATGTGACATAAGGTTTTGTGAACAGAGGTACCAGCCACTGAAACGTCCCGCTGACACCTCTAATACTACACTGTGACACTTTTTCCCACTGAGGGTTATGGTACCTATACACTTATGGATCGCCAATCAACGGTGGGACAGTGTGGGTGTATTGATGGCATACAAAAAACCTCTCACAATCGATAACAACCATGGATCTACTCCACCTTAGCATCTCTTAGGTAGGGCTATGTTGTACACCGCACTGGGCAATTTACATTGGCAATAATGGACCATCCTGTCCCTAGGTCGGGATACATGCCTACATTATGAATAACCAATGTATTACTGGCTATATCAGAGGGTGGTTATAGCTACAGTAACAGGCCCGCATGTAATTACCAATATATCATGGTTATACGCTTATCGCTCGCTACATGCGACTACCACATTTTTGTGCACCTTTACATCTTGTCCCGGGCTTCACTAGACGTTCGATCAGAATGACTAGTCCAAAAACCCTCCCCTCCTCTGCCTTCCTCACTTCCGGGGCACGTCGAGAAACACTAATTACATGTGGATCCTCGCTCACTAACCGGTGTATGGGTTTAGTAACATGGCACATTTTTCCAAATACTTTTTTTCCATTGAGGGACATTATCTCCCAGAACATTATTGCCTGTAGACTTGCACTTCCTGTTCATCATAGGAAGAGTCAGCAAAAAACCCCTGCGATTCATGCACCCACATACAGGTGCTGTCACTAATGTTTCACGTGAGCATGAGTGAGGCCAAAACTCTCAGTAAGCTACCATTTTGAATTTAGATCCTCGCTCACTAACCGTGGTACGGGCACACTTTTGAAAAATATTCCTTACTTTTCCAAATATCTGTATCTTCGCCCATAACACTATCACCTTTAGACTTCCGCTTCCGGTTCAACGGATGCAGAGTCAGCGCGAACCCCTCCCACTCAGGCTGCCGGGGTTTCACGCTTCAGTAACTGAGGCGGAAACTCCAATTAGCTACCATACTTAAACCCAACCCTGAACACGACTCAGTTATCCAGCGGAGACATTCAGGGAGGTTGCACGAGGCAGGGCACTGTCCCAGGAGTCGTAAGTACGGCACAGCCGATAGGAACTACATGTTTACGAGGACATCTCCATGGACTACCGATCAATCCTCTCTGGTAAAAACGTATTTTCTTTCTATCAGGCACTCCCTCCACCCGTTCAAAGGCTCATGGTGCATTAACCTTACAAACTTCAAGTAGGTTGTTTTCTGTTGTCCTACCACCAACATAGCGCTACAATATAGGCTTATGAATTCTATGAGCTCATCAACCGGAGTCCATTTTAATAGAGTGTGTGCTTCATGTTCTGTGTGTGTTTTGCCTTTTGTCATCGTCCTTCATCTATTCTCTTTACGCCAGGACACTTCATTGCACTAAAACTAATTGTAATGGAACCTTATATCACCATTATTTACAGGTCAACAATGCTCACAATGGATCAAGTATTTAGCTTGTAAAATACGTTCTCCCCTTCCCCATTTGTTGTTTTTTTACAGGTTTAGCGACTACAAAGACCAATTGAGGCTTTATAATTTCATGCAGCAATTTCTCCTGCAGAATTGTTCTTACACCGTACATTTATGACTATAAAACACATCACTGTGAATATAGGAATGGATCCTTAAGGTCCTGAAGAAGAAGCTTGGGGAGCTTCGAAACATGTCGGCAGATATAGGAGGCATAGTTCATTGAGGCATACACACCTCCTCCCCCACCTTTTATTGATACCAGCTCAAAGGTATATTAAAGTTTTTAGACCATCAAACCAGGAATTTAACTCACTCTCCCATCCACCCCTGACCCTTCCTCTCACACCCCTACACAACACATAGTTGTCTCACAACAACAGTGCTCCCATGCAAACGTAGGTCGTAGCGCGCCCCGTCCCGTAGAGGGGCGGGCAGACCCCTATGATGAAGCATGACACCAAGGGCCCTTTTGATGTGTGAGGGATATTTAAACAACTAGTGTGTACTTTCCACCACTGTGGGGATACATACTTAATCTGGGAGGACCTGACGTACATGCATGCCTGTGGGTGGATCAGTATGTTTATAAACTTAACTTTGGGAGGATGTATCCACCTCCACTACTCATGTTGAGTGGTACCTCTCTACTCCCCATTTTGTTCCTTTTTGGACAGATTGGGAGGTGGCCTTGAGTCTTGCGTACTTCATCAACAGTATATATCAGATGCATCTGGAAGTTGATAGGTGGAAGATGGCTTAAACTTTTATGCAGAGAAAACCGAAGTGATGGTTGTAAATAAAACAGCAGATATGCTAATTAAATTAGGTTCACCTCCAACACCAGTTACTGTGGTTACAGGTCTGGGTGTTGCAATTGATGCTACCTTTCCTTTGAACAATCTGATGTTGATCGAACATGGTGGCGAACTGTTCCTTCAATATAAAAAATCTCAGGATAATCCTAACTCTTCCTTAATGAATATGGGATAGGCTATTTCAGCTCTTGTTGGCCCAAGACTGGATTATGCTAACTCTCTTTATGTTGGTGGCAGTGCACCCAACTACCCGATGCAGCACACAATTGTACCAGGCTTGGCCAATGGAACACTGAGCAACTAAATCTGCACGTGACCACCCTATTCTTCATTCTCTTCATTGGCTTCCCATTAGAGAAATAAATATATTTTTATTATTTTCTTAATGTTGAACAACAAATAAAATGCACCTCCTGCTGATTATCAACATAGCTGTTGCACATTCACCTTTTCCAACATTTATGTGCTTGCTTAACTTAAAAAATATAGCATAATGCAAGTTGTACAATCTTATGACATGGTTTGGTAAATTTTAAACAAGCGGGCTCGGAGGTGAGGAGTGGGGGTCTGAGAGTAGGGAAGAGTGAGTGTGTGAGTGTGTGTGTACTGCTATTGAAAGAAAGATGAGACCCATTATTCTAATGAGCATTATTGGAACAGTGACAAATGTAAACAATTCAATAACGGTAATTGTTCATAACTTTTCTAATGTTACTTCTATCTCTTATTAGCCTCTATAGAGCATATCGGGAGTACCCATCTGCACCGTCTGTTGGAATGACCGTACCCCATACTTTGATAGTGTATGCCAGGAAGCCAAGATCAGTTCATCATGGATGCACCTTCAAGTGTAGAGCTATCTGCCTTTTAGGATGAAGGTCAGGGACAGCAGTACTACACATTATGGCAGAGTTCCTTGATGACTCCGGCAGAAGTGCGCTGCTCACCAACTTTAGCATGGACCCAGTTTTTATAATAAAAGAGCAAGCTAATCAGACTGTGTCAACGGTGAAGGACCGTATTTTAATTAGATTGAAGCAGGAGAGTTGTCTCTTTGCAAGCACAGAACATAAAACAATGTCTCATGTTCTGAATTTGTGCAACCTTGTAACTAACTGTGCAGACTGCAGGGCATTAATGCCTACCAGGAACAAATGTGCATAAGGGCCATTCTCACAATAGAAAAACATGTACAAAGCACCGTAAGAAAATGAGGCTAAGTTAACACGTTAACTAAAATAGAAGCTAAATCCAAGCCGCAAAACAGTCTCACTGCCATAATCCAACATAATATTTTTATAACCTAGCAGCTGGGTAGGATGATTAGGGTCTAATTTCATGAATAAAAATTGTTGCTGAGGCAAACCTAACAAACATGACCAGTCTTTCGCAACATACAGTTGGGCACATTTTTGTATTCTTTCAAATTACCAAGTGGTATCAAAATAACTGCTATTGTTTTGTTTCCATAACACACTAATCTAATATCAGATGGTTTCATCTAACATCTTCGAATATGTACAAGAGAGTGTCACCAATTAGTGTATACTTGCCTCAGTAATCAGCTAAAACCTAACAGTTTCATCACCAATGAGAATATCACAGCATGGGCCATCTTCTTTCATCTTGTTTACCTCACAAACTCTTCAGGTTCTTTCACGACATTTATCTGCTTACCATCGGCTCACGGCCTAAATGTACCAGTCATGTTAAATTTTACATCAACAGTTACATCACCTTGTGAGGTTGATTCAAAACACTTCGCAGTTTTTAGGACTTTCTCCAATGTTTGTTTCTCGATTAAAAATAGTTTCTGGGGGCGCTAGAGGGCGCATGGCAAGATGGCCACACCCATGTGAGGCTCTGCCTGGCTGAGCCATAATCCGCCCAATATCCTCCTGAAATACTAGCCATCTGGAGGCACTTCGGGGCAATTCCAGCCGGTGGGATTCCCCTGCATCGACTGGTGTGCTCGTGCTGCTCCCTCCGCCTGCTGCAATGTTATACCAGCCATATTCACCGACTGCTTCCCGGCCACAAAATGGCGGCACCCGCTAGTCTCTGATGTGAGGCGGCAGCTCTCGCTCTTTGCTGTGTCGGCGGCGGCGGCTGCCGCGAGCTCCGGGTGACTGGGAGCTGCGGCAGCGTATAGTGGCGTGTGGCTCCGGACCCCGTGCATTCCTGAGTGGACAACGGCGGAGTAAGGCTCCTGTGCCCATAGTGCGGGCGGAGGTGAGTGGGGCATGATCCGTGTTGGGTCTACGCTTGTGGAGGCGGGTGCGGGCCTGGCGCGGTTCGCAGCCTCGGTGCTGGGACACGCGGGAGGCCGTGGCAGTGTCGTCGGGCCGGGCGGCCCTCTGCTGTGGGCTTTTGCTGTTGGCGCCTTGACAGTTGCCCTGTTGGAGCCCCGCTTACATTTCCCTCAACTGCAGTCCACTACTGGAGCGTCTGTTGCCTGCGAAGCAGCCATTGCCTGCAACTCACACCGCTGCACTTTACCTGCTTCTTCCTGCTGTGGAGCATATTGATGAGCCGCGTGTGTGCATCATTCAGATCCCTCACTTGCGGCGTTAGCCTGTGTATGCTGTGGGCTGCTGCTGCTTTGCTTGGGGTCGCTGTGTGGCCCATGTGGTTAATTAGTCCATAGTGGCCTGGGCCCATTGAGCTGCGCTCCTTCCCTGGTCTCCAGTCCTGCAAGGCCTAGCCGGCCTCCTGTCCATGTGCACTCCCTGGTGATCATCTACGCTGCATTACTACACTGGGCTCTCTGCTGTTGTTGGGCGGTGGATCCTGGAGCTGCCCTTGTCCCCTGCGGGGTCTGCACTTACCTATCTGCCCTTTCTTGCTGCGTGGAGCGGTGAGCCCATTTATCCTTGGCGGGCGGCCTCTGGCCCATCGCGTCACCCCACTGTGGGGTCTTAGCTCGGGGCCCTCGTCTCTCCTTTCTTCATCAGATTACTTCCCCTTTAGACCACCATGGGTCGGACTGACAAGTCACAACCCAGCCTTACGTTTGAGGCACGCAAGTCCTCCAAACCCTCACAGAAGGCAGCATCTGACTCGGAAGCTGATGCTTTGGATGGCGGACCGTCTACCATAGAGACCACGCTTCTCACCATGCAGTGTAGTCTCCAGTCCAATGAGGGAACAATGGCGGCTGTTAACCACTGTCTTGATCATATGCCGGCCCAACTTGAGAAACACAATGCTCGCATGGGGGAAGTAGAGCAAAGAGTATCCGCTGCAGAAGATGGGTTGAGCGAGGTTGCGGGGAAAACTCTAAATATGGAAAAAGTTCTCTCTCTAATACAGGCCAAGAACGAGGACTTGGAAGCTTGTTCCAGATGGAACAACATTCGCATCACGGGGCTGCTGGAGTCCACAAATGTGGGGAAAATGAAGACCTTTATTGAATCGCGGATCACGGACATCTTCGGCACTGAACAACTTTCTCCCATGTTTATTAATGAGCGTGCCCATCGATCGCTCGCAGCCCAGCCTGTTCCGGGCACCCCGCCCCGGCATGTCATTGCACGAGTTCTCAACTATAGGGACCGCGACACCATTTTGCGTAAGGCCAGAATTAAGGGAGTGATTGAACACCAAGGGAACACACTCTCCTTTTTCCCAGACTTCACTGTTACTGTACAGGCTGCGCGAAGGGAGTTTGGGGCTGTCAAAAAGTTTTTACAATCTGAAGGTGTCCCTTATGCCATGCTTTATCCCACCCGCTTGAAAATAGGCCCGGATGGCGACTACAAGATCTTCACCTATCCCAAAGCGGCGTTGGAACACGCAAAACATTTAAAGAGGTGGCGTCGTGACTCTCAACCACAATCTGAGACTGAGGATTAGTGATGTAATTGGGGCAATGCTTTGTTTTGTTATATAACGTGCCTGATGGGTGGTTTTCCTAGTGCTCCTGTGATAGTGTTGTTCTCTCTATGCACTATATGACCTCTTATATTGCAGGTGTCCTATCCTTGACTGCTTAAGCATAATCGCCTCTCCGTACCTGGTAAACTGTTGGGTATATTTTTGGATCAGGCACAATTGTTGCTCTGCTCAGCCACCTCCTACTTGATAGGAGGCCAGTTGTTCTCTGATGCCCCTAATGGGTGAACCTCATTGTTGTTATGCTCTTCTTGGTGTTCGTTGGGGATGGGGCATTGAGGGTTGGGATGGCCTTGGCGAGTTGGGGGTGCTGAAGTGGAAGGGGGGTCAGGGGTGGTGGGTTTGGGGGGTCTTTTGGCGCTTGCATTCTATGGGTGTGGTATAGTTTTGGGTCATTTGTATGCTTGGATATATGTCTCCTTTATGTCTCTGTGTTAGATCTATCTCTTGGTGCAATTTTCCATGGGGGGGTAAAGTAAGATTTTTAACTTGGAATGTCCGTGGTTTCAACACCCCCAAAAAGATTCGCTCTGTTTTTGCTTATCTGGACAGACTTGATGTGCAGATTGCCTATTTGCAGGAAACACACCTCACGCCATTGGTCGAAAAGAATGTGGGGGGGAGGGTCGATGGGCGGGGGTGCGTGTAGCCTCTTCATTCTCCAGCTATGCACATGGGGCGATGATATTGGTTAAACGGGGGGTTACATTTTCAGTTCTCCTTACTGAAACGAATGACTTGGGCTGTCTGGTCATGGTGTATGGGCATCTGGGTGGCACCAGTGTGTTGTTGGTGAATGTGTATGGACCGAATGTGGATGATCCGGCCTTTTTTGTGGATGTGTGGCGCCGCATTACGAGTTTCCCTGAGGGGGAAATCATTTGGGGCGGGGATTTTAATGTTTGTCTGGATGTCACTCTTGATCGTAAGGACAGCGAGTTGGCGAGGCCTAAGCAGGCTTCTGAGATGCTATTGGGATTGATGGATGCGGGGTTCCTGAGCGATGTGTGGCGCCTGCGACACCCTGGGGCACGTGAGAGCACGTTCACTTCTTCTGTGCATGGGACCTGATCTCAATTGGATTTTTGGCTTACTACTGAGGCTGTGTGTACTTGGACGGCCGAGGTGTGTCATATGGCCCAGACGCTCTCGGACCACTCTCCTGTGCTCTTAGAATTGCAGGTCCCCGCATGTGAAAGGCCTCCGTTCACTTGGCGGCTCCAACCGTCTTCCTTAACTGACTCAGTTTTTAAACATACGATCAGGGAAGCCATTCACAATTTTTTTAGGGAGAACGAGCGGTCTGTAAAAAGCACTGAGGTCCTCTGGGAGACTTTTAAAGTAAGTACTAGGGGGATTTGCATGGGTACACAGGCAGGCGTCCTGCGAGATCTCCGACGTAGGATTAAAAAACAAGCTGATGAAATTTCCACTTTAGAGCGTGCCTATGATGCGGATCCCTCCCCTGCGACTTTATCTGCGATTTGGGAGCTGGTCACCGAACATAATGATACGGTCGATCAGGAGTTATTACACAGGTCTAGGTGCAGTAAAGCTCGATATTATGGTGAGGAGGCAGGCCCAGCCGCTCACTCGCTCAGAAATTGACCGCACCGCGTAGTTGGAGCACATTACTGAAATACTAAGTGAAACGGGGGAGGCGCAGTACACAACTGCAGATATTAGTAAGACTATACTTCAATTTTATGCAAGCCTTTATGACAATAACATTGATTTACGGCATGATGACTTGCATTCTTATCTCGACGACGTTGCTCTGGGATGGCTGTCCCCCGGTAACAAGGAATATGTTACGCAGCCCTTTGATGAGGAGGATGTGAAACTCGCCATTATATCTCTTCCTACATGCAAAGCGGCTGGTCTCGATGGGCTCCCAAGTGAGTTTTACAAGTTATACGTAGACGTTCTGGCCCCTAGACTGCTGGCGGTCTACGCGGAGGCATACGAAACTGGTCGCCTTCCTCCTTCATTTCAGGAAGCTCTTTTAGTCATGCTCCTGAAACCGGATAAAACGCCCAATCGCTGTGATTCATACCGACCCCTCTCGATTATCAATATTGATGCCAAGATATTAGCTAAAAGTATTGTCCTCCGGATACAGCCGCTGGTTCCACTACTGGTGCTTCCAGACCAATCAGGTTTTGTTCCTGCCTGCTCCACCACACACAACCTGCGCACACTGTTTGCCACCCTACATTCCTTTGACTCTGATTTCAATGTCGTAGCTGTGCTGCTTGACTCCCTTCAAAGGGAGTATATGTTCATAGTCCTTAAAAGAATGGGCTTACCTCCATTTTTTTCTTCAGTGGAGCAAAGTTCTTTTTACTGAGCCTGTGGTTAGGGTTCGTGTCAATGGTCGGGTGTTTACTACCTTTCCTATTCGTAGAGGCACCAGGCATGGCTGTCCTCTATCACTAATGTTGTTCGCCTTGGCCCTGGAGCCGCTTGTGTGCAAATTGCGTCAGCTCCATGCATCTTCTGCCTTGCGATTTTGGCAGCGCCCGCTCATTGTCTCGTTATACGCAGACGATATGCTGCTATACGTCCAGGAACCCACCACTTATTTACCTGAGTTACTTTGTGAATATGTCCGATTCGAGGGCTTCTCAGGACTCTGAATTAATTGGGCGAAGTCTACGGTTTTTCCCCTGACTACAGGCACTCATGAAGTCAAGCTGGATTTCCCGCTGACCTGCACCCGGTTAAATATCTGGGTGTCTGGATACATAGGGACCCTGCGCTGGTCATCTCCATGAACTATGGCCGTACCCTCTCACAACTTTCGATAAAGCTGAGCGCTGGACCCATCTACCCCTCTCGCTCGCAGATCGTATCGCAGTGACGAAAATGACTATACTACCCAAGCTGTTATACCTCTTCATGAATATCCCTATCCGTTTGAATATCTCGGTTCTTAAGTCGCTGCAGTCGGCTTTGCTATCTTTCGTCTGGGAGGGCAAAAAGCCTCGCTGTAGCTGGGATACACTTGCTCAACCGTTTGAGTATGGTGGCTTTGAAGCTCCGGACTTGCGTCTCTATTATTTACGTACTTAGGCGCATTTTGCGCATTACTGGTTCTTCCCCAAAAAATTCCTGCCGCACACAGCGATAGAAGCAGATGCTATCCTCCCCTTGCCATTAGTGGCGGCAGCGCTCACGGGTGGCAGTGGAGGCCCCAGGGAGGAGATTAATCCAGTACAGTGTACAGCCTGGGCCTGGCAGGCTCTCGCGAAGAAGGCACAGCTAGCCTACCTTTATGCCCCGCGGCTGCCAATGGCGGCTCACCAGGCATCTCGGCGGCTCAGGAAAGCTTGGCCTTGCACACACTAAGGTCCGCCGGCATGTTGACAATGGGAGATCTGTATAAACAGGGTCACTTCCGTTCATTAACTGACGTGCAAGCTGGTCGTCCTCACGGTTTGACGTTAAACTTCACCTATATAAGGGTGCGGCAAGCGGTTAGAGCGATATACCCTGATTACCCTACTGAACCATGTCCTTTGTGGGCACTGCAGGCAGTGCTCGCTGGTGAGGAGAGAAAGGGTTTGCTCACTAAATTTTATGCTGTGTCCCAGCGCGAGAAGGCGCCAGGGGAGCATCCCTCTTACCTTAAATGGAATGTGGCATTGGGTTATACTATACCGCTGGACCGCTGGCAATTTTGCTGTAAACTCACTGGACGCCTCACTGCCAACTGTAACTTGCGCATTATTCATTTAAATTTTTTACACCAACTGTACTATACTACAGTGCAGTTCTGGAAATTTGGACTTCGTGATACGAACTGTTGTGTGCGGTGTGGACAAGCGGATGCCGATTTTCTGCACCTTGCTTGGCAGTGTGCAAGTGTAGCTGCTTTTTGGACCAAAGTATTGAGTGTTTTTACGGATGTGGTGCTTGAGCGTGTGCGGTGTGTGCCGGAGGTGTCTCTGCTTGGAGATGTGAAATCTTTAAAGCCGGGCAGCCGGCGGTTGGTGGCCGTGGCGACACTAATGGCCAGACGAGCAGTGGCACAATGCTGGGGCGTCACGAAGCTCTCCACGGTGCGCAGATGGATCTTGGACCCGCCATATTGTAGGGAACAATTGGAGACTCATGCGGAGGAATTGCCAGAAAAATCCAGGCCTAAAGACTTTTGGGCCCCGCTGACAGTATACCTTTTGAGCCACCCTGATCTGTGATTTGCTTTGTCGCTCTGTTTACTCCTCTTTTCTTTTTCACTTCTTCGATGGATTTTTTCATATAGAGGTGTACTGCATTGGAGATTATTATATGTGTACTGCCTTTGGTTATTCAGGTTGACGAATGTCTATATTTTTATTATTTATTATTTTTTTGCGTACATAATACCACATCCTTGTGAGTGCCGGGAAGGAGGGGGGTTGCGTGGGGCGGGTTGTTAGTTTTTGGAGCTCCTGTTCCACTGCCTGGGTCTTATTGCAGTCTCTTGTTCCTATGAAAAATTGCTTGTATTCATATATGCTTTCCGAATACTGAAGCTCCCGAACGGAGCATGTTTACTATTATTACGAGCCTTTAATAAACAAATTATTAAAAATAAAAAAAGAAATAGCTTTCTTTTAACTTTAAATTCAAGGTTTTGTGAACAACCTGGTCTCTGATATTTCATCATGAAATGGTCTACAATTGCTTGTGGCAAGTATTCGCATAGCTGTAATAAATGCTCCAAAAGGCTCACTAAGAAGCTGACGTCTTTCTAAAAAGGGATGACCAGCCACTACTGCATTGATACTGTTGGCAAAATGTATGACAAATTAGTTATTGGCTTGTTGAGCTTTGTCAATGTCATCCTCCTCTTCTGCATTTTCACCGTATAAAATGGGAGGTGTTTTAGAATTCTGCGCCCCTCAGCACCAAAACAGTACTTTAAAATAGGCAGTTTTCTTTCTCAAGTGAACATATCACATCTATTGCTTCAACAAATGCATCAAGACCCTCTTTCCTCAGGCCCCATTTGCGTTTTGTCTCTCCCGGAACTGGCAGAAATGCATTTGGTGCAGACACACCCTCCATAGATTATGTGGCTAAAGTACTATGTCATACATTTCAATTGATGTTTTTAAAAACATTTTTAATGCAGATTCAATTCACCTTTGTTTTGCATTTATGCCAATATGGTACTTATGTTGGATTGGATAGCAGGGCACTGTAGGGATGTCTCCTCCCGCTTTGTATTTGAAATGAAAAGAATTTTTATAGAGCGCGAACAGCTGCCCTGAGGCGTCCAGGCGCTAGTGCATAGAGTGAACCGTCTGCTGCGGTAGATCATTGAGGGGGTGGGTATTTTAGTTAAAAAAGAAGGTTTTTAATTGTTTGCGAAAGGTTAGTAGGTTGGGATTGGACCTTATGTGAAGGGGGAGGGAGTTCCACAGTTTGGCTGAATTGTAGGAGAACGATCGGCCTCCTGCTTTAGATCTTCGTATCTGTGGAACAACAGCTAGGAAGGCGTTGGAGGATCGAAGCTCTTTTTTGGGGTAATAAGGAGTGACCAAAGAATGGTTGATCACTGGGCCGGCTTTCCAGAAGGCTTGGTGGGTGATGCACATAGCCTTGAACTTAATTCTTTCTTTCACAGGAAGCCAGTGCAGAGTTTTCAAGCCGGGCCCTATGGAGTTTCTGCGGGGGATTCCAAGGAGTGTGCGAGCTGCACAGTTTTGGATCCGCTGAAGTTTGTTTAAGCAGTATTCAGGTGCACCTAAATACAGGGCGTTACTGTAGCCAATACGGGACTGAATTAGGCCCTGGATGACTACCTGTTTTGCCTCGAAAGGGAGAAGTGGGAGAATTTTTTCATAATCCTTATTAGCCCAAAGCATGATGCGGACAGTTTGGTGACTTGTGTGTTAAATGTCAGGGATTTGTCTAACCAGATTCCAAGGCTTTTTATGTTATCTCTAGGTACTGGGGGGGTACCCAAGCTGGGAGACCACAGGAGTTCTATGCTGGAGGGGGTCGGGGGGCCGAGGAGCATAACCTCGGTTTTATCTCCATTAAGCTTTAAGCATGACTTCGTCATCCAGCTCTTTACCTGTTCTAGGCAGGGAGTCAGGCTGGTTTGTACTTGCTGACTGTTTTTGTGAGCAAGAGAGACCACTAGCTGGGTGTCGTCTGCATAGGTGATGATCTTAATACCATGCGGACGGACAATCTCTGCCAGTGGTCTCATGTATGCGTTGAAGAGCGTGGGGCTTAGTGAAGAGCCCTGCGGCACGCCACACCCCAGAGGCTTGCTTGAGGAGACTGAGGCGCCTTCGAAGACTCGGAAAGTACGGTCTTTTAGGAAGGACTTAAGCCATGCTAGGGCTTCTCCTGATATTCCCAGGCTCAGGAGACGGTGAAGGAGGATTTTGTGGTTCACCGTGTCAAAGGCGGCGCTCAGGTCAAGGAGGATCATTGCCGCTGATCCCCCCCTGATCTAGGAACTGCCTAGCTTCCTCTGTGACTGCCACCAAAGCCGTTTCCGTACCATGCTTGGGACGGAAGCCCGTTTGGGTGATGTGAAGCAGGTGGTTACTCTCGAAAAATCTGGTTAAGGAGGTGTTAATATGTTTTTCGAGGAGTTTGCTTGCCCAAGGGAGCAGTGAGATAGGGCGATAGTTGTTGAGGTTGTCAGGATCTAGATTAGGTTTTTTCAAGAGTGCTTGGACCGTGGCATGTTTCCATGTTAATGGAACTGTGCTGGTTGCTATCGAGTTCAACAACTTCATTAGTGTGGGGGCACTCACCTGGCTAACCGAGAGCAGTGTATTCGGTGGGGCAGGGTCGCATGGAGAGCCAGATTTTATTTGGCGCATTAGAGACTCGAGTGTTACTTGGTCTAGCTGTGGAAGTTGGGCTAGGGTGTTGTGAGACGCCTCCTCTGCTTCAGCTGCTGGGAAAGGTCCTTGGGGGGGTAGGTCTGAGTCAGTGTCCGGGAAAGATGTGTAGATCTTATTGACTTTAAGGAAAAAGAAATCGGCCAGATCATCACATCGGGGGGGCTCCTTGGGGTTGGTGGTCGGCGGGGGGGGGGAAGTGTAGTTAGGCTTTTTACCGTTTGGTACATTTCTTTGGGTTTGCATTTGGCCGACATTATTTTGTCCTCGTAGTATATCGATTGTGTCAGTTTTATTGCTGATTTATAGGCTCTAATGGCCTCTCTGTAAGTGGCTTTGTCCGTGGTAGCATAGCTCAGGCACCACTTTCTTTCCAGCCTCTTACAAGTGCGTTTTTTTCCTCTAAGTTCTTCAGAGTACCAGGGCGCTGTTTTATGGTGCCTTTTTGAGCTAGTGGTGCAGAGGGGTAATATGGAGTCTAAGGAGTTCGTGATCCAATTGTGGTAGTCATGGTTGTCTTTAGAGGGGTCGCCATTTAGTACAGGCCTATTTTTGGTTAGGGCGTTGGTCCAGTTATCTAGGCAGAGTTTGGACCAGTTCCTCATTCTGCGGGGAATGTGGGAGGGCAGAGCGTATTTGCGCGTGGTCCAAGTGAGTGGGATCAAGAAGTGGTCAGTCCATGGCAAACGGCTGAGGGTTCTGATTGTGAGCTGTGTACAGTTACTAAATACAGGGTCCAATAAGTGGCCTTTTGTGTGCGTGGGGGAGGAGACAAGCTGCTCTAGTTCGACTGCCGCTAGACTGGCCGTCAACTCCGTGGCTACATGGTCCTGTGTGCTGTCGAAGTGTATGTTAAGGTCGCCCAACACTGAAATTTTCCGGTGAGGTAATTAGTTCGGCCACGGCAGTAGGTAGCGCTGTCTGGAACGGTTTGAGTGCTCCGGGAGGACGGTATATATGAATGCCGGTGAAACTTTTGTTGGGGGAGAATTCAATGACAAAGTGCATGCTCTCACAGTCTGCAATGGGTTCCAAGGGGCAGCGGCAGGTGTAGATGTCTTTGTAGATGATGGCAAGCCCACCGCCTTTCCCCTGTACGCGGTCCAGGCGGGCTATCTGGTATCCTGGTATAAGGGCTTAGACCAGGTCGGGCTCCGAGTCTTGGGTGAGCCATGTTTCAGTCAAGAAGACTATGTCCGGCATGAGCTCACCCAACAGCATGTTTAGGTAGAGATCTGCAGTTTAACAACAGCATATGGTAGTCCCGCAGTTCGTCCTTGTGAGGAGAGCTGACGAGCTCTGTCTCACAGTGAGGACACAGGTGGGGGATTTCCAGGGGATGAAACGCTTGGCAGCATTTCGTCTTAGCAATATGCCTCATTTGGTAGAGGGAATCAATACTGTAGTGCCTCTTTGTTCCCAAAGAAGGGGAATGAGGGGTAGGGGGGGTGGCCCCTACCCCCGGCCGGCGCGGACGGGCGCAGACGGGCTTGCCTTTGGCCATTGATGTTATCATAAAATGGCGTCTGATGACATAACGTTGTGTGACATACCATGATATTGTGATATGGCGTTTTGCATAGGCAGTGAAAACGTTTCCAAAATGTATGAATAATTCAAGTAAAGCGGAAACAAAGCAAACGTGCACAAAGGTTCCGCTTACCTAATGTGGTCTCTCTCTGGATGCCCATTCCTGGGGTGCCTCGGGTAGCGCAGTCCAGGTGGAACTGGATTGGTCAGTTGGATGCCAGGGAAGGGGCTTGGGCGACAGTTAGGGACTTAGCACGTTTTTGGGGCACAATCATAGCGTGCTGTGGTCCTTCTAGGTAGATTAGATAGGTGGGCAAGATCTAATTTTTAGGCTTTGGTTGGAAGACAAAGAAATGTCTCAAGACAGGTAGCAGTAAGGGAGGCTTTGAAAGTCCCGCTTGAGGCAGGTGGGGAAGACCATACTAGGCCGGGCGTGCCTTCACAAGGCTGGGCTGGCCTTGTAATGTCTTCTCAACCTGGGTACACGCCATTAACCACTCCACAACCACGGAACTTAGTATTAGATATCTGTATTCTGCTGCATGTAACTGCGAACTCAACATTCTAAAATAAACTTTCATGGCATTGCAATTTGACACCTACATCACACCTCTACAGAGTATGTTAGAAGCCAAAAAGGTTCTGTTCTAAAATATCACAATACACCACATCTCCCCTTCCGTTAAAGATTTTTTTATTTTTTACAAATCAACTGTAAGAAGGTAGTATCTTTCTGCATGGTTACCCGCACTTTTTGCCTGGTGCTAAGCTGCTATTGACTAGTCTGACTGGAATCCTGCTAACCAGGACCCCAGTCTATCTGCTTTCTCCCTTAAATTGCTATGAGAAGTACTTGGGTACATCCCAGATTGGATACTAGGGTACCCTTATAAGTCTCTAGTAGATGGTACTAAGGTTCCCAGGGCATAGGTACCCCAGAGGTCCCCCATGGGCTGAAGCATGCATTATTCCACCCATGGGAGACCATTCAAAATGGAACTACAGGCCTGCCATTGCAGCCTGTGTAAGCTGGTACTAGCACCACTTACTAAAGATATAGGTTTCCTAAATCTATGGTCACTGCACTTAAAACCTATGTCACCCCTCTAGAAGGCCTTTGCAATCCTGAAGGCAGGGTGCTTGGTTCTAAGTGTGAGGATGCCTCTGTATGAGAAGGACACGCCTACAGCCTACGGAGTCCATTCTCCTGGGTTGTAAGTGAAGCAGCCATATACTATAGAGAGGGGCACTGCATAGTTACATGATGACCATCTCGAAATTGGCTGCAACGAATCCTATCATGTGTGGTATCAAACATGTTGGAATCACACCCCCACACCATAAACTGTGTGGGAGGTATGATTCCAAGCACTAGAAGAGCCCTCCGTTAGGCTCTCAGTGTTCCTGGTGTCAATCTTCTAGACCCAGACAGCACAAAACGGTTGCTGCGGACCACAGACACGATGCTAAGCCAAGCTCGAGCAGCGGAAGGCAGAACAATAGGCATCCTGTCACAGGGATGTGTGACCACCTCCCAGACCGGATTTAGTGTATTGGGACCGGGTGGGTGCACTTGCCAGCACCACTGAGTCTGCATGAGGGGCACATTTGGTGCCTCCTTGCATAGTCCAGTTCAAACCAGGGAGGGTCCCCTGAATCGTCCCAACCCTTTCTTTAGGGTACTTAAGGGCTCACCTGTGGGTGGGTCCCTAGATTTGTCGTGGGACAAGATTCAGATCAGACACCACTTCCTCTTCTACTGTCTAGGCATTCTGGACTCCGCTGGACTTCGTTTGGGCTCAACTTTGTCAACCCTTCAGTCTGCTGCATCGTCTATGCCTGTGCACCATACAGGAACCTTCCAAGGCCTGCAGGCATCAAAGACACCTGGAGGAATCTCCCTTGGAGTGAAGGCGTCACTCCCCTGCATTTGCAAGGACCGCAAATAAGTCAACTGGTCTGCTGATCCTGAGCTCCACCGGACTCCGTAAGGTTCTGCAACACAGGTGGTAGTTTTCCACAGCTACCGATGCCTGCCCTGCCCTCTCACCAAGTTTGAGGCCAGTATCCCTCGTAGGGGTTGCAATAACTAAACCCCTGTGCACCCCATCAACTTGCAGTTGCAAAGGCTTGTTGGATTCCTTCCATGATGATCTTCGGGCTCCAAGTAGCCCCAACCTCAAGTGACCAGAATCTTTGGCTCCACCACATTGTGTGCCCCGTGGCCTGCATCTTTTGGTGAGCTGCTTGAGGACCTCTCGCGACCCCAGTGCCCCCGTCCTGTGGGTTAATTTGAAGGTCACCGTTGTTTCTTTTGGGCTCCCCTGATTGCTTGGGGCCTACCCCGACTCCCCTGCTTGTGGTGAGTTCCCTGGACCTTGCTGTTCCTGACGTTGCTCCTTCTTCCAATTCCTGCATTGGTTGCATTTGCCAAGGCTTGTTGGTGCTCCCGCCAGACACGACCCCTCAGCACTCAACATCCTTCATGGGACAGCTTGTGCACGGCACCTGGTTGTCATCGCCTGGTCCTCATAGCTGCAGAGTAAAGGTCATCGTCGCCCATCCTGCAAAACCTTGTGCATTGTGTTTATCTCCATGTAGGAGATATCTAAATGTATTAGAGAGTATTATATAATAAATATATTTTTTATAAATACCTTGTCTGGTTCTTTTTCACTTAATCTATACTATATGATTGCATTCTAATAAAAACAAGCTGCATTATACTCCTGGACTAAGCCTGAAGGTTGCTCTCCACAGATGCCACTTAGAGAGCTTTCTAAGATTGTCTAAATCAACATAAGGGTTGTCTGGACAGGTGCAAGGTGCCCACATACATTAGTGGACATCATATACCAGGCCAGATTCTCATATCAACAAATATATATATATATATATATATACACATAAATACAATCACATTTCTTCAATCAACGTTCTTTGTGCTTTTATTACTCGGCCTGATCTGGTTACTGGGAGCTGTCATTTTCACTGTTGGAGATTTTCGAAGATAATGAAGCGGTCACAGCAGTTGCTGGGTTCTTAGGTTCAGTCTTACTTTCACCTTCTGGATCAGAAGACTGATGTCTCAAATGCCCAAAGTCAGAAGAGTCTCTGGTAACAGACTTCCCGGGACGCTGGGCAGTCATCATATGTCCCTTGGTGGACACAACATGGAAAGGAGCATCTTCATATAGAGCATCATATTTTCTCCTTCACAGTTGTCAGGCAATCAGTAGATCTACTGTCTTAAATTCAATATTCTTTGCATGTCGCCTCGTCAGAATGTGATTTCTTCTTTTCTTTTTAAACAATTTCTTCATTTGAGTTGTATCTGTACCGCCTTACCTATTGTGGGTCCATTGAGGTAACTAGGTTGTCATTGCTCTGCCGAACATTAAAGTCGCAGGACTTTCACCGGTGGCCGGATTAGAGGTAGAAGGATAGGCCCCTAGGATGGAATTCATCACAGTTTGCAGATTGAGACTCAAGAGTTGCAGGCTGTACTGCTTTCTTTAGCATACATAACGTGGCGATCCGCATTCGACAGCGCTTGTACTTTAGCACCCCCATCAGAAGAGATATGGCCTAAGAATTTTAATTTAGTCTTGTGAAACTCACACTTGTCTGCATTCAAAGTCAGGACTGCAAAACTAAGCAACATACTTGAGTGAGCGCTTTATCATGATGCTTTTGTGTAGCTCTGAAAATCAGTGTCATCGCTATAGTTGAATACATTTACAACCTGCTGTATGACATGTCAGAAGACATCTTGGAAAGGTTCTGCAGAGGGTGACGCACCAAAGCGGAGTCTTTTATATCGAAACAGACCTACGTGTGTAAAAATGGTTGCAATATACCTGCAATCTTCTTCGAGTTCCAAATGATGATAACCTTTATTTAAAACAAGACAAGAGAAAACCTTTGCACCATTTAGTTGTGTTATGGCAGCAATATCTGGATGTTGTTCTCGTTCAATTGCCGTGTTTGCTTTGCGCATATCAACGCATATGCATACAGCTCCTTCAGTGTCCTCTTTGGGCATTACCAATATGGGAGAAACCCATGGGGTCGGACCAGGTGAACGCTCAATAATGTCATGCTTAAGTAATGATTCAAGTTCTTTTTCAACAGCTTCTTGTAAATGAAAAGCAACTTGTCTATGTCTTTGAGCAACAGGACATATAATCATTAATGTGTAACTTTACTTTCATAGTCTTTAGCTTTCCCAATCCCTGAAACAATGAAGGAAATTGACTTTATTATTTCGTGGCGAGCATTCAGGTTATAATTCACAGAAATTAACAGTGGTACTGAAACTGAGCGGACAGGTACTTGCTGCTGTACTTTGGAGCACATGGATGGGTGCTCGCACCTTCATTTACTTCTGTTTCAATGTCACTACGAATGAACCTTGACTTTTTATGGGCTGCGATACAGCCCAAGTGTGCACTTTGGCTTTCGATGGTGTAAGTCTAGGTAATAGAGACAATTCATGATATTTTGCTTCAGGTATTATATTTTTTGATGCACCACTATCAATGATGAAAGGTATTGAGCAGTCATTTATTTGTAATGTTATTTTCTGACAATGTTTGTATGACACTGGTATTTTGGAATGTTGACTTTTCTTTGACTGACATTTTCCCTCGCATGCAGCCAGTCCAACATGTGCTCTTTTCTTCAAGGTAAACATTGACATGGTGCAACCGTCTTCCTCACTTTCACTGGATACTGATGTGGACGAACTGTTTAAGGATGAATTGATGACAATCAACTTCACAGAGTGTCAATTTGCTTCAATTGATGTCACGTCCTGGCCTTGTGGGGTTGCGTCGAACGTTGCCTCTGGAATGTTCTGGTGGCCATTGTGTCCTCGGGCTGTGACGCACTTGCTTTTTCCTTTGCTTTGCAAACTGTCAGAAAATGGTTCTCTTTCACACAGCCTTCCAATTTATCTTCATGTGGAAACGAAAATACACATCTAAAACATAACTTCTTTTTACTGGTAGACAATACTTTGTGTCCTTCATTCTTTTGCTTTGACTTATTTTTATGCTCATGACAGATTCACATTGGGCATCTCCAGCCTCCATGTCAGTGCCTTGTCTTTCAGCACGCTTCTCAGCTCTGGCAGCCATAGACACAGTGTGTGATGAGCATATCAAGTCTCTCCACAAATTCAGCAATGGTTTCACAAACGTTTTGGCGCTCTTGATTGAAAATATATCTTTTGTAATCAACATTAGGTACTGGATTGAACTTTAGAGTCAGCATTTCTTTAATTTGGCAATATGTAGTTTCTTTTTCAGTTTGCGGCATTTTCTTTATGACTTCTTGCACACTATCACCAGCAAGATTTTTTACATACTTGATACTCTTTTTGTTTGCAGTCTCTCCAAGTGCATCAATGAAATCATCAAATGTCTCTATCCACGCAGACCATCTGATGCCAATATTTAGCTTTTTTGGTGATATTGAAAAGTGGTGGCGGTTTCAAGGCGGCAGCATGGTACCCAATTATGGGAGTGGCTGACCTTGAGGGTAGAGCTCATTCTGCTCCTGTCAGTTGTCTATTACAGCCTGCATCATTAATTCTATTTCTAAAGACTTGCGATGGACCAGCCTCAGAGTCGTCATGGACAATCGGAGAGAGGCTGCCTTTCTCCCCTGTCTCCATTGGAGCCCTTCACTTGTTAGAGACCTCTGGAGTTCTTCTGAGCGGTCACCTGGCAGCTTTGGTGGTGGGCCACTTAAGGTATTGGACAGCTCAGAAAGCACAACCCTCTTGCTTCTTCTCGGGGTCTGCTCGCCCAATACTGAGGTCATAAAGCCCTGCTTATAAAAGCTCTGGGAAGTGTAATGGCAATATACTTCATTCGTTCTTATTCTGTTAGCCCACACTTAAACTTTTGCAGTATCCCCCGTGTAATGTACAACTTTATCTTGCGTGGCAGCGCGGTACCTGTATGTATGGCTTGACACTAGTTCTCGGCAATCAACGTATAAATTCTATGCAACACTATTGTTGTCTTCATGTGCTTTACAGCAGCTGGAGTTGCGCTTAGACTCCGGGTGCATGAATAGTCTATTTCAATCTTCGACAGCGACAAGTGGCACAAATAAGCAGTCTGCTGGACCATGGCAAACTCTCTAGGAGAGTATGGTTGTTCTTTGTGTTACTTATCCCCTATCTCCTCGCAATTTGTAGCGTCTTCCCAGCCTGGATACCTGCAAATTCCCACGCCACACACAGAGCTTAGTATTACAGGTCTTTATTATGCTGCGTGTAACTGCAAACTCAACTTTGTAAAACAAGCATTCGTGGCAATGTGCTCCGACACCTATTTTACAGCTCTACGAAGTCCATTAGAAGCCAAAAGGGTTCTAAAATTTCGCAAGAAACTAAAGACTTCATATGACCTAAGAGGAGGTGGCGGGTGGGGTGGCAGTCGCAGTCCTGGCCTGCTCACCATCCAAATCCAAAACTAGAGGGAAAGTAGGGAGCACACTGAGGAGCAGGACACAGGTGGAGGAGTTCCTGCAGAGCATGAAGGTTAAAGAAAATGCAGTCTTACCAGCTTCAGGCCCTGGGGACGGAAGGATGAAAATTTGTAGGCAGCAAGGGACAGCGTACTCAGGCAGTCATGCCGGAGAGCACAGTTGGCCCTACCAGCAGCGTTATCTGAGGGCCTGCAGACAGCAGTAGAATGCTTGCACTCCACCAAGAGCCAGTTGCTCATACAAAGCCGACAGGTGGCACCACAGCTCTCTTTCCAGGGCATACTTATGATGGACACAATAAGGAAGGTTGCTTCAGTGGATGTGGCTATGGCGTTGGTGACAAAATGTGGCGCAGGTACAAAATTGACAAAATGTGATACAAGATTCGCCTTCGGACTACTTCCAGTCTACCCTATTAACTTTTCCTTGTTGGGCTTGCGGCTTGATGGTCAACTTATGTGGACAAAGTGGCTATGAAATAGTAACCCTTTATTTTGATGATGTTCTGTTTATGGGTGTTGGAGGTACAGGAGATCATGGTCAAGCACTGCAAAGGTTCAGCTGCAAATCTGGGGAGCCTATTGCACCAGAAAAAAAGAAAGGTCCAAGTACAACTTTGGCATTTCTGGGCATCGAGCTAGACATGGTGCAAATAGAAGCTAGATTACCACAAACCCAGATCAGAGAAATGTTGCAATTGTTGGAGAAAGCGATCAAAGGAACACAATTGCACCTCAGGGAGGCGCAGAGGTTCCTGGGCCATCTAAAGTTTGCATGTCAGGATATGAAGGCAGGCAGAGCATTTGATCAATGGCTTGGGTTTAGTATGTCAAGTGCAAAGCTACCTTAACACAGGACAAGAATTTCAGCAGCAGTGTGAGAAGATCTTGAGGCTTGATTGTTTTTGAGAGGTTTCAATGGTGTGGTAATGTGGTCTCTGGACGAGGATTTTGCATGGTCATTTCAGATTTTCTCTGACACAGCTGGCTTAGATGGTTTTGGTCTGTTTTGGGAAGTGAATGCATTTGTATTTGAAGAAATCTAAAGCTGATCAAACTGGGAAGGGAGAGAGAGGGTTTTTTCAATAGGATACAAGAGAATGTGTGCCCTGTGGAGGTTTGGCAGGAGTTTAGAGCAGCAGGGGGAACAAGATCTGGTTGGGTATTTTGTCATGAAGATGGAAAACGTTTATTGGCATCACAGGTTCTCAGTGTCTTGAGGAAGTGTTGAAAGATATGAGAGGGAGACCAAAGGATTTTAGTACATATTCTTTTAGGATTGAGGAGGAGCCTGAAGCTGCTGGGATACTCCCAAAGGGAGGTCATGAGACTGGGAAGATGGTCATCCACCTGTTGATTGTGCTATATTAGGAATATTGAATATTTAAGGTATACTACTCCTTTCTGTGTGGCAGTTGTAATTTAATAAATCTTTTGCACTGAGTAAGATTCCTCATCTTTCAGGAATTTATACAAGATGCTGACCTACATACATTCCATGTACTTCTGTTTCTTTATATTTATTACCTTACTCCTAACTGCGCATCTGCAATACACTACCCTCTATTTCACTCCGTACCTTTTGCAATATATCCTCTACCTCAAATCTCCCATCCCAAACCTCAATCTACTACTCTTTCCAATGCACTACCCTATTTCTCCCCCTATACCACTCTCAATATATCCTCTGCCATGGCTCTCTGACTATTATGATTCCCAAAATAACCTTTTCTAGACTCTTCCTTCCTCTACCCCTCCCTTCCATCATCTCAAACCTCTTTCACTATTCAGATCTCCCAAACAAGCCTTTCTAAACCCTTCCCTCCTACTCTTCTCAAATCTCCTCCTGCTGCTGTGCTCTGCAATTACACACTTTCTAGACCCTTCTCCCCTCTTCAATCCAACTAACAGACTCACATGTCCACCGCTCAATGTAATTTCATATTTCCCTAAACTAATCCTGCTTGGGTTCTGTAGTAGCGTGCTTCTCGCCAAAAAGCACTTTTGGTACCTCATCAAGGGTACCAAACGCAATTTAAATGCAAACTCCTCCCTCTTCTATCCCTCTACTATCCTTTTCAACCCAAATAACAGACTCACATGTCCATTCTTCAAATTAATTTCATATTTCCCTATAATAATTCGCCACTAATTCTTTTTGGGTTCTGGAGTAGCCTCATAAGGGGTACCAGACGCTATATAAATGCAAAACCCTCCCTCTTCTATCACTCTACTAACCCTTTCAACCCAAATAACAGACTCGCATGTCCATTCCTCAAATTAATTTCATATTTCCCTATACTAATTCACCAGTAATCCGTTTAGGGTTCCAGAGTAGCGTGCTACTCGCCGAAAAGCACTTCAACACCTTGTCAGGGCTAGTAAGCGCTATATAAATGCAATTTGCAATTTACAATTGAATGGTATTTCTGAGTACGATGTAACATGTTTAATTTTGCTTCTAGGTGGTGTAGCCAGACCCAGCATGGCAATGTTTTTCATTTGGGTTATTGCCATTCTTTTGTTAAATGGGCGGTGAAACAAGCAGAAGCTCATCCTTTTGGGAAGAACCTGCGATTTAGATCAACTGAATTTGAGATTTAATGGTGGGGTAGGGGAACTATGAAGTGGAGACAATTGTTGGCATGGTTATCTAACTTGGTTAGTGTGAGACCATGCCCAGATATATTGCTTATACATTTTGGGGGGGAGGGGGGGGGGGAGGGAACAATTTGGTGCAATTACGCTTGGGATTGTTATAAGTTATGAAAAAATACTTGGACATGATTGCAGGAATGTGGTCGGGCTGTATGTGTTCTGTATAGCTCTAGTTGCGAGAATAGTTTGCGGAGGGCGGTAAAATATAGTGCAGTGGAAACAGCATGGAGTAAGAAGAGGAAAATGCAACGTTTTTGCCAGGCAGGGGAATAGGATTGGTAGAGTATGTTAAGAAAGATGATTTCATGTTCTATCGCCAGGATGGGGTGCAGTTGTCCATTATGGTAAATGAGCTATATTTGCTGGAGTCGGGGGTCTGTTTGCCAAAGAAGTTGGTTGGGACTATAAAGTGTAATTGAGGTCATGACTGTTTGGGCAGGAATTGGTGACAGGTATATGAAAGCTGTTGGCAATGCATTTTGACCCAATTGTGGGTGTGTTGGCAGGAAAAATGCCTGTTCAGGGTTTGTTCCGTGATGGAAGAAAAACATAGGGACTACGCCAGACTTGAAGGGTTGAGTTGCAGGGCAGACGCTGTCAGAGAAAGTACAGGGGAGCGATAGTTGGGTCACATGAAAGGAACGTGAATGCAATAAGGGGAAGGTAAGGAATGTTTGGATGTTTCCGGCAGTGGCAAACAAGTTGATGATTGGAGCTCCCCACAGCTCGAAGATATCTTGTGCGGCATCGTCTTGTAAGACACGTTCGTGGTTTTCTTGCAGAACTCTACTGAGAGTGTCTGCCTGAGCATTTTGGAAACCTAGAAGGTGAGTAGATGTGATTGCCAGGTCCCTGTCTATGAGCCATTACTAGATTGTTTTGGACCTCATGCGACCGTGACCTCGTTCCTCCCTGGTTGTTGTGGTAGTACATGGTGGTTGTACTGTCTGTCTGAAAAAGCAGGGACTGGGTTTTGAACGATGGACAAAATGCCGTCAGTGCCAGATGGATTGCTTGTAGTATGAGGAGATTGATGTGATAGGTCATCTCTCTCTGTGACCACTTGCCCTGAATTTGGAGGTGATCCATGTGGGCTTCCCATCCTAGCAGTGATGCATGCGCCATCATTGTTGAAGGAGGAACCTGCTGATGAAATGGCATTTCTCGAAGCAGGTTGGATGAAGAGCACCACCATTTCTGGGACAGCTTCGCATGAAGGAATAGCTTTATCCTGTCTTCCGAGTTGCCCGTCAGTTGGTCCCATTAGTCGAGACATTCCTGGAGAGGTCACATATGAAGAGGGGCAATCGGTGTGATGAAGGAGGCCATCAAACAGAGAAGAGATAATACTGCTCTCACCGTTGGATGGGAAGCTCTCATGAGAGAATGACACTTCTGAAGGATTGATAAGAGTCCCTCCTCTAGAGGACACATTCTTGCCTGTATTGTGTCAATGGAGGCCCCCAGATAATGCAAGGTTTAAACCAGGGTAGGTGTTGACTTGCTTAGGTTGACATTCAACTCTCGGAGTATTGAAACGGCTCCGATAGGGCCTGAAAGATTTTCATTGTTCCAGTGGTTTCCTCTAAGCCCACAACTTTAAGAGTTTCGATTTCAGGCTTTATGCGTGTCATCTCGTCATCAGTGTGGCTTCCAAAGAGGGCATAATCGGAGAATGGGAGATCTAGTGTTCTCTGTTGACACTCTAGTTTGAAGGATGAGAGGCGAAGTCAAAAATTGCCTCTTCAGAGCAATGCTGTGGCAGTAATCATGTGCAACTAATAGGGGACTCTGCTGCAGCACTTCTCATTTAATTGGAAGCCTTAAGACTTCTTTAGGAAATTGAATGAAGTCTTCCCGTTTATCTCTGGGAAGATGGCCTGCAAACTGTGAACGGATTCCCATAGTGTCCAATCATACCTTCCGAGTAGGGCAGTTGTATTGGCATTTCCTCATGATGGTTTCCCTAGTGCTGCAAACTTTATGACCCGCTGAGTCTGGCTTTCGATTCTCCACATCAGAAGACATAGTAGAAGTGGAAGTAGTGGCATGGTGCTTTTCTGCTGCTACTACAATCACTGAGTCTAGCCTGCATTTAAAAGTACTTGCCAGCATCCTGACCTTGTTCATTGGCCCTGCTCGGGTTGGACTACGTAGTTTGTTTTAAATTTCGGTTGATGTATTTTGTGTATTCATGTATATCTGTTTGTGTATTTCCTTTTACACTGTAGTGTTTACTTTTTAGTATTGTGTATTTTTGATTTTGAATGTATTATAGATGTGTTGAGCGCTCTCTTTTTTGACAATATCTGTTATATTTATACACTATATGGCGAGAACTGGCGCCTGTTGCACCGCCCGTCCATAGGACATAGATGCACCCTCGAGTTTGTGCCGAGGTACAGGTGGTATTGATTACCTGACAATGCGGGTAACATCACTACCAGTGGACATCTGCCAGAGTGATGATTCATTCCAACTACCGGTTTAGTATATTGCTTTTTTGGTTGATCAACTGTTGCAATTCAAGCAAACCACCTACATTTCACTTCGGTCCTGAAGAAAGCCGCCACACCTCTAAAGCAGGTACAAGGCAAAAACATGTTGACCACCTCTTCTCTATGATAGGTTGAATTCCCTCCTATCATAGTTTTGGTTTTAGCTGTAACCTACAGACGCCCCAATAAAACGTTGTGGCTTACCTTAGAGTTAGTTTTATCTCACACACACCTATTTTTACTTTTCTCCCTCACCACACCCTGCGCATCTATTGGTTTTAGGAGACCTCTTTTGAAACACTGAAAACATCCCTGAGCTACTCCTTCTCAGAGAGGGGGTTGTAGCCCGCATTGCGACTTGGTTCGACGGGGACAGATGGTGTTTTTCTGCAGTTTTTTTCCTTGCACGCCCTCCAGAGTCAGATGACAGAGTCCTGGTAGAGGAGTGTCTCTCTCCTTACTCCAAGGTCCTACCTTCAGAATGTGTCTGTTGTCCTTATTGCTCCTCTGTGTCATGGAGGCAAATATTCTCCCTGTCCGTCAAGATACATCTTGAAATGTTCTGCAGTGGTGACAAGACTCAGGAACATGACTTTATTGGAGGCAGATGATACAAACCTCGTGCGGTTCTGTTTTAGCCTTCTTTCGCCAACAGGCTGGGCATTTGACCAATAATGAAGGCATTTTGTCTGACTAACCTAACCTAAATACCTTAATTTTCTGCAGAAAAAACCAAGGAGAGACCTCTCTAGGTTCTTAAAGGCAGATCATCTATTTTAACTCATATAATGACAGCCTATTGGGCTACACTGACCTGTTTTAACTTATCTTTATACTCTATCAAAAAAGGGTTTGTGAAAGACATTTATGCTGTATTAGAAAAACATCATGAAATTATATACATATATAACTCTCCTGGCCAAGATGAAGAATTAGGCCATTTTAGTCTGCTCCTATAGGCTGCATAATATTTGTCTCTTTTGACTCTTCAGGCCTTCCCGAAGAAAGGCGAACATCTACACTTAAGATATATTGTGAAAAAGTGCACTGGGATACCAGCACATGAGCAGGACTATTCAGTGCTTAAGACTTCAATGGAGATTCCCCTACTAGAGAACAGTAGCTTTCTAATATTTCTTGTAGCTGTTAATTCAGGAGAGCAAATCCAGTCCTCGTTCAAATATATTTAAAGAGATCTTCCAGTGTAGAGATTTTTTTTTCATTACCCATTTCTGCATTCTATCAATCAGCACATTAAGCATTCCAGCATGTTCCTTTCTTTGATGAGGTCTACTTGGGTTTTTTGACGGTGCCTGTGACATCATTCACTGTACTGCCCCTTTAAAATATATCTATTGCACCAAAACTCAAGACTATCCTGGCGCTGCTATAGTTAAGTCCATAAAGGTGAAATAACAGAGTATTCTGCCACAAGTGTGAAAGATATACAGTACATGCTTTGTCAGCATTATGTCTGTTGGAGATTACCAGGTGCAATGGTTGTGAAGGACTCAAAGTACACCAAGCACCTTCGCAGGGCCAGCTTTAGGGCAGTGAGACCGGTGCCGCCGCACCGGGCACTGACCTGTGGAGGGGGGCGGTGTGCTGTTGTTAGCAATAACTTATGATCGGCGAGATGAGGGGCACTTTTTCCGGGTGGTAGTGAGATAATCCGAGGAGGTGGTCATGGGGGTGGGGTGCCAAAAATGATTTTCACACCAGGCACCACCAAAGATAAAGCCAGCCCTGCACCACATATAACAAAAGACATAAAAATATACAAGACATCCGATAGTATATGGAAAGAAGAAAAAAATGGCTCTGTGGCGAATGCGAAAGACCAGGGAGCCGTAGCATTCATTGCCTGTGTGATGAAAGGGCTGGCAGAAACCTCAAGCTCTTCTGTATAAAGGGGACAACTACGGTACGCTAAAGATGGGAGAGACCACATCACCTGGACCCAGCGATTCATAAAGAAAGGCGAGTCAATATCCTTCTTACAGCACGCGTGGCCCCCTCATAGGTAGCATGGACCCGCCTGCATCCGAAGTGTCAAACACAATCCACATGGAAGTTAGGCTTCAGTCTGACAAAGGGTAATAACATAGGTCACAGATGCAATGAGGGGTGCTACGGGAGAACCCAAAACTGGCAGCACGAAAGGCGCGAGATACTCTGCAGCTTACAGCCGATGATAACGAAAAGCGGTTAATATTTATACCAGGCACGCTTTGCAAGACCAAAGCAATGCAGCAAGTCTGCTATTGGAGCTCTTTTAAGGAGATTGATAAGTTATGACAGCAGTGGCAGCTCTGTTCTGGCACGGTTGTCTCATCCCCTGGAAAGGCACAGGACAGTGAAACCCACCTATCACAAGAGCGAGTTGTACTATTCAAAGAAATGTTTCCTTTTGATGTGAGGAGGCATGTGTGCGTTTACATTGCTGTGTTCTGGTGAAGTGCATGCGTGCGTCTACATTGCTGTGTTCTGGTGAAGTGCAGGTGTGCGCCTACATTGCTGTGTTCCGGTGAAGGGCAGGTGTGCGCTTACATTGCTGTGTTCCGGTGAAGTGCAAGTGTGCGCCTACAGTGAAGTGCAGGTGTGCGTCTACATTGCTGTGTTCTGGTGAAGTGCAGGTGTGCGCCTACAGTGAAGTGCAGGTGTGCGCCTACATTGCTGTGTTCTGGTGAAGTGTAGGTGTGCGCCTACATTGCTGTGTTCTGGTGAAGTGCAGGTGTGTGCCTACATTGCTGTGTTCTGGTGAAGTGCAGGTGTGCACCTACATTGCTGGGTTCCGGTGAAGGGCAGGTGCGCACCTACATGTGTTCCGGTGAAGTGCAGGTGTGCGCCTACAATGCTGTGTTCCAGTGAAGTGCAGGTGTGTGCCTACAGTGAAGTGCAGGTGTGTGCCTACGGTGAAGTGTAGGTGTGCGCCTACATTGCTGTGTTCTGGTGAAGTGCAGGTGTGCGCCTACATTGCTGTGTTCTGGTGAAGTGCAGGTGTAAGCCTACATGAGAGGGTCGGGGTAAGGTGTGTGTCTTTTTCTTAAGCTCTCTGACATGATGGCTTTCCACCTAGCCTAACAGTAGCCATCCCACTCGGTGATCTTTATGCTTAATAATGCCTCTGGCATAATGGTGACGGCATAAAGCGTTCTTTGGTATATTTTGGAGCCTCCTATGTTAAATTGTATTTAATCTGAAGCTTCCTTGGCGGTGAAGGAAAGGAAGGGAGATATTCTGCATAAAGTTATTATGAAAAAGCAGGTGTTGAAATTCCTCCTAAACAATGTTGCAAATGGTGCTTTTGAGATGGAATGGTAAAGTGTTGCAGAGTTGTGAAGCCAAGACAGAAGAATCTTCCACCGAGAGAGGATTTCCAGCAGCTAAGCACCCTCAGCAGGCGGGAATGGAAAGAGTGTGGGGATCGAGAAGGAGAGGATCTCCTCATTTTTGTAATTATAAAAGGAGGGGTAATTCTAAGCAGGCATTTGTGCATTATGCAAAAAGCTATTAAGATGATTTTGGCATGCATAAGCCGTCAAGGAAGTAGTTAGTGGTGGTTTGGCTATTATGTAACAGTGTGGAGCTGGTTGTGTCAGGCAGCTTGATTCAGAATAAATTGTAGACGCTGAAGAAGGTTTTCATTTAGAACTATTTGTTGAGGCAACGGGAACAACAAGCATGGAGGACACGTGGCTATTACCACCGCAGGGATCCCTCCAGGCCCACAATCATTGCCCTGAGCGCAACACCACCTTGGAGGTCTGGCTGAACGAGCACCGCAAGAACCCAAGCAATTGCGTGAAGATCATGCTCTGTAAATATGTAATATATTCTTGTCCAACCATAATCGCTTGAACGTTTCTTAAAAAGCAATCTTGAGTGAATTTGCAACTTGTATATATGTAACTCTAACCACTAGAATCTATAGTAGTCATATGTACTTACTACCATGCTTATGTGAGTTAAGAGTTTATCTGTTTTGTATCTTTTATGTAATTCATGTTCTCCGAAGTCCTTATGTAATATAATCGGTTCTATTGTAAAGTGCGCCAACACCTTTAGGTAAAGCTTGTGCTATATAAAAATGCATAAATAAACAAACTAGATTTAGGTTGTAGCAATAATCCAATCTTGAACCTATTAGGGATGAGAGGGCTGCTCTTCCACCGGGGTGGCAATAGGGAATTGTCACTTAGGAGAGCGGAAGCTAAGTGGATATGCAGACGTGACGCGGTCAAGAGGGGACATAACTCTGACCATGAGTTTCACTATTTCCTATGACACAGTCGCCCTGCAGCTCAGACCTCTATGTCTTTACGCTATTCCTGCATGACCCCTGACATATGCATCCCACGACATGACCCACGTCACTTCTATCCACCCTCTCCGACTGAGCATCCTCCTTTTTCAAGTAACTCACCCCCATGTCCACTGACCCATGCTACTTCCATGTTCTGAACCATATTGCGGTATCTTCATTTCATTTTATCTTTATTTCTCACTGCCCGCGTATACCCAGTACCTGCATTACTTAGGCCCCTGCAGAGTCGCCCTTTACTACCCACTGTTTTCATGACGTTTGCCACTGCCCCATGCCACTTCCATGTTCTGAACCTTACTGCGGTATCTCCATTTCATTTTATTTGTACTTCACTGACCGCATATACCCTGTACTAGATGGAGACTAGGTAGTAACATAGGAATCCATATATGGGTACCAGGCCCTTGCAGAGTCGCCTTTAACTACCTACTGTTTTCATGACTTTTTAGCTTCCATCCACACAGGCATGTTTTTCCATTGAATTCCACCGCCCGTCTCCATGTGCTTCCCACCGGAGCATTTCAGAATGGACATAGCGTCAGCCAGTGCTGACATTGTCCAACCAGCAGTTACTACCTGACACTGCCCCTCAGGGCTCACAGCACACCAGAGAGACGGATACATCCTATCTCCCAGTGCCACTATCTCCCCTAGAGTCCCCCCACAGCAGTTACCAGTGCTGACACTGCCCCCCAGGGCTCTGACTCCACCGGAGCAACGGATACAGCCGTATCTCTCAGTGCCACTACTACACCTAGTGGCCCTCCCTCTGCCGCTATTCCAGCGATGTGCATTTTCGCACGCCCTCGTTTATCCCGCCTCACCACCCAGTACTTTAATGTACAGATCCCCTGAGTGCCACCATTCTTATCACAGAAGCGGACAGCTCAACACCCAGCCCAACTCTCAGATACGTGGTATCTTTAGGCTCCGAGGCCGGCTCACCTTCCTAACCTTGATCCTTGATTCCCCCCAGGCTACTCCCCGGGCACTTTTTTCCCGACACCCCCCCCCCATTTCCCTCACAGTCAGTTCTGCAGCTTTCCCTGCCCCGCCTCCGGGGCTGGCAACCGTAGCGTCAGGCACGCACCCTGGCCCGGATACGGACCGAGATCATCATTCACGCCGTGCCCCCCGCGCTAGTCACTTTTCCCAATACGCATTTCCTTCCTTCTTTAGCGTCCCACCAGAGGTTTAATGATCCAATAGGCCACTCCTTTTTATCCACAGCACCACCTGAGCTCCACCACTTCACAGGTTGCAGCGCGTCGCCACACCCGCAGATGCACCTTTTTAGGTCTCGGGACCATCCGGTCTGCCGAAGGCAGAACCGGAAGTCGAGAGATTTAATGTTTTGGAGAAGAGGGGCTTGAACCCGCCCCTCTTCTCCCCTGTTCTCCATTGGCTGTCCTCTTCAATGCTGGCCAGCCATTGGAGAAGAGGTCCCGTCACTCCGACCAGGCCCCGTCCTTTTCGGATCGGGGGGCGTGTTTTTTGCAAGAAGTCTCATTCTCTCCTCCAGCCAATGGCTGGAGGAGACAAAAGACAAACACGCCCCTGAATCCGAAAACGACGCTGCGTTTCTCCGAGGCATTTCTGCTCTGCCTCGGAGAAAGGCGACGGTGTTCGATGACTCTCTGGCCAGCACAGCTAGACAGGCTGGGCAGCTGGGAGCCCAGGGGGTGCGGGTAGGTGGATCCTGACCGGTGTTGTTGTGTTACATCACTTACAGCTGCACAGCGCCCCCTTGTAGCATTGCGATGTGTTATCCAGGAGCGGCTGCAGGCCTGCGTGATTGAGGCGAGTACGTTGTGGGAAGAGTGCTGCGTGGTGTGGCCGAGTTGCACCGCTGCTGTTAAGTGCGCCGGTGCAGCCGAGGAGGCGTGTCACCGGTATACACCACCGCACGCCCCTTGGAGAGGCTGGAGAGCTGCATGGGGCAAGGGCTCGCTTGCGGATAGAGTGCTGTGCGGTGGTCTAAGCCTGCTAGTGTACAAAATGAGGTGTTTAACCGTGTAGACACACACACGGCCCCCCTTGGAGAGGTTGGAGTTGTGTGGGGGGAGGGCTCCATTGTGGGAACAGTGGAGTGGTTGGCATGGCTGGTTTGGGCGCTACAGGCCTGTCGCTGATGTTAAGGGTGCCGGTGCAGCAGAGGTGGTGTTAGATCTCTATGGAAGACACTGCCTTCGAGAGAGATGTATTATGGGAATAGGGCAGTATGAGGTGTGCACCGAACGTACAGCTGCTGCTGGAAGTGTTAAATGGTACAGAGCGCTTGCCTCTGGTACCCTGGAGATGCGTGGGGGGACTATGGGGTGCGGCCCACGCGGGAACAGTGCGGCCTGTCCACGGGGTATTTATGTGTTTCTCCGTGGGCCTGCACTCGGTATAGAGCGGGGCGTGTATTCTGCAGTTCTCGTCCATCTCGGTCCGTGCCATGGGTGCACAGCACCGCATGAAGGGTACACACCAGAGTATACCTTTCCTATAGCGCACACAGTGAGCGGAACCGCCTCTAGGCGCCCAGGCTTCGAGCTGCGAGAGGTTTAGTGCCCCTTACACTGCTCCTTACACTGTCTGCTCTCGTGCTCCAGGCCAGCGCAGGGTCTTGGGCAGGCGGGTCCGCAGCACCGGGAGCGCGTGGAGCCATCTTACACTTCAAGAGTTCCAGAGAGCAGCGGGGGCCTCACTGCCACGCTGAAGATAGGACTGTAATCCACCGAACTCACTACCGTCCCGAAGAAGTGGTGGAAACCACCTAACTCACTGTCACCGTGAAATGGTAGAAATCATCAAACTCAATGCTGTCCTGAAGAAAGTATTAGAAGCCACCCAACTCACTGCCACTCTGAAGAGAGTACTGGAAGCCACCCAACTCACTGCCACTCTGAAGAAAGTACTGGAAAAGTACTGAGGTACCGAAGATTCTCTGTTGCAGCAAGGCACTGAGTGGCAGTATATATCCCAAATTATATATAACAGTCGGTAGACGCATGCCTCTACAGTGTTCTCTTATATTTTGAAACCAGAATTGGTCAAGTTCGTATCCTTTCAAAGTTCCCTTTTCAAACAATCATTATCAACGCCAAGTCTGGCCCTGGCACGGTAGTGCGATTTTTGTTTAGTATTAATAAAATTTGACACTTCAGACAGCGGTTTCAGCAGAGAGGACAAAGAAGGAATGGGCATGGAATCCAAATACAGAAACTGAAACTTCTCTATCAAGGGGAAACATCACTGCCAAAGTTCAGAGCTTGTGAAAAAGCGACCAGCGAAATCACTTGCAAGTTAATGTTGGGTTGGGGGGGGGGGGGGCTAAGCAAAAATTTCGGGGGGGGGGGGGGCTGAATCTTTAAACAGTAGGCAGAGTGGCGCTGATTTCGGGGGGTGGGGGGCGGAATCTAGGCAGAGTGGAGCTGCTAGGGTTCTTAGAAGGGGTGAACCAACAGCGAGGCCTCATTAACATGCAAATGGTCTTTTTAAAGACCTGTGAAGTGCTCGGGCGCGGCTTTGTGTCTGCCCGGGAAGCGGTCTCATCCAGGGCTGCCACACACGACGGGGGGGGCTGAAGCCCTTTGAGTTCAATGGGTGTTGTGCGCCTGATCACAGGTAAATGCGGGAGAGAACGGGGTTGTTGAGCAGGGCCGGGCTGGCTTGCCCGGGCATCGGGCGTTTCCTGTAGCAAAAGTGCTTCACAGTTAACCTCCCCCATGACCCTCCAGCTGGTCCGACATAATTGCCAGGCCTACTTTGGGGTTCCAGTTCGGCCCTGTTGTTGAGTATCCTACCCAGGGCTTTAAGTGGGATAATAAAAAAAAGGGTGGGGGGCGGTGTTGCGCGGGGTCTATACGACTTGTATTTTGCTGTCTCTTTTGTCATTGCATCCAGGCATAATGATACAACAAGTAACATGATACCTACAACAAGTTAGGACTATTGGCTTTGTCAATCGTTGTTAGTTGCATAAGATAAATTAGCAGCAACTGTGGCTTGTATATAATATTGAAAAAGCATCCACTTGAAGCCCTAGTGAAACCACAACAATGTTACTGCTCCTGAGTTTCAAAAAGAGACAACAATATAATCATGCAGTGGCTGAACTCGACAGATTAAGAAATATATCCCAAATTATATATAACAGTCGGTAGACGCATGCCTCTACAGTGTTCTCTTATATTTTGAAACCAGAATTGGTCAAGTTCGTATCCTTTCAAAGTTCTCTTTTCAAACAATCATTATCAACGCCAAGTCTGGCCCTGGCACGGTAGTGCGATTTTTGTTTAGAATTAATAAAATTTGACACTTCAGACAGCAGTTTCAGCAGAGAGGACAAAGAAGGAATGGGTATGGAATCCAAATACTAATCATGCATATTAGTCGGGGCCACTGGCATTTTGCGATGCTGCAGCGTTTTCCTCATAATTATGGATTTGCCAAACTTCCCAAATAATGCTCGCATAATAAATCTCGCTTTTGAGAGTGATTAAGCTATTGACATTGTAAATAACAATGCCGTTTCTTTAACCCCTTCCCTGCTCATGACGGAGCCGCTCCGTCATGAGCCACGGTTGCCGTGTGCTCATGACGGAACGGTTCCGTCATGTCACGGCCGTTGGCGGCCGCTCCGCCTACGCGGCGCTGTTTCCCCGCCTGTGCGGGGCGACAACGCAAATGGGCGGAGTCATGACGGAACCGTTCCGTCATGAGCACAGCTCAACCGTGGCTCATGACGGAGCGGCTCCGTCATGAGCACAGCGCCACCGCGCTGCCCCCCCGCACCCCCCAGCGCCGCGGCGGAATTCCCACCGCGGCGAAAGGGTTAAATGTTTTAAAAACAAAAACATAAACAAAAATAATGTCATGAGCAATGCCAATAGCTCTAACTTTAACAATGCCGAGACCGTTGCATTGTAAATGCTTGTTTACACTTGGCGCCCGTCGGCAACGCGCCGATTCCTTGATCGGCTTCACCATTTTTCTCTTCAGCCTCCAGCCTCTGCCTGAACGCGAGGGCCCACCATCAGAGGCCCATGCCTTGCACCCACCAGCACTCAGGGTTCACCCAGCCCCACCTACACTCTATTTTCACCCTCTTGATCGAGACCATTTCCCTCTGTCACCACCTGTGCTTTGACCCAGCGCACACCCGGGTGTTGTGTCTTACTTTAGTGTTGTGTGTCTCGTGGTTTGGATGTACCTTTAAGGTGAGTGTGTGCGTGCATGGAATGTCACTGAGTCAGTGACATTCGGGTTCTGGGAGTTGCAGTTAGTCTGGGTTAGGAGGTGGAGGTGTATCCTGGCGCTCACCTGTTTTCATGTATTGTTCTTGAATAAAGAACTTGTGAATTACTGCAGGCGTTCCGACCTTCACTTCAATTGGCGACGAGGATGGGATTTGGAGCAGCGGCGTGCGAAGAATTTTTACCGGGTGACACCACCTGTGCCATGGCCCGCACACTCTGATGCGCCCCATCCTACTGTATACTTCATCCCCCGCTAGCCAGCAGCTCCTGGGACCCTTGACATCCCCAGCTACTCCGACCCCACCCAGGATCCAGCATTCGCCATCCCGTTTTCACTACTGTCCTTTTTCTCCCCCCGCCACACAGTACTTGCGCTTACTCGCATTCTTCTTTCCCACAGATTTAGCGCACACCGGCCCTTACCAAGGCGGACCGTGCAGCCCGGACTACCACCCTACACTATCGCTTTCCTCAACCAGGAACATATACGCATGGTACGTACGTGTACTAGATTCCTATGTTACTACCTAGTCTCCATCTAGTACAGCATTTGTGGGAGGGCCAGCTTAGATTACAGAATGTGGCTGTATATTGTAATTACAAGGCATCTCACCTCCTAGACAGACTTACTCCATGCCAACACCATTGGTGGTCTCAGCACCATGACGCACCCTGTAGCTTCACAATTAATTTTGTGTCAACTTGGCTTTTTTGGTCTGCATCACCACAGGGACAGGGAAAATTGGTTTGTTTAGTTCTGCGATACTTACATGCAGAGCCAATAAACTTAAGCAGCTGTCCTAAGATTATTATGGATGTGACACTTAAACCTCTGACAGTGTTGATGGGTGTGGGAAGGGGACCAAATCAGGAGGCCACATGTTGGGCAACCACATGATGGAGGAAACATCAATCCGCCTGAGTTTCCTTTTTATCAGGGCTCATTTAAGTCCATGGAATCTTTTAGGTTGCAGAATGACTGTTCCATGGCCTCGGGTTAGAGAAGTCACTTTTCAGGTGAATGATCAGTCGTGCGTCTGCATCATAACTATGGGTATTAAATTCCTCATTATGCTGGAGAGTGGTACACAAATGTCCTTAGCATCATTGTGGCCAGGCCTGGCATAATAGTGGTCATTTATGATGGCCATTACTGACAAATACGGGCATCCTTGGAATTATGGAAACCATTCCTGACATTAGTCAAATTTGGGCATAATTGTGGATTCCTCGTCATATTGTTGGCCATCTCTGCCACATAATGGACAATTCAGGATGTCATATGTACATGATATAAAAGTCAATCTCTCCACATGCGGTATTAATAAATGCAAGCAAATGACAACTGGTGCTTGGGGTTCCAACGTGCATTCACTCATACTAAAAAGGTTAGAAGAGGTGGGGTCCAAAAATGTTTATGGAGCACACACATCTCCCAATCAAGCCCGGTTTTTGTGCCTCTTTGCAACCCTTGGTCATTGAAAAGGCACAGAGGTCGATGTGCTCTGGTGGAAAAGTAACATGTCCTGAAGGATGATGAACATCTTCCGGGAACTGGGAGATGCAAAGGCCGATTTACTTCTTCCTCACCCACACACACACACATATATATATATATATTCACTGAAAAAACCATAGGTTTCACACATGTTATAGTTAGCGGAAATTTTACTGATAAAAAACCAATGAAATTCCCCCGTTATAGTTAGTGCAGGCAACTATAACTCACGCGACCGCAATCCTCTGCTGATGCTAATACTGTATTTAGACACTTATTTGCCCATGTCTTCTTCCATACATTTTTAGCTATACATATATTACAAATATTTTTTTTTCATAAAGACACATATGTCATCAGCAGAAGATTGCGGTCGCGTGAGTTATAGTTGCCTGCACTAACTATAACGGGGGAATTTCATTGGTTTTTTATCAGTAAAATTTCCGCTAACTATAACATGTGTGAAACCTATGGTTTTTTCAGTGAATTTGCAAGGTTTTTTAAATGCTAATTCCTAACTATAACGTGTGTGAAACCTATGTTTTTTTCAGTGAATTTGTACGTTTTTTTAAATGCTAAGTTACTTTACGCCATTCGTGGCGTGCGCGCCCACTTAACGCAGTTCGTTCCGTGCGCGCACGGTGCGCTTCGCGCATCGTGCGCGCACAGTGAGCACGCGGTGCGCTTCGCGCACCGCGCGCCCACTTTACGCAGTTAGTGCCGTGCACGCACGGTGGGCACGCGGTGCGATGACAAAGCAAGAAAGCACGTCAACAAATCTGTTTCTGCTTTCCTCCGTGACTATGGTATGGGTGCCATTTACCACAACAACTTGCGTTATGACATGCAAGACATTTATAGAGGAGATGGTGTGCACTTCAATGATGAAGGGAACAGAGTCTTCCTCTTGAACCTTAGACTCTGCATCGGTACTTACTTGTAGGTACCACTAAAAAATCATTTCATAAACACAACGGCTCTTTTTAGAGCCCCCTAATATCTAAACACTTAAATCTGATTTTCATTTTTTTTTTTTTTTTTTTTCTACCGTACGCTTACCGTAAGCTTACCGTACGCGTACCCCGTGATTTTTTTTAAAATCAATAAATGTTTTTTTTGTACTTTTCTGTCCTTCTTTGACCCCCTTACAAATGTTAGGGGGTCTATAACTCTCCTCATTGCCCCCTTTCCTTGTTTTCACTCTTTTTTTTCAGAGTGAAATACACAAAATGGCGGCCGCCGCTTCCTGGTTTCGGCCGATTCGAATGTTTACTAAGATCTAAGAGCCAATCAGAATCGCGCTCGCGCACGCCACCGTACGCTTACCGTAAGCGTACGGTAAGCGTACCGTAAGCGGGCTCAGATATATATTGATTTAAAGGCTATTTTCTCAGAATCTACTGAACAGATTTACACCAAACCTACAAAAGGCACTTCCTTGACCTAGGGACTACCTCTCTGCCAAATTTTGAGTAATTCTGTTCAGCCGTTCGGGCTGTAGCTCGTTCTAAAGGTCCTATGGAAAAATGCATGGGAAAAACGCGTTTTGGGACCCCCCTTTTATCTCAGCCCCCGCTTGACGGATCCCCCCGAGACTTTCAGGGTAGGAGCGGAGCGTAGCGCCCCACCTATTTTGAGAAATTCGCGAGGATTCGTCGACCGGCGCCAAAGTTATTCAAAATAGAATGTTGAGGTTTTCCTATGGAAACGTGGTCCTAACTATAACTACCTACTGGCTACCGCCAGTAGGTAATATATATATATATATATACACACGCCACGGCATGGACAGAGCTTATACACATGCTAGTAACCCTGGCTTATCCCCTGAATGAGAGGCAGAGGAAGTGGCCCTAGGTCCACAGGCACTGGATTACTTTGTGGACTTGGGAAAAGGCAGGCAGCGCAATCCCTGAGAAACAGCCTGGACTGCGAGAATCAAAGGAAGCCAATCCATGTTTGGGCTGACCAAGATGGGAAAAACAAAATTACAGAGTAGGGGTTTGTACAGTGCACCTGGCACACTTGACCTACCATCTGGATACCTGTCCTACTTATGATCCCTTGGAGGAGGAATCTCATGACCTCACAGCAGTAAGCTGGCCGCATTCTGGAATCTGAAACCCTGGAAATCTGCGTTTTTTGATAAGTGTATGTAGACATACATAAGAAGGAAAGTAAAGAGGACAACTTCTTCTTGAGCACCGGTGCTTGAAATTGACTTGTGGACAGATTTTCTCAAACACAAAACATGGTTGCTACTGAGGATTTTTTATCTCCATATTCATAATTTTTGTGCATCAAAACAAGTATGCACTATGCATTCCCATATGATTTTACATGTAGAGACTGAATTAATATAATTCTAGATGGAACAAACTTGTTAGGATGTATAGAAATGAATTTGTTAATGTGTTTTAGTTAGGGTACTGAAGTAGGCACCACTCAAGATTCAAGTAACTTTATTAGGAGCATCCACATAACAGCCAGTACAATCTGCAACTGAAGAGAATGCCCCAAGCTGTTTGGAATCCCAACACAGACTCACCAGAGAATCAATGAGAACAAAAGTAAACACTTCAAGTGCTAAATGCTGAAGGTGAATAAAATTTGGTTACAGAATTCAGAATTAAGATTACAACACATTACACTTTAAGAGCATAAAGTACTAATTACCAGATACCTCCCTTCCTTATATAAAAGAGAAAAGAGATGAAAAAACATGGCATGAAAGAGAAAATAAATAAAGAAATAAAAACACCAAAAGCAGAAAAAACAAACAAAATTAATACATAACAGAATCATTGTACTTTAAAGGTAACTTAATGTTACTCTTATTTTTCCCAAAATGATCAGGTAAAACATCACTGAAATTCTTTCTGAAATCTTCTTAGAAAAAGACTCACTTTCAAAGTCAGGTTTATCAGTGATATTGGTGTGCATTTGCGCAGCAGAGAAAGCTTTTGCTAATCTAGACAAACTCCACTAAGAGCCATTGTCCAATAAAGCAGAAGTTTTTACTAACTTGACAATTTTCCTTACATCAGAAAACTTGGAACAACCTTTTTGTACATACATAGGTAGTTTGATCCTGACTTCATCACCAATACACAACCGATTTTTAGTTTTTTTTAAACACATGCTCCACGCTTTTAATTCCTTTCGTTTCTACATTGTTTGACCACATCATACATTTGTTTGAGATTAAAAGTGTTGAGTTTGGGTAACAACCACACAGGATTCAGTTTTTGTCTAGAAGACCTCCCTTTAAGCAACATGACCTGGGAAAATTTGACGGTTCAATGGGTCGTACAATGAAAAGGCCACAAAAAGCTCGCAATATGTTGTATCAAATCAATTCTGAATTTAAGAGCCAACTGATACCACCAACAAGAGTCCTTTTAAACCTTTCCACCAAACTGTTCATGTTCAGTGCATATAATGTGGTGGTAAGATGACGAATACCAACACCCTTAAAAAAAGTCTTCCATGGCACCCGAGGTAAACTGGGAACCGTTGTCTGTTACAATCCTATCAGGAAAACATTTGTTCCTAAACACCTCCTGCAGGAAATCACTAACAGTCGCAGTATCTGGATGGAATATCCCATTTAACTCCACCTACTTTGAAACAATCAATGAGAACCAAAATAGAAGTCTTTCTAGAGAAAATTTCTTAATAGGGTCCTAATAAATCCATACCCAATTTGGTCCAAGGACTGTCAGGCAAGGTGGTTTGAATATGATCAACATGTTGAGTCTTCAAATCTTATCAGACTTAATACATATAGGACAATTTTCAACAAACTTGACATCATTGTCTATGTATGGCCAATCCAAAAAATCCTTTACTTTAATGGTACTAGATTGACCCAAACGAGCAATAGAAATCAATTTGTTTCTGAGACTGCGAGTTGGAACAAAACATCCTCCTTTTACAATAACCTCTTTCTCAAGAAATAAGTACACTCGGACCTTCCAGATCCTTAGATAAATGTTTCTTCAAAGGCCATCCTTATTAACTTATAAGCGTTTCAAAGATGACATCTTGAGACATGGCTGACAAGCATTCTTCCTCAGATATAAGCTCTCCCACAAAAAGTACATCTATAGATGCTACAACACACTCTTCATGAGATGACAAATTTGAACTAGAAAAAACATCCCCCGACAAACGGGATAAGCAGTCAGCACAAATATTCTGTGTCCAACGAATGTATCTCACAGAAAAATTATATTCATAGAGTTACGATAAAATTCTAACCAATCTAGAAGAAGCTTTTCCCATGCCATGTTTTTTTTTTTTTAAACTTATTTTTATTGCCATTTTTACATTAGACACATTGTACATCATATAGATCTTTCAGATAATTATAACAGATAGTACATTCAATAGTGGTACACATCAGCTGCATATATCAGTGATACGTCAGCGGAGAACATAACCCACGTACAGACTTGATATGAGGTGTATACCCCGGTGTCTCAGGTTCCAGATATGGCACAGAAACTAGGGTAAAACGAAGGCCTAAACTGGGGGAGGGGGGGGGGGGGGGGGGGAAACATGAACAGGCACAACCAAGGATATCGGCGAGGGTTTGTAGCGTCGTTGGGGTAAGGCACCTCTGTGTCTCATGAGTGTCTATCCTATTGGGGGTCGACCTAGTATTACGTTAGCATAACCGATGTTGGGGTATGTAATAAGATCATGTGGGCGGAATGTAGAGATTGGTTGGGCGGGGTCTGTGACTGCGCGTGCTGAGCCGACGGTGTGAGTGGGCTGTCTGTTGGATCTGCACCCGGGGATAGCTGCTTGAACTGATACAATAGCATGGCCCATTCCATTGATATGTGGTGTTTGCGGACCCCTCTCACCTCTTCCTCCCGCAACGTCTCCTCCTCTGCCGCCGCCCACTTGTGTGTAGCTCCCACCCAAGCCGCCAGCGGTGGACCTGTGGGGGAGCGCCAGTGCATAACGATGCTGCGTTTGGCCAAAAGCACCGCCAGGTAGAGGAAGCGAGTCCGCACCTTGTGTTGCTTACCCGCGCGGAAGATGCCTATGGCGGTGGCCTCCCATGTGGTCATGCATGTTAGCCCCGTGAGGGTACCTAGTGCGGTGTGAATGTGGTGCCAGAAAGTTTTGATGGTGGAGCAATTCCAAAACATATGTTGGAAATCTGCATTCCGCTCTTGGCATCTGGGACAGAGGAACTGAGTGTCAGGGTAGAACCGTTGGAGGCGTGCGGGTGTTAAATAGGCCCTATGCAGGATGTAGTATTGAATGTTCTTAAAGCGTGCGTTCCTAGAGACCTTCTTAGGGTACTCCAAGGCTCTCCCCCACTCCCCCTCGTGGAATGCACGCCCAAATTCGGCCTCCCAAGTGGCTTGCAGGGTCTCCAGTGGTTTGTAAGACAGTTCCCGGATGGCTTTATAAAGCCAGGTAGTGAGATGGCGCCCCACGCCCATGCGTAAGATCGCGTGGAGAACCGGATGTGTGCGTGGCTCCCCTTTGATTGGGTCCTGATGCGGTCGGTAGCTCGCTAGGAGTTGGCGATGGAGCAAGAATTGTCCCGGGGGAAGATCATACTCTTCTACTAGGCTATGCAATGGTCTTAGTTGCCCCTCCTCGAATAGGGACTCCACCTCTGTTAATCCGCACGATGTCCACGTGCGGAGCTCGCTATTGGTGTAGTAGTGTTCCTGTTTATGCCACCCCACCAGGGTGAGTAGAGGGGAGTACAGTGGAACCCCCGGGGACATACGGTGTATCCTCATCATGCACTTACGCGCCACCGACACTTGTAAAGGGTATGTGTGCTTTGGTTTAGTGCCAGGGAGGAGTAGGCGACGGATCTCCGGGGCCGATATCCGTCCTGCGACAGTGTGAGTTTCCACAGTGTATCTGTCTGCCGTCCAGTGAGACAGCCATTGCAGTTGTGCTGCCAAGAAGTAGGCCTCAAATGAGGGGGCTCCCAAGCCCCCGTGTGGTGGGTAGCTGCAGTTTTTTCAGGGCTATCCTGTGCCTAGTGGATCCCCAAATGAGTGCACTAAGGAGGGAGTCTAGGTCCCGGAAAAAGGCCCTGGGCGGGATCACTGGCAGATTGGTAAAAAAAATACAACAATCTTGGGACTATGATCATCTTGGCTAGCGCCACTCTCCCAATTGGAGCCAGTGGAAGCCTCTTCCAAAATCCGATCGCAGCCCTAATACTAGCCAGTGCCCTGTTATGGTTACCCTCAAACATATCTGTGGAGGAGTGGTACAGACGGATCCCAAGGTATCGAGGGGCCTCCGCACTCCAGGGCACCCATTGAGCACCCAGTCGAACCTACCGCGGGGGCAGATCCGGGTGCAGCGGGTATATCGTGGACTTGTCCCAATTCACCCGTAGTCCCGACACCGCCGCAAACTCCGTCAAGGTTTCCCAGAGGGGGGTCAGGTCGTCGGTGATGTCCCGCACATAGATCAGCAAGTCATCAGCGTATAAGGAAACACTATGCACTGTGCCCGCCACCGGGATGCCCCAGCTCTCCCCTTCCTGTCGAAGGCGTATGGCGAACGGCTCCACCGCCAGAGCAAAAAGTAGAGGGGACAGTGGGCAGCCCTGTCGCGTGCCCCTCCGATCCGCGAACTCCGTCGATATATATCGACCTAGGCGCATCCGCGAGGTGAGCCCAGTGTACAGTAGGCGCGTGTAGGCGAGGAGGATGGGCCCAATGCCCGCTCGCTGCAGTACCGAGAACAGAAAGTGCCATGTGAGGGAATCAAAGGCCTTCTCAAGATCCAGGATGAGACAGGCCGCTCGGGGGTATATTCCCCTTACCTGATCCTGAATGTGGAACACCCGACGTATATTCTGGGACATGCGTCTGCCGGGAATAAATCCGCACTGATCCGGGTGGACCAGGGTGTGTATGATTTGTACGTATCTGTCCGCGAGTGCTTTCCCGAGGAGTTCGCAATCGGCGGACAACAGCGATATCGGGCGATAGGAGGCCATGTGTTGCGGGTCCCTATGGGGTTTCAAGAACGTCACAATGACGGATTCTCGCATGGATTTCGGTAACTCCCCCTTCTTCAGTGCCGCTGCAAACACTTCCACCAATCGAGGGACTAGGTGCACCGCGAATGTCGTGTAATATTCTAAGGGGAACCCATCTAGCCCCAGAGCCTTATTGCGGGCCAGGGCCTGCAGGGCCCGCTTCACCTCTGCCGCAGTTATTACGGCGTCTAGGGTCTCCCTCTCTGTCCTCGTAATGGTTGGGATAGGGAGAGGATCAAGGAATCGATCCACTACAGTTTGCGGGGTGGGGGCAGGGTCGCTGTATAACTCAGCATAGTAGTCCCGGAAAGCCCCTAGAATCTCCGCCTGGGAGCGCACCAACGCCCCCCCACGGTCTAGTACCTCGGTGATGGGCTTGATGTCCGTGTCCTGCCTGGCCAACCACGCCAAGAGAGTGCCTGTTTTGTCCCTCTCTTTATGCATCCGTGTAGCATACGACCGGAAGTTGTACCTTCGTAGGTCCGCGGAGGCAGCCTGATAGGCCGTTTTTGCCTCGGCTACACGTCTGGCCTCCTCCTCGGTCGTGACATCCCGTTTGGTGAGAGCAGCCAAGCGTTGCTCTGTCGTTGTGAGAGCCTGTTCCAGCACGCGTTTAGCCCCCGTTATTTGCTTCAAGCATTCTCCCCGGGCTACCACCTTGAATGCATCCCACTCCACTAATCTAGATGATGCCGTGCCTGAGTTTCTCGAGAAATAGTCTTGGATGCTACTCTCCTGATCGTGCCGGAAGACCTGGTCCGCCAGGCAGTCCCGCGGTAGACGCCAGGTGGGGACCGGTGGGCGTGGGGGTCGCCAGTGTAACTGGAGGATGTGAGCATCATGATCGGATATGATCCTACCCAGGTAGTCCGAATTGACCACCTTAGGTAATATAGCCGCCGAGCATAAAAAGCGGTCAAGACGAACGCGCAGATTGTGGGGGATAGAGTGGAAGGAATACACTCTGATCAAGGGGTGGCGCATTCGCCAAGCATCGGCGAGCGACCAGTGATTAATCCAAGCCCGAAATCTATCAGTTTGCTTATGTGCCGGGGAGTGCAGTGGAGGGGGGTGCGAGCGGTCAAGGTGCAGGTCGATCGTGCAATTATAGTCTCCTCCCAGGACCCAGGGTATGGAGGCAAACGGGGCAAGGACCCCTGTGAGATGGTCCCAAAACTTGTCTTGATCCACATTGGGAGCGTAAATGCTACCGAGAAGTACCGCCTGCCCATCCAATAGACCCTCCAGCAGTGTATATCTACCTTCTTTGTCAACCACCCTCCGAAGCTCCTGAAAGAGGGTTCCCGGCCGTACCCAGATCAATGCCCCGCGTGCATACGCCGAATAAGTCGTGGCGCATATGAGACCCCTCCATTTTGACTGTAGTTTCCAGACTTCTTTCGCGATGAGATGCGTCTCTTGTAAAAACACTATCGGGGCATTGTGACGCTTTGAGTAAGAGTACGCCGCGTATCGTTTGCGCGGAGTGTGTAGCCCCCGGACATTGAGGGTGAGGATAGTAACGTCGTTATGCGGCGCGTGAGATGTCATGTCCGTGTGCCTACTCACCATGCGTGAGGACTGCACCTACCGAGGAGTGTAAAACTCCGTCGCACGAGCTAGCTAAGGGTGCCGGTGTCCCCCAACGCTGCGCGGTCATAGGTAGTGGATGTTTGGATCTGTGTCATGCCATGCGGGAGGTGAGGGAAATACTGAACTGGGATAAGCAACAGAACCATCGGGGTCGGGGAACATTCCCAATGCGTAGGGCCCATCGTCGGCAACGATGCGTCCAAACCTGTTTACCCAATTAAGGGGGGTACAACAATATAAGAAGGGGGCGGCGGTGCATGCGCACTGGGCCAGAAACTAATCGGGCCATTAGTAGGGAAAATGAACGTTGCTCCTGCTGTAGCAAATAGTGGGTCTGATGTCTAAATACAACGGGCGGGAGGAGAGTATACTTAGCTCCATGTCAGTTTCTAGAGTCCCATCTCATTTCGTTTAAGAGCCAGATTGTTCGTCCACAATGTGGTCCGCCGTCTGTGGAGTGATCATGGGGGGGCGTCACAGAGTCCTCCCCCGACAGTGTTCCGTCGCTTTCATTCTCCCCTTCCGAGGTAAAGATATGCGGCGGTCTATCTATGTCGTCCGGCAGGGGGGATGCTTGCAGATCGATCACAGCTTGCAGGGCCTCCCTCCTTTATTTCACAATCTGCTCTAAATCCAGAGAGTTCTGGGTGTGTGCCCGATCCCTGCCACCCACTCTGCCACGTGGGCGCCGCTGTGAACGCCTTCCGGATCGTGAAGGCTTGGGGTGGGGGTCTCTCGTGCTCTCCGCTCTAGACTGCCGCGTGCAATGCAAGTCTGCCCAATCCTGAGCCTCTGTTGCATTAGTAAAGAATACAGTGGAGTCGGCGTGAACCACTCTGAGACGAGCCGGGAATAGTAGGGAGTATTGAATGTTCTCGCGCAGCCGGCGTTTGACATGCAAAAAGGAGGCCCGTTGTTGTTGAACCGCTCTGGCATAGTCCGGGAACACCATAAACCGTTGATTGTCCACCTGCAGGGCGCCTGCCGCCCGCGCCGCGCATAATACTGCATCCCTGTCCCGGAAATGGAGGAACTTCGCTATCATCGGCCTTGGGGGTGTACCCGGCGGCGGTCTGCGAGCCGGGACCCTGTGGGCTCTTTCCAGGGAGAAGAACGCCGAGCGCTCCTTTTCCGGAGTGAAGGATTTCACCCATGTCTCCAAGAAGTGCAAGGGGTTTGCGCCTTCAATTCCCTCGGGTAGCCCCAGGACGCGAATGTTGCAGCGTCGTGAGCGTCCTTCCAAATCGTCCGCACGTTCTTCCATGATCGTCAGGCGATGCAGTACCTCCTGAAGAGTCTGCTGGTGCTTATCGATCGTTGGCTGCATGTCCGCCATCTTCTGCTCCCCGTCTTTCACTCTATCCGCCAGTTTCCGATGGTCGTCGCGTATAAGATTGATGTCTGTCGCTAGTGTCCCGAGCCTCTCCTCCATCGAGACTCTGGAATGTTCAATGGCGGCTAGAACTTGGTCCAACTTGATGGAGACCGAGGCGTCGGGTTGTGTCTCCACCGCGCCCACCCATGTCCGGGACCTGGGCATCTTCTCCGGGGCCGTCTCCGGAACCGTCGTCTGTTGGGTCCCCCGGGGTTTCCCCATCGCTGCGACCAGGTCACCTCCGCGCTTCGTGCTCGTCTGGCGCGGGATCCCTCGTCCTCCAGGGAGGTAAATGAGTCGCCTCGTCGTCAGGCCCGCACTCACCAGTGAATTGTGCCCTCACCGTACGTTTCCGCCCTCTGCTGCAGGTCACCACGGGTCCAGTAGGCACCCCGTTGCTCGTCCTCCGTCCGGGGGGTACCACGCGGTGGCTCCAGGAGTTAGCGATCAGAGCGGGTGCCGTGGACTGTCCAGGTTCGTGGCCCCCCGCCAGGTGAGGTCCCAGGTCCAGAGGACGTCCCACAATGGATCTCCAATAGGGCTGCCCTCCGCAGACTCGCAGGACGCTTTTAGGGGGTGATGTCAGGCGTCCTCCAGTCTCGCCGTCCCCCGCAGGGCAGGGCGCCCCAGGCCCGATATGAGGAGAGCGCAGGACGTTCACTGTTGCTGCCGGCAGTCTCAGTCCTCCGGGTCGCACTCCAGTTACTACCAAGGCAATGTCCCGATGGGCGCCATCTTGAAGTCAGGCGTCCCGATGGTGCGCCGGGACACACCAGGGTTCCCCTCCCGTGCCGCTCTCACCGCCAACGCTGCCTCCGGTAAGGACACTGCAGGGGATGAGTCGTCTCTCCCCAACACCGTTCTGCCGCGTCACACACTGCGCTGGTCACTGTGTCGGGTGCGCGCCGCAGGCAACATAGCGTCCCGTCTTCTGCGAGCCAATTCCGGCGCGATGTCACTCGGTTGCCCAGGAAGCCTCCGGGGCTCCGCTAGCGCTACTCTGCCGTTGCCGCTTCACGCGGGTGCCGCGAGGGGGGGTCCGTCGGTCTCATGTGCGCCCTGCAGCCATCCTCCGGGAGCGCTATCTCTGTCTTTTTTGGGCGCCCGCCGCCATCTTGGGCCACCGGGGCTCAGTCGGACACTGCTTTCCGCCACTGTGATGGTCCTCTCCCTCCATGCGCCGAGTCAGCGCATCCACAGACTCCGGGAGCGGTCCGGTGCCCAGGGTTGCGTTTGTCAGCAGGAGCAACGCCTGGAAACGGTCAGTGTGCTGGCACGGTCTCGGAGCCCTAGCAAGCTGCAGCCGCCATGGTAGCCAGCTTGGCCACGCCCCCCTTTTCCCATGCCATGTTTTGAGAATAAAGAAATCAATGTCTTCTAATCAGTTTTAAGATGAAAATGTTTGCCCCCACAGAAACATTTTGAAATGTTCCACAAACAATGTGCACCCAAAACTTCACGCTCAATAGTGGAATACCTAGATTCCGCTGTAGTCAGAGGTCTGGGTGCATTCAACCCCATCTTTGATTTAACTGAAAACAGACCCAAGTCCTATCGCACTGGCCTCCAATGTGGCCACATTGAAAGCATCATATGAAAATGGAAACAATGGTTTTGAATTGATAATTGATTCTTTTAAACCAAAGAACGCAGAAGTATGAACATCTTACAACTCAAATTTGATGCCCTCTTAAAGTAATGACCCCAGAGGAAAAACAATGTCAGCAAAATTTTGGACAAACTTCCGTAATACTCAACCTCAAAAACATTTGAGTTGATCTTTATATTTTGGAGTCTGTAAATCCCGTATGGCATTTAACAAATCTTCTTTAGGAGAAAATCCCCGAGCTGGAAATTGTGTGTCCTGGGTACTCTACTTCATATGTGGATAATGTGCACTTATCAAGATACAGTCATACCCTTTCTACTCCAAGATGGTCAGCACTCTATTAAGTAAAGTAGAATGCTGATCAGTTTTGGAATACACTAAAATGTCATCCTGAAATGCGACCACCCCATCAATATCTCCAAACAGATAGAACATCAATTTTTTAAATACCAATGCGGTGGATGCTAAACCAAAAGGCATCCCGGCATATCTGAATGCCCAGTCAGGTATAATAAACGTAACTAAATGTCTTGATTGAGGAGACAACGCAACCTGATAAGCTGATTTGAGGTCTATAGTCGAAAAAACATTTGCCCCATCCAATTATGCCAATTCATGAATTCTAGGCAAAGGATGGCAATCCACTAGAATTTGCTTGTTACAAGAACTCAAATCTGAAAAGAGCCTAAGTTCCACATTTTTTTTTTTACCAATACAATCGGAGAAACCCACTCTGATGAAACCGGTTTGATAATTCCTTATTTGCACATATTTCTTAGCATTTGAGACAATTCTGCTCAAACAGACAAAGGAACATGCCTCAATTTATGTTTTACAGTAACTGCATCTTTTTTTAGTTGGATATGGTGTAAAAAAAACCTATCTCTTCACCCAGTTTCTTGCGAAAAAGAATCTTATGTTGATCTGAAATGCACTCTAATCAATTTTTTTTATCCATGACACTTTGTATGCGTCCGGAGTCCACAGTAAAACAAACTTGCACCTTATCATTAGGATGAACAGTGATGATGAACTTCCATTAATGTCTCCAACCTAATATCTGCAACCCATCTGCAGAGATATACCGTTTCCCAATAATGAATTAATGTATTTATGTCTGAATTTGACCTCAGAAATGAAATAGCCCTTTATGGAGATTTCTTTTCCTCCAAACCCATAAACTTTTATATAGGAAGGCTCCAGATCCTTATCAGGCCAATACTCACTAAAATTTTTTATCATAAATGATGGTGTATGGAGAACCGGAGTCTGCCATGACTCGTAATGATCTGCTGTCAATTGTAACTTCCCACATAGGCGGAATGTAAGGTTCTCCATCCACATCACATGAGGAAACACCAGAAATCAAGGGACATTCCTCAGATTCACCAACACAGGGTACTGATACAACTGCTTGAGAATTAATCATGCAATCATTATTCTTCTGAACAGGTTTATCTGAAACCAAACCTCTGATGAACACCACATCCTGTTCGCGCTGCTCCTCATTCACATACTCCTGAACAATAGAAACTTTTACCCTTGCATAAACAAACGTTGCCAAAATGACCCATTTAACCACATTTAAAATGATCTGCCGTCAACTGTAACACATAGGCGGAATGTAAGGTTCTCCACATCCACATTACACGAGGCTACACCAGAAATCAAATGACTTTCTTCAGGTACTCGGACACAAGGTACTGAATCAACAGCTTGAGAAGTAATCATGCAATCATTCTTCTGAACAGGTTTATCTGAAACCAAACCTCTCTGATGAACACCACATCCTGTTCGCACTGCTCCTCATTCACATACTCCTGAACAATAGAAACGTTTACCCTTGCTTAAACAAACGTTGCCAAAATGACCCATTTTACCACATCTAAAACATTCTTTACCCCTTGCTGGACATTGCTTATACCGTGCTGAATGAGATTTAGAACCACAACGGTTGTAAACTAATTTAGACGTAAAATTATTGTAAGGAGTTTTTGAAAACTTTGTTTTGGAAAGACCCACTTTGCTATTATCTTTAACTGATAACGCTGCTACTCCCACAACAGTGCTGTCCACATTAGTTGTTTTCAAAAAAATAGAGCGCTCAACACTTCTCGCAATGTCAATTGTCTCTTGTAGAGTAGGATTACGTTGGCATAAAAGCCGTTATTGGAGCTGAATAATCAACTGATCTCTGATGTATCAACTTCAACGCCAAATGCAGTCAGCGGCAAGAACCCTCAATGAAGAAACGTAGGCACCCACAGATTCATCAATCAATTGGTATCTTTCTAAAACAATGTGTGGTCTTTCCCTAAATCTTTTCTTCAATATAGCCAAAACCTCGGAAAAGCAATCAGTCACCCACTTCAACTCCATGTGGTGGTGCTAAAGAAGGTAAATGTTAAAAAATGTCCTCAGCATCATTACCCATCAGGTTTAGAAGTAAAGTGGTTTTCCTTTCCGGAGGAAAGCTTGCACCATTAATAGCCAAAAGGTAAATATTAAAATGACGAAGCCATTTGTCCCACTTCATCCTGGGTTGGATGGGACCTTTGAAAAATGCAGGTGAAGGGGTCCTACAATTGGTATTGGGCGTGGTAAGTAGAGAATGACAGTAATGGCCAAAATACACAAAATATATAACAGTGGAAGAAAAGCCAGAAAATCAAACCTGTAAGACCTCCAAACTTGTGCTGAAATAAAGTAATAACTTCACAGAGATGTGAAGAGAAACTTTGACTGCTGATATGAAGAAAAGCGGTGAAACTGCAGGTGAAATATTGCCCAAAATATGGCTGCCAAAATGTGCTGACCAATCACATAGGCATGCTGATATGGTTGCTGGGTAACCCACGCAGACACGAGGAATGCATGCAACATACAAACACTGAGCAGACAGTGTGCATGCACGACATACACGTGCTGCTCAGATGGATCATCTCGTGCTGGTGGCTCGAGCACGGCAACACAACGGTTGGAAATCATCCCAAAATCTAGCAAACCACTGCCAAGCAACCAGCGCCTGTGTAGTCAGGGAACAGGGGTTAAAAAACAAACACCCGATGGAGGCCGATGCAGGAATGCAGTCTTCACGACGCAGTCCCAGAATACAATCCGTGGTTGGAAACAAAGCAAAGACTATGCGGAAGAGAGTGGATTCTCCTGCCTGTAGGGCTCTTCACCACTTGTCGCCAGAATTAAGTAGGCACCGCTCAAGATTCAAGTATAATATTGGACTTAATTAGGAGCACCCACCTACCAGCCAGTACAATCTCAAACTGAAGAGAATCCCCAAAGCAGTTTGGAACCCCCACAGAGAACCAATGAGAAGAAAGGTAAACACACTTCACGTGCTAAATGCTGTAGGTGGATACAACTTGGTTAATGAATATAGAATTAAGAATACAACACATTAAACTCTAAGAGCTTAAAGTGCTAATTACCACAGCTACATATCAGTGTAAAACTCAATTTTGACCACCCCCCTCCTCTTCCCACAGGCAGACAGTAAACTGATGTCATAATGGTTATGTTAACTATTATAGTTGTCCTGCTTATTTTGAATCTCCCATGGTGCGGAAGTAAAATTGTAATACATATCGATGTTTCCTGTTTTTTCACTGGGTTTATTTAGAAAAAATCTTAATGTTAAATGTTTCCTATTTCTTCAAATATCTTAGGACTGAATTGACAGAGGATGCTGAATAAATTAGAGAAAATAGGATATTGTTTTTGTGTTAAAGAAATAACGTTTATTTTTCTTGTTGTCAGAAACCCTTTCAGTGGGCCACATGGCAAGCAGGAGCTACTGAGACCAACAGGGGGAGCAGAGGAGTTTCATTATGGCCAGGGCCCGACCTACTATGTTTACTGAGCAACTGGGCCAAGTACCCACTTGACAGTCAAGAATAGCATGGTCTGAGCAGTCCAGGCTCCATCAAGAGGGGTTTGGGAAGGGGGAGGTGGATACAGGGGAGTGAACACAGACTCAACTTAAAATGCCACAGCAGCAATTAATTTTCCACCCAAATATTAACGTTTATGGAAAGAGAAGTATTTTATTTCTAGCGCTAACACAAAGGAAATACGACATTCAAAAACCTGCACAGTACCCCTGAGGTCAGGGCTCTAGTTTTGTTTGTGCAGTCCCCTGGGTCCCACTCCCTCCTCGCGATAGTGCCTATTTCTCATTCAACATAGGCAACATTCAGTGCAAGCCCCACTAGTAGTCCCAATTTCAAGAGTCCACTCTGACAAAGTCAGTGTTCCAGAGCAACAGCGCTAACTAGCAAGCAAGTTTTCCCAGGACAGACTGGCTCGAAATCACTTTTACCCACACCAGCAGGCTTGGAGCATCTGTAGTTCCCGAGTGCTCGGTCTGTGGGCACTTGGAGCAGGAGCAGTTGAATCAGGCAAGATTGCTGCACGTGGCCCAGACAGGCGCCATTCAGCAGGTGCAGAGTTACTCACACATGGTTGCACCACCAAAGCGACTGGACGTTCTTGGAGGTTCCTCTTGGTTTGGTGTGTGATCCATGCCAAGATGGCGGTGGTGTGTGATGCAACAATCCTGAAGCAGGTCCCTCGCCTTGATGACAGTGCACAGGTGGCTCTCAAGGCGGCCTTACTTTTTAATTGGGGGTTGTTGATTAAGTTACACGTCTTGCTGCTCTCGGCGACCGTCTCTGGCATGGTGGGTCACAGTAGCCTGCACAGGGATTTGGACTCTTCGGCACACAGAAGTCCTCAGCGGCAGTCCCTCTTGGCATAAAGGATCGCAGATTACCATTGAACAAAGGCTACAGCTCACAGCATGGCAATCTTCTCACAGCAGTGGCTCTGGCATACGGGATTGCCGGCTCCTCACTACGCACGGGCTGTGGTCTGATGGGCACAGCGATAAACACTGCTCATTTCACAGCAGTCCTCCTCTGACATACAAGGGTCACAGACTTCATCCTGCAAACGGGAAATGACCAGATTGATGTAGATGATGTCCCCTCACACCTCATAAAGGGATCCCACTCAACATAGCTCCCCACTGGACCTCACTTATTTTAACAATCTCCTTTTCCTCCATGGGCACACTGGTCTTGGAACACAGGCAGGTGCTGGTACCCTAGAGCAGGTGGTCTTGGATACACTGGGTGATGTCCCCTCACGCAGCAGGGAGACTAACGGCAGGTCAAGCACACAGCAACAGAATATTAGCAGAGGTAGCCTGTAGGCCTCACTCCAGTGACAGACTAAAAAGCCCATGTTCACTCCTACTCACTACAAGGTATGCTGCCACCTCGCGCTCATTCTGCCTAACTTCTGGTGAAGGGAGTAGCCTCTCACAACAATGAGGGAGGAGCTTTGGGCACCCCTACAGGTCCAACAAAACTGCAATCTGTGAGACGGGCTTATGTCAAGGTGCACATGCATGATCCGTGCTTGCTTTTGACAATAAGTATCAGCATAGGGATCCAGACATCAGTACAGTTTAGGTCAGGGGTGCATGTCCATTAGTATGCAGAGGACTCTTCCGTCCCAACACTTGTGTTCTGTTTTGCTAGAAGAACATACTTTTGCGCACACCATGGGTAGTCTGCCGTATTGCTAATATTTTATTAAGAAGTGTATATAAAACCCTTTCAATTTGGGAGTGAGCCAGATATACTTGAGCTTTCCTTGATGCTACTAGGGATGATGCCTGTCTATTTACTGAGTCTGCTGATTATTTGTGGGACTTAAAATACTTTGATTTTGCATACACTATGTAACTTGGCTTCTGAAAGTTTACACGGCACTTGCTCTGTATTGCCTATTTACAGATTTTTTAATAAAACCCTTAATTTGTATTGGGATCTAGAACTCCGTTATTGAATCAGGTCTATATATTTAATATGCTGCATTACTCTACGCTAACGTAGTGTTCAGGGAGGTGCCATAACACTGGGACACATTGCCTCATTAAATTGAGGTTTAACACCATCTCCAATCCAGTAGTTGTGGGAGAACCAAATAAGGTACATTTTGGGTACTTAACTAGGAAAAGGCCACTTCTGGCACAGATTGGATTTTTGTATGTATATGGTATGCAATCTATAGGGCAAAGATGGAGGCTGAACCTGAAACCGTAGGTAGTCTCTATGAGACTACAGGACAGTGGTGTGTAAATAGGCATCCTGGAAATTCAGTGTCAGCATTCAGTAGCATGGATCCAGGGCACAGTACTTGGGCTCAGAGTGAGCCTCTTGAACTAGTCCTTCTTGAGAAAGGAGTTCAGAGGGTACAGGTCTAGAATAGGACTAAGTCTTCCTTCGGGACCAGAAAGTAACAGGAATAGCAGCCAGGAACGACCTCTGAAACTGGAACTCTCTCCACAGCTCCCTTATCCAAGAGTATGAACCTCCGTCTATAAAACAGGCAAGTGTTCCTCCAGAAGTCATTGTGGTGTAAGAACATTGCCTGTAGGGGTGGACATTAAATGTGAGTATAATCATTCTGGGCTATATGTAGCACTCATCTGTCCAATGTGATGTTTTGCCATCCATGCACGGGATAACTTATCCGGCCTTCAATCAGATGACAGTGCGTCTCTATGGGCAAACTAAAGTAGTTTTGTAGCAGCTACAGCAGGAGGGGCTGGGGATTGGGTAGAATGTAGCCCATGAGAGCCTGGATACTGGCAGCAGTACCCCCAGTCTCTACTCCAAAAGGATTTGGAGGCCTTTAACTTAAGAGGCAATTTTTGGTGCTGCCCCTGCTGAATGCCTGTACCGAAGCCTCGAAAGGGTGATATTGTTGAGGGAACTTCCGCACGGGTAATGAAAGATCCAGGGAGCACGCAGTGGCCTTGCTTTCATTAAAGCGCTACAGGATTGAATCGGCCTGGTCACTGAAGAGACAGGTGCCATCAAATGGCATGTCCACAGGGCAATAATTACTTGAGAAGCCTGTGGATCTAATCCACATGGGCGCCAAAGCACCATGCTGGTACTGACTGCCCCATCGAAACAGTTGGTATGGTCCAGCCTTGAACAAATTGCATATTTTGTAGCGTTTTGACCATCGTAAATTGTTTGTGCTAAATTGGCCTGGGGGTCTTTGGGGACCGCTAGCAAGATCTCAGCCATGATGTCCCACAAACTATGTGAGTATCATCCTAAGAGGTAACTTAAATTGACTCATCTAGGAATATGTCTGCCAGAAGGGAAGATGCATCTTTCAAAGGCCTTTATGTGCTTGCATTGTCAATCCAGAGGCATCATATTTAAAGAATTTGGTTTCAGCTGGCTGGTAGTATCCTGAACTACAATACTGAGGTGTGGGGTACTGGAGGAGGAAAGCGGATTCCTCACAACTGGTTTATGGTGTCGTGCAGTTGATTGACTGGAAAATATACTGGTTTCGCCCAGGTGCCCATAACTGTGCCCTTTAGGGTCTCGTTGAACGGAAGGAGTAGTCCTGATTAAGACTGTCGCGGCTGCAGGACTTTAGTTAGGATGTTAGTTTTCACCTACAGGGAGGGTAGCTGTAGGACAAGGATTTCTGCAGCTCTCCTGATGACCATAGCAAAGGATGCAGATTCCTTTATAGAGGGGCCAGGTGGAGGATGGAGGCCAGTATCAGAGGATGTGTCCAGGCCACTGGCTTCTTGGAGACCCAAAAATAAGTTCTCTATCATATTTGGAACTCCTCTTCCCCATCAACTGTGGTGTTCGGGGTCTGAAAACCTTTGAGGTAGTTGAAGCATATCAGAATCAGACGGAGGCTGTAGTAGTGGTGGAAGTGGCTGTAATTTTTTACAAAGTTGTAGCTGATTTGCTTCAGAGTCTAAGAGGACTATGGATTCTTCCTCTGGTGCCACTGTAGATGCGCAGCAGCCCAGCACCATAGCCTAAGTCGGAGCGGGCATCCCCCCCAGGATCTGTGTGGAACTCAGAATGGAGTCAAGAGACACAGCTGACATCTGGGAATAGATCTGCTGGTGGTTAACCTGCTGGTAGCCTTCTCAGATCTAGAGTGATAGTGTGTTCTGGAAGGTCACAGAAGATGCATAACATGGCTTCTTTGATGGCTTTTATCTGTTGCAGCATCACCAATGGGCCTCGAGGCTCGAGTGGAATCGGGACCAGGCCGTGAATCAGTTCCAAGAAGGGCGAGTGGAACCAAGATGGAGAGGTACCATGACGTCTGTGCAACTTCTGTTGATGAGTAGTGGGAGGAATGGGAGTCATGTTTGGACTTCTTATGTTTTTCTTTGACTTGGACTTAGCGGAGGATTTGGAGTGGGGGGGGGAGGGGAACTACTTCTGAATTGAGAATGCATCTGGGACCTTGACAGCACGGGCCTTCCAAACCTTCCTGCGGTGCTTAGCGATGTAGTTTTTTTGGCCTCGCAGACAACTTTTAGATTCATCTTAGCACATTTGTTGCATGATGCTGAGCCAAGCAAGGAATATAGACACCCTATGCAGATCTCGTAAGAATGTGTCACTGGCATCTGTTTGTGGCAAACCTTACATGGTTTAAAACATGACATTTCGGGAAGAGACTTGTTCCTTGCACACTGGAACAATTTTGAGAAACAATTGCTGTCAGGTGAGTGAATACAAGAGAACCAGCTCTAGATCCCCATCAGGTGTGATAAGAAAGAAACGGGTGAAGGAGGCACTACCGGGGAGAGAGAGACCCAAGGCATAGTACACAATCAATCATTTGTGAAGCGCACTACATACCCGCGAGGGTCTCGAGGCGCTGGGAGAGGAGGGAGCGCACTACTGATCGAACAGCCAAGTCTTGAGTATCCTCCTGAAGGTCAGTAGGTCTTGGGTCTATCGTAGGCTCAGTGGGAGGGTGCTCCATGTCTTGGCGGAGAGATGGGAGAAGGATCTCCCGCCGGTGGTGGTTCTTCAGATGCGTGGGACGGTGGCGAGTGAGAGGTCAGCGAAGCGTAGCTGGCGGTTGGGGATGTAGAAGGAGAGCAGTCTGTTGAGGTAGGCTGGGCCGGTCTTGTGGAGTGCTTTGTGTGCGTGGATGAGGAGCTTGAAGGATATCCCTTTGTTGACGGGGAGCCAGTGCAGGTTTCTCAAGAGGGGGGTGATGTGGCCGAGTCGTGGTACGTCTAGGATCAGTCGCGCCGAGGCGTTTTGAATGCGTTGTAGTCGTTTGATGAGCTTGGTCGGGGCTCCTGCGTAGAGGGCGTTTCCGTAGTCGAGTCTGCTGCTGACGAGGGCCTGGGTGACTGTCTTTCTTGTATCTGTCGGGATCCATCTATAGATCTTGCGGAGCATGCGGAGGGTGTTGAAGCAGGAGGAGACTGCGTTGACTTGGTCATGGAGAGCGTTGAGTCGAGGATGATTCCCAGGTTGCGTGCGTGGTCGGTGGGTGTCGGGGCTGCCCCAAATGCCGTCGGCCACCAGGAGTCGTCCCAGGCTGAGGGGTTGGAGCCGAGGAAGAGGACCTCCGTCTTGTGCGACGGCCTTCATTCCTTCGTGGAGGTTGGCTTTGGCGGTGATGGGGTCCTTGGTGAGGGAGAGTATCAGTTGTCTCGTCTGCGTAGATTATGTTGAGGTCGTGCTGTCGGGCGACGTGTGCGAGCGGGGCCATGTAACCAGATTGTTGAGAAAATATCTCCAGATCCAGTCTGACGCCTGGCAGCATTCACAAGGGAGGAATCTGCAGTTACATGGTTACTTCAAATTAGGCACACCTTTCTCGATAGTTTGCTTAAAATAGTATGGGACAATCCCAGTTTCCTAAGTCAAGACACCATCGCTACTAGTAAGTTACAATTGTGGGAGAAAATCCTTGTTGATGAATTGAATGCAATTTAACAGAGCTTTTTTTGGTCTGTATTACCAGAGTCATAAATCCGCATCAGAAAGAGAAAAATATCTCCAGAAGATTGCTTCCCTGCAATTCCATAACGTTAATCTCTTATTTCATCCTGTTGCATTACTGCTCATTTTTATGTTGAGACGGTCCCAATAATTAAAAAACATGCCTGTGGGTCCTATTGCAGTACATTATGCAGCTAGTAGGTCATCCTGAACATTCCAATTCATTTCTAATCTCCTCCCTAACTTATTCCGCTTCTCTTCCAGCATTTATCTTTTTTACTGTCTTAGTAGTTCAGTTTAAACAGGTGCTCTAATCAAGGAGGTTTAGCATCTGGAGGGTATGTTATCAGTCTGAATGCATCTGCACGTTGGAAAGGAATAGTTTAGGGGGCTCCATATAAAAATGTTTAAAATGATTCTTATACTTTTGTTTGTATCTGGCTAGGTATAATGGACCATGATTGCTGGTCCAGTAGACAGATGAAGGTAAAGCAAAAGCTAGAGATATGGAGAATAAATTGTAGAGAGAGGAAAAGAGCTGTGGATTAGAGAGGGGTGAGGTAGAGGAATAGAGGTCGATTTGGAGAGGTAAGTGAGAGGTAGAGGGAAAGAAGCACATTGGAAGACAGGGAAAGGAGTTAGTGAGATGAGTATTGAGAGATGCAAGGTAGAGAGTAGAGGTATAAAGAGTAGGAAAATAAGATGCGAGATAGAAAGATCAGGTAAGAGTGGTGAGGCAGAGAGAAAGAAAAAGTAAAGTGTGAAGGGCAGAACAAGGAGGTGTAAAAAGAAGTGGAGAGACAGATAAAGCAGAGAATGATGTGTCTGGTTTGTTCCGTCAGTGAGGTAGAAACATATATAAAAAGGGGTAGAGCATGAAGTTAGAGGGACAGTCGAAGTAATAAAGGAGACAGATGAAAAGAGAAAAAGGTTTAGGTAGCAAGAAAGGAGTAAGGAACAAAGAGAAGCTAAAAGAAACAAGTATAATAAGAGGGGAAATTGAGGTAGAGGGCAAATGGGGAGGTAAAGTGAAAGATTAGGTAGAGAGGGTTGGGGAAGAAAAATGATACAAGATCGAGAAATGAGGATCAGAGTGAGGAAGATGGTGGTTTTGTTAGAGAGAGTAGTTAGCGATGTTTAGGTACAGAGACCGATGAGGTGAAGAAAGGAGGTTTCAATACGTTAGGTAGATAGAGGATAAATGCTGCTATGTGATATGGAGGGAGTTAAAGAGCAAGGACTGGGGTAGATTGATAGCGGAGTCAGAGAGGTGGTAGACGTGTAGGTGAGTTTGTGGGAGAGAGGTGTGAGGTAGACAGAGGTGATAAAGAGAGCTAAGATAAAAAATAGAGAAGTAGACAAATAGAGATCGATAGCAGTAGTTAAAAAAGAGGATTGCATTATAAGAGGAGGTGAAGCAACGAGAGGTGTAAAACAAAGGTGAGGTGGAGAAAGGTGGTGGTAAAAAGGTGACGTTAGAGACGTAGACAAACATGAGGGAGAAAGGACAAAGGGGATGTACTTTGATGTGTGGTAGAACCTGTTGTGTGTGTCCGGTCCAAGACGATCTCTGAATCAGGCAAATCTGGTAAAATGTGCATGAAAAGCCTCTTGATGTAAAGTTCAATGTTATGAGATTCCTTTACCGGTTGAACCCCCCAAGTTGTCTTCTAGAGCTGTTTTCTACATCTTCCAGGTGCGTTTGTAAATAAAGGTTCTGCGCACGCAGCAAGAGTTGTTGTCTTGCGCCCCCTAATAATGGCACAACAAACAGGGTAAGTTGAAGTATTTATTTCCTCCAAGGTTTCTATCTACAACAAGAGCACAGCTATCCCTCAGCCAGCACACAAATAACCAACTTCACTGGAATGCTTGCAAGTCATCAAGAACATGGAATGCAGGCTAGTCCTTCTCTCCAAGTTCCTATAGTAAATCCACCATGCAGCTATACAAAGTACAGCACATCTTCCCCTTTACAATTGACTAAAGCATTGTGAACAAAGTGATGCAAAAAACAGTAATAATGAAAGTCAGACAAGAAACTTATTGAGCATAAGCCCTCAAATAGGCAGGTGGTCTGCGGTTTCTAACATATCTCAGAGTAACACTCATGGCTTGCCACAGGAGTCTCCACCACAGCATTACCTGCACCCAACAATGGAGCATTACAAGGTCGTACAGAGGCTCTCTTCATTTCCTCATTAACATAAAAGCATTGTTGCTTGGCTCCTCACCAGCCCAACTTTGACCACCTCTTTGGTATAACGCCACCCGTCTGTTCCAGCCATCACCATTTTCCAAGACCATCGAAAACCGACAAACCTGTCTGACTTTAAATGGCTCACTAAATTTTGACAACCCTCCTCCTCTCTGAATACAAATTATTTTCAGACAGTCACCCACCTGAATGTGTAGACCATAGCTGGAATCCTGACTACATTTTTACTTTGGTTTGTCAAAACACAACTAGTCCTTCAAGGCAGGAAATATTTTGGTGCCAGCCACCTTTTCCCTCATGAGTTCATAAGGAGTCTTTGAGTGACCTCATGAACACTGGTGAGATAGGCAGCCACCATGTCCATACTCATGCTATTGACATCATGTCCCCCAACTACCACCATTTGAATGGTGCCTTTGACCATTCTGTTCACCCTCTCCCCAACCCCATTACTTTGCAGGTTGAAAAAAGAGGTCCAATCGCGCACAATACCACACAACTCCAAAACATCCTGCATCTCTCCTGAAACCAATTGTGTTCCATTGTAAGTGATAACATTGGGAATGCCTCCTTCCAAGAAAATGTCTTTCAACAATGTGATGGTAGCTCTAGTGGTGATGTCTCTCAAACTTGACAATTAACCACTTAGAACGAACATCTACTACAACATAGCAAACTTCCATTCACTCAACTCACACATAGGACCAATGAAATCCAAACATAGCGTATGCCAAGGTTTGCGTGGGCCAGCTATGAGACTCATGTCAGATTTCGTACCCACTTTCAATCTTTTTTTCCCCTTCCTTTCACATTGCAGTCCTGTACCCATTTATCCACTTGGTCATCCATCCCAGGCCACCACCAATTCTCTCTCAACCTCCTAGTTTTTGTTTGCCCCAGGTGTCCCCAGTAGAGGCCGGTATTTGCTATGAGTGGCAGGGCAAGCAGAGGTAAGAGGGGGGCATGGGGTCACAAAGGGAGAGGGGAAACGTATATATATTTTTTAAACTTAACTTCAGCCTGCAACTTCCCGCTTTTCTGCTCCTTCCTCTTCTTCAGGCACAGGCTCCCAGCCTGCCCTGTGGCCAATCCTGAAGCTGTTCTTGCATGAGAGCAGCTTTAGGATTGGCTTTCAACATAATGTTGTGTACATACCCCATGTGCAATCCCAACTTCTCCTGCAACAGGTCACGTGCTTCATTTAGAATATACGCCAACATTCCATCCACCACCCTCACCTGAATGGGCCCTCTCGAGTTTAGGATGGTGTTGAGGTCATATTGGTGCACCCATCCCAAAATTGGGGGCCAACCCATAGCTATGAACACCCTACCTTTGATTTCTGTACCACCAAATAGTATGCCAGCTACCATGTACCCTACTAAGTCAATGGTCTGATAGCCACCCGGATAGATATCCTTGGGTAACACAAGAGCTCTTGGCCAGTGCTTCACAACCATTCTTCTGGGAAGAATAGTGTACATTGAACCACAGTCTATCATAAGGTCAACATTTTCCCCATTGAATACAAATGTAGTATTGAGCCTTATCCATTTTCCATCCCTGGTGTAATCTTCCTCCACACAAAGGATGTGATCTCCATTGATTCTCATACTATCACGGACACCACACTTCTCATCCACTGTAGCCACATACCTTGCTTGCAGACTGAAGCAAAGTCACCTCTCCGACCACATTTCCTGCACTCCTTATTGAGTGCTATACACTTCTTATAATCTGCAGTATAACTGCTACCACAGTGATAACATACCCGGTTACCAGACTTTGGTTTCACAAAAGTGCCCCCAGATGTGACAGCACACACAGACTCACTTTTAGATACATTGGCAAGATCACCCCCCCACGATTCCCTTCTCCCTCTACCTCATACACAATTGAAATTGCTACACCACTTTGGCCAGTTAAAAAGGATCCTTTAATGATAAGTTTTTGCAGCCCATAAATGCTCCTGAACTTTCTTGCTTACAATGAACGTTGAGTTAAATGCACACAAGCTGCATCACTACAGCAATTGGTAAAAAAGCAACCCAGCCATGTATTTTTTCAATCTTTCACTCATATAACCTGTTTAGGAGTAGCTAGAATGAAGTCAATAACACAAGCATTAAATGGGTGTGTACATCACTGACAACTTACACCTCACCACACAAGCAGGTGTGAAGTTCAAGTACTGCTAGTGGCTGTCTCACTGATAATGCGTTGAACCAAACCAGCTTGGATTTAGACTGTTGCCAGGAATTAAGCTTCAGTCCTATACATGGTGAAATGGCAAATCAAAACAGTAAACCTTCACCAAGTAAACTAACTTAAGAACTGAGCCATGGTGTGTGTGTGTCACTAGAATTAATGTCTACGGCATATTCATATTCAGCCTGTTCTGCCGACAATGGTGTGTGCGTCACCGCGTGGACAGGCTGCACATTCTTTGCACACAGCCGATTGGACTTCTTCCGCCAAGATCGTGGTTGCTCAGATGATGCATAGGCTACCAGGGCATGATGATCCTTTGCCGCACACTCCGCGCGCACACGTACCAGCATGCCTGTTGCTGCCAGACGATCCGACGTCCTCCCCCAAGATGGCAGCTGGCCTACGTCCAATGATGCAGGAAGTGACGATCCTTTAGACGTGCATGAGAATGCGAGTTTATGGCAAGGCACGGAGGCAAATATTATGCATATTTCTTTAATTGCCAATTCACAGCAGTAACACCAAACAATGTAAAGAATTTAGAACATTACTTTAACATTCCAAAGTCCACAAAATCCTGTGAGGCAGCCATATTCCTTCTTTGTTCCTGCTCACAGCTGAGATAAGTTCTCTCATTTGATCTAACTTAAACAGATGTGGATGATTTTAACGTAAACTGCATAAAAGGATTTGGTTGTATTGTTTTTTATGGGACGTTATTGACTTTGATTAATCTCTATATTAGTCATTTAGCTCAATGTTCCCTGTATGTTCTGTCCCTAGAACTGCTACGCGTTTATGGCTGAATTGAACGATCTTGATCCCTCCCCGCTTTCATTTTAATGAAAATTGGGTTCTACATATTTGCGTTTGGAATTTTTCCTCGTTGCGACTTATGTCTAAATCTTTCAACTCCACTCACTAGCGCGACGGTTGCTTAGGGCTTTCGCTCAATTCTCTGAGCGCGATCACGCCGCAATCTCTAATTATCACCTTGTGCTTTCTAATTTGTTATACACAAGTTCCTGCTGTTGACTAAACTGGTGAGCGTCCTTGCCTTTCAGAGACCCATCTCTCGATATCGCAAGGACGCTCTCCCTCTGCCTGCTGTATGCGCGAGCCGTTCAGTGAGAGGCACGCGTGGGTAATGGTCGCGCCTCCCTGTGCCGGTGTGCCCACGATCAGTTTTGTGAGCTCCCATTGCTCGATTAAAGGCGCGTGTTTCCTCACACGCTTGTTCCGATACAATAACAAACTCAAATACCTTTTAACATCATTCCTGAAATATAAAGGAAAAACGTTAGAAGATGGACAGCAATTTTTGATTACCTGCTTAGATTCTGTGGACATCACATTTAGACGATCTGTGATAAACTTACTTTACATTCTGTTCAGCAATTTCGGTCTGGAGAAGGGTATTCTAGACCCCTAGAGACCACCGTATTTGCATCACATGATGCAGCGGTCATCTTGGCTTGGGCATCCCTATCTCTTGTCTATGAAGTTGTGGCAACCATCTTTTGGACACGCAAAAGAGGCAGAAGTCTGTTGTCTTGTCAGACTGAGGTATTTCTCAGTACAACTATCATCTAGAGTTCAATTGGGAATGCCTTGAGGGGAAGAGAACATTTTTACTAATATTTTAGTGTTAAATTGTGAGGTTTTTTCATCCTTAGAGTTGGATAGAGTGGTGTGCTTTGGTGTTTACAAGGTTTTGACTTTGAGGAGGGTTGTCCTGTTAAGTAAATCTGTGAAAATGGAAAATAACAATGGAAATGGAATTGGAATTGGAATTAAAAGTTAAGGAATGTGTTGATATGGCAAGGTCTGTACTAGCATTGCAGCTTGGGAAGAAGCTGGATGAGAGTGTGAGTAAAATAGAGGACAAGTTCTCTAAAGCTATTCCTGCTGAGGAACAGTTTTGGTCTGTGGAGGAGGTTTTGAATGAACCCACCCCAAGTGGTTCGGCTAAAAAGGTCGCCCGCGAGAGGAAACATTTGACCTCAGAAAAGGAAGGCAAAAGCAAAGGGGCCTTTATAATGAAAGGCATTGGGAACAAAACTCAAAAAGAGTCAATGAAAGAGGCTATAAAGGCGATCGCAGAGCCATTGTCTGCGACGAACCTGCCAGCAGGGGGGACATTGTAATTTCCTGCTCTTCTGATTTTAGGTCCTCGGATGAGGAAGATGTACCTAGCAAAAAGGTTAAAAAAGAAAAGAATTGCTGTGGTTAGACGCCCTTTTAATGTTTTTCGCGTTGCTTTTTGTTTTTCTTTACTTTTGTTGATATTTATGTAAAATAGGGTGTATCCTGACTTCCCTTATGTGCAGCCTGATCTCCTGTCATTTAGCGGAGCCCCTGCGGGCCAGTCATTGTTTTTGAACTGCTTGAACATTTCTGAATACTAGCGGCCGGCCCAGGTGGTTGTAGGCCCGTGCTTGTACCCTTTTTCTCTGCACAATAAAATTTAAAAAAAAGAAAAAAAAACATCAGGGAAAATTAAAACATTCAAAAAAAAAAAAAGAAAAAAAAAAAAAAGAAAGAAAAGGATGTTGATTTGTTGGGACAAGTGACGGATCCCTTTGTCGAGCTCATGTTTGATCCTAACAAATCCAGCACCCCCTTTCTCCACAGTGGGTGCCAGCTAAACATGTTGCTCAATACGTTGAATATTGGATCAGAAAAGAGATGCCTAAGGAAGTGAGGACACGGCTGAGGTCAGAGTGTCCTAGACCATCCCTAGCTAATAAGGTTGCGTTCACCCCAGAACTGGATGCTAAAATGCTTACCTTCCTAAATAAAATGGGCAGGGACTCTAGAAGGGGCCTTGACAAAGGATTCAAGGTGTGCCAAGACCAACTCCTTGACTTGTTTGTTCCGCTGTCCAAGATCTTTGATGTTTGTGAGGATGCATACGCTCAAGAAAGCGCGGTTAATACTGAGGAATTACGCCAATGGGTCCCAAGGGCCATCTGCTTGTTGGGCAACGCCAATGCTTCCCTCTATACTGAGAGGAGAGTCTTTTGTTCAAAATAGACCCTAAGCTGGCAGAGCTTGCTGGTAAAGAGTTGGGCCATTCGGCCAATGGTTTACTCTTTGGAGATGAATTCGTAAAAAATGGCCAAGTATGCTGGGGCTTTTAACTGGCGAGTTTTTGGTAGGGCCGAGAGAATGCAGGGCCGATTCCCAGGCCGCAGAATTGGTATTTCAAGAGGCTCCTCCTCGAGAGGTGGTTTCCGGTCTGGAAGTTTTCATACAGGCCCCTATTCTCCTGGATTGTACCCTCAGAGACAGAGGAGGAACAGGTCGCTTTATAGGCGAAAGGAGAACCAGATTCCAAAGTATGTTTGCCAAAAGACCCTTTGTCTTCTCAAGCAAAGGTGGGTGGCAGGCTTGCACTGTTTTTAGACAGCTTGAAGGAAATCACTTCAGATCCTTGGGTCCTACAGACAGTTGTAGGCTATCAAATAGATTTTGTCGCAAATCCAACTCGAGTAAGGAGACCTCCTTTTCTAAGATATGGCAAGGAACAAGAGGATTTGATAAGTAAGGAGGTTTCGGAGTTAAAAAACAAAGGTGACAGAGAAGGCAGAGACTTCATCCGTTGGTTTTACAAGCAATCTTTTTCTGGTAGAGAAAAAAGACCACTATGAGGCTGGTCATAAATCTGAAGAACCTGAACGAATGGGTGGAATACAACCATTTCAAGATGGAAGGTATTCACATGTTGAGAGGTTTTGAGGAAAGGAGATTGGTTGACTCGCCTGAACCTAAAAGATGCTTATTTGACTATTCCTGTTTGTGTTCATCAAAGAGATCTTTTGAAGTTCCTATGCAAAGGGTCGACGTGGAGGTTCAAGAGCCTCCCTTTTGGTTTGACTTCTGCCCCTTGGTGCTTCACGAAAGTGATACGTCCCATAGCAGACTGGCTACGGTCAAGGGGGATTAGGCTGATCATTTATTTGGACGACATTCTCAGTGTCAGAAAGCAAGGAACAAGCTCAGGAACACACCTTAGCAGTCAGGGTTATAGAGGATTTGGGCTTTATAGTAAACAGGAAGAAATCTCACCTGGTCCCCAGTCAGGAGACTGTTTCTGGGTTTTCAGATCTCGACCTTGCATTGTGTCTTGAAGTTACCGATGGAGAAAGTCAGGAAGATTCGCAGAGAGGTGCGAAAATTGTTAGCGAGCGATTGGATTCCCTTGAGGCATATAGCGAGAGTTATAGGGCTTCTTACGGCTTCTATCCAAGCAGTCTTCCCAGCTCCCCTTCAAAATCGTGCATTGCAGAGAATGAGGACTTCGTATCTGAAGAAAGGGGTGAGCTACTCTCAGAAAGTGCAGATAGATTCAGAGGCAAAAGAGGAGCTAGCTTGGTGGTTAGAGAATCTTGTGGCATGGAACGGGAGGGCAATCTTTGGCCCGAGCCCAGATATGATTATAGAATCAGACGCTAGCCTTCAGGGCTGGGGAGCCAGGTGTGGCTCATTGACTACTGGGGGAAAATGGATGGGGCAGGAGAGCAGAATGCATATCAACTACTTGGAGATGCTGGCAGGTTCCTTTGCAGTGAAGAGCTTCGCGAAGGATCAAGTCAAATGTTGCGTTCTCTTAAAGATGGACAACATTTCTGCAGTAAGATATGTAAACAAACTACGGGGTCCTTGTTCGAAGGCCTTAGCGGATTTGGCAAGAGAAGTTTGGCATTTTTGCCTGGCAGAAACATTATGCTTCTCGTTCAGTACTTGCCGGGGATGAGCAATTCCATTGCGGATTGGAACTCGGACAACCAAAGGACTTCAGCGATTGGAGGCTAAACAGAGTAATGTTCTTATCTTTGAACAAAAAGAGGGGTCCTTTTGCGCTGATCTCTTTGCGAATCGTGTGAATGCACAGGTTCGCAGATTTTACAGTTGGAGGCCGGATCCAGCTGCAGAGGCGATGGATGCCTTGATTCAAGTTTGGAACGAGTCTCATTGCTACGCATTCCCCCATTTTGCTCTGATTCAGAGGGTCCTGTTAAAGGTGAGGAAAGACAGGGCGGAGATAGTTCTAATAACCACATTCTGGACGTCTCAAGTTTGGTACCCAAATGTTATGGAGATGTTGATTGCTGACCCTGTACTTCTACCGGATGGGCCGGATTTGCTAACCAGCGCTTCAGGTGATTTCCACAAGATGGTTCTTCAGGGTCATTTAAGGCTAATGGCTTAGTTGATTACAGGAGATCCTGGCAAATGTCAGGCTTATCTTCGAAAGCCTCAAAGCTCATTAAAGAGTCCTGGTCACCAGGGACCTCAAAGACCTACAGGTTGGCTTGGGGGAGATGGCTTCGTGGGTGTACTTCGAGGAGTTTGGATCCGGTATCAGCTCCTTTGGTTGAGTTAGTCAACTACTTATCAGAGGTTTTCCATGACGGTAAATCCTATAGTACTGTTAATATTGCAAGGTCAGCTATTTCTGCAGGCCATGACTTAGTGGATAGCATCCCTATTGGACAACATGATGTAGTCAGGAGGCTCTTGAGAAGTGTTAGAATTAAGGCTCCACCTGGGGCGAAGTATTACTCCCTTTGGGATGTGGATGTTGTCTCGAAGGATTTGAGGAGTTGGAACGAAAACGAGTTTCTAAATCTCAGAGCTCTCTCTGAAACTAGTTCCGCTGCTGTGTCTGATTTCCTTCAAGAGAGTATCGGATGTTAGGGCTTTAGAGACAACAGGGTGTTGCTTTATCCCAGAGGGTGTTTGCTTCTCTATCTCCAAAAGAACCAAGACTATGTCCAGTACAATTTTCTACCCGACCTTTGACGACTGTAGGAGGCTTTGTGTTGTGAGATGTATACGTGGTATGAAAGGAGGACTGAATCTCTAAGAAACAGTGAAACTCAGTTGGTTATTTCTTTCAGGCCTCCACATAAGGCAGTCTCCGCTCCTACCTTGGCTGGTTGGGTCAAGGTGGTCATGCATAGAGCGGGGATTGACTTAAAGTTTGGCGCACACTCTGCTAGAGGGGCTATGGCTTCTAAGGCTTTTATCCTGGGTGGTGGTTTATCATCCATCTTAGCTGCGACCGATTGGTCTTCTGACTGTGTTTAAGAAGCTTCATTTTAAGCCAGTGGATCGTCCAGTAGGGAATATTATGGCAAGGCTTTGATCATGCATAATATTGGCCTCTGTGCCTTGCCATAAAATTGAGATTTTCCACAGCCCGGGTGGGTAGAAAATCAGGATTTTATTAAAGACACGGAGGCTGATATTATCCCTCCCTGTGGTTCCCACCCATTAATCTTTTGTTCTTGACTCATTCAGGTGGAGACATCAAGAAATGATCTATACTGGAGAAGGGTCTTTGGAGTTTATCCTTTGTGTTAGTTTTTTGACATGGATCGAATTTATGGACATGCTCACAGCATTAAGAAGGAAAACGGCTGCCTCTCACAGGATTTTGTGGACTTTGGAATGTTAAAGTAATGTTCTAAATTCTTTACATTGTTTGGTGTTGCTGTGAGTTGGCAATTAAAGAAATATGCATAATATCAGCCTCCGTGTCGTTAAGAAAATCATGATTTTCTACCCACCCAGGCTGAGGAAAATCTGAATTATGTCTTGCTCACAATCAACGGCTTCCCTTGCACTTGTGCATGGAGCGGCTTAATGGACAGCAATTTCGGCCCGAAAACAGCTAATAATTTGATCCAGTAGCAGTAGCGATGACTGAGAAACAAGCAGCGCTCGACAGATGCTCATTGCGGCTCTGCCAATAACAATGCACTGCTCGAAAGGGTTCCCGACTGCCTCACAATGCACAGCAAACAGGACGAGTTGAAGTCTTTATTTCCTCCAAGGTTTCTCCCTACAACACGAGTGCTGCTATCCCTAAGCCAGCACACAAGTACCTGACTTTACTGGAACGCTTGCAAGTCATCAGGAACATGCAGGCTAGCCCTTCACTTCATATTCTTACAGTAATTCCCCCATATAGCTATTCAAGTAAAAGTTGTTCACTTGGGACCCCCCTGTTGGTTTTCCTGAGTATCTTTAGATTCCTCAAGCAACAGCACTATGTCCCAAGGCTATTACATCCTCTTTAATCTGCTGTAGATCCTTAGATCTGTTATCACAGAGAAGCACTGTATCATCTCTTATGCCCCTGCAGAGTTCCTCCATAAACTGTCTAATCAGAGCTTCTGAATCCCTGGAGGTTTTCAGAGCATCCTCACTCATTAATCCCACTGCGAGCATATCTTTTATGGTGGTATCCGTTTTAGTCTTTGCAGAGGCTATTGTGTTGAATAAGATAGGGGATCCTGGACTTTTATAGCTATAGTCAGGGTTGGATGGGGATTACAAATCGGCCCAGGCACACCAAAAAAAAGTGGCCCACATTTGCGCACTGCCTTTCCGCAAAACACTTCTTCGGCAAAGTTTTATGAAAAGAAAGGGGTGTGGGGGCATGTGTTATTAACTTCACTAAGATAAAAAAGATGTGCAGATTAGTTCACACTGCTGAGCCACACATGAATGCAAGTGAGCACTTCTGCTCAGGCCCCCTGCCCCCGCTCAATCCGCATACATTAATAGGCCAGCCCAGGCAGAAAAAGGGAGTGATACCTCCACCCATCTGCCTCTAGAAACGCCACTCATGAACCCACTGGGCCGCTGGCAGCATCCCAAGAGTGCAGACAGCCCACAGGCTGTCCAAAAAAAGCAGCCCACAGCTAGAACGGGGCTGCCGGGCCTTCTGCCATTTCCAGAGTGCCCGCGTTACCATTACGGCCATGGCTATAGTCCTAAAGGTGGGTCTGTTTCAAGGTCCTTCACTCCCTGGAAGGAGGGGAATCGGGCATGGATGGGTCACATTGCAGAATCAGCAACTTCCCTGTATCTGTGGGAAAGGGTCAAGAGTGCTCAACTTCCGCACGGGTGGATCTCCATATCCCAGACGGATTGCAAAAGGCGTAGATCTAAGGACTCCTTTCTGTCGGGATCTCCACCGTTACCAGACTTAGAGGCTGGGGGTACCCAAGCATACACCAAGTAGGCTGTCACAGACCCTGCCAGTGCCCTCTCACCCCTCCAAATGCCAAACCAGGACCAAGAGTCTCGCCGTCTACCCCCTTTGGTAGTCTGTACCGCCATTGTATCGAGACTCATCTAAGTGTGCTTGCTCCCTACAGCAGCTCCTCGTACCTCTTGGCAGCTGTTGCCTTCATATAAAGTTCTGCAGTGAAGGCCCACACAGGATAACTGACTCAAAAGTATGGCTCCGGCTCCCTCCCATGGCCCCACACTGTACAGCACGCTAGAAGTGGGAGAAGAAGCAGGCCTGGTCTCCAAGCCCACACTCAGAACAGGTTTCCTTGCCCACCAAATTGGGCACCTCTCGAGGGAAGGGTGGGCAGAGCTGTAATGTTGCACCAGTGGCGTAATAGGTGCGTGGTTCAGCGGACATCGAAGTGTAACCACTGGGGTGTTCTCAATTTACCCGCTCCGCGGGTGTAAGTGGTGTATTCCCCATGTCACGTATGACGTAGATATTAAATGTGTGGCTGGGCAGGCGGGGTTCAGAGACCACCTGCACCAGAACCCATGAAACCCACCTCTCGTGTGTGCTCTGCCTGGCACCTCAAGGGACCGGTGTTCAGTGCTAAACTGTAGGCCAGTGCAGAGGGCAGCAGGCACATCCTACTACTCCATCACCTGGGCCCTTCCCTCAGATTCGTCACTGTGAAAATAGTAGAGAATCAATGTTGCTAATACAAAGTAAATAATCTAGCAAGACAACTCCTACAGCCAAGCAGGCAAAAAACAGTAGAATTGTTGGAGTTTCTTCAGACAGGTGCAGGCAGGATCAGTCCATGATCTCACTGTGAAACAAGTAGTGGAGAATCAATGTTACAGAGTTTTGTCTTTATTGAAGAAAGGAGAAACTTCAGCCACCACAAAGCAGCTCAGAAAGATCAGGTCAGCAACTGCTCTCACAGCTCCTCGTTTAAACATTCAAAAATAACATACCAAAAAAGAGACGAGAGGGATTTGTACAGGAGAAATCAAATTAAGAAACACCATGCAGAGCGAAAAAATGTCAAGATAATGAAATAGAACATGAGAAAAAAAAGACACATTAAGCAACCAAAAGCAAATATAATTCACAAGAACGGATTTAAATTCTCTTAAAGTTCCTTATCCAATGATCATCAGATTTGACAGCAACATTAAACACTTTGACCACACAGTAGTCTACAAAAATTAGAGGGGTGGTTTGTTTCCTTTGGAAATTTTACTTTCGCCATGTCCCCTACATTTAACATCTAAAGCTTTAAACGCCTTGCAAATGCCATAGCCTTTTTCTTTCCCCTTGCAATCAAAGCTCCCTCGATCTTTCTTTTTCTGCCAATTCTTTTCTATTGGTGTGCTCAGTTCTGTACGTATGAACCTGTAGGGACACCTTTGAACAAGGCTTATGCTTCCTAAATAATTCAAAGGGACCCACACCTGTTGTGGTGTTGGGAGTAAACTTATATTCTTCCGCCCTACTTTTAACAAATTTGATCAAAGTATTCCCTCTAAGATTTGCAAGTTGTATCACCTCTTTCATTGTCCTATTGAACCTCTCCACCATCCCACTGGTCTCAGGATCATACAAAGAATTTGTATTTATGCGCAGTGCCCCTTTCACTTAGAAACCTTTGCATTTCTTTTTAAGGTAGCTGCACACCAATATCTGTTAGACCACAAGGGCTTCTTTCCCTAAAAAACATACTTCAGGCGAACTTGATAACTGGTAATGTAGTGACTTTGTACTACCCCTACTTCAGGCTACCTTGAAAGCATATCCATACATACCAGCAAATACTTAGATGCACTACCAGTACTTAAAGGTGTTAGAAGGTGGTTCCGACACTCTGCACCGCCTGGATTTTTCGCGTTTTGAGCACCTATTTGTTGAACTTTTACTGTGGGAGAGCCTCATACGTTGGGACTCACTCACAGTGAACTCATGAGAGACTGCGTGTGGATTTTACTGGTGTCCCCCTAGCTTGACTAGGCCGCTGCGCAGCAGCTGGAGTAAGGGGCACTGGGCTGGTTACATGCAAACACGTGTACATTGTGTGTGGGCTGCACAGTGGAGATTCCTGGCGTGCGCAGTCCAGGAGCAGCTACAAAGTGAATGGTTTGGTAGGACTTATGCAGAAATGAGTGATGACATGGAATAGGCTTTATACAGAGGGAAGAAACATGCCAGGGAAAGTCAGTGTGCTTTACAGTGTTAATTCCATTATTCTCTTATGGGGATAGGGAGCACATGAGCTAGTTTTACTTTCCTAAGGCCTACAAATTCCAGACACGCACTAAAGTTCACTGTAACGGGTGTGAGAAGAAGTATTCTGCAGAGCCCAAAGTCATATTAGTACTGCTTTTGGGTCATCCACAAATGTCATTTCTCCGAGTCAGCCATAACCAGGTTCTAGCTGGGGGCTGACCTCAGACGGCTGGATTGATGACCTTTCTTCCGAGAGGTAAGGCCTCCTCTCCTGAAAAGCGAAGATGGGTGGAGCTACATGCTCATCCATCAGCAGCTATCACTGGGTGCCAGGCACCAGGCTGCACAAGGGAGAAGGCAGCACTGGGGGGAAGGGGCTATTTCAGAGACCATGTGGCAGGAGACCCCTGGACGACGCCATTTTGAACAAACCCAGAGGCCTGGGCAGGAAGGAGGGAGCAGGGGCAGAGAAGTGATGTATCGCTGTGTGATAGGGCAAACAGACTTCCTGCCAGCCCCCTCCCCAACTTCTTAAAAGATATTGCACAGGAAGAGGAGCTCTCTCTGGGGTGTGGTCTGCTCAGGTAAAGGGTGCTGGAGCCTGGCGCAAATGGGAGTTGGAAGGAGGAACCCCCGGACTATCCCAGGATCCTGAAAAGCGCCAGGAGAAGAGACCAGTGCGCAGAAGCAGGGGGCCCTGCGCAGGGAGAAGAAGCCCAGGAGGAGTGCCAGATGAAAGGCTGGCGCAGGCAGCCAGTGAAGACCGCTCCCTGCTGAACCCACCCTCTGTGTGACCAGGAGGGCGAAGTGCTCCCAGTGGCTGGGGTGCGCCACCAGGAGCAAGAAGAGGCCAAGATCACCAAAATCGGCCGCCTGGGGGCCGAGATACCCCTCCAAAAGGTAGGCGACCTTTGACCTCTGAAAGGACCGACAACAAAGCGCGTGGGGCTCCGCCGCTGGTCTATGATGTGCCCCTGGGGTGAGTCAGGTCCCGGGGGCTGCCCCCAAGAGAAGTAAAGTCGGGGTGTGCCGCTGCACACCCCTTGAAGGTTCCCCCGCGGGATGCCAGGAGCCGACCCTGGGCCCCGCTGAACATGAGGCAGGGGAGCGCCGTCACGCTCCCCGCGAAGATGTGCTGGAGGAGGGGCCCAGGATCCCATCCCCGTGCCCCGAAGCAAAGCCAGGGAGCGCCGTTGCACCCACCCCCCACCCCAGGTCCGGCGAGGCCAAGGAGGCCTCCGCATATGCCGCAGACCTGAATGGATGTGCTGGCTCCTGCAGCTGCACCCGGAGGTGCAGGCCGGGCATGGAGCCGACAGGAGCAGCCAGGGGTGGGCTCCCCAGGCTGCCCTTCAGCCTGGTGATACGGGAGGGCCCGGGTGGGACTGGTCCTCCCAGAAACAAAAAGAGTGGCTCTCCAGCGAGCCAGAGGCATAAGCGGCCGGGGTGGGCTACCTGAGCTGTATCACTTACCTCGAGGTCCGGGTGGGACCGGACCCTCCAACGGCAAGCAGACGCAGCAGTGGGAGAGGCTATTCTAAAATGCAAAAGTTCCCATAATGCTTTGCAGGCCAGGACCTGCCTACAAGGGCAAACCGCATTTCCTCTGCTTGTGGTGGTCCCAGGAGAACAGGGCCACCATCACATGTGTGCAAGGGTGCGGGGGGAGGTGCGGGGGGAGCTGTGGGGGGAGCTGCAGGAAAAGGCAGCCTCCCCCAACACGAAGAAAAGGAGTCCCTCCCTAACTCTCATGGGGACCTGAAAAGAACAACTCCTCAAGGGCTCAGCCAGCATTTAAACACCTCCTGGGCTGGAACTTTTGTTCTACAACTTGGGGTGTATTGAGAAGTGCCCCAAGAAGTGAAGGTCTGTGTTGGGGATGTCTGGAGAAGAGCATCCCCTGGAGGTGAAGAGGTGTAATTGCACCTGTAGTGCATTTACTAATGTGATTTCTTTCAGAGGGACTGGAAGTCACACGTGCTATGTGAAGTACCTGTGTAAGGTGATGTCATAAGCATAGTGGGGTTATGTTGCCAGACATGCCTGCTAGGGTGTCTGGCTGTATATGTTTAATTCTGTGAGTTTATCTGTGATGCCTTTAGGGGCTGTAATTGCAATGCATTCTAATGACCAACCAATGTAATGAGTACTGTCATTCTAAAGTGATGCTTAAACATGTATTCTTGCTGCTGCGCTTAGGTGAAGAACCCAGACTGTTAGCCCTTAAGATGTAGAGGTGTACACTTCATGATCAGTAGCAAATGCTTAGTCAGGGTTGTGTGTCACCAGGGCAGGTGCACCTATTTTAAATGCTTGTTGAGGTAGTGGGCTGGGTCGCCGCTGGGATGATGCCAGTGCGCAGGACCCTCGCCCCAGGTTATGTTCAACTAACTGCATTGGGGGCAAGATGATGTGCATACCTGGGAGTGGTGGTACTAGACCCCCCCCCTGTTCCCCGCGGGAGGGTTGGAGATGTTATGCAAGGTCACAAAGTAATTCCAACAGCTTATGTATATTTGTAAATTGGTGCATAGTATTGAGTAGTGTGTGTGTTTAATAAATGTACTCTTACTTTTATAAAGCAAAGTACAGACTGGACAATCAATTATTGAGTTATTTCTGCGCACCTGCAAATGGCAATTACTAGCCTCCACCACCTCCCTTGAGTAAGCCTCAAACTGCTCTGCAACGCTACCCTCTGAGAGTCAGGCGCTACAATTGGGTGTTTGATTCCCAGTGAAGGACAAATGTAGTCATGTTATTTGTGCAGGCCTCACAGATACTGCCTCGTTTTCCAACAAAAGGTCATATCTAATGCCATTTTCTCCCAGACCTTAGATTCTGAGTCTTATCACTCAGCCTGCACTCAATCTCTTATAATTCTCTGAAAATTGGAGATACATACCAGGTCAATAATAAACACCTCTCAGACGCTCTTTAGTTTTGCAAATACCTAGGTGGCAGTTATGAGCAAGCTGCACCATACAATTTCTCACCTCATATGGCAGAACCAACTTTCCACCTCTGAACAGCACGTTGCGGACAACGTTCATTCCAAATTTTCTCAAAACTTATGTCCATACCACTACCAAAATCTTTTCTACCATGGACTATGGCTTCTCTGACCCCTTTAGAACATCACCTTTCTCGGTTTCCTCCAACCATTCATACTCAGACATGCAAACATCAGTGGCCACACACCTTGACCTCTTCTTCCTTCCGCCAAGTATCTATCGTCTTCGGTCCACAAAGAATCCATAACCAATCTTTAGAATCAGTAGTCTTCTTATCAACGCCTGGAATGTGTGGCACTATAAAATGATAACCCTGCAAAGCAACCAATCACTTGCAAGTCTTGGAAGAGATGCTATCTAATCCCTTTTTGCCTAAAACTTCTAGGAGATGTTTGTGATCAGTTTGGACAACAAATCTTACACCCCACAAAAATTGTTTGAAGGTTTTCATGGTCCAATAATCTGCAAAAGCTTTATCATGGAATATCTCATTTCTGCTCGCCTCAATGACCTTGGAGCAAATACAATAGTGACCAACATTTTGCCTTTGCTTCAAGACACTACAAAAGGGGGTGGTTATGGACGGAGCATCAGAACCAATCAAACACTCACACCCAGTCAACAGATCTGGGTTTGATCCATCACCGTCCTTTAGCCCACTCTGCCACCCCAGTTCAGACATGGCCATATGCAGTTCATTTGCATATGGCCATGTCTGAACTGGAGTGGCAGAGTGGGCTAAAGAACAGTGATGGATCAAACCCAGATCTGTTGACTGGGTGTGAGTGTTTGATTGGTTCTGATGCTCCGTCCATCACCACCCCCTTTTGTACCGCTTTGTTCGCCATAAGTTGGCAGGTTATGCTCAGACGTGAGTCCCTTGCTCACTTTGCCACTGGATTCAAGCAAGCCTGGCTGAAGACGGCTGAAATGCCAGAAACCAGTCCTAGGAAGCTTGTTTCTGGTCCAGGGAAGGCATGGCTTGGCAGTTCGGGCTGGACTGTTCCCATGAGGCACAGGGTCAGACTGATTTGCATATGGCCATGTCTGAACTGGGGTGGCAGAGTGGGCTAAAGAATGGTGATGGATCAAACCCAGATCTGTTGACTGGGTGTGAGTGTTTGATTGGTTCTGATGCTCCGTCCATCACCACCCCCTTTTGTACCGCTTTGCTTCAAGACAGCATCTAAACCTTTATCACTAGCATCTGTCACCACATAAGGCACCTCTGGAATAAAACTCTTTAAACACTTCGCGAAGGCCACACATGACCAAATGAACAAGTTACTTACCTTTGGTAATGCATTATCTGGTAGAGACTATCTAGCTGCAGATTCCTTACCTTGGAATATTCCACAAGCGTCAGAATGGCTCTGGAAACGTTTGTTGAGCAGCAACAATACATATAGAGGGTTAGTAGACAGTGCCGGCAACTCACAGACCCTCCTAGCAGATGTTATTGCCACAAGGAATACCATCTTGATGATGAAGAGTCTGAGTGGACAACCGTGTAGCTACTCAAAAGGAGCACACATTAATGCCAGAACCAGGTTGAGGTCCACAGGCATAAAGTCAGTCAGTGTAAACATATTGAAGCCCTTTCAAAAAACTATTTACAATAGGGGACTTGAACAGTGATGGCTGGTCTGGCAACCGGAAAAAGGCAGAGATGGCAGAGAGGTAACCTTTGATGGTGCCCAAAGCAGAGCCCTGCTGGGCCAAAGAAATAAGAACTTGTGAAAGAGGAGCAGATCAGGGATCAACATTGATTTCCGTACACCATGCTGCAAACATGTCCCAATGGTAGGTGTGTACTGCCTTGGTGGATGGATGCCTGGCTGCCAGAATATCATTTCAGACTTAAGGTGGAACGTCCAATGCTGTCAGCAGTATTGCCGCTCAATCTCCACACAAACGTGGAGCATTCACAGGATCAGGTGCAGCACTTGTCCTGTTGCTGTAACAGGAGTTACGCCCGGAGAGGCAGCCTGATCAGAGGACCGATGCTATGGGTACCAATCTCTTGGCTCCCAATCCAGAGCTATGAAGAGGACATGGGCCTGGTCATTCCTGATCTTCCTGGGAACCATTAGCGGCTGACACGGTGGGGTGGGGAGGAGTGACGGGGAGAGGGTGTAAAAAATTTTACATTTTTTTTTAACTTCCTGCCCGCTCTCTTCCATGTCGTCTTAGTCTCTCCATGCCCAGAACAGGAGGCAGCCAGGCCCCCTCCCCTAAGCCAATCACAACGCTGCAGTGCTGCGTTGTGATTGGTCTGAGCGCTGTGGATCGGCGTCCAGCCAGGGAATGGGGGCCTGAGCATATTCTTCACTCAGGCTGTAACGCAGCCTGCATTGAGAACATGCGAAGTGCGCTTGACTGTTTGACTGGCCAAGAGGGCCGGCCAAACAGTCATGCACACTTGGAGTGGGCAAACCATTCCTCCCTTTCTCTGAGAGCAGAGCAGCCCCCCCCCCCCGCCCCACAAAGCTGCGCAGCAGGAACAAATACAATGATAATAGCCCGAAGGTATCATTTTATTTGACCTTTCACTGCTTTGCAGCAGTGGGGTGATGCTCCTCCTCACTGCTGAGAACCCTGGGCAGGAGTGGAACTGGTGGGAAGGCACACAGGAGCTGAGAGCTCCTCTTGAGACAAAAAGTCTCAACAAGCAAGAGCTACCTTGGAATCTCCAGCGCACAAAAATGCTGACATTGCCCGTTCTTGGCAGTGGAGAACAGATCTAAGCAAGGCTCTCCTCACTCTTGGAAAAGGCCTTTTGCTACTTCCGAATGGAGACTCCATTCATGATCCACTAGGCACTGACGGCTGAGTTTGTCTGCACTAGTGTTCAGAGAGCTTGCCAGGAATTAAACTACTAGGGAAATGCCCTCGTGTTCAAACTACGTCCAGAGGTGCAGCACCTCTTGACAACGTGTCCATGATGCCACCCCACCCTGTTTGTTATAGTACCACATGGCGGTTGTGTAGTCCGTGAACAACTGCACCAACCTTCTCCTTAGCGAAGGAATTTAGGCCTTCATTGCTAGTTGGATCATCCGAAGCGCCAGAAGATTGATGTGGAGCCCTGATTCTATCAGAGACCAGAGGCCTCTGACCTCCATCTCTGCTATGTGGCTTCCCCAACTGAGCAGTTATGCATCTGTCACTACAGTCTGCTATTGTGGAGGAAGGGAGAGGGGTCTGCAGTTGTCTCAGTCTCGGTTCGTTAGCTACATATATTTTGCAAACTCGCCAAAATCTGCACCATGTCAGAAAGGTTCTCCTGATGCTGTGCCCCCTGGAACTAAAAATTATCTTGCCAACTTGAACTGCAGGTAGTATCTGTGGACAGCCAGGAATGTAGAAGTACGCGTCCTACAAGTCCAACGCAGCCATCCAGTCTCCCGGTCCAGGGCAGAGAGAACACGAGCAAGTGTGAGCAACTAGAATTTCAGGGAGAAGTTGAGAAGGCACAGGTCGAGGATAGCACAAAGGGTGTCGGTCCTTTTTGGGTACCAGGAAGAATTAGGAATAGCTACCACGTCCTGCCTCTTATGCTGCCACCCTCTTTCTGGCTCCCTTGGCCAAGAGAGCTGACAAAGAAATGAGATGGTCCTCCTTCAGCTTTTAAGAGGCAGGGGTGGCAGGTGTCCCAAAAAATGAGGGCGTAGCTCTTCTGGATAATTTGCAAAACCCATCAATTGGATGTTACTGAATACCAGTGGTGAAGGTGGTGGCGTATCCAGGCTCTCACAAGTAGCCCATAGTGTTGAAAGAGCAAGCTAAAGAGGTTTGGAGGCCTTGACTACCAGCATGGAGAGGGGCTCACTCGACCTCTGACTGAAAGCTCCATGTAATCTGTCCTCGGCCACAAAAAGGTTAGGAAGCCTGTTGGCGTGCAGATATAGACATGGTTGGAAGCCATATCTGTGGCCACTGAAAGGACGAACGGCAGACTGGGACGGACAAGGGGCCATGGAAATGCCCAATGACCTGGCAGTAGCCCTACTGTATTTGAAGTGCTCCAGCGTGGATCTGCCTCATCTCAGAAGAGACAAGCTCCATCAAAGGGCATGTCCATGAGAGAAGCCTAGACATCACCTGAAAAGTGAAGGGGTTCTCAACTACGCGTGACGTCGCTATTCCACTGATGAAGAAAATCGCTCTTCCCAATGAGTTGGTTGTGTTCAGTCCACATCGGATGCTGAACTTTACTGCAGCTCTGCCATCTGCGATCACTTGTAAGAATATGGCTCCGGCTTCCTCCGAGACCACTGGAGTCACTTGCGCACCAGAATCCCAGAATGTGTGGGTATATCAGCCTAAAAGGCATGCAGAGTAGATCGACCGCAATGCTAGGCTGTCAGAAGTTACGCCCCTCTGATCAAAGGTGTCTGGCCTCTTGGAATCCCTAGTCAGTGGAGTGGAAGGGAACATGCCAGGGTTAACCAGGCTCTCCAGGGTAGGGTGCTGGATGAGAAAAATGAGTGTCCCCTGGAGCGGGGCGATGGACAGTTGTCCTAGTCACATGCGCCCCTGTGAAGGGCCTCAAGAAGGAAATCTGTAAGTGCTTCATTAAAAAGGAGTAATGGTTTGGATGGCGTATCTCCTGGCCGAAGCACTTGTCAAGACATTCGTTTTGACTGCCACAGAGGGTAACTGAATGTCCAAGACCCAGGCCACCCTCCTCACCACCACAGCAAGTGAGGCAGCCTCCTTTGAGGTGACGGGGGAGTCAGCAAGCCAGTGTCTGCGGAGGTGCCCAAATCACTGCCATCTGCCAGTTGCTCATACCCATTGTCTTAAGCATCTTCTTCAGGGTACTAGTAACCATTGAGGGCATTCGACCCCCTCCAATTCACCTCCAAGTACAGGCCTCTCAAAAGAATAAGGCACTGGCTCCAACATGAGGGGTGTGCGCCCCGTCTGCACCGGAGTCGGACAGTGTATGCCTGGCTCTGTCAGAGTCAGGAAAAACTATGGTATGGCGCCGCCATGGGCATTAGCAGTGCCAGCATTGGATCAGGCACTGGGAAAGGTTGAGGTTGCCCTGGGACTGCTACTGATTACTCAACGGATCCAAGGCCCACAAGCGTTGTGGGCACTCGCCAGCATAAGACCAGTAGGGGCCCCTCCTGAGCCCGTGTGGTGAGGAAGTGCTCCAGAGGCAACAGGCTGTACAAATAGGAGGTGCATGGCCTCCTAGAAGTCAAGTCAAACAAACTTTATTCAAAATCACATGGTGAATCATAAAAGCTACAAAAATATAACATTATCTGAATTTTAAAAAAAACTTAAAATGTTAAAACGCATTGAGAAAAACAGACAAGAACATCCTCTTGTTACTAGTAAAATTTCTACAGCTGCTTCCTCCATCTTATAACAGCCAGTAAAGACTGACAAGGGTTACTGCGAGGGTGCCGCTCGCAGTAGCTCTACCAAGTGTGCTCTGGGGAGGAATTCCGTGTTATTTTGACATTTCCCTAATTAAAGGAACTCTGGTGGAGTCTTCGAGCCCGTGTGCTCCATTCCTGGCTTTGCTGTGCTTTTCTGATTAGCGGGAGCGGGACTGCGAGGCCCAGAGGTGCTTGCGCCAGGACATCGCGCGCACCTGGTGCCTCTTCCCGCCCCCTCCTCCCTGAAGGCCTTTTAACGACTCGGGGCCCCCGCTTCGCGGGAGCCGCTCGCAGTAGCTCTACCAAGTGTGCTCTGGGGAGGAATTCCGTGTTATTTTGACATTTCCCTAATTGAAGGAACTCTGGTGGAGTCTTCGAGCCCGTGTGCTCCATTCCTGGCTTTGCTGTGCTGTTCTGATTAGCGGGAGCGGGACTGCGAGGCCCAGAGGTGCTTGCGCCAGGACATCGCGCGCACCTGGTGCCTCTTCCTGCCCCCTTCCTCCTCCTATTTAGTCCAGCACCCTTGCGCGTACGCGGGACGCAGGCGGACTGCAGCGCGGGCGAAGCCCGGGACAAGGGCGGGACAGTCTTAGACAGTCCTAGACTGGCCGGTACTGGACTGGGCCCGCCACTCTGCCCGCACAATTATCAAAGCTAGTCGGCTGAAGTAAGACTATACCACCTATTTTATCAAAGTAGTTTTCATGTGATTGTAGTTAGCGCGCACTTATCCTGTTATTTGTTTGTGTCGTATAGCAGTGTTTACTACCAACAGAAAACATGCCTAAGAAAATCGTCTCTGGAGCTTTAGATACGTTTAACACCATAGATAACTATCTGGTTCAGGTGGTAAATAAAATAAACAGTGACAGAAGGCAATCGCTAGGTTTGAGTCAATTCCCTGACCTTCACTTAGCAAGCCCCTCCACTAGTGCGCAAATGACCGACACATTATCGCAAGACACCAGCACGAACATCCCTGACACTTACCCCCTTGACGTCGGAAACCATGATCAAAGCATAGAACTGTTGGCTGACCTAGAGACAAACGCAGAGTCTGACCCCGAGTCTCAGGCGGAACTCATAGCAGAGGAATCCTCACCCTCTGTCCCTGTGACTAGGGCGGTGAGAACCTGCAGAAAAAGTCAGCCTAGACGCGGGGGACCACGGTCAGGGAGGAAAATGGCCGCTTCCCCACCAAAGTCTAAGGAAAAAAAACAAGAGCATGAGGGAGATAACCTTAGACAAATTATAGATCTATTTAACAGGATAGCGGATATGATCGATCTAAAGATAAAGACTATCATTAAGCCACTGATTGGAAAAATCGATAAGCTTACCGCAGAGGTGAAAAGGTCGGGAGGGCTGCAACGTAAGCTAGTAGAAGAAACAGGGAATGTAGTAACCATTGTCACTAAACCAGTAGACACTGTTGGGAAATAAGGGGGGTGATATAGTAGCAGATGAAGGCTTATCAGAGACCATTCCGCCTGGTCAGGCACCACCAGCTGTACCTAGTCAGGAAGCAGCAAGAGAGGCCCCTATACCCCCATCTACCGCACCAACACCGCCATCCCTAGGGGATAACCTCACACAATTTATAGTGGAAGACTCACCATTGGTACTGGTACTAGCGAATGTACCCATCTTACCCCCTGGCCAGACAGAATCTATTTCATCCCTGACAAGCAAGGCGTTACACTGGCTGTCAAGCAACATGCAGATGGCACATTATGGGAAAGAGCAGTTGGCAGGGGAAATTGTAATGGCGAGGAGGATGACATGGATTGGTAACAGGGAAAAAAAGTTCAAGGGGGACTGTGTAGTGTTAAATTTCTCAAACGCAGACGTGCTCCCAAATGTCCTGTCAAATATATTTCCCCCCCCAACGAAGAAGTGGAACCATAATCCCTCTCACCCTAAACTTTTTCTATAGTGAGCAGCAAAACGCGATCCATCCAAATATTCCAAGACCAGGGTGGGTCACAAGAAGTAACAGATGGGGTGGGGGTTTTGGACCCATACATAATGACCATGGTATTGGCCCAGCAAATAGATTCGCTGCAGGGCCAGGTGATCATCAGAATGTGTTATTTTCTAAGACCCCTAGATCAAACTGGAATATAATGAATAGGTGGGGGGCAGGTGTCCCGGTAAATGACCGAAATGACCCCGGGATCTGTGGAAATGGGTTTGGTGCTTGGCCGGTTGATGAGCAGTTTTGGATGCGTCCCAATACCCCATTACCAAGGTGGAATGTAGCAACAAATGGATGGGGATTGGAGGCCCCACCCTATGATTGGGTATTTGGTACAGTGAATAGGTATGGGGTTTTGGCAAACTTAAATGATTGCGATTGACGTATGGGGGGTTCAAATACGTAAAAAAAATGGATCAAGGGTCCCATGCATAATAAGCCACACCAAAGATAGGGGCAGAGGTCTTATAGATGGTATAAACATGTTTGAGATAATTAATCTGGAAGGCCGCAAAGCGCAAGTTGCTCCAGAAAGAGAAACTGCTCCTGACCAAATAGTGGGTGTGATCGTTGGTGGCTCCCTTAAGGAGAACGAGAATGTTATTGTTAATGATGATATTTCGCATGATCAGTTAAATGCAGTAGAGAGAGTGGGCAATTTATCGGCTAACGGAAGCCCCCACCTACGAGCAGAAGATGGGGTCCCCTTGACCGATTTTGTGGCGAAGAGAACTGTAGAAACATGCAAGATACTATGTTGGAATGTAGCGGGACTTAATTCCAAACGTAATAAGGAGTGGTCAAGCTTTGTCGTAAGACATAACATTATTGCCCTCCAGGAAACCTGGGATACAACTGCTAACTTTTGGTGGGATGGGTTCACTAGCTTCGCCAAGGCAGCTATTCCTAGCCGCAGCGGCAGAGCTAAGGGAGGCCTGTTATTGTTATTCTCTCTAGAATTGAAGGGCTCCCTAAAACAGATTAGCACTGACTCGCACAACATACTTATCGTAGAAAGAGAGATTAACCCCACTAGGAGGTCCTTATACATCAATTTTTATAACTCGGGGAATAGGGACAACAGCGGTAGCAATATCGCCACTTTAGACGCTATATTAAGGTCAGGCAGCCAGATTACTCAGCTTGACAGAGTATATCCTATTAGGCGATTTTAACATTCATCCCTGCACGTTAGCATGCAGTTTAAGTAACAAGGAATGGGGTGATGGTCCCGAGGGACCTCACTTTGAACATACCACAGAGGGAGAGGAGCTAGAGGACTTCCTGGCAAATTTCAACTTGTACGAACCAGAGGGGGGCCCAAGAATAGCTACCTTCACTGGCACCAATCCCGGAACCATAATTGATTATATTTTCACCACACAAGGTATTCTAAACCAGGTGCTTTCCTACTGCACTGTGTTATCTCACCACAGTGATCATAACCCTGTCTTACTTGAAGTGGCTTGGGGAGATTACATGGGGCCAAATCCAGGGAAAGTGAGGTCGGACCATACCTTGCGTACCTCTGATCAGGGTAGGAGAGTTAAGTGGGCTAAGGTGGTCCCAGAAAACTTCTATGCTGAGGTTTTCCCGAACATTAAGGAACAGGTTGAGGTTTGCCAGAACCCTCGTGCCCCGGGTTGTGAAACTATAGGGGCCTTTGAGTCGATCTGTGGTCAGGTGTCGCATGATCTCCTGGCTAAATCAAAGAAAGGAGAACCGAATAAGAAGCGCTGGTTCGACACCGCATGTTCAAAAGCACACAGGTCTCTGATGGTAGCTTTGAAAAAAATACCTAGGGTAAGGGGCGAGATTGTTAGATTGAGGAAAACCTATAAGTCAGCTATAAAAATTAGACAAGAAAGCATCAAACGGGAAGCCTGGGAAAATCTTCTATCCGTGGCTGTCCTGAAGGACAGTCGGAAATTCTGGGAAATAATTAAACAACCATTCTTTTCCGACCAAAATAACGAGGCCATGGACTGTGTCATCCCAGATGACAAGTGGTTGAATCATTTTAAAAATGTGTATGGGGATAATGATCAGGCAACCCAGGATGTGTCGTTGGCCACTTTAGACGCCACTCCTATAGTATAGAAGTGGAGAAAGCTATCTTGGCCACAACCAAGCATAAGGCCCCAGGCCCCGACGGGGTGCCAGACGATTTTTTCATACATGCCCCAAAGTTGTGGGCAGAGGTATTGGCCAATGTCTTTACCGCCGTTAATAGCAACCCTACACCATCTTCCTGGGACATTTCCACCATCGTCCCCATCTTTAAAAAGGGCCAGCGGGACGATCCCGGGTGTTATAGGCCCATATCCCTCTTGGACTCGTCGGTGAAGATCTTAGGCAGAATCCTTTTGTCCAGGCTGAGGGATAATGTCGAGAGTTGTGGAGGGTTGTCAGAGATCCAGTATGGGTTTAGAGAGAGGAAAGGCACAATCGAACAATGCTCCAACCTACACCTGCTCATATCAAAGTATACGGTGGCCAAGGAGGGGTCCTTGTTTCTAGCATTCATGGACCTCTCCTCGGCCTTCGATTTAGTGAACAGGGCTAAGTTATGGATGACCTTGCTGAAAATGGGAATCGACGAGGCATTGGTAAGATTTATGGCTTCCCTACACCAGGAGCTTTTCTTGGCCGTACGAGTCACAAATGAGGGTAGGTGCACGTCCCTTTTCAAATCCCTGAGGGGGGTAAGGCAGGGCTGCATATTGGCCCCTCTGCTCTTCACAATTTATATTAACGGTCTGGGTGCACATTTGGAGAGCGGAGAACAGATTCATACGGACACTCCTCTCTGTGCCGCAGTCAACACCAACTTACTCAATACACTTGGAGGTGGGCCTAGATTTCCTTGCTGATGGGTTGAATATGGCTCCCCTGATCTTTTGGTTAAAGACGTGGCTTAATGAAGACCTCCCACTGAACCATAAGATCATGTCCGACGTCTTGTCCCTAGACCATTGTAAAAAGATCCCCTGGCTGGCCTATCTGTTGAAGGTATTCTCAGATTTGGGACGACCAGAGCTCTTTACTTCCCCCCAAGATATCAAGGTCCAAGACATCGATCTTGTCAAAAAGCATTTTATCGGGAGGGCAAGAGCACTTCGTGAAGAAAGGGAATTAGTGAAACCATCAGTAAGGGGCCATTACTTACTTGTTAATTCATTTTCTTTAGCACAGTATCTTGGTTTCGTTACAATTTCATTCCATAGGTTTCTTTTAACCAAGTTCAGGTTTAATTTGTTACATTTTTATTTAGGCACTTTTAAAACATGGGAAAACCCGGAAATAGCCTCACCCTGCAGTTGCGATCATTTCTCACCCCAAGACACCATGCATTTTGTTATGTTTTGTGGGTTTTATTTAGAGCCAAGGAAAAAATATCTGGTATCAGCTTTGAAGGAGGCGGGCTTCACACAAGTGAGACCGGCTCTGCTCTTCTTGCAATCATTGCCCAACATACATATTACCTTTTGTATAGCCAATTTCTTGGTAGCTACAGTAAGGCTGAAAAAACATACCCATTAGATCCATCGTTATTCCTTTTTAACTTTTGTATGCCTAGATTTGTTTTAATGTAAATTATTTTATTGTCATATTTTAACACGCATGAAATGTCCCTAACTCTTTGTATGAAATGTTTTTAATCTCTTTGTATGACTTTAATTGAGTCGAATAAAGATATTTTGACTGACTGACAATACAGCACATATATACCAACTTGGTAGCGATTGCAGGTAGATAAAGGCTGGTCAACATTGGACAAAACCAAGCGGTTTTAATAGCCGCTTAATGTATCATTTCCTCAGGTCTGAGTAAAATTTACAGAAAAAAGGGTATGAATAATACTATGCATGGATGCGTTGTCACATGGGTATTTCATAGGATTGTGCATTCAGCAATTAATGATGGGGAAGCTGTTTAAATGGTGGAAAATATCCAGAGGTCAGCACAAATCTATGACACGGATTGTATACATTCGCTAGATAAGGTAGCATATCGTAGTTGTTCATAATCAGTTGGTTCTTCAAGACAGAGGGTTTCTTAAGCTCAATAGATAACCTCAATTCCTCAAGTAGCGAATGACATTTCAATTTTAGGACTTTCCTGTGAATACTAATCAAAAGCTCAGGGTGGCCAAAATCCTCAGGGTGGCCGATGTTGGTAAGAAAGTAGCATACAAATTTGAGCCAAGGGACCTTAAATGCAGACGTAGATCTGAGGCAATCCTCTACAATAGAATGGTTAAGCTCCGTATATTCAGAGGACCAAATCTTAAACCAGAGCAAGACTGGCACACCTTGATCAAGTCTGCTTAATAAGGTGCTCCCAATTCAGAATGACAAACAAAAGTTAAACAGCTTTTCGGGAGGGCAAGGACATTCCTTAGAAAGGCATTTTCTGCTAATTGAATTAAATCAACGGTCGAATATCCCCAAAGCTCTGATCCATACATGCCAGTTGGTATGCATTTGGCTATATCAATGGTCATCATTTCCCTCAGGTGTTTAATGCTCAACTTCCTAGAGAAGTTCAGCAAGGCTGCACTGCTTTTAACAAATTGGAGCCACCTGGACTTAATCGCACCATTTCAGTTCCCTTCTATGCTAAATAAAAATCCTAAGTATGAAAAAGTTGGTTGCTCTTTTCCCCAAGTTTCATGAAAGGTTTTGCTAATATTTATTTGTAAACCATGACTCTGCATACTGGGCAAATTCATTGAGTAATCACTGTAAGCCCATGGGAGTGTGGGCTATTAGAACAGCGTCATCAGTATATCATCATATAAAAGTGCCAGGATCGGTTGATGCCCGACTTGGGGTAGGTCAGTACATTTACTTTCGAGGGTACTGCCTTGACTGTTAAGATTAAACAGGAATTAAGCATGTACGCAGTCTCGATGAACTCTTCTTTCTATGTTAAATAGCTCAGTTCATTCACCATTTAAACCATAGCCCCCACCTGATGTATACAAATGTCTAAGGAAGTTAACAATGTATCATGCGAAACAATGTCAAAAGCAGAATATAGATATACAAATGCTAACAGGCTGCCTCCTTTAATATGTACACATTTCCCTATAAGTAGGTTCAAATTAACGGCCTGTTCAATGGTCCCCACACATAGGTGGAAACCATACTGCAAATCTGAAATAATGCTATTGGAATCAGCCCAGTCCTGCAATTTACCTAGAAGAATGCGTCCAGCCACCTTGACTAAGTAGTCTAGCAAAGAAAAAAGTCTATATTGCACTGGATTATTGCGATCTCGCTTCTTGCAAATGGGCACTACCAGAGACTAAGGCCAGGTGCATAGAAATCCTTCACTCCGACAGGCTCTGAAAAGCAGTATTAAAGGGGGGGCTCAAAGGTTGAGATTCGATCGGAATCCCATCAAGGCCCGGTGGTTTACAGTCTTTACTCCCCTTCAGAGCCAGAACTACCTCATCTAAAGTAAAGTCAGGGTAGATCTAATCAGTCAGGGGTAATATTGTCGTGGGATAACTTATGGGAAGTGATGTAGGAAGGGTGGTGGCAGTAGCCCCCTGGTTTGAATAGAGATTACAAAAGTGAATTAGCCACTCAGCCTTTGTGATGACGATCTCTATACGAGGACTGTTAGCTGTGTCTAAAAAAGGGGGAATTAATGCGCCAGAAAGTTGTGTTGTCATTCATCAGGCTTGCCTCGATTAATTGATTTCAGTACTAGACCGTCAGATTTTATTTTCGGTGTTTAATGGCAAGCTTATACACATGTCTGCAATCCTGGACAGACATTAGTTGTTTACTTAGAGGTAACTAAGCTCTTTAGGGCCCTCGTACAGGCAGTCAAACCAACCACGATTCCCCGAACCAGCTTTGTTCCGATTCGCAGTAAGCCCTTTTCTAATACCTTTTTTATTTGTTCAAAGGCCATGATAATTTGGTGTGCCTCTGCGGACTCATCTAGACATGTATCAAAAGCTCACTCTGAATTGAGACTAAATTTTCTAGGAAAGTGGTTGGGTTTATAATAGACCAGCTAAAAGAATACCCATTTCGGCAGAAGATTAAAATACTCTCCACAGTTGTTACACTTTGGTTAGCCCCCAGTTGTGGGAAGGGGTTGATGTTCAGAGCTGCACTTTGAGGAAAGTGATCGCTAAATGCAGTGTCATGGATAATGAAATCTAGAACCAATGCTGAGTAATGCAAAGAGAACAGCAAGTCTATGACCCTGTTCTTCCCTCTACCATTATACTCTTGACTTCGATTGGAGGGCTATTCAGTTCATTGCAGAAACCCGGATTGTATTTAAAAAGTATATCATATAACTAAGCCCTGTATACTGTGTTTAAAAAATGAATGATATCACCGTTATCTGGGGTAGCCAGCCCACAGCACCTTGTTGATATTTGGGGACATATAGGGAGATTAAAGTCACCACCCCATAGGATGAGTGAGTCACTGCACCCAGTAGGGAAAACTGACTCTAGATTGGTGTCTAATTGGTCCAGGGCAGAAATAATATCCTGCATACAGGCATTATAAAAGTTTACCAAGCCAAAATGGTACAAGATGTGATCTGGATTGAGATGATTTGATAGTATACTTTGGTCGCAATCACTGCAATATTCAGAGACATCTTGTTTGATACAAAGATGCATAGGCCCCCTTTTGGTCTACCACAGTTAGAGGGGATTGCTGGGGAGCAAAATGTTTTGAAACCATTAAAATAAATTGGGTCCACAGACCATGTTCTTTGTAAGCATAGGATATGAAACTTCAAGCCACCTAGTAATGGTACATTTGTGACGCAACCCAGCAACGTTAAAAAATAAGGCAGTGTTAGCTAAAATGGGGGGGGGGAATGGGGGGTTGTCCTGGGATCGTAATAACTGGGTCCCTATGAATTAACAAACACCTGAGACTCTGCAGTGGACCTAGAAATGCTACCAGAGCACCCTCACCGTTAATCACCCATATTATGTTTTGTTGCTGGATAATATTTCGTTTATCCTTGCTTGCACTTCTCTGTATGCACCTTCTGCCCAAAAATGCCTCCCCTCACCAGGAAGATAAGATACTCAAAAGCAAAAACAGAGCTGCACCACATAAGAAATAAATAGGTGATATGTTACAATAAAGTATAAGACAATTTGAGAATAACAAATTCTGGCAAGATCCAGTTGCATTTCTTTCTTTATTGTTGCATCATTTGAAATTCATGAAAACATCAGCCAACGTGTTTCGTCCAGTAAAACCTTGGACCTCTTCAGGGCTGTAAGTTAGACATATATATAAATATATATACACTTTAGACAGACTGTGCAAACAAATTGTACATTTATATACAATTATATTCAACAGTAAAAACATAACAATTACAGTAAGGTGAAGGCAAAGACAATGGTCACCCATTATAGAGAGAAGATAATTCACCCAGAGCAAGATTAGTCAGCTGTGTAGAATGACAACACTCAAAATGAACTGCCCTCACATAGAAAATAGTGACAAGATAAGTGTTAATCCAAAAATACATGATAGTGGTGGCGACCATGTTAAGTAAGCAAGATCAAGAACGCGACCCATTGTTTATACGGTGGGTGGTCAGTAAGACCAGTGCTTTCATAGTATGGAAAAAGGACCATATAGGACTGGTGCATTAAGAAATGCTCCAATCCAAGTGTCCATGATGAAAAGTTCCTACAAGTGGGATACACTGCCAAAAGTAGTGAGGACCCTTCGGGAAGAATGTTGCGTGACCCTATGATCAAAAAACAACCCAAGAATCTAACCATAGGAACATGCTCGGAAAAGCCTGTGTTACAAATAAGAGGAAAAGCGGAAAGAGGAGCCCAGTGTTCGTGTTAAAGGCATGGATGCAAGATATGTACCAGAGATAATTTGATGCATCGGTGTCAAAACCTCCAAAGGTCAGGAAACATTCCTTGGAGTGATACGCCATGAAATGGTATCTACCAATAAAGAGCACAAAATGTATTTTGGTGACTGCAGAGTGGTACAGTGTCAGGGATGGTATCCCGAACCCTACCTGTATGGTCTCACCAAGAGTAAACAATGTAACAGTAACTGGGTCACGTAGGCAACTCAAGCAGTATTGAGAGAAGCTACAACCCATGCAGCTAGCAAATCATGGAAAGATTCCAGTTCCTTGTATGGTATTTCCAATGATACGTTATCTTACGATGGATGGGGAATTAACCACCCTGCCATATACACCTAGAAATAATTGAGTAAAAATTGAGAAGTCAAACCCAAACAATACAAGACTAGGTTGAACCAAAAAGAAAAAGTTAAAAAAAAAAAAAATAAGTCGTATGACTAGACAGAAATGGACACCACTATGGTGGCAATAACATTCCTAAAAAGGGGTCGCCACTAACTAACCCCTCAGGACACTCAAATGAAGTGGAAAAAAAAAAGTGCTGTGGCGTTACAAGTATCTATTTAATTCAAACTGGCAAAATGCAAAAAACAAGCCTTATGATACATAGACCTGTGTAATTGCAAAGTGGCCGCCATTGACGAACCCCTTGGCAGGCTCTAGGTAAAATGTCTATTTAGTTCAAGCGTGCAAAGTACAATAAAATGCAGTAAAGAGGTCCCATAACACATGGACCTATATGATTAAAAGACGGCCGCCGCTAACGGACTCCTTGGAAGACTCAAATGTGAGGAGTCCATGCAAGACAGGCAGTTAGCGTTAGGAATAAATGCTTACTTTGATGAGCCAACTAAACAGTGCAATGTCCTCCTCGTTGTAACGAACCAGCCGAAAAGCAGCTCGTACGCTTCTTAAAAGCATAGTTGAATATATGGTGAATCGTGTGACGAGTCACATGATCGCCCAAGAGGCTTCAAGTAGTGCAGTAAAAAATATATATCCGCCATGTTAGGCTGGTTCTGTAAGTGAATGGAAACTATAGCGGAACCATAGAGGATGCACCTATAGCACTAAAATGTGCGACTTAACTATGTGCCCAACGGGATATTGAAGCATTAAAGGAGCTGACAATCAGTATCGTAAAATGAGAGCAATGAACAAGAAAGAAAAGTATATTGAGACAGGAGAAAAAAAAAAAACACCCCGACAATATATTGCTAAAGATTATGGCCAATGATACGCTGACAGAAGAGTAAACCAAACCCATATCTCATGGCTCTTAGTGGAATGCGAGTTGGAACGCGAGTTGGAACATCGGGAAGTACTATGGCAAAAGAAAGTATAGATCCATACCATCATGGCGGTAATGGTATCCGCCATGATGGAATGGATCCACGAGTAGGAAGAAACGATGGCAAGACCATAGTGGAACCGCCTATACCACTATAATAAATGAATGACTGTATACCCAAAGGGGTATTGAAGCACAGAAGTAACTGATAATCAGTTTCATTACATGTGAACACTAAAAAAGAAAATAAAATTGTATTAAGACATGGGGGAAAGAGCGCCCCTAATTAAATAGCATGATCAGTGTCTATGGATCAGGCAAACTTATGAGAAAGGTCACAAGTGTCCCTATGAGGGCTGGGCTGTAAAGAGGAGGAATCGCATTCAGCCATTGTACTTGTACGAGAACCAAGATTAAGCTTGGGTAAGGTAAAGATACTAGTACAAGGACCCTCACTAGGCTTAGTAGGGGCCATCAGTCAATCCAAACCTTTGAGAGTAGACAGTCAATCAAACCTATTATACGTTGCAGTGGGAAATAAGGGGGCAGATAGCTGCACCTGGTTGGGGTGGGCTGGCTGATGGGATATTTGTTGAGTGACAGGAGGCTGGTAAAACCAAGGGTAATAATGAAATTTGTTTTGCAGTCAGATGGTGAGCTGGCTCTCTAGGATGGTCTCAACTAATTTAGGCGATTTAAAGGAAAGTACTGCAAAGAGTGGTCCACCCAGCCTCACCCTCGCATCTAGCCAGTCTAGAGATTTATCCTGGAGTGAAATCAGGATTCATGAGCAAAATTATAGGCGGAGGGGAAATGAACTAGGATTACCACGCAAGGTGTAGCTGTGGGGGGAAGCTCCATGCGCTCAGATTTCGAAATAGGGCAAGAATGTGGTGAGTCATTATTAGCATTATTGGATGAAGGCGGATTTAAAGGAGGTCACAGGTTGTGGGAAATTGGTTACTAGGGATGAGACATACCTGTTGGAACAAAGGAGTAGGGCGAGGACTGCAGACAGTCGGATATTAAGTGATTAGCGGCATGGGTCAGAGAAGACACCTTTATCCGAGGCTTGCGTTGGACGGAGGACTGGGAAGATAGGATATTGTTGTATGCTGATGACATTCTCCAGTGCATAGCCTCTCCCAGGTACTCTGTCCCCAGGCAAATGAAAATCTTTTCGATCTTCTGGGTACCTAATTAGCTGGTCTAAATCGGATGTTCATCCTCCAAGGTCCGGCGCCTGATGCGAGATCAGAGTGGTCGTGGAGAGTTTGATACCTTGGTATACACAACCACTGCCTCCAAGGTATTTATTGCCAAAAATATGACTGACCTGCTGACACGTCTCAAAAGCGATGTTTAAAACTGGAGATCCCGCCCACTCTCCTTTTTGGGAAGGGCAGCGCTTTTCAAGATGGCGCTGCCCTGTTACCTTTACATCTTACATAACTCCCCCTTTTCCAATACCAGACACTTATTTCAAAACAGTTGATAACGAACTCCGCTCTGGGACAGAGGTTCCCCTCGTATAGCTTTGTCAAAATTGACTATGGGTTGGTATGAAAGAGGGATAGCTTTTCCCGATTTGCAAACGTATTACACAGCATCCCAATTGACATCAGTCAACTACTGGGCCCACCACCCCAGAGGTGCACCAGCCTATCGCATGGACCATCTGGTACTCCAGACTGGGGGTGTTATACACCAGTCCACGTCACTTGTCATTGGAGAGACCAACGGACCCAACAGTTGCCCTCTGGCACTCAACCCCGCGCAAATTAGGGTGAGAGAAGAGACTCACACTTGCTACCCCTCTATGGTGTTCAGAACTTCTGGGCACGCTGGCTAACAGACAGGGTTTTGATAAGTGGGATCTGATAGGGATCTCCATGGTGGGACACATAAGTACAACCAGAGGGGTGATTCCATTTACTGATTTACAAAGTACGTACGAACTAGCTCCTACTGAGGATTTTCGTTATCTACAAATCTGGCACGCTCTCCCAGCAGTACCACCCTCCAAGGAAGCCCTACAGAAATATTCTCCTCTGGAAGACAGATAGTTGGAAGAACACTTCTCCACCAAGGCAACCTCACTCACATACCAGAACTTATAAACAATTCCCCAGACACTCTTGCCCAGCTACGGCAATGCTGGGACATAGATAGAAGACCTGCAGGAAGAGGACTGGGCGAAGGCTCGCCTCCCCGCTTGTTGTTGCTGTAAGACTACACTTCAGATTAGTACAGTTAAAATTCTGCACAGGGTCTAGGTCTCCTGCACTACACAAAAATGGGCTAGCAGATAGACACGGGGTGCCTTGGGAAATGTGGCCAAGTAGGGACTTTCTCACATTTTGTGGGAATGCCCAATTGTTCAAACATACTGGAATGGGGTAATAGCATGCATCAGTGAGGTTATCGGTACTGCTAGAAGATCGGCCAAACTATGCCTAATAATATTTGGGAAGCCACAGACTTGACACAAGCGGACCAAATGTGGTTAACGCTGGGCATGATGGTAGCCAAATGTAATATGGCACAAAAGTGGTGGCTACTCCCTCCCTGAAAGACTGGAAGGGAGACATGGATTGGTGCATGATAGCCAAGAGATCCCTATACGAGAGCAGGGGATGCCCTTGGCAATGGGAGAAGCTTTGGGGTAGATGGAATACATACAGAGGTAGACCATGTACGGCCCAAGAGCACAAGTTGTCGATATGACATTATAGGTCCCAATGTCATGATAAAAAAGGGGGAGGATATATGTGTTGCCCATTCACTTGGCATTAATAACTGTTAATAATATGTATAATGGACTGCTGTCTAGTAATCCTTCTCAGGTCAACGGCAGAAAAAAAGTTTACCCAGAAATGTGATATCAAAGATTACCAAATGTATACAATTTATTGCTAATAGTACGTCAAATAAATTATGTGATGCACACCCCTTTTTCTTTGTTAAGAATTTACAAAAAAAAAAAAAAGGTCAGTCGAAAAAGGGTCAGTAAAAAAAGTGGGACTACTCTACCCAAACCTGCACCGACTGGTGCGGAACAAAAAGAACTGCTGTCAGCTAGCTGGGATGACGCCTATTTAAGCACCGGGCACATCACTTCCGGTGTGGACAACGCAACGGGGAGTAAATGACACCACCTACCGGCGTGCAGCAGTACTACTCAACAAAAGTTCCTGGATCCATTCTGCCGCATGGGAACTATTTTAAGGTGAGGAATCTGCAGCTAGAAATCTCCATCAGATATCGGGAAGATTCCTTTGGACAATCCTCATCCCAATTACATTGAACCTCTTTCCTGTGTAAACTGAGTATGGCACATATTTGACTGGCACATTTGGGAATAAGCCTGCTATAGAATTCAGCCATCCCCAAAAAGCCTTATACCTCTTATCTTTTATTAGGATGAAGCTAATAGTTATTGTCTTGATGAGTTTGTGCTTGGGTTTAAAGCTTTCCGTTGTAATATCACCCAAGTACATGATTTCGGGTAGACAAAAACTGCATTCACTGACCTTTATAGAAATAAAATTGAGTCTTAAAACCTTTAACACTTACCAGATTTTGCGGTTGCGGATAGTTAAATCCGTTAAAATGTTTACATTGGAAACCTTTCCCAAGATATTTGTCATAAGCCTTTGAAAAACTGATGCCACTGAAAGATGAATAGGCATCCTGTTAAAGTGATAACCCTCAAAAGGCATTATGAAAAGACTCGGATCTTAAGGCTTCTGGGGCATTTGGAACGGATGATAAGCAGAGATTAAATCCAACATGGTGAAGAATGTTGTATCTAACATGCTGAATGTTTGTATTATTGGGTAGAGGAAACTTGTCCTTAATCACGTTTTTGTTGAGATGTCTACACAATGGCTGATCAAACCCAAATTCTTGCCACCCATTGTAAAGTTTCTACTGTCTCAAATAGGACTTCAGCATATAGACTAACCAATGTTTTTTTTTACTGTAGTTTATAAGCTCAAAGGTAAATTTCTAACGTTACAAGCTATTTTTTTGGCACCATCCTTCAACTGAATTTGATTTACATAACCATTAACACATCCAACTTTCTCCGAAAATAGTTCTGGAATTCTTGAAGAAACATATCCGAAGTGGTATCACTTTTCCTGATCTGAACTTCGAGATTGGAAATGGGATCAAGGTAGATGCCTAAGAATTTCTGGTGAGGCGAAATTAACAGTGTCACCTTTTACCGGAACATATATTTTACCCATAGCTATAGTACTTCAAAATTCTACTGCTGTCTCAAAATATCCAGTCAAGTCAATGGGTTTAAACCGATAACTATACAGAGTGACATCAGGTTCTTGAAAGTGGACTTCCCATTGAATATATTGGTCATAATCTTTGTTAAACTGGAGAAAGCCTAGGCCCAGAATCCATCATCATTCAAACAGTAATACCATTGAGAAGAACACTGTCTGAAGGAAGAGCACACTTACTGTTGGATACACTATTAGCATCATTATTTGAAGTACTACATCTGTCTTCTCTAAACTAACTTCAAACTACTTTTTCTTTGTCACATTGGAATTGCAACACTTTGCAAAATGTCCTTTTTACCACAATTCCACAAAGTTGGCTAAATGGTTGGGATTCCCACATCTAAAACAAGAAACCTTATTTTTCATTAGAAATGGAGATTATCTTTTGATTAGGTGAGATAGAATGTACATCAGAGGCAATTCCTTTCTCTTTCAGCAACCCTTGTATACACAACTGCGTTCAACACGCTTAGCTATAACACGTACCTCAAGTTCGGGATCACTTTGTCCAGAAAAGTCAAGAGAAGTCTCTTATCTTGTCACACCTACATTCCAACACAAATTGGTCCCTTATCCTCTTCTGTATTATCTCCGAAGTAAAATACAGAAAAACGTTTACACAAAGCAGTAACAAAGTCTTAAACAGATTCTTCCTCACCTGGTTTCCTTTTACCAAAATAGTAACGTAGCATAATAGACACTTTGGGAAGAAAATGATGATCTAATCTCTTAACCCGACTTAAACTCATTCAAAGTGTGTGTTGCGTCATTCTCACCGTCAACATCAGGTAAAGTCTCAAAAATGTCTTGACCCTCAGCACTCAAACTATGAAGTAACATGGATGCTTGCGTTCCAGGAGACACCAACAGCCCAGAGGTGTGTCTGGGAATGCCTAGTGCACTACGAGAAAACACTATCCAGTGTAAATCTTTCAAATATCTGCAATATTAAATCAAATGTACCACATGGAACCAATTACAAATTTATGAATCCAAAAATGTATCAATGAATCAAACAGAGTCCAAACGAAATCATATGTTGATTGTATCACAATTCTTCTTTACTGTCAAGGAAGATCAAAGTTCATGTTTGATACAGCAACATACTGCATTTGATAGAAGATCAAAACAAACGTCTCAATTTCTGAGTTTCCCAATGCATTTCGGGCTGATAAAGCAAAGCCCTTCGTCAGGGGAATCTGTGAAACATAAATGACAACAGTCTACGTATTTGTCATAACAACGTGTATATACATAGAAATTTACATTCAGGCCCATATGTGGACAGGACTCACGACTTGCCAACAGTATGTGATGATGAGGGAAATGGAATGTGAAACGAAAATGGAGAAAAGGAAAAACAATAAAGTTTCAGTAAATAGAAAATCAGCTGTGAAACAGAATGATTCCACACACCACGAGTGCTAGTGAAAGAACAACACGAGTTCTGATCGATAAACAACCCTCTCCCCACACCGTGCTTAATAGACTGCAAAAGGTCTGAAATGTAATATCGTACCAAGAAACGGTCATGAACACGATTTCGGGTGAATACCAAACAGACGTATAACGAAGTTGGGGAACCTGAACGATAAATGAAATGAAATGGAGTGAGCGGAAACGCAGTATTTATATAAAATAACCATCACCATGTGTTGTATTTGCATCTTACCACGTAGATTGATGCTAAGTACGACAGTGGCCCAAGATCAGACGATGTACTGCAAAATACGAAAAACGCGCAAAACGCGCCATCAACTAAGTAAATCAATAGGTTTTAACACCATAGGCACTGATTGGTCAGAAATACGCTAAACGAAAGCCGTCTCCCGCTTACCCATCGCCATGAAACGAGCGGTTATTCACCCACAGTGTCGATTCTCTCAGAAGGGAAGAGTGTGACGTTGTGTGAAGCATGCGCGTCTAAGTAAGAGTCAGCAGAGTGAAAAGAGGACTACGTGAGCAAACTGCTGCAGCCATATTGAAAGATGCATCGTGCTAAAATGTGCATAAAAAGTGAAAAAATGGCAAATAAACATGCTACAATTGATAAAGTGATAAACACCATCATTTTAAATGCAAAACAATATCATTGCGAGACATCATGACAATATATGACATTGTATGACAATATTCATGATTGGCAGAACAAAAGAAAATTACGAAATGAAATTTGTAAACTAGTTAACAATGACTAAAAAGTGATAGATACATAGTTAGCATTAGAGTACCAGGCAGAAAGATGCTAAGTAAGCATGATGATGACAATATGCTTAAAGTACTATAAAAAACATGATAATTCAAATTTATCATTCAGCCCCAACGGGGAAAGTGTTTGCAAAAAACCATATCCAGTGAGACTCCCGTTGTGCTAACATTTTTGACATATTTCTTCCCGGGATTGCCTCAATGATTTCGAGAACCCCAAATTTAAGCTGGGCTATAGTATGTTTAGCATTTGCCCAATGTTGGGCAAGCGGAGAACTGATGGTCTTAGTTCGAATCCGACTCTTATGTTCGGTAATCCTAGTGCGAAGAGCACGTTCAGTTTTACCAACATAGCTTAAATCGCAAGGACATTTGATGATGTAAACTACATGATGGCTATTACAGTTCGCGTTGAAACGCAGATCAATTTTCTTCCCAGTCCGAGGATGGGGTAAACTTCTGCCTACCATTACATTATTACAGTGGGAACAATTCATGGATTTGGACATACCTTTATGTACCAAATTGGGTTTGATGTTAGTCTTATTCAAAATTTTGTTTAGGTTCCGAGATCTCTTGTACGCGAACAGTGGAACATCAACAAATAAGCCTTGAAGGTCAGGCTCACATTTGAGTAGGTCCCATCTCTGCAATATGCTTTTTTTCAACAAGTGAGAATCAGTGGAAAGTACTCAAAAATTCATCCGTGGGATCTGACTCTAATGGCAAGTACGTGGACCGATCTTGTAAAGTCTTTACAATCTCAGAACTCTTTACACTTCACTAAAGCTGACAAAGGTGGCGCATTAGTGGTCATGGATCGTAGTAAATATGAGTTGAAGGTGATCAGATGTTACAAGATCGGTCCACGTACTTGCCATTAGAGTCAGATCCCACGGATGAATTTTTGAGTACTTTGGATTCCATTTTGTCTCATGCCATAGAAATGCAATGGATTACCACCAAAACCAGAGAGTATTTATTTACTCAATTTCCACGAAGACCGAGTTTGTATATGCTCCCAAAAATTCATAAAAATCTGACCGACCCCCCCTTGAGGCCCATTGTCTCGGGATGTGACTCCATCCATGACCCTCTTGGTCATTATCTTGACACTTTCCTTCAACCTATAGTCCAGAGTTGTCCGTCATATGTTCAAGACACAACTCATTTACTGACTATACTCCGAGACATTCATATTCCTGAGAGTGAACAACTTTGGTTATGTACAATAGATGTTGTGTCTTTGTACACATCCATCCCTCATATGGACGGCATAGATGCCATTGAATGGGCCCTACTGCGTCAGGATGACGTCAGAGCGAATAAAGTTTTTCTTGTTGAAATTTTGAATTTTTGTCTGTTTCATAGCTATTTTCAGTGGAAGGGTTACTTTTTTCTACAATCCAATGGTACATCGATGGGTTTTTCTGGGGCCCCCAGCTACGCGAACATTTTTATGTTCAAATTCGAAACAGAACATATCCTAACTGACATCGCATGGACCTCAAATCTTATTGTATACCGCCGATACATCGAGGATATACTTATCATTTGAAACGGGTCACGCAGTAGCCTCGAAACTCAGATTCTGTCACTCAACCAGATCAATCCTCGTATCCAATTCACACATCTGATTGAACCTTCTAGCATAGCATTTCTGGATGTACAATTAACTTTATCTGGTTCTTCTATCCGGACAACTGTTTTCACTAAATCCACGGACCGTAACAATGCTTTGTTGTTCCAAAGTTTCCATCCATGGCCGCTAAAACGCCACCTTCCCTACTCACAGTTTCTCAGGATCAAACGCATCACGTCCGATCCGGAGGTTGGCATGCAGGCGATTGAAGCCTCCAAAAACAAGTTCCTTGACAGAGGATATCCCCCACACATTGTTGATCAGGCAGCTCGAAGGGCCATATCCTCTAATCGTGAAGACTTACTAAAAAAGAAAATACCGCCTACCGACAAAAAGAGAGAGGTCTTTGTCTCTACTTACTCCACTGATTCTCACTTGTTGAAAAAAAGCATATTGCAGAGATGGGACCTACTCAAATGTGAGCCTGACCTTCAAGGCTTATTTGTTGATGTTCCACTGTTCGCGTACAAGAGATCTCGGAACCTAAAAGAAATTTTGAATAAGACTAACATCAAACCCAATTTGGTACATAAAGGTATGTCCAAATGCATGAATTGTTCCCACTGTAATAATGTAATGGTAGGCAGAAGTTTACCCCATCCTCGGACTGGGAAGAAAATTGATCTGCGTTTCAACGCGAACTGTAATAGCCATCATGTAGTTTAAATCATCAAATGTCCTTGCGATTTAAGCTATGTTGGTAAAACTGAACGTGCTCTTCGCACTAGGATTACCGAACATAAGAGTCGGATTCGAACCAAGACCATCAGTTCTCCGCTTGCCCAACATTGGGCAAATGCTAAACATACTATAGCCCAGCTTAAATTTGGGGTTCTCGAAATCATTGAGGCAATCCCGGGAAGAAATATGTCAAAAATGTTAGCACAACGGGAGTCTCACTGGATATGGTTTTTGCAAACACTTTCCCCGTTGGGGCTGAATGATAAATTTGAATTATCATGTTTTTTATAGTACTTTAAGCATATTGTCATCATCATGCTTACTTAGCATCTTTCTGCCTGGTACTCTAATGCTAACTATGTATCTATCACTTTTTAGTCATTGTTAACTAGTTTACAAATTTCATTTCGTAATTTTCTTTTGTTCTGCCAATCATGAATATTGTCATACAATGTCATATTGTCATGATGTCTCGCAATGATATTGTTTTGCATTTAAAATGGTGTTTATCACTTTATCAATTGTAGCATGTTTATTTGCCATTTTTTCACTTTTTATGCACATTTTAGCACGATGCATCTTTCAATATGGCTGCAGCAGTTTGCTCACGTAGTCCTCTTTTCACTCTGCTGACTCTTACTTAGACGCGCATGCTTCACACAACGTCACACTCTTCCCTTCTGAGAGAATCGACACTGTGGGTGAATAACCGCTCGTTTCATGGCGATGGGTAAGCGGGAGACGGCTTTCGTTTAGCGTATTTCTGACCAATCAGTGCCTATGGTGTTAAAACCTATTGATTTACTTAGTTGATGGCGCGTTTTGCGCGTTTTTCGTATTTTGCAGTACATCGTCTGATCTTGGGCCACTGTCGTACTTAGCATCAATCTACGTGGTAAGATGCAAATACAACACATGGTGATGGTTATTTTATATAAATACTGCGTTTCCGCTCACTCCATTTCATTTCATTTATCGTTCAGGTTCCCCAACTTCGTTATACGTCTGTTTGGTATTCACCCGAAATCGTGTTCATGACCGTTTCTTGGTACGATATTACATTTCAGACCTTTTGCAGTCTATTAAGCACGGTGTGGGGAGAGGGTTGTTTATCGATCAGAACTCGTGTTGTTCTTTCACTAGCACTCGTGGTGTGTGGAATCATTCTGTTTCACAGCTGATTTTCTATTTACTGAAACTTTATTGTTTTTCCTTTTCTCCATTTTCGTTTCACATTCCATTTCCCTCATCATCACATACTGTTGGCAAGTCGTGAGTCCTGTCCACATATGGGCCTGAATGTAAATTTCTATGTATATACACGTTGTTATGACAAATACGTAGACTGTTGTCATTTATGTTTCACAGATTCCCCTGACGAAGGGCTTTGCTTTATCAGCCCGAAATGCATTGGGAAACTCAGAAATTGAGACGTTTGTTTTGATCTTCTATCAAATGCAGTATGTTGCTGTATCAATCATGAACTTTGATCTTCCTTGACAGTAAAGAAGAATTGTGATACAATCAACATATGATTTCGTTTGGACTCTGTTTGATTCATTGATACATTTTTGGATTCATAAATTTGTAATTGGTTCCATGTGGTACATTTGATTTAATATTGCAGATATTTGAAAGATTTACACTGGATAGTGTTTTCTCGTAGTGCACTAGGCATTCCCAGACACACCTCTGGGCTGTTGTTGTACTTTAGTATTCAGTGGTCCGCAGAGCCACTTCACCTGGTGCACACACAATTGTAACGGTTAGTTTAAGAATTTAAAGTTCCTGTGTATTGTTTTAGCTAGATTCCCATTGAGTGCATCATAGCTGTTCTTTCTCTGCGTTCCAGGAGACACATTTGGCCTACAAATTTTAAATAATTTATGAATACCTTTTTCTATTCAACCCATGGAAGAATTCGCTCAACTGGCAAAGGTAGAAAGGAGGTGGAAAACTTTTGCATAGTTAAGAGGACCATGACAAACTAAAGAGAAAAATAAAGTAGAAAAGAAGGAAATACTACCACACACTCAAACAAGTATACAAAATCCTACTGAAAGAAACGGTTATATCATATCTGTTAAATTAAACGGAACACTGCACTATTAAGAAATAAAGTATTTCTTCCAGAAGGGAAGTCTCTTCTGTTTCATTTGAAATGTCATGGAGGTGTGACAAACCAGAAGTTACAGGAGCAGGCGAAAGCTGAACATACTAATACATGAGGGCGGTTCAGGGAGACACAAGGAGGGATTTAGGACGGACTAGGGGATTAAATAAGGACGTGCACCCACCCACAAAAGAGGACACACGTTGCTTTATTTTTATAGACAATATTTAATGGCATTTCAAAGGAAAACATATGAGCATGTGCCAGGAGCTGGTGGGATCCGTCCCAGATGGACAATACAGATGACATTCTGAAACCAATGGTACTATAGATTTCTAATACCATCAGAGAGTGCTATGAACCAATGTTTCTGGCTAATTTCAGGACTACATCCGCCTGTGTCCTAGGGGCTCCATACTTTAACAAACTTCTTAGGGACCCCACAGGCCTTCTATACCAACCCCGAGTGCAACAAAATGAATCATGCCACCAGTCTATTTGGCGACAGACTGGGCACAGGTGTCCCTCCTATGGTGTGCAATGTCCCTCTTCGCTACCAGGTAGTGTTACAGAGTTCCTACAAATTTAGTAGGACTGTATTAGATCATCAATACTTCATAATATAAAGACTAAGCCATTTTATATAAAAAGTAAATGTTGGTTCGGCTAGCTCACAGTACCACATCTAAACTCCTAAACCTCTAGAGTTATCAATGCTGTTGGCAAGCTTAAATATAACCACTCTTATTCCCAAGGAATTTGTGAAAACAGATCTACCCCTTTAGGTTGTCAGTTTTGCATGCCCGAGGTTTCACAGAGGGCAGAAACCATGATACATTTTCAAATGTTTATTAAAAAGATCTAAATCTTGTAAGTAAATCATGAACTGTGATAAGTCAGATGAGACGTTGTTAAATGCAGTTACAATGCTAAAAACACAAATAATTCAACCATTCTAATTGTTCCTAATTTTACTCCTACCAATACCCTTACTCTATCGAAAGCATGATAGGAGTACCCTTCTACCAGACACTGTTGAAATGATCTAACCCCATACCATGGTTTAATGTCTCAGGAAGCTGGCTTCAGTGCATTAACTTAAACACTGTCTCAGTGTGAAAGCCTGCACACATCTGCCAGCGCAACTATCTTCCTTCTTAGGATGAATTTGGGCCTGTGGAGCTGCACGTCAGCCATAGCGCTCTGCATTATTCATAACTCAAGTGTGAGGTGACTCACTGAATTCAAAACTGATGCTGTTTAAATAATGAAACACATGCCTTCTCATCATGCTTGACACAGAAAAGCTTTACTTATCCTAGAGAAGAGTCGTCTTCTACAAGCAAAAAGCAAGGACATCGTGTTCTAGTGTGTGTGTACCTGGAACTAGCAGTGCAGACTACAGAACGTCTATCAAAAATAAATGTGTGCGTGGCATTTTTTCGTGTTTAGTGAAAAACATGTTCAAAACCACCATTTAAAAAGATGCTAAACTAAAATGGAAAACTAAAACTGGAAACTAAATATATCCCTGTAACACCCTCCTTATAGATGGAGGATACAACTATAGAACTAAGTTCGTATAAATCTCAAAGCTTTTTACACAAACACTTGAACAGAAAAAGCAGACTCAAAGCCCATAAAAACTGCATATTAAAAACCATGAATAATACGAAAAAAGAAAGCTAATTTCATAAAATGTCAACTAACGGATCTAAGAGGCATCTGAAGTGGAGGATGGCATCTCCCAAGTGTCCACAACATCCATGTCCAGAGAGGCAGCAGGGCCCGGAGGGGAACCCATATCTGCAGACATCACATCAAAAGATGCCTGAAAAGCAAGACCCGAGTAAAGATTATCAGCAACCCATTCAGCAGATTCAGAAGGCAACAGTGTCAGGAGTGCAACATCAGAAGTGTCCAGATGCCAGGAAACAATTTCAAAGGAGCATCTGACATTGGTGAAGGTAGTGCATAACAGACATCTTGCAGCAAAAAAAGCAGCATCATTGGATAACAAACCATGCGACCGGAAAATACACACAAGGAGATTTATATCAAACTGCGACAATTGCATAGCAAGGCATAAGTCGAGTTCACACTTGAATAAGCAGGCAGCTTATTCAAGAGAACCCATACGGGCTGAAAGACAGAGACCATTTCTAGTTCTGATCCACTAATATTGACCTCCAAAATACTGTATCATACATTCACGACATAGAACATGTGGTAGTTGCATTTCAATTTGGCCTCTTAGTGGGACACATTGCGGAGCAACAAAAGTGGAACCAATACAACAAGGAACAATCTAGGATGCAAGGCTTTCGCGTTTGGAATTCTGGCCTCTGTGACCGCCTCTAGGGCGGTAACAGGAGATACTACAATAATAAGTTTCCCTTGTGCCAATGGAAGTTCCTTCAACATAGACATTGGACGTGCATGTCAGAACATTTTCTGTCAATGCAAAATGCATTTCCCATTATAATATAAATGCGATTTATAAGCAATCTGCACTGTTTCTCCTTCATTTAATAAAACGTGTAACCAATGGAACCCACAATTATGCTGTTCACCAAATTAGGAGTTAAAAGGAGTATGTAGGTGTTTAGACTCAAGCACGTCTGCCCGTAAAGTATGTTCAACAGTCCAATGATTATTTAAAAAAAATCAGAATGAATTAAATCAGACTACAGTTTTACAAACTGTCCATAATCTGATATGCATGTTGTACCAAAATTCAGAAATCCCAAAAGCGATTGAAGCTTTAAATTATTTAGTAGTTGCAATAGAGCACATTTCTCTATGAAACCTGGGAGCCAGACTATTGCCTTCATTGGATACCTCATTTCCTAAAAATAGAACACGGAGAAAGGCAATTTTAGATTTCGTAAAATGTAGTTTATAGCTATGCTCAGCGAATCTCAGAATAATATGATCCACTCTGGCGCCAAATGCTCATTTAAATCATCGTGATGTAAATGTCATCAACTAATAACGCTTTTGCGTCAATTTCTTGCAAAACTGGATTGGAGCTGCACCACTAATAATCAAAAAAGTCCATATGAAATTATCCACAAGCATTAAGGGATATTGATTCAATGAAGAGAATGGCTGCTAATGCAAGCTTTGTATTGTTTCCTTCTTTATTGTTCTGTTCATAAAAAAAACATCAGCCAACGCGTTTCGTCCTTTTAATATAGGACTTCGTCAGGGCTTTAAGCTAAAAAATATATACAGTACATTTACAAAATACCAACTAAACACGACTAACCACACCTATATACACACACAACATGTATATGGCATAGAGACAACACTTTATAACATTACAATATGTTGTGTGCATCTCATTGCATCAAGAAATACAGTTTAAAACCATACCCAATAAACACAAAAACCGTAAAACCATTGACCACAAAGGAAGTTTTTTCCAGAGCAACAAAAAAATTGCTGACATGTATGTGCCAAGAGGACGAAGAGAAAGAGGGGAGGAAAAGGAGAAGATCTAGAAGCTAAGATTAACATTCAAGTGAGTTTATAAGGAGAAGTTAACCCCAGAGAGCGTTAAGAACGATGTCATCTATCAGCCCACAGTGGTTTCAGAGAGAAATGCACCCCATACCATACCCACAGGTGAACCCAAATACCGTTGTGAATAGACCAATATAAATAGGAAGGAAACCTACCACTATCATTATAAGGCAACAACCAAATCAATGGATGGTACCTTGGTAGTGAGAGCTATCCTGTACAAAAGCAGTTGTATGGCATCTGTAAAAATCAAACCAAAAAAAAACATCTTAGGTGTCCAAGTGCACATCTGCTATAATAGATGATTAGGCAATGCCCACAATGTTACTGCAATGCCTACCTGTTCAAAGTAATAATCCAAACAGAACTATGCAAATCAATTGGCGTAATCCAATGACCAAGGAATAAAGGTAAATGGAACGCGTGGTTTAATAGCCATGTGCCGGTGTTGATCGTGCAGGTTCAAATGACTCGCACGGAATGATGGAGACTAGCAACCCTAACTCGTGCACCTATGGAGGAAGAATTATGATAATATCCTTTAGAGAAATTGAACCAATATAATACTTGAATTGGGTCAGTATATGACATCCATATTCCATTAATAGCAATTCAAGACCGTATATTGTAAGTATAGGGTCATGATCAGAAAAATCATATCAACCCAAACACTGTATGCCTATAAATATTGACCATGCACAAAGTCCATGAACCCAGATAGGATAGAGACAATCTGCACAAAAGATACATTGCTAACATGAAAGGACTTGAAATGCAAAACAAGTAGGTAGGAAATCGTCACACAGCATGCCAATATATGTGTAAACAGATTTACGATAAAAAGGGTAATTGATTCATGTATCGATCAAACACTGTCATACGGCAGCGATGAGATACAATCGAAAAACATTCATGAAACAAGTCACTATATATTTAAGCAACATATTTACAATTCTAAAAAAGGGGCCATTAACCCACAGGTCAACCCGACAATGTTGTGAAACATTCAAAACCGCTCCAAAGAAACAGTGTACGGAGCAATAGACAACGCCTGAGTCTGTAACAAGGGGCACGCAAAATGGCCCTCAAAGCCATAGAGTACTTCTGAACTTACTTCAGAGAGAGTGCTTCCAGGCTTGGTTCATTTTCCAAATCGGCCGCAAGTAAACCGTGCGCTGCAGCTGTAGTCCTTTTACAGAATCGGACGTCAAAGCGTGATGCGATCCCCAACGTAACAGGAACATTAGGGCATTTAATGTGAAACATTCTCCATTTCAGCACTATGTCATTACCATGTTATATATACGTTACCACGATATGTAATGCTCATGTGTGAAAAACCTTAATGAAAATGCACAAAGTTTATACCGATCCCCACCACAAAATAAATAAAAAGTCAAAGTCAAAACCCAATAACACCCAAATTAAACCAATGAAGAAAAACAAACTAATGCGTGCCAAAGGTAACCAAGATAGGGCTAACCACGGATTCCTTCTACTAGAAAAAATAGAAATCTAAAAGGAACCGAAAAACCAAAACAAGAATAACCCCCGCGTGTTACATTAATAATCGGGAAGCAGGGTACCCGGCTATCTATAGCGTCTGCACAAAACATCATAACAAGGGCGGAATCAAATGCTGCACGCAACATGTTAACACAATATCTGACTGGCTAGAATATTTTGCCACCATCTTGGAACACCAAATTGTATGATACCAAGGGTGTAAAAGATATATGCACTCATCTTAAAAATTGAATAATGAGACACCAAAGCCAGGTGTGGGAATGAAGACCATATTAAACAACAAAAATATACATTATAAATTACGTAATAATGAAAATCGGAACAAACAAAATTCCTTAAGACCAAACAGTGACTTCATTTATTGACGGTAAATGACCCATATTCGTGTCATACACCATATAGGTGACAATTTGAGCAAATAGAATTATGACGAGAGATGTGACGACCAACATCATAATGCAAATTTACAAAAGATATTTTATAAAACAAGGGGCAATAGAAAAAGGGACGGCAATAGGGGTTGTACAGAGACTCTCCATTTGAAAAAAAAATAGACTCCCATCAGAGCTACATCTTACAAGTTGAGCAAAGAGGAGACAACCTTAGGATGATAATCCAGATACAGAAGTTAGTAATGAAAGTTGAGCATTTCCACAAGTAGGCTAAACAGAAAATAAACACATGGCATCATCTAGCAATCATAAATAGTAATGCAATTCCTCATCCATATTATTTCCCATTTCAGTACATCGTAAGCGGCATATCCAAACAGCCTCCCTGGTGCACAAGCTGAACTCCCGATTTCCACCCCGGGGGTGTGCAGGGATGTGGTCAGTGCCATGAAACCAGACTTCACAATCACCACCATGATGCTCCCCCATGTGGTATGCCATTGGATATTTTAAGTCATTGTTCTTAATTGCACGTATATGCTCTTGAATACGTTGCTTAAGTGGTCTGACAGTGCTTCCAACATATATGTTTTCGCACTCGCAACCCAATATGTATATCACATACTTCACTACTGTAATAACCAGTGGTTCTCCTCCGGATGGAGAAAGCATACGACAAAAAAGAATCCCAATGAAGATGCGGTCACATTTTTAACACAAGGCGGAGAACCAAGATATACCGCCTTACGATTGGAGTACGTGAATGAGGGTTTATTGACAAACTACACGAATATTACAAGTTCAAGTTCAAAAATGCTTTATTCGGCATGTTTAAAGAGCCACATAGCAGACATAAAATAACACACAACATCATACAATAAAACTTTAAAAAATAACAGGATACAGGCCAATTACCCCAAGAGTTATTCAAGTTACCATCCCCGTATAAAGTGCCAGTGCATGATGGGATGAGCAATATAAAACAAATAAAATTGTTCCAGTAGACTTTCAATTTATATGACCAAAGAACAAACATAGCAGCAAGGATACAGCAAAGAAATGCCAAGTAAAGTGCAAATCACAATTCTGGACATGTGCAAAGAGTCGCTTATATTGCTCACTCGCTAAAGTGACAATGCAACTAATGAAAGGCCAAGAGAATTACATGATAATAGATTTCCTGGCACACATACATTTCAAAATATAGGTAGCTGTATAAAAACATATATCTGCACTCTCCAGATTAAACAGTAACTGCATTGCATTCTTTGTAGTCCGAACATTGTATTTTAAAAAGATAGGTTTTAAAAAGTGACGTCTTAAAAATACATAAAATTTACAAAAAAGCATAAAATGGCAACAACTCTGTTTGGATAAATCATCACATGGGCATAAAATATTACTAGGCTGCCTGGTGATAGGAAAGGACACAAGATGGTGTACTATTCCAAGCCTTAGCCGAGTGAGAACAAAGCGATGGGATCTTCTTGTGACTTCGGTCAAATATGGCTGTAAACCTTCGTTTAAATTATTTTCACCATAAAAGACGTAAGTACGCTGGTTAAGACGGACAGAATCTCTAGATTGTCTCGTATATCGTAAGAAAGACACCTTGAGATCTAATTTAGATATACTGGCAGCTTCCTCGGGAATTAAAAAGGGATCTTGATTAAAAAGGAGCTTAAACCAGTAATAGATATGTCTGAGCCAAGGTATATACAGACAATGGTCCAGCCTTAGACAATCTCTTATTACTCTTTGTGTAAATAAGGTTTCGGTTTTAGACCAGATGGAACGCCATAAAGTCAGAGGGCGAAGGGCTGCAAGATCTTCAATATAGTCTAGCCCCACCTCTCTGTGAATTAATTCTGTGGAAGCTGATGTGGGGGTACACAGTAGACGTCTCAAAAATGAGTTCTCATCGAGTTGGATATGTTTGCCACTAAGGGTATGGTGCCCCCAGACTCCAGCACCATATAAAGCGGAGGAGATACATCTGGCTTTATAAATCGAAATCATGTTGTTAATTCTACTATTCCCAAGCTTGGAGGCAAATCTAAACACTCCATTAATGTTCTTTACCATTTTAAGGCGCACATTATCACATTCCTTATCCCATTTTCCATCACCAGAAAATGTGACGCCGAGGTAGCAAAAACTGGTCACGGATTGAATTTTATTCTCGTCCAGGAAGAACGTCTTTTTAGCACCTTTCTTGCTCCCGCAGGTCATTACATAAGTTTTTTCTTTGTTAATTAACAGTTTCCTATCATCAATAAACCTACAGAAGCAATTAATTAAACGTTGAAGGCCTATTTGAGTACGTGACAAGAGGACGGCGTCGTCCGCATATAACAATATTGGGATGGGGTCGCCATCTACTCTGGGGGCATCTGCAGGGACTTGCCTAAGAATTGAGTCAATTTGATTGACAAATAAAGAAAAAAGCAGTGGGGCCAGAACACAGCCCTGCCTGATGCCTCGAGTCACTCTAAAAAAGGGAGTAGATTCCCCGTCCGGTCCAAAACGAACTTTGCACGAGAGCCTTTCGTATAATCTGGCCAAAAAGTGCACAATATCTGCTGGGGCGCCCATTTCCAGTAGTATTGGCCACAGAATAGAGTGTTCGACCAGATCGAAGGCACTACTAAGATCGGCGAAACATAAAAACAAATTCCCTTTTTTGACCGTGACATATTTATTTATTATGAGGTCGAGGTTCAGACACTGCTCCATTGTACCCATTCCCCTCCTAAAGCCATACTGGACTGGTGATAAAATGGTATTTTCTTCTGCCCATATCTCCAGTCTATTAAGGAGTATCCTACTCAAAATTTTAATCGATGAGTCCAGGAGGGAGATAGGGCGATAATTTCGTGCCTCGGACCTAGAACCCTTCTTAAATAGGGGGACAATAATAGATTGTCCCCAGGTCAAAGGAAGTTTACCTTCAATAGCAGCATTAAAAATGCGAGTTAAAATGGGTGCCCAAAGATCCATCTCCTGTTTATATAAATCCACGGGGACAGCGTCTGGACCTGGGGCTTTGCCCCCTTTACTTTTTGTCAGCCCCAGATAGACCTCCTCCAAACTAATGGATAGAGGTGACGATGGCCATACAGAGTTGTGATTGTCTGACAAATCTAAAACCAACCTATCGGGATTAAAAATATTAGAAAAATGATCAATCCAATCATTGCAATTTACATAAGATGTTATTTCGGGAATGGTATCATTCTTAAGGAAAGGGCAATTAATTGTCTCCCAAAATAGAGCATTATTATTTGTGTTAGCAGCTAAATTTAATTTATGCCATAGCTCTTCCTGTATTTCTTTTTTACGGACTTTCAGGGAGGTCTTATATTTGAGTCGTTCAGCTTTAATAAGGGTATTATCCCTAGGTTTAATATCCAATGCAGCTTTTAAACTCGACAAAGCCTGTATACAGTTATTGTCGAACCAGCCAACAGACCTGTTTTTTGGTGGCCTACTCCTCCCTGTCAATAAGCCAGCAATAACAGAAATAATTTGATGGAATTTGGATAGCAATATGGCAGGTACTGTCTCGTTACTTAGGCAGTAGTCAATTTCTGTTTTGCATTTAATAATAACTTCTCCCAGAAGTTTAACCGGATTAATATTGGTCCACTTAATTCTTGGCCCATTTGGTCTCACTGCAACAATATCTCCAATAAAAGTGGTGGTGTCTGGATGTACATTTCCCCACGTCAGCAAAGTTACAGAGATACTGTTATGATCACTTACTGCTTGCTCTGTTACCCATAAATCAGTATAAGCAGTATTGCAGGAGAGAAGTATGTGGTCAATATTAGAGTGGGCACCCCTGCCTGTAAAGGTTGGGCATTTAATATTGCCCTTTTTCAGTGAACAGTCAAGTAACTCTAAATCCAATTTAGCTATCAAATTATTAAGGGAGTTTCCATAATCATCATGAGGGAAATGGATATGTGGGGAGTCAACATTATCACCCATTTCCCCCAGAAAGCCACAAATCCTTTGATCAACATATTGACAGGCCTGTATATTAAAATCTCCTGCCCACAGTAAAATCGATTGGTTCCTAGAACCGGCCAACAACTTATCTATTTCACAACCTATTTCATAGACAATAGGACCCCTACGTGCGTCAAAGGTGTTATTATAATAGTTAATAATAATTAGATCCTTGCCTGCAACATGCTCCAGTCGTAAATACTGGGCATAAGAGGACACCTCGTGGTAAGTATTAGGTTTGAACTGAGTTAATTTAGTTGAAACCATAATTAAGAGTCCGGCTTTAGCCCTTCCTGCTGCCGAATTCACAGCCGATGCCCAATATGTAATATAGCCTTCCACGTGGATTGCCTCCTTATACCAAGTCTCTTGAAGGCAAATAATGTCAAACCCTTGTGTAATAAAATCATTCCAGAATGGAGTATTTAACTTTGAACTTAAACCAGCTATATTCCAGGTCATGATGTTAAGACCTACCTCTGGTAATATTACATTTTTAGGTGTTATTTGGCTTGTTATAGCTTTAACAACACCCTCCACAGGGATACTTCTTACTTCTAGTTGGGTAATCGGAGATGCTACAGTAAACTCCTCCTCGTGTAATATACCAGGTACAACATTTGATCTAGCCCCCGTTGTCTCTTCATTACTGGTAGTGTGATTATTTTGGACATTTGTTACCTTCAAATGGGTGTTTATATCGTCAAATAAGCAGCAACCCAATATACTTTCATCGCCCCCCAGTCAATCAACGGACTCCAGGCTACTAAACCGATTTTGCAAGGGGATAGGGTCTATGGGAAAGGGATGTCTAGGCCAATGTCCTTGTAAAGGGCCCCTCCCGTTTCTACGCACAATTTCCCAACCATCAAATTTGGTGGTAAAATGACCAGGGGGATAAAAGTAAGTCAGAGGAAAGGCCTTAATTGACACATCTATTTTAGAGTCATTCCAGTTACAAATATAATCGACTATGGTGGGGTCATCGAAATTTACTAAAATACAGTCCCCCTCTATGTTTTTTGTCAAATGACCAACCCATGGCGCCCTCCTGACCATAGTTATCTTGCAGGCTTTGTGCAGTGGAAGTGGTCATTTTTATTCAGCCAGTGCACAACCCTGTTTCTCAAAGTTGTAGGGGACTCAACCTCTTGTTTGCCCAGTAAGGGAACCCCTGTTAAGATAACAACAAATGGGGCAGCTTCAGGTGGTAGATTTGGGATATTTTTACCCCTTGGTGTCACAGGAGTAGAAGACTTGGCATCGTGCTTATGTTGGGGCGCTTTACATTGAGCAGGTTGCTCATGGTCGGGCATGACCACAGATTTATTAGTTGTAGTCGGGTCCTGATAGGTCATAGACAGTCCTGGCAAGTTTTGTGGGACGGCCAAAACAGTTTCTACTCGGGTGTTATCCGATGATTTACAAGCGCCAGGATGGTCCGTATTGCTTCTAGAGTAGGAAAAACCACTAAGCCTTAATTCAATCTTAGACAAATGATCTTCAATCTTATTTATTCTAACCTTTATAGGTTGAAGAAGAGATCTAATTGCGTCATAGATATTGGACAAGTCATGGCACAATCCCTCCCCGCTACTTATAACATTTGCCCCCCCACTAGCAATTTGCACCACAGGTGAAGGGGAAACTAGGGGTGCATTTTTGTTGATCGGTGTAGCCGGTATATGCTGCTCTAGATGGGCATTAGACGATCTGGGACATCTCGAGTGGTTAGCAGGCTTTGGCTTTTTACTTCCTTTCTTAGCCTTTCCACCATTTGTGGGGGTATAACCATGTTTAGTTTTAGGGACAGCCCCAAGATTCCTATCTCGCAGTTGTCTAGTGCATGGTCCTGTAGTTGCACTATATGTAGATGGTAACGGGCGGGGTGAACTCAACAGTGATTCAGAGACCAAAGACTGTTCACCCACTGACACTGCAACTGTTCCACTAGGCAATAAATCAATAGTCGAGTCATCAGTGTCAGAACAGGGCATTACAGGACTAGTGATAATAAGTGGAGCCGGGGTACCAACATTGGCTATATGACCCAGCGAAGACCTCCTGGCCGCCGCGAGATCCTGGGATACACGACGTTCCAGGAGCGTGATTTCCTGGTCAATCACACAATTGACTTTGGTAATAAATTGGTCCATTGCTCCGGAATATGGGACTTTTGGAGTTTTCCCTTTCGTGTCTTTAGCTGGCATGGTAATGGCACAAATACAAGTACCAAATAGAATATAGCTTCACTAGACTGCAGACTTACAGACTTACACAGTGAATATAAACTCGATATCTTGTTTAATTGTCACCGTGCATCACAATCTCTACACTCTATGCCACACAAGTTTTATAAAGGCAATAAGTAGTACCTGACGGCATCAATCACATGTACGTCTTTAGGGGGGTTGCCCAGTCCAGTCTCTTCCTGGCGATGACGGGCAAGGACGGGCCCGCCCTTGGCCCGGGCTTCGCCCCGGCCGCCGCCCGCGCGCGTCCCGCGCTGCGGGAGCTTTCACTGGCTTAAGTAGGACACCGGCGCGCTAGGATGTCGTCAAGCGCTGCGCCGGTGTCTGGGGGTGCTGGGATTTGTAGTCTACACAGCCGTTCCCCTCACGGCACAGGAGTACAATGCGGTGGGCAGGTAGCAGGATTCCCCACAGGTAAGCCGTTCCCCTCACGGCAGATGAAGAAAAGGCAAGGTGAAGCACTTTTTGCTCCTCCGGCGCGTCCCGCGCTGCGGGAGCTTTCACTGGCTTAAGTAGGACACCGGCGCGTTAGGATGTCGTCAAGCGCTGCGCCGGTGTCTGGGGGTGCTGGGATTTGTAGTCTACACAGCCGTTCCCCTCACGGCACAGGAGTACAATGCGGTGGGCAGGTAGCAGGATTCCCCACAGGTAAGCCGTTCCCCTCACGGCAGATGAAGAAAAGGCAAGGTGAAGCACTTTTTGCTCCTCCGGCGCGTCCCGCGCTGCGGGAGCTTTCACTGGCTTAAGTAGGACACCGGCGCGCTAGGATGTCGTCAAGCGCTGCGCCGGTGTCTGGGGGTGCTGGGATTTGTAGTCTACACAGCCGTTCCCCTCACGGCACAGGAGTACAATGCGGTGGGCAGGTAGCAGGATTCCCCACAGGTAAGCCGTTCCCCTCACGGCAGATGAAGAAAAGGCAAGGTGAAGCACTTTTTGCTCCTCCGGCGCGTCCCGCGCTGCGGGAGCTTTCACTGGCTTAAGTAGGACACCGGCGCGCTAGGATGTCGTCAAGCGCTGCGCCGGTGTCTGGGGGTGCTGGGATTTGTAGTCTGCACAGCCGTTCCCCTCACGGCACAGGAGTACGATGCGGTGGGCAGGTAGCAGGATTCCCCACAGGTAAGCCGTTACCCTCACGGCAGATGAAGAAAAGGCAAGGTGAAGCACTTTTTGCTCCTCCGGCGCGTCCCCGAATATTACAAACCCTGGTTACTCAGGTCAAGTGATCCATTCCCTTTTGATTTTGAGTATTAATGCAAGGAAGCTGAATGGATTGCAATCCCTTCCTTTCCCCACCCCTCTTGATTTAATAAAACGTTAGCTGTGGGAGTAACCCCAAAAGAAAAACACCACTTTCTCCTTCACAAGCCCTGAACTTAGGAGCGGCGAAAACATAAGATGGCTGAAAACTTAGGGCTCAGTTACTCAACCGAAGAAATAAATGCAATTCTCTCCCTGCCCTCACTACTACAAGAAAATGACCCGACTCAAACTCTAGCTCAAACAAATGACTGGGACGAACTCTCTGAAAGAAAAAAAAATAAAGTAGTAAGAACTGCCATCCATGGTATAATTATGACGGAGTAGCTCTGCGCAAATGCGGCACCCAAAGGACTTTGGGTTAACACGCCGCGCATCTGCCTCCAAGACCTAGCCTTCCGGAAGGGTTGGTCGGCGATATAATGGAAGTGCACAAGAGACTACCTGGTACTCACAATAAAAACAGCAACAAGACTGACAGAAGCGCTAACCATTAAAATACAAGTGAGTGAAGCTAAATTGAAGAGTGTGGTACACATCAGTGTACAAAAAAAGACTTGAAGAAATTAACCGCAAAATGAATGAAACAAAAGAGTACGTCACACAAAACAAGATACAGAAACTAGGAAAAGATCTAAAAAGTTTTTCAATGGAGAAAATGCACCCATATACAACAGAAGACTACAAGGCCCCAGATACCCTGTCCGATAACTCTAGCAGCGGGACCTCCTCAGATGGCTCAGATTGGAGTAGCGAAGAAACCACTACACCAAGAAGGAACAGGGGACAGTACAGATGCCAAAACCGTCAGAGGCCAAACACCTGGCACACACCCTACTATGGAAACCAACTACCACCAGGGGCCTTTCAACCCTTTACCCCAAATTTCAACGGATGGATGAACCCGTTCTTTCAAGGACCGCCACAAATGGGACCCTCAATGGGACCACTGATGGGCCAAAATTACACACACAGGCTGCCTTTTTTAGGGAGAGGCCAGGTCAACCAAAGGACCAGACGAAAAGGAGTAACATGGACAGACCAGGAACGACAAGTCCACACAAGAAGAATGACCAGCACAAAACCAGGGACAAGCACAACAGGTTTATAATCAACTTAACAGATACTGTTCTATCAACTAAACAAGAAAATGTCCTAAACAAAGGCCTGGAGTACGTCCCAACATGGATATATTCAAGCTACAATGAGAGATGGCAGATTTTTGCAGAACATTGAAGCTAAAAGCTTTCTTCAACAACCAAGAGGAACATGTCACAGATGGAGACACAAGAGTATGCCGCAAATCCACCTTCTGCCCCATGAATCACCAGATACCTATTGAAATACAAACCTTTGAGCAGGCAGTCATGAAAGAAAGAGAACCTGAAAGACCACACAAAGAAACCATTCATGAACATCAAGGTCAGAACAGGCACTAGATGAACTACGGCAAAACAGAGAACTAGTGATCAAGCCAGCAGATAAGGGGGGGGCTGCATAGTCCTACTCAAAGAAGGGTATAACCAACATTGCCTAGAACTACTATCAGATGAGAAATTCTACAAAAGGATTACCACAGACCCTACAATACGTCTACAGCGAACCATTGAACTAATGGTCGATGAGGCTGATCTAAACAACTGGATCTTAAAGAATGAGGCAGAATTTCTAACACAAATACCTAGAGTACCCTACTTTTACTCTTTACCAAAGATCCACAAAGAACGCAGACCCCCACCGGGACGTCCCAGCGTCTCGGGTATTGGTTCTGTCTTAGAACCACTCTCGGAACTCGCCGACCAATACCTGAGACCCCTGGTGCTGAAAACACCGACATATCTGAAAGATAGCAGAGACCTGCTGAATCTCCTGAAAGAACAAACCTACTCAGAAGAGAGGATGCTACTGGTCGGGCTTGATGTAGAAAGTCTTTATACGAGCCTACCCCAACAAAAAACACTGGAAACGCTGGAAAACCTACACTTCAGTGAACAATGCGAATTCAAAACACCGAGACATTTTGTCCTGAGTGCTGTAGACTAGCCCTAATCGAGAACTACTTTGAATACAATGACACAAAGTACCAACAGTGTCACGGCACTTCAATGGGCAGCACTTTTGCCCTAAGTGTGGCAGGATTGTATGTGAGTAACTTCGAAGACACATACATACAAAACATCACCAACCCCTTCCTACCCAGGATACACTTTGAGGCACTATATAGACATCATCCTGATCTGGGAAGGCAACAGAGAAACCCTAATCGACTTCCACAGGTGGAACACCAGGGATGAATGCCACAAGTTTACCCACACCGCAGATAACAAACTTGATTTTCTGGACATCACCATCTACATCGAGAATGACACGTCAAAACCAAGACGTTTTTCAAACGGACGTCAAAGAACAGCCTACTCTCTTACAAAAGTTTCTACCCTCAACCACTCAGACAACCTCCCATACAGCCAGTTCCTACGTCAGACGAAACTGTAGCGACCTGGGGGAATACAAAAGCCAGGCAAAGGATCTTCGTGAGAAACTCAGAAAATGAGACTATCCAGAGAAGACGATAAAAAGATGCCAGAAAAGGGCGAGAAACCAACCAAGAGATCCTTCTAGAAACCACACGAAAGGAACTACCGAAGGATGTAGTAACCCGTGTTAGCGCTTATAACATAGCTTCAAACAAAGTCAAAAAGATTGTAAACAAAAGCTGGCGGATCTTAACATTGGGCTCACTGAATTGGCCAAAACCTAGATTCACTACCAAAAGAACAAGGAACCTAAAAGATATCTTGGTCATACAAGACCACCACAACCAATGAGAAATGAACCTGTCCCAAGACTATGGGACTTACCTCCAGTCGTGGGGCACTATCCTTGCGGGCCTTACTCGGTATGCAATCTGACCACTATCACAAAAACCATCCAACTTCTACCAAATTTAAAGTGGACCATCAAACACCATACCAACTGTAATTCCACACATGTAATCTACATGATAACATGTCAGTGTACCCTACGTTACATAGGGTTGACATGCCGAAAAATAAAACAGAGGATATGCGTGCAAAGGAGTAATGTCAAGTGCAAGAAGAGTACAACAAAGATGAGTAATCATTTTATAAAATCACAACACTCCGTCAATGACCTAAAATGGTTAATTTTGGAAACTTTACAGAAAAAGAGTCACAATGCAGAAAAGATACTTTTCTGAAAAAGAGCAGAGAGGAGTCCACCGCCTCAAGAAACAAACGCTAGGCCTTAATGACAATATTCTATGGTTAAGCCTGGGAAGTTAACACCCAAAACAATGAACTGCTATATGAAAAGCGAAAAATCACTACGTGAATACAGGATCGTGTGACAAAAAGCTCCAAGGTAACCAAAATTCACTCAAAATAATCTATCCCTATAGAAGGGAACGATTAAATCTAGATCAAAATATTTATATGCTAAGTATACATAACAATCACAATTGTTGCGATAATACTCTGTTCGCAAAACATACTGAATCATCCATCAAGAAAAAACTGTTATCCACTAAAACAATGAAGGTGAAACAACGGTCTTTTTTCCCTTTCTTTTCCTTGGCACAAATACTCTGCAAGCTCCCAAGCCAACCATATCCAGGTTGCCAAGGGAAGTAGTAGGTATTACACGAGGACACAAGGAAGGATGAAACGAAGAGACACGTATGGTATTAACAGTCTCGGACCTAATTTGTGAAATATCAACTTTCTCCCAGCAGGCGAATTCGCTCAACGGCTACCCGAAAAAGTCCATAATCGAGGACTTAAAGGTACACTTTACCGGCTTAGTTTCCATTTCGTAAACCCCCTCACATTTAGCCAGACAACCTATTCTAATAACCACATTACCCTAAATGCAACATCGCGTTTAAGAACCATAACTAGGCTATATAGAACGGGATAATGCTGTTAAGTAAACGCAGGCAGCGCCACCCGCACTGAACGCGCAAAGAGCACAAAAAACACGCTTTAATACCTTTATTGATACTGCCACAGTATATTATCACATTTAATCAGACTTGCGTGATGTCGTATTAACGCACATCTAGCCAAGACACAACAACACTATACAAGATCACATTTAAGAACTTTAACCAGGCATTGAAAACGGGATAATGCGGAAGATTATACGCAGGCAGCATCACCCGTTACAAAGCGCGCTATGAGCACCAATGCGCATTAATAAAACACGAAGAAACTTTTTCCGATACTGCTTCAAAACGTATTACAGCATTGTAATCAGACACTGTATTCTGTAATAATGCTACACACATACTGCACACCAAGTTAAAAAACGCTAGATACTAGGTACTCTGTAATAACGCTATGCACGTACTTCGCACCAATTAAAGAAAAGCTAGTTACTGGAATCTTAATTCATGCATGTCGAGCTGCACTCAGTAAATACGCGATGATGCTCAGTAGCGCACATAACCAAACGCGCCGGGCACTTTGATGCACCCTGAGGACATATCCAGAGGTATCAGGCTGCGCTTACCAAGTCAGCATTTAATGTCGTTTTGAATTAGAACCTACTACACAACTTCATTTGTGCCTCATAGGTTTACGCAAAACCAAACATTAACAAATACCCACCTATAGGCATAACAGGGAGCAACCCCGAGCCCCCTATGTGAACATAATTCGGGGTTAAAGAATTGCCATTTCATAGTTACTTAGTTTTTAGTCTCTTCTTTGAGTATAATTGATTTCCTTCAACACAATTTCATGAATGTTAAACATTATGAGACAGCATTACCTTAATAATACGAAGCATGACATTCCTGTGTGTTTCTCTTTCCCCTTTTCTTTGAACAGGTACTAAACCTTGTGAAGCGGGTGAAATGCACCTCGTTTCATTGAGACTGACAATACACAGCCCCTTCACTTTTCTTAGGTAATGAAGAAAGCCCCCCTGACCCATCTGGGCAAACCAAAGGGCTGAAACATGTCGACCTCTTTATGGACACTATAGTGCGTTAGACTAATTGCAAGTCTACACGCGCACAACACTTTTTTAAACAATCTCGAACCTAGACCGATTAAGAAGAAAATTAATCTAGGTATACAAGTTTAACATCACCTTCAAAACTCACCTCACTAGAGCACTGTTCACCACCCCTCTTTTTCGTTGATCACTACTGTAATAACCAGCGGTTCTCCTCCGGCTGGAGGAAGAACACGACAAAAAAGAAACCCAATGATGATGCGGTCACGTTTTTAACACAGGGCGGAGAACCAATATATACCTCCTTACGATTGGAGTATGTGAAGGAGGGTTTTTTTATTGACAAACTACACGAATATTGCAAACCCTGGTTACTCAAGTCAAGTGATCCATTTCCTTTGAATTATCTCATAATCCATTGTGTTATATCGGATTTTTTTTTATCTTATTTTTCCCAAAGTAACAGATGTTACAGCCTTGACACGTGAAAACTCCATTGGGAGCAAGGGGAAGCCAAGTTATATTGGTGACACTCATAGTATAGCGGAGACAGAGCAGGTTTCTTAAAGATTTGTCCCTACAAAAGGTAACCTTCGATGTGGGCGTGATGTGTTCCTTCAAACTGGGTGTCATACAGCAACCCCCCAATGTTTCCTCAACATTTTAAATAATCTGTTGCTATTGTTGGTATATTGTGTAACAAAAGCCAGATGTGAATTTGTGACCTTTTTGGTGCTTCTTTCTGGTTTTTTCACTAAGGTACTTGCTCTAGTAATTTTTGGAATTCTTTGGTCAGCCTTTCTTAGAATGTCCTCATTGTAACCTCCGTTTGAATCAGTTTTTGATCTCCAGAATGTTATCCCTAAATGACGTTTCTGAACTACAATTCCGTCGTACCCGTACCATTTCACAGAATGGAATATTCCTGATGAGATTTGGGGTGGGCACTGGTTGCATGCAAAGTATTATTGCAAGATGTGGGTTTACGGAAAATAGTACTTTGTATGGTGTTACACTCAATATAAAATAGGAGATCCAAGAATTCAATGCTCATATGACTGTGCTTGGTGGTAGGATGTACATTGTAGGGATTGCTGTTAAGAAATGAGTGAAAATCAATTAGTTGACTAGATGTACCCTCCCGTAGTAGGATATCTATATACCTCCCCCAGAAGACAATCTTGTCCATCCAGGGGGAGGCATATTTGCCCCAGGCATGCTCCCTCTTCCACCAACCCATAAACAGGCCAGCGTACGAGGGAGCAAACCTAGAGCCCATGGCGGTCCCCTGTATTTGATGGTACCAGGTTCCATCATGTAATAAGTTTTCGGATAAGATGTCAATCATCTCAATCAGCATCTCATTATGCTCCATATGGTCTGCTGTGCGTGTTCTTAAAAAGGATTGTACTACCATCATGCCAATGTGTTTCTGTATGCATGTATAAAGTCCAGTCACATCCATGGTGACGCACATAAGATCGTCTGATCATGTCATGCCCTCAAACCTCTGAAGTATGTCCTTGGTATCCTGTATATATGCTGGAAGATTAACCACAAAAGGTTGAAGAAATCAGTTGACAAATTGGGAAAGCCGTTCTGTTGGTGAATCCATACCAGATATAATTGGGTAACCTGGAGGAAAAATACCATCCTTCTGAATCTTAGAGAGGATGTATATACAGGGAGCCAATGGATTGCAAACAGTAAGATAACCATATTCCTCATCCGAGAGTAAATCACTTTCACACCAATCATGAAGCCTGGAGTTGATATGGGTGACAAGGGAGGCCATGGGATTGGAGACATGTTCAAAACAATTAGGATCCCCAAGTTGCCGGTTGATTTCATTCATGTAATCACTGGTGTTCATCACTACCACATTACCTCCCTTGTCAGCCTCTCTGATAATTGAATCATCCCTACTCAAATTATTTAATGTAAAACTGGCATCACTTTGGCAGCAGACTGACCTGCTCTTATAGACCTGTGGGAGGTGACAGTTTGTTGTGCTCTCCGGCTTTCAGGTGCTGGATTTTTACAGAAATAAAATCATTGGAAATGTCCAATGCAGTGTTGTATTTTTTTTTTACGAACTATATTAGCAGCCCGTGCTGTGAGAATTCTGTACGGCAAAAGTCAGTGTATGACTGTGCAAATGCTGATAGTCTAAGACTATAAAATAAGAATATTGGAAATAAGGGATAATTCATAGGGGAGATATAAGGCTCAATCACACCCGGATATTCTAACTGACAATCTCCTTCACCGCGCATTTAGCTTCATGCTTAATAGGATATTGTGCTTGAACCTTTGGGCTGGACCTCAGTTACATTAGGGAGTCTTTATCCCAACCTGCTCGATTAAGATAAAGCTGGAGCCTGCACAATATCCCATTCTGCAGCATATGCTACTTTCAACTCCTCCAGAACAAGAACAGAAGAGATATGATTACATCCTCCCTTTGTGAAACTCTTCAACTTAGAAGAACCAGTGTGCAGATTTCTAAACTGCCATCTTTTTAAATTGAAAGACCATTCACAGAGCGGGGTGGTGAGGAATCAGTGGATATAGTGTAGCCACCAAAAAGGGCGTTACCAAAGGCAAGTAATTTCTTGTTATGATGGATCCTTCTTACTGCAGATTCTTCACATTGTGAACATATACTAAAGAAGTACGTCTCAAGGTGTTGGGCCTGTGGAATGGTTGTCTACAAAGTCATGCACATTCAGGTGGACAGGACTGTCAAGACTTTGTGAATGTGCCAATGAAGTGATACCAGCCTTGACACTTGAGGAATGAGCCCTCAGACTTTCTGGAGGCTGCTTCTTAGCCATTGCAAAGCAGATTTTAATACAGAGGTCCGCCCACCGTGAGACATACTTTCTGCATTACTTTGCCCTTCTTTGCACTAAAAACCCCACAAAGAGCTGATGGTCCATCTTATGTTTGATGCAAAAGCTCATTATTTGGGTCCAAGTGATTAAGTCTTTCTTTTTAAAAGGATGAGGCAGAGAAAAGTTCAGAAGAGTGATGGCTTGTCTAACGTGAAAAGGCGCCACCAACTTCGCATTGAACGCTTCTCTAATCCTCAACACTTGTTTGTGCGGAAAAAAGTAGGCTGCATCAAGAGTCCATGAAGCTTACCCGGCATGTGTGTTATTGCAACCGGAAAGACAGTTTTGTAAGGTGAGAAAGTGCAGTGGACAATTGTGCATCAATTCAGAAGGGGTACACAAGAAAAAATTAGAACATGATTTTAGTCCCACTGTGGCATTAGAAAGGGCTAAGGTGGAAACATGTTACAAACTTAAGGAAACACATCACGTCTGATGTGAACAAGGACGGTTGAACTGGCAAACAAAGATACCAAAAGGGCTGACAAATAACCTTGAACAGTGCAGACAACATTCCTTGCTGGGTCAAAGGCAAAACAAACAGATTTAACAGTCTGCCTAGCGGGTACTGCACAAAGTCACAAACCTATCTCAGCGCCTGGCATACACAGATTTCATGAAAGCGAACGTGGTTGCTAGAATAAAAACTTTGGTAGGGAGAGCAATGGAGATTAACTATCACCATTCAATTTCAATCATTGCTGCTTGGCAGACAAATTGGAGGACAGATGCTCAGGCCTAGAAGTTCCAGGTACCAAACTCGCCTGGCCCAATCCAGAGCCACTAAGAGGACTTGGGCCTGGTCGTTCTTAAGCCTTTTGGGGGCTCCAGCGAGCAAAAGCATGGACATTGCGCGTTCTCAGTAGTGGCGAAAAGATCAAGCCAGGGTGTTCTCCAATTTTGAAAGAAGCCTCCTCTGGGTTTAACTGCCATTTGTGATCCGCCAGGCATCAGCTGAGTTTGTCCACCCTAACAGTTAAATATCCTGCCAAGTAGTGTACCACAAAGGAAATGCCCTGCCTCAGCCAGCTCATATGACAGCCTCCTGACCCCACACCACCCTGCTTGTGGAAGTACCACATGACCGTGGCATTGTCCGTTAGCACCTGTTCCAGCCTCTCCTTGATGGTGGACAGGATGGCCTTGAAAACCAAGCGAATCAACTGCAACACCAGCAAATTGAAAGCCACCTCGCTAACAGAGTAGTGATGCACCAGTCGCACTCAACCCTAGATAGGTGAGAGGGGTCTGCCGCTGGTCCAATTGCGGTACAGCATTCACCACTGTAGATATTTTGCAGGTTTCTCCAAAAACTGTATTGAATCTAACATGTTGCTCTGGAGCTCGGCCCACTGAGACTTAAGATTCCACTGTTGGGCACATATGTGCTATCTGGCATCCTGCTAAATAACTCTCCAATGCAGATCACAGGTCTTTGGGTCTCTCTGCTGGTCTGAGTGGTCCTTTATGGCAGCGTAGATTGACGGGCATGTACATTAAGCGAGATGCATCACATACCGGGGTAAAGGATAGGAGGGAGAAGGGTCCCGGCAGGACTCACAAACTGGTGGGCTGCATTATGACATGACACTGGGAATCTTGATATCAATGTAATGGGACCCTTGCATTGTGGGCAGAACTATACAGTTTTAACTGCACATGGGAAATTCCTCTAAGGAATAATGGTCAGATTATTAAGCGAAGAAACCCTCCTGGAAGGTGGTCTCATGTTCTAACCTCTCCGGAAGTGGGGCCCTTACCGTGAGGTAGCTCCCAACTCAGTCACGGCTAGGTCCTACTGGGCTTTCAGCCAAATGACCACTTGTGCAAGTTGGTCAAATGTTTTAAAAAGGGGCATAGGTTGGGTGATGGAAAAGCAAACCTGTGCAGTTTTAAGTTGTGCAACTTATAAGGCCTGGGAAGAGTGTGCGCAGAACAGCACAGGAGTTGAAAGAACATGGGAAACGCTTTTCCAAATCTGGCACCAGAACACCAGGTTAGTCAGGGCCAACTTGTTTGTTGGGTTACTTATGTAGGTGAAGACTTATTACAGTTCTTGCACAGTCCCATCATTTCAGAATTGAAGCGTTGCCTTAGGTATCCTGGACAAAGGAAGGCCAGACAAGTAGCCAGAGGATCACAGAGCAAGAGCACACTGTTCTTAGCATAGTATATGCAGGCTGATTCACCTACACCCTAGAAAGCAAGCATTTCCTTAAGTGTTGGGTTGGACCCATACAGGACAAAGGAATAATTTAGCTATGCTAACTTTCCCCCCCAAAACAACTTGGCCATCCACCTGATTAACAGCTTGGCTCATCAGGCGGGCAGGGCAGCATAGGTTGGTTACAGCTGCCTGCCCTTGGATCGCCTGCAAGATAACCCACTATATTGCAAAATACTCTTATATGGATTAACCTGCAGCAATATTTTCCCCAAACAAAAGTTGTGTTGTGTATTTATTTAGGTCATCATGCATGCTCCGACAGTGGGTGGGGAGTGTAGCCTATAATGGCACTATGCGGCTGCCTGGGGCCCACGCAGGGGGCCACCCTAAAAGGGCGGCCCTCTTAGTGCCAATTAGGCATGTACACCGCCCGTCTAGTGGTGGGACTTGGAGAGGAGTCCCCCCCTTGCATTGGTGCGCTAGGTGCGTCACTTCCTGCGCACAGGAGTCGGGGGAGGGTACTTATACCTCCAACCGCCTTTCTGACGTCCTCTTTGCGCCAGACAAGCCATCTCCCACCCTTCCGCTTACCCGGCTTGGGGCTGGCAGGCAAAGTAAATAGAACGTTGTAATGTTTTCTTTCGTCGTTGAAGGTGGAGTTGCAGGGCGATCTGGAAGCATATGGGTACAGAAAGGTACCTCTGCAGCAGCACAATAGGGGTGCTGGAGCCAAATCCCAGGAGCCTCATGGGAGGTTCCTGGAAGAATTACGTTGGCGCCCTGTTAGTCCTTCGGGTGGTTGTGGTCCTGAACAACTGGGGGCTTGCCTTGCTACGCTCCGCCCTGAAAGGGGCGTGAGTAATAAGGGACCAATGTGTCACGTGATCCGAAAAGAGGATCACCCCATAAGGTAGCATTGATTGGGTTCTCCACAGTGCTTGGCTCATCAGGCGGGCAGGGCAGCATAGGTTGGTTACAGCTGCCTGCCCTTGGATTGCCCGTAAGATAAGAATAGTTCCTTACCTGTAATCTGTGGTTCTCCAGTATTGGTGTCTTTCATAGATTCACATGCCTGAATCATTCCCCGTCTGAGTGGGAGTCCCGCGGTACAAAAAAAAGCAATAATTATGCATATAATAACCAAAAAACCTTGGTAACGTACAACCAGGAAGTAAAATAGCCTAAGCTATAAGAAAAAAGTTCTCACACCTATGACTATCAGTCATTATATACAGTACAAACTGCAGACCAGAATCTTCTCCTCAGAGGCTCAGGCTCTCAGATTTTCGTGCACAGGAGTGAACCAAAGTATAACAGCCTAACCAGCCTCTGAGGGGAGGTGGGCGGGTTGCATGTGAATCTATGAAAGACACCAATACTGGAGAATCACAGATTTCAGGTAAGTAACTATTGTTATTCTCCAGTATTTAGGGTGTCTTTCATAGATTCACATGCCTGAATCAGAGTAGATAGCAGTAAGTAACAATGCTCATAAGACGCTGTTTTTGTATCCTAGTCAATACACATTATAAAAAAGGTATAACTTTAGATAAATACGTGTGTTTCAACATATGCAGAACAATTTCAAGATATAGACAGAGTATGGAAAAAGCGTCTTCTAGAAAAGCATAGTTGAGGAGGGAGAACAGAGGCTCACCTTTTTTTAAAAGATTGCAGAGAACAGCTTGTCCCACTGATGCATCTGCATCGCTTGCGGCTTCCAAACAGTAGTGTCTGGTAAAAGTGTGTCTGTTGGACCATGTTGCCGCTCTACAGATCTGGTGAAGAGGCACACCAGCAAAAAGCTGTGGATGAAGAAATTGCTCTTGTAGAGTGCGCTCTTAAAGTGGCTTGCAATGGTCTACCCGCTTGATCATGGCATAAGCAAATTGCAGCAGAGATCCAACGAGCAATGGTTGGTTTTGAGACCGAATGTCCTTGGCGCGGTTTGCCATATGCCACAAACAGTTGGTCTAATTTGCGTATTGTTGATGTCTATTACAAGTAGATCCAAATCTACTTGTAATTGCGTATTGTTGCTGTCCTTTGTAAGTAGAACTTGAGACATCTTTTGATGTCAAGGGAATGCAAAGCCCTTTCAGCAGCTGTGAGCGGATTTGGGAAAAAAGTATTTAAAATTATAGGTTCATTAAGGTGGAAATCCGCAGGGACTTTTGGCATGAACTTTGGGTTAGTGCGCAGCACTACAGATTGATGGAAGTTGTAGAAAAGGTGGATGAATAGTGAACGCTTGGGGGTCACTAACTCTTCTGGTTGATGTTAAACCCAGTAACGAGGAAACCTTCCAAGAAAGGAACTTTAAATCCACCTTGTGAATAGGTTCGAAAGGGTGCTGCATTAGTTGTGTAAGCACTAAATTAAGGTGCCAAAAAGGAGGTAGCCGTCGAATAGGGGAGGGGGGGGGAACACATCCCGAACAACCCCTTGAAGAATTGTTGAATGACTATTTGAATAAAGAGTTAACACCATCCTGCCGAAACCTTGAAATTTCCGCCAAGAACACCTTTAGAGTAGAATGGGAGAGGCCGGATCTCGCTAATTGAAGAAAGAATGGTAGAATTTGTTCTGGTCTTGCCTGAATAGGGTGGATATTGGCAGATTGACACCATATGCAAAACCTCTTCCATTTCAGTTTGTAAGTTTTAATCGTAGCAGGTGCTCAAGCATTAGCTAAAATCTCCTGACAGTCCGGAGGAATATCTAGATGTGCGAATTCAAGGTGTTGAGGAGCCATGCCGCTAATCTCAGCGATGCTGGGTCCGGATGAGAAATTTGTCCGTTCTGGATGGACAGAAGGTTCGGAATTGGCCGGAACTGGATGGGCTCGCACTCCGAGAGGAGGAGAAGTTCCGTAAACCAGTACGGGCGAGGCCACCAGGGAGCGATGAGTATCATGCGGCAAGGTTGTTTCTTGATCTTGCGCAGAACTCGTGGAACCAACAGAATCGGTAGAAAAGTGTAGGCATATATTTGTGACCAATTCATCAAAAACGCATTTCCGAGTCTTTGTGGGGAACCCAACTTGCAAAGCATGGGCATTTGCGGTTCTGGCTGGTTGCAAACAGGTCTAGATCGAGATGCCCCCATTCTCGAAACACTTTGTTTAGGGATGGTGATGTAGTTCCCACTCGTGGTTTGATGTTTTGGACCTGCTGAGGGAATCCGCCAGAACATTGGTGACTCCTGGGACATGAATGGCTTTAAGGTTGATTTTGTGACTAATCGCCCAATCCCAAATCTCTTGTGCTTGCTGAGATAATAGGGCTGACTTTGTACCGCCTTGTTTGTTCAAGTAATGCATACTTGTCGTATTGTCCGTTCGTATTAGTATGGATGTTCCTTCGATGACGGTTCGAAGCGATTTTAGAGCCAAGAATATGGCTCGTAACTCTAGAAGGTTGATATGCCACCTTTTTTGTTCCAAAGTCCACCTGCCGTTGACTGTCATCCCTTGAAGGTGCGCCCCCATCCCTCGAAGGAAGCATCTGTGGTTATGGTGAAATCCGGCATTTCGACTAGAAATGCACACCCTTCTCTTAAGTTCTCCATCTTGCTCCACCAATGAAAGGCTTCCTGCATCCAAAGAGTGAAAGAGTGATGCGAACGATGTCCTCGAACGATCCCGAAATCTGGAGCCATTGAAGGTTGAGCTCCTCCTGCAGTGGCTTCATTCTGTAACGGCAGTTGGGAATCAGAGGAATGCAAGAAGAAATCATTCCTAGGAAGGACTTGTACAAACGGACTGAAACGCACTCTTGACAGCAAGGAGCGCGCGAGGTTGCAGATTTTGACTTGTCTTTCTTTTGAGACAAAGGCTTGGGTCAGTTTTGTGTCCAGTTTTGCTCCTAGAAAGGTCTTTCTCTGTGATGAGTCAGATGAGACTTTTCGAAATTTATGGAAAGACCCAGAGACTGGAAAAGTAGCAGACACCTTTGAACATGTTCGGAAAGAATTCGCCTTGATAAGGCAGTCTAAGTACGGGAAAATTTGAAAGCCCTGCAGGCGAAGGTGTGCGGTCACTGGCGCTATGACCTTTGTAAATACCCGGGGTGCTGAACGGAGTCCAAATGGAAGGACTCTGAAAGTCTCTGCCAGCCACTCTGAACTGTAGACATTTTCTGTGTCTGGGAAGGATCGGCACATGAAAATAAGCGTCTTGGAGGTCGAGGGTGGCCATGTGATTCCCCTGCCGACAGCAACTGTAGAATTTCTTGAAGTGTTAACATTCGGAAGGATAGTTTCTTTAAGAATTTGTTGAGGGCTCGAAGGTAGAGAATAGGCGCCATTCTCCCGACTTTTTTCGGATGAGCAAAAATCGCAAATAAAATCCTGTTCCTCTTTGTAAGAGGGGGACTTTTTCGATTGCTCCCTTCCGGATCATCAGATTTATTTGGGGAAAAAGCTCCTTGAGATGAGCAGGAGGTGGTCCTTTGGGAGGAGAGTTTGGTGGAATCTCTGAATTCCAGAGCACGGCCTCTGGCTACTATATCCAAAACCCACTTGTCTGTAGTAATTCTGGACCAGTTCGAGTAGAAGTGGGATATTCTTCCTCCAATTCTTGTATGGGGCAACGGCAGAAATGGTGGCAGTTGGCTGACCTCATTGTTTTTTATTGGACTCCCGTCCACGAAAGGATTGCTTCCTTCTTGACTGCGAATAAGAGTTACTTCGCTGACCATAAGATTGCTGCCTGTAGTTTTGGAATCTTTGATTAGTTTGGGAGGTTTGATAAGAACGTTGATTATATCCTCCCCGGTTGGTGAAGGGTCCACGTCCTTTGGCACCACGAAAAGACGACTTACGAAACTGCAGGCTACCAAGAGCCTCGCCGTCTCGGTATCTTTTTTGATAGCCTGAAGGGCCTCATCAACATGTTGTCCGAACAGAGTCCATCGAACGGCATATCGATCTTTGTTTGGACCTCTTGACGGAAAGATGTTTACTTCAGCAAACCTCGTCTCCTCAATACTGTTGCACCCGCCAATTGTCTAAAACCAGTAGATGCCACATCTACGGCTGCGTCGATTTCAGCCGAGGTATATTCTCCCTCCTGTAAAATCTTCAAGGCCTCGGAAGGCTCCGACAGCATATTAATGTAGGGGGTGATGTCGGACCACATTTGTCGATCGTATCTCCCTAATATGGCTAGGGTATTTGCCCGAACCGTCGTCGCAGCCATCGTGAACACCTTTTTTCCAATTGAATCCAACCATCTGCCATCCCTGTTGTTAGAGTCGGGGATCTCTGGTTGGCGCAAGGTTGCCCTTGTGTTAAGCAGGAACCCTCTCCTCCACGTCAGGGCGCAGGATAACCCCTCGCGAATGACCCTTGCTCACCCTCTAGGTGCGTGGCGTGAGCAGCCAAGGCGATTCCTCAGGCGTTGTTGGTTAAGCACTTACAATCATACACACAGTAAATACATCAATCCCCCCAGAAACGGACACCAGACTTGGATATATATAAAAATATGCTTCTTTATGAAAAAAATAGGTATATATATATCTCAGCAGACTTATCACAAGACCAATAAAGTTTTCGCTATGCCACCAGGTTGTAAAGCAAGCAAATGTTCTTTGTTCTTAGCTTCAAATGGATACTTTGTAGTCTCTTGCAAATGTTACTTGTGGTTCCAGTACTCACAGAGATCGGCTCCTGCGAACGGGGAAATAAGGCGTTGCGGGCCCCGAGCCCGATACTGGAACTTCTTTCGTGATGTGGAGAGTCGGCACAGGTCGGTGCGACTCTCGGCTTAAGAAGTGTTCTTGGGTCCTTAATCAGCAGGTGTGGGCACGTAGGCAGGCGCGGCCAGCGACCCTTTAGCACGGCGGTGCCGGAGGGTCTCCACAGCGGGGGCGGCGCGGCCTGAGATGTCCGGGGATAGCGAAGCGGGGTCGCAGGGCACGGTCAGTGCAGCTGGATGACCCGGCGTAGATCACAGTCGGACGGCTTCCGGCGGGAGGGGTGATAGCGCGGTCAGCGCGCTCCAGTAGCAGGCGGTGACAGGGATGCAGGCGGCCTGGCCCGGGGACAGAGAGCGGCTCTGGACAGAGCGGGGCTCTCACGGGTTTGAGGCAGGCAAGCTTCTGAGTGTCACGGCCCTAGGAGGGGCGATGAGGGGCGCAGTCTCTTTCCAGCGGGATGCACACACGGCTCGAATTGGAGGACGAGCAAAAGCACAGAGAACCCACTGGTCCTGGGGTTCAGTTCAGGGGGCAAGCTCAGATCAAGCCCTTGGAGAATGTTCAAGCACAAAGTAGCAAAGTCTTTTCAGTAAGTCTCTTCCTCTCCTTTCTCAGCAAGGCAAGCAGCAGGCCAGCTCCTCCAGCGTCTTCTTCTCCTTCTAGTCGGGCAGAGGTTCTTTGTGGTAAACAGGATTCTGATTTCTTAGGAGCCAGGCTCCTACTTTTATACCAGGATTCTTTTGTTCTTTAGCGCCAGGGGGCCTAGGCCGGGTTCAGTCCAGTTCTGGAGCACTTTGTTATGGTGACTCTGCTCTTTCCTTTCAGCAGCAGGGCAGAGACATCAGCCGCCCCGCAGGGGGCGGCGCCGGCTTTGTGGTGGCAGAGCACAGGTCTATTCAAGAGTCAAGGTGTACTCCTCCCACCCATCCTGGTGTCATCTCCCGGCCCACCACCTGGCAGCCAACCTGTCTCTGGGGATCCCCCCACCCTGCTCCTTACTGTTGCTAGGCAGAACACACACACACACACACAGCAGAGGCGGACTGAGATGGTCAGGTCAGTAAATACTAACTTTCTAAAAGTAGTATTTACAAACCCAGGATATTAAAATAAACTTGACTACAAGAAGTATTTTATTATTCTGAGTTCAGGCATACTAAACTTGGCACTCTACCATGCTCTGAGTCCACTGGGGTCACAGCGTTGGCGTGATCCCAGCAGCCCATTCTGGCCTATGGAGAGCAGGTAGCCTTCAATAGTGAAAAACGACAAGGGCTGTAATTCACTACTAAGACAGGCCACACACATCAGGGCATGTCCTACCTTATGCCTACAATGCACCCTGCCCTTGGGCCTACCAGAGGGGTGGCTAATATGTAGGTAAGGGAAGGTTTAGGGACTGGCAAGTGGGGGCACTTGCGCAGTCAGCGCGACGGTCCCGGACCGCGCACAGGGTCTGCGGTGGCAGACCCTAGATACATTTTACAAGGCCGCTTTCTGTGGGTGGCGCAACCAGCGCTGCAAGCCCACCAGCAGCATTGGCATTCACAAGCCCTGGCACCCCTGGTGCACTTTACTGGGGACTGACAGCGAATCCAATAAACCAATCATGAACATCAATTACAGGTACACTTTACCTAGGAAGCACTTGCACTGCGGCACGGATTAGCCGTGGCGCAGTGCCCTGAGCGGACAACACCAGCAAAACAATCGAGGCACACCATCAAAAAGTGGAAGGGAAACTCACGCCAAGGTGCCAGGTCTAACACGTGTCCCCTCCAGCTGAAATGTGGGGAGAACTACCCTTGCCCAGGGGGTTCCTCGTCACTAAGGCGGAAATACCTGGACAGACCGTCAGCGTTGGCGTGATCTGTACCAGGACGGTGTTCCACCGTAAAGTCCATACCCTGTAGGGAGATGGACCACCTCAACAGCTTCGGGTTCTCACCCCTCATTTGCATCAACCATCTGAGGGGCCTGTGGTCCGTCTGAACCCGGAAGTGAGACCCAAACAAGTAGGGTCTTAGCTTCTTCAGCGCCCAGACCACAGCAAATGCTTCTCGCTCAATTGCACTCCACCTACTTTCCCGTGGAAGTAACCTCCTACTGATGAAGGCTACGGGTTGGTCCCAGCCCTCCTCAGTCATCTGTGAGAGAACAGCCCCGACACCATGCTCTGAAGCGTCTGTCTGCACTAGGAATTCCTTGGAGAAGTCGGGGGCCAAGAGCACGGGCGCCGTGCACATGGCAGTCTTCAGGGTGTCGAAAGCTTTCTGACAGGTGTCAGTCCAAATCACGTTCCTGGGCTGCTTCTTGGAAGTCAGCTCTGTCAAGGGGGCAACAATCGTTCCATAGCCCTTGACAAACCTCCTGTAGTACCCAGTGAGCCCCAGGAAGGCCCTCACTGCGGTCTGCGTCTTGGGGGGTTCCCAAGCCAGGATGGTCTCAATTTTGGGTTGCAAGGGTGCCACCTTGCCACTCCCCACTTGGTGTCCCAAGTACACCACGGAACCCTGCCCGATCTGGCACTTGCTTGCCTTGATCGTGAGGCCTGCTCGGCGCAGAGCCATCAACACTTCCCAGAGGTGGCGCAGGTGTTCGGGCCAGGTGGCACTGAACACTGCGATGTCATCCAGGTAGGCGGCACTGAACGCATCCAGCCCAACCAGTACCTGGTTGACCAACCTCTGAAAGGTGGCAGGGGCATTCTTCATCCCAAATGGCATGACTCGGAACTGGAAGTGCCCATCTGGTGTAGAGAATGCTGACCTCTCTTTGGCCCCATCGGTCAAGGCGATCTGCCAGTACCCAGACGTTAAATCAAACGTGCTGAGGAACCGGGCAGCCCCCAGCCGATCAATGAGCTCATCAGCTCTGGGGATGGGGTGCGCGTCAGTCTTCGTTACTGAGTTGAGTCCTCTGTAGTCCACACAGAACCGGAGTTCAGGTGTGGCTCCCGGCGCAGCAGCTTTGGGGACCAAGACCACGGGGCTGGACCAAGGACTGCTGGAGGACTCAACCACCCCTAGCGCAAGCATTTTGGAGACCTCCTCCTTAATGCAAGCTCTGACCCTGTCAGTTACCCTGTAAGCCTTGTGCTTCACAGGTAAGCTGTCTCCTGTGTCCACATCATGGACGCACCAATCTGTGACACCAGGAACCAGGGAGAATCGGTCGGAAAACTGTCCCAGCAAGTGGCGGCAATCTTCCTGTTGTTCGGGCGTCAGGGTGGGTGAGAGGTTAACTCCATCCACTGACCCATCTTTCTCAGAGGCCACTAAGAGGTCAGGAAGAGGCTCGGTCTCCTCTTCCATTCCATCATCAGTGGCCAGCAGCATGCCCACTTCGGTCCTCTCTAAGTGGGGCTTAAGGCGGTTAACATGTAGGACCCTCAAAGGGTTCCTGGGAGTCTGCATGTCCACCAAGTAGGTGATAGGACTTTTGCGCTCCACAACCTCAAATGGACCTGTCCACTTATCCTGAAGTGCACAAGGCTCCACTGGGGCCAAGACCCACACCTTTTGTCCAGGTTGAAGCTCTACCAGAGTGGCATTCCGGTCGTACCACCGCTTCATCTCCTCCTGGCTGGCTTCCAGATTTGCCTCAGCAAGTTGCCTGAAACGCCGAGTCTGGTTTCGGAAGGCCAGCATGTAACTATATACATTCTGGGGAGGTTTCCTGGGAGATTGCTCCCAGCCTTCCTTTACCAAACTCAGAGGTCCTCTTACCGGGTGACCATACAGAAGCTCAAAGGGGCTGAATCCTAGAGACTTCTGTGGCACCTCTCGGTAAGCGAAGAGCAGGCATGGCAAGAGGACGTCCCACTTACGCCTCATTGGACCGTCCAGGCCCATGATCATGCCTTTGAGGGTTCGGTTGAATCTCTCAACCAACCCATTTCCTTGGGGGTGGTAAGGAGTGGTGAACTTGTAAGTTACCCCACACTCCTTCCACAGGGATTTCATATATGTGGATATGAAATTGGTCCCCCTGTCGCTCACCACCTCTAGAGGGAATCCCACTCGGGAGAAAATTCCCATCAGTGCCCGTCCCACCACGGGGGCCGTCACTGTCCTCAGAGGGATGGCTTCAGGGTACCGGGTGGCATGGTCCACCAAGACCAGGATGAACCTGTTGCCCAGGGCTGTCTTGGGGTCCAGAGGCCCCACAATATCAATACCCACTCGTTGGAATGGCGTACCGACCACAGGGAAAGGTTGCAGAGGAGCCTTATGCTTCCCTCCGCTCTTACCACTTGCCTGGCAAGTCTGACAGGTTCTGCAGTAGGAATCTGAATTCTTGTGCATTTGGGGCCAGTAAAAGTGGGTGACAAGCCTGTCATAGGTCTTGTCCATCCCCAAATGTCCTGCTAAAGGCACATCATGAGCCAGCCCCAGTAGGAAGGTCCTGAACTTCTGGGGTACCACCAGCACACGGGCTGACCCAGGTTCAGCAGCCTTAGGCTCGGAATACAGGAGGTCACTCTCCCAGTACACGTAGTGTGTTTTGGCCTGAACACCGTTGGCCTGGTCTGCAGCCTGTTGCCGCATACCCACGAGAGAAGGGCATTCTTTCTGCTCCCTGCAGAATTCCTCCCTGGAGGGACCTCCTTCTTGCTGCCAATGGGTCAGCTCAGGCAAGTCTCCCAGTTCGGCAATCTGTTCCCCGGTAGGCTCCAGAGCATCCCCCTCAGGGTCTACTTCCTCCTGGGCCGTGGGAACTTCGGGGGCCGGTTTCCCGCGCCTCCTGCGCCTTCTCCCTAAGGCCGGTTCCTGGACCTCTCCCTCAGGCTCCAGGACCCTCTCAACACCCCTACTGGCTGCCATGGACCGGGTGGTCACGCACGCCCAGTCGGGTAGACCCACCATCCTCAGATGCGTGGTCTTCTCCACCTTTTCCCAAGGGGAGCTCTCCAGGTCGTTCCCTAGCAGACAGTCTACAGGCATGTCAGTTCTCACAGCGACTTGTAGAGTACCAGAGACCTCCCCCCACTCAAAGGGAACTTGAGCCATTGGACAACGACTCTCTACGTTGTCAGCATTGACAACCCTACAGTAGGCATTGGGTACAATTTGCTCTTGAGACACCAGGTGTTGCCTCACCGAGGTCACGCTGGCTCCTGTATCTCTAAGAGCCTCAACCTTCTTTCCATTGATGGTCACTACTTGCCCATATTTCTTAGTGTTAGAGGGCAGGTAGGTTTCAGGGACCATCTCACTGTCTCCTAGCGAGACTAGGGTCATCTGCCCGGGACCCCCACCCTCCTGGACTGCTACCTCCTCCCCAAAGTTAACACTAGCTACTTGCCGGGGTGGAGCACCAGTGGGTGCGGTCTTACCAAACAGGCGACACTTAGGATCAGAGGCAATGTGACCCGGGTCACCACACCTATAACAATTGAAGGGCCCCTTTGGAACAGGTCTACCTGTCGGGGCCCCGTTCTGCTGCGGGGGTGGGGGAGGCTGAGAACCCTTCTGCTGGTTCCCTTGGGGATTACTTTGGGGGCCTTTTTGGAACCCTTTCTGTTTACCCCTGTCCCCCCACTCTTCTGCTGGGGACCCTGCCCACCTTTGGCGGAGTCTCCCACTTGACCCTTGTGGACCCTGGTGCTGAGCCAGCGGTCCGCCTCCTCAGCAAGCTTCCTCGGGTTGGACAGCTTGCTATCGATCAGGTGCTGGCGTAGCTCAGGAAAACATTGACTGGACAAGTGCTCCCATGCAATTAAATCAAGCAGCCCTTGATAATCATTCACTTTGCTACCCTTCACCCAACCATCCAGTGCTCTGCAGAAAAAGGTTACATATTCCACATACGTACTCTCAGGGATCTTCTTAGTCTCCCTGAACCTCTGTCTATATAGCTCAGGAGTTAACCCATACCTGGTCATTAAAGCTTCCTTCATATGGGGGTATGAGGTCTGGACTTCTAAGGGCAAATCTAACAGTGTGTCCCGCCCTTCAGCAAGGAACCTTCCCCACAACCCCGCTCCCCAGTCTCTCAGGGACCCGGTGTGAGGACATGGCCACCTCGTAGGCTCTAAACCACTGCCCTATGTCATCCTTTCTAAAATACTCCTTCACTACATCTTTGGGGATGTACACCTTGGACTCTACCTGCACCGGTGGAGTGCTGCCACCAGAAGGAGCGGTATCCAAACTTTTCGCCTTCAGCTCCAACTCCTTCAATCTGATATCATGCTCCATTTGGCGTTGTTGTGCCTCCAGGGCCAACTTCTGCTTTTCCATTTCCATTTGTCCTGCCAACTTTGCCATCTCCATTGCATGCGCCCTGTCTGCTGCCCTGTCTGCCAGCTCCTCTGGCGACCGGACTCTGCTGGGCTCCTCAAGGTTGTCGGGTGGAACGATGTCCCCCGCATTCCGTGGGTCTCGTGACTCCTTCCAGGCTCTCAACGCCTTGGTGTACTGGGTCTTCCTCTTGAATCCAGCATGGGGGACTCTGAATTTTACACTGTAGCCTTTCAATTGCTCCATCGTGTAGCCTTCCAGTCTCTCCCAATCCACCTCATCTATTCCAGAAATCACAGAGAGTGCTCTCCCAGCGGAGAGTGAGCTAGGCATGGTTGCAGTAACGGCAGATGTCTCAACAAAGTTCAACAAATAAAAACCTGTGGCTGCGTTATTTGGTCTGCTCTCACTATCTGGTGATTAATAATTCACTGTATGTAAATTACAAGTGCAAATCCGAAATCCCAACCGCTGCCAACAATGTTAGAGTCGGGGATCTCTGGTTGGCGCAAGGTTGCCCTTGTGTCAAGCAGGAACCCTCTCCTCCACGTCAGGGCGCAGGATAACCCCTCGCGAATGACCCTTGCTCACCCTCTAGGTGCGTGGCGTGAGCAGCCAAGGCGATTCCTCAGGCGTTGTTGGTTAAGCACTTACAATCATACACACAGTAAATACATCAATCCCCCCAGAAACGGACACCAGACTTGGATATATATAAAAATATGCTTCTTTATGAAAAAAATAGGTATATATATCTCAGCAGACTTATCACAAGACCAATAACGTTTTCGCTATGCCACCAGGTTGTAAAGCAGGCAAATGTTCTTTGTTCTTAGCTTCAAATGGATACTTTGTAGTCTCTTGCAAATGTTACTTGTGGTTCCAGTACTCACAGAGATCGGCTCCTGCGAACGGGGAAATAAGGCGTTGCGGGCCCCGAGCCCGATACTGGAACTTCTTTCGTGATGTGGAGAGTCGGCACAGGTCGGTGCGACTCTCGGCTTAAGAAGTGTTCTTGGGTCCTCAATCAGCAGGTGTGGGCACGTAGGCAGGCGCGGCCAGCGACCCTTTAGCACGGCGGTGCCGGAGGGTCTCCACAGCGGGGGCGGCGCGGCCTGAGATGTCCGGGGACAGCGAAGCGGGGTCGCAGGGCACGGTCAGTGCAGCTGGATGACCCGGCGTAGATCACAGTCGTCGGACGGCTTCCGGCGGGAGGGGTGATAGCGCGGTCAGCGCGCTCCAGTAGCAGGCGGTGACAGGGATGCAGGCGGCCTGGCCCGGGGACAGAGAGCGGCTCTGGACAGAGCGGGGCTCTCACGGGTTTGAGGCAGGCAAGCTTCTGAGTGTCACGGCCCTAGGAGGGGCGATGAGGGGCGCAGTCTCTTTCCAGCGGGATGCACACACGGCTCGAATTGGAGGACGAGCAAAAGCACAGAGAACCCACTGGTCCTGGGGTTCAGTTCAGGGGGCAAGCTCAGATCAAGCCCTTGGAGAATGTTCAAGCACAAAGTAGCAAAGTCTTTTCAGTAAGTCTCTTCCTCTCCTTTCTCAGCAAGGCAAGCAGCAGGCCAGCTCCTCCAGCGTCTTCTTCTCCTTCTAGTCGGGCAGAGGTTCTTTGTGGTAAACAGGATTCTGATTTCTTAGGAGCCAGGCTCCTACTTTTATACCATGATTCTTTTGTTCTTTTGTGGAAATATGGATTTTTCTGGTCAGTTATGTCCCCTATCTTGGACCCCAACGGTTCTATGTGCATGTTACAAGTACATGTATGTTCCCTCCAGTTCCAGTTATGAAGACGCAAATACATGTGCGTCCACCGTTAACATGTCCTCTGTTGATCCGCCATGAATGGGCCGGATATTCCATTCCTAAGTACGAAAGGCCACCGCCTTTATATGGTTCACTTATGCCATTTTACAGTCCAGGCAAGTAGGCCCTGATTCTGTCATCAAGCTTTTCTTGCTTTCTGTCTCTGAAGCTCCAGTCCGAGCCTGCATCTGTGACCATGAACTTTGTCTCATCCTCTGCGCGGCTCACGATGCCCGACATCAGCTTGCTGCCTGCCAAGAACTGTATTTCACCTTCGGAAATTATCTGCTCCGCTCCCTGCCCAATGCATTCCTGTCTAGTAGTTTAAGTAAACATTCTTCCAGCTACCGAGCAAAAGGCCCGGCTTCTCTGTCCTCATGCAAGTAATTCATAGCCCTGTTACCATGGAATATTCCTACCCCCTCGCATTTAGTGTAGACACTTAGACGCTTGTACACGCACTCACAGTCAGTATAGAATAGATTTTGTTCGAGAGACCTTTCTTTTGGATAACATAGTTCTTTAAACATAGGATGTTAGATATGATTTGGGATTAGGTTGACTTGACCCTCCAGACTTCTGTCGCCACATGTAGAGCTAAATGTCAAGTCCCCTTCACCCCCTAGTTGCACGTCAATCACACGTCATACTGCTGCGCGCGCATATCTGCCAAGTATTTCTGCTGACATTGCGAAATTCTTTCATGTAACCACCCTCTTATGACATCACATTTGATGACGTTCTTTCATCACTCCCAGTTACGCCTATTTTTGCTACGTATGAATATATTATCACCACTATCAATTGTTACGCCTCTTGTATTGGCCTCACTGTAATGCCTATTGTATAAAAGTAATTGATTGTCAATAACGTATGTACTTCACTTCCTGAACCTTCGTGGTGATGGAACCTGGAGCAACCGATTATAATCGACCATTGGAATAAAGCCCATTCCGAACCTCTAATACCACGGATTCTGCCTCTTATTTACTGAGCTATTTTTATTATGTTTCTGTATCAAATTAAGTCCCGGTAATTAAATTATTTACCACACTTTAGCGCCAGGGGGCCTAGGCCGGGTTCAGTCCAGTTCTGGAGCACTTTGTTATGGTGACTCTGCTCTTTCCTTTCAGCAGCAGGGCAGAGACATCAGCCGCCCCGCAGGGGGCGGCGCCGGCTTTGTGGTGGCAGAGCACAGGTCTATTCAAGAGTCAAGGTGTACTCCTCCCACCCATCCTGGTGTCATCTCCCGGCCCTCCACCTGGCAGCCAACCTGTCTCTGGGGATCCCCCCACCCTGCTCCTTACTGTTGCTAGACAGAACACACACACACAAAGCAGAGGCGGACTGAGATGGTCAGGTCAGTAAATACTAACTTTCTAAAAGTAGTATTTACAAACCCAGGATATTAAAATAAACTTGACTACAAGAAGTATTTTATTATTCTGAGTTCAGGCATACTAAACTTGGCACTCTACCATGCTCTGAGTCCACTGGGGTCACAGCGTTGGCGTGATCCCAGCAGCCCATTCTGGCCTATGGAGAGCAGGTAGCCTTCAATAGTGAAAAACGACAAGGGCTGTAATTCACTACTAAGACAGGCCACACACATCAGGGCATGTCCTACCTTATGCCTACAATGCACCCTGCCCTTGGGCCTACCAGAGGGGTGGCTAATATGTAGGTAAGGGAAGGTTTAGGGACTGGCAAGTGGGGGCACTTGCGCAGTCAGCGCGACGGTCCCGGACCGCGCACAGGGTCTGCGGTGGCAGACCCTAGATACATTTTACAAGGCCGCTTTCTGTGGGTGGCGCAACCAGCGCTGCAAGCCCACCAGCAGCATTGGCATTCACAAGCCCTGGCACCCCTGGTGCACTTTACTGGGGACTGACAGCGAATCCAATAAACCAATCATGAACATCAATTACAGGTACACTTTACCTAGGGAGCACTTGCACTGCGGCACGGATTAGCCGTGGCGCAGTGCCCTGAGCGGACAACACCAGCAAAACAATCGAGGCACACCATCAAAAAGTGGAAGGGAAACTCACGCCAAGGTGCCAGGTCTAACACCTGTCAGGCGGAGCGGATATAGGAGACGAGGGGTTCCTGGCCCGTCTCTGCGCCGCTTGGGCGATGACAGTGAGCTTTAGGCTGGCCGATGAGGCATGCTGGTGAATCGATTGGTGCCTTATATTTTTTGTCCAACCGAGGCAAGACTGCTGGAGGAGAATTTGGTGTCGCCATGATTTTTAAGCCTTCCTTCCAGATACAATCTATTATTGGAATTGTCCTGATCTGTTTTCGCGGTTGGTGCTTAAAATCGTAAAGAAAGCAGTCATCTTTCTTTGCCTCCATAGGGATGAGAAATCTCTTTGTTGCCCTCTCCATAAGGAGATGAAAACTTCCGATATCCACCGGAGGAGAGTCCACGGGGCCCGGAGCGGACGGTGACTGAGTTTGGATTTGGTATTCGTCCCACTCCGACAACACTGAATGGTCATCCACCTCTCCTTCTTCCCTGTCATCATCTGTTGTATTTGCATCATGGTAATGACAAGATGGCAGTGGAGAAGGTGGTCTGGGAGATTGGAAAGAGGTTATGGGAACCCTTGGCATAGGTGTAGATGGAAGAGACTCCGCCGATTCTGATGGGGGAAGCGCCAATAATAGTCCTGCAACATATATTGTAAATTGTTCAGCAATTCTAAAGGCATTTGTGCTGAAGGAACTGTGACAGGAGGTGGAGCTTGAGGCTCAGTACCTGGTTCTTCCTCCTGGTAGTCATCCTGGTATTTAATAAATAGTTCTGATGGACTCCTTGCAGTGCGGAATCGGTCATCCTCCTCTTCAGAATCTAATAACTGTTCCAGCAGCTTCAATGATGACAGGGCTTCCAATGAGGAGCAACGACGTAGTAGAGAAGTCGCCGAAGGCTGGATGAAGCAGAAGCAGATGTTGCAGTCCAAACCTTTAAATCTGTACAGGAAGACAAGAGGCGTCGACTAGTGCGCCGTCGATGGGACCGTTGACGATGGCGGCAATAAGCTGTGCGCTGATGAGGAAGCAGTCTTCGACAACGAGGCAACTTTCGTCGACGAGATGTTAGCCGTTGACGAGGCAATCTTCGTTGAGGAGGTCGACGACGAGTTAGTCTTCGTCGACAAGGCAGCCGTCGACGCTGCAGTCGCTGATGAGATCTTCTTTGTCGTTACCATCGGAGCGGAGACGAGCGATAAAATCTCCTTCGTCGACGAGATGGTTCCAACAGCCACGGGGACCAGCGTCGACAGACGAAGCAGATGTAACAGTCGACGTTGATGTAGCGTCGACGACGATAATAGTCGACAGAGCAGTCAACGACAGCATTTTTTTGCTGAGGTCATTCCTGGTCAGGAAGTCGTTTAGGTGCCAGATCCTTTCTGGAATTCCTCGGGGGCATAGCAGGCTTAGACTAGGAAAGTGGAGAAGCCTTCTTTGAAGAAGTAGAAGACAAGCCAGAGCTTTTAGCAGGCTGAACTTCTCAACACCTTTGCCCCAGGAGATAAGTCTCCTACAGCCATCCTCTTTCTGGAGGATACAGACGACCCAGAGGCTGCACTTTCTACCTCAGATAAAGGATTATCCTTGTCCTTAATCTTCTGTAGCCACAGAAGTAGGCGCCCTTCTCTATCCCGGAGGGTTTTCTGAGGGAAGGTCCTGCAGATCTTACGATCCCTCACCTCATGTTCCGGATAGAGGCAGTAGATACACTTATGAGGATCTTCAGAGAATAGCCGGAGCTTTCCACAGGATTCACAAGGCCTAAAGAGAGACCTCTTAGAAGTTATCATGAAGTAAGCAAAAAAAACAGAAAAAACTGAAGTACTGAGCAGAGCTCAGGGAGACTCCTTTCACACGACGTGCGGTAGAAAATCTGAGAGCCTGAGCCTCTGAGGACATTCTAGTGGGTGCTGTCGCCTGATTGGCTGCAGTTTGGACTGTATATAATGACTGATAGTCATAGGTGTGGAAGCTTTTTTCTTATAGCTTAGGCTATTATACTTCCTGGTTGTACGTTTTTTGGTTATTATATGCTTAATTATTGCTTTATGTACCGTGGGACTCCCACTCCGACGACGGGGAATGATTCAGGCATGTGAATCTATGAAAGACACCCTAAATACTGGAGAACACCATATTGCATACTTTTGTATGGAATAAATCTGCCGCAATATTCTCCGGAAACAAAAGTTGTGTATTTATGTCATCATGCATGCTCTGACAGTGGGTGGGGAGTGTTGCCTCTAATGGCACTAGAGGCACATCCTGTGGATCAAAGGCACCCGTTTGCGACAGTCCCTACAAAGTTTAAATCCTGCAGCCTTGGGAGGCAACATGTTCTCATGCACACCGTAGAATTTAATAGAAAAGAAATGAGAAAAATCTCTTTAAAAGTGTGAAGTTCAGCGAACCTCCCAACCTGAAACTGAAGGCACAAATAAATGAGTTGCATGGGTGGCAATATACGTAGCGCCACTCATCACATCGGGAGTATAACTAGGTCTGTACGGAGCCGCAGTGCCACCTACTGGCACCCAAGAGCACGTTTTGGGTTTCATCATCAGTCAGGCACCTAAGGATATTCACAAGGCGAGGGTTCTACAGTTAAAAGTACTATCAGATTTTACATTTAAATACTGATTGTACGAACCACTACCACCATGCAGGTTTGTAAGTAAATCCTATTAATTGAGTCTTTACATTTGAATGAATTTACTCATGTACATTATAGCAGAATTTCCTTTTGACATGCATGACACTTGCTCTGTTCATTGCAAACATTTTCTAATGTATACATTAGCCATATGTATGGGCAGGTTTGTGAACATTCTATGGTCAACATTTTTCTCATTGGCACAACTCAAGTTCGTACAAACATCTGGCTCATCAAATAGTGGGCTGCTCCCATGTGTGAGGGCACCAGTAGAGGTACTTGGTAGCAAGAGACTGGTTTTCTGAGAAATAGAGTGATGTAGTTACTCATGGTTCAGACTCAAAGAGGGTGATTTGCAACAATGCACGGGGACAGAGTTTGGGGAACACTATCCCCCGAATACAACAGAATGATACGCGCACTTACCACAAGAGAAATTGGTGAAAAGAAAACCCAATATCTTGAACAGGGGGCAGCATATCAGTCACATACTATTTCGAAGTATGCAAGTTTGTAATCACAGATTAGATATGTTTGAGCTCCTAACAATGCAGTAAATACAGTGGATACACATAAAACACCATGATGCAGTAAAAGGGAGCTTCGAGCAATAACTATATTGTGATTAATTCCACACACTGTTTAGTGTGTCCTGGGGTAAGGTCAATATGAACATATGATGCTTTCAGACTCACAGTTTAGTAACGAGATGGATATTCTGATGTACATTACACTGCACTCATAAATCATTTTTATCTGAGGTTAGATATGCTTGTTAGCAATTGAAAATTGAGTACAAGTTTTTGTTTTGTACCCCTCAGTACTCCTGTACAATCTTTGACTGACAGTTTTGTTACAGATTTTGCTATGATTGGAGTACTCCCCAATGAAGTGCTCTTCATAACTCAAAATGCATTGGGTAATTTTAATGATAAAATGAACAAGTTACTTACCTTCTGCAGCGCTTAATCTGTTAGAGACTATCTAGCAGTAGAGTCCTTACCTAAGAAGGGTAAAGGACGAAACATGTAAATCTTTCAAAAAACATTCAAGATCCTATGTACAATAGGGGATTTAAAGAGATGGCTGGACAGGCAACTTCAGAAAGGCTGATGTAGCAGAAAGGCAGCCCTTTAAGGTGCCCACAGCAGAGCCTGTTGAGAGGTTACATAGGCACCGGGCACAGAAGGAATATGCTACTTACCAGTATGCATCTGTTCTTGGCATGTAGAGCTGCAGAGTTGTACACTTAGCATAGATCGCCATCTGGTGTTGGGCCCGGATGTTTGCAGTTTGTTTTTGTTCTTTGGACAGTGTTTGGAAGTCACGAGTTCGGTGACTCCTCCTTCGGTCCGTACTGCGCATGGGCTTCGGCTCCATCCTCAGATTGTTTTTCGCCAACAGGGAAATGATGGAGCGTAGTAATAACAGTGAGAAACCCATGTGTGTTGTATCTAAATAAGATGGACTGGAACGGATACAGGTAGCCGGGGAGGCGGGTGGGCGTGTACAACTCTGCAGCTCTACATGCCAAGAACAGATGCATACTGGTAAGTAGCATATTCCGTTCGAGGCATATGAGCTGCAGATTGTACACTTAGCATAGATTATATAGCAGTACCCAACCTTAGCGGCGACCACCGGTATCCGTTGCAGCGGTTTGAAATAGTGTCTTTAGTACAGCCTGGCCCACACTAGCTTGTTGCTTGGAGTGCACGTCTACACAGTAATGTTTTGTGAAGGTGTGCGGTGTTGACCATGTGGCTGCCTTGCAAATGTCATCTAAGGGTATGTTCCCTAGAAAAGCCATAGAAGCCCCTAACTTTCTAGTAGAGTGGGCTTTAGGTGGAACAGATAATGTTTTTTGCCTTTTGATAGCAAATTTGTATGCACTTTACAATCCACCTAGCTATCCCTGATTTAGAGATGGGGTTGCCTTTATGTGGTGGAGAGAAGGAAACAAACAATTGTTTAGTTTTCCTGAAAGGTTGCGTTCTCTGTATGTAGTACAGTAAAGCCCTTTTAACATCAAGTGTGTGTAGAGCCCTTTCCGCAACAGATTGAGGTTGCGAGAAAAAGACAGGTAATTCCACCGATTGAGATGGAAGGGGGAAATGACCTTGGGCAGAAACTTTGGATTTGTACGAAGTATCACTTTGCTGTGATGTATTTGTAAAAAGGGTTCCTGTATAGTGAACGCTTGTATTTCACCAACCCTTCTAAGGGAAGGGATAGCTACGAGGAAAGCTGTTTTCCAGGTGAGGAACTGTAGCTCACATTTATGCATTGGTTCGAAGGGCGGACCCATTAGCCTTGTAAGAACTACATTTAGATTCCATACAGGGGAAGGTGGTGCCCTGGGAGGAATTACTCGTTTAAGGACAGTGATAAATGCTGTCTGTTTTGTAGATAAGCAGCAATCGCTGCTAGGTGTAGGCGTATGGATGAATATGCCAGGTTACACCTGTGAAGATGGAGCAGATAGCCTATGATGTGCTGTATGGATGCATCTAAGAGGTTGACTGTATTGTTACGGCAGTAAACTACAAATCTCTTCCACTTTGCGGCATAGCATGCTCGAGTGGTAGGACGTCTGGCTTCCTTGATAATGTTCATGCAATCAGGGGGAAGGTTAAGGTACCCAAATTCTGAGATTTCAGGAGCCAGATCGCAAGGTTGAGCTGAGCTGGGTCCGGGTGCCTGATTTCTCCATGGTTCTGAGTTAGGAGGCATGGGGACAGGTGCAGTTTTTGATGTGGTACCACCGAGAGCTGTAGTAGTGTGGTGTACCACGGCTGCCTGGCCCATGTTGGAGCTACCAGAATGAGTGTGAGGGAGTGCTGTTGTAGCTTCCTTACCACTAATGGAATTAGCGGGAGAGGTGGAAAGGCGTATGCAAATTTGCCTGACCAGTTCATCCATATCGCATTGCCTTTGGACAATGGGTGTGGTTATCTGGCGGCGAAGCTTGGGCATTTTTTGTTTTCGTGGGTGGCGAAGAGGTCTATCTGAGGATGCCCCCACTTTGGAAGAATGGGCGAAGGACCTGTGGATGCAGTTCCCATTCGTGTAGTTTTTGCGTTTGTCTGCTGAGCAGATCTGCCATGGTGTTTTGGACGCCTGGAACATGCTGTGCCAGGAGAAAGATGTTTTGAGGAATTGCCCATCTCCATATGCTCTGGGATAAGCGGGAGAGCTGGGGAGAGTGTCCCCCCCCCCCCCCCTGTTTTTGAATATAATACATTGCAGTCATATTGTCTGTGCGAATGAGGACTGCTTTGGCTGAAATCTGTTTTTGAAAAGATTTTAGGGCTAGAAAGCTCGCCAAGAGCTCCAGATGGTTGATGTGGAGCGACTTTTGCTGTGGCGTCCATAGACCTTGCATTGTGAGGTGTAAGAGGTGCGCTCCCCAGCCGGAGAGCGATGCGTCCGCTGTTAGAATCACCTGAGGAACCGGGTCCAGGAGGTTTGTGGTGTTCCACCACTGCAGAGAGTGATGGGTGCGGCTGTCCACGAACACCAGATCCGTCAGCTGTCCCTGGGCCTGGTTCCACTGTCGTGCTAGGCACTCTTGGAGTGGACGCATGTGAAGTCTTGCATGGGGCACTATGAAAATGCAAGATGCCATCATCCCTATGAGCTTCATAAACACTCTTGCTGGAAGAGTGTGTTGAGGAAGGAACGTTTGGCGCAAGGCTTGTATGCTTGCGATTCTGGCTGAGTTTGGATAGGCAATACCTTTGGAGGTGTCTATAGTGGCCCCGAGATATTGCTTTGTGTGAGATGGTAGGAGGTGGGACTTTTGGTAGTTCACCGTGAAGCCTAGCTGGTGGAGCAGTTGAATGGTGCTATTGGTATGTTGCACACATTGGTTGTAGGACGCGGCTTTTATGAGCCAGTCGTCTAAGTAAGGGATGACGTGAATATGACGACGTCTGAGGTGTGCTGCTACAACGGCTAGGCATTTGGTAAACACCCATGGTGCGGTGGTGACCCCGAAGGGGAGAACTGTGAACTGGTAATGGTGACCATCCACCACAAACCTGAGGTACTTCCTGTGAGAAGGGTGGGAATGTGAAAGTATGCGTCTCTCAGATCCAAGGTAGTGAGAAAGTCTCCCTGACAGAGGAGCGGGAGGACTTGTTGTAGGGTGACTATGTGGAAATGGTCTGAATGTATGTATGCATTTAGAGGCCGGAGGTCCAGAATGGGCCTCAGGGTCCCGTCTTTCTTCGGTATTAGGAAATACAGAGAGTAGACCCCTAGATTTTGCTGACTGACGGGGACCTGCTCTATAGCGTGTTTTTGGAGGAGGGAGAGCACCTCCTGTTTGAGCAGTGTGGAATGTTCTTGAGACATTGGACGGTGCCTTGGTGGGATATTGGGTGGGGTAGATGTTAGCTCGAGACAGTACCCTGACCGAATAATTTGGGTCACCCATTTGTCCGATGTTATGGATTCCCATGCGTGGATAAAGTTTTGTAGTCTGCCCCCGACCGGCATGGGATGGTCTGGGGGGAGAAGTCATTGTGCGGGCGGGGTGGCAGAACGGGTGGTGTTAGTTTTGCCCCTGCCCTTATTGTTGTTGCCTCTGTAACCACCCCTTTGGTAGCCCTTTGAAAAGGTATTTTGAGGAGGGGGACTTGTAGGAGGTAGAGGCGCTATCAGTGGAGAAGCCTCTGCCTGTGCTGCGAAAGGATGAGCGTCGAAAGGAGCGTTTAGGGGTCTGTGATTGTAATGCCCCCATAGACTTTGCTGTGTGTGTGTCCTTTTTCATTTTTTCTAATGCTTCGTCCACCTTTGGCCAGAAGAGATTTTGTTGGTCAAAGGGGTGATTTAGGATGGATGCCTGGACTTCGGGCTTGAACCCTGAGATCCTAAGCCAGGCATGACGACGAAGCAGGACACTAGTATTTATGGCTCTAGAAGCAGTGTCGGCTGCATCGAGGGCACATTTAATGGAGGTGTTAGTAATTAGCTTAACCTCCTGTATCAGGTCATGAGCTTTGCGTTTGTTTTTCTGGGAGGTGCTGTATAAGAGCCTCAAGCTCATCGTAGTGTGCTCTGTCATAGCGCGCAAGCAGCGCTTGTGTATTTGCAATGCGCCAGATATTCGCGGCTTGTGAGGCGGTGCGTTTGCCAGACACGTCTAGAAGTTTGGATTCCTTATCTGGTGGCGGGGCCTCTCCTGAGGACTGGGAGTTAGACCGCTTTCTAGCTGTGGACACAACTAGGGAATCTAAGGGAGCAGGGCCCTTAATGTATGTAGGGTCTGTGGGTGCCGCCTTATACTTTTTTTCTATTCTAGGATTTAAGACCCGGGCCCTGACAGGGTCTTTGAACACCTCTGCAGCATGCTTGGTGACACCCTTAAGCATGGGCAAGATAGCTGTGGACTTATCCTGAATATCAAATGTATCCAGTAAGAAGTCGTCTTCCACTGGTTCACTATGCATTTCCACCCCATGGTAGTGTGCTGCTCTCTGCACTAAGTGGTGAAACCCTAATGAGTCCTCTGGGGGAGACGGCCTGGATGGGTATAGGTCGTCCTGAGGCACATCCGGTATGTCAGGGTTTTGGTAATCTTCCCATGGGTCCGGGGTCCCCGGTGGAGTGGGGTCCATTGGGGCGTCCGCCGGGTCATAATCTGGATCCCCGTAATCCGGATCTGGGGATGGGGTCGGGGAATGATGAGGCAAGGGTGGCGGAGACCTGGGAGGGGGAGGGGGAGGAGGAGGTAGTGGGGAGGGCACTCAGAGGAGAAGTAGCAGAGTCCTTCCGCTTGGGCGGTGGAGGAGGAGCCGGTGTGTCAAGACGTCTTTTCTTGACAACTAAAGTCAATAGCCCAGTCTTTGGATCCTTAAATAATGTCTTTTGTAAAGGATCTGGTGTAAAGAGGTCCAGTGGCACCGAATCGTCCGCTGGCGCCGATGTTTTCGGAGCCGAGGATTTTGATGGTTTCTCTGTGCCATGCCTTTTTGGAACCTCCGTTTTTTTCGGCGTCGAAGTAGTTTTCGGCGCAGGAGCGTCGGTGCCGAGGGATTTGTGTTTTGTCAGCACCGAGAGTCCAGGCTTCGGCACCGGTGGCTTCGGAGTCGAGCTGGGCGTCACTTTCTTCGGTGCCGGACGGTGTTTATCGGCACCAGGCGTAGGCTGGCTCGAGCCCGAGCTGCCGTGAGACTTGTGAGGCTTCGACACCGGGCCCGAAGGTGGGGTGATAGAAGCTGTGTGCTTGGTTTTACCAGGGCCTGCAGGCGAGGGTGTAACCTGAGTCTCTTTGGTTTTGGGCGCGGGGGTGGGAGGGGGTAGAGTACTCACGACCCTCTGCGCCGGTGTGATGTCCTCCACGTCGGAGTCGTCGGCCTCGGAAGCGCTGACGACGTCTTCCTCCTGCTCGGTGTGTTGTTGCCCCGAAGCTCCGGTGTTGTCTCCGAAGATGTCCGGTGGAGCTGCGGTCGATGAGTGCGCCATGGTGCGTCGAGCTCTTCGATCCCGGATGGTCTTTTTTGACCGAAAAGACTTACAGGCGGGACAGTCTCTAGCCTCGTGTTCTGGAGAGAGGCAAGGTTTAACACCTGATGGAGGTCGGTGTGGGGAAATTTAGACCCACAGTTTGGGCACTTTTTGAACGGAGTCCTTTCCATCGGCCGGGACCGGAGTCGAGGAGCGCCCGAAGGCCGGTGCCGATGTGCGGAATGGAGAAAAGTGCCGCTTCGAGAGATGAAGATAGATGAAGAAACTCGAAGAACGAGGATTTTCCGTTGAGGCTGGAACCGTAGAAGTTCGAATCCGGAGCACGAAGTATCACATCCGAGCCCGATGGCGGAAAAAAACGATCTGAGGATGGAGCCGAAGCCCATGCGCAGTACGGACCGAAGGAGGAGTCACCGAACTCGTGACTTCCAAAGACTGTCCAAAGAACAAAAACAAACTGCAAACATCCGGGCCCAGCACCAGATGGCGATCTATGCTAAGTGTACAATCTGCAGCTCATATGCCTCGAACCTTAAATTTTACAGATTCCAGTTTAAAATTTACATCCTTTTTAAACAATGAGTGAACACATTTTCTTGCGCACTATATGGTATACGGTTATCAGAAATTGGATTGCTTGCGCTTTTTCATAGGCATATTATTAGGCCATTGCACATTCTGCACAAGGAATAAGTTCACTGTGCATAATGTTGATCATTTTGCGTCCCAGACCATCAATTGACATGATGCAATACATACGGATCTGAAACAATATCCCTAGTAGATTTTTTCGTTAACCTTTTTACTTGCAAACTTTTTATAGGTGAAGTTATTTTTCAAGAATCCCCACCTTTAATTTGCAGCCCCACACAGTTGGCGACAGCTCTGAAAGGGTAGGATAAACAATGACCACCAGACTAAAACTCTGGCATAAAGAGAATAGGGGAAGTTTATTATAAAAACTGTCCTAGCTCCGTTTAGACAGAGGAGCATTTAGATGGGATCGTAGAGGTTGCCCATGCTAGAATTCCAGCCCAGCTGAATTCAGTTACCACCCTGAGAGACACAGAGGCCTGTTCTACACCGGAACTCGCAACCAGGTGACATACCCACAGGTAATTGGGTAGTTAGACCACTCAAAGGTATTCTGGCAGACCCACACGCCCTATGCTTTAAACTAGAGGATAGGCAGCGCTAAACTGGAGTATCATATGAATGCATATATGCAACACAAATTGTACAATAGTTGAACTGTTTTTCACCATTCTTGTAATGCTGGTCACAGTATTCTGCTCCAGTCTATTTTTTCAATAAGAACAGTTCATGGACAGAATACAGAACAATGTCATACAATCACCCCAGTATAGAGATCTGGGCCTAAATCCATAGTTTTTTGCTCACCATGCTATTCCAGTTTGGACCCAGCCATATGCAAATCAGTCTTGACCCTGCACCCAATGGGAACAGTCCAGCCCGAACTGCCAGGCCACGTCCTCCCTGGACTGGAAACAAGCATCCTACGACCGGTTTCAGGCTTTCAGCCCTCACTGTGCCACTGGAATCAAGCTATCCTGGCTGAAGAGGGGTGAAACCCCGAAACCAGTCCTAGGATGCTGGTTTCCGGCCCAGGGAGGACCTGGCTTGGCAGTTCGGGCTGGACAGTTCCCATGAGGCACAGGGTCAAGACTGATTTGCATATGGCCAGGTCTGAACTGGGGTGGCATAGTGAGCAAAAGAATGATGGATTCAACCCAGATCTCTTTACTGGGGGTGAATGTTTTGATTTATTCTGAATTCCGTCCATCAATTGTGTGTCTTTTGCCAGTCTATTTCAGCATACATTTTAAGCAAGAATCCAATTGCTTCAATAATTGTTTGAAATGCCAATTTGTGTACTTCTTTTGTCTCCCTTTGGGCATGCCTGAGTAACAATGAAAGGGTAAGATCTTTTTCCCCGATTTCCTTGGGGAGTTAGGGTGGTCATGTTTTGAGGTTGCACATGCCAATGGGCACCTTTAAAGGTTTGAGTTCCAGATGGTGCACTGTGAGCTAGCCAGGACTTAGGTCAACATATTCTGATGGCGTGCACAGACTTATTCCCACATAGGTTCGACACTTATGTAGCCCCAACGCCCAGTCTTATTGAAATAGTAGGAACCGTGTGACATGGCGCCACCAACGTTTTATCTTGGGTACTTTTTTAATAAGTCTGAGTAGTTTCTTACGTGTGCCCAGAGATCCTAGTCACCATTTGAACCAGAGAAGTCTGTGGTGTTCGGGATAAATCCTCTTTAAAGTAGGGAACCCCTATTTCTGGCAGTAGGTTGTTCAAGCTTGAGCCTTTAAAAAGGTTCACCCCATAGCTACCCTCTCTGAATCCCACATATTCAAATTGCTAATCCAGCACATATGGTTTAACCACTAAACTGCAGACATGCACTAATGCTAAAACAAATGTTAATACAAAAAGGGTTCCCTCTTACCGGGGGGAGGGGGGGGGGGAGGGAGGGGGGACGTTACCTCTGTGGTAGAGGCCCTTGAAGCACATTAAAATGAGATATTCTATTCATGGGTAACATTTTCGGCTGTAATTTTCAAAATTACACTGAGGCAGCAGTACCATACCACAGAGCATGTGAAGATTTAGAACATGGGTCTCCAACCTTTACAGTGCTTCAATGAAAATCATCCTGAGCTAATTTTATTAGTGTTGTACACGTCATACAAGATTACATTATTGGCCACCCTATGCAAGATTCACAGCTGCAGTGCACCTCAACGCTGGATTACCAGCAGTAACGTAAAAAAAGGCTTTGTCAATTTGGAATGCCACTACAGTGTGAGTACATAACAGCTGCATGTACCAAGGTAATTAGTAATACGTCTCCCAATGCTGCATTATCATTCAAATTATGGCTTCTGAAAACACACTTTAAATTTGGTATACATATATTCATTCAACCAAACAAAGTCTTGCATCATTAGGCCAGGCAAGACAAGACAAGCGAGCGAGCTACTCACAATCGTTGGGGCACTACCAGTAGCTCACCAACTACTCGCTAGAAAAGCCTGATTTAGAAATTACATTGACCTATTAGGAACACAAACTGGTTTCAAGGTGCCCTACCACATACAATACAAAATGTCAGATTGGGTCCCCTCAGTAAGAGGGAGCAAGAAAGCCAATCCTAGCCAGCTATACACCATATCCGCAAATAGTTCTTACAGCAGCAGAACATTGTATACTTCACACAGGAATAGTTGCATTATACATAAGACTAATACAGTTTATTATGCACACCATAAGAGCAACCCGAAAAAGGGCTGTTCAAGCCGCACAACCACAATTGGGGATGCCCACAATTAGTCCAGTTACTATTGAGGCAATTATGTCTAAGGTTCCATTAGACGGGATGACATTCTGTTCTGGATTGAACAAAAACAAATCGGCTTGAAGCAGTCATGGTTTGGGGGAAGGAAATTATTTGGCAAATTTGCTACAGTTTATTATATTAAGTACCATTAAAGGGGAAGCAGCAGCAATGGCAGTATGCCAATACTTTGTGCAGGCCACTCTATCAGACCAAGAACGCAAACTACCTAATATTGCAGAAATCTATACATAAATAGGTCGAGATAATTTTGGGGTCAAACCTAATAAACCACAGCTTAAGGGTAATTCTGAAAAGGATACCTCAAAAAAGGTACCAGAGTCTTAAAAAAAAAAAGAAAAAAAAAAAGAAAGATTGGATGGTAAGACAAATATAAAGAAAAGACTACATTATGGGGTGGCTTGCCTCCCCAGAAATCTGAAAAAGGCTATAGCTGGAGTAACTATGAAACAATTAAACAGCCTGATAGGCATCAGGATACTGATACACATCCTTCACATTCTTTTCATGAATCTAAAAAACACTTGTAGAGAAGATGATCACAGCGCAGGTCGGAGTACGTGAATCCGAAGGACTCACTCTTCGGACTTCATAAACAAAAAGGAAAAAAATTCCACAGCAAAAGCCTCAATTTAAAAAGAAGGTGGCTGGGATAAAAGTTAAACATACCACACAGAGGACTCTGCTTCTAAACAGTATGTGGGCCCCGACTCTGCTAGACAGCGCAGCAGACGTCAATAGTTTGCTGGAAGTGTCTGGCAGCAGTAGCAACTAGCGCCCATGTCCAGGCAGAAACACCGGACCAGAGACTACGTGTCCCAAGTTAGTTGCATGAATTCCAACTGAAATTAGAGGGTGATGTACCTTAATATTAACGTTCTCTTTTGGGAGAGCTCATTTGGCTAGGACATGCTCTTGACTGAAAAAGACAGTCGGCCACCCGAGTCTGTTAGACAAGTCCCATGAGGAGAAAGTAAAATTACCGTCCTTAACTGATCTAGTTCCAGAATCAGTTAAACATATGCAAGGGAGTGGGCCTTTGCAGAAGCCCGGAAGTGATGCCGCAATCACGTGGGCTGGGATGCCTGAATCCCCTCATCATATTATATTCACAAGGGCAACCACAATACCCTTTTAAACATGAGGCTAAACAGGTTAGAGAAATAATCACAACTGGTATATCAGGGTGCTCCTCACCAATTAATCCTTTGTTTCCCGTAATGAAACCAGATCATTCATATCACTTAGTCTAAGACTACAGGCAATCAAATAGTGTTACTCACACCTTTGCAGTACAAAACGCGCTTGCCACGGCACAAATGAATACAGTTGGCAAAAAATATAAAATCACATTAGACATCTCAAACTGCTATTTTTTTGCCAGATCACAGCACCTGAGAGCAGATATTTCACAACATTTACCACAGGGGTATGAGAATAGCCCTGGGTTATCAGCCCCTGTAACATAACTATTGCAATCTGTTATGATCTCGTGTGCGCTCGTGTATTCCATGTTGGAACAGACGCGTGCCGAGAATGTTGTGGGGCTTTGAAAGAATGCGGGCGGGGGGTTGGCAGTTTGCTGGATGTCCTGGGTGGAGCAGCAGCTTGGGCTGTTGGTGGTGCTATGGATTAAACTACGTCTTTGACTCATTCCTGGTCTCCCTGCATCTTCTTAACACTGGCGACGATTGATGTCGGGAGCACCACCAACGTTGTAAGAACCCACGGATTGGTTATTGAACAAAACAACGGATTTTCGATGTTTGACTGATTTCGAGTTTGTGAACGGACTTTTCTCCCAACACCCGTTCGATCATTTCTCGATCGGATTTATGGTCTTGAAGCCTGTTGGGGGTGTGTCACGCTCAAGTTTTGACTTTTGGGTCATGGTGCAGACTGCGGATGGCGTAAGGAAAATAATAGACGAAGAAGGAATCCCTCGCATTGCTGTGGCTTGTCGGAGGCACTACGGGTCATCTGTGATTCACATTTAATCACTCTTACCTTCATAACTTCACGGTGCTCGAGCGCAGTGTTTCCCTGCATGCGCAGCGCTGGAAGCTTCGCTGACTCGTCTTGGAATCTTCGCTGACTCGTCCTTAGTCTCTACGCCTCACACGTCTCTACGCATCACACGTCACATGGTCTCCGTGATGAGCTCCGTTTTGCTAGTCGTAACCTTGGTTACACAGGAAGCTTACTACGGTGCGCAATAAGGATCAATTTGAAACGCTGTTCTTCGTGTGGAATGGTGATTTCAATTCAATTTTTACCGAGATTGTGTTAAGGTACTGTTAGTCAATTTTGTTTTAATTTTTTTTTTCTGTATTCTGCCTTAAAAATGTCGTCGACCTCAATGAGCCAACCACCTGCATTTTTGTGTGAAAAGGGTGAGCCATTACTTCCTTGGAAGCGGTGGAAAAACCTTTTTGATTCTTATTTGGTGGCAATTGGGGGGGAAAGATTCTCGGCCATTCGAAAACAGGCTATTCTCCTACATAATTTGGGAGTGGAAGGGCGGAATATTTATGATAGTATTGATGAACTTCCGGTTGGGGATGGATCTGGTGAACCATCTGATGTATATGAAATGTCTATGAAGATGCTTGAGAACTACTTTGGGCCACGCATCAATGTTGTTTTGGAGCGTCATAAGTTCTTTATGAGAGTTCAAGAATCTAAAGAGAAAGTGGGGAACTATGTCGCGTCCTTAAAGACCTTAGCCAGAACTTGTGATTTTGGGGATTTGACTGAATCGCTGATTCGTGATCAGTTAGTTAGATGTACAAATAGTAACAGAGTTCAAGAGAAACTCCTCTCAAAGAATCCGTCACTTCGTGAAGCAATTGCAATTGTAGAAGGCATGGAAAACACCTCAGGTTGGGTAAAAGAAATGAAAGAGCACAAGACATCCACTGATTGTACTCCTACTCCCAGCAGCATTCATGAGGTTACATCTTTGGTTCAACAACCAGTTGTTGGGGACAATGTTGGCAAAGTTGCTCAAGCTCCTAAACCTAAATTTCAAATTGACCGTAACAAGATCAAATGTTATCGTTGTGGGAGTTCAAATCACTCTGCAAATTTTCAGAATTGTTATGCAAAAGCTGCAACTTGCTTAAAATGTGGTATGAAAGGCCATTACGCTAGAGTTTGTAAGTCTCTTGGCAAGGTCCATTGTATTGAAAATGATGAACCTGTTGCATCAGGTTCTACGATGGTTGTTTCCAATGTTAGAAGTGATGGTATCGTTGATGCTGATCCCATATTTATGCCTGAGTGTGATGTTGTGATTGGGGGGCAAAGTTTTGTGGTATTAGCTGATTCAGGTTCTCCCTTTACAATGATTGGTGAGGAAAATTGGAACAAAACCTTTCCTGATATCACGTTGCTTGACCCTGATATCAATCCCGTTAGCTATGGGGGGTCACGTATAAATGTTTTTGGTTACACAATTATGGGTATATTTTTCAAGGGGCGTGAGACCATTGGGAAAATCTATGTGGCACAAAGGGGTGATAATCTGTTGGGATGGAGGCACCAGAGGGATTTGGGTATTATACTGAATCCCAATGCTCTTAAAGCTGCGGATCAAGTCATGCTTATTGACTGCATTCCTAATTCCAACAAGTTCTTTGAGGAATTTCCCCAAGTTTTTACTGATGAGTTAGGTCTTTTGAAAGGTTTTGAACATCGTATCATTTTGAAACAAAACGCTATACCATGTGTGCACAAGGTTCGGAAAGTACCGAACATGATGATGAGTCCTTTAAAGAAAGAGTTGGACAGGCTTTTGGGTTTGAAGGTTATTGAGGAAATTGAATCTTCTGAATGGTTGGCTCCGGTTGTTTTGGCTCCCAAGGATTCTGGGAAGAGCATTCGTATGTGTGTGGACCTCAGAAGTCTGAACAAATGGATATGGGTGGACCGCCAACCGTTACCCAACATTAATGAGTCTTTGTCTATGCTGAGTGGTGCCAAGGTTTTTTCTGTTTTAGACTTATCATCAGCATATCATCAAGTACCTCTTCATGCTGACTCTAAGCATCTGACATCTTTTGTGACGCCTTTAGGTGCTTTTAGATATGTCAGGATGCCTTTTGGATTGGCATCGGCTGCGGCCTGTTTCCAACGTATTATGAAGTTAGTTATTGGTGATATGCCAAATGTCATCTTTTTCCAGGATGATATCCTGGTTTATGGAAGGGATGATTCACAACATGACACTACTTTAAGAAGGGTTTTGTTGAAATTGGCGTGTAAGGGTCTCACAGTTAACAAACTGAAATGCAGAATTGGGGTGTCTTCAGTCACATATCTGGGTCATGTAATTTCTGGGGAGGGCATCCAACCAAAGTTGCAGTTAGCTAAAAGCATTGTGGAAGCCCCAACTCCAATGGATAAAGAGCAGGTTAGATCCTTTTTGGGTTTGGCGGAATTTTATGCTAAATTTGTTAGGGGTTTTGCTTCAGTTGTTGAGCCAATAAGGAATTTACTTAAGAAAGGAACACAATTTGAGTGGAATGATGCCTGTGAGATTGCTTTTGGTACTGTTAAACGCTCCATCAGTCAGTTGCCCAGTTTGGGTCATTTTGACGCTAAAAAAAAAACTATTCTTACCACTGATGCGAGTTTGGCTGGGTTGGGTGCTGTACTATCTCAAGTAGAGAATGGTGTAGACAAGGTTGTTGCTTTTGCGTCTCGGGCGTTAAAAAAGGCTGAGCAGCAATACTCGTGCATTGAGAGGGAGGCGCTTGCAATAGTTTGGGCGGTTAAACATTTCAAATTTTACCTTTGGGGTATTCCTTTTATTGTAAGATCAGATCATCGTCCTCTAGTGCAAGTTTTTTCGTGTATGGAGAGTGACAGGTTGACCCCTAGACTAAAACGTTGGAGTGAGGGGTTGGAGGAATTTAACTTCCAAGTGCAGTATCTACCTGGGTCCTCGAATGTGACTGCTGACTGTCTGTCGAGGTTGCCAATTGAAGAACATGAAGACTATGTGGACGTTGAACAGTTTTCTGTTTCTTGGGTTAGGGAATCTTCCATTTCCCATGAAGAATGGAGTCAGGCTATTTCTGAAGATCCTTTGTTTCCTTGTATTAAGGATTTTATTATCAAAGGCTGGCCGGCTAATTGCAAGGATGTAAATTCTGAGCTTAGTCCTTTTTGGTCTGTTAAGGATGAGTTAACCATTGCACATGGAGGGGTGTTGAGAGGTAGTAGGTTTATTCCTCCTTTATCATTAAGACCAAAATTGATAAACTTAGCTCACGAGGGACATCTTGGTAGGAGTCTCACTAAGGCTCGGCTTAGGGAGAGATATTGGTGGCCATTAATGGATCATCAGGTGGAGATTGTGGTTAAAGAGTGTCATTTGTGTGCGTCAAATGATAAATCTAAAGTGGTCAATTGTGCTCCTTTGTCTCCGGTGGAGGTTCCTAGTCAGCCGTGGACAAAGTTAGGTTTAGATCTAATGGGACCATTTGATTTACTGGCGCCGTCTGAGAGATTTGTTATTCTCTTGGTTGATTATACATCCAAATGGGTGTCTACAAGGTGTGTGAGTAATGTCAACACAAAAGTTATTGTAGAATTTCTCAAAGACGAATTTGCTGGGGAAGGTGTTCCGAGGTATTTAATCACGGATAATGGTCTACAATTTGTTTCGTCTGAGATGGAAGAATTTTTGAATGATTTTGGTGTTGTTCACCTGAAAACAGCTCTCTATTCTCCCCAGGCCAATGGCTTGGCTGAGCGCATGAATCGTGTTGTCAAGGGTTGTGTGCAAACAGCTTTGGACACGAAAATTCCTCTTAAGGATGTGTTGCGTGATACATGGTGGGCCCATCGTACCACGGTGAACCAGGTTATGTGTAATTCACCTTTCTTTCTTCTGAGGGGTAGACATGCAAGGTCAAAGTTGAATCCGACTTGGTTTCCTTTGCATGAACAAATTCCTTTGGATGGGAAGAAGGTGGAATCCAGGGTCCGTTCTTACCAGATGGGGTATAAAGAAAGATTTGATAACAAGAACGCTGTTAAGTCTAAGTCATGGTGTGTGGGGGAGTGGGTGTTAGTTAAAAAACCCAGGTTTACGAGGAAGGGTATGTCAGAGTTTATGGGTCCATTTTTGATTTCTTCCATACATAAGAATGTGGTTACAATGCAAGGTGGTTGTAAGTGGAACATGTCGAGGCTTGTGAAATACTCGGGGTTGGATCCTTCTTTGGAGTCAGGTTCTGGTGTTGTTCCAGCTTCGGATCAAACCAGTTTCTCTGCTTCTTCAAGTGGGGATAACTCTCCTGGTATTTCAGTGGTTCCTGATCTGGTGCATTCCAGGGAACCTTCTGGAAGGTTGCGTCGCATTCCTGCAAAGTTTAATGATTTTTATCTGAACACCTGTTGAAGGTTTTTTGTGTTTTATTTTGCTTTTGTTTTTGCTATCATCTGTTCTTTTTATTGTTATGTAAAGGGGATGTGTTATGATCTCGTGTGAGCTCGTGTATTCCATGTTGGAACAGACGCGTGCCGAGAATGTTGTGGGGCTTTGAAAGAATGCGGGCGGGGGGTTGGCAGTTTGCTGGATGTCCTGGGTGAAGCAGCAGCTTGGGCTGTTGGTGGTGCTATGGATTAAACTACGTCTTTGACTCATTCCTGGTCTCCCTGCATCTTCTTAACACAATCCTTTGACAAGGAACTATTGTCCTATTATAATGACATGCCTCACACATTACTTCAAAACACCTGGCCAGAGTAGATAATTCTGGGATTTGCTCGCAGCGCTAGAGGGCGCCAAGCAAGATGGCCGCTCTTGTGTGAGGCTCTTGCGGTTCGGGCGCAGATCAGACTAATATACTGGTCGACAATTAACGACGTGTAAAGCTAAGATCTGTACACCGGAACAACGCAGCTTTACATATCACCTGAAAAAACTGGCGTATTTGCCTGCTGTGCTTCAGAAATTGCTGCCATTACCCCGCACTCGAAGATTACAATATGGCGGCGGTGGTAGTCCGACGCGGTGCTGGAGATCGGGAGCTTTGCAGGGATCGCACAAGTGCAGAGCCCGGTCGCCGGCTGAAGAAAGTTGTGAGCTGCTCCCTCTCGGTTCCGAAGCTGTGGTCCTGAGGACGCATTGCCGCGGCTCTGCAGGCCGCCGGGGAGGGAAGCGGCCTAAGGGTGTGACGAGCCGAGGAACCGGAGGCGAAATCAGGACGGTGACCGGTGAGTGTGTGGCGTCCCCCGGGGCTGGCTGGCCCTCCTGTGCGGCATCTTACGCCGCCTTGCCCGCGTGGTGGAAAATAACTTGAATGACGGCCGTGTCAGACCCGGACACAATCCGGGTCTGACACGGCACCCCGATCTGATTCCCCCCCGCCCCCTTGTGGAGTACAATGTGCCATGATCTGAACTGAAATATACTGGGAGGCAGATTGAAGGGAGACACGGTTGTGCGACTGTGGTTCCTCGGCGCCCCACGGCCTTCCTGCAGGACACTGGAACTTGAGGTAGCGGGTGTGTACCTGGACACATCCCATGCCGCAGCTCACCCTTGACTACCGAGTGAGTAATTACTGGAGACACTGGTGGGGGCGCGGTGGAGGACATATACCCTAGCAGTGAGGTGATCCCCAGGCAATCTACTGTGCTCTGTCGCGTCCTGCTCACGGTGAGAGCGCGCTTCGGCTGCAGGTCCGCCCTTCAGCTGGCGCGCTTGGAGTATTCACGGAGGGAGAAGAATTGTGGACCCCTTTTTGGCCAGGACACGCTGGCAGCGGACTGGTCTAACAGCATTCGACCTCCCCGTCATCCAAATAGGCGCTGAACGACAGATTCTTGGCCCTCTCTTCGGTGGCACAACAGGCCTCCAAACATGGGGGAAACCGGACAGACGTCAGCCTAAGCTTAATTTGGCGGCACGAAAGAGCACCCGCTCCCAGATGGATCCAGAGGAAGACCCAGCGGAGGAACCAGTACCTTCCACTGCGGACCTGAAGGACCTACTACTAGTGATGCAGTCCAGCTTAACCTCCATAGAATGCAAAATGGACTCCATGAATGCACGACTAGATGGTGTCACGCACAGAGCAGATAAACATGAAGAACTACTGACTGAGACCGAAAGGCGAATTTCGGACTTGGAGGACACCTCCACTGCAACAATGACCTGAACGCTGGAAATGGAGGGTCCTGAAATTCATAGCGTCTAGGAATGCGGACTTAGTATCCCGCTCCAGGAGAAACAACCACCGCATTCTGGGAGTGCCGGAATCAACAGCTACCGGCAGGATGGAGGAATACGTGGAGTGCCTCCTCATCACACTGTTTGGGAGGGAAGCCTTCTCACCGGTCTTGGTGGTTGAGCGGGTTTCACCGCGCGCTGGTGGCTCGCCCGGTCCCTGGAGCTACGCCCCGCCCGATAATCGCCAGGATACTTAATTACCAGGACCGGGATACAGCCCTCCGCCTCTCAAGGGAGCAGGCACAGCTTTGCTAGGAGGGGACAAACATTTCAATATATCCAGATTTCACCATGGCCGTTCAAGAACAGGGATGGAAATTTCTCCCTGTGAAGAAGAAATTGCAACAACTCATTACCTACGCGATGCTCTTCCCCGCCAGGCTCAAAGTGACACAAAGTAAAAATCATTTCTTCACCAACCCACAACTTGTGAAGGATTTCCTTAAAACCTTGCCAAAGCCGGTGGCGGGTCGCTCCTCCCCGCCCCATTACCAAATCAGTGCAGGGGACATCTCAGATGTAGAGTAAACAGAGGCCACCAAGACTTTTTCAAGTAGAAGCCACGCCACATGGAACTGAACCAGGCATCATGCATGATGGAGGCTAACTGGCATCCACGGCGGGGGCCGGAGGAGGGAAAGGCGGCTTTCCGGTTGTGCGAGGCTGCCGCTGGCCCCCTACCCATGAGAAACTAAATGCACCCATGGTGACCATAGGATCCCGGCACGTATAAGCAGCGGGTTGATTGCCCCCTCGTCCCTGGCCGAAGTGATGCTGACGGATACATCCTATCCCTGTACCGCTGTGCTGGCGGAATCCATCGGACTTGACGGATGCGCCAGAAATCAGAAAGAGTTGATCATACATATGAACACCCTCGCCCCGGCGAGGAAGACCCTGGTCGCCCTCTGGACTCCACCTCTGAGGTGAACCCTTATCCGTACTGTTGTTCTATTGACAGTTATGTTACCGGTTATGCCTACTTCCCCTGTTGGGATTATGGCATTGAGGGAAACGGGCGGGGGGGCGGGCGGGGGAGGGGAAGTAGACCACGGTAGGATTGGGCTGCGGATGTGGGAGGGTGCTGTTTGTATGACCGTGTGAGTAGCAGATGTCCCTACGACAAGCCACATGCCACTGTTTTGCCAACCATTTTTACGCCTAGATATCGACGCCAGTTTGTTTCATACCACTGCTTAAGAATGCGCAACCTCAATCACCACCATGACTGAATGTTCTAGACCCCCACATACCACTTCCTTATGTGGAATGTACGCGGACTGGGAGAACTCCGCAAGCGCAGACACATTATCTTACTTAGACCACCACGATATTCACTGCGCGATGCTGCAAGAGACGCATTTTAATCCTACCACCCCCTCCACATTCGCCGCTCGTTGGGCCAGATACACATGCTTTTCCTCATTCATCATATGCCCGAGGTACTTGCATCCTAGTGAGGAAATCCCTTCCATATACCCCAATAGGATCCGTCACAGACAAACAGGGCCGATACTCTATCCTCTGCGGCAGGCTAGCTGCTCAATCCTTTACATTAGTTTACTGCTATGGGCCATATAAGGACGATTCAGAATTTTTTTGGGTACTCTGGGGCAAGATCCTAGAGATAGGATCTACGCACTTACTCTGGGGGGTGGGGGTGAGGTTTTAATGTCACAGTTAATCCCACACTGGACCGCTCACACCCGCAACCACATCACTACTCCCACTCACAATCCACCCTAAAAATGATTATTGATGATTTTGAACTGATTGATGCGTGGCGTCATTTGCACCCATCGAGGTGGGAAGGTCCTCCTGGTCCAGAATTGATGCATGGCTTATCACCAAGGGCCTCATCCCCTGGGTGACATCTCACATTTCTCATCTTCCCCGGACGTATTCGGATCACTCTCCAGTGCTAGTCGCTCTTACCCTCCCACGTGTGGACTTTCTTGTCTTGGCGTCTTAATCCACTATCCTTGCTAGACCCACTATTCAAGCAGGAACTTGAACTGGAGATCACAGACTTTTTCCCTCGGAATGAGGATTCGGTGTCGCAATACTCCACAGTGTGGGAAGCATTCAAAGTTACCATACATGGCTTGTGCATTGCAAAGTGTGTGGGGGGAAAGAGGGGGGGGGGGGAATCTTGGAAGACATTCGATCCACCCTACGTCGCTTGGAGACAGACCTCAAACACATTGAGGCTGAAATGCAAACTACCCACACCTAAATTACAGGCCAGACTGCGCAATGCACTCAGTGAATATCAGGAGACAGCTGAGAGCGAGTGTAAATTCAAAGGGAAATATAGGGCACGCCAATATGGAAAGGGAGACAGGCCCGGAAAAACGCTTGTGTCCTTAATTCGACCTCCGCAATTCTCAAACCTTGTCCTTGAAATTGAAGACGAGGACGGCCAAATGCATAGAAACACGTCTGAGATCGCAGAGACCTTTCGAAGGTTCTACAAATGCCTCTATAAGACTCATAGAACTCAATCAGTGGACTTCACCTCCTTCTCTGAAGACACTGCGATTGCCTGGTTGGGGGAGGGTCAGAGGGAATTTCTTCTGCGACATCATGAGGATGAGGAAATTATATCGGCCATAATGCAATTGCAATTCGCAAAGGCGCCAGGGCCAGCTAGCCTCCCAGCTGAATTTTATAAAACTTTCCATCATTTACTCATCCCGGTACTGCGTCACGTCTACGAGGAAGCTTGTTAGACTGGTATACTTCCTCCCTCTATGCAAGAGGCGCGCATCATCTCTCTACCTAAGCCGGGCAAATCGCCTACCTCCTGCGATTCGTATAGGCCCCTATCCTTAATAAATGTGGAAGCAAAAATCTTAGCTAAATTGATCGCCAATCGTATCAGTCCCCTCATGACAGTCCTGGTGCTACCTGACCAATCAGGCTTTGTTCCCACAAGAGGCACATCTCACAATCTGCGCACGTTGTTTGTGCTGCTCCACGATATTGATCCTGACATCCACGTCGCGGCTATATTTCTTGACGCCACTAAGGCGTTGGATTCCCTGGAATGGGATTATCTTGCCTTGGTTTTACGTCTGGGTTTCCCCGCCCGCTTCCTGGCATGGATAAATTTACTATATTCAGGAATAAGAGCTAGAGTGATGGTTAATGGCATTCAGTCGTCTCCCTTCACGATTACAAGGGGCACCCGGCAGGGGTGCCCCGTCACCTCTTCTCTTCGCCATAGCCATAGAGTCCCTTGCGGCCAAAGTCAGACAACACTTTCGGGAATATGCACTGATCTATCCAGAGAGGCAGATTCTAATCTCCTTATATGCAGATCTTACGCTATACCTGCGGGATCCCGCCATTAGCCTTAACCCCATTCTCCGCTTGCTCATCCTATTCGGTCAACTATCTGGGATAAACGCGAATTGGTGGAAATCACAAATATTCCCTCTTACAGATTCCACATTGGAGTTTGAACCGGATTATCCTCTTGCGTGGTGTGCTGATTCGATCACATATCTTGGCATTCATGTCTCCCGATGCAATGAGGAACTGAAGCGCTCCAACTATGGACGGGCACTAGACCTCATAACGGACAAGATCGACAGGTGGATTGTGATGCCTCTTTCCATGGCGGCCAGAATATCTCGGATTAAAATGGTTTTATTGCCCAAACTGCTTTACCAATATTCCTCATGCTCCCAGTCAACATTTTTTTAAATGCATCAAAACCCAGCTGATCCGGTTAACGTGGGGTGTAAAACAGCCCAGGCTGGCGTTGGATGTTCTCACACGCCACTTTGACTGGAGGTTTCGAAATCCCAGATATGAAACTATTTTCATCTGCGCCCAGGCACACTTTGCAGCCTATTGGATGCACCCCCCCACATGCCTCACCTAGCAATCTACGATGGATACATGACCCCCACACCTTGCACAGCCTATTTAAGCACTCCCGCAGTCCCCAGACACCTTGCCTCTACAACTGTACAATGCACCACCAGCACCTGGCGTGATCTGGCGCACAAACTCCAATGCCCTGTACTCTACTCGCCACTAGCGCCGTTACAGGGGCGACAAGATCTACCAGTCACTACAGAGGGGGGATGCCGCTGCATGCTGCGTAAATTGTCCTGCCTTACTTGGGGCCAATTGTACACACATGGGAAGTTTAGCACCAGTGAGGAATTCTTTGGCGCCACGTCCTCTACTCCCTTTGAGCGATTCTATTATGTGAGGCTCAGGCAAGACATGCGCTCTCTAACTCAATGCTTTCCGCTAGAACCCCCTATTATGCTTCCTCTACATACTCTTACAGCAGACCTCCGCTGAACATGTAGTGTCATGACTATCGCACAACTCAGGGGGGAGTGGGAGAGGGACCCAGCTCCAGCCAGAAGCAAATGGGAGGCAGAACTGGGATCTTCCATCACGACCAAACAGTGGTCCTTTTGCTGCCGCCAGACTAGCGCCATATCCGCCAATAGTAGGCTACGCCTCATACATTATAAATATAATCATCGATATTACACGCTGGCTCGGCTACACCACTTGCATTTGCGAGACACCGACTGCTGTGATAGATGCGGGGTGGGGGTTCTGACTTCGGGCACTTAACCTGGGACTGCCCGGGACTATTGGAGGGAAGTGCTTCATGCGCTGGATGAAATGACTGGCATACACATGCCCGACAATACCCTCACTGTTCTTCTAGGATACACAGAACAAATCCCTGCCAAGATAAGGAGATATGCTTTCTTGGCCCTCCTGCCGGCGAAACGACGCATAGCCTGCCGATGGGGATGTGGCCATGCTCCCAAATTCAAGGACTGGCTGAAAGACCTTGTATATTGCCAGGAACAGTTACACACTTATGCTGAACTTATGCCGCCCACCCTAGAGATATTTGGGCTCCTCTTCAAACATCTTTTGGAACATACCGACACCGGGGACAAGGTCCGACGCTGGTCAAAGGGAGGACGTGGTGCGGGATGAGGGACTTGACGAGGCAGTAGAATTCCTGGAGATAGAGACGCGTTGATCACATTACTGTGTTGGAGTGTGATTGTGCATGCGGGGAAAATGAACTTGGGTTGTGAACAGTGTGTGGAAACTGAAATGGCTAAGCTTTGGCACAGTAGGCGAAAGAAGGTGTTATTAATGTGGCTTATTGACCTGGAGGTTGAGGTAATTGTGACCTGAGTTGATAGTTATCTATAATGCTTGCCCACCTGACGCGGCCGGCCCAATGGGGTTGTAGGCGGCTTGCTGTGTTCACTTCCCCACCGCCCTATGCAATGAATGTTACATACCGCAATGCCGGCCTGCTGGAATGTAGGCACCTTGCTGTGTCAGATTTGAACGGTGTCAATAAAGGTCTTTTTGAAAACCAAAAAAATTCAACTTCAAAACATCAAAAACTGCCTATCTCAGTGTCCTGTCCTTAGAATAGGAGTTGTCAAATGAAGGCAAAAGTTAGGCCGCATTTCCTAGAGAAGTGTGCGCTTTTACAACCAAACACATTAAAAAAAATCAAATCATTTTTGGGTTTATTAAATTTTGGTAAAACATACATACCAGATTATGTACAACAGGTAAACTATGAATTAATTCGTCCAGACCTCAAGCACACATTGAACACCAGAACAAACACAGATGTTGCATTCAGTACAAGTGGACATGCTAGCATCACAACACTTGCACACAAGTGTCACCACAAACTTGGTGAGCTGCGTAATCACAGGGACCTCAGGTTACACATGACCTATTCAATGTGTGACAGGACCAATTGCATATAAATCAGATTTATACTCCAATGCCGAAATAAGTTTTGCACCAACAGAAAATATACTGACGGCAGGGACTGCTGTAGTGAAAAAAAGATAATTGGCTAAGGGATAATGCATAATTGTTGTGACCCCGATTCCAGCCTTGGAGGCTGTCACAAAGGCCAGTGTCCGTAATACAAAAACCTTACATCTAAGATGGATACAGAGGGCCAACTCACTAACAGCAACAGATTGACCTTGTCTTTGACTGTCCATTACAAACACAAGCATACCTACAATATGAAGAATACCCTCTGCCCAGTGAAATAATGACTCTAGATCAGTATGACTTCATAGTTTATACTGATCGTTCTGCCCAGCGGGCAGTTATACCATACCAATTCTCTGCCTCTTTGGTAGCAGAATAGGGTAAAAGGAGGAATGGAGAAATCCAACCTCTTAAAATAATTACTCAACCACTAGGTGAATGCACTGCACAGCTGGCTGAACTGAAAGCTCTAATTCACGCACTTGAAAATACTAATCCTGAATTCCTCACTTAGTGAGTGATTATTGTGTCCCGTCTTACAATGAATATCAATTTTACTGGAGCCAGAATGGATTAAGAGATTCTAATGGGTACACTATCAAGCATAAAATGCTCTGGGAACAGGTGGCAAAACGTAGTGCGTTTGCCACAGTTTCATGTTATGTCACCGTTTAGGACTACACATTGCAGGAACTCACTGGCTGATGAAGCTGCAAGGGCAGCAGTGGAAACTGCTGTCACAGCTGCAGAGACTTGTTCTTACACAAGGATAGATGACACAATGACAGCTGTCAGTTTCACACTGACCCCCCTTTACCAAAAGGTTTTCCAGCAAAATACTCTTACCAGCTAAGTCTACAATACACTCCATTTGCTCATCTTCCTGTCACAGGGGATAAAGTGATTCCAAATTCAGACCGCAGGCTAGAATTAATGCTAGCAGCCCATGAGGATCTAGCATCTGCCCATGCAAGGGTAGCAGCTACAGTTTCACTACTGCAGCAACGCTACTGGTGGCCTGGTCTATACAGATTAAAGAATGTCCCTACATGCGACATTTGTCAGAAAATAAAGGTTTCCACTACAACTAGTCCACCAGTGACACCTCTTAATCTCAAAGAAGCGTCACGATTGTGTTCATCTGGACTACTGCAGGCCACTACACAGATGGTTTCTTTAAATAGATCATGTTAGCAGTAGATTCCTTTTCTTAATTCCTCTGGGCATGGTCACAAATCTGCTGACGCTCGAACTGTTATAGGAGATTTGCAAGTCTTCATCACCACACATGCAGTAGCCGCATTCCGTTCAGACCAGGGCTCCCTCATTTGCCCCCAAAGCTTACCGGAGTACTATGGGAACATTGGGTGTGACCGTGCACTACTCCTCACCCTATAAATGCGGTAGTGGAAGAAAGAACATGACTTAAAGCAGTCAGCTAGAGCATTAGGTTCAGGTCGCAGTTGGGTCCACCACCTGTATGAGCTACAGAGAGCCTTAAATAATCTGCCAAAAAGATCCTTGGGTGGTCAGTTACTATGAAGCCCTGTTTGGGGTCAAGGTGGAGGTTCCAGACCTGGACAATGCTAGTACCTTTGCAGCAGGAACATCTTTTGATATCAGTGAACATTTGGCTGTCTCGAAGGAACTAAAAGATTTGAGACAAGCAAAGCAATGAACTACAGAAATATTTTGCCACTGGGGAAGTGAAGGCACCAGCAGCAACCCACGGCTGTTTTTCAAAGATCAGTGACCTGGTTCGGGAGAAAATTGAGGACAAAAAGGGACACAGTCCTATACCAGTCCTGGCTATTGAAGGTACCAGATCTGTACTTTACCGCCCCTTGCTGGTCGTAAACAAAAAAGGTTTGAGTCAATAGATCTGATCAAATCTCACCATGTGACCGGTTCTACATAGTAGGCCACGAGGGCTCCTGGGTAGTTACTTGCCATCTCACTACCATACAAGAAATACCATTGCAAGCTTGAACCAATACTAAAGTGTCGTCTCCCTGGATGGGGACATCAGACACAGTAGATGTGACTGGAAGTATCAGAACTTCAAACACCACAGAATCATAATGCAAACTCACAGATTCTATCACAAGCAAATAAAGTGGTTTATTAAACCCCACAACCTGAGTTAGCAACAGTTTTACACACTTCAACAAAGCCCCTATATTTGCACAAACTGCCTCAGGCTATTTTGTTGACTGATTACTTCTTCAGATTTGTCAAACCTACCATAGCCTGGAACTCGTGCATTTTTAATTTGGCTTATAAAGATATTTTATGCCATAATGGACGTATATTTGGATTACCATTTTGTTGCTTTTCCTCGCTGGATTGGTTTTGGGACTATTTTTCTTGCTTCTGAATGGACAGTGCCTCCTCGATCGCTCTGCTGTTGAACCGCTAACCGAGGTATTAAAGCCTCATTCTTTTATCACCTAAAGTGAGATACCCACAATTTATGGAATTGTTTGGATAAGGTACAATATTTTTGGACCAACCGACATTGCAGACTCCACATGTATTTAAGATTTCTCTTTAGGGAGTGATTCGTGGCAGCATGCCAGATTATTGGGATATTCATACAGTGACGTCAATGCTTGATGAATTAAAGCATTATACTGTATTTGAAAGTGAAGATAATGTATAGCTATGTATAGAGGAATATCAAATTATGATCAAATGTTTACCAATATGCACACTATTACTGACAAAGCAAGTATATTACTGACAAAGCAAGTACTCCACGTGTAGTATTAAATTGCACACAATGGGAACACTGCCCTGCCCTACCAGTGGGTAGTTCCAAGACATCTGCACAGAAGTTTACATATTATCTTGGCAACAACCCCATAGACTCAGACTCTTATTACTATAAACTACTGCTAATTGACCAGTGGTGGCTGGTGAAATTTGAAACTTGTGTGGTGTAAATGGCTGCCTTGAATTAACAAGAGCGAGCAAAGCAAGCATACCCTATTTCTATGGTGTGACTGGAGATCCTACTGTGGCAAGGCAGTGTGTTTTTGGTACAGTATCCCTATGCATTTTTTTAAAGCTTACCTATGCTAGAAATATTCAGGCCCTTCTCCTCACCGATAATGCCAGTAGTGAACAAAAAGGGTGAACAAAGAGGAAATTCAGCTGTCATGCGCACTTTAAATGTGCGCAAGTTAATATATATGGTGGTTACAATAAGGTTTATTAAAGACAAGAACGTTTTTTTACAGCACACGTCCTTAACTCATGTTGGAAAATGTTCTCATATGAGATGAAGAAAAAGGAGGCATGTCAAAATAGAATAACTGCCTAGGATCACACAATGTGGTCAAGCATGAGGCTAGGATAGATAAGTTTTTCAGTTTTGACACTGCCATTCAGGCATTAGATTATTATTTCGTTCTCACCCATTCTGGGTGGATAAATCCTCTAGCTTTAATTTTGGGGTAGAAGGTGAGATCATAGGAGGGAAGCAGAAGCCACAAACTGTTTTCCCCGGCTGTTTCTAAAGGTTTCCAATTTATCTTTTCCCTCAATTGCACAGCAGCTACAGTGAACTCCCAGAATGGAAAGTTTAGTTGCTGGTTGAGTGAATTTAAAAATGAGTTCAAAGTTATTTTTGACTGAAGCGCTCCTGTACCATGTTACCATTACCTGCAGAGGTGCCTCATGGAGCAGCCTTGAAGGATAAGTTACTTACATTCGGTAACGCCTTATCTGGTAGAGACATGTTCTAGCAGCAGAACTTACCTTTGACCTGCCAAGCGTCAGTCTGGATCCAGAAGATTTTTTAAAGCATTACTCCTACACGCCGACAGGTGGAGTCAGTCAACTCTGCTGACAACGTTCGCGACGGGTTCGTAATGATGCCTGTGTCGTCAATATAGGTGCCACCCAGTCAGTACTTTTCACGAATTTCCACACCAGAAGCTAGGAGCTATGAAGCGACAGACCATGATGTGTCAAAAACACAACTAGGGCCCTGAAGGGAAACAGCCCTGACAAACTAATCCGCAGTGCGGGGAGGATCGGTAAAGAATCTGCGGCTAAATCACGTCTGTACCAGATAATGCGTTACAGAAGGTAATTACCTTGTCCATCGGACAGAGACCATCAGATCTAGCCACAGATTATTTACCTTTGGAATGAAACCCAACCAATACCATCCCAGGAGGGACTTTCAACCAAAAGTCCTTCATCCTTCCCTGATGGAGGAGCCTGGCTAAGTATATGGTGCACACTTATTTAAGTGAAGCACTTTGCACTAATCCAGACATTGCCTATGGTTATTTTAGTTGTCTTAGACAACCATAGAAAACTCTGTAAGTGGCAGCTGTGGAGATGAGCCTTCAGGCTTAGTCCAGAAGGAGGAACCACCTAAGGTAAGTACCCAGATACCCCACGGAGACTGTGCAGAGTGGAAATACAGCTACGTACTCAATAGAAGTCAACGAGAAAGTTGCAGTTTTGGAGAAGGACACAGTCCCAGAGGGCCCTGAAGAAACCCAGTGGAAGACTGGAGGTTGGAGGGTCACCCCACCCGTAGATACCCCAGGATACACACACCAGGGAACCTGGGTGAATGGGTACGAAGTGATGTCAGAAACAGCTGTAGACCACAATGGACGATTTCAGTAAAGATGCCGCTGCAGAACACTGTGCAAGAGTACGGTAGAATCCAAGGATGGATTCTTGGAGAAGAACCTGCAAGCAGAGGGGACAGTCTATGCCACTCAAGAGGTGACCAGGAGGCACGGAACAGCAATGCACACCGATCACCTTCACGTTGCAGCTGTGAGGACCAAGCGACGCTGAGGAAGACCAGGAGCCGTTCACAAGCTGTCCTACGTCAGAAGTCGAGGGCCAGTGTCTAGCAGGAGCACCAACAAGTCTTGGCAGCACCAACAGATGTGGAAAACAAAAGGAGCAACGTTTGGACGAGCATGGTCCAAATGACTCACCAAGAGCAGGAGAGTCAGAGCAGGCAGGGGAGCCCGCTGAAGCAGGAGAAGACCCGAGAGGACCCACAAGCGGAAGGCAGATGAGTCGCATGAGGACCTAGAGCAGCTCACCAAAGAAGAAGGCCCACAATCCAAAGGATGCAGTGAGGATGCGGATCTTGGCAGGTAGTGATGCTGGAGTTTCTTGAAGCCTGAAGATCACTGGATTACAGAGCCAACAAGCCTTGGCAAGTCGACGCAGTGCACAGGGGTTCGGTCCCAGCGGTTCCGATGAGGGATACTGGCCTTAAAATTGCAGAGGTCAGGTCAGGCCTTGAGGGAGTTGCAAAATCCGCACCTGTGTTGCTGAGCCTTTCAAAGTCTGCGGGATGTCAGGAGCAGCTAACCGGTCAGCTGTGTTGGGGTGCCTGCAGATGCAGGGGAGTGACTCATTCACTCCAAGGGAGATTTCTATGGGTGCCCTTGATGCCAACAGGTCTGTTGAAGATCCTGAAAGAAGCACAGACAGATGAAGGCTTGCAGAACAGCAAGACCAGGAGCAGCAGGAGCCCGCCTTGAACAGACTGCATCAAGGAAAAGTCCAAATTTCCAGATGGTCAAAGAGCGACGTGGTTCCAGCTGGAGTCTTGTCGTATGATCAATCTGAGCATCCACACACAGGTAAGCCCTTTATACTTTAAGAAAGGGGTTAGGATGACTCAGGGGTCCCTCCCAGAGAAGAGGCTTGAAAGAGGGGATGATACTCCCATTGACTTTGTCCAGTTTTGCACCAGAGCAGGAGCAAAGGTCTCCCAGAACTGGTTCCAACTGGAGAATGCAAGGAGGGCAACACATGTTCCCTTCAAAGCAGTCTGGTGGCGCTTACGAGCACCCCCAGCCCAATATACTAAGTCCTGCCTGGGAGGTGCTCACACTCCCTGTGACAGGAAACCTATTGTTCTACCTTCCCCTGCTTGAGATCAGCAGCAGGAGGGCAGAATCGTGCCTGGGGTCATCAGCAGCACTAATTTCCTGGCAGACCCTGGAAGGCTGCTACCAGTAGTGCTGGGGGCTCGCCAGAGGAGCCACCCATGGCATGGAATCATACCTCCAACACCAGTAACTGTTGGGGTATGATTCTAACATGTTTGATACCAAACATACCCAGGTTCGCACAGCCACTATATAATTCGCCATTGTGAAATGACGCATGGCCACCATATGTATCAAAATGGCTAACTGCACTTACAAAGCCAGGAGAATCTACTCTGGGGTTTGTAGGGGTGTCCTGCTCTTGCAGGGGAAAACTCACACTTATAACCCAGTACCCGGCCTTCAGGATTGAAAGGCCTGCCTTAGGGCCGACTTACAGGTTTTCTGTTTAGCTGACCTCAGATATAAGGAAACTTAGATGATTCATATGTGGTGCTAGCACCAGGTTATACAGGTAGCAACAGTAGGCCAGCAGTCAATTTGAGTGGTCTCTCACAGGTTGCTGAATACATGCTGCAGCCCATGGGAGATCCATGGTGTACTGTTGCCCCAGGTACCTTAGTACCATATACTGGGGACTTACAAGGGTACACCAGTAGCCAATTGCGGAGGTACCAAAGTACTTACCAAGTCAAATTTAGGGAGAAAGCACAAAGACTGGGGTCCTGATTTGCAGCATCCTAGTCAGACTGGTTTGAAAAAAACACTGACATCAGCAGAAAGTGGGGGTAACCGTGAAAGCAGATCCTACTTTCCTACACCTGCACACCTAATTGTCCAGGTGGCAATGTTTGGCGTACGTGTGCAGAGATGCCCACGTGGCTGCCTGTCAAGTGGCACGAACTGGACCACCATGCTGGAGAGCCGTGGTAGCTGCCTTTGCCCTGGAAGAAAGGGTCCCAAGGCTTTCAGGAGGCTGTTTCTTTGCCAAGGGACAGCATTTGTATGCAGAGGATGACCCAGGGCAAGATGGTCCTCTTCTGTACAGTATGTCCCTTCTTTGCTTCAATGTACCCAACAAAGAGTTGGTCGTCCACACGGAACTCTTTAGTGCGATCAAGGTAGAATAACGCTCTATTTGGGTCCAGACGGTGGAGACGCTCCTCTTCCTTGGAAGGATGTGAAGGTGCATAGAAGATGGGCAGAATAACAGATTGTCCCAGATGGAAAGATGTTACTACCTTTGGAAAAATAAAAAACCCTAGTGTGGAGCACTACTTTGCCCGGAAAGACAGTCAGATAAGGAGGCTTAGATGACAGCCTGCAGTTCGCTCCCCTTCCTGGCAGAAGTTATTGCCACTAAAAAGGCTGCTTTAATAGTGAGCAGCTGGAGTGGGGAATTGTGCAGTGGGTCATATGGTGGACGCACACATTATGAAGGCGAGAACCAAGTTAAGGTCTCACTGGGCCATAATGAAGGGTGAGGGGAGGGGTGGGGAAGAAATGAGTAAGCCCCTTCAGAAATCTCTGTACCAGAGGCGATTTAAAAAGATGGTTGATCTGGCAAATGGTAAACTTAGATCGGGCGGAAAGGCAGCACTTCAGTGCCCAGAGCAGAGCCCTGCTGGGCCAAAGAAAGAATAAAAAGTGGAAAGTTTGAAAAGGGCGGTGGACAAGGGGTCAACAGGCCGTTCTGTACAATATATACAAAATCACTGCTACCGACTGGAGGGACGTCTGGCTACCAGAATAACTTCAAACACTTCAGCAGGAAGGTCAAAAGCTGTCAACTGTCTCCACTCAATCTCCATGCAAGGAGGCGGAGAGTGGACAATTTCGGGTGGAGGACCTTCGCCTGCTGCTGCGACAGAAGATCCTCCCGAAAGGGCAGCCTGATCAGAGGATCAATGCTCGTTTGCAAACTTTGGGATTCCAGGCCCAGTCTGGAGCCACACAAACGACATGGGTCCAGTATCTCCTGATCTTCTTGAGCACTATGGGCAGGAGTGGTATGGGTGGGATGGCACACATGAGGCCTGTGCTCCACTCAACGAAAAGCATCACCTAGACAGCCTTTAAAACTAAAACGCGCAAAACTACTGACATTAGATCTGTTCTCCGAAGAGAACGCCCAACCAAGGCTCTCCCCACAGTTTAAAGAGACCATGCGCCACCTCTGGATGGATTTGCCACTCACGGTCCCCAAGGCACGGAGGGCGGTGTTAGTTTGCTCTGGCGTTCAGGGAACCGGCCAGATGTTGAACCACCAGGGAAATACCCTGTTCCAGCCAAGTCCAGATACGCAGGGCCTCTTGACAGAGGGTCTACGACCCCACCCTGTTTGTTGCAGTACCACATGGCGGCAGTGTTGTCTGAACACCTTCATTTGATGGATGTTTAAAAAGGTTTTCAGTGCCAATGGGATCTCACGTAGCTCCAACCGGTTGATGTGGAGCCTGGCTTCTGCGTGAGACCAGAGTCTTCTGATCTCCACCTCCCCCAGGTGGCCAACCCATCCCGAAAAGTGACAAATCTGTCACTGCCATGCTTCATAAACACCAGGGGGGGGGGGGGGGGGGGGGTCTGATCAACATGTGAGGTGACGGGCGCTGCACATCTTGAACCCCAAGGTCTTCTTATTTGTACAGACCAAAATTAGACAAAAAGTTAAATAAAAAAATCAGTTAAAAGTGACAGGGGGCAGCTCATCAACAAATCTGCGCTGGCTGGAGCGGAAAGAAAATAACTACCGTCAGCGCGCTGGGGTGGCGAATAGATACACGATGAACCAGATACCTACGACATAGGTGGAGTTGGTCAATGCCACCTATCTGCGCGCAGGGCGTACTGCCATCAAAAATCCTTCGAATCCAGCTTGTTTCCTGGAAGCTCAAAAGGAATCTGCAGCTAGATGTCTATCAGATAAACTGCCGCATCCGCAAATACTAATCTTCACTGTGATCAGTTTTCGTAACGGTATCGGGAAGAGGAGTGTTTATCTGATAAATGGAGAAACGTCTGACATCATACACATGACGCTGAGCCATAAGGCCAGGCACACATAGCTCTTATTCTGTGCTGCTTCCCGTCCCTATTTTTTCATAGAGTTTAACACTTCTCCCTGAGTGAATTAGGGATGGTGAAGTCAGCACCCAGGCATGCGCTGACAAAACTGTTGGTGAAAGCAAGCTTAAGCAAACCGCGGAACAGCTAAGAAAAAGGGAGTGACAACGCTTTCTGCTTGAGTAGCTTCAGGATGATTTTTGTCACTTACTCTTTTCATTAATGGGGAGGGTGGGATGCAGTCCTTTAGTCCATTATTAACGAGCCACCACTAATTGACAAAGCTAATTTATTCAGCCCTTTCACTTCCCAGTTGTCAATACAAGGGTATGACCTTTCGAAGGACAATATGGATTTAAAATCAGTTTGGGGAACTAAAGGCTGGCAGGCAGGTTCAGGGCAATGAGGCTTTGTTTAGAGCGTTGTCTTACCAAGACAAATGATTTTCCAGAACAAAAAACTGTGCACACATCCTGCCTCCCCCTGTCCAAGAAGATAAGGGATATGAAAACAAATATTCCCACATTTGCACGTTTTGAGCATTGGCAGAAATGTAAACAAAGGAAACTTTCAACTACATGCTCAAGAATGGTACATACAATTCATTCCATTCCATTCCAGTCCAGAGGGTTGGCTGGAGTGGCCATTAGATACTAATGGATGTCATGCACAGTTTCTAAACACCATGGATTTTAGGATGAGCATTACAGACCCATGATATGTGCAGATGTGAGGAAGGGAGTAGTAACATAGCATGGGTAAATTGTGCCGAGAATGGCTATAACATACCATGTTAGATGAGGTGAAATACTTGCCTCCTTTCTGATATGGATTTACAGGATTTCTTGCTAGTCCTAGAAAGCCATGTACAAAACGATATTTGCATGCAATATACAATGAATTGTGGAAAGTTTCACAACAGGAAGCTGCTGAGCAGATACGAGACGTGAAACTTAGAACAAATTTAGAAAAGGCTCTAGCAGTGGGTGACAATGGTATGACTAAATTATCCACTAGGATTTATTCTCCAAATAGCATTGTTACATCAGATATTGATATCATACAAACCTGTGAGAAGGGTGCCAACTGAAACATGGTCTGCAGCAACTGAGAACATCATTTTTTTAAATGTTCCGAGAAGCAGACAAAACAATCAGGCAGTTTCAATAAAAGATTTTTTAATTTAGCAATGTTTTTAACTGCAAAATGGCTTTCATATGCAGCTTTTGATGCACTTTAAACTGACTTTTAAATGCATTTTGGTTATTTTTGCTTTTAATACTAAAGAGCTCAATAATTAAGACATTTAGGGTCAATGATCAATTTAAACTTCGGTTTTAGCACATGTTTTATGAAACTTACACAAGGTTACATAAGCAACAGGGACAGAACACCATTTTACATGTTTATGTATAAAGTTGACATTTTTTAAACGAGGACTTAACACATTTACTTCTGCACCCCTAGAGGGTAATGTTCTCAGAAATAGGTCTGATTACTCACTTCTTCATAGGCATATCAGGCCCTTGAAACATTTTGTACAAGGTGAGTTCACTGCGCAAAATTGCACCGTTGTCCCTTCTGGGAAAGCTCTAGAAAGGTGGATAAACAACGATAGCCAGACTAGAACTTCGGCATAATGAGAACAGGGAGGTTTATTATAAACACTGTCCTAGCCCTTTGTCTAAAACAGAGAAGCATTTAGATGGGATTGTCTGTTGCCCTATGCCAGTATTCCAGCACAGCTGCATCCATTTACCATCCTGAAAGGGACAGAGGCCCGTTGTGCACCGGAACTGGCAACCAGATGCCACATACCCACAGGAGACTAGGGAGTTAGACCACTAAGGTAGTCTGGCAGACCCGCATACCCTATTCTATGGAGTAGAGGATAGGCAGCGCTAGGTAGGAGACCATTATATGTACCATTATATGTAAGCATATAATCAACACAATTGTAAAATAGTTAAACTGTTCCTTATTTTCACCATTCTTGTAACGCTGGTCACATTCTGCTACATTCTATTAATCATTGCAGCGCATGTGTTTTACGCTAGAATGCAATTGCTTCAATAAATGTTTGAAATGCCTATTTGTGTACTTTGTGTCTCTCCCTTTGGGCAAGCCTGAGTAACAATGAAAGGGTAAGGTCTATTTCAACGATTTCCTTGGGGGAGTGAGAATGGTTATGTTCTGAGGTTGCACATTCCATCTAGCCCCTTTTAAGGTTTGAGGTCCAGATTGTGCACTGTGAGCAATTCAGTCAACATATGCTTAGGGTGTGCACAGATTTAGTATCACAGTCTTGATGCTTATGTTGCCCAAACGCACAGTCTTTCATAGTAAGAACCATATGACAAGCCCTGCTGAGCAAGGGAAAGAATAAATAGAAACTGAAAAAAGGAGACTAGATAGGGGGTTCAACTCTTTATTGCACACCATGCCACAAACTTTCCCCAAAGTGCAGGTGTAGACAGTTTTGGTGGAGGAATGCCTGGCTGCCCAGATAACATTGCCGACTGACAGGTGGTCAAAAGCAGTCAACTGGTGCCGCTCAAGCCTTTCAATGTCAGCTGGATTGCCAGGAGCTCTATATGGTTGATGTGGAGTCTGGATTCCACCTTACACCAGAGGCCAATGATGAACACCTCTCCCAGATAACAACCCCATCCCAGGAGTGACGCGTCTGTCACATCTGTAATATCTGGTTGGGGAAGGGAGAAAAGGTACTGACCAGATTGCAGTTATTTAACTACTGCAGATCTTTTGTAGTACCCTGGACGATGTCATATTTCCCTGATGCTATGCCCACTGAAACTTAAGGTCCCACTGCAGAGCCCACATAGACCAACAGGCATGTGTCACAAGCAGGAGGACACGAGGCCAAGCAGCCTCACAATCAGTGTCACCAAAATCCAGGATAGAGGCTGAAGGAACGAGTTACTTACCTGTAACTGCGGTTATCCAGTATTGGTATCTTTCATAGATTCACATGCCTGAATCATTCCCCGTCGTCGGGATGGGAGTCACCGGTAAATAACAAAGCAATGTCCAGAAGACAGTAACAGGCCCCAAAGGGCCTTCGCTTAGCAAGCTATCCACGTCCTTATGTAATAAGGGCCAAAGTTTGGCCAGTAGCCAATCAGCTAGCACCACCCTCTAGACCCTCCTGGAAGGAGCTCTAGTCCCTCAGATTTTCGTAAGCACAGTGCAAGAGAGCCCTTCCAGGGGAGGTGGGTGGGTTGCATGTGAATCTATGAAAGATACCAATACTGGATAACCGCAGTTACAGGTAAGTAACGCGTTCCTTATCCAGTATTAGGGTATCTTTCATAGATTCACATGCCTGAATCAGAATAGTAAGCAATACAAAGCACATTTCGGCAGGTACAGTAAATATACAGTCACTAGATAATAACATATCCATGTGAAAGATAAAGTATCAGAGAACCATGAATGTGTGTAAAGAGACCAGGATGGCGGGCTGAAAAAAGGAAAGGGCTCACATTTATTGAAATAGATGACGGAGTACCGCTTGACCCACTGCAGCATCCTTCATGATCTCCGTGTCCAGGCAGTAATGCCTGGTGAATGTATGCGGCGTCTTCCATGTGGCCGCTCTACAAATGTCCACAATGGGCACTCCTGCAAACAGTGCCATGGAAGTAGACATCGCACTTGTGGAATGGGAACGAACTGCTGATTGCAGTGGACGTCCTGCCTGTTGGTGACAGAAGGTGATGGCTGAAGAGATCCAGCGGGAGATAGTTTGGTGAGCGGAAGCCCTTTTCTAGGCCTACTGTATGCCACAAAAAGTTGATTAGACTTCCGAAATGTTTTAGTTCTATCAATGTAAAACTTGAGACAGCGCTTAATATCTAATGAATGAAGTCTTTTCTGCCCCAGTTTGTGGATTCGGGAAGAATGAACGTAGTAGGATAGGTTCATTGAGGTGGAACTGCGTCGGAACCTTAGGAATAAACTTTGGATTTGTTCGAAGAATGACCCTGTCCCGTTTGAACTGAATGAAAGGGTCTTGGATTGAGAACGCCTGGAGTTCTCCAACTCGTCTTGCCGAGGTAAGGGCCAGTAGAAGTGCAATCTTCCAGGATATATACTTAAGGTCTGCTCTGTGGATTGGCTCAAACGGGTGTTTCATCAGCTGAGCCAAAACCGTGTTAAGATGCCAAGCCGGTGGTACAGGCTTTACTGGAGGAAAAGTTCTGAACAGCCCTTTAAGAAATTGTTTGATAAGTCTGTGAGACCACAAAGATGGACCTGTAGAGGATCTCCTAAAGCGAGATATCGCTGCTAGATGTACTTTGATGGAGGCATGAGCTAGACCAGATTTTGCGAGGTGCAGGAGGTACGGTAAAATCTGTTCCGGGGTCGAAGAAAGAGGGTGTAACCTGTTTTGCACCATATGCAGAATCGTTTCCATTTCAATGAATATGTTCTGTTGGTGCTATCCGCTCGAGCCCGAGCCAGGATTTGTCTGCAATCCGGAGGAATGCCTAAGCCCTGGAACTCTCTGAACTCAGGAGCCATGCAGAACCTGAGAGATGCTGGATCCGGATGCTGAACCTGTTGATTGTGGAGCGTTAGCAGAGATGGAAACTGTTTCAGTTTGATTGGAGCTTCCAGGGAGAGGAGGTGAAGCTCCGTGAACCAGTGCTGGCGTGGCCAAGCAGGGGCTATCAATATCAGAGTGCAGGGCTCCGCTTTCATCTTCCGTAGCACCCTGGGAATCAGGGGAAACGGCAGAAAGGCGTACGCAAAGACGTTGCACCATGCTATCGAAAAGGCATTCCCCAGAGACCCTCGTTGGGGATGCCAGCTTGTAAAGTGTTGGCATATGGCGTTGTTCTGGGTGGCGAATAGGTCCAGAAGAGGAGTGCCCCATTGATCGAAGATGCTGTTGAGGACTTGCTGGTCCAGTTCCCACTCGTGGCATGTTGACTGCCTTCTGCTGAGGGAATCTGCCAACACGTTGTGGACACCTGGCACATAATCTGCTCGAAGAGAGATGTTGTGACTGAGTAGCCAACTCCAAATTTTTTGTGATTCGAGAGTGTCAGCGAGCGTGTTCCTCCCTGCTTGTTCAAATAGTGCATTGTCGTGTTGTCTGTTCTGACAAGCACCATGGACTTTTTGATTCTTGGGAGGAAAGCCACCAGAGCCAGGCAGACTGCGCGCAGCTCCAGGAGATTGATATGAAGAGCCCTCTCTGTCTGGGACCATTTCCCGCTTATCTGAAGCTCCTGAAGGAAAGCCCCCCAGCCCTCCAGGGAAGCATCCGTGGTGATTATGTGAGGTGCTGCAGGAAGCAAGAAAGGCAAGCCTTTTGAAAGGTTCTGGGGACACACCCACCATCGTAGAGCCTTCCTGATCACAGGGGTGACCTGGATGACGTCGAAGGACCCTGTACACTGTACCCATTGATCCGACAGTTCTTCTTGAAGGGGTCGCATATGGAGACGGCAATGCGGAACCAAGAGAATGCAAGAAGACATCATCCCGAGAAGGGATTTGAAGAGACGCACTGACAGCGTCTTTTCGGACATTATCCGGAGAGCTAACGACTGCAGCTTGTCTTTGCGTTCCTGCGATGGAAAAGCTTTCCGTAGTACCGTGTCCAGAGTAGCGCCCAGAAAGTTCATGCGCTGAGACGGCTGAAGGACGGACTTCTCGTGATTGAGAGTTAGCCCTAGTGAATCGAAGAGCGTTAGACAAGCGGTGGAAGACCTGGACGCGCCCTGAAGAGATGGAGACTTGACCAGCCAGTCGTCTAGATAAGGAAAGACCTGATGATGGTGATGGCGTAGGTAGGCCGCCACTGGAGCTAGACATTTGGTGAAAATGCGGGGCACCGATTTGAGGCCAAACGGCAGAACCCGGAACTGGTAATGTCTGCCAGCCACCACGAATCGTAGGAATTTCTTGTGGTTGCGATGTATCGGAATATGAAAATAGGCGTCTTGCAGGTCTAACGACACCATGTAGTCGTTCGCATTGAGTAGATGCAATACCTCCTGAATGGTGACCATACGAAACGACTGCTGTTTCAGATATTTGTTTAGATTCCGTAAGTCCAATATTGGTCTCCATTTTTTTCCTTTTTCCGGATGAGGAAGAAGCGGGAGTAGAACCCTTTTCCCCGTTGGTTTGGGGGAACTCGCTCTATAGCTCCTTTTTGGAGCATAGTCTTCACCTCCAAAAGTAACAGACGTAGGTTTTTGTGAAGTGTTGGGCGGGAAGGGGTGTGAGGAGGGATTTGTATGAATTCCAGGGAATGGCCGAATTGTACTAATTGTAGAACCCAGCGGTCCGTAGTTATTCTTTGCCAGTTGTGGAGAAAGTGGGAAATGTTGCCGCCAATCTTGGAGGGTGGCGAGAAGGTGGAGGCTGGCCGTAGTTGGAAGTCATTGCCGTCGGGCGGTTCCGAAGGAGGACTTAGTGTATGCGGATTGTTGTCGCTGTTGATCTTGCGGACGGTGTTGCTGGGAAGAGGAGAATGAGGAGCGTTGGTGGAATTCTCCCCTACCAGAGGATTGACCTCTTCCCCTGGAACCCCGAAAGGAAGGGTTCCGGAATTGTAAGGTAACCAACGCCTTGGCAGTATCCGTATCTTTTTTAATCCCCTGTAATGCCTCATCAATGTGGGTGCCAAACAGAAGTTGCCCATCGTACGGCATGTCCAACACCTTGGTCTGGACCTCCGGTCTGAAGGAGGTTGCCTTTAGCCAAGCCTGGCGTCGGAGAACTGCTGCGCCCGCTAGTTGTCGGAAACCCGTGGAAGCAATATCCATTGCACAGTATTATTTCAGAGGCAGATCTTTCTCCCTCGAGCAAGATCTTTTTTGCATCTTCTTTGGATTCCTCTGGCAGGTCTGCCATGTATGGTGCAATGTCTGCCCACATTTGACGATTATAACGCCCCAAAAGTGCGAGGGCGTTAGAGGCCCGCACAGTTAAGGCCGACATTGAAGAAAAACGTTTGCCTATGGTGTCTAAGCGCCTGCCCTCTTTTTCAGGTGGAGCCGTCGATAGAGCAGCCGGGTTGCTTGACCTCTGTGCGGCCTGCGTAATGACCGAATCCGGCTTCGGATGGCCCGCGAAACAAGCCGGAGCTGTGTCTGGCGCTTTATATTTTTTGTCCAGGCGTGGTAACACTGGAGGAACAGAGGAAGGATGTTGCATAATTTTAATTCCTTGTTCCCAAATGTAGTCTATAAGTGGAATTGCCCGTATGGACTTCTTAAAGGGTTCCTTAAAATCATAAAGGAAACAGTCTTGCTGATGCGAGGGCATTGGGATTTGAAAGCGCTGGGCCGCTCTCTCTATAATGTTATGGAAGCCGCCAATATCCTCTGGAGGAGAGTCGGCCGTGGTAGGGGCAGGAGAAGTCGGGCAGGGAAGGATGTAATCATCCCATTCGTCATGATGAGAATGGATCTCCTGAAGTTCTCCCTCTTCAGGCTTTTCCTCATCTGTTGTGGGAGGAATTGGCGTTGGAGTAGGCTCTGATTGCAGTACCAATGGCGGCGGTCTTGGCCTTTGTGTTGGCGGCACAACTGGCGTCGGAGGAGGCGCCGGAAACCGCTGTTTGTAGTCCGTGATCAGGAATTGGAGATCCGTGACCAGTGATGCAGGCAGGCAAACCATGGAAGGTGGTGGCTGCACGTATTGTGGAGGTGGAACCTGTTGATAATCCTGGTCCATGTCCTCATAGTCTGAGGTATCTTGGTATTTCACATGTAGCTGTGAAGGGCTTGTCGCAGCTGGGAACATACTGTCGTCCCCTGAATCTTCCTCCTCAAAAAGCTGAGCAGGCGGTAAGGTGGAGACCCTACTGGGCGATGTAAGGTCCGGAGTCAGTGCTCGTTTGGTGATTTTGAGGTGCACATATGTATTGGGCGTCTCAGAGTCAAGATCCGTCGACGGGCCCGTCGACGGTAGAATGGTAGGCGGTGTAATAGGCATGTGACACAGCGTCGACGAAGTCATCGACGGCGGCGTCGTGGACAGCGAGGAGGATGAGAATTGTTTCTTCGTCGACAACGACTGCGTCGACGACGATGGTCTCCTCGACTGTGTACATGTCGTCGACGGCAAAGGTCTCGTCGACGATGTTTTCTTCGACGATGAGGCGGGCGTCGACTAAGTTTACGTCGACGATCCTGCTGTCGACGATGTCGTCGGCGGCTTAGCTGTCGACTACTATTTTCTTATCTTCAGCGTCGACGAGATCATTTTACCTGCCGTCGACGATGGTGTCGTAGTCGTCGACGTGGTCATTGAATGGGACAGGACAGTCGATATCGTCGTCGTCGAGGTTACACAGACTGCCGTCGATCTTTTCGTCAATTGAGCCACCGTCGACGAGGTTGTCGTCGGCGACGGGGCAGAAACTGGCTTTTTAAAAGTAACCTGGACATCTGGAGGAGAGGAAATTCCTGGCAGAGGTGCGGCCAGAACCTCTGAAGACTTTTTGTGTGTCTTCTTAAGAGGTGGCTGCGACGAAGGGCCCGGAGATGACGCCCTTGGTCGTTTGCGTGAGGAGTGAGAAGAAATAATAGAACTCTCACTCTCCTCAGAGGACACCACAGAGTCCTTGTCCTTCAGCCTTTGCAGCCAGATTAAAAGGCGCCCTTCTCTGTCCTTCCGGGTCTTAGTTGAAAAGGTACGACATACCTTGCAGTCTTTGGCGCTGTGGCTGGGGTACAGACAATAAAGACAGTCCTTATGCTGATCATCCACGTGAAGCCGTTTCTTCCCACAGGAAGCACAGGATCTAAAGAGTCCTTTCTTAGGAGTATCAGCCATGACAAATCAAGAAAGTTTTGAGTAGAAAGCACTGGAAATCCAGAAGCAATGAGCAGAGCTCAGTGGAGACTCCCTTAGCACGACGTGCGGTAGAAAATCTGAGGGACTAGAGCTCCTTCCAGGAGGGTTCTAGAGGGTGGTGCTAGCTGATTGGCTACTGGCCAAACTTTGGTCCTTTTTACATAAGGACGCGGATAGCTTGCTAGGCTAAGGCCCTTTGGGGCCTGTTACTCTATGTCTTCTGGACATTGCTTTATTTACCGGTGACTCCCATCCTGACGGGGAATGATTCAGGCATGTGAATCTATGAAAGATACCCTAATACTGGATAAACATCTGTATCATAACTTGAATATCCTGGACTCGCCACTTGGGAGGACAGGCCCGAAACTGCATTGTCCAGAACCGCTCCAATGAAAGGGAGCTTCCGAAAGGAAGTCAGGTGTAACTTTGGAACGTTGATAGAACACCCCACTGAAAGCAGGAAGTCCACCAGTTCTGACAGGTGAAGACTGGCACTCCTGATCTTGATCTCCGCAGATAAGATGCAATCACCTCAATTACCTTGGCAAACACTAGAGGGGCACTAGTAGGGCCAAAAGGGGGCACAGTGAACAGAACTGTTTGTGGCCCACAGTGAACTGCAGGTAATGCCTGTGGGCAGGCAGGACAGGAATGTGGAAATCTGCGTCCTGCAAGTCCAACTTTACTATTCAGTCTCCCAGGTCCAAGACAGACAGGACTTGAGCAAGCGTGAGCACTCTGAATTCTTGAGGAAGAAATTGAGGGTTGAGGTCTAGGATGAGACTAAAGACTCCATCCTTCTTGGGCACCAGAAAGTAGCGGCAATAGCAAATAAGACCTACGTCTGCACCCTCTATAGCTCGCTTGGCCAAGAGAGTAGTCACTTGGTCCTCCGTCAGCCTGTAACAAGCAGGTGGCATGGGTGGAGGGAGATCCATGAAGGGGATGGAGTATCCCCTGCAAATAATTTGCAGAACCCATCAGTCTGATATTGTAGACCTCTAGTGGTGCAGGTGATTTATCCTGCCTTCGAACTGGGTGCTCATGATGGTAAAAGGGCAGACAAAGGGTTTGGAAGATACGGGTACAGGGGTGGGGTGTGTAATGTCCCGACTACAGGCTGCCTGACCCATTGTTTGTGGGTAAAGCATCCTCAGCCCTGAAGAGGAAAAAAAGCTTGCATTCCGTGGTGGCTGGGCAGGTATAGATGCGAGTGGAAGCCCCTTCCATGGCTCTGAAAAGAACGACAGGCGGATTGAGGGTGGAGAGGGACTATGGAAAGGCTCCAGGACCTGGCTATAGCCCTGCTGCCGTTAATGCTCAAGCACTGAATCTACCTGTCTCTGAAGAGAAGGGAAACCATCAAAGGGCATAGGCGTCCCCTGAAAAGCCACTTTTCAGCCAGGCATGGCACTGTAAGGCCAATTTCGATAAAAACCTCGTTTCTCAGCGAGTCTGTGGTATCCAGTCCACATCTGATCATGAAGTTAATGCATCTCTCCCATTGGCAACAGCCTGGGAGCGTATGACTCGGGCCTCCTCTGGGACCATTGGCAGCACCTGCTCAACCGATTCCCATAGAGGAGTGTAGCGGCCCAAAATACACTGTGTTCACGGACTGTAGTACCAGTCTGATGGAAAACATCTTCCCTGTGTCCAGCCTCTTGGATTCCCATCTGGTGAGGTGGGGAATGCACCAGGATTTACATGAAGCCGGGAATTGGACCACCAAGCTCTCTGGGTAGGGTGTTGTGTGAGGAAGTTGGGTGTCCCGGGGGTAGGTTGGTGGCAGAATCGTTCTGTTGACAGGAACCTCTGTGCTGCGCTTGGACCTAGTCCTAAGCAGGAAGTCTGTAATGGCCTTATTAAATGAGAGAAGCAATTCTGGGCAGGGACACTTCTGGCTCAAGCACCTCCATCAAGACGTTAGTCTCGATTGCCATGGAGGGCAGGCTAAGGTCCAGGACCTTCGGCGCCCTTCTCACCATTGTAAAGGACTCTTCCTCCGTCACCACAGTAGGGGAAATAAGCATGCCAGTATCGGGAGAAGAGACCAGTCCTCTGGTCTCAGACAAGTCACCAAACCAGTCCATTTGGGGATCCAAAGGCTTGTTTGTATTCCTCCAGGTTCAGCAACTCCTCCCAATTCTCCCTGATTCCTAGCCCATAGAAATAGGGGCTTGGGCTCCGGCCTGGAAGACATGGCTCCGGTCGGCACTGGAGATGGTGTCAGACTAGGCCCCTCAGACTCCGTTTGAGTCTGGTATCAGAATGGGAACAGGGGGGGTGAGGGGGGGGCAGACGGACGAGCTGGGAGCACAGACATCAGGACCAGCATCCAGGGAAGGTCGAGGTTGTACAACCAGCACCTGTCCGACTCCATACCGAACCAGCAAAGCCCTAAGGTGCAAGGGCCCTCAAGTATGAGGAGCATGGCCTCAACTTTAGGAGCTGAGCGGGGGTCGCTCTAGCTTCTAGAAACTCTGGAAAGGATGGAGCTGACCCAGGCGCTGGCTCAACTGCACAGACCAGGCTCATATGGAGACAAGCCCTGGTCTAGTTCGCCACAGGACGAGGCAAAGACCAACATCCCTTTGACTTCTTACTAGTCTTCTTGCGGGGGAACTTACTCAAGTGGCCCAACAACCAAGTACGACAAAGAATTCAGGCTCTGTGACTAATCCCGGGACCTTCCACTTGACTGGGGTAGAGACCATTGCGGGGTCGAACATCAGGCAGCTAGGAGCTTAAGGGACTGGTTCCTCCAGAACTTGGGCTGCATGGCGCAGCAATTGCTACAGGCCTTCGTGTCATTGTCAAGTTCAAGGCACCAGAGGCATACAAGATGTGGGTCTGTCGCCGAAATATGTCGAAGGTACGGCGGGGCATGAAACTGGCCTTCATAGTGGACATACCTGCCACATCAGGAAAAACTACTCTCAAACTGAATGTCGAAAAAAGCAGTAGAAAAGTGATTGGGTAGTTCCCTTCAGATCTGTCCTGAATAGCAGAAAGAAAAGAACTGGCGTCAGCACCCAGGACTGGCACCTATATAATCACCACGCATGACACTTTCTGCGGTCTGTGAAGTCAACATGTGGAGCCGGACGATGCCTCCCACCGGTGCAGAGGGGTACTGCTGAAACATTTCCAGATCCAGTCTGATGCCTGGGAATAATTCTATAGCAAGGAAATCTGCAGCTAGAAGTGTATCAGATGTGTGTTTATAAGAAAAATCAAGTGCAGTATTGAATAAAAAACATTATCTCTAGAAATTGTAGCAGTGAGGTTGAATAGTTTATGCGAGAAGTAATTTGAACACACCTAGACAGGCATTTTGTGGGGTCTTGCCTACAATACCCTTGACAGTGGCATGACTTTTGAAGACAATTGGTTGTATTGAAATGCCCAAGAATATAGTAAATAAAAAAATTCCGTTAAAGGTCTGTAAAAGGTTTTATGTGCCTATTTTGTGGGAGACTGTCAAAGTTACATATTTCAGCCTCTTCCCATACATCCCATTGAAGTACTCATTTATCATTGGCTGTGTATGCCCCACAAAGGGGCCTCGGGTAAACACAAGTGCCTGCTTTCACATTTAGCATGCATGATTGGGTTAGAACCTTGTGGGGTCCCTGTACAGCAAGTCCAGTTTGCCCCATGTGTATAGCAAATGTGATCTCAATTCAAGCCCACATTGGCTTACTGCTGCCAGAGGTTAAGAATTGTGAAATGTGGGCCAAGTAATGTGCCAGGTAGTTTGTTGAAATAGGACAAAAAACATTTGCTGATTGCTGTACACATCCAGCTAAGAGGGTTGTAGTCTGTCTTGCCAACCCCCAAACACATTTTCTGATGATCAAACACATTTCCAATAATTTGCTATTTGGTGTAAGGAAGGAAAACATTATGAAAACAATTATATTATTAATATTGAAAAAGTTAATGTCAATTTGAACAATACATTTCCGCACAACAACGAAATTGCATCTTTGACAAATTCACCCATTGGAAACTCCATGCCAACCCAGACTCCGGAATGCATAGTTAAGCATGCCCGGAGACTCATGCCAGAAGTCACTGATTGAAAGAGCACATGTGGGGTAGCATTTAGCCAGCATACAAATGCGTAAACAGGAAATCCAAGATCAAACCCACAGATGGGTGCAGCAATACCACAATGGTCCAGGGAGAATGGCCCCAAGAAAGCACACATGGCCAGAGGGGTGTCGCTTACCCAAAACACCGTAAAGTCAGATGCCACAAAGTTAGGAAAACTCCACCAATCAGGACACAGCGATCACGCACTCCCCATACCAGACATCTGGATATGTTATCTACTAGCCCCATTGTGTCCACGCAAGGTTGAGGGCCACCTGGATTCTTCATCCAAACATTTATGGCCCCCAAACAGCAGTCCACATTTCTTTCCAAGAAAGGACTGGTGGGACCATTTTATTACACCCAAAAAACTTTATAGAAGTCTATATTAGACAGATTGTAAATTGAGACAATCCTCAGGCCCCATGTCTAACTCTTCTCCCAGCCACACTGTTTAATTAAACAGTTTCCATTTTGCCAATAATTGCTGTTCAACATTTTGGTGAGCCAGATATGAGCAGATTGGTACTTTGAAACCAAATGTAGCCAAAGGAAAGGACGGATTTATATTTGCGCAACAAGCAATGTGAGCAGACACCACAATTGATTGGAAGTTCTGCTGAAGCTGCAGGGCCGTAGCCGTCCTGAAGCAGCCATAACAGAGGGTAAGAGTCTACATCAGAACGTTAGTAGAGCATGTGGCGTACAGAAAAAGAGGAGCTCACAAAATTTACCTGAGCACCCTGCCGCTGACAAATATTACCTATTTTATGTGTCCTAGCTCAGTAGTAACAAGGCGGCCTCAGAGGCGATCTCGCAGAAGTCACCTTTTTTCGACAGTTAGCATGCTAGGAAAGGTGTATATGTGTTGTATTTATTGTCAGAGTCGACACCCCAATCTTATTTTTTAGTCTCAAAGGGTTTCTCAGTGCCACCGGTTTACCATCACCGTATATGAAAGTAATGCGGTGTTGGTCACTTGTACCGCTAGGCGCAACTCAGATGATGCACTTTTTCCACTGGGCATCACATACTATATGCTTGGACCACCGCGTGATCGATGGTATGCTTAGTCCCTGGCTGGGATTCGGGCTTTTAGGGAAAAAGATTTGGACCTGTAGGAAATTGGTTGTAACTAGTGTTTGGGCAAGAGGGGCCTGTGGTTAAAATGATTTCCTTTTTTCCGCAAACTATTCTTTGTCACGGAGCAGATAGCGAGAGACTATCAGGTTCACTTAGTACTGTGTACCACACAGAGCTTCCCCTGGTCACAGGTTAGTATACGCTAGGAGCGGGCTGAGAATTTTCTGACAGTAATTTTTATTGTTTTATGGTGTAGATCGCTTGGACCGCTGGGCATGATAGAGGGTATGCTTGGCCCTGCGTCTAATACACGGTGCAATTGATTGTGCTAGGCGCTTGGACCGCTGGGCGCTATACAGAGGATACGCAAGGCCCTAGGTATGATACAGGGTGCAAAAGGTTGATGTGCAATAGGTTGATGTGTGATGTTTTGCTGGCAATAGTTCAAAACCATGGTTTAAATAGGTTTTTGTCAACAATTTAATGTTCCATATGAAGGTGCTGCTATTTCTAACAACCTGTATTTGACAAAGCAATAATCGGTCAGATGCTATTTTTACTAACCACTGCATTTCTTCTAGGTTGTAACCTTTCATTTGCATTGTGTTTATGAAACATTCATGTTGAATTTTTTGATGCATCTGTAGATAACACCGAGCTCAAAATAGCGTAATTAGAAGCAGTAACCCAGTGCATATTTCCCCCTGTAATTGAGAGTCTAAAAAGACAATGTTAAGGTAGTTAATCGTCTAAATTGCCAAAGTGATCATGGAGAGACTATTAAAAACACATGCAAAGCAGAAACTCCATACAGGCTAAAAATGCAAGGTTTGCCAAGAATGGCATGCACACACGAAGGGAAATACATTTCCCTAGCCAAAGGAGGGAACTTTTGACACTAACATACTTGAACACATTAGAACACACATACAAACCAAATACACAGGTCAATAGATAAAAGGGAGGCATTATTAGAACTATGGGTCATCTTCGAGGAAGCCCAGATCGACAGTCCTGCACTACTAACAGCAAACAAGGGTATTCCAATCCACCGATAGATGCCGAACGAGCGGTTAGATCCAGACATGAAAGACTAAGTTGGGAACCCTCGGGCAATCAGGACAGCATACTGTACACGCAGTGATCTCGCGCTTCGAATCTGGACACATTATCTACTTGCTGCATTGTGTCCACGCAAGGTCGAAGCCTATCTGGATTCTACATCTAAATACTAATTTCCGGCCCAAAAGACAGCGGTACGAATATCTTTTAAAAAACAGGACTGTGGAACCATTTTATTACTCCCAATAAACCGAATACAAGTTTGTTAGATAGATAGTATATTGACAGTCCTCAGACCCTATGCCTATAACTGTTCTCCCAGCAGCACTGTTTGAACTAACTGTTACCGTTCAGCAAAACGACTTGTCTTTCCAAGGTATTTCATGTTCAAGTAACTATCTTTTTGACACCAACGTTGACTGCCTGTACCTGGTCCCAGATACCCAACCAAAAGGGAATATCCATCTATCCATCTCTATATCTATATCTTATCTACTGGCAGTCGCCAGTAGATAGTTCTAGTTAGGACCTATTTTCCATAGGAAATCCGCAACATTCTATTCCCAAAAAGTCTGGCGCCGGTTGATGAATCCTTGCGAAATTTTCCAAACTTTTGGCCAGCTCCGCTCCTACACTGAAAGATTCGCTGTGATCCGTCAATGCAATTTCCCATAGGATCTGTTGTCGCGGCTACAGCCCGAACCGCTGAAATGAATGACACCAAATTTGGCAAAGAGGTAGTCCTCAGTTCAGACTCGTGCCTTTTGCATAAATGGTGTGAATCTGTTCAGTAGTTCCTGAGAAAATTAGGTTAAAAAAGTTATTGATTTCTATGGCCGGGGACGATCCGCGGACCCTACCCGCACCGTAAGCGCACCCTCCACGAACCGAGCACGTACCCTCCCGATCGCGCGCTGAATGCTAATTGGCTGTCGAGTGTCTACATTCGAAACCAGGCACTGTTGGCGGCCATTTTCTGCCTCGGTAGAAGTGAGGCTGAAGAAGCAAGGGTAATAAGTGTGTAAAACATAAAGGGGGCAGAGTGGAAATACTTTGACCCTCTAGAGGTGCTTAGGGGGTCTCAGAAGGACGCCCTGGGGCCCCCTTTTTTTTTTAAAATAGAAAAAAAGGCGAAAGGCGCGCATCCTATCTCGTTGGGTGCACGGATTCTCTTGCGTTGGGTGCGCGCATCCAAGGAATTTTTTTTTGAAAAAGACAAGAAATCATTGGTTGTATGACAACTTTCTACACTGAAAGGTAGGGTGTATATTTCTGTTTTTTAAAGGCATTATTCTTATTGATTAACAAAAACTGATTGTAAGAAACATTATATATGATAAGCTGATACGTTGAAAAGTCAAGCATACTTGCGGTCTTGTTTAGCAACATTGTGTGCTGAACTTGTGAACTGTGTGCTCAGTGCAGTGTTCCATGACCTGTTTCTATGGTAACGGGCAGAAGGCAGATTGGGGGAAGGGTTGAAATGCATTTCATATGGAAAGGGTTGAAATGTTTAACCAATAGAAATGGGTTTGCTTTTGAATTAATGTGTGAAGGATTGTGATTTGATGTTTACATGTATATGTGTGGAAAATGAAAGGGAAACTTTTCCATTCTTTGTTTTTGCCGAGAGGTGCACAGTGCAGAGATTCTGTAAAAGAAAATCTGGTATGACTGATATACTTCTTAATCTACAAAACAACTTGAAAGGGGAGTTATTTAATTGTGAAGGTATGTATGTAGACTATTTTGATTTTAATCAGACTAATGTATTTCTCCTGCTAAAGTGTAGGGAGTACTTTTTTTCTCTACAATCTTATTGACTGTGTGTGCATGTAGAAACCATTCTGTGATAAGCATTTGTGTTTTTCATGTGTTTGCAGACAGATAACTGTGCTGTTTTTATATTTTGGTAGAATTAGAAACCAGTCATTGTTTATGAATTTGTGAAATGAGTTGTGTTTCTATACTAAAATGTAGTACTCCTAGATGAAGAAATGTGTTTTGGTATAGTGCAAGGGATAGTGTTTGTCTAGAATCACACAGTGAGTATGTGGGCATTTAAGAACCACTGTGAGAGAAGCATTTGGTAACATCGTGTATCTGCTGACAGATAACGGTTTAAAACCGGTCATGTTGTCAAGTTTTAGTAGCATTAGAAGCCAGTCTTCGCTTATGCATTGATAAAAATGAATCATGCTTGGACACTAATGTGCTGTACTATAATATGTAGATTGTGTGTAGTCTCCTTGCCCCTTGCACAGTAGTGAATGAGTTTTTGTAAGCTGCTAGGGATAGTGTTGCTGGTCTAGAATCACACTGAGTGTGTGCATTTGGGAACCACTGTGAGAAGTATTTGGTAACATAGTGTATTTGCTGACAGTTAACTGTTTTAAAACCGGTCTTGTCGTCAAGTTTTAGTAACAGTGGAAGGCAGTTTTTGCTTATGCTTTGATTAAATGAGTCAGGCTTTGACACAAAAGTGCAGTCCTGAAATATGTAGATTGTGTGCAGTTCCCTTACCACTTCCACTGTAGTGAATGAGTTGTCTTGAATCACACAGAGTCTGTGTGCATTTGGGAATCACTGAGAGAAGCATTTGGTAACATCGTGTATTTTCTGGCAGAGGACTCTTAAAACCGGTCATGTTGTCAAGTTTTAGTAGCATTAGAAGACAGTCTTTGCTTATGTGTTGATCAAATGAGTCATGCTTTGACACTAATGTGCTGTACTTAAATATGTAGATTGTGTGCAGCACCCTTACCTCTTCTAGACTAGTGAATGAGTTTTGGTAAACTCCTAGGATAGTGTTGATTGTCTAAAATCACACTGAGTGTGTGCATTTGGGTAAGGATTGTGATAGAAGCATTTGGTAACCGTGTATTTGCTGACAGATAACTGTTTTAAAACCGGTCATGTTGTCAAGTTTTAGTAGCTTTAGAAGCTATTCTTTGCTTATGCATTGATAAAATGAGTCAGGGTTTGACACTAAAGTGCAGTTCCATGTACTACTCTCTTCTCTGTGCCAGAACTGAACATTTAAAAGTTTTACCCAGACACTGTCCTAGCAGTAGTCTGATGATTTAGTCAGTTTCCAAGTACTCATGTTGTGAACCATACATTACCACATAGACTGCTTCAAATGTCTATGCAGTATGCATGCAGTCTTCTAACATACTATACACTTGTCTTTCACATCTTCAATTCCCTAGTCAGTATCCATACAGTCCAGCAGACATCCTGTCACTCCCTTTGCACTCCTCTAGTGACCCATTCAGTACCAAGTACTAATCCATTCACTGTGTCAAAAGCCAACCACTTATAAATTCACCCAGGCACTCTTTGCTGTACTATAATCATTCCGTCAGTTCCCAAGTAATCATTCAGTGAGCCGGGCCTTAGCACATAGACTGCTTCAAATGCCTATTCACTATGCATGCAGGCCTCTAACCACCTACACAGTTATCTTTCACACCTTCAATTCCCCAGTCAGTATTCATACACTTCTGGCCAACACCCTGTTACTCACCCAGTGTGTCTCCTTATAGTACTGTAATCATTGTCAGTTAACATTTAGTCTTTTAGTGAGGTAGGCTTTAGGGCATGAACTGCTTCAAAGTAGTATGCACTATGCATGTAGTGGTTTAACCATCGTCACACTTGTGATTCAGGGCTATAGTTTGTCCGTTTTTATATAAAATGTGTTTGTACAGTAATGGAATAGTATAAATTTGAAAGTTAAGATACAGAACAGGAGTGTTTTTCATCCGTTTGCACTCTTCTTGTGCAAGATTGTTTGGATGAAGGGTCCTTAGGTGTTTCATCATACTTGCCGTGCGAGTATTTCTTGTTAGGATCCCCTCGCAACAATTCTTTTGCACATCTTGCACGTGACCAAGGTGGCATTGATCTTTGTTTGCCCCTCGGGAAAAGTAAAACATTTCCACAGCACTGAAGAAAAACATTGTGGGCGTGGTGCCTCCTCCAAAAATTCATCCTTAGATTCGGTGACTATTTTAAAGCGACAACATTTACAGTTTTTGTAAGTTAAACTTATAAAATTTTGTTAGCCGTAAGCATTTTATATATCTGTGATTTGTATCTTGTAGTATTTTGCTGAAAATAGCATGTTTTTTTTTAACAATCTTTGATTGTTTTTTTTTTTTCCCGATGTTAAGTGATGAGTACGATTGAAATCACTATTTTTAGTGAAATTCAATATATTCTGAGAACAGCAAAAAAGGCAAACAAATTACTTTGCGGAAATTATGCTGTGTTGTAAAAAATGTATTACATGTTATAATTTTTTCCTTTTCTTTCACAGATCCAAATTTAAAAATTAGCAATTTATATGAATTTAGATTGCAATGAAAATCTGAAAAAAATGTATACCATTTTTTATTGCTATTACTGTGAAGGTAAGTTTAACTAAGTCTCAATATGCAGAATGAGGTCTGCAAGAAGCTACAAAGTTGAAACAAGTTTCTAAAAACACTGTTTATACCTATGTAGTTTTGAAATCTGACCATAATAAGATATCATGTGACCTGCAAAAAAAGATTTGAGGGGTTCATAATATTTCCCATTGTAGCTATTGAAGGACCACAATCATTTCAATCATTCTTCTTTGAATATCTTTGCAGACAAAACTCTGTGCTTACCTTCTATCATTCGCAAGGAATTTTAAAACTGGAAATAATGTCACTTTTTGTAACAGTTATTGCGCAAGACACTTTCATATTTACAAAGAGAGGAAAAGGCACTCTGTGCATTTTTTATACTCCATGTAAATACAACCTCATTATGCACACCAGCTTGCGTTGAAAGGGTGTTATACAAGTGTTTACATGATTGCACTGAATACTCATAGAACAAGACACATGTCTAGATTTGTCAAATCAAATCTCGCTGTGTGTGAATGCTGCACCATTCTAAAATTGGTGTAGGAAAGCACAACAAGGAGAATTGTTTTCATTTCTCTACATTTTTATATCTTCAATGCATGCTACAATGCTCAGCATACATCGAAGGAGAAAAATGCCTTTACTGATTGTTTTTGTGCAGGAAGGTGTACAAAAACAAACAGCACATGACACAGGTACCCTTGCACCATAGTGCAAGGATATCTGTGTCGCCACATGGCTGCAGTTTAAGCAGCAGTGCAGCGAGAAGCCTAGATTTGCAACATATTTATGTACATATGTTGCATCCCTGTGCTTCGGAAGTACTACAGCACACTGCAGTTAAAAAGGTTACTGTGTGATGCTGCAGCACTTCCTCATAGTTCTGCACTTATACATTCACCATACGCTACTAATGCATTCAGTCAATTACATACTACACATACATTCATCTAAACTTTCACTAAAAGAAATTTAGCTCTTTTTTTAAAGCAGGAAAGTTAGTTCTTACAAGAACTTTTTTTTCCTTCTTTCATATTTTTGGGGGGGTTTTCTAAACAATTTATTTTGTTTGGTTTTCCTGCAAAAACAAAAAACAAATCAGGAGGAACCAAACAATGAACTTCAGGGAACAATAATAAAAAAAAATTGCAAATGTGAGTTTCTTGCCGGCGGCAGATCAGATCGATCGACTGTCACCGTAGCACAAAGACGCATTGCACTTAGTGCAGAGCACTTTTAAATATTGAAATTGAGGACGGATGTCCAAATTTTGGGCTGATGGATGCACTCTAGAAGTGCTCGGCTGCGATGAGGTGGAAGGTGCAGGAGTGTCTCTCATCCGTCTGCATTCTTCTCGTGCAAGATTGTTTGGATGAAGGGTCCTTAGGTGCTTCATCATACTAGCCGTGCCGCACGAGTATTTCTGGTTAGGATCCCCTCGCGACAGCACTCTTTTGCAAATCTTGCATGTGACCAAGGTGGCATTGGTCTTATTCTGCCCCTAGGGAAAAGTAAAAAATTTCCACACCACTGAAGAAAAACGTTTTGCGTGGTGCCGCCTCCAAAAATTCATCCTCAGATGTAGGAAGAGATGCAGGTGATGCCTGCTGCCCTGAAGCCATTTTTAGTTGAAAAAAGTTAAAGCTAAGTGTAAACTTAGTCTAAAAAAATCTTCTCTGCAAAGAGATGCTCCTCCAAAGAAGGTCAAAGAAGAATCATTGAATTGGGTGGGGTCTTTCAATAGTTAGAAGAGGAAGTGTAATGACCCAATCAAATCTTTTTTTGCAGGTAATGAACCAATCAAATCTTTTTTAGCAGGTCACATGGGATCCGCGCACCCTGCGCATAGGCAGCACGCACCAATCGCGTATCCGCGAAATTGAATAAAAAAAATTATAGGATTAGATGTAAAAATATATAAGTTTTAAGACTGGTTTAGAGTTTGTCTTCAATTAATATTCACATGAAGTAGATATATATATATATATATATGTGTTTCTTAAAATGTTAAATATTTCGCGGGATCCGCGCACCTACTGCGTCAGACGCAGAGGACGCATCGCGGAAGTACGTAAACGTCGCGTTACGTACATCGAATGTGTTGCGTATAGGCTGGGAGTCACGTACCGGTCGCATTGCGAGTGCGCACTAAACACGTACCCAACGCATACCATGCGCGGATGCTAATGAGTAGGGATCGAGAATGGTGCGCGGATCCAAAAACATTGCAAAAAATATATATAAAATAAAGTTTTGAACATAGTTAAAAAAATATGTTTCAAAAACCCAATAAAAACAAATATTTAACTTTTAAAAGAATACATTTAAAAAATAAATTTTAAAAATGGTGATAAAGAATAAAAAAAAAACAATGAAATTGACACTGAATTTGAAAAATGTAGAAATCCAATGAAAATCATTAAACATGATATCTTGAGATAAGTTATAGATAGGAATTAGCATTTAAAAAACCTTTGAAATTCACTGAAAAAACCATAGGTATCATCCACGTTATAGTTTGGAATTGGCATTTAAAAAACCTTTGAAATTCACTGAAAACATAGGTTTCATGCACGTTATAGTTAGGAAATGGCATTTAAAAAACCTTTGAAATTCACTGAAAAAACCAAAGGTTTCAGAGGCGTTCTAGTTAGCTGGACATTTCCCTCATACAAAACCCTAGAAATTCCCCTGTTATAGTTAGTTCAGCTAACTATAACTCGCGGCCCTGCAATGCACTGCTGATGACGTCACATATTACACTCACGACATGGTCAATGACATCACTGATGACATCTCAAATGACATCACTGATGACGTCATCCATGTGATAAATTACTGCATCTTCTCACACCCTAATATAACCTTTGATACACCGACTCAAAATTTCAGACGGCCATTTTGAAAACCATAGATACTCCAAAACCAATAACTACATACCCACTCATTGACTCTTAGGTCTACATACACCTCCACTCACTCACCTGTACAGTCCCTCATACTTAGTCACTCAGTACAGGACAATCATATGCATTTATACACCTATATAGACACACACACACCGCCAATCCTCCATTGAGGTACAGACACCCCTAGTCAGTCATGCAAACCTATACAGTTAAACACACTTAAGTTCACTTACTCATAAAAATACTAACAAATTCTGACGCTCTTATACAATTACTGATACAAGCACACACTCCTCCATACAGCCACTCCCACAATCACACACGCTCATAGTTAAATATTCTTACACATACACTGTTTCACATATGTAGTTACTGACATGTACAACTGAGATATACATTCAATCACTAACACCCTTACATACAGTCACCCAACCATACAGTCCATCACAGATGCACTCTTAAAACCATGCACCCGCTGAATCACCCACTCACATCTATGCACAGAGTCACACACACCCTACCCACACAAACACTCAGGCACCCATACAGATACTCCGACAACCAATCAATAACCCATATAGACACTCCTAGCTATTCACAAAACCATGCAGCCACTTATACACCAACACACAGACACGTACAGACATTCACACACTTTAGTCACTAGTCTGCAGTAAGATGCATTTAATGACTCACTTGAGTCATTTACGCACCTAGAAAATCACCCATTCACACACTTATACAGCAACCCATTCTTCCATAGGCCTTTCACTATAAATATATAAAACATATTTAAACATTTCAGAAAAACACACATTCACTGGATGAGGTCATCAGTGATGTCACTGACCAGGTCATGAGCGATGTAATATGTGACGTCATCAGCAGTGCATTGCGGGGGCGCGAGTTCTAGTTAGCTGAACTAACTATAACAGGGGAATTTCTATGGTTTTGTACGAGGAAAATGTCCAGCTAACTCGCCCCTGAAACCTATGTTTTTTTAGTGAATTTCTAAGGTTTTGTAAATGCCAAATCCCAACTATAACGCCCCTGAAACCTTTGTTTTTTTCAGTGATTATATATATATATTCACTTAAAAAACCATAGGTTTCACACATGTTACAGTTAGCTGGACATTTCACTCGTAAAAAACCAATGAAATTCCCCCGTTATAGTTACTGCAGGCAACTAACTCACGCAACCTCAATCCTCTGCTGATTACGTCAGATATTACATCACTGTATTTAGACACTTATTTACCCATGTCTTCTTCCATTAATCTTTAGCTATACATATATTACAAATATTTATTTTTCATAAAGACACATATGTCATCAGTAATGTAATATCTGACGTCATCAGCAGAGGATTGCGGTCGCGTGAGTTATAGTTGCCTGCAGTAACTATAACGGGAGAATTTCATTGGTTTTTTTACGAGTGAAATGTCCAGCTAACTATAACATGTGTGTAACCTATGGATTTAAGTGAATTTGCAAGGTTTTTTAAATGCTAATTTTTTAACTATAACGTGTGTGAAACCTATGGTTGTTTCAGTGAATTTGTACGGGTTTTTAAATGCTAAGTTATGTATTTATTAATATTTTTTTTTCAGGTTTTTCACTGTGCGCGCACCGTGATTTTTTTTTTTCAAATCGCGAGGTGCACGCACCCTGCGCGCGCTTTGCGCACCGTGCGCGCGCGCTGTGGGCGCCCGGTGCGCAAAGCGCACCGAGCACCCACGGTTCGCAGTGCGTGCCGTGCGCGCAGGGTGCGCGCACCTAGATATATTTTTTTTAATAGTTTTTTTCTCCCTTGGGGGTCCTTCTGTGACCCCCTGACCAAGGCTAGGGGGTCAGGAACTGTCCACTCTGCCCCCTTGTCACGTTCGCCACCTTTTTTTTTCACCCCCTCAGACTGCGAGAGACAAAATGGCGGCCGACACTTCCTGGTTTCGACCGATTCGAATGTTTACCGACATCTAACAACCAATCAGAACTGCGCTCGCGCAAGGCAGGGTGCGCGCACAGTGCGCGCACAGTGCGCGCGTATAGATATTGATATGCTTTTAAATGCTATTTTCTCAGGAAATACTGAACAGATTTACACCAGACCTGCAAAAGGCACTTCCTTGACCTTATGGCTACCTCTCTGCCAAATTTCACGTAATTCTGTTCAGCAGTTCGGGCTGTAGCTTTGTCTAAATGTCCTATGGAAAAATGCATGGGGAAAACGCGTTTTGGGCCCCCCCCCTTTTTCTCGGCCCCCGCTTGACGAATCACCCCGAGACTTTCAGGGTAGGAGCTGAGCGGAGCGCCCCATTAGTTTTGAAAATTTCGCGAGGATTCGTCAACCGCCGCCAAAGTTATTCAAAATAGAATTTTGAGATTTCCTATGGAAACTAGGTTGTAACTATAACTATCTACTGGCGACTGCCAGTAGATTATATATATATATATATGCTCTCACCAAGAGGTTGAACATCATGCAGTACTCTATTCCCGAGGCTTCATTTGGTCAGAATTCCCAGGCTCTTCAGATTGGTCGGGACACAGTGAAGAGTCCCCAGGACTGCACTGGTCGTTAACCTAGAAATTAAGTCTGTTCTTTGTCCACCAGACGGAACCCACGGAGTTGAGAAAATATTCACTCAGGCCTTTGTGGTGATTGACTGTACTGGCTTCAAGAGCATGAAAATAATCTTTCTGCACATAAGGATTTTCCTACACCATACTGGCTTGACAATGCCCACAGCAGAGGCCAATTGACTAATCTGAGTAGCCACAGGTTTGAGAGCAAAGACCAAAACACGTGGTGCTAGAGGCAACCCTTGAAGAGTATCTCTGTTGATGGGGAACTTGTCAGGTGAAGCCATTAGAGGAGTCCTGTGCTACCAGCACACTTAACTTACAAACCCTGATCCCAGTCCACCTCTAGCTCTGAAGAGGTTGACACTTCACCCAAACTTCGCCCAACGAGGACCACTTCCTCCTCTGCATGCATCCCCGAGCTGCAAATGTGTGCATGTTCTTTCCAAAGGGCCAGCCAGGCACAAAGGCAGCATGAGTAATGTGGGTCAGTGAAGGCCCACCTAGTCTATTAGCAAGGACACTCACCAGTATCTTAAGCAATAAAACAGGTCGGGAGAGTGTCTTCTATGAATGCAGGAATAAAACTATTCACAGCGGTCACGGCTGTTCCAATTCCAAAAACATCTTCCAGAAATTGGAAGACATTTGACTTCATAGTAAGCTATTGGTAAACAGTCTCTTCCTGAAACCTTCCCTATGTTTATGTCATCAATGGCCCTTCTCCATCTCTTGCACAGAGAAGCTATCAAAATTAGTGGCCTGTTTCTCATCTAGATGCAGTAAGACCAAGTCCTCGAAAAAAAAGCCTCCTCTTATAGGGTGGTTAGTCAGAAAAAAAGCTTAAATCAAAAGATAGACTAGTGTGGAAGGTCTACTTCCTGGTTGGTATTAACAGTTGAATATTAAACCTTGCCTCTTGCTGACACCTGCAGCGTCAAAAGTCTACAGGCCTTTTCATCCGTTCATGTTCTCTAATATATGTAAAGCAGCTATGGCTCGATTTGTAAAAAGTGTTTTAAGTGCTTATTTCATCCTGCCAAATTCTTGTAATAGTGGGTGAGCCATAGCATAATCTGGACAGCTACCAAAATGAGACCACTAGTGCAGTCTGGTCTTCTCAGTCCTTGCGTTTAGGAAAGGTTTAATGCCTCAATACAAGTCCCCCATGTAGGTTTTATTCTCCGTTCATTGTGTTTATCTGAGAGTACCTTCACTGTCCTTAAAAGTCTGAGATGGGAGCTTAAATTTTTTTTTTGCCAAGTTGTTTTTATGCATATTCATGTGCGTTCAACATGTGGGTGACACCAACGCCATGGCTAAGTGCACATGAATGGCAACCTAAAGTTTAGTCAAGGTGCAATATAATGCAGTGTCCCAAAAAATAGTTAATTTGGCCACTGCTACTTTGTCCTTCTCCTGAGAAGACAGTTGGACACCTGATCTGATCTTGCCTGATTGACCGAACAGGACAGCCAGTTTAGAGTCCAGTCAGTGCAACCACACCTCCTTGGGAGGGTAAAGAGGGGGATGGAAGAATAACAGACTAGCCAATGTGAAAGATAGACCGCAACTTTTGCAAAAAGGAATGGCAATACATAGCACCAACTCGTTTGGTTAAAATGCTGTAAACAATGAGCAGACCAACAGCCTTCAATTTTCCAACTCTAGGGGGCAAAGTATTTTCTAATTGGTTCAAACAGGGTTGCTGTGAGGAGATTACGACCCAAACTTAAGCACCACTGCAGAGTAAAAGATGTGGGTGAAACCCTTAAAAAAATAATAAAAGCAATCAGAGGAGGTCTGAACAACAAAACTTGTACAGGAAGTCACAAGGCGACAGACAACATATCAAGGTATCATGGTATGGACCACATAACCTACTGACAGAAGAAAAGCACAGAACTATCAACCGAGCCTCAAAAGGGTTCAACACTGCAGCTTGACAACAAGAAAGAACTTTGCCTATCTTCCAGTGTAAACAGACTTGATGGGTGATTTTGGGTAGCCAGAATGTACATGAAACTTTCTCTTGTAATGATACTCCTAACCACATATCCCGACCATGTGCATAGATCACTCCACAGACCTTCCATCTATGAAGGGTACTGCTGTGGTAACTGACCAAAACGTACTGCAAAACAAAGCAGGCAAAATGCCCTCCCTGCCAGACATGCCAGTTAAGGCAGCCAAGTTTTGTGACTGTATGCACAGACACGCAGTCTGACAATTTACCCAGCGTGCAAACGCAGTAGTGACACCCATAACCCTAGTGGAATGGGCTGTCAGATCTTTTAGAGGCTGCTTCTTTGATAGTGCATAACAAATCTTAATGCAGAAGACCATAAGGTCTTCTGCACTGTTGACCCTTTTTTTAATTCGTTCGAGAATGCCACAAAAATCAGCCACTCAATGGTTCTTGATATGATCAATATAAAGCTTGAAGCCCTTTTGGGGTCCAGCAAAGGAAACATTTCTTATTCAAAGGGGGAGGGGCCGAAAATACCACTGGTAGAGTGATCGACTGCTCAACGAAGCAGCAAAGAAGGCTGGCAAAGTCCTCACACCAATTTGTCTAGGATAAAGATGGTGTTGGGCCGTTGCACTGAAAGTGCTTGAAGTTCACCCGACAGACACGTTGACTGAATAACAATGAGGAAGACTCTTTAGGGTCAGTAGACTCGAGATAGTTGCTATGCATGTACCAATAAATCAATCAGGGAATTGATAAGAGCGCTACTCACCGGTGAGGATCTCAAGGCGCTGGAGAGGTAGGCAGCTGGTCAGTCGAAAAGCCAGGTCTGGAGTGTTTTCCTGAAGATGTGCAGAGAGGGGCCGCGTCTGATGTCGACCGGGAGCTCGTTCCAGGTCTTTGCCGCGATGGAGAAGGCTCATCCACCCGTTCTGGCCCAGCTGATGCGTGTGGTTTCAGCGAGGTCGGCGGATCGGAGGTTCCTCTTGGGTACGTGGAAGGAGTTCTTTTGTTGAGGTATTTGGGTACAGTGTTGTAGAGGCATTGTGGGTGAGTATCTTGAAGGTTATTCTCCTCAACAGTGAGCCAGTGGTGGTCTCGCAGGTGTTGAGAGATGTGTTCTTGTCGAGGGATGCCGAGGACAAGTCCGGCTGCAGTGAGAGTAGAGACTTGCTGATTCTAGCGTAGAGGGCGTTACTGTAGTCCAGTCTGCTGGTTAGGAGTGTGTGGGTGATGGTCTTTCTTGATTCAGGGGGGAATCCGTTTGAAGGTCTTACAAAGGATGCGGAGGTGTTGAAGCAGGTGGACGACATGGTGTTGACCGGTCGTGTCATGGAGAGGGAGTAGAATGAGGTTACGGGCGTGGTCTGTGGGGGTGGGAGGGTTGCCAAGGGCGGTGGGCCACCAGGTGTTGTCCCATATGGTGGGAGAGGATCAGAGGACAAGGACCTCTGTCTTCCCCAAGTTGAGCTTCAGGCAGCTGATGCTCATACAGGATGCAACATCCTTCATTTCTTCCTGGAAGCTGAGTCTGGTGGTGACTGGGTCCTTTGTGGGGCAGGGGATAAGCTGGATGTCGTCGACAATGGAGACTATGATCAGTCCGTGCTGTCCAACTATGGCGGCAAGGGGGCCATGTAGATGGTGAAGTGTCGGGATGAGTGATTACCCTTGAGGTACTGTGCAGTTGGTCTCTGTTCAGAGAGGCAGGGTGGAAGTCTGATCATTTGAGTTCTGCCAGTGAGGAAGGTGCAGAGCCATTTGAGGGCGATACCCTGTATGCCGGCGTTGTGTTGTCTGGCTGTGAGTGTGCGGTTGGAGACTATGTCCAAGACTGCAGAGGGGTCGAGTAGGATCAGGGCCGCGGTGTGGCCTTGGTCGAGAAGGGTGCGTATGTCCCAGCGAGTAGGGTGGACTCGGTGCTGTGATTGCTGCGACATCCGGATTGGAAGGGGTCCAAGATAGAGTGCTCTTCTATTAATTTTGTTAGTTGGGTTCGGACGGTCTTCTGTGACTTTGGCGACGGTGAGGAGGGAGATGGGTCGGTAGTTCTTGAGGTCCAATGGATCTGCCGAGGGCTTCTTGAAAAGGGGTTTGACTTCTGCGCGTCATCAGGAAAAAGGTCTGCTTCGAAGGAGGTATTGGTGCGTCATAGTTCCGATGCAATAGCGACTCTGGAAGATGTGCGGAGGTCAGGGGTCAGTGGGTGCTCCTGAGTGGATGCCTTTCATGGTCTATTCGGTACCTTTGGTGGTGGCTGGGGTCCTGGCGGAGAAGGGGGGGCTGGCGTTGCTGGAGGAATAAGTGGTTTTGCCGTCTGGTGTCAGTTTGTTTAAGTTGTCGTAGAGTGACCTGATTTTCAGGTGGAGATATTAGCTCAGCTTGTTGCAGAGGTCCTGGAAGGGAGTGATGTCCGTGGTTTTGCTGGGGGGTTTGGTGAATTCTTGAATGAGTTGCTGGAGTTGGCGGTGATCTTGCTCTGGATGAAGGTCCTTTTGGTTGATCTGATGTGATTGTGGTGTTCTGTCATGGCGTTCTTGTATGTGGTGCAGTATTTGAGTTTTACTGTTTCACCACGCCTTCGAGACGTCTGCAGGTGTGTCTGGATTCTTGGAGGTTGGCGGTGAACCAGGTGGCCTTTCTGGGGCGCTGTCTGGGTTGGAGGGGTGTGAGTCTGCAGTTGGTGATCCATCTGTGTAGTTCTTCAGCGGTGAAGTTGGCGTCTGTCAAGGTGGAGGGGGCATCGCGGTTGAGGGTGAAGTTGAGGTGCTCTTAGGTGACCTTGCTCCAGTTCCTTCGCGGTGAGCACAATGTGGGTTTGTCAATGTGGAATTGAATGCAGTGGTGGACTGTCCAGGAGCTCCATGGTGTGGCTAAAGTGGATAAGGTTTCCTCCTGCGATGAGGTCAAGGGTGTGACCTGCCTTGTGGGTGGGGGCGGTGACGAGCTGTTGCAGTCTGAGGTTGGTGAGGGAGGGTGGAGAAGGTGGGGTCGTTGAGGTTGTAGAGGTGGAAGTTGAGATCTCCGATGAGTATGTAGTCCATGGGGGTGATGGTATGTAGTGGTGAACGCTGTTCAAGGTCCAGGGGGCCTGTATGCGAGGGTGCTGCGTAGGGTGTTTCTGGGCTAGTCGGGATCTGGAAGTTAAGGTGTTGGTGGAGTCCCTCGTAGTGGCGGGTCAGAGGGAGCTTGTGTGCGCGATGGAGTCCTCCTGGGCGATTGAGGCGGTCCTTCCTCTGGATCTTGTATCCGTCGGGAATGGTGGTGATAATGTCGGGCCAGAGGAGGCGTTGGTCCAGGTTTCTGTGAGGGAGACGTCTGGCGAGAGGGTGTCGAGAAGCTCCCAGATCTCTACGGCATGTCTGTGCAGGGAGCGCACGTTGAGGAGGATGCACTTCAGGGCTTCGGTGGTGTTGGCGTACGGTGACCTGAAGGGTATACACATGAGAAATGTCAAAACTAAGTTAAGGTCCCGCTGACGTATCATATAATGTTGGAGGCAACGACTTAAATCGTATTTCTTTTTTAAATATTTTTTTAAAGAACTTCACCACAGCCAGTGATTTAAAACAAAACTTAGTTTTAAAAAGTCAGCAGGTTTCAAATAATTACAGCAGCTACTAGAGAAGTTCTGCACAACCAACAAAATCAGTTGGAAACACTAGATAATGGGCATGGTATACTGCCCTTTATACCTTCCATCCTGGTAGTGACCCTGGCATAGGGACCCTTCACATTTGTCCTCCATAATCCCACCATGGGGATAAAGATATTTCCCATTTTTGTGCCAGCCTTTGCTGTGGTACATCGATTTTTTCAGCAACATGCACCAGTCCATGTCTTTCTTCCATTTATCCCCTTTGGGGTTTGACCTCACCCCCATTTCCTAGCTCTATTCCCTACTGCCAATTAAAGGGACAACCATAGTTTACTGTACTTTAGTAGGAGCTCACTGCCCCAAAACTTCAACAAGTAACATTTAGCAGTATCAGGTATTAGGCAGATTGTTGTGTCTCAATCTCCCAAACGCCATCCAATATGGCTGTAGTCTTGAGCAGCTCCATCCCACATGGAATATACTTACCTCCCTGCAACTCCACAGCTAATGATTTGCACAAGAACAGCTGGTCTGTCAAATGTAGAAAGGAAAAAACAGGCCGATAAATAAGCTTTGATAGTGGCCACTGAAAGGCCTTACTGGGCTAAAGAAAAAACAAAACGACATCCTATAGCTTCCCCCATGAGCGGTCACTGTTGTGAACACCACACCAGCTCACAAATTTGGCTCTTGATAGGACCCAATCTAATGCCCAGATGTTCCAGGTACCACACTCTCCTGGCCCAATTTGGAGCCACTAGGATGACTTGGGCCAGATAGTTTCTGATGTTCTTCAGAACTCAAGGGGGGCAGGAAGACATGTCAGACTGTATTCCTTTACAGCCTGAATGAAATGTCTCCTGGAAATTTCAATGTACAAAATTTGACACTTCATGTTCAACAGTTGAAGATATCTAACCAGAGTTCTACCCACAGCTGGTAGACACCAGGCGCCACCTCATGATGTAGACACCACCTGCTCAGTTTATCTGCTCTAGCATTCAGTGACCCTGTAAGTTGGTTAGCGATCAGGAAGATGCCCTGGCACTCCAACCCCACTCCAGTTGCACAAAGCCGGTAGGAGCCAGGACACAGTTCTGGTAAGCTTGTTGCAGTACCACATTATGGTTGTATGGTCTATGAGAATCTGCATAGCCTCACCTTGGATGTGAGGAAGGCCTTATAGCCAGACAGCTAGCAGCTCCAGCAGATTGGTGTGGGCCTGGATCTCCACCAGAGACGCGAGTCCTCTGAACTTCACCTCCCCAGATCTCCCCAGCCTGGCACTGATGTGCCCATCAGCTCCGGGGTTGAGAGGAGTGGAAAAGGAGAGGGCCCACCATTGAAGCAATTACGTTTGCGCAAACACCACTGATAATCCGGAGCTAGCTCCTCCAAGACCCCCGGTATCACGGACTAGGAGGATTAATGAGGTAAAGAAATCTCAGAGCTGCCGTCACTGTGACCAAGCCAGACCATCAAGATCATAGCCCGGATATCCTGGGTTTATTGCAGCGAAGAAAGCCTTGAATACCACGGTGTCCTGAATTGCCCCAAAGCATGGAATCCGGAGATAAAGGAATCCGGTGTGACTTAGTCTTTTTATATAGTAAACCATAACCATATCAAGAGGTCCGTCCCGGTCTGGAGGTGATCCATGATTAACTGTAGTGAGTCCACCTTCACACAGTAGCTACTCAAGGTACAGGAATACGTTTATACAGACCTTCGGAAATAGGCAACCGTCACCACTTCATTGTCAGAGTTGCTTTGTGACGCCGCAGTGAAGCACAGCAAACTGAAAATACTCCTGAACTGCAGGCCGGGTATATGCATGCTCGTCCAGGAAGTACAAGCACACTATTCGGTCAACCAGGTCCAGATCAGCTGGGATCAGAGTGTGACCAAGCATTTTTGAATGTCATTATGCAGGAAGGCATTCAGGGTACAGGATAGGCCTGAGATCCACCCAACCCACTGGCTGGGCATGCATCACAGTAGACAAAATGAAGTGGTCTGTTGTAGCATGGGAGGGGAAATAGGAAGACTTATGCCCCTGCTTGATGGACAATGCCTGCCAGACCAGTGTCCAGAGCCTCAAAAGGACTGGAGTGACTGCTGCATCATTTGCTGGGTAGGCTGTCTATGCCAGTACTCCGGAATAGCCTCTAAACTTTTGGAACAGATTTGAAAACTCTTAGAAGTCAAGGAGCACTATTGAGCTATGCTCACTTTAAAGCATTCTAACACAGTTTGCCTTCTCTCAAGAGACCGGACCCATCAAAGCACATACTGGGAGGTCAGTAAATCGTTGCCAAATGCCGTGGATCGCTAAACTGGAGTGCTAAACTGGCAAATGACAACATGCGCTTGCCAAACTTGGAGACCTATCCAAAGGAGTGGTTGGAAAGGACTTTGGATTCACCTTACTGGTCAAGGCCTGTACAATGAAACTGTGGTGGGGTGCTTTGTGAGAAAGTTCAGGTCGCCAGGCACCGCTATGTTAAGTCTCACCACCTGCCTATTCATAGGCAGACAAGAGATTGGCTGTTTGTGTGTTTTTCTAGGATGACTTCCATCACTATCTTGCAAAGGATGGCGGCCCGTTCTACACCAGACTGGCTTTCTGATGCATCACAGGTAAATGGGGAGTTAGTCTGCTCCAAGAGATTTGGTAGAATGTACTCATTATGCTCTCTACAGATTAGTTTGTGTTGGGCATAATTATCAGTATGATCTATATATTCATATGAACACTGCAATGTTATAATGGCTGAATTATTCATCTTCATCATTCTTGTAATGCTGGTATCATGATTTGTTTCGTTTCATTAATAATTGCAGCTCATCTTTTACACAAGAATACAATAGCTTCAATAGATGTTTGAAATGCTTATTTGTGTATTTCTTGCCTCTTGTCTGGTGTCTCCCTTAGGGAATGACTGAGGAAACCACAAAAGGGTAGATTGGTCTCAGTCCCCACATTGTAACACATATGTTGTCTAAACTTACAGCATTACTTAGTAGGAACCGTAGGACAGGTGGTGAAGGTGAGTGGTGTGCAACTGGTATAGGTGGTGGGTTCATGTGTAGAGGACTTTCAGCCTGGTCGGTCTTCTTTCTCTGTTTGGGTAGACTTAGAAAGCATTTTTAAAAGACAGCTGTCTTTTGGAGGGATGAATACCAGTGTGTGGAGCTCAAGTAATTATCTGGCCTGGATGAATCATAAGTTTCTACTGAATGTATTTCTTCCTGCCATCTTAGAAGCAGAGGTTCCAAGGACTCAGATCTATGGACAGTTTTTCTGGGTGCAGACGTTCCGTTCAGACGCAGATATTTTCTGCTCTGAAAAGCTCAGCTCCGATGTAGCCGGTTTCGGTCTAGACAGTGGCCAGTGGTTCAAAGCTAAAATTCTGGGCTCTGAAGCTTGACTACTTCAAAGCAGGCAGTTTTGATGACTTCTTCAGCACCGAGCTGGGACTGGGCATGTCCAAAGACTATGTTCGGTGCCTACCATTGCACGAAGGAACTGGTGGCCCAGAAATGTGTCTAGGTCGGTCTTGAACAGGAGGTTGACTCTGTGGTGGTATGCTGTGGCCGATGTTTAGGGCACACTAATCCCAGCTGGTTGAGCAGGAGGTAGATCTTGCATCTTAATTTCGGAGCTAGAGCGGTCAATGCAAGGATACTTCGCGTGACAGAGGAAAGAAATGAAAGGGCATCCGTTCCACATCACCAAGTGTACATGTAGTGGGGTGGAAGCCTAAGGATTGAAGTAACACCCCGAAGGGCGAAAGTCCAGACGAGGTAGTGGTCAATGAGTCACACTGACGAAATTGAAGCTGTCAAACCGAACAGAAGAATGGCCCGCAATTGATAAGACTGGCAGAAAGTAAGTATGAGCCGAGAAAAGTGCAGCACGACCATGTAGATCGAGTGGAAGAGCACACGTCCTAACCCACAGTGGAATAAAATCTGAAAATTGAGTCTATGACCGTGCGCATAACCAGCAAGAGGAGTCTCATGACCCGCAAGACTTTCTTTGAAGAAAAACTTGCCCGCATCCAAGCCCAACACCAGATGGCAGGATTATGCTAAGCATGTGCATATACAGCCATGCATGCCCCTTTCGAAAGTTTTGTTTTTTCGCTCCTTTCTTTACTGGTTTTGGACATTTTCTGTTTGTATTGGACTTAACAAAAAGGTCCTCATTTTGAATAGTGTCATTAGCAATGTCACGTGTTGGCCCTTGGTTCTTAATTTAATAAAACAAATTGAATTACTGAAGTCTCAAGAATCTCTACCTAAAAGAACCGGTTTATACTGTTTTGAACAGTATCACAAGCCATAAATATCAAGCCACAGTTTAAAGGTGCTGCCAAAACCAAGTGTAAGTACACAGATATTTCCACCGTTTCCTTGAAGGGACCACGCTCTATCCAGTTTCAAACTGCATATTCAATGTTGAGGCACAGCCCAAGCCTCCCCCCCCCGCCTCCCCAGGTTTACACAAATTATTCTTTGTGCAATAAATGAGGTGATGATCGTCACGTTCTCAGCTGCAGTGAATTCAAATCGCTTAGTGCCCAGAGAACACATTTCAGGGAGAGGTACTAGGTTCAGTAGAGTAAAATCTACAAAAAATACACCATCATGAACCCATGGAATATCTGGCTCAGTATGAGCAAAGTCTAAGGATAAAGCAGGATTTTGGTCCCCTTGTTTCTGCTTCGTGCACACATAAAGGGCCCAGTTAAATAGACAAACTATGAGATAAGGTGTGCCCACGCACACTACAGACTGAAAGGAATTCATTATAGGTATTCAAGTTTTATTGTTGGTGGCCCATGAACAAGCTTGAATAAAGGATATTTTTCTGTAAATACTCGGCCTTTAAAACCATTCGACACATTTATATTATTCTCCTAGTTACTCTTTTATTAGTATTACCCTACTAGCACAGGATGACTGATTATCAATATTCGCAAGTTCCACCAAGCACAGACATGAGAAAGGAAAATGCTACTCACCCAGTATGCATCTGTTCTTGGCATGTAGAGCTGTAGAGTTGCATGCTGTGCATAGCCCGCCATCTAGTGTTGGGTCCAGATGTTTACACTTTGTTTTTGTTCGAAGAAGTCTTTTCCAGTTACGAGGTAGGGGACTACTCCTTTCGGTGATCGTGCACATGGGCATCAACTCCATTGCTAGATTGTTTGCCGCAGAGGGCGATAATGGAGTTGGTAAGAGATGTCCATGTATGTATGTATCTAAGTAAGATGCAACAGGTATAGGTACCAGGAGAGGTGGGTGGGCACATGTGACTCCAGCTCTACATGCCAAGAACAGATGCATACTGGGTAAGAAGCATTTTCCGTTTGAGGCATGTGATCTGTAGATCACATGCTGTGCATAGACTAAAAAGCAGTTCTCCCAAAGCGGTGGCTAACCTGTAGCTGTTGCAGTGGTTTGAAATAGTGTACGTAGAACTGCTTGGCCCACACTATCTTGCTAACACATCTACACAATGTTTTGTGAATGTGAGTTGTAGACCATGTTGCAGCTTTGCAGACTTCTATGGGTAGGTTTCCTAGAAATGGCATAAAAGCACCTAGTTTGCGAGTGGAGTGTGCTCTAGGGGCAATTGTTTTTGCTTTTGCATAGCATATCTGAATGCATTTGACTATCCACCTTGCAATGCCTGACTGATCTTGGATTGCCTGTGGTGGAGCGGAGCAAAAGTGAAAAATAGTTGTGGAAAGGTTTTGTCCTTTCTATATATTAAAGAAAAGCTCTTTTCACATCTTAAGTGTGTAAAGCACGTTCTGCCACAGAATCTGGTTGAAGGAAGAACTCTGGCAACTCAACAGATTGGTTAATATGAAAGGCAGAAATGACTTTTGGTAGAAATTTAGGGCTGGTCCGCAGAACCACCTTGTTTTGATGTATTTGTAAGAATGGTTCTTGTATGGTTAGTGCCTGAAGCTCACCCACTCTCCTTCGAGATGTGATAGCTATGAGGAAAGCTATCTTCCAAGAAAAATTGTATTTCACATTTGTACAATGGTTCAAAGGGTGGACCCATTAGCCTGGCGAGAACAATGTTGAGATTTCACACTGGAGCAGGTGGAGGTCTTTGAGGAATGGTTCTTTTAAGTCACTCCATAAATGCTTTGATGACAGGCCCCCTAAAAATAGACAGATGACTGTTCTGTAGGTACGCAGCTATTGCAGCAAGATGTAAGCTTATTGAAGAGAAGGCTAAACTGGAACGCTGCAGATTTAGTAAATAACAAGTGTTTTGAACTGAAGCATCCAGTGATCTATTTGTTATTGCAGTATATCACAAATTGCTTCCACTTTGCTGCATAGCATGCTCTTGTGATCGGATGTCCAGCCTCTTTGATAATATTTATACAGTCTGGCGGAAGATTAAGGTAGCCAAACTAAGATTTCAGGTGCCAGATTGCAAGGTTGAGATGGCTGGGATCTGGATGTCTTATTAATCCATGGCTCAGAGTGAGCATATTGTGAGTGTGGTGTAGTTTTGATGAGGAACTACTGAGAGCTCCAACAGGGTTGTGAACCAGGGTTGTTGAGCCATGTGGGAACAAGGATTAATGCCAGGGACGCCTGTGAGCTTCCGAAAAACTAATGGAATGAGTGAGAGAGGCGGAAAAGCGTAGGCAAATATGCCTGACCAATTCATCCATAGTGCATTGCCCTTGGACAATGGGTGTGGATGTCGGGATGCACAAGTTACTTACCTTCGGTAAAGATATATCTCCAAGAAACATTAGTAGTGATAGATTCCTTACCTTAGAATTACTCCCAGGCGTAAGACTGTATCTGGAAAGTTTGTCAGAAGTACACCTGTGCATCGGTAGGCGTCGAGCGGCTCCGCATGAGTTGTTGGCATCGAGATGATGTATCTGGAGCTACTGAGAAACGCCCATGCGCGCAGACGTCAGTTCTGTACACAACTTTCCGTGCCAGAAACACAGCCATGCAAGAAACTGGCCACTGGTGCCTTGAAACTAGGGCCCTGAGATGGATGACAACCCTAGAAATCAGTTTGCAGAACAGGGAGGATGGGTGGGGCGGTAAGGAATCTATTGCCTCTAATGTTTTACAGATATTATAGTTACCAAAGGTAAGTAACTTGTGCATCTGAAAGAAACAGTGATAGATTCCTTACCTTAGAATAAATACCCCACCAATACCAACCCCGGTGGTGGGTCTGCGGACCAAGATCACACCCGAAAGTCCTGGAGAACAGAACAGCCAAAAAAGCAGTCTCTCTGGACTTTGCTGTCCAGGCAGTAATTCTTGGTAAACGTGTGCAACGAGGCCCACGTAGCTGCCCGACAGATGTCATGCAAGGGAACTCCCATCCCACAGCAGTAGTGGCTGCAGTCGCCCTGGTAGAATGGGTGCACAGCTCCACCGGAGGCTCCTTTTTAGCCAAAGAATAACAAGCCTTTATGCACAGAACGACCCACCGAGAGATGGTCCGCTTGAGCACAGCCCGACCTTTCTTGGTGCCCACGTAGCCAACAAAGAGCTGGTCATCCACCCAGAACAGTTGTGTGCGGTTCAGGTCGAATGAGAGCGCACGTTTTTGGTCCAGACGGTGGAGCCTCTCTTCCTCTTTTGAGGGATGCGGAGGCAGAAAGAAGGTGGGCAAAGTGATTGTCTGCCCGACGTGAAAGTTTGTGACAACCTTTGGCAGAAAAGATGGAGTCCTTAGAACCACTTTGTCCGGATGGACAGAGAAAAGGAGGTTTAGAATGGAATCGATAGCCATGCTGAGTAGCTCAGAATACCATACTCTTAAGAGTCCTGTCCGGAGCCAGAAGACTGACTTGGGCCTGGTCGAGCTTGCTCTCCTTCAGCACTCTGGGTAGAAGTGGTATAGGTTGAAAGGCGTATAGTAGACCGCAACTCCTCTCGCGACGAAAAGCGTCGCCTAGCGAGTGCTGCCTTGGAAATTCCAACGCGCAGAACTGACATTGCACGTTATCTTCGGTGGCGAATAGATCTAACCAAGGCTCTCCCCACTGCTGAAAGACCTTGCACCACGTCCGAGTTCAGACACCATTCGTGATCCATTATGCACCAGCGGCTCGGTTTGTCCACCCTGGCGTTGAGAACCTGCCAGGTGTTGAACCATCATGGAAATGCCCTGATGTTCCAGCCATGTCCAAAGGCGCAGAGCCTCCTGACAGGGTCCACAACCCCACCTCGCCCTGTTTGTTGCAGTACCACATGGTGGTGGTGTGATCCTGGAAACACCTGCACCACTCTTCCCCGGACAGAGGGAAGGAATGCCTTCAGTGCAAGCCGGATCGCCTGTAGCTCCAGAAGATTGATGTGGAACCCAGACTCCGCCAGAGACCAGAGTCCTCTGATTTCCACCTCTCCCATGTGGCCAGCCCATCCCAGAAGGGACGAGTGTCACAACTGTGCGTTCCGGTTGGGGAAGGGAGAGGGATCTGCCATTGACCCAATCGCGATTGGGTCAATGGTCGTGCAGTGCACTCCGAGATCTGAACATGATCGGACAGGTTGCCCTGATGTTGTGCCCACTGGAACTTCAGGTCCCACTGCAGAGCCTGCATATGCCATCTGGCATGATCCACTAGCCGGATGCAGGAGGCAATCAGGCCCAGGAGCCGGAGGGTCATCCTGGTCGAAACCCGGGATAGAGGCTGAAAGATTGGAATCATAGCCTGAATATCACAGACTCGCTGCTGGGGAGGATAAACCCGAAACTGCGCCGAGTCCAGAGTTGCTCCAATGAAGGAGCTTCTGAGAGGGAATCGGGTGCGACTTCGGCACGTTGGAGAAGCCCAGCAAATGCAGGAGGTCGGCCGTAGTCTGGAGGTGGGAGACGACTGGTTGCTGAAGGCGGGCTTGCCCCAGGCAGTCGTCGTGCTAGGGGCAAGACTGGAACCCTTTATCTGCGCCCATGAGCCGCGACCACTGCCATCACTTCCGTGAACACCTGAGGGGCGCTGGTAAGGACAAAGGGGAGCATGGTAAACTGAAAGTGCTCGTGGCCTACTGTGAACCGCAGGTCACGCCGGTGGGCTGGCAGGACGGGGATGTGGAAATATGCGTCCTGCAAGTCCAATGGTACCATCCAGTCTCCAGGGTCGAGGGCAGACAAGACCTGAGCTAGCGTCAACATCTCGAACTTCTCCTTCCAGAGGAAGCAGTTGACGTTCCTGAGGTCCAAGATAGGACGCAGGCCCTTGTCCTTCTTGGGGAACGCGCTCGATGACCGCCTTGGCCAACTTCCTGCTAAAGAAGCACAAGATGGTCCCCCGAAATGCAGTGGTACTGAGGTGGCATGGCTGGAGGGGTAGTCTCAAAGGGGAGGGAGTATCCCCTTCGGACTAATTGCAGCACCCACTTGTCCGAGGTGATGTTGCACCAGTGGGAGAGGATGGCAAATCCTGCCGCCCACTGACATCTGATGGGCCTGAAAGGACGGGCTAGGACGGCTTGGAAGTGGATGCTGCAGGGGTGGAGGTGGACTGACACACCCGCTGGCCCCAGAACCGCCATGGCGGTTCCCACTTCCATGGCCGCACGGAGGATGTTGCTGCACGGGCCTGTGGCTCTGAAAGGAACGTGTTGGGGCACCCCTTCTGCGGCTGCGAAAGGCAGAAGGCGGAGGAGGCCAAGTGGCCGACCGGCCCAAGGACTTAACGCACTATCTGCCTTCTGGCCAAAAAGGTGAATGCCATCAAGGAGCATGTCCATCAGAGTGTTCTGGACATCCCCCGAGAAGCCAGTTGTCCTCAGCCAGGCGTGGCACCGAAGCGCCACAGTCGTGGAAATCGCCCTGCCCAGCGGGTCAGCAGTATTGAGCTCACAACAAATGGTGAACTTAGCTGCGTCTCTCAGCGGCTACAGCCTGGGAAATGACTGTCCGTGCCTCCTCCGGACAGTGGGGCAGCACCTGCGCAACCGTATTCCACACAGAGTGGGAATAATGGCCCAAGAGGTATGGGATGTTCACCGACTGGAGCCCTAAGCTGGCAGATGAAAACAGCTTCTTGCCAAGCAGGTCCAGCTCCTTGGATTCCCTATCTGGAGGTGCGGAAAGGAACGCGCTCTGGGAAGCAGGGGCTTGGACAACCAAGCTCCCAGGAGTGGGATGTTGGGAGAGGAAGAGGGGGATGGGGTGGGGTGGGGGGGGGGGGGGGGGGGAGGTCGCCCGGAGCCAGGCGATGTCGGGTCACGTTCCTGTCCACAGGAGCCCCTGTATTGGGCCTGGAATAAGTGCCCAAAAGAACTTCCGAAAGCACGCCATTAAACGGCAGCAAGGGATCCAAAGAAGCTGCTGCCGGCTGAAGCACTTCTTTCAGGAGGTTAGTCCTGACAGCCACTGTAGGAAGTTCAAGGCGGAGGGCCTCAGCCGCCCGAAGCAACACCGCTGCGTAACTTGCTCCCTCCTCCGTAGCCACGCCAAGGTCAGGTGAGGTGTCGAGACCGCTGGCATGCCCCAAATCTTCTGCCCAGTCGGATCATAGTCACACCCTTGTGTGAGAGGGTCCTCAGACCCCTCCCAGTCATCCCATTCCTCCGAAGTCGGTGAAACAGACTGAAAATAAGGAGGATGGACGTAGGGGTAGAAAGGCCCCATTGGTGTCGGAATCTGCGTTGAGCGACGCCGATCCGGCGTGGTGTCTGGTTCCAGGCTAAAACTGGGGTCGGAGGTGGGGGTGGGAGGGGGTGCACACCGGTGGAGGTGTTATGAGGCCAACTGGTGTCACCCAGGATCAGAGCCCGGATCCAGGGAGGTCCTGCAGCGCAGAAGCCGGCAGCAGTGGCGCTGGGGCCGAAGCCACCGGAAAGGCAGGACACCCAGTCGGGCCTGCGGGGCCCAAAGGCACCAGCAGGGCCAGACAGCCCAAAGAGTCTGGCCATAGCAGCAAAAAACTCTTGCACCTAAGCAGGAGTCACCTACAGACCCGGGAAAGGTGGGTAGGCCGGCGGTGAAGTCGCAGGCTCTGCTGGAGCCGCGGGGGTGGCACCACCCACACCCTCAGCCATGTCACGCGAGAGAGAGATAGTCGAAGAGTGACAACGCTGCTTTGACTTTTTGGAATACTTCGACTTACCTGACCCAGAGTGCGAAGACTTAAATCCAGACGAACAATAGTGACAGCTCCGCGACCGGTCCCTCGACCTCCTACGGGACCTTGAGCGGCGTGGAGCCGACTGCCAGACTTCCAGCAACTTTCGGGACCAGTCCCGCAAAGTCTTCGGCACCATGGCCCGGCAGTCAGGGCACGACTTAGGACTCGTGGTCGTGCACCAGGCAGTAGAGACACACGTGGTGCGGGTCCGTCACCAACATCATGCACTGACAGTCCCCGCAGTTCTTAAAACCGGGCATCCCTACGGCACCAGGAGTCGATCGACTCAGAAGAAAGGAGGTAAAAGGCCTAAAAAAAATTGTCAAAAAGTGACTGGGGTACTTGCACTTCCTGGATCTGCACTTGCTGGCTACGAAAAAGAAAGAACTGATGTAAGCGCGCGTTGGCGCGTCCAAGTAGCTCCAGCGACGTCATCTTGGCGACGACGCAACGCAGAGTAGCACAACAACGCCTACCGACGCACATGGGTACGGTTGACGAAAACTTTACAGATCTAGTCTGACGCCTGGGGGTAATTCTAAGGTAAGGAATCTATCACTACGTGTTTTTCAGATGCGAAGTTTAGGCATTTTGTGTTTAGGTTTGTGGCAAACCGATGTGTGTCTGGAAAGCCCCACATTTGAAAGAATGGGAGGAGAACTTGAGGGTGGAGTTCACATTCGTGGATCTGTGGTCTTTGACGATTAAGCAGATCTGCAATCTGATTGTTTAGTCCTGGAAGGTGTTCTGCCAGGAGAAACATGTATGGCCCATCTCCGGATGGTCTATGCTAGTCGTGACAGGTGGAGTGTTTCCCCTTGTTTTTGTATGTAGTACATTGCTGTTGTGTTGCCTGTACGGATCAAGACAGCTTTGCCTACTAGAGGAACTTGAAACACTGAGTACTAGATAAATTGCTTACCACTCTAGATGGTTTATGTGGAGCTGCTTTTGCTGCAGGCTCCACATGCCCTGAATTGTGTGTGTTTGGAGAGGAGCTCCCCAACTAGTGAGGGATGTGTCTGCTGTTAGCACTATCTGTGGAACCGGGTCGATGAAGGGCCGCCCTTTCGAAAGGTTGTGTGTATTCAACCACTGCAGAGAGTGATGGGTCGGCCGTCCACAAACACTAGATCCGATAACTGACCCCGATTCCACTGACATGCTAAGCACTCTTGAAGGGGACGCATGTGAAGTCTTGCGTAAGGGACTATTAGAACGCAAGACGCCATCATCTCTAGTAACTGCATGAACACTCTAGCTGGCAATGAGTCTGCATGTTGCACATTGTGTCCGGATTGGGGTAGGCCAAAGCCTTTAGTGGCTCCCAGATACACCTGTGTGATGGACGGCTGTAGATGAGACTTGGACAGGTTTACTGTGAATCCAAGATAATGGAGCAACTGCACTGTTTTGTGAATGTGACCGACCGCTTTTTTGCGAGCTAGCTTTTATGAGCCAGTCGTCCAGATATGGGAAGATGTGAATGTTGCCTTCGAAGGTGAGCAGCGACTGCTGCTAAGCACTTTGTGAAAACTCTGGGTGCGGTTATTACTCCAAATGGGAGCACCTTGAACTGATAATGCTTTCGTGCTACAAAGAACCTTAGGTATTTGCGATGAGCAGGATGTATTGGGATCAGTGGTCGAAGTTGAGGGGGGGGTGGGGGGGGGGGGAAGTAGGTGAACTGTGGGCAGCAAAAACCAGAGGATTGGGTCAGTGGGCTGAGTCTGGCGCTCCCCCCGTGGGACACCGATCTTTGTTCCGGCACCGGGGAAGGCAGGGGAAGGGCTTCCCCTGCCTCCCCCGCCTCCCCCTCCACGTCAATGACGAGGCTTCCCTTAGTTTCCCAACGCGCTGGAAGCCATTTGTTTCCGGCGCGTTGGGAAAGTAAGAGGTAAGTTTTGCCTCGTGGAGGGTGGGGTGTGTATTTCCAAAGGCATCGGAGGAAAGGAAAGGGTTTTCCTTTCCTCAGATGTCTTTTGAAAAATGCATTCCTGCTGCTCGATCGCGCCTGGGGCACGATCGTGCAGCAGGAATACATTTGTGTGTTTGTGGGGTTCGGGGGCAATTTTGTAGGGACTAGGGCTCAGGGCCCGATTCATTTTCGTGCATAATGGTGTTGGGAAGGTTTTAGGGTGGTTTGGCAAAATTCCATCCAGATTTGGCTGATTTTGGGGAGTTTATGTGGGTTTGCGGGGGGCGCGTGTTTGAGTGAAAAGTCGTACCCCTTCCACTGGATGGATTTGTGTAATTTTTGCTGAGATTCTTGGGAATCGCTGTCCCAGTGAGTATGAAGATGATCGAAGCAGTGGAAGTGCCAAAAAGAGCATTTTTTGTGAAGGCCCGGATTGCAATGTTATCCGATGGGCGGTGTTAGGGTGGGGGAGAAGTGGTTTTCAGGGGGTTCCAGTGGATTGACAGTAACGGGGCTGCTGCGAGTGGTAGGGAGGGGGAATTCATGGGTGTGCTGGAAGTTTGGGAGGAATCAATCGATGGGAAGGGTGTGTGTGTTTGGGGCGCCATTTGTCTTGGGGAGCGGCCCCTTGGACAAGGGTCGCTCCCCTTTTGGGGGTAACATTTTAAGTTGGATCTGCCCCCCTTGGAGGGGAGCAGATGCGTTTAGAAAAAGGGCCAGGAAATTGTTAAAAAAATTGTGTGGCCCAACCGGGCCTTTTTGGCAATTTGTTTTGGGGAGCAACCCCTTGGGCATGGGTCGCTCCCCTGTGGGGGTAAAATTAAAAGTTGGATCTGCCCCCCTTGGAGGGGAGCAGATCCTTTTGAATTTAAAAAAAAAAAAAAAAAAAAAAAGGTGGCCCAACTGTGCCTTTTTAATTTTTTTTTACCATTTATGGCCAATCTGTTTTGGGGAGCTGCCCCATGCCCTAGCTGTTTTAGGGAGTGGCCCCTTGGGCAACGGTTGCTCTCCTTGGGGGAGCAAAATGTTTTTGGGGAGTGGCCCCTTCGGCAAGGGTTGCTCCATTCTGAGGAGTAGTTTTCCTGGCCGTTTCTGACCCCTTGAAGGGCAGATTCAACAATTAATTTTATTGTATGCCCACTAGGGATTGTTTTTTGTTGTTGTTGGGAGCAGCCCCTTGCGCAAGGGTCGCTCCCCTTTATGGTTAGTTTGTGGACTAGTGCATTATTTGTATATGTGATTGTAATGTTTTATTTCTCCTTTTTATTATAGTGTAAAGCTTTTGATTCCTGTCTGTGGATTCGGCAGTGGTTGTTTTGCAGTTTTACATAGTTGACTTGTTTTTGTTAAGAAAAACCTTTTGTTGTATTTACTCCAAATCAGTGTTATTGTCATGCATGAATGTTTTTTTGTAAGTGGTTTCGTAATGGCAGCATATTTTGTTAAGTGTTTTGAGCATGTGTTTTGTAATGCCTTATGTGCAATTTTCTTTTCTTTCTTTTTTAGTGGGATATTGTTGTTCCTTACTGTGTCTGTGCAGAGTAGGTAAGGTGAGTCTAGCTGCTTCTGGCACGTGAGTGGTATCGTTTGAGTTTTTAGGTCTATGTGATTGAAAAATAAGTTGTAAACAAAATGCCTCTAAGTGTTTAACTAGTTTGACAAGTTACCTTTATTAGTAAGGATTATGGCTAGCCGTAGAATGACTGCTCAGCAGGTTGTTGGTATGCTGCTTGAATCTTCCTCCGAGCATGATTATGAGACTGACAGTGCGTCGGAGGGGAAGATTCAGGCAGTGAGTTCTCTCCACATGGAATCATCGGATTATGAAGATACTCTCAGTGCAGATGAAGCTACTCTCAGTGCGGATGAAGTGCCTGTTTTAGAGGAGGATACTGCTGTGCCGATGGTGCAAGAGGCTTCTGGATTGCAGCCGGAGGTTGCTAGGCTTCCTACTGGAAGTGCTGGACTGTGGGTTGATCCAAACATGGTGCAGCCGGTGTTGCCTGCCTTTAGTGGTGATGCAGGGTGTAGAGTGGTTTGTGAGAATTTTTTGCCTATACAGTTCAGTTGTTTATGGATTATGTATTTTTGGCTGAGATTGTTGAGCAGACTAATTTGTATGCTGAACAGTTTGAGGGACCACAGTGCCACACTTAAGCACCACTCTAGAGCTACCCGGTGGACTCCCACAAATCTGAATGAGATGAAGAAGTTTTTGGGTTTGACTTTTGATGGGCTTGATAAGGAAACCGTCCATGGCTTCATATTGGTCTACCAGTCCCTTGATGGCAACTGCCATATTTCCTGCAATTATGTCCCGTGATCGGTATTTACTTTTGCTTCGGATGCTGCATTTCGTTGATAATACTTTGGCATTGCCACGAGATCACCCTGACTGTGACCGTCTTTTTAAGATTCGGCCTGTACTTTATCATTTTGTAGATCGATTTTCAGAGATCTATACTCCTGGGAAAGAAATATCTATTGATGAGTCTTTGGTCCTGTTCAAGGGCCGTTTGGTTTTTAGGCAGTACATCCCTAGCAAGAGGGCACGGTATGGAATTAAGTTGTATATGTTGTCTGAGAGTAGGACAGGATAGGTTTTTAATTTCCGTGTGTACACTGGGAGGGATTCCACTATTGACCCCCCTGGTTGTCCGTCTACTTTTGGAGTTTCACAGAAAATTGTGTGGGATCTTGCTAGAAGACTGTTTAACAGAGGTCACCATTTGTACCTTGATAACTTCTACACTGCTGTGCAATTGTTTAAGGAATTGCTCAAAGTTGACACTTTTGCTTGTGGCACGATCCGCTCTAACCGTAAAGGTTAAACAAAAGAGCTTGTTTCCAAAAAACTTCAAAGGGGGCAGAGCAGTTTCTTGCGTAGTGAACTGCTTGCTGTGAAATTTGCTACTACCATCCATGGAGAGTACTTCACCTGTGGCTGTTTGGGGTCAGTTTGCTGAACTACGCAAACCGGTGTGCATTGTAGACTACAATAAGCACATGGGTGGTGTTGATAGAGTAGATCAGAGGTTGGAACCTTACACTGCTATTCGTAAGGCGTATATTTGGTACAAAAAGTTGGCCATCCATCTCTTCAATTTAGCAACTTTCAATGCTTTTGTTGTGTACAAGGAGTGAAAACCAAAGGAAATGATGGACGGAGTGTTGAACATTGCAAGCACTCACCCCCAGTCAACTGATCTGGGTTTAATCCATCACTGTTCTTTAGCCCACTCTGCCACCCCAGTTCAGACATGGCCATATGCAAATCAGTCTGACCCTGTGCCTCATGGGAACAGTTCAGCCCGAACTGCCAAGCCATGTCTTCCCTGGACCGGAAACAAGCTTCCTAGGACCGGTTTCTGGCATTTCAGCCGTCTTCAGCCAGGCTTGCTTGAATCCAGTGGCAAAGTGAGCAAGGGACTCACGTCTGAGCATACCCTGCCAACTTATGGCGAACAAAGCAAAAACCAAAGGAAATGATGGACGGAGTGTTGAACATTGCAAGCACTCACCCCCAGTCAACGGATCTGGGTTTAATCCATCACTGTTCTTTAGCCCACTCTGCCACCCCAGTTCAGACATGGCCATATGCAAATCAGTCTGACCCTGTGCCTCATGGGAACAGTCCAGCCCGAACTGCCAAGCCATGTCTTCCCTGGACCGGAAACAAGCTTCCTAGGACCGGTTTCTGGCATTTCAGCCGTCTTCAGCCAGGCTTGCTTGAATCCAGTGGCAAAGTGAGCAAGGGACTCACGTCTGAGCATACCCTGCCAACTTATGGCGAACAAAGCAAAAACCAAAGGAAATGATGGACGGAGTGTTGAACATTGCAAGCACTCACCCCCAGTCAACTGATCTGGGTTTAATCCATCACTGTTCTTTAGCCCACTGACACAAGGAGTGTTCACCTGAGTCAAAGTTGACTTTTATACAGTTTCAGGAGTCTGTGATAGGCAGCCTTGTTGTTGTGGAACAGGCAAGTGTTCCTAGAGTTGGAGTGGTGGAGGATGTGGCCAGATTGAAAGATCGCCATTTTCCTGATTAAATTCCTCCCACGCCCCAAAAAAACAATCCCTGTAAGAGATGTAGAGTTTGCTTGCGAAGAGGTGTGCGGAAGGAGACTCTTATGCAATGTGCCGATTGTCCTTCTAATCCTGGGCTGTGTGTGCCCTCATGTTTCAGATTGTATCACACTAAAAAGAGTTTTTGGGAGTAACCGCGAGTCTAATAGTGTACTGCCTTGTCTGTATGGTTTGATATAGTTGTTCAGTTTCACATTTGGCAATAGAATGATTTTTCGTTTCTGCTGTTCTTTGTGTAGTTATAGTGAGGTATCTAGTTCCAATTGGTTTGTGTTTTCTTTCTTGTTTAAAACAAAATTTATGGACGGTGTGCGTGGACTGGTGTTTTGCTGGCGGCGAGTGGGCTAGCGCTTGGCTGGCGGTGTGTAAGTAGTGACTAGCTGCTGGTCTCTACACACAATGCTAGCCAAACGCCACTCCACGCAATCAGTGTGCTGGTGTGGTTGGTGTGTCAGGAATGTGAGCGTGTGAAAGTGATGAGCCCTTGAATGGCACTGTTTGCTGGTGTGAGTGTTGTAATGTGCTAGGCCCGCGGCTGGCGGTGTGAATGGTTTTGGATGTGTCGCACGTATAAACTGTGTATGAATGGCCTGTAAAGAGGTTGGTGCCTGGTCGTGGCTTTACAGCTCACGAGCTGCGAGTCAATGGTTCAGTTTCTCGTACTTTCAATTATCAACAGTGCATTTCTTTTTTGTGAAATCTTTGGTTAATACAAGTATATATACTGAACCATCGCTCACCCTCGTGCCAAATCCAACCAGTATGTATGTGTGCTTCAGGAATAGGTGGTTGTGTAGAAAAAAATGTTCTATTCTGTTTGTCAAGCAGGGTGTACCTTGTCCCTTTGTGACTGTTGTAATGTGTTGGTTTTGTGCCTGGTGGTGTGAACGTTCGTGTCTCATGTATGAAAGGTGTGTGAATGGCCTGTAAAGCGGTTGGTGCCTTGACGTGACTTTACAGCTCACGAGCTGAGTCATTGGTTCAGTTTTTTGTCCTTTCAATTATTGACAGTGCATTTCATTTTTGTGAAATCTCGTTAATGAAATGTTATATACTGAACCATCACTCGCCCTCGTGCCAAATCCAACCAGTATATGTGTGTGCTTGAGGAATAGATGGCTGTGCAGTAATCTTGGTCTGTTTTGTCTCTGCCAAGCTGTACATTTCATTTAAGAATAACCTAACTGTAGTTTTTGTCGTAAACTACACACCCATGGGAGTGCATGGTGAGGTATGTCTTGTGGATCCCAACAAGTTCTTACCCACAATGTCCTGCAAACCTCAAAACGTGACTGACATTTTCCTTGCATTATTTTGCCTAAATATTCACGCGGCGGAAAGTAACAACAAATTTCCAACCCCCCTGCATTTCTCCTAGTATCCCAATAGAAATGGTACCTCACTTTTATGGGTGGCGCAAGTACCCGCGGCAGGCAAGGGCCCGAAACGTAGTGAGGCGACATCAAAATGGCCTATCGCAAAACCACCTGGTTTTGCAAAGGGGGTCACTTGGGTTTTTGGCCCGGTGCTCGGCGGCCATCTAGGGAAACCTACCAAACCCACACATTTCTGAAAAGTAGACACCCGGCGGCTTCCAGGGAGGTATGGCTTGCGTGGATCTCCCAAGGTTTCCTTACCCAGAATTCCCTGCAAACCTCAATTTTAGCTGAAGAAAAAAAAAAATCACTTTTTTCACACATTTTGGTGTGGGAAAGTTGGCCATCACCGGGCTCACACAAATTTCCCACCACCCAGCGTTCCCCCAGGTCTCCCGGTAAAAATGGTGCCTCACTTGTGTGGGAGGCCCAAGTACCCGCGGCAGGCAAGGGCCCAAAACATTTTTTGGATAGGCAATGTTGATTTCGCCTCAACGTTTTGAGCCCTTGCCTGCCGCGGGTACTTGGGCCTCCCACACAAGTGAGGCACCATTTTTACCGGGAGACCTGGGGGAACGCTGGGTGGTGGGAAATTTGTGTGAGCCCGGTGATGGCACAACTTTCCCACACCAAAATGTGTGAAAAAAGTGATTTGTTCTGCTAAAATTGAGGTTTGCAAGGGATTCTGGGTAGCAGACCATGGTGGGAGGCAGTCAAGTCACCCCATCCTGGATTCCCCTGGGTGTCTAGTTTTCAAAAATATATAGGTTTGCTAGGTTTCCCTAGGTGCCGGCAGGGCTAGGGTTCAAAAACTACAGCTAGTCACTTTGCCAAAAAGGGTCATTTTTCACTGCAAAATTGAGGTGTGACCACGTTGCGTTTTGCGCCGTTTCCCGTCGCAGGCACTAGGCCGACCCGCACAAGTGAGGTACCATTTTTCTCGTAGGACTTGAGAACGCGGGGTGGGTGGAAATTTGTGGATCCACACAGATTCCACAACTTTCCATCACAGAAATGTGGGGAAAATGTGTTTGTCAATATTTTACGTTTGCAAGGGATTCTGGGTAACAGACCATGGTGGGAGGCAGTCAAGTCACCCCATCCTGGATTCCCCTGGGTGTCTAGTTTTCAAAAATATATAGGTTTGCTAGGTTTCCCTAGGTGCCGGCAGAGCTAGGGTTCAAAAACTACAGCTAGACTCTTCACAAAAAATGTGTAAATTTTCAGTGTGAAAATGTGGTGTGTTCACCTTGGGTGTTGAGCCACTTCCTGTCGTGGGCACTATGCCTACCCACACAAGTGAGGTACCATTTTTATCGGGAGACTTAGGGTAGTTCAGGTTTGTAAAGCAACTGTTATTACCTATTGATTTTTGATGCATTTCTCCCTTCCAAATGAGACTGTGTAAAAAAAAAAAGTCATTTTGAAAAATGACCAATAATTGTCATGCAAGTAGGAGTATTCCCAATTTCGAAAGTGTGCAAATATGCACTGTTTCTAAACTCTGTAATTTGTTCCCATTTCAGAAATACATAGGTGTCTTTCATACCAATTTTTCCATGTATACATTTTCATACAATAATTGCTATATACCCAGAACAAAAACAAAACCATTACAAAATGCTGCTCAGTTTCTTACTCTGGGCTCGTTGGGCTCTTGGTGAACCTACAAGTCCTATATATTCCCCACAACCAGGAAGGTCCAGCGGATGTAACGGTACATTGCTTTCAAAGAGATGTTATAATTAGAAAAAGTTACAGGTGAAAACGTTGACAAAAGGCTGCTTTTATCAACAAATTTTTAATTTTTCCTATATTTAACTGGTAGTGTCTATAAAGAAACCTTGATGGATCTACACAAATGACCCCATGCTGAACTCAGAATTTGGTCTACTTTTCAAAAATGTATAGCTTTCCAGGATCCATTACTGCTTTTCTACCCATTTCTACCATTATCTGGAAGGAGGTTGAAAGCACAAAAAAATAGCAAAAATAGGGTATGTCCCAGAAAAATTTCAAAACTGTAAAAAAATTTGGATTTCTGACAAAAATCTGTCATTCCCTAAAAGCTGGCAAAATGGCGATTTCAGCCCCACAAACCCTTTTTTGATATCATTTGCAGAGAAAAACCCAGACGCTTTCATTTGCAGCCACTTTTTCCCATTTTTCACAAAAAAAAAACAAAACAAAATTTTGCTGTATTTTGAGTAATTTCTGGGAACCCTCTGGGAGAATCCACAAACCCTGGGTACCTTTAGAATCCGCATGATGTTGGAAGAAAAGGACGCAAATTTGGCGTGGATACCTAATGTGATCAAAAAGTTACAGGGGCCCAAGCGCGCACTACCCCAAATAGCCCAAAAAAGGCTTAGCACAGGAGGGGAAAAGTCCTAGCAGTGAAGGGGTTAATTCAACCAATGGATACACATGCTTATTTATGGTTTAATATGAGTTTGACTAAAATACATTCACAAAGATATGTTCCTAGTCACAGAATGTCCCAAATACGCTTAAGTGGAATCACAAGCCTCTCTCTGAGCCATGGAGTTTGTCATCAGCACTTCTCCCTTTTTCCACAAGAGCAATTCAAACATGAATGGCAAAATATCCTAACTTGCAAAATAATTATGGCTCTTCCATATTTGCCTCATAATACATCAACTGCTGCAAATTGTTTGCAGATCAAAAGTTACAAAAAACATGTGATTTGTATTTCTGCAAAGTGGATGACCCTTTGCAAAGGTTGACTGGACACCTTGTCACTGCTGCATTTCTATGTTAAACTGGTACTACTAAGGCAAAATCTTTGCAAAGACTTAATATGTGTAGAAATGTCAAAATAATAAAGTATCAGAAAATATACCGCATTACGCTGCAGCCTTTATGATGCATAATTTAGTCAACACTGGCATAATTTTGTCCTCCATTGCTGCATAATTCGGATGGCCCCAAAGCAGGCAAAACATGTTAAAAGTGCTTGTGAATGAAGCAGAGACCTTGAGTTTCACAAACTTAGTTTGGTGTGTGAACAAATCCTGCATGGTCAATCTCTGGTGAGTTACACTACTACTGCTGAAACCAGGCCAATGGCGGTACCAAAGGGTGAGGCGGACTGTCCTAAATGGTCCTGTGACCTATGTGACAGTCACTGCCACTGTGCTGCTTCGTAGGCCTGCCCGCAAGACTGAAGGTGAACTTTAGAATTGATTGTGGTGGGCAGCCCTTCAAGGTTAACTCACTTGCCACCGCTAGGGCCTAGGATCTACCTGCTGGTGCTAAGACACCAGGACTTTTAAGCCCTAGCAAGGCCTTCGAAGGTCTAGCATGGGATTGTGCGGTCTCAGGGGAGTGGTCTGATGGACTGGTCAGGAAGGATGAACCTGGTTGCACAGTTCCAAATTTAGCAGCTCTGGCCATAGTGCCACATCCTCACCTGCACTGAACACATTACTGCCCCTCGCAGTGCCTTCAGTTATAACCCAATTGTGCCCTGCTATAAATACCTAAATGCGACTCAATTAAAAAATGCACTAGACAAGAATATGCTGCCTGAAGAAAAAAGTAACATCTTGGAAAAAGCAAATACTAATACGGAATGCAAAATTAGGTACAGTATGTGAAATGTAAGCAGGAACAACAAACATGGTTACCTTAAACCTTTTATACTCCTTCAGAAATCAGTGGGTGCTTTTGCCTGGAAGTTAAGGACAGAGCTACAGGGCCCTAAAGGGACCAGTTTCAATGTCCATTACTTATGTCCTTACAAAATGTAAGCAGTATGGTTTAAAAAGACCACTTCCATAAACAAGAGGCGTGGTACACTTTTGTTTCCCAATTCACCCATCAGCCAGGTTTTGCAGTACCTCCAGGAATGGTGCACTTCCCCGAATGTTTTGGCCACTTTGCGACCACTCAGTCTTGCTTTTAGTTTTTTCATACAATAAACCTTTTATTTCTCGCCCGAGGCTGCACTTTATAATAGAACGACATTTCAAGCACGTGTTTCAGTTTTGGATCCATTTCACAGGAGAACAAAAACAAAAGGAGAGGAAAAAGAGGGTAAGAAGAGTCTCTAGAGGTCACAGTTTTCAGCAAGTGAGGAGGAGCATGACAGAGGGAATAAGAGGAAGAAATAGTGGGGCAGCTGCCAGTGGCAGAGCAGAAGTGGACACTGCCCTGGTCTTTTCTGGTCAAGAAGGAAAAGACAGTCCTTTTCCTTCTCTGCCGAGCCTGCCATCCTGGGACTCATTCTTAAAAATAAAAATTAAAGGAACGGATTCCACTAAATTAAAGAAGGGGCAAGCAGTGCCCTGCCGATCCCGCCCACTTCGACCACTGATTGGGATATGGAAAAAGGCGTCCTTGAAGTCCAGAGTGGACAAGAAGTCGCCTTGAAGGAATAGAAGTACTTGTTGTAGAGTGAACATGTGAAAGTGGTCTGATTGAATGTATAGATCGAGTTCCCTGAGGTCTAGTATAGGCCTTCGATCCGTCCTTCTTGGGAATTTAGAAGTACAGGAAGTATACTCCGGTTCCTTGATGTTCTACCAGGACTGGCTCTATTACTCCTTTTTACAGCACAGATTGAACCTCCTGTTTTTTAAAGGGTGAGATGTTCCTGTAACATTGCATGTGATCTTGGAAAAGTGTTTGGGGGAGTGTCTAAGTTCCAGGCAGTAACCATATTGGATCATTTGTAGAACCCATTTGAGGTGATTGTGTTCCAGACAGGGAGAAATTGAGAAAGACATCCCCCGACAGGAGTGGAATGATCGGAGAGTAATGGAAGTCACCGTTCATTAGAAGTGTGTGTGGAGTTGCCTCTGCTGCTTTCCTTACCATCGTTTCCTCTAAAACCTCCTCTAAAAATCCTCAATGAGGGCGATTGATTGCTGCCGTTGTAAGAGAAGGGATTTTGGGGTAACAGTTTTGGAACCACCCCTGTGGCGGCGGTGAAAGGAACCTCTACTAGCAGTTAATTGTAAAGCCCCCATGGACTTTGGGACGTCAGTGTTCTTTTTAATTTTCTCCACCAAGGTGTCAACTGCTGGGTCAAATAGGTGTTCCTTGTCAAAAAGTTGATTAAGAATGGAGGCCTGTACCTCAGGTTTAAAAACCTGATATTCTTAACCATGCATGTCTCCGTAGGAACATGCTTGTGTTTACTACACGTACTGCTGTCTGCTGCATCTAATGCACATTTGAAGTATTGGTAATGACTTCCTTCTTGTATGAGATCATTTGCCTTAGCTTTATGCTCATCGAACAAGTTACTTACCTTCGGTAACAATGTATCTGTAAGAAACATTAGTTAGATTCCTCACCTTAGAATATCCCCAGGCGTTAGACTGGATCCGGAAGATTTTTCGTCAGCAATACCCCTTGCGCGTCGCTAGTCGTCTGCGGCTCTGCGTCAGTCGTAGTCGTCGTGCACAGGAATGACGTCGGAGTACTTAGACGCCGCCCTCGCGCGCTGACGTCAGTTCTTGTACATAGCTTTCTTCGCCAGGAACGCAGAGCCATGCAAAGACCGACACTGGTGCCAAAAATAAAATCTAGGGGCCTGAAAAGGATAACCTTAACCCTAGATGTCAGTTCGCAGAACGGGGCGGATGGGTGGGTCGGTGAGGAATCTAACTAACTAATGTTTCTTACAGATACATCGTTACCGAAGGTAAGTAACTTGTTCATCTGAAAGAAACACGTTAGTTAGATTCCTCACCTTAGAATAGATACCCAAGCAATACCATCCCCGGTGGTGGGTCTGCGAACCAAGATCACACCAGAAAGTCCTGGAGGACAGAACGGCCAAAGAAGCCATCCCTCCGGACTTAGCTGTCAAGGCAATAATGCCTGGCAAACGTGTGTAGCGAAGCCCACGTTGCCGCCTGACAGATGTCCTGCAAAGGGACACCCCGTCCCAAAGCAGTGGTAGCCGCCGTGGCCCGAGTAGAATGGGCGCGCAGCCCAACAGGCGGGTCCTTTTTTGCCAAGGAGTAACAAATTTCGATGCACAAAACGACCCACCGAGAGATGGTCCGTTTGTGCACAGCTTTCCCCTTCTTAGTACCCACGTATCCAACGAAAAGTTGGTCGTCCACCCGGAACTGCTTTGTGCGGTCCAGATAAAAGGAGAGCGCACGTTTTGGGTCCAGACGGTGGAGCCTCTCTTCCTCTTTGGAAGGAGGCGGAAAGAAGGTGGGCAAGGTGACAGACTGCCCAAGATGAAATGGAGTCACCACTTTCGGAAGAAAGGAGGGACGAGGCCGAAGGACAACCTTGTCCGGATGAACAGAGAGAAAAGGAGGCTTTGAGGATAAAGCCTGGAGCTCAATCACCCGTCTAGCTGAGGTGATGGCTACCAGAAAAGCAGTCTTAAGCGTCAGCAGACGAAGAGGACAATTATGAAGAGGCTCAAAGGGAGCGCACATTAGAAATGTGAGAACAAGATTCAAGTCCCACTGAGGCATTACAAAAGGGACAGGAAGAAACGTGTGAGTAATGCCCTTTAGAAAGCGTGTAACTACAGGGGACTTGAAAAGAGAAGGCTGATCAGGAAGCCGCAAGAAGGCAGAGATGGCAGCAAGATAACCTTTCAGGGTGCCCAGGGCAGAGCCCTGCCGGGCCAAAGAAAGAAGAAACAGTAGAACCTCAGAAAGAGGGGCGGAAAGGGGATCCACAGCCTTTGCTGTGCACCATGCCACAAATTTGTTCCACCGGCAGGCGTATACCGTCTTTGTGGAGGGACGCCTGGCTGCCAGAATGATATCACAGACTTCAGGAGGCAAGTCAAATGGCATCAACTGCCGCCGCTCAATCTCCACGCATGGAGGTGGAGGCTGGACAGGTTCGGGTGGAGGACTGTCCCCTGCTGCTGCGACAGAAGATCCTCCCGAAGGGGCAGACGTATCGGAGGATCGGTCAACATACTGAGTAGCTCGGGATACCAGTACCTTAGTGCCCAATCCGGAGCCACCAAGATGACTTGGGCCCGGTCGTGCCTGATCTTCAGCACTCTGGGCAGAAGTGGTATAGGCGGAAAGGCGTACAACAGACCGCAACTCCACTCGTGACGAAAAGCGTCGCCGAGCGAGTGCCGCCTTGGAAATTCCAACGCGCAGAACTGCTGACATTGCGCGTTCTCTTCGGTGGCAAATAGATCTAACCAAGGCTCTCCCCACTGCTGAAAGAGACCTTGTGCCACTTCGGAGTTCAGACGCCATTCGTGATCCATCATGCACCGGCGGCTGAGTTCGTCTGCTCTGGCATTCAGAGATCCCGCCAGATGTTGAACCACTAGGGTGACGCCCTGGTGTTCCAGCCACGTCCAGAGGCGCAGAGCCTCCTGACAAAGGGTCCACGACCCCACCCCGCCCTGTTTGTTGCAATACCACATGGCGGTGGTGTTGTCCGTGAACACCTGCATGACACTTCCCCTGACAGAGGGAAGGAAGGCTTTCAGTGCAAGTCGGATCGCTCTCAACTCCAACAGGTTGATGTGGAGACGAGACTCCGCCGGAGACCAGAGGCCTCGGATCTCCGCCTCTCCCATATGGCCACCCCATCCCAGGAGGGACGCATCAGTCACTACGACATGCTCCGGTTGGGGAAGGGAGAGGCTCTTGCCCTTGACCCAATCGCGGGCCGTGAGCCACCACTGCAACTGCTGTGCAGTGCCCTCCGAGACCAAGACATGGTCGGACAGGTTGCCGTGATGCTGGGCCCACTGAAACTTCAGGTCCTACTGCAGAGCCCGCATGCGCCGCCTGGCGTGATGCACTAGTAGGATGCAGGAGGCCATCAGCCCCAGAAGCCGCAACACTAGCCTGACCGAAACCCAGGATAGAGGCCGAAAGATGGTAATCAGGGCCTGAATATCCCAGACCCGCTGTTCCGGCGGATAGACCCGGAACTGCGCCGAATCGAGAACCGCTCCGATGAAGAGGAGCTTCCGAGAGGGACTCAGGTGTGACTTCGGCACGTTGATGGAAAATCCCAGCAAATGCAGGAGATCCGCCGTAGTCTGGAGGTGGGAGACGACTGTCTGGGGCGAGCCCGCCTTCACCAACCAGTCGTCGAGATAGGGGAAGACTGGAACCCCTGATCTGCGCAGATGAGCTGCGACCGCCGCCATCACTTTCGTGAACACCCGAGGGGCACTGGTGAGGCCGAAGGGGAGCACGGTAAACTGAAAGTGCTCTTGGCCCACCGTGAACCGCAGGTAACGCCGGTGGGCCGGCAGGACGGGGATGTGGAAATATGCGTCCTGCAAGTCCTACGCTACCATCCAGTCTCCAAGGTTTAGGGCAGCTAGAACCTGAGCCAAAGTTAACATCTTAAACCTTTCCTTCCGGAGGAAGGCATTGACGTTCCGGAGGTCCAAGATAGGGCATAGGCCCCCTTTGCCCTTCTTGGGAACCAGAAAGTAGTGGGAACAACAACCACGACCTACTTCTGGACTCGGAACGCGCTCGACGGCCCCCTTGGCCAAGAGGGCCGAAACTTCCTCGTGGAGAAGATTCAAATGATCCCCCGAGATACGGTGGTGCTGCGGTGGCATGGCTGGAGGGGTCGTCTCGAAGGGGAAGAAGTAGCGCCTTCGGACGATTTGCAGCACCCACCTGTCTGATGTGATGGACCACCAGTGGAGCAGGTGATGGCGAACTCTGCCGCCCACTGGCGTGGAATGGGCCTGAAAGCTCGGACTAGGAAGGCTTTGAGGTGGATGCTGCCGGGGTGGATGTGGGCTGACCGCATCGTCCTCCAGAACCGCCTCAGCGGAAACCGCGACCGCGCGCAGGTTGGTTCTGCGGCTGGTGGCTAGGCGTACGTGAGGAGGCACCCCTTCCTTGGCCACGAAAGGCGGAAGTTTGCGACCGCGGGGCCGAGAGGCCCAAGGACTTGGCCGTAGCCCGGGAGTCCTTAAAGCGATTAAGCGCACTGTCCGCTTTCTTGCCGAAAAGGCGAGTGCCATCAAAGGGCATGTCCATGAGGGTGCTCTGGACATCGCCCGAAAAGGACGTGGACCGCAGCCAGACGTGACGTCTAAGCGCCACTGAGGTAGAAATCGCCCTACCCAGCGAGTCCGTAGTGTCAAGCCCACATCGGATAGCATGTCGCGCTGCATCCCTCCCATCGGCCAGAGCCTGTGTAAGTCGTGTCTGGACCTCCTCCGGACACAGGGGCAGCACGTCCTCCACCGCATCCCACAGAGAGTGGGAATAACGGTCCAAGAGACAGGCGGTGTTCAAAGACCGCAGGCCCAAACTAAGGGAGGAGAACAGCTTTTTGCCGAACTGTTCCAGTCTCTTGGAATCCCGGTCCGGTGGAGCGGTCGGGAAGGAGGATTGGGAGGTAGAGGCCTGGATAACCAGGCTCTCGGGGGTAAGGTGTTGGGACAGAAATATGGGGTCGCCCGGAGCAGGGCGGTGGCGCCTGGCGACGTTCCTGTCCACAGGAGGAACTGTGGAGGGCTTGGACCAGGTGCCCTGCAGAACGTCAGTGAGGGCCTCATTGAATGGCAGCAGAGGCTCAGTGGAGCTTGCTGCAGACTGAAGCACCTCAGTGAGGACGCGAGTCCTCACAGCCACGGCAGGTAGCTCGAGCCCAAGGGCTGCGGCCGCCTTGCGCAGCACCACAGAGAAAGCAGCACCCTCCTCCGAAGCCACAGTCGGAGGAGAGATTAATCCAGTGTCTGGAGAGGTATCCAGACCACTGGCCTCCCCCAGTTCATCTGCCCAGTCCTGTGACAGTTGAGCCTGAACGGCCATAGGATCCTCGAATCCCTCCCATTCGCCCCCATCATCCGATTCCTGGTATGCAGGAGGAAGGATCGGAGCTGGGCGATAAACATGTGTCTCCAGCAGCACCGAACGCGGCGTCCATCGACGCCGGGCCCGGAGCGGGGCTGAACTGGGGCTCGACGCCGAGCGGAGCCGGCGTCGGAGGTGGTACCGGTGTCGACGGCGGAGGAGGAGGCGTGACGAGGTCGACCGGCGTCGGCAGGGACTCGGGAACGGGTCCCTCGGGCACTTGCGGCATCAAGGCCGGAGCCGTCGCCGGAGCCGCCGGCAGGCAAGGTTGCCCAGTCGGGTCCACGGGGCCCGAAGGCGCGCCAGTGGGCGTCGACGGCGGAGCCAGGTTCCTCATGGCCGAGAGGAAGGCACTGACTTCTGCCGGCGTCGCGTCAGTCCCAGGGACCGGCAGGTATGGGGACTTGCGCAGCGCCTGCGGCTCCGCTGGAGCCGCGGGGGTGGAACCACCCTGACCCTCGGCCGAGTCGCGTGACCGGCGAGGGGAGTCCGAAGAGCGGTGTCACCTCTTGGACTTCTTGGAGTGCTTCGACTTACCCGAAGACTTGGAGCCAGACGATCGATGACGTCGGCTGCGGCTCCGTGACCGATCCTTGGACCTCCTCCTGGACCGGGATCGAGAGGGGCGCGGAGCAGAGTGGCGAAGCTCGAGAAGCTTACGGGACCGCTCCCGTCTAGCCTTCGAGGTCAGGGCCTCGCAGTCCGAACAAGACTCCGCGTCGTGGTCGAGGCCCAAGCAGTAAAGGCACCGGCAGTGATGGTCAGTAACCGACATCAAGCGGTTGCAGTCAGCACAGGCTTTAAAACCAGGCATCCTACCGGCACCGGAGTCGAGACAAGATCAAAAAGGATCTGCGCTTACTGGCGCGGAAAAGAGAAGAACTGACGTCAGCGCGCGAGGGCGGGGTCTAAGTACTCAGACGACGCCATTCCGGCGCACGACGCAGACGACGGACGCGGAGCCGCAGACGCCGCCTAGCGACGCGCAAGGGGTATTGTTGACGAAAAATCTTCCGGATCCAGTCCGACGCCTGGGGATATTCTAAGGTGAGGAATCTAACTAACGTGTTTCTTTCAGATAGGTAGATATTGGATAAGTATTTCCAACTCATCATAACTAGCTCCATCACATCTGGCTAGCAAAGCCTGAGCATTGGCAATGTGCCAGTGATTAGCTGCCTGAGAAGCTACCCTTTTACCAGAGGCATCAATTAACTCACTATCAGGAAGAAGGACCTCACCGGTTTGTGAATTTGCTCTTTTACGAGCATTAAGCATCCCTTAAGCATTGGTAAAGTGTGTGTTTGAGAGGAGCTTAATGTCTCAAATAAGTTGTCCTCTTAAGTTTTTTTTTTATATTATTCCACCCCATGATAGTGAGCAGTCCTATTAAGAAGTTCAATATAACCTATATTTTTTATCAAGTGGTGATGGCCTAGATGGATACAAATCAGGGTCAGTGTCTGTATGTGGATCAGTATTTTAATCCTCCCATGGAGCAGCATCTTGTGGCCTGTTGCCATCACCATCCTCCTGTGGGTCAGCTGATACCAGTGGTGGTGAATTAGTGGGGGTAATAAGAATGTGAGGATTAGTATGCGTAGGAGGTGTAATATCAGGTGGTGATGGGTTTGTACCCATATTCCTTTTCTTTAGGAGGTATACGATGCTCATCCTGATGTGCTAATTTCCTTTTTTCAGGTAATTGGGCATGAATATGTCCAGTATCTGGTCTGATAACCGGTTTGTTTTGTTTCGAATCTGGAGATGGAACATTGGACCGAAAACTTTTGTTGGAGTCCGTACTGAAGATTTAGACTGGGAGAACGATGGAGGATGGACATGCTTGGTTTTCGGCGCCAAGCATTTCGGTTCGGTGCCGCTAGGGGTCAACTCTATCCAGAGCAGGAAGGCTTTTGTGTTTCAGCGCCGGGACCGCAGGCAGGGTGCTCAAAACTCTCGGTGCCGACCTTGGCCCATAGGCATAGGAAGGACCGGAGCCTTTTTAGGTTTTGGTTGTTGGGGCAAGGAGGTTTCTGTACTCCCTGTACGTTGACCCTGTGTAACTTGCTCCTCCTCTTCCATGTCGGTGTCTGCTTCGGACACAGACATGTTCTTCCTCAGCTCCTTGAGCCGGTTCTTGGTCAGAATCTTCTTCGAAGAGGTACGGTATGGAGCCTCCTTGTTGCATTTCATGACGTCAAGCCAGACGGTCAGAGCTGCTTCTTCGATCTAAATTATTGGCACGTGTCAGTCTCTCGTCATGTTCCAGGGACAAACAGATTGCACACTTTGTGCAGGTCAGTGTGTGGAAACTTGGTGCTGTGGAAATATGGATTTTTATGATCAGTTATGTCCCCTATCTTGGACCCCAACGGTTTCATGTATAAATCACAAGTACATGTATGTTCCCTCCAGTTCCAGTTATGAAGACGCAAACACATGTGCGTCCACCGTCAACATGTCCTCTTTCAGATCCGCCATGAATGGGCCGGATATTCTATTCCTAAGTATGAAAGGCCACCGGCTTTATATGGTTCATTTATCCCATTTTACAGTCCAGGCGAGTAGGCCCTGATTCTGCCATTAAGCCTTTTCCTGCCTTCTGCCTCTGAAAGCTCCAGTCTGAGCTCGCATCTGTATCCATGAACTTTGTCCTACTCCCTGCGCGGCTAACGGTGCCTGACTCGGCCTGTCGGCCTATCTGCCTGCCAAAAACTGTATTTCACCTTCAAGATTATCTGCTCTGCTCCGCTCCTCATCCAATGCATTCCTGTCTAGCAGTTTAAGTAAACATTCCTCTAGCTACCGTGTAAAAGGGCCCGGCTTCTCTGTCTTTATGCAAGTAATTCATAGCCCTGTTACTATGGAAGATTTCTGCCCTTGCATCTCATGTAGACACTTAGACGCTTGTACACGCACTAACAGTCAGTATAGTCAGTATAGAATAAGATTCTATCATAAGAGACCTCTCCTTTTGGATAACATAGTTCTTTAAACATAGGATGTTAGATATGATTTGGGATTAGGTTGACATAACCCCAGACTTCTGTCTCCACATGTAGAGCTAAATGTCAAGTCCCCTTCACCCTCTAGTTACACGTCAATCACACGTCATGCTGCTGCGCGCGCATCTCTGCCAAGTATTTTTGCTGACATTGCGAAATTCTTTCATGGAACCACCCATTTGTGACATCATACCTAATGACGTTCTTTAGTTACGCCTAGTTACACCCATTTTAGTTACGCATGTATGTTTTTATCTCTGTTATCAACTGTTACGCCTCCTGCATCTGTTTCACTATAATGCCTCTTCTATAAATATGATTATCTGTCAATAAAGTATGGTCCTTCACTTCCTGAACCTTCGTGGTGACGGAATATGGAGTCCTCAATTCGAATTGATTTTGGAATAAAGCCCGTTCCGAACCTCTAATACCACGGATTCTGCCTCTTATTTTACTGAGCTATTATTATAGATTTTCCGCATCAAATTAAGTACCGGTAATTAAATTATTTACCACATATATGGCGCCCGAACAGGGACACTTTCTCATCTCACGCGCCGGAGGTGCGTTGCAGGCCCGGTCTCCTGCCACAGCTGGACGGACAACAACGCGTACCCACAGGATTTCCTGTATCTCCCTCCTGCCGAGCGGGGGTAACTGAGGCTGCGATCAACACCCAGACGAGGCGGTGAGAAGTGCGAAGTATCCCGACCAGAGCCTAGCTGAGAGAGCAAGATCCGAGGTATACAGAGGCCCACCAGGTTCCGAAGTTTCGAGTCGAGTCCAGTCCGGTCCGAGTCCAGTTCAGTTCAGTTCCGAGGCCTTCCGTTCCGAGCTACCCGGTGAGTACCATTGTCGGGGAGGCGTTCTGACGTGCACATAGGTTGTGCCGGTCAAGACGGGTTTGGGTACACAAATCCGGTCTGCACTGTTTCAGCAGTGTATCTGTACTGTTCAGCAGTATATCAAGTATGTCTAGTATATAATTCAGAATTACCTAGTTAGTGCCGAGTATTATGCTTAGTGACTAGTTCCCTAAATGGCCACCATTGTTGTTCATTAAATGTTAAATGTTAAAATGTTTTAAATACGTTCTGCATATTGTGGTGTGAATGACTGTTCATTATTGTGTTTTGTTGTATTAAACGTGTTCAGAATTAGGTATCAGATCAGTTCTCAATATGCCGCTCTTTTCGAAATTAAGACAGATCAAAACTAGAAAAGGGGTACTCGAAGAAGCTGTTCCCATTCCTCCTAGGGACACTCCAGGGTACTTCATGTATCATAAACATGGCCTAGACGCCATATTATTTCTTGATTTATGGGCAGACTACACCAAGGAATTACCAGAAAGTCAGAGGTGGCCCGCAGCTGGGACCTGGGATGCAGATTGCATCATGAAAGTAGAGGAATAATTATGGAAAAAGAAATCTAGACAATCACAGAAAGATGCCATTGAATTATGGCGTAAAGAATCATATAGACGTACAGAAAAAGCACTCAGACAGGAAGAGAAAAGTAAGGAGAATCCAAATAAAATCCGAGAAAATCTATTAATTGAAGAAGGTACTCGAGTAAAATCAGAACAAGTAGACAGACAAAGAAATGCCCTTATGAATGGTATGTATCCTCTTCTGGCCGAAGGGTTACCTAAGGCTACTCCGGAGCTACCAAAAGACTTGCCACCCCCATTGTTTCCGATAAAAGCACATCCCAAAGGGCATCCCAGAACCGCAGAAGATGTTTTCCTTTCTTCTTATTTAGACGACGCAGCTCCCGAGTATGCTAATACCGCGCCACATAGACCGCCTGCCGAGGGGGTTCAACGCCAAGACCCTCCTCCGTCTGTACCTCCGCAACAACAAACTCCGATACAAGTTCCGGCAAGCACATCTGTTTCTACAGCTGTACCCACACCTATGGGTGCTATATCACGTTCAACGAATCCTTTCACATCCAGCACCCCAGGCGGTGCTACAGGAGGTACAACAAACATTTTTTCCACGCCACCCAGAGTAAATAAACTTTCCTTTCAAGAATTAGCCCACCAACGTACGCCCAAACTAGTAACTCCCGACATGCTTAAGGAACTTCTAATAGATTGTAGATATAATCCTGTGCCCGGCAAAGAGGACGAAATGCTGCTGGCATCATTACGTATCCGACGAGCTGCAATATATTTAGGGAGGCTACCAGGAATGACTACACATTTAGAAAATATATATCATTTTGTCCAGTCAGGGCGAGATTCTGAGAGTATTAATAGAGCCATGGAGTACCAGAAAGTGGAAATACAGGGGGAACTGTTACGTTTCCTCAAATTGTGTGATCAGAAATCAAGACCGACCAGGAGTAAATCCGGAAGAAATGCAAATTCTTACCACATGGAGTCGGAATATATCAGAAGGGAGACATGATAAACGATTAAGTATAATAGCTATGTGCCGAAAAATCCGCAAAGAAGTAGAACGAATACACGAAGAAAGATTAGCAGTAGACCAGCCTGAACAAACCGAAGAGGAGGAAGAATTAGAACTGCCCACAGGACAGTTAGAAACAATGGCCTATGTAGGTAGAGGAAGATCTTGCAATAATACTAGATGCTTTACTGATCCGATACGTCCAGATAATAACAGAAATTTCCAAACACCTATAATAAATATAAGGTCCCCCGAACATGCGTTCCAAGCCGCTGACAAATTACTCCGAGAACGAAGGGGTTATCATATACTCGATTCTATGGACGAACAAGAATTAGCCAGGTCAGCCGTTCACTGGGTTGACAGTCCCGGAAAATATAGTGATGATACATTAGCGCACACGTTTTTGAACCTCACCCCAGATGAACAGCGTTTAGCTGGTATCTATATGATTCAACAACTCCTCGTATTATATAAAAGCCAACACTCCGATCCTGGTCCCTTACCTGATATATTGACTGAATTACTCACGAATAAATGGAGAGGTTCAGGTACTGAGTTAATTAGAGAAATACTAGAATCCAGAAAGCAGTACATTCTTTTTGTATGCCCCGAACATGTCTCACTGCCCATCAAGGAAAGAACGACGTATTATATGGATAGACAGAATCCCTTACGCGAAGTGCACCCGATAAAAGGTGAGGACAATCAGTTTAAACGTGTGTTTGTATACACACCCATATCCAAAATGGAACTATTAGAAATGAAGAAAGTGGTACCCAGTCATGACAAAGACCCAGCGGGTTTCCACCGTGAAATTAAAGACATGTTGCTCATGGGAGAGTATACCTATCCCGACATTATGAAAATATTAAAGGTATTAATGCCTGCGGGCATTTACGAAAAACTCAAGGAAAAGGATTGGGAGGTGGGAGACCAAAAGATAGATTGGACAGCATTAGAAAACGAAGAAACAGCTCGAGGTCCAGGTTTAGGGCTTGGGGAAAAGACCAAAATACTACCAGGTTTATTAGTACAGGTACTGCCACGTTTATTAACTACGAAAAAGGAAGACTGGGGTGCAATCTCAGCCTGTAAACAAAAGCAAGATGAAGACACTAGTGATTTCTATGCCCGATTCGAAAAATGTTTTGGTATAAATAGTGGAATAAAAGCAAGTAGCGAATCGTATCCACATCTGTTTGTGACAAAATTAGTTGAAAATTCCTTGCCCCAAGTTAAGAATAGAGTATTGAAATTCGAGAGTACCTGGCAAGGTAACACTCCGTCACAAATGTTACAAATGTTACAGTACCATCACAATAGAATTAGAGAGGAACAAGAACATGAACAAAGACGCATGAAAGACACGAAAATGAAAATGCTAGTTTCCCAGACAGTTCCAGCTGACGGTCATAAAAAGGGTATGACACAGTCCAGTGTTTCACCAGGTCCTGTAAAAGGGACATGCAACTATTGTAAACAGCCAGGTCATTATGTACACGATTGTCCAGTTTTAAAACATAATATCGCCATAGGTAATACAAAAGAAAGACCACGGCCACTTAGACAGGATCAGAACAAACAAGGAGCCCCGCAGCATGCACAGTCCATGCCAGCTCCACAACAGTCTATGCCAGCTCCACCACCGCAGCCTATTGCTGCCACACAGACGACACAACAGATGTACCAGACCGCACAGTATGACTATCCTGATTATCAACGATACTCATGAAACAGCCTAGAGAGGGAAGTTGGCTTACCCCTTATTGAGGTCCCTGTAGATCAAGAAGGACCTTATGTACACAGTGAATTATTAGGCCAAGACAGAAAATTTTTACTTGATACAGGGGCAAGCCGAACAACAATAAAACGTAGTGAAGTTCCAGGGGCACCCCTCTCAGGCTCACAGAATATTTCCCTTGGTTTTTCAGGAAAACCTATCATTAACGAAGTATCACAGCCTCTTCCCCTTACGATTGGTCCTTTGACACGAACTACAGATTTATTGCTTACTAAATCATGTCCAGAAAACCTGTTAGGTATAAAAACATTGAAAGCTCTAGGAGCTATAATATGTTGTTCTCCGGAAGGAGTAAGATTGTTTTTACGTGATTTCAAAGGGCACTACGTGTCCCGAGACATGGATCACCGACTGCAGACTTTACCCGCACATTTATGGGCACAAGGCCCTACAGATGTTGGTTGCATGAACATTACACCATATCGAGTCACACTAAAGACAGGAGTGGTACTACCACGAATGCGACAATACAAGTTACCCCCAGATGCTGTAGTGGCTTTACTGCAAATCATTGACGAGCTTATTACCCAAGGAGTGGTTGTGGAAACTGACTCCAATGTATGTAATTCCCCGATAATTCCGATTCTTAAACGAACTGATCCAAAAGCCCCGCCAGTATATCGATTGGTTATTGATCTGCGCGAATTAAATAAATGTATTGTACCACAATACCCCGTAGTCCCAGACATTTCTTCATTACTGACAGCCATTGATTCCGAAGCAACATTCTTTACTGTAATTGATCTCAAGAATGCTTTTTTTAGCGTCCCAATAGATCCGGAAAGCCAATACTTGTTTGGATTTAGTTTAAATGGACGAAGCTTTAAATTCACACGCGCACCTCAAGGATTCACAGAAAGCCCCAGCATCTATAGCCAAGCACTGAAACGAGAACTTGACAGTATACACATGCCAGTCAACACTGCCCTGCTTCAATATGTCGACGATCTGCTGATCACCGCTAGAAGCGAACCTGAATGTGAAAAAGCCTCACTGACGGTTTTACAATTTTTGGCCGAAAAGGGGCACAAGGTGTCCCCTTCTAAGCTGCAATTCTGTGTTCAGCGAGTGGTTTACCTTGGTCACTCGCTGTCCAAGGAGGGAAGGCAGCTTACACCCGATCGCATCCAGTTAATTGCTAACATGCCAATACCCAAGACACAAAAGGAGGTGCGGGCTTTTATAGGCCTCACTTCATATTGTAGGCAGTGGATCCCTCAGTATGCATTTCTAGCAAAACCACTCATTCAGTTGACAACACAGGAGGCAGCCACATCGACTGTCCTCCCTTGGACTCAGGAACATACACAAGCTTTTGAAAGCCTAAAGAAAGCTTTATGTCAAGCACCTGTTTTAGCAACACCATGTTACAATAAACAGTTTACACTCTTTATTACAGAACGCGAAGGTACTGCCTTGTCAGTACTCACACAGGAACAAGCAGGAGCACACAAACCATGTGCTTATTTTTCTAGTACATTAGATCCCGTAGCTCAGGCTCTGCCTGCGTGCCTGAAATCAGTGGCAGCGACAGCTTTAGCAATCAGACAAAGCGATGCCATAGTGTTAGGACATCCATTGACAGTACAAGTACCACACGCAGTAGAGGTTCTCTTGAACCGAACGCAAACACAACACTTGACTATAGCAAGACTCACCGGTTACGAATTAACATTGTTTCAGCCACACATAGAAATCAGACGTTGTAGTACGTTAAATCCTGCTACACTGTTACCAGTAGACGGAACAGACCCACTAGCACATGATTGTATTGAAGTTATTACTATCACGACGAAACCCAGACAAGACTTGACAGACGTCCCATTGTCAGACCCAGACCTGACGTTGTATGTAGATGGTTCATGTATGAGAACAAGTACAGGAGAGCTAGTGGCCGCGTATGCAGTCACAACAGACACTGAAGTCATTGAAACAAATTGCATAAATACCTTGTCAGCTCAAGCAGCAGAGCTCATCGCTCTGACACAAGCCTGTATTCAAGCCACAAATAAGAAAGTCAACATATACACTGATTCACGTTATGCATTCGGAGTTGTACATGACTTCGGCGTGCTGTGGCGAGAGAGAGGTTATTTAACTTCTCACGGTGCCCACATTCAGCACGGACCCCTCATTCATGCCTTATTAGATGCAATACATCTACCCGCTGCAATATCAATTATGAAATGTAAAGCTCATACGAAAGTTACTGATATCATTTCCCAAGGCAATGATCTAGCTGACAGAACAGCTAAACAGACTGCTCAAACTCACACATCTGACATGACAAAGACAATAGTTCCGACACCAACACATTGCATGATGGTTAAGGATCCCGCTCTTGACGTAATTGACATACAGACACATGCTACACCAGATGAAATAAAGAAATGGACTGAATTAGGAGGGATCCAAACGGATCAAGGATGGATGACGAAGGAAAAATCTGTGTGGTTCCTTCCTGATTCTATGGTTCAAGTTATCATTAATACAATACATAGTCCAGCCCACCTAGGAGAAAAAGCTATGCTAGACAGCATTCAACACATTTGGTTCAACAAAAATTTACGAGCAGCAGCTAAACAAAAAGTTCGTACCTGTATGATCTGTTGTCAGTTTAACCCAGGTAAAAGCATTCCCGTAGAACAGGGTGGATTTCAGCCTCCTGATCACCCTTTTGAAGTCCTCCAGATGGATTATATCCAGATGGAACGATGTCGAGGATTCAAATATGTTCTCGTAGTTGTCTGTGCTCTTGCCCGTTGGACAGAGGCATACCCGGTTTCAGATTACACTGCCCCGACTACTGCCAAACAGTTAGTTCGAGAATTCTTCCCACGGTACGGTTTACCACGTGTTGTCTACTCAGATAACGGCCAGCCGTTCTCATCCGAACTAATGAAACACGTTTCACTTTTGTTAGGCTACCAATGGAGATTTCACTGTGTCCGACACCCCGAGGCAGCAGGTCTCGTGGAACGACATAATCAAACTCTGAAAATTAGATTGTCCAAAATATGTAGAGAGAAAGGTGTCGACTGGGTAGTAGCCTTACCAGTTGCACTCTTTTACATGAGAATGGTAGCACATTCTCGAACAGGGCTATCCCCTTATGAGGTGATCTTCGGTAGACCACCAAATATGTGGGGGACGCCTATACCACGCAAAATAACTGATGTTGACTGTAATATGCTGACAGATTACCTGGCTTCCTTGATGTCTGCACTACAATCTTGTCGTTCACAGGTAGCTGCAGCCTTTCCCGACAACACCAAGGTGAAACCCCATGACGTAGTTCCCGGGGACCTGGTGTTAGTGAGGAATTTTGACCGGAAGACTCAGCTGGATCCTAGGTGGAAATCGCCTCAACTTGTACTGCTCACCACGAGGACAGCCGTGAAGATCGAAGGTCGCAAAGGTTGGATACATTCAAGTCACATAAAGAAATTTCATGGACTACCGTCTGATGTAAACGATACACCTCGCGTGTCTTCACCGATTGACTTAAAGCTTCCTTTGGTTGAACCGAGTGATAAGGAACTATATAAACTAAAACTACGGTCTAACAAGTCAGACAATTTGATTGTTTAAGTCCTCTCCAAGGTGAATCGGTCGAATTTGTCTCTGACATGCATCCCCTAGACCTGAATAGAGAAAGAAACCGAAGGATGCAGTTGAAACAACATGCGTACTGTAAATCACTGCGTAGTCATTGCACAGTGACGTTATTAATTTTGTTTTTCTTAAGTCTTTTAATAATCACTGCAAGTATATTGTTGCACATATATTATCCTATTTCTAAACATGTTTACAATGTTACTGTTGAACATTCTTTTAGTGAATTACCCCCGCATGAGTTGTCCTATAGATTTGCGCTGCGCAATAACACTTTTATTAGTATGTTACATCATTCCCATCAGGCTAGCAATGCTACAAATTGTTGGATATGTGGCCGACTCCCTCCCTATCAGAACTATAAGGGAATTCTGCCTCTTTCCATATCCGTTCACACACAATGGCTCCTGTGGAGCATGGTTTAGTTTAATTAAATCCCTAGATTCGAATTCCGCAGTTTATCAAGACAACTGGGTATGGGGAAACCTGAACTTAGTTTTGCTTAAAGTCTGCTACCCTAACAAGGAGGGACTTCCCAAAAGAACAGGAACTGATCTAGAAAATGAAGTATATGGATTAGGTAATTTCACACTTAATCTCATGATCCTGAATATTGAATCCGAAGCTGCACCAATTTTGCCTGCTATGTCAGTATTTCCAGTTAAAGGTGAATTGTGTAAGAAATGGTTCCATACATATGGGCCATAGTAGATGCACCACTGTAATAGAATTCAGTGATCAAGGCAAGTCTACATTTAGAGCTTCTCGTCATTCCTACTTCATATGTGGCCAGACCGCATATATACGTCTACCTCTAGACTAGGATGGTACCTGTTACATAGCATTCCTTCTGCCACCTGTTTTCCTAGCTCCTCCTGATTATCATAGAAATACTCATTTAGTACACAATAGACAGCAGAGAGATCTCCCAATCGTCGATTACACTGAAACAGCATGGGAAAAATACACAGATTTCAATAAAGGTTTCTTTCCTTATATAGGTACAGTCACTAATAGTAAGCTGATACGTAGATTAACCAGAACCCTTGAAGCAGTAGTGAACGAAACTATTTCCGCCTTAGGCAATTTAACAGAAGAGCAGTCTGCTATGCGGATTGTTGTGCTTCAAAATCGTCTTGTCCTGGACGTCATCCTGGCCGATAGGGGCGGAGCTTGTAGGGTCATCGGATCAAGTTGTTGCATTTTCATACCAGAAAATTCGCCGTCTGTATATAAAGCCATAACCCGCCTTCATAAGATTGTAAGCCAGATACACCAGAATCCAGGCACCTGGACTTGGTCCGGTTGGTTCTGGGGCGTGTTGTCAGCCTGGGGATGGAGAATGCTCTCCTTCCTAGGTATTGGCTTTCTCATACTATTCAGTTGCTGCTTATGTCTACAATGTGGGCCAGCGATTTGTGGTCTGTGTGCCACCTCGTGTATCCCACATCTAAGTTTTCGTTCGAGATTCCGGAAGAAGAAAGAAGAACAAATGATGTTATATGAACAGATCAACGGATTGATGAAGATTGATATCTCTTAAGGGCAAGTAGGGGACAAGGAGGGAATGTGGAAATATGGATTTTTATGATCAGTTATGTCCCCTATCTTGGACCCCAACGGTTTCATGTATAAATCACAAGTACATGTATGTTCCCTCCAGTTCCAGTTATGAAGACGCAAACACATGTGCGTCCACCGTCAACATGTCCTCTTTCAGATCCGCCATGAATGGGCCGGATATTCTATTCCTAAGTAAGAAAGGCCACCGGCTTTATATGGTTCATTTATCCCATTTTACAGTCCAGGCGAGTAGGCCCTGATTCTGCCATTAAGCCTTTTCCTGCCTTCTGCCTCTGAAAGCTCCAGTCTGAGCTCGCATCTGTATCCATGAACTTTGTCCTACTCCCTGCGCGGCTAACGGTGCCTGACTCGGCCTATCTGCCTGCCAAAAACTGTATTTCACCTTCAAGATTATCTGCTCTGCTCCACTCCTCATCCAATGCATTCCTGTCTAGCAGTTTAAGTAAACATTCCTCTAGCTACCGTGTAAAAGGGCCCGGCTTCTCTGTCTTTATGCAAGTAATTCATAGCCCTGTTACTATGGAAGATTTCTGCCCTTGCATCTCATGTAGACACTTAGACGCTTGTACACGCACTAACAGTCAGTATAGTCAGTATAGAATAAGATTCTATCATAAGAGACCTCTCCTTTTGGATAACATAGTTCTTTAAACATAGGATGTTAGATATGATTTGGGATTAGGTTGACATAACCCCAGACTTCTGTCTCCACATGTAGAGCTAAATGTCAAGTCCCCTTCACCCTCTAGTTACACGTCAATCACACGTCATGCTGCTGCGCGCGCATCTCTGCCAAGTATTTTTGCTGACATTGCGAAATTTTCATGGAACCACCCATTTGTGACATCATACCTAATGACGTTCTTTAGTTACGCCTAGTTACACCCATTTTAGTTACGCATGTATGTTTTTATCTCTGTTATCAACTGTTACGCCTCCTGCATCTGTTTCACTATAATGCCTCTTCTATAAATATGATTATCTGTCAATAAAGTATGGTCCTTCACTTCCTGAACCTTCGTGGTGACGGAATATGGAGTCCTCAATTCGAATTGATTTTGGAATAAAGCCCGTTCCGAACCTCTAATACCACGGATTCTGCCTCTTATTTTACTGAGCTATTATTATAGATTTTCCGCATCAAATTAAGTACCGGTAATTAAATTATTTACCACAGTGCGACACAGGACAGCTTGGATGGAGTCTGTTCCAGAAACTGCTAGTGAACCCAGTGCGGGTAGGCCCAATGGCACTCCACGAGTTTTCTGATCAAAGATTCTTGGTTGGAAGTGATACGCAGAGAATAGGAAACACGATCGAGAAACAATACCATCTAGGGTAGTAGATTGCACGTCAAAGGAAACCCTAGAAACGGTGCCGAACCGGAGCGCAGAAATTGACTCCGAGTCGATGGCGGGAAAAAAACAATCCAACAATGGAGTCAATGCCCATGCGCACTATCACCAAAAGGAGGAATCACCAACCTTGTGATAGGACAACACTGCTTTGAACAAAAACAGAGCAATTATCTAGACCCAACACTAGATTGCGGGCTGTGCACAGCATGTGATCTACAGCTCACATGCCTCAAATGGTTTCCAGCAGAGGCCTTACAAGGTCAATCGCCTGCAGTGTGGATGCAGCATTATCTGGTACATTTGCTTCCTTCTACTCAACAGCAGCTATGCACCCTCAGAACAGCATTTCTGGACTCACCAAGTCTGACAACCAGCAAAGCACAGCCAGTATTTATACGCATGCCAGAGAACTTTTGAGTTCTGGTCAGAAGATATTGAGGGGAGACATAATGGGCAATCTCATTTGTAAATTCTGCCTGTACAGCTTGTTCAACCTCCTACAATGCTACCTATCCAGGTTTCTGGATCCTTTGCCGTGTACAGCAACCAGGATGTGGGAAGCCATACTGGCCTGCATCTCTAGACAAGCAGCAAATGCATCAGGTAGAGCCGGGCAGTCTTTGTACCTCAAACAACGTGTAGAGCACTTTGAGGCCACAGTCCATTCGTAAATAAAAGTATTTGCCATATGGACCAGTATTCAAACAGCCACCTCTTTCAGACACTAATCATACAAATGAAGAAGGCAATGAGTAAGCATTGTTAGCCTCCACTGATTTAATTAAGCAGCAAAAAGGATGCAATATGCACTTTGATGATCTCAAAAGTCCTCCGGGCTCGATCCAGCACCAATATCAAATTCATGCATTAGGCTCCCCTCCTTCCTAATATTATGAATTGGATTCTACAAAAAACGTAAAACTGGAAATCCATAATCTTTAGGTACGTGTTAATGGTCTACTCTAGACATCAGTTTTATGGACAAATGAAAGCAGACAATTAGTTTAGCGGCAAAAACTATTGCTTCTGAAAATGCCTCATCAGATGGACAAGATTTTAAAGCTCCAGTTACCATTCAAGCTGCTTCCAAGATTACTCTTTACGGGAACTCATTCTGATGGCAAAATTCAGTTTCTCCTAAGGAATTTCAAAGTTATCTTAGGGGCATGAGAGGAAGCTACAAATAGCAGTCAATATCAGAGGTAACAAAAGCAGCTGATATGTAGTGCATATATCATGAAACCAAATAATGCAAATTTAATTCTAGTGTCATTGGTTTCTGGCATTTATATTTAGGGCTTGGATCTAAAGCCAATTTCATCAAGCCTCATTTTGAGACAATCTTCAAGTCATTGTGAATTTGTTGAACAAGTTACTTACTTTCGGTAATGATGTATGTGTAAGACATTAGCAGTTATAGATTAGTTACCTTAGAATTACCCCCTGGTGTCAAACTGGATTGAGAGAAATTTCTTAGCAGTACCCCTGCACATAGGTGGCGTTGGTCGACACCGTGTTTGTGGCAGTTGCCAGGATGACGTCACGGTGTCTACTTGGATGCCGCCCCTGCCCACTGACGTCATTTAAGACCTGACTTTCCATGCCAGAAGCACAGAGCCACGCAAGACACTTACCACTGGTGCAAATAACTAGGGCCCTGTAAGGGAATCCCTAACCCTAGAAGTCAGTTCGCAGAACGGGGAGGATGGGTGTGGCAGTAAGGAATTTATAACTACTAACGTCTTACAGATACATCGTTATCGAAGGGAAGTAACTTGTTCATTTGAAAGAGACCGTAGTTATAAGATTCCTTACCTTAGAATAGATACTCCAGCAATTGAGACCCCGTAGATGGGTCTGCAAATTAAGTTCACTCCAGGAAGTCCTGGAGAACAGAACAGCCAAAAAAAAACAGTCTCTACGGACTTGGGTGTCCAGGCAGTAATGTTTTGTGAAAGTGTGCAGGGATGCCCACGTGGCTGCCTGGCAGATGTCAACCAATAGAACTCCACGTCCCAAAACAGTAGTGGCTACCAGTCGCCCTGGTAGAGCGGGCGCACAGTACTACTGGAGGTTTGTTTTCGCCAAAGAATATTATATCTTAATGCATAAGTCAACCCATTGAGAGATGGTACGTTTCAGACTGCCCGACCTTTCTTGGTGCCCACATTACCCACAGAGTTGATCGTCCACCTAGAAGTTTAGTGCAGTCAAGGTAGAAAGACCGTGAAAGTTTTTGGGTCCAGATGGTGGAGTCTCCCCTCTTTGGAAGGGTGCAGAGGCGGGTAGAAGGTGGGCAATGTGAACCGCAGGCAACACCAGTGGGCAGGCAAGGCAGGGATGTGAAAATATGAGTCCTGCAAGTCGACTGCAACCATCCAGTCTCCTGGGTCGAGGGCAGACAAGACATGAGACAAGGTTAACATTTTGAACTTCTCCTTCCGGAGGAAGCGGTTGACGTCCCTGAAGTCTATGATAGGACGCAAGCAGTTGTCCTTGTTGGGTACCAGGAAGTAGTGGGAGTAACCACCATGACCTACTTCTGGCACAGGGACTCGTTCGATAGCTCCCTTGGCCAAGTGCCGTAACTTCCTGGCGGAGAAGGGCCAAGTGATCCTCCAACATGGAATGGAGTGTTGATGGCATGGAGGGAGAGGTAGTCTAAAAAAGGAGCGAGTAGACCCTACGGACTATCTGCAAAACCCACCTGTCCAACGTGATGTGCCAGTGGGGGGAGGTAAAGGTGGAGCCTGCCGCCCACTGTCAACTGATGGCCCTGAAAAGTCAGACTAGGAGAGTTTGGAGGCTACTGCAGGGGGCTGGGGGTACATTGGTGGACTTGCCCATCCACTGGCCCCCAGACACACGATTCAGGTCACACGTCCCCAGCCACGCATGGGCAGGGTAGCTTGCGCAGCTGTGGCGGAACGTAGTGGGGCACCCTGTCCGTAGCCACGAAAGGGGTGAAAGGCAGACTGCACGAGGTGAGAAGTTGCTGCGAGGTCCAAGGATCTGGCTGTGGCCCTAGAATCCTTGAAGCGCTTAAGAGACATGCAGTGTTCACCGACCGCAGGCCCGAGCTAGCGGAAGAAAACATCTTCCCAAGTTGGTCCAGCTTCTTGGATTAACCATCATGAGGAGCCGTAGGGAATGTGCTTTTGAGGAGGAGGCTTGGACCCACAAGCTCTCAGGGGTAGGGTGTTCGGAAAGGAAAAGTGGGTCCACAGGAGCTCCTGTGCTGGGCTTGGCCAAGTGTCCAGAAGGAGGTCAGTGAGCCTAATTAAAAGGCACCATAGGCCCTGAAGAGGCTGCTGCAGGCTGAAGCACCTCAGTCAGGCGGCTAGTCTGGACAGCCACCATAGGATGCTTGAGGCCTCAATCGCCCTACGCAACACCACAGCATAGGAAGCTCCCTCCATAGCCATGGTAGGGGGAGAAAGCATACCAAGGTCTGGGAAGGTATCCAGACAACTGGTATCACCCAATCGTCTCTCCATCCAGCTCCTTAAGTTGGTATGCTAGAGGGTCAACAGATCCCTCCCAGTCCTACTCCACCCACCTCTGCTGCAACTCTGAGCAAAAGGGAACGCCAGGGATGAACAGAGGTACAAATGTACCCTCCAGTGTCGGTATCGGCATCAGTCAATGTGGGTCCGGCGCCAAGTCAGGGGTGAGGCAGGGGTAGACGCCTATTAGGGGCACAACCGGTGCCTGAAGGCGTAGTCACTGAAATTGCCAGGGAAGGTACCGTGAGGTCGACTGGCGCCAACCCGGATCCAGGCCTGGATCCTCGGAGGCCCTCCGGCGCTGCAGCCAAAGCCACCAGCCTCAAAGGCTATGTAAAAAGTTTGAAGCTGGGTAGGGGATGCTCCAGAAAACCGAGGGAAGCGCGGCGTCCCAGAAGCCGCACGGGGTGCATGGGGGGGGGGGGGAGTGACTAAGAGTACCGCTCTCTCCAGATCTGCGCTGGCTGGCGTGGATAAAAAGAACAGTCAGCACGTCACACAGGGGAGGCGTCCAAGTAGACACCGTGACATCAGCCCGGCGACGACAACCGTGGAATCGACCAACGCTATCTACCAACGCGCAGGGGTACTGCTAAGAAAAAAACTTCTCCAGATCCAGTCGGACGCCTGGGGCAATTCTAAGGTAAGGTACCAATAACTACAGTCTTTCAGATTAACTCGACCACCCAGCTGTAGGCCATTCACATTTACTTAAACCAGCTATATTCCGCAGTGAAAACATTTTGCCAGTAGACAAGTTCATGGCAGGAAAAGTGCGTCACAAGAGGATTTGTTCATTCTTTTCTCAGGTAATCTCCCTATTAGTCACATTATTCAGCCCCCATGACCACAGCAGAGATGGGTCTGTCCCCAGTCCTGAAAGGCAAAGTCCACAATCAATACCACCAACTACTGAAAGACATAAGTTAGACACTTTATGTTTGACAGTGCTACAGTACAGTTATCCCAGTGCGCTGTAGTACAAACACCCCTTAACAATTAAACACAAGCAAGTTTAGGATTGTGTGCCTAGCCTGCCTTTGAGGACACTTGCCTGAATTCTTCCAACGACATCTCAGGGTGTATCTTCACATCTTCCAAAAGCAGATGCTGGACTTTCATATTCTTAATCTACACACATCAGTGAGGGCACCAACACTGTTTCAGTTCAAGCCCTCTTTAGACTGACGTCAGAATGTGAAAAGTGTTTATCAAGGTGTTCATGGTTGGTCTGCAGCTACATCACCTGTAAATTGAAGAATGACTAAAACGAGGCTGGGTCCATTAGGTAATCACGCCACATCATTGCTGTGGATGGCACAAGAAATCCAGTAAAGCCACCAAGTGACCTGTTAAGACCTTTTCTGGCAGTGCTTGGGATATTATGCCAACATCTCAATTGCAAAACTTCAAGTCTGTATTCAATTCCTGCCTGCGCCCAGTTTCTACAGAACAAAGGTTCAAGAGGATACGGCTTTCTGCATCTTCTAAGTCACCTGAACAAGAACAAGTAAAAAGCCTTTTGTTATCAGCATGATGGCACTGACATCTAATCTCTGGTAACAATTCCAACTTCCATTTTGGGACTGCTTCAAATCTTCGTGATGTGGTCCAGCAAACTGTAGCCTTGACAGATGCTCATCAGGGTCACGGGTGAAACATTATCCACTCAAGATATTGTTCGAGGTTTTTGTATTGCATTTGAATGCAAGCCAACTAGACCGGATTTAGTCAGCCAGGATCTATTCTGGTTAACAGTTGAACTGTACCAAACTGCAGTGATAACCAATCCATAAGTTTCAAATCTATAACAGCATTTTAAAGTTCACCTTAAATTAACATAACTCTAAGCAAATTGTATAGAATAGATCAACAAATTAAAGCACAATTGGCAGATTTCTTGGTGATATTCCTTTGATCAGAAAAGGGAAAAAGCATTCCATGTTGGTCAATTACTTTAAACTGAAAGCAGAATAAGCTACTTTGTACTGTAAAAAAAAAACTGCTACCAGAGGTGCTTCAAATCACTAAGCCAGGAATAAGAAGCAGCTAACACTCCAGTCATGTCCAAATGAATGCTTAAAGTCCCCAGGTACTGGATACATTTTCTGAAAGGCAAGGAGTTCATAGAAAAGCACCCAACAGTAACTTCTGAGCTAATACAGGAGCATTAAAGTACGACAATCTTAAATCCACAAACCTTGTTGTTAGAAGACAATCATAACAGCTATAGCCCTGCAAGCAGAACCAAGAAGAAACTCAGTATTAACCATCAGGGTACAACTTTATTACTAATGCTAAAATATAAAGCAGGTGTATTAGCAGTCAACACGAGAACTTGAACTTTGCATTTTGCTCACAGGTCACCAATAGGTACCAAAAGACCAAATTATATCCGTTAATGCTCTATTGGATGATCCAATCGCAGATTCGTCACCTAATACTCCCATGGTTCTAAAGTGGATCCAAAGACCTTTTACCAGCAATGGCCCTGCGCACCAATAGGAAGTGGTATACAGCTCCACACGGACTCCATACTACAGCAGAAGTGCAATTGCCAAACTGTATATAAGCTCTACCCCACCACGTGTTGGAAGACAGTTTCTTGCTTCTCTTCCACACCCTCAGGTGCAGAGCATGAACAATTGTAATAAGTGTGTAGATTTCTATTATGGGATTTTTTAAATTGAAATTAAACAAGCATTGGCATAGCCAATAGGTCTCACCTTTGGGAACTTATAAGTGTTTAGCCATTCAGCGCATATTCCATTGGCCATTAAAGACAAAATCTGTGGCATATAAATGGCACCAAGAACAAGTACTGGGACCTCCAAAAACATGGCTCTGCTAAGTGGATTGCAACTGTAACAGGCGGTTAAGAAACCATTTGATCACATTTTGGTCTTGCCACTGTCACCTCCGTATGCACAAAAAATGACAAAAGCAAGAAAAAGAAATTAAGTCCTGCATTTTGAAGATTTACATGCCCCGGAGATCAATTTCTACTTTCTAATGCAGTGTATATATTGTTATTCGACCCAATAATGGATTTTGTATGCCATGTGCTTCCAGTATCCTGGGGGAGGGGGGGGGAGGGGGGGGGGGTCATGTGTGGTCACTCAGGTGCTACAGTTATGACAGAGGGGGGGGGGGGGAGTGACTGGGAGGAGTCATGGATATTAAGGTTATTGATCAAGTCTGGAGAAAAAGACTAACATTTAACTCATCATGCATGTGCTTTGTTACTCATTCCTGCACTCAAGCATCCATTTATTCATGCATCTATTCACTCCATCCACTTACTGACCCTTGCACTCATACATCGATTCTCACCACCTACTGACACTTGCATTCAGCCACTCACCCACTGTCCTAAAAAAAAAAAAAAAGCATATGCAAGATAAATTCAAGGAATGAGCATGGATGAAAGCAAACATTACGGTCTAAAAAAGGTGGACACGTGCTTGCAATAAAAAGTTATCCATACCAGCAGATCAATGGTGCACTTTGCACAATACCATTACAAGATGGTCGCTCTGTACACATCTCAGTGAGCAGCCATCTTGGAACTGTATGGTGCATAATTTGTCACAGATTCTGTCTAGGAGCGCTCTCCCCTGGCCACTGAATGCAATCCTTGGATTTGCATAAAGCACTCCTACTGCGCCTTGATAACACTGGACAGCAGTCAACTAGGCTTCTGGTTGCACTGGCAGCTGAAGAAGCTGGCTAATTCCCGACGAGGCTCACATCTTGTAGCACCCATTAGCATGACTATTGGAGTTACATGCTCTTTTTTTTATGGTGTTAATATCACACAAGTATGTCCGGAGTTGCACGAACCTAAACTGGGTGGGAATTGTTTCTAGCGCAAGATCTGGTATCATTTTAGCATGACTGGGTAGCAGCAGGTATGTAGGATTCTGCAACCATGTTATTTTTAATTACTTTTCTCTCACCGCCCCTACAGTCAGCTACACTACACCATGGCCAAACGATGTCCCCATCCAGCTTCGTGCCTATGCTTTAAACCCAATTTCCCCACTGTTACTATTTATTTCTGTTGCTGAACCAAAATGGCAAAGGTAAAGAGGATCACAAGCATTTCGTGTGGGATGCACCGGAAATAAGTTTAACAATCCTGGGTAGACCGGAAGCGCTGGTACTTGTTTTCTGAAAGGAACTTAAATGGAGGTGCATTAAGAAAGGAGTCAGGGAAACATGCTTCAGCCCCTGTTGTGGCTCTCCAAATTGCTGCTATCCAAAGCCCGGAATATGCAGTAGACTGTTTGGGGAACTGTGCGCGCCTCGGCATGTCCAAGAGACCGGTCAGTGCTGCTGGCCTTACCCTGCCCCTAACAAGCTTTGGGCAGCGATCCGTTCAAGTGCCTTGTGCTCAGAGCTGCCTGGGGGTGCTGCTTAGAAAATTGTTCGAGCACTGACTCTGGCAACAAATCAGGATACTCCTAACTTAACAGTATGTGAAAAGGTAGTAGAAACAGCTAAGGTCCGCCAAGTGGGGCCCAGGGCTGTAACGCAGCAGAGGTTCAGGCAGAAAACAAATGTTTGGTCTGCACGAAATAAAGAGCACATTATGAGGAAAAGTGGACATGTCCAAGTTGAATGTATGGCGAAGGTGAAGAGCCGCGCCAAGTATAAGGCAAAGAGTCAGACAAAGAGCTGCAATTAACTAACATAGGAATGCTCGTGTGAAGATCAGTAAAAATGCATTAGGAAGGGAAATGCACGCACGTGCACGAACACATTCTAGAGGCAGACCCAAACAAAATAGTGCCAGGAAGGAACCTAAAGAAAATATGCAAGACCACATGTAGCAGGGGCAATCCGCTGGGAGAATCTAACAAAAAGGAGTAATTAGACAAGCTGACCAAACCAGCATGGCTTTATGAAAGGCACGTATAGGAACATATGGGGGTAGGGGGAAGAAAGGGGGCTTTAAGGCACAGGGTACATTACAACAAGCCTCGCAGAGCAGCGCATGCCCTGCCAGGCTCGACCAAGCAGACAGTCCACAGAACAAGGCGGGAGGGCAGTGAGGAATCTTGTTAGATTAGTATCAAGCAGAAAGCGCATTACCAAAGGAAACGTGCAGATTCCTCACCTTCTGATACCAAAGCACTAGGACTCCGACCAAAAATTATTGCAAGAGAGCAGGCAAAATATCCTTCCTACTGGACCCATCAAGGTAAGTTTTTTTGTGAACATATGGTAGGGGACGGGAGCACACTGCCTCAACTCGCAGCACAGTTCGCCCCTTAGTATTGTGGTAAATGCAGTTAACAGTAAATGTTTACTTGAATATTAGCTGTAGTGCTTCACCAAAGTTGGTGCAGGTTAGTGCTTTAAATCTGTTGAAACATTTCTGGATATTCTCCATCAGCTCTTTTTGAAGTAAGCACCAATTGTGTACTGTTTTTACCAGGATGCACAGGGGCAAACTGTGCTGGGATTTGAAGCAGTGTGATCCCACTTCTTGAACATATGCACTGATGTCAAGGACTGGCACTCCTCACATCAGTTGTTTCTTGGCCAGTGTTTAGTAGATGTTAAGCATTGGCTAAGGCAATAGGTTGCAACTCTGCAAAATCTATTGGTTTTGTTACCCTTTTTAAACATGTTACAGCAGGTTTTAAAAAAAATTTAAAAGCACTACGACGCAGTCAGAGCTGTGTGCATCATAGCACTTGGTTTTGTACTTTAAGACGTGCTGCACAGCAGCCTAAAAAACATTGACAAAAACCAAAAATATCGTAGAGTGGAAACCCATTTGCTTTGTCAATGCTTGTTGTAAACTGAACTCAGTTGGCATTAGGTTTCAGGAATCAACCAAGTCCATTACGAAAGCTAAAATAAAACGGATTGCAGACATGCCTAAATTTCACTCTGGTGTGTGCACCAGGGCTTGCAAGACAAGAGAGCTTTCTCACCCTATAGTACTCTGAAGGAATGATTAAAATTAGAACCATTATTTCTTGTTTTTAAAATCTTTACTTTTTCAAAGCACGAAAACAAAACATAGCAGCTACTGGCACCACATGTTAGTGTGCAATACAAAAGCTATAAATGGTGGCGTAGTTACAGTATTTCAGATGTTTACAGGCCTACGGCAATATACGTTTATTATTGTATAGGCGCATGCAAGCCTGCTCATATCGATTAGGGGCAACAGCGATCAGAAATGTTTAGCATCTTTGACCACAAACTTTCACATCTTGGCGGAATCTTCCTTCTGCTGGTGATACTGCCTCCCATAAAACTTGAGCAATAGGAACATATGGATGCAAATTAATTGGGGGAGGAGGGAATCAATCTTAAGTGGTGGGCTTTAAACCCAGGACATAGCCACTCGCCTCTTGACATGCAGGCTAAGTGCTGCTGCTCGTTATCTGTCAGGGAGGGAAATATCGTTGTGGAACTCCAAACTTGCAACCAGGATGGAAACGTTTAATCGAGTATGGTACCATCAGTAAATGCCTTCCTCCAGAAAGCAGACACTCCCAGGCACAGCCAAGCTAGATGTATGAAGTCGACTTCACTTGACGTCATCTTTCAAATCAGTCAACTTAATGATCCTAATATTCATAAGTGTCAACATCCAAATTTTAAAATTCATAAACCGGCTTGTCCTTCAAGATCAAAGTTTAATTCAGCTAAATGGCATGGGAGCACCTGGATCTCCAGCAAAATGTTTGTCAAATCTCTAGGCATAGGTAGTTATACCCTTGTTCAGCAATTGAACTGATGGAGCAGAGTTTATGAAACAAAACCTGCTTGGATTGCAAAATAATCATTAAACAAAATTAACTGTGCTACTAACCGCATTTGAATTTAACTGCACATGCGTAAATGAATGCATTAGAGAAAATCTAGGGTGGGCCGCACGCCTGCACAGGATTAATGCAGAAACTAATGACTTAAGGGCTGCAAGTGTAATGATCATATTGATGCTTTTTGATCTTGTGCAAACCATTAATATTGCTAAGCATAACACTTGGAGAATAAACTCCTGCAAAAGATGTGGCATTCCTGTTGTATTTGTCTTTTCATACAAAATGGCTTTTTCTGTGCTGGAGAGAAAGGCCTCAGAAAATCAAGCTAGAAATATTAAACCATGGAGTGAGGAAGGGAGAGTGCTTAATCAGTTTTCCGTGTGTCTTCGGAGATGGCCATGCCCATGGAGGAAACAATGAGCCTCTGAAAGAGTTCCTCTGGAAGCAGACAGAAAAAGTTACATTTAACGTGAACAAAATATGAACATGCTGCAGCAGAGATAAAGAAGCCTGAAAATGACAGTTTGGACAATAGTGCATTTAAAAATCAGAACTTGCCCGGAGCAGTGAGATCAAGATACCACTTGTTTTAGCCAATCAGAATCTTTAGTTAGGTGGGATGGATAGAGATGGGTTGGACTTGCGTGAATTTGGGGTATTGTACCTAGGAAGTAGGTGGGGTAGGCGGTGTATTCCTAACTTTGCGAGAAAGCGCTGTGACGCCGTTTCCTATTCTTGTGGGCTGGCTGATCTGCTGTTCCTGGCTCTTAAACTTTGCATTTCAAATTCTTTGAAGTGCCCTGCTTACTCTCATAACGAGAGGGTAGCATTTATAATCTGAAAACCTGAATGATGGTAACTACAATCAATCTCTGAATTGCATAATTATCTTGCAAATGATTTCTCTTTTGTCCCTCTACCCAGCCACTCATTGCACTCTTCATGAGATGGACACCGATTTGATTGAATCTGAATGTTGTGCGAGTAACTGATTTGAGCTGGATTGCACTTTATGAGCATCACATTAGTTTAGATAAAGATTGTTATTAACAGAAAAGTGTATTATGGTAGGATATCGATTTTCAGTGTAAATTCCAATTGTAATTTTCTAAATCCCTGCCTTCTTAAAAAAGGTCCATCATTAGTGGTGATGTATAAATTGGTAAGTTTGTTCTAAACTCAGTGTGGAGGAGACTAAAGATTTGGGTCCAGGCTATGAATGATTTTCTCCGAGTACCCAACAGTTAAGTTCTCATGCAAGACAGATGTGCATTCATTAAATGTGTGACTACTCCTTCCAGGTAGCTTTGATAACTGTTAAACAGTACATTCTTCCCACTACAAACGCCCACCAAAAAAAGCAAATGCCAGCATGAGACCATCTTACTGCTCGGTTTTCCCATGACATCTGGAGCTAAGCTCTACAAATACCTTTAGTCATTGAAGCTCATGAGAGGTTTAGTGCTGTAGCAATGTGTTCATGTGACAAGCAGGATGTAGTTGATTTACGTTTTGAGACTGCAGCCGAAGTACTCGCTGGTATATAGTAACAAGCATTGACAAAGCCAATCGTGTTATGAATTCAATCAAGAATATTTGTAGAGCGCGCTACTCACCCGAGCGGGTCTCAAGGTGCTGGGGGGTTGCTACTGCTCGAAAAGCCAGGTCTTGAGGTGCTTCCTGAAGGAGAGGTGGCCCTGGGTCAGTCGTAGGTGGGTGGGGAGAGAGTTCCACGTCTTGGCAGCCAGGTAGGAGAAGGATCTTCCACCGGTGGAGGTTCTGCGAATCCGTGGGATGGTGGAGAGGGCGAGGCTGGCGGAGCGGAGTTGGCGGGCTGGTGAGTAGAATGTGAGGCTGTTGAGGTATTTGGGGCCCAGGTCGTGGAGCGCTTTGTGCGCGTAGGTGAAGAGCCTGAACGTGATCCTCTTGCTGACGGGGAGCCAGTGCAGGTCTCAGGTGGGCGGAGATGTGGGTGTGACGAGGGATGTCCAGGATGAGTCGTGCAGATGCGTTCTTTATGCGCTGGAGTCTTTTCTGTAGTTTGGCTGTGGTTCCAGCGTAGAGAGCGTTCCCGTAGTCCAGCCGGCTGGTGACTAGGGCCTGGGTGATCTTTCGTAGCATGTGAAGGGAGTTGAAGCATGAGGATGAGACAGCGTTGACTTTATTCGGTCATCGTGAGGGAGGAGTCAAGGATGAAGCCCAGGTTGCGTGCATGGTCTGTGGGCTTGGGGGCGGTGCCCAGGGCTGGGGGCCACCAGGAGTCGTCCAAGGCGGAGGGAGCTGGTCCGAGGAGGAGGACCTCCGTCTTGTCTGAGTTCAGTTTCAGTCGGCTGAGCTTCATCCATTCCGCGACGTCTTTCATTCCTTCCTGGAGGCTGGTTTTGGCTGTGGAGGGGTCTTTGGTGAGGGAGAGGATCAACTGGGTGTCGTCGGCGTAGAAGATTATGTTGAGGTTGCGAGCGAAGGCTGCGAGGGGGCTCATGTAGACATTGAAGAGGGTAGATGGGTCGAGGGAGTCGTTAGTCTCGAGGAAGGCTGGCAGTTGTTTGTTGATTGTCTTTGACTTTTGCGGTGAAGGGGAGGAGCGAGATGGGCCGGAAGTTCTTGAGGTCTGTGGGGTCCGCGGTGGGTTTCTTCAGGAGGGCGCTGATCTCCGTGTGCTTCAAGCTCTCCAGAAAGGTGGCGGATGCGAAGGAGTTGTTGATGTTCCGGAGTTGGGATGCGATGGAGTCTGCTCTGTTGAAGATGTGGTGGGGCAGGGGTCGGCTGGGGAGCCGGAGTGGATGGTGTTCATGTGGGTGGTGTCTTCAGTGCCGACAGGGGTCCAGGTGCGGAGGGTGGTGGAGGGGGGCGTTGGTGGGGTACATGGACTGGGCGCCAAAGCCGTCGTGTAGGTCGATCTTGCGGTGGAAGTACGTGGCAAGTGAGTTGCAGAGGTCTTGCGAAGGCGAGATGTCGTTGTTGCTGGAGCTGGGGTTGGAGAGCTCTTTAACGATGCTGAAGAGTTCCTTGTTGTTGTGGGTGTTGTCCAGTCGCTCTCTAAATGTCCTTTTGGTGGCGCAGATCAGCTGGTGGTGTTTTCGGGTGGCGTGCGAGGGCGGTCAGGTTGTCTGCTGGCTGTTCGTGGCGCCAGTCTTTGTCGAGGGTATGGAAGGATTTCTTTGAGTCTTTGAGGTCGTTGAACCATGAGGCTTTCCTGCTGCCAGGTTTGCTTTGAGGGTTCTTCAGTGGTGCCAAGTCATCGGCACAGTTGGTGATCTATTGTGTGAGGTTGCGGGCTGCGTCGTTGGTGTCCGTAGTGTAGGGAGGGGGGTTAAGGCTCAGGGAAGTGGTAAGCTGGACGGTGGTGATCATGCTCCAGCATCTTCAGGGAGCCTGTTGCGCGTGGCGGTGGGTCGTGGTCTTCCTGAAGTTGAAATGGACGCAGCTGTGATCGGTCCAGTGTAGTCCGGTGGAGTGGCTGTAGGTGACGAGGTTGCTGGAGGAGAAGACTAGGTCAAGCGTGTGGCCGGCGTAGTGGGTGGGGGTGTCCACCAGTTGCTTGAGTCCGAGGTTGGCGAGGTTGTCTAGCAGGGTGGTGGAGTTGTCATTGTTCTCCAGGTGGAAGTTCAGGTCCCCTAGGAGGATGTAGTCTGAGGAGGCGAGTGCATGCGGGCTGATGAAGTCTGCGATGGCTTTGCTGAATTGTGTGCATGGCCCCAGGGGTCTGTTGAGAAGGGTACCTCGGAGGGTGGTCTTGGGGGTCGGTGTGTATCTGGAAGTGAAGGTGTTCGGCGGCGGTGAGTGCGTCATCGGAGTTTGTCGTGATGCGGATGTGTTGCTGTAGACGATGCCTCCAGTTTGGTTGACGCGATCCCTCTGGGAGATCTTGTAGCCGTCCGGGATGGCTATGGCGATGTCGGGGGCTGAGGAGGCGTTCATCCAGGTTTCCATGAGGAAGGCGACGTCTGGTGCTGTTGTGTCGAGGAGGTCCCGGAGTTCGACAGCGTGCTTGTGGACGGAGCGGGTGTTGAGCAGGATGCACCTGAGGTGGTGGTTAGCTCCTGGTCTGAGGGGCGCGGTGCAGGTTTGGAGGCAGGTGACTTTGCAGGCTTGGCAGGTGAAGGGTCTGTGGGTGCGTTTCGGGGTGGCTCGATTACAGGCGGGAGTTCGGCCGGTTTTGAGTGCGAGGAGGGCGGCAGTGTCGTATCTCAGGCGGGGCTTCTGGTGCTGGGCGCGGTCCAGGCGCGGACGGGCGTTGCCAATACTCTTTTTTGCCTATACTGTTCAGCACCAGCAAAACAATTGCCAATGTCAAACCAAAAACAGCTTTAAAAAAAAAATAAAAAAATCAATGATGCTTAAGTGTGCATGCACCATCCCCGCTGCGCAAGTGTGCATTATAATGGCCCCAGAATTAACATGTACACGCTTAATGAAAAAAATGACAATCCTGAGTCTTATATCCACTACTAGCAACTAACTATGAGCGACGTGCCCAAAGATAGCACTAAGCCATGAATGATCTGAACATTACTGCTTTCATTCCCAAGTGCGATCAATGCTAGCACTGTAAGCTCAGAGCAGTATATATATATCCTGTGGATACTACCAGCATTGAGCAATGTGCCCAGGACTCACAATGAACACTTCGAACAGTATTTGTACTGCTAAAACTGCCACCAATAAGCAGTGTGCCTGACGTTACCACTGTTAGCAGGTCCCGAGCAGTATATGTAATCCTAATGCTGAAAGAAAAGCTCCCAATGCTAACCTATGCTCTGAGCAATATATTATTTAAATATATATATATATACACACATACATATATTCACATATATACATACATGTACACACACATATACACTAGTGTTGGTGCTGGATGTTTGCACTTACTTTTTCTGAAAGTGTTCCTAATAATGATAATCCACATTTGAAAAGCGCGAACAATCACCCGTAAGTGTCTCTAGGCGCTGGGGGCCGTCAGGAAGATTAAGCAAGCTATTGCCCAGAGTCACATGGTGCTGGGTTAATCTGCTGCTGGCGCCGGGGATCGAACCATGATCCACAGATTCTGGAGTCAGTCGCCCTGGCCATGGCGCCACACCTCTTCCTCTAATCACAAGGTAGGGGACTCCTCCCTTAGGTGACAGTGCGGTCATACACCATCTTCAGATTGTTTTCGGTAGAGGGTGCAAGAACAGTAGTAGAGAATAGAGATGTCCATGCGCAACTATGCATAGAAAAAAACGAGAACTGCAGTAGCTACAGGTACCCAGGAGGTGTGGGCGCATGAGATTCTAGAGCTGTACATTCCAAGAACAAACATACTGGGTAAGTAGCTTTTTCCGTTCGAGGCATGTGAGCTGTAGATAAGATGCTTTGCACAGACTATACAACAGTGTCCCGAAAGCGGTGGCTATCCTGTAACTGGTGGAGTTGTCTGGAATAACGTTTTGAGTACTGCTTGCCCCACATTAGCTTGTTGTCTTGCTAACACATCTATACAATAGTGTTTGATGAATGTGTGTGGTGTAGACCATGTTGCAGCTTTGCAGATATCAGCAATGGGGCCATACCCTAAGAAAGCCATAGTAGCCCCCAGCTTGCGAGTGGAATGTGCTCTCAGGGGTACTGGAAGTCCTTTGGCTTTTTGATAACAAATCTGAACACATTTAACAATCCACCTAGCAATACCTCATTTGGAGGTAGGATTGCCATTGTGAGGTGGTGCAAAAGCTTCTACGAAATGATGGTTCTTTGTGTAACACAAAAGAGCTCTTCTGAAATCTAAGGTATGTAGAGCTCGTTCTGCAACAATCAGGTTGAGGGAAGAACACAGGTAATTCAACAGACCGATTAATATGAAATGCGGATACAACCTTAGGTAGGAATTTGGCGTTGGTACGAACTACTCTTTGTGTAACTGGAAAAAGGGTTCTTCTATGGTTAATACCTGTAGTTCACCAACTCTCCTCAATGAAGGGATTGCAATGAGGAGAGTTTTCCAAGTAAGGAACTATAGTTCACATCTGCGCATGGGTTCAAATGGTGGACCCATTAACTTTGTGAGGACCACGTTAAGATTCCATACTGGGGCAGGCGGAAATCTTGGTGGTATAACTTGAGTTTGACAGTTGCAAATGTAATAGGTAGCACAGTATGTCCTGTATGGAAGCATCAATAGGGCTGATGCGATTGTTATTGCAATAGATAACAAAACACTTCCATTTGGCTGCGTGGCAGGCCCTTGTGGTAGGTTTTCTGGCCTCTCGAATAATGTTCATATAGTCTGTTGGATGGTTTAGATAACCAAACTATGACTTCAGGAGCCAGATCACGAGGCTCAGTTATTTGGGATTTGGGTGTTTGATTTCTTCATGGCTCTGTGTGAGGAGACTGGAAGTTAAATGTAATTTTTGATTTGGTACCAGAGAGTTCCAACAGGATTGTGAACCAGGGTTGACGTGCCCATGTTGGAACCACTAGTATTCGTGTGAGGGATGTTTGCCTGAGTTTCCGAACCCCTGATGGAATGAGTAGGAGAGGCGGAAAAGCGTAGGCAAATATCCCTGACCAGTTCATTCATAGAGCATTGCCTTTGGACAATGGGTGTGGATACCTGGAGGTGAAGCGTTGGCATTTTCGGGTGTTGCGAACAGGTCTATGTGAGGGAATCCCCAGGCTTGTAAGTATGGGGGGAGAACTGGAGGGTGAAGTTCCCACTCGTGTATTTGATACCTCTGTCTGCTGAGGAGATACGCAATCGGATTGTTGACTCCTGGAAGGTGTTCCGCTAGGAGATAAATGTTGTGGTGAATTGCCCACCTCCAGATGTCTTGGGCGAAGTGGGACAGTTGGAGATAGTGTTCCCCCGCTTCTGCATGTAATACATAGCTGTCATGTCGGTTCGTACTAGTACAGCTTTGCCAGATCAGTGATGTTGAAAGACTGAGCGCTAGAAAGATTGCCATGAGCTCTAAATGATTGATGTGAAGTCACCTTTGCTGTGGGCTCCACAGCCCTTGCACTGTGTAGAAGATGAGCTCCCCAGCCAGTGAGACGCATCTGCTGTTAACAGTCTGTGGAACCGGGTCTATGAACAGCCCTCCCTTTGACAGGTTTGTTGTTCCACAACAGCAGAAAGCGAGGAGTACGGCTGCTTACCAACACTAGATTGGTTAATAGACCGGGTGGCTGGTTCCACTGACTGGCTAAACATTCCTGAAGTGAATGCATGTGTAACCTGGCGTGGGAAACTCATGATGCAAGATAACAATCATTCCCAGCAGTTGCATAAACACTCTAGCTGGAAGTGATTGAGTGGCTTGAGATTAGAGAATGAGCAACTGAATGTTTTGGATTCTGGCTGCATTGGGAAACACTAGAGCCTTTTGAGTACCCAGAGTGGCTCCTAGGTAATCCTGAATTTGGTTTGGCTGAAGATGTGATTTTAACACGGACTGAAAACCCTAGCTGGTGAAGCAGCTGAATGATTACTGAAGTGTGCTTGCAACATTGTTGGTATGTGCTTGCTTTGATGAGCCAGTCATCCAGATAGGGAAAGACATGTATTCTTTGTCATCGGAGATGCGCAGCTACTACCACCAGACATTGTGAAGACTTGAGTAGTGGGGACCCGAATGGGAGTACCTTGAATTGGTAGTGTTGACCTACCACCACAAACCTGAGAAATTTGTGGTGAGCTGGATGGATTGGAATATGAAAGTAGGCGTCCTTTAAAGTAGAAAGCAAGTTGCCCTTTTGCAAAAGAGGTAGTACCTTTTGTAGTGTTGTAGTGTTACCATGTGGAAGTGGTCCGACTGTAAAGATTTAGTTCTGAGAACCAATATGGATCAGCGAACCGTTCTTTTTTCGAATTAAGTAGTAAAAGGAGTAGACGCCCAAACCCTTGATGTGGTGGTACGGGCTCTATGGCTTGTTTTAGTAGTAGGGATTTCACCTCGTTTGAGAAGGTCTAGATGATCCAGTGAAAGTCTGACTTTGGGGGAATGTTTGGAGGAGTGTTGAACTCCAGGCAGTAACCAGAATGGATAATTTGGAGAACCCACTTGTCTGTTATGGACTGCCACTTTGGTAGAAATTGTGAAAGTTGTCCTCCCACAGGTGTTAAATGGTAAGGTGGAATATGGGGGAAGTCACTGCTTTGTATTGGAGGGTGAGGTACGCTTAATTGGAACCTCTACCTCTACCCTTGCCGTTGTTTCCTCTAATTGCCTCGAAAGAAACCCTTGGAACCGGAGGGTTGGTTGCCCTTATAGGTGGACACAGTGTCGGAGGAAGTATTCTTGGACCCTGCTCGATAAAAGGAGTGAAGAAAGGACCTACGGCCTTCTGGAGACTGAAGGGCTCCCATGGTTTTAGCTACTTCGGTATCCTTGTTCTTGTGAAGTGGCTACCACCGGCCCAAAAAGGAGTTCCTTGTCAAAGGGTGTGTTTAATATTGAGGTCTGAACCTCTGGTTTAAACCCTGATGTGCCCAGCCAGGCTAGTCTTCTTAAAAGAGCACTAGTGTTCACCGCTCTGACGGATGTACCTGCAGCATCTAGGGAATATCCAATTTGGTTATTAGAAATGAACTGTCCCTCATGTACTAGGTCTTGCGCTTTTGATTTGTGCGATTGGCGTAGACATTGGAGGAGTTGTTCAATTTCATCCCAGTGTGTGGTCATACCTTGCCAGCAATGCTTGTGTATTACAAATGAGCCAGACGTTAGTTGCCTGGGTGGCTATTCTTTTCCTTGAAGCATCAAGGAGTTTAGACTCCTTATCTGGAGGTGGTGCGTCTCCAGTACTCTGGGAGTTTGCACTTTTACGTGCATTAGAAACTACTAATGAGTCTAAGGGTAGTTGACCTTTTATGTAGGCTGGATCAGATGGGGCAGGCTTGTATTTTTTATCTACCTTAGGGGTAAGGATACGTGCTCCAACAGGATCCTTAAAAATGTCTACAAGTCTGGTCATTCCTTTCAACATGGGCAACCAGTGTGTGTAGACTTGTGAGCTTAGTGTCTCGAAAAGGAAGCACAGGTACCCTTCATACGTTTTAATAATTGTAGGCAGAGGGAGCTTAAGTGCTCAGCTAAAAATAGCAGGAGTCTGGTCGCGTGCCGAAGCCACCATCAGAAGTCAAGTCTTCAAGTTCAACTTCCTATTGAGGCCTGGGTTTAAAGACGCTTTAAGTAGCAATTTATTTTATCGCTCTCTGTAGGATGAAGAGCCGTGTCAACAGCAAAAACCCTAGCATGACAGCAAACGATTTTCTTCTCAAATAAAACGTGCCCTGCTGCAGACACGTTTATAGCTCTCTAGCCAAGGACGCACAGCCCTCTCCTCTGCTCACCCTCCCCCAGGGCCCTCTCCATCTGCAATGTGATGCAGTAACATTATGTCACAGATGCCAACAATCACCCTTTGCGTCTGCCTCCTTCCCTCCTAGTCACTTCGACCTAAACGGGCACCTACATGCACTGCAAAAGGCGTGCCTACTGGCTTTGGCCATCACCAGAGCAAGGAGTTTTAAAGCACGGGTCACATTTCAAGCTTGTAGTTTTATTAACACATTTCCTTTTTACATCACTAAGTCATTACAGTCCCTCTTTAATGCACAGCTCGTCTGCTTGCGCCACTCTCACGGCTTCCGGGGGAGGAGCAGGGCCCTAGACACTGGAACAAAAGAAAAAGACAGGGGGGAAAAAAACATACACTCCCCAACAGGGGAAAAGCAGCTTTTGTTCGCCGCCCAAGCAGTAAATCTAACGGGGATCTGGCCTCATGTTTCCTAAGCCTCAATTAAATTCTCGCACATATGGTGCTAGCAAGAGGCGTGATAACCACCAGCTGCAAAGCCAAATACATAATTAAACAACTCATTTGTTGACTCCAGCATTGTTGGCTATTGTCCAATTTAACTCGTCTGCATCATGCATGTAATGTCCACAGGCCAGGCACTCCGGGGTCAGAAGCAGGTGGTCACCCATGCTCTGAAAGCGCTCGCTCATTCTGGCAGGAATCCCAGCACTATACAGTGAACACGACTACCCAGGTGATGGAGTGTCCTTCTCCTCGGCATGCGATGCTTCCGGCAGAGTATGACGAGCAAGGACAGGGCTTAAGGCGCCACCCATCCAATCTTTGAAACAAGCGAAAGCCTTTGCAGCCCAATATAAGCACGGAAACGCAAACACATTTTAATATAATTGGATAACCTCCACAAGAGCGGAAAGGGGTGCTTTTACAAAACAAACATTTCAAAGAAAAGCAGGCCGGAAATCAATTAGTAACAGGATATTCTGTTAAGAAAGAGCAGCGGCGTATAGCAGTATATAGCAGTGTCTCCCCTAGCGGTGGTCACCTGTATCAGTTGCAGCAGTTTGGAATAGAGTTTTTAGGACAGCTTGGCCTACTGAAGCTTGTTGCTTGGATTGCACATCAACACAGTAATGCTTAGTGAAGGTGTGTGTAGTAGACCATGTGGCTGCTTTGCAAATGTCTAAGGGGATGTTCCCTAAGAATGCCATAGAGGCCCCTATTTTACACGTGGAGTGCGCCCTAGGGGGAACGGTAAGAGTACGTTTAGCTTTTTGGTAACATATTTGGATACATTTGACTATCCATCTGGCGATACCCGATTTGGAAATGGGGTTGCCTTTGTGTGGTGGTGCGAAAGCAACAAACAGTTGCTTGGTTTTCCGAAAAGGTTTGGTTCCGTCGATGTAATAGAGAAAGGCTCTTTTAACATCTAAGGTATGAAGTGCCCTCTCGGCTACTGAGACTGGTTTAGATGGAAAGGGAAAATGACTTTAGGGAGGAATTTTGGATTCTTCCTAAGAACCACTTTGTTCCGATGTAGTTGTAGGAAGGGTTCTTCTAGAGTTAGGGCTTGTATTTCACTTACTCTTCGCAGGGATGTCATTGCGAGGAGGAAAGCCACTTTCCATGTTAGGAACTGCAGTTCGCATTTGTGCATTGGTTCAAATGGTGGACCCATGAGCCTCGTTAGAATATTAAGGTTCCACACCGGGGAAGGCGGTAACCTTGGAGGAATGATTCTTTTAAGACCCTCCATGAATGCTTGAATAGCTGGTACCTTAAAGAGGGACAGGTGTTGTCTATTTTGCAAATAGGCTGCCAATGCCGCTAGATGTAGACGTATAGAGGAATACGCTAAATTGCATCTTTGCAGGTGCAATAAATCGCAAATGATGTTCTGGATGGAAGCATCCAGTGGTTGTATGTCATTGTTAGTGCAGTAAATAACAAATAGTTTCCATTTTGCAGCATAGCATGCCCTAGTAGTAGGTCTCCTGGCTTCTTTAAGGATATTCATACAGTCTGGAGGAAGGTTGAGGTACCCGAACTCTAAGACTTCAGGAGCCAGATTGCCAAGTTCAGTGTTTGAGGATCTGGGTGTCTGATTTCTCCATGGTTCTGGGTTAAGAGATCCGGGGAGAGATGCAGTTTTTGATGTGGAACTAGCGATAGTTCCAAAAGTGTGGTGAACCAGGGTTGACGTGCCCAAGTGGGAGCCACTAGGATGAGTGTCAGCGACTGTTTCAGTTTGCGTACCACAAATTGAATGAGATGTGAGAGGCGGAAAAGCGTACGCAAATCTGCCTGACCAGTTCATCCATATTGCATTGCCCTTTGATCGCGGGTGTGGGTACCTGGCGGCGAAGGTTGGGCATTTTGCGTTTTCTGGTGTGGCGAACAGGTCTATGTCTGGTTGTCCCCACTTTTTGAAGAATGGGACTAAGACTTTGGGGTGTAGTTCCCATTCGTGTATCTGCTGTGTGTGGCGACTTAAGAGGTCTGCCACCTGGTTCTGAACCCCTGGGAGGTGTTCTGCTAGCAGGTAGATGTTCCGGGGAATTGCCCATCTCCAAATTTGTTGTTTCGCCAGTTGTAGAGAACGTGTCCCTCCTAGTTTCTGTATGCAATACATTGTGGTCATGTTGTCCGTGCGGATGAGGACAGTTTTGTTCTGGAGATGCACTTGGAAGGATTTCAGTGCTAGGAACACCGCTAGAAGTTCTAGGTGATTGATGTGGAACTGTTTTTGTTGAGTGGTCCACCGTCCCAGAGTGGTGTGTTGAAGGAGGTGGGCTCCCCACCCTGTGAGAGATGCGTCGGTGGTCAGCACAACTTGTGGACGGGGCTCCAAGAACGGCCGCCCTTTGGACAGGTTGATGGTGTTCCACCACTTCAGTCAGCGGAGTGAGCGGCTGTCCACCAACATCAGATCAGTAAGTTGTCCGTGGGCCGGATTCCACTGTTGTGCTAGACATTCCTGTAGGGGACGCATTTGAAGGCGTGCGTAGGGTACTATGGAGATACATGACGCCATCATGCCTAAGAGTTGCATGAACACTCTTGCGGGGAGAGAGTGTTGTGTTTGAAATGTTTTGATCAGACTTTGTATGTTGGCTATCCTGGCTATGCTGGGATAAGCTACGGCTTTGGCTGGGTCTATGGTGGCTCCCTGGTATTGTTGTACTTGGGAGGGTTGTAGTTGAGATTTGGGATAGTTGATGGTAAATCCCAAGTTGTGCAGGGTTTGAATAGTGCGGTGGGTGTGGTGAACGCATTTGTCTAGAGTATTGGCTTTTATGAGCCAGTCGTCCAGGTAGGGGAAGACGTGGATTTGTTGTCTCCTGAGATATGCTGCCACAACTGCCAAGCACTTTGTGAACACCCTTGGTGGAGTAGTTACTCCGAATGGGAGAACTGTAAACTGATAGTGTTGACAGTCTACCACGAATCGTAGATACTTCCTGTGAGCGGGATGCATAGGGATGTGAAAATATGCGTCCTTGAGGTCTAATGTGGCAAGGAAGTCTCCTTGTTGAAGTAATGGAAGGACCTGTTGGAGAGTGATCATGTGGAAATGATCTGATTGTATGTACTGGTTCAGTAGTCTGAGGTCCAGTATGGGTCTCAAGGTTTTTTCCTTTTTGGGAATGAGGAAGTATAGAGAAAACACTCCTGTGCCCTGATGTTGTAGTGGAACAGGTTCTATTGCGTTTTTCTGAAGCAAAGACTATTTCCTGTTTGAGGAGCGTGAGGTGGTGAGACGTCATGGGACGGTGCCTGGGTGGTATGTTTGGGGGCTGGTTTAGGAGTTCGAGGCAGTAGCCATATTGGATAATTTGTCTTCCCCACCTGTCTGTAGTGATGGTATTCCAGACAGGTAGGAACTGTTGAAGTCTCCCCCGAATGGAGTGGAATGTCTGGGGGGAGTGGTGGCAAGTCACTGTTTGGTGGCTGTAGAGGAACGGGTGTTGTTGTTGCCCGGTCCCCGGCCTTTATTATTGTTTCCCCGATACCCTCCTGTAAAATATCCTTTGTTAGGGGATGTTTGACCTGAAGTTTTAAAGGTGGAAGAGTTGACTGTTCCCACATTTTTGGAAGCTCCTCTATAAAAGGAGCGACGAAAGGAGCCTCTGGGTTGAGTAGACTGCAAGGCTCCCATAGATTTTGCGGTTTCATTATCTTTCTTCATTTTTTCTAGGGCATTGTCCACTGCCGGGCCAAATAGTTGCTCCTGATTAAAGGGTTGAGCAAGAATGGAGGTTTGTACTTCCGGCTTGAAGCCGGAGATGCGCAGCCATGCGTGGCGTCTAAGCAATACGCTTGTGTTGACCGCCCTAGAGGCGGTGTCCGCTGCGTCTAATGCACATTTAATGGAGGCATTGGATATTAGTTTGCCTTCTTGTATGAGGTCAGTGGCCTGTGTTTTGAAAGGTTCAGGCAGGTGTTGCAAGAGATCCTCCAGTTGATCATAATGGGCTCTATCATAACGAGCCAATAGGGCTTGTGTATTTGCGATACGCCAGTGGTTAGCCGCTTGAGCGGCAACCCTTTTGCCGGAAGCCTCCAGGAGTTTAGACTCCTTGTCTGGGGGCGGCGTGTCTCTGGTTGTTTGGGAGTTGGCCCTTTTTCTGGCATTGGAGAAGACTAGTGAGTCTAGGGGGAGTTGCGCCTTGATGTACAATGGATCTTGTGGCGCTGGTCTGTATTTTTTCTCTATTCTGGGGTTGAGAACCCTGGCCCTGACAGGGTCTTTAAAAACCTCAGTGGCATGCTTTATCACTCCCTTAATCATGGGTAGAATGTGGACTGTTTTCTGGGACTGCTCAAAAGTGTCAAGTAGAAAAGCCTCCTCAGGAGTGTCGGTGTGCATGGTGACACCATGAAACGACGCTGCTCTGTTAATAAGCTGACCGAACCCTAAATGGTCATCAGGAGGGGAGGGTTTTGAGGGGTATGGAGCGGGGTCAGGCACATCAGGCATAGGGTAAGTCCAGTCATCTACTGGTGCTGTGTCCGGGAGTGTAAAGGGATCAGTAGGATCAGTGGGATAAGTAAAGAAATCTGGGTCTCCCCCTCCCCCAAAATCATCATCATCCTGTGGAGGTGGTGTGTGAGAAGGAGATGGTAGAGGTGCAGGCGGTGGGGGTACGGAATAGGAGGTAATGTAGGAGAGGAAGGACGCAAGAGTGAAGTGGCACAGTCCTTCTTTGGAGGTGCTGGAGGAGGTGGCGAGTCCAGCTTCCTCTTCTTGTAGGGCACCGCTGTGACATGTCCAGTTTTTGGATTTATGTAAATCAGTTTTTGCTTAGGATCAGGTCGAAAGAGTTCCTCAGTGTCCGAAGGCGGCTGCAGCGTCGACTTTTTTGGGGACGTGTTTGGGCACCGAAGATGTTTTGGGTGCCGACGAGCCTTTCGGTGCCAGTGGAGATGTCGGGACCGAGTGACGTTTCGGGTCCAATGGAGTTTTCGGTCCCAAAGCCTGCTTTGGTGCCGAAGGAACAATGACGTGAGGTTTGCTCGAGCCCGAGCCACCTGCAGGCTTACTTTTCTTCGGAGCCGGACCCGAGGGCGGGGCTTCAGAAGATGTTTTTGGTTCGCGACTGGGCCCAGTTGGCAGAGTCTTGACCAATGTCTTTTTGGGTGGTGTTGCGGTAGGGGGGCTGGTACTCACAGGCTGCCCTGGATCTGAATAGTCGGCCTCGGACACGATTTGGAGATCTTCGGAGTCGTCAGGGACGTCCTGTGCAAAGAGGTCTTCTGGTTCCAGAACCGGCTTGGCCATGATATGGCGTCGAGCTCTCCGGTCCCGGATGGTTTTCTTCGAACGGAATGCGGCGCAGGCTGGACAGCTGGATTCGTTGTGGTCTGGTGAAAGGCACAAATTACAGACCTCGTGGTGATTGCTATGAGGGAACTTTGCTCCACATTGGGGGCATTTATTTTTAAAAGGTGTCCTTTCCATCAGCCGCGTCCGGAGTCGATCCGATATGGTTTTCGACGTAGAGTTTTGAAGTTATGAGAGTTGTAGGGATTGCTATAAGTTTTCTGCTGGAGCGGAAAAAAGTTCATCCGAACCCAATGGCTGAAAAAACAATGTGAGGATGGAGTGGATGCCCATGCGCACTGTTGTCCAGGGGAGGAGTCAATCTCTTGACCAAAGACTTCTTCCGAAGACAACAACAACCTGCAATCATCCGAGCCCAACACCAGATGGCGATCTTATCCTTAGTGTGTGATCTGCAGCTCATATGCCTCGAACATTGCTTTATCAGATAACAAAAGCATGTGACATAGGAGGAATGCAGCTGCCAGACTGCTCGCTCCCGAGAGCAAAAGGCCAGGGGAGTGAACATTTTAAGAAGATGGACATGCACCTGCCTTTGGCCAACTGCGTGCTCTCATTTCTTGAAAGCCACACGCAAAGGCCAATTGATGCTACAACCATACGCATGAGCTTTCTGAATGTCTGGAGTGATTACAAGAGGCCCTCTCCAAGAGCAGTGCATTCGCGTTGCGCTAGGCTTGACCTAAAAAAAAAAGTACTGGCAAAGCCAACAAGTAGCGCTGGAAGCCCTTTGGTCTTGGTCAATGTTTTTAGCCATCATTTTTGCAAAACTGAGGAAGCTGCAGAGACCTGGCCAATAAAAAAAACAAAGAATAGCTAAAAGCTAAATTTTTGCTCTCAAAATACTGCCATAGCACTCCAGAAAACAGTGTCGACTTAAAGCTCTTTCACAAAGAGCACATTCACACAGTGAAGCTAACCAACGGCTCATCTACTGCCAAATGCTGCAGGGCAAGATATAAAGTAAAATAAAATAACAGAAAAGTCTAGGAAGAGGGCTGGACGTAAGCCCCAGTAGATATACTACATATCATTTTAGATAAATTAAAAGGTCTTGGCTAACTCCACACACAAAAAAAACAAGCATTGGCATAGCCAATAGGTCTCGCCTTTGGGTCCTTATAAGTTTTTAGCCATGCAACAGTTTATTTTGTTGCACCAAGGATATTGCGCTGCATAACTAAATACTTATCAGGTCCCAAAAGCGAGACCTATTGGCTATGCCAATGCTCGTTAATTATTTGTATTGAATACAACATAACATTTGACACAAGTTCATCATCACCTATAAATTAAAGAGTACACCGGGCCCATGTCCAATTCAAAATGCAACCTTTCAACCCAAGCCACTCCGCTAAATACAGCGTTCATGCATTATTTCACATAGATACAATCAAGCCACGGTAAACTTGCCATGCTACCCGAATCTTGGACCATTTGTTGGGGCACCCGCTACCTTCATTCATTTGCTTATCTGCTTGCATGCATGATGCACCAACCCATGTCCTCAGTCCAGTTTTGAAAGGCTGGCCAGTCCCCACAGTGTTGCAATATTTCGTTTTGCTACTCCTTATCCTAAATTTACCCATAGTCTAGTATACTCTGGTATTCCATCGTCTCCCCAGATAGACTGTATTAATCATTTTGGGGTGATCTCAATCAGATTGTCCAGTATCCAACCCACACATTCACGAATTTCCTCCCAGTAGCCTGTATTTTCGGGTATGCCCATACTGTGTGAAAGAACAAGCCCAGCTGTGTGCAGCCAGTAAAATAAATCGTATTACACTATAGTACATCTAACTGGAGCTCCGATTACATCTACAGATATACCATCTGCTACGGTTATCTGTAAAATAACCACTTCCCCTTTACTTACTTAGATCGTCCGTAAATTCAGTCTAATGTTCAGCATGTAAATATTAATTTTCGTATAAGTGCCATTTGTCAGTAGTTGTAGCATTTCCGGGTCGACTAGTCATAAACCAGTCAATACCACGGCTGAACACATTCTGGGAGTCGCCTGGGACTGGCAGGACCTGCAATGTGTAAGGTGGCCTAGGATTGGAGTATTTATGTCACCTTAGCGAATCCTAGTGCTATGCACATTATTTGAAATGCTGATTGGCTGCTGACTACTTACTCTGTCTGAGGCGTTCACTGGCGTTATTCGGGTAGAGGCTAGTGAGAGTCTGCTCAGTTTTCTGGTGGTCTACCTGAGTTGAGTGAGCCTGGCAGATCTGGATAGGTGGGACTGGAGGGAAACAAGGGCAAAGGGATAGAGGAAGAGCAAGCACCCGTACTTAAAAAAACAAGACTGCGGTGCGCGCAAAAGTGAAAGCAGGCTGGCGAGTGGTGTGCGCGCACCATGACGAGAGAGGAAAGCCATATGGCACCTCTGCTCGACATTGTGCGCGTAACCGCACACCCGTCGCCAGTGCACGCGCCAGTGGGCTGAAGCGCTTCCCCAAAAGTGGATTGCATGGCGGCACGATGCACATGATTGTGCGCGTGCTCGCCATGCAATCCACTTTTGGGAGCACTTTTGGGAGCCCCTTACTAGAGTCTCGCTGAGCGATTGCTTACGCGATAGCCAGCGAGACCTAAAAAACACAATTTAAACCCATTTACCATGCATGAAGACACAGACAAAGTGTACTGCTTCAACGTGTTTATTATGTGCCAAAAATAACACCACAGCTTACTCCACATCCGTAGGTAACTGCAGCCCTGCCTGCATAACTACAATGAGGTAGAGACACACATAGCTTCACAACAGAAAGTAAAGTTTAACCCCACAATTAGAGCAGCTAGGGTAGGCATCAAGGCAACAGCTCAGCGGGCGTGTAGGGGGCAGGAACAAAATAATCAAACACCAGTTCTTTGGCACACAGCTTCTAATCGAGGGGAAGTAAAAATTAAGTTTAAAAATTAATACCTCAAAATCTGAAATGCAGAGCATTCCAGCTCATGTCTGCTGCACTGTTGAGGACAAAGACTCCCCAAGACAAAAATAAAGAGACAGACTTTAACCCCTCTTGGAGATAAAGACTCTTCAATCCACCATCTGCCACTGCGAAAGGAAATGTCCCTTCCTCTCCCCCTACCTCAAGAAACAAAAAGTTTAAATCTCGTGCCTGTGATTAAAAACCTCTTATCAAACACCCTTCCAGTGCAAATTAAAAAAGTGCAACAAACTTTAAAACTATTTACAGCGGCACTCGGCTGTCATTTATCCGGTTCAGTCAAATTCAAACAAATCTGGTCTTCTGGTTGCAAACAGATCTCGGTTTCACAACAACGAAAAGAAAAAAAATAGATCTTTCCCTCTTCTATACTAGCAGCCCCAGACAAATGAAATATGCAATTATGTTAAAAGCTGCCAGAAAAAAAAAGAAAACCTCTCGTTTTTTCAAACGACTTAAAAACCGACTAAGAGTGTAAAAAGGAACTGGTAAAAACCTTTTCTAGCGTAAAATGTGATATATGATTTGGTTTAAATGAAGAACAGAGTCTCCCTTTGTTGTTCCAGTAAAAAAACCAGCTGAACACTCAGTTTATGCAGTTCAGATGGGAGTTAAATAAATTTGGAAGGCACTGTATGGCAAACTGCAAAACTTGGGGGATCAATGGAACCTGCATTTTTACCATCAGTATTGCAAGGAATGTAAAAAAAGCGCCTTCTAATAAATAAAAAAAACTTCTGCTGAAGGCATCCATAACCTACAGTAACATCTTCTGAAACACATGGCCTTTCTTGCTTGGCGTCAACAAGAAACAGACCAACGTCTGGGAACTGCAAGAACCTTTAGGGCAGGGTCAATATCCAATTTCCCCATTACCCATTCAAACCTAAAAAAACACCGATAATTCACTGTGCATTAGTGCAGAAAACAATAAAAGACCAGCAAGTGCAAAAGGTGATTTTTCCTCTAGATTTCCAGTTAGTCCTTACTAAGCGCATTCCCAATCCGGATTCTGCACCGGGAAGTGCTCTCCATTTGGCAGGTAACAAACTTTCCTGCATAACTGCTGTGGTTTTACTGCAAGTCTTCCCAACGGTAATGCTAGCATCTTAGCTGGAGTCGCGACTCTTCTGGTTGCGCATCAGAGGGCGATGGTGACGCAGGATCTCCATTGAGTGTTGCCAGTGCCAGCAGGAGCGACAGAAGTATTTAAAGCACACCTTGGGAAGAACGGTAAGACATGAGAAAAAGACACTAAGTCAAAGCACTTCATGTTTCAGTAGAAGTTACACGTAAACAGTGGCTCTAGTCAGTTCTACACAGGATTAGCAAATATACCTTTCTTCCAACAGTAGGCTCTTCGAGCCAGTTTCTCCAGCTTCATAACCTCCAAACAAATCTAAACCATGACAGGTCAGGCAATGTAAGGTTGAGTACATTTACATTTTGTGCGTGTGTGTGGGGGGGGTTGGAATATGATTACAAGTGTGAGCTCCACAATGTCGTACAACTATTGTGCAATGTTTTCGGCTATTTATCAAATACAGATAGAAACTTTCAGCAAACAGCATCATGGCCTTAAGAGCTTGTTGTAGTCGAGGCCTAGCCTCACCAACAAGGTCCAAATAGTAAATTTTTATCCAATTTCCACAACCCTGTAAAATTTGCAGGGACATCTCCAACTTTCTCCATGCCATATAGATGTCCACCCTCTTCCTCCATTCAGTCTGGGGATACCACTCTTCCCATTTTATTCAATCTCTCCCTAGGATAGTAAACCCTGTGCAGTATTGTGAGCTGTATTAATCTCAATCTAGACTTTATTCCGACCTCCCTTGGGTGTGTCAGGGCCGCCTCCCAGTCAGTATCATCCATCTCGCGTCCCTCGCCTTACTGTTTCTCAGCTTGATCAGTGTTTCAGGCACGTTATTGTTTAGGGTTTTATACTGCTCCTTTCCTGAGCACATTCATGACTAGTCTACCCTTTAGGGGAGACTAGACCGGTATTTCTGCCTCCCGACCTCTCCAATTCAATTCTTGGCCTATGAAGTGCCAGTTCTGGATTCCTTAGCTTTACAATCTCTGGTAGCTAATTGGTCACCACCTTCTAACACAAGTTATGCCGCCAGCCACAGGTGAGCTGGTTTACTTTTCAGCCCAGTCTCACAAATGTAACACCGAAAAACTAGAAAAATATGCCATACCAGGGATAAAGTGGTGGATTACTTTACACTTCAGTCACAGAACCCCTAGTTCAAGATGCCCAGACTATAATTTTCCCCATCTAACATCCCCACACATCTCTTTGCATTCCCCTTCTTGATTACCCCCTTCCCATACCCTCCCTCAGCCTCTACTCATATCATCCATCACGCTCCCATGAACTATTTACCACAAATACTTTCATCTGTGTCCAAACTTTCCCTCCAGCACCCTTCACTATCAATTACACCTTATATCAACCTGTTTTTAAACCACTCTCGCCCTTCTCTCAATCCAACTCTTCACCATTCCAAAGAAACATTCTAATTAACTCTACCCCCTGGGCCCTTGCACCATTCTTCAGTAGCTACTTAAATACATCAACTGATCATTATCAGTCACTCCAAACCATATGAAGACAATCACGCCAGTTAGAAAGGCACCGCAAAGCAACTATCGCTCCAATAAGCAACATTCAGTACTATTTCTATACTAGCAGGATCCCGATACTGGACGCCAACCGTGTGAGGAGAGCCTCCGAGATAGGCACAAGGAGGACAGTTTAGATTTTTATGCAAAGCGAAACTTGGCTGAGGTTTCCAATCCTATTCCTAATGCCATCCAAAGGGCTTTAAAATCTACAAAAAATACCACCAGGTGGAGATGGGTGGTGGTCTGGCCATGATCCTTTGAAATGACTTGTGTTGCCAAAGCTTAGAGGTGAAAGATCCGCTGGGAGCAGAAGACTTGGGTTTGTTTTTATTTATTGGACCAGCACTCAGTGGTTGGAGTTTTAATTTATAGGCCACCAGGATCAGCTGGCTCCTTTCTGAAATCTTTTATGAAGTTAGTAGCCATTTAGCTCCAAGATACTCACACTTCATGATTGTGTGATTTTATTTTACACTTTGACAAAATGGACTGATAAAAGCTATAGTTTAAAGAAATGAATTTCTTGGGCTTAAATCAATATGTTGTGAAGCAGACCCATCAAGGCGGTCACATACTAGATCAAGTATGATCCAATGTTGCTATTGGAATGGAGGACCTGCAGCCCCTGAAATGACAAACCTTTGGATAAACTTGGCAGCTCCCATTAAAATAAGATCCGGCTCCTGGAGGGTTGATCCATAGCGGGAAAGCCTTTGAAAAGATAAGTCAGTGGAGTTTGAGTGTTCTAGAATAGCATATCCCAGCCTTGTCGGGCCCGGTTGAGGAAGAGGTTGCAAGGTGTAATTGGATTAGAAATGCTACAGCAGAACTAGCACCAGTTCTTCTGAGCAGAGTAAACAGGATGAAGCCTTGCAGCCCCAGGGTCTTCGGATACTCTTAAAAAAGAAAAAAAAAAAAAGTGTCGCAGGGTGCTAGAACATAAATGGAGAAAGGAACAGTGTAATGGATAAAGAGGCCTATAAGCTAGCATTGAAGGCATATGATGCCTCAATAACCAAAGCCAAACAAGCCTACTACGAGGAGTATATTGGAGATAAAGTTTCATGGCTCCTTCATTGTGTGTTAGTTCCTATTAAGTCTCAGCAGAATGGTGTGAAAGACTTACCAGTTTTTTTTTGTTTTTTTTTTTAAATACAAAGATTAAGTATTTAAGACAGTTTGTCATCTGATTTAGGACCATATGAAGACTCTTTGATTAAACAGCAAGCCACCAGGTGGAGATGTATTCCCTTCTAAGGCACAGTTAACCATTTTAGAGCCTATTTCCCTGGAATGTTCTCTGCTTTGAAGGCCACTAAACCTGGCACTCCTGCCGATCCCCCTACATTATTGGCATTAGGGCAGACTATCAATCCTGTGGCTAATGCAATTTTAAATAAGTCAAGGACATCCACAGTCTAGTGTATGGAAGAGAGCAATGATTCTTCCACCAATATTAAAAGCCTGCAGCAGATCCAACCATTCTGGCTAACCATAGGCCAATCTCCCTATTGTCTGCCCTAGCTAAAATTTTAGAGACACGGGTGAATAAACAGTTGTATAGCTTTCTGGATGCGAACATGTTTTACCTTAGCCAGTCATGCTTTAAAGCCCAATATAGTATGAATACTGCACTGGTGGAGGCATCAAAATATATTAGAGGAAGCCTGGATGCCAGGGGAGTGACTATTGATCATGCTCGACCTATCGGAAGCATTCAATACAGTCCCCCACTTGATGCTGCTGGACCGTCTTTAGGCCTTTAGAGTAATAGCAGGCTTTGGAATAGCTAACAATTTTTTTTTTTTTTTAACTAAGGTGAGTCAACAAGTTTGAATTCCTCCATGCGCCGCCAATCCATGTGATGTACTTACAGAATCCCTCAGGGCTCTGCCATGCGCCCTACCCTTTTTATTCCATATCTTACCCCTCTGGCTCAACTAATAAAAGATCTGGGAGCTAAAGTGAACTGTGTGGATGACAATTGCTTTTCTCTTGGGAGAGGGAGTGTTAAATAAGTACACAAATTAAAACTTGCCCAACTGCTGCTTTTCATTAGTTCGCAACAGCTCAACTCAAAAGCAATGGAGAAAACATATTCTCCATGGGAAGATCCCTATCCCACTAGATTTCGGGCAAACATTGGACACATGACTCCACCAGGACTCCAGAAAGGCTCAGTTAAAAATCTAGGTATTACATTTGGTAACAGGCTGTCCTTTAGGACAGCAGTACAAATGTTGGTAAGCACCTGTTTTGGGATTATGAGGTCCCTAAAATAATTTCTGCCTCAGTTTTTTCAGCAAAGAAAATGGTCATTCAGAGCTTAACATCTAGAATAGATTACGATAATGCATTATATTTTGGCTTGGAGTACTTTATGGACAAACCAAGTGATACAGAATGTTAAATGTTCCTATGAGAACACGATTGCCACATTCGCATGCAAGTACTTCATTGGCTGTCGGGGGAAGGTCAAATTTAAGGCTCTTGTATTGGTACATGACGCCCTATATATCAATCAGGGCCCACCAACCTCGGAACCAGATTTGGCTTTCATAACCCCACAAGACAGCTGAGATCGGGCAATTTATTTCTGGCAGAGATGCCCCTTGATTCAGCATGCAAGAGCAGGAAGAAAGGTCTCTAATGTACCTGGGTTCGACAGATTGGAAACTGCATACCTGGAGTGGCGTAGCAATGTTTAAGAAGAAACTTAAAACCTGGCTTTTGTGCAGACTTAAGCCCTTATCTTTCCGATCTCGCTGCTTTGCGCCGGGACACTTTAGAGTAGCTGTCAGTGGTACAAATAGATTTAAAAAAAAAGTAATCTTTGGTTTATTATGGCCTAAAGAAAAGCATGCACTGTGTGCTGATGGCAAACTAAAAGTGCCCAGAAGCCAACCCTTACTACCAGGCATGTTTTTAAGCCTCATCGTTTAAAAAATAATTTTGCCTCTTCCCATTGACATGGCTTTATCAAATCGAAATCCTTTGTTAAACTCCGACACTTTGCCCCTTCACCCCCATCCCATTAGCCCCTGTACAATCATGTCCGAAACCTTTTCTTAAGTGAATACATATTTTCAATGGCCCTAACTTGATATATTATGCGCAATAACCAGGATATCAACACAGATAGTTTTGATAGCTGGATTTCCCGACAGTTTGCCCACTCCATGCCCCCTTCAATTGTTTCCTCTTGTGCTCTACTCTGGACCCTGCTACATTTCAGATCCACCAAGACCATGCCACGCCACTTCAGATTCAACAAATTGGAGCTTTAAGGTCCTGTAAAGCCTTAAATGGAGAGATGCTCCAAGCATGTGGAAGGCACTGAATCAACTAAGCAACTGACGTTTTCAATACGGTTAATGAAAGCAGCAAAGAAATCACTGATCTCTGCAATTCCCTCTTGCTGATGAAAACCCGAAATCTATATTAGCCAATAGTCTTCCCTGGACTGTTGGCTACTCGACATATTGTTTAAAGGTTTGTATACAGCAAGTCCAAAATCTTCAGACCTCTGCAGTATCCCAGTTCTATGGTGTTCCTTGACTAGTGGGAAAAAGGCAACAGTCCTCTCGCTGAGTAAATCGGGTTGGCTACCTTAAAAGCCCCATTTAGCCCCATCTCCCTATGCTGCCAAAATCGTGCAGTATGAGGTAGCCAGCAACTGTTGCAACAAGTATAGAAAAATTAAATCAGCACTGCATGGTCTCCCCTTTCCACAGATTAAGCTTTGCTCTGCCATCATGGACTACAGCTACGAAACTATAAAGGCTAGCCTTAATCTTCTTTGACGCTATTTCCCATACCATCCTCGGCAACCAACAGTACTATCTTAGGATACAGGATCAATTGCAAGCCTGGTTGAAATCTTTCAGACAAACTCAGCCTATTCTCCTACCTCCTTTTGCTCCCTGCAGTACGATGCGTCACAGGCCTAGTCCAGTCTATACATGGTTTAATTTCCAAACTCTACACTTTTGTGAATAAAGTGCTCCATTTTGTGTAAACAGTTGAGATCACAATTAGATTATTGCACCATCTACCTACAACAAAACTGTTTATTGCAGCAGCCACTGCTGGGTCAAAATTAGGCATCCACCTCAATCTGGGCATTCCAACTCGTTCACCAGTTCCCTCCCTAACTTTCTTCAATGGTCGCTTTGGCTAAAATAATTCTTATCATGCATCTGCTATTATGTATAGTAGTTCCACTATTCAAGTCACCCTCAGTAATATTCCTGCCAGATCCTGCTGCTCCAGAAACAACAACTGCCACACATCTGGGTGGGTGCAATTTATTAAGCATTCCATTCTGTTCAATGGAGTAATTACTGACCACTTCACCTTTCATCCATTTGAAAAGTCTTCTTTCGTCATACAATAGCCTGGCCCCACGACCTCCTCACCCACTTTCATCATCTCAATACCAGGACACCTCTATGCAACAGCACAACGTTTTACACAGTTTGCACGATCCGAACTAAAGAGAAGGTTATACACCCAAAGAAAAGGTGTAGACCAATTCTTTTAACTAGGATAGTCATGTAGGTTTCGGAATAATTGTCCTCCCTTCAGGTGTTTAGAAGGCACCCTGGAAGTACGATTATCACTGCCAACTGAGCACCGCAATATTCCAACGAAAGTATAGGTATTTTAACACTGCAAGTGCAAGAGACTGCCTCTCCCCTTTTCTGTTGCAGATACTGTCAGTACGATTCACATTGGACACCGTATGGGAGGAGTGTTTAACTCTACAGTGCCAACATCTAAATCACTTAACTGGAATAACAACAATTGTTACTTACCTGTAAACAGGTGGTTCTCCAGTATTGGTGTCTTTCATAGATTCACATGCTTGAATATTCCCCGGAGTGGAAGTCCCACGATAAATATATATATATATATATATATATATATATATACATACATATATACATACATATATACACACATACATAAGTAATCATATAAAAACAGAGATATAAGTAGGTGATAAACATCAAGAATGTGCCTATATGAAATCTCCATAGAGATACATGGAAAGAGAAAAGACATTCGCAGTCTGTCATTATGTTAGTCCAAACTACGGCCAATCAGGCGCCAGCTCCTCTCTAGAACCTTCTCCTCAGAGCTCCTCACCTCAGATTTTCGTAGCACCAAAGTGACTTTAGAGTGTATGAGGAGAAGAGAGCCTCTGAAGGGAGGAGGGAGGGTCGCATGTGAATCTATGAAAGACACCAATACAGGAGAACCACCTGTTGACAGGTAAGTAACAATTGTTCTTCTCCAGTATTGGGGTGTCTTTCATAGATTCACATGCTTGAATATAGAATAGCTAGCAGTAACAATTATCATTGTTTCCATAATCATAACAGCACTAAAAATTGTAATGACAATCAATATCCTTATATATATGATATTATTCAATATCTATATAAGTGCAAATGAAACCATTATTCAACGGTAAATGGAAATAATATGGGAGGAAGGAAGAGGCTCACCTTATTTAAAAAGATTGCGAAGCACTGCCTGCCCAACTGCAGCATCCTCCTCGTTTAAAGTTGCCAAGCAGTAGTGTCTCGTAAACGTATGTCTGCTCGACCACGTAGCTGCTCTGCAGATCTGATGTAAAGGCACTCCAGCAAATAAGGCGGTTGAGTATGACATTGCTCTAGTGGAGTGAGCTCACTGGTGACTGCAAAGGCTTGTTTGCCTTTTGATGGCAGAAAACGATGGCTGCTGAAACCCAACGTGCAATAGTCGGTTTTGTAACTGGATGTCCCTTGTGACAGCGCCCATAAGCTATGAAGAGTTGATCAGACTTTCGAACAGAAGCTGTTCTGTTGATGTAGAACTTTAACCATAGTTTCACATCCAAGGAATGTAATCTTTGCTCCGCAGGTGTTTGAGGATTAGCAAAGAAAGTCTTTAAGATCACTGGCTCGTTAATATGAAAGTCTGAAGGCACCTTAGGCAAGAATGTTGGATTAGTGCGCAATACTACAGAACCTGGTTTGAACTGTAGGAAAGGAGGATTTATTGTAAATGCATGAATGTCACTGACGCGACGTGAAGACGTTCGCGCTAGAAGAGCCACCTTCCATGTCAGATACTTTAAAATCGACCTTGTGTATAGGTTCGAACGGTGGTCTCAGTTGTGCCAACACGATGTTAAGATGCCACAACGGAGGAGGGCGTCTAACAGGTGGAAATTTGCGAAACAACCCTTTGAAGAATTGATGGATTATCCTTGAAGAACAAAGGGAAGTTGAACCATCCTGACGGAAACGGGAAATTGCCGCCAGACAAACTCTCAAGGTTGCATGAGAAAGTCCGGAGTTAGCTAATTGCAAGAAGAACGGTAGCAATTGTTCTGGTGTAGAGTGAAATGGATGAACCCCATTAGATGCACACCAATGGCAGAATCTCCTCCATTTTAACTTGTACGTTTTTATCGTAGAAGGAGCCCTCACCTGAGCCAAGATGTCTCTACAGTCCTGTGGAATGTCTAGATGGGCAAATTCACAGTGCTAAGGTTCCAAGCTGATAAGCTCAGTGATGAGGGATTCGGATGACAAATTTTCCCCTTGCTCATTGTGAGTAGATCTGCTCGAGGATGTAGAAGGATTGGTTCGCATTGGGACAGCAGGAGTAGTTCCGAGAACCATGCCTGCCGAGGCCAACGGGGGGCTATGAGAAGTAGATGGCAGGGCTGCCTCCGCATCTTCCACAGGACCCGAGGTACGAGAGGGATTGGGGGAAAAGCGTAGGCAAACAGATTGTACCAGTTCATCAAAAGGGCATTGCCCCGTGATCCTTGGTGGAGATGCCAGCTTGCATAATCTCGGCATTTCCGGTTCTCTGGTGTGGCAAAGAGATCCAGCTGTGGGCGACCCCATCGTTGAAATATCATTTCTAGAGTTGGTTGATGTAACTCCCATTTGTGGGTCAATGAGGAGGACCTGCTCAGGGAATCCGCCAGGATATTGGATACCCCCGGTAGATGAACTGCTGAAATCGTGATGCAATGGTCGAGAGACCAATCACAGATCGACTGAGCTAGTCGAGACAGTTTGAGATTTTGTTCCGCCCTGTTTGTTTATATAGTGCATACAGGTTGCGTTGTCTGTCTGTATTAGAACGGTTTCTCCTTGGATTAAAGGTAGAAACTATTTGAGAGCTAGAAATATAGCCATGAGTTCCAACCTGTTGATGTGCCAGGTTTTTTGACACATCGTCCACTTGCCCTTTACTGACAAATCCTCCAGATGAGCACCCCATCCTTCGAGAGAGGAGTCTGTTATGGTTATGTCTGGGACTGCCGACAGAAATGAAATCCCTTCTGGTAGATTCAATGGTTGTGTCCACCATTTGAGTGCCGACTTCATCCGATCTGTGACGTTTAGAACGTCGTTGAATGAACCCGTAATCGGACGCCATTGAACGTCTAGTTCTTCTTGGATGGGGGCGTGTCCTTAATCTGCAATGAGGGATCAAGGTAATGCACAATGACGCCATCCCCAGAAATGACTTCAATAGTCTTACAGAAACGGATCTTTTTGATCTGATAAGGGTTACCAGTCGAAGAATCCTTTGTAGACGGTCTTGGGAGAGAAATTCTCTTGCTGACACTGTATCCAATGTTGCTCCCAGAAAATCCTTGCGATGAGAAGGTTGCAGATGGGACTTTGCCAAGAGGTGTTTCGCTCCTTAGGGCTCTCTATAAACTCCTCAAAGACGTGTGTCCTGTAGAAGTTGATCTTCCGATTGTGATTTTAGGAGACAGTCGTCCAGATATGGGAAGATCTGAACACCCTGGAGACGTAGGAACGCTACCACAGGAGCGAGCACCTTTGTAAACACTCGAGGGGCTGAACGTAGGCCGAATGGTAATACCTTGAACTGGAAGTCCTTTCGACACTCGAAAGCGTAGAAATTTCCGATGGCGATGTAGTATGGGGATATGAAAATATGCATCTTGGAGGTCGATTGTTGCCATGAAATCTCCCTGTGAGTGTAATCGCAAGATCGACAAGCGTCAACATACGAAAGGATTGTGTCTTTAGATACTTGTTGAGAGCCCTCAGATCTAGTATGGCCTCCATTCCCCGTTCTTTTTGGTGATAAGGAAGAATCGGGAATAAAATCCTTTTCCTCTTTGAGATGTTGGTACTACCTCTATGGCTCCCTTGCGCAGTAGAAGTTGAACTTGATGAAAAAGTTCCTTGATATGAGCCGGTGGTGGTCCAGTAGGTGGCGTGGGTGGAGGGAATTCGATGAACTCTAAGGTGTGACCTCTTTCTACAATGAGTTTTATCAAAACTGGACGAACCCAAAGGTGTTGGTACGATCACTGACAAGCAGTGCTTGGGAACCCACCAGGTGAGTAAAAGGCCCCTCACACACCAACCTAGTTGGTGTCATACTTCATCATAGGGGCCCCAACCGGGTGGCCGAGCGCCTCCCGGTTGTGCTGCGACGCCCGACTACAGCGGAGCTGGTGTGGTGTAATAGTGTGATGTGGTGGAAGTTTCAAAATACCTCTGAGAATCCTTGCCGAGGGAAGTTTATTAATGGCGGCTCAGGATATATTAAGATTGTGATGCAACTACGAAAGAGTTTAATTTCTAATAGTTGACTATGTGGTTGGTCTACATGTTTCAGCCCACGTCAGGGTGTAAGGGGCTTTCTTCAGGACCAGGAAGTGCAGTGAGTGGCAAAGTGGAGCCACGTGAATAGTGAAAAAATTAAAAACGTAATTTACCTACACACTCTCTAAGGTGTGTGGAAACGGTATCGGCTCAGTGGCAGACACCGCAGCGAAAAAAGACCTGTGGGAAAAAAGAACACAACACACAGACATATAGCAAATGATGCTAAGAATCGCAACAATTATAAAATGCAATCTTTTACTGGCTGTGAGGAAATCAATACTTGCAGACGGTCGTACCTGTGGTAACATACACACCGACATGCTGCTAATGTCTGATGTTGCTACATTAGCAGTTTTGATAAAACTTATATATACTACAGGGGATATGGACGCACCCCTACCTCCCTAGCTCTCTCATTGTTCTCGTCATCTCTTCTCTTTCTACAATGTCCAGAACCCAATGGTCCTTTGTTATGGAGGACCATTGAGAACAGCCCAGTGAGATTCGACCTCCAATTTTCTGGGACTGACACAAGTCATTGTCTTTTAGGAGTGGAACCTCTGTACGAGGATTTACCTCTGTAAGTCTTGGAAGACTGCTGTCGAGAGGATTGCTGTTGACTATAGAAATAACGGTTGGAACCCTGGTTGTATGGTCGATACGGATTGCTTCCTCTCCGAAAAATTAGAGGAGGTGCCGCGTGCACCCCAAAAGGGCTGTTTTTTAAATTGTAATGTACCTAGAGATCGAGCAGTCTCTGTATCCTTTATCGACTGGGGAGCTTCATCCACATGATCTCCAAATAAAGCTTCTCCGTCATATGCCATATCTAATATCATTGCCTGCACCTCCTGGCAAAAGGATGTGGAGCACAACCAACCTGGTCTGCGCAATACCGCCGCTCCAGCGAGTTGACGGAAACCCGTACATGCGATGTCCACTGCACAGTCAATTATCTCTGCAGAAGTACTCTCTCCCTCTTGGAGTAGCTTCACAGCTTCACTCCTAGACGTCTCAGCAGTTTTTCAACTAGAGCTGATATATCCGCCCATACTGGACGGTCGTAACGACCTAAGATGGCTAAGGCATTAGCCGCTCTTACAATGGTGGAAGCCATAGATGAAAATTTTCGCCCTATGGCATCCAAGCGACGTTCATCACGATCAGGTGGTGCAGTGATTGTAGATGCAGGGTTTCTAGCCCGATGTTGCGCTGCCTGTGTGATTACAGAATCTGGTTTTGATTGACCAGTGAGGCACGCTGGAGCTCCTAATGGTGACTTATACTTTTTCTCCAGTCTAGGCACTTGTGCCGGAAGGCTATTTGGTGTCTTCATTATCTTTTTGCCTTCCTCCCAAATGAATTCGATAATAGGGATTGTATGTGTCTGCTTGAAAGGCTGATTTTTAAAATCGTACAGGAAACAATCCTCCTCTTTATGTTCCGTTGTTAATTTGAACCGTTGGGCTGCCCTATCCATCAACTGGTGAAAACCTGCAATGTCAACAGGTGGAGTCACCAGGTACCACCGGAGAGGGAGATGGTGTCTGGGCATGGTAGTCATCCCACTCCGCCATATCGTCATCATCCTCATCACCCCATCATCCAGGATCTCACCATCTTCCCTGTCCTGAGGAACTTCCTCTTCAGTTTCTTGATGAGGTAATGTCAGAGCTGATTGTCTCAGCGGTACTGAAGGTATTACAACTGGCACTGGTTTCGATCTAGATGTTGGTACCACTGGAGTAGCCGGAACTACAGACTCGTGGTGTTAGAGGAAAACGCCGATTATAATCGTCCAACATGAGTTGAAGATTTGTAATAAGCGACAATGGTAACGTCGCAGTTTGTCCTTCCGTAGGAATTTCCTCCTGGTAAAACCTTTCCTCATCCTCACTACTTTCATCCTGGCATTTTATTATTAAATCCGACGGACTGTGTGCCGTTCCAAACGATTCAGGTAAACCTTCTTCTGAATCTTGATCCGAATCAGTTGCAAACAAAGGTGAAGGAAGGTGGGAATCATCCAAAGATATGACCTCATGTCGACTACTTGGTGGCAATGGCAACAAGGGAGCAGCAGCAAAAGACGAAGTAGTCGCTGAAGACGCGGAAGAAATTTGTGTATTTGTTGACCTCTGCGTTCTTTTAATCTTTATTTTCACCGATGAGACTGCTGTCGACGGGATCTGAGGTATAGAGGCCACTGACGACATCTTCGTCGACGGAACCACCGTCGACGGGATGGACGTCGACGGGAACGACGACTTCTTCTTAGTCGAGGAGCACTCGTCGACGAATCAATCGACGACGTAATCGCCGACGAGGCAGATTTTGCAATCTTAGACGACGGTAACGTTGACGAGATCTTTTCCTTCTTTGTCGACGACGATGCAATACAGATGACAGTCTTTATAGTACTGATTATCATCGTCGACAACGTCGACGGAACCGCCATCGACGATCTTGATGCCGACGTCGTAGTCAGAGTCACCGTCGACGAGCAGGAAACTGCGGATTTCGTCGTCGGAAGGCTCGTCGACGAAGAAGCCAGTTTTTTGCCAGAAAACTGGGAAGTCGAAGCCTCAGCAGCCTGAGAGCCTGAGAACTATGTCTCGTGGGCAACAACGCAGTAGCCATGGAAGAAGACGTGGCAGATGTCATAGACCGACATTTTCTTCTTCTTAAGGAAAGGAGAAGGTAGGTCTTGTACACTACTGCGTTTAGAGGCTGTGTGGGAACGGCCAGAAGTAAAGCTTTCTACCTCAGAAACTACTTCATCCTTATCCTTCAGTCTCTGGAGCCACAACAAGAGACGGCCTTCCCTGTCTTTCAGAGTTTTTGTAGAAAAAGTTCTACAGAATTTACATTTACCCACTTCGTGGTCAGGGTAAAGACAGTAAATACACTTACTGTGTAGATCTTCTGAGAACAAACGTAGCTTTCCACAAGAGGAACAAGGTCTAAACAAAGACTTCTTACTTGAAGACATGCTGAAGAGAAAAAACTGAGCAGAGCTCCGGGAGACTCCCTGTCACACGACGTGCGGTAGAAAATCTGAGGTGAGGAGCTCTGAGGATAAGGTTCTAGAGAGGAGCTGGCGCCTGAATGGCCGTAGTTTGGACTAACATAATGACAGATAGACTGCGAATGTCTTTTTTCTCTTTCCATGTATCTCTATGGAGATTTCATATAGGGACATTCTTGATGTTTATCACCTACTTATATCTCTGTTTTTATATATTGCTATATTATTTACCGTGGGACTCCCACTCCGACGACGGGGAATATTCAAGCATGTGAATCTATGAAAGACACCCCAATACTGGAGAAGTAAGGTTTGGTCGCAACCTTTGGGATACACTAAACCTAGTGCATGCTGGTGCTTGGCTTGTTCCTCCTAGGCTTGTGAACTTAATGGACCACAGCCCTCGTCCCCCTCATTTGCTCTCAATCTTCCACTCCCATTTCTTTGCAACACACCTTATATGGGCAGGGATAGAAGCTATCTAAATCCTCTGCAGCCAGACAATTCAGGTAACAGGAGTATCAGGACCCAGAAGGAATATGCTACTTACCAGTATGCATCTGTTCTTGGCATGTAGAGCTGCAGATCTACACACTTGTGCATAGATCGCCATCTGGTGTTGGGCCCGGATGTTTGCAGTTTGTTTTTCCTCTTGGAAAGTCTTTGGAAGTCACGAGTTCGGTGACTCCTCCCTTGGATCGTATTGCGCATGGGCTTCGGCTCCATCCTCATTGTTTTTCGCCAGCAGGGAAAGATGGAGCGTAGTAATAACAGTGAAGATGCCCGTGTGTGTTATCTAAATAAGATAAGCTGGAACAGATACAGGTAGCCGGGTGGACGTGTGTAGATATGCATCTGTTCTTGGCATGTAGAGCTGCAGACTGGTAAGTAGCATATTCCGTTCGAGGCATATGAGCTGCAGATTACACACTTGTGCATAGATTATATAGCAGTACCCACCGTTAGCAGCGACCACCCGTATCTGTTGCAGTGCTTTGAAATAATGTTTTGAGTACAGCCTGGCCCACACTAGCTTGCTTAGTTGGCGCATCTACACAATATTGTTTGGTGAAAGTGTGCGGTGTTGGCCATGAAGCTGCTTAGCAGATATCTAATGGGATTTTCCCCAGAAAAGCCATTGAAGCCCCTATTTTACGTGTAGAATGGGCTTTTGGGGGGGGGGGGGGGGGGGGATAGCGTTAGTTTTGCTTTGTTGTAGCAAATTTGAATACATTTGTCAATCCACCTAGCTATTCCTGACTTGGAGATGGGGTTGCCTTTGTGTGGTGGGGAGAAAGACGAACAATTGTTTGGTCTTACGGAAAGGATGTGTTCTCTCGATGTAGAGTAAAGCTTGTTTGACATCTAGTGTGTGAAGAGATCTTTCTGCAACAGTTTGTGGTTGCGAGAATACTGGTAGTTCTACAGATTGGTTTAGGTGGAAAGGAGAAATGAAAGGAAGCTATTTAGGGTTGGTATGAAGAACCACCTTATTATGGTGCATTTGTAGAAAAGGTTCTTGAATAGTAAATGCTTGTATCTTACTGACCCTTCTGAGGGAAGTGATGGCTACAAGAAGAGCGGTTTTCCATGTTAAGAATTGAAGTTCACATTAGTGTAGGGGTTCAAAAGGAGGTCCCATTAGTCTGGTAAGAACGATATTTAGGTTCCACACAGGCGAGGGTGGTACTCTGGGGGCAATTATACTTTAAGGCCTTCCATGAAGGCTTTAATGGCAGGTACTCTAAAGAGTGAGAGAAGTTGCCTGTTTTGTAGGTAAGCTGCTATGGCTGCTAGGTGTAGTCGAATGGACGTATAGACCAGATTGCACCTTTGTAGGTGGAGCAAGTAGCCTATGATGTGATGAATGGACACATCTAGTGGATTGATGGTGTTATGACAATAGATAACAAAACGTTTCCACTTGGCGGCATAGCACGCTCTAGTGGTAGGGCGCCTAGCTTCTTTGATGACGTTCATACAGTCAGGGAAGATTTAGGTACCCGAATTCTGGGATTTCAGGAGCCAGATCGCAAGGTTGAGCGGTGCTGGGTCCGGGTGTCTGATCTCTCCATGGTTCTGGGTTAAGAGGTGTGGAGAGAGGCGTAATTTTTGATGTGGTACTACCGATAGTTCCAGTAGTGTGGTGTACCACGAATGTCTGGCCCAAGTTGGCGCTACTAATATTAGTGTGAGGAAGTGCTGTTGTAGTTTGCGCACTAATGGAATTAGTGGGAGAGGCGGAAAAGCGTATGCAAATCTGCCTGACCAGTTAATCCAGATCGCATTGCCTTTGGACAATGGGTGTGGGTATCTGGCGGCGAAGCTTGGGCATTTTTTGTTTGTGGGTGGCGAAGAGGTCCATCCGTGGATGCCCCCACATTTGAAAGTATGGGTGAAGAACTTGCGGGTGAAGTTCCCACTCGTGGAGTTGTTGCGTTTGTCTGCCGAGTAGATCTGCTATAGTGTTTTGTACTCCTGGGACATGCTGGGCTAGGAGAAAGATTTTCCGGGGTATGGCCCATCTCCATATGCTCTGTGCTAATTGAGAGAGCTGTGGAGTGTGTCCCGCCTTGTTTTTGAATATAATACATGGCTGTCATGTGGTCTGTGCGGATTAGGACTGCTTTGCCCAAAATTTGTGTCTGAAAGGATTTTAGGGCTAGGAAGATTGCTAGTAGCTCCAGATTGATATGGAGTAGCTTCTGTTGAGGTGACCACTTGCCTTGCATGGTGAGATGCAATAGATTAGCTCCCCAGCCGGAGAGCGATGCGTCTGTTAGTACAATCTGTGGAACCGGGTCCAGGAACGGTTGACCTTTGGAAAGGTTTGTGGTAGTCCACCATTGCAGAGAGCGATGGGTACGACAGTCTACCAACACCAGATCTGTTAATTGACCCTGGGCCTGGTTCCATTGGTGCGCTAAGCACTCTTGGAGGACGCATCTGGAGTCTTATGTGAGGCATTATGAAGATGCAAGAGGCCATCATCCCTATTAGTTGCATGAACACCCGAGCTGGAAGGGGGTGTTGCGCTATAAATTTTGCGCGTAGAGCCTGGATGCTTGCAATCCTGGCAGGATTGGGGTAGGCGAGCGCTTTTGAGGTGTCTATAGTGGCTCCTAGATATTGTTTTATGTGGGATGGGTGGAGATGGGACTTTGTGGTTTACCGTGAAGCCCAGCTGATGAAGTAGCTGGATGGTGGTGTCTGTGTTGTACACACTGATATATGAACTGGCTTTTATCAGCCAGTCGTCTAGGTAAGGGAAGACGTGAATGTATTGTCTTCGCAGATGTGCTGCCACCACTGCTAGGCACTTGGTGAATACTCGTGGTGCGGTTGTGACTCCGAACGGGAGCACTTTGAATTGGTAGTGTTGGCCGTCCACTACAAATCTGAGGTACTTCATGTGGGCCTTGGGCACTGGAATGTGGAAGTAAGCATCTTTTATGTCCAAAGCGGTGAGGAAGTAGTTTTGGGAAAGTAGCGGAAGTGCCTGCTGAAGCGTCACCATATGAAAGTGGTCTGAGTGTATGTATGTGTTTAGGGGCTGAAGGTCTAGGATGGGGCGTAGAGTTTCGTCCCTTTTTGGTATGAGAAAATACAGGGAGTAGACCCCCCATATTTTGTTGGTTGGAACATGTTCTATTGCCTCCTTGTCTAGAAGGGAGATTACCTCCTGCTTGAGTAGCCGTAGATGTTCTGGTGACATTGGGCGTTGTCTGGGTGGAATGTTTGGGGGGTGAGGGGGTAGATGTTAGTTCTAGGCAGTATCCTGACCAAATTATTTGTGTTGCCCATTTGTCTGAGGTGATGGTAGTCCAGCCCGGAAGGAAATGTTGGAGTCTGCCCCCGACCGGAGTGTGATGGTCTGGGGGAAGTGGAGGGAAGTCATTGGGGAGGCGCGGTGGCAGAGCGGGCGGTATTTGTTTTGCCTCTGCCTTTGTTATTGTTGCCCCTGTAGCCGCCTCTTTGGTAACCCCTTGTAAACGTGGACTGGGTAGGGGATTTGTATGCAGTGGAAGCATAGTCTGAGAAGTAGAGTCTGGATGTGCTCCGAAAGGAAGAGCGGCGAAAGGAGCGTCTGGGAGGGTGAGATTGTAAGGCTCCCATGGATTTTGCCGTGTCCTTTCATTTTCTCCAGGGCGTCATCAACTTTGGGGCCAAACAGATGTTCCTGGTCAAAGGGATGGTTGAGGCTGGAGAATTGTACCTCCGGTTTAAAACCAGATATCCTTAGCCAGGCATAGCGACGGAGGAGGACACTAGTATTGATAGCCCTGGAGGCTGGGTCTGCTGCGTCTAATGCACAACGTATGGAGGTATTAGTAATTGTTTTGCCTTCCTGAATTAGCTCATTGGCCCTAGCTTTGTATTTATCAGGGAGATTGTGCATTATGGCTTCTAGCTCGTCATAATGGGCCCCGTCATACCTTGCTAGTAGCGCTTGTGTATTGGCGATACGCCATATATTGGCCGCTTGAGCTGCAGTGCGTTTGCCTGATGCGTCCAGGAGTTTAGACTGTCAGGTGGTGGTGCATCACCTGACGCCTGAGAGTTGGCCCTCTTTCGTGCTGTGGATACCACCAAAGAATCTAGTGGAGCAGGCCCTCTGATGTAGGAGGGGTCTGTTGGGGCAGCTTTGTATTTCTCAATGCGCAGGTTAATGACCCTGGCCCTGACTGGGTCCTTAAAGACCTCCGGCGCATGTTTTATAACACCTTTTAGGATAGGCATTATGGAGGTGGTCCTATGTGTGGTGTCAAATGTGTCTAGGAGGAAATCCTCCACTGGGTCGGTATGTGAATCTACCCCGTGGTAGTGTGCCGCCCTTTGCAATAGGTGATTGAACCCCAAGGAGTCTTCTGGTGGAGAAGGCCTGGAAGGGTAAAATGGGTCTGGGGATCCTGTGGGAGTGGGGTCCCCTGTAGGTATATCTTGGGGTACATCCCCTATATCGTCGTATGGATCCCCGTGATCATCATCATCCTGGAATGGAGTGGGGGAATGGTGAGGTGGGGGTGGTGAGGTGGGGGTGGTGAAGGTGGAGGAGGTGGGGGAAGATAATCTGAAAGGGGAGGTAGCAGAGTCTTTCCTTTTTGGAGGTGGTGGCAGAGCAGGCTTTTCTAATTGTCTCTTTTTGATAGAGCGCATTAAATGTCCAGTTTTGGGATCGTTAGTTAATGTTTTTTGTAAGGGATCCGGTGTAAACAGTCCTGGAGAGGTTGGTCGGTCCGTTGGCGCCGAAGGCGTCGGGGCCGTTGATCTTTTAGGCTTATCTGTACTGGTTCGTTGTTTGGAATCATGCTTGGGAAGATCCGGTTGTTTTATCAGCGCAGAGATGGATTTCGGCTTCGAAATGTCGGTGCCGGTGGCCTTGTGGGCTTTTGTTGGTACCGAGGATGGGGTCGGTGCCGAGGAGATTGTCTCGACCACGAGTGTTTCGGTGTGGGGCTCGGTGTCTAGATGGAAGCCGGTTTCTTTTCCGGTGCCGAAGGGTGTTTATCGGCTCAGACGGTGGGCTGGCTAGAGTCCGAGCCGCCTGAAGGCTTAATTGGCTTCTTTACCGGCCCCGAAGGTGCGGTGTGGGAAGCCTTCCCCGAAGATGTCGTCCGGGATCGCCGAAGTGTGTGCCATGGTTCTTCTGGCTCTTCGGTCCCGAATCGTTTTCTTGGATCGGAAGGATTTACACGCCGGACAGTCTCGAGCCTCGTGTTCAGGGGAGAGGCAGAGGTTGCACACCTCGTGGAGATCGGTGTGGGGGAATTTTGACCCACATCAAGGGCACTTTAAATGGAGTCCTTTCCATTAGCCAGGACCGGAACTTAGGAATGCCCCAAGGCTGCCGTCGACGACTGGAACCGAAGGTCTTGCCGATGAGAGGCGCGTCGAGTGGGGAGATCGCGATCGAAAACAATACCGCAAATCGGGGTGAGGATTGCGTGTCGATCGTCGAACTGGAAGCTGTTCGGAACCAGAGCACGAAGATTACATCAGAGCCCGATGGGGCTGGAGCCGAAGCCCATGCGCAATACGATCCAAGGGAGAAGTCACCGAACTTGTGACTTCCAAAGACTTTCCAAGAGGAAAAACAAACTGCAAACATCCGGGCCCAACACCAGATGGCGATCTATGCACAAGTGTGTAATCTGCAGCTCCTATGCCTCGAACACTAAATTTCTCCTAAGAATGAATCAGTCTAAGCTCTGCATAGCTCCTTGGGGATATTTAGCCCAAAAAAACTCCCTGTACACATCTGTATTAACTTCTACACAGGGTCCGATATGAAAGGGCCACTCAGAACTATAGGACTCAAATGTCTGCTTTTCCCTGCAGGAGACAGGCATGTGCATGACACCAGGCGCTCCCACTACAGTATGAAACTACAGTAAATGGAGAAGACCTTAACCACATCAAAAGACAGTTGCTACAGTCTCATAAGCCTAGTAAGTACAATGTTGAGATTCCACACAATGGCCAGGGGGGACCAGCTGTTGAATTACTTTTCACTCTACATAAAAACCGACCTGGATTTTATAGAGGGATATGGGTTCTCCATTCTAAAGGTAGGCAGCTACTGCAGCAAAGTGCATCCTGATGGAAGTGCATGCTAACCCACATTTAAGTGTAGGAAGTCGCAGACTAGATCCTTGACACAGACTTCTGAAGTGTCAATGTGCTGTGCAATGCAGTAGTGTGCTCAGCGCTTCCACTTTGCAGCGAAGCATGCGCAAAGAGGTACGGTCTGCATGATTCCTTGAGAATGTTCATGCATTCTTGTGGAATGTTTAGATAACCAAACAGACTTCTGAAGCAAAATTTAAAGTTTGAGTGTCCAGGGGTAGGAGGGGTGCCAAATCTCTCCATGGTTCAGAACAAGACGGTCTGGCATGGTTGAGAGCCTCTAGCGCAGAAGAAAATATTTACTTACCTGTAACTACGGTTCTCCAGTATTGCTATCTTTCATAGATTCACATGCCTGAATCATCCCAGTCATCGAGATGAGTCCAACGTATAAAACAAGCAATATTCCAGAACTCCCATAGGCGACAATGGCCTTGAGCCATGCTATCATAACCCATTAATGTGCTTTTTAAAAAAAAAAAAAAGGACCAAAAGCTGAAAGCAGCCAATCCGCAGCACCCTCTAGAACCTTCCCAGCAGAGGCAGTTTCCCTCAGATTTTCCCAGCACAAGTGAGAAGTGATTGTCCTGATATAGAAACAAACTGCCTCTACAGGGAGGAGGGTGGGTGCATGTGAATCTATGAAAGATACCAATACTGGATAACCGTAGTTACAGGTAAGTAACTTATTTCCTTATCCAGTATTGGGGTATGTTTCATAGATTCACATGCCTGAATCAGAATAGTAAGCAGTACCATCCAATTTTCTAGAATGTCTATAGCGGATGGTGGGAGACTTGCAGATATCAAGCCAAAATCTTAGGTTTCAAGGCAGACATTACTTCTGAAACCAACAATTTTCCTATATAAAAATATATAAAAAATACATATATACACACATCTATACCGAAAGGATAAAAAAAAAACCTTAAGATAATGTAACCAACTGCATACCTTACTAAGAAATGCTGTACATTTTTCCTTTACATATGTATTTAAACTTATGCAGTTTAATATCTGCAATTATCAAAGAGTAAAACAGACGCATTTCCAAAGAAAAGAAAGAGGTTTACCTTAATGGAAAAGATGGCAACGCACTGCCTGGCCTACTGCTGCATCAGCATCCTGTGCGGATTCCAGGCAATAGTGCTGCGTGAAAGTATGTGTGGTACTCCAGGTTGCAGTGCTGCAAATCTTTTCCAACGTCACCCCTGCGAATAGGGCTGTTGAAGTTGCAACCGCTCTAGTAAATGAGCGTTAACCATTCTCTTTAAAGGCTGGTTAGCCTTCAAATGCCAGAATTGGATCGCAGTAGAAATCCATCTTGCAATAGTGGCTTTTGTTATAGCAGTCCCTTCTCTGCCTTGGCCATAAGCAACAAGCAGTTGATCGGTTTTTCGAATGTCTTTAGTTCTTTGAAGATAAAACTTAAGGCAGCATTTGACATCAAGTGTATGCAGCGCCTGCTCCGCAGGAGTTGGTTGCAGAAAGTAATACCGGAATATAACCGGCTCATTGAGGTGGAACTGAGAAGGCACTATAGGAATAAACGTGGGATTAGTCCTTAAAATTACAGCATGGTCTTTGAAAATCAAGAAAGGTTTCTTGATTGTGAAAACCTGGATCTGGCTCACCTTCCTGGCAGAAGTAAGGGCCGGAAGGGCGACTTTCCATGCGAGGTATTTCAAATCAACTTTAAGAATGGGTTCAAAAAAGTTACCAGCAAATTTATAGACCTGGGGTTAGTCCTAACTAAATGAGAAATTACCAGCCATTGGAAGGCGGACGGTGCTCCTAGTGTCTTGAGATGGCAGAGGGAATTTATAAAATGGGCCGACTGAGGGAATTCTTAGGCTGCAAATGGCCCAGAGATTGGATAATGAAAAAATGCAGAGAGTGGGAGGCATTAGTTGAGCTGCTCAAGCGCTCGACAGATAACGACCCACACCCTGACTGAGTGGACCTGTGAGTGACCTGAACTGATGCCCTATTGGGGTGACATTGGAGAATGACAATCTATAGTCCATAGCAGCTTCCCTGGTCTAGATACCTCCCTAGCGGAATCACTGTTGTCTTGTATGGATGGGTAGGATTCTCCACAGAAATAATGACGACTAAACATGCCTGAGGGGTGGGGGAGGGGAAGAGGGGGGTTACATGGGAGGAAGGGGTAAGTTATTCTGGTTTGTTGCGACTTCAAAAAGCTCGGACTGGGACAAATTATTGGGATGTCGTTCTCCTACCTTGACGGTGCAGCGCATAACTTCCCTGAGAACTCGAACATCATACTCTGTTGACAATTCCCCATGGCCCACGCATGGTGAACTCTGCACCGGGAACTCTGCCTAACAGTTCTATTTATCGGCACCTGATCACACGCTGTAAGCCTTAATCCCAATGTCTTATTTGTGTACCTGAAAATTGCTGAATAAAATGTTTTTAAAAAAAATGAATTTGTTCAAAAGGCCTTTTCATAAGCTGTGCGAGAACTACATTTAGGTTCCGTTCCGGGGGAGGTGCCCACATTGGTGGGAAAACACAGAATAATCCTTTCATTAATTGTTTGACACGACTTGATGCATACAGAGAAGTATCACTCAAAGCTCTTCTATAGAGAGATGGAGGCTAGATGCACTTTAACCAAATAGAAAGCCAAGCCTGATTGTGCCAAAGAAAGAAGATATGATAAAATCTGTTGTTGGGATACCTGAAATGGATTAAGATTATTTCGATGGCAACAAACAGAATCTTTTCCACTTAAGCTTGTATGTCTTATCGGTGCTTTCCGCTCTAGATTGAGAGAATGTCTCTACACTTCTGAGAAATATTCATGTCCTTGAATTCAAGGAATTCAGGAGCGAGGCATGCAAATGTAGGGATTCCGGATTTGTAGGCTCTACTTTACCGTAGTCCCTGGACAGAAGAGGAGACAACTGCAGAATTTGAAGGTCTGGCTGATGGCCACCTCAGCCGTCCATGGAAACATCCGTTAGGATGAAATCTGGTATTTCCTGTAAGAAAGTCCATACTTTTGAAAGGTTCGGGGTATGAAGCCACCATCTCATTGCGGTCTTCATAGCTGGGGTAATGCGAATGAGGTCTTCGAAAGATCCCATTGTTATTGCAATTCTTCCTGGAGAGGTCTCATCTTGAGTCTGGCTGAAGGAACCAGATCAATGACTAGCACATTCCTAGTAGCAACTTGTATTGCCTCACTGAAATGGACCTTTTTCTTGAAATTCTCTTTGCCAACAGACTTCGCCGTATTTGAGGTTCCTCTGGACACGGTTCAATGCAAACCGTTCTTGTCAGCCTGGCTCCCAGGAAGTGTACTGTTTTGCTGGGGGTGAAGGAAGATTTTCTGATGTGGACAGTCGGTCCTAGTTTTTTTGAACAGTTGTAAACAAGTGTTGGTGGTTTTGGACGCTTGTTTTGCATAGGAGCTTTTAACAGCCAGTGGTCAAAGTATGGGAATACTTGATCACCTTGAGAACGTAAAGCCGCCGCCACAGGTGCAAGGCATTTTTGAATATCCTGGGAGCAGACTGGAGACCAAATGGGAGAACCTTTAATTGATAGTGGGTACCCGCCACTGCAAATTGGAGAAATTTGATGTTTTCGATGGATGGGGGATGTAGAAACAGGAGTCTTCTAAATTGAGGGAGGTCATGAAATCTCCTTGGTTGAGACGTCGTAGAATCTTGGTTAAAGTTACCACCCTGAAAGTTTGCTTTCTCAGGAATTTAACTTTCTGATATCTAAAATCGGTCTCCATTCCCCCGACTTTCAGGATCAAAAAGAAACGGGAATAAAACCCTTGACCCCTTTACAGAGTTATAACTTTCTCTATGGCGCCTTACACAAGCATAATCTTTCTTTCTACAATAACTGAAGACGAGAAGGGGAGGGGGGGTGGGGGGGGGGGGGGGGAGATGAAGGGGGGGGTTCTCTGGATGGTGAAGTAAGTTGGAGGTATTTTTATGACTTCCAATGTGTGACCAAAGGCGACCAGATCTAGTACCAAACGGTCTGATGTTATGCTCTCCCAATGTTGGAGTAAACTGGATATCTTCGCACCCACAGGAGGGAAATTGAAGGGGAGGCTGGTACCCTGACAAAATCACTGTCCTCTTCAGTTGTCTTTGCTTTGGGTCTATGTTCTTTTTCAGCCCCCTTGGCGAGAGAAACCAGCCATAGTAGTTTGACGGCATGCAGCAGGTTGGTAGGATTGCCTACACTGTCTGGTAAGGTTGATATTGCTGCGTTCTTTGGTAGTTCCCTCTGTAAGTGGAAAAACCACAACCCTTAGCTCCTTTGAAAGGAATCTTCCTGTATTGAAGGGAACCTAATGACATGGCAGTGTCCATATCTTTGATAGAGAAGCGCATCATCTGTTTTCCAAATAATGCTTCCCCATCATATGCCATATCCAGAACTTTCATTTGGACCTTTGGTCTAAATGTGGTTGCCTTCAACCACCCCTGTCAACATAATACAGTCGCCCTTGCTAGTTGACAAAAACCCGATTGGCTAGGTCCATAGCAGAATCAATAGTTTGAGGCTACTCACTCCTGTGAGCATCTTTCTGGCCTCCTGTTGTCAGTCCTCCGGGATAAGATCTAGTAGGGAAGCCATATCAGACCACATTTGTCTGTTGTAACGTCCGATGATGGCCAAAGCGTTGGTTGCTTTGATATTGGTTGCAGCCATAGTGGAGAAACAATAAAATCAAGTTTACGTCCTTTATCAGGAGGAGTGGAGATCGGGGTGGAAGGGTTCCTAGACCTCCTTTGTGCTGCCTGCGAGATTACAGAATGCAGTTACGGATGTCCTGTTAAAGGAGAGTTTTCCGAGGCTCTGTATTTCTCAATGTGAGCTAGTACTGGTGGTATGGATGCAAGGGTCAACATTTTTACCCCCTCTTGCCAAACAGTCAATGATGGTATTGTGCGCATTGACTTTCTGGTTTCCTCTTTAGTCATACAGGAAGCACTCTGTAAGCTTAACCTCCATGATGAGATGAAATCTATTAGAAGCTCGCTCCAACAAGTTGTGGAAACCACCTACATCTTCTGGTGGAGAGTCCGCTGGATGATGTGACGGATAGGGATAATATAGTTGTCCCAGGGGTCAACAAATGACAGGGATCTCGCCCTCTTCACGTTCATCTGAAGAGAATGGTCAACAGGAACAGTCTCCTGTGGATCTGTAGGTGTCACAGGTGATGTGGGTTTTTCAGGAATTTGTACCGGTAATTCTTAGGGGAATCTCTTGAGGTGGAAATCTTTGCTTGTAATCTGCAAGCATATAGTTTGGAGATCTTTTATCAAATTTGGAAGATAAGCCATTTGTCTATGACTAGGTTCTTGGTATTCATAGTAACAGTGGCGCGGTGGTGCAAGGTATGGCTAGTAGTATTGCTGGTCTACATACAAAGTCTTGGCATTTTACGAGCAGCTCTGACTACTGCGCTGCTCCGTAAATCCCATCATCCTCTTCGGATTCCCGAAGGTCCAACAAATGCGATGAAGGTAACGGGGAAATTTAACTATAAGTTGACATATCCAGATGAAGGAATATGCTACTTCCCAGTATGCATCTGTTCTTGGCATGTAGAGCTGAAGATCTACACACTTTTGCATAGATCGCCATCTGGTGTTGGACCCGGATGTTTGCAGTTTGTTTTTCCTCTTGGAAAGTCTTTGGAAGTCATGAGGTCGGTGACTCCTCCCTTGGTTCGTATTACGCATGGGCTTCGGCTCCATCCTCAGATTGTTTTTCGCCAGCAGGGAAAGATGGAGCGTAGTAATAGTGAAGAAACCCATGTGTGTTGCATCTAAATAAGATAGACTGGAACAGATACAGGTAGCCGGGGAGGCGGGTGGGCGTGTGTAGATCTGCAGCTCTACATGCCAAGAACAGATGCATACTGGTAAACAGCATATTCCGTTCGAGGCATATGAGCTGCAGATTACACACTTTTGCATAGACTATATAGCAGTACCCAACCCTAGCGGCGACCACCGGCATCCGTTGCAGTGGTTTGGAATAGTGTTTAGTACAGTCTGGCCCACACTAGCTTGTTGCTTGGTTTGCACATCTACACAGTAATTTTTAGTGAAAGTGTGCGGTGTCGACCATGTCGCTGCTTTGCAGAGATCTAATGGGATGTTCCCTAGAAAAGCCATAGAAGCCCCTATCTTACTTGTAGAGTGGGCTTTAGGGGGAAAAGATAGCGTTAGTTTTGCCTTGTGGTAGCAAATCTGTATGCATTTTACAATCCACCTAGCTATCCCAGATTTAAAGATGGGGTTGCCTTTATGTGGTGGAGAGAAAGAGACAAACAGTTGTTTGGTCTTTCTGAAAGGTTGTGTTCTTTGGATATAGTAAAGTAAGGCCCTTTTAACATCTAGCATGTGTAGAGCCCTTTCTGCAACAGTTTGAGGTTGCGAGAAAAAAAAACGGTAATTCTACAGATTGAAGGGAGAAATGCCTTTGGGTAGGAATTTTGGGTTGGTACGGAGGACAACCTTGTTCTGGTGCATTTGGAGAAAAGGTTCTTGTATAGTGAGTGCTTGTATCTCACTGACCCTTCTAAGGGAAGTGATGGCTACAAGAAAGGCTGTTTTCGATGTGAGAAATTGCAGTTCGCATTTATGCAAAGGTTCGAAGGGCGGTCCCATTAGCCTTGTAAGAACTATATTTAAGTTCCACAGAGGTGAGGGTGGTACTCTGGGGGGGGAATTATCCGCTTGAGGCCTTCCATGAAGGCTTTAATGGCAGGCACTCTAAAAAGTGATAGGTGCTGTCTGTTTTGTAGGTAAGCAGCAATTGCTGCGAGGTGTAACCGAATGGATGTGTATGCTAGGTTACACCTTTGTAGATGGAGCAAGTAGCATATGATGTGCTATATAGATTTATTTATTTCTATTTATTTATAAGGTTTTATATAGCGCGAACGTGACCCACGAGGGAATCAGAGCGCTTTACAGTATGTATATAGAAAGAGACATAAAAGATAAATATACACGCATTAGATATTCGTCATTACTTACAGTAGAGGCAAAAGGTATAAGATAACAGGTATAAGATGACATAGTAGACCAGTGGACGAGAACATGATCCCAGAGGGAAACGTCATATTGCAGACAGTAAGGTTATTGGGCCTTAGGGCTGTATTGGGATAAAACCAGACCAATAGTATTCTTTCCATCCACACAGGGTATCCAGTAATATGCGGATCGTATCGGTGGCTCGAAGCCAGTATAGGGTCAGGACTTAGGACGTAAGTTTGTTCATTAGGAGGATTTTTACATCTTTTTTGAAGGCTGTAAGGGAAGAGATTCCCCGAACCAATGGAGGTAGGGAATTCCACATCTTTGGGGCGATCCCTGAGAAGGCTCTGCAACCAATTCTCTTTTTATGGAAGGTTTGTGGTTTCAGAAGTAGAGAACTCGCGCTTCGTAATGGTCTGCATCCTCCGGATCGTTCTAGTTTTTGAGCTAGGTAGCTGGGTGTTGTTGTGTAGTGCTTTATGGGTCATGAAGGCAACTTTTAGATTAATTCTTGCCTCATATGGCAGCCAGTTCAGCGTTTTCAGGGCCGGGGAAATGTAGCTATTTTTTAGCTCCGGATACCAATCTTGCAGCAGCGTTAAGTGAAGCCCTCAACGGGGCCAGCTTGTATCTGGGGAGGCCACAGAGAGTGGTGCTTCCATAGTCTAGTCTTGATAACACTAAGGCTTGAACCGCCATTTTTAAGTCGCTATGCGGGAGGAAGGGTTCAAGTTTCCTTAGTAAACTCATCTGGTGATTGGCTCCCTTGGTGGCCTTGCTGATGTGCGACTTCATATCCAGGTGTTTGTGTATGGTGACTCCCAGGGATTTCACGGAATCGATGAGGGGAGCACATTCAAAGACGGATAGGTGTTTCATCCACTGCTCTATCTTTGGGGTGTGATTAGGTGGGGAGATTAGAATGAATTCTGTTTTTTTTAGTATTGAGCATGAGGTGGTTGTTCCTGAGCCAGCTTCGCGTGTTCTGTAGAATGGAGTTGAGGGAGATGGAAGTCTTCAGGTGTGGAGATTTTCAAATATAGTTGGGTGTCATCCGCATATAGGTGGTAAAGGATATTCGCTGATTTCAATGCGTTCGCTAGGGGTTCCATTAGAAGGTTAAAGAGAATGGAGGATAGGGCTGAGCCCTGAGGAACGCCTATGTCGACCACTGATGGTTGAGAGTGTATTCTTCATCTTGATTCTTTGTGTCCTGTTATTAAGGAACGAGGAGAACCATTGAAGTACTGTGCCAGAGAGGCCCATCCTTCCTTCCAATAGGGACAATGGGTTGTAATGTTTAACTGTGTCGAAGGCGGAGGATAGTTCAAGCAGTATCAATAGGCAAGATTCGTTGCAGTCAAGCATAACTAGTATGTCATCAAACGTGTGTGAGTGCAGATTCTGTACTGTGACCTTGACGGAAACAAGATTGGCGATTGTCTAGGAGGTTGTAGCTCTCGATATGGTTACATAATTGTATTTGTACACATTTCTCCAACAATTTGGCCAGGGTGGGGATGTTAGATATAGGGCGGTAATTGTTGAGATCTGATGGGATGGCGTCCGATTACTTTAGTATAGGCGTAACCTTTCCAATTTTAAGACAGTCTGGTATGGAGCCTTGCCTCAGAAGCGTTTACGATTTTTGCCCATAGAGGAAGGATGGATGTTTTTATCATTTTGAATAGGGCAGGAGGAAGGGGGTCAGAGAAGTGATTGGAGGGATTGATTGCTAGAAGAATGTTATAGATTTTTAGATCAGGTATTGGCTCGGTGTTCCAAGTGGCATTGTTTTTAGTGACTTCCCCTGGAGTATTGGAAAGGGCCTTGAATTTGGAGTAAGCTTTAGCGTCCTGTGCCACAGGTTGTGGGAGGACCTTAGAATTTATGTCGAGCTCGATGGCCTGTATCTTTTCACGGAAGAAGATGGCAAGTTCATCGCAGGAAGGTGTAGCTAGTTCGTTAAGATCTGTAGAGTTAGCCGTGTTGCGAGCTTGTTGCTTGACGATTTCGAATAGTTTTTTGGGCCGGTTGATTGCTTGGTTCAGCTGGGATCTGAAAAAGTCTGCCTTGGTCTTGAGAATCTGTTGTATGAGTTTCTTAATGTTCTAAGGTGATGTAGGTGGGCGTCTGAGGGTGTAGATTTACATAGTCGTTCAGCAGCTCTTAGTTTGCGACGTTCCGAGTTCAGGGAGTCATTGCACCACGGTTTGGAAATTTTGGCGGAAACTTTCTTGGAGGGATGCTGTAGCTTCTAAGATTTCAAGCATCGTGGAATTGTAAAAAGTTGTGAGTACATGGATGTCCTCCATGTTCGTTGTGAGGGTCAAGGCGGAGTTGCATCGGTTTACCAGGGTGATGGGGTTGATATTCTGTATGTTCCTTTTCCATTGTTTTGTTTTTGGAGGTGGACTCCTTTTTGGCATTACTTCGATATTGATAGAGAATGCTGTGATGGTCAGTCCAGTCACAAGGGGAGATGGATTCTAATGAGATGAGGCTTGATTTAGCTATGATGAGGTCCAGTGTCTCTCCCTTGTTGTGTGTCGGACTGTCGCAGAATTGGGATAAGTCGTGCTCTGCCAGAAAAGTTAAGAGCTCCTGCACCATGATCGTTTGCATTGTTCCAGTGGAGATTAAAGTCACCCAGGAAAATTTGTGGTACTGGTGAATTGACATTTGAGGAAATAATTTCTTTTAACTCGATGAGTCAGGTTATCCCTCGGGGGGTGGTAGAATAAATGAATCTTGCTGGCGAGGCGCTCATCATCGGAGATATCGATACATAGATATTCGCAGGAAGTTAGAGTGATGGTGTCTACTTGCTTGACTGAGATTGTGTTGCGAAAAATGCAGGCTAGCCCCCCTCCGGGTGTCACGTTTGTCTAGGCGGATAAGGTCGTGACTAGGAGGAACCAATAGATCAAGGATGGGAGCGGAGGAACTGTTTAACCATGTTTCGGTGAGGAAGATAATGTCTAAATCATTCTCTATGAGGAGGTCGAAAATGTCTGATGCATGTTTACTAGCTGATCTGCAATTTATGAGAGCACACTTCATCTTAATAGACTGGGTTGGGGTAGTCTGCTCTATGATATTAGTGAGATTATCTCTGTTTACAGATCTGTTGTTGTGGGTAGGTCCCCTGAAGGGGTTATTTTGAGTGAATTGGATATAACCACATTGTGATGAACTTTTATCTATTGCTAAGGTATAAGATAAGGTCATCTATTTTGCTGTCGGATAGTTCAACGTTTGTCCTCGAAGTCCAAGAGGAGGAAGGTAAGTTAAGTTGAGTAATGTTGTCAGGGGTTAAGATCTTGGGGATCAGACTACTAATTTGTGGACTGGTTAGGTCGGTCTGCCTAGATTTCTCGTGGATTGGGTTCTCGGGGAGGAGCCTGCTAGTTTGGAGACTGATTTGGTTCACAGTAGCATTGGTGGCTCAGTGCACGTTAAGTAGTTCATTGGTGATGGTAGATAGGTTATGCATCTCATTCTTGAGATGGGCTAGGTCTAAGGCTAACTCATTGAATCGTGTAGACCAGATGGAGTTAGGAAGGTTAGCAATATGTGTAAAGGGTGGTCTGCAGGTGGAGTCAGTGTGTGTGAGGAGGTTCTCCGGTTTTATGGGTATATCATCAATGGGGGACGGCGTGATAAGAGGAGTGAGATTTGTCGTGGAGTCCCAGTCGGTGTGTGGACTGGCCATATTATGTTGCGTTCGAATGGATGGAATGAGAATAGAAGACGTTAAAGTCGGATCAGGAGTCGTGTTAGACAGGGGGTCCGGGGATCTGTGTAATCTAAGTCGGGTGGGGGTAGAGACAATACGTCTTTGGACTCCGGGTTGAGAGCTTTATTCATGGTCGACAGGGATGACCGTGTTGAATCAACATTGCCGTGATTGGTGGATATGATTAATCCGGACCCTTCTAGGCCGGAGGATCCGGGTGTGGAAGCGACTGTTGTGATTGGGGTTAAGGAATCAGTGGGTGTGTCTGTAATGAAAGGATTGTTAGCGGCAGGCGGCCCAGCCCTTCCTGGGTCTTGTGACCCGGTTGTGGATGTTATCACCGTGGCTGGGAGGAAGAGCTGGTTGGGAGTGTGAGGGGATGTCAGTTTGGAGGCATTTGATATGTGGTTTTGTCGTGGCATTGGGATGTCGTCTAGAGGCTGGAGAAGGTGAGATGTGGGGATTGTGTTCTTGCTAACTGCTTTGTTGAGAATAGGGAAGATCCTATCCAAGATATCTAGATTTTTTCAGAGGCTTGTATAAGGATATAATATATAGATAAGTCTAGAGGGTTGATTGTGTTATGGCAGTAAACAACAAATCTTTTCCACTTTGCAGCGTAGCAGGCCCTAGTAGTAGGGCGTCTGGCTTTTCGGATGACGTTCATGCAGTCAGGGGGAAGGTTAAGGTATCCGAATTCTAGGATCTCAGGAGCCAGATCGCAAGGTTGAGCTGGGTCCGGGTGCCTGATCTCTCCATGGTTCTGGGTTAGGAGGCATGGTGAGAGGTGTAGCTTTTGGTGTGGCACTACCGAGAGTTCCAGCAGCATGGTGTACCACGGTTGTCTGGCCCACGTTGGAGCTACTAGAATCAGTGAGAGGGAGTGCTGTTGTAGCTTTCGCACCACTAATGGAATTAGTGGGAGAGGTGGAAAGGCGTACGCATATTTGCCTGACCAGTTCATCCATATCACATTGCCTTTGGACAATGGGTGTGGGTATCTGGCGGCGAAGCTTGGGCATTTTTTGCTTTCGTGGGTGGCGAAGAGGTCTATCTGTGGATGCCCCCACATTTGAAAGAACGGGTGCAGAACCTGTGGGTGAAGTTCCCACTCGTGGATCTGCTGCGTCTGTCTGCTGAGTAGATCTGCCATGGTGTTCTGGACTCCTGGGACATATTGGGCTAGGAGAAAGATTGTGTGGAATTGCCCATCTCCATATGCTCTGTGCTAGTTGAGAGCTGTGGAGAGTGCCGCCCTGTTTTTTAATGTAGTACATGGCCGTCATGTCTGTGCGAATGAGGACTGTCTTGCCTAAAATCTGCATCTGAAAGGATTTTAGGGCTAGAAAGATTGCCAGTAACTCCAGATGGTTGATGTGGAGTAACTTTTGTTGCAGCGTCCATGTGCCCTGCACTGTGAGGTGTAATAGATGAGCTCCCCAGCCGGAGAGCGATGCGTCTGTTAGGATTATTTGTGGAACCGGGTCCAGGAACGGTCGACCTTTGGAAAGATTTGTGGTGTTCCACCCCTGCAGAGAGCGATGGGTGCGACAGTCTATCAACACCAGATCTGTCAGTTGCCCCTGGGCCTGGTTCCACTGGCATGCTAAGCACTCCTGGAGTGGACGCATCTGGAGTCTTGCATGAGGCGCTATGAAAATGCAAGAGGCCATCATCCCTATTAGTTGCATAAATACTCTTGCTGGGAGAGAGTGTTGAGGTATGAATTTTTGACGCAAAGCCTGGATGCTTGCAATCCTGGCAGGATTGGGATAGGCTATGGCTTTTGAGGAGTCTATGGTGGCACCAAGGTATTGCTTTGTGGGGGATGGTATTAGCTGGGACTTGGTGGTTTACCGTGAAACCTAGCTGGTGAAGTAGTTGGATTGTGGTGGCGGTGTGATGTACACACTGGTTGTAGGACGTGGCTTTTATTAGCCAGTCGTCCAAATATGGAAAGACGTGAATGTGCTGTCTTCTGAGGTGTGCCGCCACTACCGCTAGGCACTTGGTGAATACCCTTGGTGCTGTTGTGACCCCGAATGGGAGCACCTTCAACTGGTAGTGTTGCCCGTCCACTACAAATCTGAGGTACTCTGTGAGCATGGTGTACCGGAATGTGAAAGTATGCGTCTTTCAAGTCCAGTGTGGTGAGAAGGTCGTTCTGGGAGAGGAGCGGAAGTACTTGTTGAAGGGTTACCATGTGAAAATGGTCCGAATGTATTTAAGTGTTTAGAGGCCTGAGATCTAAAATAGGTCGTAGAGTCTCGTCTCTTTTTGGTATCAGAAAATACAGGGAGTAGACCTCTAAATTTTGCTGATTGGCCGGGACTTGTTCTATGGCATGTTTTTGTAGGAGGGAGATTACCTCCTGTTTTAGTAACGTGGAATGTTCTTGTGACATTGGGCGTTGCCTGGGTGGAATGTTTGGGGGGTAGATGTTAATTCTAGGCAGTACTCTGAACGAATAATTTGGGTCACCCATCTGTCTGAGGTGATGGTCTCCCAGACTTCAAGGAAATTTTGTAGCCTGCCCCCGACCGGAGTGGGATGGTCTGGAGGGAGCAGGGGGAAGTCATTGGGTAGGCGGTGTGGCAGAGCGGGCGGTATTTGTTTTGCCTCTGCCTTTGTTATTGCCCCTATATCTGCCTCTTTGATAACCACTTGTGAATGTGGATTGAGTAGGGGATTTGTAGGAAGTGGACGCGCTATCTGTGGAGAAGCCTCTGGCGGTACCCCGAAAGGAGGAGTGGCAAAAGGAGCGTCTAGGAGGGTGTGACGGCAGGGCTCCCATAGATTTCGCCGTATCCGTGTCCTTCATCTTCTCTAGGGCCTCATCTACCTTTGGACTGAATAGATATTCTTGGTCAAATGGATAGTTTAAGAATGGAGGCCTGTACCTCAGGCTTAAAGCCTGAAACTGAGCCAAGCATGGCGACTGAGGAGGACACTAGTGTTAATGGCCCTGGAGGCTGTCTGCTGCGTCTAAGGCACATCGTATAGAGGTATTAGTTCTGTTTTACCCTCTTGAATCAATTCATTGGCCCTATTTCTGTATTTTTCTGGGAGATGGTGCATGATGGTTTCTAACTCATCATAATGGGCTCGGTCGTATCTGGCCAATAGCGCCCGAGTGTTGGCGATACGCACGCGTCTAGTAGCTTTGACTCCTTGTCAGGTGGTGGTGCTTCGCCTGGGAGTTTGACCTCTTCCGTGCAGTGGAAACCACAAGGGAATCCAGTGGCACCGGCCCTTTGATATAAGCAGGGTCTGTGGGGGCAGCTTTATACTTATCTATACGTGGGTTAATGACCCTAGCCCTAACTGGGTCTTTAAAAACCTCTGGTGCATGTTTTATTACCCCCTTAATCATAGGTAGTATAGCTGTAGACCTATGAGCGGTATCAAAGGTGTCGAGGAGGAAATCCTCCTCTACTGGGTCAGTGTGTAGTTCTACCCCGTGGTAATGTGCCGCCCTCTGAAGTAGGTGATGAAAACCTGAGTCTTCCGGTGGAGATGGCCTGGATGGGTAAAGGTCATCCTGTGGGATGTCTGGATTATTATAGTCTTCCCATGGGTCTGGGAATCCTGTAGGGGTGGGGTCATGTGGCACATCCCCTGGATAATATGGGTCCCCCTCATTATCGTCCGGAGACTGGGTCAGGGAGCGATGAGGTGGGGGTGGAGAAGGTGGAGGGGGCGGAGATGGAGAGGATGGAGGTGGTGTGGGAAGGAATTCTGAAAGGGGAGGTAGCAGAGTCCTTCCTCTTTGGAGGTGGAGGCGGAGCCGGTTTGTCCAAGTGTCTTTTTAGAAGAGAGCCAAATGTCCAGTTTTTGGATCCTTAGTGTCTTTTGCAAGGGATCCGACGTAAACAGTTCTTGTGACCATGGTTGTTCCGTCGGCGCCGAGGATGTCGGGGCCGATGGCTTTTTATGCTTGTCCGTGCCGTGCTTTTTGGAAACCTCTGATTTGTCGGCGCCGAGGTGGACTTCGGCGCGGGAGTCTCGGTACCGAGGGCTTTATGTGGTTTGGTCAGCACCAAAAGACCTGGTTTCAACCCTGAGGGCTTCGGTGCGGAGCTCGGTGTCGAGGTAGAGGACGGTTTCTTTTTCGGTGCCGAAGTGTGTTTATCGGCACCGCTGGCAGGCTGGCTCGAGCCCGAGCCGCCGGAAGGCTTGTTTGGCTTCTTCACCGCGCCTGAAGGTGGGGTGTTTGAAGCAGTGTCTTTGGTCTTGCCAAGGCCCGGAGGCGAAGGTGTGACTGGAGCCTTTTTGGGTGTCGGCGCGGGTGTGGGAGGGGGTGTAGTACTCACGACCCTCTGCGCCGGGGTGATGTCCTCCACATCAGAGTCATCGGCTTCGGAAGCACTGACGAGGTCTTCTTCGGTGTGCTGCTGTCCCGGAGCTTCGACGTCGTCCCCGAAGATGTCGACTGGAGCGGAGGTCGAGGAGTGTGCCATGTTGCGGCTCAAATAGTCTTTCGATCTAAAAGACTTGCAGGCGGGACAGTCTCGAGCCTCGTGTTCAGGGGAGAGGCAGAGGTTGCACACCTCATGAAGATCGGTGTGGGGTAATTTGGACCCACATCAAGGGCACTTCTTGAATGGAGTTCTTTCCATCAGCCGAGACCGGAGCTGGGATAGGCCCGAAGGCCGCCGTCGACTGGAATCGAAGAAGTGTCGAAGAGAAGGTGATTGAGGAGATCTGGATCTGAACAATACCGATGAGCGAGGATTCTGCGTCCATCGTTGAACTGGAAAAGTTCGGAACCGGAGCGCGAAGTATTACATCCGAGCCAGAAGGCGGAAAAAAACAATCTGAGAATGGAGCCAAAGCCCATGCGCAATACGAACCAAGGGAGGAGTTACCGACCTTGTGACATTCAAAGACTTTCCAAGAGGAAAAACAAACTGCAAACATCCGGGCCCAACACCAGATGGCGATCTATGCAAAAGTGTGTAATCTGCAGCTCATATGCCTCGAACAGATCTTTGATACTCTAACCATGGCATCGATGGGCTGCCAGTAACCACCGCTGAAAGACCAGTCTACGGCGTTGCAGTCAACAGTGTTGAAGTCGATGGACCGGTCAGACGAAACCTTCGGAGACGGTTGTCGTCCGTGACAGACTTGCCGTTGATAAAGACTTCGAAAGTGCCTTAAATGGTTTTATTGAAATTCTCAACGTTTGTAAAGGTGAAGAATACCTGGACGACGTCATCTTAGTCGATGGTATAGGTCCAGAAATGCCATGCAGTCGCTGTGACTAACGTAGACTGGGCCGACGATGTGATGGTGAAACTCCCTGTCGAACACCCAGAGGATGTCAACTGGGATTTTTCAATCCTGACCTTACCAGGATCAGCTGAAAACGCTCTATTTCTTATCTTTCCTCAGAGGGGTAGAAGAGACAGATTGAAGATTCAGAGGAGTCTTTAGGTTTCTCCTTACTTGAACCCTTGCTGTCGAGTGTTAAAGGTGTTTCCTGCCCTCTCCAGAGTCTTTCCTCAGACCTGAATCTTTTGTGAGATCTGGGCGATCCATCATCGTCCTCATCAGAAGACTGGTGGTGCTTGGTCTTTGTAACCACAGAAGCAACCTTCCTTCTGTCTCTCAAGGTCTTGCTAGAGAAAGTGCGACATATTTTACACTGCTTTACCACATGGGATGGAAGGAGGTTATAGATGCAGTCCTTGTGAGGATCAACATGAACACTCTTTCGACAGGTCTTGCAGGGCCTAAAGAAACCTATTTTGTCACATATTGAGCAAAGTTTTGATGAAAAAACCTGAAAGGTAGAACAAAAACCGAGATGACCTCAGGGAGACTCCCTTCTCACACGAAGTGCGGTAAAAATCCGAGGAAAACTGCCTCTGCTGGGAAGGTTCTAGAGGGTGCTAATAGCAGACTGGCTGCTTTCGGTCCTTTTTTGAAAAAGGACAGATCGGTTATGATAGCATGGCTCAGGGCCATGGTAGCCTATGGCAGTTCTGGAATACTGCTTGTTTATTATACCGTGGGACTCATCTCGACGACTGGGAATGATTCAGGCATGTGAATCTATGAAAGATACCCCAATACTGGATAACCAAGAGTTCTGGAAGTGTAGTAAATCAAGGCTGTCTGGCCCAGGTGGGACCCAACAGGATGAGTGCGAGATTAGTCTCAATGCCTCTGAACCACAAATGGACGTGGGAGAAGCAGAACAGCATAGGAAAATATCCCAGACGAGTTCCTCGATAGTGTATTGCCCATGGACTGTGGGTACCTGGGAAGTGAAGCTTTGGCATTTTGCATTTTCTGCAGTTGCGAAGCGATCTGTCAGTAAACCTGCACCAACAGAAACACAGAAGGACTTGGATGGATGTCTAACTTGGACTTGTTGCCGAGTTCTGCAGTCAGTCCACAAACTGAATGTAGTCCACCAGCACATGGACTTTATAGTCAAGTGCCCACTGCCAAAAACTCTGCGCAAACACCGACATTTAGAGTGCTGCCTTGATTCTGTAGGTAACACATGGCAGTAGTGTCAGTCTGAAAGATAACCAGTAACTGATCTGGTGATTCTGGTGCCATGCATTCCCACTGTCCTTGGATAGCAAGGTCTTCTAAAATCCACCTCTACACCGTGAGGCAAGTACCAATTGTAATGGCAATTTGTGGAACGGGATCGGGAAAGAACCGCCCCTACATCAGGTTGTTGGTGTTTTGCCATTGTAGAGTGATGGACCACAGATCAACATTCTTCTTGAAGCATTCCTGTAACCGGTGAATATGCAACCTGGCACTGGGGACCAAGGCAATGCAGTAGGGAATTGCGCCAAGGAAGCACATGACTGTTCCGACTAAGGCTGGTTTATGTGGCTGAAAGATGGAGAAATTGCTTCGGACTGGGAAAGACCTTATCCACTACAGAGTTGAGGGCCACACCTAGATAGTTTTGGATCCAAAGGGGCTGGAGGTGGGAACTTGGTGGCCTGGGCTGTAAAACCCTGGATGAAAAAGTTTGGTAGTGGCCAGAGTGTGTGCAAGACATGGCTGCTGAGTTGCACTCTTGATTAGCCAATCATCCAGTCAAAGTGGCACATGGATGCCTTGCCACCTAACATGGGAGGCTACCACAGCTACATACTTCATAAACCCCCTAGGGCAGTGGTGAGGCCAAAACTGATATTGTTTGCCACTTACCACACACGTAGTGATGGAGTGCTGGATATATTTGGATATAGAAATAGACATCTGATATTGAGAGCAGTCAAAGTCTCCTTGCTGCAGCAGAAGTACGTCCTGTAGAATGACCATATAGAAGTGTCCTGCCCAGATGTATTTGAGGGGCCAGAGGGATCCAAAATTCTTGGAAATGTTATGTTATTTAAATTTATAGCGCGCACGGCTACTCCAAGGAGTGTCCTGGCGCGGAAATCAAGTACACCCCAGTGCCTTATAGGTGTTATGGCAATGGCGTTATGGCACCATTAAGGGGGAACAAGTTTACCTCTTTCTGAAGCAGGTGTTGTGGGAGAGGATATATTGGCTATGTGGAAGTGCGCTCTAAATAATGTTTGATGTCTAATAACCACTGGTCTGAGGCGTTCTGTTGCCAAGTGGGAAGGAATCCTTGCAGTCGACCCCGACCCCCACCCCCGCTCTCCCCCAAACAGGTGTTGCATGATTGGTATGGGGGAGGGGAGAGTGGAGTTAGGCGGATACGACAAAGTCACTGGTTTGCGGAAGCAGTTTCTTTGGGGGAGCCACCTCTGACTTTGGAACTGCTGCCACACTATGTGCAGCATAAGTAACCCCTAGTGGAGGGCTTTAGGGACTGCTGGTGCTGGAAGGCAGTGGAAGACTCCAGAGAGGTGGCTTTGGACCTGCCTTCGTAGGCAGACTGCTCACAGGAGCTACGATGGGTGAGGGCTTGGAGGTTGCCCAGAGCCTTAGCAGACTCCGTGTGCCAGAAACATGGAGTCAGGTATGCCTACAGGCATGTACACTCAAACTGATGCTGCGCGCAGCAGTGTCAGGGTACACCGGGTGGTGGTATAAGATTAGCTTGATCTGAATCTCATGCTCCCTCTTCTGATACTCATGTGGGCCCCAGTAAGCTTGGTCATAGTTGACAGCAAGATGAAGGAATTGGCAATACACCGGTGGTTGGCTGCTTGAGCAGCAATGAGTTTGTCCGCTGCGACAATGCACTTTCTTTATCCAGCTGGGTTGCATTGCTGGTGCCCTGTGCATTGGCTTTTTCAGGCAGTGAGCAATACCAATGACTCGGAAGGTAGCGAACCCTGGATTTAGACTGGGAATTGACAAGGGCTTATATTTGTCTACCCTAGGAGTGACCACCCAAGCTTTAGCTGGGTCTTTACAAATTTATGAGGCTGGTTTAAGCACCCCTTTCAACCTTGGTAGATACTGCAATCATTGCTCAGAGGAAAGTTTCCAATGGGTAATCTTCAATTGGTTCCATGAGCATTTCCTGCTTATGGAACGAGGCTGACTTACCATGGAGCGCTCTGTAGAAGGCAGTGTTACCGGGCGGGAAATGACAAGCAGGATAGGTCAGGATCTGTGTCCCCTGGCAGATCTACATCGGAAAGATCACATGGTGGGTATATAGCATATGGTTCCCTGGGATGCCCTCAAAGCCAGTGTGGTGACCCCTGTGGAGTGCAAGGGTCAACAGGTAGAGGTGTGGGTAGGGCAAGTCAAAGGTGGAGAGCTGGTAGCCTCATTTCCAGTGTTGCGGGAAGGGTGGAAGGGAGGGGGGGGGGGGGGGGGGGGTTGAAAGGGAGTTTAGAAACTAGGGCTCCCTTGAAGCAGAGCTCCCACTTAGATGCATCTGCGGTGGACACTGGTGCCTGGGTGAGAATTTGGTATGTATTAGGATGCATCATGATGCACCACTGAGTGCAAGTTCATCCTGCACCTTCGAAGGACAGGTTCCATTGAGCGGACCAAAGAGTTAGATTTTCAACTTCGAGGGTGTCCTTGCTGGCGCAAGAGTCATCTGCAAAGAGTGGCGGTTCGATGTGGACAGATTAGATGGACTGATCAGTGCCGCCGGGATGGAAGCGGTCGGCGAATGAGTTGGCTTCATATTCTTTGGCACAAAGAATAAGTGTGGTGATCAAAAAGGATATTCAGTGCCTACCATGGCCAGGTGGCAGTAGCTGACTGGAAGCTGTTCTCTGGGCATAAAGAGTGTATGTCTGCCCTTGGGTGTGGGCATCTGAGCGCAAGCAGTGTTGAGGCGATCGGGGAAGCAGCATCTTACTCATGACCCGTTTCTGGCAGCAGGTCTTCAATCTCCAGGATGGATCCAGACCATGGTTCAGGTGAGAAGGCTTCCTCCTCTGCAGCAGACTATTCAGGCTGAAGGTCCCCCAAGAGGTTTGGCGTTTTTAACAATCCTGGTCGTCATTTCCACCTCTGAGACATTGAAGCAATGAGCTAGACTATCCATTTTTTCCTCAAGCGGAAGGAGCAGCAGGCATTGCAAAATACCTAGTCGTGTTCAGGAGATCAGAACAGGTTACAGACCTAGTGGAGATCGGTTCAGGGATGCTTTGCACAGCGGACAATAAATGAACAGTTTCCACTCCAGAGGTGAGGCATGGTTGGAGAAAGCAAACTGGGGATGCTCCGAAGGGCAAGATCCCCAATAGCGCGCCAAAGCCATTCATCCTTCGTCCCAGACGAAGGCACAAATGTCTAATCTTAACTGCGAAAGGGGACCTTCAATATTGAATGCCTGCGTAAGGGAGATGAACAAAGCGAGCCTGGAGAACTCACCGCAATTGCATTGCTCTGGAGCTCTGCTGCTACTGTCTAGGGCAGACAGCAGAAAGAAAATATAAGAATGGAGGCAATGCCCATGTGCTTTACCAGCAATAGGTGGAGTCACTGATCCTTGGGACTCGATTCTTTGAAGAAAAGCTTGTACACATCCAGGCCCCAACACTAGCTGGCAGGAGAATGTACAGATTTACAGCCACATGCCTTGGACACCAACTTCTCTAGTAGCATGAAAAGTTTTACATTCTAGAGCCTCAACCTCAATAGTGGCTGTAGTTACCATTAACTAGATGGTTTTGAAGATGTATCTAACAATCTAGTTTGTGAGATTGTCAGCTGAAGCACGAGGTCTTGGCTGAACTACTACTCTTGCTATAAAAAATTTAGTTAAGACATTCAGAAGGAATCTACTAAAGGACATTTGTCCCCATGAAGACTAGTGCAAGGCCTCAGACTATTTAGAAGGTATTATATAGCTCGAACAAGACCCTTGCAGGTATCTGAGAACTTTACAGGGTAAATATAGGAAACAACAGGCATAGAGTAAATATCATAATGTCCCATACAAATCCAAAATCTTATAACGAAATATAAACATGGATCATGTGAATTTAGACATAAGAGATTTCCATTTTTTTTTTTAAAGATTCAGTAGAGGGATTCAGTCTAATTTCTGGGGGCAGTGCATTCCAGATCTTGGGCACAATCCCAGAGAAGGCCCAGTTGTATGTTTTCTTAAAAAAATCTGTGGTTTCAGAAGGTTACTGGAACTCCTGGAGGATCTGTTGCCACATGAAGGCACCAATTTCTGTGCCAGATAGCTTGGAGTGTTATTAGTAACGTACGCATTTTTCATATTCAATTAAGGCCACTCCTTCTCCATACTATATTCTGTTTGATGCATTTTCAAAGCTCTCACAAATCAAGGAGGATATCAACTAAATTTGTAGCCTCCAATTTCAAATTCCTTCACATTAACAAAATGTTTTAACATTTTCAAATGTACATGTTCCTTCTTAATTTATATAAACTTTCAGTTAATATTTTTTTTCTAAGAAGTAGCGGACCCTTAGAGTAGGCTTTGCGGCACCCCACCCCCTTACTGCCAGAGGTGCGCAAACCGAAGTTACAACCAATCCAGACCAAAAAGACACCTCAGTTCCCATTTTTCTTCCAAATGGACGTTCTCTGCATTTTCTTATGAACAATTCAACCTACAATGTTTTCCTCTTCCCTTTGGCTTGGCCATAGTCCCCTGGTGGTTACTCACATGGATGAAACCAGTGGTGCAACTCCTCAGGTAAAGAAGAATACATCTAATATATCTGAGAGTGGTGTGGCGCAGCGGCCCAGGCAGCTGACTCCAGAGCACTGGGTTCACGGTTCGATCCCCAGCACCAGAGGCATAATAGCTCAGCATCATGTCACACTGGACAATAGTTCACTTAATCTCAGACAGCCCCCAGCGCATTGAGACCCTTACGGGTGATTAGTTTGCGCTTTACAAAAACTGTTTTCACATAACCGCAGCCCCAGACGAGGGGTTTGAGAGGGAAGGGGGAGGGAGGGCATGCCGGCCTCCTCATGGTGTGCACCGTTCTGCCTTCTTTCTCAACCACTGCCCTGCGGGCGCATTTCCTTTCGCCACTATGTCTATAACCCGATCTGAGGAGGAATATCTTGATTTTGTAGGTTGGTAATGAGGTACCTCCACAATGGTTCCCAGATGTCCCTGGGGCATTGTGCTGGCATACGATCCCAGTAGTCAGACAGCTGCCCATGACGTCACATTCTTAAGCCAGTCTGCAACACAGGGTGTCTGGCTATGGGCCCCAGCACAGACAGTCGTTTAGCCAGCAGCAAAAGCATGGACACTAGTTTATACTTCCCGCAGGTACATTTCTCACATAGCCAAGCAACCCTATCAAGGGGGACCATTCTATCTGAAACTCTAGCATCTTATCTAAAGCATCAAAAATGGTTTCCCCAGTAACATGTAATGTCAGGGCAGTACCAGGCCAAGTGTAGGAAGGACGCCTCATGGGCACGGCATCTCAGACATCTCGCATCCAGACTCAGACTTTATATAACCATTCGGGAGTCCTGTGCATCTATGTAAAAACGAAGTGAATCAAACGTAGCCTATAGTTAGGGGACAGCACCTGAGCCTGTGCACAGCTGCATGCCTACTGGACCTCTGCTATGGCTAATCCCAGCAGCGTCTTCCACTCTAGTCACGCCCCAGGGACAGCTGCATTGTGCGCTGCATGGCTGTGTATAATCGGGTAATCAGTTAGCGAGGTGACGGGTTAGTTAAGAAATCTAGTAGCTGGAACATGGGCGGTGCCGCCTGGAAGGAAGCAAAATCAGCATGCATCGCCACGTGGAGCTGATAGTATGTTATTCTGTCGGCCAACCCCATTTGCTCCCTTGCCATCACTCTTCCTGGCTCTATGAATTATACCTCCGGGAAAGCAATCCCCATTGTGTGATGGAGTTTCCCAAGTCTACTGCAGGCGCAAGTTGAAGACTAAGTAGCAATTTTACATAAAAAGGAAATAAAGTAGGTACAAGGCGAGGGCCAAGGCTGTCAAGGAGCTTGGAATTTAAGGCACAACCATCAAGGATCCAACATTTAACTACAACTGTCCAGTCCAGGCACAGAATACTACCAGAATGAGCCAATAGTACACTTCCCTTTTCATATAGAACACAGCAAGATACACAAACCAAAACATTGCGAAAACATGTGAATAAAACAATATAAAGTATACAAATAAAATTGTAGAAAACTGAAGGAAACGGGTGACGTTAACAAGCAAAATGCTGCTTTGCCCCTCCCTCACAGACGTGGAGACAAGGGGAGCATATATGGGTGCCTTTACCTGGTCTCTGCAGAAGAATGGACCAGGTTGGGCGTTGCAGACCTGGCACACAGAGTCCTCTAGGTAGGGATCAATTTGCACCTATAACACATTAAATGAAATTACTCTAAGCAAAACATTGGTCTTTCACAAAAAATTTAAAACACTGAAAGTCAGTTATTAGATACAGCACATAACCTGGTCATAAGGTACAAGCTTAGTAGCTTACTGGACATAAATGGATTACTCAGTTCTGCAAGTCTAGTAATTTCAACAACGAAATATGCATACATTTTAATAAAGCTTCAAAGGCTAAATTTGAACTATAAAAACAGCCGACCAATGCTATAGTACAGCACAAACTAATATTGGTAGATGTTGTAGGATTAAGGACGCCATTAAAGCGGTCTGGAAGATAGCAACTAGAACTGTACACAGCCACCAAGATCATGCAATTTTCAAAAAACATTTCTGTATAAATACCAGGGAAAAATTACAATAAAACTATTCTTGACCAGGGAGCACTTTTGGTAAAATATTTTGTTTGGCATTACAAATGTGCACACCATTACTGGTTGTATACTTTATGCTACAAACTAAAGTATTAATTTAGCCCTTGGACGCTCTTTGGGTAGAAGCATACAGCATTTTCTGAGCTGTGTCCTTTGAGGTGTGATGTTCCTCAGCACAATTTAATGTGGAGGACTAGTCTGAGGATGAACTTTCCCATTGTCCCTCTGCAAGGCACATCATAAGAACTGCCACCTAATCTGTGATGTGCCATGGGTTTTCAGAGGAGCTTTTTGCAGTGAGTTGGTTTGGGTCATTTCCAGTTGGATCTTTACAATGCCACCTTGATCTTATTAGATCTTTTGACGGCATTTGACACTGTTTCTCATAAGATCCTCTTCCACCTTTCTGCTCTTGGTGTAGGTGGGTCGGGCTGGAACTGGATACAATTCTTACTTCAAACTCAGATAAGACAGATAAGACAGATGGTCACAATCAATTACCAGGATGGATGGGAATGTTAAGTGAAGTAAAATCTGGGGCTAGTTTGACTTTCACCTCTCAAGGCTCAGTTCTTTGGTGGGGAGGTCTTCTATTTGGACGATGAAAGTGCTAAAAACGTTTTTGCTTTTCTACCTTGGGAAGCACAGATTATATGTGCAAGCTTTGATCATTTCTTGATTGGACTAGTCAAATTTACTTTACCTGTGTCTTCCAGATGACCTGATTTAGCATATGCAAGTTGTGCAGAACATGGCAGCCAGTCTTATTTAAACTTTCCAGACAGACTTCCACTTCTTTGAATCTGAAAAGGCTTCCTTTTCTCCCTGTTAGGAAAAGACTTGTGTTAACAGCTTTGGTTTTAGCTCACCGCGCATTCTAGGACACTGGGCCACAATATCTCATGGCCGCATTGCGGCACAAGTTTCCAGTCTGGGCTTGGATGACAAAAGGCTGCTTTTCAAACTGATGAGAAAAGTCTTCATTCTCGTCCCTACTTCCTTTTAATCTTAGGAACATGTCAAATGAGTAGCGTTTTCATGAAGAGCTAAAAACCCACTGGTTTAGTTCGCTCTGATCCAGTTCCTGGATTGGTTTCTGCCTGTAGCACTGGGACACTGAGTAGCAGTGCACTTTACAAACTGACATTCATCTAACCAAATCAATTATGGCAGTGCCATGTTAGTTTAGTTCTAGCTGCTCCGAGCTACATAAAGGAAGCTTATTATAAAAGTCTACATTTTTAGTTTTAAAGCCGTGCTAGAGGTTAGGGTATTCATTTTATTATTGGGAGGTCTTTTGGGCACACTTTGCCTAAAACTTGTAAAATGTAAAACTAAAATGGAGACAGTTTTGACACTTGTTTACATGCATTATGCTTGCATGATATTATTCTGAGATGTTGTACATGCTGCTTGTTTTAGACCGCCTTTCTCACCATGTAATCTGTACACTCCACTCAAGGCTTAGACAGAACAAGTTATCCTGGTGCTTGCGTTGCTCGTTCTGAGACAGCTTCTAATATCTAGACATATCAGAGCTGTGCCTCAGTGTGGTTAGAATATAAACTGTGCACAGGTCAAAGGAGCACTCTGGATATAACTGTCCTGTAACGAATCCTCGGTTCGACATGCAGCTCCGATTACATTGATCTTCCATCCTGCTGAGGACTGCTAAATCCACATCAGGCAGATTCCCTGGCCCAGTTATCCAGGTATGGGGGCTCAGGCTAAACTTTGAGATAGGGTAGAGGGCACACCCACTATGCTCTCATAGTAGAGGTTAGCGATCAGTAAAGATATATAGAAATGGTTGGACTGTTTATTCTTTATCATGCAAGTAACGCTCGTTACATTGCTTTGTTTTATTTGCCTAATACTCACAAGCTCATTCTTTCTTTGCCAGACTAAGATTGTTTCAATAAATGTATTGAAACCCTTACTCATCTTTGTGTTTACCCTAGGAATACACAAGTAAAGCAAAGGTAAAGATCTGTTTACACTTGAGCATCTGAGTCATGTCGGAGGTTACCAAAATCACCTGCAATGCCAGGAAGGTTAGTTTTTCGGGTGAGGCACTGAGCTAGCTAGGAACTGGGCAAACATTCTGTTATTGTATAGATGACTCAGGCCCTACATAGCGAAGTTCTGTCATCCTAATACGCAGTACTACCATTTTTGTGGAAACCATATAACAACCCAAGATCGGACAGCTATATATCCGCATAGGCCGACATAGATTAAAGACTCATTTAGGGCTCAAATCTGATCATGACATCTAAAGCGAGACCTTCAACCATTAAACTGCCCCCTCACCACTTGCAGACCCAACCTTACACTTTCAAATATTACTATTTCAACCTCACATCTACATCTCAATCTGCACCTAGAGTTTGTGTTTCTTTATTGCCCTTGTTTATGTACACAACACTTAAACCACATCTGGATTTTATTTTTCCAGTCTTACAAAAGTTATATAAGGACACGAGCTATCCACCACCTTCAAGATTACAATTTTTTCAACCCTAAAACTTCTGGCCTGGTTAAGAGTTTTTGCCTTGTACCAGATGCCCTTCAAAGAGCCTGATGCAGACTGCAGGACAGTGAATAGACATTCTCAGACAGTTCTGAATTAAATTGTGAAAATGCTGAAGAATGCCACACGACCATGACCAACTTGAACCAATCGTTAATAAAACCTTTTCCTAAACATAAATGACTTGGTAATATGAGCATTTGCAATAGTGTTAGCCCTTGATACAGAGGAAATTCATACTTACTTTCTTTGTAAACTTCGCAGTTTTGATTTCCACAAATGCAGCACTGACAGCCTTTAGGTAACTGCGCTGGTTGTTGAAGGTGACTCTACCTGAACCTTGGGGGTAAAATTGTAAGAGTGCAAATTTCAGCGAGCTTATGATTTAAACTATATACACACACATCAGTTTCAGTACTGTTGCGAAGTCTATATAGCCAACGAATACCAGAAGCCTCTGGTATTAACTTGCGGCTATGCCAAATCCCAGTCTTAGATAAAAGAAACAGCTGAACAACGTGTCAGAGATGATCAAGCTGTGACTGGAACACAAACAACGTTTAGACGAAGATTAAAATTACCTCTATACTCTGCCCACTTGCACTGTAGTGCCTCCAGCTGAGATAGCAAAGCAAAAGTCTACAGAATTCTACAAATTTAGCCACATTTAAGAAATAGCAAACACTTTCAACTAAATATCTTAATGTGAAGTGAAAAGGTGTGCCTTGATTAAATAAGGCACCATGCATTCACACGCTAGGACAACCTTTAGGAGGTAAATGCATACGAGAAAATCCGTTTCCCTTTTAGGAAAGCCTCTAACGTGGACTAACGAGCAACTGTGAACAGGTGCCCCAATAAGCCAAGAAAGCGTCCAGCTTATCCACTTTCTGGCATACATTCCAACATCCAGGTCTAAATCAATTATTGAAAAGCTGCTAAATATTTTAACCATAGTATAATTTCATGATCTACAACAGACCTGGGGGGGGGGGGGGGGGGGGGGGGGGGGGGGGAGGAGCGATATGGACCATGCTCTTTGTGATGAATGTCTGTTAAACCGGCTCGTGCCACATTCAGGAGAGCTTATATACCCAAAACAACCAGTTTCATGTGTGCTATGAAGCATTTCAAGGAAGTGCTTAGTAGGCAGAGGTTCACTTGACCACACTGTACAGTAGTATATTTCAGTTACATGTAAAGCAGGCAGGACTGGCTGCCAGCCTGGCATTCTTTGAGACGTAACTGCTGAAAGTGCAACCGGGTTTCATCTATAGGTTATTACATGTTCTCCTAGGAAATTAAGTTAGGGTGTGGCACTGGCTGACCTCTGGTAAAATCCTAGCTAATTCCTGGCATCTCAAGGTTCCAGAATCCAGAAACACGGTGTCATCTGTTAAGCACCATCAAAAACTAAAGATGTACTAAAACATTTGTTTTTAGCCAGTAGGAAATCCGTAACCATTAACTACTAGACACCACGAAAATTATATAAATACAATAACTCGAGAACATTCTGGACATTTACCAAGCTACTGGCTGTAAACCGGAGGGAAAATGCATCACATGCCATGTAAGTTAACAGGGCCTGACATGGTACAAAGGTTGCAACTAGACACTAGCTATTTGGACTCATACGATGGAGAGTATCACAGGTGCCCCTCCATTAGTATACATAATCTTTAGCCAATCATACGTGTTCAAACTAAAGTGAAAGGAGGAGCCCTGTTACTCTCCCTCCCGAAGGATAATTTCACATTATGGATATACCATCCTAGGAATAACAGCAAACCTAAAACACAACCACTTGAATGGTCTGCAAACTGCCAAATTCACTAGAACAAAGAATGCTGTATTGAAGGTCACCACATCAATAGGTACACACGCTGGTGGGCTATTAAATTGCCACGTCCAGTTTCGATATCAAACTGGAACTAAACCGTGCAACAGAATTGTTCAAATATGTATCACTGTTCATAAAGGAGCCCCAGTAAGGAAAAAAAGCTGTGATCAGATTTTTCTACCACTTTGTCGAATTTAGAACTTACCAATTGGATACTTGTGCTTGTCGGTATCGATACCAGCATATACCACTCCTCCAAACAGATCGTTCATGATAGCAGCTAGTGCCTCTGCATTCAACATGCCATGCAGTGCACCCACAAACACAGTCTTGCTAGGATCTAGTCGCTGAGATGGGCTTCGTACAAAATTACTATCTGCCAGGACCCAGGGGATCACCTGCACCTGTAAACAGAAAATAAGATGCATAGTGGTAAATATCTAGAGAAGATAGTGAAATCTAGAAAGCTCATAGTTCCATGGGTAATGGACTATGCTCAGAGAATAATTCAGCTAACACTTTAAACTATAATAACTTTACATAACTGGTTGTCTGTCCAAAGGTGTTGCCCGACCTCAGATCTATGCAAGGAATAAAATGGCTTAAAAACCCAAACATGAAGTGTAAAACTAATGAACACTCAAGGAAAATTGGCAACGTTAGCTAGCAAGTATACAAATTAGTCAAACTCTGCAGTTTAGAAACAGGTTAAAAGGGATCAATATAGAAAACTGTTAACATGCCCTAGGAATACTTATTCTGCAACCAATCCATTATCGTAAAGGTTGTGTAAAGAATTAAGACAAAGCCAGTTTACCTCTTTACAACGCATCCGGCGACTTGACATCTTGAAATAGTGCTCACTTAGGCCATCCTGGCTAAGAAGGTCTTGAGTGCAGGCTTGCAGAAGTGCTCGCACAGACTTCTCCGATTCAAACACCAAATACACATAGCCTGTGCAGTAAAAGAAGCACAAATTAATCCAAGATAAGATTTAAGAGCTTGGTAAATCACTGAACTCTGCAGAACACTTGTTCTACGAGGAAGATCTCAAATAAAGACCATAAAATTGAGTTCATTGATTTGTTAAGTAGCGATTAGAGAAAAAAGTGCAACAACTTTTCAGCGCATGCAAAGACTTGGCACTCACTCGTGACCTGGCATGTCTCGTTTCTTGATAAAGGGCGTAAGAAATGTATATCAATAGCCTTTTAACTACCAACCACTGAAGATTTAGGCTACTTCAAACGGCATTTTTACAAGTTTGAAAAAGCATTTAGCAATCAGGTTAAAAGTGTACATCAAGTACAAAACAGTGCCACCAAGGTCCTTCCTAAAGCTTCGTTCATAATTACTAAGGAAGCAGCTACTTGATACAGTAAACCCTACAGTTCGCATGCTCTTGCAAGGAGAGAACTAGGAAGCATCTCACTTATTCCAAGTGGGGGATATCTGCTGGCAGCTAGGCAATCTTTTCTATAACATGCTTGCCACTAAAGCGACTGCGGATTTTAACTTCAGGAAAACGGAAAGGGTACAACAATATATTTATGCTGAAGGAAATAGTAGACTGTACGACTTTAGCAAAATAATCAGTTCATGAAATCTATTGCCACCCAGATACCCCAAAAAGAACTTCAAAGTAGAACAGACACAAAGTGGTCATTTGTTCTCGCTCATTGGGACACTTTATAAAGACTAGCTTAGACTGCTGCTGCACAGCACTAGGAAACCGCCAGAGGAACAGCCACACCAAACCACCTGGTTCAACTCTTCAATTAAGTCACTATCATTTGTGCCCTCATCTGGCCAACAGAGCTACATACAGCAAGGAAGGTTGGCCAGATATATGGAGGAGGCCGTGTAATAGCTAGGAGTAGAAAAGGTACAATGGTGAAAGAATTACTTGTACAATTGTCACATTAAGCAGGCTTTAAAAAAAAGACTCCAAATGGTTACAGACTACAGAATCTACACGCCCCAAAATCTTAAATCCAATGTATACTGCGTACCAGTTCTACAGAAGACAACCAAATGGGGCCATCCACTCAAGTCTGACCCAATTGCAAACCCCTGAAGAATTCTGAACCAAGCAAGCTACAGTGGGCTGGAGTATGCGTTGAGACCATACACCATATGCAAAGGTTAAAGGATAATGTATACTTTAAATATAACCCAATCCATCAACATAATGGGATATTCCTGAAAAATCATGCAAATTTCACCTGTCATTTGTTAATATTTTCATTTAAGAAAAAACAGTACACCTCAATGAAACTTGTGCTATTCCAGCCTGTCAGTCTATATTAGGGAGCCCACGATTATGATAAGCGGTCAGTTTAACACAACAATGGTGTATTTAATTGTGATACTCAGGGAGACACTTTGAGGACCACCAATATGTATCAGCTCCAAGGAGCATAAATAGGACACGGATTCCGATGGAAATTTGTCCCAAATAGGCCACGATGAAGCAAACCCATTAAGAAGTGCGTTCTTATTAACTGGCGGGAAGTGGCGAGGGCACAGGGTATTGCAGGCAGCTAGTTGACTGAGGTTAGTTTGCTGTGTGGTTTTCCTTTACTTGCATGTAGATGCTATGACTGATCAGTTGCAGCTTTAGTATGTGAATCATTGGAAAAGTCTTTAAACCCTAAAGTTTACAAAAAGAAAAAAGGAAGAGTTTTGCTGCAATTGACAGGCGCTTTGCACACGTGGAATCAGACCAGAACTAAGGCTTGTAGCGCATGCACCTGTAAAGTAGTGCCAAGTGGGGTTACTTGCCCACCCATGAAAGCACTTTACCCAATTCGAAACATTTGAGCCTTTGATATGAAACAACAAGCCACTAACAATTGAGGGTTCCGAGGGTTTCCAGGCAAGATTGCGCTCTATAGAATGGACAAGAGCATATACTTGCAACACGGTGTCGCTAGGGTATAGCAATGCATGATCTTGCCACATACAAGGAAGGGGAAAGGCACCGCTCTAGACTGAATGGAGCTAGTGGCGTCAAAGGCAAAATATTAAGGCATAGATATTAACTTTGGCCCCACCACTTTAACAGGTGATAATTAATCCAGTGCATCCTGCCCGTAAAAGGCAGATACATCAATAAACGTATTTTGCTTAATATGACCTTAGCATGAAGGTTCACTAAATGAAAGTTGAAGGGTGCAAGTACTGAACTCCTTAATGGAAGGTCCCCCAAATATGCAGAGGTATTCCAGATAAAGTAACGTTAGCCAATTTGAGACTGTACAATGGAAATCTGCATTGCAGAAGGGTCACTCCTTTGAGCCTATTTTACTGAAGTGAAGATGTCCAATACCTTTATTGAAGGTGAATTCTAAAAAGGTCGATCGAAATTATGATTTTAATGTCCGTTGCTTTGGCATTCTTAATTAGCGTAAACAGATAGTTTTGTACAACTCCTTTTTCCGAAAGTAAATGTAATTGCAGCATTTCTTTTTTACGCCACAAATCTGAAAATCAAATTCTTTAAAAAGGTTTTACAGATTCAGGCATCCTGGAGTAACTAGTATGCTGATCAATAAATATGGAGTGACAGCCAAGTCACGCACCATTAAGAATTAAAGGTACTGGTGTGGTGTTTTCAAATGTTCAGCAGAGCAAGAAACAGAAAAAACACGACTGATGACTACGTTTCAAGGTAAAGTTTAGCAGGCTTAATTCAGTCAGTCGAACCAATCTTTAAAAACCTCCCGAGGTATGCGAATCTAACTGAAGCAATCCTCAAGATTGTATGTGGTGCAAATCGAAGCCATTGAATACAGCCCAACTGAACTTTACCATTCAACAGTCAAACTTTAGGTCGGTGTTAACATATCAGAATGTCAACATGTTCAATGAGATTTAATGCACTTTTACGCATGTGGTACTTGTATAGTGCAAACCTAGCCGAAAGGCAGGGGGGGAACACTGAATATTGCCAAAGATCGTCACGTGACTGGAGATGTATCTGGGTTCCGAAAGACGACGTGAACTGTTATATCGTCATGAGGCATCGCTCAGCTGTGTCCCAAATTACAGCAAGGTCAGGTGGGTGCTGAAAGGTCTCTATATCATGGATTCTTGGGGGGGAGAAGGCCTGAAACGTTGTTTTTTGCACTTTGATGGAGTCATGCCTACACATGTGCCACAAATCACCTGAATATTAGAAAAAGAAATGTTCAAGGGTAAAGTTCTACAAACACCACGGAAGGTACTGTTTTAGGGCGCATAATCCTTTAAGGCAAGCATCAAGAAACCATGAAGCGCATGGTACATATAGAAACCAAACACCAAGCTACTCCACCTTTCCATCGCAATAAGATTCTTTTTTTTTTTAGAAAAGGACCGGGTCGATGAAGGTAGAACAGCGTCACACTTGACATCTGCAGCTGGCATTAGGAATAGAAAATCGGAAAACAATTCGAATGTGAATTGCATCAGTGTACGTTTCCAAGCCATCAACGCTGGAGTCACCGGGGACAGTGCACGGAGACTTGAGTAAAGGACCAAAGCTGCAGCGTAACTCCGGCTTCTCCAACCAGGGGCTCGCGCTCTACGGGCGCTTCCAGATACCTGCGAGTAGCCCCCCTGTGAGCAGCCCATGCTACTAATAAAAAAGCTTTTGCTAGGTTAATATATGTATACTAAAATTGAAAAGCCTGTATTTAAGATAAGTGTGTATATTCAGAACTCACAAGCTGATGTTTTGGAAGGGAGGAATAATTGTAAAATATATTGAAAGATTGAGTAATAAATCCTGTAGCGTCAGAGACTACTGGCTCTACTGGCTATGGCGGTTATGCATTACCCCGGGAGAGCCATTCCGAGTTGATAAAGCCTTATACATTACTGGTGGCAACGCCGGCTGACACCGCGGGGATCACTGCTGGCAATCCTGCACGGAGAGGGCCATCTCGGTCTGATATTCTCACTATTACAATAGTCATAGCTCAGGATTATAGTCACTGAACAGAAGTATCTATAATTACAGAAAAGGCGGAGACCCAAGACATATCTAACAAATAAAAGTGTGAAGTCTTTAGTATATCCCACATCTAAACGTTGTATTTGTTACAACGTTTTCTAAAGCACTGCATCACATTTCGTGACTTCACGCACTAGAAAGCCAGATTACAAAAAAAAAAAAATCTGAATAGGTTCGAATTCATTCGTAGAGTTCACGAAACATCTGGGAGTCTTTGATCGCAACTCCTTTTCAGCGCAGTCACAAAGGCAAATCTAAACAGCAGTTTTCGGGGCTTTCCTTAGTTGGGCTGCCACCTCAAGGTCGTGCGAGTCTAGGTCTGCGCTCCATTGGCAGTTTGTGTAACAAAACTTATGACAGGCCGAGTTTACAGCTCATGTCCACTTAAAAAAAACGACAATAAGTTGTACCAAAAGTCTTGTTTGGCACAATAGTTATACAGCATCTTTGTATTTTGCCGATTGATCTTAAACTCGTCAACTTCTTAAAGGAGTGTGCGTAGGCAGTATACCCTCGCTTGCTTAGACGAAATAACGAGGCGCTCCTGAAGGCTCGAGCTAGAAGCCTGGCTCCGCTTAAGGTCTCTGGGACTCAAGGCGAGTTCTAATGTCGCCTCACCCATCATATGCGCTCATACCATCCTCAAAGCCGCTCTAGGTGCAGCAAGGGAAATAAAGTCCACAGCAAGCGTTTCTCCAACACTAAATTGACCCCCTACTTGCCCATTTGCACTATGTCGAGGCGCTACCCGTCCATCTATATACAGAGCCCACAGCAACACTCTAAACAAGCAGGGCAGGTGTTGTGCCGAGCAATGGCGGAGATCACCTTTATTCAGACACTTCTGGTTAGGGGCGATGGTCTGCGCTTCAAAGGGACCCCCACATTTGGGGACGGGCAGCTCAAGCTCCACTGAGCCGCTATGACCGCGTGCAGGCTCTGGGCAGCCCGGCTGAGTTGCGTCTAATCTCTACCCCCGCCCCTCAAAGAGGAAGCTGCATCGGGATAATCCGATCATTAAATGCTCTACACAAATCGATTTAGGTTTTCTGTGAACGACTGGGGCTCATCTAATGTATGCACTGATGGGTTGCATTACCAAAACAAGGTGGACATTCCTTGTAACAGTATTTTATTTTAGAGCACAGGGGACGATATGAGCTGCAGCCACTACGTTGACTGCCTGTCCAGTTTATTAGAGGGAGGGCTGCAAAGAGGGAGGCATTGAGTGATTTACAAAAAGGTAGAGTCTGCGGCCCGCCGCCCCACCGTTGAAGGCTGGCTTGGACAGCGCAGCTGGTAGACCGTGTGACCAACAAAGCGCTGGCAGAGGACAACTGAGTACCACTTCGGCTCCAGCTTGGTGCCTGCAGTAAAGGATTTGATGGGGCCGAAAGTGAGTACTTCTACTTCGGCTTTTGGCATAGCTTGCACTCAAAGCAGGAGAAGGTGGGAGAGCGTGGTAAGCACACGATAGAGATCGGTTTATCATCAAGTGTCCAATAAAAGCGGTAGGCCCGACCTTTATTACGAAAAGCAGGGTAATCGCCAACTATCTGAGTGTGGAATGTTATTTGGCATATATTTTTGATTTGACTGCATACCGATGGTTGCCATGTGGGAAAGCTTATGTTCAAAGCCATAGGGCAGAGTAAGCTATGGTGACGAGCAGTACAACTGATTAGTGCACTGGAAAATCTTATATCCAAGGTCACAGGTCTGATAAGCTTTTTGTGAGAAGTTATGACAAAGGCAGTAGGGCCTAGCTTAGTTACTGTGAAAAGCATTTAATGAAGCCACTAACCTATTAAAATGGGCTGTTATTGCATTGTGTTGCATGCTATAGACCAGTATTTTCTGACATTTAATCTCCCAGATTACTGTAGTAGGCACGGGATTAAGCGTTGGCAACTCCCTCTAACAGTGGAGATTTTCATTGTGATGATTCTGGTTAGGCCCTACTGAGAGGGGTTGCATATTGAATTGAAAACTAATTGTCTACATTTGTAATTTTGTAAATGATGGTTGCCAGTTTAGACTTTTTGGCCTGTGTTGGTTACGGTATCAAGACAACATTAAAGGCTACAGGCTTTCAGCTCACTGGCAAAAGTTATACGATATTTCATAGGTTTGATCTGTTTAATATGAAACATTATGACAAAGCAAGGAGGCCCAACTCTATTGTGAAAAGCAAACATTAAAATTAATGACAGCTTACTGAGTACCTAAACCAATGAAAACACTCATTTATAAGCCAGACCTATTGGCATGTTTAGAATGGACTTTGCTATCTTGGATCATGCTTTGCCTCTTAGAGCAAAGCCTTCTCTCTAGCACAGTTCTCAAATTCTCTGGCTCGCCCAACTCTAGTTCAAGTACCAGACGCACTCAGGTTTGTAACAGGTGGTAAACCATCAACTATCGCTTGCATTGTGCCTGTATAGAATTGACTGACAACGCATATTTGAGTAATCACTGCAATTTGTCACGGCAGATGGCACCTGGTCTGCACAGCAAAGGCAGGCAGATCCCTCCGCAGACAATTACTAGTCACTACACCTGTACGAGGGATGTCTGGATGTTTCTGGCACCCTCAGTCCCCCACCCCTTTTTAAGTGACACCCCCAGGGAGCACAAAGTGCACCAGTTGTTTGTGGCACACAGTGGTGTGCCTACTGACTGCTTCGGTATTGTAGATGTGGGCAAAGACGCAGAGATGCTTCCACGTATGTATGGAGCACAAACCCATGCAAATGAGGGAGCCACTCCTTAGATTGTATCTCCACTGTGCGCGCAAGCATATTTGTATTACAGAAGGGACTGCTAAGTATAGGTAGCCAATTCTGCAAAACCAAAGTGACTGGAGTTCTGCAAAGCAAGTGCACCTGTGCATTGACAGCATTGTGTAATGCGGCCCAAGACTTTTTAGATAGACTACACTATATTCGCAACTTATTTAGGATGCCAGGCTGAAATTAAAAAATATAGTGCGCCAATACCCTCAAAAACAAATAAATCACCAACGTGCAGAACAATTAGTGGCAAGAGCAGTGAGAAAATTACCATCACCAGTGATATCCCATGATCCCTCAGTGCTCTGAATAAGGAAAAATATAATCCTACCATGTCTTTATTACCTTTAGGCATATTACCTTTAGGAGGGCAGCGGGGGTGTTTGCCATCCTTACCGGGCCATTCTACACTGAGGGAGCCAAACACACGGAATGTGTTAATCAGCCCAGCTGTGTGAAAGAAAGGGAGAATTTTTACTCAAAACTGCACAGCCACCTACTTTTACATTTGTGCAAATGGGGGTGGGGGGAAGAGACAAACATTCAGCTCCAAACAATAGTCATCTTGCATCAAATTCGGGCAGGGGATCTGATCACACTTGGCTCACCCCCAACCTGTCCAATGCTACAATAGCTGTCCAAGTGCTACAAACAACGAGCCGCAACAACCCAAGCAGAAACATTTAGACACCTTTCCTAGTTGCACTCATTCCACAGTGGCATTTCTTCCCCAATTCAAATTAGGCAACAAAACAAGATGACACCAGTTATCTGAACTGATGACCAAACAAGCTTGTGTCAAACATGTAGCTTCTGTATAAATCCAATTTGCACACTTACTTTCAGTGATATCCCAGGGAACACCTCCAAGAAACACTTTGCATGAGTAGACTGGGTTCTTGTAGTTACGAGGGGGAAGTTGTCCGCTCCATGTGCAGGTGGCTTCATTCACAGCTGAAAATAAATTGACTTAGTCTTAAGGACCGAAATCCAGACATATCTGCCGTTTACAAATTGAACTGCACCATTTTCAAAATAGATTGAAACTTTGGTAATGTCCTCCAGCTCTCCCACTGTTTAAATACTTTTGGGAAACACTTAAAGGGAAAACTGTCAAAAGTAGCAGTACAGATGCTCGAGTCATGCATCACTGCTAATACCGGCATTGGTGGAAATCGGATTGTTACCCGTCAGGAGTTTAGTACACTCGCCCACAGGGTTCCACTCTCCATTTCAGGCTATCACGTGGTGCAAAATGCCACACTACAGATTGATTACCTGAACCTGGCATTTTGGGTTATTCAAAGGATCTACATTCTACCTCCTTCATCCTTGGAATTGCCTATCCCTTTTCATGTGCAGGCCAAATGCAGTTCCAGCTGAATGTGTGTGGGGTGGAGGAGAGTCAGAGTACCCACCGAACGAAACATCCACTCATAGCTTTGTCAGTGCATTAACATGAATTCTCAAGCTGAATCCAAACACTGAGGTTCTGTTAACTCGCACCACAAAATTGGATAGACATTCTAACCTGAGCATCTGAGTCTTACCCTCTGAGAACAGCATTCTAACGGAGTTTGTCAAACGAACAGGTTGCGTTTGCTTCAAAACCCTATTAATTTCAGTTGAGAATGTCCAAGTTATTTACATTTCTTTCAATCAAAATCATTAATCAATGCGCTCATTCCACGACAGGTTATTGCAATGCAGTCTAAATGGGTGTACCATATTTAAATGTGGCAGCCTGTTTGATCTTTGTTCTCAAGTAAAGAGATTCATTTGGAGGCCGAATTAGATCCCTGCACTGGTTAGCAAGACCTTTTAAAATCCGTCTCATCTTTTAATTCCCTAGCTGCTATATTTGCTATATGCAGACACACCCACAGTATGCAATGTGAGAAAACCTTCATATAGTACCCAAGGTCAGGAAGACTGCATTGGGCATCGTATCATTCAAAGTCCATGGTGCCAAATTGTGGAATACCTTGCACACTGCTTATGAGCAAGCCAACCCTGCTTGCTTTCCTATGGTTGTTCATGTAGCATTTTTCGATACGGCCGAGAACCAGTTTCAAAATTAATATTGCAGTTTAAAACCATTTTAAAGGACTAGTTTTAAATATCACGTCCCAGTCACCTTCTCCATGAGAATTTAATCTTGTTCAATCTGAGTAATTAGATGAACATTGGATTGTGAAACCCTACCAAAAGCGAGATTCTTAAATAGAGTACATGGCTCACTGTAAATTCACCTCAGCAACGGAGTCTATGTATTCAATACATAGACACGCTCATGTGGAAAGTCAACCTAAAAGACTGTCAATGCTAGAAATAGGTGGGTGACAACTAACTTCAAACATACTTGCTCAGATGAGCTTTAATAAAGCAGTGCACACAGACACTATCGCCAGGAGATCCTCCACTAAGCACCTTCCTGACATGGAGAATCTTGAAACAAGAGACATGACAGTTAGCACAAACTGTTAAGAGTTCAGTATCCATCTAAAACTAGCCAACTTGACCCTGTCCAGCTTCCAAACTTTACAATTTACACCGTTCTTGCAGTAAAACTCAAGCACCTCAGTTCACCAAAATAAATTATCATCCATATCCACACCAGATTGGTGGCCTGACTCACTCGGTCTCTGCCCCACACCTTGTAGGAAAGCCAAAAACTTGGGAGTGGTGGTCGATGAAAAACTCAGCATGGGGGACCAAGTGAGTAGGGTCACCTCAGGATGCTCCATGGTACTCAGAATTATCAGGTCATATCTTTCTGAGGGGTGTCTCCGCACTGTGGTGACTGCACTTATATTATCCCGTCTTGACTATTGTAACAGTCTTTATGTTAACATGCAGTCACAACATCAAAACAGGCTACAGGTGATTGAAAACGCCGCTGCCAGACTTCTGACCCGGACTCCCAGATGTGTCAGTTAAAGGTGATTTGAAGAGACTGCACTGGCTTCCTACCCACCTAAGAGCTAGGTTCAAGGCTTCGTGTATAGTGTTCAGAGCCTTGAACGGGATAGGTCCAGAGTTTCTCAAAAACAAGTTTTCCTGGTATACTCCATGCAGAATGCTTAGATCTACTGGAGCTAAGCTAGTGAAAATTCCTTGCATAAAAAAAGCAAACTGGGGAGGAAGGAGTTTTGTTTACGGGGCCTCAAATCTGGAACGAACTTCATATCATGCTGAGAAATGCATCAGATTTTAGTTCCTTTAGGAAAAATCTCAAAACATGGTTTCTCTCAGTTTTAGTTTCTCATTTTAGCATAGGCTTTCAGTGCTTAGCGCCAGGACACCGTAAGGTAATCGTGCGCTCTATAACCCCTCATAACATATCACATTTACTGCATTAGCCTCTGCATTTGACATATTATGTTATCCCGATAACTAAATACCCTTCTCTTGACCTTGCTGGCATGAACTGTGATTGGTCCTAGCCTTAATCAACTGTTGACACTTGGTGTGCTCACTGCAATCTTCTCCTAACCTAATCCCCCAAGGATCAACATAATGTACCTCTATCTTAACGGCTCCTCATTGGGTATCATTCTCTAACACTCTACTGCTAATACCCATCATTTCCTTCACCACAAAGTCTTCACACGCCGATCATAACCTCACTCCTATCAAGTGCTAAATGACCCAATACTTTCTTGTGCTATATTCCAAGCTTACATCATCCAATGTAATCCACTCAATAGAGCTAATTTCCTGCAGCCCTCGACAATTCTTGCCCAACCACCAAAAACTTCAGTTTGAATTGGATTATCTAGCAGTCACCCGCAGAAGTTAAATACCTAAAAGAATAGATTATACCCATTTAAACACTGTTTACTTATGCACACGGTTTAACAAGCTAAACTGACAACTGGCTAAGTGTTTAGGTCGAGCCCAGAGTCAGCACGCATGCCCTGCTCAACAAGGCATGCTGCATTTCCTCTGTGGCTTTTGGCCACACCCACTGGTTTTCATTGGGTCTTTCAAGCGGCCTTTTTTTTATAGTGAATTGGTGCCATTTGTCCCTCCTTTGGTGATGTGGTCACCCATGGCGACGGACCCCATGACATAACATTTACAAACAGTATAGCCTACTTTACTCATGTACTAGGTCACCACATTCACTGAAGCAGCAAGCTACAGGGCTCTGTATGCCCAACTGAACTGTGCCCAGTCTTCTCTAGCAGTGTGCAACAGATGCCTTTTTTTGAGGGAGAACGACGTGAGACAGCTAGCAGCAGGACTTCAGGCTCATGCTGACTGCCATCTCGGGTGGAGTTATCCACCTCAATACAGTACTCAACTGGCCATTGTTTATGCAGCCCAGGCTCAAGAATCAGCACTTTCACCCTCACCAGCCACGTCTCCTTTTGCAACAGTCATCTACCCTGGAAAGGATTTCTCAGCATTTAGGCTATGGTAAAGTGAACCCCTCACACTGGTCAATATAGAGCACTAGGAAGGAAGCTAGCACATTGAAAATAAGAAAGTGTTATGGTTTAGTGTTCAAGTGGTTGCAAGACAAATGTCCTGAATCCTACAGTGATCAATATTTCCATTAGGCACCAACGATTTTAGCTAATCTGTTCAGAAACGTAGTTATCAGGAGATCAGCTATGTTCAACCCCAAGCAAAGTATGTCGAGTTAGTCCCTGGACTCAAATCGCACACCATGTTTGTTTCGAAGAGAGTTTCAATCAGCAAGGGATAGTACACTAACTGCTCTAATGGGTATTCCAAAGTCTTAAAACATCAACTAGCCGTCATGCTTGTGCGTATCCCGGTATACAGGGAATAAATCAAGAACAATGGAGAGACTCAAAAAATAGGAAAAGCTCAGATACAGGATTGGATAGTTACAGGGAACCGATCATACACATTTATTCTGGTGATGTGAAGCGTTACATGCATGGATAGTTAACGGGATGAGGTATTTGTCCAAACAATTCACTGAGCATACTCTGAGGGGATAAGGTGATTGGTGGGTGAGGGGATGGTATGTGGTAAACTGGTCTGTCCGGACAATCTCAGGGCATCAAATGACTGGAGGGTTTTCCAGCACAAGTTTATCCCTTTGCTTTATGCAAGTTGGAGTCTTTCATTTTATTCTTATTCCAGTGGGAGCCAGTGGAGTTCACAGCTCTTGACACAGCCTCTTATATTTGTGAATTCAAAGTTACTGGACGACTACCAAGAGTGGATTAATACTGAGCACAAGTTCACTAAAGGTGTTTCAAGTTTCTAAAGGCCACAGTAATAAGCTAAACTCAGTCAGTTGGCTTGAAAAAATAAATTATGGCAAGGCACGGTGGCCACTATTATGCATGTATCTTTAATTGCCAACTCACAGCAGCAATACCAAACAATGTAAAAAATTTAGAACATATGTTTAACATTCCAATCTGCATAAAATCCAGAGAGAGGCAGCCATACTCCTTTGTTGCTGCTCAGTCCAGATAAGTTCACTTATTCTTATGTGTCTGTTTATTTGATTGAATTGACTGGTGAAAGATAGTTATAGAATATTTTAAATTATCTTAGACATGTTTAACATTAATATGAGATGATTACATCTAGAAACATTACTACATTTTTTTTATCGTCTTTAACACGGGCGTGGTTCCACTCACAGCGTGTTTGTTAGGAGTGCGTCCCGATTTCTCATTTTTAGATGACCTTTTCTAATTTCCCGGGCTCGTGTCAACTTCTGTCACTTGCCGCTGTGACCGTTGACCACGCTCGTGCCAAGATTTTTATGAGCCGTTCGCGTTTGCGCGAGCTGTTTGGTAACTGGTTTATTTCCAGGCACAAATTTAGTTATGTCAATAGTATCCTTTTGATCGGTGTGTTGCTTCGCATTTATATTTTATTACAAATTACTGCGATACTATATTTACGACTCGCACGCAAGGGTATTTGATTCCCTTCGCGTGCAGGTGCACAAGCTTTTTCAAAACGATCCTTCACGCATGATTTATGGGACTCGCGCACCTGAGTTTACAGGACTAAGGATTTTTCTGAGTGTATTTAGGTATTTGGATTAGGATGATGTTCTCACTCACCTTTTGTTCTGAGATGAAGATTGAGTCTTTAAGGCCACCGTACTTGCATTAGGTGATACGACTGCCATTTTGAATTAGTCTGATAATCCGAGGGGATTTCTGGCAGCCATCTTTTGGACACGCAAAAAAGGCAGAAGTCAGTTTTTTTTATATGTATCTGAGGTAAAAAGGACATCTATCATTAGTTCGGTGAGGAAAGCTGGTGTTTGGCGACTTTTCTGGTAGTGTGCAACAGTCTTTTGGTGAGATTATTTTGTCTAGAGGTCGAAGTTGACTAGAGTGTAAAAGACTCTACGTTGTTAAGCTGACTTAGTCGAATTTTTGAAATGGATCAAATCAGTCAAAATGGGGATTCTGTTGATAACAGAATGAAGGAGTCTGTAGATAAGGCAGTTTCAGCACTGGCTACACAGCTTGGTAAAAAGCTTATGATTGCATAGATCGGATGGGAGAAAGATTTAAGGGGTAAAAGTACAGAGGAACAGTTTGTCTGTGGAGGAAGCTATGGATGGTACCATAGCTACTGGTAGTGGTGTGAAGGCCAGTCGCAAAAAACATCCGAGTAAAGGAAGGCAAAGGTAACGGGGCCTTTAGAATGAAAGGTACAGGCAAATCATCTCGTAAAGAGAATGGACAGGCTATGAAGGCCAAAAAAGGTGATCAAAAAGTATTTGTGACGAGTCAAGCAGTGGCGATATTCTGATTTCATGTTCCTCTGATTTTGAATCCTTGGAGGAAGTGGTTAAGAGTAAGAGGGTTAAAAAAAAATGGATGTTACCTCGGATCACATTTTGGATCAGTTAGGGGAACAAACGTTTAACCCACATTCTATCCAGCACCTTAGTGCTGGATAGAATGTCGCTCAATATGTTGAATTTTGGATCAGGAGGGAAATGCCCAAGGGGTAAGGACCAGAATGAGGTCTGAGTGTCCTAGACCTTCGTTGGCTAACAAGGTTGGGTTTACCCCAGAGCTGGATTAAAAAATGTTGACATTCCTTAACAAAATGGTTAGAGACCCTAGAAGGGGGCTTGATAAAGGGCTTAAGGGGTGCCAGGACCGCCTCTTGGATGTATTTGGCCCTTTAACAGATTTTCGATCTATGCAAAGAGGCATACTTGCAAAATGGTGTCATTAATTCTGAGGATTTACGGCAGAGGATCAAAAGGGCAGTTTGTTGGGCAATGCCAATGCTTCGTTGTGTTGAAAGGAAAAAGGTTTATTAATGAAGATAGACCCGAAGTTGGTGGAGTTGGCCTCTAAAGAGTCGGGTGAAAAGGCTAATGGTATGCTCTTCGGGGAAAGAGTTTGTAAAGGAGATGGCCAAATATGTACGGTCCTTTAATTCAGAAGGTCAAAAAGGACATGAGGAAGGTTTTTGGCACAGCCGGGAGGATGCGGGGCCGGTTCCCCAACCGCGGTAGTGGGATTTCCAGAGGCTCCTTCACAAGAGGTGGATTCAAGTCAGGATTTCAATCAGGGTCCTTTTCTCCAGGGTTCTACCCTCAGACAAAAAGGTGGAAGAGGACGCTATAGAGGCGAAAGAAGAACTAGATTCCAAGGTATGTTTGGAAAAAGACCCTTTATCTACAAATGTAAAGGTGGGTGGCAGACTCGCTTTGTTTTTGGCCAGGTGGAAGGAAATCACCTCAGATCCTTGGGTCTTACCAACAGTAGCTGGTTACGTAATATATGTTGCAAACCAGATACAGGTAAGAAGACCCCCTCTAAGATTCTCAAAGGAAGAGGGCGTGGTAACTCAGGAGGTGATAACATTAGAAAACAAGGGTGCCATAGAGAGGGCAGAGAATTCTTGCACTGGCTTCGTAAGTAAACTTCAGTAGAAAAGGACAAAACTATGAGACCTGTGATAAATCTGAAAGATGTGAACGAATGGGTGGAATACAACCATTTCAAGATGGAGGGTATTCACAGGTTGAGACATCTTGGGGAAAGGAGATTGGTTGACTCGCCTGGACCTGAAAGATGCTTGACTATTCCTGTTTGTATAGAACAAACCCCTTTTGAAATTCCTATGGAAAGGGACCATGTGGAGGTTCAAGAGCCTCCCCTTCGGTCTGACATCTGCCACTTGGTGCTTTACAAAAGTAATGCGTCCAATCGCGGCCTGGTTACGGTCAAGGGGGATAATGTTGATTAATTATCTGGACGACATTCTCATAATGTCAGAAAGCAAGGGTCAGGCTCAGGAACCCACCACCCTAGCAGTCAGGGTGATCGAGGATTTGGGTTTCATAGTAAACAGGAAGAAGTCTTGTTTGTTAGTCTTTCTGGGTTTTCAGATCTCAACCTTGGATTGTGTCTTGAAGTTACCTATGGAGAAAGTCTGGAAGATTCGCAGGGAGGGGCGCAAATTGCTGACAAGAGATTGGGTTGTCTCGAGGCAGGTAGCAAGAGTTATAGGTCTTCTTACAGTCTGTATTCAAGCAGTTTCCCCAGCTCCTCTTCATTACCGTGCAATGCAGGGATTGAGGATCTTGTATCTGAACAAAGGGGTGAGCTATTCTCAGAGAGTGCAGATCGATTCAGAGGCCCAAGAGGAGCTAGCTTGGTGGTTAGAAAATCTTGAGGCATGGAATTGGAGAGCAATCTTTGGCCCGACCACAGACAGGATTATAGAATCAGACTCCAGCCTTCAGGGTTGGGGTGCCAGGTGTGGCTCCTTGACTACTGGAGGAAAATGGACAGGTCAGGAGAGAGAAATGCATATCAACTACCTAGAGTTGTTGGCAGGTTGATTTGCAGTGAAGAGTTTCGCAATGGACCACGTCAGATTTATTCTCCTGAAGATGGACAACATCGACAGTCAGATTTGTAAACAAACGAGGTTCCTCGTTCAAAGGCCCTAGCGGATTTGGCGAGAGAATTTTGGCTTTTTTGTCTCAGCAAGAACATAATGCTTCTGGCTCCGCACCTTCCGGGGGTGAGCAATTCCATCGCGGACTTGAACTCTCGACAGCTGAAGGACTTCAGTCTCCAATCGCTGAACAGACAAATGTTTATTTCTTTGAGCAAGAAATGGGGTCCTTTTGTGCTGATCTCTGCCAACCATGTAAATGCACAGGTTTGCAGATTTTACAGTTGGAGGGCGGACCCAACTGCAGAGGCTGTAGACGCATTGATGCAGCCTTGGAACGAGTCTCGATGTTATGCGTTTGCCCCTTTTGCTCTGATTCAGAGGGTGCTGTTGAAGGTCAGAAGGGACATGGCAGAAATGGTTCTAGTTACCCCATTCTGGACGTCTCAAGTTTGGTATCCAGATATTATGGAGATGTTTATTGCCGACCCAGTACTTCTGCCAGACTTGCTAACCAATGCTTCAGGAGACTCACAAGATGGTTCTTCAGGGTCATTTAAAGTTAATAGATTGGTTGATTTCGGGAGAGCCTGGCAAATGTCGGGCTGATCTTCGGAAGCTTGAAAGCTCATCAAGGAATCATGGGCACCAGGGACATCATACCCTACTGGTTGGCTTGGAGAAGATGGGTTTGTTGGTGTGCTTCGAGGAGTCTGGATCCAGCATCAGCTCCTTTAGTTGAGGTAGTTAACTATTTGTCTGAGGTTTTCCATGACGGTAAATCTTATAGTACTGTTAATATTGGAAGGTCAGCTATTTCTGCAGGTCATGATTTAGTGGATAGTCCCTATCGGGCAACATGTGATAAGGAGGCTTTTGAGAAGCGTAAGAATTTAACGCCCCTCCTGGAGCGAAGTATTCTTCACTTTGGGATGTGGCTATTGTCTTGAGGGAATTGTTGAGTTGGAATGAAAATGAATTTCTAAATCTAAGATCTTTGAAACTAGTTATGTTGTTTGATTTCCTTCAAGAGAGTTTTGGATGTGAAGGCTTTAGAGAGACGTAGATTTGTTCCAGAGGGTGTTTCACTATTTCCAAAAGGACCAAGACTATGTCTAGAACGATTTTCTATCTTAATTTCGATGACTGTAGAAAGCTGTGTGGTTGACACTGCTGGTTATTTCCTTCAGGCCCCCTCATAAGGCAGTCTCACCTCCTACCTTGGCCCGTTGGGTCACAGAGGTCATGTTTAGAGCAGGGATTGATTTAACCAAGTTTGGTGCACATTCTGCTAGAGGGGCTATGGCCTCTAAAGCCTTTATCCTGGGAGGTGGTTTACCAGCCATTTTAACTGCGGCTGATAAGTCTTCTGAATCTGTTTAAGAAATTTTATTTTAAACCTGTGGTTTGTCCCGTAGCAAATATTATGACAAGGCTTTGAACATACATAGTATTGGCCTCCGTGCCTTGCCAAAATTCAGATTCCACAGTCTGGTGGGTAGAAAATCATGCTTTTATTAAAGACACTGAGGCTGATATTATCCCTCCCTGCGTTTCCCACCCATTGTTTGTTCTTGACTTTTCAGGTGGTGACAAGAAGTAATCTGCATTGAAGAAAGCTCTTTGGTTTATTGAAGTTCATTCCTGGTATTAGTTTTGACATGGATTGAAATTTTGGACCTGTTTGCAGCTTTAAGAAGGAATATGGCTACCTCACAGGATTTTATGCAGATTGGAATGTTAAACATATGTTCTAAATTCTTTACATTGTTTGGTGTTGCTGCTGTGAGTTGGCAATTAAAGACATGCTTAATATCAGCCTCCGTGTCTTTAATAAAATCATGATTTTCTACCCACCAGACTCTGGAAAATCTGAATTGTTAACTTTCCTCTGAAAACCTATTAGTTCTCTAAACACAATACATCGACTATCAAGAAATAAAGGGTGAATCAACCACTCTGACAAAGCACAAATCAGCCAGGATGTTACCGCAACCAGTCATTCAAATCTGAGAAGGTGCTTATACAGGGGGTGCGATTGCATGGAAACAAGAAATGCCTGTGTTTTACACAAGGAACCTACAAACTATACAAAGGGATTTCAATTAAGGGTATCCAACTTGGCACAGCAAGACTGAAATGTAGACACTGGGCTCAATACTGAAACATTTCAACTGGTCCGATTTATAACCGTGTGCATCCTAGCATTGAAAATTTAACTGTAGCTCAATTGTAGTAAACTTTGATATCACCATTTAAAAGGTTCAACTACATTCGTTATGCATTTTAAATCTTTATGATTAAATTAACGGATCAGGAGACATTAAAATTAGCCAGCCAGCTCTGGATTCACGTTTTCAAATGGACAATGATTTACTAAGGCCACAAAAAATACTTTAGATTATCTAGTAAATAGTCCTTGGGGCTTAACTGCTTAGAAAAGTTTCAAAAGGCTACACTAATTTCCATATTCCATGAACAGTACTTCCTGCCTGCATATTCTAATATTTGATTTTCTTACCCCCTCCTCGGAACTTTAACATTACCCTGCAATAGTATAAATCAGAGAATCATTCAGAGTCCACACTTTGACTACGCATGTAATTTCTGAATTGAAGGTAAGTGTAATTGAATTTATAAAAAAAAAAAAAATGCATTTTGTAATCAATAGGAGCTTTTTTGCTTATGGACAATATCTTCCACCTCAAGTAGCTTGGAGGATAGAACATCAGATAGCACTTGAAACTATCAAAAATTATTTATGGCCTTCATTTTGTCACTCTTGTTGCTCACATTCCAATACTTGTAGGTCACTGTCAACACGAGGAGTCACTACAGCGGAAGTATTACACTGCAACTTTATAGGCCGGGTCAATTTGGCCTTATTTATACATTCTACTGTTTTAAACTCCTGCCATTCTACCCCCCCCCCCAGTCTGTGCGTATATATTCATTCAGAAGTGTGCTAGTACATCATTAAAGTAAGCCTTTAATTCTATTTTACTTACAACATGGCAGCCAATGTCTACTTGTTTCACCACAAATTTGACTCGCATAAGTCATAATATTGACAAAGATAACCGTGCTCACAAATCACTGGCACAATTAGTAAAACTAAATACCCTCCTAGGACAAGGACAAGAACCAGGGGTGTGGAATTTAATAAAATATCTACATGTCCATGGGACAGGTTGCTTCATAAATCTACTTTTCCTGTAACAAAACCAAATTGCCCCTTTGGTGACCTGTAGTGCAGCGACAAATTATGGCAGCCATTTCATTATACAAGAGCTCCAATATAGCCTCCCTGATTATGCCAGGGCTCATACCATGGTAGTATTTGAATACTTGGGATCCACTTATGTTGCCACTTTTCCGCAGATCTACATACTGGAGCTGAAGGTAGTGGTAAGCAATAGTTTCAGGGTTAGAATATCATTTTGAGTCTGTACAAACCTAACTTGTATGTAGCAAGGGTTTTCAATAACTTTAGTCTTTTCTCATACTGAGAAATGTTGGAAATTTACTCCTGAGAATACCTTCCAGAGTGGGAAAGAAAGTGGTTGGAGGGAAAGTGAACTTGCATACACTCAGGTGTTTGAGCAAACCCACGCATGCTTATTTGCTTATGCTAAAATACAGTTCACAAACACTTTCTAGGAGTATTATTTCTTGCCCTATTTCTGTAAATTCTTGAGAACAAAAGCCATATAGCTGCACTTAATGCAAGGACTTATACCATGGGTGCACTTTTGAAACTTTCTTGAATTGTGCTCCTAATTTGGTTGGGCGTGGACCATGACCTTGTGTTTATTAAAATTCTGTCTCTGCATCAGCTGGCTTCACTGAGTGACCGCATTCTGCTCTTTCACATGGAACATATCGGCACACAAAGTAGTTTTGTTCAGTGCCAGTAACTGAGGCAGTCTGCTTTTATTAGACCCAAAACATTTTGCTTTTGCCAATGTTCCAATTGGGAGGGCCCAGCATCTCCCACACCAATTTGGTTTTACAAAAACCATGCCAAGTCACATTGACAAAACTAAAAAGCAGACCACCAATTTCAGACCTACAAGCTTTGCTAATGCTTATTTTTGTTTCCCATAATCTTTATTACAACTGGTTACACAGATTTTCCATTATGAATATTTTTTGGGAAATACTAGCATGCATCAACATGTTACTGAATGATGCAGCAAAGAAATGGTACCTGAAATTTTACAGTTAAGCAAAAAGTTCCTGTTTTTTAAAAAAAAATATATATATTTTGAAAGCAAAGAATCAATCTTGTTTAAGCTTCTGCAAATATCTACATCAAATCAGAGCGCATTCTGGGAGCATTATACAGTCTCATATTGCTAAACTTTGAAAACGTGTACCCATTTTTAAATTGGAAACACTGTTAGTGCAGTCAGCTTACAAAATTTATTTTGAGCGCTCACCCTAATAAAAGCTTACAATTAATGAACCATAAATACAAGTTTCAAAAACATTAACATATGGACTAAAATTTTACCTCAACTGCAGACAGTGCCTTTCCCTAATCTAGAATGTGGTACTGTAACAAGGCAGCCAAACTGTTTGTCCTGCAGCGTGTTGGGCCTACTTGTCTCAAAGACAAGACATGAAAACTTGTTGCCCTTGACCCCAAACAATGTGTCCTGTGCGTTCCGCTATAGGAATTCCACATCTCTGAAGAACCAGTGTGCTATTTTTAAACATTGAAGAGGAAGTGGAAGATTCACCCTTGTATGCAAGTCACCCACCCAGTCTCATTTAACCATTACCGTCATACCTTGGCTTACAGCAAACACCGTAAAAACTCTTAAATGTTAGTGTTCGACAAACTAATATGGCATAACAGCCATAAACCGTCAATTGCAGACAATCCCCTAAATATTACAGCAAATTAAACATTGCGGAAAAAAATACAAACAAAAAATGTATTTGTCAAGCACTTCTAGGCAGGCCTCAATGCGATTTATGTGAAGTCAAATTAGAACTGTATTAATGGTTAAACAGGACAGCAGGGGCATAGTGCTTCATGCATACAAAACTACATCTACCACCTCAATATAACAGTTTCTGAAAATATTTTGTTTCAATGAGGGTACTTTGCTCCCGATGCACAGTTTGCGTCAGTGCAAGAGGACGTGGGAAACACTGGACTATTGTTAGTTTTAATATATTACCCTTTCTAACCATTTACAAGATAAAATAAACTAAAAATATAATTAAAATGGTTATCTTATTTTATGCAACTCCTTTAACTCCCATATATATTTAATAGATGCAGTGTAAGTAACCTAATCTGTTCGAGGCATGTGTGCTGTAGATACACATGCTTTGGCACGAGGCAGGGATGCCCCCTCTCACCCCTTCTATTCGCGTTGGCGATGGAGCCCTTTGCCTGTCTTGTACGGTCTGACCGGCTCCTCACTGGTTGGAGATGGCCTGGCTTAGAGGAAGATAAGATCGCCCTCTATGCGGACGACGTCCTACTATTCCTAGCAGATCCGGCACAGTCCGGACCCAGATGCCTCCGGGACCTGAATCTTAGAGCAATACTCCGGCCTCCGCTTGAACTCTGCCAAATCCGTTCAGGTCCCCCTTCACCTATCAAGGGAATGCTTTGACTGGCAGTCATCGATACCCCTTCGGCGACAGTCCTTCAAGTAACTGGGGATTTGGATTGCCCTCCCCCCCGATCTCACTTGGTCCCTTATCACCCCATTAGTGAAGGCCCGGGCTGACCTCCTTAGGTGGCAAACTGCCACTGAACCCTTGAAATTGGCTCCTGCCCAGTTCCGGATCCCACCATTTGACGGCGGTCTGGAAATGACAAGCCTCTACCTTTATTATCTAGCAACTCGGCTCGTCACCATACACGACTGGTTTCATGGTGGCTGGTCTGACCCGGCATACTGCTTGGAATTGCACACCATGGGCCTGCCTAATCTTCAAGGTATGCTCCATGGGAGCATCATCCCCCAAACCCTGCCTGAGGTCACCCGCGGGGTGCTTTTGGCCTGGCGAGTGGCTCTGTGCCACACCCAATGGTCGGGTAAACGGACCCAACATACCCCACTGTGGTGCAGCACCTGGCTCAGGGAGGTTGACAACCTCACGCTTTAGAGAGTGGGACCTCATTTGTATCTCCCAGCTGGGCGACATCCAGGGTGGAAGTCACATCCGCACCTTCCAAGAACTACAAACATGCTATTCCCTTCATGCTTCCCAGTTCTACAGATACCTTCAGATACGCCATGCCCTTCATTCCCACATTTCAGATGGCATCTCCCTACCCAAATATAGTCCCGCCTGAAGCCCAGACTTTGACCGGTAATTTGGGGGGGGGGGGGGGAATCTCGCATTTATCGTTCCATTATCAATAACACCCCTAACACTCACACCTCAGATGGGAGTGTTGGCTTGGGTCTTCTGACCACGCTGACTGGAGAGACGCATTGATGGCTCCCAAGGCAGTCACGGCCTCAGCAAGGCTTCGCTTGGTTCAAGTAGATTATCCTCATACTGCTTACGCCGCAGCATCTCTTCCGCGCTGGACTCAGATCTGATGCATCATGTCCCCGCTGTACCCATCCAGAACTCACTGAGGTTCTGGGCTGGGAGGTTCCACTTAACCAATGAATGTTCTGCTGGGCATCACCGAGGGGCTGGATGGGTCCAGGGCTGAAAAGCTCTCAACATGGTATTGATGGTGGCCAAAAGGGACATTGCGGCCAACTGGCTGGGATCGGCTGCTCCCACCATGACGCACTGGCACAGAAGGGTGGACTGGTGCGCTGCTCAGGAGTGACCCCTATGAGGCAAGAGGTTGTCCAAAGAAATGTAGCATGTGGGGCAAATGGGTCGGAGTAGTGGAGGACTAATACCCTCATTCGAGGTTGGGGTTGGGTGCAGCACAGTCTCTCGGTCTTGCTTATCAATGCCCCTTTACTGATGTGATGTTCTCTTGTATTTGCCTTGAACAGTCGAGTACTAAAAGCTAGTGGTGGTGTTTTTTGTTGGTTTCCTATAAAATCAATAAACTTGGTTATCAAAAAAAGATACAGATGCTTTGCATAAACTATAGCAGTACTCTCCCAAAGCGGTGGCTAACCAGTGGGTGTTGCAGTGGTCTGAAAAAGTGTTTAGCACCGCTTGTCCTACATTCTTGTTGGCGTGCAAATACATCCACACAAGGTTTTGTAAGTGTGTATGGTGTAGATTGTGTAGCTGCTTTACAAATGTCAGCTATGGGAACATTAACTAAAAAACCCATAGATGCTCCTATTTTACGAGTAGAATGGGCTCCAGCAGGCATAGACCTAGTGCTTTTGGCTTTAATATAGTATATTTGGAAACCTTCAACAATCCATCTAGAAATGCCAGTTTGTAGGTCGAGCCTAGCGCAATGCGCATGCGCTATCCTAGGAGATGACCTCATAGAACCACTCGGGACTTTACTGAAACTCGTGCGTGTGGCTTTTTTGCATTAATTATATAGGCCTTTGCGTGAGTATTTCCAAAAAGAAAGCACGCAATTGGCTAAAGGCGGGTACATGCCCCACCTTCAAGCAAATATTTCCACCCAGGGCATCCACCTTGGGGGAACGAGCAGTGGCGCCGGCGCCATCCGTTTTTAACTAGCGCAGGGTCTTTGTTTTGCTGCCGCACAGTCAAGTTTCCCCCCCTCCATCTCTTCTCGCTAACAGAGCAGAGGCATACAGTATATGTAACAGAGCGGTAAACTTATTTGAGAACTTTGACATACTCTGTTTCGAGTGACTTAAAATTGTGTTGTCAGCTTAAAAATCCTTGCATTAAAACAGGTCGCATTGGCGGACTGATTTTTTTTCTATATATGTGTGAACGCGTGGTTATATATACACTATTGAACCCTTGTGCATGGAACTATTGTCTTGCACAGCGGGTGCCCCACCAGTTTCTTTTGGATAGGTTATGAAGACAGTGGTAGTCCCGTGACGATAATGCAACATGCCTCTGTTCCTTTGTGTAGGTCAGTCTTTTACTGTCTGTTCAGTTATTTGTATAGCCTCTCATTGTCCTTGTTTTGCTATCTGTCTATCCCTGTGTATGCTTGCGCATCTATCTATACCTGTCCCTCACTGCCCGTGTCTTGCTCAGTTTGTATACACAACTATTTATGAAGCTCATATGGGTTTGCTTGTTCATACATATTTCCCTTTCTACTTCTTTGAGTGCACTCTTCAGGGCATGCTAAATGTACAACGTTGAGAGCATAAACAACCCTCCGGATACGCATGAAAATTGTTTAAATATATTTTTATTGCAATAGTTTGGAATGGAACCCTGTTCTCTGCAAGTGAGGTTTATTTATAGGTGTAAGATTAAATAAATGTTGCTAGGTGTTCTTGTGTATGCCTATGCTAAGGTAAAGTTGGCGCCAAGCAGAGGCGTGGCTCTGTTTGGGAATCACTCTTAATAAAATTTTCTATTTACATACCACTTTTTACAAGGGGTTAGTTTTTTGTACTATAACATTACATGCTGTTATTACGCAACGGTAATGCGCTAATGCTTTTTGAACAGTGAGAAGGATGAAATTCAGTCAGCCCTGCTTTTATTTGTACCGGTGGCTGCTGCAAGCACACATTTCTTTAGTACACAGGTTTGCTTGTTTCGTGGACTTAAAAAAACAAATTCTGACCAAACTTCATTTAAAAAGTTGTGGTGGTATGTACACAGTTGCAGAAACAGGCCGAAGGTTAGCTTTTCGCTCTACAACAAAGTGTGCAAAAAGATAACAAAATGCGTTTTGTGACTTTTTGAATATCTACCGTATTTAATCCGTCGCAGGCACCGTGACCCTTATATATACACGCACACTCACTTCAGGGAACATAAATTGGGTTCGCTAAGAATCCAAGCCTGTGAGGTGGAACCAAAAATAACCGATGTGAGCGGGTTACCAAGACTGGAGTTTAGTGGTCTTAAAGTGCATAGATTTGCTTCATTAGTGAAGAAGGAATATGCTACTTACCAGTATGCATCTGTTCTTGGCATGTAGAGCTGCAGAGTTGTACACTTCGCATAGATCGCCATCTGGTGTTGGGCCCGGATGTTTGCAGTTTGTTTTTCTTCTTGGACAGTCTTTGGAAGTCACGAGTTTGGTGACTCCTCCTTCGGTCCGTACTGCGCATGGGCTTCGGCTCCATCCTCAGATTGTTTTTCGCCAACAGGGAAATGATGGAGCTTAGTAATAGCAGTGAGAAACCCATGTGTGTTGTATCTAAATAAGATGTACTGGAACGGATACAGGTAGCCGGGGAGGCGGGTGGGCGTGTACAACTCTGCAGCTCTACATGCCAAGAACAGATGCATACTGGTAAGTAGCATATTCCGTTCGAGGCATATGAGCTGCAGATTGTACACTTAGCATAGATTATATAGCAGTACCCAACCTTAGCGGCGACCACCGGTATCCGTTGCAGCTGTTTGAAAAAGTGTCTTTAGTACAGCCTGGCCCACACTAGCTTGTTGCTTGGAGTGCACGTCTACACAGTAATGTTTTGTGAAGGTGTGCGGTGTTGACCATGTGGCTGCCTTGCAAATGTCATCTAAGGGTATGTTCCCTAGAAAAGCCATAGAAGCCCCTAACTTTCTAGTAGAGTGGGCTTTAGGTGGAACAGATAATGTTCTTTTTGCCTTTTGATAGCAAATTTGTATGCACTTTACAATCCACCTAGCTATCCCTGATTTAGAGATGGGGTTGCCTTTATGTGGTGGAGAGAAGGAAACAAACAATTGTTTAGTTTTCCTGAAAGGTTGCGTTCTCTGTATGTAGTACAGTAAAGCCCTTTTAACATCAAGTGTGTGTAGAGCCCTTTCCGCAACAGATTGAGGTTGCGAGAAAAAGACAGGTAATTCCACCGATTGAGATGGAAGGGGGAAATGACCTTGGGCAGAAACTTTGGATTTGTACGAAGTATCACTTTGCTGTGATGTATTTGTAAAAAGGGTTCCTGTATAGTGAACGCTTGTATTTCACCAACCCTTCTAAGGGAAGTGATAGCTACGAGGAAAGCTGTTTTCCAGGTGAGGAACTGTAGCTCACATTTATGCATTGGTTCGAAGGGCGGACCCATTAGTCGTGTAAGAACTAAATTTAGATTCCATACAGGGGAAGGTGGTGCCCTGGGAGGAATTACTCGTTTAAGGCCTTCCATGAAGGCTTTAATAGCGGGCACTCTGAAGAGTGATAAATGCTGTCTGTTTTGTAGATAAGCAGCGATCGCTGCTAGGTGTAGGCGTATGGATGAATATGCCAGGTTATACCTGTGAAGATGGAGCAGATAGCATATGATGTGCTGTATGGATGCATCTAAAGGGTTGATTGTATTGTTACGGCAGTAAATTACAAATCTTTTCCACTTTGCGGCATAGCATGCTCTATTGGTAGGACGTCTGGCTTCCATGATGATGTTCATGCAATCAGGGGGAAGGTTAAGGTATCCGAATTCTAAGATTTCAGGAGCCAGATCGCCAGGTTGAGCTGAGCTGGGTCCGGGTGCCTGATTTCTCCATGGTTCTGGGTTAGGAGGCATGGGGATAGGTGCAGTTTTTGATGTGGTACCACTGACAGTTGTAGTAGCGTGGTGTACCACGGCTGCCTGGCCCACGTCGGAGCTACTAGAATGAGTGTGAGGGAGTGTTGTAGCTTCCTTACCACTAATGGAATTAGTGGGAGAGGTGGAAAGGCGTATGCAAATCTGCCTGACCAGTTCATCCATATCCCATTGCCCTTGGACAATGGGTGTGGGTATCTGGCGGCGAAGCTTGGGCATTTTTTGTTTTCGTGGGTGGCGAAGAGGTCTATCTGAGGATGCCCCCACTGTTGGAAGAATGGCTGAAGAACTTGTGGGTGCAGTTCCCATTCGTGTAGTTGTTGCGTTTGTCTGCTGAGCAGATCTGCCATGGTGTTTTGTACGCCTGGAACGTGCTGTGCCAGGAGAAAGATGTTTTGGGGAATTGCCCATCTCCATATGCTCTGGGCTAAGCGGGAGAGCTGGGGAGAGTGTCCCCCCCCTGTTTTTGGATACAATACATTGCAGTCATGTTGTCTGTGCGAATGAGGACTGCTTTGCCCGAAATCTGTTTTTGGAAAGATTTTAGGGCTAGAAAGATCGCCAAGAGCTCCAGATGGTTGATGTGGAGCGATTTTTGCTGTGGCGTCCATAGACCTTGCATTGTGAGGTGTAGGAGGTGCGCTCCCCAGCCGGAGAGCGATGCGTCCGCTGTTAGAATCACCTGAGGAACCGGGTCCAGGAACGACCGCCCTTTGGAAAGGTTTGTGGTGTTCCACCACTGCAGAGAGTGATGTGTGCGGCCGTCCACCAACACCAGATCCGTCAGCTGACCCTGGGCCTGGTTCCACTGTTGTGCTAGGCACTCTTGAAGTGGACGCATGTGGAGTCTTGCATGGGGCACTATGAAGATGCAAGACGCCATCATTCCTATGAGCTTCATGAACACTCTTGCTGGAAGAGTGTGTTGGGGGAAGGAATGTTTTGCGTAAGGCTTGAATGCTTGTGATTCTGGCTGAGTTTGGATAGGCAATACCTTTGGAGGTGTCTATAGTGGCCCCGAGATATTGCTTTGTGTGAGATGGTATGAGGTGGGACTTTTGGTAGTTCACCGTGAAGCCTAGCTGGTGGAGCAGTTGGATGGTGCTGTTTGTATGTTGCACGCATAGGTGGTAGGACGCGGCTTTTATCAGCCAGTCGTCTAAGTAAGGGAAGACGTGAATGTGTCGACGTCTGAGGTGTGCTGCTACTACCGCTAGGCATTTGGTAAACACCCGTGGTGCGGTGGTGACCCCGAAGGGGAGAACCGTGAATTGGTAATGTTGCCCGTCCACCACGAACCTGAGGTATTTCCTGTGAGAGGGGTGTATTGGAATGTGAAAGTATGCGTCTTTCAGATCCAAGGTTGTGAGAGTCTCCCTGACAGAGGAGCGGGAGGACTTGTTGTAGGGTGACCATGTGGAAATGGTCTGAATGTATGTAGGCATTTAGAGGCCGGAGGTCCAGAATGGGCCTGAGGGTCCAGTCTTTCTTTGGTATTAAGAAATATAGGGAGTAAACCCCTAGATTTTGCTGATCGATGGGGACCTGCTCTATAGCGTGTTTTTGGAGGAGGGAGAGTACCTCCTGTTTGAGCAGTGTGGAATGTTCTTGAGACATTGGACGGTGCTTTGGTGGGATATTGGGTGGGGTAGATGTTAGCTCGAGACAGTACCCTGACCGAATGATTTGGGTCACCCATTTGTCCGATGTTATGGACTTCCATGCGTGGATAAAGTTTTGTAGTCTGCCCCCGACCGGAGTGGAATGGTCTGGGGGGAGCGGAGGGAAGTCATTGTGTGGGCGGGGTGGCAGAACGGGTGGTGTTAGTTATGCCCCTGCCCTTATTGTTGTTGCCTCTGTAACCACCCCTTTGGTTGCCCTTTGAAAAGGTATTTTGAGGAGGGGACTTGTAGGAGGTAGAGGTGCTATCGGTGGAGAAGCCTCTGCCTGTGCCACAAAAGGAGGAGCGTCGAAAGGAACGTTTAGAGGCTTGTGTTTGGAGTGCCCCCATAGACTTTGCTCTGTCTGTGTCCTTTTTCATCTTTTCCAACGCTTCGTCTACCTTTGGCCCAAAGAGAGTTTGTTGGTCAAAGGGGTGATTGAGTATGGACGCCTGTGACTTCAGGCTTGAACCCTGAGATCCTGAGCCAGGCATGGCGACGAAGCAGGACACTGGTATTTATGGCTCTAGAAGCAGTGTCGGCTGCATCGAGGGCACACTTAATGGAGGTGTTTGTAATTAGTTTACCCTCCTGTATTAGCTCATGAGCCCTACGCTTGTGTTTCTCGGGAAGGTGCTGCATAAGAGCCTCAAGTTCGTCGTAGTGTGCTCTGTCATAGCGCGCAAGTAGCGCTTGTGTGTTTGCAATGCGCCACATGTTTGCAGCTTGAGAGGCGGTGCGTTTGCCAGACGCGTCTAGGAGTTTGGATTCCTTGTCTGGCGGTGGGGCTTCTCCTGAGGACTGGGAGTTAGCCCGCTTTCTAGCTGTAGAGACAACTAGGGAATCTAAGGGAGAAGGGCCCTTAATGTATGCAGGGTCTGTGGGTGCCGCCTTGTACTTTTTCTCTATTCTAGGGTTTAGTACCCTGGCCCTGACAGGGTCTTTGAACACCTCTGCGGCATGCTTGGTGACACCCTTAAGCATGGGTAAAATAGATGTGGATTTGTCCTGTATGTCAAATGTATCCAGTAAGAAGTCGTCTTCCACTGGTTCAGTGTGCATGTCCACCCCATGGTAGTGTGCTGCTCTCTGCACTAAATGATGAAACCCTAAGGAGTCCTCTGGAGGAGACGGCCTGGATGGGTATAGGTCGTCCTGAGGTATATCGGGTATATCAGGGTTATTGTAATCCTCCCATGGGTCTGGGGTCCCCGGTGGAGTGGGATCCATTGGGGCGTCCGCCGGGTAATTGTCCGGGTCCCCGTCGTCCGGATCTGGGGACGGGGTCGGAGAGTAATGAGGTAAAGGTGGCGGAGACCTGGGAGGGGGAGGGGGTGGAGGAGGTGGAGGAGGTAGGGGAGGCGGTAGTGGGGAGGGCACTCTGAGGGGAGAAGTAGCAGAGTCCTTCCGTTTGGGCGGTGGAGGAGGAGCCGGAGTATCAAGGCGTCTTTTCTTGATAATTAAAGTCAATAGCCCAGTCTTTGGATCTTTGGACAGAGTCTTTTGTAAAGGGTTTGGTGCAAACAGAGCCAATGGTGCCGAATCGTCCGTCGGCACCGATGATTTCGGAACCGAGGGCTTCGATGGTTTGTGCGCCATGCTTTTTTGGGGCCTCCGGTTTTTTCGGCGTCGAGGGAGTTTTCGGTGCCGGAGCCGACTGATTTGTGTTTGGTCGGCGCCGAGAGTCCAGGCTTCGGCACCGGTGGCTTCGGAGTCGAGCTGGATATTACTTTCTTCGGTGCCGGATGCTGTTTTTCGGACCGGGCGTCGGCTAGCTCGATCCTGAGCTGCCGTGAGACTGGAGGCTTCGACACCGTTGCCCGAGGGTTGGGTGATAGAAGCTTTGGTCTTGGTTTTGCCCAGGCTGGCAGGCGAGGGAGTAACCTGAGTCTCTTTGGTTTTGGGCGCGAGGGTGGGAGGGGGCACAGTACTCACGACCCGCTGCGCCAGTGTGATGTCCTCCACGTCGGAGTCGTCGGCCTCGGAAGCGCTGACGACGTCTTCCTCCTGCTCGGTGTGTATTTGCCCCGAAGCTTCGGCGCCGTCTCCGAAGATGTCCGGTGGAACTGCAGACGATGAGTGCGCCATGGTGCGTCGAGCTTTTCGATCCCGGATGGTCTTCTTCGATCGAAAAGACTTACAGGCAGGGCAGTCTCTGGCCTCGTGTTCTGGAGAGAGGCAAAGATTACACACCTGATGGAGGTCGGTGTGGGGAAATTTAGACCCACATTTTGGGCACTTTTTGAACGGAGTCCTTTCCATCGGCCGGGACCGGAGTCGAGGAGGGCCCGAAGGCCGGTGCCGATGTACGGGATGGAGAAAGTGCCGCTTCGAGAGATGAAGATGATTAAGAAACGAGGATTTTCCGTCGAGGCTGGAACCGTAGAAGTTCGAAGCCGGAGCACGAAGTATCACATCCGAGCCCGATGGCGGAAAAAAACAATCTGAGGATGGAGCCGAAGCCCATGCGCAGTACGGACCGAAGGAGGAGTCACCAAACTCGTGACTTCCAAAGACTGTCCAAGAAGAAAAACAAACTGCAAACATCTGGGCCCAACACCAGATGGCGATCTATGCTAAGTGTACAATCTGCAGCTCATATGCCTCGAACATAGGTTTTTAAGATGCAATTTAATTTGAAAAACACTCCGCTCATATACGAATGTATTCACATATTTCTAATATAGGTATACAGAAGAAATTACTTCTTAACCATGTTATACCAGCTGCTGTTGCCATGTGTTCATACCATCCTAATCCTTCTGTTAAATTGTGTCAGTTTAATTTGGTACCCTAATAGTATTGTTCATATGTACCCTGCAATTTAATTGTACAAAAAAAAACCCACAATTTAAAGCACAAGTTACTTACCTTCGATAACGATATATCTTTAAGAAACATTAGTTAGATTCCTTACCTTAGAATATCCCCAGGCGTCAGGCTGGATCCGGAAAGATCAGCAGCAGTACACCTGCGCATTGGTACGCGTAGTCTGCGGCTCCACATCCGGCGTCGTGATTGCCGGGATGACGGAGAACTTGGACGCCGCCCTCGCGCATAGACGTCAGTTCTGTACATAGCTTTCCGCGCCAGGAACGCAGAGCCATGCAAGAAACTGACACTGGTGCCATGAAACTAGGGCCCTGAAAGGAATGACCGTAACCCTAGATATCGGTACGCAGAACGGGGAGGATGGGTGGGGCGGTAAGGAATATAACTAATGTTTCACAGATCTATCGTTACCGAAGGTAAGTAACTTGTGCATCTGAAAGAAACAAGTTAGATTCCTTACCTTAAAACAGATACCCCAGCAAAACCAACCCCGTTGGTGGGTCTGCGAATCAAGTTCACACCAGGAAGCCCTGGAGAACGGAACGGCCAAAGAAGCAGTCTCTCCGGACTTGGCTGTCCAGGCAGTAATGCTTAGCAAATGTTTGCAGTGAGGCCCACGTAGCTGCCTGACAAATGTCCTGCAGAGGGACGCCCTGTCCCAAGGCAGTAGTAGCCGCTGTGGCCCGAGTGGAATGGGCCCTCAGCCCCACAGGAGGATCCTTCTTAGCCAAGGAACAGACCTTAATGCACAAAACGACCCACCGAGAGATGGTTCGCTACTGCACTGCCTGCCCCTTCTTTGCGCCCACATAGCCAACGAAGAGTTGGTGGTCCACCTGAAACTGTTTTGTGCAATCCAGATAAAAGGAGAGCGCACGTTTTGGGTCCAGACGGTGGAGCCTCTCTTCCTCTTTCGAGGGATGCGGAGGAGGAAAGAAGGTGGGTAAGGTAACGGACTGCCCGATGTGAAAGGCAGTAACCACCTTAGGAAGAAATGGGTGAGTCCTCAGAACAACCTTGTCCTGATGGACAGAGGAAAGGAGGTTTAGAAGAAAGAGCCTGGAGCTCACTCGCTCTTCTGGCAGAGGTGATGGCAATCAGGAAAGCAGTCTTGAGAGTCAGAAAACCAAGAGGACAGTTACGAAGTGGCTCAAAGGGAGCGCACATCAGATAAGTTAACACCAGATTCAAGTCCCACTGAGGCATTACAAAGGGAACGGGAGGAAACATGCGAGTAATGCCTTTCAAGAATCTATTGACAACAGGGGACTTGAAAAGAGAAGGCTGATCAGGAAGCCTCAAGGTTGAAACAGCTGAAAGATATCCCTTGATGGTGGCCAGAGCAGAGCCCTGCTGGGCCAGGGAAAGAAGAAAACCTCAGAAAGAGGGGCGGAAAGGGGATCCATAGCCTTTACTGTGCACCATGCCACAAGTTCGTTCCACCTGCAGGCGTATACCGTTTTAGTGGAGGGCCGCCTGGCTGCCAGAATGACAGACTGCAGGAGACAAGTCAAATGGCATCAACTGCCGCCGCTCAATCTCCACGCATGGAGGTGGAGGCTGGACAGGTTCGGGTGTAGGACTGTCCCCTGCTGCTGCGACAGAAGGTCCTCCTGAAGAGGCAGTCGAACTGGGGGATCGATTGACACTGAGTAGCTCGAGATACCAGTATCCTGGTACCCAATCCGGAGCCACAAGGATGACTTTGGCCCGGTCACGCCTGATCTTCAGCACGCTGGGCAGAAGTGGTATAGGCAGAAAGGCGCACAACAGACCGCAACTGCACTCGCAACGAAAAGAGTCTCCGAGCGAGTGCCGCCTTGGGTATTCCAACACGCAGAACTGATGACATTGCGCGTTCTCTTCGGTGGTGAATAGATCTAACCAAAGCTCTCCCCCACTGCCGAAAGAGACCTTGTGCCACGTCAGAGTTCAGACACCATTCGTGATCCATCATGCACAGACGGCTGAGTTAGTCTACCCTGGCGTTCAGAGAGCCTACCAGGTGTTGAACCACCAGAGTGATGCCCTGATGTTCCAGCCATGTCCAGAGGCGCTGAGCCACAGGGGTCCACGACCCCACCCCGCCATGTTTGTTGCAATACCACATGGCAGTAGTGTTGTTCGTGAACACCTGCACTACACTTCCCCGGTCAGAGGGAAGGAATGCCTTTGGTGCAAGACAGATCGCCCGCAGCTCCAATAGGTGGATATGGAGCCGGGACTCCGCCGGAGACCAGAGGCCTCTGATCTCCGCCTCTCCCATCCGTCACCACTACATGCTCTGGTTGGGGTAGGGAGAGGGATCTGCTACTGACCCAATCACGGTCAGTGACCCACCACTGTAACTGTCTTGCAGTGCCCTCCGAGATCAGGACGTGGTCGGACAGGTTGCCCAGATATTGAGCCCACTGGAACTTCAGGTCCCACTGCAGAGCCCGCATCTGCCACCTGGCGTAATGTACCAGCAGGATGCAGGAGGCCATCAGACCCAGCAGCCGTAGGGCCATCCTGACGGAAACTCGGGATAAAGGCTGAAAGATCGGAATCGGAGCCTGAATATCCCAAACAGAGTCCAGAACCGCTCCGATGAAGAGGAGCTTCTGGGAGGTACTCAGATGCGACTTCGGCACGTTTGAGAACCCCAGGGAATGCAGGAGGTCGGCCGTAGTCTGGAGGTGGGAGAAGACTGCCGGGGGCCCACCCAGTGAGTCTGTGGTGTCAAGTCCACATCTAATGGAATACAGTGCTGCATCACGCCCCTCAGCAAGAGCCTGGGCGAGCAGTGTCCTGGCCTCCTCTGGACACTGGGGCAGCACGTCCACCACCGTATCCCACAGAGAGTGGGTGTAACAGTCCAAAAGACACGTGGTATTAATGGACCGCAACCCAAGACTGAATGAGGAAAAACAGTTTCTTGCCCAACTATTCGATCCTTTTGGATTCACGGTCAGGAGGTGCGCACAGGAAGGCAGTTTGGGACGGGGAGGCCTGGCTAACCAGACTTTCATGGGTGGGGTGTATGGACAGAAAGCAGTGGTCGCCCGGAGCTGGGTGGTGGTGCTGGGCCACGTTCCGATCCACAGGAGAGAATGGAGGGCTTGAACCAAGTGCCCATCAGAACGTCGGCGAGGGCCTCATTAAACTGCGCCAGAGGCTCCATAGAGCTTACTGGCGGTTGAACCACCTCAGTGAGGTTAGTCCTTATGGCCGCTGCAGGGAGCGCAAGGCCTTGGCTGCCTTGTGCAGCACCACAGCATAAGTAGCACCCTCCTCCGTAGCCACGGTATGACGAGATGAAACCAGTGTCAGGCAAAGTGTCTAGACCACTGGCCTCCCCCAGCTCTTCTGCCCAATCCTGACTTAACTGGCACTGCTGTGCCAGAGGGTCCTCAGACCCCTCCCAGTCCTCCCCTTCATCAGTGTCCTGATAATCAGTCAGAAATGACGGAGCCGGGTCATAGGCGAAAGGCTCACCCATCTGTGCCGGAGACTGTGCAGAGTGACGCCGCTTTTTCGGACCCGGGCTGAGGCCAGGGACAGCATCGTCCGAGGACAGCGCCGGGAGCGACACCATGGGGGTTGGCGCTAGCGGAGGAATCGTGAGGTCAACTGGTGTCGACCGGGATCCAGGCCTGGATCCCACGGGGGCCTGCGGCGTCGGGACCAAAGTAGACAACGGCGCTGGAGTCGAAGCTGCCGGCTCTCTAGGACCCCCAGTCAGACCTGCGGGGCCCGGAGGCGCGCCGGCAGGCCTCGACGGCAGGAAGGGAGTCCTCATGGCCACGAGGAAGTCTTGAATCTCGCCCGGAGTCGCATGAAGACCAGGGACTGGAGGGTGTGGGGCCAGATGCGACTCCTGCAAGCCGAGCGGGTGGTGTCACCTGAACCCTCGGCTGAGTCGCGCAACCGGCGAGGGGAGTCAGAAGAACGATGTCACTTCTTCGACTTTGCCATGCCTAGACTTACCACAGTGCGAGGACTTTGATCCCGACGAGCGGGGAGGACTGCGGCTCTGCGACTGGTCCCTCTACTTCCTCCTCGACTGCGACCTAAAGCGACGCGGAGCAGACTGCCAGATCTTGAGCTTGCGGAACCGCTCCCGCCTAGCTTTCGATGTCAAGGCCCGGCAGTCGGGGCACGACTTGTCATCGTGGCCGGCCCCAAGACAGTTGAGACACCGATGGTGGGGGTCAGTAACCAACATCAGTTGGTGACAGACGTCACAGCTTGGACCCGGGCATCCCTACCGGCACCAGGAGTCGAAGTCGACTTGAAAAGTCGAGACAAAATGTCCAAAAAGTTAGTCAAACAAGCATTTACAATGCAACGGTCTCGGCATTGTTAAAGTTAGAGCTATTGGCATTGCTCATGACATTATTTTTGTATGTTTGTTTTAAAAACATGTTGAGAAACGGCATTGTTGTTTGCAATGTCAATAGCTTAATCAGTGTGTGTGTAGGTGGCTCTGTGTGTGGGTGCAAATGCAATAGGTCGCGCATTTGAGAGTGATTAAGCTATTGACATTGTAAATAACAATGCTGTTTCTTTAAATGTGTTAAAAACAAAAACAATCAAAAATAATGTCATGAGCAATGCCAATAGCTCTAACTTTACCAATGCCGAGACCATTGCATTGTAAATGCTTGTTACGTGCGTGAGCTCATTGCAGACTCTGAGGGGCGGGAGGAGGAGGGTGTCCCACTGCTTGTATTCTCATTCCTCCCGTAAAGGATCATATTGACTTTCTTCCTCATTTTATCAATCTTCCCGTCTCCAACTTTCACAACCCTATGCTCTACTATGCTTCTTGAAAGTAGGAGTTCTCCCTGCCTACATCCCGTTTTCCACGCTTCCCGTTTTGCCCTTCATTTCTGTCTCGCTATCTGCTTTCTGTCCCTACCCCTCCCTTTCCCGCGTTGGTCCCTCCCTGTCCCCTCCTTAGTCTTCGGGAGCAGTAAGTTTACATGTAAAACAGTAAAATATGGCCAGAGACCTCTTGAACAGGCGGGAGATCCCCACCCGACAACCTTAGCTGCACTCTGTGGTGAGCGACAGAGTGCCTGGTGGGTGACTCTGTCTGCCGAGTGACCGTATCTACAGCGAACCCCTCTCTGCTGCGAGTGCCTGCTTGCGGTGAGTAGCTGTCTAGAGCGGGTGAGTGACTGTCTTCAGCGAGTGACCGTCTCGGGAGAGAGACTGAGATTAAGTGGGTGACTGTGTTTGGTACGCAACTGTGTTCTTGGTGAATGGCTGTCTGGCTGCACACATGCTGGGTTAACCAATGTTTCTTTGCAGTTTCTGTGAAACGGGGTCTCGTGAGTGTGTGTCTTAATTTTAAAACAGTTAATGTATTGTTTTGTTTATCGAGTAGATTTTGTGAATGATGTGTGCATCTAAATGTTTTTTATTCACTGCCAGTAAAGCTTTAGCCCGGAATGTGTATGGCTATCTGCGATGTGACTGTTCTGACGTGTTCTGCTCCTTGCAGTGAGGGTGGCTGCAGAGACGGTCTCTGCTTCAAGCGCGTTTCTACAGAAAGTGACTTAGTCGGCAATGAAGTCCAATATCATCAGTGAATGATTCTGTCTGCAGAGAGTAACAGTGTCTGTGGTAACAATATAGGTAGAGAGTGGCTCTACGTCCCCTGCGAGAGTCAGTCGCCAGTGGCTGAATCTGAGGTGTTGGAATGCCAGTGATGACGTGCTGCGGCTGCGTGTGATCAACAGCTACAAATAGAATGAGACTGCCCCGGATGAAAGACCGCCGAGGGCGGTGTTGTCTAAGGTGAGTAGGTGTCCACAGCGAGACAGTACCTGTGGTGAGTGGCTGTCTGTAGTGACCGACCAAGCGTGTCAGCAGGGAATCATTTTATATTTGTCAGTTGACTGTGTCTGGGGTCGGTGACTGCCCTCAAGGTGCGAATGCGCCTTATCAGTGATTGTATCGACTGCGAATACGGAGGATGCAGTGTGTTAGAGTTAATCGTAATCGTAACTGTAGTGAGTGACTGCAAAGAATGGCTGTGGGCAAGGAATGACTGCCTTTTTTAAAGAGATGAGGGACTGTTCGTGTGCGTGGCTAGCTGCAGCGAGAGAGAAAGACGGTACTGAGTGGCACCGAGTGACTGCCTGCAGTGAACAACGCTGGTGAGAGGCTTGATCTGGAGAGGGGGGGGTGGGGGGTGGGGGAGGAAAGCAAGTGCCTATGCTCGAGTGACGTAGTCTACCATGATGAATGACAGCTAACCATCTGTGGTACAGGGTTGACAAAGGACTGCCCCATTGAAACGTGTTCCACTACTGCAGTGAGTAATGGGTGCTGCCGTCTACTATCTAGATATTGTAGTCGACCCTGTGACTGATTCCCCTGCCTTGACAAATGTTCCTGTAGAGGAAGCAAGTTTAGTTTTGCGTGAGGCACTATGGCAATGCATGATGCCATCATCCCTAGTAGTTGCATGAAAGTTCTGACTAAGATACCGATTGCTTTGGAATTGTGATAATTGTGTTTGAAAATTTCAAATCCTTCCTGCATTTGGATAGGCTAGACCGGTTTGAGTCTTGAGTATAGCTCCTAGATAGGTCTGCAGCAGCGAAGGTTGAAGATTGGATTTTTGGGCATTGCCTGAATCCCAGCTGATAAAAGATTTTTGGTGATGCGAGTGTTGGCACCTGTGGTATGGGTTAGCTTTAATAAGCCAATCGTCTAGATATAGGAAGACCTGAAGCCATAGTCTTCATAGATGAGCTGCTACCACTGCTAAGTATTTGGTGAATACTTTGGGTACAGTAGTAACTAGGAATGGGAGTACTTTGAATTGGCAATGCTTTCCTGCTATCACAAATCAGATATTTGCAATGTGATGTACCTGGATGTGAAAAAATGCATCCTTTAAATCTAGTGATTACAAAGTTGACTTGCTGTAAGAGTGGAAGTACTTTAAGTGAGACAATATGGAAGTGCTCTGATGGTATGTATGGGTGTAAAGGCTGGAGTTCTAAACTTGGCTGTGGAGAACCTGTCCTTTGAGGATTAGGAAGTAAATTGAGTAAACCCATGACATGTATTCTATGAAGTCGGGCTCTCCATCCGACCCTTGCCCTGCTAGGATCCTGAAGAAGCTGGCGGAATCCCTAAACCCGGTAATCAATTCAATTCTTAACTCCTCCCTTAGATGTGGAATAGTACCTAAATGTTGGAAGAGGGCCAAAATGATTCCGTTGCTGAAAAAGCCTTTAGCCGATACGAAGATAGCATCTAACAGGCCCATCTCCCTGCTGCCTTTTTATTCTAAGACCTTGGAGAAGTACGTTAACCTCGTACTAACCGACTTCATTGAGGTCAACCATGTGCTACATGAGAGCCAGTCAGGCTTCAGAGCCTCTTAGTACAGAAACAGCCTTATTGGAGGTCTCTGAAACTATCAAAGTTCAGCTGGATAAAGGGGGAAGTGCTGTTTTAATACTACTGGATCTGTCTGCTATCTTTGACACAGTGCCCCACGACCAGGGATGGGGCGTCGGCGGTACCAATGGTTTTCCTCTTTTCTTTCAGAGGGGAAACAAGAAATCTGGTCTCCGCCATTTTCAGAAAACATTACCTCTATGCATGTGGGAGTTCTGCAGGGCTCCATCTTGAACCCTACCTACATAGATAGATAGATAGATATATATATATATATATATATCTATCTCCCCTCCCGCTCTTCATGGAGCACAAATTATCTATGCAACTCATGTTCACCTGTGAAAAAGAAGCGTGCTTTCGCGGGCATGAGATAAAAAAATGCCTCACTGAGGTCTTCACGCGGTTACGACGGAACCAATTGAAATGCAACTTGGAAAAATAGGAAATCATTTTTTTCGGTTGCTCCCCCAATGAGGATAGGTTGCTGTATGGGTGGAAAGTTCTGGACTTGCGACGCTGCAGTTGTTAGGGCCCAATTTTATATGTGGCACAGTCCTTGTAAATGGCTACACCCAAGAGCCATTGAAAAGTTTAGGTTAAGAAAACGATGGAGGGTAGTGCCTTCTTAATTGGCCCACGTCAGTGGATAATCAATATCAGAGACATTGCTCGAATGAAGATCATTTGTGTTGTTTTTATTTATCTTTTTATCAAAGGAGCGCAAACATTTCAAATTGTGAAGAGAAAAACAAAAGCAGACACGTGTTTCGCCCTAGTGGCCCATTGGCCGTGGGCTTTTTCAAGGCTAAAGTGGTATGAATACAAAGAATAAGGTAGAATAAGTTAAGTTTAAAGGGTGCAGAGTTGTCAGTAGAGTGAATTGTGGGAAAGTGGAGAACAAAATATTAGCCAGAAAGAAAAAGATGGTGATAGGAGAAGGGGGAACCAAAGAGGGGATAGAAAGAGGGCAAGAAAGAAAAGAAAAGTGCAAAAGAGAAAGGAAAAGACGGTAGGGAAGAGATAGTGAACCAAAGGGAAGAGGAAAAATATAAATCATAAAAGCTTGTAAGCAACGGCATTCAAATATTAATTGCAACAGTACATGAGCGACGAATATGGAAAAGGTAAGTCTAATAGTTAAAGGTCATGCATTGAAACAAAGTGTAGAGGGCAACAAATACAAATGTAAGTGTTATGTTCAACGCAATTGTGACATAGGTGATATCGTGATCACATGAGAATTAAGAAAACACATATTAGGCTCAGGATTAACAAAAACACATAATGGGCGCAAGATTATCAAAACACATGTTCGACGTTTGCTCCCCCAATGAGGACTGGCTGGAATGGTGGCCCGGTGATATGTCCCCTCCCGCAGCGCCAGTTAGCATGGTCAAAATATTAGGAGTTAAGTTTGACTCGGGCCTTACGATGAAAGCCCAAATTCAATCAGTCGCCGGCACCTGTTTCGGCCTGATAAGAATGGTGAAGAACTTTCTCCCTCTACCGTTAGAATCTCGAAAGATCGTGGTGCAAGCCTTGATTTGGGGCTGCCCGAGTACTTGCTCAATTGGCTGCAGGTTGTGCAGAACGCGGCGGCCAGAGCGGTTCTCAGGGTTAACACCAGAACTCTTATGTCGCCCCTCCTGGAAACCCTTCACTGGCTCCCGATGAGGAAAAGGGTTCAGTTTAAGGCCCTAGTTCTTGCCTACCGGGCGTTCCATGATACGGGTGCTGTGTATCTGAGGAAAAGGATCCAATGCTACCAGCCACAACGGGTCATTAGATCCGCTAAGCAATCACTCATGGTGATCCCAAAGTTCAAAAAATCTCGGATTGGAGGAAGGGCATTTCAGGTGCATGCTGCGCGTATATGGAATAAGTTACCCCTACATTTGAGGCAATTACAGGACCTGTTGTCTTTCAGGAAACAACTGAAAACATGGTTATTCCAATAGTAACCATTGGGCTGAGGTCTACTGTTACGAGATAAGCGCTGGGACACTGAGTAGCCGTGCACTTTATAAATATATTATTTCATTTCATATTTGATGTTTTATTGTAATTGGTTCCAGCGCTCTGTTTGTTAAGAGCTTGTACTTACGATAGTAAGTCACTGCTTGTTAGTGGATGGAGAGGTGTAGGTGTAATTATATCTTCCTTCAGAGTGGTTACCCACTATATCCACCCTTATAGAATCCTCTAGAGGGGGAAGATTGTCTATTTTGTATGAAGATGCGCTGGCATCTGTGGTATTGGTTTTGGAACAACCCCTGTAAAAGGGGTGAAAGGAACCTCTAGTACGAGCCTGAAGTGCTATAATTGATGTTGTCACTTCTGTATCCTTTTTCCAAGCAATTGGTGTATTTGAGGCCCAAAGAGGTGTTCATTATCAAAAAGGTACATTCAGAATAGTTCATCTGATTTGAAACCAGAAATTGAGCCATGCATGTCCAAGTAAAATGCTGGTATGGACTTCTCTAGCTGCAGTATCAAACCCAAAGGAATTTGAGAGGTTCCCCTTCCTGTCCTTTTTTTCATGTGTCCTTCGGGGAGATTGAAATAATTTTATTTCGTCCCAGTGTGCCCTTGATCTAGCCAATAGGCCTGGTGTATTAGCTTTGGATCCAGATTTTGTTTCATTGTTTTTAAAATAGGCTCCGGTGGCTTTAAAGGAGGAACTTCAAGTTCCGGTACCAAATTTGATTCAGAGCAGGGTTGGTCTTTATAGCTGATGCCCGAACGTTTCAGAATTGAAAGGGTATCATTTCAGCAAGAGCCGGAAGGCTTGACTTGCTGTTTCAGTGCCAAACCAAAAGGTGGTGTGTTGGAATCAGTCTCTGTGCCTACCATGGCCTGGTGGCAGTGGTGGCCCAATAGCCTTTTGTTTGGTTGGAGCAGTTATAGTGGGCAATGAGGCTTTGTTACTCATGGCACCCCGTCTAGCTGGAATGGTGAGACTCTAGTTCGATCTCCAAATCAGTCCTGGACGGAGAAAGCATCCTCTTCTGCTGCTGATTCTTCCATCTCTTCTTGCTCTATATCTTCAAAGACATCAGGGGTGTCCGATACTCATCAAGCCGGATAGTCTTTTTGGATCGGAACAATTAACAAGCGTCGCAGTCTTCCTCTTTATGCTCTGGGGAGAGACATGTTAGCCCTTATGAAGGTCAGTGCTCGGGTATTTGGAATGCCACCGAGGACAGAACTGAAATGTCATCCATTCCATTGGCAGAAGACTCAACGATGGACAGATTGGAAGTACATAGAGGAAGAACGAGCTAGGCCCGAAGGCTGCGGTTAGAGTTCCTCATTCGATAAGGTAAGTTTTCCAGAATTTAACATGCAGAAGGTGGAAATGCGATCGAAAACAATACAGACTAGGGTAAGTGAATTGTATACCAAAGGAATCCTGATTGACTGTTTCGAATCAGAGCGCTGCAATACACATCTGAACCAGATGGTGGAAAGAATAAATCTAAAAACTGAGTCGATGCACATGCGCATCACCGAAAGGACAACCTTACCTCGTGACTGGAAAATACTACATGCAAATATCCAGACCCAAATCTAGATGGCAGGAATATGCAAAGCAAGTGTATCTACAGCACACTTGCCTTGAACACTAACTTTCCTATAAGGCAAAGGGAAACAGAACTACCAGTCCAGCCAACTGGGCTTTAGTTCCTCCCATTTAGGCAGACATTTCCTGCATAGCTTTCTTTTACTTTACTGCTTCCAGCAGCTAAGTAAATCGTTCTTGGTCTCACTTTTACATGCCTCAACTATTATACTGTGAAATGTGATTTTGACATGCAGTCTGTGGCAGTGGCAGCACACATCACTGCTCCATTCTGAAATCCTTGGGCCCAGGTAAGAAAACAAGTTACTTACCTGTAACTGTAGTTCTCCAGTATGGTTAGCTTTCATAGATTCACATGCTTGAATCATTCCCAGTCGAGATGGGAATCCCTGGTATATAAAAAAGGCAATGCTTCGATAAGTACAAAGCGGAAAAGAGGCCTAGGCCTATTTCCATTTTGCAACCCCTAAATCTCGTTATGGAAGAGAGGCCAAAATTGTCCCTTAGCCAATCAGAACCTCTAGAACACTCCTGAGAGAACCTTTGCCCTTCAGATTTGCGAACACTTGTGCCCCAGATTACTTGTGCAAAAAATCCAAAGGGGAGGAGGGTTTGTCGCATGTGAATCTATGAAAGCTTCCAATACTTGAGAACTACAGGTAAGTAACTTTTCTTACTCCAGTATTAGCACTTTCATAGATTCACATGCCTGAATCAGAATAGCGAGCAGTAAAAAGTACATTTTAATGTGCATAAACCAAACTTCAGCCAGAAAATTAACTGAAAACAGCACTTTATATATGCTGAATTTTCAAACTTGCAGATATCACATAACATTGATAAAATTATAAAGTATATCAATCTTAACATATGACGAGAGAAAGCACAACAAAATGTGAACATGTAACGAATAAAGGGAGGGATGAGAAAGGGCTCAACGTCACTGGAAAAGGTTTCTAAGCACCGCTTGTCCCACTGCCACATCCTTCTCTGCGGCTGCATCCTGGCAGTAATGTCCGGTGAAGGTGTGCGTACTCTTCCAGGTAGCCGCCCTGCAGATATCCTGGACAGGTACTCCAGCAAACAAAGCAGTGGAAGTGGACACTACTCTTGTAGAATGAGCACGAACGCGGGCAATTAACGGCTTGCCAGCAGCCCGATTACAATATTCTATTGCACTGGAAATCCATCGGTCATTCCCCTTTTGGATAGAGGAAAACCCTTCCTGGGTTCCCTAAAAGATTCAAAGAGTTGTGATGCCTTGCGGAAAGGTTTTGTTCTTTGTAAATAGAATTTGAGACCGAGCTGGACATCTAGCGAGTGGAGAGCTCGTTCTGCCGCAGTAGATGGTTGAGGAAAAAACCTTTTAAGAATTAGAGGCTCATTCAAATAAGTGTGATGGCACACCTTGGGTATAAATTTCAGATTCGTTCGGAGGACAATCCAGTCCTGGAACTGCAAGAAAGGTTCCTGTATGGTGAGAGCCTGTATCTCCCTAACTATCCTGGCTGAAGTGAGTGCTTTGAGAAGAGCTACCTTCCACGATAAAAATTTGAGATCCACCCTGTGAATGGGTTTGAAGGGCTGCTTCATTAGTTGAGCCAACACAATGTTTCGTTGCCAGGGAGGTGGTGGAGGCTTTACTGGAGGAAAGGTTCGAAATAACCCCTTCATGAACTGTTTGAGGATTCTTTCAGACCACAACCATGGTCCCGAGTAAGTTCTGTAATGTGATATAGCGGCTAGATGCACTCTTATAGATGCATGAGCTAAACCAGATTTTTCCAAGAGCAGAATATATGGGACAATCTCATGAGCGGCCGATCTCAGAAGATACATACTAAACTCCTGGCACCATAAACAGAATCTTTTCCATTTCAACCTGTATGTCTTGTTTATTCTTTCTGCCCTGGCTTTTGACAAGATATCCTTGCATTCAGATGAAATATTTAAAGGTTGAAATTCACAGTGTTCTGGAGCCAAGCCGCTAAACGTAGTGATTTCGGATCTGGATGAAGTACTTGTCCCTGGCACATCGTCAAGAGCAAAGGTATTGGTTGAAGGCAAATCGGATGAACCTCCGACAGTAGAAGCTCCATGAACCAGTGTTGTCTTGGCCACCAAGGGCTATCAGGATAATTTTGCACGGTTCTCTTGATCTTTGTAAGAATGCTTGGCAGAAGGGGAATTGGAGGAAAGGTGTAGGCAAAGACGCCTGACCATGACATCAAAAACGCATTCCCCCAAGATCCCCGTTGGTGAAGCAAACTTGCAAATAACCGGCATTTTTGTTCTGAGCTGTCGCGAAGAGGTCCACTGTTGGTTCTCCCCACCGTAGGAAGATGCCTTCTAGAATTTACTGATTGATCTCCCACTCGTGGCAGGTTGATTTGAGCCTGCTCAGTGTCTGCCTTGACATTCTGACCTCCCGGAAGATGTTCCGCTTTTAGGGATATTCCATTTTGAACTGCCCATTCCCAGATTTTCTGTGCTTCTTAAGACAGTGAAAGCTCTCATACCGCCCTGTTTGTTAAGATAATGCATTGTTGTTGTGTTGTCTGTCCTGATTAGCACCGCCTAGCCTTGTATTCTTGGCAGGAAAGCAATCAATGCCAATCCTACTGCTCTGAGTTCCAGCAGATTGATGTGAAGTTGCTGATCCTGTAACTTCCAACGACCACTGACCTGGAGGTCTTGAAGGAAAGCTCCCCAACCTTCTAGGGATGCATTGGTGGTAACCAGCGGGGCTGGTTCGGTAAGGAAAGAAAAGCTGACTGATATTCTGTTGCTGGGTTCACCACGCTACTGCCTGAACCATGGCTGGTGTGATTGTGATAATGTCGAAGGATCCCACTGCCTGATGCCATTGTCGATACAGTTGCTCCTGCAACAGACGCATCTTTAATCGGCAGAATGGAACGAGAGGGATGCAAGAGGACATTGTTCCTAGTAGTGACTTGTAACGGCGTACTGAAAGACTTTTTTGCAAATGCCTGGGATAAAGAGATTGGCCTCCGCTGTCTCTCCATGGAAGGAAACGTGTGGCTTAGTGTGGTGTCTAGAAATGCCCCCAAGAACATGTTTCTCGCAGGGACATGGGATGACTTCAGGGGTCAGGGTCAGGCCCAGCTCGAGCTCGGCAAATAATTCCACACATGCAACTGTTGACTGAGCCGATGCTCATGAAGGCGCTTTGCATAACCAGTCATCCAGGTAAGGAAAAACCTTGTGTCTGTTTCCTTAGAACAGCCGCCACTGCAGCCAGACATTTTGTGAAAAACCTTGGGGCTGATTTGAGGCCAAATGCCAGAACCTTGAACTGGTAATGGTCTCCGGCTACAACAAACCGAAGATACTGCCTGTGAGGAGGATGAATGGGGATGTGGATATACGTATCCTGAGAGTCTAAGGTGGTCATATGATCCCCTGGGTTTAAGAGTAGCAGAATGTCTTGGAGGGAAACCATCCGGAAGGACTGCTTTTTGAGATAAGTATTTAGAGTTCTTAGATCCAGAATAGGACGCCATTGCCAAAAAAGTGTTTGGACCAGGAAAAAACAGGAATAAAATCCCCTTCCCCTCTGGGAGACTGGCACCGTTTCTATTGCTCCTTTTCGGAGCATTGAATCTCCAAGAGCATCAGATGCAGATGTTTGACCACTTGACAGGTTGGAGGCGTACAAGGGGGAATTTGAAGGAACTCTAAAGTATGACAAAATTGTATTAGATTGAGGACCCATCAGTCCATAGTCATCTTCTGCCAATGGTGAAGGATAGGAAATTCTTCCACCCAGGGGAACTTCTGGAGGGGGAGGGATAAATTTAACCGTAGCCTGAAGGTAGTCATTGAAGTCGTGAGTTGTCCTTTCCTTGACAACCTCCTCTTCATCTAAGGGCGGATTTAGAGTAGCCCCCTGCCTGTTTGACCATACTGTTGCCGGTATGGCTGAGAAGATGTAGAGTAGGAGGGGTATCGGTTCTGTTGGTATCCCCCTCTATATGAGGTTTGGCCTCTAGCTCCTCGAAAGGGCACCTTCCAATACTGCAGTGTCCTTAGAGCCTTCCCAGTATCTATCATTTTTGATACTCTGTAGCGCATCATCAACATGTTTCCCAAATAAAGCTTCCCCATCAAAGGGAAGATCCATGATCAATGGACTTCAGCCGAAGCCCTTTCTCCCTCCTGAAGGATCTTTCACCTCCTGTCTACTTTCCTCTGGAATCAGATCTATATAAGGCGTCCACATCTGCCTATCACATCTGCCCAGAACGGCAAGGGCATTTGCAGCTCTGACCAGAAGAGCCGACATTGAAGAAAATCTTTTGCCTGCATTATCCAGGCGTCTACCCTCTGTCAGGAGGCGTAATAGGAGCTGATGGATTTTTGGACTTCTGTTGAGCAGCCTGGGAAATGACAGAGTCCGGCTTGGGATGGCCCACTAGACAAGCTGGAGCGTCCCCTGGAGCTTTATACTTCTCCAGTCAAGAGAACCAGTGTGATTGTGGCTAGTGTCTTCATGACCTTAAGGCCTTCCTCCCAAACAGGACTAATTATAGGGATAGCACTTATTCTGTATGGCTCCTTGAAATCATAAGAAACTCAGTCTGGGTAGTTGACATCGGAAGTTCAAATCTCTTCGCTGCTCTTTCCATCAAACTATAGAACCCGCCGATGTCCTCCGGCGGTGAATCAATCGGCACTGGAGAAGGAGAAGAAGGCAAAGGAATAAGGTAATCATCCCACTCCTTGGAGCCATCTTATGCCTGCCTGGTACCCCTAAACCTACATGATGTATCTTGCCAATTACTGGGCATTCCCACTTCACACAGACTAGCACTGAAGAGCAAGAGATGCTGTGGTAGATGGAGTGCTTTGGAGTGCCTCAATAAGGATTTTCTTTCGCTATCTGCTGCTAAGGGTGATTTTTTTTGACGCGCCTGACGAATCCCCCCCCCTTTCCTGACAATGAGGACTCATGACGTAGGGCCCTCATGACCTTAGCACCTTTCCCCTGTCTTGAACCCATCAGGCTGCAGAGGAAGGCTGATGCGCCACATCCAGAGCATCTCATTCATCCCCTCTCAGCGGAGTGGGTCCCCTCAGGCAAAATTGCAAAGTATGTGGCAAGCAGCATTTGCAAATCTTTAGATATAGAGGTCCAGGTGTGCCTGTGGACTGAATGTCCCAGTTACTCTTTCCCAGGCAAGGTTGCTCTCACCCCAAGCTAGACACCTCAATCATCACCTTCTTGCAGAAATTTATTCGGAATCCCAAGAAAGGGATAGATGGATCGTCGTGCTCCTGCCTGGACAAGTTCCAGATGTCAGCGGGTCCCTCCCCAAAATTCTTTACCTGGCAGAGGAGTTAAAGGCCTCGGGCTTCCCGGTTCCCCCAGAAGCACTCATACATGGCTCAGCATGCCGAGATATTCTTAGGGAACGCGAACTGCACCCTGTCCGCCAGGAGGCTCCACACCCTCTTGTTGAAGGTAGACATCCAAGTTAGGAGCTCTGGTTACGATGGAGGCCAGGGTGGTGGCACAGGGTGGGCGCTTTGGGGTGCCTTTATTCAAAGAGCTTGGCAAGTTTGATGCCACACAACTCCCTGGACAAGGTGTAGGAGTCTATAAAGAGGATATTCCACCCCTGAATTTGTCGGGGCAAGCCGTGGCAGAGGGCACTCAGCTGGACGCTTCTATATACACAAGGCCCTACCAAAGGCTTCATACTGAGGACAGCAGAGGTGTAACTCAGGATCTTCCAGAGGACAATTCCATGCCCAAGCAGATGAGAGTTCACGGTTCTTCCAGACTAGGTGGGAGGTAGATTCACACGGTGCAGTCAAAATTGGGAGAGGATAAACTCAGACGTGTGGGTTCTACAGACGGTCAAGGGTTTCCACATTGAATTTTATGAGACCACTGGTTCAGGATTTACAACCATGCATGCTGTTTTTTGCAGAAGATCAGGCAGCCTTGCTAGACCGGTGTGGATTTGCTGCAAAAAGACGATTACCTGGACCCACCTCCACCGCCTGCAGTTTCCTCAGCAACATCTTTATTGGAGAAGAGATGGCGGGCAATGGCCAGTGATCAATCTAAGTTCAATCGTAATTTCAAGCTATAAATAATCCATCTCTTGCGCAATCTACTCTGCCCAGACTGGATGATGAGATTGGACTTAAAGTTAGTGTTTCTGCAGTCCCCATATTTCCTCCAATTCCGGTGGAGGGATCAGGTTTACAAGTTCACAACCCTTCTGTTTGGTCTTTCCTCCGCCCCAAGGTGCTGAAACCAAGAGGAAAATCTCAGGTCTCAATGCTTCCATCTAATATACTTAGATGAATTACTTCTTCTAGATCAGTCAGGTGGCCTATGTGGTGGGTCTGCTATTCTCTTCCATACCGGTGGTCTGCTGTCCTCCATACAGGTGGTCTTGCTAGGCCCCCTGCATCACAGGGCCCTCCAGCGGCTGAAGGCATCCCATCACAGGGGCTTGCAGTACTCAGAGCAGATTCCCTTCACAGAGGTAGTCATCAACGAAATTAGTTGGTGGCTGGAGCACATGCAGGCCTGGAATGGGAGGGCTATATTTGACTTTAACCCAGATCTAATTATCAAGTCAAATGCTAGCAAGTCAGGTTGGGGTGCATGATGCAGAAACTTTTACTGTAGGAGGAATACGCCACTTACCAATAAGCATCTGTTCTTGGCATTTAGAGCTGCAGATCTACACACTATGCATAGATCACCATCTGGTGTTGGGCCCGGATGTTTGCACTTGTTTTTGTCTTGGAAAGTCTTTGAATGTCACAAGGTATAGGACTCCTCCTTTGGATCATAGTGCGCATGGGCATCAGCTCCATCCTCAGATTGTTTTTCGCCAACAGGGAAATGGAGCTTTGTAAGACACAGGAAAGATGCCTAAATTTAAAACACAAAAAAACTAATTCCAGTAAGAAGGATATACTACAGCTAGCGGTATTAAATTGTAGGTCTCTAGTGAAACATAAACATGAGATTCACGACCTCCTTAAGGAACAGGCACTGGATGCTCTCTTCCTGACCGAGACATGGCTCAATGAGTGTTCCACCCCCGACGTCCTAGATGCAGTACCCGATGAATATAGGATAGAAAGGCAGGACCGTGAAGGTCAGAGGTGGCGGTATTGCGATAATTTATAAATCTACACTTAAATGTAAAATAACAGGAATGGATATAACTGAATGTGAAGCCATTCTTTTCACATTAGCTGCTTCAGAGGATAACACCATAACGGGCCTCTTAATAGATCGCCCTCCAACCACTAACCAATTTCATCAAAAGCCTAGAAGAAATGATAGTACACCCTGCTCTACGATCTAAAAACCTTCTGGTCCTAGGTGACCTAAACATACATTTTGAAGATCCACGGAATAAGGATGCTAACAATATATGCAAAGATCTTATAACTCTTAACCTAAGACAAAAAGTGGAGACAGCTACGCATCAAGGTGGCCACACTCTTGACCCCATTTTCTCTAATAACATGGAGATAAAAGTTGATACACCATGGCCTATTCCATGGTCCGACCATTACTTGGTCCGGTTTACTTTACCAGCCCATAGAAGAAGGCAAATACAGGAGAATAGGGAGATTATTACTAGAAATTGGAATAATTTTAACACAACTTCCTTCACCCAGGCACTATTAAAAGATATACCCTTGTTAGATACTGATATTAATCTAACCAACTTGAAACTGGAATCATGGATCACAGAGGCGTTAGATAAAACAGCACCGTGGAGCAAGAGAACCCCTAAAAGACATAAAAAAACCGCACCTTGGTTCACTGACGAACTAAAAATGGCTAAGGGAAAATGTAAAACGCTCGAACGAGCATGGAGGAAGGAGTACTGTAGTAAGGTGAAGGAGGAGTACAAAAAAGAACTAAAGCAATATCATGCTCTGATAAAGAAATCCAGACGTATTTTTTACACAGAAAAAATTGAAGGAGCCAGTAACTCATCCAAAGAAATGTTTACTTTACTTAAGTCACTTAGAATACACATAGATAGAGACGACTCGAGCGCATCTATCGACAACTGTAATAAGATAGCAGAGTTCTTTTCAAATAAGGTGACTAAAATTTATGAAACTTTCCCTGCAGAGGCTCGCCAGGGTACAGGCCTATTGCAAGAAAGACAGGAATTTTTCGCAGGGGTGACTCTGGACACATTTGATGTGTTGGAAATCGACGAAATTACCGCCTTAGCTAATGGAATAAAATCTGGTTCCCCGCTTGATCCAGCCCAACCTAGAATAATAATGGAGGGAGCCAGTGTTATTATGCCGTATATAGCGGATCTTATCCAGCGCTCCTTTAAAACCGGCATGGTTCCTGCAAAATGGAAGCAGGCCATTGTCAAGCCTTTAAAGAAGAAGCCTTCATTAGATATAAATATTTTTGATAATCTTCGCCCGATTTCTCTTACCATTCGTGGCAAAAATTGCGGAGAAGATAGCAAACAAACAGCTGGTAGAACACTTAAATAGGAATGACATATTGCACCCCTCACAATCAGGCTTTAGGAGTGCTCATTCCACTGAGTCTGCGTTACTCATGGCTTCTGAAACTTTGAGAAAATATGCGGACGAGGGACAAACAGCCGCACTGATCCTGTTGGATCTCAGCGCGGCGTTTGACACCGTTTCCCATAAAATGCTCCTGCATAGGCTAGAGGGGTGCGGTGTAAGACACAGTGCACTCAAGTGGCTAGCATCGCTCCTCTCGTCAAGAAGTTTTCAAGTTTCACAACAATCACATTGCTCGACGAGTTTTCCCTTGTCTCAGTGAGTACCACAGGGATCAGCTCTGAGCCCTACTCTTTTCAATGTGTACGTGGCACCTCTGGCAGAAAAAGTGGAGAAATATGAGGTATCAATAGTGTCTTACGCAGACGACACGCAGTTGATAGTCTTGCTCTCCCAAAACAAGGACCAAGCAGCTGTTAGTTTTTCTGAATGTCTAAAGGAAATAGCACTCTGGATGACAAATCAGTGCCTCAAACTAAATGGCAGCAAAACTGAGGTCCTGGTCGTAGGGAAAACACCATCTATTTGGTCAAGCGCATGGTGGCCTGACTCTCTGGGCATACTACCTATTCTTAAAGAGGAAGTAAAAAATCTTGGAATATGGTTCGACTCGGATTTGACATTCGAGAGCCAAATCAGGAAGGTAGCTGGGAAATGCTATGCCACGATAAAAACTTTGCAAAAAATACTAGACTTATTACCGTCTAATACCAGGAAGACCATTGTTCACTCTGTGGTAACCTCTCAATTGGATTACGGAAATGTTTTATATCTTGGAGCTACCAAGAGGGACATGGCCAGACTGCAGAGAGTACAGAATGCAGCAGCTCGGCTGGTGCTGGGGCTGCCACGAAGAACCAATGCAAAAAAATCTGAGCTCTCCACTGGCTTCCTGTGGAGAAGCGATTAGTATTTAAGGCAATGTGTCATTGCCATCGAATTCTGCTAAAGAAAGGTCCTAGGTATCTGCAACCGTTAATCACGAAATACATACCAGGGCGCAGCCTTAGATCAATAGATAAGGACCTGGTGAACATACCAAGAATCTTTAGAGCCAGAATGGGCGAACGTTCATTCAGGTACCGAGCTGCAAAATTATGGAATAGCCTTCCTGTCAACCTAAGAAGAGAACAATGCGAAATTATATTTCGTAAGCTACTTAAAACTTGGCTATTTGTTCATCCACCTCTGGGATAATTTTTTTTTCCCCGCTATATTCCTTTCAATGGCATGCGTGCAGAAACCCATCTCTTCTCCTTGAACTCTCTAGCGCGGGGACACACCGGTAGGTGTAACCAGGCGCTATATAAATGTATAAAAATAAAAATAAAAAAAATGCCCATGTATGCTGTATCCAAGTAAGATAATACTGGAACAGATAAAGGTAGCCAGGGAGGCGGGTGGGCGTGTGTAGATCTGCAGCTCTACATGCCAAGAACAGATGCATACTGGTAAGTAGCATATTCCGTTTGAGGCATAGGAGCTGCAGATTACACACTATTGCAGTAACCCCTCCTAGCGGGGACCACCAGTATCTGTTGCAGTAGTTTGAAATCGTGTTTTGAGTACAGCCTGGCCCACACTAGCTTATTTAGTTTGCACATCGACACAATAGTGTTTTGTAAATGGGTGCGGTGTAGACCATGTAGCTGCTCTGCAGATATCGTCTAAGGCAATGTTGCCTAAAAAGGCCATTGAATCCCCTATCTTTCGTGTAGAGTGGACTTTAGGAGGAACAGATAATGTACGTTTTGCTTTGTGGTAGCAAATTTGTATGCATTTGACAATCCACCTTACTATCCCAGATTTTGAAATGGGGTTGCCCTTGTGTGGTGGTGTGAAAGACACGAATAGTTTGGTCTTACGAAAAGGGTGTTTTCTATATAGTACAGCAGTGCTCTTTTGACGTCTAACGTGTGAAGAGCTCGTTCTGCGACTGGCTACGAGAAGACTACAGGCAGCTCTACAGATTGAGGTGGAAGGGAGAAATGACTTTAGGGAGGAATTTAGGATTAGTTTAACCTTATGATGCATCTGCAGAAAGGGTTCCTGAATAGTTAGAGCTTCTAGTTCGCTAACTCTTCGTAGAGAAGTAATGGCTACTAGGAAAGCAGTTTTCCATGTTAAGAATTGTAGCTCACATTTATGTAGACGTTCAAATGGAGACCCCATTAGTCTTGTGAGAACAATGTTTAAATTCCACACAGGGGAAGGTGGTACTCGGGGGGGGGGGGGAGGGGTTTAGACGGGATATTCTTTTGAGTCCCTCCATAAAGGCCTTTATGGCAAGTACTCTGAAAAGTGATAGGTGTTGTCTATTTTGTAGATATGCTGCTATGGCAGCAAGATGAAGTCTGATAGACGTGTATGCTAAGTTGCATCTTTGGAGGTGTAGTAAGTAGCCCATGTGTTGGATAGACACATCTAGGGGGTCAGTGTTATGACAGTATATTACAAATAGTTTACACTTGGCTGCATAGCATGCTCTAGTGGTAGGCCGTCTAGCTTCTTTAATGACGTTCATACAGGAGGAAGGTGGAAGGTTAAAGTAACCGAATTCTAGGACTTTAGGAGCCAGATCGCTAGGTTGAGCTGAGCTGGGTCTGGGTGTTGGATCTCTCCATGGTTCTGGGTTAAGAGGCGTGGAGAGAGATGTAATTTTTGGTGCAGAACTACAGAGAGTTCCAGCAATGTGGTGTACCATGGTTGTCTGGCCCAAGTTGGAGCAACTAGGAGGAGCGTTAAGGAGTGTTGCTGTAGTTTGCGCACCACTAGTGGAATGAGTGGGAGAGGCGGAAAAGTGTAGGCAAATCTGCCTGACCAGTTCATCCATATCACACTGCCTTTGGACAATAGGTGAGGATACCTGGTGGCGAAGTTTAGGCATTTGGCATTTTCTTGGGTGGCGAAGAGGTCTATCTGTGGTTGCCCCCACATCTGAAAAACGGTTGAAGAACTTGCGGATGAAGTTCCCACTTCTGGATTTGTTGTATTTGACGGCTCAGCTAGGCTATTGTGTTTTGGACTCCTGGGACATGTTGGGCTAGGAGAAAAATGTTCCTGAGGTATAGCCCATCTCCATATGCTCTATGCGAGCTGAGAGCTGCAGAGAGTGTGTCCCGCCTTGTTTTTGTATATAATGCATAGCTGTCATGTTGTCCGTGCAGACTAAGACAGCTTTGACGGATGTGTTTTTGAAATGCTTTCAAGGCTAGGAATATGGCTAGTAACTCCAGGTGGTTGATGTGGAGTAACTTGTTGAGGTGTCCCCCCTGCCCTGCATGGTGTGATGTAGTAGGTGAGCTCCAGCCAGAGAACGATGCGTCCGCTGTCATAACTATGAGGAATCGGCTCAAGGAACGGTGGCCCTTTGGAAAGGTTCTTGGTGTTCCACCACTGCAGAGAGCGATGGGTACAACAGTCTACCAACACCAGATCTGTTAGCGGACCTTGAGCCTGGTTCCATTGGCGTGCTGAGCACTCTTGGAGAGGACGCATCTGGAGTCTTGCATGAGGCACTATGACTATGCAAGAGGCCGTCATCCCTATGAGTTGCATGAACACTAGCTGGAAGAGTGTTGCGGTTGGAATTTGGTGAGAAGAGCTTGTATGCTTGCTATCCTGGCGGGACTGGGATAGGCCAGCACCCTTGAGGTGTCTATTGTGGCACCGAGGTGTTGCGTGTGGGACGGTTGCAGCTGGGACTTGGCGTGGTTTATTGTGAACCCAAGGTCGTGAACTTGAATCGTGGTGTGAGTGTGTTGTACACACAGATTGTATGAGCTGGCTTTTATGAGCCAGTCTAGATATGGGAAGACGTGGATGTGTTGTCTTAGGTGTGCTGCCACCACGGCTAGGCACTTGGTAAACACTCTTGGTGCTGCGGTGACTCCGAATGGGAGTACTTTGAATTGATAGTGCTGACCGTCCACTACGAATCGGAGATATTCTCTGTGAGCGCTGTGAATAGGAATGTGGAAATAGGCATCCTTGAGGTCTAGGTTAGCAATGAAGTCACCCTGTGAAAGCAGAGGAAGGACCTGCTGAAGTGTGACCATGTGGGTGGAAATGGTCTGAGTGTACGTGCAGGTTTAGGGGTCTGAGGTCTAAAATAGGCCTTAGAGAGCAGTCCTTTTTTGGTATGAGAAAATAGAGGGAGTAAACTCCCTTGTTTTGTTGGTGCAGGGGAACTGGTTCCATTGCACTTTTTTGGAGGAGGGAGATTACCTCTTGCTTTAGCATTAACAGATGTTCTTGTGACACTGGCCGCTGTTTGGGTGGTATGGTTGGGGGGGCGGGTAGAGGTTTGATCGAGACAGTAGCCTGATTGAATTATCTGTTGCACCCACCGGTCTGAAGTGATGTTTGCCCAGGCAGGAAGGAATTGGTAGAGTCTTCCCCCGACTGGAGTGGAATGGTCTGGGGGACGTGGAGGGAAGTCGTGGGGGTGGAGGCATAGCAGGAGTTGTTTTTACCTCTGCTGTTCCCCCTGTAACCACCCAGTAAAGGTGGATTGGGTGGGAGCCTTGCAAGAAGTGGAGGGGCTATCAGAGGGTGGTTCTGAAGGATGAGCGACGAAAGGACGGTCTGGGAGCTTGCGACTGCAAGGCTCCCTAGATTTGGCTGTGTCTGTATCCTTTTTCATTTTCTCAAGTGATACGTCCACATAGGGGCCAAATAGGTGTTGCTCATCGAATGGCTGATTGAGTATGGAACTCTGGACTTCAGGTTTAAAACCAGAGATGCGTAACCAGACAGGTCTATGCAAAAGGACACTGGTGTTTATTGCCCTTGAGGAGGTATCTACCACATCCAAGGCACAACGGATGGAGGTATTAGTGATGGTTTTACCTTCCTGTATGAGTTCACTGGCCCGGTTTTTATACCCGTCAGGGAGGTGATGCATTATGGACTCAAGATCATAATAATGTGTCCTGTCATACCTGGCTAACAGCGCTTGGGTATTAGCAATGCGCCATAGGTTTTCTGCCTGTGACGCTGTGCGTTTGCCAGAGGCGTCCAGGAGTTTAGAGTCCTTATCTGGTGGTGGTGTCACTTTATGTTTGGGAATTGGCTCCATTCCCTGCATTAGAGACTACCAAGGAGTCTAGTGGTGCGGGGCCTTTAATGTATGCTGGATCAGTAGGAGCAGCCTTCTACTTTTTTTCTATTCTCAGGTTGATGACTCGAGACCTGACTGGGTCTTTAAAGATCTCTGGTGCATGCCTAGTGACCCCTTTAAGCATGGGTAAAATTGAGGTGGACCTTTGTGTGGTGTCGAAAGTGTCCATGAGAAAGTCTCTATTGGGTCTATATGAAGGGCAACCCTGTGGTACTGGGCAGCTCTGAAGGAGCTGGTTGAAGCAGATAGTCCTCTGGAGGGGAAGGCCTGGAGGGATAGATGTCATCTTGTGGGGTGTAAGGAACGTCTGGGACACTAATCATCCCAGGGGTCTGGGGAGCCGGTAGGGTCCCCTAGGGGTTTATTGTCCGCACCACCCCCTGCATCATCTGAGGTGTTCTCATCTACTGGGGTAGGTGATGGTGTAGGATAGTGGTGTGGTGGTGGGGGGAGGAAGAGAAGGGATCCTTAATGGAGAGGTAGCAAAGTCCTTTTTGGTGGTGGTGCCGGTGCAGGCGTATCTAGGGGTCTTTTCTTGATGCTAAGCATTAAGTGACCAGTCTTAGGATCCTTCAGATGAGTCTTTTGGGTAGGATCTGGACGAAACAGTTCTTCTGTGGGAGGCAAATCCTTCGGAGGCGACAGCTTCAGTGCCGTAAGCTTTTTCGGTGCCGACTCGCTAGCGGTTCTAGGTTTGGAACCGTGCAGTTTTGCAGTATCTGTCCGATGGAACCTGTTTTTTTTTTGGTTCCGAGGTCTTTGGCTTCGAAGAAAGGAAGTCTGGTCCTTTGGTGGTAGGTTTTGGTCGGCTCCGAGGGTTGAGGAACCGGTGCTAGCCTTAGACGCAGAGTGCTTAGATGTCGAAGCAGCGGTCGGCGTGGATGAGGAAGAGGAAGTCTTCTTTTTTGGTGCCGGAGTATATTTCGACAGTGTAGGCTGACGAGTCACCTAAAGGCTTAGTAGGCTTCTTTACCAGGCCCGGAGGCGGGGCATGGGAAGCGGTGTCTGGGGGGCAGGGGGGAAAAGGGGGGGGGGGGGGGGGGGGGGTTCGAAGTCTGTACTCACGGCCCTCTGAGCTGGAGTGATGTCCTAGACGTCATCTGCTTTTGGAGGCGCTGATGCCTTCTTTGACCCGGCCTTGCTCCGGAACATAAGACTCCTTCTTGGAAGAGGTTGTCTGGGATCGAAGATGACGAGCGAGCCATTGTTCTTCTAGCTAGTCTGTCCGGGATCTTCTTGGAGCAGAAGGAGGCGCAAGCTGGACAGTCTCTGGCCTCGTGCTCCGGTGAGAGGCAGAGGTTACACACCTCATGCAGGTCAGTGTGGGGAAACTTCGACCCACATCGAGGTCACTTTTTAAAAGGCGTCCTTTACAGGAGCCGGAGATGAGGGCCAGGTAGGACGGAAGGCCTTAGTCGACGACCGGAATCGAAGACTTCGAAGTTGAAGGGTCGCATGGATTGGGACAACGCGATAGAAACAATACCGTCAAGAAGGGAAGGACTGCGTGTCGAAAGATAACCGTTAACTGTTCTGAACTGGAGCGCGAGAACACATCCAAGCCCAATGGCGGAAAAAAAAATTCTGAGGATGGAGCAGATGCCCATGCGCACTAAGATCCAAAGGAGGAGTCACATACCTCGTGACTTCCAAAGACTTTCCTAGACAAAAACAAGTGCAAACATCCGGGTCCAACACCAGATGGTGATCTATGCATAGTGTGTAATCTGCAGCTCATATGCCTCGAACAAATGGTCTAGAGAGGAACAGCTGAATATCAACTGTTTAGAACTCATGGCTGGGTCCTTTATAATCAACTGCTGGACAAAGTAAAGATTGCATTGTGCTTCTGAAAATGGAGAATTGCACCTGTCCGATATATCAACAATCTGGGGGGCGCCATGTTTAAAGTTGTGGCAGACTTAGCCAAAGACTTCTGTGCCTTTTGTCTGTCCAACATTTCCGTTATGGTGGAATATCTGCCCATGGTATCAAATACAGTGGTGAACTGGTGCTGACAAATCTGCTTCGTCATCTGAACACAGTGGGTTCCAATTGCCATACTGTACAGCCCCTTCACAGTGGACTTCTTTGCTCCAGATTGATCACCAAGTTCGCAGATATTTCAGCTGGAAGCCAGACCCTTTGGCGCCAGCAACTGATGCATTTTTACAGGACTGATCAGTAAAGAGAGGTTATGCATTTCCCCCATTCGCGAAGATTAGGAGGTTTCTGCCCATGTGAGGAGACAAAAGTTGTCCTCGTCACTGTGCTTGAGGTATCAAGTGTGGTTTCCAGTTCTAGAAACTTTATGGGATTCTCCAATCCTACTTCAAGCTCCAGATCTCCTCAGTGATACCCTGGGCAATTATCGCACACTAATGACCAAGAGGCACATGCCCCTCATGGCTTGTGAGTCCCAGGGCTTTTGCACAAGACCGAGCAAATGCTGGCAGTAGCCTGGGCAGATGGTACAAACAAGTGCTGTAGGTATGCATTGGCCCGTTTGGTGCGTTAGTGTTCAAAACAGTCATGATCATTGAATTTCAGACAAACTTATTCATCGGACATTTCTGCAGGGCATCTTCCTATGCAGGGGTCTACAATGGGGGGGGGGGGGGGGGGGGGGGGAGGGGAGGGGGGAGGGGGGGAAGACAACCTTTGGTAGATGCCTATATCGCTGCCACAAAAACCATATATATTCATCCCTGTGGGATTTGAACAAAGTGCTAGGTTTTTCGCCCATGGCAGATGTATGAATTAGTCAAGCAAGGAGCTTTCGGCACAGTGCGCCATGCTTGGTATCCTGTTGGCAGGCCTCAGATGTCAAAGCCCTAGACAGAGGTTCGATTTTTAATCCACAAGGGATCGCCTTTCATATCTCGAGATGGTCTAATTTGGTGGTATCGTATTGGGATTTTTATAAACCTCCAAATGTGTGGTGCGCTGCCTAAAAGCATGAGAACATTACTGAGGAACTATCTTTCGGGAAACTTTTCAAAGTAATTACACCAGCCACCATAGCTAGATGGATCTGCTAGATAATGCAAGAAGCAGGCACTGATGGCTTGCAGTTTGGCCACCAATCTGTTAAAGGTGCAATGGCCTCTAAAGCCATCCCCTGTGGGCCCACCTAGATATCGTGAATACAGCAGACTGGTCTTAGGATTCAATGTTTAAATTGTTTTATTTTAAACTGGTTCTGGATATGGCCTCTTTGGTGGTGGATAAGCTTTGAACAAGCATAATCTTCACCCACGGCCCTTAAATGAAAGTTTAAATTCTATTAAGGACATGGAAGTGAGGATTATTTTCGCCGACGGTTCCCGAGAACTCAACCCAAGTGCATGTAATGATTAATTCACACTACGGGCGTCATAAGGTCTCAGTATTTTCTTTTAAATCAAGGTTATGGCATGGAAAAAAAAAAACAGTCAATTGGGGGGCGTCAACCTGTTCTTTCCCCCCCAAGATTGTTAATGTGTTATATATATCCTAGTGTCTTATGGGATTCAATGAATTACATACAGGTTCAAGGCCTTGTGTTTGGCCTATTTCAGGTGCCAAAGTTTTCAAGGGGCAGTAATCCCAAGTGATGGAAGTGCTCCGGTCGCATTCAAGATAGAGGATGATATGCAGTGAATGATCGCCATATGGGAGGAACTGAAGTCCGATTGGTGGGTTGTTATAGTTCTGTTTTCCCGTTGACTTCAGGGAAAGTTAGTTTTTTGTGGTTGTTGAAGTCTGCTAGAATGGAATAAATACAAACATAATTCTCGTCAGTGTCCTTAACGGAACTGAAACTTACTTCATGTTTATTAAGAAATATTTCATTCTTCAATCATTTCTATTTGTGAAATATCTCCTACCATCATTTTTTTTTAAACATTAAATTGCTTACCAAAATGTGTTCGACAGGTATTGCAGTATAGATTTGAGATTCACTGGCCTACTCCCATGGCTGGGAAAGGTGCTGCCCACCTTTCTAATCATTACTAGTCACAAACTGATGGCTGAGATGGCAAGTAATAAGTTGTTTATATCATTAAAAATGTTTTGTTGCATTTATAGATTACACTCTTGAATAAAAGATTTTATTTTAAGACTATGGGATAAAATAAAGTTGTAAAATAAGTTTAAGTTTTGGTCAAACGGGTTTTCCACGATGGACTGCAACTGCAAGTGTTAATCCTTTAGGAGGGCTTGAGACTTAGTGATATGATCCCGGGCATGTCAGATACAAAGGATAATTCAGGGATTATCAGAATAATCTTGCTGCATTGTGTATGGGCTCAGATAAATTTATGAGGGCACAGATCTATGTAAATTACATAACCAGACATCCTCCAGCTTCTAGAGATGCACATCGAAAGAACTCATTTTTGCTGAGTGAGATACTCTAACCCTGGGCGTAGTAGCGCTATGCACAGCTATGCAAACTGTGTAGTGCGCTGTTCGGGATGATTGCACAGTCCCGGATGCTTGTCTACACTGTGCAATCATTGAAAATGGCATCTGTTTTCTGCCGCTCAAGTAGATTTTTACTCGAGCAGCAGCTTTCTCAACATGGACTGGTAGTTTCGCGACCACTCGTAATGAGAAACCAGACCACGCGTTGAGAACCTCGCCGGGAGGTTTATTTTCCACGCTTGTGATCACCAACTCGATGTTGCTGATCGCGAACGAGAAAAAAGTCTTGCCAGGATGTCTTTGCTCGCTCGCGGTTGCCAACTGGATGTTGAAGACCGCGGGTGAGCAATAAAATGCAGACTATGCTATACGTTTTTGCACTGTGCTACGTGCAATTCGCGTGCAATGCAACTTCAGCATTTAAATGCTGAAGTGATTTCCTCAATTTGGAGAAGAAAGCTGGACAATGTTAAATGCAGATGCCTCATCACTGGCAGACTTCGATAGCCAGAATAAAGTATTGTTCAAGGTGTCTGTCATGGTGCATGTGGCATCGGTGTTCTTTAAATTTCCTAAGTGCGCACAATACCTGCCACAGCTCTCCAGAGAAAACTTGTATTTTCTGAACTCCTCAATGATCCCTTGCCTAAAGCTCTTTTCCTCCAGGGCTGCCTGAACCAAACGGCATGTAGTCACTAACTCCTGAAATTGCTACTGTGTATTGGTCTCAACCCCTCCTTCAATTTAATATGTTTGAGGGGTCACTACCATCAAAATTCAAGACCCAAAATCAGGGTCCCACTGAAATGTGGATTGTACAAATTACTTTTATTGTCAAATGAGAATTTAAAAAAGCCAAACAAATTGAGTCAGTTGCTCACCTAATTGCAGTCCAGAAACCATAACTGCGGATCTTTTCCTGTCTCCTTTGAGATCTGAAAATGTTCAGAGGGGGTTTCCTTGATGTTGGGCCCATACACTTTAGGATGCAATTGGCAGAGCTTGCATATTCCACTTGGTGTACCTTACCCTGCATGAGGCCAGTCACAGCAGCCTGAGTGAACTTCACTGAAATCCTGCACCAAGGCTGAAAGATCATGATAATAGCCTGAATGTCCTAGGCTCTTTTTGAGGCACAGAAAACCCAGGTGGGGCTCTGGCGGACGGTGGTCAAGAACTGATTGCTTTTGGAGCTTCACTGCACCTTGGAGGTTGGAATGGCGGACAGTATGGGGCGAGTCTGCTGAAATTGCAAAAGGCACAGTAGGGCTAGTGCAGTTGGCAATATGGAGGGGTGTGGGGAAGCCCAGGCAGAGTGCAGTAGCCCGCTCCGGGAACTCCTAGAGAGCAGTCAGCCTTGTCCTTTAACAGGCAATCGCTGTTTGAATGCATGCCTGTGAGGAACGATTGGCATCACCTGAAAAAAGTGGATGGCAGCTTGGCGTGGCATCCAATGGCGACACTTGCCAATGGTCCCCCTATTTGGATTGGTGGTGTCCAACAAATTGTGAAACTTGCTACACCATAACTGTCCTGTATGGCCTAGGCAGAGACTGGTTAGAGCCCTTCTGTAGCTATTGGGAGGATTTGAACCACCGAATCCAACAGGGCTTTGAATTAGTGCCCCAGCAAGTAGCTAGATTTCACAGATTGAAGTACCAAGTTGGTGGATAAGACTGGTTACCTAAACATCGACCAGTTTGGACTCCTGATCAGGGGAAATAGGGGATGTGTTGCAGTTAATCTTACTTGCATATGCCTACAGCACCAAGTTTTCAGGAGAAGGGTGCTGACCAAAAACAAAAAAAAGGAAAAAAGTCGCATTGGGTTGGGCTGTGGAGTTGTGCAATTTGGTAGTTGACTTGGGACAGAGCAAAGTTTAGCTCATGCCTCAAAGTATCCATGAGGGCCTTGTTGAAAGGCATGAAGGGTTCAGGGGAGGTATGCCCTGGCTGAAGGACCTCTGCAAGTACATCACTTTACCTCCATGGGGGGTGGTCGGAACTGTGGGTGAAGCTGGTAATTAAGGCCTTGTACATTTCCATTGCTCAAAAACTCTCCACTTGGAGGTATCAAGGGCATTGGCCTTCTGCAGGTAGTCATTGGTTCTTCTTCAGATAAGGTTGGCTAATTTCATTACCTTCATGTAAAATCCTGGTCTGAACCTTGTATTGACCCATGCAGAACAGAGAATGCAAGGGAATTAATCAGGGAGGAGGCAAATCTAGTAAAGTATGGCCTCCACAACACCAAAGCGCAGAAAGTGTACCATCAACCGGAGTAGAGCATGGTGCCAGCATCCACACCAGAGGGGGGCTCAGAGGCTCCAGATGGCGAACCCCCACTAGCAGTAATTTAGAGCGATTCAGAAAAGTTCCAAAGAGTCAGAGCATGGCTGATGGAACTTTGATCAGTGTGTGTAACTGATGACAAAAACTGATTGTGCTAGACCAAGCTGCAGCACAGTCTATGAAGTGAAACTGCTTTGGTAGGGAGATTGTGATGAGTTTGGGATGACTCCTTTGATTGTAGATGTGAATGGTCATCAACTCCACTGATAAATTGTTTTTCACCCAACAGGTGAGTGTAAGCATGGGTAGTGTGTATAGAACGAAAAGAGGCACAGTGCAATTAGAAGAATGATTTGAAGTGAAAGATGTCTGTAGCAGCCACTGGATTCCAGGGGAAGAGGGCTAGTGCATCTGAACCTACAGCACTAACTGCAACAAGCAGCAACATAAGTAACATACTCAGTTTGTAGCATGTGTGGCTGTAGGTGCACATGTTACGCAGACACTAAAACAGTACTCTCGAAAGCGGCGGTTAGTCAATGGGATGGTGCAGAGGTCTGAAACAAAGTTAAGTACAGCTTGATTAACTGGCTTGCTCCTTTAGGATTTCCACCATATTTTGTAAAGGTTTATGGAGTGGACCACGTTGCCGCTCTGCATATGCCTAGGAGTATATTCTCCAAGAAAGCCATAGCAACACCCAGTCTGCAGGTAGTCTGGCCTGCGGAAGGAAGGCATCTCTTAGCATAATAGGTTTGGATGCATTTAATAATCCATCTAGAAATGGAGTGTTCTGTGAGAAAGCGACAAACAGCTGTTTTCTCAAGTGGAGAGATCTAGTCCTGTCTACATACAAAAGAGCATTTTTAACGTCCGTGGTATGCAGTGCTCTTTCAGCTACTTAGTCAGGTTGTGGGAAAAAATACTGGGAACTCAATAGATTAGGTGGTAAGAGACCATCATGTGCAGGATTAGGTTACTTACTCTGTAAGCATCTGTTCTTGGCATGTAGAACTGTAGATTCACATGCTTTGCACTCCTGAAATCTAGTGTTGGGTCCGGATGTTTGCAATTTTTTTTCTTCCAAAGTCTTTTCCAATCACGAGGTAAGGAGATTCCTCCTTTCGGTGATAACGTGCATGGGCATAGACTCCATAGTTCCTGTTTTACCACAAAAGTGTGGGAATGGAGTAAGTGTAGTATAGACACGTCCATACATATGTAATGTGAATAACTGCAACAACCACAGGTGTCCAGGGAGGGCACATGTTAATCTACAGCTCTAGATGCCAAGAACAGATGCTTACAGAGTAAGTAACAAGTTCGATGCATAGGTGCTTTAGCTACATATGCTTTGCATGGACTGTATAGCAGAATTCTCCCGCAGCGGTAGCTTAACAGTGGGTGTTGCAGTTTGAAAAAGTGTTTAGCACTGCTTGTCCTACATTAGCTTGTTGACATGTTAATACATCCACACAATGTTTGGTTAATGCCTAAAAAGGACATAGATGCTCTTATTTTAGTAGAATGTGCTCTAGGAGATATAGTTAAAGTTCTTTTAGCATTAACATAGCTAGTCTGAATACATTTAACAATCCTTCCAGAAATGCTAGATTTAGAGATAGGCTCTCCTTTATGAGGTGGAGCAAAGGCAACAAAAGGTTGTTTGGCGAAAATCTCTTTATCAACATAATACTCTTGACAAAGTGTATGCAGAGCTCTTTCTGCTACTGAATCTGGCGAGGGAAGAACACAGGTAAATCACCTGATTGGTTAATATGGTACCCCCTTTTGTACCGCCTTGGTTAATATGGTAAGCAGAGACCACTTTTGGAAGGAATTTTCAGTTTGTACTAAGAATCACTGTCGTTATGAAGTTGAAAGAAAGGTTCCAAGGTTAATGCCTGTAGCTGACCAACACGCTTTAGTGAAGTGATGAATAATTGTGTAAAGTTCAAAAGCTGAACCCATAAGCCTTGTTCGAACAATGTTAAGGTTCCAGACAGGTGTGACCCTGGGTGGCACTCTTTTAAGGCCTTTCATAAAGCTTTAATTACTGGAAATTTGAATAAGGATAAATGTTTTTGAAGATATGCAGCTACTACTGTAAGATGTAGTTGAAAGGATGTGTAGGCCACGCCAACTTGCTACAGATACATAAAACATTTTGTATAGATTCATCTAGTGGATCAATTGTGTTACTACAATATATTACAAACCTTACATTTTGCTTCATTGCATGCCCTATTGGTGGGTCTTCTCGCTTCTTTAACAATTGTCATACTATCTGGTGGTAGATTTAAGTATCCAACTTCAGGAGCCAAATAGCTAGTTTGTGTTCCTTTGGGTTTGGATGTCCGATTTCTCCATGGTTTTATGAGACAGTTTGAATGTATGTAAAGCTTCTAGTGTGGAACTATTGAGAGCTCCAATAGTGTGGTGAACCATGGTTGACAAGCCCATGTAGGAGCCACCAGAATCAGTGTGAGATGTCTGCCTGAGTTTCCGAACCAGAAATGGAAGAGGGAGAGGCAGAAAAGCATAAGCAAATATCCCTGACCCGCTGATCCATAGGGCATTGCCTTTGAATAGAGGGTGTGGGAACCTGGAGGCGAAGTCTGGTCATTTTGAGTTCTCTGCTGTGGCAAAGAGGTCCATTTGTGGAAATCCTCATTTTTGGAAGTACTAAGAACTTGTGGGTTAAGTTCCAATTCATGTACTTGTTGCCTCATTCTGCTGAGGTAGGCAAAGAGGTTCTGTCCCTGGAAGGTGTTCTGCCAGGAGTTGAATTTTGTGATGGATTTCCCACTGACAAATTGTCTGAGAGGCGTTACAGCTGTAGTGTGCCCCTGTTTTTTGGACATTGTATATTGTCGTCATAATGTCTGTCTGGACTAGGACAACTTTCCCTATCAGATGAGGTAGAAATGCTTTTAATGCTACCTGAACTGCTTGCGTTTGTAGATAGTTTGTGACGGTTCTGTTTGGAATACTACCCAAGACCCTGAACTGTAAAATGTGCCTCCCACCCTGTGAGATGAGTAGTGAGCACGACTTTTGGAATGGGGTCGATCAGGGGCCACCTTTTTGATAAATTGTGTGTTCCACCACTGCTGAGCGATGAATGCAGCTATCTACCAACACTGCTAGCTACCCTGTGATTGATTACACCGACGTGATAAGAGTTCTTGCAGAGGACATGTCAAGTCTTGCATGAGGCACTATGATAATGCAGGACGCCATCATCCCCAGTAACTGCATGAAAATTCTGACTGGTAGATACTGGTTACTTTTAAACTGGAGTAACAGTTTGAAAATTGCGAATCCTGGCTGCATTGCGATATGCTACAGCTATTGGAGTGTTTAGTAAGGCTCCTAGATATGGTTGTACGAGTGCTGAAGATGGGATTTTTGTGCATTGACTAAATCACAACTGATGCAGAAGGCTTATGGTAGTTTGCGTGTGTTGCACAAATGTGGGATGTGTGGTTTTTATGAGCCAATCGTCTAGGCATGAGAAGACATGGATAAGCTGTTTTAGGTGAGCTGCTACCACAGCAAGGCATTTGGTGAACACACTGGGTGCAGTTGTTACTCCAAATGGAAATACTTTGAATTTATAATTATTTTTCCTATCAAAAATGAGGTATTTGCAATGTGTTGGGTAAATGGGTATATGAAAGTATGAGTCCTTTAAGTCTAGTGTGGACAAAAGTCACCTTGCTGTAAAAGCGGAAGTACCTGTTGCCGTGTGACCATATGAAAATGTTCTGATAATATGTATAGGTTTAATGGCCTGGGATCCAAGATAGACTTTAATGAAGCGTCCTTTTTGGGAAATAGAAAGTATAGTGAATATAACCCTGATCCGTGTTGTATTGGAACATGTTCTATAGCCTTTTAGTCAGAAGAGCTTGTACTTGTTTGAGCAGATGTTGGCGTTCTAAAGACAGTTTGCGAATACTGGGTGGGATATGTGGGTTGCATGTGAGCTCCATGCAATAACCATGTTTGAAAATGTCCAACACCCATTTGTCTGATGTTGATTGCTGAATGGGAAGAAACTGTTGTAATCTTCCCTCGACAGGTGATGCATGAACGGTGGAAGTGATAGCAAGTCACTGCTCGTTAATGGATGGAGGTGCGCATGTTGGTGTACCTCTACCTTTAAAATTGTTTCTTATATCCATCCTTATAGAATCCCCAAGAGAGAGGGAGAATGGTGTGTAATGTAGGCAGATGTGCCTGCATCTGTGGTATTAGTTTTTGAGCACCCTCTATAAAAGGAGAGGCAAAAGGAACCTCTCGTAGGAGACTGAAGTGCTCCCATCAATTTTGCCACTTCAGTATTTTTCCATCTTTACAAGCGATTGGTCTATTTGAGGCCCAAAGATGTTACTTATCAAAAGGTGCACCAAGAATAGATTGTTGGAACTGCTGGTTTAAAACCAGAAATTGAGCCATGCAGGTCTTCTAAGTAGAATGCTGGTGTCAACTCTAGCTGCAGCTTCTAAAGCACATCAGATAGTGCAAGAAGGGAAACTTATCTCCCATTTCTCTATTACCTGCCCCTTTTTCTTGTATTCTTCTGGGAGATATTGCAATAATTCTTCCATTATAGTGCCAGTGTGCCCTATCATATATATCGAATAGGCCTTGCTTATTGTCTATGCGTCAATGGTTGACGGATTGAGCAGCTACTCTTTTCGCTGAGGCATCTAATAGTTTTGATTCTTTATCTGGAGGTGGTGCCTCCCAAGGTTTGCGAATTTGCCCTTTGACCGGCATTAGAGACCACTACAGAATCCAAAGCAACTGGCCCATAATAAAAACTGTCAGATGGTGGGGGTTTATACTTTGTCCACCCTAGGTGTTCGGATATGTGCTCCAACTGGATCCTTAAAAATATTGTCTGCATGCCTCATCATGCCCTTTAACATAGGCAAGGACTGATGTCCTGTGTATGTTCCATTAAGTTTCAAATAGGAAAGCCTCTTTTAGGGCTTCTTTACATAAAGTCATCCCATGGTAAGTGGCAGCCCGAGCAATTAACTCCTGATATGCAGTATCATCAGGAAGGGGCGGTTTAGCTGGATGGTATAGATCCGGGTCAGTGTCTACAGGTGGGTCTACATTGTAGACATCCCAAGGATCAGGTGAGGGCTGATCATAAGTGTCATCTCCTATATCAGGAGATGTATTTGGAGAGCCCGGTGGGGATTAAAGGGTCTGAAGCTGGTATAATAGGTACTGGGGAAGAAGTTGGAGGTGTTGGAGGAATGTTATAGGACTAGTAGCCAAGTCCTTTCTCTTCGAGAGGGATTTTATATTCAGTCTCTATTTTCCTTTTGGAAGATTGTGTTACTGACTTAGTTGTAATCTGCCCAGTGTCAGGATTTATGTGAATTTTACTTTGCTTTGGATCCAGCTTTTGCTGCATTGTTCTAGAATAAGCTCGGGTGGCTTCTGTTTTAGTGCCATTTTTGGTGCAGAGCCGGCTCAGTCCTTTGTCTTTGGAGCTGGAATGTTTCGGAATCAAAGGGGTAAATTCTCTGCTTGAGCCCGGTCCAGAAGGTTAACTTGCTGTTTCGGTGCCGAGCTGGAATGCTGGGAGTTTGAATCAGTCTCCGGTTACCATGGCCTGATGGCAGTGGTGGCCTAATAGTTTGGTTGGAGTGGGTTTGGTGGGCAAAGGGGCTTGGTTACTCAAAGCACCCTGTCCAGTTGGAACGTTGTGAGACACTAGTTAGTTCTCCAACTCTGAATCGGAGCCCTGGATGGAGAAGGCCTCTTCCGCTGCAGATGCTTCTATTTCTTCTTGCTCAATACAGTCTCCGAAGATATCAGGAGCTTCCTCTATGTTCTGTCCTGCAGGTCTGAGCCAGAAGCTGTCTTTTTGGATCGGAACGGCCAATATGAGTCGCAGTCTTCCTCTTTATGCTCCGAGGAGGGACAGGTTGCAGACCTTATGAAGGTCAGTGCGTGGGTATTTGGAATGGCACAAAGGACAGAATTGAAATGGAGTCTGTTCCATCAGCAGAAGACTACGATGGATCTCAGAGTGGAAGCAGTTACAAGCTAGGACCGAAGGCCGCGGGTAGAGTTTCCAGACTGGATAATGAAAGACTTCTGAATTTTGAAATGCAGAAGGTGGAAAATGCGATCAAACACATTACTGACGGGGGAGGAGCCTAGTGCGCAACCAAGATGGCCGCGTAGGTGCGAGGCTCCCGAAGACCTCCGCGGCCTACGATTATCCTGACATTATCCTGCCCTGGATGAGGGGACTAGGTTGGTGAAGCTGAGGTGGCACCCGTTTCCCGCTTCCGAATCGGACCTCGGACACCGGAGGGAGCATTGATTGAAGTGTGCGGCCTTCCCCTTGCCGGACCCCGGATTTGCGCTGTGGGGTGATCCAGTGACAAAGTGAACAACAGCGGCAGGCAGGGCCTGGCGACTCGCGTGCCCCGCACTTTCGCACCACCTTGTCGTCTCTGCGAGGTTGGGTCGCGGAGCCCTTGGTGTTGGTGTGGTGTGGCCTTGCTGGGAGACCCTGCCTGCCTGCAGGCTGTGATCTACCCCGCTGCCCTGAGGGGGCCCCCCCGGAGCTCGTGTCTGCTTTCCTGCCCTACACGACGTGGCTGGTGCGACTGGGAGACTGGTGGCCATGGCCACGAAACAAGATGGAGATCGGGCAAAGACCAAATCGACCCGGCGCGGCGCCGTCCATCAGGCCAACAGTATGGACCGCTATACCCTCCAGAAAGGATCGCCCGATGGACCGCGCAAGTCCCCTGAGAGCCCTCCTGATGCCCCAGACCAGCCCGCAGATTTGACTCTGCGAGATGTTATGGGCGCCATTGCCGAGATGAAGGCCTCGGTGGGCCAGCGGTTTGATACACTGGCGCAGAAGATTGACTCGGTCCTCGTGGATGTTGGCCTGGTGAGGGCCGATCTTTCCAAAACCAATGACCGAGTAGAGTCTTTGGCCCACACCGCATCGGGCCTAACGACAGATGTGGCGGCCTTGCAAACAGAGGTGCGCCGGCTTAGTCGGGTGACTGCGCTAATGGATCGACGCCTGGAGGACTCCGAGAGTCGGGCACGGAGGAACAACATCCGCATTATCGAAGTGCCCGAGGGACGCGAGGAGGCGGCGGCGGATCTTTTTGTGGAGGACCTGATTGCTACCCATCTCCAGCCACGGGGGCTGAGCAAATTCTTCGCTGTGGAGAGGGCTCACAGGGTTCCCGGGGGAAGGCCGAATGTCGGAGCCCCTCCGAGACCTCTCATCGCCCGGATTTTCAATTTTCGGGATAGAGGCGCTATCCTGCAAACCTCCAGACTGCATGGACCGGTCAAGCTTGACAATATGGAGGTCAATTTCTATCCTGATTTCACCCCAGCGGTCCAGAAGCAGAGACTGAGCTTCCTAGGTGTCAAACGCCGTCTTCGGGACCTAAACCTCAAATATGCCATGCTTTTCCCGGCCAAGTTGCGTGTGGAGGTGGATGGTCGCACGCACTTCTTTGATCGTCCCGAGGCGGCCGGGGACTGGCTGGATACTCTGCCCGGGGATCGTGATCGGGGGGGCGGGGGGAGACGGCACGCTGGATCAGGACTGACGGTCTAATAATGGGCCTCACTCTGGACGAAAATGATGCCACTTTTATTTCTGCGTCAGTTTTTTGTAAGTTCCCCTCCTATGGAGGTTGTGTTGGGTCTCTTGGGGGTTCTCCCTCCTCCTTTAGGGGGTTTAGTCTAACTACATATGGGGCGACAGGCACACTGCACGTTGGGGGGGCTGTTTGGGCTCATGCAGGGGTGCAGGGAGGGGGGAGTTTTGTTGGGGTGGGTGGGTAGGGATGGCGTGTTCGTCTTTATCACAAGGCAAACGTATTATTGTGTTGGTTTTAAAGTGCTCTCCGGGGTACGAATGATGGCTTTTGTATATGATGGGGGTAGGGAACTAACTTTGTTATCCTGGAATGTGAATGGACTGGGGGACAGGATCAAACGGGGTGTGGTCCTGCAGTTTTTGAAGCGAATCTCGCCTGATGTAGTCTTTCTGCAGGAGACACACCTCATTGGTAACTCCTTCTGCGCCATGAATCGGCGTGGCTATCGCCTAGTGGCTCACTCGGGCTTTACGTCCGGCTCACGGGGTGTGGGCATCATGGTGAAGAACTCGCTCCCGTTGGAGATTGATGAGGTGCTCCACGATGATAGGGGACTTTATACGGTCTTGGTGGGAAGACTGGAGGGCAAAGTGGTTGTCTTTGTGTCAGTATACATCCCTCCGGGGCTGCAGTCGACCACCTTTGCGGACCTTGGGCGCCTTCTCCTTGGCCTTCCGGGGGGGCTTTTGGTTGTGGGGTGGGGGATTTCAATGCGGTGGTATCTGGATCTTTGGATCGTCACCCCCCCTAGGGACCTCCCCCGGGCACAGGCGTGGCTACCCGGCCTCTTAGATACATTTGGATTAGTGGACTGCTGGCGTTTAAAACACCCCGCGCAGCTGCAGTATACTTTCCACTCGGGAGCCCATGGTAGTCTCTCACGACTAGACTATGTCCTTGTCCCGGCGGCCTATGTTGGGAGGGTGGGAGAGGTACGCCATTTGCCACGGGGTATTTCGGACCACTCCCCGCTCCTACTGCACTTTGATGTCTTTCCGAGGGGTGAGGGTAGGGTGGTCCCAATCAATCCTTGGTACCTGCGCGACCCCTCCATTCGCGCTGCATTGATTAAATCCCTTCAGCGATATTTTGATGAGAATGTGGGGTCTGTGCCTTCGGCCATACCGCTATGGGAGGCTTTCAAGACAGTACTCCGAGGGGAGGCCCTATCCCTTATTACCCATGCCCGGAGGCGCGAGCGGGAGGAGGTGACCCGGATGGAGGCTGAAATAGCAGAGTTGGAGGGGAATTTAGAAGGTGGGGTGACGGATGCTGCATTACATGTCCTCCAACTCAAGCAGGCGGCCTACAGGGCCCTCGTCACGGAGGCGGCCAGGGGCCTCAGTAGAGAGCAACAGGGGCGTCTGTATGATGTGGGTGATAAGGCTGGTAAACTTATAGCGTGGTTGGACAAAAAAAGAGAGCGAATCGTGTGGTCCCGCTGATTGAGAAAACGGATGGTGTTTGTGTAACTGAGCCAGAAGAAATTGTCTCCTGCTTCGCGGATTACTTCCATGGGGTGTATTCCCCGGTGTCTCCCTGCTCGGAAGAGGATTCCCTTGCCCTGCTCCGTGATATCGCGCTGCCCTCCCTTTCCGGGGAGGACAGGGTGTTGTTGGACGCCGCTCCCACCTCCGACGAGATCGCCCTCGCCATACGCTCGGTCGCTTCCGGCAAGGCCATGGGTCCGAATGGTCTCCCTATCGAGTTGTATAAGTTACGACCGGATACGCTGGCTCCCCACCTCCGGGCTATGTTCCTGGCGGCACACTCGGTGGGCTCCCTCCCGCCGGACCAGCGTCTGGCTACAATCGTGGTCATCCACAAGGAGGGGAGACCTCGGGACCGGGTTACATCCTATCGGCCCATTTCGCTGCTGAATGCGGAGCCCAAGATTCTCGCTAAGGTACTGGCCAATCGGCTGGTCGGCGTGGTGAGCGATTTGGTTTATCAGGACCAGTCTGGCTTTATTCCTCATCGCAACACAGCCCTTAATCTGCGGCGTTTGCACGGTGTGCTCGCACGTGCCCAGTTTATACGGGAGCCGGCCATTTTGGCGTCCTTAGACGCCACCATGGCGTTTGACACGCTTGAATGGCCATATATCTGGGCGATGCTTGCGAAGTTTGGATTTGGCCCAGGGTTCATCAGTTGGGTCAAATTGCTATATTCGGGCCCATTGGCGCAGGTGGTGGTGAACGGAAGAGTATCGGCTCCGTTTGAGCTGGGCCGGGGCACTCGACAGGGCTGCCCCTTATCGCCGCTCCTCTTTGCACTTGCCTTGGGGCCCCTGGCGGAGTGGCTGCGGTGGGAGCCTTCCATCCGTGGTCTCCGCTGGACCCCCGAGTATGAGGACCGCGTATCCCTATACGCTGATGACATCCTCTTGTACCTAGCTTCCCCACGTAAATCACTCATAGTACTAGTTGATGTTCTGCATTCATTCGGTCGTAACTCCGGTCTGGTCATCAACTGGGCTAAATCGTGTGTCTATGTTCTCTCTGGGGAGGCTCCTATCCTCCCGCGAGGCTGTCCGATCAAGGTCGCCCCGCAGGGCTTTAGGTACCTGGGTGTCTTCATTACTCTGGACCCGGAGGCTCGGTATGATCGGAACTTGCTTCCCCCCCTCCAGCGTTTGAAAGAGGATGTCGCGCGCTGGCGGCGTTTGCCGCTTTCGCCGCTCGGCCGGGCGGCATGGTTTAAAATGATGTCGTTGCCGCGTTTCCTATACGCGTTGCAGAACACGATGGACCTCATCCCAGCGCGCTACTTCCGCGAAGTGGAGAGTTTGCAGCGCCGCCTGTTCTGGGACGGGAGGCCACGTATTGCCCTGGCTAAGCTGACGCTCCCCTGGTATGATGGGGGGGGGATTGCCCTCCCGGATATTAAACGGTATTATTGGGCCTCCCAGCTAGCTGCAATTAATCAGGGCCTATATGGGCCAGCCTTAAACCCGGCGTTTGAAATGGATAGGATGCTACTTCCAGGTGGTGACTATAATCGAGCGCTCTACTCTAGCGCGCCCGACGCTCGCCTGACGGGCCCCACGCGTGTCATGGTGCGAGTGTGGCACGCGGCCAATGCTGCAATGGGGTGGAAGGACCGTTTGACCTGGGCGTCACCACTATACGCATCTGAGCGGTTGGGCTCCTTGTGGACCTCGAAGGGCTTTGAGAAGTGGGATTTAATAGGCATCAGCAGAGTGGGGGATCTCTGGACGAGGGGAGGATTTAAAACGTTCGAGATGCTGCAGACGGAATTTCAGCTGCAGGGCAGCGAGTACTTTCGGTACTTGCAGGTCCGGCATGCGCTGGGCTCCGTCTTTCCGGACGTTGCCTCCATCCCGGAGTGCTCCCCCCTGGAGGATAGAGTGCTGGATGGACACGTCCCTGACAGCACGATCTCACTGATCTACAAAAAACTGATCAACGATCGCTCAGACTTGCTGACTGCCCTTCGTGAGGCTTGGGTAGCCGATGGGCTGGAGCTGGACGACGAGGACTGGATCTCCGCGGTGGCCTCCCCGAAAGAGGTGGCCATACCGGCTCGCCTTCGTTTCGTCCAGCTCAAGATACTCCACAGGGTCTACATGACGGGGCCAAAGCTCCTGCGTATGGGCTATGCTGAGGACGGTTTGTGTAAGCGTGGGTGTGGTGCGCTGGGGACTTTTCTGCATATCCTTTGGGAGTGCCCGCAAGTGGAGGGGTTCTGGCGAGGTGTGCATGAGGTGCTGCGAGTGGTCACGCATGTGGCGCTGTTGCCCGAAGCGAGGAGATGCCTGTTGAATGTGTGGGAGCCTACCGATTACTCGGTGCCGCAGACGTGGTGGGTGACTCTGGGGTATATGGTTGCCAAGCGTGATATTGCCCAGCTGTGGGGATCCCAGAGCCCCCCGACTGTCTCGGCCTGGAAGGAACATATGGATTGGTGCATGTTTCGGGAAAAGGTGGTGTATGTGGAGAGAGGTAAGCCTGCGACATGGGTGAAAGTGTGGGGCCCCTGGAACGCCTACCGCGGGGGAATCTGTGCTCCACCCCTATTGCCTGATCCGTCGCCGGCCCCGTCCCCTTAGCCAACTCATCCCCCCGGTACCTGGGCATTAGGTGTCCCCAACCCTAGTTCTGATCTCTCCCCCCCCCCTTGAGATTCCTATGGATGGCTAGAATCCCCCCTCTAGGGGAGCACGTGTTGCTATTCCGCTTGAGGATTGCCTTGTGGGTTTGTTTGTGTTTGTTGTTCTTTAAATTTAAATTGGAACCGTATAATGGGGTCTGAACAGTGTGGCACGCAACGATGTTCTCTCCTGTAAATGCTCGGCCGCAGCACCATGTGTTTTTACAAGTGTATACCGTATGCTCCTTCTATTGCTAGCGGCCGGAAGGTTGTAGGCCCATACTTGTATAATTTTTTGAGTCTTGTAATAAACGGTTTAAAAAAAAAAAAGAAAAAAAAAACATTACTGACTAGGGTAAGTGAATTGCGTACAAAGGGATCCTGATTAACAGGTTATAGGAACGATATCCACTATAGATGGGTTGCGGATGTATCTAACAATACGAATCTACCAGTGATAACAGGAGGGACAATACTCCTTACCAAATTAATACATGAAGAAACACTTGTTTCAATAAGCCTTGAAAAAGTCCGGATGGACGAAACACGTGTCGGCTGTTATGTCTATGTAATGTCATATGGAAAATACAAGAAAGAAAAATAAATATTGAAAACCGAATTACATTTTGGATCTGTTTGTGGACTTTTGAATTTATATTTACTTTGACTCTGTGAATACATGTTTAACGAATACCTCTGTCTGCCTCAACAGTTTTGTGATTAATGGATCCTGATTAACTGTTTGGAATCGAAGCGCTGCAATACACGTTTGAGCCTGATAGCAGAATTTTTTTTTACAATGGATACTATTCCCATGTGAGTTACCACCAAACGGAGTCTCCTTCTCAGGACTGGAAAGGATAATGTTACTTACCCAGTAAGCATCTGTTCTTGGCATGTAGAGCTGTAGATTCCCATGCTTTGCATTCTCCTGCCATCTAGTGTTTGGTCTGGATGTTGACAAGTTGCTTTTCTTCGAAAAAGTCTTTCCTAGTCATCAACTCCATTGTTTTCCCGCAAGAGTGTGAGAATGGAGTGAGTAAGTGTAGTAGAGGTGTCCATGCATATAAATGTACAATGAATAACTGCAACTACAGGTACCCGTGTGGGCGCACGTGAATCTACTGCTCTACATGCCAAGAACAGTTGCTTACTGGGTAACATCCGTTCGAGGCATGCGTGTTGCTTAGACTACAAAGCAGTATACTCCCAAAGCGGTGGCCAACCTGTTGGTGTTGCAGTTGTTCGGAACAATGTTTCAAGTACTGCTTGGCCTACATTAGCTTGTCTTGCAAACGTATCTACACAATAGTGCTTGATGAATGTGTGCGGTGTAGACCGCATCTTTACAGATGTAAGCTATGGGGATGTTTCCTAAGAAAAGCATAGTAGCCCCTAGTTTGTGGGTGGAATGCGCACTAGGGGGTATTGGTCAAGTCCTCTTTGCATATATTTAACAATTCACCGAGCACTACCAGATTTAGAAATAGTATTGAATTTGTATGGTGGGGCAAAAGCCATAAAGAGTTGTTTAGTTTGACGAAATGGTAAAGGCTTGTCCAACATCTAAAGTGTGTATAGCCCATTCTGCCACTGAAACTGGTTGAGAAAAGAACACAGGCTACTCAGATTGATGTGAAAGGCAGATACCACTTTGGGTAGAAATTGGGGGTTAGTGCGAAGAACCACTTTGTGGAGTTGGAAAAGTAGTTCCTCTATGGTTCGTGCCCAAAGCTCACCCACTCTCCTCAGTGATGTAATAGCAATAAGGAAAGCAACTTTCCAAGTGAGAAATTGCAGTTCACATTTATGCAATGGCTTGAAGGGTGAACCCATTAGTCTGGTAAGGACAATGTTAAGATTCCACACTGGGACAGGTGGAAGTCTTGGTCGAATAACTCCAAGTCCTTCCATAACAGGTACTCTGAAAAGGGGCAGATGCTGTATATTTTGAAGTCATGCAGCTATTACAGCCAGATGTAGGTGTATTTATATGTAAGCCAATGCAGACTGCTGCAAGTGTAGTAACAAATGATATTTTGAACCGTAGCATCGGACGCGTTGAAATTATTAGAATATATAACAAACTGCTTCCATTTAGCTGTGTAGCAAGCCCTTGTACTAGGCCTTCTGGCCTCCTTAATGATGTTCATACATTCTGGTGTAAGGTTGAGATAACCAAACTCTGAATTCAGGTGCCAGATCTCTAGTTTGAGTGGTTTGGGATCTGGATGTCTTATGTCTCCATGGCTCTGTGTGAGGAGACGGTTTGAGATTTGATGAGGAACTACTGAGCTCCAACAGTAGTGAAACAAGGTTGACGGGCCCATGTGGGAGCTACTGGGATCAGTGTGATGGATGTTTGTCTGAGCTGGCAAACCTCTAGAGGAATGAGTGACGGAAAAGGGTAGGCAAATATCCCTGACCAGTTCATCCATAGTGCATTGCTGTTAGACTATGTGTGTGGATCGGATACCTGGAGGCGAAGTTTGGGCATTTCGCGTTTTGATGTGTGGCGAACAGATGTGTTAAACCTCACATTTTAAAGAATGGGAGGAAACCTTGAGGGTGAAGATCCCAACTCGTGAATCTGTGGTCCACCTGTTGAGAAGGTCTGTGATTTGATTGTTTACTCCTGTGAGGTGTTCTGCTACGAGAAAAATGTTCTGATGTATGGCCCACCTCCAAATGGCTTGTGCAAGGCGTGACAGCTGGAGTGTCCCCCCCGTTTCTGTATGCAATACATGGCGGTCATATTGTTGGTGCGAACTCGGACAGCTTTGCCTGCAAGGTGAGTCTGGAAGGCTTTCAACGCTAGAAATACTGCAAGCAACTCTAGATGATTTATATGAAGTTGCTTTTGCTTCTGACTCTGCAAACCTTGAACTGTGTGAGTTTGGAAATGAACTCCCCAACCAGTGAGCGATGTGTCTGCTGTTAGCACTGTGTGGAACTGGGGCGATGAATGATCACCCTTAGGATAAGTTTTGTGGGTACCACCACAGCAGAGGGCGAGGAGTGTGGCCGTCCACCACTAGAGCAGATAAGTCAGACTAATTACTGACGTGCTAAGAATTCTGGAGGACACATGTGAAGTCTGGCATGGGGAAATATGATGCACGCCACCATCATTCCCAGCAGTTGCCCGTTTACTCTAGCTGGAAGTGACCGGTCGGACTGAAACCGTTTAGAACCTGAATATATTGCAGATTCTGGCTGCATGGAGACAGGCTAGAGCTTTCAGTATTGAGTGGCTCCCAAATAGGTTTGTGTTAAGAGGGTTGGAGATGGGACGTGTACACATTCAGTGTGAACCCCAGACTGTGCAGTAATTTGTGTTAAATGTGCGAGACACTTTGGGTAACAACTGCCTTTGATGAGCCAGTCGTCCAAGAATGGGAAGACATGAATTATGCGGTATTCGCAGGTGAGCAGCGACTATTGCCAGGCATTTGCTGAATACTCTGGGAGAAGAGGTGACTCCGAATGGAAGCACTTTGAACTGGTAGTGTTCTCCTGCTACTACACACCCGAAACATTTGGGATGAGCGGGATGTATTGGAATATGGAAGTTTGCGTCCTTCAAGTCTAAAGTGGACATAAAGTCGCCTTGCTGTAGGAGTGGGAGCACTTTAAGCATGAACATATGAAAGCAGTCTGATTGAATATATTGATTTAGCTCCTTGAGGTCTAGTATAGGCCTGAGAGAGCCGTCCTTTTTGGGTATGAGAAAGTACAGGGAGTACATGCCCGATATTGTAATGGTACAGGCTCTATAACTTCCATTTGAAAGAGTGAATCTTGTTCGATATGTAAACGCTCCGGTGAGTGAACGTGGATGAATGCTTGGGGGGGGGGGGGGGGGGGGGGAGGGGGGGGGGGGCGGATTGGGATTGTTGTCGAGGCAACCAGATTGGATCATTTCTAGAACCCATCTGTCTGAAGTTATTTTATGCCAGATGGGGAGGAATTGAGAAAGACGTTCCCCGACCAGTGTTGAATGATCGTGGGGATGGGGAGGCAAGTCACGGTTGAGGATGAGGTGCGGAACCTTTACTTCTTTACCTCTAAATCCGCTACGAAAGTAGCCTCTTGAAGAGGATGTCTGTTACCTTTATAGGATGTAGAGGTGTCTGTAGATCTGTTTTTAGAGCCCCCTCTTTAGAAATGCCGAAAAGAACTCCGATTGGAAGGGGACTGTAAGGCTCCCCTAGATTTTGCAACGTCTATGTCCATCTTCTCTAAGGAAGTGTCAACAGGACCAAAAAAGGCTTTATCAAAAGGTAAGTTTACGATAGAGGCCTGTACTTCGGGTTTAAACCCTGAAATTAAGACACGATGCCTTCGTAGCAAGACACTGGTGTTGATTGCATGCACCGCAGGGTCAGCTGCATCTAAAGCTCTAATAGATTTTCAAATTGGCTTGCCTTCCTGAACTAGGTTGTGTGCCTTAGACTTATGTCCACGAGGTAGAAATTGGAGCAACGCCTCCAATTAGTCGTAGTGTGTGGTTGTATCTAGCCAAGAGAGCGTGGGTATTGGCACTACGCCAATGTTTAGCTGCCCGCGCAGCTCCTCTTTCTAGGGGCATCTATTACTTTAGATTCCTTGTCAGGAGGAGGGGCATCAGATGTTTGAGAGTGACTGTTTACAGGCATTAGAAACCACTAAAGAATCCAATGGTAATTGACCTTCGATATAAACTGGGTCTGATGGTGCAGATTTATACTTATCCATTCTTGGTGTAAGGATTCGTGCGCATCTGCATGTTTTAGCATACCTTTAAGCATAGGCAGTGTGTGAGTGGATCTTTGGGAAGAGCTTAGTGTCTCAAAGAGAAAATCCTCCTCAAGGGACTCTAAGAAGCTTAACTCCATGATATTCAGCAGCCCTATTTTTTTTGTCTATATACCCTATATTACCAGGTGGAGAGGGTTTTGTAGGGTACCAGTCTGGATCATTATCTGTTGATCTGTTATGATCGTTCCACAGATCATGACTATCTACCCCAACATACGGATTGTTGGGGGATTGTGGTGGTAGTGAATTTGTGGGAGTTAATAAATGTGTGTCAAGAGGTGGTAAAGGAGGAGAGTGATTAGCATCATGTTTTCTAAGAGGAATGTGGTAAGCGTCCTCAGTTTCTGGTTTGCGTTTCAATGGCAATTTTGTTTGAATATGTCCAGTTTTGGAATGGATGACTAGTTCCTTGTGTCGGGTCCGGGTCTGAAGGCGGGACGTCGAAACGAGGCTCTTGATAAAACGGCTCCTACTCTATCTTTCGGTGCCAATATTTTCAGCACCGATGTTTTCGGCACCGAAGTAGTCTGATCCAAGGATGGTTTCAGTACCGAAGGAGTGGACTCCGAAACATGCTTTGGTTTCAATGCAGATTGTTTCGGCTTGGTGCCCAAATGTGGCAGACTCGATCCTGAGCCGGAAGGCTTTATTATTAGTGTCAGTGCTGGGCCCGAAGGCAGGGCATCTGAAAAGTGTTCATGGTGCAGAACTTGGCCCAAAGGCAGAGGAGGGCCCAGGGCCTTTTTCTTGGGCAGTGGTGGAGTTTTGGGCAGGGGAGGATCTGTACTCCTGGTACGCTGACCCAGCAGAATCTCCTAGTCTATGCCAGTCTGCTTCGGACATGGAAATGAGCTCCTATTCTTACTGTGCTCCTCATGAGTTGCCGATGTCTTGCTCGGAATCTTCTCCGAAGGTATCTAGAATGGAGCCAATGTGTTGCATTTCATGACGTTGAGCCAGACAGTCACGGAGCGCATTTGTGGATCGGAATGATTTGCACATGTTGCAGTCTAGTTAGTCGTGCTCTGGGGAGAGGCAGAAGCTGCACATTTCGTGAGAGTCTGTGCGCGGGTACTTGGTGTGGCACCGGGGACAGAATTTAAATGGTCTGTTCCATCAACAGATGGTTTGACGCAGCTTGGCCCGACGGCCTTCCACAAAGTTTCAGACCTGTAACATTGCTTCCCAAAATTTTTCGAAGTACAAAATACAGTTGAGGATAAGTGTATTGCGCACAGAGGGGCAACCTGTGGAATGGTTTCAAACCGGAGCAGCGCAATACATGTCCGAACCCAATGACGGGGGGGACCCCCCCCCCCCCCCCCCCAAACAATGAAGTAGATGCCCCTGAGCACCATCACTGAAAAGAGTCTCCGCCTACCCCGTGACTGCAAGTTGTTTTTCTTCGAAGTAGTCTTGACAAACATTTGTACCCAACACTAGATGGCAGGAGTATGCAAAGCATGTGATCTACAGCTCGCATGCCTCAATCAGAAGGGTTCTTCCAAGCTTAACGCCTGTAACTCACCAACTCTCCTCAGTGATGAGATTGCAATTTCTCTCATGGAAGGTCGCTTTCTCATTGCCAAGGGCACTTCTGCAATGGTTCAAAAGGTGGACCCATGAGGCTTGACAACAAGGTTGAGATTCCATACTGGGGTAGAAGGAATCCTTGTTGGTATTGCTCTTTAATCCTTCCATGAAATCTTTGATTACGGGGACACTAAATAGTAACAGATGTTGTCTGTTCTGCAAGTACGCAGCTACCCCTGCAACTTGCAAACAAATTGAGGTTTCTGAATGGTGAGTGCCTGTAATTCACCTACTCTCCTAGCCCAAGTTAAGGCTAGCAGAAGAGCCACCTTACAGGAGAGAAATTTCAAGTCTGCCCGATGATTAGGTTCAAAGGGATGCGACATGAGCTGGGTGAGAACCAAATTAAGGTGCCAAAGAGGCAGCAGAGGCTTGACTGGAGGGAAAACTCTAAAAAGGCCCTTGCGAAACGGTTTAATTATCCTTGTCGACCAGAGGGAAGGACTAGAAGAGGAGTCTGAAGTGAGAGATGGCGGCAAGAACTTGAGTGAGCAACCCCTGCTTTCGCTAACGAAAGGATGCAAGGAAGAACTTCATGCGGTGCAGACGAAAGGTTGAATGTCCTTCTGGCACGAAAGGCAGAAATGCTCCACTTTAGCCTGAGAAAGTAAGTCTCTACATTCTGCCAAAAGTATGAATTGTAAGGAAGGCATAGAGACCATCTGTTGCTGATAGACCTCTTGATAAACCTAAGGGAGGATCATACTGCTGCTCCTCCACGTATTCTTCCTCAGAGCCTGTGTCCTGGCAGTTAACGTGCAATTGAGACGGGCTATTTGCATACCCATACGGCCCATCATCTTCCTCAGATCCCTCCTCTTCAAGGAGTGCAGGTGGTAGAGGTGTCACCCTCCTGGGTGGGAAGTCATCTCAGGGGTAATATGGCGCTTCCTGATAGTAATTGCAATGTTTCCTCTCGAAGATTATGCAAGAGTCTTCGATGAAGACATGAACACCATAGATGGTCCAGTCTGAGATAGTCGTCACCACTGCAGATGCTGCCGTACTCGTGGTAGAAGTGGTTGCCATAGTCACCACCACCATCCTCATCGACACCGAAATAGTAGACGCCATCGTGGAGGACAGTTGCCACCACTGCAGATCCCACAACCAGCGTCGATGTAGTCTATGCTGAACCATGCAGCGTAGGCGAAAGACTAGGAAATCCCCGTCGACTGAGCCAGAACTGAAGGGGACTTGGACTGTACCTTTGAAGTCTTAGTCAAAGGAGTCGTTGACAGCGTAGTCGACAAATGAATTTTCTTCAGACTTGAGGGCTTTTTGAAGTCCTTTGGAGCTGCAGGAGAAGAAGATGGAACTGAGCTGGACTTTGTCTCTGATGTCACTCCTGCTGATAGTCCTTCCCTCTCCTTTACACCTCGGTGAGGAGATGTGCTAGGACTACGCCTTTCAGACCTAGGAGAGATTTTTTTCGATGCTTTACTGGGACAGTCTATAGAAGGTGGAGAAGACCTACCCCTTTTCACAGACCTAGAAGATGAAGCAGAGGAGGCCTCATCACTATCACTGTAGACTGGCTCCTTACTGGACTTAAGCTTCTGGAGCCAGGTCGAGACGCCCCTCATGGTCTTGCAAAGATCTCATTGAGAAGGTCTGGCATATCTTACATTGTGCTGCCTTATGGTCTGGGTACAGACAGTAAATGCAATCCGTGTCCTCCACATAAAGTCTTAGCACAGGTTGCACACGCTTTAAAGAGGGCTTTCTTCTTGTCAGACATTTACATGTAGTCCAACCAGGTCTTGTAGAAAAACAAGTGAAAAAACTCCCTTGTACAACGTATGGTAGAAAATTGGAGGTTCTCTCAGAAAGGTTCTAGAGGGTGAGGCTAATCTGGTTGTTCATTTTATTTGGTCTTTTACAAAAAGGTGGATATGCTACAAAATAGAATGGTCCTAGGAATGGTTTTTTTGCAATGGTTTCTATTGCTATTTTATGTATACCGGGGACTCCTATCTCGACAGGGAACGATTCAAGCACGGCAATCTATGAAAGTTCCAATACCAGAGTAAATTTGCCTTTGTTTCAAATAGAGGTAACTAAAGCAACTACATCAGCTGTCCTGTGGACAACAAGGAGACAGTCAGCTCCTTGGGTGGACATGGAGTAGATTCTAATCCAGTCTCAAGTGTACAACACACTAGATTTTGCAGATCCAAGCACAATCTGGCATCCAGTGTAGTTGAAGGGGTGCAAGCTGCTCACATAATCCTCATGTGACATATCCTAAAACCCTTGGACTAAGTCTGAAATGTAGCCGAACATGCCCTCCAGACTCTTGTAGTATTGATATTGAGGAGGAAGCCGATATCTATATTTTGAAGCCATTGCATTTCCATCTGTTCAATGGAGGAACACATTGGTTGAAGTGTGAATGGTGTTCCCTGCATCTCTATAGCAGAGACACACCAGAAGAAGCTGGCATTGCCTTAAAGACCTGCAGCATAACCTTCAAAGCCTTCATTTCCTGCAGGGTCACTGATGGCCTAGTAACTCTGGTCACATCAGGACCACTCTTGGCCTCAGACTCATAAGAGGCCAGTGGGGTTGGGTCCTCTTTAACAGTTCAGTTTGCCTGTTCTGGAGTGTTCACAGAATGAATGTCAATTTGTCCTTACACCAATAGCCCAACTCCGACTTAGAGACTTTGTGCAGGAGTGGCAATACAATCTGGAGCAGGCACATCCTCAACCTGAAGCTGCATCACCATTTTAAGCAAGACCTTGTGCTATGTTATGTAGAGTTTTGCTTCCAAAATCTTTTAGGAGCATTGGAGTGAATGGAACCCAGGCACCACAAACGTGGCATTTACTTACTGCATTCATGGCATGCTATTCAGGCAGTGTGCCAACTCAACATTTTTTAAGGAAGCCTCACTGGCCACCTGCAAATCAGTCTTGAAACCTTCATAAAAGTGCTGAACATACTGGCTCTAAATATCAGGTAAGATTTTAGTTTCAGTGGTGCTGGAGAGTTAGGCCACTAATCACAATGTTCCTGAAACCTCCTATCCTTAGATTTAAATCGAGCCAAGTTGGTCAGTCTATTGTTCCACACCCACAAAATTATCTTGCTGGATTTTCTAACTGCTTGTAGGTTATCTGCTAGGCCTAGGAACTGCTAGCAGAATGTTTTTATAATCCTTTACAGGCTCCAGGCAGGGGATCTTATTCAGTTTTCCCCTATCTGGAGCAGCCATATGGGTAAAATATTCAACTACTGAAAAGGTCCCGAAAACATCTAAAAATTACACAAAGATAAAAAGGCATCAAAAGCAGGAATCAGGGGGCGTGGTCTCGCCAGGAATGGAGTAGGACGCAGGTCGTGGCCGCTCCGGGCCGCTGCTGTTATCAACTGCCACTTACAGCGGTGTGACGGCGACACTCGGACCGGGGACACAACCCGGGGAGAGCGGAACACTGGGGGCACCAGCCTAGGCGGTCGGTGGTGGCTGCAGAGGCCGACTTGCACCGCACGGACGAGGAGGGCGCCGGCCGGGCAGGCCGCCATTTTCTTTTCACCCGATCTGCGCGCCCGGAGCTGGGCGAGCCCAGAACGGAGGAGGCGTCGAGCTGGTGGCTGCTGCAGAAACCTTGCCGGAGGGCACCGACAGTAGTGGACCCCGGAATGCGTGAGCTGTGGGAGTGACGACTTCGAGACCCGAGTGGAGGCGGTGATCCCCGGCGTCTGGACCTGGGAGGCCGGGACGCTCCCGGGTGCGCTGGGGGCTCGCAGCGGGCCCGGCGGAGGCTGCCTACGGCGTTGGGTGAACGGAGCGACCCGAATTTGAGGAGGGAGAGTGGCGGCTGCCTGAGGGGGACGCCTGGCTGGCTGGTGCGACTGGGGGCGCGGTGCGGTGGCTGAAGAGCGCTGTGAGAAGTTGGCCTGATGTATGATTTCACTAGTTCTAGTGTACACCTTATATCAGTCCAAATACCCTTATGGTGATTGGTTGTAAAGTCAACCTTATAGACCAGCTATCCTAGTGGTAGCATGGACAAGAGCAGTCTTAGGCTAAACTCTGAATGGCATGTGAAGCCAGCTGTAATACCATATATAATACCTTGAATACCAAATGAAAGGACACCACAACAGATATATATATAAAATAAAGTATATTTATTCTAGTCAAACCCTCAGCACTCTTTATGAGATTAGAGGTAAGTACAACACAGTCTTATTTATGCATACATTAAGTCACACAGGTAAGTAATACAGTTGGGCCCTAGGGGCCACGCAAACCATATACTAAGTGGTATAAGGACCACTGTCACGGAAATAGGATAGGCCTAGGCAATCGCTGGGGCTACACTATACTACCAAAGGTTAGGAAGTGGGAGGCCCACGGGATTCAGGTGCAGAGTGGAAACTCACGCGTAATGCGTATAGTCGATAGAAATAGTACAGTTTAGAAATAAACAGTTTAAGGACACTTCTGGTATAGCTAGAAAGTCGAGACTCGGAAACTAGACCCTAGGATAGTCACTACCCTTGTGAGCACCGAAGCACCCAAGTTACCTAGCCCACGGGCTGCGGGTGCATAGGTGTGAACTTGCGTCGGGTTTCGTCGTGGACTTCTATGGATGCCTGAAGGAAAGTTGCTGACAGGCAGTCCGTGAAGAGCGTCCGGTGGATCCCAAGGCTGGGATCAAGAAGAGAGGGGACCTGCAAGCAGAAGGGACAGAGTCAAGGTCACTAGCCAGTGACCACGTGGAACCAGGAAGCAACCAGGCGAGGTCGTGAAGATTGCAGGTGAAGGTGAAGCTTGTCGCTGCAGCCACGAGGACCAGGGAACGTCGAGGACGACCAGGACCAGGCGGCGAGCTGTCCCACGAAGGCTCTTGCTGTCGGCGGCGGCGAAGTTGGACTAGGACTCACCAAGCCTTGGCAAGCGGAACCCACAAAGAACGGAGGACTTGCTTCTGGTGCAGACCAGGAAGGTCTGGGGTGCTTCTCTTTTGCAAAGAAGCAGGAGCCAGTCTGGAGGAGCCAAACCAGCGGTGAAGATTACAGGATGCGTCGTCACAAAGGCCACTAGCCAGCGGGCAAGCAACCGGACATACGCTGCAAGCAGGAAAAATGCAGAAGGGCCCCACGCAGGACTTGTGGAGTGTGGGGGGCTGATCTTCGGTGCAGATGGTGGTTGGGGCTTCTCAATCCCCGGTGCACAACTTCGAGGGTGCCTCAGAAGCTGCGCTTGAAGATACTAGCCACGTTTCCCAGGTAGCCGGTCCCACGTCTCTCGTCGCCTCCATGGATCTCAGCTCTGCTGTGGATGTGGATCAGGGTCGGAGAAGTCTGGAAGTCAAGGCTCTGGTCGGGATCTGCAGTCAGTTCCTCGTAGAACTTTAGCAAAGCAAAGGGTAGTCTCTTGATGGTGCCTGTTTGCACAGGGTAGCCACTCCTTGGCCACAAGGGAGATTCTTCAGTCTTCTTCTTTCGTCGAATGTCGAAGGTCCAGAGTTTGTTCAAGTTGCAGGTTCAGGATAATCTAAAGTCCTGGGGCCCAACTCGCACTCTTATACTAATCTGGGGGGCTGGGATACCTGCTAGGTCATGCCTTATGGGTGGGACCTGGGAGGGGGTGGTTACACCCACTTCCCTTTGGCCAGTTTCGCGCCAGAGCTGGGGCTGGAGTGCCCCAGCACTGGTTTGAACTGGACTATGCAAGGAACACCTTGTGTGCCCCAGGCATGTCTCATTCCTTTCAGTCCACCCTGCCCCAATACACTAAAGGCTGTCTGGGGAGGTGCTAGCACCTCCCCAAGCAGGAAACCTATTGTCCAGGCCTCCCTGGCTGGGATCACTCCCAGCAGCAGGAGGTCAGACTTGTGTCGTGGCAGCAGCATCCATTTTGTGATGCTGAGGCTTTTGGTCAGAGGCTAACAGTAAAGTATGATTTTAACATGTCTTTCCCTCTAGAAGGGGGGAATAATATCCTCATGTCCAGAAATGGTATGGGGTATTATTCCACAGTGTTAGACACCTTACACGACATGTTTCGATAAAGCCAAACCATAGTTACCATAACCGTTTAAGATTATAAGGCACTTTGAGAGTATATGGTAGGCTAGATCATAGAACAGCTATAAGGACATGGTTCCGAAAGCTGCAGACAGGCTCAGCTCATGCTAGAGCACCATCTCACATGTTACCAAGCACTCTGCCTCCAGGATTGTTAAGGCCTGCCATAGGATAGGTACACATGGGTCTATATATAAGGGTAGATATAGGCATACTATATCTAAGCAAGGGGTGATGACACGACCTTGCCCCAGCCGAGTGATCAGCCAGTTGTGTCTGATTGGAAGGCCAGACCAGGGGTGGCATAATACATGCTGCAGCCCCTGGGAGGCCTAGGGTACACCTATGCCCTGGGTACCTAGGGTACACTGTACAGGGTCCAATAAGGTGATCCTTACCAATTGGGAATGTACCTAGTGTACATGGAGTCCATTTTAAAGAGAGAGCAGACAGCCTGAGACCCTGAATGGCAGGATCTCAGGCCAACTAAGTCGAAAAACCAGCTAGACACTAGGCAAAAAGTTGGGGGGAACCATAGTCAGATATCCACCTTCCTACAAGCGCCCGCCGCCATTTTGTCTGTTACGTGGATGCGGCCTGGAGGAGAAGTTGGCGTACGAGGCGGCCTGGTGTGGACGGCGGCTGGGGAAAGCATCGCCCCTGGTGAGCCGGGCTCTGGTGAACTATCGCTGGCTGTCTGCTGGCCCCCTACCCTGTGCGGATGCTGGGAGTGTCCGGTGCCCTACCTCACTGCACCCCAATTGCCACCTGCTACACTGCACCCTGGAGACCTGCGATTACCGGTGCTCGGGGAAGAGCTGAGAGGCGTGAGCGAGCTGCCGGTGCGGGGCAAAGTGGATCACGGAGCCTTGCACTGCTGCGCTGTCCATGGGGGTTGCTCTGGGACCCTCGACCAGGTGACGACACCGCCGTACTGACGGCCCGACTTGAGGCCTAATTGAGGACGGCGGGAGGACGCCTCTGCCTGGGGCGCTGTGGCCTGGATCTGCTTGGAGCCTGCCCGGGCTGTCAGGGGCGGGGAGAGAGGCTAGATTCCGCATGAAGGTGCCCCCCGGGCCCGGCTGATGGACTGATCGGGGCCCCACCTGGTGGACCGGGACTGGAGCGGCGAGCCGTCGAGTGCTCCGGCGCCCCCACTGCACCCCCCCCCCCCGTTCGACTGAGTTGGTGGGACCTCTCTTGGGGGGCAGGTTGACTGTCCGACAGCCAGGCACCACGCAGTGGTTTGAGAACCTGACGCTTCCCTTTCCCGGCTGCGCAGCATCTGGAGGGCCCTTTGGAACGGGGCCCCACTGCCATTACTGGACTGCGTAGCCCAGTGGCCTGCGTTTTACGCTGAGTGTGCGTTCAAGGGTTCCGGGGTCCCTGCTCCTTCCCGTTGAGACGCTGCCCTCTGACACTCTTGCAGCATGACACGCACGAAGCCAGGGAAGGAGCCGGCCGCGGCCCCCAAAGACGCCTCGGTCAGGGACTTGTGGAGTAAGCTGAACGCGCCATCGACGAGTGCAGCATTGTCGGACCTTGGGGCCTCTGCAGCACCAGTCACACAATCCTTCATGGCGTCGTTCATGCAGGAGCTCAAAACGGAAATTGGATCACTTTGCACGGAGGTCCAGGCCTGTGTCAAGGAGCTGCGGAGAGATGTGGGGGAGCTCGGTGGCCGGGTCGACGACTTGGAGAAAACCTTGGTCGCACGTACGGAAGACCAAGAACGCCTATGGCAGCGGCTCGCCACTCTCGAAGAACATGTCGAGCTACAAATCAAGCAAGAAGATTTGGAAAATAGGGGGCGCCGGAACATATGCATACGGGGGGTGCCAACTGGAGCAGAAGGAGCGGACATCATGTCATTCGTGGCGGACCTGCTCCAGAATATCCGAGGTGACGATGACACTTCGCCGCCCACCTTGGACCGTGCGTATAGGGTCTCTGGACCGTCTGGAAGGCCAGGACTCATCCCCGACATCTTGACATGGGTCCACTTCGTCGAGAAAGAAGCCATTCTCAAAGCGGCTAGAAGCAAACCTGAAATCCTCTGTGGGGGCAAGCCCATCCAGCTGTTTCAAGACCTGGCCCCTAATACCCTCCGGCGGGACTTCCGGCCCATTACGGACAAGCTGAGGGAGCTCAACATTCGATATCAATGGGCCCATCCCTTTGCCCTCATGTTCCAGTGGGAATCTAAGCGTCGTGTGCTGCGTTCCTATCGAGAGGTGGCCAAGCTGCTTCAGATCCCAGACTCCCCGCCGGCTAGCCCCTCGCGTCGACCTGCTAGCCTCCGCGTCCCTCTGAAGCCGCAGTGGTCCACGGTGCGCCGCCCTAGGCACCCCTCCTCGCCGGATGGCAGCCGATCCTCCCGGGACAAGCAAGACATCATAGAGCACATAAAATCCCTGGAGGGCGGCCCGTCCCCATCTGGATCCCAAGCGCTCGCCTCCAAATGAATGATTTCTTGGTGGTACCTCCTCTCTGGTGGCAGCTTGGGCACTGAGATGGCTGTGGGCATGGACTACCTGTGGCGGCCCTGGTCTTACCTCTCACGGCGCACGGGATGTTCCCCTGGGGGGCGCACGCCTGCCTAGTCTCTGGCGCGACACCTGTACTGCTGCAGCGGTGGTCCGGAGCGGATCCTCGACATCATGGACCCACAGATAAGCGATGATTAACCCCCACTCCTATTTCTGGGAGAGTGACATCTCCAGGACAGCCTGTGCCATTGTGCCTGGCTACTCCCTAGACTGGAATAGGTCTTGCTGGCCCTGTTGGCCGATTAAGTGTTCTGGTTGTTTTTCTTGCCATGTTACCCTTCTCTCCTTTCCCTCTCCGTCAGTATCCTTTTGGTGGTGGGGGGGGGGGGGGGGGGGGGGGGGGGGGCGGGGGGACTCAAGACAGAGGAACGGCAGCATGAAAGATGCCTTGCTAGTGGTTCTGTCAATGACTGACTCGCCTTCTTGGAAGATGGTCTCCCTCAATGTGAAAGGGCTTAATTCACCCAATAAGACACGCCAAATATGGAGCTACCTGCTCCTGCAGAGCCCGGACGTAATTTTCCTCCAAGAAACCCACCTTCTCAAATCGGATGTGGCACGAATGGCGCACCCCCGCTTCCCCCACCAGTTCTGGTCCTCGGCCAACACTAAGTCAGCGGGAGTAGCCATCCTTTGTAGGGCGGGGTTCCTCCGGGGAGACACTAGGGTCATCAGAGATGCTGAGGGTCGGTTCTTGCGGGTGGAGCTCCGGAGAGGGAATCACCCACTCACTGTGTAATATTTATTCCCCCAACCAGGGTCAGGATGCCTTTCTACGCGGGATCATTAGGGAACACCTTGAGCCAGTAGACACCGACATCATAGTTGGAGGTGACTTCAATTTGGTGTGGGACGGGGAGATGGATCGCTGTGGGGGGGCTTTCCACGGGACGGGGGCTATGTCTGCGGCGGTGAAGAGCTCCCTTACTTCCTTAAGCTTGGTGGACACCTGGCGGTACTACTCTCCGGGACTGCGGGACTACACCTTCTACTCCCATGTACACCGCTCATACTCTCGCATCGACCCTCTTTGCGTCGCACTCTTTGCTTAAAGACATCATATCGGTGTCCCACTCCAACATTTCGATCTCAGACAATGCTCACGTGGAATTGCTTATACGGGAGTGTTCCACTCACCTGATGCGACTGAGCTGCTGGAGATTCCCGGACCACGTCCTTCGCGACCCGGTGGATAGGGAGGAGGTCCAGGCGGCCATCCTGGCGTACTTCGCGGATAACGGCACGCCGGGGACTCCCCTCCCTCTCCTCTGGGATGCCTTTAGGGCTACTATACGGGGTACCCTTACGGCAATAGCTGCCGCCAGGGCGCGTGAAGCCCGGCTCTATGAAACCAAAATCGAGCGTGAAGTTAAGACATTAGAGAAGCTGGACCAAGAGCGCCCGATGGCGTCGCGCAAGACGCTTGGCCGTCCTACGCGGACAGCTCCGCGCGCACCGGACCAACAAGGCAGAGCGCGCCCTGCTTTCACTCAAACAGCGGTACTACGAGGGCGGAGATAAGGTGGGTGCTGTTTTGGCGTGGCGCCTGCAAACACGAGCGGCTAGAGCCCATATTGCCAAGCTGCAAAAGACGGACGGTCATGGGCCATTGCAGAAACGGCAAAGCTCCAAACATTCCGCGACTACTACGCAGCTCTTTATGCTAGTGACCTGCCGGCGACAGATCTGATATCGGAAACCGTTGACGCCTGTGGATGGGAGCCGCTGAGCGAGCGTCAATCTGAGACCCTGGAGGACTCTATCACCCGGACGGAAATGGCAGAAGCCCTGATGGATCTTCCGCTCGGCAAAACGCCAGGCCCGGACGGGCTGCCGGTGTCATTCTATCGGGCCTTTTTGCCGCAATTACAGCCGTATCTCTTGCGCCTCAACTCGTTCGCGGAATCGGTGGGGCCCTCGTCTGAGATGGCAATGGCTGAAATAGCCCTCATTCCGAAGCCTGGGAAGGATCATACCCTTTGCTCCTCTTACCGACCTATTGCACTATTAAACACAGACTTGAAATTGTACACCAAAATAGTGGCTAAACTGCTTAGTACCCATCTCCCGAACCTCATCGAGCCCGACCAGGTGGGGTTTATCCACCAACGCCAGGGGGCAGACAATGTGCGCCGCATAGCGCACATTGTGGGGAAGGCCAAACACTGGCAGATCCCAGCATGCTTACTATCACTCGATGCGGAAAAGGCCTTCGACCGAGTGGACAGGAATTTCCTCAGGGCGGTCCTGCGGAAAGTGGGATTGGGCCCTAAGATGGTGGCGCGTATTATGGCCCCCTATATTTCACCAATGGCCAGAGTGCGGGTTAACGGCCAACTCACGCAGCCTTTCCCCATTTGCAGAGGTACTCGGCAGGGTTGCCCCTTGTCGCCCCTGCTGTTCGCCCTCGTGGTGGAACCTCTGGCCATTAGGATACACCAGTCGCCAGATATAGGTGGTATCTCTCTTCGGGGGGTTGAGCACAAGATTGCTCTATTTGCGGAAGACCTCCTCCTCACTCTCTGACCCCCCGCGTTCGCTGCCAGCGGTCCACTCGTTACTCCAAACCTACGAAAGTGCCTCTGGGCTGAAAATCAATCACACAAAGTCCTGGGCCCTTAACCTTACGATTCCGGACGGGGAACTTGCGGCAATCCGGGCCTCTGTTCCGTACCAGTGGGCGAGCAAGTCGGTACGGTACCTGGGTCTTAACCTAACTCCGGACCTGGATACTTGGACGCAGGCCAATTGGCAGGAATACAAGCTCAGTCTTGGCCGACCTCCGCACATGGAAAGCCCTGCCCCTCTCCTGGCTTGGCAGACTGAACACGGTTAAAATGTCTATCTTGCCGAAGATCCTATACCTCTTCCAAACCTTGCCGACTCCTATTCCAGAACACCACATCCAGGGGCTGCAGCGTGACCTCACCGCATTCATATGGGGGAGGAAGAAACCCCGCTTTTCCAACAATATCCCGAAACTCCCTCGGGATCGGGGAGGGCTGGCCTGCCCCAACCTTTTAGATTACTACTGGGCGTCCCACCTCCGCTATGTATTGGAATGGGGGGCGTGGGAGAGTGAAAGTGTGGTTCCACATGGATCGGGCAGTCACTGGTCGTCCACTCTGGGATCATGCCTGGTTACCCCGGGAGGCTCGGCACCGCAGTGCCTACATGGCGGTTCCTACCAAAACGGTCCTTGAAATCTGAGACAAGGTGGCAGTTCGTCTGGGCCTGACCATTTTCCCGTCTCCCCACACCCCGATAGCTCGTAATCCGCAGTTCCCGCCGGCGGGTCACCCCCTTCCCTATTTCGCGAATTGGACGGCAACCGGCTGCAGGACGATTCGTGACCTATTCGTTGGGGACTGTCTCAAAACCTTCGCTCAATGCAAGCTGGAGTTTGGGCTCACAGAGAGGGACAAATTCCAGTATATACAATTACGCCATTGGATACAGGGCTTTTCATTGGCGCAGGCGGCCACGCGGTCCTACACACCGTTCGAGCGGTTGGCGCGTACCTTCGGCACCTACAAGGGGCTGATTTCCCGCATATACAAGATGCTCCAACACGCACAGCGGCCGGATCCCCATCCCTACCAGGTGAGATGGCACAACGTCACTGGCTCAGGTGTTACCCCTTCCCAATGGTCTCGGCTCTGGAGCGACATTCCCAAAATCCTACGTAGCATCCCCAACAGGAATCAGCCTACAAGGTGATGACCCAATGGTATTACACTCCCGCTAGGCTCCAAAGAATGTTCCCTACGACACCCCCCCTCTGCTGGCGCTGCACTCAAGCGACGGGAGATTTCATCCACATTTGGTGGACATGCCCTCTCCGGATTACCTTTTGGAAGGAAGTCCTCAGCCACATAAAAAAGGTTTTAGGGTATCCCCTCCCGGAGGACCCGCTGGTGGTACTCTTGGGCCTTCCGCCGACGACTCTACGGGCTATGACGGGCTGTGACCGACACCTTAGCTTCCACATGCTGGGTGCTGCGAAACAAACAGTGGCTCTCTATTGGAAGAAACCCGACACACCCTCTATCAATGTATGGTTTACCCGCCTGTGGCATGTGGTGGCGATTGAGTTCCTCACGGCACGTCTTCAACTCCGCGATACCAAGTATCGCCAGCGTTGGCAGCCCTTGATCGACCATTTGGGGAGACTAGAGCATATGAGACTGCAGCCTCAACGGCTCCGAGCCCTGAAGCTCTCGATGATGTAGTGGACCCTACCGAGCCAGGGAATTTATGGAGACAGGCAAACAATTCGAGGTCTCCGACTCTTGCAGACACCCCCTGGTTAGGGGGGAACCCGCCCCTGGGTGGCCTTGACCTACGGCCTATGTCCTGTGGTACTAGTGGGGCCCGCACTCCCCCCCCCCCCCCCCCCCCCCCCCATGCTGAGTCTCCCTCCCTAGACTCCACACCCCCTCCTTCTTACCCCTTTGTTCTGTCTCCCTCCCCCATTTATTGGTTGGCCGCCTCTTTCCTATCTATTTGATGCAGGTGCGGTGGTGAATAGCTTTAGCACGAACACAGCACGGGGAGGACGGAGTGGTTCCTAGTCTGTTGTTACTGTGCCATGACTTGCATGCTGGTTGCTGACCTATGCAATACCCAATACGACCCTGTTGGATGCTAGCGAGCCTATGCCACACAGCGCCTAGCGGTTGCCAGTCCTCTCATGCTATACTCACTGCAGGCTATAAATGGGGAATCATGGAGGATATGATGGAGGGTATCCCTATACACTGTACGTTCGACGGGCGCGATACGTAAAGATGCACTGCTTGTCATGACCGAACTGTACGATATTGTAGACAAACTGCATGTGAATACAGATGCGCTCACAGGGAAATGCATGGCAACGGTGGCAAGTGAGGTCTTTAGAACGACAGGAACATTGGCCCTTAGGGGCGAGCTTGGTGAAGTTCGACTAGGTTGCCTTAGCTTGACGAATATTGTAATGTTATACACTCTCTCGTCAGATGGAGGGCTCGCATAGGGCCTCTACAGTGGATCCTGGCTAGGGACCGCCTGCTCATAGACCTACCTCCGGGGCATCACTGGGGCCCCCGGGCTTCCCTGACTCTGAAATTGCTTTCTGCTGTGTGTAAGCTGTTCGCTGCCGGCCTATAAGGTTGTAGGCGCATAAGCTGTGTACTGCCTCTTGCACGACCTGTTAAAAATTAATAAACGTTTGATAACAAAAGCAGGAATCAGAAATACAAAGATGGGCATCAGTTTGATATTCCCAACTACTGCGACTGGAGACAACTTTCCTATTACTTCAAGGAAAGGGCTAAAGGCACACGATCTTTCAGTTCTAAATTGAACTTAAATCAGAGATAATATACAGTCAGCTAATAAGAATAAGGTAATCGATACGACTTCACCACCTGCCATTCTTAAAGGTCAGTTTGCCTGGAGCGTTGAATAGAGTACTAACACTAAGCAAAGACACTAACCTATGAGAAACAAGTTCTAAAGACAAGTGATTGTTTAAGGTTGGGCTACTGGCTCTGGAATACCCCAAACATACTCTTTAGGTCTAGGATAAAAGAAATGGGTTCTAACCAAAAATTTAAGTCTCTAGCCACCAATTATTATGTCCTAACAATTGTAATCCTTTTGTAAACATTGTGCAGAAATAATGTCAGACCCATATGGACTTTGGATATCATTACTACGACAATCTAAAATATTAAGCCTTACAATCATTTACTGTCAAATAGCAAAATCCTCTAGAGGAGATCAGACTGCTTTGTGAACTTCTTGAAGAATGATAAAACACCAGTTTCATGGGGACAGAACAAAAAAAACAAAAAAAAGAGAATCACAACCATGCTCTCATTCCATGACTAATGCCTTGGCCAGACTGTTCAGAACAAAAAACTATTGCAGCAAAACGACAAGCATAGTTGGGTTAGGTGACTAAAGAGCTGAAAATGAAAACAGGCAACACATGAAAGGAAAAAGCTTAAACTTCCTAACAGGATGATGTAAGAGACAGTGTGGAGCGGAGCAAGTTTGTGATGGCCTCACTTGCTGGTAACAGAAAGCTTGTTGGGCTGCAGCACAGGTTGCAAGTGTTGAGGCAGGCAAAAAGGCAGACCATGGGAATAGCTCCTGGACTTGCATTACTGCCTATTGAAATGGTGCATGGTGGAAGCTAGCTTTAAGGGCTGACTGAAGCCGGTCCCTCCTTCGAACGTTCTAGGGTCATGTAGGCTGGTAACAAAAACAGCAATTTTTAAAGGGCATGTCCACAAGATTCACAACATCACCCAGAAATCTGGTGGGGCAGAAGACAAGGGAGCTGCCCATGGATTGTGCTACTGAATCCACTGTACCCATTCAAGAACACTGGATTTAGTATCAACGCATCCTGCCCATCTGACAACCTTTTCAAAATGGCCAGGCTCATAAGGAAGCTACAATATGACCAAGAGCTCCATCAACAAAAGGGGACCAGATTTTGTGAAGCGAAGGGCAAGGCTCTGTAAAGACCTTCACCACCGCTTCAATTTTATTCAATTGCCTGTCGATAGGGGAAGTTAGGAAGCAGTCAGGTCTCAGACTAAAGATAGCAAATTTTAAACCCAAGGCTCTAGTGAGTGTTGAGCCATCAATTTGGGTCCCAAGATATTGGAAAACTGGGCAATTCACCAGCTGGGACATAGTTTGTTTCTCCTAAATGATAAAAAAATTCTCTATTACAATGAGCCATTAAAGATGGTCAAAGCAGGTTTAAAAAACAAAAAAAGTGAGCAATTTACCCTGGATTTCTCCTAGTTAATGACGGCTTTATAACCTCTACTACCTTGTGCAAAATTACTATTAAAGAAGCAGCTTCCTCAGTAAATGCACTTTAAGGGGCCTACTAGAGTACAGCTCCAGACAAGTGTGCAAGCCACAAGTCTTTAGTAAATCCAAGCAAACACCAGCAACAATACTGTAGAGGTCTAACTCACTTCAGACATAGGATCCAGTTGAAATGAGGTATAGTCTGAACTAAAGAGCCCCAAGCCTGCCGAAGTATTCATAGAGCCAAACGTCTGCAAGGAACACAACTGTCAACTGCAGAAATCAGGATGACCTTATTCTGCAGGAAGTCAGTGTGCAGAAACAAAAACTGCATCAATGGTGCTATCAGATGGCAAAGTGACCAGAAGGGCCTTCAGAGGGATCAAATCTGGTAAGTAGAAAACAATTCCAACCCTCACTCTGGACTGTCAACTTGGTGGTGTAGGGGGGAGTTATGGGGGGTTGGGAGGTAATTTGCATAAGCAACACAAAGTATGCATGTAATAGGTCAGTCTAAACGTGAGGGAGTAAAAAGTACACAAAACAGCCTAAGTCACTATCCAAACCCTTGAAACAATCCAATTCTTCCAAGCAAACCACTCCCGAAAGCACAGCATAATAACTATTATACTAAAAGAAATAAATGCATTCCCTTATAATGAAAGTGCCCAATTCATTAACGGCTAAATGAGTGGGTGCTGCAGAGCGAGTCCTCTCATGGCAACTCCTACAATACCTTCACATAGAGGAATAGGGAAGCATGATGAATAAAATGGTACAACTGTGCAGTAAATTCTATATGGGAATGAATCGTGCACCTTGGTCTCAGTGAAGGTGTCGCTTGTGTGCGACTGGACACTAGCCAGAACCAGTACATGATAAAAGCCAGTAGCTAAGTTAACCAGTTGTCCAAGTTTACTTGTGAAAGGTTAACTTAGACAACTGGTGCCTTATTAATGGCTGTGCATGGATGTGTTAGATATACAGGGGTAGCAGGAAGGAAGACTTGACCATTCTTTATAAATCTACTATGAAAATTGGTACCTAGAATAAGGTATCGCTGGGTGGATATGGATTCAAACCTAACGTTGGCACTCTTGGATCAAGGTATTTTACATTACGTGCACTTTGTAAAACCTTGTAACTTCCACCTACAAGAACTGTCACAAGTTGAACCCTAACATGTAACAGTTTAAAAAAAAAAAATTGCAAAGGAAGATCACATCTAAACTACCACAATGACATTGCAAACATGAAATACATTTTCATACATTGCCTGCTACTGCAGTTTTAGTTTGGCATCAGGTCGGACAATAGTTATTTTGCCGATCAAGTCAGCTGCTAAATCACCCTGCCAGGATCCAAGTTAATGTTTAACTGGGTCAAGGCAATGTAGAGTGGATCTAAAACTTACTAGCAAATACGGTCCATGTCTATGCAACTATATTAAGAGCCAACAGCTTTGGTGCAGCTCACCTTACCACCCAGTAAAATATAACCAACATAGCCCTGAAAATCCAGGTCTTTGAAGTGAAATTTCAGTAGATAATCTAGCACCAACACTGAGAAATACTTTTTGAAGCATGTTTAATACAAACTCTTGCCAACGTAGCAGCCAGCATTACAATGAAGTAATGCCTTTAGCCTCAAAAGACTGCAGGTTGTAATTTAATTTTTTTTTTAATTAAGTACTGCTAGCGAGCAGTGCAGTTTCAAACAATTGACCAAACCACTGCAAGGCTAAATTCATTAAGCATTAGTGAAAACAATTCAAGGCTATCATGCGCGGAAAGGAAAATGTTACCCAGTAAGCAAGCATCTGTTCTTGGCATGTAGAGCTGTAGATTCACATGTTTTACATACCCCTGCCATATACTGTTGGGTCCATATGTTTGAAAGATTTTTGTAGAAGTCTTGCCAGTCACGAGGTAGGTGACTTCCTTTGGGCGAGTGTGCATGGGCATCAACTCCATGGTTAGACTGTTTTCCCGCAGAGAGTGAGAATGGAGTTAGTATGTGTAAAATAGAGATGTCCATACGTATGAATGATTTAAGAACTACAACCACAGGATACCGGGGAGGTGGGTGGGCACATGTGAATTTACAGCTCTACATGGCAAGAACAGACGCTTACTGGGCAAGTAACATTATCCGTTCGAGGCATGCGAGCTGTAGATCACATGCTTTGCATAGACTATATGCGTTACAACAAATGGACGGAATGCTGACAATGCAGACATTCTCCCCCAGTCAAGAGATCTGGGTTAAATCCATCGTTCTTTTGCCCACTACACCACCCCAGTTTAGACAAGGCCATATGCAAATCAGTCTTGACCCTGTGCCTTATGGGAACAGTCCAGCCCGAACTGCCAAGCCAGGTCTTCACTGGGCCGGAATCAAGCATCCTAGGACCGATTTCTGGCTATCAGCCGTCATCAGCCAGGATAGCTTGACTCCAGTGGCGTAGTGAGCACGGGTCCCACGTCTGGGAATACCCATCCCACTTAGGGCAAAAAGCGTTACAACAAACAATTGATGGACGGAAACCGGTCCTAGGATGCTTGATTCCGGCCCAGTGAAGACATGGCTTGGCAGTTCGGGCTGGACTGTTCCCATAAGGCACAGGGTCAAGACTGATTTGCATATGGCCATGTCTGAACTGGGGTGGTGTAGTGGGCAAAAGAACGATGGATTTAACCCAGATCTCTTGACTGGGGGAGAATGTCTGCATTGTCAGCATTCCGTCCATCAATTGTTTGTTGTTGCATAGACTATATAGCAGTTAACTCCCAAGCGGTGGCTAACCTGTAGTAGTTGTACTGCTTGTTATACATTTGCCGGTTGTCTTGCTAACACATCTACACAATAGTGTTTGGTGAATGTGTGCGGTGTAGACCATATTGCTGCCTTACAAATATCAGCTATGGGAATATTTCCTAATAAGGCCATAGTAGCCCTTATTTTGCAAGTAGAATGCGGTCCAGGGGGTACTAACAAAATTTAGCTTTAAAAGAACATGTTTAGATTCCTTTTAATAATCCATCTTGCAATACCAGATTTAGATATACGATTGCCCTAGTGAGGTGGAGAAAAAGCAACAAATAGATTTGTTTTCCTACATTCTTTGGTTCTGTCTATGTAGAAATGTATAGCACGTCTAACATCAAGCGTGTTTAGAGCTCGTTCTGCTACAGAATCAGGTTGAGGAAAGAACACAGGTAACTCAACTGATTGATGTAAAAAGCAGAAACTACTTTACGAAGAACCAGTGTTTGTGAAGTTGAAAGAACGGCTCTTGTATAGTTAGTTAATGCCTGAAGTTTACCAACTCTCAGTGAGGTTATCGCTATGAGGAAAGACTTTCCATTATAGGAATTGTAATTGACATTAATGCATTGGTTCAAAAGGTGGACACATTAACCTTGTAAGGACCATGTTCAAGTTCCACTCTGGCGTAGGGAGAATTCTTGGTAGGATTACCCTTTTTAATCCTTCCATGAAGGCTTTAATCACTCGTACTTTGAACAGATAAGTGTTTTCTATTTTTCAAGTATGCAGCTACTGCTGCTAGATGGAAACAAATTGATGCGCAAGCTAGTCCACATTGCTGTAAATGTAACATAACAAATGTTCTGTACAGAAGCATCACATGGATTGATAGTTACAATAGACAGTTTCCATTTTGCGGCATAACCTGCTCTAGTAGTAGGCTTTCTAGCCTTTAGAGAATATTCAGTCTGGTGGCAGTTGTAAATAACCAAACTGACTTCAGGAGCCCAGTCTCTAGGATTTGGATGTCTGATTTCTCCATGGCTGAGTAAGGAGACAGGGTGTGAGATGTAGCTTTTGATCCACTGAGTTCTAACAGGGTAGGGTACCAAGCATGACAAGCCCATGTGGGGGCTACTAAGATCAATCAGTTTGAGGGACATTTGAGCTTCCGAACCAGTAATTGAATTAGTGGGAGAGGCGGAAACACGCAAGCAAAGATCCCCGACCAATTCATCCACAGAGCATTGGCCTTGGTTGCTGGGTGTGGGAGCCTGGATGCGAACCTTGGGCATTTTGAGTTGTGTACTGTGGCAAACTGATCTGTGGAAAACCCCATTTTCTGAAATTAGGGAAAATAACTTGGTTGTGAAGTTCCAACTAGTGTACTTGGTGCCTGTGTCTTCTGAGCAGGTCTGCAATTTGATAGTCTACTCCTGGAAGGTGTTCTGCTAGGAGATTGTGGTGAATCGTCAAATTCCACATGCTTTTTCCTAGGCCCAACAGTTTGAGAGAGGGTGTCCCTCCTTGTTTCTGTAGGTAGTACATTGCTGTCATGTCTGTGTGAACTAAGACAGTCCTGCCTACAAGTTGGGTGAGAAAAGCTTTGAGTGCTAGGAACTGCGCTAGAAGTTCCAGGTAGTTGATGTGAAGAGGTTTGTGATTGTCCAACCACATTCTCTGTACTGTGTAATGTTGAAGATGGGCAACCCAACTGGTCAACAAGGTGTCTGCTGTCAGTATAATCTGTGAAATTGGGTCTATGAAAGGCTGCTCTTTTGCTAAGTTTTGAGGTTTCCAACCACTGCAGAGAGCGATGAGGGCAGCGGTCTACCAACACTAGATCGGATAATCGACCCTGTGATTGATTCCGACGTGCTAGACATTCTTGCAGAGGACACATGGAGCCTTACATGAGGTATGACTGCAAGGCAGGATGCAATCATTCCCAGCAGTTGGATGAAGACTGGCTGGTAATGATTGGTTGGGTTGTAATTGAAATAGTGTGGCCTGAATATTGTGAATTCTGGTCACATTAGAAGTAGCTAGAGCTTTTAGTGTGTTGAGGGAAGCTCCCAGATACGATTGCACTAGTGCAGGACACAGGGGAGATTTGTGCATTTATTGTAAGACCCAACTAGGGAATTAGGTGCACTGCTCTGTGTAGTATACAGGTCTGGTAAGTGCCCACTTAGATAAGCCAGTCATCCAGGCAAGGGAAGACATACATTGTCTTCTGAGATGAGCAGCTACCACTGAAGGACATTTGGTGAACACTGGGGCTGTGGTGATGCCAAATGGAAGTACCTTGAACTGGTAATGTTTGACTGCTATCACAAACCTGAGTTAATTGCAATGAGCGGGATGAATTGGAATATGAAATTAGGTGTCCTTTAGATCTAGATTAGACAAAGTTGCCCTGCTGCAAGAGAGGAAGTACTTGAAGAGTTACCATGTGAAAGTTCTGACAGTATACAGTTTAACTGACTCTTGGTACTGAAGTGGGACTGGTTCCATAGCCTCTTTGAGTAATAAAGATTGCTCTTGTTGAAGCAAGGGCTGATGGTCTGGTGATATTTTGTGAGATCGAGGAGGAATGTTTGGAGGATTGTTGATAATAACCATGTTGAATAATTCGAAGCACCCATTTGCCTTATTGATTTCCAAATAGGGAGAGTGTTGCTGTCTTCCTCCGACCGGTATTGAATAGTCAGAGTGAAGTGCTGGGAAGTTACAGTTTGGATGAGGAAGGGGAAGTGAGGTTTTTTTACCTCTTCCCCTGGGACTGTTTCGCCTATAACCTCCTCTGGAAAATACTCCTGTAAAAGACTATCGGGAACTGCCTTTTTAAGAGGAAGTGTTCTGGTCAAGGCCTGTGGATTTGTATCTTCCCCCTATAAAAACAGCGAAGGGATATTGAAGCGCTCCCGTCAATTTTTCTACATCAGTGTCCTTTTTTATTATTTGAGCGCCAGATCGACTGCAGGGCCAAAAAGATATTTATCAAAGGGTATAGCCAGGCAGGATTGTTGGATTTCAGGTTTGAACCCTGATACCCGCAACCATGCATGTTGTAGTAAGATGCTAGTATTTACTTCTCTAGCAGCAGTGTCAGCTACATCTAGAGTGCATCTGATGGAGGCATTAGAAATTAGTTTGCCTTGGACTAAATTCTGAGCCTTTGCCTTCTGTTCCTCTGGGAGAAACAGAATTGTTCCATTTTGTCCCAGTGGGCTCGATTGTATCTTGCCAATAAGCCCTGCGTATTAGCAATATGCCATTGGTTAGCTACTGGTGTAGCCACCTGTTTACCCAAAGCATTATCTGGGGAGGGGCAGCCACAGAGGCTTGACAGTTCGCCCTCTTTCTAGCATTTGCTACCACTAAAGAGTCAAGTGGTAACAACCTTAAACATAAATGTTCCGCCACAGATCCTATTTTTATCTTCTACTCTAAAAGTAAGGATTCTGGCAAGGACAGGATCTTTGAAAAAAAATTAGTCTGTATGCCTTAACATACCCTTGAGAATAGGCAGTGTCTGACTGGACTTATGGAATCCTAGTGTGTCAAAGATAAATTCTTCCTCTAAAGACTATGTAGCTCCACCCCAGGGTATTCTGCTGCTGGTAAGACAGATTGTCATCAGGCAGAGATGGCCTAGCTGGCTAAAGGTCTGTGTCCAGTGGAGGAGCAGTTGTGCAGTCCGTCCAAGGATCTGGTCCATCTCCTCATCAGATACCTCTTCTTGTTCGGAGTCTTTGCCTAAAAGGTACGGTGTGACATCCAACTGCTGGCGCTGCATCTCATCATCGAGTCAGACAGTTTTGTTCAACCTGAAGGATTGGCACGTGTCGCAGTCTAGCTCTGTGCTAGGGGACAAGCACAAATTACACACTAGAGGAGGCCGTACGCAGATACGTTGCGTGACAAAGGGGACAGAATTTATATGGACTGTTCTATCGACAGTCGAACGGACGTGGATGGGCCAGAAGGCCGCCCAAAATGTTAAATTTTCTTGAAATTCAAATCAAACCGCAGAAAAAGTAACACGTTTTAACACAATACTGTCAAGGTAGAGAGCACGCAACAAGGGGGGACCCAGAGGATCAATTCGAAGCGGAGCAATACCAGCCCAAACCCGATGGCGGAAAAATACTAACAATGGAGTCGATGCCCATGTGCACTATCATCGAAAGGTGGAGTCACCTACCTCGTGACTGGAAAGACTTCTTCAAACAAAAACTCGCAAACATCCAGATCCAACACTAGATGGCAGGAGTATGCAAAACATGTGATCTACAGCTCACATGCCTCGAACGTACAATTACATAACATGAGTTTGTTTGGAGGTGTACACCAACTCAAATTACTATACTTGCCACTATCAGTTAGGCTCCAAAATTCTATATTTAAAAAAAGCAAACTTACCTGCTGCTTGTCTGTGAAGTCTGGCTTCTCTTTCTATGCTGAATGGATCCTCTGGTGAATCCATCAGATCCCAAGAAGGCCAGATTGAGGCCCCAGGCCATCTTTTTGATACACCAACAGGGGATCCAGTGACTGCAGATAAAGCAGCCTGATCTTGGTCCAAGCGTGATCCAACTCCCATCTTCAAAGGGTCTCGTGAGCTCCCCAAGGGCAGGAAGGGTAGTGGTGGAGATATACGAAGGCTTGACTGCAAAATACAAAGACAAATGAAGCAGTGAAGTGCCAACTATGTTGGTTATTACAGCCACCTGATAGATCAGAAAAAGTACAGTGTCATGTTTTAAGAAGCTGTGAGAACACGTCCCTTAGGATGCTATTAATTCTATGATAAATAACAAAACATGCTACTAAAAGATGAAGTCTCAGATTGATAATCCATCACAAGGTGAATCTTTTCCTAAGACCCCCCCCTAGATGCATTATAAAAATATTAAAAACTACAGTCTAACCTCCAGACCTTAACTACTAACTTCATCTTAACATGCTGCTATTCCATGAAACTAAAACACCAAAGAGAATACAGTAGCACACCAACATCGAGCACTGCCTATCAAATCAGGGTGTGGAGGGCGCACAGCGAAATGGCTGACCGTTAAGGCAGCTCCGCCGGTCAGGACCATTTTGCGGCGAATACTATCTGCGTACAGGTCATCTACCTTCCTGGAAACGAGCATGAAGGAGTCGGAGGTGCTGGGGCATGGACTGTTGGCGTGGTGAGATTGGGGGACTGTTACAGCGATCGCTTGACCCCGAGCGCCGAGCTACCTGGCGGCGGGACGATCGCTGAAACAAAATTGCAGCGCCCAGCGGCGATAATCTCCTGCTACTAACGGCGATTATGGAAGCCGAACAGCGAAAACAGGGTTGTGGCTCGGCTCCTGCATGGTCGGAACACTAGGCGAGCCTCTCAACTTCGCCCAACTTTATGCTGCTCATGGTGTGCCCACTGAAGACTCGGAGAAGGTAACACGGGGGAGTGTGAGAAAATGGCGGCTTCGCACTTTCAATGAAGCTGGTTGTGAGACTCCTGATCAGACGGCGATCGCAGCTATGAATGTGAGAAGGCTGCGCTGCTTCTGAGGTGCGGATGGTTTCGCTGCACAAAGGCTGAATGTGGCGGATCAGATAATAGTCTGGACGGACATCCCCGCTATTGCGGGGAGATCGGTGCCCATGACTCACCCTCCAGAAATCGCGCTGCGACGGTCCTAAGCAGAGCACAGAAGACCCCTTATGAAGTGACACTCCGTTCCCTCTACAACTGCTACTTGATGCCAGTCGGAGTGTGGAAAGGTGGGAGGACGTGGCACACTACTGGCGACCCTGCGACAGATTAATGCGGAGGCAACAACTGGTGGCATCGCAGCGGTTCACACGGTGCTAAACTCTTGGTGGCAGTGGATGATCGAGGCCCTCAGCGGAAATCTGCTCGGAGTTAAAGTTGAGCACTAGAGAGAACAGTAGGGGTGATTTTAACGGGTGCTGTTGCGACCCAGGCTGCACAAGCTGACTGCCAGCGCTGGAGTAGCTTGAGAAAACGTCACCCATATCGTGGATTGCTACCGCACGGGAGTCCCCAAGGGAACTGGGGTGCGGCGAAGGCAGAGGAGGTGGTGTCCGCTACTACCAGGAGTGGGATCGACCGCTTGCGGCATGGGGAAGTCGGAGAAGCAACAATCCAAGCTGTCCTTTGATACGAAACGTCCGGCGAGGAGCGCGCCGGCACCACTGGATGCTGCAATGGAAGAGGGAGCTGAGGCAAATCATCCTATGGAACAAGTTCTGAAGGCAATACAACAAAGCCTGCAAGATATCAACGGTAAGCTGGACTCATTAACAAACCGCGTAGATAATGTATCATCCAAGCTAGACAAGCAAGGTGAGAGGCTGGATGAGGCGCAGAAACGTATCTCAACTGTGGAAGATGATTTGCAAAACACAGCGCGCAAATGTGTGGATATGGAGAAAGTGGTGGAGACCCTCAAAAAAAGGTGGAGGATTTAGAAGCGAGATCATGAAGCAACATACGAATCGCGGGAATTCCAGAATCCACCAATACGTGGCGCATGGAGGCGTATGTAGAGGGTCTTCTACGCGAAGTGTTTGATACTACGCAGTTGTCGCCAGCCTTCATAGTGGAGCGCGCTCATCGATCGTTTGCGCCGAGGCCCCCGCCGGGCGCCGCGCCACAGCCAGTGGTGGCCAGGCTTCTGAATTACAGGGACCGTGACTCCATATTGCGTATGGCGCGGGATAAACAACAAGAGATCAAGGTAACGAGCTCGCGTTCTATCCAGACTTCACCATGATGGTGCAACTGGCACGCAAAGAATTCAATCCTGCGAAAAAACGTCTGAGGGAACTGGGGGTGGAGTATGCGATGCTCTACCTGGCTAGACTAAGGGTAACAATGGATGGCAAGTCATCGATGCTACACTCACCTAAGGTCGCGCACAACTTCATTAAAAAACTGACTGGACAACGCAGGGAGAGCAGGCATGCCGACCAGACCCAAGATTCCGAGTGAACCTTGCAGGATGGATTTCCGGGCATGGAACATGCGTGTTTACAGGACAGGAAAGCAGTCGTTGGTAGGACTTGGGAATGTAAGCTGATGAATGTCTGCTGTGCTTCGCTAATGACTCCTGAAAGGTCAATATATTTTCTATACTATAAGGGACAGGCTGTGGGAGACACCAGACCAGGAGTAACCTCTATGTTGGAATCTGATACTAGCCTATGTTGACCTACATGAAGCATCACAGCTCTGAAAAAGTTGGGTGGTGTGCATCGTGGCTGGCCTGGCTACTGGTGGGGATGGTGGTTATGCAGAGTTGAGATAAGATGGGGCCATGTGATATTTGGCTAGCGGCTTCTGTGTGGCATATGGCAGCTGCTATAAACTATCACAATGCGCTATGGGCAGAGTTCCCTCACTCTCTAACATACTCCAAGCTGTGTAATGGGCCTCTATGGTAACACCGACGTTACGGCCCACAATGGGCATTATAGGACCTGAAGTTGTAATGTGCACCTGACCACATCCATACTGTTGGATGGAGGCGTGAGCCCTCAGCGGTACCCTCATGCGCGTGCTCCCCACGAAATGTTCTTGAGATGTTGGTTGTCTCCGTTAGGGATTTGGCTTTGGCAAAGTTGGGGTGCTGAAGTGGGTGGGGGGGGGAGGTTGGGGACGGGGGATTGTTACTCACTGTCGTGTGAGTTTACATGTAGATTTACAGCAGAGCTATTGTATAAAAGTGATTGTCAGCGTGTTCCAAAGTCACAGATTATGCACCGGCAAGAGGCAGGGAATTTGTCCAAGGATTATGTTTTCATATGTACCAATGTCTGCAGCTAGCTCACGTGCTACCCAGCCTTATCTACTGACGTGGAATGTTAGAGGGCTAAATAACCCCAAAAAGATACTGCAAGATTTTGCTTATTTGGATAGGCTGCATGTCGACATAACTCTCCTCCCGGAAACTCGCATCGCCCCCGAAGCTCATATCACTTTTGGGCGAAAATGGGCAGAGGAGATATATCAGTCATCATACTCTTCCTATTATAGAGGGATTGTCATCCTGGTGAAAAAGGGTACGCAATTTCAAATAGATAATACAGTGAGGGATGAGTTGGGGCGCTACGTCATAACAGGAAAGCTCAGAGGTCAGCGTGTAGCAGTTGTTAACACATATGGTCCGAAGATAGATTTCTATAGAGAAATATGGCGGTAGATAAATTCGCTGAAAGGCATGACTATACTCTGGGGTGGGGATCTCAACGCTGCTTTATGTGACAACCTGGATAGATCAGGCGCCTCTCGAGAACCGCACCAAAGAACAGTGACAGTATTGCGCAATACTATGAAAGAAGAGGGACTACTTGACATTTGGCGCAATCGTAACCCGGATAGGAGAGAGTCCACACATGTTTCAGCAGCCCACAACAGTTGGTCTCGAATAGACTATTGGTTGGGGACCAGTGACGCACTGCTCTGGACTCGAAGTGTGAGTCATATCCCTAGCACATTATCGGATCATAATCCTGTGTTGCTATCTATTGACATACCATGCTACATACCACCACCATTCGTCTGGCGTTTTAATTCCAAAGCGCTGCTAGACACCACGTTCGCAGACACGCTCAATAAGGCTATAGCTGATTATTTTGAATTGAATACACCTAGTACGAGCGATCTGAGCCTATTGTGGGAGGCTTTCAAAGTTACAATCCGGGGTGTGTGCATTAGTACAAGTGCTGGAATCTTAAAAGATATACGCGAGCGACTCCATAAAAGGGAAAAAACTCTACAGGCACTGGAACGGGAATACAACACACAAGAGGTCAAACTCTTGGGAGAGATTAGGACCATACTCTCGGAATAAGACTCCTGTGCTGAAGATGAAAAGAAATATATCACGAAACGCCAAGTGGCACGGTCCTATGGTGAGGGAGGTAGCCCGGGTAAGGTATTAGCAGACAAGATGCGTGATACGGGGAGTTGCTGCAATAAACACATGGTATACTAGGGGAATTTGTGAGAACGTATGGGGATTTATATTCAGCGCATAGCTCGGCTGGGGCGGCGGACGTTCATGAATACTTGGAAGATGTTGCGATTGCATGGTTATCTGATGCGCATAGGGAGTACTTGTCCTTACCCATCACTGTGGAGGAAGACACGGTGGTTATTCCCTCATTGCCTAATGGCAAAGCTCCCGGCCCGGATGGGTTCACCTGCAATTTCTATAGGGCGTTTGCAGGGCAGTTGGCACCTCACTTAGTTGCAATGTATGGTGATGCGCATGACAAATTAACACTTCCACCAACGCTGCGTGAGGCTATGCTGATCGCACTGTTAAAGCCCAACAAGGACCCAGAGAGTAGCGACTCATACCGACCGCTATCCCTTATAAATGTGGATACTAAAATATTGGCCAAATTACTTCCCACCAGGCTACAGCCTCTAATGACAAGGCTGGTACTACCAGATCAGTCTGGATTTATACAGACGAGATAGACTACACAACACTAGAACGTTGTTTGCGCTGTTACACTATTTAACCCCTGGCACGAAGGCAGTTGCAGTCCTAGATGCGGCGAAAGCATTCGATTCCATTGAATGGCCGTACTTATACACTGTTTTAAGCCGTATGGGATTTCCGCGTATTTTCCTGCGCTGGGTACAGACGTTATATGCGAATCCTACAGCACGGATTAGGGTGAACGGGTACATATCTTGAGAGCTTTCCAATAGCTAGAGGGACGAGACAAGGTTGCCCGCTGTCCCCGTTGATATTTGCACTGGCTCTGGAGCCCCTTGCTTGCAAGATCCGGCAGGGCCATCACTACTCAGCGCTTCAATTCCCACAAAGACCACTACATATTTCCCTTTATGCAGATGACATGATGTTATATGTGAGAGACCTGGAGACGAATCTGGCCCCACTGCTGAGAGAATATATCAGTTTCGGTCTACACTCAGGTTTGCAAATTAATTTGCCCAAGTCACTAATAATACCACTGACAGATTCCACGGTCCCGCATTCGACTGAATTCCCACTAGAATGGCAATCAGAACCTGTTAAATTTCTGGCGGTGTGGTTTCATCGGGATCCTAAGTGGTGCTCCGCTATAATTATGGCCGGGCAATTACCTCCCTGGAAGATAAAATTAGGCGATGGATTCAGTTGCCTTTGACGTTAGCGGATCGCTTAGCCATTGTCAAAATGGTTATTTTGCCAAAACTATTATATCTGTTCAATAACATCCCAATTACCCCTCCAATGCAGGTTTTCAAAAACCTATCCGCCATGGTGACAAAATTGATCTGGGCCGGCAAGCACGCCCGTATTAATTTACATACACCAACGCTGCCCTATGCGCGGGGTGGGTTCACGGTTTCAGACTTCCTGTTGTAGTTTAAGTGCGCAGGCTCAATTTGCACATTGGTACCATAGTGTCCCGTTTTTCCCTCGTGGCAATAGGGGGAGATGCGCTTCGATACCATTGCAAGCAATTATCACGCATCATAGATCTCCACACCATAGCTGTGACAAACACTGTAGACACGACAGCCGCTGCATGGCGCAAAATGGGGAAACTAGCAGGCAAATATCCGCTGTATGCACAGGCACTACCATGGTTATATCATCCTGAACTCAGTCACGCAAAAACAAGTGGGTCAGAAACAGCTGCGACAAGCAAGCATAGACACAATGGGGGACCTGTATTGTAATGGATCTTTCTGAACATTAACTGGGCTCTTATGTATAAGTAACCAAACGACATTTAGATTCACATATTATAGGCTTCAGGAAGCGATCAAGACACTGTACCCCTCCTTCCCGGAGGAGCCACCACAGATGTCAACCCTACAGTGGTTGCTTACTACGCCCAATAACAAACATGGTTTCCAATCTGAATGCTAAACTACAGGCGGATATTGACAGCAAAACGACGCAAGCGATGGGGAAGTGGAATGCAATACTGGATATCCCTCTCAGAGAGGAGTGGTCCACAACATGCGCTCTGACTAGTCTGCCTACACCTAATGGTAATTTGAAAGCGATATACTATAAATACCTCCACCAAACATACTACACACCAGCTCGGTTGCATGCCTATAGCCTGCGATCAGAGGTGACCTGCAAGTGCTGTAGAGCACATGGTGCAGATTTCCTGCATCTGGGGTGGGGCTGCACGGAGGTGCACGAGTACTGGTTGAAGGTTACTGCAGAATTGGGGAAAATGGTGGATGGTAGCGTTTATTGCACAATTCGAACATGTTTGTTGGGCCTTGTTCCAAATCTGCAAGCTCGGAGACGTAAGTTCTGTGCGATAGCCTTACTAGTGACAAAGCGTGGAATATCCTTGTGTTTGGACGGTAAAGTGTTTCCTGCGGTTCGTCAATGGCTTCGAGACTTGGCGTACTGTAGAGACACGCTCCACACTTGCATGGAGGAGTTGCCTGCTGTTCCAATCCAAAGGACTATTGGACATACCTGACTGACTATTTGGAGGTCACCTTGGATTGATCGTAACTTCCGTAATGCTTGGGGTATATATGACCTGTGGATTATTAGCCGGATCTGTTGACACTGTAAATCACTTGCTTCTGTGGTACAGTCTGCAAGTTTGTTTTCTTTGGTTTTGTATAATGTATGTTTTGTTTATTTTGAAATGCCAATAAAAAGACATACAAAAAAAATAAGGGTGTGGAGGAGATTTTGCTCAGTCTTTGAAGACAGTTCGTTGAGGCTCTTGCTTTCTCTTCATGCCAGCTTTAAAGAGAATGCTGACATGCCCAAGAGCTAGCTAAGACCTGCCATTCTATGCTATTTGAGGTAGAGTTATTTTTTTTTAGCATTCTTTCTTCTTTCCTTTGCCAATCACTGGACTGAGATGCACTCTTCATCCACTGCAAAGATGTAGCAATTTTGTAGGTGCTTTCAATGATGGACTTTTAATGTCTTCAGCCTTCGCTGTACACCTGTAATTTCTACAATAAGAATCTTCTGTTGCTTCAAAGTATCTGTACGTGCTACACCGCTATTCTTAGGAAAAGGTACTGCTTTTAGTCATTCAAGAGCAACCCATCTCCATAGAATTGTATTTATTTACATGCTCATTTCCCCCCAAACTTAGCTTGTCCTGGAAGCTACATATTTACATGTGGGGCTTCCATATTTGTTTATTAAAATCAGAAATTTATTTTTCTGCCAGTGTGTCAGCCACCAATGATTCTTTTTTGAATCCATGGTATATTCCCATATTGCTGGTAACAAACTAATCACTTTAGTCCAATCAAAAACTTGGGTTTTGACTTGTTCACCAAGCTCCTCCTCCAAATGTTACTACTATGCACCTGCTAGCTCATCTTTTTACAATTAAGACATTAGCATCTAAAAACAGACTTCATTTCTGCAATAAATAAATCAGTTAAAGTGTTGGATTCTGGCAAACTTAAAAAGGTTTGCCATATCCCCGGAACAGCATCTGCAGGAAATTAGAGCCCTTAGATCGTATGTAGCGAAAACAAAACTGTTCTCTTGGTGATAAATGGTCCTTTATGGTTAGGGGAGAAAAAAAACGTGTGGTCTGCAAGATGCTATGGAAAAGACTGACTTTCTGCACACAGTCAAACATGTGGAAGATCTTAAAAATAGAAACAGGATGAGCAATCTTAGAAAATATGGCATACGGCATACCCAAGAAAAGGAGAGGGGGGGGGAGAAGAGCCCAATTCCCCCCCTCCCGCCAAATCATTTAAGTTTCTGCATGCCAAAACACTGTTCAAAAAATAAGTTCATAAACCTAGGAGTTAAAACTCATCTTGAGGTCAGCATGGGAGCAAAAGTGTAAAATTCCTTGGCAAGGCAAAGATACGAGATATAGCAACAGCTACTGCTAAATGATTACTTTCAGACATGAGTCCTACTTGAAGGTGACTGAATACAAGATTTTAAAAATGCATACTTCTCATAATAGTTCCTTCAAAATAAACTACATACAGCCTCTTACCACCCTTCACCCCTTTTTACTGTATGCAGTTTAATGACCTTATGGGTAATACTACACTACCAAAATTTTACAGTTTATGCATTACAGAGTGTAAACTATGTATAAAACCACCGTTTTAGGCATCGATTGGTAAAGGACTTTGCACACCTATAAAAGTCAGTGAGTTTAATCTGGCCAAGTGAGAAAACTGCTACTACAGGACACTACTTTAACTCAGGACATATCTTGAAAGGGATGCTCTGGAGGAGTATTTGTATCATGTTTTCAAAGAAAAACTATTTGAGGAATACTTAAATGTCAAAGTATCTAGAGAAATAGAATGGAAACTTAATTGGTTCTAAAATTAACAAAATACCCATCACAATTTATATCTGCTCAGACTCCAGTCCAATAATACATTGTGATACAGTATTTTGAACAAATTAATGAAATATTCAGAAGATAACATTGGGCTACTGCAACAATGTAATGGATCATTTCATGGACAACCTAAAGTTAAATATATCTCAAACCATGCACAATTTTAAAATTCTCAAATATTGCATATTGATCCTGGAGAACGTATAACCCATGTAAAATATTCATTTTCCTCATAGTACATTAGTGATCTAAAGTGAATTATCTCGGAGAAATAAATAAAACGCTCAATCAATATGTGAATAGGCTCAATTCTAATCTGATCACGCCCTAGTTCTAACAGACTTTTCTTTTACTGTCTTTTGAAGTAAGAGTAAAGTTTAAGTTTTAATAATGCACTTTTGAAAAATAAATCTTTCACTAATTCATCACAAATGTTTGCGGAGGAAAGATAGTCTGGAATGCTACTAGGTGCTTCATAATCAGCATTATGCCAAAGAAAAGGAATCAAGTAGAGAGTAGACTAAAGGAGAATGGAAAATATCAAACATGATTACTCATTTCACCTCCTACCCAAACAGAAGATTTCTGTATGAGTTAAGACTAAAAGGTACTTTACAAAAATTACAGATAATGCTTCAACATGCATTCAGTGCAAAACAGTAAATGGGAGACCCTAACAGGTGAGCTATTACTTCCCTATCTAAAAGCTAAGAAACAAAAGAGGCAGTTGACTAAATCTTGTATTTAAATATACTGACATACTAGAACCCTTAACAGATTATGAGGCTCAACCAGAACCGGTCCCTCACACAAAATGGCTTGCTTAGTTACAAAGGAACACATGATTTAAATTGTAGAGAAAGCAGTTTTGTTTTAGTAAATATTGAAAGCTTTTCATTTAACGTGACACCATAGGACCTGAATGATGCACTTAATCTATGACTTTTAGTCCATCTCAAAAGAATTTAAAACACATTTGTAGATACGCCAATTTGTCTAATTCCAAAAGAAAATTTAAACCAAAAGCTCAGAAAATAAACCAATTTCTTTATACAGGCTACTAAATATTTTCCATCACTGCCATCAGTTTAGATCTTTTATTGCCAAATTACTTGGACAAACCATTTAAATTGGTCAGAGGTATGCCCATCCTCAAAATAGAATTTTAATGCCACATTTCCCAAATTGTGGGTCAAACAGATTTGTGGAAGTCCTAGCAATAAAGAGGACTTCAAATATTTTCTATTTACCTAATCAAATGTCAGGCTGTCTAAAAATATATAAGCAGCAGTTTGTCAAACATCTGGATTGGAGTTTACAAACATCTCACTTTGCAGAGCATGAAAGCAGTGAATTGTGACAATCTTGCTGGGGTACAGGTGTAAAAGGAAGGGCTATGGGATGTATTCTGTAAGAAAATGTAAATACCTGTAAATTACATATTTATTTAGCAGTTTGTAAAGTAAATACATTTTTTGTAAATCTGGATCAAAACCGATAAAGACCCTTAACTAGGTGAGCCCCAAATAGTCACTGAAAACAGATAAGCAATACAGTTTTACCAGAAGCAATCAGTGCCAAGTCAGTGGTTACTTAAAACAAATTATGGAGTCGGTAAATGACAAATGCTAAAGCAGTTTAAAAAAAATCCCCACCTCTCATGCATTAAAGCTAGGGGATCACAAAGTTTAACGTTCTAAAAAGTGTTCTAATGTATTAAGCAAATCTAGTAAGTGTTGCTCACCCTGTATGCATTTATTTGTAGCGTGTAGTGCTACAGATTTACATGCCATGTGCACTTCTGCCATCTAGTGTTCAGCCTGGACTCTGCAAGTTGCTCGAGGAAGTTTATGTTCAACGTTGCAGTCCGTAACTCCTCAGAGGCAATGCACATGTTCAACTCCTGTGTTAGATTGTAATGCTTTTATTCCCCTTGCCATGCAGGAAGTGAGGATATGTCTACCAATTTAGATTTGTGCTGTTGAACATGCTGAATATATGCCACATGCCTGGGAGGGTGCATGTAAATCTGCAACACTACATACTACGAATAGATTCTTCCAACAACCCATTCATAGCACATGTTGGCTGTAGATACACTTGCTATGCATAGGCTGTAAAGCAGTACTCTTCTTGAAACATTAGGTATCGGATGGTGCATTTGTTTGAAATGTGCATAGAACCGTTAGTCCCAGAGCCGGTTGTCTGGCTCGTACATCCAGACAGTAGTGTTTGGCAAAAAGTGTGGGCTTATAAATGTAAATGTCAAGGTACTTAGAGCGCACGGTCACCAGACGGCCACCTTGCGGTGTCGCCTTAGCGGTTTCCTGGCGCGGATACTCGTACCGTTGTGGAACCCCTCCGGGCTTTTCCTGTGAAGTGTCCACTCCTGGGCACCCCCAGGGTGAAGCCAGGCATCCTTAGTGCTGTTGGGGCCGGTGTGGAGGCTAAGCAAGCTATTGCCCAGAGTTGCAGCGTGGGGCTCGTGATTAGAGTAGGCACCGAGGCGAGAATAGACCAGTCCGAGGAAATTGAGACCGAGCCCCGCCGAGGCGGGAATCGAACACTGGTCCCTGGCCAGAACTCTGCTTCAGGGTCTGCCGCTTTAACCATTGAGCCACACTCCTCCACATAGGATGGTGCATTTGTTTGAAATGTGCATAGAACCGTTAGTCCCAGAGCCGGTTGTCTGGCTCGTACATCCAGACAGTAGTGTTTGGCAAAAAGTGTGGGCTTATCCATGTTGCCACTTCACAAAATCTATTAGTGGAATATTTCATAGGAAAGCCATTGATGCTGATTTTTTTTAATGAGCTCTTGGTAGTAATTGCTTTGATTTCACAAATTTTTATACTTTTCACTATCCATCTAGCTATTCTGGCTTTCAAGATTGGACTACCTTTTCTTGGGTTCGAGAAAGCTACAAATACTGGTTTCATTGCTCTAAAACTTTGGGTTCTTTCTACATAGTAGAGAAGGGCACGTTTAACATCTCGTGTATGTAATGCCCTTTCCGCTACAGTTTCTGGTTTTGGAAAGAAAACGGATAGGTCTAATGTTAGATTTAAGTGGAAAGGTGAAATAACCTTTGGCAGAAACTGTTTTTTGCGTAGGCAAACTGTCTTGGAACACTTCTAAGGTACCTCAAGTGAGTGCATGTGTTTCGCTGACTATGTAGCGGTGTAATGGCGACAAGGAGTGACACTTAATGTTCGAAATTGTATTTTGCATATGCTCAAATGGGGTTTACACAATTTTTCGGTGCCACAGTGGAACAGGTGTACGTAGTGGAATGATTTAAGCTACTCCATGAATGCGTTTATGACAGATACAAAATAGGAAAACATTCTTCGGAAGTATGCTGCAGTTGCTGCCAAATGCAGTGGTATGTGTATACTACTGGTGCTTTTTGAATATGTAAAAAGCAACATGCCAGTTCAGATGGTGAGGAAGGGTTTGTTTGCAGTGCAGTATTGACAACATTTCCTTTTTGCAGCATTACACGCCCTTGTGGTTGGTCTACTGGCTTTTTTTTTTTTTTAGAAGGTCCATGTATTCTGGAGGTAATTGAAAGAACCCAAATACTAGGACTCGAGCCATATTGCAAAAACAAGTTTACATTGGGGTGCAGGACTGCCCCTATGGGAGAATATTAAGGCAGTTTGAAAGCTCTAGCTGGGTTGTGTACCATGGTCGACGTGCCCAAGTTGGAGCTATAAGCATCATTGTTCGCAGTGCCTGTCTGAGTTTGACCACGTATGGAGGGAGAGGGGGAAAGCGTTAATATCACTGACCAGTTTATATATAGTGTTGCCCTTCAATTGTGGGTGGGTAACTGGAGGCGAAGTTTTGGCATTGTGTGGTGGTGAAAAAAAGTTATTGTTGGAGTTCCCCACTGATTGAAGTAGCTTTGTAGGACGCTAGTATGGAGTTCCCACTCACGGACTTGTTGCATCTTGCTTAGTAAGTCTGCTAGTGAATTGTCCACTCCTGGTAGGTATTGCGCCATGAGGTGAATTTTGTGTTAGATGGCCCATTCCCAAATGACTTGTGCTAGCCGAGTTAGCTGTAAAGAATGGGTCGCTCCTTGTGTCGGGATGTAGTAAAAAGTGGTACAAAAAGGGGTGGTGATGGACGGAGCATCAGAACCAATCAAACTCACACCCAGTCAACAGATCTGGGTTTGATCCATCACCGTTCTTTAGCCCACTCTGCCACCCCAGTTCGGACATGGCCATATGCAAATCAGTCTGACCCTGTGCCTCATGGGAACAGTCCAGCCCTAACTGCCAAGCCATGCCTTCCCTGGACTGGAAACAAGCTTCCTAGGACCGGTTTCTGGCATTTCAGCCGTCCTCAGCCAGGCTTGCTTGAATCCAGTGGCAAAGTGAGCAAGGGACTCATGTCTGAGCATACCCTGCCAACTTATGGCGAACAAAGCGGTACAAAAGGAGGTGATGGACGGAGCATCAGAACCAATCAAACACTCGCACCCAGTCAACAGCTCTGGGTTTGATCCATCACCATTCTTTAGCTCACTCTGCCACCTCATGGTGAGCAATAAAACGATGGATTTAGGCCCAGATCTCTGTACTGGGATGAATGTATGACATTGTTCTGCATTCTGTCCAGCAACTGTTTTTGCATTGGTCACCCCATGTGGGACGGGTATGCTCAGACGCGAGTCCTGTGCTCTCCATGCCACTGGAATCAAGCTATCCTGGCTCAAGAGGGGTGAAACCCCGAAACCGGTCCTAGGATGCTTGATTCCAGTCCAGGGAGGACCTGGCTTGGCAGTTCGGGCTGGATTGTTCCCATGAGGCACAGTCAAGACTAATTTGCATATGGCTGGGTTCAAACTGGAATGGCATGGTGAGCAATAAAACTATGGATTTAGGCCCAGATCTCTGTACTGGGGTGAATGTATGACATTGTTCTGAATTCTGTCCATCAAATGTTTTTGCATTTGGAATGTAGTACAAGGCAGTCATTGTCTGAACATTCCAGATTGGTTGGGTAGGAATGCTTTGAGAGATCTGTATGGCTAGTAGTTCCATAACATTGATATTAAGTCGGTTGTGGATACCAGTGACCTTGTACTGTGATGTTTCCCATGGGAGCACGCCAACCCTCGAGTGATGCATCCATTGTCCGTCACCATTCGTGATTTGGCACCTGAAAGGCTAGTCGCTTGTGTCCCGAGAGTTCCGCCATTGTAGTGCCTAATGGACCTTGGGTGAAACCAACTCTAGATCCTCCATGTTGTCCCTCGCTTGTGACCATTTTGATGGTATGCACTCTTGAATGTAGGCTGGCATGTGGTACTACCGCCATACAAGAAGCAATCACACTTGGAAGGCACTTCGTTATTTTGACAGTTCGGTGACGATGTGGCTAAAAGACCCAGTTGGTTTCTGGAGATTAAAACCCTGTGGATTGGGGCACGTATTTGCTGTTCCTGAACAGAGTATGGCTCCAAGGTAAGGTTGCATTTGGAGCAGTTGCAGATGGGACTGCATTACATGCATTGTAAATTCCAGTTTACTTAAGAGGTTGATAGTTTGGATGTCGGTACGCATTTTTGTTTGCTGGAACTCTCGGTAAGCCAATCATCTAGATCAAGGAAGACATGCATGTTCTCCCTCCTTCAAATTTGCTATTGTAGACATTTGAATACATGTGGGGCTGTTACACCAAACAGTACGACTTTGAACAGACCAGGACGTCGACTTAGCACAAACCTGAGGTATTGGTGATGTGCTGGATAGATTGCTATGTAAAAGTATGCTTCCTTTAAATCCAGTGCAGTCATGAAGTTGCCTTTTTGAAGTAATGATACTGCATCCTTTGTCACCATGTGAAAGTGTTCAGATAGGGTGTATTGGTTAAGTGGGTGTAAGTCCAGTATAGGACGGAGCGTTCCATACTTTGTGGGTATTAGGAAGTATAGTGAGTACTCCTTTTCCCTCATGTTTGAATAAGCTGTCTCTATAGCATCTCTTGGTAATTAGGCTTTTACTTCTACCTTTAGCAGGTGTAGAATTGAGTGTTGCCTTTTTGGTAGGACATTGGGCAGGTGTTTGTGTTCCAGGCAATATCCCCAATTGCTGTCAAGAACCTATACGTCCGATGTTACAACTGGTGGAATTGTAGTAGCCTTCCAACAGGTGACGTGTGATTGGGGCAATGGCTGGGAAGTCACTTTGCTGGCTGCGGTTGCTTCTGTGGGTGTTCCTCTACCTTTGCCCTATGTTTTATAACCACCTCAGTAATTCCTTCTTCGCGACTGCCGATGGGATTGCTGCATTTGGAATTGGTAGCTTGGAGTCTTAGGGGGTGTTCTTCTTAGAGGTCCCTCTTCCTTGGTAGCGCCGAAAGGACTGTCGAGGATTGCCAGGCTCCCACTGATTTTACTGTCATTTTTTTCTAGTTGTATGTCACCCTCAGAAACAAACAGATGTGCACCGTTAAAGGGTATGTTTAGGATGTACAGCTGCACTCCAGGTTTGAACCCCTATATGCGGAGCCATGCATTCCTATGCAGCATAACTTAGGGTTTATTCCTCTAGCGGGTGTATTAACTATCCAGACTAGACCTGACAGTTGCGTTGGAGATTTACCTTCTGCAACTAGGTCTTCCCTCACTTTTCTAAAATTGATCTGGCAGATGTTGCAGTAAGTCTTCCATTCCATCCCAGGTTGCCCAATTGCATTGTGACAGAAGGCCTACAGAATTGGCAATCTGCCAATGATTAGCATGTCCTGTTGCCACCCATTTCCCAGTGGCATCCATTAGTTAACTCTTCTTGCCAGAAGTGGAGCTTCTCCTGTGCTTGTGAAGCTGATCTTTTGCGACCACTAGTGACTTCGCAGTATGGTGACCTTTAATGTATATAGGTCTGGAGAAGGCCTGTACTCTCTTTTGCTCCTTGGTTCAAGTACCCTTGATTTTACAGGATCTTTAAAAATATCTTTGAATACCTTTAGCATTGATCCTACCATAGGTACGTATTACATGGACCAGTTTTGGAAAGTGTTTATTAAATGGTCTCTCCTCCTCTTTATTGGTAGTTCAAGGTATTCAGCTGCTCTTTGTATCACACTGTGGTATTAGGAGCTGTAAATCGGGCTAGGAAGCCTTAGGTGGCATTGATGGCTCTAGGTCTGCGTCCAGAAGTACTACATCAGTTATCCCGTGGACCAGGGCTGGGTTGCGTAGCCCTTTGAGTAGTAATCTACTTGTTCCATGTTTTGGGCTTCCATCCCCCCCCTCCCTCATATTCATGAGGGAGTGAGGGCAATCTTGTTTGAGATGATGGAGGCTGACTGATTGGCATGGGGCTTGTGGTCCTATTTTCAGTTGTTTCCCCTCCCACCCCCCGTGTGCAGTGGCTGGGATGCATTAATCTCTTGACCCAGTCTTATTGATTGGTGTTTGTGCATGATCTTGTATAAAATCTCAAAAACATTACCTTCCTCTTGAAGGATCTTTGTTTTTGCCTTCTTCTCCGGCACTTTTGCTGATGTTAGAGTAAGCGGTCGGGGATTTAGATGTAGGTGGTGGCAAGCTCTTGGATGCCGAAATGTCAGTGCTCCTAGTTTATTTCAGAGACTGTGCTCCTGTTCCGAAAGGCACAAACCATGATTTTTCGGCTTAGTTTCTTTATATGGTGCTGAAGCCCCTTGATTGTCAGCACAGATGTCAGTGTCGAGGATGATGAACATCAGTGCACTGTTAGCTCCAGGCCTCTGTTGGTCTTGTTATCCAATTGGGATAGAGCATTTTCTCAGCTCAGAGTCTACCAGAGCTCAAGCGCTGTGGGGCACCATGGCATGGAGGGAGGGAAGGTCTACATAAAAACTTTGTGGGTTGGGTCAATCATACTCCCAGCCCTTGGCATGATCTTCATTTTGGGCCCAACCCTAGTAATGCAGTCTGCTACTCAGTCTCTGACCTGCATTTAAGACTGCTTACTTACTGGATTCATCGGAAGTGACATTGTGGGGGCTGGTATTTACATTCCCTCCCCCTCACTGTGTTCCTGTGTGAAAACTGCCTCAGCTGCCATCTCCATATTATGTTAGGCGACGATCTTGTCTGCTACGCAGCATCTTGTTTTTGAAGAGGTTGCATTTTGCAGTCCTGTGGTGTATTCATGCGACAAGCACAGGATACAGACTGATTCAGAGTAAAACTTATTTGGCCGTGCACCGTTTAAATAACCTCTTCTCACCTCCATTACCCGTAGGGGAACATTCAAAAGTTGTGGATGGCGATGTGGGAACCTGGTGCTTTCACTAGATTAGTAAAGGGTTACAACATGCATCAGGGTTACTCTTGTCGATCTTCGATCCGCTGGATCCATTAGTCGTTCATAGGCCACATGGGCAAACTACAGAATTCCAACAGTCAGTCGGAGCCCGAAGGCAGGAAAAACAATCCAACAAAAGCTGTTGAACATAAAAAAAACGAGAACTTGCAAAGTCCCAGGCCCAACACTAGGTGGCAAGAGTGTGCATAGCCTGTGTATCTGCAGCCAACACGCTACAAATATTTAATTCCAAACTCAGTTTTGACTTCAGATGCGGAGACATCTTTTGACAGGACGGGTTGGGATTTTAGGTGTTAAGTTACCCCAAGATAATTTGCTTTATTAAGTTATTATACTCTTCCCCAAAGCATCTAATTTTATTAATGGGGTAGGGTGGGGCGGGACAAGCCCTTTCCATCTAGAAATAGCAAAATCAATAAACATGCCTTTATGTATGGTGAGAAACACTTAAAAGCAAAAGTATATCCGCATATGCTGAAACATTTATCAAGTCCAGAAGGACAAGTTACTTTTCTTTGGTTATGTTTTATCTGGTAGAGACGCGATGTAGCCGCAGATTCATTACTTTTAAACTTGCAGGCATCAGGCAGAATCTGGAAGATTGCTTAGCAGTAAACCTGCGTGCGGTTAGGAGTTAGTCGACGCCAAATGACATCTGCATCGTGATAGTTGTCGCGACGTCTGCATAGTCAATTTAACAGCCACTCCGGCACGCTGACGGCAGTACTTTTCACGACTTTCCATACCAGAAGCCCAAAGCCATGAAGTGACTGGCCATGGTGTGTTAAAATGAACAGCTAGGGCCCTGAAGGGGAACATCCAACACGAAAAACAATTCTGTAGTGTGGGGAGGATGGGTGTGTTGGTAAGGAATCTGCAGCTAGATAAGGTCTACCAGATAAGGCGTTACCAAAGGTAAGCAACTTGTCCATCTGATAGAGACATCTAGCCGCATATTCCTTACCTTTGAACAGATACCCAAGCCATACATACAATACTTAGGAGGTAGGAAGGAAAGTTTTAGACCACAAACAGAGCAACCCAACAGGCTCTCTGTGAACCTGGAAATCAAGACAGTGTCTGGCAAACGTGTGCATTGATGCCCACGTGGCTGCTTGGCAGATATCAGAAACTGGAACCCCATGCTGGAGTGCATTGGGGGCCGCTTTTGCCCTGATGGAATGGGCCCCCAAGCACTCAAGGAAGATATTTCTGTGCTAAGGCATAGCAAACGTTGATAGAGGATAACCCAACGGGATAGTAGTCTTTTGGACAGCCCGCCCCTTCTTTGCACCGATGTACCCTATAAAGTTGGTCATTCACCCAGAACTCTTTAGTTCCATTAAGATCTAACTAGAATGCTCTTTTAGGGCCCAAACTATGGAGACTCCTCTTTCTTGAAAGGGTGCGGCAACGCATAGGTGGTGTGAAGAGTAACTGACTGTCCCATGTGAAAGGGTGTCACAACCTTAAGGAGACAAGATGCCCCTATGCAGATCACCACTTTATCCACGAAGACTTGGGTAAGGAGGCAGTGATGAGTGCCTGCAGTTCGCTCACCCTCCTTGCAGAGGTTATTGCCACTAAGACTGCTGTTTTGATGGTGAGCAGCCGTCTAGGTCAGTTGTGCTGCGGCTCAAACTGTGCACATCAGAAAAGTGAGAACCAAATTAAGGTCCCACTGTGGCATAATAAACGGTGAAGGTTGAAACAAATACGTTAACCCATTCAAATCCCCTCTGGTTCAGACATTCTTGAAAAGAGAAGGCTGATCAGGCAGCCAAAGAAAGGGCTGAAAGATAGCCGTTCAAGGTGCCCAGAGCAGAGACCTGCCAGGCCAAAGAAAGTATAAACAGGACATCAGATAAAGATGCAGCTAGAGGGTCAATAAGATGGTCTGTACAATTTTTACAAAATAGGTCGAAAGCTGTGAACTGTCGCCACTCTAAATCTCCACGCAAGAAAGCAGTAGACCGGTCCTGGTGGAGGACCCTCCCCTACTGCTGGGACAGAAAATCCTCCTGAAGGGGCAACCAGACAGGAGAATCAATGCTAAGGTCTAGAAGCTTGTGATACCAAATACACTGTGGCCAGTGCGGAGCCACAAGAATAACTTGTGATTGGTCACCCCTGATCTTCTTGAGCACTCTGGGCAGGAGTGGTATGAGTGAAAGGCATATAGGAGGCCTGAGCTGCACTCGTGTTGAAAAGCGGTGGAGCGAGAGCTGCCTTGGAAACTCCAATGCGCAAAACTGCTGACATTGCGCATTCTCTTCGGAGGCGAACAGATCTAACCACGGCTCAGACCTTGTGCTACCTCCAAATGGAGACTCCACTCATGATCTGCAAGGCATTCAGAGAACCAGACAGGTGTTGAACCACCAGGGAAAATTCCTGTTCCAGCCAAGTCCAGAGATGCAGGGCCTCTTGACAGCCCACGACCCCATGCCGTCCTGTTTTTTGCAGTACCACATGGTGATAAGTGTTGTCCGTGAACACCTGTACAAGCATTCCCTTTAGCGACAGCAAAAAGGCTGTGTGCCAGTCGGATTGCCCTACACTCCAGATTGATGATGCTTGGTTTACGCCTGAGACCAGTCTTCTGATCTCCACCTCTCCCAGATGCCCACCATATCCAGAAGGGATGCATCTGGCACTGAGGTCTGGGTGGGGAAAGAGAGGGGACTGCCCTTGAACCAATCGCAGATCGTTCACCACTGCAGGTCGTTCGCAGTGTCCTCTGAAATCTGAACCAGGTCGGTGATATTTCCTTGATGCTGTGCCCATTGGAGCTTCAGGTCCCACTAAAGAGCCTGCATGTGCCACCTTGCATGGGTCACTGGCAGGATGCCATGAGGACCAACAGCCTCAGAGTCGCTCATCAAAAAACCAGATAGAGGCTAAAACATTGGTAGATTAGCCTGAATATCTTGGACATGCCATTCTGGAGGATAGGCCCGAAACTGCACTGTGTCCAGAACCGCCACAATGAAAAGAAGAGTCCTAAGAGGGAGTCCGGTGTGCCCGACACGTTGATAGTGAACCCCAGCGAATGCAGGTGAGCCTTGAGGAGAGAATTGCCTGGGGCGAACCCACCTTCAACCAGTCGAGATAGGGGGGGAAGATTGGAACCCCTGATCTATGCAGATGGGCTGTGACCACTGCCACCACTTCTGAACACCCGAGGGGCTCTGTTGATGCCAAATGGGAGCACTGCAAATTGAAAGTGCTTGTGACCCACTGAACCGTAGGTAGCGATGATGGGCAGGCAGGATGGGTATATGAAAGTAGCCATGCTGCAAGTCCAGTGCTACTATCCAGTCTTAGGTCCAAGGCACTCAGGACCTGAGCAAGAGTGAGCATCTTGAATTTCTCCTTTGAGGAAGTAATTGAGGGCTCTGAGGTCTGGGATAGGTCGAAGGCCTCCGTCCTTCTTTGGGACCAGGAATTAGTGGGAACAGCAACCACTGCCTACTTTGGGCCATGGAACCTTCCATAGCTCCCTTGGCCAAGAGTTGACTTCCTTGCAGGACAGGGATCGCAGATCGTACACTGGAGGCATAAAGGCCTTCTATTTTTTGCAACACAACTTTCCAATGTAACGTTTTGCCAGTGGTGGAGACTATGGCGTATTCTGCAACAAACTGGCCGAGAATGATCCTGGGGGATTGGAGCAGGAAGGTTTTGCGGCAGAGGGATGGTGACTTGGATCTACTTCTGGTTTCCTCACCCACGAGGCCAGGGTGAACTGAGTCCACTGCTCTGCAGAGGTTGAACTTGAAGGCCCTCTGGCCTTGGTAGGGGTGGAGTGGCTGATAAGCCCTTCAGTAGCCACGAAAGTGGCGAAAATTGGATTAAGCCCTAGGGACAGTAGTGAGGCCAAAAGACTTGGCCGTGGCCCGCGAGTCTTTAAAGTGCTCATGGGCGGCATCTGCCTGGTCTCCGAAGAGATGGGTGCCATCAGAAGGCATGTCCATAAGGTTGGCCTGGACATCCCCCATGAAAATAAGATGTTCTAAGCCCGATGTGGTGATGTACTGCCACCATTATGGAAATCGTTCTACTTAGGGAGTAAGTAGTGTCCAAGCCACATCTGATGGCTAACTTTGCTGCGTCCCACCTGTCTGAAATAACTAGGCAGATTAGAGCCCGGTCCTCCGAGACTCTGGGCAGCACCTGCGCTACCTTAACCCTTATGGAATGGGAGTAATGGCCCAAAAGGCATGCACTATACACCGACTGCAATGCTAGGCTAGCAGAAGAAAAAACATTTTCTTCCAGAAGTTTTACAGCGGCTAGAATTACCTGTCTGGGGGTGCGGAAGGGAATGCCCCATGAGAAGTGGAAGCTTGGACCACCAAGCTTTGGGGGGTGGGGTGGGTGGTAAGGAAATCTAGGTTGCCCAGTACAGGGCGATGGGGCGGGCGATCCCATTTACAGGAGCCCCTGTGCTGGGTTTGGACCATGTCACCAGGAGGACGTCTGTCAAGGCCTCATTGAAAGGCAGTTGGGGTTCTGAACTCAAGACCCAGGCTGCAGGACCTCTGTCAAGACATTAGTCTTGACTGCCACTGTAGGACGCTGCAGGTAGAGGACCTCTGCATCCCTACACACCACCATGGCAACAGATGCTCCCTCAGAATTGGCCTGAAAACTGCATGGAGTTGTACAGCTCTGGTCTCTGCGTTGGAGGACGCCCGACTAGCTCTGTGTCAGAAATGAGGATCAGAGAGGCGCTGCCGGTGGGTGACGGCAATGCCCAGGACCTACACAGGACGCGACTTCAGGGAAGGCCGCTGTGGAGGTGCAACTGGCGTCGGTCCAGACCCAGGAATGGGTCTACTGAGGCCAGGGCTGTAGCTGCCGGCATAGGACCCATAGGGCCTCTTTCCTGAGCCTGTGTGGCCCAAAGGCATGCCGGCATGGTAAGGCTGCCCAAATATGGAGTCCTAAAATTCCTCCAGCTGGGTTTGGCCCGCACCCGGCCCTGAAAAGGGAGGGAAACTGAGCAGACTCAGGCACCTGCTCCACAGAGCGGGCCTCAAACAGGTTCCTCTGCTGCGTCGCAAGACAGGCGGGGCGAAGTCGAAGCACACCGACTTCTGGTAGTGCCCCTTACTGGACTGTGACGAAGAGGACTTCAATTCACTGGAGCAGTGCGTGGACCTTCCTCTCAAAAGACCTGGACGAGAGACAAGGCAATCTGTGGTTCTGGATGCCGGGCCACAAGAAATTAGGGACAATCCCTCAAAGCCTTCGGCACAATAGCCCATCAGTCAGAGAATGACAGTGGTGGTTGTGCTCCAGGCACCAAAGACAGACCAAATGGGGATCTGTGACAGACATGGCACAGTGACAGGCGCTGCACAGTTTGAATACCAAAGTAGTCTTCCTAGACATTGAAAACCTTCACATCAACTAAGTCGATGAAGTCGAAAAAAGTCTGTCAAAAAACATGGGGTAGCTCTCAACAGATTGGCGCGGATGGTACAGAAAGAGAACAGTTGTCTGTGCCCCACAGTGATTGTTATATGGACGCAGACGTCAGTCGACCAACGCCACCTAACAGCACGCAGGGGTACTGCTGAGAAATCTTCTGGATCCAACTGGACACCAGTTCAAAGATAAGGAATCTGCAGCTAGATGTCTATCAGATTAATACATTTACCTTTACTAAAGGCCCAGATGTTACGCCAAAAGATAACTATATCATGTTCCTAGGCTTGTTTTAAGTTCTACAGTAACTATACCATCACCGCCATGCAAAAAAACCAAAAAAAAAAACACAGCTAAGAATGGCAGATTTCAAACAGTCGATTCATGAGCAAACTATATCCTTATCACAGACGTCCTTCCTGCCAAAAGTCAAAGACTCCTGCCTACAGCATAAAAACTACTTGTAAGCCTTTAAACATTCCACCTTGTCCATTCTCCATGCCGTGGCATGTGAATTCAAGGATCAAAGCCTATTTATATACTTTTTGCCCTAGTCAAGCCAGGGGTGTCAAGCACGCAAGGTATGTACAATTTGCATAGTCAGAGCAACCTAAAATCATACAAATATTGATATTCGGGAACCATTTGGACCAATTATTTTGATTTCTCAAGGTGGTTGCCTAGCTTTCAAAAATAAATTTGGAACGGACCAGTAGCCACGTTGAAGCTTTGTCTGGCTTTCTGGAAGTCTTGTCCCTTACCTCCCCAGTGTACTCTGCTCCACAGATGAGGCTTTGTTCTATTCCCCCCATACAGCTATTCCATGAATGCACTTAATGACCTGTGACATTTTTTTGATCTTTCATTCCTTCCATCACTTTGCTCACAGCAGTTTGCTACCACTGGGTGCAGATCAATGGTCTATTTTTACCACTATGCTGTCTACACAACTCCATCTTTAACTTACTACTTATAAATTGTTACAGTTTGCCCATCTTCCGGGATGACTGAATATTAATGGGTACAGACCTGCTGATCTATATGCTCTCCCTTCTCCAATGCAGTTTATGCATTGGATTTCTCAAACACGGTAAAAGCTCCTTGTAATTCAATGTCTATACTCCTACTGTCATATTTACAAAAGGTCGGCCTATTTTCCATTTATTTTGACATCTAATCCTTTTCAGATATTCAAGTCTTGTGTAATGAGTACTGAATATGCTACTTACCACTATGCATCTGTTCTTGGCATGTAGGGCTGCTGACATTCATATCTGTGCATAGATCGCCGCCTAGTCCGGATGTTTGCACGTTGTTGTCCTGGAAGAGTCTTCGAAGTATCCTGGGATAGGTGACTCCTCCCCTGGACCACAGTGCGCATGGGCATACTCTCCATCCTCAGATTGTTTTTTCGCCATTGTGGCAGTGATGGAGTAGATACAGAAAAGTGATGACCATGCTTACAGTAATTCTGAGAGCTGCAGCTGCTACAGGCGCCGGGGAGGAGGGAGGGCGATATGAATGTCAGCAGCCCTACATGCCAAGAACAGATGCATACTGGTAAGTAGCATATTCAGTTCGAGGCATGTGGGCTGCTGAATTCATATCTGTGCATAGAATACATAGTAGTGCCCTCTATTAGCGGCGGCTACCAGTGCCAGCTGCAGCGGTCTGAAAAAGAGTTTTGAGAACAGCCTGTCCTACAGCTGCCTGCTGTTTTGATTGCACATCTACACAATAGTGTTTGGTAAATGTATGTGTAGTGGACCAGGTGGCTGCTCTACATATGTCATGCAAAGGAATGTTTCCTAGGAAAGCCATTGAGGCCCCTAACTTACATGTTGAGTGGGCTCGTGGGGGAATCGTTAAAGTGCGTTTAGCCTTTTGATAGCAAATTTGAATACATTTAACGATCCATCTGGCTATTCCTGCTTTGGAGATAGCGTTACCTTTGTGGTGTGGGGCAAAGGCAACGAAAAGTTGTGGTGTTTTCCTAAAGGGTTTGGTCCGGTCGATATAATACATGAGGGCCCTTTTGACATCTAGTGTATGGAGTGCCCTTTCTGCGACAGTTTGTGGGTTTTGGAAGAAAACGGGCAGTTCAATGGTCTGATTCATGTGGAACTGCGATACCACCTTTGGCATGAATTTGGGGTTGGTACGTAGTACGACCCTGTTGGCGTGAACCTGTATAAATGGCTCTTGAACGGTTAGTTCCTGGAGTTCACTAACTCTTCTCAAAGAAGTGATCGCTACTAGGAAAGCTACTTTCCAGGTAAGGAATCGAATCTCGCATGTGTAGAGGTTCAAAGGGTGGACCCATCAGACGTGTGAGGACCAAGTTGAGGTTCCACATCGGAGCCGGTGGGTGGCTTGGTGGAATGACTCGTTTGAGTCCTTCCAAGAATGCTTTGATGGCAGGCACTCTGAATAGAGAGGTGCTGCCTGGTCTGCATATAGGCTGATATTGCGGTCAAATGGACACGTATAGAGGTGTACGCCAGATTGCATCGGTATAGGTGTAATAGGTAACAAATAATGTTTTGGATGGATGCGTCTAGCGGGTTAATGTCATTATTATTGCAATAAATGACGAACCTCTTCCATTTTGCTGCATAGCAAGCTCTGGTAGTGGGTCTCCTCGCCTCCTTAATGATGTCCATACAGTCAGGTGGCAGGTTTAGGTAGCCAAACTCTAGGACTTCAGGAGCCAGATTGCCAGGTTCAGCTGTTGCGGATCTGGGTGCGGATCTGGGTGCTGAATCTCTCCATGGTTCTGCGTCAAATGCTCGGGTTTGACCCGCAGCCTTTGATGCAGCACCACGGAAAGTTCGAGAAAGGTGGTGTACCACGGCTGGCGTGCCCACGTTGGAGCAACCAGGACGAGCGTCAGTGAGTGTTGACGCAGTTTGCGTGCCACCAGCGGTATCAGTGGTGCTGGGGGAAAAGCGCACGCAAATCTGCCGGACCAGTTCATCCATATCGCATTGCCCTGCGACTGCGGATGTGGGAACCTGGCGGCAAAGCTTTGGCATTTTGCGTTTGCTTGTCGCGAATAGGTCTATCTCTGGATGACCCCACTGCTGGAAGTACGGTTGGAGTACTGATGGGTGTAACTCCCACTTGTGCATCTGGTGGCTGTGTCTGCTGAGCAGATCCGCCATCTGGTTGTCCTTGCCGGGGAGGTGTTCTGCCATGAGGAACATGTTCCTTTGAAAGGCCCACTTCCACATGCTCTGAGCCAGATGAGACAACTGTGGAGTGTTTTCCTCCCTGCTTCTGTATGTAGTACATGGCAGTCATGTTGTCCGTCCGGATCAACACGACTTTGTTGCACAAGTGTACTTTGAACGCTTTCATAGCGAGGAAGATTGCCATCAGCTCTAGAAGGTTGATGTGCATCTTTTGTTGTTGTGTCCATAGTCCCTGCACTGTGTAATGGAGTACATGAGCTCCCCATCCCTGGAGAGACGCGTCCGCCGTCAGTATTATCTGTGGGACAGGCTCTTGGAACGGTCGGCCCTTGCAAAGGTTTTGTGGATTCCACCAATGCAGAGTTGTATGCCCGACCGCTCACCAACACTAGGTCTTTCAACTGTCCTTGAGCCTGATTCCACTGACGTGCTAAGCACTCCTGAAGCGGGCGCATATGTAGTCTCGCGTGGGGGACTATGAAGATGCAGGAGGCCATCATGCCTATCAACTGCATGAAAACTCGCGCGGGAAGGGAGTGTTGTGGTTTGAACTTGGAAATCAGCATTTGCATGCTGTTGATTCTCACCAAATTTGGCTGAGCTGTGGCCGCCAGAGTGTCTATAGTCGCACCTAGGTACTGTTGTACGTGTGCGGGCTGTAGATGGGATTTTGGGTAATTTAGTGAGAACCCCAGACTGTGAAGGAGGTGAATGGTGCGGGACATGTGGCTGGCACATTTCTGGGCTGACTTCGCTTGAACGAGCCAGTCGTCCAGGTAAGGGTAGACGTGTATGTGCTGCCTCCGTAGATGTGCCGCCACAGTAGCTAGGCACTTTGTAAACACCCTTGGTGCCGTTGTCACGCCGAAGGGAAGGACTTTGAATTGGTAGTGCTGTCCTTGAACAGTGAACCTGAGGTATTTGTGTGAGGGGTGAATGGGTATGTGGAAGTACGCATCCTTGAGGTCCAGTGTGGCTAGAAAGTCTCCCTGCTTGAGCAGCGGGAGGACTTGCTGTAGAGTGAGCATGTGAAAATGCTCGGAAAGAATGTATCTGTTTAGGGGTCTCAGGTCTAATATAGGTCTGAGTGACCCGTCCTTTTTCGGTATTAAAAAGTACAGGGAGTACACCCCTGTACCTTGCTCGTGGACGGGTACGACCTCTATTGCGCCTTTTAGAAGCATACTTTGCACCTCCTGCTGTAAGAGCGTTAAGTGCTCTGAGGACATAGGACGGTTTTTTGGAGGTATTGTGGGTGGAGTGGAGGTTAGCTCTAGACAGTAACCGTATTTGACAATATCTTTGACCCACCTGTCCGTGGTGATGGAGTTCCACGTGGACAGGAACCTTTGTAGCCTTCCCCCGACAGGTGTTGTGGTCGGGAGGAAGGGAGAGGGCGTCACTGCTTGTTCTTGGGGGAGGACCTGGTGTTGCCGTAGCCGCGTCCTCTGCCTTTTGTACTGGAGCCACGATATCCACCCCGGGTGTTTTTATTGTAGGTGGTTTGTGTATTGCCCTTGTTGTATGTTTGCTGTGACCCCTGTCCTCTACCTGCTCCTCTATTTCCGGGGCGACGAAAGGAGCCGCTCCGAAAGGACCGAGTCTGGAGAGCCCCCATGGACTTTGCAGTGTCCGTGTCCTTTTTTATTTTCTCTAGGGTGGTGTCAACCTCCGGGCCGAATAAATAGTCGGGGTTGACAGGCTGGTTGAGTATGTTGTTTTGCACCTCAGGTTTGAATCCGGAGATTCGTAACCAGGCATGTCGTCGCAGCATGACGCTAGTGTTTATGGCCCTGGCAGCTGTGTCTGCGGCATCCAGCGCACACTTGATGGATGCGTTTGTGAGGAGCCATCCCTCCCTGATGAGGATCTCTGCACCTTCTCCGTATTGGTCAGGGAGATGTTGGATTAGTTGCTCTAATGTGTCGTAGTGCGCTCTATCGTAGCGAGCGAGGAGTGCTTGAGTATTGGCAATGCGCCATATGTTGGCTGCCTGGGCGGCAACCCGTTTGCCAGAGGTCTCTAACACCTTGGACTCTTTGTCCGGGGGAGGAGCGTCACCTGTTTGTGAGTGTGCCCTCTTGCGAGCATTCGCAACGACAATGGAATCCAGAGGTAATTGGCCTCTGATGTAAGTAGGGTCCCCAGGCGCTGATCTGTATTTCTTGTCGATCCTGGGGTTTATCACTCTTGCCCTGGTGGGTTCCTTGAAGATGTCCTTTGCTGGTTTGAGGACACCCTTCAACATGGGTAGAGTTTTTATATTCCTCTGAGGATGCGAAAGTATCCATAAGAAAGTCGTCCTCGACGGTGTCCGAGTGAAGTTGCACCCCATGATTGGCCGCAGCACGTTCAATTAGAGCGTTGAACGCTGCAGTGTCCTCTGTGGGAGATGTTTTTGCTCCATAGAGTTGCGGGTCTTGTGCATCCATAGGTGCACCTGGGTCCACAGGGTCATCCCAAGTTTGATCAGGGTCCTGTTGGCCGTCAGGGTCCATGTCTCCGGGGTAGGGGACTTGGTCACCCATGTAGTCCACCAACGCATCCGTGTCGGAGTGTGTGGGAGAGAAGGATTGTGGATCCTGGTAGGGTGAGTGGAAAGGTTCGTAAAGAACTGGTTCTGAAGCCACAGGCAGCTTTCTTTTAAGTGGAATCCTGAAGGAGTCCAAAGCCGGCTCCGAAGTTATTTTCCTTTTGTGGATAATCATCCTGCCGGTGTCGGCATCGATTAGATGTGATGGAGACGTCTCCGCAGAGCGTTCGGCAGGCGTGATCGTGGTATGGGTCACCCGTGTCCTGATTTGGAACAGTTTCGGGGCCGTGGATGGTGGCAGGCCAAAAGTAATGTTGACTGGTGCCGAAGAGGCTGCTGGAGCTTTAATTGGTTCGGAGCCCGACGTGTCCTGGAGGACCATTTTCTTTTTGGTGCTTTGCGCAGCAATGGGTCGCGTCTGGAGCGCCCTAGATTCTTTTGCACCGACCGGTTCTGTCGAGGCGGTCGTGGATTGTTTCGGCGCCGGTGGATCATCGAGTCGAGGGGCGGGAATGGCCGTCGACTTCTTCGATGAGTGTGGCTTTGGTGTTGCCGTGGAAGCCGTGTGAGACGCAGCAGGCTGTTTGACCTTTGGGGTCGGAGTCGATTGCGTCGGTGCCGGGAGCCGAGCAGGTTTGGTGGTACCGAAGGCCTTCTTCCTTATGTCGACTCCGACGTCGGCCGCTTCGAGTTCGGCACCGAAGTCTCGTTTGGTGCGCTCGGTGCCGATGTGTTTTGCTGGCGTCGAAGGTGTGGAGGGTTTCGATCCGACCAGCGCCAGTTTCGGTTTCAATTGAACCAATACAGCTTTCGGTTTCGGAGAAGGGAAACCAGCCGTTTTGGGCATTAATGGCTGCCGCTGAATGTCCGAGGCCGGGCCTGAGGGCGGGGCCGAAGAACTGCGGGATAGGTCTTGGGTAAGGCCCGAAGGCGATCCCTCGACCGGAGCCATAGACTGTTGCACTGGGCTTTCTTCAGTCTGAACGGGTAGGCCTTGCTCGTCACCGGAGCTACTCTCTTCGGCCCCTAAGGCCTCATTGTAGTCTCCTACCTCGGTGTCGTCTTCATCTCTGCGAAAGAGTGTTTCGTCGACGTCTTCCGATCCAGAGTCATGTTCGGAAACGGGACTGGAGGGTAGGTTCTCCACTTCTTCGACATCTTCGGTCTCGGCGTTGAAGAGGTCGGCCGGGGCCGGTGCCGCTTGCTGCGCCTCGAGTCTCGCCGCTCGTCGATTCCGTAGAGTCTTCTTGGATCGAAATCTGGCACAGGCCATGCATGTAGATTCGTCGTGATAGGGTGAAAGGCATTTGTTGCACACCGGATGGACGTCGACGTGGGGATATTTCGCATTGCATACCGGACACCTCTTGAATGGTGTCCTCGATTCCATCGTTGATGACGAATCGACGGTCGGGTAAGATGCGAAAGTTTGTTCTGGAAGTTAGTAAACTAACAAAGATACTATCGATACCGATCGAGAACAGTACCGACGCGAACTAAAGGCCTTTTGGCCTGAAAAGAGATTTTCCTAACTTGAGTCAAGATAGCACATCCGAACCCAATGGCGGAAAAAAACAATCTGAGGATGGAGAGGATGCCCATGCGCACTGTGGTCCAGGGGAGGAGTCACCTATCCAAGGATACTTCGAAGACTCTTCCAGGACAACAACGTGCAAACATCCGGACTAGGCGGCGATCTATGCACAGATATGAATTCAGCAGCCCACATGCCTCGAACATCCTGTACAGTGACATCTGCTGTAAGGCATCCACACTTGCAAGGCTAAGTTCTCACTTCAGTCTTAAATTAAAAAGTAAATCATTGGCTGGTACCAAGGTAGTGACAGCATCAAGTTACCATTTAGCCACTCTGCTGAGAATTCCAAATTGTAGTTTGTAACAAAAGCAGCTGCCTCGATACCCAAATCAACCTTTGGATGGAGTAAACACCTTACTGGTGACAATGCCATATTCCACAACAAATCATTGTCCTTTTAATAAATAACCATCGTTGAAAACAATAGTGATGCATGCCCATTTACTGCTGATGACCTGGGTATTGCAAAACATTCTGAACTAGTGTCATTACCTGCATCTCTAGGTATAACAAACCAAATTAGGTTGCCAGTCTACTTACTATGCCATCACCATGTATCTAGACCTAGGTTTTAATTACTGAGGTTTAATGCAAGTGTAGCCACTTAAGAACTCAACTTGAAGAATGCACTTTAAAATGACCTCAGGACTGGAAGTACCAGACTTCAGGCCATAATCTTCATTTTAATGTTCTACACAAAACTATGTATTTTGTTTGTAGCAATCAGTTTGATATTGGAATGTCTCTGGACCCTTTGTAGCCATGTAGATCAAGGAGACACATTGTCTAAAAATGTCAACTCTGCTCACCTGCTTTGACCAAACTGATTAGTATAGGTCATTCTCCCTGCAACAAACCATAATGGGTAGGGAGGCAAGATATCAAAATAAGTGCTTCTAGTCAATGATCCACACTTCTCACCGCACGAAATTTATCACTATATAATTTTATCAATGATCAAATGCCACATGAGAATAGCGCAACAGGCAAATGTCAAGTGTATGTATAACTCATGTACCCACTACTGCTTATGTACAGCCCAGCCCCCACTGTCATTCTGCAATGTCTAGATAGCAGAGAAACATAATGGAAAGCTTTCAAGCACAACTCTAGCAATTCAAGGAGTGTTTTAAGGTTGCATTTTATTTGTATTTTTACAGCCACCAGAGAGCACATTACAGGTCACCAATTTGGTTCACAGTGCAGAACATTGCATTGAGTCCATTGGGAAGAGATGATAAAATTGTGCTCAAGGTGAGATTAGCGGTAATGTACTTATTTAGCCGATGCATACAAACTTCACCCGTTCTGCCCCTTCGCATCCCTTTCAAATTTAAATGTGTGAAGCCTCGGAGAGCAACTGGATTCATCCCTACAGCTGGTCTCTACAGCCAACTAACATGGTCAGGCAAGATGGTCACTGAGCCTCAGAAATATTCCCCCCTTACCACCAGTTTAAGTTCTGGTGTTGAGCAGACTGACTAGGTGACCCTCCGCGTTCTCTCATGCCTATTGACAATCACATGCTTCATTACGAACCTTCCTACCTGCCCCATTCCACTTATGAGGGTCTGGGGCATGTTCTACCAGCAAAGCTGAGTTTAGACTAGTTACTGTGTTACTGTGTTGAAGACCTGGCTATGTGCGTATAATTCCCTTTTTTGTATCACTATACTGAAACACTGCACAAACCTGCTCTGACATTAACCCACCTACACATTACCCACGCTTTAGAGCACCCAGTGTGGGTTTTGTTAATCAAGAGGTCAATCAGATAAAATGGAATGCTTCTTAACAGCACAATATCAATGACCAAGTAAAATTCAGACCCTTCAATATACTGGGATTTCTTTTGATTAAGCTTTCTAGCTTTGATACATCTTTGATTACAGGTGCCTTCTGCTGACTTTTTTCCTGCCTACTGTTTAACACAATTCTTTAACTTTGGCCTTGCCCTTCAGCCACAAACATTTTTACAAGTGAGTTAGCCGTGCAAGGGCATTTTATAGAAAACAAACTGCAAAACTGGTAAAAATACAGTTAATTTCAAAGTTCTACCCACCTCAGAACACACAAAATATGCTGCTGTCAACTCATGCAAACTATTTCCATAATCTGGACAAATCAAATCTGTCATATCGGGCTTACAGTGTAAAATACAGATTGAAGCAGGCAAGTCTTGGTGTCCTTATTTCAGAGCAGATAATCAAATTGCTCTTTCGTCAAGACTTATCAAACATGACAGTTCTGTGATATACACCCAATAAATCAAATGCGTGGCTGCTCCAATTAAAAAAGTACAATTGTAAACTCCAATTTAAAGCGGTGGACATTCGAATAAGGCAAATTTATGTTCAAATGTAGGTTGATTGTCTTAACTATGAACACTACAAGCTGAATTGAGTGTAACAGAACAGAATTGTGGTGCCCAGACTACCTATAACTTGCTATGCAGCATTGCATGCTCAATCCTATGCATACTACACATTAAGTGAGACGGGTCAAATTGTTTCTTCTAAAAACTTTTCAATATGAGGCAAGTAGCAGCATGAAGATCAGACAACATACAGGATACCACATCTATTCCATGTGGGGGAATTGGCTGATGCCCGGTGAGGTTTGCAACCTCTGTTGCAGGCTAATGGTGAGCAGAACATCTGCAGTGAATGGAAATTTGCAATTAAAGTTCAGATTTGTATAACATTCATGAAGAGGGTGCTGGGCATTAATTCTGAAGCTCAGCAAGGTGGTTTGTGGACGGTCTAGTACACTCTTGCTTAGACAAATTAGTAGGAGTGAAGAAAATTATAACTAATTGTTCAAATCAATCGGAATGGCATATCCATGAAATAGAGAAAAGATCTATTAGTTTAATAACGCTAGGATATAGGCTTGTGAAACCATACTGTTCTAGAACCAGCCGAAAGCATATTTCTAGTGTTTATGCTGGAAATAAGACTATTTGAAAGACAAGTGCAAGGAGCACATAGGATTTAACCCAACGCCAATTGAAAGGAGAATGAGAAAGACAAACTAGAGCCTATGTACACTGAACAAAATCTGTAACAGGAAATTTCCGGTTTCTTCGTCAGTACAAGTAGGACTCCATTGTGAGATTCGGCAAGTGGTACACAAGTCTGATATGGCAGACATACAACATATGGCATTAAAATGTAATCCATACAGTCAAGGGATTGATGGGGGTCAGGCAGTTAGTGGCTTTCTGGAGCACTCTGAACTGACCACTACTGAAGAGGTCATAAAAGGCCTCTCTAAAGCGAAATCTGGGTCCCCCAATGATATGTGCCCTCCAAAAATTATGGCCCCTTTAGCCACAAGCTGTACCACGGCAATTAGTGATATCTTTAACTGTTCCATAAAAACGGGCACTATTCCCACTGCTTGGAAAGAGGCATTTGTCTGCCCTATACTGAAGAAATCCTCGGCGGATCCTTCAATCCTTTAAAACTACCGGCCTATTTCCCTACTACCACTCTTGGGAAAATTGTTGGAAGGTACTATAGACAACTTTGTTCTTATTTGGAACAAAATGGAATCTTGGACCCCTCACAATCGGGTTTCCGGCAAGGCTTCAGTATGGAAACCGCCGTATTGGCAGTGACAGATTCGCTCAGACGAACAGTTGACTCCGGGGGTGGAGGGGGAGGTGGGGGGCGTGGGATTGGGGGTGATTAGCGATACCGATTCTCTATCTCTCTGCAGCTTTTGATACCATCTCATATAAAGCTGGTGGAGAGATTAGCCTCCGGTGGTATCAAAGGGACTGCTCTGAAGTGGCTCCAACAGTTCTTGGCCGTCAGAACCCAAACAGTCATACTGGGTCCCTATACCTCGGCCAAAATGCCTTTGAAGAGGGGTGTTCCGCAGGGCTCCTGCCTGAGACCTACCCTCTTCAATATTTACATGTCCCTTTTGGCGAGGAACAGTTGGGATTCAAGATCTCTTATGCAGATGATAGGCAGCTTATGTTCACCATTGGAGACAACTTCGAGAATGAGAAAATTCACTTTGCAAATGGCATGAAGACAATATATGACTGGATGACAGACAATTTCCTGCAGCTGAATCCAGACAAATCAGAGATTATGCTGTTGGGTAAAACTGATGTCTGGTCTGATGATTAGTGGCCTGTTTTATTGGGCTCTGCCCCCACTCCCAGATTCTCAGTAAAAAACCTGGGCATAAAAATAGATCGGTTGCTGTCCATGAAGGACCACATCGTGGCCACATGCACCTCATGCCATTATAGCCTCCGGCTTCTGCAAAAAATTCCTATATATGCCTACCTGTCATCGTAGGACCTTAGAGCAAGCTTTGGTAACCAGACGTTTGGACTACGGTAATGCACTGCTGGCAGAAGTAGGAGAAACCCACCTATATAAGCTGCAGGTGGTTCAGAACACAGCAGCGAGAATTATCTTTAATCAACCGGCAGGCTTCTCTTCCATTGCTCAGAGAATTACACTGGTTAACGGTGAAAAAGATCTTTTCAAGATTTGCTGTTTCACCTATAATGCTCTCAATAGAGGTCCCCCCTCTATTTACAAAAAAAAACAAAAAACAATTAAATACTGTCCATCTAGGAGTCTTAGATCTAGTTTGCGGGGCCTCCTTCAGGTCCCTCGTTTCAGTCTTACCCGGACGGGAGGCAGACCTTTTTCATATCTTGCTCCAAAATATTGGAATCAGCTTCCCCAGACTCTGCGAGCAATCCCCAAGTATGAACTCTTTAGGAAACAGCTGAAAGCCTTCCTGTTCTGAACTCACTTTAGTTCACTGCGCTGTTTCTTGTCCAGAATGTTAGTCTACTAGTCAGCGCCGAGATGCCCCAGGGTGAGTTGAGCGCTTTATAAACCATTTAACATAAGGGATTGGTACCAAATTGGGTTAGACTTTATTTTCTATTAAGACTACATTCCATGAAACTGTTTGTGTTGACAGTGCAAGCATGTCCAACTTTGCAAGATGTAGAAACTGATGTAATCAGGGATGTATTGAGGCAGGTTAACTAGAATGTCAGCTGTGAGGTGTAAACTGTAAAGAGAATTTCCAGACTTCTGTTTTAGTGTACAATTAGGTAATCCAACAATATAAAACTATTCTTCAGATTGATTGTTGCACTACTATTTTAGTATTTAAGTGAATGCAGTCACTGTTTGAAAACGGTGGCAATTCAGTGTTGCAATCAGTTTAAGTTTGTTTTAAACTCACTAAGTTACAGCAATTAATTCGAAATTAAAGCAGGATGTAAAAATGCCTTAATTGAATCTCCATGGCCAGCTTTTAGTTCCAGTAACCAAGTGCATACAAGTGTAACACTGAGAAACAGTACTGCCGTTTGATCAATTAGCAATAATTGGAAAATGGGCACAAGGCCAGTAAACATCATTTACTTAAATGATGTCCACAATTTACTTCCAAGAGAATAATGGTATTCAAATATAAAAAAAAACAACTTTTCTAGATGGAATCCTTGATCTTCGCAAAATCCAGACCCTGTCTGCCACAGAACCTTCAGTAACTTTGAGTCACTGGGATTTGCTGCAGCTACTTCAGAGCTTGCACTGCTTAAATCTTCATTTAGGTTACCAGAATCACTCTCGTTTAAGTTACAATTCGTGTCATTACGCATGCCATACTAGGGAACTATTTATAACACTTCTATTCATGGCAATATTCATCTTGGCTTTATTGGATTACCCTATACATGTCATTGTTTTCATTTAGACCACCTCTTAAAACCCAAACACGTTCTATCTTTGGCAATCGCACTTCCTTGGTAAACTCTGATCACCTTCATAGGTGTGGAAAACCAACTCTTTACCCAAAACACTTGGCTAACCGAATCCTAACAGTCACCAAAAGATAGATAGGATTTATTGCACAAAGTTTGTGCATTTGGCATTTCTGTGGAAGTTTTGTTCGCCCCTTATATCAAATACATCATTAGTCAGTATTTGATCAGTGTTGTCACACTTTATAAGCCACCATGGACATTTGTGATGTGGGTAGTCTTCTCAGCAAAAACAAAAAGCAAAACACCCTCAAGTGAATTGGGCGATTCTGTATGCCCACAACCTGTCACCCACAGCCAACACAAGGTAGATCAACAATGGCCAAATGGATACTCCTTCAAGTATGTTGAATCTCAACTAAACCATTACACTGCAGATCTTAAAGGGCTGATCTTCAATGCTTTATGTAGTGTGATCAAGAACTGACATTTCATTCAATGTAAATTGAACCCCATTATCCTTAACCAAGATCTCAGGAAAACACTCCCCGCTGAACACCTATCAGAAATCACATTTATAGATACCCTCCTAATAAACATCTTTCAGCAATTTTGAATGATAAAATACCAAGGCAAATTTTTGATAGGCGTGATGCCCAACCCCACTTTTTGCCAAACTATAGCCATTTAGTATTTTACATCGGAGGAACACTAGTCCTGCAATTTTTGACTGCCACTGGACACTGCCTATCCATGTGGCATGCCTCCATTCCTGGCCTCCAGTAATAATGAAGTACTGGTTTTAAGTTCAGACAGACATTCCCATTTGTCTCTTGAACCATTTTTAACAGTGTCCTGAATATACGGAGGTATGCCTACTATGGAAAACAAAATCCCTGTTGACACAAATCTGGAGAACCCTGAGCAGAAGAATGTAGAGCCTCTTCTAGTCAGTCACTTATACTTTGGCCACCCTTCACATATTTGACCAATTTACGTTAATTTGTCATATTCAGATAGCCACAGGTCTTCATTTCTTTGTATAGTCCATACATCACTTACTACTGTCACAATATACAAGTCAGTATCAAATGTTAGTTTCATTATTTTTCTAAGGGAGCTTTGAAAGACAGTCTGCCACTTCATTATTGTGACCTGGAAAAAAAGACTATCAAAATAGACTCCTGTAATTTAGAATTGTCTTGCAACGAGACCAGTTGCATTTTTACCACCTCCAGGAGAAGATAAAATGTGAATTGGCTCATGGTCAGTTTGTAACAGGAATTTGGTTCCCTATACAAAATGTCTGAAGTGGTGTTGCGTATGCAAGAAGTTCTTGCTCAATAACCACATTTTTACATTTGATTTCATTCAGGGCCTTTCAATGGGTAGTGGCATAAGCAGCATTTTTCAATCTTGTGATGGCACTGTGCCCGGTACAAAGGCACTAGCATCCACTGACATTATGCACTTTCAAACTTGAAGATTGCCACATGCAGGAGCATCAATTAGTTTAATGAAATAAATGGAGTCTTGTTCTTGATTCTATGCAAACTCGCAACCTTTGTGCAACAGCCTTAACAGTTACATGACAGTTGCGAAGTCTTGTACAAATCTACTGTAATACTTGGACCAATTTAAATAAATGTTTCCTTGTCGTCAGGTGCATGTTTTACAATCACGATTTTTGCGTACAACTCCATTTGCAGAAGTAGTATTCCTCAAATAACTCACTTGTCTCAAAACAACTCGCATTTTTCAGCACACAAGACCACTTGCTGCCAACCCTCTAAACTTCCATCAATATTGCCAAATGTTAATCTTTACCCTTACAAAAGATTAAAATGTCAACCCTGGTAACCTCTCCCGTGTTCATGCATGTCCCTGGACATGTGAAACACTATCCTATGGAACACAGAAGAGGCCAAATCCAGACCAAAAGGAATTTTAAAGGTAACAAATTCCATCAAAGGTCTAAAAGTCTTACATCATTCCACATGATGGTATGCACAAAGTGAATAAGGAATCCGCTCTTTACAGCTAGTTTGCTTTTGACAAAGGATGCCCATCCGTTTGGATATTACTATCCAAATCTAAAGTCACAGTATCAGACTGCCCTTGTACTAAGCAAGAACGATATGTAAAACTGAGGCATCTAACTAGGTTTCACCTAACTTCTTCCATCATTAACTGATCAACTAGATATGGCAATTCCTTATTAACCGTAAAAGCACACCTTTTGTCTGAGCAGTTACAGTCTAGGATTATGCTTGAACCCTCAAAGATTTCATACAATTTCAAAAGACTGACAATGCGGATACGACTCGTTAACTCATGTCCCAGTTCCTAATCACTAGAACAGGGTGGCCAGTGCACACATCCAACTTTGAGCCCTTTCTAGTCTTTGCACCCCAATACATTGGCCCCCTAGTGTCACAAAAATGTATATAAACAGATATTCCCGACAAGTGGCAGGGGAGGCTTTGATACGCATGTAATATGATAGATACTGGCGACATGCTTGGGTGGGTGATTAGGGTGGGTGGTTGCTGGGGGATGGGGCGGGGGGCATGTTGGTTATATCGCACACTCGCTGTGGATTAATCCTGGGGATGGACTACCTCGTAGCATAGCTGTTGATGGGGTGAATGCTGTACAGTTATGATCAGTTTGGTGGACTGGTCACTGCTCTACGCTCTGAATTGGCTGGAGGGCGGAGTAATGGGGAAGGGGATTGACTGTATTCTGTTTTGTGACCCAATAAAGTGTTTAAAAAAATAAATAAAAAATAAACAGATATTCCCTTGAATTTTGTTTTAGCCCTGAAATAAAGGGTGATCCAGGGGTACCAATTTTGTTAAAAGTGAAGAGCAATTCTCTCCATTTCCCATTCGGCTATTTAGCATCCCAAGTGGACTGTTATTTATTAACCTATTTTTATAGGTTCCAATTAAGCACCTGGTAGGGAGTTGCTGTTCTATCAATAATTTAGGAGGGTTTGCCTAGAAACCATTAGGAATAGTTGCTAATGTGTCGGATTCATGGAGTTAAAAGCAAAGTGCGTCAGTGGGGTTTACATTTTTGTATGCTGAACAAAAATTGGCAACAGATAATCAGGCCTGTGAACTTTGCGGCCAATAAAATATTCTAAATTTAGCTGCTGCTGGAAAAGCCCAGTTAGGAAGATAAACGTTCTATGCAGAGGAAGATCGTTTGGCAGATAAGTTATCCCAAAAAAAAAAAAAAAGCTACTCCTAATCCATTTGCAAACATGACCACGGCAAATATGTAAAATAGGAAGGCTTAATATTTACAGGCAGACTGAGGAAAATGACACTTCTGATTAACTATTTTACCACTGTAATCAAGGGTTTGAATATTATGTGCCTTTCTTCTCATGCCGAAAACTGAACAAACTAATGCCAATAACAAAATGGGATTGACAAAAAGATGTACAAAAACGAAGTAACTAGTTACTTTCATGCTGTAGAGCAGTCAACCTCAGAAATACTGCTACCTAGTAGGATAATGGAGTCATGTGCCGATCCTGGGGGTTTGCATTGCCGTGTGAGGAGGTCAGCAGTTAAAGTCGTTTGAACATTGACTAGCACAGCTTGCGACTGCTGAACATCTGTTCGAGCAAGAGGCTTAACAATGCAAATGTGTACAATCAATGGCTCCAACATAGTTTAATAACAGCAATATCACAAAATGCACTCTTCCCTTTGGTTAGTGCATTTGCAGTTCATGGGAACAAAGTACAAGCTACTTACCTTCGGTAACTATGTATCTGGTAGAGCCGATTCTAGCTGCAGATTCCTTAATGTAGAATTATCCCCAGGCGTGAGACTGGACCTGGAAAAACTTTGCCCCAGCATCTCAGCGTGCAGGGGGTCGGCAGCAGGCGAGTCTGCCCGGACATCGTCCGCAGGCGTGACGTCAGCGAGGTCACATAAGCCCCCACCCCGGCGGGCTGACAGTTTTCTTCGGAGAACATTTCCGCGCCACAACGCAGAGCCATAAACAAAACTGTGGAGTATGGGAACAGTGTGTGAAAAATCAGTGGAAAAGAAACGAAAGGGAAGGGGAGGAACAGCACCAGTTAGAAAAGTGCCAAGCACTAAGGTACAAAAAGCCATAGCGGTGAAAGCCATAGCAGTGAAAGAGCAGAGCACCGCTCTGAGGAACACCCTTGCAAACTAAGGCGACATCCTGCCAGGATGCAGAGAGCATGTGAAAAACGCTATAGCAGAACAGAGAGAGACAGCAATCACCATCCACAACAGTGAAGGGCAACAAGCCCGGAACATAGGAATAACAGCAATTCACCCCCAGACACCATCAAGGAGGGCCTTATCCCCTGAAAGGAGCTAAAAGGCCGAGGTACAGGCAAAAACCCTAATGTAGAGGTCTACAAGGGAATCAGACCCCAAGCAAGTAAAAGGAAGAATAAAAGTAAGCCCCTACACTGGAGAAAAAACTAGGGTGGAGGGATGCAGAAGCACACATGAACCAACCATGTATCAAAAAGGAAGGGGTGGAACAATCAAGCAGAACGAAGCATCCTGTCTGGGAGGAATCGAAGCGGACACCTGCAGAAGACAAGCCACCAGGAGGGAGGAGTGCAGAAAACCAAAACTGAAGGTCCTCGCAGAACGGGGAGGAAGGGAAGGCCGTGAAGGAATCTGCGGCTAGAAAAGTCTTTACCAGATACATAGTTACCGCAGGCAAGTAACTTGTACATTTGATAGACTACTAGCTGCAGATTCCTCAACGTAAAATAGATACCCAAGCCATATCCAGAGGGGAGGGCCTGCGAGAGAACCTCCCCAGTAGGAAGAAATACAGGGCCCCAGCAGGAGACGTGCCACGGGGACAAGGGTAGCCCAGCCCCAACCAAGCAGAAGCAAGCACGAACAAGGTGGAGGGAGGACTAGGAGACCCCAAGCCAATTCAAGGTACAACGGCCCCAAACACTCGTAGGGACAGAGCCGCCGAGGAGCATCCAGGAAGAAAAGAACGACCCCCAACTCCAGGGAGAAGAGGTAGAAACGGAGGCAGAGCCTGCTGTAGGAAAACACAGCGACAGTGGACAGCTGAACAGGCATCAGCCGCAAGGAAGCAGGCAAGGCAGGAACGGCTCCACAGGCAAGAAATGCAGGCATAAGAAGAAATGCACAAATGCGCAAAGCCCCAGCAGAACAAGAGGCCAGGGCACAAGGGAACACAAATGCCGCGGCGGACCAGACCGAGCAGGCACGCGCAGCCAGCAGTTGACAGTACCATGGAGCAGTGTACCCAGAACAAGCTAGGCGTGGGCAGAGGCCAGGGAAGGAACACGTTACTTACCTGTAACTGCGGTTATCCAGTATTGGTATCTTTCATAGATTCACATGCCTGAATCATTCCCCGTCGTCGGGATGGGAGTCTCCAGTACATAAATAAAGTAATGTCTCAGTAGACAGAGTAATAGGCCAAAGGCCTCACCTTAGTAACATCCACATCCTTTTGTAAAAAAGGACCACACTTAAGTAGCCAATCCGCTATCACCACCCTCTAGAACCTTCCTGGAAGGAGCTCTAGCCCCTCAGATTTTCATAATCACAGTGCTAAGTAGTTGTACACAGAGACCCAAGGGAGTCCTCCCAGGGGAGGTGGGTGGGTCGCATGTGAATCTATGAAAGATACCAATACTGGACAACCGCAGTTACAGGGAACGCGTTCCTTATCCAGTATTAGGGTATCTTTCATAGATTCACATGCCTGAATCGGAATAGTAAGCAATGAGAAGCACATTTCGAAAGGTACAGTATATATAAATTCACAGATCTCAATGTGAAAATAGAAAGTACCAAAAAGCAATGACATAGCAGAGGCATAAAACACAATAGAGAAATGTGTGTATAGATAAAAGGATGGTGGGAAGAAAGGAAGGGCTCACCTCTAATGAAAGATGACGGAGCACCGCTTGACCCACTGCAGCATCTTTCATGAGTTCAGTACCCAGGCAGTAATGCTTGGTATGTATGCTGCGTCTTCCATGTTGCTGCTCTGCAAATGTCCACAATGGGCACGCCTGCAAAAAGTGCCATGGAAGTAGAGATTGCCCTCGTGGAATGGGCTCGAACTGTGGAGAGCAGGGGTTGCCCTGCTTGCTGGTGACAAAAGGTAATGGCTTCGGAGATCCAGCGAGAGATACTTTGCTTAGTGAGTGGAAGACCTTTCCTAGATAGACTGTAAGCCACAAAGTTGGTTAGATTTGCGAAATGTCTGTTCTGTCAATGTAGAATTTCAGGCAGCGTTTAAGGTCTAAAGAATGCAGAGTTTCTTCTGTCACAGTTTGAGGATTCGGAAAGAAGGAACGCAACACAATAGGCTCATTGAGATGGAAGTTTGAGGGAACTTTAGGGATAAACTTCGGATTTGTACGAAGTATGACCCTGTAGTGTTTGAATTAAAAAAGGGTCTTGGATTGAGAAAGCATGAAGTTCACTCACTCGCCTTGCCGAGGTCAGGGCCAGAAGGAGCGCTGTTTTCCAGGAGAGATTCTCTAGATCCGCTCTGTGGATTGGCTCAAAAGGGTGTTTCATAAGTTGAGCCAGAACCATGTTGAGTTGCCAGGCGGGAGGTAAGGTTTTTACCGGAGGGAATGTTCTAAACAGGCCTTTAAGGAATTCTTTAATCAGCCGATGAGACCACAGAGAAGAACCTGCAGAGGATCTCCTGAAACATGAAATTGCTGCCATGTGGACTTTAATGGAGGCATGAGTGAGACCAGATCTTGCCAGATGAAGGTAAGGCAGTATTTGCTCTGGAGAGTATGAAAGAGGGTGTATTTTGTTTGACTTGCACCAGATACAGAACCTCTTACATTTTAAGGAGTATGTTTTGGTGGTACTATCTGCTCGGGCCAGAGCCAGAATTTCTCTACAGTCTGGAGGGATGTCTAGGACCTGGAACTCTGAACTCAGGAGTCAAGCTGATAATTTGAGAGATGCCGGATCCGGATGCTGGACTTGTTTGTGGTTCATTGTGAGGAGAGAGGGAAACTGGTTCAGCCTGATCATCGGTTCCAGGGAGAGAAGGTGAAGCTCTGTGAACCAGTGTTGGCATGGCCAAGCTGGAGCTATCAGGATGAACATGCAAGGTTACGCTTTCAATTTCCGGAGCACCCTGGGAATCAGGGGAATTGGTGGAAAAGCGTATGCAAAGATCGAAAACGCATTCCCAGAGACCCTTTCTGGGGATGACAACTTGCAAAGTGTTGGCATTTGGTGTTCTGCTGGGTGGCAAAGAGGTCCAGAAGAGGGGTGCCCCAGCGAGAGAATATGCGGTTGAGGGTCTGCTGATTCAACTCCCACTCGCGACATACTGCCTGCTCAAAGAGTCGGCCAGCACGTTATGGGTCCCTGGAACATACTCTGCTCTAAGAGAAATGTTGTGAAGGAGCAACCAGTTCCATATTTTTTGCGACTCATGAGAGATTGTCAGAACGAGTCCCGCCCTGCTCGTTCAAATAGTGCATTGTCGTGGTATTGTCGGTTCGTACAAGTACTGGAGAGTTCCTGATTCACGAAAGTAATGCCAAAAGAGCGAGCTAAATCTTCAGGAGCGCCGAGCAGTGTATGTGGAGTTTCCTTTCGGAAAGGGACCATTTACCGCTTATCTGGAGTTCTTGGAGGAAAGCTCCCCAGCCCTCCAGAAATGCATCCGTTGTGATGGTATGAGGAGAAGGAGGAAGCAAGAAGCAAGAAAGGCAAGCCTTGAGAAAGGTTCTGAGGGCAAATCCACCACCGTAGAGCTGTTTGTCAGAGGGGTCACCTAGATGACAGTCGAATGACCCCGTACATTGGACCCATTGAGCTGAAGGCGCTTCTTGAAGAGGTCGCATGTGAAGGCGACAGTGTGGAACTAGCAGGATGCAGGAAGATATCCCGAGCAGGGATTTGAAGAGGCGCACAGAAAGTCTTTTTGGAGCGTATGCGAAGCGCCAAGGAAGAAGTTTGTCTTTGCGCTCCAGTGACGGAAACTCCTTTTGTAGCGTGTCTAGTGTAGCACCCAGGATAGTTATGCGCAGGGAAGGCTGAAAGATGGACTTTTCCTGATTGAGTGTAAGCCCCAAATAATTGAAAAGCCTTCGACAAGCGCTGGAAGACCTGGATGCACCTTCTAGAGAGGGTGCTTTGACGAGACAGTCGTCCAGATCCGGAAAGACTTGGTGTTGCTGTCGGAGATATGCAGTCACCGGAGAAAGGCATTTTGTAAAAATGCGTGGTGCCGATTGGAGTCCGACAGGACACGAAATTGGTAATGCCTGCCCGCCACCACAAATCTCAGAAAGGTTTTCTGGTTGCGGTGGATCGGGATGTGAAAGTAGGAGTCCTGAAGGTCTAAAGACACCATGTAGTCCGCATTGAGGAGCTGTAGCACTTCCTGGATAGTGACCATACGAAACCACTGTTTTTTCAGGAATGTGATTAGATTTCTAAACTCCAATATCGGTCTCCGTTTTTTCTCCTTTTTGCGTACGAGGAAAAATCGGGAGTAAAATCCCTTTCCCCTTTGATGTGGAGGAACTCTATAGCTCATTTCTGGAGCATAAGTGCAACCTCCAGGAGCAGAGCGCGCAAATTTGTGAAGCATAGGTCGGGGAGAGGTGTGGGGAGGAATTTGGATGAATTCTAGTGAATGTCCGAATTGAACTAATTGTAGGGTTCAACGGTCCCTTATTTGCTTCCAATTTTTCAGAAAGTGGGAAATTCTTCCTCCAACTTTGGAGGGCAGGGAGGAGTTGGAGACCGGCGGTAGTGGGAAGTCATTGTCGCCGAGCAGCGTCTTTGTCGCCCTCCTTTGCCACAAAAGGAAGATTTAGTGTAGGAGGTTGGTTGACGTTGCTGGTACTGTGGCAGATATTGCTGAGTGGAAGAGAAGGAAGATCGGTGTTGGAAATCACCTCAGGTAAATGTTTGACCTCTCCCTCTTGAGCCTAGAAAAGAGGGATTCCGGAATTGGAGGGTACCCAAAGCCCTAGCCTTGTCGGTATCCTTTTTAATAACTTGCAGAGCTTAGTCTGTGTGTCCCAAAAAGAAGCTGGCCATCGTATGGCATGTCCATTACTTTGGTTTCTACCTCCAGTCTGAAGGAAGTCGCCTTCAACCAACCCTGGCGCTGTAGTACAGCCGCTCACGTGAATTGGCAAAATCCAGTAGATGCGATCGCACAGTCTATAATTTCGGATGCAGATCTCACCCTCCAATAAGATTTTCTCCACCTCTTCCTTGGACTCCTCTGGCAAGGCCGCAAGGTATGGAGCAATATCTGCCCACATCTGCCGGTTATAGCGTCCTAAGTGTCAAGGAATTGGATGCATGCACTGTCAATGCAGACATGGACGAAAAGCGCTTGCCAATATTGTCCAGCCGTCTACCCTCTTTGCCCAGAGGAGCAGTTAGCAGAGCGGAAGGATTTTTTTTATTTCCGCTGAGCAGCTTGTGCAATGACTGAGTCCGGTTTAGTATGGCCTGTCAGGCAAGCCGGAGCAGTATCTGGAGCTCTAAATTTCTTATCCAGACGAGGCAGTACTGGAGGCACCGAGGAAGGGTTCTGCATGATCTTAACGCCCTGTTCCCATATAAAGTCTAGAATACGGATAGATCTAATGGACTTCTTAAAAGGCTCTTTAAAATCGTAAAGGAAACAATCCTGTTGGTGTGAGGGCATAGGTATTTGGAAGCACTGCGCCGCTCTTTCTACGATATTGTGAAAGACTCCAATGTCCTCTGGAGGAGAGTCAGCTGTGGTAGGCACAGGAGAAGCTGGACAGGGAAGTAAGTAATCATCCCGGAATCTTGAAGTTCCCCTTCTTCATGGTCTCCCTCCTCTTCGTTGGTAGAAAGTGGAGGTGGTGATGTGACCGGCTCAGACTGTAAGCTCAATGTAGGCGGTCGTGGCGCTGGAGGCACAGCCGGAAGCGGCGATGGTGCAGACGTTGGAAACCTCTGCTTATAGTCCGAAATGAGGAACTGTAGGTCAGAGACCAGGGAAGCAGGCAAACAAACCATGGGAGGCGGAGGAGGATGATACTCCTCAGGAGAAACCACCTGATCTTCCTGCCCTTGAAATTCATAATTGGAACTGTCTTGGTATTTAACGTGCAGTTGCGATGGACTGGTCGCTGTTCTGAACATACTGGCATCAGTCTTCTTCCTCTAAAAGATGTGCTGGAGGCAAAAGCTGGACTCTACTAGGGGTGGTCAGGGCTGGTGTCAGTAAGTTTGGTGATTTTTAGGTGCACGTACGTACTTTGTAGGTCAGAAACTGATGTAGTCGACGGTCCCATTGATGGCATATTCGACGATTAAGTGTGGACGGGCACCATAGTAGATTGAGGTGCCGTCGTCGACGGAGTCCTCGTTGACAATGTAGATGATGGGACAGTCTTCGCCGACGGAGACGGCAGCTTGGACGCCGACAAGGTCTTGATTTTCAGCGTTGACGAGAGACCTACCAGCCGGAGTGGTCGATGTTGAATGAAACGCGACAAAAATGGAAACGGTCGACGAGGTGACATGCAATGCCATCGATTGAGATTTCCTAGTCGAAGCCACAGTCGATGAGGCAGTCGTCGATGGGGTGGAAGAAGGCTTTTTGAAGGCATGAAGAACTTCCTGAGGAGAAACCTTCTCTGGAAGAGTTTTAGGAAGGACCTCTGAAGACTTTATGCGCCTTCTTTTGAGGCGGCTGTGACGAAGGGCGTGGAGAAACCACCCTTGGTCTTTTATGAGAGGACTGAAGACATGGACGAGCCCTCACTTTCCTCAGAAGACAATACTGAGTCTTTGTCTTTAAGCCTCTGCAGCCAAATTAAGAGGCGCCCCTCACGTTTCTTTAAGGGTCTTGGAGGAAAAGGTATGACACCTTACAATCCTTCAAAGAGTGGTTCGGATAAAGGCAGTAGAGAGTCTGTGTGGATCGTCCACATGAAGTCTTTTACCACAGGAAGCACAAGACCTGAAAAGGCCCTTCTTCGGAGTATCTGCCATGAGGAACTGAAGAGCTTCACCCAGAAACTGGAAAGTCGAAGTGAGAAACACTGGTAATCCAGAAACAAGGAATGCTGAGCAGAGCTCAGTGGAGACTCCCATAGCATGACGTGCGGTAGAAAATCTGAGGGACTAGAGCTCCTTCCAGGAAGGTTCTAGAGGGTGGTGATAGCTGATTGGTCCTTTTTTACAAAAGGACGTGGATACACCGAAAATGACAGAACCTGGAGCAGCGCAAGCTGCGCCCGGACAAGACAAGAGAACGCACCAGCGGTACAGTGATGCCAGGAAAGGCAGGGAACCCGAAAATGGGCGACCATACCTTCCAAGCGCAGGACAGCTATGCAATAGCTACAAGTAACCAACATAGGGTATGATACGTCCCAAGAAAACATGGGAACACCTCTTCGGGGAAAAAGCCTGCAGCAGAGGACCAGAACATAAAGGACCTGCAGATAGAACCACAGAAGGCTTGCCAATCAGCCAAACAAAAAACACAGAAGGCCCAACCTGAGGACCCATACAGGTGTACCAACAACCAAAGAACCACAAAGCCAGAAGGGGCTGAACCAGCAGCCAACAGCACAAAGGGGTCAACCTAAGGACACCGAAGGCACGACAACCCACACAGACGGTCCAACCGAACCACAAGACCGCCGAAAAAAGGTAGGATAACGCTGCCCATGAAGAAGCAGAGGACTGACAAGCCAAGTTTACAGGGGGGGGGGGGGGGGGGGGTAACGGAGCCCGGCAAGGAGCCGCTGAATGGCGGCATCCGCATGGGTGTTGAACAAAAGCACCCCATCAAAGGGCAGGTCAACCAGACGCTCCCCAACATTCTCAGGGAAAACGCTATCCCTCAACCAAGCATGGTGACGGAGAGCTACTGAACTTGCCATAGTGCAGCCGAGAGCATCAAACATCCAGGGAAGAACGAAGAATAAACGCGGCCAACTCCCGGCCCTCCATCACATGGCTCCGCAGATCAGTTTAATTCTTTTAAATTTGTTCATCTGATATTGCAAAGATAAACTTACAGCTGTAAATACACTGTACCTTCTTCTAGTTTGTAGTGCATCATGGTACGCCAGAACCCGCCATGGGCCAAAAGCAAATTGAAGAGGCGCTCGTCTCCGCACAAGATGGAAAGCATTCTACAAAGCTGCTCCTTTTGCTGCCATTTTGATAACCATGTGTTTTCTATGATCAATACACAAACGGATATTACTAGTTCCCAGAGATGACATGACCACAAGCCTAGTCAGTGAAGCAAAATGAAGTTGCAAACTCACTAGAGGAAAACACCCCCAAAAACAGTAGAAAACTGCAGGTAAGTGGGATCAAAACTAGCTTCATAATTCATTTGGGGGGAAACAAAAGGTAACCATGGATGTCTCCAGATTTTTTTAAATAGGTCGGTGGGGAAAACGTAACTACCTCCAATATTTTGGGAGTACCAGGCAGGTTGACATTAAGGAAAATAGCACGCAAATATAGATTCTGGAGGAATTCAATCAGCCTAAAAAAAAATGGATTTTGCTCCACATTCACATCAAAATTAGCCCCCGAGTGAGCCATGTCAAACAACTCTTTGCCATGAACCCAAATGGCACAAATAAGGTTTAAATCTCTTCAGCGTCCTTAGTTTTCACATCTCCTACCATAAACACAATATTTGTTTTTAACATGCTCTTTAAGACATCATGCATCTAGTCTGGTGTTTCCTCTGAAACTTGAACAGAGAAATTAACTTGCTTCTTGAAGTCACAGCACATTTTTGCAAAAAGGTGTACAAGTGAAAACTTTCCAATGTTGTGCTAATGGTGGGTTTAAATCTTGCCTCCAACATTAACCGTGCTTTCTCAAATTCATTGAAAGCATCCTCCCTTCAGGACTTTCTAGCTCCGACTGACCTGTTTTGGATACTGTCCTTTTGATCCCAATTAGTGAAACAGTACACTTTTCTTCATTTATTTTTTTTGTAAGTTTTATATAGCGTGAACTAGACCTGAAGATACTCAGGTAGAGCGCTTTACATGAGCACCAGTTTCATTACAGATGGAAAATTGTTTTTTTAGTTAGGCATGTAGAGATTAAGTGGTTTGCCCAAAATCACAGGTTGAGAGTCGTTGCCACAACTCAAACCTGGTTGGTTCCCCAGCTTAAAGGTCAACCGATCTAGCTGCAAGGCTACATACTCTTCCCCCAATCCTTTCCACTGACATGGTTACAATCAATTGCTACAGAATGTGTGAAATTTTTCCTTTTGTTTTTCAAGGCATAGGTGGTTCACCCTTAATTTGCAAGAATTTGAGATGGATCTAATTGTAACTTATTGTGACACTAAACCAATAAGACCTTTAAAGTAATTTAATGCCAAAGAATGAATATAGTAAAGGAATATGTTACTTACCAGTATGCATCTGTTCTTGGCATGTAGAGCTGCAGATCTACACACTTTTGCATAGATCGCCATCTGGTGTTGGGCCCGGATGTTTGCAGTTTGTTTTTCCTCTTGGAAAGTCTTTGGAAGTCAGGAGGTCGGTGACTCCTCCCTTGGTTCGTATTGCGCATGGGCTTCGGCTCCATCCTCAGATTGTTTTTTCCGCCATCGGGCTCAGATGTAATACTTTGCGCTCCGGTTTCGAACATTCCAGTTCGACGATCGAAGCGGAATCCTCGCTCTTCGCAGTATTGTTCAGATCCTGATCTCCTCAATCAGGATCTGAACAATCGATTCCAGACGTAGACTGCGGCCTTCGGGCCTATCCAAGCTCCGGTCCCGGCTGATGGAAAAAACAAACTGCAAACATCCGGGCCCAACACCAGATAGCGATCTATGCAAAAGTGTGTAATCTGCAGCTCATATGCCTCGAACAATTTGGAAGTGAATGTGAAAGCGAAACACTGTTCTATCAATATGTATACGTCACTTGTTTAAATTCACTTCATAAGGGAGACCCTTTTCCAAAATGGCTGCTGTAACTCCTGGAACACAAACTGCATTGTTCTCTATGGCAAAACAAAAAAGGAGGCAGGATCCAAAACCAGGTTTAGAACACAGTGCAGGCAAATAGTATAATTAAAGAACTTCCCTCTCAGGATCCCCTCAGAAAGTTCTTCTTTGCTTTGATGCAATAGGCTTCCCGCCCACTAAGAGGCAGAGCAGACTTCCGGCGATTAATTCCTCAGACCCTGCACAATGAGGAGGATAACGCAGCACGCCTCCTCCCTTCCAGCTGCTTGAAACCTCATTGAAAGGAGAATAGTCTTCTGGCTAGAAGGCAGCGGTCAGCACAGATGGCCAGTGAGCTGAGCCATCCTCATCGCAGATACTTGTGGTAAGGCACAAAGCTAATGAGCGGATGAAAATAAGAGAAAGGGCGCTCTATTCTGCGTCAAGCCCGTACAATACAGTAATAAACACAACTGTCAAAATGTAACATTAAACCTGCCTACGTTCCAAATGTAGACCACCACAAGTTACAGTAAAATAAGGGGGCATCTGTTAAAGCATAAGCTTCTTGCTGGAGGTTGGTTTGCCGTGGCTTGGGCCTACTAATTGGAGTAAAATGTGTCTACCTATACTATAATGCCTAATGGATCCAACTTGGTTTGATCGTAAGAGGTTTAATGTTGTAACTCAACCAAGTCTGTTATAATGGTGACGCAACTAAGGTACGGAGTAAAGATGCTCAGTACAATACAACCTCAACAAGATCCAACCATGCACCTTGGCTTCAAACAAGTTTTGAAGGGCCATCTGAGATGAGCCTTAACATGCGCTCGGATGTAAAGCACTATGGACATTTAGGCTATATTGTATTGAGTCTAATGTCCACTTTCAAGGAAACTTGGTTTTCAGGCTCTACCGCTCCAAACTTAGTCACCCTCTGTCAACCTGGTTTTACTATTTTGTATCGACCATCAAATGTGGGGGGTGAATGGCTATAATTGAAAATGCAGACCATCTAGGAGCTTGCACTAGCGGCCTTGACTGAAGCAGAGTTACTTGCTTATCTCCTTGGTGTCCCCTTGTTTTGGGGACTTTTAAATTCTGGACAGACCACTTTTTGGTCTTTTACCTTTATTATAGAGGCTAGCCCCCATGTGGATCATTTCAAAATCAAGACCCTCAAGTCAAACACCCTTTGAGCAGATTTTCCAGCATTGAGTTGAGTAATAAGCCAATAGTGATAAAATATTGAATACATTAAGAATGGTAACCATCATTACTCTAAGTGGGTCTGCCTTAAATGTAGTCTTGACTTTGAAGAACTTTATCATGAAGTGCTTAATGCCAGGTATACGGAGGCACTGACAGTAGCCAAAACAGGCTGAAAACAAGTGAGAACGCTTAGTGTTGGTCTTACTCTCCCAAAGTTAGAAGCGTAACTCAGATTAGCTAATTATTAAACAATTATTACTGCTGCTAAAGCTGAATTTTACTCTAAGATATTAGCAGTTAAAAATTCCACAAAGGAAATTTTTTAAATAGTGAGGTACCAGTCTCTCCAACTGTGCAGCTTCTGCTATTGTTCACTCAAGACCTTGCTGACAAGCTCGCCAATATTTCAAGAGAAAATTAACTCCATCTGTGAATTGGTTTTTTTTCTGCCCCAAGGACAGACTTCTAGATGGTTTCTCTTTATCTGGCTGGTTTTTCCATTTGCCTATGCAGTTCCACCACAAGCTATAGCAGAAGCTAGCCCGGCCTTACATTAGTTGGTGTTCATCTAAAGAACTGCTGAGCTATTGCGGATTCTTCTAAAACTCGCTTGTCACTTTGATTCCTTCTAAATGATGGAAACTAGGCAAATCTGCTCCCCTTCAACCTTTGTTGTGCAATGGCTAATTTAATAATGTATGGGTCCCCAGTGAATTAGAAAGGGGTCTTGTTCCTCTGTTTAAAACCAAAGCTGACAAATCAGCTCTTTCACCCCATTTCTCAACTATCTTTTGTGGCTAAAATTTCAAAGAAATTGATGATCTTTCTGGACGACTGGAGTGATAGACTGACAACTTAGTGATACTTTATACGAGGGGAGGTGGGTATTAACACGGCATTTAAAATGTAGTGCTACAATAGTGCAAGGGGGGGGGGAGGGGTGTTCTACAGTTCATGTTTTATTGCTTTTCTGTAAATAAATTTAGGAAAGCCTTAAAGACCTGGCTGGACATTCACTGACTGTTCCTTCTGCTTGGCAGAAGAATCTCTGTACCCAGTTCTTTAGTGCCAGGACATTTTTGGTACTTGCGTGCTCTTTACAACTTCAAAACATGCAGGCAGATAAGTGGTCTTCACGTTTTCTGGCTAGCAAATAAATAAAGTGCCATAACCATTTTTTGCGATAGCTCGATATATAGGAGCACATTAGCATGGGGCTGAACTTCCCAGTATTTAGCTCACCAAATGCTTAACAAAAATGCACCAGACCAGTAAAGCCTCTGAATGGAGTGTGTTGTAAAGTGGATTGTTTGGGGTGGGCAAGTTTCTACTTCAAACAAAGCCACCATCTGCTAAAGGTCACACAAATTATATAAAATACATCTCTACACAACCCCAAGTAATATGACAAAGTAGTTACTTAACTAAAACACAATGTGTAAAGTATTTAAGCAATGCATACACAGTGTCAAAACAGTTACACAACCAATTGTAAATTGGGAAGATGAGTAACAATATCAAAAACACCCATCCAATAAGGGGAACCAAAGATCCGTTCACAGATCAAAGTGAAAATCGCACTAAAAAGTACAAAGCACCAATGATAGTCTGAAGTGTTAGACCAGGAGCTAGGTGCAATTTGAGGCAGACTAATGGAGCTGTGGCCCGATATACCAAGTGGATTGGTTCCAGTAAAAAAGTCTGAAAGTCAGAAAGTTGAACTTTAAGGTCCTAATCGAAAAAGTGACAGACTTCAAAACAAAACATTTCTTCCCACAGAAAGGACCATGAAACTGCCGGATGCCTGCTGCATGTTGCTCACTGGAAAGGGTCTGAAGGATTTTGTCTGAAAACGTTTTTAAAGTCCCTGGACAGAAGAGGACCCATTTTATTTTGAATTGCTGCAGGGTCTGGGGAAAGCACCTGAAATTAATTCTGGCACCGTAGAACTCAAGGTCATACTTCTCAATGTAGAACCTCACCCCCCCCCCCCACCTCCCCCCACCTCTGGTTCTGGCGAAGAAAAAACATTTAAGAGTTTCCTGATGCCCAAGCAACCACAGGGGAGCACTTTTGAGCCCCTGAGAATCTCAGGGGGAAACCTAGAGTGTGCAAGGCAGAGGCACAAGTGAAGTCCAAAACCAAGCTACAGTTGCCATCAATCTGAAAATTATAGGCGAAAATGACATCTGCAGTTTGGTTTCCCAGTAGCCAATTAGATGGCCAGCCAACTGACTTAGAGTCCACTTATTTGCCCTGGGTACAAGTGGGAGTAGGATGTTGCAGGGATTCTGCTCATGAACAGAACTATTCGCAGGAAGCCAGGACCTCCGTGAATTGCAGTGTACCAAAAACTCACCCCAGTACCCAGAACCCTATCCGACTAGCATCAGTGTCTCACTCGCTCCCCATATAATCTCGAAGCTACCAATGATTAGACAACCCAGAACAAGCGACTTTGAGCACTCTCAGGAATGGTGGGAATCAGAAGGAATATGCTACTTACCAGTATGCATCTGTTCTTGGCATGTAGAGCTGCAGAGCCACACACTTAGGATAAGATCGCCATCTGGTGTTGGGCTCGGATGATTGCAGGTTGTTGTGGTCTTTGGAAGAAGCCTTGGTCACGAGAAAGGTGACTCCTCCTCTGGACAACAGTGCGCAAGGGCATCCACTCCATCCTCAGATTGTTTTTCGCCATGATGGGAAATGGAGTGTGTAAGAATAAAGAGAAAGGATGTCCATGTGTAATGTCGAATTAAGACCATGCTGGAACAGATACAGGTCCCGGGGAGGTGGGTGGGCGTGAGTGGCTCTGCAGCACTACATGCCAAGAACAGATACATACTGGTAAGTAGCATATTCCGTTGGAGGCATATGAGCTGCAGATCGCACACTAAGGACTATATAGCAGTGTCTCCCCTAGCGGTGGTCACCTGCATCTGTTACAGCAGTTTGGAATAGAGTTTTTAGGACAGCTTGGCCTACGGAAGCTTGTTGCTTGGATTGCACATCAACACAGTAATGCTTAGTGAAGGTGTGTGTGGTAGACCATGTGGCTGCTTTGCAAATATCTAAGGGAATATTCCCTAAGAATGACATGGAAGCCCCTATTTTACGTGTGGAGTGCGCTCTAGGGGGAACTAAGAGCGCGTTTAGCTTTTTGGTAACATATTTGGATGCATTTAACTATCCACCTGGCTATACCAGATTTTGAAATGGGGTTGCCTTTATGTGGTGGAGAGAAAGCAACAAACAGTTGTTTGGTTTTGCGAAAGGGTTTGGTTCTGTCGATGTAATAAAGCAAGGCTCTTTTAACATCTACGGTATGAAGGGCTCTCTCAGCTACTGAGTCGGGATTAGGGAAGAAGACTAGCAGCTCGACTGATTGGTTAAGATGGAAAGGGGAAATGACTTGGCAGAAATTTTGGGTTTGTCCTAAGAACCACTTTGCTCCGATGTAGTTGTAGGAATGGCTCTTCAATAGTTAAGGCCTGTATCTCACTTATCCTTTGCAGGGATGTGATTGCGATAAGGAAAGCCACTTTCCATGTAAGGAATTGCAGTTCGCATTTGTGCATAGGTTCAAATGGAGGGCCCATGAGCCTTGTTAGAATAATATTTAGATTGCACACTGGAGAAGGTGGTAATCGGGGAGGAATAATTCTTTTGAGACCTTCCATGAAGGCTTTGATGGCTGGTACCTTAACCCCTTGAGTGCCCGCCCCTTTCCCCGCCCTGTGCCGGCCGTTGCATTAGCGGGCGGGGTTTATGACAAGCTGGTCTCGTCATGGGCACAGCGCAACCGCGGCCCATGACGAGACCAGCTCGTCATGGGCACTCAAGAGGTTAAATAGTGACAAGTGTTGTCGATTTTGTAAGTAGGCTGCCAACGCTGCCAGGTGTAGACGTATGGAGGAATACGCTAAATTGCATCTTTGCAAGTGTAGTAAATAGCAAATAATGTTTTGGATGGAAGCATCCAGTGGACTTATATTATTGTTAGTGCAGTAAATGGCAAATCTTTTCCATTTTGCAGCATAACATGCCCTAGTACGTCTTCTAGCTTCTTTTAGGATATTCATACAGTCTGGTGGGAGATTGAGGTAACCGAACTCTAAGACTTCAGGAGCCAGATCGCCAAGTTCAGTTGCTGTGGATCTGGGCGTCTGATTTCTCCATGGTTCTGGGTTAATAAGGCCGGGGAAAGGCGCAGTTTTGATGTGGAACTAGCGATAGTTCCAGAAGTGTCGTGAACCAGGGTGGACGTGCCCAAGTGGGAGCTAATAGAATCAGTTTTAGAGACTGTTTGAGCTTGTGTACCACAAATGGAATGAGTGGGAGAGGCGGAAAAGCGTACGCAAATCTGCCGGACCAGTTCATCCATATTGCATTGCCCTTCGACTGTGGGTGTGGAAACCTGGCAGCGAAGGCTGGGCATTTTGCGTTTGCGTGTGTGGCGAACAGGTTTATGTCTGATTGGCCCCATTTTTGGAAGAATGGGAGTAAGACTTTGGGGTGTAATTCCCATTTGTGGATTTGTTGTGTGTTGACTTAGGAGATCGGCAATCTGGTTGTGAACCCCTGGAAGGTGTTCCGCTAGCAGGTAGATGTTTTGGGAAATTGCCCATCTCCAGATGGTCTGTGCAAGTTGGGACAGTTGGAGAGAATGTCCCCCCCCCCCCCCCCCTGTTTTTGTATGTAATACATGGTCGTCATGTTGTCTGTGCGGATGACAGTTTTGTTCCTTAAATACTTGAAAAGATTTCAGTGCTAGGAACACCGCCAGAAGTTCTGGGTGATTGATATGGAGCAGTTTTTGTTGAGTGGTTCATTTGCCCTGAGTGGTGTGTTGAAGGAGATGGGCTCCCCACCCTGTGAGATGTGTTGGTTGTCAGCACTACTTTTGGAAGAGGCTCTAAGAACGGTCGCCCTTTGGACAGGTTGATGGTGTTCTATCACTTCAGTGAGCGGCTGTCCACCAACACCAGATGAGTAAGTTATCCGTGAGCCTGGTTCCACTGTTGTGCTAGACATTCTTGCAAGGGACGCATTTGAAGTCGTGCGTGAGGCACAATGGAAATGCATGACGCTATCCTGCCTAACAGTTGCATAAACACTCTTGCTGGAAGAGAGTGTTGTTTGAAATTTTAAGACGAGGTTTTGTATGTTGGCTATCCTGGCTGTGCTGGGATAAGCTATGGCCTTGGAAGTATTTATGGTGGCTCCCAGATATTGATGTATGTAGGAGGGTTGCAGTTGAGATTTGGGATAGTTGATTGTAAATCCCAAGTTGTGTAACGTTTGAATAGTGCGGCGAGTGTGAAGAACGCATTTGTCGAAAGTATTGGCTTTTATGAGCCAATCATCGAGGTACGGGAAGACATGGATTTGTTGTCTCCTGAGGTGCGCTGCCACTACTGCTAAGCATTTGGTGAATACCCTGGGTGCAGCCGTTACTCCGAATGGGAGGACTGTAAACTGATAGTGCTGTCCGTCTACCACAAACCTTGGGTACTTCCTGTGAGCAGGATGCATGGGGATGTGAAAGTATGCGTCCTTGAGGTCCAATGTGGCCAGGAAGTCTAGTTGAAGTAGTGGGAGGACTTGTTGGAGAGTGATCATATGGAAGTGATCTGAGTGTATGTACTGGTTTAGTAGTCTGAGGTAGAGTATGGGTCTTAAGGTCTCGTCCTTTTTGGGGATTAGGAAGTATAGAGAATATACTCCTGTACCCTGATGGAGTGGAACTGGTTCTATTGCGTGTTTTTGAAGCAAGGACCGAATTTCCTGTTTGAGGAGTGTAAGATGGTGTGGTGACATTGGACGGTGCTTGGGTGGTATGTGTGGGGGGTGTTTGTGAGTTCGAGACAGTAACCAAACTGGATAATTTGTCTTACCGACTTGTCTGTTGTAATGGAATTCCAGACAGGTAGGAACTGTTGGAGTCTTCCCCCGACCGGAGTGGAATGGTCTGGGGGGAGTGGAGGCAAGTCACTGTTTAGTGGCTGGAGAGGTGCGGGTGTTGGTATTGCCCCGACCTCAGCCCTTGGTGTTGTTTCCCCTATATCCTCCTCTAAAATATCCTCTGTTAGGGGATGTTTGTGTGGAGGTTTTGAAAGTGGAAGAGGTGTCTGTCCCAACATTTTTGGAGGCTCCCCTATGGGAGCGTCGAAAGGAGCCTCGCGGTTGTGGAGACTGTAGTGCTCCCATTGATTTAGCAGTCTTGTTATCTTTGTTCATCTTCTCAAGTGCAGTATCTACTGCGGGCCCAAATAGTTGCTCCTGGTTGAATGGTTGACCAAGTATTGTTGTTTGTACTTCCGGCTTAAAGCCTGAAATACGTAGCCATGCATGGAGTCTAAGTAGTATGCTTGTGTTGACCGCCCTAGAAGCAGTGTCCGCGGCATCTAGTGCACATGATTGATGCGTTAGATATGAGTTTCCCCCTCTTGGATGGGGTCATTGGCCTGGGATCTGTACTCATCTGGTAGGTGTTGTAAAAGATCTTCTAACTGATCATAATGAGCCCTATCATATCGGGCTAATAGGGCTTGTGTGTTGGCAATACGCCAATGGTTAGCAGCTTGTGCTGCAACTCTTTTGCCCGAGGCCTCTAATAGCTTGGACTCTATGTCTGGGGGCGGTGTGTCTCCGGTTTGGGAGTTAGCCCGCTTTCTTGCGTTTGAAACTACTAAAGAGTCTAGAGGGAGCTGTGCTTTAATGTAAGCGGGATCTTGTGGGGCAGGTCTATATTTTTCTTCAATTCGGGGGTTAAGAACCCTAGCTCTGACAGGGTCTTTAAAGACCTCTGTGGTGTGTTTTATGACTCCCCCTAATCATGGGCAAGATTTGACCTGATTGAGACTGTTCGAATGGGTCTAGAAGAAAGTCTTCTTCGGGTGTATCAGAGTGCATGGTGACGCCATGGAAAAGTGCCGCCCTGTTTATCAGCTGCCCAAACCCTAGGTGGTCATCTGGAGGGGAGGGTTTGGAGGGGTATGTAGTGGGATCAGGAATATCAGGTAAAGGGTAAGCCCAGTCATCTAAGGGTGCCGTATCCGGGAGTGTGAAAGGATCGTTAAGGTCATCCGGATCACCCCCCCCCCGCCCCCCAGTCATCATCATCATCATCCAGTGGAGGTGGTGTATGTGAAGGAGATGGTAGAGGAGGAGGTGGGGGAAGGACGAATGGGTGAGGTGGCAAAGTCCTTTATGGGAGCTGGAGAAGGTGGTGTCGAGCTTCCTTTTTTTGTATGGCACAGCGGTGACATGTCCAGTTTTCGGATTGATATAAATCTTTTTGCGTGGGATCAGGGCGAAAAAGTTCTTCATTGTCCGAAAGAGGCTTTGGTGCCGATTTTTTCGGTTCCGATCTATGCTTTGGATGATCGGTAGAGTCTTTTTGGACTAGACAGTTGTTTCGGTACCGATGATGGTTTCGGTGCAGATGATTATTTTGGTGCCGAAGAAGTTTACGGTGCTGTCGGGGATTTCGGTGCCGGTGGAGATTTCGGTCTCGATGGTTTCGGAGCCTGCTTCGGTGCCGAAGGTATTGAGGGCACTATAACATGTGGCTTGCTCGAGCCACCTGTAGGCTTATATTTCTTCGGAGCCGAGCCCGAGGGCGGGGCTACTGAAGACGATTTTCGGTTGCAACTGGGGCCAGCTGGCGGAGTCTTGACCAATGCCTTTTTTGGGGGGGTAGGGGCACTGGTACTCACTCGTTGCCCAGGAGTGATGAGGTCATCGGAATAGTCCGCTTCGGATACGATTTGGAGGTCTTCGGAATCTTCTTCCGGGACATCCTGGGCAAAGATGTCCTCTGGTTCTGTAGCGGTCTGGCTATGATATGGCATCGAGCTCTTCAGTCCCGGATGGTTTTCTTGGATCGGAATGCGGCGCAGGCTGGACAGCTGGATTCGTTATGTACCGGCGAGAGGCACAGGTTGCAGACCTCGTGGTGGTCACTGTGGGGGAACTTTGCTCCACATTGGGGGCATTTTTTAAAAAGGCCTTTCCATGAGCCAGGTCCGGAACCGGTCCGATTAAATTTCGACGTAGAGTTGTAGAGAGTTTTTGCTTCGAAAGCTGGATTTTCAAAAGTTCTCAGCCGGAGTGGAAAAGTTCATCCGAACCCAATGGCGGAAAAAAACAATCTGAGGATGGAGTGGATGCCCATGCACACTGTTGCCCAGAGGAGGAGTCACTATCTCGTGACCAAAAGGCTTCTTCCAAAGACAACAACAACCTGCAATCATCTGAGCCCAACACCAGATGGCGATCTTATCCTAAGTGTGTGATCTGCAGCTCATATGCCTCGAACACACCTTTTCGTTATTCTCATATCAGTCCACAACAAGAGTAATCAGAGACACGGTAAAGTTTAAAATGTTTATTTTTAACTACGTGCCCTAAGGTGCAGTACTTTGGCTAACATAAGTAGACAAATGATTAAAAACAAAACCATCAGCTTTGTTACAATACCATAGAAAATGAAGGGAGAAATCATTACAAATGATAATGGAAAACAACCACCCTCCCTTCAATAATAAGCTAGCGTATTGAAACTAATAGGTCTCTAGGCTTGAATGGGGAACCCCATACCGTAAATATCAGCTTGGGTGAATCACACAGGATCAGCTCTACTCTGTCTGGAAAAGTATTTCTCCAGGTGTCTGAATCATGCATGCAAATGCAATATTAAAGTCACCCGAGTTTGATATTTGCAGCTGTGTGCGTGTTATGGCTAGACCTGAATTCAAAAGCATACATTAACCATAACTGCTTCTGCACACAGTGTTCAGACTAAGGTCGCGGTGTACGTCTAGGGATGTGAACAGACCGTTCTCATGTGAAGAAAAAGCAAGCAAGCAGTTTCTTGTAATAACCGCTACCTGCAGTGTCGTGTGCAAAAGCAGCAAAGTGGCAAGATGGCGTTTTACATCTAAGACGCTTATGCTAACATAGCAATGTGTGTACATGGAACTCAGTCTACTACAAGGTCAGGTGCCTCAGAGCTCCTCACCTATTAGAAAGTAGGTTCAGTCAGAGTCTGTTCTTTCACAGGTCTAGAAAGTGCTCAGAGGTAGGCTGAATGAGGATCCAGCTTTGTAGGGTTAGCCAACCTGTGGTTTGTGAAGACTCTGGGGATTCACTAATCAATGGTGTAAGACTTCCAAGGAGCAACCCTAACCACCTTTAAAGCAGCTTTTTTTTTACCCTAGTGCATAAGTCAGTGGCTCTCATCCTCAGACTACAGATGGGTATACCTCGCCCCCCCCCTTTTTTTGCAGAACCTGTGTGCACACCCAGAGGTGTGGTCAGGGTAATAGGCAGTCCTGGGGCACCAGACAGCCATCATGTAAAGTGGCCACTTTGTGACACTCCTGCAGTCCAGGGATACTATCCACCATCATCCTGCCTCACCTGCGGTATTCAGCCTTGTGCTTAAGTCTCCCCTTTTCTTGACTGCGCTCTGTTGAGGAACTGTCTGCCCAGCCAAGAACTGAGCGACTGGCAGAGACTGAGACAGGGCACTGAGAAGAGCTGTGCTTGGGGACCTACTGCACAGGAGCAGGGGCTGGCAGCAGCCTCCCCGGCCTAATGCGGCTTCGAAGTGAGCATCCATCCTTGTATGTGCACTTTGGTACAGTGGCCAGGTAGTAGCCACGACAACTGCTCACTGCCAGCACCAGGCCCTGGAGGACTATTCCGCCCACTTCGCTACCTGGCCCTGCCTGTGGTGTGGGCCAGGCTGGGCAAGATGGCAAACTTGACCCCAAACTGGGCAAACTGCACCTTCCAGCCACCAGTGAGCGGGTCGGAGACTGGGGTCTGCTCATGGCACTGCATTCCTCCCCCACCCCAAAAGACTCCGCTCTAGGTCTTTCATCCTTATCTTTGCTGCCTGGATTGCTACAGGTGGCGTATCATCCATCATATAGCCTCACCGCGCCCCTCTCTGGCAGATACTTCTGGCACTGTACAGTTTGGCTTTGGATTTGCCCAACGAGATGCAGTCAGAAGAAGCTACACTGACTCCTAATGGGCCCAGTTTGGAGAGTCTGGGGCAGAGCTATCCAATGCAGCTGGCTCATCCTCAGAAGCACCTTCACACCCTGACATGAAAGCCCTGCCGCTAGCGATGCAACAAAGTTAGACTTCCATCGAGACAAAGATTCCAGGTGCATCATGATGGACACCATCACTCGCAGACTGGAAAAGCAGGATGGCGTACTCCAGGAGGCCAAGCAGCACCTCTACGATTAAGAACGTAATATCCAAGGGGACTCCCTCCCAGATAAAGAGGGTCCAGTATAATAGCTAATTATGAAGTTTAAAAGGTGCGTTCCTGCTGCAACAATCTCCATATCTTAAGGGTGCCAGAATCCGCAAATACAGGCAAGCTGAAGGATTCAGTGCAGAAGATGGCAATTGCTCTTTTTTGGGGCGGACTCCTTAGACGTTACTAGTCGTGGAGCTCATGCACTGCAACATCAACTTAACTTCCACCAGGGCCCTGGCACGCCAGATCGTTGCCAGACTACTCAATTTGCGACCATGATGCAACTTTCGGATGGCCAAGGAGCAGCGCAACTCTTAACTTTGACAAATGAAATCACTCACTTCCCCATACGTCCAGGAGGCACGTTGCAAATGTATTCCAGTTAAACAGAAGCAGACAGGCTGCTATTCTGCAAGCTATGCTCTACCCTGCTAGCCTTCGAATATCTGCACAGAAAGCATTATTTCATCACCAACCCTCACGTTCAACTTTTTGCGCCTCAATGTTAACTGTTGTGATGTATATGCATCCTTTACAGTGCTTTAGCCCCATGCCAACTGAAACGATACCCACTGTAAGCTCACTACACTTACTCTAATACTGGTACGACTACCATTGAGGTAGATAGTGGTACTCTTCATCACACACTAAATGCATCACATGGAACGTACGTGGTATGGAGACCAGTATAAGCATAGACATACTGTCCTGTGTGAACAGACCATGTACAAAGCTTTGTTACAAGAGAATTATTTAGCCCCTTCTAACCACTCACTTGCTGAGAAATGTGTCCTACAGTGTATTCTTTTCATGCTAGTCTTATGCATGAGATATGGTTATATTGGTTCGTAAGGAGGGCTGTATATCCCACAGGGGTCCTTGGGTGATGAACGGGGTAGATATGAGATAATGTGGGGGAAGGAGTAGTTTCTTACCTGTAACTCCAGTTCTGTAGTAGGGGTATCTCTGTTATAGTCATAATCTATGAATAATCCCCGCCCATGTGCGGGGACCCCGGAGCAATCAAAAATATCTCTTAAGCTGTCCCGCATTTGCAAACCTGCAAAGACACTTAAGAGACAGACAAAATAATACAGCCTAATCACACCAAGGCTGCACTGGCCAGCACTTCCTCTGAAGTGAACACAACAGCCAAAATAAAGTTGAAATGTCATTTTTATTCACATTTGACATGTTCCTTTATTATCACACACTCCCTTCACCAAAATCCCTTTAAACAATAGAGAGGAAGGGGTGGACAGACAAGCCCTATAGGCTGTCATTATGTGTCTGCTAAAGGGATACCGTGCCTTTAAGAAACTCTCCAGAGACCCCCGGTATCCAAGGATGCACAGCCAACACAAGTTACTTTCAGTTCTTTTTGAAGGTGTATAACCACAGGCCTGATACTGTCAGGTTACTCCACCGGGGAGGAGGGAGGGTCGCTTATGACTATAACAGAGATACCCCTACTACAGAACTGGAGTTACAGGTAAGAAACTACTCCTTCTGTAGTAGGGGATCTCTGTGTATAGTCATAATTATGAATAGAATGGCAAGCCCATCCCAACCAACAAGAAGCGGTGGAGTAAGTCCAACCACCAACAAATCACTGTGCAAACAAATTCCTCAACGAAGCCTGTCCAACCTGCGCATCTGCCCTAGCATCAGAATCCAGGCAGTAATGCTTTGTAAACGTATGGACTGACTTTCAGGTGGCAGCCTTACAAATGTCCGCAATGGGAACATTCCTAAGCAAAGCGGTAGTAGCCGCCTTGCCTCTAGTCGAATGTGCCGTAGGCTTACCCCCAATGTTTTATTAGTTCTTTGGTAACAAAGCTGGATACAGGAAACCATCCATCTGGAAATGGACTGCTTTGAGGTAGCTAAACCAGTTCTTACCGAACCATAATAAACAAACAGTTGATCCGACCTGCGGATATCTTTTATCTTATCCAGGTAGAATTTCAACACCCTACGTACATCAAGTGAATGCAGAGACCTCTCCGCCGGAGAGGAAGGATGCTGAAAAAACGTAGGCAAAGTTATCTGATTCACATGGAAATCTGAGATTACCTTAGGCAAAAATTTAGGATGGGTACGCATCACTACTTTAGAAGCATGGAAAACAGTATACGGCTCTTGACAACACAGCCTGAATCTCACTCACCCTCCTGGCCGATGTAATGGCCACAAGGAAGGCAGCCTTCCAAGACAAGTGCTGCAACGAAGCCTTATGGATAGGCTCAAAAGGCTCCCTCATCAATCTAGATAACACCACATTCAATTCCCATGGTGGAGAAGGTCTTCTAACAGGGGGAAACACCTTACGCAAACCCTCCAAAAAATCCTTAATCACAGGGATTTGAAAAAATGGTTTGAGAAGGGCCCTTCCTATACGCAGTCAGAGCTGCGAGATGAACCTTAATAGACTGAAAATTAAGCCCAGACTGAGCTAACTGCAGCAGATAAGGCAAAATAACATCTTTACAGGATGTAGGGTCAAAGTCCTTTGCCTTGCACCATAAGCAGAATCTCTTCCACTTATAGGCGTAGGAAGTCCTCGTAGACGGTCTCTTAGCCTCTTTCAAGATCTCCATACAGTCCTGAGGCAGGTTCAAGTGTCCATACTGTACTAGCTCAGGAGCCATGCTGCCAAACTCAAGGACGAGAGATTGGGGTGAACCATCTGTCCTCCGAACTTCGTGAGAAGGTCCGGCCGACACGGCAGGAGTCGGTGCGGCCGAACAGACCGGTGAAGAAGGTCGGTGAACCACCATTGCCTCGGCCACTCCGGAGCAATCAGGATCATTCTGGCTCTGGATTGTGACAGCTTGATCAGCACCGCTGGGATCAGGGGAATGGGTGGAAAGGCGTAGAGAAAGCTGTTGGACCAGCTGATCCATAGGGCATTCCCCAGCGTCCCTGGTTGGTAGTACCTGGACGCGAAGTCGCGGCATTTGCTGTTTTCTGCCGTAGCGAACAGATCTATATCCGGAGTGCCCCACTCTGCGAAGACGTCTTAGCACGTCGCAGTTTAGCACCCACTCGTGGTTCTCTTGTAAGAGCCTGCTGAGCGAGTCTGCTTGGGCGTTCTGCACTCCCGGCAGATGGGTCGCCGTGATAGTCAGGTTCCTGGCCACCAGCCAGTTCCAGATCGCCTGTGCCTCCCGGGACAGGGTGCGTGAACGTGAGCCCCCCTGCTTGTTGAGGTAATACATGGTCGTAGTATTGTCCGTCTGAACCAGCAGGGAGTTTGTCCTGAAGGAGGGATGGAACGCCTTCAAGGCCAAGTGTACCGCTCTGAGTACCAAAAAGTTGATATGGTAAGTCGTCTCCATCTGTGACCATATCCCCTGAATCTGAAGAGGGCCAGAATGCGCTCCCCAGCCCTGGAGAGACGCATCGGTCACTATGGTCTGGACCGGAATATCCTTGTGAAAAGGAGTCCCCTTGCAGACATTCTCTGGGGCACACCACCAAGTCAGAGACTGCCGAGCGTGTTGAGACAGCTGAATCTTGTCCTCCCAACCCCCCCGCCTCTGGTCCCATTGATCCTCCAGACATTGCTGTAGGGGCCTCATATGCAGACGTGCATTGGGGGTGAGAAAGATGCAAGAAGCCATCGACCCCAGTAAGGAAGACACCGTCCTCACCGTAGGAGAGCGGGCTGAGATGAGATGCCGCGCCTTCCCACGGATCGATAAGCGTCTCTCCTCCGAAGGACACACGCTTGCGGTCAAGGTATTGACTGAGGCCCCCCCAAGTACTGGAGACACTGCACAGGGATCGGCACTGACTTCGACATGTTGATGTGCAGGCCCAGGCGATGCAGCAAGGCAGCTGTCCTGTTGAAATGGCACTGGGCTTCCTGGTAAGTGGACGCTTTGATCAACCAATCGTCCAGGTAAGGATACACAAACACCTTGGTCTTCCGCAGGTGTGCCGCGACCACCGCCATGCACTTGGAGAACGTCCGTGGTGCAGACTTCAGGCCAAACGGGAGTACTGAATACTGGTAATGGTTGTTGCCTACCAGAAACCGCAGGAACTTGCGATGCTTTGGTGCGATCGGCACATGAAAGTAAGCGTCCTGCAGATCTATGGCGCACAGCCAGTCTCCTCGATGCAACTGAGGGTAAATCTGATGCAGGGACAACATACGGAACTTTTCTCTGCGGATCCACTTGTTGGCCTGACGCAGATCTAGAATAGGCCTGAGCTCGTTCTTGTCCTTTTTTCTTACGAGAAAGAACCGCGAGTAGAGACCTCTTCCTTTTTGCTGCAAAGGAACCGCTTCTATCGCCCTCTTTAACAGAACGTCTGCCTCCCGCTGGAGCTCCCTTACCATGTAGGAGGAGCGCACGGGTGGAATCTGTGGGGGCGGGCTGCTGAAACGAAGACAGTACCCATTGCAAGCAATATTCAGCACCCACTTGTCCTGCGTCATTGTCCTCCACTCTGCCAGGTAGTGTTGAATACTTCCCCCCCCCCCCCCCCCACCGGAGCGGGTAACGGATGAGGGGGAAGTAACTTTTCAGGGCTTCGACCCGGCCGGGCCTTTGTTCCCTGCCGAGGACTGATGCTGGCCTCTGCCCCTCTGGCGCTTCTGAAAGGACTGCCTCGGGTACTGCTGCTGCTGCTGGGGCTGTTGGTGGCCCGACTGATGCCCTTGGCCTCTCTGCTTGGCGTAGCGCCTGCCCGAGGATCGGAAGGACCTCCTCTGCTCCTTGGGCCTCTCCAGCCCCACCGCCTTCAGAGTTTCCACTTCAGCCTTCATGCGGGCCATCTCGTCATCCGCATGTGACCCGAACAGCGTCGTGCCAGAGAATGGTAAATTGGCGATCTTCTGCTGCGCTTCAGGCTTGAGCGGGGTCAGCCGCAGCCAGGAATGCCTCCTCATGTGTATGCCGTGGCAGTACCCATGGGCCGCCAGCGGCGACACATCTTCCGCCGCACTGATGATCTGATTAGAGACCATCATGCCCTCGTTCAGCACCTCCTGAAAGTCCTCCCTCTTGTCTCTAGGCAGGGAGGCAGCGAACTGTTGCAGGGAGTCCCGAAGAGACCTGTCATAGCGCCCCAACAGAGCAGAGGCGCTAGCAGCCTTCATCGTGGTGGCCGACGTTGAGCACATCCTCCTCCCCAAGGAGTCCATTTTGCGACACTCCTTATCCGGAGGAGCCGTGGATGAAGGCGTCGTAGAGTGCTGCTTACGAGCCGCCGCCACGATAACAGAATCCGGTGGAGGATCCACTCTGAGGAACGCCGAGTCAGAGTCAGGAGCCCTGTACTTTAGCAGTCTCGAGGGCGCCGGTTTCACCACGGCCGGCGTCAAGAACACCTCCATTGCAGGTTCCTCCAACCCCGGAACCAACGGGAGGAAATGCCGCGACAGATGAGTCTTATGCAAAGTCTCAAAGATCACAGAAGTAGTGGGGATAGGGGTAGTGACTGATATCCCCAACTTCGCAGCCCCTCTCATCAGCACCTCCTGGAACGTGGCGATGTCATCCACCGGCGAGACGCGGGTAGGAGGCGTCTCCGACAGTGAGGGCGAAAACCGGCCAGCTCCAGAAGAGTACGTGCCCCTCGAGCCTCTGGAACGAGACCGATACCTCCGTCGTCCATGTCAAGAGCGAGTGGACGATCTGCGCCTACTCCGTGATCGCCTGCGAGGGCGAGAGCGAGATCTCTGCCTGTGAGGGACCCTCGGGGGCGGAGGAGGTGGCTGTGGAGGCGATGTAGGCAGCTGGGGCACGGGCAGAGCCAGCGGAGGAGGGGGCGGAGGAAGAGGAGGAGGAAGGGCAGGCACCGGTGGAGGCGCCGGTGGAAAGTCGGGCACAGGAGGCAGAGGCGGCTGCTGGGTACGCAGCGGGGACAGATGTTCCGAAGCCCCATCACTCCTAGCAGGCGAGCCCCCACCAGAACTGTACGGGCTCGCGGCCACTCTCCTCTTCTTGGCGGGCCTGTCCCGCGTGGAAGCCACCGACGGGGAACGTCCGCGTCTCCCCGATCCCCGACTGGAGATCGTAATCACTGAGGACGTGTTCCCCGATGTCGGACGTCGAACTGTACGTCGACCTCGTCCGGCGTCTTAGCCCTCGACGTCGAACGCCGTCTCGCAGTCGAGCGTCCTCTCGACGTCGAAGCATGCCTCAGACGTCGAACCACGCCTCGACCTCCGTCGCCGCGACGTCGACCGCTGATGTCGACGTCGACCGCTGATGTCTCGACGTCGACCGCTGATGTCTCGACGTCGACCGCTGATGTCTCGACGTCGACCGCTGGGGTCTCGACCTGTGCCTCGACGGCGACCTGTGCCTCGACGGCGACCGTCTCCGCCTTGACGGCGACCGTCTCCGCCTCGACGGCGACCGTCTCCGCCTCGACGGCGGGCGCCGGGATCTCGGCGTCGACTCAGTCAGCGTCGAGCCGTGGGTCGACGGCGAAGGTGGCGAGTGAAGTCCATGGGGCTCGGTACGACGTCGATGTGTTGTTGACGTCGACCGTGACACCTGCGACGGCGACCCGGTCCCGGGTCTCGCCGGCCCCTCCCTAGACGTCGAACGCCGAGGCTGCCGCGACCCAGAGCCCTGGATCGACGGCGAACATACCGGTGCCTTCTCTCTCGCCGTCGTCGTCGCCTTCAACGTCGAACGCGACCTACCAGCCGGTAGGTGCCGCTTCTGCTCCCTGCTCTGCCCGGAGGTCCCTCCAAGGGCTGAAGCATGGGCGGAGGAGGGGGAATGAGACCCTCCATGCCCCGAAGTCCCACCGGTCCTCTGCTGCTCCTGTCCCTGAAGGCGAATCTTCTCCCTGTCCCTCAGGGTCCTCTTAGAAAAGGTTTTGCAGATGGCACATGTAGCTGGGACATGTGAGGGCGACAAGCAGAGGATACACACATCATGTGGGTCCGTCTTAGCCTTTTTCCTCCCACACTCAGGGCAGTTATCGAACAAAGCCATGCTAAGAGTGGGCCAAAACTGCTCCAGATTGCAGGCAGTAGTAGACAAAGGCTCTAGAAGTCGAATGAAAACACTATTTATCCAAAAAATCCAATTTAAAATCAAGTAAACCACCCAAAAGGGTAGAGCTCAAGCTCCAGGGTCCTGCTAGCAGGAGCCGGAAAAAAGAACTGAAAGTAACTTGTGTTTGCTGTGCATCCTGGGATACCGGGGGTCTCTGGAGAGTTTCTTAAAGGCACGGTATCCCTTTAGCAGACACATAATGACAGCCTATAGGGCTTGTCTGTCCACCCCTTCCTCTCTATTGTTTAAAGGGATTTTGGTGAAGGGAGTGTGTGATAATAAAGGAACCTGTCAAATGTGAATAAAAATGACATTTCAACTTTATTTTGGCTGTTGTGTTCACTTCAGAGGAAGTGCTGGCCAGTGCAGCCTTGGTGTGATTAGGCTGTATTATTTTGTCTGTCTCTTAAGTGTCTTTGCAGGTTTGCAAATGCGGGACAGCTTAAGAGATTTTTGATTGCTCCGGGGTCCCCGCACATGGGCGGGGATTATTCATAGATTATGACTATACACAGAGATCCCCTACTACAGAAGTTACTCTCCCACAACATCACCATCTTTAACTGCTATGGCCAAATAACCCACCGTTTTGACTGGAGCCAAATAGCATCCTCTGGCCCCTCTGTTGCTCAGGAAGTGGGTTGGGCTTCAATTGTGTTTTTGCTATTCATACATCCCCGTCCAGCTACTGTAGTAATGCCTTGCACCACCTTCAAATTATAAGGGACCATGAGCTGCTACACCTGGAGAATATGCCACCCACACGCCAGACAAGGCACCTTGTATTCTGGGGTACATGGTAGCTGGTCCCGGTGGACTACAGACTGGGAGAATATGCACCTGGCATGTACTTTTTTGGAATCATTCCCTTGTATTGCTTGCCTGGTCTATTGGCTCACAGGAACCAACGAGTTACCTGGCACCTTTCTCCAATAACACTATTAGATTATAAATTTAAAGAACTGGGGCAGGATAGCTCTGAATTCTTTAAACTTAATGAAGGCACGGTCTCTAGTTGGCACAGTATTGGAGTATCTCTATTGATAGTCATAAGAATTTGACTAGAAGACCACATCCATCCTCACAAAACACAATGGAACACATAAGATAGGACTGTATTAAGCAAATATATTTGAGGGACGTTCGTCCCACTTGAGCATCTGCCCGAGCAGAAACAATCGCACTTGGTGAATGTTTGACCATATCTCCATATGGCCACTTTACAAAATCGGCATTACAGAAAGACAGCTATTTTTCCCCTAGTAAAATGTACCTTGGGTTTAACAGAGGTCTTGTTGGTTTTTTGGTAACAACAGTATACAATATATTATTCACATGGAGATAGGATTGTTTGGGAGTGGCCCAACCAGCATGGACCGGGCCATAATTGACAAACAGTTGGTTTGATCTGCGTGGGTCTTATTGAGATAAGACCCGCCTTGCATCCAGGCATTGGAGAGATAGTTAAACCAGGATTGAAGGATTCTTCTGCAGGAGATGTTAAAGGACTATATTAAGCTCTTAAGGGAATTGGGTGAGATGCACCGGGCACTTAATAGGAGGGGAACCCTTCACAATCCTGAAAAGAAAAATTCTTGGTTACCAGTTTTTGTAAAAATGTTTGTGAAAGACATTCCTGCAGGCAGCAAGGCCTGCCAAGGGAACCTTATAGAATTGTAGGCCAAATTTTGCCAAATGGAAAACAGGTAAGAATCAAGTCTTCCTGGCAAGATGTAGGGTCTATGTTCTTGGAGGAACACCAAACGCAAAACCTCTTCCACTGGAAGGCATAAGCTGAATGGGTTGAAGGACGTTTTGGCTCTTTGAGGATGTCCATGCAGTATTGTGGCATGTTAAGGTGATCATACTGCACTACCTCAGGAGTCATGCTCCCAAACTAAAGGAGAAAAGATTTGGATGAACCATCTGGCCTCTGAACTTCATTAGCTGGTCTGGTCTGCATGGCAGCTTGAGATGTACGCCGTGACCGGTGAAGGTTGTTGCACTACCACTGACATGGCTACTCTGGGACTATCAAGAGGAGTATGGCTCTTTAGTAGGACAGTTTGAGGAGGACTGACTGGATCAGCAGGAAGGCAGAGAATTTTGCCAAAGTAGTCGATTCATAGGGCATTCCCCAGAGTTCCTTATGGAACCATCGAGGCAAAGTAGTGACATTTCTGCAGTGGCGAAAAAGTTGGTGTGGAACGCCCCCACAGCCTGAAGTGGTCTTGCACAACGTAGTCATTAAGGACTCATTTGTGGTTTTGTTGCAGAACCCAGCTGAGGAAGTCTGCCTGAAGATTGTCCACACCTGGAAGGTGGGTTGCTGTGATTCAGGTTCCTGACCACAAGCCATTTCCAAAATACTGGGGCTTTATAGGATAAAAGTCTGGACCCATTACACCCCCCAGCTTGACAACGTAAATGGTTGTATTGACCATCTGTACGACTGGGTCTTGAATGAGGGGCGAAACGGTTTTAGCACTAGGAAGACTCGAGCTTGGAGATTTATATAGGTCATCTCCCTCCGAGACCATGTGTCTTGAATTTGGAGAAGACCAATGTGTGCTCTCCACCCCAGTTTATGATGCATCTGTCACCATGGTCTGTGAGGGAACCTGTTGGAGAGAGGGCAATAAAGCAGGTTGGTTGGGGAGGACCACCATGTTAGAGAATGCTTCCGCGAGTGGAGAGAATGATCCAGTCTTACCAATTCTCTGTTGCTTAGTCCCACTGGTTCAAAACATTCCTGAAGGGGGCGAGTGTGGAGACATGCATTCAGGGTGAGTAAGATACAGGAGGCCATGGAGACTACAATGATTACACCGTGAGAGGTGGTGTTTTCAATAGGGACAATTCTGACAGATTGATGAAAGTCTCTCCTGTGAAGGACATTTACCTGCATGGTGTCAATGGTAGCTCCTACATCGTAAACTGGAGTGGAAATTGACCGCGCATGTCGAGTTGTATGGACGCTGGGCTTCCTTCAAGTGGACACCTTGATTAACCAATTGTCAAGGTGCGGTAAGCGAATATTCAATGTTTCCTGAGGTAGGCTGCAGACACTGCGATGCACTTCGAGAAAATTCTTGGAGCTGGCTCTACGTCAAATGGAAGAACTTGGTATTAATGGTCCTGCCCCACTACACACCAAGACTTTGCAGTGTTTCTTGGCAATGGGTACATGAAGGTATACATCTTGGGCGATCTATAGAGCAGAGCCAATCTTACACCCCCTGGTGTAATTGGGGTAGATCTGATGCAATGCTAGCATCAGAAACTTCTCACCGAATCCATTGGTTAGCCATTTTCAAGATGAGAATGGGTCTGAATTAGTCTTTCTTCACCAGAAAATATCTGGAATAGATGCCTGTACTCAATTTGTGGGGGAACGACCTCCACCGCATGCTTCTACAGCAAGCTGTTCACTGGACAATTTTGGTTGTATAGTCAGAAGAGTATTTTAATCTACTGATTTTGAATAGTCAGAACCCAGGCATCTTAGGATGTTTTTTTACCACTCTGTCAGATGCTCTCCCAAACTGGAGTGAGTAACGGAAGATTGGAGGGAAAGATTCATGGCTTGGCACCAGAGGTAGGTTTACCCATTTGGGCGACCTAACTGAAGGGTAGTCCTTTGCTGTTTCGGATGGTAGATTTGTTGCGGACCTTAAAACCAAAAAGGGGTTCGAACCCTCAGAGGGTATAAATGGTGCCGATCGGGCCAGAACGAATGTTCTGTTGGCCTCTCGGCCAACCGCTGAGTCCATCTTCGATATCATGCGAGCCATCTAGTCATCAGTATGGCTTGTGGAGTGCGTAGTACCTGGAAAAGGAAGATGGAGTAGTTTCTTACCTGTAACTCCAGTTCTGTAGTAAGGGTATCTCTGTTATAGTCATAATCTATGAAAAATCCCGCCCATGTGTGGGGACCCCAGAGCAAATCAAAATATCTCTTAAGGTGTCCTGCATTTGCAAACCTGCAAAGACATTTAAGAGACAGACAAAATAATACAGCCTAATACAACATGGCTGCACTGGCCAGCACTTCATCTGAAGTGAACACAAAAGCCAAAATAAAGTTTAAGTGTCATTTTTATTCACATCTGACATGTTCCTTTAGTGTATCATGCTCCCTTCACCAAAATCCCTTTAAACAATAGAGGAAGGGGTGGACAGACAAGCCCTATAGGCTGTCATTATGTGTCTGCTAAAGGGATACCGTGCCTTTAAGGAACTCTCCAGAGACCCCCGGTATCCCAGGATGCACAGCCAAAGCAAGTTACTTTCAGTTCTTTTTGAAGGTGTATAACAGGCCTGATACTGTCAGGGTACTCTACCGGGGAGGAGGGAGGGTCGCTTATGACTATAACAGAGATACCCCTACTACAGAACTGGAGTTACAGGTAAGAAACGACTCCTTCTGTAGTAGGGGATCTCTGTGTATAGTCCTAATCTATGAATAGAATGGCAAGCCCATCCCAACCAACAAACAGCGGTGGGAGTAAAAACTCAACACAAACAAATCACTGTGCAAACAAATTCCTCAGTGAAGCCTGTCCAACCTGCGCATCTGCCCTAGCATCAGAATCCAGGCAGTAATGCTTTGTAAACATATGGACCGACTTCCAGGTGGCAGCCTTACAAATGTCAGCAATTGGAACATTCCTAAGCAAAGCTGTAGTAGCTGCTTTGCCCCTAGTCGAATGCGCTGTAGGCTTATCCCCTAACGTCTTATTAGCTTTCTGATAACAAAGCTGAATACAGGACACAATCCATCTGGAGATTGACTGTAAATTATGGTTCAGTAAGAACTGGTCTAGCTACCTCAAAACAAACAGTTGATCCGACCTGCGGATGTCTTTGGTCTTATTTAGATAGAATTTCAACACCCTACGCACATCTAGTGAATGCAGAGACCTCTCCGCCGGAGAGGAGGGATGCTGAAAAAATGTAGGCAAAGTTATCATTTGATTTACATGGAAATCAGATATCACTTTAGGCAAAAATTTAGGATGAGTACGCATCACTACTTTAGAAGCATGGAACACCGTATACAGCTCTTGACAACACAGAGCCTGAATCTCACTTACCCTCATGGCCGATGTAATGGCCACAAGGAAGGCAGCCTTCCAGGACAAATGCTGCAAAGAAGCCTTATGAATGGGCTCAAAAGGCTCCCTCATTAATCTGGACAACACCACGTTTAATTCCCATGGTGGAGAAGGTCGTCTAACAGGGGGAAACACCTTACGCAAACCCTCCAAAAAATCTTTAATCACAGGGATTTGAAAAAATGAGGTTTGGGAAGGGCCCTTTCTATACGCAGTCAAAGCTGCGAGATGAACTTTAATAGACTGAAAGTTAAGCCCAAATTGAGCTAACTGCAGCAGCTAAGGCAAAATAACATCTTTACAGGATGTAGGGTCAATGTCCTTTGCCTTGCACCATAAGCAGAATCTCTTCCACTTATAGGCGTAAGAAGTCCTCGTAGACGGTATCTTCGCCTCTTTCAAGATCTCCATACAGTCCTGAGGTAGGTTCAAGTGTCCATACTGCACTAGCTCAGGAGCCATGCTGCCAAACTCAAGGACGAGAGATTGGGGTGAACCATCTGTCCTCCGAACTTCGTGAGAAGGTCCGGCCGACACGGCAGGCGCCGGTGAGGCAGAACAGACCGGTGAAGCAGGTCTGTGAACCACCATTGCCTCGGCCACTCCGGCGCAATCAGGATCATCCTGGCTCTGGATTGCGACAGCTTGATCAGCACCGCCGGAATCAGGGGAATGGGCAGAAAGGCGTAGAGAAAGCTGTTGGACCAGCTGATCCATAGGGCATTCCCCAGTGTCCCTGGTTGGTAGTACCTGGACGCGAAGTCGCACCATTTGCTGTTTTCTGCCGTAGCGAACAGATCGATATCCGGAGTGCCCCACTCTGCGAAGACGTCTGAACACGTCGTCGTTTAGCACCCACTCGTGATTTTCTTGAACGAGCCTGCTGGGCGCATCGGCTTGGGTATTCTGCACTCCCGGCAGATGGGTTGCCGTGATAGTTAGGTCCCTGGCCACCAGCCAATTCCAGATAGTCTGTGCCTCCCGAGACAGCGTGCGTGAACGGGAGCCCCCTGCTTGTTGAGGTAATACATGGTAGTATTGTCCGTCTGAACTAGCAGGGAGTTCGTCTTGAAGGAGGGATGGAACGCCTTCAGGGCCAAGTGTACTGCTCCGAGTTCCAAAAAGTTGATGTGGTAAGTCGCCTCCGTCTGTGACCATATCCCCTGAATCTGAAGAGGGCCCGAATGCGCTCCCCAGCCCTGGAGAGACGCATCGGTCACTATGGTCTGGACCGGAATATCCTTGTGAAAGGGAGTCCCCTTGCAGACATTCTCTGAGGAGCGCCACCATTTCAGAGACTGCAGAGCGTGTTGGGACAGATGAATCTTGTCCTCTTAACGCCCCCGCCTCTGGTCCCCTTGATCTTCCAGACATTCCTGCAGAGGCCTCATATGCAGACGTGCATTGGGGGTGAGAAAGATGCAGGAAGCCATCGACCCCAGTAACGAGGACACCGTCCTCACTGTAGGAGAGTGGGCCGAGAGGAGGTGTAGGGCCTTCCCACGGATCGATAAGGGTCTCTCCTCCGAAGGACACATGCTTGCGTTCAAAGTATTGACTGAGCCCCCCCCCCCCCCCATTGCAAACAATATTCAGCACCCACTTGTCCCGAGTTATTGTCCTCCACTCTGCCAGGTAGTATTGAATACTTCACCCCCACCTGAGCGGGTAACGGATGAGGGGGAAGTGACCTTTCAGGGCTTCGAGCCGGCCGGGCCTTTGTTCCGACGAGGATTGATGCTGGCCTCTGCCCCTCTGGCGCTTTTGAAAGGACTGCCTCGGGAACTGTTGCTGGTGCTGTTGGTGACCAGACTGACACCCTTGACCGCGTTGCTTAGAACACCTGCCATAGGACCGGAATGACCTCTTCTGCTCCTTGGGTTTTCCCAATCCCACGGCCTTCAGGGTTTCCGCTTCGGCCTTCATGCAGGCCATCTCGTCATCCGCATGAGACCCGAACAACGTCGTGCCAGAGAAAGGCAAGTTAGCAATCTTTTGCTGCGCTTCAGGTTTCAGAGAGGCAAGCCTCAGCCAGGAATGTCTCCTCATGTGTACTCCATGACAGTACCCATGGGCCGCCAGCAACGATACATCCCCCGCCGCACTGATGATCTGGTTGGAGACCATCATGCCCTCGTTCAGCACCTACTGGAAGTCATCCCTTTTATCCCTAGGCAGGGAGGCAGCAAACTGTTGCAGAGAGTCCCAAAGCGATCGGTCATAGCGACCCAGCAGAGCGGAGGCGCTAGCAGCCTTCATAGTCGTGGCCGACTTAGAGCACATTCTCCTCCCAAGGAGTCCATCTTGCGACTCCTTATCCGGAGGCGCCATGGAAGAGGGCATCGTGGAGTGTGGTTTACGAGCAGCAACCACAATGACAGAGTCCGGGGAAGGGTCCACCCTGAGGAACGCCGGGTCCGAATCAGGGGCCCTGTACTTTCTGCAACCGTGAGGGAGCAGACTTCACCACGGCTGGTGTCAAGAAGACCTCCATGGCTGGTTCCTCCAAACCCGGAACCAAAAGGAGGGGGCGTGACAGGTGAGCCTTGTGCAATGTCTCAAATATCACAGAGGTAGTGGGAACCGGGACTGTTACTGAGATTCCCAATTTCGCCGCCCCCCCCCTCATCAGCACATCCTGGAAAGTGGCAATATCATCCACCGGCGAGATTAGAGTAGGCGGTGTTTCCGACAGCGAGGGAGAGCCGTCAATTGCCAGAAGAGTCCGTATACCTCGTGCCTCTGGAACGAGATCTATATCTCCGTCGTCCATGCCTTGTGTGAGTGGACGATCTGCGTCTACTCCGTGACCTCCTGCGAGATAGAGCGTGACCTCGGTCTGCGTGGAGCCTTAGGAATCGCCGGTAGCCGAGGAGACGGCGGGAGCTGTGACACCGGCGGTGGCGGCGTAGGTCGCTTAGGAGGAGGAGGAGGAGGAGGCGGCGTAGGAGCCGTCTGAGGCAGCGGATGAGGGAGAGGCTGCGGAGCACCATCACTCCGTGCAGGAGAACCCGGACCAGCACTGTCCGGACTCTCGTCCACCCTTCTCTTCTTGGCAGGCCTGTCCCGTGCTGATGTGAACGAGGGGCAGCGCCTTCTCCTAGATCCACGACTGGAGATTGTAATCACCGAAGACGTGTTACCAGATGTCAGACGTCGAACTGAGCGTCGACCTCGTACAGCGTCTCTTCGCCGTTCGGCGGCCCCCGACGTCGAACGGTGAACCCTCGACGTTGAACGGCGGGTCGACGGAGAGCCTCAACGTCGACGGTGAGCGATGCCTCCTCGACGTCGATCTCCTTCGCCTAGACGGCGATCTGTGCCTCGACGGCGATCTGTGCCTCGACGGCGATCTGTGCCTCGACGGCGATCTGTGCCTCGACGGCGATCTGTGCCTCGACGGCGATCTGTGCCTCGACGGCGATCTGTGCCTCGACGGCAATCTGTGCCTCGACGGCAATCTGTGCCTCGACGGCAGTCGCCGGTGTCTCTGCGTCGATGTAGTCGGCGTCGATCCATGAGTCGACGGCGAAGGAGACGAGCGGGGGTCGCCTCGACGGCGAGCTGCGCTGTCCGTGGGGCTCGGTACGACGTCGATGGTGTGTCGACGTAGACTGTGGAATCCTCGACGGCGACCTAGTCCTAGGTCTCGCCGGCCCCTCTCTTGACGTCAAACGCCGAGAGCCAGAGCCCTGGATCGACGGCGAACACACCGGTGCTTTACCTCTCGCCGTTGAAGTAGTCGCCTTCGACGTCGAACGCGACCTACCAGCCGGTAGGTGCAGTTTCTGCTCCTTTTTCTGCCCGGAGGTCCCTCCAGAGGCTGAAGCATGGGCAGAGGAGGGGGAAGGAGATCCCCCCCATGCCCCGAAGTCCCACCTGTCCTCTGCTTCTCCGGTGCCTGGAGGCGAATCTTCTGTCCCTCAGGGTCCTCTTGGAGAAGGTCTTGCAGATGGCACATGTAGCAGGGACATGTGAGGATGACAAGCAGAGGATACAGACATCATGTGGGTCCGTCTTGGCCTTTTTCCTCCCACACTCCGGGCATTTATCAAATAAAGCCATCCAAGAGTTGATCAAACTGCACCAAATTGCAGGATGCAGTAGAGAAAGGCTCTAGACGTCGAATGAACAAACTATTTTATCCAAAAAATCAAAATTTAATCCAAATATCCACCCAAAAGGGTAGAGCTCAAGCTCCAGGGTCCTGCTAGCAGGAGCCGGAAAAAAGAACTGAAAGTAACTTGCTTTGGCTGTGCATCCTGGGATACCGGGGGTCTCTGGAGAGTTTCTTAAAGGCACGGTATCCCTTTAGCAGACACATAATGACAGCCTATAGGGCTTGTCTGTCCACCCCTTCCTCTCTATTGTTTAAAGGGATTTTGGTGAAGGGAGTGTGATACACTAAAGGAACATGTCAGATGTGAATAAAAATGACATTTCAACTTTATTTTGGCTTTTGTGTTCACTTCAGATGAAGTGCTGGCCAGTGCAGCCATGTTGTAGTAGGCTGTATTATTTTGTCTGTCTCTTAAGTGTCTTTGCAGGTTTGCAAATGCAGGACACCTTAAGAGATATTTTGATTGCTCCGGGGTCCCCGCACATGGGCAGGACTATTCATAGATTATGACTATACACAGATATCCCCTACTACAGAATGGTCCTTTGTTGTGAATCTGGCTTGAAAGTTGCAAGGCGGAACCAATATGGTCTTAAGGTTAGTCCATGGCAGTATTCATGTGCCACCAACAAGGAAGAGTCCGCTGCTGCACTGATCTGACCAGAGACCATGAGGCCTTCATTTACTACTTCAAGGAAGTCTTCCAGTCTGTTCCTGGGAAGATAGTCTGCAAATTGTTGGATAGTCTCCCAGAGCGCTCTAGTTTGTTCAAGGAGGGTAGTAGCACTAGGGGATTTCATGGTGGTTGCATCAGTGTTGCATACTCTCCAACAGAGTCCATCTTTTTGCTCCCCTTATCAGGTGGTACTGAAAGATTCAGAAGTGGCAGTATGGTGCTTCTTGACTGTCAATATGACCGCGTCAGGGGGCGAAGATTGGAGGAAGGTAGGATCTTGCTTGGTAGGTCTGGACTTTGTGAGGCCTCGAAGGGGCAGTCTGACCCAGCAATGAAGCTTTTTCTGACCATTGGCTTCTACTAAGTTTTGGCACCAACGGAAGCAGTGGTCTTGACATGGACTGCTGGTGGAGATTCTTAAAAATAACTGAGGTAGAAGGTGTGGTGAAAGACATCTATATATTAAGCTTTGAAGCTCTCATCACGATCTTCCAGTAGGTGTCTGTAAAGTCATCCACTGTAGAAATTAGGTGAAGAATGTTGGCAAGTACCACCCTGTAGAAGATTAGGAAGTCTAATGTCTTGAACAGCACCTAGATCGTGTGTTCTTGTTCCTGATCTTGAATGTGATCTACAGCTTTGATGCAAAGAGTGTCTGGAAGACTATGGACGCCTGAAATGAACGTTGTGGATCCACAAGCCTAGGAATTGGCTCTGGAGGAATAGGTGGTGAAGGAGAATGCAGTAACAGTACTGGTGTTGGTAGGGGGTGTATACCTTTTGAATGGATCAGTCACCTTTTCCTGTGTTAAACGTCAAAATGCTATGACTATCAGCTCCTAGATGGCAATCTCAGACATCTTGACATTTAACCAGGGTATGCACGCCTGGACATAGATACACATGATGTATGTACTTTAGACATTGATCTACCTTGCCTTCATGTCTGTCAGAGCTTCCTAGATGTCGAACCAGCATAGGATTGCGATCAAGTCTGCCATACTTTGTCTCGACGTAGACCAGAAAAGAGGTCTTTTCGGGGCATGAACTGGTGATGTGCTCCTGGTCGTAAAAGCAGCTGGACTAGATCCCAGGATGGCTTGCGGCTGGGTGGGGGCCCTCCTTCAGCCTCTACTTGTCGAGTGGGACCCGTCTGGGTGTGGCTCCTGGAGTAGTACAGCTCCAGGCCATCCTGATCTGCATTGCGGAAACTCCGGGTGCTTCTAGGGCAAACAGCCGAGAGCGCTGTGGGGGGATAGAGTGCGCAGTAGGAATTAGCCTTACAGTCCTTCGACACCAACTGTCCACCATGTCTAAGGATAAAGCATCTGGGTCGAAGCAAAGCACCTTGGACGGCTTGAAAGCCACAGTGGTACAACCCACAGACAATCGAGGCCACGCCCATCTTACCGGATAATGCTGCCCTCCTGGAAGCCATTAAATTAATCCAGGCAGATCCTAGAGACGCAGACTGGTGCCATGGGCACCGAAGTCACCCTCCTGCGCCAAGACCTTTGTAATGCAGTTGTCCGCATAACAGAAAGAGACTACAGTGTCTGGGGTTTAAGCAGCTGTGTCCACATTGCAACGTAAAGTCACTACCCTAGAAAAGGTGACCAAGAGCCCGCCTGTGCGGGTGGAAGACGCAGAGGGATGCGCAAGAAGAAACAATCTCCGCTTTGTGGGCTTCCCTGAAAACTGCAAAGGGAATAATGCAGGGAAGTTCCTCAAACTGGCTCACTTTGTGGATTTCGAACGAGGTACTCTCCCCGTGCTGCGTGGTCAAGTGGGCACATAGGGCCCTGCAGCAAAGAAACAGACCACGGTCCATGATCACACAAACTGAACTTCGATGATAGGGATGTAATCCTACAGCAGACACAGCTTAAGGCAGATCTTGCATAGGATTCTCATCGAATCATGAACTACACCAAAATGTTCCAGCATTAACAGCGGTCTTTCACCACTGCAAAGACAGTTGCAAGACTTCAAAATCCCCTACATGCTTCTCTACCTGGCCCGCCTAAGAGTTGTCTTCAATTCCCACACCATCTTTTGACACCTCAGAATAGGTTTTTGCATCGACAGATGAACGACCCACTAAGCCACAGACTCCGACAGGGGGGGGCTGGGGGAGTCGAGTCACACAGCCAAAGCCCAAGGACAAAAATATAGCTACTTCGGTTTTTAGGTACTGGGGTGGGTTGGGGACGTTATGCATGTTCGGTTGGCTTGGTTTCCTTAGTTATGTGCTGTGTAGATAAAAAGCCCTTAGAGCTATTTAGTCCAGGATGTTTGGATAGGATTCATCTTCTGACAATGGCGGCAGTACATAGGTTACACGCCTCAGGGCAGCTATACACAGTGAGCTGGAATACAAGGGGCAAACAAGGAGCGGTCCTTTGACAGGTCTAGCACATTGGTGCAGATGTTATCCTGAAGGAGACATGCTCGGTACTAAGGCCCCCTATCTAACCAGATATGGCTTCATACATGCTTTTCATGCAGGATTAACTATGGATTCCAAGGGTGCTGCCATTCTGATTCACCGTAGTCTCGTTCACACTGCTACACAAGTGAGCTCATATACATGGCAGCTACATCTGTACATGGGACGGTGGCTGGGGAGCACATTGTATTTGGCAGTGTTTACCCCTCCCCTCCCCCCACCCATGCCAGCCCCCTTACAGGGGGTGGCTCTCGACTTAAAATTTGCAGGACCCAACATATCCTGCTATAACCTGTGGCGCGCTATCAGAATACATCTCCCACAATGAAGGGTCATGATCTCAGCGTGCACTTTCTGGGAGGCCATGAAGCCCACGATGCATGGAATATATATTGTTTGCACCTCTGGGCGCAGACAGTCGCTCATTCAGTAAGAAGCGCAAATTATGAACTTGGAACCGCAGGCCCGCAGTGAAGATGGGACTGCGGCGCGCTGGCAGCTGCACCTTTCAGCAGCAATATCCTAATAGGTTGATGGACAATTTGTTAGAGGCATGGCTCGCTGCACAAAGCAGAATATATGTGGGGGGGCGACAAGTCCAGGGAACTTCCGTTTAGATTATGTCAACAGGCACAGGTACATACCCCAATTCTGGGACTCCGAGATTCCGTAGAGGAGTTAGTGACGGACCCAGCAGTGCTCGCAGATTGCTTCACGAGCTACTATCGATCTCTACACAGCCCATTAGGTTTGATGCCTCTGAAATGGAGCAGTTCATTGTAGATCTCCCTCTGCGTGCCCTCTGAAGAGGCTTTGAACTTGCATGAAGCTCCTATAACCCTGGAGGATCTGACCACTGCTACTGCAGATATACACTCCGGAAAAGTGTCAGGCCCTAACCGTTTCCCCTGCAAATTGTATAAAGCTTATATGGCCCTATTGGGCCCACATTGCCTTGCGGCTATACAAGAAGCCGCCCAGACTACATTCATGCCCCCAGATTAGAGGAACGCAGAAATTGTGTTGCCGAAACTGGGGTGTCTGCCGAAGCTTCATGCTTCCCATCAACCAATCTCCTTATTAAATAAAGAAGCAAAGCTCTTAGCCACTATGCTCGCCACCAGACTACTGGCACATCTCCCAGACCTGGTCCACCCATATCAGACCGGATTAATGCCGCGGCTCGCCACATGCCACAATATTCGACTGGTTCATAATACAATAGCCGCCGTAGTCTGTCTTCACCGCCCTGCAGGTCTCCTTCGGGCTGACATCGACCGGGCCTTTGATTCGGTCAGCTGGACATACTTATTTATCCTTCTGAAGCTTCTCAGCTTTGGCTCAAAATCTGTGTCATATTCACATGTTAGATCATGGGCTAACTGCCTCTGTGCATATATCCGTCAGGGTGTCATCATTTCCAATAAGTCAAGGTACCAGGCAAGGGTGCCCACATCTATTGTTTGCTTTGGCCATTGAGCTGCTGGCGGCGTGGGTACATATAGACGTCCAGATCGTGGCTTCAAATGGTCTGCTGGAATCTCCAACAGAATCATGTTATACGTGGATGAAGTCTTCCTGACTGACCCTGGGAGATTTGGCCCCCGCATCCTCCAAATTATGCACATTTTTGCTGAGACTTCAGGGCACTTTAGGATTGTTAATAAGTCTACATAATAGCCTCTGCGTGGGTCCGCGGCCGATTACACATGGGCATCAGACCTCTCAGACCCGGGACAGCATGACATCTGGGGTCTTCATAACCGATCAACAGGAGATAAAAAGAATGCAACGTTGACAGTCCTTGATAGTGTCAAGGTGGAGCTCAAGTCGGGGGCAGGTTTGCACTTCTTTTTCGGCCGCTTGACAATCTTCAAAATGATATCCCTTCCTATGCTCCTATACCAACTATATTGTTTAGGCAACTGAAAGCAATGCTGAATGGGTTCCTGTGGGATTGTGGAGCAATCAGAATAGCACAGGTTTCCTTTCAACTTACTGTGGGGGCATTGCAGCCACTGACATGGTCTTACTACGCTGCTTCTCACCAACAGGTTCTTAATGACTATTGCCCCAGACACGAACCGGCCTACACGCTGGAGCGATGGCTACATGGTGATGCCTCACTTTATAAATACTTGTATGGCCGTGCCAGCTCCCATGCTCTTCCCCGGTTACCAAAGTGGTACTGGCAGTACAGTGTCAATCTCTTTGCCGTATAGGTTGGCTGAACCGTCTGACAAGTGAGGCCCAGTTATGGTGTAATTGTCTTCCAGAGCTGCAACAGTTAGTTGTTCCAACGCTGGGACGAAACCGGTATCTCCACACTAGCAGGCGTTCTCCAGGGTCTCAAATCCTTTTCAGACCTTCCAGAAGAATATTCTATTCCATGCACCCAGTTTTACAAATACCTGCAGTTGCGTCACGCAATTGCTCCCTATCTCCGGGATCTTCCCGAATTTAGTCCACTGGAAGGGAAGCACCTTAAGGGTGACCTGATTGATCACAAAATATCTAAAATATATCGGACACTTGTCACTCAGTGCATCAACACTGGATCCCTTAGGGAAGCTTGGAAAACCGATCTGGGCCCTATTTACAATGATTGGAGGGAGGCGTTGGAGTCCCATCGAGGGGCTGCTGTCTCCTCGCAACTACAATACTGTTGAAATAATTTACACGGAACATATTTTACTAGATAGAGGCTTCACATGGCTGGGCCTATTGCCTCCCCAGCGTGTCTCCGTTGGAGCGGAGGCAGCCACCTTTCTACACAGTGTGGACATGCTTAGTTATGGACAGGTTTTGGAAGGGTGTGAATGGCTGTCTGGCCGATGTGCTGGGTCATACGGAGTACACCATGGCTAGCTTTACTACACCTTACAGAGAACAGTGGGTAATGGATATAAACATTTATTGTTCCTAGGTTTGAATGTAGCTAAATGCGACATAGCCCGCTCCTGGAAGGCACCATCTCCAACCCTATTGGGGGTATGGAAGTGAGGATTAGATATATGCATGGGGTTGGAGAAGCCGGTCTTCAAGGCTTGTGGCTGCCTTTACAAACACATGAATATGGCAGCACTGGGAAGATTGAGGAATTATTTGACACTGCCACCGCAGTCCACACCGTTGAACACAGGTTCTGCCCCACAACTAAAATAGTTTTATATACACATTGTCCCAAATGGATGATGGGATTGCATCACCGGATTAGCTGATGTAGACCTGGACATTTCAGACAATATTCCTACTGTCGCTTCTTTTTGGTTATATCTTCATTGGTTTCTCTTTTTCTCCTACTTCAGTGGTTCGACATAAAATGTATATTATTGCTCATGTATGCTAATACAGTATTTCACTTTAATTACATACGATATTGCTTTTAGAATATTAGTGAAGAAAAATAAAGTTTGTTCTTAAAAAAAAAAAAAAGTAGAAATAGAGAATGGTGAACAAATGAAACAGTTTCCTTCATTCCACTGGAGAATTTTAAAGAGAAGCCTAAAAGCTTGGGCTCAGTGCTCCAGGAGGAGATCCTCAGGCGCAAGAAAAAAAAACAAGACAGGTGCAACCGGCTGGGCACAATAGGATACTCTGGGTCCTTAAAGGCAGACACTGTTTAAACTCCCATAATAGCATCCTAATAATGTGTATAGCACATGGCTACCAAACAGGGTTTCCCAGCGCTTCAGGGGTGGGTAGGTCATTCTGAGGGATAGTAAAGCAGGGTCATTAAGGCTGTGCAAAAGTTGAAAAGGGAAGTACAGCATCAAGGATTCAGGAAGAATTCCACAGTTAAGGACCAAGGAAGGAGAAGGATCAATCAGGCTAGGTTCACTCTTGGAACTACAAATAGAGATTGGTTGCTGGAGCAAAGAGTACGAATAGTGTTATTGGTCGGACTTTTTTTTCTTTTTTAAGTATTGTGGTGCAGATCAGGTGTGGATTTTGTACATATAGTATAGAGCTTTGAAGTTTAAGTCAAGCCAGAATCCAAGGTTTAACTTCTGTGGAATACCCAGCGTGGCGGGGAAACGCTGAGGGCCCCAATAGCAGAGGGTTCCTATTTATTACCCTCAGCTCAGTCTTGTCATTCAATTTCAAGGAGGTGGTCATCCAAGTAGAGACCAGGCCAAGATGGAAATATAGGTCCTCCAAGTCAACTACCTGCCCAGATGACAGCAAGAAAAGGAACTGGGTGTCTGTGTAGGAGTTCAGGGTTAGCCAGCAGCCTTCCACCAGATCCACTAAAAGGCAGACAAAAAAGTTGTAAAGCATGGGGCCAAGGAAAGACCCTTGTAGAACTCTAGAAGTAAGTGGGAGAGAATCAGACCGTGTTTGACGAGACCTGAAATGTATGATCGGTAAGGAAAGAGCAAGCCCAGTATGGTGCCTTGAAGGCCCAGTTGGGTCAATCTGTCGATGAGAATTGTGTGAGTGTCGAAAGCTGCACTAAGATCCAAAAGGATAAGCACAGCAGTACCGTCCAAATCGGAGTCACCTTAGGTGCTCAGTGACTCCTAGTAGGGCAGTTTTGGTGCTATGACCAGTTCTGAAACGAGACTGGGAAGGGTGAAGGGCCCCTTGTGATTCCATCAAGGAGGAAAGTTGGGTATTGACATCTGGATTGACTACAGTAAGTTCATCAGTTCAGTGTAGCCGAGCAGGGTAGACACTAATCATGCTAGCACCTTGTCACAGTTGGGACTTCACTCCTAATAGGGGGGTAGGGTCAGGGCAGGACTATCATTCCTAGCTGTTGACAAAGTAGACCCAATATCTGTTACCTTGTTAAGGAAGTCCGCAGGCTCCTGACATTGAGCCTGAGATAGTGAGGGATCAGGAGATATGTTGGTAGGGTCGGACAGATCTTTAACCACTTTCAAAAATGTTTAGGTGGTTTTATGCTTGAGCAATTTGTTTCTGAATAGAAAAGCACGTGCAGTCCTGCAACGCGAGTGGTATTGGTTTAGTGCCTTTATATTTATTCTTTGTTTCAGGGTCAATTTACCCCATGCCCTTTCAATGCGCTTGCACAAACCTTTGTCTGCAATGGTTTGTTGAACCATGGAGAGGAGAATGTTGCCCAAGCACAGATTTTGCAAAAACAGATGGACAGAATGCAGAACAATGTCATACATTCACCCCAGTACAGAGATCTGGGCCTAAATCCAACGTTTTTTTGCTCACCATGCCATCCCAGTTTGAACCCAGCCATATGCAAATCAGTCGACTGCACAGACTGTGGCTTCGCTGGTATCGTCTTCTCTAGGGAGTCTCTTAACCAATTATAGGTTGGTCTAGTTCAACCCTGTGTTAACCGAGATATAGACCTCAGGAGGCAGGCGTTAAGAGTATTGAATCTCAACCAGTTTCTAGTCAAGGATTTGGACTTTGTTGTCCTTAGAGGCGTTGAGGGCAGGAAGGATACAGAAATGGGAACTGCAAAATGGTCAGACCATAGTACTGGAATAGGTGGGTCTGACATAAGACCTAAAATATTAAAAAAAAAAAAAAATGGGCTCCAGCAGATGACATGCTTAATGGGTGGGAAGGGAATTTATTAATTTGAGATTCATAGGATTCAAATCCGCGATTGGGGTTTGGCTGAGAATGCAGGTGGCATCCTCCAAGTATTATAGCCTATTGGCTATGCTGCCCTACTATCCATCTTACTTTTATAGAAAAAGGTTTGTGACAGATTTAAGCTATTTGGGAAAAACATTCAATATATAGCTATATTAACTCACCGTACAATCAGAATATCTTCACCACTGTAGCCTGTGTTTAGGCTGCATATTATGTTCTTAAGTCTTTGTGCAGACGTTCCTGAACAAAGGAAAGCATCTACACTCAAGATATTCTTAAAGTGCTCTGGGATTCTTACACGTGGGTGTAACTATTCAAATGCTTATGAATATCAATGGAGATCCCCATGGGAGAACTTGTGGTTATCGGGCAGGTACATTCCCAGTGGGAAATAGAACATGGATGGGTACTACTGGATGAGCAGTGGAAACATTGCTGTGCACAGGTAGGGCAGAGAGTCCAATACTAGACTGAATTATCCATTACAAGTTCCTCCACAGGGCATACTATACCACTGCCAGCCTGCACAGGTTTGGACTTTGGTTGGATGATACTTATGCCACATGCAGGATGGTCAGTGTGGATTTCCTTTATCTAGCTTGGAGGTGTACCGCTCTCAATCACTGAAGTGATCTCTTGCTAAACTCCCCCTCCCCCATTGCTCTTTTGTGGCACATCAAAGACTTGGCAGGACAAGTTATATACCTTCGGTAATGCCTTATCTGGTAGCCATGATCTAGCCACAGATTCCTTACCTTTGAATTTCCCAATTGTCAGACTGGACACAGAAGACATTTCTTCGAGCAATACCCTTGTGTGCCTGTAGGTGGCATCAGTAGGCTCCGCGTGACTCATCTCTGCAGCAGATGTCCACATCACCTATATAGGAACCACCTTGGCATGCGGACGTCCGTTACTTTATGACTTTCCACACAAGGAGCCATGAAGTGCACAGACCAGACTGCTGTGTTTCTGAGCTAGGGCCCTGAAAGAGAACAGCCTGGACCCTAAAAAAAAATGTCTGCTTTGTGGTGAGGATGGAGGTCTAAGGAATTAGCACCTAGATCATGCCCCCAGATAAAGCGTTACCGAAGGAAAGTAACTCGTCCATCTGATAGCCATCTAGCCACAAACTCCTTACCTGTGAATAGATAGCCAAGCAGTACCATCCCTGGAAAGACTGCGGACAAGTTTAGACCAGGAAGTCCTGTAGGACAGAGTGGCTAAAAAGGTCAACCCCTGTGGACTTTACTGTCCAGGCAGCACTGCTTCGTGAATGTGAGCAGGGATGCCCACAACTTTGTCTGACAAATGTCAATAACTGGGACTCCACATAGCAATGCCATGGGAGCAGCCTTAGCTCTCACAGAATAAACTTAGGCCTTCAGGGGACTGCTATTTGGCCAGAGCGCAGCAGATTGAGTCAAAGGACGGCCTGAGACATCCTTTTCTACACTACATAACCCTTCACTCCCATGTACCAAAAAGGGTTTAGTCCACCGGGAAAATCTTGTGCGGTCATGGTAGAACGACAATACTCTTTATAGGTCCGAAGGAGTTCTCTTTAGAGGGATGTGGAGAAAGTGGGTAAGCAACAGATTCCCCGACGTGGAATGGTGTTACCACTTCAGTAAGAAAGAGGCCCTAGTTCAAAGGCTTTGATGACTGCTTACAATTGGCTCACCCTCCTGTCAGATGTTATTGCCAATAAAAGGCTGTTTTGATGTGAGCAGCCAGAGGGGGCAGTTGTGCAAAGGTTCGAAAGGAGCACACATTAGGAAGGTAAGAACTAAATTAGTCTTCGTGGAGGGTCACCTGGGTGCCAAAATAAAGTTCGAAACTTTGGGCGGTGGCAGTTGGCATTCTACCTTCCTCCCAATCTCCACATAAGGCAGAGTTGGCAGGTTCAAGGGGAGCACCCTCCCCTGCTGCTGCAACAGAAGATCCTCCTGAAGGGTAAACCCGATCAGAGGAGCGATGCTTAACTGGAGAAGCTTGGGATACCAGGTTTTCCGTGCTCAGTCTGGAGCCACAAGAATGACTTTGGTCCAGTCACTCCTGATCTTCTTGAGCACTCTAGGCATGAGTGGTGTGGGCGGAAAGGCTTACAGAAGGCCTGAGCGCCACTTTAAGCGTCCGAGCGAGAACCGCCCTGGAAACTTCAACGTGCAAGACTGCTGATGCATGCCCTCAGCAGAGTCGAACCGATCTAACCAATCTAACCAAGGCTCTCCAACTGCTGAAAGACCTTGTGCCACCTCTGGATCGAGACTCCATTAGTGATCTGCTAGGCATCAACAGCTGATTACACCTGCCCTGGCATTCAGGGAACCTGCCAGGTGTTGAACCACCAGGGATAGACACTGCTGTTCCAGCCATGTCCAGAGACAGGAACTCCTGACAAAGGGTCCATGACCCCACCCTGCCCAGCTTGTTGCAGTACTACATGGCGGTGGTGTTTTCCATTAACACCTGAACCAGCATTCCCTTGTTTGAAGGAAGAAAAGCTTTTAAGGCTTAGGAAATTGCTCAGAGCCCCAACAAGTTGATGTGGAGTCGGGATTCCACTGGAGATCAGAGTTCTGATCTCTACCTCAAAAATGGCTGCCTCATCCCAGGAGTGACTCATACATCACTGATCTGGTTGGGGAAGAGAGAGGGGTCTGCCTCTGATCCAATCACGGTTAGTCAGCCAACATTGCTGATCCTGTGCAGTTCCCAAGCAATATGGAATAGGTCTGAGATTCCCCGGATGCTGCACTGCCTGGGACTTAAGGTACCGCTGCAGAGCCCTCATATGCCATTTGGCATGCATTACAAGCAGTAGGCCATGAGGACCAGCAACCTTAGTCATGCTCACAGAAATCCAGGATAGATGCTGAAACATCCATCACTGCCTGAATATCCTGGGCTAGTCGCTCAGGAGGATAGGTCCGAAACTGCACTCTGACAGAGTCAGTTGTGACTGGCATTTTTATAGTGAACCCCAGGGAATGCAGGAGGTTCGCCACAGTCTTGAGGTGGGAGACAACAGCCTAGGGAGAGTTCGTCTTCAGCCAGTCATGAGATAATCGAAGACTGGCAACCCTGATCTACGCAGATCTGTGCCTACTGCCACTCCATTGGTTAACACCCAAGGGGCGCCGCTGGTAAGCCAAAGAGGAGCACAGTGAACTGAAAGTGCTTGTGGCCTATTGTAAACCACAGGTAGCGCTGATAAGCAGGTAGGACGGGAATGTGAAAAAAGGTGACCTGCAAGTCCTAAGCTACCATCCAGTCTCTGGGGTCTAGGGCAGACTAGATGTAAGCCAGGGGCAGAATCTTGAACTTTCTTTGAGGAAGTAGGGGAGGGCTTGCAGAGCTAAGATTGTGTGCAAGCCCATTTCCTCATTTGGGACCAGAAAGTAGCAGGAACCGCCACAGCCTACTTCTGGCACTGGAACCCTTTATGGCTCCCTTGGCCAAGAGTCAGGAGGAAGTCTTGACTTCCTCCTGAAGTAAGTCAGGTGATCCTATGTCAACTGGTTGCAAGTTGGAGGCATGGAGAGATGGGGTAGTGTGAAGGGCAGTAGCCCCTTCTGACTATCTGAAGATCCCACCTGCCTGACAAGATGTTTTGCCAGTGGTGGAGGGGCTGGTTGATCCTGCCACCCATGATCTTGAAGGGCTAGTTTAGGAGTGGTCGGACACTGAGGGTGCTTGGCTCCGACCACCCAACCCATGTAGTCAGAACGAACTACACATGGCAGTGCAGAGGTTGCTGAACTTGCGGCCTTGTGGCTGGGGTATGGCTGAAATCCTGCTGTAGCCATAAAAGGGGCAAAAAGCAGACTGGGACGTGTGTACTCCCATAGGCTCAATGACTTGGCACTAGCCGCGAGTCCTTATCCACTGTAGAGCCATTTCTGTTGGTCTCAGAGATTGGTGCCATCAAAGGGCATGTACATGAGGGCAGCCTGAACATCCCCAGTAAAGCCAGAAGTTCAGCCAGGCGTGCCAGCGAACAGCCACAGTCAAAGTAATACCCCTGCCCAGCAAGTCGTGTTAAGCCCACAACCACTGACAAACTTTGCCACATTTCTCCCATCTGCCACTCCTTGGGAGAGAATAGCCCAGGCCTCCTCCTGGACCTGTGGTAGTACTTGCCCAACAGTTTCCCACAGGGAGTGGAAGTAACAGCCCAATAGGCATGTGGTGTTCAGACCACAACGCAAGGCTGGTGGAAGAAAAACTTTTCTTATCCCAACTATCCAGCCTCTTGGATTCCTTGTCTAGGGGTGCAGAAGGGAACACACCCTGTGATTCAGAGGCTTTGACCACCAATCTCCAGTGGAAGGGTCGTTGGTGAGGAAATTTAGGTCGCCCGGAACAGGGTGATAGCGGCATGCGATGGCCTTATTCACAGGAGCCCCTGTGCTGGGCTTGGGTCACGTTCCCAGTAGGAACTAAGTCAAAACCTCAGTAGAAGGCAGGAGGGCTTCGTCGGAGGAGACACCCGGCTGTAGGACCTCAGTCAAGATATTAGTTTTGACTGCCACAAAAGGAAGCTGAATTACCAGGGCCTCTGCTTCCCTTCGCACCACTTTGATGTATGAAGCTCATCTGTAGCAGTAGGGGGAGAAAGCAGACCAGAAATTCGGATGTGTCCAGAGTAGTGGCCTTACCAATTTCTTAATACCAGTTAATCACTTGCTCTGACTGGTCATGCAAAAGGGACCAGTGACCGCTTCACAATGTTCCTTCATTCCTAGCCCTTCAGAATAAAGCAGAGTAGCCAACCTAGGACCAAAGGTTTGTCAGCACCGGCAGACGCCGACCTGGCTCATCTGGGATGAGCATGGGGCAGACACTGCCACGAGGCTCTGTGGAGGGGCCAGCGCCGGGCAAGGTCACATTGGCACAGCCTACATTGGTCTGGATCCAAGGGGGGGGGGTGGTAATCAGCACCTCCAAAGCGGACGTAAAAACCCAATAGAGCCCCCTGAGCCTACAGGGCCGAAGCAGCGCAGGCAAGTTCAGGCTGCCCAAATATGAGGCACACTGAGCGTCCCCCGCCCAGCTAAAAACTGACGCAGACGCCAGTAGAGGCGGGATGGTATGGAGCCAACCCAGGCGCAGGTTCGGCTGAATGAGGCCTTGAACGCTGAGACTCCTTGCGTTTATGCTTACTGACCAACTCTTAGCTTTCGAGAGAGGACAGATTTAGGGATCCTGGAGTAATGCCCAGGCCTTCCCCTTGACTGGGACGGAGAACAAGACCTTTGAGGCAAACAATGAGGTGCCAGGCGCTGAGCCACAAGTAACTTTAGGGACTGCTCCCTCAAAGCTTTCGGAGCTATGTCCCAGCAGTTGGAGCACTACTTCAAGTCGTGGTCTCTCCATGCACCAAAGAACCCAGGTAGGGATCTATTAACAAGGTGCAGTGACAGGCACCGCACAGCTTTAATCCAGAAGTCTTCTTGGACATCCTACCCCCAAAAGGGTAGGACAAAACAAACTGTCAAAGTGAGAGTAGCTCTCTTCACAGATCTACGCTAGCTGGTGCAGAAAGAGGGACGTCAGAGTCACAAGGTAGCACCTGTATAGGTGATGCAGACATCACAATGGTGGCATCGATGCAGACATCACATGGAGCCAACCAACGACACCTATTGGTGTGCCAGGGTATTGCTCGAAGAAAAATATTTTGGATCCAGTCTGAAGCCTGGAAATTCAAAGGTAAGGAATCTGCAGCTAGAGGTCCATCAGATGCTGCATATAGGAGGCAAGTGGAACTGGCCCTATTGCTAAGAGACCAGTCACCAATCTTTGGCTTAGGCAGGCAATTAAATTCAAAGATTGGATTATAATTCTAATATACTGTATGCCAAACTCTTGCCTCCCACTCCACTCTTGATTTGATTCCATCTACGCACACGTCGGCAAACATATCTTCTGTTCTGCCTGCAGAATCCCCACACGCTCCACATGCAGGCACCTTTTAGAGCAGATTAATACTGAAACCCTAGCTATTCAGTTTTAGCCATGTGCTGGCTGCAACCCAGAATTACATTTGCCACCTTGGGATGGTGCTCTATCTAACCAGTCGATTCTTTTTATGTGGGTTGAGATTTAGATCTGCTAATGTATTGGGGCTGAGCAATTGGATGCACTGTACACCTTATTAATTCATGTCAACTATTGTTTTAGATTTTAATGAAATGCAACATTTATAATCAATAACAGTCCCCTCTTCTGTGGTCACTCAATTCTGAGGTAGCTTTGCTACCACTTAGTTTGGTGCCATGCAGACAGGGGGAACAAACATTAAGAGCTTTCCAGAAGTCACCGAAAATTATCTTGGAACAGGAAAGGACCTGTTAAGTAATGTCCTTTAGCCCATCCTATCTGGTTTTCATGCCGGGGTAGAAAAGCTATTCTCCACTCCCAAGCTACTTCCTCTGCTCTGGGAGCAGTTTATTCTTTTGTTACACCTAATTTGTGACAAGCACCATCTGGGCAGTTGGAGTTAATTAGTATCCAGCAGTTTCTGGCAGGGAAAGGTAACTTTCTGAAAGTTGCATTTCCTATACATTTAGTAAAAAATAAACTGTTAGAGGGGATCTTCATTAAATATTAAAGTAAAGCTGTCAATAGAACATGTAGTTACAGGTCAAATATAAAGTGTATAATCTATACTTTGACTTTGGCAATGTGCCAGCTACAGCCTGACCATCAATATCATTTTGGGTCTAGTTATTGGAAGAAACATGCGTTTTCTATGGTGACCTAGTACTCTTAAATACTATGCACACCAACATGTAGGCAGTGAGGTGCGCTTTGGAGCAAGATTTAAAGTGGTCAAAAGGGTGATTAACATTTGAGCAGCAAGGTTCCAGATGCCATGTTTTCACTGTCACTGTAGTGAATTAATAGGTACTGCACTCTACAAGTGGCATTTAACTTTCCATGGGTGTATTTCTGCACTATTCTACGGCCTTCTAGTAACATTAAATGTGAATCCGGTTTTGACCCAATTCTGCATTTTTTTAAATATTTTTTAAGAGATCAGAGCACACACTGGATAGAGTAAAATTTAGCAGGTGGCTATACCAACACTTCCCCCCAAAGGGCTCGCTTTAATGCATAGCTTAACACTGTATGCCAGCAAAGTTTATACTGGTTCAACTTTATTGAACACTGCCCATGTGTTACATTTGATTAACCTATCTAAATTGTTGTGCAATTCTTGGCTGGCTTCACAGCTCATTAGGAAATCTTAAACAGACATTAGCCTTGCATGCTACACTGCTGAATTACAAACCACTTTGTTGGCGAACAGTAAACTTTCCAAGAAGCCCACACGTGTATACTTTGCGCTATAAAATTTGAACTGAAGAGAAGCCAATGAATGCTTACTTCAACCCCTAGAAGCCTTATTGCCCAAGGAGGGTAGATTAGTGAGACTTAGATGCAGACAATCCTTCTTGCCTTCTCTAAAAAATAAAAAAATAAAAATATATCTTACCAAAATGTTGTCTAGGTGGAGCAGAACCATTTTTTGAAGGTAGGTCTTTGTGTGAATAGAAGATTGCTACTTACCTTGTAAGCATCTGTTAATTGCGTGTAGTGCTGTAGATTCACATGCCATGCATGCTCGTACCATCTAGTCTTGAGTTTGTAACTTGTTTTTCTTGGAAGTCTAAGTCCTGAGGAATAGGGACTCCTCCCTTAGTTGGAAATGCACATGGTCATCAGCTCGATTGTTCATTTTTTGCACAATAGGTGAGGATAAAGATGGTGTTAGACAGGTACATGCGACGACCATATAGGAAGCTATATACAAAAGTGAATGTAGCTCTACTACAACCAAAGCCTTCCAAGGAAGGTGAGTGGGCACATGTGACTCTAGAGCACAACACTAAGAATAGATGCTTAAAGGATGATACGCAGCATGTGTCACTGATAAAACATGCTTTGCACAGACTAAAAGCAGTGCATAATCCAAACTTTGCTAGCAAAGAGAACACCTCTGATGTGGAGAGCTAGAATCAAATCGCTGCAGGTTACTCAAACCACTTCGTGAATGACCAAAGTGTGAATGATGCCACCAAATCGCTTCGGTTATTTAGGATCTGATGTCCCACCCCATCTCCCCCCCCCCCCCCCCCCCCCCCCAAAAAAAACACCCACAGAATGCACTCAAACAGCAAAGGGGCAGGCAATGCTCGTTTTCCCCATCACTATGTGACACCTCCCCAAATAAAGTCCTCTTATCAGTCTCGAGAGGTAATGGAAAGGAACGGGGGAGGAACGGAGAAGAGCATGCGACATTTTAAGTTAAAAAAAGCCTTGTGGGTAACCAAAAATAAATAAGATGTAGGCTTGAATAGTTGTGTGTAAGGGGTCAAAGGAATGCTTAACCTGGCATTTGAGCAGAAATAAAATGCAGCGTCTTTGAGAAACATTTAAGTCATGCCTGTGGCACAGGAAATCTTAAGTTGTCAGGTTCTCAAACTAACACGTTCGCAACCACAAAGCCTATTCTCCTCCAAAATGCATACAGATGGGAATAGTGTACTTTTACAACATCACAAAGTGCACAAAACTTTGAAAAAGGCATTCTTACAATTAAATCTGAGAGATGATCAGAGCCAGAGCTGAATCCACTGGTGTCAGAGTCAGAAGGGCTGCTTGAACGAGAATCCAAAATAGATCTATCTAGACGAGAGTTTCTCAGCATAGGTGCAGGAATCTTGTCCACAAAGTCAGATGAGCCAAGTGAATCCATTGGCAGGAAGCCCAAGGGTGGTTTTCCAAGAACATTTCCCAAAGGACTATGAAGCATGCCAAGAACTACAAAAGGAACCAAAAATTAGAACATGACACATTGAGCAACCACAGAGAACAAGGCCTAATATAATATACAAAGCCAGGCTTTAGACTACACTTGCAATTTCATTAATGGTGTAACCAACCTGCTCGGATATTTCAGAAGATAGAACAGGAGGCAAATGCCAGGTCTCATGTTCTAGTGTCAAGGCTATTCGGAGGTGAAGCTAAACAAGTCTAAGCAGTTGATTTTATATACATTTATTTTAAAGGGCAAAAGGTCTCTAGCAACCTTGTCAGGTAATTTTTTCCATTTTAACCACTTCGTGGCAGGTGTCAGATACACTGAGGAGGTAGTGCAAGTGTTGGCTGTCAGCCATTGGCTGACAATAGGTGGTGTTTGAAGGAAACCCCTTAGAGCTTGCACTGCAAGTTCTTTTAAAGAAATGGGTGGGGGCCAAGTGGAATTGATTTGGCCTCCAGCCGCCATTGGCGTGTTGGACATTACAGATCTCCACTGGATGTGGACCAGGTGGAGAATGCTCTCCACCTTCAGGTGGAGTTTGTGCACACCCCGATGCATCCCCAGATTTCGGGGAGGCATTGATGTAAAGGCAAGAGTCTACCCTCTTTCCAGCAATGCCTTCCCCCCCCCAAAAACAGTTAACACAAGCAGGAAACCCACTAGGCCTCCTTCATACAAGGCTATACATGGTTTTCCCTCCTGGGGGTGCACCAGTTTAAAAAAAAAATAATAATAAAGTCGTGTTCAGCCCACCTGGCCTGTGATTTGACCTCCTGTGAGTCCATGTTTATTTTTCCAATGCGTATTCTGATTTTTTAATTATTTTTTTAAGTTGTCTCCCACTTAAATTGATCTCTATTGCATGTCAGTGCCATAGTAATCGAACACAGACTGGATTGGGCTCACCCCTTGTCCTTTGAAGTATGCTGTGGTATTTATGTGTAAAGGTGAAGTAACACTTGTTTGACTAAGTGGCTACGTTCTTTTTTACTGACCCATCTCAGCTGCACACATCTATGTAGGACAGTATTTTAAATGAAAGTTTAGGCAGATTGCATCTTGAAGGATTGTTGCTTAGGCGCCCCAACTTGATGTATGGACACCTGAGGGAGAAAACTGCAGTAGAATCTGGAAGCGATTTCAGTCTGCAGACTGCAATCTGATGAGTCATCTGTGTGATTTAGGAACACGGTCACAGCAGTCTTGATGTCCTTTCGCAAGCACAATCTGTGCAGCACAGACAGTAGCAGGGTAGTCCAGCCCACTGAGTTGGCACTTGCAGCAGCAACCGTAGAGTGCTCTTTTGGCAGCCCCCCAATTTAGTGCAACCTCTAATTCCACCGTTCACTGCATGCGATGATTCAAGTAGATACAGCAATTTCCTATTGACTACAACCATCTTTTTGGATGTCGAGACTTCCTTGAGAATTGTACACCAAAGAAATTTGCATGCCAAACAGCTTGAGAGCACGGAGGCACTAAGAGGCCTCTTTAGGGCACACCGATGAACTTCGGGAGTTGGACATTCCTGGTCCTTCTGCCCAAAAAGGGGCTAGTGCACATACCAAGCGTACAGTCCTGCTGGTTGTTAACACCCAGCTTCTCACTGGTCATGAGGCCAGGTTGATTTTTCTATTGCAGCGTATGCTGAATTCAAACTAGTTCAGCTGCATTACTCCAGGACCATCCAGCCCATGACAGGTTGTTCCAAATTTGGGCTGTCATGGAACATTTGTCTGCCAAATTTCCAGATAAGTACATGGGCAGAGTGATAAGAAAGACTAGGTACTTCAGCCATACAATGAGTTGTAAAAGTCATGTATGTTATAAGAAGCCATTTATTCCTTGATTCCGTTAGCAGCATACAATGTGTATGTTTACGGTCAGACCACCACAGGAAGACCGATGTTCTTGACAGTCACTGAAAGTCTCATTGCTGAAGCAGTTGCCTTTACTTCATACTGTAGATTCAGGTTGTACAAAACGTAGCAAGGCTGCAGGATGGCATTTTGCTAACTGCATTCCCACCACAGGGAGAAAGACTACCATGTCATAGTTGCAAAGCCTGCTATATGCAAGGAAAGAGGCAAAAGACTTGCAGTTAGTGTCGCCAGTCTCCATCTCAGCCAGACCTATGTTTTCCAACTTGCTTTACGTTGTATCATACAAAAGTGAAGTATTTGGAAACCGACAGAGGTGAAGCTGTCCTAGTATACCTTTCAGTGGCTGTAAATGAATACATACCTTCGATAAATCACTACTACATTAGGCAAAACAGCCCTTCTAATTGTTTTAGTTGAGAAAATCTTTAACTGGATTATAGGCTGCTTGACACCTATCTGCTGTCAAAACAAGTAGATGTTCATTAGTCAATACACTGCGCATAGTGGTGGACAGAACACAATCCACATTCTCACAGAAGCTTAAGTAGCAAAACCTAAAGCCTTTAGTATTTTTGAAGTGCTCTTTAGGGAACGTAGGGCAGCCTTCCTCAGCCTGTTCTCACCTTAGTTTCAAAGGCAAAGCTGCTCTTTCAGTTCAGAGAATCTAGGCCTCAAGGCATCCCCCCTCAGTCACAAACTGAGTTAGATTTAGCAAGCATGCATTCACAGAGATACGACATAGGTAGAAGGCAGATAAAGGCAGTAGATGCACATATGCAGTCACTTAATCTTCAAAGGACTCAACTCCATGTGCATTGCACTCCGATACTAAATTACTCCCTCACTCAACTAAACTGGTCTCCAAACCATATGGAATGTAGCAGCCAGCTTCTCTGGCTTCCCATTCACAACTCTTTAAGCTACTGACATTCAAAACATTAAACACTGGACCATCTTACCTCAACTGCCACAGATGACAGGCACCTTCCAGAGACCTCAGCTCAGCTGCATGTCATACAGATGCAGCACAAGAATAGGCAGTGCCTTCTACCTTGCTCCAATAGCCTAGAATGACCTACCCGATAACATCTTGCACTGCCACTAAAATTCTTGCATTACCCAAGAAGCTGAAGACTTTACTTCATCTAGGCAAGTCCATGGTTCCACCCAAACTGCTCTTGGGTAGACTGCAGGATACTCTCCTAGGTGATCGCACGTTTTACAAATACACATAACATTACACAGAATTCTACAAACACTATGTATATGATTCACATTTGTGACCTGCTGGCCATGTTAATCCGGTCATGTGTTAGATACTCTGTTTCCCATATGACAAGGGTATTAGTCAACACTGCACATAAACGGATAGGGCATTTCCACATTGTTAAGAGTACCTGGTGTGCCAAACACCAGTATCCTTGGTAGATTAGGACGTGCTCTTTGGGGAACTTCCAACTAAATGAGAACCTGGAAGAAACTAAGATGAACTGAAAATTGAAAGCAGGCCCAGTGCAGTCAATGTTGCCACGGGTAGCATAAAGTGTTTCTCCATTTCCAATCGTTTTTGAATAAAAAAAAAAAACTAAGTACTGGATCAAAGGAAACCAGTGTACTAGTAGAGAAGGAGTAGTTTCTTTTCTGTAACTCCAGTTCTGTAGTAGGGGTATCTGTTATAGTCATAATCTAGTGAATAGTCCCGCCCATGTGCGTGGACCCCGGAGCAATAAAAAATAATCTCTAAAGGTGACAAATCATGCAGACCTGCATACACCTTTAAGAGAGAATTTAATTTAAAGACAGATAATGCAGCCTATACCCACAGGCTACACTGCCCAGTACTTCAACTAGAATTCCACCAACATCCACAAACAGCACTGCCTGTCCAGCTTTTCTCCACATAGGAAAAAACCCTGCCTCTACCAGCAAAAGCCTCTGGAATGATAGAGAGGAAGGAGTGGACAGACAAGCCCCATAGGCTGCCATTATGTGGCTTAGAACAGGATACTGTGCCTTTAAGAAATCTTTCCAGATTTCCAGAACTTTCCCCAGTATCCCAGAATGCCCAGCAGGTCCTTTTACTTTCAGTTCTTGTTGAAGGCGTAGCACGCCAGACCTGTAGCATTCTACACATGAATTAGTATCTCTCCACCGGGGAGGAGGGCGGGCGCTTATGACTATAACAGATACCCCTACTACAGAACTGGAGTTACAGAAAAGAAACTACTCCTTCTGTAGTAGGGGATCTGTGTATAGTCATAATCTAGTGAATAGAATGGCAAGCCCATCCCCACACAACAGCAGTGGAGAACAAACAAGACAAACCACTACTGTGCGAACAAATTTCGCAGCGAAGCCTGCCCAACCTGAGCATCTGCCCTGGCATCCGAGTCCAGACAGTAATGCGCAGCAAAGGTATGGACCGACTTCCAAGTGGCCGCCTTGCAGATTTCCGCAATAGGAACATTACGCAGCAAAGCCGTCGTGGCAGCTTTGCCCCTGGTGGAATGAGCCTTAGGTTTGCCCCCTAAGGTCTTATTAGCCTTTTGATAACACAATTGTATGCAGGACACAATCCACCTAGAAATGGACTGCTTAGAGGTCGCAAGACCAGTCCTGACTGATCCATAATTAACAAACAATTGGTCAGACCTACGAATATCCTTGGTCTTATCCAGATAAAATTTCAACACCCTCCGAACATCCAGGGAATGGAGAGACCTTTCCGCTGGCGAAGAGGGATTCTGAAAGAACGTAGGTAAAGTTATGGACTGGTTGACATGAAAGTCCGAGAACCTTAGGAAGAAATTTAGGGTGAGTACGCATCACAACCTTAGCAGCATGAAATACAGTAGAAGGTTCTTGACAACATAATGCCTGAAGTTCACTCACCCTGCGGGCCGATGTAATGGCCACTAGGAACGCCGCCTTCCAGGATAGGTGCTGCAAAGAAGCCTTGTGAATGGGTTCAAAAGGCTCCTTCATCTGTCTGGACAGCACCACATTCAAGTCCCAAGAAGGCGAGGGAAGTCTGACGGGAGGAAACCCTTTCTTCAAGCCTTCCAAAAAATCCTTGACCACAGGGATCTGAAAGAAGGAAGTCTGTGAAGGGCATTTCCTGTAAGCAGTCAAAGCAGCCAGATGAACCTTAATGGAATGGAAATTAAGGCCAGACTGCGCCAGATATAAAAGGTACGGAAGGAGGACATCTTCCTTACATGTCGTCGGATCAAAGTTCTTGGACTTACACCAGATACAGAACCTCTTCCACTTGTAGGCATAGGATGTCCTAGTGGAAGGTCGTTTAGACTCCTTCAGTATGTCCATACAATCGTCTGGTAGATTCAGATGACCATATTGCACTATTTCAGGAGCCATGCCGCCAAACTCAAAGACGAGAGATTGGGGTGCACCATCCGCCCCCCGAACTTCGTGAGAAGGTCCGGCATGCACGGCAACTGCATGTGAGGAAGGAGAGACCGGTGAAGTAGGTCCGTGAACCACCACTGCCAGGGCCATTCCGGGGCGATCAGGATCATCCGCGCCCTGGACTGGGACAGCTTGATGAGCAGTGCCGGAATCAGGGGAATGGGTGGAAAAGCGTACAGAAAGCTGTTCGACCAATCGATCCATAGCGCATTCCCCAGCGTCCCCCGCTGGTAGTACCTGGATGCGAAGTCTCGGCATTTGCTGTTTTCGGCGGTGGCGAACAGATCTACGTCTGGAGTCCCCCACCTTGCGAAGACTTCTCCTAGTACTTCGTCGTTTATGACCCATTCGTAGTTTTCCTGAATCAGCCTGCTCAAGGCGTCCACCTGAGCATTCTGCACCCCTGGCAGATGCGTGGCCGTAATAGTCAGTCCTCGGGCCAGCAGCCAGTGCCAGATCGCCTGCGCCTCCTGTGACAGAGTGCGCGATCGACCCCCCTGCTTGTTGAGGTAATACATCGTGGTTGTATTGTCCGTCTGAATCAGCAGCGAGTTGGTCTGGAAGGACGGAAGGAAGGCCTTCAGTGCTAGGAAGACAGATCTGAGTTCCTGGAAATTGATGTGGTACGTCGATTCCAAAGGAGACCACTTTCCTTGAAACTGCAAGTCCCCGGAATGCGCTCCCCAGCCCTGGAGAGACGCATCCGTCCCGACACTCGTCGTGGGAATGTCCTTGTGGAAGGGAACCCCCTTGAGGAGGTTTTGCGCCGAACACCACCACTTCAGGGACTGAAGAGCATGCAGAGACAGTCGTATCTTGTCGTCCCAAGAGCCTGTCCTCTGATCCCACTGATCCTCCAAGCACTCCTGCAGTGGTCTGTGTAGCCGTGCGTGAGGCATGAGGAAGATACAGGAGGCCATCGATCCCAATAGAGAAGACACCTTCCTCACTGTCGTCGATGGAGCAGTCCTGAGGTCCTGAGCCTTCCGAAGGAGTGATAACCGTCTCTCCTCCGAAGGAGACACGCTTGCTGACCGCGTATCGATGGAGGCTCCCAGGTACTGTATGCACTGGACTGGAGTCGGAACCGATTTGGCCATGTTGACGTGTAACCCCAGCTTGTGCAGGAGAGCGCACGTCCATCGGAAGTGATCTTGCGCTTCCGAGAAGGATGAAGCCTTGATCAGCCAATCGTCCAGATACGGGTAGACAAACACCTTGTTCCTTCGCAGATGTGCCGCCACCACCGCCATGCACTTCGAGAAGGTCCTGGGCGCAGACTTTAGCCCGAATGGCAGTACTGTGTATTGATAGTGATTGGCGCCGACTTGGAATCGCAGGAACTTCCTGTGCTTCCGTGCTATGGGCACATGGAAGTACGCATCCTGTAGATCTATGGCACAGAGCCAGTCTCCCCGTTGCAGCTGAGGGTAAATCTGATGCAACGATAGCATGCGAAACTTCTCTGCGAATCCATTTGTTTGCCTGTCGCAAATCCAGAATGGGCCTGAACTCGTTCTTGTCCTTCTTGCGAACGAGGAAGAACCGAGAGTACAGACCTCTTCCCCTTTGAGACAGAGGTACCTCTTCTACCGCCTTTTTTCTCAACAAGATGTCTGCCTCCGCCTGGAGCTCTCTCAGCTGGTACTGAGAGCTGACCGGCAGAATCGTTGGAGGCGGGCTGATAAACCGAAGACTGTATCCATTGCAAACAATATTCAGCACCCACTTGTCCTGAGTAATTTTTCTCCACTCTGCCGGAAAAAGTTGAATGCTTCCCCCCACTGGAGTGGGTAACGGTTGAGGGGGAAGTAGCCGCTCAGGGCCGAGACCCGGCCGGGCCCTTGGTAGTGGTGGTCGCCTGCTGGCCTCCTCTACCCCTCTGGCGTTTCTGGAAGGGCTTCTGGAACTGCTGCTGTTGGTGCTGCTGTCCCGAACCCTGCCCACGCCCTCTGCCCGAAGACCCGAACCGCCTCTGGAACGGGCACTTCTTCTCGGCCTTCTCCAACCCGACGGCCGTCAGGGTTTCCGCCTCCGCCTTCATGCGGGCCATCTCATCATCCGCATGTTTTCCGAACAGGGTTTCCCCCGAGAAGGGCAGGTTGGCCACTCTGTGCTGCGCCTCTGGTTTGAGGGACATCAGGCGCAGCCACAAATGCCGCCTCTGGTGGACGCCATGACAGTAGGCGTGGGCGGCCAACAAGGAGACATCCGCCGCCACGCCGATCACCTGATTAGAAACCAGCATGCCTTCGCGCACTGTTTCCAAGAAGTCCTCCTTCCTGTCCCGGGGCAGCAGGTCCGCATACTGCTGCAGGGACTCCCACAGGGCCTGGTCATAACGCCCCAACAAAGCCCCTGCACTCGCTGCCTCCATGGTGGTGGCGGCGGTCCCACACACCTTCCTGCCCGCAGAATCCAGCCAGCGGCTTTTTGTCAGGCGGTACCGTCGATGAAGGAGCGGTCGCATGTTGTTTCCTTGCCGCTGTCACGATGACCGAATCCGGCTTCGGGTCCACCCTCAAAAAGGTAGGGGCCCTATACTTTTTCATGAGCCTGGAGGGGGCGGCTTTTGTCACCGCGGGAGTGAAGAACAGCTCCAAAGCGGGCTCCACCAGTCCTGGTACAAGAGGCAGTAGAGGGCGAGACAGATGTTTCTTATGAAGTGTCTCGAATATCACGGACGTTGTGGGTGTTGGAACAGTCACCGTGATACCCAACTTTGCTGACCCTCTCAACAGCACCTCTTGGAAAGAGACCAAATGTTCCACCGGAGACACCCTAGTCCCCGGCGAGTCGACAGCGTCTGGGAAAAATCTCTGGTCGAGGACCGTGTGTGCGACCTGGACCTGTGCCTCCTACGGCGTCGTCCCGAGTCCGTCGATGACCGTCCATGGCTCCGTGATCTTCTCCTCCTGAGAGAGCGGGAGCGCGACCTCTTCGGCTTCGGTCTGCCCGCCGACCGCGGACGTCGCGGCTTCGGAGTCCCCTGCGGCGGAGTCGGGTACCTCGGAAGGGAAACCGACCGCGGGGGAACCGCCGGCAGCCCCAACAGAGTGCGTGGTAACGACCGAGGTGGGGCGGCGGAGGCAGCGGTGGTGGAGGCAGAGTCGGAGGGGGAGGAGGCGGTGACGTAGGCATCCGAGGAGGCGTATACACCACAGAGTACACCGATCCTGATGACTCTTCCTAGACTGCGATCTGCGCCTCGACGGCGGTCTTCTTGACGTCGATCGTCTCGACGTCGACCGTCTCCTCTTCACCGACGGCGAACGGAGATCTCCCCTCGACAGCGAGCGCCGACGCCGGGTCCGATCGACGCCGACGCCGACGTCGCCGATGTAGACGATGGCGGCCTGTTCAGGTCCCTCGACGTAGACGCCGCTTCTCCCCAGAGCCCTGGGGAGACGGCGAACAGATGGTAGTCATCCTCCTCGACGCCGCCGACGCCCTCGATGTCGACGGGGAGTGGGGACGCTTACTGGTCTTCCGGCCCCTGGGGAGCCCCCCAGAGGCCTCAGTATGGGCCAAATCAGCCCCTCCAGACCCACCTGGTGCCTTCAGCCTTCTCTCCTCCAGGACTTGAAGCCTGATCTTCATTCTGTCCCTCAGGGTCCTGGCTGAGAACGAGTGGCAGATATCACAGTCTTCAGGCACGTGGGACTGGGGAAGGCAACCTATACACACCTCGTGTGGATCTGTTTTAGCCTTTTTTCTACCACATTCCGGGCACTTGTCGAACAAGCCAGGCATGTTGACAGTACCAGCCACTAAGCACTCGAAAAAGTGACAAAAACTGACAAAAACTACAATAATCCCTTGAAAAGGGGAGAGCTCAATGCTCCAGGGTCCTGCTAGCAGGAGCCGGAAAAAAGAACTGAAAGTAAAAGGGACCTGCTGGGCATTCTGGGATACTGGGGAAAGTTCTGGAAATCTGGAAAGTTTTCTTAAAGGCACAGTATCCTGTTCTAAGCCACATAATGGCAGCCTATGGGGCTTGTCTGTCCACTCCCTCTCTATCATTCCAGAGGCTTTTGCTGGTAGAGGCAGGGTTTTTTCCTATGTGGAGAAAAGCTGAACAGGCAGTGCTGTTTGTGGATGTTGGTGGAATTCTAGTTGAAGTACTGGACAGTGTAGCCTGTGGGTATAGGCTGCATTATCTGTCTTTAAATTAAATTCTCTTAAAGGTGTATGCAGGTCTGCATGATTTGTCAGCTTTAGAGATTTTTTTATTGCTCCGGGGTCCACGCACATGGGCGGGACTATTCACTAGATTATGACTATACACAGAGATCCCCTACTACAGAACCAGAGTGGCTTACGGATGGACAGGCATTTTCAATTCTTGGTTTAGGACAAATCTGAGATTAGTAAGGCAGCACATTATGGGTAACAAAACCCTCGAGACAAATGAAGGGAGGGGATTACATGCATGACTTCTGACCTTGTATAAAAAAAAAAAAAAGCAGTTGTATCAAAAGCACAAACCTGCATTTTATTTTATATTAAATTCTTTAAGTGTTCAAGGTGATGGCAGGAATTCTTGTCTGCTTTATGGAGACTTGGGGGGTTGTTTGTCCTTGTAAACATTTACATTGAAAAAGTGTGCCACGGCCCTAAGGAAGCGGCCCAGCAAGGTATGGGTGCGGTTTGGTCCAGCTATGTGTCCTGCTATGTGTCCTTCCCCTCCACCCACTAACCTACTTACCCGTTAAGGTCCTGCACCTTGCCTTTTCTGCGTCCAGTGTTTCGGCCAGAAGTCTTAGATTAGTTTTAGTGGGAGCAGTTGAAGCAGCGCTTTCCTGCAGTAGTACAGTCGAGCTTTGAGCCCAGTAAACAGTAAGTGTGAAGAAACTTCTGACCAGCAAAATTAGTTCTAGAAGAAGAATTTGGGTGCTGGTTCCATGAGTACGAGAAACTGACATTGAGGATACTGTGGTGCGTGTAATTTCCTTTACCCAGATTTAGAAACACCAAAGGTAGATTTATTTTATAACAGAAGCTCCAGCAACATCGCTACAAATTCCACACCATATTCTACCTTTTTACAGAAAATGCAGGTGGTTGTTTCTCAGGAAGTGGGGAAATTCTCTAGTTCTTGGCTTATGGTGGCCCCACTTGGTTAGGTCTTCATCCCCTGCTCACGTATGTGGGGGTTGATTTAAATGGAAACGTGATAATCCTATGTAAGAAGTTTGGGTTAGTGCATAAACACTGTCTGAGAGCACCTGAATGTATGATTCTTCCACAATGAGCACATGCATTTTACTAACCCTCCGTAGAGATGGTATTGCTACACAAAAAGCAACCTTCCGGGTTAAAAATTGCATTTGACAATTATAAATTGGTCCGTACTCCTATTTTGTAGGAATGCTGCAATTCCTTGATGCAGGCTTAGTAACAAGTAACGGACTAGTTATTCTGTTAGTGAAGGGTTGATTAAGGATACACAGTAGTAAACAAAACCTTTGTTTTGCTGCGTAGCAAGCCCTTGTGGTTGGTCTTGCGGACTCGAATGCTTTCTAGAAGGAGATTAGATCATCCGAATTCTATGACCTCAGGAGCCAGATGGCAAGATTAAACTGCTGTGCATGGAGATGTTTCACCCTGCCCCTTCAGTGAATGAGAAGGTTGGATAGTAGAGCAGTTGAGGGGAACTAGGTACAACTCTAGTAGTGCTGTGTGCCATGGCCGCGAGCCCATGTGGGAGAAATAACTATTAGGGTCACTGAATTCAGTTTCCTGACCACATATGGAAGGTGTGGGAGAGAAGGAAAAGCATAAGCAAATATCTGAAACTGTTCATCCATAGAGTTCTTTGGATAGAGAATGTGGGTATTGGATGTGAATCTTTGGCACTGCGAGTTTCGGTGGTGGCAAACAGGTTAATTACAGGGGTTCCTCACCGGTGGTAGTATTGTTGCAGTAATGAAGTGTGAATTTTCCAATTGTAAGCTTGCTGGTGTCCTGATGAGCAGGTCTGCAATGGTGTGTTACTTTCCTAGTATGTATTGAGCCCGGAGGAGAATCTTGTGTTTGCCATTTGGTCTGCGAGAGGTGGGACAGATTGATAGAATGGTCTCCTGCCTCCTTGGTTTCTGGATATACTACATTAGTCCTACTATTCAGAGAAGGACAGTCTTCCCTGTAATGTTCGTTAGGAATGCTTTTAGAGACATGTAGATGGCTAAAAGCTACAGCATGTGGATGTGCATTGTCTGTTGTGATATTCAGTGTCACTGAATCACAATGTCTTTTATATGAGCACCCACATGAGGGATGCATCCTTTGTGAGAGTCACCTGCGGGATTGGGTCCTTGAAGTTCATTTGAAATGTTCCATCATTGTAGGGACTGCTGGACCATGGGTGATGCCAACACTAAATCTTCCACCCTGCTTGGGACCATTGCGATGCTAAACTCTTAGAGGTCTCATGCGTAGTCTTGTATGTGGCACTATTGCTATGCATGATGCCATTGTTCAATAGGTGCATCACTGTTGACTGGTAGGTGATGTGGCTTAAAAAGAGTTGGTTCTTGAGATCCAGAACCCTTTGTGGATTGGGGCAAGCTTTTCCTGATACAGAGTGGCGTATCGCTCTTAGGTATTGTTGTAACCTGGAATGGTTGGAGATTAAATTATTGCACAGATAGTAAAACCAGACTGGTGAAGTAGGTCTATTTTGAATGTCCTTTAGAGATTTGCGTTTGTTTGGACTCTTGATCAGCCAATTGTCAAGATATGGAAAGACATGTAGGTTCGTCATAATTTAGCTGTTACGGCTAAGCATTTTGCCGTCACCCCAAAAAAGTAGCACTTTGAATTGATAGTGACGTCCACTTACCACAAACATGTGGTGTTTCGGTGGGCTGGGTGGATTGGAATGTGGAAGTAAGCATCCTTCAGGTGTAATGCAGTAATGAAGTCACCCTCTTGTAGGATTACATCTTGCAATGTGGCCACATGGAAGTGTTCAGAAAGTACGTGTCGACTGAATGGTCGCTGGTCCAGAATGGATTATAGTGATCCATCTTTTTTGGAATGTGGAAATGTAGAGGGGACTCCTTTGTATCGATGTTTGAGTGGGACTGGTTCTATGGCCCCTTTCTGAAGTAAGCGCTTTACTTTTAACAGATGTGAATTTAACATCTGCTGTTTCAGTGGTATATTTAGAGGTAGTCTTGTTCATTTTATTGATGCCCTTTGCAGCGGTCAGCTCAATCAAATGATCATTTGATTGTTACTTTTGATATTTGTCTCACCTTTCACCAAGTCTTGTTTTTTGTATTCTTCTGGGAGATGTAATATTAGATCTTCCATCTCATCCCCAGGTTGCCCATTGTATCTGTAGAATAGGAAAACTAAAATTAGCAATGTTCCAGTGGTTTGCGTGACCTGCCGTTACTCTTGCCTGCTGCATCACTTCTTGGGTGTTTCATCTAGAGGGTGTGCCTCTCTAGTACCTTGTGCTTAAACGCTTTCCCTGCGGTGGTGAAAAACTAGGGTATCTGCTGGGGATGTCTTTGCACGTAAGAAGGTTAAGATGGAGATGGCCTGTATTTTTCTATGCGAGGAGTTAGGACCCTGGATTTGACTGGGTCCTTGATGTCTTTGGATACGTTAAGGATGGAGCCAATCATAGGGAGATATTGAATTGAGCACACAAGTGTTTCCACTAGGAAGTCAGTTGGCCTCTCGCATCCATGGGGATCTTGTGGAATTCTGCCGCTCTTTGGATTACATTGTGGTACAAGTAGGAGCCATCTGGAGGAGACTTGTAGGTATTGGTGGCTCCATATTGGGGTCAGGCAAGACCACACCATAATCATCCTATGGGTCAGGGTTTGTTGTGTCCTATGTTCCTTGAAGTATGTACAGTCTCTCCCTCTTCTTGTGCAGAGGGTACTTGGATTTGTGGGGACTCTGGGGGGCTGAAAGACATTGGCTTTGTGGCAGTGTTCCTATGACACTGAGGTGGCTGTGGCAAGCGTTGATCCAGAGCCTGAATCTTGGCATTTGCTTTAACACTTTCCTGCATAAACTGTTGCAGTCCCTCTAAGAATGCCTTGTTCGTCACTCACTCTGGCTAGGAGTCTCATTTATTTGGAATCGGACGCATCCTCAAACTCTAGTGGCTTGAAAAGCCCCTGGTGGAGTTTTCTTCTGGTCAGAAGTGTCATTGTTTCAGTCCTCGGAATCAAGGTAAGAATCGATCCAGATTGGCTCTAGCCCGAGTGCTTCTTCAGATCTGATGATTCTTGGGGTCATAGTCTGCTAGGCATCCTTTGGTGCAGATTTATGCTTCGGTACCAGTGTCAGTTGGTGCAGACTTCTGCTTAGGGGCTGGTGGCTCAGTCAGCATAGACTCCTGCTTCGGTAACTGCAAAGTGCCAGAACAGTTCCAATGCTGTGGCCGGTTAGCTTGATTGGGATCAAGAACATTGCACCCTCCGAGATGTGCTCACAGTTCAGCCAGAGTACTGTCACACACCATGGTGTGGCGGGCTGGTGGAGGTGCATGTAAGATTTTTACACCGGGTCAACTGTACACCTGGTGCGTGATGTTGTCTTGGTCCTCAGCCCAGAATAAGATGAGCCGTGGCAATGTGGGCCCCTTTTCGTGCACTGGAGTGCCTTCTTCCAGAGTATGAATCTGAAGAGACGTAGTGGAGGCTGGCGATCACCCCAACCTCCTAACGGGGCACCCGATTTGAATTCCACATCACTGTCATGCGAGAACTCTGCCTCAACCACCAGTTCCATAGTGAGTGCCAGGCGTCCATCCCCAAGGCATTGGAGGATCATCTAGTTTGAGTAATGCACAAGCCACACACTCAGCCTCTTTGCGCTCGGAGAGAGGAATACATTGTACACCTAGTTTCCATCAGAATGTGCGTTTTTGGCCCTGCACCGAGGGCAGTCGGAAAAGGTTCTGGTCAGTCTACATCACCCCAAGATGGCCATTTAACAGGCGTGTACTGGGTAATGTGTTCCTGGCTCATAGAATTCATTAGTACCCCGACTCTGCGATCGTGTTTTTAGAACCATAATCACGTGGGCATGGAATGCTGCAGAGCTCCATCTCAGTACGTGTGCCCAATGATGGAATAAAACAAAGGAGCTGTTGTACATGCACAACATCAAGGGTGAGGAGAAACCACGCACTAAGCGCATTAAACCAGAGGAAAAACAACCTGCAGAGTCTGGGTCAAACTAGATGGTAGGAGTATGCATAGCTTGTGTATCTGCAGCCAACACATGCTACAAATAATTTTCTATTGCCCATAGGAAAAAAAAAGGTAAGCTCTGATCATGTATTATAGAGGTCTGCAACTTTGATGTGCAGAATGTAAATAAGTTGGACCTCTTTAATTCAAGACTCCCTTTGGGTTTTAAGGTTAAAAGCAAAATTCAAATGTTAAGGATGTGTTTATTCAAGTTGGCATGCCACTACGACATAAGGTGTCCCCAAATAAATATATTTTTGAAAATGGAGAGCCGTGTTTAAGTTGATAGGGGACAATAATCTGATATCTTAATTGGATGCAGCCAAGATGGAGATCTCTCCGATGTTCAAAAAGTGGTTAAAAAGGGACTATGAAATTTGCTAAGGTAAATAGACGGGTGCTTCAGTCAGAAGTAGGGTCGAAAGTGGACTCCATAATCGCTAGCACAGCTACTGCACACCTGAGTCTGTTGTAGTGTAATCATGGTGTAACGTTGAGCCTTCTCCAAGGAAATGAGAGTTAAGGAAAAAAAAAAAAAAAATAGATTAGAATCCTGAAGCGAAAAACTAAACAAAAAAAGCATTTCCCCAATAACTGATGGGTAAAATATGAAGGAAGGTGTCAACTTTGCTGTTGGAAGGTAGTATTTAGACTGTTCTCCCGAAGCAGGTTCTCCTGAATGAGGACCTCTGGGGGACTCATTCGGGGGCAGCAAAGGCTAGTTACCGCCACCCCCTTTCCTGGCACCCAGCCAGGGAATGGGGCCAGGGCATGTTCGCCAAACAGGCTGCAATGTTGGGTTTAGGAGGAATCCTAGCACGCTTGACAATATAGTAGTCCTTTAAGTAATAGTCGAAAATTATCTCCTGGAGTATGCCTGTATACACCGCGTCAGATTTCTCCACAGTGGTTGACAGTTGATCGTCGGATGTGGAGAAAGCTTCTCCATCTGGGTGTATCGCACCATCTTTTGGGTTTTATGGAATTTCATTCAGATGCCTAGTACCAAGTCTTGATGGAAGGGATGCAGTGATTATACCATAGGCTTAAAATGCAAAATGGTCTAAAGCAAGGTTGCTTGCTGGGTCCCCTGTACATCCATGATCTTCCAGGCACCTTAAAGTGAAGGGCCATCCTCGAGGATTCGGTGCAATGTCCATTAGCTCCTACGGTACGCAGACTATGTATCCACAAATAGACTTGCAGCATAGTCTTGTAGGGTTGTCAAAATAAGCAGTCTACTTTCTGAAGATTCACATTTCTTACAAGTAAAATTTTGATATTTCGTAAGAATGGATTAAGATCGAAGTGGAAGTTTAACTGGTACTTGGGTATGGACAAATTTGAAATACCGTACTCTTGGGTCTTTTTTGTATGAATGGTTGGGATGTTGATCATAAGAAGCTTTGTTCAACAGGGCACTCAGGCAAATGCTTTGAGTTTTTTTTAAATTGAGACGACATTGCATTTCTTATCAGTTTATAGGGTCAAAATTCACCAATTGTGTTCTACGTGTGAAGTGTTGGATACGAGTCTCTGGCATTCCTTGGAGGGGATTGAAGAACACATGTTACTTACCTGTAAACTGTGGTTCTCCAGTATTGGTGTCTTTCAGATTCACATGCTTGAATATTCCCCGAAGTGGGAGTCCCACGGTATATAAAAAGCAATAAGTGTCATGTATATACATATACATAACCACATAATAGCATATACATATCCAAACACACATATCCACATCATTACACATATCCACATCATTACACATATCCACATCATTACACATATCCACATCATTACACATATCCACATCATTACACCACTGCGCCCTCCACGGCCTGGTCGCCCCCACGCTGCCCGCCTGCTCTGCCTGCCTCCTTACCTGCTGCCTGCCCGACCTCGGATCCCCGGCGCCCCAGCCGCCGCAGGGCCGCCCACCAAGCCCGCATAGGTTTTCCCGCCGTTCCCTGCCGTGACCCCACCCCCCCGCCTGCCGATTGGCCCCCGCGCTCCCCGCCTCCCAGCGGACCCTCCCTCCCGGCTCCCTTCTTATAACGCCCCCTGAGCAACTGCGCAGCGGACGCGCGCAGTGGGAGCACCGATTGAGCGCCGAAGGTGCGCCAAAGGTAAGCCCGTCTACGCCCGTCCGCGCCTGGACCTCGCCCCGCGCCAGGACCCCTGGCCCCCGCAGACCCCAGCCCACCCGCCGGACTTACGACGACGCCGCCACCCTCAACACCGGCCGAATCCCAGGATGCTACCGAGCCACCCCGAGACGCACCCACGGACCCTTCAGCTGCCACTCCTGCAAGTTCACCTGCATCCGGACCTGCACCGCACCAACACTCACCAGGCCGAACACCAGCAGCAACCACCTGAAGTGCATCCTGCTCAACACCCGCTCCGTCCACAGACACGCCGTCCAACTCTGGAACCTCCTCGACACCACAGCTCCCGACGTCACCTTCCTCACGGAAACATGGATGAACGCCTCCTCAGCGCCCGACATCGCCATCGCCATCCCAGAGGGCTACAAGATCACCCGGAGGGACCGCGGCAACCAGACCGGAGGAGGCATCGCCATCATCCACAGGAACACCATCCGCATCACGACCAACACAGACGACACCCTGACAACCACCGAACATCTGCACTTCCAGATCCACACCGACCCCAAGACCACCCTCAGAGGCACCCTGATCTACCGACCCCCGGGACCCCGCACACCATTCAGCGAAGACATCGCCGACTTAATCAGCCCGCACGCCCTCCCCTCCGCTGACCACATCCTCCTCAGGGACCTCAACTTCCACCTGGAGAACGACAACGACCGCAACACCACCACCCTGCTTGACAACCTCGGACTCAAGCAGCTGGTGACCACCCCCACCCACCTCGCCGGACACACACTCGACGCCGTCTTCTCATCCAGCAAGGACAACGTCTTCAGCCACGCCACCGGACTCCACTGGACGGACCACAGCTGCATCCACTTCAGCTTCAGAAGGACCACGATCCACCACCACCAGCCACAGGTTGCACGAAGAAGCTGGAACAAGATCACAGCTGACCAACTCGCCGCATCCCTGAGCCAGCACCCTCCCGCCAGCTCAGCGAACCCCAGCCAGGCCGCCGACAACCTCACTAAGTGGATCAGCAACTGCGCGGACGAACTCGCCCCTCTGAGGACCCCGCCCAGCAGACCCGGCAGCAAGAAGGCCCCTTGGTTCACTGACGAACTCAAATGCTCCAAGAAGAACTGCAGAGCCCTCGAGAAAGCCTGGAGAAGAGACCCAACACCGGACATCATGACTACCCTCAAGCTCGCCACCCGAAAGCACCATCAACTGATCCACGCCACCAAGAAAACAGCATTCAAGGACCGCCTGGACAACAACGCACACAACAGCAAGGAACTCTTCAACATCTTGAAAGAGCTCACCAACCCCAACTCCGGTAACAACGACATCACCCCATCGCAAGACCTCTGCAACTCCCTTGCCTCGTACTTCAACAAGATCGCTGACATACACAACAGCTTCAGCACACAAACCACGCCCCCCACGACCGCACTAACGCCCCCCACCACCACCCTCAGCGCCTGGACACCGATCAACACTGAAGACACCATCCGCACGATGAACTCCATCCACTCCGGATCCCCAGCCGACCCCTGCCCTCACCACGTCTTCAACAAGGCCGACGCTGTCATCCCACCCCACCTGCGGGACATCATCAACACCTCCTTCGACACCGCCACCTTCCCGGAGAGCTGGAAGCACGCCGATCTCAGCGCTCTACTAAAGAAACCAACAGCGAACCCCACCGAACTCAAGAACTACCGCCTCATCTCGCTCTTCCCTTTTCCAGCCAAAGTCATCGAGAAGACAGTCAAGCAGCTGGCTGCCTTCCTCGAGACATACGCATCCCTCGACCCCTCACAGTCTGGCTTCCGGGCCAACCACAGCACCAAAACCGCCCTCATCGCTGCCACCGATGAAATCCGAGCCCTGCTGGACAACGGAGAAACAGCGGCCCTCATCCTAGACCTCTCCGCGGCATTCGACACGGTCTGCCACCGCACCCTAGTGCAGCGCCTGTAGGAAGGTGGATATCTGACTATGGTTACCCCCAACTTTTTGCCTAGTGTCTAGCTGGTTTTTCGACTTAGTTGGCCTGAGATCCTGCCATTCAGGGTCTCAGGCTGTCTGCTCTCTCTGTAAAATGGACTCCATGTACCCTAGGTACATAACCAATTGATAAGGATCACCTTATGGGACCCTGTACAGTGTACCCTAGGTACCCAGGGCATAGGTGTACCCTAGGCCTCCCAGGGGCTGCAGCATGTATTATGCCACCCCTGGTCTGGCCTTCCAATCAGACACAACTGGCTGATCACTCAGCTGGGGCAAGGTCGTGTAATCACCCCTTGCTTAGATATAGTATGCCTATATCTGCCTTATATATAGACACATGTGTACCTATCAGTCACTCCTATGGCAGGCCTTAACAATCCTGGAGGCAGAGTGCTTGGTAACATGTGAGATGGTGCTCTAGCATGAGCTGAGCCTGTCTGCAGCTTTCGGAACCAAGTCCTTATAGCTGTTCTATGATATAGCCTACCATATACTCTTAAAGTGCCTTATAATCTTAAACGGTTATGGTAACTATGGTTTGGCTTTATCAAAACATGTCGTGTAAGGTGTCTAACACTTTGGAATAATACCCCCATACCATTTCTGGACATGAGAATATTATTCCCCCCTTCTAGAGGGAAAGACATGTTAAAATCATACTTCAACTGTTAGCCTCTGACCAAAGCCTCAGCATCACAAAATGGATGCTGCTGCCACAGACACAAGTCTGACCTCCTGCTGCTGGGAGTGATCCCAGCCAGGGAGGCCTGGACAATAGGTTTCCTGCTTGGGGAGGTGCTAGCACCTCCCCAGACAGCCTTTAGTGTATTGGGGCAGGGTGGGCTGAAAGGAATGAGACATGCCTGGGGCACACAAGGTGTTCCTTGCATAGTCCAGTTCAAACCGGCGCTGGGGCACTCCAGCCCCAGCTCTGGCGCGAAACTGGACAAAGGGAAGTGGGTGTAACCACCCCCTCCCAGGTCCCACCCATAAGGCGTGACCTAGCAGGTATCCCAGCCCCCCAGATTAGTATAAGAGTGGGAGTTGGGCCTCAAGACTGTAGATTATCCTGAACCTGCAAAACTGAACAGAAACTCTGGACCTTCGACATTCGACGAAAGAAGAAGACTGAAGAATCTCCCTTGTAGCCAAGGAGTGGCTACCCTGTGCAAACCGGCACCATCAAGTGACTACCCTTTGCTTTGTGAAACGTTCGACGAGGAACCGACTGCAGAGCCCGACCAGAGCCTTGATTTCCAGACTTCTCCGACCCTCATCCACATCTGCAGCAGAGCTGAGATCCGTGGAGGCGACGAGCGACGTGGGACCGGCTACCTGGGAAAAGTGGCTAGTAACTTACAGCGCAGCTTCTGAGGTACCCTCGAAGTTGTGCACCGGGGATTGAGAAGCCCCAACCCCAAGCACCATCTGCACCGAAGACCAGCCCCCCACACTCCACGAGTCCTGCGTGGGGCCCTTCAGCATTTTCCTGCTTGCCGCGTCTGTCCGGTTGCTTGCCCGCTGGCTAGTGGCCTTTGTGACGACGCTCCCTGAAATCTTCTGCGCTGGTTTGGCTCCTCCAGACTGGCTCCCGCTTCTCTGCAAAGAAGAAACACCCCAGACCTTCCTGGTCTGCACCAGAAGCAAGTCCCTTGTTCTTCGTGGGTTCCGCTTGCCAAGGCTTGGTGAGTCCTAGTCCAACTTCGACGCCGCCGACAGCAAGAGCCTTCGTGGGACAGCTCGCCTCCTGGTCCTGGTCGTCCGACGCTTCCTGGTCCTCCTGGCTGCAGCGACAAGCTTCACCTTCACCTGCAACTCTTCACGACATCGCCTGGTTCCTTCCTGGTTCCACGTGGTCACTGGCTAGTGACCTTGACTCTGTCCCTTCTGCTTGCAGGTTTCTTCTCTTCTTGATCCCAGCCTTGGGATCCACCGGACACTCTTCACTGACTGCCTGTCAGCATCTTTCTTCAGGCATCCATAGGAGTCGACGACGAAAACGACGCATCTTCACCCCTATGCACCCGCAGCCTGTGGGCTAGGTAACTTGGGTACTCCGGTGCTCATCAGGATAGTGACTATCCTAGTGTCTAGTTTTCAAGTCTCAACTTCCTAGCTACTCCGGAAGTGTCCTAAATCTATCTATTTCTAAACTGTAACATTGCTATTGACTTTTACGCATTACGCGTGAGTGTTTCCACTCTGCACACGAATCCCGTGGGCCTCCCACTTCCTAACTAACGCTAGTGTAGTGTAGCCCCTGCGATTCCCTAGGCCTATTCTATTTCCGTGACAGTGGTTCTTATACCACTTATTTAGTATATGGTTTGCGTGGCCCCTAGGGCCTAACTGTATTACTTACCTGTGTGACTTACTGTATGCATTAATAAGACTGTGTTGTACTTACCTCTAAACTCATAAAGAGTGCTGAGGGTTTGCTTAGAATAAATACACTTTATTTTATATATATATCTGTTGTGGTGTCCTTTCATTTGGTATTCAAGGGATTATATATGGTATCACAGCTGGCTTCACATGCCATTCAGAGTTTAGCCTAAGACTGCTCTTGTCCATGCTACCACTAGGATAGCTGGTCTATAAGGTTGACTTTACAACCAATCACCATAAGGGTATTTGGACTGATATAAGGTGTACACTATAACTAGTGACATCATACATCAGGCCAACTTCTCACAGCGCCTCAACAACGTCGGAATCCAGGAGAAGGCACTGGATTGGATCATCTCCTTCCTCGTTGGAAGGACAGAGTTCGCCTACCCCCTTTCAGATCTGCAGCAACAGAAGTCATCTGCGGCGTTCCCCAAGGCTCCTCGCTCAGCCCCACCCTCTTCAATGTCTACATGAGCCCCCTTGCGGCCATCGCACGCCAACACAACCTCAACATCATCTCCTACGCCGACGACACAGCTGATCCTCTCCCTCACCAACGACCCCGCCACCGCCAGAGCCAACCTACACCAAGGGATGAAAGACATAGCCGAATGGATGACGACCAGCCGCTTGAAACTGAACTCAGACAAGACGGAAGTCCTCATCCTGAGCTCCTCGCCCTCCGCCTGGGACGACTCCTGGTGGCCCCCCGCCCTGGGCACCGCACCCAAACCAACAGACCACGCACGCAACCTGGGCTTCATCCTGGACTCCTCCCCCTCCATGACCAGACAAGTCAACGCCGTCTCCTCGTCTTGTTTCAACATCCTGCGCATGCTACGCAAGATCTTCCGGTGGATCCCCACCGAGACCAGGAAGACGGTCACCCAGGCCCTCGTCACCAGCCGTCTGGACTACGGCAACGCCCTCTATGCCGGAACCACCACCAAGCTCCAGAAGAGACTCCAGCGGATCCAGAACGCCTCAGCAAGACTCATCCTCAACATCCCCAGACACAGCCACATCTCCAGACACCTGAGACCTGCACTGGCTCCCGGTCAACAAGAGAATTACCTTCCGGCTCCTCACCCACGCACACAAAGCCCTACACAACCAAGGCCCGAGTTATCTCAACAGCCGCCTCAACTTCTACGCTCCCAAACGCCATCTCCGATCGACCAGTCATGCCCTCGCCGCCGTCCCCCGCATCCGAAGAGCGACAACAGGAGGAAGGTCCTTCTCCCACCTGGCCGCCAAGACCTTCCCTCCCTCCCGACCTACGCCTGACCCAAGACCACCTCTCCTTCAGGAAGAAGCTCAAGACCTGGCTGTTAGAGTAGTAGCGGATTCCCCCCCACCCCCCCCAAGCGCCTGGAGACCCTCCGGGTGAGTAGTGCGCGTTATAAATGCCTTTGATTGATTACACATAGCCACATCCACATACATAACCACATAATTACACATCCACAACCACATAATTGCACATATACACAACCACATACATATAATTCAAAATAACATATCAAGTGAAAATACCATAGGATAGTATTGACACATAGGAAAGCAGAGAAAAAAAGAATCACTTTACTGACATATCCTTGTCGTTTTATAGTCCAAACTCTAGCCAATCAGGCGCAAGCCCCCTCTAGAACCTTCTCAGAAGCTCAGGCCCTCAGATTTTCGTAGCACAAGAGTGACAGAGTAATGAGAAGAGACTGGAGGGGAGGAGGGTGGGTCGCATGTGAATCTATGAAAGACACATACTGGAGAACCACAGTTTACAGGTAAGTAACATTTGTTCTTCTCCAGTATTGGGGTGTCTTTCATAGATTCACATGCTTGAATAGAATAGTGAGCAGTGAGCAGCAACCGGCTGACAAGCCCTTATTAATATTGCATGAAATACAATGACAATGTATTTAATACGCAATTGAGAATACCCAAGGAGGAGGGAAGTAGCAGAGGCTCACCTTATTTAAACAGATTCCGTAGAACTGCTTGTCCCACAGCCGTGTCCGCTTCATTAATCGACTCCAGGCAGTAGTGCTTCGTGAACGTGTGCCTACTGGACCATGTAGCTGCCCGGCAAATCTGATGGATGGGTACACCAGCGAACTGGGCAGTGGAAGATTACATTGCTCTCGTAGAATAAGCCCTTACTCCAGAAGAGGCTTGCCAGCCCTTTGATGGCAAAAGGAGATTGCTGAAGAAACCCCAACGGGCAATCGTGGGCTTGGTAACCGACTGTCCTTTACAAATTCGTCCGTAGGCCACAGACAGCTGATCCGACTTGCGAAAGGATTGTGTTCTGCTGATGTAGAATTTAAGACACCTTTAAGTCCAAAGAGTGTAGACTCTGCTCCGCTGGAGACAGCGGATGCGGGAAAAAGGTTTTCAAGATTACTGGTTCATTTAGATGGAAATCGGATGGTACTTTAGGCATGAAAGCCGGATTAGTGCAGAGAATTACACAGTCCGATCTGAATTGAAGAAACGGAGGTTGTATTGTAAAAGCGTGAATGTCACCGACTCTGCGGGAGGAAGTCAGTGCAAGGAGGGGGGCCACTTTCCATGTTAAGAATTTGAAATCCGCTGAATGGATTGGCTCAAAGGGCGCCTTCATGAGCTGAGCCAATACGATGTTAAGACGCTACGTGGGTGGAGGACGCCGAATGAGCGGGAACATTCCGAAGAAACCCTTGAAAAATTGCTGTATTACTCTAGATGAATAGAGAGGACGAGCCGTCCTGCCGAAAGCGAGATATTGCCGCTAGAAAGACCTTTAAGGTAGTGTGACAGTCCAGACTGCGCCAACTGCAGGAAGAACGGCAGAATGTGTTCTGGGGAGGCGTGCACTGGATGTATGTGGGACGCACACCAAAGACAAAACCGCTTCCACTTTAGCTTACAAGTCTTTACTGTGGAGGGCGCCCTCGCCCTAGCTAACACCTCCCTGCAGGCCGGTGGAATGTTCAAATGAACAAATTCAAGGTGCTCAGGTTCCAAGCAGACAAGCTGAGTGAACTGGGATTCGGATGGCATATCCGCCCGTCGTTCATTGTTAGAAGATCCGGCCTCGGGTGAAGGATGGGTTCGTATTGGGAGAGGAGGAGCAACTCCAAGAACCATGCCTGCCGAGGCCACCGTGGAGCTATGAGGAGCATCTGGCACGGTTGTTGCCGCATCTTCCGCAACACTCGAGGAATCAGAGGGATCAGCGGAAAAGCGTATGCAAATATCCTGTACCAATTTATCGAAAGGGCATTTCCGCACGACCCTTTGTGGGGAAACCAGCTTGCGTAGGACTGGCATTTGCTGTTCTGTGGGGTTGCAAAAAGGTCGATAGTCGGGCGACCCCAAAGGCCGAAGACGAAGTCCAGAGTCAGCTGGTGCAATTCCCACTCGTGGGTCGATGACGTTGACCGAGTGCATCCGCTAGAATATTGGAAATGCCGGGCAGGTGAACTGCCAGGAGCGTAATCCGATGGACTATGGCCCAACTGAGCCAGTCGGGAAAGCAGCGGAGATCTTGTCCCGCCCCGCTTGTTCAGGTAGTGCATGCTGGTGGTGTTGTCCGTCTGAATGAGGACGGACTCCCCCTGGAGCTGGAGGCGGAAGGAACGCCAAGAAAATGGCCATCAGATCCAATCTGTTGATGTGTCAGGAACGCTGAACCATTATCCACTTGCCCTTGACGGATAAATCTTGAAGATGTCCGCCCCATCCTTCCATGGATGCATCCGTGCTAACAAGCTCTGGGGCTGTCTTCAGAAAAGATGTTCCCGCTGCGATGTTGGAAGGACGAGTCCACCAATGCAGCGCCTGAGCTATGCGGGCTGTCACCACGAGCTGGTCGTTGAAGGAACCGGAGAACTGACGCCACTGCTTGTCCAATTCCTCCTGAATGGTACGACTCCTCAGTCTGCAACGTGGGATCAAAGCGATGCAGGAGGACGCAATCCCCAGAAAGGACTTTAATGTGCGGACTGAAACTGACTGCTTTGCTGCGATGGAGCTTGCGAGCTGTCGAATCAGTGTTTGCCACTCTGCAGAGGCAAAGGCCATAGCCCTGCTCGTATCGATGGTAGCGCCGAGAAAGGTCTTGTACAGAGCTGGCGTGAGCTGAGACTTTTGCAAGTTGATCGACAAGCCCAGAGACTGAAACAGAGTGAGACAGCGCTGAGTATCGAGGGCCGCTCGGTGGGAGGATTGAGATTTGATGAGACAATCGTCCAAATACAGGAATATTTGTATGCCCATTACTCTCAAATGGGCCACCACCGGGGACAGGATCTTTCTGAAGACCCGCGGAGCTGAGCGGAGGCCGAAGGGCGGGACCTTGAATTGGAAATCCCTGTGACCTACACGAAAACGTAAGTATTTCCTGTGGCATGGAATTATGGGCACATGGAAGTAAGCATCCTGAAGGTTGATTGTCGTCATGAAATCGTCCTGAGAGAAGAATTGAAGGATGTCCTTTAGCGGGAGCATGCTGAATGATTGGTCCTTGAGAAATTTGTTGAGACCTTAGATCGAGGATGCGGCGCCACTCCCTTGATTTCTTTAGTATGAGGAAAAACAGGATTAGAACCCCAACCCCTTTTGTGATTTCGGAACCACTTCGGTGGCCCCTTTCTTGAGCATTATCTGGATTTGGTTGAAAAGTTCTTTGAGGTGAGCGGGAGGAGGTCCGGATGGAGAGGTGTGTGGGGGGAACCTTTACAAACTCTAGGGCATGGCCCCTTGAAATAATGTCCAAAACCCAGCGGTCCGAAGTGATTGAGGACCAATTCGAAAAGAACTGGGAGATTCGTCCTCCAACTGGAGAAAGGGAAAAACTGGAAAGAGGGGACCCTTGATGTACACAGTCATTGTTTTTTGGAAGAGTTTCCCCTGTAATTGGATCTTCCTCTATAAGATTTGCCAGACTGCTGCCTGTAAGACTGCTGTGGCTGTGAGGAATAACGTTGTCCTTGGTTGTAGGCGCGGTACTGGGAAGAAGACCCACGAAAGGAAGAGTAGGTGCCGCGGCTGTGCGCACCCTGAAAGGGCTGCTTCCGGAACTGGAGAGTGCCGAGGGAGCAAGCCGTCTGTGTCCTTCTTGATGGCTTGCAAAGCGTCCTCCACATGCTGGCCGAACAAAGATTCTCCGTCATACGGCATCTCCAGAATCTTGGCCTGGACCTCCTGACGGAACGAGGTGGAACGAAGCCAACCCGGTCGCCTTAAAACAGCCGCTCCAGCCAATTGACGAAAACCCGTGGAGGCAATGTCGACGGAGCAGTCGATTTCGGAGGATGCCCTCTCACCCTCTTGCAGGATCTTTAGAGCGTCTGCTCTAGAGTCTTACGGGATAAGCTTAACCAAAGCTGCCATGTCCGACCACATTTGTCGATCGTAACGACAGAGGATGGCCAAAGAGTTTGCTGCTCGGACTGTTGAAGCCATGGTTGAAAACGTTTTGCCAATGGCATCCAGGCGGCGGCTGTCACGATCCGGAGGTGACGAAAGCGGAGACGATGGATTTTTGGAGCGACGTTGCGCCGCCTGGGTGATCACCGAGTCTGGCTTAGGCTGAGACACTAAGCAAGCTGGAGAAGAGTCCGGGGCCTTGTACTTCTCCAGTTGCGGGAGCACTGCCGGGATGGAGTTAGGAGTTTATTAGCTTAATGCCCTCGTTCCACATAAAGTCATAATGGGCACAGCCCGTACCCGTTTCTGCGGCTGGGACTTGAAGTCGTACAGAAAGCAGTCCTCCTCCCTAACCATGGGAAGGTGAAAACATTGAGCCGCCCTTTCCATCAGTTGATGGAATCCTGTTATGTCGACAGGTGGTGAATTCACTGGCGATGTTGGAGGTGATGCGGGCGAATTGATTGGATAGTCATCCCAGTCCGCCATAGAGTCATCATGAAGCTCTCCCTCCTCCGTATCCAGATTATCCACAAACTCATCTGTTGCAGGAGGAACCAATGCAGGTGCAGATAGTGTTGGCATCGTTGGCAACACAGGAGTAGAAGGAACGGCAGATGGCGTCTCACGTGGAGAACTAGGAGAGGAAGCCGGAAAGCGACGGTTGTAATCTTCCAACATAAATTGAAGGTTGGAGATGAGCGACAAAGGGAGCTGCGCCATAGGAACTTGTGCAGGGGTATGTTGCTCCATCTCCTGACAGTAATAATCCTGCGAATAGTCATCCTCCTCAAAATCTTGGCATTTAATATGAAGCTCAGAAGGACTACGAGCATCTCGAAAAGAGGACTGAACATAGTCATCAGAATCCGAAACTTCATCAACCGAGAGGAATAGCTGATGAGGTGGCCGAGTGACCGGTGGCATGACAGAGTCCAGCACAGTATGGCGACGCTGCAGCAAGGAGTTGTCGACCGACCCTGGCGCAGGTGTAGACATTGGCACCAAAGGCATAGTTGCAAAATTTGAGGCTGCCGTCGACGAGGCTGCGAGAGTCGACGGCGATGACTTCTTATCATCGACGAAGCTTTAGACGTCGACGGAAGCGCCAGCTTCCTAGTCGTTGACGAAGAAGAAAGTGGAATCGTCGACGAAATAGTCTTTAGGGAAACGCACACCACAGTCGACGGTGAAAACGTCGAAGTCTTAGACGACGCAGGAAATCTGCTCAACACCGTAGTCGACGAGGTTGATGAAGTGGCAGATCGTCGACGGAGGGGCAGTCGTCGGGCCCGTAGACGGTTTTGCGTGTTTTTGACTAGAAACATGCGCTGACGGAGTCAGAGACGCCCGAGAGCTAGGTCTCGGGGGCGCTGGTGTAGTAACAGACTTGGCCTGCAGACACTTCAAGATGAAGTCTTTTTCAAAAAAGGGAGACGGCAAGTCCTGAACACTACTACGCTTGGAGGGGACTCCTGTTCGAACAGATGCCACACTTTCCACCTCAGAAAGGGGGTTATCCATATCCTTCAGTTCTTGAAGCCACAATAATAGGCGACCCTCCCTGTCCTTCTAAGTCTTTTGAGAGAAAGTTCTACAAATTTTACAGTTGGCCACCTTATGGTCAGGGTAAAGACAATAGATACATTTTTCATGAGGTTCCTCAGAAAAAAGTCTCAACTTCCCACAAGATGAACAGGGACGGAAAAGAGACTTCTTACTTGATGACATGATGACAAACTCAAACCAGACCAAAGAACTGAGCAGAGCTCAGGGAGACTCCCTTCACACGACGTGCGGTAGAAAATCTGAGGTCCTGAGCCTCAGAGGAGAAGGTTCTAGAGGGTGCTTGCGCCTGATTGGCTAGAGTTTGGACTATAAAACGACAAGGATGTCAGTAAAGTGATTCTTTCTCAATGCTTTCCTATGTGTCAATACTATCCTATGGTATTTTCACGATGTTATTTTGAATTGTATATATAAAGTTTATTTGGATATGTATATGCTATTATGTGGTTATGTATATGTATATACATGACACTTACTGCTTTTTATATACCGTGGGACTCCCACTTCGACGACGGGGAATATTCAAGCATGTGAATCTATGATAGACACCCCAATACTGGAGAAGGTCTAATATTTCACTACATATGTAATTTGAACACTTAAAGCCCCTCATGCACTGCGCTTGTTTGGTTGGTCTTACTACTCCTTTTCCCTGCCTGCTGTCGAGGCAGGGAAACTTGCTTCTATGTTGAAGGGCGCTACATGCAGCCTTGAAGCTCGAAATGCTCTTTTCAGGAAGAAAGGAGTTGAAGGTCCTTTGAGCAGACCAACGACATTTTTTGGACTCTGCTTGAACGTAGATTCTCCTACGCCCAATTCCACCTTTAAGCATTCCACCTTGAAGCATTTTAGGACTGTTTAAAGTCAGTATACCTAGGACCTAGTCCTAGGCCAGTCTAATTCGCACAATCCTAGTTTGAGAGCAATTTGGGGACTAAACCTCCGCCTTACTCAATTAGGAATTTGCCCCCACAGGACCAGAAGATGCCTCCTTTTACAGAGAATGGATCTGCTCCCCTCAAGTGTCACTGATATCTGGGAAAATCACGAAAGAGGATAGAAGGGGAGGTGACAGTTATATATCCAAGCTCTTAATCATTAACTTGGTTTGTCCCAAGGTACAGAATTCTTGCTGTCATTCAAGACCTCTGTTTCTTAAACATAACATACATCGGCTCTGGAGGCTAGTAAATGTGTAAAATTTCCACTGAATTAAATGCCCTGTAATATTTATCCATTTTTCAAATTTTTTAAAACCTGTATTAGAGTCCCTGGGGTACTGCTGGGGGGATTACTATATAATCTATGTCACCCTTTATTAGATCCTAGTTTCTCAAACTTGCATGGATGAACTTGTATGGTTATACTTACAGGCATATTTGTACTCCTTAGGTTGCTGGATATTGTTTAAGGTTATTGTATAGCATAATTCAATCTATTCAGGTCTTTAACTTTTAATATTTGCATACTATGGCGCTCACTAGGATGAAGGTGGGAAAGCCTCCTACCAACATTCTCGGTTTGACTTATGAATGCCCTATTAGGATTGTGATGTTTGAATTCAAACCAGCCGGTCATTCCGGCTGGCTTCCAATGGGTTCATGGAGCTCGGCTGACAGTTGGAAACCCACCACTATCCAATGTGGATGGCATTCACACCGTCCGGATTAGGAGGTCTGTTTCCAACATGCTTTCCCTGTCGGGCTTTGACCTGGAAAGCCTGTCAGACTTTGGGGGCCCATAGCAGGGCTCCCTGAGGCCTCCGCTTGGGGACAGAGGGGGTACCTATAGTGCCCCCCTGTAAATCAATGCACCATGCGGTGCAAGGATTTACACAAACTCCCATTACTCTTGGGGAGCTTGGGCTGTGGCCGGTTTCTGACTGCAGCACAAGCTCCCATGGAGAAAGAGTTTGTGACCGCACCATGTGTGGTTGCATTGTAATAAGGGGTGCAGACCTGCTGACATATGGTCAGTCAGTCCTCGCACCAATACATCATATTAGGCCCTGTATTACTCGCGATGAGACTTCCTAAAGGTTGAATTTATGGGATTAGGGTATACAACTACTATATGCTTTTGTGGTATTAGGCATGCTTGCAATATTTGAATATTTTATGTTGTATTATGCACAATGTCCCTTTTTAGGATTGAATTTATAAATCTCTAGTATCCACTTTTTGTACATCTGTGGCACTATGCATGTTCGCTTTATAAAGGTCAGGAAATGTACTGCTGGAAGTTGGTTGGTTGAGCTCTTTAAGTATTTTATGTAATGGGCTGGAGAATTCACTTTATACTGTATTATATAATGGTTACCATGGTCATAAGTTATATGAACCTCCATTGGAGATCTGTATTATAAATTAAAATGTGATTTCCAGGCCCATTACCTTCTCTTAAAGTGGAGTCTGCCAGGAGGGATCAGATTCAATCCCATACATTCCAAATTTAGAACAGCATGGCCAGCAATAAGAGGCTTTGCAAAGCCTGTTGGGGGATCATTGAGTCCAATGGACAATTAATAATTGCATAACCATTGCAGATTTAGATAGGCAGATCCTCCCCTAGAACAGACCGAGATATGCGCACGTCCAGAAGACTAAAGGTGCCTCACAGAAGAGCAAAAGTGGTTTTGGGGAGGTGGGGGGCTCACATTCTACATGGGTTTATGAAAGTCTGCCTGCTTGGGTGGTTTACTAGGAGGTGGCAATTTAATTTGTGCTGATCTTGTATGTGAACGACAGTGCACCTAGGAAGTCTAAATATTCTCAAGTTACTTTTCTTGATCTAGAGAATATTGGATTCAGTTGTCTTCAAGCACCACAATGGCATAGACTTGAAAACCTATTCCAAAAGATTATTCCTCAACCAGGTGTTTCAGAAGGATGCAGTTTTGGTGTTTGTTGTACCATTTGATGTGTTGAGCCATTGAATCCGATGGGCCCATCAACTCATTTTGCTTAATGTCTTATTAGACAGGAGGATGAAGTGCTATGAAATTGGATTTCCTGTTTCCAGTACAGAGGAAAACAGAAGAATTTGTTAGGAAGGCCACAAGTTTGACCTAAGTTTGAGGATTTAAGCCACAGGAAAGTTTCAGGTTAGTTCTAGCACACCCTGCTAAAGGTTGACATCTGGAAAGTTAATTCCAACTTGTTTCAGTAATTTAAGAATCCGGATTGTGATTTTAAGGTATGTTCTACACCAAAGCAAAGTATTCAGAGTGGTCAAGTTTTCAGGAAGACAAAAACAAAAAACACAATTGGCACAAACGAACATGGAAACATCAGCGTAACGTATGTGTGAACAGTTTTGATCGTCAACTGGGTGGGAGGGGACTAGGACATTGACCTATCTGATTTAGTCATTAAATGTCTTTTGGTTTAAGTAGAGGTTCCATATAAATTCATATTTAGAAGATCTGTTAAGCACAATCTGGAGAGTATGATTTGAGCTAGTGGTTACTCAAGTTTGGACCATAATGGAGGGATATATAGATTTAGTTCTTGGGATGTGGCTGGAGCCAACTGGATAGTTAATCAAAACGTTGGCATATCCTAGAATTTAATGAGGCATGGGGTTTCGATTTATGCTAGACTTCATTCTGACCTTTTCTAAAAGTGGTTCAAGGGTTAAGATAAACGGAGCAGAACATCCTTGCAGTACTCTTTAGAGTTTAAGTGTGAAGGAAAACATACGAATAAGAAATGACAGCTGAAGTTCGCGTAGAGTAGTTTGGTGCAGCTGATAAATGTGCCATGTATCTGCACCATTTCAGCAATTTAAAGAACGCTTATTCCCACTTTAAGAGGCATTTTTGGTATCTAAAGCGATGCCACAATAAAGTTAATCTTTTCTTCTACAAGTCAGACGTCAACCAAGTATTCTATTTTGAATTTGGAAAATTCACTGGCAAATAAAATAAGGTTGTCTGTATGGATCAGGAATAGGAGCACTGTCTAGATTTGCAATGAAACTACAATTTTAGATTGAAAGTTGGCCATCTCTAATAAATGCAAGGTCAACGTGGGCCTTTCCACTGTTATAGGACTACTTCTGTAAAAGAGCCCTAAGGATTTCACTTGTTTGAAAGTGTAAATGGCAACACAAGTTAAAGTGCGAGCTCCTCTTGATGCTACTGATTAGATTTCAACCGGTGACAGCAGGACCACAGGGTTTGTTTTCTTGTAGACTGGTGGTATTCAATTTCTAGTTAATCAAGTCATCTTCAAGGTGGGATTGAACAAGGGAGTGTGGCAAAACCAAGTAGGGAGAGTTTGGATCCAGTTTCACTTTGGTGTGTGTCACTTGCTCATGTCTCAATTACCGGACCTAGCCAAATCTCCTTCGCTTTCAGAGAGTGGGCTAGCAACTTGAAGCATTTGGAAAACAAATGCTCTATTTGGCTTTGAAGCTTAGGAAATCAGCTGTGAAAGTGCATCCGTTGCTGCTAAACATTAAGAAACCCATCAACCTCCGCAAAGTGAACTTAAATTCAAAGAAAGTAGTTTAAGTACCCGCTTTGTATCCTTTAAAACCTCACTTCCTGCCAGTAAAGCAATACTTCTACCTCTCAATGTTGCACTGCATGCATTTTAGACACCTTCAGACGATGTCTGGAGTCTTTTACTCATTGCTGTATATTTGCAGATCACTTGCTCTACACATCACTAGCAAGGCCCAGGGAGGTTTACACACCCTTGGGAATGTTCATTGCCTTGGAGAGGTTAAGGACTGACTTATCTTTTTTTGAAAGGCTGCATAATGTACGAGCCAAACTAGTTCGACTAAGCTTCCACCATTTTGCAGTTACGCAGAACCAAAATGCTTCACACCACTTCAACACCCTAGAACTAGAGCTTAGAATACATTAGAGCACAATGGACGTGAAATGCAAGCAGTGCCCAGGATAGCGTGCAACAGCATACTTAAGAACAATCTTTCAAGTCTGTGTTGGAAGGTGCTTCAAAACAATGGTAATGTATTCGTAATGTTGGTGGAACCAGTGTGGTATCCCTGCTCTACCTATGGAGTATCCAACCCAGTAAAATTATCTGGACAGGGAGGGGACTGGATGTGTCGATGCCACTGAACAAACTTGTGGAAACGCAGATGTACCAAGATGCCCATTTCAACTGGCTAGTAATCAGATTTGACGGAACCTACCTAGCTTGCCCTATCAAAGGGCAGGGTATCATGGTGACCAAGTGGTTTATACTTCCGCTAGCACCTTGTTACTTCAAATTACATGTTTAACATCTGCAAGACTCAATTATGTAGCTGTGTGTACTACAAATATCAGTTACTATATTAACTATTGGCCGCAGCATCTACAATACTAAAGATGGTCCTGTTCTGAATCCAATTCCACATGGTATTCAAACTTTTTATGCAGGAGAAAAGGAAGGCTATCCTTTTTTACACGAGAATGAGTGCAGGAGGAGCTGGACTGTCATTGTGGAGACTTCAAAAAGTGAGGGGGGGGGGAATTGGTAACGTGAAGGGCCCAGGAAAAAATAGCACTACATACCAGGTTCCTAAAGTGGAACTAGACTGAAGTTAAGTTCATAGTTATGACCACAATATATCCGCTGCAAAACCACTACCAGCAGATTATGCTAGACTGAAAACAGTCTACAATGCTCCTTAGAGGTGGTAAGTACGTCACAGCATGCCTTTGTAAATTACTGCAAGGAGGAATTAGAACGTTCAAGCATCTCAATGCCACCTGCAATACGCCACTGTTGCAGCAGCAATGAGTACTCTGCCAATCACTCATGCCATTCCAGGTGATCCGTCAACACCTCCAGCAAGCTGGTTGAAGTGAAGTGAAACGTCATAGAATCAAATTAAAATAGATTTGTTAGGAAAGATTCCTCAAGCAAAATCAAACCCATTGAACGCACTTTTCTAGCACTATCGCCACAAAAAACTTCTCAAAGATAATCTAATATAGTGTAAACTCCTCAGATTAGGGCTAGAAATCCATTACAGATCTAAGCCGGCAAGAAGGCTGCAGAGTGCTCCATCTGAAGGGGCCTAGAAGGCTGGTCAATGACAACTCGTACGACAAGCCCAGCAAAAACAAATCTGAAAATCAGTGCCTAATAGGGAGTGTAGATCTATACAGCTGTACACTTCACAAAACACTCGATTAAAAGTACTCCAATTATCACGGTGACTAAACTCTGCAAAAATACAAGCAAAGCCACTATCAGCTACGAACCACTCCTAGGGCGGGCTGGTTTATTCTGCAGCGTCACTCATGAGAAAGTGGCCACCTGCTTAAATCCGAAACAATCTGTGCGCAAACCAGTTTAAGCAAAATCTCTTAGTGTGCCAAATCCTATTTTAAGTGCGAATCCCCTCCCATCCCTCGTACTAAGATCACTGGACAGCCACAGCAAGCCTCGAGACAGCAGAGGGAGGGGGCGACAAACTGTTGCCGTCCGACACTCACCTGATGGGCCGGAGGAGTGGGCCGCAGCTTCCAGGTCGTGGGTCCCCCAGGGTCGGTCCCACCCGGTCATGCTGAGGGACTGCAAGCCGAGGCACAGGTCGTTGGTGTCGGGCAGCACTCGAGGCGAATCCTGCACGGAGGTGGGGAAGAGCATCTTGCTGGCGGCCGCCGCTGCCCCCTCGGAGTCCTGGAAGTCTGCTTGGGCGTAACACAAGAAAGGCGAGAGTTAAGGGAGCCGAGTTTTTGTCTCTTCAAAAGGCACTCTAATGGCGGAAAGCTGGTGTCGCCGTCCCTGTGCCACCTCCAGACCCAGGAGGCAGCCATGCATTCGGCAGCCCAAACAAATAAAAAAATCCCCCACCCTTTCCTATCCAGTCTGCATTACTGACTGAGCCGGCATGTGACACAGCGGCTGACAGACTTCCACGCTGCCGCCTGTGACATCAGCTTCGCAATGCAACAGAACAATTGCTTAAAAGGGAGGGGTGGGTAAAAATAAATCAGTCTCGCATATGGGAAGAAAGGTGTAACCAAGGCGGGCAGGGTCACAGAAAAGCCGGGCAGTCTGAAGCCAAGAGCGAGCAAACAGGACGCAGTGGGAATCTCTGCCGAGTCCGTGCATACAACTGCGCAGCGACAGTGCAGAGGAGAATCTGCCAGTTCAGTGTTGCGTCGCCCAACCTCCACCCCTCGCCAGCCCCTCCCCACCCAAAAGCCCTGCTCTCCAGCCCTGGACCGTCTCCAGCCCTTAATCAGCAGCCCCGAGCTGCACAAATTCTGCTAGCATAATCTATTTGCCTAAACTTGGCTACTGGCTCACTGACGCTGCATTGTTTACCACTGAGTAATGTGGATAACCTTCAGAAGGGAACGAAAATGAAGACATTGTTTAGCTGCAAGGGAGTGGACTGAACTCAATGCCGGCGTCATAGCCGGGAGGGCAGGATGATACAGCACTTCAAATGGGAAAATGAAAGGAAAACTCCCGCATGCCGGCAAAGGTACAGCATTAAACACTCGGCTGCCACTGTTATGGGGTGAGGGAGTGGGGGCTGAGAGGGGGAGAGGAGGGTTTGAAAAGGCATGGAACTGCACTCCAAGGAGTCACGAGGGCCAGGGCGTGGTGACCCAGGCACCAATAAAAGTTTAGTTTAAAAGGCACTGCTGTGTCTCTGCATCACAAGATTTAACAGTTACGCTCACACTCACCCCCCAGTAGGGCAGGCAGAGCCTAGCCATGCATTACCCAAATACCTCAAGATGTAAAAGCCTGCCAACGCAAAGGAGTGAGTTTTAGTAGTTAAGGTGCGGGACGAGACCATTTCCCAGAGATCAGTTCAATGTGCCTTGCACTGGCCCAACTACTCTGATGCTGCAATCTGGAAGGGCACTCGGCCCTGTGAAAACGCCCTTGCTACTCCAGTTAATTTGTCTGGACACTCAAATGTCAACAAGCTGAAAGATTGCATATAGTCAATATAGCAGCTGGGAAATCTCACCCAAGAGAAACAAACCCTGACCACGACTGAATTATGGCTTCTATATACACCCATGTGGTGTAAGCATGCAATGACCAGTACAGAATAATGAAACACGCAAATAGGTTTGAAATCAGGTCGGTGAGGGTAATGCGCCACCTAAGTATTGGTAAACTCAATTCATGGATCGACCCTGTAGTACACTTTTTTAAATTAGATGCATGCACGACAGATTTAACTGCCATCTAAAAGTTAAATTCCAATTCTCTCATATATTAGTGTAAATTTAACTTACCCTGTAAGTATCGGTTTTTGGCATGTGGTACTGTAGATTCACATGCTTAGCATAAGTCCGCCATCTATCGTTGGGTTTTGAAGTGTGTATGTTTTTCTTCGAAGATGTTTTGAGTAACGAGGTGTAGGACTCCTGCTTGCAATGTGCATGGTCCTCTACTCCATTGTTAGATTGTTTTCTGTTCGGCAGGCGAGGATGGAGTGCAAGGAGGATTTATCCTACGAAGAGGAACATGCAAAGGAAATAATGTAATCTGTAGCAATGCAACCAACACAGGTTACCTGGGATGAGGATGGGTGCATGTGAATCTACATCATTACATGCCACAAACAGATGCTTGCAGAGTAAGTAACGATTAGTTTGATTGCATGTGTGGCTGTAGAAACACATGATTAGCACAGACTGAAGTCAGTCTCTGAAGTGGTGGCTAACCGGTGCTGTGTACTGGTTTGAAATAATTTAGACAGTACTGCTTGACTAACATTGGCTTGTGGCATGACATCTACACAGTAATGTAGAGTAAATGTGTTCAGTGTAGTCCAAAACTACTTTGTATATATGTCAGCTATTGTTATATTCTCCAGAAATGCAACATAAGCTTTTTTGTGTAGAATGAGGTTTGGCGGGAAAGGGAGTGGTAACTTGGCTATAGAATAGCATGTTTGGATACATTTTACTATCCAACATGACAAGATTTGGAAATTGCTTTACCCTTTTGTGGTTTGGAGAATGCTAGTTTAGTTGTCTGGCAAAATGATTGTGTTCCATCAATGTAGTACATTAGTGCTACGTAAACATCTGATGCAATGGTTCCTAATCTGTGAACCACAGCACTCCCAGTGTGCCATCAAAACTAGCCAGTACTATGCTTGTGCCCTGCTGCATTCCAACCCCCCCTCCCCAATACAACTGCCTGCCAAGGATTGCATGCAATCACTCCTGTGTTTAACAGCCTTTGCCTTATGATTGGCAGGTTGTCCTACAAGTTCTATAGTTGGCGAAATATTTAAGGGGCATTAGTGACCAAGGCAATTCTGCTATATTTATCACCTGCACCTTCCTGGATTGTTCCGTGAGTGATATCTGGGTCAAAGATAGAGATAAAAGCACTACATTGACAGTAATAAGTCACAAGAAATAACTGTTGCTAAAGTCTCAATATACACACTAATTTTCTGTGCAGTGTACACCCACGAAGCTCTACAATAGTGTAGTAACTTGGGAAGAGCTTCTCCAGAAGGAGCCTGCAAACCCTTTGTGGGTATACAGTGATATGGCTAGAAACTGCTCCTATTGCCCATCTGTGGCAAAGGTGTGACGACCACATTCAAATTTCAATTATGGAAGTGTGGTATATGCAATTGTCTGAGCAGACCAAAAAAGGATTACGTTACTTACCCAGTAAGCATCTGTTCTTTCTTGGCATGTGGACCTGTAGATTCGCATGCTTTGCATACTCCTGCCATTCTAGTGTTGGGTCTGGATGTTTGCAAGTAGTTTTTCTTAAAAAAAAAAGTTAGTCCTGAAGTAAGGTTACACCTTCCGGTGATAGTGGGCATGGTAATCAACTCCATTGTTAAATTGTATTCCCGCAACGGGGTGAGAACGGAGTAAGTTTAGTATAGAGTTGTCCATGCATATGAAGGTCTAATGAAGAACTGAAACTACAGGTACCCGGGGAGGCGGGTGGGCACATGTGAATCTACAGCTCTACAAGCCAAGAACAGATGCTTACTGGGTAAGCATCATTCGGTTGAAGGCATGTGTACTATAAATACAAAAGCTTTGCATAGACTACAAAGCAGTATACACCCAAATCTGTGGCTAATCCGTAGATATTGCAGTTGCTTGAAATAGTGTTTTAAGTACTGCTTGGCCTACATTGCTTGTTATCGTGCTAACATCTACATAAGTGTTTGGTAAATAGGTGAAGTTTAGACCATGTAGCTGCTTTACATACGTCACCTTGAGGAATGTTACCTAAAAAGGTTACAGAAGCACCAATTTTGTTAGTGGAATGCGCTCTAGAGGGTATGGATAAAGTTATTTTAGCTTGTGTAACATGTATGAAATCATTGAACAATCCATCTTGCAATCTTAGATTTAGAGATGGGATTGCCTTTGTGAGGTAGAGCAAATGCAACAAATTGTTTTGCAAAAGTCTTTTGTCCCAACTATGAACTCTTTACATCAAGCGTGTGAAGAGCGCGTTCTGCTACAGAGTCAGATTGAGGAAAAACACCAGTAACTCAATTTGTTTGTTTTTCATATAAACAACTTTGGGGAGGAATTTAGGGTTGGTGCGTTGAACTACCCTGTCCTTTGTGTTGCTGAAAGAAGGGTTCTTCCAAGGTTAATGCCTTTAGCTCACCAACTCTCCATGATGAGGTGACGAGAATGAGGAAAGCAAGTTTCCATGATAGAAATTGCTAAGGGCACTTGTGCAATGGTTCAATCTGTGGACCCATAAGCCTTATAGGGACAATGTTGAAATTCCATACTATGGCAGGCGAATTCTTGGTATCACTCTTAAGCCTTTCATAAAGACTTTAATTACTGGCACTTTAAATAGTGATAAGGGCTGCCTGTGCTGCAAATACGCATCTACTACTGCAAGATTTATAAACTAGTCCAGTTTGCTTTAAGGGTAACAGGTAACATTTTGTATAGAAGCATCTAGAGGATTGATCATTATTGCAGTAAACAACAAATCTCCGACTTTGCTGCGTAGCAAGCTCTGGTGGTAGACCGTTTTGTTTGGTGCCGGCTTTGATGAGCCAGTCATCTAGGTAAGGGAAGACATGAATAAGCAGTCTTCTGAGATGAGCTGCGATGACTGCCATGCTGTAGTACCAAAACTGGAGTACCTTGAATTGGTAAGGTTTGCCTGCTATCACAAAATTGGAGGTATTTGCGATGAGCTGGGTGCATTGGAACATGAAAAAAATGTCTTTAAAGTCTAGAGTAGACAATATTTTGTGTAAAAATGGAAGTACCTGTAGAAGGGTCACCATATGAAAGTGTTCGACAGTATGTGGTGGTTTAACTCCGATCCAGAATAGGTCTTAAGGATCTGACCTTTTTGGGAATGAAAAAATACAGAGAGTAAATCCCTGAACCTTGGTGTTTTACTGGAACTGGTTCTATGGCTCCTTTCAGTAAGATTGCACTTCCTGTGCGAGCAATTGCATATGGTCTGGAGACAGTTTGTGAAAGCAAGGTGGAATGTTTGGAGGATAGGTAGTAAGCTCCAGGCAATAACCATGTTGGATAATTCCAATTACCCATTTGTTGGTTATAGATTGCTAAATGGGGAGAAATTGTTGAAGTCTTCCTGACGTGTGTGGTATGTCGGGGGTGGGGGGGGGGGGGAGTTTGGGTAAGAAACTGCCTATATGGGGGGGAAGGGGAGTTGGGGGGGTGTTACCCTTATCTCTAACCTTAAAGTTATTACTTCTATAACCGCAATAAAAGCAGAGGGAGCAGAATGGTTATTCCTTTTGCAAGGGGAGGTATTCTAGTCTGAAGGTGTGGTCTTGGACGCCGCTCGGTAAAAGGAGCAACCAAAGAAGCCCGTTTGAAGGCAACTGGAGCGCCCCCATGGATTTAGCTACTTTGTGTCCTTTTTAATTGGAGTGTTCAATCTCAGGACCAAAAAAGATGTTTATCAAAGGGTGTGTTCAAGATTAATTGTTGAACTTTGTGTTTGAACCCAGAAATTCTTAACCAAGCAGGCCTTCCAAACAAAATACTAGTATTGACCTCTAGCCACGGTATCTGCAGCATCTAGAGCACATCTTATGGAAGAATTGCAAATTAATTTTCCTTTTCACTAAATATTGCGCTTTTATTTTATGCTCATCTGGGAGATACTGAAGCAATTGCTCCATTTTATCCTGGTGTGCTCGGTCATACCTGGCTAAAAGGCCCTGTGTTTGCAAAGCGCCAGTGATTACAAGCCTGGCCAGCTAGGAGTTTGCCAGAAGCGTCTATCAGCTTGGACTATCTGGTGGAGGAGCGTCCCCCTGATGTTTGAGAATTAGTCGGTTTATGAGCATTGGCTACTACCAATGAATCTAATGGTAACTGGCCCTTAATAAAACCAGATCTGCTGGGGAGGGTTTATACTTTGTCAACTCTAGGAGTTAAGATTTGTGCACGCACGGGATCTTTTAAGATTATCAGCGTGCCTCATCATCCCCCTTAAGCTTAGGCAGGGTTTGTGAAGACCTATGTGTAGATCCTAATGTTTCAAACAAAAAAAAAAATCTTCCCCTAGAGCTTTTGTGGAGTGCCACCCCATAATATTGTGCAGCTCTAGCAATGAGCTCCCACTACATTGTCATCAGGAGGAGAAGGTTTAACAGGGTAAAAAAGATTCCTGTCTGCTGGGGGGGGGGGGGGGGACTCAGTTGTGTAGTCTGTCCATAGATCCACTTGTAAGTGTGTACCCACTTCATCAATATTATCCCCATCATGGTGAGATTGTCAAGGATTGAGGTGTGATACGTAAAGGATTCGGAGGTCGAGGGATGGTGGAGGTGGATGAAAAGGACTGTAGCAACAGACTTTGAAAAGGAATCTTGTAGTCAGTGTCCTTATCAGGAAGCTTGTTTGAGGTAGTCTGGAATCAATAGGTCCTTCCAGGGTTACAGTTTTTTGCTTGGGATCCACTTTTTTCGTTGAACAATGTCCAAATTTGGATCAGAGGGAACATCTTGATTTCGGTGCCAATGTTTTCAGAACTGGTATTGGTTGGCCTTTTGGTACAGAAGATTTCGGTTACGAATGTGGTTTATTTTGTGGGTGGAGGGTTTCAGCTCTGAACCGGATTTTTGTTAGGAACTGGAAGGCTTCGGTTCCAACTAAGACTTCTGTCAACTCTGTACCGAGCCAGACAGCTTGAATGAGTTTGAGCCGAGGCATCAGAAACTTCTCGGTGCGGACCTTGACCAGAAGGCAAAGGTGGTGACGAAGTCTTAAGTTTTATATGTGGGTTCTTCTCTACTCTCGTCACATTGTCCCTGCGGTAGTTCAGCTTCTAGGTCCATCGAGTTCCAAATCAGTATTACACGGAGAACGCTTCTTCCTTCTCTGCCGCCGATGCACCGACCCCTCATGGACCAGAATCTTCAAAGATGTCTGGCTTGTCCTTGATTCTTTGGTGTTGCATCTCATTGTCTAGCCCAAGGACCGCAAAGAGTTTTCTTGAATCGAAACAATCTGCAAGTGTCGCTGTGGTCTTAATTGTGCTTTGGAGACAAGCACAAGTTACACACTTGTGAGTCAGTGCACGGATACTCCGCATGGCACTGAAGGCAGAATTTGAACAGTGTCTGTTCCATCGACAGCTGAACTGACGCGGTTAGGCCTGAAGGCCGTCCACAAAGCATTCCAATTGAATTAGATTTTGTTGACAAACGATTTAAGTGGAAAACATGTACAAAAAACCAATACAGTCTAGAGTAGAGGATTGCGCATCGAGGGAAACCCGAAGAACATTTCAAATCGGAGTGCAGCAATACACATCCAAACCATATGGCAGAAAAAACAGAGTCGATCACAATGCGTGCCCTCACCAAAGGAGTAGTCAACTTACCTAGTGAATAAGAAAGACTTCCTCGAAGAAAAACTTGCAAACATCCGGACACAACACAAGATAACAGGAGTATGCAAAGCATGTGTATCTACAGCACACATGCCTTGAACCTTAAGTTTAAGTTGGCTTGAACTCAAAGGGCACAAACAAATGGACTGCCATGAGACAGCTGATAAATGCCGGTTGCGGATTAACTTGGTGAGATAGGGTCCTGGAGTTCTGACATTACATCACACTAATCTCTGAAAATCAGGAATACATTTAATTGTACAGTCATATGCTCTTGACGCTACTGAGACCTCTTCAAAATGTTCATGCATTTCTTGTGGCTTCCTGTATTTTCTAAATTCGAGTTCAATTTATAAACTCATTCATTGTACTAATCATAAAAATTAAACACATGGACGAGGTTACCTCTTGTGTCTCACATTTGTACAACTGCTTGACTAACTGTTTTAAATAGCTGAATCGTGTGTAGCTGGAGATCCTATGGCCTACTGTGCCCTCCACTTACTGGGAATTATCAATCTGGTTCTCCTTACTTAGCCTAAAGCCAGTCGATGGCACCCCTGTGAAAAAACTACGCAACAAATGTGACCCTGCACTTTGTAGGCTTAGTCAAAATAGTACTGTCATCAGTACTTGTTTTTTCCCCTCTTTGCACTCAAAAAACACCCTGTAGCGGTTCAACAAAAGGGCAAATTTTGAAAGCTTTTATTGCACCCGTCTGGTCCATTGTTATTCATTTTTCCAGCATCTGCTCAAGTCACTGGATAAGCTACGCATGGTGCAATATTGCGCTGCTAAGATAGCAATTTGCCTAAAGAAATGGTTCATACTTCCTCCCTTGCTACATTACATTGGCGACCTGTTAAGGGTCAGGTTGGGTTTAAGTTGTAGTCTGGTGCAGAAGGCTTTACACAAAGCATTCCCCCTTTTTCAGTGTTTGAGGTAGGTAATTTCCAGGGATGCACATTTATGCCTAATGGTATATTGGCGATTGACAGGCAATGGACAAAATAAAATTGATGGCAAAGGTAATCAAGTAGTGAATATTGCTGGCAATTTCATTTTGAAAATAGTGTACCAGAGTTGTTTAATTTACACTATCTGAAATACACACACTGCTACCCGCCCCAAGTATAGCTCTGCTTCATCCAGATTACATCATTGCTGTGCTTCAGGATTAAAATAAATACTTTCATCTGCTTCATCCCAATTATTTTCAGGGAGAAAAATGGAAGTACGCATAAGTCCAGACTTAGATGTCCCACCCTCAAAATAAAAGTACATAATGGGGAGCTGCTGCCAACAGCCAATAAATAGGTCAAGGGAGGCATGGGTCAAAAGAGTTTGGGGACCACTGATCTAATGAGTTTAATGCAGTTTCCACCACAGTCTGGTTGAGGAAAGAACACAGGTCATTCAATGGATTGAATTATGTGGAATGGAGACACTACTTTTGGTAGAAATGTAGGATTCATTTACAGTACTACCATGTCTTTGAGGAAGAATGGTTCTTCTAAAGTTAATTCCTGAATCACACCAACACGTCTGAGTGAAGGGACTGCGATGAAAAATGCAAGTTTCCATTACAGTAATTGGAAAGGGCATGTCCAAAGAGGTTCAAATGGTGGACCCATTAACCAGGTTAGCACAATATTAAGATTCCACGTTGGTGTGGGTAGAGCTCTAGGTGGGACAACTCGTGACCTTGTAGGAAGGCTTTGAATACAGGAACTCTGAATACAGAAGTTTCTTCTCGACTGAAGATAGTCAGCTGATGCTGTAAAATGTAATTTTTTTTTATAGAAGTTAACTAAATCTGCAGTTTGCATACAAGGGTAGCAAAGAATGTTTTGAGTGGCTGCATTTAATGGCTTAATACCCTTCGAGTGCTAACAGAGAACAGAACGTTTCCAATTTGCGGCACAGCAGGCGTGTGTTTTGGGCCTTCTTGCTTTTTTCAGGATACATGTACATTCTAGAGCTAAATTTAGTTATCCAAATTCTAGAACCTCTGTAATAAGATGCAAGATTGAAAGATCTGGGGTTTGGGTATCTTACTGGTTAATGGTTTTGAGGGAGAAGGGCCTGCCTGCTGGCTAGTTCTTGATGTGGGACTACTGATAGTTCTATTAGTGCTGTAAACCATAGTTATTTGGCCCATGTGGAGCAAGTAGATCGGTATCAGATGTCTGCGAATTACAAACTGGGGAGGGGAGAGGGCGGCTTTAGTGTGGGGGTGGAAAAGCGAAATCAAATATCCCTAACAGTTGAGCCAAAGTGCATTGCCCTTGGACAGTGGGTGTTGGAACCTGCAGACAAAGTTTAGGCATTTTGTGTTCTGTGAGGTGGGAAATAAGTCTATGTCCGGTTGCCACCCCCCATCGCTGGAAGAATGGATGTAGGACGTGTAGAGTTCCCACAAGTGGATTGGTATGGCGGGTTCTCCTGAGGATATCTGCCAAGTTTTTGTCCACCCCTGGTATATACTCATTCAAATGTATGTTGTGTTGGAGCATACATCCAGATTTATTGCGCTAGTAGACAGCTGTGGAGATCTCTCCCACCCCTGTATTTGCAGATACACTGTAGTCATATGTCTGGACTGTTTAGGTAAGGAAGGTTCATCGCTGGAAGTCAAGAAACACTAGGAGAGAAAGGCATGCTTCATGATTTGTTTCCCACCCAAGGGGCTGAGTGCCACCCAGGTGTGCTTCGACGCCAGAGTTATGGCGGAGCGTGTTTACTACGTGGACAGTGCAAAGTGAGTGACAAGTGAAAAGGATTAAAATTACCTCTATGACACCTAGAGGTTTATTGGTGGGGTTGTGGGGCAAGGTTTAAAAGAATTGCAAGGGGTTCTTCTGTGACTTGGTCATAAACCTCTGTGGTTAGGTTGTGATTTCGTCAACATGTTTCAGCCTTTCGTTACTTAATAGCTAGGCTTTGTTCAGGACCAGTGGGAAAAATTAGTGCACTTGCTAAGAAGGTGCACTCATTCGGTGAGAAGTGAACCGCAAACTTATGATCCTGCTACCAACGACTTATACTGGAAGGAAAAAGCGTTAAGGTTAATGATCCTACATTCAAGAAGATCATGCATCCCAAAGCAGTAATAGGAGCATTAAATTCATTAGGTGTAATGACTCATGTACCACATTCGAGGGTCTTATCGCTAGATGAACAGCTAGCAGCTCTAGGTGATTGATATGTAGGAGAGATTGACTGTTCAATGCCCATGTACAGTCAGTTCCTGCGAGTGTGCTCCCCATCCAGTCTTTAGATGCATCCGTTATGGTTTGTGGAATTGGGTTTATGAAAGGCCATACCTGTAGTAGATATTTTGAGTCCCACCACTGCAGTGTGGCAAGCTTGACAGCTAATCAGCAAGAGATCCTTTGACCCTCTACGAGACCATTGCAGCACTAAGCATTGTAACGGGCATATATCCAGTCAGGCATGAGTTACTAGGGCTCTGTAAGATGCCATGGTTCCTAGAAGGCACATAGTCCGTACTGTTATTTGTTTGTGAGGCTGAAACTGTGGAATGAGTGTTTTGAACGTTTGTAGCCGTGCAATACTTGGGTTAGCTAACACATGACAATTTAGGACTCAAGGCTGTATCTAAAGAGTTTGCAGGTGCAAAATGACTGCATAGACTAAAACTTAATTGGTGAAGTAGGTTTATGATGGTGTGCTGCAAGCATTTGTGGTAGGTTTTGCTCTTGATAAGCCAGTTGTCAAGACAAGGAAAACAGTAGGCTTAGCCTTTGTAAGTGGGCTGCTCCTAATGCAAAGTATTTAGTAAACACCAGGGGGGGGGGAGGGGGTAGTCAGTGGTGACCACAAACTGAAAGTGTCCGTTGTAAGCAAACCTGAGGTATTGTGCTAGGTGAATTGGAATGTGAAAGTATTTATCTTTTAAATCAAATGTGATATTAGGCTCCCTGCTGTAGAAGTGGTAGGGCACCTTGAAGAGTGACCATATGAAAGGCTGTGAAAGAATGTACTGTTTAGAGGTCAGCGGTCTAGAATAGGTCTTGGAGCCCAGTCCTTGGTTAGAAGGAAGTAAAGGGAATAGACCCCTGTGGCCTGTTGGTGTAATGGCACAAGTACTATCGCTCCCTTGCTTAGGAGAGCTTGAACTTACTGTGAAGTTTGATAGTCTGATGACTCTGTGGGTGAGAGGTCGAAAGTTTGGAGGTGTTGATGTGTGATCCGTTTGGTAAAACATTTGTCTGATGGCTTCTTCTACAACAGCCTTTATAGTATTCACTAGGCGAATATGTGATGGTCTCATTTTAAGAGGCGGATGTCTATGGGGATGTTGTGGACCCTCGCGATAGGAGCAGCAGCAGGAGAAGACATTATGATTGCGTTTGCAATGCTCCTATTGCTTTTGCCATAGTTTTTTTATTTTTCTCTTGGAGGATATCCACCTGTGACCCCAAAAATGTGTTCCCAACAAAGGGGAGGGCTAATAGGTTTTGTTGAACGTCTGGTTTGAAGCACACTTAGCCACGCAAAGTCATAAGATAAGGCTTGAATAACCCTAGTTGCTGTGTCAGGGCACACTGTATATAGTTCTTAGAAAAGCATTTCCCTCTCTAATGCAATTTAGTATGCTCTTGGTTTTTCTGGGAGGTACTGCAGGACCTACTCCATTTCGTCCCTGTGTGCCCCATCATAGTGAGATGAGACCAAATGAGTTGGCAATCCTCCATTGGAGGGCCGATTGTGCTGCTACTTGCCTGCTCCATCCATCTGCTTACTCTGTCTGGTGGGGCTGCTTCACTAGTAGAGGTTTTGAGAAGTGCTCACCACTATAGTCTGGTCATGAGTGGACCTTTAATGTATGTAAGGTCTACTACAAGCGCTACATAAATGTAAACCTCCCCCCCCCCCACCCAGCTATCCTCCCCCCCCCCCCCCACCCAGCTATCCTCCGAATCCAAATAACTGACTAACCTATCCACCACTCAAATTACTTTCATATTTCACTATATTAATTCAACACTAATCATTTATGGGTTCTGGAGTGGTGTTCTACTCGCCGAAAAAGCTTAGACGCCTCATCAGGGGTAGTAAGCGCTATATAAAAGCAATTACAATACAATACTAGGGGGAAGGCTTAAATTGGTTTCAACCCTAGAAGTAATAACTCTTGATCTAACAGGGTCATTAAAATTATCTGTAGTGTCCGATCATATCCTTAAGGATGGGAAGATGATGCTGACTGGACAAGAGAACAGGAAGTCATCCTCTAGTGGTAAAGTGTGGAGTGTCACGTTATAAAAACTGCCCTACCTATAAGATCATGGTAGGTAGTGGTGTCATCAGGAGCAGAGGGTGTTGATCGATATGAATCTGGGTCAGTGTTATCTGGTGGAGTGGTTATATGCCCCGCCCAGTTATCTTGTGGTAGTAATGAATGCCGATCATCCCCTCCCCCCTATAATGAGGGAGGGGCGAGGGCCCTCTGGTAAGTCGAGGATTATGCATTGACGACTTGTGGTAGAGTGTATATCTGGGGTTGGAGGAGGGTTATTGGAGCGAACTAGTAGCCTTGTCCTGTTTTTTTCTTGGGACAATAGGGATATTTATTGCCTCTTCAATCAAAAGCTGCCTTGTTTCAGGCTGTACCCCTGAATGATGGGGTCTGGTGAGGATTCTTCCTGTAGCAGAGTGGATCGAATGATTTTGCAGAGAATCCAGCTGTTGACGCATTTTCAAGTACTGGTTGCACAGTCTCTGGAGAATGTGGTGCAGCGGTTTGTTTTGTCAGCTCCGACACTTTAGTCCCACTTATTTCCAGTGCAGAGTGTCTCTGCTCCAAGTCTGCCTTTAGTGTCAGAGTGGTATGATGTTTCGGCTCTAAAGACAGACGCTGCCTGACAAATCAATGAAGTGTTTTGGTGCCAAAAGTCCGATTGACAGCTTTAGGACTAGGCTGTTTTTCAAAATCAAGCCTAGACGTTCCATCGGTGCCGTCCATGGCCTGTAGGCAGTGGTGGCCCAACAGACTATGGGCTTGCTTTGTGCAGGCTGTGGTTTTGGTGGAGGTATCAAAGTGCTCAGCTTGTTGCCTCAAAGTGATAATATATTCTGCATCTGACTTACCTGTGTTCTGGAGATAAGTTACCCTCAGTGAAGAACGGATGTGCCTCAAAAGGTACCACGGAAGCATAGTAATTTTCCTTTTGAACACTTTCTACACAATCAGCGTGAGCTCTACATCAAAATTTCCATGGAAGCATGCAGATCTAAAATTCAGGACCATGTGATAGACTAGTCCATTCCAGACAAGAGGTGAGGGTGGTAAAGAATCTTCAGTTTGACTATGCACCAGAAAGAGCTTACAGAAAGGAACTTGTTCTCATGGATACTTCCAACCGCAGGTTCCTCATCTTAAGATAGCAAAACAGTACCTCCCAAGGTGGTAGGTCTAGAGTGGGCTCAGACCAAAAGGACTTTCAGAACCAAGGAAGTGTAGTTTCCTCCCCACCTGACCTGGAGGTCAATGCAGTATGATTTCCTAAAAGTATGTACCAACAGTCAAGTTGCAGCCTGGCCGATGTCAAGGACAGACATTCTGTGCTAACGCAGTGGTAGCACCTTTAAGCCTGGTGGAATGGGCAACCTGGCCAAGAAGTATCCACCCCCAAAAAAAGAGGCCTGCAGTCAATCAGCCATCTGGGTAACGGACATGGAGGATGGACAAGGCTAGTATGCCAATAAGCCTCAGGGCCATCCTCACCTGGATTAAGCCAGAAACATTGGCATCAGCCTGAATGTCCCATCTTAGCTGCAGGAGAAACACATTGAACTTTACCTCAGCCCAGATAAACCCAACAAACTGAAACCTCCACAAGAAATCAGACAAGACTTCAGTGAGTTTGTGGTGAAACCAAACCGTGTAGTAATCCTGCAGAGGCTCACGACTGACTGTAGCAAAACCACCTTAGGCAATCTAGGTGCAGGTGTCGGTAGTTTCAACTTCAAAAGTTAAGTAGCAGCCACTGCCATTACTTTCATAACAAATCCCAAGGGGAGCTGGTGAGGCCAATTGGGTAGCACGGTCAATGGGTAGTAAAGCAAATTGGCATGTTTCAGGCCCTCCTTGAACCACAGGTAACACATGTGGCCCTTCTTGAAGTGTATATGAAAATACACCATCCAGTCAGTTGTCCTGAGCGGATAGGATCTGTGTCAATGTGAGCATTTTCAATTCATCCTCCGCCAGTGCTCAATTTGTATACAATAAAAAAGTTAAGTGCCAGGGCCCTAGTCAGGAAGGCACTGCAGCTTGACCCACTCATTGCCCCTCAGCTCTCCCAAGTGGCAATATCAACACAACTACTTATCATGACACTCCTACAGGTCTCAATTCAAACTATTCCGGGCCAAGACAGCAATAAGAATAGCTTGCGTGACAGGTATTAGTAGTTTTTAATGTATAATGAATGACTAACCTATTGTGCTCATCTCCAAATTGCACAAACACTGCCCTTATTGGCAGACTGACAAAAGTGCCAGTGTTGATAATTAAAAACCAGTACCAAGCACTGTAGACCGGCTCAGATCAAGCACTGGTCCTCCCACAGGAAGACAGGCCAGGAGTTAATTAGTGGGGGACACCAGGACAAGAAAGCAGCAGGAATAGAAACCCCCGCTTGGTACTCAATAAAGGTACCTTTGGAGAGCAGGAAGGACAAATTGTCTACTGAAAGCGGTTCTGTTCCAAGAGGAATATCTGGCATGGAGGAGAGAAAGGGTAGGACAGACTTTAAGATCCGTCAAACAATTGTTTGGTAGTAGGGGAGGAAGTGCTGGATTTAGCACTACTCTGGGTGGGCATACACCACTAAATGAGCTAGCAGTCTATTGGCTGTTGTAATGGGGGAAAAGGAGTTTGAGGACTGATGCTCCTTTCTAGCCTGCAGTCTACAAGTTGCGCGTCCCAGAAAAGAACGGTTGTCAGTTGCATCACTGCTTGAAAAGCCCCTAAATTTTCAGAATTAGTACACAAGTTGTTTGGCAGGCTTAGTTTGCAATCTGGGCTGGACAAGTAAGCTCCTCGCCTAAAAGAAAGAAACCAGTATTTGATAAACAGGATGCTTCAATTTAAAGACCTAGCAGAGTTGTCAGACAAAAAGTGTGGTATGGAAAGATATAGCTTACTCCAACGATCCCATGAATGGATCATTTAGGAGTCAGTTCATCTTAATTTGAAAACTAAGAATCCTTTCTATGTTTGGGGTCAAGTGGGCAGATTTCCAACATCAAATTTCACAGGGTCAACTGTTAGACAATCAAAACTAGTTACACAAGTCATGACAATTTTGCACCTTACTAGGAAGTTAAGTGTATTCAATTCTAAAAAATCCAAATGGTAGTCTTTGCTGACATTAGCAACTGCTCAATGTTTAAAAATTCTACAAATTACGCTGTTAAATGATCAGTGTACTAATTGCAGCTGGTGTCTTCTAGGTGACTATAGCTACTTGGGTGTTCTGATCTGCTCTTTTCTTCCTAAACTAGTCCAGCCATCACAACTTTCATATAAGGAATCACTTGACATTTTAAGCGGACTAATTTAGGGAGCTAATCCACAATGTTGGGTGGATGGGGTTAACAGGAGTTATCAGTGGAGGAAATCGCACCATGAATTTCTTTGCCATGGTTAAGGAACACTGATCCTATTTTGGGAAGGAGAGTGGGCTTTACACTGTGGACAACACATCAGTGGGGTGCCACTGGTCTAAGGAAGGAAATGTTTAAGTGTGCAAGAAGGGGAAAATGTTAGTCGGCAGAGCCACTGGAATTATTCGGTTCGGCAGCTGTATCATATTTTAACGGCAATAACCATCTTAGTTGACAGACAGAAAGGACTTTAATACTGCCTTGTAACTGATAGGGCCTCTGCATTTTTTTTTTTTTAAAGGGGATTACCTGCAAAAATATTTTTTGCAGTGTTGCTATTAAGTAGGATGCACTCAAAATTGGAGTATATATACATTTAAAATAAATCTATTGCAAAAACAAAAGGACAGTACAAACAGAAAGTAATATACAGTGCAGTTTATCGTTCGCAACAATCTCAGCGCAGAAATAGTGGTTATCTCAACGATCCAGGGGATCAACAATGCAGTCACGCGTTATATCCATTACAACTTAAGCAATACATTACTCATCGTCCTGGATTGCGTTAAGTGGGAGGGAGGGGGGGGAATAGTAGCTGAAAGTTGTACATCTCTTTCCACTGGCCCCAGATTCTATTCCATTTTTGTGGGCAACCTCTATGTTCGTATATGAGCCTTTTCGCTTGCATGCATCAGTTCAGCCTCCCAATCACTGAACCGTAGCCTAGCTACCCCCTTTCATGTGCTAGCTATGATGCGCTTTGCAACCATGCAACCCAGGGAGACACAGCTTCTCAGATCTAGACAAATCGGTGGCCTCCCAAATGTTAAACTGGGTGAAGCCTCCAGAGATTTGTGGCAAATTGTAGCCATTGAAGTGATCTTTTCCAGTGTATTCGAAGAACCAGGTAATCCAACCACTGATTTAGATATGTCCTGGGTTGACCACACCCGCTGGGACAGGTTGAGGAGCCAAAAACACCCATTTTGACCAGCACTGAACTGGTATAATAAGGAGTAGTTTCTTACCTGTAACTCCAGTTCTGTAGTAGGGGTATCTGTTATAGTCATCTATGAATAGTCCCGCCCATGTGCGGGGACCCCGGAGCAATCAAAAATATCTCTTAAGCTGTCCTGCATTTGCAAACCTGCAAAGACACTTAAGAGACAGACAAAATAATACAGCCTAATCACAATATGGCTGCACTGGCCAGCACTTCCTCTGAAGTGAAAACAAAAGCCAAAATAAAGTTGAAATGTCATTTTTTTTCACATTTGACATGTTCCTTTATTAGCTCACACTCCCTTCACCAAAATCCCTTTAAACAATAGAGAGGAAGGGGTGGACAGACAAGCCCTATAGGCTGTCATTATGTGTCTGCTAAAGGGATACCGTGCCTTTAGGAAACTCTCCAGAGACCCCCGGTATCCCAGGATGCACAGCCAAAGCAAGTTACTTTCAGTTCTTTTTGAAGGTGTACAACAGACCTGGTACTGCCAGTTTACTCCACCGGGGAGGAGGGAGGGTCGCTTATGACTATAACAGAGATACCCCTACTACAGAACTGGAGTTACAGGTAAGAAACTACTCCTTCTGTAGTAGGGGATCTCTGTGTATAGTCATAATCTATGAATAGAATGGCAAGCCCATCCCAACCAACAAACAGCAGTGGAGTAAAAAACCAAACACCAACAAATTACTGTGCAAACAAATTCCTCAGCGAAGCCCGTCCAACCTGCGCATCTGCCCTAGCATCAGAATCCAGGCAGTAATGCTTTGTAAACGTATGGACCGACTTCCAGGTGGCAGCCTTACAAATGTCAGCAATTAGAACATTCCTAAGCAAAGCTGTAGTCGCTGCTTTGCCCCTAGTCGAATGCGCTGTAGGCTTAGCCCCCTAACGTCTTATTAGCTTTCTGATAACAAAGCTGAATACAGGACACAATCCATCTGGAAATGGACTGTTTTGAGGTAGCTAGACCAGTTCTTACTGAACCACAATTTACAAACAGTTGATCCGACCTGCGGATGTCTTTAGTCTTATCTAGATAGAATTTCAACACCCTACGCACATCTAGCGAATGCAGAGACCTCTCCGCCGGAGAGGAGGGATGCTGAAAAAATGTAGGCAAAGTTATCATTTGATTTACATGGAAATCCGATATCACCTTAGGCAAAAATTTAGGATGAGTGCGCATTACCACTTTAGAAGCATGAAACACAGTATACGGCTCATGACAACACAGAGCCTGAATTTCACTTACCCTCCTGGCCGATGTAATGGCCACAAGGAAGACAGTTTTCCATGATAAATGCTGCAAAGAAGCCTTATGGATAGGCTCCCTCATCAATCTGGACAACACCATGTTCAATTCCCATGGTGGCGAAGGTCGTCTAACAGGGGGAAACACCTTACGGAAACCCTCCAAAAAATCTTTAATCACAGGGATTTGAAAAAATGAGGTTTGGGAAGGGTTCTTTCTATACGCAGTCAAAGCTGCGAGATGAACTTTTATAGACTGGAAATTAAGCCCAGATTGAGCTAACTGCAGCAGATAAGGCAAAATAACATCTTTACAGGATGTAGGGTCAATGTCCTTTGCCGTGCACCATAAGCAGAATCTCTTCCACTTATAGGCGTAAGAAGCCCTCGTAGACGGTCTCTTCGCCTCTTTCAAGATCTCCATACAGTCCTGAGGTAGGTTCAAGTGTCCATACTGCACTAGCTCAGGAGCCATGCTGCCAAACTCAAGGACGAGAGATTGGGGTGAACCATCTGTCCTCCGAACTTCGTGAGAAGGTCCGGCTGACACGGCAGGCGCCGGTGTGGCAGAAAAGACCGGTGAAGAAGGTCTGTGAACCACCATTGCCTCGGCCACTCCGGAGCAATCAGGATCATCCTGGCTCTGGATTGCGACAGCTTGATCAGCACCGCCGGAATCAGGGGAATGGGTGGAAAGGCGTAGAGAAAGCTGTTGGACCAGCTGATCCATAGGGCATTCCCCAGTGTCCCTGGTTGGTAGTACCTGGACGCGAAGTCGCGGCATTTGCTGTTTTCTGCCGTAGCGAACAGAGCGATGTCTGGAGTGCCCCACTCTGCGAAGAAGTCTGAGCAAGTCGTCGTTTAGCACCCACTAGTGATTTTCTTGGGCGAGTCTGCTGAGCGCATCGGCTTGAGCATTCTGCACTCCCGGCAGATGGGTTGCCGTGATAGTCAGGTTTCTGGCCACCAGCCAATTCCAGATCGTCTGTGCCTCCTGAGACAGCGTGCGTGAACGGGAGCCCCCCTGCTTGTTGAGGTAGTACATGGTAGTAGTATTGTCCGTCTGAACAAGCAGGGAGTTCGTCGTGAAGGAGGGATGGATGGAACGCCTTCAGGGCCAAGTGTACTGCTCTGAGTTCCAAAAAGTTGATGTGGTAAGTCATGTCCGTCTGCGACCATATCCCCTGAATCTGAAGAGGGCCCGAATGCGCTCCCCAGCCCTGGAGAGACGCATCGGTCACTATGGTCTGGACCGGAATATCCTTGTGGAAAGGAGTCCCCTTGCAAACATTCTCTGAGGAGCACCACCATTACAGAGATTGGAGAGCGTGTTGGGACAGATGAATCTTGTCCTCCCAACGCCCCCGCCTCTGGTCCCATTGATCCTCCAGACATTCCTGCAGAGGCCTCATATGCAGACGTGCATTGGGGGTGAGAAAGATGCATGAAGCCATCGACCCCAGCAAGGAAGACACCGTCCTCACTGTAGGAGAGTGGGCTGAGAGGAGGTGCAGGGCCTTCCCACGGAGCGATAAGCGTCTCTCCTCCGAAGGACACACGCTTGCGTTCAAGGTATTGACTGAGGCCCCCAAGTACTGGAGACACTGCACAGGGATCGGCACCGACTTCGACATGTTGATGTGCAGACCCAGGCGATGCAGCAAGGCAGCTGTCCTGTTGAAGTGACACTGGGCTTCCTGGTACGTGGAGGCTTTGATCAGCCAGTCGTCCAGGTATGGATACACAAACACCTTGCTCTTCCGCAAGTATGCCGCCACCACTGCCATGCACTTGGAGAACGTCCGTGGGGAAGACTTCAGACCAAACGGGAGTACTGTATACTGGCAATGGTTGTTGCCTACCAGAAACCTCAGGAACTTGCGATGCTTTAGTGCGATCGGCACATGGAAGTAAGCGTCCTGCAGATCTATGGCGCACAGCCAGTCTCCTCGATGCAACTGAGGGTAAATCTGATGCAGGGACAACATACGGAACTTCTCTGCGGATCCACTTGTTTGCTTGACGCAGATCCAGAATAGGCCTGAACTCGTTTGTCCTTTTTTCTGACGAGAAAGAACCTGGAGTAAAGACCTTTTCCTTTTTGCCTCAAAGGAACAGCTTCTATGGCCTTCTTTGCCAACAGAACGTCCGCCTCCCGCTGGAGCTCCCGCACCATGTAGGGAGAGCGCACTGGTGGAATCTGTGGAGGCGGGCTGGTGAAACGAAGACTGTATCCATTGCAAACAATATTCAGCACACACTTGTCCGGAGTTATTGTCCTCCACTCTGCCAGGTAGTGTTGAATACTTCCCCCCCCACCGGAGCGGATAACGGATGAGGGGGAAGTGACCCTTCAGGGCTTCAACCCGGCCGGGCCTTTGGTTCCGACGAGGATTGATGCTGACCCCTGCCCCTCTGGTGCTTCTGAAAGGACTGCCTGGGGAACTGTTGCTGTTGTTGCTGGTGACCAGACTGACGCCCTTGACTTCGTTGCTTCGAATAGCGCCTGCCATAGGAGCGGAACGACCTCTTCTGCTCCTTGGGTCTTTCCAACCCCACGGCCTTCAGGGTCTCCGCTTCGGCCTTCATGCGGGCCATCTCGTCATCCGCATGAGATCCGAACAGCGTCGTGCCGGAGAAAGGCAAATTGGCGATCTTCTGCTGCGCCTCAGGCTTCAAAGAGGTGAGCCTCAGCCAGGAATGCCTCCTCATGTGTACCCCGTGACAGTACCCATGGGCCGCCAGCAACGACACATCCCCCGCAGCACTAATGATCTGGTTAGAGACCATCATGCCCTCGTTCAGAACCTCCTGGAAATCCTCCCTTTTATCCCTAGGCAGGGAGGCAGCAAACTGTTGCAAGGAGTCCCAAAGTGACCGGTCATAGCGACCCAACAGAGCGGAGGCGCTAGCAGCCTTCATCGTGGTGGCCGACGTGGAGCACACTCTCCTCCCCAAGGAGTCCATCTTGCGACTCTCCTTATCCGGAGGGGCCGTGGAAGAGTGCGTCGTGGAGTGTTGTTTGAGCCGCAACCACAATGACTGAGTCCGGGGGAGGGTCCACCCTGAGGAACACCGGGTCCGAATCCGGGGCCCTGTACTTTTTCTGCTGTCTTGAGGGAGCCGACTTCACCACGGCTGGTGTCAAGAAGACCTCCATGGCTGGCTCCTCCAACCCCGGGACCAAAGGAAGGAGGGGACGTGACAGATGAGCCTTGTGCAATGTTTCAAAGATCACCGAGGTAGTGGGCACCGGGACTGCTACCGAGATCCCCAATTTTGCCGCTCCCCTCATCAGCACCTCCTGGAACGTGGCCACATCATCCACCGGCGAGATTCGGGGAGGCGGTGTCTGACAGTGAAGGAGAGAAACGTCCAGTGCCAGGAGTCTGTCCTCGTGCCTCTGGAACGAGATCTATATCTCCGTCGTCCTTGTCTTGTGCGAGTGGACGACCTGCGTCTACTCCGTGACCTCCGTCGAGAGCGAGACCTCGGTCTTCGTGGAGCCTTAGGAGTCGCCGGTCGCCGAGGAGACGGCGGAAGCTGTGGCACCGGCGGCGTAGGTCTCTTTGCCGGAGGAGTGGGAGGAGGAGGCGGAGGAGGAGGAAGGGGTGTAGGAGGACGCTGAGGCAGCGGCTGAGAGAGAGGCTGCGGGGCTCCATCACTCCGTGCAGGAGAACCCAGACCAGCACTGTCCGGACTCTCGTCCACCCTTCTCCTCTTGGCGGGCCTGTCCCGTCTCGAAAAGCGCGAGGTGGAGCGCCGCCTTCTCCCAGATCCACGACTGGAGATTGTGATCACCGAAGACGTGTCACCAGTTGTCCTAGACGTCGAACTGAACGTCGACCTCGTACAGTGTCTCTTCGCCGATCGCCGTCCCCCCCCCCTCGACGACCGGCCTCTCGACGGCGACCTGTGCCTCGACGGCGACCTGTGCCTCGACGGCGACCTGTGCCTCGACGGCGACCTGTGCCTCGACGGCGACCTGTGCCTCGACGGCGACCTGTGCCTCGACGGCGACCTGTGCCTCGACGGCAGTCGCCGGTGTCTCGGCGTCGATGTCGTTCCAGGGGGCTCGGTACGACGTCGATGGTGTGTCGACGTCGACTGCGGAGACTTCAACGGCGACCCGGTCCCGGGTCTCGCCGGCCCCTCTCGACGTCGAACGCCGAGAATGCCGAGTTTCAGAGCCCTGGATCGACGGCGAACATACCATTGCTTTATCCCTCGACGTAGTCGCCTTCGACGTCGAACGCAACCTACCAGCCGGTAGGTGCCGTTTCTGCCCGGAGGTCCCTCCAGTGGCTGAAGCATGGGCAGAGAAAGGGGAAGGAGATCCTCTGAGCCCCGAAGTCCCACCTGTCCGCCGCTCCTCTTGTCCCTGGAGGCGAATCTTCTCCCTGTCCCTCAGGGTCCTCTTGGAGAAGGTCTTGCAGATGGCACATGCAGCAGGGACATGAGATGACGACAAGCAGAGGATGCAGACATCATGTGGGTCCGTCTTGGCCTTCTTCCTCCCACATTCAGGGCACTTATCAAATAAAGCCATGTTAAAAGTGGCCAAACTGCCCCAAATTGCAGGATGCAATAGAGGAAGGCGCTAGACGTCGAGTGAACAAACTATTTATCCAAAAATATCAAATATTAACCAAATATCCACCCAAAGGGTAGAGCTCAAGCTCCAGGGTCCTGCAAGCAGGAGCCGGAAAAAAGAACTGAAAGTAACTTGCTTTGGCTGTGCATCCTGGGATACCGGGGTCTCTGGAGAGTTTCTTAAAGGCACGGTATCCCTTTAGCAGACACATAATGACAGCCTATAGGGCTCGTCTTTCCACCCCTTCCTCTCTATTGTTTAAAGGGATTTTGGTGAAGGGAGTGTGAGCTAATAAAGGAACATGTCAAATGTGAATAAAAATTACATTTCAACTTTATTTTGGCTTTTGTTTTCACTTCAGAGGAAGTGCTGGCCAGTGCAGCCATATTGTGATTAGGCTGTATTATTTTGTCTGTCTCTTAAGTGTCTTTGCAGGTTTGCAAATGCAGGACATGGGCGGGACTATTCATAGATTAGGACTATACACAGATCCCCTACTACAGAAGCTGTGTAGCAATCTAAGCTGGATAAGTTTGAATTGGGAATTAATCTCCACCTCGCGGGAGGGGGGGGGGGGCAGCAGGGCCTCCTACCAGTCAACTTTAATGTCCCCCAACATCATCCAACCATTTTGAACGAGTCTTCTCCACAGCGTCCGGTGTGTTATTTATTTTACGATAAGTTAACGAAATAGCCTTTGTGAAGATAATCATCTAACAATCTGTCCTCTAAAGGAGACGAGACAGGTAGGTCTGTATCTTTAGGTATAGCTTTTTGCAATGCACTGCGGGCTTGGCGGTATCTAAAGGTTTCTCCATTGTGTAATTGATAATCCCGTTGGAGATCACTGAACGGGATCACTGCCTCCCGCCCATAAATTGCCCACCTTCGTGAGGCCCATCAAGTCCCATTTGTCAAATACAGGTTGAGGATAGCATTCCCAACTGGCAAGAATCAAGCAACAGGGTCACGTGTGATTTCAACCTTCCACCCCCATGGCGGCGGTTGCAGAGAGCAATTGTGGTGGAGTTGGGAGTGTATTTTGTTACCAGTTTCTTCCCACCATAAAGTGCCCAGGAATAATTGCCGGGAAGCATATTGTGCCTGTCCATTCTGTAAGCAGGATCCATTCCTGGTCAATTCACCCAGTGGTTGAGCAGCCCAATAATAAGTTAATAGCTGGCAGGGCAATACCGATGTCGTAACAGCTTTGTGAGTTTGGCCAAAGCTATTCAAGGGGTTCCATTATTCCAAAGCAAGGTGCATACCTCTGAGTCAATGGCCTTAAAATAGTGTGGCAGAACCAAATAAGGTGTGTTCTTTAGGGCATAAAGGAATCCTGAGAGGGCCATTGTCTTGTAGAGGGTGGCCCTACCCAATAAAGTGAGGGGCAGTGTCTTCCAGTGCTGCACATCAATGTGGAACCAGAGCGGAGGAGGCAAGTTGCGATGGTAAAAGTCTGTCGAGTTAGCTGTGATACATACGCAAGTACACAAAACAATCTACAACTATCTTTGCATCGCAGCCGGTAGGGAGGATCAGGCGTTCCCTGCTCAGAATGTACACCAAGGATTTGTCCCAGTTAATGGCCCAAGTATTTCTGAAATAGGGCAAAAATATGTAGGACACGATGGATGGAGGAACAAGGCCTGGCTAAATGGAGCAGAATGTAGTAGTCAGAGGGATATCTTGTCCATCCAGTCGCCCGACAAGGAGGTCTCTAATGAGGGGACCTCCCCCCCCCCCCCCCCTTGATCCATGTCGCCAGGGGCTTGCGGGCTAAGGAAAAACGTAAGGGGGGACAATAGGCACCCCTGCCTTGTTCCCTTATGTAATGGGACGACGCCGATCGCTCCCCATTAACCGTAATATAGGCCAGAGTAAATAAGTCACACCCAGGATAGGAACCCATCCCCGAATCCCTATCTCGAGAGCAGCAAACAAGAAGGGCCATTCATTCATATCTAATGCCATCTTGGCGTCCAAAGACACAATTACCGAACCCTCCCGGATTGTAGCCGCCCTACCCAGAAACCCATAAGGGCGAAGGTTTAGAGCGGTGTTTCTGGTCAGCATAAAGCTGGATTGGTCTGGATGGATCAGTTTAAGAAGAAACGGAGACAGACCACATGCTAGGATTTTGGCCAGTATTTTGACTTCCAGGTATAGTAGGGAAAAAAGTCTGTATGAGCTGTAATACTCCAGGGGTTTACCCTTTGTGTAGAATATTTGCCGGTCTGTTTAGAGCAGCACACCTTTGTGTACACGGAGTCTATTTTGTGCAGGTTTTCAAACTGGACAGTGACTAAATTTCAGTGATCATAACGTATCTGGTCCATGGACATTTTTTATTAGAATTCCACAGGCAGACTCATCCGTTTCCACTTGACAACATTAAGGGGACGATTAAAAAGAATGCAAACCCCATTGAACAGCAAGCTTATTTGAAGCTACCCTAGAAAGATCTCATTATGTCATCATGAAAGTCTACAATTAACGCTCAATTTTTATTCCATTTTACTTCAAAAAGTGGCATTAATATTGTGTAACAAAACCCATCCTGTGATCAGTGCCACTAGAATGAAGCTACATTTCAGGGTCAGAGAAAGGGGGCAAGATTAAGCAGTTTAATAGGCCACTGTCTTTTGCTACTGTCATTTTAACAATACCATGTGAACAAATGTTGCATCTCATTAGTACGAATTATACTGGCTACTGCAATCCGCTATCTAAACATTAATGCAGGAAAAGGTATGTTGGCTAATGTAAAAACATGACTCAGGCAGGAGCAAACTGTCAGGTCGTTGGACAGAGGCCCTCTTCTGTGCTTGAAAGCAAGGAAAGCATGTGGCTATGGCGGGCCTACTTCCAAACTGCAGCCTTCGCAAAGGTCAGGTGGACGTCCCTCGGAGAGGAATACAGTCCTTTCTGCGTCGGATCCTGGGACAGCTATTTGGAAATCTCAAAGCACTGGTGAATGAAAGCCCAGTCCAATGAGGCATGCAGAAAGTCACCACTGTATGCAACCCATCTGGTTTGGCGTTAGGGGGACAAGGTGCATTTATGTAGCAGATTCTTCTGGGCGCAGCAGTTACCACTGCTCACTTGACAAGTATCTGGGTTAGTAGCTCGATCAGTTTCTTCAGGCACCCTTAGGAAGCCGGATTGGTTGAGTTCTTTGGTGGCATGGGCTGCTCAGAGACTGGTCGACCAGTGCCGCTACCTCACCAACAGTACCCTATGAGTGCACAAGCAAGTGCTGTATGGTAGGAAAGTGCCCTTTATGACATTACCATCCCCCACGTTTTACCCTGGTATTGATGCTTGGAGTGGAAGTGGACTGGGCCCCTACTAACCAGGTCTCAAGTGCTCTTTCCCTTCAAGTAAAATGGTCAATTGTAACCCAATTAGCAAGGTCTTTAGCATGCCTGCATGTTCCTAGTAAATGGTACCCCTGGCACCTAGGGCATTGGTACTAAAGCAGATCCCAAGGACTGCCGCATGTATTATGCCACTCTAAGGTACCCACACAAACTGCATGCAGGCTGCGTGAAATGGTGCCAGCCATTTGGAAAATATGACATGGCACAGCATATAGTATGCAAATCACCCCTACATCAGGCCCTAGAGCCCCAAGGCAGGGTGCTTTACATAACATGTGAGAACATATCTGCATGAGCAGATATGCCCGTGATGTCTGATTGCCACGACATTGCAAGTGATCAAGAAGCCATCTTAAGCATATGTGCTGAGCTCAGATCCTTACGAGCTACCCAGCTACATAATGGCTTCACTGAAAGTGAAGATGTTTGGTATCAAACACCTAGTCTTAATAAATCCATACGGATACCAGTGTTTAAATACTTTCACCTAGAGGGTACCTTCCTGAATCCTACCATTCTTAGTGAGCTGGCTGGACTCAGCCAGCCACTAGATGTATTTCTGGTCCCCCACTAGGGAGAGCCAATGCTCAGGAACGATAACTGAGCTGGAGGAAGATTAGCAAACTTCTGGCAAGATGGCTAGTGAATTAGCATACCAACGCAAGAGGCTTTATAGCCTCTGCTGCTTTTGATTTGACTAGCTTCCACCAGACCTGGAGAATTTCACCCCCAGCCCTGGGGCCCATTTGGCACCAAAGCAGGCAGGAATATTAGCTAGTCAGTAGGAGTGTCGCACTATCAGGCTAGGCAACCCCTATGGGCTACCTAGAGTGGACACTGGGTTTAACTGACTAGGGTGAAACTAGAAACTGGGTCAGGTTTATGCCCACTCTCCAAGGAAGTGGTCACATATTGGGGCAGGGGGTAGGCAGCCCATTAGCTACTTCCTTACACTCCCCTTAGCGCCTCTAATTTCAGTATTTAGGTAGCCCCGACACTAGGAACTCCGATTCATCTACCGAGGAACAGAGGGACAATGAGCTAACAACTCGAACTGTGAACCAGAACTGAAATTGGTGCCAAACTGCCTGGTTTCTGCTCCCGACAATTGCAAGAAACAATGAGTCCTGCCACTAAACAGCCTCCCCAAACCCTAGGTCTGTCCAGTACTTTGCGTCTCCACGTCAAGGGAGATGCTTGGTAGGCAATCTCCCTGCATCTGCAGGCAGCTACCGCATCTACCCAGTTCACAGTCTTACTGACCATCTGGTCCACCGAGGGAGCAACTCACCAGGAGGTCATGGAGTCCAGCCCGGTCACTTCACCAAGTCACAAGACGCTGAGCCTTCCTGTACCAATACAGGGATTATTCAGCCTGGACACTAACACTGAACGTCAGGATCGCCAAAGTCAGAGAGGCCCTACAGTCTATTCTCTCCCTCTCCAGGTCCCACCGAAACCAAGAATGCCTGACTAGAACGACCCACCAGACAATACACATCTGCACCAGAGCAGATCTGCCCCCTTCCTAACCCCCCACACCCCCCTAGCCTATTAAGTCCAGGAGAAGAACACAGTTTGCAAGTATTTCTATACAGTGAATGTTACTCCAATAGGATAACACTACTGCGTTCAAGACTCATAATTCAATTAAAAGTAGTGTCATTTTACTGTAAAACTCTTCTCCAAAAGTACCGACCAGATCCTGATCTTGATGTCTACATTTTTTTTTTAATCTGTTCTTTCAAAACAGTCTCAGATTTGTGAGTCTTACTTGACTATACAACAATTGCTTAACACACTCCTCTAATAATCTAAGGGCTCTTCTAGTGGTTGTGTGGGAGAGCACCTTAGGCTTATTAAAGTAAGCCCCAGCAAACCAATAAGGATCGTCTGGACTACTTGCATATTGTACCCCTACATTTGCTACACTACATAAATAGCCAGCTTCCAACATGCATGCAAAGTAAATGAGAAGTGAAGTATAACTAGTTACACTCTGGCAAGTTCACTATGAAGAGTACGTCCACTCAGCTTCGGGAGCAGAGATCCGTACCCTCCCCCCCCCCCCCCCCACACTCCAAGTATCAAAACCTCGGTTTTCTCACCATTGAGTGTTAGGATGTAGACCAGCCTTGGATTGATTATGCAAAGTAAAGCTCCTCCAGGTCAGGATGGAGCCCCAAGGATGGATCAAAACTTATCCCTAAGATTTGCGTTGAATATCCTACAAAGGGATCCATAAGACTCCCTGTGAAACAGTATAATTCCATAATTAAAAGCAGCACTTGTTTTTAAGTGTGGGCAGTCTATATGAACAATTGTTACTTACCTGTAAACAGGTGGTTCTCCAGTATTGGTGTCTTTCATAGATTCACATGCTTGAATATTCCCCGTCGTCGGAGTGGGAGTCCCACGGTAAATAAAATAGCAATATATACATATATATATGTAGTAAAATATATACATAAGTAATCATATAATTAGTGCATATAGGTGTAAAACACACATAGTGTACCTATAAGAGAAAAACTCCATAGGAATACAATGGAGAGAGACAAAAGACCTTTGTAGTCTATCTCTGTCATTATGTAAGTCCGAACTCCAGCCAATCAGGCGTCAGCCCCTCTCTAGAACCTTCTCCTCAGAGCTTCTCACCTCAGATTTTCGTAGCACAAGAGTGACTGTAAAGTGCATGAGGAGAAGAGAGCCTCTGAAGGGAGGAGGGAGGGTCGCATGTGAATCTATGAAAGACACCAATACTGGAGAACCACCTGTTTACAGGTAAGTAACAATTGTTCTTCTCCAGTATTAGGGTGTCTTTCATAGATTCACATGCTTGAATATAGAATAGCTAGCAGTAACAATCACCATTGTTTCCATGCCAAATAGATTCAACATATATAGATAATCAATCTTCTATGCATAAAAAACAGTATTGAACAACTGTAACATTGTAAATGCATAATATATATGGAAACAATATGGAGGCGGGAGGAAGAGGCTCACCTTACTTAAAAAGATTGCGCAGCACTGCCTGTCCCACTGCAGCATCCTCCTCGCTTAAAGTTGCCAAGCAGTAGTGCTTAGTAAACGTGTGTCTGGTCGACCACGTAGCTGCTCTGCAGATGTGTTGCAAAGAGACTCCAGCAAATAAGGCAGTAGATGATGACACTGCCCTAGTGGAGTGTGCCCTCACTGGAGACTGCAGAGGTTTATTTGCCCTTTGGTGGCAGAAGACAATAGCTGCCGAGATCCAGCGTGCAATCGTTGGTTTAGTAACCTGACGTCCTTTATGACAGCGTCCATAAGCTATAAAAAGTTGATCGGATTTCCTGAAAGAAGCTGTCTTACTGATGTAGAACTTAAGACACCGCTTGACGTCCAAAGAATGTAATCTTTGTTCTGCAGGTGTCTGAGGATTGGCAAAAAAGGTCTTTAATATTACTGGCTCATTAATGTGAAAGTCAGTAGGCACCTTGGGTAGAAATGATGGATTGGTGCGTAACACTGCAGCATCCGGTTTGAACTGCAGGAACGGAGGTTTGATGGTAAAAGCATGGATGTCACTGACACGACGAGAAGACGTTAGTGCCAGAAGTAGAGCTACTTTCCAAGTGAGATATTTTAGGTCGGCCTTGTGAATGGGCTCAAACGGAGGTCTCATCAATTGTGCCAACACAACGTTGAGGTGCCACAACGGAGGAGGACGCCGAACTGGCGGAAATTTCCGGAATAGGCCCTTAAAGAATTGGCGGATTATTCTTGAGGAACACAGGGAACTTGATCCATCTTGCCGGAAACGGGAAATGGCTGCTAGAAAAACCCTTAGGGTTGCATGCGACAGTCCAGAACTGGCTAGGTGCAAGAAGAATGGTAGCAATTGCTCTGCCGTGGAATGTATCGGATGAACTCCGTTAGCAGCACACCAATGGCAGAATCGTTTCCATTTAAACTTGTACGTCCTGATTGTAGAAGGTGCTCTTGCCTGGGCCAAAATATCCCTACAATCCTGGGGGATGTCTAGGTGGGCGAACTCATGGTGTTCAGGTTCCATGCTGATAAGCTCAGTGAGGAGGGATTTGGATGACAAATTCTCCCTTCGCTCATGGTAAGCAGATCCGTCCGATGTTGCAGGAGGATTGGCTGGCATTGGGACAGGAGGAGCAGTTCTGAGAACCACGCTTGCCGTGGCCAGCGCGGGGCTATTAGGATCAGGTGGCAAGGCTGTCTCCTCATCTTCCAAAGAACCCGAGGTATGAGGGGTATTGGAGGAAAGGCGTACGCAAATAGATTGCACCAGTTTATCAAAAGGGCATTCCCTTGTGATTGCTTGTGGGGATGCCAGCTTGCGTAATTTCGGCATTTCCGGTTCTCCGGCGTGGCAAAGAGATCGAGTTGCGGACGGCCCCATAGTTGGAATATCCTCTCTAGAGTGGGTTGGTGTAACTCCCACTCGTGGGTCGACGAGGAGGACCTGCTCAGGGAATCCGCTAGGACATTGGATACTCCTGGCAGGTGGACTGCCGTAAGCAAGATCTGATGACTGAGAGACCAGTCCCAAATTCTTTGAGCTAGCCTGGAGAGACTTGGGGATCTTGTTCCGCCCTGTTTGTTGACATAGTGCATACAGGTTGTGTTGTCTGTCTGTATTAGCACTGACTCTCCTTGGAGCAAAGGCAGAAACGATTTTAGAGCCAGAAAAATCGCCATGAGCTCCAACCTGTTGATGTGCCAAGATCTTTGATGTGTGGACCATCTTCCCTTCACAGAGAGATCCTCCAAATGAGCGCCCCATCCTTCCAATGAGGCGTCTGTTGTGAGTGTTCTGTCCGGTGGCAGCGACAGAAAGGACCTGCCTTCCGTCAAGTTGGCTGGAATTGCCCACCATGCGAGTGCTGACTTTATCTGATCTGTGACACATATCATGTCGTGGAAAGATCCCGTTACCTGACGCCACTGAGCATCCAGAGCTTCCTGGATAGGACGTGTCCTCAGCCGGCAATGAGGGATCAAGGCAATGGATGATGACGCCATCCCCAGAAATGATTTTAATAGTCTCACAGAAACTGACTCTCTTGATCTGATCAGAGCCACCAGTCGCAGCATCTTTTTGAGACGCTCCTGGGAGAGGAATGCCTTCGCCGACACAGTCTCCAGAGTTGCGCCCAGGAAATCTCTTTGTTGGTACGGATGAAGTTGGGATTTTTCCACATTTACGGATAGGCCTAAAGAGCGAAACACGTTCTGGCACAGAAGAGTGTGTTGTCGCAGGTGAGTGCTTGACTGAGATTTCAGGAGAAAATCGTCCAGGTATGGAAATATTTGCACTCCCTGGAGGCGCAAATACGCTATTACTGGAGCCAGTACCTTCGTGAACACTCGAGGGGCTGAGCGCAGGCCAAATGGTAACACCTTGAATTGGTAATCGTGTTGACCCACTCGAAAACGCAGGAACTTTCGATGCCGCTGTAAAATAGGGATATGAAAATAGGCATCCTGGAGATCTATAGTCGCCAGAAAATCTTCCTGCAAGAGTAAGCGCAAGATGTCTACCAGCGTCATCATACGGAAGGATTGGCTCTTTATATATTTGTTTAGTGCTCTTAGATCGAGGATGGGCCTCCACTCTCCGTTTTTCTTTGTGATCAAAAAGAACCGGGAATAAAAACCTTTTCCCTTCTGAGACACTGGTACCAGTTCTATAGCTCCTTTTTGCCTTAAAAGTCGGACTTGATGCAACAGTTCTTTCATGTGAGCTGGTGGCGGTCCGGAGGGTGGAGTGGGAGGAGGGAATTTGGTGAATTCTAAGGCGTGTCCCTTCTTCACAATGTCCAAAACCCAACGGTCCTTTGAGATGGAGGACCATTGGGAAAAGAACAGAGAGATTCGACCTCCAACCTTGTCTGTCCGGGAAGAGTCACTGTCTCTTTGATGCGGATCCTCTGTATGAGGATTTTCCTCTATATGACTTGGAGGTTTGCTGCCGTGATGTTTGCTGTTGCTGTCCATAAGAGTAACGGTTGGACCCTTGATTGTAAGGTTTGTATTGTTTATTGTCTTTTCGAAAACTTGAGGAGGTGCCGCGTCCGCGTGCACCACGAAAATTACTCCGCTGAAATTGAAGGTTTCCTAGTGATCTAGCTGTTTCAGTGTCTTTCTTTATGGACTGTAGAGCTTCATCGACGTGGCTCCCAAATAAAGACTCGCCGTCATATGCCATGTTTAAGATCATAGACTGAACCTCCTGACGAAAGGATGTAGATTTTAACCATCCTTGCCTACGCAGAACAGCCGCTCCGGCAAGCTGACGGAAACCCATGCAGGCGATGTCCACTGCACAATCGATTATTTCCGCCGATGCCGCTTCTCCCTCTTGGAGCAACTTCATTGCCTCCAGTTTAGATGGCTCTGGTAACTCCTGAACCACATCCGAGATATCAGCCCAAACTTGTCTGTCATATCGTCCCAGGATGGCCAAGGCATTAGCTGCTCTAACCACCGTAGAGGCCATAGAAGAGAATTTACGCCCTATGGCATCCATCCGACGTCCGTCACGATCCGGAGGCGAGGTGATAGAAGATGCCGGATTTTTCGCCTTACGTTGCGCTGCCTGCGTAACGACCGACTCAGGTTTAGCCTGACCCGTGAGGCATGCTGGGGTTCCTATCGGTGCCTTATATTTCTTTTCCAATCGAGGCACCTGAGCTGGCAAGGTATTCGGTGTTTGCATTAATTTCTTGCCTTCTTCCCAAATAAACTCAACTATGGGAATAGCATGAGTCTGTTTGTAGGGTTGATTCTTGAAATCATAAAGGAAGCAATCTTCCTCCCTGCGCTCCGTTGTTAACTTAAAACGGTGTGATGCCCTTTCCATCAGTTGGTGAAAATTGGCTATGTCCACTGGAGGTGAATCCCCTGTTACTATTTGTGAGGGGGATGGTGTTTGCGCCTGGTAATTATCCCACTCCGCCATATCATCATCATTGTCATCTACATCCCCATCATCATCTGGGATTTCACCCTCTTCTGGGTCCTGAGGGCCTTCCTCTACAGGCTCATAATGAGGCAACACCCTTTCCGGAACCTGTCGTGGAGGTACAGGCGGCATCTGTGGAGCAGGATTTACAATAGGTACCGGTGGAATAATTGCTGGAATCACCGGGGTTGACGGAACCTCTGAACGTTGAGGGGATAGAGGGAACCGTTGGTTGTAGTCGTCCAACATGCGTTGGAGATTAGTAATGAGCGACAGAGGAAGAGTCGCAGTTTTATGCTTCGGAGGGGCCTGGTGTATAAATACCGGATCCTCATCGTCACTACTGACATCCTGGCACTTAATAACCAAGTCGGATGGACTTTGTGCCGTTCCGAAAGACTCCGGTAACCCCTCGGATTCCTGATCCGAATCTGTAGCAAATAATGGTGAGGGAGGCTGTGCAACTCCCAAAGGAATATTATGTTCCTGGCTCTCCAAGCCCACAGTAGGAGGTAATGGTGTCCAAGAAACTCCTTCCCTTCTTGTTTTCTGGGTAGTCGCCACACCGCGTATTCGTACCCTTACGAATGTCTGTGGGGATGTACTCGTCGACGGAGCCGTCGTCGAAGGAATGATGGTCGACGGAATTATCGTCGACGACGTCTGTGGCAACAAGATTGCCGTCGTCGGATTCGCCGTCGACGGGGTCGCCGTCGACGAGGTCGCCGTCGACGGAGCCGCCGTCGACGGAGCCACCGTCGACGGAGCTGCTGCCGACGGAGCCGTCGTCGAGGTCTTCGTAGACAAGGCTTTCGTCGACGGAACCACCGTCGACAGTGTCGTCGTCGGGATCTTCTTTTTCTTCGCCGACGGAATGGGCGTCGACGAGCTCGACGACGTCTTCGTCGACGACACAGTCTTCGTCGACGGAACCTTTACCTTCTTCGTCGACGTCGAAGTAATGGGCACAACAGAAGTCACTGCCCTTGAAGAAGTGATGGTAATCGTCGACGAGGATAACGTCGACATAACGCTCGTCGACGACGAAGCAGCTGACGTCGTCGTCGGGGTCACCGTCGACGAGGTAGAAACAGCAGATCTCGTCGTCGGGAGCATCGTCGACGAGGCTGACAAAGTTTTCCCCGAGGAATAGGAAGTAGACGCCTCAGCAGCCTGAGAACAGTGTCCCATAGGCGACAAAGCAGTAGGTGAAACCACAAAGGTGGCAGTTGTCAGAGGCAAAGCCAGCTTCTTTTTCTTCAGGAAAGGAGATGGTAACTCCTGCACACTACTGCGCTTAGAGGCTGGTTGAGAACGACCAGAAAAGAGACTTTCCACATCAGAGGGAGAGTTATCCTTGTCCTTCAGTCTCTGTAGCCATAAAAGCAGGCGGCCTTCTCTGTCCTTTAGAGTTTTTGTAGAAAAAGTTCTACAAAACTTACATTTTGCCACCTCATGGTCAGGATATAAACAGTAAATACACTTACTGTGTGGGTCCTCAGAGAACAAACGCAGTTTTCCACATGAAGAGCATGGTCTAAACAAAGATTTCTTACTAGAAGACATCCTCACTGACAAAACTGAGCAGAGCTCAGGGAGACTCCCTGTCACACGACGTGCGGTAGAAAATCTGAGGTGAGAAGCTCTGAGGAGAAGGTTCTAGAGAGGGGCTGACGCCTGATTGGCTGGAGTTCGGACTTACATAATGACAGAGATAGACTACAAAGGTCTTTTGTCTCTCTCCATTGTATTCCTATGGAGTTTTTCTCTTATAGGTACACTATGTGTGTTTTACACCTATATGCACTAATTATATGATTACTTATGTATATATTTTACTACATATATATATGTATATATTGCTATTTTATTTACCGTGGGACTCCCACTCCGACGACGGGGAATATTCAAGCATGTGAATCTATGAAAGACACCCTAATACTGGAGAACTATATATACACCCCCAGGGACATTTGTAGCTAACCAGTTTTCAGTTGCAAAAATGTTAGGCATGGAGCCTGTTTAGTCAGCATTTCATCCAGATCCTCCAAGACATCTAGAACATACAAAATGATAAATTACTTGGTCAGCTGGGTGAAAGTTTTTTTTAAAAGGGTGACCAGAGACACGCCTAGACTAGAGACATCTTCCCGTAGCAACTGAAGAGCAAATGCGGCCATGGAACCAGTCTCCTACTCTGGAATGAGAGGCACCCACCACATAAGCATGCCCGGATACTCAGACTTGTTGGTAGCCAAGTGACGGTCAGAGGCCATCATTCTGGTCATGTGTTCGCATAGGCAATAAGAAACTGAGGCATGCTGCGACAACCATTTCGTGATTACAGACGGTAGCCAAATGACACAGGAGTCATTTTAGTTGCGTTTGGCATTGGCACACTGATATGCAAATAAGTAACTACGGTGGCTAAATCACAGCAACAATCCTTCAAAATGCCACATGCAACCTTATAAGGTTTCGGTAAATGAAGAGCTGTTGCAAGGTTACCAAGCACGCTCATGAGCATTTGGCACAGGTATACATAACGTGGTGTGTAATATAGGTACGATAGGCAACTAAAGTAACAAAATTAAAACGCCGCATTCAGCCTCAAAAATATCCGAAGTCAGCAAGGTGGTTAAACAATTATTGGAAGATAAACAAGTTGAGTTCACAAAACTCCAATATGGGCGAGCAAGACTTCAGTGTGGATTAGAGTAAAATCCGGGTGAATGCACAAATGTTCCAAGGTTAACAAAGGTATGTCAATTACATGAATACAGATGGCAGCCAAGTAACCCTATAGTGCTGTAATGTTATTCTAATTTGCAAGATCCAGCCTCGTTAAAAGGTCCAGGTAAATGCACAGATGTATCAAGGTTAACAAAAAAGTTAACATTTTACTGATCATTCATTGGTGCTCATATATAGGTGTATTATTCAATCACCATTTCAACACAAAGCAATTGGGTTCTGAGGGACACAGGGCAACCCCATTAATGGAATCAAGAAATCTGGGTCGCCTAGTATTGAACTGCAGTTTGGCAACCTGCCGGTTGACCTGAACACTGCTTTGCCCATTAAAAAAAGTCAGGGCCTCATTGAAGGGCAACAATGCATCAAAACAAGTCAACCCAAACTGCAGAACCATGGAGAATGATTGACCTACAACCCCCTCTCTAGAGGGCAAAACCAAGACTCCCTCCACATCTATTGACCAAAATGAAGGAAGCATTCTTCAGTTGTAGAAACAGGTAAGAGAAACCACCACAAGTATCACATGATATATCAAGCCCACTGGCCTCCTGCAAGTCCATGTAAAAATCAGTGTGGGGTAACTACCTACATTTTCAGCATGGTCCTCTCCAAATGGTGGGACTGATCAGATTCAGAACCACAACAGGTTCAGGAAGTGGCAGTTGAAGTTGCATTTATGTGCCAACCAAGCGCACCATTGGGTTCTCTTAACACTTTACACACCTTCTGAAGCAGAGTTAAATTCACAATGTGCGCCATTATGGATCCCCAATTTGGGACCTTTTTAGATGAAATCCATTCCACAGAAACAAGCAGCAAGAGGTCAGTGAGGAATCTGTAGAGAAGAGTGTCCACCTGAAAGAACATTATCTGTAACAGATACTTACACCCACAGATTCTTCACCTATAGAATCAATACCAAAGCAGCATCTCCATCAGTAGTCTGTTTGTGACTAGACTTGGACCAAACAGTCCTGCCAGACCAAATGACCAAAAGAATAGGTTACTTACCCTACAAGCATCTGTTTCTGGCATGTAGAACTACAGATGAACATGCTTCACATACTCAAGCAATCTAGTGCTTGGTGCAGATGTTTACGTTCTTCGCAGAAGTCTTTCGAGTCACGAGGTCCTTCTCTCGGTAATAGTTTGCATGTGCATAGACTACGTTGCTGGATCAGGGTGAGTAACAATCCGTTCCATGCATGTAGGCTTTAGATACACATTCTTTGCATAGACTAAAGCAAAGCCATACAACCAGTGGACGTAGCAGTTTCAAAAGTTAATAGCACGGCCTGTCCTACATTAGCTTGTTGGGGGGCTAACGCATCCACACAATAGTGTTTTGTAAAGCAAGTACACGGCCTACACCACACGCATTTACCAGTGTCAGCGACGGGAATATTACCCAAAATATATCCGTAGTGTGCTCTAGGAGGTGTAGATAAAGTCCTTTTGGCTTTAATATAGCATGGCTGGATACATTTGACAATCCATCTAGAAAGGTCAGATTTTTAAATAGGTTTCTCTTTGTGAGGGGGAGCAAATTCAATTTTTTTTTTCCCCCCCCAACGAAAATCTTTTGTTCTGTGAATTTAATACATTAACGCTCTTTTAAAATCCAATGTATGAAAAAGCCTGATACAGAATCTAGGAAACGAAAACCGGTAGCTCAGATTGGTAATTATGAAAAGCAGATACTACCTTTGGAAGAAATTTGGGTTGGTTCAAAGAACCACCTTACCCCTGTAAAGCTGGATGAAAGTTTCTTCCAAGGTTAGTGCCCGAACCTCACTCACACGCCTTCCAAGAAAAATTGGAGGGGCCAAATTTTGTAAAGGTTCATAAGGTGGACCCCCCATAAGTCTGGTTATAACATTAAGGTTCCATATAGATGCAGATGGGACCTTTAGTGGAATCACTTTATTACTGGAATTCTGACAAAGGAGTATGGTCTGTTTTGCAGTTAGGTAGCCACCGCTGCAAGGTGTAGACGTATGGAGGTGTAAGCAAGACCTGAGCATGTAGATGCAAGAGATTAATGTTTTGCATAGATGCCTTTAGTGGATCAATAGTTGAATTACAATTGATCACAAACGTTTTCCACTTGGCTGCATAGAAAGCTTGTGGTAGGTTTAGGTGCTCCCTGAATGTTAAAGCATTCTGGTGGCAGATTTAGATATCAAAACTAAGTTCAGGAGACAAAAAAAAAACTAAGTTTAGTTCCTTTGGGTTTCTGATTTAGCCAGTGAGGTGAAGCTTCTCATATGGAACTATTGAAAGTTAGAGTAGTGTTCTGAACCATGGAATGCAAGGCCATGAGGGAGATAGAGTAATGGTGAGGACATCTTCAAGTTTCCGAACCAGAAATAGAGTAGGGAGAGGCGGAAAAGCATAAGCAAATATTCCTGACTAATTAATCCATAAGGCATTGCCTTTGGATAGAGGGTGTGGGAAACTGGAGGCAAAGTTTTGGCTTTTGCTCTGTCGCAAAGTCTATTTGTTGAAACCCCCAATTTGTGAAAGAATGGGCAGGGGACTTGGGAGGTGGCGTTCCCACTCGTGGACTTGTTGCCACATCCTTGGGAGTTCAGCAAAGTTCTCCTTCCCTGGAATGTTCTGCTAGCAGGTGGATTTTGTGATGTATTGCCCAATGCCAAATGGTTTGAGAGGAGCGATAGCTGTAGAGTGCCCCCCCTCCCCCACCCCTTGGCATGGCAGTCAGTCTGTACAGACTAGGACAACCTTAGCTATAGGGTGATAGAAATGCTTCCAGCACTAGGGGAACAGCATAAATCTCTAGGTAGTTGATGTGAAGAGTCTGGTGTTTGATATCCCAGAGACCCTGATCTGTTAGATGGTAGGTGAGCACCCTGTGAGGGATGATCGGCTGTTAGCACGATCTGTAGGACAGGGTCGATAAATGGCAGCCCTTTTGACCAGTTGAGTTTCACCACTGCATTAGAGCAATGGGTGTGGCTGTCTAACACCACTAGATAGTGTAGTTTATCCGGTGATAAGAGTCCAACATGCAAAACATTACTGCAGAGAACACATGTTTAGTCTTGCATGGAACACTAGAGCAATGCATGATGCAATCATCCCTAGAAGTCGCATGATTTAGACTTGGATATGGATTTAAAACTGCGGGAGCAGTGCTTGAAAGCTTTTAATCCTGGCTCCATTTGGAAAGGCTATATCCTATTTGAGTGTGATCATAGCTCTTAGATTTGATTGCAGTTGGGAAGGTTCAACATGGGATTGAAAATTGATTGAATTACATCTGATGAAGATTTATGGTAATATGAGTATTGTTTGCACTGTATTGGCTTAAATAAACCAATCTAGATATGCGAAGAAATTAATTTTATCTTAGATGAGCTGCCACCACTGCTAAGTATTTGGTGAACACTGGTTACAGTATTGACTCAGATTGAGAGGAATTGGTAAGGATTGCCTGCTATAACAAACCAGACGTATTTGATGTGCTAGGTGAATGGGGAGGTGAAAGTATGCATCCTTTAAATCCTTTGCCATCACGAAGTCTCCTTGCTGTAGGAGTGGAAGCACTTACATGTTACCATATGGAGGTGTTCTGATAGTATGTAGAGCTTTAAAATTCTTCGCTCTAAAATAGGCCTTAAAGAGTCGTCCTTTTTGGGAATTAGTGTCAGGAGTTTACTTCCTGTGCTTTCTATGTTCTATTGCACTGGCTCTATAGCCCTTTATTAATAAAGTGTGTATTTCCTGTTAAAGCATTTGTTGATACTCCAGAGAAAACGAGTGCAAGGTGGAATATTTGAAGGCTTGCTGGTGGGCGCTGTGCAATAACCATGTTGAATAGTGTCAAACACCCAGTTGTCTGATGGCGACTGGCAAGTAGGAATAAACTGCTTTAGTCAACCCCTGACAGAGGTAGGATGATCAGGGGAATGAATATAGCGTCACTCTTGCCAGATGGGTCGGTGTGCCTTTACCCAGACCTCTGGAGTGGTTACCCCTATAGCTACCCCTGTAGACTTCTAGGAGAGGTCTTATTTTGTGGCTTGTATGAAGATGGAGGTATCAGTTGAAGTGGTTTTTGAACCTCTAAAAAAAAAAAGCAGCAAAAAGCGTCCATTAGAAGGTGTCTGAAGTGCTCCCATTGATTTACCTACTTTAGCCTTGTTTCATCTTCAAAGGTTTCACCTACGTGGATGAAAGTTTATTAAATTGAATATTTACTAATGTCTATATTTCTTCATTCTCATATGACCGCACCTTCAAATTGAGTTCAGCAAGTCTGCTGTATGATATAAATAAACAGGTTTGGTTTAATAAACATTCTCCATGTATAATAAGAATATAGCCCATACATAAAGAATGCTGTTGAAGGCCAGTCGGGTCATGCATAGTCAGGGTGGCAGGGGGTAGGAACGTTTCTCAGTTTGTCTACAAACTCACTTTGTTAATCTAGCACTAAGGCATGTTTTAGCACACTAATTTACATACAGCACATTTTCCATTAAAATGACCAAAAATTATATATGGAACCTACGGACCTGACCACTCATACAATGGGTCACATTGGGATTCATGCTTGCAAAAAGCAATATCGCATAGCTATATTGCACTCTGGGCAGAGGCTACAACTGTACATCATAAGCAGACATTGCAGTCTTAACAGGCATTACCATTCATCTTACTCATGGCAGCCTACGCCACAAGACTGAGTAGGTTGCAAAATCAGAAAGGATGGGTCCCAGAGTCCACCTTTAGCGCTAAGGAAGGGGCAGCTTACAGATGGGTGTAACAAATTTTATCCAACATTATCCTAAGATACTCAAGTCAGGGCCTCACATAGCAGCAGGGGGCAAAACATCAAAGTCCAGACTGCAGAATAAAGGTTTGCTTTAGTATCCACCACAGGTAATTGTATGTCCAACACCTCCACAGTCCAGTGGAGCAGCAAAAAAGGAGACTGGCACTTTCTTGGTGGAGGGGGGAGGGGGGCGAATTTGATAGTTTAACGAAATGTCAAATCTGCAGGTATTCTTAAGGTCGAAATCTAGGCAGTCATTAGCATTATTGGGAGGGCATTGAGGAGAATCTGTTAGAGCCCTTCACCGCACTGTAAAAAAAAAAAAAAATTACGAAAATGCAGATAAGCCTCCAGAAGAGTAGGAGGGAAATCCTCAATCTGAGACTGCTTTAGAGATTTCATAAAGTGACAGGGAGAATATGCTGAAGCCAGCTCTGGATAAGCTGGTGGAGTAGAGAGATTCCAGAATGAGCACCACTGGAGACAAATCTGGACCACATGAACCAACAAGGCTTGCAGTAGGGAGTGTCTAGGTGCATCTTGGTACCAGGCAGAGGATGAACAGGGAATGCCAAGCAGGGAAAAGCTCAACTGAAGGCACCAGATGCACCACAGAGCCCTGGACACATTTGATTAAATTCGCCATTGGTTTAAACAATTGCATGACCATGAGCCAAGTCGCTCCGCTATAGTTCAGATGTGTCGGTACAACAAACTCCAACTCTCCCCTGGCAACAACAGTGTTTGAAAATACAGTGAGAAACGTGGTCCATCATGTCTGAACTTTTCTCCAACTAGTACCTCCTTGAATAAGATTTGCATACCGCTCAGAGTAGGGGTACGCAAAGTTATCGTGGGCAAGTAAGCTCATAGAATTCAGGAGTGCAAGGCAATAAAAGGCTGCCAGAGCTCAGAATAAGTAGCGCTTTGTGATCCGAGTCAGCCTCATCCCAGTATGTACCAGAGGCGGCAGAGCCAACCCGGGCATGTAGGTATCTGTCCCATTCCCCAGCGTTTTAAGATGTTCCATAAGGCTACTCCCAGAGCTAAACCAATTTGCTGCCCCCTGCAATATTTGAGTGGGAAGGTTAAGGCATTGAGCAAACCCAAAATTGTGTAATCAGGGAACAGCGGTAACTGGTTAAGGAAGAATTTAGACCTAGTCTAATACTAGTGTCCAATAGGTGGTACGTTTCAGGCAATCCCAAAGCAGGTGCAACAGGGTGCAAGGGGAACCACATTCATGTCAACACTGGTGCATGCACAATATTACAATGGTGTAGACGGACTGGTGTGAGTTACCAGTACGTAGCAGAGTGGCAGTTTCAAAACTAGTTGAGTTGTGGGTTGTGTAGCGTGATAGTACACTTCTCCCTATGCTTTTTGGTACACTGAGCAGTTAAGATACACTTCCGTCTCTGGCTTATCAACTTGACCTCAGAAATTGAGGGGCGAAGAAGGTCCTAGAGATTGAAAATAAAGAATTAATCTGATGTCTTGGTTACCAACCACTTTTTATAAGAAGGGAGTGGGCATTGTACCTTCAAATTAGATATTGGTTGATGAATCCTGCAGTTCGCCTGAAGTGGAACGGTTCCGTCTCAGGCATTGCATGGTCAGACTTGAGTTGTTCAAAAGGCAGGGGACCCTCAAACAGGTGGCCTATGGAATGACACCAAACACATGGCCACTGCTTGAGTTCTATGGAATTCAGCCCTGGGGTGTAAGAAGTGTTGCCAACTATTGTGTCAACGGAGAAGGAAACATGGTCAACCCTCTGCACACTCACATGATCCCAGACCTCCGAAGAGGTCTTAGTGATAGAGGATATATAGAGGCTTCTCGGTCGGGCAGTCTTATGGAAGATTCTTTTTTTTGTGCAAGTGTTGCACCGCCACTGCTCAGTCCATAAAGACAGTATTTTTCTGATTCCTCCCGAGACCATATGAGGAAGACTCAAAGTTGCACCGCTTGGTAATAGCATAACAGGTCTGTGATACTCAGGCCCCTTTCACATGGAGGTGTAACACTTCCTTCTAAATACAATATCGGCCTGCATCCCACCCAAAGCGTTTTAATCTAGTTGTTGGGCCTGGACACCAGTAGCAAGTGCAACTAGTTATGCCTGGAAGAGGCATAAGATCTTCAGGACATTCAGGGCAGCCAAACGGCCAAGTCAGGACACCATAAGGTCTCCACCTGGCTAGATCAGTTTTAATCTGCTGGTGCAGGAGCTAAATTAAAGGATGTTGCCTTAGTAGTGGGGGCCAGTTGTATACCCAAATATGGAATAGATTTGCTCGCCCATGGTACTGGGTAATTCTGGGAGGGGCCAGTTGTATCGCTGGCGCAAGATAAAGATTGAGAGTTGTACACATTTACTTGAAACCCCAGCACCTACCCGAAGGACTCTAGTTTGTTGAATCTCGGAGGTGAGGAGGGCTCTTCTAGAATCAAGACATACACATACATACGGATGGTGTGAACTATTCAGTCAAAGGGAGTCCCTTTAATTCCCGGGGTATTGCTGACTGCCATAAAGGCTCCACATCAAGCACAAACAAGGGGGATGAAAGGCTTGTGCCTCTGCATATAGGGAATGAAGCTGAAGTCTGCCCATTCTCCTTAACTTTCAAACAGCTATAGTTGCTGAGGATTCATGAACAAAAGCACAACGTCAAGTGTTTAAGCATGGCCTCTAGATATGGCAAATGGACTCGATCAAACACCTTTTCATCATCTATTGCCAGGAGCATTCAATCCCACTTTTTACATTGGGCTGTTAATTCGGTGTAGAATTAAATTTTTATTATTGCTACATTGGCAATGAGGGACAAATTCCACCTTATCCAGTGCAATAAGGCACGGTAATAGGTGGGTCCCTGTAAAGAGCTTAAAATAAATGTTTTAAAAGGAAAATTGGTCCATCTTAGGTGCTTATCCTTGCCTGGTGTTCGGATGAAGCAGCCTCTAACAGAGGGTGGCATTGAGGATTAGCATCTAAGGACATTGAACAGTAGTGTTTAGAAGGGGGCAAGGTGTTGTGCAGAGGGGTTTATAGAAGATCATAGGGAAGCAGCCGAGACCCGGCAATTTAAGTAGCTTCTGCCTAGCAATGATGGAGATCACCTCTTAAACCCAAATTGGGCAATCAATTTGATGCCTGTGACTACATCAGTTTTGGGGTATGGGCACCCTGAAAAGATGCCTGGGCTGTCTTCAGAAAGGTCCTGTTTTGTATCTGCCAGTAATTCAGCCTGAACTCCAGTGGTCTGTCGCTGTGCTCGCAATCTATTGGCCAGAAGGCGTCCATATCTATCTCCACCAACATAAAAGGAGTGACTTAATTGAAAAGCAGGTATCTCCACTATCAAAATCAATACCTGCCAGTTGTGTCCAGGTAGCCTTCAACTGGCATCAAATCAGAGGAGCCCCAGTGCGTTTATGGATATGCTAGAGTTCCTGGACCTGGTGGGACTGGTACAATCTCTACAGCAGATCAGCTAGGACAAGAGAGCAAGGTCTTGGCCTCCGACTACTCGCCATCTCATCGAGTCCATCGTTTGCATGGTCTTGTGCAGCCACCAGAGTCATGCCACTAATAACACCCTCTTCACATTCATCCGGTGCACCACAGCTTCCAGGTCTGGAGCACACAAACTGGGGCAGATTGCCCTGACTAGCAGCAGTGGATGCAGCATGAAGCAGCATTGGTGACTGAGACAAAGAAACAAGTTTCACTTGTCCACCATCTCGGCCACACCCCCTGGATTTTTTTGATGTTTTTTAAATGAGTTACAGCATGGCGTTTAAAGGTCTCAATCTGCTACAGAGTCCATGATGGCCCAGAAAACTCTTGTGCATCATTTCTGGAGAGGAGATTGGTGCCATATGATGAAACGTTGCATAGTTTGCAAAGAGGAGACAATGGGTAAGGTGTTTAACCTCACTTTGAAGTCCTCCATTTGCATTTGAACTGTCTGCCATCTGTCCAGGATGAAGCTTAAAAACTGGTTCAATCCTCTTCCATAATGTAAAGACTGCCTTCCGGTGCATCTGATACAATTTGTCACTGGACTGAGTCATGTTTGGTGCAGAGGCTCTAAAGATACATGCAGGTATGTAACAAACATCTGCTTTCTTCTAATGCAACCTAGCTTAAACTCAGCATGGTGTGAGTAAATTTCAAAAGAATTTTAGCGGACCACCACAGTAGTACATAAAATAAGCCGTTGTGGAAGTGCGTGACGCCAGGTTGTTGAATTAAGAGTCTGGCCTGGGATTGAGGCAGGTGGCGCCACCCACAGGAGATTTTTGGTATCCAATGTAGTGCCTGGTGAGATTCCAAAGGTGAAGAATCTGCAGCTAGAAGTATCAGAAGAATATTACTCATATGTTAACATTTTGCCCTGTAACATTATGTGAGATAATGCAAGGCCCTTTGCTATCCAAACACCATTAGCAGAATTAAGATGTACCCACTGATGGATTGGCTTTTTGCCTGTTCATTGGCAGCGGCTTTATCCTCAGTCTTGTGGGCCATATTCCTTGCGAAAAACATCTTACAAGCTGTTCCATCTCCCGCTTTATTGGAGGACCCCACACTACAGATTGGCGACTGGGATAACTTATTAGCCCACTAAGTAATGATGCGACACTTAGACTGGTACAGTTTACCACTGCAATTTCAAATGGGTCTACATGCTACGGTTTTTTGGATTGACAACCATTTCTTCCCTTGGAGCACATTGGTGAGGCACCCAATTACTTTTGGAAGAGCGTACCATTCTTAACCCTGCAGTCAACCATTCACTATGCCAGCTTACCTGTCATCGTTGAATCAGCTCTGTGCTATCGCTTCAGTAAGACATTCCTGCTTCCCGACCACAGCACCTGTGCCACTCTGCGTTGGGGATTCTACCATCCCAACTTTCAGCACAAGCCTGCATCACTACATGGTTGCTTGCTTCACGTTTGTGATAAACGGTGATCAACCAGTCTGCACATTGTTATAATTTTTCCTTTATAGCGTGTTTTATTTTAACCAATCACGCTGCGCGGTTATCACTCTTGACTCGTTTTGAATTGTTGATAACTGACATTTTTGCCTGCTTAATTGCAATCTAGCTGCGATTTGCGGTAAGATGGATTTTTGAGCAACTGTTTCCACATATAATATAAAGGCTGTTCCTACCTTAATATTTAGCAACTTCGAAGCACTTATTTTTCTATTTAGTTTATTTTCATCATGGCACGCAGCTTATTCAGTCAGTCATGACCGTTTCTACAGAATCCAGGAAAGCCTCTCATTGAGTGACAGCTATGATATTGCAGCTTTCAGAATTATCTGGGGGCCATTGATGGTAAAATCTTTAATGAAAAGTAGTAAGCTTTGAGTTTACTGGGATACTTAAGGCAATTTATCAAACGTACTAGCCCAAGTTGAATCACTGGTCATACAATTTGTACCTGGAGATGAATATAAAGAAGCTAACGCTTCTGTTTAAAATGGGATTCTGAAATTTGGAATGTTACATGCCAGTTCCTGACATTTAGATCTGGGCAGCTAGTGGAAGTGTCTGCTTTATCCTTACTGTCCTTTAGGTCATTCCTTGTGGAAGAAACTCTACGTCCGAGTTGTTCCAGCTCCCTTTATTGGATGAACACACATTAAACCAACTAAGACTTACTAGGAGAAAGATGCCAAAGTTCACATTGCAAGTGGTCAACTTAAGCTTTCTAGTCGAAAAATCCTTTATCAATTAAGATGTGTCAGCAAAGTAAATACAAACACCACACAATGGGTCAGAAGCTGAATGGTGTATCCGTAGTTTAAAGAGAACACTCGTTATGTCACTCACCAAAACCTTGGTCCTCAAAACTATGCCCTATGGAAAGCCAATCAAGAAATGCAGCAAAACAAGCCAACCAAGGGTTCAAGGGAAGGGACTAAAACCTACTCTGTATTTGAAGGGATACCATGTGGTCCACCAATAAACTAAAGTTACCTATATCCAAATCTAAAAAGGGGGACAGGCCAAAGCATATCCCCAAATCCTACGGACTAACAGTAACACTTAAGTGGGGGAGGGAGTGTAATGTAGCAAATAGGTGCCATGGTTTACAGAGTGGCTACATCCTCAAACAAGTGACTGCTCTTAATGTTAAGCAGCCTCACTAAGCTAGAAGGGAATAAATCCAATGAGGTGCCAATGCTCAAAGCACAATATTAAAAACCATGGGGGTTCACAACACCACACAAACCAATGTTCCATATACTCATCTACAAGTCCGTGAGATCAAGTCTAATGCATGTCAAATTCTCACTTCAGTAGTTGCACTTTGGACTCAAGTCATGTGACAAATTGGAAATGCTGTCAACCTAGTTCAAACTGAACCATGCGAACTACAGCCACTGCATTCCACTCAAATTCACACTGATGAAAACACTAACCTTGGAAATGGTCACACCGTCCTTTAGTGACCGGTGTTGTGCAGACCCCAGTGAAGTCCAGAGAGTTGTCCAGCATAGCATTTATTCTACGGAAGATATCTGCATTACTGCAGGTGGAGAGTGCAGGACTATCAGCAGTGCTCCAGCAATCCTTGCTTCGTGCAAGATCTTCTTTCTGTAGGAAAAGCATAAGTTACTTAAAGGTAAGCAAACAATTCCTGTTACCCACTGCAGAATAGCTATAAAACTGATCTGGCAGTTAAAAGGTAATATTCCAGGTATTAGGTAGATGTCCTAGGCTTGTTAAACGTAAAACAAATAGAAGCATCCAAACTATGCTGGAAGATCCAAATACATGCCACAGCCACTCAACTGCCCAACCTTCGCATCCCATTAGTAAAAAGGAGACCAACAGTGGGGTTTCATAATCAAGGCTGCTTCCTTACTGCATCACCCAACTGAACGTTTCTGCAACAGGGAACCAGTACTATTTGTCTATTACAGCAAGTTTACATTTAATTGCACATGACTTAGCACGAGCTATTAACACTAAAAATTGAGAATGCTACTTAAGGAATCCACTCACTACCCACTTCAATCACAGAACACATGACTTGCAAGGAAAATTACAGTTCCAAATCAAGCACAGACCGCATCTTCCCATGTATTGCTGCCATGACTTCAAACAAGTAGGATCCTGGGGAGGAGCCAAACTGCAGATATTTCCTGGCACCAGCACTATTTGTGCAGAGGGCTATTTCTGAACAGATTTGGCAGGGTTACATTACAGTCTACAACAAGTGACAAGACAAATGGATGAAATTCATATCCGATCTAACAAGCATCAAGCCCAGCCATAAAGTAGTTGGACAGTAACGTTGGCGCACCAAGTTACTGTTCAAGGATACAAAGAAGTTGGACTGATCTAACACCATGCAAGGCACAGAACTACCATCTTCAGCTACCAGCTGCAGTTTGATAGGGATTTAAAAAAAAAAAAAAGTAGGCAGACTGGGCTGGTTAAAAACAAAACGCATTAGCATGTACTCTTACCTGATGGTTTGATTCCAGGCCGTAACTTCCTTCCATAGAAGATTCAAGTGATCCCCGACATGCGGTGGCATGGCTGGAGGGGTCGTCTCGAAAGGGAGGGAGTAGCCCCCATCGGACGATTTGCAGCACCCACCTGTCCGAAGTGATGGAACGCCAGTGGAGCAGGTGATGGCGAACTCTGCCTCCCACTGGCGTGGTATGGGCCTGAAAGCACGGACTAGGAAGGCTTTGAGGCGAATGCTGCTGGGGTGGATGTGGATGGACCGGCACGTTTTCCCCCTGTACCGCCTCGGCGGAATCCACGTCGGATGGTTCTGCGGCCTGAGGCTAGGCGGATGCGAGGGGGCGCCCCTTCCTTGGCCACGAAAGGGGCGAAAAGCAGAAGTGTGCGGCCGCAGGGCTGAGAGGCCCAAGGACTTGGCCGTGGCCCTGGAGTCCTTAGAGCGCTCCAGCGCACTGTCCGCTTTGGCGCCAAAGAGGCGATCGCCATCAAAGGGCATGTCCATGAGGGTGCTCTGGACATCCCTGGAAAAAGACGTGGACCGCAACCAGGCGTGATGACTAAGCGCCACCGTGGACGACATTGCCCTGCCAAGCGAGTCAGTCGTGTCCAAACCACATCGGATGGCATACCGCGCTGCGTCCCGCCCGTCGGCATGAGCCTGGGCGAGCTGTGTCCGGGCCTCCTCCAGACACAGGGGCAGCACGTCCTCCACCGTATCCCACAGAGAGTGGGAACGGTCCAAGAGACAAGCGGTGTTAATAGACCGCAGCCCTAAACTAAGGGAGAACAGCTTTTTGCCAAACTACTCCAGTCTCTTGGATTCCTGATCCAGGGGAGCAGATGGGAAGGAGGTCTGGGAATTAGAGGCCTGGATAACCAGGCTCTCAGGGGTGGGGTGTTGAGACAGAAAAATGGGGTCGCCCGGAGCAGGGCGGTGGGCCACGTTCCGATCCACAGGAGGTTCTGTGGAGGGGTTGGACCAGGTGCCCTTAAAACGTCCATCACTGCTTCGCTAAACGGCAGCAGAGGCTCCGAGGAGCTTGCTGACAGTTGGAGCACTTCAGTGAGGTGGTTAGGCCTCACTGCCAGAGTAGGGAGCTCCAGCCCGAGGGCTTCGGCCGCCTTACGCAACGCCACAGAAAAGGTAACACCTTCCTCCGAAGCCATGGTCGGAGGAGAGATGAAGCAAGTGTCAGGGGAGGTATCAAGTCCACTGGCATCCCCCAGCTCATCTGCCCAGGCCCGTGATAACTGGCTCTAGTGGGCCAGAGGGTCCTCAGACCCCTCCCAGTCGCCCCAGTCATCCGATGTCTGATAAACAGGGGGAATAACTGGAGCCGGACGGAAGATGAAATGGGTCATCCATCGGCGTCTGATGTGGCGCCGGACGGCAATGGGCCCGGACCGGGGAACGGAGTAGTCCGGAGACGGCACCGGGGGGGGAAACCAGTGTCAGCACCAGCGGCGGAGGCATCGTGAGGTCGACCGGCACAGCCTGAGATCCAGGCCTGGATCCCACGGGGACCTGTGGCATCGGGACTGAAGTCGGCACCGGGGCTGGAGCCGCCGGCTCGCTAGGCTGCCCAGTCGAGCCCGCGGGGCCTGAAGGCGTGTCGACGGCAGAGCCAGGCCCCTCATGGCCGAGAGGAAGGCACTGATCTCCGGAGTCACGTCAGTCCCAGGGACCGGTGGGTATGGGACGGACGCAGCTCCTGCGGAGCCGCGGGGGTGTTACCACCCAGACCCTCGACCGAGTCGCGTGACCAGCGAGGGAAGTCTGAAGAGCGAGGCAGTCTCTTGGACTTACCATGCTGCGACTTACCCGAAGACTTGGAACCCACTCCGCGACTGGTCCTTCGACCTCCTCCTGGACGGTGAATGGCGCGGAGCTGAGTGCTGGAGCTCGAGAAGCTTGCGGGACCGCCCCCGCCTAACCTTCGAGGTCAAGGCCTGGCAGTCGAGGCACAACTCCTCATCGTGGTCAGCTCCCAGACAGTAAAGGCACCGGCGATGGTGGTCCATTACCGACAGTCGGTGACAGGAGTCATGGACTTTAACCCAGGCATCCTACCGGCACCAGTTCGAGTCGACGAGTAGAATAAAGAGTCCAAAAAGTTAGTCAAAAAATGACTTAAGGGGTAAGCTCTTCCTGGATCGGCGCTATCTGGCGCGGAAAAAAGAAGAACTGACGTCAGCGCGCGAGGGCGGCGTCTAAGTACTCAGACGAGGTCATTCCGGCGCACGACTGATGTGGAGCTGCGGACGGCACCTGGCAACGCGCAAGGGGTATTGCGGACGAAAAATCTTTCTGGATCCAGCCGGACGCCTGGGGATATTCTAAGGTGAGGAATCTAACGTGTTTCTTTCAGATTCAGTCTGCCCACTGGCGTTTGAGGGACCTGAAAGGACTGACTAGGACGGCTTTGCAGTGGATGCTGCGGGATTGGAGGTGGACTGACCCGCCCGCTGCCCCACTGATCCGCCTCGATGGTTCCCACGTCTCCGCAGAGGAAGTTGCTGCGCCGGCCTGTGGCCCTGTGAATGGCCGAAGGCGGAGGAGGCAGAGTGGACAGCAGGCCTAAGGACTTGGCCGTATCCTGCGAGTACTTAATGCACTCCAGCACACTGCCTTATTGCCAAAAAGGCAAATGCCATCAAAGGGCATGTCCATTGGGGTATTCTGGGCATCCCCCAAAAAGCCGGTTGTCCTCAGCCAGGCATAGCGCCTAAGCGCCACCGTCATGGAAATCGCCCTGCCCAGCGAGTCGGCAGTGTCAAGCCCACTACGAATGGTGAACTTAGCTGCGTCTCTCCCAGCAGCAACAGCCTGGGCGAGTACTATCTGGACCTCCTCCAGACAGCACCTTCGCAACCATGTCCCACACAGAGTGGGAATAATGGCCCAAGAGGCAAGCGGTGTTCACCAACCACAGCCCTAAGCTGGCAGATGAACAGCTTCTTGCCAAGCTGGTCCAGCTTCTTGGATTCCCTATCTGGAGGTGCAGAAGGGAACGTGCTTTGGGATAACAAAGCTCTCAGGAGTGGGGTGTTGGGAGATGAAGAGGGGAATCGCCCGGAGCCGGGCAATGGCGTCGGGCCATGTTCCTGTCCACAAAAGCTCCTGTGTTGTGCCTGGACCAGGTGCCCAAATGAACATCAGAAAGTGCGTCATTAAAGGGCAGCAAGGGCTCTGAAGAGGTTGCTGCTGGCTGGAGCACTTCTGTCGGGAGGTTTGTCCCGACAGCCACTGTAGGGAGTTCAAGGTGGAGGGCCTCGGCTGCCCTACGCAACACCACTGCGTAACTGGCTCCCTCCTCCGTAGCCACGGTAGGAGGAGACAGCATGCCAAGGTCAGGCAAGGTGTCAAGACCACTGCCTCCCCCCCCCCCCCCCCAAATACTCTGCCCAGTCCGGATCATAAGCTCAGTCCTGTGCGAGAGGGTCCTCAGACCCCTCCCAGTCCTCCCCTTCCTCCAACGTCTGTGGAGCAGGCTGCAAATATGGAAGACTGACATAGGGAACAAATCTCATCTGTGTCGGAAGTGGCACCGACCAACGTCGATCCGGTGCAGTATCCGGTTCAGGGCTGAAGCCGGGGAGGACGTCGTCCCGAAGAGCGGGCGACACTGGAGGCAGTGCCGGTGGGGGTCGACATTGGTGGAGGCGTAAACAGGTCAACTGGTGTCCGATCCTGGATCCCATGGGGGGGGGCCTGTGGACTCCGGAGCGATGGAATATGACCCCGACTGACCCCGACCGACTCCCCCGTCCCCCCACCCCCCCAGTTGGGCCTGCGGGGCCAAGCAGCACACCAGGGGTTCAGAAGACCGTGTCGGGCAATGGCAGCAAGAAAATCTTGCACCTGGCAGGAAATGCAGCTGGACCCGGAAAGGGTGGGTAGGCCGGTGGAGACTTCGTAGGCTCCGCTGGAGCCGTGGGGTTGGCTGTTAAAACTTGTATTTCAATCTATGACTCATTATTCTAAATTCACTCATTTCATTGGATTGTATTCTATGGGCTCCACCAGCATCTCAATTTATTATAATTTGTGGAGAGGTCATATATAAAACAAGGAAATTGTTGTATTCATTTATTTTCCAGCCGTGAGGAAGTCGCGGGCACTCCCGGGCGACGAAACACGTGTTGGCTGGACCAAAGAAAATAACGACAAGAAATGAAAGGAAATATTAAGAAACTTGTGTATTTGTGGATAACACACCAGTGTATAATTTATAGGTGTGCTTGGGTTCTGTTATACATAATCTAAATACATATTTAAAACAGACATACCAGGTCACTCACTGGAAAGGCAAATATTCATAGGCTGCATTTGTACAAGTTGTGCCGCTCACCACTGTATCCAACCTTTAATAGCGGGTACAGAATGTTATTCACACTATGTCCAGAATAACCTAAAACCAATAAAATAGATTCAGATAAAAAAAGGTATGCTGTGCGATGTGGCACAAACTTCCAGGTTTTAGAAATCAGAACCTGATTGAAGGTTCTCCCCACATTAACAATCACTTTAACATCTCCAGAAGGTGGGGATTGAGCAAGGGACTGGAAAATACTTTGCCAGACCGAGCCAACCTGAAGACGCCAACAGCAGACCAGCCCTGAAGAGACTGAAAATTAGGTAGTGCACCCCTTGATCAAACCTGCCTTCTGGTGAGGCAATGCGGGCTGACTGACAAAGTCCCCGCAGGGGACCCTCATAAGAGGGCGGCCCTTTAGTGCCACAAGATGGCACACTGGGCAGCCTAGTGGAATCCAGAGACCGCTTTTGGGGTCCCGTGCATCACTTCTGGCCGGGGTTCAGGGAGAGGTATAAATTCCTCCCCCGCCCCCCTGGCAGCCTCTTTGTCCCCTCGCCCTGACGCAGACTCGGTTGTGTCCCCTGAGCTGCTGCATCTCCAGTGCGGTGAGTGCAAAACAACCTACCCCCCTCCCGCCCGGTCTCCCAAGTCCTGTGTAGTACCTTGGGCTGAACGGCGCGGCGGCCCGTGGAGGGGGGGGCTGCAGGGTGGAGAGGTGGAGAAAGAGGGTCAGGGGAACCTCGGCGTCACGTCCTCAAGAAATTGGACGTTCAGGGTACAGCCTGGATAGTACTTGGATGGGAGGCCTGAATGGGAATACCAGGATGCGGCAGCCTTTGCAACGAGTTCAGGGCAACTTTTGCGGGCAAAATAGGATCTTAAGGCAGGCAGCGCGGTATTACTGGGGTTTCCCCTATTTTTTTTTTTTAAATGTGAATTTTGCAATTTTAGCGAATGTGGAAAGCAGTTATTTAAAAAAAAAAATAGGAAGCATATGATAAAGTTAGTTTTAGAGCCAACGCGCAGTGTGGTCCTCAGCGTGCCCACTCATCCGACAGGCAGGGCTCCACGCCACCCGTACGTGTGCGACAAACAATCCCTACGTGGCCTCGCTGGCATCTGGGGGATATTTACCAGACTTTAGAGGCAATTCCTGCGCGCACGCCGTGTCCTCCTGAATCATGCAAGATGCGTCAGGGCTCTCATTTTTTCCGGCTCCAGAATGGCACAATTAGGTATTATCGACAGGGTTCTAGATTTCTGGTATTCCATGAGACACAGTCATTTATGCCCCACGACCGTGAGCTGGCAGATGGGAGGACGTCTAAGGCATTTGCCAGGTCCAAGTTCAGATTGCACTTCACAAAACTGGACACATGAAAGCCTTACTGCAATCATGCGAGATCAATTATGGTTACAGTTTTATATCCGAGTGATATCGCACCTTGTTGCTGATAACACCTGTTGCCGTAGCGCGTGTGGTCTGAGATACTGGTTTGTATGCTAGTAAAATGCAGTGGAAAACAAGTCTTCCAAGGGGGTACATTCATTGGGGAAATTGCTCACATGTCTAGTCTCCATTTATACGGATTGTCGCAGTTTTGAGACTCCGTGTAGTAGCTGTGTGTTAAGGCACCGACAGTTAGCCTTGAATGCACTGTTAAATGCCGTAGTGATTGGTAGTTTAAAAGTCGCGGTTATGCGAGTCTGGTTCGATGGTTATGTACCCTCTTGGGCACAGGGATGTTTCCCAAAACAATACTTACATGTTTTAAGATGCAAAAGAGAAAGGGAGAAGTTTTTACCTGCGGGACTTCGGTATTATTCCCAGCAGAATAATGCGGCTACAGTATAGATTTGGAAACATCCTGTGTCATAAAGTCAAATCGGAACTGTTGACTAGTTCTGGGAATCCAGCCGCAAGTCCCAGCGTTGGCTTGACACACTTTATTCTAGGCAATGCGCTTAAGCTCCCTGTGTCTATAGAATGAGTCAATCTGACCTTGTGTCATGTAACTTATGCACATGTAAAGCGCTCCAATGCACATGGGCCGATCAAGCACTTCCGGTATTAGCATAGCACGGAAGTTATGGGCCCTGGTGCAAACAAGGAATATGGCCCCTGTATTAGCTGTTAGGGTAGTAAACTCCAGCATTCACTAGGGGGCAAGGGACACTGCAGGGCGCTGGGCTCCGGTGCCACTGCACCTGCTACACAAAAGGTAATGGGTATTGTAGCAGGCTACAATAGAGATGCATGTATTGTAATTGCAGTTTTATAGCGTTTACTACCTCAGGTGAGGCGTCAATGCGCTCTTCAGTGAGTAGCACACTACTCCGGAACCAAATGGGATTATCGGTGGTAACATCTTACTTTAAGTATAGAAGACCGATGGAGTAAAGCTTTGTGACGATTCACATCTAAATTTCTCCAATATGATGGTGACGGCACATACATTCAGGATAGCAGATGGTTCTATTATTTTGCAGAACAAAATACAGTCTGATCTAACAGCATATCAGCTAGCAGCTGAGATGTGGACGGTCTCTTGCAACTCACATAAGTTATGAAATGTAGATCCCTCTTATAAAATAAGATTGTATTGAAAACAACGGACATTAATATGCAAGTCTTTTAAAGCTACTGACACCTAGGCAGCTCAGATAAATACTGTATCATAAAGTCGGCAGACCTCTGAATGTTCTACAATCTCCTTTTCAACCGGAAGGCATGGCCCCACAGACAGAGCACTAAACTACAGCTAGCATTCCCGGTTTGATACATAGCCATGAAATCTGAGCAAGGAGGAGAGAAGATTTGGACTTTAAGTATGATGAAGGAAAGTTCATTGAATTCCTGAGGCCTGACATTTTGATCGGGTTAGTACATTTTAACCCATGCTTCCTCAAACGTGTTCACATTGTGTGGAAAAATACGAGTTGATAACATATTGGCCCAGTACACAGAAAGAGGCTTTGAGGCTTCGTGTCTAGGCTATGATGATTCAATCTAGTAGGCAGTGCTAGGCAGCAATCTAAAACCTGTGGAGATAAGTGGACCCTTACTTTATCTCCGACGGGTACTTGATCTTGGAATTCCAAAAGGAAAGTTCATGCGTCTCAGCTTCCTTGGAGTTTCTAATCTATGCCTAGAGGCATGCAATCAAGAAGAATGCATGAAAAACAGATGCATAACTCAGTGGCTGTGTAGAAAGACATCCACACCCTAGTCTGAGCACAACCACGGGAATAAGACTGATTTCACCATGGGGCAATAAGGTTCTATTCTGTAGACATCTCATTTAGTGTTCATTATTCCAATTACAGCCCTGTGAAGCACCGTCACCCCGGCACTTAGGGGAACAGCAGCCCAATTCAACACCATAATTTTGAGACTCCGGAGTACTCATTTTCCAGAGTAATCGGGCAGTCCAGACACAAATTTTGGAACTTCCGCATGGTTTATGAGAAACCAGATTTTAAATATCACACTGTTTGTATTTACAATTGTGATTTAATGTTTATACCTTCTTTTAGTCCACTAAAGACTTCGAGTCATTGCACTTTTACATGGATTGTAGGGGAGGGAGGTGGTGGATTGGCCTGAGCTGCCACAAGATCTACCACAAGAACTGCAAATTACATACATCCTCCAGTACCTCCAAGATACAGGCACGCCCAGTTCACGCACTTCCTGTGGAGGGCTAGCAAGTCCGGAGGATACAAAGCGAACCAGGGCGTGGTGGTTTAAGTACCAAAGGTCAATGTTGGTCAGCAGGTAGGGTTACTTCAGAGGGTTACTTTGGATAGGAATACAGCAAGTAAGCAGGAGGGGCTGGGTAAGGATCACCCCACAGGGGGTGCAGTGACTGCAAAAGTGGGCTCATTACGCACCTCTATCCAGTTTGTCGCCATTCAGGAGTTATTCATGTTACAGGATGCTTCGGTTAAACATTCCCTGCCTGAACAACCATAGATACGTGGGGAGAGGAAGCAGACTTCTAGCAGGGGGGCTGCTGTCCCACAGTGGGGGGGGGGGGGGGGGGAAGCAAGGTGTTTATAGCACTATTGGCTACAATGTTAATCAATAGTGGCAGGGCCACCAGTCAAGCGAAGCTAGGTATCTGGAATGATCGTGCTCCCCGGTCCCCACCCACAGGTCCACACCAGGGTTCTCACTGGCAGAAGTTTGTATGTGCATGACTTGCACGAGGAAGAGATATCAGTCTGGGATCACAGCTGTTATATTCGCAGGCAGAAGGTGAGGGTGTAGCACGCATTATGGCCATGTTATGTAGCAAGTCTAGAGGTATTTATCTATAGGTCTCAAATTTTACTAGTACATTTCTGAGGGTGTACTTGCATTTGGCAAAGAGATCGCAGGGTAATCCCCAGGTCATAGATACTCAACAAAAAAAAACACTAGGGTATGTGCCTGCTGATAACCCCATTAATAATGGGGAGTGCATCAGTAACTAGCTCAATCTTTTACTCTGAGTGTGATAAAATTAGTAACAGTAAGTTGCATTACAATTTTCTGCTTTTATTAAATAGCAAATTATGATTGTACGGAGTTTTGTATGCACAGTTATTAGTTGAAGGCTTCCACTACACAGGCACATCATATATTGGGCAAACAGGACACATGCTAGATGTTCCACTTATACCCTTATGACAGGTAAACACACATGGTCAGCTATGTTAACAGGACACTGGCAGCAGTGAATGCCGCCAAGCTGCAAGGAGTTGAAGGATAAATAGGACTGGCAGGTCCTGCTGGCCCCTGCAGTCAGGGTGCTTTCTATGGGCATAGGAGGGGTCTTGCCAAAGAACTGGAATGCTTTACCTGCGGGGAGTTGTGGTGGTTGCAACATAAGGGTCACAGGGTCTCCCCTGGGACCAATCATCCTAAATCAGGAGGTCACCGTTAGATTTTAACAGGTCTAATGAGCAGGTCATTTTTCTAGCCAGGCATTTGCAGATGCTGCCAGCTAACTTGTGGGTTGCGGTGCAATAAGCGGAGAGGAACATGGGGTCAGAGCATATTTGGCTACAATGAATGAAGGATGGTTTTGGCGTTCACACTGCTCAAGAAGGGCCAAGTATTCTTTCATGTTGTTCCCCCTCTTACACGGCAGGTACAAGAGGACACCCATGCTTATGTCGCATATCCCATGGCACGATAGTCACCAAAAGGGGTGAATGGCCATTGACAGGCCTCGCCAGGACAGGGACAGCCACTCACACTAACTGGAGCCTCTAAGGAAGATAAATGTTGGACACAGACTGGGGTGTGTTGGGCCCAAAACCCTTCACCAAAGCTACAGGGGGGGGGCATCAGGCTGTCAGGTGTCTTTGAGGGACGGGCAAGGGCATTAAAGGGCCGTAGTGCGTGACACAGCATTTGCAGGGATACAGAAGGGTCCCAGCGGGTCCACCAAAGGGACCACAGCAAAACATGTGACACAGAATCTTGTAGTCAGACACCATTACTGGTTTAAGTATCAAGGGTCACAGGTGCATAGCAGGCACCGGGCATCTGTGACCGTTCGAAGGTTCAGCAAGCAGGGTAGGCTGCGCAAGTTGTCACTTCACAAAAGGGTGCAGTGTCTAACGGGCACCATACACTTATTCCCTCAAACCTGGTGACACCATTACTATGTTCGCCAGGGATCAATCGAAAAGAACTATGAAATTGTCTGGTCTATGTGGCGATGTAATGCACTCTAGAAGACCATGAAGAACACACTGTGCAAATTAGCAACCAGTTGGGGACAGGTGAACTTGTGGTCTGAAATTACCCCCCAGCTCCTGTGCCATGGAGCTCGGCTGGGGGAGGCGATTGAGCCAGCGTGCAGGAGGGTCATCAGCGTATGCGTTAATTCACAGAGAAGAGGGGATTTGGCTTCCTTAGACAGGGGTTGCTACACGCCAAATTCACAGGGTGCTTTAAGGACGATGGGGGACATCAGTTTAGCACGGACCCGTTCTTGCTGGTTAGGGGGAGAGGCAATATAAATAGCTAAAGATAAGGCCGCTCCTTTGGGCAAAAGGACACTGTTACAAAACATGAAGGCCACAATTTGCAATTCAAGCAACCAGTTATGGACATGTGAACTGTGGTGGTCAGATCACTCCCCGGCTCCTGCGGCAGGGATCCCATTCAGGGGAAGCAATGGAGGCTGCACACAGGACAGTCAACTGCGCGATGCGGAAATTCACCGAACAAATGGGGTTTGGATTCATAAGACATGGTTTGCTTCATGCAAAATCCACAGGGTGTTTCAAGGATGATGGGATACATCTCTCCGGAATGGGCATGGACTTGTTCCACCTGGACCTAGGGGAGGCCCTGGAAATAGCGGGATGTAAGTAGGAGCCAAGGCCTTGGTTTGGGGGGGGGGCCTGGCTGCTGTGGCGGAGTTACATGGCGATCCAGAGGCGGAAAGGTACTCAGGGGTACCCTCTTCAGGAGCAGAAAGGTTGCAGAGGCCGAATATGCCCAGGAAGTCTGTGCGGTGGATCCTGGGGTGCGACGACCCCCATCCGTCCTACGGGCGGTTGGAAACCTGTACAACCGGGGGGGGTCGCTTGAACGCTCCACCCCTCGTATGGGGGGGCGTGAGTTATATGGTGGACCAATGTTTCACTGGAAGTGGGAGGGGCTATCCCCTCACCACAACCGCTAAGCACCGATTGGCTAAGACCACGATGCAAGTTGGCCCATCAGGTGGTAGGCCGTGAGGGGCGGCTTGCCTTTGGATCGCCTGTAAGATAACCCACCATGTGTGCATATTTGGTATGCTAATAAACCTGCAGCAATTTTCTCCACCAAAGAGTTGTCTTGTCTGCTTACTTATGCTACCTGTATGTTGCTGCGGGAGGGCTGGTGAGTGTGGCCGATATTGGCACTAATAAGCCCACAGGAACATGTGAAAGGGGTGCTGGGAAATCTAAGTTTACTAAAACTGTGCAGAGAAAAATACTGAAAGGTGGATACAGAACCGCAAGCTCCTCACACCAAAAAAATATCTATGCAATAAACACCACAAAGACTCAGGCAAGCCGGGAAATTGTGGTGCTCCGCTTTTTCATATTCCGTTATCACTCCAACTGCCTCAGAGGGAGGGGTTAGAGAAACCAAGTCTGGTGAACACCTGGCTGCAATAGTGACACGAAATAAGGCAGGCCTACCCAGTTTTCTGGAAGCTTTGTGTATCGCAAAATGATGCTCACTGATGTCAAAGGGAAAGTAACATTCCCAAACGTAAAGTGAATGTTTTGGTAACCGTATCAAGTGGGTCGATGACAACTCCGCAATATGAACTTCACCAATAAGCCTCTGGAGAAACAGATCAGCAGGCATTTAGTTGCCGACTACACAAATGGTTTAGCAGTTTCCTGATAGTCAAGTGTAGTATCCGTTCTGCTAGTTAAGACACTAACAAAATACGAGGCTGCTCGAGAGAAATTTAGAAAGGCGGCTAACCTAGATAAGATGGCGGATGCTTGATCACCGAGCTCCGCGCCGGCCCGCATGAATACTGCAAGTAACGTGCATCCCAGGGGGCCATCTTCAACAACGATGAATCCGCGGGGAGCTGGCACCCTTGGGTAGTGTAACAAGCATCTCGCCCTCTGAGCAGCCGGAATCGGCCACGGAGGCGGCTAGTGTCACTGCTAGGCCACGGGGCTTCCAGCGAAGTCTGGTAGGTCCAGCTGTTATGCAAACCGGGAGGTACAGCGAAGCTACGACGTAGCGGTACCGAGGGTCCCCGCACCTGTGAGGCAGAAGATAGTGGGCCCGTGCGCTTGGCCGACCGGTGGCTTACTGGGGCACTGAGAACGCGATTGGTCCCGGCCAACGTGGGTACGACGAGGCTTGCGATTATGGCGCCCGCCCCAACAGGTGCCAGAAACCCGGGGAAGTGCGCGGCAGCAACACTGAAGGAGGGGCCTCAGCGCGGCAGAGTTATATGCTCTGCCCCGCCCCTTGCGAATAGGAAAAGAGACTGCTAGAAGCCCTGCAATACTACGAGGGACCCCTGAGGAGGCGCGGGGCCCCCACCTTTGCCCGCGGAGGGCTCGGGGGACTGAAACAGCGAGCGGCGGCCGCCATCTTACTTTGCAGGGTGCACACTGGCGCCCAATTTGGCGACTTGGGCCTGCTGTCCGGGAACTGACTGCGACAGAACAGAGAAGATCAAGCATTTGAAATGCAATAGGTCTCGCAACTGCGAGATTGAGCTATTGGCATTGTAAATGGCAATGCCTTTTATTTATATTTAAATAAGGCATTGTAGTTTCCAATACCAATATGTCAGTTTCTAAAATGCGAGACCCATTGCATGGCAAATGCTTGTTTACTTATGTAACCCAGTATTCAATCTTCGTTGATGGACATAGTAATTTTTAAGTCATGTTAGCACCACAAACTTTTCTTTTGACTTTGTTTTGCAAAGCGTCCTGTAAACTTTCAAACGACCACTCACAGCAAGATGCCATCTAAAGACCAATTTGCCAGGACGAGCCGAATGCTCAACTGTTTAGCAGAGGCTATTTGAGGACCAGGTGTAGTTTTCATACTGCCAAAATGGTCGCTTGAAGTGTGGGTTCCCACAAGCTTCAGAATCAGGACCTAGGAACATCCAACACCTTCAGATATGTTAAAGACAGGGCTGGACTGGCTACCAGGCGTTTGTGTGCTGCCAAGCTGGGGGCTGATTTCACTGCATGCGGTGGGGGCCGATTTCATTGATTGCAGTGATCGAAGTGGGCGGGATCAGCTGGGCACAGCATGCCCCTACTACTTAAATTCAATCGATTCCGTACCCCTACTTTGTTTAAAAGGGGTCCCAGGACGGATGAAATAGCCTACAGATAAGTGTGAGCAGAGAAGGAAAAAGACTGGCTTTTCCTTCATGCCCAGAGAAGACCAGGACAGTGCCCCCTTCTGCTTTGCTGCTGTCAGCTGCTTCCTATTCCATCTCTAGCTGTCTCGCTCCTCACTTACTGAAAACCGTGACTTCACGGTTCTCACCGTCTTACCTCTGCTCGTTTATTTGTTCCCCTGTGAAATGGATCCAAAAAAGAAACACTTGCTGCAAAGGTATTTTTTTATTCTAAAGTGCAGCTTCTGGATGGAAAGATAAAAGTTTCAATATCTGAAAAATAAATAAAGCAAGACTAAATTGTCGCAAAGTGGCCAGATTAGGTGTGAAGAAGAAAACCAAACATTAGCGCCACTTTATAATTTGCCAGTGAAGCGCTACTTTGGTTTACTCCTTTCTTTGAACATGGATTTCCACAGGTGGGGTAAGTGCACCATTCCTGGGGGTGCTACATTTCCTGGCTAATGTGTTCAGGGATGTGGTCTTTTTAAACCATACTGCTCACGCTCTGTAATGATAGAAGCAATGGGCATTAACACGGGTCCCTTCCGGGCCCTGTAGTCACGTCCTTAACTTTTCAGGCAAAAACACCAATTGATTTATGAATAATGAGTATATAAAAGCATTAAGCTAAACAAGTTCCTGCTTACATTTTCACATGCTTTACTTAATTTTGCATTCCATTGAGTTTTTTTTCCAGGATATGGTTACTTTCCTTTTGGGCAGCATATTGCTCTTGTCTAGTGCGCAATTTGAATTGAGTCGCTTCCAGGTGTTTATACCGGGGCACAATTGGGTTTCAGTTGAAGGCAGTGCGAGTTTCTCTCAATGGGGCAGTATGATGTTCGGGGGGCAGTGGGGCGCGTGGAGGATGTGGCACTATGGTCAGAGCTGCCAACTTTGTAACTGGGGAACCAGGTTCAGCCTTCATGGACAGTCCAGACCACTAAGAGCTCATTCCCATGCTAGACCTTAGAAGGCCCACAGGACTGGATACCCGGGTGTCTTAGCACAAGCAGGTGAACCCTAGCGGTGGCAAGTGTGGGTTCACCTTGAAGGCCTGTCCACCACAATCTATACTCAAGTTCTCCTCCAGTCTTGTAGGCAGGCCTATGAAGTAGCACATCCTAGAGCAACAGTGACCCTGTCACAGGACATTTGAGCAGGGCGGCTCTAGGACTGTACAAGCGTACCGGGCGCGGACTGCAGGTGGGGCCATCATGTTTGCAAGTATATTATGGTTTAAAATGCACTTGCTGCCTCCTTCCTGGTCTCCAGCAATGTGCAACAATAAAAATGCCATAACTCCGGTGATTGTTCTTCTAGATAGGTCAGAGTTGTCTAGTGAAGTTTTGACTTGTGGAAAGGTAGCGCAAAGGCATGTGCCTGCTGCAAAGGACATGTAACATTCAGATCACAAAGTGCACACAATGTAAATAGGTCTGTGGGTTACTGCTTTTATCAGCGAGATCCTTTTGTTATTTGCAGTTTATACGTTAAAATATGCATAGAACAGTGAGCTATTAACAGTCATCTAAGAGCTGCATGCAAACTGCAAGGTATAAATTAGACTGTTATGTCCCACCCCCGGTCCGATTATCCTAATGTTGCAAAAAGTGTTCATTTGGATGTCAATTCTGATTATTAAAGAGAACCCCCTACCATGGTATTTTGTTTTAAATTCTCAAGTTGTGTTTCTCCAGACCAATCACTATTAAACTATACTGCTGCTAGTATGGTGGTCATGGGAATCCTACACCTTGTGGTCCTTAGTCTTATGTAAAATTTCCTATACAGTGATTTACACACATGATTCTCTGCGTCATGTGTGTGATGTAAAGTGCTGACACCCTACACTGGTTTCAGAGGCGCTGTAAAGCAAACTAATTGCATGAGAGAGACAGTGGTTATGGAGACTTGAGGGGCACTGTTAAATGGTGGCAGTGAGGGAATCCGTGGCGGAGGTGGTCATTGGGGCACCAACAAACTTTGTTGAACAGGGCGCTGCCAGTGCTAAAGCCGGCCAGTCTGTTTCACCCATTGGTACCTCCATTGGCCTGGTTTCAGCAGTAGGAGCTGAAATTTACCAGGGATCGACAATGCAGGATTTGCATGCACACCAAACTAAGGGGCATATGTACAAGCCCCTATCTCCACCACAAAGTCACTTTTTCCGACGTTGTGGTGGAGATAAGTGCTTCCCCTTATTTACAAGGCAGCGTTAAGCCACTTAATGTGGCTTAATGCCGCCTTGTAAACATGGCCCCCTTTCATGTAATGGTTAAAGTGAAAAGGGTGGGCAGTGAATGTTGCGGTGGGCGTTCCATCGCATCACCCACTGATTGACGCTGCCCTCTATGTACAAGGGCAGCGTGAATAGGAGGCAGCGGCAAAATTAAGACCAATGGAAACCTGGTCTTAACTTGGTGAAACTAGGAGAAATGCTTTATTTCTCCTAGTTTGCTTTTTTCCATGTGTGCTGCACACATGGAAAAATAAATGCCATGGATTGTTCATGTACAGGAAGGTTCCCATGTTTGGTTACTTTTCGTTTTGTTGCAGCTGCTCTTGGAGGGAACAGAAACTAGCATTAATTTCATTTTTTCTTGACAAACAACCCTGAATGGTTTTTTGAAACCCGTATTGCTTTGGGAATTTTTCTGATCTTGAAATGTGGATGAAACATGGACTTGTTTTGACGCTTACTAAGATGTTAGTGAGCATTGAAGATGTGTACACATTTATTTTAACATTATGATATTGGAATTTGTTCAATTTCCTGTTTAAACAATGAAATGATGCAATACAATGTATTGAAAAAGAACTGTTAATTGATCACATTGTCTCAAGTTTTTGTAACAGTTTTATAACTAATTGATTAATCGATATTGAAACACAGGGACTTTAGTTGTGCATCTCAGACCTGGGTAACTCCAGGCCTCGCAATAGTTTATTCCCAGGTGTTCGGGCGGTACCCCTTAGTGAGGTAGCACGCAGACCTCACTAAACACACCATTAAGCCTTTTGAGTACACAAGATAATCGCACATTAACTAGGTGTGCAGGCCCATTCTTACACATAGTATCTTAACAGGTAAGCCCTCATTCAGCCACTTCACTTGTACATATCCCTCTAAATTTGCAAACCACAGTCTCTCTGCTTCATGCACAAGCACTTTTAACATGCTGCCTGCTTTGGGGCCATTGGCATTATGCAGTAATGGAGGAAAAAATGATGCCACAACATTGGCTGAATTATGCAGGAAAAAGGCTGCAGCGTAATGCAATATATGAACAAATGTTACTTACCTGTAAACTGTGGTTCTCCAGTATTGGTGTCTTTCATAGATTCACATGCTTGAATATTCCCAGTCGAAGTGGGAATCCCACGGTATATAAAAAGCAATAAGTGTCATGTATATACATACATGATAGCATATACATATCCAAATAAACTATACAATTCAAAATAACACATCAAGTGAAAATACCATAGGATCGTATTGACACATAGGAAAGCATTGAGAAAAAGAATCACTTTACTGACATACCCTTGTCGTTTTATAATCCTAACTATAGCCAATCAGGTGCAAGCACCCTCTAGAACCTTCTCCTCAGAGGCTCAGGCCCTCAGATTTTCGTAGCACAAGAGTGACAAAAGAGTGAGGAGAAGAGAGCCTCTGAGGGGAGGAGGGTGGGTCGCATGAGAATCTATGAAAGACACCAATACTGGAGAACCACAGTTTACAGGTAAGTAACATTTGTTCTTCTCCAGTATTGGGGTGTCTTTCATAGATTCACTTGCTTGAATAGAATAGTGAGCAGTAAGCAGCAACCGGCTGACAAGGCCGTATTAATATTGCATGAAATACAATGAATGTATTTAATACGCAATTGAGAATACCCAAGGAGGAGGTGTGAGAAGTTGGCCTGATGTATGATGTCACTAGTTCTAGTGTACACCTTATATCCGTCCAAACAACCCTTATGGAGATTGGTTGTAAAGTCAACCTTATAGACCAGCTATCCTAGTGGTAGCATGGACAAGAGCAGTCTTAGGCTAAACTCTGAATGGCATGTGAAGCCAGCTGTGATACCATATATAATCCCTTGAATACCAAATGAAAGGACACCACAACATATATATATATATATATATATATATATATATATATATATATATATATATATAAAATAAAGTGTATTTATTCTAGTCAAACCCTCAGCACTCTGAGATTTGAGGTAAGTACAACACAGTCTTATTCAAGCATACATTAAGTCACACAGGTAAGTAATACAGTTAGGCCCTAGGGGCCATGCAAACCATATACTAAAGAAGTGGTATAAGGACCACTGTCATGGAAATCAAATAGGCCTAGGGAATCGCTGGGGCTACACTACAGTACCAACAGTTAGGAAGTGGGAGGCCCACGGGATTCAGGTGCAGAGTGGAAACTCACGCGTAATGCGTAAAAGTCGATAGAATCAGTAGCAGTTAGAAATAAGCAGTTTTAGGACACTTCTGGAGTAGCTAGAAAGTCGAGACTCAGAAACTAGACTGAATATGCTACTTACCAGTATGCATCTGTTCTTGGCATGTAGGGCTGCTGACATTCATATCTGTGCATAGATCGCCGCCTAGTGTTGGGTCCGGATGTTTGCACGTTGTTGTCCTGGAAGAGTCTTCGAAGTATCCTGGGATAGGTGACTCCTACCCTGGACTACAGTGCGCATGGGCATCCTCTCCATCCTCAGATTGTTTTTCGCCATTGTGGCAGTGATGGAGTAGATACAGAAAGTGATGGCCATGCTTACAGTAATTCTGAGAGCTGCAGCTGCTACAGGCGCCGGGGAGGAGGGAGGGCGATATGAATGTCAGCAGCCCTACATGTCAAGAACAGATGCATACTGGTAAGTAGCATATTCAGTTCGAGGCATGTGGGCTGCTGAATTCATATCTGTGCATAGAATACATAGCAGTGCCCTCTATTAGCGGCGGCTACCAGTGCCAGCTGCAGCGGTCTGAAAAAGAGTTTTGAGAACAGCCTGTCCTACAGCTGCCTGCTGTTTTGATTGCACATCTACACAATAGTGTTTGGTAAATGTATGTGTAGTGGACCAGGTGGCTGCTCTACATATATCATGCAGGGGAAGGTTTCCTAGGAAAGCCATGGAGGCCCCTAACTTACGTGTTGAGTGGGCTCGTGGGGGAATCGTTAATGTGCGTTTAGCCTTTTGATAGCAAATTTGAATACATTTAACGATCCATCTGGCTATACCTGCTTTGGAGATAACGTTACCTTTGTGGTGTGGCGCAAAAAAAACGAAAAGTTGTTTTGTCTTCCTAAAGATCTTAGTCCTGTCGATATAATACATGAGGGCTCTCTTCACATCTAGTGTATGGAGTGCTCTTTCTGCGACAGTTTGTGGGTTTTGAAAGAAAACCGGCAGTTCAATAGTCTGATTCATGTGGAACTGCGATACCACCTTGGGCATGAATTTGGGGTTGGTACGTAGTACGACCCTGTTGGCGTGAACCTGTATAAATGGCTCTTGAACGGTTAGTGCCTGGAGTTCACTAACTCTTCTTAAAGAAGTGATCGCTACTAGGAAAGCTACTTTCCAGGTAAGAAATTGAAGCTCGCATGAGTGGAGAGGTTCAAAGGGTGGACCCATTAGGCGTGTGAGGACCAAGTTGAGGTTCCACATTTGAGTCGGTGGGTGGCTTGGTGGAATGACTCGTTTGAGTCCTTCCAAGAATGCTTTGATGGCAGGCACTCTGAATAGAGAAAGGTGCTGCCTAGTCTGCAGATAGGCTGATATTGCGGTCAAATGGACACGTATAGAGGTGTACGCCAGATTGCATCGGTATAGGTGTAAGAGGTAACAAATTATGTTTTGTATGGATGCGTCTAGCGGGTTAATGTCATTATTAGTACAATAAATGACGAACCTTTTCCATTTGGCTGCATAGCAAGCTCTGGTAGTGGGTCTCCTGGCCTCCTTAATGATGTCCATACAGTCAGGTGGCAGGTTTAGGTAGCCAAACTCTAGGACTTCAGGAGCCAGATTGCCAGGTTCAGCTGTTGCGGATCTGGGTGCGGATCTGGGTGCTGAATCTCTCCATGGTTCTGCGTTAAATGCGCGTGTTTGATCCGCAGCCTTTGATGCGGCACCACGGAAAGTTCGATAAAGGTGGTGTACCACGGCTGGCGTGCCCACGTTGGAGCAACCAGGATGAGTGTCAGTGAGTGTTGTCTGAGTTTGCGTGCCACCAGCGGTATCAGTGGTGCTGGGGGAAAAGCGTACGCAAATCTGCCGGACCAGTTCATCCATATCGCATTGCCCTGCGACTGCGGATGTGGGAACCTGGCGGCAAAGCTTTGGCATTTTGCGTTTGCTTGTGGCGAATAGGTCTATCTCTGGATGACCCCACTGCTGGAAGTACGGTTGGAGTACTGATGGGTGTAACTCCCACTCGTGCATCTGGTGGCTGTGTCTGCTGAGCAGATCCGCCATCTGGTTGTCCTTGCCGGGGAGGTGTTCTGCCATGAGGAACATGTTCCTCTGAATGGCCCACTTCCACATGCTCTGAGCCAGATGAGACAACTGTGGAGTGTGTTCCTCCTTGCTTCTGTATATAGTACATGGCGGTCATGTTGTCCGTCCGGATCAACACGACTTTGTTGCACAAGTGTACTTTGAATGCCTTAATTGCCAGGAAGATTGCCATCAGTTCCAGAAGGTTGATGTGCATCTTCTTCTGTTGTGTTGTCCATAGTCCCTGCACTGTAGTGGAGTACATGAGCTCCCCATCCCTGGAGAGACGCGTCCGCTGTCAGTATTATTTGTGGAACAGGCTCTTGGAGCGGTCGGCCCTTGCAAAGGTTTTGTGGATTCCACCAATGCAGAGAGTTGTATGCCCGACCGCTCACCAACACTAGGTCTTTCAGCTGTCCTTGAGCCAGATTCCACTGACGTGCTAAGCACTCCTGAAGCGGGCGCATATGTAGTCTTGCGTGTGGGACTATGAAGATGCAGGAGGCCATCATGCCTATCAACTGCATGAACACTCGCGCAGGAAGGGAGTGTTGGGGTTTGAACTTGGAAATCAGCACTTGCATGCTGTTGATCCTCACTAAATTTGGCTGAGCTGTGGCCGCCAGAGTGTCTATAGTCGCACCTAGGTACTGTTGTACGTGTGCGGGCTGGAGATGGGATTTTGGGTAATTTAGTGAGAACCCCAGACTGTGAAGGAGGTGAATGGTGCGGGACATGTGGCTGGCACATTGCTGGGCTGACTTTGCTTGAACGAGCCAGTCGTCCAGGTAAGGGTAGACGTGTATGTGCTGCCTCCGTAGATGTGCCGCCACAGTAGCTAGGCACTTTGTGAAAACCCTGGGTGCCGTTGTCACGCCGAAGGGAAGGACTTTGAATTGGTAGTGCTGCCCCTGAACAGTGAACCTGAGGTATTTTTTGTGTGAGGGGTGAATGGGTATGTGGAAATACGCATCCTTGAGGTCCAGTGTGGCCAGGAAGTCTCCGTTTGAGCAGCGGGAGGACTTGCTGTAAAGTGAGCATGTGAAAATGCTTGGAGAGAATGTAGCGGTTCAGGGGTCTCAGGTCTAATATAGGTCTGAGTGACCCGTACTTTTTTGGTATTAAAAAGTACAGGGAGTACACCCCCGTACCTTGCTCGTGGACGGGTACGACCTCTATTGCGCCTTTTAGTAGCATGCTTAGCACCTCCTGCTGTAAGAGCGTTAAGTGCTCTGAGGACATAGGACGGTTTGGAGGTATTGTGGGTGGAGTTGAGGTTAATTCTAGGCAGTAACCGTATTTGATAATGTCTTTGACCCACCTGTCCGTGGTGATGGAGTTCCACGTGGACAGGAATCTTCGTAGCCTTCCCGACAGGTGTTAGGTGGTCGGAAGGGAGAGGGCGTCACTGTTTGTTCTTGGGGGAGGACCTGGTGTTGCCGTAACCGCGTCCTCTGCCCTTTGTGCTTGAGCCACGATAACCACCCCGGGTGTTTTTATCGTAGGTGCTTTGTGTGTTGCCTTTGTTGTAGGTTTGCTGTGACCCCTGTCCTCTACCTGCTCCTCTATTTCCGGGGCGACGAAAGGAGCCGCTCCGAAAGGACTGCGTTTGAAGAGCCCCCATGGACTGCAGTGTCCGTGTCCTTTTTTATTTTCTCTAGGGTGGTGTCAACCTCCGGCCCGAATAAGTAGTCTGGGTTGACAGGCTGGTTGAGGATGTTATTTTGTACCTCAGGTTTGAATCCGGAGATTCGCAACCAGGCGTGTCGTCGCAACATGACGCTAGTGTTTATGGCCCTGGCAGCTGCATCTGCGGCATCCAGTGCACACTTGATGGATGAGTTTGTGGGGAGTGGTCCCTCCCTGATGAGGATCTCTGCACCTTCTTTGAATTGGTCAGGGAGATGTTGGAGTAATTGTTCTAGTGTGTCGTAGTGTGCTCGATCGTAGCGGGCGAGGAGCGCCTGAGTATTGGCAATGCGCCATATATTAGCTGCCTGGGCCGCAACCCGTTTGCCGGAGGTCTCTAGCACCTTTGACTTTTTGTCCGGGGGAGGAGCATCACCTGTTTGAGAGTGTGCCCGTTTGCGAGCATTCGCAACTACAATGGAATCTAGAGGTAACTGGCCTCTAATGTAGGTAGGGTCCCCAGGCGCCGACCTGTATTTGTCGATTCTGGGGTTTATTACTCTTGCCCTGGTGGGTTCTTTGAAGATGTCCTTTGCTGGTTTGAGGACACCCTTCAACATGGGTAGAGTTTTTATATTCCTTTCTGAGGATGCGAAAGTGTCCATGAGAGTCATCCTCCACGGTGTCAGAGTGGAGTTGCACCCCATGATTGGCCGCAGCACGTTCAATTAGGGCGTTGAATGCGGCAGTGTCCTCTGTGGGAGATGTTTTTGCTCCATAGAGTTGCTGGTCCTGTGTATCCATAGGTGCACCCGAGTCTACAGGGTCATCCCAAGCTTGGTCAGGGTCCTGTTGGCCTTCAGGGTCCATCTCTCCGGGGTAGGGGACGTGGTCACCCATGTAGTCCTCCAAAACGTCAGTGTCGGAGTGTGTGGGAGAGAAGGACTGTGGATCCTGGTAAAAGGAGTGGAGAGGTTCGGAAAGAACTGGTTCCGAAGTCACCGGCAGCTTTTTCTTAAGTGGGATCCGGTAGGAGTCCAAAGCTGACTCTGAAGTTATTCTCCTTTTGTGGAGCACCACCCTGCCGGTGTCGGCGTCGATGACATGTGACGGAGACGACTCTGCAGGAGAGCGTTCGGCAGCCGTGAACGTGGTGTGGGTGACCCGTGTTCTGATCTGGAACAGTTATGGGGCCGTGGATGGCAGCAGGCCAAAAGTGATATTGGTCGGTGCCGAAGAGGTCGTTTGAGCTTTTATCGGCTCGGAGCCTGACGTGTCCTGGAGGACTGCTTTGTGTTTGGTGCGTTGCGCAGCAACGGTCCGCACCTGGAGTGCCATCGAGTCCTTCGTGCCGGCCGTTTCCGTAGAGGCGGGCGTGGACTTCTTCGGTGCCGGCGAGTCATCGAGTCGAGGGGCAGCAATGGCAGTCGACGTCTTTGATGAGTGTGCCTTTGGTGGTGCTGTCGAAGCGGGGTGCGACGCAGCAGGCAGTTTGACCTGTGGGGTCGGAGCAGATTGTGTCGGTGCCGGTAGCCGAGGAGGTTTGGTGGCACCGAAGCTCTTTTTCCGTGTGTCGTCGGCTGCTGCAAGCTCGGCACCGAAATCTCGTTTGGTGCCGACGGCTTTTGCTGGCGTCGAAGGTGTGGTGGGCCTCGATCCGACCAGCGTTACTTTCGGTTTCGGTTTCTGGTGAACCAATGCGGCTTTCGGTTTCGAAGAAAGGAAACCAGCCTTTTTGGGTAGTAATGGATGCCGCTGAATGTCCGAGGCCGGGCCAGAAGGCGGGGCCGAAGAACTGCGGGATAGGTCTTGGGTAAGGCCCGAAGGCGATCCCTCGACCGGATCCATAGACTGGCTCACTGGGATATCCTCAGTCTGTACGGGTAGGCCTTGCTCGTCACCGGAGCTACTCTCTTCGGCCCCTAAGGCCTCATTGTAGTCTTCTACCTCGGTGTCGGCTTCATCTCTGGAAAAGAGTTGTTCTTCGACGTCTTCCGATACGGAGTCGTGTTCGGAAGCAGGGCTGGAGGGTAGGTTCTCCACGTCTTCGACATCTTCGTCTTCGGCGCTGAAGATGTTGGCTGGGGCAGGTGCCGCTTGCTGCGCTTCGAGTCTTGCTGCTCGTCGATTCCGAAGAGTCTTCTTGGATCGGAATCGGGCACAGGCCATACATGTAGATTCGTCGTGATCCGGTGAAAGGCATTTGTTGCACACCGGATGGACGTCGATATGGGGATATTTCGCATTGCATACCGGACACCGCTTGAATGGTGTCCTCGATTCCATCGTCGATGAAGGGTCGATGGTCGGGGAAAATGCGAAAAAGTTGGTTCTGGAAGTTAGTAAACTAACAATATACTATCGATACCGATCGGGAACAGTACAGACGCGAACTAAAGGCCTTTTGGCCTGTAAAGAGTTTTTCCTAACTTGAGTCAAGATAAGCACATCCGAACCCAATGGCGGAAAAAACAATCTGAGGATGGAGAGGATGCCCATGCGCACTGTAGTCCAGGGGAGGAGTCACCTATCCCAGGATACTTCGAAGACTCTTCCAGGACAACAACGTGCAAACATCCGGACCCAACACTAGGCGGCGATCTATGCACAGATATGAATTCAGCAGCCCACATGCCTCGAACCCTAGGATAGTCAATACCATTGTGAGCACCGGAGTACCCACGTTACCTAGCCCACGGGCTGCGGGTGCATAGGTGTGAACTTGTGTCTGGTTTCGTCGTGGACTTCTATGGATGCCTGAAGGAAAGTTGCTGACAGGCAGTCAGTGAAGAGTGTCCGGTGGATCCCAAGGCCGGGATCAAGAAGGAAGGATACCTGCAAGCAGAAGGGACAGAGTCTGGGTCACTAGCCAGTGACCACGTGGAACCAGGAAGGTACCAGGCGATGTCGTGAAGATGCAGGTGAAGGTGAAGCTTGTCGCAGCAGCCACGGGTACCAGGAGACAGAGGATGACCAGGACCAGGAGGCGAGCTGTCCCACGAAGGCTCTTGCTGTCGGCGGCGTCGAAGTCGAACTAGGACTCACCAAGCCTTGGCAAGCAGAACCCACGAAGAATGGAGGACTTGCTTCTGGTGCAGACCGGGAAGGTCTGGGGTGCTTCCCTTTTGCAGAGGAGCAGGAGCCAGTCTGGAGGAGCCAAACCAGCAGTGGAAATTCAAAGGTGTGTCGTCGCAAAGGCCGCTAGCCAACGGGTAAGCAACCGGACAGATGCGGCAAGCAGGAAAATGCAGAAGGGCCCCACGCAGGACTCGTAGTGTGGGGGGCTGATCTTTGGTGCAGATGGTGCTTGGGGTTGGGGCTTCTCAATCCCCAGTGCACAACTTCGAGGGTGCCTCAGAAGCTGCGCTGGAAGATACTCGCCACTTTTCCCAGGTAGCCGGTCCCACGTCTCTCATCGCCTCCACGGATCTCAGCTCGGCTGTGGATCAGGGTCGGAGAAGTCTGGAAGTCAAGGCTCTGGTCAGGCTCTGCAGTCGGTCCCTCGTAGAACTTCAGCAAAGCAAAGGGTAAGTCTCTTGATGGTGCCTGTTTGCACAGGGTAGCCACTCCTTGGCCACAAGGGAGATTCTTCAGTCTTCTTCTTTCGTCGAATGTCGAAGGTCCAGAGTTTCTGTTCAAGTTGCAGGTTTAGGATAATCTAATCTCCTGGGGCCCAGCTACCACACTTATACTAATCTGGGGGGCTGGGTTGCCTGCTAGGTCACGCCTTATGGGTGGGACCTGGGAGGGGGGTGGTTACACCCCCCTTCCCTTTGTCCAGTTTCGCACCAGGACTGGGGCTGGAGTGCCCCAGCACCGGTTTGAACTGGACTATACATGGGACACCTTGTGTGCCCCAGGCAGTGTCTCGTCTTTCATCCCTCCCTGCCCCAATACACTAAGGCCTGTCTGGGGTGGTGCTCGCACCTCCCAAGGCAGGAAACCTATTGTCCAAGCCTCCCTGGCCGGATTCACTCCCAGCAGCAGGAGGTCAGACTTGTGTCGTGGCAGCAGCATCCATTTTGTGATGCTGGGGCTCTGGTTAACTTTAACCGGGTAAGTAGGTTTCAACATGTCTTCCCCCGCTAGAAGGGAGGGATAATATCCTCACCACCAGAAATGGGATGGGGTATTATTTTAAAGTGTTAGACACCTTACACGACATGTTTTGATAAAGCCATAACCATTTAAGATAAGGCACTTTAAGAGTATATGGTAGGCTATATCATAGAACAGCTATAAGGACATGGTTCTGAAAGCTGCAGACAGGCTCAGCTCATGCTAGAGCACTATCTCACATGTTACCAAGCACTCTGCCTCCAGGATTGTTAAGGCCTGCCATAGGAGTGGCTGATAGGTACACGTGTCTATATACAAGGTAGGTATAGGAATACTACACCTAAGCAAGGGGTGATTACACGACCTTGCCCCAGCTGAGTGATCAGCCAGTTGTGTCATAATGGAAGGCCAGGCGTGCCATAATACATGCTGCAGCCCCTGGTAGGCCTAGGGTACACCCATGCCCTGGGTACCTAAGGTACACTGTACAGGGGCCAATAAGGTGATCCTATCCAAATGGGTTATGCACCTAAAGTACATAGTATTAATTTAGAGAGAACAGCAGGGCTGTGGGTCTGATTAGCAGGCCCACAGCCACATCCAAGTCGAAAACCAGTAAAGCAAAAGCAAAAGTGGGGGTGAACATAGAAAGCAGACCCTACTCCTACAGGAGGGAAGTAGTAGAGGCTCACCTTATTTAAACAGATTCCGTAGAACTGCTTGTCCCACAGCCGTGTCCGCTTCATTAATCGACTCCAGGCAGTAGTGCTTCGTGAACGTGTGCCTGCTGGACCACATAGCTGTCCGGCAAATCTGATGGATGGGTACACCAGCGAACAGGGCAGTGGAAGATTACATTGCTCTTGTAGAATGAGCCCTTACTCCAGAAGAGGCTTGCCAGCCCTTTGATGGCAAAAGGAGATTGCTGAAGAAACCCAACGTGCAATCGTGGGCTTGATAACCGACTGTCCTTTACAAGTGCGTCCGTAGGCCACAAACAGCTGATCCGACTTGCGAAAGGATTGTGTTCTGCTGATGTAGAATTTAAGGCAACTCTTTAAATCCAAAGAGTGTAGACTGTTCCGCTGGAGACTGCGGATGCGGGAAAAAAGGTTAAGATTACTGGTTAATTGAGATGGAAATCGGATGGTACTTTAGGCATGAAAGCCAGATTAGTGCGGAGAATTACACAGTCCGATCTGAATTGAAGAAACGGAGGTTGTATTGTAAAGGTGCGATTGTCACCGACTCTGCGGGAGGAAGTCAGTGCAAGGAGGAGGGCCACTTTCCATGTTAAGAATTTGAAATCCGCCGAATGGATTGGCTCAAAGGGGCGCCTTCATGAGCTGAGCCAATACGATGTTAAGACGCTACGTGGGTGGAGGACGCCAAATGGGCGGGAACATTCGGAAGAGATCCTTGAAAAATTGCTGTATTACTCTAGATGAATAGAGAGGACGAGCCGTCCTGCCGAAAGTGAGATATTGCCGCTAGAAAGACCTTTAAGGTAGTGTGACAGTCCAGACTGCGCCAACTGCAGGAAGAACGGCAGAATGTGTTCTGGGGAGGCGTGCACTGATGTATGTGGACCGATGCACACCAAAGACAAAATCACTTCCACTTTAGCTTCTAAGTCTTCACTGTGGAGGGTGCCCTCGCCCTAGCCAACACCTCCCTGCAGGCCGGTGGAATGTTCAAATGAGCAAATTCAAGGTGCTCAGGTTCCAAGCCGACAAGCTGAATGAACTGGGATTCGGATGGCATATCCGCCAGTCGTTCATAGTTAAAAGGTCCGGCCTCGGGTGAAGGAGGGGTTCGCATTGGGAGAGGAGGAGCAACTCCTGCTGCGATGGAGCTTGCGAGCTGTCGAATTAGTGTTTGCCGCTCTGCAGAGGCAAAGGCCATAGCCCTGCTCGTATCGATGGTAGCGCCAAGAAAGGTCTTGTACAGAGCTGGCATGAGCTGAGACTTTTGCAAGTTGATCGACAAGCCCAGAGACTGAAACAGAGTGAGACAGCGCTGAGTATCAAGGGCCGCTTGGTGGGAGGATTGAGATTTGATGAGACAATCGTCCAAATACAGGAATATTTGTATGCCCGTTAGTCTAAAATGGACCACCACCGGGGCAAGGATCTTTGTGAAGACCCGCGGAGCGGAGGCCGAAGGGTAGGACCTTGAATTGGAAATCCCTGTGACCTACAAGAAAACGCAAGTATTTCCTGTGGCGTGGAATTATGGGCACATGGAAGTAAGCATCCTGAAGGTCGATTGTAGTCATGAAATCGCCCAGAGAGAAGAATTGAAGGATGTCCTTCAGCATGAACATGCGGAATGCTTGGTCCTTGAGTAATTTGTTGAGACCTTAGATCGAGGATGGGGCGCCATTCCCCAGATTTTAGTATGAGGAAAAAACGGGAATAGAACCCAAACCCCTTTTGTGATTTCGGAACCACTTAGATAGCCCCTTTGAGCATTATCTGGATTTGGTTGAAAAGTTTTAAGGTGAGCGGGAGGAGGTCCGGATGGAGAGGTGTGTGGGGGAACCTTTACAAACTCTAGGGCATGGCCCCCTGAAATGTCCAAAACCCAGCGGTCCGAAGTGATTGAGGACCAACTCGAAAAGAACTGGGAGATTCGTCGTCCAACTGGAGAAAGGGAAAACTGGAAAGAGGGGACCCTTGATGTACACAGTCATTGTTTTTTGGAAGAGTTACCCCTGTAATTGGATCTTCCTCTATAAGATTTGCCAGACTGCTGCGGCTGTGAGGAATAACGTTGTCCTTGGTTGTAGGAGCGGTACTGGGAAGAAGACCCACGAAAGGAAGAGGTGCCGCGGCTGCGCGCACCCCCGAAAGGGCTGCTTCCGGAACTGGAGTGCCGAGGGAGCGAGCCGTCTCAGTGTCCTTCTTGATGGCTTGCAAAGCGTCCTCCAGATGCTGGCCGAACAATGATTCTCCATCATACGGCATGTCCAGAATCTTGGCCTGGACCTCCTGACGGAAAGAGGTGGAACGAAGCCAACCCGGTCGTCTTAAAACAGCCGCTCCAGCCAATTGACGAAAACCCATGGAGGCAATGTCGACGGAGCAGTCGATGATTTCTGAGGATGCCCTCTCACAGGATCTTTAGAGCATCTGCTCTAGAGTCTTACGGGATAAGCTTAACCAAAGCTGCCATGTCCGACCACATTTGTCGATCGTAACGACAGAGGATGGCCAAAGAATTTGCTGCTCAGACCGTTGAAGCCATGGTCGAAAACTTTTTGCCAATGGCATCCAGGCTGCGGCCGTCACGATCCAGAGGTGACTAAAGCGGAGACGATGGATTTTTGGAGCGACGTTGCACCGCCTGGGTGATAGTCTGGCTTAGGCTGAGACACTAAGTAAGCTGGTAAGAAGAGTCCTGGGCCTTGTACTTCTCCAGTCGCGGGAGTACTGCCGGGATGGAGTTCGGCGTTTTAGCTTAATGCCCTCGTTCCAGATAAAGTCTATAATGGGCACGGCCCGTACCTGTTTCTGCGTCTGGGACTTGAAGTCGTACAGAAAGCAGTCCTCCTCCCTAACCAACATGGGAAGGTGAAAACGTTGAGCCACCCTTTCCATCAGTTGATGGAATCCGGTTATGTCGACAGGTGGTGAAGTCACTGGCGATGTTGGAGGTGATGCGGGCGAATTGATTTGATAGTCATCCCAGTCCGCCATAGAGTACATCATCATGAAGCTCTCCCTCCTCCGTATCCAGATTATCCACAACCTCCTCTGTTGCAGGGGGAACCAATGCAGGTGCGGATGGTGTCGGCATCGTTGGCAACACAGGAGTAGACGGAACGGCAGATGGCGTCTCACGTGGAGAACTATGAGAGGAAGCCGGAAAGCGCAGATTGTAATCTTCCAACATAAATTGAAGGTTGGAGCTGAGCGACAAAGGAAGCTGCGCCATAGGAACGTGCAGGGGGATGTTGCTCCTGACAGTAATAGTCCTGCGAATAGTCATCCTCCTCGAAATCTTGGCATTTAATATGAAGCTCAGAAGGACTACGAGCATCTCGAAAAGAGGACTGAACATCATCAGAATCTGAAACTTCCTCATCAACCGAGGGGAATAGCTGATGAGGTGGCCGAGTGACCGGTGGCATCATGACAGAGTCCAGCACAGCATGGCGATGCTGCAGCAAGGTGATGTCCACCGACCCTGGCGTAGACATTGGCACCAAAGGCATAGTTGCAAAATTTGACACCTCCGTCGTTGAGGCGATAGTCGACGAAGTCGCCGTCGACGAGGGTGCAGTCGACGAAGCTCGCGCCGACGAGACTGTCGACGACCCCGCCGTCGACGATGTGAGCGTCAGCGGCGAGGACTTCTTCATTATCGTCGACGAAGCTTTAGACGTCAACGGAAGCGCCAGCTTCCTAGTCGTCGACTTAGAAGATAGTGGAATAGTCGACGAAATAGTCTTTAGGAAAAACGCACACCACTGTCGACGGTGAAAATGTTGACGACGCAGGAAATCTGCTCGACAGTCGACGAGGTTGATGAAGTTGCAGATCTTGTCGACCGAGGGGCCGTCGAGGGGCCCGTAGACTGTTTTGCGCGTTTTTGACTAGAAACATGCGCTGACGGAGTCAGACGCCTGAGAGCTAGGTCTCGGGGGCGCTGGCGTAGTAACAGAGACTTGGCCTGCAGACACCTCAAGATGAAGTCTCTTTTTCAAAAAGGGAGACGGCAAGTCCTGAACACTACTACGCTTGGAAGAGACTCCTGTTCGAACAGAGGCCACACTTTCCACCTCAGAAAGGGGGTTATCCGTATCCCTCAGTTTTTGAAGCCACAATAGGCGACCCTCCCTGTCCTTCAAAGTCTTTTGAGAGAAAGTTCAACAAATTTTACAGTTGGCCACCTTATGGTCAGGGTAAAGACAGATACATTTTTCATGCGGGTCCTCAGAAAAAAGTCTTAACTTCCCACAAGATGAACAAGGACGGAAAAGAGACTTCTTACTTGAAGACATGATGAGAAAAACTCAGACCAAAGACTGAGCAGAGCTCAGGGAGACTCCCTTCACACGACGTGCGGTAGAAAATCTGAGGGACTGAGCCTCTGAGAAGGTTCTAGAGGGTGCTTGCGCCCGATTGGCAAGAGTTTGGACTATAAAACGACATGGATATGTCAGTAAAGTAATTTTTTCTCAATGCTTTCCTATGTGTCAATACTATCCTATGGTATTTTCACTTGATATGTTATTTTGAATATATATATATATATATATATATATATATATATATAAAGTTTTTGTATATGCTATTATGTGGTTATGTGGTTATGTATATACATGACACTTATTGCTTTATATACCGTGGGACTCCCACTTAGACGGGGAATATTAAAGCATGTGAATCTATGAAAGACACCCCAATATTGGAGAATTACTGATAATTATTTTGACTTTTACACATGCCAACAGTTCCTGGAAAAGTGTTGCCTCATTAGTACCAGTGTAACATACAAATGCAGCAGTGAAAGGTGCAGTCAACCTTTGCAAAGGGCCGTCCACTGCAGTAACAGGTCACATTTTAGTAACTTTTGATCCGTTTCAGCTACAAACAAATTAGTTAAAATTGTCAGACTATCTAGCAGATGTATTGTGTCAAATACAGCAGAACCATAATTATATAGAAAACATTTGAAAACTGGTATATTTTGCCATTTGTTTGAACTGCTCGTGGAAAAAATTAAGTGCTGACGACAAACACAATGGCTCTTTGACAAATAGCTTGTACTTTCACTTTTAAGTGTATGTGGGACATTGTGATTCAAACCATATCCCACTTTGTGAATGTATTCATGTAAATTACTCACATTAAGCTTTAAATAATCATGTGTATCTATTGGCTGAATTAAACAAGCTGTAACTGGTCAGTGAAATGTCAAACAAATACTAAAAATTGGGATGTTTTGGGTTTTCCGGCCACTTGACTCCGCCCACTGATCCAGTCCTCCGTTATTTCCTCCCTCCGATTCTCTGCCCACAGTTCCCATACTTCTCCCCCTCACGCCCCCCCCCCCCCCAACTTCAGCCACTGGTTGATGGGACCTGCTCATGCTTCTAAATAAACCAGGCAAAAAAAAAAAATAGTTTTAAGCACATGCAGGTCCCCCTCCACGAAATCAGCCCCCAGCTTATTCAGCACTACCAAACGCCCGGTAGCCAGTCCCGCCCTGAAGAACCCCAACCCAATGCGCCTTCCCACTTGAGTGGCTGGTTAAGAACTCTGGGACCCATGCAGTGCCTGCCCTCAAACTAGTCTGTCCTTCCATACGTGATGCATGTTGCAGTTCTAGAAAAAAGTGCAATTTCCTAGAGGCACCTTGTTTAGTGCCACGTGTCATAACAGGAGTCCGACCATGTGAGCATGACATGCTGCGTTAGACCAAGTCATTCCTGTTACTAATGCTTATTCAGTTTAAAAAAAATGCCAGCAGTGGAACTAGGAGTGCTGCCCGAACGACCTCAGCGGGCACAGGAGGCATGTGGAGGTTCTATACAGAAGATTCGCCTGGTCTGAAAGTCGGGCCTGTTCCAGTGCTGGTCATGAGTCTGCTTTTCATCGCCTCTGTCTTTATGCTGCACATCTGGGGCAAGTACACAAGGTCTTAGAACTAGGGACTCCATATTCTGGCGACTTGAACATCTTCATCTTGGACCAAACATACAAACTAGATAAGAGCTTTTTGGAAAAGAATGCTGTCCCACCTGGCATTAATAAAACTTATAATGACTCAGAAGTTTTAATCTACGACATTTTTACCAACCGCTTATTCAGTTTATACTACGAAATTTAAGTGAGGAAAATGCACTTTACCATCCTGGTAAAGTCCGGTTATTTATGGTAGTCGTCTGTCTTTGCTGGCACATTTTGGCAGTTTGCAAGAGAAGGGTGTACCACAGACTGAAGGAAATTCTACCACAGCACCACCTTTCAATTGGAGGATGCCCAGAACAAGACATTCCCACCAAATGAGGGCATTCCTATCAGATTAATCTGCATATCAGTACTTTCATTCAGGCCATGCATTACTTTTAATGCAAAGAAGCCAAGATCAGAAAGATCACTGCCTAGTCAAAAACTAGCATTAGATGAAGACGTTCTCTTCCTGTACAGGATTAAAGATTGTCGGGTTACATGCCAACTATCCCAGACTTTCACGACACTGATTAGTTCCAAGCGAACTTCTTGGACTAAACGGTCCGGAAAGAAACTCTAACTACGGAACCCAGAACAGGAACAGAGGTGTAAATCCGGAAATGTGAGCTGGGAGTGGCACCCACAGAGGTACAGGGCCCGTCCTGCTGAGGGTCAGGTTTCACATACAGCAGGGCAACTGCACGCAGCAGGACCCCGCGTCACACCAAGGGGGCCGAACCCCCGCGTCAGTACATGCATGGGAGGTAGCAGAGCGGCACACTAGGAGACTAGAGATCAAACCAGCATTTTGCAATAGGCACCACTGACAACGGAAGGGCAGGGGCGAAGGGTAACATGGAGGGAGAAGGCACAGACCACAGGAGGGAGGGGGTGTCTACAGGGCACAACAGCAGGAGGGAGGGGGTAAAGAAGGCACCAAAGTCTGCAGTAAGAAACTGAAAAAAGAAAATGGTATGAGTTATTCAAACAGAGCACTGTCGCCATGGGAGGTGAAAAATGAAGGCGGTGGGACCAACAAGCCTATTTACAAATCAGAAACCAGTATTTAGGAATGACTAGTCCATGGCAAATATGGGCCAAGAGTGGGTAGGGCTTCTATTCGCTACTTAACCACAAGTCAGAGGCGCAAATAGTCACGTTTCGGGGGGGGGGGGGGGGGGGGGGACTAAGAATTTTTTTTGGGGTGGGCTGATTCTTCAAACAAAAGGCAAAGTGGAGCTGCAGGGGACCTAAGCAGGTGTGAAACCCAGGCTCTAGGCTAGAGGTAAAAAGGGCGCTTCACACCACAGATTTGGCGGAGCAACCACAGGGGAGGGAGGGGGGGTTGGCAGTGTATCCGCAACAGCACGCAGGATTCACAGAAGGGGTTCCCTGGCCACAGATGGCTTTGCACCCAGTCACTGAATCTTATGGCTTTGAATATCAATCAATCAGTGACATTTATAGAGCGCACTACATACCCGTAGGGTCTCAAGGCGCTGGGGGTGGGGGGGTGCCGCTACTGCTCGAACAGCCATGTCTTCAGCTTCTTCCTGAAGGAGAGGTGGTCTTGGGTCAGGCGCAGGTCGGTCGGGAGGGAGTTCCAGGTCTTGGCGGCCAGGTAGGAGAAGGACCTTCCTCCTGTGGTCGCTCTTCGGATGCGGGGGACGGCGGCGAGGGCGAGGTTGGCTGATCGGAGGTGGCGTTTGGGAGCGTAGAAGTTGACTCGGCTGTTGAGGTAGCTCGGGCCTTGGTCGTGTAGCGCTTTGTGTGCGTGGGTGAGGAGGCGGAAGGTGATTCTTTTGTTGACGGGGAGCCAGTGAAGGTCTCTCAGATGTCCGGAGATGTGGCTGGTTCGTGGGATGTAGAGGATGAGTCTGGCTGAGGCGTTCTGGATCCGCTGGAGTCTCTTCTGGAGCTTGGCGGTGGTACCGGCGTAGAGGGCGTTGCCGTAGTCCAGTCGGCTGGTGACGAGGGCCTGGGTGACGGTCCTCCTGGTCTCGGTGGGGATCCACCAGAAGATCTTCCGTAGCATGCGTAGGATGTTGAAGTACGCCGAGGAGACGGCGTTGACTTGCCTGGTCATGGAGAGGGAGGAGTCCAGGATGAAGCCCAGGTTGCGTGCATGGTCTGTCGGTTTGAGTGCGGTGCCCAGGGCGGGAGGCCACCAGGAGTCGTCCCAGGCGGAGGGTGAGGAGCCCAGGATGAGGACCTCCGTCTTGTCCGAGTTCAGCTTCAGGCGGCTGGTCGTCATCCACTCGGCTACGTCCTTCATCCCTTCGTGTAGGTTGGCTCTGGCGGCGGCGGGGTCGTTGGTCAGGGAGAGGATCAGCTGGGTGTCGTCGGCGTAGGAGATTATGTTGAGGTGGTGTTGCCGTGCGATGGCCGCGAGGGGGCTCATGTAGACGTTGAAGAGGGTGGGGCTCAGCGAGGATCCTTGAGGGACGCCGCAGATGACATCGGTGGCCTCTGACTTGTACGGTGGTAGACGGACTCTGTGTTCTTCCGTCGAGGAAGGAGATGATCCATTCCAGCGCCTTGTCCTGGATTCCGACGTTGCTGAGGCGCTGTACTAGGGTGCGGTGGCAGACAGTGTCGAATGCTGCGGAGAGGTCTAGGAGGATGAGGGCCGCTGTTTCTCCGTTGTCCATCAGGGCTCGAATGTCATCGGTGGCGGCGATGAGGGCGGTCTCGGTGCTGTGATTGGCTCGGAAGCCGGACTGTGAGGGGTCGAGGGATCCATTCGTTTATAGTCTGCTAGTCAAAGACAAACCACTACCCAGCGGGTGGCATGGTGTCTCTCAAACTTGGCCTGTTGCTTGCCAATCACCATAAACTAGCCATCAAGGAAACAGTCTGCTATCACCGAACTGCAGCCAACGCAACATGTACTGACTGAAAGCATAACTGCTTAATCTGAGTGTGAATAAACTGGAGCACCATGCAGTGGATGCAGAAGGAGCAACATGTGCCTAATAGGCCTTCATGAGGGCACTAAGGATCCAGTGTCATTCTGGGCAAATTAATCTCCCTGTGCTTAACAAATGAATTTGAGAAGTGTACAACTACAACTCTGTATTCATATTGAAGAGTTTCAGCTGCTTGACCAATCCCATTCTGGTTCAGAGTGGGACATGGTACTGAAATGGCCCCAACACATTGACGCCTTGAGTCTACTTGACCAAAATGTGCCACGTCTACTGATCCTTCTTGAGCTAACCTCAGCGTTTGACACGGTCAAACACGAAAACCTGATTGATATTCCGGAAAAAAGGATGGGGTTATAGGGCCCAGTCTTCAATTTGTTTCTCATTCCTACAGAATGCAAAGAATAAGTGAATTGTTCCCTCGCTAAGAGTGACCGTTTCAATTGGAGTGCCTCAAGGTTCCACACTCTCCAACACTTAGAGCTGTTCATGGAAAGCCTCACAGAAATCCTGAAACGTTCAAAGATACACTACCACAGGTACGCGAATATGCAACTTTATATGAAAAGAGCATCTCTGGAAGACAAAATGCTGAACTGTGTTCTTCTGAAAACAGACTGGCTAACTCAATCACCTATTGCTTAATACTCTCAGGAGAATCAGTCTGGATCTCCCCACCCACCTACTCCATACTGATTCAAGGCTGGCTCAAACATCTTACAGCCCTCAACTGCAATCCTCATGTGGTGATTCCACTAGATTAGGGATCACAATAGACAAACCTCAATATATATCAAGATATCACTGTTCCAACTAGGGGAGCAAACTACCATCTCTTAGGAAAATCAAGCAGTTCCTACCTCTTGTGGACCTGTTATGCAGTCCATAGTGAGTGATCTGAATGGAATACAGCATTGTGACCTTGGCTGGGTTGCCCAAAGCTAGTCTGACCCCCCTGTAAGGGCCACTCTGAACTCTGCTTCCAGACTTGTCATGGGCTCTCAAACATGATCCCATCACACCTAATGCAATTCAGCTCAACTGGCTATAGCTCGATGATTGGATTAGGTTCAAGATTGCTTGCCTGACGCACAAAGCACTCCACACTAATGCAGCCTCTTACTTAGCAAATAAATCAGTGCCCAAGAAGCTCCAGCACTCTTGTTGAAACTGCACAATTTAAAGAGAATACAGTGAACCTTCTCAGGTCTGGCCCCAAGAATTTGGAACTCTTCCACCTGATATCCATTCGATTACTTCAACCTCCTCATTCATAATGCAAGTCAAAGAAAGTCTCTTGAATAACCAGCTGCAACAATCGTCCAAACGTCAATATAACTAATCTTTATACCCTAGAGAAAAAATAGCTCTCCTTTGATACCTTTTCAAGATGAGACTTCCGTTTCCTACATTTTCCTCAGGTCTGTTTTAGTTCTTATTGTATTGGGTTGGTTCACTACAAATGTTTAGGATGTTAACTTGCTTATTGACTAACCATACCTTTTTCCTCATGTGCAGCGCTCCGATAGCCTTTTCAGATCATGTTTGCGCTTTATAAAAGACTATTCAAATAAATGGGTTGTTCTGTAACAAAACTGGTGCTCATGTAAAGCGCTCTGATACTAGATGTCTCTGGTCTAGTTTGCACTATATAAAAACAAATATATATTTTTTTAAATCCAGTGGAGGCATACTTGGAAATCCGGATGCACAGAGAGGTGGTCCCAGGCCAGCTCACACCCTAGTTTGCATGTTAATAGGTAAGGGTTGTAGTGAGGATACAGGATTCACTGGACATTACCAAGTTAGCATATGTTATTATACACTTTGCTGCCATGTTGCCACTTTTGCACACGTTTCTACATTACTTTTCGCAAATCTTTTGCTTGTTCTAGCTCACATGAGAACAGTCTACCTTTCACGTTTCTTGCTGTACTCTGTGGGTTTAGTCTACACAGTGTAGAAGGTCGAAAAACAATGACCCTTGTTAATCTGTTGGTCAGTCCCCTGCATATTAGACTTAATACATAGCTGCCGGTATGAATTTTTACCCACCATACTAGACATGAATTCTATACTTGAACCCAAGCTGGACTATGCATTGATATGGGCCTCCTGCAGGAGGACCACAAAAAACTGAAATACCAAGTCAAACACTAAAGTCACACTAGCTGCACTATGGCGGCAGACTGATTAGCACCTCCGGGCTATGCAGGAGGAAATAGAGTATGAGGGTGGGGGTGGGGGCAGGAGCGGGACAGGAGATCAAGACAATGCAAGAATCATGGGCCTCCTGAAACAGGCAGAAGGCCCAAATATGGAGCTGTATATTGACTGGTTTGCAAACAATTCTTCAGAGTAAACAACCCACTTTCTCCTGGTGAGTAGGCCCACAGCAGGACCTCATTCGAGTGCCCCTCTGACAAGTAGTTGCCCACCTTTAATTATAGGGTCAATGACCATATTCTACTGGAGGCGTGAGCCAAGGCCCCTCCCCCTGACATGGAAATGAAGTAGTGCCTCCTTGTACATGGCATCAAATATGCCTTGCAGTTCCTTGCTATGGTTCCGATAGCACATGAAGGAACCACTGTGTTAACACCAGACACCTGGTTCTCACTAGAACAGAGGTCGTCCATCCTCTGTGGTAGAATAGACCCTCTCCCAACCCCCTTTATGGAAATCAGATAATGCAATCCAGCCACTGACCACAGGGCCCCACTAAAGAGCAAGCAGTTAAGGCTTGTGTGGTGGAAGACAGGTGGGTAGCAGCCTTCACTCCAGAGTCTGGAAACTGACAAGCAAATTAGTTCACCGGAGGCAACTGCTTTGCAGTTTTCTGGGCAGTAGCCAGACTCCCACCTCAGACACCGGAGGACTTGAACGAGTTACTTACCATCAGTTACGATAAGTAAAAGACCTATTAGTTCTAGATTACTTAAATTAGAATTGTCCCCAGGCATCAGACTGGATCCGGAGAATTTTTCAGCAGTACCCCTGCACGTCAGTAGGTGGCGTCAGTAGGCTCTGCATTAGTCATTGGCATCATGATTGCCGGAATGACGTCCTAGTATCTACTTAGACGCCACCCCTGCACGCTGACATACGTTCTTTATATGGCATTCCACGCCAGAAGCAGAGCCATACATGACAGACAACTGGTGCACAAAACTAGAGTCCCTTAGAAGTCAATTCGCAGAACAGGGGGTGGGGAGGGAATGGGTGAAGTGGTAAGGCATCTATAACCAATATAGATCTTCCATACACGTTACCAAAGTTAACTAACTTGTTCATCTGAAAGAGCTTATTAGTTATACACTCCTTACCTTAGTTAGCAGACCTACCTTTGGGGTTGGTATTGCTGGGGTATCTATTCTAAGTTCACACCAGAAAGTCCTGGAGAACTGAACGGCCAAAGAAGCCATCTCTCCGCAAAGGACTATCCAGGCAATGCTTCGTGAATGTGTGCACAGATGCCCATGTGGCTGCCTAGCAGATGTCACTGAGGGGGGACTCCACGTCCCAAAGCAGTAATGGCTGCAGTCGCCCTGGTGGAATGGGCATGCAGCCCTACTGGAGGCTCTTTTGACAAGGAATAAAAGATTTTAATGCAAAGAACGACCCATCGAGAGCTGGCTAGTTTATGCACTGCCCGACCTTTCTTGGCGCCTACATAGCCTAAGAGTTGATCATCCACCAGGAATTGTTTTATGCGATCCAGATAAAATGATAGTGCATGTTTTGGATCCAGACGGTGGAGCCTCTCCGCCTCCTTAGAAGGATGCTGGTCGGGAAGAAGGTGGGCAAAGTAATGGTCTGTCCTATGTGGAAAAAGGTAACCACTTTGGGAAGTAAAGTTCTAGCTCGAAGGACAACTTTGTTCGGATGAACAGCAAGGAAAGGAGGTTTAGAAGAGAGCTTGAAGCTCTCACCTTGCAAGCAGAGGCGATGGCCACCAGAAAAGCAGTGTTTAAAGGTCAAGAGTCAGAGAGGACAATTTAGTGGCTTGACAGAAGCACACGTAAGGCAAGTGAAGACCAAATTCAAGTCCCACTTTGGCATTACGAATAGAATAGGAGGAAAGGAGGAGTGTAATGCCCTTAAGAAATCTATTTACAATAGGGGACTTGAAAAGAGAAGGCAGATCAGGAAAGCAAAGAAAAGGCCGAAATATAGCCTTTGAGGGTGCCCAGAGCAGAGCCCTGCTGGGCCAAAGAATGGAGACGAACCTCTGAAAGGGGGTCAGAAAGGGGTTCCACAGCCTTTGCTGAGCACCATGCCAGAAATGTGTTCCATCTACAGGTACACACTGTTGTAGTGGAGGGATGCTTGCCTTCCAAGATGATTTGACAGCTTTTGACCTTCCTCCTTAAGTCTGTAAACTGTCGCCGCTCCATGCAAGGAGGTGGAGGCTGGACAGGTTCGGGTGGAGGACCCTCCCCTGCTGCTGCGACAGAATATCTTCCCGAAAAGCAGTCTGATTGGAGGATAAATGGCCATGTTCAAGAGCTCAGGATACCAGACTTCTTACCCAGTCCGGAGCCACAAGAATGACTTGGGCCCGTTTGCGCTTGATCTTCTTCCCAAAGTGCTGAAGTGGTATGGGATGAAAGGAGTATAGAAGACCGCAATTCCACTTTGTGATGAAGTCGACAAGCGAGTGCAGCCTTGGAAATTCCAACGTGCAGAACTGCTGACATTGTGCGTTCTCGTCGGTGGCGAAAAGATCTAACCAAGGCTCGCCACTTCTGAAAGAAACCTTGCACCACCTCCGAGTGAAGATACCATTCGTGGTCCATCATGCACTGGCGGCTGAGTTCGTCCTCCCTGGTGTTCATGGAACCGGCAAGGTGTTGAATAACCAGGGACATACCCTGATGTTCCAGCCACGTCCAGAAGCGAAGAGCCTCGACAGGATTCACGACCCCCACCTAGCCTGGTTTGTTGCAGTACCACATGGCTATGGCGTTGTCTGTGAACGCCTGCACCACTCTTCCTTTGACAAAATGGAATGCTTTCGGTGAAAGACAAACTGCCTAGAGCTCCAACAGGTTGATGTGGAACCCAGACTCCACCAGAGGCTTCTGATCTCCATCTCTCCAATGTGGCCACCCCAGTAGTGATGCATCTGTCACCACTGAAATCTGGTTGGAGAGGGATCTGCTGTTGAACCAATCCTGGTTCGTTAGCCACCACTGCAATTGTGTGCGGTGCCCTTCAAGATGTGAACATCGGAAAGATTCCCCATATGCTACGCCCACTGGAACTACAGGTCCCACTGCAGAGCCCGCATACGTAATCTGGCATGATCCACCAGCAGGATGCCAGAGGCCATGAAGCCCAGCAGCCTCAAGGTCAATCTCACCAAAACCTGGGATAGAGGCTGAATCAGTATCATAGCCCGAATATCCTGGACTTGCTGCTTGGGAGGAAAAGCACGAAACCGCGCGGTGTCCAGAACTGCTCCGATGAAGAGCTTCTGTGAGGGAATCAGGTGTGACTTGGACTCGATAGTGAACCCCCCTGCAAATGCAGGAGTTCCGCCGTAGTACAGAGGTGGGAGACAGACAGGGGCAAACCCACCAACAGCCAGTTGTAGAGATACGGGGAATACTGGAACCCCTGATCTGCGCAGATGAGTTGCAACCTCACCACCACTTTTGTGAATACATGAGCAGCGCTGGTAAGGCCGAAAAGGAGCATGATGAACGGAAAATGCTTGTGGCCTACAGTGTACTGCAGGTAACACCTGTGGGTTTGCAGGACGGGAATGTGGACGTCAAGTGTCCTGCAAGTCCAACGCTACCATCCAGTCTCCATGGTCGAGGACAGACAGGACCCGAGCCAATAACATTTTGAACGTCTCCTTCCGGAGGAAGAGGTTGACGTTACAGAAATCCAAGAAATGACGCAGGCCTTGGTCGTCCTTGGGCACCAGGTTGTAGTGGGAGTAACAACCACAACAGACTGAGAAAGTGACTCGCTCGATAGCTCCCTTGGCCAAGAGAGCTGAAACTTCCAGATGAAGTGCAAAGTGATCCTCCGACATGTAGTGTAGGTGGCATGGAGGAAGGGGTAGTCTCGAAGGGGAGGGAGTAGGTCCCTCTGGTCCAACGTGAGGATGTGCCAGTTGGGAGGTGATGGGGAATCCTTCCACCCACTGGTGGCCAAAAGTCAGACTAGGAAGGTTGAGGCTGCTGGGGGGGGGGGCGTTGGGTCCCACGTCCCCAGCTGCACAGAGGCTGGGTAGCTTGCGCCAACCTGTGGCCCAGAGTGGAACGTGGTGGGGCACACCTGTAGCCACGAAAGGCATACTGCACAGAAAGATGGCAGCGAGGCCCAAGGATCTAGCTGTAGCTCTAGAATCCTTAGAGGGCTCAAGCACACTGTCCGCCTTGTCAAACAGGCAACTGCCAAAGGGCATGTCCAAATGAGTACATTGGACATCCCCAGAAAAGCCAGTGGATCTCAGCCAGGCGTAGCAACTTTGAGCTACTGACTTCAAAATAGTTCTACCCAGCGAGTTGGTGTCCAGCACATATTGGATGGCGAACCAGAGTCTCTCCCCTCCACGACCACACAGGAGTGTCCCAGGCTTCCTCCAGGCACGGTGGCAGCACCTGCGCAACCGTATCCCACACAAGTGTGTATAACAGCCCAAGAGACAAGAGGTGTTCACCAACCTCAGGCCTAAGATGGCGGAAAAACATCTTCCCAAGATGGTCCAGCATCTTGGATTGCCCATCAGAGGGAGCAGAAGGGAACATGCATTTGGATGTGGAGGCTTCGACCATCAAGCTCTCGGGAGTAGTGCGATGGTAGAGAAAAATTAGGTCGCTAGGGGCCAGGCAGTGGTGTTGGGCAATCATTCTATCCACAGGAGCCCCTGTGCTGGGCCTGGACCAAATGCCAAGGAAGTCTGTGAGGTCCTCATTGAATTCGCAGCAGAGGCTCGGACAAGGCTGCTGCCAGTGGAAGAAGCTCAGTCAGGAGATAAGTCCCGACTGCAACGGTAGGAAGCTCAAGGCCCACCCTAAGCAACACCAGTGTAGAAGGCTCCCTCTGATGCCATGGTAGGAGGGGGGGGGGGGGTGAAGCATGCCAAGGTCTGGTGAGGTATCCAGACCACTGGCCTCAAAATCCTCTCAAGTCTAGCTCCTCAAGCTGGTCTGCTTAAGGGTCAATAGACCCCTGCCAGTCCCCACTCTGCTCTGGCTGCCACTCAGGGCAATAGGGAACACCATGGTAGAACAGTGGTACAAAAGAACTGGTCAATGCCGGTCCGGCTCAGTGTCCAACCCAAGGGGGAGGCAGGGCTCGACATCAGTTGGGGACACAACCGGTGTTGGAGGTGACAAGGTGTAGTCAGAGGTATCTGTGCCAGAGGCAGCATCGTGAGGTAGACTGGCATAGATCCGGATCCAGGCCTGGATCCTTAGGGGTCCTGCGGCACCAAGGCAGGAGCAGCTGGCTTTGAAGGCCTAGAGCCTCCAGCAGAGTAAGTGGGGTCCGAAGCCATGCAGGTGGAGTCAGGCTGCCAAAAGATGTAGTGGAGAGCTTCGTAAGATGCACGAAGCTGGGTTCCAGCTCCCCGGGAAGATCGGAGTGGTCCCAGCAGACTCAGCGTATGAGCCAAAGGAAGACTACCTTCTGCCGGCTGACGGACAAGTAGAAGGTAAAGAGCAAAAGGTGATTCACCTTCTTGTGCTTCAACTTAACCGAAGACTTCGATGAGTAGTGATGGTGATGACAGACTGCTCCTGTGACCTCCCTCGACTGGGACCTCAAGCAGCACAGAGCTGACTGTCGGACCTCCAGAAGCTTTCGGGACCACTCGTGCAAAGACTTCGGTTTCATGGCCTGACAGTCGGAGTACGACTTCGGGACGTGGTCACGCTCCAGGCACCAGAGGCACACGATGTGTGGGTCCATGACCGACAAATTTGTGACAGGAGTCACAGGGTTTGAAGCCAGTCTGACCATGGGACATCCCTACGTGCACCAGGAGTCTAACGACTCAAAGGTAAACAAAAGTCGAAAAAGTGTCAAAAAGTGAATGAGGGATCTGCACTGGCTGGTGCGGAAAAAGTGGACGTCAGCGCATGGCAGCAGCCAAGTAGAGACCGCAAAGTAATTAGACGACCAAGATGCCAACGACGAAGGAGAAATAGACACCTGCTGGCACGCAGGGGTACTGCTGAAGAAAAATTCTCCAGATCAGTCTGACTCCTAAGGGCAATTCTAGGGGAAAGCATCTTCAACAGCCTTTCAGATATGAACTGCACCTCAGGTTTGGTGGGGTTGTGCATGAGGGGTTGCCATATCTGTAGTAGCTGTAAGATAGGAGTATAACACTTAACAGAAGACCGGGTTGACACCGGTTTGATACAGACCTGCCGCTGTCGTAAAGTGCCTACCCCCCACACTTATAAAGTACCACTAGTAAAGACTTCGTGTTAGTATTTCATTATAGTGCCAATGGCTGACAGCCTCCTGGGAATGGGAGTTTAATGTTATTCTCATTTTACAGGGTGAATCCTTTATATTCTAGTGGAAGATGTTACATGCTGCATGTATAAGGGGAGGGACACAATGTGGGAAGATTCTGGGGTGCACCCATACACAAGTTGAGAAAGTGCCTCTTTCTTTATGGTAAGCGCCAACATTTTGCCTGGTTTTGATGTTTCGATCGTAGAGCACAGGGTCCCTGCCAACCAGGTCACCTGTGCCAGTTCAGCCCTAAAAGGAGAAGGTTACTTACCCAGTAAGCAGCTGTTCTTGGCATGTAGAGCTTTACATTCATATGCATACTCCTGGCATCTAGTGTTGGGTCCGGATGTTTGCAAGAGTTTACTAAAAAAAAAAAAATTCTAGTCACAAGGTTGGAGACTGCTACTTTTGGCGATAGTGCGCATGTGCATGGACTCCATTGTTAGATTGTTTTCCCGCAGAGAGAGAATGGAGTTTGTAAAGAATAGAGATGTCCATATGCATGCATGAACGAACTGCAACAGGTCCAGGTACCCGGGGATGTGGTTGGGCGCATGTGAATCTAAAGCTCAACCTGACAAAAACGGAGGCTTACTGGCTCAGTAACATTACCCGTTTGAGGCATGTGAGCTGTAGTTCACATGCTTTGCATGTATCATACAGCAGTATTCTCCTAAAGAGGCAGCTAACCTGTATCTGTTGGAGTGGTCTGAAAGAGTGTTCCAAGTACTGCCTGACCCACATTAGCTTGTCTCGCTAACCCATCTAAACACTAGTGTTTGTTGAATGTGTGCGATGTAGTCCATGTTGCTGCTTTACAAAATGTTAACTATGGGGGGATGTTTAAGAAAGCCATAGTAGCCGCAAGTTTGCAAGTGAAATGCGCTCTAGGGGGTAATGTTAACATTCTTTGCTTTTGCATAGCAAGTTTGAATGCTTTTAAACAATCCATCTGGCAATACCCGACTGCTATGGGATTGCCCATGTGTGGTGGTGCAAAAGCAACACAAAGTTGTTTACAAAGTGATTGTTCTTTCAATGTAATATGAAAGGTGTCTTGAGACATCCAAGGTGTCTAGAGCTCGTTCTGCCACAGAATCAAGTTGAGGAAAGAATTCTAGTAATTCAACTGACTGATGTGAAAGGCAGATACTTCAAGTTGAATGTGGGGTTAGTACGAAGAACCACTTTATCTCCGAAGTTCGAAAAAGGGGTTTTTCTATAGTTCGTGCTTGTAGTTCACCCACTCTCAGTGAAGGGACTGAAATGAGTAAGTAAAGTGCTACTTACCAGTATGCATCTGTTCTCGGCATGTAGAGCTGCAGAGATTCACTGTGCATAGATCGCCATCTGGTGTTGGGCTCTAATGCTTGCACCTTTGTCTTGGAAGAAGTCTTTTGTAGTCACGAGATAGGAGACTCCTCCCTTGGACGATAGTGAGCATGGGTAGCAACTCCATCCTCAGATTTTTCGCCATGAAGGGAAATTTGAGTTTGTAATAAACAGAAAGAGGTCCATGAGAATGTAAGGTAACACTGGAACAGATGCAGGTTCTGGGGAGGTGGGTGGGCGTGTGAATCTCTGCAGCTCTACATGCCAACAGATGCATACTGTTAAGTAGCATTTTCCGTTCGAGGCATATGAGCTGCAGAATTCACACTGTGCATAGACTGTACAGCAGTGTCTCCCCTTGCGGTGGTCACCTGTACCGGTTGCAGTGGTTTGAAAAAAGTGTCCTAACAGCTTGGCCTACAGAATCTTGTCGCTTTGCCTACACATCTACACTAGTGTGGTGAGGTGTTGTAGACCATGTTGCAGTCTTACGAATGTCTTCTAGGGGAATGTTCCCCAAGAATGCCATGGAAGCCCCTAGTTTGCGTGTTGAACGTGCTCTGGGGGGGAATTGTTAATGTACATTCTGCTTTTTGATAGCATATTTGACTAAGTTTTACTATTGACCTGGTAATTCTGGCTTTGGAAGTTATATTGCCTTTATGAGGTGGAGAGAAAGCTACAAACAGTTGCTTTGTCTGTCTAAAGTGTAGTCCTGTCTATGTAGTAAAGTAAAGCTTTTTTGAGGTAGTGTGTGAAGAGCCCTTTCCACTATAGACTCCGGATTTTGGAAAAATACTGGCAACTCTGATTAAGGTGGAAAGCAGAGATTACTTTGGGAAAGAATTGTGTTTGTCCTAAGAACCACTTTGTTACGATGTATTTGTAAGAATGGTTCTTGTATGGTTAAAGTCTGGATTTCACTTACTCAGAGAGACTATTGTGACAAGGAAAGCTACTTTCGATGTAAGGAATTGTAATTCGCATTTTTGTAAAGGCTCAAATGGGGGATCCAGGAGTCTAGTAAGAGGAAAATGCTACTTACCAGTATGCATCTGTTCTTGGCATGTAGAGCTGCAGAGTTGTACACTGTGCATAGATCGCCATCTGGTGTTCGGCTTGGATGCTTGCACCTTGTCTTGGAAGAAGTCTTTTGTAGTCACGAAATAGGAGACTCCTCCCTTGGACGATCGTGAGCATAGACTCCTTCCTCCTATTGTTTTTCGCCATGAAGGGAAATGATAGTTTGTAAGAAATAGATACATTTACATGGACACCTATTCTAATTAAGATAATACTGTAACAAATACAGGTCCTGGGGAGGCGGGTGGGCGTGTACAACTCTGCAGCTCTACATGCCAACAGATGCATACTGCAAGTAGAATTTTCCGTTCGAGGCATAGGAGCTGCAGATTGTACACTGTACATGGACTGTATAGCAATGTCTCCTCTAGCGGTGGTCACCTGTATCTGTTGGTGGTTTTAAAGTGTTTTATGAACAGCATGGCCTACAGAAGCCTGTTTGGCCTGCACGTCAACACAATAGGGTTTGGTGAAGGTGTGGAGTAAACCATGTTACTGCTTTACCGATGTCATCCTAGGGAATGATCCCCAAGAATGCCATGGAAGCCCCTAGTTTGCGTGTGGAGTGCACCCTAGGGGGAATTGTTAATGTGCGTTTAGCCTTCTAGTAGCATATTTGAATGCATTGGACTACCCACCTAGCAATCCCAGCTTTAGAGATGGTGTTTCTTTTATGAGGTGGTGAAAAGGCTACAAACAGTTGTTTTGGCTTTCTAAAGGGCTTAGTCTTGTCAATATGATAAAGTAGGGCTCTTTTGACGTTAAGTGTGTTAAGAGCTCTCTGCTACAGAGTCCGGGTTTTGGAAAAACACTGGTAACTCAACTGATTGGTTAAGATGAAAAGCAGAGATTACTTTGGGAAGGAATTTTGGATTTGCTACAAGAACCACCTTGTTACAATGTATTTGTAAGAATGGATCTTGTGTGGTTAAAGCCTGGATCTCACTTACCCTCGAGAGAGGTCATTGCGAAAAGAAAAGCTACTTTCCATAGTAGGAACTGCAGTTCACATTTGTGTAGAGGTTCAAATTGGGGACCCATAAGTCTGGTAAAGACAAGGTTTAGATTCTACACCGGAGAGGGTGGTAGCCTGGGAGGAATTATTCTTTTAAAGGCTTTAATTGCAGGCACTCTAAATAGTGACAAGTGTTGTGGGTTTGTAAATAAGCGGCAAGCGCAGCTAGATGTAATCTTATGGATGAATATGCTAGATTACACCTTTGTAAGTGCAGCAAATAGCAAATGATGTCTTGGATTGAAGCATCCAGCTGATTGATTTTATTGGTATTGCAGTAGATGACAAATCTTTTCCAATTTGCTGCATAAGCTCTATTAGTAGGGCGTCTGGCTTCTTTAATGATACTAATACAGTCCGGTGGAAGGTTAAGGTAACCTAACTCTAGGACTTCAGGAGCCAGACTGCTAGATTCAGTTGACCTGGATCGGGGTTCCTGATCTCTCCATGGTTCTGCGTTCGCAACACTGGGGAGAGATGTAGTTTTTGGTGTGGAACTACTGAAAGTTCCAGGAGTGTTGTGAACCACTACCAAGCCCTAGTACATATAAATAGACGAATTCCTAACACACGTTACAGTGCACAAATTTTGTAACAAATATTAGTTGATGTCGCTTGTTTTATTGTTCATTCCAGTAGTTCCTGCCAACAAGTGTTTCGTTGCTCTGGGTACGTTACCCGCGATTTCCTCTGGGCTGGAAAGACATGTGTACAGTACGGTCACAAACCATAGTAGCTTAATACAAAAACATAATGTTGTGAAGTGGTGACCACTTCACCACAATACTAAACCATTACATCTATACACCATACTTTTATAGTAAGGCGAATTCACACAGTTACATGATGCAGCATACGTAGACCATCTTAGTGTAAGTCATGCTGGTGACTGCAATCCCGTGCGGCAAGCCATGTGGCATCACACCCAATACAAAAATCCTGCATATTCAGAATTAAAGACCCGCAAGTCTAAATATTTAACAAAGTATGCTCTAGTGTCCAAGAATAACTTACAACGGGCCCTAAGCCCTGACATACCTGTATCTCTGCACTGTAGTTACAATAACCTGCAAGTCATAATAGGCATATTGAACACATTGTTCAAACCAGGCATGAACATGATTAAATCATAAAAATAGGAGATGCCAAGAAGGATATACACCTTCCTGCAGATTACTATCTCAGGCCAGATTTAGCCAGGAATTTTAGATAGAGGGCAATATATCCCTCGTACATTTTGATATCTGTAATTGAAATCTCACCAATTTAATATTTCAATATAGTAGTGCGTACCATCAAATCCTATTAATATGCATATAAAAACGTCAACTGATTGCCACTAAAATAGGACCACGTGGGGATTGTTTATGTCATGTATGACTATACATGCAAGCAAAATGCCTCATAGTGACTGTGCCTAAGAAGAATTATTGTTTTAATAGTTAATTATGACTAAGAATCAAATGTTTACCCCTTATAGCCCAAGAAAAATTATATAATCAAGCGCAAGACATCCTACAGTGCTCCAAAAAGCGTAATGCTCACCTGACACACGAAGCTTTGGCGTCGTGTCAGTATGTTATATAGCAAAGCTCTGTGTTTAGCAGCACGTGAACAGAACTATTAGTAAAATACTAAGACCATAATCAATGCCTACGTCAATATGTCAATCCACATTCTAATGTCAGTGGAGCGGCCTCTATCATACCTGAATCGCGCCTTCTTATCCTGTTCTCTCTTCGCTCAAGTCTGGCCGTATAGTATCCTGACTGGTGGTAATGGGTGTTTAAAAGACCCACGTGCTACGGCGTAACCGCGTCCCTTTAGTAAAAATAGAAAGCGGCACTATCATGATCGTGCATGGGATAGCACTATCATGACTAATGGTCGCCATATTAGGTGTATATTTATACATCGGTCTTCATGTATTCATGAGTTCTATCAAATCCCTTACTATTTTTGTAAGGCACTCCAAAATAAAACACTATAATCTTAAGACGCGCAATAAAATGAACACGGGCGAACACCAAATTTGTTCATTCAATGGAGATTGCCCGTAATATCATTATAAATGCCTGGAGTGTATCCCAATACTAAAAGCAGGCGTATTCCACCTGGTCTATTATATATGGAACCTGATAGAAATGCAAAAGAGTAAAGGTCTTTAGGCGATACATCAAAAAAGAAAAGAACTAAAAGGTATGAGTGTAGTCGCAATTTGAGAGAGGAGCTGTGGCAAGATTTTTAGAACTTGATAGAGTATTTTTGAATTGGAAAGTAATGCCACGGACTGTCAGCTGATATCAGTATTATCGGTCTGCACTTTCATAGACAATCGCGTTACATATTTCATATATTAGCAGATGTGAAGGAGAAAATATCATAATATACTTGTAAGTATTAATAATTTGCCAGGGATTCATGCTCATTATGTTTCATACATACAACATTGTGACATGAAACAAATTGAGTTTCTCTCAACTGTATACGTAGCAATGATTCAGTGTAACAAGGTTTATTCTTTGGATCATGACTGTATTGACTGTGCCCACATATGGCATTGTGGTATTCAAGATTATAACACTGGTTACAATCAAATACATAGCCCTTAGGATCTCCAATTCCTATGTTTTATGAGGGCACTATATCATTCTCCTAAGTAGTAATGTAACTCATGGTCCATGTTGAAACCCCCTTTCACTGTTTGAAGTTGCATGATCCAGAGTGCCTCCCTAAGTCTTAAGCGCAATTCCATATTAACTCCTCTGGAGTCAGTATCTATCTTTGATGCCACAAAATAATAAGGTCTTATGTGGCCCCTGTGAAGCGCATTCATTGGTGTATGGCAGTAGGATATCTGGGATCATGATATCTGATGGCCCTTAAGTGTTCATTAATTCTATCTTTTAGGGGTCTTATTGTGCTGCCAATATATGACCGGCTGCATTTCCATTTCAGCATATACACAAAAAATGTGCTATTACAGTTGATCATTTGTCTAATTTCAAAGCATCTCCCCTGGTTACCTCACAAAGTGTTTGGTATTATCCATTGCCAATGGGCATATTTTACAGTTACCACATTTGTGGAAACAAATATATCTTTTAGGATAGCTGGGACGGAGAATAGATCTGATGTTTTTGCCCCGCCTATATGTAATAAAGGGGCTCTCAGATAAATTGGTTTAGGGATTTATCTGACATGAGAACCTCCCAATGTTTCTTCATGCTCAGTGCCCATGTCGTTTCATTGTAATCTGTTACCAATCTCACTAGAGGGCATTGTTTTTTGGTTCTCTAAGAGCATCTGCTCTGTTGATATGGGTTATGCTCTTTTCTGCTGTTGTGATGTGTATTGTAACCCCCATCTCTGAATCGGTTTCGTCCCATTCATACGTGTCACAAAATCTGCCATTACTAGTTTCTCCTGGCCATTAGCTCTCCATATGATTGATTCTAACTGGTGTCTCGATATGTACTTTTGGCGTGTACTACTGCATTACACGCAGTGGGCTTACAATAAAGCCTACTTTGGATCTGACTATCCTCAATGAATAGTGTCACATCTAGAAATTCAATTTGCGTGTGGCTGAGATTGCAAGTGAAGTGTATACCCACCCATGTCACTGGTATTTAAAAATTCACTAAATACTAGGTTGTCCATGGAGCCTGCCCAAATCATGATACAATTGTCAATGTATCTGCCCCAGTAGATAATGGACTCACTCCATTTGATTCCTTTTGGGCCCCAGATCCACTTCTCAAACCAAACCATGAACAGGTTGGCATACGAAGGAGAGAACCTGGAGCCCATCACAACACCCTGTATTTGCCTGTACCATTGTTTTTCGATAAAAAAAAATACATTGGGTTTCAAGATTCTCAATCATAGAGATAAGCATCTACATGTTCCCATTGATTAGCTGGTTCCCCTATTGAGACATCTCCGTGCTGCTTGTATTCCCAGGTCAGTTCTCATGTTGGTATAGAGACCAGTAACGTCTAATGTTGCTAAAATCATCCCATCTTCCCAGATTACATCTGCTAGGACACTAAGGATGTGTTTAGTATTGCTAATATAAGATGGCAAATTTTTGACCATGGGCTGAAGAAATGCATCCACATATTGGGAGTGTTTCTCCATAGGTCCCCCAATACTCTAAATTATCGGTTGACCAGGTGGGAATGGTTGCTTTTTATGCACTTTGGGCAGTGTGTAAATACAGGGATACCTTGGTTTGTCCACTTTTAGGTAAAATTCATCTTGATCAATCAGGCTCTTGTTGAGCCATTCCCTCACATGTGTATTAATCAGCTGAGTAAGGGGTTGAATAGGATTATCCCCAAGGTTTTTATAGTATATCTGATCCTCCAATTGTGAGAGGATCTCCTTATTGTAATCAAGTGTTCATAATTACAATATTGCTCCCTTTATCCGCCTCTTATGGCGATGTCCTGTAACTGAGTTAACCCCTAGTGAACGCAAGGCACAGAGTGAAGTTGTCTTTCATTCTTTGTTTAGGTCTCTTGTTGGTATTGAGAATCTTGTACAAGTCACACACCACTAGCTTATGGAAAAAAATAATATATATATTGTTACCACTTGCTAGTGAGGGAGTCCCATCTGGATAGGTTTTTTAGCCCACTAGAAATAGTCAAGTCTGTGTCTGTCATGATCAAATAAAAGTTCTATAGACATGATCGCGATCATCTGTGATGGACAGTAGTATTTCAGCATCCAATATCCTGTATACTTGTGGATTCAGAAAAACTTCATTACGATAGATTTTAGTTGCTTTATTAGATTTTGGGTTATGTTCAAAGAATTTTCAGTTTGAGATTCCTTGTAAGTTTAAACAGATCAATGATAGAGTTAGACATCACCCGAGTCTTTAGGGCAAAAACATTCCCTTCAAGAACACTGACCATATCATTAGTTATTTTGTCACCAAGATTGCTCACTTCTACCCCTTTGTTTTGAACATTATCTAATTCCGTTTGTTCTAAGACCTCAATCTCATGCCTCTAGTCTCACTCTGGTTCATCCTATCTTGCATCTTTTTGATGCATTTCCCTGTCTTTTTGGTTGATCACTGTTGCCTCTTTTGATCATTTTTACCACGCGTAAAAAACTAATTTCTTTATTACTGCCGCTGGTGATTGATTCACTTTCACTAGAGGTAATAGTACTTATTCTAGATGTGACACTACGAGGACAGTCAGATCCAAAGTAGGCTTTATCGTAAGCCCACTGAGTGTAATGCAGTACTACACGCCAAAAGTGCACATCCTAGACACCAGTTAGAATCAATACCATATGGAGAACTAAGCCAGGAGAAACTGTAGTAATGACAGATTGTGACGTATGAATGGGATGAAACAGATTCAGAGATGGGGGTTACAATACACAAATAGTTAAACAAAAGAGTGTATCCTATAGGAACCTGAGTTAGACTAAGAACAAAAAAGTGAATCACTTTTTAAAAGAACTCACTCACCAACCTAGTTGGTGACATGCTTCATCATTGGGTTCCCACCAGGGAGGCAGAGTGCCTCTCCGGTGTGCTGCGACGCCTGAATTACAGCGGAGCTGGATTTTGGGGAGGTCAGTGCAAATTGTGAATAGTTAAAGTGCAATTTAAAATGGTGTCGCAATTTCATCCAAAAATAATTTGAATGATGGAAAACTGGACACAGTTAAAAGGGGTGTGATGGACGTGTAAGTTCTGGTAATTATTTGACCAGCTACATCCCAATATATGTGAGAGGTGTTCAACATGTTTCTGCTTCTAGAGATATTTAGGTGAAGCATTAGTCAGGACCTTAGTGGACTACCACGGCGGTATGCGCTCGCTAAGGCGCACCCTAACCTGTGGTGTCTAGAACCGCTTAAACTTGCGGTTTTAAAATGTGGACTTCAGGATTTCTGAAAGCTTTTGATTTATGTTGGAACAAAAAAATAAAAGGACAAACAGTAATTCACAACAAATATATCGACAGACAATGAGTACAGGATAAACAAGTCTGTAAATACTCTATTGGTCTTCATTGACATATATAGGATCACATGCATGCAGGTGCTCTGATCCCAGTAGATAATGATGTGTCTTGTTAGTAGAAAAACAGATACTCTTGTTTAACTACTATAGCCCAGGGGGATTAAGAGTGGCTCCAGTAGCTTCCCTCTCTGGTTAAGTTATAATACACAAATAATCACAACAGCAGAAGAGGATAACCCAAAACAGAGCAGATACTCTTAGAGAAAGAAAACCAAAAAACAATGCCCGCTAAAGTGAGATTGATAACAGATTACAATGAAACGACTTGGGCACAGAGAGCATGAAGAAACATTGAGGGGTTCTCATGTCAGATAAATCCCTAAACAAATTTATCTCCGAGAGCCCCTTTATTACATATAGGCGGGGCAAAAACATCAGATCTATTCTCAGATCTATTCTCAGTCCCAGCTATCATACAGAAAGATCCAATTTGGACTGGTTATCACAAAGATGTATTGGTTTCCAACTAAACTAAAATATGCCCATTGGCGATGAATACCAAACACTGAGTAACCAGGGGAGAAGCTTTGAAATTAGACAAATGATCAACTGCAATAGCAAATTTGTTGTGTATATGCTGAAATGCAAATGCAGCCGGTCATATTGGCAGCACAATAAGACCCCTAAAAGATAGAATTAATGAACACTTAAGGGCCATCAGATATCATGATCCCAGATATCCTATTGCCATACACAATGAATGCGCTACATCACAGGGGTAACATAAGACCTTATTTTGTGGCATCGAAAACCTAGATACTGATTTCCAGAGGAGGTAATATGGAATTGCACTTAAGACGTAGGGAGGAACTCTGGATCATGAACCTTCAAACAGTGGAAGGGGGTCTCAACATGGACCATGAGTTACATTACTTCTCAGGAGAATGATCTAGTGCCCTCATCAAACATAGAAATTGGAGATTCTGAAGGCTATGTATTTATGATTGTAACCAGTGTATAAGCTTGAATACCACAAGGCCATATGTGGGCAGTCAATACAGTCATGGTCCCAAGTATAAACAGTGTTACACTGATGAATCATTGCTATGTATACAGTTGAGATAAAAACCATTTGTTTCATGTCAATGTTGTATGTATGAAAAAATGAGCATGAATCCCTGGCAATTTAATACTAACAAGTATATTAGGACGACATTCTCCTTTCTTCACATCTGCTAATATATGAAATATGTATCACGGATGGTCTATGAAAGGGCAGACCGATAATCCTGATATCAGCCGACGTTCTGTGGCATTACTTTCCAATTCAAAATTACTCTATCAAGTTCTGAAAATCTTGCCACAGCTCCTCACAAATTGAGACCACTCAATCCTTTTAGCTCTTCTTTGATGTATCGCCTAAAGACCTTTACTCTCTTGCATTTCTATCAGGTTCCATATATAATAGACCAGGTGGAACGCGCCTGCTTTTAGTATTGGGGTACACTCCAGGCATTTATGATATTATGGGCAATCGCCATTGAATGATCAAATTTGGTGTTTGCCCGTGTTCATTTTATTGCGCGCCTTAAGATTAGAGTATTTTATTTTGGAATGCCTTACAAAAATAGTAAGGGATTTGATTGAACTCATGAATACATGACAGATGTATAAATATGCCTAAAATGGCGACCATTAGAGTCATGATAGTGCTTTCCCATGCACGATCATGATAGTGCCGCTTTCTATTTTTACTAAATGGACCCGGGTACGCCGTACCACGTGGGTCTTTTAAACACCCATTACCACCAGTAGGGATACTATACGGCCAAACTTTAGCGAGGAGAGAAGGATAAGACAAGGCGTGATTCAGGTATGATAGAGGCCACTCCACTGACAAAAAATATGTGGATTTATCTGTATTGACGTAGGCAATGATTATGGTCTTTGTATTTTACTAACAGCGCTGTTCACGTGCTGCTAAACACAGCACTTTGCTAAATAACATACTGACGACAAAGCATTATGCATTTGAGCACTGTAGGGTGTTTAGCGCTTGATTATATAGTTATTTTCTTGGGCTACAGGTGTACACATTTGATTTAGTCATAATAAATTACCTATAAAAAAACCTTCTTAGGCACAGTCACTATGGAAGGCATTTTGCTTGCATGTATATTCATACATGACAAGAACCACCCCCACGTGGTACTCTTTTAGCGGCAATCCGTTGACGTTTTTATATGCATATTAACATGATTTATTGACTACTATATTGAAATATTAAATTGGTGATATTTCAATTACAGATATAAATAATTACGTGTACGAGGGATATATTGCCCTCTATCTACAATCTCAGGCCAGATTTAGCCAGGACAGAATTTTAATTGGCAGGAAGGTGTGTATATCCTTCTTGGCATCCTATTTTTAGGATTTAATCATGTTCATGCCTGCTTTGAACAATGTGTTCAATATGCCCATTATGACTTGCAGGTTATCCTATTTACAGTGCAGAGAAACAGGTATGTCAGGGCTTAGGGCCCTTTCTAAGTTACTCTTGGACACTAGAGCATACTTAAATATTTAGACTTACGGGTCTTGATAATTCTGAATATGCGTGATTTTTGTATTGGGTGTGATGCCACATGGCTTGACGCACGGGATTGCAGTCACCAGCATGACATACACCGAGATGGTCTATGTATGCCGCATCATGTAACTGTGAATTCGCCTCACTATAAAAGTATTGTGTATAGATGTAAAGGTTTGATATTGTGGTAAAGTGGTCACCACTTCACATTGTTTATTAAGCTACTAATAAGTGGTTTGTGACAGTACTGTACATAGGTCTTCCAGCCCTGAGGAAGTCGTGGGTGACATACCCAGCGTGACGAAACAAGAGTTGGTAGGAACTACTGGAATGAACAATAAAACAAGCAACAACTAATAGTTTGTTACAAAATTTGTGCACTGTATAACGTGCATTAGGAATTGGTCTATTTATGTGTGCTAAGGCTTGGTAGTGTCTTAGAGGATCCATTAGGGGTCTGTATAGTGGGGTGGTGGAGGATTACCCCTTCCCTGAGCACCATAATTAAATAAAGAACAATGGAATACTGACCGTCGTAAGAGAAGCACCATCACCACTTAGAGCGTAATCCTCCCACCTAGGATTTAGTGTTGTGAACCATGGTTGCCGTGCCCATCTGGGAGCCACCGGGATCATCTTTAGAGAAAGCTGCCTGAGCTTGTGTACTACTAGGGGAATAAATGGGAGTGGCGGAAAAGGGTAAGCAAATCTGCCTGACCAGTTCATCCATATTGCATTGCCTTTGGACAACGGGTGTGGAAACCTGGCAGCGAAGGTTGGGCATTTCACGTTTGCGGCAAACAGATCTGTCTGGTTGGCTCCACATTTGGAAAAATGGTTGAAGAACTTGAAGATGAAGTTCCCATTTGTGTATTTGCTGTCTGCCTACTTAACAGATTTGCAATCTGATTATTAACTCCTGGAAGATGTTCTGTCTGTTTAGCAGTAAGTTCCAGGCAGTAACCATACTGGATAATTGGTCTTACCCACTTGTCCGTAGTGATTGAATTCCAGACAGGTAGGAACGGCGATAGTCCCCCTCCGTGTGGAATGGTCTGGAGAGAAGTCACTGCTTATTAGCAGGTGGGGGGGAGGGGGGGGAAGAGTCCAAATGTTACCTTTGCCTCTCCCTTGGTCGTCATTTCCCCTGTATCCACCTCTAAAATATCCCCTGTTGGGGGAAGTTTGTGTAGGAAGAGGAAGCAGTGTCTACATTTATGTTCTTGGATGCTCCTCTATAGAAGGAGCGTCAAGGGAACCACGTATGGATGGAGACTAATGCTCCCATGGATTTAGCAGTCTTTATTTTTTCTAGAGTGGAGTCTACAGCTGGTCCAAAAAGTTGTTCCTGATTGAATGGCTGATTGCGGATAGTGGTTTGTGGACAAATGATGACCTACCTCTGAACCACAAGATTTTGCACGATGTCTTATCCTTGGATAAATACACCAGTATCCCTTGGTTGGCATAGGTAGCTAAAACCCTTGCAGATCTGGGTCGCCCAGATCTTTTTTCATCTCCGGAAAATATTAGGAGACAGGACATAGTAACCATCAAAGAGTTATTTAGGGATAGGCAGGAAGCACGGAGGGAGGATCTCGAAGTGTTGAAACCCGCAGTAAGGGCACATAACCTCCTGGTTTGTACACCCTCACTCGCCCCCTACTTGAACTTTGTCACATTCCCATATCACAGGTTTTTATTATCAAAGTTCCGATTTAATTTGATACATTTTTATCTAGGTTCATTTAAGACCTGGCAGAAGCCTGAGCAGGCCCCACCGTGCTGCTGCGACAATTTTTCGGTGCAGGATACTCTGCACTTTATGTTTTGTAGTATATACCATGAGCAGAGAAAGAAATATTTGTTGCCTATTTTGAAAAAAGCTGGTTTTGTCCAAGTAAGACCAGCCCTGCTCTTTCTACAACTACTACCTAACATACATGTTACTTTTTGTATGGCAAACTTTCTGGTAGCCGCAATGCGGGCGAAACCTGTTAGCCATAGCTTACTTTAAAACTTCTCTTGTTGTTTGAGCATGTTTATGTGATAGATTTGTATAGAAATATTTTATCCATGTCTAAAAATTTTTTGTTCTTTGTATGACTTGTAATAAGTCGAATAAAGATATTCTGACTGATAGTGGTTTGTACTTCATTTGAAGCCAGAGATGTGCAACCAGGAATGTGGTCTGAGTAACACGCTAGTGTTACTGGACCTAGAGGCAATGTCTGCTACATCAAGGGCACACTTGATTGATGCATTAGTTTTTAATTTCCCCTCTTGAATCAAATCATTGGCCTTGGTCTTATATTGATCAGGTAATTATTGCAATAGGGTTTCCAGTTGGTCATATCAAGCCCTCTTACCTAGCAAGTAATTGTGTGTTGGATATCCGCCAATGATTAGCTGCTTGGGCAGCAACTAGTTTGCAGAAGCATCTAATAATTTAGACTTTGTCCGGAGGGGGCGCATCACTGGAGGTCTGAGAGTTGGCCTGTTTTCTGGAGTTAGTTACCACTAGGGATTCTAAAGTGAATTGACCTTTGATGTAGGTGGGATCATTGGGAGCAGGTTTGTATTGGTCAATTCTCGGATTGAGAACTCTAGCCCTAACAGGGTCCTTGAAAATGTTGGGGGCAGGTTTTATGACACATTTTAACATTGGCAGGGTTTGTACAGTCCTTGGTGACTGTTCAAAGGTGTCTATTAGAAAGTACTCTGGGGTCCAAATACATTTGAACACCACAGTACTTAGTAGCCCCTTATACAAGCTGACTAAAACCAATATTGTCATCTGGGGGAGATGGCTTTGTTGGGTATGCATGGGATCAGGAAGGTCTGGAGGATCTACTGGATCATAATCGTCCTGTGGTATGTCTGTCATCAGGGTCAGTAAAAGGTTTGTTGCCTTCCCCATCCCCAAAATCATCATCAACCTGTAGTAATGGTGAGTTTGGTGGAAGTATAGGAGCCGGGACACTCCCAGGAGTATCCGTGCGCGTTATAAATTTAAATAACATAACAATGTGGAGGAGACAGGCTTGGTAGGAAGAACAGGAGAAGAGGGTCGTAAAGGTGAAGTAGCAGTCTTTCCTCTTTACAGGCACTGCAGGAATGCCTGGGGTGCCCAATTTCCTCGTGTGGAACAGTAGCCACATGTCCTGTTTAAGTGTGTGGAGAATTTTTTTGTTTCGGATCTGGTAGGCAGAGTTCCTCCTCTTCGGTAGACTCCTTCGGCGCCGATTTTTATTGGTCCAAGCGAGGTTTAGATTTCTGCTCTGGAGCCTTGGAAGGAGTTTGGGTCCTTCGGCTTCGATGTAGTGGCAGAAATCTTTCGGTTCCGGATCAGATACCTTTTCTTTGGGCACCGAGGTAGGTGCCAACGTCTTTGGGAGTAGGCTGCGCTCCCCAGCTTCGGTGCCAATGGTGCTTGCAGGACAGTGATATGTGGCTGGTTTGTGCCCGAGCCGCCGGAAGGCTTGTCCCCGATATTCAGAGCTGGGCCTGGGGGCGGGGCTTCTGAAGCTAGTTTTTGGTCTTGACTGGGGACAGCAGGCGAAGTCTTGACCAGGGCCTTCTTTTTTCATGTGGGGTTGGGGCAGGGGCAGTTGTACTTACTAGTTGACCTGGAGTGATGCGGTCGTCTGCTTCGGAAAAGATTTCCAGATACTCCGAATCCTCCTCCGGGACATCAGGGCCTTCATTGAAGATGTCCACCGGTACCGGAGCTGCTTGTTGCGCCATGATTTGTCGTCGGGCCTAGCAATCACAGATGGTCTTTTTGGCTCAAAAGGAGGCGCAGCCCTGGCAATTCTCGTCCTGCTCAGGCGAGAGGTTACAGACCGTGGTGGTCACTGTGGGAATTTAGCTCTACACTGGAAGCATTTTTTAAATAGAGTCCTTTCCATGAGCCGTAGGCCCGAACGGCATCAATAGGCTCGGCTGCCCGCATCAACTGGAATAAGGTATTTGAGAACGCGTCGAAGGGCACGCGAATGAAACAATACAATCTACTTTTTTTGATGGTTTGCACGGTGAAAAAGTTTTGATAAAAGCACTGAACCGCAGAAGTTACAGCCGAACCAGATGGCGGAAAAAATACGAGGATGGAGTGGATGCCCATGCGCACTATCGTCCAAGGGAGGAGTCCCCTATCGTGACTACAGAAGACTTCTTCCAAAACAACAAAGTGCAAGCATCCAAGCTCAACACCAGATGGCGATCTATGCACAGATTGAATTCTGCAGCTCATATGCCTCGAACAGCAGTTTTCCAGGAGAGAAACAACTACATTTATGCATTGGTTCAAAAGGCGGGCCCATTAATCTTGAGGACTATGTTAAGATTCCACACTGTAGCAGGTGGAAGTCTTGGTGGTATAAGTGAGTCCTTCCATGAAAGCTTTGATTACTGGCACTCTGAAAAGTGATAAATGTTGCCTATTTTGTAGATATGCGGCTATTGCACTGAGATGTCGAATAGAAATTTAAGCTAATCCGGACTGCTCCAAATATAACTGGTAAATTATATTTTGTATTGAAGCATCAAGAGGATAGATGTTATTGCAATGGATACCAAAACGTTTCCATGAATGCGTCATCTTAGATGAGCAGCGACTACTGCCAGACGTTTTGTAAAGACTCTGGGAGCAGTGCCCTCCGAAGGGGATTACCTAGAACTGGTAATGTTGGCTCGCTACCACAAATGAGAAATTTGCAATGAGCTGGATGTATTGGAATATGAATAGGCATCCTTCAAGACAGTCTGTACATTTGCCATTGTTGCCTCTGTAACCCCCTCACAAGTAACCCTTAGAGGCAGAGGGTTGCTGGTTGCCTTTGTAGGTGGTGGCAGTAGGAGGTATTTTTGGACCCTCTGCAGTAGGAGTGGCGAAAGGAACCACGTTCTAGGGTTAATTGAAGGGCTCCTATAGATTTGGCCACTCAGTCATTTTTCTGGTGATGAATCTACCACAGGGCCAAAGAGGTGTTCCTTGTCAAATGAGGTGTTCAGGATAGTAGTTTGAACCTCTGGTTTGAATCCTGAAAAACGTAATCAGGCATGCCATCTTATAAAGACGCTGGCGTTGAGAGCTCTGGCTGCTGTGTCTGCAGCATCTAGGGCACACCGGATAGAATTATTGGAAATGAGCGGTCCCTCCCACACTAGGTCTTGCACCTTGGACTTTTGTTAATCAGGTAGAAATTAAAGCAACTGCTCCATTTCATCCCAATGCGCCCTGTTGTACCTAGGTAACCATGCTTGTGTATTGGAGATGCGCCAAAAGTTCAGCATGGAAGGCTACTTTTCCCCAAAGAGTCTAGCAGCTTCGATTTTGTCTGGGGATGGAGCCTGTTTGTGAATTGGTCCTTTTGGGTCTGTTGGAAACTACCAAGGAATCCAATAGTAACTGCCTCTTTATGTATGCTGGATCTGATGGTGCCAGCTTATATTTGTCTAACCTAGGGGTGAGGATACATGCCCTGACGGGATCATTAAGAATATCAGTGTGTCTGATTATACCCTTGGGCATGGTGTGTGCGAGGACTTGTGTACCACCAAGAGTATCGAAACGGAAATCTTCCAGGGATTCCTTATGCAGCTGAACCTCATGGTAGTTAGCAGCTCTACCCAACCGTTCTATGTATCCTACACTGTCATCTGGTGGAGATGGCTTGGTACGGTACAGATCAAATCATTCCCTGTAGGGGAATTGAGGTTTTATTCTATCCATCCCCATCTGGATCTTCAGGTGTATGTGGTGGTGAGCGCTCAGGTGAAATTAGTAATGGTTGAAACGAAGGAGGTGATGGAGTAGAAGGATTAGTACGGACTTTCTTTTTAAAGGAATGTGGTAGATCTGTCTCAGGTTTGCATTTTATTGTCACCTTTGTGGTAATATTTCCAGTTGTTGGGTGAATATATAGCTCCTGCTGTTTCGGATCCGGTTTGGGGGTGGAGCATCAAGATGTTGCTCTTTGGATGGAATCGGCCCATCAGTTTGGGTGCTGGGGCTTTGGCTGCAGCAGATTTTGGATCAGATTATGTTTTTGGCGTTGAAGGGGGTGGGGCGGAGCCTGTCTAACTTTGATCCTGAAGGTTTCAGCTCTGTGCCGGTTTTCGGTTGGCTGTTCGGAGCCAGAAGGCTTCAGGGTAGGTTTTGGTGCCGAGCTGGAGGGCGGGGTGTTGGATACATGTTCAGTGCCAACCGTGGCACAGAGGCAGGGGTTGGGCAGGAGCCTTCTTGGGCTGAGATGGACTTTGGGGCAAGGGAGGATATGTACTCCGGGTATGCTGACCTTGTGAGCTGTAGTCGGATGGAGATCGGGCCTTGTTCCTCCTCAGCTACCATGGCATCTCTGGCCCCATGTTCTGAATTTTCTTCGAAGAGGTCCAGAATGGAACGTGCTGGCTATGCATGTCGCGACGTCGAGCCAGACAGTCGCAAAGTGTTTAGATCGGAAAGTCTAACATGTGCAGTCCTGTTCCCTGTGCTCTGGAGACCAGCACAGGTTGCACAGTTTGTGCAAGTTGTGCGCAGAAACTTCACGTGGCACCAAGGGTAGAATTTAATGGAGTCCGTTCCATCTACTGCGAGGCGGACCAAAGCAGGTAGCCCAGATCGAAAGAGGGTTTTTCAGTAAAGATGTGGAGAATGGGATTACGCAATAACAGTCAAGGGAAACTGGACAAACTGTCGAACCGGTGCACACCAATTCACGTCCGAACCAGATGGCACAAAAAAAAAAAAAAAAACAATTCAACAATGGAGTCGATGCCCATGTGCACTATCACCGAAAGGAGGAGTCCCCTACCTCGTGACTGGAAAGACTTCAAAGAAAAACTTGCGAACATCCGGACCCAACTCTAGATGGCAGGCATATGCAGAGCATGTGATTTACATCTCACATGACTCGAACACAAACCCCTAATTGTTACTGTTACCCCCAGAAAGTAACTAGTAAATGGCACCCTGGGTACCTAGGGCCTGGGAGCTGGAGAGGGTCCCCTCACTGGGAGCATGGCACTGCCCTTGCAGCTTACATACCCCTGTGACAGGGGGGGGGGGGGGGGGGGGAAAATATGACAAAGTATACACTCTGCATGGGTGCCATGCCAGCCAGCACTGCCTGAAGGTATAGTCAAGTCACCCCTCTATCAAGCTTCACAGCTTGAACACAGCATGCACTATACCACAGGTGAGAGCATATCTGCATGATCAGATATGCACCTACAATATTGGGGCCCATTTCCTAATACTGTAAGTGTCAGGGAAGCCATAGAGCACATAAGCTGGAAACTCGACAACTCTAGTTCCACAGTACCAGGACGGCTTCACTGAACACTGCGTGTTTGGTACTAATTACTCCTTTCAATATCCACACTGATGCCAGTGTGTAATTTATTGTACCATTTACCCAGAGGACCTCAGAGGTGTCCACTGAAAACATACCAACCCTGGTGTGGACTCAGACTGGCTGTAGGCACCAAGACACCAGACAGGTTTCTGGACCCCCTTGGTAGAAGCCCCTGTTGACTGGGACCAGAACCGAAGCACATCATGGGCAGAGGTGTCAAAAAACTCCTCCCCCAGGTTGGGCCAGTGCTCGAAGAGGGAAGCTTCAAAGAACTGCCACCTTTGTAATGCAACCCCCCCAGCCTCTGCTGCTAGCAGATGGCAGCCCCCGGTTCACACCCCCACTTTGGGCAGGAAAACCAGCAGGAAGACAAGTGGAGTTGGAAGAGGGGAGTACACCCCCTATTCGAAGGTGGGCACGGCAAGGTGAAGTACATCTTCAAGTGCCTGTAATTTTGAAAATGGGGACACCCATCCAATCAGGGATAGGTCTATGCACCGCCAATAAAGGGTGTCAAAAGAGGGAGTAGTTGTCCCAGGTAAGGTGCCCATTGGCCCTACCTGCTACTTCTCAAACTCCAAAAGTCTAGTATTTAGGTGACTCCCTGAGCCCTAGAAGACAGATCTGCGACGACCCTGCAGAGACGATTGAAGAGTACAACTACCTTGGTACCAGCCCTACCGGCTGGTCTCTAACTTCAGCGAACCTGCGACCAGTCTTGCAGCCAGCAGTCTCTAAAAACCCGAAAAAGACTCCAATCTCCTGTGGACAGCAGACGTGTCCAAGATGATAAAAACTCCAAGGACCCCCAGATCCAGAGATCTGCATCGCCTGCCCACTCTGCACCAGATGCCCACGGCCAGTGGCTCACCTGTGCAGTCAAGTCTCCCCATTGATCCTGACCTTGTGTCCAGCGTTGGCAGAACTCTCCTAATCTCCACATTGGTACCTGCAGTGTGAATCCAGAGGCTCCACACCTACCCCCCCCCCCCCAATCCAGCTCCAGTAAGAAGACTTGTACATCTAAAGGCACCCAAGCCCCTGGGCCTTGGTGTGCTGAACCAACTGTGCCCCTAAAACCCTCTACATCTCTACTTACCTGGGCTGTTGGTTTGCCTCCTGCAATCTCTGGTGTCACACCTGCAGTCTTTATGGAAAAGCATGGGTGCCTGACTTATTTTGCACCTGGCAGCCCCTTTGCTGGTGGTGTATGCTCTATGCTGCTTTGTGCTCACCCTGCTGGTCCTAACTTCTGAAGCTTGGCCGCTGCAACCGATCTGCTTACCTGCAAGCACTGCGGCTCCAGGCACCCAAAGTCTCCATTGGGCTGAACTCAGATTTTGACCTCTGCACCTGGCTACCCCTCTGCCGCTGCAGTTTTGGTACTCCTCATCCTTGGCCCTTGCTGACTTTTGGTTCCAAAGATTGGGAGTGCATTACTTACACATTTAACCGCGCTATGGATTTCCACATCGAAACTTTTCAGCACTGTTCAATGTTATCCTATGTGCCGAAGTGAAGTATTCTCCCCCCCGCCAAGTTACGTTTTGTTGTAATAGTGTATAAACACTGCAGTCAATTTGTAGGTCTAAGTGTGTAATAAAAAAAATAACCAAGTGTCATGATGCAATGAAAAAGCTATGACAATTTAATAGTCAAGACGATTAACAGCTCAGATAGTCACCCCTGACAGAGCGTTGTAAAGTGCTGGGGCCAACAGTTCAGACTCTTGCCAGGAGTTACAGGTCGAATCCAATTCATGGTCATTTCCTCAGAAGAGGTACTTCATCCTTTAAGTGAGGACATGCCCGCTCTCGATTTCATCCACCAAGAGGATATTGCTAGCAATCACTGTGGAGGAGTGCAACAGCGTCTTAACACTGTAGTTGTCCCACACCAGCATCTGCTGCAACCATTGGTTTACCAGTGTTTAAATCCACACCAATGAGTTGGCTGGATTCAGTATTCGGTCTGAATTTTAACCAGCGTCTTGTGGACCATAACCAGAGTTCTGGGTTAGAACCTTAGGAATGATTAGCAGGGCATCTGCAAAAGCTTGTACTCCAAGCTGGGCTGGTCCTTTAATAGTCGCTTGTGCTTAACCAGGGCATTGGCTATTGCCATGTCCACAGCACCTTCCCCAGCAACTACGCAACCATCTACCGCATTTTTTTTTACAGCACGTAAACCATCTGATTGCATCCTTGATCTGAGCAAGTGTTCTCCTCCCCCATTGTGTATTTGTAGACAAGACCTGCATGTCCTAAGCACCGGAGTAACATCTATTGAGTTCAATAAAGTTCCACCATGAGCAAGGCTTAACCTCACCATGTCCCGTCTTTGCCCTATGAAGAGCTACAATTCCTTCTTTTGCAATAGCATCCAAAGAAAATGGATCTATACCCTTTTGGTTGAAGAGGATATTACCTTGCCCGAATCTCCACAGACCTTACTTTTCAGTTCTACAATTTTTTGTACTCTTGCTTCAATGAATTTTCTTTCCGCTTTAACCAGTTTCTCGTTCTTCAGCACTCTGAAGAATCCAGAGTTCCTCAGTTCTTACTCCAAGGATATGTTTCAGGTGCGAATGAAATAGTCTACAACTCTTTTCTTTATATCAGGATGCTGAGCGCAATGATCAAAAACCAGTCCTCTGATCAGGGGTGTCGGTTTTGTGTTTCATCTCCATAATCGCTACCATAAACAGATCAATTGGTTCATCTGGCTGTTTGATGGCCAAAATAGAGTCTACGACAGCCTCCGTCAAGATATCAGCCAATTCAGCATGGACTTTCGTACGCAAGGATGTTATTGCAACATTGAGGGTTTCCCGGTCCATTTCTTTGGTCACCTTGATTTGTTCTAGAACTTCAAGAGCCTTTTCTTTTGAAGCTTCAAATCCTTCAGTCACCACCCTGGGGTGCAGGCCCTCAGAAATATAAAGGTCAGCCTGTTTAAGCAGCTCGCCAATAATCAACACATTTGAAGTGGTGCAATCTCATGTAATGTCATCTTGCCCTGTTGCAACTTTTGCTAACGATGCAGTTGGGTGTTGAATTTGCATTTCATGAAGTAACACATTGCAGTCTATGGTAAGTTTGATATCTCCAGCCCCGGAAACAAGCATCTTCATGGTCCCTTTCGGGCCTAGGTTTGTTCACAGCACGTCCTGCAGTCCACGAGCCACACTGATGTTTATGGTCAGAGCTGCCTGCGCCCGAGCTACCTCAGCCTTAGGCTCGAGAGCTTTCACCGCAGACGTGGCTGAATTAGGAGGGTTCCGGGCTGGTCACCTGGAGTGGAGCAATGCGCAGCCCCCAACACGCCGCCTCGGGAGGAAAGGCTGAAAAGTATTTAACAACATACTTACCTTATTGGGAAGATCTTGGCCTTAAAATAAACAGAATAATTTTCTAAAATTGGTTTGGATCTCGGAGTCAGGTGTCCATTATTGACCACTGTTGTGCAATAAGTCTTACACTACTCTGTTAGGCCCAAGGCTGCTCACCCATACTACCACTAATAGAGCACTTTGGGTTTTACATTGAGCCCTGTAAACGTTTGGGGGCTCCCTGAATTGTGCACAGAATGACCACTTAGTGGTAATGCCATATACAGAACCACCTTCCACACACAATAAACATTAACAGTGAGATCCTCGCATTTGTTGCGGACCTGGAATGTATCCAGCCTGGCAAGTTACGCCAAGTGATATCATGTCTACCAGTATCTCTCCATAAACTCAAGATTCAGATTGTGCTCTTTCAAGAGACACCTGACATCAACACTAATCCATGCGCAGGAGGGGCATATTGATAGGGACCAAATATTCCAGATGTGCCAGGAGAGCATTAATTTGGATGGCTTCTTGGGTACCCCTAGAGGTATAGTATCCTCCAATTGATCTAGTTGCACTGTGCTAGAAGTGTTATTGGACAGTTCCCCCTTTCACTAATTTCCCTTTATGCACCCAATACGAACCATTCACGCAATCTTTGACTGAAACATTGCTCCATAATGCACTAGCACAGACTTACTGGGCAGGGGACTTTAATTGCACCCTACACCAAAATGACAACCGCTCCCTCCCACCCAATGTCAGGAGCACAAACAATATTTTTCATATTACAGAGATAGGCCACTAACACCCAGGTGCAGGACCTCTGGCGCAGTCAACCCGGAGACTAGGGAATTCATACTTTATTTAACCCCCAAATCTACATACCAGGCTTAATCCAATATATTGCTCTGGGGACTCCCTTGCCAGGGTGACGCAGGCACAATACCTTGGACGCACTCAGACAATTCCCTCTACACTGGTAACTGACCAGGGTGTGAATCAAGCCCAAAAGACCAACATGGTGCCTTCCAGCGACGCCCCACTCCGATCTACTATCATAACATATTACCATCTTATTTTTGGTGGGGGGGGGGTGGACAGAGGGGTCTCTGCCACAGGACCCAGGATCGAACGGGATGGCTGAAGGCTGTGCTTTGTGGTTTTATGATTAAGGTTGCTTATGGCACTAAGCTAACCCGTCACAGGGAACCTGGCATCCAGAAGAGGGACATACGCTGCTATGTACAGTTATCCCCTACAAACCAGTCTGTAGGGGTTCTGTTCGTGCATGCTAGGCTAGACCATTATCCCACTCTGAAGCTGGGATCCCTGAATTAGAGAGCACTTGGCTAGGAGACATGCGAAGGGCGACAATGCTGGTAGACTACTGGTGAGGTTACTTTGCTCAGATTCCTCTAGGAACACGATCATGGCTATTAAAGACGGGACAAATCCTTAATGAACAAGTTACTAGATTCCTTACCTTAGAATTACCCCTATGTGTCGATCTGGATACTTCTCAGCAGTACTAGGCATGTCGGCAGGAGATTATGGTCGACTCCGTTAGTCATCGGCATCGTGATCGTCAAAATGACATCATGGTATCTACTTAGACGCTGCCCCTGAGTGCCATCAGTTCTTTTACCCCCAGGAATTAGACTGGATCCAAATAATTTCTCAGTCCACTGAGAACACCAAACTCTTCTCCAGTCAGCTCATCAAGCTAGTCTGCCAGAGGGTCACAAGACCCCTCCCAGCCCTCTGGCCGCCACTCAGGGAAATAAGGAAAGCCAGGGAAGAACAGTGGTACAAAAGTACCCTTCAGCACTGGTACCAGCATCATCTGATGCCAGACTGGCTCCATGTCCAAGTCGAGGGGGAGCAACTGGCGTCGGAGGCATTGTTAGAGGAATCTGTGCTGGAGAATGTACTGGGATGTCGACCGGCATCAGGCCTGGATCATTAGGGGCCCTGCGGCACAGAGGCCAGAGCTGCAGGCATCAAACACCTAGAGCCCCCAGCAGAGTCCATAGGACATGAAGACATGAAGGAACAGCGGCGGAGTTGGGCCGCTCAAAGATGGAATGAGGGCTACATAAAATGCAAAAAGCTGGGCAGGGGCTGCTCCGGCTCCCAGGAAGTGAGGGAAGCTGAGCAGTCCCAGAGGGCAGAGCCTGAGGACGATTACCCTCAGTGTCCAGACGGGGAGAAGGCAAAGAGACTATGCTTCTTTGCCTTCTTGTGCTTAGTCTTATCTGATTTAGATATAACTGATTACCAAGACTTTGATGATGAATGATGGAGTGGCTCCGTGACATTCTCTTGACCAGAACCACGAGCGGCGCAGAGCTGACTGCAGGACTCCAGAAGCTTTCAGAACTGCTCCCACAAAGACTATGTTCATGGCCCGACAGTCAGAGCACAACATCCGGGTGTGGTCGTATTCCAAGCACGAGAGACACGAGGTGCGGATCTATGACAGACTTAAGATTGTGACAGGGGTCACAAGGATTGAAGCCGGTCCGACGATGGGACAAACCTACGTGTACCAGGAGTAGAACTACTCAAAAAAGAGGCTGACAAAAGTCGAAAACGTTTTAGTCAAAAGTGACCAAGGGTACCACTCTCTCCGAATCCATGCTAGCTGGGATAGAAAAAGACAGACATCAGCGCACAGGGGCGGTGTCTGTAGATAGAGGGATGTCATCCTGGCAATCACGATGCCGAACGCGAAGTCGACCAATGCCACTTATAAATGCGCAGGGGGTACAGCTGAGAGAAAAAATTATCTGGATCCAGTCTGACGCCTGGGGGTAATTCTAAGGTAAGGAATCTATAAGGAATATGCTACTTACCAGTATGCATCTGTTCTTGGCATGTAGAGCTGTAGAGTCACACACTGAGGATAAGATCGCCATCTGGTGTTGGGCTCGGATGATTGCAGGTTGTTGTCGTCTTCGGAAGAAGCCTTTGGTCATGAGGTTGGTGACTCCTCCCCTGGACAACAGTGCGCATGGGCATCCACTCCATCGTCAGATTGTTTTTTTACGCCATTGGGTTCGGATGAACTTTTTTCCGCTCCAGCAGAAAATCAATACTGCTTTTTATTCATAGTATGCCTCCTTATACAAAGCCATACAAGGGGAGGATATAGCTGCACTCCTTCCTAGATTGAGTAACCCTCCACCCCCGCCCCCCCTCCTCAACTTTCAGACCACGCAGCAGGTGGAATTGGAAGCCAATCACTGAAAGATTTCTAAGGAACGGTTCCCAGACACCCAATTCGAAGCGAAGGACCAGCATGTGGCGACTGGATCATAAAAGGAGTCTGCAGAAATAACTTCGTAGCAAGCATTCAAGTTCCGACACAAGTCTATCAATAAGGAGATAGACATCAATTATCCGAGCATCAGTCAGTGTGTGCAGGCAGAGCAGACTGAGGCAGAGGAGAGCCAGAAGCAGGGGACAGCACTCAGACACTGGCAGAGAACGAGAACTGTGGCATGAAGTTGGCAAGGCAATAGTGAGAGCGTGTCTGTTGGAGTCTGCTAGCTACTGTTGCATTGGCGGCCGAAGAGACCTGTTGGCTGGCCCTGTGGTTGGGGGCTATCAGCAAGTATGGTCTTCTGTCCTCTGTCATCATCTCTAGTCACCCACTACCCTCATACCCAGAGTTCCTACCCTGCGAACACAATCCCTAGTCTTCACCTGGTTTCCCAATCAGCCAGAGCCTTGTATGGGCCCAGTACATTAGGCACAGTCGGCGCAGCAAGTGAGCACAGGTGCCTTGGAGCACCCCTTATTTCTACCACCTGACAATCTTTGACAAGACAAAACCACCAAGCCCAATCTGATGCTAGCAACCTTAATCCCTGCCTGTGCTTGTTACCTGCACTGGTGTTAAGCTTACAGGTGGTTGTGCAACTGGTTGCCTGCACGAGGTTTAAGGGGCACAGGTGGATAGCATAATTTCCTTGTGACGGTAGTACCAATACAACATGTCCTACGGACTGATGAACTGCTGCAAGATTTAAGCATTCTCTAGTTTTAATCAAAAATTGCACTTCCCCGGCACACCCCTATCCCTCTGGTCATGGAAAATGGGGGACGAGTATTGTATGGGTCTTGCGGTTGCAGTGTATCAGGCAAGGGGAATCCCAAAAACAAATTTGGCAGAGGTGGACAGACTATAGGGGTATTGTCCTGGCCCTGGTTCGTGCAGACTCCCTTCTAGACGAGCAAATCCAGAGATAAGGAGCCAGGGAGCAGGGGACCGACGTGTCCAATGATTAAGCTGCTCTAGGGAATTTATAGTGTCATGTGGTACTTGGGTGGGATAATGGGGATTGGCGGGTCCAACTTATGCAATTATCTGTTGTTACAGTTCTTAGGGGGTTCTCATAGCAATCTCCTGTATGTGTTTGTTAGCCGATGTCTCCTGAAACCCAGGCAAATATCCTTTTCCAAAGAGGATAAAACCTTCGACACTCCATCTTGTAAGTCCATTAAACATAATACATTTGGCCAACAGCCTACCACCCAGTAGGTTAAGTTGTAGAGGATCTTCAATATCAGCTTGCAAATTAATGGTCAAACTCTGCCTAGTCTTACAAAATTAGGCGTTTATATTACTAATTATTCTTTTAGTCAGAGAAGAGAACCAAGAGCAGTGTGCTATTTACTTTTCTAGACTTTAGTCTCACCACCATCTGAGGAGGCTAGCTTTGCGGCCAGCAATAAGCAACTCCCCTTAAGTTTAGGTTGCAATCAGAAAAGGACCATACATAATGCTTTGCTTCAATCCTTCATACTAGATTATGTGCTAAATTTAGTGGGCACATACCCTTCACCACCAAGGCCATTGGCAGCTTTAAATTCAGGCCTTTGGGAACAGACCACCCCACCCATGCCCCGGTGACATGCCTTTTGGGGCAGTTCACGTGTAGGCCCATAACTTTTACATAAGGTAGCCACACCAAATTGGTGTCTTTTCCCAGTATCCTAAGGATTGTACAGGTACCTAGGGTTTGTGGATTACCTGGCAGGGTACCAAGAAGTTCACCAAAATAGAACTACATTATTTTTTGGGGGTGGGGAAATGGTATCACATGTTTTGTTATGCTAAAATAACAATCTTCCCAGCTTTCAGGAAACGGTAGACTAGTCAAATAACCAACATTTCTGCAGTTTTAGCCTATTTCCAAGTATTTGTGCTTTATACCTCCTTCCAGCCATTGGTAGAAATGGGTGGGAAACCAATTTTGGATCCAAGAAAGCTATACATTACTGAAAAGGCGACACCATTCTGTATTCAGCAAGGGGTCATTTGGGTAAGATGCTTCAAGGTTTTCCTATAGAAAGTAACAGTTGAAATAAATATTGAACTAGTTGAAAAACTAGCCATTTGTGCCTACATTTTCACCTGCAACTTCCAACTATGGTAGATTTTTGTAAAGCAATAGTTACATCTGCGGGGCCATTTAGAATGCAGATATATAGAGGGCTTGTAGGTTCACCAAGAACCTGAGTTACCCAGAGCCAATAACTAAGTAGCACCTTGCAATGGTTTTTCATTGTGTACTGGGTATACAGCAATTCATTTGGTAAAATCTAAAGAGTGAAAAATTGGTATCAAGGAAACCTATATATTTATGAAATGGGAACAATCTAGTTTAGAAGCAGTGGTTATTGTCCATCTCTGAATTTGTTGGTACCCATATTAGCATGTAAATTAGAGGGCATTTTTCAAAATGACTTCACACATTTGTATGGAGGAGAAAATTCATAGAAATTGGTAGTAAGTTTCCCCCCCAAAATCTTCGATAAAAATGGTGCCTCACATGGTAGGCCTAGTGCCCATGCAGGAAATAGCGTTTTGACCAATGTGAACACAATTGTTCCACACAAAACAGACGCTTTTTTTAAGTGACTTGCTGTGGATTTTGGGCCTAGCTCAGACATTTTAGGTTCAGCTGGGAATCTGGTGGGAAAAGGTTGGGGGAATCCACGCAAGCCACACCTCCATGTATGCCCCTAGGTGTCTAGTTTTCAGAAATGTCGGGGTGTGGTTGGTTTCCCTAGATGGTCACCAAGCCTGGGACCAAAAACATCGGTGCTCCCTTTGCAAAAACAGGTAGTTTTGTGAAATAGGGGCACCTGCGTTTTTGGTCCCAGGATCGGAAGGCCATCTATGGAAACCTACTAAACCAAGGGAGTCCTTGTGCAAGCGTAGCGGTCGCAGCTTTGGCTCCGACGGAAGCATGGAACCCCTCAGGGGTTACATCATGGCCAGGGCGTAGAATTTATTGCAGAGCACAATCCTTGAGAAGGTAAATTTCTGCATGGCCCGATTTGCGTATCGCGTGGTCTTAAATAGAGTTCAGAAGTGAGCTAAAGAAAGATGGATTCAACCCAGATCTGTGACAGGGGTGGGCGAAGTGTCTGAAATGTGTCAGCACTCCGTCCATCATCTCCTTGTGTTTCCTTTCTTTGCCCCGACAAACCCAATGACTAGTTGATCATTCACCTGGAACTCTGCTACAATTGATGTAGACCAAGAAATCTTTTTGGGTCCAGGCAGTGGAATCTATCCTCCCCTTCAGAAAGGGGAGCAAAGAAGGTAGCTCGTTTGGACTGGTTAATGTGAAAAGGTTGTCACAAATCTCAGTAGGAAAGGGGTTCTCAAAACTAGTTTGTCTAGGAAAAGGTTTGTTTAAAGGGAGTGCCAGCAGTTCATTAGTCCCTCCTGGCTGATGTTATGGCAACTAGAAAAGTGGGTTTACTGGTCAGAAGGGGTATGAGGAAATAGAACATATGCTCAGAGGACAAGCCCATCAGTAAGGTCAAGACTAGGTTAAAGCGCCATTATGGCATGAATGGTTTGAGGGAGCATATGTTGTAGTTCCACATTCCAGGTAGGGGGGCTGGGTGTCATGTGGAGGCTTGCGGTTCCAAGATCCTTTATGTTACAACCCCTGCCATCACCATGGTGAATACCCAAGGGGTGCGGGAAAGACCAAAAGGGCAAAGAAAATAAAAATGCATGTGGCTCACCATGAACCACAGATCACGCCTGTGGGCAGGCAGGATGGAGATGTGGAAGTAGGTGCCCCGCAATTACAGCACTATCATCTAGTCTGGGATCAACAGCACACCGACCCAAGCCTCTTGACTTTCTAATTCAGGGAAGAATGAGGGTGTCGAGGCATCCGACCTTAGGCACCAGAAAGTAGTAGTAATAGCAACCATGACCTACTTCTGATGCTGGCACCCTAGACTGGTGCTTTGGCCAAAAGAGCCTGCAATTTGACAGAGTAGCGAGAAGGTCTTCTGTCAGCTGGATGGGGATGGTGGCATTGGCAGAGATTTCCAACACTGAGCAGGAGTAACCGACAAACAATTTGGAGTACCCACTCGTCCCAACTTATGGGCGGACAGTGGAGCAGGAGATACCCCGATCCTGCTGCAGACTGGTTGCCTGTGATGGTAAGAGGGCAAACTAAAGTAGTACTGTGGCTGCCAGGGTGAGTGGACCGCTTGCTGTGCATCACCACAAGCCTTGTGCAAGCTGTGGTCATTAAAGCACTAGGGAGTTGGAGTCTTGGTGGCAGAGCATGAATGGACACAACTGGTAGCCCCCTAACATAGCCACAGAAGGGGTGAAAGGCAGAATGTATTTGGTGTGGGGTCATGGAGTGACTAGCTGTCTTTAAAGAGCTCCAGAAGAATCTGCCCGATTGCTGAAGAGTCAAGTGCCATTGAAGGACAACTCTTTAAGGGATGCCCGTAAAGCCAGTTGATCTCGCCCAGGAGTGATGTCCGATTGCCACAGACAACACAATTGCTCTGCCTACAGTCTGATATCCAGTCTGCAGCGAAATTTGTAGTATCACTGCCATCAGCACTAGTCTGTCAGTATGGCACAGGCCTCCAAGATCATGTGCATCACTTATGCAACCAAATCCCAAACTGAGTGTATCTGCCCAAAGGCACATGGTGTCCTCCGATCACAGTACAACGCTTGCGTAGAACATAATCTTGCCAAATGTATACAGCCTCTAGGACTCCCTATACAGAACACTGGATAAGAACACTCCAGAGTTATCTTTGGCGGTGGAATCCTGGACAACCAAACTCTGCAGAGTGTGGCGCTGGGTGAGTACAGCTGGTTACCCAATAATGGTGCAATGGCAGCAGGCAATTTATCCTATGCAGAACCTGGCCTATGCTCCAAGCAGAACAGCAAATCCTGCATTAAAGGACAGGAAAGGTCCTGTGGAGGCTCCTCCAGCCTGAAGCACCCACATCAAGAAATTGGTCTTTACTACCAAGGAAGGTAAAGCAAGGTACAGACCATCAGCTGCCCTAGTCACCATTATGACAAAGGAAGACCCTTCCTCTGGGGTCACACTAGGCTAACGTCTGATGTGTTAAGTGCCAGTTGCCCTCAGGCTCTAAGGGATTCTGGTAGCCACAAGGGTCCTCAGATGCTCCAATTATACTCCTCACAGGATGGTCATAGGAAAAAGGGGGGGGGGACCAGACAAAGAAGGCCATGGCACTGACTCAGTAGGTAGAGTTTCCATGTCAGTCTGGTATAATAAGTTTGCAGCACCATTGGGCCCCAGTAACTAGGTCACTGGAAATTCCGTCATTGAAGGTCGCGGTCTCATGACCAAGCCAATCTGGATATAGAATGCCCAACTGAGCAGAGGGTGGACCCACCTGTGGTAATCCAGTAGGACTGTAGCCAAACCCATGGAGATAAAGGGTGCTCCAGAGAGGTAGACTGGCAACACAAAAATGAGCTGCATGGCATCCTAAAACTCAAGTAGATGGTGGTGGTTTTGCTGGCGCCTTGAAATTCAGCGAGGCTCATAACCGACCTGTAGAAGGCTCGGCAAGTGACACGTGGCAGCAGGGCCTAGAGTGGTGATGTAGTTACCACACCCTGTTCGAAGACAGACTGGCGTTGAAGAAATAGCACTTTTATTGTGCAAGTCCTACAAGAAATCACTTACAGCATAACACCTGGAACAGCTCCAGGACATGGAGCACGAGTCATCTAGCTACCAGGAGCTTCAGGTATCGCTACCCTCAGGTTCATGGTGAGACTACTCACGCCTTGGGATTTGTGGCCTCGCACCAGAGAATCTAGATAGGGGTCTGTCACAAATATCTGCCCCACAGGCTTTTTCAGGGACATACACACTAGGAGACTGTCTTCAAAAAGTACAATAAAATGTCCAAAAACGTTGTCCAATTAGTGGAGAAGAGTAGCTCTCTGGAATTATGCTGATAGTAAGAAAGAAAAGATGTCAGCACACTGGGGAGGAATCTATAAGCACACGTCACTTTCAGCATGGATTTGTTGACCGAACCAAATAACTACACTCATCAGCAGGCAGAGGTACGGCTTGAAAATTACCAGATCGTCAGATGCCTGGGAACTGTTCTAAATGTTAGGAATCTGCAGCTTGAGTTCAGATTGATCTGTTCTTTACTAATCCTAAGCAAGGCAGACCAGTCTCCTGCACAGCTGTTCATTGCACATAACAAGGTGCCGGACTGTGTGGTTAACACACTAGCCACATTGTCATCTTAAAACAGACAATCCAATTTCTATTAGAAATAACATTGCCAACTAGAATAGCATAAAAGGATACAACAATGTCCAATATGAACCAAGTTGTAGAAGATGGACTAAAAAGGGCATAAAAGTACGTGATTGCTCCAATCACTCTGCAAGAATGAAAGTGGGTGAAGTACCCGAAGTTATCCAATGTTAATGGAACGAATAATTCGACTTGGAGATCAAATTACCGAAATGGTCGATTGATGGAGAACAAAATTGCCAAAAGCCATAATAAACTTCACAGCTCTTCATTGAATCCAGACCTTGGCCAAGAAGAATCTGGCACTGGACCCCCCTCTACCCTGAAATCTAGAAAACTCAAATACACCAGACCGTCCTATTGAGAGGCAGCAAAGAACCAAGATTGATTGTATATTATATATATATATACACTTTTTTAAATCAGGATGAAGCCACTATCAAGGCTCCTAACATGCTGCAATGAGGCTGTGTTGACAGTCAAGTAGCTATAGAAACACTCCATTTCAAATGTGATGGGACATGTAAGGTCCACAAATACCCACAAAATTGATAACTGATAGTACCCATCAGTCTATGCTATCCACAGGTTCGAAGACTCCACTTGCCTCCAAATATCTTCTCAGCTAGTGCCATCAAAATGCAGAAGCTAGCAGTACTCCTCACAGCCACAACAATTCCAAAGCAAATCAATAACCAGTGGTTCACCTGAAATCAAGGAAGTTCATCTAGAGTCGGAGTACAATTTAGTAGATATATCCAAGTCCAAATCAGCCAGATCCTAAGTGACATACAGTAGTTAAAACGCAACTTTGATAATGGTGAGACACTATTGTCTCAGCCATCCCCCTTCCTCCCAGTTAAAGCAACAAGCTCCAGCTGCAGTTGGAGAACCCATAAGGCTAATAGCAATGATTTACAAGCCCCTACTTTGAATGGGATGCAAGAAATTCTCCGGTGAAGTTTACATCAACCATTCCCTAGTATCAAACCACTCAACAAAACTGGCTTTAAGTAAAGTGGATACAAACATTTATTTTATTTACACCAACTTATCAACGGACCACCAAGACATTCTTAATAGAAGCAACCTGGTAAGTTATTAATGCATTCAGGCCTATCAAGTTCCACTGCACAATATCAAGGGAGGACAGAGCTAGGGGACTATACATCTTTTAGCATTCAATATTTCATCAGGGCAGACCCATGGGAGGGCTAAAACCATGGGTTAGAATTAGCACAGGCAATTTGGAAAACATTAACATACAACATTCATGTTGTTGCTCCACTGAGCACACTCTTTACTAATCCTTGAAATGGGAAAGCCAATAATGCCTATATTAAGGACCTGAAGCATCCACAGCACCCAAGACAAACTGGCTGGACACAATATGCGCACAAGAAATACCAGACATTGATTTGTCTGAAGATTAATAACCATCCAGCTGGTGCATCCTGGAATTGAGAACCTCAAAACCAAACGCAAACTGCTGGATGGGAAATGGCGCACCGCCAAGGAGTCCACTGACTGACCTACGAGACACTCAACCAGTAGCATCGACATGGATTAGTTACTTAACTGTAATCCTAGTTCTCTTCCAGGGTATCCTCAAAGTCATAAGCATTAGAATATTCCCGCCCATGCGCGGGACCCCTGAAACACTATGTGATTATATATATATATATATATATATATATATATATATACACATATATACATATATACATATATACACACACACACATCCATCCATCCATCCACAAGCAATTGCAGCCTACTAAACACCAGAGCTAAATCATGCCATAAGGAATTTCTACCATACATGAAAAACATGCATTGGAAACAGGAGAAACAATAGCAAAATGTGTTTAGAAACTGTTTTAATGCTCAGCAAACAGTAGAAATCCTCATAAATCACTGAAAGCATAGGAAGCTCCCAGGCTGCATTGCAAACACCCAGTCTAAAAAGACTGAAAAGCTAACCTGTAGCTGCATAGCAATAAACTGACACCGTGCCTTTTAGGCACACCCGACCACCAGCTTCCCATCATGCTACAGGGGTGACAGTTAGGTCAGTTCTTTGCGGAGACTGAAAAAACCATGGCACAAAGAGTTAACAGGTTGCCGCCTTGCAGATCTGACATTGGGACGTAATGCAAGAAGGCAACTGTGGCTGCTTTCCCCCTAGTGGAATGCGCCTTAGGAGGCAATGGTAAGGGCCTTCTCGCCAGCTGGTAAGCTAAGGTAATGCAGGACACAATCCATCTCGAGATGGATCTCTTAGCGGCTGGGAAGCCTGTTCTCATGGTGCCATAATTGACAAATAACTGATCTGTCTTCCTTATGCCCTTGGTACTTTCTAAGTAGAACTTAAGTACCCTCTTGAGGTCCAAGGAATGAAGCAACCGCTCAGCCGGGGGTCGCTGGATTTGGAAAAAAGAGGGAAGGGAAATGGACGGATTGATTTGAAAATCAGACACTACCTTAGGGAGAAAAGATGGATGCGCCCTTAAGACCACTTTGTTATGGTGAAAAACAGTGCAAGGCTCCTTGGTACACAGCGCTTGGATCTCACTTACTCTGCACGCCGATGTAATGGCTACCAGAAAAGCGGCCTTCCAAGACAAATGCTGCAATGAAGCTATGGATTGGCTCAAGGGGGGGCCATCAATTTAGATAATACCAGGTTCAACTCCCACGGAGAAGGGTTTCGAACAGGGGGATACACCTTCAATCCCTGTAAGAAGTCCTTGACCACCTGCATCTGGAAAAAGGAGGGCTGACTAGGAGCTCTCCTGTACGCTGTAATGGCAGATAAATGGACCCCGATAGCAAGATCAAGTTTAAAGTAAGCTTCCAAGTACAGAAGGTAAGGGAGAATGACATCCTCCTGCCCCTTTGTATGATCAAGGTGATGTTCTCTACACCAAAGAAAAAACCTCTTCCACTTGAACACATGACGCTCTTGGAGGGTCTTTTTGCTTCTTTCAAAATATGCATGCAATCAGGAGGCAGTATCAAATGTCCGTATTGCAGGACCTCAGGAGCCATGCTGCGAAGTTCAGTGAGGGAAGGTTGGGATGAAGAATCCTCCCGCCCATCTTGGTCAGCAGGTCCGGCCTGCAAGGTAGTCTCCTGTGTGGATGTACCGACAGATGAAGGTCCAGGTACCACCACCGCCGTGGCCAGTCTGGAGCTATCAGAATCATCGTCATGCTGGATCTGAGTAGCTTGGACACCACCTTCGGGATCAGGGGCAGAGGAGGAAAGGCGTAGGCATATGTCCCTGACCAGTCCATCAAAAGAGCATTCCCCTTGTCCCTGGACATTGGAATCTGGACGCGAAGGCGTGGCATTTTGTGTTTGTCTGCAAATAGATCCCTCTCCAGACGACCCAAACGATGGAAAAGGTACGCCACCTCGTCGTGCAGCACCCAGTCTGGCTGATCTTCGAAGTGCCTGCTGAGTGAGTCTGCCTTGATATTTAGCTCTCCTGGAGGGTGCACCGCCACTACCGAGAGGTTCCGGGCGAGAAGCCAGTGCCAGATAGTCTGTGACTCCAGGGAAAGAGGACGTGACAGAGTTCCACCCTGTTTGTTTAGGTAGAACATTCGTCGTGTTGTCGTTCTGGATCAGGACCGAATCGGACTAGATTGCTGGTAGGAAAGCTTTCAGAGCAAGGTGGACTGCTCGGAGCTCCAGCATATTGATGAAATAGGTCTGTTCCTTAGTCGACCACCGTCCTTGTATCTGAAGGCAACCCATGTGTGCCCCCCCCCCCCCCAGCCTTGCAAAGAAGCATCTGTCACGACCGATTGCACTGGAAGTGGCTGGTGAAAAGGGACTCCTACCATCAGATAGCGCTGCTGAGTCCACCATCTGAGGGAGGATTTCGCCGCCTGGGAGAGACATATCTGATCTTCCCAGCGACCTGTTGACTGATCCCACTGGTCCTCCAGAGTCTGTTGCAAAGGCCGCATCCTCAGCTGGGTGTTGGGAATAAGAAAGATTCAGGACGCCATGGATCCCAGCTGGGATAACACCTGCCGGACTGATGGGTTCTGCACCTGGAGCCGGAGTCTGCACTTCCGTTTCATTGAGGACAGTCTCTCCTCCAAAGGATATGCTCTTCCCACGCTTGTGTCCAGAACGGAGCCAAGGTAGTGGATGGTTTGGGTGGGCTGCTGCACTGACTTCTCCATGTTGACATGAAGGCAGAGATCGTGTAACTGTTGCAGACAGATCTGGAAGCCTTGCCTCATCTGCTGCTGGGATGAACCTTTCAGCAGCCAGTTGTCCAAGTATGGGTAGACGAAGAGACCTCTTCTGTGAAGAAAAGCCCCCACCACTGCCATGCATTTGGTGAAGACGCGGAGCCGACTTTAGTCCAAAGGGCAGGACCTTGTATTGATAATGCTTGTGGCCAACCACAAACTGCAGGTACTTGCTATGACTCTCTGCAATGGAAATGTGGAAGTACGCATCTTGGAGGTCCACCGAACACATCCAATCCCCTACTTGCAGATGGACATATTTGATGAAGTGCCAACATGCGAAACTTCTCCTTGACTATGACCTTGTTCAGAAGACGAAGGTCCAGGATAGGCCGAAATTTGTGCTCCTGCTCTTTTTTGGGGACCAGAAAGTACCGGGAGTACACTCCCTTTCCAATTTGAGAAGGTGGAACCTTTGATAGCCTGCTTTTGAAGGGCCCTCACCCACTTTCGAAGCAGCTGTAACTGGTGAGGACGGGACTTTTTTGGTGGCATGTCCTTTGGATGCGCACGGAAACTAAGTGCATATCCATTGCGCAGTATATTCAGCACCCAGCGATCTTTTGTGATGCTGTCCCACTCTGCCAGATGTTGTGAAGCACTTCCTCCCACTGGAGTGGGCAACGGCGGCAGAGAAAGCCACTGCTCATGACTTCCCTGCTGCTCTCGCCGTGGTCGAGGACTGCTGTTGGTGGCCCCCCCCTCTACCTCTGTTGGACTTTCCTCCCCGAAACGGACTTTCCCTGGGTCTTATCCTGGGACCACTGAGGGGTTTGAACCCTCTGTTGCGGCCCCTTGCGCTGGTTGGGTCTGTAGCGGCATCTGAACTCCTTTTTCTCCAACCCAACCGCCTTGAGGGTGTCCAACTCGGTCTTCATGCGACCGATCTCTTCATCCGCGTGCGTGCCGAAGAGAGAAGAGCCAGAGAATGGAAGGTTCAAGATTCTCTGCTGTGCATCTGGTTTCAGCCCTATTAGTCTCAACCAGGACGATCTCCTGGCGCACACTCCATGCGCGTAAGAATGCGCTGATAGCACCGCTCCATCTGCCGCCATGCTAATCGTCTGATTAGCCACCAAGGATCCCTCAGTGACTATCTCCTCGAAATCCTTTTGGTCCTCCTTGGGGAGCTTGGATTTGAAACGCTCCAAAGAGTCCCAGAGAGCTCTGTCATATCGGCAGAGCCGCGCAGTCGCGCTGAAGACCTTAAGGGATGCAGCCGCCGACGTGCAGGCTTTGCGACCCCATGAGTCCCGAGCTCTTCTCTCTATCTGGTGGGACAGAAGAAGAGTACGATACAGCGCGATTCTTTGCCGCCGCTACTATTACAGAGTCTGCAGGAGGGTCCATCTTAACAGACTGGATCAGAGGTAGCCGGCTTATTCTTAAGGATGCGAGCCGGCACCGCCTTGATGGTTGCTGGAGTTAAGGTGTCCATGACAGGTTCCAGGATCCCAGGAACCAATGGAAGCAGCGGTCGAGATGCAGTCTGATGAAGAGTCTCGAAAATCACTGTCGTGACTTGCGGGACTGACATCTCAATGTTGAGTTTGAGCACCCCTCTGCAGAACCTCATGGTATGTGATGTCATCTATGGGCGAGACCCTGGACACTGGGCTGTCCGATAACGTGGGGGAGTAATCCCTCTTTGAGGACTGGGTCGGGGAAGCAGATGGTGTTCTTCTACCTCGATGATCACGGGCCCGTGATCTGACTGCACGATCTTCTCGCCTGGGGGAGCGCGATCTAGGGCGCTGTCTCAGGTGACTTCTCGCGTGCTTGCCTGGGAGGACTCACTCTGTCTACTTCATCCACCAATCTTTGAGGAGGAGATCTATGCGCCAGACTGGCATACTCTTACACCGTCCTTGTCGCCCCAGAGTCCTGCCAGTGACGTACGGGCAGCAGCCATCTGGGCGACAGCTGAACCGCAGAAGTTGTCTCGTTGTCTTGAAGGAGACCTGCGGACATTGCTAGCAACTTCTCTCCGTGAGAGACCTTGCGGAGTAGCTGACCTTGGAGAAGCCCCCTTGGATGAGTGAGAGGACGAATGGCGTGAAGCTGACTCCGTCACTAGGACCACTGATCCATCCTCAGACCTCACGAGGCCTGTCTCGACGTCGATCGCTCTCGACGTCGATCTGAGCTCCTGTCTTCCTGCTTGTCGGGCCTCTTGTTTGCTCGACGTCGAACACCGTGTCGACGGCAACCAGTGCCAATGAGCAGGCGAAGAATGTTGCCTCTACGTCGAACGGCGATGTGAAGCAGACGACGGAGGGACTCGATGCGAACGTAGTCTAGACGGCGGAGCTGCGTCCAATCTCGACGGTCTGCGCGACGACGGCTGAGGGGTATTTCTCGCCCTCGAAGCCGAATGCCGTCCAGACGACGGAGACCTCATCCTCGACGCCGATCGTCGGCGGAGGAGTCTTCGCTCTCGACGTCGATCGCTGATGGAACTGCGACGACGGAAGTGAGCCTGCCCGCGACGACGGAGGGGGTGACACTCCGACGCCGATCGTCGCAGAGTCGACGGCGGAGGGTCTCTGCTCCTCAACGCCGATCGTCGCCGGGTTGACGACAGCGGAGGGGGTCTTGTCTCTCGCACAAGTCTGAGACATACCTTTGACGGAGAGTCTGCTGTCGAAGGTCTTTTCTTGGAAATATGACCCACAAGAAGATCTTTTCAGCGCCGAGCCTCACGCTGAAGCAGAAGGACTCGAGGATTTGCTTCTAGAAGACGTTCTAGACCTCTTGGAGCCCTTCCTTACCGGACATCTTCCTCTAGATGGTTTACCTGCCAGGCAATACAGGTGAATTCTTTCCCTGTCCTTCAAAGTTCTTCTGGACAGGTTCTGTCAGTGAGGGCAGGTCGTAGGATCATGGTCCTCCGGTAGACAAAGGATACAGACCCTATGAGAATCAGTCTTGGCCTTTTTGCCACAAGAAGGGCAAGGGTCAAAAAGAGATTGCATTTTAAGATTTAAAAAAATGCCTAGCCTGTCAAAAAACACAGATTCCTACTTTAACTGATGAGATGTTGAAGTAAGGAATAAAAGTTAAAATATTTTCTGACAAATCAGAAAAGAGTGGAGCTGTATTGCCTGGATCCTTCCTGAAGGAGCCGGAAAAAACTGACCTGTCACCCCTGAGGCATGATGGGAAGCTGGAGGTCAGGTGTGCCTTAAAGGCACGGTGTCAGTGTATTGCTATGCAGCTACAGGTTAGCTTTTCAGTCTTTTTAGACTGGGTGTTTGCAATGCAGCCTGGGAGCTTCCTATGCTTTCAGTGATTTATGAGGATTTCTACTGTTTGCTGAGCATTAAAACAGTTTCTAAACACATTTTGCTACTGTTTCTAATGTATGTTTTTCATGTATGGTAGAAATTCCTTATGGCAGGATTCAGCTCTGGTGTTTAGTCGGCTGCAATTGTGTATACAATAGCTATATGGATATATGTGGGGCACATACAATGTAGTGTTTCCAGGGTCCCGCGCATGGGTGGGAATATTCTAATGCTTATGACTGATGAGGATTCCCCTGGAAGAGAACTATAAGAAACACCACCTTAGGCCCACTGCATTGAAGCCAGCTCTAACCACAGAAAATAACTTCAGAATTGTCAAGGAGTTCTCTAAACCCTGAGCAAGAGGAAGTCATAACACCTTCCCAAACAGCTCTGCGACACCCTGGCGGACCTCTTCAACAAAGTGTCCATCTAAAAAAAACTTAGAAACTCAACCTACTGCTGCCAACATACTTAAAAGCCTTGACCCCACAAGCATCACCTCCAACCGCTAGATCACTGCCTGAGACCTGATCACCATGCAGAGCACCACCAACATTATGCACTCCATCCACTCAGTAACACAGACCCATGTCCATACCACATGTTCAACCTCAGCAACACCATCTGCAAAATGATCACAGCCATCTTAAACATATCACCTCAGCCACCTACCTGGACGAGCAGAAACACGCCCAAGTCAAACACCTCCTCAAGAAACATTCCACTGACCCAAACAAGCTCCAAAACATCTGGCCCATCTCCTTGCTCCCCTTTCCCACTAAAGTTTGAACAGGCGATCAACCACCAACTCACAAAATACTGCGAGACCCACCATCTTGTGGACGCATCCCAATCCAGATTCAGCAATTACCCACAGCACTGAAACCGTCCTGAACACAGCCACCAACATCAGAACCCTTCTTGACTGGGAAGCAGCATCAGTCCTGATCCTCCTAGACCTCAGTGGCTTAGTGTCCCACCATACCCTAATCAAGAGGCGTCACTAGATCAGAATCCCAATTGACACCCTCAAATGGATTAATTCCTTCCTCACTGGCAGAACAGAGCTGTGTCCATCTTCCCCCTTTTACCTTGGAGCCCCAAGAACATTCAGCCAGATGCTGTTTAATGTCTACATGACCCCCGCGTCCCCCTTTCCTGGCCAACAGTCAGAAACCAGACTCAACATTTTCTCCTACGTGGACGATAACCAGCTAATCCACTATCTGAAGACCCTTCCACCACAAAGGCATCCAGTCAGCAATGCTGATCATGCACAGGTGGAGGTTTGCAAGACAACTGCCTCAAGCTCAATACTGACCAGTTTGTTCTTTCGGTACACCTCACTGTGGAGCGACTTGTGGTGGCTTGCCAAACTGGAACCCTCATCCTACCATGGACCAAACCCAGAACCCTTGGCATAATCTTATACAGCAAACACCATGAAGAACCAGATCAACGCAGTGTTGTCTGCCCGCTTCCTTACTCTGCGCATGCTCCAAAAAAAATATTCAAATAACACCCCATCTCCAACAGACGCACCACCACCACACAAGCCTTCATCACCAGCTGCTTGGACTACAGCAATGCACTCTACACAGAACTTAATTCACACCTCAAGAGACTGTAGACCATTCAGAACTTGGACCAGACTCCTACGACCTCCCAAGGAGTGCCCACATAACCACTCGACTGAAGAAACTCCACTAGCGCCCCGTCCACAAGAGATGCCAATTCAAGACTGACTCACACTTACAAGGTCCTGAACAACCAGCACTGCTGCGTTTCCATCAACCTCCAGACTCCTATGATCTCCCTCCACCTTGCTCACACCCACCAAGGCTGGGGGGGGGGGGGGGGGGGGGGGGGGGTCCTCCCTCGCTGCAATATCCTGGAACAGCCTCTCCCTACATCTCAACTTCACCAGTACAGAAGGGTACTGAAGACCTGGCTTTTCAAATTATACCATTGGAGCAGCACTGCATGGATACCCTCACGGGTAATTTGTGCTCTACAAATCCCGATTGAACCCATTAACTGCTGCCCCTGACACAACCAAAGTGCACGGTCATTTTTTTGGTTCTGCATGCTTAGGGCTTCATAACTCTCGCCCCCCTCTCCCCACCCCCCAACACACAAGGTATCCACACGCTACATTTGCGTCCTTTTTTCCAACATCCTGCAGATTACCCAGGATTGTGTATCCACAGGAAGGGACCTATAAAAAACGTAGCCAAGTTGAGTTTAGTGGGGAAATAGGAAAGTGATTTGGAAAAGTGCTCTAATGTCCTCATCTCAGTATTCAGAAACATGCAGAGCTGAATCAGCCCAATTTTTTTTCTTTTTTCTTTTTTTTTTAAACCAGAGTTTTGGCTTTGTTCACATTGGTAGCCAGTTTTTCCTACTTTGTGCTTCCAACCAATTTTCAGTTTCTGGTTGAAACTAGTCTGAAACCAAGGGTGATCCTGGAAAGCTATAGATTTCTGAAAAGTAGACAAAATTCCAGATTTGTCAAGGGGTCATGCATAGATCCCTCAAGGTTTTCCAAAGAAAAAACCTAATTTGTGACAACGTTTTAGTCTAACTTTGCCAGAATGGATGCTTTACAAAAGCAATATACCCCAACGTCCGCTAGACCCATCTGGTTGCAGGGATACACAGTTTGAGGGTTCTCCAAGAACCTTAGGTACCCAGAGCTAACTGAGCTGCACCGTACAATGGTCTTTCAAGGTTCAGAGTATAGACCAATTCATATGGTGAAATACATAGAGGGGAAAATGGGTATCCAGGTTAATCTGCATTTCTGAAATGGGCTCAAGAAACGGAGTTTAGGAGCAGTGGGTATTCATAAATCTGAATTTGTGGGTACCCGTACTAGCAAATTTATAGACTAGTTTTTCAAAATACATTTTACACATTGGCTTACATTTGGGAGGCAAAAATGCAGGGAAATCAATAAAAATTGGTACTTCACTTATGTAGTGAGGTTTAGTGCCCACAACATGAAAGTGCAGCATGGACCCATAATTTCCACCCAAAATGGACTTTTTTTGTTGTTCAGTGGGTAGATTAGGATTTTGGGCCCCAACTCAGTCAGCACCTGTGCAAACCTGCAAAGTTTTTTTAAACTAGGCACCTGGGGGATTCTAGGGCGGTGTGCCTTAAGTGGACCTGAATCTTTGGCGATACCCAAGCAGGGACCCGCTAGGCAGAGGATACATTGGAAAGGGACATTTCTCCCCCCACCCCCCCCTTCCAAACGATACCTCTCCCAAAGCACTGCTGACAGGTGGGGGGGGGTGAGATGCTCCACAGTACTGATGCAGTGGAAGTAAAACTAGCCTAACTGCTAGTTTTAATTTCACTTCAGTGAAATGACAGCAGCACTCCCTACATGCGGATAGTCCTTACACTAAAAGGCTGGCTGCACCGGAAACTCTTCCCGAACAGCGAGGATAAAATTAAAATTAAGGATTCCCTTTTGTAAGGGGCCTTCATACACCTCCCCAGTGTCATCCAATGGACGCACTGAGGTAGTGAAGATGATGGAACCAGACGTGTAAACAAGAAACACCTGTTATCAGGATAGGGAAAACAGTATGGAGGACTTTAAAGTGATCTACTGCTCAGAAATGAATGCTGCTTACTTAAATGGACAAACTATTAGATTCTCCTTCAAAAGCCACTTTTAGATTAAATGTGCCAGTATAATGGATTATGTTAATGAAAATGTAATTTTTGGAACATTGTGGTGTTCGGGCATTGTGCATGTGACAATGACCCAATTATAGCAGTCCTAAAAATACATCTATAACAGGACTAGGAACTAGACACTTCCTGCACTCTAGACTAAAAATTATTATGAAGCCAAAGAAAAGTTATTTGGCGGAATTAGTTGTAGACATGCAAACCATGGCAGATGAAGACGGGAGTTAATCCAATGGAATGCAGTGTAGAAAAAAAATGCTAAATCTAATGGAGTTTATAAATCCATCAGCCATTCTCAAGTTGCACGTTGAAAACGTATTGCAATTCACACCAAGTTTAAGCTTGAGTAACAAATCTGAGCAGGCTATCGGGCAGTATTAAAAATTAACATTTTTATTTAAACATGGAATGGCGGACAGCAAATTTCCCAAATATTAAAGCCGTGGCTAGACAAATGGCCTATGGCATAGACTAAGTATCCCAGAGAGAAAATAGGCCTGAGCAGCACCAGTCAGCCATACAGGACAACACAAGGTGCTACTGTGACCTGACCAGAAAGGGTCTGTGAAGGCCCAGCCAAACTACTTGAATCTGGAATTCAGTAACATTTGGGTAGAGCACTTCAAAGTCATGTATAATTCAGCTAATGAATACGCAAGGATGAGCCGACTTAAGCAGCCATCAGGACTAGCAATGAATCAGAGCACATTAACCTATTACTACAAAACAAGATGAATCTCACCCAGACATGAATTCACAGAAGACAAAGTCAGTGGCTATTTGTTTTTTTCCACAAAAACAAAAGTGCCCAGACAGAAGCCCAACTTTTATATACTGATAAAATCTGGGTGCCAGGACCACAGCATTGAAGGAAATATGGTAATTTGGTGAGGTCCCCATCTCTACTGTTAAACAGCCTTTACAACGATCCAGTAAATCACCCAATTTCATTGGTGGATGGTGCGGGTAAAATCTACTCCAAGTTACTAACTTGCATAACATGGAGGGTCTACAATCATAACATTGCCGCTGGTTCAAGATGGCTTTTGGAAATTGCAACACAATTGATCCAGCCTATGAGACATTCTAGCGTCTAAAGTAAACTAACTTGCACTCAATTCTCTGGCAGAACCTGCAGTGTTTGAGTCACTAGGAAGCGGACTCAATTAAACTACTCCATTTCAGCAATATGGCTACAATGAGATTTGTCAAAGAGCCTACACCAAGTTGAGATAAAGACCAGTGTTAGGAAGGGAGACTTCTTCGCTCCATTGTTATTTAACCTCCTGTCCTTAAATCTGGACGTTATCACAAGAGAAAGACACCAATCATATTTGCCAATGACTATTACTGGCCTCCACAGATATTTTCATGAAGTTACTTCGGGGCTTTGAAAGCTATTGCTTAGTGAAAGACCACAAGGATCTTATCAGTAATGCAAAACACCCTGTCAAATCTAGACACGTACTGAGAAATGCATTTAAGTTCTATGGCAGCCTGCTGGACTGCATGGATTGGGACTATCTGGGAGTAAGGTTTACAGCAAATTTATATTGGATATAGCAGCATGCCAATGTAGTCCTGCAATTCAGTGGCAAATGTAGCTGAAGACAAACAGCTCTGCAGGCTTGCCGAGCCAAAGCATTGGCAGCAGGCCTGTATGGGGCAGAGGTTTCGAGATTCAACAAGGTCTCTGGCCTAAATAAAAAGGACTACCAGTGCTAGTGTCTCCTATTGCAGCTTGGTCCAGAAACCCCAATGGGTGCTTTTAAGGTAACTGAACAGGATCAAAGCAGTTACTGCACCCACGCCTAACTTTCATTGTCACCAAATATTAACCAAACATTGAAACCTACCATAACCTGGGTCAATGAAAGCTGGCAAAGCCATAGCTCATGGAATGTGCTTGGACCTTATAGCAATGATTTTAACCTTCGGATTTGATAAGCAGTGGATTGATCCAGAATTGAAATCATCCAAGCAGCGAATACTCCAAATCCATCCAGCAATGTTCTTGAGACCCTTGGTAGGGGAGAATGACAAATGGCATAAGGCCCCACTCAGGACAGTTCTGTAAGCCATGCAATATCAGTACTGCCAACTGTACTATTGTACACTGGCTCTAGGCATTGTAACAGGCAATTTCCTGCAATTACTGGGTACCAAAAACCCAGCAAGGGTGAAAGCTATGCTCTGTGGGCAGGGACAATGGGCATGGATTGTGCACTACACTTGTAAGCATGGTTGCATTCAGAAACTCCAAGTCATCAGGTAGCGCCAAGTGCGATTACTAAACTAGGACTTCCCACCCAGCCCCCTCAAAAACATTCACCGTCAAGTGACTCCTCTCCATTTATATGACAAATTTGTAGCTCTGAAAAACGTAGAAACATTTCTGAATATCAGAACGTAAACGCCACTAACATGGGACCATGATTCGCTATTCATTACACCATCCCAGAAAACAAAAAAGCTAGTAGTTAGAGAAAGCGACAGTTCTTAAACCAACAAGAATGCACACTTATTCCAATCACCTTCTCTTGTGATTCTAACACATCGTGCATGTTCAAAAAACAATCCATGAATTAAAAAAGGGGAATGGAGAGCTCAATGTTTTATAGAAGTCCTACACCTATGCTCCTCCCAGAAGCAAACTCAATAGTTATGGTCAGGCTACTACCTTTGGCCAGGTTGTCACATGGAATGGAACCACGTGGCTGTTACTGCTGTCGTGGGGATCAGGTGGTCAGCTCTTGATACACACACACCTGTTAGGGTTTCATGCTTCATGATGGGTGCTTCTTTGGCCAGAGCTGCAATGTCCGACAGGCTTGGGGGCTCTTGGTTGGAGATCTTTTGATCCAAAAACAGTTTAGGTCAATGCATAGGAGGGATCCGCAAGAGTGACGATTGAAAAGTAAAGGGTGTCTAAAATAGGTTCTGGTACCCTCAAAACAATTGGAAAGGAAACTAGACTAAATATAAAATAGTGCTATTGTGTGCGTTCAATGTACCAAGATAGCTGTTAAGTGAGGTCAACCTGTTTCGTGCCTAAAAAGCCCAAGGGTCAGGCTGCACTTCAGGAGCAAAGATATTGTGACTTGGACCCCCTCAGGAGCATGGGACCTCCTTTCTAATAGAGGATGGCTGATCCAGGTTAATGATGCTGAACCTGGATCATTGAAGTACAACAATTCCAACCCAAGGTGAGCAGAACAGTTCTTAAGCAAGATGAAGGGTCGTGGACAAACTGTAGGACATTTGTTAGGTGCTCCTAACACTGCTGTATCACCTACCCACCTCCAAGGTACCTGGACTTTGAAATTTGTTTTGCGTGGGAGTCTGACAAGGTTTCTCCTTCAAGGCAATGTGCTTGTTTAACAGCTCCTTTGTTAAATTGTAATTTTTTTTTCCCCCTGCCATGAAGGGAGTGACTAGTCTGCCAGGTTAAATTTGCAGCCTAACATCATTAACTTAGTTTTTGACACCATCTAATACCGGCCAGGGAGGTGGGTGCACGTGAATCTACAGCACTACATGCTACAAATGGATTCTTACAGGGTAACACTCCATTCGTAGCATGCGTTGGCTACAGATACGCATGCTTTGCATAGACTGTAAAGCAGTACTCCTCTCGCAGTGGCTTTAGCCATCAGATGGTGCATTTGCTTGAAATAATGTGCATATAATGGTTTGTTCTGATAGAGCTTATTATCTGGCTTATACATCCTCACAGTAGTGTTTAGCAAAGGTGTGGGTTTGTCCATGTAGTTGCTTTACAAATGTCTGTTAGCTGGATATCCCCTAAGGCCATTATGGCGCCCTTTTTCCGTGGAGTGAGTTGTGGGTAGTATTTTGCGTTAAGTAAATTTGCATGCATTTAACAATTCATCCAGCAAATCCTACCTTTGAGATAGCATTACCCTTCCTTAGGTTTAAAAAATCTACAAATAGTGGTGTTCCAAAACATTTGTCCTTTGCACATAGTACATAAGGGTTCGTAACAGTGTATGTCGGGCTCTTCCGCAATGGTCAGAGTTTGGGAAGAAAGCCAGTAATGCCCGATTTAAGTGGAACGGTGGTATTTTTGGCAGAAACATTGGATTTGTGCATAGTCAAACTTTGTTGTGGAAAACTTGGAAATAAGGTCCCTCAACAGTTGGTGCATGTATTTCGCTAACTTTTTAGCAATGTAATTGCAGAGGAAAGCAACTTTCCAGGTTAGAAACTGCAACTTATTCACAAGTACAAATTGCATGGTTATTAATTGTATTCACATGTCTAGGTTCCATGATGGTGCAGGAAGTGTATATGGTGGAATTATGCTGTACTGCAATGAATGCTTTTATTACTGGTATTCAAAAAAGATGGTCTATTATGCAGATATGCAGCAATTGCTGCTAAATGCAGTCTTATGGACATACGAGATTTATGAAGATGCAACAGGCTAGTTGTCCAGATTGAGTGCAAGGGTTTATATTGTGTGCAGCACAATAGTGGAAAGAGTTTCCATTTCGCTGCATAACATACCCTTGCGGTTTGTCTTCAGGCTTCATTTAAATTCGCCACACTTTCCAGTGGTAATTGCAAGTACCCAAATTCTATGACCTCGGGAGCTGGATTGCAAGGTTGAGTTTAGCGATCAGGTACCCGACATGCCCCTTGCGGAGAGTGTGCTGGAATTTTGGGAAGCTTCTTGTGACATACTAGGGATAACGCCAGTAGTGTTTTGTACCATGGTTGGCAGGCCCATGTTGGAGCTACAAGGATAGTTTGACGTTTATCGGAGCTTCCCAACCAGCTAATGAGTGGTAGAGATAGAAAAGCATATGCAAATATCCCAGACCAGTTAATCAATACAGCATTGCCTTTGGATCGTGGATGTGGTGCCTGAATGCAAAGTTTTGGCATTTTGAGGGAAGTCCGATATTTCCTCACTACTTTCGTAAAACCATTTAATCCAGACTTCGATAGAATTGAGCGATTCAGAGGTTAAGTACTTAAGGATACATCACAACAGACCGTGCCAAATTAATGCGCTTAAATTAAGGCAGGGCCTTGGAAAACATTACTAGTGTCACAAGATGGATTGCACTGCCACCATCAATGGCAGGAACAACATCTTTTATTAATTTGGTGATCCTTCCCCGACTACTACATTTATTTTTTTAAATATTCCCTATTAACCAGGCAAGCTTTTCTTTGCAGCACTATGCACAGAGATCAGGCTCACATGGGGTGGTAAGCAGCCTAGGCTGAAGTGGGGTGTACTGACCGGGCCATATTCTCAGGGAGGCTTTGATGTTCCCAACCTGGAACTATTACAATTGTGTGCATCAATTGCCCACCCACCCACCCCCTCCCAAAAACATGCCATATGTGGCAGTGGAACATTGGCTAGCAGATCCAATACCCCTTGAGGGAGTAATAATGGGTAAATAGAAACCGAACCTACGTCCACCTCCTGTAGGGTAGCAGCTTGGCAGCGCATAGCAGAACTGCTACAAGCCCCTATGCTACATTGATCTCAGCTTTCTTTGGCATACCATCCAAAGAGGTCGGTACTACAAGAGGGTTTTAAAAAAAAAAAAAGCAAAGTATGGAATAGTGTTGGGGAGACTGAATGGAAAGGTCTGCCCCTACAACAGATCTTCACTAAAACTTCCATGGACATCTTTCTAAATCTTCGATTGAGACAAGGTATTCAGGAATACACACCCAATTATCCACAAGAACCACAGGAATTAATCCCGCTGCGACTGATGAGACGACACGGCAGCACGCAGTGTCCACATTATATCATATTTATCCTACTTACAATTTAGAACAATGTGATGTGAAGGCTAAATGGGAGGCAGATACGGGGCAGGAAATAATTGTGCACAGTAATAACCAGTGACCAACAGCAAGTTTCAGCAAGCTGCAGTCTACGCATTATTATAATTTTACACACCATCCTTACTACACTCCCGTCAAGACAAATTTAAATTACGTGATAACTGAAAGATGCGGGATGCCAGAGGCAGGTTTTTTTTTTTTTACATCTCGCATGGAGCTGCAATAGGTTCAGGAATACTGGCGACAAGTTCAGCGCTAGAACAGATGACCTCATTATCTATTGAAATGGTATCTATAGTTGGCCTATTGGGGTATACAGCAAATGTTGAGGCTGGATATAGAAGCTCTCTGGGGCTCTTATTAGCCAAAAGGTGACTTGCATGTAGATGGGGACGTGGGAGAGCGCCCAAGTTCAAGGACTGGGTCAGAAACGTGATATTCTGGCAAGAGCAAACTTGCGCTGAGTTGCTCCGCTGCTTTGCACCCCACAGATATGGGCCCCTCTCCAAACATCTTGTGGCACCCAGTTGACATCACGCTTAATAACCAGGCAGGATAGCCACAACACCCGAAATAGATAGGTCATGGATAAATGGGGTCTGGAAAGACAGGGCTGTTCAGAGAAATAAGATGTAATCCTTAATGTGATGACCAGAAGTATACAGACAACTTCTATGTGTGTGAACAATGTATTGCAGACTCACGCCTGTAACGCAATATGTAAACTTATTAATATTACAAGAATGTACACAATGTATAGACCTAGTGACTCATGTACTTTCCGTATTGATACGGATATATGTTGAAACAAATCAAAATGTATAAATAAAAAAAAGAGCATTTTGCGTTTCCTGCAGTTGCAAAGAGATTGTTGGCGTCTCCCACTGTCAGATGTAGGTTTGTAGGACTTTAGCATCGACTTCCCATTGCGGGACTTGTGGCATTGGTTTATTAGGCTTGCTAGCAAGCCGACCGCCCCTGGTATGCATTGTGCCAGGAGGTGGATCTTGCGACTGATGGCAATTTGCATAGTTGCACTAGTTGACAGCTGTAATAACTGTCCCTTGCAGTTTCTGGATGTATTACATCACAGTCATTGTTAGACTAGAACATTCTTCCCAGTTATGTTGGATAGAAATGCATTCAGAGCCATTTGTATCGTTAGGTGTTCAAGAACATAGATATGAAAGGTTTGTGCAGACCAGGGACTCTGTACTGTAATGTCCTCCACGTCAACAGGCCAACCCATGAGCGATGCACCATAGTAATAGTCACTTGCAGGATTGGGTCCTTTAAGGCATTAGTGCCTGATGGACCCTGGGTGAAACCAACACTAGATCCAAGTTGCCCCACCCACCCCAGCTTGTGACCACTGAGATGCTGATGCACTCCTGTAGGGGAGTCGCATGTGTAGTCTTGCATGTGGAACTGTTATGTAAAAAAGCCATCATACCTAGAAGACTCATTACCATTCATGCAGAGGTGACTATGTGGCTGGAAAACCCTCTGAATGGAGGTAGGCTTTCGCTCTGATCGAACTGATAAAAGGTATTTTGAGTGGGAGCAAATAGGATTGTTGCTTTATTGTGAATCTGATGTGTAGGCAGTGGATAGTTTGGATTTCCTGCAGACATTGGTTTGCTGTAACTCCTGATTAGCCAATTGTCCAGGTAAGGGAAGACATTTGTTTTTCCTTGTCAGACTTGCTGCTACTACAGATAGACATTTGGTGCACACATGTGGGGCAGTTACACTGAATGATAGTACCTTGAACCGATTGGGACATCCACTTATCACACACCAGAGGTACTGGGATGTGCTGGATGACTCAGTATATGAAAGTATGCATCCTTTAGATAAAGGCCTTCAGGCTGTTGCCTTCCTGAAGTAATGGTATTCCATCCTGCAGCGTCACAATGTGAAAGTGTTAGAGTAGAATGTGTTGACTGAATGGAAGTCCAATATGGGGCATAGCGTTACATTTCTTTTGGGTATTAGGGAGGCCTTGATGCTGGAGGACAGGTTTTATGGCCCTTTTTGTAGCCGACTGAATTGTAGACCTCCTGATTGGTGATTGGGTAATAGCTGGTAAGTCACTGTTTTGAGGTGGCGTATCCCTTCGTTGGCGTCAGTATGGATTTCAAACCACCTTGGTAACATTCTCCTTCTCCCCACCTCTGATTCCTGGTGGTGTTGCAGGCTCTGGGGTGTTATTCTTTGAGAACCCTCTTCATTGGTACCTTGGAACCAGCTGGTGTTTTTGCATAGTAACCTCACAAAATACAACAGTTAAAACTTTATGAACACTCACTCTTCTCTCCTCCTCCCCTCCCCCCCCCCGGTCACAGGTATGGATGTAATCCATTGATTTGCATATGGCGAAGTCCAACTTGGGGTGAAGTGGCGAGCAAATTAACAGTCTTGATGCAGCTCTGCATGTGAACAGTCCTGCCTGAACTATGTACACGTTAAGTAGCCAAAGGTATGTCCAGATGTGGCACCCTTGCTGGCTCTGCCACTTGATTTATGCCGGCCTTGTTGATTGGGGGGGGGGTGGGAGTATACCCATAAACTGGTCCAATGGTGCATGTTTCTGGTCTAGGAAGGACTAGGCCATGGCTAGCAAAATGATGGATTAAACCCAGATCTGTGACTAGGGGGTGGTGTACAAGTTTAACTCTGGTCATTTTGTTACGCTGCCATGTGTGCCCAAAGTGGCCATGGGTATGCCCAGACAGGGGTCCCTGCTCGCTATCTATGCTACTGGATTCAAGCTAGCCTGGCTGATAGAGGCGGGGGGCATGGGCAGGTGTCTAAGATGGTGGAGGATCTCCAAGGACGCTCTGGGTCCCATCCCCTGGTTATCCTGAGAATCGTGGTATGAGCAAACTGCTAACTCACCCTACTGGATTGGAGTCCTCACTGGCTCGAGAGAGGTCCAAGGTCGCTGTGGGTGCTGCAGAGGCGAAGATCTGGTCCACAGCCTGTCACACAGAGGACCCTGCGCAGGCTCAGATGATGGAGGCCCTAATCAGACGGAGCGAGGCACAACACCGCGCGTGAGGCAGAGGTGTATGCCTGGGCCGTGCGGTTGATTGGCAGACCGGTACATCACAAAGGGCTGGGACCAGCCACGACTGAGCCAGTGGTGACGCCTAAGGGCCCTCGTCTGGCCAAGAGGGTGGGCCACACCGCCAGAGTCCCTCAGCAATTGTTGGCCATGAGATCCCCTCGCATCCAGTGGGACGTAGATATCTTGCCGGTTGTAGAAAAGGGCCTGCTCCATAACCAGACCAGTAGCAGTGAGGAGCTGGGGAAGCCGAACAGGCGTGGTGCCCGGAAGTGAGCAGTGGAGTAGGGAGAGACAGACGTTCTGCTCTGCCCGCAAGCTGTGACAGCCAGCACCCGCCTGCTACAGAGGAGAGCTCCCCCTGCATTATGGGAGGGGCCCTCCTTTCTCTCCTTCCTGCAGAGTATGCAGCAGAGCAGCGCGGCAGGGACTAAGGCGCTCAAGCATTTCCTGGGGCGACTGAACACTGCAGGAGCCCAGCACAGTGAGGCGGGCCATAGGGGGGGGGGGGGGGACAAAGACAGACCAGGGCTACTTAGGCTGGCGTCCTCCAAGGACTGAGACCAGTCAGGTGAGCCTGTGGCGGTGCAGTTGGGCTGAGGCAAATTGCAGGGGGGGGTTTGGGGAGTTGATCTGGCATAGGCCCCCCCACGAGAGGCAACACTGCAGGCAGGCGGTGGCACAGCACCAAGATGACAGAGGGCAGTCCGCTAGTGCTGGGGGGCAATGCGTAGGTCGGCCTGAGCTACCCCCAGAGCCTTTGTCTGTTGTAAGAGTTGTCATTTGGGTTAGAGAGGAGTCCGGGGGCTGGTCAGGCCTAGTCTCTCCACACCCCGACCTACTAAATGATCCCAGAATACAGTGGGGACACGGGGGACTGAATGGGGTTGGTGTGCTACTCTACCCAGATACTCCTTTTGGCATGCTGACACGTAGTGAGGCGCAGTTTGGTCACACTCCATAAGATAGAAGTGATTCTCTCCTCCTCTCCCCCCCACCCCCCGGGTTAGGCAATACACAAGTCATAAGCACCTGGAGAAAATGGTAAGAGTAGTTGAAGTGCATCATCATTCCATAGACAGACTGTTCACATTCTGCACTCTAAGCAGAGCGCACAGCAGTTAGCCATGGGCCGCCTTCGCTCCAACCCCCACCAAGATGCCCCCCTCCCAGGGTCTGGCAGAGGAAATGCCTAAGAACTCTGGATCATCCACAGGAGTGAGCCAGCCCGACCTCTCGGCCAAATTGGACTACATGCTGGCAGCAGTGAGAAAAATCGGCACCACACTAGAACAGACGCGGACCTCGCTAGCGAGTAGGATGGACATTACCTCAGACTTCACGCTTTCACGAGCGGACCAGCACAAATTGGCAGACAAGGTCTGCAAGAATAAGGTGGTGCTGTCAGATCTCAAACCCAGATCCTGCAACTATGCAACCACCCAGCAAGATCTGACTGACTGTACCTTCGAGGAGAAAGTCGGTGAGGCCGAAGGGAGGTTAAGACGCAATAAGGTGATGGTGATTGGACTGCCGGAGGGCCAGGATCCAGCAGGATACACAGAATCCTGGCTAAGAGAATTAGTTTCCCCCAGGTTCGCTCTCGCCACAGTTTGTAGTGGAACGGACCCAGAGTTCATGCCTGCAGGCCTCCTCTGGGAGCCTGCCCTAGCCCTTTTCTGTTCCACAGATTGAATTTTCGGGACAGGGATGTGGTACTGCAACAATTTAGGGAAAAACCCCAATCCAGGGTGCAAAATGTTAGTTTACCGGACTACACTGCACAAGTTCACAGAAAACAGGCCACCTTCGGCGCAGTCAAGAAACAACTCTTGAGTTGGATCTGATACTCTCCTCTTCCCTGCCGGTTCAGTGTTATCCGGAACAGCAACACTTGGTACTCCCCTACAGAAACCTGGGACTGGCTACAAGAATGGGCTGACTACAGCACAAGAGATCCCGCCGTGGCCAGTGCAGGAAGAGGCAACGACGAGTTTGCCTGTTGTGGCCCCAGACCCGGTACAGATCAGAGCAGAGGGTAAAAAGCACTGCAGGTGGTGACTGCCCTCCAGCCCACAAGATAGCCATCACCGACAAGTTCCATTGTGTCTTCGAGGTCCCGAAGGGACGCGGACTCAACGGCAGAGGAGTAGACAGATGCTGGCTTGCATCCCAGACATCACCCCCTACAACGATATTTGAGAACAAGCCACATCTCACCCCCACAAACTCAATTAAAAAAATCCATGCTTTACACCCGTTCCCATGGCTCTAGGCACTATCCCTGTGCATCAGTATGCACACAATCCCAGCGTTCTACCACCAGATACAGTTGAATAAAAGGGGATGGAACACAAGCTATCTTCCTCTCCTTTACTGGGTTCACCCTCCTGAAGTCCAACAAGGACGTTGATCTAGTTGCCTTGACTATGCAAAGCGGTTTGGGTAGAGCTCCTTGTTGGGGGTCCACTCTTATGACGTTAGATGAGCACTTGAGTTTAATTTTGTTTCTCCCCTTGGAAATGTTGCAATGTGTAGAGACCTGTTGCCGCTGCAAATGCTTGCTTATTTGGTTTCCAGTACATGGGTGGAATCAGATAGTCTTGCACAGTCTCAATGACTAACCAACATAGTTACTTCGAACATTAGGGGCATACACACTCCTGCCAGGCAGTACTCCATATGCATATTTGCAACAGAGCAGCCAGTATCGCACTATCGCAGGAAACACCTGCCGAGCCCTGAAGCTAATACACTACGCCGTCACTGGTGAGGTCAGATCTATAGCACTAACTACTCTTCCATTGCCAGAGGCATCTCATCTGGGTTCCATGGGATGAAGAGGGGGACACTGCTGGACGGTATGTACTACTCCGGGGTAGGTTAAATGGCCAGGCTGTCATACCGGGCTCCATCTAGGCCCCCCAATACTGATAAAGGCGCCTAACACTGGTCTGACAATGGTGTTGCCCTGATAGAAAGAGCCCTCATGGCTGCTGGAGGGTGATTTTAATGCCATTTTAGGTGTCTCGATTGCTCCTTCCCTCCTCTAAACCGTACCATAGCTTCTTCAAACGCACAATTTCTATCCACTTGGGTCATTGGTCACTGACTGACATCTGGCACGAGCGCCATCCTCACCAGATTTTACTCCTTTTACTTGCCGGTCCACAATTCACATTTTAACTTTGGATGCCCTAATTCTCCCCCCCACCCCTTATTCAGACCAGACTATTTAGGTCAGACTGATCATAATCCAGAAAAAGTGCACCTGGTCTGGGAGGTGGGAATGTCTGCGACTCCAGTATGGTGTTGGCAGACGACAGCACTGGACGACCCGGCGTTTAAGTTCGCTAGAGTCTGCGGTGATAAGATATTTTGAGCTCAATACAGGCTCTGCGGAATCAGTCTTGACGGAGTGGGAAGCCTTTAAAGTGGTGACCAGATAGCACTGTCTGAGGCAGACTGAGCATTTGTAAACTAGACACATTTTTCTGCTATCAAGTGACAATTGCTCCGACTAGAGATGCTGGCCATTGCTCGACCCGAAAATACAAAAGCAACTGGATGACGCTCATACAGAGGGGAGGCGTTACTAGACCGGTTGCGCTGCAACAATTCTTTGGCACTCTGCAGCAGACAGGGCGGGTAAATTACTGGCCTATTTAATAAAACAAGACCATCCCCAACGCCCTATACAGATGTTCGTGGATGAGCTAGGGCACAGGCAGTGTACACAGAAAGACATTCATGCTGTAATAACAGACCATTACACCAGGTTGTATACGCCTCAATCTGGAAATGACAGACCGTCAGCGTGGTCAGTTCCACAGTAGCGAGAAATGACTCAATATGTTGATCAATTCCTTGCCCTGGATTCCCCATTGACAGGACGAAATCTGGGATGCGCTGCGGTCACTGGCATCCGGTAAGACGCCAGGACCCGACTGACTTCCAACTGAATTCAAGACCTACATTGAGACACTGGTACCCAGTCTGCACTCCCTATATACAGCTGCAATCAATGACATGACTACCTCCCTCAATGTGTACGGCTAACGTGGTCTCGGTTGAAACCAGGAAAAGATTCAACCTCCCTTGCCTCATACCGACCAAAAGATACTAAATACGTACTATAAAATCCTAGCAAAGATTTTAGCTAACTGGCCGATACCACTCGTTCCCACAGTACACCCCGACCAAAATGAGTTGGTCCCACACTAATAATGCACTGAGCATATGCAGATACTTGACTAGCTAAGTATGCCCCATCAACTGGCCCCGTTCGGGCTGCATGGTCCTGGACCTCGAGAAGGCCTACGATTCGCTAGCCTGGAACTTCCTTTTTGCTGCTCCAATTCCTTAGTATGGTTCAGCTGCTATATAGACGCCCAACAGTTCGGGTGGGCCCCTATATATCGGATCCTCTACAGGTGAGTCGTGGGACTCAGCAAGGATGCCAGTTTTTCCCTCTCCTCTGTCTTTGTACTAGCGGTTGAGCCACTTTCAACACACATCTGCACGCATCTGGACATGGGAATCACCTTGGGGGATGGCACATACGTTATACGCTGATGACTTGCTGTTGTGTGTGACCTTCAATGCATTCCGCCTTCCTTAGGATCAGGTTTGAACACATTTCGCCATTACTTCTGGACTGAGTGTTAACGCAGTGAAATCTATTCTCTTAGTTTCTATGGGAGACTCCAGACCTGGGGTACTCCCTTGGGGAAGTCCCAGTGACATGGTGCACTGACCCTTTTAGACATTTGGGGTATGCGTATACCGTAATAAGGAGAACCTATTCAAAGGGAACATAATCTGAGCCACTGCAGCCATCCAGTCACAAATGTGCTTCTGTAAGACCATTCCATTAGCTATCTCAGGAAGGATTGCTCTGGTCAAAATGGTGGCCATCCCCCTGCATCCTCTACTACTTCACTACCTTGCCTATTATCTCCCCTCCATTTTTTCTGCAATTGGTAAGAGACTAATAGGGATTTTAATGGGGCCATCAAGACTGGGTCTATGGGGAAGCAGTGTCAGTGTAGCTGGGACGGTTGGCGGTGCCCAAATTGGAGCACTATCTTGCCTCTCCGCTTCAGTGGATTGCCAGATGGTTCGACATTTAGCAAACGCGGCCTCATTGCAACCCCTGCTACTGCATCATACCTTAATGCACATCTTCCATATGTGCATGAAACCCAGACCTCTGAATGGGCTTCAGCCAACTGTAGCACCACCCTGTATGCCCATGCCATCCACTATTAGGAACACCATGAGGGGACATGTACCACAGCAGCCAAACTGGGACACAGAAGGCATTCAGGACATAGGGACCTTTATTGGAGATGGCTCTCATCCCATACCAGGAGCTCTTGTCTGAATAGACTATGTACCCGGGACAGTTCATTTCACCGAGCACTTAATGCCTCCCTAACATGCAAGTGGGGCACGCTCGCTCAGGAATCACTATACGATACAGCACCTGCATGTGATGGGAATAGGGAGGGGGGGGGGGGGGGGGGGGGGGGGGGGGACACTTAACTCAATGGTTCGCATCCTCACTCCAATACAGAATGATGACCTGACCCCCCCTGAAACACTGGGAGGTGGCTCTGGGGAGGGCATTCACAGACAGGGAGTGGGTTGCCATCCGGAGTAGTCAGACGCATATTCCGCGGTTTACAAATTCAATAAATTGAATTACATCAGGCGTATCTCGCCCCAGCCCAAATGGACAAGTATTTCCTCCGGTAGGAAGCCGCTTGCCCTGGATGCCGCCTACTAGACGCAGACACTCCAAACTGTTGCACTGCCCTGAGCAAATATTGGGGCAACCACTACGAAGACCACACTGGCTGCCTGCACGACCCAGATGTTACCCAAGTGGGAGGTAAATATACTGCATCTATTCAGTAGCAATAAGAAGCATATACAATGCAATGGTCTCGGCATTGTTTAAGTTAGAGCTATTGGCATTGCCACCTACAAAAAGCCACCCACAGAAGCACACACACACAGAGCCTCCCACACACAGCCACACAAATACACAGCCACATACACAGCCACACACAGACATTAGGGGGTGAGTGAAACACTGTTTCTGTATTATAGGCGACAGTCAATAACTAACACAGCATTCAAAATAGCGCTACCAACACAGACTGCAAAAATATGGCAACAAATAGTACAACCAAAGAAAACCTTGCGACTCCCTATGATGAAGGTGGTACGCAATTAACAAAAAAGCACAGTTCGAATACAAAAATCCCAGAGTGTGGGGGGAGGGGTTACGAGATTATTTTGTTGCAGATCGGGATGCATTTTGGTGAAGATGTATCACGCAAGCTTTACAGACCATATAACGCCAAATGCTCAGATTTGTTTGAAGTTCTTCCAACCCTCTTAGCCAGCGGAGGGACAATGTAAAGGGCTGTTATTTACTAAACAGATTTCTAAAATAAGTTTAAAGGGTAGAGGGACTCCCCGGTTCAGCATTTAAAACATCCTATAATCGAGTCTTTTTGGTTAAATGACACCAGCGGCGGATCCCGGTACTCACCCCCAAATCACCCCCAAATCCTAGTCGGCTGCATTCTCCCTTCCGTGGTCCGTCCAGGCGCAAGATTCCAGGACCCGAAACTTTCTCCAAACTTCCCAAAAAAAACAGCCTGGCCACCGTCAAATCCTCCTGTTGTCGTATTCCCTCTCGGAACGCTGAAAAGCTCCAGACAGCAGAAATCCTGGAATCACTGCAGCCAGCCACAGCGCAAGGGGTGTGATGGGAGGAACAGCGCATGCCCAGAGGAGCATGGCCTGTCGTGGCAACTAGACCCACCTCCTGCCGAAAGAAGCCCCAAACAAGCCCGCTGCGGAGTGCACCCTGGTGCCACTGAACCTGCTGCACTATAGATAGCTATGTCAGGTTGCAGCAAAGTTCTAAAGTTCTCAGTGTGCTAACGAGTGTTTTGAAACCCGAATAAAGCTTCCTCTGGCAGGAGAAGTTTGGCAGGTATGCCCTGCCTCCTCTTCCGGTTGTCAGGGCTTTCTACTTGTGTGGAAATGCAGTTAGAGCGTTGGTTGAGTACATGCATCGCACCAGATGGGATAGTCTGAGATTCCTGCTCTGAGCAAACTTGGTGGGCACGCTCCCAGTAATCGGAAAGCTATGATTGTCATGCCACACGTATTCCTGCATTAACTCGCGCCTTTTAAAAAAAGTTTTGTTAAGTTTGTTTTTTAATGAAAAAATTTACTGCCTTAGTGAACAACTATCCCAGATCGTCAGGGAACCTTTTCCGTAGCATAACCATTCACTCTTCAAGAGTGTCCTACAACACAGCCAGGAAGAAGGTCTACCCCTTAGAGGCACAGCGGGTCTCCCTGCTCTGACAGTGAAGAGCCCCTGGGAAGTCTTGAGGGGATCTCGACCAGACCCGCCAGAACAGGGTAATCAAGTCCCCCGGTGCTCTGCTGTTCTGTAAAGAAACACCCCCTCTTCAAGCAAAGGGGGCCCTAATGAGGCGGTGCCGCCATGTTTCACAGCCTGGCCACCCCAGTGGGCACTGCATGTACTCCCTTTATCTAGGCATTATTGGCAGATATTCTTGTGTTTTTGTGGTAAATGCCGGAAGGAAGCCTAGAGGGACCAACAATAGCAGCTTCACACGTGCCCTAAACAAACAGAGGTTGCTTGGCGAAGGTTTTGTTCTACCTGGAGCGAGAGCTCTGCAGCCAACTGAGACCGCCATGCTTGCCCACGCTGGGAGCCATCAGCCACCTGTGGCCCTCACTAGAAAGGAGGCGCTGCTTGGAACAGGACTGCACCGACCTTCAAGCCGCTACAAATAAACTGAACTGCCACGCGCGCCTTGAAGAGGAAAAGCGCTGCGCTAGGCGAGGCAGGAAGTCCGCCGTCTGGACCAACCACGCTGCGTCCTGCTTCACATACCCCCCATGCGTGCTTGCTGCATACCTCCAGCTAATCGCCGCAGCGCTGCCCAGATGTTGGTGGTAAACGCGCGCTCATTAGTGCAGGTTTATATATAGAGCAGGGGGAGACGGCGAGCACACCGCCTTTCTCCGAGGCGAAGCAGAAATGCCTCGGAGAAAGGCAGCGGCGGTTTCCGATTCAGGGGCGTGTTTTTCTTCTCTCCTCTTGCCATTGGCTGGAGGAGAGAATGAGAAAAAGTAGCAAAAAACATGCCCCGAATCCGAAAAGGACGGGGCCTGTTTGGAGAGACAAACCTCTTCTCCAATGGCTGGCCAGCATTCAAGAGGCCAGCCAATGGAGAAGAGGGGCGGGTTCAAGCCCCTCTTCTCCAAGTCATTAAATCTCACGAGCGAGACTGCGCAAGCGCAGCCTTCGCTAGCCGAGACCTAAAAAGGGCCACTACCCGTTTACTTGATCTAGGGCTAGTTGTAGCAAAGCATCTGATCACCAAAAGATGGAAATCCCCAATGGCACCTCACAATAGCCTGGCACTGTTCCTACTCAATTGGGCTAGGGCGGAGGGGGTGGCGTTGATCCGAGAGGACATGCTTGGCATCCATAAGTTCCCCTCTGGGATGCTATGGTGTCGAACCTGCAGGGCATGGTCACTACCACAGGAGAATCCCAGGACGGGGATCGGGCTGATGCTCAGCACTTGAAGTCACATGGAGCATGCCCCAATTACAAGGACATGACCTTACTTCATGGAGCTACTGCCACTAAGATCTGTCAGGGCTTGTCCCCTTTCCAACACACGCGGCAACTTCTCAGGAGACTAACTTACCCTTCTGTTGGTTACATGGTCCTCATTTTGTTGTACCCTATGTCCACAGTTCTGTTATGCAATACACATTGTCTAGAACCCCTAATGAATGTCCTACCATAAGATCTCTTCGCATTGCCATTGTAATGACACTGTTCAAAGTATTATTTTGGTAACCTGCTCAATAACTTACCTGATATTAAGTTGGTTTGTACCCCGAATTCCATTGTGCTGCAGTTGTTAAACATGGTGTCAAGGCACTGTTCATGTTGTAGGATAATAAAAATGCCAATAAAAAAAGGTCTAAACAAAAAGGGGGTGGGGAGGAATACCCTAAAACCAGTCCCAGGATACTGGTTCTCCGTCCAGGGAGGACCTGGACTGGACTGTTCCCATGAGAAACAGTGGTCAAGACTCATTTGCATATGGTAGAGTCCAAACTGGGGTGGCATAGCGAGCATAAGGACAATTTATTTAACCCAGATCTCTTGATTCAGGGCATAAGTTGAAAAGTTTCAGCACTTAAACAATCTTGTTTTTCCATAATAGACCGCAAGGCCCCCACTGATTTTGCAGTCTGTGTCCTTTGATTTTCTGCAGTTGCATGTCAACACTGGACCAAATAGATGCTCACCATCAAATAAAGTTCAAAATGTGTTGCACTTCAGTTTTGAAACATGATATACAAAGCCATACATGTCGGCGGAGCATCAGCAAAGAATTAATCCCTCTTTGAGTGGTGTCTACACAACGTAGAGCAAATTGGATTGTTGTATTAGATATTAGTCTACGCTCTGCAACGAAATCTTTCAGTCTTTGGATTGCTCGGGAAGATGCTGTAACAGTTCTTTTACTTCATCCTATGTAGCTCTATTGTGGTGTGACTGGAGGCCCATTGTATTTGCAATTCGCCAATGATTGCAACCCTTTTTCCTGCAGCATCAATGCACTTTGTCAGGATATGTAGCATCCTCAGTGCTTTGTGATATTTTATGGGCTGTAGTTAGAACTAAGGAGTCTGAAGTAGGGCTACTTCTGATGTAGAGAAGGTCTGAAGGTGAAAGCCTGCATTTGTTTCTTAATTCGGAGTGAAAGTACCATTAATTTAACTGGGTCTTTAAATGCATCTTTAGATACTCTCACCATGGAGCCCATCATTGGTAGGTACTGCACTGTGCGTTCAGCACTGTAATGAGCCTCTATCAGGAAATATGCCTCCTTATACTATGCATTGGCAATTTGTAATATTCTGCTGCCCTTTGTATATAAACAAGAGCTGGTGGAGATGCTTTGGCTGGGATAGGTGGTTCTAGGTCAGTGTTTGGAAGGCATACATTAGTCATCCCATGTATCTGGCATTTGTGCATCTACCAATCTAAGACTCATGCTCAGAGGTCTCCTCTCTGCTTCAAGTGGGCGAAGGAGAACTTGTGCGTGGTGATATTGGGCAAATTCATAGTACTCTGCTTGTGGCTCTATGCTCCGCTGCCACTCTTTGGTAGAAGAACTGTCTTTTTCCCCAAACATTAAGCTTAGCAGACCGTCACAGGTTCATACATGTAGTCATGGCTGATGATGGGACAGAAGTACAATGCTTTAAAAGCCCTTCCCCACGCCCCCCCATACCATCAGACATTCTAGGACATCCGATTAATAGATAACTTCTTGGGTTTACACCAATCCAGATTGGACCCCAATCATTTAATCTAGGAGGATTATCTGTTCTGCCAAGGCCCATCAATTAGAAGTTTTGCCACCCCAGACGCCAACACCAGCCATGTTTTGTGATATTTGGGTCATACCTTCTCTCCCATCACACCCAGGAGATTCCATCACACCTCTAATGGGACATTAAAGCCCATTACTCTGGCCATGACCGGTTACCCCTCTTCAATAGTGCTAAATTTTGGGACAGGCCCATAGAATATGGAAGGATCCTGCCTCCACACCCCCTGGCACAAAGGTCGGAGCCACAATGCCCCAACCGGTGCACGAGTGCTCTAGAATAGGACCTATGCAGAATCCTCAGCTGTATCAGTCTGAAGTGGCTGTTTCTCGGGGGCTCTTGATTGCCTCCACCCAATCATCTTCCAGTAGTCCCAAATCTGCTTCCCACAAATCCCTTTAGGTTCCCAGTGGATGTGGGGCATTATTCACATCCCAGATATACGAGAGGTGACTTTGCCCATCATAATAGATTAGTAAACAGATGGACTCATCCCAATTAATTTGAGATCCTAAATAACTACCCAACAGTGGCAAAGTATGCAGCAGCCTATGAACTTTTTGGCAAGGGTGTAGAGTGTACAGCAGGATATCAGCATAATAGAAGATTAATTCTTCCCTGTCTCCATCTCCCACAATGCCCATCAATGAGTCTTGGAACATCCAAGTCTTGACCTGGTCACTCAGAAGATTCCTTTGGACACCCTTTCTGCATTAATTCATGAAGGTCTTCAAAAACATTGCCTTCCTCCTCTAGCATTATAGCTTTTGTGGTGTGTTTGCCTGTTTCTCTGGCATGGTTGTCATTGGCGAGGAAGGGGTCTTAGCCTTTGGTACTGTTAGAGCAAAGGTTTTCTTCAGTGTCAAACAGTGACCATGGTCTTCCACTTCGAGTAGGAGTGTTGTGAATACGTATGGTTGACCCAGATTGCTTATTCGGCTCATACTGCTCGTCCAGCACAAAGCATGGCCGGTGTTGGCGCAGATGTGCGCAGATGTTGCTGTGTGTTTCGGCATTGATGTCAACAGGAATCGCTCTATGGAACGCCTTAGGCCTGACACCCAATCAGGGATCAAGAGGGTTCTCGCCCAGAGGCTCGCTCCTGGTGTCAACCACAGCTCAAGGGTTGTGGTGGGCATTGGGTGCGGTTTATGTAGCAACTCCTTTAAAGGGGGTAAGTCAATTGTACTAGCATCCCTTGGTGAAGCCTCATTGTGGGCCCAGATCCTGGCAGCAGAGCAAGGTGCTTCATGTGCTGTACCTGCACAACCAACTCCTCTCCCCACTGGACTGAGACAGCAGGCTGGCAATGAGAACCCTCTCTCCAGCTGCAACATTGTCATCAACCTCACCCTTGCTGGTGTGAAGCAGGTGGGCTTTTTCCTGGGAGAATACCGCCTCTGCTGCCATCTCCATTTAATGAGCCAGTAGGTTTCCATCTGCTTAGTGTATCACCAGATCACACAACAGGACTGCGCTGCATGCAACTTGAGCAGACCGGTTACCCACGTGGGTGTCCAGTGTCTTTCGCCCGCTCCAAGGTCACTTTCTTGGGGGAGGGGGGGGGGGGGGGGGGGTCCTTTTAGCATCCATTACTTGAAACATTCAAGGGAGTGTAAGGCAAATAAGTCCTTGCTTTTGACTACTACGCAGTTCGTCAATCTGCATAGCCGCTAAGCATCCATAGGCCACACAGGCGTCAAGCTTCAGAGCTCCAACATAGTCCATCAAAGCCCATTGGTGGGAAAAAATATAACAAATGATCCATTTAACATGTGCATTGCCTTGAGCTACAACAGACCATAAGACTTTGAGAAAAACAAATTGGATTCCAGGCCCAACACTAGATTGCAGGAGTGTGCATATCCTGTATTCGTGCAGCCAACAAATGCTACAAATACTTTTCCACACTATGCATCATTAAAGTTCAGTTTAAAAGTTCTTTGGTTGAAACGTTAGACATTTACCTACAGTGGGAACGCTTTCTGTAGATTCTGTTGGGGCAATCAACGCACAAGGTGTGATCTCAGCTACATCACATGGTGTAAACGGTATTGATTTGTAAACCTTTACTTTCGATATTCAGCGGGATACCAAGAGCCAATACACTGGAAAAAAATTGCTGTGCCAGTGCTTAATTGTGGGAGATCAGGATTGGCTATGCATGATCACAGACACCCGATTGGGCTTGCACTTAAAACAGCTGTGGAGTGCATTGGCCTTTGTAGACAAACCCATGTTGGTGACCAAAGGATTGCTATTGACAAAATGCATAATTAACTTAGCATGTTCTAACAGAGTACTGATTAACCATAGCAGAATCTAAAGAAATTGAATGGATACAGTTGGGTTGGTCATAGAAGATGGATTTCATCTGAGAGGGTGTTCAACTGTAGATATGTTTGAGAATCTTTACAGTGCACAATGTAAAAATACTTTGTATATTATTGGAGCTTAAACTGTGCATACAAAGTACTAGCATCATAAGGGAGAAGGTGGTTAGAGTGGAAGAGAGCATCCTCGTTGGCTGTGCCTCAGAAACCATGTAGCATGTGCAGGGCATGTGACACTTTATATAATACGTGGCCAAAAGCCATGCACTATACACTTTAAATACCATTTGTTCTTCCATACTGGGAGCATTTAGTTGTGGCAATCCACTAGGTCAGTAGTGCATTGCGGGGTTGTCCAATACCCCTGAATGTAGAACACATGGGGCATAAGGAAAGGAATGAAAGACTGCCAGCATACTATGAATGCTATATGCCCATGTGCTCAAGGAACATGCCGTTAAAGGATTTGGCATGGCACAAAGCAAAGTCATCCTTAGTGTCCCAAGTACTTCTTAGTAACAAGGCCATTGGTAACATACAAAGCGAGCAAGTAGTTCATGTCTTGACCAGTGAGAAGTTGGTTTATAGTAGTTTGGCCAAGCGTGCGGAGGTTCTGAAATTTGTCGTTTCTTGATCGTATGTTTTCCGCCATCTTAGGTTACCCTCACTCAGGCAGCTGGTAAACGAGATGTTTGTCATTTCTGCCCTTGCGTGTCAGGTAGCCTTTCGTCCCGTGTTTATTAACTAGTGTCAGGGTCTGGCCGAATACACTAATTTGTGTCTGAGCTGGATAGCCCCCGCCCGAACTATGTTAGCTCACACCATTCTTTCCTCTCGCTTATCTTATCTACTGCCCTTCGCTATACATCTCGTGCATTCTCTGGCCTCACGACTATCCTTCTAGAACATACAACCATGTTTTCTCTCCTTGTAAACTGTATCATGTGGATTCTCTTTGCAATTTGCTTAAAGGGGCCAGCAACAAACTTCACCTGGTACCAGAGTCAGTTTTTAGCTTATACCATTGTTGGTGACATTTGTCGAGGTCTCAAATTCTATATGTTTTTGGTTATCTATTGTATCTCACTGTATAAAAGCTTGTGCGCCACAGAGGTCGAGGAGCAGTCTCTTGTGAACCCATCCCTGTGTGACTTCACGGACAACTGTCCTAGCTGCAGCTAATAAAACTCGATCTTTTACGCCAGACGGAGTGTCCAGTGTCTCTGTATTGCAAGGCAGGAGAACCAGAGGATTTCAGGCGTACTCTGCGCCGCTTGGCCCTTAATGGTCAGGTTCCTCAAACGGCGACCACGAAGGGACGGCTTCAGTGGTAGCGGTGCAGCCAGAGGATAGTGAGGGGCCCCGCAAGAAAAATCCGGAGGAGGCGCCCCACGTGATTCACCCCTGTATGTCGGAAGTGGACCGAAGGATTTTGCGGCGTGCCTTCTCCTTTCAGACGGCTGCTGCAACTGCTGCCCTGACTGCCGTCCTGCCTTGGCCCTGGTTTTTTTTGATTGGTGGGTCGCTCACAAATTGTTTTTTGGGTCCGAGTTTCCTTTTTGTATTTCAATTGTTGCAATAATTGAAGCCAAGGGGTGAGTAATTTTGCGCTGTCCGTTAAGAATTGACACCCCCCCACCTTTTTGAAGTTTGTAGAATAGTCCAGAGAAATAACGATGCCTGGTCTAAGTAAGTTTCGTCGATTTTGTGGTTTAGGTTGTACTAGGGACTCCCAGCTCGAGGACTCTTGGCAGATTCCTCCGGTTGGAACTCCCACTTATGAGCTCTATTTAAAACATGGTATTGGCCCCATTACTTTTAACAAAACATGGGTCAGATATACCAGAAGAGACTGTTTTACAGTGGCCGCAAAATGGCAGTTGAGCCCAATATATTAGACAATTTAGAAACCACTTTGTTTAGAAGAAAAGCCCGGCCGGCAATGTTTGACTTGTTCCGCCTTTGGCGAAAGGAAGCCAAACAGAAAGAAATGAAACAAGCAAGAAGAGATCAAAAGGATAAAAATGTCGATTTTACAGGCTGCCCAGCAGTTCAGAAATAACGAAGTAGACTCTGCTAGGGAGGTATCAGAAAGACATCGCATGGCAGTAGATAGATGATATCCAGTGTTGCCTACTTCCCCTTCAGAGAAGGGTAAAGATAGAGGAAGACCCTTTAATGTCTTGTTTGTTGAATTCTCCTCCACCCTATGTGCAGACTCCTAATGCACCTCCTATGGCTCAGCCAGCAGCTGCTCAGCGACCTGCTCAGCCAAATACTTCACTTATTCCTCAACCTTTGTTTTCTCCTCCTGTTATGCCATCTCCTGTAAATTCCTCTATCCCCTGCTCTGGTGAGAAACTCCAGGTACACCGAGGAGACTCACGAATGCTGTCACAAGTTTTTCTCCCTTAATTGGAGCCCTGAACCTGTCTCAGTCTTTTGCTAGACGACAATCTCGTGGTCAGCTTCCTATTACGGAAGAAAAAGCAGTATTAGGTTCCCTTGCCCGTAAATGGATTGATAAAGGTCCAATATATAGTCCACTGGATATTTTGGGCACCATCTGTCAATGGACAGAGCCCATTCAAAGATATGTTTTTTACATAATGTGCGACACTCATTAAGGGTTGGGACGATATGGAATTAGACACGGCTCCTATGGAACTGATGAAGCTCCAAGCAGATTTTGATAAAGGTTTTATAGTAGGAGCAGACGTTGAGAAAGCGGCGATTATGCGGATTGAATTTAGGACTACATTTCTCTAAAACTCCCCAAAACCGATCTTATTGACAAAACTAACCACTATCCAATGCGTGAAGTCCCCCCAGTATGGAGAGAGGCGGTAGGTGGTGCTCAGCCGGTGGCTGCTCATTTCCAGCGTATATGGGTACATGAACCTTGGAAAAGAGCCGAAGTTTTAGCCCTTAAACAAACACTTCCAGACCCACGTAAAAATCCTGCTGGCTATTATAAGGAGCTATCCCAGACAGTTGAGGCTTGCGTTATGAACTTAGCTGACATTGATATGTTATTTGGGTATGCTGTTCCACAAGCAATATGGGCGAAAATCCAGGGAAGATCATGCTGCCGAACTAGGTGGTGTTTGGGCAGCTATTAGAGCTGCTGACACAGCACAAGTTAGCACCGCAAAGCCTGACGATCTGATTACAGCACTTCCTGGTAGAATCATTGATTTAATGAAGACTCTTATGCCTGCAGTACGAGTAAATTGGGATAAGTTAACCGCCTGTAAGCAAAAGACGAGCGGCTCCGATTTCTTCACTCGTTTTGAGGAGACCTTTCTGGATCATAGTGGCCAGGATATGAGCTCGGAAGGTGGACAACGCTTATTTGTGGACAAGTTCGTATTTAACTTGCTTCCCGAATTATCGAATAAATTAAAAAGCTCCGAGAGTGCATCTACTGCTAAAATATTGGCTACAGCACAATATTATGAAAACTAGGACAAGGAAGAGAAAGATAAGTAGGGGAAGAAAAATAAAGATTTAAAAACAAAGGTTCTTTTACAGCAGGCTTATCCTCCACGTCCTGCTCAGCACCAGTCTTCTCAGCCCCCACAGTTTCAGAAAGTGTTTCAGAAGACCGAACATTATGTACCCCGATCTATGCAAGGTCCAAACCAATGCACTTACTGTAAGGAAGAGGGACACTTTAAGAGTAATTGTCCAGTTTTGCTCCAACGTAATAATGGAGTGTTTGTCCCACGAGGCCGTGGTAATTTCCAGTCAGTCTCCAGAGGTAGCGGTACGTCCCTCCAAGAGAAGCGTTCCTTTCCCTCCCACAACGCTGTGAATTTGTTTGACCAACAGAGAGTCCAGTCTACACAATATTATAGTGACTATTATGTTGAAGGTGGCGACGAAAGTTTCCAAATGAATAGGCCAGCCATGGACAAAGTAAGGGGAGTAGTATCAATTCCAGTAGATCAGAATGGTCCTTATGTCACTGTCAATGCAATGGGTATTTCAGAGCCATTCCTTTTAGATACTGGTGCAATGAGAAGTTCTATTATTCATTCTAAACTCCCTGGGGCACCTTTGTCTGGCTTAACACGTCTGTAGGATTTTCCGGCGCCCCAGTTCGTAACCCAGTCTCTTGCCCTTTACCTGTTTCGATTGGTCCATATGACCTGGAAGCATCACTTATCCTTACAACTGGTTGTGGTGAGAATCTATTGGGTTTGGATCTGTTTAAAAGGTTACATGCCACGTTACACTGCTCCCCTTCTGGTGTGCATCTTACACTAGGTAAGAAACTCACATCGTCAATGCATCTGTCTAGAGAAGTTTCCACCTGAATTACTATCTCTTCCTGAAAGTCTTTGGGCTACAGGTCCGAATGATGTGGGTCGTCTTGCGATTCCACCATATGTTGTCACTCTCAAGCCTAATGTTAAACTGCCACGTATAGCTCAGTATAAGAATTCCAATGAAGGTGAAAAAGCATTATTGGCTATTGTTCAAGATTTGGTCCAGAAGGGTGTGGTGGAAGAAACGAGAGGAAATGTGTGTAACAGCCCTATTCTTCCGATTAAGCGAACTGATCCTTCTCAACCACCAGTCTATAGATTTGTGATTGATCTTCGAGAGGTGAACAAAATTGTTTCACCACCGTTCCCTGTTGTCCGACATTACAGCCTTACCGACGAGGATACCAGCTTCAGCAGCCTGGTTCACCGTGATTGACTTACAGAACGCTTTCTTCAGCATTCCTATTGCTAAAGAGAGCAGAGATATTTTTGGATTTTGTTTAGGAGACCGAAGCTTCCGATTCAAGAGCACCACAAGCCGATTGTGAAAGTCCATCCATTTATAGTCAAGCTCTTTAATCACAGCTTGATACATTCCCTTTGCCTCCAGGAGCCACTCTTATTCAGTATGTAGATGATTTGTTGATCACGACTGATTCAAAGGATGTGTGTAAAGATGTGACTGGCATTGTTGCGGCATTTGTCTGATCTCAATCATAAGGTATCACCTTCTAAATTACAGTACGTGTGCCAAGAAGTTACATACTTAGGTCATCTTATCAAAGGAGGGAAGGCGCCTAACCCCCGAACACATTGAAGCAATCACGCACATGTCGGTACCATCGACGCAGAGAGAATTACGTGCTTTCTTGGGCATTACTTCCTACTGCAGACAATGGATACCTAATTTCTCTTTATTGGCCAAACCTTTATTAGCACTTACACAGAAAGACACGCCCCATCCACTCCCATGGACTGATGAATGTCAGAAGTTTGACTTACGATCAGCCCTGTGTTCTGCTCCTGTGTTAGGTACCCCTGATTACAGTAAATGTTCACGCTCTATGTCCATGAGAGAGACGGTTGTGCATTATCAGTTTTGACACCAATTTGGAGACAGAGGCCATGTGCCTACTTTACTGCTACGTTAGACCCGGTAGCTAAAGCGTTACCTAGCTGTCTCAGAGCTACGGCGGCGACAGCAATCTCTATTCGTCAATCAGCTGGAGTAGTATTGGACCACACTCACTGTCATAGTACCACATGCTGTGGACACTTTATTGAATAGAACTAAAACACAACATCTCACGAGTGCTCGGTTGTCTGGTTACGAGTGGACTCTTAGCAAGCCACATACGTATAAAGCGATGTAACACCTTGAATCCAGCTACTTTGTTATCACTCCCAGATGAAAGATCCTCAGGATCATGACCGCTTTCTTCGCACAGAAGAACAAACAGGAAGAATAGATTTAAAGGATACTGCGCTAGAGGATCCAGATGGAACCTAGTGGGTTGACGGTTCCCGTTTCAAATTACCCAATGGCGAGACTACCTCAGCTTATGCAGTCACCACATTACATACAGTAGTGGAGACAGCATGTATCCAATACAATTCAGCCCAGTCTGCAGAATTGATAGCCTTGACTAGAGCATGTGTGCTGTCGAAAGGTAAAAGAGTGAATGTCTACACAGACAGCCAATATGCTTTTGGCGTGGCACAGTTTGTAGTTTATGGAAGGAAAGCGGATTCTTTACTTCCCATGGAACGAAGATTCAGCATGGCCAGTTGGTCACCGATCTTCTTGACTCATTACCTACCCAAATTGCCATCATCAAGTGTAGTGCACATAAAAGAGTCAGATGACATTGGTCGCGGGAATGCTTTCGCAGACGAGGTAGCGAAAAACACAGCTAGGGACACAAGTCACATGTATGTTGCAGGCCCTGCAAATCAGATCAAAGAAAGGAATGTGTGAGGACACAATTGAGAGCGCAAGAACGATTCAGGAAGAGGCTACAGAGAAAGAATTAAGTGGAAGGAAAGTACGGGAATGTTGGATTCGAATGGATGTTGGACAGAATTGTCAGAGCATCAGCGATGGATGTTGCCAGATGCATATGTATTACCTGTAGTGACTATGGCTCATGGACCAGCTCACATTAGTGCTAAAGGCATATGCAAACTCCTGGCTCCAGTTTGGCAAAATGAAGGTATTCCGAAATGTGCAGACAATGTGGTAAAACATTGCATCATATGCTTAATGCATAACCCAGGGAAGGGTACTCCAACTCCTGCAGGCCATTTCCCTCCCCCTACGTACCCCTTTGAAGTATTACAGATTGATTATATACACATGGATCGATGCAACAATCTCAAGTACGTTCTGGTGGTAGTATGTGCATTCTCTAGGTGGATAGAGGCCTACCCCTTAAAAGATAACACAGCTGTGTTAACTGCTAAAGTATTACTGAAAGAATTTTTTCCTAGATTCGGTTTGCCGCGAATTGTCGAGTGACAATGGAAGTGAATTTGTAGGCAAAATCATGCAGAAAGTATGTACGGGTCTTGGTATTAGGCAGAAATTCCATGCGGCAAACCATCCACAGTCAGCGGGTTTGGTAGAGTGCTACAATGGCACTCAAACTGAAATTGGCAAAGATTCAGGCCAGCACAGGTCTTACCTGGCCTGACGATTTACCATTGGCCTTACTATCCACCAGAACTACTGTGCACTCTCGTATGGGACTTAATCCATATGAAGTGATATTCGGACGCCCCGCCAATATTTGGGGAGTTCCTCGCCCTAGGAAGTACTCAGACATACCGTACCCTATGCTTATTGATTACCTTCATGACTTGAATGCTAAATTAAGTGTTCTTCGCCAACAGGTTCAAAGTGCTCTACCAGAGGCCTCAACAGACCCAGGTCACTATCAAACCGGGAGATTGGGTCTGCACCAAGAACTTTCAACGAAAGAAAAATCTTGATCCTCGCTGGTCGCCTCCTCGCCAGGTTCTACTGGCTACGCGGACAGCAGTAAGGATAGAAGGAAGGAAAAACTGGGTCCACGCCGTGCATTGCAAAAAGGTTCCCTTGCCCTTGCCTTTTGACCAGTGGGTCCGCGGGGGCATAGGTGAATCTGAAGGAGACAAGACTTCCCGGTTCGTACCATTTAGTAACGCACGGCTGGAAGACACCCAGACTGAGGAAGAAAGTGAGGACACTCTTCGAAAAACCATCCCATTACATCTACAAGTGAAGCAAAGACTTGAACATTTGTTACTTTTGCCACCAATGAACTATTTTTCCTTTTTAGATAGTATGTGTGCCATCTGTCCCCGTAGCAGGGTCTCGGTAGGAGTCTTGGACTAAACCTGGTTTATGGTCAAGATCCGCTAGGTTTAGGATTATCAAATAGCCAAGTGATTGAGGAAGATTGCCGCGAGCGACAAATTTTTCTAGCCAGGATGGATGGTACATCACGTCAGGTAGATAGGAGACAGAATATGCAAACCAAATATCTTAAATCATTACGTAGTCGTTTTGGCGTAACCTTGTGTGTGTTGCCGATTGTGTTTTGCTAGCATGTATAGGTTGATTGTCCATGTGTTACAACTAAAAACTGTTCCTTTATCTACTTCTGTACCTTCTCGTCCCACTAAAATTCAACACAAGACAAGTGCCCTTTCCTCACATGAACAAATAAGAACGATGGAGTATAAAAATAATTAGTTTATCCAGCTTTTACACCAACACCAGTTAATTGTCAACATATCTGACTGTTTGGTATGTGGACTCATGCCTCACACTGCCCATAAACGGATGCCATATTTAGTATTGCCTCTCATATGAAGGTTCAGGATGGGCTTACCTGGCCATGTTTTCGGCTGCCTACCACAACAGACATCGATAGGTACATTTGAGAAAGGAATGGATTTTAGCCACGGTACTTTGATAAAGGGTATAGTGGCCATGGCTAAAATTCTAGGGAAGAGTAAGATTCCTTTGGATGAAAAGAAATCCTACGAAGGTTGGAATGTAACCAATTACATTTCCAGTCTTAATAACAAGACCAAACAAGAGCTACGGCAGTGCTAGCAGGACGGCACTGAACAAAATATCTGGGGCTTGCTGAAAACAACCTGTTTTGGGAGCACTGCGTTTTAGTGTCCCCAGCATGGACTGTACCCCACCAAGGCAACTTTTGCCTCCGAATCAATAGCAAGGAGAATGACCCTCAACAAAACTGTTCCCAGATACATGTATTCACGTCTCAAAATACCCCTCCATTGATCCCATCACAAGGAACCTATTTTGTCTGCTATGACAAAGCATATACATGGCTCCCCTCTGACTTTTCGGGAACATGTTACATAGCATTCTTGCTTCCCCCAACGTATATTGCACCCTCAGACCATCACAGACAGATATGGTAGAGGTGTATTTGATGCCAAAGACAGCTGGCCAGGAGGGAGATTTCTTCAAGGGATTCATTCCCTTCTGGGGACCAATGATTAACAGTGGAAACATTAGGCGATTAGTTTGTGTGGTTGAGACAACCATCGATGTTACTGCAGGTGCCTTAAGTAACATCACTGCAGAACTCCGAGCGGATCGTCTCATGACGTTTCAAAACAGAATTGCGCTAGATGTGATCCTAACAGACAGAGGAGGAGTCTGTAAATTAATTGGATCAAGCTGCTGTATATACATTCCTGATGACGCCCAGACTGTATATCAGGCCATCTCAAAACTAGATACCATCTCCGCATCGATCCATCAGGACGAAGGAGATTGGTCCCTCATGGGATGGTTATGGGGATTGTTATCTACCTGGGGATGGAAGATACTAACATTCCTTGGAGCAATTCTGGCCATCATATTCTCTTGTTGTTTGTGCATACACTGTGGTCCTGCCATCTGTGGTCTGTTCACTACCTTGTATATCAAAGCCTGTAACCCAACAAACAGAATAGTAAGATGGTCCAGCAACAATTAAACGACCTTATGGCTATTGATATAGACTCTGACTCAGACTAACATGAGCCCAGTCATTGTGTTATTGCCCGAGTAATGGCAAAAGGAGGGTCTGATGTTCTGAAATTTGTCGTTTCTCGATCGCACCCAGACTCCATCTTGTGTTTTCCGCCATCTTAGGTTGCCCTCACTCAGGCAGCTGGTAAACGAGATGTTTGTCATTTCTGCCCTTGTGTGTCAGGTAGCCTTTCGTCCCGTGTTTATTAACTAGTGTCAGGCCGAATACACCAATTCATGTCTGAGCTGGATAACCCCCACCCGAACTATCTGTTAGCTCACACCATTCTTTCCTCTCGCTTATCTTTTCTACTGCCCTTCGCTACACAGCTCGTGCATTCTCTGGCCTCACGACTATCCTTCTAGAACATACAACCATGTTTTCTCTCCTTGTAAACTGTATCATGTGGATTCTCTTTGCAATTTGCTTAAAGGGGCCAGCAACAAACTTCACCTGGTACCAGAGTCAGTTTTTAGCTTAAACCATTGTTGGTGACATTTGTCGATTTCTCAAATTCTATATGTTTTTGGTTATCCATTGTATTTCACTGTATAAAAGCTTGTGAGCCACGGAGGTCGAGGAGCAGTCTCTTGTGAACCCATCCCTGTGTGACTTCATGGACAACTGTCCTAGCTGCAGCTAATAAAACTCGATCTTTTACGCCAGACGGAGTGTCCAGTGTCTCTGTATTGCAAGGCAGGAGAACTAGAGGATTTCAGGCGTACTCTGCGCCGCTTGGCCCTTAATGGTCAGGTTCCTCAGTGCCAGGTTCACTTGTTTTGAATAATCTGTAATGTCCCTTCAACCGACGTTCAGGTAACTCCTATATAGGCTTACATGTGATTACCATAGTGCTGCCATACTCCTTTTTGCAGGTTTCTATAGCCTAAAGTTGACCCGAAGGTATTTGAGTGCTTTACACGAGCACCAGTTACATTACACAAGGTCACATTTATTTAGGCACAGGAGATTAAAAAGATTTACCTAAAATCAGTAAATTGAACCAACGCAGACTCCAATCTGGTTCCCAGTTCCCAAATTGTCTGCTATGGCCGAAATGCTTAATCTTCTCCCCTAAACCTAGGAGTTTGGTATAAAATAGCTTACAAGTGGTCTTTCACTTAAGGTAGTCAAATCAGAAGGCTTTGGGATTGTATTAAAGTTCCTTTTAGAGTACCTTAATTTTGCCCGATTGGTGTGCCAGAAAACCAACTCAATCGAGGCCTGGGTTCATAGAAAGCAACAGTACAGGTGAGGCACTTTCCACAACCATAGTTTGTGGATATCAGTCTTTAAGTCCCCAGCTTACTTAAGCTTGGGAAGACTTCACGTGCCAATGCATCAACAGCTAAGCCTCAAATAACCCTGTAGACAGTCAATGTAAGAATATGAAACATTCAACTCTTAATGACATAGGTCTTTAATCTGTAAAAATGACTATGTGGAAGCTGCAGAGTTTCATTGATTTGAATGACAAAGCAATACACAAATGAAGCATTTTATTTAATTAACAAACATAAAATGTTAATGGCAAGGTAGGATTTAAAAAAATAAATTCTATTGAGGAAAACTATCGTCGGTCCTATAGATTTGTGCTTGCACGATCCCACAAATCACTAAAGCTACCAACCTTTTTTAGGCTCCAACTTCAACTCCTACATTTAAAGGAATGTTTTAAAAATTAAAAGTTCGCTATATACTTTATGCAGTTATAATTTAATTTACTAAGCAATCAGGGAACTACCGGACCACAGTTTGGGTACTGCGGACCTAAATGCATTCATTTAACACCTATATGGTCCTCTTGGCTACTAAAATGGTCTTACCAATGGAGGCTTCAGTTAGGGAATTCTGGAACCAAGATTCCTGTATATTAAACGCTCTGCCTCTAGCATGGGATCTACTGAATGGCTGGATTTGTAGCAGAGCCAGCGTAACAAATACCAGTGCAGGTTATGTACAGTTGGTTTTCAGCAAGTCAAATTCTGGCCTTGAATTTGACACGTTGCTTAATGAGATACCATTATAGTTGGTCCAGGACATTTGCGTTACAGGTTTTGGTGATTTAGACCGCATGCTGCAGTCCAAGGGACAGAGGTGAGATTTACATTTAAGGAAAGGTTTCCCCTTGGAAATACTGATATTATGGTACAATTTACTTTACCTGATTAGTTTGGATGATGCTGAAAGCAAACATAAGACAGGGGAAGAAACCTGGGACCCCTCACCGCCAAAATACAAACCCGTCGGAAACCAGGACCTCCGAGGCCAAAACGGCAGGACCACCACCTCCCGATCCTCCTGACACACGGGCCAGAAATCGGGGAACCAGAGCAAGAGGAGGAGAGGCATAGAGGAGACGGGATGGCCAAGGAATCGACAGGGCGTCCACCCCCCAGCAACCCTCCTGCAGAAACCGGGAGCAGAAGCGAGGAAGCTGTGCATAGTGCCGGGAGGCAAAGAGGTCTAGAAAGGGAAGCCCAAACCTCCCGCACACAAGCCGAAACGCAACCGGGGTGAGACAATTCCAGAGAATCCGGAAAGCAACGACTCAAGACATCCGCCACAGTTGTCCACTCCCCGAATATGAACCGCTGTCAGACAGCAAAAGGCCCGGTGCCCCAACAAAACAGGGGAACAACCACCGCATTCAAAGAGGCCGAACGAACCCCCCCCCCCCCCCTTGATGATTGAGATAAGCCACCGTCACCATGTCGGACCGAACCAACACGTTCCGACCAAACAAACACCGAAAACCCATCACAGCCCGGGACACAGCCGTCAGCTCTCACCAGTTGGACGACCGGCAGCTCTCCAGGAGGGACCAACGACCCTGAAGGGAATCGAGAACAAGGTCGCACCCCACCCCCAAGGAGCTGGCATCCGCCGTCAAGACTAGAGAAGGGGAAGACTGCAGATGCAGACCCAGCGACAGATGGCCCCTCGCAGACCACAGAAGAACCTGGAGGACCACAGGAGACACCGGAATAAGAACTTTCAAATCGCGGGACAGGGGATTCCAGAGAGACAGGAGGTACACCAAAGGGGACGCAGATGAATGCGCCCAGGCCACTGTAAAAACAGTCGCCGCCATCAGGCCCATTGGAAAGCCCCCCCCACCCTGAAACGCCGAGCAAGGGACACCAATGTCACAACCCAAGGTTCGGGGAGGAACACCCGGGTCAGATCTGAACAGAAGCGGGCCCCAACGAAGACCATGCCCTGAGACGGCGTCAGCGAACACTCGGGGAAGTTGATCAGGAAACCATGGGCCTGCAACGCCGAACACACCTCCCGGGCCTCCAACAACAGGACCCGAGAGGGAGCATGGACAAACCAGTCGTCCATTTACGGGCACACCATCACCCCTCGGAGATTAAGCCATGTGACCAAAGGAGCCACCACCTTCGGAAAGACTCTCGGCGCTGACCTTAGTCCGAAGGGCAACACCATGAACTGATAATGATGCCCCAGAACACAAAACCGCAGACACCGGCAGGACCGCGGATGGATCGGAACATGGTAATAAGCATCCTGAAGATCCTGGGCACACATGAAGAGACCCGGAAGCACCAAAGGAATCACCCTTTGCAAAGTCTCCATGCGAAAAGGAACCCGGGTTACCCACTTGGTCATCCTCAGGTCCAAAACCAAGCGGAAATCCCCTGTATTTTAGGGAACCAGAAAGATCAGTTAATAAAAGCCCTCCCTCATCGCCAAAGTAGGAACCTCCTGAACGGCACCCTTCCGAAGATCCACAATCCCCTTAGAGAGATGAGCCCGCTTCAAACGGCACGAAGGCCAGGGAGTCAGCCGAACCCCGGATTCTGGAGGAGGAACTGAAAACTCCAGAGTATAACCCAGGCGAATGATCTCCCAACACCCAGGCGTCGGAACAAGACTGAACCCAGGCCGCCAGGAAGCGTAGCCGCCCTCTAACCAACAACCCAGGAACCACCAAAGAGTCAGGAACGCGGCTTGGCAAGCGGAGGAGACCTCGCCTTACGATCCCGACCCGAAGCAAACCTTCCCCGGCCTCTCACAAACTGTCTACGAGAGGCAGGACGAAAGAAAGACTTGGATGTAGAAGGGACAGGAGAAGAGGAGACCTAAAACGAAGAATGAGTCTTCTCCTTAAACAGTTTATGCAACTTGGCCTCCAATTCCCCCCCAGACATAGTACCCTGGAAAGGCAAACGCAACGCGCACGCCTCCTGCGCAGAGTCAGTCTTCCAGTCTTTAAGGACAAGACTGCGACGAGCCGCCACACAAGCCCTGCCGGACAGTGCAGAAGCACACACCACGTCAAAGGAGACATCGGACAGGAGCTCCACCTGACGCTCGATCTGCTCAAGGAAACCGGAACAGACTGTGGCATTGTCCATCGATTGATAGAGGTCTTCAGGTCAGACAGCAGTGACTGAGAAACATATGTCCCCTAGACGCCAGCCCGCAAGGCCAGGTGGGAACCAGAATAAACCTTGCTGAGCCAACAACCGCCTTATAATCCACAGGATCCTCCAGCACGGCACCCCCAGCCAGGGTGGCAGCACTCTGAAATTGATGTAACAAAGGCCCCCTAAAGGTACTCGGAGCGTTCTCATCAGGGAACGCCATGTTCTCCTTAACATGCGTCAGAATACCCGGCAAAGCATCCTCGTCCACATATTAGCCCTTTAAATCACCGTCCCCCAACCAAGCAGACTCATCACCGGAAGAAACCGGAGCAGTGCACCTGCGACGGGTCCCAACATCACCCATCTCAGTCAAGCCTCACGTATTAAGCACTTAATACGCGCATCTCCACCATCACAGCGTCGAGACCTGGCAGGGGAAGTAGACCTGGAAGCAGCAGACGAAGAAGAGGAAGACCTCTCCCGATGATGCCTCTTCCTCGAACGTTTCCCCATGACAGCAGATACAAGCAGCACAGCCAAAAAACAAAGAAATCCCACAGCACAACACCGCTCTGCGATACTCACCCCACCGGCCCGTTCATAACGAGCAGCCCACAGCTGGGAACATCGAGGCGCCAGACTCCTGTCCTGCCGTCAAAACCGGAAGTCATGCAGGCCGAAAACCGGAAGGGAGCAGCAAACCGGCCGCGCCCCCTAGCAAGCCCGGCAGGCCAGGAGGGGCGGCCATTGGGCCAGAGGAAAGCCAACGCGTTATCACCACTGCCGCGTGGCAGAAACAACCAAGGAGAAGCCCGCGCCACTCCCGCCCCCGGGAGGGAGAGGCCTCTGACGAAGGACCGACCAACAGCCTCCGCGTAAGTAACCACGTCCATACCACTGTCCGTATGACAGAAAAAAACAGGAGGAATTCTGGGACCGGTACGCCTTATGTACTCCCAGTGGGAGAGGGAGGGTAGGTCCAGCATTCCTTAGTCCTTTGTCGGTGAGCTAGTAAATCTCATTTGTAATGAAGGTGTAGAGGACGTAGGGACCTGGGGGGTAATAGGATGGTGAACGAATGCATCAGAGGTGCTGTGTGGCATCTGGTCTTAATGTTAAAGATTCTGTGAGAGCTATGGTATGGTCACATCTCAATACAGCTGTGTCGCAGGAACACCAACATTCATGGCACTGGGTAGGAAAGTTTGAGACATTTATTTCCCAGATGGTTGAGCAAGAGTAATGGATTGGTGGAAAATCAGTCCGAAACTATGCTTGCAGAAGTCAAAATAGTTATGAGTCAAATGAAAAACAAAAAGGATTGTTAAAAGAACCAAGGGAAGGTCGTGGTTACCTGGTGATTATGTACAGACTAAGTTACCTAAAATACTAATCAAAGGGACACCTTAAATACGGTCCTGTTCAAAGTTAAGTCAGCAACGATTGTGCAATACAATTGCAAAATAGACGAGAGGTGGGATTATGAATAGGTTGTAAGAGTAAAGAGTGAGGATGTAATGAGGGCTTTAGTTAGAAGACAAGGTAGGGAGTCAGATGTTTCTGCAGCATCAAGGAGAGATTTATACACGAAGTCCTGAAATTTTGCAAGGTTTAAAAAAACGAAATCACTGCAAATTCAAACTTTTAGCATTTTGTATAGGACTCGTAATATTTTGCCAACTTAATTTTAGTCCTGTGTTTGGGATTCATTTCCCCCCGCATTTTAGTAGTGGGAAGAGATGTGTTGTGTGCTTGTCACTCCAGAATGCTGGTCTGAGAAACCAGATTAGAGTGAAGAACATGCGCAGACAGTTGGCGAGGAAGCAGTTGTCTAAAGAGCCCAAACATCTGCTTGGCTGTTGCCCTGGCCAATTTATCTTACCTGGAATAAACAGGAACGCTCACCCATGCGCTCTCCATCTCATGTTCGGACCTAATAAAGCACTGCTGCCTGTTTTGTACAGCACATTAGTCTGATACGGTCACATAGGATTCCTTCCTTTGCATACTTGTAAGATATGTGCCAATGTTCTGTAAAGGAATGTTAACCCTACCAGTTGCTTACTTCAGCCCGCATTGCCACAATGCAAGACATTGCACACATCTGGTGCATAATGACAGGTTAATAAAACTATGGGTGGCAGTTTGAGTTATACAACGCAGTGGGGTCCATGAATGAAATAAAGTGCAATACCGTGGCTCCAAAAAGGAACGTCCCTGCGCTAGAAGAGGGCAAGAGGCAGCGGAGTAGAACAGGGACCAGCCAACATTAGATCTCAAGAGGCAGCGGAGTAGAACAGGAACCAGCCAACATTAGATCTCTGAAAAGGAGTCTTCCGAAGGCTCTTGAGTGCACTCTAATGCGGCACATCTAATATGAGTGGGTAAATAATTCGAGTTTCAGGGTCAGAAAAGCGAAGGAGCCCCTCCCCCAGCTCTGGTCTTTCAATTCTTGGGAATGCAAAGCTGTATTTTTTTTTTTTTTTTTTTTTTTTAAACACGCTTTCATTTAACATTTGTTCTGGTTTGCGCTACATGTACCGTTACCAATTGTACACGGTCACCTAACTTGGGGAGACATATATACTAATTTGCAAGCAAACTTCTGGTGGAATCATCAAGTTACAGCTCCACTTCCACCCGGTCTAGTGGTTTGAAGGTGCAGGACCATTTTCCTACTGATTTCATATACAGGCCAGACTAGCAAATGTGCTGCTGGCACCCCAACCGCACACCAGTCTGTACCCATCCGCACCCAGGCCATGCCTCGCACCAGCCATGCTGCTTGCTGACCTAATGACTCCGTAAGACGGATTTCTTAGACACACACTTAGGCAGGCGACCACCCAGGTGTTTATATCTCACCACCACCACCTGAACCCCCGACTTAGGCAGTTTTCCTGTCTTTTCCTTCTCTATGAGCAGCAAAGTTTTAAACTGGGACCATTCTTATTTCGAATCAAAGAAGCCCCAAAACAGCACTTAAGTATGCTTAATCAAATACATTCCTAAAATAAAAGGAAAGATCTGGAGCATCGTACAGGATAATGACTGGGACATTGCTTTACTTACCTAAAGTAGAATCAATGCACAGGATCCGATCTCATCCTTGCTATTTCTAATGAACACTACCTCCTACTTAAGAGGTAGGAAAAATGGGGGTGGGATAGCCATTATCGGTTCAAATTCCTCTGACAGTCAGCTCTTGGGCTTTGCACAAAGCTCAGAGGCTCTTTACTATTAAAAACAGTCCCATTTTGGGTGTTCATTTATTGTCCCTCTAACTGCCACCAAGTTTAGTGATTTACTTTCCACAGCAATCAAGCCCCTTTGCCTTCAACATAACGGATTAGTTGACCGCAACCTACAGGATGATCATAGATTTAAAGCTGCTCAAAAGCTTATTGAAACACTGTCTGACCTTAAACTTGTGCGAGGGGGGGGGGGGGGGGGGTCACACGCGTGGGTATTTTTCCAACATCCTCCCTACACTAGAAAGTTGGTTCTATAGTCCCTTTAGCTTTAACTGACCACTAGTCCCTTTCAGCTTAGAGATACCCATCTCTAGTTCTAGACAACGGGAGCGATCTGGTCTGTGACCCCCCCCCCCCCCCCACCACCCCTTATTACGGATTCCATCTTAAATACGGCATACTCTCAAATAGTGGTTAAACAATTTGAAGAAAGTCAGCCGTTTAATTCAAATCAAGACTATTCTTGACCTAATGCAGAGTGTGAGCAAACACAGGAGGACTTCTACCTCTGGCTTTACACTTTTGTTTCTCTTTAAATGAAAGAAATAGACCATTACCTCTCCTTTAAGCCTTTTGTCAATCCTACTGCAGGAGTTGGTTTCTCCCTACTGCAGGAGTTGGTTTCTCCCTATTGCAAACTCTAAGACTCAAATTCCTAGAACAGCAGAAAGATCATTGCTCATGCACGGATCACATCCAGGCTTGATTATGCTAACTTTGTGCTTTTGGAAGCTCCAAGCTTTACTAAACAGATTGCAATGGGTTCAGAATGCGCCAGACTGGAGCTGAATATTCCTTAAAGGCAATCTCTTTAAAATGGCTTGAAAAGTCTACACTGGCTCCTCAAGCAAACAATTAAATTAAGAGTCCCAACAATAAAGTTCAGGGATACAACTGAAACGCCTGACTTCTATCTGGGACAAAAATCAAAGATGCCATCCTCGCATAGCTTTATGCAAAATAAGCCACAACCGGCCTTGCATTCCCCCAAGACTAAAATGGTAGGTGAGGAAGAGTTTGACTGGTGCCACATTTCAGGACAACTACTAAATATTAATTTAAAGTCTAAGCAATTTTGTTGATTTTCTGAAATTCAGAGGGGACCCCAAAACCTCTTGGACCTATATTGAGCCCGGCACATGAGGTACACAAAAATAATTTAAGTGATCTTTATGGTAGCAACTGTATCCAAGAGATTCCTTAACTCCAGGCACCAGAATACATCTAGAAGATGTGACTGCACAGCAACAGCTCTTAAGCGCTGCCAGGTGGCACCAATACACAGGATGGGATAACTATATATGGTGCCCACTGGCAGTCTTATAAACTTAAGAGGGGAGTAGCAAGGAAAGTGAAGAATCTGCAAAATAGTACAAGGAAAACATGGACACTGAAGGCAGTTAACTTGCTTCTGAAATCTACTTCCTGCAGATAACTCTCAAACATCCATAACCTTACAAAAAGCTGGGATTGAGTGGTGGAAATTAACCAAGTTATGCAACATGGCTCTGGCAATCTAGAACCATGTCCCCCGAGCTGTAGGCAGTAACCTTTTCAAAGAAAGGCCAAGTGGCCGATAGCCACTGGGACACCCCGTGTACCAGTGCAGAAGATGCTATGGCCCTCATGTAGCACAAACACCAGTCAAACGCTTTCTTGGTCTAGACCTGGGTAACAAGTCTCAATTACTAAAGACTGAGCTGGTGACCATTACCTTTTCGCTGCAGCAAAGCCCACATGTTTTAGGCTGTTAAGCAGCAGGACAGAGCATGCCTAGGGTCCAGTCTACACAAGCTCCCTTCTTGTGGGGTGGGGAGGGATTGTTCAGGGAGACAGATTGACAAGGCAACCAAATCTTTGTAGTGGTGACTACCAAGCCCTGCTGGGCAATGGAAAACACCACAAACCATTGAGGGGCAACATTCAAATGTGCGCTCTCCTTGCTGCAACCCTACCCAAGAACTTTAGTTCAAGGCGCCCTTTTTGGTATGGGTACAATGGGGAGCACTGCCACCACCCAATGGCACCCCGACCAAATGTGGTACTCTTTAAACTACTTTAACATACGGCACTGAACACTAACCATTCAGCACCTGGATGTTAACCTTTCCGGCCACTATTTTTAGCAACTCAAAAGGTCTCACTAAAACTAACATTACTCCCTGTTCATTACAGCATGGACTTTGATTTCTAGAAACAATTGGTGGCAGAGTAAATATGTTTTTTTTTTTTTTTTTTTAAATAAAAGTTGTATTTGGATAGGAGTTGTTACTAGGGCTGTTCTGCGCAAAAGAATTATGGTTTATTAACTAAACAATCAAATTTACATTGAAATGGGTTAATACACCCAGCTTTGCAACAAATTATGAACAGCCTATACTATGCACAAACTTTTCGCACAGCCGAGATGTGAGCATCCAAAAATTGGTGTAGATTCACAGCCATTTTGTTAAAGCATGTCTAACAGGTGTGGTAGAAGGGACAGACAGCAGGGGGTTGGGGGAAATTAGAATCTATTGTACTCCATCTTCAATGATTTTCTGTATTACTTTGGAAAGTCGGATTGGTGGAAGGGGTACAGAAAACCACAGTATCCAGTTGAAACCAATGAAATGATCCAAGAACATCCAATCTAGAGAATGTGTCCATTACTTTAGGATGAAATTCCTGCTTGCTGTTATCTAGTGCAAGGGACTCTGCATCAACCTTACACGGAGCTTTCTCAACGTACAGATCCGAGGAAAAACCCCACTGGATGGGGCCGCAATTACAATGCTTTCCAACAGTGTTTATAAACCACTACTGCCCTCCTTGCCTGTTATGACAGTCATCTGGGAGCATTTGAAACTCGCTCTAAGCCGGAAGGAAGAAATGCGTGCAGGACAAGACTAACCATCTCCACTGCAATGTGTTGCAGTAACAGACCAAACGCTTGTACCATCATCTTCCATGGTGGACACCCAGCTTAAAAAGGAGTTTGTAAAAATAACCTGTGAATGCAGACAATTGATGGGATGACAGCCCAATTGGATCAATATCCACCAGAAGAGACATGTGTGCCTAAACACTCTCCAGATGCATGGTCCCTACTGTCTGGCACCACTAAAGGGACATCAGAAGCCATCTTGTGTGCGACAACACATTTCAGAAAGCCATCAGGCTCAGAAGTTCCAGAACTAGGATCAGAGGGATTAAGAAAATGTAATTGTTTTCTAAACATCTGCATCTTCTATAAAGAAATACTGTCATGCAGGAGGTGTCCGAAGGAGTTGCTGCTAGAGAAGTTGGGATTTCTGGACACTGGTCTTACAGGAGGGCCAATGCACTAAATGTCCACAACAAACACTGGACGATCTGCTTTCACACACCAGTGATCAAAGTACAGGGATACACAACTGATCTGAGTGACCACCACAGCTAGACCATTAGTAAAAAATAATGATCAGACCAAATGGGTCTGAAAGATTGGTAGGGCTAAGCCCCACTTTTAAATTGAGGCAGTGCCTAAGTGCTGGGAGGATTATTAGATGGAAGAGATCCAAGAACCCTATCCGCTCCCCTATATCGAGGTGCCAGCACCATGTGGTGGAAAATCTGTAACCATATTTAACACTGGACTACACTGACCATTATGCATTTAGCAGTGGAGTCCAGTACACCAGGGGAAAACGCTCAGGCAGTAACAGTTTGTAGATTTACACAGCAGGGAATTCTACTGTGAGGGGGGCAGAGTGGCTGAAAGAGTAAGTTCAGTTTGATCCAGATTCCCAGGCCAAATGCAATGGAGCACGGGCCGGCTACAGAAACAAGGATAGAGCTATTTTTAAGTTATAGCGTTGAACTTGGTCTCTGAAATGGAAGTCCAAAATCTTCAGCAGGACTAGGCTGTAGCGGAGGGCTCCGCAAGGTCAAACAGCCAGACGAGGTCCTGGTGAAGCAGTTAAGTTGACATAAAAGCTCAAAGCAAGAGAAATTCTAATTTCCTGCCCGAGGAAGGTCCCTCACCTGCCAGATAATTTTGGCACCTTTGCTTGGTGAAGGCTTCTACATTCACTTAGGCACATGGCGCTCCAATTCCTCCAGTGGGGGCAATGCTGCAGACTGTATCCAAACAGGACTCTAAGCAGCCAGGTACCTTCTCCATGAGGTCCCGCTCAAATGAATGTGGTGCTGCTGCAGAAAAGGGAGGTGGAGGGGAAGCGGAGTACAGAGTGCCAACACATGAGCATCCATTTCTAGAGTGTTTAGAACCAACTTTGTTCAATTCTCCCACAGTGGTTTAGACAGAAGAGATTGAGTTTACCATGTCCTACAGCAATGAAACTATTAACTTCCTGGATATTACCATTAAAGTTGGGGAGGGGGATGCTCTTCATGAATTTATACAGTAAGCCAACAGAACAAAATACATCGCTCAAATACAACTCACTATCCGAAAAGTCTAAGGGACAACCTGCCCCAAGGGCAGTTTCTCAGGCTCAGGAGAAACTGTACCCGTAGGGTGGACTTCGTCAAAGAGACCCTCAAACACATGAAGAGAGGATACCTGATGGATTGCTCAAACAAGCTTGGTATTGCCCGTGACTATAAGTGAAACATAAAACATCAGGACAAGAAAATTGTATGTGTCACCACATTTAAGCCAAGAAGCAATGAGATCAAGAAGATTGTTAAAAAATTTTGGAATGTGGTTTCCAGTGAACTGGGCACGACCGTGGATCCCATCTTTGCATTCAAGAGGCAAGATCATCAAGGACCTGGTAGTAAAAGATTTTCTAGAGCCACCCAAACCACCAGATATCAGAAGCCAGCTGGGCTTGCCTCCCCTGACTGGACACCGCAAGTGCGGCCACTACAAGGCCTGTTCACAAACTATGGAAGGCACATCATTCACGTACCAGAACCGAACCTACAATCTTGCCTTACACATGAATTGCAACAGAACAAATATGATATATGCAATTTAATGTCCTTGCAACAAGCTATATGTAGTACAAACCACACAGAATGTGAAGGAGGGTGTAGCAACACATGAGCAAGCTGAAATGCAAAGTACAAGGTGCCACACTAGTCGAACACTATCATGGTCACAAACCAGAAAGCTTAAGATGGTGGAAAAAGTACTTTCGCACCCAAGATGTGGGGCAATTGCAACATCCCTCAACTTTAAAGAGTGCAAGTGGATACATTCTCGAAATACAGTTGACAAAGGGTTAAATAAACTGGAGACCTCAAAACAAATGGGTCAGTTGCGATGTGATATTGTTGAATCCTGCATATCACTATGCCTCTGGTTGTACCCTGAATGCTTGTACTCAATGGGATTGCTTGCGGTATGACAAATCTACTCCAAGTAATACAGTCTTCAACATTGCATATTGATTTATTTTATGTGGTCCACGAATGCAGTTCCTTCCTGGTTAAGCCACAAACACAAAACAAATGGGCAAGTAGTGTTTGTGTGTAATACCGCTTCTCAATAGGTCTCAGTTTGTACCCTGAATCTTGACCATTCTATGGGATCCGGTTTAGGCGCTTTGACTGATGAGCTATGCGATACCCTGAATTTATGCAGTTTAAACATTGTACATTGACCTATGCAAGTGGTTTCTCTCATTGTTAATGAACAATCACTCATTTAACCTGCTACCTATAATATATACACATTTAGTAGCACCATTATGTGATGAATCTGTTATACCAACTGTGGCTTCATGTGTTCTATTGTCATTCTTGCTACCGATGGACTGTTTAGCCTCACACAGCCAGTATTGTGGGCGCCTGCTTACTTACCTCTGACCAGAATGTAGTCCGATTCGTTCTCCATTTTTACTTTAAACTTAATTGCCGATTTGGTTTCCATTAACTGCCACACACTCCGATTGCTCACCCAATCAGAATGAATTATCCGATTCACTATTTTATTTCCACATTCTCAGCATCATTGGCCATCTCATCCGTGACTGAGTGGGTTGCGGTGACACAGCAGGCAGCATCCAGCTGCTGCAGCTCACCGTGCATGCCTTCGACGAGATCTGGTACCGGCACTTCATTTAACTGCAAGCTAGGCAGTCGCACTCAAGACTGCCTCGGAGTTGACGCGTACTGACAGGTAAGTGGGCCAGCATCACTAATTCGCAGTTGCTGTAGTTTTTCAATCTTCTTTAATCTTTCTACTCAGCGCTAATGCCCCATACGTTTACTCCATTACTGGACTAATGACTGGCAAATCATTGGGGCTCTTAATTCGTTTTACCTCCGGCACTGGCTGATTTCCTAATGGCCTGCCCAGGACACCACAGGCTTAGGTAAGCTCTCCCTACACGGCCTCTTTTGGATTGAGACTAGTGTATCGTCTGCCCAACCATAGTCATGGCCTCAATTAATGTTTTAGGTCTACTTTTAGGTCTTAAAGTCTACCTGAAATGTATCAGTAATTCAGATCCTTCTTGAAACATTCAGGTAAGACTGCACTCACTGATTTCCTAACCCTCCACACTATTCGATTGAATTGTAACCAATCCTTACTGAATTATTTAACTTTCTATAGGCCTTCCTGCAGTCTTCACTCAGCAGGGGGACGCCTAAGGGAATCTTTCCCCATGACGGGAGAGTAGCTTGTTTTTTGCTACCCAGTTATCTTTGTTCCTACTAGTTTCTCGCTTTCAAGCTGTCATCTTTTCCTTGTTCGGAAGACGCACAACACCACTTGTTCAATAACACTTTTGTCAGGGTCGAAACGTTGACGATAGTGTACGACTCAGCACAATTTCTTATTGGTTTGAAACCAAGAGACTTGTTCAAGCTATTTACCAGAGATATTGTCATCTTCGTTGTTCGAACACCTTTAGCTGGATGTCTCTTGCTACATTGTACTATCTTTTTTCGTTCATATGATATGCACTGCACCACTGAGCACTCAGTCACTATAATATAGGTCACTCCAATACTGCATTGAATATTGACAACCTTTAATATACCTGAATATTGTTCTATGTAATATAAATCCTTTTGCAAGTACTTATTTACCAGTGTTTGTGTTCCAACTGCATTAAATAGACATGCTATCTTACGATTCATGTATTTGTAAAGCAATTGCTCTTTCCTGACAGAACCATTGTAGTAGTTTATGTACGTACCCAGGTTGAGGGACACCGGGTTACCCCATTGTGATTACACGATACTACTTGACCAGCACCTGAAACTTTTCCAGCATCATCCAGGTATAGAATAAATTACTGACTTCCAAGGAAGCGGTCACAACACAACTTTGTAGACACATGGTACTGTATCAGAAAGGCGATTCCTCAAACTGATAGCGCTGGGTTCCAACTGAATCTAAAATACCACTTTTAGCTAGGAAGAATTGAAAGATGAATATAGGGACCCTGGGGAGGAAAACCAATCACCCGAGTTCTAGGCCATCAAGTCCTACCACAGGGGTTGGCTGGACAGTTCTCAATTTTTAGAAGATCCAGCTCCCACCGTCTGCAGCTTTCAAGCTATGGACTCTTCCTCCAATTTCACTAAATTGCTATTGGGAGTGGCTCATCCAGCCAATCTGCTGGAGCTACATCCTTCCCTTCCTAGCCTCTCCTCCAGGAAACCCCCTTCCTTGAGCAATCTGCTCAAATCTTGATGCTAGGAAGGAAAGTCTTTGCCTTTCTGGACAAGTGGTATAGAGAAGGTGCCACTGGATTTAAGTTTCTGCCCAGGAACAGAGGATTAAGGCCTGTCCGATCTCAATCCTCCAACAGATTGTTGAAACTGGCCTTTACCATGTCGTCCCACATGGATACTCCTGATCAGCTCCTTGGCTGGCTCCAGAGTTGACCCGTAGGTGGTGCTGGAATTAAAGCCATGAGCCGGGGGCAGCAACCCTATCCAGTTTAGAAACTTGTTATTTGGAGTTAGAGCTCATGGAAGGACAATGTCTGGAGTAATCTAGGCCAGACGCCTGCATCATGAAGCTCACAGGACTGATCAAGCTCGGAGTGGCCTCAATGGAGCAGTTGTGAACAGATTGAGCACCAACAAGGGGAGCACGGGTGGTCAGCTAATGGAGCCCTCTCCCTCCACTCTGCAGTGCCTTTAGTGCAAATAGATTACTTAACTGCCAAAGGTTTCCACCCAACCCCCCCTCACCAATATAAGCATTTTTCATAAAGACAGTTCATGCTCAAATTCAACTTTCTAAAAATTATATCTATAAAACTGCATCAATTTTAGTTTGGTTCTTAAACTGCCACCAAAAGGTGCATTTGAGCTATAGTAGTTCTTTACACAAGTTGATAAAAAAAACCTTTACCATTTGTTTCGGTAAATTGCGGTCAATATTATTTTGTGGTTTATACATGCTTTTGGGGAAAATAAACTATACCCATTGGTGTACAGATTCAGAAGTCAGGAAGGGACCACATTGTGCAAATGGTCAGAGTTCCCTCAAAGAATCATTTCAATACATAAAACAGTAGGAAGGAATGACAAGGTTTACACTTAATTTTAAAGTCAATCTAAAATCATGTATTGCTATGTTGCAAAAACTTCAGGTCAGAGATACAAGTTGAGATGGTCAAAAAGAATACCTAGAGGATACAACGAAGCCATTGATGGGGATTTCATGGTGTACGGGCCGTACACGATTTAACATTTAATAAATAAGTCAAATTTGGCTTCAAGTAAGATCAGCATTTTACTTGTACCTAGCACGTGTTCAGGAATAGGGGTCATTCCTGAAGTGCAGAGTTTTGGTATACACATGCCATCTGATGCATTTTCCTGAAATATAGTTTAACCTAACCCACACCTCCCGAATAATGAGATTTAGATCTATACACACAATCCGTGAGAAAAGTAACTGATAAAGCTAGCTTGAAGGGCACACGTTCAGACATTTGCCACAGAGGACGACTGGTATGTTTCCTGGGTGCTGGAGCCAAATGACAATCGCAGATGCTTGAAAAATATCAGTGAAAAATATCAGTGAATCCACTTCGCGTGGCTTGCGTGGAAGACATTCTGAAGATTGCAGTACTGCCGGGGATTCGGAAAGCAATGCTTTCGGGAGGGTCACCATTGGAAAACAGCTTCCCCCCCCCAAATGCTTTTGCCTCAAGTCTTTGCGTAGAGTCTAGGATGTCTGGAGAAAGGGTACTTTCCTTTCCATCGTGATTTTCAAGGAGCAATAATTTCAAAAGAAACTTTGAAACTGAGTCTCCTCATCGGTTGCTTACAACCGATTAAAGGTCAACGAAGTGCAGACATTGTTACAGCTGCAGCACACAGTTTGGGGAATATCAATCTATTCATACACTGAAGTTACGAATCTGAAATGTCCATAGAGCTAGAGCAATTCCACAGTTCGCCTGAGGGAGAGAAAACGGGCATAGATATCTGGTGTAAGCAGTGCTCCTCCCTCTAATCAAAGTGCTAGGCAGTGAAGGTCCCAGGCCAGACCTAGACAGGCATGAACCTACCTCCACCACCTCAAAGCGATCAACTAACTTTCTACTGCTGGAGGCGAAATGCCATTTTTGCTGATTTTCCATGGCTGGTTAAAGTTCCATAGCCCACCAGAAATATTTTCTACTTTAGTAGTGGACAACCATTAATGTCCACCATACAAAAGCAATGATGCAGAGGACGTGAACTTTTCTTCCCCAGCCTTAAAGCAGCCGAAAACAAAAATCCTTAGTCTTTAGCTTAACTAACCTTTAATAGTTAAACAAGGAACATTAACCCCAAATGCTTAACATTACTTTGCATTCATTGCACTTAGGCGAGTTCACCAGACTGGACAGAGGGCAGTTCTTCTCGTGGAGTTAATCAGTAATTCAGAGTCTGATCTAACAATCACCTGCTGTGAAGGACGTGGGTGGGTCAATGTAGTACATGTTACTGTTCTAGTCTTCGACTACAGTCAACACCACAACAATGCAAGTCTGGAAATCACTCCATAAGAAAGGAGAGCACTCCAGGTAGTGCTTGCAGAACAAGTTAATCACCTTTAGTAATGCACTTTATGGTGGCTACCGCAACTGCAGATTCACCATTGAATGCTCCCCAGGCACCAGAAACTTTTCCAACAATACTCCGACACTGCCAATTGGCGGCAAGCAGCCTTGTACTGGCTTTCAACTGTACCAGAAGGAGTCTGCACGCCTTAAAGTGCCATCCCTGCATGTAAATGTCAGTCTTACTGCTCCCTCAAATCTGGAGCGTGAGCCGTTGGTACCAGGATGCAGATTACTAACTTGGGACCTTTTAAGATGGTAAAAATTGGGGAGGTGGTATGGCAGTGCAGAATTTGCAGTTACAGTATCCACCACAAAAATAGTTAGCAAAGGTATCTTGTTCCTTTGATGGATACTAACCAGGTTCCTCACCAAATAGATACCAAAGCAATACCTCCACAAGATGGGTGTGGCGTGTGCAAGGTTTTGCAGGATGAAGTAGCTAAGGGCCCATATGGATAGGCCAGGCACTCAAGGAAATAGTGGTTTATTTAACATACGCACAAACTCATGTTGCAGCCCGACAGATTTCAATAATTGGCACAGTGCCAATGCAGGGATAGAAGCCTTCGCACTAATAAATCTGCTCCCAGACCTTTGATGCTGCTTCTTGGCCAGTGCATAGCAGGATGACAATCCACCTAGACCGGTTCTTTGGCAGGAGACCCTCACAAAGAGCATATTGATCTTACCAAGGTACTGTGTGAACAATTTACCTTTAAGGCCTTTTGGATGTCCACCTCACGGAGCCTCCTCTGGAAAGAGTAAAGAATGCAGGCAGGATGATACGTTGCCAAAATGGAAAGGATTCTCAACTTAAACAGCCTTTTTGCCTAAAGTCCTCAACAACGAGACAAGTGGGGTGTAGGGCAGTTGCACCAACTGTACCTGAAGATCACTTAGGACAAGCTAAAGTAATCAAGGAGGAAACCAATGTTTAAAGTCCAGAGCGACAGCAAGCGGCTATGCACGAGTTAGGTTATACACATAACCGTTACAACCAAATTAAGGCCCCACTGCGACAAATGGACTGAGAGAAAAGATCCAAGTTCTATAAATCTTATCACAGGTGATTTAGACAAGGATGGTCTGGTATGGCAAACAGCACAGCCAAAAAGGCAAACAATGTTTATGGAGTCCACTGCAAGGCCTAGGTGGGCCAAAGACAAAACTCACATCTGTCCCAGGACCCAGCATAAATTGAATTTCTAGCATGGCTTCTGGTGGCGAGCAGGACATTCCCCACTTCAGGCAGCAGTTCAAATGTGGTCACCTGCCACCACTCCATCTCCACTAATGGAGATTTAGTTTGAGAGAGTTCAGCAGAACACTGCCCTGCTGCAGCCGTCAAATCGAACTGGGAGCCAGATTAGAGAACAGCTGCTCAGAAATTCGGGGTACCACACCTTCCTGACCCAGGCCAGAGCCATTAGAAGGACTTGGGCACAGGCCTTCCTGAAACTAGGTAGGAGAGGCAGGACCAGCCCAGTGTTCTATTCCACCCAGTAAGCACCTCTTCGTGTGTTCTTGCAGAAACTGCAATGCGCACACCCTTTAACATTGTACAAACAGTGGCAAAGAGATATTGACTGAACTGACAGTGATCTCGTATAAACAGAGTTAAAATGCCGAGATTGCACAGGCAACAAGATCTTACTCCCAGTAAAGCCATTGGCCTAAATAGTGCGCCAGAAGAACTCTATAAATAGCCCAAAACATGCCCCCTACTTACTATGCAAGTTCCAGGACTGAAGACCATTCTGTTCTTTATGAAGAAATCAGCGCCTGGTTATCGTGGTTATACTGAAGGAAAGCCCCCAGATGACTGCATTATACCGGCACATGTCCTCAGTGTTAAAGCCAAGATCCTTGCCAAGGTGTTAGTGTCCCCTGGCTCAAGGTAGTCACCGCCCTGACCAATCGAGCTTTATGCCCGCCACAGAACTACACAACCTTCGACATCTCCACAGGTTACTGTGGCAATCTAACAGCTTTCAGGAAGATGCTTTAGTGCTCTCCCTAGACACCAGAATGGGGTTTGACAGTGTAGAATGGCAAAATGTTTGAGGCCCTGTCTTGACTGGATGTCTGTCCCTGCTTTATTAGCTGGGTGAGGCGGTTTTATATAAACCCACGGCCCCAAGTAAGAGTGAATGGGGTACTGTCCAAAGCATTTAGCCTTTAGTGTGGAACCAGACCGAGTTGCCCCTTGTAGCAGCTGATCTTTGCCCCAACACTTGAGCCCTGGGTGACCTGGGTTTTGAAAGACCCTCTGTTCAGAAGTCTTTACTGGTAAAAAAAAGTTGGTAAGATAGACTATCACTATATACAAACATCCTTCTATACGTGACAGACATTCGCAAATCACTACCTTTGGCAGTTATTCAGGCTACACTATAAACTGAGGTCTCTGACGTACCTCCTAAGGGGCCGAGAGCCCTGCTTGCACAGATTGAGAGACGACAGTGACAGAAGGGTTCCGTTACTTTGGAATATATTACCAAAGACCAGACTTGTTCTACACTAAAAATCTCATACCTCTGCTAGATAGGCGAAGGCATGATGTGGAACTTTCTCAGCCCTCATCTCTTCTGGGCAAAGACAATTTTTCAAACACCCCTTCAGCCTTTATTTTATAGGTCCTGCAGCACTCTTCAATAAAGGATTCAGATTTTAAGGCAAACAAAGAACTTCGGCCATTGCTCTGGAAAGGGGCCTGGCCAGGATTGCCCTGCATACTCACCAGGGGGTGGCAAGACTGTGGAATAGTCCTTCCGAACATCCAGGTAAATATTACTGGGCCTCTCAGCTTACCACCATAAACTGATGGGTCCACCTCCCTCATGAACACTCGTTTTGCATGAGCAGGTTCATTATGCAAGCTTTGGGCTATGTTAGGGCCCTATATTGCTCCCGGAGGCGCTCCGGGACCTCCGGCCCTACAGTTACAGTAGTCACCATTGGTCATACAACCCTAAATGCACTGGGATGAAAGAAAAACAGAAGCTGCCCCCTTGTGGGGCACTCTAGCGCTGGGTACCTTGGGCATGCAGCCAGGATTTGACCAATGGGACATCAGTCTCAAAAGTTAGGGATGTCTGAGCCAATGAGGACATTGTCCCATGGTCGGATCTCCGAAGCGATTACCATTTAGCACCTTCGGAGGTTTATCATTTTATTCAGATAAACCACATGCTTGGGCAATATTTCCTAGCAGTGCACAGCAATGGTGACCACCATTTCAAGCAAGCACAAATCCATTTGGCTGTGTCCTGCCTAGCAGGCATTGAGCCCTTAGATCTTCAGTACTGTTGGCAAGATCTTTGTCCATATCCCAGAAATCAAGCATTTAGCAACTCGGACTGCATCTGAAATCCTCTTGGGACTCCCTGTTCAGGAGAGTGGTGGTGAATGAATGGGGGTCCATTATACTAGTGGAAACCAGAGTCACCACACCAATAGGTTTAGCGAGAAAAGTCAGAATCTGGCACCAGTCTGCCTGCCCACCTGCCAACTCAAGGGTGGGCAAGAACAAAGCTTTGATCAACTCTTCTTCCCTCCCCCACCCCCCAGCCCCCCCATTAACGTATCAGGGAGAGAAATGACAAACCAAACCATGAGCTCAGGGCATGGCTTGCCTATGCTGCAATTCAACATAAAGGATGAGTGTCTCAGCTGAAGGAAGCTGCAATTCCAAAACCTCATCTGCAAAGCTGCCAGTCTTATCACTACTGCAAGTTATCTACACTTTGGTTGGTGGAACAAGTAGAGTACAGCTCTGCATCAAAAGTTAAGAAACCCAGAGTCTGATGTGCCAAAAATTTCCTGTATGGACAATCTGCGGTGATGTTGCAGATTGAACTGGTAAACTTAGGGTGCACCAAATCCAGTGGGGGGGGGGGGGAATTCTTGGTGACTGGAAACCTAGAGTGAACAGACGTTGTGACAAACTTTCTCCTTAGATTTATTACAACAGGATGTTAAAATTGTGTCAACTGCAGGGATTGATACCGCGCTAGTGTTTCGCTTTCCTCATCTTTGCTTCATGCAAAACATAGTCGTCAATTTGAAAATGCAAGTGAGCCCGTAAAAAAGAATTTCAAAGGAAGTGGATCCCCAGGAAAATTGAAAGCATGGCCAACTGGGAAGACTGGATTCCATTCACCAGCAGGTGCAAATAAGGTGAATAATTGCATATATTGCCTACAGGCCTTAGCACAGTACAAAAAAATACAAGCCACGGGATGAGCAGTGGTGGGACTGAACAATCTTTTCTTAAGCTCAATGCCCTAGCTCTCAATGTCCAGGGAATCTACTACCGAGCCAAATGGCTGCATTGAAATTGCTTCATTACAAGTGTGCCAGCTACCATGGGGTAGGGGCTGATTTTATGTACTTAGCTTGGTTTTGGTCTCCAATTTCAGCCTACAGGAAAGCTGTCTTCTCCACCCGCTAATATTCTCCGCTATTGCCTGCCTCCATCACCGGGATTGGCTCCGTCTCTACAGACGGATGCGAGATGACAATTTGGTACCTTGGCGTTGCTCCTTGCTAAATGAAGTGTGGGGTCGTGGGCTGGTGCCCTCCACTTGACTGGCTGATGGGATCTGGTGTATTGTCAATTATACCTTTATTGTTCCATGCTCCCCCACTCTAAATTTGCTCTTGGAATTGGTTTTCCTTTTCAGGAGTACTTGCTCATGCAGCCTTTGGACTGGTCATCCTGAATTGATAATCTGTACAGCCCGTTTAGATTTAAGGCTTTACCCTCATTGTAATAACTTTTGCACGTCTTATGAATTGCTGTATACGTTTTACCATAGTTCATGCTAGGTATGAAGTGTGATGTGGTTGTAGGTTTACTCCCCAAGCGGCACCCAACTGATTGCACATGAATGATTACATTTTACATATGAATGCATCCATTCTTATTATGGTTTTATTAGTGAAATAAACGGCTACATACTAAGGTAGTTGATTTGGCCTGGTGGCAAGAAACCCATGAGGGAGACCTATTAAGTCGAACTAAGATATGCAATTGTTCCCACAAATTACGTAGACTAAGAATAGGGCAAGCTTCAGAAACTTAGACCACAGACCTTGAACAACAGTTAAAGAAATTGATCCAGGCTCCATATTTTCCACTGCTACAAAATCCAGTAGATGAATGCAGAGTATGCCAAGTGGAATAAGCACTGTAGAATGCAGAGAAGACTTCTAGGGTAAAACCAAATGGATGATGGTGCGGATCATGGTGTGATCCTGGCTTTCCCTCTATCGTGCATAAACATTAAGAGTAAGTTGCTTTATCCCCAGAAGCTAGAGGCCTTAAACCTAAATGGTTAAGTTCGGAACGTTCAAAGGCCAATCACAATGTAAGAAAGGCACTTGCATCTATTCCCACGGAACTCTAGTAGTGGCAGCATGCCGAAAGATATATAAAAAGGCCACTGCAAACAGAAAGTGGGTAATGTTGCAGAATCAGTGGACTCGCTTGCAATATCTGCGGGTACAAAAATAAGCAGCTTTTTAGAACGAAGTTTCTGCGTTACCCCTCGCTAGCAAACTGGTAACACCTTTAACATTGTTAGTGCCATGTGGGAGGTGCACTTTTCTAAAACTTATGCCGCTTTTTCTGATCCTAGTATGGATGTGAAGGACCGCTGCAATTATTTTTATGTTTCCCTAGAGGAAGTGGACAACAATCATTCAAATCCTGGGTGGCAAGGCACCCGGACAAGATGGTGTACTAATAGATCTTTAAGCACTGAGTTTGATACCCCCCGTTAGTAAACATTTTAATGGCTTGACTTACTCTCCACCTCCTGAATCCTGGTCCATGTCCATTGTTAAAAAGTGAGATAGCACTCACTAGTTATAGACCCATCTCCCTTATTGACACCACTGTCAAGATTCTTGAAAGAATTTTATATAACCGTATTAAGGCTTGGGCCAGAAGCAGCATCATTTTTATATCACTGCCAATACAGGTTCAGGAGTAATGTTGGTACTGTCAAGCAATGTTTAAAGCCATCACTGATTACAGGCATATCTACAATTGCATGTAAATCACCAGTATATTTAGCCTTTAAGGATCTAACCCAAGCTTTTGGCTGAATAAATTGAACGCTGTGGTAGATCCTCTTGGCGCAGTGATCAGATGTTACACTGGTGCACTTCTTGCATACAGATGGCGGCTAAAGTCAGAATTACCGCTGAGGGAAAGGTATCGGCCCCAAAAAAGGTCTTTCGAGAAGTAAGGCAAAGGTGTGCTGGCACCACATTATATGTTAACCTTCGCCCATTTAATAAATAAGACTTAAGATGTTCCCGTAGTTAATGGCTCTACTCTAACCACACTTCTGTATGTAGATGATGCAGTTTTAAAGATGCATACACCAAATGCTTTATGACAACTGGTGCAGGGCTTTGTGGATTAGACTTACAAACCACTTTTTAAAAATCTTATATCATGGCCTGTGGTCCGAAGAAACAGTTTATCTTCTATTTCTGCAGGAAAAAAGAAATTACAAGTCAGCATTTTCCTATTGGGAGTGTCAGTTACAGCAAAGTTCAAATTAAACAATTCTATTGCCACTTTCATAACCGCAACCTAGGGGCAGGGGTGCTCTTGTGCAGTGCAAATATATAAAAACGAAGTCTGGGAGGTGAACTCTGCTTACGGAGTTTGGCACTCTGTAGTTACAAAACTCCACTCTGCCGAACGGCGTTTTCTGCATTAGTCACAAAAAAAAAATCCACCTCCTGGCGAGATTTTCTTGTTCGCGATATTCAAGTTGGTGAGTGTGGAAAAAACCTCCCAGCGAGATTTCTCAACACGGGCAGTCGGATCTCATTGCGAATGGTTGAGACCGCTAGCCTGGAAAAAAAAATAATAATTACGTTCTCATTGAGAAAGCTGCTGCTAGAGTAAAAACCTACTAGATCGCCAAAAAAGCAGCACCTGCTTGCGCTGTGCATAGTGCAGTTTGCAGTGACTGCACAATGCAGACAAGCACCTGGCACTAATGCAAACTTCATTTCTCTAATGCACTATGCGGCTTGCAGAGCTCAGCGTATGCAGCATTTTTTGCACTCCGAGAACTCCGCCCAGGCTTAATAAAAACATGTTTGCCATCAGCCACATGGCACTAGAGTCTGGGGATTCCAGAATAGTAACTCAGTCCAGCTGGAGGGAAATACATTTGTAGAAAAGCAGTCTGCTCCCATCTAGTCTTATACATATTTGTCAGAGAAATAGGCATCCCATACATCAAGACTCGACCACTGTTACTATGGCTTGCTATTTGGAAAAATGAGAAAGCATGTCTAGCTAGGGATATCATTAATGATTGCCTTAAATTAAGAGAAGTGTTGAGTTAATCTTGAACGGATTTTTGCCAATCCTCTCAAAAACTTAGATATTAACAAAACAAGCATTTGCAATTAAATTGCTCTCGCCTTTGGGACCTTACATGTATTTAGCTATGCAGCACATTAGCGTGGGTGCTTAAACATCTGTTCTTTAACATGGAGGGAAAGTAAGCACTAAACTGCGTGACATGCCAGGTATGAGAACACATGGAGAGAAATATTGCATTTCAGCAGGAGATGGTTGATACAAAGCTGTTTTTAACCCCTTGCGTGCTGCGGACGGCCCCCGGCCGTCCGATGTCCAGTGGGCATGTGCAGAGGATGGCCCCCGGCACCTCATCCACTCTTTAACCCCTTCAGTGCCCATGACGAGCTGGACTCGTCATGGGCTGCGGTGGCGCTGTGCCCATGACGAGTCCAGCTAGTCATGAACTCCGCCCGCTAATAAAAAGCGCGGCACTGGGCGGGGAAAGGGGCGGGCATGCAAGGGGTTAATTCGCCCGCACAGCAGGAAAATGTGCACAGCATGCAAGGGATTACTATAAAATCAGGGCCTTTGGTGGTCATATCACTGAAAATACAAGATTTGAAAAAAAATTGTCTATGGGTGCTTGTGGAAGACAATTTCTATGGACTGGAATCTAGAGAATGCTAAAGTGATTGTGGTATTTTACTGACCTCTGCTGGTCGTGTCCAAGTGGAAGCAGACAAGTCCTAGGGCTGATGTAGAGAGCCCACAAAGTACATACACACAAGTATATACTAAAGTAAATTAAAGAGGTCTCGAATGCTAAACCTAAAAAACTGTCACGCCAGGTATTATACGATCAGGCAGCCTCTAAAAGGCTACACAAGGAATCTGAAAAAGTAGCAACTTGTATGTGTTTACCCCTCCAGTTTATATAGCAACGTACTTGACTAGTTCAAGGGCATGGGAACAAAGTCATTTGTTTTGATATAGGGCAGTCAGTGAAATCAGTTACGTTTCTCGCTTGGTTTTAACGTTAACTTTGATTCCCTACCATGTCCCTGTGATGGCAATTCCGAAAAATCTGTCACATTTTGTTCTTTTGTGGGTTTTAGCATATGCATTATAAACATTTTCTGCTTCCCTTTTTACAGAAAAGAGAAACACCTGAAAGATGCATAGGACTTGCTTTTTCACCTGGTAGATAAAACCATTTGTCTGGGTGCCTTTCTGAAAGCAGCTTTAAGAGCACGTAGCTCAATTACTACTGTATAGGTCTGATGTAAGATTATGCACTTTTGACTGGGGGCGTATTTTAATTATGTCATGTTTTTGAATGTTTATGATTACCTTTTTAAAGTAATGAATTGTAGGATTTTAACTGTAGTTGTATGGATAACATGAATTAAATAAATTGAAATAGGAGGGAAAGAAAGCTATACGGAGCAAGCAATGTAGTTTGGCATACCATGTACTTTAAGTGTTCAGAAAACAAACTTTGCACAAAATAATGTACAGTTTATAGATGACCCTTAAACACATTCACAATGCATGCAGCGGATGCAGGGAAGGATGCAATATGTACACTGCTCATATGGTAGTCCTGTCTGGACATTAAAATCTACTGGAAAGATCTTTTACACCATTAAGAGGGGGCGGGATTCTTGATATCTAGGGACCCTTACACTCATTCTCTGGAGGGTATGGCATAAGACTGGATACTTATTCCCCAGGTTATCAGCCAAACTAGAGATGGCACTTAACTGTAAGAGGTACAGGCTTCCCAATGTTAACTTGTCTAGAAGGCTGGTTGAGGCGCACAATCTAACGTCTGACAAATTTGAGAAAGAAGAATCCACTGTGTACTTAACAGCTGGTTGCTCATTTTCATAATGGCAGGGCATATTTCCTTAAGAACGAAGGGCACTGGCCAATGACTAAATTAGGTTACATAAGACTGAAGCCATGAAGAAGTACATGCCCTAGGGACAGTGATTGGATAAAAAGCCATAAAGGCGTCATACGATACATGACTGGCTGATCTTGGTTACTTAGGGGTTCGGTTCTCCATTATGAGCCTGCTTTTACGCACTGCCGGGACTACAACTAACAATGTAAAAGTGAGTTAGTCACAAAAAGTAAAAAAGGTTTTTCAAAAACAATTACCCACGAAATGAAGTAGGTGATCATAAACACAAATCTGTTGATCAGCTATTAACAAAACCAAGGCTGTGGTATTGATGAACGAAGGGCTACTGTTCCACCTATACCAGAAATATAGCTGGAGGGAGATAACAGGAAACGTTAAGTTCTAGAACCAAATAGGTTTGACTGTCTGCTCCCCTCACCCCCCAAATGACACAATAGGCTAGCTTTTAGGAGCAGCCTTAACGTGATGCTTTCCTGACCTTGACTTCCATCTTACACACGTTTCCACACCCACACTGTTCCCCAGCAGTGCACAGAAGAACAGGCATCATCCCCATGACAGACTATACTTGGGAGTCCTGATCTGCAACTGGTGCATTTGTTGTAAAGATTACCTTTTCTTTATTAGGGCTCTGTGGCACTACACTGGCAATAGGAACCCTATTATCCATGCATGTATTGGCGTTCCTTTGAGAAAAACCCATTCACTGTTTAAATACAAAGGATTAATAAAGTTGTGAAGAACCCAAGGACTACTGTGATCTAATTGGTCAAAACAAAGGCCATAATCCGTGAACCTGTTAGTCACACTGTTTACTGTCACACCGGTTGGCTGGGTCAAAGGACAAGCCCAGGTTACTGGGAGAAAGAGGGAAAATATAACTGCAAATGTAACCACGTCAATACTCTTCTGGTTGAAATGTTATGTAATAGAAATGCAGATATTTAAGCCATGGTTACTGGGCCTCAACTATGGGAGTGAGGATAATATGCCTCAGATGTCATGGTCGGTCCCATTATGGCTTTGCAAACTGGACCAAGTACAACCCCTTCAGCACTTTAGTCCATCGTAAGTAAGACAAGCAGTCACACGCTTCTTAGAGGTGATTGGGTGCGCAAGCTCAGAGCAAAAGCACAATAAATTGAATGTACAATCCATTGCTTTACTTAGGCACAAGTTACTTTAGTACACAAACTAAGTACTACCCATGCAATAAGGGTCGGGTAAAATTTGGTGAACTAGGTGCTTTGAGGGCAGCTTAATACCACACCCTAAGAAATGTTTTGTTCTCGTCTAGGTAATTGTCCGCATTGGAGGAATTGTAAGAGCATGAATTTAGTCTCGGGTGCAGATTACCAGCCCCCTCGTGAATTGTTAATGCGCTCAGTCTTTCATAGTTCGTGAAGTCTCACCACAGTAAGTCCTGGAGGCTTTCAGCTGTTGGGAGGCAGCCAGCAGCAGCACACAGCCCATCTCCTGCTTCTGAGATGTTTGCACTTCAGTTATGATGCAGTCTTCTGACTCCATTAAGATCGTAGCTGAAGTGTGGCAGAAGGAGCAGACAATGGAAAGCCATCTGAATTGACAAGACTGGCAACATTAGGACAGTGGCACTATGTTGTTGGGTCTGATCATGCCAGTTTGGCCAGCGTCTAGGTGCTCGGATTCTCAGATTATCCAAGGTACAAGACCCCTAAACAAAAGTGGCTTAGGTGGGCCTTGGTCTCTGGGGCAAATGGCACATGGGCAATTTTTAGCATTCATAAGATTGTAGCAGCATAGGGCAGGCACAATAGTTCTTTGGGTCATAGCAGCACAGGCTCACAATCCTTGTTGCATCAAGTGATTCCATGGTTCCTGTTTAGAACGGTAAATTTTGCAACTTGCTGACACTTGGAGCACACAGATCTTTCAGTTCTTCCTCACAGACTTCACAAGCACCACTCATCCAGGGATGTGAAATTGCTATAGCCCGATGCCCAGGACGTATTGTTTGGGGTCAAGGGCAACATGTTATCATGTGTAGTTTGTCCTTGGGACAAGTAGTGCCAACCCCCTGCAGCACAAACCCTTAGGCTGCCAGTTCTCAGTACCACATTATGGATTCACTGCCTGCAGTTAGTTACTTTTGTCCACAGGTTAATGCTGTTCGAACTTGTATTTATGGTTCATTAATTGAAAGCCTTTAGAAGGGTGAGCTCTGTAAGTGTTGTAAGCTCGGACTGCACTACTGAGTGGTTCTAGTATAAAAGTGTACATACGTTTTCAAAGTTTAGCAATATGAGGCTATGTATAATGCTCCCAGAATGCTCTGATTTGATGTACATATTTGCAGAAGCTTGAAAGCAAGATTGATTCTTTGCTTTCAAACTAAGTGGATTAAAAAGATTATGGAAAACACATTTCGCTAAACTACTGTAAAATTTCAGGTACCATTTCTTTGCAGCATCAATTCATGCTAGTATTTCCCAAAAATGTTCCTAATGGAAAAATCAATGTAATCTGTTTCAATAAGATAATGGTAACAAAAAAAGCTTTGACAAAGCAAGTAGGTCAGAAATTGGTGGTCAGTTTTAGTTTTTTCAATGTGTGACTTGTTTTGGCATGGTTTTTGTAAAACCATATTTGTGTGGGAGCTGCCAGGCCCTCACCATTATAACACATTGGCAAAAGCAAAAATGGTTTAGTCTCAAAAAGCACACACTGCCACAGTACTTACTGGCACTGAACAAAACTGCTGTGTCCCAATATTCCCTGAAGAGCAGAATGTGGTCACTCACAGTGAACACAGGGAGAGGGAATTTTAATAACCGCTAAAGGCCATGCTAAACGCCAGACCAAATTAGGGGCCTAATTATTAATCAAAAGTGTACCCACGATAAATGTCCTTGCATTAAGTGCAGCTTTCGTGAATTCCCATGAATTTACAGAAGTAGGACAAGAAATAGTACTAGAAAATATTTGTGAACTGCATTTTAACATGAGCAAATATGCATTTATAGATTGGCTCATGCAAAAATCTGAGTTTGCAATTTTACTTTCCCTCCAACATCTTATCCCAACTCTGGAAAAAGGTATACGTCTGCCATTATCCGGAGTAAATTCCCAACATCTCAGTATGGGAAGAAGATTAGAGAAGAGTGGTTGGAAACCCTTAAAACATGCAAGTTAATAGGTTTGCACAGACTCAAAATGACATTCTAACCCTGGAACTGTTGCTTACCACTACCTTCAGCCCCAGTATGTAGAACTGCAGACTACGGCAACATGAAGGGAATTGCAAGTATTTAAACACTACTATGGTAGGAATCCTGGCATAATCAGAGGCTATATCAGAGCTCTTATATGAGGTTGCTATAATTTGTTGCTGCGCTACATAGCACCAAAGGGACAATTGGATTTTGTTCGACAAATAGATTTATGGAGCAACCTGCCCCATTGACAAGTAGATATTTTATTAAATGCTACAACCTGGTCATCCTGGACAGTTAATCTTGCAGGCTAGAAAGGCACATCACAGAAGGCAGGCTGCTCAGGAAAGAGTAACAGATTTTTACAGCATTGCAAGACCCCAGAAATGTCCAGTCCCGTCAGAGAACCAGTGTCCTGCAGGCACCAGCCCCTGTTACACAATCCTCTTTACTGAGCAGAGATCTGCCTTCTTTAGTTAAAGATACTGCAGAACTGAAACAAGTGGGTCATTCGCTCCTACTTTTACACAGTAGGAACAGATAGGAATGTGTATTTGCTTTCTGCACTTTCATAGAGTTTGGAATGGTTCTCATTTGTCCTCCTAGGCGGTTATACAGCCCAACCCTTTGTGCAGTGATGCTCCTCACGGCAGAGTAGTCTCCAGCATTCAGCACCCATAGAGATGCAAAGAAAATAACTTTCTGCGCCTAGCTGACACCAGCCACCCTGAACAGTAAGCAGGGGAAAGACCAATTCTGGTCTGCCCTAAAAAGCCCCCATTCACTTTGAGAGAATGTTGACCCACACTTCACCCTCATATTCTACCAAATGTCAGTGCTACCGAGCGACTAATCAGCAGACTGTCAGCAAAAAAGGCATAACTGAGTTACTAAAGAAGCCTGGTCTTTCCACACTCCTGTGTGGAACTCTCCACCCAACAGCTTGAGTAATGTCACCAATATACCACTGTCTAGGTAAATAATCTCACTTCCTCTTTGACACAAGGCCCACTCAGGAGCACCCAAAATGGATTCCAGACCTGGGTGACAGTCTCACTCAGACAATGCATGTACACGCAGGCCATGCATAAAGTATAACCTACACTGGGATGTTCGTGCTAGAAAGTGAGTAAGCATAAAAATTGAACCTTGGACAACTAGGCCAGCAGGCCCCCACTCCGAGGTAAAAAGGAGTGGTAACAACTTTCAATTCACAAAACATGTTGCCACTGCTGCTCTTTGTAATGAGCCCATGATGGACAGTAGCCAGTTCTCTGTGCAAAAAGTCCCTTGGTAGGCTCTTCCAAGGGACAAGAGGTCCAGAACTCCTCATGTAAAGGGACTGGCAAAGACCTAAGCACTAGAGTAGTGGGAGGCTGAATCCAGAAAGCATAAACCAAGATAGATAAATGTAGTTGGGCACTCCAGGCAAGGAAAAACTGTATACCAAGCAGTAGGCACTCATACCAGATTTCAGTGCGTGGACAAGTCTTCTCATGCAGCTTCTCAACACAACCACGTAACAGATGTAGGCAAAACTTCATGCACAGAATGAGGTGTTCTACAACCATAGCAAATTAGTTTAATCTTTGCTAACTCACGAAACGCAGTCTTCTGTAAAAAAAAATGCTTGACCGCGATTAAGTGTACCCCACTCACCAATACTGGGTTCACTGGAAGCAGAATAGGACTAAGAACATTTCTGGAAACATACGGGCAGTTATCTGGACTACAATGCATGCTTTAATATAAAGAAAAGGGTAAATGTGAGACGGTGCAGCAACCAGATGAGCCTTAAAGCAATGTTGGGGGTAGAACGCATTGGTTTAGACTATTGCTGGAGGGGCTACAATAGAGACTATTCCACATAAGGTGGTCCTGCAATCATATTCAACATTGGACACATAATTCTGGGGTTTCTAACAAAAATCCGGATCTTAGACCAGTCACTCCCATCATTCATGTTAAAAACTACTCTTATTCAACACAAAACCTACTAGAACTGACCAAATTAGAGGGACAAACTGGTTTACAAAATACAACAATTGAAGGGGATGAACAAAATAAGCCTCGTAAACGATGAGCTGTGTGACCTACATCCCATCTTTTATGGGGGTGGGAGGGGTTGCCTTACAAAATAGCCAATTTAAGTTCTGTGAAGGGTTATTGGTCTACATATGCAATGTTCGAGAACCCCAACTTTTTACACACGATGCGCATGGTCTTCAACTGACTGACGTCCCTCCGTGGGAAAACTCCCCTAGACACAAGTCCATGCATACTAAGGCTCCATATTAAAGTGTTCAACTCAACACCTCAACATGCAACATCCCAGCACAAAACTAAGGGTGGGTGCCATGCCTGCCCACAATAGGTAACGGATTACAATTATGAGAGTCCAAAAATACTCTAGTGGGCAGATCACACACCCATGCCAAGATTAGATACCTGCTGTTCGGCTGGTCCAACAGCTGCAGGACATGTTAAGCACCCACAACAGTTCCTGGTGCATGGCAAGCAGGATCACACTGACAGTGCAGGGTCTGATTGGATGCCTAGCGCTTTAGTGTCACAACCTGCCATCAGTTTTGGAGTGCTGAAATATCACTCAAAAAGTTGTCAGGAACAAATAAGCTCCCACCTTTCAAACGTGGTACATCAGCACTCAACACAACATTCATGTCTGACAGTTTGGTGGTCAAACTAAACTACACTTTGCTTCTAAACCTTTAAATTCTGGAAATAAAACTGCAATAATACTTCTCTGGTGTGGCACCATGAATTTGGAATAACCCACCAGAGTCTATTTGATACCATCATCGAACAAAGAACCTACCCATACACACTTGACCTAATCAAGGGTAGCAAATTTGTAGACTGCACCAGGATCTTGCAAGGAAAGTGTAACTGAGCACCAGGAAGATGCTTCGATTCTTGCTATATTTAGCTGCACTTACACCCCCCCTCGTCAGTGATGGGTACAGCCTTAACCAAAGAAAGTCTTACTAACTCTGAATTTATGCCATGCAGAATTCGTCAAGTGTTGCCTTCCACACGGTTTAGGCAGATTGGCACATTGTTGGTGAACCTGGTAGGTGGGTAAGGTGAGCAGGGTCTGCCTGGAGATCCCGAATTCGAATCTTAGTTGGGAGGGAGGCCGTCCCTTGGAATTCCGGATCTCCAACTACATTATTGGGGGCTTGTTGCAAGACGCTGCACTATGGTGTGAAGACCGACCCAATTGGGAGAAGGAATTACTCTGCCTCCACTGATTACCAAGCTGCTCAAGAGTGGTAGAAAGCTCCTGCCAGGGCCTCAGTTGGTCAGCCAGGTGACCCATGCATGGGAAAAGCTGTCATGAAGTTATTAAAGCTGGCGCCCCAAGCCAAGCTCCTCCCGATACGAGGTTGTGCCTCTTGCAGATTATCTTCCACTGATGTTTCTAAATTGTTGGCGGGTGGTTGCTAAAGCGCAAGAGACCAATTCCTGAATAGCAACTTTATGCCCATAGAGGTTGAAACTCAAAACAATGTAGATTGGGGACAGTTCTTGCAATATACGAGTCGCGAGATCTGGACATCATTCCCAGAGGAGCTGGACCAACCCCAAGTTCTACAGCTGATTCTAGATCCAGGCTCCTCCAGGGGTATTATCCCCTGGCTAAAACGTCAGCCCTAAAAAATACGAAAAAAAAAAAAAGAAGAACAATTGGCCGAATATACCTCTGAAGCGTGCCTCTCTGGACGGAGAACTGGAGACATCACTTCTGGATCGGGAATATAGCTTTGGCATCGGTGTGAGAAGTAAGCAGTACTACCGTATTTAAGCAGGTACAATATTTCTTCCTCTATAGATTATATCTGACACCACAGAGCTTAGATAGGGCTTAAACACGATTGGTGGGTTGTTCTAGATGTGGTGCAATCCCAGCAGAATTTGGACATATAGTGTGGATCTGTGTGCAGTTAGACATCTTGAGGTGAGGTTCTGCAGGAAGAGAGCAGGGTGACAAAGGTAAAAGTAGAACTCAAGCACTGACACTGCCTTCTGGGATTGCTTGCTATTCTCTGAAAGGGGAAAACAGCATGGCATAGATCGATCAACTGTTTAGTACTTGCATGGCGACGCACAGTCATACATGGGCAAGCCTGATCTCATCAACTCCAAGTGTCATTGACTTTCTGGAATGGGCAGCAGAGGAGTGCCGGCTCCTGAGAGTTCATACTCATAGCGCAGTGAGATATTCAGTACTGGGGTGATATGCTAGACAAGTTGAGGGGCCACAACACATTCCTGGGAGAAGAGTCTGACTTCCAGTGAGATGACAGCCCCTAATGCGATAGATGACAAATGCAGCTGGCTGAACCAATAACCCTCTGGCACCCCCCCCCCCCCACGCTCCCCCCCCCCCCCCCACTGCTGGTGGGCTCACTGAAGTACAAATAGCTCAGCCGTCTGAGTTATCCCCTCATGTAGCACTTGAATGTATGTGGATGCCTGATGTTTGTCACCACCACCACCACCACCCCCCCATGCCATGGTGCCTTCACCCTCCCCAGCAACATTTGTCCCCAAGGCTACCGCTAATACTGTAAAAGTACTCAATGCTGCACTGATTTGATTTGCATTGGTCTGAAAAACTGAATTTAAAAAAAATTCATGAAAGCTGCACTTCTACTTATGGACTAGCCATAAGACTTACCACCTAATAGTCAACACAATCTACAACAAGCATTTGCAATGCAATAGGACTCGCATTGAGACAAGACCATCATGGAAAATGGGAGATCACAGACAACAGGAGTGCGGGCAGGGGAGAAGGGGGTGAGTAGGCACAGACAAGTAGTGCTCACGGTCTAAATAACACACAGTACTGTGTAACACTCGAAGTAAAGGGGCCAGTAGCCATGGGAGGGTACAAATGACATGGCCATAATAAGGAGGGACTAACAAGTCTCATAATCAGACAGCAGCATTTACAAAAAAGACAATGATCCAAGCAAATTGAAAAACATGGGTGGAGAGTGGGTGGAGCTTCCACTCCATTTCTGCATGCCTCGCAAAGCCATCCGCTAATATGCGCTGCCGCTATGGGCTCGACCTAAAAATATGGAGGAACTGCCAACTCCTCACTGGAATTATTAAAGTTATTGCTCTAGATATTTAGAGGAATCAATGTTAACGTTCCTCTAGGGCCACTACATATACATGCACTGAGCACTGATTTCTAACAACCCTTAAATAATCCTATTACTTCAAAAGGTTGTTGGGCATGCTGTATGCTCAACTAGATGCCTCAAAATTGTGGTCTGATGTCACCATCACAGGTGCCATAAAGTCAAAAAAAATCTGCTTAACTGATGCCTTTTGGGTTCAAGGCTTGTGCTACTAAAGTCAATAAATCTACTAGAAAGATAAGGGACTAAGGTGTTTTCTGCAGAGGCCCATTTATGTAGCAGTGCCAATGGCATGGAATTGTCTGGGAGTGGTCAGACTGTAGTTGTACATGTAATCCAATGGTCACAGATTTGAATCAAAATACATGTATTAAGATGCCAACTGCATAGCACTGCTTATAGCCTACAGCTCATAAGACTGTTAATATAAGAGTAGGTTCTAGCATTTATCGCAGAGAACTGTGCAGGACCTGAAGCTCAACATTTAATTGCGTGGCATAGTTCTTTAAGGCCAACTGGAGAATTCTTCTAGAGAAGAATAAAAGGCATTAAAAGTACCAAAAATGCTGGAGTATTGCTAATTACATAACCTCCACATGATGAATGCCTGCCAAGACTCCTGATGAAAGCAGGAGAATCAATTTAAGGTAAATGTAGTTTTACATTTGTCAGTTTAAACTTCATTTCAATAAGTTCATGGGCAAAATTCCATTCCTGTATTTGTAACTAGACCTGATGTTTTTCTAAAAGTTGGCATTTATTTTGTGGGTGCATATGTACACTTCGTTCTACCCCCGACGAGACAGCTGCTTTTTCAGACGAGTATCACTACCCGTGGGTGGTTTGGTTATAGGCAACTGCAGTGTAATCAGAATAAGAAGAATACTACCACCAGTAGTCACGGAAGTGGTATCCTCACATTGAATCGGGTCACGGCGCCCAGACATGATAAAGTTTAAGTGCATATTCATTCAAATTTGTAGAAGACTATGCCTGGATGTACACAGGCCTCCCTGTATTCAGCATATTATTCAATAGAAATATTGAAAAGCCAGATTTGCTCTTTCCTGTATTTAAAACAAGACGCGACATCTTGCAGTAAGCAAGTGCTCTCCTTAGGTCTTCTGGTGGGAAAAACCATCTATAAAAATACTGATTTTTTAGAAGTTGGCTAGTTACTAACCTTTCACGAGGTTAGTTTTCCTACACAAACGTTTCGGTAGTACCTAGACCCTAAAGAATTGCCTAGTCTGGAGGCAGGGTTCGTTTAAGGCACGGTGCAGCGAGTCGCAGCCGATTTACATCAGTCGGAAACTATTAACAATAAGGCATTGCTCGTCAGGTCGGAGACCAAGGTTCTTGCTAATTATGGGTCAGTTTTGCACCCAAAATTCGCCCCTAGTCTAAAAACTGACGGAAAGCCAACCAAATATTTGAACCCTGGGCGTCCGTCCGTATTCAGCAATGTAAATCCGGTTACTCTGGTGTCAACTGGGCCGTGTCGCATTTCTAGTCACGATACATTATCGCAACCAATACCCTACCTGCTTTCGTTGCCAGCACTGAAGCAGGCCACATAGCCCCTTCCACTCCTGATAACCACTGTCACTGTTCTCCGCAGAGGGCCTTGGGGCCACGCGCCGCTGGGCCACCCATGCGCTCATCTTTTGGTCCGGGCGCGTGCGCAGTTTACAGCTACGGGACAAGTTAACAGCTGCGCGCGTCAGCACGTGAATGTCTCGAGTTTGGGCACGTGGCAGTCCTTTGTGTTGGACAGCGCGTGACGCAGTCTTCCGCCCCTCCCTCAGCGTTCCAAAGAGCCTGAAACATTCTAGAACAAGAGGTAGCTCCAACCTGCGGGGCCTTGTAGAAACTACGCATGCCTGCCTAACTTTGGTCGTGCAGACTATGCAAGGAACAAATTTATTGTCTGAACAGAATTGCAATTAAAAGAATAAAGCCGTAACAGCCAAATGCTGCAGCGCATGCGCGTTTCAGCCATGTAAGTAATGGCAACCATGGAATTATTTAGTGCTGCGGTGCTACTTAAGGGTGCATGCGTCCTGCACCGTTCAGAGATTACAAAAAGCGCGTGGCTCATACTTTGTTTAGTGCCCGGTAAAAGAGTAGGATAAAAGGGGCTTGCAAGGTGCTGCAGATGGATTAAAGTCTAAAATTAATAAATTCACTGACCAAATGCTCCATTAAAGGTAAACGGTTCTAGTACTAGCCGGACTATACCCACATCCGAAGGCAATAACCAGAGTCACTTCGCAAAGTTATGCAAATACACAATTACGTTTTGTAGGCTATGTACTGCAGATTTAAACAGGGCCCGCAAATTCGTGTTCATACACTACAACTAGTACAACCCAACTGGTGCGACTAAAGTACTACAAAATAAAGTGGAGTAGGATTTGCCGACCCATACGATGTTTAATTCCCACTACATACACTAGCGTGCTTCATGAACATTTGGAGACTACATGCCCAGCAAGTGGATTATCCCGTGAGCATTTCATGCACCAAAACAGCAAAGAGCACATGAATCAACTAGTTTAATATGCTTTTCAGTCTGGCAGGAGTATGCATTCCACATGCAAGGCTTCAAATGCACCTAGAAACCAGAACTCTCCTCTCGCAGTGAAGTCAATCCGTTTCACAGCCTCTTGCTCCAACACCAAAGCACGATTGACTCAAATTTATCACAAGGTGGATTCGTTACGAACCACCGTTTCAAATCCCAATAAAAGCCTCGATTGACTTGGTGACAGCAAAACCTTTAAAACGGGACAAACATGGGCAAAGCCAGACAGTCTTTTTTAACGTGTTAAAAGCACAGGAGGTTAGTGTTGTGTTTCACTTGCTGTTAATTTCGTGGTATGCCTTACTTCTCTGCTATTAGATTGCATCCCCTATCCTGGTGCACAGGTAGTAGAATCCTTGTTAGAATGTGGTTTGCATGCGTAAGATGTGTTTGTATTCTTATTGGGATGTGGTTGAGCAGTTTTGACGACGGTTTGATTAGTCTGTTGTACCTGCCGATGCCAAGGGTTGTGGGACTGCAATAAAGCCTAGTACCCACTAAGCCTGTATACTGTTATTTACTTAACAGTTTTGGCGACGAGTTGTCTCATAACCCGCCCGTAATGCAGGTAGCATGGGCTCCATGCTACCTGCATTAAAGACTTTTTTACCAGGGAGGGAGCCAATGGAGCAGATGGAAAGGGCTATAGTTACGAGTCTGCCATGCAGTACAATACAAGCATTCAGATGAAAGGATACATCTGAAACCGCCAATAGCATGCAATGAAAGGAAATACTAGACATTTAGCACCATGTTATTAATCGCTCACCTAGTGATGTATAGGTCATTGAACATGTGATAAACCAGAGTCGGCAAGTCAACCTGTGCCAGGTGTGATGAACATCTACCAGCCATAGACAACCATTACATGAAACCGCACTAATCGAGTATGGTTTATTCTCATTGAATTGTTGATGGGAGTCCAGATAAAAACTTGAGGGTCATGCTAAATAAAGGAGCACAGCTGAAGGGCGGCATCCTTGGTAATTGAAATGTTGACTGAAGTTTGAGTGAGCCGTTTCATACCATGAATCTGCCACAATAAGCTATGTTCCATCTAGCCGTCTGCTTTTTAGGTCTGGATTGATGGCGCTTTATACCATCCACAGGTAATGTGTGCAGATTGTAGGAAATTATCCTTTGTGTTGTCGCCATATAATTTCTTAAAAACTCGCTGGACCCTATTTTTACTGGCTTTAGAACTCTAAATTTTAATTAACAAATAGTAAAGTGTCTGTACTTCCATTTAAACCTGGTTGAATTTGTATATTCCTATTTGGCATAATAAACATACCTATAAGTTTCTAGTAATTTGGTAAAAAGTGTACTCCGGACTTGAAAGTTTAAGTGTCACTAGGTATGCAGCCAGAGTAAATTACCAGTGGTTAAGATCAATTCAAACATTCCATCCATCACCTTTGGTATACTTTCATATGTGGCCCTAAGTGGGACAGGTATGACCAGACGTGGGTCCCGTGCACACCATCACGGGAACCAAGTAATATTCAGCCGATGAGCCCTCAACCAGTGCGAAACTGGTCCTGTATTTTCTTTTGTTCCAGTTGAGGAAGAGCCTGGAAGTTCGGGTTGGACTGTTCCCATTGGGCCAAGGTGAAGACTGATTTCTTTATAGCGGGTCCAAACTGAGGTGGTATGGTGTGCAAAACAATGATTGACTGGGATGCAGCTCTGAGTAATTACCAGTGGATGAGATTAAATCAAGCATTCCATCCATCACCTTTTGTATACTTATAGTAGTTGCTGCAGTTAACTAGTGTGCCATCCACTAAAGTGGTAGTGCAAGCAACATCACTTCATGCTTTCCCTGTGTAAGGGGTATACAGTATAAAAACTGCAATTTGACACGTCAAACCCCTTTGAGAGGTCAAGACCTCCATTTTAAATATTGAACCACCCTATGTCCACCTTGTAGCCCGTAAGGCAGGGTGTATGGTACTTGAGTACAACATGTAGAAATGTAATGTTAACATGACCATACAATGACTAACACCAACATGCTATTGTGACTGCAGCAGACCTAGATACCCTATGTAGAAAATAAGTGCAGTTTAAAATACTAATATTGAGGCTTATGAAAGGGGCCACCTAAAAAATTAAACCAGTTTTACTTGTTAATACAACAATTCGATTGTGAAGTCAGGATTTGTAATAAACATTAAAGGTAAAGTGACTTTTAGAAAGTTACCATTTCACTGCATGAAGTTTAGAGGCTAGATTTGCATTTGCTCTCCAGCTTCTCCCAGGCAGCTATTAGCCTTGAAAATGTGTTAAATGCTGCCCAAGAGCAAATAAATTGACCTTAATTAGAACATTAATACTCTGAACTCCACAGATTAAGTAGGGCAGGGGCTATGGAAACCCTGTCACACTCAAATCCTGCTTGAGTGTTGAAGCCGGACAGATCTGCTGGGCTTTCATGTAACACTCTGAAGGGAGGAAATTTATGTCAAGATAAATGTGTGTATCCACTGTCAAGTTGTTTAAGGCCTTTGCTTTTGTCCTACTAGTCTTCTGTTTCTGGTTTTGTTGTGGGTACAGTACTCGCTCCAAACTGAATTTCAGTGTTCGATGTGAGAGGACACTGATTGCCATAGTACAGTCATAGCCCAAGTTTTAATGCGACCAAAGATCATCAACCTGAAGAAAACTTCCTGCAACATGACATTTTGGGCCAGTTTGTAGTAAGACAGGAAATTAGTCTTGTGAACTTTTACCCTATTGTTAGGTAGAAGCCGGGAGGCACCCCCATACACTTACTCATGCTAGGCATAAAAGTCACATTTCCAGGCACCCCACTTCAGAATACTTTCTGGCACTGGGGGAGATCAGAAGAGAACTGGACCTGCGGTCTGAGCAGAGCCTTTAAGGAATGGACCTGCTTCCTCTTGTATCCAGGAGGAAGACATGGACTGACCATAGTGGCTACAGGAAGACAAGAAGCTACTGTTTCCTTAAGTACCCAGCTGACATGGGGGAAACTGGATAAGACTGTTGCCTCTGCCCGACACCCTGTTAGTGCAAGTGCCTTCCCAAAGGTCGTGGGGTATTTAGTGTACTGCTGTGGTGGATCAGGACAAAGAATAAGTCAGAAGATAAACTTTGACCAAGAAGAACTTTGGGGCATATCAAGAAACGGCGTTAAAATTATCGCCGCCTGAGCGGCAGAAAACTGCCGCTAAAGCGGCGATAATGGGCTTGATAATATGTCCTAGAGAATTCCCATAGAAGCCCATGTTCTGGTGTCAACATGGGCTTCTATGGGAATTCTCTGCGGCGTATCATAAAGCCCATTATCGCCGCTTTAGCGGCAGTTTTCTGCTGCTAAAGCGGTGATAATGTTGACGCCGTTTCTTGATAATATGCCCCTTAGTTGGTATATTAAACCCGCTCTCTTGCGGTCACCCTGAAATTTCAAGTAGGGGGGTCTTCCTGAGCTACTGCAATCAGACTATCATTGGCCCTAGCACTTCTTGGTGTGATTTATACCAAGTTTAATAACCAATGCCCCGGTTTCCTTTTGTTGGCCTTGTCATTTTACTCCATTTTAAGAAGGTTATCTTTATTGTTCCAACTTTGATTTGGTACTGCATGCATATTTTACACATTGCTTTCAGTTAATGTGTGCTTTGTGCAATAACTACCCAGGGGTAGAGCAGAAGTTGATTAAAAAGAGATGGTTCACCCTGACTAGGGTTATTTTTTAGGGTAGTCAGCCATCCCTAAAAATACAAGTTCTAACATAAATTGAGTTGCGTCTGGTTTGTAAAATTGCATTCTTTGTAAGTGGTGCATCAAATACTGCATTGTGATGACAATGGAGTTGGTGGTTGCTGCACCGTGGAATTTCCTAGTTTCAATACAGCAAGCTCTTACCTCAGAGCAGGCGTTCTAGGGCTCGGTGACAACTTAATTGCACAAATTTATCTATACCAGCTGTAAAGATGCTTACATCTCCCTTAATGTTCCATTAAAACTGTATGGAACAAGATATGCACATAGAAACGCAAGTATGGCCATTAAAAATGCAACAAGCAGAGTAAGACAATGTACTTTATCAAGTTTGATTTGTTTCATCTAAGCTGCAGCAAAACATCAGTACAAGACAATCTATTAAAACAGGAAATCCAAAGTAAGTGGAACTATGAAGATTTAAAAGTTATGAAAAGTACGTAAAGTGAGCATTTTAAAGTAATGCCATACAGACTGCACTGCAATATGGCATGAAGACCGTTCCAATGCATGCCAAGCATTTAACTAACATGCACTGTAGAGGTTGTAGTTCTCTTCAGTTGAATCAACTGCCCAACACAATATGCTAAGAGAAAAGGAGACGTAACTGCACTACAAACGAAGTGCAACGGACATGCATTGGGTTGCATCGTTAACTAAATAGGTTTATTGCAGAGGACAGTAATTGAAAGGACAAGCAGGAAGTTCTATCTGGAGGGACTAAGCATCTCAACTCCCATCTAAAAAACTAATTATCCAGACAGGAACTTTAATTGTTATTAAATTATTCTTTTATAATCCTTTGTATAGCCAAAGAAGATTACTTGATCTGGGTACCCTTTCCAAAATATCTGGATAGGCCATCGTTTGAAATAGAGGAACTATGGCTTAAGAGGGTCTGTTTTGATGCCGCTTGGTGTAGCTAGAATTTTTTTTTTTTTTTACAGTGTTCGGGTTTTAAAGAGCTGTTAACCACGCCCATTTGGAATACCTGTAGGCGTGTTGCTGCCTTCATGGACGTGTATAGCCGACTAAGTTGTGTTTGCGCATGCACTCTACAAAATCCAAAGGCAATCAATGCAGGTTGTTAAATTCCCGAACAAAGTAAAACACAACCAGCATAAGAAAATACCCAGCGCAGCACAAATAGTAGATAAACCTTGGTATTTGCTCAACACCGAGTCCCTCCTTGAGACCTCGCATTAAAGCACATGAGCCATCATTCAAGAGCATTACAAAACAAACAAAAAAATGTTTTCCTTTGGCAGACACGGCGACCAGTACGCCATTCCGCTCTCCCTCCAAAAGGTGGACATCATGCTCAATTGAAACTCGGGGGCCCTGTGATCCAGATCCCGCTAGTTAAATTCATAAAATTGGATATCAGATTGATGCGTCACCCATTTTTCCGATTCCTGGAGGTAAACGAATTAATTGATGCGAAGGGGCCTAAGAGGTTATACATTTGCACGCTGGGTAACATGCTAAGTGATTATTTCTCGCATCATGGATACAAACGTACTACGTGTGTTAAAATTACTAGTTTTGGACCAGCACTTTGATACACTGAACTGGGCACACACACGTTCTGAAACGCCAAAAACAGAGTTACATAGGCACTTAGTTATGCGTTAAACGAACACCGTTACACAATGCATAACGTTGCAACATTAAGGGGGCGCTTTCAAATGATCTACAACTCTACCATCATGGCAAAAATTACTTCTGTTATTGCATCTTTAAATAAACGCTTTGCGATTTTCTACTGGATATCCTTGCACAGTAGTAAACAAAGCGGCGCCTGGGTAAACTCCTTACCAGCGGAAAAGCCATGTCGGAACTTCTGCGAGGATCAGCACCTGAAAGAGGGGCACAATGCACACAAGGGGCTAAAAAAACATAAACCGAGATACAGATTGTATTTTTGCAACAATTTTGGGACGCCGGATCAGGCCTCTTATAAGAAGCGCGCGCCCCGCCCCCGCGTCTCGTGCCATTTCTGGTCCCTCAAAACACCTGCGGGACGAGCGCAGGGAGCGTGTGCAAAGTATTGGCCCCGGCCCTAGCGTGCTCGCGTCACCTCCGCCCTAAGGGACGAAAGGAGATGAGAAAGTGCTGCTGGTGCGTACACGAGGCTCGGTGGCAGAGCGTATGAACAAAGGACAGAGATGTGGTTACTCGGCTTCAGAGAGGGCCTAAAGTATGCTGCCGGCAGTGGTAGAGGGTTCGAAAAAGTACATATAAGAGCGATTGAATGTCATCGCTCGTGCCAATTGACCTAATTCAGAACTGAAAGTGATCCTCTTCAATAGGAGTTAATGGGGCAACACAGACTCAGATTTTTTTTTAAATCTCCCCCTTTCTTTTTCTAAGAAGTTGTGATGTATGTATCATGGAGCGCGTTTTGGTGATTTCCAGAACAACAACCTCTAAACCAGGCAGCTAACCTCTTTAAGAGAGACGGATCGCTCCAGACGGAGAGTTTTTCAAAGGTAATGACTGAGTTTTAGTTCATCTTCTGCCTCCTGGCATTAGTCTTGAGTGGGGTATCCACTTGCCTGTTTTTTTAACAGGCCTGGCCTGTATATATCGGAAAAGGCAACGAAATTCTGTTTCCCCCCCCCTGACACATGATTTTAAAACTGCAAATACATAAATAAATTCAGTAAAAAAAGCTATGGAGACCTGTCTAAATCATTTCCGAATGATCATTTGAGTAAACGGGGATAATTGCCATGTTACAAAAGAATTCTGACAATTTTACAGAAATTCTTTTTCACCTACAATCTATTGACTGTTCCAGAATAGCAAAATGTAAACAAATGTCTGGTATTTATTTTTATAAAGAAGGTAACAATCCTATCTGTGGCAGCTTGCTGTCACCAGTCCCAAACGGGTGCAAAGGACACACTAAAGAAGTATTTGTTATAGTTTGTCTATTGTTTTCTTGCTTGCTTGCTTTCCAGTCCATGGCCTGTTTCCCAATCACAGACAGTTCCCACCTGCTGCAGTCCTAAGCTTCTATCCTGTTCTTCTTCCTACCCTCCAGGTACTTTCTCATATATATTAAACCCTTTCTGCTGAATGATCTTGTCCCTGCAGAAAGCAGGCACCACCTTTTACTTAGCCTTGAACAGAGATCCGTAGGGTTCCTGATGTAATGATCCTGTTTTCTAAGATGAGAAAGGGTTGATTAGTTTGCTCAGCCGAAAAAGTATAAATTCTTGTAACAGCTGAATGGCATCTTTCTCATGATCTCAATTTCTGGCACGTTTGTATTCTCTGTATTTTACAATGTTGTGTGGTTGCCATTGGAAACCAATATATGAAATCCTCTATATTTTTACCTTGCCTTTGTTTAGAGAGCTTGCTTATTATATGGCTGCAGGGAAACACCCACCCAGCCAAATCTGTCTTTCGCAGATAATGCATTTTCTTTCTTTTTTTTTTTTTAAATTCTTTTTCTTATAATCAACATCATCGAGGCATAAATCTTCCAGGTGGTATACAGACACATTGTAAATCAACAATACACAGTTCCGCAACCTTATTACATTGGCATTCATTACATCATAGTCATTAACGGTACCCCTCATGTTGTTCCCGCCTCCCTCCCTAGTGTTCCTCATCCGAGCCCTCTTCCGCCTGTTCATGCGGTGGTTTACAAATGTCTCCCCTAAATTTATTCCACTCCCCCCAGATCTTGCTCCACTTCCGGGGACAACCACGATTGAGGAACACTGATCTCCCGGCCACCATAGCTGTGTTCATGTCTTTGCACCATGTGGCTAGTGATGGTAACTCTGCTGCCCCCCATTTTTGTGCGATATTGCGTTTCGCAGCCATTATCCCCAGCGTGGCCCAGTCTTGTGCCAGATGAGTAAGGTCATTTGGCTCCCATATATTTAAACACCTCTTGGGCTCCGGTACCAATGACACTTCCTCTGTTTGTGATATTGTTCTCATCACCTTTGTCCAATAGTCCACAATCTTCGGGCATTGCCATATAGTGTGATAAAAAGTACCCTCCTCCCCACAGCGCCACAGGCAATATGGGTGTGATGTTTTACCCATCCTATAGAGGGTAGGCCTAGGGTAGGTTTGATGTAGAATTTTAAGCCCGCGGCGAGGCCAATACCTCCTGCCATTCAGTGTCGTCAAGGTCACCCACATCGCGAGACCATTTTCCCCTGAGTGGTACTGTGGGGTCCGGCAGGTTGTTAACTAACTTTCGTAGGTGAATGATGTAGCCCACTTATGCATGCAGTCTGTCAGTAATCTGTCCTCCAGAGGTGAAGCTTCCGGGACCTCGGTACCAGGTGGTAGGACTGCTGTCAGTGCGTGATTTATCTGCGTGTATCGAAAAATTTCAGAGGATGCCAGTTCATATTGTTGCTGAAGACGCTCGAATGTTATTACTTCCCCCTTATTCCACATGTCACCCACCGTGGATATGTCTATTGCGTCCCACTGGTTGAAGCCCTTACTATTCCTGAGCCTTCCCAGCCGCTTCGTGTCCCAAAGAGGAGTGAGTTGGGTTAAAACCCCTTGCCGGCCCAATTTAGCCTGCGCAGCATGCCATATGGTGACTGTGTGTTTTGTGGGCCCTATTAACGCAAGGGCTTGCTTCTTGTTATAAAGGGCGGACAGCATACTTCCCGTTCCCAGTACAAATCTGTCTGCCCTAAATGCAGGGTCTGTTTGTGGGGCGTGTATCCATTGGTTGACTACCTTTAGTTGCGCCGCCCAGTAGTATAATTGTATGTTTGGGAGTGCTATCCCACCGTCATACCATCCTCTAACCAACTTGTTCTGTGCCATGCGCGCCAGTTTGTTTCCCCACAGCAGGCTGGAAATCTGGGCTGCTATCGCTTTAAAGTAGCTTGGTGGTACTGGGAGCGGTGTGTTCTCCAGCGCATGCAGAAATCGAGGAAGCGCCATCATTTTAAAAAGCACTGCCTTTCCTAACAGTGTTAGCGGCAATGTTCCCCAGTGTATTGCGTCCCTTTTTAGGCGCTCTAGTGGGGGCAGTAGATTTCTTTTGAAGATATCATCCGGGTTGGCTTTTATATATATATACTCAAATATTTAAATGTGTCTTCCGTGATCTGGAGCGGGCAATCGTTAGGGAGTTGCGGTGGAGGGCCGTGTAGTACATATAAGACAGATTTGGACCAGTTTATGGTATATCCAGATGCCCGCCCGAAGAGCTCGCATATATTTAGGAGAGCCAGTATGGAACGCCTAGGGGAGGTCATATATAACAATACTTCATACGCATACAGGGAGATGCGGTCTTCCCACCCTTCCACCCATTTGAGACCTCGTATCATTGGCTCCCACCTAATCCACGCCGCCAGTGGCTCCAGCACCAGGGCAAAAAGCAGAGGCGACAAGGGACAGCCTTGGTGTGTGCCACGCACCAGTGGAAAGTCATCGGAAATGTGTCCATTGGCCGTAACGTATGCCACTGGCTTAGTATATAGGAGACGGACCCATGCACACAATTTAGGGCCGAAGCCCAAGTGACTAAGCACAGTGAACAGGAAGGGCCATTCAACCATATCAAACGCCATTCGTGCGTCCAGGGAGAGTATGACAGCTGGTTCCTGAAGATATGGGATACGGACCATCACCCCATGCAGGCGTCTCAGGTTCAGGGCCGTATTTCTGCCTGGTGTAAAACCGGACTGATCCGGATGTATCGAGGTCACAAGGTGCGGTGTCAGTCTAATCGCCAGTAGCTTCGCGAGGATTTTAGCCTCCGCATTGATCAACGATATTGGGCGATACGAGGTACATTCTTCAGCAGGCTTTCCCGGTTTAGGTATTGCAACTATGGTGGCCAGTCTCTGATCTACCGGGAGTTCGCCTACCTGTAAGCTATCGGAATACATGTGCAGCAAGTGTGGGGCAATAATCCCCGCCATCTTTTTATAGAGTTCAATAGGTATACCCTTTGGTCCTACCGCTTTACCAGATTGCAATGACCTGATCGCCACTTGTAACTCCTCTACTGTGAGATCCGCCTCAATCGCGAGAGCCGCTTCCGGAGTGAGTCTGGGCATATCAATATCTTTTATATAAGTCAACGCCTCTTCCAATGTCATCGTGGAGGAAGACGTACACACCTGCCGAAAGTGTTGTGCTAGTGTGTGTACTATTGTCTGTGGATCCGTTGTCGTTTGTCCATCCCCCGTCCAAATCCGCACTATCCATTTATTACCCTGCTCCTTTTTGTCTAGCCACGCCAGGAGCTTCCCGGCTTTGTCACCGGTTTCATATATCTTGTGTTGTGTGGCCGTTAGCCGCAACCTGGTCACTTCCCTAAGATACTCTCTGTGCTGTTGTTGTCTAAGATGCAAACTCTGGGATGTAGCCGGCGTTGGGTTATTGGAGTGTTGGGCCTCAGCGTCATGCAGCTCTAGTTCTATGTCCTGCAGGTGCTGTCGCTTCTCCCGCCTGTGCCCCATAATAGAGACGATGGCCTGCCCTCTGAGGACAGCTTTATAAGCCTCCCACAGGGTAGTCTGAGAGCTAACCGACAAGACATTCTCTTGGAAGTAGTGTTTCGTCGCTGTAATGACAGCCTTCTTGATCTTGGGGACCTGTAAATAGCCAGGATAAATGGGATAGATACGCCGCCGCGTCCTGTGGTGGTATGTGAATGTTAATAGCATCGGGGAATGGTCAGAGATAGCTCTAGGCCTAATCTCTATACTGTCAATATTTCTCAAACTATCAGCTGAAGCTAGGAAGTAATCTATTCTGGACAGGCCATTGTATACCCCAGAGTGGAAGGTGAATTGCCGTGCCGTGGGGTGGTGCCATCTCCACACGTCACCAAGCACAAGTGCCTCCATAAAACTCCCAAGGCAAGACACGCCAGGTACGCGCGTCTTCGCAGGGTATCGGTCTAAAGTTCCATCTATAGTTGCATTAAAGTCCCTTCCAATCAGTAGCTCCCCTTCCGGAAGGTCAAGTAAGAAATCACTAAGTGCTGGGAGTGTTTCCGCGTGTAGTGCAGGGAGAATGTAAACGGATACTATATTGATAGACCGCCCCTCCCATTGACCTATTATGGCCGCAAAGCGGCCTTCATCGTCTGTTTTTGTGTTATGCACTATTAGCGGAGATTGTTTTTTAACTAATATGCCCACAACCCTGGAGCCAGAAGAGAATTCTGAATGTACCAGCATTTTAAACCCCCATCTGTCCATCGCCTTGTATGTGGTACCAGTAAGGTGTGTTTCCTGCAGCAGGGCCACCGCTGGAGAGCACCACTTTAAACACTGCAGAACCAGGCCTCTCTTTATTTTGTCTCCCAGGCCATGTACGTTCCACGTAAACAAGGACAGGGGTGCCACCAGGGTCATGGGATACGTCCCCGGATCAGGGTTAGTTGTGTCTTGTACTGCCATATCTGGCGAGATGCAGAAGAGATGTTATGGAGTCATATGCGCAATGTGTCTGTTGAGCAATGTGTAAGAATGCGACATACCTGAGTGCCTCACTAGAAACTAAAACAAGGAACAAACATAACCAAAAGAACAATCCCATCCTCTCCACCCCCCACCCTGCCTCCCTGCTAGACGGAGTCAAAACTGCCCGCCACCCCAACTTTGCAGAGCGCTTAGTCCCCAATCCCATGAACAGTACTTGCGTGTAGGGGGTGAGAAGTCCGCAGAAGGTCGCAGTCGTTCCCCACCCCAAAGACAATCTTCACTTAAAGTTCTATAGCCGTCTCCTAGTGTTAGTTAGTTCGCTTGAACGCCCTCAATTATCATCATTTCGTGGTTTCTGACCGCCACATATAATCTTACTCCTCGGTCTCACTCTGCTTTGGGTGTTCCTCCTCCTGCTCCTGTCCACGGTCCCTGTGGTCCCCATCCACCCTGTTGTGTCGCTGGCTTCTTTCTGACCGTCCGGATCCTTCCACTCGACGCCATCCCTCGAGCCAATCGTGGGCCTCGTCAGGTGTCTCAAAAAACCCAAATTTTTCCGTCCGCCACTACACGCAGTTTTGCTGGGAACAGCATAAAATATGGCAGTTCCCTGGTTCTCAATTCTTTTTTAACCTCCAAGAAGCTCCTGCAACGTTTAGAGATAGCCGCCGTGTAGTCTGGGAAGAAGGACACTGCCGAGTTTTGGACACGTATCGGCAGAGCCACCCTTGCCCTTTGCAGTATGGCATCCCTGTCTCGGAAATTGAAAATGCGGGCAAGAATAGGTCTAGGGAGAGCCCCAGGTTTAGGCTTACCCCCGGCAACCTGTGCGCTCTTTCAACAGAGAAAAAAGTGGAGAGTCCTCTGGGTTGAAGCCTAGTTTTTATGAGGTCTTCTACATATAGGTCCATGGCAGGGCTCCCCTCGCTCTCAGGAATACCAGTAATTTTGACGTTGTTGCGCCGGGAGCGCCCTTGCTGATCATCCAACTTCGCCGCCATGAACTTGTTTTCCGCCTCCAATTGATTTACCTTTTGATCAAAGTTGCAGTGTCCTTCGCAAGAGATTTCGGTGGTCATCTTTTGAAAGTCTGCCCGCAAGGAAGAGACATCCGCAGAGATCGAACCCACCGTCGACTGTACATTAGTGAGGGCAGACATTATATCTTCCAATGTTACCTTGTTCGCTCCCTCCTCTTCTGGGGCCTTGTCTGAGAGACCCTTACGCTCTGGCAGCGCGGGAAAGTCTTTTCCGTACGCAAATTTGTCTAGTTTGACCTGAGAGGTCGTGCGCGGGCCTCTGCCCCCCATCCTTGCCTGGATAGTTCAGCGCTGGTCGGTAATCGCCGCCGCCTGCTGCAAGACCACCGGCCCCGTGCGGCCTGTCGGTTTTCCCTCTGCGCCACGAAATGTCTTTGCGGGGTTTATGACTGGCGATGTGAGGCCAAGGATGCCGTCCACGTAGTGTTTCGATATTGTTCACCCCGCGAACTCTGTTGTTCTACTCTCGGGGGCCACCAGCCAGTAAGTTTGGGTGAGCCTCTATTTGCTGCCTGCAGTGGTGTTCGGGGCCTACAGGCCCTGCCGCCGCCGGTGTCAGAGAGCGGGTCCTTTGAGGCCCCGGGCCTTGATCCCCCAGATGTGCTGTATGGATAACTGCGCACCGGTCATCGGGAGCAGTCCCGGGTGCCAGCCAAGTCTCCACGCCACCTACCGTGATCCAGACCTCTGCTGAGTTGATGGCACAGTGTCGGGTTCTTTCCGCCCCCTGTTCCAGTCGTCCAGGCGGGCCTCCACCGCAATTGGGGTCCCAGCGTCAGTTGGGCAGACAGGCCGTGCCCCCCCCCTACGTTCTGCGAGGCGCTGAAAATGCTGATTGAGGCCCGAGGCTGGGACGCAGATGTCTCCGGGCGGGTCTTACTGTTCCCCGGGTTCCGGCCGCACTGCTAGGCCAATCCTGCACCCGCTGTCTTCAGGGCGTATCGAGCGCCAGTTCCGACCCGGAGGTAGTGGAAAGCAGGCTCCGGGTGCCTGCACCGCATTCGCGTCTCCGGGGCAGGAACAGATCCCAAATAAGGCAAGCAACCGCTGGTGCCTCCGTTCTTAATTCTGCACGTCTGTTTCCCTCGTCGGTCACAGTGCGCCGATCCTCGCCCCTCTCATACAGGCTCTCGCCACAATTTAGTCCCTGGTTGCGGCCGCACCAGTAGGCCGCTCCCGTCTCCGCACTCTCCCCAGCGCGTCGAACGTCGGATAGAGTCAGGAGTCAGGTCGGCTGATTACTCTTGTACTCCGCTTCCAGTGTGTGTCTTTGGGTTATAATTATTGGTCGGATTGTATGGCGGATTGTCAGGGGAGTCTACGTCTCCCTCGGAGCTCCTCTAAGCTGCAGCCATCTCGTTCAGCTACAAGCCACGCCCCCCTCATTTTCTTTTTTTAATATACCTTTCAGACTTAGATTAGCATGTGCACATATTTTCTTTAACACAGTGGTGAGCTGCCATTTGTTTTACAGATGCAGGACAGGCCTTATTACTGTTACCTTCGGTAGGAGAGCTCATACTGGCCTCTGCTTTGTATTGGTTTGCCAGTTTCACGCAGGTTCCTAGCTACCTCCATGTGGGACTTGACTGGTGGGTACACATGTACTCAGTCTGTTCGAATTAACATGGATTGTATATGTGTGCATGACTGTATGGATACAGGAATCTGTTTTGGGACTCCTGCGTGCAAGTGGGCAACAAGATGGAGGCCAGAGCTGAGCCTTGCCAGACCTGGATGTTAATTTGAAAGAGCTTTCTAGAATATTCTTGAGCTCCATTTGAAGTGGACCAGGCTCCCTTGAAGAATTGTTGCGGATCAGGTGATCTTTTCATGTGCAAGATTGCTCATAGTTTATTTCCTGCTTCCTCTCTTCCACAGAGCTGTGCAGACAGTGGTGTATAGTGGTCAGGTAGGGAAAGATCTCTTTTCTTTTGTGCTTTTGTTCTTTATCAAGTCACAACTCACTCTGCTCTGCTCCACCCTTTGTCTTGCCTGACCCCAGATCAATTTTTTTATGATTGACTATTGGATCATTGGAAGGGATGTTGACCCCTTCCTTAGAGCATGGTGACTCTTGGCCAGAGTAAAGCACTCCAATCCTCATTTTAGGCTGCTAATAAGTTTAAATATTGGGCACATTCCATGGGTCAGAGTTTTAGGGACTTCTCGTTGACCAGTCTCCAAATGTTCTCGCCTGTAAGCTGAAGAAAGACTTCTGAGTTCCAGGATAGGTGTGTCTTTGACAACCAGTCTCCCTTGCCAGGTCGGGAACAGAGCACAACTTCTGCAGCAAACCTGCTAGGAACCCTGCACATAACATTGTTTACAAAACGGGACTTGCAAGGAGCTCCACACAGTAGGTATTCTTCTAATACCCCCTTCTTCCCCCATTATCAGTTCAATAGTAAGTTAGACCACTGGACAGCAGAGGCAAAGAAGTCGATTTGACACGGAAAGAGCCCACCAACCTGAAATAGTTCTGATACCCACGCTTCACAAGGGGTAAGTTGCTCTATATATTAGTAAAATAATTGAGAGTGGGTGCATTGGAGCCATTTCTTAATTATATGTTTCTTAAGGTGCAGGAGATATTTGGCATAACACCAGAGCAATTCCAGAAGTATTGGAGTCTGGTAAAAGCTGAAAAAGGTAACTTGGACATTTCATAGCGATGCTAAAAGAGTAACATACCCTATCAACACTACTAGATTTAAGGGACTGGGTTAACCCATTTCTGAATTATACATGGCCCTCAGGAAAGATGGCTCCCACAATAAGCAAGGGAGACATGTAATACCGAATGCATTGTGGAACTGACAAATGCTAAACATGATGGGATATGATTGCCCAAGAAGAAAATCATGGGTAATATAAATTGATCCAACATAACGTCCTTCTTCAAACATACCAGACAGCTGTTCTGCATAATTGTCAAGAGGCATAATAACATGTGGGTGAACAATATCTCTAATAAAAGTCAGGTAGTTGTGAGCCAATATAATTTCTCTATTCTTTCTTTATTTCAACTTCATTCAGTTCGCCTGACTCAAGATGCAATATCACCGTATATTCATGGTATCTTCTCTTCTTCTTTTCTTTAGGAGTTTCTGACGACCCACCAAGAGTCTTGTGAGAACACAGGTATTTGCAACTAAAACAATAATAAATAACTATTTGAGCAAAGTATTAGTGTAGATATCTATATTTTATTATTTCCATTCTGACAGACTACAGGGCAGGCAGGGGATACTGTGCTCCAACTGTGGTGGTTTCAGTCATTTGCCACAGATGTCCTGGGGTCTGTCCTACTAGGGCTATGCAAACTAAGCCAGGTACAGCCCTTTCTGAATTTGCCTAACAGAGTAGTGAGGACGAGTCACAGGCTTCAAAGGGAGGAAGTCTGATTGGCATGGGAAAAATTACCATATATTTAGAGAATCTACTTTTTTACGTTAGAATTGCATTTTTAGAATACGTTTAAATGCTATTGATGTGCTCGCTTTAGAAAATGACTTACAAAAAAGAAACGTGAATGCATTTTGTTAGAATAATAATAAATAAACTGAAAATCTATCGCATTATAACTAATGTAATAGTGGAAAATTGTCAAAGAGGGTGGTTGCTGTGAGGTTGACCTCATAGTGTTTTCACTGGGATTGGCTGCTTGGTGTGTTCTGCCCTGGTATTGGTCGGTTGGCGTTTCGTGTCACACTACATATTGGACATTGTGAGTTTGAGTGTGGATCACAGATTGGATAAATGGTAACTGAAATTTAAAACTGTTATTTGATTGATTATTGAAAATGTAATGTATAGGGAACAAAATCAAAACATTTTAGTTTCACAAAAACGATTCAGTCAATTCAATTGCTAAAATGAAATGTTTAAAGGATTTGAAGAAATTTGTGAGGGAAGAAATTGCTATTTCTGTTAGGAAAGGGGAAGAGTCACCTCCTGAGGGTACCCCAGCTTACATAATGACTACTGAACACCTGTTCAATTTGTCTTTGTGGTTGAAACAATGGATGAGACTTACTGAAGATGTGGCTGCATTGCGTTTCCCTAGGTAAGGCACTTTTAACACCAGGATTTTAGATCATTTGAGGGTAAAATTGTATGAGATGAAGCCACCACCTTGACTCAAGCAATATGAAGCTTTACAGATTTAGGGAAAAGTTGCAAGAGTGAAAGAGAAGGAAAAATATCAAAGAAGAGCAGGTAGAGCAATAAAGAATTATGTAAACGCCCAATGGGATGAAGAGCAGCATAGATAGAGGAAGGGATTATCGAGGGAACTAGACTGTATCCAGTTCTTACATCAGCAGTTAAGGCGAAAGATAAAGATGCAATTAAGTGAGAAGGAGATGAGATACTGGAAGAAATGTTGTCATCCCGACCACCACCAGTGACCTATACTGATCCAGGAGAGATAAACATTAGTGCGAGTCAGACTGTGCCTACTTCTCCAGTACAACCAGAACTACCTTCAATTGAATGACCCATACAGGTTCTACAAATTGCCCCATCAGTAATGAGGTGACCGATAACTGTGGTACCTATTGACTCTGACCCAGTTGTGCTACAAGTAATCCCTACTGCACCACCAAATCGAACAAAGCCTAGAGGTTACGACGACCCCAGTTGTCGAAGTACTGACTGCACAGAAAACTCAGCTAGTGTTGTGGAGACCCCAACAAAATTTACAAGCCTTGATAGACGGAGGAGGAATTTTGGTCTCTACGACCCCTTTGGGTTCTAGTGAGTTACCTGGAAGTGGATATGGTGGATTACCAGCTTGGATTGAGGAACTGACTAGGGAAAGAAGGGCGGAAGATACAGAGCTTACAAAGGGTGCAGAAATAAAAAAGGATAAACCTATAGACATCCCAAAATTAAAATTGATTTGGAGGAATTAATAAAGGAATGTTTGGATTTTAATAATGTAGAGCAACATGAAAGAACTGAACATACCTTTTTATGTAAATAAATTACCTGCAGAGCAACTACTACATGCAGTTATTTATCAGGAATAGCAAAGACATATGATGTGGATCTTACAATTGTGTGAATTTGCATCAAAATTATCAAGTTGAATTGGATGACCAAGCTAATTAGAATATGAGGATTGTTGGGATGCAAGTTCATATCATGGAATTGATAAAATGCATCCCCAGATAGAAGGATGTGTAGAAGCTAGAACTTAGGTGGCCAAAAAAAGCATGAAAAGAAAGACAGTAAAATGGAAGAAAGACATTATGAAGTGGGAAAAGCAGCAGAATCCATTTAGCAAAGTAGTTAGGGTACTTATGTACATGTTCCATGGATTAGAGGTGATTTGACTGCATTAGCAAACAATTTCCAAATCTGAGAGACAATCCGGTACAGTGGTATAATCAGGTGGAAAGGTTTATTAAAATTTCAAAGGTATTATGGAAGGACCTGGATACATTCTTTGACATTGTGGTTCGAGCAGATTTGTGGTCTGAGTGTAAAAGTTCTGTAAATGGTCGAAAACTAAGTCCCAGAGAGAAAAGGGAACAGGTGCCCTGACTCCTATAGTGATGGAGAAATATGAGACAGTAATACATTTCCTAAAGGAAAATATTCCACCTAAAGACATTGACTGGTTGAAAATTAAAATAACTGAGGAACCAAAAGAAACTGTTCATGAATACTATCAAAGGTTGTTGCAGGTTTTCAAACAACATAGTGGAAGTGAATATCCTGGAGAGAAGGATATGGGGATTTTTGTGTCACAGTTTGTTATGGGTTTGAAGCCTGAGATTAGTTCACACATCACACACAATGGCAATCAAAATCGTTAGGTGAAATTCTGTGATATGCAAAATATTGCAGGGATGAATTGGACATGAAACAGGGAAAGATCAAGGAGACATTCATGTTGGCTCAGACGAAGTTAGCACAGAAAGGTTTTCAAGGTCTGTCGATGAATGGAGGTCAAGGTATGATGCAGGGAGTTGTTGCTCCACAGGCAGTATTTGCGATAAATCCAAACTGAATGCGAGTGTCTCAGGGAAGAGGTAGAGGTGTCCCTACAGGTGTGAGATCTGGGACCAACATTGCCGCTTTAAAGAAGGTTACTGCCTGTCACATTTGCAATAGGGTGGGGCATTGGAAACAAGACTGTCGATTTAATCCTGAAAATATTGCAGGACAAGCCCAAAATTAGAAGGGAATGACAGGTCAAAGGATGCAGATACGCCAGTTTCAAAATCAAATGCATGGTCAGAATCAAATGGCACCTGTTATACCAGGTTAAATGGTTAATCCCTGAATGAATTTAAACCAGTTACCGAAATTAAACTCAAATGCAAATCAAAATGTCATGTCACAAGTCCAGAATGTGAATCAGGGTGTGTTAGAGCAATTTCCTTTGTTTGAAATGGATGAGTTTGATATTTGAAAAATCCCACTAACGATGTCTGAGAGAGGAAAAGGATTGTTTATTTGGCGCAGTCCTAGAGGTAGAACAAATTGGCCCATATGTGGATGTAAATGCCTATGGTCACAATGTATTGCTCGTAATTTATACAGGAGCTACCTGATCCACAGTCAGAAGAGTGGAAGTTCCAGATGTACCTCTCTCGGGAAGAACAATCCAAGTAGTTGGAGTTACTAATAAAGAAATTTAAAATCCAATTTCAGAAGAAGTTCCAGTCAGAATAGGGACATTTGAAGAAAGACACCAATTTGTGGTTTGTGATTCCAGTCCAATTAATTTAGTAGGAAGGGATTTGTTGTTTAAATTAAACTGTTCAATTTATTGCACACCGGATGGTGTTACATTTCAACCCCATGATGAGGATGTCAATTGCGAATTAATGAAACAAAATACTGAGACAGTAATTTTTACCTTGTTGACAGTTGCTGAATTGCCATAGAATCTCAGAACTACAGGAAATACTGAAGTCTGGAATTTTACCGGGAAAGATATCGGGCTCATAAAAGGTGTGGAACCGGTACATATCCAAATAAAACCAAACACAGTTGTCCTAAAAACACCACCTTATCTATTGTCCACTGAAACGATTTCTAGGATACAACCTGTGATATACTTCAGAAAGGCATACTGAGAGACTTAATTAGCAGTCCATGTAATTCTTGTATAATGGGATAAAAAACCAAACACCATTTTAGAATTTTACAGGCTTTGTGCAAAAATAAATGAGATGGTGGTACCTTGTTGTCTCGTGTGCCGAATCCTGCTACTGTGCTTGTCCAAATTCCATGGTCTGCAAAATGGTTTAAAGTCATTGATTTGTGTCAGGCTTTCGTCTCAGTGCCCCTGCACGAGGATAGCCAGTTCTTATTTTCATTTGTGTTGCAACAGAGGACAATCATGTGGTGTTGTATCCCTCAATGGTATACTGAGAGCCCTTCCATATTCAATCAGATCCTAAAGAAAAATCTTGAGTCTTTGCAAATGACCTGTGACTCTGTACTTGCACAAAAAATTGATGATTTATCGATAGCTTCAGAAATACGAGAAGCTTGCAAAAATTATACCATTGCATTATTGAATCATTTGGCAGAAAACGGATACAGAGTATCTCCAGGTAAAGTGCAGTACGGTAAAAAAGTAGTTAATTATCTGGGACACTTTATTATGAAAGGAATCAGAAGGTGTTACCGGAGAGAGTGGAAGCCATCTTGCAGATGAATCCACTACGAACACAGAGAGAGCTCAGAATGTTTTTGGCTACTGTCGACAATGGATACCAAACTTTTCTTTGACAGCAAAGCTGCTCCTGAGGCTGAAACATCGAGAAGTGTCTGATCCAATTCCTTGGGATAAGGAGTGCACCAAAGCCTTCCTACAGCTGAAAGGTAAACTGTGTTGCGTACTAGCTCTAGGAATGCCAGACTATGCAAAATAATTTTCTTTATTTTGCATTGAAAGAGATGGGAGCGTACTTTCAGTGTTAACACAGTCTGTAAAAGAGCAAAAACAAAGTGATGGGACATCCTTTATTAATGATGGTTCCTCATTCTGTCGAGTTATTGCTTACCAGAACAAAAACACAATATCTGACGCTTAATGGACTCAGTAAATATGAGCAGAGTCTGCTTGCATCAGATAATGTCACCATCAGGCATTGTAATGTATTAAATGTATCTACTCTGTTGCCTGTGATTGAACCAGAAGACAAGGATGATGATTTTGATCATGCTTACCTAAGTGTCACTGACCTATGCACAAAACCACATCCAGACATTAACACCCCTGATTGAGCCTATGTCCTATTTGTTCACGCCTGCGAAGTAATAAAGGCACACTAAGGGCAGCATATGCCGTGTGCACTTTAAATGAGGTGGTTAAAGCCTCCTCACTCCAATCAATGTTCTCTGCACAAGTTGCTGAAATTATTGCCCTTACCCTACACATGCAATTTAACTGCATAATTGAGAGTCTCCATCTTTACCTACAGCCAGTATGATTTCAGTGCAGTTCATGGTTTTGTGAAAATGGGTAGGAGCACACTGCTTGCATGTAACAGCTCAATTACACCATTGCGTTTTGGTAGTTGTAGTTCAGTTTTTAACACAAAGTTCATATTATTTTTCAGCTAATGCTGTCTTTCGAAATCGTATCTCTAGACACCAGTGTTTCGGGATTCCCCCCTCATCAGTAGAGAATATTTACGGGTTGCTGGACAGGCTGCCAATTTTCTCAGGTACAATCCCACTCATACCGTGCAGACGTTCCAAAGCTCGTCAACTTGGGGTGGACCACGAGAGCCTTTTGTCAGTGGAAGTGTGTAGGAGAGCACTGCTAGCATGTAACAGCGCCGTTACCCCATAGCATTTTGGTAGTTGTAGTTTAGTTTTTAACACAACGTTTATATTATTTTTCAGCTAATGGCGTCATTCAAAATCGTATCTCTAGACACCAGTGTTTCGGGATTCTTTCCTCATCAATAGAGCATATTTACTGGCTGCTGGACATGCTGCCAATTTTCTCAGGTATAATACCACTCATACCGTGCAGGCGTTCCAGAGCTTGTCAGCTTGGGGGCGGCTCACAAGAGCCTTTTATCAGTGAAAGTGGGTAGGAGCGCACTGCTTGCATGTAACAGCGCCATTACCCCATTGGGTCTTGGTTAATGGTTTTGGGCAATTATGGATGCAAAGAGGTTTTTTTTTTGTTTTTTTTTTTTGTTTCAAAAACCTTTATTGACAATATAGGCGGTACATAAGGCAGTTGCTCGCCGTACAATATACAAAGGCCGCGGGCATCCAAGCGGGCGGGTCCCCTTTAGAGCAATAACACAGCCCTTCAGCCGACATCCCGGAGGACCGGCGGCGTCGTGAACACCCAACCCATGACAAATGAGCGATCTCGCGCCTGACAGCGTACCGCCGCTGCGCTACTTCTGGCCCATGCAAAAATTATGGGACCCCCTTAAAATTTACTTAAGGTCAGGGAAAAGGGGAAAAGAAACAATAATATCAGAAAATTTCCCTCGCGACCTCTACTAATGAAAATACAATTTAATTGTAATAGGGAAACAGAAGGGCCTAAAAGATAGTGATACACCACACAGAAATTTACAATTTTTTACTTATTTATTTTTTATCATTCAGCCATTTTATATTTTTCTTGGGAAAATTCAATATATTTCTTTTTCTTATCACACACAAAGAAAAATTAATTTAAACTTTTAATTTTCACTGACTAAATGCATTACAGTGAATCTACATCATATTAATTAGCAACAAACAGTAGTCCCTGGGACAACCTAATATAGATCACAAAGGATCTGTATTGTCACACAATCACATCTACACACATACCAAATCATTCCACATTCATACACATTTCATAAAAACATAGAAAAAAGAGGCAGAATTTTTTTTATCGTCTATTGAACATTGGAGGTACAAGATACATAATAACCTCCTTTGGCTAACAAAACAACTGCAAGAGCAGGATAGTAATGTCAGGTTAATGGTCGACGCGTTTCGATGGCGTGGGTGCCACCTTCATCAGGACCACAGATGTATTCAGAAACGATAAAGCCCAGGGAATACCTGAAACAACATATACATAAAAAATACAATTTCAATTAATTGCCCAAAATTCCCTATAAATTGCAGAAGGAAGATATCCTCACAAGTTAGGTGACCGCTAGATGCAAAATAGAAAAAGATTTTTTTACAAACAAGAGAGAAAAGAATATATACAAGAGAGAGAGAGGGAGAGTCCTATTAGAGTCAAGTAGCTATCAACACTACACTGTTGAACACTCCACTTTTGAAGCCCATGCGTTAAGAATACGTGAGGGTAGCAGTTTATTCAGGGATATGTCTCCAACTAAGAACAACTAATCTCAGGACAGAATACAATGCCACCACCAATAAGAACGTGAAACACCACGTGTACCACCAACATGACAGTCCTCTGTGCAATCCTTAAACCCCACTGCTACAGAGGAAAACGGGGGGAGAAGAAGCTTACTTGTTTATGAAAGATATCCTGTTAGAGATGCGTCATCATATACTCGATGGTATGGATTCATAAAGAATCTGTCAAAAAAGTACAGAGACCTAGTGGTAAGATTCTCTGCATCGTAACAAGCCGAAGTTTAATGATAAGAGGGTAAGAATGGTCCAATACCTGATTTACCAATTATTTTCGCTACCCATCCTCATAACTCAACACTTATTAGCAGGGTCACAATCTCCATGAGTAGGTGTCCAGATATGATTCTCTATGGGGCCAGGGGGACCAAATGCAATATCACTTTTCTAATGGCACTAAGGGGTGGCAAACAAAATCAAAGTTAGAGAATCGGCTATTCCGTTAGTGTAACACGACTCCTAGGACAATCTCTGCAGAGTTTATGGTTCCTAAAGACACATCACTAGCGTATTTAACGGTTGGGAATGTAACAGATAGTATTCCCCCATATACTTTTTCTGTTTGTATAGGTATATTGATATGAATAAATATGTACATATCCACCATAGTGAAAGAATTAACTGTTTTCCGATCGTAAATTCGGTAGTTATTACTTTTAGGTTCCTCTAAGGAACGGTACTCTAGAGAAGGCGGGATTTATTACAAAGATATTGTCTAGGAATTAAAGGCTAACCTTTTATCTACAGTTTGAACCGGAAGTTGTATTCATGACCAGTTATTCAACAAAGGTTCTGTATTGCAAAGATTTCGTCCGCTATACCGTCACCTCTTGAAACACCTAAACATAGGAGAAGATTAGAGGCGATGTAACCGATTGTATATCAGATTATATTTAAGAAAGAGATATGAGGAGATGTAATGAGTACTACCACCTCTTCGTAAGCAGTTTAAACGCCAAAAAGGCTTACCTCTTTTATTAAAAATCCTTTCATCATAGGATGATTCTTGACCCCAAAGCCGTATAGGTAAACCAGAAATAGCGGTGCGGCAATACGCAATCAAATCATAAGTCCCAACCAGATATGTTCGGAACTATGTTGTGAGACTTTCACCCGGAGACTCGTCACATCTACAAATGTCCCAACATAAAAGAGATTTATTAGAAAGTCCTAAGTTAGTTGATGCCAAATTGTATTACTAATCAAAATGCGAGGAGATGTGGCGAAAACGAGCACCTCTTAGTAGGTAGTTTATATGTCTACCGGCTTACCTTTTCTTTGGAGTCCCTTCACCGTCAGATAATTATCAGCCAAATGGCCGTACGGGTCGACCAGCAAATAGCGGTGCGGCAGTACGCAAATGACGTCATAGACCTCAACCTAATATGTTCGTTACTGGCCAATCAAAAACGACGCAGCATATGGATAGGCGGAGTATATTCAGAAAATCGAGCGAAAGAAAGAGGACTACCTTACATAGTTGGTCAGCACCATTTTGGAACGGGTTTTATGCGACCAATCATAGACGCTTATCCCTACTCAACTTTATTGTACCATACTGGTTAGACAAAGACATATTTGTATTTTTAATCTAAATAAGAATCGATATAATACATATCGCACATACGATTTATAAGAGGCATGCATATGGTGAATGATACCCATGCAGGACGAATATATACTTTACAATGTGACGGAAAAAAAGGAACGAGTTAAGAGGAACTCGCATAGTGCACAATTGTGTCAATAATTGCTGTCAAGAGGGAGAATTATTCTTGAGGGGCACTCGTGATAAAAATAGGGCCAGACAGTGTTGCAACATAGCAAAATCAACGTGCAACACTGTAGATACTACTGAGAAATAAATGTCTCGTAGAGAGTATCTCTCAAAAGGGTCATTGCTGGTTTAAGAATTAGAGTCATAAAAGAGTAGCGAAAGGACTTATATACGCCACCCAAATAATTACACTGGGACAGGGATTGGTGGAGTGTGGAGTAGTCTATGATACTTATCATTGCCTTTATATCACTATCATACTTGTAAGGTACAAACTCTCCCCGTATAAAATGCAAAGCCTGTCAGAGTTTGACTGGACATCTTCAGAAGAAAATGTACCGATGCGCCTCAGATATGGTGGCAACCTCACCAAGACTGAGTCACATGCCATTGTATATCCAGGTTCAAACCTTTTTTAACACTATTAAAGGTAAAGATCCAAAAGGTTTCACGTTGTTTACGGATAGTCTCCATCGGTATCCCTGCTTTCGTATCCGATATAGTGAGCATAAATCGGCTATACGCACGAAGAAAACCACAGCTCCGCTTGTACAACACTGTATCGATAAAGACCACTTGGAAAGTGAATTTAAATGGCTAATTCTGGAAAAAATACAGAGTAAAGCAGGGATACCGATGGAGACTATCCGTAAACAACGTGAAACCTTTTGGATCTTTACCTTTAATAGTGTTAAAAAAGGTTTGAACCTGGATATACAATGGCATGTGACTCAGTCTTGGTGAGGTTGCCACCATATCTGAGGCGCATCGGTACATTTTCTTCTGAAGATGTCCAGTCAAACTCTGACAGGCTTTGCATTTTATACGGGGAGAGTTTGTACCTTACAAGTATGATAGTGATATAAAGGCAATGATAAGTATCATAGACTACTCCACACTCCACCAATCCCTGTCCCAGTGTAATTATTTGGGTGGCGTATATAAGTCCTTTTGCTACTCTTTTATGACTCTAATTCTTAAACCAGCAATGACCCTTTTGAGAGATACTCTCTACGAGACATTTATTTCTCAGTAGTATCTACAGTGTTGCACGTTGATTTTGCTATGTTGCAACACTGTCTGGCCCTATTTTTATCACGAGTGCCCCTCAAGAATAATTCTCCCTCTTGACAGCAATTATTGACACAATTGTGCACTATGCGAGTTCCTCTTAACTCGTTCCTTTTTTTCCGTCACATTGTAAAGTATATATTCGTCCTGCATGGGTATCATTCACCATATGCATGCCTCTTATAAATCGTATGTGCGATATGTATTATATCGATTCTTATTTAGATTAAAAATACAAATATGTCTTTGTCTAACCAGTATGGTACAATAAAGTTGAGTAGGGATAAGCGTCTATGATTGGTCGCATAAAACCCGTTCCAAAATGGTGCTGACCAACTATGTAAGGTAGTCCTCTTTCTTTCGCTCGATTTTCTGAATATACTCCGCCTATCCATATGCTGCGTCGTTTTTGATTGGCCAGTAACGAACATATTAGGTTGAGGTCTACGACGTCATTTGCGTACTGCCGCACCGCTATTTGCTGGTCGACCCGTACGGCCATTTGGCTGATAATTATCTGACGGTGAAGGGACTCCAAAGAAAAGGTAAGCCGGTAGACATATAAACTACCTACTAAGAGGTGCTCGTTTTCGCCACATCTCCTCGCATTTTGATTAGTAATACAATTTGGCATCAACTAACTTAGGCCTTTCTAATAAATCTCTTTTATGTTGGGACATTTGTAGATGTGACGAGTCTCCGGGTGAAAGTCTCACAACATAGTTCCGAACATATCTGGTTGGGACTTATGATTTGATTGCGTATTGCCGCACCGCTATTTCTGGTTTACCTATACGGCTTTGGGGTCAAGAATCATCCTATGATGAAAGGATTTTTAATAAAAGAGGTAAGCCTTTTTGGCGTTTAAACTGCTTACGAAGAGGTGGTAGTACTCATTACATCTCCTCATATCTCTTTCTTAAATATAATCTGATATACAATCGGTTACATCGCCTCTAATCTTCTCCTATGTTTAGGTGTTTCAAGAGGTGACGGTATAGCGGACGAAATCTTTGCAATACAGAACCTTTGTTGAATAACTGGTCATGAATACAACTTCCGGTTCAAACTGTAGATAAAAGGTTAGCCTTTAATTCCTAGACAATATCTTTGTAATAAATCCCGCCTTCTCTAGAGTACCGTTCCTTAGAGGAACCTAAAAGTAATAACTACCGAATTTACGATCGGAAAACAGTTAATTCTTTCACTATGGTGGATATGTACATATTTATTCATATCAATATACCTATACAAACAGAAAAAGTATATGGGGGAATACTATCTGTTACATTCCCAACTGTTAAATACGCTAGTGATGTGTCTTTAGGAACCATAAACTCTGCAGAGATTGTCCTAGGAGTCGTGTTACACTAACGGAATAGCAGATTCTCTAACTTTGATTTTGTTTGCCACCCCTTAGTGCCATTAGAAAAGTGATATTGCATTTGGTCCCCCTGGCCCCATAGAGAATCATATCTAGACACCTACTCATGGAGATTGTGACCCTGCTAATAAGTGTTGAGTTATGAGGATAGGTAGCGAAAATAATTGGTAAATCAGGTATTGGACCATTCTTACCCTCTTATCATTAAACTTCGGCTTGTTACGATGCAGAGAATCTTACCACTAGGTCTCTGTACTTTTTTGACAGATTCTTTATGAATCCATACCATCGAGTATATGATGACGCATCTCTAACAGGATATCTTTCATAAACAAGTAAGCTTCTTCTCCCCCCGTTTTCCTCTGTAGCAGTGGGGTTTAAGGATTGCACAGAGGACTGTCATGTTGGTGGTACACGTGGTGTTTCACGTTCTTATTGGTGGTGGCATTGTATTCTGTCCTGAGATTAGTTGTTCTTAGTTGGAGACATATCCCTGAATAAACTGCTACCCTCACGTATTCTTAACGCATGGGCTTCAAAAGTGGAGTGTTCAACAGTGTAGTGTTGATAGCTACTTCACTCTAATAGGACTCTCCCTCTCTCTCTCTTGTATATATTCTTTTCTCTCTTGTTTGTAAAAAATTATTTTTCTATTTTGCATCTAGCGGTCACCTAACTTGTGAGGATATCTTCCTTCTGCAATTTATAGGGAATTTTGGGCAATTAATTGAAATTGTATTTTTTATGTATATGTTGTTTCAGGTATTCCCTGGGCTTTATCGTTTCTGAATACATCTGTGGTCCTGATGAAGGTGGCACCCACGCCATCGAAACGCGTCGACCATTAACCTGACATTACTATCCTGCTCTTGCAGTTGTTTTGTTAGCCAAAGGAGGTTATTATGTATCTTGTACCTCCAATGTTCAATAGACGATAAAAAAAATTCTGCCTCTTTTTTCTATGTTTTTATGAAATGTGTATGAATGTGGAATGATTTGGTATGTGTGTAGATGTGATTGTGTGACAATACAGATCCTTTGTGATCTATATTAGGTTGTCCCAGGGACTACTGTTTGTTGCTAATTAATATGATGTAGATTCACTGTAATGCATTTAGTCAGTGAAAATTAAAAGTTTAAATTAATTTTTCTTTGTGTGTGATAAGAAAAAGAAATATATTGAATTTTCCCAAGAAAAATATAAAATGGCTAAATGATAAAAAATAAATAAGTAAAAAATAGTAAATTTCTGTGTGGTGTATCACTATCTTTTAGGCCCTTCTGTTTCCCTATTACAATTAAATTGTATTTTCATTAGTAGAGGTCGCGAGGGAAATTTTCTGATATTACTACTTCTGGCCCATGACTTAGTCTGCATATGACTCCGGCCGTCGTAGGCCGTCGGCCGGTATCCGCGAAATCAACCACACACTCAATAACTCCAACCAAAACCCCAACTCCCCGCTCTCCCTCCCCCCCCTCGCGCGCACATCTTCTTATCTGGTCAGGCGACCTTGTTTTGGTGTGTCAGCTACCACTGCAGCCCAAGCCAGCCAGGCGCAGCACACCACCACTAGCAGACCGTCCGCCTCACTGCCCCGCACCACTACTCTCCTAGGGCTCCCCCTCCCCGGATCTCCCGGGGCATACCGAAGGCCCCCCCGCCCGCTCCCTGGACAATCGACCCCTCCAATTCACCATACAGCACCACACAACCACACCTTCACCCTGGGAGCGTGTCAGGGGCAGCTGCGCGCTCCACAGGAGCACGCGTATCTATGATCTCCCCCCGCGAGTCCCCTTCGTCAGTTGGGCCCGGAGCTGCAGAGGTGAGGTACGTTTTGTATAATTCCCAGAAATTCTTAGGGCGACTCCTCAGCGGCAGCAATTCACTGTAAATCTCAGCCTGTGTGCTGCAGTACAGCATGTCCCTAGCCCACCGTTTCATGGTGGGGAGGGGCCCTCTCATCCAACAAAGTGCGACAACTCGTCTAGCAATAAGCAATGCCATGTCGACCAGGCGTCGCTGAGCCACCGGAAGAGGCCTTGAGTACCCCAGCAACGCCAGAGCGGGGTCGGGGGGAACCTCAGTGCCCAAGATCCGGCTCAACTCTGCAAAGACCTCCGTCCAGAACTTCGCCATTCCCGGGCAGAGCCAGGCCATATGCATAAAGTCGGCCACAGGATAGTGGCAACGCTCACACTCCGCTGACGGCCTGACACCATACCTATGCAGCCGTTCCGGGGTATAGTACACCCTCTGTAGGAACTTAAAATGCACCAACCTGTGCCGGCCGTTGAGCGAAATCTTCTTAGTGCTAGCACAACAATATCTCCACATCTCGTCCGTAAGTTCCAGTTGTAGGTCCTCTTGCCAGGCTAGCCGCGCCACATCATACTGACGCGCCAAGTGCCTGTCTCCTATTCTTTTAAGATTCGAAATCAATTTTGGCGGGGCTACCATTTTGATTACATAGGTAAGTTCCGGAACCACCGGGGGCTCCACCATGCCCGGGCTCAGCGCAGCCGCAAGAGCCCGACGGACCCTGTGGAACTGAAAACGCTGCAGGAGCGTGGGGGTGGACTGAGCCAGCTCAAGCTGGTCCCAAGTTCTGGCAACCCCATCCAAAAATAAATCTTCCATCCGCACAATGCCCAACGCCTTCAACGCCTGAATCACTCCCCTCTCCCGCAGCGGCGGGAGCCAAGTTGCCCATTCCACCGGTAGCAGAGGTGAGTACAGCAATGCGCCCTCCTCAACTCCTACCACGCATGCGTCGTAGCCGTGAGGGAGTCCAGGCTCCCGACCGAGCGGCCCGCAGGCTGGAAGACGATCGCAGGCAATGGGAACGGGTCCGCAAACAGACGTTCCAGAATAACATGAGGGACATCCGCGCTGGCATGTATCCACGTGTGGAGGTGAGCCGCCTGCGCGACCCTGTAATATCTTTCCATGTCCGGAGCACCCAGCCCCCCATGTCATACGGAAGGGTTAACACCTTCCACTGCACTCTAGGCTGTTTGCCCCCCCATGCCAATGTGATCAGGGTGTGAGTCAGCTGCTTAAAAAAGGCCTTAGACAGTACTATGGGTATGTTGGTAAAGAGGAACAGAAATCTCGGTAAGATGACCATCTTCATGATGGCTATTCTGCCCAGCAGCGACAACGGTAGTCGATTCCACGACTCGACATCGTCTACCAATTTGGCGTAGGCTACGCCATAGTTTTCTCTGAGAAGCACCTCAGGGTCTTTGTGTAACTGTATCCCTAAGTATCTGACCGAGTCTGTAGTCCATTGCAGTGGGAATTCCATCGGGAATTGGGTCGTTACCGGCGTCAGCGGGAACGCCAGCGACTTGCTCCAATTCACTCGAAGGCCAGACAACTCTCCAAACCTAACCACCTCGCGCAAGACTGACGAAAGGTTCTCCTCCGGGTCGCGGACATAAAGCAGCGTATCATCTGCGTAGGCAGAGATACCTATTTGGTATGTAGGGAAATTAATGCCCTCGTATCGGTGATATTCCCTGATCGCGCAAGCCAATGGTTCCGCCACCAGGGCATAAAGGAGCGGGGAGAGGGGGCAGCCTTGCCTTGTCCCTCTGCCGATCCCAAAGGCCTCTGTTACCTGATCGCCCATGCGGAGCCTGGCTGTAGGCTGGTAGTATAGTGCTCCAAGCATCTGCAGAAAGGGCTCACCCAAGCCTATTTTGCGCAGCACTCGGACCATAAAGGGCCACTCCACCGAGTCGAAGGCTTTTTCCATATCAAGGAAAATGGCCAAGGCCTTGGTGTCCGGACGCACATGTTGCATTGTCCCCAGGACTGTGCGGATGTTATACGTAAGGTTCCTGGCCGGTATAAATCCAGCCTGCTCAGGCGCCACCAGCTCCGGCACCAGCAATGCCAAGCGCATGGCTAGCACCTTGGCATATATTTTCACATCCACATTTAGAAGCGAGAGCGGCCGGTACGACCCGCACTCGTTAGGGGGCCTCCCTGGCTTCAGGATGGTAACTAGCAGTGCCTCACGCATAGTGTCCGGCATGTAGCCCTCCTGACATATGGTATCAAACAAGGTGATCAGATGAGGGAGGAGCTTATCTTTGAAGGCCTTATAGAAGGCCACAGTCAGCCCATCAGCCCCAGGGGCGCTGCCCGCCCGCATTCCCTCTAGTGCCTCCAAGATCTCGTCCTGCTGAATGGGGAGCGACAGGAATTCCCTCTGGGAGTCGGACAAGAAGGGCATTTTGATGTAACTGAGGTAATCCTCTATTTCCTCCTCCATCTGGGTAGACCTGGCTGCGTATAGCCCCGCATAGTAGTTCTTAAACTCGGCATTAATCGCCCCCGCCTCGGAGACCACCGTACCATCCCCAGTAATCAACTTGTCGATGACCAGGGGTTTCCTGCTGTTTCTCAGTATTCTAGCTAACAGTGCTCCCGGGCGCTCGCTCTCCCCGTATGCGCGGGCCGTGGCGTATTTGCCCATATGCCTTACCTCCCTGTCCGCCTCCTTATGGTATTCCGAGATTAGCGCTGCAAAGAGGTTTTTTAACTTTCACAGGATCGCCTATTAGAAATGGGCAGAATGTTAAGAATTCTATTTGAAGTGTTACAACTGCCAAAGGAAATTGCAGCCGTGAAATGCCCAGGGCATCAACAAGCAGTGGATACTTTGCCATCAGCAGTAGATAAGCTTATTTAGTAGCTAGGTAGTGTGCCATGCTAGCATACGAAATCAATGGAGGTTTCACATTAAATGATGGTTTCACTTACAAAACTGATGAAGAATGTGCTAATGCAACGATGATGGAAATAACTGACATTTGAGAAGAATTGAAGAGAGTACAATAAACTGCAACAGAAATTGAATAGAATGGATGGATCAAAGCAAGTTGTACAAAAAATGGCAATCACATTTGGATGTCAGAAAATTGAAGACTAGTTTTGCCAGACAGCTTGTTGTTTCCAATGGCTAGGTATTATCATGCATACACACATTTGGGGAGCGATGCAATGGTAAGGCTTTTCAGACAAAGTTGTTTTAATCCAAGGTTTTGAATAATTGCTGATGGAAATTGCAGGAGGTGTGTCGCATGCAACAACTGAATGTATGGAAAAAGACTCCAGTCAGAAGCACACACCTAGTGAGAGCAGGTGGTCCCTTTAACAATTACAAATGGATTTTATCGAGATACCTTGCAAAATGGGCGGAGATATAGCCTTGTGATTATCTGTGTATAATCACGGTGGGTGGAAGCCTACCCAACAAGGAGAAATGACGGTCTCATTGTAGCTAAACTGTTACCACGAGAGATCCTCCTTAGGTCCGGATTGCCAGTCTTTCTTGAGTCAGATAGAGGAACACACTTCAAGAACGAAGTGAGTTATTTGCTCTCTTAAAGCCACACCTAAAAAGCAGTACTCTGCACAGCAATTCCATCCCCACCCATGTCCAGATGTTGTACTCATCAGGGCCGGACTGGGAACTGAAAGCAGCCCTGGCAAATGTTGCCAGACCAGCCCCCATCCGGCGCGTTGCGAGCAGGCGCAGCGAGCGACCCCGACCACTACTAGGGAGGTTTGGGGGGGCTCTCCCCCCAAGAAAAGTTTGGAAAAAGACAGACCAAAATGGTGCATTTTACAGCACATTTTCCATTACATATTCAATTGTATTAACTTTCAAAGCACAGTAAATAGTAGATGATGACCTTAAAGAGCACCAGGTTATCCAGTCATATGTACCCATAGACAAGGCTACTGCGTTCTGGTCACTGTGTATCAGTGACTGAGCAGCTTTGCACAATCTAGTTAACAGAATTGTGGCCTAGATTTTAGCTTCCATGTTAACAAAAGTGATGAGGCAACAGGAGGAGCATTGTGCTGGGTAGCGTCCAGGGTAAATAAAATTGTTGCAGTACATGAATCATAAGGCAGTGTCCCTGCCTGCACGGTCCGTCCCCAGTGAGTGAGTAGCCCTCAAACTGCACAATGCTGCCCCTCTCGTGGCTCTAATCATCACAGGGGCAGCTTGGGTGAAGCCAGAGATAGACTGCCTCACTGTGGCCCTTCAGAATCACGTTCTGTGTACGGTTTAAGAGTAGGAGCTGTCTCTAAATTGCTAAGCAGTAACAGGAAAGGAACGTTTGTTGCTTGCACCAATGGTGCATGAAGTTAAGATGCTGATGAAAATCTACTAAGGATACACATAGAAGTCATCATATGTTTTTCAAAGGCTGACACACGTCTTGGCGATCAAAAACACATCTATAAGTGAAAACAATAAAAATGGGGCAAGCACATGGGTTAGTAGAGTAACGCAATATCAGAAGATGTCTATCGGGACTACAGACTATAGCACACACCTACCAGATTACAAGTGAGCACGCAAGGATATCCTGATGATGGGCACAGGTCACAAACAAGGTATTGGAGCACATATATGGACATTCACTAGATAAGACAGAATGAAACACTTCCAGAACTAATGCAGCCTTCAAGACTGCTCGGCCAACCCCTGTTTTCACTCTCTTATGCACACGAGGCAATGCCAGCAAAACTTTCCAGAGCCCTATAACAAAGAGTACCTGAAGATCTTTGAAATTTGCAGTCTCTTTGTCTAGTGGATTTACTACAGAGTATAATTAATAGTTTTAGGCAAAATATTATTCGAAAATCCTGTGTGGCTTTAGAGCGAATGTTCAGTCTCACTTGTTTATACAGATCTCTTAGGATACGTTTGAGTTCCTGTTTTTCGTTTATGGGAAAGACGCATGGGCTCTGCCATCTGTAGGTCTACCAAAAGATGTGTATGTCAGAGGATAACACAAAAGATTTGCCCAATGTGTTTATATGACACAAGCCTTATTAAATGCACCAAGCTGTAAATGTGTCGATAGACGTCATTTGCCAGGTATCACAAACATAAAGCAATCCTTTCTTTTCGATTAAGCAATAATAAAGTGCCCAGAAAGCCTTTACAGTAAGGGACTTTCCCAAGCAGTTGTCTCTCTCTCTCTCAGTGAGATATTTAAATTCCCAAACATAATTCTACAAAGAGAAAGAGGCAATTTGCAAGGAAAACAAACTGAAAATGACACGAGAGATCTCTCTGGGTGAATTCCTGCACCATCCATCTTAACAGAAGCTATTAAAACGGCACCGTATCTCTTAATTCAGCACAACTTCGGGAGTCGTTTTTCATACCTCGATTGGTGAATTTATGACTATCTCCTCATCTCTGCACGCTGTTAAAAACAGATGCTTTGAATCAACCTGTCCCTGCTTTAAGTCACCTTGATGCAGGGTCTGTGATTGTGACCACCAGTTCTAATTCGAATTTAAAATAAAACGAAATGTGAATGTCTTCCTCCCTCCCTATGCTTAATACTGCTGGGGGTAACGCTTCCCGTGCAACAGGATCTAATGACGACGTGTGGTCCTGTGTGGAAATCAACACAGGCGAGGGAGCCATCATCATCCAAATTTTGGTTATCCAAGATGATTCCTGGAGCATCTCTTTGAAAACAATCAAAAGTACCCTCTCTAGGCTCACGTCTTTAGCAGTTAGCATAGTGACCTCTCGCCATGACATCACAAAGATTCCAATACTGGGCTTTCATGTGAGAATATAAATCATTCTGGGTGTTGCAGTCTTCATTTCCTCTAATTCAACTAGCTTAATACTGCTGGGGGTAACGCTTCCCGTGCAACAGGATCTAATGACGACGTGTGGTCCTGTGTGGAAATCAACACAGGCGAGGGAGCCATCATCATCCAAATTTTGGTTATCCAAGATGATTCCTGGAGCATCTCTTTGAAAACAATCAAAAGTACCCTCTCTAGGCTCACGTCTTTAGCAGTTAGCATAGTGACCTCTCGCCATGACATCACAAAGATTCCAATACTGGGCTTTCATGTGAGAATATAAATCATTCTGGGTGTTGCAGTCTTCATTTCCTCTAATTCAACTAGCTAGACTAACATGCTTAATGGCAATGCTTTGTAGCTTAAATGCCCAGGGCTGCACACAGTACAATGTCATGCATGTAGGTGGCCATCTTAGCTGTGAGATCACCACCAACAACCCCTCCACCCCCCTCCCCAAACTCCATTCCCTCCCTTTCAAGTGCAGGCCCTGCCCTCGTACCTCCAAAGGGCTCAAGTTTCACAGGCATTGCATTCTGGGACATGAAGCCCTGTTTATTCCAAAACTACACTGGATCTTATTACGCAAAGTAAAAATCTGGGCTGGGTAATCGGCTCATGCATGGACCTTGGAAGATGAGACCCCGGCCCCTTGAGAACCCTGTAACAGGCTTCCCCCTATGCTCGTGAGGCAATTTCTGCTGTGGTATGTGGGAGGCGGATCCGACAAGTGGCAGGGGAGGCTTTGATACGCATGTAATTATGATAGATACTGGTGACATGCTTGGGTGGGTGATTAGGGTGGGGGGTATGTTGGGGGGGTTGCTGGGGGATGGGGCGTGGGGCATATTGGTTATATCGCACACTCGCTGTGGATTAATCCTGTGGATGGACTACCTCGTAGCATAGCTGTTGATGGGGTGAATGCTGTACAGTTATGATCAGTTTGGTTGACTGGTCACTGCTCTACGCTCTGAATTGGCTGGAGGGCGGAGTAATGGGGAAGGGGATTGACTGTATTCTGTTTTGTGACCCAATAAAGTCTGTTTAAAAAAAAAAAAAAAATGCATGGACCTTGGAATCTTGAAACGTTGGCTGTCACGTTTCGACGCCACATTGTACATAAAATATTAACCAGGTGATATTAGTGCTATGTAAATATGCAGCATGTGGGATACCTTTGCTTAATTAATATGCTCCATTGTAATGGGGCGATATGTTTAGGTTTTTAAGGGGATTGTTTATTTTTTATTGTTTGTGCTGGGTAGTTCCTTCCTATTTATCACACACAGGCCAATGGGCTCCTTGGAATGCCATTTATGTGCTGAATGGATTTTCTTTACCGACCCTCGAACCTGCACCTGTTCGTGTAAATTCAATGTTAACGTTATCATTTAGACGAGGCACTTCCCTTAATCGGTGCTGCACGTCTGATTACTTGTTGGTAATCTATCACTTTTCAGAAGTAACTCTGAACGTGCGTGCTTGCACCTGGGATGCGTCTTTGTTCAGCCCCACTCGGCGAGCTGTGCAAACAGTCCCCCAAAGCCCTCAGAGATAATGGGTTTGTAGAGGCCTACTGGCTGCCCATTGCTCCTACTGTAAAAGGGTCACACAAATGGCCAGGGCCGGACTGGCCTTAGCGGGCACCGGGCAATCCCCCGGTGCGCCGCAGGGGTGGGGGCCGGTTTTGGGCCCCTGGGGGCCGTTTTTGTTACACGGCCGTTTTTGCAGCATTGCTGCAAAATCGGCCCTGTAACAAAATCGGCCGAAAACCGGCCCTGGCAAAGAGCTCGGTGGCACCCCCAACACCCCAGGGGGGCCCGGCCGAGCACTTTGTCAGGGCCGGTTTTGGTTCCCAGTCCGGCCCTGCAAATGGCGCAGGGAGGGAGGGGAGGACGGCTCCTCTATGTGACGCCGTTTTGGCTGACTGAAGGCCGGGAGACAAGTTGGAGGACTTTGAGGGCAAAGCAGAAGGAAAAGGCATCAAGGCAACAGTAGTTCACAGAAGCAGACTGATGTACATGCAGTGTGACGTGGTGTATCTGTGATTCACTGATCATCAACCACACACTGCATGTACATCAGTCTGCTTCTGCTGGCAGAAGCACATCATTCACACCCACTGCACTCCATCACTACTAGCAGCGCCAGAATTAGCAATGAAAGTCCCGGATGTGCGCTGCTGCTTTACAAGTGTTCTGTGACGCAGTGGTGGAGTTTATTGCTGCTGTCAATGTCACTCAATGGTGCGGGTGCCGGGTGCACTCGGAGGGTTAGTACATGTGCAGGTTACACGACTGATGATGATGCTGATTCACCAAAGTCAAGATTGGCGATAAGTGCGTACGAACTGGTGCTCCCAGATAAATGGCAGGCATCAGGCCACAAATGATCTACCCCATGGATCGGGGGTATGTCCGCAAGGATTTCGGACACCTGCATGGGACTTCAAGACTGATTTTCCATGGATCGATGTGTACACTAGCATCTGGGTCACACCCAGATGCTAGTGTACACATCATCGCTGCCGTGTCGCTCCGACCTCATAGCCTACCTAGAGCCAGGCCAGCCACCACCACCTCGCTCCGCCCTGCTCACAAATCCCCTGCGCTGCCTGCGTAACTGGGCCGGGGCCTAACCTTTTGCTTTTGATTCTGGCCCGGTCGCGAATCCCCCAGACAGTGCCATGATTAGGGGATTGCATGCAAACGACTGGACAGACACTCAGGAGACTCACCTGCGGGCGGCAGACCCGGGGGCAGGCTAGAAATAATTAAATTATGGGGTGCCTCAGTCGTCTCTCAGGCTCTGAGATGCCTGCCTCCTCGACATCGTATCACCAGTCACACTCACGTTTTATTGCGCGACTCATTGAACCCCAGTGCGCATGATCACATTCACCAGGTCCACTCCAGACCCCACCCTGAGGATGCGCAGATGCAGAGAAATTCACTGCGCATGTCATGGTGCAGCCAGGTGGATTTTTAATAATCATATGATAGCCTTAATGAAATCAAGTCACGAGGAGAGACGCAGTGTACAAGTAGTCTGTCTCTCAACAGTCAGACTACTAAACTGACTCTCGTCTCACGGTGGCTCAGGTCAGGGTCCAAATCGATCCCAGCAACAAAACCGGCCCCCTGTCACAAAACCGGCCCCCACCCCATCCAGGCTACCGGGGAATTGCCCGGTGCCAGGAATTACCAGTCCGGCCCTGGTGCTCGTTACACTCATTAGTCACTGGCAGTTACCAGGATGTGGTAGCTGTTGCAGGTGGGGTGTCTCAAAGTGCGCTTCTGCATTTCTTCCACTTATTCCTCGATGCCATGCTTCTCAACATCCACCACCACAAATACACGCCCAGGAATAATGAGGAAATGCGTATTACCAAATTGCAATTTTACGGGATTGCAAAATGTTTCCGGGTCATAGGGTATATAGATGGGACACATGTACCCATATGCCCCCAGCCCATCTTGAATACCTTTTTAGGAACTGGAAAAACATGCATTCACAAATTATACAAGTGGTTTGCAATGCCCACAACATAATAACTGACATTGTATCTCAATATCCAGGGAGAACCCATGTCTTCATGTTTAGGTACATCGGAATATACAGACAACTGAAAAGTGGAGAGTTTGATGATGGTTACACATTAGATACTGATAATTAATGAAAATGCTGATTTGTATGTGCCCAATCCTCACAAAATGTATGTTGTCTCACATTTATATCTGTGTTTCAGGTGACAGTGCATATGCCCTACTACCCTGGATCCTCTCACTCTACCTCTCGCCTACCACCCAAGATGAAAGGCGATACAACACTGCACATCGTCGCACCAGGGCCGTGATAGAGGGGACATTTAGACTCTCAAAATCTCGTTTTTGCTGCCTCCATAATAGTGGGGGGGGGCCTTGGAATATATCCCAGAAACTGCTTGTAAAATTGTACCAACATGTGCCATCCTACACAATATTGCCTGCAGGAGAGGCCTACACATTGCAGTGTCTGAATCTGAATCAGAGTAGGAGGATCCTAGTCCACATGTTCAGCAGCCAACAGAGGGGAGCAAAGTAGTGGAGGGGAGAAGTCGCAGGGACCACATTGCTACACATTACTTCACAAGGTAAGGCATTCTGATATCCACAATACTGTAAACAATTCCGCCACACTTGATTGATTGCTCAAAGTAAAGCTACCTTTAATGGCAGGTGTTACCAAACAGTTGATAGACAAGCTGTCTTTACCAATAATTCTGACACCATGACCTCAACATGTAGGTTGGTTACAGCATCGACAATAAAAGGAAAAACAAATATAGCCACTTCCTGATTGGCGCCCCTCAATTATTTCTTGGGAGTGCATCCAGTATGTGAAGTCCCACCATATTGAGGTGCAGAAGTGTGGCTGCTATTGCGTCGCAGCACACGTGCATCTGTGGCAGAGATGCTGCTGACGCTGGACAACTCACTGTCAGGAGCCTTTGCACCCACACCACTTGCAATTTTTGCAGTTTGTATTGCCTCCACTGTAGCAGTTATCTGGCCAAGGCCCCTTGAGACTTCCCCATTGAAGTGGCCCATCTCCATCTGCACTGTCACAGCATGCTACAATAGTGCAGTGCTGGTCTCTGCGAGTCTTCCAATGGCCCTGGTAATGGCATCCATGCGCACAGAACAGTTCCTCTCCCTGCGGCTTTGCGTGCTCCTGTCCTCTGACATCTCAGCGCAGAGTTTTTCAGTGGCAATTGTAAGTTTGTCCATTTTTGTGTCCATGCGGGCCTGATTGTCTGCCATTTGATTGACCACTGTGCTGAACCCTTCGTAATGAACTGTTGCTTTAATTGCAATTTTCTGTTGACTATGCCCATCTGTTTGTGCTACAGGAGCTGAACCTGCAGCATTAGCGCCTCAATCCCACCATACAGTGCCTGTTGTTCGGCAGTCGCCTGAGACCCAGAAGCCTGCAACCTGTTACTGCGCCTACATGCATGCACAGTGGAGTGCTGCTGTCGGGACCTGAAGTCTGGCTGCAGGGTTGGAGTGGGTGGCTGTATGCCATCCTCACCCTCTACTGATGGTGGCTGTGGAGAGACTGTTGGAGTGGGCATGAGGTGTAGTAGGCAGACTGTCCAGCACTTCTGCTTCTTCCTCCACCATCTGTGCCTGCTCTTCACCCTCATCTATTGGGCCTTCAATGTCTTCCCCAGGTGCACCCAATTTTATAATACCTTTTAAAACGTTACATGGGGAACACATTCTCATTAGTTGTACAAACGTTTTATTCAACAAATTCCTAACAGTGACTACACTGTTTTTGTGTATGACTGTGAGTCCCATAATACACCATGTGGGCAATTTTGGACATTGAATAATCTCATACTGATATGTCTGTTTAAGTTCCTTTTACATGCATGTGGACACCAGGTCCAAGCTCAGAAATCTTGCCATAATTAAAGTTTTGCACTTACTTTGCGATAGTATAGGCGCAGACGTGTCCAGATTGGCTAATCCAATAACAGCCTCTGGCTCCAGGGTGAATTCCACCATTGCCTCCAGTGTTGTGGGTTGGGTGCAGTTGAGTGTCCTCCTCCTGCGGCATGGTACTCGTTCAGGCCTATTGAGACATTTTCCTTCATGCGTGAATGGAGGTCGTACCACCTCTTGCAAATCTCTACGACAGAGCGCTGTGCCACACCCACAGCATTTATCTTCGCTGCATCCCCTTCCATATGTTGCGCTTCTATGTCTCTGACACATTCATGGATGCCCGGCCAAACAGGAGATCTTGGTTGTTGCAACACTCCTCAGTGAGAATCGCAAGTTGCTGCTCTGAGAACTTCAATTTTCTCTTCCTTCCACCTGCGTCCTCCCCCTGCTCCTGGCTGGCCATTCCTGGTGTTGGGTGACTGGTGTTTGGGGTTCCCAGATTACTGCCTCTTCTATGCAGCTCTACATCTACTCTCTGCCTCCCTTTCTGGCTGCTAGGATCTTGCACTTCCTGTTTCAGGGGTCATCTCCCTGATCCAGAAAGCATACATGGAACTCGTTCAGGCCTATTGAGACATTTTCCTTCATGCGTGAACGGAGGTCATACCACCTCTTGCAAATCTCTTCGACAGAGCGCTGTGCAACACCCACAGAATTTATCTTTGCTGCATCCCCTTCCATATGTTGCGCTTCTATGTCTCTGACACATTCATGGATGCCCAGCCAAACAGGAGGTCTTGGTTGTTGCAACACTCCTCAGTGAGAATCGCAAGTTACTGCTCTGAGAACTTCAATGTTCTTTTCCTTCCACCTGCGTCCTCCCCCTGCTCCTGGCTGGCCATTCCTGGTGTTGGGTGATTGGTGTTTGGGGTCCCCAGTTTACTGCCTGTGCTCTGCAGCTCTACATCTACTCTCTGTCTCCTTTTCTGGCTGCTTGGATCTTGCACTTCCTGTTTCAGGGGTCATCTCCCTGATCCAGGAAGCAGACTCGCTATTTTTTCAATGCATTTACTAGTTGCGACTCCATTTGCTATTTGTGACGCAATTGGTAATTGAAAATAGTGATTTCCTAATGTGGGAAGCAAGTCGTTTCTGAGTCGCAATTTGGGCCCAGTCATCCTTTGTACATGACCTTTTACGATTTCCTAATTGTGATTCGCTAAAAATTGCAATTATAAAATTGATATTTCAACATCTGGCCCTTAGTCTATAATGTTCGACTAATCTGGAGCATAATCTCTCCCTCCTCGCAGGTGGAGGCCTGTACATTATTGTTCTTGTAAAACTAATGCAAGAATTTTTATCAGGAGGAATAATGTGTCCTGTACCTCCTTTTTCAGAGCATTAACCATGATATAAGTGACCAATTGATTTGCACAGTTCTAAAGCAACTACAGAAGTGCTCATAAATGATTCCCATGGGACTCTTGACTTTGGTTATTACATATACAATGTTACCATGTTTCAGTTTACGCTAAGCACCCGGTTTGGATGGGTGGCTTTCGTCAGAGCAAATGGGTCCCTAGACTGTTTGTGTGACATGTAGTTGATAGGTTACAGTCTAGATTAGACACACGTAATATAAAACAAAATAGTGGTTTACTCGCCTTGAAAAAAGCCAGTGGAATCTTTATGAGGGGTGAGATAGTGCACATAGAGGAAGCCAATATAAAAACAGTATCATTACACCCGAGCATACCTGCGTCATTAGACCAAATGCAGTTAATGTGAGACACTTCTTGGGAATCCGAAATATGCGATCAAGATGCTCCAAGTGGTGCAGAATTCCGCCGCTAGAATTCTTAAAAAAACACCGAAGCATCATTCAGCCACACCGGCCCTTGTGGTCCTACACCAACTGCCAGTTAAAAAAATTAATCTACTTCAAGGCTCCCTATATAGCAAACTGGGCCATTCATAGAAAAGGCCCATTTATCATTCAGTCCACGCTTATCCCCTATGCTCCACGAAGGGCTCTTCATTCCAGCAATCGGGTGCTTCTGTTGGTGCCCACGATCAAACGAGCAAGAAGAGGAGTACGCTCTTTTGCAATCCTCACCCCCAGGCTCAAAAAACGCTCCTCCGGCTTCCCTTAGAAGTTAGCAGTCGGAAGCCTGTTTCAGGAAACTGTAAAAACCTATCTGTTCTAACGTGGCTTGAGGCAATGGCTCATCACATTTTCATGGAGGGGTTGTTTTGCATCTAGCACTGCACGGCCCGTTCAGGTAGCCATGCACCTTACAAATACAACTGAATTGAAGTAAACTTCTCCTCTTTTGGGTCTAGTTATTTCAAAAGAACCAAAAATAAGTGGAATTAATATACATAATATATATTGCGAAAACAATGTTCAAAATGCAGTACTAGAACTGTAATATATTATATTTCATACCCATGTTATAAGTTTTACATTGGGGAGACCAGCCAACCGGTAAAAAATCAGATCCTGCAACATTGATCTAGGTCTCTAGGATCTCATGTAAAATCCTATGGGTACCGGTAGTCCACACTTTGAGAACCATTACCATACTGAAAATGACATTAAATGGTCTGTAATTTGGGCGGCTATGACTGATGCAAGGGGTGGGTCCACAGAACATACCCTACTGAGAATGGAAGCCACATTCTTTGAGAGATGTAGGACTGCTATTAATAGATTGAATGAGAATGATGAAATAGGGTCCTTACCCCAGGTATGAAACCCCTCCTTTTCTTTTCACAATTTGGTCTTCTTACTTTCACAAATTGCAATTCTATGTATATGTACATATAATATATTCGCTAATGTGTATGTTCTGGTGTCAGAATAGCTTTGTTTTATTAGTAGAGATCATTATATCCTTTACATTTATGTATACCTTTTTGTGATGAACCTTCAGAGATTTTTGATTGAGGAATGATTTTTCTCCATTCTTTATGGCACTGTTTGGAGTTTCTGCATGTGGTCTTATCCTATTCTGTATTCTCCATCTGTTCTCGATTGGCAGTCGTTAACCTTCTAATATGGTGGCCAGTCTAGGCCTTCTTCTGTGTCACATACAACTAGAACCCGATTTTATTAGTTTTAAGCCAGGACCTCTTAGTGTATTTCAGTTTGCATCCTAGATCTCAGCCTTGGGTGGATCAAGACATCCTTGGACCTCCCACGATGACAGTCCTGCATGTTTAAACCAAGTGACATTACGTCACACGCCTACATTTCCCAAGCACTTTGCATGTTGCTTGTGACATGGCTGATACACGATACCATTTGGCGGTCCAGCTCGTTAGCGGTCTTCTGGATTGAGGAATCCCCCTGAGCACACTGGTAGCACATCACGGTTTGTAGATTGTGATACGGCTGATATGAAAAAACATTGGGTGGTCCAGCTCGTTAGCGGTCTGCTGGATGGAGGAATCCCCTCGAATCGCGTTATTTAGTTGATGGTTTTGTTATACGCTGCAATTTCAGATTTGTTTACAACATATCTATTTACTGTGTGCTTTTGCCTTCAACACTCAGTTGAACGTCAGCCAGTCTGGCATTGTCTGAAACACTTTCGTTATAGAGATACGAGGATTAAGAGTGTGTCCCCCAGCGCATATATGGCATTAATCAGTGGTTCATAACCTGGGGTCCGAGGCCCACTTGGGGGGGGCAAGGCCTACTCAGGGGGTCCAAAATTTTATAATATTAAAACAAGTACAATAAAATGAATAAATTATATATAATTTAAGACGCAAAATTGAAAATTGTAAAATGTTTTCTATATTTGATTTTGAAATAAACGTAAATATGTCAATATTTGAGCATTTGTTAAGTGTGTACATGTTTCTGTATTCTTTTGAGGTTTGCATCATAGAAAGTTCTTCGGCTCGAGGTCCCCGGCTTCCAATAATGACTCAGTGGGGGTCCACAGAAGTTAAACGGGTAAAAACTGCTGACATAACTGGTTGGTGTTGCTGTAAAATAACTTGTAAGCACTTCTCAGTCATTCTACATTCTTTTTCTGCAAGCAGACTTTATTGAAACATTGTCAATCTTCATCCAATGTACAAAGCATAGTGCATCGCATCTCACATTGAGGGGGCCCACGCCACCCCACACTGTAGTTCTAGTAGTACAGTACAACTCCCTCCAAAAAGATAGCATCCCTCCTCCTGAGTTGCTTATGTAGTCCTAGCCAAATAAGCAGGCAAACTTGGAACACATTCTTGCAATTGGAGGAAGACCCCTTGGTCATGTAGAACAATCAAACACCTTCCTCCCCTCCCTTCCCCGAACTCTGCGGTATCCACCTCCCTCCCTCTCCTTTCTATGTGCTGCGTCGGGACGTGTGGAGTGAGGCGATAATCTGCCCAGTCAAGTGGAGTGTGCCATGTGGGTCATTACTCAACCTCACACAACTCACTTTGTGCACTGGCTGGAACAGCCATGTCCAAATGCCTTCTACAGATGGCCTCCTACAGAGTGGTCATTCTGTATTATACACATGAGGTGTGGTGAGATCCATTTGTACAGTAGCGTGTTCCCAATTAATATAGCCAGTGTTTTATTATGGTATTTATTATGGTATATGTCACCTAAGAAACACTTTTGCTCACCCAGTTATAACACACAAGGGGGACCTCTGATGACGCCCACTGTTCATCCATTGTCAAGGAATCTTAGGCATGGTCTGGTGCTTGGGGTGTACTTTCTCTGCAGGAGATTATCGCACTGGTGGAGGAGGCAACATCCACACTTTGGCAGTGGTGACATATTTAAGTACAATATTAGCAATAGCATGTTCTGTAACAAATGTAATTTGTCAATAATTTGTTTTTAAGTAACAGTTTTGATTTTATTGTGCACTGTAGTGTATGGATTGACACTTAACCTTTGTTGTTGTCCTGAGGAAGCCTGTACTCATAGGCCGAAACGCTTCAACACCTGATAATATGAGCACAACAACATACCCATAAGAATACAAAGGACATACCAATATGCAGTTGCATTAAGAGCTTTACGATCAGACACTAGAGAAATGGTTGTTGTTGCTGTGTCCAGATATTTTCATGCAGCCTGGCTCATGTGTAATCACAATGGCCGCTTGATGGATGAGTGGCAGGATCCCGCTACCATTCCATGACCATGTCATGATCTAGTATTGTAGTTCTCCAGCCCAAATGTTTAAAAAAAAATCATAATAGATAAGGGGTAGATGGTTGAGGTTTCGCGTGGCCAAGTTATCTCCCTGAAGCTCTTTACGGCTTTGGAAATGTTCTTAGAAACACTATGCTGATTTGGAAATGTTATTTGCAGTACTTTTTGTTTTATTTAGCTTTTTACTGCGCAAGCGCACTTTCACTTTTGATCAATGGCATCATAGTGCAATCATGCTTTTTAAAGTTTTGTACTTTACAGAAATGGAGTAGGTGACCAGTGATTTAGCAGATTTTAGACACCTTACAGAAGCACCTTATTGATATAGAATGAAATTGTTCCTAACTATCGTGTAGGAAAGTTTCAATTCTATTAAGGATGAGCAGGCAAGGATTATGCTTCAACTTTCTTCGATTTTATTAAAGCAGCCCTTAATAACAAGATCTGCTTCAATCTTTTTTTTTTTAAAAAGGAGCGAAGAAAAACCACATCTTTAACCTTTTTTTTAAAAAAAAGAACACAATTAAACTAAAAGTCCCATGAGACATTGGGAGAAGGCTTCCATTAAGGCCAATAGCTAGATGCTTGTAGTCCACAGGGGTAGCCAATCCAGGACCCCGATTGCATACATAGTCCTTCCTCGCCTTTGTTCACCCTCTTTCATCGCGCGAGTCAGGTCTTCGTTTCTTTCTCACTGGTCCGAATTGTTGTCTTCGAAACCTATGACCAAAGATAAGAGTTAGGGATAGATCCATACCTCGCGTATCGTCATAATGCTTTTGTCAAACTTGTTTTCATTGAGTTTTTACAGAACATCAATGAACAACCATGGTAATACATCTTATCTTTGCATTTGGATAGCGCTATCAGCCGTCTGTTACCGTGTACAGATTCTGTCCGGTATTCTGATTAGTTTCTCATGCAGTTATTTCTTCAGGTATTACCTGCAAATCTACATCACTGGTTGGTACAACAAATGGAAAGAATAACAAAATCAGAAACATATCATCTGCAGCGTCAGTCCATTCCACCTCCCCAATCCCTCCCCTTTCCTTGTGGAATGTAGATATGTATTTCTCGCTTTTGAGGATTGGGGTAGGGGTGTGTGAAGCTGAGCTATAATGAGGAGAGAGAGAGAAAGTAAATCATAGTGGGGTAAAGTTAACAGTTTGGGATGTACGGGGTCTCGGGGCTCCGGAGCAGCTAGTCTAATCTTGAGGTAGTTTTGTACGTTCGTGGTGCCTCAGATTGAAACTGAAACAGGTGCAATGCTCTAACTCTCGTGGGGCAGGTGGTTAATGGGAGACCACTGCATAGATATTTGACCAAGGGACCCCAGGCATATTCAAAGTTTTTTAATTCATCTCTATATATGTTACTCATATGTTCCATAGTGAGTGCCTGCCATATCCAAGCTTGCCATTGTGTTACGGCTGGAGAGACTTTCTTTTTCCAGGTGGCAGCTATTGCTGTTTTAGCTGCTCTCAGGCAGAGCCATATAATGGGTTGGTCGGTTTTAGTTTGGTATTTCAAGGTTGGGTCCCTCAAGCCCAGCAACATGAACTCTGAGGAATCCTGTAGAGAATAGCCTAATATCTCTTTGATTTGAGCCAGGATTTCTGACCAAAAGGGGCAAATTGACGGGCAGTCCCACCATATATGGCAGAAGTCGCCCAGAAGGTGGCAGCCCCTCCAACAAAGGTCCGAATTGTTAGGAAATATTTTTTTCAGTTTCCCAGGGTTCAGGTACCTGTCAACCATTATCTTGTTGTGGGCTTTGCGCTGACTGAGGGAGTGACAATGGCGTTTTATGCCCCTTCAGAGAGCTTGCCACCGAGTGTCTATGATATCTTGGCCTAGTGTGTGTTCCCAGAATTCCAGTTAGCGTGGGCGCCTACACGGTAGTGTGCGCAGTAATAAGGAGTATAAGAAGGAGATGGCCCCTTTCACAAAACGGCCGTGAGTCCTCTAGTCGCCCCTTCTCTCAGCTCGGGTTGTAGGACCCAGTGACGTAATTGAAGATACCGATAGTGTTTTGTGTTAGGTATGTTGAATTCCCTTTGGCAGTGTGCGAATGTTAAAATGTCTCAGTTGTGATCGTCATAATTCCTAAACATTCGTTTGCACATGAACAAGTCAGCCATAGAGTATACATTAAAATCCTACATCATCATAAACCTGTACTTATGCCCTAGGGAGGGACTCCAAAGAGAATACCTTCTTGTCGGTTGGGATAATCCTCACCTCCACGTATTTAATAGAATTGAAACTTTCCTACATGATAGTTAGGAACAATTTTCATTCTATGTCAGGACCGGAAGCTGGTTCAAAGCTTGCTCACCACCAAATTAGCCATATCCGGCACAGATAGATGCAGATGCAGAGGAGGCGTTCGACTCACTTAAGTCGCCCTTTCTATGGTCGGTGTTGCGGAAGCTTTGACTCCCCTGCGTATTTACCTCTCTAATCCGACTCCTTCACTCCTGCCCCGTGGCCAGTATCCGCGTTAATGGCTTTCTGAGTGATCCATTTTCGTTGTACAGAGGCACAATGCAGGGTTGCCCCCTCTCCTCACTCCTCTTTATACTGGCAATGGACCACCTGGTCTGGCACCTATAGGAAAGACATATCAGGCGAGGTTAACAGTTCAAAACCGGCCCACTGCTACTGTCACTCTACGCAGATGACATATTGCTTTTCCTAAAGAACCCCACTGTAAACCTGAACCCAGTAATACAGAAAATCCAACGGGTCAGCGTCTTTTCCGGGCTCCAAATCAACTGAAGTTAGTCAGAACTTTTCCCACTAACTAAATCTACTCAACAGCTCCACAGCATTTTCCCTTTGCTGTGGAGTGCTGATTCTGTCAAATACCTGGGGTCCATGTCCATTGTGACAAAGAGAAGGTCCTTCGCCTCAATTATGGCCCCGCTATTGACAAATTAACCATCCAGGTCGAGCAGTGGATCCGACTGCCGCTATCGCTGGCAAGGCGCATCGCAATAATCAAAATGATTGTCCAGCTCAAATTCCTTTATCTGTTTCTAAATGTACTTATCCCCTTAACTAACGCCTTCTTTGCCACGCTGCAGGGCTCTTCGTGAGATTGATCTGGGCTGTCCGCCAGCCAAGGGTGGTGTGGTATATTCTCACTTAGCTGTACGAGAAGGGTGAGTTTGGCGTTTCCTATGTTCATCTTTACTATGTGTTATCAGAGTGCCATATGCATATCACTGGTATCATGGGAATGCAAGGCTCCCATACAGTCAAATCTATAGGGATCTATCTGGCCCTACGTTCCTGGTGGTTTTGCTCCCACCTGGGCTACCTTTGGACACAAGGGACATCCAGCAACTCTCCACGACATGCCCCTGTTGCTGCTTGCAGGCAACCGATGGCTTCCCCCACTGCTAGACTCCACCGTCACACACACTCTCAATCAATACACAATGTATACCACAGGGGACCTTTTCCCTTGGGTTCATGTTATTTCCTGGACCGATGACTCCCGTTTCACAGACATGCACCTCTGGGCAGATTCAATTTACAGTACATGGGGCCCAGGCGGCACAGGTCCCCACATATCCCATTGCCCCCCGAAGATTTCACCCCCCTCTCCGCACTTATTGAGGATGACACTGGCGAGCATGTAGTTTCACAATTATATCGCAAGTGCCTAGACTTGCTGCCCATGGCTGACCACCGTCTCTGAGAAACCTGGTTGGAGAACCTACAACTCCCTATACCTGACAATATATGGCACTACTGCTGCACACAGACCAAACTGGTCTCCCTCAAACACAGGGACAAGTTGCTACATTTTAAATTTCTGTGCCACATATATCTGATGCCTAAACTGCTGGCCAGGATCGATTCAACCCGTTCATCGCATTGCCCCAAGTGCCACACTACTGACACTGACTTCATGCACCGGGCGTGGCAGTGTCCCCACATACTACAACAAAAAGAGGGAAGTGGGGCACTTGTAGGTCCAGCATACAAACCACAGAGAGCCTGGTTCAGAGGAAGAGGTATGCAGTTCCTATGGTAGGGGGATGGGTGGGGGTTAGAGGCTGGGTCGTAAACACCCTCACTCTAAAGTGTAGACAGGGTGTGTCCCAATTTGGGAAGTGAGACCTCACACACCCAGTTGGGTGTCATGCTTCATCATAGGGCTTGCTCTTTGTTAGGCCGGCGCTGCAATGCCTGACGGGCACCCTGTGAGGGGCTCTTTGTCGGAGATCTTTTTCCCAAGCCGTTAGGTGTGGTGCGGGTATGGTGCCTTGTGGTGTAGATGTGGACAGGGTATGTGAAATGATGGTGTGGGAAGAAATAAAATGAGGCGCCATGATGCTATGAAAACAATTTAGGGCCAGATGTAGGTAATCCTGAAATACCGAGTCCTTAATAGCGAATTTTACCGATTTGTTATTAAGAACTCTGTATTCCAGATGTACGTAATGAATCGATAGAAATTAACGATTCGGTGAAAATCGTTAATAAATAGCGATTCGGAATGAATCGGTAAAAAATAAATACCGATTCCCATTTACCGATACGTTATCACCAAATCCTTAATACCGATTCGGTAATTAGCGATTCGGTAATTTAAAAAATCGGTAATTGTGGAATCAGCCAATCCTGTGCATCCTCATTACCTACCAAACAGGAAGTGGCCACACCCATGCATCTGCACTGAACCTGGAGCTGATTGTGAGGCAGGGAGCAGAGCAGAGAAGCCAGGAGCAACTCAACTGAATTTTGCAAACAAAACTGAGCAAAATAGACAGGCAGGAGAGGGAGAAGGAGGCAGGTGAAAGAAAAAGGAAGCACAAATTCAGTGAGAGGGAGCTGGAAGTCCTTATTGAGGATGTGACCAAGGACCACAAGAAATTATTTGGCAAACAGTCCCTGCACATGCCTGAGTCACAGAAAAGGCAGATTTGGCTTGCAATTCAAGGAAAAATAAATGCCATCGGAGTCACCCAGCGCTCCATTGAGCACCTAAAAAAAAGATGGTATGATCTGAGGAAGTCTGCTAAGGCGAGGCTGGCAGAGAGGCAGAGGCAGGCCAACCGTACAGGTGGAGGGAGGAACACAGCACCTGCACCAACTGCCCTGGATCTCCTGGTCGAGTCAACCCTCCAGCCGGAGAGTGTGAGTGGGATTGGGGATGCAGACAGCTCAGCCAGAGCTGCCAACAAACAAGGTAAGATGCATTCACAGCATGCTGTGCCCCCCACTCCCTACCCCCAATCCCCAAAGAGGCATAGGGACACCCACTCCAGTACTGCAATGCATTATGGGAGATATAGTCAGAAGTAACACATGTCAGAACAGTCAGTCCACTGAACCCAAAGGCATGTGACACCAATTAGCAATTAGCAAGCAGAGGACAGTCAGTGTGATTGGGAGGCATGAAATTTATTACAATGCAAATGCTGCCAGAGAAGTGAGAAAATTTACATTCTGTCTTCACAGGCGAGCCATCTCGCAGGGCAGCAGAGGGGAGCAAAGAAAAGGCACCCAGGACAGAGAGGAGACAAGAGGAGGATGTCCAGTCGCCTGCAGGGCACACCACCCCACCACCACCACCGCTACCATCACCACTACCACCACCACCACCACCATTACCATCACCACCGCCACCATAAACGCCACCAGCACCGAGAGGCAGGAGGCATTCAGTGGCCACCCTCCAGCAGATGGAGGTGTCCGAGGAGGACAGCACAGGAGGACAACAGTCCATGGTGGCTGAGGGTGCCAACGGGGCAGGCTCACAGTCCCCCACAGAGCTCGCCCACACTCGTTCCAGACGCCGCAGGGCAAGGGCAGCTAGTCCTCCTTCTCAGTGCGAAGATGAGAGTGTGTTCGCTGGCATTGAAGGGAACATGTTGAAGGTCCAGCGCCTGCAAGGAAAAGCAATTAGGTCACTACAGCGGGAGTTGGCACAGATGAATGGCCACATGCAGCGTATTGAGAAGGGCATCTGTTCCATGATCACTACTGTGGCTGAGGGCATGAGGGACGTGTCCGAGGCTGTGAGGCTGCTGTGCAGCAAATTAGATGAGGACCGTTTGTCAAGGCGCAGGGAGAGGCTGAAACTTGACAATTACACCAAGGCGGTGAACCGCCTCTCCACTACCACCTCTCTGCTGTGCAGGCGCTCGGTGGCCATGCAGGAGGAGATGGCCCACTGCAGCCGTGATGTGGCAAGGGGGCTGGTCACAGTGACCAGTGAACTAGAAGTGCTACAAACTGACAAGGTAGCCACTACAGGTGATGGGGGTGAAAGTGAATAGGCTACTAGCCGCAGTAGCATCATGCCCCCTCCCACAGAGTCCAGGAGACGCAGTGAACGCCACAGCGCTGCCACAGGACAGACTGGCAGTGAGGACAGTGTGGCCAAGGAACGCAGCAGTGCAGCGCGTGGGCTCAGGAAGTAGAGCCAGCCTTAACATGGTTTTCCTCAAATGGGTGAGGTAACCCATTTCTTATATGGACACTGCATTTGATTTAGGCCTAACGTGAAGCACTTTAAGTTGTGGTGGTGTGCTATGATCATTAAACACCATCACTCACATACAGTAACTGGCTATGTCTCCTTACTTACTCAGAAATAGTTGCGTGTTATCTCAGCCCGTCTGTGTGCTGCTGCCACACCTGCTGCGCTGTGCTCTGGCTGTGGACAGTCCTCACCCTCGTCCTCAGAGTCAGTTAGTTCCACTGCTGTTCCTTTCTTTGTGGCAAGGTTATGCAGCATTGCACATGTTGCTATTATTTTGCAGCAGATGATGGGGCGATACTGACGTGCACCTCCACTTTTGTGGAGGCAACGGAACCTGCTTTTTAGTAGTCCAAAGGTGTGCTCCACAACGCTGCGCGTGCTTTTATGTGCCACATTGTATCTCCTCTCCCTTGGGGTGGAAGGGTTGAGGTATGGAGTTAGGATAAATGACCGCACGGCATATGCGCTGTCACCTAAATGGGAAAGGAAGTGACATTAATTCGAGTCACCAATATATTCATCCAAGGTATACATCAGGGTGTGTCACATTGATTTACCTAGCAGGTATCCTTGTCCAAATTCACCACCAGCCAGACGTGTGTAGATCCCACTGTTCCTGAATATGTAAGAGTCATGGGTATTCCCTGGAAATTTGGCCACGATGTCAGTGATGATATTGTCTGCATCACATATCACCTGCACGTTGATGGAATGCGTGGATTTGCGGTTGCGGTATATGTATTCTGTAGCAGCAGGTGGGCAGATTGGTATGTGTGTCCCATCAATGCACCCTATTACATGTGGAAACTGTGCCTTTTGGTAGAAATCCAGCTTTGTCTTCTGCAGTTCCGCCTGTGTGCTGGGGAAGCGTATGTAGTGATGCATTCTCTGCATCATGGCATCCAAGAAGGAGTTGAAGAAACGGGAAAGGTAACTCTGTGACACACCACCTGCCACAGCTATCACACCCTGGTAACTTCCTGATGCAAGTAGGTGCAGGCTACAGAGCACCTGCACATGTGTTGGTATGGCCTGCGCCCTTGGTGTCTGATGCACCAGGAATGGGTGCAGGTCCCATATCAGGTCTAGGATGGTTTGTGGGTGTAGCCTGTACCTCTCATGTATTTCTGCCTCAGTCATTTGGAACAGTGTGACACGCAGTCTGTACACACGCTCCTCCCGTCTCCAGACCCTCAGTCCTGCTGCTCGCAAACGTAGCCGCCTTGCTATAACGTAGAGGGCCGCCATTGTGTTCACACTGTTGCATTTTGGGGCTGTTTTTATGCAGTGCACCTGATTACCACCTGTTTGGAGTCAGTGGTAATTACCGAATCTTAAATTCCGATTTTTGGCAAATTCAGTATTACCTATTTTTGGTACATCGCATTTGGGATTATTTACCGATTTCTTATTTACCGATTCGGTATTTTAGTGTTTCGGTGTCTGCCAATCGCTAAATAAGGAATCGGTAACTGGTTTCCCTTATTTTTACCGATTCCTTATTAGCGATGGCGTTCGGTAATACCTACATCGCACATGGGTAAATACCGGTCGATAACGCAGGAATTTTACGAATTTCGGCGTTACCGACCGGTATTTAGCCACCTATATCTGGCCCTTAATCTGCGAGCCCACTGGTCCCAATTAAAAACAACAATGGTGTTACCCCTGGTATAATTGTAGAGGTGGCTACAAGTTAGTGGTCAACATGTTTCTCACCTTATGTGTCAGGGATCACGTGGCGATTTGTCCAGACCAAAAGGGGTAGACTACACTATCTACACAGTGGTTGGTTCGGTGATGCTCTCAGGGATGAACCAAGCACTCCAAACCTAGTATTGAGGTACCTTTTTATGAGTCAGACCGACCTACACAAATAAAATGACAAAAAGGCACAAAAACATAAGTCATAATGAATCAAATGGAAATAGATAAGGCAGCCTTGTAGAGTTGCGCTCTAGTCATCGCGCTGACGCGATGACGTAGGCGCGTGGCGGCCATTTTGGGTCTCAGTAAGTGCCGAGCCTGCGTACAGAAAAGGCGGACTCCGGCGCTCTCCCTGCGATATATACTTAGGCAAATTTCAATAAAGCGAGTTATTGTGCACCGCTATCCTGTGTGACCTGGTACTTCTTCCCCTATAACCACACCACTACAAATGGCGACAAGGACTGGGATTGGAAAAAAACGGGGAAGTCTGATGGGAGCCTGCACACAGTGAACACGTGGCCAGGAACCGGAGGAAGAGCACAAGATAACCATACAGGTACACAGGAGGGAGAGTACGGCAATGGGGAAGCCTGGGTCTCGAGCACCACCCAAGGATCCTCCAGGTCGTGATTGCACAGGAGAAACTAGAGCCACAAGCAAGAACCCAAGCAAAGGGGCACAGAAGGGGAAGGTGACACATGCGCCAGAACCTCCGCGAGAGCAACCCACATAGCTGGCAGGTTGGGGAGGGCCGTGCTCCTGTCCGACCACTGCAGAGAGTGCCACTAGCTGTTCAGACATGGACACGGGGGGGAGGCGCTCAATACATAGCGACCCCTAGGCACCTGCCGGAGAAGAAATATAACGAACAAAACAGAAGGGGAGGCCCTGGCGGAGCAGACTGAGCGAAGCAGTGGCGACGGAGCGGCGGCACACCAAAGCCCCCCGCGCCGGCAGAGACTGAGCACGCCAGGCAGCCCAAGGGGTGAAGACGAGTCACTGGAGAGAACAGTGAAAATGTGTGCCCAGCCATCCTCGCTCATGACACCAATCCCATTCCTACCCAAACCGGGAGAACCGTCGATGAAATGGGAGGACTGGAGGGAATACTTTATGAATTATGTAGAAGCCCTGGAAGATGAGGCAGGAAAAGAAGGATTTTGCTGCACAATCTGGGACCGGAAGGAATCAGAATGTTTCAGAACATCGTTCCCACGCCGAGGCAAGCGGCAGACAACGATGTTTTCCAACATGCGATAGACGACTTAAACAAACACTACAGACCAGCGGTATGCACGTCTATTGATAGATATAACCTCCAACAAAGGAAGCAAGCCGAAGGAGAGTCCATAGACGAATACATTGCGGCATTGAGGAAACTAGCCATTACATGTAAATTTGGCACGTTGCACGACGAGTTCATCAAAGACCAAATAGTCATGCACACCACCAACTCGGCGATACAGGACAAGTTGTGGGTCAACGGCGACGTGACGTTAAAGGAAGTGATAGCCATGGTAAAGAAGGCAGAGTTATCGAAGAGATGCGCAGAAGCGGCAAAAAAGGAGGCAAACCCGAGACCCATGGTGAACAAAGTCACGGAAGCTGAACCACCGGAGAAAGGCAAAGGAGCAACAGGAGACACGAGGACACAGACCAGGTGGCTGCCCAGGCCGTCTCCCGCGAAGAAACCAAGCATGGAGGGCAAGGACATGTGCTACAGATGCGGCAGTCGGTCGCACCCAGCACACGACAAGCGATGTCCAGCCTTCAAAGCAAAATGCATGTTTTGCTGAATAATCGGGCACTATGAGAAGGTATGTCGCCGCAAGCAGAAGAAAACAGCAGTCAAATATATCGCACAAGAGGAGGAGGTGGACCCAGAAAACGAGGATGATGATGACAGAGTGCTATGTATAGACGAACATGTGATGGGAATAAATTGCAACCGATCAAAGAAACCACAATGCGACCTGGTGATTGGAGGAGTACAAATACAGATGGTAGCGGATTCTGGATCCCCCTATACCATCATACAAATACAACGCAGTGTATGGGAAGAACAGTTCAAGGACCACATTGGTGACCGGTTGGAGCCCCCAGACATCCGCCCGTCACATTTACAGGTGAACCCATCCCGATGGTGGGATACCGGCGCCTGAAGTTTGAATTCAAGGAACGACAAGCCAGATGCAAGTTGTATGTGGCAGAAAAAGGTCCATCGGTCCTAGGATGGGTAGACCAAGGTGATCTAGGGATACAGCTGAATCCAAGCGGGACCACACAAGTCTTAATGACCAGCGAAGAACAACGACCGGAAGCGGGAATGCTGAAGGCAGAGTTTCCCAATGTGTTCGGGGGCAAAGTAGGAAGACTAACAAAATTCACGCACAGGATCGATCTCAAAATGGATGCCCGACCCGTGTGTCAGAAAGTGAGGAATATCCCGCTAGCCATTATAGAACAGGTGCAACAGGAACTTAATAGACTGGAAGAAAATGGCATCCTAGAACCAATAACGAGTGCAGAGTGGTTGGCTCTATTGGTGGTCGCCATGAAACCAAATGGAAAAATACGTCTATGTGTGGACCTGAGAGAGCTGAATAAAAATATCATAGTAGAAAGGTTTCCTTTGCCAAGGATAGACGAGATGCTAGCCAAAACCAAAGGAGTAAGGTGGTTCTCGACTATTGATCTCACGTCCGCCTACCACCAGATTGCACTACACCACTCATGTAGGAAGCTAACGTCCTTCATAACCCCCTTTGGTTGCTACTAGTTCCGCAGAATGCCTTTCGGGCTGGCTTCGGCGGCAGCCGTATTCCAAAAGTTAATGCACAGGCTATTTCGCAAAGTAGAAGGAGTGCAATACTTCCAAGACGACATTCTGATAATGGGCATGGACAAGGCGGACCATGACACTAAGTTGTCCACCGTCCTACAGGTCCTGGAACGCAACGGTCTCACGGCAGAATGGGAGAAGTGCAGGTTCGGGATGACGTCGGTCACGTACCTGGGGCATGTGATCAGTGACCACGGGATCACCCCCAAACTGTCCAATATCAAAGCGATATGCGATGCTCCGCCGCCCAAGTCCAAAGAAGATGTAAGGTCGTTCCTAGGCATGGCTGAATTCTATAGCAAATTCGTTCCACACTTTGCTACGAAGACACACCACTTGCGACAACTCATACGGAACAAGACCAAATTCGAGTGGACCAAGGAAACGCAAGAGGAGTTCCAGAGGATAAAAACGGACATCAGCACAGCCGTCCCACTAAGCGGATATGATCCACTAGCTGGATCAGTTCTGACAACGGATGCCAGTGAGCGTGGGCTGGGAGCAGTCCGTATGCAGGAGTCGGAAAGTGGAGAACTGTTTACCCTTAGCTTTGCATCCCGAGCACTGTCTCCCACGGAGCAAAGGTACAGCGTCATAGAAAAAGAAATGCTGGCGGTAGTATGGGCCATGGACAAGTTCCGTCAGTTCCTATGGGGAACGAGATTCCGACTGAGGACAGACCACAAGCCCTTGATCAAAGTACTCACATCATCAGGACATGCCACGGCGACGCCCCGCATCGCGAAGATGACGCTGAAGTTGTTAGACTACAGGTATGATGTGGAGCACATCCCAGGGCAAAAGAACAAAGTAGCCGACTACCTTAGCCGAGCGTCGGCCATGGAGGAAGCTCCTAAGACGTCGGAAGACGAGGACTGTAAAGTAGCATACATGGGAGATCATGAACAAGTAATAAGCAAGCACGAATGGAGGGAAGCATACGAGAAAGACACCGACATGGAAGCGGTCAAGCAATGCATCCTGAGGGGCTGGCCGGAAAAGAAGCACATGGGGGCAACGCTCAGGAAATTCTTCGAAGTAAGAGAAGAGTTGTCTGTTTGTGACCAAGGGATGTTCCTAAGGAGAGGGGATAAGGTAGTCCCCCCTAACAAGTTGATCCCACATCTTCTGACTCTCATTCACGAGGGCCACCTGGGTATTGTCAAGACAAAAATGCGAGCAAAGCAAGTGTACTGATAGCCGGCGATGGACAACCAGATAGAGAGGCATGTGCGGGAGTGTAGCCAATGTCAAAGAGCGGACAAATCCCTGAGCCTAATGCGACCACCCCTAGGGAAGTTTGACAACCCAGAGAACCCTTGGGAGGACCTAGCCATAGACATCCTGGGCCCGATACTGGACAATCAGGGCATCCAAAAATACGTGTTGGTACTTGTAGATAAATACTCCAAGTGGCCTGAGGTGGACGTGCAAGAAGATATGGATACGGACAAGATACTAAAGTTCCTAACGGCGGTATTTCTTAGGGAAGGCATTCCACGTTCCCTCCTAAGTGACAATGGGCCCCAATTCGTGTCAGACAAATGGAACACCTACATGGCAAGGAATGGCATTAGGATCAAACACACGTCTATATACCACCCCGCTGGGAATGGTCAAGCCGAAAGATTCAACCGAGTCATTATGGGGTCGGTACAGGCTGCGATTGTGAGCGAAAAAGACTGGGAAATGGAACTGAAGAGCATGTTATGGGCATATAGGATCACACCTACCGCACGGGGTATAGCCCATTTCAGATCCTAAGGGGTAGAGACCCCTTCACGAAAGATAATGTGGCTTGGAAGGAGCGTACCATCACGAGCAAGTGGTCTCCTGCAGTAGTACGCCACAATCTAGAGAAAGCCCAAAAGATTTATGCAGAACACTACAACAAAAGGAAAAATGTCAAAGAGACGGAACTAGAGAAAGGAGAGTGGGTTCGCGTCAAACTGGCCCAGTTACGAAGGAAGGGGGACAGCAAATTCAGTGCACCGATGCAGGTGGAAGAAGTTTACAACAGGTCAGCCCTACTCAGTGACGGGAAGGTGTGGTCGCAGGACCGAATGTCCAAGTGCAACAAGATCGTGCAATGGAACGGAAGGGAAAGAGGACAGTTGATACAGTTCCGGTCTCAAGGGACAGAGACTATACCGGCGGACAATAACACATGCAACCCAGGAGAAAGTGGAGGAGATGCAGAAGTACATGATGATGAAGGACGGGGTAACGCAGAACTTCGGGGAAGCGTTGGTGGAACTCCCAGTAAAGGAGTTCTCCAAAACACCGATGGTGGAGATGCGAGAACCTCCCAAGAGGGTGCCGGTTCCCCCACATGCACCCCGGTGAGATGTACTCGGATGGGAAGAACGGTGGTGAGACCTGCAAGGTTTAGTGACTTTGAGATGGGAGACGGAAGGCAGTATGCACGCAAGTAAATTGTTTTGTTGTTTGTGTTACAGGAAAAAAGGGAGATATGTAGAGTTGCGCTCTAGTCGTGGCGCTGACGCGATGACGTAGGCGCGTGGCGGCCATTTTGGGTCTCAGTAAGTGCCGAGCCCACGTACAGAAAAGGCGGACTCCGGCGCTCTCCCTGCGATATATACTTAGGCAAATATCAATAAAGCGAGTTATTGTGCACCGCTATCCTGTGTGACCTGGTACTTCTTCCCCTATAACCACACCACTACAAGCCTCTTAAAGTAAATACATGACAAGTTTCATGCATGGGTGGTTATTGCAACTCAAACTGTGTTTAGCTAAGTAACAACAAAAGAGCAAAACGTGACAAAAGTGACACACAAGAAGGCACTGAGGTGAGGGTGGTGGAAAACCAACCACCGTCTAATTATTACAGCTTAAAACTCACCCAATGTGGGTGGTAATTAGACTCCGTCGAGTTACAGGCAGAGGGTGTACGTTACAATAGTTAACGTCCTAATGGTTGAAAAGCAAAGAGAAATTTTTCCAAAGTAGTAAATAACAAGAGAGACGAGTAATAATGGACGTGCACCACACAAGTGCTGAGGGGCGTCCACAGATCAGGAATAATACTTACAGTTCAGCCTAAAGGCATTGCCGGGAACCTACCCCTCCCACCGCATGCTTGGAAGAGTAAGGGGGATGTGTGCAGGTCCAGCATATGTACCCGGCGAGCTGCTGGATCCAACGCGAGTAACGGAAGGGGCACGGTCACATGTGAAAGGGTGTGTGGGGCGACACAAGAGTACTCGTAGGGTAAACATGGGCACCATCTTAGGTGAGGAATCGTGGTCAAGGAGACTGTAGATATTCCTCTGTGAATAGGAGGCAGCAACAGGGTAGAGGCAGGTTATTATCAACCAATAGGATAGCGACATAGAGTCACATACAAGGTGGGTGGATTCCGCATGTACTGGCATGCACTAAGAATTAAAAATTCAACCGGTAAAAGTATGACCAGTACCAGTAATGAATCAAGGTGTGTTTGTGATCAGTAACGGTGGGAAAAGGTGTAAAGCCACGCAGTGACGATGTAGCAGCATAACAGTCACTCCGGGCACTTGGAGAAAATGCTGCATGTACCGGCATATGCTAAAAATTGAAATTACACTGAACAATGTATTGTCAACACCTCAAAAACAGTGAGAGCCCAGCTGGTAATCACTCCTGACTGATATGGACATCAGAAAGTTTAGTGAGGGTGAGGCGGGCGGAATGTGTCAATAGATCGCCTATCAAATACAGAGAGGTGAAACATTAAATTTGAAGGGACCCGGACAGCTCTGGACGTCTACATCACTCAGGAAGTGCTCATTACGGGGACCCTCAATGTCGCAGTATGGTGGGATAACATAACCTAGCAGCTGTGTACGGGGAAGGTTATCTATTGTGCTCACTCCATGGGATATCTTTGTTGAGTCCATTTCTGTCGTAAGACAGGTGGAAAATCCAGCGGTGTTCTTTCCTGAAAAGTGCCTGCTTATTCAGATGTGAGTGTGCCTCTCTAATGGTCCATCTCAGGCTGTCTGGAGAGTGGCCTTTTTCAGCAAAGTGCTAGCAGAGTTTGGTCTGATGCTTCTGGCAACTGATGTTGCTAGGTGTTCCATAACTCTATTTTTTGTCATTTTTGTGGTCATGCCAACATAACGCAAGTCGCAAGGACAAGTGATGGTGTAAATACACCAGCTACTGGACTGACCTCAGATAGTCGATATAACGATAGCCCCTCTGCTGGCGTTGCTGGGGTATGTCTGCCGTGTTCCAAAAGGAGTCCGAAGGTTTCCTGCAATTGCACTCCTATTCACAAAACATGAGGCGACGATACACTGCGGGGGGCGGTACACGGCAACCCACCGTGGAGAGCTGGCTCAGAAGTCTTTTCTTCTGTGACACTAATAGTGAACTATACACACAGATGCAACCACCCACATCCTGCCCCGTGATATACGGGAGCCACTACGCATATATTTACTCCCCTCCAATGCGACTGATGATGACTAGGGGCGAGGGGGACAAGACCCTGCTGTACAAAGGTGCAGGATGCTTCACGTACCCCACTTCTCCTAGGCCGGGAATCAAACGCAGCACCTACACACTCCAATAAGCAGGCAGGCACTCCTAAACTACAGATCGTCTCTTGCAGATAAAACATGGATCATACCGCATGTTCACGATGTATTTCTTACCACTTCATTGCATTGATAAAGTGGCTTGAGCTTCACTGTACTTGCTATTCTTTCGATCACTCGATATGTGTAATGTGCACGTTTTGTTGTTAAAATCATAAATAAAGTTTTAAAAAACTCTGTCACAATAAGATGAATTATAGTAGAGCGGGAGATAAGCCTAAGTGCACCTTACCCAGTGTTGTTTTTTCATGTAGTGTGGAAAAGTCCCCAGTATCCAACTGGCTAAGTCCTTTCTCCTTGTTCTGATCCCTACAGTCAAGAATGGAATGGTTGAAGAATGTGACAGACATGAGCAACATTAGAATAGAGCTCTAGCCTGTTGCCCACAAAGTCCCACAGAGATGGTGGCATAAGCAATGAGAGCTGGCCAACCCCGATACTGTTGTAGCTGTCACAGGGAAATGACAGAGGAGATCTGACTGGCTGCTTGTACTTACCAATAGGAGCCTGATAGGAGCTATTGGGCTGTGAAGAATGCTGCTGACTGTGCCTTTGAGTGAGCCCGGTGACACTCAGGTGTCAGACGATAGCCTGCCAAAGATCTGCAAATTATGTGAATTACAGAAGGAGGAGTGCCCACCAGTGCTCCAAAGGTTAGTACGGGGCTTAGCCCAACATGGTGAACGTGACCTAGGGCAGAGTTGAGTGACAACAGACTGGAGATGTTCAGCCCCCTGTGAAGCATAGGAATATTAGAGGACAGTTGTCAGTAGAAGCGGCTCAAACCTTCAGTCAAAGTGGAGAGGGTTGGCTAGTGCAGCACCCTGGGCCACGTAAAAGATATGAAGAAGACTGGTGGGCACCGCAGGGTCACAGGGCAAGAGGCAGGTGTGAGAAACTGGGTTGTTGGTTGACTGGGGTGTGAGCCCTGGTCAAGCAACAATCATAGTCCCTTGCAGGGTGAACCACAAAAAGACACTAATTTAACCTGTACTTAACTCTGGGTAACTTAGCACAAAAGGCAAACAGTCTTAACTTAGAGGCAATGTGTAAAGCTTTTATGCAGCACACAAAGTTCAAAGTGCCACTTGCGGATTTCTAGTCACGTGAGATAGGGTCAAAACAAAAAATATGGCTGACTGCGATACAGCGTGGTTCTGATACAAGAAGTGGATTGGGTCTGATCAACGCTTACTTTCAAACTTAGAAGAAATTATGAGAAAAAGTCTCTGAGAAGGTAAAGTTCTGCGGGGCAAGGCTGCAGAAGGTGTCCAAGGAGGGAGGGTCGTCATCGGATAGCCTTGGGTCAAAGCCATGGTGAAGAGTTTTTAGTAGGGGCTCAATCCATTTTTTAAGCAAGTTTATATGATACAGAAAACTAGGATATCTGTCTCGAGCTCCGCTATATGCTTGACAAGTTCCCTTTTATGGCCGACCATCTAATCTAGGGCTCTGCCCTTCATTACTGCACCGAATGCACCCCACAGAATTTGGTCCGATGAGAACGATCCTACATTCTCCTTAAGGTACAAAACAGTTTCCTTGATTAGCGTCTTTTTCATATGCGGTACCTTAAGGGCACAGGGGCTTATGGTGAGAGTCTTACGTTGCGGGGACGAGCCAATGGTTATAGTGGTGAGGATAGGTGAGTGGTCCGAAATACCGCGTGCAAGACAGGGGGATTCGGAGAACTCATGGATGTCTAGTGCGTGGGTGAACATGTGATCGATACGTGATTGACTGTTGTGGGCCCCAGAGTGGAAAGTAAATTGTACGGTGGTGGGGTTAAGTTGCCGCCAGACATCAACAAGGCCCATGGCGGACAGGAACTCGGTGAGCTGAGATCCCCCGAGGGGTTTTCTGCGTGGCGGGAGGCGATCCCTGGCACCATCTATCGCGAGGTTAAAGTCTCCTCCTAGCACCAATAGGCCAAGCGGGAGGTAGAGGAGGAGTGTTCCCATGTCCTGCAACGCTAGGTGCTTTAGTCCAGGGGGGGGCATATACTGATATGACATTTAGTGTCTTCCCCTCCCACGTGCCGGTGAGCGCTAGGTTTTCTGCCTTTATCATTGGTCCAGGTCTTATGTATTATGTACGGGCAGCCTCTGCGTAGAAGTATCCCCGTCCCACGTGAACCGGATGTAAACCCCTCATGTGCAACCAAACTATATCCCCACCTATTTAGGGCTCCGCAAGAGTTCCCAATAAGGTGCGTTTCCTGAAGAAGGACTTTGTCTGGTGTTTGCCTCCTTAGGTATTGGAGGACTATCTCCCGTTTGATTTTGTACCCAAGGCCGTTAACGTTCTACATGAGGAACCTAAAATCTACTTGTGGTCCCATTTGCATGTGGACATCTTATTTAAGTGGGATCGGAGCGAGGGGAACATGTTTAGGATTGGACTTTGGTGACACCATGGATAGAAGGGTGTGCGGTATGTCCGTGTGGGAGTCCATTCGGTTCCAGCAGTTGCGGGCATCCCAGGGAAGATTTGGATTAGCGTCCCTAGTGACCCCGACCTCATTGTAACATGAGCAGAAATTGTGACCTGTAGTGCTGTAAAAAGGAAATATTGCTGCATAACATAAACAATACCCAACAACAAACCTCCCTCCCCCCAAAAATAACATAAACCTCCCACCCCATCAACTTCACCCCTCTCCCCGCACCCTGCCTCCCTGCATGACCGGCTATAAACCTCCCGCCTCCCCCAACCTGCAGAGTGCCTATCGCCCACCCGAAAAATTGGGGGGCCGATTCACAGAACTAACTTAATACAAAATCCTAAACGTACTACTTTTGGTATTCACAGAAGTTAGGATTTTGTCTTAAGTTTGTCTTAAGACAAACTTAGGACAGACTTAAGACAGACTTAAGACAAACTTAAGACAAACTTAAGACAGACTTAAGACAGACTTAAGACAGACTTAAGACAGACTTAAGACAGACTTAAGACAAACTTAAGGCAAACTTAAGACAAAATCCTAACTTAAGTCTGTCTTAAGTCTGTCTTAAGTCTGTCTTAAGTCAGTCTTAAGTTTGTCTTAAGTCTGTCTTAAGTCTGTCTTAAGTCTGTCTTAAGTTTGTCTTAAGACTAACTTAAGACAAAATCCTAACTTCTGTGAATACCAAAAGTAGTAAGTTTAGGATTTTGTCTTAAGTTAGTTCTGTGAATCGGGCCCTGGGTACGTGAACTGTCCCACTCCCTTAAGCAAAGATACGTATTTCACAGTAAACCCGAGCATGAATGTCCGTAAAGAAGGTTGATATAATTCTCATCATGCACAGGTGAAGGCTATTCTTGATACCCCCTTTCCTTCAACAAAAAAAGAAGTTAGGGCCTTCTTAGGACTGTCGGGGTACTACAGACGATTTATACCGCAATATTCAGAGATAGCAGGACCCCTCACGGACCTGCTGAAGAAGGATTCGAAACCCAAGCATGTCTTATCCCCTTCCCCTGCTGCTAGGGAATCATTTCAACCCCCTAAAACTGCTATTACCACTATCCCGGCCTCCCCCAATTTCAATAACCCTTTCATTCTACAGACGGATGCATCCAAAATCGGACTGGGTACTGTTCTTTCCCAGCTCTCTCCAGAGGGCCTTGAACGACCCATTCTGTTTATCAGTCAGAAGTTATTTTTCGAGGGAAAGAAAATATCCAGTGATAGAGAAGGAATGTCTTGCCATCAAGTGGGCTATCGAGAAACTACGATACTATCTCAAAGGTAGACAGTTCACTTTTTAAACTGACCACGCTCTGTTGTTATGGATGAGCCGGAATAAGGGACACAACCCTCGTGTCCTCTGCTGGTTTCTGTCCTTGCAACCCTTTACCTTTGTGGTTAAACATCAGAAGGGGACTGATAACGGGAATGCAGACTTTCTTTCCCAAATCTTTCCCGAATCCCTGGTTTCCCCAATCGGAGAAAATCTTAGGTGGGGATTTGACACGAAGACGTCACATCGGGTATAGAAGAGAAGGAGGACAATGACATGGAGAGCTGGTGCGTTTCTCATCACGCAGACCATCTTCTGTTTTTGCAGCCCGTAGCTGTGGTAAGTTCACTTACTGGACCAGCACTCTTCTGGGCAATACCATTGGTCTCTGACAATGATCTAATCCTTTCAGATTATGAGTAGTTTCTTAAATCTCTCAAAAACATGTTTGAATGGCCAGATTTTGAATACTTTGCAGAACAAGCTATTTGTGATATTCAGCATGGGGTCTCTGGTGTTTTACCCTGCATCCTGTCCTTTAATAAAGGGTGATAGATGGATAGTCATCAAATTACCTTTGTAGGATCTTTGAAAAAGAAACCTTCCTTTTTATTTTTGATTACCATAAAACTTTAGTGACCAGGTGCAGAATAAATTGTGGTACTCTTCTTGTTGGATTCTGGGCCAGCAGATTCTATATCGGCAAAGACTGGATTTTTCATATGAAAGTTCCACTGTTCCTTAAGGAAAGACCAGAATTAGTTCAATCTGGAGATTGTTCTCCTCTGGTCTATAGTTTGGTAGAAGAAAGGACAGTGCCTCTACAAATAACTTTTTGAAGTCATAGAGAAATAGTGTCTTTTGAAGCCATCAAATCACCTAATCATATAGTTACCTTTGGCATGCCCTATTGTGCCCATCAGAATCTCTGCATTAATTAAGCAACCAAAACTGTTTCATTGTCTTCTAGGTATTGCAATGAAGACCCTCGGTCTAGGTCCACTCTCTTCCCGCAGCTCTGCTGTGCCGTCTGTTGCCTCGAGACACCGACCTCCTCCTTGGGAGATTTGAGGCTGCTGCCCGCTCCTGCGCCTGCTGCCCACTCCAACTGGGACCAGACTGCCTGCAACCACCGTAACCTTTCTCAGCCATTTTTTTTCTTAATTTTTTCCCTGGTGTGCCACTGTTATTGTGCCCATCTATGTCTTGCTCTAATTCTACCACTGTTTTTATTTTCTTGTGCCTGTCTGTTCCTTTCGCCGCTGCTGCCCCTGCGGCCCCTCCCCCCCAGAACTCCCCTCCAGAATTCCCCCGGAGTTCCCCCCCGGAATTCCCCAGCTCCAGCCTCTCCTCCCTCCCACCTCCCCTACTTAATGGCGGCCGCTACGCGGTTGCGCTGCGGATGCGCGCAGCGGGCACTCTGCCGGCGTGCCACAGGCATGCCAAAGGCAAGCCCGTCTGCGCCCGTCAGCGACCCGATCGTGGCCAGCGCCAGGAACCCTGGACCTCCCACTACCCATCGCTACGACACCACCACCCTCCTCGCACCCAACCCTGGAAGACTTAGAGAATGCCAACAGGCCTCACCGAACACAATCCACGGCCAGTTCTCCTGCCTCCACTGCCGCCAGCCCCTCACCCCCACCCCGGCCTCCAACACCAACACCGGCGACACCCTAAAATGCATCCTCAACGTGCGCTCCATACACAAACCTGTCATGGCAATCTAGAACCTACTCGACTCTCTCTCGCCCGATATTGCCTTCTTCACAGAGACCTGGACCAACACATCCTCTGGCCCGGACATCAGCACCGCCATCCCAGACGGATACAAGATCCAGAGGAAAGACCGCCCCAACCACCCAGGAGGGGGGCTCGCCATCACTCACAAAAGCACCCTCCGCTTCACCACCTCCAGCGAAACCTTCCCCTTTGCCGAACAACTGCACTACCAGATCCAGACCACCCCATATCCACAGTCCGAGGTACCCTCGTCTACAGACCCCCCAACCCCCGAACACCCTTCGCCACCACCATCACCGACTTCATAGCAGCCCACGCTATCGCCTCAACAAACTACATACTCATTGGAGACCTGAACTTCCACCTCGACAACCCCAGCCACTCCAACTCCACTATCCTTCGTGACAACCTCGCCAGCATAGGACTTAAACAACTTGTCAACAGACTGACCCACAGAGCAGGACACACCCTGGACCCCATCTTTGCGGCAGGAAACAGCGTCCAATTCAGCCACACAACGCAGCTGCCATGGACCGGCCACCACTGCGTACACTTTGCCATCAACAAACCCAAGGCACCCAAACCAGCCTGTGACGGGGCAGGGGCGGCAGAGACGACAAACAAGAGAATGTAGGTTGGTCGAGTACTTTATTCTCAACCTATTATATGGTTCGGTACAAGAACGGGGTGTCTAGCTCTTCAAGTGAGGGACTGTCTGGTCGATGCACAGGCGTCACGTTCCTGTTCGTTTCAGGTCAGATGCTGTGGATTCTCCTCTCTTGTTCTCCTCCGAATCTTCCCTCCGCCGTATAGAACAAAAAGAGACGAAAAGTGCTGGTTAGGACGGGGGACTGGAGCGCCGTGACACACGTAGGGGCCGGGAGTGAGGGAAACCAAGTGCGTTCAGTGCTCTCACTCTCTCTTGTGACTGTGAAGGGGGGTGCACGTGTGAGGCGAGAGTAGGGGAGGGTACTGGATGCGGTCTCGACGTTACGGGTCTGGGTTTAACAATGGCGGTGTGCTGGCTTTCCCCAACCAACCCGCTACCCTTCCACGTACCTGCTCGAGCCACGCTCCTCCCCTGGGAACGTGGCCGGGCGACTCGCGGTACCGTTGGCCTCCTGGCTTGTCGTCTTCCTCCGGTCTCGCTTCCTCCGTACTGCTACCTCCGCTTCTCCGCTCTCGAATCGTCCTCCACACTGAATCACCTTCCGCCTCCTGGGAAACGCCGTCCGTCCTCTTCCGGGATCTTACCGCTTTTGTGTAGCCTAGTAACGTGACGTCATCGGTGGGAGTGGCCTCGTCATTCTGAAAGGCGAAGTTAAAGGAGCCCTGACCAGTTCCCACGGGCCAGTCCTGCGTGTAATAAGGAAATGCCTTCTCCAGTGGTCCTGTCACCTCGGGTTGCTGCAGGGGGAGAGAAGGGGTCAACGAGACATCTGGTGTACCACAGTTCTGCTTACAGGAGGGCGGGCCTACAGTATCACACGCCCTGTCACACTCCTCCCCCCCTGGATTCTCCCGTTCGGGGAGAGGGAAGACCCTCGAGAGGAAATCCGCGTTACCATTATCCCTGCCCTTCCTATGTCTGATGGTGAAGGCATATGGCTGCAAGGAGAGGAACCATCGTAGGATTCTGGGGTTTTGGCTCCTATGTTTATACATCCACTGCAGGGGTGCGTGGTCAGTATATAAGATAAATGGTTTGCCTTCCAGGTAATATTGAAGCTTTTCTATGGCCCATTTTATGGCTAGGCACTCTCTCTCTCAATAGTTGGGTACTTGGCTTCCCTCGGGAATAGTTTTCGGCTAACAAATAGAATGGGGTGTTCCAGCCCATCCCCCCCCTCCTGAGACAACACCGCTCCTAGGCCCATGTCCGAGGCGTCTGTGGCCAAGATAAAGGGCTTGGAGAAGTTCGGGGATAACAACACCGGTTGGCTTGTGATGATGTCTTTCAAATCTGAGAAGGCGCGCAGGGCACTGGGACTGGGCTGCAGGAATTCCCTTTGTTTACTCCCCTTGCGCAGCAGATCTGTAAGAGGGGCAGCGGTGTCTGCAAAGTTGGGGATGAATCTCCGATAATATCCGATCAGGCCTAGGAATGCCCTCAGTTCTTTTTTTGTGCAAGGAAAGGGGGTAGCCTGTATAGCTCGGACTTTGGAGGTTTGTGGGGTGATAGAGCCCTCCCCCAAGACAAAGCCGAGGTAATTGACCCTCGTAAACGCCGCTCTGGATTTCTTGGCGTTTATGTGCAGTCCCGCTTCTTGCAGGGCGGTGAGGATCGTTTTCAGATGCCCCAGATGTTCCTCCCACGTGTCACTGTATATGACGATGTCGTCCAAGTAAGCTGAGCTGAATGACGGGAAGGGTTGTAGGATCGCATTCATGAGTCTTTGAAAAGTGGCCGGGGCCCCATGCAGGCCAAACGGAAGCACGGTAAACTCGAATAATCCTTCGTCCGTGATGAAGGCCGTTTTCTTTTTATCGGCTTCCCTGAGGGGCACCTGCCAATAGCCCTTTGTCAGGTCTAGTGTTGTTATGAAGGCGGCTTCTCCGAGTCTTTCAATCAGCTCGTCTACGCGCGGTATGGGATAGGCGTCGAATGTAGAGATGGCATTTAGTGCACGAAAGTCCATGCAGAACCGTCGAGAACCGTCTGGTTTCGGTACCATGACAATCGGCGAGGCCCAGTCACTATTCGAGGGCCGAATCACCCCAAGGTCCAACATCTCTCTGACCTCCTTTTTGATGGCCTCTCTCCGTGCTGCCGGTATGCGGTACGGTTTCAGCTTCACCTTCTGTCCCGTCGGGGTCTCAATGTGATGTTCCACTAACGATGTTCTCCCGGGTCTATTTGAAAAGATCTCATGAAAGGGACGGAGAACAGCGCGTAACTGTTGCTGTCGGTCTCGTGGAAGTTCTTCACATATGACCAGTTCGTTCAGGGTGGAGGGTTCCTTATGGGGTTGAGGTAGAAGCAAGTGGGCACTTGTTGGGGGAGGCCCTATCCACTTCTTCAATAAGTTTATGTGGTATGTTTGGGTTTTTGACGATGAGAGACGTAATCGGTAGGTGGTATCTCCGATCGTACCAACCACCTCGTAAGGTCCCTTCCATTCACTCCTTTCTTTGCTGGCACAGGCCGGGAGCATGATCAAAGCCCAATCGCCGACCGCTAAGGTCCGGAGTTTTTTTCCTTTGTCATAGCATCGTTTTTGTTTCTGTCTTTGCATCTCCAAATGGGTGTAGGCCAAGTTCCGTAGTTTACCCATTTTGGACCGGAGTTGTTGTGTGTAGTCTAGGAGAGCTCTTTGTTCGTGTTCGCCTTCCATCTCCCACGCATCCTTGGTCATTTCCAGCAGGGATCTCGGATGTCTGCCATACAGAAGTTCGAAGGATGAGCATCCCAAACTGCTCTGTTTCTGTGCTCTCAAGACGTAGAGGGCTAAGGGGAGGAGACGATCCCACTCGGGTCCTTCCGCGGACAACATCTTCTTTAGGGTGGTTTTCAGAGATTGGTTATAGCGTTCGACGAGCCCGTCCGTCTGCGGGTGGTACACCGATGTCCGTAGATGTTTTATATCTAGGGTTTTACAGACCTCCTGCATCAATTTCGAAGTGAACGGGGTACCTTGGTCCGTTAATATCTCCTTCGGGAATCCAACCCGGGAGCATAGCTCAATCAACCTTTCCGCTATGTTAGCTGTTGTGGGTGCTCTGAGGGGAAACGCCTCGATAAATCTGGTGGCGTAATCAACCAGCACCAGCGCATATACATTGCCTTTAGATGAACGGGGTAGCGGTCCGATCAAATCCATGCCAATTCTATCGAAGGGATGTCCTATGATAGGTAACGGGACCAGTGGTGCTGCTGGGGGGCGATGGAGGTTCCTTCTCTGGCATATTTCACACGTCGTACAATAGTCCTTCACCTGTTTATAGATCCCGGGCCAGTAGAAATACCGCAGTATACTGTCCGTGGTTTTCTCGGTCCCACTGTGTCCGGCTGTGAGATGGGTGTGGGCGAAGAAGAGTACCTGGTCTCGGAAAGAGAGAGGCACCACTAACTGGGGGTCCCCACCCTCAACCCCCTCCCGGTATAGGAGATCCTTGGATATGATAAACCTGGGATATCTCGGGGTGTCTAGGCTCTGGGACATGTGTGCACTCTCCCAAGCGTTCAATAAAGTGGAGTCATTGGCTTGTGCAAAACGAAAACTGCGGTCCGTGACCCATGGCTCAGGGGAGATAAGGGTTGTCTCTATCCTAGGAGCTGTTGTGGTGGCTATTGATCTATGGAAGAGAGCCAAGAATTCCGGGTTATCTACCCCCAAAATCACATCCTCCGGCAGAGAGTCAACCACCCCAACTCGTACGGTGCATGGCTTTTTGTCCTGGGGTTTTATTGTGACCTGAGCAAGCGGGTAGGGCTTAACGTCCCCATGAACGCATTTTATGTGTACCAGAACGTCCCGGACATATTGGTGTGGATGTATCAGTTTTTTCTGGACCACCGACTGTCGGCAACCCGAATCTAAGAGGGCCTTTACACTTTTACCATTCAGGGACACACTCACATAAAACGAGGGACCTGTTTCAGCCGCATACATTATGGTCTTAGGGAGATACCCAACCTCCATGGGCTCCTTGGTCGCTCGTTTCTTGGGACACAGGCGAGCTATATGGCCCCACTCCCCACAGTCGAAGCACTGCGGGCCTCGAAGAGGTGTTCCCTCGAATCTTAGGGGCCTAGGTTTTGGATTGTCTGTTACTGGTTTCTTTCTCTCGGGCTTGACGGGGGTTTGTATCCTTGTCCCCTTCTCGTTGTCCCACCCTGTGACCTTAGGTTGTGCACGGGCATAATTAGCAGCCATTTCGATGGCTTGTTCCAAGGTCAACCCCTGGTGCTGTTTGAGCCACCTCTGAGAGGCGTACGGCAAGGCCTCCATAAACTGTTCTAAGTATATCTTAGTCATTACTTCCTCCGTCGTGCTGGTGGCCGGCCTTAGCCACTTGTCCGCAGCAAACTTTAATCGGAAGAACAAAGTTTTGGGGTTCTCGCCTGGTATACCCCTCTCTTTTCTGAAGCGGAGCCTGTATGCCTCTCCATCGAGCCCTAAATGGTCCAGGATAACCTCTTTTATGGTTGGATAGGGCGTGGTGCCCATGGGGTTGGCCACCTGATATGCAAATTGTGCCTCCCCCGACAGGAGCGGCGCCAAAAAGAATGGCCACTTGTCCTCCGGCCATCCCATCGCTCTGGCAGCCCTCTCAAAGTTCATCAAGAACATGTCCGGGTCCTCCCCCGGCGTATATTTCTGTAAGGCCAGTCCTGAGGGGTGAGGAGCGGGAAGGGGTCGCGCCTCCGGGGATGTTTGTACTAATGCGACCGGAGGGTTTTTCTGCAGACTCTCCATGTGGGCCGCGATAGTATTTTGGAATATGTCCCGGTCGGCTTGCGCTGACGTCATCTGCCTCTGCACTGCCCATTCCAACTTTTCCTGTCCTTTTACGAGATGTTGAATGAGGGCGTCCATCTTGTCGTACAGACGGACTCGATCCCACTTCTGACACCAGTGTGACGGGGCAGGGGCGGCAGAGACGACAAACAAGAGAATGTAGGTTGGTCGAGTACTTTATTCTCAACCTATTATATGGTTCGGTACAAGAACGGGGTGTCTAGCTCTTCAAGTGAGGGACTGTCTGGTCGATGCACAGGCGTCACGTTCCTGTTCGTTTCAGGTCAGATGCTGTGGATTCTCCTCTCTTGTTCTCCTCCGAATCTTCCCTCCGCCGTATAGAACAAAAAGAGACGAAAAGTGCTGGTTAGGACGGGGGACTGGAGCGCCGTGACACACGTAGGGGCCGGGAGTGAGGGAAACCAAGTGCGTTCAGTGCTCTCACTCTCTCTTGTGACTGTGAAGGGGGGTGCACGTGTGAGGCGAGAATAGGGGAGGGTACTGGATGCGGTCTCGACGTTACGGGTCTGGGTTTAACAATGGCGGTGTGCTGGCTTTCCCCAACCAACCCGCTACCCTTCCACGTACCTGCTCGAGCCACGCTCCTCCCCTGGGAACGTGGCCGGGCGACTCGCGGTACCGTTGGCCTCCTGGCTTGTCGTCTTCCTCCGGTCTCGCTTCCTCCGTACTGCTACCTCCGCTTCTCCGCTCTCGAATCGTCCTCCACACTGAATCACCTTCCGCCTCCTGGGAAACGCCGTCCGTCCTCTTCCGGGATCTTACCGCTTTTGTGTAGCCTAGTAACGTGACGTCATCGGTGGGAGTGGCCTCGTCATTCTGAAAGGCGAAGTTAAAGGAGCCCTGACCAGTTCCCACGGGCCAGTCCTGCGTGTAATAAGGAAATGCCTTCTCCAGTGGTCCTGTCACCTCGGGTTGCTGCAGGGGGAGAGAAGGGGTCAACGAGACATCTGGTGTACCACAGTTCTGCTTACAGGAGGGCGGGCCTACAGTATCACACGCCCTGTCACACAGCCCCACACCCACCACGAAGGAACTGGAGCAAGGTTACTGACGAGCAACTTAACTCCACCCTCACCCGAGACAACCACACCTGGTCACCCAACGCAAACGACACAGCCAGAGAACTCCACGCCTGGATCTTCAACTGCGCAGACGAGCCTGCCCGCTATGCAGCCCCAACAGACAACCCCCCAGGAAAGCCACCTGGTTCACCACCGCTCTCCACGAAGCCAGACGCACCTGCAGACACCTGGAGAAGACCTGGAGAAACACCAAGATCACCGAAAATCATACCACCTACAAGGACGCCATGACAGACTACCACAACCAGATCCGAGCCACCAAGAGGAACTCCATCCACAACAAAATCCTGGCCAACTCCACCAACTCCAAGGAACTTTTCAGTGTCAAACAAGAATTCACCAACCCACGCAGCAAAGCCACAGACATCACCCCATCCCAAGACCTCTGCGAAAAGCTTGGAACCTATTTCCACCTCAAGATCAAAAACCTCTACGACAACGTCATCAACCATCCACGAGGTGCCACAGACAGCCCCCCGCCCTCCAGAAACACCAGCCAGCCCACCATCTCCTACTGGACACCGATCACGGCTGAAGACACAGCCTTGACCATGAAAAGCATCCACTCGGGGCCCCCACCGACCCCTGACCCCTCACACCTACCACAGAGCCGCGGCCGCCATCACACCCGAACTACAATGCACCATCATCACCACATTCAAAACAGGCCCATTCCCAGATGACTGAAAGTGTGCAGAAGTCAGACCCCTGCTCAAGAAGCCCACAGATGACCCCACCGACCTCAAGAACTATTGGCCCATCTCGTTCCTCCCCTACGCAGCCAAAGCTGCAGAGAAAACAGTCAACTGGAAACTGACATGATTCATTGAAGAGAACGCCGTCCTTGACCTGGCCCAATCCGGATTCCAAAGCAACCACAGCACAGAGACCGCCCTACTCACCTCTACAGACAACATCCGCACCCTCCTGGACCAAGGCCACTCCGCAGCCCTTATCCTACTCGACCTATCAGGGCCTTTGACACCGTCTCCCACCGCACACTAGTCGCCAGACTACACGATGCAGGCATACAAGAAACAGCCCTGGACTGGATCCGATCATTCCTCACCGGAAGAAGCCAAAGGATCAGACTCACACCCTTCCTCTCCATACCCACGAGAATCATCTGTGGAGTCCCACAGGGTTCATCACTGAGCCCCACCCTCTTCAATATCTACATGGCCCCCCTTGCAGCCATCGTCCGACAACACGGCCTCAACATCGTATCCTATGCCGACAACACCCAGCTCATCCACTCCTTCACCAAAGACCCCACCACTTCCAAACTCACTTCCAGAAAGGAATGCAAGATGTCGCAGTCTGGATGACCAATAGCTGCCTGAAGCTCAACGCAGAGAAGACAGAAGTCCTCGTCCTCGGTACCACCCCTTCTGCATGGGACAGTACCTGGTGGCCGACCGCCCTCGGAAGCCCACCTACCCCCTCAGACCACGCTAAGAACCTCGGCATCGTACTCGACTCATCACTCACCATGAAGTGACAGGTCAACGCCGCCACCTTCAGCTGCTTCAACACCCTCTGCATCCTCCGCAAGACCTCCAAGTGGATCCCCCCTGAGTCAAGGAAGACAGTCACCCACACACTCATCACCAGCAGACTGGACTATGGAAACGCACTCTACCCCGGACCCCCCCCTCAGCGCCTTGAGACCCTCATGGGTGAGTAGTGCGCTTACAAGTCCCTGATTGATTGATTGATTGATCCATCTGACAATTATTGGTCTCCCAAAGAACTCAGTACAAAGGGTTATCAGCTAATAAGCTGATCAGTAACATTTTGTCTGTACTGGAAAAATATCAAGTTTTTAAAAAAATATCCTTGAAACCCAAATTATTTTTCCTGTCTCCACATTGGAATCTAGACTGTGCCATAGCACTTGATCCTGAGTTTACTGCTTCTTTTGGCAGAATGTACCCTCTTTCAGAAGAAAAAAATAACTCCTTGGTCTAATTACACATTTTAAGACTCCAGCAGGCTCTGTACTATTATGTGTTCCAAAAAAATCTAAGGAATTGATACCTTGTTTAGATTACAGTGGACTGAACAGAGAAACAGTAAAAGGCCGTTGACAATGACATTATTGAGTCTATCAGAGGCACACAAATCTTTACTAAGCTAGACCCTGGGGGGGATGAGGGCCGTCATCTTTTGCGAATTCGCTCTGGAGATGAATGGAAGATGACTTTATACACCCCCCTTTAGCCACTTCGAATACAAGATTATGCCTTTCAGGCAGTGCAATACCCCTGCAATTTTCCAAAGGTTCATGGATTACATTTTCACAGGTATGCAATATCAATCTTTGGTAGTCTGTCTAGATGACATACTAATCTTTTTGCAAAATCAGAATGAATATGATTTACACGTCTCTCAAGTTCATACTAGATTATACCCAAATCAATTGTTTTGTAGACCGGAGAAAAGCGAATTTGATCAACCAGAAGTTGAATACTTAGGCTTTCGAGTGAATTCACAACAAGTTTTGATGGGCCCTAAAATGTTTGAGTCATAGTAGATTGGCTTTCCCCCATATGTGTCCAAGAAGGTCAATGTTTCCTTGTACTAGCAAAGTTCTATGTCAATTAATTGATGAGTTCACTCAATTAGCGTGTTATATCACACTTCGGATAAAGAAAAACATGCTGAAATATGGTTTCCATTAGGATAGTCAGGCTGAAGAGGCTTTCAGTATATTTTAAAGAGCTTCTACTCAAGCACCTGCATTGTGTCCCCCAGACCCTGCAGATACATTTATAGTAGAACCAACAACCATCTTAAGCTTAACCTCAGCAAAACTAAACTTCGGTTCATCCAACCAAAGGAAAATTCCTATCCCGTTGAGATTTAGCTAACCAACCAACCAAGGCTTTCGAGTGAATTCACAACAAGTTTTGATGGGCCCTAAAATGTTTGAGTCATAGTAGATTGGCTTTCCCCCACATGTGTCAAAGAAGGTCAATGTTTCCCAGTACTAGCAAACTTCTATGTCAATTAATTCATGAGTTCACTCAATTAGCGTGTGATATCACACTTCGGATAAAGAAAGACCTGCTGAAATATGGTTTCCATTAGGATAGTCAGGCTGAAGAGGCTTTCAGTATATTTTAAAGAGCTTCTACTCAAGCACCTGCATTGTGTCCTCCAGACCCTGCAGATACATTTATAGTAGAACCAACAACCATCTTAAGCTTGACCTCAGCAAAACTAAACTTCGGTTCATCCAACCAAAGGAAAATTCCTATCCCGTTGAGATTTAGCTAACCAACCTCGCTATATTAAACTGCAAACTTTCCATCTCCAACTCTGTAAAATCTGTGGGGATTACACTTGACAAAAACCTGACCATGAAAGAGTTGAATCCTCAGCTAAAAGTGCTTTCTGCACGTTGATACACCTTAAAAAAACATACATTGACAATGAAGCCCGAAAGACTGTGGCTTTGAAAACTACATTCCATGCAGCAAGCAGAAAACTGTCGGGGGAGAGTCGCTTCGACCACATCACTTCCACTCTTAAGAAGCTCAGGTGTCTAAAAAATCGATTTATATACAAAGCTGTTTACCTCCAAACAAACATTCAAAAGCCAGCCAAAAGAGACCATTTTGAAGCTCCAACAGTCTACTCCTGATTCCGTCTAAATTCACGAAGGGCAAAACCTGCAATCTCAATTTCAGTACCACTACCTTAATCTACCTCAGAACTATAGCCTTTGCATACCCTACTGAGCATCGTATACTTCTCTCCATACGGTACTGTGGATTTTTACTTACTTTCTTATGTATTTTGTGTAATTGCTGCTATATCACTCACATATCCTATAGTTAATTCTGAGTATAACTATCTTGGGGAATAACTGCGACTCCACTCTTCCCACTTTCGCAACTCCCTACCATGATCTAGCTCACAGCTATAGCATTTGCATATCCGACTGGAAATCGTATACTTATCTTTATATATCAACCATGAATTTCCACTAACTTTTTTTATGTAACTTGTACAATTGCTCCTATATCGCTCACATATCCTACTGTTTATCATGAACTTCCTTTCATGCTGTTACTATGTACTGTTATTGACTTTTTATGCAACTTTTGTAAGTGCTGCTATATTGTTCACTTATCCGGCTGTCTATTGTATACCTCTTCTTATACTTTTACTATGCATTGTTATTTGTTTTTTTATGTAACTTGTGTCATTGTTGCTGTGCTAACCCTGTAAATCCCTCTGATGCCTTTGGATCAAGTTTGCGCTATACAAAACTTGGTAAATAAATCCATTTAAAAAAATGATGCTCTTGAAAGAGCTGTTGGAGCTGTGCTTCAGCAAATTCAGTAAAATGGAGCATCCCGTATTCTACTTATAAAATGTGTCACAATCTCACATCGATTTTTTCCAAAGGCGCGAGAGGAGGTCACGATGCTAGGTCCCAACCTCCCTATCAATTGAGACAACCCAACAGAGGCCAAAGTCAATCCCAACCAAAGAGGAAGGGAAGAGAAAACAGTAGACATCGGTTGATAGCTGCACCACAGAGGTCATGTCTATTGGGACCCGTTTAGGCTCACCCTGTGTGAATAAACAAATGGGGCTTTAAAGAAAGTCCCTATATGGGTAATCAGCTACTTCTATCCACTCATTATATCAAATACTATCATATAACTGTGTGCATAACTGTGTGTGTCAGATGTAGGAGATACTGAGGCCAATAAGCAATACCACTAGTCTAGATAATTGAGTAAGAAAATGGCAATAGCGGTCTGTGGGGATTTGGAACCTGGGATCTTATTGACATCACGCAACTTGGGGACGTTTGGGCCTGCGGCCATATGCTCTCCTTCCAAGAAATGCAAACCTGTTATTCCCTACATCCCTCCCAATTCTATAGTTACCTACAACTACGACATGCTCTTCGGACATACATCACCGCCGACACCCGGCTCCCAAAATACAGCCCTACTGAGGCTCAGACTCTGTTGGGGGACTTGGGTAAAGGAGGCATCTCCCTCATTTACCGCACCCTAGTCAATTATATCCCTACCTCACTAGACAAGTTGAGGGACCAATGGGTGGAGTGGGTGGGCCCCCTCAACGAGGTGGACTGGGCGAGATGCCCTTATGTCACCCAAGACAATCATCGCCTCTGCCAAACTTAGGCTAATCCAGCTATATTTTCTACACCTGCCTATCTAACTCCACTGCACCTCCACCGTGCGGGCCTGCGCCCTGACGCAACATGTTCAATGTGTGGCCTGACCCCGGGAGATTTCTTTCATATGGTCTGGTCCTGTCCTAAATTGGACGGTTTTTGGGGGGCCATTGAGGAAGAACTCACAGAAGTCCTAGGATGGGAGGTTCCCGACGACCCACGACACTCACTATAGGGATCACGGATGGGTTGGAAGGGTCCAGAAACGACAAGTTATTTTTTAACACTGCCATGATTGTAGCCAAGCGCGACATAGCGGCGGCAAGAATTTATGCCCCGATCCACCGACCATGGGGAGGTGGCGTAGGGGAGTGGACTGGTGCCCGACCCAAGAAAAGCCCTTATACATGGCACATGGATGCCCTAAGAAACATCACAAGATGTGGGGTAAATGGCTGAGCGCTGTGGGCGACATTGAATGAATGGCTAAACCATTTTATTGACTTGTATTTCTGGGGTGTTAATGTGGGATGCTTTTGTTTTTACAGATGTAACAGAGTTATTGTCCACCGTGTCTATGCTGATGTGCTTATAAGTTCGGAAATCAATAAATTTGATTATAAAAAAAAAGAAAATGGGAGAAACATGTATGTAATGTCTTAGCAATACAATTAGGCTTATTCCGACCTATTCAACATATAGTTACACATTCTACCTCAAGCGTATCTTAATGTGCTTAAATGCAGGCTTTATGACATGGCTGAAGAGCATATAAAAGAGCATGCTCGTAATGCATTACTTTCTGATATATATATATATATATATATCTTACTGTCGATAGCCAGTAGGTAGTTATAGTTAGGACCAGTGTTTCCATAGGAAAGGCATTTTTTTTGTGCCAATAACTTAGGCACCAGTTGACAAATCTTCCTGAAATTGTCACAAAATTTCCCCTTTTTGATTCCACTGCTGTGATGAAAGGTTCGGGGTGATCTGTTAAGTAGGGGCTGAGAAAAGGGGGCCCTAAAACTAATTTTCCCCATGTTATGTCTATGTTGATTTTTCATTTTTTGAACAGGACTACAGTCCGAACCGCTCAACGGAATTACACCAAATTTGGCAGAAAGCTAGATGTTGGTCCAGAAAGCGTGCTTTTGTGATTTACTGTAAATCCGTTCAGTAGTCCACTACACTCACAGCTCTCGGCCAGGGCAGGTGAATTAGTCTTGCTCCGATCTACTGGGGGGTCCACTATGTGCTCAGGCCCGAGCGTTTTCGCTTGGTTGTTGTTACACATCGTTAGGGCGACAGATGCTTCTGTTTTCGAAGTATAGGGTGGGGGGTCGGGTTGGTTTGGGGTTGTTTTTTCCTTCTAGGAGGGATTTTGTTGGTGGAGGGTAAACTCCTTATTGTTGTTGTTCCAAGGCATCATGACACTTTTGACCTGATCTCCTGTCCGCTTTCCCGATGTCTCTCCCTCCGGGGAGACCATGCGCCTGCGCACCCCTCAGATCCAGTGTGGGTGCCGTGCCCAACGGGTGGCCCCTCTCTGCGCGCTCCCCGGCCCTCCTGGCGTTTGACTCCGGGGTCACCCGCTCCTCGCAAGGGATGTGTCTCTCACAACGGCATCTGCTTCCACGGCATGCTAGGGCAATGTTGTATTTTGCTCCACGCTCCAGGCTCGCTCCTCTTAGCTTATGGAGTGTCTTGCGGACGGAGGGACGCGGCCCCGCCACTCTGGAAGGCGAGATCTCTTGTTCGGCGTGCCCCCGAATACAACTATGGCTGACACACCCATTCCTAAGGCCGCCATGCGCGTATTGTCCTGGAATGTAAATGGTCTTTTGGACCGTTTCAAACGCATGGCAGTTCTCAAATATGCACAGTATATGGAGATCAACGTACTCCTCCTTCAGGAGACCCACCTTCTTGGCAATAAATGTCCCTTTCTCGCCCGGTACGGGTATGATAGGGTGTGGCACTCAGGTTTTGCTAGGGGCTCCCGGTGGGTGGCTATCCTGATCAGACGGTCCTTTCCCTTTGTACTGGCCCAGGTGCATTTAGACTCCCAGGGAATGGCCGTTGCAGTTTGTGGCACTCTCGAGGGGCGACCACTCTCCTTGCTTTCCCTCTATGCGGCGCCGTCCCTGTTGCAGACTGCCCTTTCCTACACCGCGGATCTACTTCCAGCACTTCCAGTGGGTTCGCTCGTTCTAGGGGGGGACTTTAACGCTGTTTACACGCCCCGTCTGGAATCGACAGGCTCGATTTCTCCCGCCATAGCCGCTCGCGCAAAGCAGCTGTCGAGCTGGGCCAAAGCCCAGGGCCTGTGCGACGTCTGGAGGGTTTGGCACCCACATGCTCGCCAGTATACCCACACCTCGGCGGCACACCATTCACACGCCCGGATTGACCTAATTTTCGTCCCGTCCACCGAGTGCGCAGGTGTTCAAGACGCCCGCATTCTTCCGAGAGGCCTTTCGGACCACTCGCCAGTGCTCCTCGCTCTTGGCCCGCCTCCCTTCTCAGCTCGCCCGATGTGGCGTCTGAATGCTTGGTTCCTTCAAGACAAGGACTTTCGGAAAAAGCTGGGAGAGGAGATTACTAATTATTACCTTCATAATGTAGGTTCTGTCTCTTCCTCGGCCACCCTTTGGGAGGCCGGCAAGGCGACTATTAGGGGGGCTGCAAAGGGACACGTGCAACAGCAGAGCCAAAGACAAATCCAGCAGCTCACGGCTTGCGAAGCACAGGCCTTGAAACTTGAGCGGGACCAGGATGCGTTGAAGGACTTCACGCGGGCGCGGCGGCTGGCCTTTCTGCGGGACGAGATACGCATGCACTCTTTGGAGGCGGCGAAGACTCTTTGGCGCTCCTCGGTGACCCGGGTTTACGGGTGGGGGGACAAGAACGGTACGCTTCTCCATCGGCTGGCCACCTACCCCCGGGCAAGCCGGATTATTCCTGCCATTGTGGACTCCACAGGCGAGACCCACACAGTCTCCGTAGCAGTGGCACAGACCTTTGCGGAGTACTAATCCCAACTATACCGGGCTCGGGCGCCGGGGATCTCCCTTGCGGAGATGATGGGGGCGACCACGGCGGACCTTGGGCTACTGGGACGGGAGGCTTGTGAGACCCTTGACTTGCCCATCACGCTGCAAGAAATTGATGAAGTGATCAGTCACCTGGCATCCGGGAAGACCCCGGGACCAGACGGCTTCCCACAGGAATATTATGCCTACTACCGTGAGGCCCTTGCCCCGAGGCTTCTGGATCTCTATGCTGAGGTGGTGGAGAAGGGTTCGTTCCCGCCAGAAACGGATACGGCCACGATAGTCGTCCTTCCCAAAACGCAACCCCCATCACAGTCCTGCTCGGATTATCGGCCGATATCTCTCATCAATACCGAGCTAAGATATACGCTACCATCCTTGCGCAACGGCTGCACCCGCATCTTGTCTCACTGGTCCACCCGGACCAATGTGGATTTATGCCGGACCGAGGGACCAGACACTGCTTGTGGCGCCTGCATCTCGCCCTGGCCCACCGGGAGCGCCTTTCTCCTTATCTGGCCCTTCTGCTGGTCGACTTTGAAAAGGCCTTTGATTCGGTGGGGTGGGACTATCTCGGAGAGATCTTGGAGCGAATGGGTTTTGGCCCCCAGTTTCGCGCCATGGTCCGTGTCCTGTATGCGGATCCACGAGCCCGAGTGTTGGTGAATGGGGCTCTATCCTGCCCGTTTTCCATAGAACAGGGGACGCGGCAGGGCTGCCCGCTCTCGCCCCTCCTCTTTGCCCTGGCAATGGAGCACCTGGCGGTGCTGATCTGTTCGGACCCTACTCTCCGTGGGTGGGATTGGTCGGGTATGGTCCCTGATAAGATTGCTCTGTACGCGGACGATGTCCTTCTCTATCTCTCGGATCCGGCTGTTTCGGGTCCTCGTGTTCGCCAGATTCTTCGCCGGTTCGGTCAGGCATCTGGTCTCCACCTAAACCCCAGGAAATCTGTCCTGGTCCCGTTGCACCCGTCTAGGGAGTGTTTCGACTGGCAGTCTGATATTCCCCTCCGGAGACTCTCCTTTAAGTATTTAGGGATCTGGATCACCCTTCTTCCGGAGCTCTGCTGGGCTCTTAATGTGGCCCCCGTGGTCAATAAGACCAGATCAGACATGGTAAAGTGGCAGTCGCTCCCACTGAATCCATTGGGGAGTATTGCACTTTATAAGATGATGATCCTCCCCAAGTTCCTCTACATGCTACAGAACACGCCCTGCTCCTTCTCCCGCTCTTGGTTCCGGGACTTGGACAAAATTGCGACTACATTTCTTTGGGGTGGCGGTAGGCCCCGTCTAGCCCTGGACCAATGTCGGATTCCTTCATATGATGGAGGCCTGAGCATGACTAATCTTTACTTGTATTATCTTGCAACTCGGCTTCTGGTGGTTCATGATTGGTTCTCAGGCGGGTGTGACAATCCGGCCTATAGGCTAGAGGTGGAGCTCACTGGGTTCTCTTCTATTCAGAACATGCTCTACGGGGCGGCGATCCCCCTGTCGCTCCCGGATGTTATGCGGGACCCCTTTTTGGCATGGGGCGCCGCCTTGCGGCACACCCGCTGGTCGAGGACGCTGACCCTAGTTACACCACTTTGGCATGGTACATGGCTGCGGGAGGTAACGGGGCTTGCAGGATTTCGAGCATGGGATCTTCTGGGGATCTCTCGCTTGGGTGACGTGTGGCGGGGGAGCCACATGTGTTCCTTCCAGGAGCTCCAGAAACAGTTCTCTTTACACCCTTCGCAATTCTATAAATATCTCCAACTGCGCCATGCGGTCCAATCTCACGTCCCTCTAGACTCACGGACTCCCGACCATAGCCCGCCTGAGGCTCAGGTGATGCTGGGGTGTCTTGGGAGGGGAGGAATCTCCCGCATTTATCGGTCCCTGGTCAATAACACCCCGGTGGATTGGGACCGACTGAGGCAGCGGTGGGATACCTGGGTGGGACCATTGGACAAAGCTGATTGGAGGGACGCCCTTATGGCACCCAGGACGATTACCACTTCGGCAGACTGCGGCTCATCCAGCTTTATTACCTCCATGCCGCCTATCGGACCCCGGAACGCCTATATCGTGCGGGCCTTTCTCCGGACGCGTCATGCGCCCGCTGTGGGGTAGATCCGGCGGACTTCTTGCATATGGTCTGGACTTGCCCGCGCCTGGGGAACTATTGGGCCGAGATTGAACTTGAATTAACTGAGGTCCTGGGATGGGAGGTTCCCCATGACCCTAAGTTGGCTTTACTGGGAATACCGGATGGGTTGGATGGATCCCGCAATGAAAAATATTTCCTAACTACTGCTCTGGTGGTGGCTAAAAGAGATATCGCAGCCGCCTGGAAGCAGACTGACCCACCCAAAGGTGCTAAATGGAGAAGAGGTGTGGACTGGTGCGCCGCACAGGAACGGACGTTGTATACTGCTCGGGGTTGCCCCAAAAAGTTTCGCAGAGTGTGGGGGAAATGGCTAGGAGGCCTGTTCTAAGGGGGGGGAGTGCGGGTGACGGGGGCGGGAGGTTGGGGGAGGGGGTGGGGGGTCTTGCTACTGATTGTTACTGAATCCGTGATATGTCATTTTGATGCCAATTCAATCGGTTTGTTGTATATGCTTTCTGATTCTTGTTCTTTTCAAGAAAATAAAAATTTGCTTATCAAAAAAAAAAAAAATCCGTTCAGTAGTTGTTGAGATATTAAACTTAAAAAATATAGATATCTGGGGACACGCTTCTTTGCAGTGCACTCACAGATCCTACGAAAATTTGATTGGCTGCCAGCATTTCAACCAGGAAGTGTTGGCAGCCATCTTTGGAGCTCAGCTTGAAGTTGCGTCCCACTAAAAAAAGTAAAAATAAAGAAAAGGGGGCAGGGTAGGAATACCCTGACCCCTCGATATGGTGGAGGGGGTCCACAGGGACCTCGCCGGGGTTTAAAAGCATTTTTTTCTAACTTTGCTGCAAATGTACAGGTGGATCAGCAAATCCGCAGCAAAATAAAAATATAAAAAAGATGCTTGCGCCCACACGTGTCTTTTCAAAGAAGTCCCCGGTTGGACCAAATCCCGGGGGCATGTTTTTATGCCAAATCCCGGGGGCATGTAATTATGCAGGGGGGCTGCACCTCCCTGGGGCTGGCCCTTTGTCAAGGAAGGAGAGGGGGCACGCGGCCTCCGCATCCTGGAGCTGTACATGGCCCTGGGAACCGCCACAACCCACGGCCGGCTCCAGCAAAGTCCTGGGGTGGCCTCCCCCGGGACTTTACACTTTGCTATGGCTTGGCAGGAGCGTTACGGCTCCCACCAAGCCATAGAAAATACTGCTTTGCTTTCAGCAAGCGAGAGCACAAGAAATGCTCTTGCTTGCTGAAAGCAGAGCAGAATTGCTTTAGGACAGAGGGAGCTGCATGTTTAGCAGCTCCCTCTGTCCAAAAGCAATGCCGGCACCCGCAGGACAAGGTAGCCGGCAGCTCCCCTGCAATCCCCAACAAAGTGTCTGGGTGCCTTGGGTGGGACCAGGGCACCGAGGCTAGTGGCCTGGGAGGTGGGGGGTGCACTGCTGGTTGGGGGATGAAGTCCCATTGGCTCAAAAGGGTCTTTGGAGGCCAGCCAACCCTCCTGTTACCTCCAGTATGTCCCACACAGCGGGATTGCTGAGAAGTCTTTGGAGACCATGCCCCCTTTCTCCACCACTCTACAAGCGCACCTCCTAGCATGCTGCTGGTTGAGGTATGAAGTCTCCTTGGCTCCAGAGGGTCCTTGGGGGCCAACAAGCACTCTTGTTACCTCCAGTAAGTCCCACACAGTGGGATTGCTGACAGGTCTTTGGAGGCCACGGACACTTTCTGCACTACTCTGCAAACACACTGCTTGGCGCTCTGCTGATTGGGGGATGATGTCCCCTTGACTCTGGAGGGTCCTTGGGGGCCAACAAGCCCTCCTGTTACCTCCAGTAAGTCCCACACAGTGGGACTGCTGAGAGGTCTTTGGAGGCCAAGCCCCCTTTCTCCACAACTCTGCAAACGTGTCTCCTGGCACTCTGCTGGTTGGGGGGATGAAGTCCCTTTGGATCCAGAGGGTCCTTGGGGACCAACAAGCCCTCTTGTTACCTCCAGTAAGTCTCACACAGCAGGATTTCTGAGAGGTCTTCGGAGGCCACACCCTTTTCTCCACCACTCTGCAAAAGCAACCCCTGGAGCACTGCTGGTTGGGGGATGAAGTACCCTTGGTTCCAAAGGGTCATTGAGAGCCGACTACTCATCCCGTTACCTCCATTATGTCCCACAGAGCACGATTCCTGTAAGGACTTCAGAGGCCATGACCCCTTTCTCCACCACTCTGCAAATGCGCCTCCTAACGCACTGCTGCTAGGGGATACACTCCCCTTGGCTGCTAAGAGACCTTGGAGGCCAAGAAGCCCTCTTGTTTCCTCCAGTAAGTCCCTTACAATGGGATACCTGAGAGCCAGTCGGAGATACCGCCCCCTTTCTCCACCACTCTGCAAATGCGGCAACTAGTTAAAAAACATAGAAATTATAGTTATGAAATGGAATAAACAAAACTTAGAAATTCACCAAAAAAAACAAAGGTTACAGGGACATTATAGTTAGGTTGAGACTTCACTCCTACAAAACCAGTGAAATTCAGCAGTTATAGTTACCTGAGCTAACTATAACTTACACCCCCAAATTCACTTTTTATGACCTCACATATTACATCACTCATGACATCATCAGTGACATAAATGATGACATCTCAAACGACATCACTGCTGACATCATACACAGAACCACTCACACCCCCATAGAACCTCTAGCAAGCCCACTGACACACCCTCACAACCACTTACATACCCATTCACAGACCCATACCAGTTCTCATATACCCACTCACTCCTCCATAGAGGAAGTTACACATCCACTCAGTCACTTGTACAGTCACTTTCACAAATATTCACTCACCCATACAGCTACTGACACACCAACATATTTACCTATACAGTTACTCACACACCCACTCACTCACCCATACAGCCTCTAAACACAGCCACTCGCTCACCCATACAAACACTCACACACACACACACAACCACTTATATACCAATTCACACATTCATGCAAGTACTCACACATCTGTTCACTCACCCATACAGCTATTCACACACACTCTCCAATACAGCCACTCACACACCAACTTACTTAACCAAACACCTACTCAAACAGCCACTCACTCATCCACACAGCCCCTTACACAGTCACTTACTCATACAGCCATTTAGACACACCCACTTACTCACCCATAGTACCACTCAGACAGCATGTCACTCGCCCACACAGCTACTCACACACCCACTTATACACCCGTACTGTCACTTACACACTCACACACGCTAGGATAAATACAGTCATACAACCACTCACATAATATACATTAGAAGTAGTATCACTCAGTAGTAGTGCTTCTAGTATACTATATGTTTAACACCCATAAACTCTTGAAAACACTTACAATCACTTAATCTCATCAGTGATGTCATTTGAGATGCCATGAGTGATGTTACTTACCATGTCATGAGTGAGGTAATATGTGAGGTCATAAGTAGTGCATTGCGGAGGCGTAAGTTATAGTTAACTCAGGTAACTATAACTGCTGAATTTTACTGGTTTTGTACAGACCTAACTATAATGTCCCTGTAACCTTTGTTTTTTTCAGTGAATATATATATACTTCTCTCACCATCTCTTTGGGCAATATGAGAACTGTTTGGCTAATGTTACATTATAATCAAGTGAGGAAGAGAGAAGCTGAGATTCATTCGGCCTCCATCCAATGAGCGAGGAATCATAGGGTGAAAAGCATCATAATCGGGTCTTTGTTATGCTTTCCTCCACCTGGAGGGAGACCAACTGGTATTCGTAACGTGCGTAGGTAAGTAATGCACTTACCCTTCTTCTTAAGTGCGCTTAATAGCACGATGGCCGGTAATAGGTGAGTTGTACCTGTAACTAGACATGAAAAAAAGACCATAAAGACAGAAAACAGGAATCGGTCTGTTATGATCTCATCCTGTTACATGTGATGCTGAAAATAATTCACAAACTAAGTGTCGCTATACTCTGAACAATCGTGTAAGAATTGTAACTATACACATCATGAAGCCATAAGAAACATTACAGTCAGTGATTATCAATGGGGGTAGGTGAACGCCATGATATTGTAAAAAAAAAGTTAGAAAGTTATGCTGGGCAGAGGAGGCAGTAAGCCTTATTATTGGTGCCGTGTGTGTGAGGCAGTTTTTCAAGAGCGATATCTTAGATTAGAATCAACTGGCGGTTAACTAATGCAGCTTGGAGCATAATGTAGACTTTGCTTGATTTAGCAAAAGTTGCATGTACGTTTCGTTAAATAAAAAGTTCGCCATGCAACCCGCTGCAGGTGCTGTCAGTGTGAGGCAGTATTATGAGAGCGAATCTTAAATTAAAATCAAACCTGGTGTTAACCAATGCGGCTTAGAACATATTAATGAGCATTTGTTGCATGTCCCAATGAAATTTATTGTATTGGTCATGTCTTAATATGATGATGTGGTTTGTTAAGCCCAAGCCGAGTGATGTGTATCTCGCTTCTACCCCTGCGCATTAATCCAAAATACGTTTTTATGGATAATACGCTTAGGCAGTGGTTAATGTCTATAACAAGTCATCAGCACATGCGGTGCTTGGTGCGGGCTCCGCTGATGTGCCTGTACGGCTGTTCTTAGGCTTTGAAAATACATCGTAAAGATGTCGTTACCTCATTTGTATGGCAAATCAGCTCTGTCGGGGTACGGGCGGAAAAAGACTTTTCTTTGTGGGGAAGGAAAGAAAAGAGGTTACGACGGTGAGCCGCGCTGTGTTGCGCGTGTTACTCACGTCGGCCTTGGCATACCTCTGAGACGTCTTCCAAGCGACTTGTGCTAGCTCCATCTGCCGTGCCCCGGTGACGCGGGCTGCAGAGGAGTCTATTAATAGTGAAGAGCTGTGAGTTGGCATTGTAGATAGACTTTGTTTTCGTAACACAAGCCGTGAGTTGGCATAGTAGATAGACTCTGTTTTCATAATATAGATATTCTTGTATTATAATATCAATCTTCTTTTCTGTTAAAAGTTTTAGAATGCCTCAGTGATGTTGGACAAGATTAATATGCCTAAATAAAAAGGTTCTATATCTCTTCTTGTGATGAGGTTTCATGATTAGCGGCTTTTCACATATATGTGAGTTGGCATTGTAGAAAGCCTCCGTTCATGTTGATGAAGATTTATTCATGTTCATAACAGGAATATTGAGTCTGTTTTTTTGATGTGATGCGTAATTAATTTGCCCTGGTGAGAGACTTTATATTTCCTAGTGAGGTGTCCGTTCTGTATACCCATGTATGGGAATGAGTGGTGGGAAATAGTCTTCTGTGGGCAATGCACATATCCAGGAGGATGACCTAGATTGTCAGAGGAGGCACTTCGCACATGGAAGTTGTATAGTTCCTTTCTCACATTCCAATTATTTTTATAGTCAGTGTGGGATTGGGTGCCAGGGTACATTGTCATTCAACCCTACAACGTAAGTTTTCAGATGGTGAACCCATCGCTGTTCCTTTTCGAAAATAATACGTTCTTCATTCTAATTTTTTGTGGGTACGGTTTCTAGGACCACCAAGTTTATTTCTTTAATCGTCTGTATTAGATTAATGAAGTGGGTGCTGATTTCTTTGTTTTTGAAAACATATTTTATTGAGTTTAAGTGGTACCATCTGGGCTACAGCCCAGCATATACATAATGAGACATGGGACAAATCAAGAGTACCAGATTTTGTATGTAAAATGAATACCAATAACATATATAACCAGAAAAACTTTGCGTGGACATTAACATTACCTGTGAAATTAGTTAACCAAGTTATAGTGTTTGTGGCGCTTGAGCTATGATGTTGGATGTGACATGTTGTGACCTGGAACAGACAGGGAACCACATTCCCTAGGGAGTCTGGGAGAGATGGGGAGGAAGCTCTATTCCCCGGTATTCTGCCCATCTGGACCAACATTTTCTATGTTTTATAGGACAACCTCTCGCTTGGAAAACCGCAATTTCCGCCCCCATGCATCTATCTAGTTCCGTCCGTCACTTCCCACTCAACGGGGGAGATGGTCCCTTCCACATTAAAGTAATATCCCGCTTAGTTATGGTCAAGGCCAGGAATAGTAAGTGTTGTGTGTACAGATTTCCCCCTATCCCATCAGTGCTATGTAATAAGAATCGTTTAGGGCCGAATGGCAAGTCCCAGGATAACACCTCGCCCAGTGTAACGTCCTGGCTTTCTCGGGGTTGGGACAAACAGACAACGGACCAGAGAAAGGGAGGTTAAGGAGGATTTAACAAACAGATAAACAACTACAGACAACAAAGAATACCGGTACTGGAATCACCAGTTAAAGTACGATACCCATTCACAGCTCTTCTAACCGTCCTCCGCATGCACACCGGTCCCGGTATGCTCCAACGGAGGGCACAGTGCTAAGCAGTGGCCGACAATGCCACTCGACCGCTGTGAAGGGTAGTTCCAAGGTTGTGGAATATACGGGGGGCACGTGGGAGTCACCCGGCCGGGCTCTCTACCACCTGGGAACAGCCGCTCTACCAGTTTCCCCCAGAGTACTGCCACAACACAAAGACGCTGGGAACACCTCCTAGTGTGCGTCTCTTGTATCCGGGTTTAAGTGATGATACCCAAGGTGGTGCAGAGAATGGATGGGAGCAGCCGCTCTACCTATCCCAGTTCTCCTACGAGTGTCGATGGCTAAGACGCAGAAACACCTCCTGGATAGCGTCTTAGCTCTAAGCGTGTGTTCACCCAAGTAACGAGGGTTGGGAGCTTCGGCTCGCACCAACCTCGATTTCTCCAAATTGTCAGGCCGTTGGGAGCTTCGGCTCTACCAACGGTACTTGTGCCCAATGACGTTGAATACGGCTCTCAGAACGGGACAGGACACGGGCAGGAAGCACACGCCAGCACCTCTCCTCCGCTCCTTAGAATGTTCCTTCCGCCGCTCCACTCTCCAACGGGTCCGTGTACCTCAACCAGGTACTCCGGCAAAGATCAGAATATCCGACGCCGAGTCCCAGTGATCTTCTCCTTAAGTAGTACTCTCGGCGTTGTATAACATGAAAACTAGGCGTTACCCTTGGTGTTATGTAACCAGAACTCTTGAGTTGCATAACATGCAAACTAGGCGTTAGCCTTGGTGTTATGCAACCAGAACTCTTGAGTTGCATAACATGAAAACTAGGCGTTACCCTTGGTGTTATGTAACCAGAACTCTTGAGTTCCATGAGGCAATTGTTGCCGGAGGGCATTCTGGGAGTTGTAGTCCGCTCTCCTCCAAGCGCACCAGGTTCACGGAAGTGGCATCGTGGGAGGGAATCCATGTGCGGGAGGGGATTCCTGACAGTACATCCCCCTCCCATCAGCGCCCCCCATCAGGACCAGCACAGGAAGGATATCGACGATGGAACGACGATACCAGACGAGGAGCGTGAACCCCCGCCGCAGGTTCCCATGACTGCTCCTCGGGTCCGTACCCCTTCCATGCCACCAGATACCATAGTTTGCTCCTGCGCCACTTGGAATCCAAGATACCAGCCACCTCGTACTCCACCTCCGAATCCACAGTCACCGACACCGGCGTACGAGGCCTCACCGCGTTCGCGGGTTTCAAGAGGGAAACGTGGAACACGGGATGGATCCGCAGGGACTGGGGCAGGCACACTTTCACGTTCACCGGGCTGATGCATCGAAGGATCCTATATGGGCCCATGAAGCGGGGATGGAACACGCTACTTTTCTTGAATCTCATGTGCCGTGTAGAGACCCAGACGTAATCTCCAGGTTTGTAGACCGGTCCAGGCCTTTTCCTCGTATCAGAAAAGGCTTTATACGTGGCTTTAGCCCCCTCCAGGGCAACTCGAGAACTCATCAAGGCCTCCTTGATGCGGGCCACCCTCTTGGCTGTTGTCGGCAATCTGTCTTCCCTGACCGGGTGCAGAAACGGCAAGAACCGGGGATGATGGCCGTAGTTACTATAAAAAGGGGAGGCCTTGGTGGAACAATGTGTGACGTTGTTGTACGCGATTTCCGCGATCCAAAGTAGGTCCACCCACTCATCCTTCCCTTGCTCTACAAAACAACGTAGATATTGTTTGAGCGACTGGTTCAGGCGCTCCGTCTGGCCGTCCATCTGCGGGTGATAACTCGTGGACATGGCAGACTTGACGTGTAACGCCGAACACCAAGTTTTCCAGAAGTGCGACGTGAACTGAGACCCCCTGTCCGACACGATCACGTTGGGTAGGCCATGTAGTCTCACTACATTCTTCAATAACAACGACGCCAGCTCTCCTGCCGAAGGTACCTGTTTGCAAGCGAGGAAGTGCCCCATCTTCGTGAGATAGTCCACCACCACCAGTATGGCCGTCTTTCCTTGATCCTTTGGTAGCCCGACAATGAAGTCCAAGGATATGTTTTCCCAGGGTTTGGTCGGTGTAGGAAGGGGTTGGAGGAGTCCTTGCGCTCTTCTGTGGTCCGATTTCATGGATGCGCAAACGGTACATGATGAACACCAATTCCGGACGTCTGTTCTCATGGCAGGCCACCAGAACTGCCGTCCTAGGCTCGCTACTGTCTTTTCGACACCCAGATGGCCGGCACAGGGAGACACGTGGCACCAGGTGAAGGCCTGTTTTCGAAGCCTAGGCGTGGGTAACAACATACATCGTCCTTTCACCGGAATCCCGTCCTTCATCTGCCACTCCTTGTGACTGTGAAGCCACCTCCGCCACATGAAGGTATGGGTCCCCTTCTGGACCCCCCTGAGGAACGTCTGTGGTTGAATCACCCCTATCACAACTCCTGGAGGGATGATGGAATGTTCGGCAACCGGCTGCGGATCCCTGGCATTCGATTGCCTCGAAAGCGCGTCCGCTTTCCTGTTCTCCGTACCGGGTCAGTATGTGATGTGGAAATTGAAACCGGAGAAAAAGATCATCCACCTCATTTGACGGGGAGATAAATGCCGCGCCGCCGTCAGAAACTGGAGGTTTCTGTGGTCCGTATACACTGTAACCACGTGTCTGGCCCCATTAACAAATGCCTCCACTCAGCAAATGCGTCCTTTATTGCGAGTAGTTCCTTCTCCGCAATATGGTAATTGCGTTCCGCGTCGTTCAATTTACGAGACATGTACGCCACAGGATGGAGCAAACCCGACACCTCATTCCTCTGAGATAGAATGGCACCCAGCGCCACATCAGAGGCGTCCGCTTCTACCACATAGGGTAATTCCGGATTCGAGTGAGCTAGCACCGGGGCGGTGCTGAAGGCCTTCTTGAGGGCCACAAATGCTTTTTGTGCTTCCGGTCCCCACACGAACTCCTGAGACTTCCTTAGTAGTTGCGTGATCGGGGCAACCAAGCCAGAAAATCCCTCAATAAAACGCCTATAAAAGTTGGCGAAGCCTATGAAGCTCTGGACTTCCTTTACTCCTCGGGGCACCGGCCACTCCTCCACCGCTCTGATCTTGCGTTCCGCCATCTCCTGTCCGTTGGGGCTCAGCATCACCCCAAGGAATTCCACTGATGTGACGTGGAAGTCACATTTGCTGAGTTTGCAGTATAGCATGTTTTCCCTCAGTTTTTTGAGAACCGCGGATACGTGCTGTACGTGTTCTTCCTCTGAGTTGGAGTAGATGAGTATGTCGTCTATATAAACGACCACGTAGATATCCAATACCTCCCGGAACACCTCATTGAGGAAGTATTGGAAGGCGGCAGGGGCGTTGCATAGTCCGAACGGCATGACGAGGTACTCAAAAAGCCCGAACCTGGTCTTAAAGGCGGTTTTCCATTCGTCGCCGTCCCTCATGCGCACTAGATGGTATGCCCCCTTGAGATCAAGCTTTGTGTATATTTGGGCCTTTTTTACCTGTTCCAGGAGAACGCTTATGAGAGGCAAGGGGTACCGGTTTTTTATGGTTATCGCGTTCAAGGCCCTAAAGTCCACGCAGGCCCTCAATTCGCCATTTGCTTTCGGGATGAAAAAGAGAGGCGATGCGGCAGGGGATTTCGACGGCCTGATGAACCCCAGCCCTAGTAACTTATCCAAATATCCCCGTAGATGTACATTTTCGGGTTCTGTGAGCGCATACAGTCTGCCGCTTGGAACGCTAGCCCCTGGAACCAGGTCGATTTGGCAGTCGAACAGTCTATGTGGAGGGAGCACCTCCGCTCGGATTTCATCGAAGACGTCCCCGAAACTGTGATACACTCTGGGCAGCTTTACGGCCTTTTCTGCTGCCGTGGCGACCGTGTGCCCTTCGCCTACCTCACCTACGTGGGGGTCCTGCCGCATGCCGCACCATTGTTCACAAAACGGGGAAGTCATCTCAATGTGATGCGTAGGCCAATCCACCGTTGGGTTATGTTTTTGGAGCCAGGGTAGACCCAATATGACCCCGTACTGCGGGGCTCTGATTATGCTAAAATCGATACGTTCGTTATGCAGTTTTCCGAACCTCACCGGCACTTCTCCTGTGTGCTGTCCGATAGGTCCGGTCACCAGACTTCTCCCATCCACTGCATACACCTCCTCTGGTATCTGTTTGGGAAGGAGAGTGAGACCCAGTCTCCGTGCTTCATTGTAGTCCATGAACATGCCCGTGGCTCCTGAATCAACCATGGCTACCACAGGTATCCACTGGTCCTGCACTCCTACGTGTAAGGTAATAAACAAATGTCTTCGCCCTTTTTGATTCGGGCTCAACATGGAAGGGATGTGGGTGTGACTCCAAGATGCCCCTTCCCTAGACCCGGAGTCCCTCAGTTTTCCGCCGGTGCGTCCACCACTGCTGTCACCGTTTTGTTCGCTCGGTATCGTGAGGTCTTTGGCTTGGCTGGACACTCGCGTACAAAGTGCCCCTTTTTTCCGCAGTAAAGGCAAAGGCCTTGCTTGCGGCGTGATTCTTTTTCAGTGGCTGTAAGGCTCGCCCTTATAGCTCCTATGTCCATGGGTTCTGTCCTGGTGGAGAAGTTGGTCTCAGGGCCACCCATCGAAACATACGATGGCAGCGCTTTCCCTTTCCTCTTGTGATCGCCCTTTCTTTCGTTCAATCTATGGTCCAGCCGTAGCACCAGGTTGATCAAGCCCTCACATGTCTTGGGTTGGGGGTCGATTTGTGCTACCACATCTTTGAGCTCTTCGCTCAAGCCCTGGTGAAACAGCGCGGTTTGTTTGGCTATGGGCCACTTGGTTTCGGCCACTAACCGTCGAAAAGCATTAAGGTACTGCACCAGATCATCGTTGCCTTGCCTCAGCTCCAACATCTCTCGATCGGCAGTATACGAGTCCGCCCTTCGATCAAACACCTTCAAGAATTCCTCGCGGAAGGCTCCCCAATCACATAGGATAGGGTCGTCCCTGCTCACCAGTGGGACTGCCCATTGCGCCGCGTTCCCAGCAAGATACGAGATCAGAAAGGCCACTCTGGCTTGGCTGGTCGGAAAGGCCTTTGGTTTGCAGGACAGATGCAGTGCTACTTGAGTGAGGAATACCTGCACTGTGTTGGGGTCTCCGCTGTACCTCTCTGGTGTCGCCAAAGGAATGGCTACGGGCATCTCTACCACAACCGCAGGAGCCGTGGCCGTGTGAGAGGCACCCGCCTGTAGCGGATCGTTCTGCAGAGCGTCCAGTCTAGCCTTAACGTCTGCTGTTTCCTTTCTGGAAGCGGTGAGCTCGATTTGCATCGCGGCTAAGACGGCCAACACATCCTCAATCGTGGCCATGTCGTTCGCCCAACCAGGAGATAGTTATGGAAGAGGTCGGATATTATGTAACGTCCTGGCTTTCTCGGGGTTGGGACAAACAGACAACGGACCAGAGAAAGGGAGGTTAAGGAGGATTTAATAAACAGATAAACAACTACAGACAACAAAGAATACCGGTACTGGAATCACCAGTTAAAGTACGATACCCATTCACAGCTCTTCTAACCGTCCTCCGCATGCACACCGGTCCCGGTATGCTCCAACGGAGGGCACAGTGCTAAGCAGTGGCCGACAATGCCACTCGACCGCTGTGAAGGGTAGTTCCAAGGTTGTGGAATATACGGGGGGCACGTGGGAGTCACCCGGCCGGGCTCTCTACCACCTGGGAACAGCCGCTCTACCAGTTTCCCCCAGAGTACTGCCACAACACAAAGACGCTGGGAACACCTCCTAGTGTGCGTCTCTTGTATCCGGGTTTAAGTGATGATACCCAAGGTGGTGCAGAGAATGGATGGGAGCAGCCGCTCTACCTATCCCAGTTCTCCTACGAGTGTCGATGGCTAAGACGCAGAAACACCTCCTGGATAGCGTCTTAGCTCTAAGCGTGTGTTCACCCAAGTAACGAGGGTTGGGAGCTTCGGCTCGCACCAACCTCGATTTCTCCAAATTGTCAGGCCGTTGGGAGCTTCGGCTCTACCAACGGTACTTGTGCCCAATGACGTTGAATACGGCTCTCAGAACGGGACAGGACACGGGCAGGAAGCACACGCCAGCACCTCTCCTCCGCTCCTTAGAATGTTCCTTCCGCCGCTCCACTCTCCAACGGGTCCGTGTACCTCAACCAGGTACTCCGGCAAAGATCAGAATATCCGACGCCGAGTCCCAGTGATCTTCTCCTTAAGTAGTACTCTCGGCGTTGTATAACATGAAAACTAGGCGTTACCCTTGGTGTTATGTAACCAGAACTCTTGAGTTGCATAACATGCAAACTAGGCGTTACCCTTGGTGTTATGCAACCAGAACTCTTGAGTTGCATAACATGAAAACTAGGCGTTACCCTTGGTGTTCTGTAACCAGAACTCTTGAGTTCCATGAGGCAATTGTTGCCGGAGGGCATTCTGGGAGTTGTAGTCCGCTCTCCTCCAAGCGCACCAGGTTCACGGAAGTGGCATCGTGGGAGGGAATCCATGTGCGGGAGGGGATTCCTGACACCCAGACAGGCAGAATCCCTTCTCCAAAATGGCTGTAACACAGTGCAGTCCCAGACCGTATGAATAAAAGTTCCCTCATCTCTGCCACAAAATAGACATGGGGGGATTGAACGACTTCCATCTTCCGCAGACAGAGTCGGGTATAGTGCACCCGGTGTATGTATTTAAATTGTATGAGGCAGTAGCTAGAAGATACAGGGGCTCCCCGGGGACTGGCTATGGCCTCGGCCCAGTCATCGTCTGACAAGTCTGGAATATCCGCCTCCCACGCCCCACTGATCTTATGAAGGGTCGTTTGGCATGTGTCGTCAGGGTGTGGTATATCTGTCTAATTTTATGGGTTGTCAAATCCCCCATGAGAAGGCGGCCCTCCAAGGGGTGGAATTCTGGAAGAGTCCAGGGCGTGGATTGTGGGCGTGATGGCGTGGCGGAAATAGAGATATTTGTAAAATTGCAACTTATGTAAGTCAAATTCCGCCTGCAGCTGCTGAGAGGACTTCAGTGTGGTGCCCTTCATCACATCCCCAAAGGTGGAGATACCTAGTAGGTCCCATTTACGGAATCCCGTTAAGGCGGCAACTTGGTGCAGGGGATTGCCATGCCACAAGGGGGTCGCCTGGGTCAAATGGCCCTGCCACCCCATCTGCCCGACACTGTATCTCCAAATCCGTATCGTTGTTAGACTGGCATGTGGGAGGAAATCTAGTTTCTGTTTACTAGATAGTAACCGAAGGAGGGGCACCCCTTCCATCACGACGTGCTCCAAAGCGAATGCATGATCTGATGGTGTACTATACCACCATTCATTAATAATCAGAACGTGAGAGGCAGCGTAATAAGAGCAGACATCTGCCGCTGCAATGCCCCCGCAATATGTAGATTGTGCACAAGTTTGTAGCGCCACCCGAACAGCCCCTCCATTCCATAAGAACTTATTATGTATGGCATTAACTTGTTGTGAGAAAGTGCCATCTTTCTTGCATGGTATGCCCCTACTTTTTGCTGAATGTACTTTGACTGAGTGTGCCCTGGGCTCCTGCCAATCAGGTGGCCAGGGCCCATGTTCCTTCTCTAAAAACTGTGCTGAAACCCAAAACCCAATTTGGCAAACCCTGGCAACATGTCAGCGCCTGGTAAATGGTACACTAGGTACCCAGGCCTTGTGACCAGGGAAGGCCCCTAAGGGGTGCAGCACTTATTGTGCCACCCTTAGAGGCCCTGTAACCTGACACAAACACACTGCCCTTGCAGGCTGAGTTTCTGGGTATAGAACAAAACAGAGAGTCGACATGGCACACATCCCTGTGTGCCATGCCCACAACATACACTGCCCTGGCATACATCAGCCACCCCTCTAGCTGGGTGCCCTATGCCAATGGTGTGGGTACAGGAGCATGAGCCCTGTGCCCCTATAGTGCCCAGGTCCATTCCTGGGCACTGTAAGTGCAGTGCTGCCATTTAAGAGTATATGGTGCTGGAAGATCGTCAACATGAACTCCACAGCACCATGATGGCTTCACTGAAGACTGAGAAGTTTGGTATCAAACTTCTCAGCACATTAAACCCGCACTGATGCCAGTGCAGGATTTAATGTACAATGCACGACAGAGTGCATATTAGAGATGCCCCCTGAACCTACCCTACAATCCACGTCTGGTCTGAGGGGCTACCTAGGCTGCCACATAGCAGACATGTTGCTGGACCCCTGGGTAGAGAGCCATCCGCTCTCCTGGTCCTGCAACAATGCACATCCTGGGCGAGGTGCTAGGTCTCCTCCCCCAGGATGAGCGGGGGAAGCTTCAAAGGCATGCCGCCTTTGTGAGCTTCTCCAGGCCACTTGCTGTACTCAGCAACTGGCCCCTACCGGTTCTAAACCCCCACTCTGGTGGGAAGACTGGCCGGAAACCCCAAGGAAGGACAGGGGTGTGCAAGCCTCTGCCAACCCCACCCCTCAGGTGGGGGAGGCGAGGTGAAGCACATCTCCGGGCTCTCGCCATCTTGAAGATGTCCAATCAGGACTAGGCCACTGCCCCCCTCCCACAGGAGAGTGGCAGGATAGGGGGTGTACCCACCCCAGGGCAGGGACCCAGTGGTCCCTGCCCTTTACCTACCTGTAACGTCCCTAAATTTATTATTTAGGGGCACCCTGAACCTTCCTTCCTTAGATCCAGATTCCGAAACAGCAAAGAAGATCAAGAAGAAAGAAGACCTGCCGTGCAGCTGCTAACAAGAGGAAGCCACCAACTGCTTTGGCCCCAGCCCTACCGGCCTGTCGACCCTTGAACCTGCTCCTGCTAAATCCCGGCATCTCCCATGGCCAGCAACCTCACAAACCCCGGAGGACCTGACTACCTTGTGACTCTGAGCATCTGGGACTCCACGAGCAGTGGCACTGCTTAAAGCAAGTAACTGACCCCTGGCATCAGCCAGGAACCGCGAACCCTGCACACTCTGCACCCGCAAAGCCTGGCCTGTGCTGGAGTGGACAAAGACCCCGAGGATGTCCCCCCGGCGACTGTGACCCCAAACCCGGCACCCAAGGACCCACCTCGACGCTCCTGACGATGCCTGCAGCCTCAGAACCAGGGCCCCCCCCAACTGCGATCAACAGAGGGTAAGATTTCCCGACACCAAAAGGCACCCCGGCGCCCTGCAGCCCCCTGTGCCCAACTCCTGGGTACCTACCTATCCTCCAACTACCCAACTTACCCCTCGAAGTGGTGGTTGCACCTGAAGAATCTTCGTCCCGAGCTTGCAGCCTTTGTTCATTCTTGAGCTTCTCCATTGCAATCCATTGAGCGCCCGATGGCTCAAAAGCACCCTGCACCCAGCCGCCCGAGTGCCCCTGGCTGTGCAACCTCTACTCCTACCTACTTCCCCATTTGCCCAGAGCAAGTGACCAGGAGCCCAGCTCCCACAGCCGCGTGGCCTGCTAGGCAGCAGCCACCAACCAAGGGTCCCCTGCCTTCCATAGGATAACATTGGGCCTAACTCACTCTGCACCCGGCTGCCCCTGTGCCGCTGAGGGTGTAACACCTGTACTTACCTGACCCTGGGAGACCCCTGAGTCTATGCCCAGAACCGTAACTCTGCCAGTCGAGTACTTACCCAAAATCCGATAACTCACTTTTCTTCCATAGGGTAACATTGACTGGTTTCACTTGAAATTTCTTTTAAGTGTGGAGTTTCTTTTTTTTGTTTGAAATGCTTTATTGAGGAAAAAAAGTATAATGAACAACAAAATACAGATCATAGAAAGAACATTGTCATACAGAATCAAAAAAGAGAAAAAAATAAAGGATCATCATGAGTTAAATATAAGAAACCAGAAGGAAAAATTAAAAAGCATTTTGTAAAATTTTAAAGGGAATCAGGGGAAAAAAGGGGGGAAGGAGAAGAAAAAGAAGGAAAAAGGGGAGGAAAGGAAAGAAGGAAGAGAAAGGTAAATATGAGGCGTTAGGAGAAGGATAGATAAAGAAATCAAAGAGAAACAAGGTAGAATAAACAGAGCGAACAAGCCAAAGGTAGGGAGTAGTTGAAAGGTAGGAAAGAGAGATATAAATGTAGAAGATACAAAGGGGAAAGATTCACTTATGGGGGTTTGAAATTCTCAGAGGATAAAGGAGAGATAGCTTTTGATTTCAGAGCCATGCGGTCAAGATAAGCTGTGAGAGGGAACCAGAATAAATCCCTATTGAGGGTAGGAGTGGAGGCAGCAGCAAAACGAACATCAAGCCTGTGATGTTGACAAAGAGAATTCCACCAACATTGTATAGAGAGCTTAGAAAGGTCCTTCCAATTAGAAGAAATATGTTGGAAAGCCAGAGCCAACATAAGATCTAGTAGACCAGAGGAGCGGGAGGGAATATCAAGAGTATCAGAGACACTACCTAAAAAGAGAAGAGGGATAGAGTATGGAATAGAGATGGAGAATAGACGAGAGACATAAGACCACACCTGATCCCAAAGTGCGAGAACAGAAGGGCACAGAAAAAGTAGATGAAAAAGATCAGCATTAGGGGCAGAACAGGTCCAGCAGGTAGAGTCCTTATCAGGAGAAAAGCGAGAAATAGAAACAGGAGAGAGATAAAGCCTGTGATATAAAAAAAACATAGATTGAGTTAGAGAGGCGGAACGGGAAATTTTTAAGGACCTGGCCCAGATTTTGTCCCAAACAGCTATAGACCAGTCACAGCCCAAATCAAGCTCCCAAGCAAGTTCCAATTTAGATTTCGGACGGGCCGGATTGGGGGAGGAGAAGAATTTATAAATAAGAGAGGCTTTAGGCAAAGTAGACAGGATCTGAAGGAGTGGGGAATGGGATACGGAGGTGGATGATAAGGGGAGTGAGTAGTAAACATCAAGTATGATGGCCATGAGGACAGTGAATCTGCGGAAAAAAGACTGGGGACAGTGAAACAGGAGTCGAAATCGGGGAAAAGAACATGGGAGAAAGCCATCGAAAAGTTGGTTAACCCATATCAGACCCCTTGATCTCCACGCAGTCCAACAAATAGGACGATTATTAAGGAGAATAAGCGAATTGTACCAGATAGGGGAAGCCAAAAAGGATTCACGAGAGACCGGATCAGGACGGACCAAAGCATGTAGAAGAGAAGAAGTATGTTTGAATAGGGGTAGAGGAGTGGTTAAGTTCTTAGCAGAGAAGTGTGCAATTTCAGATAGGGAGAAAGGAGAAAGGAGTGAGCGTTCAATAGAGAGCCAAAGAGGAGCAAGAGGAGAGGGCACAAGAGCGAGCCAATTAGAGGCCTGACGGAGAGAGAAAGATTTATGGTAGAGACGGAAGTCCGGAAAGTTGACTCCGCCATTGGGTTTCGGTTTACGAAGAGCAGCTAGAGCAACTCTCGATTTTTTATGATTCCAGAGAAACTTAGAGAGACAAGAGTCAATGCGTTTAAAATAGATATCAGGGATATGAATGGGGAGCATGGAAAGGATGTATATAAGAAGGGGGGATATCATCATTTTGATCGAATCCAGCCGACCCCACCATGAGAGAAAGAGAGGATTCCAAGAAGAGAACAACTTATCAATACGGGATAATACACCAGACATGTTGAGTCGAATAGATGAAGAGATGGAGTTAGAGAACCAAATTCCAAGATACTTAATCTTAGACGCATTCCATGCAAAACCAGTGGACGAAAATTGATGAGGGAGACAGAATTTAGTGAGAGGAAGAATCTCAGTTTTATCAGAGTTAATCTTGTAACCAGAGACTTGGGAAAAGGAGTTAAATTCAAGAAGTAAGGCCGGGATGGATTGGTCTGGGTCAGAAATAAACAAAAGGATGTCATCCGCATATGCAGAGAGTTTCAAATGGGTCTTGTCGTAAGGGAAGCCAGAAATAGAAATGTTATTCCTAATAGACGTAAGGAATGGCTCTAAAGCAAGGACAAAGAGTAGAGGGGACAAAGGACAGCCCTGACGGACGCCACGCTGCAGAGGAAAATAAGGGGACAGAAGACCATTAACTAAAACAGACGCTTTAGGGGAGGAATAAAGTAAAGAAACCAGAGAAATAAAATTAGGACCAAAACCATGCCAACGCAGGGAGGCAAACAGAAAGGACCAATCTACTCTATCAAAAGCCTTCTCAGCATCAACCGAGATGGCAGCTAGAGAAATGTTGAGAGAAGGTACCTTATTGAGAACATTAAGAAAGAGGCGGGAGTTATCCGAAGTGAGTCTACCCTTTACGAATCCACATTGTTCTTTACCAATGAGATGAGGGAGGAGAGGATCTAAGCGTCGAGCAAGGAGTTTAGCAAATAATTTATAGTCTACATTAACAAGGGATATTGGGCGATAATTTTTACAAAACTGGGGATCACGACCATCTTTAGGAATTAGGCAGATCGTAGCCTCATGAAAGGTACCAGCAGCCGTGCCAGAGGTATAGAAAGATTGGAAGAGGGAAAGAAGTTTAGGAAGAAGAAGATCTGAGAAATGTAGATAGAATTCCACCGAGAAACCGTCCGGACCCGGAGATTTACCCTTGGTGAGAGATGTTAAGGCGTTGTCTAGTTCAGTAATAGAAAGGTCAAGTTCAAGATCAGAGAAATTAAGATGAGAAGTAGAAGGGGTAGGGATTTTGTCGAAGTAGGATTGAATAAGGGCAGCCGAAGGGGGGGACTCCGGAGTATAAAGAGATTGGTAAAACTGTTGAAATTGGGCTAGTATATCCTGTTCCTTATGCAAGAGAAGATTATCTGTGGAATATATCGAGTCAATCAGATTGCGCTCCCTGCGAGACTTAAGGTAGCTGGCCAATAGTTTACCAGACTTGTTGCGACCAACATAATATCGGGCGCTGCTGCGAAGTAACATTGAGGAAGCATTATCAGTGGTAATTTTGTTAAAATCAAATTTGGCGCGTATAAGGTCTGGCACAACCGTTTTAGTAGAAGAGGTGTAGAATGTATGCTCCAGGGATTTGATATGGGAGAGAAGGTCTTTCTGTTTCTTAAGGTAAGACTTCTTTTTCTTTGAGACAAAATCAATCACAAAACCACGAGCGGTAGCCTTAAAAGAGTCCCAAATAACGTGAGGGGGTAAAGAGGGATCAGAGTTGAGAAGAAAAAATTCCGTAGCAAAGGAAAGGAAAGAAGAGGAAAAGAGGGGATCTAGGAGAAGAGAGTTATTGAAACGCCAACGGGAGGATTTGGGATGGGGAGGAAGAAGATCAAGAACTGTGACAATGGGAGCATGGTCTGAGATAACTATCGGCTCTATAGATGAGGAAAGAAGATTTTGAGAAAGAGATTGAGAAAGGAAGATGTAGTCAATCCGAGAGAAAGAGGCATGAGGAGGTGAAAAGAAGGAATAGTCCAGAGAGTCAGGGTGGGACAGTCTCCATGAGTCAAGAAGGTGAGATTTAGAGATAGTGTCAAGGAATTGTGTATGTGATTTATGGGGGATAAAGCGGGCGGAGGATTTGCGATCAAGGAACGGGTCAACAATTTGATTACAATCCCCCCCCAGAATGAACAGAGAATCACTAAATTGGAAACACTTAGAAGTGATCAGAGGCCAAAAATTACAATCAGGATGGGTAGGGCCATATACATTAAACACAGTTAAGAATACAGAATTAATTAACAACTTAACTAAGACCCAACGACCCTCGGTATCATTTTCTTGAGAGAGAACTTTACATTTGAGCTTCTTGTGACACAAAATGGCCACACCATTCTTCTTATTGGATGTAGGAGAAAATAAAACCGTTCCCACCCAGCCTCTCTTTAATTTAAGAGACTCCGCCTCAGAAAGGTGAGTCTCTTGTAAAAGAACTAAGTCAGGAGTATAAGAGGCTAGATGGGAAAGCACTCTCTGTCGTTTAATAGGGCTAACAAAACCTTTCACATTCCATGAAATAACTTTGAATTAAATAACAATAAAATGTGTATAGAACAGAGAAAAAGCATAAAACCAAAAACGCCATAGAGGGGAACAACAAGTGGATGAGAGAAAAGAGCTAGACAAAAGAAAGTCAGGAGATACAGTAAGAGAAATCAAGGAAAAGGAAAAGAGAGGAAAAAGAAGGGGGAAAGAAAGTAGAAGAAGAGACAGTACATATCCAAAACGGATGATTGAGGAACACATACCTGAAGGGGGAAGGGAGATGACAAAATGACGACGGGGTATGGGAGGATTCGACAAGAACAGCCTCCTAAGCCGGAGAGCAACACTCCGCATCAGGACGGAATATGAGGAAGACGAATCGTATGATATGAAGAGGGATACAAGAGGGTTTATCGAATAAAAATCTAAGGGAGGGAAAAAGAAACGTGTTATACAAAAGTCATAGAGAAGTAAACAGTACAAAAGCAAACAATATATGTAAAACAGAAAACCCAAACAACAAACATTATATAATCACATCAAGCGGAAGAAGAATCAGACCAATGAGGAAAAAACTTCCAGCAAAAACCTGTAAGGAGAAAAAACCAAACAGATAAATAATCAACCAGTAGAGGGATTGGATGTGTCCATGCCAGCGTTGGTCTGAATGTGAATAACATTCTTAAGTTCAGCCGGATCTTGGAAAGTCCAGGTGTTATTTTGATGGGTAACCTTGAAAGTGCAGGGGTGAAAGAGGCCATATCTGGCTCCCATAGAGCGCAGAGGAGCACGAAGAGATAAGAATTCTTTTCTTCTGGCAGCAGTAACGTTAGAAACATCCTGAGAGAGAAAAACTCTCTGACCCATCCAGGACACCTGGCGCTTCGCTCGAGCTGTAGAGAGGACCAAAAGGAGATCAGTAAACTTGAGGAAGAGGATGATGACCCCTCGCGGTTTGGTTGAGGAGGAGGAGCGAGGGCCAAGTCTATGGGCTCGTTGGATACTGAGAGAGGTAGTAGTGGGAAGGTTCAGTAGTTTCAGGAGGAAAGAGGAGAAAAATGTGACAGGATCATCTCCTTCCAGGGACTCCGGCAGGCCATAAACGCGTAGGTTGTTCCTCCTGTTTCTGTTTTCCAAGTCTTCAGTGTGTTGTTGAAGGGCGAGAAGAGACTTTTCCAGAGAGGAGATGCGTTGAGAATTTGACTGAATTTCTGGAACCTGCTGCTCCACAGAAGAAACACGGGCCTCCAAAGTTGACCATTTAGCCTCAAAATGCTGCATCTTGGTATTAGTCTCCTCCACGAACGGGCGCAAAGCGCGAATCTCCTCAAGTATCAGCTCCATAGATATAGGGGGTGGAGATGGCTCAGATGGAGGAGGAGAGGAGTCGTGTTTCAAGCGCTTAGGTAGGGAGGCAGGAGGAGAAGACTTGCTGGAGGTAGGTTGCGATGGAGAAGAGCGAGTGGAGGATGATGTCGCCATTTGTTCTGTGGAAGGAGAATGAGGAGAATGACCTGTTGATGAAGAAGAGGCGGAGGAAGGTGGAGTCTTCGAGGGTACAAAGACAAACTTTGGGTTGCGTAGCTTGCCCATAGGAGCCTGAACGTGCCAGGAGTAGGAAGAGAAAAAAGCGCTCCAATATAAGGTAGGTGTCAGTATGTATAGATGAAAAAGACAGCGACCAACCGAAGCACCAGGCGACAACAGCAAAAACCAGAGTCTCAAGGCATGGAGATGAGGCAAACAGGAAATGAAAGGCTACTTCCAGTGCTGACAGAAAGTCATCAGTGAGCGCAAACAGCAAATACGCCAAAATTTAATGACAAGGTTGCAGCAGAAATCCAGCAATAAGGAAGTAGGTTACGCACTGGAGCTGAAGTAAGACATCAGGGAAGAGCACAGCCAACGCAACATCTTGTGAGGAGAACATCGAAGTAGGGGTCTCCCAGGAAACAGCAAGAGCATGAAGAGAATCATTCAATCATAACGCGGTGACAGAGCGGCCATTTAATTGTCAATAATAAAGTCCAGGAACAGAAGGAAACACAAGGAGAGCATGTTTGTAGTTACCTCAGCTTCGCGCACACATCGCGCCTACTTCAAAATGGCGGCCGCGCTGAGGCAAATACACCAAGAAGCTGGAACTAGGTGAGAAACTGCTGGAAAATGAAATCCGGCGCTCACATCTTCAGCTCGAAGCTATCCGCATGCAGGGGCCACAAAAAGGAAGCCGAAACAGTCGCAGATAGAGGCGGGGAGATGAAAAACACCGCCGCGGCGCAGGGAGCTCCGGACTCAGGCGGCCATCTTGATCGGCGTCCAAGCCACGCCCCAAGTGTGGAGTTTCTAAACTTTCAAATATTCACCTAAAATCAACCGAGTAAAGAAAACGGAAATACTCACCTGCTATTAGGAGAGATCCCAGTGCTGGATCTTGGTGCCCAGCACTGACCCTGAAAAGTAATTACAAACCATATTTACCGCTAACTCAATTTTCTTCCATAGGAAACCATTGACTGTTTTTCTATGAAGTTTCTTCTGTCGATTTTTGCAAACTACAAATATTCTTAAAAAATCGTACCAACTGTGAAAACGTAATTACTTACCTGTTTTAGATAGATGTCCCAGTACTGTGCCCAGGAGCCCAGCACTGGATTACAAAAGTAACGAGAACATACTTTACCGGTAACTTGAACTTTCTCCCGTAGGAAACCATTGACTGTTTTTCTGTGAAATTTCTTCTGTGTCGATTTTGAAAACTTATAAATATTCGTTAAAAATCACCTGTATAACCTAAATGCATTCTATCAATTGCTTACAGGTGGTATACTAGTGCTGGATCTAGGATCCAACACTGAACCCGAAAAAGTAACCATAACCCCACTTACCTGCTAAGTGAATTTCCTACCATAGGATAACATTGGTAATTTGACTAGAAAATGTTTCTGTGTCAACTTTTAAAATACCAAAACATTGCTTAAAAATCACGACAGTAACTAAAACGTATTTACACCCTTCTTTCCCAAGAACTGTACCAGGACTGAATCTAGGATCCAGTCCTGGAGTTAGAAAAGTAATCCTGAAAGTAATCAATTGCATTTAACTTAAAATTCCCATTGAGCTCAATGTATTATTGTGTTTGAAATTGTGTTGCCTATTGCAACAAACTGTCAATTGCCTATTGCAAAGTATTTAACTAAAGCATCTCATTCTGAGAAAGTATATTTTAATACCTATTGTTGGTTCTAAAATAAAACAACCATATATTTTTATATACTAACCATTGGCATAGAGTTCAGTTCTTGAGTGTGTAAGACCATTTGCTGACTGTGTGTGTACAACAAATGCTTTACACTGTCCTCTGATACTGCCATACTGCTCAACCAAGCTACCACTTTAGAGAGTAAGGTTATATCTAACTTTACCCTTCCAAACCTCTGGTGAGTGTGGACTCTGTACACACTGTACCTATTTGGGAACAGTATATACAGAGCCACTTTCCTACACTTGTGCAAACCATGACCACGGTATCTGGTATGGAACATTCTGTAGTCTGTATAATAGTCTAGGAAGAGAGACCATCTTAAATATCACGGAACGTCCATATAGCGAGAGGGGAAGGGATGACCAGATATTTGTCTCATTACGAAGGCCAGTTAGAAGTGGATTTATATTGTGTGCCCATGAGATCTTCGGCCATGGGGACATAAAAATCCCAAGATATTTAAAGCCCTCTGTCGCCTGCACTAACTGAGCCGCCCATGACTTCCTCCCTTGGTTACTTACCACAGACCAGAAACAAAACAGATTTGGATGGGTTGGTGCGGAGCCTCGAGGTTTGACCGAAGACCCGAAGGATCTGTAGGATCCTCGACTCTGATATCAATGGGTCTGTCATAAAGAAAAGGACGCCGTCCGCATACAATGCTATCCGATCAGGTTGGGACTAAGGCCACTCGAATCCCCGGAGCACCGGATCTCTACGTACCCAGACAGCCAAGAGCTCAATCGCTAGGGCGAACAAAAGCGGAGATGGGGCAGCCGTGTCTCGTGTCCCACAATGCGTACTGAAGCGGCAGGTTCTGTGTACAATAGGCGAGTAAATGCTGGGAAGCGCGGGCCAATATTGACCGCCTCAAGCAGTTGAAAAAGGTACTCCCAACTAAGGGAGTCAAAGGCCTTGTCGTTATTGGCAAGTAATATTGTTGCGGGGCATCCTAGTTCTGGGGCCAAAGCCATGGTATATGTGAACCCGGCGGCTGTCGTGACAAGTAGCCCGAAATGGCATGAAACCAGATTGATCCAGATGGACCAGATCTTGTATGCAAATTCGTAAACGATCTGCCAAGATCTTGCCTAGAAGCTTGGGTTAAAAATGTATCAAGGAGAAAGGGCGATATGAGGAGGGGTCCTCAGGTGGGCGGCCCGATTTTAAGAAGAGAACGATCTCCGCATGCCGCCAGTCCTGGGGCAGTACATGCCGTTCGAACGCCTCCAGTATGGCTGCTAATAAATGCAGGCCCAATATGGTCATATGCGACCGAAGGAACTCAACTGGGAATCCGTTAGGGCCCGGGGCCCTTCTTGAGTGAATTGCGACCTTTGCCGCATTTAATTCCTCCAAGGTGATGGGGGCGTCCAGCTGCTCTCTTTTCTGATCAGTCAATCTAGGGGGGGGGGGGATGTCGCGAAGAAATTCTGTGATGATAGCTTCGGAGAGCTGGTCTTGCCGTGTATATAAGGTGGAGAAATAATGCGCAAATTCCGTGGCCACTGCCCCAGAAGAGGAGTGCAAGACACCGTCAGATCCCCGGAGATTCAGGACAGTTGCCGGCGATCGTGTGGCTTGACAAAGCCTATATAGCATTTTCGGTGTTGCGACGCCAACCAGATTTCTTTGGCCTCGTCTATGAGATGTTGTTGTAGCTGCTGTTGTGTGAGGAGGAAATTACGTCAGATGGAAGGGCTGGGGTCGCTGATATATTGTACCTCAAGAGATGTGTAGTGAGCCTCTAGCTCCACACGTTGGGCGGAATGCTGACGTTTCTTGCGTGTAAGATAACTGATGTTGACCCCACAGAGTGTGGGCTTCAGAGCCTCCCAGAGGGACGTCCTTGATGGGGCTGACATAGCGTTCACATCAATATATTCCTGGATGGCCAAGGTATGAGTCTCTTGATAATCCGGGTCTCGGAGGTGCCATGGGGACATTCTCCACCAAAAGGGGGGGGGGGCTTTTGAAAATGCATAAGAAGCTTAATGCTATATGGAGAGTTGTCAGACAGTCCCCTGGGGAGGGGAATGGCTTGCAAAAATCTGTTTATGTACCCATGTGGTGTAAACATATAATTCAGCTGGGACAAAGAGTCATGAACGGTGAACATATATGTGTAGCCATCCTCCGCCGGGTGAAATTCCCACAATATGTCTGACCAACCCAATGTGCCAGCAAGCTGAAACAGTTTCGAGGTACCCGGTATATGTCCCGAGCCGGACCCACATAGTCTATCGAGTGGTAGCATTACATCATTCCAGTTGCCACCCAAAAGGATTAACCAGTCCGGGAGATCACTCCACAGCCGGGTGATAATTTCAATGAAAGTGGAGCCCAAAGGGGGTGGGAGGCACATAAATACTCCAGATGCTAATTTGTTCACCGTATAATGTGCCGGATACTATAACATACAGCCCCCGGGGGTCCGCCCAGAGCTTCTCGTACACGAATGGGACTCGGCGATGAATAAGGATAGCTGTCCCCGTGGAGCCCCTCGTGAACTCAGGTTGATATATAGAGTGGTAACCAAACCTAGCCAGGCAAGGAGCATTGGTTCCCATCAGATGAGTCTGCTGTAGGAGAAGGATGTCGGCCATGTCCCTCTTGGCCTGGCGGAGAATGGCGCCACGTTTGACTTTGTTAAGTAAGCCCCTAACGTTCCAAGAAACTACGGGTAAATCTCCCGGAATGGGAGCGTCAGCCGGGATGGTTATTTATCGTATGTGTATGAATACTGGATGCCATGCAAGAACGGGAACTGGATTGTGTGTCCATGCATGTGTAACAATTAACAGTAACATGAGTAAAACCTTCAGAAGCCCCATCGTCCCTCCCTTCTCGATACTGCCAAGAACAAGGAGCATCTGTCGTGGCGAGGGGCACATCTGACCCCAACAGGGGAGTTGAGAGTCCCCCCTCTAAATATTCCCAACCTTTCCCCAGAACTTCAACATGGGGTATAAATGTCCGACAGTCCCTCCACAAGGCGACCATGCATACTTAGTGTAACAGATGATACATGATCTAGTATGAGTCAGCTGGCTGGGCCCAGGCCCAGGGAGTTCCACCATTGGCCAGTTCAGGATGCCCGTTCTGGGCTGGAGGAGCATCTGCCGGATCCAGACCTATGTCGCCTCTTTGACTTGTTTCGTCGGGATCGACTTCTCCGTGAGTCACAAGATGAATCCGACTCCAGTGGCGTCGGTGAGCGACCAGGCAAACACGGCTTCAGGTGTTGCAAAGAAGTGAGTCTTGGAGTTATAAACAACTCGGAGCCTGGCCGGATACTGGAGTGTATAATGAATGTTAAGATCTCGCAAGCGTCTCTTTGCAGCCATGAAGGATTGGCATTGCTGTTGCACCAGGCGGGTATAATCTGGAAAAATCAGTATTGATCTGGAGTCGAAGTTGAGTTTGTGTTTATGTAATCTAGCGAAATACAGTATGGCGTCCCTGTCAGCAAAATTATGCAACTTGGTGGTGACGGGCCACGGGGTTTTGCCCGAGGGAGGCTTCTTCATAAGTGCCCAGTGGGCTCTTTCAACCACAAAGCAGGAGGTTAGCCTTTCCTCTGGCAGGAGATCTCGGAGCCACGTGGTGATTCATGGAGATACCCTCACAGCCCTCCGGGAACCCCACAAAGCGGAGGTTGTTGCGTCTGACGAGGCCCTCTGCGTCCTCAACCTGTGACGCCAATTCCTGTGAAATCACCGTAAGTTTATTGACACGTTGCTGTAAATTATTGACCGTATCTTCAACTGATGAGAACCAACGTTTCCGCTTCAGTGATGTGGTCTACTGCTTTTCTGAGATCTTGGTGGAGGAAGGAGACCTCAGAACTAACAGCGCCAATCGTAGCCTCAGTGATGGCGACCAAGAGTGCTGCATTATCTGGAATGGTTCACTCGTGGATCACCCACTCGCCACTGTGGTATACTGGTCGAGGGTTCCTTGCTTCGCGCCAGCACCCCCAGGCTTCTCCTTCCCCATGGTGGTGTCGAATGTTGAGAATTGAGGGTTTCCACGGGGGGCTTAGTAGACACATTATGTAAGTTCAGCAGGAGTGACCTCAAACTGCCGTGCAGCGCAAAACTATTGCCCAGGGGACCCGCAGGGGGAGACGACACTGGTCCTCACGGAAACTGACCGCCCCTGGGCCACAAGCTGCACCAGGCCTAGCCTGGCTGCTTCCGCAGCCTGGAACAGCCAGCCAAGTAGGCCCCCTACTGGGACCAGACTCGCCGGACCACCAGCCCGGCTCGACCCCACCCTGCAGAGTGTTCCACTCATTGTACCTTCAGGATCTAGTCACTGCTGCTAGGGCCCCAAAGGCCGTGGCCACCACCGTGGAGTACAGAAGCTGCAAATACCATCTGTGGCTGGTATGCTGACCGCTTGAAGGAGGTAGAGCGGAGACCGCCATCAGCAACGCGGCTCCGCGACGAACCAGGGCCCCGCCAGCCGCCCTCTGGGCAAAGGGACGATGATCCAGAACACCAGGACCGCGATAAAATCGAGCTGTGCAGTGACCGACTAGCGGGGCGGTTTCCACGTAGGAAGAGTCCACGAGGCAGGCACACCACGCCACCCTTTCTTCCTCCAGCGACCAAGATCAGCGTCAGCCGGGGTGCCTGTTAGAGTAGGGGGGGACCCCTTTGGGGCGGGCGTACTGCGCCACCCTTTTTTCCGCTGGCGCAGTGAAGATCGATGTCAGCAGGGGTGGTTCGGCCCAAGGGAGCCACTGTCTGGAGCCAAGAGGGAGCCGGCCCACACTCACGGCACCCATTGGACCCGGCTCCAGCGCCGGCTCCCACGCCACGGGTCTGTGAGAGGGTTCTGCAGGGAGTGCAGCAGGCGACCCTCGACTCATGGGGTGCTCATTTTTGTGGTCATTTTTTTGCACTCACTCAATGTTGCACCTGTGTTCAACAATTCTCTGTTTGATCTTCTGACAGGTCATGCCTATGTATTTAAGGCTGCACAGGCATGTGATCATATAGATCAAATGGGTCGAGTTGCAATTCGTATGGTGTCTCAATGTCCATTTAAGGTCAGTCTTGAGTTGTAGAGTCTTAGTGACTTTAGTTAGTTTGCAGACAGAGCAGGACCCGCAGGGATAGTGACCTAAAATGGGTGTGCGGTTCCACATGTTTGTTAATGATTCTGTTCTGTGTGTGTTTGTGGGTGGTCTTGTGTGGACCAGCAGATCGCGGATGTTCCTTGTTCTTCTGTTGGTGAATCTTGTCTTGGCCATTTGAGGGTCCCTGACGAGAGGATACGCCAGTTCCTGTTTACAATTTTTTTGACTGTGTTGGATGCTGTATTGTACGTTGTTACGCACGTGAGTATATCTTCGGTTTGTTCTTTTGTGGTGGTTTCTAAGAGGTTGCCTCTGTGTTGGTTTCTTGCTCTCTTTTGGCACTTCTGTATTACTCTATATGGGTAATTTCTCGCTTTTAGTTTCAAGCTCAGGTCTTTAGCTTGTGTTTTATAGTCCTGGATTTTGCTCCAGTTTTGTCTGATCCACAGAAATTGACTGTAGGGCAGTTTCTCTCTTAGAGGGCATGGGTGAAAACTGTTAAATAAGAGGAGACTATTCTTCGCAGTTGGTTTGTAAAATGTTTTTGTGTTGTTTTCTATGTATATTGTGATGTCCACGAAATCCAATTGATAGTTCATCTGCTGTGTATGTGAATTGGAGGAATTCATCTCTGGTGTTAATCCATCTGTGGAATTCTGGTAAGCTCTCTGGGGTGTCATTCCAGATCATAATGACATTGTCGATGTTGCGTTTCCAGAAAAGTATCTTAGCTCTGTAGGGATTTGTATCATTGAGAATATGTTTGATTTAAAAATTGCTTACATATAGCCCCGCTATACTGGGGTCAAATGTCCTCCACAATTTCGGTGAGAGCTTGGCGGCATCATTCCAATTCGAAATGTCTTGGGGTGTTGTACTCCCACTGTTGTGCGAATAGGATGTCTTCAATAGTCTGTAGAGTTCTCTGTTGTGGTAGACTTGTGTAGAGACTTTCCACATTAAGTCCTACTAGGCACATGTTTCCTTCCTGAAATGTCAGCCCCTTTAGTTGCTTGAGTAGGTCGTGGGTATCTTTCAGGTACGTACGAGTTTCCTGGACCAGTGGTCTTAAGTAAGTGTCAGCGAATTGATATAGGGGCTTGAGTATGGAGCCTATGCCAGAGACTATTGGTCGTCCTGGTGGCGGTGTTCTGTTCTTGTATATTTTAGGTAGTGAATAGAAATAAGGCGTTCTGGAGGAATTGGTATTAAGAAAGTCTGCTTCATTTTTAGTGACCCATAGGTTGGTCTCTGCTCTGTCTGCCATCAGTGCGATGGTCCTTTGTAGTCTAGCTGTCGGGTCCGTGTTCAGGATCTTGTAAAATGTTTGATCTGACTGGAGATCATTGTTGTTTTTGGTTAGCAGGAAGATTCCTCCACCTTTATCTGCTGGTTTTATTAGTAGGCCGCCTTGTTTTTGTAGTTCCTCAATGGCTTGGTGTTCTCGTTTTGTTATGTTCATGAAGGGCTTCTTTGTAGGCTCTTTCAGGTTTTCCACTTAGTTAAACACGGCCTGCTCAAAGGCTTGTATTTCCACTGGTACTAGATGGGTCGGTGGACAAAAGGTAGATTTATTCTGTAAGTTGGTGTCGCTCTTCTTGTTATTATTCTCCTTATCTTTAAAGAAGGCTTTGAGTTTTACTTTCCAGAAGAATTCTGCCAGTTCGCATTGTAGTTTGAACTGATCTAGGGGTGGTGTAGGTAAGAAGCCTAGTCCTTTGTTCAGTACCTTCTGTTGATCTTTTGTGAGCGTCAAGTCGGCTAGATTTACTATTAGCAAGTTTTTTTTGCAAAGAGACGGTGCACCAAAAAAGTCTTTTCAAATGTTCCAATTTATGTTCTTTTATTCTTTGTCAACTTTTTAGAGATTCGGACACAGCCAACGCGTTTCGTTCTTATGAACTTCGTCAGGGCTGAAAATGAGTATAAATACAAACATATATATAAAAAGCACTATATGTACATCACAAAACACAACATACCACAATACTCATAATACATAACAAAAATATTACGATACTATACATTTATATACAAATAGGAAAAAAGAAATAAATGACACAAACTGCACATGTAAATACACCACAAACAATGTTCAAATTTTTAAAACATTAACCAGTTGAGTATAAGAGAAAAGAGTTAAGCAATTAGAGCCACTACTTAAATGTCTGATCTGAAATTGTATACAGCCTAACACATAAAATAGAACATTTAGTGTAGAGGTAATGTGACAAGAATCCCCACATGAACTAATTGACTTCAGGGCTTTAGCGATTTCGGATCAGTGGCCCCATATGTCAAGTTTGCTCCCTCTTACGCATGCCTTTTTATGGGCTGGTTTGAGAGGGAGCATGCTTGGAACAGAGATGCCTCCCCCTGGACCAATTACATCGTGTACTGGGGGAGGTATATTGATGATGTGATCTGCCTTTGGTCTGGGTCCACTGACCAACTCAACCAGTATGTATCCTTTCTAAACACCAATACGTATAATGTAAAATTTACTATGATGTGTCACAAAGAACGTATCAACTTTCTTGATATTCAATTTTATATCAAGCAGGGACAAATACATAGTACATTATATAGGAAGGAGACCGCATGCAACGCTGTGTTACATGCAACAAGTGCACACCCTCGTTCAGTTAAGAACAACATTCCCTTTGGTGAAATGTTGAGGATTAGGCGGAATTGTAGCGAGGAAGCGATGTTCCGTACACACATCAGTGACACCAGGAATAGATTCTTTAGAAGGGGTTACGACCAAAGGATTCTGGACAGAGCGGAATTAAGAATTAACAAGATGAGTAGGAATGTTACACTACAAGACAAACAAATCAGGACTGTCACCAACACAAAAGCAAGGTTTATAACCCAATATACTTCCCATAGTAATACCATCTTCAATATTTTCCGTAAACATTGGCACCTTTTGGTGGGAGTTCCTGGTTTGAAAGATGTGATTGAAAGTAAACCATCTATCACATATAGAAAGGGTACCTCTCTAAAAAGAACTCTATGTCCCAGCTATGTAGTTACTCCAAAAACAACGAAAACCTGGCTACCAAATAAACCTAAAGGTTTTTTTACCTGCGGAACCTGCAATGTCTGTCCGTTGGGTAGAAATAAAACCCTTGTCTTCTCATTTAACACCTCTAGACAATTTATGATTGAGGATTTCATAAATTGTAACACCACTTATGTGGTGTATGTCCTGGGATGTAGATGCGGCATAATTTAAGTCGGCAGCACCATCCGCAGTTTAAAACTAAGAATTCAGGAACACAGACGGGCTATAAGAACCAATGACACCAGGTATCCAATTACTAATCACTATGTCAAGGAACATCCCGAAGATGTAACATTTTGGTTCCATGCTATTGAACATGTTCCAGCACCAAAGAGAGGTGGCAACAGGGACCTGTTGCTAATACAGGAGGAATCAAAATGGATATGTCGTTTGAGAGCAACTAGTCTGGGACACAACACAGATGGGGAAATGCATTATTTTCTATAGATATCAATACTATGTTAACCAATATGCTGATTTCTCCCCATTACTGTTTAGGTCTTTCTGTCCGTATTTAGGATATTTGGGACCTCATGATGGTTCATCATCTATTCGATCTTCCCCCTTTTCTATAATCCTGTTGTGATACAAAGGGTTCTTTGCGCAAGTATTAACGGATATGGGTCACTCCGCATTCATAAATATGTTCAGGAATGATACTTTCTACCCATATTCGGCAAATTACTTGCCTTAATTCATAACACGCTGTCCACCAGGTGTACCATAAACTCTAACATATGGTTGTTCCTTGGAATTATATCGTTCCCATATGGGAATAAGGGTCATTTTTTAAGTAAAAACGGCTGTTTTTCAAATTTGTTCAATGATCAATACAGCCCGGGTATAACACCATATAAATTACCGGCGGATATATATTTCTCTACATCGACTTGTATTTTTTGACATGGCACTCTCCTAGAATTGCCTTTTTCGCCATTTTGCCAATAACGCATTATATACCAAGTGCACTACAAAATATACTGTCAGACACTATGCTAAATTAGAGATTATATAGTGTCTTGAATAGAGTCTTGCACTTGGAGCTCCTAATTGAAGTTTACATAATGGCACATTAACACAATACAATTGCTCGGTGTTCTTGTCCAAAAACTTTTCATACATTTTCACGATCTTGTATGTTTCCTCTCCCTCTTTCGAGTGGTTGTCTCCCACTCAATTTAAAGGAATGATCGTATTAACACTAACATTTAAACTTGAATTGTCTTATTTTAAACTGATCAGTTCAATTGGAGCCAGAATACTATATACACTCTTAAGGTCCATGCATTATTCCAATATGGCGCCTTAGTACTTACGAAAAAATTATTTTAGGTACGGTGATTCCGTTTCTAAGTGTCATGTACTTATTATGACAACGGATCTATTATTCTCGATACACTTAACTTTTCATTATTCCGCAGAATCTCCTCTCAAACTTAAGCCTTATTGTTTCAATCGATCGGCACAATCGGGAGTTAGAATCTCACATTCAATCGCTTAGTCCACATACCGCTTCAATATGGCGCCCAATCATCCGGGACCTTTGATTACACATCGTAACGTTGTTCTACATGTTTCTATGCGTATCCCCAACACGTGACACGTGGGGCGGTCCTATTTAAAAAGTTTGACTGATGACATACGGTTTCGCCGCGAATTTGAGGAAGTACTCTTTCATACGGTAAGACTGGGATGCCGGTGTTTTTCGTTACGTATTTATTATTAGATGGAACCTTTACGTAGCTCTTTTATATCGAGTGGCTCGTAGAGATATTCGGTGCAATCCATATGAGATATTTCTCTTGTTATGTAAAGAAATATTAAGACTTACTTTGTATTCGTCTTTGGTCTGTATGGCGGGAATTCGGGTGACACTTTAATTAGAATACTTTATGACCATACGCGGCGCGTATTCCTAACATAGCAACTTAGCAATCTTGCTATGTCGAATCCGTGCCGGCGATCTCTGATACTTTCTATTTTAAATGCTTCACATTTTAGGTACATTAAACATTTTTTATATATTATCGTCTCTTACTGCAAGTAAAAACAGGTTAATGGTTTATTTAAAAACATACCGCCTCGCGGATACCCATATAGCAGTTTGTGTTCGCGGTGATAGATAGTGGCCCCCATGACCCCGCTTAACCTGTAACAATGGATTATGGATGCGTATTTAACTCTGCGGACCCATTTGTGAATTGGGTTGTTATGATGTGGGATTAGAAGTATACGCTCATGGTATTCCTCATTCTTTCTTTTCGAAAATGGAGCCCATACATTGGTACTAAATATGCAACTACAATGTTGATTTACTAGTGATTTCGTTTCCTTTGGATCTACTTGGAAGTCTTATGTACAATCGATTTACTCGGTGATATACATAGAATTTAATTGTATATGCACCATTTGATTAATTAAGAGGTAAGATTACGCTTGCTTTCCTCTTGGAATTCCCTGTCTTCCGTACTTGCTTTCTCTCTTTTTCTTTTCTTTAACCCTTCGATAACTGAATTGGTCATGATAATTCCGTAATTCATTTTTACTAGGCCACACAGTTTTTTGAACAACTGCAAACAACACCACTTGGAAGTTGTATATCTATCGAAAGGTCTGGAGGTTACCTTCAAACTATTATCCATGGTAAGAATTGGCAAAAAAATATAATTTTTTGTCGAATGTGAGCGGTAGTCTTAATAATCGCCAGTATTCCTCTGGAAGCATTCTTTTTTTTTTTTTTTTTTTTTTTTTTTTTTTTTTGAAACCGTTTATTACATCCATAAAAAGGTTACAGTTATGGGCCTACAACCGCACGGCCGGCCGCTAGAGCATCACAAATATAGTACACACAGACAGTAAAAGTCTCTCAGCGGTGCACAGTAGAAACACAGGAGTAATCAACGGTGCAGGCCTCACGGCGTCCTGCCACAGAGTACGGTTTCATTTTAAAGACTAACAACAACAACAAAAACCACAACCGCAAGGCAACCCAAGATTCAAGGTGACAACACTTGCTCCATAGTGGGGGATCCAGAGTGGCAGGAAAGATCTGAAGAGGGGGATGGGAGGAGATCAGGGACTGGGGGGCCGCGTGCCCGCGGCCGAGCAAGGGGGTCCAGCTAGGGAGACGGAGCAGGCGAGGCAGCCGGCAGCTGTGGCGGCTCACAAATGCCCCCACGGTAGGCGTTCCAGGGGCCCCAGAGTTTCACCCACGCCCCAGGCTTACCCCTCGCCACATACACCACCTTTTCACGGAACATACACCAATCCATGTGCTCTTTCCAGGCCGACACCGCAGGGGGCCTCTGGGATCCCCACAATTGAGCAATATCACGTTTCGCTATCATGTATCCCAGAGTCACCCACCGCGTCTGCGGAGCCAAATAGTCATTCGGTTCCCATACATTCAACAAGCACCTCCTCGCTTCAGGCAGCAGCGCTACACGCGTGACCACACGCAGGACCTCATGCACACCACGCCAGAATCGCTCCACCTTCGGGCACTCCCACAGTATATGCATAAAAGTCGCCAACGCACCACAGCCACGCTTACACAGTCCGTCCACGGCATAACCCATACGTAGAAGCCGTGGCCCCGTAACGTAGACCCGGTGAAGGATCTTGAGCTGGACGAAACGAAGGCGAGCCGGGATGGCCACCTCTTTTGGAGAGGCCACCGCGGACATCCAATCCTCGTCGTCCAGCTCCAGCCCGTCGGCCACCCAAGCTTCGCGCAGACTAGTCAACAGGCACGATCTATCATTAATCAGCTTCTTATATATGAGGGAGATCGTGCTGTCCGGGACATGGCCATCTAGCACTCTGTCCTCCAGGGGGGAAGACTCCGGAATGGATGCAACATCCGGGAAGACGGAGCCCAGCGCATGGCGGACTTGTAGGTACCGAAAGTACTCACTGCCCTGCAGCTGGAACTCCGCCTGCAGCGTCTCAAAAGTTTTGAATCCCCCCCTCGTCCAGAGATCCCCCACTGTGCTGATTCCGATCGTGTCCCACTTCTCGAAGCCCTTTGATGTCCACAGGGAGCCCAGCCTCTCGGAGGCATACAGTGGAGACGCCCGGGTCAAACGGTCCTTCCACCCCATAGCTGCATTTGCCGCGTGCCAAACCCGCACCATGACACGCGTCGGTCCCGTCAGACGGGAGTCGGGCGCGCCAGAGTACAGTGCTCGATTGTAATCGCCACCGGGAAGGAGCATCTTGTCCATCTCGAATGCCGGGTTCAGGGCGGGCCCGTAAAGGCCATGATTAATTGCAGCTAGCTGGGAGGCCCAGTAATACCGTTTAATGTCCGGGAGGGCGACCCCTCCATCGTACCACGGGAGCGTCAGTTTAGCCAGAGCAATACGCGGCCTCCCGTCCCAGAACAGGCGCCGCTGAAGGCCCTCCACCTCACGAAAGTAGCTTGCCGGGACCATGTCCATAGTGTTCTGGAGGGCATAGAGGAAGCGCGGCAAGGACATCATTTTAAACAAGGCCGCTCGACCGAGCGGCGAGAGCGGGAGACGCCGCCAGCGCACCACATCCTCCCTCAAACGCTGGAGAGGGGGCAGCAGATTCCGCTCATAGCGGGCCTCCGGGTCAAGAGTGATATATATACCCAAGTACCGGAAACCCTGGGAGGCAATCTGGATCGGGCAGTCCCGCGGCAGGACCGGAGCCTCCCCGGAGAGTACGTAGACACAGGATTTCGCCCAGTTGATGACTAGGCCTGAGTTGCGACCGAAGGAGCGCAGCACATCAACTAGGACGATCAGGGACTTGCGCGGGGAGGCGAGATACAAAAGGATATCGTCCGCGTAGAGGGACACACGGTCCTCGTGCTCGGGGGTCCAGCGGAGACCCCGGATGGAAGGGTGCCACCGCAGCCACTCCGCCAGGGGCTCCAGGGCCAGGGCAAACAGAAGAGGCGACAGGGGACAACCCTGTCGCGTGCCCCGTCCCAGCGCGAACGGGGTCGACACACGCCCGTTCACCACCACCTGCGCCATTGGGCCCGAATATAGTAATTTGACCCAGCTGATGAAACCCGGGCCGAACCCAAACTTCGCGAGCATCGCCCAGAGATATGGCCATTCGAGCGTATCAAACGCCATGGTGGCGTCCAAGGACGCCAAGATGGCTGGCTCCCGCACAAATGGAACACGCGCAAGCACGCCGTGCAAGCGCCGTAGATTAAGCGCCGTGTTGCGGTGCGGGATAAAGCCCGATTGGTCTTGGTGGACCAAATCGCCCACCACGCCAACCAACCGGTTAGCCAACACCTTGGCGAGGATTTTGGGCTCCGCGTTCAAAAGCGAAATCGGCCGATAGGATGTGACCCGTTCACGGGGCTTTCCCTCCTTATGGATCACCACAATTGTAGCCAGACGCTGGTCCGGCGGGAGGGAGCCCTGCGAGTGAGCCGCGAGGAACATCGCACGCAGGTGGGGCGCCAGCACATCCGGGCGTAGCTTATATAGCTCAATGGGAATGCCATTGGGGCCCATGGCCTTGCCAGATGAAATCGAGCGAATAGCTGAGGCAATTTCGTCCGAGGTGGGGGGGACGTCCAGCGAGTCTCTGTCTTCCGCCGTAAGGGAGGGGAGTGCAATATCCTGAAGCAGGGCAAAGGAGTCCGCTTCCGAACAGGAAGAAACAGGGGAGTAGACTCCGCGGAAATAATCCGCGAAACAGGAGACAATGGCTTCCGGCTCCGTGGCACACGCACCATCCACGCTCTCAATCAAAGGCACCACTCGGCTCGCTCTCTCTCTCTTATCCAACCACGCAATCAATTTACCGGCCTTATCACCCACATCGTACAAGCGCCCCTGCTGCTCTCTACCAAGGCCCCTGGCCGCCTCCGTGACGAGGGCCCGGTAGGCCGCCTGCTTTAACTGCAGAACATGTAACTTGGCGTCTGTTACCCCGTTCTCCAGGTCACCCTCCAATTCCGCAATCTCGGCCTCCACCCGGGTCACCTCCTCCCGCTCGCGCCGCCGGGCATTGGCAATAAAGGAGAGGGCCTCCCCTCTAAGAACCACTTTGAAAGCCTCCCATAGGGAGAGGGCAGATGGGACCGACCCCTCATTCTCCTCAAAATAGCGCTGCAAGGATGTGATCAAGTCTGCACGAATGGAGGGGTCGCGCAGATACCAGGCGTTAATCGGGGCCACCCTGCCATCCCCCCTCGGGATGACATCGAAATGCAACAACAATGGGGAGTGGTCTGAAATACCCCGTGCCAGATGGCGCACCTCTCCCACCCTCCCCGCATGGGCCGCTGGGACAAGGATGTAATCAAGCCGCGAGAGACTGCCATGGGCCCCCGAGTGGAAGGTGTATTGTTGCAATACGGGATGCTTTAGGCGCCAACAATCCACCAGGCCCAGTGTGTCTAACAGGCCAGGCAGCCACGCCTGTGCCCGAGGGAGGTCCCTAGGGGGATGGCGATCCATAGATCCAGATACAACCGCATTAAAGTCCCCTCCCACCACCAAGAGGCCACTCGGAAGTTCCAGAAGGAGGCGCCCCAGGTCCGCAAATGTAGTGGCCTGTAGCCCAGGCGGGACGTACACCGACACAAAACTGAACACTCTACCCTCCATACGTCCCGCCAGAGCAGTGTAACGTCCCCTCTCATCGTGGTGCACCTCATCAATCTCCAGCGGGAGCGAGTTCCTAATCATAATACCCACCCCCCGCGAGCCCGAGGTGAAGCCAGAGTGGGCCGCCAAACGATATCCCCTCCGATTCATTGCATGAAAGGTGTTACCTATAAGGTGCGTCTCTTGCAAAAAGACAACATCTGGTGAAATACGTTTTAAATACTGCAGGACCACACCACGCTTAATCCTATCCCCCAGACCGTTAACATTCCATGACAACACCGTCAAGTCCCTACCCCCCATCATACGTCGAAACAATCGGTCGTCCCCCACCGAGCAGTCTAAAGACAACAAAACAGCTGCAGGATTGCCTTGCGGTACAAACAAACAACACACCCCCCCCACCCCCCGGTCCCAACAAAACTCCCCCCTCCCTGCACCCCTGCATGAGCCCAGACAGCCCCCCCAAAGTGCAGTGTGCCTGTCGCCCCATAGCTAAATACTAACTAGTCCCCCAGAGGAGGAGGGAAGCCCCCAGCAGGCCCCACACGACCTCCATGGGAGGGGAACCTACAGAAGCAGTATGTGGTGAAGGAACAATGTCCCGAGCAAGGCAATACAGTCATCCCTCAATTCTGATCCAGCGGGCCCTCCTCGCCAGCCGCGCTCCCCCCACCCCCCCGGCCCCGATCCCCAGGCAAGGCGTCCAACCAGTCCCCAGCCGCCTCGGGCCGGTCGAAGAAGTGCGTGCGACCATCCACCTCCACCCGCAGCTTAGCCGGGAAGAGCATTGAGTACTTAAGATTTAGGTCCCTTAAACGACGTTTGACGCCAATAAAGCTCTGCCGCTGCTTCTGGACCGCCGGAGTAAAGTCTGGGTAGAAGTTGACGTCCATGTTGTCCAACCTGACCGGTCCCTGTTGCCTGGAGGTCTGGAGGATGGCATCTCGGTCCCGAAAATTAAAGATTCGGGCAATAAGGGGCCGTGGCGGGGCACCGGTCTTAGGGCGGCCCCCGGGGACGCGGTGGGCACGTTCCACCGCAAAAAACTTACTCAGCCCCCGGGGCTGGAGGTGGGTCAGGATCAAGTCTTCCACGAAGAGGTCCGCCGCCTCCGCCTCACGTCCCTCCGGCACACCAATAATGCGGATATTATTCCTCCGGGCGCGACCCTCGGAATCCTCCAGTCGCCGGTCCATCAGGGCGCTCGCCTGGCCAAGCCGGCGCACCTCCTTCTGGAGGGCCACCACGTCAGTCGTGAGGCTCGTTGTGGTGTGGGTCAGGGAGTCGACTCGGTCATTCGTTTTTGACAAGTCCGCCCTCACAAGTCCCACATCCACCAGGACCGAGTCAATTTTCTGCGACAAGGTGTCAAAACGCTGGTCCACTGAGGCCTTCAGTTCAGCGATGGTGCCCATGACGTCCCGGAGGGTTAGATCCACTGGATGGGCGGGTGCCTCCGTCGGGCCCACCGGGGATGACCGCGTTGTCTCCGGAGAACCCCTTTGGAGCGTGTAGCGGTCCATACTATTGGCCTGGTGCGCCGTACCACGGCGGGTCGTCTTCACCTTCGCCCGGTCGCCATCTTGTTTGGTGGCCATGCTGGCCCTACCACCGTCGCGCCAAGATCTCCAAACGGGCCGTCACACCAGATCACGGGTGTCAAGGGGGGGCGACCACAGAGCTGCGGGTCGATCCACCGCAGGCGGGTCAGCTGGGCACCGGGACAAGGCAACACCACCGCACCCCGCTCCGCAGCCCGACCTCGCCAGAGAGCAAGGAGGGCGCAAAAGCGAAAGTGAAAGTGCGGGGTACGCGAGTCGCCCAGCCCCGCTCGCCGCTGTTATTCACCTTGTCCCCGGATCACACCACTACTCCAATCCGGGGGGCCGGCGAGGAGAAGGCCGCAATCTTCAGGCGATGTCCCCACCGGTGTTCGGGGTCCGATTCGAGCCCAAAAAACGGGTAATGCCTCAGCTCGGGTTCCCCGACACAGTCCCCTTAACAAGGACAGGATATTTCCAGGATTTATTCAGGAGGTCGCGGAGGTCCACGGGAGCCTCGCACCTACGCGGCCATCTTGGTTGCGCGCTAGGCTCCTCCCCCCTCTGGAAGCATTCTTGATAGATACTTCACCTTTATAATTCGTCAGGCCCCTTGACATATGGGGCCACTGATCCGAAATCGCTAAAGCCCTGAAGTCAATTAGTTCATGTGGGGATTCTTGTCACATTACCTCTACACTAAATGTTCTATTTTATGTGTTAGGCTGTATACAATTTCAGATCAGACATTTAAGTAGTGGCTCTAATTGCTTAACTCTTTTCTCTTATACTCAACTGGTTAATGTTTTAAAATTTTGAACATTGTTTGTGGTGTATTTACACATGTGCAGTTTGTGTCATTTATTTCTTTTTTCCTATTTGTATATAAATGTATAGTATCGTAATATTTTTGTTATGTATTATGAGTATTGTGGTATGTTGTGTTTTGTGATGTACATATAGTGCTTTTTATATATATGTTTGTATTTATACTCATTTTTCAGCCCTGACGAAGTTCATAAGAACGAAACGCGTTGGCTGACTCCGAATCTCTAAAAAGTTGACAAAGAATAAAAGAACATAAATTGGATCATTTGAAAAGACTTTTTTGGTGCACCGTCTCTTTGCAAAAAAGTTTGTATATCTGGTTTCCAGTAGAGCACAAGTACGGCCTGCTCTGGACGTGTCTTTGCACCTACCAGAAATTTGAACATTTACCTTGAAATTGATGTGCTCAACATTGGTCAGCCGTACTGTTCTTCTGTCCATACTATTAGCAAGTTGTTGAGCTGGGTCCCGGTCTCTCTTTGGACATGCTGCGGGTTAGGACTTGTTGGTCTTGTTCTGTCCAGGTCACTCCTTTTTTTCTCCCTCGACGGTTGTTGGGGCCTCTCTCTAAATAAGGTAACTACATCTTTACGATGTATTTTCAAAGCCTAAGAACAGCCGCATGCGCACATCAGTGGCGCCCACACCAAGCACAGAATGTGCTGATGACTTGTTATAGACATTAACCACTGCCTAAGCGTATTGTCCATAAAACGTATTTTCGATTAACGAGCAGGAGTAGAAGAGAGATGCACATCATGCCGCCTGGGCTTAACAAACCACATCGGTACCCTTGGACATGACCAATACAATACATTTCATTTGGACATGCAACAAATGCTCATTAAAACAAAGCCAACACTATGTTCCAAGCCGCATTGGTTAACAGCAGGTTTGATTTTAATTTAACATTCGCACTCATAATACTGCCTCACGCTGACGGCACCTACAGTGGGGCGCATGGTAAACTTTCTATTTAGCGAAACGTACATGCAACTTTTGCTAAATCAAGCAAAGCCTACATTATGCTCCAAGCTGCATTAGTTAACAGCCAGTTGATTCTAATCTAAGATATCGCTCTTGAAAAACTGCCTCACACACACGGCACCAATAATAAGGCTTACTGCCTCCTCTGCCCAGCGTAATTTTCTAACTTTTTTTGAAAATATCATGGTGTTCACCTACCCCCATTGATAATCACTGACTGTAATGTTTCTTATGACATCATGATGTGTATACTTACAATTCCCACAAAATCGTGCAGAGTATAGCGACACTTAGTTTTTGAATTATTTGCAGCATTGCATGTAACAGGATGAGATCATAATAGATTGATTCCTGTTATCTGTCCTTACTGTCTTTTTTTCATTTCTAGTTACAGGTACAACTCACCTCTAACCAGCCAGTGTGCTCTTAAGCGCACTTTAGAAGAAGGGTAAGTGCATTACTTACCTATGCACGTTATGAAATAGTAAACGTGCAACCACTTGGTCCTGAAGAAAGCCCAAAGACCCGAAGGGGCACCCAAGGCCTGAAACATATCGACCACTCACGTTTTTTAAGCAGGTGCTATAGAACAGTGACTCTTCTATTCACGCAACATCTCCCTTTTTAGCTTTACTCCATCCTCAACACAATAAAAGCAAGCTTTGATAGATGGAGGTAATTTTAGACGCACTTCACTCTCACCCTCACTATCTCTGATCACTTCTTTGAATACCAGTTGGTCTCCCTCCAGGTAGAGGAAAGCATAACAAAGACCCGATGATGATGCTTTTCATGTAACAATCCTTGCGGGAAACCAAGATATACCGCACTTACCACTTTCACGTGAATGAGGGTTTTTAAAGATGGTTGGAACCCAAGACCCTGGCTATAAACAGGACGAGTGATTCATTCTCCTATGATTAATGGCTAATGTTATATCCATGAAATTTCCAGTGGCACTGGAATCAAATAATATGCGCAGGTTAATTTATTTATAAAATCTGTTTATTGGCATTTCCTATAACAGGATACACAGATCGCTCTGTAGCCAGAGCGTCTCACATTTGTAATAGTTTGAATGGTATGCATCTAGCCAGTTGCATATTAACTAATAGGGGTGGGGCATCTTCCAGTTTCGTAGCAACATTGAGAGCCTCCCAACGGCAGTCACAGTCATAGAATCCCCCTCAACATCCTGCCACTGGGAGGCCTCCCCAAGATGAGACGTTAGCATGTCTCCCCCTCACCTCCTGCATGTTTCCCATAAGCAGTTAGCTAACTTCGTAACAGTAAGGCAGAACATCAAATGCCTAGATGAAGCAACAACAGCAAACTCCGACCCATAATATATTAACTTCTCATTCCTTCCCCCCGCTCCGACCCCCCACTCCGGTGTCCCGTGTGCATGTTATTCGTGCAACACGATCTCCTTCGCAATATGTACCCCACGAACAACTGTTTAATATGCGCAGGTTCATGGAGTGTTCCCCCCAAGAAACCTGAGTATGAGAAAAGAAATGTTGAAATGACTGCAGGGAAGTGACTTGAGCTAATGTGTGTGAGACTGAAAAAATAGAATCACATAAAACACTTGTCTCAACAGGGTTCAGGGCAGATAGTTGAATGACTCGCTCTTTTTTTGTGCTTCAGAGTACATTCGTGTAAAAAGTGGCCCTTTTTGCCAAAATATAAGCACAGCTGCATTCTCAACGTCTCTACCATACTTCATTACTTAATGGTCCTCCCATACTACCTATTTGCATAGGATCAGGCTCTTCAGGGTGTTTTATCTGGTTCTGTTTTTTTGTCCTGTTTGACATATATTCTGGCATCAGTATGTCCTCGATCTCTACATTTTCAGTAAGACAATGATCCAGTTTTAACAATAGATCAATCAAAGCACTGCATGATTCATGTGGATCAACTACCTGAGATAAAAAATCCTTTAGCTCATCTTTTAAGCCCCTGTAAAAGAACTAACTGAGCTTATTTTCCATACAATTAGCTTCAGCAAATAACCTATTGAAATTGGAGACATAAGCTGTGAGGTCTTTATTACCCTGACGTAGATTCAATATCTGTGTGTCCACAGATTGCATAAAATTGTGACGAACAAACGACCGTTTTAATTCAGATTTGAAAGCATCATTGCAATGCATTGCAGTGGGCCATTCCATTCCACCAATGGAATAGACCATGTGGCCACTGTGTAGATAACACAAACGCCACCTTTGACTGTTCATTGGAAAAATAAGATGCTTTACACGTGAAATGCAATTGAAATTGGTTAACGAAAGAGATCATTCTGGAGGAGCTAATGGAAACGTAGGGCGGTGGTAACATTTATAGCAGGTGCCTCTGACCTAGTCCCACTGTGGTAGGTGCTCTGGGAAATATACCTCCTGTAGCCCTTGCACCTGGTCCTAATGTCTGTCTACTAAGTCCTGCAGCCCCTAACCACTGTAGTGTATCTACTTTCTGAGTCAATGCCTGTGTTTATTTTAGTAAATTGCCTAACATATGGGCCAAATCCTCTAGGGTGATATCAGGTGCTTCCATATTGCACAGGCGAAAAGTCCGTGTGGGCTTGTCGTTCTGTCGGAAATCTCACCTGGATCTTTTCCGCAGGAGCGAGAACAGGCCACAATGCTATGTCCCAACCTCTTTATCAATTTTAGACGACCCACTAGAGGTCAAAGTTAATCCCAACCGAAGGGTAAGAGGGAAAGGGAAGAAAAAAACAGTAGACGTCTGTTGAAAACTGCACTACAGGTGTTATGTCTATCGGGACCCGTCTAGGCTCACCCTGTGTGAATAAAGAAACAGTGTATTAGAGAGAGTCCCTCTATGGGTAATCAGCTACTTCTATCCGCTCGTTATATCAAATCCTGCCATACCTGTATACATCACGCTTCCGTCAGGTGTAGGAGATACTCAGGTAAGGAGCATCAAAGTACAAAACAAAAATCAAGAAATCAAGTGTGCTTGAGATATTTCACAGTGGCATATAGACTGGTTACCAAACAGCTATACAGTTCTTAATTCTTGTTTCTCTTTTAGGCAGTGAAACTGGAGAGTATCAGAACATTCAAGGCTGAACGAATAAGTAATCAATCAGATAAGTATTGCATGGATTATATGATAGAAACAGAAAGTTAGTATGCCTGCACACTACCGCATTTACCGGCCAAGTTCGTGGATTGAAGTTTGTTCCTCCAGGAGCGTGAAGGATGGCAGCGAAGCAGGAGACTGAGTTCCCCCGAGACTGAACACGATGAGGCAATACGGAAATACCCGCCTGACGCGAGGAGGCCGCAAGGACGCTGAGAGCAATGAGGAGGGGCATGGAAATGGAGAGGAAAGTGATATGTTGGCAGGGGGCTGCTGTCTAACAAGTAGAATGACAAGCAGCTGCCTGCCTGCTGACACCACATTTATCGATGTGAGTCTTCCACCGCCGCCCCGACCAATTACGCTGTAGGCGGCATGCCTGACAATGTTCTATCAGATTGTGAAAGGAACTGCTCTGTATTGGAGAGGGAATTATGGACTATTATATACGTTTATTCAGAATGGAGACATTACCTAACGGGAGCACAGGAACCTTTTGAGATTCACCAAAATGTACAATGTCTTAAACATTTTCAGTGTGGGAACAGTCGGTAAGCTAGGTTGGCATATTGTTTTAGCCAGCATGACCTTCACATCATCTATATTCCAGGCTCAAAGAACATCGTAGCTGATTCTCTTTACCAAATGTATACTGAGTCACAGTTAATTGAATTCCAACACAACTAATCACTGGATTATTACAATCTTTCCTTGAAAGTGTTCAGTCTTGTCATAGCAAGACATCTAATGAGAATCTTAAAGAACAGGGAGCTCCTCTTGTGAAAAAGGGTGAGCTCTATTTTAAAGAGCAAGGTGCCCTTCAAAAGATCTGACTGTAAGAGTGCTTCAGATGTGTCACGATTCATCATTTTGAGGCCATTGTTATATTAAAGGTACTCTCTTGTCGATTTGTTTGGTGGCTATCTTTGGGCGAAGACGTAGAAACATACGTGACAACATGCCCAGTATGTGCTCAAAGTAAAACCTTACACACCAGGCCTTTTGTTCATCTTCCACCATTGCCAGTTTCTCAGAGCCCTGGAATACCATATCAACTGATTTCATTGCTAACTTACCTCTCTCTGAAGGTAATCGAGTAATTATGGTTAATGTGGATGCATTTACTAGGATGGCTCATTTTTCACCTTTGAAGAAAATACCGTCAGCTAAAACAATTGCTCAAGTATTTCCAAGAGATACATTTTACAGACTGTAATTTCTGATCGAGACTCACAGTTTTTTTTAAAAAATTTGAAAGCTTTTTACAAGGTCCTTTGGGTAAAGATAGCCTTATCTTCAGGTTATCACTCCCAGTCTAACAGTCAGACAAAATGACTAAATCAAGTACTGTAAGTATTCCTTTGTTGCTTTTGTAACTTGACCCCAGAAGACTAGTTTTCTTATTTGGCATTAGCTAATTTTCCTTATAATAACTCTACTCATAGTGGCACTAAGAATACACAATTTTATTTCTTACAAGGTTTTCATTGTAAGGCATTTCCAACAATTTCTCACAAGAAAGCTTGAGTGCAATTGGCTTATGAATTTGTGGTACAACTACAAAGATTAAGGAACCAGATGCAAGATAATTTGCATCAAGCCTAGGAAAGAATGAAACTACATGCTGATTCTCTTCAAAATCCTTCTGACTACAAGCCTTTGGTTATTATTTCTATCATCCTATTTATCTTCGAACAAATTCAAACCTCGATTTTATGGGTCATTCAAAATCATCAAAAAAATTAATTCATCAGCTTTTAGATTTCAATTGCCTTTCATGTGGCAGATTCATCCAGTTTTTTACGTCTCCTAGTTTAAACCTTATTGTCCTGGTCTTCACCAACGTATCTTTCCTTTGCCACCTCCTGTCTTGGTTAATGATTAACTCAGTGACTCCTAAATGGTTTGTAGAAAACTGTAATTCTTGATCCAGTGGAAAAGATATCCTCTTAGTGAACAATTCTGGGAAGACACTTCATCTCTTCATGCTCAAGGTCATATTTGCCGCTTTTTCACACAACATCCAGATAAACCAGGAGTTTCTAAAAGGGAGTATACTCTTGTGCTACCTCGGACATGATGGACACTGTGCTTGAGAACCGTGGAGCTGATTATCTCCGGTTCGCACATAAGGAGTTTCTGACACTCTGCTTGTCGGTGTCCTCCACTTACGAAAGGACTTTTTTTGAGACAAGCCCTGCTGAGCACTTACCTGTAGCCTCATGTTTTTCTACCATGTTGTCTTGGCCAGTCCAGGAAACAGGGTGGGGTTCTTTTTCTGCAAACCAATTCAAGATGGCGAAGTGCAATCTTTCTCTCGTAATGCCTTCCCAATCCAAGATGGCTGACAGGAAGTTGGGAGATTGTTTCTTGTTCTACCAGGTATATAATGCATGCCCTGAGACTGAACCAGTGCATCACAAATGTTTTGTTGGGTTTACTTCTGAACTGCATATTTATAAAGCCTCCTCCTGTTTCCTGGATCTTGTCCTTCTTCCAAGCTCATTCTCGTTGCTTCTTTCATGTCTCCTGAAATTCCCTTGTTTTTCTCTCTCCTTGTTTCTCTCTGGTTTTGGTTCTGCCTCCTAGGGAAGAGTCCTGCTCCATCTGCTCATGATCAACTTCGGAGCCTCTCATCATCTTTTCTCTGGAAAGTTTCGTGCCTTTACATTTTCCTTCCATTGTGGGACTCACTCAAGCACCAGTTGTCAGTTGTTCATTGCTTTGGATGGCACTGTGGATACTGGGTCGACTCTATCTTTGATGGTCACATTGGGAGAAGAGGGTGGCTCCAGTTCAGCATCTAGCCATTGACATGTACACCTGTAAACAAAGTCGAAATGAGTGACCCATAGTTTTACATCTGAAAACATAAGATTGGCAACTGTGTACAATGTAAATTAAGAGGTGGTGTGGGAAACATGGCGACTAGCTAGACCTACCAGTCGCGAGCTCCATAGTCTTCCTCTGGCGCTGCACACTTGATTCCAGGTGCCTTTCAGCTGCTTTCTATGTCCGCGTACGTATTTGCTCCCTCCCTGAGTCTTCTCCTTTGCTTCCGCCGTCCTGGATACCTGCGGTGGTGCACAGAGGGATCTAGATGGCTTCGGGCCTCCACGTTTCCGTGTTCGGCTGTCGGCTGATGCTGGCTGGGGCCTGCCGTACACCCTTGTGCTCGAGCGCGGGGGATGTGGTGGCTGCCGGGATTCACCGTGATAGGCGAGCTGCGTCGCGGGTCACCTTCCAGGGCACCCCGAGCAGGGTCAGCTTCTGCTGGGTGCCCCTGCATCAGTCTGAAGCACAGCACCTCCGGTAGGGGGTACATCAAGTAACCAGTTCACCCAGGGCTTCTCCCGGGTGAACTACTGCTCATGAGCCTGAGAAGAGCAAATCGGGGTAAGAAGTCTGGAGCCTTCCCCAAATCTTCAATGGTTGGTGGGAAGAAGAGACCGCCTAAGGAGAGGCCGGTGCAAGTAAGGAAGGGGGGCTTTTTGCAGTGAATTGTGAGAAGCAGCCAAATAGGTATGCACTAAGAAATAAAAATATCAGCCCAGCGGAAGTTCTCTGACTCCCCTGGGCCCTATATTAGAGACGATTGAGTGTGGGCAGAGAGCTAGGAATACAGGGGGTTTGAGCAGAGTAATTGATTCTACTGCCGTGCCCTTACAAGCCTCATCCTCTGTAAAAGATCTATTAGCTTCTAGTCTACCTATTAAAAAAGCTCACCCCCTTACTAAGAATCTTCTTTTAAGGTACAGGCTAAGGCACAGGCTAAAGGGCCCGTCATAATAAATCCCCCTTCCCCCTTTGTTGATAAAATAAACAAACCTACTAACGACAAAGGGGAAAGCATAACTATAATGGAGCCAGATAGACAAGGAGTAGAAGCTCTATTCTCGGACCTAAAGACCATTAATAGATATCCGGTGTTGGGCAACAGTGATGATAACATCATAGAGGGGGGGGGCGCAGGACAGTCATTGCTCAGTTATAACAAACATCCCTAGGACAAACAAAGGTAGTAATAAGCAGCGGCGCTTGGCAGAGATGTTTGACACTTTAGCCACAGAAATCAGAAGTAAGTTCGCTATATCTGAGAGAAACCAAGTCAAAATCCAAGAGGCCTGTGAACCTCTAGAAGCAAGAATGTCTTCCATAACCAATAGAATTTGTACAATGGAACCTCTTTAGAGGCCCTTAACAAGGAGGCGGAGGTTAATCAAGTTGAAATCCAAGCTCTAAAACATGGGGAGAAAGGTATGCTAGGTGAAATAGAGTCGGTGGAGAACAATGCCAGATATAATAATATCAGAGTACTCAGTATCCCCGAGGGCTTTGAAGGGGATAATATCAAGCTCTTTATTATAAGGTTATTTAAGGAATTCAGCCCCTCTATAGATGCTGCGGAGTTTGAGGCAGATATTCAGAGGATTAATCAAGACCCTTTAAAGAATCTAAATAGGAAGAATCCAAGGAAAATCTTGATTAACTTCAAGTCATACACATTAAAAGAAACAATTATTTCAGAGGCCCTAGAAGCAGAGAGCTTCACTAAAGGGGAGTGGTTATTTCGAGGTCAATCTGATATCTCCAAGATTACACAGGATAGACAGTGGGAGCTGGGGAAATTTATACCAGAGTTGAGATCATTAGGAGCCACCACCCATATAAGATTCCCAGCTTTACTGAAAATAATGTGGAATAATAGGATGCACAGTATCAGGGACCCCAAGGAGGCAGGAACTTTTGTTGAACAGATAAGGGTGCAGCAGAAGCATAATGGATAAATGCCAGAGGAAGCCGAGAGCTCTAATGGGTATCAGAACAAACATACCTGTCTTATTTTTAGGGAGGGTTCCCCGGGGTGGGTGGAGTTCACTCAATGAGATAATACGTTTAGAAATTCACTGGGTAGGGTGGAAATTGGAAAAAAAGATAAAAGTCCCAAATCATAGGAAGTTAGGAACCTAGAATTAAGGAGTAGAGGTATGAGACAAGTGAAAGGATGTCCTTAAAAAATAATGTCTAGGATGCCAGATTCTCTAGAATGTGTCTCACTTAACAGCCTAAGTAGTAATGTAAATGGGCTCAGAGTAGCTAGTAGAAGGAGAAGAATTTTGAAATATTTGAAACAGGCTAACACGATATTATAATGTTACGATAGACTCATTTAATGCAGGACGAATTGAATGTTATCCTGGCTAAACAGAAGTGGATTGAAGAATGAATCCACACTAACCAATCATGTTGTACTAAGGGAGTGGTTTTACTTATTAAAAAATCTATTAAAGCCATTCTAGGGGAGTGCAAGGTAAATGATGGGGTGCTTTGGATTAACGCCAATATTAAAATACAGAACACATGGTATGCCTTGGGAGGATATTATGGGCCAAACATCGATGATGTTGCACCTCTGAATTCCCTATATAATCAGCTTCTGGAGGTTAAAGTCCCAATATATCTGGGAGGTGATTTTAACATATTACTAAATCCTCACCTTGATAAATCTACCAAAAGGAAATTTATTAGTTCACCAAATATGAGAAGGTTTATCAAGACAATGATGGAAGATCTAGGGTTAACAGACATATGGAGGGTCAAAACCAAGGGGATAAGCGGAAATCACAGTTTTACTTTCCACAATAGAAGGCACGGACATGTTTGTAGAATTGACTTCATTCTGGTCGATACTAGGTTGGTTAGTAGAGTTAAGAAGGTAGAATATATCTCTGAGCACCTTTCGGACCACTTGGCAGTTCACTTAGAGTTACAATTAGAAAAGGGCTTAGCCCCTAGCAGGTGGACATTTGATAGAACTTTATAACTGGACTTAACAGTAAAAGCTCAGCCGAAAAGCGATACAGTGGAATTTTTTTAAGTTAATAATTCTTCAGCTCCAAAACGCATAATATGGGATGCTTACAAAGCCTACATTAGGCATAGGGTTATAAGCATCACGGCAAAAAAACATAAGGAGTCAAGATACAAGATAAAAGAACTGGATGGTGACATCCTATGGGGCCTGAGAGAGAGAGAGACTTGTATCAAGAAGATGAGGATTTGGTTAAGAAAGGTAGCGAAATTAAAAGTGCAAGACAGGCCCTAGTAGACTATCTAGACGGTATATTAAGGAAAAGGTGGGAGGCCAGTAAAATAGCTCACCATGAATATGTGGAAGGGTGTGGGAAGCTCCTTGCCTGGAAGTTAAGAACAGAATGAGTCATAATTAAAGAAATAGCATCTAAAGAAACTGGGATGCGCTGTTCTGAGAAGGCAGAAATAGAACAAGCATTTACAAGCTTTTTCAAGTTATACATGGATGATCTCTCATCCTCTGTGTTAGACCCGGGATCCCTGGTTGATGAGGTAGGTACCTTAGGCCAAGCAGGGACCCGTGTTCCAACGTCAGGGAAAGGAAGGTCACCTTCTTAGATAGCCCCGCTCACCCCCTCGGTAGCTTGACATGAGCAGCCAGGCTTACCTTCAAGGCACATGTGTAAAGTATTCGCAACCATGCTCACAATAATCCAATGATGATTCCACAAATAGACTCCACACGAGTTTTATAAAACGAGTATAAACTTTATGTAAAAAGATATACGATAAGACCACACGATATAAAACCAACTTATGAGGTTGTATAATATTTTTCTCCTGGCCGGTTGTTAGGCCTTGTAAGTTCTGGCGATGTCAATGAGCTCTTCTAAGCATTCTCTTGTACTCCAAATCAGATGTCATATTTATTTATTTTATTTATAGGTTTATACCGCGCTAGAATCGACTCTTGACAAGAGTATCTCTGCGCACAGGGATAGAGAGAAGAAGGATAGAAAATAGGCAACTGCAGGAGGAATATCGTACAGCTCAGTTCAGTTCAACATACAAAATTGGCATAGCTGACAGATTACTAGAATAGAAACGTTTTGAGTTTTTTCCTAAAAACAAAGAGTTCTGAGCATTGCCTGAGCTCAAGAGGGAGTTTATTCCATAATATAGGACCGCCACCGACAAGGCTTTCCCACCATGTCTGCTCCTCTTAATAGTAGGTACTTTAAGTAGGAGTTGGCTACTGGACCTAAGAGACCGAATGGGGTTGTACGGAGTAAATTTGTGCTTCCAGTAAGAGGGTCCAGATCCATGTATGGTTCTATGGATAAGACAGCATGTCTTAAAAGTAATCCTCTTACGGACCGGGAGCCAATGTAATTTGTCAAGGAGTGGTTTAGAAGGAGTTCTTGGGGGGGCATTCAGTACAAGTCTAGCCGCGGTGTTTTGTATCACCTGGAGTTTTGCCAGGACTCCCTCATTGGCTGACAGCAGGAGTCCATTGCAGTAATCCAGGCGGCTCAACACTATTGCCTGTACCAAGGTTTTTCTGGTGGAATCAGGCAATAGTGGAAACACTTTGCGTAGAAGTCCAATTACATAAAAACATTGGCCAACCACCCAATTGCCATGCTGTTTGAAGGTGAGCTCCTGATCAAGACGAACACCCAGGTTTTTTACGACCAATTTAGGTACAGGTACTTGACCGAGCTCACATGGCCACCACTCCGGAGTCCACAGAGTTCTAACCTCCCCAAAAAGCATTACTTCGGTCTTATTCACATTACATTGAAGATAGTTAGACTTCATCCAATTCGCTACAGCCTTCATGCCGTCTGAGAAGGCTACCTTCACTTCGTCGGTAAGATGTTTAAAAGGGAATAAGAGCTGCGTATCATCAGCATAGGAGACAGGGACAAACCCAAAGTCTCTCAATATGCTGGCCAGGGGTGCCACGTAGATGTTAAAAAGAGTCGGGCTTAGGCAAGAGCCCTGTGGCACCCCCTTGGTGATATAAGTTTCAGTCGACCGAAATGAGCCCATGCTAACGGCTTGGGTGCGGTCAGATAGAAAGCTCTTTAGCCAGTTTAGCGCTATGCTCTCAATCCCAATTGCGGCCAGATGTTCGATTAAGATTTGATGAGATATTGTATCGAACGCCGCCGATAAATCCAACAGTACCAAGATCGCAGAATACCCTTGATCCTGATACATGTGCAGGTCATCTGTCACAGATAGCAGGGCGGATTCAGTACTATGTTTAGGTCTAAAGCCAAACTGAGAGCTGTCTAGCTTATCAGACTGTTCAATGTAGTGCGATACCTGTTTGTTAACATGTTTCTCTATAACTTTCCCCAAAAAAGGGAGTAACGAGATGGGCCTCAAATTGGATAAGTCGGTCCAGGGGATGGAAGAATTTTTTCTGATAGGCCTTACTAGTGCTTTTTTCCATTCCCCGGGGACTTGCCCCTCCGTTAGAGAAAGATTAATGAGACTTTGAATCTGTGGGCTCAGACTTTTTCCTACTGCCGGGATAATTCTGGCTGGGATAATGTCTGAGGGGCTCCCACTTTTAATCTGTCTGAGATAACATTCGGTCTCAGTCAAGGAAATAGGGGAAAAGGATTGCAGGTGCGTAGTTCCTGACTCCTTCTTCTTTTCCAAAAATAATGAAATATCTCCAATGGAAGATAGATTAGATTTGGAAATATCGTCATGAATCTTATTTATTTTGTTTGTAAAAAACTAAGCAACTTCATCACAGAGTTGTTGTGAAGCTAGTTCAGAAGTTTCACAAGCTGCTGGTTTCACAAATGAGTTTAAGGTTTGATATAAGATCCTGGGAGTATTTCCTGCAGCTAACAGAAGAGCTTGTATATGGGATTTTCGGGCATTACGGATTTCTTTATGATACTTAGTTAAGGCTGCCCAAAAATGAGTCTTATCAATGTAATCGTGGGTCGTTCTCCACACCTTTTCTAATTTCCTCGCCTGCTGTTTGAGAAATCTCAAGTGCTCCGTAAACCATACCTCCTGTTTACGAGCTAAACGAGGTTTATAGATTTTCATAGGGGCAATCTTATTAACTACCCTAAGTATAGCCTGATTATAGTGGCCTAACGCCTTATCCACATTCTCTCCAGAGCAAATGGGAAAGGCAGCAAAATGCTCCTGAAATATTTCCGGGTTAATCTTGTGCCATGGCCTCCGCCTGGTAGAAAGGGCTTGCACCTGAGGGGGGGCTTTACCTGGATGTGAGGTGAAAAATTCCAAGACAAAGTGATCAGTCCAATTAACCTGAGTAGAAGAGGCACATACCAGGGTGTTAGGTTTATTAGAAAAAATAAGATCCAAAGTATGTCCCGCTAAATGGGTAGGGCCAGTATTCATTAGGGTTAATCCAAACAAAGAGATATCAGTTAGTAAGGATTGTGCCTCAGCATTGTCTTTCAGGTCGCTGTGCACATTGAAATCTCCTAGAAGTATAAAATCGTGTTCAGTATCAATGTGTCTGGCAAGTATCTCCAACAGCAAGATGTTAAAGCTGGTACAAGGACCGGGAGGGCGATAGACCAGTGCCCCTTTATAGCTGATTTTCCTGGAAATGCCAATTTTAAATATAAGAATTTCCAAGTCAGGGGTGCTCATTTCCTCTAAGATGGTGACTGATAGATTGTTCTTATACACAATGGCAATACCTCCCCCTGTCTTGACAGGCCGGTCAAGCCTGGCTATTTTATAGCCCTCTGGGATCCCTAATGTAATGGCTGGGACAGAGTGCGGTTTCAACCATGTTTCTGTCAAATAACAGATTTCAGGTTGGGTCGAGGCAATCATGTCCCATACTTCACTATGGTGTTTAGACAGAGATCTGATATTGCAAAGAAGATTTCTGCTCTTAAAGGAGTCCTGTGGGGATATCATTATAGATGGTGTTTCAAGCGGCAGATTTAGCAAGTGGTCGGAGAGAGTTTGATATTGACATTTCCGACAGGAGAAAGGACCCTCAGGTGGACAACCTTCCCCTCCGGTACAGCCCTGGAGCACAGGCTTACGAATACGTAACAGATCAACTGAAGAGTATCTTACCCGGGGTTTAGTAAGGGTAGCAGAAGGAGCATAATTCAAGGCCATATCCTCTAGCCCCTAGCCTCGTCCTGTCGCGGACGGGCGCAGACGGGCTTCTCTTTGGCTTGTCTTAGGCGCGTTCTTAGGCACACCCCTGCGCGCAACCGCTGCGCGCTTAGAGTGACGAGCACCCTTTGTAGTCCTGAGACTCACAAGCTAGAGCGCTAACCGCCCTAATGCGGAAGTGACTGGCTCTGCCTGTCCGCCCTCCGCTCAACGGCGATAGTCACCGAGTCGGACCGAGGCGTGCAGGCTGTCAGCTGAGCCCAGACTTGCCTAATAACCAATACGAGTAAGTGGGGAGCTAATAAGCAATATTACAATGTACTGTGGACAAAGTTTAAAAAAGGATTTGTGCTATTAAAATGAGATTAAATCTTTCAACAGTTCGTAATGCTAGAATCAGGTACTTTTGCAATGTAAAAATACTGTAATGCGTAACGTAGCAATCAGACACTCTGCAATGAAAAGAATGCAATGCTTAACGCAACAATCAGGCACGTTGCAAGGTAAAACAATGCAATGTGTAATCCAACCACCAGATATGTCATTCTGCAATAATGAGGCAATGCGTATACACTAATCCGGTAATTCGTTATGTAGGAATAAGGCAATCCGTAATACGCTAATCAGGTAGTTCGTTATGCAGGAACAAGGCATTGCGTCATACGACAATCAAGTAGTTTGTTATACAGAAATATTGCAATGTGCAATACGTCAGTCAGGTTCTCCGCTCTCAGAAATGGAATACTACGTAGTACACTCAGGCCCTGATCACCGGGCCATAGGCGGTCTCTCCGCCTCCTCTTCTGACCTTCAGTCAGCCTCTCACAATTGCCCTCAACACAGTACGATGTAATTCCAAAGCGCAGCTTCGCACTCCGGCCCCTGTACCGCCTCTCCCTTTGGCAATACGGGTCGTGATACGAGCAGAAGCAGAGGTTCGCGCTGTCAACACAAGAGAGAGGCCGAGAGCGTCTCCCTCTGAGCCCGTGTCCCGCCCTAGGAGTCGCCACACGTTACCTGAGGGGCGCAAACGCACTCTCCTCTCCTCGTCCAGCAGCTAGGCCTCCGAGCAGCTTTGTGAAATGATAACGGCGATTCAGGCCGGCAACACAGCTCTTTCGGGACTGCCGGTCCGGGCCGCTCCACTTACGAAGATCTCAGGCTGCCACAAAGCACACGCACACAGTGTTGCTGAGTCTTCCTTCACTCCAGGTGCACGATCACTGGGCACTCCACACACAGGTCTCAGGCCGCACGAAGATCACACGCGCAGCATCGCTGAGACTCACTTTACTCCGGTGCACACGACAACACGGCGAATACTCATGAAAGTCTCCTGGTCCCCAACGCACCCACACACAGCGGCGATGAGACTCTCATGGATTCCGGTGCACACGAGAACAAGGCAAATCCTCACGAAGGTCTCACAGTGCACAACACACATGCTCAGAGCGTCGATGAGACTCACTTGGATTCCGGTGCACACGATAACAAGGCAAATCCTCATAAAGGTCTCACAGTGCCCAACGCACACGCTCACAGCGTCGATGAGACTCACTTGGATTCCGGTGCACACAATCCCTGGACAATGCTCACAACGGGGTTCAGGTTGCACAAAGCACATGCATACAGCGTCACTGATCCTTGCTTGGATTGCAGGTGCCCCCGATCACAGGCCAATTCTCCTGAAGGTCTCAGTGCTGCACAAAGCACATGCACACAGCGTCACTGAGACTCACTTGGACAACAGGCGCCCACGATCACAGGCAGTTCTTACGAGGGTCTCAGACTGCAACAGGCACGGCCCCACAGCGCCGGTGAGACTCTTCTGGAAACTTTTATGTTCCTGTGTTTCCAAACAGGGAGCCAGCTCATCTCAGGCTCTTGGGGATAGTTACTTCAGGACACAGCACACAGCAAAGTCCTTCAAGCAGGGGGACACAGCACACAGCAAAGTCCCTTTAGCCTTTCCTTGGTTGAAACAGCAAACTGCAGGCCAGCCCCAGATCACACAGCAAGGCGCAGTCCTATCCTTCAGTCTCTTCAGTTGTTTCTTCCTTGGCAAAGGTCCTCTTGACCACGAAGAAGCTTCAGTCTTTTTCACTCTTGATCAAGCCATTCTCCAAAGTACAGGGGTTTCAGCTCTCATAGTTATACCCCTCAATGGCTTTGAAGTCTTTGTGCTTCAGGGGGCACTGACCCCTGTTCAAACCAGTTCTGGGTGCCTCCCTGCCAGTGACACCTTTCTTCCTTTGATTAGTGGGGGTCTGGATTCTCAATCACTCTGCAGGAGATGGGCCAATTGTTTTATAGCAGCAACCCAGGCCTCTTCACCTCTAAGGGCTTCTCCTCCCCCTACACTCCAGATGCAGGTCAACCTGTTGCTGTCTCACCTCCTCCCCTGATCCTATCGCTTTCAAATCCAGACAGTCAATCCAGACAGTCAATCCACAGCCAGGCAGAGACACACAGAAATGTTAGACACAAAAACGCAGCCACTTCTAAAAAAGTGGCTTCTGAACACACAGTGCAGAAACCACCTACATAAAAAGATGTGTTATTACATTGTGAGTTCAGGCATTCTAAACTTCACCTTTCCATCTTAAGATTTTAGGAAGATAGACTGGAAAACATATTACACAGTCTTCCCATTCTGTCCTATGGGCAAGATGGCCTTTCAACAGTGAAAAACGAAATGGAGATTATTTCACTGTCAGGACATGACACACACCTTAGTACATGTCCTACCTTTCACATGCACTGCACCCTGTCCAGGGGGTACCCTAGACCTACCATCAGGGTGTCTGATGTACACAGAAAGGGAAAGGTAAGGTCTGGCAAGTGAATGCACTTGACAGAACAACATGGCAGTTTAACAAACTGCGCGTAGGCCCTGTAATGGCAGGCCTGAGTTCACTTTTTAAGGCTACTTGTGTGGGTGGCACAAATAGTGCTGCAGGCCCACTAGTAGCAGTTGCATTACCAGCCCTGGCACACATAGTGCACTTTACTAGGTACTTCCCTTAGTCAGGCAAACATACCAATCATGGACAACCAATTACCATTACTTTATACAGGGAACACCTACACTTTGACACTGTTTAGCAGTGGCAAAGTATCCAAAGCATCTAAGTTGGCAACCCTATGTCAGAAAAAGTTCTAGGGGGAAAGCAAAAAGTTTAGGGACTTTAGCAAAAAGGGGCAAGTCTTACACTCTGAGACAAAGTTAAAAGACTACATTAATGGGATAGCTCTGCATTCGCTCAACGACCATCTAGCACAGTCGATCAACCAGGAAAACATTTAAGAGGAGGTGAAGGCGGCAGTTAACTAACTAAAGAGAATGTAGCGCTGCTGGGCTGGACGGTATACCCAATGTACTCTATAAAATCCTCGCCAAAGAAATTTCGCCCGTCTTGGCAAAGTTGATGGGCGGTTTATTTTCAGAGGCAGATCGCGAAGTCTGGGGATGAAGCGGCTGTCAGCCTAATCTCGAAACCAAATAAAGACCCTAAAAATTATGAGTCATAAAGACCAATTTAATTGCTAAATTGTGACTATGAGATCTACATGCAAATCTTACCAAAGAGGTTGGAGTGAGTAATCATTTCCCTGGTTCAGGAAGATCAGAAGGGCTTTATTGAAGGCCAACAGCTATATAACTTTAACTCATCATTTGATTTGGCAACTCTGGAAAATTGACCTCTGCCTGTTCTTACATTTGACGCCACAAAGGTCCTTGATAGAGTAAGTTGGCCTTTTTTTATTACAAATGTTCCATGAATTTGGTCTGGGTGAGAAATTTGCTAAAGCTATTAGCGCTATATGTAAGAAGCCTACAGCAAGGATACTAGTTAATGGGTCCCTCACTAAGTCAATTAAGATAGAGCGAGGGACAAGACAGGGGTGTCCATTATCTCCTCTGCTCTTTGACCTTTATATCGAACCATTAGCATGTAAAATTAGGGCAAATCAAAATATCCTGTCATTTGAGTGGAATGGGTGGATGATAAAAGTGGCACTCTACACCGACAACGTGATGGTCTTTACAAGGGACTTTGCCTGCTCCTACCCTGTGTTAGAGCAAATTTTAACTGATTTTGGGGAGGTCTCCGGATACCAAATTTAACAAACAAAAAACCATGGAATATCCAATTAATTAATCCTCCAATAAAACAAGAGATAAGATATCTTGGGATGCAGGTCACACAGGATCACGCTAAGCTAAGATGGCCCCGGTCAATTTGGATTAAAAAAATGAGTGAGACTAGAGCTTTGCTAAAGTCTTGGGGGTGTCTTCCTCTTTGAATGATAGGTAGATCTAATTTGCTAAAAATGTAAATTTTACCAAAATTCACCTTTCTTTTTGATACGATTCCTCTATCTTTTCATTTGAAAGTCATAAAAGCTTTGCAAGGAGAAATTACAAGTTTTATTTGGTCTTGTAAGGGAGTGAGGATCGCCTGGAAGAAACTTAGAAGATCGAAATCAGAGGGCTACATTACAGGGCTCGATTTTCACTTACACTGTAGGGCCTTCCAGCTAAAAAATATAGAATCACTCTTGTTTAACTCGGCTTGTGTCCCTCCTTGTTGTCAAGCAATGACAAAAAACCTACGTTTCGGTGGTGATTTCTTTCTTTTAAAATTTGGCCACCCAAATGTTTTCAAGAAAGTAAAAATAAATATTTTAAGAGCGGTAAGTGAGATCTGGTACCGGACCAGAAGAATTTTGAGGATACCCTTTTACAGCATAGGTGCACCTATTTGGAATTCACCAGGAACCCACAACTGCCTGCAGGACAAACTGGCTGTCCCACTAATAGAAGCAGGAATAAATAAATGGGGGCAACTATTGCAGGATAACAAAATAGCATGTCCATATCAAGAGAACTAGATAAGAGTCATACATTATAGTATAATAAAGGATAATACCAGGGTTGTGTACATCTGTAAATAAATAGTTAATTTAGTGGACTTCACACATCAGTTACATCTGCTTAGGAAATCATTTGATGGTGAGAAAGAGAAGGAAACCCTATATAATGACATTACAGTTGAATACATTTAAGAGGCAACAGGGGAAACCACCATAGTTCAACTGATTCCTAGCAGGGTTTTTTTAATGCTATGCAGGCTTATTAGCCCTCTTCTATTGGCAATTTCCACTAAATCAATGGAGGAAGGAGAAATGCTTACTGAGTTATGACAGGCAGTTATCTGTGCAATTCCTAAACAAAAATAAGCTGCTGGATCTTAGTGGATCTCACAGGCCAATTTCATTAATGAAAGGTGAGGTGAGCAAAGTTTTAGCCAATATTCTCATCACAGTCATTCACTCATTGGTCCACAGGGACCAGAGCGGATTTATGCCTATTAAAGCCACGGTTAATAACATTTGAAGGGTATTTAATGTTCTGGCATTGGTGCACAGGGTTAATCAGTCTCTGGCAATCCTCACAGTTGATACAGAAAACGCTTTTGAAAATCTCAATTGAGATGACCTCTTTGCAGTTCTTTACCAGATATATATTGGCCCTGTTTTAATTTCATGGGTTGGCCTGTTATTTTGCAAGCCGGGAGCTAGAGTATGGGTCAATGGCCCCCTGTCAGAACCTTTTGGACACACATCAGGGCACCCGTGAAGGATGCCCCCTTCCTCCATTGCTCCTTGCATTGGCAATGAAACCATTTAGATGAGCGAGTAATATCTCAGGATTGCTTTCACAGCTTTGTAACATCTCACAGAGATCCAACTGCTTTGGGCCCTAGAGTCATGAGATTGAGGGTGAACGGGATTACGTCTATTGTTTTCCCAGTAGAGGGACAGATGGCGGTGTTGAAGTGCACTCTGGAATCAGGATTGTCATTAGCCTGGGGAGGTTTCCATTACCTGGGAGTCTAGGTAGTTAAGATCAAAACTCAAGGATGGGAAGCAAACATTGACCCGTTGCTTGGCAGAGTGAGAAGGGATCTTCAGCACTGGACTCTCCTGCCCCTGTGTCTGATGGGCTTGGCAGCATTGTTGAGTATCCTGTGTATTGTGCAAAACTTTCCATACAAGTTTCCCTGTCTCCTCATTCAAAAGATTAACTTTCTACTTAAAACCTTCATTTGGAATAACAAGATTCCAGGGGTGTCCATAATCAAATTCTGTAAATCAACAAGTGATGGTCGGCTGGACATGACTGACATACTTGCATACCAAGAGGCCTCCCACTTGATTGTGATAAATGACCGACTGTCCAGCTCGAACTCTGACCTTGTTTATCAAGGTGAGCTGTTGGGCCTTCTCACAGCGAATAAGATGATGCACGCGGCCTGAAGAAGCACCCTGGGCACAGTGCGGGAACTAGACTTCCCCATTTGACTTCCCTGATTGAATTCGAGGGTTGGGACACACTAGGAGTCTCCACACTTTATTGTGTAGTTTTAACTGTGGGAATTAAGTTGTTTGCAGACATGTAGGATGAGTAAGTCCAATTATTTTAATGGTTCAAATTATACCCTGCGCTGCTGCTGTATATTACACAATGGTACCTATGCCATTGTCTAATGGCCTGCAGGTCAAACTCACTCTTGTGGGATTGCAGAACGAATTGATTTCCAGAGGGTATAGATCTTTAACAGTACATGCATGAGACAGACTAACTCCTTCAGGGGAAGCAGAGGCTGATACCGTCTGATTTAGCAGCATGGATTGGCAGACAACTCGTCTGGACCTGAAGGTGGCAGCCATTTCCATGAGACAGAGACTCACAAAAGGTCATTACCTGGGTTGTATTTACCTCCCTAAACATCAAGTATGGTATTTCTGAAAGGATTCATCCCTCGTTTGTTTGAGATAAGAGATTAAGGAGGGAGAGTTTCTACACATAGTATGGGGGTGCACATTCAAAGAAACGTTCTGGGAAAAGACAGTGACGTTTTGCAACAAAATAATCATAACACCTGAGGTGGCACTGCACAATATCCGTGATGCTCGTGATACAGGCAGATATAAGCGCATGTTTTTGAGATGCGGCAAAGTGATTGTGATGAAAGACATGACAGTAGCATGGCAAACATCAAAGGATCTAGCGAGATGAAATGGGAGACTGGACTATATTTCAGCTAAGGCAATGAAGAATCCAATATAAAAAGGCTTGCGAAAGCGGCAGAAAATCTGGGAGGATGGTGGACTATAGATGTGAATGAAAGTAATAGGACTGATAAAGCAACACATAGGAGAGAAAGGGGTGGTGGTTCTTCTGGGGTTACCGATATTCATATACAGTATTGGAAATGATACACAAAGTTGTGGATCAAATGTAGGCTGTCCTCTTATCAGTGTTTATGTTTTGTGGATGCCAGTAGGTGTTTTTTCAGTGCTTTCCAAAGCATTTGAAATCGGGTCTTATCAGTATTTATTCAGCTATGTAACACTCCACATAGAAAAAAACTGCGTTTTTCCAATGTTTACAAAACATGTTTTTGTAGTGATTGTTATAAAGCACATATTTATGTTAAAGAAGAAGTAATGCAGGGTATGTAGTATCTACCCACTGGCAGCAGGTCCAAGGGACTTGTAGTAGTCCTTTTTAAGCATACATAGTCTGTACATTGGTCTCTCACATCTCGTTACCTTCTCTACAGAGTAAAGAAAAAATTCGATCTGATCTAAAACATGTATCTAAACCCTGCAGCTTTGATCCAAGCTTTCAAAACTAAAAGAATCAAAAGGAACAAGAGACCATATTTTAGTGTCATCCCTAAGCAACAGAACTGAAGCAGAATAGTCTTAGACCAGTCTTTATTGCTGCTACACTGTGAAGTTTATTTTACTGGTCTGCTGTCCTTTCTGGCAGCCAAATACTGAGAGAATCAATACTGATTTCCTGTTCCGGCACAGTGAGAGGAACTTCCTGAGGAGACGAGACACAACGTAAACCGAAGAGGCTGCACTTCACAAGGCTCTCAGGCAGGCTTGGAGCTATCAGAGAGAGTAGCTTAGTAGAAGCAGGAGAGAGGTACCGCCACGTGTGGCTGAGCGGCAAACCTGGTTTGGCATTTGGAAGCGGACTTCGGATGTGCAGTGTGACCAGCTAGCCTAGGTACCGCTGCATTTGGGTTGAGCCCCATGCCTGCAAAAGCCGCTCAACTAGGCTCTGGTATGGCTTGCGGGCCAGGTGAGCTCCCACCCCTGGACACACACACACCGCCCCTCATGGCGAGGGAAGAGTGAAGGTGCAGGAGGCCTTCAAACTGCTCATCGCCTGCCCACCCTACAAATGGTGCACCACTCTGCTTTCCCTCTATGGCTCACACAGCACCATCCTTCCCATCAGACCCAATGCTCTCCCCTAAGGCCAGATAAGAGCCAGACAAGAGCAGGAGCAGTTCTGGTGGCTTCAGCGGTTACTGGACGGATAGAGAGACCACTGGTGTAAAAGAGTAGGCTCCCAGAAAGGAGCCACAGAGAGAGTTATAGGCCCTAGGCCAACCCCGCATCTCCATCTCTACCTCCCTCCCGGTCTGATGCAGAACAAGGCTCAGGGGACCTGGAATACTGATCAAAGCGCATTGTGAGCATTAAGAGAGACGAGAGGTCACCTCATAGCATGCCACGCTTCAGTACTTTAAGGGAGGGGGTATCGAAAGGCAATGCAGAGGCGAGGTCTTAGGCCACTGTAGACTTGTGTAGGCCTGTGCATGCCGTCCTACTCTGGCCACCCCCCCAGGGTTGTCATGTTCTGAGATTGCATATTCCACCTGTTATCTAACCTGGTTAGGGGTGCATCTGGTGCACTGTGAGCTAGCAGGATCAAGGACAACAAATGCTGATTGTGTGTGTTGAATCAGTCTTGCATAGTTTAAATGTTTATGTTGCCAAACAAATGCACAGTTTTTACTGAGAAAGTATAAGCCATACGACACAAATGAAGTCGTTTCATAAAGATGCATTACTAGCATCAATAATCTAAGTCAAACGTAAGCATGCATGGGCAGTTATCAACTCGTACCAGCCAGCTTCTTCATCTTCATACCTTGCATGTACATACTCCAATCACTTGAAGCTAAGATTGATTGCTCTCAGGCTGAGTGAGTGTCTTTTTTTGCAGCACCTAGCCTGCTGGCGCCCCCCAATGGGAGAAATCAAATGCATGGGCTGTGACCATTCTGGTGAATCCCTTAAGCACGTTCTGTGCATCTGGCCAGCCATTTTGGATAAGCGTTAAACAAATCTCTGGGCTGAGTGGAACAGGCTGGGAGTTCGATCCTGTTGGCAGAGCATCATAGCAGTGCTCTACCCAGGTGGCTCTGTAATTCATTCTTTAAAGCTCTCCGGCAGCATGCTGTCAGCTGACTAACCCTAAATGCCTCAATTAACCTACCACAGGTCTCTCCTACGGGGAAGGGGTGTTACATGAAAATACAGCACATGCCCCAGTCACCCAAATCACCTCAGTGCAAAGTCCGAATGCTCCCCCACTGAGGTTCAAGACATCGATAGACTGCTATCTCGAAGAGCAAAGTAGCACCTGTAAAAGCACTCAAGAATCAGCAACGTTGACTTTCAATAGGATTTAACAGACATTAAGGATCTCTCTCACGAGCCCAAGTGGTAATAAAGAAGGATGCTGACTCCAAAACCCAGTCAGCCTCAAACACAGATCAGATTGGTTTTCCAATTTTCCAACACAAAACTTCTGCTTACAAGACTCAGCTAATAGAGACTACACCCGGTGAGGAATTCATACCCACTCAGGAGGCACCGAGAGTGGGTTTCACCCTCTAACCAACCCCAAATATGCAATGCATGAAACCAAGAACCTCAGAAATCAAATAGGCCAGTACCCAGATAATACCAAATAAGGGTGGATAACTCCCCTGCACTCTCTTCGCTGCATCCAACTTAAACAGACTAGCCCAGACCAGGAACAAAAAACCAACCCTGTCCAGTGACATCATGAATAGCAATCCTAAAAGTAGTGTGATGGTTTTTACATCAGAGTACACATCTCGCAGGAATGTGGGCACTAAATAGGTAAACATATCCCGGGTCTGGCACAATACACATATGGTGATCTGACATAAATTTAATCCAGGACAAAAAGTTGTCATGCACCAAAACAGTCCATGGTAGTCACTTGCAAACATAGTGAACAAGCCCAGAAGATACTGGTGGAAAAGGCTCAATTCGCTAACTGGGGGATCTTGGTCCAGGCACCCCAACAAGAAATGTATCCGCGCATACTGATGGAAACCAGTACATAACCAGCCCAACAACGAGAGAGGTGCACACTAGAAAGAACATCGTCTGTATTCCCTAATAATCTAACCAACCTGACAATTCGGTGTTCCTTCAACCCAAATAGACCAACAGCAGAGCAAAGAATCATCGCAGACATGTCAGGCTCACCTCAAGTGAATAACTGGGGTTGGTTCGCTTCTAGCTGGGCAGGAAGGCACCCAATATATTCCTAGCCCCTCAAAAATAAATAGGGTGGATCTACACACTAAGGCGGTGAAGCATATTTTGGTAAGATCATAAAACTTATTTGGGCTCAAGAACACCATAAACAGTAGTGAGACACTAGCATTCCTTCAGAGAGGAGACCTGTTATGCCTGCTAGAAACCAGGTCTACAACCACGCTACTAATTTCTGGTTTTGTGGAAGTTCATCCCCCAGCTAAAAAGACTAACATCTTCGGCAGACCCTCCGGAGTCCTCTCCATCTACGTAAATTTGGCATTAACAACGACAATTGTAAAAATCAAACTCACCACTCATCTGGCCCAGGCCATGCTAGTGGATGGCCTAAAGTTGAACATGCCTTTACTGCTAATACACATGTACTTTAATTATAAATTACCCAGCCGGGTCAGGTGGCTTAATGGACTAATGTGTCCACTGTAGGGGCCTGTGTCTGACTTTATGGTCACAGGTTAGAATCTGGCAGGTCCACTCAGCCGTTCATCCTTCTGAGTTCGCTAAAATAAGTACTATTGAGTTGGGTAATGATAAACATCTGTTATTTAGCGCCAAGATGCCTATGGGTGAACGTGCGCTTTACAAATACACGTTATGTTATGTTTAAGGCACCCCAAGGCTAGTAAAGATGGTAAAACTTGTGGACACCCTAAAAGAGTTAGGGCCAGATGTACGACCCTTACAATTTGTGAGTCACAAATTGTGTCGCTTTGCGAGTCGCAATTTGTGACTCGCAAAATGTAATTTACAATAGTGCCTCAGACACTGTTAGCGATTCCTAATGGGGTCGCAAATTGCCTGTCTCATTAATTATTCTTGTGGCAGGTGCTATTTGCGACTCGATTAGGAATGGCTAGCCCTTCCAGGGATGGTGGTCAGCTGGGGTCAGCAGACAACCATGTCTGTGACAGCTTTTTAACTAAAGCAGTTTTTTTTTCTAAATGCAGCCCATTTTCCTTAAAGGAAAACGGGACGCATCTAAAAAAGAAGAATGAAACGTTTCTGTTTCATTTTTTAAGAGACCACTGCCTGCTCTTAAAAAATATTTCCACACACACTCACAAAGGGGAAGGGGATTTATGTTATGTTATGTTAAGGTTATTTGTAAAGCACATGGCTGCCCCAGCAACAGGGCATCCCAGCGCTAGCGGATAGGTGACCAGAAGAGATCGGCTAGATAGAAGAAAAAAGCCAAGTTTTGATCAGGTTCCTGAATGCCCAATGATCTTGAGTACTAGGGGCAGCCAGTGGGATAGAATTCCATAGCGCAGGGGCCTGGGCTTTGAAGGAGCGACCCCCTTCTCTACACCGGCACACCCGTGGAATGCAAAGCAAATGGTGGTCAGCAGAATGCAGTGCTCGCGATGGAACATATGGGGTGCATAGTCCCTGCAGGATTTCAGGGCCCAGGCTGTGTAAAATCTTATGTATAATGCAGAGAGTTTTAAACTGGACTCTCTGTTTGATTGGCAGTCAATGAAGACGATGAAGATGGTTGGAGGTATGGCAATGCTTTGGTAGGGCAAAAAGAGTGTGTGCTGCTGCATTTTGTACCTGTTGGAGTCTTGCAGTAACTGTTTTATTCATGCGAAGCAAAAGCCCATTGCAGTAGTTTAGGCACGATTGAACAACAGATTGAACAATCAATTGGCAGGTAGGAGCATCAAAAAAACCCAAAATGGGTTTTAGGCCGCGCAGGAGGCCAAAACAAGTACCAGCCACTTTTTTTGCAGGAGGCTCAAAAGAGAGAGCGGTGTCGATCAAAACCCCTAAATCCTTGACTGCGCTTTTCGGTTGGGAAGGGGTGCCCAAGGTCGCAGGCCATCATTGATAGTCCTATTTATGGGTATCACGACCATAGGGACCCCTTCCCGTTTGCGAGTGGCTTACGACCAACTTGAAGTAGGTGGTAAACCACAAATGTTTTTCAACCACAGTTGCAGTCGCAAAACAATCTTACAATGCAGTGCCTGTTGCTATTAGGGAGGGACGCCCTTGGCAGGCCCCTCCCTAATAGCGAGTCGCAAACCCTATTTTGCGAGTCGGTTAAAGGTTAAAGACTCGCAAAATAGGGTTTGTACGTGGGGCAGACCAATTTTGCTGTCGCAAACAGGATGATTTCCTGTTCGGACACCTAAATATAGTCGTACATCAGGCCTTAACCTACACCTACCTCTCAAGTGAGATAATCATCACAGGGGACTTCAACTCCCATAATATATGGATAAACTCTGATGACAACTGTACAGTCGACCCCATGGGAAGCAAAATGAAATCTACCCAGCACGGACACAGCACGGTACAAATGACTAAGTCCTTCAACCGTGTCTCAACGTTGGATTATGTGTTCTTGAGCAAAGTTTTCTTGGCTCAACTTCTGGATTCTTCAATCATGCATCAGCAGACCAGCGACCACTTACCATTAGCCGCCAGTCTATCTTTACAATCACTCAGTAGCCATAAAATAAACATTTTTCTGCTACCGGGTAAAAAATACAAAAATTACTAAGAGTAAAATGGCGTAAAATAAATACAACAAGTCTAGCTGCCTGGAAATCTAAATGGATACAGGAAAACAACAGCTCTGGAGCCTACATTTTCTCACACTATCCGGAAATAGTAATAACTTTGCATCAATTACTGCAATAAAAACAACTGTTAAAATTATCCCATAAAGCAGACCATCTTCAACTGTGATATAGCAAGGATGTGAAACAGAGCAAGAGAACCATGGGGAATACTATCAGGCAATTTAAACGACATGGGTATGAGGAGCATCGTAACAAACTAGCCACAGCCAGAAAGCTCCATAACAGGCTCATGTGGCAGCACAAAAGACAACACCAGGAGTCAGAATGGCTCCATGTTTTAAACCTCTAAAACAACACAATGAGGCCGATCCAGGCAGTATATTAACAACCTAAATGGTCCTATCCAAGACAAACGCAATGGCGTAACTATTGACTCTTGAGTCAAATACGCAAAAGCATTGTACTGCAAGTACCCCAACAGAGTTTGCATCACCGCCCAACATGAGACTCAAGACAGCTTAGAGCATAATCAAACGGATCTTAAACAAAAGGGTCTGTTCGAGTCCAGCCTTGCACCCAGCATGGCTCAAAGGGACAGCAGTCCGGGTACTAAAATCTTGATGAATGTAAGGCAAGACAAGGCCTGAGGACCCAAAGGGCTGCCTGGAGCTCTATTCAAGGAGGATTATGCTTTCTGGGCATCTCTTCTTTCTGCACTTTCCCATCATTGCTTTTTAACAGCCACAGTCCTGGATTCCTGGGGAGGATCAATCTTCCAACCAATACTTAAAAAAATGGTGACTTCAGAGACTCAACAACTATAGAGTGATTGCTCTGTTGGACATCTAAGCAAAGGATTTTCCTAGCAAAATATTACAAGATTTGGAAAGTTGGGTCTGAAAAGAGGGCATCCTGCCATTTTACCAATCTGGATTCAGGGAAGGGGCCTCCACCACTAATTACATTGTGGCATTAACATATCTGGTATTGTATTGTATTGTAATTGTATTTATATAGCGCTTACTACCCGTGATGAGGCGTCAAAGCGCTTTTTCAGTGAGCAGCACGCTACTCCAGAACCCATAAAGGATTAGTGTTGAATTAGAATAGTGAAATATTGAAGTAATTTGAGTGGTGGATAGGTTAGTCAGTTATTTGGATTCAGAAAGATAGTGGAGGGATAGAAGAGAAATAAAGGTTTGCATTTATATAGTACTTGTTACACCCGGTGGGGTGTTGAAGCGTTTTTTTTGGCCGGAACCCATAAGGATTAGTGGTGTATTAGTATAGTGAAATAGGAAAGTAATTTGTGTGGTGGATATTAATCAGTTATTTGGATTGAGAAGGATAGCGGAGGGATAGAAGAGGGAAAAAGGTTTGCATTTATATAGCAATTGTTACCCCCAATGGGGTGTTGAAGTGCTTTTTTGGCGAGTAGCGCGCTACTCCGGAACCCATAAAGGATTAGTGGTGAATTAGTAAAGTGAAATATGAAATTTGAGAAGTGGACATTTCAGGGGCATAACACAGGCCCCCACATCCCCCGCAGTGCGGGAGGCCCCGAGCTTCAGGGGGCCCCCTCTGCCCAGTACTCAGGCCTTGGAGCTCCGCATTATATCCAGAATGGGGGCCCCTCCGTGTACCTTGCAGGGGGGCCCCCTCAGCTTTCGTTACGCCAGTGGGACATGTTAGTCTGTTATTTTGATTGAAAAGGAGAGTGGAGGGATAGAAGAGTGAAGGATTTAGACTTTTTTTGTAGGTCATAGCAGTAGTGGGAGGCTTGGATGAGTAAAAAAGGATGTGGAGGATAAGAGTCAGAGGGAAGAGTTTAGAATGGCTTGTTTTGGGCGATCAGTATAGTCAAAGAGGTGTCAGATGGTGCAAGGAGAAATAAAGTAGGAGAGATTCTAGAAAGGGCTATTTTGGTAATGGTCATAACACATACCATCGCCTACATCCCATGGCCATTGAGGTGAAGCAGTCCATCATTAGTGGGACCATGTTCTAAACAATTACCTTTTAACACCCCCCCCTCCCCTCCAGTGCTGTACATGGGTGTAGTAATGTTCCAATGTTGGAAATAGTATGGCGAAGTAATCTCGGTTCTAAATGGGTTGGGATGCACTATTTACGCGGAGAGAGAAGACAGGTCGTCCACTCGGGATAAAAAGCAGTACTTTCAGGTACTTGGGGCACGTTAGTTCTCGGAAGTGTCGAGAGAGGATGCGTGTCAGGAGGTCCCAGGTGACTTGAAAGTTGGGCCACCATCGTTAGTTTTTCCATTGCCAGAATTTCCCAAAGGCGGCACATGCAGTCGCGAGATGTGGGTAGGATATGTGTTCCCATCGTTTCAGTATGTCTGAAGGGCTGTGACTAAAGCCATGGCTATCTGTTTCCCCCTAACTGATGTTGGGGTTCATTGGAACGGGTATGGTTTGCCTACTAGAATAAGTGCTGGGTCTCGTAAATCTCTTGAAGAGCGCTTTCCCAGTAGGTGTGGGGCGTGGGGCAGCGCCAAAGTAAGTGCAGCAAAGTTCCCCGCGCTATACACGCTCCACGGGCAGGTGTTGCCGGGTTCCACTGTACAACTTTTCCAAGGGTTTTATACCAGTATGTTAGAATTTTGTACTGAGTTTCCCACTGGCGGATATCAGTGGCAAAGTTCCGTCTGCTTTCGAATACTCTGTCCCAGTCTTTCTGCGCGAGTTCATTCCCCTATTCCCTCTCCCAATGATTCCGCCCGGGTGTCCTATCTCTAATGGGGGAATCTATGACAAGTCAGTAGAGTGGATGTTAGGGCTCTGTTATGGGGTCCATCCTTGAGCCATTTCTCTAGGTCCGTAAGAGGCCTGGCCGGGCCTTGCCTCAGTGGGGTGGAGGACCCAGTGGCCTAGTTGGGTATATGCAAACCTCTCAGTTTCTGGAAGGCAGTCTTTGTTTGACTTCTTCGAAGGAGAGTATTTGCTTGTTGTGAAAGATGGAGCCACCAGTAGGCATCTATGCGCTCTCTGTGTTTTAAGCTGGGAGGGGGTCTGCGTTGGGGAAAAGTCCTGGTTAAAAGAAAGCTGCATAAACGGTGATGGGAATAGAGTAAATCCCAGGCGGGAGGAAAAATAACCCAGACTGCCAGGGCTGCCCTGGCACTGGTGAAGATGAGGCCCCAACTTCGGTGGGATCTTTTCATCCAGGGGTTTGTCACAGTGGATTTCCTGATATTAGCTGATCGATATGGAACCATGATTGTGTCTGTGGGTCCCTCTTGCACCACTCACAAGGGTCTGCAGCTGTGTGGCTCAGTAGTAAGGTATGAGATGAAGAAGTGCCAAGCAACCCTGCGCTGCCGGTTTGTAAAGGTAGTAGAGTTTGAAGCTGCTTGAGAAGAAGGGTGGACAGTGACATTGGTATCGTTTGAAACAGGTAGAGGATCTGTGGTAGGGTTCTCATTTTAAACGCCGCGATGCGCCCCAACCAGGAGAACAGCTTGGAATCCCAGCGCTGCATGTCTGGCATCTGCGTGTAGTTTAGATTGGTCACTTCGGCCGGAGTGCGGTCTACGAGAATGCCCAGGTATTTCACTTGATTCGCTGCTCAGTGGATGCGGACGAGTCGTTCTAGGGTTTCTTTCTGTCCCGGTTGGGGGTGCAGTGTGAGAGCCTCGGACTTCGTGATGCTGATTTTGAAATTGGAGACAGCTTGGAGGGCACGGATTTCTTCCATGACCAGGGGGCACGGACTGTACGGGTTTCAGTAATGAGAGTATAATGTCATCTGTACACATGGTTAGTTTAAAGACATCTCTAATTCTAGCATCTTGTATCCCTTCAGAGGATCATATGGCATTAGTAAAAGGTTCTAGAAGATCGGGCAAATAAAAGCGGTGATAGTGGGATGCCCTGCGGGTCCTTTGCTTGATATGGATGGATTGAGAGAGTGTGCCATTCATGCAGATTTTGGTGATAGGTGTTTGGTATTTAGCGGTAACTCAAAGGAAACGTGAACCCATCCCTAATTTTTCCGGGACCCCTTTTATGTACGTCCAGTCAACCCTACTGAATGCCTTCTCCATGTCCAGGGACAGGAGAAGGACGTTCTTAGTTTTCCTTTGGGTGTTCCTCAAGATATGCTTCTTGGTATTATCGCTACATTGCCTGCCTGGGATGAAGCCCAATTATGATAAATGATGGTGCGTAGCAGGGGTCCCAGTCATGCCGCTAGAACAGCCATCAGTAGTTTCACATCTATGCTAAGTAGCGATATAGGTCTGTATGAGCTACATAAGGTAGGGTCCTTCCCAGGTTTTGGAATGACGGTCACCACTAGCTCCCTCATTGATGGTTGGAGGGAGCCCTCTGTAAAGGGGGGGGCCACTCGGCCCTCCCGCCCACATGGCGGTACGGCGCCCCACCCTCCCCCGGCCTCTCGGTGGTGGGGGTGCGTCGCGGGTCTATGACGTGCACGCCCCCACCACCGATAGGTTGATGCCTCCCCCGTGACCCGGAAGCAGCGGTACAGCTTCCAGGGCAGGGGGGCGGACCGGCTGGGCCGGCGACCCCCTGGGGGCACAGTCCCATAAGAGGCCCGGGGAGCAAGCTGGGCGCCCTCTTGCCCCTGGCTCGCTCCCCGCATACCTTGTGTGCCCCCACGCTCGGGGCGTTTAATTTTCCTTCTTTATTGTTCCTCTGCAGGTTTTGGGCTCGGGAAACGGACGATCGGCATCACGTGCGGAGTGGAGAGCGTGTGTTCCTGCATCGGGCGTCTACCGGCCTGCATCGTTGGAACTTCAGTCCAGAGCTCAGCGATCAGCACGAGGACATTGGGGGCGGAGCAGAGACCTCGGCAGCGTGTGTCCGTGTCGTGTCTCTGCCTTCGTTGGTGCCAGGAGAGCGGCGAGTGCTTCAAGTCCTCAAAAAACACAGCGGTAAGGTGTGGAGGGGTTGCCGGTCGAGCAGCAAGCTTACAGCAGGGAGATCGTCGGCCCGCCTGCAACAAGGCTTTGTCTGTTTCATGTGTTGGGCCAGATTAGTATTTTCCCTGGTGGGGGCGAAGCAGGACCCAGCAGGGCAGCCACTGGAGGGGAGACCAATGTGATAGTGCTAGAGGCTGGGCTGATTTTTAAGGGTTTCTGGTTCCGAGTTTGCTTGGTGTTTGTATGCGGGGGAAATGGTGCATTAAGACTACTGTGATTATATCCATACTGTTGAAGCAAGGAGCCCTAATTGATTAGTAGGTCTTGTGGCTCTGGGGTCACAGTTTCTGGCCAAGACAAGCGTTTCCGGTTGCAGGTTGGTTGATCACACAAAGTCTATTGCAAGCTATTAATATTTTGTTTTTCTAGGAAGCTTGACTGTGGTTTTTTTTCCAGTCGCAGACAACAAAACACGGGCACAGAGTACAGCATTGAGCTGCGGACTCATCGGTGGTAAGGGGAGTGAGGCGGGCCTGCATTTCATTGCTTCTGGGGGGCCGCGGGGCTTGAGACCTTCCTACAAGGGGTTGGCGCTCGCCCACACGCTAAGACTAGCTTGGTGTGTTTTGCGGTCACAGTTGCATGGTGCTTACGGCCATCTTCACATCCTCCATCTGAAAGAAGGTACAATTGCCGGTGCTTGGCTAGGATTAGATTGCATTACGATTGGGGAATATGCCGGGGGCACGAGTTAATAAGAGTTCCCGCATGGAGCAAATGATGCAGGCTATGATGCGCAGGATGACGGCGATTGATAGGCGCTTGGGTAAGGTTGATGAGTTGGTTAGGAATGTGGCAGAGATTAATCAGAGGTTGGACGGGCCTCCTGGTCCACAAGGCACGCCAAAAAGGATAGTCAACCCACCACAGCCTAGAGGTGATTTTGTCACCCCTCCTAAGAGGGGCAAGTCCAAGAAAACTGCACGCACAACGCCTAAGAATACAGCTGAGGGGGAGGGTATGCCAGAGGGAGTGCCTAAGGATGCTCCTGTTATGCCCCCATTGGCACCGGCGGGGCCAGCTCCTCTTATACCAGCATTGCTGGTGGCCCCAGTCGGGGTCATTCTCCCTGCCACCCCTGTGAACATTGCCCCCGTCGGGGTCCCAACCCCCCGAATAATGTTGTCCCGGTGGAATTGGCATCACAGATAGCAGCTGTTTTACCATGGTTACAGTTGGGGGGGTATTGCCATCCTCGCAGGATCATTCAGCAGAAGCCTTCAAACTGGTTGAGATGATTAAGTTGGCCAGGGCGGGGGTAGGGGCACCATTGGCACCAATTACTCCCCTAACAGGTTCCGCCAGCGAGCAGACGGCAAAGGAGGATGGGGCGACGTCGCAAGGCATTGACAGTGGTAAGGAGGTGGCTTTGCATTTACTTAAAGATGGTGCTATGCCCTCAAGGAAGGAGAATTTGGGGCAACATGTGTCTCAGGCTGTGAAAGAGATGATCTGGGCGGGCAAATATATCAACATTTTCTCCTTGCTGCTCGATAATAGGGAACTTGAATACGCCAAGTCACAAAAGGAATGGATGTTGCCCAGTGAGTGGAGAACTTAATTGGTTAAGTTCAGAGTAGAGGAGACATTTGTTAACTGGATGAGGGCCTTTTCCGTGTTTAGTGCCATTACAGCTGAAAGGTCGCCCAATTTACAAGCCGAAATGGCCTGCTACCAGAGCAGGATTGCCATGTGGAGTGAGACACAAGTGGGGAATGGGTGGAAGGAATATGACATTTCATTCAGGAAAGCTAAGGAATTCAATCCCTCTCTAGCATGGGATGTGGTGGATTCCTTGTCATGGTACAATCAGATATCTGGAGGGGCAGCAGCGATGGGGGCAACCGGTTCACAGAAAATATACCCGGCCAAGCCGCAACAGCCCTTTCGGCATGCGCAAGGAAGTGAGGTACCATGAAAGGGCAAGGGTTGGGGGGATAAAAGGACGTATGTTGGGATGTCAACAAACGGTCCTGCACTAGGGCAGCGGGCACATGTAAGTTCAAACACGCCTGTTCCTTGTGTGGGCACCCCTCGCACCCCGAGACCTCCTGCAGATTTAAGGGTGGCAACCAGGGCTCCAGGGGGAGAAGGAAACCTGAATAGACTAGAGGAGGGTTTAATATCACACACTCCTATTGATGTCATGGCAATGATTCCCTGGCTGAACAGATACCCAGATCACGCAGCGGCTAAATTACTTCAGGAGGGATTTTCTTGGGGTTTCAGGATACCGGCAGGAGGGTACACAGGTAAGACTGAGTGCAGGAATCAACTGTCTGTAAAGCATAACCCAGGGGTGGTGGCTGCAAAAATTGAAAAAGAATTACGCTTGGGTAGGTTAGCAGGGCCCCAGTTGTTCCCCACTTGGTGTGGTCCCGAAAAAAGAGAAAGGCGAATATAGACTCATTCATAATCTCTCAGCCCCAAGGGGGGCATCCTTGAATGATGCTATAGATAAGAATATCTGCAGTGTAAAATATGCCTCTTTTGACCAAGCGGTGGTGTTGCTTAGGGGCCTGGGTCCAGGGGCATTGATGGCCAAGTCTGACATAGAGTCGGCATTTCGTCTTCTCCCCGTGCATCAGGGGGATCACCACCTTTTGGGGTTTAAGTTTGATGGGAAGTATTACATGGACAAATGCATGCCCATGGGTTGTTCGATCTTGTGTGCCTATTTCGAGACGTTCAGTTCCTTTTTGGAATGGGTAATGAGGCAGGCAACCGGGCATCAGCAGGTCATGCACTACCTGGATGACTTTCTCTTCCTGGGCGCGGCTGGGTCCCAGAAGTGTGCACAGGCATTGCAGGAATTTTGCGCGCTCATGCGGGCTTTTGGGGTCCCGCTGGCGCCGTGGAAGACAGTGGGGCCAGCTACTTGCTTAGAATTTCTGGGCATTGAAATAGACTCTGTTGAGGGTTGTTTCAGGCTCCCAAAGGAGAAGGTGTCTAAATTCAAGGCGGCACTACGCGCGTGCCTGGCCAAAGAGAAGGTCTCGTTACAACAGCTTCAGGAAACAGTGGGCCAGTTGAATTTCGCGTTGAGGGTGATACCAATGACTCGCCCCTTTTCTCGCTCAATTGCGCAGGCTATGAAGGGCCTGCGAGAAAAACACCACCGCACTAGACTGTCGCTTGAGGTACGCCAGGACATGCAGATATGGATGGCATTCCCGGAGGACTTCAACGGCAGGGTTGTGTGGTCCGGCCCTCCCACTACTTCAGCAGAGTTAGGTTTATGGACTGACGCTGCTGGGAGTGTTGGGTTTGGTGCCATCCTTGGAAACAAGTGGGTCACCCACAGGTGGCCGGACGAATGGGTGTACAGTGAGTTGACAACCAACATTGGTTTTCTGGAGTTGTTCCCCATTTGGGTTGCATTAATGGTCTGGCCAGAACTTCTGCGTAACAAATCAGTGATATTCTGGTCAGACAACATGACTGTGGTGGAGTGTATCAATCAGCAAGCGGCACGCTGTAGGTTCATACTCCGCCTCTTGAAGGAGATTGTGTTGAGATGCTTGCAATTGAATGTTGTATTCAGGGCAAAACATGTACCGGGTGTCCTTAATAATGCAGCTGATGCACTCTCTCGCCCAAAAATGCAGGTATTCAGGGAACATCTTCCATCAGCAGAGCCTACACCGACACACTTCCCGTCTGCGCTCTGGCAGATTGGTGCCCCAAATTACAGGACCTCGTGGCTGCCAGCTTAGCCCCCAAGACAAGGACAGCGTATGAAGGGGCGTTTGGTTCATATTGCACTTTCTTGGGGCGTGACTGGGAATCCAAATGGGCTCTAGAGAATAGCTTTACAGATTACCTGGGTAGATTGCATCAGGAGGGTCGCTCAGTGGCCACAGCTAACAGGCATAGGGCAGCTGTCTCCTTCTATGCACAGGCAAAGGGAGTAAAAGATCCAACTAACAGCTTTGCGGTGCGGAAGGGTCTGAGAGGTTGGCGTCGCTTACAGGGCAGCACGGCTGACACTAGGAAACCAATAGGCTTGGGGAGGCTGACGGCATTACTGCCTGCATTGCATGACGTCTGTAGCTCAGGCTGGGAGATACAATTGTTTAAAGCAGCTTTCACATTAGCCTTTTATGGAGCGTTGAGGCTGAGCGATTTGGTGGCAGCCTCCAAGGCAGATAGGCAGGGGGGTATCCAATTCCTGAACACAACAATACAGGGAGACACATTGTGGGTGACAATTTTGAGATCAAAAACTGATCAGGAGTCGCGGGGGGAGACTGTGGTACTGCACAGGGCGAGGGCTAATCCTTGCTGCCCGGTACACCATGTGGAGACTTTCATCAGGCAGCGGGGTGGACTGTTGGGTGGGTCGCTCCTACTACACGCTGACGGCACCCCTTTAACCAAATACCAGTTCAGAAGAGTCATGGAGTTGACTATTGCCAGGGTGGGCCTTGACCCGAAGGAATTTGGCACACACTCCTTTAGGATAGGCGCAGCCACTGAGGCAATCACAAGGGGTCTGCATGTGAACAGTGTTAGAAGAATTGGGAGATGGTCACCCAATTCCAATTGCTACAAACGGTATGTGCGGGTACACATGTTGTAAAGTACCTAGAGTTTTGCTGACATTGGGTTGTTTTTTCTGGTTTTGCAGTTCCTTCGCTCTGTGACGCAGGCAGAGAGCTTGCTTCGGGTCATCATCAGGATTCATCGGCGACTCATCGTGGCGTGAACAGTCAGGAACACAGGACGCGGTCAGGCAGGGTTTGGATTGTTGGGCATTCATACGTTAATCGTGCAAAAAATTTATTTTTTACAGGCAAGGGTAGAAGGGAGCTACTGCACCCATCCCATTGAACAGATGTGCAGGAAAAGGGGGGGAGGGGACAAGCTGTGGCAGAAGCATTTATAGAAGCTTGCTAAAACATCATACCCCCCGCCCGCCTGCCCGCCACAGATCTATGATCCTGCAACCATTTTGAGATACACCCGCTATATATATGCTTAGTCTAGATGAACCCCCCTCTCTGAAGCCCCAGCGGACCCACAGACAGCACTATACTCCCTCCCCCGCAAAATGCAGCAAACACCACCCAACCGCATTACCAATTCCTACGCAGTAGATCTGTAACAACATGTAGCGTTGCAGTCCAGCAGGCATTTAGTCACTGTCACTGGATTTGTGAATGCTGCTTAATGCAGATTATGCCACACAAGAGAGTATACATTAGAGTACCTAATATGTATTTGTCCGGCTCTTTTAAATGCACGCCTCACTTTTATTAAGCCAGTATTTCTTACTACTTCATCGCTCAGTAGACTCAGTTGAGTTGGCAAGATTTGGGATATCAGGCATAAACCTAAAGACTGTTAACTGGTCAATCTTTATAACATCATGGTGTAGTACACAAATTATAGGACAGAAGTAACTCCAGTATAGAAAAATTTAACTTCAAAGCCCGGTCTCTGTCCTAAAACACAGTTCGCGCCTACTAAAGGTTGATGTACTTTTCACCTGACGCCCCAACTCCGCAAGAAGACTTTTTATGATCACTAACAAGACTAACAAGTGTAGTAAGCTGCCCACGATCACTTACAATTCAAATACCGTCAACAAGAAGACACTGTGCAATATAAATGAATGAATTGGGAAAACCAGCAGCTGACTCAGGACAGGGTATAAAGACATGCCTGTCACCCTGTCTGTACCAGTTTGTTTCCTTTTGCTGCTAATATTTTACTATCACCTATGATTTACTGTTCAAAGATTTTAACAAGATTAGCGGGTATATGAATGAAAGTTTAACTGTGTTTTATGTACTTTGGTGCTAATATTTTATTTCCACCTATGATATAATGTTTAGAATTTTTAACAAGAATCGTGGGCATTTGAATTAAATTTTAACTGTGTTTTATGGCATGTGCTGTTCTTTTTGTGACAATTTTAATTAATTGAATCAAATAATTGTTTATTACTACCACTGTATAACAAAGTTACATTGGGCTTTTATAATTTATTATAAGTTTAAATCTAAAACAGGACATGTTAATCAAATTGCATGATGTGCTTGATTAAGATGCTATAAATGGAATTGATAATAATAGAAATGTAAATAAAACGTTTTCTATAAGAAATGGGGAATGATTAAGATCAAGTTTGTAGCCTTCCTATTGACTGAAGACAAGTGATGCATAATTATATTGAGGTGTTCCCAGCACTGCAGGTCTGGACCCACCGTGCCCATCCAAGTGATTGCAACGTGGGACTTGGTAAGGATGAGAAGTAAGTGTTAGAGCTTAAAAGCCATTTTCTGTCCCTTGGTGCAGCAAATGTTCTCCAGGAGACATGTAAATAGATCTCAACCACCCACTCCCAAAAAGCACGAACAAATGGGCAGTGCCATTTGGTGACACACCAATGTTACATGTGGGATACATTATAGGTTTACACCACCCACACAAGCAACTTTAAAAGCATGACTTCAGGTGTGCACTGGCCATACTGAATTTCTGGAGTTAGAAACTGCAGTAAGCGCATGCCAAAAGAAAACTGTTTCGACATGATTACTATATCCATTTTTGTTGTTTTGGTCTTCTTTTAATAATGAAAGTATTATTCATCCTACTAAATAGGTCTGAAGTTCTACCAGTAGGTTTTATGACTTTTATGCTGTTTTGGTTGTGCTTAAATACACATGTCCCTGAAGAAAATACATTTCCTGTGTGGCTTTGCTACCAAATGCCCAGGTTTTCTCAATTAAACTGTATTTTATCCAACAAGGCACTAGGTACTACTTTGGAAGGAGCCTTTCTCCCATAATACTTATCTAGTACTGTGCAACATTAAATACAGGGAGAGAGTGTTTCTTTAGTGTCAGCAACGAGAAACAGAAATTAATTCTTGTTTGTGAAATAGTTGGTACCATAATGTAAACTCTTTGGGACTAAATGTGTATTACTTTGTATTGTTCTGGCACTGTAACTGTTAATTCCATGGTGCTGCAAATGTGTGACTCATGGCACCTATGTGCCAGTGAAATAAGCTATATGCAGGAGTCCATAAGACACTAAAGGGATTGGGGACATCATGACATGGGACCTAGATTAGAAACAGTTTGGAAACAGTACATTAGCTGAAAAGAGATGAGGGTCATTGTGCCCCGGTCTGGGCCCACTAGCGGGAAAACCCATCAGGGGACCCAGGACCTATGCAAACTGTATCAAAGTGTCTTCTCTATTCAGCGCATCCTCTCTTATGCCATTCAGGTGTATGCCAAGCCATCACTTTTTTCTTTCCATGAAGAAAAAAAGACCAACGCAGGATCAGCAAACAAAATTTGTTTGGCTGGTTGTGAATTAGCTCGAAGAAGAAATGTCTCCACCACCCTGCGACACTGAGCCTGCAAATCCTTAAATGACCGATATACACAAGACTGTGTATGTCAACCAATGTAGTTTAAAGGATACCAACATCCTCTGTAAGTTGACTGTCATTATCATCTCCCATAGAGGGAAACGAGCAACATCTCACCCTGACCAACTGCGGCATTGCATCACAATTCTCTGTAGGTCCAGAAACGACACACTTATGAGATGCAACCTTAATTGAAACACATATTTAATAATCACAAGTACATAAGCGAGGATGTGTCCTGCTCCAACAAGCCCGTCTTCTTGAAAAGATCCCCACCATGACAACTGTATAGGGTAAAGGGATTGCATCCATCCCACCCTGTAAACCGTCCACACAATCAACAACCATGAGTAAACTCCACCTAAGTCAGCCCAACCTTGTAGTGGCAGGAGTCTGGCTGTGATCCTCTGCCATGTAAAAACGTCCCTCCAATAAAGCCTCCAAACTCTTCTTTGAGACCCTGGCAACCCAGTACAGGTCTTTTGGTGTCAAAGATCCAGGCTGGTAAATCCCCATATATGCACCCACCCCTGTGCGACTACTCACTAAACTTTCACAATTTCAAGGCATGATTGGGAGACACCTGCTCAGCAAAACTCCTTAATAAATCAAACTGCCACCAGTAACCCCACCTCTAAGTAGCTTCCACCAGTTACTTACTACTTTTGGTATTCACAGAATGCACTTACTACTTTTGGTATTCACAGAAGGGATTTACGACTACTAACTTTACGTCCGCACTCGGGCCGGAAATTCCGGCCCAGAGGCAGAGCTTCCGGCCGGGAGGCGGAGCTTCCGGCCCGGAGGAGGAGATTTCGGCCATGGCTAAATCTCCGCCACTGGCCGGAATCCCCACCTCCGGGCCAGAAGCTCCGCCTCCGGGCTGGAATCTCCGGCCCGAGTGCGGACGTAAAGTTAGTAGTCGTAAATCCATTCTGTGAATACCAAAAGTAGTAAGTGCATTCTGTGAATACCAAAAGTAGTAAGTTTAGGATTTTGTCTTAAGTTAATTCTGTGAATCGGGCCCAAGATCTTTTTGTAAAACATTGACAGCTGTCCCGCGTGTCCACCCCTAGCACCCTCTTCATTTAGAGGTCTGAGGAATACCATGTCTGCAATGCAGCTGCCGCAGCCAGCTCCTCCATCAGAAACACCCTGCTTGATTTACCATTACAGATACCAATGGTGTTGCAGGGGGGCACTTTATTTACGCAGCCCATACAACACCATTCTCTCCCACTTCTTCTCAGGAACTGCTATGCATAGCATCCCAAAAACTCCTGCATGTCAGTGACACTGTTGTTTGATTTTACAGAGACAAGCCCAACTCTTTGGAGGAAATAAAATGCAAATTGGTTCGCTTTGCCTCCATTAAATGGCTGGCCGTCCATTTCTTAGGTTTTACCTAAGTGGCCACCATCTTGGCATATGGATCACTTTTGGCAAGAAAACTTGTTGGAGAGATGGAATCCTTTAAAATATGGATATGGTCAGGCCAGCAGAGGCACTACCTCTGACCCCCAACCCCAGTAGTTTAGTCACTGTGTTGATCATGTTAATACTGTGATGTGGGAAATCCATTTGTTGGAAAAAAATATGTAGACATTTTGAGTTTTTTTGCAATTTCCAAGGATCTCATATAAGTATGGGGAAACTTACAAACACAACACATCAGTTTAGATTATGCTGCATGCATATATTGCCAGAATGTAATCTTATACCGAGGCTTTTAAAGATTCGTAATCATAAGAAAAAATTGCATTATGTCACTTTAGAAAGGTTGACACAATACACATCGAATGAGACTCCAGTTTTGGGTTCCACAATCAACTGAAATATGTTCAGTTTCTCTTGTAGTACCATATTAGCATAAGGCGTGGGGGGGAGTGGGATCATGATTATTAAATTAGCTGGCAGTTTTTGGTACTAAAAGGTAAATAAGTGTTTATACACTCCAGTGGCATTATGCATAAAACCCCCTAGAGTGGTGACTGAATCTGTCTTACTTTAGAAGCCATTTCACACCTGCTTTCCAGAAATGCATGTTTTTAAAGGTTACCTTGGATGGAAGGCGCCTCATAGGTGAGAGTGAGTAAATATGGTTAATCAGACTGCACCATTCTAAGGGGCTTATTTATGAGCCTGTGAGCCTGTTTTGCGCCACTTTTTGTGACCCTGTGGCTGCGTAAGACATGCTCCATGTTGCGACATATTTACAAGGTGACGCATCAAGGTAGATGCGTCACCCTGTAAGCCCTGCGCTACATTATACCTGTGGAGAAGTGTGGCTCAATGATTAGAGCGGCAGACCCTGATGCAGAGGTCTATCCCGGGACCAGGGTTCAATTCCCTGCCTTGTGGGTCTTGGGCTAAAAAATTCCACAGACCTGATAATTCTCGCCTCGGTGCCTATTCCAATCATGGAGTCCCACTCTGCAACTCTGGGCAATAGCTTGCTTAATCTCCACAACGGTCCCCACAACGCTAAGGATGCCTGGCCTCCACCTTGGGGGTGCCCAGGAGTGGACGCCTCATAGGGCAAGCCAGGATGGGTTCCACAGCGGTATTCGTACAAGCGCCTTGAGACCCTTGTGGGTGAGTAGTGCGCTATACAAGTATCAATTTACATTTACATTTAACTGCATCAGGTATAATGTATGCCGGGTAGGTGTTTTGTCGCAACAAAGCCCCGTAGAAGTGTCGCAAATAATCTATGAGATTTCACTATGACACTTCTATGCCGCCAATGCGTCATTGCTGGAGTTACGTCAGACTTCCGACACAACTCCAGCAATGCGCCACATTTTGCGCTGACAGATATGTCAGTAATACTGACGTATCTGTAATTCCTTGCAACATGATGCGTCATATTGTAAATATAGCAATAACAAAAGGGGATGATGGACAGAGCATTTGAGCAAATCAAACACTCACCCCCAGTCAACTGATCTGGGTTTAATCCATCATCATTCTTTAGCTCACTCCACCATCCCAGTTCAGACATAACCATATGCAAATCAGTCTGACCCTGTGCCTCATGGGAACAGTCCAGCCCGAACTGCCAAGCCATGTCTTCCTTGAAACAAGCATCCTGGGATCGGTTTCGGGTTCATAACCCTCATCATATGGCTGGGTTCAAACTCGAATGGCATGGTGAGCAAAAAAACGATGGATTTAGGCCCAGATCTCTGTACTGGGGTGAATGTATGACATTGTTCTGCATTCCGTCCTACAACTGTTGTTTTTGCATTTGTCACCCCGAGTGGGACGGGTATGCTCAGACGTGAGTCCCGTGCTCTCCATGCCACTGGAATCAAGCTATCCAGGCTGAAGAGGGGTGAAACCCCGAAACCGGTCCTAGGATGCTTGTTTTCAGTCCAGGGAGAACCTGGCTTGGCATTTCGGGCTGGACTGTTCCCATGAGGCACAGGGTCAAGACTGATTTGCATATGGCGGGGTTCAAACTGGAATGGCATGGCGAGCAATAAAAACATGGATTTAGGTCCAGATCTCTGTACTGGGTTGAATGTATTACATTGATCTGCATTCTGTCCATCAACTGTTGTTTTTGCATTTGTCACCCCGAGTGGGACGGGTATGCTCAGACGTGAGTCCCGTGCTCTCCATGCCACTGGAATCAAGCTATCCTGGCTGAAGAGGGGTGAAACCCCGAAACCGGTCCTAGGATGTTTGTTTTCAATCCAGGGAGAACCTGGCTTGGCAGTTCGGGCTGGACTGTTCCCATGAGGCACAGGGTCAAGACTGATTTGCATATGGCGGGGTTCAAACTGGAATGGCATGGCGAGCAATAAAAACATGGATTTAGGTCCAGATCTCTGTACTGGGTTGAATGTATTACATTGATCTGCATTCTGTCCATCAACTGTTGTTTTTGCATTTGTCACCCCGAGTGGGACGGGTATGCTCAGACGTGAGTCCCGTGCTCTCCATGCCACTGGAATCAAGCTATCCTGGCTGAAGAGGGGTGAAACCCCGAAACCGGTCCTAGGATGTTTGTTTTCAATCCAGGGAGAACCTGGCTTGGCAGTTCGGGCTGGACTGTTCCCATGAGGCACAGGGTCAAGACTGATTTGCATATGGCTGGAATGGCATGGTAAGCAAAAAAAAGATGGATTTAGGCCCAGATCTCTGTACTGGGGTGAATGTATGACATTGTTCTGCATTCTGTCCATCAACTGTTGTTTTTGCATATTGTAAATATGCGCATTATTGGTGTCTAAGGAGGGCTCACTAAGAAGTGGCGCATCGCTGTATTCACGCAGCGATGCTCCACTTCTCATAAATGAGGCCCTAAGAGTATTATGCTGACCATGCTGCTGGTTTTAGCTTATTTAGCCTCTTGCTATATGTTCAACTACACCTGTGTGTTAACATTTTGACGGATAAAAGTTTAGAAACAGTGGAGCGACTGAGGCATCTTGTTTCACCTATTTCATCTACAGTTTTAGAAATGCCTTTATACCTAAATGTAAAATAAATGGGCCCGATTCACAAAAGTAATCTGATACGAAATCCTAACTTTACGACTTTTGATATTCACAAAAGGCATTTAGGAGTAGTAAAGTTAGAGTTTTGTCATAAGTGTGTCTTAAGTTTTGGTCCTAAGACAAAATCCTAACTTAAGTTTAACTTAAGTTTAACTTAAGTTAGGATTTTGTTTTAAGACCAAAACTTAAGACAAGCTTAAGACAAAATCCTAACTTTACTACTCCTAAATGCCTTTTGTGAATACCGAAAGTCATAAAGTTAGGATTTTGTCTCAGATTACTTTTGTGAAATGGGCCCTCTATCTTGCACGAATTTCATGTCATCCCAGGCCATTCTGGGTTATCCTAATTTTTGAGAGGTAAATTAGTGACCTGTCATTGAATTCACAGCCTTGCCCATCTGTTCAAAAATATATGTTGCCTATATGTCAGCAGTATTTCACACTTATTTTTTCTTCCTTAATTAAATATGTACATTATGCAGTTAACGTTGAGTATGTAGCCTGCCTCGGTTGTTGGCTCTGAATAGTCCAAGATTCTCACACAAGATATGTAGAGGAAGTGTTTTAGGACTAGAACAGTTGAGAAACCTAGAGACGAGTGTGTCCTTGTTTGCGGGCAAACCTGGAGCGAGATATGACACGCGGCGGCCCGGCCGCGAAGGATGCACCATCCCTTGATCCCTGGGGGCCATGGGGCCCGGAAATTCTGCCGAGCCCAACGAAATGGAACAGCATGCACAAAGGATCTACGAGTGGCACGCAGTCTGAGGCCCATCCACGGGCTGAGATTAACAACAGCTTCTAAATAAACGTGCATCCGTCTGGGGAGACGCACACTACAAAATCCAGCAGGCATTGCGTTGAAGTCCATTAGAGGATGCCTAATTAGTATAAATGAGTGGGTGTGTCAGCGTGAACTCATTGGTCGAGCCTCTGAAGAGAACATGAAGTTCGAAACGCGTCAGGCTTAACATCGACATGAGAGCTGGAAACAGTATCAGACTGTTATGCTTACTCTTACCTACGATTTGCTGTGGAGTGCGTCCTTGTTTGCGGGCAAACTTGGAGCGAGATATGACACGTGGCGGCCCGGCCGCGAAGGATGCACCATCCCTTGATCCCTAGGGGCCATGGGGCCTGGAAATTTTGCCGAGCCCAACGAAATGGAACAGCATGCACAAAGGATCTACGAGTGGCACGCAGTCTGAGGCCCATCCACGGGCTGAGATTAACAACAGCTTCTAAATAAACGTGCATCCATCTGGGGAGACACACACTACAAAATCCAGCAGGCATTGCGTTGAAGTCCATTAGAGGATGCCTAATTAGTATAAATGAGTGGGTGTGTCAGCGTGAACTCATTGGTCGAGCCTCTGAAGAGAACATGAAGTTCGAAACGCGTCAGGCTTAACATCGACATGAGAGCTGGAAACAGTATCAGACTGTTATGCTTACTCTTACCTACGATTTGCTGTGGAGTGCGTCCTTGTTTGCCGGCAAACTTGGAGCGAGATATGACACGCGGCGGCCCGGCCGCGAAGAATGCACCCTCCCTTGATCCCTGGGGGCCATGGGGCCCGGAAATTCTGCCGAGCCCAACGAAATGGAACAGCATGCACAAAGGATCTACGAGTGGCACGCAGTCTGAGGCCCATCCACGGGCTGAGATTAACAACAGCTTCTAAATAAACGTGCATCCGTCTGGGGAGACACACACTACAAAATCCAGCAGGCATTGCGTTGAAGTCCATTAGAGGATGCCTAATTAGTATAAATGAGTGGGTGTGTCAGCGTGAACTCATTGGTCGAGCCTCTGAAGAGAACATGAAGTTCGAAACGCGTCAGGCTTAACATCGACATGAGAGCTGGAAACAGTATCAGACTGTTATGCTTACTCTTACCTACGATTTGCTGTGGGGTGCGTCCTTGTTTGCGGGCAAACTTGGAGCGAGATATATATATATATATATATATATATATATATATATATATATTAATTTCATCCACGCTTCTTCCGAACTCCTTCGGACCCGTGTGGGGTGGCGTGTACTCCGGCGAAGCACACCGGCTGTATCAATCCTACTCGTATTCAACAATAAACACGCTCTCAGGAAACGAAGGACTCTGTGCAAAATAGATGTTATCTCTGTTTATTCACAACGCGTTTCACTTCCAAAGAAGCTTGATCACGTGAATGTACCAGCCAATGTGCAAACCATAAGAAGGCAAAACGTCATGACCATAGAAATAGGACTTGCGCACTCACTAGGTCGGACATATTGTAATGTTCAAAATTACCACATAAATGTCACAATACAGATGTAAGCACCACATTGTGAGACTATCAATTGACATCTCTCAGTGTCGAAAATGATACCACCAACTAAGCCAACAACGCTGTTAGAGCAGACATGTACGTACAGCGCGCTCCTAGTACATTCTGTTCAAATCATAAACAAGTACAATATTCTGACAATGCATCATATCATATTAAAGAAAATACTCAAACACGTCAGACCAAGTGGCATACATACTGTTGCTGCAAATGTGCGTGGGTTGCTCGTGTAAGAGGTTGGAATTTCAATAAAGTTACTAAGCGTCAATGGTTGCCTGGGTGACGGGTCATGCTGCTGCAGCCGTTGCATGCTTGGGATGTACCAAGGAGTGAAATCTGTATTTCAGAGGGCAATGTTAGTGGTGCGCTATGGGTATGTCCACTCATATGAGTGCTGCAGTCTGCCTGTGTTGTTGAGGTAGTGTCGATCTGCTTCCCTCTCAGTGAACGCGCATGTGCGTGAACCTGGGATAGCCAAGAAGTGTATTGTCAGCAGTGTGGGCATGTGCCAGATGTTGCTGCTTCCCTCTCAGTGATTGCGCATATGTGAGAACCTGGGATAGCCAAGTAGTGTACTGTCAGCAGTGTGGGCATGTGCCGGATGTTGCTGTCACGTCAGAGTCTCTATGCAATAATATTGCGCTTGTCGTTTGCATGGGTAGCAGACGGAAAAAACCTGTTGTTAAAACTTCTATAACTAATGAAGAGATTCTGTGTTGGATGTTGGATGCCATAATGGCATGTCACTGTTATCATGTTTGTGATCTTGACAATCATGTCAGTCTATTGTGCGTGTAACAGCAACATTCAAATCAATTTAAATGACAGTAAACTTTGTCGCATAGGCCAATGCCTAAAGGCTATTCAAAATTCATGGAAAACAAATACTCAAGTCATGACAGAGATGCCCAAAACATGTTACCACTATGAAAAAGATGTGTCGAAGTGCTCTTGTGTCCATGAAGAAGAAAAAAGGGTAGGTGACCCATGCAGGTGAGTACTGGTGAGTGGGTCCCTTCCATTTCTCCTGTGGAACAAGAGAAATAAAATAGTGATTAAAAGCAGGATCAACAGATCCTGTAAATGATTAAATGCTGCCTATACAAATGGATAGGATCCATAAGAAACTATGGTGAAAGAATGAATGGCAAATTGCACATAAGAAAAGGAGAAAACAAGAGAGCGGAAATCATAATGCGAGCATGCTCAGAAATGAAGACAACATTGGTGTAGTAAGATATGGCAACAGAAGAGTGGAGAAGGAAAAGCACCCCCTACACAAATTATTCTTTCAAGTGTATGGACAATTCTTCTTCTTGATTCAGTCCCCCTGGTGCCTTAGTTTGAAAGTCTATAATGTACCTTGATTCTTTTTGTCGTAGCTTAAGGGCTCTATTGCCCCCTCTAGGGTGCATGTCAATCTGCTCCAAAATAAAGTAGCTCATTTCTCTAATATTAGAGAAATGTCTTTCCCTGAAGTGTCTTGCTACTGGATACTTGGGATCGAATTTGGTAATGGCCCTGCAGTGTTCTAAAATGCACTTTTTAGCCATGCAAGTGGTACTGCCAATGTACCGCAGTTTGCAAGAACATTCAATTGCATAGATAAAAAAGGTGGTACTGCACGTCAGAAATTGTGTCAGATCTTTCTTTATGCCATTGTATTTGACCTGCTTGCGAGAGATACTGTTGTTGCATGCTTTGCAATGGTCACAGGAGAAAAAACCTTTGAGCCCATGTTGGTTTCTCTGTGTGTGGATGGTGATGTCACTATGAACTAGCATGTCTCTGATGTTGCTGCCTCTCCTGTATGTGATGCGTGGCCGATCAGACACACTGTTACCTATCACATTATCACACTTGAGGATATCCCAGTTCTTAGAAAGAATTTTTTTGATGTTATTGGCATCTGAACTGTAAGTCATAATCATTCTGGTTAGACTCTCTGCACTTTCTGTGTCAGGGTCGTGTTTGTGTAAGTTTGAGTTTTCTGACATACTTCAAAAGATCTATCCTGTTATTAGCATAATTGGAAGGGTAAGAGGGACAGAAAGAGAGGCCAAGACATAGGGTCATTTTCTCTACACTGTTCAAAGGTCTCGAGGAAAGGTTAATAATAGTTTTATTAACTGTGGCGTCATCCATCATGGGGAGCATCTGAGGGCTAAGAGGAACTGCAACACAGAAGCAACATACTTACACGAGAGCACCACCATCATTAACCGCTTTCGTGAGCGAGGATACCCCAATTGGGTACTCAAGAAGGCTACCGAGAGAGCTAAGCTAAAGGACAGGGCAGAAACGATCGCAGACAAACACGAGCCTGACACAGAAAGTGCAGAGAGTCTAACCAGAATGATTATGACTTACAGTTCAGATGCCAGTAACATCAAAAAAATTCTTTCTAAGAAAAGCGATCCAATCCCTTGGAAACATGAAAATTAGAGCAGGAGCCCTTGCCCATGAAGCTCTGGCCACTTTACAGGCGGGTCCCCCAAGCGCGTCAGGGACTGACGTGCAAAATATCCACCAAAAGATTTCTCTTCATGCCAGAAACCGGAGGGACACAGCGGGGATTCCCAGAAGAATGTGTTTAAGCACTGTCGGCAGGACGCGTTTTGGCGAACTACCTTATTCATATGCCATACAACAGTATTTTGCATCGGTCCGTTGTTAAAATATTAATCACGCTCCCAGTGGTGGAAGCCCAGCTGAGTTACATTTGCATGAAACGTCACTGCAGTCCTACTCGACGGACTGCGGTTCCCAGACTGCACCATCCCGGCTGAAGGGGAAAATGTTTTCAGGTAACTGCTGAAATCTCGTAGTGAGTGCTGGATGACTTTAACAACGTAAATGTGTGCAAATAAAATGTCCTGATGTCACTGCTAAAAATAACTCTTCTCCTGGGTCCCCAATGCCTTACCGCATCATATCAAGTCCTGCGGTTCCGAAGACTTCACTGCAGTCAGTTGGTCTCCTCATGCAATCACAGGCTGTATATCTGACAGCAGTACCATGCTGGCTTGGGATGCGGGGGCCAAAGCGATCCAATCCCTTGGAAACATGAAAATTAGAGCAGGAGCCCTTGCCCATGAAGCTCTGGTCACTTTACAGGCGGGTCCCCAAATATATATATTTTGCTGGTTCCTAGACTTAGGCATGCTAACCCTGCAACTACGAGCAAAAGGTTTTTAAAATATATTTTTATTGGCACTACAATAGAAGCACTGTTATAATGTGAGCTTAGCTTATAAAGGCATGTGTTCTTTCTGCCATGCAGACTTGTGATGTGATGGTATTCTTTCAGGACAATATATTGGTGTTTGGAGGAAGCATTGCCACTCATAATAACACATTGCCAGAAGTCCTGAATTGCATATCTGAGGCAGGAATGACTTTGCAAAAGGAGAAAGGCAAGTTACGAACTTTTATGGGACTAGTAGAGTACTATGAAAAGTTTATGAAGAATTTTACATTCAAATCAGATCCCTTGAGAGAACTATGGAGAAAGGAAAGGAAGTTCACATGGGCTCAAAACTATCAAGTAGCATTTGACCAAATGAAGAACAACATTGCTAATACTGGTATCTTAGTCTAATTCCAGTTTGACTTGATAACTGTTCTTACAGTACATGCCAGCATGATTGGAATTGGGGCAGTTCTTACACAATTTCATGGAAAGACTGAGAAGACACTGACTTTCGCTTCTCACTTTTTGAGTAATGCAGATCGCAACTACTCGATTATTGAGCGAGAGCCGTTAGCTGCTGCATTAGCAAGAAGCTACTTTTGCACTTTCATTTTATATTCCAGAATAACTCTCAGGACAGATCACAAACCTCTACTCAAGATGTTGAAGTCAAATGGCATGAATAATAGCTCAGAGTGTTTGGCGAGGTTGGCAGTCAAACTCCAAGACGGTGATTGTGATGTGGAATACCTTGTAGGTTGGAAGAACAAAGTGGCTGACTGCCTGTTGAGGTTGTCTGATAATGCAGCAGATGAATCTGTTCTGGACCCTGAGGAAGTGGTGGCTAGTGTAGAGGATGCCATAGAAGGATTACAAAGCTGTGTGTCCATGGAAGATTGGATGTGTGCTATGGAAAGTGATCTAGTTCTCAAGAGAATGGTGGAACTGCTCAAAGGTGGGGTGAGATGGGAAAGTACTTTTTCTGATGCAGTGAAATCATTTCATAAAGTGGTTAGAGAGTTGTCCTTGATTGTGGATAGACTCATAACGAGGAATAAAAAGTTTGTGCCTCCTGAGACAGTCAGGGACAAATGTATACGAGTGACTCATGAAGGATATTTGGGTCAAATTCATTATGCTTAAGAGACTCAAAGAGATATTTTAGTGGCCTGGTCAGGTCAAAGAATGGGTGGAAGAATGTAATGTGTGCAGAGATTCAGAGAAAAGGTTGAGGGCAGGCTTGGGCGTGACAGACAGTGATCAACATGTATTGGAAGCTAATTATATTTGGGGAAAAGTGTGCCTAGACTTCAAAGAACCGTTAGGGTTCTGGCCAGAAGATGAGAAGTATGCAACAGTTTTGGTTGATGCTAAGTCTAAATGTTTTGAAGTGGTCTTCATAAGATGCATAAACACAAAGTCAACAATTGCAGTATTAGGTGAAATTTGCAGGGAGGAAGGGATGTCTTCTAAGTTGATAACAGACAATGGCACACAACTCACTGCTGCTGAAATCCAGAGGTTTTTGAGTGACATTGGTGTTAAGCATGTGTGTACCTCCTCGTACAACCCCCAGGGGAATGGTCAAGTTGAGAGAGTAAATCATTTGATAAAGGGGACCTTGGAGTTGGCAAGTAAAGCTGGTTTGGATCCTCAGAGTGCTGTTAAGTACATGTTGTGGGCACATCGTACAGCAGTGAATATTGGCACCAGAAATACACCTTTGAAATGATGTCTTGTTTTAGTGTGGTCTTGTTATTTCGTCAATGTTGAATGCATATTTCCTTTCATTGAGAATGTCCATGTGTGTTGTTTTAGTTAGAATTTTATGTTGGGGTGATTGATGCTTGGTACAGAAAGGGGATGTGTTTTAATGTGGGCTTAGCTTATCAAAGCATGTGTTTAGTTATTTATTTTTAAAGTTTTGTATAGTGTAGTCTTGATTGGTATGAAAGTGTGCCAGGAAGCGTTGTTCCTGGCGACCTGCCCAGGTGCACCACTCCATTTAACGTTCTTGGAGGAGTGCGGAAAGATGTGCGAGGCAGCTGGAAGTAGTTCCCTTGCTGATTGTAGGTCACTTTCAAAGATTTTAGGTTTTTCCAAGAAGAAGGAGGCCAACTCCTCACAGTATGGGAGAGTGATGGACCCAATGCCAAGCGTTTTGGTGTGTTGCTTGAATGTTCTTTCTGCCATGCAGATGTAATGGGGATGACATGGGAGGGTTCCGGGGTGGTTTGAAAGAGAAATAGGCTGTTGGTGTCTGGCTTGCCAGGCACAGGATTTTCCTTCCACCAAAGTCGAAGAAATACAACAAGCACATAGCAGTATGCCAGTTTCCATACAAGGTACGTCGTAAGTACACAATGAATTTTCTCAGCATGATCTGCTACTTGAGAATGCTGTTAGCTCCACTATTACTTGTTTTCAGACCATTTTATCTTTTATTGTGATATATTTACACATACATAAGTGTGATATACTAAATACTAACCAAGAGCAAAAGGTTTGTATTGATGTTTAAAGGAGTAATTTACAGAACTTCTGTCTAAGCATATCTACAGTCCTTAGAGGAACACGGGGAATGGTTGACAGTGTTGCAAGATGGACGCATATCTCCTCAGCCAGACGGCACATCCTACTACACAAATCTGAATTTGGCATCTGATGCGGGCCGTGATCAGCAATGGAGAGAACTGACGTCTATGAGCAGTGGTAGATTGAGGATGAGAGGTACGGGAGGTCCAGACGACTTGAGGAGGCCCTCGACCCCCGGGCTATTTGGGCAAGTGGTGGGTGCCCAGAAAACTCAAGAACATGTTTGTCCATCCTTAGTGGGCCAGGGTTCAGATAAAATAAAATAGTGGGACAGAGACGAGGGATCCACTTTTGTTAGGCAAAGTTAAGGTGACCGACCGATTGGTAAGGTGTCTGTCTTGTAGACCTAAGTTAGTTCTACAGTGAGATTATTGGTGCGGGTTAATAAGTAGCTGAGCCTTGGCCTCTGAGCACTTGAAAAAAGTGATCAAAGCACTCCTGGCACCTAATAGTCCATGGAGTGCGTGATCAGTCATGGCACTTGTGCAGGGCTTGCCAGCACAGAGGTCAGTGGAGTGGAGGCAGCAGCAGTTCTTGCTTGCTCACCTCCACTCCAGAAGATGCCCAAACAAAGTGCAAAATGACTTATTGGGGGTTCGGTGTTCAGTGAGGGTGGCAAGTGGGGAGGGTGGTGGAGCCGTAATAGGATAGAATCAGCAGGGAGGTTCCTGCTGGCCTTTCTTTAACACGGATTTGTGTAACAGAGAATATTGTAGGTTTAGACACAAATGTCCTAAATGCGGAGCACGGCATCCTTTTACACACTGCTTTGTGAATTCAGGACGAACAGGGCAAGGGTCACAAGGAAGAGTAGGCCATGCACCTGGAGGGAGGGGGCGTGAACAGGGACATCATAAGGATTTTGGGGACCCTGGGCCAAACATATTTTGGGGGCCCCTGTTCAGAACAGCTTTGAATTTATGATCCAATTTGAGCCCCTTTTTCCCATGCAGTTTCCATCATAGGCATTAGCCTATATATTCCAGATGTAAACGGACGCACACAGCTGACAGCGGTAGGATTTAGTGTTTCCTGCCCTGCTACTAGGATTTTAATACTTTTAAAATTGTATATGTGTGGCTGAATTACGCTGTGCTTTTTAACAATTTCTCTTACCTACGCGCACTTGCACTTTACTTGATTCTATTTGCCTACACCTCCTTAGCTGCTCCAAATCGCATCTTGCTTTTCCTCCAGTCCTGGTCTGCCGGGGCTGATACGCCGATCGTGCGGAGGGCTGGGGCTACTATCGGGCTCCTCACTTCCGCCCATGCAGTTTCCGCTTCCTCCGCTGCGTTAGCGATCTAGTTTGCATCATAGGCATTAGCCTATATATTCCTGATGCAAACGGATGCGTGCAGCTAACAGCGGTAGGATTTAGTGTGTCCTGCCCTGCTACTAGGTTTTTAATACTTTTTAAATTGTATATGTGTGGCTGAATTACTTTGTGCTTTTTAACAATTTCTCCTACCTACACGCACTTGCACTTTACTTGATTCTGCTTGCCTACACCTCCTTAGCTGCTCCGATTCGCATCTCGCTTTTCCTCCAGTCCTGGTCCGACGCGGCTTATAGGCCAATTGTGCGGGGGGGCTAGGCTAATTTCGGGCTCCTCACTTTTGCCCACGTAGGTTACGCTTTCTCAGCTGCGTTAGTGATCCAGTTTGCATCATAGGCATTAGCTTATATATTCCCCGATGCAAATGGACGCGCGCAGCTGATGCTCTGCTGATGTGCTGAAGGCGCGCCAAAGGCAAGCCCGTCTGCGCCCGTCAGCGTCCCGGAGGCGTCCGGCGACGGCCATGCTGCTCAGTTCCCCTCCAGGGAGTTTCTTCCACTTTATTACAGTAGGGAAAGAACTGCTTAGCCTTAGGCGGCTACCATTATGTCAGTGTACAGCGGCTGATCCAAGCATGGAGTTAGACTTTCGATGCAATAAGTGCAACTGGTCTCTCCTCCAGCCCAGAAAACTCTCACCCAAGATCCTTTCACGCAACAATAAGTGTAAAAACAATAAGAAAACAGAGGACTTAAAGGCCACACTTTTAAATTGTCGCTCTATGCAAAAGCATGAACAACACATTTATGACCTACTTTTAGATGAGCAGCCTGATCTTTTATTTCTCACTGAGACCTGGCTGTGTGAAGCCTCCAACCCTACTATCACCTTGGCCATCCCTACGGGTTATGAAATTCGAAGGGACCGACCGAGTGGTAAGGGGAGCATGGTCGCCATAATTTACAATAAAAAAATAGACTGCTCTCCCATTCCGATGGAAAACATTGAGGGCGCAGAGTCCTTAGGCTTCCACTGTACCTTATCCCCCCATCATAGCATAGCTGTTTTTCTGATTTACAAACCTCCTGGTGCAATTGAAAATGTTATTACTACGTTTAATACAGCCACCACCTCCTTGGCCTTAAAATATAACTGCCTTATTCTGGGAGATTTCAATATACATATGGTCAATGGAAAAGACCCTCAAACTATTTCCTTGTTGGAGACGCTGCAGGCCTGCAACATGTTTCCATCTATTTCTTCGGCCACCCATGAGAAGGACCATACCTTAGACCAAATCTTTCACAAGTTTGACATATTAGTAATCCTACATCTTCCCATTACCTGGTCTGACCACCTCCTGCGAAAGCCCCTCGGGGTAACTCAGGGCAGAGGAACCCTAATTACAGGACGTTCCATAAAATATCCATCCTGATGTTAGCAGACGCCCTCGGTTGTTCATCACCGGAGCTGTCTGGCTGCGCCGACTCTGACGCCCTCTCAATAGATTCATGGCTCCGAACCTACATTGGTGCAGCGGTACTGGTTGTTTCCCGCTCCTCAAAGAGGTCGGACCCACCAGCTCTATGGTTTAACGATTCCCTCAGATCTAGCAAAAGAAATTGTAGAAAAATGGAATGGAAATGGCGTAAATCCTATCACAAGAGGACAGGAAGGTGTATCAAGACACCTTAAAACCTCATTACATTCTCGTGAAGGCAGCCAAGAAAACCTTCTTTCAAACCAAGATAGAAAATGCCCAAAATAAGAGTAAGGAAATCTTTAGCATAGTTAAATCCTTCACCGGCCCGAAAACCGACACAAAGAAAGGGCCATGCACGGAAGAATGGTCTGAGCAAATAGCTCAGTTCTTACAGAAAAAGATCTCCGTGATCCAATAAGCTTTCACTAACATCTCAGAAGAAGAACTGACCTTCTATCTTAGTTCTAATAGTAAATTTTACCTCTTGGATCCATCTTTACTAGCTTTCCCTGAGTTTCAGCTTGAAGAGTCACTGACCCTTCTCCCAAACATTAAGTCTGGCTCTCCTACCGACCCATGTCCAGCGAATATCCTGAACCTATTAGCTCCCACCATAAACCCCACGGTAAACCACCTCTTTAATGCTTTCCTCTCCTCAGGCAAAATGCCATAATTATGGAAGAATGCTAAGATTCTTCCACTGATAAAAAAGGCTAACGCCAAACCGACGGACCCTGCCAACTACCGGCCAATCTCCCTTCTTCCGGCCCTCTCCAAAGTATTAGAAAAGCATGTAAACAAGGCCCTCCAAAAACACAATGAAGATGGGAAGCTCCGTCATGAGTCCCAATCCGGTTTTAGGGCTAACTACAGTACGGATTCCACTCTGCTGGAAGTGACTGAATTTCTCAAGGGTAAGTTGGACCAGGGAGGCAAGGCTGTTCTGATACTGCTCAATCTGTCGGCAGTCTTTGATACAGTCCCACATGAGAGGCTCCTGGAGAGACCTGCTAACATCGGCCTCAGGGGGACCGCCTTAACATGGATGTCATCCTTCTTGGCAAATAGATCTTAGGACATCTGGCTCCTCCCTTTCTCATCCCCGGTTCCGGCCATAAATGTAGGTGTCCCTAAGGACTCCAATCTTTGTCCTACCCTTTTTAATATATATCTATCCCCCCTTGCATTTCTGGTAGAGGAAGAGGGCACCAAAATTGTTTCCTACGCTGATGACACTCAGCTGATTTTTACATGTGAAAAAGGAACCGACTTTGACGGGGCAATGGTTGGGTCTTGCCTCACAAAGGTTTTCAACTGACATAAGATCAATCAGCTGAAGTGCAATCCTGACAAAACTGAAGTTCTTTGGTAATCCAGAAACGCCTGACTGGAGCTCTTGGTGGCCAAAAGATCTGCCACCCCTGCCCGCGAAAAAGGAGAAAGACAAAAACTTAGGAATTGTCATAGACAAGACACTCTCCATGCGCTTTCAAATCCAAAATCTAACTGGCGCTTGCTTTGGCATACTCCGGAGGCAAAAGAAATTCCAGCCACAGTTACCACTCGAGAGCAGAAAGATCGTGGTGCAGAGTCTGGTGACATCAAAGCTTGACTATGTCAACAGCTTGTACCTCAGTCTTCCCAAATCCCTTATCCAGCATCTACAAGTGGTACAAAACGTGGCGGCCCGAGCCATCCTGAGACCAGAACCCAGATCTAGTATGACCCCTATTCTTAAGTTTCTACACTGGCTCCGCATAAAAGAACAGATCAACTTCAAAGCGATGACCATCTTCTTTAAAGCTTTTTCCGTCTTAGGAGCCAGCTACCTAAATAAGCATGTTAATCGCTACACAACATCTAGACCCCTAAGATCTTCCAATGCCAACCTGGCCATTGTGCCTAAAATATGCAGTGCCCGCACTGGAGGCAGATCCCTCAGCATTCTAGGTGCAAAATTGTGGAGTAGACTCCCTGAGTCTCTGAGACTAACCACATACCTACTCTCTTTCAGGAAGAACTTAAAACCTGGCATTTTAGAGAGGAGGAGCCTAGCGCGCATCCAAGATGGTCGCGTGAGCACAGGGCTCCCCGGACCCTTTCTGCTCCTCGGAATTTATCCTGAGAATATCCTGATGTGGTTTATGGAATCTGGGAGATGAAGACCAGCTGAGCACATATCTCTTTTCAAAAATCAAATCGGACCTGGGAATCCTGAGTTGTCGTCGTCGGAACTTTTGGGACCCACCCGACGGAGGTGACCGGGGTGAAGGTGACCCGTGGGGCCGGGCTGCAATTGAACAACAGCGGCTTCAGCGCGGTGCCAGTTGCCGATCCACCACTTTCGGTTTCGGTTTTGGACTTCAGGAGACCAGCTGGCGGGTGTGCTCGGGGTGGCGAGGTGCTTCCTGGGCCTCTGCACGAGGTTTTCCTCCACCTGCCACTAGAGTGCCTATCGCCTCGGACCCCCTATACCGACATTTTGTGGTCTTCTTGCTGGTGCCCTTACACCTCTTGATTGGAGGTCCCCTTGAGTGACCGTGTTCACATGGGGGGCAAAGGGGGTCCCGAGGGGCTCAAGACCAAGGCCTCCCTCCGCGGGGGAGCGGTCCAGAGCAACAACATGGACCGCTACACCCAGGGCAGAGGGTCCCCTGGCGCTGCTGGCCTCCCCCCGGACGCTGCAGGGGGAGGCACGAACGTCTCTACGGAACTTTCCCTGCAGGACATTATGGGCGCCATTGCTGGCATCAGGGAAACCATCGCCACGCAATACGAGGCCCTGGCCCGTAAGATCGACACTGTCGCGATTGATGTCACCCTGATCCGGGCCGACCTCTCCAAAACTAACGAGAGGGTCCAGGCCCTCGATACACGGACCTCCACCCTCGGTGCGGAGGTGTCGGATCTGCGGGCCGCGCTTGGAGACATCAGGGTGGTCAACGATCATATGGCCCGGCGGCTTGAGGACTTCGAGGGACGGGCCCGACGCAACAACATCCGCGTCATAGGTGTACCGGAGTCCTCCGACAGCCGCCCGGTTGACCTCGTGGTCGAGGAACTTATCCTGCAACAGTTGTCCCCGGCTGGCCTAAGTAAGTTCTTTGCCGTGGAGCGGGCCCATCGAGTTCCGGGCGGTCGGCCACGGCCGGGGGCCCCCCCGAGGCCTATCGTGGCCAAACTATTCCACTACAGGGACCGCGACGCTATTCTGCAGGCCTCACGGACCCACGGCCCGGTTCGTCACGAGAACTCGACCATCAATTTTTATCCGGACTTCACGCAACTGGTCCAGAAACAGCGGATGGGATTCCAAGGGGTGAAGCGTCGTCTCCGCGAGCTGGGCCTAAAGTATTCGATGCTCTACCCTGCAAAACTCCGAGTGGAACATGGGGATCGGACAGCCTTTTTTGACTCTCCTGTGGCCGCAAGTGACTGGCTGGACTCGCTGCCGGACGGAGGTGGCCGTCCCGGACCCTCTGCGGGCACCGCAGGTGACGGGTCCCCTTTAGAATGACTTTTGGTCCTTGATTTTGCCGTTTTGCACTGTTCAGTTGGGTCTTACTTCTTTTGTATATTGTGTTTCACCAGGACCTGTGAGGGGGGCGGGCAGGGACGGGTCCCTTTCCTCCTCCGGGGTCTTTTCGTAGAATGGGGTTAGTGGGGCGACAGGCACACTGCAAGTTGGGGGGGTTTTTTGGCCCGCAGGGGTGCAGGGTGGGGGGAGTTGGATTTGGGGTGGGGTTGGGGGGGAGGAGGGGTTGTTTTGTTGTGTGTTTTTTGTTTACAGGGCGAGGTATTGATTTTTGTCCACATCTGGGAACTGTGCTGCAGGCTGGGGGACCCTTGATCTATTGGAGGGGATGGGGGGGGACGGGTTGAGGCTTATGTCATGGAACGTCAATGGGTTGGGGGACCGTATCAAGCGGGGTGTAGTGCTGCAATATTTGCGTCGTTTGACTCCTGATGTGGTGTTTCTCCAGGAGACGCATCTGGTTGGTAATGTTTGTCATGCAATGAACAGGGGGGGATATCGCCTCGTAGCCCATTCTGGTTTCACAACTGGTTCCAGGGGGGTGGGCATTCTCCTGCGAACCTCCCTTCCGGTGGAGATCACTAAGATAGTCTCGGATGACAGAGGGCGCTATGTGTGTTTGATTGGGAGGTGGGAGGGGCAGCCCCTTACCCTGGTTTCAGTCTACGTCCCCCCGGGCCTCCAGAACTCCACCTTCACTGACTTGGGTCGAATGCTGCTTGACCTTCCGGACAGCCTCCTGCTCATGGGCGGGGACTTTAATTCTGTGGTTTCGGGTGAACTGGATCGTCACCCACCAAGGACCCTCCCCGCTGCCCAGGCATGGCTGGGTGGGATGTTGGAGACCTTCGGCCTGGTGGATAGTTGGAGATTAATGCATCCGACCCAATGTCAGTTCAACTTTCACTCGGGGGCGCATGGGAGTCTCTCTAGGTTAGACTACTTCCTTATGCCCGCGGCGCAGACTGGTCGGATTCGAGAGGTCAGGCACCTGGCGCGGGGTATCTCCGACCATTCTCCGCTGTGGCTTCTTTTTGACACCGGGTCGCGGTCTGCAGGGCGGATCGCTCCCATTAACCCATGGTACCTGCGAGACCCTACGACTCGCGACAGCCTGGTTAAGGCTATGGACCAATACTTCCTTGATAACGAGGGGTCGGTGTCGTCTGCAATGTCCCTGTGGGAAGCCTTTAAAACCGTGATCCGCGGACACGCCCTCTCCCAGATAGTGGTGGCTAAGAAGGTCAAGAGTGAGGCAGTGGTGAAGCTGGAGACTGACATCTCGGGGCTGGAGTCGGCCTTGGAGGCGAATGTCACTCCGGACGGGCTCCATGCCCTTAGCCTGAAACAGTTTGAATATAGGTCCCTGGTCACTGACGCGGCCAAAACTATGTATAGGGAGCAGCAGGGTCGACTGTACGACGCCGGGGACAAGGCGGGAAAGTTGATTGCGTGGCTGGACAAAAAGGAGAGAGTGAATCGTGTGGTCCCGGAGTTGCGTGCTGCGGATGGTGTGTGTGTGACTGAGCCGGATGAGATTGTGGAATGTTTCGCCGACCACCTCCGGGCTGTGTACTCCCCAGTGACTGACAGAGATGAGGACGACTCTCGCCTTCTACTGAGGGATATTGCCTTGCCCGGCCTGTCCGTTGAGAACCGTGAGCGGCTGGACGCCCCCTTGTCGGCGGATGAAATAGCGACCGCGATCCGCTCCCTTCGCTCGGGCAAGGCTATGGGTCCCAACGGTCTGCCCATTGAGCTATATAAATTGCGCCCTGATAAGCTTGCGCCCTTCCTCAGTCGCATGTTCCGTGAGTCTCTTACGGCGGGTTCCCTTCCGGCTGACCAGCGTTTGGCCACGATAGTCGTGATCCCCAAGGAGGGCAAGCCGCGAGACCGCTGTACTTCTTACCGGCCTATTTCACTGCTAAATGCAGAGCCTAAAATCCTGGCGAAAATCCTTGCCAATCGTTTGTTGAGCGTCGTGTGCGATCTTATTCATCCGGACCAATGCGGCTTCATCCCGCACCGCAACACCGCTCTTAACTTGCGGCGTCTTCACGGCGCCCTGGCCAGGGCGGAGCTCCTCTCCGAACCGGCCGTGCTGGTTTCTTTGGATGCCACGATGGCTTTTGACACCATCGAGTGGCCATTCCTCTGGGCTGTCTTGGCTAAATTTGGCTTTGGGGAAGGATTTATTGGCTGGGTGAAGCTTCTTTACACGGGGCCCATGGCTCAGGTGGTGGTGAATGGGCGGGTCTCTCGGCCCTTTGCCCTCGGCAGGGGCACGAGGCAGGGGTGCCCGTTGTCCCCTTTGCTCTTTGCTCTCGCCCTGGAGCCACTCGCTGCTTGGCTCCGCTGGGAGCCCTCGCTTAGAGGGATCCGGTGGGCCCCGGGCTTCGAAGATCGGGTCTCGCTGTATGCGGACGATATTCTCCTGTATCTCACCTCACCGCGGCAGTCGCTCAACGTCCTCTTTGACGTTCTGACTTCCTTTGGGAACAATTCGGGTCTCACGATCAATTGGTCTAAATCCTGTGTCTATTCTATCTCTGGTGGTCCTCCTCTCCTGCCGCCTCGGCTTCCGATCCAAATATCTCTGAGCGGCTTTAAGTACCTGGGGATATACGTTTCGCTGGACCCGGTGGCTCGCTATGAGCAGAATCTCCTGCGTCCACTTCGGCGATTGCGAGAGGACACGGCTCGGTGGTGCAGGCTGCCCCTGTCCCCGCTGGGTCGGGCCGCGCTGTTCAAAATGATGTCCCTTCCCAGGTTCCTCTATGCACTCCAGAACTCCTTCGACGTTATCCCAGTGGCCTACTTTCGGGAGGTGGAGAGCCTGAAGAGGAGACTGGTGTGGGACGGGCGGGCGCGTATTGCTCTTGCTAAGCTTACTCTCCCCTGGTACGACGGGGGCATCGCGCTTCCTGACATTCGCAGGTACTATTGGGCCTCGCAGCTATCGGCCATTAACCATGCCACGTATGCGCCTGGCTTGAATCCGGCGTATGAGATGGACAAGTTCCTGCTTCCCGGCGGGAACTATAACAGGGCACTTTACTCCCGCTCGGCTGGCCGGACCCTTACGGGTCCTACTAAGATTGCGGTGCGGACCTGGAGGGCTGCCACTGCGGCCACGGGCTGGAGTGAGCGACTTACATGTGCTACTCCTTTGTTTGCCTCCGACCGCCTGGGCAGCCTCTGGACTACGAAGGGGTTTGACCAGTGGTATACGATTGGTATCAGCAAAGTGGGAGATCTGTGGCATAAGGGCACGGTTAAGACTTTCGCGGTGCTCCAGGCCGAATACGAGCTTACGGACAGGGAGTTCTTCCGCTATGCCCAGGTTCGACACGCCCTGCTCTCGGTCTTTGGGGAGGGGACCAAGATCCCGGTTTCCTCGCCCCTCGAGGACCGCATACTTGACGGACATGTCCCTGACAGTACTATTTCTTTAACTTATAAAAAACTGATTAATCATCGGGCTGACCTCTTTGTGCGCCTCCGGGAGGCTTGGACGGGGGATGGGGTGGAATTGGACGACGAGGACTGGCAGTCTGCACAGTCGTCCCCCAAGGAGGTCGCCATTCCAGCCCGTCTCCGGTTGGTACAGCTTAAGATTCTTCACCGGGTGTATGTGACGGGTCCTCGCTTGGTCTCGATGGGATTTTCCGACGACGGGCTCTGTAAGCGGGGTTGTGGGCTCAGCGCCACCTTTCTCCATATCCTGTGGGAGTGCCGCGAGGTGGCGGACTACTGGCGCCGGGTCCATACGGTTATGGGACAGGTCACTGGGGTTGTGCTGCTGCCGGAGGTGCGTCGCTGTGTCCTGAATGTGTGGGAGCCCAATGACTACAGCGCGGCTCAGACTCGGTGGGCGGCCCTGGGGAACATGATTGCCAAGAGAGATATAGCGCAGCTTTGGGGCGCCCAACGGCCGCCCACCGTGTCAGTATGGAAGGAGAATATGGACTGGTGTATGTTCAGGGAGAAGACTGTGTATGTGGCCCGTGGTAAGCCGGGGGCATGGGGTAGAATCTGGGGGCAATGGAATGCGTATCGCGGGGGTATCTGTACGCCCCCCCTGGTGGACACCGATATCGCCATGTCCCCCTGACCCTTGATGGTTCCTGGCACCTTTTGGAATAACTACATATGGACGTTCATCTCCCTTGACCCCCCCCCCCGTCCCCAGCCTCCCGGTACTCCTTCCTTTTGCCGGCTGCTTAATGGTCTGAACTGGAGTTCCCCGGAGGAAGCCTGACCCGCACTGTTTGCCCTTATGCCTCGCCTTTTGTTTTTCTTTTAATTTTTGTGTCTGTTGGACTTAAGTCTCCTGTTCCTTTAGAACTATCCGGAGCCACTACGGGGCTGAGCCCCGGGAATTGACTGCAGCCTTGATAAATGTATATTTCATTCTGTACCTAGCGGCCGGCCCTGGTGGTTGTAGGCCCGTGCTTGTAACCGAATTATTGTTCAATAAAAATTTTATAAAAACGAAAAAAAAAACCAAAAAATAAAAAAAAAAATATATATAAAACCTGGCATTTTAATAACTAATGGGTCTTTTACGCACGTTTTCCTCCTGCTGTCACGCGCCAGGACACTCTAGTCTGAGTAGCTGCACGCTTTATTTAATACACTATTTCATTTCATTAGGTCCCTGACAGTGCAAACGAACACTCGTCCAAATTCTAAGGGCCTTATTTATGAGGCCTTGCTTCACTTCTATGCCGCCGGTGCGTCACTTTTTGTGAAGCACCGGCAGCGTAAAAAATGTGCCATATTACGCACTATTTGCAAAGTAACCCACCTAGGCAGATGCGTCACTTTGTAAACCCCTGCACCACATTATACTGTATGCAGGTTGGGTGTTCCCCTGCAAAACGCCTTGTAGAAGTGGTGCACTGAAATATATGAGAACTCAGTGCTCCCCTTCTAGGACGCCATTGCGTCAATATCTTACATCTGCCTCACAGCAAGTGTAAGACTGATGCAGGCCCTTTCACATTGGGCTAGCCCCATGTGAAAGGACACATTGCTGGAGTTGCATTTTATTTTCAGGCCCACCCCAGCAATGCATCACTTTTGCGCCTACAGATATGTCAGAAATACTGACGTGTCTGTAACTCCTTGCGACATGATGCGTCATACAGTAAATATGACGCATCTATCATGTCGCAAGGAGGGCGCACTAAGAAGTGACACATCCCTGTTTTCACACAGCGATGCATCACTTCTCATAAATAAGGGCCTAAACGTATTTACATCTAATATTCATGCATAGTTATGTGTTTTCAAAATTGTAACACAGCAGCAGCTCACCAATATTACTGCAAATAATCTCTGTGACACCCTCTCATTTCTTATATGTTAGGCCTTGTTTTGATCTAAAAAAAAAAAATTTAATGTATTTTGCATGAAACATAAACACAACATTTCTCTGCAACATCACTGTACTAGACTCTCCCACATCAGGTACATAAAAAATAAATTAAAGGAAAACAGTATTTAAAACAATCTGTTTAAGAAATATTCAAGGTCATTAGGGCAAAACTCTGGAGAATGGAGCCGACTCTTTCAGGTGGCCCCCTGAAAGGCTGGGGCCCTGGGCCAGAGCCCACTTTGTCCATTATAGGACTTGGCCTTTTTGGCTAAAGTTCCCTAAAACATTTTGCTTTCCCCCAGACCGGTTTCCTGACATAGAGTTGCCAATTTAAATGCTTTGGGTACTTTGCCACTGCTGATCAGTGTCAAAGTACAAGTGTTTCCTGTTTAAAGTGTAATGGTAATTTGGTGGCCATGATTGGTATGTTTGCCTTACTAGTAAAGTCCCTAGTGATGTGCACTGTGTGTGCCAGGGCTAGTAATGCAAAGGTGCGCGGAGAAGGGAACTCAGGCCTGCAGTGTAGGGCCTGCCTGCAGTTTTCTAGGTTAGCATGTTGTCCTGACAAGTGTAACCACTTGTTAGGCTTTACTTTCCGATTTACGTACACAGTGGGCACCCCTGTGGTAGGTCCCGGGTAACCCCTGGGCAGGGTGCAGTGTAAGTAAAAGGCAGGACATATGCTGAGGTTTGTGCTATGTCCTGACAGTGAAAAAGCCCTCCATTTCGTTTTCACTGGTGAAAGGCCATCCTGCCCATAGGACAGAATGGGGGAGGTTGGGTATTGTGTTTTGTTAGCCTAGTTTCCTATAAGTTTAAAATGGAGAGGTGAAGTTTAGTATGTATGAACTCACAGTGTCATAACACATCTTTCTATGAAAGTGGTTTTGTCACTCTTTTAGAAAGTGGCTGAGTTTTGTGCTTTAAGCATTTCTGTGTGTCTCTGCTGAATGTGATTGAATGTCTGGATCTGAGAGGTGAGAGGAGCTGGGGGAGGTCTTGACCCAGGGAGGGGTTGAGATGGAACCAGGCTGACCGACATCTGGAGAGTAGGCGAGGAAAAGCCCTGGGAGGTGAAGAGGCCTGTGTTGCTGCTATAAAACAATTGACCCGTCTCCTGCTGAGTGATTAAGGATCCAGACCCCCAGTATCAAAGGGAGAAAGGTGACACTGGGAGGCAGACACCCAGAACTGATTTAGGCAGGGGTCAAGGACCCCTGAGCACAAACAAACTTCAAAGGCATTTAGGGGTATAACTATGAGAGCTGAGGCCCCTGAACGTTGGAATAGAAATGGATTGAGACTGAAAAGGCTTAGACCCATTTCATGGTCAAGAGGAACCTCTGCCAAGGAAGGAACAACTGAAGAGCCTGCTGGGGAAGGACCAACCCTTGCTTCGTGATCTGGGTTTGGTCTGCAGTTTGCTGTTCTGACCAAGGAAGAGGCTGTTGGTACTGTGCTTCGTGTGCTTGGTCCCCCTGCTTGAAGAAGACTTTGCTTGGTCCCCTGTCTTGTTACCCCAAGGGCCAGAGGTGAGCTGGCTCCCTGTTTGGAAACACAGGAACATAAAAGATTCTAGAGGAGTTTTAAGCGACGCGGTGGGCGCGTGTTGTGGCAGCTTGAGACCCTCGGAAGGTGTGCTCTGTGATCTTGGACACACTGAAGAGAAGTGAGACTCGGATGCGCTGGGTTTGTGTCGTGGTGCACAGGAGGCGTTGGTGAGGAGTACCTGGTCAACATGTGCACTGAAGGTGGAGCGAGTCTCGGACGCGCTGGGTGCGTGTCATGGTGCACAGGAGGCATTGGTGAGGAACGCCGGTCAGCGTGTGCACCGGAGGTGAAGCGAGACTCGGACGCGCAGGGTGCGTGTCGTGGTGCACCACAGGCATTGGTGAAGAGCGCCTGGTCGGCGCGTGCATCGGAGATGGAAGGAGTCTCGGACGCACAGGGTGCGTGTTGTGGTGCACAGGAGGAGTTGGTGCATCGGAAGTGGAGTAAGTCTCAGTGAAGCAGTGTGCGTGCTTTGGTGCAACCTGGGACTGTGGAGGTGATCGGCTGATCATCGTGTGCACTGGAAGAAAGTAAGTCTCTGAAGCGTGCTGTGTGTGTCTTGGTGCCAACTGAGACTGCAGGAAGGAGTGCCTGGTGAACGTGCACTCGGAGTCGACGTGAAGTCCTATCATAGTTGTGTGTGTGGCTTCGTGCCAGAGGAGATCTGGAGGGTGCTGTGGTGAACGTGCACCTGGAGTAACGTAATCTCAGGGGCGTGGGGTACGTGTGCCCTGCGGCTGCCTGAGACCCTCCTTACAGTCGCGGACCGGACCGGCAGCCCCGGAGGAGCTGAGCTGCCAGGCCGAGCCGCTGAGGCCCATTGAGAAAGTTCTACACGGAAGGCCCAGTTCACTGAAGGAAGAGAGGAGAGTAGGATCGCGCACCCAGGTACAGTGGATCACTACCTGGGCGGGGTGCGGACTCGGAGGGACACTCTCTCTGCCTCTCATTCCTTCTGGCGACATGAGCCTCTGCTTTGGCTCAGATTGGGCCCCATACTGCCCAAGGGAGTAGCCGTACTGGGGCCCAAGTGGGAAGCTGTACTTTATGTCATCGGTGATACGTGTGGAGGGCAACTGTTATCGAAGAGGCTGATTGTCGTACTACACATTGCCAATATTGCTGCTAACGAACTGCCGGACTGTCTTAGGATGCCTGACATTATTTCTGCATAATGAAGTACACGATTGTAGCGCTACGCATTGCATTATTGCTCCCTTGCAAAGTACAAGATTGTAGTGGCCCGCATTGTATTATTTCTCCATTGCAAAGTACATGATTGTAGCTATGCATTGCATTATTCCTTAATTGCAAAGTACATGATTGTAGCGGTGCGCATTGCATTATTTCTTCATTACAAAGTACGTGATTGGGGTGTGACGCATTGCATTACTCCTTCATTGCGCAGTACATGATTGTAGCGGTACGCATTGCACTATTTCTTCCATTGCAAGGTACCGGCGTGTATCATTACTCATTGTATTATTTCTCCTTTGCCCAGCACAGGATTGTGTCGCTACGCAGTGCATTATTGTTTTGTCCATTGCAACGTGTGTGATTCTAGCATTACGACCAGCATAGCGTTTGGAAAGCGTGGTTGTGATTTGAACCTACCAGCCAGCCGGAACGAATATTACCCGTTATTATATGTTGGCTTTTGAATTGTGTAGTCTGATCGAATATCCTTTTATATAAAGTTTATATTCGTTTTATCAAACTCGTGTGGAGTCCATTTGTGGTGTCACCAGGGGGTTGCTGTGGGTGTGGTTGCACATACTGTACACTCGTGCCTTGGAGATAGGCCTGGCTGCTCGTGCCAAGCTACTAAGGGGGTGAGCAGGACTATTTCAAACGGTGTCCTTACTTGGCCTAACGTTGAGTGGGGAGTCCCTGGGTCTCGCATTTGGTGACAGTGGTGCGGGACGGGGACTCCGGCTTTCAACAACCCATGCATTAAAACGTCTCTGGGCGTGAAGGCTCTGGAGAGATGGGAAAAGGCTTTTATTCCAGATGAAGTGGACAGATTACAGTTTTGGTTTCAAAGGTATCCTTTAGACACAGTTGCAGAGGAATTGGGGGAAGGGTTGCAAAGGGATTCAGGCTGGAGTATGAGGGCAGCAGGTTGAGGCATTGCTGCAGAGAATGTGCGATCTGCATGTGAGCATGAGGAGGTGGTACAAAGTAATTTGGACACAGAGGTAAGAGAGGAAAGAATGGAAGGGCCGTTTCCAGATTGGTCTTTGGAGAATCTGTTTGTGTCATCCTTGGGTCTAGTGCCCAAAATAGAAAAAGGCCAGTTTCATTTCATTCACCATTTGTGTTGGCCTGTGGGGGCATTGGTTAATGGTTTTATTGTAGAGGGTTAGAAAACTGATCATTATGCATCATTTGATGATGCTATGAGATGGTGAGGAGAGTGCGTGCAGGTGCCTTCATCGCAAGGTGTGGCATTAACACTGCGTTCCGTCTTCGCGCGGTCCATCCAGCTGATTTTGAATTGTTCGGTATACAGTTTTATTGCAGCAGCTGTCTACACAGGTGTCAGGTTGACATTCAGTTGCTCATTACTAGATGATTTTTTCTTTTTAGGAACAGGGAACAAGGCAAAGTGCCAAGGAGCACTGGGGAGGATTCACAATGTGATGACAGATATGGAGATCCCTTATCCTCCAGGAGGCAGTTGGTGCAGGTACAAAATTGCCCTTTTTAGGAAGCGAGATGGGACCTCTGCCTCGACCGCTGGATCGACTTACTACAATAATCACTTGTTTCATCAATTTTAAACACGCAAGCAATATTGGAGGCAGCACGACTGAAAAGACCACTACTCTATGGTAATGGTAGCTTTCTCTGCTTCCCAGACTTTACCAAGGCTGTGGAAAACCTCTGCAGAACCTTTGATACCATTAAGCGGATATGGAAGAATAGGGAGTTGAAATGCATTATGCTATTTCCTGATACACTTCAGATTGTGTTAGAGGGGCAATTCTGGCACTTATCCTCATCAGACAGCCAGTATGTATGATCAGTAATATGGATGGAGAGTGTCTGGAGGACCTGTGGGAAGAGCAGCGCTGGAATGCTCTTTTCAGGAACCCGATGGCAAACAATATCTACAAAAACTGATTGTGTGAATGTGAAAGACAGGCCAGAGGAATACTGGCCGTACAGCCTGGAGCCGAGGATGACCTGGCGGAGACCACACCACCCTGACAGACTTGGGCATTTACTAATGTCTGCTGCCATTTCTCTAACGCAAGCTAGGTGGCATCAGAAAGTACCTAGCGGGAGGAGGCCCTGGGATGCTGGGTTGATTTTACAGATGGCCCTGTATTATTGCTTGTTGACCGGTCTGGAAGAAGGAGCATAATAGATTCTGATAAGATATAACCAGAGACAATGTTTAACTCTGTGGTTTGGGTGACATACTTCCTGTGTATTAGGAATGTGAGTGATTCTAAACACATGGCATGAATATATGGGGTTGGAGGGGTTGGGGCTTGTCATGATTAGTTGACAAAGTTTCAAATGATCTTCCTTCAGGGCGAAAGATTCCACAGTCCTGCTGTCCACGCTAGAGAATGATTGATCACAAAAGGGACTCTAGACTTTTTTCAATTAAATTAATTTAATTGAATGTCAGTAAAACAGGCAACAACGTTAACAGGGGAGTAGCGTCCAACATTCTTCATAACAATGGACTGGATGTAGTGTTTCTCCAAGAAATGCATCTTATGGAATCCAATGGCTGGGTTCTTGATAGTGGTAGATATAAAACCACAGTGCATGCAGAGTTTACTTCTGGATCTAAGCAAATTGACATATTGAATTTATAATAAATTAGCACTGTTTTTGGTAGATGACACATGGGCGGACTCACAGGGCAGTCTGGTGGCAGTAAGGGGCAACTGGTATGGAGAACAGATTAATTTAATGTTGGAGATCTCACGCTTGGACTACAATCTGCTATCCTGGAGGCGGTGCATAGATAGATAAATTGATTCACAATAATCAGCCCGGTTTAATGCCCTGCTTGATCACTAAAATGGCCCAATGGGTATGAGGATTATACATACAGAGCTGATGAACTGACAGGGTCCTATCCTTGGATGTCTCCAAGGTCTTTAACTCAGCCTCTTTCAACAGTCATCTCTTTCTTGTTATTACCAACCATCACCTATGCTAGCGTGGCGATGCAGGCCTGATGTGGCAACAGTGGACAAAATACAGACCAATACATTCAGGCGAGTGTTTACCCTACCCCAGAACGTATCCCCAGCACGAATCTGCCTAGAATTTGGCCTTTTAAAACAAGATCTAGCCAGAAGAGCAACAGCGATAATACACTGGTACAAGATCAGCCTTGCCCAAGACACTCTAAATAGTGCCTTATGGTCAGCGCTCCAAGCGACTGGCAATTGGAACATTACAAATACTTGTAACCTCCATCAGACAATTGAGCCTTACAGAATTATGGACATCAGGCATGCCTATGATACCTTCAAAAAGGGAACCAACAGGGCCATAAAACTACTGCATTCTCTCGAAGACAAAGTCCAATTTAGCACATGCTTGCACACATGGATGGTAATCAAACATTACAACATGCTGTCCTCGGCACCATACCTGACAATCCCATTTCCAGCACGCATAAAACACAGCCTCATGCCTCTACACATGGGCAACATACCAGCCCGAGCAAAGAAACCAGTATGGAAGACTTCGGTCCGACATTATGTAGGACTGCAAAGAGAAAGAAGAGAAGACCTTATTCATTTGATTTGCATCTGTCCTCAGCTGTGCAAGCCTCAGCTGCAACTGTTGAAAGGAGGCCTCAATGACAGAGCCCTTCAAAAGTGCAGGGAAGCCATTATAGCATGTCTTCATCCCAGCAACCCGCAGTTAAACTGCAAATTCATTAAATTCCTGGCAGTAGCCCTCTGTGAAAAGCCTGATGTCACTAATTTTATATTAGATTGGGTCACATCTATGGTGAAAAGAAGTCCACCGCGGTTTGGCATCTCCCCGCAAACTTTGGACTCATTTACTACAAAGTGACTCAGAGCGTCACTTTTAGCCATTTTGCTGCTCCGAGCTGTGTCATTTTAAAAGCACAAGGATGCGTCGTATTAATATCAAAACGACATATCAGTGTGCTTTCCTTGTGCTGGCCCACAATTGGCTGCCATGAGCCAGCGCAGGCACCCTTGCCTCATGTTGCAAGGGTGCCTGGGTTGCGGGGATGATTGTTTTTGTGCAGGGAGGTGTCCCTTTATGCCCAAAAACAATCAAAAAGAAGCATTGATGGCATTTTCCTCTTTCTGTGTACACACTGAAAGAGGTAAAAATGAGGAGAAATAAAAGTATTTCTCCTCGTTGCGCTACTCCTACTCCTCTCCTGGGGAGGCGTAGGATTCTGATGCAGTCCCAGGTTTAGAAAATGTAATTCTGGGAATGTGACAGGTTTCATGGGTGTTGCATGGGAAAACCCACAGCAACACCCATGGAACTCTCCTTTCACGCAGAGTAATGCGTGAAAGGGGCCCATATTTACAAGGCCATTAAAAGTCATGCAGGGTGACTATACATGGCTTTGTAAATATGGGCAAGTCCATTGCGCTGTTTCTGCGTCAAAAATGTTTACACACCGGCAGCGCAATGGGCTTGTAAATGAGGCCCTTAGTGAGCAGGTTGGGGTCATCAAAGCTCTGTAAAATATCTGGCCCGGGTGTATCTATGACGAAATGAAGTCTATAGTGGCTCTGCCTATTTGCACTAATCTCACGCCGCCTCCTGGATTTGGTCCATGACTTCCTGTATTACTAACAGCCAACGGCAATGAAGACAGACTCCCACCAGCTCCTATTTGTGAATGTACTTTACCATGCTGAGTGATGGGACGTATTAATGTATTTTCACATCTTTAGTGATAGAAATGTGCAAAGACCAATGCTGAGTGACCATTGGTGCTTCTTTGGGGTGTATTATTTTAATATCTGCCTATTTTGCACAACCATGCTGTAATATTTAATCTACAATCTCGTTCTAAGATGTATTTTAGCAGGCAACAAACTGAATGCACTGCTGCAAGTTCTTTTAGACCTATTTTTTTTATGATATTCATACATTGTGATGGACTGTAGTTTTATATGTAAAATTGTTACGGTTTTATCTAACTGAAACAATAAAAATAACTTGAACTTTAACTCAGTCAACTGGGCCTACTTTCCGAGATTGGCTTAAATGCCTGCTTATTATCCTGGATTACAAATAATTTGTACTGATGCTTTGGCAAATGTAAGTATTAGCTGGGCCCTGTTGGATCCATTTGCCCTAGATAGATGAGCAAGTCAGGACTGCCCACTCTGCCCCCTGTTTTTTGCTTTGTTGCTGTAACTATTAGCAGTTAGATTTGACCTGTTGCTCTGATTAAGGGTCTTAGTAGGATAAGTAAATGTCTTTCTATGCAGATGATATCCTTTTATATGTTGCATACCCAGCCGCTTATTTCAACAGAATCCTGTGTTATTTAGTACATACATATTCTGGTTTTCATATTAACTGACCTAGGACCTTATGTCTGGCTTCTACTCTGCCTTTAAGGTGTCATGAGAGGGCTTCACATATATGGGTGTCTTTATACTGGGAGATGGGGATGAGTGCCACAAATGCCATTTACTCAGTCTTGACATATTTTACAATGATATCCAACACTGGAGACCATGCCCACTCTCTCTACTGGGAAGGGTGGTGTTGTTCCCAATGATAGTGCTTCCCAAGTTATTGTATCTTCTTCGCAACTCGCCATACTCGGTTCTGGAGGCTTTCTGCAGCAAAGTGGACCTGGCGGTCCATACTTTACTTTAGGATCGATGCCACCACAAGCTCCACTGCCACAGCCCTAGTGGCCATCAAAATCCAGGCACCTCAATAAAAACATCTGGCCACTTATAACATATTAAAGCTGGCCCCAATCATTCCTGACAAACAGATCCTAATGCGTACAGTTCGACTCCTTCAAGTCGTCAACATACTCCTTAAACTTAGGACCACCCCTAAACTCTTTAAAATTTGAATGCAGCGACTCACAGAAATGGTTCAAAACTAAAACATATCAATACCGCAATTAGATGGCCATATACAGTTCTACCTCAGAGCGTCCAATTCTTCAAATACAACCAATCTGAAAGATTATTTTCAAATATCGTCAGTGAAGTTGAATCCGAACAACAATTTGCATGTCACTAAAAAACAAACCCCTAAAAGCTCTGCTCCGCCCCTCCTCCCCACTTGGGAATTCCACTTACATTCACACCAGTAGCAATATCTCACTATACACAAGAACCTGGTTTCAATTTATATATCAATATAGTGAAGAAAACAGCTACATAGTAGCTGCAGCTCTTAAAGAAAATAAAGAAGTGTATTTTGCCAGAAGACATTAGAACCTGCTGCAGAAGATCTGGTGCTCTTCTATGTAGACTACATCATTTTAGCAGAGCTACCTAAATCCACAATATCGGCCCTGAAAACCGCTTTTAATGCTGCAGTACAGTTAGTGGCAAATGCAAGAAAATCCGGTCATATTATCCAGCTCTTAGAGCAACCAAAAAGTCTGCTGCTAGAAGCTTGCTTCGAATTTCAAGATGGCAGTATGTTATGTTATGTTAGCATTTTGTAAAGCGCCTGGTTAATCAAATCCGGAGTATCCACACATTGGATTCCAGCTGTCAGTAATGCATTGTTAATGGGCAAGGCTATTTCTAAAAAGCTAGGTTTTTAGATATTTATGAAAAAGGGCCTCAGAGGGTTCTAAGCTAGGATAAGTTGGAGTCAATTCCACTGTTTGGCTGCCAAAAATCTAAAGAAGCTACCAATGAGATGTGTTCTGTGAAATTTAGGAATTCGGGTCAAACCAGTTCCAGATGATCTCAAGCACCGACTCGGAAGATAAGGTTTAATCAAAGAAGAGAGATAACAGGGGCCTTTCTTGTTGATGATTCTATGTACAAAGCACATGGCAGTACACTTGAGGCTTCTATGCTAACTGCAAGAGAAAGTACAGTTCACAGTCAGACTTAAACTAATAACAGGAAAAACAACACGGACTCTGGAGGTCTCAAAGCAAGACCACAAAACAGGCCTTCTCTTGCCTCACTCCAGACTAAAGGGTAGGCAGAGGATATGGCCTTATGATGCTGGGGGACGGGTTTGAGTCTCAGCAGGGACGTTCAACATTTTGTGATTCGGGGCAGTTCACTTAATCTCCCCGTGCCTAACAAAAATTGAATGTGTCCATCTGTAATACAACTGGTGCTCATGTAAAGCGCTCTGATACCTTTGGATCAAGTTCGCTCTATATAAAACTCCGGCAAAAAAACAAAAAAAATTAAAAAGTATTAAAAAAAAAAAAAGATTACTGAATCCATAAAACAAGGTAGAATCTTCCCACATTCCATAAAAAAACTTAAAACCACACATTTTCCAGCTCTTTCTACTGTAGCTCTCCCTCCCTTATAGCTAGACCACGTTATAATGATTGTTATAGACGGAAGCTGATGTTATAAATGTTCTATGTATCAAAATGCTATATGTAAAGCCTCCCAATGCCCCTACGGCTATCGCCACGTTAAATAAATGTCACAAAATAGTAATTAAATACAGAATACAAATATAACATGGTTTATTTGGAGAACTGACAATATTTCTGTGACTATTGGAGAGAACATGTTGTGATATAAACATGTTGAAAGTGTTCTCAGTTCTCTGCCGGGATTTATTGGGCCAGGCCGTGGCAGGAAGACCAAAGTAAAAGACACTCTGGCAAGAGGAGAATCTTTTCCACTTGTATTGGTTGCGCAAATGAAGAGCTGAAGAACTGTAAGGATAAACGCTTAGGAGATTGGAGCCGTGATGATGTTCAAGTGAGGAAGAAACGTGTAAGCTGGCGATTGGATTTTGGTATATTTGGTTGACAACCGAATACTGTTATATTTTGGAGCTATGATTTTCCTTTGAATTAATAAATGGAAAACACATAGGAAATGAGTTTGTCTATGGCTTTGAATCCCGAAAAACAATCATTGATTGGACACCATAGCGGATATATTGACGCTCCTTTCCATTTGTAGAATTCATCTCTGGGATATAGTCAATGTCTTAATACATCTAGATACTTTCTGGAATGACTGGAGTTCTCAGTGGATCCACATCTTCGACTGAAGCTCGACAGTTTGCCAGGCCTGTAATTCTGTCATAGATATTGCTAAAAATGGCTCACTGTAGTACTAAGATTCCTGCTGACTTAGTCAAGGCCAGTATGTAGAAGGTGTTCGTCTTAAACCCTACTAATCAAATGACATCTCCTCTATGAGTTGGGATGTAGTACAGACTCCAATCCAGTTACTGGGAGTAACAATTGGAGGAGGTCAGACAACAGTAGCCCCTTCAGTAGCAGTAGAGTTCAGAACCCCCAAAACCATGGTAGCTCGGCATGTAAAGTATTTAGGAACCCCGTTGTATCTTCCGTCATTTTTGGTCCACTGACATTTATGTTTCTTGTCAGGACCTCAGTATGTTTCCAAAGACACAGCAAAGGGAACCTTCATTCAGTCCTGCTTCACAAAGGAAGCAATGGCCTGGGCGACTCCTCTTATTTTTAACAAGAGCCTCTGGCTTTCAAAGTAAGATCAGCACAATGAAAGCCAATTTTTGGAAAATGGCAAGCAGTCCATTTTTGGTTCCTCAATTTAAAACAAGGAAATAAAGAGCTTGTTCCATATATTTGTCAGTTCCAACAATGAACGACTGAGGCTAGGTGGACTGATGAGGGGCTGCTGTGGCCTTTTTTCAAGGATTCAGAAAGGAATTGAATGATGCTCTCTCTTTGGGGATTAATCAACGTCCTGCAACCACGGCTCATATATGTAACACTGCAGATTGATGCCCAGCTGAATCTACCAGCAGTCTATGAGCAGGTCCTGTTGCCTCTTTGCTACCATCATCTGAGGGCCTCCTTTGGGGTTCGGAGAGAGGGAGGCCCACAATAAATAAGTTCCTGCCTGTTTTTTTACAGGAGGGGGGACGGCTAGGTTTCGATGGCCCGGTGAAGCAAACACCACAGGTCGGAACGCCAGCCATATTTAGGGCGGACCTTCTGACGCATAATATTCCTGTCTGGTAGCACCATGTGAGGCAATGTGCACCCACGCAAGACACATTATAAATGGCCCCACATTGAAGGAGAAAACATCCTGCCTCAGGGCAATTCTTGTATTTCAGAAATAAAGACCAGTCATGGAGGTTTGTTTATGAAATGCAAAAGAAATGGCGACAGATTGCCCAAATGAAATGCACCAAGATGGCAGGAATCTTTAGATGTGGGGAGTGGTTCTGTGCTAAGGGCGAATGTCTAGGGCCTCTGCTGCACAGGTTGACCTGTGTGCTGCCCACCCTACACCCAAGGATCCTTTAGTTTCCCATACAGATGTCCTGAACCAACCCATGCTTTTTGCAGGTTCAGAGGTGACTAATTAAGCATTTCTCACTTACTGCCTGCTCCATCTCTTCTCCAACCTCTGTGCCTCTGTTCATCAAGAGAATGAGCTGCTAATGAGGAGAGCATCAGGGATTCTGGTCTTTTGGTGGATCAACAATATCCAGTGCCCTGCCCTGGGGCCCACCTCTGACCTAGTCCTTCCTCTAGATAGAGGTCCTGAGCCTATCATGATCTCTCCCAAATGTAGTCATGGCTTTCAATGCTCCCTGGACTAGATGTGCAACATAGAGGCCCTGCAAGAATGCCCCATGGGTACCCCACATAAGAGCATGACATTTTCTACACGGAGACTCATGGCTAATTCTAGAACTTTATGCTGGCATCAAATATGCTGGCACATGCACCAGCAACTAGTCAGACCTCAGCAGCCTGAATTATTCTTACTGGAGACAATTACATTACTACAAATTGCATCATCTTCCCTTCCTAAAGGAGATACACTGTCAGTGTCGTCCCATGGCTCCCAAACACATGGCTTACCCTGTGCTCTACTTAATAGTTCACATTTTGCAGACTGACAGCTCCCTCCTTGCAATTTGATGGAGAGACAACAAGCCCTTGGCCTATGTGAAGATTTCAGGAAAGCTGGTTGCAATAGGACGACAATGGCTAGGAACGTTCTCCTCCTTAGGTCTCCACGTTTGAGGATTTGATAGATACGTGCCAAGCAGACACTGACTCACTGTGTCACAAAGGCCATTTTTCATCATGCCTCACATATAAAATGTTGGGCCATCCAGTGCCCTTTCATGCATTGAAGCGCAAATGCATAGAATTAAAAATATGGACTTAAGAATTGCAAAGTGGAAAAGGCATTGGCAAAGCCAAAAGGTCTTGCTAATGCGAGTGCTATTGGCTTTGTCAACGTCTTTTAGCCATGTTGTATAGCAGCACGGCTGCTATTCAGCATGCCTGAAAATGGGGCAGCATTGGGCAAAATGTGCTTTGACGCAGCCAGCACTTTTTTGTCTGGCAGGAAGGGTGGAAAAAGCAATACAACACAGTGGGTCTCAATGTCAGTTCAAAATCCTGTGATTCTGGACACATGATTGAATCTCCCCGTGCCTACAAAATAAGGGGTATATTTACTAGAAAATGGTGCGGCACTGAAAGCCATCATGCTGCGCCGAGCAGCATCATTAGGACTGTGCAGGAATACATCGTATTTACAGTAATGTGACACATCCCTGTGATTTCCTCTGCACTGGCGCACATTGGCTGCCTAATGCCAATGCAGGCAATCTTGTACCATGATGCAAGGGTGCCTGCGTTGCTAAGATGATTATTTTTGTGGAGGAAGGGACACCTTCCTGTACAAAAAAATAATTGTATTCGTTTTCCTCCTTCTAAGTGTGTTGCATAATGCATAATGCAGCACACATAGAAAGACCAAAAAACGAGGAGAAATAAAGGTATCTCTCCTTGCTGCTCCACTTTAACTCCTCGTCTGGAGAGGCGTTAGAAGCGGACGCATTCCCAGGTTTATAAAACTTTGTTAGGGTGGAAATGCGTCAGAATCCATGGATGTTGCGTGAGAACATCCACTGCAACATTCATGGAATGGCGCTTTCACGCAGAGTAATGCGTGATTCGGGCCATATTTACAACGCCATAAAAAACCATGCAGGGTGGCTTTGTGTGGCCATTTAAATATGGCTCAGTATTGTGCGCCACCAGAGTGTCAAAAAAAGTGAGGCTCTGGTAGCGCAGAAGCCTTGTAAATATGCCCCTAAATGTGACCTTTTGTAATGCCATCAGTGTTCATGTAAACACTCTGAGACCTAGTTTGCGCAATTCCACAGTACCAAAACCGCCAAAACAAATGGTAGAAAGAAAAAGAAGGAGGTATTGGAGAGCGATGGTGGAGACAGGGCAAAAAACGTTTGGGAAAAAAGAAGGAGGAATACAGAGAGGGAGAGGGCAAGAGAGAGAAGTATGGGTGCACGTCAGGGATGCCCAGCTTCAAGGCTTGTGGTTCCTGTAGCCGACTGATGTCAGTGACGGATCTGCACCGCGTGTGCCTCTTCTGCCTGGAGCACGACCACAACCCCACGTCGTTCTCCGACTGCCAGACCATGAATCAGAAGTCTTTGCGGGAGTGGTCCTGAAAGCTTCTCGAGGACCGGCAGTAGGCTCCACGCCGCTCGAGGTCCAGGTCGGGTAGGAGGACCAGGTCGAGGGACCGGCCGCGGAGCCACCATCCTTCTTCATCCAAGTCTTTGCACTTGAGGTCAGGTAAGTCGAAGCACAAGAAGAAGCCGAAGAAGCACCATCGCTCTTCGACTTCTCCCCATCCGTCGGCCGACGTGACGAAGAAGATGCCCCTTCCGCGGCTCCGCGTGCGAAGCCCGAAAGGTCGACTCCGGGTTTCCCTCCCTTTTCGGGACATGGAGCGACCCCTGCCCAGCTTCATCAATTTTACGAAGCGATGCACGCCATCTTTGGGCAGCCCGACTCCTCCGGCACGCCTTTGGGCTCCACAGATTCAGCTGGGGGCCCTGGGCTCTCGACGCCAGCGGCTTTGGCCTCGGCACCGCAGGGCCCTCTTGGATCCAGGCCTGGATCCAGATCGGCGCCGGTTGACCTGGTTAAACCTCCCCTGGCACCGCTTCCTCCGGTTATGTCCCCAGCCGGCACCGACCCCAGCCTCCATCCCGATGTAGACACGGAGCCGGAACGGCTCAGACGGGTACTTTTGTGCCCCTGTTCTACCCTGGCTCTTTGAGACCAGATTGGCAGCCAGAGGAGGGTGAGGAGGACTGGGAGGGGTCTAGAGACACTTTAACTGACCAGTTAGGTTATGAACCGGACTGGAGAGATGAACAGGGGGAAGCCAGTGGTCTGGATACCTCACCAGACCTTGGCATGTTGTCTCTTCCTACCGTGGCTAGGGAGGAGGGAGCGTCTTACGCAGTGGTGTTCCGTAGGGTGGCCGAGGCTCTCAGCCTTGAGCTATCTACGGTGGCAGTCAGGACAAACCTCCTGACAGAGGTGCTTCAACCGGCAGCGAGCTCTTCGGAGCCCCTGCTGCCGTGTAATGAAGCCCTATCAGACATCCTTTTGGGCACCTGGTCGAGGCCCAACACAGGGGCTCCGGTGGATAGGATGATTGCCCGACGCCACTGCCTGGCCATGGGCAACCCCACTTTCCTTTCCCAAGCCTCCACCTCCAAGGGCGCATTCCCTAATGCTCCAACTGATAGGGAATCCAAAAAGCTGGACTATCTTGGGAAGAAGATGTTTTCTTCCTCCAGCTTGGGACTGTGGTCGGTAAACACCGCATGTCTGTTGGGCCGCTACACCCACTCCGTGTGGGATACGGTTGCACAAGTGCTGCCTCAGTGCCTGAAGGAGGCCCTGGCCATACTCTCTCAGGCGGTTGCCGAAGGGAGAGACGCAGCGAAGTTTACCATCCGCTCTGGGCTGGATACCGCCGACTCACTAGGCAGGACGATTTCCACCTTGGTAGCCCTTCGACGGTACGCCTGGTTGAGGTCGACTGGTTTTTCAGGGGATGTTCAATCCATGCTTATGGACATGCCCTTTGACGGCCGTTGCCTATTCAGTGACAAAGTAGACAACACGCTGGAGTGTTTAAGGACTCTCCGGCTATGGCCAGGCCCTTAGGCCTCTCCACTACCCGTCAAGCGCAGTCTGCTTTTCGCCCCTTTCATGGCTACGGAAGAGGAGCCCCACCACGTGCTGCCCAGAGCCACAGGCAAGCGCAAGTTGTTCAGCCCCAGCGCGGTGGGGGATGTGGGAACCACCGCCGTGGTTCTGAGGGCCAGCGGGCGGGCCAGTCCACCACAGCCTTCTCTGCAGCAGCCTCCAAACCCTCCTAGGCCACCAATCACCAGTGGGCGACAGGATTGGCCATCACCCCATGCACTGGCGCACCATCACGTCGGACAGGTGGGTTTTGTAAACAGTCCGAAGGGGCTACTCCCTCCCCTTCGAGACTACCCCTCAATCCATGCCACCTCAGTACAATCGCATGTTGGAGGATCATATGGCCCTTCTCCAACAGGAAGTTTTGGTACTCTTGGCCAAGGAAGGACCTGGAGCTGGATGGTAGCGTTGGACTTGCAGGGCGTTTATTTTCACATCCCTGTCCTGCCGGCCCACCAGCGTTACCTGCAGTTCACGGTAGGCCACACGCACTTTCAGTTTACCGTGCCCCCCTTTGGCCTTACCAGCGCCCCTCAGGTGTTCACGAAAGTGATGGTGGTGGTTGCAACTCATTTGCACAGATCAGGGGTTCCAGTCTTCCCCTATCTCGACGACTGGCTGTTGAAGGCGGGCTCGCACCAGGCAGTCGTCTCCCACCTCCAGACTACGACCGACCTCCTGCACTCACTGGGGTTCTCCATCAACGTGCCGAAGTCACACCTGACTCCCTCTCAGAAGCTCTTTTTTATCGGAGCGGTTCTGGACATGACGCAGTTTTGGATCTATCCTCCCGAACAGCGAGTCTGGGATATTTGGGCTATGATTCCGATCCTTCAGCCTCTAGCCCGGGTTTCGGTCAGGATGACCCTCAGGCTACTGGGCCTGATGGACTCCTGCATCCTGCTGGCGGACCATGCCAGATGGCATATGCGGGCTCTGCAGTGGGACCTGAAGTTCCAGTGGGCACAACATCAGGAGAACCTGTCCGATTTCGTCCAGATCACAAAGGGCACTATGCACCATTTGCAGTGGTGGCTAACGAACCAGGATTGGGTCAACGGCAGATACCTCTCCTTTTCCCAACCAGAGTTCACAGTGGTGACCGATGCATCACTTCTGGGATTGGGTGGCCACAAGGGGGAGGTGAAGATCAGAGGCCTCTGGTCTCTGGTGGTGTCCGGGCTCCACATCAACCTTCTGGAGCTTTGAGCGATTCGTCTTGCACTCCAAGCACTCCTTCCTTCTGTCCGGGGAAGAGTAGTGCAGGTGTTCACAGACAACACCACCGCCATGTGGTACTGCAACAAACAAGGCAGGGTGGGGTCTTGGATCCTATGTCAGGAGGCCCTCCGCCTCTGGACATAGCTGGAATATCAGGGCATATCCCAGGTGGTTCAACACCTGGCAGGTTCCCTGAACGCAAGGGTGGAGAAGCGCAACCTCAGGTGCATGATGGATCATGAATAGCGCCTTCACTCGGAGGTGGTGCAAGGTTTCTTTCGACAGTGGGGAGAGCCTTGGTTAGATCTATTGGCCACCGAAGAGAACGCGCAATGTCAGCAATTCTGTGCGTTGGACTTTCCAAGGCGGCACTTGCTAGGCGACGCTTTTCGGCGCGAGTGGAGTTGCGGTCTTCTATACACCTTTCCGCCTATACCACTTCTATCCAGAGTGCTGAAGAAGATCAAGCGCGACCGGGCCCAAGTCATTCTTGTGGCTCCGTATTGGGCACAAAGAGTCTGGTATCCCGAGCTGCTCAATATGGCCATTGATCCTCCACCCGAACCTGTCCAGCCTCCACCTCCCTGAGTGGAGATTGAGCGGCGGCAGTTGATGTCATTTGACCTGCCTCCCGAAGTCTGTGATGTTATCTTGACAGCCAGGCGTCCCTCCACTAAGACGGTATACGCCTGCAGATAGAACAAATTGTGGCATGGTGCACAGCAAAGGCTGTGGATCCACTTTCCGCCCCTCTTTCTGAGGTTCTTTTGTTTCTCCTTTCTTTGGCCCAGCACTCTAAAGGGCTACCTCTCGGCCATTTCAGCCTTCCTTAGGCTTCCTGATCGTCCTTCTCTTTTCAAGTCCCCTGTTGTAAATCGTTTCCTTAAGGTCATTACTCATCTTTTCCCTCCTGTACCTTTCGTAATGCCCCAGTGGGAATTGAACTTGGTTCTTACATATCTTATGTACGCTCCCTTTGAGTAGCTACATAACTGTCCTCTCTGGCTTCTAACTTTGAAGACTGCTTTTCTAGTGGCCATCATTTCTGCACGCAGGGTGAGTGAGCAACAAGCTCTTTCTTCCAAGCCTCCCTTTCTGGCTGTTCATCCAGACAAGGTCATCCTCAGAGCTAGGCCTTCCTTTCTTCCCGAGGTGGTCACTTCCTTCCACATTGGCCAAACCATCACTTTGCCCACCTTCTTTCCGCCCTTGCAGCCTTTAAAAGAGGAAGAGAGGCTTCACCGTCTGGATCCAAATCATGCGCTTTCCTTCTATTTGGATCGCACCAAGCAATTCTGGGTGGATGACCAGCTCTTTGTTGGTTATGTGGGTGCCAAGAAAGGTCAGGCCGTGCACAAATGGACCATCTCCAGGTGGGTCATTTTGTGCATCAAAGCTTGCTATTCTTTGGCAAAGAAGGAACCTCCAGTGGGACTGCGCGCCCATTCCACCAGGGCGACGGCAGCTACCCCTGCTTTGGGATGGGGAGTCCCCCTTAATGACATCTGTCCGGCAGCTACGTGGGCATTGCTGCACACATTCACCAAACACTACTGCCTGGACAGCCAGGTCCAGAGAGACGGCTTCTTTGGCGGTTATGTTCTCCAGGAATTTGGTGTGAACTTAGTTCGCAGACCCACCTCCGGGGTTGGTATTGCTGGGGTATCTATTCTAAGGTAAGGAATTTATAACTAACTGTTTCTTTCAGATTAACAAGTTACTTACCTTTGGTAATGATATATCTGTAAGAAACATAGGTTAGTTATAGATTCCTTACCGCCCCACCCATCCTCCCCGTTCTGCAAACTGACTTCTAGGATTAAGGACTTCCTTTCAGGGCCCTAGTTTTGTGCACCAGTGGTCAGTGTCTTGCATGACCCTGTGCTTCTGGCGTGGAAAGTTGTGCACAGAACTGACGTCAGAGCGCAAGGGCGGCATCTATGTAGCTACTGCAACGTCATCCTGGTGACCACAATGCCAACGATGAACGCGGCTTCCTACCTACAGATATATCGTTACCGAAGGTAAGTAACTTGTTCATCTGCCCATGTCTACAAAAGAAATGTGACCTTATGTAATGGAACTGGAGCTCATTAGAGCTCTGATACCTATGTAACACTATGCCATAGTTCATAAAAAACGTAGGGGAAATAAGAAGGAGGAATGTGCAGAGAGAGCTGGTCAAGACGGCAAAAACAGGAGGGGAAAACGAACGAGGAATACGGACAGGGAGGGGATGAGAGAGAGGGGACAGAAGCTCTGGGAGGGAAAAGTAGCAAAATGGATGGGGATATGGGAGATGGCCTGAAAATACAAGCACTCATATGGAGTGGTTGCACACAAAAATAAAAGTTGCTACACAAGAAAAGGAGATAAATCACGCATGCCATGACAAATGGGACCAAAGCAAATGACAGTGATACTGAAGCTAACCAGTGATAAGCTATGGGCAGGATGAAAGCCCACTGATTGCACACAACGGGGCATATTTAAAGCCACCTATTGCCACAAGAACGTCACTTTTTGCGACGTTCCTGTGGCGATAGGGGCCTGGACTTATTTACAAGGCGGCATAAAGCCACTAAATGTGGCTTAACGCCGCCTTGTAAATAAGGCCCCCTTTTACCCTAGACTTAGCATGAAAGGGGTGGGCAATGGATGTTGCGGTTGGCATTCCGCCGCAACATCCATTGATTTAGACGCTGCCTCCTATTTAAAAGGGTGACGTAACCAGGAGGCAGCACCAAAATTAAGACCAGGGATAACCGGGTCTTAACATGGGGAAACTAGAAGAAATGCTTCATTTCTCCTCAGTTTTGCTGTTTCTATGTGTGCTGCATTATGCACCATGCACTATGGTGCAAGGGGGCCTGTGTTGGCGCTAAGCAGCTGAATTTAGCACTAGCGCAGGGAGAAATGCAGGAAATGACGTAGTATTGTAAATCCAGTGCATCCCTGTGTTTCTAAAGTGAGGAAGTGCGGTGTTAGCAATTGTGGAGCTCACCTGTGCTCCGCTTTTTTTTACAAATATGGCCCACATCTAACAGACAATCTATTCATGTACCTAGGGGGGAATTGGTAATTTTGAACGTTGTGTCTTTGTCAGGAATATCAAGTAGAACCAGGAAACAACGACATGGATCATTGTGTCATCATATATACACAGGGAGGTTAGGTCCTTGTTTAAGTTCCAAAGAGGTCAGGCATGGAAAGTATGGAAACAGGAAGATGGAGGCTGACATAATCAGTTCTTACACCTCCAGCTTAGGGACGGGACTTCCAGAGCTAGCGTAGCAGAGTGTGTAGCTAACTTCCATCTGGTAGGTATCTGGCAATGTCCCTCATTGATTTGACTTTTTGGTTGCTGTACTAGTTTGTCGCCCGCCCTTGCTTACCGTACACTTTGCTATTTTCCTCTTTCCCAATTCCCCTTTCTTTATTCCTTCCCTGCAGGGTTTCTGTCTGTGCCTCATTGCTGTGCCTGCTATTGAGTCTTGAGTGACCTCATGACCATCAGTGGCGTCCATTTTCCTTCCTCCCAGACAACTTATTGCTTCTCCTCTACCTCTGCAGTTATCTGCTCCTTCTCCTTGGTGTCCTATGGGCTCCTGATTCCTGGTAGGACTGGGACTTGTTTCTGCCTTCCTATGCTGAGTGAGGAATGAGGGGTAAGCCACCAGATCACAGATTTGCGTGTTTTAAATGTACTTTTTTATCGAAGAAACTGTATATTTTAATTTTTTGTCAAGAATACTGACCAGTGGTTCTTTTGAACAGCTCCAAGGATGGTGTTTGGGGTGTTACACCCCCCCTAAAAAATGTATTCTATGGTAAATATTTGGGTGCAGGTGCTTTCAGTCGGGTAATGTGAAGTGTCTGTCGGATTTCACCTGAGATTTTTACATGCCCCCACCGACAAAAACACACACACACTCTTGTCTATGTTCTGAAAGCCTTACAAAATGTTGGTCAGTTTGAAAAATATTTGTGTTTTAAGTATCCCTTATAATCCCAACTACTCTCTCTACCCCTGCTCATGTCCTGCTTCTCTTATAATGTGTTTTACCAAGATGTCCCTCCGTGATTGTTGGGTAGTCTGAAGCTCTACCACCCGACCTGCCCCCAATCCTACTGAACAACCTACGCCCCTGTCTGTGAAGACCATACGCTGCTATTTGTACCATTACAAGCCAGCTCCTATGGCGACATACTCTATACCTTATTCCTCCTGTGATTCCTGGTTGAGATATCACCATCCAGTATCTTGAGTGGAAGGAGTGGAAATCTGAGACAGTGAGTGTGTTCTTGTGGTGTATCATATCTCCCATGCCCCTGACAACCTTCTTGAAAACCGAGTCCTTTAACTGTAAAGCAGTCTGTGTCAAATTCATTAAAATAGAAGATTCTGTGTGTGCTTTTGATTTTTTAAATAAATTAATGTGTTCCCTTCCAGGTCAAAGGTAATGCAATGGTCCGTCATGTGATGTCATGGGGGGTCAAAAGGGGAAACGCTGTCATTACATCGCGTGCTATTACAACGCGGTCGTTACAATGACTGGGTCGTTAGTACACGATGTAATGACATCGCAAGTCATTACAACGACTTCCAGTAGGGGGCACTCAGGTATTGGAATTGCATTCCAACACCTTCCCTACTGTTGCGCAAACTGGAGTAGGAATAGTATATAACACTATTCCTAATTCCAGCACGCCCCCTACTGGAAGTCGTTGTAAAGACTTGCGATGTAATACATCGCGTACTAACAATGCGGTTGTTGTAATGACCGCGTTGTAATGTCACTCGATGTATAACATCGCGTTGTAATGTGCCTTATTTGTCAAAAGTCATATGATGTCATGTTATGACTTAGCTTTGGGACAAAGAGCTCTATGCATGTCATGCTCACTTGTCGGGCATTGCGGCAAAGTAATGAGAAAGGGGTATTTTAATCTTTTCTCAGTAGAAAAGGTTACATTCGGAATAAGTAGGTGTAAAGCTGGCAATAGAAATATTTTATAATGTTGAAGTGGCCAGCTCACTACAAGATTTTTTCTGGGAATCATTGGTCACGGCAACCACGGGCAGTTCTTTAACTAGGAATTTTTAGTTTAAGAAAACCAGTATCCATCAATGGACAATATCTTGACTGACTCAACTGAGCAATCGCTAGATCCCTCCACCTCAACTAAGATACAGAATCCTCCCTTTGAACTAGACTGAGCCTTCTTGGGGTCTGGCTGGTACTTAACACTGCCTGGCTTGCGTCACAGCCCTCTAGGAGAAGGCACATGTTATCTTTTTTTTGTCCCCACTTCGCGTCCCTTAGGGTACTCTGGCTCAAACCCCTCTTAAGATCTGAGGGGATGCCGACAGCAAGGTCTGCCCCTGTATTCCTAAAATCAGATGAATTGCAGACTCTAGTGTCTATGTTAACATGATTCTATGACGCCTGGTGACACGTGTCTTATTTATGTTATGTGTATTTGTAAAGCGCACTATCATCTGTGAAGGTAAACTTGCGCTGAGCATGTGTGTATGCCTAGTCCGCCTACAGTAGGTTGGTTAATTGAAAAGCCAGGTCTTCAGCATCTTATGAAATTCACGAGGAGACGAGGAGGCTCTGATGTGGAGTGGGAGGTCGCTCCATGAGCGCTGTGAGAGAACGCCCGTCCTCCTGATCTGCTTCTGTGTATGCGTGGGAAGTGCGTGGGTACTGCGGAGCGGAGGTGTCTGGGTGGTTGGCAGAAGGAGATGCAACTGTTCAGGTGGGTGGAGCCTGAGTTGTGCAGTGCCTTGAATGGGTGTGAGGTGTTTGAATTGAGCGCGTTTGTACATCAGGAGCCAGTGTAGTTCCCTCGGGTGTTTCTGAAAGTAATGGGAGAAATCATGCGTGACCATTGTACATCACGATTGAGCTCATTTGAATGTTTTTATTCATTACATTTACATTTTTTTACAAGCTATTTTTCTAATTTATTATTTCAAATCTTTTGAATAGAATGGACTTTTAAGGCTGCTAGTTTAATCTTTATATTTACTTACATTGAGCACATGGTATTGTATTGTATTCATATGTTTTTATGGGCCCTGCCCCAAAATAAACTATCATTGTTGTTGTTAATATTTTTTTATATTTCTATTTTGATGTTTGTCAGTGTTGGTAAGGCTTGTGTATAACTGAACTGATGCTTTAACCCCTTCGATGCTCATGACGGAGCGGTTCCGTCATGAGCATCGGTTGGGCTGTGCTCATGACGGAACCGCTCCGTCATCAGCACAGCCCCTGGGGGAAGCGCTGGCGCTCCCCCCCTGGGGCATCGATCGTGCTCCCACAGAGGGGGATGGCAGCGGAAGAGTTTCCGCTGCCACCCCCGTGCCCCCCCACGCTTCCCCATGACGTCAGCGCGCACAGCGCGCGCCGACGTCATCAGGAAGCGTTGGACGCGCTGGAATCTTCCAAGGGAGCGTCCAAGGGAGCAGAGGTACGTTTCCTTGTCCGGTGGGGGCCGCGGGGGTGATTTCTTTAGTATTGAGGCATCGGGGAGAGGAAAGAGTATTTCCTCTCCCCTGATGTCTCAATACAGGGCATTCCTGCTCCACGATCGCGCACAGCGTCGCGATCGTGGAGCAGGGATGCCCCACTAGACACCAGGGATGTGTGTTTTGGTATTTGGGAAGCGACCCCTTGGGCAAGGCAGCAAAATAATTCGAAGACTTTTCTGCCCCCCCTGGGGGCAAATCGGTCGTCTTTCTGCCCGTTTCTGCCCCCAGGGGGGGGCAGAAAAGCCCACTAGTCACCAGGGATGTCTTTTTCTTTATGTAGGAAGCGACCCCTTGGGCAAGGGCCGCTTCCTTTGCAGCCTAATTATTTAGAAGACTTTTCTGCCCCCCCTGGGGGCAGATCGGTCGTCTTTCTGCCCGTTTCTAGACACCAGGGATGTCTTTTTCTTTAAGTAGGAAGCGACCCCTTGGGCAAGGGTCGCTTCCTTGGCAGCCTAATTTATTTGAAGACTTTTCTGCCCCCCCTGTGGGCAGATCAGTCGTCTTTCTGCCCGTTTCTGCCCCCAGGGGGGGCAGAAAAGCCCACTAGACACCAGGGATGTCTTTTTCGTTATTTAGGAAGCGACCCCTTGGGCAAGGGTCGCTTCCTAGGCGGGCAAAACAATTTGAAGACTTTTCTGCCCCCCCTGGGGGCAGATCGGTCGTCTTTCTGCCCGTTTCTGCCCCCAGGGGGGGAAGAAAAGCCCACTAGTCACCAGGGATGTCTTTTTCTTTATGTAGGAAGCGACCCCTTGGGCAAGGGTCGCTTCCTTTGCAGCCTAATTATTTAGAAGACTTTTCTGCCCCCCCTGGGGGCAGTTCGGTCGTCTTTCTGCCCGTTTCTAGACACCAGGGATGTCTTTTTCTTTAAGTAGGAAGCGACCCCTTGGCAAGGGTCGCTTCCTTGGCAGCCTAATTTATTTGAAGACTTTTCTGCCCCCCCCTGTGGGCAGATCGGTCGTCTTTCTGCCCGTTTCTGCCCCCAGGGGGGCAGTAAAGCCCACTAGACACCAGGGATGTCTTTTTCGTTATTTAGGAAGCGACCCCTTGGGCAAGGGTCGCTTCCTTGGCGGCCTAATTTATTTGAAGACTTTTCTGTCCCCCCTCGGGGCAGATCGGTCGTCTTTCTGCCCCTAGGGGGGGCAGAAAAGCCCACTAGACACCAGGGATGTATTTGTTCTGCATGAGGAAGCGACCCCTTGGGCAAGGATCGCTTCCTTTGGGGCATAAATAATGGGAAGACTTTTCTGCCCCTCCTGGGGGCAGATCGGTCGTCTTTCTGTCCGTTTCTGCTCCCAGGGGGGGGGGGGGGGGGCAGAAAAGCCCACTAGACACCAGGGATGTCTTCTTTTTTATTTAGGAAGCGACCCCTTGGGCAAGGGTCGCTTCCTTTGGGGCATAAATAATGGGAAGACTTTTCTGCTCCCAGGGGGGGCAGAAAAGCCCACTAGACACCAGGGATGTATTTTTCTGCATGAGGAAGCGACCCCTTGGCAAAAACTGTTTGCATTTGTGCTCGATGTGTATTTTGTTGTCTTGTGAGTAATTTTTTTTTTTTTTCTTCTTTCTAGTTGGATATCGTTGGTTTTTGCTGTGTCACTGCAAAGTAGGTTCTGGTGAGTGTAGCTGTCTCTTGTAATTGAATTCTATAGTTTTTGAGTACATTGATCATTGTGATAAAGGTACACATTTCTTTACTTACTTGGTTTTCACATTGTTGGTTGTTGTTGACTTGTTTGTGCAGTCTTCAATCTTAGTAAGTATAATGGCTAGCCGCAGGATTACTGCTCAGCAGGTTGTTGGTTTGCTGTTTGAGTCTTCCTCTGATATTGGTTCAGAGACTGACTCTGCATCTGAGGGAGAGGAGGCAGGGGACGATTCTGGCAGTGAGTTTTCTCTCCGTATGGAGTCATCGGATGATGAAGATACTCTTAGTGCGGATGAAGTGCCAGAGGCATCTGGGCTGCAGCCTGGGGCTGCAAGGCTTCCCGTTGGTGTAGTGCGGCAAGAGGCTTCTGGGCTGCAGCCTGCGGCTGCAAGGCTTCCCGTTGGTGTAGTGCGGCAAGAGGCATCTGGGCTGCAGGCTGGGGCTGCAAGGCTTCCCTTTGAAAGTGATGACCTCTGCGTTGCCCCTGGCATGGTGCAGCCGGCATTGCCAGAGTTTACTGGTGTTCCAGGGTCTAGAGTGAATACTGAAAACTTTTTGCCGGTACATTTTTTTCAGTTGTTTATGGACGATGTGTTTTTGGCAGAGATTGTTGAGCAGACTAATTTGTATGCCGAACAGTTTTTGAGGGACAACAGTGCCAGTCTTAAGCCACACTCTAGAGTTACCCGGTGGACTCCCACAAATGTTGAAGAGATGAAGAAGTTCTTGGGTTTAACTTTTTTGATGGGCTTGCTAAGGAAGCCATCAATGTCTTCATATTGGTCTAGCAGTCCCTTGATGGCAACGTCTATTTTTCCGGCAGTCATGAGTCGTGACAGGTATTTGCTTCTGCTTCGGATGATGCATTTTGTTGATAATGGTTTAGCGTTGCCACGAGATCACCCTGATTGTGACCGTCTTTTTAAGATTAGGCCTGTCCTTGATCACTTTGTTGATCGATTTTCTGAGATTTATGCCCCTGGGAAAGAAATTGCAGTGGATGAGTCTTTGGTGTTGTTCAAGGGTCGCTTGGTTTTTAGGCAATACATTCCTAGTAAGAGGGCACGCTATGGAATAAAGCTGTGTGACAGTAGGACTGGATATGTGTCTAATTTCAGGGTGTACACCGGTAAGGAATCTAGGATTAACCTCCCTGGTTGTCCGTCCACTTTTGGAGTGACTGAGAAAATTGTTTGGGAACTTGGTAGAGGATTTTTTAACAAAGGCCACCATTTATATGTAGATAATTTCTACACTGGTGTGCGGTTGTTCAGGGAATTGGCCAAAGTGGACACTGTTGCTTGTGGCACAATCCGCTCTAACCGTAAAGGTTTCCCGAAAGAACTTGTTTGTCAAAAGCTTGTGCGGGGACAGTGCAGTGCGTTGCGTTGCCAGGAGCTTCTTGCTGTGAAGTTTTCAGACAGGAGAGATGTCTACATGCTGACTACCATCCATGATGAAAGCACTGCACCTGTGACTGTTTGGGGTCAGGTCGCTGAAGCGCGCAAACCTGTGTGCATTTTAGACTATAATAGGCACATGGGTGGTGTTGACAGAGTAGATCAGAGGTTGGAACCTTACACTGCTCTTCGTAAGGCTTACATTTGGTACAAGAAGTTGGCTATCCATCTTTTCCACTTGGCAATGTTTAATGCTTTTGTTGTGTTCCAGGATTCTTGCCCTGAGTCAAAGATGACTTTTGCTAAGTTTCAGGAGTCTGTAATAGGCAGCCTTGTTGTAGTGGAACAGGCAAGTGTTCCTAGAGTTGGAGTGGTTGAGGATGTTGCTAGATTGAAAGATCGCCACTTTCCAGATCACATTCCTCCCACACCCTCAAAAGATTTTCCCAGTAGGAGATGTAGAGTCTGTTGGCGAAGAGGTACGCGGAAGGAGAGTCGTATGTACTGCCCCGACTGTCCTTCTCATCCTGCACTGTGTCTCCCTGCTTGTTTTAGAGCGTACCACACGCGAAAGAATTATTGGGAGCATTCATGAGTGGTAAAGTGAACTGCCTGGTCTGTATTCTTTGGATAATTTGATTCTGTTTCAAGGTTGGTGTTAGTGCAATGTATTTCGTTGCTGATTTTCTGTTAGAAGATTTGTATCTATTTGCGATTTGTTTGTGTTTTTATTTTTTTCTAAAAAAATCCTAAATGTGATGGCGGTGTGTGTAGGCTTGCGCTTGGCTGTTGGTGTGTGTGGACTGGCACTTGGTTGGTGGTGTGCGTGGAATGGTGCTTGGCTGGCGGTGAGCGTGGACTGGCGGTGTGCATGGACTGGCGGTGTGCGTGGACTGGTGCGTGGCTGGTGGTGTGCGTGGACTGGAGCTTGCCTGGCGGTGTGCGTGGAATGGTGCTTGGCTGGCGGTGTGCGTGGACTGGTACTTGGCTGGCGGTGTGCGTGGACTGGTGGTGTGTGCGGACTGGTGCTTGGCTGGTGGTGTCCGTGGACTGGAGCTTGGCTGGTGGTGTGCATTGACTGGAGCTTGGCAGGCGGTGTGCGTGGAATGGTGCTTGGCTGGCGGTGTGCATGGACTGGTACTTGGCTGGCGGTGTGCGTGGACTGGTGGTGTGTGCGGACTGGTGCTTGGCTGGAGGTGTCAAAGGACTGGAGCTTGGCTGGCGGTGTGCGTGGATTGGCGATTGGCTGCCGGTGTGCCTGGACTGGCGATTGGCTGGCGGTGTGCCTGGACTGGCGCTTGGCTGGCGGTGTGCCTGGTACTGGGGCTTGGCTAGCGGTGTGCGGGGACTGGCGCTCTGCTAGCGGTGTGTGTGGACTGGCGCTCTGCTAGCGGTGTGTGTGTACTGGAGCTCGGCTGGCTGTGTGTGAGTAGTGACTTTCTGCTGGTCACTACACACACTGCTAGCTGAGTGCCACTCCACGCAATCCATCAGCATGTGTAGTTGCTGTGTCTGGATTGTGGGCGTGTGAAAGTGATGGGCCCTTGAATGGCGCTGTGTGCTGGTGTGAGTTTCGTTATGTGATGGGCCCGCGGCTGGCGGTGTGAATGGTTTTGTATGTCTCACACGTATGAAAGGTGTATGAATGGCCTGTAAAGAGGTTGGTGCCTTGTCGTGGCTTTACAGCTCACGAGCTGTGAGTCAATGGTTCAGTTTCTCGCCCTTTCAATTATTACCAGTGCATTTCATGTTTTGTGAAATCACTTGCTAATACAATTGTATCTACTAAACCATCACTCACCCTCGTGCCAAATCCAACCAGTATGTGTGTGTGCTTGCGGATTAGATGGCTGTGCAGTAATATTTGTCTTTCTGAAGCAGGGTGTACCTTGTCCCTTTTTGGTGAATTTTGTACTGTGTTGCTTTTATACCTGGTGGTGCGAATGGTCTTGTTTTTATCACGTATGAAAGGTGTGTGAATGGCCTCTAAAGTGGTTGGTGCCTTGACGTGGCTTTACAGCTCACGAGCTGCGAGTCATTGGTTTGGTTTTTTGTGAAATTAATTATTGACAGTGCATTTCATTTTTGTGAAATATCTAGTTAATAACATTTAATACACTGAACCATGACTCGCCCTCGTGCCAATTCCAACCAGTATGTGTGTGTGTTTGAGGAATAGATGGTTGTGCAGCAATCTTTGTCTTTAGTTTCTCTGCCAAGGTACACTTTCCATGTAAGAATAACCCACCAACTGTAGATATTGTCGAAAACCCATGGGAGTTCATGGTGATGTCTCTCTTGTGAATTCAAAAAGTTTTTTTTATTCCCAATGTCCTGCAAACCTCAAAATGTCTGCCACATTTTCTTTGCAATTTTATTCCAAAATTCTCACGCTGTAGGAACCATAGTTAATCTGGTTTTGCAAGGGGGGTCACTTTGGTTTTTGGCCCGGTGCTCAGCGGCCATCTAGGGAAACCTACCAAACGCACGCATTTCTGAAAACTAGACACCCGGCGGCAGTGAGGCGACATCAACATTGCCTATCCCAAATGTCGCCTCACTACGTTTTGGGCCCTTGCCTGCCGCGGGTACTTGGGCCTCCCACACAAGTGAGGCACCATTTTTACCGGGAGACCTGGGGGAACGCTGGGTGGTGGTAAATTTGTGTGAGCCCGGTGATGCCACAACTTTCCCACCCCAAAATGTGTGAAAAAAGTGATTTTTTCAGCTAAAATTGAGGTTTGCAGGGGATTCTGGGTAAGAAAACGTTGGTGGATCCACGCAAGCCATACCTCCCTGGAAGCCGCCGGGTATCTAGTTTTCAGAAATGTGTGGGTTTGGTAGGTTTCCCTAGATGGCCGCCGAGCACCGGGTCAAAAACCAAAGTGACCCCCCTTGCAAAACCAGGTGGTTTTGCTATCGACCATTTTGATGTCACCTCACTACGTTTTGGGCCCTTGCCTGCCGCGGGTACTTGGGCCTCCCACACAAGTGAGGCACCATTTTTACCGGGAGACCTGGGGGAACGCTGGGTGGTGGTAAATTTGTGTGAGCCCGGTGATGCCACAACTTTCCCACCCCAAAATGTGTGAAAAAAGTGTTTTTTTCAGCAAAAATTGAGGTTTGCAGGGGATTCTGGGTAAGGAATCGTTGGGGGACCCACACAAGCCATACCTCCCAGGAAGCCGCCGGGTGTCTAGTTTTCAGAAATGTGTGGGTTTGGTAGGTTTCCCTAGATGGCCGCCGAGCACCGGGTCAAAAACCAAAGTGACCCCCCTTGCAAAACCAGGTGGTTTTGCCATTGGCCATTTTGATGTCGCCTCACTACGTTTTGGGCCCTTGCCTGTTGCGGGTACTTGGGCCTCCCACACAAGTGAGGCACCATTTTTACCGGGGGACGTGGGGGAACGCTGGGTGGTGGTAAATTTGTGTGAGCCCGGTGATGCCACAACTTTCCCACCCCAAAATGTGTGAAAAAAGTGTTTTTTTCAGCAAAAATTGAGGTTTGCAGGGGATTCTGGGTAAGGAAACGTTGGGGGATCCACGCAAGCCATACCTCCCTGGAAGCCGCCGGGTGTCTGGTTTTCAGAAATGCGTGGGTTTGGTAGGTTTCCCTAGATGGCCGCCGAGCACCGGGCCAAAAACCCAAGTGACCCCCCTTGCAAAACCAGGTGGTTTTGCGATAGGCCATTTTGATGTCGCCTCACTACGTTTTGGGCCCTTGCCTGCCGCGGGTACTTGAGCCTCCTACACAAGTGAGGCATCATTTTTACCGGGAGACCTGGGGGAACGCTGGGTGGTGGTAAATTTGTGTGAATCCGGTGATGCCACAACTTTCCCACCCCAAAATGTGTGAAAAAAGTGATTTTTTCAGCAAAAATTGAGGTTTGCAGGGGATTCTGGGTAAGGAAACGTTGGGGGATCCATGCAAGCCATACCTCCCTGGAAGCCGCCGGGTGTCTAGTTTTCATAAATGCGTGGGTTTGGTAGGTTTCCCTAGGTGCCGGCAGAGCTAGGGTTAAAAAAGTACAGCTCGTCACTTTGCCAAAAAAGGGTCATTTTTCACTGCAAAATTGAGGTGTGACCACGTTGCGTTTTGCGCCGTTTCCTGTCGCGGGCACTATGCCGACCCGCACAAGTGAGGTACCATTTTTCTCGTAGGACTTTTGGGAATGCGGGGTGGGTGGAAATTTGTGGATCCATGCAGATTCCAGAACTTTCCATCACAGACATTTTGGGAAAATGCATTTTTTTGTCAATTTTTTACGTTTGCAAGGGATTCTGGGTAACAGACCATGGCGGGCCTGAATTTCTTCCCAGTAAGGCCCTATACTTGGAATTGGCCATGGGATGTGGAGAAATTAATCTTTCCTCTTAGCTACCTTTAGGCCCATAGTAGTAAACAATCTCACGTGTCGTTGAGCCTCTGCCCCCATATGTTGAATACAGTAATTATGGGTGAGTCCACAAGTTGGACCCCGTTGGCCTGGGCCCGAATTTCTTCCCAATAGGTCCCTAATCATGGACATGGCCATAGGGCGTGGAGAAAAGAACCTTTCTTCTTAACTACCATTAGACTCAGAGTAGTTAAAAATCCCACGTGTGCTGATGGGCCTCCCCCCATGAGTTGAATATAGTTTTTTGGGGTGCATCCACAGGTTGGACCCCATTGATCTGTCTCAGGCAGGCCCGAACTTCTTCCCAGTAGGGCCCTACCTGGTACGTGACCATAGAGTGTGGAGAAAGGTACCTTTGTGGCTACAACCTCACATGCAGTCGTCCAAATGTTTTCTACCTTCTCTGTAGTGTAACTCTAGTGTAATAAGATCTATGAAGGATACGCAGTTGACAAATCTAAATCTCCTCATTCTTTCTCTTCTATGTCCCCAATGTCTCTTTCCCAGACGTTTCTTAAATTTACCGGGGTATTGGGGAGTTGTTAACAATCTTCCTATGTCAATGAGATAGCCTTCTTGAGGAGGGGTTCTGTGAGGGGTCAGTCCTCCAGTAGGGAGGCGTCCTCCATATTCCTTCCTTTTGTGACATATGATAGAACAGCGTGCCGTGCCTATAGGTATCTATATGGTTCTGTATCTGCCATCTGGTTTTCCTTCCTCATGGAGGGAGCTCTAGGGGGCTGGAGTCCCATTCTTCCAAAAAAGACCTAGCTTGCCAATCCTATTTATAGATATTTAAGCGAGCCTGCCCTGTTTATTAATGATGAAGTGGCTAACTTAGCTTTGCCACAAGATGGTGGCAAATACTGGCACTGCTGTGTTTTCTTTGTTTCTGAAGGATAATATTTTTTACTTAGAAACAGGTGCTCAAGCACTCTGTGTCACTGGAAGCAAGCAATACCTGGCTGATGAGCCCTAACAAGGGCTACACCGGTCCTTGGTTGCTTGTGCACCTTTTCATGGAGGGCCTGACCTGGCAGTTCGGCGGGACTGTTCCCATTGAAGCGGGGTCAAGACTGATTTGCATATGGCTGGTCCAAGCTGAGGTGTCATGCTGTATAAAATAATGATGGACTGGAATGCGACCTCAAGTAATTACCAGTGGCTGAGATGAATTCAAGTATTCCTTCCATCACTTTTATATGTACTTTAATTTTTCACCCTAAGAGGCACGGGTATGCCTAGATGTGTGTCCAGTGCACACTGTGTCACTGGAAGCAAGCTATACTTTTCTGATGAGCCCTGACAAGGGCAATATCGATCCTGGGTTGCTTGTGTTCCAGTGCTGGGAGGACTGTTCCCATTGGAGCTTGGTCAAGGCTGTTTTGTATATGACTGGGTCCAAACTGAGATTGCATGGTGTGCAAAATAAGGGTGGACTTATTGATTGGAAGGAAGCATGTTGCTTTCCCTTACTGGTGGCTATTAGGTCTAGGTTTGGGCTGGTGCAACAGAAAATCCTGCAGTGATTATACTAAGCCAGGATACTGATGCAGACATTTGGAACAATATGCACTGAGCCTGAGAAGATGTGCGTTAATTGGCTCCTTCTACCACAGCAATAACTGTCAATGATTTACTTAAGATAACACAATTTGATGAATAGAGTGATGTGATTCAATTGAGATCTGCACCCCGTAGACAGTAGGCAACCTATACAGCACCTTATACAAATAAGAGAGTACTTCTTTACCAGAGGCTCATGGCATGCATTACATCTGGTGGTCTACTGTTCCATAAAATACTACAATACAGCCCTCTATACAAAAAGAAAGAACAAATAATGTATTCAGTGGATGGGGTGAAGAGTGAGCACAGATTAGTCTTCTTTTTTTATTGGATTTCATTTACGTCTGCATCTCTCCTAGAGCACTTTTTCTTAAGGACTGGGTTTATTTGAGTCTTTATGAGGCCAAATACAGATACGTTAGTATCTCATCCTCTTCACTGTAAATCATACATTGGTCCACCATGCTGTCACCACGACTGCAAACCATGTTAATATTTTTTCATTAATTATATCACTGAAAATCCTGCAGTCTGCGTGGGTTGGATGAAGAACCTGAATATGACGTGTGGTAGTGTGATTTTATTGTGGCCCCTGCACCATTCCTTTCAGGAGCGGGCCCTAAGGTTTTGTTATGCACTGCTCACCTTATTGGCTAAATACGTGACCTCAATATACACCAATACAATACAATACAATACAATAGACATTTTTAAAGCCCGCGGCTGCTTCCGAAGAATGATCCCGGTGCTAGCAGCAGGACCACAGAACACAAATACTCATCCCTTGCCCACCAGCCTAAGTATTACAAAGATGTGTCTTCAAACGTTTTCTAAAGGCAGTTCCCGAAGGTACAAAACGAAGAGCAGCCGGAAGTGAGTACCAAAGTTTTGCGTACAAAAAGGATCTCCCACCCCGCCCAGCCTTGCAGACCCAAGGAGTCTGCAAGACCTTCAGGGAGTTAGACCTCAGAGATCTGCCCTGACTGCAGGTCTCAAGTCTGCTTCTCAGGTACAGTGGACCCTTCTGCTCCAGGGCTCTGTAAGCGAAGATTAAAGCCTTACATTTGATTCGGCTAACAACAGGTAGCCAGTGCAGCTGGCGAAGATAAGCAAACAACGAGAGACTTATAGGAACCTTAAAAATTAGGGGGCAGATTTACAAGCCCCTTGAGTCACTTTTGCGTCACATTTAACATAGGAAAAGTGACGCAAAAGTGGCGTAAGGGGCTTGTAAATCTGCCCCAAGGTGCGCAGACGCATTTTGAATAATCTTCAAACGTTGGAGTAAATAATCTGGTAAACCCAGATATAGACTATTCGCATAGGCCAATTTTGAGGTGACCAAAGCATGAAGAATGGCCGCAACCAGAACCAGGTGCAACATCCTGCCGAGAGGCTTCAAGGTTGCAAAGCAAGTAGCTGAGACCGCTTTGACCTGAGGTTCAAAAGACAAGGTGAAATCAAATTTGAAGCCCAGATTTCTCACACAGGAGGATCGAACAGGAGGTGCCCCAAGCTCCGAAGGCCACACATTAAGAGAATCAGGGAACTGGCTAGTGTCAAGAAAGAGGATTTTTGTTTTGTCGGAATTCAGTTTGAGGCAGTTCTCACTCATCCAATCGTCCACTGATTTCAAGCAACTCTTGAAGTAATTAAAAGCGTCAGACACCCTATCCTGGAAGGACAAAAGAAGCTGGATTTCATCAGTGTAAAAATATAGCTTTCAAGCCCCAAGATTTGACCAGGTTATCCAAGGGCTCAAGATGAACAATAAAGAGAGGGGCTCAAGGCAGAACCCTGGGGAACCCCACATTCAAGAGGTTTTGCGTCCAAAGTAAAAGACGCAAGAAACACAGCTCGAGATCTGTCCTCATTATATCATTTAAGCCAGGTCCAAGCTTTCCCTTGGGTTTCTATATCAATCAGCGTATTCAGTAAGATAGGGTGGGAGTGCTCGCAGTACTACCCTCTGCACCCCAATTAACAGTACAACAGCACGAGAAAGAGGCAAGGGCCCCTTGCAGGTTTAAAAATGTGTCTCTCGTGTATACCTGATGAATCAGCGGACAGCTAGACATGCCAGAAGCATGGCTGCCGCTGGCCGCGAGGCGGATGCGGATAGATGCAGATAGGTTTGCCTTGTTTGCTGCACTCCACTGTTTAAGTACCTAATTGGAAGCTGAGTTCTGGCCACTGGAGTGCGTCGGAACCAAAATGGCGGCTCTGTGGGAAAATCCGGGGGGAAATCAGGAAGTGCCCAAAAACACAGTATAATCACAGCATAAAGTATCAAAAGTATAAAAGTTTCCTTCAGTTTACCAAACACTTAAAAATCAGTAGCTGTCCACACCCACCACTAAGAAATAGCACCCAAGATCAGTGTCGGCAGTCCTAGTCACTGCGCATCCGCGGCATTGCACTGTTTGAGTACCTAATAGGAAGTGTGGTTCCAGTCACTAGTGCCCATTGGAACAAAAATTGCGGCTCTGAGGGGGAATTTGGGGAAAACCAGGAAGTGCCCAAAAATTCAGTAAAATCAGAGCAGAAAGCATCAAAAGTATAAAAATTCCCTTCAATTTCAAAACACTAAAAATCACTACTTCTGCCACTAAGAAATACTGCCCAAGATCAGTGTAGGTAGTGTCGGCAGTCCTAGCTTAGTCGTAGTCAGTGTAAAGTTATCTAGAAAAGTACCACATTGCAGGTGTACACATATATAATTCTCAAACGGATCTAATAGATAGAAACCTGGGCAGGGTGATTGCCAACGCCTGCTCCTCCCTGGACGGAACTGCCACTGTCTCCCATGGGACGTGTAGCCATATCTCAAATGTTACTGCTTCCCAGACTTTTCTTCGCAGCTCTCCCCTTCCCTCTGCCACGTAAATTGTTTCGAGATCTGAAATCGCTCCCAACGTTCCTAATTTGGGGCAAGACCAGAATCAGAGTCGCCCTTACAAAACTCTAGACCCCAATCACGGAGGGAGGTCTGGGCACCCCTAATTACGGGCACTATTATGCAGCTGCACATGCAGAGGTACAATGGCCACTGGTGGTTGGCAGGCCGAAATATTACCGAACTGGATCGCTGGGCGCCTGGCCTACCTCAGCACACGTTGCTGGAGTGTGATCCAGCGCGAGAACGGGGGAAAAAGAGGGGGCAAATTTAAAACTATCTTCCTGCGTCGCAGACCCGACGTCACACTAGCTCATTCACACACGCATTCATTGGTGGGGCCCATAACACCAACACTCGCACGTCTCCACTCAAGAGTCTGCACACAGGAGGGATGATAGAATCAAGCCCTGGACATGTGGGGAAGTACCTTATTACCTATAGGGAAGAAAAGTTATTTTACAGAATATACATTAGCATCACCACCTATAGAATCCTAACCTTAAACATCAAGGCACTCCACCACTTGGTCGATGGACCAATTAGTTGGACTGGTTGATGGTGATTTAGAACCAGCTAAAACACATTTAAGACTCAGAATCTTCTACTCTCTTCATTGAAAAACCACAAACTCGTAATTTCTGTTAATCAAATATTTGTTTATCTAAATATTGTTTGCAAATAATATTAGCATTTTGGTCAATAAAAGTTTAGAATTTTGTTCAATCAGCACAAATCGCATGACATTTATATTTACCTATTCTTGCTATCTGGATTTTTCCAAATTCATTTGGCTCTGCATAACAGGAATTTAGCCGTTAAATTGTCCAAATAAAGCAGGCCAAAGCTCAAAGTCCGAAAGTTCTTTGCTCAGCACGTTACATTCCCAAAGATCTCCAAAGGACCAGAAATCGTGCAAGCATCTGTCATCGTCTGTGGGGTCGATAGGGGTGTGCAGCCATCGAAAACCGTAGAAAAAGCCTCTGCTCTCCAATACTTTCTAATAACCCCTCCCTATTCTACTACCCTTTTTATAATAAAATTCAGGATAACATGAAACATTCTTAGGCTAAGAAGGCAGACGATTGGCTGATTGGAAACGTTCGATTTTTGCATTACTTGAGGTTCTCATGGATTTTGCTGGTTCACTTCCTCCGTCCATGTTGCCCTTATGCAACAATGTAAAAGTTTTGCTTGTATGTCCCAATTGTTCATTTAGACGAGATTTTACTGACTGAAGTTTGGCAGTCCTCCATGTTCCTATCCTTGACCAGGAACACTGTGCCTTGGGGTCGCCTGGAGGTCTACGGAGCCATCCGAGTCTGCGCAGTAGGCATCGCGCTCACAAGACGGTGGCCACTTCTGAACTCCATTTTGGACGCCATGATTTGGTAGGCCCAAATGCCAACTTAAGCAAAACAAACACAAAAGAGTAATTAATACAAAGAAATGATGATTCTAATGTTAAACCCTCACTAATCCCTTTATGTTTTAGTATTTTCCTAGCTTTTAGCGACATTGAAAGCAATAAACTCACCCTTACGGTCCAAAACGGGAACGCAAACATCACAAAAGCAACATAAATCACACGATATTCTATTACCACACGTACTACTATTAATATGCGTACATAATTTAGTTATTAGAATTATTCTGCCATGCAAATAGCAATAAGTCCCACGTGTAATTGGTGTCTAATAGAAATGCAAATAGTTGATTAATATAACACAGCAAGCCGTTAGTCAAATTATAATATAAGTAGGTTATATAATTAGTAGAGGAGGTATACAAAATGTTGCTTTACCTGCTCCATCAAGTGACTGACTGGCTCCAAGTCAGAGATCCCGAAGAAGCCGGAAAATATACTAATGTCTACGGCTCGCAGCTGCTGGTCCCGTTACATACTACAAAGGCACTCACCTCCACCCTACGCTCCACATCTACCTCTAGGGGTACTCCCCGCCCACGTACAAGAGTTATGCTCAGAAATGGTGGACTGGTCTGTGGCTGGCTTAACTACCTGTGGCAACTTATTCGTCGAATCGACTCTCTGCGACTTTGACACACTGGTGGACGACTACGGCGTATCCCCCGGCTCCTTCTTACTGTATGTGTCACTCACACATCCATTATTTAGGACGTAGGGCAGCACACACGATGAACCTAAAATATTCAGTTTATCAGGGGCAGCTCACCTGTAATGGCGGAGGACTGTCGTCCCACTCATCAGAGCTAGTCAAAGAAAAATGATATGATAATGAAACAATATTATTTTCGGGCAATGACAGACAGGTGGTGGCACTTAGAAGTGCGCATGTATGTTTGCCCAGCCGCCCTAGGCTGGCCAAACATACATGCGCACTTCTATTTCTCTTTCACTTCTATTTCTCCAACCCTGCTATGTACCCGGCTGTGTTCACAACCGGGTTGGAGAAATGCCTGTAGCTCACAGGCAGTGTCTGACCAGCTGAGCTGGTCGCTCAGACCAATCCAGATGCTGCTCTTTCAACAGAACAGCGTCTGGATTGGCTGAGCAGCCTCTGCCTTCCCAGAGACTGCTGGTCGAGCTCCGAGGCGGGAGGCGGCCGTCTGCAGAAGGCTGCAGGGGAAAAGGTAAGTTTATTTAAATTATTATTTTTATCCCATCCCTCCACCCCCGCCTGCCTGTCCTTTCCCTGCTCCTCCACCTTTGTTTTGTGGCAGCTGCAACTGCAGTTTATTATAAACATTGTTAACGCATGGCACGGGCAAGAAAGCAATCACTCTACTGTACAATTCAATGAGATCAGATGCTGTGCCCCTCTTAACACCTCGAGAATACTGGGAGGCAGCATTATCAACCACACTAACTGACAAACAGTGGGCACAGTGCATTGGGTTCCCAAAGATAATATCCACTAATGCCAGAATTAAGTACACTCAATTTAACTACTTCCACCACACGTATCTCACTCCACACAGGTTGGCGCGTATGTATGTGAACTTGCCTGATATAAGGCGCCAATGTCACAACTCAGATGGCACGTTTATACATATGGATTGGGCATGCCCCCAGCTGACAGTGTACTGGTACGAGGGCGCGCCACACTCTCCGAGGCTACGGACATGACAGTCACAGCGCAGGGTCCTCACTTTCTGCTGGGCATAACCAAGCGTAAACACACAACGTAAAACGATCAACAAATTCCTAGATCTAGTACTAGGCTTAGCTAAACACAAACGAGCCATGTCCTAGAAGTAGAATTCAGTACCTCATATACACACGTGGCTCGTCGACCTTCGTAGGGCACTAGTGGCCGAGCATGAGCTGATACATGGCAACATTCTAAATCTCCCCACTGCAACCAACCACCCAGATTGGCACAAATATTTAACATTTATAGAATCGAAACTAAACTGTACACCCCCTAACCCGGAACATACCCAAGTCCAAACCAATTCTTAGTGACCGTAGATCCCCCTCACCCAAAATGGCGCTTGCTCCCTCCCACTCTCCCCTTTCTCCCTTAGCCACCTGTCAGCTGTCATGCAACAAACATATAGCCTAGCTTCACTCATAAACCCCCGAAGTCAGGCCGACACTCAGTCCCCCCTCCTCCGCACACAGACAGGGGTAATTCGGACCTCTCCGTCTACTAATAGGCGATCATTTTATTGGGTACGCAATGCTACGTTCAGCTTTATTGCTAATCAAGGCGCCCTTAATGCTGCAGGACAAAAGCTCAAATGTAAAATGTTATGTTTTTTGTTTTTTTTTAAACATATTTTATTGGGTTTTGAAGTCATTTATAGCATATATCCACACGTTACACTTTTGCAGCAACCTTATTCCTGTCTTATATCGCATTTACATATACACAATCCAGTTTCGCTGCAATATACTTATGCTGAACTATTCTATAGAATAAGCTGAACACGTCCTATCTCGTTTGGGACAGCAGTCCCCAATATTAAGAATACCTTTGTCATATTGATACAATAAACATTCCCCAACTCCCTCCACCCACCCCTCCCCCGTCTCACGTGTGTGTCTGCGTACTGCGCCTTGTGCATCTCTTCACATATACTCCTGGCAAGCCTATGCGGGCATAGCATACATCTCCCAGTCCATGCACTGCTGACAAAAAATTAGGTACCCTTCCACATTAACAATTTTACACTCTACTTAGGGTCCTAGACTTCGTCCATCGATTTTATAGCTTCCAGCATTACATCCCATTCCAACGACATTGGTGTTTTTCGCAATCCTTTAAGTTCTTCTTTACGTAGTGCCGCACTCTCCACAGCGCCCCATCGAATCATTTCCGTGTGCCATGTCTACGCGCACCTTACCGTTTTCTTGGTGCCGTGTGGAGGCAGGGGGAATCTTTGATGACGTCCTTCTCTCTTCGTTCCTCTCTACTGCCTAGTGACGCCTGCATGCAGCAACGCACCGTGAGCCAGCCGGCATGGCGTTGATTACGTGCCGCCATGTTTCGTTTGAAGTATATACTGGCTTATTTGCAGACTTCAGCATTGGACTGTGCCAACCGTGTTCTTCGTTTAATAAAGATACAATCTAGATCGATTACTGCAGTCCCCGTTTTGACTCCTGTTATGCCTTTGTGGAGATTTACGCTGCATTTGGGACCGGTTTCTTTGTAATGTAGAAAGCAATGCAAACATTCAATTAATTGGTACCAGCATTTTAAGGCTCGTGGAAAACTGCGGACAATGTGAGGGGTTTACTTCAGCTATCACTTCCTCTGTCTCTTTATTTTTGGACACTAATTAAGAGATTAGGGTGAATATTTTACACACTCATCGGAACTTGGATATCTCTACAGAAAGTATGCTTTTAACAGCTGTGTGTAGGTACTGTGCTGTACTTCGAGTGAGGAACAGGATTTTGATTGGTGAAGCACTTCATTTGGAACTATGGAGGGAGCCACTGTGATAATTCACATTGGATGCTAACACTTTTATGGAGTTTTGGGTCAGGAGCTCGGTGAGAGTTTGCTCACCGGTGTTCCCAATATTTTTTCTTGCTTATTTGTTCATATGCCTTTTCTCTCTGTTATGGCTGTGTTAAGTCTTATTTATGCTCTAGTAGTTCATTCTTTACTGGATGTTGTCTTCAAAGTAACATGTTCATTTCTTGCATAATGTATGCTTTGTTTTATGCTTAATATGCTTAACGTGCAATCTTCAAGCCTGTTACGGTGTTTCTAAGGGTGGTGTATTCCCCTATAGGGAGGTGTTTTCCCCTATTTCAGCGTGGATGGATGTTGATGTTCTGTTTCTAGGGAGGTGTTTTCCCCTATAGGGAGGTGTTTTCCCCCATAGGGAGGTGTTTTTCCCCTTTTACAATGTTCGGTGTCATTGGGAGGTGCATTCCCCAATAGGGCGGTGTGATTCCCCTATTACGTTGTTTTAGTTTCAAAGGGAGATGTATTCCCCTATAGGGAGGTGTTTTTTCCCTATTACAGTGTTTTTTGTTTCAGAGTTGCATAGGGGGGTGTGTTTCCCCTATTACAATGTTCGGTGTCATTGGGAGGTGTATTCCCCAATAGGGAGGTCTGATTCCCCTATTACGTTGTTTTAGTTTCAAAGGGAGGTGATTTCCCCTATAGGGTGGTGTGTTTACCCTATTACTGTTAGTTTGTTGGTGGGGAATACCCAACTAATTTAGTTTCCCTAGGGAGGTGGATGGGGCTCATTCATTGATTTGCTTAAGATATTTTCTTGCATTCTTTTGCTTACTTATTTTCATGCATTTGTTTATGGTATTTTCATGCGTTCTTTTATTTAATGTATTTTCTGGATTTGAGCATTTGCTGTTTCAATGGTCTTCTTTACATTCAATTGCTTATTGTATGTTCTTACTAATTCCTTCAAGATGTTTATTCTTGTTTATGTAAGCAAAGCAATTTTGTTCTATCTGCCTTAATGCATTTATATCTCTTTGCTATTTCGTGGCATTATTCTTGTTTAGTTTTCCTAAGGAGGGGAGATGTGCTATAACCTAATTGTTGTAAGCTGGTGCATCTTCCTTATTCCTGTTCTGTCCCTTGCTGCTTAGCCATTAATGATGTCATTTGGAATGTTGAGTGTGGGGGACTTGAGGAGATGTCAATTGGGAGAGATGGGCTGAGCAGCAAGGAGGCTGCTCCTGGTGGGGCATTACATGGACGTTACCACCTTCCAGTTACCTTTATCTGAAATTGTAACTTAATGAATAAACCTACAACTTACTTCTACGTGACCTGTCTACAAGACAGTCTTCATTTTAACACATCTCTTATTTCTTTTACTAACACAACTGCAGGGCTCGCTTTGTTGGTGCTTTCCTCGGTCCTCTTTTCATAGGGGCTCAGTCCCCTACCTGCTCCTTGCATGGTTTTGCATGCCTTATCAATTCCCCTCTGACACTCCCCGTGTGCCTGCAACATCACTAAACACCTCAGATACCTCCTTGTGAGGTGTGGCCTGTACCGCACTCGGCCACACCCCTGCATCTGTAACGCACCCCAACAACAGTAAATGCCCCAATGCCTTCTTCTAGTATAGGTGAGGACTAATACGCTTTCTTACCTGTGTCCACGACCCGCTTACCTTCTGATATCATGGCCCGATGCAGCTTATCTTCACGTATCCCCCTGACCCCGCTCCCTCCAGTGACGCAAACTGTATAGAGTGCCTTTGCTAACACTTTCTGGAACGTGGGACGTGTGAGCGAGGATGCAAGCAGTGCTGCTGCTATCCCTACCACTGACCTCCTCTCCGGGCGAGCCATACTTGGGTCTCATGGCTGATTCAGCACTCCAAAGACAATTCAATCTTCATGGCCTGCATTGCAGAGCACCAAGAGCACCTCCACTGCTGCCTGCACCTGCTCTCACCATCTTTAAAACTATACTAGCCAACCACCACGTATACCACCCAATACACGGCCTCCTTAATAAAACACCTACCACTAAGGTCCAGCTCCTCACTCTATCTTCAGGGACGATGACCCCACATAAAAAAATGCCCCCCTGGGCCCACCGTGGGCAGCGGGCCCTAAATTTAATTAAGAAATATTGGCCCCTTCGTCCACCTCTTGCCCCATGGGTATACCAGTAGATGGCACTAAAAGAAGGAGCTGTTGTGTGAAAATACTTTTTAGGCTCCCCAACTAGACAACTCATGCACGGTTTGTTGCAAAATTTATTGTTTGTTTACAGTGGTTTGGAGCCCAACCATTGCTTACCATTTGTTGCCTTCACTGTCACTCTCATTTGCTTGCTTCTTATTCATTGGCATGTATGGGCATTCCTTCCTCTCCTGATGTTTTTCCCTCTCCTGGAGCATGGGCACATTACCTGTGTCATTCCACTGCTCCCTTTTCAGTCAGTACTTTTTTCTTTATGTTGAATCACTGTACAAGAGCGTGTGTGTTTCCAGCTGTCTCTCTCTTGTACTTCTGCCCCTGCTCTTTCAACACCTGCCTACTTCTCCACCTATTCCACTCTCTCTCATCCATTTGCTCCCCCACGTTCCTCTCTGTCCGTTTGCTTTCTCACAACCATGTCCTCATTTTTCCTTTCCTCCATGTGTGCCCTCTGTGTTTCTTCTCCCATCTGCACCCTCTGTGTTGCTTCTCCCCGCCAATATTGTTGCTTCCCCAGCCCTCTGTGTTTTCACATCCCTTATTGCGCCCCCCGCAATTTTTTTCTTTGTGTTTACGGATCCAAATTGAATTGGGAACAAAAAGATAAAAAAAAAGCACTCACGCCATTTAGTAGGCATGAACATGTTTGGTGCATGTGACTGCAAAGGGATGCGTCCAGTTGCATCATAGTTTTAAAAAACTTTTTTGAAAGCCATGCTCCACAACATCGGGAATGCTGTGCAGCATGACTATAAACATTGGCAAAGCCAATAGGGCCCAAAGACGAGACCTACTGGCTTTGCCAATGCTTGTTTTATATTTAGCTGTAAGTGCTACTGCCAAAATGTAATTTTCGATCGATGTCACAAAGTCTTCTGAGGGGATGGTTGCAGCTCCTATATTTTCATGTAACCTAGTATTTTGCATTTAGCTGCGGTACCCCTGGCGCACTGTGCCAGTTTGTGTCAGTGCAACTGTCAAAAAGTAAGCCATGGAGCAGACCAGGATAGTGCACCCTATTATCATGAATGCATTGCCCCAGAGCAGCCATTAACTTGCGCCTTCGCTGGGGCAGTGCATTCAGTAAAAGACGGCGTGCTAATTCCAATCCACTCCACGTTTCACAGTGCGGGCAGCAACTACATGCATTTTAAAGAGGGGGCAGCGATTCCCCTGCAGGTTGGGTGCCATGAGCGACTGCCCCCAAGTGACAGGGGATGTCTGGAGGGTCCTTCGGACCACCTTTGCTTATTCCAGGTGGCTGACCTTGGGGGCGCACTGACAGTGCCCCATGTTTTTGTTGTGCACTGTCATTATGCCCCCTAAGGGCCTGTCTACCTTTGCGCATGCGTCTGTAATAGAACTCATTTGCATGGGCCCACGTCCCCATGCAAATGAAGGAATCCCCTCTCACAACTGCACTGGCACTACATGTGCGCCAGCTTTCTCAGTATTACACAAGGGGCCGCGGAAGCGTCTCTGGACTCTTCTGTAATTTAATAGACTCTTGTCTGCGCACAAAGCATGTGCACTCGCCCGTTGTGCCCCCGGTGCACTATGCATAATACAATCTCAGATGTGCAAGCATCTGATTTTATTATCTGCACATATTGGAACCTGTGTTTATTGTGCAATGGATGCTCTTTGGGCCTCATTTATGAGCACGTCACCTTGCTGCATTGCACTGCTTGACAGGGAAAGGGCGGAATGCACTATATTTTAAGGCAATGTGCCGCATTCCTGTCCTTCCCTGTTGTTGGCAGTACCTTGAGAAGCATTTATCACCCAACTTGTTAGACCTGGCACCTTGGCGTGAGTCTCCCTTCCACTTTTTGTCGCTGTGCCCCATGTGTTTTGCTGGTGTTAGCTGCTCAGAGCACTGTGCCACTGCCAACCAGTGCCACAGTGCAAGTGCTCCCTATTTAAAATGTATATGTTGGTTGGATTCCATGATTGGCTTATTTGGTTTACTGTCGGACCCCAGTAAAGTGCACCAGGAGTGCCCAGGGCTTGTAAATACAAATGCTGCTGGTGGGCTTGCAGCACTGGTTGTGCCACCCACAGAAGCGGCCTAGTAAAATGTGTCTAAGGTCTGCCATTGCAGAACCTGCGTGCAGTCTGGTACTGTCATGCTGACTGGGCAAGTGCACCCACTTGCCAGTCCCTAAACCTTCCCTTAACTTCATATTAGTCACCCCGATGGTAGGCCCAAGGGCAGGGTGCATTGTAAGCATAAGGTAGGACAAGCCCCGATGTGTGTGGCATGTATCTAATAGTGAATTACAGCCATTTTCGTTTTTCACTATTGCAAGGCTACCTGTTTCCATAGACCAGAATGGGCTGTTAGAATTGTTACATCCTATGATCCTAACAGACCCAGGGAACATGGTAGAAAATCGAGTTTAGTATGCCTGAACTCAGAATAATAAAATACCTCTTTTAGTAAAGTTTATTTTAATATTCTGTGTTTGCAAATACCACTTTTAGAAAGTAGATATTTGCTTGCCTAACCATTTCAGCCCGCCTCTGCTATGATGTGTATCTGCCTGTCTGGTTTGTGTGAGTGACAGGGCTGGGGAAACCCAGAGGGGCAGGGCTAGGTAGCCTGGTGGTGAATAGAGAGATTGACATCCAGATGGGTGGGAGGAGTGCACCTGGACTCTGAATAGGGCTGTGCTCTGCCACCACAATGCTGGCTCCACCTCCTGTGGAGCGGCTGATGTCTCTGCCCTGCACCCTGAATAGAAAGTCAGAATCATGTCAACTAAGTGCTCAGGAACTGGTTTGGACTGGGCAAAGGCCCCTCTACCCCAGAGGAACAAAGGAATTAGGGGTATAAGTATTGGGACCCTGCTCCCAAGAAATTAGATCCTGCTTGACAAGAAGAACCTCTGCCTGAGGAGAAGGAACTGGGAAAGCTGTAAGGAGGAGTACTGTCCCTGACCTTGGGGATTGGCCTGCAGTGGTTGCCTTGCTGCTGAAGGAGAGGAGAAAGACTACAAAGACTTTATTTCAACTTGTGCTTAAAAAGATCTCCAAGGGCTTGGAATAGAGCTTGCCTCCTAATGAAGTCTCAGGAACAACAGACTTCACCCCCCAGGTCCCCAAAGTTCTTTGGAAGTGCCTGCTGCTGTTGTTGGGCCTTCTGAGGGACTGCGTGTCGCAAGGAGCTGGAAGCGCGACTCAAGGAGGAGAAGCGTGCCGCCGCCGTCGTAGCTGCTGTCGTTGCATCTCGTGAAGTGTGTCGCCGCTGCAGCATCGCATCGAGCGGAAGCATCTCGCATCATCCAAGAAGTGTCCCGCAACGCTGAAGAAGCGTGTCGCCATCGCAGCCATCGTAGCTGATGCATCGCACCGCATCAAGAGAAGAGTCTCGCATCGAGGAAGTAGCGTGTCGCCATCGCAGCCATCGTAGCTCTCGCATTGCATCGCATCAAGAAAAGCGCCTCGCATCCACGGAGAAGCGTGACGTTGTCGGAGCTGCTGTCGTCGCATCGCGTAAAGGGGTGTCGCCGCTGCATCATCGCATTGAGAGGAAGCGTCTTGCAAACGTCGGAGAAGAGTGCCGCTGCCAAGGCCGCTGTCGTCGCATCGTGTAAAGGGTGACACCGCTGCAGCTGACGCATTGAGTCGAGTCTTCTCGCAACATCGGAGAAGCGTAAAGCATCTGGAAGATCTTCACGTCTTTATTTCTTTGCACCAAAAACTTCATCGCATCAACATCGTTGCAACACTTTCGTTTCCCTGCGTGTCGCATCTAAAAGGTACATTGACTTAAAGTGTCGCAATTTAAGAATTCAAGAACACTAAGCAAAATTCTACCATCTAAAGTAACAGTATTGTGTATTTTTGTCGTTTAATGGTCTTGTGGTAACTCTATATAAAGAATCCTTATTTTTAATATAAAACCTGTGTGGAGTCCATTTGTAGTGTTGTCACTGGGTTACTGTATGTGTTCACAAATGCTTAACCTATAACGCCCTGAGATAAGCCTTGTCTGCTCGCGCCAAGCTACCTAGAGAGTGAGCAGGGGTTATTTTAGGAGTGTAACCCCTTACCCTGACTAGAGGAAAGGTTCCCTGCTTGTCACAAGTACCTACCTGTGCCAACCAGAGAACCCGGATTCTAACACAACTGTAGGAGGGTACCAGGCCATTGATAGTCAGTAGTCCTAACTGAGATGCACAATGGAATTACTGTTTGCTCCACAGCCCCATTACTAGCAGAAGCTGCACTTAAAACATCAGAGCTTTATTTAGAAGTTGTTGATGTCCTACTGTTGCCTGCCCTGGTGAAATCTTAAGATAGGTCCTGGAGGTAATTGCACCTTACTTGAAAAACACATCAAGCCACACTAGACCATGACTAGCCATATGCAAATTGCTGTTAGTGCTGCTCCAATAAGATCAACCCTGCTTGAACTGACAGGGCAGGTCTTCTCCAGATGGAATCCCTATCATCCCAGACCAGATTCAGCCTACACGGGCCTCTTCAGTGCAGCTTGACAAAAATAATTGCTTTATTTAAAAAGCAATCTTAGACCTAGTGGTCTGCCGACTCCAGCAGGCCACTATCCCTGTGAGTGCAGGCCATTCCCAATAGGTTGCAAAGTGAGACCTATCTCATGAATATTAATGAGGTAGGTCTATTTGCAACCGACTGGGAATCGCTAAATGTGTCTAAGACACATTTGTACATGGCTGTTTGGGATTTCCTAATTGGGAAATCGCAAACTGACTTTTTTGTACACTGACCCTTAGAAATGTAAAACGTATACTTAGATGAGTTGCTGGTTTTTGCTCGCCTTATGCCTTGCATTCTAAATGAATTGCTTAGACAGTTTACTGGACTTGTTGAATTTATTAACATCTTGAGACAAGTTCTCTCAACTCTGGGGATCTTTCAGTCCAAAATGCTGAAAATAAACAGCCTAAATGTCAAGGCTAACACAGTGCCCCATTCACAGACTAGCATGAGGCACAAAGATATGGAAACAGACGTGGACACTAGCACTAACCTTCAGATTACCACTACGAATCCTATAACTGGGAGCGGTCTTGCACGTGCCCACTCCATCCCACTGGACATGGAACTGATGACAGGCAATGGGGCTATCCCACATATGAAATGATGGAAAGGCAAAAGAACAGAGGCAGAGCCAGAAGCCACTGCCCAGTGCTCCCCCATTGCCAATCTCAATGTACTATAGAAAAGATGTATTGAATGTGTATACAGTCCGGCGTGCTGAGCCTATAAATTTTGTTCATTAAATTAGAGAATTTATGATATGGCTGGGGAGGGGGATAGAGGCCCAAAGTCATCCCATCTATGGTCATAGATACATTTTCAAACATATTTCCTGAACTTCATTTAAATATTTTATGAGCTTCTCACACCCTCAGTCTTCTTCAGTTGCCAAGCATCTCACACCATGAAACCTCTTGCACCGCTGCAGCAAATACGCTGTCATATATGTTACTGTGTATGTTACTGTCATACGACGAAACAAAAGGCATACGTCTCACATGGAGGAGCATAACTGAGTGGAAAAGGTCTCAACCGATGCCTGTGTTCTTAAACGGTCTGAAGACAGTGAAGCAAGACCCTGCATGCTGTGGAGGACTGAGGAGTGAAGACAAACCACAGACCCAGACATCAGAGGGACACCTGAGCACGACTGCTCAAGAAATGTACACTGAAAACTGGACATGGTAGCACATGGTCAGCTGCCCCACATCTCTGGAAAGCCCACAGGCACCAGAGAGGCTGGAGGACATGGCTTGTTTTGATTGGAAGACAAAAAAGCTTCTTCGTGAGGGATTCATTATCTGATAATCCCCTTCTTGTCGTTCGCGGTAAAGACCCCGATTGATGTCAGCGGCAGGACAGAGATGTTGGACTTCTTCTTCTCCTGCCCTATCCTTTCTACAAGCCACACTGCCTGCCTTGGGTGTAACACTGGAGCCTTCTCAGAACACTCTCTGGAGAGTATTGCCAGTAACTATGGAGCTTTCTAGACCCAGGAAGAGAGGAGGCAGAACTGCGGCAGGGGTTAATAATCCACCAGTATGAGCAGTCCATGGGTTTTGCAAACACCAGTGAACACATTTAGAGACTCTTTATACATTGTCACAACAGGATTTACCTGATAGGAAGTGGCTGGTCCCTGAACAGGAACCACCTGACACGAAACTGCGTATATAAAAAGAACAACATGATGGGCGTGGCTTGTTTTATAAATGGACATGCTGACATTATGTCCATATAGGGAGGCCAATTTACAATGGAGTTTGGGTTTGCTGGCAATGTTGGCATTGTGCTCATGTTTGGTCACCATCTTGTAATGGTATTTCACTCAAGAGGACTTGGACATGCAGTTCCTGCTTGCAGCTCTGCTGTTTGCCATGCAAAGACATTGATAGGAGCTATCTGCTGCTCTCCTTTGTCCTGCAGCTCCAGAACACATCAGTCATATCTCACATCATCTACAAGAGCAGGGTACCACTTTCATTTTCGTCACATTAAGAGAATGAGGTCAAATGATCTTGTTGTTTTAGGCTTAATGTGTAATTTTTGTTGTTAGGCGATTTCTGCTCCATAGTTTGTGAATAAGTCGCCTATGTGGTGTGGCTTTGTGTTAGGCCTTCTTGTGACTAATTAACTTAACTCTGTCATGCCAGATATTCATTTGGAAAAAAGGCTTCAGCTAGTCCAGAACTGGCCCCTTGGCCTGCTCCTCCAGCCTGAAACTGCCGCCTCATCAACCTCATCTTTACCAGCCAATGTTTCAACTGTTGCAGAGGGAATGCGCCCAGGAGCAGGACAGAGACTAACAGCCGACGTGCATACCTCACAAGAATTTAGGGGCATATTTAATATCATTTCATGTTGCCAGTGACCTTGTTGTGCTGCGTTACGTGGAAGGGAGAGAGCAGAAATGCTCCATATATACAAAAATATGGAACGTTTCCGCTTGCTGCTTTCAATGGTGCATTGTTTGCTGCTAGTGCACCATAGTGAAAGGGTGCATGTGGTGCAGGGAGGATTGTTTTTGTGCAGGATACAAGGAGAAATAAAGATACTTCTAGTTGTTACGCTTCTGTCGGGTAGGCACACCATTTTGGCTCAAACTCAGATTTACAAGTCTTACTAAATATGGGTTTGCATCAAAATACGTGGGTAGATGTATGGGAATGTCCGCGCTCCACCCATGTTATGTGTTCTTGACACAAAGTAATGCAATGCAGTGCTATGGATTGTGTTGCATTATTTTGTATTTACTAAACCACGCAAAGTAAATGCCAAAAGTGACGCAACTCTGATGCAAACATCATAGTTAATCTGTTTATTTAATATCACACACACAAACATGCATGTTACAGTATTGTGTTCTGCTTTTACAAATCAGTATTTTCAGTTGTACTAACTAATTCTATAACCTCAGCTGAAATTAAAGAAGACAAGTCACAATGAATTCTGTTGTTAAAGGAAAGAAGGGGTCTTGCAAATACAGTTAATAAGAAACAAAGAAAATTATCTCTAACCATCCATACTGGCAAGGTTTTCTTTTCCATATGAGCATCGAAATGATCTATAAAATGGTCCGGTTTCTGAAATTTCTCGTAGATGTCAACTCTGCATCCGTAGTCTCGAACAGAGCATGCCCAGCCAGCAGTTACTCGCAGTCCACGAGAGACCTGCTGTAGTTTGCTGCAGTGTCTGACTGACAGACAATTTATGCTGCTCTGCTCCCGAAGGAGTGATGCAACTGCACAGCTGGCAGGCCTCAGTATGATCTTCATTCTGAGAGCAAAGCACAGCGGACGAGGAGACGCTGAGGCAGGAGACACCCACACACCATTCCCTGGAGGTTTCCCTTTGATGGGCTAATGCATCATTTGGAAATGTCAAGTACTCATCCTATTTAGATTGTTTTAATTGGCAAAAGCAGGCACATAGAGTGTCCTGCTGACACATGTGAGGTTGCTTATCCATGAATGCTGAGCGGCATGTTATATGGATGACCTCTCATACTGGACCGCTCCTTCCAGTTGGTATGGATGTTTAGACCCTGCTTGTAACCTCACCCAGAGGAGACATCTCTCGCTGGACCGCTCCGTCCAGTTTGTATGGGTGTTTAGACCCTGCTTGTAACCTCACCCAGAGGAGACTTCTCTTGCTAGACCGCTCCGTCCAGTTTGTATGGGCGTTTCGACCCTACTTGAAACCTCACCCAGAGGAGACTTCTCTTGCTGGACCGCTCCATTCAGTTGGTATGGGTCTTTAGACCCTGCTTGAAACCTCACCCAGAGGAGACTTCTCTTGCTGGACTGCTCCATCCAGTTGGTATGGGTGTTTAGACCCTGCTTGAACCCTCACCCAGAAGAGACATCTCCTGCTGGACCGCTCCATCCAGTTGGTATAAATGTTTAGACCCTGCATGGACCCTCACCCAGAGAAGACTTCTCTTGCTGGACCCCTCCGTCCAGTTGGTATGGGTGTTTAGACCCTGGTTGAACCCTCACCCAGAGGAGACTTATGTTGCTGAACCGCTCCGTCCAGTTGGTATGGGTGTTTAGACCCTGCTTGAAACCTCACCCAGAGGAGACTTCTCTTGCTGGACCGCTCCACCCAGTTGGCATAGGTGTTTAGGCCCTGCTTGAGACCTCACCTAGAAGAGACATCTCCTACTGGACCACTCGATCCAGTTGCTATGGGTGTTTAGACCCTGCTTGAGACCTCACCTAGAAGAGACATCACCTACTGGACCACTCCATCCAGCTGATATGGGTGTTTAGACCCTGCTTGAGACCTCACCCAGAGGAGATCTCTCTTACTGGACCCTTCACCCAGAGGAAACTTTTCTTTCTGGACCGCTCCACCCAGTTGATATGGGTGTTTAGACCCTGCTGGAAACCTCACCCAGAAGAGACATCTCCTACTGGATCCCTTCATCCAGTTGGTATGGGTGTTTAGACCATACATGAACCCCACACACAGAGGAGACATCTCCTACTGGACCGCTCCATCCAGTTGGTAAAGGTGTTTAGACCCTGCTTGAGACCTCACCCAGAGGAGACATCTCCTACTGGACTGCTTCATCCAGTTGGTATGCTTGTTTAGACCCTGCTTGTAACCTCACCCAGAGGAGACGTCTCTTGCTGGACCGCTCCATCCAGTTGGTGTGGGTGTTTAGACCCTGCTTGGAACACTCACCGATAGGAGATCTGGCACCACGGTATGCTTGAGCCATCCAGCACTGGCTGTTGTTTTTCTACTGTCAGAAAGTGCCCTGCGGGGGAGTCTCGATGTCTATGTTTATTGCGGTTATAATGAAAACAGTTGTGAAGGGATGAAAATACTCACACTGGCCAGCTCCGACATCCTGCCATTTGTCACTGCGTTTAGACTAGCCACCTGTTAGCACACTGTTGATGTTCCACGTGTCTTTCGTGTTGCTCTCTCAATGGAGTGCAACATTCTGCTGAACTGGGGATGTACACAGAGTGTGCTGTAACCCATTGCAGAGGGTGTCTACAGCACACTTACCAGCCTTTGGAGAAAATGATTATTAGTGCCATAAAAGCTGGGCCTATAGGGCTAGTCTATTACATGACTTGACATCAGAACAAGCTCTACGGTACCAGCTTGGTAAGATACACCCCATCTTTCTTCTTCTCCAAGGCAGTGACTAAAGACGAGGACATCAGAGCAGCTCTGCTACTGGGATGAGCATCCATACTGGCCTGGAGAGGAGCAAGACCCAGCTGTCTGAATCTGTTTGGAGGACGACTCAAGGAATTCACCCTGCCCTGGAATACGAGAGTTTGCAGCAACCATGCTTTATCCAAGGTTCAAGACTGTGCTTGGACCAATGAAGAACTTCTCTTGGTGGCACAGAGTCATCAACCGGAAGCATACTGTGGGAATAAGCCATAGTTCCAAATCGACCTCTCTTGCCCTAACAAAGAACAGAGAGCCTTGACCTGAGTGACTTAATTGAAACATGATGCAACTTACCCAATGCACAACCAGCTTAGTAGATCAGAAAAATGGTAATAAAAATAGATGATAACCACAATATCCCTTGCAGAACAGACCGCAGCTGAAGTTCAGGGATGATCAGCTGAAACCTTCATAACATCCTTGACCTCTTGGGAAGTAGAATACCCCTTGCTATAGAGTTCAGAAAACTGAAAAATGCTAGAATTATTCTTTTCAACGACAAAGCATGTGGTCACACACCTATGTTCAATTTCTTTTGTCCTCTTATTTAATAAGCCACTATCAATGTATTGATTCTTTCTCTCTGTGCCGTATTTCTCTGTGTATAAAGTCTTGATCCTGGAACCAGTGGAAGCCTGTCTTTAAGAGTGGAGGGGTTCTGCCCCTCCACCTTTTCTTTTTTCAAGGCATGAAGAGTATCAGGGTGAGCAAAGGTCAGCCTGACAGACACTCATTATGTTTCGGTCACACCTCCAGGCACTGTACAAGCACGAAATGTGTAGGCGCCTGGCTGCCTGAGCTACAATTGCTGCCCGGTGGGCAGGACCTCTCCAATCTGGCAAAGTCTTATGCGAGCCTCCCCCTCATAAACTCGAACCTGGGTGCTTAAGTTTAAAGCCCTGAAGTGCCTAGAGTGGAGAATCCCTCAGTGTGCTCATCCCAAAGTAGGGTGGAGTCAGCAAGTCTCACTAACCCCATCCCACTATGTGTCGAGCAAGTCAACTAATGAGAAGAGGTGGCCATCCAAATCCACGAGGAACCACATGGCTTCTCTCCTGCCACCTGAGATGCAGCCATAGGATTTCTTTTTTTAATGTTTGGTGCAAATGTGTGTGTGTATGTATGAATATTTGTGTGTTTATGTGTGCTTGCTTTGAATGGATGTGTGCTTGTGTGTCCTGGGTGTGAGTATATGTGTGAAAAAGTGTATATGTGTGCCTGCCCCACCTTTACTGCACATTACGGGCCGTCACTACCTAGAACTGAACTCAAGTTTTACTGTCGTTGTCTATTTGATAATATAAATGCTACAATGGTTCAGGTTCACAATTCGAAAACAGTACATTTACAACTTTAAATGGTTCAGCAAGATCACATTTTAGAAAAATCATGAAATGATTCAGTACTCTTAAACAATTATTGTCAAACGCCTTCCTTGGCAATAAATCAGAGGAGGCATTGAGTGTTTTCTGTTTTTTGTAATTGTACAAATCTGTTTTTGAATATATTGTTTCCTTTTTTGCCTTGTTCACTATTTATGTTTACACTTTAATTTGTCCTTTATTATTGACATATGTTTGAGTAACCGTTTGAGCACCTTCTGTAATTTTTGTATATCTTTTTATTTATGAAAAATATAATCTTTTGATAATAATTGTTTAAGGGTACTGAATCATTTCATGATTTTTCTTAAATGTGATCTTGCTGAACCATTTAAAGTTGTAAATGTTTTGTTTTTGAATTGTGAACCTGAACCATTGTAGCCTTTATACTGTTTATTAGCCCCACGTTTGGGTTACAGGGCTGTCCCTGTTTGTTGGAAACATTGTCTATTTAAAAAGCCATTACAACTAGAAAGGCAGAATACTATGAGGCAAGAATTGCAGACGCTGTAAACAAACAAAAGGAGACCTTTAGAATATTAACAGAACTCAGCCAGAACTCAGAGCTGAAACCTACAGCCGTGCCGGTGGACTGCAACACATTCCAGACCTTTTTTCTGCATAAGGTCAGGGACATCCTGGCTGAGATTGACAGCACCCCCACCAGCCAAGGTCCCCTAGACCAGAACCCTGCCCCCCCCACCCCTGACAAACAGCTCTCCTCCCTCCCTAACTTAGATCCGGCCTCCTTGTCACTTCTGATGAGTCTGGTTAAATTGGGCTCCCCAGCAGACCCCTGTCCTCCAAGGGTCTTTCGCATGTCCCTCCCCGGACTAGAAAGGCAGATCCTCGCCTTGCTAAACCACTCTCTGGAGACAGGTTACTTACCCCCGGCCTAAAGGAAGTTAGGGTTTTCCCCCTGCTGAAGAAACCAGGGGCAGATGTTGCCACCCTCAAGAACTATAGGCCAATCTCCCAGCATCCCTTCCTTGTGAAAGTGGTGGAGCAACATGTCCTAAAAACACTCTTGTCCTTCTTGGGGGAACAACAGTTACTCCAGGTATGGCAAGCGGGCTTCAGGGCTCACCACAGCGCTGAGCTGGTGATGTCTGTACTCGATGAGCTCAGAGTCCTGGCAGACAATAAAAAAACGAACGGCCTGATTTTGTTAGCTCTATCAGCGGCATTCAATACGGTAAATCATGCTCAGCTCTTGGCCCGTATCACCGACCTGGGCATCTGCGGGCTGGCACATCAGTGGCTTGAGTCCTTCCTGTCACGAAGGTCCCAGAGGGTCCAGTCGGGCGAGCAGGTGTTGGACAGAGGCACCCTCACTTGCGGCGTCCCCCAGGGCTCAGCACTGTCCTTGCTCCTCTTTAACATGTATCTCCAGCCATTGATAGCTGTTCTAGCACTCATGGACTGCCAAGTCTTTAACTACGCGGACGATACACAGCTTATCCTCCAGATTGCAAACTCTCCTCAGGCCTACTCACAGGTGCAAAACATACTCAGATTTACGGTTAACTGGATGACAGTTAATTCTTTAAAAGTTAACCCAGACAAAACTGAGGTCCTTGTCATCCCCTCGAAAATCAAAATCAATCCCTGGAGTGATTTTTTTGGCCCCAAGACCTCAGCAGCACCCCTACGCCAGTACCGGTCGTAAAAAGCCTGGGCATTAAGATTGATGCAGATCTTTCCATGGCTAATCAAGTTGCTACTGTGGTGGAAGGCTGCACAGGCCTTCTGAGACAGCTGCGGAAACTCGCCCCCTCCTTTCAACTGCAGCGCTTCAGATGATAGTGTTAGCCACAATCGTGTCCAGAGCGGGCTATGGAAATGCCTTATACATTGGCCTCCCTGAAAAGCTTGTCCACAAACTACAGGTCACTGCATTGCCCATAAAGCCATCTACGGCCAGGCCCCAGGCTACATTAAGGAACGACTCAGGAAATATGTGCCGGACCGTTCACTCCGTTCATCCGAGGCTTACCTCTTGACCTTCCCATGGTTCAAAACAGTATCTAAGGGTGGCAGAGCCTTCTCTGTCCTACTCCCTCAGCTCTGGAACCAACTGCCTGATTACCTTCGCAAGGAATCCGCACTCCTCCCTTTCAGGAAACATCTCAAAACGTTCCTGTTCAGGGAGGCTTTGGCCACAGTTTAACCCTCTGCCATGCGTGATTTTGGTAACTGCCTGTGGTGTCGGCTACTCTCTCTCGAAGCGCTAAGAGACCTGCTGGTGATTACGCGCTACAGAAATAACAGTTAACATAACATAACATATTTGATGTCATTTGGAACCCAACAGTGGACAAAACCCAGACATCTACAGCTACTCATTTATAAATCTGTATATTACATAGTTGCCTTTATTTATTTTATAAACATATTTTTTTTTTGATAACCAATTTTATTGATTTTATAGGAAACCAACAAAAAATAACAATACCAGCTGTTCGTACATTTGGCCGTGCAAGGCAAATACAAGAGGACGTTACATCTGTAAAGGGAATTGATAAACAAGGCAGAAGTAAAGACAGCGTTGCACCCAATACCAACCTCGAATGTTCATTGAGGATATTAGTCTTCCACTACCCCAACCCATTTGCCCCACATTCTGCGAAATTTCTTCGGGCAGCCTCTTGTCTCATACAGGGGTCGCTCCTGAGCAGGGCACCAGTCCCCCCCTCTGCGCCAGCGCGTCATGGTGGGGACAGCCAAACTCAGCCAGTTGGCCGCAATGTTACTTTTAGCCACCATCAAGGCCGTGTTGAGAAAGAGCTTTTCAGCTCTGGAACCATCCAGCCCCTCGGGGACACCTAGCAGAACATTCATAGGGTTAAGAGAAACCTCCCAGCGTAGAACCTCAGTGAGTTCCCCGGTTACTGACTTCCAATAGCACGTAATTGCAGAGCAACGCCACACCATGTGATAAAAATCAGCTTGTGGATGGGTGCAGCGGGAACATGATGCATCCGATCAGAGCCCAGCGTGAAGGAGACGCAGCGGCGTAAGATAAGCGGTGTGAAGATAATATACTTGAACCAGGTGAAGCCTGCTGAGGCCGTGACTGTTTTGGGAGCCATCAATACATCCCTCCAGTCGGCGTCATCCAAAGATCCAAGCCAACCCTCCCATCTGTCCCTGAGGTGTGAGAGTGTATTAAGGGTGTTATTGATGAGGGAACGATAAATATGAGAGATTCCCCCCTTCCTCAGATTACCGGTCATGGTCTGGGCTTCATGCGGGCTATATTTGGGCATGGAGGTGCCATCCGAAATGTGAGAATGGAGGGCATGGCGTATTTGAAGGTATCTGTAGAACTGGGGAGTACCGAGTTTGCAGTTCTTGGAAGATGCGTATGCAACTCCCACCCCGGATGTCACCCAGCAGGAAAATACCAATGACGTCCCACGTTCTAAAGCCAGAGAGGTTGGTGACCTCCTGGTACCATGTGCCGAACCACAGTGGGGTATGTTGGGTCCGTTTATCCGGCCATTGGGTGTGGCGCAAAGATGTTTGCCAGGCCAAAAGCACCCCACGGGTGATCTTGGGTAGACTTTTTGGGGATAGCGATCCCATACAGCATCCCTTGGAGGTTAGACAGGCCCAGGGTGTGCAGTTCCATGCGATATGCCGGGTCAGACCAGCCACCGTTAAACCAGTCATTTGCCGAGTTGCTAGATAATAAAGGTAGGGATTTGTCATTCCCAGACCGCCGTCAAATGGTGGGATCCGGCGCTGGGCGAGGAACAATCGAGGCCTCCGACCCCCCCACAGGAACTTGGTGGCCATGGTGTCCAGCTCTTGGAACCACGACCATGAGAAGGAGAGGTGTGTATTATGGAGCACATAAAGGCATCTGGGCAGGACCATCATTTTAAATAAGGCTATTCTACCCATAGGGTTCAGTGGTAGAGTTTGCCACTTGAGGAGGTCAGCCTGGGGCTTCTTCACTAATGGGGTGATGTTGAGTGACCAAGCGAGGTCAGGAAGAAGGGCAACCCAAATCCCCAGATACTTAAAGGACTGTCGCCGAAGAGGTATCGACGACTGCCAGTCAAAGCACTCTCTTGAAAGGTGAAGTGGGACCAGAACGGATTTAGCCGAGTTCAAACTAAGGCCGTAGGTTTGTTCAAAGAGATTCAAGGCCCAGAGGCATATGGGTCCTGACTGAGCCGGTTCTGCTAGGAATAGCAGAACATCGTCAACTTAAAGGGCGATCTTATCTTCCTCTAAGCCAGGCCATCTCCAGCTCGTGAGGAGCTGGTCAGACCGTACAAGACAGGCAAAGGGCTACATCGCCAGCGCGAATAGGAAAGGTGAGAGGGGACATCATTGCCTCGTGCCTTTTCTGATGGGGAAGGGATTCGACAGGGCTCCGTTGACTAGGACCTGGGCCATGGGTTTGCAATAAAAAGTCTTAACCAGGCCGCGGAAGGGGGCCCCAAAACCCATTTCTATCAATACCTCCTCTAGGTAACGCCAGTCCACCGAGTCGAATGCTTTCTCGAAATCTATGAGAAGGAGGGATAGGTACGGGGATAGCTGTTGCGGGTTTGCTAAGGCGAGGTAGAGGTGTCGAAGGCAGTGCCGGGTTTCCCGGGAGGGCATAAACCTGTACTGGTCGGGGTGGACCAGTTTGGTCTGGTGCAGCAGTATACAATTGGCTAGGACCGAGGCGAATATTTTGAGTTCCGAGTTAATGAGGGAGATGGGGCGGTAATCGATGCAGTGCCTGGAGGGAGGTTGAGACTTCGGGATCACCACGAGAGTAGCCATATCCGTCTCGGGACGGAATGAGCCCCCATCAGATGCCTCCCGATACACCTCTAGAAGGTGGGGGATCAGCGTGTCTCGATAGGATGCATAGAACTCTTGCGGGAGCCTGTCTGGCCCTGGTGTCTTACCCGCAGCCAAGCGTGATATGGCATCGCTGACTTCCTCCGGGGTGACCGGGAGGTCGAGAACCTCTGCCTCAGACTCACTAAGTCGTGGAAGGGAAAGTTGTTTGCGCTGGAGGAGTTCCAGGAGCGAAGAGTGGGAGGCTGCACAGAGTAAAGAGTAGCGTAGTAGGTGGCAAAGCACATGGCCACTGCAACAGGGGCTCACTGGCTCACTCCGTCCGAGCCAATCACCTCAGGGATGATACAGTTGGCCATTGGGTAAGTGGCCAGGCGGTGCAAGAGATTCCCGTTTTTGTCTCCCCACCCATATACTCGTGCCACGGAGGACCTCCACAGCAGTTTGGCCACCTCCAAGGAGGTCTGTTTGATTTTGTTCCTAAGAAACGCAAGTGTCCTATCTTGGGCCTCTGATCGCTCCTCTAGAGGCCGAGCCTCAATTAGAACAGCCTGGGCCTCTAGGAGTGTGAGATGGGAATCTTGCTTCGTACATTTAAGTTTGAGTTGGCCCTTGGCAAAGCCCTTGATGGTGGCCTTACTGGCCTCCCATAGAGTGCCAGGAGAGGAAACCGACCCGTCATTAGCGGAAAAATATTGGCGAAGCTCATCCCCCACCTCGTCCCTAAAATCGTTGTCCTGGAGAAACCAGGCGTTCATCCGCCAGATTGGGCGTGAGGACACAGGAAGACTACCCATCCGCATTGCTACTGGGGAGTGGTCTGATAAACCTCTTGGGAGGATGGTGATGTCTTGAATCGTTCTACAGTCCAGGGCCGGCAGGAAAACATAGTCTAGTCGCACGTGTTTGTGATGGGAAGCTGACGTGTGGGTGTAGAGTCAAGCGGTTGGGTGCCAGAGTCTCCAGGCATCCCCGAGACCTAGGGCGGCAGCCCAATTCGACAGTGCCATAGCAGTGTCAAGGTCAGGGTCCATTACTGCGTTAAAATCTCCCCCAAAGATAGTCATCCCCAGGGGCAAGGCGGCAATTAGTGTAGCAAGACACTGAAGCGTGGAGGTCAATAGAGAGGGGGGAGCGTATACAGCGAGCAAGTTCAGAGGACGGTCCCCGAGGCTCCCCTCTAAGATAACAAAGCAGCCTGTCGGATCGTGGGTTGCCTTACTCACTACGAGTGGAAGGCCACGGTGCACCAGGAAAGCCACCCCTCGCGATCCCCGATTAAAGCCGGAGTGCCAGACTCCGCCATAGCCACAGCGTGCCAGGAAATGGCAGTAATTGCCCACCAGGTGGGTCTCTTGGAGCATTAGTATATCTATTGTGTGACGCTGAGCATAATGCAGGACCGCTGTGCGCTTGACCTTATCTAGCAAGCCGTTAACATTCCAGGACATTATATGGAGCGACGCTGTTTCAGCATGGTTGTCAGATATAGCGGAAACGGGTGCGGGGCAAGACACCTAGCATAAGTGGCCAGTGAGGGCAGAAGAATGCAGGTGCGGGAGATAGTGAGTGCGATTCTACAAGGTTGGGCCTTGCGCGGTTGAAGTGGAGCTGGAAATGTATGCTGGTACAAGAAACAAATGAGAAAACAACAAAAAATCGGGACACATCGGGATAAACATATTTTATCAGGTTTTCTGGTACATAAGATAATACATTCATAGCAAAAGATTACCTACTTTTGCCTATACACTATTATGACTTACAGGTGAATGTCATACAATCTTAAAGCACTCGGGTGTGTAGTCCAATACTCTGGTTACAGATCCCTCTAGGGAGGTACCTTTAATTGACTTAATTTCGAAATAATACAATTATTCGTTACTTGAAATTCTGTGATTCCTATACTTATATATAAACTAACTCAAACTACACCCCCCCCCCACCCCCCCCCCCCCCCACCCCCACCCCCCTCCTCCTCCTCCTGCCCAGGCACCACCCGTTTAGTCAACTTTTGGTCTAGCTAACCTAAGGGTAGTCTATTCCTGACTATCGGCTACAAGTACTGTTACATAGTTGACTTTATGTAGCGGATTGTTAGCATTCTAGTCTGTAGGTGTGCTTGGATGGAATAATGCGTGCCCATCAGCAGTTTTCTACAGTCATGCATGGGGAACAGGGTTGTGATCTTATCTTGGATCGGTTGCTACTCCTTATCGTGTGGTGAATAGAAAAGAGTGAACAACAGATCCTATAAGATTAAAGATGGTAGTGTGTGGATGACAACAAGTGTGAGAATGTAGTGTGGCCTTTGTGGGAAGTGTTATGGTTTCCTGCATGTATGGCAGAAGCTATTTAGGCTGCAAGTACTTAGCTGCACCTATGAGTGGAGCAAAGGAGAATGAGAGAGATCAGCTTATGAGGTTGTGCAGACTGAAACAAGGTGGATTTATAGAGTCTGTGTGTGTGTGTTATAAGTCCTGTGTCTTCGAAACCAAGTAATGGTAAGTGATTCTGTCTGTTCGTTGTGTGATGATGTTTCTATAGACACTGTTTATATACAGCTAAGCTGCTCGTTTTTACCTTGTATTATTTTGTTGTTAGTGTTACATAATTGTTGGTTTCAATTGGGGTAGGATATAGGGAAGACGATCCACATTTTTCTCTGTGCACTTTATTTCACATGTATTCTCATTTCCTGTTATTGTTTGGCCTGTCCTGGGTTTCAGTGGCTGTCAGAACCTCTTTGAGAGGGCTTTGGGGCAGGCAGGACTTACTGGGCCCAGGCGTAGAGGCTGAGGCCTTTTACTCCTAATATCTCGGGACCCGGACTACTATGGATACTGAGCAACTCGGACAAGTACCTGTCCGGAACTTGACTCTCAGGAATGGCATGGTCCGAGCTGCCCTGGGCTCCCTTGGGGGGTAGGTGGATAGAGAGGGATGAACACAGGCTCACAATTCCAAATGCGCCATGTAGTAGCTTATAATTATTAATATCCGGCTAAATACTCACTTTTATGAAAAAGACAACTATTTTACTTCACTGCTATTAACAGAAAGGTAAATTCAAAATTCAAAACAACTTCCACGGTTCCCCCGAGGTCTGGGCTCTAGTGTTTCCTAGGCAGTGCCCAGTGTCCTACTCCTTCGGTATTCCAGCTCGGAAGCGCTATGTAGCAAGCAGGGTCAACTGGCTTGAAATCAGTCTTACTAGCATCTGCAGAATCAGAGCGACCGAAGGTCTTGAGCGTGCCACGTCGGTGGGCACTGGAGTGACAGTGGCTGGTTCAGGTGAGTTCACTGCATGAAGCCCAGGCTGGGTAGCTTGGCAGTCCTTGAGTTGCTCACATGCTGTCATGCAATCTTAGTGACCTGAAGTTCTTTTGTGGCTCCTCCTGGCAGGGTGGGTCCATCCTACGGTGGAAGTGTGGGGGAGAGTTTTGCGAAGGCCCTGATGCTTCACCTTTGTCCTGGGGCAGGTGCGTAGAGGTCCCCACAGCGGCCTCATTCCTCCTGCTATGATCTAAACCCGGTGATACACTTGCTGGTCCCGGTAACCCCCTCTGGCATACATGATCTCCATATCTCTACTGCACACGAGCTTCCACCCGATCGTCACAGCAGATTCCTTTATGTCAGCCCCTCCTGGAGGTCACAGGCTTACCACCTTGCAAGGACTACAGCCCACTCCACACGACAATCTTTCCATGGTGGCCCCTTGTGGAATACAGGGTTGCCAATTCCTCACTGCACCTGGGCTCCATCCCAATCGGCACAGTGATGATCACAGTTCACTTTGCTGACTCCTCACTGCACAGGGGCGATGACCCGCTTGGCACAGCGATGTTCATGGCTCACTTTACGGCTGCCTCCTATGGCATAACAGAGTTGCAAACTTTTTCCTGCACACAGGCAAAGGCCCAATTGATGCAGCAGTTGTCTCCTCACAAAGGGAGTCCACTCAACAGGACCTCACTCCCTCAAATGCTCTCCTCTTCCTCACAGGGCACACTGGTCTTGGCAAGGAGGCAGGCTCTGGTGCTCCAGGCTCCAGAGCAGGTGGTCTTGGATTCCCTGGGTGATGTCCCCTTGCCAAGCTGGGAGACTAGCAGGCTTGGTCCCCAGTCCTGGTCACAGGCAGAAGTCTTTGCAAAGCTTCTCCTCCTCACACAGCCCAATCGACTGCTTGATAGATGACAATTTTTGGGTTCTCAAGCTCCCCTGCTAATAGTCCATTTCGAGACACCAAATGTGATTTAGATTCTTAGGGCCTGATTTAGATCTCGGCAGACGGGTTACTCCGTAACAACATTGACAGAGATCCTGTCCGCCAAAATATAAATTAGTCAACACTTGAAAAGTGCGCAGCTGCTTCAAGCAGAAGCTTCCCGGCGCTCAAGCAGACAATAAGGACAGTTGGACAACATTGAGGCTAGACACTGCCAAAAAGCCAGGTCTTAACTTGTGCAGGTTGGAGGTAAGACTGTTCCAGAGTGTGGCAGTGAGAACAGTAAAAATAAAACTGCCCCTATGGTGGGACTTCAAGAATTTAGAGATCCATAGGAGTTGGCTGTTGTTGGATCTAAGCAGCCTTTCTTGGGAGCATGGGGCCAGTCTGTTTGTCAAGTAGCGTGGGGCCTCACCATGGAAAACTCTGAAGCCCAGCATCAGAGCTTTAAATCCCATACTATATATTAGGACTTATATTATGGCGGATGGGATTTCTGTCACTGTTGGGATGGAGTAACCCAATCCACTGAGATCTAAATCAGGCGCTTAGTCTTTGAAGTTTATGATGTGGGTTAACTTCCTTTTGAAATACCCACTCCTCTGCTCTCTTTTTCTCCAATAAGCAGTTTGTTAGAGCCAGAGCAACTCCAAAGTTTATAGCCTCACAACATAGGACATGGGTGTGACTAGAGTTCACACCTGAATGTGTAGCCAGTGATATGTGTATCAAAGGGTTATCCCAGAACCTCAGCCCTACTCTTTATGATTCTGTTATCTGTCCCATCTCCGTCCTGAGATGTGTCCAGGAACCCTACTTGGGACCTCTCTGAATCAAAGAGCACTCTTAAAGTGTACTGGGGTGGAGCATGGCTCTCACTCTATTCAATGTGTTCCATCCAGCTTTCAAGAATGGAGCAATACACAAATCTGTCTGGGGGGATTCCTCTACCTCCTCTCCTCATGTTTCACCATGCAGCCCTGGGTCTCCTAAAATGGAACTCATGGTCCTCCATGTATTGTACACTTTGCAGGCTCAAATACACCCAGCATATGTATTCAACATACACCCACAGAACTGTATCCTTCATGTACAGCACCACTCATAGGCACACATACATCCAGGCCCGTGTATTCAACATAAACATACTGAACAGCACTACATCGTTTATGTATTGTATCACTCACAGGCCCACGTACACTCAGTACATGCATTTAACATGCACATACTGCACAGCACTCCATTATCCTGTATGGTGCCATTCACAGACACATATACATACAGCAAATGTATTCAACGCATGCACTGCGCAGTACTACACACAATGTTGATGTGGACCATGGGGTGAGTTAAGCACAGAGCTGCAGAACTTTGAGTGAGACTGCAGGCCTCACTCCAGCAACACAGGTAAAAGGACCTGGTCACTCCTGCTGATCACTACATGGAATGCTGCCACCACTGCTCTCGTGCTGCTTAGCTGTTTGGGCGCCGCTCCCAGTCCAACAAGACTTCAATCCATGAGACTGACCTGTGTCATAGCAAACACGCATGATCCGTGTTTGCTTATAACAACAAAAATCAGCATTAGCGATCCAGACATCAGTTCAGTTGGAGACTTAGGGCCGGGGCGCATGTCCATTATTACAATGTAAAGGACTTTTCCATCCCAACAGTGGGCATTTTTTTTTTTGGCTTAGTGCTCTTATTTCATAACCCATATACAGGCTAAAGGCGGCTTCACTAAAGCACCCGCTTGAGCGTATCTAATACTTGACTACCTAATTAATTTGTCACTCTATTACTTTGGTACTCTTTATCTGTTTAATCTGTTTCAACTCATTTTTAACTGTTTTATCTGTTTTAATTATAAAGTTTGATATGTGACACTGCTATTTGTTCATTTGTTTTAACTTATAAGTTCCTGAATAGCTGACACGTTTTATATATTGCTGTATTGTTTGTTATCACCCAGTTTTAATATTTTTTGAGTGTTACACATTTGTTGACATAAAGTTTAATAAGGCATAGGGAAATGGACACTTTATTTCAAGCCAATTCTGGTTTCCTGTTATTTTTTAGGCTGTCCCTAGTTAGGGTGGCCATTTTGGTTTTACTTGGGTTGGCACTCTAGAGTGGCAGAGCCAGCTGTCATGATGTAGGCAGCTAGGACCTGGAGCTCTTCGCTAACCCACAACCCGACTGCCTCAGAGGCCCACACCCGATACTCCCTGCCGGTGCGGAAGTCTCCACTGCCCAAGAGTCTCAGGGACGCTAGCCGGGCCGGCATGGAGTCCCAATGGTGCTGTGGGGTCCGGAGAGAAAGTGCTCGCATGCAGGAGGCCACGCCCCAGAGGGCCCGTAGTGGCAACCAGACCTTGGGGGCCAATAACTGCACATGGATTGGACCCTGCGGGGATATAATTACCCCCTTCTGCAGTGGAAAGGCCTAGTGCCCACTTTGTCCCAAGGTACTACTGAGGAAGCCTCTTCTGGAGCTGAACAGAGCCGGTGAGCCCCTCTCCTTCTGCCCCAAACATCTGAGTATAGAAAGCCTGCTTCGGCGGGAAAGAGGATCACTTTCCCCTGTACACTGCCCCCACCTACACCCTGGAGAAAGCAATCTGCCCCCCTTGGAGCCCTGGAAGAGGACTTGCTTGCTTCAACTGAAACTGTAGATGGTACACCTGGGTTTCCTGCCTGATGGCCTGTTGGGGCACTTGCTCCTTGCTGTTAGGCGCTTCTCCAGGCTAACTGAGGTACGTGATGGGAAGATGGGGTGTCATGCATTGGAACTCCCTTGGGACTCGAGGGATCCCAGGGTACCCAGGCAGATGCATGGTGTGGCCCTAAGGCTGGCTTGAGCGGGGGGTGGGAGTGCGAGGGCCCTCTCCCATCTCCCCCTTAGCTGGACATGCATGCTGGTTGGCGGGGGCATCGTAACCACCCCCAAGAGGGACTCAATAACTGGCCCGAGTGTCCATTGGGAAGCGGAGAGAGCAAGATTTTGATGCTCCCTGGGGAAGAAGACCCTAGCTGCCTGCACTGTTCACTTGCTGCCCCTTGCCCAACCCCTCCCCCTCTTGCCTTGTTGGCGAATGTGCCCCTCATAGCGTCACAAGGTTGAAGCCCCACCTGGTGGCTCCCAGGAAGGGGATCAAGCAAGGCATTGAGGGGGTCAGGGGCGCCTCTACCATGGACTCTCAGCTGGACAAACTCTTATTGGTGATTGATGCTTCAGGAGAGCGCCTGGGGGGCAAAATTTACTTCATTGTAGTTGAACTGGGCCTGCACCGGGAGGGTTCCAAGAAGGTGGCTGGGAGAGTATCAGCCTTAGAGGCAGAGGTCCAGACCTTGGAACCTGAGGCACAAGCCACAGCACATTGCCTAACTGATCTGAAGGCACAAACGTGGCGGTTGGCCGCGTGACTGGACGATCAGTATGAAAGGGCTCGCCGTAACAGCATCAGGGTTGTCGATCTGCCTGAGGGAGTAGAGGGAAATGCTATGCTCGGTAATCTAGAGGTCTGGCTTCAGGAGGTAGTGGTGCCCGAGGGTCTTTCTAAATTTTATGCTTGGACCGAGCGCACAGGCTTCCCCTCCTCGGCCCGGGGCCCCACCCCGGTCGGTGATGGGCCACCTTCTGCATTTTTGGAATACAGATTTTTTCCTCCACAGGCCCATCTGACCAGCCCCATAGCAGTGAATGCTGTACCCTGACTTCACCCTCCAGGTGCACATGCAGCGTGCTTCATTCCTGTCCATCAAGCGTCGCCTTAGAGAACTGACCTGCTGTACTCTCTGCTCTTTCGGGCTCGCTTGAGAATACAGGTAGAGGACAAGACCCAAATCTTTGTTGGTCCTTTTGCAGCATGAGATTAACTGGAGAGCTATGACGTGGGCTCAGCACGCCTAGATCATTTAGCCCCTCATCAATCGAACCTTTGAAGACGCGGGTGGTCTGAACGCTGGGAACCAAACCCTCCCACTAAGGAACAAGTGGCTGAGGAACGAACAAGAGCAATTGAGGTGGTGGTTTTTATGTGCTCAAGTTGCAGTCTACTTTGAACAGTGGTGTGGTAAAGGGGGTTAAATTCCCGAAGTCATTGGACTATATGCAGACTCTGTATTCTACAGGTGTTCAGTGGACCTGGGCGTGGGCGAGGGGGGGGGGGTCTGCTCCTCATGCCGCCTCTTACTGTACTACGTCCTTTACTTTTACTGGTTTGGCTGGTCTCTGGTCCTGCTCATCTGCTGTTTGGTCCGGGTCATTGGGCCTTGTGTGCTAGACATATTGCCTTTTTAGGTCTCAGCTAGCGTGGCTGCACACATGTGCAGCTCGCTCGGCGAGATTTAATGATTCTGAGGGAATTCTGTAAAGGGCTTCAAGCCCCGCCCTTCTTTCCCATTGGCTGGCGTCACCGTTTATGCTAAACGGTGGCCAGCCATTGGGAAAGGGCACTTTGTGACGTAGACTTTTCCATTTTTCAGACGGCCCACTTGGACGGGCTCGTCTGACTTTCTCCCATCGCAAAAGCTTTCTTATCTTTATGGGGCCATGTGTTTCAAACACATGGCCCCATAAAGACAAGCTCCGGCGCGATCTTTCCCTCCCCTTCTTTGCCTCTTCCATTCGCTCTCTCCCCCCTCTGCCAGCCCCCTGAGCATTGGTATCATATTGCACAGCATCTCTGGTTCTCCCAACCATCGAGTTGTTCGTTCTGTGGGAGCCATTCAAAAGGATACAGCAAAGAGGCCACAAAATGAATGTTCTTTCACTGTATTTCTTAGGCTACTGATTTCTGGTTTTAGCAGATGTCTTAAAGGGGTATTATTTGTTGTTTACCAGCCACACAGTATTGTGTTGAACCACATTCACAGAGAAAAATATTTACCATTATTGCAGAAAGCCTCTGTTCGTTGTCAAGTGGCACTTGGGCAGATGTGTGTGTGTCTGTGCTTTGTTGAAAGGACGCCGGGCACTCGTTCATTCATGCCTACAGACTGCACCGAATTACTTACAAATGTTTCGTTCTGACTTTGAATTTTCACTTATTTCAGTAGATTGTCCCTCCACACCTTCAGAGGGTATCAAAATCGCAGGCGGGTGCACAGAACAACTTCAGTGCAGAGGAAACTCACTCCTCTCGGAGCTCGTAACTTCCAAATGTTGTACTAAATACGAGGCGCTTGCACGGCAGCTTCACCCCCTGGCGTGTTTATTGTGAATTAGCGTGTAGCGTACGCGCACACACAACACGTGGCTTCAGAGGGATATCTGCAGCAAGACTCTCTACTACTCACTACTCCTCTCTACTCTTCTCTCTACTACTCACTCTCCTATTCTCTACTACTCTCTCTCTCTACTACTCTCTACTACACTCTTCACTACACACTCTACTATGCTCTCTACTACTCTTGCTACTACTCTCTCTCTACTACTCACTCTCTCCTACTCTCTACTACTCTCGCTCTACTACTCTCTACTCACTACTACTCTCTACTACTCACTACCACTCACTCTACTACCCTCTACTACTCACTCTACTACTCTCTACTACTCACTCTCTACTACTCTCTACTACTCTCTACTACTCTCTATTACTCTCTCTACTATTCTCTACTACCCTCTACTACCCTCTACTACTTTCTACTACTCTCTACTACTCACTACTACTCTCTACTATTCTCTACTACTTACTCTCTACTACTCTCGCTCTACTACTTTCTACTACTCACTCTCTACTACTCTCTTGCTACTACTCTCTCTACTACTACTTTCTACTACTCACTCTCTACTACTCATTCTCTACTACTCTCTCCTACTCTCTCTCAACTACTCTCTCTACTAATCTCTCTCTCTACTACTCTCTGTACTACTCTCTCTCTACTACTCTCTACTATGCACTCCTGACTACTCACTTTCTACTGCTCTTTACTACTCTCTGCTACTCACTACTACTCACTCTCTACTACTCACTCTCTACTACTCTCTACTACTCTCTGCTACTCACTACTACTATCTACTACTCTCTACTACTCACTCTCTACTACTCTCTACTACCCTCTACTACTTTATACTACTCTCTACTACTCTCTACTACTCACTCTCTACTTACTACTACTCACTCTACTACTACTGTCTACTACTCTCTCCTACTCTCTCTCTACTCTTTCTACTACTGTCTACTACGCACTCCTGACTACTCACTCTCCACTACTCTCTACTCCTCACTCTCTACTATTTGCTACTACTCACTCTACTACTCTCTACTAGTTTCTACTCACTCTCTACTACTCTCTACTACTCACTCCCTACTCTCTACCTCTCTACACCTCTCTCTCTACCTCTTTTTCTGCCTCTCTACCTCTTCCCCTCTACCTCTCTCTACCCGCACACATATATATATGTATGCATATGCATTTATATATATATATGTATGTATTACCTACTGGCGGTCGCCAGTAGGTAGTTATAGTTAGGACCCCTTTTCCATAGGAAATCCGCAACATTCTATTTTGAATAACTTTGGCGCCGGTCGATGAATCCTCGCGAATTTCTCAAAATAGGTGGGGCGCTACGCTACGCTCCTACCCTGAAAGTCTCGGGGGGATTCGTCAAGCGGGGGCTGAGATAAAAGGGGGGTCCCAAAACGCGTTTTTCCCATGCATTTTTCCATAGGACCTTTAGACAGAGCTACAGCCCGAACGGCTGAACAGAATTACTAGAAATTTGGCAGAGAGGTAGTCCCTATGTCAAGGAAGTGCCTTTTGTAGGTTTGGTGTAAATCTGTTCAGTAGATTCTGAGAAAATAGCCTTTAAATCAATATATATATCTGAGCCCGCTTACGGTACGCTTACCGTACGCTTACCGTACGCGTACGGTGGCGTGCGCGAGCGCGATTCTGATTGGCTCTTAGATCTTAGTAAACATTCGAATCGGCCGAAACCAGGAAGCGGCGTCCGCCATTTTGTCTCTCGCACTGAGTGTTATTTATCAAACATGATGCCCAAAAACATGTTACGGGGCTGTTTTGACAACTCCCTCCCACATAGTCATGTTGAGGGAGTCCCGAAACATCCCCCAAGAGCAAAAACGGTTTTATTTTTTTTTCGGCAATTTCGCCGAGTACGCTTACCGTACGCTTACCGTAAGCGTACGGTAAAAAATAGAAATAAAAAAAACACTATCCACACTTACCCCACCCCCTGTGCTTTTGGTGGCCGTAGGCCACCAAATGTACAGGGCTTATTACATCAGTAAAAAAACTATATTTTGGCAACATGAAATTATAAAATCGAAATAAAAAAAACACTATCCACATTGACCCCACCCCCTGTGCTTTTGGTGGCCGAAGGCCACCAAATGTACAGGGCTTATTAAAGTTGATAAAAACCGTGCACGGAACGCACTGCGTTAAGTGGGCGCGCACGCCTCGAATGGCGTAAAGTAACTTAGCATTTAAAAAACCGTACAAATTCACTGAAAAAACCATAGGTTTCACACACGTTATAGTTAGGAATTAGCATTTAAAAAACCTTGCAAATTCACTGAAAAAACCATAGGTTTCACACATGTTATAGTTAGCGGAAATTTTACTGATAAAAAACCAATGAAATTGCCCCGTTATAGTTAGTGCTGGCAACTATAACTCACGCGACCGCAATCTTCTGCTGATGACATATGTGTCTTTATAAAAAAAAATATTTGTAATATATGTATAGCTAAAAATGTATGGAAGAAGACATGGGCAAATAAGTGTCTAAATACAGTATTAGCATCAGCAGAGGATTGCGGTCGCGTGAGTTATAGTTGCCAGCACTAACTATAACGGGGCAATTTCATTGGTTTTTTATCAGTAAAATTTCCGCTAACTATACCATGTGTGAAACCTATGGTTTTTTCAGTGAATATATATATATATATATTCACTTAAAAAACCATAGGTTTCACACATGTTATAGTTAGCTGGACATTTCACTCGTAAAAACACCAATGAAATTCCCCCGTTATAGTTACTGCAGGCAACTATAACTCACGCGACCGCAATCCTCTGCTGATGACGTCAGATATTACATCACTGTATTTAGACACTTATTTACCCATGTCTTCTTCCATTAATCTTTAGCTATACATATATTACAAATATTTATTTTTCATAAAGACACATATGTCATCAGTGATGTAATATCTGACATCATCAGCAGAGGATTGCGGTCGCGTGAGTTATAGTTGCCTGCAGTAACTATAACGGGGGAATTTCATTGGTGTTTTTACGAGTGAAATGTCCAGCTAACTATAACATGTGTGAAACCTATGGTTTTTTAAGTGAATTTGCAAGGTTTTTTAAATGCTAAGTTATGTATTTATAAAAAATAAATTTCTTCAGGTTTTTCACCGTGCGCGCACCGTGAAATATTATTTTTTTTTTAAATCGCGAGGTGTGCGCACCCTGTGCGCACGGTGCGCTTCGCGAACCGTGCACGCGCTGTGGGCGCTCGGTGCGCTTCGCGCACCGAGCACCCACAGTTCGCAGTGCGTGCCGTGCGCGCAGGGTACGCGCACCTCGCGATTTAAAAAAAAATAAAAAAATGTTTTTTTCTCCCTTGGGGGTCCTTCTGTGACCCCCTGACCAAGGCTAGGGGGTCAGGAACTGTCCACTCTGCCCCCTTTTCACGTTCTCCACCTTTTTTTTTCACCCCCTCAGACTGCGAGAGACAAAATGGCGGCCGACACTTCCTGGTTTCGACCGATTCGAATTTTTACCGACATCTAACAACCAATCAGAATTGCGCTCGCGCACGGCAGGGTGCGCGCACAGTGCGCGCACGGTGCGCGCGTATAGATATTGATATGCTTTTAAATGCTATTTTCTCAGGAAATACTGAACAGATTTACACCAGACCTGCAAAAGGCACTTCCTTGACCTTATGGCTACCTCTCTGCCAAATTTCACGTAATTCTGTTCAGCCGTTCGGGCTGTAGCTGTGTCTAAAAGTCCTATGGAAAATAACATGGGGAAAACGCGTTTTGGGACCCCCCTTTTTTCTCGGCCCCCGCTTGACGAATCACCCCGAGACTTTCAGGGTAGGAGCGGAGGGGAGCTCCCCATTAGTTTTGAAAATTTCGCGAGGATTCGTCAACCGGCGCCAAAGTTATTCAAAATAGAATTTTGAGATTTCCTATGGAAACTAGGTTGTAACTATAACTATCTACTGGCGACCGCCAGTAGATAATATATATACATACATTCATACATATATAACATATATACGTCTGCATATCTATATATATACAAATATAAATGCATGCATACATATACATATATGCATACATCCAGCAAGCAATCAATCTTCCTTAGTTCAAAGATTGCGCCGAGCCCCAATTCTTTTTCAAATAGTGTGCTTTATTTCAAGCAAAGACAAACACTGTCCCGACGCGTTTCAGAACCGTAGTTCCTTGGTCACGGGTCGTCAGACGACCCGTGACCAAGAAACGCGTTGGGACAGTGTTTGTCTTTGCTTGAAATAAAGCACGCTATTTGAAAAAGAATTGGGGCTCGGCGCAGTCTTTGAACTAAGGAAGATTGATTGCTTGCTGGATATGGAGGGGTCGCGACCCTGCCGGTAGCCCGCCACCATTTAAGAGGCAGAGATCAACGCGAACCGAGGTTTGAATATATGCATACATCTGCATGTTATGTACATGAAAGTTGGAAAAAAACTAATAAAACCAAAGCTAAAAAGCCACCTAATTACAAACAGAATTGCTTTAACTTTTACAAAGCCGAGACCTGTTGAATTTTTAATGCTTGTTATATTTGTTTGGACAGGATGTATACATATCTCAGTCTGGGGGAGGTTGCGGGGGTGGTCTTGCAGTTGTTATTGCGGGATTCTTTTAGTTGGTGTTATGTATGATGTGTTTTTGGCAGGTGTAGTTGCTGTTTGGCATGGTACCTGGAGATGCAGCAGGGCGACAGATGTGGGGATAAAGTGTCCATGGGGTGTATGTTTGTTACTGGGGTGGCTGATCACCTCTAACTAATATCCTGGAATGTACGGGGTTTGGCAGCGCCCTCCAAGCGATTTAATGTGCTAGCGTACTTGAGGCGGAGAGGGACGCAAGCCGCTTTCCTGCAATAGACCCACCTGATGGCCTCAGAGGGCAAAGCACTACACAAGAGGTGGAGGGGACACGATTAAATGATGTCAATACTGTAACTGATTCCTTCGAACCATTGTAAATGACAAATATATATGTCTTAAAAATTGTGTCTCCCTTTGATGTTTTTATTGTGATTTTGTATATACTTGTATGGACTTTTTTAATGTAAAATTTAATTTAGAATTTACATGTATTTGCTTTTGTTTTCCCTTTTAAGACTGGTGGAGTGGTATGTTGTGAATGCCCTTGTATAAGTGTGTTGAAGAACTGAATATTAGCTCTCCCGTCCTAGTCGTTATTTTTCAAACTGGAGACAATTATACTACACAACTTATTCCACATTTCCAATGGGGCCCTTTATCTGGATTAGGCCTGTTGTTGACCTGGAGGGTAGGTTTGTGCTGGTGCTGGGACGGATGGATGGTAAGGAAGTGGAAGTGCTCAATGTATATGCTCTCAACACTGACCAGGTCCCTTCTTGGACAGTCTGACGATCCTCCTCCCATCCATGCTCTTTTGTGCCCGAATAGTGGATGGCGATTTTGATTGTATTGCTGACACCAGCATGGACAGATCATACCCCCACTATGCATGGCGCCGGCGATTAAATCGACGGATTCTTTTGTCAGCCAGGTACAACCTTGGGGACTATCTGATTGTTGGAGGGCAAGAAACCCAGCAGGCAGAGTCTACTCATACCACTCTTTTTTTTTTTTTTTTTTTTTTTAAACTTATTTTTATTGCCATTTTCACATTTCATATATTGTACATCATACATATACTTCAAGTGGTCGTATCAGATCATACATCCTGTAAGGTTACTCAACAATTGTATTGATTGATGATTCGTTACCAAGAGGCCTAAACAGTGTATACAATTATCGTGACGTTCACAGCCTACAATCTCGGGTTCCATATATGGCAAAGGAACTGGGGTTCAACAGAGGTGTAAACTAGGGGATGAATATGGAAGAATGTATCCAATTACACTAGGGGGGGAATGCAGCGTCGTGATGCTGAGGTACCTCTGATACCATGAGTGCCTATCCTGGTCGTTGCGACCGAAAATCGTAATAGTGCGCCTGGAGCTAGGGTTCGTCAAGGCCTCGCACGGCTGGGGGCCTACGGGTTCAGGTGGGCAGAGCCTGTGATTGTGTATTCCGGATTAGTTGTGTAGATGCGTCATCTGGCGGGTCCGCCCCCGGGGAGAGCTGCCTAAACTGGTATAGTAACATGGCCCATTCCATTGATATAGGGTGCTTGCGGGTCCCTTTCACCTCCTCCTCCCGTAATGTCTCCTCCTCCGCCGCCGCCCATTTGAGTGTAGCTCCCACCCACGCTGCCACCGGAGGGCCGATGGGGGAACGCCAATGCATGGCTATGCTGCGTTTGGCCAAGAGCACCGCTAAGGAGAGGAAGCGAGTCTGCACCTTGTGTTGCTTACTGATGCGAAAGATGCCTATGGCGCTGGCCTCCCAAGTGTTCATGCAGGTTAGCCCAGTGAGGGTACCCAAAGCGGTGTGAATGTGATGCCAGAAGATTTGAATGACGGAGCAGCTCCAGAACATATGCCGAAAGTCTGCATTTTGTTCTTGACATCTGGGGCATAGGAACTGAGTGTCAGGGTAGAATCGTTGGAGGCGTGCAGGTGTGAGATAGGCCCTGTGTAGGATATAATATTGGATGTTTTTAAATCGTGCGTTTCTGGAGACTTTCTTAGGGTATCTCAAAGCCTTCTCCCACTCCCCGTCATGGAGCACCCGCCCGATTTCTGCCTCCCAGGTGGCCCGGAGGGTCGCCAATGGTTTATTAGTCAATTCCCGTATGGCTTTGTAAAGCCATGTAGTTAGATGGCGTCCTGCTCCCATATGTAGGATCGTGTGTAGCACTGGGTGTGGGCGTGGTTCCCCGCTACTTAGGTCCTGATGTGGCCGGTAGCTGTCTAGGAGTTGGCGGTGGAGCAGAAACTGCCCTGGGGGAAGCCCGTATTCCTCCATCAAACTAAGGAACGGTCTTAGTTGCCCGTCCTCGAAAAGGGACGCTGCCTCAGTTAAGTCACATCCCGTCCATGTGCGAAGCGCGCTATTCGTGTAGTAGTTTTCCCGATTGGGCCATCCTACTAGAGTGAGTAAAGGGGAGTACAACGGGGTCCCCGGGGACATGCGGTGTATCCGCAGCATGCACTTACGTGCGACCAACACCTGTAAGGGGTACGTGGGCTTTGGGTGTGTGCCAGGGAGGAGCAAGCGACGGATCTCCGGAACCGATACCCGTCCTGCGATGGTATGAGTTTCCACAGTGTACCTGTCTGCTGTCCAATGAGACAGCCATTGCAGTTGTGCTGCTAAGAAGTAGGCTTCGAATGATGGGGCTCCCAAGCCACCCTGCGTGGTGGGCAGTTGTAGTTTTGTCAGGGCTATTCTGTGTCTGTTGGACCCCCAGATGAGCGCACTAAGAAGGGAGTCTAGGTCCCGGAAAAAGGTCCTGGGCGGGATTACGGGTAGGTTGGTAAAAAAGTACAGCAATCTCGGAACCATGATCATTTTGGCCAATGCCACTCTCCCAATTGGAGCCAATGGGAGGCTCTTCCAAAATCCGATCGAAGCCCTAATGCTCGCTAGTGCCCTGCAATGATTACCCTCGAACATATCTGCGGTGGAGTGGTAGAGACGAATACCAAGGTACCGGGGGGCCTCCGCGCTCCAGGGTACTCGCTGGGTTCCTATGTGAACCACCTGTGGAGGTAATCCCGGATGCAGCGGATAAATTGTGGATTTATCCCAATTTACTCGTAGTCCTGAGGCCACGGTAAATTCCTGCAAGGTTTCCCAGAGGGGTGTCAGATCATCCGCAATGTCCCGCACATAGATCAGTAGGTCATCTGCGTATAAGGAAACACTATGCACCGTGCCTGCTATTGGGATGCCCCAGCCCTCTCCCTCCCGCCGGAGCCGCACAGCCAGAGGCTCCACCGCCAGGGCAAAAAGCAGTGGGGATAGCGGGCAGCCCTGTCGCGTGCCTCTCTGAACCGCAAACTCCGTCGATATACATCGGCCTAGGCGCACCCGCGAGGTCAGCCCGGTGTACAATAAGCGCGTATAGGCGAGGAGGGTGGGCCCTATGCCTACTCGCTGCAGCACCGAGAACAGAAACTGCCATGTGAGGGAATCGAAGGCCTTCTCGAGGTCTAAGATGAGACAGGCCGCTCGAGGGCATATCCCCTGTACCTGATCCTGAATGTGGAAGACTCGACGTATGTTCTGGGACGTACATCTGCCTGGTATAAATCCGCACTGGTCCGGGTGAACCAGAGAGCGTATAATTTGGACATATCTATCAGCCAAGGTCTTCCCAAAGAGTTTACAGTCGGCAGACAATAGCGATATCGGACGGAAGGAGGCCATTCGTTGTGGGTCCCTATGTGGTTTCAGGAATGTCACGATTACGGATTCTCGCATGGATTTCGGCAGTTCTCCTTTCTTCAGCGCCGCCGCAAACACCTCCACTAACCGAGGGACGAGGTGCACTGAAAATGTTGTGTAATATTCTAGGGGGAACCCATCCAGCCCCGGAGCTTTATTGCGGGCTAGGGCACGCAGGGCCCGCGTCACATCCGCCGAAACTAGTATGGTATCTAGGGCCTCTTGCTCTGTTCTCGTGATTGTTGGGAGAGGTAAAGGATCGAGAAAGCGATCCACTACATCCTGCGGGGTAGAGGTGGGGTCGCTATACGTCTCGGCATAGTAGTCGCGGAAGGCCCCCAGAATCTCCGCCTGGGAGTGCACTAACACCCCCTTAGGGTCCAGTATCTCGGTAATGGGTTTGACTTCCGTGTCTTGCCTGGCTAACCACGCCAGTAGAGTGCCCGTCTTGTCCCTCTCGTTATGCATCCGGGTAGCATATGATCGGAAGTTGCACCTTCGCAGATCCGCGGAGGCCGAGTGATAGGCTGTTTTGGCTTCTGCTATACGCCGCGTCTCCTCTTCGGACGTAGCATCCCGCTTGGTGAGGGTCGCCAGGCGGTGTTCCGCGGTGGTGAGGGCCTGTTCCAACACGCGTCTAACACCCGTTATTTGCCGCAGGCACTCTCCCCGGGCCACCACCTTAAACGCATCCCATTCCACCAACCTAGAGGACGCCGTCCCCGAGTTGCGCGTGAAATAGTCTTGGATGCTACCCTCCTGATCGTGACGAAAGATCTGGTCCGATAGGCAGTCCCGTGGCAAACGCCACGTGGGGACCGGTGGGTGTGGGGGCCGCCAGCGTAACTGGAGAATGTGAGCATCGTGATCGGATATAATCCTGCCCAGGTAGTCTGTGTGGGTGATCCTGGGTAGGATAGTCGCCGTACATAAGAAGCGGTCAAGGCGGACGCGCAAGTTGTGTGGGATGGAATGAAAGGAATACAAGCGGACCTGGGGGTGGCGCAGCCGCCAGGCATCAGTTAGCGACCAGTGTGAAATCCATGCCCGGAATCTAGTGGTTTGCTTATGTGCCGGGGAGTGCAGTGGAGGTGGGTGCGATCGGTCAAGGTGCAGGTCAAGTGAGCAATTATAGTCTCCTCCCAGAACCCAGGGTATAGAAGCAAATGGGGCAAGGACCCCCGTAAGATGGTCCCAAAACTTGTCTTGGTCAACATTAGGGGCGTAAATGCTACCGAGAAGTACTACCTGTCCGTCTAAAAGACCCTCCAGTAGTGCATATCTACCTTCTTTGTCGACTACTCTCCGAAGCTCCCGGAAGGGAGTCCCCGGTCGCACCCAGACCAGCGCCCCGCGCGCATACGCAGAGTAGGTTGTGGCACACAGGAGACCCCGCCATTTCAACTGCAGTTTCCCGACCTCTTTTGCAATGAGGTGCGTCTCTTGCAAAAAGACTATCGGGGTGTTGTGACGCTTTGCGTAGGAATACACCGCATATCGTTTGCGCGGAGTGTGAAGCCCCCTAACATTCAGGGTGAGGATGGTGACATCAGTGTGTGGTGTGTGATGCGCCATGGTCTGTGTCTGTTCGCCAAGCGCAGGGACTACGCCTATTGAGGTGCGTATACCTCGGTCGCTCCAGGTGGCTAAGGGTGTCTGCGCCCCCCGACACCGTATAAGCATATGTGGAAGATGGTTGGATCTGTTTCATTCCATATGAGGGGTGGGAAAGTCTACTCATACCACTCTAATGTGCATGACCTGAAGGTGCGATTGGACAAGGTGCTTGGCTGCCCTGAAGTAGGCTAATAGATGCAGAGTATTTAACGCAGATGTACTCTGATAATTGTCCCCAGCTATGTACCTTTCAGTGGTCCCCTCATAAGTCCAATATCCTATCTTGGAGGCTCGACCCGGCATTGTCGGAGGACCTGACGTTCAGGTCCGCACTACTCAAGAAAATCCCCGATCATTGGGCTGATAATGAGGGCTCACAACATTGGTTGGGATAGAACGGGACACATTTAAGGTGGTTATGCGCGTTGACTGCATTGCTAATAAGACAGAGGTGCGTACTCAGCTACACTCTGAGATACGGCAACAGGAGAAAGTCTTCGAGGGGGTCCACAGGGGGCTGAGGAGCATGCCAAGCAGTAGAGAGTGGATACTTGTTGGGTGTGAAAAATTGTTCTCCTCTATAGAGTGTTTGGGCCAATATGATTATAGGGCATGCATGGTGAGGGCCCACACTTGGAGAGACAAATTGGGGAGCATGTTGGCCTAGCTCCACAAAGAGGAGCCTGGAAGCCATACGATCTATCAGATTCAGAAGTTTAATGACCGGCTCGTGTTCGTACAAGAAGATGTTAACAAAGTGTTTCTGCATTTCTACCACATGTTATATGCTGCGGGTGCAGGGATCGATAAATCACAGATGTTACACTCTATTGTGGATTCTTCCCTATGGATGGTCAACTCGGTGGTGGCTGAAAAACTGGGGCAGAGATCACAGTGTAGGAGGTGCGGGAGCCATCAAAGAGATGGCCAGGGGCAAATTCCCTGGAACAGATGGTCTTCCAATAGAATTCTATTCTGCTTTCTTGGCAGTAATTGCCCCACAACTAGTGACAATTTTCAATGGGCAAGACATCTTGCTGTGCTCCCACTCACCTTTCGCAAGTCCTTAATAGTGTTGCTCCCCTAGAAAGATAAGGACACGTTATTTGTGGACTCCTACCGGCCAGTATCCATGCTCAATGCGGATTACAAAATTCTGACCAAAACCTGCCTAACAGGACCCTGCCCCACATGACTAAACTAGTGCATCTCAACCAGACGGGTTTCAACCCTACAAGCAGCACTTTACCAAATATTCAGCAACTTATACAGGTCCTCGACAGTCAGGCGTAATTGTTGCCTGATGCCCTGGCTGTATCAGTGGATTTACATAAAGCATTCAACTCCCTATGGTGGGACTTCTTGTACGCTGTTCTCCTGGGGATGGGATTCGGAGTACCCTTTGTCAAATGGACAAAGCTCTTGTACTCCCAAACGCGGGCAAGGGTCCAGCCAGGTTCGGTGATTTCTGAGGGGTGTGATGTGGAGCGCAGTACACGACGGGTGCACCCTTTCTCTGCTGTTATTTGTACTGGCGTTGGAGCCACTGCTGCTGACGGTGCGACGGGGGAACACTACCAGGGTCTACAGATGTCAGGGGACCACGTGTATTGATTTAGATGGGCCGTATCAGTGCTGTCGAGCTTTGGGTGATTATCTGGACTGGAGGTGAACTGGTGCAAGATGTGCACCGGTAAGTGGTGAGAGCGAGATGCCTACTAGAACTCTCCTAATTCGTATCCTGAAGTGCCCCCACTCCGGTCTTGATGACTTCTGGGGAGAATATTCTAATCCGCATGGCGTGGTAAGCATGGAAGAGGGCACTACATAGGACTCACTCTAGAACCCAGTACACTTGCAAACTCCCCTAATTGATTGCCTAGTTTTGGTGAATCCCCGGGGGCCCGGCCAGATTAGTGGTATGGTCTAACTCAGGTGACAGTATTATGGGGGATGTTTCTAAGACCACAGAGAAACATATTGTGGGAAGTTGGCCTGATATATGCTGTCCACTAGTTCTAGTGGGCACCTTGTATCAGTCCAAACAACCCCTTATGGTGATAGGTTAAAGACAACCTTTATTGAAAGCTATCCTAGTGGTAGCTATGGAGAGCAGCCTTCAGGCTAAGTCTTGAAAGAATGTAAAGCAGCTTGTTTTACCAGTCTATAATCTCTTGAATGATCAAATGAAAGACAACCACACCAGGTATATATTCAAAATATATGTATTTAAGATAAAACACACCCCTCTAGTCTCTTTATGAGACTGGAGTTCGAAGTACTTAGTTTACAAGTCAGCAATTATCAGTAATAGCACAAATACACGTTTGGGCCTTGGGGCGTACCAAACCATATACCAAAAAAGTGGTATAAGAAGCACGACTGGAATAGACACTAGGCCTACAGCCTGTAGAATCGCTGGGACCCCAAGGAACCACCCAAGATAGTGACACATGGGACCCACGGGAACTGTATCTTCTATGGGCAATTTCGCGGTTGGAAATTTAAAGATTAGGGACACTTCTAATCGAGTCAGGACCAAATCCTTTTGGACTTAAGAAGTTCTAGGGCTAGCACCCACGGGAGGACTGGAGTACTTGAGTTACCTCACCCAGGGAAGCCGGGTGCATAGGTGTCTTTTGGAGTCGGGTCGCGTTGTCGATTTCAATGGGAGCCCGCAAAGAACTGCTGCTGCCGTGAAGAGGAGAAGTGTCCGGAGAGATCCAAGCCTGGATCTGGATGGAAGGAACCTGAAAGCAGAGGGGACAGAGTCTGGGTCACTAGCCAGTGACCATGGGCAGGATGGACCAATGCCCACAGATGTCGGGTGCTTCAGGTGAGTTGATAGGTGTCTTGACTCTTCAGTCGCGAGGTCCAGGAGGTGTCGACGAAGTCCATGAACCAGATTCGAGCTGTCCCATTAAGTCTGTCGAGTGTTGAGGTGTCTGCGACCAGATTGGACCCAACAAGCCTTGGCAACGGGAGTCACAGGAATTCAGAGAAAGGACTGTGGTGCAGACCAGCAAGGTCTGAGGGACTCACCCAGCGAGGGTAAGTAAGAGCATGTCTGGAGCAACCAGGAAAGCCCAAGCAGAAAAGGAGTTGACTTCGTGGGGACCTTCTAGCCAACAGGCTAGTGATCGCAAAGGAGCCTCGAGTGGTCGCACTTGGAGCTGGCCCATGGGTCACTCGTGAAGTGGAGGCCAACAATCTTCGGTGCAGGAGGTGCTCAAGGCTGGGGCTACTCGAAGCCCAAAGCACATTTCGAGGAGGACCAGGAAGATCGTGTTGCTGCAAACGTTCACGGTGTCCAGGGGTCATGGTTCCACGTCACCCATGATAGCCACGGGCCTCAGCTTTGCTGTGGACTCAGGGTAGCCTCGGGGAAGTCTGGAAATCCACCTCTGGTGATGCAAAGACTTCGGCGTCCGGCAGGAGCTTCAGCGATGCAGACCAGTCAGTTGCTTCTTTGGTGCCTGCCAAGCAGGGGAGTCACTCCTTGACCCCAAGGGAGATTTCTTCAGTCTTCTAGTTAAAGTAGAACATCGAAGGTCCAGGATATATGTTGCAGAGTTTCTTCCAGGGTAATCTAAAGTCCTAGGGACTGAATTCCTATACTTATAGTAAGTTTAGGGGATGGACTAACTCTAAGGCCCCACCTATGGGTGGGCTTGGAATGAGTGGTGGTTACAATAATTTCCTTTGTCCAGTTTCGCGCCAGAGCAGGGGCAGGTAGTCCCTGCAACCGGTTTGAACTGGGCTATGCACAGGGACAGCAAACGTGCCCCCAGTGTAGGACTTCAAAGCACCAGAGAATGCTCCCGACCAGCCCCAATACACATCTGCCTGTCTGGGGAGATGGTGACACCTCCCTTCGACAGGAAACTGATTGTACAGGCCTCCCCTGCCGGACTTTCGGTTAGCAGCAGGAGGCCAGACCCTTGTCTGTGGCAGAGGCATCCATTTTGTAATGCCAGGGCTCAGGAAAGTCCTACCGGGTTTAGCCAGTGTGAACATGTCTCTCCCTCTAGAAGGGTGGAATCCTACCCCCACCGCCAGAATTGGCGGGGGTAGTATTCCAAAGCGTTTGACACCAAACACGACATGTTTTGATGCAGCCATTCCAAAGTTAGCATTTACTGCGAGGTTATTATGCACTTATGAGTATATGGTATGGCTGTATCACAGAACAGCTATAAGGAAGGATTTCCGAAAGCTGCAGAGGGGCTCAGCTCATGCTAGGGCACCCTCTCACATAAAACCAAGCACTCTCGCTTCAGGATTGTTAAGGCCTGCCATAGGAGTGGCTCATAGGTTTATATGTGTCTGTATATGGTAGTGATATAGGTAGCCTATACCACTGTAAGGGGTGCAAGCACACCCTTACCCAGGCTGCAGTTGCAGACCCGTGGAGCCATTTTGGAGTGCTTCCCAGGGGAGGCAGAATACATGCTTCAGCTCCTGGTAGGCCTCTGAGGTACCTATGCCCTAGGTACATAGTATACCATATACTAGGGGCTTATAAGGCACTCCAGAATCCAATTAGATATGTACCTAATGTACATGCAAACCATTTTACAGAGAAAGCAGATAGACTGGGGCCCTGAATAGCAGGATCCCAGTCCAACTAAGTCATAGACCAGCAAAACACCAGGAAAAAAGTGGGGGCAACCATATAGTCCGATTCCACCTTCCTACACATATGTTGGATACGCAACTGGTGGAAGATGGACTTCTGGGAACCCCTCAGAATACGATTGCCTCCGTTATGTTCTTCTCATTTCTGGAATGACTAAGGCGATTACCCTACTGTACCGAGTACTGTTAAGGGGCGCATAGAGGAACCTCTCTCCCCTATGGCACAGATGGGAAACAGACTTAGGTCCGGCGCACTCTGACTATGCCTGGAAGTTGATCCAGACATCTAACACCAAGGCAGATTGGAATTCCAGGTATAAGCTTATTCAAATGTACTACTTGCACCAGGTGTACCTTACACCCCAGTGACTACACGCTATGTTTCCTGGGGCGTTGACGGACTGCCCTCGCTGTTGTGCACCAGAGGTTGGGTTTTTCCATATGGTATGATCCTCCCTGATCCTGACCCTTCATTGGGGTTCCATTGTACAGGTGATGCAAAATGCCAACGAATAGGCAATTTGTACTCCGCAGCACTCTTTGCTAGGCCAGCACAGTTCAGAGGGCAACTGACAGATTTGCAGACCTAGCTATAATATTTGCCAGGAGACAACTAATGATTAGTTGGAAATCTGCCTGGGCAGCTGGAGTAGAGAACGGATGAAGTGGCTGGACTGTGAGAGGGAAGCACAGAATAGGGGAGAAGCTAGAGAGATGCAGAGAGTCCCCTTGTTGCCCTCATGGAACAGAATACTGGTGGCTTGCCAGCGATTAAGTAGTCAAAGGAGGATTAGAGACACAGTCGCTATCACCTCTGTCCTCTTCATCACCCGCATAATTCATGCACTCCCCTACTATCTCTGCTGAGGTTGTCTCACTTACTGCACCTGTGGAATAACACTTGGTGGTCTAGAACCGATTTGCTTGTGAGAAGTATGAGCTGTGCTGTGGACTGTGGCGACTTGGAGGAGAGGCGGTGGCAGCTGCGTGCCTATGGCCCGGTGTGGTGCTAAGGGTCCCTATCTCTGAAACATATTGGTCATCCCTTGTCTGGCATTGACTGTATGACAGACCTCACTCGTTCTACGGTACTCATCAGGATTAGGTTTTTTTAATTCTTACTGTTGTGCTACTAGCGCCCCCCTGCCTGGTTTATTGAGTTATTTTTGTTTTTTGTATGATAGTTTTATTTGTTGATTTATTCGTTGTTGTCATTTGTATTGAAAATGCAATAAACAGATTTTTTTTTTTTATAACTTGGATTAGTGATCTACTGAATAAACCCAGTGGCACCCAGGGGCAGCCTATTTAAATCATCTGTTTGTGTCTGTGCTGGTGGTGCACCGATTCATGCCGTGGAAGCTGCCATGGCCCCCAGACAGAATTTCTTTTAGTTTTCTTATATACAGGAAGATTTATTCCAGAGATGCGCACCTTCACAGTGGACTATCGGCTGCTGCATGCTTACGTAAGGAGGATGCATTTGAAGCCCCAATGCCACATGAACCATTTTCATTATCACAAAAAGCCAAATTGCATGACTCACCATTTTTTACAGTATAATTGCCTCAAATGTATAAAGCTCCATTTTCTAGTGCATAATCATCCAAAATTTATGATGTCCAATGTTCTAAAAAAGCAAATGTTTAATTATTGTAATAGATGGCTGCAGCGGGCCAATTTGTTAAATGTTCAGTTACTGATTAAACACTCAGACATTATTGCCAAGTGCATCGAATGTCACAATCGTGATCTCTTTCACTTAACTGAAACTTGGATTAAGGACACTTTGTTCCCAGACATCTACTGAGCAGCCCAGTCTGCATTCAAAAGAATACATGTTGACTAGATAGACAGGAATGGAGGACATCTAGGTATAATTTGCAGACAAGGCGTTAATTACTTTCTGCTGGTCACCAGTAAGTAGTTATAGTTAGGACCTAGTTTCCATAGAAAAAGGGGTTTTGACTTGCCTATATCTTCGGCATCGTTTGACGAATCTTCACAAACGTTTCCAATAAAAGGGCCCAAGTGATTTTTTTTGCGCTTGGAAAGTTTCGGGTTGATCCATCCAGTGGGGGCAGAGAAAAAGTGGAGGTCAAAGATCGTGCATTCCCCATGTTAATTCCCATAGAAATTTTAGACACGACTAGAGCCCAAACTGCTGAATGGAATGACACTAAATTTGGCAGAAAGGTAGCCGTTGGTCCAGAAAGCACCCTTTTTGTAAATTGGCATAAATCAGTTCAGTAATTATTAAGGAAAATCCCAATTTATATATATATATGTATATAGGGAAGAGTATATTACAGTCCCAGTGCTCAAATCTGATTGGCTGTCAACACTTCAAACCAGGAAGTGTTGGCGGCCATCTTGAGACTCTGCTTCAGCCAAGTACCAACAAACAAAGCAAAAAAAGACAAGGGGGCAAAGTAGGAAACCCTGACCCCCAAGACATCTTGGAGGGGTCCCAGAGGGTCCCCACCAGGGCAAAATAATGTTTTAATAAAAATAAATTCACTGGGAGCCGCGCTGGAGCCACAGCTCCCACCAAAAAATTCCTGTGCTTCTCTATTATAAAGCCCCCAGGTGGGCCAAGTCGCGGGGGTAAAAGGCCAAGTAATGTAAAAACAAAAATGGGGGGTCTCACGGCCCCCCCTGTGGCCTGGGCACACCCACCTCCCCAGGGCTATTTAATTTTGTAATGGGGGTCCGATGACGAAGAGGTGTAGCGCTGCGGCCAGGGCGTCTGACTCCAGAATCTGGGGATCACGGTGGCAGATTAGCCCAGCACAATGTGACTCTGGGCAATAGCTTGCTTAATCTTACCGACAGCCCCCAGCGCCTAGAGACCCTTACGGGTGATTGCTCGCGCTTTACAAATGTGGATTAATATGACGAGGACCACCCCCTCCTCGGGCCAAATACTATTTTTGGCCAGGTTTCGGCCACTGGGACCGCCACCTCCCTGAGGCAGGCCCTACTACAACAAAGGAGGTGGCACCCCTGCTTTAGCCATAGAAGGCCCTGGGGACCACCTCCCCCCAAAATGGGCTCCTGCAATGTCCCGGGGTGCCTAACCCGAGACAAAGCTGTTAGCTGTGGCTGGGCGGGAGCTTTACTAATCCTGCCAAGTCACAGCAAACATTCCGTTTCCAGCAAGAGAGAGCGGAGAAATGCTCTTGCTTGCTGGAAGCAGGGCATTCATCTGTTTCCCTGCCCGCTATCAAGCTAGCAGGGAAATAGATTAATTGCTTTCAGACACAGGGAGCTGCATGTTTAGCAGCTCCCTGTGTCTAAAAGTAATGCTAGCTCCCGCAGGAGGTGGGGAGCCAGCAGGGACCCCGGGGACTTGAGGCTCCTCTGAGATCCCAATCGGCACCCAGGACTAATCGCCAGGCTCCTCTGCGGTCCCAATGAGCACACAGGACTAATGGCCAGGCTGCAGGTATGGGGTCGCTGGGGACAAAATCGGCCCCACCAGTGCGTTTCCTGCCAATTTTGGATACACGTTTTCATGTCTTGGAATACAATCGCACCTCCACCAAACAAAGAAGCACTTATTTCTACAAAGTACAATTCTATGCAGTTCCACTTTGTAAAATTATCTGGTGAAGACGCTTGAGGAACAAACATATGGACAAACTTACAGACACACAAGATCGCTGGAGACATTTCCTCGGTGTCCTTTATGCAGCTATAGCGTAGAAGCCGCACTATAATTTTACCCAATGAGGTAGGACTTACTAATTAGCCAGTAGAAAGTACTCCACTTGGGTAGAGGTGTTGCATAAAACGGTGGCCTCTTCTTGGATAAATACGCAGGGCAGGATTCATTTTGGCATGATGCTCATTTCATAGAAATTAAACCACAACAAATTACAGTTAGGACATACATTTAAAAAAAACTTAGAAATTCACTGAAAAAACAAAGGTTACAGAGACATTGCAGTTAAGAAACACAATTGAAAAACCCTTAGAAAGTCACTGCAAAAAAAACAAAAGTACAGGGATGTTATAGTTAGGAAATTGAATTAAAAAACCCTCAGAAATTCACTGAAAAAACAAAGGTTACAGGGACGTTATAGTTAGACTGACATTTCACTTGTACAAAACCAGAGAAATTCTGCAGTTTAGTTACCTGAGCTAACTATAACTTACGCCCCCACAATGCACTGCTTATAACCTCACATATTACGTCACTCATGACATGGTCAGTGAGATCACTGATGACATCTCAAATGGCATCACGGATGACATCGCAAATCACATTACTAATGACATCATCCACAGAACCACTGGCACACCCACTTACACCCCATACCGTACCTCAAACACCCACTCCAACACAACCACTGTGTAATATTTCAAAAGGAAGTCGAAGTCCAGTCATGAGTTGATTTGAAGAAGAAGTTTAATCTTCAAGAAAAGATCCCATCCATACAAGTTCACCAGTACAGCATCAGCCCCTAGTCAACTGTCACCACCTCCCTTATGACCTGTATACATTCCATTTCTGATTAAAGCCAACCATAGAAACATTGGATATGACAGATAGACCTAACCATAGAGAACATGTATAAACAATTAATAGAACAGGACACTACACCATCTCCCTTCCCCAACAAATTAATTACACTTGTATATGTAACTGCACACTACACATAATCATCAAGATAACCTGGTCTCTTCACCAATCTTGAAGACCGACGTGTAGAACAATCACTTGTTTGAGCATTTTCTTTTATAGTCTTACTGAACCCTTTTCTCCTTACGACAACCACTCTATTAAGATTCCATACCCGATGGTCATCCGTTTTAACCGCATTCTTAAACACTTTAATGACCACCATGGGATCAAAATATTTTGAATTACCACTCCTCACATGACCAGGACGTTTTACCATAACCACATCACCAACATTCACTTCCAACTTCTTGACTGAATTATTTTTGTCAAAATAATCTTTTCTTAACAATGCTTTCTCTTCTTCCCTTTTTACAACCAGTTCTTCATCACAGACTCGCTCTTTACCCTTATTAAAACAATAATCATTCACCCAAAATGGCTCCAAGTGTGTATTTGGAACCCTACCACGAAATAAGAGAAAAGGAGACTTCCCAGTAGTAGAGTGAGGAGTCAATCTATAATCCTCTAATTTTTTAAGTACCTCCTCCTTCCATCCAAGAGATAGAGACTTAGCCAAAGTGATAGTTTCTTTCAAAACCCTGTTGAGTCTCTCTACCATCCCATTTGCCTCGGGATGATAGAGAGAACATGTTTTATGAATGATTCCACAAGACGACAAATATTGTTCCATCTCTTTAGAAACTAGTTGTACGCCATTGTCCGTCAAAATACTCTTAGGAAATCCTTCCTTTGCAAACAACTGTTTAAGACATTTAATGACATTAACTGAATCCACAGTGGGCAAAAAGAAAACCTCAGGCCAGCGAGAATACATGTCAATAACAACCAATAAAAATACGTGAGAACCATTACTATTTACAGGACCTAAAATATCTAAAGCGATATCTTCCCAAGGATGCTTAGGCCTTCTTCTCAAAATCATAGGTTGTACTCTAGTAGTTTTAGACTTATCACTCAAATTACAAGCAAAACACTCACGAATTTTTCGCTCCACCAACTTATCCATTTCTGGCCACCAATAAGACGATCGCAATCTCTCCTTTGTCTTAGAGATACCGGAATGAGTAGCATGTGCCAAATCTACCAAATCCTTTCTAAGACTTACTGGAGGGACTAACTTAGTACCACGAACCACGTTTACCGGGTGTGTGCATCTATCAGGATGACCTACTTATTTTTGGTGACAATGATAATGAACATGAGATTAGCATCAGATAACCTAGACTGAACAGATCTGAGGCGGTCGTCATGTTCATTATCATTGTCACCAAAAATAAGTAGGTCATCCTGATAGATGCACACACCCGGTAAACCTTTCAAAACCTTTTCCATTGCCCGCTGGAAAACAGAAGAAGCTGATACCAAACCGAATGGCATTCTTTTGAATCTAAATGTACCAAACGGCGTGATGAATGCAGTCAGATCCCTGCAAGATTGCTCCAATTCAATTTGGTGATAAGCTGAAGTTAAATCAAGAGTGCTAAAGAAAAAAAACAGCACCAAATGCACCACTCAACTTATACAATATGATTTAAATAAGTCCAAATCCTTGGAGTTTTTTTCTTTTTCAAAAAGTTCTTCTTTATTGTGCAGTTAGTCATGCAATTATAAAAACTTCCAAAGCAGCCAAAGCAGCCGACGCGTTTCGTCCACCTCTGGACTTCTTCAGGGCAAAAGAATTGGAGAAAGTGGCACCATCTTTGGATTCTTTCTTTCTTCTTTCTAATCCCTCACTATTTCAATTGGTAGTATTGGTGGGAATGAAAATCAAATTCCTTTTTTTAAAAGACATACAATTCGATGCAGAAAAAGTTGTCTATTAAGTAGCCCAAATAAGGAAAGGCACCGACCCTGTCAGGTTGCTACCTGACAGGGTCGGTGCCTTTCCTTATTTGGACTAAGATACGGAATCGGGTATCTCGGAACGTGTTATAGCTGTCCTTCTCATTGGATGACTATCTATATAGAACCATCATTACATTGGCATGCTTCACCTGGGCTACTTAATAGACAACTTTTTCTGCATCGAATTGTATGTCTTTTAAAAAAAGGAATTTGATTTTCATTCCCAGCAATACTACCAATTGAAATAGTGAGGGATTAGAAAGAAGAAAGAAAGAATCCAAAGATGGTGACACTTTCTCCAATTCTTTTGCCCTGAAGAAGTCCAGAGGTGGACGAAACGCGTCGGCTGCTTTGGCTGCTTTGGAAGTTTTTATAATTGCATGACTAACTGCACAATAAAGAAGAACTTTTTGAAAAAGAAAAAAACTCTAAGGATTTGGACTTATTTAAATCATATTGTATAAGTTGAGTGGTGCATTTGGTGCTGTTTTTTTACATGTACATTCCAGTAACTGGAACGGCATTGTGCTGGCGGGTGCTAACCAAAATTGCACACTTATGGTGAATGGAATATATCACCAGTAGATACATTGAGTTATTCTTAAATCCGGTGCTGTCCTAGAGGGATACCGCTAGCCTTGTGTGTTTTCTTTTGTTCAAGAGTGCTAAAGACCTTAGCACCACCCAGAAGAACAAGAAGTTCAGAAAGATTTGGAAGTGGATATCTATCCACAACCACACTTTTGTTTAATTGGCGTAAATCTATGCAAAGACGCAAATCACCGTTAGGTTTGCGCGCAGCGACGACCGGAGCCATCCACTCCGTTCCCTCAACCTCTTCAATGATACCACCATTCTTAAGCTTGATGATCTCCTTTTCCATGTCGCACCTAACAGCCAACGGGACATTCCTGACCTTACAGGCAACCGGTACAGAATTTTCCTTTAACATTATCTTATGCTGATAACCTTTCATGCAACCCAAATCTTTTCTGAACACTTTTGGAAAATCACACTTCAATTCGTTGACTAATTTCTCATCTTCTACAGATTTTACTGTACATACATCTCTTAACAAAATAGGTGGATTAGAATTTGGATCAAGATAAACCCCCAAATCTCCCTGATGAATCCAACTAATTATACTGTCACCCTTTTTTGAAACATAAATTTTCCCAGATACCAATCTTCCCTTATACTCAATCAATCCCAGAAAGTACCCATGCAATTTAATGGGTTCTCCCCCATAAGCCAATGGAATTATGTCAGCCTTGGACAAAACAACCTTTTGCTTCAATTTCTTGTTGTAAAAATCATTTGAAATTATAGTAATTTTCGCTCCTGAATCAAACAAGACACGAGTTAACTCCCCATCAACCAAAATTTCATCTGTAGGACACAATTTTTTGTTATTATGACTTCCTATCTCTAAAATTATTTGACCACATTCAAAATCTTTGTGCATATCTTCCGAATGTTCTTCTTCATAAACTTCTACCGTTTTAACTTTTAAATCAAGCTTACTCTTACACACAAATTCAAAATGACCCTTCTTTTTACACCTTAAGCACATATGACTAAGAGCAGGACACCTTTTATCATTAGCAAGATGCCCTAACTTGTCACATCTGTAACATTTAAAGGACTTTGACTTATCAGATGAAGTACTAGTTATCTTGCTTCTATCTACTTGACTTCTGTCTTTTGTTTTAAACTTGACATCATCACTTTGTTCTTTAACTACTTGTACCTTGACTTCCTTAACGTTATCCTTTTTTATGATGGCAACACATTTTAAAGAATGTTCTATCTTTTTAGCTACAACAATGACCTCATCAAGAGTAGGATCATCTCGTAACCACAATTCCTCTCTTACTTTATCCATATTACACCCCAACATGAATTGATCACGCACATGTTCATCCGTCAAGTTTTCAAAATTTACAAGATGAAGCAAGTTTCCTTAAACTTGTTAAATAATTTTCAATAGTCTCACCCTCATTTTGAAGTCTCTTACCAAACTGATACCTTTCCAATATCGTGCTTACTTTTGGAAGATAATGTTTATCCAACTTAGATATGCATATTTCATAATCATTTAAACTATCTGACTCAGAAGTTGCCAATTCAGGGAGATGATCGAATACATCTTGTCCTTCTGAACCCAGGCAATGAAGCAAAAGAGATGTTTTTCTTTCAGCACTCAACGAAGCACCACACACCCTAGCATACCTTTCGAACACACCCTTCCATTTTTTCCATTTGATAGGAGGTTCACCAGGTTGAGAAAGAAAGAAAGGTGCTGCCGTAACATTTTACATTGCACCAAACATAAAGTGAACCCCTTTCTTTTCTTTAAATGATAAATAATAAGAAATCTGAGAAGGTTTAAGAACAATAACTCCGTGCGTTGTAACCTAAATGATAGTCTTGTTAAATTCACAATATCAGTTCAAGCCTTTTGGTAAACACATTTAAAACTTGTCCAAAAATTAAATTCACATAAATAATTTTTTTTTTTTAAACTAAAATGGAGTTCAAACCCTAACATACATATACATCAGCGTGTATATCACTGTTGAAACAGTTTGTAATTGCTTCCCTGGAGATCAGAATGCTTTAAATACCCATTCACCAGCGTGTATATCACTGTCAAAGGTAAATCTTGACTGACATGAGGAAATTACTGTACCACACACAGCTGGAATCGAGACTCGCTTTGCATCTCTGGTGTGCGAGCCACCGATGAGGAATTCAAATAGTTGAAATAAAAATGTGCAAGATATGGAGTTAGTTTAAAGCAATCTTCCCAAACCAAAATGGCCACCAGAACGTGCGACGTAATGACGCTATCCCAGCATGCAACTCCGCAGTCAGAGCGTGATGGAAGCCTCGAAGAGAAGTTGACGACGAAGGAATGCCTGAAGATTCGAGGGAGATGAACAATCCAAAACGGAGCTTGAAGGTACGAATCCTCAAGATGTTAGCATTTAAAACAAAGCGCGAGGCTCTTTCTAAACGTACTCCGGTACAACGTACAGTTCAAGATGACGCAAAGTCATTTTACCAAAACCCATCAAATAGGAAGAATAAAAACTTTGAATTAAATTACCCCACGTTTGAATTCAATATCGTTTTCAATCACATCGAACTTGGCATTTTCACGAACCTCTCTGTCCGAGCAAATTAACAATATAACTTCCAGCTCATGACATCCAAGATAGTCCCAAGTTCATAAGAGAGGAAGCGTTCCCAAGTCGAATAATTCAGATCCAATTAATCCAGTTAATCCAACGAAAGGGTCGAAATTTTAAGGCATAAAATGCTTATGAGTATATTATTTCTCCACTACTAAGAGAGTGAGCCCACATCGAGTTAACCCATTAAATCACCGTGGGAAGGTGGCCTGCTGTGCAGCGAGATGGCCGCTCTCTGAGTGAGCTCCGCCAGCCGGATTGAAATCCTAAACTTATCCTACACACCGGGGTGAGCCAACGCTGCCAAAACCGGCAGAAAACGTGCAGGTGGCGGAGCTGCATCGGCGGAGGCACGATCTTCCCGCCTTTCATCGCCAAGAAGGAGATCGGGACCCGCAGAGCCTGAGGGCGGACCCAGCGGAGGCGCCTGCTGGAGCTCGTCTGGGGGTGAGCCGTGACTCGGGCCCGGGGCGGGCGCTGGCGGCGAGGCCTGTGCTGGAGCGGCGTCGTACCGCCTGGGAGTCCCTGCATTGTTGACTGCGCCGATTGCTGGAGCCTGAGAGCACTGATGTGAGGGAGCAGACCGGGAGCTGACGTTGTGAGGAGGCGAGAGGTGCCGTGCGGACGGGTGGCGGCTCGGATCCGGGGCGCCGCTCGCCGCCGTGTACGGAGCCGGACAAGTGGGGGCCCTGGATTGCAGCTACTGATGAGAAGATTTGAACTGCGCCTGGCGAGCTTAGGGGTCTGCGCGTTGTGGGTGATTGCCCCGCGACGAGTGCCTGAGAGGCAGATCCTGGAGGAGGAGGCCGCCATTTTGAGGTCCCGGAGCCGAAGTGTGGCGGTGCATCAACCGGTGAGAGGCGAGGTGTTGGCGCGGGGTCTCGCGACGGCTGTGAGCGCCCGGCGGGAGACGGCTGGAGCTACGGAGGTGGTGGCGGATGCCTGCTCTACCCGGGAACCGCGAGTGGCGGGCTCCGACGCAGTGGAGGTGAGGCTGCTGGGAACCAGAGCGCAGACACCGAGGCACAGGAGGAGGTTTGTGCTGCTGCGAGCTGCTGGCTGGTAGATACGGGGGTGCACGGAGGGACTCCAACGCCCCCCCCCTGCGCTTAAGGAGGACTCAGCGGCCGGCTGCTTGTATCGTGGCTGCAGTTTTGGTCCGCCGTGAGGAGCTGGTCTGGGGCCCCCCGGAGGAGGTACTGGCGACGAGCTTGAGGGATTGTGCGTGTGGTCTGGCTGCCAGGGGTCTTGCGGGGTGGTCGTTGATTGTGCCTCCGGCTTCCACTTTAGGGCCCATAAACAAGAGCGCCAAAGCCGGAGAGGAGGTGTCCTGCTGTAGATTTTCGGCTGGGGGCCTGTTGCTGGTGATCCGCGGCGAGACCCGGTGGGGCTCTCTTCGCCATGGGTAAACACGACTCGAGGCAGCCGAAGCTGAACTTTGATCATAAGCGATCCACGCGCCAGGGGGAGTCGGAGCAGGAGCCCCAGGTGGCGGAGGGGCGCGACCTGGCCGCGGACCATCATGGTGAAGACTTACGCACATTGGCGCTCTAGCCTCCGCAATATTGACACTAAACTGGACACCCCCACCAGTCAGTTAGACTCTGTGAAAACGCAAGTGGCGACGCACGAGACGAGGCTGGACACGCTTGAGGCTCGCCACTCGGAGTTTCATGAGTTCCAAGTGGAAACAAAAGGCCAGCTCCTCCATATGGACAAATTGTTGGGAATAATTCGCGCTATGAATGAGGACTTGGAAGCGCGGTCCCGGCGCAACAATCTACGCGTCACGGGGGTCCCGGAGACCACTGCCATATCGAAAATGGAGACCTATGTCACCGAACTCCTCCGCGAACTGTTTGATCCTGATCTCTCTGCGGTTTTTGCGGTGGAGAGGGCACATAGGTCTTTGGGTCAGAGGCCCCCGGTTGGAGCGCCGCCCCGGCCCATAATTGCGAGACTCTTGAACTACCAAGACCGTGACCAGATCCTTAAACTGGCGAGGGAAAGAGGTACCATCATGCACAAGGGCAATACGATCGCCTTCTACCCTGACTTCACCCTGGCTGACCAGGCTGCCCGCCGGGAGTTTCTGCCGGCAAAGCGGCTTCTCCTGCAGGCGCAGATTCCGTACTCGCTCCTCTACCCGGCTAAGTTGAAGGTGTCTTTTGAGGGGTCTGCCCATATATTCACTGATGCCAAGGAGGCGATGAAATTCACCAAACATGTGGGATGCAAATCCGGGCAGCGATCTAAGAGTACGGCGGTGGCAGCGGATAGCAGGCTCAGCGACAATGAGTAGACGAAGGTCCCATCTATTATATCCTGAGGGGAATGGTTCCTGTTTAACTATGGACTCCTATCCGCTGTCAGGGGTGGGGCGCTTGTGATGCTCAGGGTTCATTTGTTGCCATCTGCTACCATGGGTAGATTTCAATTATTAGGTTTTTGAGTGGCTAGGATCCCCTGCAGAACTTCCGGCCACCCTGTTCCACACGGGGGAGAAGCTGGCATAGCCACACCCCCTCGGGAATGTTCCCTTGTTTATTTAATGCAGCTTTGGGGATAGTATGGGGATGGTTATTCTACGACCCGGTTGGGGGGTTGGAGTGGGTGGGGGGTGGATGGTTGGAGTTTTTTGTTTTGTTGTTCACTGCCAGCTTTTATTGTATGCTATCTGCATGGTGTCCTGAGCGTCCTACTGCACTTTACCTAATGTGTGTGAGGAATGCCAAGAGTAGATAAAATTTTGAATTGTCTTACCTGGAATGTTCGGGGGCTCAACGACCATAGGAAGGCTAGGTTGGTACATGCATATCTGGTGCGACACTGTGTGGATGTCTGCCAATTGCAGGAAACGCATTTGAACACCGCCCCCGCCCAAAGACTGCGTCACACCAGATGGGGTCACGTTTATTCAGCTGTCTACTCTAATTATGCCCGGGGGGTTGCGATATTAATACGTTGTGGGCTGGATTGGCGGGAGGGCTCTGTCCAATGTGACCCAGAAGGTAGATATGTTTTGGTTCAGGGCATTGTGTGCGATGTGTCAGTGGTATTTGTGGCTGTATATGGACCGAATGCAGACTCTCCTGGTTTCTTCCATAAGCTTTGGGGGCAGGTGAAAGCCACTGGATGCGGTACGATTATATGGGGAGGTGATTTCAATGCCGTAATTGATGACAGAGCGGATCGGAAGGGGGTGGCTCGCACTCTGAATCCGTTGGCGAGTTCCGCGCTGCGAGAAATACTGATGGATGGTGCGCTGGTTGATGTGTGGCGGGGGAGGCATGAGGGCCTGAGGGAGGGTACCTGTATATCTGCTCATGGCGGCGTGTGGTCCCGTCTAGACTTCTGGCTGGTGTTGCGGGATGTCGCACTGTGGACGGCGCAGGTAGAGCACATGCCCCGCTCGTTGTCTGACCATGCACCCTGCATGTTGAAATTACGGATCCCTGGTGATCCTTTCCCGGCGTTTTCGTGGCGGCTCCCGCCTCACGCATTACTTGATGATGCGTTCAAAGAAGAGATAAGGGCTGATATCACTGACTACTTTGAGCGTAATGTAGGTTCGGTGGACGAGGAGGCGACTTTGTGGGAGGCCTTCAAGGCTGTTATTAGAGGCCAATGTATAGCCCGACAGGCAGGGGTGCTGAAGGCGATACGGGGCACCCGGCAACGCTGGAAGCCGATATAAAACGACTCGAACGCACTTTCTTCGAGACTGGAGGGTCAGAGGTGGCGGGGCTGCTGAAAACCAAACCATTGGAGTACGACGAGGAGGCGATGCGGGAGGTTACATTTTTAGGGAAATATGCTGAAGCTCGGCGTTATGGCGAGAGGGGGAGACCGGGGAAGGCCTTGGCAAATATGATCAGGCCACCGCGTACCTCGACCTATATTCATGAACTGCGCACGACGGCTGGCGAGCTACTTCATGATAAGGGGGACATTGTAGGAGCATTCTCCGAGTTTTACTCTCGATTATATACCAACACCCAGGATGCGTGTCCGGAGGGGCTTGCATCCTTCCTGGACTCCATTGCGTTGGTGTGGTTCAATAATAAACCCGATAGACGCCGGAGACGTGGCACAGGTTATCAAGAGTTTGCCGCCTGACAAGGCGCCGGGACCTGATGGCCTGACAACAGCTTTCTATAAGGCGTATGCGGAAGAACTGTCACCCCGATTGTTAGCAGTGTATGAGGAGGCCTTAGAAAAGGGGGTGTTGCCTGCTACCATGCGTGAGGCGCTGATCATCACATTGCTGAAGCCGGATAAACCGGCTGACGATCTTAACTCCTATCGGCCCTTATCTTTGATTAATGTTGATGTAAAGATCCTGGCTAAGCTGCTCGCGAACCGGGTGCAGCCAATGTTGCCGTTGATCGCACTTCCAGACCAATCCGGTTTTATACCGGGAAGGGCGACCTCCCACAATCTGCGAACGATCTTCGCCGCACTGCATTACCTGCACCCTGCGGTCAGGGCTGCCGTGGTGTTTTTAGATGCCACTAAGGCCTTTGATACTCTCGAATGGCCCTATTTATTACTTATATTGGAAAGGATGGGTTTCAGCGCACTGCTGCTTAAGAAAATCCGCTTGCTCTACACTTTGCCTAAAGCCAGCGTGCGGGTCAATGGACTGGTGTCTGAACCATTCCCTGTCTTGCGTGGTACTAGGCAGGGGTGTCCTCTCTCCCCGCTGCTGTTTGCCATAGCTATGGAGCCGCTGGCAGCCAGGATTAGACAACATCATACAGCAAGAGGTATAGGCTTCAGCTCTAGGAATCTTCTCATATCGCTCTACGCGGACGATGTGACCCGTTATGTTATCAATCCTGCGGACAACTTGGATCCCGTCTTGCGGGAGTTTGTCCACTTTGAGGGCCTCACGGGCATATCCATCAATTGGTCTAAATCGGTAATCTTTCCCCTCACGGAGGGCACTGCTGAGGTGTCCTCCGAATACCCCCTGCGCTGGGAGGCGGAGGAGGTTAAATATTTGGGGATCTGGATTAGCCGGAACCTTCAGGAGATCTGGAACCTGAACTTTGGCAGGGCAATGATGTGGCTGAGCGAGAAAGTGAAACTATGGGCTTCTCTGCCCCTGTCGCTGACTGGGCGGATTGCATTGACAAAAATGATGGTGCTACCCAAATTCCTTTATTTATTCGTCAATATACCTATACCGCTTACGTCACACTTCTTTGCCGCTCTGCGGTCCTCTCTGGTGGCGCTGGTGTGGGCAGGCCGACAGGCCAGGGTGGCGTGGGACACGCTGGTGCTGCCCTTGCGTCAGGGGGGCCTGGGTGCTCCAGACATGAAGCTCTATGCCCTTTGTGCGCAGGCTCAGTTCCTACATTTTTGGACCCACCCTACCCCTTTTCAGCCCCACGTGTCAGTGGAACGGGATGCGGTGGTGCCCCTCCCACTGGGTGTAGCGATATGTGCCAAGGCGCGGCGCCCCGGAGCAGATGTAGACACAGCTGGGACGCTGCAATAGGTGTGGGAGGAATTGCGCAGGAGGGCGAAGGTCCCACTGTTGTATGCCCCATCGCTCCCTCTGTTGCACAACCCGATGCTGCCCTGTGTTGCTGATGGGACAGCCGGCCACCTAATTGACAAGCTGCATCTTCGCACCTTTGCGGACCTATTTCCCGATGGTAAGTTCATGCCTCCTCTGGTGCCGGAAGAGGGGGGTGTGGTGCCATTTTCTGAATTATTTCTGTATCACAAACTACGTGCGGCATGCCGGACACTGTCTGGAGAGTTCCCCAACGCGCCGCCAGTCTTTACGGCCTTAGAGGCTGTGGTGGGTTCCCCATCCGCCCGTAAGTTGGTAACTCGTATTTATCGCCATATGCAAAACATGGCACTGGTGGGGGCGCCTAAATCTATGCTGTGTTGGAATGAGGAGCTCCAACCTGAGATAACTGAGGAACAGTGGGAGTTCTGCTGTGGGCAGCTTACTGAGCTTTCGCCAAACTACAAGTTGCGACTCATATATTTTAAATACCTGCATCGGTTCTACAGAACCACCATCAGCCTAAAAAGAATGGGGCTGAGAGAGATGGATGAATGTTGGCGCTGTGGGTCTGCCCTAGCCTCTTTTCTGCATATAGCATGGTCCTGCCCGAGGCTGGAGGGTTATTGGTCTCAGGTTTTTGTATTAGTTAACCAGATTGTGGGCCGCTCGGACGCCCCTTCCCCTCTGCTTGGACTACTAGGATATGTCAGAGACACTCCGCCACCATCGCGCAAGCTGCATGCACTGCTTCTGCTGTTTGCTAAGCGACGGGTGGCGATCCATTGGGGTAGGAGGCGGGTACCCACAGTGAGGGGCTGGCTGGCGGATGTAACGTATGGGCATACGCAGCTAACCACGTTCTGGGAGTTGCTGCCGGCTGCATCCAGGCCCGAGACATCTGGGATCCGTTTGTGAGTTGGGCTCGGGAACATCAGAATAGGGAATCAGAAGGAGATGGTTTGAGTGAATGATCCCGGGGAGGTGGGTGGTGGAGGGGATACGTCGCAGTCCTTTCTTCTCCCATCACGAGGGCCTTACCTGTAGGGCGGGCGTGTCCTTGATCGCTACCCATGTCCTCTTTCATGGCTGTTCTCTTTAGGCACCACGGAACAATGTTGGGACCCTCCGAGCTCCTGTATCCAGTGTAATGGCTTGTGATTCCTATTGATATTGACATGTTGACTATTGCAATCCGTTCCTTTCTGTAGGACACCTAACAGCATACTGTTTGTAACACCCTGATGATGTTAACTGGCAGGTTTGTTGGTTGTATTTGTTCTATTGTAAAATGCTCAATAAAAAATAAAAATAAAAAAATCACCGTGGGAATGTGGAGAAATGCTCCCAACCCTCAAGTGAATATTATGCCAGGAGAAAATATTTTTTATTTATCTCACCAAGTTCAGTTTACAAATCCTTGTTGTTGAGATCTTCTTGAAGGCTGCCGAATACGCCAGTGTAATATTTCAAAAGGAAGTCGAAGTCCAGTCATGAGTTGATTTGAAGAAGAAGTTTAATCTTCAAGAAAAGATCCCATCCATACAAGTTCACCAGTACAGCATCAGCCCCTAGTCAACTGTCACCACCTCCCTTATGACCTATATACATTCCATTTCTGATTAAAGCCAACCATAGAAACATTGGATATGACAGATAGACCTAACCATAGAGAACATGTATAAACAATTAATAGAACAGGACACTACACACTGGCATACCCATTCACAGACCCATACAAACATTTATACATCTACTCACTAATCCATGATGCCACTCACACATCAACTCACCCATACAGCCACTAATGCAACCACTAACTCACATATACTGTGGGTACATATTACTACTTTCACAGCTCAATCTAATTTACTTTCTTCCTGCTCTTTACCCAGTCTAAATCTTAAACAACAAATTTCCAAGCCTACACACTCAACAGGGCACATTTCAAACTTGATATTTGTATCCGATGGTTTTATTTTCAGAAATAAATACTTATCATTTGTTTGGTCTGATCATTTAGTACTCCTATTTTCTCTAATATTATACTATAGTCCATATGGCAGCAACATCTTTCCAGCTCCTCGTGAGTAAGTGCAAGCTATCCAAAATAACTATTGTTAATCTTGGCCCTATTCCAGAGGACCTGCCTTCTACTCTTCACGAGAATTTCCAGGAAAATAATAAATTCATGTCTGGATGGTTTGGCATTAGATTTGGTTGCTCCTTCAGTAATGGTTACCTCTCATCATTAATCCCTATCATCACCTTGGTAGTCACCAGCCTTAGCTTGTGATAAAAGTGCAACTACTGAATAGAAGGTGGTGTTAGGAATATCTGGTAGAAAATAAAATTGAGTATAAGGAAGTTCTCAGAAATTACATACCTCAACTTAAAGATGTTCGTCCCTAGTATTAAACTAACTGTATACGTTCTAGCAATAATGCAGCACAGGAGATGTTTAAAAGCATGGAAGAATTGATGAATCTTAGTTTGTCACATCATGTGGTGTCATCTGACCACAGTTTTGGGAATCTCTTTCAAATTTCTTCAGAGAAACGATTCAAAATCTATATCAGTCTTTCGTCACTCCTGTGCCTAATACTTTGACAACTGCAAAGCTGTTGCATTTTTATCTGAAACTAATTGATTTAAAATTAACATTATATGTATGTGTGTATATAAATATATATATACACATATATATGTGTGTATATATATATATATATATATATATATATATATATATATATATATATATATATTACCTACTGGCGGTCGCCAGTAGGTAGTTATAGTTGGAACCTAGTTTCCATAGGAAAAGCATTTTTTGATTTGCTAATAACTTTGGTGTTGTTTGACGAATCTTCATGAATATATATAGATATTAATATATAGATATAGATATAGGTATTTGTATATATGTTTGTAAATATATGTATACATTTAAATGTATATGTGTAAACATATAGATAATGTTAATTTAATTAATGTTAGTGATTAAAGTAAAGGTAATTAATAAAATAAGAATATTATTTCTAAATATGAACTCATTTTAATAGGTAATAAATTAATTTAATATTTAAGTCTATAGTTTTACGTTTAAGTGTTAAGAGGTAATAAAGGGTTTTAGGTTTCAAGGAAGGATAGTATTAAGGGGTAGTAAGGGGTTTTAAGGGTTCAGGGATGGGAAGTGTTGAAGAATGGTAAGGGGTATTAAGGGTTCAGGTGTAGGTAGCATTAAGGTGTAGTAAGGGGTTTTAAGGTTACATTGATAGGTAGCGTTAAGGGGTTTTAAAGTTCAAGATTGGTAGCATTAAGGGGTAATAAGAGTTTAGGAGCAAGGGAAACTGTAGTCTAAAAGAGTCCATCAAGTGCTCTAAGAATTTTGATAACTAGGGTTTTTTATTTAGCAATAAAAGGAAATTGACGCTCGGTTCAACTAGCAGCTTTCAAAATTCTCATTTCAAGGTTCCCTGTCCTGGGGCTGCTATTGTTTTTCTGGGGTGGCCCATTTGGTGGAAGTAAAGTGTTCACTTATAGAAGGAACTTGGCGGCCCTGCAGGAAAGCTGAATTGATTTGCTGTTTAGTAATGTCAGCACTGCAGAACGGCATGATCGTATATTGAGTGCCCGGAAGGCAGGGCTGGATAACACTCATTCACATGCTTCTGGCTAGCACTCACCTGCACAGGAGTGCGCCCCTTCCAATTCTGTGTCTAAGTTTATTATAGGGGTCTAGCATGTCTTCTATAACAGATCCAAGAGCCTCTTTTCAGTTGTGGGTCCAGACAGCCCCATTTGTATCTCAAAAAGTGTGTGTACTCACATATACACACATCCCATTTCTCACTCTCTAGGCCCTAGGGGCTTACACAGACACTGGTAAAATAACATCTCTTTTTCCACTTCATCTAAGTTATGGGCTCGTCACCCATCCCTGATGGAGGTATAGCTTGTTAGAAGTGTCATACACACCCCTGTGTAGTGGATTATAAGAAAAGAGGCAACATCTAATCTTGTGAGCATATGTGGCCTATTTCTACCTCAAGTCCACCCAGTATAATGTTCTGCGTGGAATACCTGGCTGGGACATGCAAGGCATTTGACAAGGGCTGAGGACCAAAATCTGTGGGAAAGACCCTCTCTTAGGTATCCAGGAACCCCACCAATGCCAATTATAACTCCTCCCCAGACTGAGCCTTAAAAGTGACTGGCTTTGTATCTCCCACGTACGGCTCATACACAAACTACAGGTCCAGCATCTCTGGGCAATTACAACAGACTTCAAACAAAAAAGATGCATAATATCTGGGGAATCAATCAATTTAAGTGGTTCTTGAGTAGTTTATCTCTGTAATTGTGACGGAGTTTTTTGTTCAGGCCGAGAACACTCACCCACCCTTAAGTAGCATGCTTCATCATAGGGTACCTCCTCACACCATGCACTGAGTTTTATGGTTTGGGTTACAACTCCCTTGTGTGAAAGAGACACACTTGGAGTCATTTTTTGATGAATGGGGTCCGATGTGATCTGTGGGTGGATGAGGTTTGCAGAGTGCAAAGTAGTAAGCAAAGGGAGTAAAACAAATTCGAATGGACTGGATAAGGACTTATTCAGTGTCCCCATGGGAGAGATTAAAACTAAGAGGGGACAGTGAAAACAGATTGAACAGAATGTGGGAACAACAGACCATTTTATCTCCCAGGTCGAGAACTCTGCTAGCCTACCCTGACGTTTCACCTGGAAAGTATTAGTTCATGGTGGTGATGGATGCACTGCCTCGCGGGGGAGCTGGGATAGCTTATAATACTAAGCAACCTGTTAAATGATGATCTCATCCTGCAATGGAGAAGGTCCCTTATTCTATGTCTGCGTTTAGTGTTCTGTTTGAGGTTTTGGATGGAGGATATCAGTTGAATAAATGTTAGAGGGGTGGGGTGGGCGACAGACCCATCCCAAGTTGGGGGAAGTAGGTATTTAATCACCCATGTCAGTGAAATGTGGGGGAAGGGTAACAGTTGTTGTTATTAGTCAACACTGAAGTGAGGCACAGTGAGGCACACAGTCCCATACGCACGCCCCTCATTGCAGATGAAGAGAGGGGATCCCTGAGCGCGCCACACACAGACGGGGGAGGGGAATACCACAGATTTTAACATAACACAAGTTGATGGTCTTCACATGAAAAATGAATGGATTGGGATGCAAAATTAAGAGGTGGAGTGGCCACGTAATATATTTCAGACAGTGCCCCGACCTGGTGCTCCTGCAAGAAACGTGTTTATTGGTAAATATATGCTGCGGCCTAGAAAGGGATAAATACACTGTATTGGCCCATGCAGGATTCACAAGGGGTTCCAGGAGAGTGGCAATCCTAGCCAAGTAGACCCTCCTTTTCAGGTAGAAAAACAGTGGGTGGATCCGGAAAGAAGCTATGTGGCAGTGAGGGGGGACTGGGGTAGGAAAAATGTCTGCATTATTAATGTATATGCCACACTCCCCGACCCCTATTCCCCCCCCCCCCCTCTCAATACTCCAGAAATGAGTACTGGAGGCCCTGTGACCCATTCTATGAGGCACACCCAGCCATCTTCACTTACTGGGCAGGGTTTTTAACAAGGTAATTGATAGGGATTTAGATAGGCATTCGCCTCAGTCAAACCACTCTAGAGCGCCTACGGAGCTAGCGCTTTTCTCCACCAGACTGGGGTAGGGTGATATCTGGAGACACCTCCATCCAGGAGGTGTGCAATACTCGTTCCTCTCTGGGGCTCACAGACATTGACACAACTGGACTATGTGATTTTCCCCATGACAGAAATGGTCTGGTGAGAGATGTCCAAGGAATATCAGATCACTCGCTATTGCTGTCAGACACATACTCCGCAACTTTGCGTCTGGGCCCTGAGAAAAGACATACAGAAGTCCTTGCGGATAGACAGACAAATATACTTTGAGGAAAATTAGGGTTTGGTGGCTTTTTCTTTGGGAAGCATATAGAATGGTACTTAAGGATAAAGCAAAGACCATAATTGCCCTAAAAAAGAAACACAGGCAGGAACGGACACACCAGCTAGAGCACCGTCTCCTTCAACTGGAATGGACCTGGGCAGTGACAGGCAACCAAGCAATTTATCTAACCCTGAGGGCCACAAGACTACAATATCATAACCATGTGCCTCAGACGGCTCTCCAGCACTACCTTGGGTGCAGCGGAAACTGTATGACACAGGAGACAAAGAGGCCCATCTTCTGGTGTGCCTTGGTAAGAGAGAGGAGGAAGTGCAGTGGGTGGCTGCAGAGTGGACCGACACGAAGGATGTCGCTCGCACTGATAAAGATTAGCCTAGGCATCCACAACCTATTACCAAACACTCTACGCTTCCAACAGGGACTGCACAGACCACAATATCGAGGCCTTCCTGGGGGAGGCGCAGTTCCCTGTCTTAGATGCCACCAGTAGAGAGGTACTGGAAGGGAACATAATGGTGGAGGAGATAGGGGAAGCAGTGCAGGCGATGAAATCCGGAGAGCTGCTGGGGGCCAAAAATCTCCCAGTGGAGCTTTAGAAGTGTCTAGCCCCTCTCCTCAACCTCGACCTATTCAATCTATTTGGCACGGTGAGAGACCAAAAACACACGATTATAGTAGTCTTCCCCCTGAAAGACAAACTGACTAATTTATGTTCTTAGTGTAGACATATCTCATTGCTGAACACCGAGAGTAAGATCCTAGCTACGATTCTGGTGACACATTTGGTTGCAGTGAACTCTGATTTGATCCACCACAATCAGACTGGCCTTATGTCAAGAAGGGCGACACGCTTATACCTTAGACGACTGCCCATATGGTTGGATAGGATCAAGACTGATATTGAACCTAGAACAATATTGTCACCGGATGCTGAAAAAGCATTATATTCCATAGGCTGGAGGTATTCGCTCAAGACCCTGAGCGGTTCATCTTCAGGAGGGTGTGCAGAATATGACAGGTGATTTCTGACTGACAAGGACTGGCTACAGACACTTGGGTATAGGAATTACACCAAATGCAGAGTGCTTCCTGAAACTCAATTTAGATCGAGTATTAAGAGACTTCCACAGACGTGGAAGGATGGCGCAAGCTTCCCATAACAATAATGGTCAGAGTTGCCCTCTACAAAATGATTACCCTACCCAAACTGCTCTATGTACTGCAAAACACCCCGCTTAGTGTCACTGATAAATTCTTCATCAGATAAAACACTCTGAACACTAATCTGGGATGGGCCCCCCCCTCCAGAATTGTCATGTGGCCCTTGTATAGGCCGTTTTACAAAGGGGGCCTACATCTACCTGACATGCAGGCGTTCTATTAACTATTGGGGGCATAGCCCATATGATGAACTAGCAATACAGGGTGGAGAGAGTGGCTATGAGAGCAAAGACCCATGTCCATTTTATGTATGGAAACAAGACAGGAAACACATACCCGAAATGACCTAGACCACCCTAAAAGCCTGGGACAAGACCACTCGGGCCCTTGGTTGGAACAGGAGACCACCCCTCTATGGAAAGGAACACTACTGACTGAAGTGGGCAAGTTCACTGGCTCTCACCACAGGAATCAAATTGGAATAGAAACATTGGGAGACATGCTGGGGGGGTGAGTCAAGTCGTTTGAGACACTTCAACAGGACTGTGTCATAGCTTTTACCAAATATCTACAACTGACCCATGCCTGGAGGACAGAGAGGGTGCAGAGAATGGACCACCCAGAACACAGCCGATGTTGCCCCCACAATTATGAAAAAGGTTGGGTGTGGTGAAGAGCCTTCCATGAACTGAGAACATTGGCGACTCTGCTGAAAGGGAGATGCCACCTTAAACGCCCCACCACGCAAGGGGCCAACGAAACAAGCAGTGTAGGAGAAGGAGCAGCTGGAGTTCATGTTGAACTTTAGGGCGCAGGAGGTGAGGAAACAGAACATCAGGGTAGAAGGGTATGCAGGATTGAGTGCCACCTGCATGCGCAATGATCAGAGTTCCTGTAAAAATAATAAAAATATTATTTAAAAAAATAAACAAGAGGGGTGGGGGGTAAAACCTCAATCCAATGATGGAGAGTCTTAATTTATTAGTTTTTTTCAGAGTTTAATGTAGCGCGAACTTGACTCGAACATATCAGAGCGCTTTACATGAGCACCCGTTGCAATACAGACGGACACATTCATTTTTGTTGGGCATGGGGAGATTAAGTGATTTGCCCAGAATCACAGGATGTTGAGCGTCCCTACCGAGACTGGAACCCGGTTCCCCAGCTTCAAGCTCAACTGCCCTAGCCATGAGGCCACATCATCTCCTCAATAACTCTAGAAGAGGTTCTGGGCAGTCTTCAGGACCAATAATGTTAATAGTCACTCTGGCATGTAATGTGGGGTGAAGCATGTGCAAAAGGTATAAGAACAAATACAGACAGTGACCCACTATGGTTGTGTAATTGTCCACCGTCAAGATTCACTGATTACACTGCACAGCCTGTATGTGCTAGCGAGTGACCTGCAGTATGCATAAGGCTAAGAAGCCACATAACCTTCAATACCAAATTCTAGGAGGCCATATCCCAAAGAGCCAGACTGGCAGAGAAGACTCTTTCTAAATGAGTCAATATATTTCAATTCCCTATCTGGCGGAACAGTGGGGAATATACTGGGGTTAACTTTGCTGGCATCAGCAAGAACAACCTAGCTTGCAGGGGTTGCAGGCTGGGTCAGAAAGCCCAGGTCCCCAGAGATAGACCTATGAAACCTAGCCATGGGGCAACTCACTAATAGACCAGTTCGCCATCAATGTCTCTATCAAAGGGGATAGCAAAGGCACTGATGTAGCAGGCTCAGTCTGCCAGATATCTGTCTGTCAATTTGTGTTAATCTTTATCATGGCTAGTTTAAGACCCAGCACTTCTGCTGCCTGCAGAACTCTCATTTGTGAAATTTAACTTGCCTACAAGCCCTTAGTATATGGTGCAGAAAGGGCAGCCAGATTCTGGAAGCTAAATGCTACATGTTGACTGCAGTTTATCGTGCCATTCACTACAGTGGCAGTGCCAACATGGCCCAATCCTACCCTGTGTGACCAAATTTATTGTAAAACCTGCAGTGCCACCTGTTGATATAACCCTCGTTAACAAGTAAAGACCTCCCTTTTAAATATTAGTACATTACTCCAATATAGCTCTGGCAGCCCACGAGGCAGGATGCATCGTATTTAAAAGTGGGGCAAGCAGAAACTTAATATTGTGCCTACAGTGACAAGGTAGAATAAGCGATTTTCACTGTGGGAGGCCCAGCTGTCCTTTGTAGGAAACCAGAGTCCAGATTAAAATACTAATACTGATAACTCGAAAAAATGACCTAGAAAAATAATGAAATTGCTATTTTTAATAGTTATTAAAAATCAGATTTAATGGTGAAGTCAGATTTTGTAATAAATATTAAGGAAAAGTACATTTTAAAAGATAAGTTTTCCCTGACTGGAGTTCTTGGAGGCTAATTTGCATTCACTCTCGAGAGGTGTGAAATTCCTTCCAGGAGCATACATTGGTTGAATTTGATGGGCAGAGATGATTCCTTGGAGCTCAAAAGAATATGCAGGGTGGGGGCTATCTGCATTCTGTCAACACCACAGTGTCAAATCCTGCCTGACAGGCCTGTTTGAGTCACATGTAACACTTTACAACAAACAAATGATGGACGGAATGCTGACAATGCATACATTCTCCCCCAGTCAAGAGATCTGGGTTAAATCCATCGTTCTTTTGCCAACTACACCACCCCAGTTCAGACATGGCCATATGCAAATCAGTCTTGACCCTGTGCCTCATGGGAACAGTCCAGCCCGAACTGCCAAGCCATGTCTTCCCTGGACCGGAATCAAGCATCCTAGGACCGGTTTCTGGCTATCAGCCGTCATCAGCCAGGATAGCTTGACTCCAGTGGCGTAGTGAGCACGGGTCCCACGTCTGGGAATACCCATCCCTCTTAGGGCGAAAAGCGTTACAACAAACAAATGATGGACGGAATGCTGACAATGCAGACATTCTCCCCCAGTCAAGAGATCTGGGTTAAATCCATCGTTCTTTTGCCCACTACACCACCCCAGTTCAGACATGGCCATATGCAAATCAGTCTTGACCCTGTGCCTCATGGGAACAGTCCAGCCCGAACTGCCAAGCCATGTCTTCCCTGGACCGGAATCAAGCATCCTAGGACCGGTTTCTGGCTATCAGCCGTCATCAGCCAGGATAGCTTGACTCCAGTGGCGTAGTGAGCACGGGTCCCACGTCTGGGAATACCCATCCCACTTAGGGCGAAAAGCGTTACAACAAACAAATGATGGACGGAATGCTGTCAATGCATACATTCTCCCCCAGTCAAGAGATCTGGGTTAAATCCATCGTTCTTTTGCCCACTACACCACCCCAGTTCAGACATGGCCATATGCAAATCAGTCTTGACCCTGTGCCTCATGGGAACAGTCCAGCCCGAACTGCCAAGCCATGTCTTCCCTGGACCGGAATTAAGCATCCTAGGACCGGTTTCTGGCTATCAGCCGTCATCAGCCAGGATAGCTTGACTCCAGTGGCGTAGTGAGCACGGGTCCCACGTCTGGGAATACCCATCCCACTTAGGGCGAAAAGCGTTACAACAAACAAATGATGGACGGAATGCTGACAATGCATACATTCTCCCCCAGTCAAGAGATCTGGGTTAAATCCATCGTTCTTTTGCCCACTACACCTCCCCAGTTCAGACATGGCCATATGCAAATCAGTCTTGACCCTGTGCCTCATGGGAACAGTCCAGCCCGAACTGCCAAGCCATGTCTTCCCTGGACCGGAATCAAGCATCCTAGGACCGGTTTTTGGCTATCAGCCGTCATCAGCCAGGATAGCTTGACTCCAGTGGCGTAGTGAGCACGGGTCCCACGTCTGGGAATACCTATCCCACTTAGGGCGTAAAGCGTTACAACAAACAAATGATGGACGGAATGCTGACAATGCATACATTCTCCCCCAGTCAAGAGATCTGGGTTAAATCCATCGTTCTTTTGCCCACTACACCTCCCCAGTTCAGACATGGCCATATGCAAATCAGTCTTGACCCTGTGCCTCATGGAAACAGTCCAGCAAGACATGGCTTGGCAGTTCGGGCTGGACTGTTCCCATGAGGCACCGGGTCAAGACTGATTTGCATATGGCCATGTCTGAACTGGGGTGGCGTAGTGGGCAAAAGAACGATGGATTTAACCCAGATCTCTTGACTGGGGGAGAATGTCTGCATTGTCAGCATTCCGTCCATCATTTGTTTGTTGTAACATGTAACACTTTGGCACACTTGAAAGTGAAAGAACAGGATGACAGGATAATTCTTGTGTAATACCTTTCCAGTTGCTGATGGACCCTGCTTTTGCCCTACCAGATTTCATTCTCGGGATTTGCTGTGAAAAGAAAGCTTGCTTCAAGCTGGATTTTAGAATTAGATGTAGGAGGAAACTAGTATTTACCATAGCACATCCCTTTCACAACACAACCCTCAGAGCCCAAATTTAGTGTGGCCTAAGACTTTCACCATCGTAAAACAAATACCCTTACATAAGGCATTTAGGGCCTGTTTGCAGTGAAGCAAAGAGGAACTACTAAAAAAGTAGCTCGGGTTGCCCTCGGGATCTTTTACTCCACTGGCTAGGGATTGCCTACGAGACACCTCTTCGGTTAAATAAGACACCCCAAAGCACCTGGCCAGAACACTTTTTGAACATGTGGAAGAACAGAAGAGGACTGGACCTGCTGTCTGTTACCTTAGAGGAGCCCTGAAGTACTGGACATGCTCCCCTTTGTACCGAGGACAAAAAGGTGTACTCCAAATGTCAGTTGGCTGATCTCCTGTGTGGCTACATAGACCCAACAAACTGCAAGAGGCCTTTTCCACGGAGTGCCTAGCTGACCAGGAGCAATTCGAATTAGACCGGGACAGAACATTATTGTGGGTTCTGCGGGAGTGACTCTGGGGCCCTAAGTGCTGCCCATGAGGTCTTATGAGCATTAGAACTGGCCCAGGGGAGCTGTTCCGGAAACCCTGAAAAGTTGGAACTTAAAATTTTAAGGCAGAAGGTAAAAAGGTAAAATATCTCACAGGGATGAACCCAGTTAGTGTGTCCGACCCGCGCGCCATCACAGTCAGCCTGAAATCACACTTAAGTCCCGGTCTACCAGTACTATAGACTATCATTGGCTTAGAGGTTTTTGGAGCTATTTCTACTTACCACTTTAAACATTCATATATCCGGTTCCCTTGATTTGATTTGAGCCATTTTGGAGTCATTTAGATTATTACATTTTACTTTATTTTTCTAATTCAGTTTCAGATTTTTATTTCATGGTGTTCTGACCTTACAATTGTTTGATACTGCATACATATTTTACACATTTTCCGAAATATAAGTCTGTTTGCTTTTTTCCATAGATGCTAGGGGGTTGAAATCTGCTTAATTTACTGACTTTAAGGGGTCACCCTAAATTTGTGATTATTCTTGAGGTGAGCCATAGCCCTCACCAAATAATAATCCAGTTTCATACCACGGCTCCTTACCATCACTTCTAGAGGTGCCCTGTGGCCACTTTGGGGCCCAATGGCACCACCTATTGGTGCATGGGAGCAATTGCTACAAAATGTTTTCGATTCACTCTCGTCCCTGGGGAATTCAAAAGATGAAGAACTCTGCAGTTAGAAGTATTCATAAATGTTGCTAAAAGCTTTGCTAAAATGCCTTCAAGTCCACAGGTCACATCGAGGAATAGTATCTGCATTGTGTTGGAGAAAGAATTATGTAGATGCTGTAAATATTCAGAGGAAATAATTATTTGAAGCTTCACTTTGTTGAGTAGAATTAGCTGACTCACCCACACCCAGCTGCGAAATGGAAGACAACCTTCTTTTTTCCCATGCTACACATACCTATAAAAAAAACAGTAGGGTATGTCTTCCAGCGTCTCGTGGCCTTCTATATGGATTATATAGAATGCTAAGTGTGTAGAATTCCACATCTGGCACGCTGGAGAAGGTGAAGTGCTTGTTGTCAAATATCTTGTTTCTTTCTAACAAAACCTTTCTTCAATCATATTGGAGGGGGTTTCTTTGTACATATTAAAACGATAGACTGTGTAAAAGGAGTGCTCAGAAAGATAAATACAGCTACATGATTAAGAAGTGAAAGATAATGAGACAGATTGGAAAAAGAGTGAGATAAAACACAGCAGATAAAATAACTGGTTAGAATGGGAATGTGCAAAATTGAAGTACAAAAAACAAAATTTCTTCTCTACCAATATAGTTCTTGTAAGTGAAAAGAACTATTGGCAGTTATGATAGTGGAGGCCTATACCTGGGGACAAGGGAGAAAAGTCAAAAGTTATCTGGCCACACGTGCAGTCTAACACTGTTGTGAATGCAACCGTACTACATCATACCCAGTAATGCAAGAAATAAAAGCGTTCTTACAGTTTTCATTTTTGTAGTTTTTTAATTGACAGGTCTGAGCTATAATAAATAAGTTTCTGTCATAATTGTAAACATCACACAAGAACGAACAGGAGTAGGGGTGAAAGTAGTACCAGAAGTATGATCAAAGTGGAAGGATTTCTCGAATAACTTCACCCAGTGTGTAAAGTGCTTGCCTTGCACAAGCTGCCCTTCTACTTCTTGGCTGCTCCAATAAGCTACTAGCTGTTTGTTTCCTCAAAGGACAACCAGTCTGCTCAAGACAAGGTCAACAGCAAACGATAGCAGAATCATTGATAAGTCAAAATGTACTATTTGTGAATAGCGAGAGGCGAACATTCCAGGCAAAGTAGGCCACAACACAGCACAGATAAGGGGCACAGGGTACCTTCTTACAAAACTAGTTTGTCTACTTATACCCAGCTTTGGAGGTTGTTTGTCTCAACTCCATATACTCTCACTGATGCCACAGACACTTGAGGACCTAGATAATCATAAGTCACCACGAGGAAGTGAGGCCAGATGTCTGTCTTTTGTGAGGTAGACAATCGTAAACTCTCTCTATCACACTCCTCTCTACTTTGTGGCATCCTCTGAAATATATGCCGTCCCGTATTCTAAAGCAAGGGTAATAGATGTTTAGGCAAGATTGCATGGGGTCTTCGAGACTTATCTTTGGATTAAAAGAACTACATAACGTTTTTGCGAAGTAAAAATGGTTTTGTTTTGCTAATTTGCTGTGCATCAGAATGTTATTTTAAAGTAAACAGTCTCCACAATGCAACTTTTCGAATAGAAGGATCTGCATAAAGAAAAAGTCACATACCTTTGGTAACGCTCTTTCTGATAGAAACTCTACCTAAACCACATATTCCTCTACTTTTGAATATTCTCCAGATGTCAGGCTGGGTCGGAAAGATATTCAGCACTACCTGTGCGACTGCAGGAGTCACTGATGGGTCTATGAACTGGCTCAAACCAAAAAGTCTTGAAGGACCTGGCTGTTTAGGCAATGGTGACTGGTGAACATATGCAGTAAAGCCATGCAGCAGCCTGACAAACGTCCAGAAGAGGTACCCCATGCGCCGCTGTAGCGGCAGCAATTTGGCTCTGGCAGAATAAGCCTGCAAACAACCGGGGGCTGATTTTGGGTGAGCACGTAGCAGATCTTAATGCAGAGTAACACAACATAAGGTGTCTTTGGAAGGCACTCGTTCACCCGTAGGTATCTTGGCGCTGAATAACAGATGTTTATTGTTGCCCAACTCAATCGTACTCATTTTATTGACCTCAGATGGATGAAAGGCTGAGTGGACCCACTGGGATTTTAACCTGAGACCATGAGGTCAAACACAGGCTCCTGCCAAGGCACACATTAGTCCTCTGAGCCACCAGACCCGGCAATGCACAATGACCCTTTTCTGCACAGCCTTGCCTTACTTTGCTCCAGAGAATCGTCCACCCTTTGTTTGTTGATGCGATCAGCTGGTGAAGTCTCTCCTCCTTAGAGTGGTGAGACGGAGCATAGAAAGCCAGAAGGGAGGAGGCTTCAGTCAACAGAACCAACTTGTCTGGGTAAAACGTGGTGTAGAGCAGGTTACCAGACACAACCTGTAACTTTCTCACCCACTGAACTGATTTTATGGTGACAAGAAATACTGGCTTGAAGGTAAGGAGCCAGAGAGTACAACTGTGGAGAGGCTCAACAGGCACGCACCTGAGAAATGGGAGGACCAACTTTAAGTTTCATTGCTGCATAACAAACGGAGAGAGGGGAAACCTTTGTTGCAACCCTTTGAGGACATGCATCACAACTAGTGATTTGAATAAGGAGGACCCATAAAGCGAACATATAGTCCAACATTGCCTAAGGCAAGGCCCTGATGGGCTAGGGATAACACACAACAAAAATTCGTACAGTTTGGCCAGTAGTGGATTGATCTTTTGAGAGGCTTGCCAAGTCACAAACCTACCCCAACGGCAGGTGTATACAGATTTGGTTGAGGGATGCCCAGCTGCCAAGATAGCATCAACGACTTTGGGAGGAAGGTCGAATGAACTCAACTGTTGCCGCTCAATCTCCAAGCATGGAGTTGTAGATTGTGCAGGTTTGGATGCCGGATCCTGCCCTTGTGCTTGGACAGGAGATCCTTCTGAAGAGGCAGCCTGATGCGAGGACGGATGCTCATGCTCCGCAGTTAGTGATACCATACACTCAAAGCACAATCTGAGGTTACTTGAAAAACTTGGGCTCAGTTGGTCCTGATCTTCTCCAGAACCAAGGGCAGGAGAGGTTTTGACGGGAAGTAATACAGAAGTCCTAAGTTCCATTCCGAGCAAGAGACGCCTGGTAAACTCCAAGCAAAAGTGCTAACATTGCTGCTACACGTGGTCGCGAAGAGATAAGAGCCAGGGTCCTCCCTATTCCAAGGAAATACCTTGCACCACCTACATATGGCCTAGCTCATCCACTCTGGCACTCAAGGAACCCACCAGGAGGCAAGTCACATGAAAAATTCATTGGCCGTCTTGCTATGGGTAGAGACGCAGAACCTCCTAGCATATGGTACATGACCCCATCCTGCACTTCTTATTGGCGTAGCACATGGCGGTGGTGTTGTCCGTGAGCACATGCCCCAGCTTCCTTTTGATGGATGTCAGGAAAGCACTCAACGCCAAGTGGATGGCACTCAGTTCTAGAAGGTTGATATGCAGCCAGGCTGGCGATGGAGCCAAGACGCATCTGATATCCATCTTTCCCAGATGGCCACCCCAACCCAGAAGTGATGCCTAAAGCACCTCTGTGAGCTATGGGGCAGGTAAGGAGAGGGTACTGCCGATGACCCAATCACGGTCCTGCAGCCATCACTGTAGATGTTATGCAGTCTCCTATGAAATATGGACCAAATTCGAAAGATCCCCCGAGTGCTGAGCCCACTGTGACTTCAGATCACACTGGATATACTTCTTGACCAGCAGGATGCAGGAGGCTATCAGCCCCTGCAGTCTTAGAGGCACGCTCACTGAAATTCAGGACAAAGTTTGAAACATCGGGATAACAGCCCAACTGTTCCAGAGTCTCCCCTTTAGGAGGCAGGTGTGAAACTGCACTGTGTCCAGAATGGCTCAGATGAGGGTGAGCATCTGTGAAGGAGTCAGGTGTAACTTCTGCACATTGGTAATGAACCCCAAGGATGGCAGGAGGTTCGCTGTGGAGGTGGGTGATGCCTGCCTAGGGCGAGTCCCATTTAACAGCCAGTCATCGATTTAAGGGACCCCTGCCCTCCTAAGATGTATGGCAACCACAGCCATCACTTTCATGAACACCTGAGCCGCGCTGGTAAGGTCATAGGGGAGCACAGCAATCTGAAAATGCTTGTGGCCAACCATGAACTGCAGGATGGGAATGAGGAAATAAGCATCCTGTTGGTCCAGTGCTACCATCCATTCTGTAGGGTCGAGGGCAGACAAGACCTGGGCCAGGGTTATCATCTTGAACTTGTCTTTTTGCAGGAAGGCATTGAGAGGGCAAAGTTATATGTGACAGAGGCTCCCTTCCCTTTTTGGCACCAAGAAGTAGTATGACTAACAACCACAAATGACTTCTGGTGGTGGACCCTCTTTATGGCACCTTTGGACAAAACAGCCTGCACTTCCTGCTGTAAAGAATATAGATGGTCCCCTGTCAGCTGTTTTGAGGAGGATGGAAGATGCAACGATGTTTCAAGAACATTTAAGGCGGAACCCCACTGAACAATTTACAGGACCCACTTGGCCGAAGGTATTGCCTGCCAGTCTGGCAGAAAATGTGGGATCCTGCGTCCGACAGGGTGGTCATGTGCCAGCAAGAGCATCATAAAGAGTCTTCGGGGGGGGGGGGGGGGGCAGAAGCTGGATGGGATGAGCACTGTCTTTATTGCTCTCCTTATTGCCCTGTCCTGTGGGCTCTGTGGCCACAAAATGGCACGGTGTTTGGTGCACTGGATGAGCCTGTTGGCGATACTGGAAGCCCATACCATAGCTCCGGAGTGGGTGAAATTGTTAATGCGGGTGGAAGCAGAGAGGCCCAGAGAGTGTACTGTGACCCTGCTGCCTTTGAAGCACTCCATGGTCGAATCTGCTTTGTCCCCAAAAAAACAGGAACCATCAAATGGTATGTGCATAAGGCTTGCATGGACATCTCCCAAAAACCCGGTGGACACATTTAGGCTTGTCCGTTCTTCTCAGAGAATCAGTGGTATTAAGCACACAGCGAAATGTGAATTTGGCTGCATCACAACCATCAAACATGGCTTGAGAAAGGAATATACGTGCTTCTTCTTGGACCATATGCAATACCTGGGCTAATGAGTCCCACAATCCATCAGAGTAGCAGCCCAGAAGGCAGCTGGAATTTAAAGAGTGAAAGGCAAAGCTTGTTGGGAAGATTCTTTTATTGACGGTTTCTATCCTATTCGATACCCTGTCAGACGGAGTATTGTGAAACGAGTTCCAATTTACCTTACTGGCCAACGTCTGTACACAAGGGGCTTGGGCACTGGGTGCTGAGTAATACATTCTGAATCATCTGGAACAGAGCGGTGGTGTATGGCGATCTGTCAGTCAACAGGTGGGCCTAAGCAGAGTTTGGCCCAGGTCCCCAAAAGTGTATCGGTTAGAACCTCTTTAAATGGAAAATATAGCTAGGAACTTGTTTGGCCAGGCTGAAGTACTTTAGTCAAGATGTTGGTATTAACTTGCTGTGTAGGAAGCTGAAGATCGAGAGCCTCAGTTGCCCTTCACAAAACCATTGCAAACGAGGTGCTACCCTCAGTAGCACGGACTGGGGTAGAAACTAGCCCAGTATCCTGGGAGGTATCCAAACCACTAGAACCTTGGAGGTCTTTGTACCAGTTATCCTCTTGGTATGGCTGGTTAATCTCATCCCCAGCATCATAACCTCTGTGCCGAATAATTCATAGAGGACATGAATCCTTCCAGAAGGTAGAAGCACTGTGTCAGAAGTGAATCACACAGAATCAAAAGGGTGGCTAGATGTTTGTGGCTCAGATATAGCAGCTCAAAGCCTAAGTCGAGCCTGGGGTGGAGCAGTCTTGGTGATCCACAGCAGTATGGCTTGGCCATCATCGTCCATAGTCGATGGTGCCACCATCGGCGTTGGTGGATCGAATTCTGGCATGGATTGTGGCCCCGGGGAGAAGACCGGTACCAAAGTCAGTGAAAAGCCTGGAGCAAATTCATAAGGGCCTAGCTGGTGCCAAGGGTTATCCTGCTGGTGGAAGCCCAGTTGGGAGACCTCTCAACTCCTTGGGTTCCGCAGGGGCACCAGAGAGAACGAGTAACATGCCAAAAAGATGGAGCATGGCTTCGCAAAAGTCCTCAGTTTGCTGTAGCTTTGCAGATGGCCCTGAAATTCCGGTTGCCATGGAACAAGGGTCAAAATCGACTGAAGTAGAGCAACTTCGTTAGGGAGACTTGGAGGCACAATAACACCCTTTTGTCTTCACAAGGGATTGAGAATGGCAGGGCGGGCCGAGTCCCGCTTGGACTTTACACTTTTTCTTGGATTTGCCCAAGGATCTAGATCACAAAGCCAATCTGTGTCGGGAGCAACCACAGGAGTGGGACCAGAACCTTCCTTTAAACCTCGACTGATCATCGTGTGGGGTCTTGTGGTGCCTACTCATGAAAGCCTTCGCTTTCCAGTCTCAAATGGCTTTAGGGGACTTCAGGTGACCATCGCTACAGGCCTTGGACTCGTGGTCTGACCATAGGCACAATCACATGTGGGTCAGCCGCAGACATCTGTTTGTAACAATTTCCACAGGATTTAGACTGCATTTGGGAGGCGACATTTTCCCTTGCACACTGCAGAATGTTTCATCAATATTCTGTCTCATAGAGTCAAGGGAAGCAACTGATGTCAGAGTGGATGGGTTGCGCCTATACAGGCCCACACGTCAAGTCTGGCACAGTATGATACCAAAGTGGAGCCATCGGCGCTACCTCCCAGCATGCATGAATTATGAAGAAAATCTTCATAATCCAGTCTGACGTCTGGGGAATATTCAAAAGGTGTGTAATCGGAGGTTAGAAGTCTCTTTCAGAAAAGGAGTGCCGTGAGTCAGTGCCAAGGTTTTGTTTTGCTAAATCATCAGATTTCAGTGATCTGAGACAACGGTCTTCTAAAATGACTTGTAAAGCTCTTTTGGGGTAGAACAGAGACTATTTTTAAAAGTGTCCGATTCACACTGAATGTATAAACTGGGAAATAGATCTTGTTATCTATCCTGACCTGCACAGCCACCTTGCTTACCAATACCCCATCTCACCCACCTGGACAGCGTCACGTTTTAACTATACAGGAACAAGGAAAACACCAAGCATAATCTTGCCAATTCACAGATCTACATTTTAGAGGTTATCATAGCATAAATTTTGGATACTCTATAAATAAATTCTATAAATTTAGGGTTACTAAGCAGGTCTGTCCCTCAGATGGGTCCATATGCAATCTCACACATACAACAGTTTCAACTAGTTTTCAAATCGTCATTGTGCATAGCTAAACTAAGAATGTATTTTTCAGATAACAGAATATACAGGCTAAAACTTAAAGATAAAGCTATTCCTCAAGTTACACATGTCAGACAGGTGCCATAAACAACAAACTGCTCCTCATGGTACACAGATAATAGAGGTTCAGGCTCATCATTTGCAGAGCTTTGAATATCAGGGCAGTCTTCTGGACACATAGAAACTAATGTTCAGGCTACACAGACTCTACAGGCTGATGCCAGAGACAGCATAGCTATCCATAAAATCAAGTCAGGACTTAAACAGCAGAGCTGCTTGTTAGATCACATGGTACTTTCCATTTTATGCCAGTGGGAGTAAACCTCATTACACATGGATTTATTTCAGCTCAAGGCAGAGACAACCCAGCTACTCCTCAAGATAAAAAGATCTTGAACAGCAAAGCTATCTGTCACGCACATACAGGAACTTCAAATTCACATATCAAAACAAAGTTAAGCTCCATTTCTGCTATTATGTATGAACAATACATACTTATTGTACTTATGCTGTCTGGTATCAGATTCTGCCAACATTTAGGGCACAATACATTTGATACTGAAGCGCTACCGCAGATCCTATGGTATGTTAACCTCACTGTGACTCTTTTCCTTTTGCATTCCAGTCAGGCCTAATCTGTAGGGTACAGTGTATGGAGGGCTAGCTTGTGAACACCTTAGGAGCCAGGCCTACATGGATTACTGCTATAGATGATCTAGGAACGCAGTGTGTGGCAGGGAACATTCTGGGCTATTTTTTTCAGGAGCAATATACCAAGGGAAAAGCATGGGTATTGCCCATGGCATTTGAAAGCACGTTCTATGTATTTCACTTCAAGTTATCAAATGGCCTCAGCAGGATATAACATTTGTTTGTACATATTATATGCACCCCACCGGCCATTTTACTGGTAATACATACCCAGAAGGGGAGGATGCCAATTTCCATTTGCGTTTAGAAGTCCTCAAGATGATATGTCTAGCCAGTTAAATTGTTTGCCATGAGTGCTACACAACTTCACTGAAAGATCTTGAAAACACAACAAGTTGTTATATTGCTGCAGGGGGTCCCATAGCGCTGCAAGGCACATGCTATGTATGGTATTTTGCACTGGGTAACTTTGAACAAGAAATTCACATTCAAAATGGATGCCACCTTGACTCTCTGAAGCTTCTTCTTTGCTATACATATCCTAGTCATGTATTTTAACAGAAGGGATGGTCTACCATTTAACATTCACATACTGCTTGAAAATTATAATATTAGAATAGCACAGCAGTCACAGCCAATCAAGTGATGACATAGAAAACCACAGAGTAGGGCAGCAAACACTACTTTCTGTTGAAATTGGTGAATGGTTGATCACGCAGCTGGAGCTCCCTTCTCTCCTTGGATATTACTTCAAGTACAGGCCATCATGGGCATGGGGAGGGGGGCACAAGGTATCCGGAGGCCACATTTTCAATCTCCTGCACCCCCACATGGGTGTCACTGAGTCAAAGCCTGAATAATGTCTTTGACTAGCATGGTGCCAATCACCATCTTCTCGGTGTTCACCGTCAGCTGAGCCGCACCACCCTCTTTGGTCGCTAATGTAACAAGCACAAGGTTTCCACTACTAACAGTCTTGGCAGCAAACCTTTAAGAAAGGACAAAGAAAACACTTTTAGTTAGAACAAGGCACCAAATATACCATCGTGTCATTCAGCAAGTGCTGAAAAACTATTAGTTGATGTGCTATGTATAGTCTCAACTATGAACTATGTACATGGCCAGTGTTAGCGATTTGCTATATCATTTTGAGCATTCTTCTCCCTAAGAGAAGTACTTACTAACAAAGGTTATTAGGAAGTAAATGGTAATTATTTTTAAGCAATACAATATGTATTGCAATTTAATATGTCACAATTTTGAAATCTTTAAAACGTCTTCCACACCTCCACCATTTCAGGCCCATCTTTGACATATTCAGAAGATGCTACAAATATTAGTCAACATGATTGGAGAGTGCTATCCTGTGTCTCTCTAGACCATCTCTTGTCTGCTTAAGAGCACTTCAGGAGGGATGGGACAGAATTAAAGAATAATTAATCAGCTGGGTGCTGAGCACTGCAACAGCTCCATATGTTTGTTGGCGCACAAAATAGTCAATCATTCAAGGTTTTTGGAGAGTGTAGGGCCACTCAAATGAGTGTCCCAGCACTAAAGGTTCAGTGACCACTAGTCAAGAGGGATTACTGAAAAGCCAGTCTGAACAACCAACTTTTAGGCCAATTTGAAGGATCCTTAATACTTCGTGGCCCGCAAATTGAAGGGAAGAGCATTCCAGTCAGAAGCAGCGAGAGCTAAAAAGGAGCCACCCCATTTTTTTCTTTTAGTTTTGGGCACAACTTCCAACAAAGCATCTGAGGAACGCAGAGGTCTTGCTGGAAGGTAGTGTGTGAGTCCATTGGCCAGGAAACGAGACCTGACTGATGGGCCAGCACAAGCCCCTTGAGTTGAACTCTTTCACGGACTAGCAGCCAGTGCAGCTCTTTAGGGTGCTGACGAATATGGTTGCTTTTCCGAAGATTTAATAGGAGCCATGCTGCAGTGCTCTGCACCAACTGGAGTCACTTAAGTTGGAAAACTGGGAGACCCAATAAATAGTATGTTTGACTTCAGTGCTATCTATTCAAAAGGAAAGGTTTCTTACCTGTAACTCCAGGTCTTCTGTAGGGTAATCTCCATTGAAGTCCTAAGCACTTAATAGTCCCGCCCACATGCGGGAACCCTGGAGCACTTTTCCACAATCTATCTTCCTAAGTGTAGAAGTTGCTTCAGTTCTTTTTGAGGTAATACGTATTTAATGAAATATAGGTACCATGGTTACCTCTGTCCACTTCACTGGGGAGGAGGGAGGGTTGCTTAAGACTTCAATGGAAATTCCCGTATGAGAGAACTGGAGTTACAGGTAAGAAACTATTCCTTCTCTTGTAGGGGAGCTCAATTGATAGTCGTAATCACTGAATAGAGTAGCAAGATTATCCCTACTAATAGTGGTGGTGAGGACAGAGGAATGAGTAAGGTAGCCATTTAAGCAAATAGATTTCTAAGGGTTGCCTGTCCTACCTGAGCACCTGCTCTAGCATCAGAGTCTAGGCAACAGTGTTTGGTGAATGTATGAACAGATCTCCACGTGGCTGCTTTGCAAATATCTGGTATATTTCTCATTAAAGCAGCAGTAGCTAGTGGAGTGTGTCTCAGGTCTAGCTGATAGAGTCTTGTTAGCTTTCTGATAGTACAATAGGATAAGGGAAACTATCCGTCGGGAAATGGGTTACTTGTAAGTGGCTAACCCTGTACGGACCAGACCATAGTTGATAAACAATTGGTACGAGCTGCGGATGTCACATGTCTTATCAAGATAAAACTTCAAGACTCTCCTCACATCTAGACACTGAAATGTTCTTTCAGCTGGAATAGAGGGATGCTGAAAGAATATTGGTAATGAGATGGTTTGATTAAAGTGGATATCCGAAATAACCTTAGGGAGGAATTTCCAGTCAGTCCTTATGACCACTTTGTTGGAGTGAAAGACTGTGTATGATTCAGGAGAACATAATGCTTGGCTCTCGCTAACCCTGCAGGCTGATGTGATCACTACGTGGAAAGCGGTTTTTCATGAAAGATGTTGTAGGGATGCCTTGTGAATGGGCTCAAAAGAGTCCTGAATAAGTCATGAAAGGACTAAGTTGGGTTCCCAGGGAGGTGAAGGATGCCTAATGGGAGAGAAAAACTTCTTCAACCCTATCAGAAAATCCTTGATCACTGGCATTTTGAAAAAAGAGGTATGTGAAGGACATTTTCTGTAGGCAGTAAGGGCTGCAAGTGAACCTTACAGTAGAAAATTGCAGGCCAGATTTTGCCATATGTTGTAAGTATGGAAGAATGACATCTTCCTGGCAAGTTGACAATTGGTTGATGTGCTATGTATAGTCTCAACTATGTACTGTGTACATGGCCACGTTCTTAGAGGAACACCACATGATTGTAAGGTATGTCCCAATCCGCAATGTACGGTCAGCCCACCTTCAGCTACTGACTACCCCTGCCTTTAAGCTCAAACGCAGGGAGTGTGCAGGTTCTCCTATCTTGCCCCTAAATTCTGGAATTCCCTACCACTAGCAATCCGGATGCGTGACAACTTGCGGGGGTTCAGAAAGGCGCTTAAGACCTGGCTGTTTGAGCAAGCCCACACGTAATCCACCTCCGTCTTGTCACTGCCCAAGATCAGTGCCATGAAACCTCCTGGTGACCGTGCGCTTTAGAAAATTCTGCTAACACCACATGCAAAATCTCCTCCACTTGAAGGCATATGCGGAGCGTGAAGAAGGTCGCTTAGCCTCCTTGAAGATGTCCAGGAAGTCTTGTGGCAGATTCAAGTGTCTGTACTGCACTACTTCAGGAGCCATGCAGCCAAATTTAAGGAGGAGAGATCGGGGTGAACCATCTAGCCTCATAATTTTGTGAGTAGGTCTGTTCTGCATGGCAACTTGAGATGTGGATGCTCTGACTGGTGAAGAAGCTTTGTGAACCACCTTTGACGTGGCCACTACAGAGCTATTAGGATCATTTTGGCTCTCGAGTGGGACAGCTTGATGAGGGCTGACAGGATCAGGGGAATTGTCAGAAAGGTGTAAAGAAATTTGCCAGACCAGTCGATCCATAGGTCATTCCCCAGTGATTCTGGCTGGAAGTACAACGGGCGAAGCTTTGCCATTTTTTGTTTTCTGCGGTGGAGAACAAGTTGATGGTTGGAGGGCCTGCAGCTTGAAGATGTTTTGTATGATGTCGCTGTGTAAGACTTATTCGTGTTTTTTTTGCAGAACTCTCCTGCGCGGCTGCCTGAGCATTTTGGACACCTGGAAGTTGAGTTGCCGTGATCGTCATGTCCCTGGCTACGAGCCATTTCCAGACTGTTTGAGCCTCATGTGACAAGGGCCTGGACCTCGTTCCTCCCTGCGTGTTGAGGAAGTACATGGTGGCTGTATTGTACATCTGAACAAGCAGGGACTGGGTTTTGAACGATGGATGAAACGCCTTCAGCGCTAGATGGACTGCGTGTAGTTCAAGGAGATTGATGTGATAGGTCATCTCCCTTAGTGACCACGTACCCTGAGTTTGGAGGTGATCCTGGTCAGTTCCCCATCCTAGTAGTGATGCATCCGTCACTATTGTTTGAGAAGGAACCTGCTGATGAAATGGCATTCCTTGATGCAGATTGGCTGGAGAGCACCACCATTTCAGTGACAGCTTCGCATGAAGGGATAGTTATATCCTGTCTCCCCAGTTGCCCATCAGTTGGTCCCACTCGTCCTCAAGACATTCCTGGAGAGGTCATATATGGAGACAGCATTCGGTGTGAGGAAGATGCAGGAGGTCACTGAGCCGAGAAGAGACAATACTGCTCTCACTGTCGGATGAGACGCTCTCAAGAGAGAATGACATTTTTGATGGATTGGAAAGTGTTTCTCCTCCGTAGGACACACTGTTGCCTGTATTGTGTCGATGGAGGAGCCCAAGGATTTGACTTGAGTAGTTGTTGACTTGCTGAGGTTGACATGAAGCCCTAACCTTTGATAGAGATCACAAGACCATTTGTAATGAAGCTGGGCATACTGAGACATTGACGCTTTGAATAGCCAATCGTCTAGGTATGGTTAAGTGAAGATTCAGAGCTTCCTGAGGTGAGCAGCCACTACTGCCATGCAGTTGGAGAATGTTCTAGGTGCTGACTTCAGGCTATATGGAAGTACTTGGTACTGATAGTGGTCCTGCCTCACCTCAAACCTCAAGAACTTTCGATGTTTTCTGGTGATTGGAATATGAAAGTATGCATCATGAAGGTCGATGGAACAAAGCCAATCCCCCTGATGTAATTTGGGATAGATTTGATGCAATACCAGCATCTGGAACTTTTCTCGCCAAATACATTTGTTGGCTGTTTTGAGGTGGAGTATGGGTCTAAATTCATTCTCATTCTCGTCTTTCTTCTTCGCCAGAAAGTATCTGGGATAAATATCTTTTCCTTGTCTGTGAGAAATGGGATATACTGCTTTTGTAAGAGGATGTTGACTTTCAACCGTAGCAATGGGAGATGAACATTGGACAGTTTTGGAGGTAGGGACAGTGGAGGACTGGAGAGTCTGAACCAATATCCATTTTGTACAATATTCAGAACCCAAGCGTTTTGCGTTATGTTTTGCTACTCTGCCAGATAATGAGACATGCCTCCCCCCACTGAAGTGGGTAACAGAATAGGGGGAAGTAATAATTCAGGTTTTCGATCCTGATGGTGGTTTGCCTTCTTGAGCAAGCTGCTGAGTGGATCTTCCCCTAGTCTGCTTTCGTTGGTATTGCTGATAAGGTCATTGGGGCTGTGGTTGTTGTGACCCTGATACCATTGAGGGGCTTGTACCCTATGAGTATAGAAACAGCGTTGATAGGGCCTGAAACATTTCCGTTGTTTCTTGGTATCTCTAAGCCCGCCGCCTTAAGAGTCTTCATTTAAACCTTCATGCGTGCCATCTCGTCATCAGTGTGGCTTCCGAAGAGGGTAGAACCAGAGAATGGGAGATTTAGTATCCTCTGTTGAGACTTTGGTTTGAGAGTGTGAGATGGAGCCAAGAATGCCTCACCTGAGCGACGCCGAGCAGCTAAGAGGAAAGAGTCTGCTGCAGCACTTATGACTTGATTAGAAAGCATTAAGAATTTCCAAGAAGTCTTCCCATTTATCTCTGGGGAGATGTTCTGCAAACGGCTTTATGGATTCCCATAGTGCCCTAACATGCCTGCCAAGAAGGGCAGTTGCACTGGCCGCTTTCATGGTTGTTGCAGCAGTGTTGCAAACTTTATGACCCACAGAGTCTAGCTTTTGACTCTACTTCTCAGGGGGCACTGTAGAAGTAAGAGTGGTGGTATGGTGCTTTTTTGCCGCTACTACAACCACTGCGTCTGGGGGAAGGGTCAGCACGGAAAAAGGCAGGATCTTGCTCCAGAGGATGATATTTCTTTTGAAGCCTCGATGGAGGTGGAGGAGGAGGTGGTGGTGGTGGTGGAGGAAGAGAGGACGCTGGTGGTGGAAAACTTAGTTTGACCCTTGAAGAAGTGGAGTAAGTCCTGGAATATTCAGAGTCTGGAGATGAATAAATGAGTCTCCTCTTTTTCCTTACATCCTGTAATCTTGTCGATGTTGAAAGACTTCTTGACGTCGACCGCCTTTGACGCCTCGATGTTGGTCCATTTCTCGACAGTGATCTTCGATGGCACGACTCATCGATGTAGGATAAGGTCTGTCGGTCGTCGTTGTGTGTGTGTCTTCAACTTCAATTCACCTTGACTCGATGATAATCTTAGGTGCTTCCTCTATGTCGAAACGGCTATTGATGGCGAGCAGGTAGGGGTCGTACCTCACCTTGAGACTTGGACCAACGGCGTTTGTCTGCAGTTTTCTTGCTTGCACGCTCTTCCGAGACATATGACATAGCCATGGTAGAGGACTGTGTGAGAAAGTGGCTCTGTATATACTGTTCCCAAATAGGTACAGGGTGTACAGAGTCTACAGTCGCCAGAGGTTTGGCAGAGGCTAAAGTTAGATATAACCTTACTCTCTAAAGTGGTAGCTTGGTCGAGCAGTAAGGCAGTATCAGAGGACAGTGTAAAGCATTTGTTGCACACACTCAGCCAGCAAATGGTCTCACACACTCAATAACTGAACTCTTGGCCAATGGTTTATATATAAAAAATATATGCTTGTTTTATTTTAGAACCAACAATAGGCATTAAAATATACTTTCTCATAATGAGATGCTTTATATAAATACTTTTGCAATATGCAATTGACTTTTGTAGAAAGTTACAAGTGGTTGCAATAGGCAACACAATTCTAAACACAATAATGCATTGAGGTCAATGGAAGTTTCAAGTTATTTGCCACAGATTACTTTTAGGATTACTTTTGAAATTCCAGGACTGGATCCTAGATTCAGTCCTGGGTCAGTACTTGGAATCAAGTGATAAAAGTCGACTTAATTACTGTGATGATTTTTAGACAATATTTTGCTATTTTAAAAGTTGACACTTAGAAAATATTTCATAGAAAACAGTCAATGATTCCCTATGGCAGAAAATTCAAGTTGCAGGTATAGTATGTTCTCGTTACTTTTGTAATCCAGTACTGGGTGCCAACACTCAGTACTGGGACCTTTATCCAAAACAGGTAAGTAATTACGTTTTCAGATATTATACGATTTTTAAAGAATATTTAAAGACTGCAGAAATTGACACTTAGAAGAAATTTCACAGAAAAACAGTCAATGATTTCCTATAGGAGAAAATTGGGTTACTGGTAAGTACAGTTGTAAATACTTTTCAGAATCAGTGCTGGGCACCAAGATCCAGCACTGGAAGCTCATCTAAGAGCAGGTGAGTATTTTCGTTTTCGTTACTCGGCTGATTTTTGGTGAATATTTTAAGTTTTGAAAAGTCCACACTTACAAGAAATTTCAGGAAAAGCCAGTCAATGTTACCCTATGGAGAAAGGAATATGCTACTTACCAGTATGCATCTGTTCTTGGCATGTAGAGCTGCAGATCTACACACTTTTGCATAGATCGCCATCTGGTGTTGGGCCCGGATGTTTGCAGTTTGTTTTAAATCTTGGAAAGTCTTTGGAAGTCACGAGGTCGGTGACTCCTCCCTTGGTTCGTATTGCGCATGGGCTTCGGCTCCATTCTCAGATTGTTTTTCGCCAACAGGGAAAGATGGAGCGTAGTAATAACAGTGAAGAAACCCATGTGTGTTGTATCTAAATAAGATAGACTGGAACAGATACAGGTAGCCGGGGAGGCGGGCGTAGATCTGCAGCTCTACATGCCAAGAACAGATGCATACTGGTAAGTAGCATATTCCGTTCGAGGCATATGAGCTGCAGATTACACACTTTTGCATAGACTATATAGCAGTTCCCAACCTTAGCGGCGACCACCGGTATCTGTTGCAGTGGTTTGAAATTGTGTTTTCAGTACAGCCTGGCCCACACTAGCTTGTTGCTTGGTTTGCACATCTACACAGTAATGTTTAGTGAAAGTGTGCGGTGTTGACCATGTAGCTGCCTTGCAGATATCATCTAATGGCATGTTCCCTAGAAAAGCCATAGAAGCCCCTATCTTTCTTGTAGAGTGGGCTTTAGGGGGAACAGATAGCATGTGTTTTGCTTTGTGGTAGCAAATCTGTATGCATTTTACAATCCACCTAGCTATCCCTGATTTAGAGATGGGGTTGCCTTTATGAGGTGGAGAGAAAGAGACAAACAGTTGCTATGTCTTTCTGAAAGTTTGTGTTCTCTGGATGTAGTAAAGTAAGGCCCATTTAACATCCAGTGTGTGTAGAGCCCTTTCTGCAACAGTTTTAATTTGCGAGAAAAAAAACGGTAATTCTACCGATTGGTTTAGATGAAAGGGTGAGATGACTTTGGGTAGGAATTTTGGGTTGGTACGGAGAACAACCTTGTTCGGGTGCATTTGGAGAAAAGGTTCTTGTATAGTAAGTGCTTGTATTTCACTGACCCTTCTAAGGGAGGTGATGGCTACAAGGAAAGCTGTTTTCCATGTGAGGAATTGCAGTTCGCATTTATGCAAGGGTTCAAAAGGCGGTCCCATTAGCCTTGTGAGCACTATATTTAAGTTCCACACAGGTGAGGGTGGCACTCTGGGGGGAATTATGCGTTTTAGGCCTTCCATAAACGCTTTAATGGCAGGCACTTTGAAAAGTGATAGGTGCTGTCTGTTTTGTAAGTAAGCAGCAATTGCTGCGAGGTGTAACCGAATAGATGTATATGCTAGGTTACATCTTTGTAGATGTAGTAAGTAGCATATGATGTGCTGTATGGATGCGTCTAGAGGGTTGATTGTGTTGTTATGGCAGTAAACAACAAATCTTTTTCACTTGGCAGCGTAGCAGGCTCTAGTGGTAGGACGTCTAGCTTCTCTGATAACATTCATACAGTCGGGGGGAAGGTTAAGGTATCCGAACTCTAGGATTTCAGGAGCCAGATCGCAAGGTTGAGCTGAGCTGGGTCCGGGTGTCTGATCTCTCCATGGTTCTGGGTTAGGAGGCATGGTGAGAGGTGTAATTTTTGGTGTGGCACTACTGAGAGTTCCAGCAACGTGGTGTACCATGGTTGTCTGGCCCATGTTGGAGCTACTAGAATGAGTGTGAGGGAGTGCTAATGGAATTAGTGGGAGAGGTGGAAAGGCGTATGCAAATTTGCCTGACCAGTTCATCCATATCGCATTGCCTTTGGACAATGGGTGTGGGTATCTGGCGGTGAAGCTTGGGTATTTTTTGTTTTTGTGGGTGGCGAATAGGTCTATTTGTGGATGCCCCCACATTTGAAAGAACGGGTGAAGAACTTGCGGGTGAAGTTCCCACTCGTGGATCTGCTGCGTCTGTCTGCTGAGCAGATCTGCCATGGTGTTCTGGACTCCTGGGACATGTTGGGCTAGGAGAAAGATTTTGTGTGGAATTGCCCATCTCCATATGCTCTGTGCTAGCTGAGAGAGCTGTGGAGAGTGTGTGCCGCCTTGTTTTTGGATGTAGTACATGGCGGTCTTGTTGTCCGTGCGGATAAGGACTGCCTTGCCTAAAATCTGTGTGTGAAAGGATTTTAGGGCTAGAAAGATTGCCAGTAGCTCCAGATGATTGATGTGGAGTAACTTTTGTTGCGGCGTCCATGTGCCCTGCACTGTGAGATGTAGTAGATGAGCTCCCCAGCCGGAGAGCGATGCGTCTGTTGTCAGGATTATTTGTGGAACCGGGTCCAGGAACGGTCGACCTCTGGAAAGATTTGTGGTGTTCCACCACTGCAGAGAGTGATGGGTGCGACCGTCTACCAACACCAGATCTGTCAGTTGCCCCTGGGCCTGGTTCCATTGGCGCGCTAAGCACTCTTGGAGTGGACGCATCTGGAGTCTTGCGTGAGGTACTATAAAAATGCAAGAGGCCATCATCCCTATCAGTTGCATAAACACTCTTGCTGGGAGGGAGTGTTGAAGTATGAATTTTTGACGACGCAAAGCTTGAATGCTTGCGATCCTTGCCGGATTGGGGTAGGCAATGGCTTTTGAGGTGTCTATGGTGGCAGCGAGGTATTGCTTTATGTGGGATGGTGTTAACTGGGACTTTTGGTGGTTCACCGTGAAGCCTAGTTGGTGCAGTAGCTGGATTGTAGTGGCGGTGTGGTGTACACATTGGTTGTAGGACGCGGCTTTTATGAGCCAGTCGTCCAGATACGGGAAGACGTGAATGTGCTGTCTTCTGAGGTGTGCCGCCACTACCGCTAGGCACTTGGTAAATACCCGTGGTGCTGTTGTGACCCCGAATGGGAGCACCTTGAACTGGTAGTGTTGCCCGTCCACTACGAATCTGAAGTACTTTCTGTGGGCATGATGTACCGGAATGTGAAAGTACGCGTCTTTCAAGTCCAGTGTGGTGAGAAAGTCGTTCTGGGAGAGGAGCGGAAGTACCTGCTGAACTGTTACCATGTGAAAATGGTCTGAATGTATGTATGTGTTTAGAGGCCGGAGATCTAAGATAGGTCGTAGAGTCTCGTCTCTTTTTGGTATCAGAAAATATAGGGAGTAGACTCCTACATTTTGCTGATCGTGGGGGACCTGTTCTATTGCGTGTTTTTGTAGGAGGGAGATCACCTCCTGTTTTAGTAACGTGGAATGTTCTTGTGACATTGGGCGTTGCCTGGGTGGAATGTTCGGGGGGGTTGATGTGAGTTCTAGGCAGTACCCTGAACGAATAATTTGGGTCACCCACTTGTCTGATGTGATGGACTCCCAGACGTGAAGGAAATTTTGTAGTCTGCCCCCGACCGGAGTGGGATGGTCTGGGGGGAGCAGGGGAAAGTCATTGGGTAGGCAGTGTGGCAGAGCAGGCAGTACTTGTTTTGCCTCTGCCTTTATTGTTATTTCCTCTATATCCGCCTCTTTGATAACCTTTTGTGAAGGTGGACTGAGGAGGGGATTTGTAAGATGTGGACGCGGTATCTGAGGAGTAGCCTCTGCCCGTGCCACGAAAGGAAGAGCGGCGAAAGGAACGTCTAGGAGGGTGTGACTGTAGGGCTCCCATAGATTTCGCCGTATCTGTATCTTTTTTCATCTTCTCGAGGGCCTCATCTATCTTTGGGCTGAATAAATGTTCCTGATCGAATGGGTGGTTTAATATAGAGGCTTGTACCTCGGGTTTAAAGCCGGACACTCTGAGCCAAGCGTGCCGACGGAGTAGGACACTGGTGTTAATGGCCCTGGAAGCTGTGTCTGCTGCGTCTAAGGCACAGCGTATAGAGGTATTAGTTATGGTCTTAACCTCTTCGATTAGTTCATTGGCCCTGTTTTTATATTTTTCTGGGAGATGGTGCATGATGGTTTCTAGCTCATCATAATGCGCCCTGTCGTATCTGGCCAATAGCGCTTGAGTGTTGGCGATACGCCATATGTTAGCTGCCTGTGACGCAGTGCGTTTTCCTGATGCGTCCAGGAGCTTTGGTTCCTTGTCAGGTGGTGGTGCTTCGCCTGACGCCTGGGATTTTGATCTCTTTCTTGCGGTGGATACCACTAGGGAATCCAGTGGCGCTGGCCCTTTGATGTAGGCAGGGTCTGTATGGGCAGCTTTGTACTTTTTTTCTATACGTGGGTTTAGGACCCTAGCCCTGACTGGGTCTTTAAAAACCTCTGGCGTATGTTTTATTACCCCTTTGAGCATAGGTAGTATAGCAGTAGACCTATGCACTGTATCAAAGGTGTCTAGGAGGAAATCTTCCTCTAATTGGTCAGTGTGTAGCTCTACCCCATGATAATGTGCCGCCCTCTGAAGTAGGTGGTGAAAACCTAGTGAGTCTTCTGGTGGTGATGGCCTGGATGGATATAGGTCATCTTGTGGGACATCTGGAATGTCTGGATTATTATAATCATCCCAGGGGTCTGGGGATCCTGTAGGGGTGGGGTCTTGTGGCACATCTGCTGGGTCGTAGTATGGGTCCCCCTGATCATCATGGTCTGGAGACGGGGTCGGAGAGCGATGAGGCAGGGGTGGAGAAGGTGGAGGGGGCAGAGGTGGAGAGGGTGGAGGAGGTGGAGGAGGCGGGGAAGGGGAGGTAGCACAGTCCTTCCTCTTTGGAGGTGGAGGTGGAGCTGGTCTGTCCAAAAGTCTCTTTTTAGAAGAAAGTGCCAAATGTCAGTTTTTGGATCCTTGGTAAGTGTCTTTTGTAAAGGATCCAGTGTAAAAAGTTCTTGCAACACTGGTTGTTCGGTCGGCGCCAACGTTTTCGGGGCCGACGGCTTCTTTGGCTTGTCTGTGCCGTGCTTTTTAGGAACCTCCGATTTTTTGTTCGGTGCCGATACAGGCCTCGGTGCGGGAGTGTCGGTGCCGAGGGCCTTATGATGTTTGGTCGGCACCGAGAGGCTAGGTTTCGACACCGATGGCTTTGGTGTGGAGCTCGGTGTCGAGGTAGAGGCCGATCTTTTCTTCGGTGCCGAAGGGTGTTTTTCGGCACCGCTGGCAGGCTGGCTCGAGCCCGAGCCGCCGGAAGGCTTACTTGGCTTCGTCACCGGGCCCGAAGGTGGGGTGTTTGAAGCAGTGTCTTTGGTCTTGCCTAGGCCCGAAGGTGAAGGCGTGACCGAAGCCTTTTTGGGTGTCGGCGCAGGTGTGGGAGGGGGTATTTTACTCACGACCCTCTGCGCCAGGGTGATGTCCTCCACATCCGAGTCGTCGGCTTCGGAAGCACTGACGAGGTCATCTTCGGTGTGCTGGTGTCCAGGAGCTTCGACGTCGTCCCCGAAGATGTCGACTGGAACGGAGGTCGAGGAGTGCACCATTTTCCTTCTGGCCCTTCGATCTCGAATAGTCTTTTTAGATCTAAAAGACTTGCAGGCGGGACAGTCTCGAGCCTCGTGTTCAGGGGGAGGCAGAGGTTGCACACCTCATGAAGATCGGTGTGGGGGAATTTGGACCCACATCGAGGGCACTTCTTAAATGGAGTTCTTTCCATCAGCCGGGGCGGGAGCCTGGAGAGGCCCGAAGGCCGCCGTCGATGACTGGAATCGAAAGTGCGTCGAAGAAGAAGATGATTGAGGAGATTAGTATCTAAACAATACCGCGGAGAGCGAGGATTTGCTTCGATCGTCGAACTGGAATGTTCGGAGCCGGAGCGCGAAGAATTACATCCGAGCCCGATGGCGGAAAAAACAATCTGAGGATGGAGCCGAAGCCCATGCGCAATACGAACCAAGGGAGGAGTCACCGACCTCGTGACTTCCAAAGACTTTCCAAGAGGAAAAACAAACTGCAAACATCTGGGCCCAACACCAGATGGCGATCTATGCAAAAGTGTGTAATCTGCAGCTCATATGCCTCGAACATGGAGTTATCGGTTTAAAGGTAAGTACTTGACTGGCAGAGTTAAGGTTCTGGGCATAGACTCAGGGGTCTCCCAGGGTCAGGTAGGTACAGTTGGTTCACCCTCAGCGGCACAAGGGCGGCCGGGTGCAGAGAGAGTTAGGCCCAATGTTATCCTATGAGAGGTTGGCGGCTGGTGACTAGCAGGCCACGCGGTTGTGGGAGCTCGGCTCCTGGTCACTTACTCAGGGCAAGTGGGGAAGTAGATAGGTGTAGAGGTTGCACTGCCAGGGCCATTTGGGCGGCTGGGTGCAGGGTGCTTTTGAGCCTTCGGGCGCTCAATTGATTTCAATGGGAAATCTCCGGTTTAGAAAAAGTCTGCAAGCTTGGGGACGAAGATTCTTCAGGTTCCACCACCACTTCGAGAGGTACGTTGGGTACTTGGAAGATAGGAAGGTACCCTGGGATTGGGCACAGGGGGCACCGGGTGCAGGGGTGCCTTTTGGTGTTGGGAAATCTTACCCTCTGTTGATCACGGTTGGGGGGCACCTGGTTCTGAGGCTGCAGGCTTCTTCAGGAATGTTGAGGGAGGTCCTTGGGTGCCGTACTCAGGGTAACAGTCGCCGTGGGGTCGTCCTCATGGTCTTTGTTCACTCCGGCACAGGCCAGGCTTGGCGAGTGCAGAGTGTGCTGGGTTCGCGGTTCCGGGCTGCTGCCAAGGATTAGAAGTAGATTTTGAGTAGAGCCTCTACTCATGGGAGTCCCAGGGGCTTACAGTCAAAAGGTAGCCAGGTCCTCCGGGGTTTGTGAGGTTGCTGGCCACAAGAGATGCCGGGTTGGAGCAGGAGCAGGTTCGAGGGTCGACAGGCCGGTAGGGCTGGGGCCAAAGCAGTTGGTGTCTTCCTCTTCTTAGCAGCTGCAGGGCAGGTCTTCTTTCTTCTAGCTCTTCTTCGGATTTTGGAATCTGGAATCTGGGGAAGGAAGGTTCAGGGTGCCCCTAAATACTAGATTTAGGGGCGTTACAGGTAGGTGAAGGGCAGGGACCAATGGGTCCCTGTCCTGGGGTGGGTACACCCCCTATCCTGCCTCTCTCCTGTGGGAGGGGGGCAGTAGCCTAGTCCTGATTGGGCAGGGCTTCCCATCTTCAAGATGGCGAGAGCCCGGAGATGTGCTTCACCTCGCCTCCCCCACCTGAGGGGTGGGGTTAGCAGGCTGGCACATCCCCTGTCCTTATTTGGGGTTTCCGGCCAAGCTTCCCGCCAGAGTGGGGGGTTGCGGTGGCCTGGGGAAGCTCACAGAGGCGGCATGCCTTTGAAGCTTCCCCCTGCCCATCCTGAGGGAGGAGATTTAGCACCTCGCCCAAGATGTGCATTGTTGCAGACCCAGGAGAGCAGGGGCTCTCCTACCCAGGGGTCCAGCAACATGTCTGCTGTGTGGCAGCCTAGGCAGCCTCAGAACAGACTTGGATTGTAGGTTAGGTTTCAGGGGGCATCTCTAAGATGCCCTCTGGGGTGCTTGGTACATTAAATCCCACACTGGCATCAGTGTGGGTTTAATGTGCTGAGAAGTTTGATACCAAACTTCTCAGTCTTCAGTGTTGCCATTATGGTGTTGTGGAGTTTGTGTTTGACGAGCTCCCAGCACCATATACTCTTAAATGGCAGCACTGCACTTACAGTGCCCAGGAATGGACCTGGGTACTGTAGGGGCACAGGGCTCCTGCTCCTGTGCCCACACCATTGGCATAGGGCACCCAGCTAGAGGGGTGGCTGATGTATGCCATGGCAGTGTAGGTGGTGGGCATGGCACACAGGGATGTGTGCCATGTCGACTCTTTGTTTTGTCTTGTACCCAGACACTCAGCCTGCAAGGGCAGTGTGTGTGTGTAAGGGTACAGGGCCTCTAAGGGTGGCACAATCAGTGCTGCAGCCTTTAGAGGCCTTCCCTGGTCACAAGGCCCTGGGTACCTAGGGTACCATTTACCAGGGGCTGACATGTGGCCAGGGTTTGCAAATTTGTGTTTTGTGTTTTAGGGAAGGAACATAGGCTCTGGGCTCCTGATTGGCAGGAGTCCAGGGCACACTCAGTCAAAGTACATTCAGCAATTCAGAAAAAAAGTGGGGGCATACCATGCAAGAAAGATGGCACTTTCTCACAGACTGGTCCTCTCCTTGCTCTAAGATTACCCCTTCAGACTGCATCGGTGGTCTTCGTAGCTCCTCAGTGTCACGGTGGCAAATGTTATCCCTGCCCCTCAGGGTACGTCTTGAAAAGTTCCTCAGTGGTGAAAAGACTAAGGAATATGACTTTCTGGGACATAGATGATGCAAACCTCATGACAGTCTGTTTTAGTCTTCTTTCTTCCACAGGGTAATTATTTTTATCTGACTAAATACTTTAATTTTCTTTCAGGAAAAAACAGAAAAAGCCAAGGAGATACCAAAATTGTCAAGTGAAGTCATTGTTACAAACATTCTGCGAATTTGGTGGAAAAAAAGCCAGAATTGGTCGAGCTCAGTGCTCCAGAATTCTGTCACCAGGCGCCAGAAAAAAGAAAGGAAGCAACAACTACCTGCTGAGCATGATGGGCTACGGGTGGTCTCTAGGATCGTAAAGGCACAGTCCCTATTTAACTCATATAATGACAGCCTACACTGTCCTGTTTTCCTTCATATCTATACTCTATCAAAAATGGGTTTGTGAAAGACATTTATGCTGTTTTACTAAAAACATCATGAAATGTATATATGTGTGTGTGTGTATATATATATATATATATATATATATATACACACACACACACACACACACACACACACATATATAAATAATTCTACTGACCCCTTATTCAGTGCAAGATGAAGAATTGGGCTATTGTAGCCTGCTACTATAGGCTTAATAATCTTTTTCCTTCTTAAGTGACTCTGTAGGCCTTCCAGAAGAAAGGCGAGAATCTACACTTAAGAAGATAGATTGTGGAAAGGTGCACGGGGGTTCCCGCACGTGGGCGGGACTCTTCAGTGCTTATGACTATCAATGGAGATCCCCTATGACAGAAAGTAGAGTATCAGAGTGTTTCCTGTATGGTAGGGCAGAAATTGTTGTCTTTGTGCCCTATGCTTCTAGTTCAAGCTGAAGTGTGCAGGCCAAGTTACCATGGCATTGCTACGATAAGAGGCAGTGCAATAGCAGGGAGCTGCAGTTTGTCTCATGCTTAGTTCAACGGCAACGTGAGGGATAGTCCAGGGCCTCTCTGAACTCTCATTTAATTGTTTTTAGTTGCCACAGGAAATAAATGTAAACATAAATAACATAGTTCATGACATCATAAACAAAGGCACTGCAAATGAACTGCAAGACACCACACAAACAGAAAAACACATTCCACTCATATCATTAAGGCCAGATAAGCTGTATTTACACATCTTTGTTGGCTATACATCCCGCTCCTTTCCATTTTAGTGCTTTAAATTGCAGTAATGTGTAATTAGGGCTATACAAATGCCCGTAAGAAAACAAAATTAGTAATCGTCCACAAAGAGATTCTTTGTCCTAGTAAGGAAGGTGCCTTAGACACAGCCCATCTTGAAAAAGTGCACTACATTACAATAGTTTCAGGAAATGCTTGTGTTAATCCACAGCAATGTGAGCCCTATCATTATAACTGTGAGTGGATTACAATATACTGACTGAGTGGTTTTACAAGAAGCAGAGACCCCGCTATCCTGATGACTGATGCCTTTATAAGGCTAATCATTTTGTTTCCCGGGTTTACCAATAGCTGATGGTGTATAGTTTTTCACTCATTTTAACACACAAGTTAAAATTGAGTATTTCATCTATAAACTCTGCAATGACGTTCGCTTCAAATTAAAAAAACTATAAAAATTCAAACAAATGCACACACTAAAAGCAGAAACTATACTGTCAATTCAAAATGAATTGATGTATTTGCCACACCAAACAACTCCCATGCACCAAAACATTACCTCAGACATGATGGACCTGTGACCACAACAGGCTGCTCCCTGTGCCAAAAACGATAAGATAGCTGTGTGTAACCAGTGCCTCTGTAAAACTAACAAACGTACTTACTTCCAAATTACTGCTTTCTTAATACCACCCAGTTATTGCACGCATGTTTCTCTTGGTCACTTTTCTCTCTGGTTTCTTGTCTCTCTCGCAAACTCCTGTTACTCAATCAACTATTATATTCTGTTTTCAAGGGCTGTGAGGTGTAGCTGTACTAAGGAGGCGATTTATATGTTGGCGCTATGTATACTCCGTTGCAACAATGATGAAATATAGATACCACCAACATGAAGGTCCGCACGCCCGATTTAAATGTGGGCGGACCTTGAGTTCCGCCACGCAGAGACTACAGTCTCTGCCGTGGTAAAATTTCTCTGATGGCCCTGGGGAGAAAGGACAGTCAGAGAAATGGTTACATCTTCCCATCCCAATTTTATTTACTGTTTTTTTTCTGCAAGGTAAAGCCTGGCGGTAAGGAACAGTAAAATCATTATAACGCTCTCTCCGCCATGGGAAAAGAGTCCCGGGGCGCGGGGAGCTTATATTTTTTCTTTACAATAAGAACATTCTGATGTAGCCCTGTAGCAAAGAGTTAAATGCATTCACAAGTGGTTCCTGCCATTGCTTTTACAGATGACACCTGCTTGTCGGTCATTTATAAAGTAGGCAGACGGTCTCTCTATCACGGGGACAAAGTTATTTACTCCGTCCCCATGGCCGAATGGCAGGCCGTCTACCTTTATGTATATCAGGGCCTAAGTTTCTTACACTCAAAGTGAGCCCTGCATAAACCCTACACTTGGTGAATTGCTCACAATAAGTTTTTGTTGCTTCTTAAATGAAGTTAATTCTAAAGACCTTAGCTGCTTAAGAGGGAAAAAGAGTACCGGACACAGTAGCATTCAACACTATCTGATTGTGCCGTTTCCCCCTAAAAATCATCAGGTCAGTTCCAACTGAGCAAAATTCGAATTAGTTTGTAATCTGGCTGTTGATACAAATGATATACTAAATAAAACAACGGACTGGGTCCAATTCTCAGGTCAGAAATCTCATCTGAACTTCCATCCTAAAACCCTCTAGACTAGTCCCTTGGAACGCTTTATAATTCCCAAGTCACTCTGGGGAGCCTAGGGATTTTTATGCCCCTCACACATCATGTAAGCACAACATACAGCCTACTGCCAGGGGATCTACCAGTTGTTTAAGGCCCTCAACCCGAGTCCACCGAGAACCTATAATGAGGGTGAGGGCCTTTATCATCCGGCATAGCCACTGGTACAAGGGCTATAAGACTGCTAGAACATTACACTCACTGAGGGTAGAATGTTCTAAATGTAACAGAGAGAAACACAAAGACACATTTCATAATGTTAGTTTCAAGTCTATACCGGCCATTATTGGCCCTGAGCCACTCCTTTGTCTCAACATTCCAATGCACTTTGTGTTACCATGCAAGATCTTTGTCTACTTTTATATTTTTAGGGTGTACATAGATCTGAGTACTGCAATATGAGCACTGCTGAACTATGAAATCCTAGTTTTACAATGCAGACCTCTGACATATAGATGAACCGCTGGCCAAATACACTCTGGTGTACTACAGCAGAAGGCGGAACCTGGAAGGAAGCCTGTTGCTTATTACCTGCACTTGTTATCTGTCCCACAGGGCACACGGCTCAGGTTTGCAGCAGATGTCACCCGTTGAACAATGGCGTGGTCACTCTGACACTTGGCTGGCAGCGTCACCTTCTCTGTGATCTCATTCATTCCAGTGAGTTTCCCTGTGGTAGGCAGAAAGAAATCAGAATAAATTTTTACACAAATAACTGTTCATATGTACAAATTATAAATGTTTATATTATTCTGGAGAATGTGGAGAAGCTAGATGGTGAAAAGCCAGCAAACTAGGCAGTAAACTGTGTGCATTGGAATTTTTTTAAATCAGAATACACAGAAGGGACAACATGTTGAAAATCACTTTCGTGTTGTTATTTTCCATGGCTGGTAGTCAAAGAACTGCAGGTCCCTGAAACACCCTGCCATTATCAGGATAGTGGAGGAGTCCTATTAGTTACCCTGTATATACACCTACTCTCTTCCAGGTGCTACCACACAGACCTAGGGCACACGCTCAGAGATTTTGACACAGAGGCAGTAAAAACTTTGTTCTGATTAACTGTAGGAAAGCCATCTTTTTGCTTTGATCACTGAATTTGATCTTTGTATTTTGAACAACTTGTATTTTAACAGGAAGCAGGGCCTGCTAAGCATCTCTAAATTGCATGGGCCTGCGCTTTCCTAAAACGTTACAAAATATGACCTTTTGCTGATTCAGTTATAATGTACACACACGTAGCAAATGCAGCACAAAGTTTACATTCCAGGTGAAAATTTGCAAAAGAAGTTCTTGCCACTTATATCTGGTACAAAACTGCAACATGGGCTTAACATCAGCCATATGACCGGACAGGTCAAATCTGTGTTTGAGAAGAAAAAATCAAAGCATTTTGCAATTATAATGCAAGACTTAACCACTCTTGAACATCAGCTACAAATGTGGATTTAAAATGTATGCAGAGCTGCTTAAACCCCAGTTCACGCTGAGATAATCCGTGCTGAGCACAAACTTCTATTTGCCCCTAGCATGGTGTTAAAACCTGGGTGTAAATTGCATACACCTGGAGTTTTTATCTGATCAATTTCAAATAGACAAACCTGCTGCACCTTCTAATGATAACTAACCAAGCTCTAGTAGCAGGTCAATCCCATTTCTAACGTGTAAAAGAGATTTGGGAGCAGTTAAGGAATGCCTAATTAGTATTTACTATGCGCCCTGTTTGCGGTAGAAAGAAGGCAGCTCAATTTCTGGCCAATATCTGATTTTTAGAGTGCCTTAGAGTGTGGATCTGAACAGAAGAGGTTGTATCTAAAAAAGGAAACATGAGCTCAGAAGCCATGCTTTATGCATTCTGCAGTGTAAAGGTTCCCATTTTAGCTAAATACTAATTTTCTCTAACGTGTGTTATGAAATGGATACAAAGTACATTTTCTCATTGTGTGGATAAATAAGTATAAAAAAATCAAGATATATTGGATTTTTATTACATACACTGCTAAATGACTTTTGTAAATTTGTCAAATAACATCTTAACCAAGACCCCACAAGCTGGCTTTGAGGTGGCGGTGGTTGATCTCGCTCTCGGTCGATCTCCAAAAAGCCTTTGAAGCCCTCCGGTTGCGATATATGCATGCAATGATGCCCTGCATGTACTTGCGACCGAAGTGGGACAAGTGAAAAAGACATCTATATGCTGGGGCATGGGCCAGGGTTAAACTAGGGCAGAACATATCGGAGGCCTTTAAGGTATGAACCTCTGTCACCACTGCTGTTCGCTCTGACCAATGAGCAGTTTGTGGACATTACTGCCAGGAGGGCCGGGGAGAGGGATCTCCTTAATGATAATGATAGTGTTGCTGCGGGTGTTCTACTTGTTCGCCAATCTTTCCCATCTGGTTACTCGGACCCTGGTTTCCGTTACTAGATACGCCAGTGAGGGACTTAATCTCGGATGGAAGTAGACGCTGGGTCTCCCAGCGGATCATGCAGCACACATCTAGAGAGGGTGGTCTTGGAGTCCATGTACCGAATGACGTCCCAATTTCAGTGGCTAAACCACTGGCTGGTGGGACACCAGATGGAGGAGCTGGGGGCTAGGCACTCCAGAGATGCGAGGGTGTCCAAGTGGCTCTCTTATTGCAGCTGCAACCCTACCTGGATCGTCCACCTAAGCAGCTCAACATAGCGTTGTACTCCAAGAGGAAATTTCTCAAATTAGCCCAGCAGATCCCTCTATGCTCCGGCAATCCCTCTGATAAGCCTCCCTTCAGGGAGAGGCGGTCACTTAACAGTGCATGCGTTTCGGCATGGATGGAGGTGGATCTACTCACGGTAGGAGACTGCTAAGAGCAGGGGAAGCTGGAAACTCTTGAAACATTCATCGCAGAAGGAAGTTTACCCAACTCGCAGCTGCTGATAAATGCAGCAGTGGTGCATACACTACAGGCACTTTGGAACACAGGAAACAGGGAACCACCAACACATGAGGTGTTACAGATCCTTTTCACCTTTGGGCATGGCCGTAAACAGGTCTCCTGGTTTAACAAATCAGCACTCCACATGACTCACACACCTTAGACGTAGGTGGGCTGAGGGCATTGGTCGTGTAATGCGTGATAAGAACTGGGAGAAGGTACTGGAGCACAAGGTGTTATGAACACTCATTCCAATAATTTACATATGTTCTATCTTATGGCCCACAAAGTCAACAGAATACATCGGATGGGAGATGAGACGTGTCCCAGATGCCTGATGGCAGATGTCGGCTCTTTACATATGACTTGGACCAGCCCCCAGCTGGCACAATTCTGGCAGGCAAAAGTGGTGGATCTGGAGCATAATCAATCAATCAATCAAGAAATTTGTATAGTGCGCTACTCACCTGGGGGGTCTCAAGGCGCTGGGGGGGTTGGAGGGGGGGGGGGGTTTCCGCTACTGCTCGATCAGCCAGGTCTTGAGTTGTTTCCTGAAGGCGAGGTGGTCTTGGGTGATCCGGAGGTGGATGGGGAGGGAATTCCAGGTCTTGGCTGCCAGGTAGGAGAAGGATCTTCCTCCCATGGTGGCTCTTCGGATGCGTGGGACGGCGGCGAGGGCGTGGCTGGTCGATCGTAGTTGGCGGGTGGGAGTGTAGAAGGTCAGGCGGTTGTTGAGGTACCTGGGGCCCAGGTCGTGGAGGGCTTTGTGTGCGTAGGTGAGGAGGCGGAACGTGATTCTTTTGCTGACGGGGAGCCAGTGCAGGTCTTTCAGGTGTCCGGAGATGTGGCTATGGCGGGGGATGTCCAGGATAAGTCGTGCGGAGGCGTTCTGAATGCGTTGGAGTTTTTTTTGCAGTTTGGCTGTGGTTCCGGTGTAGAGGGTGTTTCCGTAGTCCAGTCGGCTGGTGACAAGTGCCTGGGTGACCGTCTTCCTGGTTTCGGTGGGGATCCATCGGAAGATCTTATGGAGCATGCGAAGGATGTTGAAACATGAAGACGAGACGGCGTTGACTTGTCTGGTCACTGACAGGGAGGAGTCCAGGATGAAGCCCAGGTTGCGTGCGTGGTCCGTTGGTTTGGGTGCGCTGCCTAGGACCGGGGGCCACCAGGAGTCGTCCCAGGCAGATGGTGATGATCCGAGGATGAGGACTTCCGTCTTGTCTGAGTTCAGTTTCAGGGGGCTGTTCTTCATCCACTCGGCTACTTTTCTCATCCCTTCGTGTAGGTTGGTTCTGGTGGTGGCAGGGTCGTTGGTGAGGGAGAGGATCAGCTGGGTGTCGTCGGCGTAGGAGATGATATTGAGGCTGTGTTGGCGCGCGATGGCTGCGAGGGGGCTCATGTACACGTTGAAGAGGGTGGGGCTGAGTGATGATCCTTGTGGTACGCCGCAGATGACTTCGGTGGCCTCAGATCTGAATGGGGGAGGCGGACTCTCTGGGTTCTTCCGGCGAGGAACGAGATGATCCACTCCAGTGCCTTCTCTTGGATTCCGACGTTGCTGAGGCGTTGTACTAGGGTGCGGTGGCAGACAGTATCGAACGCTGCGGAGAGGTCCAGGAGGATGAGGGCCGCTGTTTCCCCGTTGTCGAGCAGGGTTCGGATGTCGTCGGTGGCTGCGATGAGGACGGTCTCGGTGCTGTGATTGGCTCGGAAGCCGGACTGTGAGTGGTCGAGGGATCCGTTGGTCTCGAGGAAGGCGGCCAGCTGTCTGTTGATGGTCTTCTCGATGACTTTGGCAGGAAACGGGAGGAGCGAGATGGGGCGGTAGTTCTTGAGGTCGGTGGGGTCTGCTGATGGTTTCTTCAGGAGGGCGCTGAGTTCGGCGTGTTTCCAGCTCTCCGGGAAGGTGGCGGTGTTGAAGCAGCAGTTGATGATGTCCCGGAGATGGGGCGCGATGACGGAGTCGGCCTTGTTGAAGACGTGGTGAGGGCATGGGTCGGTTGGCGATCAGGAGTGGATTGTGTTCATCGTGCGGATGGTGTCTTCGGTGTTGACTGGGGTCCAGTCGCGGAGGGTGGTGGTGGGGGGCGTTGGTTCAGTGGTGGGGTGCGTGGTCTGTTCGCCGAAGCTGTTGTGTATGTCTGCGATCTTGCTGTGGAAGAACGTGGCGAGTGAGTCGCAGAGGTCTTGTGAGGGAGTGATGTCGTCGTTTCCGGCGCTGGGGTTGGAGAGCTCTTTGACGATACTGAAGAGCTCCTTGCTGTTGTGTGCGTTGTTGTCTAGTCGTTCCTTGAATGCTGTCTTCTTGGTGGTGTGGATCAGCTGGTGGTGTTTGCGGGTGGCGTGCTTGAGGGCGGTCATGTTGGCTGTGGTCGGGTTCTTTCGCCAGGCTTTCTCGAGGGTGCGGCAGTTCTTCTTGGAGTTCTTGAGGTCGCCGTTGAACCACGGGGCTTTCTTGCTTCCGGGCCTGCTGGGATGGGTTTTCAGGGGTGCAGTGTCCTGGCCTCATGCGGATGGAGGTTTGTCTACTCGGTCTTTTTCCTATTCCAGGGAGGGCACGGGTGACGGTAAAATTTCTGGGCTTGGCTCTTGCTAAGAGGGCAATTGCTATGCACTGAAGGCCATCGGACTGGCTCCCTCATTGCAGATGGAGGAGGGAAGTGAAACACTGGGCACAAGCAGAGGAGTTAGACCTCCAGGAAGAGGCCTGCGCACCCGCCCGATAGCAACAGCCCTTATAACTTTTCTGTGGTTACCGAATGCTGACCTACCCCTTCCTGATTGTTTTGTGAAAAACCACGATACACTATAGCCGCCGATGCTTGAATGCTGCTGCTGCCCTGGATATCGATTCATATGGGGAGTTCTTCTTGTTGAACCAGAGCTGGAAACGATCTGCTCAGCAAATGTTATTGTTACAGTTCCCTTTTTAGGTCTCGCCTGACCCAGCGCATGCGCTGGTCTGGAGAGAAATTTTGTGGGGGCTCCAAAAAGTGCTACTAGGCTAGCCTAGACCTACAGTGCATGCGCGCGGGCGCGCGCGTCGCGCTTTACCGCGATTACTTTCATTTTCGCGGCCGCTTTGATGTTTGATCGCAATCACTTTCGCGGCCGCTTTGATGTTCTCCGTGAGGCTTCAATAGATTGCAGCAGTTAAAACAAGCATTGGCATAGCCAATAGGTCTCGCTTTTGGGACCTTATAAGTGTTTAGTTATGCAACTGTTGCATGGTTAAACACTTATAAGTCCCAAAGGCGAGACCTATTGGCTATGCCAAAGCTTTTTTTTCTTGCTCCTATGACATGCCTGCAGTTGCGCGCTGCACTCACTGCTCGGTCAGTGAGGTGTAAAAATATAACGTTACAACAAACAATTGATGGACGGAATGCTGACAATGCAAACATTCTCCCCCAGTCAAGAGATCTGGGCTAAATCCATCGTTCTTTTGCCCACTACACCACCCCAGTTTAGACATGGCCATATGCAAATCAGTCTTGACCCTGTGCCTCATGGGAACAGTTCAGCCCGAACTGGTCCTAGGATGCTTGATTCCGGTCCAGGGAAGACATGGCTTGGCAGTTCGGGCTGGACTGTTCCCATGAGGCACAGGGTCAAGACTGATTTGCATATGGCCATGTCTAAACTGGGGTGGTGTAGTGGGCAAAAGAACGATGGATTTAACCCAGATCTCTTGACTGGGGGAGAATGTCTGCATTGTCAACATTCCGTCCATCAATTGTTTGTTGTAACGCTTTTCGCCCTAAGTGGGATGGGTATTCCCAGACGTGGGACCCGTGCTCACTACGCCACTGGAGTCAAGCTATCCTGGCTGATGACGGCTGATAGCCAGAAACCGGTCCTAGGATGCTTGATTCCGGTCCAGGGAAGACATGGCTTGGCAGTTCGGGCTGGACTGTTCCCATGAGGCACAGGGTCAAGACTGATTTGCATATGGCCATGTCTAAACTGGGGTGGTGTAGTGGGCAAAAGAACGATGGATTTAACCCAGATCTCTTGACTGGGGGAGAATGTCTGCATTGTCAGCATTCCGTCCATCAATTGTTTGTTGTAACGCTTTTCGCCCTAAGTGGGATGGGTATTCCCAGACGTGGGACCCGTGCTCACTACGCCACTGGAGTCAAGCTATCCTGGCTGATGACGGCTGATAGCCAGAAACCGGTCCTAGGATGCTTGATTCCGGTCCAGGGAAGACATGGCTTGGCAGTTCGGGCTGGACTGTTCCCATGAGGCACAGGGTCAAGACTGATTTGCATATGGCCATGTCTAAACTGGGGTGGTGTAGTGGGCAAAAGAACGATGGATTTAACCCAGATCTCTTGACTGGGGGAGAATGTCTGCATTGTCAGAATTCCGTCCATCAATTGTTTGTTGTAACGCTTTTCGCCCTAAGTGGGATGAGTATTCCCAGACGTGGGACCCGTGCTCACTACGCCACTGGAGTCAAGCTATCCTGGCTGATGACGGCGGATAGCCAGAAACCGGTCCTAGGATGCTTGATTCCGGTCCAGGGAAGACATGGCTTGGCAGTTCAGGCTGGACTGTTCCCATGAGGCACAGGGTCAAGACTGATTTGCATATGGCCATGTCTAAACTGGGGTGGTGTAGTGGGCAAAAGAACGATGGATTTAACCCAGATCTCTTGACTGGGGGAGAATGTCTGCATTGTCAGCATTCCGTCCATCAATTGTTTGTTGTAACGCTTTTCGCCCTAAGTGGGATGGGTATTCCCAGACGTGGGACCCATGCTCACTACGCCACTGGAGTCAAGCTATCCTGGCTGATGACGGCTGATAGCCAGAAACCGGTCCTAGGATGCTTGATTGCGGTCCAGGGAAGACATGGCTTGGCAGTTCGGGCTGGACTGTTCCCATGAGGCACAGGGTCAAGACTGATTTGCATATGGCCATGTCTAAACTGGGGTGGTGTAGTGGGCAAAAGAACGATGGATTTAACCCAGATCTCTTGACTGGGGGAGAATGTCTGCATTGTCAGCATTCCGTCCATCAATTGTTTGTTGTAACGTAAAAATATAACGGCAGGAATATAATACAAATATTTAAATGCGTTTTTAAAAAAATGAATTTCCAATGGGCTTTAATCGTTTCCCATTCTCCTCTGTTTCCCAGGCTTCTTTATTTGATTGCCAGGTTTGGCTGGTACGTCCCACTAACCCCCTGTCCCTTCGCTGCTTGAGCTGTGCCATGATGCTTATTTTTATGTCCTTTCTCTGTGTACATATTTGGACACACCCCTGCAGATCTCTTCTTTTGCTTCTCTCTCCTTTCGGCTAGACTAGAGCGTCTACGGCCTTCCTGCTTTCACTTCCGGCGCAACAGCCGTTCTATAAGCTTAGATAAGAGTACCGTAAACATTGGTCATTGTGTATGTTGGAGTGTACACAGCCAGCATGCAAGCTTGAGAATCAAACTCCAGAGCCTGCTGATGCTGCTGCATAACTTTGGGCCACTTGCCAGTCACGTCAAATGGTATGATTTATATTTTATTGATGAATCTGATAGCATAGGGTGGGATGGGCATTTAACTGGCATAACAGTGGTGCAACATAAAAAATACATACAATTTGTCCGCTGAAACCCTTATGAGCACAAAACCCACCGCTGCTCCAAATCAACAAAAGCAACCGGGCTACATTTTCAATTTCACAGATTGTGGACATGAGGTCTTCACAAAGCTCCACCGGGGGAATCCGAATTCTATCTGCCCTTTTAAAGTGGCCAGAGCAGTCTCCTTCATAAGGACGGCGCTTCCCCTGCCCTAAGCTGCCGTGTTACAAATCACTGTCATAGGGAGTGTTAGTTGCATTATTTTATGTTCGCAAACCAGTGCTGCAGTTACCAGAACGAAGTGACATAAAGTGCCCTCTGGTCGCAACACAAAGGGACGTCTTATCGACAACGAAATAAATAAATAGCCGGCAGTATTTAGGTATGTATTTCAACAAAAACAAACTTTCAGATCGCATTCAGTTTGCCAATGGTGCGTTACTTGCAATGCATTATTCACCGTCTTATAGGCATTTTGCGGTTTCACTTGCATTTTTACTAACGCCTGTTCTGCTTTTTTGTTTTTGTTTTTACAAATAAACCTTTATGTCTTCATAAATAATACTTATAAGAATAGCAGCATAATCATAATGTCTCTAAATCATGTAGCAATCCACTCATTCTGAAACATAAGTGAAAATGTGTTAAAATAAAAACATCCCGTTTCCCAAGGATAAAAAACAAAGGTCGCCATTAATCACAGAATGCAGGATAATTTTCGCAGCACAGAACTTGTGCAGAAATTAAAAAGTTTCTTCACCCTGATGGCAAAGCGGACTATGAGCTTCCAAGTTTTGACAATTAAACGTTAGTATTTCCTTTACTAATGTTCTTATAACCAATATTGCCAAAAATGCCCTGTTTTCGAATTCCTAGCCCATTGCTAATCATTTTGACATACCTTCCAGTAACTATCACGTTAGACAAGTATTTGCAATTCAATAGGTCTGGCATTATGTATTTTAAAAACATTGTACGTGGTGCGTAAACACAAGCTTTGTACTTACAGTCATTGCTTACGACAAGCAAGGCTGGCAGTAACTGGGCCTCTTTGACTGCAAGCCTTGCTTCTCGTAAGCAAGGACTATAAGTACAAAATGCTTGTTTACGCACCGCTTGCAGGGTTTCAAAACACATACATAAAAGGCATTGTCATTTACAATGCCAATAGCTCAAAATCTGGCAAATGCGAGACCTATTGCATTGCAAGCTTGTTTACATTTGATTATATGGTACTTCATGATGTGACATCCTGCAAACACTGGTGTTGCGAAAGTGAACAAATGTGCATAACTTCATGAAAACAAATACTAACTCTTTAAAAACCAATAAAAAGATTATAAAATAGATAAATGTCTGGAGACCTAGCGAGTACCAGGGATGAAATTATCAAAAACTTATTGTCAAAGCGAGATGTAGACATTTTTCATCACTTGAGGACTGTGGCATGATGGTAAGCTTACCTGGCAAAGACAGGACATCAACAGCTAAATTTTACTTATTCCCTGCTAAGACACTATGAACACAAAGTTAAGACATGTCACAGGCCACACAAAAAGAGGTTTCTAGCCTAATTGAACCATTCTCAGCCACAGCTTTTTTGCCTCGCCCCGCCTATTTCTGACCTCCGAAAACCCTTCTAAGAGCAAAGATAAAATGCTTGACTGAAATGACTCCTGAAACTCTGCCTATCGTTCCATTACCACTTGGCCACTGACTGAGGGTGCCCATGTCCCTGTCACTGGAACCCCAATACTTTACATTGACATTTCAGTTCCTATTGGATGAAAGTTTCATTAGTTTTAATAACTTATCTTAGTATGATTTGATCATTAACATGCTCTTTTAACCTAAAAGAGTTTGAGGATTTTAAATTGTTAAATGAGGACAGAACTACCCAGAACGGCCTGATTTTTGGAACATACATAAGAAATCATTGAGTTGTGCGGCAATGTGTCATAATTTTGTTGGGTTGCTCCTTTCAACCTTCTATGGTCTCGCTTTTATTACCCTCAAGACTCATCTACTTATAAAATGATTCTGGCCAAAGTATTTGCACTCTGAGAGTCCGCAGCGGCAACCGCGGCTCCTCCGCTATGGCGGAGGAGAGTCGCCCCCACTGCTAACAGCCAGGCAACTAAGGGAAACATGAAAAGTAAAATGATAATAAAACCATTTTATTTTTCTTTCCGCTAAAGGCAGCCAAGTCTAGGTGGGGCCATGATGAGACCGGGGGGTGGGGGGGAAGTAGGGGAGGGAAGAGTAGTGCACACTAAGTGCGCATGACGGTTTGGCCGCCTGTCTAACGCAGGCCAAACTGTCATGCGCACTTTCATCTCTCTCCGCCCGAGCTGTGTTGTACAGCCGTGTGGAGTAGACTCCTAGGACCTGAGCGAAGGTCGAACAAGCCAATCACGGCGCTGCTCTCATGCTGTATTACCAGTGTGAAAGCAGCGTCTTGATTGGCATCACGCAGCCGGCACAGTGTGCAGGGACCGGAGCAGAAGACCCCCGAGACAACAGCAGGTGTTTTTTATTGTTGTATTATTTACATTAGGGCTGCCAGCACAGTCCCAGAATCCAGGGAAAAAAACGGAAAACTTTGCTCATCACTTAGGACCCAGACAGGTCAGCAAATTACCCCCTGCTCATCAGCATCAGTATATCCTCCCAGGTGAGATGTGATCTCAAGTACACTTAGCTTAACAAGAACATATTTGATGACAAGATTACTCTGCTGCTGACTATTCTCAGCACAGGGACCAGCTTCACACGTATTTATGATCAGATCTGCAAACAATTATTTGTTTGAGTCGACAATTTAAGCTTGATCTAACACTTATAAGGCCTTTTTATCTTTCACTTACCAGTCAGATTTTACCCATCTGCAGGCAAATGTCTCTAGTGAACCATATCAAAAACATACAGTGGGCCTAAAGCAAGCCCACTGCTTGTCATTAGTTGCCTTTATTGTCACTCTTATTGCTTCTTATTACATGGGCTTCTTCTTCTTGTGTGTCCCCCTCTCTTGGTGCATAGCCTGTTCATCATCCTTTTGATTGCCTGACTTGTATTTTTCCACTGCTCACATTTAGGTAACTATTTTTTATATACATTAAGCACTCCACGAGAGTACATGTGTTTTCTTTCTCTCTCTTGTGCTGCTTCCCCCCCTTGTTTCAAATACCCATCCCCTCATCCCATTGCTACACCTACACACCGTAGTCTGTTTTCCATTGCCTCCCTATCCCACGCTATCCTTAAGAGTCATTGTCAGAGACAATAACTCTGCTATACGAGAGCTGTTGGCTTTGACAATGTATGTTAACCATGTTGTACACCAGTGTGGCTGTCGTTCATCATTTTAGTGGCATGGAGTGGGTTAGCGAGTGGTAGATTAGGGTAGGGTGTAATGAGTTGGATTGGAGCATAGTGGAAAGGGGTAAATTGGAGTATAGTGAATTGGGGTAGGGTGTGGTAGATTTTACTGGGGTAGATTGAGGTAGAGTGAGGTAGACTGGAGTGGGGTAGATTGTAGGAATAGAGTAGGGTAGATTGGAGTTCAGTGGGGTAGATTAGGGTGGAGAGGAGCAGGGTAGATTGGAGTGGAGCCGGGTAGATTGGAGTGGAGTGGGGTGGGGTAGATTGGACTAGAGTGGGGTAGATAGAAGTGGGATAGATTTGAGTGGGGTAGATTGGGTGGAGTGGGGTAGAGAGAAATGGGGTAGAGTGGTGTGAGGTAGGGTTGAGAGGGGTAGATTGTGGTACATTGGTGTAGATTGGAGAGCAGTGGGGTAGATTGGAGTGGAGTAGATTGGGGTAGATTAGAGTGGGGCAGACTGTAGTGGGATAGATTGTGGTGGAGGAGGGTGGAGTGGGGTAGATTTGAGCGAAGTTTGATGTATTGGAGTGGGGTAGATTTGAGTGAAGTAGAGTAGATTGGGGTGGAGTGTGGTAGATTGGAGTGGGATAGATTGTGGAAGATTGGAGTGGGGTAGATTGGGGTAGAGTGGAATAGGAAAGACTGGAGTGGGGATTGGAGTGGATTGGGTTGATTGGGGAAGGGTAGAATGAGTAGAGTGGGGTAGAGTGGAGTGTGGTAGACTGGAGTGGAATAGATTGGAGAGGGGTAGATTGTAAAGGAGTGAGGTAGATTAGGGTGGAATGGAGTGGGGTAGATGGGGTGGATTAGAGTAGGGTAGACTAAAATGGAGGGGAGTAAATTGGGGTGGAGTGGGGTAGACTTGAGTGGGATATACTGGAGTGGAATAGGGTGGGATATACTGGAGTGGAATAGGCTGAAGTAGATTAGAGGGGAGTGGGGTAGACTGGATCATAGTGGAGTAAATTGGGGTAGATTGGAATGGGATGAGTTGGAGTGGAGTGTGGTAGATTGAAGTGGAGTGGTATAGACTGGATCAGGGTGGGGGATTTGGGTGGATTGGGGTAAATTGGTTTAGACTGGATTGGAGTGGGGTAGAATGAAGTAGAGTGGGGTAGACTGGAGTGAGGTAGATTGGATGGAGTAGATTGAGGTAGCTTGGAGTGGAGTAGATTGGGGTAGATTGTTGTAAAGTAGTAAAGTAGAGTGGGGCAGATTGGAGTTGACTGGAGTGGATTGGGGTAGACTGGAGAAGAGTGTGACATATTGGGGTAGAGTAGAGTGGGCTAAGTGGTTTGGAGTGAAAGGTGAAGAGTGGTGGGGTATAGAGTGGATGAGCGTAGAGTAGAGTGGCATGTTGTGGAGTGGGTGGTATAGAGTTCAGTGGCGTGTCGTAGAGTGTCTTAGAGTGGAGTGATGTAGTAGAGTGCAGTGATATAGTAGAGTGCAGTGTCGTACAGTGGAGTGCTGTAAAGTGGAGTGGCGTAGTGTGGAGTATGCAGTGCGTGGTAGTGCACTGCCATTACAGATAACACATTTCCAATTGAAATGACCATTACATTTGCATAGCCATACAGTTTTACTGTGTAGAGATGATAATGTGTTGAAATGTCATCACCGAATGTATTGATGTGTTTTGATCATATTCAAATATTTGTTTCCACCACACTTCAAAATTACAAAAAATGTGCTTCATTTGTACTTGTAATTCTGATATATTCTGAAATATCAGCACAGTTCCTTTTTTTTCCTTTTTTTTTTTTTTTTGGGTTTGCCTTACTCTCCCCCAATCCCAATGTATCCCCCACCCCCACCCAGGTGAACTCTTCTTATTGAACTCAGCTCCTTTGTGCCCTAAGCAGGAAGGGAATAGAAACACCCCTTTCTTGATGAGGTAAGTACGCCTTGGCCAACTGCCTACCCCTTGATACACCCTGCTCAGTATTTGCATTACCTAGTCCAACAAGAACTATCAGCCCACCCTTGGGTGCTTATTCATGAAATGTTTCCATTCCAGCCCACCGTGCAGTTACCCACTCCAGGAATGTACCTTTCTCAAGACACTTAGTTCACTCTTGAGTCCCCAATTTAGGCTTATGTCTTGCCTTCCTCAAATGTCTTGTTCTCACCCAGCATTCTTTCTTCGTGTGGATAGGCGAGGGCCCCTCTTTGTGGTTGAGACCCAAGGCCTTCCTGTGGAGTGCTTATTGTGATTGTTCTGAAGTTGACCAGGAACATAGTGCAAATGGTTTAGTCCATCTATATTTGATTTGGCCCCTTCTCAGCTATTTAGTGATCAGGATCATGGCTCTATTTTCAAGGTGCTGGGGGATAGATCCTTTTAGAGCACCACCTCACTGTCTTTGATGGAGACTGTATCAGAGTTCTATGCTTCCATAACAATCTTATCTTTGAAAGGCGTAGAGCCAAGCTTCACTAAAACATCCCTTGGTTGCATCTTGATGTTTCTTTAAGAGAGTTCCCTCAATGTGCTTTCACTTTGTGGGTGTTTCTTGCTCTTCTTGAAGGATTGCCCTGAAGAAGTCTGCACAGAAATCTTCACTATTTGATCTCTCTGCTGTTTCCTTTTCATTGCAAATTCTAATGTTGCTTCTGTTCTTACCTCACATTTTTCTTCAAGTCTTTCAGTTCCTTTTCAGACAAGCATGAGATAGAATCAAATCCATATTACTTTCCAGTTCTCTATAATGAGGTTAATGGGCATCCAGACTTGTTGAAAAATTGTAACACGGTAAAAGTTCACTTCATTATCGACTGAGAGATCGAAATTGCCTTTGTGGAATTTCTTTTGTTTTTAAAATTTAATTTTAATTTTTCTAGTACAGCACAACATATCAACAATGGCATACAGTTTTACAGCAAATAAGCAGAGACTAAGAAAGGAAAGAAAGAGAAAAAAAAAAGAAAAGAAAAAAATAAATAAATCCAGACAATCTTCATTATGTTGCTCGATAAAAAAGAGACAAACAAGAAGAAAATGATATTGTTTTGATTTCCTAAATGAGGCCAACACTAAGTGCTAAGGCCCAATCAGACTCAGCTTTTCCCTCCAGTTATAGATGGGAGCCCATATTTGTCTACCAAGTGTTTTTGCTCGCTTCCCTTTCTTTTCATAAATTCCCTTTTCGAGATTGAATACTGAAAGAAGCCTAGCGAGCCAGAACTGGAATGTTGGGGCCGTTTGGTCCAGCCAAGCCGAGGCTACACAAATTCGTAACACTGCCATGGCAAGAAAAAGAAATCGGTAAGAGACAGTTTGGGTCTGGGTTTTATCCACCCCAAGAAGTATCAGGGCTGTGGTTAGCTTGACTTTAATGCCTAGGGTGGACACAAAAAATGTAGAAATAGAGATTTTCAATATATCTAGGCGGGGGCAAGTAGAGAACATATGGGCTAAATCGGCATCTACAGAGTTACATCGCGGGCATCTAATGCCCTCCTGCCCCCCCCCATTGTGCGATCTTTGCCGGGGTGTAATATAGAGAAAAAAGTGTTTTGTAATGCTGGGCCTGAAGTCCCGCAGAACATAAGACAGTCTGACCCAGCACCATTGATTGATTAAAATTATCTACATCAGTCCCCAACCTCTCTTCCCATATTTTGCCATGTTTTTCTAAATCGTCTGCATTAGATGCTATCAGTTCGCTATAAATTCTCTTAATGGTGCAACCATCCCCATTGCTAATAACATCCATAATTTTAAGACTTCTAAATCCATTAGAGCCGCCCATCTTCTTGCTAAGAAAACTCCTAATTTGCAAGTATTTAAAGAAATTCCTAGAATCTATACTAAATTGGTCCTGAATTTCCTTAAATTGATAAAAGCCTTCCGAGCTTATTAAATCCCCAATTCTAATAAGACCGTGTTTAGCCCATCCCGCCATAATTTGGTCCGAAAAAATTTCTGGCAATGAAGGGTTGCCAACTAACTGAGTATAGAAATTCATTCGACCCAAACCAAACTTTTTCTTAAAAGCATTCCAGATTTTAAAGGCAGCCAACAAAGTCTTAAATTTAGTTCTCTTGAAGTAACTAGGCTCTCTAAATTTCAAGAGGCAATTTTCTGCATCTACCCCCAGAAGTAGCCTATATACGTCTAGGATTCTAAATTCCATAGCAGAATCTAAATGTTTGCCACCGAGCATCTCGCACATATATTGAAGGGCTGCGGCCCAGTAATAATATTTAAAATCTGGGACTGCCCAGCCCCCTCTATCCAAAGGTAAAGACGTAAAACGTAAGGCCCTCCTTGTTTTACCGTGCGACCAAATAAAACGGTTAACCATATTATCTAGGGCTGTAAGCCATTTCTTCTCGAATTCTAAGGGTATTGCCCTAAATAAGTACAGTATTTTTGGTAAAGTTACCATCTTAATCAAGTTACGGCGACCGACCAGAGACAAGTGCAGATTTTGAAATTTATCAAGGTCTATTTTGGCCTTCTGGACTACCGGGTCAATATTTACATCCACTAATTTGTCCAAATCTGGGGTTATGGTAATCCCCAGATAGACCGCTGAATCTATCATATGTGGGTCAGAGCTGCTAATTGCGCTATTAACTACTATCTGGGTCTTTTGCTTATTCAGGGCGTAGCCCGATATTTCGCTAAAGGTCAAAGCTATCTCCTCTACTGCGATTATAGCCGCTAAGGGATTAGGAGTAACTAAAGCTACATCGTCCACATATGCGAGAACCTTTGTAGCTAGCCCTTGATAACTCAAAGGCAGAATTTCTGAGGAGGAATCGAATTGCCGAATTAAAGGATCTATATATATATCGCAAAGAGCAGGGGTGAACAAGGACAGCCCTGCCTAGTGCCTCGTTTAATCTCAAAAGATGCAGTATATTTCCCATTAATTTTAAGGCGGGCAGTTGGAGCTCTATATAAACTGCCAATAGCTTTGATAAAACCTTGCCCTAGTCCAAACCACCTCATTGCCTCCCATAAATACTCCCAGGAGACCCTATCAAAGGCTTTCTCTGCGTCCAAAAGTAACATCGCAATAGGGTCTCCTGAGACTTCTGCTGCATCAAATAATGTTATTACCCAACGGATATGTTGGGTGGTCCCTCTCCCCGGGATAAAACCATGTTGGAACGGGTGAATTACTCTTCCAATAATGGTATTAAGTCTAGTTGCAAGGGCTTTGGACAAAATCTTTACATCCGCATGTATGAGAGTAATTGGCCGATACGAGCCTGGGTCCTGAGGAGGTTTACCCTTTTTTAAAATTACTATAATATCTGCACCTGACCAGGACACCGGGACTGAACCCCCAGCTGTGCAAGTTGAATTATTTTGGCCAAATATGGTCCAATTTCATCCAGAAATATTTTATAGAATTCCAAAGGAATCTAGTCGGGTCCTGCCGCCTTCCCAGAGGGGAGATTTTTCAGCGCGCAGTAAATCTCTTCTTGACTCAAGATAGCTTTAAGTTTCGTGCTATCCTCATACTCAATGCCATGCAGTGGTACTTTATTAAGATAGTCATGAATTAACTTCGTCTGTCCCTGGGGGCCAGAATCATAAAGCCGTTGATGAAATAGTCGAAATACTTCCTGAATCTCACAGGGATCTCTTACTATCTTCCCATAAACATCTCTGATCTCGTTAATCTCGCTTGATATCCATTTTTGTCGAAGTTTAACTGCCAACATATGACCAACCCGTTCATTAAATTCGTGGCAATGTTCCTTTTTAGCTAGAAAGAGCTCAGCAGCTTTTTCGGCAGCGCGATCCCCAATTCTCGCTTTAGCCCAGGCTAGCCTGAGCAAGACATCTTCCGTTGCTGAGCATGTATTTAGAGCTACAGCCAGCTCCTTCTCAATATTAGCTAAGTTTTTATATAGTGCTTCCACCTTATGTGCCTCCTTCGCCTGTTGGGACACGCTGAAACTGATTGTCTCCCCGCGTAAGCCAGCTTTAAAGGTGTCCCAGACAACCCCGGCGCTAGCGCTATATCTGTTTATGTCCCAAAAAGTCTTTATCCAGTCTTTCATATGGGAGATATAGCCCGGGTCTGATAATAGCCCTCTTTCAAAGGTCCAAGTCCGTTCAGCCCGCCCGCCTTTTGTAAATCTTAAAGTAAGGACGAGAGGGTTATGATCAGATATTATCCTTGGATACTTCCCTATTTTAGCCCGATACGCCAAGGATTGAGCCACAAAAAAATAGTCAAGTTTGTAGAGTGACTGATGTGGGGCAGAAAAGAAAGTGCTACCTGGATCCTGGGGATTTAGCTGATGCCATATATCTACGAGTCTGTGATTTCTAACTATATTTGTTAAGGCCTTAAAAACCTTTTTACGACCAGCATATAAATCACCAGAGTTACTCCACAGCCCACCAAGCCCATTAATATTGAAGTCACCACACAATAACAGTGGGGTGGGGCAATTTGCTAACTCCTCATCTAGATGCTCCAAGGTCTCTGAGTCGTCAGCAGTGGAGCTGTACAAGGAACAGAGAGTAAAATGCTCCCCGGCAAATACACAGTGTACTAACACCCACCTTCCCCAACTACCTGAAATCTTTTTTTTGACGATTATGTCCTTCCTACGAGTAAGAATAGCAACCCCTCTTGTCCTGGTCCCTTGTTTGGTAGCCCCCAACAAGCGAAAACCAAGTTGTTCTAGAATCCCTGCTTTACTACCCTCTAGATGAGTCTCTTGGAGACATAAGATATCCGCCCTCATAGATTTCAGTATGACAGACGCCCTTTGTCGCTTAGCCTGGTCATTCAGTCCGCAGATATTTATGGTAATGATTCTAAGATGACTAAAATTCATAAAGTAAATTTAAATGATTTTCCTTGGCCATAAATGTACCTATATTTCCCATTAGATGACACCACCTTAAACTCCTTTTTAGTGAGAAATAAAAACTTCCAATATGTTTTCTACAACCTGTAATGCCAAATATCCTCATCAAAAAGACATTGTTGCGCTGTACCCATGACCCACCCCAACCCCAAACCCTCTCCAGACCTGAATCTACCTCCCCCTGCCCCCCCTGACCTCCCATATAGGCAAATAGGTCAGCAATGACCTATTTGTGGCGGCTGAACATGCTACTCAAGCTACTGTGTACTCCCCACTCCCGTGCTTATATGAATCACCATAGCCAAAAAACAAAAAGCCCCATAACTCCCTCCTCATATAATGCGCATAAATCAGTATGCTGCATGTCCATGACAAATAAGAGGCAGTTTGTCAACCATAACCCCTCCTAAAACCGCTTCCCCTAACATTTAAAGTACAACGAGCAGCCGCCGACAGGCGCCATCAGGCAACACCTAGAGTAGATATCTTAAGGCACATCCAATTTAAACCCTTTTCAACTCTAAAATAAACTCTTGAGCCTTAATTTCTGAGTGAAAAAAGTGAGCCCGACCTTAAGGCGGGCGGGAAAAAGTAAATAGGCCTCACAGCCCATCCCTTGAAAAACAGAGATCAATTGTCGGAACCTCCACCTTCGTTCCACAGTGGCGTGGCAAAAATCCGGCCTTGCAAAAAAAGTATGTCTTTCGAAAGAACGTTTAGCGTCCGGTCTAGCCATATCTATTATGGCCTGGCGGAGCAGGAAGTTCCCGATAAAAATCAGAATTTCCCTGGGACGCTCGTCTTGTCTATCTGGATAATTTCTTTTTTTCTGAACCATTGGGAACCGATGAACCCGTTGAATCTCCATGTCTCAATTCCAGTGTGCAAGTTCCGGGAAGGAGCCTTTCCGTATCCCTGCTGAAAGGCTCCTTCCCGGAACTAGCACAGTTCATTTTTATTGTGTGCAATAAAAAAACATAACATCCTAAACCCTCTTCGCTCCCATGGCTACTCTGCAGGATTGTCATTTAAATAAAGTCAGCAAATAGAAGGCAAGCAAATGTGAGTTACAAACCACAAAGCCAATAGCAAGCAATGGGCGGAATGTATTTCCAGGGAAGGTTTCAGAATGCTCAGAAGAAGTCATAAAGCAAATTAGACAGCTATGCTGTCTGTTAGGCTTCGACCTAAAAATGCTTTAACACGGTCTTGCATCTGCCATTGCTACTGGCCTACTCTGCACTCCAAAAGGCACTTTTGCATGTCTTCAGTGCTCTTTCGCCCTCCACTCACTCACCATTGCTTTCATCCACCAACCCCCATACTCCTTTACAAATTGTTTTCATTTTACATATTTTAGGAGGGCCCTGCAGCTGCCATTTGCTGCCAGGCCACTCTGCATTCACAAATAAAAGTACATTTTCTAAAATGTGCCGGTTCAAGTAGTATCCACCATCTTGGAGCAGTAAAAAATATATATGGACCGGTTTCCTTCTATGGGCGCTCTCATGTGTGGTGATGCGACATTGTGCCCACCTCTGCTCCCCAGTGCTGCAACACTGGCAAAAATGCATTGGCAAAGCCAATAGGTCAACAAAACGAAACATACTGGCTTTGCCCAGCCTTTTTATTTTTAATAAAGAACTGGCAAAGCCAGATATCCTTCTTCAATCATTGAATCCACTCACATGTTGTCTGACCATATGTCTGACTTTCTGATAGATAAGCAATTAAACAACCTCAATGTTTAACAATACTATGTTTATTTTCTTAACTGAGAACAATAATCAATTAGAGCAACCATAACTCAATAACCTGTCTGATCCTCAGAAAGCTCTCACAATCAATGTCGCCATACTGTTCTTACCCAGAAATTATTTTGTGATTACCAATCCCTAAATCTCTGTATACCACTAATCTAGCAACATACGGCCAATTTCACGTCCCCCTGATGAAGACAACTAGCTTCAGAGCAAATAGTCAGAGGAGAGGATGGGAAACTGACTTAATCTTTGGAATTTCTTAACTGATAGGTTTGATTTAGGTCTCGAGGTACTAAATCAACTCTTATAACTAACCTGGATAACCTTTTCTTGAGTGCAGATGCTGGAAGAGTGGTAACTCTGGCTCTTTAGGACCTTTCTATGACCTGAATTCTGTGGGTCGCTGTATATTTGGGTACACGTACAAAGTCATCAGGCAATGCCCTCCTTTTAGCTCCAGGAGCCACTCAATTATCCGGGGGGTCCACAGGGACTCTCACTATAACTACTGATGTTTAATATAAACCTGCTCATCTGACTTTCAATTTTATACTTATGCCAACAATAGTCAAATAATTATTTGTCTGGATTCTAAAACCACTTGGGTACCAGACTCCCAATTTCTTAATTACTTATTCAAAATGTATGAACGACTTCAGTGCCACTGGCAGTGATTTCTAGGTTCTTTGAATACGTGCCTCACTCCTCCATTGTTGATGTCATTAGCAGGTGTTTTCCCTCTCAGGTTTTTGTCTCCAATACATAATGAAGCTCACTTTTGGATGATTTTGCTAGTCAGCAGCTAAAATATTCAGCTAGAGAAGCATCATGTAATAACTATTTCTCTGAAGCATCCATTGTAGAAGTTAAAAGATGTTAAATACAGCCCCTCACACAAAAATGGAAAACATTTATAAATAGTGTTTAATGTCAATGATTAGTGAAATCTGAAAGGAAGTATGCTTATTCGATCAGAGAAATCTGAAATGAAATCTAACTAATAAACCACGAAGACGGCTAGAATAACAGCAGAGTCTAGCTATCCTCCAGTGGTAAAACAGGACACCGAAATGGACCAATGATGGGGCTTGCAGGTGCTCAAAGTAATTCAGCTCAAATGAAATTGCTACTCTGTATGATGGAGACAATTGTCAAAAAAAGCTTCCGAAGCATCTTTCCCGATTGATCCATATGCTGCTGGCTCATGTCTAAACCTTGGGACTCCATAGAATACTCTCTGCAGGGAAAGGACTTTTTTTGCACTGGCTCCTTGGTCTAAGAAGGACTTGCAGAGTCCAAAATGTGCTGGGGAAAAATAGCCCATTCTCTGCTCGAAATCACTCATCCCACCAGCCTGTCAGACTGAAAGGTAACTCGGATAATTCGTGCCCTGAAATTACCTTGTTCCTTTTTAAACTCATTTTCACTCATGAATACCGGTGCCATAAGCTCTCCAACAGGTGGCTGGATGGATACATAAAATTGCCGGGTGTGAGTGCTAGAAAGGAACAGAAAAGGTACATGTCAACCCCTGACAAAAATGATTTTCACAGTAGAAAACTTTGCTATGAAAATAAGACAGATGGAGTAACAATAATAATAATATTGAGAAGTGTAACTAGTTTTAATGTATTACTTAATGACCCATACGTTTCCAGTCTAGAGCACTCTAATATTATTATTTAATGGCACTTCTTTTATCAACCTCAAAAGATTAAAAAGGTGGAATGCGCTTTGGCCCAGTTGGATATTTTGAAAGATTGCTATTATTCCATGTAATCCACTACTGGAAGCTTTTATTCAAGTTCAAGATGGTACCACGGGGGGGGGGGGGGGGGGAGTTAGATGATAACAGGGCGCACTCCTACTGAGCACGGAGCATATGCGGGTGACGGAAACGATGCACCTCTGTTCTGTCCCACTGCCACTGGGCAGGCGAGGGGGATAGGAGGACATGTCCATCCCTGAGGTAAGGAAGCAACCCGGAGCTATAACAACGGTATGTGAGGTTATTTTTAAACACGATATTTACAAACATCGGAAGTGATTAGAAGAAATATACAACCTCCTCCAAGTTTGCAGGGCAAAGAAGAGGTAGGGTGATATCAACCCCTCCCCCCGCCCCCCGGAAAAGAAAGTGGACTTCACTATCCGCTTTACACAAGGTTACGGGGTACATTTATGCCCCTTTCATTGCCCAAGGGCTGGGTGGATTTCTAACTACCCAGTATGCTACATGTATCACCTCCACCTTGCCCACAGGCGGGGGAAGTAAGTGCCACCAACCCTCATCTGGTGTACAAGAGAATGGCTTAGTTTGTCTCCTCAGCTAACGTTGCTCATGGGTGAAGGAGTTTAATCAAATAAAAAACAAAAAGGGAGCTGTGGCTGTGCGCCCCTGTGGAACACAAGATGAAGTGGGCCACAGAGCAGCAAGTAACCTAACATCTGTTCCGCACTCTATTTGCTACTTGTAAGTACAGCGCTGGGAGAGTCGCCCCTAAACCCTCTGAGGATGGCGCAGGAAACGCTGCGACCCTCCCTACTTATCCGTAGATCTGAGCATTTAGTGGTCCGATGAGTTGAGCGGCAGCTCCCAGCAGCCTTGCGCCTCTTCACAGTTTTGAACAGTGTGTTAGAGGTTTGCTTAGAAATGGTCCATTTGGTAGTGGTGTTGACCTACTGCACTAACAAGAGTTTAGGAACCTATGGTATGCCCTATTATGAGCATTGACACACTTCTGCTTTAAACTATCGCTCACGTATAAACGTGTGCTACAAGGATTCTGCCACCATTGGATGTTGACAATTCACAACACATAAAACAATGTTTCTTAGTTCATTGAGAAACAGAGATCACAACATACCATAGCTGGAAGTTGGCAGCCTGAGTAGAGTCGCAGAAGTCGATACCCATAATGGCAGTGGCACTTTCCCCACATACCAAGGATTCTGAAAAAAAAGGAAAATTCATTAGTCTGAGATAACAGTGGTGGTTACTTCTTCTCATCAGTAATACTTCCACAAAGTATTGCTCAAAATCTAAAATAAAGCATTATCAATACTATAACTGTGGCATGCACCCTGCCTCCCAAGTCAAAATTCTATACTTTAGGCTTATATACTTTCCTGAAACTTTGCAGAGGATAGCACTGCACATCTGGATGATGTTTGAGTTATTTACAATGATAAAATAACAATTAAGTCTGAGGACAGCAGTACGCATTATAGCTTCGAGGATAGTCTATTACAGGACTTACATTGTGATTTTAGAAACCATTTTAGTTATTTATACTGCTCATGCTTCCAGAGAAGGTTAGTGCTATGATCTTGAATATTAGTTCAATATGTAAAGTTAATTCTAAGTTAATGATGTTTCTTGTATTATTTATCTTTCTTATTACTGTTGGTATATTTCTTCTACCCCTCTCCTTTGGTGGTAGACTCCACCAAAAAGGACTGGAATGTTCAATGCTTTTTCCTCAGTTGAGGAGAGTGTGAAGGTGGAATAAAGCAAACTTCAAAACATCCTCTCATTTTATGTATTTTGCTAGCCCAGTGCTATGTAGGGCTTGAAAGTGTGGGTGAGGCGTATTAAATGTGTTTGTTTGTGTATGGGGAGGCAGTGGAGCTCCTTCATGTGTGGTGTGATGTGAGTGCAGCGTGGGAGGTTGAGAGTGATACTAGCCACCTAATTCTGAATGGTCGGCAGTCTTCAGGTGAGTTTTTTGTTGATCCTGGTATACAGGAAGTTCCCATAGTCCAGCTTGCTTGTGATGACGATTTTCTGGGAGCTGAATAGGAGAAAATTTGAAAATCTTCGTCAGTATCTTCAGGGCATAGTCGCATGAGGTGGTGATGGTGCTGACCTGAGCAGTCATGTTGAGTTCGCTGTAGATGACATTCCCATAGTTCTTAGGCTGGATGTTGGTCCAAGTTCTGCTGGCCACCAGGTGGAGTACCACAGTGTAGTGCGCTTCCTCTAGATCATGATTTAGGCCTTGTTGGTGTTCAGCTTCAGATAGTTGGTCTTCATCCAGTGGGTGATTTCAGTCATGCAGGCATTGAACATGATCCGGGTGTTGAGCATCTTGTCCATGAGCGTGAGAGTGGGTCGTGTGTTGGTGTAGGAGAGGCTGTTGATGGGAGAGTGGATGATGTTGGCTACAGGGATCATGTATGCATTGAAGAGGGTCGGCCTCAGGGAAGATACTTGCAGAACTCTGCAGACGAGGTCGCGGGCGTTCAAGGTGTATGGTGCTAGGCTGACTGACTGGGTGTTTCCAGTCAGGAAGGAGCAGATCCATAGGAGTGTGTGTCCTTGGATTCTGATGTGCTGTAGGGGTTGGAAGAGGATGGGGTGGAGACTTTGTTGAACGCTGCAGAGAGGTCCATGAGGCGCAGAGGTGCTGTGTCTCCTCCGTTCAGAGTCATGTGGATGCCATCTGTGGCAGCGGCATGTTGTGGTTGGGTCTGAAAACAGACTGAATGGTGTTGAGGAGTTGATGGTCGTCGAAGCATTTGTTGAGATATTTATGGGTGATTATCTCTACGACCTTGGCCGGGAATGGTAGAATGGAGAGTGGTTTGTAGTTAGCAAGAGCTGAAGGGTCTGCGGGGGGGTTCTTCAGAAATGGAAGGACAGGTGTGAATTTCAAAGAATCTGAGGTCAGTGAAAAGGTGGAGGCATTCAGGATGTATATGAACATGCGCTGATGGGTTGCAGTCCTCTGGAGTAAACGTGGTAGGGGGTCCGATGGGGCCTCCAGAGTAGATGGACTACATGGTGACAGTGGTTTCTTCTGGGGTGATGACGGGCCAATGTGGCTAGCATCAGGTCTCTGGATAAAATTAGGAGGCATTTGGTGTGGTCTGTCAGGTCTGGTTCCAAGTTGCAGTTGCTGTAAATGGCAGTGATTTTGCTCCTGAAGAATTGAGAGAGATTGTTGCAGAATTCATGCAAGGGGCTGATTGAATAAGAGGTGAAATTCTTCACAAATATTTATTTTCCTTTGTTGGCGATAGCATTGACGAGCTCTGCTAGAGCAGCATGTTTTGTGGTCCAGATCATTTGGTGAAAGCGTCTCAGGGTCCCGGACTGCTTTGTCTGCTTTTGTCCTAGCTTATTCTCCATCTGCGCTCCATGTTTGCAGTGGCATTTCATCATTCTGAGTTCCTCTGTGTACCAAATGGTCTGGGGTCTAGATCTTTTTGTCTTGGTGTGTTTGAGGTTAGCAAGGGAGTTGGTGCAGGAGGTGATACATTTGTCTTGGTGGAAGTGGAGAGGCAGCTGTTGTGTTCAGGTTGTTGGGTGTTGGGAAAGGTGTTCCAGTCCTTGTCAGTGATTCAGTTCCAGTTTCGGCGGTCTGGTCTAATGGTGGTCCAAGTGCGTTGGCCTGGGATGGTGATGCTGAACTTGACACGGGCGTGGTATGTCCAGGAGACTGGTGTGGGCTTGTCAACTAGGATGTTGTCCTAGATGGTGAAAATAGGGTTGAGGAGGTGATTGGTGACCAGGGTAGGCCCCTTTATTACTCAGTGCATGAGGCCCAGGCTTCAAAGGTGTTCGGTGAGTGCTTCTGAGGTGAGGTCAGCGTGAAGTGCTTTTGAGGTTGGGTCAGCTTGGACTTCCAGGTGGAATTTCAGGTCTTGGAGCAGAATGCAATTGCTAGTGGTGAAGGCGAGTGGTGCAACTCATTCTGTGATAGTGTCAGTGAAGTTGGTGCGTGGTCCCGTTGATGCTCAATGCACAAAGCTGATACAGTATATATCATAGGGATTTTTCCTACTGAAAACCAAACAAGTTGTAAAACAAAAAGAAATTGAATCGCTAAAAATATATTTTTTAAATACACTAAGCTAGATTGAGTACTGTTTGAAAGATTTATCCATTTTATTTCTCTATAAATTTCTACAACAAAGGTAGTACATTTAATAATTACCAATGGAGCTTTTTGACACCATGGGCTGAAAATAGAACTATTTGCTAAAATAGCTCGCATACAATACCACCAAATCCTGAAAAAGACAAAAAGAAGCACCCTGGCAGGCCGCATCGAAGCAGGCCCCAACAACAGCAAGGTACTTTTCAACAAAGCCATAGAGTTCTCCAGCGCAAAGCAACCGAAAACATTATCATCCTTTCACAGGTACTCCGCCACTCCTTACCAGACTTCTTCCATGACTAGATCTCCACCATCTACAGAAATTTCGAACCCCAACACATCAACATCCTCAGCCATTTGGACCCCATGAACGAGGAACACGACTACCTTGGAACAGCTCACTACGCAAGACACTACAGCCATCATGAACTCAGTCCACTCAGGAGCACTCATGGACTCCTGCCCATACCCATCTTCAACCTCTGGAGTGAGACGATCAGTAGTAAGCTCACCGCCATCCTCAAAGCATCCATCCCCATGCTCGCCTTCCCTGAAAAATGGATTCTGCCACAACACCAAAACTGTCCTGATTGCAGCCACAGAATCAGATCCCTTAGCGACCAAGACAACACGACAGCACTCACCCTCCTCGACCTCTCAGCAGTGTTTGACACAGTATTACACCACAACCTGATTAAAAGGCTTCACAACATTGGAATCCAAGGAGATGCCCTCAGGTTTATCGCCCCCTTCCTCAGCAGAAGAACCTAGAGCATCTGCTTCCTCCCTTCACCTCGGAACCCAAGAACACCATGTGTGGCATCCCTCAAGGCTCATCCCTCAGCCCTACCCTGTTCAACAACTACGTGACTCCCTTTGCCAACGTCTTCAGATCACACGGACTGAACATAGTATCCTACGCTGACAATACCCAGCTCATCCACTATCAGAAGACCCCTCTGCCTCACTGACCAACATCCGCAGGTGCATGACGGGCATCGCCGACTGGGTAAGAGACAACTGCCTACAACTGACACAGACAAGACAGAAGTACTGATCTTCGGGAACAACGCCTCCCCATGGAACGATGACAGGTGGCATCCTGAACTAGGACCGTCACTCACTCCGACCGACCGCGCCCGCAACCCTGGCACCATCCTGGACAGTAAGCTCACAATAAAAAGGCAGAATAACACTGTATCGTTCACCTGATTCCTCACCCTTTGGATGCTCGTAAGATTTTCAAACGGCTCCCCATTGACACCTGATGCACTGTCCCACAAGCCCTGGTCCCCAGCCGACTGGACTATGGCAACAGACTCTATGTAGGAATCACCTCTTACCTCTTCAAGAGACTGCAAACTATACAGAACTGTGTGGCCAGACTCCTCCTCGACCTCACAAAAAGAACCCACATCAACCCCCACTTCAACAAGCTCCACCGGCTCCCCATTCAGAAAAGATGCCAGTTCAAGATTCTGATCTTCACCTTCAAAGCCCTCCACAACCAGGGACCAGTGCACATCAACGCCCCGACTGAACTGCCACCTTCCCTCCAGACACCTGTGCTCCTCCCTCTGCCTCGCCCATACCCCCTGCATCTGCCGCAGCAACAAACTGAATGACCTACCACTTCACCTACAGACCTCATCCTCTCTGCTGGAATTCAGAAAAGGACTCCAGACCTGGCTGTTCAACTAAGCCTCCTGCAGCAGCACTCTCAGGGCTTGGATACCCTAATGGGTGATTAGCCATCCTATACAAATCTAGATTGATTTATTGATAGGGAGAATAAATTACTTCTACTACATATACAGACTTTCACCTTTGTATTTGTTATACACATGGAGCTTGACACAATTGCAAATGTCCAATTCATAAAGCCACCTGCATGTGTAAGTTTCTAGTATTTTGTTATAGTAAATCTGCTCCATTTTCAGAGTGTTCTCTCCAGGGCAATGATGAAATAAATAAATTGCACACACTCTTGCAGGTATTTCCAAAATTGTTCTCTGCTTACATCAACACTGGGAGTGGTTGGAGATATAAACCTGGTATATGGGGTAAATCTACTGCCAGAGTGGATTGGTCCTTTTGCTTCCTTAGGACATATTGGGGGCAGCTTAGATGAACTGGATGAATTAACTCTTTACTACTATGCCCAGCAGTAATTTTATGAGAGGATTTGTGTCCATTTGTTATTTTTTTTAAACTGCAGTGCCATCATCAATAGCATGATCAGGGGTGTATATAACGGAGTCAGTGTTTGTTAGTGGTGAGGCAACCTTCCAGCACAACCCCTTACTGTTCCCCTTGAGGCGGTCTATCCGTGACCTCCTCAATGATAGGCTTAAGGATGGTGCCACTGGGACCCTTTTTTCATTTATTCAATTTCCAAAGTTAAAGGAACATAACGAAAAGAGGAAAGAAAAATTCTAACAATGTAATTCAATTGCGTTACAGCATATCAGTTAGCAAGGAGATAGAAATAAAGACATGCAAACTAATTTAAGCTAATATACAGACTCAGTGTCCATTTACATACAATAGAAACTGAGCAGCAAGCAATAACAATAGTAATTTATGACACAGTGCGACAGACAATGAGAGAAGTGCGACAAGGCTAGTGTAATAATGGTGCATTATGTGTCTTTAGTAGGCAATCTGTGACTAGATGTCGCCCCATCACACCCTGCTTCCATTCGTGGGGTCAGACAGGTGATCAGAGTGGTCCAGATATTCTTGGACCGGGAGCACATCCATCATCAGCTCCCAGTACGCTTCAAATTGCTCCTGACAGTACACAGCGCCCTACAACCAGCATTTAAGTGGAGAAGCGGGGTGTCGACCCCACCGTTTGGCATGGCTACTCTACACTTGGCTAGGAGCATCAGTAATGCTGTCAGTCGTCTGACATCAGGCGGGACATCCTTCACATATCCCAAAACAGCAACGAGAGGAGATTGCTGGGGACAATGGTCTGTAATTAATCCTATAGTATTGAAGACACCAGTCCAGTACTGAGACACTTTGGGGCATGCCTACACCAGATGAAAGAAAGTAGCTGTACTGGTAACCCTTGAGAGCCCCACCTTAATGTATTTGGAGTTACTGGGACCCATGATGGCTGGGTACTCTACCCATGAAATCAGGGTTTATGAGTATTGAATGCCCACCTCATCCTTGTTGGGAGCATAGTAAAGCACTGATGGATCTCCTTGTCTATGTCTCCTTCTTTTCTTCTATGGGACCTCAAATCGGGATATGTCATCAAAAGGCACGTTTTGTATATTGTTCGAACCTAAAGTCTAACTGCAGAAACACACAACTATAGATGAAGAACCAAACTCGAAGATAGCCCTCTGGTTGATTTTTAATGTGGTGTTCTCAAAGGTTTGGTCCCCCTCAATTATAACTGCTGCTGTGTTAAGATAGTCATTTGACAAAAGGGAAACAACAGACTTCCATTTCATCCCCCTAGATTTAATCCTAATGCAGCAGAAGAACTGTAGAATTTGCAGTATTTGTAGAGGTGGGCCCTCAGGGGTAAATAGGCCTAAACTCCAGGAATTGTACAAAGGACATGGAGACACTTTTAGTTGGTACGTTGGAGCGGGACTGCCCCCGCAGCCACCCCATGCGCTTTTATTATCTTGCGCACGGAGCGCAGAACTAAACAACATTTTTTAAAATATTAACATTTCACACTCAAGACATATAATGTTACCACTCCTCAGGTCACGGTCTTCTGCCTGCACGGACAGCTCACAGTTTCACAGATTCATCAGATTAGGAAGTTCTTCAGGCAGGTGGAAGGCACAGGGTTGTCTCGCAAATGATACCTCAGGGGATCACTAAGTCCTGATGATCTCGCGGTAGAGGACTCCTGCACCAAACTGTTGCTTTGAGAACGCTTCCAATGGTACGGGGCTTGGCCATATCTCAGCTGAGCCCTGAAAGACCTTGGTTTGGATCAGGGGCGATGGCAAAGATGATGCCCATGCATCGCTCTCTGACAAAGGATCAGCGTCTGTGGATGGGTTTTGGATGAGACAGCATATTATTATTGAAGTGCTCCCTTTACCTTTTGAAGAAAGTGATGCTGCGAGTGAGTCCTTAATCGCTTCTGCGGACTGTTTTCATAGTTCCTTGGTGTCCCACCACAAACCATGGTTGGTGTTCAAAGGGCAACCGGAACTTGCTACTGGGGTATCTGTCCTCAACAAACACCGAGTCCCCAGGCTGGTTGTCGGAAGTCTGAGCCCTTCGCTTGCTGCTAGCACGGCCCATGCTGGTTTGGCTGTTATCCTAAAGTTGAGAACCCTTTCATCATCAATGAAGCTTAGAGTCCATTCTGGGTGGTATGGGATTGCATCAGTGACAATATTCCCCATGCCCTGGGGCTGGGCCAGTGGTTGAGTGCAGCATCTGCCAATGCTCACGAAGGAATCCATAAATCGCCCTTACCATCGATTGTTGGTCAGCATGTGCGATGCTGATCACCTTGTTCAAGGTGCACATGAAGCACTCCACCTCCCCGTTGGCAGGGCCTGGGCAGTGTTTTTTTTACGGTACTGGATGCCCCAGGATTGGAAGTAATCTGGAAATTCTTGGCTCTGAAAGGGTGGTCTATTGTCTGTCTGCACTTCTCTCATGAGACCAAAGGTGCCAATCATCTTTTCTATCTTTGCAATGACTTTGGAGGCCGTTTGGGATCGGACTAGTTTGATCCCTGGGTATTTGGTATAATCATCTATCATAACTAGACCGTATCTCCCATCCGGTAGACTGACAAAATCTAGGCTGGCACACTCCCATGGCTGCTGGAAACCCTCTTCTGTACAGGGATCGAGCTACTTGGCACCCTTGGTATGACCTTACCACTGCCTCCACCACTTCATCCATGCCTGGCAACTAGACTTCTACTTTCAGCTGGAGCATGGACCAAGTACTGATTGCTTCAGCTTGATTGTTGTCCTTCCGCTTATCGGTGGTGAATGAGGTACTAGTTTTACTCCCCCCCCAAAACTTCTGGCTTCACTTTGCTCCACTTAGCATTCTCTCTCTCCTCTTTGCGGGTCAAGTACACTCATGCACATTCCCTTTCCGAGATAACCTTCATTCTGTTGTTCCACCTACCAGAAGAACCTTTTGCACTGGTCTTTCAGAGATTTTTCAAAGCGAGTTGAGAGTAGCGTGCAGTCAGCGTGGTGTGGTGAATGGTGAGGTGAGCGGGTTACTCTTAGCTATGTGCGTAGCCAGTATCTGGATTTTGCAACTTGCTGAGTGCCCCCACCTCTCCCCTCTTACTCCTGTGTCCTGGTCATCCAGCTCATCTCTGCTCCTCCCTGTTTCCTTTGCAGGCACGAGGGATGGCATAACTTGTGTTTAGGGCACTTAGGCTTTGCACACATTTCTCTATGTGCCAGCCTGTGGAAGAGACAGCTGCATCGATCTCATGACCATCTTCTGTCTTGTTTTTTCAGGAAAAGTTGCATTTGTTTTCGTGGGCGCACAGTGGCATGCTTCGTCAAGGGGCAACTTGTCTTTCCTTAATACCAATTGAGGGTTTTTTTTCATCCGGAGTTTTATAGAGCGCAAACTTGACCCGAAAGTATCAGGTATCAGAGCGCTTTACATGAGCACCAGTTGTGTTACACAAGGACACATTCATTTTTGTTAGGGATGGGCAGATTAAGTGATTTGCCCAGAATCACAGGATGTTCAGCGTCATTGTCGAGACTCAAACCCGGTTCTCCAGATTTGAAGTCAAACGCCCCAGCTGTTAGACCACATCCTCTACCTGAACCAAGGCACATATGTGGCTGGATAGTATTCCCCGATCTTAAGCCTTACCATGTTAAAAACTAGTAAGTTTACGAAAATGCCATTGTGTATGGAGCAGGGCATACTTGATATTATCACCTTAACAGATATAGACTGCTTTAAAGTGGGGCCTAGGGAGAGTGATGTACTGGTAAATCTCTTAAAGATGTGTTATTTCGATCTAGGCTCAACTGGGTGGGGCTGTTTTGTCACCCATACTTGAAAAGCTTTGGTTGGGCACCCTGCTCCTGCTTTGCTGTTTGACAATAAAAAGTGTTTTAGGTAGTCACATTATCCGGTGTAATCTGATTTTGAGCTGAGAGTTTGAGGTATTAAAAAGGAGAAGAGAAAGGCAGGCAACTCTGCTCTTATTTACTTTTGTACTGTGCACAATGCAAGCTTTGGTGTTTGTAGTGCCCTGTGCAACAATCTTAGTGACCTCATCCGAGGGTTCAATGATCAAAAGATTTGTGTAATAATAACAGTGACACACTGAGAAAGCTACATAAAATACATATCTATGATCTGCATTTTTCACGTTGTACTTTACAGCAGGCACACTCACCCTCTGTGCTACTCTATTTAAAGCAGCACCCAGACTGTCAGGAAATATCCTCAAAGCAGAATGTATCTTTCTGACTTCCACAGTGCCGCCCCTTACCTTAAAGTGCTCACCAGTCACTTGACCTCCATTTTGAGTATGAGGGACACTTTCTATAACTTCCGGTTTGCTGTGCAAGCGTCTTACAAGCAACTGGGCACGTGTATTGGTCGCAGGCACCCATATTATGGCTTTTATTTGTATACTCTCCTGTACTTTATTAACTGGAGCATTCTGCTGCCTGGCTGGATATTATTGTTTTTTCTCCTTCACAAGGTGAGGCTGTGACCAAAGTTGTCTTCTGAGGCTGGCAGACCACAAGCCTCATAAATCACCTACGCTGCTAGAGCATCAACTTTAATTGCTGTTTCAACATGCTCTCTTTATGTGTTTTCACATTTAGCTTAGAATTTGTGATTTAAGTAAGGTGTTCTCATTGATATGTAATGCTTCTTTTATACATGCAAAGCCCTAATAATGTATTTTGCTCATTGTTTCTTTCGTCTACAAGTTAAAGATTGCCCCTACTTTAGGAGCTTGTAAGTGGTTGTCATTGAATATGTTTGGCATGCTTTTATAATTGTTTTCAAAAAAAGGTGCAAAGTTTAAAGCTGATCGTTTATCATGTGCAATAGATTATTTAAGCGCTATATACCACCAAGCAGCAATATTTTATTGGCATACACAATCGTTTGAAATGTTATTAAAGACACTGACATTTTCAGGGCCAGAAACAATGTCTGCATTTCGTTGCAGCTCACCGTTTCTGACTATCTGCTCCCATCCTGTCTGTAGTATGTTCTGAAGCCATTCTTTCCTTTACAGTTAAGTAAGACCATTCGCTATTGCCAATGACGTTAAGAGTCCGCCTATTGATCACCAATTGACTGCCTTGATCTTCACTCTCATTTGGTTGCTTGTTATGTGCTTTCTCATCTTGCGTTTGTTTCTCACCTCGAACATGGACCCATTAGTTTTGCTCTTCCAGTGCTCACTTTTAAAGCACTCTTTTTCTGTTTTTGTTCGAGAATGAGTGCATGTTTTCAGCTTCCTCCTGCACTTCTTACCCTCTTCCGCACTTGTGTAACTCTGCTCGCCCATCTCTGTGATGTGCTGACCCTCATTGGTTTCTCGCCTGTGCGCTTTCTCTCGCAGCTTCATATTGTACTTTCTTGCCAATTTGCGTCCCGTGCTGCTCTCCCATCTGCACCCTCCATGTTGTTTCCCCGACTCCAACGCCCCTGTGCTGCTTTCGCCTGCCCTCTGTGCAGCTCCCCTGTCTTCTGGGATTTCGAAATGAGTTCAGTTTTACTTCCCCACCTGTGCTTTTCCCCACCCAAGCAGCTTCCCTCCTCCTGCAACTTTTTTTTTTTGGGGGGGGGGGGGGGTTTACGGATTCAACTCAGATTGGTAAACAAGAATGAGAAATGCAATGCTTGTGTCATTTTGTAGGAATGAGCATGATTGGGTGCAAGCCAACAAAATCATGCAGCCTGTCGAATAGGCTTTTTTGTTTCCTGTCGTTAGCCATGCTATAAAGCATCACAGGTGCTGTGCAGTAAGTCATGCTGCACAGCATCATAGATGCTGTGGAGCATGGCTTAAACATTGGCAAAGTCAATTGGTCACAAAGGCAAGAGCTATTGGCTTTGTCAGTGCTTGTTGTTTTTTTGTTGAAAGATGGCCTTTTGAATTCTTTCAAGGTGCTAGAAACTAAAGAATGCTTCCTTTTCATTAAACCATTATTTCACACAGTAACAAAAACAGGACTCTACTGGAAGCAAATGTGCCTTCAGTATAATCCAGCGTTTCTTTTCTCAGTTTAATTTTAGCACATTGAACGCAGATCGATTGGATTTTCCAATTCTTGTTATGACAAGATGTCAACATTACCTGTGACTTACATCTAAACTCATACTGTTGTCACCCAGTCTTTTCAACTCCTACATGCTTTTATTTGTACATGTTCAAAACTGATAAAGCACTGGCTACTATGGATCGGCTATAGGTCAGATAGGACGATATTCTAGGTAAGACATCACTCTATCAAATCACAAGTGTACTGTCACTGTGCAAGGGATTAACAGGTGAAGGAACCTCAGACATGATCTTACCATCCAGAAAAGCTGTCCCATAAAATAGCATTCAGATGAGGATATGGTTGTGGGTAGAAGCACAGTGACACCACACAGACCCCTCCTATGGCATCTATGGCATACAGGTTGGAGGAGCACTCAATGTTCCTCTCGGCTGGACCTCGTTTACCCTGCCCTCTGGCACCCTTTTTCCATACAGTCTATAGCAGTAAGTAAGCCCCCCCCAACCCCATCACAACTGATGAACAAACCTTAAACTTGTGGTCTGCCTTCACCACACGCGAAACTGCTGCTACCATGACGACCATCCACTGAGGGGGCTCCATCTGATGCTTGCCCCCACAACACCTTCACCAAAGGACTCCTACCATTCAGCGAAGCACTAACACCTTTCCTCAACAATTCCATTGACTCAGCCACTTTTTTGACCACTGGGAAATATGCCAACGGCATGTCCCTGCTGAAGAACCCATTACCACTTTTTAACTACAGACCCCTCACCCTCCTTCCATACCGGGCAAAGGTGTTAGAGAAACTCACCAACTGATACCTCACTGACCACCACAGAAACCACCAGTTCCTTGATGCCAAGCAGCCTGAATTGAGACCCAACCACAGAAACATCATTCATTGCTACCACAGTCAACATCCTCATGATCCTTCACAGAGAAGGCACAGCAGCCCTCATTCTCCTGCATCTCTCAGCAGCATTTGACACAGTCTCTCACCCCATCCTCATCAGGCGTCTGCACGAGATTGGCATCCATGGACCCGCTCTCCGCTGGATCTGCTCTTTCTTAACGGATATAACACAAGCTGTAAGCCTGGCACCTTATTTCTCGGAATCCTGCAAACTCATCTTCGGAGTGCCTCAAGGCTCATTGCTCAACCATATCCTCTTCACTGCAAACAGGATTACTCTGACCAAAGTAATCTGTGCACACAACATCAACACCCCCCTCTCCTACATAGACAACCACAACTCATACTCTCCCTTTCAGACAAGATTCACAACACACGAAACAAGTTCACCGCCTGCATGTTCCAAGTCATTAACTGGATGCAAGCCAACTGTCTCTAGCTCAACCCTAAGGAGACAGAAGTAGTGATCTTCAGCATTAACACTTCACCATGGGGCTTCAACTGGTGGCCGTCCTAACCTGAACCCACATCCACTCCCAGAACCCACGCCAGGAACCTCAGAATAATCATCTACAGCAACCTGGGTATGACCGCACAAGTCAACACTGTCACTGCATCCTGATTCCACACCCTGAAGATGCTGAGGAAGGTCTTCAAATGGCTCCCAAGCAACAGTAGGAAAAATTGTCACTCATGCCCTAGTCACCATCAAATTGGACTGTGGGAACACCCTCTATGCCAGGATCACCAAGCAGCTTACTAGAAGACTACAAACCCTCCAGAATTCGGCAGCCAGACTCATCCTCATCCAAGTAGGAGTCAAATCAAGCCACCTGTTAGACCTACGTCTAAGGGGGTAGCTTGGCTCAGGTCACTTGGCTCAACACTCCATTTGGCTTTTTCAGGCCTGCATCCCACTCAGCTCGCAATCCTGCGCCACATCACTCAAAAAGAACACTACACCGATTTTTGCACAAGAATTACTGTACTTTATAACATTTCTTTTCTGTTCAATTTTCACTTTGACATTACAATTGTAACCAGTTCATTTCATTTGCTTAAGGAACTCTCTCTAATGTCTAAGGTCAAACCTGTACGTTTCGGTTCTAGGTAAACTTATCTTACTCAATTCCACATGTCCTCAATGTAACTTAAACTTGCAGAGGAAATAACAATTCACTCCAATCAATACTGTAATCTTAGAGTCGCCCTTCTTAGCTTATCCCACCACAGTTAGCAAGAGAAAGAGATACAATCCCCAATTATTGCTGGCTGAGAGACTTCCCCTCCCCACACTGAGCACAGGACTGTATTCCCCAATAGTTAGTTCCAGTCACCTTCTTCGTGCCAGTCCGAGTGCTGGTATCCCCCAGGAATTGACCTCCCGCCTCCCGGGATACCCTGCTTACTGTAGTCGGCACAATCCTGCACAAGAGGAACCAGTTCCCAGATGGTTGTCCTTACGACTGAAGAGGAATTCCTGTCATCCGGATGGGGGCGTCTCCCTAGGCACCTCCCTGCTGAAATACCTCACCCGGCGCTTACAGCGGAGGTCCTCTACGCTTCCTGCTTGTTTTTTTACACTTGAAAAGCGCACCCGCCACTGCCGACTGCAGCGCGATCTGCGGGGGCGCGGCCCTGACTCCGTCAGGCTCTCTCACTCGACAAGCGCTCCCGCCGCTGCCGACTGCAGCGCGACCTGCGGGGGCGCTTCCCTGATTTCGTCAGTTTCTCTGACTCGACACAACTCGTGGGGGGCGCGGCCTCATCACCCGGCTGCTGGAAGGGCGGCGCTTGTCTGTTGGTCCGGCACACGTGACCCGGGGGGGGGGGGGGGGGGTAACCTCACAGCCCGTCAGTTTCCTGGCCGCCGCTTCAAACGATCGATCGGCGCGATGTCAGCTCCACACTCAGCTGATGCGCGCGATGCCCCATCAGAGAGTCCAAGCACCCCACCAGCCTTCACCGATCCCTCAGGACTCCACCGGGGTCCCACAGATAGGCCCACGCCTCACATACACAAAGGTGAGGAACTTAGTTCAGCCAGGCGGGCAGGCAATGATTTAAGGGGCTTGGTTCACAGCAGTTCAGATTAGCCCGGGGTGTATTTAGCCCAGCTCCCTGCCTTGAAGTCCACGAGGGGCGCTGTCGCTGTCACCACTGGGGGGAAGTTTTGGATTCCCAAATGTCATCCAGGGAGGTCTAGGCAGTTCCAATTGCAATTCCCACCCGGTATCCCTCTTCAGGCCTCCAGGTTACGTTAGGGATCCTTAACCAGAACACAATGCCTCCCAGGGTCGATGGCAGAGTGCAGGGATCGGTCAAATGATAGAGGGTGATGTCAACTAGGTAGGGGGGTTCGCGCAGACCCTAGGGTCTGTCCTCTCCCAATCCCACGCAATCACCTCACCACTCAGGTGCCTCACTCCTGCCTACTCCACAGCCCACCTTGATTCTAAAATGGCCGCCCTCCTGCCACCTCTATTTATCACCTTGGGCTGGACTTGCCAGAGAGGTCCAGAAAGTTCTGGAACCTCCCATGGCAGTCATGGCCCGGGTGCTGAGGTGACAGTTGGAGCCACCATTTTGTGAATCCTACCTTCCCCCATTATCTACCTCAGTGGAGCACCTTGCGCCTTTTCCTCATGTGAGGAGGAAATGGCGCCCAGAACCTCTACATCAGCACCCCAAAAAGTTTAGTAGACAGAAAAAATGAGAAGGGGACAAGGGATAAAAAAATAAAATGAGGAGGGAACTGCCAAAGGGCTGACAGGTCTAACACCACCTCTCAGGGAACTACACTGGCTTGTGATACACAGACACGCTGAATTCAAACTCCTCACACACAATGAAGGCACTACACAACTCAGGCCCAACTACCTGAACAGTCGCATCTCCTTCCACCAACCACGCAGACACCTATGTTCTGATGGACTACTATTCGCACACATTGTACGCATACAGAGAACCACATCCACAGGACAGGCATTCTCTTACAGCGCTTGGAACAACCTTTTAAACCTTGGAACACCCTCCCACTCCACATCAGAGCCTCCTCCTTCCTTCTGGAATTTTGCAAGAAGATAAAGACCTGGCTTTTCAAATAAAAAACCTACCATAGGCAAGGCTAGGCACAAATACCTGCTAAGCACCAGGATAGCCTCCCTGGTGCCCTTTAAAAAATACACATAACATAACATCACCTGCTCAGAGTAGGTGGTAAATGGAAGCTAAACTGGCCCTGGAATGGAGAATCTGTATCTAGAAAAGGACCTGGTAATTACAGGTCTGCAAGATTAAGCCGGATTAGTGAGACAGTAAATCAGACCCGTATATGTATGGATGAAACCCAGCTAGTTCAGAATCTCTAAAAATCCAAATGGAAGGTCATAGCCTTGTCTGACTCGAGTCAAACAATGGAGGTGGTACAACAGACTCTTTCTAAATGCCTCAAATATGTGATAGTTTCTCTGGGTTTCAGTATGTCAACCTACAACTATTTGAAATGATTGGCCTCTTACCCTGGCTCCTCCTCACTATCATCATGTCTGGCCAGCAAGCTTCAAGTCATCGGCAATAAATTGAAATATCATTTATGGAAGGTAAACATCATAGTCAGATGTACATTTTTACACCCCTGCACTCTCCTTGTGATCTTGCTACTTCGACTAATCCAGCCTCACTTGATCACTGTGTTCCTTGCAGTTGTCAAATCTCGCATCGATTACTGCAATGGCATCTAAGGCGGTCCTTTTAGTAATAGCCTCGCATGAGCTGCAAATGTTGCTCAAGTTGGTGGCCCACCTCATCCTCTGATATACTGATCAGCTCAAGCCAAGGATAATAGGCGGTTACTGGGCATCTACAATATTTATCTGGAGCACAACACAAGAGTTAAAGATGCAAAACATATTTTAAGATCTGATTTAAGTTGATTGTATAGGTGATTTTTATTGTAGATGTGACTCATAAATATGTGGCAAACACTGGCACAAATAAACCACTCAGTTTGCTTTAGACATCTCAGTGGATTAGGTAGCGCCTAAGCAAGGAACTAATCAGTCTATATGACTCTCTCATAGGGGTAGTTCAAATCTGACCAGGAGAAAAGGTGGGTGATTCTTTTTGTAATTACTCTTCATTGCACTATTCAAGTTAAAAAGTTGACACTTTCTCATATTAAAACGTGCAGTTCAAATACATTCTCCCTTTCCATGTCCTTACAGATAGAAAATAACACTTTAATATTATTCACATCCACTATGCAGGAAAGTGCCTCTTTTTGACATGGTCACCCCCGTTTTTTGCCTGGTATTTGATGTAACTTTGACTTAAGTGCACTGGATTTCTGCTAACCAGGCCCCCAGTGCCAGTGTACATTCCCAAAAACAAGGTAGCTGTGCAATTTCTCAACAACCGGCAAGCCCTTTCACATCCCTGTAAGCCCCTAGAAAATGGTACCCTCTACGACATGGGTACTACAGAGGGTAGCCAAGGGCTGCAGCATGTATTATGCCACCCTAAGGGACCCACCACCAAACACATGCAGACTGCCATTGCAGGCTGCGTGAACGGGTGCAGACAAGTGAAAACACGATATGGCACACACCATATGAGCCATGTCCCCAGACACTGCATGGAATAATGCAAGTCACCCCTACTGCAGGCCTTACAACTCTAAGGCAGGGTGCATTATATTACATGTGTGGTCCTATATGCATGAGCAGATATGCCCCGGTGCTGTCTAGTTCATTTGCTAAAGAGTACAAGTGAAGAGGGAAGTTCCCTAGCTACATGATGGCTTAACTAACACATGGTGTTTGGTATCAAAACACCTGGTCTTAATAAATGCATACTGATGCCAGTAGTGGATTTATTACAACCTACCAACCTCTAGTGTACTGGCTGACTCAGGCCGGAGGTGTTTTGACCTCCTCCAAGCAGGATGGCTAAGTAATCAGCATATCAAGGAAGGAGGCTTCAAAGGTACCTGCCGCCTTTGATATGAAACCCCGGCTTCCCCCACACAAGGGAAATTCGATCCCCTGCCCAGGGACCATTTGGGACCAGGACTAGCAAGAAAATTAGCTAGTCAGCAGGTGTGTTCACTATCAGGCTACTTACATCCCTAAGGTGGTCTACCTGAACTGAACACGAAAAGTATAATTCCACCATCTTGATTTTTAGTGAAATCAGATTCACTGGGTCAGGATTATGTCAACTCCCCACAAGGAAGTAGTCATTAATGGGGGTGTAGACATCCCAAATATAAGTAGCCAATTGGCTACTACCTTACATTCCCCTCAACACCCCTAAATTGAGTATTCAGGTGGCATCCCTGACACCAAGAACTTAGATACGCCGAACACTAGAAGAAGAGGACAAAGAAGAGCGAAGAAGTGATTACGGAGGCCCAGCTGCAGACTTTTTGGCACCAACCCTGCCTACCCCGACCATTGTGACAAACCAACTTGTCCTGCTACTGTGCATCTGCCAAGAACCTCGGTGGATTGCCAGCACTTCACAAATTGCCAGCACTCTCCCTTGAAGTAGAGGAGCAATTCCCCCACAGGCACCAAACAGCCCAATCCGGTCCACCGTTCTGCTTCTCCCCGGTCTCACCGATGTAGCAGCCACCCAGGAAGAGGTCACAGTGCTCCAGGAGGTCAGATCCATCTCCACATCAAGTGAGAAGATGTGAGGACCAGCCAGAGCCATACAGCACCAATACCCGGATACCGGACCCCTTGCAGCATCCAAAGCCTATTTAAGTCCGATCGGGACTCCAACTACTCCATGACCGAGCAGCCATCAAGGGATGTCAGCACCGCAGAGATCCACTTCCAGTGTAGTTTTTGTCCTCTCAACCGGCGAGACTGACAACCGCGAGTGTCCGTGGCGCACAAGCCCAGCTGAACACTTTGCACCAAAGCGTCGCAGACCGGGTACCCAAGAACCAAATGTGCTCCCTTGCTCCCAAGGCCCTCATGAACAGAGCTTCTGTTTGGAGCTCCTGGACTTGTCCCAAAGTCCACCTCTGCAGTCTGTGTCTAGGCGCCTCCCACACCTCTCCTTGAGTGTAGCGCGCAAAGCTACCAACCCGACCAGTACCTCTGCAACCGGGCAGGTAAAGACCAGCTGATGGTGGTTCTTTGGACCATGGCCCCCTACTACCTTAAGTCCTGAAGGGGAACCTCTAAAACCTATTGCAAGAAACCGTATGCAGTATATGCTTTTTTTAACCATAGGAAAGCATTGCTGCGTAAAAACGCATTTAAGTGAACATTTTACTTTCCTGTGAAAATCAATATTTTATAAAGTAATTGCTTTGTACCGAAGTTCTTGGTGTTGAAATTGATATAATAGACGTGTTATTTTTCTAAATTGGTCTCAAATTAATTCTTGTGTCTCATTTACTGCCTCTGTGAGTACAACAAATGCTTAGCACAACCCTCTGATAAGCCTAACATACTACCACAAAAGAGAGCGTTTGGGTTTGTTACCTGTGCCTCAGTAAACCAATAAGGGTTGCTTGGACTCTCCACACAGTGTACCTCGTTTTGGTGCACTATATAGAGAGCCTGCTTCCTACACACTACATAGCTTATTTCTTCAAGAACAGGTCAAACTATGTGTGACATATTTAAGTTTCAATTTACAGCCTTCCTATTCTGCCGTAAACGGCATCCCCATAGTCTTAGCAGCCACCCCTACTTCCCTTGTTCCCAGTTCTCCATATCTGGTTTAACAAAGTAATGGTGTTGAATTTTCCTCCAGCATGTTTTGAAAGGCTTGATTCACAAAGGCAAACTTACGCTTTAGTGAAAGTTTACTTTTTCCATTATTCACAAACTACGAATAAATAGGAACTTAATGACTGCGACGAGTCTGCTGTTGGGGCGAGAACTCCACACATAATAAGATAGGCCTGTCCATGGAAAAGGCGGAAATAAATTAGTCTCTGCTGTTCTCGTCTACCTGCCTCACATCAGTTACTACAGTCAACAGGGAGAGGTTGAAACTGAGAAACCAGGTTTGAGTCCCAGCATCAGCTCGACATCCTTGGATTCTGGGCAAATTACTTAATCTACCCAAGCCTAGGGCAAATTACTTAATCTACCAAAGCCTATACAAAATGAATGTGACCGTCTGTAATGTTTTCTGGTGCTCATGTTGAGTGCTACAATACCTCTGAGCCATGTTTGTGCTATATAAAACTGCATATATGTTAAGAAAGTGACACTGTTTTTCTAATTTTTGCTTTTACACGCTAGCATGCCGTCGTAACTTATACGTTATGCTAGGAGCAAGTAAAAAAAAAAAAAAGAGATGGATGGCAGACCTCTCTTAAGTACTGTTAAAATACAGGGAATGTCTAGAAAGCCCAGGGTGAGTGTAAAAGGTAGCCTAGGTCTGTGCTATGTCCTGCTTTCCAGCGGAATTTAATCAAAACATCCACAGCAAACCTATAGATAAAAAGGCAATTAAACGTGAGTTCTTTGTATTTTTGATAGTTCTGAGCTTCCAGCTTACTTGTTTCCATTGTAATGTTCTTTTCAAATGTAAGTCTCTCTCACACATATCTTTTTTTATTGATCATTGAGTATATATTTGTATTGCGTTTTTGGGAACATTGGAACGTTTTCTCTGAATAAAAGTATAAATGTAATTAATTTTTTGGGAAATGAAATAAATGGGATGGACAGCTATACAATGAACTAAAATGTAAAATGAAGTACAAAGATATACTGACAATAAGCTACCTCTTAAAAGGTCCTTAGCGATGAGGGATGCCGACTCATGTCAGCAATATATGTACATGTGCCTCCTCCTTCATACTAGATTTTCATAGACCACGTTTCACCAACTGTACTTCAAAATCAATATATTGGGGCCCAAGAAGGGTGAGGGTCAGAGCACACGTGGTGCTCTGGTCAGACTCTTGTGTTCCAGGACCCCCAAAGCCAATTTAGGTCTAAGGGTATGAGGATTCCAGCTTGTGAGGTTTTGCGGGCAGGGAATGAGGATTCCAGCTTGTGAGGTTTTACGGGCGGGGAATGAGGATTCCACCCTGTGAGGTTTTACGGGCGGGGAATGAGGATTCCACCCTGTGGTGTTTTACAGGCGGGGAATGAGGATTCCACCCTGTGAGGTTTTACTGGCAGGGAATGAGGATTCCAGCTTGTGAGGTTTTACGGGCGGGGAATGAGGATTACACCCTGTGAGGTTTTACGGGCGGGGAATGAGGATTCCACCCTGTGAGGTTTTACGGGCGGGGACTGAGGATTCCACCCTGTGAGGTTTTACGGGCGGGGACTGAGGATTCCACCCTGTGAGGTTTTACGGGCGGGGACTGAGGATTCCAGCTTGTGAGGTTTTATGGGCAGGGACTGAGGATTCCAGCTTGTGAGGTTTTACGGGCGGGGACTGAGGATTCCACCCTGTGAGGTTTTACGGGTGGGAAATGAGGATTCCACCCTGTGAGGTTTTGCGGGCAGGGAATGAGGATTCCACCCTGTGAGGTTTTTTCCCTCTACCTACTGTAAACAGGAGAAGTCCAACCTCTTTGAACCTGGAAACATCAAAATTGCAGCACCAGCACTCCTGGGCCCTAGCGGTGAGAATCCTGGTCCACAGTGGTTATAGGAGAGGGCCTCTATTGCGGTCCAGCTGATGTAAAAATGACCCACACCAACAATTAAGAGGGGCAGGCAGCATACCGGAACCACACACCAGCACCTCCCCGTGACTGAAAAAGGCTGTGGCGCAAGACTGGAGGAGTAAGAGATGCCCCAAGAGTTAGCGGCGTTCCAGGGAAGCACTGCACTTATCATGCCATAGGGAGAGGAGTTGGCCTAACGGCTTGGGCGGTCGCCCTCGAACCTGGGGCACTGGGTTCGAGTCTCAGCAATGACGCTGAATCCTGTGATTCTGGACAAATCACTTAATCTCCCTGTGCCTAACAAAAATGAACGTGCCCTCATGTAACACAACTGGTGCTATATAGAGCACTCTGATAAGTTTGTGCTATATAAAACTCCGTAAAATAAAAAATAAAAAAACGCCTGCCAAAGAAACCAATACAAGAAATACCCATTCGACTTTTTCTCTTGCACGGTGCCCTCTGCATAGGGACAGTAATAGGGAGATGATGGATGTTGTGTTTAGTCTTTAGGTAAGTGTTATGTGTGTATTGTTTCACCATTTGTGTAAAGACCATTCTTCTCTTCACCTACTAGAATGTACAGGCGTAGGGTGGAATGTCTGGGGTAGAATGCTGGTGGGATTCGAGCTGGGAAGAGCACGGTTGCACCGTTCCTCCTCGGACTACTTGCCGGTGCGAAGGGCCTTGAGCTTGAATAAAATACAGAAGAAAGCAATGAAGTTTGTCGAGTGATCTGTGACATAAGAATAAACACAGCTATTGAGGCTGATGCTTGGAAGTCCAGTAAGGAATGTTAAGAGACCTGCAGTGAGCCACATCAGATATCAAGAAGGCAGCCGCTATAGAAACAACAATGGCCTCAGTGACCAGATGCTGTCCTAAACAGAGGAGACAGTGCAGGATAACAAGAAAAGGACTGGCACGCTGGAGGCCGTGGTGACTGTGCTGCAGGATGATAACAGGAAGCTCAGGGGATACAAGGACTGCACCGTTCCATTTCTAGTTCGCATGGAGCCCCAGAGTGAATGCCTGGTAGACCAGAACTGTGCAGCCAACATCCCCCTTCTGAATTCCGAGAAATCTGGTGACAAAATCATAAAGAGTAGAATCAAGAAGATTTTTAATTCCAAGGACCTTCCTCTGGAGGCTAGCTCAAGAGTAATAGTAAGGAAGGCATGGGGACTCTCCACATTGAAACCGGGAGCTGCTAAGGAATGCCATGGAACTATCATAGCGGAACTTGGAGCCCCATAAAAAAAACATTTTCAGAAGGGCATCCAGTCGCAAGACAACCACCGTGGATGGTGACCCAATTTTGACTGATCCGGATTACAGGTGACAGAGAACATGAGACAGAGATTGCAGGTCATCAAGAATTAGCTGCTTAAATTAGACCAGAGGACATCTCTTTGGCACCTTGGCAAAATAAACATAATCGCATGTTTGCAAACAGATTCAAGCACCACAGACCTTCCCACAAGCAAAGAAAATGGAGTATGAATAACGTTTGTGGGATGAAACTAGGCACTGTTACATTGGACTAGACCAGAGCTGCAGCTGGGATTGGCTGAATGTATCATGCCACCGGGGTAGAGATAAAGGGAATCCTTTCAGTCGGAGGCTGAATGTGATCCCTGCTTGTGATGGAGGTTATCTGAGCTCACACCCCTCCCCTGCGCTCTCACCTCTCCAGTATCTCAAATGCTTTGGGAGGTGGGCAATAGGGGGAATACAGTGGGAGAACTCGGACATAATATTGTATTCCTTTACTTGAGTTATGTTCATCCCCCTGTGCTTTTCTGGAGCCCTTAGTTTAAGTATACAGGGTGTTACAATATTAAACATGATTTAATCCCAAAGTCAATATATTCTGTAATTGTTCTTAGGAAAACTACAGCCTTCTTCATGACATGTGGAGACAGTGAAATGCTGTGCCAAATTGATCACCCTATCAAGTCACCTTAATCTCAGCAGGTTCTGGCATGGCTACCTGTGGTCATCCTAGGTATTAAACCTGATTATGATGCATCCTGAGAGCAGGGTTGTGTCCCAACTACAAATATTAGGGTGTAATGATCATGTCCTCCTTAGAGGTTTTTCTAACATAATTTATTGATGACTTTGAGCAAATGCTTTTCACAAATTACAGTGTTGGCACTAATTCTTCTACTTTTAAATTGACCTGGACCCCTAAACTCTAACGAGCCTGTGCACATGGCCTGCAGTTAGTTCCAACATGCACCCTCAGCTTTGCCAGTACACTTCACCAATGACATGCAACATGTGCTTATACTGCATTGCCAGTCTGCCTCATCCCTGACCAGCACATATCCTGGGTACATACAGTTGGGCCAGTGTACATCAATGCTGACCAGCACATTCCATGTGCTCATCCTGCTCTGTGTTTGCAAATTAACCTTGATATACATGTACAACATGCACACACATTATAGGCCTCACCTTGATCTACAAATACCATGTGCATGCAAAGCCCTATTGATGCATCTCAAATATGACCTGCACGTACACATAGTTCTACCAGCATCCCTCTATCATGATCTGTTCATGCTCTATGTGCACTACACTCTTGTAAGTGTATCCCATTTTTAACCTGTACGTCTACAACTCCACTGCACCTCACTCTGAACCTGTAAGTACACTGTTCACACAAAACCTTATTGGTGCACTGGATGAAGCAATCTCTTTATACGATATACCAAAAAGAAGAATATTGTGCAAAGAGTCCAGGTATACCCTTACTAGTGGACAGGCGCTTGCTCTAGCAATCCCAAGATGCTCTTTTAGGGGGTGGTGTGGCCGAGCAGCCTTAGCCTTATCAGAGAGGAGTGTTGGACACAATGCACACAATAGTCAATAAGTGATGCACACAACTCAACAAAGAGATCCACATAAACTTTTACAAATAATTACGTACCTTTATATATGCTTAGGCACCAGAATCAATACGATTAGGTAAGTACGTTTTGCAAGAGAAATACTTTTACATTTAAAAAGTCGACACTGGGAGGAAAAACAAGTATGGATTTCAGGTAGAGTACAGCGACTTATGAGTTCAAACTCTTGGACTTAAGCGGAGTATGGGGCAAGGTCCAAGGCAGCACCAGCAGATCACCTCCCGCAGCACTAAGGCGGCTGGGTGCAGTGGAGCAATACAGCGTCGGTGGCCAATGTTAGTCAATGGGCATCAGTCTGCGGGAAAAGAGGCTGCAGGTTTGGACTAAGATTCCAGTCGGGCTAAACAAAGCAGAGGGTTCAAGTCTTGCGATGCTAGGGGATGTGGCGACACAGTTGGTCCTCTTCTTTTCGGGCCGGGATGCCCAGGTGCAGAGGGTCTTTGAGGTGTTGGGTTTCTTCGTTCGGGAGCACTCACGGTTGAGGGGCCTGAAAACAGAGGCTGCAGGCGGCGCCGGGGAGTTCATGAGGGTTGAAACCAAAGTGGACTCTGTCTCTTGAGGGCTTGGGGACCACGTTGACACAGTTGGCCCACTTCGACTCCGGCTGGGGATCTCGGTTGCAGTGGTGCTTGGCGGGGTCAAATTTTGGCTGTTCCGAAGTCCTTGCGGTTCTTCTTGGGGGCCTGCAGGAAAGCAGCTCTGCTGCTCCACAGGTGTTCTAGAATCTTTATTGAAGGCAGGTAGTCTTCCTAGGCTTTGGAGGCACAACAGCTTACAGGACGAGACGACTTTGGCGCATTACGACAGGGAACAGCAGACTGTCCGGCAGGGCTGGTGCCCAGTCAATTGCTCATCTTCAGTTGTTGCTTTTGCGGCTCTTCTGTTCCCTTTTTCTTCGTAGGTCAGCAGGATCTGATTTTCTGGTGCCAGGGCCTACCCTAACAACTGAATTAAGGGCTAGGTGGCTCGGGTGCAGTGGTGCTTTCAGGTACAAGGCCTTTGTGGTCTGGCCCGTTCACATCTTGGTCATTGGTACTTCTAGGATGCAATGGGAACATCTATGCTGCTCCGTGGGAGTTCCTGAGTCTTTGGAGAAGTGCTGGTGGTCCTCCTAGGCTTTGGAGCATCAGCAGCTTGCAGGCTGAGACGACCCTGGCGCAATTGTCAAAAAACAAGCAGGCAGGGTTGGTGCCAAGGCATCTTCTTCAGTTCTTGCTTTTCACGGCTCTTCGGTCTTTCTTCTTTTGGTTGGCAGGATCTGCTTTTCTGGTGCCATGGGCTTCCCTAAATACTGAATTTAGGGGTGCTGGGGAGTATTGGGTAGTAGCCAATGGGCTACCTACCCCTGTGGTCACTACGCACCGTATATAACAGGATTTATGTGGGAAGTGGGTATAACTCTGTCCCAGAGTTCCTAAGGGTGCCATTACCAAGATGGATAACCTTGAAAAGTCGCTTCCACTTCAGGTAGCCCACCTTAGGGATGGTACTAGCCGCACGATGGACACGCCTATCTCACTACTAATTTTGCCATCTGTCCAGGTGCCAAAGGGCTCTGGAAAAAGGGGGTCGGCTTCCTCTCCTGTGAGGGAAGCCAGATTTGAGTAACCAAAGGTGGTGGGCTCTTTGAAGCTCCCCTGTTGTGGAATGCTAATCTGCAAGACACCGTCTACCCGAGCAGACTTTGCTTCTGACCTCCTGAGAGGCCTTTATCCTTGGGGGTTAAAAACTTGTCTCTGGTGGCAGGCTGGTGAAAAACAGTCAGTCAGCACACCAGTAGCTGGTAGGTTTTCCGGAGGCACCTCTAAGTGCTTTCTGTGTGAATGTATTAATAAATCCAACACTGGCATTGGTGTGGGTTTACTAATATGAGATGTTTGATACCAAACATCCCTATTTGCAGTGAAGCCATAATGTAGCTGGGAGACTTGTTTTCACTAGTGTTCAGCACATGTACTTAAAATAGCTTCCCTATTCACTTTTACTGGCTGCAATAGAGCTGACCAGAAGAGCGGCATATCTGCTCCTACAGATATGTCCTCACATGTAGTTTAGTGCACCGTGCCTTAGGGTTGTAAGGCCAGCTGTAGGGGTGACTTAACCATACTGCATGCAGTGTTTGTGGGCATGGCACAGGGGTGTGTGCCATGTTGTGTTTTCACTTTGGTCTGCACCAAGACAAGCAACCTGCAGTGGCTGTCTGTGTGTGTTTGGTAAGGGGTCCTTTAGGGTGGCACAATGTGTACTGCAGCCCTTAAGGACCCTCTTTAGCCTCCTTGCCATAGATACCAGAGGTACCACTTATGAGGGACTAACCCGCTGATGAGGTTTTTTGTGGTGTTCTTGTATATAATGTTGAAGTTGCTCATGTTTGCCATGGCTACAGCCCAAGTGTGTGTCCCAGTGGTTCATTTGTAGACTGTGGATTATCTTATGAAGCATGCACTGATAGATGTTGGCTCTCGTGAAGAAGGCCTTTATTTGGGGGGATGTTAGAACTGCATTAAAAAATTATGTTCGGATTCTTTAGTGGTTGTGTCTGAGCTTTCCCCAGGGTTACTGGTGACGGTGCTGGGAATGAGGAAGCATTAGACTAAAGCAAGCCCCATAGCAGCACTGATATGCCTTATTGAAGCATACATCTCAAGATATAAAACTACACAGTCTGGATCATTAAAGAAGTGTCTCCATGGACAAATTTGTTAATTAGTATTTTTGGAAGCTTGTTTGAAGCAACACTGCAAACAGAATCAAGTCTAGCCACTCACAGGCTACCAAATTGGTTCTCTTTTGTTAAACCGTGCTTACTGCTGGGGTTCAGCGTGTTTCTTAATGCTCTCATTTTTGTCAAGCAAGAGAATGAGGCACAGATAGACTGCCAGGATTTAACTGTAAGAACACTTTTACAGCTCTTTCTCGCTCTTTATGAGGTCCAAAGTGCTTTCAGGTTGATCAATTATAGCCTGATATAGAGTCTGGCAGGGAGGGAAAACCACATTATATCGGCAATCCTTCCTTTCAATGATGAGTGGAGGTGGGGGCTGAGTACTAGGTTTAGCAGACCTTGTGACCTGTCTGCTAAAGGAGCGCCAGTGCACAGTGATGTGTCCCACCCTATTTAAAGCAGGTTGATTGTTTTCCTTTTCGCTTCCCAAGCATACAAATCTAGTCATGGAAGACATGGGCACTGAAAAGGTAGATTGGCCACACATGCATCTCTCATCTATTTATTAGCTATATTGAGAAAACAAACTACTAGTTTAGGAGTTTATATTTTCAATGCAAATTTTCTTCCTGAGCAGATAAAAAATCAAAACAAAAACCTTTTTATTGCAAAAGTAAACATTGAATTATGAGGGCATTCATATTCACAAAATTATGCATCGAAATACCTTACAACAATGGGTAATAAAGTCAATTTACAAAACATATTCTTTCCCTCCTGATCCACGCATTCCCATCTCCCTCGTTAGGCCTCTTCACACAACTGTCTTTGCCCACTCCGGTCCACTAGCATGCATATCATTCCCCTATACTCGTTCATTTCCCCAAGATTTTGGTCCATTTGTGTGGGCAGTCTCTACTCTCACAAAATACCCTCTCTGCAAGCATGCACCAGTCCATATCTGCCCTCTACTCGCTCAGCGTCGGGCTGATACAACTCGCCACAACTTAGCTATATTGCGCTTGGTGACCATGAACCCCAATGTCACCCAGAGGCGTTCTGTACTGGCTAGATCTGATTCTTCCTATATGTTTAGGAGACACCAATTTGGAGATTTAGTCGCCTCTATACTATACATCTCTCTCCTACAGGTCAGCACCGCCAGTCGTCTTGAAGTATCGGACATCCCCATATCATGTGGAAGAAGCTGCCCTTTTGGTCGCACCTCCTAGGGTATAACGGAGAGTCCGATGTTTTAAACAAGGCAGCCGCTTGACAAACCTTCAGTGCTGTGAAGAGAGACACTGTAATGGTGTTTGTTTTCAAAGCATAAAGATCCCCTCCATGGAGGCGGGGATCTCAATCGGTGAAATGGCCCCTGCTAGACTAATAGAGGCCACTGCGCTTCTCCACCACCCAGCAGGCTATCTTCAAGGGTATAATGGACCCTATAAATATATACTCTGCTGTCATGTGTTCCCTATGGAACTTATTGTAGTTTTCCCTATGTCAGCCTAATTGTGCACGTCATAGGCCACTTATGCTTTGCAAACGTTACAAAATATTATGCTTGTTTTTGTGTCACATTGTTATTTTGCAAATAGGCTGCACATGTTTTCGTATTTTGTTCACCTGCTGGGATTTAGTCGGAACATCTCATGCAAGGTCAATCAACACTGCTCCTTATTTTTCTCTGTGGTTGGACACTAGCACCCAGACATAATAAAGAAATCCAGCTGCTGTTTTTGAACACATAATGTTAGAAATGGTGGTCTCGAGTTGGCAATGGTTTGCACCTTTGTCCAAATAGGGGACCTTTCTTCTAGTCAGGGTAACAGAGATACACTGCTAAAATAACCCCTGCTTACCATCTTAGTAGCTTGGCACGAGCAGTCAGGCTTAGCACAGATTAGCAGTGGTAAAGTGCTCAGAGTCATGAAACCAACAAAAAGAGGTCAGAAATAGGAGGCCAAAAAGCAAAAAGTCAGGTCTAACACATAAGTTTTATCATATAACCAGGGACTTGCTGTTTTGAAAAACAGAGAGCGAAGACAAACTCCCAGAGGAAAGGTCCAGAGAGGAGAGAGCTGCACCAGCTGAGATGTAGAACAACTACCTATGTATGCCAGGTATGAGGTTCACCACTATTCAGAGAGATCTATAATATGTCACTGTTTACCATAGTGAGGGAGGGCTTAGGCAAATCTGTCAGCTAATATGACAGGGCTTTCCATTGTGTATAGTTTCCTAATTATGCTAATCACATTGTTGACATGCATATGCTTTCCAATTGTAGCGTAGTTGCTCCATAATAGAGCACAATAGTTTCTATAAATATTGTAAGCTTTCTTAAGTTCTCATTTTCATTTATTGTGGACATGTATGAGTGAGACAACAAAAGGTAATGACTTGCTACCATGATCCGAGAGTCTGGAGTGTTATGTTCTCGGGTGCCAAATCACTTGTCTCTCTGGGAAAGTTTGGAGGACAAGTGAGGCACTGTTAGCTAGTCGAATTTTGGCACACAGGTACTGATGTGGTATGGTGACTCAGTCACTACATACTGATGCTCTATGGTCTCAGGCATAGTTCTGTTCCTGAGCAAAATCCCTGCAAAATGTGTATGGTTGTAAATATGTTCTGGTTGACGAGTGGCATAATTAGTATGTTTGTGCAATAGGTTCATACTACTGGTCCAATTATATTGTGCCAGTCATGCCACACTGCAATACTGAATGAGATCGAGAGCATATACGTGTGTGCATGCAGACACCACCAATAAGTAGTGGGCATTATATTGGATACTTAAACAGGACAGCTTGTGTCTCTTGCTCTTCTACCATATTGCTGTTTCACCTTTGGACACAACTCACCTATCTCCTTAAACTCCTGTACCCTCATGCCAGACTGTAGCTTCGGTTCACTGATCCGGATGTTCTTCACTTCAGCATCAGTGTTGTTGGAGAACTGGATCTGAACAGCAACCATGTGAGGGTCTGGGGTGAAGGGCTGGCGACTGAAGAAATACTCCACTGACAGACCCTCCCCTGTCATCCGGTGAAGTAGCTCATGAGTCTTCACTGCACTGAAGATGGGGCTAATGACCTAGGGAACACAGGTGGTAAAAGTTGGGATATCACGGTGAGGACAATATGAAATATAGATTATCTGAAGAGTATGGTAGAAGTTAGGAATATATGGAAAACAGAATGCCTAACGTGCCTCTGTCAGTGTCTCCCAAACCTCACCTACAGCACCCACAATTGTTCTATACCTACTTGGCCTTACCTTTTCATCAGAAACATGAGCTTCAACAACTACTATTATTCTTATGCTGGAACCACACACCGCTTTGAAATCTGAGTTGAAGCATTTACAACTTTTTAAATGGTTTTCAGCACCTTTAAGTACTACTCTACTGTGGACCTACACAGCTACATTAATGGGCATTAATCCTGATCTGAAACACGCCACACAAACTCATGGGTGCCCAGCGGGGGACTATCAGGACTGGGTCCATGCCGGAATTGCAGGATAACCACCGAATTTGTTTTTGACTTCTGCTTAGGTTAATTATAAATAAGATTTCCTGATGTTTCTTTTTTGTGCATTTAAATTGTGCTTTTCAGGTATTTTCCTTACTTTTGGGTTTACTGCAATATGTGTGCAACACAAAATGAACAAGAATGGAAGAAGCATATTCACTGATATTTCTGGATATCAAAACACAACAGACTAATATCAGACCATGTTTTTATGAAATCCTTCTTTTCTAACAAAGCCACATTTTGTCTCATTGGTTTTTTTTTTACATGACACTATTGTTTGTATAAGTGCAGGGAAAACTGTGTTTAACAGTGTCCTGTTTTCACTGATAATGGCAGTTTAAGCTTGTTCATAAGTTTAAACTTAAAACAGAACATCTGAATTATCACTACATTTATTTAATGTGGATATTCAGAAAATCTGGCATGGGTATAAACCATGCAAATCTGGTTGGCTGATCAATATATGTCAGTACATACTACTTACCAATATGATTTACACAATAAATATGTCAGAGAGTGACAGAATCTTAGCGGTGTCACTGGTAGTTGCATCGAGAAGCGCTAGCAGTTACCAGTAGCAACCTTAAAACATTTTGTTTGTGCTCTGGCACTTACGTTCTACAATTAAGTATTTACTACAAAAGTACCCACATATACGTTTGTACTATAATAAGAACTAAGCCTCGAATGATCAGAGTACTTTACAATGCACAGGTGGAGCAAACTGTTGGTCTCTTATAGAAAATAAAGAGAGGAATAAATAGTATTTGTGAAGTTTGTAGATCTGTTCATAGTTCCGTAGTTGTCAATGCATTATAATACAATAGGGTGTATGTTTCAGAATTGGGACCTCAAATAAAAATCACTAGTCATGGATTATGGAAATGCTGCCTAATCTACTCTTGGACCTAAGTACAGTCTCTGCAATGCATCTAATCCTTGACCAACAACACCTTGCCCATCTCTGCCAGGGCACATCCGATGAGCCACTTCAAAGTCTGGTGCCTCCTTATTAAAAATAAGTTATGCAATGCACTAGGTCTTGAATTTACGAAACTCTTGAAAATGCGAGACCTATTGCTTTGCAAATGGTTGTTTGCAAAAGCGCCCCATGTGGTGCTTTCAGGTTAATGGCATTCACGCCCTTTTCCTTAGATGCGGCTTATCTAAAGAAAGGTGCGCGGCTACCATTAACGTGAAAGCGCAGCATTGGTCGCTTTTACAAACAAAAGTTAAAAAATAAATTAATAAAAACATACGCGCCCGTATTCGGCCCTGCTTATAAACCATTAGCGCGGCCAACGCTGTAGGGTGCCATGCTATGAGAAAAAAATAAAGCCTTAGGAGAGAGTGTGGTGAAAAGCATTTAACAAAACAGTGCAAGGAGGCTGTAATTAAAGCTTACCGAGCACCAACACACCACGTAACAGGGGTGTCCTCATGTGAGGCACAAATGAAGACAAGGCATTATTAAGGAGGGACTAGCAAGCCTATTAACAAATTAGAAGCCAGCATTCACCAAGGACAATGACACAAGCCAATGAAAAATATGGGCAGAGAGTGGGCAGAGGTTTAAGTCCCTACCTGACTACGGTATGCCTGCAGAGCAGCGAATGCACTGCCCAGGCTCGACCTAATAAATCTTGGTTTCAAAACTAATTAAAAAACGTAATAAGAATAAAGCTGAGATTCTAGTGCATTACACAAGAGGTCTAGATGTAATAATCAATGAAAAACTATGTGTTCTTCATATAGTTGGTAAAAGCGCGCCATTGTTATATTAGCAGTTATGATGTGAAAGTCTGACTACTTTAGTGCTCTTAAATTTGGCTACCAGTTTGTTTATTAATCCAACGAGAGCAGATTCAAATTTTGACTACATACCTCATGATAGACACATGGAATGAGTACTAGCCGTATTACATTTAGATCCCTGCTCCCAAGAAGACTCAATTTAAGGTTATGTGGAAGGTTCCAAAGTATTCTGTAATGAAGGCATTACTTTCCATAGCACAATTTGTCAATTAGCTGCATATAAGGGGTCTTCAATCCTCCAAAGAAACCTACTGTTTATGTCAAGTATCCCTCATACACAATCATCGGGATGATCATTCTCTCATTAGGCCTATGGCCTGCGGATAAAGCTCACAATCTACCCATTTTTCTCCAAAAATTGTTAAGACTTAACATGAGATGCCTTCGAAAAATAGAAGATATCCAAAATAGGATACGTATGGTAGCATCTAATATAATGGTTTAGTGCAGTCACCTACAGCAATGAGAAGCAAATTACATACCTTAAATTCTATGGCATAGAGATTATGCTATTGCTGCTACATGGTCTCTGGAATGCTTACCGTAGGAGACAAAGCAGAATCGGTCAGTGAGAGTCCCTCCAGGTCTGTTACCAAGCTGGCAGATACAACATTTCTAGATGTGACGTGAGGGACACTAGGGGTGGAGACTATAGGATAAAGAAAGAATGAGTTATTAGCTGGAGAAAAAGACACAACGAGATGAGATTATCTGAGAGTTGGCTAAAGATGCCAAGTGAACCTACAACAGTACCCTGTTAGGCTCAGGAAGTAAGAGAGGGACTGCATTTTCTGAACTGAGAAAATTGCAAGCTCCTGTCTTTCAAGCAAATAAAATAAAATGTTCTCCTTCAATAGCAGTACGGGATAAACTGGACAGTTCACTCATGACAATCAGATGGGTTCTAGTACTTGTAAACAAAATATCGCTCCCGAGCAAAGAACAAATTAATTCAAAATTGAACCATATCAATTCAGTCCAATAAGATGTTGAGATTCAGTATGTTCTCAAGTAGTTTTCTACTCTTTATTTTCTTGTTTTCCTTAATCCTTTGTCATAAACGTAGTTATATTATACATAAATTCACAGTGGATAAGTTGGTGTAGATTTGCGCTTGCCCTGAGGAAGTCGTTGGGTGAATTTCCCCGAGACGAAACACGTGTCGGCTACCGGCTACATTTGGTGATGTCATCTTGGTGTAGATGACATCACCAAATGTAGCCCGTAGCCGACACGTGTTTCGTCTCGGGGAAATTCACCCAACGACTTCCTCAGGGCAAGCGCAAATCTCTGGGAGCAAATTCACCACATTCCAGGTAGAACCTGTGTGTGGTCTCATATAATATGGGTCTAAAAAACATATGGACAATACGTATCCTTCAGCATTCCGACGTATTTAGTTAATAAGTATCTCGATCGGACTTATATTCTGGTCTGAATGAGTATATATGTGACAAATTCAAAAAGAGGAGAGTACTCCCGCCATCATCATGGGTTCAAGCGTCAGTGGAACCCGAGTATACTGATTCCATAGATGCTTGAACCCATGATGATGGCGGGAGTACTCTTCTCTCATTGAATTTGTCCCATATATACTCATCCGGACCAGATTATAAGTCCGATTGAGATAAGTCGTCGGGTGAATTTCCCCGAGAAGAAACACGTGCCGGCTACCGGCTACATTTGGTGATGTCATCTACACTATCTTATCCACTGTGAATTTATGTATAATATAACTACGTTTATGAAAAAAGGATAAAGGAAAACAAGAAAATAAAGAAAAGAAAACTACTTGAGAACATACTGAATCTTGACATCTTATTGGACTGATGATTTGATATGGTTCAATTTTGAATGTTAATTTGTTCTTTGCTCGGGAGCGATATTTTGTTTACTGTTTATCAGCTATGTTCTTTTAGTCACAGAGGAATTTTGGGACGCGGGTGGCCGTTTCCATTTTGTTACCTAGAGCAACCTTGAGGGAATTTTGGTCATATTGTTACTCAAATATTGGTTTTGCGCAAGGTGTAACCTAGCCATGCTTCTAAGCTTAGGGTTCTAGTACTTGTTAATCATTATGCAGAGTCTCAAGGTCACCTTCTAATCTCCCTGATACTTGATCATTTAAACTAAATAATCATATCAGCTACAAATCGTGCTCAATGTAATGTGGCAATATCATACTACAGAAAGTAGCCCATAAACCCTATAGAGACCATGGCAAACATGTGTAACATACAACAATGTCTCTAAGGGTGTTAGTTAATGGTCAATTTTGAGTAGCACAATTTATCGCTAGGAGCACAAGGAGAAAACAGGGAGACAAAAAATTCTATGCAACTACATATATTTTTTATAGATACCATCATATACTTAAACATGTATGAAAACAGCACTGCGTAACATTAAATGGCATGTAACCTGTGGGATACTGTGCTCAAGTGCTCGTGAAATGGTGAATGACGCAAGTGACATGTGAGGAAGTATGTACAGCGACAGGAAAGGGAAAAACAAAAAACAGTTAGTGACAGAATTTACATTGTAGAGATACCCAAGCAATAAATGTTAATATATACAGGGGAATTCAAGATGGATATCCTCGAAGAATTCGCGCAGTACTTTCACTGTAAAAGTCCAGCTGCGTACCAGCTGGCTTGTTTGGTGGATCTCCTGGTCTTGGTGGGTTTGATAGGGCCGACTCTGTTGACGCAGTTGGTGATCCAGGTGGAGAGGTTCTTGATTGCCTGTTCCCGGTTGTTTGTGGGGTCGGGCTGAGAGGTGTTGAGGGCATCTGTCCATCGGATCTCTGTACCTTTGTTCCAGTTGTGGTGGGAGGAGCTGGGAGGATTGATGGTGGTGCTTGGGGATCCTGTGATGGTGAAATGGACGATGGAGTGGTCGGCCCAGGTGAGTCAACTGTGATGGTGAAATGGATGATGGTGTGGTCGTTCCAGGTGAGTTCAGTGACATGACTGTACTTGACTCTGTTGCTGGCAGTAAAATCGGATCAAGCGTGTCCCTACGCTGTGTGTGGGGTTGGTGACCAGTTGGGTGAGGCTGATGTTGCTCATGCTTTCCAGGAGGTTGGCAGTGTTTGTGTCTTTGAGGCCAATGAGGTGGAAGTTGAGGTCACAGAGGGAGATATGCTTTGTCTTCCACAGGTCCAGGAGTGTTCTGATAAGTAGCTCTGGAGGGCCAATATTTATATCTGGTGCCAGCCACTGTGAGGGGCGACTCCATTGCCCAACCCCACATCTAGTTCTGAAAAGTTCTTCCCCTTCCCCTGGCAAGGCTCCAAACTATCTGGGGGTGACAAAAGGCAGGTCAGGCCTTGTGTCTGGTTCCTATGTGTGTGCAGGAGGCAAAGCTCTTTGACGTTTAAGTGGAGCCCCTCCGCAGCCATCCTGCCTGGATGGTCCATCTAAGCCCCATTTGTGATCCTGTCTGGAAAAAATACACAAACCGCAACAGCAGAGCCATTTACAGATGGTTGGAACAAGAAAATGCCACATTTCGGAAAATGCCAAATTTTCGGAAAAGAGTGCATTCTGCTTTAATAAAACTTTTGCAGAGCAACGTTCAGTCCCAAAGCAAGTTTGCACCCGGTTGATGATTATGGCTAGACTAAACACAAAGGATATAATGGAAGTACATGAAATATCACCACGAAGACAGTGTGAACGCATGAGCACAGTGAACATTCAGAAGGAACCTGAAGTGGTTATGCATGACAAATACTGAAATGGATTTTTATATTTGCTATCAAGGACATTTAGCCTTTGTTCACATTTCCGAGCCTTTTATTTACTTTGTCACTTATATTTATTGATTTTGCAGACACTTTATTTTGTCATTTTGACGTGTTTCTGTTTCCTGTTAGAGATTGGTTATATTATGTTTGGGAGGGTGAGGATGGTATACGGTTGGGTATGCACATTCGTGGGTGGAATGGATTCATTTTTCAAGTTCACTTTTTACTAGGGTGTGTACATTCATACATATTGTATCTCTTTAAGGCTGATATTTGAAACTGGGACTGGGTCATAGGGTCAGGGCTATACTGGTGTGAGTGGCCATAAAACCTATGGTTTTCAGGTGGGAGGGTTTAGCTGTTGCTCGTGGAGATGAGGCAACACGCGTTTACGGCAGTTAAAGAGAGTTTGGAGGAGTTTATACTGTTGCAGACCGTGGCTTTAAAAGTATTTTTTTACAGTTGTTTCCATCATGGAAAGGGTTGCTAAACAACAGGAATTGGATTGGGAAAGGAGATGCGGGTTGGTTTTTTATTTTTAGTATTTGTTAATGGTTTTGTGTTCCCGAATGGAAGGGACTTTCACAATAGCTTAGCAGAACAGGAGCATCATGTTTGGTTTTTGTATATTTATTTTGGTTCAGTTTCTTTGCAACAGGCAAGGGGAACACACTTTTGTTCTGTTCTTTTATGGAAGAAGCAGAGTGGGTTTGACGCGGGTTTATTTAGAGGGTGAGTGCATAGAATGCGCACGCATAATGTTAGAGTTAACATACTGCTGAATGGACGTTTTAGATGTCTTTGTTATTTTCATTTTGGTTACCCCTGACGAAGTGCCAAAAGTGCCCGAAATGCATTGGGTGAAACTACATGAGGGTACTCACGATGAATTGTTCATTTCTACATGTCTATGTTGAAGCCCGAATGGGCACGCAAAAGGCAGTTGAAAAAATATATGAAATAAAGACCACACAGTCCTCGTTGTGATTAAGATTGATTATGATCTATTGGATTACCATTTGGATGAGTTTTGGATAAAACATTGGTTTACTATTTGGATTTAATCTGGAGTACGACAAGCAGACGTGTTCACTGTGAGGATTGGGTCCTACACATTGCAGTGCAACTTATTAGCATGTTAGAGACGTGCCTTTTTGGAGGAAATTTCAAAAAGTGTCATTTTCAGAATTGTGACCTAAGATCCTACTTTACCATTAAAGAGGATTTTAAATTACAATTAATTTAAGTGTCAAAGCATATCTCTGCTCCCAATCCAAAGTTATCACTTACTAAATGTAATAAGGTATCGCAGTGTCAGTCAATGAGAGAGATAGGCAATACAACTGTGAAAAACGACTTTTGGAGTTTTTTATTACCATGACATGCAACTTTTACGTGTCCTACTTTTGAAATACAATGCACTTTGCCCTAGGAGCCTTTAGGGCCTACTTTAGGGAGTGGTGTAAAAGTAGTAAAAAGTAAGGTTTAGGCCAGACAAAAGGTTTATTTTGCCAGATTGAAATGGTAGTTTAAAACTGCACTAAAGGCTTCAGTGGCATAACTGAGGCATGTTTGTGTCACCTACTTTAGCGGGTGGCACAATCAGTGCTGCAGACCCACTGGTAGCATTTACTTTACAGGCCCTGGGTATGGGTAGCACCATTTACTAGGGACTTACAAGTAAATTAAATGTGCCTATTCATTTTACCATGTTTAAAGGAGAGAGCACAAGCACTAGCACTAGCACTGGTTAGCAGTGGTAAAGTGCCCAGAGTCCTAAAGCCAACAAACCTAATTCAGCAAAAGAGTAGATGTGAAGGCATAGGGTTTGGGGGAATACCACTCCATCTAGGTCAGGTCCAAACGGGGGCTTACATTTTACCTTTAATTTGCGAAACAACAAAGTACAGGAAAATTGATTTTCACCCAAAGTATCTGGTATCACAGAGGAACCATATGTCCAAGAAGCTCAGTCTGGCAAATTGGAAATCATCCTCTCTTGTGGTCATGGTCTCTAATTTCGTAAGTATTGTGATTCCTAAATCTTTGCCGCTCTGTCATATTCCAGTAGTCTTTTGATTCCCGTGGCACTTCCTTTCCTATTTTTTTGCTTGTTTGTTGTTTCTCCTTTGTTCACCTCTCATGTATCGTTTTCAGCACATGAAAACAAAAACAGTTCACTGAGAAAAAAACACCCACATTTATTTTCAGGGTGTACAAGAGAGAGGGTGGTGGAATGATTCAGTTTCCTAGAATATATTTATGATCCAGTTAAGAATACATATGTTTCTTTGACATAAAGGCTATGGGAGCTAAGATACTAGACACAGAAATTAGAGTTCACGTAAGGGGCCAGTACTTGGCTTACATACAATCGTCCAGATCCAGGAGGGAGATCTCCTTCTTTGATGTTTTCACTGGTTTGGAGGTGGGTTTGGAGGTGTGCTTGGTGGTGGGAGGCTGGACACAAACAAAAAGAAACACAGTTAATAGCCAGCTCAATTAAATCAGGATGACCATGTTTTTTTAAAATACTTTTTAATTTATGTGGTATCTGAAATAACACTTGCTTCAAGAAGCAGGGAAGTGCATACAGAGAACATTCAAAGTGACTCCTTAAAAAAATGTTTTTTTTAAAAAAGGTATGAATATGCTACTTACCAGTATGCATCTGTTCTTGGCATGTAGGGCTGCTGACATTCATATCTGTGCATAGATCGCCGCCTAGTGTTGGGTCCGGATGTTTGCACGTTGTTGTCCTGGAAGAGTCTTCGAAGTATCCTGGGATAGGTGACTCCTCCCCTGGACTACAGTGCGCATGGGCATCCTCTCCATCCTCAGATTGTTTTTCGCCATTGTGGCAGTGATGGAGTAGATACAGAAAGTGATGACCATGCTTACAGTAATTCTGAGAGCTGTAGCTGCTACAGGCGCCGGGGAGGAGGGAGGGCGATATGAATGTCAGCAGCCCTACATGCCAAGAACAGATGCATACTGGTAAGTAGCATATTCAGTTCGAGGCATGTGGGCTGCTGAATTCATATCTGTGCATAGAATACATAGCAGTACCTCCTATTAACGGCGGCTACCAGTGCCAGCTGCAGCGGTCTACAAAAGAGTTTTGAGAACAGCCTGTCCTACAGCTGCCTGCTGTTTTGATTGCACATCTACACAATAGTGTTTGGTAAATGTGTGTGTAGTGGACCAGGTGGCTGCTCTACAGATATCATGCAAAGGGATGTTTCCCAGGAAAGCCATGGAGGCCCCTAACTTACGTGTTGAGTGGGCTCGTGGGGGAATCGTTAGTGTGCGTTTAGCCTTTTGATAGCAAATTTGAATACATTTAACGATCCATCTGGCTATACCTGCTTTGGAGATAGCGTTACCTTTGTGGTGTGGGGCAAAGGCAACGAAAAGTTGTTTAGTCTTCCTAAAGATCTTAGTCCTGTCGATATAGTACATGAGGGCTCTCTTCACATCTAGTGTATGGAGTGCTCTTTCTGCGACAGTTTGTGGGTTTTGAAAGAAAACAGGCAGTTCAATAGTTTGATTCATGTGGAACTGCGATATCACCTTGGGCATGAATTTGGGGTTGGTACGTAGTACGACCCTGTTGGCGTGAACCTGTATAAATAGCTCTTGAACGGTTAGTGCCTGGAGTTCACTAACTCTTCTTAAAGAAGTGATCGCTACTAGGAAAGCTACTTTCCAGGTAAGGAATTGAATCTCGCATGAGTGTAGAGGTTCAAAGGGTGGACCCATCAGGCGTGTGAGGACCAGGTTGAGGTTCCACATTGGAGCCGGTGGGTGGCTTGGAGGAATTACTCGTTTGAGTCCTTCCAAGAATGCTTTGATGGCAGGCACTCTGAATAAAGAGAGGTGCTGCCTGTTCTGGAGATAGGCTGATATTGCGGTCAAATGGATACGTATAGAGGTGTACGCCAGATTGCATCGGTATAGGTGTAAGAGGTAACAAATTATGTTTTGGATGGATGCGTCTAGCGGGTTAATGTCATTATTATTGCAATAAATGACGAACCTCTTCCATTTGGCTGCAAAGCAAGCTCTGGTAGTGGGTCTTCTAGCTTCCTTAATGATGTCCATACAGTCAGGTGGCAGGTTTAGGTAGCCAAACTCTAGGACTTCAGGAGCCAGATTGCCAGGTTCAGCTGTTGCGGATCTGGGTGCTGAATCTCTCCATGGTTCTGCGTCAAATGCGCGGGTTTGATCCGCAGCCTTTGATGCGGCACCACGGAAAGTTCGAGAAAAGTGGTGTACCATGGCTGGCGTGCCCACGTTGGAGCAACCAGGATGAGTGTCAGTGAGTGTTGTCTGAGTTTGCGAGCCACCAGCGGTATCAACGGCGCTGGGGGAAAAGCGTACGCAAATCTGCCGGACCAGTTCATCCATATCGCATTGCCCTGCGACTGCGGATGTGGGAACCTGGCGGCAAAGCTTTGGCATTTTGCGTTTTCGCTTGTGGCGAATAGGTCTATCTCTGGATGACCCCACTGTTGGAAGTACGGTTGGAGTACTGACTGATGTAGCTCCCACTCGTGCATCTGGTGGCTGTGTCTGCTGAGCAGATCCGCCATCTGGTTGTCCTTGCCGGGGAGGTGTTCCGCCATGAGGAATATGTTCCTCTGAATGGCCCACTTCCACATGCTCTGAGCCAGATGAGACAACTGTGGAGAGTGTGTTCCTCCCTGCTTCTGTATGTAGTACATGGCGGTCATGTTGTCCGTCCGGATCAACACGACTTTGTTGCACAAGTGTACTTTGAATGCTTTCATAGCCAGGAAGATTGCCATCAGTTCTAGAAGGTTGATGTGCATCTTCTTTTGTTGTGTTGTCCATAGTCCCTGCACTGTGTAGTTGAGTACATGAGCTCCCCATCCCTGGAGAGACGCGTCCGCTGTCAGTATTATCTGTGGAACAGGCTCTTGGAATGGTCGGCCCTTGCAAAGGTTTTGTGGATTCCACCAATGCAGAGAGTTGTATGCCCGACCGCTCACCAACACTAGGTCTTTTAATTGCCCGTGAGCCTGATTCCATTGACGTGCTAAGCACTCCTGAAGCGGGCGCATATGTAGTCTCGCGTGTGGGACTATGAAAATGCAGGAGGCCATCATGCCTATCAACTGCATGAACACTCTCGCAGGAAGGGAGTGTTGGGGTTTGAACTTGGAAATCAGCATTTGCATGCTGTTGATTCTCACTAAATTTGGCTGAGCTGTGGCCGCCAGAGTGTCTATGGTCGCACCTAGGTACTGTTGTACGTGTGCGGGTTGGAGATGGGATTTTGGGTAATTTAGTGAGAACCCCAGACTGTGAAGGAGGTGAATGGTGCGGGACATGTGGCTGGCACATTGCTGGGCTGACTTTGCTTGAACAAGCCAGTCGTCCAGGTAAGGGTAGACGTGTATGCTGTTGTCACGCCGAAGGGAAGGACTTTGAATTGGTAGTGCTGCCCTTGAACAGTGAACCTGAGGTATTTTTTGTGTGAGGGGTGAATGGGTATGTGGAAATACGCATCTTTGAGGTCCAGTGTGGCCAGGAAGTCTCCCTGCTTGAGCAGCGGGAGGACTTGCTGTAGGGTGAGCATGTGGAAATGCTCGGAGAGAATGTAGCGGTTGAGGGGTCTCAGGTCTAGTATAGGTCTGAGTGACCCGTCCTTTTTCGGTATTAAAAAGTACAGGGAGTACACCCCCGTACCTTGCTCGTGGACGGGTACGACCTCTATTGCGCCTTTTAGTAGCATACTGAGCACTTCCTGCTGTAAGAGCGTTAAGTGCTCTGAGGACATAGGACGGTGTTTTGGAGGTATTGTGGGTGGAGTTGAGGTTAATTCTAGGCAGTAACCGTGTTTGACAATATCTTTGACCCACCTGTCCGTGGTGATGGAGTTCCACGTGGACAGGAACCTTTGTAGCCTTCCCCCGACAGGTGTTATATGGTCGGGAGGAAGGGAGAGGGCGTCACTGTTTGTTCTTGGGGGAGGACCTGGTGTTGCCGTATCCGCATCCTCTGCCCTTTGTGCTTGAGCCACGATATCCACCCCGGGTGTTTTTATCGTAGGAACTTTGTGTGTTTCCCTTGTTGTAGGTTTGCTGTGACCCCTGTCCTCTACCTGCTCCTCTATTTCCGGGGCGACGAAAGGAGCCGCTCCGAAAGGACTGCATTTGGAGAGCCCCCATGGACTTTGCAGTGTCTGTGTCCTTTTTTATTTTCTCTAGGGTGGTGTCAACCTCTGGCCCGAATAAGTAGTCGGGGTTGACAGGCTGGTTGAGGATGTTATTTTGTACCTCAGGTTTGAATCCGGAGATTCGTAACCAGGCGTGTCGTCGCAACATGACGCTAGTGTTTATGGCTCTGGCAGCTGTATCCGCGGCATCCAGTGCACACTTAATGGATGCGTTTGTGAGGAGTTGTCCCTCCCTGATGAGGATCTCTGCTCCCTCTTTGAATTGGTCAGGGAGATGTTGGAGTAATGTTTCTAATGTGTCGTAGTGTGCTCGATCGTAGCGGGTGAGGAGCGCCTGAGTATTGGCAATACGCCATATGTTAGCTGCTTGGGCCGCAACCCGTTTGCCGGAGGTCTCTAGCACCTTGGACTCTTTGTCTGGGGGAGGAGCGTCCCCTGTCGTTTGCGAGTGTGCCCGTTTGCGTGCATTCGCAACTACTATGGAATCCAGAGGTAACTGGCCTCTAATGTAGGTAGGGTCCCCAGGCGCCGACCTGTATTTCTTGTCGATCCTGGGGTTTATTACTCTTGCCCTGGTGGGTTCTTTGAAGATGTCCTTTGCTGGTTTGAGGACACCTTTCAACATGGGTAGAGTTTTTATATTCCTTTCTGAGGATGCGAAAGTATCCATGAGAAAGTCGTCCTCGACGGTGTCAGAGTGGAGTTGCACACCATGATTGGCCGCAGCACGTTCAATGAGGGCGTTGAATGCGGCAGTGTCCTCTGTGGGAGACGTTTTCGCTCCATATAGTTGCGGGTCCTGCGTATCCATAGGTGCACCCGAGTCTACAGGGTCATCCCAAGCTTGGTCAGGGTCCTGTTGGCCTTCAGGGTCCATCTCTCCGGGGTAGGGGACGTGGTCACTTATGTAGTCCTCCAAAACGTCTGTTTCGGAGTGTGTGGGAGAGAAGGACTGTGGATCTTGGTAAGAGGAATGGAGAGGTTCGTAAAGAACTGGTTCCGAAGCCACTGGCAGCTTTTTCTTAAGCGGGATCCGGTAGGAGTCCAAAGCTGGCTCGGAAGTTATTCTCCTCTTGTGGAGCATCATTCTGCCAGTGTCGGCGTCGATGATGTGTGATGGTGACGTCTCTGCAGGAGAGCGTTCGGCAGGCGTGATCGCGGTGTGGGTGACACGTGTTCTGATTTGGAACAGTTTTGGGGCCGTGGATGGCGGCAGGCCAAAAGTGATGTTGGCTGGTGCCGGAGAGGCTGTTGGAGCTTTTATCGGCTCGGAGCCTGCAGTGTCCTGGAGGACTGCCTTGTGTTTGATGCGTTGCAAGGACGCAGCAACTGGCCGCACCTGGAGCGCCATCGGTTCTTTGGCGCTGACCGGTTCTGTAGAGGCGGGCGTGGACGTCTTCGGCGCCACTGGGTCATCGAGTCGAGGAGCGGTAGTAGCCGTCGACGTCGTCGATGATTGTGCCTTTGGTGGTGCTGTCGAAGCGGTGTGAGACGCAGCAGCCAGTTTGACCTTTGTGGTCGGAGCCAATTGTTTCGGTGCCGGGAGCCGAGTAGGTTTGGCGGCACCGAAGGTCTTTTTCCCTGTGTCGGCGCCGACGTCGGCTGCTGCAAGCTCGGCACCGAAGTCTCGTTTGGTGCGGTCGGTGCCGACGGGTTTGGCTGGCGTCGAAGGTGTGGTGGGCTTCGATCCGACCAGCGTCACTTTTGGTTTCGGTTTTTGATGAACCAATACAGCTTTCGGTTTCGGTTTCGAAGAAGGGAAACCAGCCGTTTTGGGTAGTAATGGCTGCCGCTGAATGTCCGAGGCCGGGCCAGAGGGCGGGGCCGAAGAACTGCGGGATAGGTCTTGGGTAAGGCCCGAAGGCCATCCCTCGACCGGAGCCATAGACTGGCGCACTGGGATATTCTCAGTCTGTACGGGTAGGCCTTGCTCGTCACCGGAGCTACTCTCTTCGGCCCCTAAGGCCTCATCGTAGTCTCCTACCTCGGTGTCGGCTTCATCTCTGTGAAAGAGTCGTTCTTCGATGTCTTCCGATCCGGAGTCGTGTTCGGAAGCGGGGCTGGAGGGTAGGTTCTCCACGTCTTCGACATCTTCGTCCTCGGCTCTGAAGATGTTGGTCGGGGCCGGTGCCGCTTGCTGCGCTTCGAGTCTCGCTGCTCGTCGATTCCGGCGAGTCTTCTTGGATCGGAATCGGGCACAGGCCATACATGTGGACTCGTCGTGATCCGGTGAAAGGCATTTGTTGCACACCGGGTGGACGTCGACATGGGGATATTTCGCATTGCATACCGGACACCGCTTGAATGGTGTCCTCGATTCCATCGTCGATGTCGGGTCGATGGTCGGGTAAGAGGCGAAAAAGTTGTTTTTGAAGTTAGTAAACTAACAAAGATACTATCGATACCGATCGGGAACAGTACCGACGCGAACTAAAGGCCTTTTGGCCTGGAAAAAGTTTTTCCTAACTTGAGTCAAGATAAGCACATCCGAACCCAATGGCGGAAAAAAACAATCTGAGGATGGAGAGGATGCCCATGCGCACTGTAGTCCAGGGGAGGAGTCACCTATCCCAGGATACTTCGAAGACTCTTCCAGGACAACAACGTGCAAACATCCGGACCCAACACTAGGCGGCGATCTATGCACAGATATGAATTCAGCAGCCCACATGCCTCGAACTGATAGATACCAGAAGCTAGAATATAATTGGGATAGTAATGTGCAAGACCCATGCTCATTACATTACACACTGCATTCCACTTTGAAAAATTAAATTATACATGTTTACAATTTCAAGAACAAGGTGATAAATTTGCCCAGGAATATGCAATTTCTTTTTGGCCAGACCTGGGTTTAGAATCTAGGTCTTCAGGTTGCAAGAGTAACATTTAGCCTCTAGACTACTTCTAATCCCATAAATGGCATTGTGTACCAGCTCAGGTGTGGAATGTTGAGATGATTATAAGAAAACAAGGCGCAGAGGAGAATATCACAGCTGAGAACAAGCTACCCAGGTGACGCAAGTGTTTGGATGATGGAGATTATTCACATGAAGAATTCACCCAATCATTCAACCAAATAAAAAAAATGAACATTTCTACTTATTTATGTAAACACAGATGTTTAAAATAAAATTCTAACATTTCTGAATACTGAATGTATGGAGGGGTATTTTGACACTGTACTTTATTCTAATGAAATTAGCAACACTTTCTATAAAGTTTCTTGGATTCTTTGTTTTTAGCTATCTGTTGACTAAGCAGGGTCAGTTGTACAAATCTACTCACTCAAAACATTCCTTACACAAAGTAGCCTCTGATAAAATTTGTCTCCTCTGCGAGTCATCACACTTTCCCCTCACAAAGCTTACCTTCTTTATCAATCTAAAATGCTTTGTTCATTCTCTTGATTAGAATTTGCACAGCAGGCAGCAGTAATTTTCTTTTTGGTGGATACAATATCTAACCCTAGATTCTTCACCTTTAGAATAATCCCGGATGCCAAACTACATGTAGATTTTCAACAACAATTGCTCAAGCATGCTAGAAGGTGGTGGTACTAAGACTTTGAGATGGCCATGTGCCACCCCGCAAGTGATGACACAAAGGCATATATGGGCCCCACCCGTATGTGATGACATAATTTTGATCCTATCTGCAGACTTGGCTTTCTAGGCAGTATTGCTTGATGAATGTATGCACGGATGCCCATGTAGCACCCTGGCAGATATCTAGGACAAGAACACCCCTCGCCAAAACGTTTAAGGCAGTTTTGGCCCGAGCAGAATGCACTCGTAGGCCCTCAGGGGGATCCATCTTGGCCAGGGCATGCCATATCTTGATGAACAGGACAATCCCCCTGGACTGGGTCTGTTTCTGCACAGCCATCACCTTCTTAGCACCAGCAAAGTCCAAGAAGAACTGGTCGTCTACAGGGTATTTACTTGTGTACACAATGTAAAAACTAAGGGCACTTATCGGAGCATGCTGGTGATGTGACAGAAAGAAATGGCAGGAAGTGTGAGGAGGAGGTGGAAGATTACTGCCCTTGGTCGTGCCCGTGACCCTGACGACCACTAAGACCTGTGGAGCTGTGAAAAGTGTCGACCTGCTGCTGAACTGGTTGTGAAGGCTGCCGTTGTAGATAGGCTAGACCTCGCCTCTGAATTTTCCGTATTGCTGAGGAGACTGGTGGCCCGGTGAAAGCAAGCATAGGTAAAGGGCCATAATGTGTCTCTCTTTAAAACTTTGCAGTGCTGAGTCAGCCTTTTCTCTAGAGTCTGGATTCTCACCTGATCCTCGAAGGGCATGTCCATTAAGGATGCCTGCATGTCACTAAAATAAATCAATAGATTGCATCCAGGTATGGCGCCTAATCATAGCACTGGAGCCCAGGGCATGGCCCACATCATCTGTTGTGTGAAGGCACGCTTCAACACATATTTAAAAGGGTACTGTCTGTACTGAATGTTCAAGCAAAGGCTATTCTGAATTTATCAGAGACAGCCAGCAAGATACTGCTTGCCATGTACCAAGGAGCATGTATATAATGGCCCAGGAGACAGACTGCCTTTAGGGACTGAAGGATCAAACTGGTGGAGCAAAATATTATTTTTCCAAATGTGTCGATGTGCTTCAATTTCTTAGCTGGTGCACAGGAAGAAAAGAGCTTGGGCTGACCTTGCTTGTGGATACCTGGACCACTTAGCTTTCTGCAGTAACTAGTTGTAAATCAAGTTTTTCAATTGCCCTGCAGACAGCCACTGCAAATAAAGCACTTCCCTCTGTGGGTGGACTAGGAGGTGATTCTGTTTTAGCTTCAGCAGATGTGTCAAACCCACTAGCATTTTGTAGGTCCATGCTCAATCCTGCATCAGTATAGTGAGGGAGAACCACATTGTCTTTCTTATCCTCGTCATTATTGCATGGTATGTTATGAAGCCCCTCCACTGCCTCAGAATCTGAGCCAAACAAAAGGTGAAGGAGAGGCTGTGGGTCATCCAATGTTGGAGGCTACACGTTGGTGATTTCATAGTGTAACAAAGGGTTAGCTCCTGCCGATGTCAGCTCTGGGTCAGAGATCAGCGTCAAAACCGGATCTGGGATGGGCGCTGTCGGGGTTGGTGCTCCTGCGGTCGAAAAAAGGGGTGTGGGTGCTGCTAGTAAAGGACCCACTGGCCAAAGTGTGACTGATGGCCCTTGCGGCTCCAAAGGGCCTATAGGTGATCCTGTGGGAGTCAGTATCAACGTGAAGTGAGATCTGCAACGTGGCTTTTTAAAGGTCTCTACCTGCTGTGGGAATAACAATGGGCCAGGGTACATGGGGAGCTTTCAATCAGCTTTGGAATAGGCTCAGAGTCCAAAGACACCTGTGGAGTTTAACCCTTGGAATGCCAACTGTACCGGTTCTTGTTTGTTCTGGAGTGGTGAGACAGGGACAAATCATGTTTCATCTTCTTGTGCTTAAGGCTTCCTTGAATAGAGATTGGGACTTGGTGTGTGATCTGCCCCTCGATTTGGAAAAGGATTGGTGTCATGAGCATGATCTCTGACTATGTTCTGTAAGTTAGAGTTTTTCTTCCTGTTCCCTGATCACCTTCAGGTGCACCAGTCACATTACTCATGACTGGAACCTAAGTACTACAAACAAACATTGTGCAGATTCGCGACTAGCATGTGCTTAAAACCTATCTTGGCCAGCACACTGGCTCGTTCATGATTGGTATTCGTAGAAATTTGGGAGTGGAGACTCGCACCCATGACAAAGGGCACAGAAAGAAATGAACTGGCATTGGCGCCTAGAAGTGGCACCTACATGAAGCTGTGTGTCGTCACTTCCAGGGCGGCACAGGCTACTGTGCAGTCCAACGGCGCCATCTACCAGCGTGCGGGAGTTATTGTTGAAAACTCAGATCCAGTCTGGTGGCTAAGATTATTGTAAAGATGAGAAATCTGCAGTCAGAAGTATCCATCAGAAACCAAAAGGGAAAACATTTTGTTATGCATGGCTTCTATGGGAAGCTTCTATCATTTACACCAGATTCTAAATCTGGTAACTCACTGCAATGACATAGCAACAGTTGATAAAACAACGTGTTACCCTCTGTTGCTACATCATAAAGGCTTTTCAGGCCAGGCTGACAGGGAAATCTGAGAGCCTGTCAGGGCAGCGCTGCTTGTCGACTTTGACTGAGAGCAAAAAGCATAGCTGCAGGAAGGTAAAGAAAGGTGGGAATGGTGTTGAGGGTAGGATAAGAATGGCAGGTAAGGTTTGTTTTCACATTCGGGTTAGGGAGGAGATACCATGTTATGTATGGCTCCCTATTACTACTCTGCCCGCGAGTAGCTGTTGAAATCAGGGGCAGATGATTTGTTAGAGGACGAACATAGCATAAAATCATGGATTGGGGTTCTGAGTGATATCAGACACTCGAGCTTCACTCTTTTCACTTAAATGATGACAATCAGAACCCGTTGGTGAAAAACATCCCTGTAATTCACGGTTACCCATCTATAATTCTACATTTTCCATCCCTAGAAATCTGCAACTTATAGGAGCTATTTATATGATTTCATACTTACAGGCGGAACTGTCACTTCCACATATAAATCAACTCATTGAGAATCCTCATTTAGATCAAGGGAAATAGCCAGTGGCAGGAATACAGATACCACTGGAATAACGCATGGTAAAACCGTTATTGCATGTTTTTGCATGTTTCCAAGTATTTTTTGCTGTTTTAAGCAGGGCATGTTATGAAGCTGTGAACCAACTAAATTCTAAATGTGAGGCAATTGGGCTACCATACGTTTCCATTGTAACACAAGTTTAAATTACCTATTTGAGTGCTGAAAAAGAAGTTGGCCCTTTTTTCTTTTTTGACATTCAGCTAATATCAAGCACTTTCTAAGCTGCAAAGGAATGGGATGCATTTCCATATCTTTTTGAAACAGTGTGACTGCTAAAAGATGACCAAGGTCACCATAATTGCATTTTTAATCTATCATTTTTGGGTCTGGCCTAGAGACATTTTGATGATGTCTGTAAAAACCATCATACAAATGTATACATATAACATACGTGCTAGATTTCGGTCAGCATTATTCATCCATTGGTCTGATCAGGAATTAATAACATTTTGCTTCTCTACACCACAGCACACAGCATACAATATATTGCAGTGACTCAGCCTACTTCATACATTAGCAATATTGCACTATTAAAGAAGAAGGCTTGCTTGATCATATGTGCACAGCTGCCTGGAAAGGAGTGCGCATCAGGGTTGGTGTGTCTGGGACACTCCTATATTTGAAAATGTTTGCCAATTCTGTCGGTGCATAGCATATAAAAAAAGAAATAGCAAAAAAATAAAAAAATGCACACTTGCCAAGGCCAGACCTATTGGCTATGACGATGCTTGTTAAAGGTGAGGTCAACAGAGACAACTACCAAAGCAGGCCACAATTAGTTGGTGTTCTTAGGCATCTTAACAAAACCTGTTATCCAGACACAACTTCCTGAATGTTTATCCTCTAAAATGCCTGGGGTAGCTGAAGTTACATCTCACACCCTAAAACTACTGAGTACTTCATAGGAGTGACACCTTGTCGTACCCCGAAACTTGGCAGTTGCCTCCTATTTGTTAATGCTGAGCTATTGGAATGGTAAGGAGTTAAAACTACGGAAATCAAACCTCACTCTTAGAACCCCTTTAGCTTCCATTTTTTGCAATAGTTATCACCACTGAGACCAGGATTTGCACAGGAAGGGACAAGGATCGCTGCCAGAGGTTGCAGCTGCTCACCATGGCCACGCCTAATTGACTTCTAGCATAATTTGAGCCTTCTGGTGCATCGCAATTCCTGCATTTACACCTTGGTGGTTAGGACACAGCATGATACAAATGGCATACTGTGGTAACAATCCTGTGCCTTTTGGTGAACTTTGAGCAAATGTTAAAATTAAATGATAGTATTTGCAGTACCACCAATCTATTTAGGGTGTGTAGGACTAGTAGCCACTATGATTTCTAAATAAAGAGAACATTTACAAATGCGTTTATGTGTTTTTTTACCTGCAACTGTGTTGATTAGTGTGTAATATAAGCAGTCTGGTTGCACAACACAAAGGTAGCCTGTAGGAAACTCAGTACCATTGGGGTCAGGTGGTTCTCACTGTCATGCACATGCCCTCACTTGGCAGGGGTGAAGTTGGTCAGTTGGAAGGGGTCTACATTAGATGCAGCATGAAGGTTTGTATCCTATAAGGATTCAGGGGGTCTGTGAGCAGTTTCCAAACAGCAAGTTTCAAGATTACAAAACAAAGACCTTTTTATGGCAATCTGAGCAGTCAAGCAAGGTCTTCATTAATAAGCAATAGGTAAGTAAACGTTGCAACCAAAGCCTTCAGTGAACAGTTAATACATATGAACATCAGACTGCTTTTTGGTACGCAGTATTCTCAAATGATTTGTTCATATTCTCGTTCTTATGATATAATTTTAATATGGGAACACAGGGATGGTTTTCATGTAATAACGTAGAATCAGAGAGGTGCACCCCTCCAACTGCACCGTTTGGTGGTAAGGGAAGTCGCGCGGAATGAAAGATGTTTAGCACCCCAGGCCTCATTTCTACATTTAACCTGGGAATGTCCTAGAATGGCAGACTATTGGTGTGACGTACAGTCTACATTTCAACAGATCACAAGGCACCAGATTCCTCTAACATCGAAAGTCAACTTCCTTGGCAATGGTAAAGATCTGCCACAGGGAGCCCGCCGCCTAACTGCAGTGCTCCTAATACTGGCCAAGCGCCAACTGGCTAAACATTGGGGGAAGAGTGCTGCCCCCAAGGTCACATTATGGCTACAAGATGTTACGTGCTGCCAAGAAGAACTGGTCACCTAGTGGGAACTGATGCCTATTCCAGCCTGGCCAAAAGACACATTTTTTAATGTATTTGAGATCTTGTGACACACCCTCACCCTAGAAACATGTTGTTCTGAATTGTGAACTCCTGTATGTACTGAAGATGGTATCATGTAATGTGAAGTAGCACTGTGAAGTTAGCCCTAATCCATAGCCTTGTGGCCCCACTCAGAGCGCCAGACATGCACCGGACCGCTTACTCCGGCCGTTAAACCCGAGACTTTTCATGGTCGATCACGGATGTGCTACTAAAGTTCCATTATCCAGCTTGGTTTGGTATTTTTTACGCCATTTGTATGCGCTGACTATGCTTTATCTCTTTACCTCCTCCCCCTTCTCCTATGTCTCCCCTCTGTATTACAGAAATTGTTGGGGTTCTGTCTTTCTGAGTAAGCGTTGCAATAACTCTCAATAAATAAAATAAAAAATATAAAAGTAGGATCACAGAGTAAAGTGTTTTTGAAGAGGACTTTCATCCTTTCATAACTCGGTTTGATGTTGTGTTTGTATTAGTGATGAAATGTTGATTTTATATTATTTGTTTTATGGGTCGACATTCAAAATAAAAGTAGTTAAATGAATAAAATGAAACAGGGCAGCGTGGTGAAACTGGAATAGGGTGAATAATCTCAATTTTCTGCATTCTCAATCTCTTGGTTATCTGAATATACAATTCTCATAACTTGCTAGTGTACGTAAAATTACATTGTGCCTTGTTGCTAATTTCCCTTAATCTCTCGCTTATTCATTCAATCCAAAGAACACACTGCTGTTTGCTGGACTCGTTCCCATTTCCAGCATGATCCCTGAAGAAAACAGAACATGTTACCGTCTTTTTTGTCCTTATTTCTGGCTCAGACTGGGACTCATCCTCTTCCTCTGATTCCGACTCGGACTCCGAGGATGCACTCTCAGAGCTGCTGCCATCCTCCGACGAGGACTTCGCAAGTGATTTACGGTTGGACTTCTTTATCTTCACCTTCTTGGGGTCTTCCTCTTCTTCCTCACTTTGATCGCTGCTGAAAATGTTTTAATTTTAGTGAGACTCTGTACACATAAGCACACATTCACTCTTGTTCTGAGCATTAGTTTTATTGATGTACATTCCTATATATTCTACTTGCCCTAACTAATGCAGTGGCAAAATAATTGAAGGTAAACACGATCTGCTATCAATTCTATACTAGACCCCTGCCAATTCACAAAACACTGGATAAAAGCAAATTTGTTTTTGGTCTCAAAGAATAAACATCTCCGTAGTAGTCCCTGGCACATGGTATGCGGATGTGGTCCTTGCGAAAGAGCAGAATGCCGTCACTCACAATGAAGTTGCTCAATGGATGAAGTGGGCTGACAATGCACCATGCTGCATGCTTTAGTGTGTGGGAGAAAAATGAGAATGACAAAACAGACCGGAGAACGTAAGGTGCCCGGCTGGGCCCCTAAACGCAAGCAAAAAAAGCCCTCTCTGAGCCTTAATTGGGAAAACAAGCCTGATTGTCTGTCACAGTGAATCTCCCTTGTTTCTAAAACTCCTGTAACTGAATGGAAACTGTTCTCTAGGATTTTTAGCATCAGTGAGATATTCAAAGTTTGCTTTTTTGTGGCAATTGAACCACTCAGGTTTTTGTTAATAGACCAGCCCACTTAAGGGTCTACAAAACAATATAAAAGGAACTGGAAGGATTATGTGTCTTATCCTGTAAGCATCTGTTTGTGGCATTAGTGCTGTAGATTCACATTCTCTGCAGACTCCTGCCATCTAGTGTTGGAATCGGAGTTGTGCAAGTTGTTTTTTTCCTAAGAAGATTTGAGACATAAAATTGAGTGATTCCTCCTTCTCAGTGATACTGCGCATGGGCATCGACTCCTCTGTTAGACTGTTTACCCACAGTCGGGTGAGAAAGGGGTGTAGAAAGAGTGTAAAAATGAGGATGTCCATGCTAAATGCAAATGCATCACCTAAGTATTGAAAATAACTACAACGGCCACTGGTGTATGGGGAAGAGGTAGAGCACATGGGAATCTACAGCACTACATGCCACAAACAGATGCTTACAAGGTAAGTAACAATCCATTTGATGTCATGTGTGGCTGTTAATACACATGCTCTGCATAGATTGTGAAGCAGTCCCTCCTAACAAGCGGTGGCTAGCCTGTGGGAGTTGCAGTAGTTTGAAAAAGAGTATGTATACTGCCTGACCTACAGTGGCTTGTTGGCGTATGAAAACATCCACATAGTAGTGTTTGGTTAATGTGTGTGGGGTAGACCATGTAGATGCCTTACAAATATCAACTATGGGAATATGTCCTGAAAAAGCCATAGTAGCTAACATTTTACGAGTGGAATGTGCTCTGCTTTGTTTTTCTGAATGCTTTAATTCTATCAATGCAGAACATGAGCGCTCTTTTATCATCTAGGGTATGAGGAGCTCTTTCCGCTACAGAACATGGGTTAGGGAAAAAAACTGGGAGCTCAATAGAACGATTAAGATAAAATTTAGAAACCACTTCAGGTAAAAATGTAGGATTAGTACAAAGATCCAGCTTGTCTTTATGCATTTGAAAAAATCGTTCATGTAAGGTTAAAGCCTGGAGCTTACTAACACACCCGAGTGAGGTGATGGCAACCAAAAATGCCACTTTACATGAAAGGAATTGTAGTGTGCATGAGTTAAGACTCAAAAGGGGGACCCTTGAGCCTGATCACACCCGAGTGAGGTGATGGCAACCAAAAATGCCACTTTACATGAAAGGAATTGTAGTGTGCATGAGTTAAGACTCAAAAGGGGGACCCTTGAGCCTGATTAGAACAATGTTAAAATTCCAAAAGGGTGCCAGTGGAAACCTCGGAGCAATGACTGTTGAACAATGAGAAAAGCGGTCTATTTTGGACACAGGCAGCAATGACAGCCAGGTGTAATATATTGGAAGTATAGGCTAAATTTGCCTTTTGCAGATGGAGTAGGTAGCAGATAATGTCTTGAACTGTGGCTTTAATATGATCAATTAGTTTAGGTTGGCAGTAATAAACAAAAAGCTTCCACCTTTGCAGCATAACATGCTCTAGTAGTTGGCTTATGAGCTTGCTTACAAATGTCCATGCATTCTTGTGGTAAGTTAAGATAGCCGAACTCCAAGACTCTCTAGATTGAGAGTTTTGGGGTCCAGGTGATTTATCTGTCCTTGCTTGAGTGAGAAGGTCTAGCCTGTTGGGGAGATTCTCATGGGGTGACTACTGAAAGGTCTAATAGTGTTGTAAACAAGTGTTGACTCGTCCAAGCGGGAGCTACTAGGATCATGGTGAGAGATGTCTGCCTGAGTCTCAGAATCAGAAATGGAATGAGAGGGAGAGGTGGAAAAGCATAGGTAAATATCCCTGACCAACTCATCCATAGTGTGTTATCCTGGGATAGTGGGTGTGGGTATCTGGTGGTGGAGTTTGGGCATTTTGTATTTTCGGCTGTGGCGAAAAGGTCTATTTGAAGAAACCCCCACTTTTGAAAGTAGGGTAAGAGGACTTGGGGGTGGAGTTTCTACCTGTGAGTCTGTTGCTGCATCCTGCATAGCAGGTCTGCAAAATCGTTGTCGACTCCCAGCAGATACTCTGCCAAGAGGTAACTGTGATGGTGAACAGCCCAGTTCCATATGGGCTGAGACAAATGGGACAGTTGAGAAGACTGTGCACCCCCGTGTTTTTGTAAATAATACATGGCTGTCATCTTGTCCGTCAGGACCAGGGCAACCATGTGAAATACTTTCAGGGCAAGGAAAATTGGCTGAAGTTCCAAGTAGCAGATGAGTAGAGATTGAGGTTTGACATTCCACAGATCTTGTACTGTGAGGTCTTGTAGATGGGCACCCCAACCCATCTACGATGAGTCTGTGGTGAGAGTGAGTTAAGGAACAGGGTCCAGAAAAGGCTGCCCCTGTAGCAGGTTGTTGGTGTTCCACCACTGCAGGAAAAAGAAAGTGTGGTGGTCTATCAACACTAGATGTTCGACGTGACCCAGTGACTGAGACCACTAGCGAGCTAGACATTGCTGCAGTGGACTCATATGTAACCTCGCATGGGGGACTACGGCAATACAAGAGGCCATCATCCCTAGCAGACACATCACAGTCCAAACTGTGAGAGATGAGTTGGGTTGGAAATGTGGGAAAATTCTGAACTAGAGCTGGATTGGGCTATGCTAATCCTGACTGTGTGTTGAGGATTGCTCCTATGATATATTTGAATTTGGAGAGGTTGAAGCCGAGACTTAGGAACATTTATTCTAAGCCCCAGGCTGTGAAGTAAATCCACAGTCAACTGAGTGTACTGTTGGCCCTTATGGTAGGTACTGCTTTGATGAGCCTATTGTCTAGGTAGGGAAATATGTGAAAGTTTTGTCTTCAAACATTTGCTGCCATTACTACCAAACAATGAACACTCGAGGTGCTGTGGTCACCCCAAAAGGTAGAACTTAGAATTGGTAGTGTTTTCCTGCTATGACAAACCTGAGGTATATGCAATGAGCAGGATGCATGGGTATGTGAAAGTAAGCGTTCTATAGGCTGCCTTGTTGTAGAAGTGGAATTACATCCTGCATAATAACCATATGAAAGTGTTTTTTTTTCTTTTTAGATATGCAGTACAAAAACAAAACATAGAATAATTCAATACAGCGTAATCCCCCACCCTCTAATCTATCACAATGAGTTTTTACAGCAGCAGGGAGAACAAAATTATCTCAGAGCCATAATCCCATCTTGACGTCCACGTAAGAAAGCACAAAATGGAAAAGGCAAATTAAGCAAACATCATACCAACTGTTATAAAGGAAAGTGCTGACAGTCTAAAGGGCCAGAGCATACATTTATCAGTCTAAAAGTATGATTGCACCGCTGCTAAAAGACCATTACTAATAAAGTGCCTCATGTTTCTTGTGCAAACATTGCAAACATAGTAAAGAAGACAAGAGAAGACAATACTAATAAAGTCATTTGAACAAAGTAAGGTGCAGTGTATTATTATTAACTAAAACCTTTAAAGTGTAACCGGCAGTTGTGAGAAAAAAGTTCCTATTAGAAAACCTGGCGAGCCAAACCACCCCCCCAGCATGTCAACCCCAATAGCCGAAAGTAAGAAAAAAGCAAAGAGAGAGTATGGAAAAGAGGAGGGGGACCAACATATACTAAGCCTTGACTTCCCCAAGGAACTCTTCTGCCTTAATCTCTGATAGAAAGATATCAGAAGACCCATTCAAGATAACCTTTAGTCTAGCCGGGTTCCTTAAGAAAACCTGGGCACCCTGCTGTTGAAAAGGAGCGATTAGCTGACTTAGACGCCACCCCCGCTCAACTGTGGCATGGCAAAGATCAGGTTTAGCGTAGAACAACATCCCATTAGAGCCCTTCTGGGAATTGGGACGAGCCTGATCATAGACCAACTGCCTAAGCAAAGAATTCCCAAAAAACACCAGAAAGGCCCTGGCCTTATCTCCGCTGTAACTGCTGCCATCATGTTGCTTCTTTAAATTGAAAGGAAAGCGGTGTGCTGCTGGATCTCGTAATTCCCAGTTCCAGTTAGAGTGTTAGGGTATGGCGTCTCACAGGAGTTTAACAATGAAGCTCCTTGGATCGCCCCCCTCTGCCCCTTCAGGAATCCCTAGTAGGCGGAGGTTATTCCGGCATGGTCTGTTCTTCTGCTCCTCGATCTTTGTCATTAAATCTGTTAAACAGGCAGCTTAAGAAGACCCTTGACCTTTTAGGGCAGTTACTTCAGTTTCTAAACTTTCTGCATGACCTTAAACCATGGTAACCCTATCCCCAATGTCGGTACAGATTTTGCTTAGCTTTCTCATGCCCCCTTGCAACTTTTTGGCGCCCCCCCTGGCGAGGAGGCTGTCGGAGCGTACCTCTTCCTGGAACTGCTTTATAGAAACCAAAATGGAAGTTAAAGAGGGCTCATCCGTAGTTTGGGGTGCTGTTCCTGTGTTCCCCTTGTATAAGGGTTTCAAAGCTTCTTCTCCGTGAGTAAAAGAAAGCTGGGAATCTGAATAACTCCACCTCAGCTGGCTAATCTTGTTGAATGCCCTCTTCTGGCGCTGAACAGTCCCAGTGTCTCTAGAGAGAATGCTGTTATTATTATCAGAGACATCGTCGTCACTTGCGCTAGTCAAGCAATCCTCTGTGGTGGATTCAGAGCCATCAGATACGGAGAAAAAGTGTTCGCTAGTTAATTCTGGGGTCTGGGGAGCTCGCAACTCCGAGTTGTATTCCGTAATTTGAGAGTCTGACTCTTTAAACCTGGAGACTGGGGTGTGAGCGTCAGAGACGGGGGCAGGCAAGGTCGTAAGAATCAAATTGCTATTCAAGGGAGCCAGGGGGGCCTGCCGGTTTGATGGCATCAACAGCTCTGCTCCTGGGGTAGGATTTTCTTTTAACTGTTCACCCAGTTGCAGTGGACTAAAGTTCCCTTTTTCCGTCGCCAGTGTATCTACTTGCTCACCCCCTGGAGGCAGTGCGGTTTCAGTGGTAGGAGCCGGTAATTTGCTGATTGTTAGATGTTTAACAATAGAGGGCTGGGAGCCCTCCTTAGGCACTACTCCTCACCCGAGTTTCCCCGCTGTCTTTTTGGTGCCCCCGTCTCTCTTTTACCTTTCAATGTGGTATCCGACGCCTCGGCATCTCCCTGGCCGGCATTAGCAGCTGTGTTCTTGGATTTGGAGCCTCTCGCTCCCCGGTTCGACATGCTCCACCTCCGCTAAGCACTGGAAACCGTTTTGTTGCGAACCAGGACCATGATAACCAGCCGGCAGGCAAATGCATCCTGAGACTTTCTCCCCGGGTAATACAAACCTCCAAGTGTTCTAGTCGCAGCTACTGAAATGAATTGGCAGCCAAGCCTGGTTTCACATTGCGTTCCCGGTGCCTTCCGACGCTGCATCCCCATGGCGAGGGCAGCTGAGCGGCTAGGAATCACACTGACGCCATCTTGCCAACACTGACGCCATCTTGCCACACTGACAGTAGCCATGTTGGATAATGGCGAGTACTCACTGGTCTGTGGTGATAGACTCCCAAATTGGGTGAAAACATTTTAATCTTCCCCCCCGACAGGTGCTGTGTGGTTGGGGTGAAGGATTGGGTAGACACTGTTTTGCAGTGGATGTTGCTCCAAGTGTGGAAGTATCCCTGGCCCCTACCTTTTTTATTTCCACCTCTGAAGGAGCCCTTGAAATAGTCCTTACTTTAGGTGGATTGGCCCTGCTTTTGTTTCGTGGCGGAATCTGTAGTGATGGATTTATATCTGCCCTTGGAGCCAAAGCGACGAAAAGAGACTCTAAATGTAGTACTTTGTAAGACTCCTATAGCATTAGCAGTCTCTGTTTCTTTTTTCATTTTCTATAGTGTGGTGTCCACCAGTGGGTCAAAAAGATGGGCTTTGTCGAAAGGCATGTTAAGGACTGCCTGTTAGACTTCTGGCTAGAAGGCAGAACACCTGAGCCAAGCATGTCTCCTAAGAAGAACATTGGTATTGATACCTCTAGCGGTGGATCCCCTGCATCTAGGGCACACCTTATGGAATTATTGGTGATGGCTTGACCCTCTACAACAATCTGCTGTCCTCTTTGATGATGGCCCTCAGGGAGATACTGTAGATAGCTCCTCCATATCTTCCCTATGAGCTCTATCATAACATGCTAAAAGTGGCTGGGAATTGGCGACGCACCTGTGATTAGCTGCCTGCGCTGCTATTCTTTTACCTGCTGCCTCAATACGCTTATTCTCTTTTTTAGGAGGTGGCGTATGCCCAGTTGCCTGACTTTTTGCTCTCTACCGCGCAGTAGTGGCAATTATGGAGGCTGGTGGTAACTGACTTCGTATATAAATGGGGTCTGATGGAGCCACTTTGTACTTTTTATCTATTCGTGGGGTAATAACTTGGGCACAAACTGGCTTTTTGAAGATGTCTTCAGAGTGTCGTAGCATGCCAGGAAAGATGGGTAAAAATTGTGTATCACTGTAGGTGGATGAGAGGGTATCAAAGAGAAAGTCTTGCTTCAAAGACTCCTTGTGTAGCTCAACCCCATGGTAAATAGCTGCTCTAGCAATACACTAGCATCGTCAGGAGGGGAGGGGAGAGCTGCATAAAGATCCAGATAATTTGGTGTTATACGATCTGCATCATATGTGTCCAAAGTGTCAGGATCCCCTAATGGCTCTCCCATACCTCCAGTGTTTGCCCTTGGTGACCCTGGAGATGCAGCATCGAGAGAGTCCTGATGTGGAGATGTAGGAGAAGGAGGGGATAGTGGACGTGGTTATGATAATGGGGGAGGATGATGAGTAGGGCTGGTAGCCTTGTCTTTTGTCCTCTTTCTGAGAGAACAGGAACGTCCAATGCATCCTCAAAAGTGAATTGCCTCTTTGGTGGAGGAGAGGCCATTATTATTCGCCCAGTGCCTTCTTGAATCTGGATCTTCCGCTGTCTAACGTCCATTGTTACAAGGATAGGCTTGACCGGAGACATTGAAACTGAGGAATGCTTTGAAGTTTCAGTCTCGGACGATTTCGGAATTTAGGTTTTAGGAACTGAGGAGTGTTTTTTGTTCAGCACCGAGGTAACTGGTGTTGGTTGTTGCGTTGGTCCTGAAGGTTGGGTGGAGACTGAAGCATGTGCACGATCCAAGGAAGTTGATACCAAGGGCTTAGTCTTGTTGGAAAATTTTGTTTGCTGGGGGCGGGGCGACCAAAGTGTTTTTTCGGATCTGACCCTGGTCAGATGGTAGTGGGGGTCCGGGGACCTCTATTTGTGGAAAGGGCGAGTGTTTTAATGTGTGCTTGGGTGTTGGTGCAGAGTGTGGGGTGATAGTACTCACGTGCTGGCAGGGTGTACTCTAATTCCTCCTCCATGCTCGATCCGGAGATTTCTTAGACAGAAAAAGCCCCTTCTTCCTCAGAGGGGCTCTTCCTAGGTGTGCTCCTCCCAGAAAATGTCTTCATTACGATGAGACATCTCCAACGGACTCACCCTTCGATCTTGGAGAGCGAAGAGAAAGACTTGAAGGCATCACAGTCAGCCTCGCTGTGATCGGGTGAAAGGCAAAGGCTGCACACCAGGTGTTGATTAGTGTGTGGATATTTGGAGTGGCACTGCAGGCAAAATCGAAAAGGTGTTCGTTCTATCAGGAACACTTCTTTAGCAATAACTGTGCATGTGAGATGGTAAAGCAGTGCGTTCTGAGTAAACATTTTTGAAACGAAAAAACGAACGCATCCCAAGCAGGAGTGTGGGGACTTGTTGGCTAACAAACAGAAAGGTTGAGCCAGTAAACAGATTTTTTCGTAGGTTTTATTAAACACATCTTCAGCTAGTGAATGGGATGATGCAGACCTTGGCCTGATTAGATACATGTGAAAGTTGTATCTTCTATTTTCTTACAGGCAAACTGTCCATAGTATCTGCAGCAAAATAATATTGGTGAACACTCTTTATACGCAGCCTACGGGATCCCATCTGAGAATAGGATACCTGAGAAGAAACAGAAGGATTATCTCTGAAAGTGTGGGACAGAAGAAGGTGAAGTAGCTGGAGGCTAAGGCTGCGAATTTTTAACACTTCTGAAAATCACAAAACAAGGATACTGCCATTGACTGATAAAAATACTAGATTGAGCCCAGCAAGCAAAGAACACTGATGCTGGTGGAAACACTGTCAAACTATATAATCACCAATAACCAGTGTCTGCTGATTGTTCTGAAAGGATGACCTAAGTTTCCCTGGTAGTTATTTATGAATTCCAACATAGACAGTTTTTCTGCGGACCTGTTTCATGCAGTGTGCTTGCTGTCATGGCTACCAGTCTTACCTTTCTGCATTCTGAGGAGAAGCTTTACGAGGGACTTCCTTCACTTTCATCCTTTTGGTAGTTTCCTTGTCAGATTCAGACTGATCTCCACTCTCCTCTTCTTCTTCTTCCTCCTCTTCATTGCTTTCCGTGCCAGAGCCACTTTCACTGCCGCTCTCACTTGCAGATGCACTGACAGACTCTGGTTCTAAGCAGAAGGGACACACAATTGGACGACTTTGGTTAAAAGTGGTTTATAAATGTGTGGGCTGATAATGATAATGAGGGCTGATAATGAACTTGATCTACCACAGTCTGGTTTGAGGAGGGCACTTTTTTTTAGCAGTGTTTGATTGTTCTTGAACTTTGAGAGCAACCACATAACTTCTGAGGACGAACTAAGTTTATTGTTAGTAAAGAGTTAAGCAACTGAAGGACTCTCTTCATAAAGACTAGGCGCTGTGTCCTGCATACGGGATCATAACGGATCACTGTCTAAGGGACACACCAAGAGGCAATACGATGAGCCATGTTCCTTTATTAAAATTAAATAGACAGTAATAAGGATACATATTAAACTGAAAAATAAATTCAAATAGAACATACAGCCTAAACAAGGAGAATCATTGTTTCTGCTGATCAAAACCATGCAAGACAAAAAGGAAAGTGAAATGGCTAGTATTATTATCTGCGCTCACTGATCACCCTATACCATACATTATAAGTCCTAGCAGGTCGCCTTAGAGTCACTTCGGAGTGTAATAGTGAGATGCAGCTGAACAAGCTTGTGCACACAGGGTTACCGCACATACAATGCGAAGTAGGATTTTCTTGCCCAGGATTGGTCAGCCCTGAATGATTCATAACCGATGTTCACTTAGTCATCTTTAGTCGTGTTACAACACATCACTGGCTGGGGGTACATCAGTAGCACATGATCACCTACAGACAATTAACCACAAATGTTCATTCTGCAGCCCAAATTTTGTTTACACTGTGACAAACACACTCCATGTCATATGGCAATGCAGGACTATTAAATACCATCATGGCTGATCTGTTATCCAGCATGAATCCTCGTTTGTGTTGCATTACAGCACAAGGCTAACTGAATAGTATTGAGGACCGGTATACATCATGAATCCTGTTGCCACTGATTTACAATTACTAATGACACAAAGTCAGGCAAAAAAGAAGGCGGTCCACTAATCCTGCATGATACAACTAACACAGGTGGGTGCCATAGACTGTTTAAATTCTTTGCAAGGTGACCCATAATTGAATGTAGGTAGAATAACCATTCTGATAGTCAACTTTAAAAGACAAAACAATATATATCCTAATTTAGGGAATTATATTTGGACAGCCATTGCTGGCACACAGTACTTCAATACAAGGTGAGAGTTCTGTCATCAAAGAGTCAGTAGTAATTGATATCTCAAAGGATGACATAAAGGGTTGCTATCAAGCATTGTAGCTTTTTAGAGTGGTTGTGTGCTTCATTGTACACTGTCATAGCAGTACTCCTGAGCAAACAGAAGGAACACTAAGAGAAATACATAAGCCACACAGCATGAAAACCCTAAAGACACCACTTCTCACAAGTATGAGAAGCAAAAGAAGAAGTGACCAAAATCAGGTGTTTAAAAATGTCATTAAAGGTTTTTCAAAATCACTTACCACTGTCTGCAGATTCTGTGGCCCCAGATTCCCCTTCTGAGTCTGAGTAGAATGGCTTCTCCACTTTCTCCTTTCTCTTCTCCCTGCTGGTACACTTGGTCCACTCGGGAACCTGGACAGAAAGTAGCAAAGTAGGCATAGAAACAATCTCCTCAGAACATTGGACAATTCACACACTAGTACTGATATCCCACTTTCAGACCATGCCAGGAGGAGACAGAAAGATAAAGACCTTATGTACCTTGAGTAACTGCATTTTGTAGTGCGATAACTCTACAAAGGTCTCTTAGTTGGTAGGTGCTATATAAAGATGGCATCCATATTTGCTTAAGCACACCCCATGCAAATTATAGTTTGTAATATCACAAAATGAAAACATGAAACATTTGTCATTCTGGACATCAGAATAAGAAATAAAATGAGACGTGAAAACAAATCAATCAATACCCCTAAAACTGTTCCATGTGATTCTTTGCTTTACTTAACAGGCTTAAAACCAATTAAGTTGGTGTGCTTGGACCCTTACATGGCTCAGAAATTGACCAATAGCAGCCACACTTGCCATATGTGACAGGAAGAGTAGAGAATTAAGGACATCTTTGGGCATAGCATTGCAACTCACAGAATGTTTAGCCTACCCATGTCCAAGCTAAATTTTGTTCAAGGCCTGTAATTCCCACATGACACACATAGGGATCACACAAGTGCATAGACGTGCTTCAATATCAGTCCAAGCGGAGATTCTGGGAAGGCAACAATGTAGTACTGTCCTATTTTCTGGTTACTACTTTGCTCGTAAACATTCAAGTAAAATACATGTTAAGAATACAGAAAGACCCTGCTGGGTAACTTTGACATGACTGGCATGGTGTTAACCACACAGCTGCTGCAGATGAATGTGATACTATAGTATTTGGGCCTCAATAACTGGATGCTCAGCCAGTGAGTTCTACATAGTCCTCTCTCATCTATTGACATCCACTAACATAATGTCCTGGTCTTTTGGGATGAAAAGAGTTGCACTGAATGTATTCTACTGTGTATTCTACCACTTGTAAAGGATTTAATTTATTTATTAATAGATAGCAGGAGGCATAATCATACTACCGGCGCAGGAACCAGTAGTACAGAAATTGAATGCAGATACGTTTTTGCAAATGTATTAATGTAACAGTGTCATCAAAATTCACTTCTTTGGATCACAAGTGAGGGCACACTTGCACACTGTCCTCTCCTTTCTTTCACAAGCTTTTGTACTTTACATTTTCCATTATTCAGGGCAATATTCTGGGGTGTAAAAATCCAATTTAAAATTGGGGTAGGCTGAATTAAGAGGAGGTTTCTCTTATGTTTGGGAAACTAGAAAAAACAAGAATAGTGAAGAGGGCAGCCCATCACTCCTCTTTAGTAGGCAACCTCATGTGCTCCTATTACATATGTTTTAAGCAATAGCTTTTTATCGACCACAGGAGAACTATGTCGGTTTCTCTTAGTTTTTAATATGTTAAATGATAAACAGAACTATAATACTTTTTTTAAAGTATTCTGTGCACCTTTAAACAATTAAAATGGAATATGCTACTTACCAGTATGCATCTGTTCTTGGCATGTAGAGCTGCAGAGTTGTACACTTAGCATAGATCGCCATCTGGTGTTGGGCCCGGATGTTTGCAGTTTGTTTTTGTTCTTTGGACAGTCTTTGGAAGTCACGAGTTCGGTGACTCCTCCTTCGGTCCGTACTGCGCACGGGCTTTGGCTCCATCCTCAGATTGTTTTTCGCCAACAGGGAAATGATGGAGCGTAGTAATAACAGTGAGAAACCCATGTGTTGTTGTATCTAAATAAGATGGAATGGAACGGATACAGGTAGCCGGGGAGGCGGGTGGGCGTGTACAACTCTGCAGCTCTACATGCCAAGAACAGATGCATACTGGTAAGTAGCATATTCCGTTCGAGGCATATGAGCTGCAGATTGTACACTTAGCATAGATTATATAGCAGGACCCAACCTTAGCGGCGACCACCGGTATCCGTTGCAGTGGTTTGAAAAAGTGTCTTTAGTACAGCCTGGCCCACACTAGCTTGCTGCTTGGAATGCACATCTACACAGTAATGTTTTGTGAAGGTGTGCGGTGTTGACCATGTGGCTGCTTTGCAGATGTCATCTAAGGGTATGTTCCCTAGAAAAGCCATAGAAGCCCCTAACTTTCTAGTAGAGTGGGCTTTAGGTGGAACAGATAATGTTCTTTTTGCCTTTTGATAGCAAATTTGTATACACTTTACAATCCACCTAGCTATCCCTGATTTAGAGATGGGGTTGCCTTTATGTGGTGGAGAGAAGGAAACGAACAATTGTTTAGTCTTCCTGAAGGGTTGCGTTCTTTGTATGTAGTATAGCAAAGCCCTTTTAACATCGAGTGTGTGTAAGGCCCTCTCTGCAACAGATTGAGGTTGCGAGAAAAAGACAGGTAATTCCACCGATTGATTGAGATGGAAGGGGGAAATGACCTTGGGCAGAAACTTCGGATTTGTGCGAAGTATGACCTTGCTGTGGTGTATTTGTAGGAAGGGTTCCTGTATAGTGAACGCTTGTATTTCACCAACCCTTCTAAGGGAAGTGATAGCTACGAGGAAAGCTGTTTTCCAGGTGAGGAACTGTAGCTCACATTTATGCATTGGTTCAAAGGGTGGACCCATTAGCCGTGTAAGAACTACATTTAGATTCCATACAGGGGAAGGTGGTGCCCTGGGAGGAATTACTCGTTTAAGGCCTTCCATAAAGGCCTTAATAGCGGGCACTCTGAATAGTGATAAATGCTGTCTGTTTTGTAGATAAGCAGCAATCGCTGCCAGGTGTAGGCGTATGGAAGAATATGCCAGGTTACACCTGTGAAGATGGAGCAGATAGCATATGATGTGCTGTATGGATGCATCTAAAGGGTTGATTGTATTGTTACGGCAGTAAATTACAAATCTTTTCCACTTTGCGGCATAGCATGCTCTAGTGGTAGGACGTCTGGCTTCCATGATAATGTTCATACAATCAGGGGGAAGGTTAAGGTAACCAAATTCTAAGATTTCAGGAGCCAGATCGCAAGGTTGAGCTGAGCTGGGTCCGGGTGCCTGATTTCTCCATGGTTCTGGGTTAGGAGGCATGGGGACAGGTGCAGTTTTTGATGTGGTACCACTGATAGCTGTAGTAGTGTGGTGTACCACGGTTGCCTGGCCCATGTTGGGGCTACCAGAATGAGTGTGAGGGAGTGCTGCTGTAGCTTCCTTACCACTAACGGAATTAGTGGGAGAGGTGGAAAGGCGTATGCAAATCTGCCTGACCAGTTCATCCATATCGCATTGCCTTTGGACAATGGGTGTGGGTATCTGGCGGCGAAGCTTGGGCATTTTTTGTTTTCGTGGGTGGCGAAGAGGTCTATCTGAGGATGCCCCCACATTTGGAAGAATGGGTGAAGAACTTGTGGATGCAGTTCCCATTCGTGTAGTTGTTGCGTTTGTCTGCTGAGCAGATCTGCCATGGTGTTTTGCACGCCTGGAACGTGCTGTGCCAGGAGAAAGATGTTTTGAGGAATTGCCCATCTCCATATGCTCTGGGCTAAGCGGGAGAGCTGTGGAGAGTGTGTCCCCCCCTGTTTTTGGATATAATACATTGCAGTCATGTTGTCTGTGCGAATGAGGACTGCTTTGCCCGAAATCTGTTTTTGAAAAAATTTTAGGGCTAGAAAGATCGCCAAGAGCTCCAGATGGTTGATGTGGAGCAATTTTTATGTGGCGTCCATAGACCTTGCATTGTGAGGTGTAAGAGGTGCGCTCCCCAGCCGGAGAGCGATGCGTCCGCTGTTAGAATCACCTGAGGAACCGGGTCCAGGAACGGTCGCCCTTTGGAAAGGTTTGTGGTGTTCCACCACTGCAGAGAGTGATGGGTGCGGCCGTCCACCAACACCAGATCCGTCAGCTGACCCTGGGCCTGGTTCCACTGTCGTGCTAGGCACTCTTGAAGTGGACGCATGTGGAGTCTTGCATGGGGCACTATAAAAATGCAGGACGCCATCATTCCTATGAGCTTCATAAACACTCTTGCTGGAAGAGAGTGTTGAGGAAGGAATGTTTTGCGCAAGGCTTGCATGCTTGTGATTCTGGCTGAGTTTGGATATGCAATACCTTTGGAGGTGTCTATAGTGGCCCCGAGATATTGCTTTGTGTGAGATGGTAGGAGGTGGGACTTTTGGTAGTTCACCGTGAAGCCTAGCTGGTGGGGCAGTTGAATGGTGCTGTTGGTATGTTGCACACATTGGTTGTAGGACGCGGCTTTTATGAGCCAGTCGTCTAAGTAAGGGAAGACGTGAATATGTTGACGTCTGAGGTGTGCTGCTACAACTGCTAGGCATTTGGTAAACACCCGTGGTGCGGTGGTGACCCCGAAGGGGAGAACTGTGAACTGGTAATGTTGACCGTCCACCACAAACCTGAGGTACTTTCTGTGAGAAGGGTGTATTGGAATGTGAAAGTATGCGTCTTTGAGATCCAAGGTAGTAAGAAAGTCTCCCTGACAAAGGAGCGGGAGGACTTGTTGTAGGGTGACCATGTGGAAATGGTCTGAATGTATGTATGCATTTAGAGGCCGGAGGTCCAGAATGGGCCTCAGGGTCCCGTCTTTTTTCGGTATTAGGAAATACAGAGAGTAGACCCCTAGATTTTGCTGATTGACGGGGACCTTCTCTATAGCGTGTTTTTGGAGGAGAGAGAGCACCTCCTGTTTGAGCAGTGTTGAATGTTCTTGAGACATTGGACGGTGCCTTGGTGGGATATTGGGTGGGGTAGATGTTAGCTCGAGACAGTACCCTGACCGAATAATTTGGGTCACCCATTTGTCCGATGTTATGGACTCCCATGCGTGTATAAAGTTTTGTAGTCTGCCCCCGACCGGAGTGGAATGGGCTGGGGGGAGCGAAGGGAAGTCATTGTGTGGGCGGGTGGCAGAACGGGTGGTGTTAGTTTTGCCCCTGCCCTTATTGTTGTTGCCTCTGTAACCACCCCTTTGGTTGCCCTTTGAAAAGGTATTTTGAGGAGGGGACTTGTAGGAGGTAGAGGCGCTATCGGTGGAGTAGCCTCTGCCTGTGCTACGAAAGGATGAGCGTCGAAAGGAGCGTTTAGGGGCCTGTGATTGTAGTGCCCCCATAGACTTTGCTGTGTCTGTGTCCTTTTTCATCTTTTCTAATGCTTCGTCCACCTTTGGGCCAAAGAGAGTTTGTTGGTCAAAGGGGTGATTTAGTATGGACGCCTGGACTTCAGGTTTGAATCCTGAGATCCTGAGCCAGGCATGGCGACGAAGCAGGACACTGGTATTTATGGCTCTAGAAGCAGTGTCGGCTGCATCGAGGGCACACTTAATGGAGGTGTTTGTAATTAGTTTACCCTCCTGTATAAGGTCATGAGCCTTGCGTTTGTGTTTTTCGGGGAGGTGCTGCATAAGAGCCTCAAGCTCGTCGTAGTGTGCTCTGTCATAGCGCGCAAGTAGCGCTTGTGTATTTGCAATGCGCCACATGTTTGCAGCCTGGGAGGCGGTGCGTTTGCCAGACGCGTCTAGAAGTTTGGATTCCTTATCTGGCGGTGGGGCTTCCCCTGAGGACTGGGAGTTAGCCCGCTTTCTAGCTGTGGACACAACTAGGGAATCTAAGGGAGCAGGGCCCTCAATGTATGCAGGGTCTGTGGGTGCCGCCTTGTACTTTTTTTCTATTCTAGGGTTCAATACCCTGGCCCTGACAGGGTCCTTGAACACCTCTGCAGCATGCTTGGTGACACCTTTAAGCATGGGCAAGATAGACGTGGACTTGTCCTGAATGTCAAATGTGTCCAGTAGAAAGTCGTCTTCCACTGGCTCGCTATGCATGTCCACCCCATGGTAGTGTGCTGCTCTCTGCACTAAGTGATGAAACCCTAAGGAGTCCTCTGGAGGAGACGGCCTAGATGGGTATAGGTCGTCCTGAGGCATATCCGGTATGTCAGGGTTATGGTAGTCTTCCCATGGGTCTGGGGTCCCCGGTGGAGTGGGGTCCATTGGGGCGTCCGCTGGGTCATAATCTGGATCCCCGTAATCCGGATCTGGGGACGGGGTCGGGGAGTGATGAGGTAAGGGTGGCGGAGACCTGGGAGGTGGAGGAGGTGGAGGAGGCGGAGGAGGAGGTAGTGGGGAGGGCACTCTGAGAGGAGAAGTAGCATAGTCCTTCCGCTTGGGTGGTGGAGGAGGAGCCGGTGTGTCAAGCCGTCTTTTCTTGACAACTTAAGTTAATAGCCCAGTCTTTGGATCTTTAAATAGAGTCTTTTGCAAAGGGTCTGGTGTAAAGAGATCCAGTGGCGCCGAATCGTCCGCTGGCGCCGGTGTTTTCGGAGCCGAGGGTTTCGATGGTTTCTGTGCGCCATGCTTTTTGGGAACCTCCGATTTTTTCGGCGTCGAAGGAGTTTTTGGCGCCGGAGCGTCGGTGCCGACAGATTTGTGTTTGTGTTTTGTCGGCACCGAGAGTCCAGGCTTCGGCACCGGTGGCTTCGGAGTCGAGCTGGGTATCACTTTTTTCGGTGCCGGAGGGTGTTTTTCGGCACCGGGCGTTGGCTGGCTCGAGCCCGAGCTGCCGTGAGACTTCTGAGGCTTCGACACCGGGCCCGAAGGTGGGGTGATAGAAGCTGTGTGCTTGGTTTTGCCCAGGCCTGCAGGCGAGGGTGTAACCGGAGTCTCTTTGGTTTTGGACGCGGGTTGGGAGGGGGTACAGTACTCACGACCCGCTGCGCCGGTGTGATGTCCTCCACATCGGAGTCGTCGGCCTCGGAAGCGCTGACGACGTCGTCCTCCTGCTCGGTGTGTAGTTGCCCCGAAGCTTCGGCGTCGTCTCTGAAGATGTCCGGTGGAGCTGCTGACGATCAGTGCGCCATGGTGCGTCGAGCTCTTCGATCCCGGATGGTTTTCTTTGATCGAAAAGACTTACAGGAGGGGCAGTCTCTAGCCTCGTGTTCTGGAGAGAGGCAAAGGTTACACACCTGATGGAGTTCGGTGTGGGGAAATTTAGACCCACATTTTGGGCACTTTTTGAACGGAGTCCTTTCCATCGGCTGGGACCGGAGTCGAGGAGGGCCCGAAGGCCGGTGCCGATGTACGGGATGGAGAAAAGTGCCGCTTCGAGAGATGAAGATGATGATGAAGAAAACTCGAAGAAACGAGGATTTTCCGTCGAGGCTGGAACCGTAGAAGTTCGAAGCCGGAGCACGAAGTATCGCATCCGAGCCCGATGGCGGAAAAAAACAATCTGAGGATGGAGCCGAAGCCCATGCGCAGTACGGACCGAAGGAGGAGTCACCGAACTCGTGACTTCCAAAGACTGTCCAAAGAACAAAAACAAACTGCAAACATCCGGGCCCAACACCAGATGGCGATCTATGCTAAGTGTACAATCTGCAGCTCATATGCCTCGAACATATATTTTTCTCAGAAGCGGCGTTTGTAATTCACTATCCACACAAGGCACAGTAGAATGCGGATGGTTATATGTTTACATTTTATGCTACTGACTTTACTTTATAGCATTCTTGTGATATAATGTAGTACCTGCAATCTATCATGCATTTCTTACGTATAATAATATTGCCAGGAGCTATGGCAAACCTTTTGCTCAAATGTGAAGATGAACGTATTCATGCCTCATTACTGAAGCCATTATTATTAAATGTTTTCTCCCATGCCGAAGTTCTCTCGACTGTTCACTGTCAATAATGATAAGTGATCATATTTTGAAACAATGAAAAGAGAAAAATAACTATCACATTTTAAAGTTACAATTAATGTAAATGTGGCATCCATAATTGTGGCCTATGGATAGATGTGCAGTGAGACATTCAAGAAATGTCTCTGATTGACTTCTACAATGTAAAACTTTGGGACTTGAAGAACTAATGTAGAACCATCCTCTGGGTGGCATAAATAATCTATAACAGACTCTTGCTGCCAAATCTATCCGTTGCGCCAATTCATGCAAGTATCACATCTTTTGTAAGTGGTACTCATATTCCAGGGTGACAAATAGTATCCATTTTTTCTGTTGAGTGATAGTATGTACACACAAGCTTATTCCAAGCTTGGGAGGGTATAATGTTTCGGCACTTTCCAACTCAGCCCCCATTCCTTGTGAATAAGGCTGTGGTCAAGATGCCCAATTCCATGCCTATGGCCTGAAGTAGATGGAAAAAGTACAAGCACACTGAGAAAGCTAAAATGAGGAAAACACACACGGCCCGGATGTCCTTGAACTCTACCCTATGTCTTTATTGTTCCTTAGTGGTCATGGAAATTGCAAGAAGAGTGGCATATTGCTGAGAATCTAGACACAAAATTAAATTGACCAGAAAGAGGAGATAGGTGACAGGATGAAGGTCTGCACAGCAAATCACGCAAGACACACCTCTTTCCACTCTCCCAACAGCCCGATGCGACCCGCCTGGGGTACGACTGTTTCCTCCTCCTGCAGATATTGGTGGGAGAATACATTTATGACCGTATATTGAGTGCAACCCCTCCCATTCATTCCTGCTTTCTAACAGTCAAACTCTCCTACCTAACATCCACATTATTGTTTCTGTATGCACACATGGCCTCAGCAGCATGTCTTTCTTTGACAGTACTGATGCCTTCAAATGTGGCTGTGAGCTATCACAACATCTGTGACCATGGGGTGAGCAGTTTTAGTCCTTCTCAAAGCTAAACATTTGTTTCTGAGCTCAAAGAGCGGAGCAATGGAGTATCATTGCCAGGTTACTTAGAAGCAGTTGTGTCTTTCTTCAAATACATTTCTATTTACTGGGTGTGGGTGCTGTTAATTCAAATTCTGTTTTATAAATAAGGCTCCTAGTTTTCAGTTTTTACTGATATTTACAGATAAATACAGAGGGAAAACAATGTATTTCCTGTCTGTTATTATTTTTAAAAGTGGAAAAATACATAAAATCATGCTTCTTATGAGTGACCTTTCCTGCTGCCCTTCAGGAGTTCTAGGCCAACAGCTGAGCAGATAGACAGCATGGGGAGTTAAAAAAGAGGATGAGTTTCCTTAAATACTGGCATACTTTAGCATATATTTGTATATAATGTTAATACTTGCCTGCGTGTGCAGTGTTTTGCTATACTGGCTGCTAAATTTGCTAAAACGAAACAGGCATCAAAGTATGAGTGCATGTTTATTAGTTAAATAAATGTGGAAATATACCATTATATCCCTCCATTTGTTCTTAAAAACACAAAATAAATATGGATAAATACAGATGTAAATCTTTAAAAAATAAATGCCATAAAACCGGAAGCCCTATTTATAATGACAATGACACTAACATGGAAATATATGGCTATGTGTTGTTATAGAGTAAATGGTGATGTTCCCCACAGTGCAGATTGTGCTTTAGCACCAAAGATTATCATGCACGTCCAGGCAGATTTGAGTGTGCCAATAACCCATAGCACACTGCTGTCTGCACTTTTCCACTTATTTCTGAATTCTCCCACCCAAACACAACTACTACTTTTTATCTACATGAACACATTTATAAATGTGGCATTTTATAAAGTGCTTCTCAACCCAGGGATTGGTGTTGGTGTGCTTTAAATAATAATAATAAAAGATAACTTCTTTCTTTACAATTTAAATGCTAAGCAACAGCGACAAAAAGGGAATAGTCAGGGAGAAGAAGTATCGAATTTGGGGGATGAACATGGGAAGATGTTTGAATAGATGAGAATCACATCTGATTAAAATATTATTAGGACAGTTGCAGGGAGTGCTCAGACCTCACCTCCACATTGCGCACTGATGGGTCTGGGGCAGCCTCTGGCCAATCTGGTAGCTCCTGGTAGCCGACTGCTTTGGAGTTCAGCAAGTGAGAGAGTGAGCCAAGCTGGAAGTGGTCCCGATCTTTCATTCGGAGAAAGGGCACACGGGTGATATAGAAAAACAATCTGAGATGAGGTTTCAATATAATTCAAGATACTTTTTTAACTTATTTTTATTGTAGTACTGCATTATTTGTCACAATAATTTGTACATTTTACAATTCTCATAGTCTGCCCATAGGGCCATTAGCGATGTTTACATCTCGGCAAGAGTGGTGAACTAAGGTTTACTCACCCAGCTCAATATAATTTGTAATCATTCCATTTAAAACAGCTTTTTATGGGCATGTCTATCCAAAACATTCAAACGAGTTGGAAGTGGCAAAATGTAGGTAATGTGCCAACAATGATTGTGAAAACATCTTGTCATTTCAGGAGTTTGCTTGCTCTCCACTCACTGAAGTCTATGAACCTGCTGTGTGTGCTTGTGATTATTACAGCAAGAAGGGCTTAGAAATCTAAAGGTCACTGTCTACCTCTGAGATGGAATAGTAGGGACAACCTCTTTCCACTGCTGCCTCCGGCTCTAAAGGGGGATTACAGCTATACGAGCAACTTTCCAACCCATGGGAAACTGGGTATACAATTTCTAAGTGCTACTGTGGTTCTCACAGGCAACCATACAACAGAATATATATTATATTCAGTACAGATTATAATAAATATAAAAGAAACTTGTGAAATGACACTCACCTAACTTAAATAAATACTGCCACAAACAAGTCACGTACATGTGACAACCAAACAATTAGCACATTGAACAGGAAAGGATTATAGTGAATTTTTTCTACCCCTGAGTACTATGCTGCAGTGGCAGTGGTTGTGATGAAGGATGTCAGGCATAAGAATGATTTCAAGAGAAGGCCAAAACTTCTGGGGAAATTCAACGGTTAGTGAGTCGGGTGGGGGGCAACACTGAGTTGGTGAAAGGCATAGGTGCAGATGAGAAAGGGAAATACAAGGCCTCACTGTTTGATGCATTTAGCACGAGTAACCAGAGAACTATGTAGTGGCAAACAGCAGTGAAGCAGATGGCTATTCATTCTGGGAGATGGGCAGAGGGATCTGGGAATTAGAAAAATATCTAGTTATCATCAGATTGTAGATGGTAAGAGAAACTAAATGTGTTGCTGTCATCTAGGACAATGCTGTAAAGTGAAAGAAGGAGATGGCCTGGGACACATCCTTGAGGGCAATCCGACAGGTAGAGTTGTAGGTGAAGATAGCTTGGTGTTCCAGGTTACAGAGAAAGAGTAAACGTTTGGTAAGAATAGAACTGAATGACAAATGAGCGGGTGATAGCAAGTGTACGGTGAAAGGTAAGGGAGCTAGGACGATCTACAATGTTGCAAACAGAACAAGCAGTACAAGGATAGAAAATGCGATGACGTTTGCAGCATGTGTAAGGGCAGTTTCCATTGAGTGTAGAGCACAAAATCCTGAAAGGATTTCATTAGGCAGGCTGATAGGTGACATGTATTAGGTTAGGCAACTGAAAACATGTCCCGGATAGTGGTCTAGCTTCACTGAAACAAATGGTGTTTGGTATCGAAACAACTTGTAGTAATAAAACCACACTGATTCCAGTGTTGGAATTATTAAGACATGCACTCAGAGGGTACCTCAGAGGTACACCGTGGAACATACCAGCCATCTATTGTGCTAGCTGACTGGTTCACTCCAGCCTGCTGCCACAGACGAGTTTCTGACCCCCAGGGTGACACTCTTTGCTCTAAGGATGTCAGGAACAATGCCTTCTCTGGAGAGAGGTCTTATCACCTCCTCCTCCAGAAGGGCTGGTAAAATTAGCATTCCAAGGCAGGTTGCTTCAAAGAGCCGACTGCCTTTTGGTATGCAAGTCTGGCTTCTTTCACAGGACAAAATGCCGACCCGCCTGCCCTGGGTCATCTGGTGCCAGGACAGGAGGGAAATTATCTATGCAGGAGGCGTCTTGCACTGCAAGGATGGACACACCTCTAGGGTGACCAGCTGGAAGTGAATGCGACCTTAGAGACTCCACCATATTTTGTGTGGTGGAATTAGGAATTCTGGGACAAGGTGAGGCCCACTCCTCAAAGGAAGTGGTCATCTAGGGGGTGCAGTGAACCCAGAGGTAAGTAGCCCATTGGCTACTATCCCTTACTTCCCTTAACGCCCCTAAATTGAGCATTTAGGTGACCCTCTGATTCCAGATCTCCAAATTATCATTGGACACAAGAGAAGGAATGGAAGAATACTGCTAACTCTAGAACTGAGAAGTATGACTGACTTGGCGCCAACCCTACTGTCCTGTCTGCTGCACCCAACCCTTGTGGAACAACTGATTTGTCTTCCTGCTGTGCAGACCTCAAGAAATCCAGAGGCCTGCCAGTGCATCGCAAATTGCCAAAGAATTTCCCTTGAAGTAGAGGAGCTACTCCCCTGCAGCTGCAGGCACCAAAGAAGCAAGAACTGGTACACTGACCTGCTGCCTACGTAGTCTAAAGACATAGCAGCTGCACAGAAAGATGTAGCAGTGCTCCTACATGCCAAATCTGTCCTCCCTCCAAGTGTGGGGATGTCAGTAGAGACCGGAGCTGTACAGTAGCAATCCCTGGGGTACTGGACCCCTTACAGCAGCCAAGGAGCGTTGTGCCCAGACAGGACACCAATGACGAGAAAAACTGACCTGCACATCGAGGGACTTAGGGTTAGTGAGGACCACTTAGTGAGTGGTCAGCTATCCTGTTTCCCTCTCTTCAGCAAAACAAAGATCAAAACGTAAGTCTGTGACCGCTGCCACCCGATGCCTCATAGCACCTATGCACCCGCACTCCAGGGCCTGAGTTCAATGGAGATGATGGTGACAACAGGATCTCCAGATCCACAAGAGCCAAGCTCACACTTGGGTTTGCCCAGACTGGACTTCCATCGCCTCCTGCAGCCTCTGTCTGCAGGCCCCCTCCAACCACAAGAAGCTATTGCACTGGAATCTGACCACAAAAGACACCATTGCACTCAAGCCCCACAGTCCTAGGAGAAGTGGACCAAAGGTGTCCCTGCGCGCCAGAGGATCTCAAGGATTAAGCGCCCCTGTGGGCTCCCCCGGACTGGTCCCCCAGTACCGGCTTGCATCCTCTTTGTAACTGGACCGTTCTCCCATTGAAGTGAATAGGACACTCAACGCCGTGACATACCTCTGCACCCGGAGGCCCCAGAGCCTCCCGACATAACCTGTTGGTGTGGCCTTGGACCTTGCCCCATACTCACCTCAAGTCCGGAAGAATAACCCCTTAAGTCGCTGACAAGTGCCTGAATGCAATACATGTTTTTCCTTAATAGGAAAACATTGCAGGTCCATTTTTGAAAATTGTAAAAATTCATAACTTTAAAAGTACTTACCCCATTCCGATGATCTTTGTATCAAAATTTGAAATAAAAGTATGTATTATTTTTTATAAATTAGTGTTGGATTTCTCTATTGAGTGTATCTCATTTACTGCCTTTGTGTGTGTAATAAATGTCTGGAATTACCCTCTGATATGCCCAATTGCTCGCCCACAAAAGAGAGCATTTGGAGTGTCATTTGTTCCTCTGTAATTCCTTTGGGGTTTGCCTGGACTATTTCAAAGTATACCTCTTTCTGATATACCATATAGAGAGCCAGCTTCCTACAAAGATGGATTCTCCTTTTTGTGATTCATAATGCAGTCTACCAATGACTGAGACAGTTTGGCATTTCCAATGGTTGTGCACTTATTTGAAGTCACATTAATTCTGCAACGCATAATAATGCCAGATCATGAATTGCTTCCTCCACTCACATAGTTATCCACTTTACATAACTCTATTGTTATATTAGCCTGACGTACCTCCTAATCCATATCATTGGCAATCCTGGGACACCTCTAGGGACCATCACCATCGAAAATAACCACCACTTGTTTTGAAAACATACAAACCTCCCACCTTTTCCAAATACTTTGTATGACATCCTCCACTTTAGTTCACATAGCACTGCTATACAAACACCTGTAAGCATTTATTACATCTAACCTTCCATCTTTTCTTTCATCTATCTGTCTGCATAATAGTACATTGATGTATTTTCCCATCCATGTGCTCTTCCGTTTATCTATCTCTGCACAAACCAACCAAGGTGCTAATTAAATACACAGACCTGCACATTACTCATCCAACCACCAAAGCACCACAGCAAATCCACAAAGACTACCCATTTGATCTATCAAAGCAGCAGTGCAACATTTAGTAAAACCTGCCACACAAAGGGAAGGTAATCCTTAGAAATGCTAGAGTTCTGATCATCTCATGGTCTGCTCAAGGTAGATCTGCACTTGCGACTGAACATGATTGGAAGAGATCACCATCATAATGGCCAACTTAAAAGGCTTCTCTGAATAGGATAATGTTTACTTAGTCTTTAGGGGCATATACCTTTAAATGAGGATTCGAGGACAGGGGCCGGCTTCTGTGCCAGGAACAGCTTTTTAGCATATTTACTCAGAGCACCACTTTTATCCGTGGGAACGATCAGCTGGCGAATGAAACGAGCTCGGTCTCGGATATCATAGTTCTGATCATATTTAGCCAAGTTCAGCACATACTGGGTCAGCAGCTTGGTCTGTAATAAATAACAAGAGCATGGAAATGTAAATCAAGGGAGCGAGCAATAAGGACTAGAGAATGCAGTGGAGATGAGAGGAGGACTAAGACACAAAAAAACAAGAAATGGAGGGTAACAGAAGGAGGAAAAAGTGAGTAAGAACAAGCATGAGAAAGTGAGATGGAGGGAAAAGAAATATATAGGAATAAACTTTTCCAAAAGAAAGTTGAAGAACATGCTCTATTCTGCCTAAACACCTTCACATGACATATGATACACCCACTGTCCTGTAAAAAAGATTTCCAAATGTAGCAGCATGTTCAAGTAGTCAACTAGAAATGGCTAATTTGCTTCATATGACTTGGTCATGTTGAACTGTCAAAACATTCTAGGAAAGGGTGCCCACTGTATTATAAGGTTCAGTGGGCAACATGATTACATTACACATTAAACTTGCATTGGGTTTGAATTAAGGTAGCATATAGAGACACTATGTAAGAACTCCATGTTGTGGAAAGGTAGATATTAATGTTTGTGTAGCCCAGAATACATATATCCTACACTGGACTTCAGAATGTAAGTCTTGTTGGTGCTCAACATGTTGGCAAGTTTGTCTGACTATAGGATGATGATATGGTAACTATGATATTGTAGCAGTGTAACTAGGTATTGAATGGAACATTACGGCCTGTTAGATCTAGTAATGGATATTAATTTATGAAACTCGTCATCGTTTGAGCAATTTAGCAATTCTTTATCATATCAAAATATTCTTATGGTCTCATTTTAATACACAATATGTGGCCTATAAATGGTCCACTGGTGGTAAAGAAGCTGATTTTAAAAGTATGGAAATCTTACTTGAGTCCATTGGTTGAAGAATGGATCCTAGATTTGTTACTGCTTGTTAACTGGAGATAGTGCATATATGTATCTCAGCACTCAGGAAACTATATACTTAAGTATGCTTTTAAATAAAGGATCACTAGAGGTTGGATACATATATGTAAATCTAACGATTGGACTAATCCTTGCACAATGTTAGCGTTTTTACACTGCATTACTTTATCTACTTATGTGCAGTAAAAACTTGATTAGAAACAGAATTGGAGAAAAGTTCCCATTCTAACGTATGCATTTAATTTTCTCGCTGGTACAGTTTGACCAGCTCCGCGTTTGTGGACATAACTCTCAGCTTAAAACAGACAAAGCAAGGTGAAACGATCTCCCGAAATGCAAGACTGCACCTACCGTCCTTTGGGAAGATGGCAGTATGATGTCACCACTCGCCGTTCTGTCTATGCATCACATTTTACCCCTGAAGATGCAATATATCCCTGGCTAGTCACCACTCAACTGTGCTAAGCGTTTGGTGATAGGTTGATTCTCATTCGCCTTTGAAACCTGTAAGCTGTGCTACCGTCTGCTAGGCTTGGCTTTTGATCTTACTTGTAGTTGATGGGTTGCTGTATCCGTAAGCTATGTTCGTTTGCCACCTGGGTAAAGAAATGTGTGCTGGACTTGATGCAGAACGTCTTGATGTCAGGGTCACACTGCTCTTGTCAACATTTCTGCTTATGAAAACAACACCACTGCTTGTGATCAAGAGAAGCTGTGTGAAGATCTCTTGTAGTATTGAGGCTCCATTCTTTTGCTGTAGGTAGGGCATGACTCCCTCCTCTTGGGCCTCTACTGCTCCCTCCACCACAAATGACTGTAGATGAAGCTAAGCTCCATATGTTGCCACACAAATACTTCTTTCTCTCCAGACCTGCTGCCGATGCCTACACCATATTTTTACCACCCACACATGTGCATGCACCTGGCGACTCCCTGAACTAATGAGTGGATGCTTTGGCGTCTTCTTTCCAGCTAGCCCTACTTGTGAAGAGTAACCCTGGGAATCTTGGAAATATCAACAGGAATGAATTGGACGCTGGCTGGTTTATTTGAATGATTTCATTAAAAGGAAAACATATTCATATAGCCTGGAGAAGCCCAGGTAGTGCAAATTGCATCCTTTCTTTCTTCTTGCCAGCAATCTGTCTCAAAGTGCTAAATGCTCACCAATAACATATGGTGTGATCTGCTGGTTAGGACTTCGATTTACAGCAAGGCCAACACAGCCTTCCATAGTTCCGAGGTCAGTAATCTGTGTGCCAATAAAATGGGCCACAGAAACAACTATTATTTACTGTGCTTAGAAATAACAGCAATGTGCAATGAATTAAGCTGTCTTTTTTAGCCTGTTACTGAAATGTCATTTTTTTTTCCTCTAGTCCTCAATCCCTCTGGATTTGCTCCTACATGTGAACCCATTTTGATGGCTGAAAACCTACCTCTTCTAATGTGTCTCATGACCTTGTCTTTTACCTGCTTCCTTGTAAGTGCTAGGACAGCCCCATGGGTCCAGCAGCGCTCTTGAAAACTACTGATGAGAATGATGATCTTGAAAAGCCAAACATTGGCCACAGCCTACACTCATGAATGCACAGAATACTTCATATGGGGTCTTCACAATGCTATGCACTGTCCCTGATCGTTTTCTCTTCTCTAGACTTTCCATCTGGCTCAGACAAATGATGAATGCAATCACACGGCGTCAATGCAACCACAGTGTGCTGCTGAACACAAGTAATACTGAAGTGGAATATTCAATCTAATATCTCCCATTGCTTGGCTGTGAATAAAAACATAGTGGAACAGACCAGCAAATACCCTATTATTAATCAACTGCAGCAGAAGCCATAGAAAGGCACTACTCTTACCTGCTTGGAATTGGTAAGGTACAGCTTGGCTGCAAGGTTGATGACCTGAAGCTTGACGATATCCTCTTCATTTGTAAAAGACTTTGCCATCTTGCGCAGGACATCAGGGGCAATCTTGGGGACATGCTCACAGTACTCTCCGATTAACCACACAATGCTGGCCCTGGCCATTGGCACCTTGTTAGGCAAATATAGCCACATGTAAATATGAAGAGACAGGCACAGGCACGGATAAATACTAAGGTCTATTTATAGGGATAATTATGAGCACAGAAACATGTGCTAACACGAATACACAAAAATCAGCACACATATCCAATGGTCGATACACAAACACATATACAAACTTGTAAATAGCTGTAGAAGGATACACACACATAACACATGTAATACACATAATCACAAACATGCACATAGTCAAATATAGGCATATAGAATATAGAAAATTTACATTACATGTAAATAAATACAGATCAGTGCATCCACAAACTCCAATCAACATAAATGCATAGGTGGATAACATCTCTACACACAACTACACATGCTCACTAACACATAAACAAGTTTTAAAAAAGCCACACATGCATGAGCACAGAACCAGATAAACAGCAATGTAACTACATTACTAAGCCGGTGTGTGAATTCATACTGCTGATGCAGGCTTTCTTTTTTCAACAACTTTATACTGCCTCTGTTTGAGCTACAGCATGTGCATGAATGAAACATGGGATGTGCAGCACGGTTTCTTTTTCTATGAGGGATGTTTGCTGTGTGCTTTTCCTGTTTTGGGAGCAAGAGAATATAAAGTGTTGTACCTCTTTTGTGTGTAAGCTCTTATTTGTATTCGAAGGAAGATTTGTGTTTCTTACACTTTCGTGCTGTGTGATAGAAACCTACTTCCCTCTTCAAATATCCCTCATACTGTAGTGCTCCCTACCCGTCCCAGCTTGTCTGTAAAAGTACAGCAACATGGATACTTTTGCAGGTAATGCTGAAGGGCAGATTTTAAGGGTTATTTTTGTTACGTTGAGCCTATGAGACAGCGGAAGCTGTCTGATTCCAAAAGACCTATTGTGACCTTACCGTGGGCTTACCTCCCGCCGATTGCTTACCATTGGTTTGTATTATTGTCACTTTCATTTGCTTGCTCATAATTCAATGGCTTGCCTTCCTTTTCTTTTGGTTGTACTCTCTTGGAGCATAACTCTATACAATCCTTTTGATTGGGCAACCTTTATCCTTCCACCATTCACATTTAGTAACTACTTTTTTCCATTCAGCACTTCATGAGAGTGCATGTGTTTACTAGCTCTCTTCTTCTTGCTCTGCTTCCCCCTCAAATAAATGCCCTGTGCGGTCTTGCTCATCATCCCTCCTAGCCTGTCTGCAAAAGCAGATCAACAGCAATATTTTTGCAGGGAATATGAATGAATGGAATACATTAAGGGTTGTTATAGTTTTATCTCCTGCATTCCACATATTGCACAACAGCACAAGCTTAAGCACACAAGCCTTTTATGGTGCTGGTGGAAGGGCATTTGCTGCACTCACTCAGTTGGTGTCTGAGAAAGAAGTTATACCTAGCATGGCAAAGCTCCTGAAGGCCTATAAATCTGCTCCCTGATTAATACAGCGGGCGAAATAGTTGAATCCTGTGGACATTAAGCCCTGGCAAGCATTTCCCTTTACATTGTGACACTTCCTTATTCTTTTTAAATTTCATTCAAAGTTTCCTGAGTGAAAAATATTTCAAAAATACACCATGTCATTTATAAAGATTGAAAGCATCAACTTGAAATGTATAGTTTTGAGATACCATAAGATGTGGGTTTGCTTTTTGTCTAGTATTTTGGTATGTTTTTCTTTTACTTTTTTTAAAAATAATACTTTACAGACCAACATTGTCATAGCCAACAGCTCAGCACTCACATTATTATAGGTGAGATCTACGGCTTTGCCACTGCTTGTTTCTTTTTCATTCAGCACTCCGTGGAAGTGTCTGTGTTTTCTAGCTCTCTCTTGTGGTGCTTCGCCCCTCAAATGCCCGCCCACTGTGCTTCCCCCCAACACTTCTAGTTTGTCAGTAAAAGAACAGCTACATATTTTTGCACTTGTTTGACTGAATAGCAGGCCTTATGTTTTGTTCTAGGAGATATCTCCTGCATACCTCATACTGCACGCAAGCATAAGCTTTGGCACACACAGGTTTTTATGGTGCTGGGGAAGGACCAACTGCTGTACTCACTCAGCTGGTTCAGCCAAACGTTGTATTTAGCATTGGCCTCTCCAAGAGGCCCATAAATCAACAACTTTGGCTACTTCAGAGGAGCAAATTGCTGAATTCAGAGGAATTCTGACACTTAATTTTTAAACTCGATTTTCAATTTCCCGAGTGAAAATTTGAAAAATAAACTATGCCATTTATTAAGACTAAAAATACTGAATTCAATGTACAGTTCTGAGATACGATCTGCATTTGATTTTCCTCTAATATTTGGAACTTTCCTTTAATTTCTTTAAAATAATACTTTACGGACATACATGCACAAAACCAACACCTCAGCAATGAGATTAGAAAGGTGAGACCTACTGGTTTGCCAATGTGCCTTAATGTGTGCGTTGCAAACTGCAGTTTTCTGGATGTGTGAGGAAGCCTTGGTGGAGGAGTGTGGTGTCCCCTGAGGCTGCTTGTATTCTGTTGTAGTGGGTTTTTTGCGCGAGCGAACTTTAGATTTTATTGAACCTTTGCAGGGTGGTGAATTTTGGTCACTCCTGTACATGTGTAAAGTCTAGAGGGTTGAACTGAAAGTGAGTTTGTGCTGTACTGGTTGTGTTTCTGAAAGGGAGGCTAGGCCTGTGCTCTTCCAGTTGTATGTGTGTCCTAGGAAGCTAGATTGTAGCTGTAAACTCTAAAGACGCTTGGTTTGGCTCACATTGTAAGAACCTACATGTCGACAAAACTGGAATTAAGAGTTTCAAATTATTTATGCCATATTACATCAATATAATGTATTTTCATCAGTGACCAGCATTAGTTTATTGCATCTATATTTAAGCTGTATGCTTATTTGGAGGAGTTATTTATTTGATATTTACTGTGCGTAAATTTTAAATGTCTGGAATATTTATTGTACAAGTGTTCAATATCTGTTTCGGCAATTAGCTAATAAAGTTTGACTAGACAAGATTTATTTTTTAAATTTCAGCAGCCGCGGCCTGTGCAGGAAAGACTGGTGGGGCCGGGTGAGGGATGGGGAATTTTGTCAGACGACAAAGAAAAATTAAATATTTAATTTGACCTCATCTTCGTCTGTCGAAACACCCACCACCCGGCCGCAGCGCTCTTACCTGCACAGGCCGCAGTTGAATTCAGAGAGTTTTTATTGAAACTGTTCCAAAACAAATGCGCAAGAGAGAACAGCAAAATAATACAGGAATTAAAAAACTGAAGAGCCAAGGCCTGGTACAGAGGAGCCTGGATGGTAGACTGGGGCAAAAATAATCAAATACATATATCAAAACCAAGGTGGGTCGAATCAAACGAGAACAATATAACATACAGCACTCTATAAAATTATAGATAATGAATTAGTGAGATAGTGATAATGAAGTAGGGAAAAATAAGAACCAGTAGGTGGTTGAGTGAGATCAGATATATAACGAAGAGCCGCTCAGTTAGAGTGGAAAGTACATGGTTAGAGATATATTGTAGAATGCTTTCCATTACAGGTCAGATATATAGAGTAGATGTCAGCCAGTCACTTGTATCAGTGACTTGATAAGATTTCTGATTCTTGCTGTGCTACACTACACTCTGTGTCCGAGGTAAGCAGCACAGCCAGTGTCTGTACTCCACTTTATTCCCACGCACACTGTGTGTGCGGGTGGAAGATTGCTCTGATTCTAACTGGGTTATGTAGGTCGTGTTAGCACATTGCAATAAGGAAACATGTGAAACCACCCATGATGAATGCAGCACCCTCCTGGAGGAGGGCAACAGCTCTGCAGATCTGGCCTGGTGTGGTGATGTATTACAACCTGGGGTAAAGTGGGAGAGAAACGGACTGGCTGCACAGTTTAAAGCAGGTTTAGTAAATACAAAACGGTCTGCTATACCTATAATCTTTTGACTGTTGCATCTAAGTCAACTTTTGAAAAGAGAAAAACCACTCTATCTAGACCATGCATAAATCATGATACAAAGCAATTAAAAATATTTATCTATTTTTTATTTTTCAACTTAATTGGAAAAAACGTACTTGATAAATGCGCAAATTAATATTGCAAAGACAATTTAACAAACAAAAGACAATATAGTTCTACAAATCAATAATGCCCATGGGAAACCTAAGATATAAAATTGTTCAGAACTCTCATTCATACTCAATCATACCATACATCCTAGAGGGTAAAAAAATGAACAATTTAGAGGCCCAACGTGGTAGGCTAGTCTTATAAGGCGTGAACACACAAATAATCAATTGAACATGAATATTATACAATCAAAAATATCCAAAAATGAACAAAAGAATGGAAAAAACAAGGGATTATTTTTTTTAAAAGATTGTAGAGTCTTAATAAATCAGTGTGAAGAACAATTCAGTTCAAAACGCCGACGCGCGTTTCGGTGTGACACCCCCTTTCCTGGGGTAACACCTTCTTCAGGGCATAAAATTATTCAGATGCGATTTCCATGGGACCAAAAAACAGCCAGTGTCTGTACTCCACTTTATTCCCACGCACACTGTGTGTGCGGGTGGAAGATTGCTCTGATTCTAACTGGGTTATGTAGGTCGTGTTAGCACATTGCAATAAGGAAACATGTGAAACCACCCAGGATGAATGCAGCGCCCTCCTGGAGGAGGGCAACAGCTCTGCAGATCTGGCCTGGTGTGGTGATGTATTACAACCTGGGGTAAAGTGGGAGAGAAACGGACTGGCTGCACAGTTTAAAGCAGGTTTAGTCTCAGAGTGGTTCATTTGAATGTATTGATCATAATCTCCCATTGGCCCAAATGATCCCATCTCTTTATTTGCAGCATGATTGGCGAAACATCGGGCAGGAAGTGGGAACAGCTGTGAATATATCCTATCATTAAGATTCCCCACTTACGTGACTGCAGGGCTCTGCAAGAGGACAGGTCACCCTAAGCCCATGACCAGAGGGCTGGGGTATATAAAGTGGAAGATCCCTCTGTGGGCTGTTATAATGTGGTTTGTTTTGTTGCCGCTGAGTAACACTTTGGAATTGCTTGCTATTTTTGCTTGGAACAAAATGGGGCTGATTTGTACAGTTTCCCAGGGCTCCTTTTGGTTTAATATCCAGCCAGCTATACCAAGATCTAATTGCAGTTTGATGTAACAGATAGATGACTACAGTGTAAAAAACTTAAAGCTTGAAGTAAAGTTAGCTGCAGCTGTTACCATATTTTAGCACGTCCAGATGTATTCCATTGGATAGATATGTATTATGAGGATATTGGATTTGTCGAATGAACACTGCAAAACAGTAATGAACTGCACTTCTTCGTCTGTGCTAACAGTCTTCTACACCTCTTGTGTTCGGCCGAAGCTCACAATCATACTCCGAGGCCGGTTTAGAGTTTTGAGGGCATAGGCCATGTGTCAGGGCGGTGGAGTACACGAGGTTCACCACCCTGACGGACTACTGCCCACCAAATTTAGGGTTCATTGCTGGCCCAGCGATAATCTCTGTATGTTCAGAGGATCCGTCATCATGTCAGCTTCTCTGATGGTAGAAAAAGTTTGGTGAATAGCCACAGTCAGTTTTGACAGTCATGCACCAAACATTTTGTTTCTCAAAAGCAAATAAATAATGACCCCCACACTTAGGGACTTTTTTCTGTGGTTGTTGTGGAGAATCAATATATGTATTTTCTATCCGTGACCGGCAGGTTTTTCCTCGAGGTCAAAGACAGAAAAAAGTAATCACCAGGAGAGTCATTAAGGCCCTACTGAGCAGCCTGTGAGGGGGTCAGGGGGCGAGTGTCACTTCTGGCAGTTCTGGGTAACATGAAACAGTTACTTTTTGAATGGCTTCTTTGACATGTTTTCGTTGATATAGATCGGAGACTCTGGTCCCAAAGAAGCTCTTAATCTCTTGCAATGGAGGGACGGAAGGGAGGGAGGGAGGGATGGCGAGAGTAATCGAGAAAAGATGGCTTATGGATGACGGCCGAGGTGGATGGAAAGAAGGATTGGAGTGCTGGATGGAGAGAGAAGGATGGAAAAAGGATGAAGAGATGGACGGGGGGGTGCAGAGATGGGTGAAGGGAGCGATGGAGAAAAGGGTGGATCGAGAGAAGGATGGATGATGGTTAGGTGGAGAAAAAGGTGAATGAGAAACAGTGACTGAAGGCGAGAAGAGCTGGAGGGATGAATGGAAACAAAGAGTGAATGTTGAATGGATGGATGGTGAGTAGGAAGCATGGATGTTGGATAAAAAAGGGATGAAGGAAAATACAAAAAAGAAATATGGGGACAAGGAAGGATTATAAAAAGAAAGATGGAGGGAAGGAAGGATGGTAAACAAAGGATGAGGGGTGGAAAACAGTACAGAAAAGATAGTAAGAAAGGAGGAAAGCAAGATGTAAAAAGACAGAAGGGCGGATAAAAAGAAGGACAAAAGACTAAAAGAAGGATGCAGACAAGAAAGGAAGGACATTTTTAAGTATTTGGAAAATCCCTCAGGGGAGCGATATCCTAAACTTCGGGGTTTGCTTGCTTCATCTACTTGCCTCGCGCTATTTGGGACATGGTTCGTAGCGGGTGGTATTTTATTTTTTGGGCTACTCTCTTGGCCATCAGCCCTATCGACGGTGGGCGGTCTGATGGCTGTGCCCCAATGGCTACTACTTCATCGGACACGTTGGAGTAAGTTTTCAGACAGCAGAGGGAACGAGGGCAGCGCAGCCAGTAACCTGATGGTCCAGCGGACTCCAAACTGAGCTAGCAGAACGAGTGTTTGGCGGACAGGGTACTCCGCTGCGTTTGTGGGCGCTCTGTGATTTGCTTGCTGTGCTTGCATGAAGCTTGGGCAGTTGCTGTCAGTATTGTACCTGTTGTGTGAGTATGAGAGAAGCTGGCACTCCAAATGGTCAGTGACAGACTGCCTGTGTGTGTGTGGTCAGCTTGGACACCTGCTTCCTATCCTGCATCTGTTTGTGGATGGACGGGGCGCAAACTGACGTACCTGTATGTTGTCTGCCAACTTGGCCATGTGTTTGATGATCTCACTGTGCTGGGACGGCTGCATCTGCAGGAGTTTCTTGATGACCACGACAGACTCTGCCACCACCAGTTCTACATGAGACAGAAAGACACCCTTCACATGTACAGGCTGTTTAGGATTCACACATATTGGAGGAAATCCTGCACTCCTCTTCAGCATCCCTGCAAACTCCACACTCTGCAGGGAGATTTACTCCCCAACACACCCTATATGGAAGCCTATGCACCTCTGAAAAATGGGTGCCCTGTGTTTTTCAGGACTTTAATGCAGCCCCCATATGTGGAATCATGGAAGTCCGGCTACGGGGTGTGGAAGAGAGTTTTGGGGGGTCACGATTTGATGTGCAGGTGAAGGCTTCCTCATTTGCCATTATATGGTGCATCTGAGGCGCAGGTCATGTTTCCCATCCCTCCTTACTTTGTTTTAAGCTTCTGAAGGAGTTTTTGGGGTGATAAGGATGGGAATGGGGTTGTGGACATTCAGGCTGAGAGACCAGCCATTGGGGGGCTGGAGGGAGGGGAATCCAAATGTTGACTGCAGGTGGGACAGATTTGTAAGGTTTGGAGAGCATTAATGAATGTAGGGTGGCTATAAGATTGAGGGGTGACAGCAGGGTTGGGTTGTAACCTGAACGTTGGACTGGAGCTGATTTAGATCGTTCTTGTAAGGAACATAGGCGATATGTACAAACATAAAATGGCGCAGCAGCAGTCAGATAAATGTCAAAGGGAAGGAGACGTGTGCACAGGCAAATTGACAAACATTTCGGTTAAGGAAAATGTAAGATATTAAAAGAATATTAAAAGGATGGTTGGGTGGTTATGTGTGGGAGATGTAAGTGTGAATGGCTGTTAGGTATTATATTGTATTAGTGAAGATAAAAAGCATTTCCAGTGTTTGTTAATGGTAGCACAGATTGGCCTCGTTAAAGCTGCTTTTTTTTTTAAACGAAATCTCATCTGTCATGGTTGTGCAGTCTCGCCTCTCAGCCTACAGAGAAGCTTACTCTACGCTCAAGCAGGCCATTGAAAGATGTTCACTCTCCTATGAAGAATATTCTACATGGAAAACCCCTCAGCATTGGAGTCCATAATGTATTTGTTCCATAATTCATTCACCTCCCACTTTTATCTGATGATGGTCTTGTGCATTGTAAAATACCACACAATGCTAGGAAAAACTCACTGTATGAATTTGTATTAAAAATGTTATAATGAATAAATGAATATTTATATGCCGCAAACCTGGTTGTGGATGAATACACAGCTGCACAACAATGAAAACATGATAGGGGTTTTAAGAATACGGTTTAACATGTCTGCGTTGCACATTTGTTTAACATTGGAAAGGTTTAAAACTTGAAGGGCAGCAATATTTATGATCTCAATCAGAGTAATGCTGATAAAGGCTGGTAATTACCACACTCATTTCTAGTGAACTGTATTAAAAAAAAATTATTTTGAATACTATAATCATCTGATTCTCCTAGACATATCCAAGGTGTTCCAAACGACAGTGGGTACCTGGTAACTCCTACTTATTCGATATAAATAGGAGAGCTTAGTTAAGGACAGAAGGGATAGATATCATGCCTACCGGTAATGAAGATACATGAATGCTAATGGCACCTTTTATTAAAAGGTCGAGGCTATAAATGCTTTAATCAGAATGGATAGTGAAATGCAGATCCCTCCAAACTTTTATGGTTTAGATCTTTTTATTGAAATTACAACATACAAGAATATAACAATGCAGGGTTAGCTGTGGCGCCACCGGTGTTGCGCAGCATAGGGCCTAAATGGCCAGTCAATGTCAGCGAAGGCATAACACAGGTCTTGTAACAAAGCAAGAAACCCTCAAAGAAAAATAAATTTAAAAAAGAGGGAAAAACCCCCACACCCCCACCCTCCCTCGCCACCCCCACCTGTGTTCCGTGTCCACTAACTAGGCTGTCTAAGACGGTGCTGAGCCCCAATCACTTCTCCGTCTGCTGTGTATAGGAGAGGAGCAGTAATCGGAGGTACCGGGGGCAGGTGACTTCCTGGAATTCAGAGGCTAAGAGAGACAGGAAGGGTTGCCACAATTCAACATACCTGGACCCCTCCCCTGCTATTGTCAAAGTTAGTTTCTCCATTCCGAGAACATGCCACAGGCGATGTAGCTAGCCCGTGAAGGTTGGTATTCGGGGAGTGCGCCAGTGTGTGAGAATATTTTGTATTGCAGAACCTAAAGCAATCGCCATCAGGCGGCCCCTATGGGATCGCAAAGGGTAAGTCAGGGGATTTGGGAGGCTCAAGAGGACATATGACTGGAAGCGTGGGATTTCTGTATCGACATGTGTATCCACTTCATCTAAGACCTGGTGCCAGTAAGGTTGGATATATTCACACTCCCATAATAGGTGTACCAGGGTGCCTACGTGGTCACAACCCCGCCAACATGTCGCCCACTGGGTGGGATCCATTGAATGAAGATGCTCTGGGGAATAGTACCAGTGAGTAGCTACTTTTGTGAGGGTCTCCGCTAGCCCCATATGGTATGCTGAATGGCGGGTCCTATAATAAACCCCCTTCCCACTCCTTGTGACTAAGTGTCCTGCCCAATTCCCTTTCCCAGCGCGCCTGGCCGGAGTTTTAAGTGTGAGCGTTCCTGGCCTGAAACATTTTGTATAAATCTGAAATTAGCTTTTTATCTGATGTGCAGGTGAGAAGCCACCGCTCATATATAGACAGGCGCCTACCGGCCTCGGGTCGGACCTGAGCGTGGAGTGCCCAATGCCGTACCTGAAGGTAGCGGAGTCTCTCCATTTCAGGCAACCCGTATTCCTGTTTAAATTGGTGGAGCGGAATAACCCCGTCCGCGTCAAACATGTGGTACAAAAAACAGCATCCAGAGGATCTCCATCTTGCGAAGGCCACCACATCTGTACCCGGACGAAAGTCGGGGTTATCTAACAGCGGGGTGAGCGGAGACGGGAAGGTGGTGAAATTGTGCCTGATATTAACCTGATCCCACGCTTCTAGGGTGACTCATGTGATAGGAGAGGCATATAAATTGGGGGGCCTGTGGCGCTTGCGAAGGAATGGGACTTCTTGCAATGGTCTCGCAGCTACTGCCTGATCCTGGAACAACCAGTGCTTCTCTGACTCCCATCTACTCCACTCAACCAGGTGTGGCAGTTGGGCCGCCTGGAAGTAGAGTCGGAGGTCGAGGATTCAGAGTCCACCCTTCTCCGGTGGGAGCGTCGCCAGTGTCTGTTTCAGTCGTGGCTTCCGACCGTGCCAGATGAACTAAGCCAGTTCCAACTGGGACTGTCGTATCCATCCTGGAGGCGGTCGGAGAGGGAGGGTGCGAAAAAAATAAAGGATCTGGGGTAGGATGGTCATTTTGGCCGCTGCTACTTTGCCTAGCCACAAGAGAGGATAATGTTTCCACTGACCAAGCTCTTTGCGGATCTTCTGACGCAAGTGTGCGTAGTTGTTGGTAGCTATGCTCGGTAGAGAGGATGCCAACTGTATCCCCAGATACGGGATCGAGTCCGCCGCCCATTGAATGGGGTGAAGGCCCTGAAGATGTTCACGGGTGGGGCGCAACAGGGAAGATCCAGGGCCATCGACTTATCCATGTTCACTTTAAACCCTGCAGTCCGTGTGAAGATCTCGAAGTTGGCTAGGCACGCTAGCAGCGTGAAACAGGGGTTGGACAATGAAATCAAGACGTTATCAGCGTAGAGACTGATCGTGCGAGTGTAGCTGCCAAATTTAATCCTGGAGATTGATGGATTATGCCGGAGCCTCAGGGCTAAAGACTCTATGTAAAACGCAAAAAGAAGGGGCGACAAAGGGCACCCCTGCCTAGTGCCTCTCTCTATAGGGAACCGGGAGGACGTATGTCCGTTCACTCAGACTGTGGCCGTGGGGAACTTATAACAGTTCAAGATGTATGTGCGGAACTTCTCCCTACCCCCGCTCGCACCAAAACCTGCTCCAGATAGGGCCAGTGGACTCTATCGAAGGCCTTTTCGGCATCGATAGCGAGCATCATGTATTCCTTGTGTGTTCGCGATGCTTTCTCGATGAGATGTAGGGCTCGTTTCATATTATCTGCGGTTTGGCGCTCAGGGATGAAGCCTGCTTGATCCGGGTCTATAAGACCAGACATAAGGGGTGCGAGACGGGCAGCTAGGATCCCCGTGTACAATTTGAGGTCTATATTAAGAAGGGAGATGGGGTGATATGAACCACAAGTGGTCTGGTCTTTCCTCGGTTTGGGTATCACTACTATGGAGGCCTCCAGGAGGTCTCCAGGGATTGCGCCGGGGTCGAATAAAGAATTAAAAAGCTGAGTGAGGAGAGGGGCTACCAGAGCACAAAATGTCTTGTAGAAAATAGCAGAGAAGCCGTCCGGCCCGGGGGCTTTTGCAAGTTTGAGGCGTGCTATAGCAGCAATGACCTCCTCGATTCAGATGTCTCTGTCAAGGTGGTTGGCTTGAGCTTTAGTCAGTGCTGGCAGGTCGACGGAGTCGAGGAAAGCAGCCCCTAGCGGGGAGCTGGCCTAGAGGCTGGCATAAAAGTCGCGGAACTCCTCAGCTATTTCTCCATCCTCCGAGTCCAGTCTACCATCCCTTATGCGAATCTCCCGGACCCCCTGTTTCTGACGGGTCTCGCGCAGTTTGTGGGCGAGAAGGGTCTTGCGCAGTTTGTGGGCGAGAAGGCGCCCACACCTATCCCCCCCGCGTAGTAAGTATGTCGTAGTCGCAATGCAGCAAATTCCGCCCTATCTTGGTCGAGCGCCGCAAGTTGCTGGCGCATGGTTTTCAATTAGCGCCACACCCGAGGGGCTCCCGTTCTTTGGTGCATCTGCTCCAGTTCTTTAGTCTTTTGGGTGAGTTTGTCTCTTTTGCGCCTGCGCTCTGCATTTTCTGCTGCCGAGGTGGCTATCAGTTCCCCCCGTACAACCGCCTTTAGTGCTGCCCATTGTGTTGCAAGAGTAGTGTCCGCGTTAGCATTGTGGGAAAGGTAGTCCGTGATGGAGCGCCGTATCCGTTCTACCACTGCCGGGCGGTGCAGAAGAGTGTCCCGGAGATGCCACTACCTGGAGGGCTGTTGTATGGGTGGGAGGGTAAGAGTAATAGTTACCGGCACGTGGTCCGAGAGGGAGGCTACCCCTATTTCGACTTCTGTCGTTAGCGCTTGTACGGGTGCGGATGCCAAGAGATAGTCTAATCTAGCGTAAGTTTTATGTGCGTTGGAATAATAAGAATACTCACGACTGTGCGGGTGAAAGCTATGCCACAGGTCCCGTAGGCCTAGGTCACGCAAACTGGCCAATCCCTCTGTAGAGAGCGCGCCTGTTTGTTGCGTGCATTGACCTGATCTGTCCTTGGCATTATCAAAAACTAGGTTTAAATCTCCCCCCAGGAGGATATCACGGTCTGTTGTGGATGTTGCTTCAGTGAGAACTGAGTGTAAGATTTGTTCTTGGCCATCATTCGGGGCGTACACGGAGCCAATGGTAAACGTTAAATTACATAAAGCAAATCTATAAGACAAGAGTCTACCCTTAAGTTTAGCCTCCTTTAAACTGCTGGGCAACCAAGATAGCCACCCCGTCTGATTTAGTGGGGCCTGAGGAAAATAATTGGGTCGGGAACTTTTGTGACTTAAGGCGATGGCAGTCCCTGGGTAAGAGGTGCGTTTCCAGCAGAAGACAAATGTCTGCTTGGGCATTTTCTAAACAGGATAAGACCGCCTTGCGTTTCACCGGATTATTAAGGCCTCTCACAATTAGGGCAAGTATTTTAAGCGTGGTGACAGGCATTCACGGTGGTAAGAAAACTGAAGGCATATTTGAGGTACAAGCTCTGACACTACAGGAGCGTGGGTCCATTATTCGGTCCAGCACACCACGGTTATATGGGTCTACGTGATCTCGCAGGGGGAAGTGGACACGGAACACTAAACCCCCCACCCCCCACCCCCCCCAAAAAAATCCCCAAAATGGTCCCAGATAAAACCTGTAAAAACCGGGAAAAGTAAACTGGGAAAATCTTGGAGAACATGTCTTAGTCCATCATCTTCCGATGATCGGGGAAAACGATCCATGGGGAACTGTTCGTAGCCAGGGACAACCCTCTCTTCCCCCGCCAGTCATGCCCAGAGTATGTGGGCAGATTCAAGCAAGTCGGCGTGCTCAAGGAATACTTTTGTGATCACATCTCCCCCTTCGGCACCCATTGGGCTGGTCTCCTCCGGGTCCGTCAAGGCTTCACCCTGCTGTTGACTGTTCTGGGCCTACGCAAAAAGGTCCTTGAGGGTCCTGTCTCGCCGCCCCCGGGAGGAGGACATTGTAGGTTTGGGAAGGTAGCCGTGAGCAAGTCCGGCGGCAGAAGGCCAGTCAGTGAAAGGTTGTCAGGAACGCCAAGCAGGGCACTATTGGTGGCTATGTCCGTTCAAGTAATATGCTTCCCACCAGCGGGGCTACCCAACCTCCTGCGCAATCGCCTATTGTGTCTGCTGGGGAAAACCACGAGGTCCGCCCCAAAGACGCCGCTGATGTATACTCTTATTGGGAGGCCCTGGGCGATGTAGTCTGCCGTGGGAGGTAGTCAGGGACCCCCCAGGTAGTCACTCTGCGGCAAGGGAAGGCCCCAGGCGCGCGGGGTCCCACAGTAGATCCGCTCCCACCTCCCGTGGATTCACTGAACCCCAGGCCCCGCACAGCTCGCTCAGGGCAAGGCCCGTCGTGGCCCAGCTACGCTCTCGCTTCCGCTGTTGCGGCCCTGCCACCCGGTCTCCCAGTGCCGACAGAGCACTGCGACTTTCTCTGCGCTGCGCTGGCATGTGCCTGGGGTCCAGCTGGAGCTACGACGATGTGTACGTCTGCCACTTCTATCTTCGGGGCCAGAGCCGTCGGGGCGCTGCTGGGCCTTCACGCAAAATGGCGGGGCCACCACGCTGCCGCTGTCAGCCAAGCCACAGCGGGTGCCCCCCAGGAGTCTTCGGGCCGGTAGGGTCTCCGGCCATCACCAGCAAGGGTCTTCTGCGGCGTGTCTTTCAGGCTCCGAGTTTCTGCAGGGGGATGCGGCCTGGAACACAGCCCTCCTCACGGCCCCTGCCGCCGCAAGAGCCGATCACCCAAGATGTAGGCCCTCCGCTCCGCCGTGAGGCAATTCACACATCGCTGAGCCTGTAGGGCTCCCTCCTATACCACCGTCCTCCAGGGGCTCTGGGGTTTCCGCTCGTCAGCCTGGGGGGCAGGTGTTGAGGCCCCCAGCCGCTGTGGGATCTTCCCTGTCTCGGGTACATTACTCTGCAGCCGCCTCCGGGGAGCGGGGACCAGCCGTGTAGAGTCGCGGTGCAGCAGGCCGGGCACCATCCAGCCGCCCACCGCTAAGATGTCGTCATTCCGCTGAGCCCCTGCCACTGCAACGTTGATGGGCACTGCAGAAGGACCGCCGGTTGCTTTGTACGGCGAAATGCTGGTGCCATTCGTGGGCGGCCAGCGGGAGAGAGCAGGCAACACATCCTATCGGGTCGCCATCTTGGCCACGCCCCCTCCAAACTTTTAAAAGAGGAACTCACAAATATTGGTGGGTGAATGTCTCGAATTTGGGTAACCTGTGAATATTCACCGGTCAAATCAGGCCCCTAAATATTCAGGAAGGTCCCTCTAATTGCTTTTGTAGGTCATTTAAACTCTAGTGTTGTGTGCGGACCTCTGCAACTTGTTCATGATTGATGAACCTTTCGATCATGATGTCTGTTGTGCCCACTACAATAGCCCACAACCACAATGCACCACAACAAAGACTCCACCTTAGATTGTTTTCCCCAGTGGGTGTACTGTGAAGGGATACGTACCCTACATATCGTGGATCTCTGCTTGTGCCTGTGAATCTATAGCACCACAACCTACGAACAGATGGTAACAGGGTAAGTAATATTTTCCATTTCTAGGGAGTGTGGCTGTCTGCAGAGACTCTGAGGCCATACCTTCCTGGAGCAATGAATAGTGAGCTGATAATGCAGATGTTTGGAACAAAGTTATTAACACGGTTGGTGAATGGTTGTGGTGCTTCCTTTTAAATGTAATGTGCTCTAAGAACAAGAAGCAAAGAATACTTAGTAGTTTGGCATTTTGCGCTGTGGTGAACAGAGAGACTGCTGGAGTGCGCCACCTGTGAAAGTACTGTGGAATGACTTGGGAGAATCATCTCCCATACATGGACCTGTTGATGATCTCTGCTTAACTGGTCCACAAAATCACTTTGCACTGTGATTCCAAATTTGTTGGGCTAGATGTGACAGCTGGTACGAGTGGGTTCACCCTTGCTTCTAGATGTAATCCATCTGTATCATGTTGTCAGTTTCTATCAGATCTTTTTTGTCTTCGGATGAGAATGTAGAATGTTCTGAGTGTCAATTAGGCATGTGGAGACCTAGCTTGCCACTTGCCAGTGGCATCTAATTCCTGCTTGTTCCAGTTGCCACCTTTTGACCAAGTGACACCGCCGCTACCTGGGTTTTTTCTGCGCTCTGTTCTTCCTGCCAACCGTAGCCCCGCCCACTCCAGGACCTACTTAATGCAGGCCGCAGTGCAACTGTGCAGCGGATCTCGGCTGCCGTGCCAAAGGCATGTTCGTCAGCGCCCATCGGCGCCTGAACCATGCTCAGTGTCAGGGACCGTGCCCCCACAACCATCCAATGCAACACCACAACCACATCTGCCACTGGAGCCAACGAATGCCACCACTAGTCCTCCGCAATCTCCCATGAACTCAACAACACACACCAGCATACACGCTGCTGCCGTGCATCCCCTAGCAAAATGGTAGGACCTTTTTCCTGCACCCATTGTAATTTAACCTGTGAAATCTCAGATGCTGACACCACCACCTCCAAGCAACCGAAGCATGCCACCACCACCAGCCTGCATCAGCTGTCCGCCAAGCTCCTCAACATCCGATCCCTTGGGAAACACTCTACTGAAATCTGGGACCTCCTCAACAGTAACACACCCAACCTGCTCCTCCTTGCCAAAACATGGCTCCACCCAGCCTCTAATCCTGACATTGCTGCAGCCATACCACCCGCCTACAAAATCATACACCAATACCAAACCCACAAACCAGATGGAGTACTCAAGATCATCTACAAATACACGATTGACTGCACCACCTCCACGGACACCAAATTCATGCAATACCACCACTTCAAAATATGAACGGACTACAACACCACCCTTAAGGGAACCCTCGCCTACTGTCCCCAAGCAGAATCCGCAACCACATCGTAGGCTTCATCGCTCCCCTCTCCAACAGATCAACCAACTACATCCTCCTGGTGGACATCAATTTCCACTTGGAAGCCAACACAGACCCTAACTCCACAGCCATCCTCCACAGCCCCAGCAACCTCAGACTCACATAGCTGGTCCAAGGACCAACCCACACAGTAGACCACACCCTCAACCCTATTTTCTCCTCCAACAACGGGATGACCGCCACCCACATGATCACGCTCACATGGTCCAGCCAATACATCATACATTTAAGATACCCGCCCACCAAGCCACCCCACCACAAAAAAACCAAAGCACCATTAAAACATTGGGGCAAAAAATCAGAAGAAAACTGGATCAAGACCCTACAGGAACACCCACCCTATCACATCAGGAACCTCTGTGTCAACACTAAGCTCCTCAATAAATGGCTTGCTGACTGCACCCACCTCACCACTCCCGCCAAAAACAAGTCCTATAAAAACAACAAACGACTAATCTGGTACACAAACAACCTCAGGGAGTCCTAGCGCCACTCCAAACAACTTGAGAGAAAACAGAGAATCAACAAAAACACCGCGGTAAGATCCACATACAAAGCGGCCCTCAACCTCTACCACCAACTACGAGACGCAAAGAAAAAGTCCCTAACTTTCAGACTTGAACCCAGCTCCAACAATAGCAAAAAACTCTTCACCATCGTCATGGAGTTCTGCAATGCTGCAGCTACCAATAAAGACATCATCTCAAGCGCTCTGCAACAACCTCTCAAGCTTCTTCGAACAGAAGAGATTTACAACAAATCTTACACAAAACATACCGATATGAACTTCCTCGACCAGTTGGATACATCCTTCATCACCAGACAGCTTTCGATCAAATCAAATCAAATCAGTGAAATTTATAAAGCGCGCTACTCACCCGTAAGGGTCTCAAGGCGCTGAGGGGGGGGGGGTCGCTACTGCTCGAACAGCCAGGTCTTGAGTTGTTTCCTGAAGGAGAGATGGTCCCGGGTCAGCCGTAGGTGGGTGGGGAAGGAGTTCCATGTCTTCGCTGCCAGGTAGGAGAAGGATCTTCCTCTGACGGTGGATTTCCGAAAACGTGGGACGGAAGCGAGGGCGAGGCTGGCGGATCGGAGGTGGCGGGTGGGTGTGTAGAATGTGAGGCAGCTGTTGAGGTACTTCAGGCCCATGTCGTGGAGAGCCTTGTGTGCGTGGGTGAGGAGTCTGAACGTGATCCTCTTGTTGACGGGGAGCCAGGGAAGGTCTTTCATGTGGGCAGTGATGTGGCTGCAGCGAGGGATGTCCAGGATGAGTCGTGCTGAGGCGTTCTGGATGCGCTGGAGTCTTTTCTGGAGTTTGGCTGTAGTTCCAGCGTAGAGGGTGTTCCCGTAGTCCAGGCGGCTGGTGACGAGGGCCTGGGTGACCGTCTTCCTGGTTTCGGTGGGGATCCATCGGAAGATCTTTCGGAGCATGCGCAGGGTGTTGTAGCAGGATGATGAGACGGCGTTGACTTGATTGGTCATCGTGAGGGAGGAGTCAAGGATGAAGCCCCGGTGGCGTGCGTGGTCCGTAGGCTTGGGTGCGTTGCCTAGGGCAGGGGGCCACCAGGAGTCATCCCAGGCGGAGGGAGATGGTCCGAGGATGAGGACTTCCGTCTTGTCTGAGTTCAGTTTCAGACGGTTGATCTTCATCCATTCTGCGACGTCTCTCATTCCTTACTGGAGGTTGGCTCTGGCGGTGGCGGGGTCGTTAGTGAGGGAGAGGATCAGTTGGGTGTCGTCGGCGGAGGAGATGATGTTGAGGTTGTGTTGGAGGGCGATGGCTGCGAGGGGGGTCATGTAGATGTTGAAGAGGGTGGGGCTGAGTGAGGATCCTTGCGGGATGCCGCAGATGACTTCAGTGGCCGCGGATCGGAACGGGGGGAGGCGGACTCTCTGGGTTCTTCCGGCGAGGAACGAGATGATCCACTCCAGTGCCGCTCCTTGGATTCCGGTGTTGCTGAGGCATTGTGTCAGGGTGCGGTGGCATACAGTGTCGAAGGCTGCTGAGAGGTCAAGGAGGATGAGGGCAGCCGTTTCCCCGTTGTGGAGCAGGGACCTGATGTCATCGGTGGCTGCGATGAGGGCGGTCTCGGTGCTGTGGTTTGCACGGAAGCCGGACTGTGAGGGGTCGAGGGAACCGTTGGTCTCGAGGAAGGCGGAGAGTTGTCTGTTGACGGTCTTCTCGATGACTTTGGCTGGAAAGGGGAGGAGTGAGATGGGGCGGAAGTTCTTCAGGTCCGTGGGGTCCGCGGTGGGTTTCTTGAGGAGGGCGCTCAGCTCGGCATGTTTCCAGCTCTCCGGAAAGGTGGCGGATGTGAAGGAGCTGTTGATGATGTTTCGGCGTTGGGGTGCGATGATGGAGTCGGCTTTGTTGAAGATGTGGTGCGGGCAGGTGTCGGTTGGGCAGCCGGAGTGGATGGTGTTCATCATGCGGGTGGTGTCTTCGGTGTTGACAGGGGTCCAGGTGCGGAGGGTGGTGGTGGGGGGCGCTGGTTCGGTGGTTGGGTGCGTGGTCAGTGCGCCGAAGCTGTTGTGTATGTCGGCGATCAGGCTTTCACATCAACCACAGAACATAGACAGCCCTCATTGTGGCTACCTATGACATCAGAAGCATCCTCGACCTAGGAGAAAAGGCTGCACTCATCCTTCTTTGACTCTCTGCAGCTTTTGATACGGTCTCCCACAAGTCACTCATCAGAAAGTTTGAGCACTTGGATATCTGCGGACCGGTCTTCAGGTAGATATCATCCTTCCTCACGGAAAGAACTCAACAAGTTAGACTTCCCCCTACACCTCAGAACCCAAGAAATATATCTGCGGAGTCCCTCAAAGATCATCGCTCAGCCTAACACTCTTCAACGTCTACATGACACCTTTTGCGGGCATCGCCAAAACCTACAGCATCAACATAGTATCCTACGCCGATGACAAGCAGGTCATCCTCTCCCTTACCGACTCAACCAGCACCGCCAAAGCAAACTTCACAACTGCATGAGCAACGTTGCTGCTTGGATGAAAAACAACTTCCTCCAACTCAACACAGACAAAACAAAAGTCCTAATCTTCTGCAACACCCACTTCCCCTTGGACACCTCTTGGTGGGCCTCCGAACATGGCCCCGCCCCCACAACTGGTGGGCCATGCCAAGAACCCCAGGATCATCCTGGATACCAACCTCTCCATGAGCAGACATATCAACGCCTTCTCCTCATCATGCTTCAACATCCTGTGAATCGCACTAAACACTAGACGAACAGTCACCCAGGCTCTTAACACAAGTAGACTTGATTACGGAAACACCCTCTACATAGGAATCCCAGCCCACGTCCTACATCGACTCTAAACCACCCAAAATGCCACTGCCAGACTCATCCTGAACATCCAATGAAATAACCACATCTCTCCACACCGTAACAATCTCCACTAGCCACCAGTCCAGGAAAGATGTAGGTTACAGGTACTTACCCTCACCTACAAAGCTCTCCACAACACCGGTCCAGCTTATCTCAACCACTGCCTCAACTTCTACCAACCCACCAGACACCTTCAATCTTTGCCCCTGGCAATCTCCACTAGCCACCAGTCCAGGAAAGATGTAGGTTACAGGTACTTACCCTCACCTACAAAGCTCTCCACAACACCGGTCCAGCTTACCTCAACCACCGCCTCAACTTCTACCAACCCACCAGACACCTTCAATCTTTGCCCCAGGCAAGAGCACACCTACCGTGCATCAAGAAGACCAGAAGCCAAGGACTCTCCTTTTTATACCTCGCAGCTAAGACCCGGAACGACCTCATGAAACACCTCTGAACCTCCCTTTACCACAGGGACTTCCGAAGGTACCTCAAGACATGGCTCTTCGCCCTACTCCACGCATGGATAGCCTCACAGGTGATTTGCCACTCTCTACAAATTTACATAGCATAATGTAACATAACATAACATATGTAGGAAAGTGCCCCTTTTTGACGTGATCACCCTACTTTTTGCCTGGTATTTGATGTGAATTTTACTGGAAGTGCAATGGGTTCCTGCTAACCAGATCCTCAGTGCTAGATCTCTTTCACAAAACTGTACAATTTTACCCTCATTTGGCAATACCTTTAGCACTCCCTGTAAGTACCTAGTAAATGGTACTCCTGGTACCTTGGGCAAGGTGGCTAAGGAGGGTCTTTAGGGGCTGTAGCAATTGTGCCACACTAAAGGACACCTCACCAAACAAATACAGACTGCCACTGCAAGTTGCGTGTCTTGGTGCTGACAAACGTGAAAACATGACATGGCACACATCTCTGTGTTCCATGCCCACAGACACTGCAAGGAGTATAGGTAAGTCTCCCCTACAGCAGACTTTAAATACCTAATACAGGGTGCACTATACTACATGTGTGGACATATCTGCATGAGCATATATGCTCCTGAACTTGTCAGTTCTATGGCTGCCAGTACAAGTGAATAGGGAAGCCATTTTAAGCACATGTGCTGTACACTGGTGAAAACGAGTTCCAAAGCTACATGATGACTTCACTGAAAACAGAGATGTTTGGTATCAAACATCTTGTATTAATAAGCCCACCATGATTGCAGTGTTGGGTTTATTAATACATGCACCCAAAGGTCACTTAAAGGTGCCCCCTGAAAACTTACCAAAGACCCACAGCGGCTCCTCCGTAATGGCGTAATATGAAAAATACAATGATAATAAAACAATTGTATTATTTTATTTTTCACTGTGAGCCCAGTCCACTGATTCTGTCGAGGATGGGGCGCAGAAGGGAGGAGGAGTGGTGGGCACTGTAAGTTTGCATGTCGGTTTGGACGGCAGTCTTAGGACGGCCAAACTGACATGCGCATTTAGATTTCTCCAACCCAGCTGTGTTGCACAGCCGGGTGGAGAAAAGCTATAGGCTCCCTGTGCCTGAGCGAGCGCCAGAGTAGCCTGCTGAGGCCACTCCTGGTGCTTTCTTATGCTAGGTATATCATGAGAGCAGCATCTGGACTGGGTGGAAAGCCAGTGCAGAAACCAAGAAGCTGTGAAGGAACACCGATGCGGCAGCCATCAACGTCAGTAGCAGGTAAGTACTTTTTTTTATTATTTCCCCTCCGCGCTGCCCCACCACTGTTTATTGGTAGCAGCTGCTGCTGCCAATGACGGGTGTGTTCACGGACTGGCCTTATCCAGCCTGCAACCCCTGATGCATTTCAGACCCCCAAGGTAGAGTGCCTTTGTTCTCAGGAGGTCAGGAACAAAGGCTGCTTGGGCAGATGGAATTTACACCCCCTCCCATAGAGTGACTTGCAAATTAGCATGCCATGGCAGGGAGCTTCAAAGAGCCCACTGCCTTTGGTATGCAAATCAGGCTTCCCTCACAGAAGTGGATGCCGACCCGACCCTTGACCAGGGCCCATTTGGTGCCTGGACAAGGCAGGAAAATTAGTAGTCAGAGAGGAGTGTTCACCTTCAGGCTAGTTCCACCCCTAATGTGGGCTACCTGAAGTGAATGCGACATTTCTGAGACTGCCATCTTGGTGATGGCAAATGTAAGAACTCTGGGACAGAGTTATATCCACTTCCCACAGGAAGTGGTCATATAGGAGGTCTTGTGAGCCCAGTGTTAGGTAGCCCATTGGCTACTACCCTGCACACCTCTAATGCCCCTAAATTCAGTATTTATGGGAGCCCCAGGCACCAGGAAAGCAGATCCTGCCAACCAAAAGAAGAAGGACCACAGAGTCACAAAAAGCAAGAACTGAAGAAGAAGCAACTGACTTGGCGCCAACCTTGCTGGCCTGTTCATCTATTCTCCACAATGCGCCAAGTTATCTCACCCTACAAGCTGCTGATCCTCCAAAGCCTGGGAGGACTGTCAGCATTTTTCCAAAGACTCAAACTCCTGTAGAGCAGCAGAGCTGTTCACCTGTAACCTGCAGGTACCTAAGACCAATCTTTGAAGGCTCCGGACCAAAAGATCCGACACCTGAAAGTATCACTGCTCCCGAGCCACCTAGCCCGAGCTGAAGTGGGCCAATGGTGCCAGCATGGTCCCTCGGCCCTCCAAAAACAAAGCCCACCTTGGACTTGCCCACTGTGGACTCACCAACGCCGTCTGCAGCCTTTGTTTGCAGGCCCCCTTGACGGCGAGTGCTCCTGGTGACAGAAACCGGATGCCTAAAGACACCTCTGCACCAGTCACCCCTGGGCTGTGGAGAAGAGGACCAAAGGTGTCCCCAAGTCCATGAACATCGTGAGGCCTGAGCCCCCCTGTGGCTTCAGCCCGACTTGCCTCCCAGTCCAAACCTGCAGCCTCTTTTCACAAAGATCAATCCCCATAGACTAGCATTGGGCTCCTGATGCTGTATTGCACTACTGCACCCAGCCTACCCTAGTGCCGCTGGAGGTGACCTACAGGTGCTATCTTGGACCTTTCCCCATACTCACCTTAAGTCCAGGAGATTGGTCTTGTAAGTAGCTTGTATTCTACCTGTATGCAATATTTGTTTTTCCTCAGACAGGATAACATTGCAGCCTTTGAAAATTGCACTGTCGACTTTTGAAAACTAAAAGAATCTATCGGTCGACTTTTGAAAACGTAAAGAATCTATCTCGAAAAGTACTTATCTGATCGTATCGATTCTAGTGCCTAAATATATGGAAAGATAGGTGTTATTTTTATAAATTGGTATGCATCGCCTTATTGAGTCCTGTGTACCATTTTATTGACTGTGTATATTTGCAAATGTCGAACTCTCTTCTCTGATAGGCCTAAGCCTGCTCGACCACACTACCCCCTAGAAGCACACCTTAAGATTGCTAGAGCAAGCCCCTGTCCACACATAAGGGAATACCTGTACTCTTTGCATGTTATACTTCTTTTTGGTATTTCACATAAAACACAGTCTTTTGGCATTGGATTCTCATTACAGGCTCCGGGCAGGAGGAATCCTCCAGAAAGTAAATGAAAGGCAAGAAATGCAATCTGTGGGATCCCTGCATGCATATCCAACACCCCAAATCTGAGCAATGAAAGCCAGCAGCAACTCAACAAAGCACAATCCACCCCCCCCCATCCCTCATCCCCCCAGTAAAGAAAGGAGGGAAAAAAGACAATACCCCAACCCCCCCGTCCTATGGTCCCGCGCCAGATTTATCCGCCCCAAAAAGCCCCGCACCCCCTCCCCCCCCCGAGGACCCCGTCTCACATGTGATCTAGTCCGCCGGGATCACCGGCGGCGTCAGCCTAAGAAGCCTAAGATACCTCGGACAGGTGAGCTCCCGGAATTCGGTGGACAGCAGCGCTAGAAAGGGTTGCCACAGCTCTTCATATTGGTCTATCTCCCCCGCCACCGTAAGCGACAACTTCTCCATTCCCAGCACATGCCAGAGCCTATGCAACCAACCCGTAATGGAGGGGACAGTGGTGGTGCGCCAGTGGATAAGGATGTTCTGGACCGCAGACCCCAGCGCAATCGCGATCTGCCTACCCCTGCGGGACTTCAGTGGGTACATTAGGTCATTGGGGAGGCCCAGCAGGACATACGCCGGGAAGCGCGGCAGCTCTATCCCAAAGTGCTTATCCACCTCGTCCAAAACTTCCTTCCAGTAAGCGGTCAGCACGGGGCAATCCCAAAGAATGTGTGAGAGGGTACCCTCCTGCCCGCAGCCCCGCCAGCACCCCTTGTCAGTGTGTTTATGCATTTCATACAGTCTCTCCGGGGTGTAGTACCAATAAGTGGACACCTTAGTAAAGGTCTCCGTAAGGCCCGTATGATATGCAGAGTGCCGCGCCCGATACGCAATTTTGTCCCATTCCTTGTGGCTGAGCGTCCTACCCAGTTCTCTGTGCCAACGCTCCCTCCCCGGGTTATAATAGTGAAACGGCGGGGGTTGTAGGTACTTGTACAGATCGGTAATTAGCTTAGCGTCAGAGGTCCGGGTAGCCAGCCACCTCTCATACGGTGTAATTTGACGAGCAGCGGTGTCACGCACCTGGGGCTGGAGGGCCCAATGCCGAACTTGCATGTAGCGCAATCTGTCCAGCTCCGTCAGGCCGAATTCCTGGCGAAGTTGCTGAAAAGGAATCACGCCCTCCGGTCCATAGATCTGGAAGAGCACCCTGCAGCCCGCATGCACCCAATGGGAAAAAGCTCCCGGCTCCATCCCTGGGGAGAAGTCTGGGTTGCCCACTATGGGTGTGAACGGCGAAGGGAAGGTGGTGAGGCCCCGAGCCTCACAGACTGCATCCCACACCCTCAGGGGGACCCGCGTAACAAAAGAGGCGTAAAGGTTAGGGGGGCGATGCGCGCGGCGCAAGAATGGAACCTCTTTTAAGGTGCGGCCCGCCACTGCCTGGTCTTGAAAGAGCCAGTGTTTGTCGGACTCCCACCTGCTCCACTCCACCAGATATCGCAGCTGTGCCGCCTGAAAGTACTTACGGAGGTCCGGAATACCGAGACCCCCCGCCTCCGGAGCAAGCGTGGAGAGGACCCTCTTCATCCGTGGCTTGCGGCCCTGCCAGACAAAGCGGGAGATGTCAGCCTGCATTTGTCGTATCCAGCCCACCGGGGGCTGGAGAGGTAGGGCCCGAAAAAGATACAGTATCTGGGGCAACACCGTCATCTTAACCGCCGCGATGCGCCCCAGCCAGGACAGTAGGCCCTTGCTCCAGCGGCCAAGCTCCTCCTTGATCTTCCTGCTGAGGGAGGTATAATTGGCCGTAACCATCTCCGGCAATGTGGGCGCCAGCAGAATCCCCAGGTATGGCACCGTGGACGAGGACCACTGCATGGGGAAGAGTCGCTGAAGGTCCCTCCTGGTATCCGCAGCCAGGGACACGTCTAACGCCACCGACTTGCTCATATTCATTTTGAAGCCGGCCACACGTGCAAAGGCATCCAGTTCCTGGAGGCAAGCAGGCAGCGACCTCCTAGGGTCGTCCAAGGTCAACAGGACATCGTCCGCATAGAGACTAACCGTGTGGACATACTGGCCCATCTGGACCCCAATAGCATCCGGGTTGTTGCGAATCCTCTGAGCAAACGGCTCCATGTAGAGGGCAAACAAAAGCGGCGAGAGGGGGCAGCCCTGCCTCGTGCCGCGTTCGATAGCAAATCCACCAGAGCTACACCCGTTGACCCGCACCGACGCTGAAGGATGCTTGTAACAGTTGAATACCATGGTGCGGAACTTATCACCGATTCCCAATTTCTTGAGAACCAGCTCGAGATACGGCCAGTGAACTCTGTCGAAGGCCTTCTCCGCATCAACGGACAGCAACATCCGCTCCCCCGGGATCCGCGAGGCCTTCTCCAGAACATGCGTCACCCGCTTGGTATTGTCAACCGTCTGTCTGCCGGGTACAAAGCCAGCCTGGTCCGCCTCCACCAATCCGGGGAGGCGTGGACCCAGCCTGGACGCTAGAATCCCCGTATACAACTTGAGGTCGACATTTAAAAGCGAGATGGGTCGATACGAACCGCAGAAGGCCCGGTCCTTCCCAGGTTTCGGGATTACCGAGACCGTCGCCCTCAAGAGATCCGGTGGGATGGCTCCCGGTTCGGAGAAGGAATTAAATAGCCGAGTAAGGACAGGGGCCACAGCCGTGCAAAAAGTCTTGTAAAACCGAGACGTGTACCCGTCCGGGCCCGGGGCCTTACCATGTTTCAGCCGCGCGATGGCGGAAATCACTTCCTCAACATGGATATCCCGCTCCAGGTGGTCCGCCTGAGCAGGATCCAGCACCGGAAGGGTCACTGACTCCAAATAGCCTTCGGCATCCCGCGGCGAGGAGGGCTCCTCAGCATACAGCGCCTCGTAGAAGCCGCGGAAAGATTCCGCTACCTCTGCGTCCCCGGAGACGGCCACCCCGTCCGTACCCACCAGTTCCCTCACGACGCTACGCTGCTGCGTGACCCGGAGCCGGTGTGCTAGGAGGTTACCACATTTGTCCCCCCCAGTGTAGAAGGCATGCTTCAAGCGCAAGGCGGCATACTCCGCCCTATCAAGATCCAGTGCCGACAGGAGCTTCCTCGCAGCCTTCAACTGCCGCCACACCCTTGGCGCCCCCGTGCGGCGGTGGACCTGCTCAAGCTCCCGGACCTGAACGGTCAGCTCGTCCCTTTTCCGTTGCCGCTCCCTATTTTCGGCTGAGGAGATGGAAATAAATTCCCCCCGGAGGACTGCCTTCAATGCCGCCCACTGTGTCGCTTGTGAAGTGTCGGTGTTGCTATTGTGAGTTAGGTAATCCTGTATGACCTCCCCAATGCGCTTCACTACAGACTTTTTGTGTAAAAGGGTATCCCGAAGGCGCCACACCCCCCTAGAGGGGGAGGCCGCCGGCCACTTGAAAACGCCGGCGACTGGTGAATGGTCAGACAGGGTCAGGACCCCAATGTCCGCCGCCGTGGCGGCAGCGCGCATCGGTCCACTCACCAGAAGATAGTCCAGCCGTGAGTAGGTTCGGTGTGCGTGTGAAAAGTAAGAGTAGTCCCTATCAGTGGGGTGCATGGAGCGCCAAAGGTCGTGTAAGTCCATTTCCGCAATCCGGGCCTTCACAGCCTGGGACAGTTCCCCCGTCTGCGGGGAGCGCTGCGCCGATCTGTCCATCACAGAATCGAAGACAATATTAAGGTCTCCCCCCAAAATGACGTGGCGGTCGGGAGAAGCAGTGACATCCACTAACACGGAGTCCAGGAAACGCTCTTGGTGGTCATTTGGGCTATAAACGGAACCGACTGTAAACGCTATGCCTCCTAAGCGCATGCGATACGCAAGAAGCCTCCCCTTCTGTTCAGCACACTTATACAAAACCTCCCCCCTAAAGGAGCTCGCTAGAAGAATGGCTACCCCCGCCGTCTTGTTCGCTGCCGTGGAGAAGAACTGGGTAGGGAACTTAGCAGAGCGCAGCCTATGGCAATCCCGGGACAATAAGTGGGTCTCCTGCAAGAGGCAAATGTCCGCCTGCGTCCCCTCCAGCAAAGATAAGATCGCTCTGCGCTTCACAGGGTTATTCAGACCCTGAACATTAAGGGTCACTACCTTTAGGGCCGACATTCCTCCCGGGGATCAGGAACGCCGTGCAATGGGCAGGGGATCAGCGGGAGGGGCGCGCGGGGCAATTGCGCGGGACAAGCCAAAACAGACCAAGCGTGGGCACGGACGACATCGGACGGAACCTCCCTAACCCCAGAACAACCCCTACACCCACCCAAAACACAACCCTTGCAACTAGCCAAATGCAAACCTAAACACCCCATTGTCCCAGTCAAGCCCCAAAACGGGCAAGTCCGTAGAAAAAAAACGAAGTGGACGTCCAGCCACTCACCTCCATCCGCTTCCCCCCGACCCCCCCGCCCCATACCCAGCATTTAAAGAAGCTAGAGGCATCTCCCCCCGGAGTGAGTGTTAGGCCGTCAAGGCCACGCCGGTGGAGCCGGCCGAGTCCCTGGCCGCCACCCTCAATGCATCGGCCATGTCCGCCCTGATGGTAGGGGAATCAGGACGCCCTGCGCTGGCCGCCGATCGTCGCCTCGCCGACCTCCGCCGGCTCCGTCTCTCCGAGGGCCTCCACGACGGTGTAGCCCCTTCCTCCTCCGCCGCCGTAAGCCCCAGGACCCCACAAATGTCCTGCAAGGAGCGTAGCTGATGTAGCACCCCATTCCACCGGAAGATCAGGCGGAAGGGATGTCCCCAAGAGTACGGCGTCTCGTGTTCGCGCAAAAAGTCAGTGGCAATCCTGAAGGACCTGCGTTTCTGCAGCGTGATGGCGGAGAGGTCCTGATAAAGCGCCACAGGCCGCTCCCGGAAAGTCAGTGGCTGTTTCCTGCGGGCCTCAGTCATGATGCGTTCCTTCAGCGGGAAGTCGGGCAGGAAAGCCAAAATATCCGGTGGAGGTGCCGATGACTGGCGCTGCCGGCCAACCCTATGTGCCCTATCAATGCGAATAGGGAAGTCCGCAGCTTCCCCCAGGATCTCTCGGAACAGGTCTTGCAGGTAGCCCCCCAGATCGGACCCCTCGTCTGCGGACGGCACACCACGCACTCGAATGTTGTTCCTCCGTGACCTGTTCTCAAGGTCCTCAGAGTGGGCCTGGAGCTCAACACACTGCTCCCGGAGGCGGAGAACGTCCTGTTGAAGATGGACTATCTCCTCATCCCGGCGTTGGGCCTCCGTCTCCACCGTTTCAACGTGCTCGCCAAGGCCCTCCACTTCCCTACGCACTTCCCGGACCTCGCTGGCCACTTCCCGCTTCAGTGTCTGGAAGTCCTCTTTGAGGGAGCTAAACAGTTCTTCCATAAAGGACCTCGTGACCGGTGGCTCCCCCCCAGTCACATCCGCCAAGGCCCGGGAAGACCCCGGCGAGGGCTGTGTTCTGTCCCGCAGTTGCTGGGCCCTGCCAAGCATGTCTGGCAGGGTGCGGTCCCCCTTCTTCGAGCCGCCTCTTCCAGTCATCGCAAACACTGCGGTCGACGGGTGGGCACAGGTCCAGCCGCCCCAGGGATGCCCAGCCGCTGGCAAGCGCCCGACGTGGGGGTCGGGCGTCCCCCCGCAAGCAGAATCGCTGCGTCACAGGCGACAAGATGGCGGTTCAGTCCGGTCACCGCCAGCCGCGGGTGCCCATCCGAGACAGCAATGGAAGCTACAGTGGGGGGCTCCTCATCAGCACGTCCCTCAGAGAGTCAGCCCGGCAGCAGTGACGGTCACATACATCCACCAGCAAGGGCTCCGGTGAAGGCCAACACCACTGATCCCTCGGGGACAAAATGGCGGCAGGGCGGGGCAGGGCAGAACGACCAGGCCCGGCGACACCACCGGGGCCCCCTAAACGCACAGCAATCAGATAAGTTCCACCGCCGGTTTCAGTCTGTCACACGCAAGGGCCCAGATGGTCCGACCCCAACAGAGAGTCCGCCGTACTTCGGTCAAGGGACAGGGGCCCACACAGTGCGAAGTGTCGCAGACACAAGTCTGAGTGCCAAAGCACCCGTCCTAAGTCTTCCGCACCGCCGGTTCCCAGCCCGCAGAGCTCCTTCACCCTCCGTCGAGCGACGGGTCAGACTTCCTCCAGATCGCAGCTTTCAGCACCAGGCCCAGCCGAGGCGCCCGGACAGCACTCCGATGCGCTCCGCCTCCCAGGCCCTCCGTCGCTCCTCGAACTCGATCGGACTTTTGGGGGACTTCCCTCGAGGCGATCCGAACCAAAGCGACAACAACGTGCGCGCCAGGTGCTCCGCCGCACTCCTCTCACACGCTGAGCCTCAGCGGGGGGAGAAAAGCGTAAGAAAAGGGCTCAAGCTTGGCCGGGCCGGAGGAGCTACGGGAGGAAGCGTCCGCTCACCCCGCCATCTTGGCCACGCCCCTCATGGTCTAGCTTTTTGACTTTGCCTGCAGTGCAGTGCCGACACTAGATTGTATGACTTGGTGCATAGTGAGTGGTTTAGAATAGTCACAGTGAACACTACATCTAAAGGGTAGTGCTCTCGGCATTAACATTTGGTTTGAAGTGCACTATATTTGGGCTGAAGTAGGAGGATGTGTAATATCTGTAAGATGATCTAAACACCTCCAGGCCCATCAAAATGAGTGTCTCAGGAATGTAGTCTGAACTTTGTTTTTAAAACATACATATGCAATTTGCCTGCACTCACAGGGATTTCACTAATTGCTGCACCACCCACTGACAAAAACTACAGTTTGTCTGTCCCCAGTGTACAAACCAGTCCCACAGCTTCCTGGGCTGCTTTTCTAGGTAACAATGCACCAGGACGAAGACTCCACATTAGATTGTTTATTTCCACTAACAGATTCGAACGTTCCACTACCAGATTCTGCACTGGCGAGGATATCCATTGGAATTCCAGTGCCCGTCATCGAAAACGCAGATCCCATGACAGAAGACCATTCCACTTTCCACTGCATCAGCAATGCTGCAGAATTCATCTTCAGGTCAGCTCAATGCTGCCTTGTAAAAAACAACATGTTATATTGAGAATGAGAGGAGAGATTTGTTATGGAGAAGTCACCCTTCCAGTTCTGTTCTAGATGCAATTCCCATGTTTTGCCTAGCATCATAGTGTAGCTGCTGCCTGTCCTCAGAGCACAAGGAATCCCCCACCATATCCCCAAAAATAAAAATCAAGACCTCGGGTGCTCTTAGAGAGCGCATTTGGGTTTGTTTGAGACCCCTCTTGAATGTAGATGTGAACGGACTTCAAGTGTTGAAGGAGAAAACGACTAGAAGTATTAAATCTTTAATTAATTAATTAATTAATTAATTCATTCATTCATTCATTATCTGTTTTCGTTATTTTAATTCTAAAATCTATTCCCTTCCCCCAATTCAAACACTGCCGTTAATAAACCCACCTGGGAGAAATTCTCACCTGGCCAGCAATCGACAGGTGGAATGTGATTAATTCGGGGTAACAAGGTGCCTTGAAAACCAGCTGCAGCGCTTTTTGCTAAATTTTGACTCATTAAACTTGCAAGTTCTGCAGCAGATACCGTGCATGGCGCTAATCTAGCAGAGTTGGATTTACCGCGACCAGCGAAGAGTTCTCAGCAGCCACAAGAACCCTCTAAGTAGCTCTGCTTACACAATCACCTCTAGGTGCTCAGCAGGGGAATGGTGTGGGTATGGATATGGTATTCGTGGATCTGGACAGCACCGAAGTCTGAGCATTTCTACAACAGCGCGTGGCAGGTGGGTTAGAAATATTACAACTGTTCTATCTGTGGCTTCTCTGCTGTGACCACAAAATCGTGGTGTTTAGAGGGCAGTCATTAATAGCCAAAGGCGGTGTAATGATTATGTGGCTCGAAGAAAAGGAGAGCTCATTTCCCGTCTTGAGTATGATACCAACCCAGTCTTCTGAACATCTTTCTTTAAAAAAAAAAATTTTTTTAATTGATTTTATTAAGGTTTACATTTGTATTGAATATGCTACTTACCAGTATGCATCTGTTCTTGGCATGTAGGGCTGCTGACATTCATATCTGTGCATAGATCGCCGCCTAGTGTTGGGTCCGGATGATTGCACATTGTTGTCCTGGAAGAGTCTTCGAAGTATCCTGAGATGGGTGACTCCTCCCCTGGACCACAGTGCGCATGGGCATCCTCTCCATCCCCAGATTGTTTTTCGCCATTGTGGCAGTGATAGAGTAGATACAGGAAGTGATGACCATGCTATACAGTAATTCTGAGAGCTGCAGCTGCTACAGGCGCCGGGGAGGAGGGTGGGTGATATGAATGTCAGCAGCCCTACATGCCAAGAACAGATGCATACTGGTAAGTAGCATATTCAGTTCGAGGCATGTGGGCTGCTGAATTCATATCTGTGCATAGAATACACAGCAGTACCTCCTATTAGCGGCGGCTACCCGTGCCAGCTGCAGCAGTCTGAAAAAGAGTTTTGAGAACAGCCTGTCCTACAGCTGCCTGCTGTTTTGAGTGTACATCTACACATTAGTGTTTGGTAAATGTATGTATAGTGGACCATGTGGCTGCTCTACATATTTCCTGTAAAGGAATGTTTCCCAGGAAAGCCATGGACGCCCCTAACTTTCGTGTTGAGTGGGCTCGTGGGGGAATCGTTAATGTGCGTTTAGCTTTTTGATAACAAATTTGGATACATTTAACGATCCATCTGGCTATACCTGCTTTGGAAATGGCGTTGCCCTTGTGTTGTGGAGAGAAGGCAACGAAGAGTTGTTTAGTCTTCCTAAAGTTTTTAGTTCTGTCAATATAGTACATGAGGGCCCTCTTTACATCTAGTGTGTGGAGCATCCTCTCAGCGACATTTTGTGGGTTTTGAAAGAAAACAGGCAGTTCAATGGTTTGGTTCATGTGGAACTGCGATATTACTTTAGGCATGAATTTGGGGATGGTACGTAGTACAACCCGGTTTGCGTGAACTTGTATAAATGGCTCCTGAATGGTTAGTGCCTGGAGTTCACTAACTCTCCTTAAGGAAGTGATGGCAACCAGGAAAGCCACTTTCCAGGTGAGGAATTGAATCTCACATGAATGGAGAGGTTCAAAGGGTGGACCCATTAGTCTGGTGAGGACCAAGTTGAGGTTCCACACCGGTGCTGGGGGTGCCGTGGGGGAATCACCCGTTTAAGTCCTTCCAAGAAGGCTTTGATGGCAGGCACTCTGAATAAAGAGAGGTGCTGCCTGTTTTGGAGATAGGCTGCTATTGCGGTTAAATGGACACGTATTGAGGTGTATGCCAGATTGCATCGGTATAGGTGTAATAGATAGCAGATTATGTTCTGAATAGATGCGTCGAGTGGGTTAATGTCATTGTTGTTGCAATAAATGACAAACCTCTTCCATTTGGCCGCATAGCAAGCTCTGGTAGTGGGTCTCCTAGCTTCCTTAATGATCTCCATACAGTCAGGTGGTAGGTTTAGGTAGCCAAACTCTAGGACTTCAGGAGCTAGATTGCCAGGTTCAGCTGTTGCGGATCTGGGTGCTGAATTTCTCCATGGTTCTGCGTCAAAAGCGCGGGTTTGATCCGCAGCCTTTGATGCGGCACCACGGAAAGTTCCAGAAAGGTGGTGTACCATGGCTGGCGAGCCCATGTTGGAGCAACCAGGATGAGTGTCAGTGAGTGCTGTCGCAGTTTGCGTGCCACCAGCGGTATCAACGGCGCTGGGGGAAAAGCGTACGCAAATCTGCCGGACCAGTTCATCCATATCGCATTGCCCTGCGACTGTGGATGTGGGAACCTGGCGGCAAAGCTTTGGCATTTTGCGTTTTCCCTTGTGGCGAATAGGTCTATCTCTGGATGACCCCACTGCTGGAAGTACGGTTGGAGTACTGATGGGTGTAACTCCCACTCGTGCATCTGGTGGCTGTGTCTGCTGAGCAGATCCGCCATCTGGTTGTCCTTGCCTGGGAGGTGTTCCGCCATGAGGAATATGTTCCTCTGAATAGCCCACTTCCGCATGCTCTGAGCCAGATGAGACAACTGTGGAGAGTGTGTTCCTCCCTGCTTCTGTATGTAGTACATGGCAGTCGTGTTGTCCGTCCGGATCAACACGACCTTGTTGCACAGGTGTACTTTGAATGCTTTCATTGCCAGGAAGATTGCCATCAGTTCCAGAAGGTTGATGTGCATCTTCTTTTGTTGTGTAGTCCATAGTCCCTGCACTGTGTAATTGAGTACATGAGCTCCCCATCCCTGGAGAGACGCGTCCGCTGTCAGTATTATTTGTGGAACAGGCTCTTGGAACGGTCGGCCCTTGCAAAGGATTTGTGGATTCCACCAATGCAGAGAGTTGTATGCCCGACCACTCACCAACACTAGGTCTGTTAGTTGCCCGTGAGCCTGATTCCATTGACGTGCTAAGCACTCCTGAAGTGGGCGCATATGTAGTCTCGCGTGTGGGACTATGAAAATGCAGGAGGCCATCATGCCTATCAACTGCATGAACACTCGCGCCGGAAGGGAGTGTTGAGGTTGGAATTTTGAGATCAGCAGTTGCATGCTGTTGATTCTCACTAAAGTTGGCTGAGCTGTGGCAGCCAGAGTGTTGATTGTCGCGCCTAAGTACTGTTGTACGTGCGCAGGTTGGAGACTTGATTTTGGGTAATTTAGTGAGAATCCCAGACCGTGAAGAAGGTGAATGGTGTGGGACATGTGGGTGGCACATTGTTGTGCTGACTTGGCCTGAACTAGTCAGTCGTCCAAATAAGAGAAGACGTGAATATTTTGTCTTCGCAGATGCGCGGCCACTGTCGCCAGGCACTTGGTAAAGACCCTGGGTGCTGTTGTTACTCCGAAGGGGAGAACTTTGAACTGATAGTGATTCCCTTGAATAGTGAATCTGAGGTATTTCCTGTGTGAAGGGTGTATTGGTATGTGGAAGTATGCATCCTTCAGGTCTAGCGTAGCTAGGAAATCCCCCTGACTGAGTAGTGGGAGAACCTGTTGGAGGGTGAGCATATGGAAATGCTCTGATAGTATATATAGGTTTAGGGGTCGCAGGTCTAGGATAGGTCTGAGCGAGCCGTCCTTTTTTGGGATCAAGAAGTACAGAGAGTACACCCCTGTGCCCTGCTGGGCGATGGGCACTACTTCTATGGCCCCTTTTGCGAGCATAGCAAGCACTTCTTGCTGGAGTAAATCCAAGTGTTCGGCTGACATAGGACGGCGCTTTGGTGGTATGTTGGGTGGAGTGGAAGTTAGTTCCAGACAGTACCCATGTTGAATGATGTCCCTGACCCACCTGTCCGTGGTGATGTTCTTCCATGCGGACAGGAACAGCTGGAGTCGTCCCCCGACAGGTGTTAAGTGATCGGGGGGTAGGGAGAGGGCGTCACTGTTTGTTCTTTGGGGAGGACCTGGTGTTGCCATATCCACGTCCCCTGCCCTTGGTGCTGGATCCACGATATCCACCCCTGTTGTTTTTGTCGTAGGTGGTTTATGTGCCACCTTTAGAATACTGTTGTTGTGACCCCTGACCCCTTGACGTTCCCCTATTTCCAGTGCGACGAAAGGAGCCACTACGGAATTGTTGCGTTTGTAGAGCTCCCATAGACTTGGCAGTGTCTGTGTCTTTTTTTATTTTCTCTAGGGTAGTGTCAACGTCTGGGCCAAATAAAAATTCCGTGTTAACCGGTAAGTTCAGGATATTGTTTTGGATCTCGGGTTTGAAGCCTGAGATGCGTAACCAGGCATGGCGTCGCAGCATGACACTTGTGTTTATTGCCCTGGCCGCTGTGTCAGCTGCGTCTAGGGCGCATTTTATGGATGCATTAGTGAGGAGTTGTCCTTCTCTAATGAGGAGTTCCGCTGACTCTTTATACTCCTCTGGTAGATGTTGGAGCAGTGACTCCAGCGTGTCATAATGTGACCTGTCATAACGTGCCAGGAGTGCCTGTGTATTGGCAATGCGCAGGATATTCGCTGCTTGCGCTGCAATACGTTTGCCCGATGTTTCAAGGACCTTTGACTCTTTGTCTGGGGGAGGAGCATCACCAGTAGTCTGTGAGTGGGCTCTTTTGCGAGCGTTGGCAACCACCATAGAGTCTAATGGCAACTGACCCCTAATGTATTTAGGGTCACCAGGTGCAGGCTTATATTTCTTTTCAATCCTGGGGTTTAACACTCGGGCTCTTGTGGTGTCCTTGAAAATGTCTTTGGCAGGTTTCAGAACCCCTTTAAGCATGGGCAGAGTCTTGACAGTCCTTTCTGAAGATGCGAAAGTGTCAAGCAGGAAGTCCTCCTCAATGGCGTCAGAATGTAGCTCTACCCCATGATGAGCAGCAGCCCGTTCGATAAGGGCATTAAATGCGGCCGTGTCCTCTGTAGGAGATGTTTTAATGTTGTAGAGTTGCGCATCCTGAGTATGTGGCGCGATACTTTGGTCTGTGGGGTCATCCCATGCCTGATCAGGGTCTTGTGGTTCATCGGGATCTGCGTCCCCGGGGTAGATGGCATCGTCCCCACCATATTCCTGCATCGGGGCCGATTCAGAAGGGGTAGGAGAAAAGAACTGCGGATCTAGTTGGAGGGGATGGAAGTGTTCTTGTAGCACTGGTTCCTGCTCCGCCGGTAGCTTGCGTTTAAGAGGAATTTTGTATGGCACCTCTTCCCTGACTGGCGTTATTTTGCGCTTGTGGAGCATTAACCTGCCGGTGTCGGCGTCGATAAATTGTGGCCCCGAAGAATCTTGTTCTGTTAGGCCAGTGGTGGTAGACTGTGTGTGTAGGACACGTGTCCGAATCTGAAATAGTTTCGGTGCCGATGTCGGTGGCAGCCCAAATGTAATGTTGGTGGGCTCCGAGTGCACTCTACAGGGTGAGGTAGTGTCGGGACCCGAGGTAGAGTGGAGGGCTACCCGGTCACGGATGCGTTGTAGAGATGCAGAGACCTGCTGCACAGCAAACTGAGATGGTGGTTTGGTGGGCATCTTGGTAGTAGGCGTCGAGGCCGACCCCGACTTTTTTGTCGGAAGGGGGTCACTGGTCTGAAGGGATGCATCGATAGTCGACGTAGTCGAGGACTTATTCGGCATTGGTGCTTTAGGCGTCGACGTAGCCGAGGCGGCCATCTTGACTGCGGAGGTTAGGGGCTTCGGTGTCTGCGCCGAAGGTGTCGGTGCCTTGTGGTGCCCGAGGGCACGCTTCTTCTGTGCGTCGACCACGTCTGCTGCGGTGAGCTTGGCGCCGAAGTCTCTCTGTACGCGTTCGGAGCCGACGACTTTTTTCGGCGTCGGCGCCGGGGCAGTGGACTGTTTCGATGCCTTTGATCCGACCACCACCAGTTTCACTTTCGATTTTGAAGGGACTGGAGCGATGGATGTGTTTGGGTTTAACAACCCGGTCGTCTTTGGTAATAGTGGCTCTTGCATAGTGTTCGATGCCGGGCCGGAAAACGGGGCCGAGGAACCATGTATTAGGTCTTGGGTAAGGCCCGAAGGCGATCCCTCGACCGGAGCCTGACGACGATGTACAGTTTCGGCCTCCGTTTCGACGGATTGGCGTAGCTCCTCGGGAGAGCTGTCTTCTTCGGCCCCATAGGCTTCGTCGAAGTCCCCTACCTCGTCGACGGCTTCTTCACGTCGAAAGAGCACTTCGTCATCGTCGTCCGATTGGGAACCATGCTCCGAAGCGGGGCTAGAGACTATTTCTTCCACGCTCTCGGCGTCCTCGTCCTCGGTGCTGAATATATTGGTTGGTGCGGGCGCTGCCTGCTGCGCCTCGAGCCTCGCTGCCCGTCGGTTCCGTAGAGTTTTCTTGGAGCGGAACCGCGCGCAGGCCATGCATTTCGATTCGTCGTGATCCGGCGAGAGACATTTATTACAGACTGGGTGGACGTCGATATGAGGGTACTTGGCGTGGCACAACGGACACCTCTTGAACGGAGTCCTCAATTCCATCGTCGATCGAGCGTCGAAGTTTGGACCAATTCGGTCCGAAAGTTGGAAGAGGGTGTGGAGCACTAGAACTAGTAGTCGACACCGAACGGTAACTGTACCGACGAAAACTATAGGCCTTTTGGCCTAAAACTAAGTATTCCGAAGTTGAGCTAAGATAGTTGCATCCAAACCCAATGGCGGAAAAAAACAATCTGGGGATGGAGAGGATGCCCATGCGCACTGTGGTCCAGGGGAGGAGTCACCCATCTCAGGATACTTCGAAGACTCTTCCAGGACAACAATGTGCAATCATCCGGACCCAACACTAGGCGGCGATCTATGCACAGATATGAATTCAGCAGCCCACATGCCTCGAACCACCATATTGCCTGACATTGCGCTGCAACGTGCAGCAATAACATAAGCAGCATTTTATGTGTTACAACAGAGTATTTACGTATATGCAGCAGACCAGGAGGTATTATGTCCAGGCAGGAGACATTCAATCTCCCTGTACGGCCGGCCTCGACATACATAGTCCTTTAGTCTCTCTGCTTGCGAGTCGTGTGGCGAATAACCTGTTGAGGCTAATTGCGCTGCAGCGTGTATGGCGTACCAACCGTTCAAACGTAACTGGGGAGTAGGCAACGGAACTTGGGGACAGAGTTGGAGGAAGGTAGTGTATCTGTAGTTAGTGGTGTGTGCGAACGTCATCCGGTGCGTCCCCGCCCGCGCAGCGGGCATGCGGGCTGTGATATCAGTGCTCATACAGGAGAAAACCAGCACTGTGCCTACGGGGAGTGTGAAGGTGACGAGCGCCTGCGCAGGTCTACTGCATCAGGGCAGGTAGGTGCGTGGGCAGGTATATCCTGTCCGCTCCTCGCTGGAACACCTCCAGGATTGCATCCCAATACGCAGAGATGAGTGTTTTTCTGAGGCCTACAACTTCCTCACGGCGAATCGCCACGCTTTCAGCTCTAGCCCACGCTAGTACAGAGCGTCTCCAAGCGTGTGTCTGGGGGGTCTGGTGCTTTCCTCCACTTTGTGATCAGCCTTTTTGCCGCGACAATGCCCAGGTCAAGGAATCGTGAAGTTACTTTAGTGTTGCAGGTTCTATGAAACGTGTGTAGCAAATAGGTGGGTCAGTCAAAGGGTATCTCTCTGTCGGTGCAGGATCGTAGCAACTCCGCCACCCCTCTTCAATACTCACTGAGGCTGGGGCAGCGCCAAAGCATGTGTACTAAGTCTGCATCTATAGCGGCGCATCTGGGACAAGCTGCATCTATGCGGTGGAAATATCTATTGATATTGGCTGCCGTGAGGTACGCGCGCTGGGTGATATAGTACTGTATCTGCCTAAAACGAGCATTTCTGGGTATCTGGACTGGGCCGGCCAACCCCTTTTTCCCATTCTTTGTCCAAGAATTGGCGGCCCAGGTCCTGCTTCCACTTTTGTCGGAGAGAGTTCAAACTGAAAGCAGCATGCATGCGCAGTGAAGCCGCAAACCATCGCGTCATGTGTTTGCCCCACCCCATAACATGCAAATATTGTATTGTTAAGTGTATTTGTGGCTCTACCGCCACATCTCCCAACCGCAACGCAAGCATGGCAATCAGAGATCTGTATAAGAGGAACTGCCCTTCAGGGAGTCTGTCTCTTTCCACCAATGTTGTATAAGGGATAAGGACGCCGTCATCATATAGGTCTCCTAGTGTTTGTATCCTGGCTTCATGCCAGCGTTGCAATTCGGCACTCACGAGTATTTTCTGTCCTCTAGGGGTACCGTCAAGTGGGAGCGCATGAGCATAGGGTGTCGTGTCCCTGTACTGTAAAGGCTTCTACAGTAGCACCTATAAGCCACATGTAGTAGTTGGGGCTCCATCGGTCCTGTCCGCGCGCCGGGGTGGAACAACGCAAGTAACTGGGGTAGTGTGTGAGCTGGGCGCATGGTTGCTGTGTCATCCATTGGCGGTCCGCCATCCACCGGGCAACCCACTATAACTGCGATGCTAGGTAATAATGCTCAAAATTAGGCATCGCCAGGCCCCCCTGATTAGTAGGTAAGTAAAGTTTTTTTATCGGCACTCTATGGCGGTAAGGACCCTAGATGAAATCTCAGACTGTTTTTTCCTGCGTCATGAAGAAGGACGTGGGCACATAGGTGGGCAGATTGGCAAAGTAGTACAGAAATCGTGGGAGAGCTACCATTTTTACCAGCACCCCTCTGCCCACCACTGCAAGGGGAAGTGTGCTCCAGAACAGCATCTGGGATTTCAATGCTGTCAGCGCCCTGCACAGGTTGCCATGAAAAAGGTCCCGCGGCTAGAGGTATACCCTTCTGCCCAAGAAACAAAATGTCTCTTCACACCACTGCACTCGTGTGCCGCTTAGCATCAACGCTGGGTCATGACATCCCTCTCGAAAGGCATATAAGCTCTTCTGAACATCTTTCTTTACGGTCTGTGAGGGAGACATGGTGCATTCTGGGATATGAAGTCCTGGCACATCTATATTAAATTACATGGGTTTGTAGTCCTCTGGGGTATGTGTCCAAGGACATCGCTGTTTTATTGGACAGATTGTCTAAGACATGTCGGGAGTGAACAGCGCATCCAGGCGGGGGAGGCAGGGGTTTAGCGGAACATATTGTCTAACTTCATCCAGTGCTGACTGTCTGAGTAGTTACATGCTCTACTTCTACAGGAAGTACTGTGAACAATGTAGGCCCTCGCGGGGCACCACGTGCTGCACCTTTTCAAGACAGGTCACTTGACAATCCTAAGTCCTTTCACTTTTCACTCCCTCTTTAGTGTTAATCATGTTCGGTACTTGTATGAGTCACACGATATGCCTCCTGCTAGTGCCACTCCTTTACATAATGTGTTGGGGAAGCTTGCGTTTCTACTTGATTGTGAATCCTCTACACTGCACAAGACTAAAAGATTCACATTGGCAAAATAATTTTAATGCATGAGGTGAATTGAGGAAACATTGAATCCTCACAAAATAGCTCACTGGTACTTGCTATCCTGTGTCCCACACAGAGGCGCAACTAGCAAATTTTGGGTGGGGGGGGCAAATTCTTCTATCAATAGACATAGAGGAGATAAATACGTGGTTTAACTACATGCACACCTCACTATTCATTGACAAGAGACGTGGCTCTAAAGTTCCACTGTAATAGGTTTAACATTTAATTGTGCTTTCACTATAGTCACGGTCTGTACTGTGAACTTCCTGCTAAGCAACTGTGTTACGTAAAACAGATTCAGAATATTGTAGTGAAGTCACTGTTGCACTTTTTGTTTTTAAATGGCGTTTCTTGCATGAAAACAGAAAATTCATTTAAGGAAATAGTGTCATCATATTGATGTACAGCACTGCACAGTTAATGAATGTATTTATTGTATAGTTAAAACCATTACAAGTGTATCAGTGTGTTCAAAAGTTAATATGGGCAAATGATAACATTAGCATACGCAAAGATTGTCCTCCATAGCTCATAAAAATTGGCAAGTTCTTAAATGATAAATAATTAAATCGTATTGTTTTATTAACCTTCCTGCTTCCTCAAATTTGCTTGAAAATGCACCATTTATCCACGCTTTTTTCAAGATTTTCTCGGGGGGAGAAACCCCCGAACCCTACCGCAGGTTGTTCAGGATCGTTTGCTGCGCTCGTTCGCCGTACTGCAGTAATGCAATAATTTTACACCTCTCCACTTTCAAATGTCACCAGCCGCCACTAGTCACAACAATATCTAAAATGAAATCAACCTGATTATGATACCTGGAAATACTTAGTTAAGTTCATTCCTGTTCATCTGTGTGTATATGTTACCCGGATCTCGTATATTTGACCACATTTTCAAGATAGCAAGCGTGGTTCTCCCTTTTCCTCCTCTTCCAATTCCAGTTCTTTCCTTATCATGTAGCTTTCCCACAGAACTGTGGGTCACAAATTCTGCATTCCTTGCCTACCACACTTTTCCAAACAACTTTGAGTAGTGCTTCACTGCCAGTAGTCACCTACCAGCCTCCCCAATTTTTTATGCTTTGCCTTAGTCTCCACGTTAATGGGTAAGTTCCTCCTTAAATCGCTATTTTGCAAAATAACACCGGTTTTGATTATTAGTTTTACTTTGATGTTTCACCTTTTTAAATTAACAGCTGTTCCCAATTTTTTTGCTTCCACTGCTAAACTTTAAAGGAGGTATTTCAGGCCAAACGTGCTTTTGTGAGTGAGTTAGGAGCAATGCGGAGCCAAGTTGCCAGTGAAATTAATGAGAAATATCGCTACAGTCTCCATGCTGGAAAATCTGATGCCAGTTATATGTGTTTCCATCACCTTACAAAAATTGCATTTCTTGCTCTCCTCTACTAACCCGTACACAAAATACAATTTTTCACTCTTGTCTCTCTACCCATATGAATAGGCAAAATCCCTGACGCTCACTTGAGGCAGAGTATACACTGCTTAACCTTCAGTGCTTGTAATTATTGTGCAGTAAAATCCACTAAAGCACTGTGTATTTTTTCCTGGGTGATGTTACTGCATGTTTGTGAGATTTCCAGGTCTGAATATGGGATAACATCAGTTTTACAACACTAAAATATCGGAGTGAATTTTGCCAGGTGTTACAAGGCAAATTATATTTGAGAAAAACCCGTGTGTGTGCTGAATAAACTGCAAAATTCATAACCTAGACTTGGGCATTTTGAGCTTGAGTCTGGATTTTACCTTAACACGGATTCTAGAGTCTTAGTGCACACTCTAATGTACTGCCTATTCTTAAGGAAGCATGACCTCCAAGACAGAGAGCACTTACCCAGAGCCTTCTGCTCTTTCGCTGGTACCTTCATTGACTAGCTGTATGATGCACCTCTGCATTGCAAATGGTGGGCTTAAGCCCTTTTTTGTTCCCCCTCCCATGCAGCCCATCACTTTCCTTACCATCTCTGTTGGACAGGAGCTGCACCAGACCATTCAGACAAGTGTCACGGACTCTGCCAATGTTTGTGGCGCATCGTCCAATGGCCTGGATTGTGGCTGCAACAAAATCCTTATCCATGCTCCGGATATAGGTCTACGAAAAACAAAAGCATAGGTCAGAAGTGTCCAACAAGTCACTAAAGCTCTGGAAGAATCAGCTAAACTGTAAACATACGATTTATGGATCTAAAGCATTTCTTTATACTGGAACATTTAAAACGCCTTCAGCATTCCCTTCAATCTTATACGTCAAGTTATAATTGACAACATATTTAGCAAAGTGGGAGAAGCCTCAAATTAGTTACTTTGTCAGCTAAAATCTCTGTAATGTGTATTTCTTTATTCATCCTATTAAAATAGGTCAAGGCTTCATCTGCTCTTGGGATTCGAAGCAGAATTGTACCAGCGACGAACAGGGACTCATGTTATTCATACATGGACCCGCGTTATCCAGATATTTTGAACCCTTACTATGTAAGTTAATTATTAATATAAACACAACTAATTATGGCAAGGTTTTGTGCGCAATCATAATCATAATAATCCCTACAGTCCAATATATCAATTATCACGTTGTGTGCTCCAAGGTATGGGGCAGCCACCAATACCCCAAAAGGTTAGGACCAGAAACCAGTCCACAATGTATACACATTGTACCTTAATTATATTAGAGCTGTTTTGTATTTTTTCAGGGTCAGAGGTTTGTATGATTAAGGGCAGAACAGAAATTCAAAGTAAGAAACTACAGCTTTTAGCCAAATCTGGTACAAGCACTCCTTTATAAAGATATGACTCGTGCACCCTTAAATATTTCCAAGTAAAGGGAGTTTAAATATGCCCACGTCTGTAAATAGACACCTTGGATATTTTCCTAACTAGAATTACAAAGATGCGTTTAGAAAAATAGTTTTGGGGAGACTCATGGCCCACACTGACCTGTTTCTTTCAAGTGTGTCTAGTCTCAGTAGATTATAAGCAAAAAGACAGTTGAAACGAATTATTGATTATATCAGAAGAGGTCAGCAGAAATGCTTAAATTTTTACTTATTGATAATAAATTAGTTAGATTGTTTAATTACCAAATGAAACATCTCAAAACAATAGTGTATTTTATTTACAGTGTTTTTCCCACACTTTATTATTAGTAATGCCTTGTATTGAGTTTTGTTGCTGGCTAAACAATTGGCTGATTCAACTAAAAAAAACCTGAGGTGTAAGCTTTTGAAGTCAAATATATTTAACAATCAATCTAATTTTAAAACACTGTCTTTTTCTCCATTTATACAAATAGATGGATTTAACAGGCAGCAGTTACCAATCTATTTTAGCAGCCAGGGACCTCTCATCACTGTGTGTAAGGGGCAGAACAGTTGCCCACCTCTTACAACAAGCTAACATTAGTTGCATATTAGACATGTTTGTACAAAAAATGAGAGGCAGCTAAAACACAATTATTTAAGACACAGTGATAATAGTGACCAATGTAAGTAAGACAACAAGTTCCTGTGTTGGAGTATGTTCTTTTTTATTTGTGCCAAATTAACCACCAGTGTTTTCTATCGCCAGAGCATTTACGGATATCTGAAAGACTGAACATTGATAGGGTGAGCAAAAATCAGCGACCCTTGCTTGGATACTCCTGGATGTCCTGAAGAAGCTAAATGTTGCAGAAACGCATTGGCTGCGCACTTCTCTGCCCGTGAGAAAAAGAGCACGAACAAAAAAAAAAAGAACATACTCCAGCAGAGTACCTTGTTGTCTTAGTTGCATTGGTCTCTATCATAACTCTGTCATAAAGAATTACTTTTTAGTTGCGTCTCATTTTTCTACAAAGGTTACCAATCTATGCAGGACTGTGTCTGCTCTAAACATTTAGAAGTCAGTCCACTAGTTTCACCGACACCTCCAAGCTCTGACTCTACTCTGATTATTCCCTGTCAGACTAGGGGTTTCCTCTCTTCTCATAGCATTACAATGGGATCATATTCTTTATACAATTTTAGACTTAAATGTAAAACATGAAAATAAACGAAATATATCAACTCTTGAAAGAAACCTTGAAATGTGATGATTAGACGGTTCCAAAAGAAAGTATTCTTGCCTGTACATCTATCTCTGGTACACCTCCGGCATAACAAGAGCTGAATGTGCACACGAGACCAGGACTGAACTCTGCCCATGACGTATAGGACGTCTCCTGAGTTGTAAAGGCCCAAATACCATTTCCACAGTAGAACTAATTGTGATAAAAACGAATCCCATAGAAGGCACTATACATTAAAAGTCTTAAAAGTATACAACATACAAAACTTGGGAGTAAAAGACGTCTGCCAACTGAGGAAACTAAAATGTTTATTGACTGAGGTGGAAGGCCAACCCCAGGGAGCAATTTGCCAGGAGCAGTGTTCCTGTACCAAAACAATTAAGGACTTCATACATGATGTATAGTACATTGTAGAAAACCCTATGAACTGTGGCAAAAGCACAAAATCTAGAGGAAACCAATAGCAATAATATGGTGGCCTCTGGATGTAGCTTTTATTTTACACTATAAGGAATTTCTATTAAAATCCAACTCTAAATCAGCCCTAAGCCTCAAACTGCAGCCAAAAAATAGAACTCTAAACCATTACCAAAAACTCACACTAAAGAAATGTAACTTGAAATATACAGTGAAAGCTGAACATCTAATTACATTAAAGCTGGTTTGTAAAAACTGAAAATACCATATTGAACAAAATACTGAGCATCTAGGTATTTTTGGGACCTGGTGATGGGTGGCCATGGACATCGAAGGGTACTAGTATCCTTGAATTTACAGACACCAGGATTCTGCGTACCTGGAACTCTCGCAGGATGGTGGAAATATTGGTTTCATTCGCCAAATTAGTGAGAACCTCCAACTTTGAGGAAAATAAAAAAGAAAAGTGAGTTATTCCTAGAAAGATTCAAGACCTTCATCAACAAAACAGAGACAGAATCTGAAGCTACTCTTGTTTATATATGCATATAGAAGTAATTATACAGAACTAATATATAGTACTAGACTAGTATTCAGTCTATAAAGTCTGTCACAGTCATGGCAAAATACAATAATCTAAGTTTACATCTACTCAAGAAAGAAAGTATGCATAACAATCCACGGATCATGTGCAGGAATCCCAAGCACACCTCCAGCAAAAACCATAACATCACAGTGAAAGGATGTAGCTGCTGGAAGATGTCTGTTTAGCTGGCCCTTGCAAAGATCATTGCTGCTCTCCCTTTACACCTAATCACCCTGTAAACCACATACAAATAATGAAAATAATACCTGTCATTAATTGTTGGACTGGTCAGAGGCTAAAGGCTTATCAATGAAAATGAAACGCACAAAAAGAGCATACCTTTAAAACCTTGATCTGCGTTGGGTCAGTGGATCGGATATAAAAGCTTTTCAAATAGGGTTCAAACATCCCCTGGGAGAACAAAGAAGTTTTGGGTCATTTCACATCCACCAAACAAATACAACCACAGCATCATAGGAGTGCAATACACAAGTAAGTACATACACATGGATGAGAACAACAGCCCCCTCCATCATACCTGGAATTTAAAAATTAAACTGAGCCCAACGAGGGTCTTCAACCTTCTGAAACTCTTTTTGTCCTCATTTGTGCTTTAAACAACTCAGAAGACTTCAGGGGTCCCGTATTCTCTCTGTACCGATTTGCATCCCCACCAGGACAAGGAACCTTCTGCACTCTTACAGATTCAGACTTATATATGGAGTCAATAAGGACACTCGCTTTCGTACTTGCAAGAAATCTCAGGTGGTCCTACTTGGATGTTCTGTTTCCTTTAGAAACAACAAGAGTCCAACCTACTATCTCTCTTCTCTTCTTCACTCAGTTGGACATGTGGGATCAAACAAGACATTTTCCTCACTTAAGTATCCAATGACAACCGTGACAGGTTTAGCAACAACTCATTATTTCTTCTCTTGTTCTGGTGCAATTTAACTTCTTTAGGGACAGATGAAAAGGCAATGTTTCCAGAAAACCATGGATTGCCTCAAACATGAGGGACAGGGCTAAAGCCTATGCTTTCTTTTGCACCCAAATCTATTCTTGTGTGCCTCTCTAATTCTGGCGTCTCAAGTGCAATAGGCTAAACACCCTGCCTCCATTAAAGAGTTCCTGAAAAATACATTGCCATCGTTGTAGTCTTTCTAGTGGTTAATTTGTTGTGGAAAAGCTTCTCTTTCCAAGGTCATGTTTATATTTTCCTTTATTCTAAACGAAAAGGGGTTCTATTTCTTGATGGCTCTATCATGACCTGCCCAGCATGGATTGCGGGACCAAATTAATTATTTGCATCTCTATGTGTTTCCTCTCATCATTGGCAGTTTCTTCCCCGTAATGGCCGCATGTGCCCTAAACCTCGTCCATCAATTGTGTGTCTTTTGCTTTCTCGTCCTAAGTGCACCAGGTATGCCCAGACATGGGTCCTGGGCTCACTGTGCCACTGGACTCAAGCTATCCTGGCTGAAGCAGGGTGAAACCCCGAAACCGGCCCTAGGATGCTTGTTTCCGGACCAGGGAGGACCTGGCTTGACAGTTCGGGCTGGACTGTTCCCATGAGGCACAGGGTCAAGACTGATTTGAATATCGCCAGGTCTAAACTTGGGTGGCATGGTGAGCAAAAGAATGATGGATTTAACCCAGATCTCTTGACTGGGGGTGAATGTTTTGATTTGTTCTGCATTCCGTCCATCAATTGTGTGTCTTTTGCTTTCTCGCCCTAAGTGCGCCAGGTATGCCCAGATGTGGGTCCTGGGCTCACTGTAATCAAGCTACCCTGGCTGAAGAGGGGTGAAATCTTGAATCCGGTCCTAGGATGCTTGTTCCCAGTCCAGGGAGGACCTGGCTTCGCACTTCGGGCTGGACTGTTCCCATGAGGCACAGGGTCAAGACTGATTTGCATATGGCCAGGTCTAAACTGGGGTGGCATGGTGAGAAAAAGAATGATGGATTTAACCCAGATCTCTTGACTGGTAGCTCTGGCAAGAGAAATGTAACCCAAGGAAGGAAGGGGATCCCAATTTCCTCTGATTTAGTCATCAGAAGGAGCTGAAAGGAGGCAGCATCCTAGAACTTCCACCTGCCTTTCCAGCTGCGACACACATCCTTGCTACTGTGGCATGGCAACATCATCTCTAGGTCTGTCCTTCAGCCTGCGCTCTTCAGGCACGCAGAGAGCAGCCTGTACCGTTGATGCACAGATGGGGATCAACGGTACAGCCTCTGATAATTGGAATAAAGTAGTGGCAATATAAACAAAAGGTAGCATACACGACTGCTCCACTGTAAGGAACATGCTACTTACCAGTATGCATCTGTTCTTGGCATGTAGAGCTGCAGATCCACACACTTAGCATAGATCGCCATCTGGTGTTGGGCCCGGATGTTTGCACTTGTTTTTGTCCTGGAAAAGTCTTTGGAAGTCATGGGATAGGTGACTCCTCTTTCGGACCATAGTGCGCATGGGCATCGGCTCCATCCTCAGATTGTTTTTCGCCAGCAGGGAAATGATGGAGTTTTCTAAGACACATAAAGATGCCCATGTATGCTGTATCTAAATAAGATAGTACTGGAACAGATAAAGTTAGCCGGGGAGGCGGGTTGGCGTGTGTGGATCAGCAGCTCTACATGCCAAGAACAGATGCATACTGGTAAGTAGCATTTTCCGTTCGAGGCATATGAGCTGCAATTCACACACTTAGCATAGATTGTATAGCAGTACCCATCCCTAGCGGCGACCACCAGTACCTGTTGCAATAGTTTGAAATAGTGTTTTGGGTACAACCTGGCACACTAGCTTGTTGTTTTGTTTGCACATCCACATAATAGTGTTTTGTGAATGTGTGCGGTGTAGACCATGTAGCTGCTTTGCAGATGTCATCCAAGGGAATGTTCCCTAAAAATGCCATTGAAGCCCCTATCTTTCGTGTAGAGTGGGATTTAGGAGGAACAGATAAAGTAGGTTTTGCTTTTTGATAGCAAATCTGTATGCATTTAACAATCCATCTAGCTATCCCAGATTTTGATATGGGGTTGCCTTTGTGTGGTGGTGAGAATGACACAAAAAGTTGTTTCGACTTACGAAAAGGTTGTGTCCTTTCAATGTAATAAAGCAATGTTCTTTTGACATCTAGGGTATGAAGAGCTCTTTCTGGGGCTGTCTGTGGCTGTGAGAAGAACTCTACAGACTGATTGAGGTGGAAAGGAGAAATGACTTTAGGGAGGAATTTTGGATTGGTTCTGAGAACAACCTTATTGTGATGGATTTATAGGAACGGTTCCTGAATAGTTAGCGCTTGCAGTTCACTAACTCTTCTAAGAGAAGTGATAGCTACTAGGAAAGCAAATTTCCATGTTAGAAACTGGAGCTCACATTGATGTAGAAGTTCTAAAGGAGGACCCATTAGTCTTGTGAGAACGATGTTCAAATTCCACACAGGTGAGGGTGGTACCCTGGGGGGAATTATCCTTTTGAGGCCTTCCATAAAGGCTTTGATGGCAGGCACTCTGAAAAGTGATATGTGTTGTCTATTTTGTAAATAGGCTGCTATGGCAGCGAGGTGCAGCCTAGTAGATGTGTAGGCTAAGTTGCACCTTTGGAGATGTAGTAGGTAACCTATGATGTATTGGATAGACACGTCTAGGGAATTGATGTTGTTGTTATGACAGTATATTACAAATCTCTTCCACTTGGCTGCAGAGCAGGCTCTAGTGGTGGGACGTCTAGCTTCTTTAATGACATTCATGCACTCAGGAGGAAGGTTACGGTAACCAAATTCTAAGACCTCAGGAGCCAGATCGCAAGGTTGAGCTGAGCTGGTTCTGGGTGTTGGATCTCTCCATGGTTCTGGGTTAGGAGGCGTGGGGAGAGGTGTAGTTTTTGGTGCGGAACTACCGACAGTTTCAGTAATGTGGTGTACCACGGTTGTCTGGCCCAAGTTGGAGCAACTAGGATGAGAGTCAGTGCATGTTACTGTAGTTTGCGCACCACCATTGGAATGAGTGGGAGAGGTGGAAAGGCGTACGCAAATCTGCCTGACCAATTCATCCGTATCGCATTGCCTTTGGACAATGGGTGTGGATACCTGGCGGCGAAGCTTGGGCATTTGGCGTTTTCATGCGTGGCGAAGAGGTCTATCTCTGGTTGCCCCCACATTTGAAAGAATGGCTGAAGAACATGTGGACGAAGTTCCCACTTGTGAATCTGTTGCGTTTGATGGCTTAACAGATCGGCTATGGTGTTTTGGACTCCTGGGACATGTTGAGCTAGGAGAAAGATGTTCTGGGGTATAGCCCATCTCCATATGCTCTGTGCTAGTTGAGAGAGCTGCAGAGAGTGGCTCCTGCCTTGTTTCTGTATGTAGTACATGGCTGTCATGTTTTCTGTGCGGACTAAGACAGTTTTGCCTGATAATTGTTGTTGGAAAGCCTTTAAGGCTAGGAAAATGGCTAGTAGCTCCAGGTGGTTGATGTGGAGTAACTTTTGTTGAGGAGTCCACCTGCCTTGCATGGTGTGATGTAATAGGTGCGCTCCCCAGCCGGAGAGCGATGCGTCCGCTGTCATGACTATCTGTGCAACTGGCTCTAGGAACGGTCGCCCTTTGGAAAGGCTCTTGGTGTTCCACCATTGCAGAGATCGATAAGTGCAACCATCTACCAACACCAGATCTGTTGGCTGACCTGGAGCCTGGTTCCATTGGCGTGCAAGGCACTCTTGGAGAGGACGCATTTGGAGTCTTGCATGAGGTACTATAAGTATGCAAGAAGCCATCATCCCTATTAGCTGCATGAACACTCGTGCTGGGAGAGAGTGTTGAGGCTGAAATTTGGTTATGAGAGCTTGCATGCTTGCTATCCTGGCCGGGTTGGGATAAGCTTATGCTTTTGAGGTGTCTATTGTGGCACCAAGGTATTGTTGTGTGTGGGATGGTTGTAAATGAGACTTTGCGTAGTTTACTGTGAACCCCAAGTTGTGGAGTAGTTGGATAGTGGTGTGAGTGTGAGTACACACTGACTGTATGAGCTGGCTTTTATGAGCCAGCCGTCCAGATATGGGAAGACGTGAATGTGTTGTCTTCTTAGGTGGGCTGCCACTACCGCTAGGCACTTGGTGAATACCCGTGGTGCTGTCGTGACTCTGAAAGGCAGTACTTTAAATTGATAGTGTTGGCCGTCCACTACAAATCTTAGATACTTCCTGTGAGCTGCGTGAATGGGAATATGGAAATAGGCGTCATTGAGATCTAGAGTAGCAAGGAATTCGCCTTGTGAAAGAAGAGGAAGGACCTGCTGGAGTGTAACCATGTGAAAGTGGTGTGATTGTATGTACCGGTTTAGAGGTCTGAGGTCTAGAATAGGCTTGAGAGAGCCGTCCTTATTTGGTATGAGAAAATACAGGGAGTAAACTCCTGTTTTTTGTTGGTGCATGGGAACTGGTTCTATTGCACCCTTTTGTAGGAGGAAGATCACCTCCTGCTTTAGCAGAGATAAGTGTTCTGAAGACATTGGGCGTTGTTTGGGTGGTATGTGTGGGGGGTAGAAGTAAGTTCCAGACAGTAACCTGATTGAACTATTTGTCGCACCCACCTGTCTGTAGTGATGTTGGTCCAGACAGGCAGGAACTGTTGTAGTCTTTCCCCGACTGGAGTGGAATGGTCTGGGGGAAGTGGAGGAAAGTCATTGGGTAGGGGTGGAGGCAGAGCGGGTGTTGTTGGTCTTGCCTCTGCCTTTATTATTATTGCCTCTGTAGCCTCCTCTCTGGTAACCTCTGGTAAACGTAGACTGGGAGGGAGCCTTATAAGAGGTGGAGGGGTTGTCTGAGGAGTAGTCTCTGGGGGTGCCCTTGTAAGGTGAGCGACGAAAGAAACGTCTGGGAGCGTGCAACTGCAAGGCTCCCATTGATTTAGCTGTGTCCGTATCCTTTTCCATCTTCAAGGGTTGAATCTACATTTGGCCCAAATAGGTGCTCCTGATCAAATGGCTGGTTGAGTATGGAACTTTGAACCTCAGGTTTAAACCCGGAGATGCATAGCCAAGCATGCCTACGCAAAAGCACACTTGTGTTAACCGCTCTGGAGGCGGTGTCTGCCACGTCAAGAGCGCAACAGATGGAGGTGTTGGTAATAAGCTTACCCTCCTGTATGAGTTAATTGGCCCTGTTTTTGTATTTATCTGGGTAGTGCTGCATTATGGACTGTAGTTCATCATAATGTGCCCTATCAAAACAGCGCCTGAGTCTTAGTGATGCGCCATATGTTAGCTGCCTATGAGACTGTTCTTTTGCCAGAGGCGTCCAAGAGTTTAGACTCCTTGTCGTGTGGTGGAGCGTTACCTGATGTCTGAGAATTGGCCCTTTTTCTAGCATTGGAAACTACCAGGGAGTCTAAGAGTACTGGGCCTTTCATGTAAGCTGGGTCAGTAGGGGCAGCTTTATATTTTTTCTCAATCCTGGAGTTAATAACTCGAGCCCTAACAGGATCTTTAAAGACTTCAGGTGTATGCTTAATAACCCCTTTAAGCATAGGTAGTATTGAGGTAGACCTTTGATTGGTGTCAAATGTATCCATTAGGAGATCCTGCTCTATGGGGTCTGTGTGCAAGTCAACCCCATGGTAATGGGCAGCTCTGTGGATGAGCTGGTTAAAGCCCATGGTGTCCTCTGGAGGGGAAGGCCTGGAGGGGTAGATGTCATCCTGTGGAACATTAGGGACATCTGACGTGTTATAATCATCCCAGGGGTCTGGGGAAGAAGGTGGACTAGGATCCCCTAGTGGCACATCGTCCGGAACCTCCCCTATGTCATCCAAGGTGTGATCATCGTCTACTGGTGTAGGAGATGGTGTAGGGGAACGGTGTGGTGGGGGAGGCGGAGGAGGAGGTGGTGGAGGAGGAGTTGGAGAAGAGACTCGTAGAGGAGATGTGGCAAAGTCCCTCTTTTTAGGTGGTGGAGCCGGTGCAGGCGCATTTAGTGGTCTTTTCCTAGAACTAAGAGTCAATTGACCCGTTTTAGGATCTCTTGTTAGAGTCTTTTGAGCCGGTCTGGTGCGAACAGCTCTTCTGCTGGAGGTTGGTCTTTCGGTGCGGAGCGTTTCGGTTCCGTAAGCTTCTTCGGCACCAACTCTGTAGTGGTACTGTGTTTTGGTTTGGAGCCGTGCGTTTTTACAGTGTCCGTGGCCTTTGGAACTTGTTATTTTTTCGGTTCCGAGGCTTTCCTTGGCTCCGAATCCGAACCCTTCGGGAGTGGTTTTTTGTTCGGTTCCAAATGTTTTTTACGAATCGGTGCCTGTGGGTTTTGGTGCCGTGTGCTTGGATGTGGAAGCAGCTGTCGGCATAGAGGAGGAGGATTGTTTCTTTTTCGGTGCCAGTGATTGTGTTTCGGTACCGATGGCAGGCTGGCTCGAGCCCGAGCTGCCTGAAGGCTTAGTAGGCTTCGTTGCCGGGCCCGAAGGCTGGGCATGGGAAGCAGTCTCTCGGTGTGCACCTGGGCCCGAAGGCAAAGGTGTGACCGAAGCCTTTTTTGATGTTGTAGGGAGGGGGTCGGGGTCGACGTTCTTAGTTACGACCCTCTGCGCCAGAGTGATCTCTTCGATATCAGAGTCATCGGCTTCTGAGGCGCTGACGAGGCCTTCTTCGACCCGCTCTCGCTCCGGCACGTCGACGCCCTCTTGGAAGATGTCGTCTGGGATTGATGTCGACAACTGAGCCATGGTTCTTCGAGCGAGTCGGTCTCGAATGGTCTTTTTGGAGCGGAAAGAGGCACAAGCTGGACCGTGTCTGGCCTCGTGCTCTTGTTAAAGGCAGAGGTTGCACACCTCATGCAGGTCGGTGTGGGGAAACTTCAAACCACATTGAGGACACTTCTTGAACGGCGTCCTTTCCATGAGCCAGAAGCCAAGGCCCAGGAAGGCCCGAAGGCCTTAGTCGACGAATCGGAATCGAGGACTTCGATTTGGAGAGATGCGCGACGATTAGGGTTCGCGATTGAGACAATACCGTCGAAAGGGTGAAGGATTGCGTGTCGAAAGTGGAATCGGTAACGGTTCCGACCTGGAGCGTGACAAACATATTCGAGCCCGAGGGCGGAAAAAAACAATCTGAGGATGGAGCCGATGCCCATGCGCACTATGGTCCGAAGGAGGAGTCACCTATCCTATGACTTCCAAAGACCTTTCCAGGACAAAAACAAGTGCAAACATCCGGGCCCAACACCAGATGGCGATCTATGCTAAGTGTGTGATCTGCAGCTCATATGCCTCGAACATACCATTTCCATCACAGCACTCACAGAGCTGGGGGAAAGGAAGCTGTCGGGAGATATGAGGGAAAACTTCATACTGCTGCTTCTATTTCTTCAACAATTTTAAAGCCTTTCTGTTGTCATTTGGGGGTAATATTCTGCTAATGATGAAGCCGTCGGTCTGAACTCCACTATAACAACTGTCCCGAGTGCTGTTAAGATGCTTCTGAAGCACATTTAGATTCAGCAGAGGACATCAATCTTAAATCTAATGGTACATCTCAAACCAATTGCTCATTCAACTTTTTGATTAAGGAATCCATAAGTTCTTCTACCAAAACGTCCCTACTCTATTGATCTGGTGTCCAAACCTAGAAGTGGAAAAAATCCAATAGGTGGCCAAAACTAGCCGATTAGCCTGTTCAGTTCTGAACTTCACGATGACGAAGAAATAGATAATACCTAACTTACCATGAGCATCAAGGGGTCATGCAGCAAGTCTGGACACTACTCTACTTTCTATCCTGGCCCAAGGAGACCAATCACAGTCAAGCCAAGATGCACAGACGTATTAGTGTAGGAAACTATGCTGATTTACTAGCCTTCCCGCTGGAGGATGCCTACACACCTCCTGCCAGAGGAGAAATTGTTTCCGACCTCTGAGAACAAGGCTCTAACCTCCTAGGGAGTCAGAAACTCATTTGTGGTGTGAGGCTAGAAAGGATCAGTCGGCCAGCACACTAGAGGACTAGTAGGGTTCAGGGGGTAACTCTAAGGTATCCTCTGAGCGCAGGTATTAATAAATCCATTACTAGAACCAGTCTGGGTTTATCAATATGAGGTGTTTGATACCACAAAACACCATATGTTTCAGTGAAGCCATTATGTAGCTGGGAAACTTGTTTTGATCAGTGCTCAGTACATAGCTGAAGCTGGCTTCTCTCTTTATTAGCAATATCTAGTAATAGAACTAGACATCACAGGTGCATATATGCCTATACAGATATGTCCTCACACAAAATAATGCACCGTGCCTTACGGCTCAAAGGTTTGCAGCAAGGGTGAATTACTTATATGAAATGCAGTGACTTTCGCATGGCAAACAGGAGTGTGCCATGTCATGTTTTCACTCATTGTTTGCACCATGTCATGCAGCATGCAATGGTAATCTATGTGGAATTTGTGTGTGGGTCCCTTACGGTGGCATAAGATATGCTGCAGCCCTTAGGGACTCTCTTTAGTACCCATGCCGTAGGTACCAGGGATACCATTTACTAGGGACTTACAGGGGTGCTAAGGTCCTATGCAAATTGTGTTACAATTAAAAGTGTGTGCGGGTAGGGTACTGCAACAGAAGGAATATGCTACTTACCAGTATGCATCTGTTCTTGGCATGTAGAGCTGCAGAGTTGTACACTTAGCATAGATCGCCATCTGGTGTTGGGCCCGGATGTTTGCAGTTTGTTTTTCTTCTTGGACAGTCTTTGGAAGTCACGAGTTTGGTGACTCCTCCTTCGGTCCGTACTGCGCATGGGCTTCGGCTCCATCCTCAGATTGTTTTTCGCCAACAGGGAAATGATGGAGCTTGGTAATCACAGTGAGAAACCCATGTGTGTAGTATCTAAATAAGATGTACTGGAACGGATACAGGTAGCCGGGGAGGCGGGTGGGCGTGTACAACTCTGCAGCTCTACATGCGAAGAACAGATGCATACTGGTAAGTAGCATATTCCGTTCGAGGCATATGAGCTGCAGATTGTACACTTAGCATAGATTATATAGCAGTACCCAACCCTAGCGGCGACCACCGGTATCCGTTGCAGTGGTTTGAAATAGTGTCTTTAGTACAGCCTGGCCCACTCTAGCTTGCTGCTTGGAATGCACATCTACACAGTAATGTTTTGTGAAGGTGTGCGGTGTAGACCATGTGGCTGCTTTGCAGATGTCATCTAAGGGTATATTCCCTAGAAAGGCCATAGAAGCCCCTAACTTTCTTGTAGAATGGGCTTTAGGCGGAACAGATAATGTTCTTTTAGCCTTTTGGTAGCAAATCTGTATGCATTTTACAATCCACCTAGCTATCCCTGATTTAGAAATGGGGTTGCCTTTATGTGGTGGAGAGAAGGAGACGAACAATTGTTTAGTCTTCCTGAAGGGTTGCGTTCTTTGTATGTAGTATAGCAAGGCCCTTTTTACATCGAGTGTGTGTAAGGCTCTTTCTGCAACAGATTGAGGTTGCGAGAAGAAGACAGGTAATTCCACCGATTGATTGAGATGAAAGGGGGAAATGACCTTGGGCAGGAACTTCGGATTTGTGCGAAGTATGACCTTGCTGTGATGTATTTGTATGAAGGGTTCTTGTATAGTGAACGCTTGTATTTCACCAACCCTTCTAAGGGAAGTGATAGCTACGAGAAAAGCTGTTTTCCAGGTGAGAAACTGTAGCTCGCATTTATGCATTGGTTCGAAGGGCGGACCCATTAGTCGTGTAAGAACTAAATTTAGGTTCCATACAGGGGAAGGTGGTGCCCTGGGAGGAATTACTCGTTTAAGGCCTTCCATGAAGGCTTTAATAGCGGGCACTCTGAAGAGAGATAAATGCTGTCTGTTTTGTAGATAAGCAGCGATCGCTGCTAGGTGTAGGCGTATGGATGAATATGCCAGGTTACACCTGTGAAGATGGAGCAGATAGCATATGATGTGCTGTATGGATGCATCTAAAGGGTTGATTGTATTGTTACGGCAGTAAATAACAAATCTTTTCCACTTTGCGGCATAACATGCTCTAGTGGTAGGACGTCTGGCTTCCATGATGATGTTCATGCAATCAGGGGGAAGGTTAAGGTATCCGAATTCTAGGATTTCAGGAGCCAGATCGCCAGGTTGAGCTGAGCTGGGTCCGGGTGCCTGATTTCTCCATGGTTCTGGGTTAGGAGGCATGGGGATAGGTGCAGTTTTTGATGTGGTACCACTGATAGTTGTAGTAGCGTGGTGTACCACGGCTGCCTGGCCCACGTCGGAGCTACCAGAATGAGTGTGAGGGAGTGCTGTTGTAGCTTCCTGACCACTAATGGAATTAGTGGGAGAGGTGGAAAGGCGTATGCAAATCTGCCTGACCAGTTCATCCATATCGCATTGCCCTTGGACAATGGGTGTGGGTATCTGGCGGCGAAGCTTGGGCATTTTTTGTTTTCGTAGGTGGCGAAGAGGTCTATCTGAGGATGCCCCCACTGTTGGAAGAATGGTTGAAGAACTTGCGGATGCAGTTCCCATTCGTGTAGTTGTTGCGTTTGTCTGCTGAGCAGATCTGCCATGGTGTTTTGTACGCCTGGAACGTGTTGTGCCAGGAGAAAGATGTTTTGGGGAATTGCCCATCTCCATATGCTCTGGGCTAAGCGGGAGAGCTGGGGAGAGTGTGTCCCCCCCTGTTTTTGGATATAATACATTGCAGTCATGTTGTCTGTGCGAATGAGGACTGCTTTGCCCGAAATCTGTTTTTGGAAAGCTTTTAGGGCTAGAAAGATCGCCAAGAGCTCCAGATGGTTGATGTGGAGCAATTTTTGCTGTGGCTCCATAGACCTTGCATTGTGAGGTGTAGGAGGTGCGCTCCCCAGCCGGAGAGCGATGCGTCCGCTGTTAGAATCACCTGAGGAACCGGGTCCAGGAACGGCCGCCCTTTTGAAAGGTTTGTGGTGTTCCACCACTGCAGAGAGTGATGTGTGCGGCCGTCCACCAACACCAGATCCGTCAGCTGACCCTGGGCCTGGTTCCACTGTTGTGCTAGGCACTCTTGAAGTGGACGCATGTGTAGTCTTGCATGGGGCACTATAAAGATGCAAGACGCCATCATTCCTATGAGCTTCATGAACACTCTTGCTGGAAGAGAGTGTTGGGGAAGGAATGTTTTGCGTAAGGCTTGAATGCTTGTGATTCTGGCTGTGTTTGGATAGGCAATACCTTTGGAGGTGTCTATAGTGGCCCCGAGGTATTGCTTTGTGTGAGATGGTATGAGGTGGGACTTTTGGTAGTTCACCGTGAAGCCTAGCTGGTGGAGCAGTTGGATGGTGCTGTTTGTATGCTGCACGCATTGATGGTAAGACGCGGCTTTTATCAGCCAGTCGTCTAAGTAAGGGAAGACGTGAATGTGTTGACGTCTGAGGTGTGCTGCTACTACCGCTAGGCATTTGGTAAACACCCGTGGTGCGGTGGTGACCCCGAAGGGGAGAACCGTGAATTGGTAATGTTGCCCGTCCACCACGAACCTGAGGTATTTCCTGTGAGAGGGGTGTATTGGAATGTGAAAGTATGCGTCTTTCAGATCCAATGTTGTGAGAAAGTCTCCCTGACAGAGGAGCGGGAGGACTTGTTGTAGGGTGACCATATGGAAATGGTCTGAATGTATGTAGGCATTTAGAGGCCGGAGGTCCAGAATGGGCCTGAGGGTCCCGTCTTTCTTTGGTATTAGGAAATATAGGGAGTAAACCCCTAGATTTTGCTGATTGATGGGGACCTGCTCTATAGCGTGTTTTTGGAGGAGGGAGAGTACCTCCTGTTTGAGCAGTGTGGAATGTTCTTGAGACATTGGGCGGTGCCTTGGTGGGATATTGGGTGGGGTAGATGTTAGCTCGAGACAGTACCCTGACCGAATGATTTGGGTCACCCATTTGTCCGATGTTATGGACTCCCATGCGTGGATAAAGTTTTGTAGTCTGCCCCCGACCGGAGTGGAATGGTTTGGGGGGAGCGGAGGGAAGTCATTGTGTGGGCGGGGTGGCAGAACGGGTGTTGTTAGTTTTGCCCCTGCCCTTATTGTTGTTGCCTCTGTAACCACCCCTTTGGTTGCCCTTTGAAAAGGTATTTTGAGGAGGGGATTTGTAGGAGGTAGAGGTGTTATCGGTGGAGAAGCCTCTGCCTGTGCCACGAAAGGAGGAGCGTCGAAAGGAACGTTTAGACGCTTGTGTTTGGAGTGCCCCCATAGACTTTGCTGTGTCTGTGTCCTTTTTCATCTTTTCCAACGCTTCGTCTACCTTGGGCCCAAAGAGCGTTTGTTGGTCAAAGGGGTGATTGAGTATGGACGCCTGGACTTCAGGCTTAAACCCTGAGATCCTGAGCCAGGCATGGCGACGAAGCAGGACACTGGTATTTATGGCTCTAGAAGCAGTGTCGGCTGCATCGAGGGCACACTTAATGGAGGTGTTTGTAATGAGTTTACCCTCCTGTATTAGCTCATGAGCCCTACGCTTGTGTTTCTCGGCAGGCGAGGGAGTAACCGGAGTCTCTTTGGTTTTGGGCGCGGGGGTGGGAGGGGGCACAGTACTCACGGCCCGCTGCGCCGGTGTGATGTCCTCCACGTCGGAGTCGTCGGCCTCGGAAGCGCTGACGACGTCTTCTTCCTGCTCGGTGTGTGTTTGCCCCGAAGCTTCGGCGCCGTCTCCGAAGATGTCCGGTGGAGCTGCAGACGATGAGTGTGCCATGGTGCGTCGAGCTTTTCGATCCCGGATGGTTTTCTTCGATCGAAAAGACTTACAGGCGGGGCAGTCTCTGGCCTCGTGTTCTGGAGAGAGGCAAAGATTACACACCTGATGGAGGTCGGTGTGGGGAAATTTAGACCCACATTTTGGGCACTTTTTGAACGGAGTCCTTTCCATCGGCCGGGACCGGAGTCGAGGAGGGCCCGAAGGCCGGTGCCGATGTACGGGATGGAGAAAAGTGCCGCTTCGAGAGATGAAGATAATGATGAAGAAACTCGAAGAAACGAGGATTTTCCGTCGAGGCTGGAACCGTAGAAGTTCGAAGCCGGAGCACGAAGTATCACATCCGAGCCCGATGGCGGAAAAAAACAATCTGAGGATGGAGCCGAAGCCCATGCGCAGTACGGACCGAAGGAGGAGTCACCAAACTCGTGACTTCCAAAGACTGTCCAAGAAGAAAAACAAACTGCAAACATACGGGCCCAACACCAGATGGTGATCTATGCTAAGTGTACAATCTGCAGCTCATATGCCTCGAACACTCAGTTTCCTAAACAGCCCCTAAGCCCCCCCAAGCCAACAGCCTAGTAGACTCAGCCACAACCTGGGATCGTCTTTCTAGTCTGTCAGCTGAGAAAGAGATTACGGAAATAGGAAATAGGTGAATTGTTGCAGGGCCTACTCAGCCTCACATTCTCTTGTCTGGGTTACTACCTCTGGGCAGTTGAGCTATCCCAACAGTGACAGGACCCATTTTAAACTGAACCAGATCTGTTTCATCCTTTCTCCTTTCCTTTGGGGTTAGTGGTATCTACCTCTGCTAACCTTATTTTAGCCATGGCAACCCCCAGCTTACTTAAAGAGGTTAAGCAGAACGGAAGTAACCCCACAATGACCAACAGGGCTAGGGGGCCTAACTTGCTATTTGAAATGGGGTCAGACAGCCAGACCAAGGACAGTGCAGCCATAAAGGCTGTCAGCAGCCACAACCACACCTTTAGCTCTCCATTGACAGGTGGATGGGCTAACAATTAGGTATGTTTGGGTTCAGGGGCGCCTGCTGCTGTTTTGGAGTGTGGGGGGAGGGGGGTTACTACATCTAGTTGCAAACACCCTTCTTCCACTCTCTCTTCTGTTAGCTGAGGGGCCACAACCTCCGCCTGCACAAGACATTTTCTGGGGGCAGGTAGAGCTTCCCCAGTACCAACTTTGGAGTCCTTCCTCACTGAAGCAGAATCTCTTTGGCACACTGGAACTTTTTCTAAAAGTTCCTCACCTTTCCTACGCTTCTTCCTCTTTCCGTACCTGTGGGGCCTACTTATACTAGCTGTAGATGCAGCACCTATAAAATCCTTGGGAGAGGACTGGCACTGGACAACTACCTCTTTTGGGCTCAGACCAACCTCTGGGAGGTCATTTTCAATGAGACAATCAAGGGGGAGGTTTGGACTGACTACCACCCTCGGCCAACTAAGGGATCCAGACATCTGGAAAGGCACCAATGCCACAGGCCTTACAGTACTCTCACGCTGGACAACCCTTACTCTAATAGTCTCTCCTGGTAAATACTGGTCTGGGGATACCAACCTGTCATGCACAATGGTGTGACTGGCACAAGTATCCCTTAGGGCAGTGATTGAGATTTGAATTACCTGGATGTGATGGAAGTGTCTGCTTCCCTTTTGAATCACCAACTCACATTCTGGCCCTATATCCCAGTTAAAAGCTAAAAGGATTTCCTCATCAGAGGAAACATCATCCCAGGTTACACTGACAACCCCAGTGCCTACCTTTCTCTTGGGACAAGCTGAGTCCCCTCTGTAGTGCCCAACCTGCAGACAATCAAAGCAGGGCCTAAGTCCATTACTTTTTCAAGCTTAGGGTCCCCACTACTCTGGTTACCACCAGAGGTGCAGTGGGATGTACCACCCTCTTTTCTAGGGGCCTGTGTACATGAAGGAACTCCTTTGGAGGACTAACCACCTCCTTCTTTTCCCTTCTGTGGAACTAAACCCTCTTTCTTAGGATATTACCCCATGCTTTTTAGGAATCATAGTCCTAAACCATTCATCAGCTTTCTTAGCCAGTCTCTAGGACTAGAAAGTGATGTATCTACTAGATGCTGATGTAACTTTTCTGATGTATAGTTTGCTAAAATGTGCTTTTTCATAACCACATTGTAGAGCCCTTCATAGTCCTGCACCTTGTGACCTTTTAAACAGCCACCTAGTGTCTTCACTTGAGAAGCCAACAAAATCAACCCAGGTCTGACTCGAGGTTTTGTGAGTCTCCCTGAACTTAATCTTGTACTCTTCAGTGGTGAGCACTGTCCCCTGTAAGGTGTGCATTTGCGCCCCTATGCTACCCGAGCGCGCAGTGTCCAGTATGAAGCGTGCACACCCTGCAAGAGATCGTGCAGGTAAGTGTCCCTTTTACAGCCTATTGGGTTAATGAGGGGCATGCTTTTAGCAGCAAGTGGCTCCTGTACTTGCTGCCTTCCTTTTGTTAATAGAGCGCAGCTGCGACTTCATGCGGGCAGAAAAGAAAGCCTAGCATTGCCCATTCAGGGATCGTAAACAGAGGCTGATTTTTACTTGGACGGCATGGGTAATTCCAGGAGTTGAAAAGCTTCAGCTGAAATCTTATTCAGGGAGCCTCCTGAGCTGTGAAACCGAAGGAGGGGCAGACAGCTAAACAACACTTCTTGGCAGCTGACGTGTAAAGAAAGAAGTGTTAAAGAAATGTAAATGTGCACAAATACTCAATCTGCAAATGTAAAGGGCTCCTGGAGCTCGGTGTTGACTTTAACTGATGAAATCACTTGAAGCTTTCTGCTGACACACATTTATTCATTTTGAGAGTTATTGTAAGGGAGCTACCCGCTAGGATGTGAAGCGTGTGCTTTAAAAAGACAGTATAAAAAAAACTGCACTAAGTATAGCCTGCAATAAAAAAAAAAATTAAATCTATATTTTGGAAACACTTTTCATTGTAAACCTTTTTGCGCATTTTGTAGCCGCCTATCTTATTCTGTGTGTAAGACAAGTTTAAAATAATGTCTTGCATGTTCACAGTGCTTTCTGTCAGACTGGGACCTTGTAGCACTAAACGTACAGAAGTCACCATTCTCCAATGCATCAACCAAGATTTGGTGCGGTGCATTAACTAATAGAGCTTTCATAGTGTGCGATAGTGTATTTCCCACTGATTAACATATTATTTTTCATTTAAGCTGTGCGCTATTTTATATGTAGTTACTTGAAGTTAAAAGACTGTAAAACGGTACAGAATATTTTGTTTTTTAGCCACACCCACACTCGCCTTGCCCTGCCACCTTGCACACAGCATCATAGTTCCCATACATTTTTTAATGCACTTCAACTGGTTGTATGAGAGAGGCATGCATGGCTCAACCACCCGTGCCTCTACCACGCAGCCCAAACCTCTAATGCATTTTAACCATGCATTCCTTTACCACAAATTTTCTTGGTAAAGGCATGAATGGTAAAGCGGTATGCATAGCTAAGTTCGCCACTACTCCGACCCTCCTCCCCCTGCCGTAAGTTACATACCATCTACCTGCCCCCCCCGTCCTGAGTCATATATATTTGATATGATATTTATCACTGCACCGACATGCTGGGTTGGGTTCTTGGCACACATAGCCTTGGCAGCAGTGCACAGAGACCTTACACTGCCCAGCACAGAGAGTACAAATTAGAGGGAACTTTGGTGGTGAGTTCTAAACACTCAATCAGGGTATCCTTCATGAGGTCATAAGATCAGCATCTACCTCATTACGTATCAGGAGTCTATCCCTGCACTTTCCCGAGAATAGCTCCTAGAGTGGAGAGCCCCTGTATTTCTGGTGTAATCTTCTCATTCTACAGGCCTTCTCAAAGGCTGTGAATTACTTGGTTAGATCATCACTCTCAACATATTTGGGGACAATCCCTTTGCAAATTGTAGTGTAAAAAAAAGTTACCTCTCTCTCCCTATTTGTGATTTTGCTACCACCAGAAATGGGCCCTAGGCCAATCTCAGACCTTTTGTTTTCAATGGCCAAGATTTTGTCCTCATGGGTTACTCTTCTTGCTAGTTTTTGAAGATGAGGGTCTTTATCTTCTACTTCTTCTGGAGTACTGTTAGAAGTACTCCCAGTAGGGGTACCATCAGTAGGGGTGTCTGAGGAATCATCATCATCCTAGCTAACAGCTCCATCCCCTGTAGAGCTTTCTCCCATGGCCAAGGCTTGGCAAGCAACTTCTGGAGATGTGCTTTAATGGGTTTAGGCCTCATGGCAATGTCACAAGATTTACAGAGGTTCTTAAGTTGTCCTAACTTAAGGTTTTTGTACGGGGCCAGGATGAGCTCCTCGCAAGTACCCTCTAGATCAGACATGTTTTTTTTTAAAACAGTTGGGACCTGTTTAGAAATTTAACCCAAAAAATTCTAATGAACTTTAAGGCCTAACTGACAAGTAACAGTTTACATTTCTAAAATAATTGAACTGGGGAACTTAACACAAGGCCCTAACAGTTCCATTAGAAATTTGGAGAAAACAAATTGAAAACTATTTTGGACAATTGAAGTCAATTGTGTATTCTTTAGTTGAATCACAACACTGACAGAGTGGTACAGCAAATGCAAAGCTTTGTATCCCGCCGCGGAACCACCAATGTAGGAAGCTGGCTCTCGAAACAGTGCACCAAAATGAGGCACACTGTGCAGAGAGTCCAGGCAACCCTAACTGGTTTACACAGGTTGTATTAAAAATAATCACAAATGCTTTCTTTTGTGGTGGTGTGGGTGAGCAGCTTAGGCTTATCAGAGGATAGTGTTACACATTTATTGCACACAAAGAGTAGTAAATGAGACACACACTAAATAAAGAAATCCAACACCAATTTATAGATATAACACAGATTTGATATGAAATTAGACACCAAGATCATTGTAATCGAGTAAGTACTTTTTGAGTAATCAGCTTTTAAGTCACAATAAAATACACATACTGTGGATTCAAGCTGTAATGTTATCCACTTAGCAATGACTAACAGGACTGTTATCCTGGACTTAAGGTGAGTATGGGGCAAGGCCCAAGGTAGCACCAACAAGTCACCTTGGGAGGTACTGGGTGTCCGGATGCAGAGGTGGGATTCAGCATCGGGGGCACGGGGGGGGGGCAGTCCGGCTGAACCCAAAAGGGGGCTCAGGGCTTGAGGGTCTTGGGCACACAGGGACACCATCGGTCCACTCGAACTTGGGCTGGGTGGCTCATGTGCAGTGGTGTTTTGTCCGGCAGGGTCGCGCTGCCGAAGACTCTTGCAGGTCATGGCCTCTGCAGAAAGAGTCTACAGGCGGTGACTGGAGGACCTGTCTGGACACACCTCTAGGATAGGCAGCCTGAAGTGAACATGAAAGAAAGGATACCACATCTTGAGTGTGATGGAATTAGGAACTCTGCGAAAGAGTGATGCCGACTTCCCACAGGAAGTGGTCATCTAGGGGTGTTGAAACCCCAGTAGTAAGTAGCCCATGGGCTACCCTTTACTCCCCTTAACACCCCTAAATTAAGTATATAGGTTGCCCCTGACACCAGAAAATCAGATTTGACTACTGGAAACTGAGGAAACCCCCCTTCACAACTTACAAAGCGTGCTGGGAGGCTGTGGCCATGAGTGTTGTGAGATGTTCAGGGTTATGTATTTAGGCACTGACTCAGTTCCTGTATAACAGTCTAAGATGGCACCCACAGTCACTGACGGTCAGGTGACCTGGTTACGTTCCTCTTCTGTCCGCCACCACGCTAAAGCAGATGGGTGTGGCGGCCAGTGTTTGGGTTACTCAGAAGCGAACACGCCGAGTCCAGCGGTGAGTACCAGATCGATTTCTAAATTTAAAGATCTGGTCATCAAAGGGGTTGTGAGGTCTGACCTCTTGAGATATGAGGGCTGGCCATGGCCGGCAATATGGGTTATTTGGCATTTTGAGAAAAGAACTGGTGACAATACCACGCTTTAAATTAGGGGGCGCTCTTGAAGTAGGCACAATATTTTCCCCTGCCGTTAAACACAATAACCCTATTTTCCACTGGTGAAAGTATGGAAAGGGTACTTGGTCTTCTTCTTCTGCCTCAAGTGGGGGTGGGTATGAATGGAGAGGATGTGCGTGGGCACAGTAAACAAGGTGCTTTTTTGACAATATGATAGATTTCCTCAAGTAAAGTCATGAAAAATGAATGTGAAGAACACTGAAATGGGTGGTGTAAATGTATTACTAAATGGTTGGATGCATGTAGAGGCCCTCATGAACAGGAAAGATCTTTGGGGACGATATTTTGATGAACATTGATTTCTAAAGTGTGAATGTTTTTACCTATTGGCAACTAAGTGTTGGTCCCTACATTTGTTTCCTGCCTGGGGTCTGCTGGTAGGGCTCCCCCTGGTAGCTGCATGGTAACCATACCATAAACGATAGATAAAACCCCAGGGCGGTTCACTATTGAAAAATCTTATGCAATTGTCTTATGCATTCTCTATGCTGTGTGTTGTCCCCTTTTATTTCTTTTAATCTACAGGTCTGGTACACATCTAAGATTGAAGTAGGTCCCTGTGACCTGATGAATTTGCCAGAAAGTGATTTGGCAATGAAATATGTAGGCTATTCTACTTAAAATAGTCTAAAGACATGATATGGCTTTTAATTATGAGTGTGGGCAATATAAATTAAAGACATATGTAAAGTGCTTTTCTGCAACTCATTTTTAATTTTTTTGAGGAAGAGTTCTCCTACCTTTTGCGGGTACTCCTAGGGAGTTTTTTTTAGATGTACACCATATACAAAGAGTAGGTTTTATGTTAAGCTCATACAAGATACTTCCAAAAATCTCTATTATAGTAAAGTGCTGATGATGAAAGAGTGAACAATTTGGCAAGACCATGCCAATTGCTCCCTGCTGGTTGCTTACGTAAGGCACTTTCTATAGTCACACATTTTTTTCCTCATTTATGTAGGATTCACCACGATTCACCTGACCTGTTTTATCATTTTGTTAAAAATACAAATAATAGGTGGTTAAGAGGTATGTATTAGAACCTCTTCCACTTGAAATTTAGTAGTTGGGGACCCAAGAAGCAATGACTTGATATGGGGTGTGCGACAAGGGCTTTTTTGTGTGGCACTATATAGTCAGCTTCCTACAATCAGTAAGTGTGTAGCTTGCATGGATAGGACCAAACTTTCCACATCTGTTAAGAGGTTGCTTTTCTAAAACAGAAGACTCAAACATGTTGTTAATGCGAAGGCAAAACACTCACCCGTCTCTTAATGGACATTGTCGCCACATTTTGAAGAACAACAAACTGCACTTCACTGCATGGTATGAGGGAGACAAAGAAGATAAGGTTAGCAAGTTCCACCCTGCTTTCACATCCAGTAGATATCTCAACACGAATGTCATAACCCAGGAAATAGCCAATCAGCAGACTGTGCTCAGAACTCGCCTCATCATTTACAAACACAAGGTCTACGTCTTAGCAGCTTCTGGGTTAAAGGCATCCCAGATGCTATTTTTAATCTCCTGGCCAGTATAGGAAGCTGTCTCTTTATATGCTATACCAAAATGCTGTATATCATGCAAATAGTCCAGGTATTCCTTTACTATCAATTCCACTGTGTTCTTCTGGGGTGTAGTGTGGTCGAGCAGCCTTATTAGAGACGAGTGTTAGACATGAGCAAATACACACAATAGTCAATAAGTGATGTACACGACTTAATAAGGAGATTCCCACCAATTTATAAAAATAACATGCAACTTTATATAGGTTCAGGCACCAGAATCAAAACTATCCGGTAAGTACATTTTCCAAGAGAATTACTTTTACGTTTATAAAATTGAGAGCGCATTTTTTAGAAACTGCAATGTTTTCCTATGGAAGGAAAAACAAGTACAGCATTCAGGTAGAGTACAGCGAATTACGAGATCAAGCTCCTAGACTTAAAGCAGCACAAGCAGGTCACCTCCAGCGGCACTAGGGCGGCGGGGTGCAGTGGTGCAATATATAATTGGGTTGCCAATGTTAGTCAACAGGGATCGTTCTGTGGGAAAAGAGGCTGCAGATTTAAACTGGGAGGCCAGTTTGGCTGAACCAAACAGACGGTTCAAGTCCTGCAATGCTAGGGAATGTAGGGACACTGTTGGGACTCTTCTCCTCAGGCCGGGTGCAGAGGATTTTTCAGGTGTCAGTTTTCTTCATCCGGGTGCACTTGCGATTGAGGGGCTCAGCACACAGAGGCTGCAGGTGGCGTCGGGGAGTTCATGAAGAGTGAAACTAAAGTGGACTCTGTCTCTTGAGGGCTTGGTGACCACGCTGAAACCATTGGCCCACTTTAGCTTGGGCTGGGGGGCTCGGGTACAGTGGTGCTTGGCAGAGTCGGGTTTTGGCAGTTCCGGGGTCCTCACGGTTGTTCTTGGGTGCCTGCTGGATATAGGCGAGCAGCTCGACTGCTCCATGGGAGTCCTTGAATCTTTATTGAAGGCAGGCAGTTCTCCCAGGCTTTAAAGGCACAATAGTTTGCAAAATGAAACAACTTTGGTGCAATTTGACAGGGAACAGCAGACAGGGCTGGTGCTAAGTCAGTTGTTCTTCATCAGTCGTTGATTTCGCGTCTCTTCAGTGGTCAGCGGAATCTGCTTTTATGATCCAGGGGCTACCATAAATACTGATTTTTGGAGTATTAGGGGAGTGCAGGGTAGTAGCCAATAGACACCAACCCCTGGGGTCACTACGCCTCATCTGACCACTGCTTGTGGGAAGTGGGCATAACCCTGTCCCAGAGTTCCTAAGTTTTCCATCACCGAGATGGGTAACTTTGAAAAGTCGCCTCCACTTCAGGTAGCTCACCTTAGGGGTGGTACTAGCCTGAGGGTGGACACACCTATATGAATAGCTAATTTTCTCGTCTATCCAGGTGTCAAAGGGCTCTGGACAAATGGGCTTGGCTTCCTCTCCGGTGATGGAAGTAAGATTTGCATACCAAAGGTGGTGGGCTCTTTGATGCTCCCCTGCCTTGGAATGCTAATCGGCAGGTCATCCTGTGGGAGGGGTTGAAATACCCTAGGCCCGAGCAGGGTTTGTTTCTGAACTACTGAGAGAAAAGGCCATCACCCTTGGGGGGTTGAAACTGGTATCTGGTGGCAGTCTGGCGAAGATCAGTCAGTCAGCACACCAGTAGTTAGTAGTTTTTTAGGGGGCACCTCTAAGGTGCTCTCTGTGTGCATGTATTAATAAATGCAACACTAGCATTAGTGTGGGTTTATTAATCCCGATTTTCAGTGAAGCCATCATGTAGATGGGGAAACTCGTTTTTACCAATGTCCAGCACAGGGGCATATCTGCTGATGTGTTCACACGTGTAATATAGTGCACCCTGCCTTAGGGCTGTAAGGCCTGCTGTAGGGGTTTTTACTTGTACTGCATGCAGTATCTGTGAGCATGTCAAACAAGGATGTTTGAAGAAAATGTGTAGATTGTGCACTCCTAATAATTTGTACTGGTTATGGCACTTGGGGGACAAATGGAGCTATCAGTGTGCTACGCTTTCTGGGTGAACATTGTTTATTGCCAAAAAGTACACATATAAATAAATTGTGAATCACTGTTTGAAATAAATGTGATTTATAGGTTTAAATCACCCATATATTGTTTGAAATTGGTGCACGCCTTGCCCAAGTTGCTTTTTGAAACTTGGCCTTGTTTCATACACAAGGATGTGTGCCATGTTGTGTTTATATTTTTGTCTGCACCAAGACACACAGCCTGTAGTGGCAGTCTGTATGTGTTGAATGAGGGATCATTTAGGGTGGCACAATTCGTGCTGCAACCCTTAAGGACCCTCTTTAGCCTCCTTGCCCCTAAGTACCAGGGGTACCACTTACTAGGGACTTACAGGGAGTGCCAAAGGTATTGGCAATAGGTGTACAATTGCACAGTTTTAGGAAAGAGATCTGGCACTGGGAAACTGGTTAGCAGGAACCCAGTGCACTTCCAGTCAAAATCACATCCAATACCAGGCAAAAAGTGGGGGTGACCATGTTAAAAAGGGGGTCTTTCCTACAGCCAGAAACTGCGACACCGATCAATGTTCAATTTTTATCACATGGTGCTTTTCAACCACCTGACTAGCGTCATGACTTTTGCCTGACAGGTGATTAGCTTACAATATAGTCCCTCTCCTCTCCCACTGGTTGTGGAGTACGCAATCACAAATGTAGTGCTACAAGAAGGCAGAAGGACAACTGATGGAAATGTTTAAACGGTAAACATTTTTCATCTAAGATCTGTAAAGAGTTTCTTTGTAAAGAGACAGCAGGCCAGGTAATTGGTGAATGTTGCGGTGATCAAACACCCAGTATTATAACCTAACATACTGTGGAAAATACAAGAAACTAAGGGTGATAATCCTGTAGCAGCCGGTTATATCCCACTGGTAGATAAAGTGAATATTAACCACCCAAATCTGTAGCCATCACTCAGAGTGTTGTTCTACCTAGGCATTGTTAGGCATTACCTCTGTAAACACAACCAAGGGCTGCATTTAATGTGATATGTATTTCATCAAAGGAGCAGGCAGAGAAAGAACTGCTCAGTCTATTTTCTTAAGAACCATAAAGCTATATTTTAAACTATTATGTTTAGCAGCTTCAACATGGCCACCATGTTCCAAATGTTTTACTACCAAGTTCAAGCTATTAGGCTGTCAGACGTATTGTCAGTAAAAGTGCAAAATATTGCTGTGACTTCACCAGTCTGCAAAGCATTTTAGAGATGAGTCACAAATGGTAATGCTATTCAACTATATATTTCTGTCCTCAGCGTGTTGAAAGACAGAGTTCAACCATGGCGGAATTTGAAGCACAGACCCCCTTAATGGTAAGGCATTGTTTTTATGCATTTGGGATGCCCCTTCAGATTGACCTCTATCAGGAAAAGGATGTTTTTAACAAAATATCAGTAACCAGTTAGTTTGGCTGCCTTGGAATTGTGATTGGTATTAAAACCATCACTTACAGAAATCCATTGCAGTGTGCTTAGGAGGGGACACTATATTTTTTGAGGAGGGTCCCTTAATCAAAGGCCTCTAGCCCTCCTCAGTGCATGAGGTAAAGAACAGTTCCACATAAAGGACTTCGTTTTGATTGCTGTTGGCCACCATTATAAAGGTCTACCTTGTTATTAATAACAATTTCATTATTAATAGTTATATTACTTTGCATCATTACACTGCAGTTTCTGTGGTATGAATAAAATCGCTTTTGAGGTATTCTATGTACTCTCTGCCAAAGCGGACAGTGTGTACCACTCCTCTTTTAATGCACCCTACGTATCCTCTGATGAATCTCCTCAAACAAGGTAGATCACTTTCCTACCCCCTGGGCTAGTTCTGTGTTATGACATTAACCTTAAACCACATTCAGAGACATATCTAACATTAGCATTAGTGCATCGGCAACAGGTCGTAGGGGTGTGGGAGTCTACCAGCACTCCAAATATGACTAACCTTTAGTACCCAACAAAGGGTGGGGCATATTTTCCTTGCTTGCATTACGGTCCAAGGTATCACTGGTATGCAACTGTACAACATGTAAAGAGGGAGCGGCATGTGTGCAGAGTTGTGACTCCATATCCCGGGCCTGCTTTCTCACTTATGTTGCTTTTTAAGACTTGGGAAACGTTGCATGTACACAACATGCTAAATATCAAAGCTTTCAAGAACTCCATTTGCAACCTGAGACTGAATAATATGGGGCACCTAAGAGGTGCCTGGAGTGAATACTGCCCATACATTTTTTAATGACTTTTTTGTGGTTAATTGGATTCTTTATGTAGTGATAGATCGAGAATAACTCGGCCAACACTATGCAGGTCGTTTCAAAGGTAGTATGGCACCAGTGATTGAAGGACTTCTGTCACCGAACTATGAATTACCATCTGTAGGGTTATGTCAAAAAGGAATCATTTTTATATGAACATAGTGTATTACTTGCTGGTAATAGTTTAGTTTGTTCATTTTTTGCCATCAGAAATCTTAGTGTGGATGCCTGACTAAGCCAAAGGCACGAGTTCCACATTCTACCTTTTATTTCTCGCCTTCATCTTCTAAGTCCATAGATGAAGGTGGGCATGCAGTTACAACTTGTCATTTTTGGTCAGCCTCTTGCTTCTTGAATTCCAGTTCGGGCTGGACTGTTCCCATGGGGCACAGGGTCAAGACTGATTTGCATATGGCTGGGTTCAAACTGGAATGGCATGGTGAGCAAAAAAACGATGGATTTAGGCCCAGATCTCTGTACTGGGGTGAATGTATGACATTGTTCTGCATTCTGTCCATCAATTGTTGTTTTTGCATTTGTCACCCCGAGTGGGAAGGGTATGCTCAGACGTGAGTCCCGTGCTCTCCATGCCACTGGAATCAAGCTATCCTGGCTGACGAGGGCTGAAAGCCCGAAACCGGTCCTAGGATGCTTGTTTCCAGTCCAGGGAGGACCTGGCTTGGCAGTTCGGGCTGGACTGTTCCCATGGGGCACAGGGTCAAGACTGATTTGCATATGGCTGGGTTCAAACTGGAATGGCATGGTGAGCAAAAAACGATGGATTTAGGCCCAGATCTCTGTACTGGGGTGAATGTATGACATTGTTCTGCATTCTGTCCATCAATTGTTGTTTTTGCATTTGTCACCCCGAGTGGGAAGGGTATGCTCAGACGTGAGTCCCGTGCTCTCCATGCCACTGGAATCATGCTATCCTGGCTGACGAGGGCTGAAAGCCCGAAACCGGTCCTAGGATGCTTGTTTCCAGTCCAGGGAGGACCTGGCTTGGCAGTTCGGGCTGGACTGTTCCCATGGGGCACAGGGTCAAGACTGATTTGCATATGGCTGGGTTCAAACTGGAGTGGCATGGTGAGCAAAAAAACGATGGATTTAGGCCCAGATCTCTGTACTGGGGTGAATGTATGACATTGTTCTGCATTCTGTCCATCAATTGTTGTTTTTGCATTTGTAAATGATAAAGCTTGTTTTTGAATTCCAAAGAGTGGGGGCAATGTGATCATATTTCTTCTGGCCCTGGCATCTAGGATGCTCCTAAGGGGTGTCCGTCTGGAGTGTAGGAGAGCATGGAGCAGCTATCTTTGTGGTAACATGTTCCTTGATTGTGAGATTGGAGTCCAAGGTGAAAACAACTGATTTGACATTCGGTGAAAGTTGACGTTCAAAGCGGTCGATGTTCTCGTCACTGGGCCAGGTCTGTACTATTTCTTGCTCAGTTGTTCTTGGCAATAACAAGAATTTTGTGTTGGTTTGGACCGAGCTTTGAGTAGGCCGGGACCCTGGATGAGATGCAGGCAGTGTTTAAAGTGTTGTATGTCTAGAGTGGAGATTTTCAAGATTATGCATAAATCCACCTTGACTGCAAAAATGCTGCCACCATCCATATTTAGTAATGGGCTTCACATAATATTTCCAATATGTAATGAGGGCATACATTGCCTGCTAGGAGTGAGTCAGCAGGAAGTCCCATATTCTGCATTGTTCTTCACAGATGTGAATATTTTGAAGTGCATTTTCCACATTTGTATATTGTAAATTTGATAAATGCATTTGGGTGACTGAAGGTCTTATATCTGTTTGGAATCCAGGCCGCATGGAAGTTAATCTTCCTCCTCCTCCTCTACACCAACCAGCCTTCTACCTACTTAATGTATAGCTCTGTTTCACAAAGAACAGCCTGTCACTTGTCATTTCACTCCAATTACATTGTGGATCGACTTCTGACCCTCAACACCATTCAATATTTACTGCATGAGAGCACAAGACGCAAGATCCCTGGCACCACGAATGAGGGAAGAAATGGAAGAAATACTTAAAACAATGCAAGGAAGCAAAGAGAAAAAACACACAGCAGCCACTACAGTAAAGTAACACAAAACAAGATCACAATATAACGAAAGGTAGAAAATGGAAGAAAGTAAAACAGGTAAAGAAAAGAAAAGAGTAAAATCCAACAGAACGTACAAACACAAGATATAGGAAAATAAAGAATCAGGAGGGTGTTGAGACAACATGGGCCAGAAGAGCAAAGTAGTAAAGGAGTACAATAAGGGCAAGGCAGCAGCTAGAGGAAGTACTGTCCTCTCAGACCTGTGGCTCCTGAGAAGACGCACCAGCGCCTTGGCAATCACGCCAACCTCTGCTTTAGGTGCCAAATGGAAGTAGAGTTGAGCTACGGCCATCACTACCTAAAAAGAGAGAGAGGGAACAGTATAAGTTTACAGGGAGGCAGGTATGGGCTGAACATTCCGATGATCTCCAGTTTCCACCTTAAGTGGTTCCAGTAAGCTAAAACCACTTTGTCTTCCTATTATGTGCACAGTATTAAGCACCTGTATAACATTACTGTTAGTGTTTGTTTAATGGAGAATCCCAACAACTAAAGCAACTTATACTTTACTATTCCTCTATGTAAGTTGGTAAGGGAACTAAAAGCATTAATGCAAATGCTGCGGAAATCTCTGTTTAAGCTGTAGGGCAGAGACTTGAATCCTAATGTGATACCGAAGTATTGTACATGAACTCCTCCATGGGAAAAGAGTTCACCTTTTGAAAATGCCCTCTAGTTTGCAAGTCTCCAAATGACCATGCTTGAGGAGCATGTTGCCATCCGCGGTGACCCGGCAGCAAGCTCCTCTGTGGTCACTGGACACTTGCACAGAGAGTTAGCCTACAGAGGGCTCTAGCTCCTGTTGTGTTAAGGAAGGTGGAACAGGAACAGCGATAAGGTACAAACAGATGGTCAGTTGATTAGGACACTTGGCAGGATGTGCTAGCCAAGCCATTCACAGCAGTCATGCAGTACCCATCCTCCAATGTATCTTTAGCTCCAGAAGTCATGAGGAAGGCACACAAGTGTAGCTTACAGTGAGCACAACTGCAAGAGTGTGCCCCACAGAAACAACACAAATAAACATGCTGTCATGTGCCCGAGTTAGATCCTGTAAGAATTAACATTATTCTTGCATATACACAAATCCTTCTTCCTTCCTAAAGTTGCCTTCTTTTTGCCACAATAACGTTTGACACACATTTTGCGTTTATGACGCCTTGATTGGTTTCACAGAAACACCGATCTTCCTGACACAGAACACTTCGTGAGAATCCTATCACACTGCCTTGGCATTTGGTGCAAGGCCTCTCACGTGCGTAAAAGAAATATGTTTTATTATTACATCCAGATGCGGCACAGCTATCTGTAGAACACAAACAATGGCTACCTGATTACAATCTCGACTCGAGGCTAGGACGCCATTTTCTATATACACTATTTGTTTCCTAACATATTCAGAGGAGAAACCTTTGCTGATCTCGAGGGGTTCCTGCATGCTGAAGCTTTCCTCTAGTAGCTGACTGACATCTCCGTGATGGGTGTCCAGTTTGTAACCAAGACGGGGTTGTTCACTCTTACCCACCTGGTACAGGGGTTAGTTTATCCAGACGGGGGGGTTTCTTGGCAAATAATTTATTCACAACCTAGACATAAATTAGGGTTAGCATCGTAGGGGTACGCTCAATTGTTATAACCTCTTATATGTATGCATATATAGCCTGTCTCAACAAGATGATGGAGCTCTTTGTTTTATTTTATGTGCTGACACTCATTGTAACTTTTATCTGCTTCTGTCTATTAATCATCGCTGCCCATGTATTTTATACAAGAATCACTCTGATTCAAGAAATATTGAGAAATTCCCCTCTTTGTATTCTTTGTATATTTCTCTGGGCAAAAGAAAGCATGAGTGACTGAGTTAAAGTTTGAAGTCTGTCACTAGGGTTCCTGAGGGAACAGAGCGGTCATGTTCAGTGGTTGCCAGAACTGTTTGCTCCCTGTTTAGGTTAGGGGGCTAACACTGGCACTGCAAGCTAGCTGGGCCAAGGGACAACATATCCAGGGGGGTGCATAGAATCAGTCTGGCACCATCCTAAGTTTGTCATCCTCAAACACGCAGTTCCTACTGACTGGTGGATATTACACGACAATGCGACTTGAAAGCTCAGACAATGCGAGGTCCAACCCCAGAAAAATAAATTGTGACAGTGCTTGAACTGCTTGGAATAAAACCATGGACCCCACACAGTCAAAACAGAAGCAATGCTCCTCACAAGTAGAAGTCGGCTAAGACACATCAGTCACACACACACGTAGGGTCACCATACAGCAAACATATGGGCTGACATGATCCAGAAAAGAAGAATGACCAGACATGGGCCATATGAAAAGAACCTAAACAAACCTAAACCAGGTGCAGACCTGAACTCAGTGACAGTACTTGGTCAGTGTGACCTCTGAAGTAACAGAAAGAGGTCCTTATAAAGCCCACAATGAACGGCAAGCCAGCATGCAGTCCTAAGAAATAAGCTTGGAAACAGCACAGTTAAGATCACTGAGAATAAAACAACCAATATCTGTGAGCAGGTACCTGGACACCTAGCTTGCCACTTGTCTGTGGCCTCCAATTAATACTTGTTCCAGACTGATCCATTGACACCACAGTTGCCTGGGTTTTCCCACTGGGATTTTCCCAACTGGGTTTTCCCATTCACTGTTCTTCACGCCAACAGAATCCCTGCCCATACCAGGACCTACTTAATGCAGGCCGCAGTGCGACCACATGAGTAGGCCCCTGAATACCTGTCTTGTCACTTGTCTGTGGCCTCCAGTTCCTACTTTTTCCAGACTGATCCAGTGATACTGCAGCTGCCTGGGTTTTTCCGCTGGGGTTTTCCCAACCGGGTTTCCCCACTCAACGTTCTTCCTGCCAACAGAAGCTTCCACCTCCCCTGGACCTACTCAATGCAGGCCACAACGGATGCATGCAATGAGAGCGCTGTTGGTGCACCAAAGACAAGTCCCTCTGTGCCACTCTGTGCCTGGACCATGTCCAGTGCCACAACCCCAAACCCTCCCACCCCGAAGATACACCATTGATGAGCTCTACACCCTCAACTCAGAACGCCCCAACAAACACAGCCACCGTGCCGGACCACACGCCACGGTAGGACCTTTCACCTGCACCCACTGTCACTTCACCTACCACTGCACAAACACCAGCCCACTGACCAGCCCCACCCCGCACACACCACAGACATCACCTGAACATAAACACCAACTCTCATGTGCCCTTCTCCACACACGCTCACTATGCAAGCATTGTAGGACCTCATCGCCACCCTCGCATCGTCTTCCTCACTAAGACCTGGCTTTACCCCACATCTGCACCAGCATTGCCACAGTGATCCCCAACAGATATAAAATCACTTGCCAGAACTGCACCAACAAGCCAGGAGGAGGAACAGCCATCATCCACAAATAGACCATACAGTGTACCACCACCACCCCCATGGAACATCTCAACTTCAAGCTCCACATGGATGACAAGACAACCATCAGAGGCACCCTTGCATCCTGACCCCCAGGTCCACGCTCCAGCTTCTGCAATACCATTCCAGACTTCATTGCGCCCCTAGCCTTAGACTCCACAGACTAAATCTGTGTTGGGGTCGACAATGTGGAAATTTAGGTCGCCAAACCGTGGTGACCTAAATTTCCACATTGACGACCCCAAAGACAAAAAAGCTGCACGCCTCCTCGACAGTATGAGCAGCCTCAGATTGATTCAGATCATCCACGACCCTACATACACAGCAGGAGACACGCTGGACCCAATTTTCACCTCCAGCAACTGCATCAAATACAAACATGTCACAAAACTCACATGGACCGATCACTCTATCGTCCGCTTCAGCATCTCCAGCCCCCGCATCGCTACTTCCAATGACCAATGCCCTCACCGGAGGTGGAACCAAATCTCAGAGACCAGTTGGGCGAACACCCTCAACACCTCCAACCCCCGCAACCATCACCAACTTCGAACAGGGAGTGAAAAACATCAATGCCTGGATCATCAATTGTGCAGACAGCATTGTTTCCATCAAGAGCAAAATCCAGAGAAAACCATCCGAAATGGCCGGCTGGTACACCCAAGAACTCAGAACAGTTAAACAAGACAGTAAACAATTGGAGAGGAGATGGCGCACCAGCAAGGAAAGGAGACCTTCGACAGGGAAGCCTGCAAGACCTCCCTCAACCTCTACCACCACCTGCTGACGGCAATAGAGAAAACAGCTCTTTCCAAATGCATCAAAGCCAGTGCCAACAACACCAAGGAATCTTTCAACATTGTTAAAGAATTCCCCAACCCGGCTGGCAGTGAAAACAACATCATACTCTCACAGCAGCTGTGCAACATCACTCATTTCTTCCATAATAAGATCGCGACTATATACAGAAACTTCTAACCTCAATCCCCACCTACGGACTTCTTCAACAGATAGGCCACCACTGTAACTGACAGGAACCACACAGTGACCACCTGGAACAACCTCTAAACTCAGGACGCTGCCTCCACCATGAAATCTATCCACTCAAGTGCTCTAACAGACCCATGCCCGCACCACATCTTCAACCTCAGAAACCAAAGGCTCGGCCAGAAACTCACCACCCTACTCAACACCTCTATCACCACCGCAGCATTTCCAGATGCCTGGAAACATGCCAAAGTCAGACCACTGTTCAAAAAACCCTACACTGACCCCAGCGAACTCAAAAACTACTGGCCAATTTCCCTGCTCCCATTCCCAGCGCAGGTACTGCAAAAGATCAATAATCAACTCTTGACACCTGGAGCAGAACCAACTACTCAACACCTCCCAATCCAGCTTCCGCAGCTATCACAGCACTGAAACCACCCGGATCGCAGTCTGTGATGACATCCGGACCCTCCTCGACTGAGGAGAAACAGCAGCTTTGATCCTCATCTATCTCTCGGCAGCCTTCAACACCAATATCCCACCACACACTGATCGAAATACTCCACCACATCGGCATCCAAGGGGAAGCACTCAGATGGATCACCTCCTTCTTCAGAGAAGGAACCCAGAGGACCCACCAGCCACCTTTCACCTCTGAACCCAAAGAGATCACTTGCGGTGTCCCCCAGGGCTCATTCCTCAGCCCCATACTCTTCAACGCATATATGACCCTCTGGCCAACATCGTCAGATCCCACGGGCTCAACATAATTTCCTATGCAGAGGACACCCAACTCATCCTCTCACTCAGTGACCACTCCAACACCACCTGAACCAACTTCCACAGATGCATGACTGATGTCACTGATTGGATGAAGAACAACTGCCGGCAGCTGAACACAGATAAGACGGACGTACTGAGCTTTGACAACAGCAGCAACACATGGAACGACTCCTGGTGGCCGCCTGACCACCCACTCCCTCCAACCATGTCATGAACCTCAGAATCGTCATTGACAACAAGCTTACCATGAAATCACAGCTCAAAGCCATCTCCTCCGCCTACTTCCTCACTCTGCGCACGCTATCTAAGATCTTTAAGTGGTTACCCCTACACACGAGACGCACCGTGACACAAGCCCTCATCACCTGCTGACTCGACTAAGGCTATGCCCTCTATGTAGGAATTACCACACACCTCCTAGAGAGTCTTCAGACCACACAGAACGCCGGAGCCAGACTCATCCTCGGCCTTCCCCTACGAACCCACAACACACGCCTCCTCAGGAAACTCCACTGGCTCCCAGTACTGAAGAAATGCCAATTCAAGCTGTTGACCCACGCACACAAGGTTCTATACAACCAAGGACCTGCCTACATTAACTACCACCTGAATTTCCACCAGCCATCGAGAAGACTACGCTCCGCCTCCCTTTCACTTGCACATACTCCCCCCCATCTACCGAAGCAGAAGTGGAAGACGCTCCTTCTACCACATCGCAGCAAAGACCAGGAACAGCCTCCCCATGCACTTACAGACCATACTCCAGAATTCTGAATGGCCCTTAAGACCTGGCTGCTCAAATAAGCCCCCGGGACCTGCAAGCGCCTGGATATCCTATCGGGTGATTAGCAGCACTTCTATAAATCCTGATTGATTGATTGAATATGTGCACAAGTTAATGATTCGAAACAAAAGCTCTCTCAATAAACAACTGCCAAGGATGAAAGGGGATATGGACAAGAAGGGTCAAGTAGCAGAACATCTGCTTGCTGCTGCACTGTGCTCAAGAGCTTTTACAGGTAGTGTCTGAAACCAGAATATCTGGCTCTTGAACCATTTCCTTTTTTATTTCGGTTGTCAGAATTTATATGATATACGATTATTTAGAGGTTAGTTGATACAGCTAATCTCAGATGTGTTGGTTGGAAGTTAGCAGGGTGACTCAATAGCCTCTGCTTCTCACTACTATAGAACTGGCAATACAAGTGACAAGCCAATCTTGGAGTGGAGACTCTCACTTCCTTTGCATATTACACTCAGGGTTGCTTTCTTCCCTGCCATCTAATTAATTTTTTTGCTATGTTTTAAGATTGCTGCTTATGAGGACCACTGCACCAAAGTTTTCATGCGGTCACAATGGGGGGCCCACGATCGGATCACAGATTCTGACGTTTGAACCGGTCTCCACATACTGGGGCACCCGTACTCAATTTCTGACAAGACCTAACTGATTCCCACTCAGAAGTTCTATTTTCCAGGCCTCTATCCATTGCTAATCTAGTTGCAATGGAGAGAGGCCTGGAAAATATATCCCCGTGGCTTCTGCAACTCTACTCATCTGCTTTGCGGGTTCTTTACCAATGACAATTCAACCCTTCATCGTACAACTCAAACACTATTGGAAAGGAAGTGGTATCTAATTAAACAGATCTGACAACAATTTCAGGTCACTCTCTTGGGATTCTTATGGGGTTGTTTTGCAGATGCATGCTTAGCAGTACTGTATTGCCTTTTTGCTCTAGCCACGTTACCAAAAGTGAACCAAAGATACCTTAAGGTAAAATTGTTTTTTATTTTCCAAGACAGGGCTGTGGGACTAGTTCAAGTGGTCAGGTTGTTACACCTTGCACGGGTAGAATGTGTCCTTTATTTCTCAGGATAGCAGTATGAAACATATGACCTAGGGCCTGAACAAAAGCCCAGAATTCCGGAAAATCATGTTTCATTTGATGAAATTAAAGGTAAGTACCAACTGTCAACACCATTCCTGATCCACAACAATTTCAGTGCAATGCTCATAGCCTCCCAAGGTAGAACACAAAGGCTATTTATTCTAAAATTCACATTTTGAAATGAATTACTCTGAATCAGAGTTGCAATGCCTGCTGGAGTACTTCTATTACTCCAAGGCGTTGCCTTTCTGCAAAACTGCTTACAATAGATCTATATTTGAACACAACGGCTGGCTGCCAACCTACTAATTTCCCAACACTCCTAAAACCATTACATCTTTATCATAATTTTGGCGATTCTATCCATAGCACAGAAAAGAGCAGCAGGCCTCAGAACGAGGAGGTTGTGGGCTAAACCAGTCACAGAGTCTGATTGAATAGAGCCCCATTTTGAGATTGCAAGAGACTGGGCCTTCTCTGCACAGATAATTATTCTTTCTTAGAATTCCAGGAATTAAATTCCTTTCTGCCTTCAAATCTCCTGCCATCCTTTCTCTTATTCTCAAGGAGAATAAGTACAAGTTTACAGACTCAGATCCCCTGTGATCATGGCCCACCGCTGGACCATTAAAGACTTTATTAGATCTCTCATTAGACTCCACTATTATTGTGATAACAACATTTTATTAATGTTATTGTAGAAAACAAAACAAAATAGATAAACAAACCAAGCACACAGTGCAGTCCCACTCACAGAAACATTAGGGTATCATAGAAGACTACAATACGATACATCAATGGTTAAGTAAGTTATAGAAAGACCACCCCTTCACCCAGATTCTTCTGTGTTTAGGAGGGCAGCCCCGTACTTTGTAGATTGGTTCCTCTAATTTATCATACCTGGTCTCCACTATTTTTAAAGGAATTGTCTATGTTTTCCTTGATGCTGGATGAATAAATAAGGCAAATAAAAACATAAAGCTATCTGTTAAGTAGAGGAAATAAATTAAGAACTTTACCATAATTTGTAGCGAAAACAATTCTATAGTTCAACAACAAAATGTAAATAAACCTGTAGTTTAAAACAGAAAGTAAACGGAAGAGCATTCAAAACCACCTTTAACTCACAGAAGATATGAAAAGAGGATCTTAAAGGGAAAAAGGTATGTGGAAAAAGCAATAATACTGGGAAATTTGTAACACAAAATGATAAATGGGGGTTGGGTTATTATAAGCTACCACTTCTCACAAATTGTTGAAAGTTTCCTACCTAGTAATATACAGAACTAACTGTGTTAACCTAGTCAAAACCTGCCAAAAGAAAGTGCACGAGTAGAACGGGTCTCACCGCAGCATTTCTACTCTGGAGAAGGGGCTTGGTGTTGCGCAGCAGCAACCTATGATCAGGATCCATCACGTAGGGTGCTTGCTTCACAGTTGAGTCATTATCAGCTTTCCCGTCCTTGGTGTCTTCATCATCTGAGCCATAGAAGGTTTTCTCAGGGTTCTCTTCCAGAAGGGATTCCTGCACAGAGAGGAAATCCAATATGAGGAAAGACTGAGCAACCTTGAGAGACTACATATTAATAAATCTCTAGCAGACTCAAGAGAAGAAAAAGGACAAGAAAGTGGCATGATCCAAGTAAGACGGTGTAGAAAGAGTGTGTGTGTGTATGAGTGTGTCAGAATGTGCGTGTATGAGAGCGAGAGAGAGTGTGAGACAGAGAGAGAGACAGAGAGAGAGACAGAGAGAGAGACAGAGAGAGAGACAGAGAGAGAGAGAGAGACAGAGAGAGATAGAGAGAGACACAGAGAGAGAGATCCGGTGCTGCAATAAGTGGGAATACTGACATTCTCAATTGTAGTACATTACTAGAGCTCTATGTGATGGGATAGTCAGAGGTACTGGAAATTAGGAATGAGGAACATTGGAAGTGCTGTGGGTGAGGTTGCAGGAACTGAATATTCAGAGATAGTACAGCTGTTTTGGATTTAGGAGTATTGGCAGGACTATGTCTGTGTGCACATCCTGCTGCAATAGGTAATTAGACGGCAGTTTAGGATGGAGGACACTGACCTCACAGTCCGTGTGATCACTAAGCTGGAGTAATAATGGATTCTGCTATTTACAGTGACACGTGGCAGAAATCTGTGGGAGTCCCCACAGCAGGATTAGTTAGAGATACTGCACCTCAGGATAATATGTAAGAAATAGTACATGTGTAGAACTTTGTCAGAGTCGCATTAAAGCATAGTACAATGATCAAGACTCTTACGAAGTACATGACATGACAGCTCCCGTGACAACTATCAAACATAAGCAATAACAGTCCGCATTGGCAAAGAGATCAAGATTATCTAAGCCCCTCTAAAAGTGATAATTCAAAATCAAAATGCACCCTCTGCAGGTGTATTCATGCCTAAAACTAGAATTATCAGAGCTAGAAAAGCCTTAACAAAACTCCCTCAGTTGCCTCATCATACCAACTTCATTTTTTCCCCCCATATGTCCCTCCACTTTTTGCCTCCATTAGAACTACTAGGTGCTGGTTTTCTTTCCTGACAGTGCACTGAAGCCTGCCAACTAGGCTCCAGTACCAGTGCTCTTTCCCTAAAACAAAGTAACTGTTCATTTGTACCCCATTTAGCAAAAACTTTAGTAGCCCAATATGTCCCTAGTAAATGGAACCCCTGGTACCTAAGGCATGGGTACTAAAGAGGGTCCCTAAGGGTTGCAGCATGTATCCTGCCACCCTAAGGAACCCCCTCACAAATTGCATGCAGGCTGCCATTGCAGACTGTGTGACATGGTGCAAACTATGAGCGAAAACACGACATGGCACACTCACTGTGTGCCATACCAAAGTCACTGCATGTAATATATGTAAGTCACCCCCACAGCAGGCCTTGTAGCTCTAAGGCAGGGTGCATTATATTACATGTGAGGGCATATCTGCATGAGCATCTATGACCCTGTGCTGTCTAGTTCAATTACTCGTCATCTTATGTATATGTTCTGTGCACTGGTCATTATGAGTTCCCCAGCTATGCGATAGCTTTACTGAAACCCATGGAGTTTGATATCAAACACACTGTCTTAAAAAATCGTTAATGTTGCCAGTACTAGATTTATTATGACATGCACCCATAGGACACCTTAGAGGTGCCCCCTGAAAACCCTAGCAGCGTCTAGTGTGGCTGAACAGTATTGTCAAGCCTGCCACCACAGACCGGTTTCTGATGTCCTGTCAGCCCGTGCTCTCTGTGGTCAGAAAGAATGCCTGCTCCTGAGAAAGGTGTTCACACCTCCACTAGCAGGATGGGTAGTGATTTAGCATATCAAGGCCAGGGGCTTTAAAGCCCCTACCGCCTTTGATTTGCTGCCTTGGCTTCCCCCAGACCTGGGAGACACTCTTCTTGCCCCGAAGCCCATTTGGCACCAGGACAGGCTGGAATGCAAGTAGGCGTGTTGCACCTCCAGGCTAGTCGCACCCCTAAGGTGGGCTACCTGATGTGCTCCATGAAGGAAGGGTGCCACTTTCTTGTTTTTGGTGGAATTAGGAACTCTGGATAGAGTTATGCCCACTCCCCTCATAAAGTGGTCATATAGGGGTAAGGAGCCCATTGGCTGCTACCCTTCACTCCCCTTAACACTCCTAAATTTAGTACTTAAGTGGCTCCCTGTCACCAGGAACTGAGATTCGTCTGGCTGAAGAAGGACAAAGAAGAGCCACAGACGAGTCAATTGTGGACCAGGAACTACTTTGGCAAAAACTATGCCTGACTGCTGCTCTCCTGACAATCACTTAACCCAACTTGTCCAGAAGCGGAACAGCGGGCAGCACCGAGGGTCAGGATCCATCAGGTGGCGTGCTAGCTTCACAGTTCCGGCTAGCACAGCTTTGCCATCACTGGCGTATTCATCATTAGAACCATAGAATGTTTTCTCAGGGATCTCTTCCAAAAGAGATTCCTGCACTGGACTGCAGTGTCCATTAACCAGTGAAGTGATATCTGATAATGTTACAACAACACTCAAAATATCTAAAAGAAGTGCTTTAAAAAAAAAAAAAAAAAAAAAATCCCCCTCTCCTGACGTCTGTGCCAATGCCTTCAGGATGGTTTTGGTCTTCAACTTGTCACGTCAGATGGCCTCGGAATGCGAGGCAGACTGTCCCTGAATAGTTTGCAGAAACACTACTCACGTTCTGGTTGGGGTTGAGGAACTGTGTGCGCGCATAGCGGGTCAGCATGTTGATGATCACCACCTGCCCCCACTCCTCCACGTCAATGAGAAGGTTGCACAGCTTCCGGTAGTTCTTGTGGATCAGGTCGATCCGCTCCGGACAAACCTCTTCAAACGCCATCACAACACTGCCGGCCACTAGCTGGAAGTACAGAGAGACAGAGGTAATGGGGAGCCGGACAACTGGAGGAGCTAGGACCATGAAGAGGCGATACCAAGAAAGAGATGGAAAACACAGAATGACGACACAATGAGCGGGGACCGAGGGAGACCAAGGCAAGTAATGGACAGCCATGGAAGAGTGGAAGGTGACATCACAAGCAAAGGGAAGAAATGAAAAAGTGAATACAAATAGCAAAAATCTGTGAAATAATTGTGACATGCAAAGACGATACATCGGGAGAGAGAGATAAGATGAAAGATGAACAGGCAGTGACAAGAGTGAAAAGAAACAGGTTTCAGAAATAAAGGAAGAAAGGAGAAGAAAGAGAAAACGCAGAATGAAGACACAATGAGCGGGGACCGAGGGAGACCAAGGTAAGTAATGGACAGCCATGGAAGAGTGGAAGAAATGAGAAACTGAATTAACTACAAAAAGCAGTGAAATAATTGAGACAGGTTAAGACAATTACGTTGGTAGAGAGAGATAGGATGAAAGATGAACAGGCAGTGACAAGAGTGAAAAGGAACAGGTTTCAGAAATAAAGGAAGAAAGGAGAAGAAATAGAAAACATGAGTGGTAAAGAAGAGTGGAAGGAAAGCGGTTGTATAAAAAGGGACAAGTGAATTACTAACAGTGAGTATAGAGCCTGAAGGGCTAAAATGGGAGAAAGGAGAAAGGGAAGGCAACAGGTTAGGAGGACTAAATGAAGGACAGATGGATACAGAAGGAGGAATATGGAGTTAAGATTGTGTATGGGGATGGAAAAGTAATAGCCTGAAGAGAAACAGAAGGTAAAAATGAATAAAGGACAGAAGAATGTGGTGGATACTATCAAATATAAGAAGGGAAGTAAGTATGACGTAATGAAAGTCAGGGAATGTAGAGCAAGAGAGTGACAAACTATGAAGGAAGGGAAATAAAAAAGTGAGGAAAGGCAAATGAGAGAAACATAAGTAACAAACATACATGTTGTTATGAGAATCAAAGGGAGAGATCAAGATGAGAAAGAAAAACAATATTGAAAAAAAGAATGGCGGTGACAGCAAAAGGTCAAGAGAAGAAAAACGGTGAGGCTGGGGACACAACAAAAAGTAGCATCATACATTCAAACCAAAAAGTATCTACAGATTTTGTTACTTTATGGCTCACTATCTTTCACAATCAACAACTTTTTTTTCCAGATTCATATCTGTATTTTACATTCCTGGTGCACCCTCTGGTGGTTTAAATAGTATTTCAGAAAATGATGTAAGACTTCGCACTGCTTCCATTTGTCCTGACTGGACACAATTTCAGCATCACAGTGTTAGAAGCCGAGGAAGGCAGATTGTTTAAATTCATTTCAGCCACTTAACTGCACTACCTGTTCCTGTCACCATTCCACATCACCTCTCAAGTGTTCAAGGTTCTTCAAGGGTCCCTGTCCGTTCCATGCCCAATGGCAGGCCAAAATAACTACCAGAGTGCTCTTTGACCATTTCTATAGTTCCGAAGAATTTTAGAACTGAATTGCCAAGAAGAGGGACTAGTCCATACCTCATCCAAGCATTTAGGAGGAGTGACTGCAAACGCCACTGAAATGTTAAGTGCAACTGAAGCTATGTTAAAGGGCCACAGCCTGCAGAATCCAGGTCACAGATGTGGCCTAGAGAGGGCAATTTCTTTGGCTTCTGTGAGAGAGAGGAAATTAGAGAATTCAATCTCTTTATGCAGTGTGAGAAAGGAGGGGCTGAAGAGGGAATTCTCTGCAGCATCTGTGGCAAAATAGAGGCCCAGAGAGTCCGGAAATAGGAGGGGAGATACCAGTGCTTAGTTTGAGTCGATAGTCGGAGGTGCCACCCACTGGCACCGATTTTGGGGACTTTCCTCAGACTTTGATTCAGAGCAAGAGAGAAACAACACAAGGAGAAAAGACAGAGGAAGTGAAAGCTCGAAAAACAGTGAGAAAGGGAGAAAGCAGGGATTAAAAAAGAACCTAGAAGAGTTAGAAAAAGAGGATGAAAGTGTCTAGTGGTGAATTAAGGAGGCATGAGGTGGAATCAAGACTACCCAGCCTTGGTATTTGGTACACCGATATTTGTAGTGCCTGTAGAAGACTTCTGAGCAAACCTTTGGGCCCCGGCACTTATTATTTTACAAATTAAGCACTGGCAGAGGTCAAATTCTGCAACTAAAGTTAAAGGTGGAAAGAGCTGACTGCCCTATTAATCTGGCTGCAGATCCCAGTCTGAGTAGCAGAGAGGTCACACACTGCAGCTTGTCTAACTAGGTAGTGAATACAAGAAGCCAAATTCTGCAGCCAGTGTAAAATTAGGAGAGAATCATACAGCCTAGGCCCTGCAGCCAGAACATTAGGGGCGACGAGCCGAAAGGCAAGACACTGAAATCATTATATCCAGTGGCGACAAGCAATCTTTGAGACAGAAAGTGTTGGGACAGAAGCACTCGGTAGGCATTGCAGTGGGTGAGCAAGCCAAGAGTGCCTGCCTTACTTTTGAGTGTGGGGTGTTTCCCCATCTGACCAAATGTTGAATAATATGGGGTCACACTGTTTATCTACCAGCACATTTTCACAATATCTACTAAAAAGCAGAGGGTTTTGAAGGAGCATTGTCAAATATTCCAGTACTTTCATGGTGTACTCAGGAAGCTTGACCTTCCTTAGGATTGTTGGATGTTTTCTTCATCAAAGATACTTATGAGAACAAGAAAGCAAAATGGTGCATTTTAATTCCAGTTTTTCTATAGCATGTCTACAAACCCATAGCAGATCCAGGCATATTTCTTGCCGAGTCCAAGTAGATTCTCCTTGATATGTTCCAACCCCAGTCTCTTTAGAAGAAGAGGTTGTAACATAAACAAATAAACAGAGCTCACATAATCTCGGTCAGTACAAAGCACTGCTGGGCACATCTGGGAACCTTATACAGCACTGCCAAAGCTCAGGCTTGAGGGGAGCTGCAGGTCCAAATAGCAATCAAGTTACCCCAATCTTGAGGGGGAGTGTGTTTGTAAAAAACATAAAACTAATGATTCCCTGGGCGTGGCAGTCATAGGTTTGTGCCCAATACTTGCCACCAGGTTTTTCACGATGGTGATTGACAGGAGAGAAAAAAGGCATTCCACAATCCCCGCTAAATAGGGTGGGGGCTGTAATGTCTTTTCTCTGATGGCCCCTATTCCGTGGGGCCTTTGGTGGAAGTATTCAGTCAACAGAATACTTGCGTTCCATCTGTTTCTGAATGAGGTGGACGGAACGAGGCTTTGGCGATCAGGGTTTTCTGCTGCTTTTGTGATGCCCTCTCTGCAAAACTAAGCCAGGCCCTAAATGTTTAAAATCATTTGCTGAATACCAGATTCTACTGTAGGGAATAGTTAGTCTCCAGACAAAATAATTACTTACCTTCAAAAACAATATTTCTGGTGTAGACTCTATCTACCTTATCTACCTGCAGACCGCTCAACCTTTGAATAGCCCCAGGAGTTATACTTGATCCAGAAACGTTGTGTAACTCTCCTTCACATGTAAGTGGTATTAGCTCCATTTTAGCGCCAGAAGCTACACACGTGTCATGTTGTTGGAGGCACACAGTGCCACCCAATGCACGGATGTCAGTTCCTTCTCCATTTTCCTACGCCTTTAGAAGCAGATATGAGAATAATGCTACATTCATTGTGCAACAAAAAACTTGGAACTTTATTGATATCAATGGCCTACGACCCTCCTTCAGAACAGGGAGGTGGGTGGATATGAGGAGTATCTGCAGGTGGAATGTCCAGAAAGATCATTATTGAAGATAAGTAAAGTTTTCGTCTGATGGATATTTCTACCTGCATAATCCTCATCGTGTAAATAGGTACCCGAGCAGTACCTCCTCCCAGGTGGCGGGTCTAAACGAATGGTCAAACATGCAAATCATTGCACACAGAACATGCAAAATGGCAATCCTTGTTGCCGTCGGCTCCGTACTTTGGACTCATTGCTTTTCACGACGTCAAAATCACCCCAGGTGGAGCGATTTGTTTTCTACAAGCATTATTCTTGAAATTACTATTTTGAAGTGCTGTTTTACAACAGGTCTGTTTGTTTTTTGTCGTTTTGGTGAGTTTAGATAAAGATACTTTATTTTCCTAAACTGGTGTGGTTGTCATTTTCGGTGTATCACTGTATTACTGTGTGTTTTGAGTACAAATACTTAACACGCTGTCTTTGGGATAAGCCTGTCTGCTCATGCCAAGCTACCAAGGGGGTGAACAGGGGTTATCTAAAGTGTGTATCCCACTAAGCGTGACTAGAAGCAAGGTTCCCTACTTGGACAAAGGTGCATTCCTCTGCCAATTAGAGACCCCCCATTTCTAACAGGTGAAGGCTACAATCAGCCGTAGGTACCTCTAGTGCAACTGCAGGATGAGTATGTGAAAAAACATGTCCTACAAGTGAAGGGGCGCCAACCAGTCTTTTGCTTTTAGTGCCGAAAGGCAGTGAGCTACGGACAGCACCTTGAACTTGTCCTTGCACAGGAAAAGTACAAGAGCCAGATGTCTAAGATCGGTCGCTGACTGCCATTCTTCTTGGGGACCAGGATGTACCAGCAACACACCCCTACCCAGTTCCTGCTATAGGACTAATTGCATTGTGCCCTAATGCAGCAAAGCCACCACCTCTTGCTGCAGCATCCGCAAGTGATCCTCAGATTGAAGAGACTGAGACTGAGGACCTAGGAAGGGGTCTGTTGGAAGGGTAGGGCATACCCTCTTACTAATATGTGCATAAGCCATTAGTCTGAAGTTATGGACATCCAGGCTGCAGAAAGGAAGACCCATTCCCTTCAAATGGACACACATTACTCCTTTAAGGGGAAGCTAAAGCAGATTTATGGGTAGTGTGGGGGAGAACAAGGAGTAGGAGGAGAGCTTCTGGGCTTTATGAACTTTTCTTTTGCCTGTGCTCCTATACAGTAACAAAAGATTTGGCTGTTGGGCAGGGTGGGAGGTCTGTTACTGTCAAAAGGTGAACACCTTGGAGAAGTTATGACATTTTCAATACTGCCTATGATCCCAGGCTTATGACTGAAAATCCGATGATTGAGCGGTCGCTCTACCAGCCTTGTAGCTCTCTATGGCTGAATTGGCTTGATCTCCGAACCAGTATGTTCCATCAAAGGGTATATCCTTTAGGGTCACTTTCACATCACCAAAGAACACAGTCAACCTAAGCCATGAATGTCTTTTCGGGACTGAAGAACCCATAACCCTAGACACAGAACCAATGCTATCCAGGCCTGCCGTTATGAAGGATCTTGGCTTCTTTCACTACCTGTGCAGAGTAGTCCTTAAGGTGATCTGGTAGATTTGGTACCACCATGACTGCCATGTTCCACAAAGCATGGGTACATATGGCAAGCAGCATTCATCAATCTTAAAGCTAAACTAAGTGCTGAGAATCTTGCCTACTGCTTCCAAGATGTTTGATTCTCTATCAGGTAGAGAGATTGGGAAAGCACACAGGTATCGCTTTGTATATGGCGAGGCTTGCACCACTAATTTTCTGATGAAGGATGGTCAAAGAGAAATGCTGGATCTCCATGCAATGGCCTAGATCTTCTCACAGCCAGATGGTTCCCTGCTGGGGTGAAGGTGTGCTTGTCCCAAACTGCATTAATGGGATCAAGAAGGGCCTCATTAAAAAGCAGAAAAGGTTTTAACAATGCTGAACCGGGTTGCAGGTCCTTTGTCAACATGTTTGGCCTTGTTTCTACTGACAATCAATTTAATAAATCAAAAATGTCAAAGAACAAAAATACAAACATAGCAATAACGTGGGACACAACCCTGCATCCTACATGAACACATAAATGTAAATGTAAATGTGCAGGAATTTATATAGCGCAAATCACCAAGCGGTCTCTAAGCGCTTGCTTAGGGAACCCGTCCTGGTATTCCCCTGTGAGATAACCCGGCAGGGCATCCGCAAGGTGAAAGCCAGGCATCCCGCCGCGAGGGGCCCATGTGGAGATTAAGCAAGCTATTGCCCAGAGTCGCAGAGTGTGAACCCATGAATCGAGTATGCACTGGAGCGAGAATTATCGAGTCCATGGACATTTATGGGCTCAAGACCCAGCCGAGCCGGGAATTGAACCCTGGTCCCGGGCTGACCTCTGCTTCCAGGTCTACCTCCTCTAACCAGTGAGCCACACTTCTCCACATAACAAATACATTTAGGACAAAAACATATCAGGCAAGACGGGTTAGCTTGTGGAATATTGAGCACAATTTCTAACAAGCTTAGAGAAATAGTAACTGCACTTTTTTATCATGTACGATTAACGTGCAAACTGTTTACATTAGTCGACGACGTTTCGATCCTTTCAAAACAATAATAGGATCATCATCAGGACAGTTAAGGTGCAAGCCTGAATCAATGAAAATCGCCTTCATAGTACTTGCGGGAAAAGGATAGTCGTACGTGGACTCAGGTGGGGCTGGAACCGCAGTAATGATGGTTCTGTGGATAAGGTGGTGAAGATATTCAGGCGTTTTTCAGCAATACGTGATTGTATATTCAATAGATTAGCATGTGGCGATGCACAGATGATGTGAGATCCGATGTTCCCAGCTATTGAGCATTGGATCTCACATCCCACCTAGACCTCCTCAGGATTGTTTGGTTTTTTGATGGCTACGCCATCTATGGCAGTGGCGACAGTAGGAGCAGCTGTGTTGGTACTTTTCGAGTGGCCACTGACTACGGCCTTGCTGGGGTGACTTCAGCTGGTGCTGAATGATTTCCCTGAGGGGGGAACTTTGGGGTTGAATGGCACGGAAGGCAGCCCACCATCAGAAACTCAAACCAAGCCCCAAACGGACCTATGGCATCAGAGATGCATGCGAATAGAACTCAGCAGGACTGAATAACGCCATCATCGTGTGGAGGAACTGAGACAGAAAAGCTCCATGTGCCAAACATTTTGGATAGTACAAACAACAATGATCCTCAAATAGTTAGGATAATGGTTAGATAAATATAGTTCAGAATCGATACTATATTCTGGAAGTCCAGCCGGACAACCGATTTAATTTTGCAATAAAAAGTATATACACATATATAGGAACAACGTACTTGTGGGTCACAGTCCTGTATCCGATTAGAACAATAACATTACAAAACAAACAAAGGCATTTCAGGCAAGACAAAAGGAGCTTTTTACATTATCCAATGTTGTAAGCTTTTTTCAAAACAGCTGATGCACTTTTTTAACACAATGGATTAACGTGCATGCTATTTTAGAAGGGGTCGACGACGTTTCGATCCTGTTAGAGGAGTACCAGGATCATCATCAGGACATTAATGTGTACATGCCTGATTGTAAACGAAATTGCCTGTGGGGAAACAACCAGGGGTGATATAGAGAGGAGAAAATTTGAGGAAAAAATGAAAGAGAAAATTTAGGGCGGTCCACTCATGGCATGTTGAACAAGATTAATTCGCACAGAGGATGCAGGTGTGATACCGAGAATGCATGCGGGTGTGTAGGCATGCGTTGGATTCAAGAGTCAAGTGCTAATGGATAAGTGGCGGGCGCAAATAAGCCGTATAAGTGGTGAGTAACAAGAGATAATCGTTCACGGTGGCTTGCTGACTGGTGAAGAGTAGGAGCAGAAAGGGACCGCGTGATGTGAGGACACGTCTGCAGTAATCGTATGCTAGAAGGGGGCGAGGTGCGTGATGAGGAACTATGAACGAAGGCAACCAGGCTAGGTGGACGGGTAGCATCAGGCGGTGGAGGAGGAACCCTTACACGGTGGTAGTGATGGCGCTGTGAATTAACCAGTCACGGAGTGGAGCGGAGTGTTTGGGGGGTGGGTGTGAAGAGCGTGTAACTACAGTGAGCAATGGTCTCACCTGGAGTAGAGAGAATACTCGAGCCGTCCAGTGACGACGGCAACAACGGTAATCAGGATAGGCTGACATTGGTGCAGCTGCAGGCCAAGAACCGATCTGTGGCAAGAATAGGAGTCAGTGGCATTGCTGGAGTGGACTCCTCGGACAGAGTAGTGTCAATGAGGTATGGCTGCAAGGAGAACTCAACTGGGGTGGAGTTCATTGAGGTGACCTACCTTGAGTAACATTGACAGGTATTGTTGTTCTGCATCTTTTGTGTTTCTTCTTCTTCTGTTTAAATGATTAAGGGGATGGTGAGTACTGTGCCTTCGAGCCCAATCGAAATCGAGGCTTATGCTATTCGGGCATTCACATTAAAAAGCTTGGCCTTGCAATCTCTTTAATGTCTTTGGATAACATAAGGTTGCAATTACAGCACAACTTCAATTCATGATTCTGTCACAGGCACCACAAAGAGACCTAGTGGGGGGGCTGATATTGACATCTGTCCAGAGTAGAACCGGCAGAGTTTGAATCTTGATTTTTTTTGAGGGGAAACAGCCCTACAGACTGCACAGAAGAAAGATTTGTTTTTGAGAAAAAATGCTAAAAAGAAACATGAAATGTAACAGAAAGCAGCTCAGCAGCTGCATTAAAGGGTGCGGAAGAAAGGAAATTGACATTGGTGTACCAGGGTGGCACTGCATAGCCCCAGTGACATTACAAATGTGCCAGATTGAGCCCTTCCACCACCCAGTAGTAGGCAGCTCTGAAAAGTTTTCTTATCCTGTTTGGTGCCAAGGAATATTAAAAAAAGGAGGAATCTGCAGGTACAAGTAAACATTATAAATAAAATGACTAAACATTGTTTTGCATCACTCATCTGATCACATGGGTAGGAACACACAGTTTTATGTGCTTACCGTAGTTTTATCTGCCAAGAGCTTCTCAATCACCTCAATCAGCTGATCTTTTTGGTCCGAGTCTAAACTACAACAGAAAAGGCCTATTAGAACAGAAAATGATAGTCTGCAGATAGTGTGCAGGGTCGCGCGAGAAGAGCGCACCGCAGCTGAGGCAAATTCAATATCAGTCTAGGCAATAACACTGTAGTACAGCATGCTCATCATCTACAGCAACTGTACTGGAGAGGGATTGTCGTTTACAGAGTGACACTAAACCAGGGCATATTTATCATCAACAGTATCTCTCCTAACTATTTATATGCTGTAGGAAATGGTTTTCGTTGAAATGTCCCCCCACACCCTCTCCCTACTCTTTTTGCCTGGTATTTGATTCAACTTTGATTTAAATGTACTGGTCACCAGTACCAGTATTATTTCCCTAGAAACTGTACAGTTATTTCCCTCAATTGGCAAAACCTTTAGCACTCTTTGAAAGTCCCTTGTAAATGGTACCCCTGGCACCTAGTGCCTCAAGTACTGCACAGCATCAATTATGCCATCCTAAGGGACCCCCTCACCAAGCATATACAAGACTACCATTGCAGGCTGCGTGTCTTGGTGCAGACAAAAGTGAAAACACATCATGTCTCACATCCCTGTGTGCCATGTCCCTAACAGTGCATATAATATTTGCAAGTCATGCCTACGGCAGGCCTGACAGTCTTAAGCAGGGTGCTGAATATGACATGTGAGGGCATACCTGCATGGTCAGTCCTATTACTGCCAGTACAAGTTACCGGGTAGGCCATTGTAAAATGTGCTGGACACTGGTGAAAACAAGTTCCCCAGCTACATCATTTTCGATTGGGAGGGCGCCTCACTGAGGTGCAGCGCTTTTATCGTGCGCATAGACCCGGAGGCCGGACGCGCGTAGAGGTGTGCCGCTAGCTCCTTGCTTGGCTCTACTAGGTTAATCACTGCTGAGCTCCCGATCTATCTGGAAGCCTCGCTGAGCAGCGGAGACCTGACCGTGGAGGGCGACTCGTGGGGGCCTGCTGCCTGTGAAGCGGGCGGGCATGGCTCTCTCCCCAACTCATTCGTGTCATCCTTTGCGGTGAGTGGCTCTGCCTGGGCTCCCAGGGCCTGGGGGCTATGTGCTTGCAGTCCCCGCCTGAGCAGATCTCCGGGGTGAGCTGGGAGGTGGAGGCAGCTGGAATAATGTATGCAACATAAGCAGGTGTGTTGTAAATTGCCTCCACTCAGGAACAGGTGCTCTGCTGCCTGATTTGCTGGATGCATAATTGATTTAGGCTCAGACGAGCAGCAGCATATGCCTGGTGTCAGGAGATACCACGTGCGTATTTAGGGCTGCGGTGCGCTCCTGTCCCGGTGAACCGAGGTATCTGAAGATTGTGGGAGTAAAGGTGGGTTCAAACTTGCGCCTGTAGCTTTGGAACTGTAGAGTGGCAGCCCAACAGTCGAGGAGTAAAGTGCACTGGACAGTGACTCTTAGAGCTACTCTCCACCAGTCACTTTCACCAATTTGACATTGTCAGGGCGCAATCTTCCTATCCTCATATCTCTTAAAACTGCAGCAGCTGGCAAAAATTGGAAGTTAATGCATGTTTGCCCACGGTTCTTTGACCATACCATACACTTAATTATTGTGGTCTTCTCATTCTGCTGTTGACTGCCCAGGGTCAGTTAAGATGGGCAAGTCTGATACAAAGCAAACTAAACTACAATTCGAGAGCAGGCGCCTAACCAGGCATACTGAAAACAAAGGTGACACGGATTCTGAATCTGGCACGAGGGATGGTGGAGGGGATGATCTTCGGACTCTACTTCTTGACATGAAGACTAGCTTGAAAACTATAGATATCAAATTAGACATCCTCACCTCACAGCTGGATCAAGTGAAAAAGCGAGTGGACAATCATGAGACTCGGCTTGACCAGCTTGATAACTACTCCACCGAACTGCATGAATTTCAAACAGACACTAAAGAGCAGCTGTTCCAACTGGACAAGCTTCTGAACGTTACACGGGCCAAGAATGACGATTTAGAAGCCAGGTCCAGAAGGAACAATCTTCGTATAACGGGCATTTCCGAAATGACAGCCATAGATAAAGTGCAAACCTTTGTAGAAGAGCTGCTGCATGACTTGTTCGGTCCTGAACTGTCCGCAATGTTAATTGTGGAGAGAGCTCACCGCACGCTGGGCCCTGGGCCTCCTGTGGGTCAACACTCAGACCTATACTTGCACATATACTAAATTACAGAGACAGGGACACCATTCTAAAGCTCGCCAGAGAAAGAGGGTCCATCAACTACAAAGGAAATAATATTTCCATGTTTCCAGATTTCACCACATTGGTCCAGGCGGCTAGGCCCAAGTTTGTGCCGGTTAAACGTATTCTCAGGCAGACAGAGGTTCCATATGCTCTATTATATCCTGCCAATTTGGAGGGCACGACACACTATTTCACCGACGTCAAATCAGCACTGAAGTTTGCTAAACATGTAGGGGGGAAAAGAAAAACCAAGGGAAGGGAGCTACAGGATCCCAGTCAGACACCAGACTAAGTGATATAGAATAGTTCTGCTGGCTTGGCATGTGTTATTGCTGTTAACAAACGTGCTCTGTCTCTGCATAGTTTTGTTGTTGTTGTTTTTTTAGACACTGTCTGTTAGACTTGCATATACAATTTAATATACTACAGCTGATCCTATGGATGATAAAGCTATTGGCTTGCTTATCTCAACGCGTCCACCCTGTCGTTAGACAGGGGTGTACGCTGGGTAAACCATGCCCCCAGGGAGAACTCCCATCTCTGACCTCCACGCATGAGTCGTGGGACTGTTTTTGAGGGTGTTTCTAGTGCGTAGGAATTATGCACAACCTGTTTGGGGGTTGGTGCGGGTGGGGGTGGGCTCGGTTTGTTTACATTGTTTTAAAGATCAGTGCTGTGAAATGCAGCTGTTATGATATACTAATTACCTTGTGCACAGTTGATGTGTTGTTTCAGAGATCTGGTGCATGTATACTACGGGGATTTTCGTGCCCGGTTAGGACTAGACATAAATGTGACGTATTGGTTCCCACTCATTATCTTGCTACTAAAATAGTATCTAAATGATCTCCTATAATATACTTACCTGGAACATAAGGGGGCTGAACAACTTCCGGAAAACCAGACTACTCCACTCGTATCTAGGTATGCACAGCATAGATATCTGCTTTCTCCAGGAAACTCACTTAAACACCTTTAAGGTTAAATTTCATGGCAAACGTTGGGATCCGATCTAATCTATTCTAATTATGCCAGGGGGGTGTCCATATTGATTAAAAAGGGTATTGGTTGGACCACTGTCGAGTCAATTGCAGACCCTGAGGGCCAGCAAATAATTCTGGCGGGGAGGCTGGGTACTATTACTGTTAATTTGGTGGCAGTCTATGGTCCGAATGTTGACGCACCCAAATTCTTCCATAAGATGTGGGCCCGGATCGCCACTGTGGGTTATGACACTTTGATTTGGGGAGGGGGAGGGGGAATTTCAATGCCCTCATGAATGATGACCTAGACCACAGAGGTGGTTGTCGGAGGCTACATCCTAAGGCAAATACAGCACTCATCACAATTGCCCTAGAGAGTAACATAGTAGACATTTGGAGGATGTGGCACCCAGATAAACTTGAGGACGCCTGCATAGCAACTCAACACAATGCCTGGTCGCGCTTATATTTCTGGTTGGTATCCCGCAATTTTGCGGCCTGGACCACAGGAGTGCAACATCTACCCAAAACACTTTCAGATCATGCACCTGTTCTCCTTCAGTTGGACATGCCAGATGGCCCCAGACGCATGTTTAGTTGGAGGTTACCCACACATGCTCTTACCGACATGGTGTTTTGAGAAGACATTAGGGGAGACATAATTTTTTCGATACCAATACGACATCTGTCCAGACGCAAGCCACATTGTGGGAAGCCTTCAAAAAGGTGATACGTGGGAAGTGTATAGCCAGGCAGGCCGGGGTGCTGAAGTCTATACGAGGCTCTCTGAGTAAGCTCGAGTTGGACATTAGAGGCCTTGAGCTTAAATACTTTAAATCAGAAGACTTCAGGTTGTTGGGCGACATCAGGAATAAGATTTCTGAGTTTGAAGAGGTAGGCACAGAGGGAGGTCAATTTTTTAGGGAAGTACGCCCAAGCTAAGAAATATGGAGAAGGGGACAGGCCAGGTAGGACACTTGCCAATCTCCTGCGTCCACCTGGTAGGGATAGATACATTACTGAAATACAGGATGCCGAAATGGGGCTGGTGCGGGTAACTCAGGGTATAATGGATCAGTTTACAAACTTCTATGCCTCTCTGAACACATCCACCTCGAGCACATCTCCGGAAGACATTCAGGGATATCTTGACTCTCTTGATTTACTTTGGCAGGGCAGGGCGCATAGCGCCTTTCTAGATGAGCCTTTCACCAGGGAGGACATTGTTCAAGTCATTAATGGCCTGCCCTCTGGAAAGGCTCCTGGCTCGGATGGCCTCACGGTGTCATTCTATAAATGTTACACTGAACAGCTGTTGCCCCAACTACAATTGCTATATCAGGAGGCACTGGTGTTTTTGCCCCCACAATGAGAGAGGGCATAATTCTCACCCTACTTATGCCAGGCAAATCGCCCAGTAAACTAGACTCCTATAGGCCCTTGTCGTTGATCAATAAAGACACAAAGATATATGCAAAGCTCCTGGCATCTCGGATACAACCCCTATTACCCCTGATTGCTTGCGCGATCAATCTGGTTTTATACACTGCCCATAACCTCTGCACCTTTTTTACTGTTTTACATTAACTAGATCCTAACTATAAGGCCTTTGCGGCTCTCTTGGATGCGACCAAGGCTTTTGATTTTCTAGAGTGGTCCTTCCATTTCACTATCCTGACTTGGTTAGGTTTCATCCCATTATTTATTATTCAAATAAAATTGCTATATACTCATCCAACTGCTAGGCTCCATCTTAACGGTGTAATATCAGCTCCGTTTGCAATTAAACGCGATACAAGACAGGGTTGTCCCCTTTATTGTTTGCTATAGCCATGGAGCCTCTGGCTGCGCGTCGTAGGCAGCACCATGTCGCTAGGGGGCTGGGGTTCTCCACCAGGGGGCTCATTATCTCATTGTATGCGAACGACATTACCCCATATGTCAACAACCCAGAGGAGAATCTAGAGACAGTGCTGCGCGAGCTGCTTCGTTTTGGTGGACTATCAGGTGTAGAAATAAATTGCACAAAGTAGGTCCTCTTCCCACTCACTAAGGATACTACTCATTTTCCATTAGAATTTCCTCTTGGCTGGGGGCAGGGCCCTGTCCGATATCTGGGCATTTGGCTCTCCACTGATCTACAGGAGCTGTGGGCAGCTAACTATGGGATAGCTACCGCCTGGCTGGAAAGCAAGGTACAAACTTGGGCGCGACTGCCACTCTCCATGGCTGGTAGAGTTGCCATTGCCAAGATGGTTGTTCTGCCCAAATTTTTATATATATTTGTTAATCTACCCTTTATTCTAATTAAAGCCTTTTTTGACACCTTGAGGTCCTTGATGACATCGCTGGTGTGGGCGGGCAAACAGGCATGTATCTCATGGGAGTTGTTGACTCTCCCGCTGACACATGGGGGCATGGGGGCTCCGGATCTCCAGCTGTACGCTTAGTGTGCTCAAGCCCAGTTCCTGTACTTCTGGATACTCCCGGTGCCATTCCAGCCACATGTTGCGGTGGTGATGGACAGAGTGGCTCCAGCTCTTCTCTCAGTGGTGGTTTATCATAAATACAGGAGACCAACTGCTGAGATAGATACTGTAGAATCACTGCGCTGGAGCTGGGAGGGCTTTAGGAAAAGGGCCAACCTCGATGATCTATACGCCCCATCCATGCAGCTGGCCTATCATCCACATATTCCTCCCTTGGGTGATAAAGGTGTGGTGGATCGGGCACACAGACTAGGTCTTCATACTTTCGCAGATTTGTTACCAAAGGGTAATATTGGATCCTTGCCGGTCGAGGCAGAGGGGGTAAGATCAAACTTTGCCGACCTTTTCCTACAACACAGCGTACAGGCTGCATGCAAACAGAACAACAAGACCTTTCCCAACTCTCTGCCCACACTGCTCATGCTTGAGCAAATACTAACATGCCCAACCCAGCGTAAGCTTATTACACACATATATAACGGTATGCAGACTACCCATCCAGTGGTCCTGCCCAAAGCACTAGCTGGTTGGAACGAAGACCTGAGTCCCCCAGTAGACATGGAACAATGGAAATACTGTTGTGGCCAGCTACGCATGATATCCCCAACTACAAATTACGGTTGCTTCATTTTAAATTCTTGCATAGATTTTATTGCACCCCTGTGCAGCTATTTCGGATGGGGCTTTATTTGGACTCCAACTGTTCGAAGTGTGGGGCTGCCCCGCGACCTTTTTAGACCTGGCTTGGACCTGCCCGGTCATAGCGACATACTTGGTTGCTGTTTTCGCCATAGTGGGAGACATTTTGGGCACGTTGGTCGAGCCCAATCCCCGGCTAGGCACACTGGGGTACGTTAAAGATGCTCCAGCCAATGTTCGCCGTCTGCTTGCTATGCTCCTCCTGATGGTAAAGCACAGAGTAGCTATACATTGGGGCACACCTGTAACTCCATCAGTTAAAAACTGGTTACAAGACATCACCTTTTGTCACAATCAACTGTCATTATTTTGGGAGCAAATGCCCACTGCCTCTGGACCAAACGACATCTGGGAGCCATTGCTGGCGTGATTCCGTAATAATGCTACAGAGGACGAGGCTGGACGCAGCTAACCCCACTAACACTATATCAGAGCAGAATGGCATGCATGTTCATCTCCAAATGGCTGGGGGTACGTTGCTTACATATACACATTGTAATATGCTGTACTGTGTAAATAGGTACTCAGTAATTGAATTGCTCTATAATTGCAGAAATGGTAAACTAACGTCAAGCACTGACTAGTTGTTTTAATGTGGTGTTGCTGTGAGGTATTGTCTATCTATTACGCCATTTTGATGCCGTACATTGATATGTATGTTTGTTATTATGGCAAATCAGTGTTGGATTTACCAATACATGCACCCAGAGAGCACCTTAGTGGTGCCCCCTGGAAACCTACCAACCTCTGGTGTCCTTGCTGACTGGTTTCTGTCAGCCTGCCACCCAAGACATTGCTGCAACCTCCAAAGGTGAAAGCCTTTGCTCACAGGAGACCCAGAAGAAAAGTTTGTCTGGGAAGAGAGTGTAACACCCCCTCCCACAGGATGACCTACTGATTAGCCTCCTTAGGCTGGCGAGCTTCAAAGAAGCTGCCACCTTTGGATTGTGAATCTGGCTCCCCTCACATGAGAGGAAGCCACCCCCTATCCAGAGCCCCTTTGGCATCTGGAGAGGGGAGAAAATTAGCTAGTCAGGTAGGTGTGCCACCTCCAGGCTAGTACCACTCCTAAGGTCAGCTACTGTGAGGTGGATACGATTTTTCAGAGGTAGACATGTTTGTGATGGCATACTTAGTAATTCGGGGACAGGATTATGCCCAATTCCCACAGGAAGTGGTCATATAGGGGTTGTAGTTACCCCAAGGTCAGTAGCCATTTAGCTACTACCCTACACTTCCCTAACGCCCCTAAATTAGAGGAGCACCTAGCACCAGAGAAGCAGATCCTGATGACCCAAGAAGAGAGGACACTGAAGAGAAGCAGAAGCAGAGAGGAGAGATGAAGCAGCTGACCTGGTACCAACCCTGCCAGCTTGTTTGGCACAGTTTTCGACGAGGGATTCAAAGTGAACTCGTCCTGCAGCTGTTGACTCTAGAAATGTGAGAGGACTGCCTTTCTTCGAAAAAGACTAAAGACCTCCCAAGAACAGTGGACCTGTTCTGAAGAAACTCCAAAACAGAAGAGTCTGAGGCATTCGGTATCGCCAAAACCCAACACATGTCGCCTCTTCGAGTTGAAGGGGGCCACCTATGTCACTAAGATCCCCCAGCTCTCGAGTCCATCGTGGTTGCACCCCTGCTGGATTCCCCGTCGTCGCCTGCAGCCTCTGCACACTGACTCCCCTTTATTGTGACTGCTCCAGTTAAGAAAAACCCGACGTCTAAGGACACTTCAATACCGGTTTGCAGACCTTGTTCTTCCATTCCATAGGATAACATTGCAGAATTCAGAAATTGCACTGTGTTCACTTTTTTAAGTAAAAAGAGTTTATATTTTAAAAAAATACGCACCTGAACGATTTTTCTCTGATGTCTAAACATATATAAAAGTACTTGGTATTTTTATAAATAGGTGTGGATCTCTTTCTTGAGTCATAGGGGAACCTCTCAGATTCTTGATACATCACATAAAGAGCCAGCTTTCTACAATGGTGGTGCATCTGTGGGATAAAAGACGTGACTTTTGCTACACCACTTGGTTGATAAGTGATTCTACTAAAGAATCTGAACTTGTCTTTAGGTAAAAACTTTTTTTCCAATTTTCAATTCTTCTAAATTGTTTAAAATAGCTGTTAGGGCCTCGGCCAAGTTCCCCAGTAAAACTGTTTAGAATTTATTTTAAGTATTTTGAATAAGTTAGGCCTTATAGAGAGAGAACTTAGCATTTGTTGTCACTTTTAAGAGGTCCCAACTAAATTAAAACAATGGCTTTTGTAGCAGGTTCTGCCCAGGAGCTCAATCTGGAGCCCTACAAGAACCTTAAGTTGGACATACTTGAGACGCTCTGCAAGGCCGCCTTGAATCTTTACCATGAGGCCTGGACCCACAAAAGCACATCTGCAAAAGTTGCTTACAGAAAATGCTGGGATCATGGCTGAGGAAGAAACACCCATTGGAGAAGGGGAGGTAGATGCTGAAGTGCATAAGTAGATGATGATTCCAGCAGCAATCAAACAGAAAGCAATACCACTGGGGGCACTCCTAGTAGTGCCTCAGAACAGATAGCTACTGAGGATGCATATCTTCAGAAACTAGCCAGAATAGTACCACTAGAGGCTAAACTCTTGGCTATAGAAAAGGAGAGGATTGAGATAGGCCCAGCACCTATCTCTGGTGGAAGCAAAATTAGAACTAAGGAAGAAGATTTTGACCCTAAAATCCCCAAAGGGATTGGTCCCAAAATACTCAAAGTGACGATATCACCAAATGGTTTACAGCCTCTGAGAGGGTCTGTAAAATGAGACAGCTGAACAAGATGTATTGGGGCTCTCTTCTTTGGGAGCTGTTTTCAGGAAAGTGTAGGAATGGGTTCTTGACAATGTATGAGATAGATTCACAGTCCTATGACCTCATGAAGGATATCCTGATTGAGGGCTTTGGACACACCAGTAATTCACAGAATCAGGTCCAGGGAGACTCAGAAAACACAGGGTTTACTTTGCAGACTTTTCAGTGAAAACACTAGGTGGTTGGTTAAAAGGTAGCAATGTGCATGATTATGATGGGCTTTATCATTTAATTATGAAAGAGCATCTGTTCAGTAATTGTGTTCATGAGACGTTGCATCAATACCTAGTGGAACTGGGGCCAGTCTCTCACCAAGATTTGGGGAGGAAGGCTGATCATTGGGTAAAAACAAGACTGTCCAAAACTAGGCATGTTGGGGGTGACCAAAAGAAAGAGGACAAAAAGCAAAAAGCAACCCCCCACAAGAGAAATAGGTGGACCACTCCGAAGACAAAGATAAAAGTAAGGCTTCCTCTGTGGGGCCCCCAAAAAAGCTGTTCAGGAGGGTGGGGCTGAGACGCCTCACAAAACAAAACAAAACAAGGCTTGGTGCCTTAACTATAAACAGACAGGTCACCCAGCCAAGGACCCTTCCCATCCTAAAAAACAAACCCACTAGTGTACCTCCATGGGTTACCAGCGTAGCCTTTGAGGGTGAGTCTGTTGGAATGAAAATGTTTCCGTTACCTTTCATGCGCATTATTCTATGTAAGTTAGCATTCGCGGGACCATTTTATGTTTGGCCGCCATTTTGAACCATGATCGAAGCTAATGTCTGTCTCTCTGAAAAACGGTTTCTGGTGAGTTTAATTTCTCCAAGGCCTTGCTTTCCTAATAAATACACTGTTCTTATTAGCACATATTTTTCCCACTATATAGAGGCCTTTTCCCACTAGTCTAGTGGCAAGCACAGACAGAGTGACCTTGGGTAGGAGATAGGGTGTGCCTGGCCTCCAAGTCGAAACCTATCCTACTATACTTCTTTGTTTAGCTGCATCTGCCTGGAAAATTCCATCATGGGCGTGCCTTCATTGGTTCTGAATTGTACATAATGTATCTCCATGTTTGCTGAAGTCAGTCCCTCTGCAGCACTCCTAAGAGACTGGGCAGACCGGGCTCGGCTCGAGTGTATCTGAATAAACATACATTGGTTTGTATTCTCTACTGTCTGACGACTCTTCATTTGGTAAGGAAGGCTGAGAGGTGGTCGTGAGTGACCCGGGTGACCCTAAGCGGGCAACTTCCTTCAAGTCCTCAGATGAGGAAGTCCTTCCAACTTTCAACTAAAAAGTGGGACTAAAAGGTGATTTTGAGATTCCAGAGGGGAGCAGACACTTCCACCTCCCACTGGTGAATGGGATTCCAACCACTGCCCTGAGATATGCCTATGCCAGTCACACTGTTGTGCATGAGAGGTTGATACTTTCAAACCACTATATCCCAGATAAAAATAAAATAGTAAGGGCTAGCACAGGAGAGGTTACTGTTAGGCCAGTGGCTTTAATACCCATAAATATAGCTGGGTCCCTTAGTTGGAGAAAGGTGGTAGTTAGTTCAGACCTTCCCCTTGAGTGTTACTTTGTATAAGACCAGCCAGAGGTTGGTCTGAACCACAAAGAGGTACTGGTCCAGTGCCAGTCCTCACCCAAGGATTCTGGGGGGGGCTGAACCTACAGCTAGTGCAAGTACAAAAGAAAAGGAAACAAGAGAAAGTGTAGGATTGGTGGCCAACTTTTACCTAAGGTTCTAGTGAGCCAAGGAGATTCTACACCAGTAGGGGAGAACCCTAACGTTGGCACTGGGCCAGCCCCACCTGACTCACAAGTAGTCCTGACTAGTCAGGCAAATGTTAAGCCAGAGTTGGTGGCTCCCCAGCAGCAAACTGAAGAGAGAGTGGAAGGAGTGTGTTTGCCACAGGATGGTGTAACCCCACACTCTAAAACAGCAGGCAGGAAACCAGAACTCAGAGACATCTGTGAGTTAGCACCTTCAACTGTCAGTGAAGAGCTTAAGGTGTTGTTCTGGGCACTGACAGCTGTCAGTGGCCTCTGCTGTGTGTTAGCCTTTATGGCTGCACTATTCTTGGCATGGTGGTCAGACCCTATGTCAAATAGCAAGTTAGGTCCCCTGACCTTGTTGGCCATGGTGGGGTTAATCAAGTTGTGAGTAACCTCTTTGGGTAAGTTGGGGGCTGCCCTGGTTAGCAGAGGTAGACACCTCTGATCCCAAAACCAAGAGAATGTGCGAGGACACTAAAGAAGTAGACAAAGGACATTTTAAATTGGGTCCTAAAACTGCTGATGTAGGTCAACTTCCCAGAGGGAATTACCTATACAGGAGGATGTACAGCAGAGTAGAACCTGCAACAAACCAGCCTGTTTCCTTACTCTTCCTCGCCTGACAGACTAGGAAGATTCTCCCAGGTTTGGCGGAGTCTCATGGCTTGTGGGATGGGGTGGGTTCGGGGGGTGGGGTGGTGCTTGTATAGGAAACTGGGTTTTGGTTGCAGTACCACTCCAATGCCTAGGGACACCTCTGCACCAGTCACCCCTGGGCCTTGAAGAAGAGAACCAATGGTGTCCAACCGTCCCCGAGCATTGCAAGGTTTGAGCCCACTGGCTGGCTTCCTAGCCAGGGCCTGCCATTTTTTTTTAAAGTGACTGATACCCATCGAAACGCATTAGGCTCCCGATGCTGATCTACACCTTCCACCTGGCCGCCCTCGTGCCGCTGGTGGTGTACTGCTGGTGATGCCTTGGACCTTGCCCACCACTCACCTTAACTACTGGAAATTGGTCCTGTAAGTCGATATACTGTACCCGTTTGCAGAGCTTGTTCTACCTTCCATATGATAACATTGTAGAACTCAGAAATTGCACTGTGCTCACTGTTTAAAGTGAAAAGAATTTATATTTAAAAACATACTTACCTGAACGTTTGTCTCTGATGGCTAAACATATATAAAGGTACTTGCTATTTTTATAAATTGGTGTGGATCTCTTTCTTGAGTCGTGATGTCATTTATTAACCGCTGTGTGTATTTGCAAATGTCTTGCACTCATCTGTGTTAAGCCTTAGGCTGCTCGACCACACGACCCAGTGATAGAGCCCTTTGGGACTGCATAGCAAGCCCACTCATAAGAGAATCCCTGGGCTCTTCACAAGTTACATCAGATTCTTGATATATCACATAAAGAGCGAGCTACCTACATACACCATTGTCATGTAGTGTCACAGTACCCAGAAATACCATCAGTGCATGTTTAATATCAATAGTTACTCTTCTTTGGAAAGTCAACAGTAAGTTTTCTGCTCAATGGTTCGAAAGTGACAGAACTCTTGAGCTTGGTAATTATTGCCAATGTCAAAGCACTAGAGTGTACCAATTGTCAAGAGCATGACACTACAATAAAGCATGCTCATTGTCTATAGTGGCTTTGGACTAGAGTGTACTTCTTGATTAGAGAGAAGCACAGCACTACAGCAGGCTGATCATTTAGAGAATGATACAACACTAAAGTGACTCAGCGCGAGGATGTGTCTACAAACACTGCACTAGTATTTCTTAAAATACACAAAGCGCTACTGCACTATGATAGGTTACATTTCTAGATGATGCACTGACATGCACTAATAGTCTTCAGTGATACCGTCCTACATGTGCTCATCAGCATAAAGGTTGGGGAGGGGAGCTGAAAAGGGCTAAGCAAATCAATGAACAAATCATTAATGCTCTATCCAATTTGGCTTGGGAGACCAGATATAGGAACTGGGAAACTAAACCTTTGTCTTTTCATTGGTAAGGCTGACAAAAAACGAACAGGTGAAACAATGTACAGGGAGATAAAGGAATCAGGTTGGGAGAATGTATACGGTCCCAGAGGCAACAGAAAGACTGCTCAACCTCCCTGCCATCACACAAAGTTAGACTCCATTTCACTGGCTACTGAGAGGTAGCAGAGAGTTTACTCTTGAAATAAGGCATAGCTCCATCAGAAGATACAGGGAGATATCTGCAGGGATACACTATCCAGTGACGCCAACTCCCACATCCCCTTTTTGACTGCCCATCTGCTCTGGATATTCAAAGGTCTATTATCAGTTAGAACTCCATGGGACTTGACGCTGTCTCAACTGTTGGCTTTCCCCACTTGCATGGCGCAGCACGAACTGGAGACCAGTCTGCTGCTGTAACTCAGTTCGATGTGGTGCACCGCTCTTACCTGTAAAGCTTTGGAATAGCATGTGCAGCTGTCTTGCGCACATAAGGAGACATGTCTGAAGCAGCCTCCTTTATGGCCAGCATCATTATGGGCACGATGATGGGCACACGGATGCTGGATAGCACACGCAAGGCACTGGCCCGGATCAGCTGGTTTGGATCCTGTGGAAGAAGGAAAGAGAGATCAATTCCATTGCCTCTGCCATATAGGGATGCTTCAGTTCAGATGGGGACTCTAGAAGAGTATTGACAGAGGAGGGTGGAAACATAAAACTGCCTGACACCAGAATTAGAATTATTATTAGTTTTCTGCTCATTTCAAATGTAAGCATGCATGCAATGTTCTTTTTTTACCTAATTCACTGTAACTTCTAGGGCATTACATGTATGCAGGCCCAGAGTAATGTAGGTCCAGCCCTATGACATATTTTCAGAATAGCCATTAATTATGTAAATGATTTCTATTTAGACATAGGGAATGTATGTTTATCCTAAGTGAATATTCTGAAAATCTGAGATTCATCTGGCCTTGTACACTCGTACATTGTACACTCCCGAGCAAGAGAATAAATGCAAGCATTTTTGGATATACTAGGATGGCTACAAAACCTTACAAATGTATCACTTGCATAACCTCAGTAAAAGTTATGTTCTGGAAGCTGGCTTTCACAGTTACTATTTCTCACTTTTCCTATCTCAAAATTAAAGGGGAACACACCCGGGCTACTTACTGTCATGAAGGAACAACATTGTTACTAACAGGTTATCTGAGTTTTCTGTTGGTTTTTGATGAAACATATGTTCCACTACTAACTGCTCAAATAGTCCCTAATTGGCTGAATGTTGTGCCTAAGAGGATGGAACACATATTTTCTTTTCTCTTTCCCATGATCACATACGTCTGTCTCCTTGATCATGGGGTAGTAGCTAATCAGTGGATGAACACCGCGTTGCTTTAGTTAGGCGGTAAAAAGCACTCAGGTTCTCATTGCAGGGCCTCGAACTTTGACCTCTATACTTAGGGACCTACCTAGTTCGATCTAAGGTTAAGAATCACAACATCTGGATTTAGAAAGACCTTGGCCATAGCAAATTCTTGCCACCTTCTGTTTAAGGCCTTGAGAATTCTTGTCCTGATCCCTGAATCTGTGAATCTATTAGTTAGAACCCTATTATTATCGTACATGCTTCAATCTAATCTTGTAAGTACTTTGATCTGGTGATAACCAAGAATTTTCTGAATTGTTTGCAACAGATCCAAAATTGGGCAGTACATTTGGATACAAAAGTGCTTAGAGATCACATATTCCTCTGTTCCTCTGCTGCATCGACTGCCCGTTGGCAGATGAAATTAGCTATTACACTGCCATAAGGCACTGTATGACACAGGCCCGCCATAACTGAACACTCTGTGACATGAACCATATATTTTCTTTAAGCATGCTGTTCTAAGTACCTTTGTTCTATAAATTTAATATGGAAAACTCTCTGTATTCTGATATCTACACCGCTGAGTCACTGGCACCAAAAAGTAGTGTCTGGAATGGGGTGAAATAAGTTTGACGCGTGGGAGTAGTTTTGGACCCCGGAAGGGCAGCCTGCCATTTGTCCACAATCCCAGTACCACGGGGAAGGATTTCAGCTGGGTGTCCTCATTTGCCATCGCCCCGTTTTTTTGACTATTCTATCCACCGCCCCTTGCAGATTGAGATCACCTCCCACAATCAGAGAGCATCGGGAATCCCGGCTATCTCTTTTTTTCACAACCCTGCTCCCTGAAGACCCAACAGAAAGTACAATGATGCCAAACTTAGCTCCTCGTCTTTCCATGTACCCCTCACTGCCGTCCAGCATCCCAGTGGGTCTGATCACGTCTTTGTCACCTGAAATGGCAACCATCTACGGACTAAAATACCTCCCCCACCCCTCGAAAGCCTGCGTGCACCAGTGTATTGTACTTGCTGCTACCCAACACACAATTGTTGCCTATCAAATAGGTTACCTGTAGCAAAGTTAAGTCAGGGGAGTGATGCACCCGGTATATAAAGAAAATCCTGCAGGACCGAGCTGGCAAAATGTCCTTTGCGCCAGACCAGGCGCTCAAGTCACTAGTACTTCATGAATGTATGCCCTAAAGCCCACGTGGCAGCCTGGCACATGTTAGGGACCAACACTCTGATTGCGACCGCAGTGGTAACAGCCTTAGCTCTGGTGGAATGTGCTTTAAGAACATCCAGAGACTGCTTCTTGACCACTATCCAACCACAACACGGTCCACTTCTGCGCAACCTTCCCTTTCTTTACTATGGAAATCCCCACAAAACGTTGAGTCCACAGGACTGTCCTTTGTACAATCAATATAAAACCTAAAAGCCCTTTTGTGTTTCAGCCAATGGAGCCTTTCCTTTTCAGGAGCTGGAAGACAGCTCATCACAAAAGGGAGTCATTGCTTTTAGCAAGAATGCCACCGAGTCCTCAGCACCAACTTGTCTGGAAAAAAGGTGAAATATGGTAGGTGCACGGAAAATGGCTGGAGTTCCCTCATGTAGCAAGCTGATGTAATCCCTAGTCAGGAGATGGAGTGAACAACTTTTCATCTCCGAAGTGCATGCATAAGAAATATCAAAGCAAAGTTTGGGTCCTACTGTAGTATCACAAACGGCTTAGGAGAGAACATGTGCCAAACCTTTGATAACTCTTCACAACAGGTGATTAAAACAGGTATGATTTGGCCGATAAAAGTAGAAAGGCCGCGAGGTCTGACATGACAAATAAGCTTTAATAAGGCCAACTGCAAAGCCTTGCAGGGCCAAAGATAAAGCAAACGAAAGGATGTATGACAGTTTTGCTTGTAAGGGATCAGTCTTACCAGCCACATCAGATCACAAATTTGTCCCAGTGCCTGGCGTAGATAGATTTCGAGGACGGGCGTCTGGCAGCAAGGATGACATCCACTACTTCAGCAAGCAGATCAAGCGCAGTAAGTTGCTGCCTATCACTCCCCACCCATGTACGTGTAGTTTGCACAGATTGAGGTGGGAGACACTGCCTAGTTGTTGTGACAGAAGATCGTTTGAAGTGGTTGCCTAATTGAGACAGATGCTCATGCCCAGAAGTGCCAGGTACCACGCTCTCCAGACCCAGTCCAGGGTGACTAGGATGACATTGGTCCGGTCATTCTTAGTCTTTTTTAGAACCAGGGCCAGGAGAGGCAAGGGCACACATGAGTAAAGTGTTCCATTCCAGCTAAAATGCATCTCCCACCCATGTTTTTGCAAGAACTCCAACTCATAAAACGTTCAATATAGCGAATTCCTGATAGAGCCAAAAGTATTTATCTTGAGTTCTACCCACTATTGGAACATTCCCTAGGGCCACCGCAGGATTTAGACTCAACTAGTGACTTGCCAGATACTGTCTGTTCTGCTCATTCACTTCGGCATTCAAGGGCTGTACCGCAGGTTTCAATTCCACATGGTGGTGGTGCCATTTGTAAGTACCTGTGTCAGCGTCAACTGAAGGATGGCAGGAAGGACTTCAGAGACACACGAATGGCCTACACCCCCAACAGACTGGTATGGAGCCAGGCTTCTGACGGAGATCATTGCCTGATCTACACCTCTTCGGATGAGCTGTCCAGCATGGGTGAATCCATCACCACCATTGGATCTGGGTGGGGAAAGGAGATGGGCCTGCAACTGGACCCTTTAGGGTCAAACAGCTACCACTGCAGATTGTAACCCATCCCCTCCAAGATCTGGGTGATATCTGCCAGATTTCCATGATCCTGGGCCCACTGGAACTTCAAATTCCATCGTGCAGTATGTTTGTGCCACCTGGTGTATCTTACGAAGATGATGCAGGAGGCAAGGAGGCCTAAAAGCTGCTCTCATTGTGATCCAGAACTGAGGCTTAAACATCTGGATCACAGACTTAACGTCCTGTACTCCTTTCTGGCAGAGGGACTGCACTGTGTCCAAGACAGCTCTTCTGAATAGAAGTCTGTAATAAAGAGTCATGCGCAACTTTGGCTCGTTGATAGTAAACCTCTATGAAGGTGAGAACTAAGTGATCGCCGCCATCTCTTTTGTGACCACCCGAGGGAAATTGGGGAAGCCTAAGGTAAGTACTGCAAATTGAAAATGCTTCTTAACTACCAACTACCTTAAACCACAAATATTGTCTGAGGGACTGCAGGTCAGGTGTGTGAAAATATGCATCCTGCAGGACACCATCCGGTTGCCCAGGTCCAGAGCAGACTGGATCGGGGCCAACTTAAGCATTTTGAATTTCGCCTTCTACAGTAAGGTATTCAAAGTTTAAAGGTACATAATAGGTCTGAGATGTCCTTCTTCAGAACCGTGAAATAGCAAGAGTAACAACTTTCTGCTGTTTCTGAGTTGGTACCCTCTCAACAGCACCCTTGGAAAGCGATGCCCGCACCTCTTACAGGATGGACAGGTATTCATCTGAAGTTTGTTATGATGTAGGGGTGCAGAAGGATGATATTTGGCAGTGGAAAAGGCAGGGCATATCCATGTTGAACAAGTTTTCAGACCCATTTGTTGTATGTGATGGAGCACCACTCTGGGGAAAAAACAGTGGATCCTGCCCCCCACTGGAGGGGTGTGTGCCACTCATAATAAACGAAAGTGGTTTGGTGACTGCTGGAATGGGAGAACTGACTTTAATGCTGACCTGTGTACCATCTACCAGAACCATGCCCACAACCACGAAAGGACTGGGGGGGGTCAATGAACTTGTTGCGGAGACCATCTCTGCCTATACACCAGCCCTCTGGAATAGCTTCTGAACTTTTTGAACTGGTGGGGAGACTGTTTTGCAGGGTTCAACAGACCCAAAGAACGTGGTGCACCTCTGATGCAGAGTCCAACTTCTCACCGAAAAGGTGTGACCTATCAAAAACCATATCTGTGAGGGAGGCTTCTACATCACAGGAAAATCCTGTGGAAAGCATCCATGTGTGTCGAAGTACAAAACATGTGCCCACTACTTCAATTGACTCAATTGAGGAATCAGCTTCGTGGCCGGAGACCTCGAAGATGAATGACTGACATTGTGATGCCCCTGTGCCTTCTCTTTAGGGTCAGAGTGCTCTTTTATGTTTGTGCTTGGAGTACAATTTTGACTTACCAGGATTTGGAGCATGAAGTTAACTGCCTATGCAGGAACGCATGAATTTTGGTCTGATGTATTGCCTGTTTTTATGACTAGAAAATATTTTTCTTGCAGGTTCTCCCATTGTTGTGTATATCTGTGTAGTTTTTGCGGACAATAGCTGTCCTTGTTGTTTTTTTTTTTTTTTTTTGAAAAACCTTTATTGACATTTCAATCAATAACAAGTATGGGCCTACAACCCCCCGGGGCCGGCCGCTAGACAATCATAACAATAAAAATCAAATGTGAACACAGGCGGCACCTCGGAGAGCAGAGTCTTCATGCTAGTATAGTCCAGCCAGCGAGCAGCCCAGGTAGGACACCAGGAGAAAAAGAGTTTTTCATTTTATAATGGAACGAAACAGTAGGATCAGGTGCCAGACAATTTCCCAACAGCGATAAGAGGCAGGCAGAATAATAGACGTAATCAATAAACAGCAATCTATGGGATCAATGGCGCAGACACAGGAAATTCAGGATGGGGAAGAATATCATAAACAGTTGCGCCTGCAAGCCCCCGCCCTAACGCCCAGAGAACAGCCCGGAAACTGTGGCACACATGAGAAGGCAACGATTCACAACCAAGGAGGTGTACCACGCTGATCCCAGAAAAGAAAAAACCAAGAAGAAGCGGAGAAGAAAAAGGAGGCCATAGAAAAAGAGATGAAAGACTAAAGAATCCCCTCCCCCAAACCCCCACCCTGCACCTCTGCAAATGAGTACGGCCCCCCCCCCCCAGCAGTGTGCCTGTCGCCCTGGAACTAGACCCGAAATATAGAAGAGACAGGGAAAAAGGAGTAAGAAAAGAACCCCACCAGACGGGGGGGTAGAGAAAGTATAATAAACTGGAGGAGGGCCTTCAAAACATACCCCCGGCTTCTCCCTCCCGCACGGTGAGGTCTCCCCACAGCAAACAATAAGCAGCACCAAAGCGACCATATCAAAGAGAGATGGGGAGCATATATGCACCTAATATGCTAACAGCTATGCCATGAGAGTACGCAACCCCGGAGTCCGCCCGTCTACTGGATGACCACCCCTGAAGGATCAGCCTTATCCTTGACCTCTCTTTGCAATTCTGCACATGCCTACCCCTCGACCCAGCGCCATGTCCAATGTTCCCAGGTATAGAAGTGTCCAGAAACGACCGGGAAGCGACACACACAGATGGGGTGGAAGTCTCTGAGTTCCAACACAGTCCGCATCATGGAGGGACGTCTTTCCCAGTGCTGCCCCAGGATCTGCACTGCACACAAGGTCCAGGAAGGCGGAATCAGTCAAAGCAGACAACTGTTGCTGGAATTGTCCCTGGGTCGCCGGGGGCCGTGCACGGGACGAGGCCACCACCTCCCACTCAGGTCCAATACCTCCGGAACAGATCAAACCCTCAGCCAGCCGATCACACGGTAGCATACTGTCCGGAGTGTCCAGGTGTGCACTAATCGCAGGGGTGGCCGCGACATTGTCCTCCTGTGTGCAGTGTGGGAAGTCCTCGTGTACCTGAGGACAGGCAGGCCGCCACTGTCCCAACACTGATGCCACACCATCGAGCTTACTCCCCAAGACCCCGACGCCACGAACTAAGGAGAAATGAAGGGCACCAAGGGCCTCTAGGAGGTCGCCGTACCCCAGCACAGCTCTCCGCGAGCGCTCCGCCACACTCCCAAAAGTCCCACACTCCCATTCCCGCTGCGGCCCAGCGGACAGGATGGTAGGCTGCATCGCAACAAGATGGCCGCCGGGGAGGCCCGACCCGTGTTGGGGCCGGGACCCAGGGACAAGCGCCTCGAAGTCCACGGCGCTGGAGACCGGGTTCCGGGGGCAGGCAAAAATTTTCCGTTGCGTGGTCACGGGCAACAGTCGTCCCCGCCACGGACCAGCTACCGCGAAAATCCGGGAGCAGCCCGCAAGGATCAGGGCGAGCTACGGGCGGCGTCCGGGCAGCTCACCGTCAAAGGCAGGGGCAATCACCGGAGAATCTGAGAATTGCACCCCCGGGCATGCCCTCGGTCCGCTACGCTTAGCAGTGGGAGCGACCACGGCGAAATGCAGGCCGAGGTTAGCACCGCTCCGGTGGACCGACTCCACCCAGTCGCCGCAGGCCGCTGTTATTGAACTGCCACCCGGCCAAGGCGTCCACTCGAGGTCCAGGCTCCAGGGCTGCACGGGCCGCAAAGTTCAAATGCACATTTCTCCGGCGGTACCGCAGCCAGAAACCTCGGAGTCACACGGTCGGGTGCCACTCTCGTTCACAAACACGATCGCATAGCGCAGACTGAGGATCTCTTGCAGGATATCCGTGCGGGATGCGGAGGTTCACGGAGCCGGGAGTCTACGCTGCCGTCCCGGTCGCCATTTTGGCTCCTCCCCGTCCTTGTTGGTTTTTAATGTGTTTCTCGCTTTTTATATTTCAATAAAATACCAAGTATTGATTGAGCACTTGACCTTTGATAGTGTTGATGTTATGTTCTGGTGATGTAACTAAAATTCGGAGTGTATGTGGTTTGGCTCTGCTTTTAAAGTATACCAAAGGGGAACTCTTTTTTTACCCTGGTCTATTTGGTGCCCTACCCCTTTGGGACTAAGGGGTCCTCTCTGTTTTTGTACCGAACGCCATAAGGAGCAGGACTGACTCCCCGCCTGCGACTATGGAGTGGTACCTATGTGAAGGATGCTTTATCTTCTTGTGTTTCCAGACATACAGCTTCGTCTCCCGGTCTGGTGACATGCGCCTTGTGGGGCATGATTGTACATTTAAGGCACAACTTTGAGCACTAGCCAAAGCACAGACACTAGAAACACACCTTGTGAGGGACAATAGGCGGTTTTCTATAATCAAAGAAAGGTTTGAAACCTGTTGTGTTGGGTGGGGACATAACTCCTTAGCACACTGAAATTAAATTTGAAAGTAGTCGGATGACCGTTAAGATTGGGAGCAGAGCTTCGGAAAGCAAAGAAAGAAAGGAACTGACGTCAACTTGCAGAAGTGGCTCTTAGATGTGCAGAGCTGCACAGTGCCACCCAGCGGCAGAAGGGAGCACTGCTGTAGAAAGTTTTATGGATCCAGAATGGCTTCTATGGAGTATTCTGAGGAGAAGAATCTGCGATTCGAAGTATCAATCAGAAAATAATTTCCATCATCAGACACTGACAGAGAACAAGACAGAGAAATACATAAAAGGAGGAAGTGAAAGGTGGAAAAACAGTGAGACAGAGTGAAAACAGGATCGGAAAAAGAATGTGCAAGAGTGAGATAAAAGAAACAGGGAGTGTAGACTGTTTGGATGAAGGAGGCATGGGGAGGAATCAAGATTAGGCAGCTGTTGGTTTTCAGCAGTCCCAACATTTGCCACAGCAGGCTCCAAAGAAAAACAGCATTTATTCTTATTACAAATTAAGCACTGCTAGAATGCGAGAAGCTGAAATCTACCACTAAAAGCCCTTAGACAGATTGAGAAATTGTAGATGCTCGATAAAATTTGAAAACATTTCTCTTTGCAAAACAACCTTCGTCTTCGGTCATTCTGAGAGGGAAGTATACTTGCCAGTGGGTTTTCAGTCAGGACTATAGGGCTAGATGAAGTGTATGAGTGTCTTTCAAATTAATAATAAAATAATTTAGTAATTTAACAAAGCATAATAAAACATGGAAACGGGTTTTACATGCTATTCTGTGGTTACTAATAGGCGAGAAACCATCAGAACATTACAGCAGTGGTAAATTACTTGTTTTTTAGTAAACTACCAGCTACTGTGCCCAAACTCCAGACGCATCACAATTACTCTGCCATAAAACATGCCCAAAATGTATTGAGACCACAATCTGCATGACATCTCAGCAGAGTAAGAGTGGCAAAAATCAGCAGAAATCGTCCAGGTATTTTAGAGTAATTCATTCATTAGCAACCATGGGAAGTTTACATTGGTGGGCAAAGAAAGGTTTCACAGTTGAGCTATGAACAGCTAGTGGTTTTCTGAGGAGTAAAGCCACTTTAATATGTAAACCCTAGGTTTGGAGCCTTTCTTGTGAAGAATGGCATCAGATCATGTTACTTCAGGAACCTCGATTAAGGGTAATCCCTTTGAAATGGGGTCACAGTGTGAATGATTGTGTGATTTGTAAGTCACAGTTCTCATGAGCAGTGCTCCTACATGTTACAAATTAAAAGTGTCACTCTGGGAACCTGAGGATATCTAGGTAATGATACAAGCCTTTACATTCAGAAGTATGACCAGCTTTTGGCTAAAAAAGGAAAAAGGGCAACAATTTACTTGGAGAAGATTAAGGCAGAGTGGATTCCACCCCCGTGCAAATGCCCTTAACGAGTGTAAACCTGAACTGATACATCCTCCTCTTATGTAGAGGAAGGGACAGACCTGCTCAGAATGTAAAGCCTTCCAGGAGCTTTTAATAATGAGATCAATGTAGTAAATGCAATCATACTCGCCAATAATATGGAGAATTCTTTAAAATACAATTATTACGCCAACAGACATACAACTAAATCATAGCGACCAAGGCACTGGCGTGTACCATGTCTGATTGTTTTCAAGCAAACAATCCTTCTAGTTGGAGCCCTAAAGAGGGACCCTCACACTGCCCCAAGGCATGACTTTTTAAGTATCTCCGAATTCTCAGAAAAAAGAATATTGTGAAATCACTCCAGAGGTAGAAGACTTCTACATCTAATATCCTAAAGTCAAAGGTTTGCCCGTGAGTTCTGAGTTGCAAACTTCATATTACACAGTGATGCTTTCATCTTTTTAAGTAACTTCTGACCTTTAGGCCACGTTGGAAGGTAGAAATGGAGAGCAGAGCCAGGTCCTGCTGTTCCTCTGCATATCGGACTAGGTAGACATACACAAGCTTCTTCACCTGCAGGAAAAATGGGAAATTGATCATAGAACCATCGTTTCATTACTTTAATTGGCTGCCTGCAAGAGTCCTACCTGACCGGCATTGGATATTAAAAAATAGAATTGCAGAATACTTAAGACCACTCATCCAGGATTGCCAGTAATTATTTAGTGCTCAATGTGGCTGAGTTGCCAGATATACCGATCCTTTATGTATGTGTAAATTTATGAAAAGCTTTAACTTGCATGTTTGAAGCTTTTTGCAGCAGAATCAAAATACAATTTTATGTCATACAACTTGAAATACATACGGTAAACTAAAGCACACATGTGGCAATGGGTGCAACATCACACAGGCTATGGTAAGCAGAAATAAAAACGCAAACATTTAATCTATGAATATTAAGAAGGTGAGGCAGTACTTTGGTCAGGTCTTCAGGTTGTAAGGGTCTGCTACTTGGTTTGCTTTTCTAGGTATTATCAATCGCAGAGCACCACTGAGCCAACCCTCAGTTTGTCCAGACAAATCATTTTTTTTAAAGACTAGTAATAATCAGCCGTCATTCAAATAATGGGTGCTCATAGGTTGGCACTTGCCCCATGCCTCTTCTGAACCATAAACGCCTCTTGCCAACCAGGAGTCATACAGTGGCACAGTACCATGCTCTAATTACAACGAATAACACTTGTGTTAGTGCAGTTCTCCAAAAGATGTGATATGGTGGATTGATTGGGAAGTACTGAACGTTGAGACCGGTGTTCATGTCCTGGAAGTTTCCTTTAATTAAATTGTGTTAGACATGACTTGGTCTATCTGTGCTTTACCATACCAAGGCCCATTCCCCAACAATGGAAGTCATTAGAAACATGGACGTCCCACTATTAAGTGCAACCTTAATTGAATATTTAAATATATCAGGCAAACACGATTCAAGAAGACAGACAAGCGTCCACCTTGCAAACCTGGCTTTCTGGAAAGCCTTCAAGGAAGGTGTGTGAGTAGGACCCCAAATAGTGTAAAATTCATGTAAGCTAAGCCACCTTTAGTACATCCCACCTGGGAGTTCACTCCCGACACAGACTGGAAGAAGCCAGCGTCAACATGTGAACTTCAAAATTAGCTAATGGAGAGTCCTTCTCATCAGCCATTCTAGTTCTTCTCCTCAATCTCTAAGTGGGCTCAGACACTGCGCGTCACTATGCACCACTTAACAGAACAGAATCTATTATGGGTGCATCGGATGGCTTCCTCACATGAATTGGGTCTTTTTTTAGAAACCACACACAAGAGGTTAAAGAAGGACCCTCTTCTCTGCCTGCAGGCTCCCAGTCTCAACACCCATTCCACGACACATGTGCCCTTTGACACTTACCCTCCAGCATCAAGACCTGGCCACTGCGAGGCCTGCAACATCCAAAATGATAGGTTCTCAGACCATGTTCAACGAGTAACTTGTGTTTGCAACACCCTGCACTGCAGAATGGGCTGAGCGGCTTGCAACTTGAATGGCTCGAAAACTGGAGCCGCTGCTTTATCTACGGATCCTTTCAAAAATCTTGAGCAACTCCGCTGCCTCACTTTTTCTGCAACCACATCACCGCCTTCTCACATGCCCTTCCGTGTGTCAAAAAGGTAAAGCTTCCTTGGAAAATGTCCAAAGGGGCATTGTAGTAAAAAAAAGCTAATTTAATTTATTGACTGAGCTGCACAGTGGTGATCCATCTCTAAGATGGACTGTGTTAGAGCCCTGTAAGCTGACATCTCAGAATACAAACCGGACAGACTCACAAAAATAAAATACATGGCAGCTTGGCTGGTACTAGGCCTTACTAAAGCCCACATCAGCCCCGCCCTGCACAACCTTTCCACTGATAACTGGAGTCTGTCAGTCTCCTGCACCTGGATCTGCGTGCCATTCAAACACACTGGAAACAAGCACAAACAACACAGTAGAAGGGAACAAACACTGGAACAGTTTACTCATACACGTCCATGGAGCCTTCGCCCTCAAGGCCTCTAGAAACAGACTTACAGCCTTCTTATTCCTGTCCCACTGATCAAGCCATCCACACCCCTTGCATATATCATCCACAGGTCGAGATGTCTGCCTTGCCACGTGCTACATATGTGAATATAAAATTAAAAAAACAATGAATGTATATAGGCAATCTGACAAAGCAATGTGCTTGTGTTCAAAGTTATGCGTCGATAAACAAGGCGTGAGTAGTGATTATATTATCTATAGTAAGTGGTGTGGTTTGTTTCCTTATTCACAGTCTGCTCAACCTGGCTTTTGTGTGTATGTATTACGAACTGTCAACACGGAACCTAAGCGGCCAGTTTATTTACACAAATTAATTATGCCTGAATCAACACATATTGCAGCATTTTGTTCAGCCACACCCTGAGATGTACAGTTAAGCAGAAGGTGTGTAGGTGGATAGCTGGCACATCAAGAAGGCGCTATTCCACCCACCACGTGATACTAGCAGAAATATGCACAATAATTCGCCTCGGTGTAGGATTCTGAGATTATTTTAACCTAGTGCATAAATAAGTACAACAAATTCTAATTAAAATGCAGAGTCTGCCAGGCATTCTTCCAGAAGAAGCATCAGCTTAGCATCTTCCTACCAGGAAACTGTCAGACAGCTGAGCTTTGGCAAAAAAAAGGGTGAAGAAGAGAGCAATTCTCTAGGAGGTTATCAACGAAACACATGTTAAAGATAGTAATTGTGTTAATTTTCGTGAAAATCCTATTGTTTTTACACTTTCTTTATATTAGTCCTGCATATTTCTTGTAACACAAATGCTGGAGCATTTACTTGCGCTGGATATTGTAGGAAATTTGGAGAGGAAAATAGAGTTTTTAACATTGTAACATTTCACAGATATTGGTCTTTTTAGTTAATCTATTGCATTTTGGAGAAAAATTTAAAGCCAAAAAGCCTAAAATATTTACCAAAATTGAAAGTACATTGGTGTGTTTGAGTGAGCCATAAAAACATTTGCTCATTCAGAAGAGCAAGGGCATCCTATTACTGTTTCCACTCAGAGCTTATGATGATGAACACGGTCACTCATGTAGCTTCCGAATGAGAAGAGTGAAGATTTGGAATGAGTTTGAAAGAGTTTGATTACATTTTTCTTGAGTGTGGCATGTGGGACCATGTAAACGCTTGGACATGTCCCCACAGTGATGTCTGAAACGCGAGAAGACAATGCCTATTGCAATTTTAACATTTAAAAGTCTAGCATTTGCCACAGTTGGTGATCCCAAACATCTGTTAGCGGAAGCAGGGAGGATATGCTGAGGTTCTGTTCAAGAAGAGTATTCAGGATTGACCATTCACTTGATCCACCATGTCCTCTTGCTTGCAATCCATAACAGCATGCGGTCATTGTTCGAAGATGTGAACAAGTAGCTGTGTTTAAATCCATGTCAAATGAAACTCAAATGTTGGGGATTCCTTGGGCATACCATTCTACCACGAGATTTGCATCCAAAGACAAGAAGAGTACAGAAGGTAGGACAATCGTGGTATGCAGGATTCCGTATATAGTCTATGCACAATGACATCTATGCATTCTGGTGGTTTTAAACTGATTTGGAGCAAGGTGTTAAAGTCACACAGTGCTATTGACAACCGGTAATTTTTAAGTCATCACTGCTTGATCCTGAGCAATACTCAGGATGTTCAGCTTCGTTACCGAGACTCGAACCCGGTTCCCCAGATTCGAGGTCGACCGCTCTAGCCGTAAGGCTACATCCTCTTGCGTCTCACATATTGTCCCAGATGTGTGCTGGGTGTGCCATGAAGCTTACATAAAGGTTGTGACAAGTGGTCGGACACCTTATGCACAGGTTCATTCACTCTGGCTGCAAAGAGGAGGAACAACTGCACGGAACATTCCCACTTACCTCTATATTCTTACAGGCAACATTTTTAACTACAGCCGGAAAGAGGTCGGAGGCATTCTTCCCTCTGGCAATCATCTAAGAACAAGAAGAGAGCAAATGAGTACTGAAGAAAACACACATTATTTACATCTTGCCCCCCTTGCCCACACCTCATCAGGCCATAATGAGATAGGATGCATTTTTGGGAGGTTCATATGGTGGCTCAAAATGTAGGTGGATGAAAATATAATGGCGATCAGTAATAGTTTAATGGCTTCAACTGGGTGTACTATTAGAGGGAACTACAGAGAGAAAAAGCATTATAATGCTTGCAAATTCTCAAAGTATGGCTCCACATTTGGAAGAAGAATTCAACGCTTCATTTCACTTCATACATTTCTCAATGCTTTTATACATTTTCCAAAATCTTAGACTTTAGCGATGCAGTAGTCACGTTGAGTGCACAATTTTACGCATTTTATTACATGACTGTAGATTTCTGAGGTTGGTCGTAAGTGGATGATGTGATAGGCCTAATTCTAGCCTGAGCTACTGTGGCTATCTGATTCTTCTCTAATAAGTGTATAAATCTTATGTACTTAATTGAAGTGTTTGATTGTAAGCCATTCCAAAGGGGTTTTACATAGTGCCCTGGGCATTACAACCATTTTAAGTTATTGATTTCGAATCCTACTACGGCTATATGTGTTGACTAGACTAGACCAGTCCATATTTACCCAGGACAAATAGTTCATCCTAAGTTGTGGGGGATGCATGTTCACTCTTTGAAAAACATAGGATACTGAGGTGCACGGATAGCTCTTTGAGGACCAAAGAGGGTTGAAGACTCACTGTGAGGACCCCAATATGCGGTTGGATTACAACTAACAGTGCACGAAGCCCAGGATTTGTAGGACTATTCACATCCTGTAAGATGCAGAGTCCACCATTTACTATTAAAGGGACCCAGGGAGCAAAGAGCTTACCACTTGCACTGTCACCCTGGTATACTATGGGCACACCACTCACCTAAGTGCTCACCATCGATTAGTATCTGCAGCTCACTCTATAACAAAATGCCTCTGAGAGCCCAGCCCTTGCCCAGGGAGATCCTCACTAAGCTCAGGTACCAAATGGCACCCTAAGGCTTTAGAATAACGAGGGTCCACTGCTTACTGTTCACACTTTGAGTTTACGATTCTTAGGGCCCATCGCTCACCGCGTAAGTAGCTGAAAATTAATTCTTAAAGACCTCTTGTGGCTGTACTAGGATCTTCAGGCCTCACTACTCGGCCTAGGAAGGCCCTAGAAACTATGAAACTGCTGTACAACCTATCCGGTGCTGAGTATTTAACTGTGAGTGAGCTGCTCACCCAGTGAAGACCCTCAAACATGGATGCTCACCGCTCATCCTGTCTTTACTTTAGAGAACAAGGGACCTTCCAGCCTCTAGGAGACCATAGGATGTGGACAACCAACTTATCCTGATTGCAGAAATCTGGTAGCCAGACTACTGACCATTCATTCAGTGGCAGCTTTAGAGTGCTGAGGGTCTACCTCTCACCAAGTGAGGTTGGCAGGAAACAGATGGCCCACCGCTAACCATCAGAGGAACACAATTTGCAGCAGGGACTATTGTTTACTGTCTGAGGGCCCCAAGAAGCTAATGTCCCACTGCTCACCTTGGGGTGAACTCAGGACCTACTGCTCACCAGGTGAGTATCAGAGGATTCTGAAGGCCCATCATTTGCATGGTGAGCAATAACGCACTCAGGATTGTGGTGTCATTGAGTAAAGATGTCAGGATTGCACCAAAGCATGCTGGGGGCTCTGTGCTCACCTAATGACGACCCTATGATACTGTGATCTCAACCCTCGTCCAGCGAATGCCAACATACAGGTGTCTTATTGCTCACTCTTTGAAGACTGTAGTATACCCTGGTTTCGCCAATTGTTCCTTACCCTGCGACTCCACAAAGCTGGATTATGCCCGTTAATGCTATCTGTAGCCCAGAATTTAAACAGTCCATTGCTTGATTTGTCTAGAAGCTGAAGATGTAATCTTCATACTGCAAGGACCTTAGGAAACCAAGACTCCATTATATACTCCTTGAGCACCTATTGATGCTGAGGGCTTTACTCACATTGTGAGACCCAAAGTAGTTTGATGGCTCAGTGCTCATTATAGGAACCTCAGAATGCCAAGGACCACCAAACACTCTGTGAAGCCCTTAGAGCGCTAAGGGCTCTCAGCTCACTTTGTGAGGACCTTGAGATGCTGAGGGCTCACCGCTCCCTCTGTGAGGACCATGGGAGTGCTGAGCGCTCGTAGCTTATCTTGCGAGAATGCCTATGAATACCATGTCTAATTTCTGAACCCACATGAACTGACCTTGTGTTATGGCTTATTCTTATGTAAAATACCATATTCTAGTTTCCTGTTTACTTTTTCAAGGCATTTTAAAATCGAACTGTAGTTCAAGGCACTTTTTTGGGGGTGAACAAAGAAGGCAGTATTTAGAAGGTATTGTGGGTTATTAAACAAATGCCCAGGGCTGAAATATGGTGTTCCCGATGACACTGGGTTCTCCGGTAATCTTAAATTATGAACCGAAACTAGAGAGGAAGGAAAGAGGTGAGCACAGAAAGTAAATTACCGCAACAATCCTCTTCATGGCCTCGAGCTTCAGAGAGTCTTTGCTGCTGTCCAGCATCTCCTTCAGATCGTCGTGTCTAAAAACATGAAAACAGGCTTTTCAAAAGAGTTACAGATTACTGAACAAGGAGGGAAAGCTTGGGGAGCATCGGGTGAAGGGAGTAAACACTGACGGGACAGGGGCAAAGTTAATTACATGTCAGGCACGGAAGCTACTCAGACGCGCGTAACACTGGCTCATCCCAGCCCTGCTCGCTTTTCATAGGCCCGAGTCAGTTTGGGACATGGACATCCCCCAAACTGCTTTGAAGCTAGTCTTTCATTGGCCAGCCTTTCGACTATAAGGACTATGCTGTGACATTTAAACAACCTTAAATGCTACTTGTCTTTTGTTTAACTAAGGTGGCAGAGCAGGAAAATCGATTTTGTGAGGCCGTTTGCTATTGTGTGGGAGGGCGAGACTTCAGAGAGAGTCCGTCGTCTCTGCCCATGACTCCTGGGTGTGGTGGAGTCTCGACTAATTCGATTTCCCAGCGCGTGCCCGGTGGCTGTGTTTTCCTACAGCAGCACAGGCAGGTCACATCACAGCATTTCTATGTCAATATTCCAATCCTATTGCTCAAACGGAAACGGGAGCCTTCTGGTTAAACTACAGAAATATAATTTGTCATGCACTTACACCCTGCCTACAAGCATAGACTTCTTTAGGGGGTTCGTCCCACAAAACAAATACAATGTCAATCACGACACTGAAGAAGTAAAATACATATCTGCCGGGTCCCAAGCAGCAGTGCAGACGAATAAAACACCAAAGGGACCTATGTACAGGTTAGAATGCAGGTGTCTCCAACAGAAATAGTACAACACATAATATTTTGTGCATGAAGCAATTTATTGGGTAAGGAACCACTGTAAAACATGGTCAGAGCCAGACGTAGGCAAATATAGTTTCGTAATCCACCAGGGATTGCAGCCATACATAGTTCCCAATCACAGGAAATTACAGTTTGACACATTTCCTACCCTTACTAAATGTTCTTTTCTGACCACGTTTGTCGATAAAGGAGATTTCTTATCCAGGACCCCTCATCTACTGGCCGCTTTCAGGGGATAAGTACTATGGAAAATATCGCCCGGGACTACAAATGGTAGCCGGGTACCCCATTCATATATATATGTTCCCACATCTCTGTGTTCATCAGCTCTGTCCAGCCTCCATATAGAAAACCACGGTAGAGGATCTACACAGACATACTGCCACTAAGGTATACTACCAGAATGTCTAGTTCCAAATATCACTCTGTAAATATACTGCTGTAAGGATATCGAAAAACATATATACTGTATAGATTTGCAACATTTAGCTCCGTATCTATGTACCTTGATGACACACAGCTTCATGGTACATAGTTGTTGAGTTAAGAATAGTAATTTTATATATAGCCCAAAAAACAATACGATTTAATCTATTGCGATCACCCCTTGTGACTGGTCAGTCCATCACATTATCACATTCCAAATTCCCTCCGCCAACAAGAAAACTTTCCCGCAGCAAAACAAGCCTAAACATGTCAGGCGTCAATGACCTCACCGCTCATTACAACTCCACGGTGACCAAAGTTTTGGACCAAGCTGCTCCACCAAAACTCAAAAGAATTCCAGTCAAAGATAAAAACCCATGGTTCCACGGAGCCCTGAATGAAGAAAGACGCAAACTTAGATCTTCAGAACGGAAATGGAGACAACATCCCTACCCCCTCCATCTTAAACTACTCCAGAAACCTAGAAACTCCTATAAAAAAAGTATTCTACAATCTAAAAAAGACTTCTTTAGATCAGAACTTGACAATGCCAAGAATAGACTAAAGAAACTCTTTGAAATTCTTAAACAACAATCTAACAAATTGGCCAACTCCTCACTCTTGACTTCCAAATCTCAGTGTAGTAGTGAAGAATTCTCCTCATTCTTCACAGCAAAAACAAACTCCCTCCAACTTGAGCTTAACTCGGCAGCAACTAACTCAGCCACCCCAAAGATCATTCAAACTGAAATCGCTGAACAACATGAGTTACCTTTGCCCAAAAATAAGTCTCACTGGTCCACTTTCAAACTTTACGATCTCAATGACAACACCAAAACTTTAGCAACCATCAAACTCAACAACCACTTCAATGACCCAGTCCCCTCAAATAGACTTCCCCACATCTACCAAGTCATCTCTCCTCTCTCGACCAAAATCATCAACGCCTCGCTAGCACAAGGTCACATCCCGGACTGCCTAAAAACGGGCCAAGTGACCCTTATACTATAGAAACCGACAGCTAACACCTCCAACCCCAATAACTTCGACACATAACCAACATTTCCATGCTAGCCAAGGTCCTGGAAAAATGTGTTCCGCAACAACTGAACTAATATATCATGGACTTCAATCTTCTGAACATCCACCAATTGGGTTTCAGACCCGGCCGTAGCACAGAAACAGCCATTCTGCATATAGTTGACTACGCCCTCCTTGCTCTTGACCGCAACAAAACCTGCCTACTAGTCCTGCTCGACCTCTCCTCAGCCTTCGACACAGTAAATCATGACAAAATTCTAAGAAGACTGGAAATTAGGATGGGTTTATCTGACACAGTCCTTCAATGATTCAAATCCTTTCTCGAAAACAGAATGCAATCATTCATAAAGAACAAAAATCTTTCTCCCTCCTCACGGAACCTTCTAGGAGTACCACATGGCTCTACCCATTTCCCCACCCTATTCAACCTATATGTCAAACCACTAACCGAACTACTACAGCAGGCAAAAATCGCCTACCACATGTACGCGGACGACACTCAACTTTACATCAAAATTTCCTCCATTGAAGACATAAAGGCGATGAATCTAGCACTCGAAAAGACCGTCCACTGGTTAACGACTAACTTCCTCAAGCTAAACTCGCAAAAAACGGAATTTCTTCTAATCTTCCCCCTAATAACTCCCTGGAGACAAAGGAATTGACCAAGTTGATCACTGCTCTGAATTGCATGCCAACTCTGGTGGACTCCACCAAATCACTTGGAATTACAGTAGATAAGAACCTTAACATGCAAACACACATCAACCTGTTAGCTAAAAACGCATGCTTTCACCTCAGCTATGTTAGAAAAATTAAACCTTTCATCGAGAACCCGGACCTCAAAACTGCAGTTCAGTCCTTAGTCATCTCAAGGCTGGATTACGGATGCACCACCCTCTCAGGGTTCCCAAAATCTCAACTACCCGTTTAAGAGCCTGTCTCACCGCCGCAGCAATACTCCTAACAGGTTCTAGGAAATTTGACCATATATCACCACACCTAAAACCACTCACTTGGCTACCTTATGAAGCTCAAATCCATCTAAAAATGGCATGCATCACTCACAAAGCGCTACACCACAATACCTATCCCAAAAACGTACCTTATCTGGAGGAATAAGAAATTCTAGGAGCGCCGATAATCTACTCCTGAAACCCACGCCTTTCAGCAAGCAAAAATCCTCTGACAGAGCATTCTCTGGAGCAGCACCAAGAATATGGAATTCGCTTCCTCCATACATCAGAAAAATCTCCTTCACCCCACTGTTCAAAAAGGAAGCAAAATCATTCCTGATGTGCAAATTCCTCCCGTAAACTCTCCCTTGTACCATTCCAGTTCTACATCCTTAAACTTGCCTCCTCTCTCCCATTAAGGACAACTTCGCCTATATGACCTATTCCTCAGAACAATCCTCACACCTACGACCCTCCGAACTTTATCAAAACTTGTTGATTCTTTGTATGCTATACTATGCTAACTGTTTTATTCGTTCTGTGCTCTCATTGTAAAGCACTCGGATATCCTACCTACACCCACACACACACACACACTTTGGACTGTTCCCATGAGGAGCTGGGTCAAGACTGATTTGCATATGGCTGGGTCCAAACTGGGGTTGCTTAGTGAGCAGAAAACATGGATTCAACCCAGATCAGTGACTGGGGGTGAGTGTCTGAAAAGTTTCAGTACTCCGTCCAGCATCCTATTATGTTTGCTGCCAACACTTCAAACCAGGAAGTATTGACAGCCATCTTGAGACTCGGCTTGAGATGGGTCCCACAACAAAATGTAAAAGAAAAAGAGAAGTGGGCCGAGTGGGAATATATTGACCCTTTAGGCCTCTTGGGGGTTCCAGCAGGAACCCCATAGGGCAAAACAAAGCATTCAAAAATAGTTTCAGCGGGAGTTGTGAGAAAGTGGCTCTGTATATACTGTTCCCAAATAGGTACAGGGTGTACAGAGTCCACAGTCCCCAGAGGCTTGGCAGAGGCTAAAGTTAGATATAACCTTACTCTCTAAAGTGGTAGCTTGGTCGAGCAGTAAGGCAGTATCAGAGGACAGTGTAAAGCATTTGTTGTATACTCAGTCAGCAAATGGTCTCACACACTCAATAACTGAACTCTAGGCCAATGGTTTATATATAAAAAATATATGCTTGTTTTATTTTAGAACCAACAATTGGAATTAAAATATACTTTCTCAGAATGAGATGCTTTATATAAATACTTTTGCAATATGCAATTGACTTTTGTAAACAGTTACAAGGGGTTGCAATAGGCAACACTATTTTAAACACAATAATGCATTGAGTTCAATGGAAGTTTCATGTTATTTGCCACAGATTACTTTTAGGATTTCTTTTGGAATTCCAGGACTGGATCCTAGATTCAGTGCTGGGTCAGTACTTGGAATCAAGTGATAAAAGTCGACTTAATTACTGTGATGATTTTTAGATAATATTTTGCTATTTTAAAAGTTGACACTTCGAAAATATTTCATAGAAAACAGTCAAAGATTCCCTATGGCAGAAAATTCAAGTTGCAGGTATAGTATGTTCTCGTTACTTTTGTAATCCAGTACTGGGTGCCTAGACTCAGTACTGGGACCTTTATCCAAAACAGGTAAGTAATTACGTTTTCAGATATTCTACGGTTTTTTTCAGAATATTTAAAGATTGCAGAAATCGACACTTAGAAGAAATTTCACAGAAAAACAGTCAATGATTTCCTATGGAAGATAATTGGGTTACTGGTAAGTACAGTTGTAAGTAGTTTTCAGAGTCAGTGCTGGGCACCAAGATCCAGCACTGGGAGTTCACCTAAGAGCAGATGAGTATTTTTGTTTTTGTTACTCGGCTGATTTTGGGTGAATATTTTAGGTTTTGAAAAGCCCACACAGAAGAAATTTCAGAAAAAAGCCAGTCAATGTTACCCTATGGAGAAAATTGAGTTATCGGTTTAAAGGTAAGTACTCGACTGGCAGAGTTAAGGTTCTGGGCCTAGACTCAGGGATCTCCCAGGGTCAGGTAGGTACAGTTAGTTCACCCCCAGAGGCACAAGGGCGACCGGGTGCAGAGAGAGTTAGGCCCAATGTTATCCTATGAGAGGTAGGGGGGCCTTGGTTGGTGGCTGCTGACTAGCAGGCCACACGGCTGTGGGAGCTGGGCTCCTGGTCACTTACTCAGGGCAAGTGGGGAAGTAGGTAGGTGTAGAGGTTGCACTGCCAGGGCCACTCGGGCGGCTGGGTGCAGGGTGCATTTGAGCCTTCGGGCGCTCAATTGATTACAATGGGAAATCCCTGGTTTAGAAAAAGACTGCAAGCTTGGGGACGAGGATTCTTCAGTTGCCACCACCACTTCGAGAGGTAAGTTGGGTAGTTGGAGGATAGGTAGGTACCCCCGGGATTGGGCACAGGGGAGCGTGGGGTGCCGGGTCAGGGGTGCCTTTTGGTGTCGGGAAATCTTACCCTCTGTTGATCGCGGTTGGGGGGCACCTTGTTCTGAGGCTGCAGGCTTCTTCAGGAGTGTCAAAGGAGGTCCTTGGGTGCCGGACTCGGGGTCACAGTCGCCGTGGGGTCGTCCTCGTGGTCTTTGTTCACTCCGGCTCAGGCCAGGCTTGGCTGGTGAAGAGTGTGCTGGGTTCGCGGTTCCGGGCTGCTGCCAGGGATTGGAAGTAGATTTTGAGTAGAGCCTCTACTCATGGGAGTCCCAGGGACTTAGAGTCAAAAGGTAGCCTGGTCCTCCGGGGTTTGTGAGGTTGCTGGCCACAAGAGATGCCGGGTTGGAGCAGGAGCAGGTTCGAGGGTCGACAGGCCGGTAGGGCTGGGGCCAAGGCAGTTTGTATCTTCCTCTTCTTAGCAGCTGCTGGGCAGGTCTTCTTTCTTCTAGCTCTTCTTCGGATTTTGGAATCTGGAATCTGGGGAAGGAAGGTTCAGGGTGCCCCTAAATACTAGATTTAGGGGCGTTACAGGTAGGTGAAGGGCAGGGACCAATGGGTCCCTGTCCTGGGGTGGGTACACCCCCTATCCTGCCTCTCTCCTGTGGGAGGGGGGCAGCAGCCTAGTCCTGGTGGGGTAGGGCTTCCCATCTTCAAGATGGCGAGAGCCCGGAGATGTGCTTCACCTCGCCTCCCCCACCTGAGGGGTGGGGTTGGCAGACTGGCACATCCCCTGTCCTTATTTGGGGTTTCTGGCCAAGCTTCCCGCTAGAGTGGGGGGTTGCAGTGGCCTGGGGAAGCTCACAGAGGCGGCATGCCTTTGAAGCTTCCCCCTGCCCATCCTGGGGGAGGAGAGTTAGCACCTCGCCCAGGATGTGCATTGTTGCAGGCCTAGGAGAGCAGGGGCTCTCCTACCCAGGGGTCCAGCAACATGTCTGCTGTGTGGCAGCCTGGGCAGCCTCAGAACAGACGTGGATTGTAGGTTAGGTTTTAGGGGGCATCTCTAAGATGCCCTCTGGGGTGCTTGGTACATTAAATCTCACACTGGCATCAGTGTGGGTTTAATGTGCTAAGAAGTTTGATACCAAACTTCTCAATCTTCAGTGTTGCCATTATGGTGCTGTGGAGTTCGTGTTTGACGAGCTCTCAGCACCATGTACTCTTAAATGGCAGCACTGCACTTACAGTGCCCAGGAATGGACCTGGGTACTGTAGGGGCACAGAGCTCCTGCTCCTGTGCCCACACCATTGGCATAAGGCACCCAGCTAGAGGGGTGGCTGATATATGCCATGGCAGTGTAGGTGATAGGCATGGCACACAGGGATGTGTGCCATGTCGACTCTTTGTTTTGTCTTGCACCCAGACACCCAGCCTGCAAAGGCAGTGTGTGTGTGTAAGGGTACATGGCCTCTAAGGGTGGCACAATGAGTGCTGCAGCCCTTAGAGGCCTTCCATGGTCACAGGGCCCTGGGTACCTAGGGTACCATTTACCAGGGGCTGACATGGGGCCAGGATTTGCCAATTTGGGTTTTGTGTGTTTAGGGAAGGAACATAGGCCCTGGGCACCTGATTGGCAGGAGTCCAGGGCACACTCAGTCAAAGTACATTCAGCAATTCAGCAAAAAGTGGGGGCATACCATGCAAGAAAGATGGCACTTTCTCACAGGAGTCATGCTAGATCCACGCCTCCCACCGAAAAGGTTTAAAAAATGAAGCACGGCCTTCCAATCTTCTGTAATGTGGAGCCCCCGGGACCTGGCCCCTGAGCATTTACATAAAGGAGGGGGGTGCATGGGGCCCACCGCCTATGGCTTATCATAAGCTCCGGGGACTGCTACGTCCCTGGGGCACTATCAAACGTGTGCAGTCAGGACTGCTGGGCCCACCGGCGCCCTGGAGATAGCCACCTCCCGGAGGCAAGTGAAGTTAAATTAATGCAGGGGGCTGTATGGGGGTGTGAGTGGTTCTGTGATGTCATTTGAGATTCATCAGTGTTGTCACTGACAATGTCATGAGTACATTAGCAGTGCACTGCGGGGGTGTAGGTTATATTTAGGTCAAGTAACTATAACTGCTGAGTGAAACCTGAACCTAACCATAACATCCCTGTAAACTTTCCCCCCTATATATATATATATATATTACCTACTGGCGGTCGCCAGTAGGTAGTTATAGTTAGGACCACGTTTCCATAGGAAATCCGCAACATTCTATTTTGAATAACTTTGGCGCCGGTCGACGAATCCTTGCGAATTTCTCAAAATAGGTGGGGCGCTACGCTCCGCTCCTACCCTGAAAGTCTCGGGGGGATTCGTCAAGCGGGGGCTGAGATAAAAGGGGGGTCCCAAAACGCGTTTTTCCCATGCATTTTTCCATAGGACCTTTAGACAGGGCTACAGCCCGAACGGCTGAACAGAATTACTAGAAATTTGGCAGAGAGGTAGTCCTCAGGTCAAGGAAGTGCCTTTTGTAGGTTTGGTGTAAATCTGTTCAGTAGATTCTGAGAAAATAGCCTTTAAATCAATATATATATCTGAGCCAGCTTACGGTACGCTTACGGTACGCTTACCGTACGCGTACGGTGGCGTGCGCGAGCGCGATTCTGATTGGCTCTTAGATCTTAGTAAACATTCGAATCGGCCGAAACCAGGAAGCGGCGGCCGCCATTTCGTGTGTTTCACTCAAAAAAAAAAGAGTGATAACAAGAAAAGGGGGCAAGGAGGAGAGTTACAGACCCCCTTACATTTGTGAGGGGGTCAAAGAAGGACAGAAAAGTACAAAGAAAACATTTATTGATTTTAAAAAAAATCACGGGGTACGCGTACGGTAAGCGTACGGTAACAAAAAAAAAAAAAAAAAGAAATGAAATGCAGATTTAAGAGTTTAGATATTAGGGGGCTCTAAAAAGAGCCGTTGTGTTTATGAAGTTAGTTTTTTAGTGGTACCTACAAGTAAGTACCGATGCAGAGTCTAAGGTTCAAGAGGAAGACTCTGTTCCCTTCATCATTGAAGTGCACACCATCTCCTCTATAAATGTCTTGCATGTCGTAACGCAAGTTGTTGTGGTAAATGGAACCCATACCATAGTCACGGAGGAAAGCAGAAACAGATTTGTTGACGTGCTTTCTTGCTTTGTCAATCTGCGGACAGAAATGATTGGACCAGTTCCATTTTTGCCTTTGGCATATGTTGGAAAACACAAAGGCAGTTTTAGGGAAAAGTGAAAACAGTTGTGCAAAGGTGTCCTTCATAAGCATTTCCAGACCTACCCCAGTCAAAGTGCCTAGGTCATTGCCACCACAGTGCACTATTATGAGGTCAGGGTGTTGGATTTGCATGAAGGATTTCACCAATGGCATCAATTGGTGCCACTTTAACCCTCTCTGACCAATCCATTTAATGTCTACATTTGGCAAAGCAAGGTCTCTCACCATACCTGTTTTCTCTGCAAACTTTTCACTCCAGAAGACATAGCTGTGTCCTACAATCCACACTGTGAACATCTTCAAAGGAGATCTGGATGCACTCAGGAGGTGTAATTCAGTAGAATGGTAAAAAGAAATGAAAGACAGTTTGGAAATGGAGGCATACATATTTTTTTATAAAAAAAAAAGAACTGATTGGCTGTTTCATACCATTCTACACTACAAACTAGGCTGTATGTGTAAATTTATAGAAGCATGTTTTGTATTGGTACAGAAAAATGTGTTACCAAAGAACAGTACTATGGATTTGCTGTTAGGTTTGAAAAGTCAAGCACTCTTGCTCTGTGGAATTGAAACATTGTTTGGCGAACTTCTGACCTAACTCCACACAGCAGTGTTCCATGAGCTGTTGCTATGGTAGCAGGCAGAAGTCAAGTTGGGGGAAGGGTACTAGGCAGAAGTCAAGTTGGGGGAAGGGTACTTTTGGGAAAGGGTTGGTTTTCAACCAATAGAAATGTGTGATTACATTTGAAAAAAAGGGGGAAGCACTGAGATTTGAAACTTACATGTATATGTGTGGAAAAATAGAGGGAAACTTTGCCATTATCTGGTTCTGCTGAGAGGAGAGAGGTGTAGAGAACAGAGATCCTGGCTCTGATAATCTGCTGTTTGAGTGCCACATTTCTTTCACAACTAACTAATTTTAAAGGTGAGTTTAGAGTTTGAGAGGAGATGTATATGGTAAATTAAGAAATGAATAATAGAAATGTAATTCTTTTTGTTGAAGTTGTGTTTATTATTTTCTGTTTTGGGAGAAATTTAAATGTGAGGAACATGTAAAATAATATGGACTATGTTTTCACGATAAATTAAGGTATATTGGTATAAAAAAAGAATAGTTTAAGGGTTTGAGGTTGGACTCAGTAATGCAAATACATTCAGCATCACTAAGGCTGGTTGCCCTTGCTGGAATGTAGGCAGTCACCCAGGTTACACATGTTGGGAAATATAGGCAGAGATTTATTGTGTACAACTCTGGTAATTTTATATTTGCATTAGTAGGAAAAAGGGGGAGCGATTTTTTGGTGCAGAAGCAGACTCTTAGCACACACCCAGCTGCTTTCCATGTATAATCATGCACAGTATTTACAAGCGAGTGGGGTTTGAGGTTTCAGTCTGTAATGCAAATACATTCAGCATCACTAAGGCTGGTTGCCCTTGCTGGTATGTAGGCAGTCACCCAGGATACACATGGTGGTGGTCTGAAAAAGCAGTCTGGACATGGGCTTTTTAAAAAATCTGAAAAGTGGATTCATAATCTGTCAGTCTGTAAAAGTGATTATCACTTGCCAAAAAAAAAGAGCAGTAAGTGTGCTTTCAAATTGGCAAAGAAATTTCGTTTTGTGACTAATGTGAAAACATGACTCTGTGTGCAAATAGGAATTACAGGCAGAGATTTATTGCGTTTTGCTCTGGTGATTTCACAGTTGCATTAGTAGGAAAAAGGGGGAGCCATTTTTTGGTGCAGAAGCAGACTCTTAGCACACACCCAGCTGCTTTCCATGTATAATCATGCACAGTATTTACAAGCGAGTGGGGTTTGAGGTTTCAGTCTGTAATGCAAATACATTCAGCATCACTAAGGCTGGTTGCCCTTGCTGGTATGTAGGCAGTCACCCAGGATACACATGGTGGTGGTCTGAAAAAGCAGTCTGGACATGGGCTTTTTAAAAAATCTGAAAAGTGGATTCATAATGTGTCAGTCTGTAAAAGTGATTATCACTTGCCAAAAAAAAGAGCAGTAAGTGTGCTTTCAAATTGGCAAAGAAATTTCGTTTTGTGACTAATGTGAAAACATGACTCTGTGTGCAAATAGGAATTACAGGCAGAGATTTATTGCGTATTGCTCTGGTGATTTCACAGTTGCATTAGTAGGAAAAAGGGGGAGCCATTTTTTGGTGCAGAAGCAGACTCTTAGCACACACCCAGCTGCTTATCCTATTACTATTTGGCCATGCGGAAAGGTAACCAATTCTATTGTGGACTTAATAAATTATTAATAAATCTTTCGGGAACCAATATGTTACAGAGAATCGGTGAGATCTGTACAAATTAAACTTTAGAATTTTATTGGATTACCATTGGAAATTTAATCAAAAAAGAATTTTAAAATTACTATTTGGCCTAAAGAAAATGGAACCAGATGTATTGTGGAGTTATTTGAGATATAATATTGTGATTATACTTCTGAAACAAAAATATCAGACGGTATTTTAAAGAAATAAGTATTGATATTAGATGATATTTTTTAGAATATTATGCATTTCTATATTGTTAAGTTTAAGTAAAAAGAGATTCTGGGCTTTTTTAATACAATCTTTGAGATTGTTATTTTTTTTTTGCCCGCTGTTAAATGATGAATGCAATTGCTTTCACAATTTATAGTGAAATGCAATATATTCTGAAAACAGCAAAAATAAGGCAAAAATATTTTTTGATAAATATGTAAATATGTGTACTGTATTATAAAATGTTTTAAAAAATATTAATACTTTTTTCTTTTTTTTCAGATTGATATAGAAAATTTTCAAAACCTAGAACCATTTTTAAAGCAATTTTTAAAAAAAACAAATGAATAAATATTTTTTTGAGCGGGTATGGTAAGTCAATAGTATCATGGTTCCTTTTTTTCTACTTCTCTACAATCACATTTTCAGTTTTTAATTGCAGTCTCTCAAGGACCTTGTAATGTGATAATTGATTTTTAGTGTTTTTTTTAAAAAAAAAAAAAAATTACGCGCACCGTACGCGTACGGTAAAAAAAAAAAAAAAAAAAGTTTTTAAAAACATATATAAAAAAAAGATGAAAGATAAGGTTGGCTCTTAAAAGAGCCGTTGTGTTCATGCAGGGACAGAGGAAAGAAAGATTAGGAAAATTAGTCTCTGCGACAAGTGTGCTGATCTATTTTGTTGTTCACTAGGGAAACACTGGTCTCCCTATGACAAATTAGATCATGACAAGAGGCGCATCGAATATCAACCCTCAGAAACCGAGGGTTAATTTCCAGAGGGCCAGCAAAAGGAGATGCTCCCCCCACAGATGAAGGGCTCACCTGACCTGCAGAAGAAGGACTCGGCCCTGCAGATGATGGTCCAGGCTGAGCTGCTGTGGATGTGCTTGGTTGACTTACTGAAGGGTTACCTCCAGTAAGTCGAGCATGTGTCCTTCTGTGTACATCCTTGAGGTGTCTCATCATGGTATGATTCCCAAAGGAATACTTCCTGTCAGGATTACCTCTTGAAAGTACACGCTTACACAGCTTACAAGTTACTAAGGGTGCATTTACCTTTTGCTGGCCTTCAGGAAAAGTAAAATAATCCCATACATAAGAGGTCTTTTGTTTCCTCGCTCTCTGCCTCAAGGTAGTGCTGCTAGCCTCACTCTCAGAAGGGCTCTGCTGTTCTGCCATCGTATCACAAAGACAACCCAGCTCCTTCTCCTAAGGGATCACAAGCAGAAATGAGGGGAATGGGTGTGGTGTAGGAGAGTTCTAGAACTGAAAGTAGTTTCAACCAATCAAAAGTTGTGTTTCATGATCACATGACCTACCGTACGCTTACGGTGCGCTTACGGCAAAAGTACGCATGCGCGTAAAAAAGACACGCGCTTGCGCGCATGCGCTTAACAGTCACTCCCCGACACTTCCGCGTAATGTGCGCGTGTAGCGTACACGCGTACGCGTCCCACGCAGAGTACGCGCGGCTACGCAAATTGCGTAAATATACGCAAACAGCGTAGATAAATTACGGACGTTGCGTAAACCGTACGCTTACCGTAAGCTTACGGTACGCGTACTAAAAAAAAAATTAAAAAAAGGAAAAAATGTATTGCAAATAAATTTTACATGTTTATTTTATAAAATATATTAAAAAAAACATATTATAGAATTTTAAAAATTTAACCATAGTCTTTAAAAAAGGATAGAAAATTAAAATAAAAATATGTAAAAAAAAATAGAAGAAAAAAAAAAATTAGCATTTAAAAAACCTTGCAAATTCACTGAAAAAACCATGGGTTTCACACACGTTATAGTTAGGAATTAGCATTTAAAAAACCTTTGAAATTCACTGAAAAAACCATGGGTTTCACACACGTTATAGTTAGGAATTAGCATTTAAAAAACCTTAGAAATTCAATGAAAAAACCAAAGGTTTCACACATGTTATAGTTAGCTGGACATTTCACTCGTAAAAAACCAATGAAATTCCCCCGTTATAGTTAGTTCAGCTAACTATAACTCGCGCGCCCGCAATGCACTACTGATGACGTCACATATTACATCACTCATGACATGGTCAGTGACATCACTCATGACATCACTGATGACATCTCAAATGACATCACTAATGACATCACTGATGACATCATCCTTGTGATAGAGTGGCAGACCTCCTCTTCCCCTAATATAACCTTTGATACACACATTCAAAAATAGAAATTAAAATTTTCAAAACAATGGACATACCAATACCAGTTACAACAACCTATACAGTAATTCTAAGATCCACATACACATCCACTCATCCACCAACAATCCTATACAGTCACTCATACAACTCACACATCATATGTACTCATACACCTAAACAACCTGTAACACAATCCCACTCATCCATAGAGTTACTCACACACATAGTCACTCATGCTAATAAAGAAACAAACATCCATTTACTTGCATATACAGTTATACACACACCAGCACACTTACTTTAACAGAAACTTACACATACTTAGTCTTTAGAACAATCACTTATAGAAACACATACTTATTCATACAGGAACTCTTCCAATCTCTCACTCTCACATATACTCACTTATAAACAACAATAGTCACATATACTAGTTTAAAACATATGTAGTTACTTATGAAGACACTATTGAGACAGTCATTCACTCACTAACACACCCATGCACACACTCATCCACCCATACAGTCCTGCACACATGCTGTCTTCAACACATACAAACAGTGAGTCACTCATTCATGCATCTATGCACTACGTAATACCCCCCACCGCACCATGAAGACACTCAGACACTCATACTGATACTCAAAAAACCAACTATTAACCTATATAGACACTCATGTAGCTACTCACCAACCCATGCAGCCACTTATATACAAAGTGAGAGACTGATACAGGTATTTACACATTTAAACATTACTCACTAAGCCATGTATTCAAAAAGATACACTTAATCAGTCAGTTATACAATCAATTTTTCAGAAACAAATCATCAATTTAGACACTTATATAGTCATTTATTCTTCCATCGACCTTGAGATATACATATATAAAACATATTTAATTTTTAGAAAAACACACATTCACTGGATGATGTCATCAGTGATGTCATTTGAGATGTCATCAGTGATGTCATGAGTGATGTCACTGACCATGTCATGAGTGATGTAATATGTGACGTCATCAGTAGTGCATTGCGGGCGCGCGAGTTATAGTTAGCTGAACTAACTATAACGGGGGAATTTCATTGGTTTTTTACGAGTGAAATGTCCAGCTAACTATAACATGTGTGAAACCTTTGGTTTTTTCATTGAATATATATATATATATATATATATATATATATATATATATATATATATATATATATATATATAAAAATAAAAAAATAATAAAATGAGATTGTTAAAAAAAAAAAAGAATCTTACCATATCAGGCAGAAAACCCCCGCAAATGAAAAGACAAGTACATGAGAGCACCCCATGGACAGGACAATGGAATCTCTGAGAACTGAGGCTGATTAACAAAGAGCAGCATAATGCGACATTGCTGGGCAGAGTAGTTGCCGAAGGAGCCCAGTTGCAGGGAGCTGGCAGAGGAGTCGGGCATGCTGGAGACTGAATGGAGCCCTCATCGACACCCACTGCAAGTCAGGTAGATCTTTTCTCTTCCGTGCACATAATATAGTCCACCCATGCAAATCGTGGAGGTGAAACTGGCCGGGGCCCCAAAACCTTTGGCTGCAGGAGGTACTCCCCAGCGGAGATAGAGATTGAGCTGGCCACTTGTCCTACTACTGACGAGAGACTGACAAAGACTTCACAGAGGAGATGAGGCGGATCATTGAATCTGTGCCAGGTGAGATGGGAGAATCCTTGATATAACAATAATGTTATGTTGTTATGTTATGTTAGGCCGCACTTTTTGAGCGCACGGCTACCCCAGAAGGGTGTCCCAGCGCTTTGGCAAAGAGGCCCAGAGAAACAAGAAACCAAAGGCACAAACCTACTACAGTCACAGCGGGTTACTTAGTGAACAACAGAGTCTTCAACTCCTTCCTGAAAGCCAGGAGGTTGTTCACTTTCCGAAGGGAGAGTGGGAGCTCGTTCCACAAGCAAGCTGTCACGTATTGGAAGGAACGACCTCCCATCCGAACACGTCTGACCACAGGCACCTCCATTTGAGCCCGGTCCGCCGACCTCAGCGGCCTCCGCGGCACATAGAAAACAATACGCTTCCTCAGATAGTTAGGGCCAATCGCATGAAGGGCTTTGAATGCCAGAGTGAGGAGGCTTTGAATACCATAGGAGAGGTCACATGGAGGCAATTAATTGTTGTGAGGGACCTGTACACTACGTTTTGGGTTCGACCAGAGACAGAAGAGGTAGGGGGACTACCCCATTAAGAGAGGTGAGGCTGACCCGTACCCTGGCAGGGGCAGTGGGTAAGCTCCAGAAACCAACACAAATAAAATACTATGAGGTGGCCTCAAACTGGGCCAGAATAGCAATGAGCTCCAGATACATTTTGGTTGTAAGGTGACACTAATGAGGTAGTCACTCACCGATGTGCTTATATCCAACATTTGCCTGCACCCGACTGAGGAGAGTGAGAAGCAAGTGTAATCAGAGGTAATGATGTACCCCACGTGAAAATTGTCCTATCACGTACTTACAAATGTAATGCACACACTGTTGAGGCCTAGGACACTACAAGCAGAGGCCCCACTGTTTTGTGTGCAAGGACAGAACATATAAAGAGAAGATTCAAATGGGAGAATCAACACGAGAGTTCGCAGCCTTCATGAACACAGCAGATGGGGCCTGGCCTCCTCAAATGATACCTATGCGGAGCAGATTGTAAAAGCTTAAGGAGCGAATCGTATGACTGGACAAGGACACTGTGCAGAAAAGGCAACTGGACAACCAAAGTAAGCCTCATAGACAGAGGCTCGACATTAGGGACTGAGAGAGTTGGAAGGCAACAGGTGGAGATGGGAGAATGTGAGGTGGGCACATGCGCAAGGAATCCCATCCCGACCTTTCCCTGGCAGGCAGCGAGGAGTGCCTGATCCTGACGGCACAGAGACCACATCAAGATATGAAACCTATCCTGGGATAGCATCAAGATCATTGACGGTAAGCCTATAGCCACAAATAACTTGGATAGTCCCACGTAAACAAGATGTGATAAGACCGAGGTGGAAAACTGACTCAACAGTGTAAAATGGATGGCTACGCATTCCTACGCAATAAAAACAGAGGTAGGAGGCTAACTGCAAAACATCAGAGATCACAAGGAGGACAGACACCCTGTAGAAGAAGAGGCACCCATACTAAAAGACATTATTATTGCATGTGAAAGATACTAAAGCATTCTTGGGAAAAAAATATACACTGCGGTACAAAAGGGGGTGGTGATGGACGGAGCATCAGAACCAAACACTCACACCCAGTCAACAGATCTGGGTTTGATCCATCACCGTTCTTTAGCCCACTCTGCCACCCCAGTTCAGACATGGCCATATGCAAATCAGTCTGACCCTGTGCCTCATGGGAACAGTCCAGCCCGAACTGCCAAGCCAAGCCTTCCCTGGACCGGAAACAAGCTTCCTAGGACCGGTTTCTGGCATTTCAGCCGTCTTCAGCCAGGCTTGCTTGAATCCAGTGGCAAAGTGAGCAAGGGACTCACGTCTGTCCAGGGCCATCACGGCGTCGTGAGCAAACAAATCCAAACAGTCCTGGCTGACCGCGGCGACGCGGGCCATCTACGGTGTCGGAAAGACTCGCACACAGTACCTTTTAGAAATACAGGGTGTCGGCGACCTCTCGTTGAGCTTCCGAAAGCACGGCGTCCGCAGGAGTTGGTTCCGGGGGTCGTGCAGGAGTCGTCGGGCCTTTGAAGTCACACGCGTTGAAGGTCCATCTCCCCTCTGTTGAAGTCAGGAGCGCTGGCATCGGCAGGCATCAGGTGCAGCGGTGCAAAGTGCAGAGGTGCGGCGTGCGGTACCCTCAGGTCGCGATGCGAGCAGCGGCTTGGTGGCGGCGTCAGATGGTGTAGTCGGTGAGACCAGGGTCGCGGTGCGAGGTTAAGGCGGTGCTCGTTGCGGTGCTGGCAGGTCATGGTGCAAGCAGCGTCGTCGTCGTGGCTTTAGCGCTGTTGTCGGCTGATGACAAACTGGAGTCGATGGTGCCGGCATCGGTAGGCTAAGGCTGCGGTGTGGGATGAGGGCGGTGCATCGTGTAACATTATGAGCGCTGCCCTCAAACCACGGTGCAAGCAGCGGCGTAGATTTTAGCGTGGAGAGGCGTCGTATGGGATATCAAGGCCTCATCGTGAAGCAAGGCAGTGCGGAGTGCGCTGCCCAGAGGTCACGATACGAGCAGCGGCTCTGTGGCATCGTCAGCAGGTGTCATCGGTGAGACCAGGGTCGAGGTGCGGCATTGCGGCGGTGCCCTCTGCGATGCCTTAAGGACACGGAGTCGGCAGCAGCGTCGGGTTGCTTTTTCCTCTGTTGCAGCACAAAACACAGTCCCCAGTGCTGAGGGCAGGAAAGCGTTAAGTATTTGCTGATCCTGAGACTTCTTGAACAGGGGGCAAGCTCTACCTCAAGCCCTTGGAGAAACACACAAAAGTAGATTGCAGAAAGTTCAGTCCTGTCCTTTCACTGCCCAAGACAGAAGCAGCCACTACAGGCCAACACAGCAAAGCACACAGCAAAGTGGTAGTTCCTCCTCACAGCATTTCCGGCTCTTCTTCTTGGCAGTCTTCTTGGTCCAAAAGAATTATAAAGTTCAGGGGTCTGGGCCCCACTATTTATATCCCAAAATCCTTTGATCTCTTAGGCAGAGTGTATCTGTGCCCAGCGAGAACCAGTTCTGCCTTCTCTGGTGTGACTTCCTGGCAAGAGGTGGAGACGGCATGGTCAGAGGAAGACCAGGCCCTTTGAGGTGCCAGTTAATCTCCTCCCCCTTCCCCAATTGCAGCCCAGGTCTATTCAGCCCTTTCCTGACCCACCTAGACTATCTGGAGCCACTACTGCTTCCCAGCTTTCTGTCATCCAAAACTCAGACAGGCAATCCACATTCTAGCAGAGGCACAGGGGATGACTGAGCAAGAAATTACCTCCTTTCTAAAATAAGTATTTTCAAACACAGAATGTAAAAATAACCTTCACTAAAAGATGCAACTTTAGATTCTTGAGTTCAGGCATTCTAAACTTTATTTTCTTACCTAATTCCCCGGGCCAGTTATGTTTATAAGATGTCATAAACAAACTTCCTATTCTGTCCTATGGGGAACAGGTAGCCTTGCAATAGCGAAAAACGAAATTGGCTGTAGTTCACTATAAGGACATGCCACACACACCAGGGCATGTCCTACCTTTCACATACACTGCACCCGGCCCACAGGGGTACCTAAGGCCTACCTTATGGGTGGCTGACATGTAAGAAAAGGGAAGGTGAGGGACTGGCAAGTGTGTGCACTGGCCAAGTCGACATGGCAGTTACAAACTGCGCACAGACTCCGCAATGGCGGGTCTGAGTTACCTTTTACAGGCCGTTCGTGTGAGTGGCACAATCCCGTGCTGCAGCCCACCAACGGCATTTGATTCACAGGCCCTGGCACACACAGTGCACTTTACTAAGGACTGACACATAAATCAAACAGGCCAATCATAGAAACACTAATCCATAACACATTTTACCACAGGAGCACTTGCACTTTACCACTGATTAGCAGTGAGAAAAGTGCACAGAAACACTAAGCCAGCACACACAGAGTCAGAACCGGGAGGTCACAAAACAAGAAACTCAGGGAAAACACACCAAAAGACGCCACGTGTAACAAAGAGGATCAACTTTTTAAACAAGGACGCAAAGAAGGAAAACAAATGAGTTTCTAGATGGGACTTTGGGTAGCATCGAACACTCAAAAGGCCAGTGACGGAGACACGGAGATATCTTGAAGGAATATAGGGAGCCAGTCTGTTAGCAATGAATTTGGAGCTTGAATCAGTTGTAGCACAATGGCTTAAGCAGGCTAATTTGAATGAAATTCTGAATTTCATAGGAAGCCAGTAAAGGTTGTGATGGAGCGATTTAGCAGAACAATAACAAGGACTCTGAAAACCCGTGTGTTCAGTTATGAACATACAGGAGTTTCCCAAAGATAATAACTGAGTCAGGCTGAGCAAAACTGAAACGTTAAAAAGTGCAAGAGAAAACAACTAATTCAACTTGAGTGTCGGGCTGTAAGCTGGAGGTGATTTTCACTGCAGGTTTTCAACAACTGGACTGGGTGTAGATGGATGGAAGTCAGTTGACCACATAGAAGGGTCCACAATCTCTGTTGACCCTTAAAGAGAATCTTTATTTTGCCCTTATTATGTTTTAGCTAATGCAAGTGCATCCATTTATGCACTTCTGTTAGGCAGGATTTATGGGTAAAGTAGTCAGTATGAGGGTCAAAGAGCATAAACTGAAGTTGAGAGTCACTGGCATAAAAATAAAGTTGGAAATCAAATTACTGAATGGGGAAGGCAAAACGAAGAACTTTCAGATTGAATAGCTAGAGTCATAATGCAGAGCACTGCAGGATCTCACAAGATGCAGTTAGATTCCAAAAAAGGGGAACAAGCATAATAGACTGACTGCGATCTGTCAAGAAAGAGTGGAACAATTCAAGACCTCCAGTGCCAGCAGCATGTTGCTAAATATTATATATATCACAGCAACACAGATTGTCCAGAAAGACAGTGAGGACTTTGTCAATACTTCCACTAGGGTGCAAGTATGGAGGGTGAAATTAGCAGGGTCTACAACACTCAATCAGCATTTATCATGACAGTTGGCAATAGGTGGTTGGCTCAAAACAATAACCTCACACAACAGTCGCTCAGATTGAGGGACATGCTCAGCCCTTTGCTCCTATCAACACTAATAATTACTAAAGTGAAAAATGCATCCATCAGATACTGTTAACTCAATCCACCAAATTGACAAAAGAATTATCAACTGCTTTATCAACTCACACTCTAGGTTTCAATGGAAAAACAAAACAAAAGCATTAATACATCACATTTATCCTAGGATGGATGGATGAATGAATGATCAAATCGGATCAATTGAGTATTAATAACTATTACACCCTTCTTATTTTCAACTTCAAATTAAAATATAACCTCCTCAGATAAATCTTTCTTTACAAAAATGAAACCCTATCCAACATCAACTATCAAAACAACACCTTTCATCTCTAAGGCGACAAAGAAAGCTCATACAGCTTCAAACATTTGCAAAATATGGAACGGATAGAAAGCAAACCTGGGATATCGATCTAGGATTGCACAATTCAGATTCATGCTCATCCATTGTCCCCTAAGGACACTATAGAAAACGTTCAAGGCTCATTTTCAAGCAACTCGAGAAGGGAGACCGCCTTCATTTGGTGTTTAAATACTCAAATACCCACCACTTTTGGAAATGGGTACTGCCTAAGCTGGAAAAACAATTGAAATTGTGTATTCATTCCAGTAGAGGTGTCCTGCTTTATAAATAAATGAGACAATTTTCTTTGCCGATTGTATACTCTGCTCATTTTCTGGTTTACAGGAGGAATTCTTAATTCCTAAATATAGGTTTTGTAATATATGCAGATAAGAGACTATCTCACCAAACTGAAATAACTAATATTGGGAGGAATTAAATAGTATTTCAAGATACACTACATTACAACCATGGATTAATTCACTGTATGGTATACTTAATGAGCTGTCTGCTGATGATCTTACTAATATTGCTGATAACTGGTCTAAGAGGCTAGGGTGTACTAGTTGCCGACACGATAAGTTAATAGCAATTAATATCGGTTATCACATGGTAATATGCACTAGTTTTAAGTTGCACCGGTATAAACTGATCAATGAACAATATTATACACTACATACATTTTTTAAATGAAAGATTCTTACGCCTTATATGTAAACATAGATGTTCCAGGCAAATATTTCTAGAATACTTTTTAGTCGCCTTAAAAAAGTAAGTAATTTTTATTACATACTGCATCATGCTAGGTACTGATACTAACATACTGAGTACCCATGTTATATTTGTGTTTGTGGCCATAACCATTGCATGACTTGTATAGCACAAGAATGGATCGGAAATGCGCCTCCTATGCTTGAGAATTGGCAAGGTTAGCTGTTGCATTCTTTTGAACTACAAGCTGCCATCTTTCGTTCTAAAGGCCCACTGAACATAAGCAATTCTACATAACCCAAGGCTCATTCATTTTTTAGTGTTGAATTAACATGAATTCTTAAACCTGCTTAAGCTATTATGGTCTGGTTATTTGGCTTATGATTATCTTTATTTTATGTTGATGCATTTGTATTGTCTCTTATCTGTTCATAAAATAAATGTAAAAAACTTTTCTGTGCCACTGGATAACACATTATAAATACAAATACCACTCCCGGTGGGCGTGGGTCTTCTACACTTGGATGCTGCAACAACCAACTGTTGGACAATTCAAGCCTATTTGTATTTTGTGAAACAAGTTTGACATCTAGCTTCATCCGCATTGAAGACTGACAACTTATCCATTACTCAATATTTTACTCCCCCTTTATTTCTTTTTTTCCCTACTCCCTTTTTCTCCTATCTTCTTATACCTGTAATTTAATATACAGGAAAAAGTAGAAAATAATGTTCATAAAAATTGCTTTCATATTTCACAATTTTAATATTTTTCTTTCATCCATTAAAATGATTTGAACATCAAAATACTGTGGAGCTGCTGTTTTGAAATGGTTATTTTATGGACCCACAATCATAACATCTTTTGGGTAAGCTAGTTTAATTTGATTTCTGCCACATACTGACAATTTGATTAGACTATTTATAAAAGTTGATGTTTTAACATACTTGTAATTCTCATAAGGAAAGTTGGGGGGGGGAGGGGGGCAGGAGAATACCGGGAGGTCTGCATACCGGGCAGATTGGGGGGAGGGGGGTGCATTCCATCCACTGCCATTTTGCTTAGGGCTACATATGTAGCCCAATGTAGATCAATTAATTTGTTATGGGGTCATTTTGGGCTCCCTGCCACTATTTTAAGTTCAGGTTACTTGGGGGCTTGTGGCAGGGAGGCTTTGAGACAGTTTCCCCCTCCCTCACGTTCCTCTATTTATTGGCTTAAAGGGGTGTCTTTGGAATTGTTTTCTTTTATCAGGGCTACGAAGTTGAGACAAATGTGCAGGGATTATTTGTGTACGTTGTTGCTAGGAACAGGTGCTCTGCGGTGGCACGGAAAGTTTGTCAGGAGTTGGCAGAAGTTTGGTTGGCATTGGCAGCTGGTGAACCATGTGCAAGAGGAGGGTAGGCAGGCAGGCATTTCAAGGTTCATTTTAGGACATTTGATTACATACAGGCAGTCTTGAGATGTAGGGGTAATAGAAAGTTAGTAATGTTGAAATGCACTACTGTTAAAGGAGTTAGCTACAGGGTGGGTATATGGGGGGGGATCAGTACGGGTGGGGACATTGATTAGTACACTTCATGTGTAGTGAGGTTATAGTATTGTAAGGCGGTTTGACAGGGTAATTTTATAATGTGCACCGGTTTCAATAAAGTGGCCTTTTTCACACAATATATGTGGCGAGTATTATGTGCTGCATACACCCTTCCCTCCAAACGGGAAAGATTAAGCATTTATGAGGAATTAGACGCGGACAAGAAGCGCAGCTGTGATGAAACCTTTTAGCTATGACATTATCATGAGTAATATGTTGTTACTGCCTCATGGGACTCTAATGCTAGGAAGAGGTGTGACTTCCATGAATTTCTTCGGCTACTGTTGTTGACAAATGCATGATGCGACATTGAAGTCCAGCATGAGGCCAATCACATTATGAGAAGCTTACACTCAAATGTAACGGGCTATCGAGACAGGCAATGTGGCATGTGATACTGACTCCTATGTGGAGGTAGAGACTGGCAACATGTGCGGCCTATACGTAGACTTAGAGGGCATTAACAAGTGAATCTCAATGTCTAAGGTGGCACAGGAATTGCCAGTCAGTAACTTTCATTGCAGTTAAAGTGGTTGCAGAGGCAGGTAGTAAGTTACATAATCGTGACATCTAAGTACAAGTATGAACTGGCAATAAGCACGCCTATATTGAAATCAAAGGGGGGTTGTAAAAACTGGCATTAACGCCTTAAGGTCCCAGCTACTTGCACAGTAAACACTGTGACCTCATATTCAACTCATTGCCAAAACTGACCTCTCTCCTTTTAATAAGTCATCCTACATAGTATATATTAGTACAGCTAATCTCGAAATCTAAAGCATTCCTACAAGTTTATTACTGGCATAAACATTAAACTGAATGTTTACACAGCAGCCCACGAATTGGAATCATAAATAAATTGCATGACAATACCTGCAAAATAACAAAATTCTAATCCAGTTGACCAAGTATGGCTGTAATCAGACAGACGGAGAGTTGTGTAAAATGTTTTTCAATAAGATTAGAGAAGCAGGAAAGGATGTCCTCCATTTGTAATGTCAGTAACAGTGTGTGTGCTACCATACAATGTCGAATTCTGTGAATCTTTTTTTTAAATGTTTTTGAATTTTATTAAAAGACCGGCGACCCCCATTATGCTTCTCTAATCTTGCATTTTATTGAACAGCAGTATTCAAGGAGCTTGAAAACGACACTTCCCATGAGGCATAGAGAACACTAGCTAAAGGGAAAAAAGGTATTAACAATGATGAACAATAATGTTAAGAGTAACATGTATAATGCCAAACTTGACTTCGAACAGTCCTTGTTTCTTGCTGCTCGCAGTCAAGGTAAGTATCGCACATCTTTCATTAGCTTCATTATTGTAATATTGGCATATCTGTATGGGTTTTCAGTAGTTATAGGATAGACTATTTAGATGCCTGGAATGGCAGGACTATTTCGAGTCTGTCCTTGATCTTGTGTTAGAATCCGATGCAAGTCGGATGTGTTGGGGGTGCCTGTTGTGTACCAATCTCGACTGGGGGTACATGGTGACACGAGGAGTCCAGGTTGCATATAAACTGTATAGAAATGCTTGCAGGCTCCTCTGCAATCAAAAGCCTAGTAAAAAACGGAGTGCAATGTTCCATTTACTTTCATATGGACAATATTACCATAGTTTGTGGCATCAGTCATCTGGGCAGCACCAGATCCAAGCCGCTTGCAGAACTGGTAAAGAGCTTTTGGGAATTCTGCCTTCTCAGCAAAATTTCAGTACCTGCAGAATTCTTACCAGGAGAGTTCAATACCATATCAGACTGACTCGCCTGTTATGCAACTCATGTGATAAAAACGTCATCCATCGGTTTTCAGGTCGCTTTTGAACAAATGGGCACCTTTCAACATAGATCTTTTTGCCACCAGACTCAATTCACAACTCCTTCAATTCCTCAGTTGGCATTCACATCCCCTAGCTTTACCGACAAGCTTTTTTAGAAGACTGGGCCCACTCAATCAACTACATTTTTCCACCCTTTTTGATGATCAACAGGGCTCTAGCTCAGACCACATATCAACGCTAATCCTAGTACTGGTAATCCCATTCTGGCAATGACAAGTATAGTTCCCTCCTCTTCTAGAATTAGCAATCAACAACCCAGTCTTCCTACTGTCTTTTCCCAAACCTCTACAGGATCCGTTGGGTCTCCCTCACCACCTGGTGTTATAGACAACTCCCCCAATTTTCCAAGCAGAAAGAGTGCTGGATCTCCCAGTCTCTCTCTTTCATTTCGCCAGAAGCTTCAGAGTACATTACTAAATCCTGGGCCCTAGGTACTACCAAGGCCTCCAAATCAGCTTGATCTTTATGGGCAAGCTGGTGTTTGGGAAAATCTATCAATCCCTTTTCATCAGATATAGTCTATATTGTTAACTTCTTGGCAGCTGAGGCTAGTGGAGGCAAGACATATTGAACCATACACTTGTACAAATCCGCTATTTCAATTAATCATCTCCTCATTAACAGACAACGAGTGGGTGAAAACATCCACTCATCTGTGGACTTTTAAAGGGAGTAAAATTTTGCAATCCTCCTATTCCGAAGTACAGTAAATTGTGGGATGCGAATGTTGTTTTCAATATGTTTATTGCCTGGCCTAATAATGTTGATTTTTCTTTGAAAATGTCATTTGTAAAACTTATTATGCTGTTACCTCTCATTTCAATATAACATCTATATTACTTCTCGCCAATTTACTACCCCCACAGGTGATCGGTTTTCAATTCATGGACGAACAAAAACAATTGCTCTCGGAATGTCCTCATATTCCCAACTTCTTGTTTCCTTCAGAAAACCCCACAAACCAGTTTCTTCTCTTACCCTTGCTCGCTGGGTTAGATGGGTTATGTCCTTATAAGGCATTGATACTTTCATTTTTGGTGCACACTCTTCAAGATGAGCCATCGCTCCTAAAATGGTTTCTAAAGCATTTTCGGCAGGTTCAAGGCTACAAGATATTCTGAGATCAGCTGATTGGTCTAACGATAATGTTTTTCGCACGTTTTCTTATAAACCTGTTCATACTTCATCATCGGTTGTAGTTAACATGCATTGGACAAGCATAAAATAATAGGAGCCTTTGGTCTTGCAATCAAAGTTAGATGTTCCTAGTAATGTATGAAGGAAAGAATTCATTTTATTAAAGACATGGAGGAGAGTATTATCCCACATCAACACTTTCTTAACTTGGTGTTTTTCCCACCCTAACAGTTGCTCCAGTGTTACCATCTGCCTCCCACTAAGGACGTCTCAGCACATCCTGGCTCTTCACTTTCCAGTCCTCTGAAGGTGGATTTTTCTGAGGTCCTTCCCCGTCACTGGTTGCTTATTTCGAATTCAGAGTCAAGGACTTTTGCCAGGAACTCTTTACTTTTATTCTAGCGTTTTCTATAGTTTTATCTATTTTTCCTTTGTTTTTCTGATTATCATTAACATCTCGCACAAGAAAAGTGGGCTGTTCGCAGTCAATGTGGCGGTTATACATGTTACTGTAAATGTATTGGTCATCACTGTTACTACCTTTTGTTTCCCATTGGCTAGTTTTCTTAATACCTCATGGAATGTGTAGTTTAAGCTTCTTAATTGCTGCAGCTCCAAAAAATGCAAGATTCTGGAAGCATAATACTCGCCTCCATGTCTTTAATAAAATTAACACTTTCTTTAATAAATTACTAGGAAAATCTACATTTTCCAAATTAAACCACAAGGACAACATAGCACAACAACGCTTATAAATGCATGTTGTCCCCCCACCATGATGATGCCATTCTCTCCCATAGTCAGTGCTGGGGCATCTCAACAGTTGTATTACCCTTTGCTGGTCGTACTGCCTCATCACTGATAACATAGTACATTCGCTATTTACCCAATATTTTAGTACATTCCTAGAGGCACACCCCTGCCCACATATATCACCCTTTCCACTTCCATGCATATGTACTTTTTGGCTAACCATTTCTAAATATTCGGGACAAGCTCATTACCTCAGACTCTAGTAATGTACCACTTTGCCACAACAAAGCCCAACTTACAGATCATTAGTTGAGCTCTTGTTAAGTCAACATCACTTGTAGTTCTCAGGATAAAAAAATGAGGGTTGCATGGAATATCTGTACCCAGGATTGCAGCTAGTTTGCATACGATTTCACCCCGATAGGCTCGTATTTTGGAGCATCCCCAAATTAAGTTTATAGCCTTGCCGTTTTCTAGATTGCTTTTCAGACATGTGGGAGTTTGGGGTCTACCCTGTTTGTATAGTTGGCTTCTGTTATAGTATGTCGTATGCAGAATCTTAAACAGGATCAACAGTAATCTCGGATTCATGGCCGCCTCTAATGGGTGCGAAAGAGCTGCTTTCCTGTCAATGTCTTCCATGGGGACTAAGTCACTCTCCCATGTGGCCCTCAGCTAGTCTATTTTGATATTTATGAAGATCTTCCCTGTGAGTATTCTATTTTCCAGTTGGGCACTCTCTGGCAACTCTTATCAGTCCATATGTTCCGCCTCAAGGGTGTGTCTAAGCTGAATGTATTTTTAGATTCGAGTTTTAGAGAAGTGTGTTCCTCTTACAATTTATGAAATGTTTTCACCCCTCCCATTTGAACAGCATCGCCCAGCTTGGAAATTCCTATCTCCTCCCAATGCTGGAAATCTGACAACTTGGCCACTTCGCTCAATGTCTCCAACCTCCATAGTATGTTCTCTCTTGTTACTGGTTGCCATATCCCAAGCAGCCAGTGTCTCTCATATAAACACACACACAACAGTAACTCTTTACTTCTCTTTTTCTCATATATATATATAATGAATGAAGGTGTACCTCCACAGGAAGTCTCCCAATGCTTGTAGCTGGGTCTTCCCTGAAGGTGAACCCCTAATTATTAATTAGCTGGAAGGCCCAGTAGAAAGCCTAATTCTGGAAATCTTGGACCACCTCAACAGGGCCCAGCATTGCATAGATGGCTAAGCATAAGGACTGTATATTGCACTCTTCTGTGCATCCTTGGTCCAACATAATCACATCTCACCTTCCTAACAGTGAAAGCTGCTGCACAACCCCCAGCACAAGTGTGTGCTGAGGGTGGATGAGAGGGATATTTGGTAGGTAAAAGAAGAGAGATGCATAAGGATAAAGAGTATCTGAGGAGATTTTATGGCTGTACACCTTTGGTAACTTATTACCATGCACATATTTTCCGGATGTGACAGCTCAGGACACATTAGAAATCAAGAAGAACTGTTGAGAGGCTACTTTGGCAACAGCACCTACTCTTTAATTATAAAAAGTAGAAGTGTTCTTACCAAATGCACATAGGTGGACTATGAGGCCTCAAATGCTGTACAACAAACTAAAACGTTATATTGTAGATGCTCTATGACCCCATCCAACAGCAACATTCTTGATCCAGATTGGTTGAAGCTCAAAAAAACCTAAACGATTTCGTCCAAACACCTTGTCCATGAGACCTAATTTCTTTGCACATCATCAAAACAGCAAACCATCTAACCCTTACAGAAATGCTAAAAATGTATGCTTTCTCACCTAACCATCACATGTGCTCCTACTAAGAGTTTAAAGTGCTGCAAAGACTGTCAAGAGGTGTTTCGGGTATTTATACAAACACGATGCATAAGTATTTCTCTTACTTGTGGGGCTGCCCTACAGATCTCAGAAAGAGGAATGTTTCATGAGTGCTTCAAATACTGCCTTTCCTAAAGCAAAGGATCCAACCAACTGCAGTGGGAATCAAAGTCCTTCAAAGCTTTCTTTTCAGGTGGACAGACAAAACCAGTGCTTGAACTCCGAGACCTTCTGAACCAAAGTAAGCGGCCAACAAATGACCAACATGTCAGGCAAGGATCAACCAATGACCCTTACTTAGTGAAAACCTACTTAACCTCGGCGTTTCCACCACCTCTGACCATCTGTGAACAGCTTTGCAATGCATCTGGAGAGAACAAGGTGCTTTTGTAAGCATGGTAAACATGGTGTATTTTGGACTATATACAGGAGAATAACTAGGTCAGTAAGATTGAAGGGGTGTGAGCTTCACATTTGGAAACAATCACATGGTCTTATAATGTTAAAATACATTATACAACATACAGGGCACATAAGGGTATAGATGAATGCAGATTCGTAGGGGTACTGAGTGAGAGGGAAAAAAATGTAAAATAACCAACATTATTTAATCTTTTCAAAGCAGAGAGGGAGAAAGTGTGTGTGTGTTTTTGTCTGGGTGTATGTAAACATTCCTGGTGAAATCCAACAGACAACTTACCATACCCGACAAAAAGCACCAGAAAATACATTTATTCTGGGGGTGTAACACTCCCCCCCCCCCCGAATCAATGCAGATAGATAGATAGATAGATAGATAGATAGATAGATAGATAGATAGATAGATAGATAGATAGATAGATAGATAGATCTTTTGGCAACTGTACCTTCTACAAATGGATGGATGGATGTGCAACATTAAAAGATGAGGGGCCCGATGTTTGTTATCACTTCGTCAAAGTGTCTACAACAGACTCCTGGGTAAACCAGCAGAAGAACCAGACCTTGAGAGAGTCAATTTCCAATTCAGGCTGGCATGGATCCAACAGGCTTTGAAGATGGGTGAGCGCAGTACAGATTTCGAAGTTTTAGAATTTTAATTCATTTTAAATTATACATTTTAATCAAAATTAGGAACATACCGGAACCTGTTGGTGTTGCAATGACATGCCATTCAATGGGCAATAAAGTGCCATACAAATCTCTGTTAACATAACACAAAATCTTTCAGCAAAATCAAATACATTTTTTTATAAACTCCTGCTAGTTCGAATGCCTGCTACAATCAGTATTGGCAATGTCAATAGGTATAGCTTATGAATAAAAATGCCTTTTGTGTCAGTGATGGGTTTAGGCACTCAATAAGTCATCATACATGCAAGCTGTTATTCATCTTGGCACTCATTCATCCATACACTGACTCATTCTTGCATTCATCCTCTGACACAACTACAATAAAACACACACTCAACAACATATGCGAAATAAATAGTATTAATTATAAAGTAATTAAAAGAATACAAGTAGAAAAAATAAAACATGGTGCCGTCTAAACACCGCAGGAATATGGTTACTATAACAATAATAGCAGGTGGTTCCTGTCTTGTAATGCAATTTACATAGTTTATCATTGTTTTGAAGTTCGAGCATGTATAGAACCAACGTATTGGGCATCTTGGATTGGTAAAACAATGAAACACTATGGACAACAGCATTCCATAGTGGTCACTTGGTTTAGAGGACGTGGCCACATGGTATGCTGTGCACTGCAACATGAAATGAGTAGCAAGCAAGCAAGCAACCCCTGTTAACCCTACCTAACCAGCAGTAATGTCCTCTTAAAAAAAAAGGAAGAGAAGCAAAGAAATGTCAGGGTAACTAAAAAAGGAGAACGTTGAGAACTAAAGGCCTGGTCACCAGCCTAAACACAAAAGTGCATTAATTTTAAGGTGGATGTGCATGTGATCAGAAACTATAGTCAACCACAGGTAAACAAACAAAGATATGGATTGAACCATCACCCTACAGAGTACGCTGTCATAGATGGAAGCAGATTGTAAAGGACATTCAATAGACCAATGGCAGAAGAAGGCTGACACAAAGAGGAGAGTGAGTGAGAGTGAGAGAGTGATTGAATATATATATCACCTCAAACTCGTGACACCTCCCTCTGCTTCGCGCAGAAATAACGAGTGCAGACCAGCAATAGTGCAATTATTTATTCCAGCATTTTGTCTTGACGCGTTTCGGCCGTACAGGCGGCCTTGATCACATGACTGCGCTTGACTTCATCCCCAGTTTTTAAAGTGACAGTGCATCCAACCAACCATGAACATAGAAAAAATATTTGTAAAATACTTGTGGTAGGTCATTGAATAAAAGATTTTTCATCCAAATATAAATATTATCAATTACATATAAGCTTAAATGCTTTTGATGACAATGATCACAGGTCTAAATAGATCACAATTTACCTAGACAAATATGTGCTTTTTATATATATAGAGGCATAAATGCATTCCTGACCAAATTTCTACCGTACACAGGTGGTACAATTAATAATTCAAAAAAGTGACAAAAACTTAACATGCTCCCTGAAGGTAAATTAAAGGACTTATTCCCCCGTATAGTCCAAATAAATCGGAAAAACACAGGGCAATAGTTCCTGAAAACATAATAAATAGGCCAATTACCCATTTCCAAATATATCCATTTTCACAAGTCAATAGTTTGTTGATGAGATGTTGACCTAAAGGGTATGGTATCTGTCTTGACCATTACCCTAAGGTAATCCATCTACTATTATGCGGAGTTCTGCTTAATAGCCCATGCTATTTCTATACTTCCGAAAACTCAAGTAGTTGCCATCTATTACAATCCCTACCTTAAGTTGATCAAACTATTAAAGTGACATCATGCTACAGTACTTGGAAATAAGGTGACTTGTGCCAATAAAGTGCCAATGCAGAGAACTTGGATTGTATGATATATATATATATACACACATACACATAGAATTACATATGTATATATATACATACACGTATACACACACATAAATCCCTTGTGTTTCAAGTATACCAACCATAGGACAACTCTTAGTTTGTAGTTCTTATTCAGACGTGCGGACAAAAATTATGTTAACGACCTATCAAAAAACAATATAAATATCGAGTACACAGGGACCCCACTAAAAAATGACTAGTTAAAAAGACAAAGATAAGAAAACTACCCTCCTGTCTAAAAAACAATCATCAAGACCTGGATCATAAATAGATTTAGTGCAAAGATATAGTTCCTAAAAGTGGTCTTGGTTGGGGTAAGACACTTTAAAAAACATTATATCCCCATCATAGCATCTATATTTTGCATAATAAAACCATCATGTATAACATCTTAGTTCAAATCGACTAGATAGGTGGTCGAGCCTCATAAATATTGTGGATAGATATGTGAGTCTTCAAAGAAATGTGTGGAGATCTTCTGTTGCATTGAGCCCACCCGGAGACTTGGAATCAAATTCCAAAATGTAGCTTGTTTCCAGGCATCGCAATTTAGCCTCTCTGTCGCCCCCTCTTTTTGCCACAGGTATAGCTTCAATGGCAAAATAACGAAGATGTTGTTGGTTGCTATCGTGTACTGCCTGGAAATGTCTCGCAACTGGGTAGCTCTGATCCTGGTTAGATATTGCCCTTAAGTGCTGCAGAATACGCTTGTGGACTGCCAACTTTGTGCTACCAACATACTTTAAATGGCAGTCACATTCCAAAACATAGACGCAGTATTCCATCTTACAGGTTAGATGTTGTTTAATTTCCTTGACCGTTCTGGAGAAAGCTGTAGTATTAGTTTTTGTGTTGCTCCCAAATTGACATGCTCTACACGATAGACACTTAAAGAATCCCTTTCTAGTGGTTAACCATATGTCTTTCCGAAAATTTTCCTGGCTATTCTTGGCCAACATATTTCCCATACTCATAGATCTTCTGAAGGAGATTGACGGGTTAGAGGGCATAAAGTCACCTATCACTGGATCATCCTGAATAAAGTGCCAATTATGTCTGATAATGCTCCTTAATTAGTTTTCCTGTTTGGAATATGTTAAAATGAGCCTAACTGGTTGCCTCTTATCTTGTATAGTCAGCTGTGGTTTTTTAGAACTATACAAAAGAAGATCTTCCCTGGACTTTTCTTGGGATTTTTTCATGGCAGCCTGCACTATTCCGGGGCTATACCCTCTAGCTAAAAACCTGGCGCCGCTCTCCACTTGTTTGTTTTTCGCATCCTCTGGATCACTACAGATTCGGCGGATGCGAAGCATCTCCCCATAGGGGATGCTTTTAATTAAATGTGGAGGATATGCACTTGATGCATGTAAAAGTGTATTACCTGCCGTTGGTTTTCTAAAGAGGGTAGTTGTTAAAACATTCTTTTTTATTAAGACTTGAGCATCTAAAAAGGTCACTGAGTACTTACTGACGTTAAAAGTGAACTTAAGATTAAGGTCGTTTTGATTGATTTCATTTATAAATTCTACCACACTCTTCTCACTTCCTCGCCACACAATAAAAAGATCATCTATAAAGCGCATCCAAGAGACAATTTTAGTGGTATAGACATACTCATACTGACGCATGAGGACCAGTTCCTCCCACCAGCCCATAAACAAACAGGCATAGCTGGGGGAGAAACTGGCCCCCATCACGACACCCTGAGCCTGTTGGTAAAACTGGCCGTTAAAAAGGAATGGATTGTTTTCCAAGCTAAAAGATAACATGTCTAATAGCATCCGAGTGTGTTGCGCATAGATCATTGGTCTTGTGTTAAGAAAGTACAGGCTATATATATCATTTAGCCGGTCAGATTTGTTAGAGATTTTAGCAAGAATTACTACAGTGGAAAGCTTCAACACCTAGGGTTATAGTCAGAGGGTTCAGAACACCAAATTCTTTCACTGCAAAGGTAGTCTGTGACATTTCATGCAACTAAACACCCATCTCTAGGCTTTAATAAACAGTCATAAAAATCCACCCATAAAGTGATAAATGCCTACTGACATTAACTTATGCTTTACACAATAAATATGTCAAGTCTACTGCCTTTACCGTAACTTTTCATTATAAACAACCGGGGAGTTTATACCACATTGGTTGTCACCATAACCAATTATACTGGTGTTGGCCATAAGCTTTCCCACAAGGCATCCATCAGATATACAGTAATTACACTGCAAATGTATAAAAAGCATACAATTGTCAAAACAAGATAAAATTCCTCCTTATAGAACCTTAAAAGGATTACAATACTGTAAATATTCCATCCACATTGATTGTTTGGCTAGGTCTCCAAATCCTTGCCTACTATAATCTGAGAGGTTCAGTGAAACCAAAAACTTAGCAAATCAAATAGCATAATTTTGGAAATTTTGCAATACACTAGTAACGTCAAATTCACAAAATTATGCAATTACACAATAACCTATAATTATGTGTACATTTTTTTATTATGATTGGCAAGGAAAATTCCTGAATTATAGTGCGTGACCAACACCAAAACGCTGCCTACCATGGTAATCTGTGATGTTACATGTAACAACATACCTTTCTACAGCTTGTGACATACTGTGGTAACAATCCACTGTTAGTGACCTATTGGCTTTAAAAAATGCTTTTCACAAAACATAATCCTGGCCCACTGTCTTTGTCACAACTTCGACTGATGGCACCTGGCATACCTTTTCCCTGTGTACCTATCAGGTTTATTGGTGTTATTACTGGATTACCAAAATCCCTCTCTGTAGTACTCTGAAACAGGCATCTTATTCCACTGGGCATTCACCAGTTGGGCTGAAGCCCTTGGAGATGGGTCTTGGAAGCCGAGGGCCGCTGCTTTGTCACTATCTCCAGCTCCTTAAGGTACGTTGTAGCAGGCATGGGAAGGCTTGAGAGACAGGAGGGAGTGGGACGTAGATATAAAACGATCAGAGAGGGGTATAGAAAGGGGAGAGAATGAGAGAGAGAACGGATGTAAAGGAAAGAGAGATGGCTCGAGTAAGGGACGTGAGCAGGGCTGGTTTCGGCATTTTTTGCCAGGACTGCTGCTTCCGGAGTCCGGCAGTTCTCTGAAAGTTTTTTTTTAGTTTGATCACATAAGGTTTGGCGAGAGCAGCGCTGTCAAGCCAGATCTACAGATCACTGTGGCAGAGTGCTTAAAACCACGTCGCCACAGAATGTACCGAGGATTTAGGATATAACCCACCCTGGATATACATCAGTAAGCCAGCAGCCTCGGCTATTGTCATATTTCCAGGGAGGCTCCCTAGTATACAATCGAGCCGTCAACACTAGAAAAGAGCTATGCATTGTTTGCGGCTATGATGAATTCATCTACACCTGTTTTTCTTGTTCTGTGAGGCGGCTATCTTCCTGCTGCTAGAATACATCCCTGTTGCTTCAGAGTGCTGAACAAATAGACATTGCTTCACATGTGACATTTACTTTCTTATGTAAGAAACATTCTACATCTGGAACAAGACTCTTGCACTTTCAGCTAAAACCAGCATCATTTTGCGTTTTCTTCTTTAAAAAGCTTTTACACCTCGTAACATTTTTTCTTTATTGTTAATTTGCTCTATTGGTTCATGAGGGCTGAGTCTATGCATCACCCTATGCTCCTCACTACCCCTGCCCTCCATTACCACCATGAGAAGTCTTGCGCTACTTTTTACGCTGCCATGGGAGTTTAGTCCTGAAAGTGTGTACACGGTCCAAAGCCAGTGGTAGCAGGCCTATAACCCTGCATGCCAACAGTGGCTGCTCCTCCGCTAAGACGGAGGAGCGCTGCCCCACACGGAAAACAAAATGATAATAACAAAGTTATTACTATTTTATTTTTCGCTATTGTGGTGCGCTGTAACACTGCTGGTGAGTCGGGATGTTTCCCGGCTGCAGATCAAGGGAAGGAGTGGAGTGCACACTCCTAAGTGTACATGACTGTTTGGCCAGATATTCTGGCCTGGCCAAACAGCCATGCACACTTTTCATGTGCCACACCAGGCTGCATTGCACAGCCTGGTGAGGTACATGCCCAGCCTCCCATTGCCCGTCCATGCGTTGAACCATGGCACTCAGACCAATTGGCTATGGGAAGGGAGCTTCCTGTTCCTGCAGGGCATCGAAGATGAAGAGGATGGAGGAAAGCGGGCGGCCAGGAAGGTAAGTGGTTTTTCTTAATTTTTTTCCCCCCCCTTTTTTTTTATCTTAACGCCCTCTGTCGCCCCACCACTACTCCCCGGTAGCAGCTGCTACTGCATGCCTCTGGCTCATTAGCCCTCGCTGCCCCAGAACCCTGAATGTGTTCTGGCAGGCTCCATTATCTATCTGACCAAAAACTATTTGACCAGGTTTCCCCCAGCATCAGTAGAAACGGCACAAAACCGGTGAAGTCTTAGTCATTAAAACTTTTTCTGTCCAGGTGACACCCGTAAAAAAAAAATCCTTTTTATGTTTTTATTGTAAGAGTTTGCATAGCATGTTTACCCCTTTTTCCCCTCGGTCAGTCACCTAAGCCTGTATGACCTCTCATCAGCACTGGTCAAACAATATACAAGTTTGTTTCCATAAGTATGCCACTTTTTGTCTGCAAAGAGTCCAGAACATTGCTGTTTGCGGTCTTTTAAACCTCTTCACACAGACAACTGTAATGGTTTCTGTTCCTATGACAGAGACTTGAACGCCTTACAGCCAGTTCATCAAGAATGCAAACACCCTGGCTCGTCCTTTAGGATGGACAAATCTGGCTCTACTGCTCTGAACGCTGGAACTCTTCAAGGTAGGCCTGTGACGTAAGCATTGAAGAGATGAGAAGTAGGCAGGTTTAGGATGTTGAGTGCTGACTTACACACACAGAATAAAGACGTGAAATTACTCTGTGTGTGATGTGGTTATTAGCGAGCACCTGGGCAGTCAGGACGCTACAACTGGTGAGGGCATAAGAGATACGAAGTCCATACATTGAAAGTGCTCTTCTAGAGAGTTTGCTATGGTCCAGCAAACTTGTTTGTGCCGGCCACATGGCCACAGTCAATGTGCAGAATCGACCTGCTAGAGAACTTGTTCCCGTACAAAGTGGCCCACCATCATAGCTGCCATGTTGGAGCTCAGAACAACTCCCTAGATTGCCATTAAGTAAAGAGCTACAATGGAGAGCATGGGCCTGATCCAAGCTCCAAAAGTCATAAAAACTGACCCCGAAGCCAGCATGTCACAAGGCGCAAGAGAAGATCTACCTGATTGAGTTTCACAAGAAGCACCTGAGAGACCACTACTGTCCATCAATGTATATACAGCTGCTGCATTCTTATAACCAACAATTGCATTTGATACTTCCAAAAAATACAATATTGGCAAAAGATGGATTGCATGGATAGAGACTTTTGAAGATTTCATAGATGCAGTAGATGAAAAAGATGATAAAAATATTAGAAAGTATCTGAGGAACATGGCTGGAAAAGGAGTGTAAAAAGCCATGAAAATGATACCACAAGAAGGTGAAGTGAGGTAAGTTCAAATCAAAACAGCCTTGAATGTTATGTTTAATCCAGTGCCAAATGAGGATTATGAAAGAACACCAGAGACCAGGTGAAACCATCAATGAGTTTGTTGAGAGACTGGATATTCTGGTGAAACACTATCAATTCAATTAATGAAATGATGAGGAGACTACGCACCTCAGATAAATCTATGGATGTCTGTCAGACTCCTTTCGACGACGAATGCTGAAGGAAACCCTGAGTTTGGAACAAGTCCTCCAGTCTGTGCGCGCTGAACAGCGCGCTAAGTGACTGACATGGACGCCAGAGGCGCCCAAAGTGTGTCAGTCAAGAGCATGAAAAGTAAGCCAAGGCACAAGGCCGAGGGACACGAGGCGATATCTACATAGAAAAAGAAAACTTGTGACAGATGTGGATTGTCATTTCTACACAAAGGTAAATGTCCCACCATTGGACAGATATGCATCGGCTGTGGTAAAAAGAACCATTTCGTGATTACTTGCAAGGTGAAGAGAAAAATAAGTATGTCGCTGCGTGAAAACAAAATGGCGGACCGAACGCTACCTCAGTGATGTTCGACGCACTCCCACAAGGCCAAGCAGTCACACCAACTGAGGCCAAACAGATCTTCGTCTAAATCATCCACAAAGAGTCCCTCAGTATCAGTGTCCAGTGAAAGTGAAATTGACAATTGTGCAATGTCGAGGTTTACTTCATGAAGGCATGCACATGTGGGACTAGTCAAATGTGTGCAAAAACTAAAAGTGGAGAAAAATCTATATGAAAAAGCACCAACGTTCAAACATTGTCTGAAGATCACTCTAAAGATAAATGGGTGTTCGCGACCATTCATAATTGACAGAGGTGCGTCAATAAATATCATGCCTGAGGAGAAGTATCAAGAATTATCCCCAATACCATAACTTACGAAGTCGAAGACTAACGTATAAACGTGGGCTGCTTCAACACCCTTAAAAATTCAACGTTCTTTTGTAGCCACGATGAATCATAAGAAAACTGTGGTACAAGCGCCCATTCATGTCCTTCAAGGAGCAGCTTTAAGTGCCTGTTAGTTGAGTTTCAAGATTGCTGCTGATATAGGAATGATTTCAGTAAACTATAATATAAATACACATCATGAAATTGTCAATTTCCTTCATTATTTCATGGGTTAGGAAAACTCAAAACAATGAAAACCAAGTTACATATAAATGAGGATGTGTGTACTGTTGCTCAAAGATACAGACAAGTTGCCTTTCGCTTGAGAGAAGCTGTTAAAAAGTAACTTAAATTGTTGCTTAAACATGGCACCATTGAAGCCCCACTCGTCCAATACCATGGGTTTCTTCCATTGTAGTAGTGTCTGAAAGAGACAGTGAAGAAGCTGTACACATATGCATTGAAATGTGTCAGGCCAACTAGCCGATTGAGCGAGAGAGACAGCCAGGTACGCACATTGTAGATCTGATAACTCAATTGAATAGTACAAAGTTCTTCTCTCGACTCAACTTGTATAAAGGATAACATCAATTGGAATTTGAAGAAAAATCTAGGTTCATTACAACCTTTTCTACACATATTGGCCTGTTTTGCTATAAGCAATTGAGTTTTGGTGTATCCTCTGCTGCAGACCTTTTCCACAAAAATCATTTGACGCATCATACAGCCTATGATGAATGCATTTAACTGTAGTGATGACATATTGGTTTTCGGAGCCACACAGAAAGAGCATGAAAAGCTCTCATGCAAGTATGTCATTTGCTGAACAATGCAGGCTTTACTCTGAATGCTGACAAATGTGAATTTACCAAGAAAAGCATGAAATTCTTTGGCCATGTCTTTTCTGAGGGGGGCATGAAACCTGATACAGCTAAAGTGCAAGAGTTGTCTATTGTAAATCCCACCACAAGACATTGCTTTATTACAATAATTTCTTGGAACAGCCAGTTACTGTTCTAGATACATACAAGACTTTGCTACGGTCAGCGCACCGTGACTAGAACTAATGAAAAATAATGTGTCTTTTCATTGGTCACATGAATATGAAAAAATCTTTTTAAAAAATCATGTAAGCTATTGAGAGTGCCACTGAAATGGCCTACTTTGATCACAAACTTTATACAAAGGTTGTAGACGCGCTAGCATTGTCGGGTTAGGCGCAATCCTTGCACAGCACAATGGGCAGCCAAATGCCCAGAGACATATCGTGGCATACGCCAGCAAAAGCCTCTCACAAACGGAACGTGCTTACTCACAACCAGAGAAAGAAAGTTTTGGCAGTGGTTTGGGCTTGTGAATATTTCCATGTATTCTTGTATGGAAAGCCTTTCCTAGTAGTGACTGAAAATCAAACACTGTTGACGATATTTGGCAATCCAAAAGCCAAAATGCCTCCTCAAATTGAATGTTGGGGTTTGAGGTTACAAGAAAACAACTATACAATTCTTCTTCGTCCAGGAAAAGATCAGAATCCTGCTGTTATTTTTGTCAAGAGTGCCATTACAGTGCCCAGGAACCCCATCTAAGACAGCGGAGGCCTACATCAATGTTATGGTGAAATCAAGCACATCAGCAGCCACGTCTTTAGAACAAATTACCACTGCCACAAGCCAAGATAGTGACATGTTAAAATTAAACGACTTTATTGCTAATCAATCATGGAACCAGCACTCCAAACCTCTCACTAATGACATTGAGTACAATAATGTAAGAGATGAACTTTCAGTAACTCATTCTGAGAGGTAAACACATTGTTATTCCCAAGAACCTACCGCAACACATGATCGACGCTGCCCATGAGGGACATCGAGAAATAGTTGCCACCAAGAGTTCTCTCCATGACCAGGTTTAGATTCCTTACCTCGACGAAAGGGTTGAAAGAGAATTAAAGACTTGTCATATATGCAACTGTATTATGCCTCAAGTTATTCAGCAGCCTTTGAACATATTAGAATTGCCACACTATGCCTGGGAGAGAATTGATATTGATTTCTGTGGTCCTCTTGAGAAAGGACAACATCTTCTAGTCACTGCTGATGAATGCTGCTTTTTTTCATTGGTAGATCTTTCATCCACTAGACATGAAAAGGTTCTTCAAAAATGAGATGGCATCTTTGCTACATGGGGTGTACCTACAATCTTACAACTTGACAACAACCCACCTTTTCATAGTCGAGAATTCAAAGACTTTCTAAATCACCTCAATAAAAGCATCAAAAAAGCACTACTCTTTGGCCCCAGGCAAATGGTCTAGTATAACAGTTCATGAGTACTCTAAAGAAAGCTGTTCAGCATGCTGTATTGGAGAGGTTCAACCTCAAAGTTGTTTTGAACACTACTCTTCAAGCTTACCGTTCGACCCTTCACTCAACAGTGAAAAGCCCTGCAACTCTCATGTTTGGAAGAGCCATGACGACGAAGGTTCCCAAATGGACCAACTATATATATCCAAGAATGAGGAAGACATTCATACTGTGGGCCTTGGTCACAAACTGAAGACGAAAATATATACTGACAGATGACATCATGTAAATGAGGTCACCTTTACAAGAGGAGATCGAGTGCCTGTCAAACAACACAGAAAAATAAAGTCTGATGCTCCTTTTGAGGCTGAGCCCTTTAACATCACTAACATCAACGGACACATGGTGACTGTACACCTTCCTGGGAAGTCCTTACAAGAGATTCCTCTACATTGACATTGATGTTTGGTGAGTGATGGGCCACATGTTGAAAATTAGAGACTGGGTCCAGACACACTTTTGTTGACCCTGTGCCTGCTGATGATTCCACCTTATCTGTTCAGATCACTGACACTTCAACTGCCAGATCCCGCTTTCCAGTGACCCGATCAGGACATGTGATTCAGGTGCCACGACGCTTAACTGAAGAAGAGGAATTGCATGTATATCTATGTATTGATTCATGCATTTATTCATATATTTATTTTGAAAAAGTTGTAACTTTGTATTTATCAAAGCGGGAGATGTACTGCCTTGTAAATAAAAAAATGCTGGAACTCTTTTGGTTCCCAGTGTACACCGGAGGCCTGTGACATGCGCATTGGAGAGATGAGTTGAAGGAAGGCTTAGAATGTTGAGTTCTGACTTCCGCGCATGGCGTGGTTATTGGCGAATACCTGGGCTGGTCTGACGCTACAGTCTCCATCCACAAGAACTCACCCACCGTGGAACCCCTGACAACTATTCACTTAATGTAAAAAGCGGACAACCTCCACGTTCCTGCACTATTCAGCTGCCGTTCCGTCACTGCTTACTTGCACCTTAGCACAGGGATAGCATGCCTGTAGTGTGCGCCACAACATAACTATTACGTAGCAGAGAGGACCCCCAAAGATACGCACAAAAGCTGTAAAAAAGGTCACAGGGGTACCTTTTACAACTTAAAGCAGATGTCTGCACTAACAGTTCTCTGCTGCCACTGAATCTCAATACAGGATACTTGTCAGCATGCACCATATACTGCTATTGGGCAGTGGCTCTTAATCTGTGGTCCTGACGAACACGACGCCTACTCAGGAGGTCCGCTCCTGCTTAATACATTGAATAATATTGACAGATTCATAACATGTATACAAATAAAGATGCAAAATGTTAAATTTATAGACGTTCTGTAAATTTGAGGGAGTTTGAAATTGGAGGATAACAAATAAATTGTTTTTCAGACTGATTTGTGGGAGGAGTGTAACAGCATCAAACAGAATATAGCATGGACAATAGGTGGTGCTAACTGAATTTAGAACAGCTTTAACCTTCCCATTAAATTATGATGTGGAATTTGTTTTTATCTTTTGTTTGTGAAATTAATACATTTCATCATTTGTGCATTTATTTGAAGAACACTCATTTCCGTATTTTTGTGTAATATCCTTCAGTTCAAATTATTGAAATTGCTTAGACTGGAGTACCCGGGTTCCAATAATGACTCAGTTGGGGGTCCCTGAATTCCAATAATGATTCAGTGGGGGTCCCTGGATTCCAGTAATGGTTAAGCGGGGGTCCACAGATGTCATAAGGTTAAGAATCACTGATGTAGGGGACTTCTTTCTAGCAATGCTGAGACCACCCAATCATGCATCGCACTATGAATAACTCATACTTCAACCCTTTCAATTGGATGAATTTTTAAATTATTTATTTATTACATTTCAGACAAAAAATACAATTGCGGCATAGAGCATAGATCTTTGCATAAAAGCCTGTTAATAACCAGCAGGTTAATGGGAGTGTCCATGACTTAGTATTTACCTCACTCCTGCCACAGGCCAAACCATCATGCACCTTTCCCTTCCATCACAACATTTTTCAACCGGCTCCCTCTATCCTAAATACTATTAACCACCTTTGGCCTCAAACAAGGAAGACAGTATGAAAGTGTGAACCTGCACAGTAAAAAGGCCTTTATGAAGGCAACTTGCCTCCTGACAATTAACTGATTACTGACAATTGCATGCCCTCTTATTTTCTCCAGAACTTTACATTCTTAAATTCAAGACGGTCCACACTGGTGGCCGTTCTTTCTCTGTGGTTACTTATGAAGCTTGAAATTATCTTTCTTTGCCCATTTGATCTGAAATGTGCTTTGTTAACTTTCACAAACTGCTAAAAACGCACTTGTTATTTTTGTAGCGTTTGTGAACAGGCTGGTTCTTCCCAGCACCATGACAGAGCTTTCACAGACTTATGCTAACTATGTTTGCCTTTAAGTAACTGAAACTCGCGCACCACTACCTGCAGTGTTGTAATCAATTATGCCATTTCAGAAGTTACAGTCATGTTATCAATGATGTCATAGAACATGTCATGAGTGATGTAATATGGGAAGTAATTAGCAGGGCATGGCGACGGCATGAGATATAGCTACCTTAGGGCTCAATGTACAGTTACTTTGAGATCACTATAACTGGTGGATTTCAGTGGCTTTGTTTGTTTAAAATAGTATTTTTAACTGATATTTTCATCTAACTATACCGGTTTTCAATAACCATGCCTTCTTGATGATTCAGTAAAGAATTATTTAAATCAAAAAAGGGATTTTTTTATAGTATTATTTTTCTGTACTTTGGATAATGTGAAGGAAGAACAATTGACAACTGTTTCAAGAGCCTGGAGTTTTGGGATATATTTTCAACAAATCCTTTTCAGTGCAAAAAAACAATAATGGCACAACTGATCAAACATGCGCCTTATTAATAGCAGCGCCCAGCACAACATCAGTCGATTCAGTGTGTGTAGAAACCTCTGCTGATCCAGGCAGACGGGTCCTTCGTGTCTGAAATATCCTGGATTGCACAGTACAAGTGCAGGGACACCCCAGGATGTTTGTGCAAGATAAATACTAAGGCCGTAGCATCTGCTACCCTGTCACGTTACTGCCATGGAATTACAGAGGTTTAAGAAGACGTCTATATATTCTTGAGGCACCGCAGCCACCTGACACCAGAAATCTATCCAGTGTCACATACGTACTATGGCCCAGCAATGATCAAAGAGAAGGGACAAGTGTACCTGTCAAGTATTTGCTCTGAGAAACCAAGGAGTCTAGATAAGGGAGAAGGCCAGCCACCAAGATACTGGAAGGTTGGAGGCCCGGGCTCTGCCTGCCCAGGAGAGGTCATCTCTTTACATTAAGATTTCCCTGCCTGTATGATGGGGTGTTGAGACAAAGTTCCTGCCGCTGACGCAGTGGGAGCAATTTTAGTGGAAATGCTTAATGCTGTACGGCTCTGAAATCGTGGTGAATCAAGCAGCATTTTTTTATTTATTTTTTATAAAAAACAAAGCTGATTTTTAGGTGTATGGCTGAAATTGTTGTGGTTTCTCCTGCCCAAGACTACCATGCCCGGAAAAATATTCATATAAAGGCTTGCCGTAAACAGGAAGGGCCTTCCAACATGATGGTTCCCTGGGGGCTTTCCTGCTACTAACAGATTTCTAATGGGTTATTCTTTTTTTAATTTTTTTTAGAGTTTTATAAAGCGTTAACAAGACTCGAAGATATCCGGTATCAGAGCACCAGCTTCGTTACAGATGTACACATTCATTTTTGTTAGACACTGGGAGATTAAGTGATTTGCTCAGAATCACAGGATGTTGAGCGCCCATGCAGAGACTCGAACCTGGATCCCCAGCTTCGAGGTCGACTACTCTAGCCGTAAGCCTGCATCCTCTTCCCTTGCCTCTGCTACTGAACCTAAGCAGTTTCTTCACCTATAGATGAGGCAGGGAAACCATGAGACGGGCAGTCAGGAAACTTGTTGATTTCCTGCAGGCAATTCCTCCTCTACCACTCAGCTTTAAATGATGCCTTAATAGCCCCTACCCCATCTCTGTCCTGGGATTCTGGAATCTCTAAGGGCAGATTTGTACTCCCACATACCCTGTCCTGGGATAGCAGGGAGTCTAGGTGACAACTTAGTATTCCTCAGACATACCTACCCTGAGACAGTCTTCAATGAAGAGAAGAACCAAGTTAGCCTGCCACATGTCTCCTTTGGGACATCAGGAAACGTGGGTAAGCGCTAAGGGTTTCTACATATATATAATCTTAGAAATGTACTTATATATCTGAGTGAAGCATTTCTACCAGAAGCAAGGTTCATAGTAACATTTGCCGAAATAAATGGGTAATAACACAAAAGTAGCATTGATCAAATGGAAGACACTTCCGGTTTAAGGACAGAAGCCCTCACCCACCCAATGGGTGGCATGCTTCATCATCGGACCCCTCCCAGCATCTCTCCTATGGAGTAGCTGCAAGCTACTACCCATCAATAGATAGGGGAGCTTAGCGGGATAGAAGGTAAATAATTAGCTATGCCACTCATATGGCCCATAGGGGTGTGAGGGTGTACAGAGGGGCATAATAGAGTGGAAGGGAATAAAACTACCTTCTGGGTGGAGTAACACATTTTATTGAATCCCTTAAGTGGTAGGATTATAAGAATGGGGAATAATTCTACTCACACAGAGACAGACATGTTTCTGCCCATGTCAACCCTCATATGGCATTCATTAGGACTCAAATCACCTTTTCTGCGTTGACAAAAAAGTTTGAAAGGCAAAGTTTAAATACTCTCCGCATCATAAAGTTATACAGGATGTCAGACATCCACCTCAGTGATCTGAACTCTAGGTCAATATAATGATGTTTTCACTCCATCCTTGAAGGTGGAGTAAACAATGCTCATGACCTGCTAACACTGATCCCGCTGCGGCACACTAGTGTCTCCTAACAATGAGGGAAACCGCTGTGGTAGTTTGTAATCACTGGGAGATTAAATGAATGCCGCAAATCCTCCCAACACTGCTGTGTAATATGATCTTAGTAACATATGGCAGCACCGATTTAAGAAAGGTTCTGAGGTGTTCATATCACATGCTGTGTAAGTCACACAAAAAAAAATAGACTAAGCACCACGGGCAAGTGTTCCTGCTACGAAACCGCATCAAATGTGGCAAGAAGGCCCGAGAAACTGGTGATGCAGTCAGCATCTTTTATTTGTGATTAATGGAAAGCTAACCTGTAAACCCGCATAACCACTGCTTCACATGATTTATACATAATTAAAAAAAGAAGGAGCCGATCCTTTGGTATTAAAAAATTACCGCCCCATATCCTTACTCGCAGCTCCAGCTAAGGTTTTGGAGAAGGAAGTACAGAGGCAACTCTCGAGATTTTTGGACTCCAATAACCTGTTGCATGACTCCCAATCTGGTTTCAGAGCCACTTTTAGCACTGAGACCGCGCTCCTGGAGACTATGGAGATTCTGAGAGAAACTGTGGACAAAGGACACTGTGCAATGCTCGTGTTATTAGATCTTTCTGCGGCATTTGATACTGTGTCCCATAAAATCTTAATGCACAGACTAAAGAACATTGGTCTATCAGGAGCAGTTCTGTCGTGGTTTCAGTCTTATTTGGAGGGACGCTCGCAACAGGTGGTCTTGGGTCCGCACTCTTCACAAATAAAAATGCTGTCATGCGGAGTGCCTCAGGGCTCTGCATTGAGCCCAACATTGTTTAATGTTTACTTGGCTCCTTTAGCTCCTATAATTGAGAAACATGGCCTACGTGTTGTCAACTATGCTGATGACACTCAGCTCCTTTTCTCGTTTCATGAAAAGGATGAGGGAAGGATGTTGAGTGTTAAGAGATGTATGTTGGACATAGTATCTTGGATGTCGGACAACTGTTTAAAGTTGAACACAGAAAAGACGGAGGTCCTATTTTTCAATAATCACTCTCCACTGTCCTCAGACTGTTGGTGGCCTACCCCTTTAAATCCCGCACCGTCCCCAGTTAAGATGGCTCGGAACCTAGGCGTTAAGATGGATACAGAGCTTTCATGAAAGGATCACATTGCTCCGCTCTCCGCAGTTTGCTTTTGGAAGCTTAGAATGTTGCGCCGTCTTCTTCATTTTCTGCCTGTAGACTGTCGTCAAACGGTGGTACATGCCACCATTACTTCACGTCTGGATTACGCAAATAGTCTATTTATTGGACTTCCAGACTATCTGATAGCCAGGCTTCAGCTAATTCAAAATGCAGCAGCCAGATTAATTAGAAATATCCCTGTCCGCCACAGAATTTCCCCTCATCTGGCCAGTCTACACTGGTTACCCATAAAGAAAAGAGTGATTTTTAAGGCAATGGTATTAACCCATCGTGCCTTGTATAACACAGGCCCTCCATATCTCAGAGCTAGAATTCAAAGGTACGTACAAAACAGATCTCTAAGATCTAACAATTTGAATCTTCTTAAGGTACCGAAATTTAGAAGGGTCAGAATGGGTGGTCGGTCATTTTCTGTCCGGGCACCTACCATTTGGAACTCCATGCCAAAGGATCTTAGAGCACTTGAGAAGGAAAATGTGTTCCGAAAGGCCTTGAAAACCTGGCTCTTTCTCTTGCATTGATTCTCCTCCCCACTGATCACAGCTCCTTTCTTTTTCTGTTCAGGTCCACATGATTGGTAACAGCGCCGGGACACTTCCGTTGGAGGTAGCTGCGCGCTATACAAGCTTTTATAACATAACATAACATAATTCACACTTGATTTATTTATTATTTCACACATTATTCTACATGTTTTATATTTAGGTTTAGTAAACTGAATGAACCGCATCTTTTGTTTAACTTCAGTTAGAGCAGAGGCTGCCGCCGAAGGGGGCCTAAAGGGCCGGCGCCATAACCGACGCTGAGCCCCCCTCCCCCCCCCCCCCCCCCCCCCGGACGAAACCAGTTTTTCGCGCCACATACCAGAAAGCTCCGACGCCTCCCCTCCCCCCCCCCGCTGCGGCCGCAAACAGAGTTGCCAGCCCACCTGGCCAATGGGGGCAAGAGGCATGATACAATCCCCCCAATGGGGGAGGACCAAGAAAGGCGGCGCAGCAGCTGGGGGGGGATATAAGCGCTGCTCCCCCAGGGATGCTCCTATCTGTTGGGGAGCGGGGGAGCGGCATAGGAAATCGTTGTCCCACCCACCCACACCGAAGGAACAGCTATGTCGCAATCAGGAGGAACAAGCAGGACGATGGCGAGAAAACTACAGGGATAATGGTTGGTACGGAGGCACACCGGACGGCGGTGCACCGGAATAGGACCACTTACCTTGGGGTGCCTTACGGCTGGGTGAGTTGGCCTATGGCCGGTGGCTAGGACCACTCACTCTGGGATGCCTTATGGCCGGGTGAGTTGGCCTACCACAAGGGGGTAGCTATCGGAGACGGTGCTCGCTGCCCAGCCCCCGCCGGATGGCAGGGCACGACAAGAAATGGCAAGGTAGCGAGTTGTGGCCTAACTCCGGGACAAAAAGCTATACCCCTGGAAGGACAAATCCAACCGAACGAAGCAACGACTCCGTAGGGCCAAGAGACATTACAAGCCTGCAAATGACCATGTAACAAACTGTCAGTCTATATGCAATGTGTCCAATGTACATATGATTCTGCAAACACAATGTATAACGAGATGCACGCAAAACAAGACACAGGATGACAGCTCAGCAATAATGATTTATGGCAGGATGTACAACAGTAAGGATATATATATATGGGTATGCATAATAAACTGCGGCCAACAATGACCACCACAAGAGCAAGTCTCCATTGGTTTATTTATGACAAGGAAACCAAGCAAGGAAACCGGGAATGGGGCAAATGTGGGGGTTAGCATATGTGCATCTTAGCATTAACCGCGAGTAGGCCTAGATGTCTTGCTCCATGTCTGAAATAAACCTTGTATTTCTGCTTGTTGCGCATAATATTGTATTGTTTCAGGCACAAGAGTCACTGTGTTCTCATTGAGAAATGCTCTTCTTTGTTAGCTTATAGTTTGAAGGTAGTAGCATTGCAATTAGTTGGTTTGGACAATGATTCCGAGCACCTGCAGGACCGAAGGGGAGGAGTTGAATATTCCTTTGTGAAGATATTGTGAAGCTTTGATGATCCAAGAAGTTGGCATTGTATTATCCGTGAGAAGGAGGCCGACGCCAAGTAGAGACAGAACACAGGGTTGGATTAGTTCTTGTTGGGTGGGAACCTGGACAATGCATCACTTTGATGGGATATGTTGTAACTGTGTAAATCTGGTTAGTTGGATCACTTGCGCCTGTCCACCGTCCTATCCCTCCTCTTGAGACCAATGCTTCTTATGTTCTTAGTTATAGATATACTCTCGAGAGAAAGCGCATTCCTTGTTATTCTAATCTGAACCTTTATTTGGCTCTTCATTCGATGATGTATTTGTTGACACGCGCAGCTTATGAATTTTCCCAATTAGCCCGCAACTTTAGCTTAGACTTCGGGCGTTTCCTTTATGGAAATTAAAGTTTGCTTTGCTTTGATTTGCATTTGTTGCCTTTAACAACGCAAGACCTGCCTTTACTAAACGGAATTATTTGGGTTATATTCATGAACGCTGAGTTTAGGTGAAATTTCGATTTCAGTCTAATTGATTTGATTGGAGACTGTAACTTTAATAATTTGCTCAGAAACATTTATGGTCCGCAAACTTAACTCCTCTGACGTAACTGTGGGACAAAATCCACTTCACTGTCCATGCAATGTTATTGAATGTATGATTTCAGCCTCAGTTGAAGATAACGGTCCATCTCAGTGAACAGAGTGGATCCTCAAGTTTGTTCCAAGTTTAATAGAGCGGCGTCTCAAGCTTGCTCCAAGTTTAACAGAGTGGCGTCACAAGTTTGCTCCAAGTTTTAGAGAGTGGCGTCTCAAGTTTGCTCCAAGTTTAACAGAGCGGCGTCTCAAGTTTGCTCCAAGTTTAACAGAGCGGCGTCTCAAGTTTGCTCCAAGTTTACGCAGTGCAAATACCATCCTTTTCCATTCTGTTATCAGAATCGCGACGCGTTCATATGGCTTTGCGGTGCGAAGTGCTTTACTAGATTCTGGGATTTTAGGCTATGGCAGTAGAGGAAACAAGGTAAGGCTATTTAGAAAGGCAGGGTTAGATTAAACCCATCTGGAAGCACAGTCCGTGGGCCTTCTCTTCAGGCGAGTTCTTCTCCTTTCCTCAGGGGAGTTTAATATTTTATCACTCCGGAGGCTCGTCTTTCAGAACAGATGCTCCATGGCCCATCTGCTGGGGTGTTGCCTGCATGTAACCTGTGCCTACCTGCGGCTGAGTCAGCTGGAGTATGACTGTCACACACTCATGAAGGATATCAGGCATTTTAAAACGCGCTGGGTGTGTCATGGAGAGAAAGTGCACGCCTCATGCAACAAACAATGAAGATACAAGGACACGTCACAACGAGCCCACAACCATCTGTACGTTAAGACAAAGAGGGGTGAGAAGAGCCAAAGGAAAGCAGTTTAATTGGGACTCTCTGCCACAAAACTGTAGCTACCTTTAATAGCTTCAGCATCAGGGTGCAATAGAGGTTGCCAGGAAGCCTTCGTTGTATGAAAAGTGATATACACTTGTACTAATATAAATTGTGTTTAAAATTCTTAATGGTGCAAAACTGAAGCTGTAAATACCAGCCCCACAAGTTACGCGTTTGGGTCCCTTCCTGCTTTATTATTATTTTTTGTGCATCATTCATATCACAGCCCTGTGCCACTATCTCTCATTTACAGTGACCATCTCACTGTCAGACGAATGATCGTGTGTCAATAATCAACACATTCTTCATAGACTGGGAGAAGGTCAAGGCTAGCGTGATTAGCTAGATTAATATCCTATCGATTTGAAATGAGTCCACCTCGCGAAACAGGCACTCCGCTGCCAACGCCTTGTTACACCCCAAACATTCTATCCCCTCCCCCATCTTTGAAAACAGGCTCCAGACACCCACTCCTTGTATCGGTATCATATACACCCGACCTGAATGATACAACAGAAACCCAAACTCACTGCCCAGGAATGAAACTTATTGGTGGCAATGATGAACAGGAGGCAAAGTAGAGTGCAAATGTCAGGACTGCATCCATGGATCTAAGCACAGGAGTCAAAGATACTGAGAGGAGAAAGGATTCTGGAATCTAGTTCCACCATCAAGAGACACTTTCTAATGTACATATATAAAAGGCTGGTTTGGGAAGGGGGTTACTTGCAACACTATAAAAACTTAAAATGTGCATAAGCAGCGTCTCTTAAGGGGTCACCTTCTTTTTGTCTTAGTTGCACTAAGCCAGAACTGCTTTGACCTTGGCTCATCAAGCCTGGTAGCCTGCTGTTCAGATCTTTGCTGCGGAGACCCTTCTATGCTCGGGAGAGTCCACTCTGATGCTGGAAGGTGATTCAGCCATAGCAGATCGCTCATGTGTGTCTAGAAAGGTGGACTAGCACCTCAGATGGTCTTCTCTTGCATGCCCTGGTGGCAGGTAATTTTTGAACTGGACCCATTAAATACCAATTAATGTTGTAATCTTGTTATTGCATGCTAACCCTATCCGTCACTCCTGAGAAATTCAAATATCCAGCACTATGTTGGTATTTAGGCCTCAAACCGGATCGCTCATTCTTTGTGTATTACTTTAGATTTCACAAGTATTACTTTCAAATGGTTCGGATTTATTTTAATCTTTAAAACTGATCTGTTTACAAATCAGTGGAGTTGAATTCATCTGTCTACAAATTGTTGGTACCAATTTGTAAACAGATGGCATTTCAGGATTAAAATTAATCTGAGCCATACAAAGTAATGCATGTGCAATCTAAATTGATTAACCACACGCAGCGTGTGAGATCCTGTTTCGGAGCAGGGCAGGGTTCCAATGCCGGTATACAGTACACTATGTCCAGCTGTTAAGCAACTGTGAGGATGTGATAGGACTTCACAATAATCAGAGGGCCTAGAGGTTTGTGTCATTGCAGAGCTCCAGGTGTTACAACACTGGAGAAAGGCTTCCCTCCTCAACTCAAAGGTACCCATCCCCAGGTACACAGCAGCCATGGTGCCAACTGGCCTCTGCATTGCTCACCATACTGGTGAGGGCTACTGCTTCTAACCTGGGACTATGACAGATAAAGACCATTTCCCGAAGCAGACCATAGAGGAAGAAAGAGTTTGGTAATGACACATCTTGTTTAAGGTGAACTTATGTCAACTTCTTCCTGTATCAATCCTGCTGTCCTTAACCCTGCCCTAAACACTGCTAGTGCCAGATGTTGTTTGTTGGAACCCCTCCAAATCAAGGGGGGCAGTGGATGTGATCTACCTAAAAGTTACACGATGCCTTTTGCAGATATGATCAGATTAGAGTTCAACAAATGAGTCAGATTGCATGATCTACCGACATCAGCAATGCATGTGGAGACTAGCTCAACAAGGCACTGTGTGTACATGATCAACGTAGACGTCAGTAACACTTATGGGTGTGATGTCAACAAAGCATCTTGTGTACAGACTAACGGAATGCATATGGATTTGATCTCAAAGTGTCTTGTGGATTTGATATACTTAGACTTCTGCTATGAATATGGATGTGAACTCAACAAAGCATCTTATGCACGTAATAAGCCTAATCTTCAGGAAAGAATTCTAAAAATGGCATATATTCCGCTTTCGGAAAAGGGTTTTATGAATGTGATTGTTGGTAGTGGCCCTTTCTGTAGGGTCACCCCCAAACTTTTGGTCTTCCTCCTCCCCTTTTTGCTGAATTAGTTTTTGTTGGCTTTAGGATTCTGGGTACTTTACCACTGCTAACCAGCGCTAAAGTGCATGTGCTCTGTCCTCTAAACATGGTAGCATTGGCTTACACACCACTGGCAGATTTAATCTACTAATCAGTACCTAGTAAAGTGCACTCCATGTATCCAGGGCCTGTAAATTAAACGCTAGAAAGTGGGCCGGCAGCACTGATTGTGGCACCTGCTCCAGTAGTGTCAACAAAGAGAGGGATGAGTGGGTAAGATTAACGAGGTCCAGTGTACATACCCAAACGACTAATAAGACAAAAAAGAGTACAAAGTTCCTCAGGTCAGAGAAGAGAAAGTAATGGTTTCAGCGCGAAATGTCGTATGTCATGGGAAGGGGGAAACCCTTTTGTTGGAACTAGGGCCCTCACACACCCAGCAAGCTAGGTGTCATGCTTCATCATTTGAGCCTGCCCCTCGTCAGGTCGGCGCTGCAATTCCTGACGGGCTCCCAATAATGGGGCTCTTTAGCGGGGATCTTCTGTTCCTGCCGAAGGGTGCTGTGGGGGTAAGGGGCCCTAGACTGTGTAGATGTGGTATGAGGATAAAATAGGTACTGTTAGTCCACAAAAATTATTTAATAAAGTGGTAAACAGCCTAATTAAAAAATAATAAGAAGAGTGAGGTGGGGATAGCTACTAGTGATTATGACGCTAGTTGTGTATGCCCTACTCTCAACAGGATCAACATGTTTCTTGCCTATAAAGCCAGTGAATGGTCACGGCAATTCGTCAGGATCAAAAAAACATAAACTATCTACAACGAAGGTATGTGTGTTTTACATACCAGAGAGGTGCTCAGGAGTAACCTATGGAAAGATAGGAGACAGAAAAAACATGACAAAATACTGTATGGTAAACAATACACACATAACATAATGAGCTGAAATCATCAAGAGTCTCCTGGGGAGTGGCTCCCAGGGGGGGGTAATGAAAGGTCACAGTGGACGAGACCAACCAAAAGACAGGACTCGGGGCGGAGATAGACAGAGGGGAGGTGCAGAACTCACCTCGTGTACTAGCAAGGCAATCTTGCAGCAGTCTCCGGCGGGTAAAAAGGACTCCCAACGTGGGTCCTGGGGTAAAAAACCGGGAAGAGCGATTATAAAAACCATGAATAGACCAAAACCATTAGTGGCATGATCGTCCCAGCAATCCAAGCGGTAAGAAAAGTGCTGTAGGGTGATGGCAGCCTTACATTTCAAAAAGGTACTAACATGAGCGATATGGTGTGCAGCCATGGTAACCCTCATACTCAGGGGCCAAGGCGTGTCGCCGCCCAAATAGTCAATGAGGTCAATAACAGGATTGTTACGGGAGACTCATGAGCAAAAAGGGGGTAACCGCCATAGCCCTTGGTAGCGGATGTGTCAGTGCAGGACGTTCTCGCTCGTGGTGTCTTTGAAGTCATGGAGGCGCCAAAAGCCCCCTACGTGTAGCCAAACTCACCTTATGGAAATTTGAGCGGCGGAGCCCGATACACTCACCTGCGTCGTTCGACGCTTGGGATGAAAGACCTACCCCTACCGCCGGACCTGGGATGGGTCCCGTACAGTGTCGGTCTTGGCCAGATGAGGAAATCGGGAGACGTCAATTACGTCACGTGATCACGGATGTCTCAATCCCATTGGTCGGGGAGTGGACTAAGGTGCAGCCATGTTGGAACGGGTAGTTTGAATAACTATCGGTATCCGGTATGTGTCCGGAAGTGATTCTACATGGGTAGATGTAATCAGAAAACAGGTTGCCATAGCGATATTAGGTCAAGCTAGGCAAAGGTGGGTAACCAGGCTCAGTCCCAAGGAATCGGGATAGCGGTGGCAGTCGCGGGGGCCATGACAAAGTGTCAATGACCTATAGAATCTACGGGGATATAACCCGTGAATAGGGGTCTAAAAACAGAGCGGCAACTATCCGCACGGGAGACAGACACACAACAAAAAATAGGGAGGGAGGCAGAAAAAGAAAAAATAAAATACAGGTATTGTGTATCTATTTACTGCAGTGAAAAGGGGATCAAGATGGTTTATGATCTCTTCATGATGTATTCTCAGCTATCATCACTGCTAAGGAGATAAGGTCAGCATGACAGGTCCCAGGATTGGCCAGAGTGGTCGTAAGAGTTATAAACACACATCGTTTATTTTGGAAGGGTGGGTCACAGGTCCTATTAAGGAGCATGCTTAACCAATAAGTGTGGACCATGGGATGTCGTCGTTCAAACCAGTCAGATGTGAAGGCAACCTAAGGACCCATCTTTGCTCAAGTTTAAACAATGCATTTTGAGAGATCTGAGGATGTGCTTCTAGGACCACCCAGTTGATGGAGTCTGTCTGATGTTGCATTGTTTTAAAATGGGTGTAGAGTTTGGTGGTCACTCTCTGACATCGTATGTTACTCTTGTGTTCCATTATCCTGGTCTTAACCATGCGGGTTGTCATGCCTATGTATACCAACTCACACGGACATCTAATCATATAAATGCAGTTCTTAGTGTTGCAATTCGTATGTCTGTTCAGTGTCCAGTGGAAGTCATTCTTAAAAGTTATGTCCTTGTAGGTGTTAGTCAGTTTACACACTACGCACGAACCACAAGGAAAGTGGCCCTTGACTGGTGGTAACTCCCATATAGTCCTTTGTGGACCAATGGTGCGCAGTCTAGGTCTAGTGTGGACAAGTAGGTCTTTGATGTTTTGTGTGCGTCTGTAGGCAAATCTGGGTTTGGGTATGTTAAGATTACCCGTGTCTAGAATACCCCAGTTGTTCAGAATGATCTTTCTAATCCTACTTGAATCAGATGTGAAGGACGTGACACAGGTCAAAATATCGGTTTCAGGTTTGGTGTGTGTTTCAAGTAGTGTCTCCTGTGGGTTGTTCTTAGCCCTTTTCATAGAGCTAAGGACACACCTAGGGGGGTAACCCCTGGCCATCAGGTTGGATGATAGTATCTTGGCTTCTGAGTTGTAGTCCGTTATCTGAGTGCAATTACGTCTAATGCGTAGGAATTGTCCGAAGGGCAGGTTGTCCCTCAGTGTTTTGGGGTGGTGGCTATCGTAACGTAGAAGACTATTGCGGTCAGTGGGTTTTTTGTACAGTGTGGTAGTGAGGGTACCCTCGAATAGAGTGATGTTCAGGTCCAGGAATGGTACCGAGTGCTCTGATATAGTATGAGAGAACTTGAGGAACTCGTTCTGCTCATTGATCCACTGTATGAAATTCATACACTCAGTATGTGTACCGTGCCAAAAGATGAGTATATCGTCTATAAATCGTTTCCAAAGGGAGATGTTATCATGGAAAGGATTAGATGTACACGAGATCACGTTCTTCTCAAAATCAGCCATATAGAGGCATGCTACACTGGGAGCAAAGGTACTACCCATAGATGTTCCTTGGCTCTGGTGGTACAGTTGTTTGTTAAATTCAAAAAAAAATTCAGTGAGAGCCAAGGTAGCACAATCAATAATAAAGGTGACTGGTGTGGGTGACGACCAGTCTAGTGCCCGTAGTGTTGACTCAATGACTGCCAAGGAGGCCCTCTGGGGGATGTTAGTGTAGAGGGCCTCCACATCCAAGGTCACAAGGTAGTTAATGACACTGGTGTCTGGAAAGTCATCAATGATTTTGAGGACGTCAGTGGTGTCCTTGATGAATGAGGGTATGTCCCGTACCAAGGGTTGCAAAGAGTGATCACAAAATTTGGACAGAGGTTCGAGGAGCGAACCAATGCCGGATACAATCGGTCGTCCTGGGACCGGAGTCGTGCCCTTATGGATTTTTGGGAGGGTATAGAAAAAGGGGATCCTTGGTTCCCGAGTTATCAGGAACTCTGCTTCTTTGTGGGTAATCCAACCATTGGCTTCAGCTTCATAAACCATGGTGCAGATGGTAGTCTTGAGACGGGGAGACGGATCAGACGCTTTGGGAGTATAATATCTCTCATTTGTGAGTTGACGTCTGCATTCAGTCTCATAATCTGTGGTAGACTGGATCACGATCGCCCCGCCCTTGTCCGCCTGTTTGACAGTAATCGTGGAATCCTCAGAGAGGTTTTTCAAGAGCAGGGTTTCGTGCCTAGTCAGATTATGGAAAGGAGCCTCCCTGTGGGGTGAATCTAGTTCTTTCAGAACCGCTTTTTCAAATGTGAGGATCTCCACAGGAACCATGTTATTCTGTGGAGTGAAGGTAGAGGGGTTTCTTAATCCAGAATCGATAACCTCATTGTGAGGTTGGTCCTGAAAGAAGGCTTTAAGGCGTATCTTCCGAAAAAGATTATGGATTTCACAGTGATCCCTAAATCTGTCAACCCTGCTCCAGTAGCCCTTCAGGCCTGCCACTACAGAGCCTGTGCATGAAGTTCAAACTGCCATTTCGACCTGGCAAGTTAACCCTTCTTACCAGGCCCAAACATTTCTTTTGTAACACATATAAGGCACCCTATAGGAGGCCCTAGTGCAGGGTGCAGCATATTTAAAAGTTAGGCATGTACTTTTATGTTTTACATGCGATGAAATACTCTTAAATTATTTTTTCACCTCTGCAGGGCTTACCTCTACCAAATGATAACATTGGGACTGCCTTATAACATTTTCTATGGGTAGTTTCTCATTGGGACAAGATAGGAAAATCATATTTGGTGTCTCTGGACTCACAATTTAAAAGCACAACTTATGATGAAGTTGGTTTTTAAATTGCAGTTCTGAAAATGCCACTTTAGGAAAGTTGACATTTTCTTACTTGAACCAATTGGTGCCTTCTGCCTGCACCTGGAATACACATCTGGAGGGGTGACAGCTGGCTTACTGCCTTCCCTCTAGTCAGCCACACACAAAGACAGAGGAGGTGTGACTGAGCAGCCATGTGGATGTTGATGGGTCATCCTGAGGCAGGATGAGAGGGAGGAGCTGACACTGACATCTGAATAGGAATGTGACTGTCCCCACACCAAGGGTTGCATACACCCTTGTAGTGAGTCTGGGGCCAGGGCAGTAAAGGCAGGACCTTGTGCACTTCAAAGTATCGCTTTAAAATCTCCCTACTTTAAAGGCCAAATGGGGTATAAGTACTGGAACTTTGACACCATGAATTCCGAACTTCTGGAACTGACTGCAGCAGAAACTCTACTTTTGGCCTCCTTTCGGAAATTGTTGAAGACCTTGTGGTTTCAGTAGTGCCGTATAACTGCATCCGATCTGTCTCTAGGGCTGGGAAACCCCTTTGTGGGTAGCGGTTTGCCACTTTGCTACTTGATTTGCTGTAATGGCCTGCTATCTGACGCTTCTTGCCTGGAAGGGAGTAGGACTGGACCTGCTCTCTACATCCTCAAACCCAGGTTTCTCCAAGGACTTGTTGGCTTCCATCCTGTTTTTAAGTATCAGGGTCATCAAAGACTTCCTTCAATTCTGTTTCAGCTGCTGGACTCTGCCAACTGTGAGTCATGCCCTGCCAGGAGGTGCAAATCCAGTCCTGGGCCTTGAAAGTAGGTTCTGCAGCAGTTTTTCGACAACAAAAAAAGAATCAATGCAGTGACGGCTTTGCGCTGATCGGAACCAATGCAGAGCCCTTCGACGCCACCACAGTGCTAATTTGAGGACAACCCTACGTGGCTTGATGACCATGTGGGACCCAACTTCGAGGCTCGCTGACGATGCAGCACCAGTATCGTAAGCGGTGTGACGCAGATGCGAGACCAGACTGCGAAGCCAGACGATGCATCGCCTGCATCGAAAAGGGGTTTGACAATGACACAAGACCTGACTGCGAGGCTCAACACCAACGCATCTACCCAACTACATGGATTGAAACAGACGCATCGAGTCCTCATCACCAACACTTGCTCCATCCAAAGTTCTTTTTGAACAGGCCCTATAGCCAGCCTGATCCTCCATCGCGTCGGCCTGAACTCTGAATTCACTCTGGTCTAGAGCGACCTCAAGTAACCACCAAGCGCTATTGGCTTTTAAGCACTATATTGCAGTAGTCTTTAAAAAAAATATATCTTAAGGTCTACTTATTGGATTTTTGTCATTTTGGTCTTGTTTTTACTCAGATGAATATTCTCTATTTTTTTTTAAAAGAGGCATGGAGTCTTTTCTGGTGTTTTTACTGTGTTACTATAATAAAAGTGTTGTACAAATACTTTACACATTACCTATTAAGTTAAGCCTGACTGCTCTGTGCCAAGCCAACAGAGGTTGAGCCCAAGTTAATTTAGGTTGTGTATCTGACTTACCCTAACTAGGATTGTGGTCCCTACTTCGACAAGGTGCAAACCTCTGCCAACTACAGGCCCAATTTCTGACAGCGATATATTTATTAGGAATGTTGGATAACTGTAAAGGAATAACACACACAACAGGAAAACAATTTTTAAGTAAAAGAGAACTTCTAGAATTAGTTGTTATTTAGGACAGGAGGGGAAAGGAAGGTTCAAGGAAAAAATTCGAAAATATTTTTCAAAGAAAGAGCAGTGGAAGCAAAGCAGAGCCTCCCAACAGAGGTAGAAATACATTGCATAATTAAATAAGGCCTGCAACAAACATGGAAGTGATAGCGCAGAACAATGAGCCAGAAAAGCTCACATAGGCCATCGATATGTGAACTAGATGGATCTGGCATGGTAATCAACATAAACATTCTCAATCTCCTGAAAAGAACAACTGAGAGCCCCTTCACATAACAAACCCCAAAGTGGAACACTTGCACCTGTATATTATCTAGAACTTTCTCCAGTCCTGCCAAGTGTGTGGGCTTCTAGAATCCGGGTATTTAGCGATGTTCGTGGATGTGTGGCGCATAAGATAGCTTACAGTACTCTATCCTAGGAAAAAAAAATATCAAATTGGCTTCTACTTCTCTCATTGTTAGAAAGTGAAGACGCCAGCAGGAGCCTGTCCATAAGGGTTAACCGGCCACGCCCACCACCTTTTGGACATTAGTGTGTTTGCAGGCTGAGCAGACACTCTTTATTTGCAGGTCAGACAGCCAGGAGCTAGACATGCTCTAAGTGTACAGACTCCTGGATGCCCGAGTAGAACTTTGCTGGGATGAGGATGTCTTTGAGGTCCTCCCCCTCATGAGTAAGGGGAACGTCAGCAATAACCTCGTACCAGGGAGCTTCAGTTTTAAGCCCTGAAGTGCCTAGGGCTGCGTGTCTATTACTGATACCTTTTCACAGAGTGGGTGGGGTCAGCAGTCTCTCTGGTCCCATCCTACTCTGTGACAAGGTAGGGACTGCTGCCTCCCCTCGTTGGATGACCTAAAGTCAGCAAAAGAGGGGAGGCAGCAATCCCAATCCTCCTGGCACCTCAGAGGCAGCAGGTAAGTGTTGTGTTTTAATTGACTGTTTGATGTGTGTGTGTGCATGCATGAATGTATATGCATTTGCGAGGTGTGTGTGTGTGTGTGTGTGTGTGTGTGTGTGTGTGTGTGTGTGCGTGCGTGTGTGTCCCCCTCTCCAAGCTTTACTTACCGGCTGCCACTGGGAGCCATAGCTCTCTTCTGTCACAATTACAAGATCGCAGCCCTTTAAGAGGCAACGCGAGGAGCTCACATTGCTGTAGAAGAGTGTAGAGTCCATCGCCCTCCAAAACTCACCTTTCAAGGCCATTAACGTCCAAATGTTTTAAGAGAATTCAGGTTACAATGTGTGCAGAGTTTAGTTGTTCTATCTACTCTTTCATGTGCAACAAAAGCATTAGTTTGCAATGGCATCATACAAAATAAATTCTCTGCTGCAAAAACAGGTAGACCAGTTGAAACTGGTTTATACTAAGTGCTATGGGAAAATGTCAGTTGATTTATTTTGCTGCTGGTTATTGGTGTCTAAATGAGTCGTTGTTTGATGGCCATCTTCATTTCACCAGTACAATCCCTCCTTTTTTTCCGTTGAGGGCATACAATCGGTGTCCCAAAAATATGCGCTACAATTTAATCTACTAGAAACCATTGGCAACTGGTCTACTGGAGTGAACTAACATTCTCACCCTCTCTCATAATATTTATTGCTGCACAAACTGTAGCTTGGAGGACTGCCAGTGACTATTTGTGCAGCGCAGTGGTAGACGGAAGGTTTCTGTTAGAAATGGAGAGCCACAGAGCATTTGGGCCAAAATAACTGGCTGCCCTGAGACCAATCATCAGAGGGATATCCTCTTTGTTCACATCGTTAAACAATATAAACAACAACAAAAATTGTTACAAAGAGAAATATATTGGATTGATTTTTCACAAACTTTATCCCCTACGGGTCTTAATGACAAAATGGACATGATTTGTTCTCTGTGATTATATCGGATATTTTTGGAAACTGTACAATGCATATAATTCTTTTATTCACACTACTTTAAAAATTCTACATTAGTTGGTCAGTAAAAGTGAATTTCCACATTAACTAATATCGATTGTTCTCTTGAATCCATTTAAATCTCAATCCACTAACATCCTCTTCTATTTTTATACAAGGTATTTGTTTTGAGCATTTCACTACTGCTAACATCCATGTTTACTTTTACCGACTTTTTATTCAATACGCGTCTTATGTTCAACTTCAGGTATTAGTTTCAAGCACTTTACCACTGTTAACATTCACGTTAACTTCCATTGATCTTTCATTTAGCACGCGTCTAACGCTTTATCCGATACATCATTCGTGTTATATTTTACCATCTATCACGCTTATTTATCTAATAAACACAATAAACTACATTTCCCATAACTCTTTACCACGCACACTACTAGTTAGCGTACCAGCACACTCCCATCTCTAGTTTGCAACGACGCAGATGGACATGTTTTAAACCGCTGTTTGCACACACAGCATTTGTCGAGAAGCAAATATCAGCACGCAGTTGCACCTAGATTCTTCTTCCGTAGACGGTAAGAATTGACTCTCTTCCATTTAGTACGCATTTATTCATTTAGAATGGTACCTTATGCAATTTTTTTGCAAACAGATCCGTTACTCGTGAGTGCTTAAAGACATCCCCAGAACTCGGGACGAATCCAGGAACCCCCACTCAGATTAATTAATCGCTATCGGCACCTCCGCTGAGTGTGCATTTATTTGTCCATTCACTTACTCGTATTCAACTGGTTCAATGAGTAAGATTAATACAATGGGACTCTTCACTATGTACAAAGCCCCGCCCAACATGACAGGGCAATATCAGATACTGTGTGAACACGCAATCGGTTAATTCGTTGCAACGGCGCCAATGCGCATTTCAATTTTCCCGCAGGTTTTTATAGTTTTCTGAACCGCTCACTGCAGGCTTATACTTCGAGGTATACCACTGCTTTACAGGTACGAACATTTAGCATCCGCTATTTTTAGACCTAATTATTATTTTTTATTTTTTTCGTTTTCTTTTACATAACACCACAATCCACTAATTCCTTTTCATTTTGTCATATAATATGATCACGGTAAGTACCAATGGCATGGAATTTTAACTTGCACTGTTCTTCCAACGCGCCCCACAGTATCACCTTCTGGTTAAAACGCATGTCATTTTTGGACAAGGGACTCTACTTTTTAACTTCTTGCTATTATTGTTCACACAAAATACTACATCTGGAGTAATAAATATGTTGTATACATTTTTTGTTCACGGAAATTCTCCCCTGAAGAAGGGACCTGTGTGTCCCGAAATGCATTGGGCTTACTGTTAGCTACGCAATGAGCAATATGAGAAAGGTCATTATGTGAAATGTCATACAAGAACAAATTTTGTATTGCATCACAATAATTTGGAATACATAAGATAATGTGTTCTCATTTACAATTACGTTGTGTTTCAAGTAACCATCAAGGCGACATGGTTATTGTAAAAAAGATTATTTGAATTCATGTGTTATGTTCATGTGAATCTGTGCAATAACAAACATGTGTAAAACTTTGGTTTATTCGTTTTGTCCTAAGAAAATTATTAAAGATTAAGGTTTAGAACTTAATGTTCATCCGGAACAGTGCACACTACACCCAGGTTCTTCACCTGTATGCTATTCAGATTAACTAGCGTGTGCCGTCAACACAGCTAAGCAGTGCAGCACCCGTGGTTTAGCCAATTTAAACTTAAAGAAACTCAGTAAAATTGAGTGCACCTTCATTACCAATATAAAACAATTGAGTTTCCCATGTACCCCGATTTATAAGAAACTTTTATTATTTACAGTGCCTCAGAATGAGGGGAGAGGATGTGGCCTAACGCGGCTTGGGCGGTCGACCTCAAATCTGGGGAGCCGGGTTCGAGTCTCTGCAAGGACATGCAACATCCTGTGATTCTGGGCAAATCACAATCTCCCTGTGGCTAACAAAAATGAATGTGTCCTCATGTAACGCAACTGGTGCTCGTGTAAAGCGCTCTGATACCTTCGGGTCAAGTTTGCGCTATATAAAATTCAGTAAATAAAAAATGGACACAAGAAGCGCTACAGACACTAATCTTTGGATTGCTCATGACCTGTCAGTGAAGTTTAGCTGCTTGCTCTGCTATTCTCGGAGTATATCTAGGACCACCACAAACACTGGTGCCATGGCCCACTTTCACAGACAAATGGGTGGCAGTCCAGGCAGAGCCTAAGGGGTGAGTATGGTGAGGTGCTGTTGGCTTTGAAGATCCAATTTGAATCTGGTGAAAGTGAATAAAGCTGGATTTTGTTAGGACATCACAGCACCACATAAAATCACTGATATGCAAATCCTCTGTCTGATACTTCTCATACACACCTGCGGATACAGATACAGGAAAAATGATGCTGCAGTGGGTTAAATATAATTTAGGAGTCAACTTCAATTGCTGAAGCACTGTGTGCCAAGTGTCCACGCACACAAATAAGGGATGAGAGGGGCATGAAGGTACAACTCTGTGTGTTGATCAGATAACTGGCCATCATCACAGGTGGCCAGTGCTTTAAGTGCAATTAGAACATTGGAATGTTGGCAGCTCCATTGAAAACAATGGAGTGCTCCGGGCTTATAATGGCTGGTATAAGCCCGGAGCGCCAACATTCCAATGTGTCTTTGTTCACAGCTCTGGCTGTGAACAAAGACTTCAGGGAGCCGGAGGGGATTTGAATCCCCTCGCGCTCCCTGAAGGCTTCGTTTTGTTAGAACATTCTGCCCTCTAGTGGCAGAATGTTCTAATAGCCTTATAGCCCTTCGTAGCAGGGCTATACCGGCTTTTAAAGTCCCGCTGCTGTTGTTAAGTCCCTCGCCTTCGGCTCGGGCCTTTAACGCTGCAGCGGGCCTTTAACAGCCGGTATAGCCCGCTACGGCGGGCTATAAGGCTATAATAATGCAAATTGGAAATGTTTCAGTTCTGAACATTTGAGACAGAATTAAACATTGCTAAGATCTATGGAGGAGGAGGTGGTCTTCAGTGTCTTAATCACTTCTGTTTCATGCCACTTCCTTCTGCCATCTCTCAGTATGTCACACACTTACTCACTTTCTCTTTTCATATCTTTCTGAAATCATCTACAAAACACACATATTAATTTTCCTCTTAACCACCTCTTGTTCATCTCCTCATTTCAACATCTCCCGTCATACAAACTATCATCTCAAATGTAAACCCTCCATGTTATTTTTACTTTGTCGCTGTCAATAATTTGATTTGCATACTTCTGTCATACACTTTGGCACAAAATCATATTTACAATTGCCACATGTGCCCATCATTCTCTGCACTCTGAAGAGACCAAGGATTGCATGTGCATGAAATCTGAACACGTTTATGACTCACTAACAGGCACTATGAGAAATTCACACTACCTTCAGACTCACTATCACTACAGCTCTCACTCTTGTTCCATCATGAGCACTCACCCACCACCAGAAAGCGCCCAGACACCTAGAGGTGACTCGGTTCATGTAAAAAGGACATATGTTACATGAAAAAACTACAGAAACACAACATATGGGAAAAACTAATACTTTTAGAGAATGCAAGATAAAGTTAACTTGTAATAAAAACAAGAACTGAATCATTATTATGGATTACTTCAAGTCTTGACTACAGTCTTTCGTGGGATTTCAAACCCTGATTTGTCTGTAAAGCATATGAATTAGCACCCAATAGGTTCAAAGACAGTTTTGAATTATTGGTGCATGTGAGACCTGCAGGACCCTACTCATTTAAAACAACAGTCATTGGCACACTCATGTGGAGCGGGAGACGGGCAGGAGCCCAATCAGACCTGTGCCCTCTGCCCAGCCTGTGCATTATCCACATCTTCTTGGATCTCTCTACCATTCCCAGATGAGCCACTGAACGCTCAAACCAAATGCCTGGATCTGGTTCATCTCTAGTACCTATTGGACTCTCGAACCCAAAAGAAGATGAGCTTTCAGGTGGCATCTGCCTGCCTCCACGTTTTAACCTTATGTGCCAAGAATTAACAACAAAGCAGTAGCCTTTGATGAAAAAAAACGAAAGAAAGAGACACCCTTCTAGTAGCTGAATTGTAATGGGCAGACAGAAAAAAGACTGGGCTTCATACGAGCTTCCCATCCTAAAATATCCTAAAATATTTGCCAAGGAACACACAATGTGTTCATTTCATCGAGCCTGCCTTTTCTTCATTGTCACATGTGAGAGTACTTTCAAATGTATGAGCTCAGGGAGTGTGCTGTACACAAACCTTGTGTCTGATTTGAACAACTGTAATGTTGTTCCAGTTCTAATGTGAATCTAGGACGCATAATGGTCAAACAGGACACCCGAATTGCCTCGGATTCCACAAGTGGCATTGTCGTATGGGCGGGGGCGGAGGGTGGTGGTATGCATATTGCTAAGTTCATGTTTTAACACTATCACTTTAATAAATGCCTCTCAGTGCGGTGATGTGACCTGAAGTACCAAGGTGAACAGCTTTTGCATGGTCAAGAAATACGTTTTTAAAATTTAAAGGAACTTTATCATATTTTGCATTTCGTTTGTTGCATGATTTACTTGGCATCCATTAATTTCGACTGTCATTGTCAGGCCGAGACACGACTAAGAAACTATAAAGGGGGGTGTTCCACTCGACAACCCCCCTGAAGCTACGTCCCCGAGTGAAACAAGCCAAGCACTAGAGGAAATCTAATCCGAAGCAAACTGCTGAACACAAGTCTGTCAGTCAAAGCCTCCAGGCCTCCATCTTGCACAGCCCGGGAGGGTGCGCATCAGTGATGAGAGGAAAATAATCCGACACCGCAACGTGAAATATTTATCTCCTGACGGAGGGATACATTACACCAGGGTGAAAGAGCCCGCTGGGCAATTGAGGTTTCCAAGGCAACCGAGATTATTGGATTCCAGCACGCTCTTTGCTAGTATTTACCACTACAATCTAATTTAGAACCGTGGATAGTGGCCGCTTGACCCCGGGGGGACTCGCTTGTCATTTTGTGCGGGTGCAAAGAAAATAAAATGGGTGTGTGGCTCCCAAACTGCCAGAGTTGAAATAGAAGAAATGCTCTGTTGGTAAAGAAATGGGCCTCACTCACTTCACCTCAGTGACCAGAGGTAGGGGTTTCTGCCGTGAAAGTTGCAGCATTCAGTGACATTTTTTTTATGTTGGCCAAACATTCACTACACGCTATGGAATATGTATTGCATTTTAATGAGATTACATTTATATAGCACTTACTATCCTAGACAAGGCGTTGAAGCGCTTTACGCTGGACAGCATCCTCTGAAACCGAAGGTAAGTGGTTATTCCAGTAGTTATTGGGATTAGTCGTATGTGCCCATGGAAACCTTTGCACGCGTATGATATGTAAACTGTAACTCAGTGCTCACAACCTGAGTCCTAGCACGGGTACGTTTTAATTGAAATGTACACTCGCACTCAAAGAATTCCACGTACATTTATGAGCACCATTGAAACAAAAGAGAAGCTTCTTCATCTGAAAACTCAAAGTTTGAATGAAGAGGTTGGGCATTGAAGTCTGATCTAACCCCACTGAGCGGGGCAGAAGCCCTGCAGCGGGAGACCTCTGGGTCCAGGCATCTGGCACCCTCAACAAGCTCCAGATACCGCTGGAAGAAGGAGGTCTGTAGATACAGGTCCTACCCAGTTGATTAAAACATTTTCCAGAGTGAAAGAGCCTGTAGTTCTCTGGAAAAAGTTTTAGGAATAAATTCTAAAGCAAATGGAAGATTCAATTGACGGTTTCATTTACCATGTACAACTCACTGACTGGAAAAGAAAAGGCTGTTTGCTACATAAGTGCTACATATGTCAGCACGTGTTTCACTTGGGACATAATGCACTGGAGTTTTTTCAAAGCTGTGGAATAGAAAATTAAAAGAAATAGTGGGTCCTACCTGAGCCTGAAACTGCATGCAAAGTTGTGTGCTCGTTCTATGCAGAGTTGCGTACTGGTGCTTCTGGAGGTCAAACACTCCTAATATGCATCCTTTTACAACTACATGTTTTTTTTTATTTAAAAAACTCTACTGGTTATTATAACAAGCGCTCCACTGAAGACAACAGAGTGATCTGGGCTGCAACTGGCCGGTAGATGCCCGGAGCATCATGATTCGAATGTTTGTTCACAGCTGTGAAGAAAGGCCTCATGGAGCCCAAGGGGAGTTCAACCCCCTCGAGCTCTGTGAGGACTTTGTTTTACAAATTAGATAATTCTGCCCTCAAGGGACAGAATGTTCTAATAGCCTTAGAGCCCTCCATAGCAGGCTCTGCCAGCCATTAAAGGCCCACTTCCTCTACCAATCTACTGGTTATTGTAAAAGCCTGCTTTGCATCATAGAAATCTTTTCACTACTTTATAACAAGGGAAATCTGTTTACCGGCCTGACATCATTAGAGTGGCTGTGATCAAGTTATGGACCCAGGTTATAGAGGCCACATTACATCAACTGAGAAATCAGAAGACCAACTATGCATAGGGAAAATGACATCTGACTCCCAGACTACAACCCTGGTGAAAAGAAAAGAATCCGCCTTTGGAGACATTACTTATTGCCAACTTGCCCAACTCAACCATATCATATTGTAACATCTCAGAGATCCATTCTGAAACAGACTCCCGCTTCAGTGAGTTAGTTGCACCCAGTGACCAAAGGGAATACGCTAGACAACTCGGTGACCAAAAAAGATGTCCTGCCACAGTGGTCACTTAACTCTGAGATGGTACACCACCTCATTCGTCACCCATTAAACTTAAAATCCACTCAGTGCTCAGCAGTGACAGCATCTCTGATTGCAAGACACACCTAACACACTCATATCACTGGCCACAAAGCCCAGCGACAGAAGGCCTGAAATCAACAACTAAGTTCACGTCTGCATTTTTTTAAGGTAGGTATCTAAATAAATACAATATTATTAGAGGTGTCCGGTGAATGGGGTGTCCCCAACATGTGCAACTAAATATGCTGCGCTAATATGCCGAAAGGAAGCGAGGCATTAAGCTAAAAATAGGCACACATTCTCAACGCATAGAAAATTAAGCCACAAGAAAGTTTTATTGTGAATGAGTGAGAAGATTTGCAGCACAGGCTTAACTCGCATAACCATATCAGCGCAAAGTGACCCCGAGAATTGGTTAGTTTAGAGGACAGTGTTTGTTCAGGGGTGGAAAGCATCAATGATACATTTAGAACCATTTGCTACCACCCACAGGGCTCTGTGTTGCTTTTCACATGGGGCCGACCGCTCTCATCATCAAGCAGGCAGAAATGCCCCCCCTCCAGGAATATCCACCTGATGGCCTTCGTCAAAAGAATTTGCTTGCCCAATTTTGAGAAAGGGCTTCAATGACATCCAACCGCCACCAGAGATTCCAGTTGCATTTAAATAAAAGGATTCATCCCTCAGTGCACCCTGCATGACTGCGTGCCCATTATTTTACAAATCCTGTTTGATTCATTGATTGATTGATTGAAAGGACTTTAAAACGTCACTGTGGCTGAAAAAACTGAACCCAGAGAGACCTCTCATACAAGGACTACCACTAGTTCCTTTAAAAAATAAGACTACATCAAGAACCGAGATGCCCTTTTTTAGGAAGAGTCAAGGGAATTTTCGAACACTCAAGGATTGCCTGGCAGTTCAGGGCTGTCGAGGGCATATAAGTGCAGTTGCCAGAGGATAGGAAAAACGGTGGGTGCACTACTTTTCTGTGCTCATGGTTATGCTGTTATTTTACTGGTGGGTATCAGATACAAGTGTAAACCTCTCACTACAAAACAAAGGAAACTTGAACAAAACTGATGTCCACAGCAAAGGAAAGCAAAATTAAGAAATTGTTTGCAAATAATTATAAAAGAACTATGCTCCCCAAAAACGGAAACATGCAGTCTCATACTTATTACGTCATCATGCAACTTCCTGGGGTGTGACACAGAGTGGTTAAAACTCCTGTGGAACAGAAGGGCCTACTAGAAAGGCATTGGGGTCCAGAGGGGAAACTGCTCTCGGTACAACATGAAAGACGTGGAGCTGGTCACCAGCCCAGCTCCCCTTTCACTGTGTAGGACTCTGCTTCTGCCGCACTATAGTTGGAAACATGCTGTCTTTGTTTTTGATTCTATGTGGGAAGTGCTTGCATGCCTTGGGTGATGACCACAGAGGTGCGTTATCGTGTTATGGGATGCAGCTGTTGCTAGTGTGGGGAATGCAGGCGTGTGAGAGATAGACGCGCAGTTTTCAGAAAGCTTTCAGCTTTGGGTAGCTCTGCAGGACACTGTCGACTTTGTTACGGTCCTCACGTATCTGAAGGTCATAATGAGACGTAAAAAAGGGGCCACAGTATGTAGTTAGTTGGGGCCTGCACTGACGGACTAGACTAGAGCCTTTCCATTGGCAGCAGTATTTGGCATCGCTCTACAGTTATTCCATGCCTGTTCAGTTGGTGATGGCTGGTTCATGGGTTATTACAGTACTTAGTGATGAACAAGACATGTAGCAGACATGTCTTATGTGTTTGAGAGGATTAAGCATCAATTGGCTGCAATTAGAATTGGTGTGGGCCAGAAGGGTTATATATATATTGACATTACTATAATACCCAGGCTATCCAATGGTCGTTCAACCTTTCTTAACTTACTTGGATTTTGACAGTAGTGTGCGTGTTGGGCTTTTCCATATCTGTGTGCTGTAAACTGTAAATGATACTTGAAGGTGCAATTTATGTTTGTGGATTTCTTGCAGTTTTTATATTTTATAATTCTACGGGCTCTCCGATAAAGATGATTGGATGCAGTCAGTAAGCTTGCGCGTGCATGGAACATCTCGCACAATGACGACACAAACACTATTGGGTCTTTGTTGACAGCTGGTGCGCTGAGCTTTGCTAATTCTGTCCACGTACCTGTGATTTAAAGTGGAACTCCGAACTGAGGAGTGGAGCATGGAAAATTCAGCTGAACTAGGAGCTTTTTCACGTCACCCCAACTGATATGGTAACATTATGGTTTCAGCGGTGGCCCCCCTATTAGGAAGGAGGAACGTCACCCCCTTGCTGACAGTGTAGCAAAAGTGAAAAATAAAACAGTAATAAAATGAATTACCGTTTTATTTTTCACTACTCCCAGCCCGAGTAGTGTTCGGGGGCGGGGCATTGCTGCTGAGGCAGCAGGGGAGTGGTGCTCACTCCACCAGCTTACACTGTGCAAGTCACTTTGGCCGGCTGTCTTGTGACGGCTAGCTTGACGTACATATTGTAAACCTTTCCACCAAGCTGTCCCAGACAGTTGGGTGGAGAGCAGGCACAGGCCTCCTGTGCCTGCTGGAGAGTCGAGGCAGCCCGCCCCAGCCAATCCTGGTGCTGCTCTCATGCTGCTCAGCTGCAGCATGAGAGTAGCTTCGGGATTTGCAGACGGGGGTTGCCTAAGGCTCCATGAGGTGCCGTCACACTGACTCCAGAAGAAAAGACGGCGAGCATAACACGGGTAAGTACATTTAAAAAAATGTTTTCATTCTTTTTTTGCCCCCCCACGGGGTTTGTCTCTCAGTCCCCCAGTGTTGAGGGTCACCACCCCCCACAGAATGGCTGAGTCACAGTGGTGGGGAAGTGCAATAAACAAAGTATAAAGCATACCCGCTAACTCTGTGCACAAAGTTCTCAGTCTAGTTCCATTGCATTATCTTTCCCAAGGCTCCCTTCTTGCTAGGCGCCAACCCTCGCCTCCTGCTCCAGCAGCTCTCTTACGCTACATATAATAACAACTGCCCCTACACTGCGTTGCGGGCCGACTTCTTCTCCTTCTGCTGTCTTTAATACTTGTGTCATCCCTCTTCAGATACACAGATAGGTCGCTTTGTTCATGGTCCATTCTTGAAACAGCTAACACGAGTCATAACTCATATTCCCATGAGGCCCAACGCTAGTCAAGGAAAACCTTAGAACCTTTCTCAGTTAATACTAAGAAACGCATGCATAAAGTAATGAGTCAAATGTGATTTTATTCATAATGGCGTATAATAAAACCGTAGAATTTAAAACAATTCTGGAGCACTGTAAAACCAGGGAGAGGGGTAAAGCCAGTCAAACATCAGGCAAAAGGGTATCAGCCGATTGTTTAAAAAAAAAAAAATTATCTCCCCCTGGTCAGTGCTGCCCTCTGTCAGGAGGGTCTCTCTGCTGACCTGCCTCCAGACCTCACGGGTCAACGGATCTCAGGAGTGAGATCTGAAGGTGTTTTCAAAAGGTGACTCATAAGCACTGAGACTTGTCAGTCGTGATTTAAAACACCCAATATGTGAAGTGCACACCCAGCAAAAGACAAGACACGAGAAGCATAGCCAATACATCAGACTGTACTCCAAAACTCTCACTGCCAATGGGCGAGCCTGTGCTCAGAGCTCAAGGCCAACATTCCAATAAGTGACATTGTGCTCCAAGGCGTGGACATCACGCCCAACGGGTTAGACACTGTTTGCAAGACAAACACCCAGTGGATAAACCTGTGCTCCATGCTGTGCCTAATCACACGGAAGTAGCGAGAAATGGCTCCATGGTGTTAGACACATGGCAAGACTGCAGGTGACAGACAGACAGACTCCTACCGTAGCGGCTGGCTCTGCTGGCCCTGGCTCCCGTTGGGGCTGCTCTCCGTCACCACGGTGGGCTCCAGCTCGGGCGACTTGAGGAGCCGCAGCTCGTCCACCTGCACGGCGTTGTAGAAGTTCTGCTGGCCGCCGTCGGGCGTCAGCACCGGGCTCTTCAGCTCGTTCCTCTGGCTCTTCACCAGCTTGGCCGCTGCCACCGGCAGCTGCATCAGCCGCTGCATGGGCTTCATCTTCGGCCTGCTGCTCTACAACCAACAGCAACCAGGGGCGCCGCAACCTGGGCGCACGGAGCCCGGGAGACACCCAGCCAAGACCTGCACCTCTACTCCCTCTTCTGAGAGCCACTCGCCGCACTGGCCAGCCCTTGACTCGCAAACTCAAAACCCGGCTCCCTCGCACTCCCTGAAAGCGCCTTGAAGGATGGCCAGTGTCCTACAAGCACTGCACAACTCCGAGCAGGGTACAGTGTCCCAGTGGCAAAACTCCAAACACAACCCCTTGAAGCCTGAAGTAAATACACCCACATCTCTCTCTGATAGCTTCGGGGAGCCTGTGCACTTACTATGCATATATCAGGAAATATAAATATATATGTCTGGCATTTATATATAAATAACACACATTATTCACAGCGCCACGAGGCCGCAAGATTATAGTACAAAACGCTATATAAAAATATAGTATTACTATGACCAGACTCTGGATCTTGCTCTTCTCTGTCAGTTTGAAATAGGACTCCTGGATGGAAAGTAAGCTCTACGGGAGGGGACACACAGACTGCCCGCACGCGGATGCTACACGGATGCTCGTCTATGTTAAACCGCTCTCTGACTGGCTCTTCTGGACACACATGCAACAGTTGCCCCTACTGACCGCTCTACCACAGAACACGGGCGTGCGCGGCACGCTGCTCCCGGCTCCCCTCAGACATACATGCTAGGACTGCCTGCGCTCCTAGGCGACACATGCCACGGCTGTCTGCCGCACACATGCTGCTGAATGGTACACACATGCTGCCTAAAGCACACATGACAGGCGCGTCCTCTCCGCCCAGGCGAGCTAGGGACGAGATGGCCCACTCCTGCTCTTTCCCTCCCCACCCGAGAGTCCAGGGGTCCTCTGGGGGCGCCCCCTCCACCTGCACGAGGCTCCTCTCGCTGCCGCCCCTTCTCCTGGAGCAGCTCTGCCCCACTCCTTAAGCCACGTTTGCAGGTCCCTGGTCCCACCCGCTGCCCCCTCCTCCCTCACGCGGTCTGATATATGACTCAGCTCTCTCACACACACACACACACTCCCTCTCTCTCAATGGGCTCAGCCTGGCAGCCTGTCCTCTCCCTCCCTTCTCCTCCGCCTACTCCTCGCTCAGCTGCGCAGGGGATGCTGTGAAACACGGCGCCTCTATTAGAGGGGGTTTCTGCTCCGCTGGAGGGCTCAGCAGTCCACACAGGATTCGGACTCCCGTCCGGGCCACCAGGGCTGCCCACCGGTGCTGCCCTCCATGCCTTGGAGCCGGGAGCCTGCCTTCTCTTCCCTGCCACGCTGCCAACGTTCCACACGGGGGCAGGTTTCTCATCTGCTGCCATGTCTGCACACATGATTTGGGCTCCTGTCCTGCTGGCAGGGGTGCTTGTACAGGTGCCACCGAGTCCTGCCCTGCTGCCTGGCGTTCACACTGGAATTCTGGGTATCTTCCCTGCTACTGCATCATACTGGAACAGGTCTCCAGATAGGGATCTTCACTGATGCACTGGGTCCTTATCCCTCCATTAATGCACCTTTCAAGGGGCACTTGGGGCAGGAGAGGGTAGCAACGGCGAGGATCTACAAAGGTGCCCTGTGCTTGGCTGCTTCGAGCGAGGGGGGCGCAGACTATGTGCTGTCAAAATTCATGCGATGTCTATTTAGGATTATTACATTATCACACTGCTATTATTGTTGTTATACCATTATTAACACGTGATTCATATCACTTTTATTATGAATGGGAATTGTTGTAGCATTATTAGTATCATTAATATTATCAAATGTTTTAATACTATAATTCCAGTAGGAATAAAATATTTATTTTAGTAATTGTAATTTTGTAATTATTAATTTAGTAACTGTATTCGTTGTGTTAAACCAGCACTAGTATAAATAGTATTCATTTTATATTCATACAGTAGCTATTATAATTAATCTATGATTACTAGTGTATTTTTTCATTCAATACATCATTCGCATCTCTGCAGCCAGCTACTGGGGCATACATTTTCATCACATTACTTAATTTTTTATCACATTACTACTTGTTCCAGCATGCATGTGAGATCATATCATCCTTCAAGACACCTTGCTTTCTTCCCCTATTAATACTTAACTGTATTGCATGGCACAAGTTGGCAATAATTGGTGCAACTTGTCGCACTTACACTTCCAGCCTGTCATATTATCCATACACACACCTTTTTAGGTCTCGCCTGACCCAGCGCATGCGCTGGTCTGGCGAGACTTATTGAGAGGGCTCCAAAAAGTGCTACCAGGCCAGCCTAGAGCTACAGTGCATGTGCGCGGGCGCCGCTTTTGCCACGATTACTTTCACTTTTGCGGCCGTACGTCCGCTTTGATGTTTGATCGCGATCACTTTCGCGGCCGCTTGGCATAGCCAACAGGTCTCGCTTTTGGGACCTTATAAGTATTTAGTTATGCAACTGTTGCATGGCTAAACACGTATAAGGTCCCAAAGGCGAGAACTATTGGCTATGCCAATGCTTGTTCCTTTTTAGGTCTCGCTGAGTGAGCGCACATGCGCTGCTCGGAGAGACTTAAGTAAGGGCTTTAAAAAATGCTACCGCCAGCTACAGCTTACAGTGCATGTGCGCGGGCGCGCGCTTCAGCAGAGGCGCCATATGGCGTGATTACTGCTGCGTGCACACCACTCGCGCACATGCACTGTAAGCTGTGGCCGGCGGTAGCCTTTTTAGCTTGCTAATCGCGGCACCGGTGCTTTACTTTTAACATTAAAAGCAAAGCGCTGGTGCCGCGATTATAGCAAAAGTAAAGAAATAGAAACAAACATCTATTTCTTTACCTTTGCTATAATCGCGGCACCCGCGCTTTACTATTAATGTTAAAAGTAAAGCACCAGTGCCGCGATTAGAAAGAAAACAAGCATTGGCATAGCCAATAGGTCTCGCCTTTGGGACCTTATAAGTGTTTAGCCATGCAACAGTTGCATAACTAAATACTTAAAAGGTCCCAAAAGCGAGACCTATTGGCTATGCCAATGCTTGTTCAAAGAAGGCAAGTACATGGAGTCACAGTGACATGCTGTCCTTACCACGGCTGAATAATTCACCCATCTCATGTTGACAGAAAATAGTTAAGGGAATTTTGTTAGTCTTTCCTAGAGTGGTACAGAAACAGGTATATGGCTCGGATCTTTTTAAAAACAAAAATGTCATTGCTGCAATGGAGCCCCCTGTTGGCTGTTGCAGGGCCCGAATGGTATTTCAATTAGGCCCGGGCATTCACATTCCATTACTGGATCGTCCCTTTTTGGATCACCATTTTGTTAGTCTCATTTGACTATATTTTTTTACAGAAGTATTTGATAAATTAAATATTTTAAAGCTGAAAGAGCAGGTAACATTGGAGGAACTAAAAAAAAACCTGTATTTTGTCTAGGCGGACGAACAGACCGAAAATTGCCCAGGGGCCACAATAGCAGGTCTGGCTAGGGTTACCACCGCAACGTTTTTTTACTGGCAGGTCCGTTATTTTAAAAATCACCCAAAGCCGGTATTTTTTTCCTCTGACCCGTATGTACTTTAAATAGTATAGTAAGGTACAAGCACTTTAAAACGTGTTCTAAGGCTGCCTTAATGAACCATGACTGATAGTCAATCTAAACAAAGGCAGGAAAGCCATGTAAAAAAGGAATAGAGGCGTTTTATATACAGAGTCCTCTTTAATTATGGTTGTGTTCACACGTTCTACAGAATCAAGATGTGAAAATCTTGTTTTATTCTAAAAGCAACAGGTACACAGGACATAACAAAACAGTATGGTGTGAACAGGGCACGTTCATCCACCCCATCCTCGTCGCCAAATTGTTGTTTGTAACCAGGTCTGCACAGGGACTCCACAGACCCAACTCTGGGTGCAAATTTGCCACCAAAAAAGCAAATACTCATTTTACATCTAATTTCCAATCCTTTGCCATTCGTAAACACTGCCTGCAGGCACAGGGAATAAGGGTGCTTATTCTGGGAAGTGCAAAAAGAACTATTGTTGGACAGAATGCAGAACAATGTCATACATTCACCCCAGTACAGAGATCTGGGCCTAAATCCATCGTTTTTTTACTCACCATGCCATTCCAGTTTGGACCCAGCCATATGCAAATCAGTCTTGACCCTGTGCCCAATGGGAACAGTCCAGCCCGAACTGCCAGACCAGGTCCTGCCTGGACTGGAAACAAGCATCCTAGGACCGGTTTCGGGGTTTCACCCCTCTTCAGCCAGGATAGCTTGATTCCAGTGGCATGGAGAGCACGGGACTCATGTCTGTTGCTCACTTTGCCACTGGATTCAAGCTTGCCTGGCTGATGACGGCTGATTAGCCAGAAACTGGCCCCAGGATGCTTGTCTCCGGTCCAGGGAAGACATGGCTTGGGAGTTTGGGCTGGACTGTTCCCATGAGGCACAGGGTCAGACTGATTTGCATATGGCCATGTCTGAACTGGGATGGCAAAGTGAGCTAAAGAATGATGATGGATTAAACCCAGATCAGTTAACTGGGGGTGAGTGCTTGCATTGTTCAACACTCCGTCCATCATCCCTTTGCTTTTGCTTTGTTCACCCTAAGTTGGCAGGTTATGCCCAGACGTGGGTCCCTTGCTCACTTTGCCACTAGATTCAAGCTAGCCTGGCTGAGGACGGCTGATTAGTGAGGAATCGGTCCCAGGATGCTTGTTTCCGGTCCAGGGAAGACTTGGCAGTTCGGGCTGGACTGTTCCCATGAGGCACAGGGTCAGACTGATTTGCATATGGCCATGTATGAACTGGGGTGGCGGAGTGAGCTAAAGAATGATGATGGATTAAACCCAGATCAGTTGAATGGGGGTGGGTGCTTGCATTGTTCAACACTCCGTCCATCATCCCCTTATTCTGGGAAGAGCAGGTATAATTTACCAATTTAAATAACTAAATTGTGTGACATATACTTAAGCTATGCGGGTTAATAATGATTTGTGTCACACACACACACACACACACACACTCACTCACTCACAAAAACAACCATGATTGAATGATTCGGCTGCACTTCCCCCATGACTCCAACAGGGGTGCTACTCGAAATTCAGGTGCTTATTCAATGTTTATTTTGCAATTTTCATTCAGCAGCAACACCCAACATGGAACACCAATGAGTTTCGGCTTGCGCCTTCAACAAACATGACCCCTTCATGACCCACAATGATTGCATTTAAAAAGGAAAAAAGATTATCACATTCTCCTTACTTACTTCCTGTCCACAGCATCTAGACCACTATCTTTGCTACATGTCTAACAAGAGCAGCCACATTGTGTTATTTGTTGCATACAGTGGCGGGATCCCCATAACCAGGTCCTATTTTCAACCATGATTTTCTCGACTGTATCAAGTTTATTAAGCACGTATTTACAAATTTTTAGTTTAAAATTAACATCTACTAATTCGTTCTGCTGAACTCATGCAATCCATGTAAGTATCTGATGTGTCAATCATGCATATCACTATTTCTATAAGGTTTATACACACTTATCGGATTGCACATACTTGTATATTGATCTCACAATTTTCTGTCTCAATTTCAATATTGCGTGTTTTAAATATGTAAGTCCAATACAGGCACTCAAGATGCTAATACAGTCAATTATTCGCATCTCTATGTGATGACCAGCAACCACCCTGATTACTTCACACTATTATTGCACACAGCCTCATAAAGTGCAAATGCCTATCTCAAAACAATATCCCAAAAGGAGCCATGGTTCTACACATAAAGTGCAAGTGCTTGTCAAGGACTGTTCTTGAGTTCACATTCCTATCATCTAAAGTCAAATGCATAACCAGGAACATGTATAAAGTGCGATCGCCTGTGTGTATATAAAGTGCAAATGCATAAGACCCGACTTTTCATGGGAATCATATACGGATCAAATAATGCTTATATATATATCTCTCTAATGAGCCTCAGTTATTATCCCATATAAAGTGCAGTTGCCATTTGTGAACCCATTACTGTGTGATTTCTCATCAATTGTCACTAAAGTGCAAGTGCAAATACATTTCTTTCACTTCATAAGGATCAATATTGCACACACAGGTAGATGTAAAATGTTCACTCTCCATGTATATATATAAATTGCAAGTGCATAAGAACACAATTTCCTTTTGTAGTCATAAAAGGATTAAAATAGCAGCCATATATCCCACTGCATGCAACTTAACGCTGTGGCTTGACTAATAGTGTCTGAAGTAATGCTACAAGATTCTGTATCACAGGCTAGTGCATGTCCCTTCCAACTATGTATGTAAAAAAAAGTGTGTATATATATATATATATATATATATATATATATATATATATATATATATATATATATATATATATATATATATATATATTAAATCACTGAAAAAAAAACGAAGGTTATAGGAACGTTATAGTTAGGCTCAGATTTCACTCGTACAAAATCTGTGAAATTCTGCACTTGAAGTTACCTGAGCAAACTATAACTTATGCCCCAGTAATGCACTGCTTATGGCCACACATATTACATCACTAATGACATGGTCAGTGACATCACAGATGAAATCTCAAATGGCATTTTTAATGCTATCGCTTGCGAGAAAGACAGAGCAGAGTTTGCTATGGCTCCTGCCAAGTCATAGAAAACAGCTACCTCCTGAAGTTGGGCACCGTAGAGGTAGCAGGAGATGGCCCCGGGGGTTGGTGGTCCCCAGGCCTTGTGCCCCCCCCTCATTTGCCCAGGGGAGGTGGTGGTTCCCAGGGCTGCAGGGGGCCGCCCGCCCCCACACTCAATGTAAAGAAAGCTCTGGAGATGTGGCGGCCCTCGAGACTGCAGAGGGGAGCTCCATAAGGCTGTTCGCATTGTTTTAGCATAAAGACCCAGGGAGGTGGCGATCCCTGGGGCTGCAGGGGTCCAAGAGGCCCCCATTAAAAAAAAATGCCCCAGAGAAGTGGTGGTCCCTGGGGCAGCAGGGGAGGCCCTATAGGCCTCCCCCGCAATAATGTATAAAGAAGCCCGGGGGGGGGGTGGTCCCGGGGCATAATAAGCCCCCAGAGGGTGGGGGGCCTCTGTGCCTCCCTCCCTTTTTTTGCATAACGCCCCCAGGACCTGGTCCACTCGGGCCAATAAGAAAAAAAAGAAGCGCAGGAACCCGCATTTGTTTTTTTAAAAAGCATTCTGTGGGATTCGCGGATCCAGCACAACTGTGTAAAAAATGCTTTTTTGGCCCGGGGGGGGGGGGCACTTTCTGGAACAACATCTAGCTTTCTGCCAAATCTGGTGCAACTCCGTTAAGTGGTTCAGGCTGTAGTCGTGTTAAAAAAATGAAAAATCCCCATAGACATAATAATAATCTGCAGAGCCCCTTACAAAACTGGAAAATATATACTTATTTACTGTACATGCTTAATAGAAATGCTCTATCGCTTTTTATTTTGACGCTCCACCCTAATCCCTATTACCAGAGGCTCGCACATGTATAAAAAAAAAAAAATCTAAATAACTTTTCAGCATTTAAGGAAAGGTCACTTAAAAAAAAAAAAAACGTTCCCTGCACTAATAATCTTTCAGACTCTGGCAGCAGCAGTCTATTTGGTTTAAAGTAAACAAATCAATTTAAGTCATCTCGAAGCAAACTTGCAAATAAATGCTACTCAAAAAGACAAAAATTAAAATATTTTATTTTTGGGGGGGGTCGTGTTCTGACTTCTATAAATAACGTTGTCAGTCAGTGCATGGACAAAATACAGGCGTTGAGCATACTGTAAAATGCAGCCTCACTGGAATCTAGGATTTTTATTGGCGCAAACACCATTGTTTGTAGAGCAGGCCCTACCTTCGCTCACCTTCGTCTTCCATCACAGTTTGCTTTTTGCCACCTCGCTGGTTAAAAATTAGCAAGTGTCGCCGATGCTACAGAGGATGTGCTGTGAAGCCAACTGACTCACTGACACTGACATTTGGAGCCTTCAGCCTCCGTGGATTTCCCTAATCCCCTTGATGAAGCCAAAGGTCGCAAGCAACAAACCAAGGGTCCAAAGCGGAAGACCAGAGTTCGCAGCTGCGACCCCTGGCCACCACTAAATGACGCCCAGCAATTACTAGGTAACTGCAAAACGTTAGTATAGACGTAAATATTACACCCAGGATCAGGCATTGATTAGCAAACGGCATGCTCCATTCATAATATAAAATGTTAGTAACAATCGGAATCACATGATAGTAATAAATAATACGTGTATGAACTTGGACTGGGCACCCTTTCCTGATATAAGCAAAACCACGTACAACGGAGTGGGAAGAGAGTCCCGCTTGGACTATGCCCTTGTACAGATAGTGAACTGGTCTTCTATCCTGGACTTTAGGGTTGTGGAGAGACTGGATAGTGACCATAACGCCCTTGAACTCGATCTTAGCCATCCAGGGCCAAAGGCCTCCATAACAACCATGGAGGAGTTCAAACCTGAACTACTATTAGATAATAACAGGAGAAGAATCAGGTGGGATAAACTAGCTACGAGCCAAGTGAAACTTTCGAAGCTCTACGCAGGTTTAATCCCTATTTTGGAAAAAGTGGGAGAGCTAGCCAACGATGTGGGCAATATAGTCCACCATGAGAAATTATATCAGGCTCATGAGGACCTTATAAAGGGAGCGGCCTCTGAGCTTTTTACCAGGGTCCAGAATCAGAGGAGGATCCAGCAACATAAGACCTTATGGTACAATGCAGCCTGCAGGAAGGCAAAGGGAGAACTCCTCAGAAGCATCAAGGAGGGAACAGGCAGAGAGAAGCTGCGAGAAAGTAGACGGGCTTATAAAAAACTGGTCATCCATGCTAAAACCGAATGGGAGGAGAATCAGTGGGAGGAGCTCACCACTTCCCTCGCAACAAGAGACCACCGAATGTTTTGGAGAGTAGTAAACGGGGGGTCGGGGAACCTCCATTCGGCACTAGAGCCAAATATTGCAGCAGGGGTGTGGCAGGCACACTTCCAGTCTCTCTACAGTTCTGAGCTGGGAGAAACTAAGATTGACTTCGGTACTGGACTGGCAGAGTATGGCGGGGATCTGATAACAGTGGGGGAGGTGAAGGTAGCATTAATGGGACTTAAAGGTGGAAAGGCGCCAGGACTGGATGGCCTGCCCGGGGACCTGTTCAAGCAGGAGCCCGGTGTTTGGGCCCCCTATCTGGCTGCTGTGTTTAATGGAGTTTTGTGTGGCATGGAAATTCCGAGTACTTGGCTGGGGGCAGTGGTGGTTCCTATATTTAAAAAGGGCTCGCCCTTGCTCCCAGCCAACTACAGACCAATCAGTTTAATTGACGTGTCACAGAAGCTGTTTGGCAGGATACTGCTGAATCGGCTTCAGGACTGGGTGGAGGAAACGGGCGCCCTCAGTCCGTACCAGGCGGGATTTAGAAAGGGAGTTTCTACAGTGGACCAGGTTTTTCGTCTCAACGTTATCTATTGGAGGGCAGCAATATTGGAAGGGGGTAGTTTATACACTATATTTGTGGACCTGAGGGCTGCGTTTGACCTCGTGCCCAGAGGGAAACTCTGGAGTGTTCTGGCTGAGATGGGGGTCCCCCCAGACATCCTGATAATTTTAAAGAGATTGCACCATAATAACTATGCCCGGGTCAGGTGCGGGAAACTTGGGGAATTAACGGACAGATTCCCCGTTGACAGGGGGGTTAGACAGGGCTGTGTACTGGCACCGACCCTGTTCTGCCTCTTCGTCAACGGGGTAATCGCCCATCTCAATGGAACTGAATACACTGATGCCCCAAAATTGAATGGCAGCAGGGTGCCTGCAATCATGTTTGCAGATGACACCCTGCTGCTGTCCAAAACCCCCATGGGGATACAGAGGATCCTTGATTCTTTTGTGGCTTTCTGCACAGATAGGGGGTTAGAAATCAATGCTAACAAAACCAAGTTTATGGTCCTGAACCCAACCCCAAGATCACGCCCGAACCCCTTACTGGGAGCATCACGTTTAGAGAGAGTCTCCACCTTTGAATATCTAGGTGTAACGTTGAATGAAACCATGTCTTGGGGAACTCACCAGACTAGGGTTAATCTCAAATTAGTGCAGACCACTGGCGGCATTGCTCGATTGATGAAAAGCTCCACATATCGACCGCTGGGGCCGCTTATCCAGATATACAAAGCACAGGCTAGAGGAGCTCTGATGTACGGGGCGGAATTGTGGGGTCACACAGCTTCCTGCAGCTTGTCTATAACTGAGAACAACTTCATTAGACAGATAGTAGCACTCCCGTCCAGTACCCCGCTCCTCCCCCTGAGGATGGACCTGGGTCTGAGACCAATAGCAGACGAACTAGGTCTCAGACCCATAGTCTTCTGGCGAAGGCTATGGAGCAGCGAAGAACTTTCTTCTTATAGGGCAGAACTGAGGGAGTTTCTAACCCACCCCAAAGCTCTACAGATCCCGTGGATAAAATATATAAAAAAGTCCTGTATGGGATTGGGGCTCCCTGACCTGTGGTCGGATCCAGCTAACGCCTCACTAAGGATCCCACGAAGAGCTTTGGTCAGTGCTTACCACGAGCAGAAATTAGCTATGGCCCTAGACTGCAAGAATGAGGGGTCATTAACATTTGTATTCGCGCAAAGCAAGGACTCATACCGGCTGGAGAGGGTTCTGGACGCTATGTCTCCTGTGTTGGCCAGGAAGCTATTTCTCCAATGGAGATATGGCACATTGCCTCTGCGATCTTACACCTGCTCCTGGTCAACACTGCCATCTACCAAGCTATGTCCGACATGTGTGGGAGCAGAGGAAAGCGATCTGCATGTGGTCTTGTTTTGTCCAACTTACAAGGCCGCCAGGAAATATTGGCTCCTACCACTTATTAGAAACCTTGGTTTTAGGGAGTACCTCCCGGTGTATAGAATTTTAAAAGCTGACGTTTCAGGTCCAATTGTGTTTGCACTAGCCAAATTTCTTACTAATGTCTGGTATATTCGTACCCGTATTCTAAAGTCGCAGACTCCCACCTAATTTTAAGTTCTAATTTTAATTGTATGGTCTTTTATCTGATGTGTTTCCTGATTATTTTTCTTTGACGGTTTTACATGTTCATATGTGTTTCTTGTGTATATCTTTTATGGCCAAATTGGCCGAAATAAAGATTAAATATATAATAATAAATAATACGTGTATGAACTTGGACTGGGCACCCTTTCCTGATATTTTTTTGTTTCCAGCTGATTCACATCGAATGTGGAAACCACTTAACAGAAATTGTAAAAGTTTGTTGGCTGTACTGTAAATACGATATAATGCCATAGAACATAACTATGGTGGTGATGGTCCTATGTGGCGCATAGCAACCCCAAGAGGCATCCCAACTCAGGAGGCAAAACTGCAAGATAAGAAAAGATTTAGGGAATCACAGATGTGAATAACAAGCTCTTCAGTTGTTTAAGAAATGCTACCTTATTGGAGGCCTTAGAGATAAGATATAAGAAGACATGACCTCCCTGGCTGCATAAATCACAGACTCAGTTAGGAGGAAATGTCGATGAAGAGCTTAAAGCCTGGGCAGGCTTATGGGTGGCACAGGCTGAGGCACGTAAATAAAAGTGACAATTAGCGCATAGAGAGCCAATTCAGTAGGCCAGATGTCTAGTAATGAGCTCGCTGTGCAAAAGGCTTAGCAAGAGCCAAGCAGCCGAGTTTTGAATGATTGAAGTGTACCTGTCGGGGATAAAAGCCTGAGATAGTAGTTGTTTCCCCAGCTGAGGTGTCATGAAGTTATAACCTTGACCACTTGTTTGCGAAAGTGAGTGGGAAAAATTTTCAGGCAAAGACAGAAGGTATGTCGGCCAAGAAAAGTGGATATGAAAGACCACTGGTGAGGACGCCAATTCCATTTGCATAGATCACACACTGCGTGACCCCTCGTCCCAAGGACCTCCTAGGACTAGAGACGGCTCCTCCGTAATGGCTGAGGAGCATCGCCCCACTGCGAGCTAGCAAAAATAAAATGATAATAGAAGACTTTAATTATCATTTAATTTTACTGTCTGAGACGATGCCAGTCTAGGGTGGGGCGAGGCCGGGCCATGGCACGAGGAGGAGGGGTGGGCAATGTAAATCCGAATGTCAGTTTGGCCGGCCGTCTTAGGACGGCCAAACCTTCATGCGCACTTAGGTTTCTCCAATCCGGCAGTGGAAAATGGCACAGACTCGCTGTGCCTGAGCGAGTGTCAGACCAGTCCGCTCAGGTCAATGGTTGGTATAGCGTGAGAGCAGCGTGGAATTGGTGGGGAGTCTGGGAGTCTGGGAGCCTGTTCTGTGTGCTGCATGGCAAAGGAGCACCAGGGCCGCCGGCACAATCAGGTACGTCTTTTTTATTTAATTTTTATTATGCCCCCCCACTTTATATGGCTGCAGCTGCCACTGCCTAGGATAAGCACCCAAGATTGTCTAGTTAAGTTGTAATGAAATATAATTCATCCACTAAGCAAAGACAATTAAACACTGCTTGAAGCTCTTTTGGGTAGATTCTCTTTTATTTGAGCTGGATGCAGCTGTAGACTCGGCCTCCCTGTACAGGGAGGTATTTCCTCCTATTGACTCTTTAGGATACAGGACACTAGCTTGAGCACCACAGTCAACAACGTTAATTGAACTTTTGCGGTTTCATTCTCCAATTGACTGTCAATGGGGACACATCCGGTGGAAATAGTAAGACCCGACTTCGTACATCACCTTTCCTTTCCTGGCGACCCACTGCCAGTCCTGCCAAGTATCACTCATCAGGTGTGACGCTCACGCATTTCAGTGTGGTGTTCCGCATCACCGCACTGAAATGCATTGTCACGCATTTTGCCACTTGCAAGTGCGCGCCACCGGCGGCGCCTATGCACCAGTGCGCCGGGTCTGCTGCTCCGAGAGACGTGCTGCCAGCAGCTGCTTGCTGGGCTCGGAGTTCTTAAATAGTTACAGATCCATCTGCTCTCAGCTCTGGAGTTGCTGAGAGCGCTACAATGTAACAAATCTGCCCAGCCTGTGTCGTGCCTGGCTCCAGGGGGCCATTAAAGATAATGGGGTAACCCAGTAACCCTCAGAACCTGGGTGTATATGCAAAACAAACACAGTGGTTCTGTCGGGAGTCACAAAATCTTAGTTTCTGAATGTACTTAATACAAGTCATAAATGGTTTCACTTATCATCCAATGAAGGGAATTAAGCACACACAACAATGAAAGTAGTACAGAAAATGAATTCCTTTTTACTCTTTGTATACATCAGGAAAATATATACACGGCTGTCCAAAGAAAATGATAAAGCACGGAGACTGTGAAGCAATTAGTGACTGATCGTGTTTAGTGGCATGGTGCTGAACAAAAATAACATATATAACACATATTCACACAGATGGACAAAAATGTTTTACATAAAAGAGTCCGACATCAGATACATAGACCACAACAGGATATAGTCCTTATTTCTAGTTGTGGGGTTGCGTGGACAGGTTGAAATAGCAACGTCGACGCTTCAACCCTATGATGTAGTGCAGAATTGTAAGCATCTAAGGCGGGTCTTCATCAGGACAGGAAGGGATATGACAGCCTAGTGACAAGGAAGTGAGTTGAATGACTTCCCTGTATCTTATTCGTGGAGGTGTCAGCCGACACCCCTCAGGATCGTAATTTCTTTGCAAGTACTTTAAAACTTTCACCAGTCGGTGGAATAGGGTTGGGTGCCGCCGTAGCGATCGCCAAAAATTGGATTAATCCGGAAAAGATGTCCTCGTCCGTCTGTAGTTTGCAACAAATGACAAGGGGGCTGCAATATTATTCCTGCCACACTGCGTGGCTTCCACCTGTATTTACATTTACTATTCTCAAAGAAACAACATACAACTTACTGATTTCCATCATTTTGGCATGGTTAGCTTTCAGCGACCCCGAAGAGAGAGAATCGCAGTTATGCATTTATCTTACAGTTCACTTTAGCTCCGAACGGAAACTGTTATACTACATTACTTTCACTTTATGGCAGAAAATGCTTGAAAGAGCGCACTAAGACATAAAATAGTTCATCAATATTTATACTTTGACTGTCCCTATGCAGCCGCAGAACACACAAACGGAAGTCGTTAACCCGCCTCTCCCCAAGGGACTGCGGAAACAGAAAGAGCTTGGTGCAGCGTACGTCTCCCTAGCAGGAGATGTTAACTTTAGAAAGGAAAACCAGTGCACGTGACGTTCGATTATCCCAGCGGCTGCAGGTTTGTAGAGGTGGTCTTGCTGTAGACTTGCTTTTAGTCTGGATTTTGTAGACATGCTTCCTGCAGACTTGCTTTTATTCTGGCATTTTGAGTAGAGTAATAATTTCTTACTGTTGGGATCGAAGCGGTTGTAGAAAAGCTTAAGGGCAGGGATGTTTGAAAAAATACAAAGCCAGAAATAAAAGGTTTGGTGGTACTGCTTGCAATCCGACCCCGCGTACGCGGTGGAGCGTCTCTTTACGGCAGAAACCCCATTGCTTCACCTTTTATACAGTTCCTCGCCCTTGCCGGAATTTCCCCCGGCATGCAGGACAACCATTCAGATTTGGAGACGAGTGGTCCGACAGATGGGATGGTGGGGCAATTCACCAGGGCTACGCCTCTGTAGCACGGCACAAAACTCTGGCCAGTTGCAGGTTTAGCCGGTTTTCGCAGGTGGGATGACATCGGGATTTCGGTGCAGGGAGACGTTATGAGGGGATCCACTCTCAAATCTTTTCAGCAACTACAGGCTGATTTCGACCTCCATAAAACGCAATTTCATAGGTATTTGCAACTTCGACATGCTATATCCCCTCTGATAAGGGACCTCGCGGGTCTCCCGGAATTTCACCCGCTGGAAGGCCGGCTGCTCATGGGGGAATTGGGGGCCCACATGATCCATCAAATTTATCAAACATTGACTACACAACCACTCTACACCGGACCCGGGTGGCGTGGGAGGTTGATGTATCCGCTCTGACAGACGATGACTGGGCCGAGGCACTGGCTAGCCCTAGATATTTCTTTGGGCTCTGCCCGCTACCGGCTGATCCAGTTCAAATACCTCCACAGGGTCAACTATACCCGTCTCCGTCTATACAGGATGGGGGCGGTGTAGTCCCCAATGTGCCTACGCTGTGGCTCCGAAGAGGGGTCATTTCTCCCCACGGTGTGGACCTGCGCGGCTCCGCAACACTTCTGGGCGGGCATAAGGTCCTGTTTGGGGCAGGTACTGGCTTGGCGCATTCCCACCGACCCCCGTTTGGTACTCCTAAACAGTACCGAGGACATGGGGGGGGGGGGGACCAGATATAAAAGGCATTTATTGTTTCTTGGGCTTACACTAGCGAAACGCGACATCGCACAACATTGGAAGGCAACACTCCCACCCAGTCTTGGTCCCTGGAAGAAGGCAATGGATAGTTGCCAGTCCGCTGAAGTTGCAGTGTTTCAGGCCAGGGGATGTCCGAAAAAAAAACACAAAAAAATCTGGGCAAAATGGGCAGCGTATCGAGGCATAGACGTCACTCCTAGGGTCAGGGGCTCCCTCAGATCCAATCGATATGCTGGTAGTGTGCAATTAACCGATATGATACAAGGTGTTTTGTAGAGTTAAAAGTGGCAAAATTCCAATATTACTGTTTGTAATGTAGTAATAGGGTATGGTGCGTGGCTGGGGAAGGGGGGTGTTTCGGGTCTGCCGTTTTGCAGACTTTATTGGGGATAATATGGTGCCTCGCTACTATACAGTGTATTCATACATGTTTGATGCTCACTGGGCTTGCCCAAATGGTACCTTGAAAACCAATAAACTTTGCTTTTAATAATAAAAAAAAGAAATAAAAGGTTACAGTCAGTATTTGCAGTGTTCTCGTGTCTCAAAAGGGTGGCAATTTTGAAGTGGCATTTCTTTCTTCGGTACTATATCGAAAAACTTTTAATTTGTTTTTAGGAAGGGTTGTGCTAGGCAACTAACCATCTGCCTTTAGTCAAACATTACGCTTTAGCTCCCAACTTGTTCCATATCATGATGAGTTTAGGCCAGTTTTTGCTTTGTAAGCCTACAGCACCAAGTGTTACTGGGATTTGTATAACCATACTTCTAATGCGTGTGAATCCTGCCCAATCACAAGAATTTTTATATTGAGATGTTCACTGCCATGGTCCTTGTGATATCTCGTTCGCCTCAACACTTTTCCCCCTACAAGTTGGACATGGGCTTATATTTGTTATAATGCGGTATGTTTAGCTTAACTACTTGTCTTTGAACATAAGATTCTTAAGACCATCTCATTGCTCGAATGGGTGTAATTTCTGAATTATGTTTCCCTCGTCGGCATTGCTTGATTTTGCTTACGACAAAGTATCATTCATATTAGGTGAAATGTCACTCATAATTGCACTGAAATTATGAAAATGTCACATATTGCAATCTGAAACCTTGGCAGCTATGCACTGCATAATCATGTTTCAATGCGTTTCCTCCTGTAGGATTAATGAAATTGTTCTACAAGCAGTAACTTCATTCTACTTCTTTCTCCTAGTCAGTCTCATTGCACGTATTAAACGAAATGGGTGAATAACCACCAGGTAAAATAAACTCAGTCCTCCATTAAGCCTCCACTGTTTAGCATACATCAGCATCTCCACTCAAGACACCAACCTAACATACGAATATTAGACGCCCCATTCCATTATCAAGCCTCTCAAGTGTATCGTCAACACGGACGATGGAAGCCACCACACAATCGCAGAAAGTGTTGAGCGAGTCAAAGGTTCCTGTTTTTTTGTCTGATGGGACTCCACTTCATCCACATTCTTTTACAATGCTGATGAGCTGGTTATATTCCAACCAACCTCTCTGTGAGAGCCTCTTATATACCCTCCACGGCCATCAATGCTGTACCAACACCATCCACCATCTTGTGAAAGCTCTTGAGGGTAGACATCAGTACTCCTTCCTCCTTTGTCGTGAGGTCAGAGAGACTATCACTGTCTGTCCCAGGTCCTGCATGTGCCTCACTTGTCTGAGTTTTAGTGTAAAATAATCAGAGTGGGGCAGAGGGTCCACCTTTCTTTACGATTATGGTTATTATCTTGTGGCACACAAATTTACTGCAGCTTCACAATCTCTGATGGGAATGAAGGGCACAGAGGCAAGGTTGTGTCTTATTATAATGCCAGCTCCCATAAGAAACAGTTTCTCTGGGCATTATGCATGTGCAGTAATCCAAGCCATCCATGAATAGGGGGTGAACAGATTAAGAGCGCCCCTTCTAAAAGATGCGGTGGATAGCAACACTCACTTGGGACATATTCCGCTCACAGTGTATCATCCTGGGTCCAGAACACTTCATCTGCTGATCAAAAAGGATCACTTGCAGCTTCTATCTGACAGAACCTAGGCGGCCTCTCACCACTGCTGATACCTCTGCAATACAGGATGCACTGCACTGGCCGCCATTTTGGATTCTCCTTTGGGACATGGGAGAGGTCGCCACACAAACCCTCCGGGCTGGGAACAATCCACATCCAACTGTCAGGCATCAACCAGCCCTCAACTGCTCAATACGTTCAAAACATCACTGGTTCTGATTGGCTGCCCCAGAGCCCAGAGAACCTCTACCAGGGTAACATGATTTGCCAACAATAGCATGATAGGTGTGTGAAGTTAGCTCAGATGACTAAAAGGGATAGTTATGTCAGGGCCAGAGTCTTCATCATGATGGGGTTTAATAGCAAATAAAATATTAATCTTGTTATCCAAGATAAGTTGCAGAGGTTATTTTATTGGTGGAGAACTGGAATTCAGTAATGTGCAGTTTAGGTGCGGAGGATTTCATATGTAGGTAAAGTGACAAAGTAGGTTTTAGCCTGAGAGGAAAGGCCAAAGAAAAGATTTTGAGAGGAGTACTGGATGTAGCAGTCATTACCACATGGAGAATGGTGCTGCTTGGCAGAGATATAATAGCGCCTCCTTACTGTACACTCACGTGGTGGGGGTGGTCCATGGATTCCCCCCCATGATATGGACAGGCACAGTATAGTGTGCCTCAAGTGCATCTTCTGTGTGCCACCAGTGTGGCACTACTGGCAGCATTTTAGATAGCTTCTCACGGTCTGTCATCGGCTAGAGTGTGCGGCAGGTGGGCAGAAGCGGTTTCCAAGAAAACAGACGCAACGGTAAAAACTAAAGAAATAAGGAGGGTGAAAGCCAATAGCGCAGAGTCCAGAGCCACATGCTGTGGAGCAGCTACTGAGGAAAGAAGAGAAATCAAAAAGAAGTAAAGAAAAGAAAATAAGTCAAATTAAAGCAATCAACCACTCTTTTGCATAACAAAACGGATGATTTTGCAGGCTAGGCTCCTCAAAAGACACCCGGAACAGAAAGGAAGGGGGCAAAGTAAATTAAAAACCAGCTGCAGTTGATCTAGTACAAGGATTCAATGACGAGAGGAATGGAATAAAAGTATCATCTACTGGAAATAAAGAATGGGAATTATCTGCCCCTACCCACAGTGTTGGGGCAAAGAGGAGGGAAGAGCACAAACAAATGAGAAGCTGCTATGGGCAGGACTGAAGCTATGGGGATTGGATGCATCAAGTAAGTATGTGTATCAGACCTGCCAACTTCAACAAAAACTCACCATGCAAAGAGGAGGTAGGGCCTCATGTGAGAAGTACCCAAGAAGCACTTTTGCCCTGAACCCGGCCTCAAGGGTCCTCCTCTTCAAAAAAAATAAAGTAAAAGCTTGCTGAGAATTTTTCTGATGTACTGGGGTGTTTTCACACCCATTAATGGACGTCAGAAGTTAAAAGCCTCCGAAAATGAGCTGAAAACCAAGATTTACTGTGGTTTTCAAAGGAACAATAACAGGAGTGAGGACTGTTAGCCCAGGTGAGACCGGGCGCAATATGAAACAAACAAAGTCTCAATTGGAAGTCATTAAAACAGGACAGTTAAAAAACAGTGATACCTATCCCAATGGGGACAGGGAACAAAGGAAGGGAGACCACAATGAGAATGGTAGGTTGAAAAAGTTATTATTTGTAGGCAGTTAAGCAGCACTACAGTACAACTTAATATACAATGACCATAACACACAAAGTGAGCACTGGGCATGCTAGTGATGGTGAGCGGCGCAGTGACACAGGGGTGAAGGGAGCAGCGTGAACGGCGATAATGAGAAAAAGAATTGTGGTCACAATTACAAAAAATTATATACAGTGTTGGTATTCAGGGTTAAAGACAAATACATTGACAAGTTCCAGGCAGGTTAGTCGACGGTGTTTCAACCTGAATGATTTAAGGACCTCATCAGGACAATGGTCATTAGTTTGGAGGTAGTGCTAAGCTTGACAAGGAATGAATCATATAATCAAAAAGGGGGGGGAGAAGCTTTGATCCATTTAGCTTCCTATCATGGGTTAGTAATCAAATGGGAATGGATCACTTGTACCTGTAATTCCAGAGTCAGGTGTTGTAACCTGCGTTAAAACCCTCAAGCAAGTTCAACAGCGAGGGCGGTATATCTTGATTCTCCGCCTCTGAACGTGAAAGCATCATCATAGGGTTTTGTTCTGGAATGCTTTCCTCCACCTGGAGGAAGGACCACTGGTTCTTACAGTAGTGACCAGAAATAAGATACAAAAAGTGAGGTGAGGGTAGGTGAGAGTGAGTTAAAATTGCTTCACTCTTCTTCCCAAACACTCTTTATCCAGAAGGAGTGGTAGCAAGGCTAACAAGCATTTGCAATGCAATAGGTCTCGCATTTGCGAGAGTTTGAGCTATTGGCATTGTAAATGACAATTCCTTTTATATATGGGTTTTGAAAACCTGCAAGCGGTGCATAAACACCCACTTTGTGCTTATAGTCGTTGCTTATGAGAAGCAAGGCTGGCAGTAACTGCGCCTCTTTTACTGCCAGCCTTGCTTCTCGTAAGAAAGGACTATAAGTGTTTATGCACCGCTTGCAGGTTTTCAAAACACATGAATAAAAGGCACTTTCATTTACAATGCTAATAGCTGCCACCTCGCTGCAGGGCACAGGGACAGGTTTCCAGTCCTGGGCTTTTCTGGAACAAATCATTGTTCACTGATGTTTCAGTCCAATGGGTTGCAGTGGAATCATTCCTTTAACAATCTTTCCCAGAACTCACTAGGCTATCAAATGAAAGGCCAGCCCTGGAAACAATGTCTTGATGACAAGGAGATACGTGGCATCAACTGCATGTGCTCGCCACACCTATTCATTTTTTACTTAGAAAGGCTAGTGACTTCTAGAAGAACGACACTCACTGAATCAAGATCACGTGAAAAAAGTCCCAATACCAGTGCTTAATTTGAGACTGTGGTTTCCGGTGCTCCGCACTGGTTCTCATGACAACCTGCCACATAGTGGCGCTGTTTGTCTAAATTAAAGATGAGCACATAACAGTTGTTTATTAATTTTCATAGCTTTGGGGGCCTGGAGCAGTCTGAAATGTCACACTAATAAGAGTGTGATGGTTAGTAGTTGTGTAATTCTCAGCGCTGGCAGGAGCAATGGGTGGCAAGGTGTAGTGGCCTCGTGAGGAGGGCCCAGGCACCTCTTCTTTTACGAATTAAGCACTTGAAATATATATAATATTTGAAAACTTGTTGAGTCTCACCCTCATGTCTACACAGGCACAATCCACACTGCTACAGCACTCCCCTTTGAGCTTTTTCACTCAAACATGTTCCTATCCAGCCCAGAGTCCAAGGGATATTTTCATTATGTGGTATACGTAGAACTGTGCTCAACGTTATTTAAGTACTTCAGATACACAGGAGCCACTGCCTGCCCAGTCTCTTTCAAATAGGCTAGCTTTGCCATGCTGCACAATGGCCTGTGAAACAAAACCTCAAAAGCACATGATGTAGTGGGAAAAGTGGCAAATGTACATGTACAGGTCTTCCTTGCTGCATTCTCAACACAATGGTTCTGCACTGCTTTGGCTACTTCTCAGTAAAAAAAACACAACTTAGAAAAGCAACTCACTGCAAGGATAGTGAGTGCATCCTAGACTGATCAAAAGTACAAGTTTAACTCTACAGTCTACTACTAATGGTAGGAGGTGTTCGACGTGTATATCTTCAAAGGCAAGGCAAGGACTAAGGATGTAAAGACCTTCCATAAAACAGTATTTAGGGGTTGTGTAGAGGTAACAAAGTATAGCATACTGTAGGAGACCATTATGACAAGTAGACAATCAGCCCAAGGATATTAATATCTTTGTGAATGTTTGTATTAAGGTAAATTAAGTTCATGAAAGCCATTACATAGTATGACGTACCAAAATATAAAACTACATTGATGCAACTACAACTCCTAACAAAAGTAATAAAAACACAATATACATGTGATAGACAGCTGGTGTGTAAAATGAAAGTTTCAAGAAGCAGTTCACTTCTACTACATACTTACAAGTACTGTACAGAATCATCGTGACATCATTTTTACTTAAATAACACATTTTTAAACGTATTTGCACATTGTGCCCAAGTTTGCCTGGGATACTGCATATCATCCCACTGGTGTACCATGGTCCAGTATAGGAGGATGCTGGATCTAACACCCTGTTCACCATATTTCTTAATAAGCAGTATAGTCACAGAAGAATAATGCAGCGTGGGTAATGCTGACAAAAACATCGTCTTTCATGGTTAGGAATGCCCTGCTATGGGCATGATAAAAATGCCAATGGTAAGATACCTAACCAAACTAAGTATATGTTTCCTTGGAGCACCAGTCCGACACCGCTCAATTCTCCAGGAAACATTATGATGAAATGTTCTACCGGACTCCCATTAGATCCTTCAAGAATTCTGTTTGCAAACCATGCTTTTGCCTATGTATCAATCAGATTTCATAGGGGGTACCAGTGGGAGAGTCTTACAACTCAAGAAGAGATTTTTACGAGTACTTTATTTTACATAACTGAGCCAAGAATTGTTCTGAGACCCATACAAGGTTATCATGTTCTATAACTGTGTACAAAGAAGGCCGGCTCCAGAATGTATCCACATAAGCAACAAAAATGCCACTGGAAAAAAATCAATACCACGTTTTCCAGGGAGTGAAAAGTGCATCCTCCGTTCAGCAGGTTAGTGTGGTCTTTTGGATAAATGTTTGAGTAATCGTGAAAAGGTATACTGCAAAATCGAGAACTCTCAGCAACAGTCGATTCCCTGTACCTCTGACCCCAGGACTGCAGCAGGTATGACCTTCACTGTGTATAGTCCAGTGGCTGTGAAGCAGTGTTAAAGTTTTTTTGTTTTCTTTGAACCCGACACTAGCAACAGTAACATTGTAAGGTGCCACAAATTTACATCAACCCCTACTTTTTGACATCAACTGAAGGGCAACAGAAAGGGTATCCTCACACAATGAAATGCACCAAATTCAGTTACAGTACAAAATAGAAGCAACAGTCTTCTGGTGGTAATTTTGTGGATAAGGGCATGTAGTAATATTTGTGTATTGAAAGCATAACACATCAGGTAGTATTCCGTATATAATTTACCAGATTCTCTGAACTTTGTTTTTATACACATAGCCAGTATATAATTGAACAAGAGTAATAATATTTTAGAAGCACGATGTTTTAATACACACATTTAATTTGAATGCCATGATGATGCAAGTGCCTTTATTTAAAGCAGGCCACTGTAAATGGCCCTGAGATTGTTAACATGGTAACTTGGTAACTAACCCAAGAGCAGTGAAAAGCAAGGGCATGAACAGCATGGCAAAAATCCTGTCTTCCCAATCCCCCGCGCACTTGAATTGTGTGTGTGCACAGACTTATCCTCTGTGCTTAACGCAGACGGATAAACTGACATGCTACAGAACAACTTGGCTTGCTTTAAGATTAATTTGTCCCCCCACCTGGAAATTCCTCCCTTACACAAGAAGTATACTCTGAATCAGTCATTTTCGGGGTGCGTCCCCAGAATATGAATTGCCCTTCCTTCCCCAATGGGTACCTTATTTCATATCATTCACAAGAGAACAAGAAACGAGCGTGGGTCTCACCCCAAACACACGTGCGCACACAGTCTCTCACACCTTGAAATCAATGAGCAACAAACACGCACAGACACTAAAAAACACGCGCACACACACGAAAACCAATAAACATCAGACATATACACGCACACACAAAGACACACTCTATACAGAAACACAACTAATTAAACCCACATATTAAACACAATACACACACTTCAGAGCAGGGAAGATGTTAAATAGCACACTAATCGAGTGCAGTCAATGAACAACATTCGTACATAGTGAAGACAATAAAACACAGAGATGCAAAATGAAGGCAATGTAAATAGAGGTAGTACATTTAATAAGATGAACATCCTTAATACATGAATTTGACGCCGGCGGGACCTGTTGAGGTGGGTGTGACTTTTACTGCCCTGCTGGCGTCCGTGGGTTCTAACACTTACAAAGTGCAGGCAGCACATTTGTGCCATGGCGTAGCAGGAAAACCCCAAGGAGTGGAGGAAGGAGGTCGGGTAGAGCTGCAGATGCTATTGGGAGGAGGGGGTATTGAAGAGGCGTTGCCGCCTTAAGGGGAAGGTTACGTTTCCGCTGAGTGGGGGGGGAGGGATCTTAATGCAAAGCTGGGATAGCAAAAAGAGCTTTAAGGAGCACGCCGCGCCGTGCAAAACAAAAGCAAGGCTGCGCCTGCTTCATGCCCGGTGATACCACAATCCACATCCAAGAGCCTTCTCTCCCACAGGCTTCGTTTCCATAAGGAGAGGCCCCGCAGGAACCCTCAAGAGCAGACAAGAACTAGCGTCATGGAGAATGCGAAGTCTTTCTGTTGTCTGCGGCCCTTCTAGTGAGACTGCTATATGTGGTGTTTTGTTTCTCAGAGTGTAACAAGGTACAAGACCGAGTACAATGGCAATGAGGAAACGATATAGGCATTCGGTGACCTTTCAGCTGTAAACTGCAGCTCTACCGAAATAAATGCCACGCCAGGATTATTGCCCGGTGGTATTGCAATTTTCATACAGGGCAACCAGGTAGTGCAATGCTGGGAGCGTTTAGGTGCTCAGCGTGACATATGCGCACTAATAGGACGGATATTTCTGCCAATGCGTCTGCGCGTAGCCTCGTCCTGCCAGGGGCCCTTGGGACTTCTAAATATAGAGACTGTGGAAGTGTAAGCCGCCATTCTTAGGCGCATTTTGTACATAAAAGCATGCAGCCACTATTGGCTGCTACTCGGAGGAAAAGGAAGGCGTGCGGCCGCTGTAGTTAGAGTGCACCGCGCTGCCAAAAATAGAAATAAGCAATGTAGATGAAAATGTGCAAGTTGGGCACGTGCAGCGTCACCGCTAATAAAAAAAAAAAACAGTGGCGCGCACGCACCACAAAGGAGCGGGGGCAAAGGCACACCCATTCCCACCGGTGGCCAGCACGCGTGCTGCTGCGCGTGCTGGCCGCCAGTGGGAATGGGTGGAGCAAAGGCGGGACATGCGTCCTCCTTTGCCCAATCCCATACCGTTAAAAAAAACAGGCTAAAGCCAATGGCGGGCGGCGAAAGCCTGCTCACACGCACAAGCGTCTGAGCAGCTTTCAGAACCCCTTTACAAGAGGTCTCACGCTGCGCGAGCAGTGCTACGCACTGCAACGCTAGGCGCGAGACCGAAAAACGAGTTGGTGCTTCTATAGCAACGTTAATGTTCTATAGCACAGAGCTGTTTTAGTGAAGATGAGACGGTCAACATGTTTCAGCCCCGTATAATAGCCCAGGAGGGGTCGGAGGGCTTTCTTCAGGTGTTCTGACTGAATGTTGCAGGCTCCTTTCCTGCTCATTCCCCAGAGGAATGAGCAGGAAGGGAGCTTGCAACGTTCAGGCAGAACCCTTTGCCCGCTGGTCCCCCCGAGGAGGGTGCATTTTGGCATTGACAAGTCATAGGTACCACTGACCTGTGACTAAGAAGAAGGGTGAGTCAGTAAACCACCCTTTCAGGGTACTTATAATTATTGTGACCCTAAACTTTCACGTTGGTCCTGAAGAAAGCCCTCCGACCCCTCCTGGGCTATAATACGGGGCTGAAACAAGTCGACCGTCTGATCTTCACTAAAATAGCAGGATGCTATAGAATATTAACATTTCTATAGAAACACCATCTCTTTTTTAACCTTGCTACCACTCCTTCTGAATAAAGAGTGTTTGGGAAGAAGAGCAAAGCAATTTTAACTCACTCTCACCTCACTTTTTTTTATCCTATTTCTGGTCACTACTGTAAGAACCAGTGGTCCTACCTCCAGGTGGAGGAAAGCATTCCAGAACAAAACCCTATGATTATGCTTTCACGATCATAGAGGCAGAGAATCAAGATATACCGCCCTCGCTGTTGAACGTGCTTGAGGGTTTAAACGCAGGTTACAACACCTGACCCTCGCATTACAGGTACAAGTGATCCATTCCCATTTGATTAGTAACCAAGGAATTAATCAAGCATTCGGGTAAGGGCAATCAGCATGTGGTGAAGACAGCGCGGTGTCTGGGATCTGCGTCTGTGCCAATGGAGTGGGTCCAACTGCATGATGAGTAGCAGGAGTGATTCCAATTGGAAAAACCGATATATATGGCGGTCGCGGAGGTTTGGAGTATTCGAAGGAGGAGGCAATACAAGGTGACCACGCACGGTGGCGGTCAGTGTTTCCAGGGGCTGAGGTGGAGGAGCCCGCTTCACTCGTCCCCGGCCCGGCTACACAAAAAGGTGAGCCCTCCACCTTAGCCCCATGCGTAGTCACCTTGGATTGCCTCCTCCTTCGACTACTCCAAACCTCCGCGACTGCCATTTATACCAGTTTTTCAAATTGGAATCACTCCTGTTACTCATCACGCAGTTGGACCCACTTCATTGGCACAGACGCGGATCCCAGACACTGCACTGTCTTCACCACATGCTGATTGCCCTTACCTGAATGCTTGATTCATTCCTTGTCCAGCTTAGCACTACCTCCAAACTAATGACCATTGTCCTGATGAGGACCGGAAATCATTCAGGTTGAAACGCCGTTGACTACCCAGCCTGGAACTTTGGCACTGTTGTGGTCAATTTATTTGTCTTGAACCCTGAATACCAACACTGTATATAATTTTTTGTAATTTTGACCACAATTCTTTTACTCATCTCCGTTTGTGCTGCTCTCTTCACCCCTGTGTCACTCCACCGCTCACTAGCATGCCCAGTGCTCACTTTGTGTGTTATGGTCATTGTATATTAAGTTGTACTGTAGTGCTGCTTAACTACCAACAAATAATAACTTTTTCACCTTACCATTCTCGTTGTGGTCTCCCTTCCTTTGTTCCCTGTCCCCATTGGGATTGATATCACAGTTTTTTTACTGTCCTGTTTTAATGACTTCAAGTTGAGACACTGTTTGCTGCATACTGTGGTTTTCAGCTCATTTTCCCTGCCGCTGTGTGAATTTGGCCCCTCACCTGGTGACCGTGTGATGGGAGCTGATATTGTGTGTCACACGGTGGCACCGTGTGAGTTGGCAGGTCTGTTGTAAAGCTCACAACTCATCCAGGAGGGTATTTTGGTGCAGAAGCTATATGGGCGGAGCCAGGGTTGGGGTTAGGTGCACAGTAAGGTCTTCAATTTATTGCAAAATTCAAGAACTGAGGAGGAGGCTCTGATGTGCTGGAGCAGGTCATTCCAGACTTTATGAGCAAGGTAGGAGAAGGCACGACTGCCGGATCCGATTCTGCACTTTCGGTGGGGAATGAGGGGTGCGACTAGGATTCTGACTCAGCAGAGGCGTCTGGTAGGTTTGTGGAAGTTTATACAGTTGCTGAGGTATGCGGGGCCAATGTTGTTTAAGTCTTTATATGTGTACATAAGGAGTTTGAAGAGTGTTCGTTTGTGGCTTGGGAGCCACAGGAGCTCTTTGAGGCACAGGGTGATGGAAGTGTGGGGTGGGAGGTTGAGGGTCAGCCTGGTTGCTGAGTTTTGTATGGTCTGGAGTCTTCTGGTCAGTTGAGTGTTGATTCCAGGATAGAGTGTGCTGCCGTAGTCCAGCTTGCTGGTGATGAGGGCTTGGGTGACTTTTCTGCGAGTGTTGCTACGGAATCATTTGAAGATCTTCTTGAGCATTTTGAGTGTGTGGAAGCAGGAAACAGAGACTGCATTCAACTGGCCAATCATGGTGAGTTGGTTGTCGATTAGGAGGTGCCTTGCATGGGTTACCGGGAGAGGTGTGGGTCCAAGTTTGGCAGGCCACCACCTGGAATTCACAGAGCCAGGTGTCTTTGCCGAAGATTACTACTTCCGCCCACTCTGTGTTGTGCTTGAGGAAAGAACTCCAGGTGAACATGTGTTTAACAAATTCACGTCTTGTTAAAGACAGGAATTTGAAATGGTCTGGCTGCCGTTCTGGGACCCTTGGGATGAGACTAACGGAAAATACAGCTGACTGTCATTAGGGACTTGTAACAAAATGGCAGAGGTGAAACTACATGAAGTCGTAGTTTCTGACCGGAACTCAATTACAGAGAGATAGACAATGCCTCATAACATTGTTTTAAATAAGGCGATTTCTGGAGTTACCCCCTATTTTAACAAGTAGCTCGGTTGATGGGACGTTGTTGTCTTCTTTCAGAGAAATAGCGGTCACGAGATATGACAGAGGTCCCATAGGTATGAAGAAAGAGTGCTCTATGGGGCACACAGAGTTGCCAAGTGTAGCACGGCGAGGAGGGCGAAACCCCCATTTAACCCTTTCGCTGCGGCGGGAATTCCGCCGCAGCGCTGGGGGGGGTTTGGGGGCAGCGCGGTGGCGCGGTGCTCATGACGGAGCCACTTCGTCATGAGCCACGGTTGAGCTGTGCTCATGACGGAGTGGTTCCGTCATGACTCCGCCCACTGCGCTAATCGCCCGCACAGGCGGGGAATTAGCGCCGCGTGGGCGGCGCGGCCGCCAACGGCCGCAGCATGACGGAACCACTCCGTCATGAGCACACGGCGACCGTGGCTCATGACGGAGTGGTTCCGTCATGAGTGGGGAAGGGGTTAAGGGCCCTGTAGTTCTTCAGATCCAGTAGTGCAGGGTCACGGTCATATGAGGTAGAATGCTGTTCTTACCCTCAATAGAGTCTGTGACCGTGTTGTGGCCGGTAGGCAGTGCTTAATTTGAGCCAGTGCTTGACGGTGGGGGCGGGGGGAGCGGGGAGGGGAGCACAGTCACTTATTTTTGGTGACCAGCGCGTATTTTTTCTAATCAGATATTTCCTGAGACCAAAAGATGGAAAAGCACACAAATTGGGAAGACAGTGGAAGACAAGGACATAAAACAGTCACAAAAGGAAAAAGCAGGATCGTGTAAGAGTGAGACAAAAGGAAAAGGGAGTGTCAGATAGTGAATTAAAGAGACTGACGTTTGATTGCACTGGCCACGAACTTCTGAGTAGGAGCTTCAGACACTGGAACGCTCTCGTTTACAAATTAAGGACAGGAAGCGGGCCGATCTTTGGTTAATATGTAGCTATATTTAGTATTTCTAGGGTGATACACGTTTTTGATTCATTTCTCTCATCGTTACATCCACCCTTGCCCAGAGGCATAATTGAGGAAGCTTTTGAAAGATAAGAAGAGGGTAAGAAATATAAAACGCTGTTTTGCACGAGACGAACCCATCCATTCCAGTCTAATATAGGTGACTTCTTGGGGAGGGCTCATTCGGAAATATCAGTAAAAGGTTAGAGCCGTAAACAACGGAATAGTTAGTCTGCCCCCGTCTCACTGACAAAGGAATCAGTAGAAGTATTGGAGAGGGGTGGACGGGAGTATAGAGGACCAGAGAGGGAAAAGAGCGCGTCCATTACCGTCTGAGATGCTAGAGGCGATGACAACTACTCTGTATCAAGCCCTCATTAACTCGTATGAAGCCTGGACTAACATGTCCTGTCCTGCGGGCAGTACCACTCGCAGGTGGACATAACCTGACGCCGTCACTTCCGTGCGTTACACACACTCAGAAGACACGGGCATCATCTGCTGCTAAGAAGTCAAGTCACTTCACTCCATAAGAGGCTTAAAAATGGTGGGCGATGCCACGCTAGTTGTAGACCTCAATAATAAAATACTTATCGGTGAATATATCATTTGCGTCCCAAAATGGACAGAATCATTAAAAAAAAAGAAAAGTCGGAGGTTAAACCTATAGCCAAATGCATTCAAGTAGCGCCATGTGGCTTTTCCAACTCACAAGTCGCTTTGAAGCAGCTTACTAGAGTGCACCACAGTCCAAACATGGAATAGCACACCACCGCACAGCATAGCAAACGTGTTTGCAGCAGAGTTGGTGTTAGTTCCGCGTGTCTGATTACGGACGGTGAACAGAGTCGATGAAAGAAAACCCTTTTATGGCTTCGAGGGAAAAAAGTGCTCTTCAAGTTTTAAGACTGAAAGAGATCGTTTGTATTCTTATGAGGATGTATGCTGCCACTAATCGTTGATGGCCGGGCTGCCGAGTCACTCAACGAGGGCTTCACTGCCCAGGGCCCTGAAACAGGCATGATGTTTCCTGCTGAACCCAACACGCCTGAACTGCGAGCAGCAAACATCCCCTCCTGCGTGATCCAGCAGGGGGCAAAGTCAGTACAGAGCCGGGGACGCCAGGCGAGGGCAGGTACTGAACAACCAAAACAAAGGCACTCACACGTCCTGATGCCCACTTACACCCGGGGCCGCTAGGATTATGCAGCATCGGAGGACCGAATTATGAGGCAGCGTAGATTAAGGCGGTGTAGATTAAATTATGCAGCAAGAAAAGGACAATTGTGTGGCTTAATGAGTCATATCTGTGGCAGTATTGTTTCACTATTTTGTCTAACATATAGTAACAGTGTGCAAATCCTTCACCTTATTAGTGCTAGTTTAACGCCTGCACACAGCAATCAGCAACTGAAAGGGCAGTAGCTACACTTTCTGCTGCTGTACACCACCGTGCGCGATGCTTCATTGGTACCCTGAGATCCTCTGGGCTACAAAAAAGCCCACTTTTTAATTCTGCAAATTATGCAAGTGATGTAAAGCCATAAATACGTGGACAACGCCGAGGCCGCAGAAGTGCAAAATTCCAATGGCCTGCTGTGATCCCCTTACACACACTCACTGCAGCAACCACTTATTCAACCTGCCCAAAGCCGGCAGTCTGCAGGCTCGAATCGAGGCCGGACGGGCCCTTCTGCTACTCTGGCATTTCCCAGGAGGCTGCAGGCTAGGCGGCTACTTTCAGAGCAGGACAGGCTGTTGTGGCCCAATCATGTTGCCATGACCCCATTCCGGTTTCGGCCTGGGGCAATATGAGGCTGGTTTGAACATTCCTGGCCCCTGAATTTGCATAGAGGGCTTTGTGTAGCGTACTGCAGTCTCTGTAATACTTCACAGCCACCGATAGAAGAGACAATTTAAACACAATCTTGAAAGTGTGACTGGAATACAAAAGAAAAGGTCAGAGATGGACACCAGGCACGAAGGGAAGTACAGTTTCAAGGCCAGTGCCAGATGGAATAAGTGTAGTCCTTCTTTGCTTATCACAGATTCAGAGACAGGTTGGACTGGGCCATTCAATTACTGGGGAGGGGCACAGGGGCGAGACTACACACCTAGATGTCCACTGTCCTGGTTGACCGAGAGGCGATGAGCTTCCAAGCCGGCCAGCAGGGCACGCACATGGCAGCGCCGCTCCATAAGGCATATTGGTTCCACTCAGTAAAGTATTTACCTCTCACCTAATGCGAGTGGCTGATTGGGTGTATCCTTCCTACCTCTACCATGCCAATCGATGTATTGAACTGCATGAGGGATTACTTTACAACAATAATCCTCTCTATCCACTGCTACTGGCTTCCCTCTGTAGTCTCTCACTCTAATATTCTAATGCTGCCTGCGTCAGTACATTAAAAACAGGCCTATTGGCTTTGCTGGAAATGGAACAATATTTACTCTAAAGTCGAATTAGAAGGAGGTGGAGTCATGGGGAGTGGATTCATTAAATGCAGCGCCGTGATGCGTGGAGTGAATGACAGCAGCAATAATCTTTAACAAACTCTGTCCCCAAAACACGGCAACAAAGAAAAAATGTGATAATAAAGCATTCCCGGGTCGCAATATGAATCATCATAAAATAGAATAAAAAGTTAATGTGCCCACTAGAATAAAAGGTTAATGTGCCTTCGGCAAAGCAGAACGTGTAAGAGACAGATTTAAATTTCATGTAATGCGGCTCAGTGGGTTAATACGTTTGCTGCAGAGATCCTCATTTCACCTGCTGGTCGTAAGTTACAATCTTTGTAACATACCTCCGTTATTTATGTGCTTGCTTCAAACAGCTCCATGTAACCTGATAGGCATCACTTTGAAACCCCGCTGGTTTAGAGTCAATATTTCGTTAGTCTAAGGGTCATAATGTTTAGTAATAAACATATTATTAAAAGCCACATTATCCAGTTTGCATTAGGTGCTATGTAAATTATTCAGATTAGTGTACTTACACACACAAATGCACTGAAAAACAAATCTCTAATAAGACCTACAGTGTTGTGAGAGCCAAAAACTCATTAAATCTGTTTAGCTCCAAGTAACTTTTGAACTTGCACGGCGGGACATTCTTTGTTTCTCATAAATGGCTGCTGAGTTGGTCAGAGAGGTACGAGGTCTCAACTGTGATTTGTTTGACACCATACTGCTCTCAGGAAGAATACCTCTTGGCCAAAGGAACAATATTGTCTGTGAAGTGAGGCAAATATGCTGCCAGTTTCGCTGGAAAGGAAAAGCATATTTACAAGGCGTAGGCATCGCTGCAGGTGCCCCGATGTAAGCACATTTCCATGGGACAATACAAAGGAGTACCAAAGGGGATGATGGATGGAGCGTTAGAGCAAATCAAACACTCAACCCCAGTCAACTGATCTGGGTTTAATCCATCATCATTCTTTAGCTCACTCCACCACCCCAGTTCAGACATGGCCATATGCAAATCAGTCTGACCCTGTGCCTCATGGGAACAGTCCAGCCCGAACTGCCAAGCCATGTCTTCCCTGGACCGGAAACAAGCATCCTGGGACCGGTTTCGGGTTCATAACCCTCGTCAGCCAGGCTATCTTGAATCCAGTGGCAAAGTGAGCAGGGGACCCACGTCTGGGCATACCCTGCCAACTTAGGGCGAACAAAGCGATACCAAAGGTGATGATGGACGGAGCGTCTGAGCAAATCAAACACTCACCCCCAGTCAACTGATCTGGGTTTAATCCATCATCATTCTTTAGCTCACTCCATCACCCCAGTTCAGACATGGCCATATGCAAATCAGTCTGACCCTGTGCCTCATGGGAACAGTCCAGCCCGAACTGCCAAGCCATGTCTTCCCTGGACCGGAAACAAGCATCCTGGGACCGGTTTCGGGTTCATAACCCTCGTCAGCCAGGCTATCTTGAATCCAGTGGCAAAGTGAACAAGGGACCAACGTCTGGGCATAGGGAGGACCTGGCTTGGCAGTTCGGGCTGGACTGTTCCCATGAGGCAGAGGGTCAAGACTGATTTGCATATGGCTGGGTTCAAACTGGAAAGGCATGGTGAGCAAAAAAACAATGGATTTAGGCCCAGATCTCTGTACTGGGGTGAATGTATGACATTGTTCTGCATTCTGTCCATCAATTGTTGTTTTTACAATACAAAGGAGGCCACACCTAGTTCCTATTTAAAAGTAATGGTGCACTTTAGTGGAGCGGCTGTGGCGAAGACCGTAAAGTCGAAATCGAATTGCGATGCAGTGTATCAAAAGAACACTTAAAGATGGCTGCCGTATTTGTCTCAACAAAGGGAAGCAAGAGAATTGGGTTTTTTACAGTTTTATATAACGCGAATTTGATCCAGAAGTGTTGGAGTGCTGTATGTGATGAGCACCAGTAACATTACACAAGGACACATTCATGTTTGGTAGGCACAGGAAGAATAAGTGATTTGCATAGAATCACAGGACAGTGAGCCGATGCCAAGACTCTAACCTGGTTCCCCAATTCCGTGGTCTGTAATGCTTTCTTTATGTTGTGTTATTGGTGATTTAAATTTGCATGGTTAGCAGGGTGACTCCTCTTGAACCGTGATCAAGGCTACAGCCGAAACGCGTTGGGACTTAGCTGAATCTCAAGGAGCAGGAGTCTCCTAACTGAGATTACAATATATATATATATATATATATATATATATATATATATATATATATATATATATATATATATATATTCACTGAAAAAAAGGTACAGGCACGTTATAGTTAGGCTCAGATTTCACTTGTACAAAACCTGTGAAATTCAGCAGTTATAGTTACCTGAGCTATAACTATAACTTACACCCCCACAATGCACTGCTTATGACCTACATATTACATCACTGATGACATGGTCAGTGACATCATTGATGACATAATTAAGGGGTGTGTTGTTAAGAGATTATGGGTGTTAAACATATATACTAACCTACTACAAAAGTTAATTTAGTATACTAGGTGAACTACTACTGAGTGATACTACTTCTAACATATATCAAGTGAGTAGATGTGTGACTGTATGTATCCTTGTATGTATGGGTGTGTAAGTGGCTTCATGGGTGTATAAGTGGGTGTGTGAGTTGCTGTGTTGGTGAGTGAGTGGATGTGTCAGTGGCTATATGGGTGAGTGGCTGCATTAGTGGCGCTATGGGTGGGTAAGTGGGTGTGTAGTGAGTGTGTGAGTGGGTGTCTGAATGGCTGTATGAGTGAGTGACTCCTTGTGTAAGTGGCTGTATGAATGAGTGAGAGGGTGTTAGGTTAAGTGAGTTGGTGTGTGAGTGGCTGTATTGGAGAGTAAGTGTCTGTGAATGGCTGTATGGGTGTGTGAGCGAATGTGTGAGTGTTTGTATAGATGTGTGAATGGGTATAAATGGTTGTGTGTGTGTGAGTGGCTGTGCTGAGAGGCTGTATGGGTGAGTGAGTGGGTGTGTGAGTGACTGTGAATGTAAATAATTGGATGTGTAAGTAGCTGTATGGGTGAGTGTATGGCTATCTGAGTGCCTGTACGAGTGGGTGACTGGTTTTATGAGTGAGTGAATAGTTGTGTGAGTGGCTGTACAAGTGAGTGAGTGGGTGTGTGTGTGAGCACCTCTATGGAAGAGTGAGTGGGTGTGGGAGTACTGGTATGTGTCTGTGAATGGGTATGGGTATGTGAGTGGTTGTGTGGGAGTGAGCATAAGAGAGGTTATACGAGTGGGTGTGTGAGTGGTTCTGTGGATGGTGTCATCAGTGATGTCATTTGAGATGTCATCAGTGATGTCACTGGCCATGTCATGAGTGGTAATGAGACAGAATATCGAGGCCAAAGAATTTAAACTACATGCATATTGAGTTGGAAATATCGTGGAGTGGAAATATTAAGTGCAAGAATATCGTTGTCAAGAATATCGATTTAAAGGTAAGGAATATCAAATTAAAATATATCCAATTCCTTAATATCGTTTACAAAAATATAGTTGTTTAAAATATCGATTTTTTAATTAGTGTTATGTATTTTAGTATACATTTTAAATGTATGTGATGTTTTTATTTTGTATAAGAATTGTTTATGTTTTTTAATATACAGGGGTTACATTTTTAGTAGTTTTCAATTTCATTTCTTTAAAGTTTGCGTTTTTTAGTTCCGTAGGGGGTTGTGGGTTTATAGGGGAATAAGGTGGGAAGTAATTTAATTCTAATAAATTGACTTTTTTAATTAATATTTATTTAATTGAGATTTTATAGTGTTAATTTTGGGAAGTAATTTATTATTAATTATTAATTGGTTGTTAATTCATAATAATTAAGTGGTAATTAATTATGTTAATTGTGTAATTTTTTGGGGTGTGTTGTGGGGTTTATGGGGATAAAGGGTGGGATGTAATTTTTTTTAATTATCTAATAAGTTGGTAATCAATACAAATTAATTAATTGAAAATTAAATATGGAAATTGTGTGAATAATTTTAGGTGTGGGTTGTGGGGTTTAAAGGCGTAAAGAGTGGGAAATAGTTTATTTTTGATTTATTAATAATTATTTGTTATTTGATATTAATTAATTTATTGAAAATTAATTATGGGAATTGTGTAATTAATTTTAGATGCAGGTTGTTGGGTAGAGGTTGGGAAGTAATTTATGTTTAATTAACAATTAGTTGATCATTAATATTAATTAATATATTTTTTGTGTGTGTGTATTACTTTTTTAGGGGTAATGGGTGGGGAGTAAATTAATTTTACCAGCTTTATAATCAGTTTTTTAATTGAAAATAAGAATTAATTGTGTAATTAATTTTTTTACAGTTTCATTTCAGCTGTTGATTGTGGGGATTATTGGGGTAAAGTGTGGGAAGTTAATGAATTTTGAGTTTTAATTTGTTTTTAACTAATAATATTTCTGTAATTGGTCATTAATTATATTAATCATGGAAGTACATTTTTTAAAAATTTAGATGCGGGTTGTGAATTGTGTGGTGTTATAGGGTAGGAAATAAAAAAAACTAAATGTACATAATAATTTATGTTTTTGTTTCTAAATATTTTCTAATTCAAAATATTTATTTGCTTTAAAATTATTTTTTAATTGATTTAATATAATATTTGTAGGTGTTTGTCCTATATTTTCAACATAATATGTTTCGATTTATTTATTAATATTAAATATAATTGTATTTTAGTTAATATATTTATATATTTTTTAATTATTTTGAACTGACTGGAGTGGTAATAATAATTGTTACCCCTCTGCAATCCAACACTTTCCCTACTGTTGCAATGATTGGAGTGGGAATAGTAAATTTTATCCCGTCACTATCCAACACTTTCCCTATTCTTGCACTCACTGGAGTGAGAATAGTAATTTTTAACCCTCCGCTATCCAACACTTTCCCTACTGTTGCACTCACTGGAGTGGGAATAATAATTTTTACCCCTCCACTATCCAACACTTTCCCTACTGTTGCACTCAGTGGAGTAGGAATAGTAATTTTTATTCCTACGCTATCCAACACTTTCCCTACTGTTGCACTGACTGGAGTGGGAATAGTAATTTTTACCCCTCTGCTATCCAACACATTCTCAATTGTTGCACTCATGGGAGTGGGAATGGTAATTTTTACCTCTGCTATCCAACACTTTCCCTACTGTTGCACTCATTGGAGTGGGAATAGTAATTTTTATCCCTCTGCTATCCAACACTTTCCACTACTGTTGCACTGACTGGAGTAGAAAAAGTAAATTTGACTCCCTCAGATATCCAACACTTTCCCTTCTATTGAACTCACTGGCGTGGGTATAGTCATTTTTACCTCTGCGCTATCCAACACTTACCCTACTGTTGCACTCATTGGAGTGGGAATAGTAATTTTTACTCCTACGCTATCCAACACTTTCCCTACTGTTGAACTCACTGGAGTGGGAATAGTAATTTTTACCCCTACGCTATCCAACACTTTCCCTACTGTTGCAGTCATTGAAGTGGGAATAGTAATTTGTACCCCTCTGCTATCCAACACTTTCCCTACTGTTGCACTGACTGCAGTGGGAAATGTAAGTTTAAAGATGTTTTAATAGATTAATGTTTTAATTTATAATAGAATGTTTTTTTATTAGATGTGATGATATTGGTATATATATTTCTTAATTGGTAAATTTTAAAATGATAAAATAAATTAAAATTAATAGTTTACGCGCTGGGGGTACTGTGCGTACATATGGGGGGTGGGGGTACGGTGCGTACATACGGGGGGTGGGGGTACGGTGCGTACGACTCGTACCCCGGGAACAACTTTTCCCGGTCTACGAGTCGTACAAACTTCACTTCGTAGTGGGTGGAGTCATTCCCCGTGTACGTGCCGTTTTCTGTACGATTCGTAAATCGGATAGCCGGTCCGGATCGTACTTGTACGCTCGGACTGTCTTTTTACGAATCGTACCGAAAAGTGTCCGGGTACGTCTCGTACTATTTTTCCCGCTACGATTCGTACGGAGCGGGCCGATCCGTATGTACTTTTTCCCGTACGAATCGTACTTCACGGGTCGGACGTGACTCGTACGATTCGTACGGAAAAAAATACGGATTTGAGTCGTACGGAAATATTTTTTAACGGATCGGAATCGGCACCTTGGTGTCTTTCAGTGCATAACAGGATCCAAGCATGTTCGGACAGACGAACATGGAACACCCCTGCCATCACTAGTATGACAGAGGTGACCACACTTGGAGACCTTCGTAGTAGCATCACATAGGACGTAGAGATGGTAACTGTATTACACGGTGAGACAGTGGTGACAAAGAGGTTACACTTAGAGACAATGATGTCTTAAGGGGGGGGAGAGTTAAAGAGGAAGGCAGCGTTGTACTGAGGGACAGTTACACAGGAATCCAGTTACAGCAGATGAATTACAGTGGGAGCCGGTGTTGGCATATAAGTTCACAAGAGACGGGAGAGGTGTTAAACAAGAAACCACTGATGGCTTGATGAGAGGGGATAGAATAGAGCTAGAGATAAGCTGATTTTGTTTTTTTACAGAAGTAAGGGGGATGGGAGCTAAACAGTTAGAAAAAGGAGATGTGTAAGATAGGGAGCTAGATGGATGGTAGAGAGAATCAAGAGAATGGAGAGCAGTAGGGCAAGGAAGTGGGGGAATGGTGGTTTTACATCAGGAGTTTGAGAGAGTACAGAGGTGAGCATCCAACTGAGAGCAAAAGAAATAAGAGTAAAAGTTGTCTAGAGATGTTTGAGGATTTAGATCCAAAAGGAAGAGAAAGAAGGTGGCTTAGAGGGGGAAAGAGAGATAACATGATTTTAGACTGGGCACAAGACCAATGGTAGAAGGTTGAGACAGCAAGAAAACGATGAGTTGAACAGGGAATTCGAAAAATGACAGAGTGCTGAGATAATAAACAGGAAAAGGAAGCGTCATAGACACAAGTTGATGTGTTTAGTAGGGGAGATTCTGTAGTTGGTATTTTGTGATTTCGGCTATAAACTAAAGCACACAGCATAACAACAATTTCACTTTGATCTGCTGCATCTCCGGAGAGGTTTGTAACGTTAGCTCTATCTGAGTTTCGCAGCTTTTAACAGGACATTCTACATGTAGTCTATTTGCTTGCTTTTGCATGTGATTACTTTTCAACAGTATGAAAAACAATCCTTCCTCACTGCCTCGGGGTACCGACCTTATCTCTGTGGTGCCATTTGAAGCATCACTCCCTTGCAAGATGTAGCTGTAATATAGAATCCAGGGCATAGGGTAGAGGTGGCCAGCACAACACAAAGGACAGACTGCTAGGCCCAGAGAGGCCTTTACAGCCTAAAAGCCACAAGTCTTGCTGTTGTGAAGCAACAGAGGGCCTGCCCAACCTATCTACTCTAAGCAGGATTTATTTTGACACATGTACATTACTATGTTCCCTTTACTCTGTACACTTTTAAGAAACCCATTTCTATGGGCTGCATAAAAATACCACCATCCATACATGCTCCTTTGTTTATTTACCCCTCATGGTACATCTGAGGTAACCATTCCACATACTCGCCTTATCTTAGCGTGCAGTGCACCAGGTTCTTGTAGGAATGTGGCTTATCAGCTTCCAAATGAGAGTGCTGTGCTGAGCCTCTAACCTAGACTCACCACCACTTAGCCACATTGTGTGATCCCGGGCAAGTGTTTTATTTTTCTGGTCCCCCATTTCCTAATCTTGCAAGATTAGTAGTGTTCACATAAAGATTAACTCATTTAATAAGAGCTACCTAAAACACCAGTAAGTTGCTAAACAGCACAAGAGCACAGTTTTTAACCCTAACTTTAATAGTGTTTGCAAGGGGCTGTAGGGACAAAAAGAGCTTTCAGAGACTTGCCTGTTATTGTTGTAAATTAGGTAAAACGTGGGATTTCGGGACGCCTGCGGGCACGCCTGTTGTCAGTCAGACCAGAGTTATAGTTAGGGCCACTGGAAATATGCGGCAAGACAGGACGAAATTATGTGGCAGAGTTGAGTAAATTAGGCAACAAGAAAAGGCAAATTATGTGACATAATACAGCACATTTTGTAATAGTATTAGTATTTCCTCATTTTCAAACTTGGTAACACCCTGTGGGCATTGGTTGAAACTCATTAGTATCAGTTGAACATCCAAATACAGCAATAAGCAACAGAAAGGTGACCATTCCAGCTTTGCAAAGAGGCTTTCACTGCGCGGCAAAACGCATAGTCGCATTTTTTGTAACTTTGTAATGGTTTGAGCTAGAAACATTTTTTTTTTTAATAATCTGCGGATTATGCAACTGGATTATGTGGCAAACACTGCGGACGCTCAATCACATAATTACAGTGGCCTTGGCTATAGTCAGTGTGACAGCCTGAGGTCGCATCATGTAGCAGATGTTAATGGATGGCATTTCTACTGAACTGACTTGAAGAAACCACCCTCAGTCTTGCGCCCAGGTGCTGCTTTAAAGTAATGCTTGGCGCTGCACAGAACAGCATATCAAGCCTCTCAGTTTCAGTTGCAAGATTTTGGTGACATGGTATCACCGACAGTAAGGCTTAGGCTTTGAGTTTGTGGTAAATATTTCACTGCAAACCTGCCTCCTGGCAAACTCTGCCTTGCCCATTCTGTTTTCTTTTTCTGGCATCTGATTCTTGGGTGCTGGTGAAGGAATAAATGCAGAGCCATGGGGGGGGTAGGAGAAAAGAGCGTAGTGCAGACACTGGTTTACAAATTAGAGGCTCGTGAAAATGAAGGCAACAGGGGTGGGCCTGTGGGCTGCACGAGAGCCCCACAGGTAAAGGAAGGCGCTTTAATGTGGATTTGGTTGAGACAGCAGAGGCTGAAACATCAAGCACAGACAGCAAGTAATGTGCGAAGAGAGGGGCCCAAGAACTGCATGACTAAAGATATCAAAGCACTTTACTGCAAGCCTCGGATGCGAGGGAAGGGGAGCGGAGGGGGGAGGGGAGGGGAGCGGAGGAGAGCGACCTGGGTTAAGCACGAGGGGCCCAAGGGTGGAGCCAAGAAATGGTAGGATCAAAAGGGTGAATAAAGTTGAAAAAAAAGTCTGGTAAAAGCTAGGAGCAGAGAAGCCAGTCTCCTACCTGCCATTGCTGGGAGTGTTCACGAGCTACAAAAAGTTCCATGTTCGCCCTGTGCTCTAAGGAAAAACTAGATACAGACCATTCTCTCTTGAATGAGCTGGTTTGGAAAATCCCGTGCTACACAAAGTTCATGCTGTGCCTTACTTTGTGAACACACTGCAATTAATTGAAATAGGTCTCAGATCTTTTGTGTAAAGTTACGTGGTGTACCCCGCATGCACTGTCATCAAAAGACAGAGGTCGAATTCTTAAAATACATGTGCACACTCTCCTTACTGTCATTTCCTGAATATTAGATCCAAAAGCTGTGTCCGATGTACTGTAAGCGGTAAAGAATCACACACTCATTTCACCTGGTTTCTCTCGACTGCCCAGGCGGGCTACATAATCGAAAAGAGGCTCCTCTGCATCCTGCTATGAATTGTGTCATGCGTGCCTGGGTAGGTGATTACACTGTGGAGGAGACATAAACTGCCAATTTTAAGAGGTCAGAGGATAGTTTAGTCTCAGTCTATAATTTACTGTCTACTTGCACTTTGGACAAAACAGTAATTAAAACTTCTTGCCCTTTCAATAAATCTTAATGTCTCAGGCGTCGGGCGATACGAATTACCCACCCCTGAGGGGGGTACGAGGGGCCCCTCTACCTGGCCAATTTCAGCGCCAGGGACATTCCCCCTTTTTTTTATATAAAAATAAAGTTAATAATGGGAGGGGGCCCCGTTCCCAGGATTAATTTTGGCTGATATGCAGCTCCCTCTCTGTCAAAGCCATTATGCTCCGCTTTGAGCAAGCCTGAGCAAAATGCTCTTGTTTGATCAAAGCGGAGCACAGTTTGCTATGGCTTGGCGTGAGCAGTAAAGCTCCTGCCAAGCCATAGCAAACAGCTATGTTCCTGGGGTGGGCACCCTGGGACATAGCAGGAGCCGGCCCTGGGCGTGGCGGCCCCCAGGGCCATGTATGGCTCCAGGAGGGGGGCCAGTGGTGGTACCCGGGGTTGCAGGGCCGGTCCGTGTAGCTCCCCTGAATTTTTTCAAATTAAAGTTCTGGGGAGGTGACGGCCCACGGACGGTGGGGTAGCGGCAGCACCGCCCCGCATTCTTTAAACTTGAAGCTCCGGGGAGGTGGCAGTCCCCAGAAGAGGCTAACTCCAATATTTAATAAATAAGCTTTGGGAGGTGGTGGTCCCTGAGCAGGAGTTTTTCCCCCTTTTCTTTTTTTATAGTTTTTACTGTGACTCGGTTCAACTGAGTCACAAGATGGCTGCCAACACTTCCTGGTTTGAAGTGTTGGCAGCCTATCAGATCTCAGCATGAGATCAGGAAGGGTCGTGGATCTTCCGCGTCCTCAGATATACAGCTAGAAATATCGTAAAATTTCTCTGCAACTACTGAACGGATTTTACGTCAAATCACGAAAAGGCACTTCCTTGAACAAACATTCTACCTTCCTGTCAAATTTGATGTAATTCTGTTCAGCAGTTCAGGCTGTAGCCCAGAGGCGCAACTAGAGCCAAATTTCAGGGAGGCGGGGGGCTAATTCTTCCAGCGATAGGCAGAGTGGAGATGCAGGGACTCTAAGAAGCCTCCTTAACAAGTGAATGGTCTTTTAAAGACCTGTGAAGTACTCGGGTGTGGCTGTCTGTGTGCCCAGGAAATTGTCTCAGCCCGGGTTGACACACGACAGGGGGTGCTAAAGCCCGCTGAGCCCAATTGGCGTTGTGTGCCTGCTGTAGCCATGTCTACAGTTCCTATAGAAATGAACATGGAGAAAATGCGTTTTGGGACCAACCCTTTTTATCGGTCCCTGCTAAAAGGATCACTCACAGCTGAATTGAACGTTGAACTAGTTTTGAAAATTTTGCGAGGATTCGTCAAACGACGCCAAATTTATTGGCAAAACAAAAACCGCTCTTGCTAAGGAAACTACATCTTAACTATAACTACCTACTGACACCCGCATCGTTGTATGTGTGTGTATATATAATATATATATATATAGACAATATATACACACACACATACGATTGTAGGTGGCCCCACCACTTTTCAATAGCTCAAGTGCCCCTCGTAAAATCCCAATTCTAGAGACACTACAGAGTGGTGGAAGAGGAAGTCGATCAGAATATACAAAGGACTACAGATAGAGATAAAATCCTTCAAGAACGAGAATTAATGTATAACCGTTCCGTTAATGTTCCTTCCATCTTGCGTTCACTGAAGTTGGGGGATCTCCGTTCCTCTTGCTTACATACACACAAGTTTTCATGAATCTAAAAAACAGAGATGGGGATACACTAAGAAAGGAACGCTCTAACACGCTGCTTGCTCTGAAAAGACGTGTCTGGCGGAAATTCTTGCATTTTACAGCTGACGAAGAGGGGTTCAGAACCCACGAGAGCCTTCTGTGTCTTAACGATTCCTCCCTAAATCACGCTGCTTCTGACAATTAGCACAGCAATAAAACTCACCCTACTATCATCTATTAGTAAATGGCTCCCTCCAATGGCCATCAGTTGAACTGCTTCACCTGTTCTGAATGCACTAGTTAAACGTGGCGAGCCCGATGCCGATTGCTCTTACAAACAGAGACGGGCAAAAGCACATTTATACTTAAAGCTCAGTCAGAGATCTGGCATGCGTCTTAGAACCGAGACATGAGATGACCCAGGGAAAGGATTATCGTGTAGATGATGCAATCGAAACAATAACGAAAATCACATTAACTCTACAATAACTTCTGTTTCAATTTACTACAACTGAGTATATCCCTCCATTAAAATGACACTTATTAAAAGAAAACTTGGAAATATGATCAAAAATGTGAGAGCTCTTCCTCAGAAATCCGTCATGCGATCGTGATCTCTCTCTCTCTCTCATCAAATCCTATACGAGTATATTATGCCGAGTAAACGCCCCTAAATGTTGCAGTGAACCAAAAGGCGGTGCAGTGCACGCAACAGGGGCACGTCAGGTAGCCTCGGTTAGAGTTGGGCTCTGAGTAGATACTGTTGAGGCAATCAACATTAACTTATGGATTTGGTTTTCCTTGTTTTCCTTCAAACGTCAATTCTCTGCACACAGTGCCCTTACAACAAACAGTACGTCTTGTTCAGTAATGATGCCATGCAAAGTACACAAATCAAGTGAAAAACCGGTCAGGCTACCTATAAGTAATTCTTCCATAAACAAGTCAGACAGACCCAAAAGAGTTCAAATGGTGAACTAGCACAGAAGAAAATTAACCTTTGGAACATTCGCGTGGGTCAGATTAGTGAACAACATGTATGAAAACTGCACTGCTGCTAATTTCGGTCGTACAATGTTAATTGTACAGAATTACTACATGCATGTAGGGAAAAAGGGAGGAGCAACAACTCAATTAAGACAATCAAGTAAATCAGCAAAATGAAGAGGCAAAACTGGACGGTTAAGGCTTTCAAATAAACGCCTCTGTAAAGACCAAAATTTGGAGATCAACTTTCCTTTCTCTACATTTCGACAGCTATTTTAAGGGAAAAAGTTCAAAACAGACCATACTCTTGTCAGTCTGGAAGTATCTCTGTGCACAGCGTAAAACCTGCGCCTAGTGTCGTGGCAAGAGTTAATTAATAGATGGGATAGATCTAGGGGTGCCAGCCACGCACTAATTTGGCTCGGCAGTCCCCCAAGACAAACAACTTTCAGTTAGACCCCATGGCATGAGCGAGGCTCGCGTCATCACTGCTCGCCCAGCTATAGTTACAAGAAGGCAGGACACTCGTTTGCAAGTACCACAATGTCCCGTGGCTATAACTTCTAACACCGCTGCCACTGAATTATATATGTAACATGTTAATGACCCATTATGGCCTCGCCAGCCCTTAACAGCCGTCAGAGTCTATCACCTTCCCAGCCCACCTCACAACTCTGCTCTCTCCTCTTAGCATGCCAATTTCCTTGCTCCAATTGTCAAATGAAAGGTGTGATCTCAATCAATCAATCGGTACTGGATGCCATGTGCTGTCTTGCACACTTGCCGCTAAACCTCAGTGTTAAGACGACACTGGGCGCAGTGATCGGTCACCTTGTGTGATAATGAACACTGCCCAACTTCCTCTCCCATTACCCGTTGACCTTTTGGCTAGGTTTCTGCAATAGAAATCCTATAACATATATATATATATATACATATACACACACACACATACATACACAAACACACACACACCCACAAACATATACATACATACATAATGACCACCTCAGGTAATCAGCTGTGTAACGTCTGTTCGCATGTCTCCCATCTTGAAAAAAGCTCATTTCTAATAGCTTTGGATCCTTAAACTCAGGCACCCACTGGTAACCCTTCCAGAGGAAAGCTTTACACAAATGTCACACACCACAACTACCACTGCTGGGGGAGGGGAACCTCTGACAGTCTCTGCCATTGAGGATTATGCCCTGTATAGGATACGGAGTCGGTTATGGTGGCTTGCGATACTCTAGGTCACTGGGTACTTTATGACTCGAAGGGAACGCCATCCAAAATGCCCTTTTTGAGTGGATTCCCCTACTCATCTACCACACTGGTGGCTCATTAGCCTCAGGGAGGAGATGTGCTCATCACCATCTACATTTGAGAAGCCCTCTTCTGAAGATGTGGCATTACACAAGAAATACACTTAACGACACTACTTCAGACCAACATTAAGCAATCGTTCCTGTAGCTGGTGGAGTCAGTCTTTTGCCCTGGACCAGGTTTGGTGCTCCTTGGTTCTCTTCAACCAATTCTCTGGCCAATTCTCTGGCCAAGACTGGCCTCACATGAATTATTCCGGCTTCTCCTTTCTCTACCAAAATTGGACAGATCAGTCATAGGCTGATCTGGCCCACTGTCCATTCTCTAGAAGACGAGGGGGTATTTCCTGTGTGTCACTAAGTGACCCCCCCAGCTGAAACTGATGATCCCAGTCACCTGGATCGAATTCCACTTCCTCTCTAGAAGACGAGAGAGGTATTTCCAGTGTGTCACCAGTGACTCCTCGGCTGCCACAGATGATCCTGGTCACCTGGATCTAATCCCACTCCATCTCAAGAAGACAAGTGGGGTATTTCCTGTGTGACACTTGGTGACTCCCCTGCTGTCACCGGTGATCCTGGTCACCTGGATCTGATTCAAGTCCCTCTAGAGAAAATGAGGGGGTATTTTCTGTGTGCCACTAGGTGACTCCCCTGCTGCCACCGGTGATCCTGGTCACCTGGCTCTGATTCCAGTCCCTCTAGAGAAAATGAGGGGGTATTTTCTGTGTGCCACTAGGTGACTCATCGGCTGGAAATGGTGATCCCAGTCACCTGGATCGAATTCCACTTCCACTCTAGAAGACGAGGGAGGTGTATCCCGTGTGTCACCAATGACTCCTCGGCTGCCACCAATGATTCTGGTCACCTGGATCTGATTCCAGTCCCTCTCAAGAAGACGAGGGGGATATTTCCTGTGTGACACTAGGTGACTCCCCGGCTGCCACAGTCGATTTGGGTGACCTGGATGCGATTCCCATACCGGTCTCCAACGACAAACCTGGGAATTCCTGTAAAAAAATCATACAATGGGCCGCATACAGTAAATCAGAACTCCTGTAACATACATGTATGATAATTTCAAATGTGAACCTATTTTAGATGACCGTTTGCCTCATGATTTATAACGGTTGTTGCCACCTATCTCTATCATAATATAGGAACTCTTACAACGATCCTAAAAACACCCTAGACTACACTTTGTCTATTGTTCACCTACAGATTTGTTTGTATCCATCTATGAAATACACAGATATCATATAAGAATCCATACATAAACCGTACAGCATACAATGTTCGTAATATTATATTATTTCAGTTACTACGGTAGAACCGTATTCCCATATTTAGCCATAATCCAGTTTACAAAAACAATTTTATTCAGGGTTTCTTCTCCCAAGGAAGCTCGAGTCAGCCACCAGAGAAGCTGGAAACATTTGATGTAAGTCTAAAGCACCCCTCTTTATGTATATTTGTAATGTAAAGCTCACTTACACACAGTCTATGCGACACACTCTGTTTTCTTATAACAAAATGAGCATCGGAAAATAATTCACCAAGAGGCTGGGCTGGGACCGGAAATGACGTGCTGTACAGATGAGTGAATCTGCGAAGTTCTTTAAAAGCCACACAGCATGGCGTAAACCGAGGCTGTGGGCTCATCATGGGCAAACGCATGCTTTCTACTGTGTTCAATAAGGCTGCATCAGCGGCCTGTGCCAGTGCGTGCAAGAATTCTACACACTTTTTCGCAGGGTACCAAACCAACAAAGAAGACACATTAACAACACCGGGTGAATTACACATGCCCTGAATCGTAGGATTCGCATCTCATCTCTGCCGTGGGTGTAGACAAATGGACATGCCAACAACAGAAAATCAACCACATGCAGCGTCATAAGGGCACATGGGGCAGCCACAGGGCCCGCATCACTCCTGGGCTGTCTGTGGCCCTCACAGCACCTTGGCCACCACTTTTTAAAAGCATCGCCAGTGCAGAGAGCACCATCGTTTGTGCGAATGAACAGACCCGGTTTTGATGAGGAGACCAGACTTATAGCATCAGCTGTAACTTTCATAGCAGCATATCTAAATTAGCTGCAACACAATTCTTGTTTGATGATACGGAAGGCTCTGCAGAGGATACAAGGCACATGTACATTTTCCAAGATATCCTCTGTTTATTATACTTTCACTCTCTTTTGTCTAGCTCAATCACTTTATTTTGGATAGCTTTTCAATTTGCACGCCTGATTTCATTTTGTGACGTTTTCAAATAACAAATGGTATACAGGACATATTGTTATGAAATAATGATACCTTACGGCAAAACACCGACTTCAAAAGGCATTTATGAGTGCATGAAGTAGAAATACAGGAGTACTCTTTTACAAGCTTTTGTGAATAAGCCCTGAAACGTACAACTCTCTAATAGTAAAAGTGCAAATAGGACCACTCTTCTCTATCTGAACTAATTGTATATGAAAATTCTCATTTCAGAGGTTTTGGGGACAATTAACACAAATATGTGGAGTAGAGCTACAGAAGTACTTCATTCAGTGGCGGCTCCTCCGCAATGGCGGAGGAGCATTGCCCCACTGGCTCAAAGCCAGCAGCTGAAAAATATGATATTTTATTATTGTTTTATTTTTCAGTAGCTGGCGGAGCCAAGCGTGTGCAGGGCTGGGTCGGAGGAGGGAGGAGGAGTGGAGAGCACTTATAAGCAGCCGTGGCCCGTGTAGGTAAGAGCGGTGAGCCGAGTTGGGGGGGATTCAACAGATGGCCACGAGGGAAAATTAAATAAATAATTTTTCCTCATCCTCATCTGTCGAAATCCCCCCCACCTGGCCCCACTGCCTTTACTTGCTTATAAGTGTGCATGTCAGTTTGGCCGGCCTAAGACGGCCGGCCAAACTAACATGCGCAGGTATGTTTCTCCAACCAGTGGTATTTCACAGCCGGGTGGAGAAACAGCACAGACCCTGTGCCTGAGCGAGCGTTAAACCAGCCCACTCAGGTCAAAGCGCGCGGTGCTCTCATGCAGCAGGAGAGCAGCGCGTGGATTGGATGGGGAGTCTCTGGTGGTGTCCCAGGGACTGCTGCGATCAGGAAGCAGAGGAGCACTGAGGCGCGAGGCTGCGGGCAGTATCAGGTAAGGTTTTTTTTTATTATTAATTCCACCCCCCTCTGCTCTTGCCCTGCCATTTCTTATTGCCAGCAGCCGTGACTGAAAACTTTGCATACTCGTAAATGCCTGTGAGATTCCACCCCTTTGTTTTTCTTTGACTCCTAGTATTGTGTCTCATCTGCGCTCCTCTGCCCCTCTTCTTCATCGTTCTTAAATCCCTTCTTCCACTGTCTTTATCACTGAAATACTCCTGTGCCATTGTCGCTCTATAGCAGGGTCTCCCTATCTTCATGACCCCTTGGCTCCAGGTCTCTCGATGCCCCAAAGCCAGAGACTTGGCTTGTGGCGAGACTCACTGCCCTATGCAGTGAATTATTATATATTCTATGTGTTGGGGCTTTTCTACAGGATTTGGGAACAAATGAAAGGATAGAAATGTGCATTTTTAAAATAAATTACACCAACCTCAGCCCTTGCTCTGACATGTTCAACAGATCACGGGGAACCTACAACGGGCTTTTGATTCCCAGCCTGTGGAGGGGTCTATTATTTATTTAGCAGGATTTTTGGGACACAAAAAGTCGAAGGTACACCAGCGCGTTCTGAGAGGGCTTCGACTACAACCACAGAAAGGGACAGGTGAAAGGCTATGTCCATAAGGTCTCCCCAGAGAGTGCTGGTCTCGGCTCGCATCAGTCCCTTCCACCACTGCTCGCAATTTCTCTGCACCTGTGACGGAAGTGGTGGATGTACACCAGAGACCGTGCTGCGCCCCGCCATACCATGGAAGGGAGGTTTTAGGGAGCTGAGGCACACTGGATAAGGAAGGGAGACGGAAACATGAATCCAGCCATTGAATAGTGGATCAGGGAAGAGGGCACCCTATAGAGAGTAGGGAAGAGGGCACCCCATATAGAGAAGGGATGAGGGCACCCCATATAGAGAAGGGAAGAGGGCACCCTATGTAGAGCAGGGGAGAGGGCACCCTATGTAAAGTAGGGAAGAGGGCACCCTATATAGAGCAGGGAAGAGAGTACCCCATATAGAGCAGGGAAGAGGGCACCCCATGTACAGCAGGGAAGAGGGCACCCAATGTAGAGCAGGGATGAGGGCACACTTTGTAGAGCAGGGATGAGGGCACACTATGTAAAGCAGGGATGAGGGCACCCCATGTAGAGCAGGGATGAGGGCACCCCATGTAGAGCAGGGATGAGGGCACCCCATGTAGAGCAGGGAAGAGGGCACCCCATGTAGAGCAGGGTAGAGCAGGGAGGAGGGCACCCCATGTAGAGCAGGGAAGAGGGCACCCCATGTAGCGCTGGGAAGAGGGCACCCCATGTAGCGCAGGGAAGAGGGCACCCCATGTAGCGCAGGGAAGAGGGCACCCCATGTAGAGCAGGGAAGAGGGCACCCTATATGGAGCAGGGAAGAGGGCACCCCATATAGAGCAGGGAAGAGGGCACCCTATGTAGAGCAGGGAAGAGGGCACCCAATGTAGAGCAGGGATGAGGGCACACAATGTAGAGCAGGGATGAGGGCACCCAATGTAGAGCAGGGATGAGGGCACACAATGTAGAGCAGGGATGAGGGCACACAATGTAGAGCAGGGATGAGGGCACACAATGTAGAGCAGGGAAGAGGGCACCCCATGTAGAGCAGGGAAGAGGGCACCCCATTTAGAGCAGGGAAGAGGGCACCCCATGTAGAGCAGGGAAGAGGGCACCCCATGTAGAGCAGGGAAGAGGGCACCCCATGTAGAGCAGGGATGAGGGCACCCCATGTAGAGCAGGGATGAGGGCACCCCATGTAGAGCAGGGATGAGGGCACCCTATGTAGAGCAGGGATGAGGGCATCCAATGTAGAGCAGGGATGAGGGCATCCAAAGTAGAGCAGGGATGAGGGCACCCAATTTAGCGCAGGGAAGAGGGCACCCTATGTAGCGCAGGGAAGAGGGCACCCTATGTAGCGCAGGGAAGAGGGCACCCTATGTAGCGCAGGGAAGAGGGCACCCCATGTAGAGCAGGGAAGAGAGCACCCCATGTAGAGCAGGGAAGAGGGCACCCCATGTAGAGCAGGGAAGAGGGCACCCCATGTAGAGCAGGGAAGAGGGCACCCCATGTAGAGCAGGGAAGAGGGCACCCCATATAGAGCAGGGAAGAGGGCACACTATGTAGAGCAGGGGAGAGGGCACCCTATGTAAAGTAGGGAAGAGGGCACCCTATATAGAGCAGGGAAGAGAGCACCCCATATAGAGCAGGGAAGAGAGCACCCCATATAGAGCAGGGAAGAGGGCACCCCATGTACAGCAGGGAAGAGGGCACCCAATGTAGAGCAGGGATGAGGGCACACTATGTAGAGCAGGGATGAGGGCACACTATGTAGAGCAGGGATGAGGGCACCCCATGTAGAGCAGGGAAGAGGGCACCCCATGTAGAGCAGGGAAGAGGGCACCCCATGTAGAGCAGGGAAGAGGGCACCCCATGTAGAGCAGGAATGAGGGCACCCCATGTAGAGCAGGGATGAGGGCACACTATGTAGAGCAGGGATGAGGGCACACTATGTAGAGCAGGGATGAGGGCACCCTATGTAGAGTAGAGCAGGGAAGAGGGCACCCTATGTAGAGCAGGGAAGAGGGCACCCAATGTAGCGCGGGGAAGAGGGCACCCTATGTAGCGCAGGGAAAATGGCACCCTATGTAGCGCAGGGAAGAGGGAACCCTATGCAGGGCAGAGGGCACCCTATGTAAAGTAGGGAAGAGGGCACCCCATGTAGAGCAGGAAAGAGGGCACCCAATGTAGAGCAAGGAGGAGGGCACCCTATGTAGAGTAGGAAAGAGGGCACCCTATATAGAGTAGGGAAGAGGGCACCCTATGTAGAATAGAGAAGACGGCACCCTATGTAGAATAGAGAAGAGGGAACCCTAAGTAGAGCAGACAACAGGGCACCCTATGTAGAGTAGGGAAGAGGGCACCCTATGTAGAGGAGAGAAGAGGGCACCCTCGCAGACAACAAACACAGGAGGACAACGACCTTGTTATTAACAGCTACCGTATGTGTTTACAGGGCGACAACGGAGCAAGACAAATGCAAGGCTTGTGCTATAACAACCTTTTTTTATTATTATTGTCGTTTTATTAGTATTAATTATTATCCCTCTAGTATATGCCTTTGAAGAAAGTAAGGAACAAAAGCATCCCGCAGATAGGAAAATTATGCGCTCTTTGGGAGCCAATTACGTTTTCTCACAGCCTGCCAGACTCCCACGGCTGTGGAAACACCCTGTACCTGCCAGAGCGAACACTTCTGATCCATCCGTGGTAACTGGCACCTTCACTGCGTGCAGGCGCCCCGGGGGTACGTCTCAGTCCCAACACCGGAGCCTGCCAGGAGTGGCGTGCGGTAAGGAGTGCAGTGTAAAAAGACTGGAAAGATGACAGCCTGCTGAGCTGACCACCACGCCAAATACAGTAATGAAAAACTGAATCCACCTCCACCACAGAAATTCATCACTCGCATTTTACCTGCTAATGAGTGTTAAGTGTTATGCTGAGTCACAAGGTAATCTGATGAGGTGGCTGCATCTTTCCACGTATTGACGGAAACAAGTGGACGTTCATGTGATATTATTGCCAGACAAGCTTTACGATAAAAAAATCTCATTGTACGTTGGTACTCTGCTGCTTAGCGGCCATTATAATAAAACAGCATTGGCATAGCCAATAGGTCTCGCCGTTGGTACCTTTTAAGTGTTTAGCCACAGCAATTGGTTTTGCCAATGTTTTTAAGCTATTTTGTAGAGCAGCGTGTACAACTGAACGACCCTATTAAAAAAGTATGCAAGCACAGCACAATGGTCAGCGCTTCTACCTGCCAGAAGCCTCTTACAAGCCCATAAGTGTCATCTTGATCTACCTCAGATTTTTGTTGGAAAATTTACTTAAACCCACATATGTATCTGGAAAGTACACTTTCACACTTTGGGGCATCTTGAAGCTAAAATAACAGATCTTTATTGTTACCCAAGTCAAAGCATCGACTTTAGAAGGATGAAAGGTTGAGTGAGACCTGTTGGCACTTAGCACCAGACCTACTGGATTTGACAATGCTTGTTGTTTTAAGTTCTGGCAACTCAGTTTCTTGATACACTAGGCCGAGCAGCTGGTACCTGCGCAGTAACTCTTCGCACATTAAGCTACTACTTCAGGTGCTGAGTAACCTAGCACAAGCTCACTTCTATCCGTTTTCTGATATGACTTACCTCACCTGCTCTTCTCTTAGGTGCACACACGCGCCAAGACGGCCATGGCAAGATGTGGGCGGGGAAAAGATTCTGGCATCAGGGCACAGGCTGACGGGAAATGTGGGTGAGGGGTAGGGAGGCACAGACATCAGGACGCGCAGACCCACCCGTGGCACTGAAGTTAGGGGTGCAGGAAGCGCTGCAGCGCCCCCAATAATACGTTTATAATGTGAATGAACAATAAAAGGGTCATCCAAATATTTTTGTTCAGGCAGAATTTGTAGTCTTTTCAAACACACACTGTCACATATCCCCATAGGCTTTAGTGAGGTGACATCACTGGCCAGCAACCCCCCGCAAGGAGGGGCTCCTGAGTTTCCCATTTCTCACCAATATTCATTGGGCTTGGTCTCAATCGAGTCCCCCCGAAGGGTCTCCCCCCTCCCTGCAACGCAGGGGAGCTGCAGAAGCCCGCGTGACGTCCTTGGGCACATATCCTCCATGCTTCAGTGTGCTCGACAGCCACATTCAGGAATGTAGACAATACATAAAATACACTGAGTGCAGTTTGATGTAGTTTGATTACGTTAGGCATTGAATTTAGAAAAAATAATGTGACGTCTTACCCAGATTTTTGGGGGGAATTTGACTGCTTCGTCTTAGGGGAGGGACACCCCAGTTCGCCTCCCCCTGTCCTTTTCACAGACAAAAATCCTGCACATGCTTACAGTTCCGCTTCCAGTAAGCCCCCCGATCTAAACCAGTTTTCAGGTGACTTGAATGTCAAATATCTTTTTCACGGGAGGAAGTGTGGTCTGTTGATGACTTTATTGCCTGCAGAAGCAGCAACCAGCGAGTTCCAATCCCGGCTAGCCGACTTGTTATCACAGTGTGATCTGGAATAAATCACTTTATAATAAATTTGGCAATCCTCAGAAACTGACTGTCCGCCGGTATTAAGAACTACATAAAAGTGAAGTAGCTGTGGTCAAAGTGCTGCAAAGGCTGGCTAAATAGCTCTCTGTAACTTCAGCCTACAAAGAAGCCACCCCCTGTGTAGCAAATCTTATAGGTTTGGAATGGACGCAATAGTACGATTTTTGCTTCTCTTCCTTTGTGACCTAGAGTGGTCTGTCTTATGCAGGATAGCTGCGCTGCCGGGGACCCCATGCTGCCTCGAGTTTGCCATCCCTGCTACGTACTGCTGTGCCTATCGGCGTTGTAATAATTCTCTGCACTGCTAGTTTTTGAAGACTGTCAGAGTTTTAAAACAAAACTCGACTGTAGCTATTTTATTGATCTTTTAAGGATGAAACTCTGAGTGAGGTCTGCAGGGGTTGTCCATACTTATTGTTTCCAGGTTTGCGATAGTAACAGTAACCCACTGAGCTAACATGACACCTAGGACTTCTCCTACTTCGCCTTATTTTTACATATTTTCCTTTACAAATGTTTAATGTGTAAAGATGTCAACATTCTGGGGGAAAAAATCCTTCACCACACTTAGGGGTTAGAGTTTTAATTTATCACGGTTTCGCGATCGTCTCAAAATGCTTCCGATTTTAAAAATGATCACATTTTTGTGTAATTCGTATTCTTTATACGGGCCATTTGTTTGTTTACAGTATTTAGACTTTGCAAACCCAGTCCCAGGGTCAACGGTGCACTTCACATACAACACAGACAATTTAGAGAGGCTTTGAAAACAAGCGCGGCCGAGAAAGTGAAAGCGACCACGCTGTGTTTCATTAGTAACATGATCCACAACAACAAGGGAGGAATGCAGCTGCCACAAAGCGTGCCGCTGCTGGCTCCCGACACCAAAACGCAGTGGGAGTAACCTTTACACAAAGAGGTGGGACATGCACCCGCCTTTGGCCATTGATTCTTGAAAGCCACACGCAAATGCCAATAGAATGTGTGGGAGTTACCAGACCCACACGAAGAACTTTTGGAGAAGTTTTGAGTGCTTACAAGAAGCCTCCCATAGAGCAGTGCATGCGCGCTGCGCAAGGCTCGACCTAAAAAAGAGCAGAGGGCGTTAAGTCCAAGTTGCAAGTTAAAATCTCATTAGGCAAATGTGCCTGTAGCCCCTTAAATGTAGACCCACCCTTTCAACAGACCAGCGGTTTCACCTGCAACCCTGTGAATTGCAGTTATTGCCGGTTACGCTTTGCAACCCTTGTGTTCATGGTTGTGATTCGTGCCCTGTCACAAAACAAATGACTCACAACTGCATCCCTTCACGTTATTGGCAGGTAGAAGAGAGAGGCGAAACAGAGAGAACTACAGAATTCTTTGCGATCAATTTATTAGGCATCTGTGTGAAGACTTCTCAAAAAGTAAGCGGGGTGAGGGTCGAGCTTGAAGCTGGGGAACCAGGTACGAGTCTCAGCTGGGACGCTCAACAGCCTGTGATTCTGGGCAAATCATTTAAACTTACAGTACCTAACAAAATGAATGTGTCCGTCTGTAACGCAACTGGTGCTCATGTTAAAGTTTGTGAATCTGTATGTCTGGTATTCCTGCACCCGCTAGAGTTACAGTAGGCACTATGTTGTGCATTCAAAGCAAGTGGAAGAAAGATCAAAAGATAACAGGGCAGTAAATCTGGGTTGGCTTCCTGTCTGATATTTAAGTGAGAGGTGTCAAAGTGGACTATATGAGGTTTCGCCGAATGTCAGACAGAAAATATTGATTTATTAATGAATTGAAGACAATACATGAATTGGACAAGATTGGAAAACAGAAATGCTGGGCTCCATGGAAAGCCATTGTTGTGACACTAGGATTCAAAAGCTGGTTATTATCTACTTTGGGCGCTTTAGTCTTTCTTTCGTTTTTATTTTTATATATTTATGAAATGTATCATAATATGTTTTTACATGTTAAACCCTGTTGTGTAGTATGAATGCAGGTGAGGTATGTTTGATAGGCTGAATGTTTGGTTTGTTAGAATGTATAACCGAGAAATTCTCTCTGTTTGTCCTTTTTTCTATTTTGGGCCCGATCTATATAATGTTTTGACTCTGTATTCTATTTTGTAAAATTATAAGTATATTGAAATATATTCAAACATTTATAAAAAAAGAAAATAAAAAAGAGCTTTTTGATAAATAAAGTAAGGAATTATTAACTTATCTCTGTGGGACAATGTCGTTGTCTTTGATTGTGGAGGTATTTCCCACATTATAATTGAAAATTGAGAAGAGGTTCTCCGTTATTGTGCTATTATCTACTTTGAAGTCATTGCAGCACAAACACTGATCTCTGAAGCCAGAGCTCTTGTAGAGTATGATCTAACTTCTCCCTGGGATCTTGAGATTCAAGGGAGGCAGTGAAATGGTGACCGACAGTCCGCCATCTCTCGCCTCTTTTTTAGGTACCAGAGACCCATGTGAGAGGAGAGGAAAAGCAATCTAAGCCTCCTTTCTCAGTCACGACCTGTAGAACCCTGCAGCTAGAGAGATTTCAGGCCACGCTGACCCTGGATCCCGTTAACTCAGCGGCTCTCACAGACTGTCAGCGGATCACATGAACTCAGCCACTCTCACAGACTGTCAGCGGATCTTGTAAACTCAGCGGCACGCAGACTGCCACAGGCTCTCGCAAACTGCCAGGGGCTCTCACAGACCGTCAGTGGTTTTTGCAGACTGTCAGTGGCTCTCACAGACAGTCAGTGGTTTTTGCAGACTGTCAGTGGCTCTCACAGACTGTCAGTGTGGAACCAGCTCTCTGACCTCTGAATGAGAATGGTAAATGCAGCATTGGTGGGGAGAAGATGGGAATGATGCAGAGGGTGGTGGGAGAGGGCGGCAAGCCCTTATATTTTTAACATTGCGAAAAGGAGGGATTCTTGAGGTATATTGGAATGGAGTAGGTGGCATGAAGGGTAGTGAGGAACGGTGGCAGGGCACTCTTTGTTTATTTCGTTGAGAAGAGTGGTTCCTTAAGAGGCTGACAGAATGCAGGACATTTTTACAATATTTGGGCGGCCAGAGAGAGGTAGGATTACAGTAGTGGTGTGGGTAGGTGGCAGCCTTCAAGTATCTATTATTTTTGAAGTGCCGCTAGGGGAGGAGGCCTCAGGAAGGATAGCTATGTGGCACAGGTAGGGACTTAAATTGATGCTTCACATATTGATGCTTTAGAAAGTGCCGATTGCTTTACTCTCCATCTGCAGTGAATGGGTCTTTGGTCCACTCATCTAGTTCCAGTCCTACTTTGCCAATGTGCTGCTAAAGCCCTGCCTGAAAGACTGTAACGCCTCCATCGCTCTGCAAGGACCAAGAACGTTCCACTGGTCTTGATCATTCATGGATACTTTCATGCAAATGAAAATGGATTATTTTGGAACAGCAGTTGCTTTACTGTCTAAAACCAGTGAGTTCCCGTTGTGATAATCTTTCTGCTTCAAAGACAATGGCCGAAGTACAGGGATGGATTGAATTTGTCGTCTTAGATCTGCACCTTAGCAAGCAAAGTGTGATGGCTAATGATCGTGAACAAGAAAGGCATCTAGATGTCGTTAGCGTATGTGTGAAACACTGTCGGTCCCACTGCCATGGCAGACCAGCGCTCCCATGCAGATATGGATAAGTGTGGAGTCGAGGGGTGATTTAGAGTGAGTCCGCTTAAACAGACACATGACCCATGAGAACCCGTTAGCACCTGCTTGAAAGGCATTATTGACGTAACCGAGGGATCAGGCTGTCTACACCACGATGTCCAAGTTTCGGTGTCATCGAATAATATGCTTCATCACACTGAAGGGTAAAGGAGGGTAAGGAGTTATCAGCAACGGAGGTCTGTAAGTAATCCTTTCTTATGCAGGCCAAGGCCAGTTTTATGTTATGCTTTGATTGGCAGGCTAATTGGTGACCTTGAAAGGTGATATTATCATTTTCAAGGTGTGCTTGTGTTAGAATGATACTACCTTTTAGAGCACTTTAATCAGTTAGTCACAGGAACAATATGAGCCGTAAGGATGTAGTTGGAGAAGATTGATCATAATTGCCTAGAATACAGGTAATAATATTTATTTTTTAGGATCTGAGAATCACTCTACATGGGAGATGGGCACCGATAACTTCACAGACCTGCTATGCTAAGAAACTTGATCACAATGATAAAGCAATTGGAGGTCGGCTGTCAGTTTGCTCATGTTGTTTAGCTCAATCACGAGCAAATGTGTCGGTGTGGCACTTCTATGGCAAGGGTTCATGGCTTTGCAAGACGGCAGCAGGATACAGACTTCCTGCGAGCAACTTGTTGCCTGAAAGTAACTTGGGACTGCAAGAATTGATCAACATTGTGGTGGTGGCAGGGAGAGTACCCTTATATTTTACACTGGATTCAGAGCTTCCTGCTCTTGGAATCATTTTCCACGATGGCCACTTTCTGTCTTAATTGTGAATTAGGTAGATTTTTTGGTAGGAGTAGAGACCTTCCTCGACCTGTTACCTCTCCAGACTCTCTCTAGGGTCCATTCGTTTTAAGTAGGAGTGATTGGGCAGCTCTGGAAGAGGCCGCGGGGGTGAGACTTGAGCCAATGTTTTTGGAGGTCACTAAAGTATCAGGTATTGCTTCTCACATTCATGCTGTAGCCGATGGTGAGTTGGTTTACTGATAAGGTTAGTTTTGTCCATATCAGAGACCATGAACCTATTTAATCGATGCCAGTGTGGTAATGAAGGTTGGCGCTGGCGGAGTCCACTCTACAGATGTGCTTGATCACTGTGGTAGCCATGCTGGCAGGAGCAAGAGCTGAGAATTCTGGGAGCCAGTCGTTAGGGAGTCCTGCAGATCCTGGGAGTATCTGCAGTAAGACTTTGGGGTGCAGAATTGTGGCTGATGCTTTTTTGGTGGGATGGATAAAGCAGCAACACCAGTGGCTTCATGGCTGCCTGCAAGAGCTTTGGAAACGAAAATGAAAGCATTGTACCAAGATATGCCCCCTTAGGCAGTGCTTTCTGGGTGATTCTTACAAGCACCCAGAGGCATGAGCCTAGCCACCGGAGCTCCAAGTACCAATGAATCACTGTGGTACATTCAGCGGGGTTCACAATAAACTAATACCACAGCAGAGAAATTATCATTTTAATAATAGCGGTTATAGCACTCTATAATGAACTTCTTCAACTTATAAGTAGTGTAATTAACAGATGTTACTATTACCAAATTTAATGGCACTGAATTTACTGACTGCAGAAATCGGAACGGCTGAAGCAACCTTGCCTGGATTCGAACTCGGAACTTACAGATCACTGTATCTAACAGCAGCACGTTTACCTCACTGAGCCACCCTGCAGGTGTTTTAGAAGGCCTGGCACTATTGCAAATATTGTAATAAAACACTAGAGAGGTGACCTTATTCAGATAGTAAAAATATTGTTTTGCACTACATCTGACCACTTCATTACTGTACTGCAAGGAAAATAAGAAAAATATGAATACAATAAAATATAAACACCTTAGAATCTAACAATGTGCCTGTCATGTAGCACCCCATTTTAATTTTTATACTGCAGGGAATCTTAATGCATTAACATTTTGTGGAGTGATAGGTCTGAAACCTCACTTAATAGGCGAGAACTGTGAAAACAAGTGTTGTCAAGCAGAAGCTAAATTCATACTAAAAATAAACTCACATGGAACTAACTACTTTGCATTTATGTTGAAAAAAGAGTTTGTCCATCTGAACTAATTAATGATATAATCATCCTTCATGCAGCTTCTAATGTGTTTTAGGTCTGGGATTAGAGAGCGCAGTTGTCAAACAGACCTACTGCTTATAATATATATAATGCAGGCTTTGTGTCTACCTCTGCCATTGGCTTTCTTCGACCAGCCTCCTTCCGTCATTAGCTTTAGATTTTGTCAATCATGGATTGGATCAGTCCAGTGGAGTAGTCATGTCCGCCCTAATGCTACTGGCCTCCACGTCACTACATCAGAGACTACTTTACAGCTAAGGCCATCTCTGACTGCTCTTGCTGGCTCCCTCCAATGCGTTAACATATTAAACACAGGCTTCCTGGCTTTGCCAGTGCTTAGTATGTTTGACAAATAAACCAGTTAATGGTGTGCAGGAAGCAGGCCATCCTTTATGTATTAAGGTCCACCGTGTTCTGTATTTATGTATATGCAGCATCTGACTGCTAGCATTTGACTGTATGGTTTACATGATAATTCTAATTATTTTTAAATAACCCAGGTGTCCCATATCACTGCGTTGTCACTTGGGTGTCTGACGTAAACACCAATAGAGTTGATAATATGTTGCTGTTTGAGCACAGGTTTCAACAATTTTTCACTATACTTTTTTCACGTTTTATCTAATGAAGCACGATGAAAAGAACTTTGTGTTGAAAACGGTGCTGTGTGTTTGTTGTGCTGCAATATGGCGCTGTGCTACGATAAAATGAATCACTCATTCTTGAATATGGAGGCAAGTGCTGTGATGTTTTGACAGGGTACAACCAAGGGTTTCTAACCAACCCATCTTCTCCATTGTCTGAAATATTTCTTTTGTGAGCATCTGTCACAACTCTGAGTTCCCTAATTCACTTCCCTCTTCCTCAGCCTCGCCCCTCTAATGATTAAACATATAGCCAGGCTCAGACAGAGACCAGCCTGGATTCCACTGACCCCATTTCCACCCCTCCTGTTCCACGCCTAGATGCTGCTTTCATTGAAAGTAAGTTCCCTTTTCGAAGACAGTCCCTTGCCTCTTTGATGGCATTGGCATTAGGCCTGGGTGGAGTTTGCGGAGTTCCGCTATGAGGAACTCTGCAAAATGACCCCAAAAATCTGCCATGCTATGCTGAGTTTTGCAAGCAGCGGAGTGTGCTTAGTCAAGCCGTTCGCATTGATTTTCAGCGCCTGGTGTTTGTCCCGCGCTGTAAAATCAGCGCACACGGCATCATGAACAGTGCAAGCGGGAGCTGCTTTTTGCTAGAGTAGATTTTCTGTCCGAGCTGCAGCTTTTTCAAAGAGAACTGAAGGTTTCTCAACGCAAGCAGTTGCACCCATCCGCGATTGCTCGTGTTGAGAAATCTTGCCGGGAGGTGGATTTTCCTCCCTTGCCAACTTGCCGTCAACTTGCCATTAGCGAGTGCGAGCAAGGAAAGAATTTTTTTTTTTTTGCAATTCAACGTGCTCCACGGAGTGCGGTAACTACGCAAACGGAGTGGCTTTCACGGCCCAGGCCTAATTTGGCATCCCATTTTCAACTAAGAGCAGGCTTCCCAAGCAGCTCTCCAGGCCCTCACTTTTAAACATATTACCGTTCGCTCAGTGGAGTGCATTTACTGCAGGCATCTCTATTTGGACTACGGCTATGGGTTCACCCTCCCAGGTCCACTGAGCCTCTTCTCCTTATGAAATTGATGAAATGAGTACCATAGAGTTGGGTAACACTAAACATTTGTTTTCTGTTAAAAGCGCCAGGAGGCTGCGAGATGAATGACACTACAAGGAGGGGAACTCGTTCTCCCCATCCTTCAGATCTTTATAATAGCAAATTATACCACCCCTACATTCCCTGCAATAGTTACATATTCATTGCAACACCCAGTCGACAGGTGTGACCCTGCGCAAAATGCAGCCCATCCATCCTTGTATAGAAAGAGCTAGAAAGTGGGCAGCAAAGCACTAGGCAGAAGCCACCTATAAATGTATGCGTTTTGTTACTATATTTTGAGTTGAAACTCTATTTAAATTAAACTCAAATTAAACCTCCCCAGCAGCAATACCCGGGAATGGGCTATGGGTGACTTTTCTTGTTGCAATACTGAGCTAAGTATCCTCTTCTCAACTCCTGGATGAGGTGGGCAGATTGTGATTAGCAACATTTTATCTCGTTTTTACTCCATGAACAAGAGAACCTTTCTATCCTTGGCAGTGCACTTACTTCCTGCTAGAATTCCCCTTTCATACACCTTTCTAAACTAAGATTTACAGGTTACTTCATTTCCTTTTAACCAATGAAAGGTCTGCTCAGTTTAAAAACGTTTCTGTGTTTTTTTAGCCACTGGAACTGAACTTCCACATACCTTTATGTCGAGAGCTTAAACCGGAAGCTCAAAGACCAAGGTAAAAAAGCTCTTTATTATTTCCCCCTTTTTTTAGTTAATAGAAGATACTATTTTGTTTACGTGCGAATTTTATTCCTTCTATTTTACTTTTCTTAAAGCTCATTTTAAACAGTAATCCTTTTATTTTCCAAACAAATTGCTTTCCATAAACCTTTAGCGATCAGTGTCCTTTTCTCTGCAAACTGGGGTCATCCGTAGGGAGAGACTGTACATCTGTGAGATTTCAAGCCTTTACTCCTGATGTTCCAGGGCCCGACCTACTATGGGTCCTGAGAAACTGGGACAAGTACTACCCCTTTCACCACCTGACAGTCAGTGGTAGCATGGGCCGAGCAGTCCAAGGCTCTTCGAGGGGGAGCAAGGGGTGAGGTCTACACAGCCGCAAGACTCGACATACAAACAGTAACTACAATAAGGTGATAGTCTAGTCAAATACTTGCTTTTATGAAAAAGTTGTATTTTAATATAAGCACATAAAACATAGTAGCAACTCACTAAGTAATATCCACTGTCTCTATCCACAGGATTGGAGCACTAGCGTAATTCTGAGCAGTATCCTCGAGTCCCTCATCCCTTTCTAGTGAAGCAGTTATTCCCCATTTGATACTGGAAGCGACATTCAGATACAGCACACGCTAGTCCCATTTCACAAAGTATAACTTTGGCAGTAAGAGTCAACCTTAGCAACACTACACCCTAGGTTCATGCAAGTCCACAAAAGGCTTGCAGGCCACAAACAGTCTTACCCAACCCGAAGGCAGCTGGCAAGTATGGAAGGACTAGGGTGCGCCTTTGTGGCTCCTGTTCACCCATGCTGAGGGTCCATGACCTCTTGCAGTCTTTCCCTAATGACATGTTAGGCCTCCTTTAGTCTCCACATGGCCCTCGTCAGTGTCAGACGCAACTCATTGCGAAGTGTTTCTCACAACAGCCGGAGCATGACACTCCAGGGAAACAGCCCCGCTTCCACGGTGGCTCCCTCCTGGCACCCTGCTTTTGCCAACTGGCTCTGCATGAGAACGACAATACTTACTCTCAAGGTGGTAGCCTCCTGGCACATGAGGTATCTCACACTTTGCTCACTGTGATCCATACAGCAGAATCCCCTGTGGGCTCCACTCCATCCTGGCGGTCTTCTCCTCCTTACAAGGTCCACTGGTCTTGGAAGTCAGGGAGAAGGCTGGTGCTCCAGGGTCAAGACAAGTGGTCTTGGCTTCCTGGGTGATGGCTCCTCACTCAGCAGGGAAACTAGCTGACTGTGGTCCCCAGTCCTGATTTCAGCAGCTAGAAATTGTAGTGATTTTCTCTCCCTTTGAACAGTGCTGTTGAACTGAGTGTGGCACTCGTGCTCCCACCTTTCTAGTCCATATCCAGACACAAATGAGATCTAATGTCTGAGCCTTTGAAATTCAGGTTGTGTGTGTCAGCTCCTTTGATGTGCTCACTCCAGTGCACTGCTATTTGTCAAAGAGACATCCGGCCACAGGAACAGTGGCTCCAATCCTGATTGACCCAACACACGGACATGGACGTGGACGTAACCAAAGGTCACACCTCGCTGCCTCCACTGAAATAGGTTTGTTCAAGGTTTAAAGGCATAACATGTCCTCTCTATCAATATTCCCAAGTCCACAGTGACAACCTTAACAGTCTCACCATCTCCCTGACACTGAGCCCAGGCGCCAGTGACCAGCAGCTCTTCCTAGAATCCAAGAGACCGCACAGAGAATTCTCAGCTTCCCTTCCATCGGTGTGTGTTCCCCCTCCTCGGGAATGTCAGCAATGGGGTTTGCAATGCTCACCTCTCCTAGCCTTTCCAAGCTGTGCTCCAAAATGGAACCCATAACCCTCAATGTTATATACCACACACAGGCAAGCACGCACATACAAGTATCACAAGCTGTCTGCCACTACATACAATCCATGCATGCCAAAGGTGAGCTAAGTACACAGGCACATAACTTTACATGAGTGGGCCAGTAGGCACAACTCCCTTGATACAGGTATAAAGGCTTATTAACCCTACTGACCACTATGAAACACAAAAAAGGTATGTTGCTACCACCATGCTTGTGTCCTTTAACCCCCGGAAAGGGCAGTAGCCCTTTACCACTCTGAAGGTAGAGCTTGGTGGGACCCTTATACTCTAACATGACTGCATTACCATGAGACAGGCCGACTCCGTCAATGACCAAAAATCACTACCAGGTGTCCAGATATCCATATAGCTGGGGCACTCAGGGCAGGAGGTTTGACACCATGCAGGGGACTTTTCCGTCACAGCCTACCCAATACAATATTGATTGTTTTCCTCCATTGCTTACTGAGTTCTCTCTAACCTGTCTTTTTTTTAGAAGTGGCAACAGATAACTTTAGCTGTTTGTTGCAACAGCTAATGGCATTAATACAGATAGTACAGGGCAATGGCATATTGTGTATATAAACACTGACATTTAGAACATTATGTTGCAAGTGATGTGGCCCATGGTCATTTACAACATTATGTTGTGGGAGTGCTTAATTTAACATAGAAGGAACATTTGCCCAGCCATGCGCCTGTTTTGTGTACTACAGGTTTACATAAAGGCCAGACGCATTGGTTTTCACAAATCATTCCACCTGCTTGAAATCTCTCTATGCATGGACTGTCAATATCAATTGCAATCCAATGTTAACCATGCCTATATGGGTGCTTTGATAAGATATGTGTACACATTTGTGCATTCTGCTTGCCTAATCTACCTACTGACTGTTTAGGACTATGCATTGCACAGCGCTCCCAAACCCAGCTGGGCGGAGTAAACAACTGTGAAATAAATACAGCAATGCACTGCTAGAAACAGAAACAACCAATCACACCTGCAAGCCAGCTTACAGCATCTAAGGTATTCTGTCCTGCATTGTAGGAGAGCCACTAAAAAGAGCTACAACCCCACTAACAATAAACCTCCACTCCACCCAATCAGATTCCGGTCTGAAAAGGTAGTGTCAGAACTCTTTCAGAATACTGGACCTCGGACTTTTCAAAAGCACTGCGGTGCCATATTAATGACAGACTGAGCAATATATAAATGCCAAATAACTATATAATAAAGATAGCAAAATGCCAACACAGCCAGACCCTATGGCTAGGATACGATCCCACGCCCCAGGGACGCCCCCTTCCAATCCCGTCTTATCCTGACATAGGGCCAGATCTATCAAAGGATTTTACCCATTCTGTGTCTATGGGCAATATGTTCGTTCATGTGGCCCTCAGTCTAATAGGGTCATATGAGCTCATGAAAAGTACAAGTCCCAGCTGCCCTCTACGATAAAGGAAAGCCAGTGGCTACATGTAACTGCAATCCGGCCTTCTCGTTTGCAGTTCAACCTTACATTTTGCAGGTTAATGCATTCCTGATGGAGTCTTGGTTTATTTCAAGTGAGACAATTATAGTATTGCTCTTGAAAAGGCTGATTTGTAAATAAAGAAGTAAATTCAGGACAGGGACGTATTTGTCACTGTGACGCAATCTGCAGTCCTACCAACGCCTAGGACAGGAGAGGAGGTGTGCGCGTGGCATGGAGTCATAAGGTAACCCTATCCGACATGGGAGGGCCCGGCATTATTTCACAACGAGATGTCATTTATTGCTGTATAGACAAACACTGTTTTGTACACGCGCCTGCCTTTGCGTCAGATAATCGAACAGTACACGGCGCACCCATCAAGAGAGTCATGCAAGCCGTTTGTAGACCACCTGCGTGGTAAACCCTATAGGATTTTTAAATGTTGTATTTTGGGGAAAACTTAATTCGCGTTACTAGAACAAGCTAAAACAATAATCAAATTTTAAAAAGCAGCCAGTCCACACTCAGATTTCCTTATGCGCGGCACAGACCCAGCTTTAGGCAGCTTCCTTCTGCTGGGTCTGCGTGGTGTGGTGGTGTGTAGCGATGTACAGTGTGAAGTGGTGCACAGCAGTATGTTGTAGGATTACGGTCAGGTGTGGTGTAGGGGGTGTGTTGTTCCACAGTGTGTTTTGGTGTGGCATTATTTTCATCTATCTGGATATGTGGCTGGGTTGTGGCGTTCCCATTTGATGCTGTGTGGTGTTTTTCTGTCGTTCTGTTTCGTGTTGTGTACTGAAGTGTAAGGAGGTAAACTCTTTGTAGTTTGGTGCGGTATTTTTGCGGAGCTACAGCATAACTGTACAGTGTGGCCTGAAAGGTTGTATTGTGTTGGCCCGTGTCGTTTTGTATTGAAAGATGGTTTTCTGTGCGCTGAGGAAGGGTGTGGTTACTTGATAGGGGATCAGACGGGTGAACAGAAGCCACCTGCCGCCGGGCACCGTGTAATTTGGAGCTCATAACAGCGTGTTCCATCAGATTACCAGAGTGAAGTGCCGGGCTAGACTGACGCCACTATCCAGCGGATGCGGCCCAGTGGAGAGGGGAGGGGCGGGCACTGATCGGGGGGAGGCAGTGGAATAGCGCTCGTGAGTTTATGGAATTAAATTCAGCATGCAGGGTGCCAGTACTGTGATCTGCCCGCGTTAATAGTGAAACGCTGGGCATGTACACAATGCCGTCCACGGACACTGCCATGTGCCAAACATACAAAACGATGACAAATTATTGATTGTCATTCGTCACACCGTTTGCACTTGAGTGAGAACCACACTCAGTCAGAACCGGCCTGTGAAATGCTTAGCTTGGCATCTCGGATGACTGCCTTGGGTTGAGATTCGTGATCACCTTGCAGCCAAGGGGGAACATGTGATGTATACCACCTGAAATCAAACCTGTCATTTAGCCAGCAGTACTTTGCATTCTGGGACTTATAGTTCTGTTGGTTTAACACTAAAAATACAGGTTTAAAATAAAAACAAAAAAATTAAAAAACAGCATGCAAAGTGCTGCTTGACAAATAGCCGGGGCTGACTGCAGGGGTTGCACAGCACCTGGTACCCTTTGCATATTTTTACAGACATCGGTTTCTTCACAGAACGTGGCCGCAATGCTGCTGCCCTTCTCAGCCCTATAAAAAAATATAGCAAGTACTCAAAAAAAGTTACTCAATTAAAGCCCTTTTTGTTTATTATTTATTGTTACGTATATAACTGTTTTGGTGCTTTGACACTGAGGACACACTCCGCACGTTCTACTGATTGCTTGTTCTTCCTATGACAATGTGAAGTAAAGATGAAAGGACAAGGTGGTACAACTCAGTAAAGAGATTTATTGGGGAGTACAGAGAGCCGACCCTAGTACAACCACGCTAAGTTTGTAGTATTGGGAGATTTCAACCTCTGGCCTTCTGGCCCTCAAGATCTGGCATATAGAGAACTTTGTCAAGCGTGTAGTAACATTCAACTTACACAGTTGGTTTCACTACCCACTCACGTTAAGGGGCACACGCTAGACCTGGTCTTCGCAGAGAGGGAACTGGTCGTAGTGAGGGAGGTCTTGGAACAGTGTTGGACTGATCATTCTCTGATTACTTTGTCCATTGCTCTGCCCGCCCCGTTAAAACCAAACAATCCAAGTGTCCTCAAATTTAATCGTCAATGGGCTCGCCTTATAAGGGAGCCGGTTCGCCCTACTCTTCTGCCTAAGGGTTTTGTGGTGGAGGACAGTGTGAGCAAGAGCTATGCTGCCCTCTGTCAGCAGATTCTGACATCTCTTGACGAGCTGGCCCCTCTACGGAGGGTGAGGGATAGACCTAGAGGTGCTAACGCCTGGTATAATGAGGATTTGAGACAGCATAAGATCTGCTGTAAACAGGCTGAGCGTACTTGGAGGAGGGGATATAAGGAAGTGGATAGGGTAGCTTACAAAGGAGCCTTACAGGTATATAAGACCCAGCTAAGAAGTGCGAAAGCAAAGTTCTTAGAAGATACCTTGGGGAAGGCCACTAATAAATCACAGACCCTATTCAAACTGGTTAACACCTTATCCAATCCATCTTGCACAGTCCCTACCATTCCGGCTTCTCAGGATCTGTGTGATTCTTTGGCCCTCGCATTTGAGGAGAAAATTAGAAACATCCTGAAAGGACTCTCAGTGCCTGGACAGTTGGCATCGTCGCTACCTTTCTCCTTGGAATCCTCTGGATCCTCGGCGTTGGTATGGGATAATAACAAGACGGACTCTCCTTGCATGCCTTGTTTTCCTATCTTTTCGCTAGAGGAATTTGGCGTCTTGGCCAATGGAGTATCCTCAGGGTCACCTCTTGACCCAATGCCTCATAAGATCTGGAAGGCATTTCAAGACGAGCGGTTTCCTCCACTCCATTCTATTTGCTGTCAGTCATTGATGACAGGGACAGTCCCAGACAGTTGGAAGTTGGCAATAGTTACTCCATTACTAAAAAAGGCCTCCTTAGATCCCTCATGCTCAGCAAACTATAGACCCATCTCGCTTTTACCGTTTGCGATAAAAATCCTTGAGAGATGGGTCACGAGAGCCTTGTCCAACTTCCTGGAAACTAACTCCTGCCTGGATGCAGCCCAATTTGGCTTTAGACCGGCCCACGGTACTGAAACTGCATTAGTTACAGTATTAGACGATTTGCGTACGCGTGTCGACAGGGGCAAGTCAGTTTTTCTGGTGTTGCTCGACATGTCGGCCGCGTTCGACACCGTTGACCACGAGGTTCTCTTGAATCGTCTCCGAAACGTGGGAGTGACCGATCTGGCTTTACAATGGCTAATGTCCTATCTCAGCAACAGACAGCAAGCAGTGGCGTTACCTCCATTTCGCTCAGCTACGCGTCAGGTAAACCAGGTTGTCCCTCAAGGGTCGGCGGTTAGTCCGATCCTGTTCAATCTATATCTCCAACCCCTGATAAAATTAATCAAGTCATTCGGCATATCAGTCATCAATTATACCGATGACACTCAGCTGATTTTCTCATTTGAGGGTAGTGAGACTGTCTCGAAAGACACTTTCCATCGTTGCATGTCGGCCACTGCTGAGTGGCTGCGAGCTAATGCCCTTCAGTTTAATGGATCAAAAACGGAAGTTCTTTACTGCTCCTCTGATCGCTCTCCTCGTATTCTACCGGATGACTTTTGGCCAAATTCTATCCCAGGCTCCGTGGAAGCCGCTAAATCGGCTCGCAACCTGGGAGTGCTGTTCGAACCTGGCCTGCAGCTGGATGCTTCAGTAAATAAGATCACAGCGACCTGTATGGGCCTGCTTCGGGCTTTGCGTAAAATTTTGCCATTGCTTCCACCAGGTGCAAGAGCAGAGGTAGTGCGTAGTACCATTCTCAGTAGGTTAGACTACTGCAACGCACTACTGTTAGGAGCTCCAAAAATTCTGATCCTTAAACTACAGAGGATTCAGAACATGGCTGCGAAACTGGCTTTGTCGCGACCACGCTCTGCTTCCTCTTCAGCAGCCTTGGCCGATCTGCATTGGCTGCCAGTGCAGCAGAGGATTGCTTTTAAGGCACTTTGCCTGGTATTTAGAGCGCTGCATGGATTGGGGCCTATCCCTCTTCAGCATCTCTTCTCATGGTATCAAACGGCTCGACCATTGAGATCGTCGTCAGCGTTTTTTGTGAGGACTCCTAGGATTACTAGAGTAAGGATGGGTGGCCGTGCTTTTAGCTATACGGCCGCCACATTGTGGAATTCTCTACCCTTGATACTGAGGAGTAGTCAACATCTGCCTTCCTTTAAAAAGGAGCTTAAGACCTTCCTGTTTCCAAGCGCAAGATAACATCTGTGATGGCTCGATAGGATCTCAGCGCCAGGATACCCTTTGGGTGACAGCCGCGCTTAACAAGTATTAAATACATACATACATACATACAACCAAGGCATAGATGGCAACTGTCACTCTGAACCTTCAGAGAATGCTGAACACAATATTCTAGATGACATCACAGAATGTTCACAGGCCTCTGACTAAATCACATCACCACACCTCCCCCTTTTGACAAGATAGAATAAAGTTAAAACAGGAAAAGAGGAAAAGATAAAGAAAGAAAAGAGAGAGTAGGAAAAAGACAGAAGAAACATTTGATAAGAACACAAGCGAGAAAACTCAGACATAATCTTGAAATGTTTGTGGTCTAACACAGATTCTGGTACTTTTCCTAACACCATCCTCCCTTGAAGCTTTTGGGTTGACTTTGACAGTTTCATGAGGAATGGAAGGATCTTTTGCGACACGAGAGGTGCTCCACCAGTTTCCATTGGACAACTTAACAGCATTTTTTCGCATATCAACAGTCTGTTGCGGATCAAGAAATTTAGAAAAACCTTTTCTCACTGAGACTGGGTTTTTGACCCTAATCCAGTCTCCGACACAGAGTCTATGTGTACCTTTCGTGGTGGAGAATTGGTATGGTTTCGAACAAACTTCATTCGAGGTTTTCCTTGCAGATTCCCACATACACCTCATATCGCAACCAAGATGAAATGATTTGACCATCCAAAAGGGGTATACTTGAGAGGACGCTTTTCTACCTCTCATAAGTTCAAATGGTGAAAAATTGATAGCTACATGAGGTGAAGTGCGATATGACCACACAAGATCTTTCACAGCTTGGAAAACACAGGACCTAGATCTGAAGGCTGCTTGCACACATTCCACCACTACTCTGTTAAACCTTTCGGTTTTTCCATTACTTTGTGGATGATAGAGTAGAGTCCTTGTATGTTTGATACTGCAAGAATGTAAAAATGAAGTCATTTCATGAGAAACGAATTGAACACCGTTGACGGTGAGAATTTCCTTTGGATAACCTTCCCTACGAAAAATGGCATCCAAACAGCTAATGACGCTCTTTGAATCGGGTGTTGAAATGGGTTCAACCTCTACCCACCTGGATAAATGGTCGATGAGGACTAAAAAATATTTTGAGCTAGAAGGAAGAATATGAAAAGGTCAGAGAAAATCCATACCAAGTTTTTGCCAGGCCCTGCTAGCAGAAGGTACGGGAGAATCAACTGTACCTTCAAGTACTAGGACTTTGTCGCTGGTGTTACAGCGTGAACATTGCTTCACCAATTCATCAATTTGCGTGTCCATTCTGGGCCACCAAAAGTCACTCCTGACTTTCCTCTTTGTAATAGTTGCACCAAGATGACCTGAATGCGCAGCAAGAATGATATTCTCTCGATAACAAGAAGGAGGGATGAGTTTATCGCCTCTGACAATTTTTCCGTCTTCTACTGAAAGCTCGTCGTTAACCTTCCAGTACATCTGAAGATAATGTGAAAGACACCTCTCCCTTGGCCAGCCTTTCTTAATCAAAGAAGTAACCTCCTTGAGATTAGGATCTTTATCAATCTGTGTAATCCAGTCATGTTCTGCAAAAGATAAATTGTCTTGATTAATAACTGCAACAAAGCATTCTTCTACTTCAGTTTCCCAGTCTTGCTCATCTGTATCAGGGATGGGAAGTATTCAAAGGCAATCTGCTCTGCAGTTCTTTCCTCCAGGAATGTATTCTACAGTGAAGGTAAATTCCAAGAGTTTTGTAGATAAACGTGCTAGACGAGCCGTAGTGCGCTTGATTTTTTTACCTGAAAGAATGTCAACCAAGGGACGTTGATCAGTTTTGAGAATGAAAGATCTGCCCCGCACGTATTATTTAAATTTTTCAATGCTCCATACGCAAGCCAGAAGCTCTTTTTCCATTACAGAATATTTCCTTTCAACAGGACGAAGAGTCCTGGATGCGAATCCAACAGTATCTTCTTTTCCATTAGAGTGTTGTGAGAAGACAGCTCCCAAACCGTACTCGAAAGCATCTACAGTGACAATGGTTTGCTTTCCTTCAACAAAAGCTTGCAAAGCAGGAGCCTGCATTATATGATTCTTGATGGATTGGAATCCTTTTTGGCATTCTTCAGACCATACATATGTTGATCCTTTCTTTAATAACGCCCTGAAACATTCTGTTGTCTTGGCAAAGTACCTCCTGAATTTAGAATAAAATTCACGTAGTCCAAGAAAGGACACGAGTTGTTCTTTATTTTGAGGAGGAGGTGGGTCAATTATGCTCTTTATAAGACCTGGCCTGGGTCTGATACCATGTTCAGAGATGACATGACCTAGATACTCAATTTCCTTGACCTTGAAAGTACACTTGTTTTTTTGTTAAGTGACTCCTCTATTTGCTAGAACACTAAATACTTGATCGAGGACAGAGTCATGCTCAGCTTCGCTTTGACTGAAAATTAGAATGTCGTCCTGAAAAACAACAGCATGGGGATTCTGGTGGAACATTTCAGTCATCAATCTTTGAAATATGGCAGCAGCAGAAGCAAGACCAAAGGGGAGACGACAAAATTGAAATACACCATCTGGGGTGACAGGCTGTGAGGTGCCGGGACTGAGGTTGTAGTTCGACTTGATGGTAGGCAGCCTTAAGATCAAGTTTGGTATACCATGAAGAGGAACCCACTTTGGCAATAAGATCTTCAATGCGTGGCAGGGAAAAACCGTCAACCCATATGGCTTCATTAAGACTCCTCAAGTCAACACACATCCTCAAATCACAAGACCTCTTCTTGGCCAAAACAATTGGTGAAAGCCAAAGAGTAGATTCAACTTTTTCAATTATGCCTTGATTACATAATGATTCAAGATGTTTGGAGATATCACCTCTGATGGATAAAGGGACATTTCTTAGCTTATTCTTGATGGGTATAGCATTTTCTTTTATTTTGATAAAATGTTGGAAGTTCGTGATTTTGCCATGACGGTCTTCAAAACTTTTACAGTATTTTTGCTCCCAGGGAGTAACAGATTGTGAGCCAGATAGAGAATTAATACTTTTACTGTGAGTAGAGTGATTAATGTCAGCTTGATGATCAATAAAAACTGGATTAGATAAACCAGGTTTGATAGTGAGACCAAACTTAGTTGGTGGATAAGACCAAGAACATTGATCCCACGTCTGGCTACATATACTTTTCCATTAATAGCTTTCCCAAAGACACTTATTTTAGCCCAGAAGTAGCCTAGTAAATCTATCTTACTACCTTCAAAAGCTACAGTGAGTATATCAGGAGGAAGTAGACTCTTGATGGACCAAAATTTCACATACATATCATGAGAAACAATAGTGATGCGCACTCCTGTGTCAACAAGGAGTTGAATGTGGTTACTATCAATGGTGACATCAACTTCAGGGTCGGGAATATGTTGCATTGTACCTTTCTCTGAGCAACTTTTGACTACAACAACGTACTCCTGATTGGTGACATCATCAGTACATTGGTCTACAGATTGATCAATAGAATCATTAAGCACACAACTCACACATCTTCTATTTCCACTCAAGCAAACTTTGGCGAAATGGCCCATTTTTCCACATTGACCACATTGTTGATTCATGGCTGGACAGTTTTTAAAAGAGGAAACATGCATAGAAGATCCGCATCTATAACAATTTACTCTATAGTTAAACTGTCTATTAGGTGTAAATGTTTTTCCACCTCTATATGGTCTGAAATTTCTTCCACCCCTAGGTATGGTAGACCCTCTAGAAGAACTAGGAAGAGAAGGAGTAGAAAAAAGGAGGTTTAGTAGAAACAGCACCAGAAATGGTAGAATTAGATAGAGCAGACTCAAGTTGTTTAGCATCGTCCATTGAGCCTTCAATGCTCTTTGCGATGTCGACAGCTTCATCTAGAGTTGGATCTTTACAAGTAAGTAATCTTTGTTGTACTTTTTATCCTTGGGAGCTCTGGGGACAGTCCAGTCCTTATGACTGGATGGATGTGAACGCACTATTACATATATAAATTATTATAAAAAAATGTTTTGTTTTACAGGGACGTTTGTTTTGTTGTTATTATTTTTGTTATATAAATGTGCCAGAACTTATTTGGGCCTGGCAGGTGCTGTCTATGTTGCTTATATTCTTGAGACTTATTTTTGTCCTTTTTTGTATAGTATTATGATTATTCCAATGTGATACCCAAGTTAACCACTGTAGCATAAGATTGTACTTAAGGACCCAGGCTCAGCAAAGCAGATAAAGAAACTTCAGTGTGGTCTGAGTGTTGTCTGTTATATCCCCGCTCACCAGCCATGTCCAACTATGGGCGAGTAAAGCTGGACCCAGGGGCCATCCCATTTGATCACAGCAGAGACAGCAAGAATGAATCAGAAACCCATAAGAGGAAGACTGAAGGAACTCTCAGACAGGAGGACCTCTGGGTGGGTCTTCTCTGGCCACAAGTATTACTCGGCCAGTAGCTATAGGTCAGCTGGTGCTTCACCGAAGAGTAGCCAGAGCTGGCAGAGCAGATTCTGCTTCCCTTGAACACTTTCAGTAGGGTTCCACAGACTTGCGGCCTTAACACAGTTATCAAAAAGCCGGAAAAACACTGGGATGTAAGTGTAGTGAATAATTTTTGTATAGCAGGTAAAAGTTTGCCTTTGCTTATCCTCACTGCTCATCATTTTTGAAGATTTGCGTTTATATGCAATATTTTTTGATATGCAGATGTGAACTTTTTGTTTAATTTCGGCATCAATTCGACCAGATGTTATACAATTCACCAAAGCCATAATCTTGGCTTGATCTGTCCTAACAAATGTGCACATTAAATAAACAACTAAAAAAGGTATGTAAAGTACCAAACAATATACACGCTCTGATACCACAGAGAAACACAAAACACTAAAGCCTTAGAGGTGCTCAGTAAATGTACAAATATTATTGGACGCTCTCAAAAACACATGCACTTGAAGAATCCCTTGAAAACTGAATTGTTATAAAGGGTCACAACACTTGAGCAAAATGTTCCCAAGATCAAACAGTAAACAAAAAGAAAGAACTCGTAACTATATTATAGATAAATGGGAATCCAAAATACTAAACCAGTCAAATACTTTGAAAAAGAAGATAATGAAATATGATAAGTTAGAAAAGACAAGCACAATGGGTGACGAGACACAGACAAGGAAATGCGTCCAAATAAACTATTGGAAAAAAAAGAAAACGGTGTTGTGTTAATTAAAATAAAATAAATGGCACATAAAATTCATACGGGGGTCGACATAGCAGTTGGCTTCCCTACCAGTCATTCAAACTATGGTTGTAAGGTAGACTGATGGAATTAAAAGAAGCACTCACATTACTACTTTGTTGATAGTTTTGCAATGCATTCCACATATCCATTGAATACACCTCTGGGCTCTGAATATATAACCACAGCATCAGGATGTGACTTATCCTTGGGAAGGTGAGACCTGCAGGCATGGAAGCCTGGTTTGGGTGCCCAATCCTGGACAGAACTGTAGTGGGGAGACAGCATGCTCTCCGAGCACCAGGTGGTGGAATGCTCCATCTGTGGCACTTCAAATAAAAGACGATTAAGACTCCAGGAAATCCACACGTCATCTACTGTCCACTTATGTTTACTTATCTCTCCCCGTCAGAATGATTACAAGGAATTGCTTTCAAAGTTGTGATACCTCATTTTTTTTGTATAGCACCTAACACTGCAGTGTTGACGCTTCTAAGAACTCAAAATAGTACATTTATTACTTCATTTAAGGCTACCCAGTTAATAAACCTCTAAAGGATGAGCAGCTGTACGATGAAAATCAGTGAAGTGTAAGAAATGAAGGTAATACCCAAGGGGGACCCTAAGAAGTTTGAACAACAGTGAGAAATTGTGTTAATGTTCCTAAGATCAATGAGAGAAATAGTAATAAACGTCAATGGTTGTGTTTATTTTCAAAATCCTTCAGTGCTTAGAAGACAAGCTGGTGTAAACAAGTATGGTATTTGTGCCCCTGGTGAACATCTCTCTTCAGTCACAATTCGCAGCCATCCTGGCATCAGCACACTTCTCAGCAGCCTTTCTGGGCCCTGATCTGCAGTGTCAGCACCTTTCATGTGAACAGTGGTTGTATGTGTCCTGCATTCAGGTATACGGACCAGGAGTCACGGGGTGACCGACTGGTGTGTGGCTGGGCGGCTTAGCTAGAAAGACCGACTATGCAGGTGCCCACTGCTTAACAAATCAGGTTGACTGCTTCCAAAAACAAGCATTTACAATGCAATAGGTCTCTCAATCAATCAATCAATCAATCAATCATTTGTAGAGCGCGCTACTCACCCGTGAGGGTCTCAAGGCGCTGAGAAGTGGGGGGGGGGGTGGGGGGGGGAGGGGGGAGCTGCTACTGCTCGAGCAGCCAGGTTTTGCGAAGTCTCCTGAAGGTCAGCAGGTCCTGGGTCTGTTGCAGGTGGATGAGGAGGGTGTTCCATGTCTTGGCGGCGAGGTGGGAGAAGGCTCTGCCGCCGGTGGTCATTCGGTGAATGCGTGGAATGGTGGTGAGGGCGAGGTCAGCGGGGCGAAGCTGGCGGTTGGGAGTGTAGAAGGTGAGTCGTTTGTTGAGGTATGCTGGTCCGGCGTTGTGGAGTGCTTTGTGAGCGTGGGTGAGGAGTTTGAAGGTGATCCTCTTGTTGACGGGGAGCCAGTGCAGGTCCCTCAGGTGGGCAGTGATGTGGCTGTGGCGAGGGATGTCGAGGATGAGGCATGTGGAGGCGTTCTGTGTGCGTTGTAGTCTCTTCTGAAGTTTGGCCGTGGTTCCAGCGTAGAGGGCGCTGCTGTAGTCCAGCCTGCTGGCGACAAGTGCCTGGGTGACCGTCCTTCTGGTTCCGGTGGGGATCCATCTATAGATCTTTCGAAGCAGAAGGAGGAGACGGCGTTGACTTGCTGGGTCATTGACAGTAATGAGTCCAAGATGAACCCCAGGTTGCGTGCGTGGTTGGTGGGTGTTGGTGCAGCTCCCAGCATGGTCGGTCACCAGGGTTCGTCCCAGGCGGAGGGGGTGGATCCGAGGATGAGGACCTCTGTCTTGTCTGAGTTCAGTTTCAGGCAACTGTTCTTCATCCATTCGGCGACGGCCTTCATTCCTTTGTGGAAGTTGGTTTTGGCGGTGGCGGGGTCTTTGGTGAGGGAGAGGATCAGCTGGGTGTCATCGGCATATGAGACGATGTTGAGGTTGTGCGATCGGACGATGTTGACGAGTGGTGTCATGTAGATGTTGAAGAGGGTCGGGCTGAGGGATGATCTGTAGGGTACGCCGCAGATGATCTTGATGGCTTCGGATCGGGAGGGAGGCGGACTTTCTGGGTTCTGTCAGTGAGGAAGGAGGCGATCCAGTACAGGGCCTTTGTTGCAGATCCCTGAGTGGCGGAGGCGTGTGGGTAGGGTGTGGTGGCAAACAGTGTCGAAGGCGGCCGAGAGGTCTAGGAGGATGAGGGCTGCCGTTTCGCCATTGTCCAGCAGGATCCTGGATCGGTGGCGGCGAAGAGGTGCTGTGGTTGCTGCGGAATCCAGACTGGGATGAGTCCAGGGTGTTGTTCTCTTCGAGGAATCGAGTCAGTTGTCTGTTGACGATCTTCTCGATGACTTTCGCCAGGAATGGTAGCAGGGAGATGGGCCGGAAGTTCTTGAGGTCCTTAGGGCCTGCTTTGGGTTTCTTGAGTAGGGCGTTGATCTCTGCGTGTTTCCAGCTTTCCGGGAAGGTCTCGAACAAGCTGTTGAGGAGCTTTCAAAGTTGGGGTGCGATGATGGAGCTCGCTTTGTTGAAGATGTGGTGGGGGCAGGGGTCTGACTGTGTGCCGGAGTGGATGGTGTTCATGATTTTGAGGGTGTCTTCGTCGTTGACGTGGTTTCAGGAGGTCAGGAGGCGGGTGTGACCGGGGAGGCGGTGAGTCTGCGGTGTCGGCGGCTGTGGGGTGGGTTTGAGTGTTGAAGCTGTCTTGGATGTCTATGATCTTGCAGTGGAAGAAGGTGGCTAGGGAGTCGCAGTGGTCTTGTGACGGTGGGATGTCGCTGGGGCTTTGGTTGGCGAGTTCCTTCAAGATGTTAAAGAGCTCTTTGCTGTTGTGCGCGTTGTTGTCGATGCATTCCTTGAAGGAGGTCCTTTTGGCGGTTCAGATGAGTTGGTTGTGAGGGCCATGTGGTTGCCTGGTGTTTGCTCAAAGAGCCATTTCTTCTTGAGTCTTCGGCAGGTCTGTTTGATTGTCTGGAGGTCGGCGGTGAACCAGATGGCCCTTCTGTCGGTGCGTCTGTCTGAGGGTTTCTTGATCGGGGCGAGAGTGTTGGTGCAGTCGTCGATCCATTGCCTGAGGTTGCGGGCGGTTGTGTCAGTGTGGTCAGTAGGTGGGTCTGGGGCGAGGGTGGTGATTAGCTGGTCATCGCGGATCCTGTGCCAGCTGCGGTGGGGTATTCGTTGCGGGTGGTTGTGTGCGGTATTTTTCTCGAAGGAGAAGTGGATGCAGCGGTGGTTGGTCCAGTGGAGTTCGGTGGTGTGGCTGAAGGCGACGTGATTGCTGGCGGAGAAGATGGGCTGAGCGTGTGCCCGGCGGAGTGGGTGGGTGTTGTGATGAGCTGTTTGAGACAGAGGTTGGCGAGGTTGTCCAGCAGTGTGATGGAGTTGCTGTTGTTGGCGTTCTTGAGGTGGAAGTTCAGGTCACCGAGGAGGATGTAATCTGTGGAGGCCAAGGTGTGCGAGCGGACGACGTCTGTGATGGAGTCACTGAACTGTGACTGGGGTCCGGGGGGGCCTGTACACAAGGGTTCCTCTGAGGGTGGGTTTGGGATCGGTGTGAATCTGGAGGTGCAGGTGTTCGGCAGTGCTGAGGGTGTCTTCGGTGCTGGTCAAAATTCTGAGGGTGTTCCTGTGGACGATGGCGATTCCTCCTCCTTCACCGTTGGTATGGTCCCTGTGGGTGATCTTGTAGCTCTCTGGGATGGCTATGGCAACATCGGGTGCCGAGGAGGTGTTCATCAAGGTCTCCGCCAGGAAGGCGACGTCCGGGGAGGATGAGTCGAGCAGGTCCCACAGTTTGACGATGTGCCTGTGGATGGAGCGGGAGTTGAGCAGTGTACATCTGAGATGGTTGTGGCCTGCCTTGGGGTGGGGAGGGGTAGGACGTGCTGGTGTACGCTGGCTAGTGAAGCTGCAGTTTCGGCAGTTGAAGGGTCTGTGGGTGCGCTTCGGGGTGGCCTGGAAGGAGGTGGTAGATCGGCCGGCGTTGAGTGAGAGGAGGAGGTTGGCATCGTAGCGGCATCTGTTGTCGTGGTGCTCGCGGGGGCCAGGGGGTCTGGCACTGGGCGTGGTCCAGGCGCAGATGGGCTTGCCTTAGGCACGCCTCTGGCATGCCAGAGGTGCGGCCGCGCAGCGGCCACCATTAAGAAGGGGAGGTGGGAGGGAGGAGCAGCTGGGAGGCGGTGGGGTGACGAATGGGTGAGGGGGGCGGGCCCTAGGGGAAGCAGTGGCGGGAAAGTCAGGACCAGGGGGGCTACGGGGAGTGAGGGGAACAAAGAATGGAGGGAAGTAAAACAGCAAAAAGGAAGGCAGTGCAGGCCTAGAAGAGCAGGCAATTATAGTGAGAAAAAACAATGCAAATTGCAGTGAGAAACCAAAAGCGAGAGACAGTGGCCAGAGGAGGCTAGAACTCGCGGCAGCAATGGTGGGGAGGCATGGCAGAGACAGGTGGAGCTAGCTGTGCGGCGTGGGGAGCCACCTGCTTGTACACAGGGTCAAGGGACGCTCTCCTCACCGCACAGCGACTGCAATTAAGAAGGGGCGGTGGGAGGGAGGGGCAGGTGGGTGGGGTGACGTATGGGTAAGCGAGGGGGGCGGGGCCGCAGTACATTCTCTCTCGAAATGCCATATTCGTTTACAACACATCAGCAAATATACCAACATACCTATACAGATACACTAAATCCAGGCGTCCTGACAAAAATACTCATAAATTCCAGACATCTCCTCACCACAAAACACAAAAGAAAACGCAAGCATGATTCTAGGAGGGGGGGGGATGCACATAGACTCGTCTATGCCCTGTTCCAACACCTCATTGCCTGTTCTTGTGCCCCCCTCAAATACACCTGAATCCCCAACATGAAGTCCACCCGAGAAAAAAGCTTATGCGTGGTGAGGGAGGATGTGAAAACCTACCTAGCCCCGACCTAGCACTGAATCCTCTCTGCCCATGGGAAGGCAGGGGGACTTTTCGTGCACCTCTAACAGGATACCCAAAATTGAACACTCAAGCAGTGCTCAGAGGCCACCTGATCTTTATTACAAAAAAAATAAAACAACTGCAAAAGTACTTTCAACTGCCTCCACTAAGCACTTATGTTCCGCATTTGGGAGAGAGGGTAGGGGACTTTCTGCTTCCTAAAAATGCACCCATAAATTAACAAATTCACAGAATGTAATCTCTGGGCACAGATCACTTCCATGCACCCATGGAAAGGGTGCCCGGTGACTTGCAGGCAAAAGGGCACAGAGGCAATGGGCTCCCTTTCCTTACCCACCCCCTCTCCTAAGTGCGGGCACCCCTAAAATTGCACCCATAGACTCACTCAGAGAAAGCTGACTACCCGCCCCCTCTCCTAAGTGCTGACACCCCGAAAAATGCACCCATAAACTCACTCAGTGAGAGCTGACTACACGCCCCGTCTCCTAAGTGCTGGCTGCAATTGAAGCTGAGTTGTGTTTCACATCTGATTAGGTAAAGCAACTAGCTTACCTATCCACAGGGAGATAGATAAACATGTGTCTCCTGGAAGCATTTCACGCATGCCTCTCCTGTGCATGGGCTCACGTGAGCCACTCACAACAAGGTTTTGAACACCGGCTCGCAAGCTAAGCAACTTTCAGCGAAAGTGGTGGAGAAACTGCGCTGATTGAGTGATCTTTGGGGTGCACAAACAGCACCCCAAGAGAAGCAGCGAAATGATTGAGGCAAGCCAGAGAGAGGTCCTGGGGACTGTACCACGGGAGGGACAGGCGCTCTGAAGGGAGGTGGGTGGGACACAACCCACCATTCCGACACCTGTTTCTGAGATCAGAGTGAGCCACTCCGGTTGCGCGCGCTGACGATTAAAATCGCCCCTTGGCTCGTGGCCTACTCCCCCGCCCAGTGCCCGAGCTGAACACCCCTCCTCCTCCACCAGTGGGCGCTGACGTTCAGAATGAAATGCGCCACATTAATAAAAAGCCAATCTTGGTTGACAGGCCCTATCCGGGCATTCCGGAGTCATCAGGCCCGGCTCCTAAACACTGCGTGTGAATCCCTTGCCCTGTGCTCCTGCGCCCTGACTGTCCTTGGAGGTGTCTCAGTTGCAGAGAGTGGTGGCGGTTGGTGCAACCTGACGGAGTTCTGGGCCGTGGGAAGCTCACACAATGGCGAGCATGGGGCTTTTGGCACAGGAGATAAATGTACTTTGTGTGTCTAACCTCTTTCTGGGCAGCACCTCCCTCGCTCCTTCCTCCGCCTCCTCCTTTCTGTCTGAGCCGACGGGGGGCGCGGGAGAGCAACGGAACAACGGCCTCGTGAGAGGGCAGGAGGTGGTGGTAGTGAACCGATTTGAAACGGGACGGATTATTTTAGATGTTCCGTCGAAGTGTACAGTGGTTCATCAAGGGAGAGAGGGTGGGGGTGGTGGGATGCTACGCACATTCAACCGGAGTGGATAGTTTTGCGGGGAGTAGTGGGCTATCCCTTGGGGAGGGCAAACTCTTTCATGCGCATTACACTGACTCGGCAGCCTGCAGCGTTTTAAAATCTACATTTGTTGTTGCACACATGGACTCCTAGATACTAAAAGAGAAGACATGTTTATCGTGGGCGCTAGACACGCGCACAGAGGCTTTTGCCACCTCAGCTGTCCAGCCAACAGTGAATGAAAACACGTGGATTGAGATTGGCCCACTAGATGGAATAAAGCATGTGTTTTACCTAGACTGAAGAGCTGAAACCCCCCGGGAGGGTGTACGGGCATGGTGCGTTCTAGCAGTAGAAATATATTGTTTACAGACACAAATGTAAAAAAACACAAGCGCTCGCCATTGCGGGAAGGCACCTGCTTGTTTATATTTGCATCGCGCTTTCACTTTAAGTGAAAGCGCGATGCAAAAATAAACACGTGGCTGAGTGAAAACAGATGACCCCCTATAGATAAGAAATTGCTTCACGACAGCCGTGAAGCAGACGATCCAGTACGGATGGGCCGGACAAAAAGGGGAAAGGGCAGCAACAAAAAAGGATCAGTTCAAATCTGAGGCCATCGTTTTAAATAAACGATGACGCCAGCTAGGCGAGACCCAAAGAGTTCCTTCGTCAGTGCCTGTAGTGTGGCTAGCCCATGAGGATAGTTGCCACACATGCCCCGTCAACTTGACATCCGTTATTGCTTCCTCCTTTCTGATGCTCTCACAATCTCACTCTGCCTGGAAATTCAGGTAGATATCGACAATATGTGAGCAATTCCCAAAATGTCAAAACTCTGAGAAAATGTGCAAAATGTCCAAAATCTTCAGGGGACTAAGAAATCTACAGTGTATGAAGAAATCTGTGTTTTCAGCAGAAAAATTGTCGCTGCAGATTTGGACTGTCCCTAAAATAGGTTTTCAGAAACTGGTGGTGTCCACTCACCCCCATCTTGGGATCTTAAATGAAACCCAATCGTCATTCCTGTTGTTGATGTTTCCCAGGTCCCATCACTACTTCTGCTTTCCCAGTTGAATGATGTGTGGTTCTGGCAACTAACCAAATAATCCTCGGAGCAATGCAATGGGGCAGGTGGCTTATTTTATCACCACTGAAAGATCTTGCTAAAAAATATGCTGTGCTGTGCTGAAAAAAGACACAAAATGGGATGGTAGTTTTCAGTAGCATCTTAAAATCCAGCCAATGCTACTCCAAGCAACTACGCCACATGAAACCAATCCCAAACAAATTCTACTTCACCTACAGTAGAGCTGGAAAACTCTGTATTACCACAAAGCCATATACAAGGTTAAGTAAATGTTTACACCTAAATTCGATGTTGGCAGTGATTTACATTTGATCATCAATTTCTGGCTCCCATTAATTCCTCTGTTTTGATTCAGCAAAGGTATATCTCAATTAGTGCATCTCTGACACAGGCTACAACATTATACGAGCTATGTCTGAACTTATGGAAATCAAAAATAGATAAATCAATACAAAATACACAAAAGTAAAATGTAAAATCTTTTGTCTGCTTTCCCAAACGCAAAGCATTGAAATGTGACTTCTGTCAGCTTGGCCCCCCTGTCTGAATAGATTGGAAACACAAAGGTCTCCAGTTGAGTTGGTTGCGTGGGCGAATCTTTTGCAAGTTCTGAACTAAAGTGAGTCCTACAACCCTGCTACCCTTTTTATGTATACATTTGTACTATTAAACGGCAACAATGCAAGCAAGGTGCAGACAGATGTTACAACAGCATCAGCATGTAAACCAAGGTAACACACAACCACCTTAGTTCATATATTGAGTGTTGCAATAGTTCCTTCCGTTCCAGTTGACCTACCACAGTGACTCACAAGAGTCCAACGAAGGACGAACAGGGACAGCAGAATGAACGGGTAAAGAACAATTCTTATCAGCACAACAAAAAGCTAAACTCCATCACGAAACTCCCTTATACCCAGTACAGCCATTCACCAATTGTAGCAAGTGTACTTCCAAATCAACCTATATCGACTTCACTGGATGCCCATTGATGCCAGGATCAAGTTTAAATCACTTTGCGTGGCTCAAAAAGCAATGAATAGCAGGGACCCATGTAAAATCAGAAATCTCCTCTATCCATATGTACCGATGAGATGTCTTAGTTCTACACAAGAACACCTCATGAGAACATTAAGAACCTAGAGATTAAGATGGGGAGGTAGATCTTTTTCATACCTGTTCCTGACGCTCTGAAACGCTATGCCCTGGGAGCTGAGACTGCTAAAGAGGAGACCAGTTTTAGGCAGAAGTTTAAAGCATGGCTGTTACCACATTAACCTCCAATCGCCCACCCTTGCTCTCAGCGCCCTCATTCTGCGCTGGGAAGCCCTTGGGCAGCCACGCGCTCTACCACAAACCAAACATAAACATAAACCCTGTCCACCCCACCCACAAAGGTCTTGGCGCTTCTGCATGACAGAAAACATATTTTTGACCCTTGGATAAGCCAATGGATGCCTCTATCTCTCTGGCATTCAGTTCTTTTTTAGAGGATGCAAACTCTTTCTCGCAAGTGGATCAGTGTAGATGTGACAGGAAAACTAAAGGCGCTGCCCTCAAATGTTACTTCTGTTTTTGAGAATTACATTTGGCAAAACCCGCTCATTGGTGTACGCAGACTTCAATACCACCATCACCATCCCAGGATTGGCTCCAGCGCCACAAAAAGCCTTTGAGGGAAGTCGGTATGCTTTACATGCCCTGGAACCACAAGAGGACCCTTGCTATCCTCGTTATTGTCGAAAGGAGAAATATTGTCCCGAGTCCTGAGAGCAATTTAGCCAACCACTGTTGACTCCACCAAACAATCACTTTCCAAGCTAACATGTTTATGCTGGACTGGGAAAGATGTCCCGCTTAGTGTCAGCTCTTCGAACCCCAACGGGTGCTGTAAGTCAGGTAAATTCAAATGGTACAGAACATAACAGCGCGCCTCGTCTGTAATCTTACTCTGCAATCTCCATCTGAACCTTTAATACATTCCTTTCATTGGCTTCTCATAAAAAAGCCTGCACTCATTAAAAATATCCGTTTTGTCTTTGAATCACTGCATGGGAAGGGACCATGTTATCTTAAAAACAAACTGAAGCCATATATCCCGGTACCCCACCTCAGATAAAGTGAGCTACTATTGCTCCACCCCAAAAGTATCCGTACAGCCAGCTATGGTAGCCGCTCATTTTCCTTTTTAGCTCCCAAGCACTGGAATCAGCTACATGTGCCTCTTTGTTCTTGCTCAGACTTAATCTATTTTAAGACACTCCTGAAAACATGGTTGTTCCATCTTATGGTACTGTGACCTGTATTTGACGGCTTTGGCGACAAGAGATCCCCTCGAGGACGATTTGTGCGCCTAATAAATATAAAATCAATATCATCAAAACCGCCGTGGTGAGTGTTCACAAACATTGCTAGTTCCAAGTATCTTGGTGAAATGAATATAGAAAACGGTCTGATTAATCACCTTTTGAATATGCAAAGAGAGGACTCAATTGCGAGAGAGTCGTGGCGGTTCCTCTTTGGAGTAGCATCCGCTGGCAGCACATCACCCGACAGTCACTGGAATTAAGGACCATGAGGGTCTGCACATATCCTGTGCAGGACCCCATTGTTCAACTACAGGTTGCCTTATGCCTTATCTCACCCCCTGATGGAGACCCACATGCTGAGGCTTTAATCCACCCTCGTTGCAGTAATTTGGTCAAAACATCAACATTTTTAACATTTTGGCCTGTATTGACTCCTTAGCCCACCTTGGATGGTGAGTTGAGACTCAATGAGCACTATCCCCTTGTATGGACTCTAAGAAAGAAAAACTATTTTCCAAACAGACCTACTACACTGGTTTGCATCGTTAAGCCACACCAGCCAGTGCTAATGGTAATAATTTTTAAGAAAAGGTTCCTTTTTCTTGATGGTTTTATTCTTCGTTTTCACAAGAGCACTCTTATGTATACTTTTCTATGCAATGCTTTTTGAGCAACCTGCAAAAAATATGCTCTCAAATACTTGTATGACTTATTGATTTGTTCTGAAAAGCAAACATTAAATGTGGATATTTTTCCCTTTTAATAAGTATTGTTTTCTCTCAGGTATATATTTGTTTCTCTCGCACAAGGATTACTTTATTTGATCATAGATATGATACAATAATGTTCTACTACATTTTGACAATAAGGCATTGCCATTAGGACCACCTTGTTGTTTGCATTGCATTGTACCCAGGTCCGGTGGTTTACCATGGGTTACCCCCATTATTCTATTATAACTTTAAAAAAGTGGTATTTTCAAACACACAATTTAAAAACCGCCTTTCCCAATAGGTGTGTTATTAAATTCTGAGTTCAGAGAGCCTAAACTCAAAGCTCTAGCTGTTCCCCGTTGAAAGTTACACATGTAAAATGTTAGAAGGCAGCTCAAATGATAGGCTATGAGAGAGCTAGTCTTCCCAATAGTAAAAACACGAAATGCACAGTATTTCACAATCAAGACATGTAAAACACACCAGCACATGTTCTACCTTTCACATAAACTGCACCCTGCCCATGGGGGTACCTTGGGCCTACCTTAGGGGTTTCTTACATGTAAGAAAAGGAAAGGTTAGGGCCTGGCAAGTGGGTGCACTTGCCAGGTCGACAGGGCAGTTAAAAACTGCAAGCGAAGACACTGCAGTGGCAGGTCTGAGACACATTTGCAAGGCTACTTGTGCGGGTGGCACAATCAGTGCTGCAGGCACACTGGTACCCTTTGATTTACAGGCCCTGGGTACACACAGTGCACATTACTAGGGAACTACCAGTAAATCAGATATGGCAATCATGGATAACCAAACAAAATCACAATTTACACACGGAGCACTTGCACTTTGGCACTGACCAGCAGTGGCAAAGTGCCCAGAGCACCTAAACCAGCAAAAACTAAGTCCAGCACACTGGTAAAAATAACGGGAGGAAGAATCAAAAAGTCAGGGGAAACCACATCAAGCTGCCAGGTCTATCACCCCCTCCTCCGGGTAAAAAGGTGTCCTTCTGCCCAGTATGACGCATACATGTAACAGACTCGATCCTGTATTTAAGCCAAATTGCGTAGCAAGAGTATCCCAGCTTCCCCTACGCCCAGGGGCATAGCTACCAATGGTGCAGCAGGTTCATTGGCACCTGGACCACGAGCCCTTGGTGGCCCATTGAACCCTGATAATAGCTGTATTCAAAGAGAGGGGTCGGCATTTTCTTGCTTGCACCGGGGCCCATTGCCTCCTTGCTACGCTACTGCTGGGGCCCTGCTTGTGTGACCCTTGCTCACGCGTGTGTGACCCTTGCTCACGCAAGTGACATCTCTGAAAGTGCAGAGCGTCGCTCGAGGCGACGGGTCATCGGGGAGAACCCATGGCAAGAGGCGGGGTTCGCCCAGATCGGCTGATGCCTGAAGACCGATACGGGTTCACTAGGACCCATCACATGCCTTTCCGACGCCCAGGCAGGAACTCGTCGTTTTCCTGTAGGCCCTGCACATGACTGCACCCAGCCCTGCCGGCCTTTTTCACATACTAAGAAATACCCTCTATTGGGTATTTTCAGCTCCTTCCCCGGCAGCCTTCCCAAGGCACCGGGCTGTCTCTCCTGGCCCATCCATGCACACCTATGGAAGCCACCAGGCGCGGCCTGTACTGACAAGCCCTCGCCTCTTCCCAGGCAGCATCTTCTGCATGCAGCCCGTCTGTGATGTTTGTATTGAAAATAGAACGGCAGCCTTGGGGGTGACGACAGGACCGCGCGCTGACACTGCCCCGCCTCCTACCCTACATATAAACCACAGACAGAAATATACAGCAATATCGGGCTGGCGCCGGCCTGGAAGTCGCCCCAGCAGGGGGTCACTAGCACCATGTCAACAGTGGGCATCTGACGAGCAATTGGAGCATGCAAATGGCACCTAGGAAGTTAGTGGAGTAAGGGAAAGGTAGTGTTGGGTACAATACGGAGGGAGACACTGCAAGAAGAACTGAGTAGTTCTATCGAACAAATCACACTGGAGTGCGTGGGGTTGTCCAACGCGTCCTGAGTAAAACCCCGGGTGTGTGGCATTTGTGACAGCTTACAGTTCCCACACTGGGTAGAACTGGCATACACCCTGGTGGCCGTCACAAAATGAGACCACGTGTGTAGGACTGGAGAACCAGTCTATCCCGAAAATCACAGAGAATCTGCAGTCTTTTCCAGCCGGGACCCATGCAATGCCACTCTCCCGGCCTTCCTCGAAAAGGCGCATCTCAAGTCCACCTCTACTGCTGGAAATATGTCCGGGCAAAATGTACCTTTAATGCTACATTCCTCTCTAAACCCAACTCCCCCACGGCAATAATAAATCTGCGCAAGACCACACTGCAGCGAGATGAGACATCCTCCTATCCATCCCTTCTCCCGATGCCAGAGATGGGAGCGTTGATAATAAGGACAGAGATTCTCTCCTCCATTCATCCAACAACACCTCGCCCCGGCGCCACCGCCTTACCGCTTGTAATCCGAAGAAAAGATGCCCCCGCTGGCAGGGTCGTGCCCGTACTCGGGCTCCCCCAGGCTGGAGGAGCCCCCTTTGTCATCGCTGTACGCGGTGCTGGCAGACATGGCTGTGCGGGGCTCGGAGGAGGAACCTGTGAGGAGCGGCGGCTGGCAGGGCGCAGGGCGGCAGAGCTGTAAGCGGGCAGACAGGACAGCAGCCACCAGCAGCCTGTCCGGTTTAAAAGGGCAGCAGCATCTTGGAAATCAGGGCCGAGAGCAGCGAAGGGGGAGGGCGCACGTTTTGGTGGGGGAGGGGCGGGATGCAGGTGCTGATGTCAAAGATTCACAGGCAGATGGTGGGGGGCGGGGCTTCCCGCCCCCTCCTCACAAAGTCCCTCCCCCATTAAAGGGGCCGGCCCGCCAAAAGCAGAATGAGTGGGGTCGTGGGAGCTTGTTGGTGCATTTTACATTGATAGTCCTTCACACACAATATTTATTTATGTATTTTTCATGTATGTATTTATGCGGATGCATCACAGGTGTTTGAGCGCTTTACAAAAGAAATCGAAACATAAAAAACAATAGTCTTACAGGGCTGCCCAGATTTCGGGTTGCTGTTCTGTGACATTTGTGTATTTCCATTGTGTTTGTGAGTGCCACTTCTACGTCATACCTAACCTATGACATTTCGAGTGACACTCAAATGCTGCTTGAATATTACACCTCTAATTGTAATTAAGCGTGTTTGGTTTTCATTGTAAGGTTGTAGAGCAAGCCTATAGTGCTACCAACTGTGCTTGAGGTGTGTATTGTGTCTGTTGCAGTAGGTAAGATGCCCACATTAAAAGTGTAACAGCATACATAGCCTCAGGGCCCTATTCAAGAGATGCAGGGAACAGCACTTTTGGAGACCCCTATGTCAGCCAGGGCTGGTGTCCGAGTCTGCCAAACTAATTGGATCTCACTGCAAAGTCGGACGTGTTTTCTCTAGTTTGTCTCACAGCGACCCCCCCTCACACCACCCAAAGCAAGGCCTCCTCTCTAACATAATGCCGGAACCTCTTAAGGATGTGCCCAGAGCACTAGGCCGACTCCCCAGGGATGAGAAGGGGGCAGCTTGTAGTTTCTAGTTGCGAAACTCTGCAGTAGTGTCGAGGTAAAACCCAATTCACGATGTTCTTTTTCCTCCCAGGCGATACAAGGGTCTAAATCTTATGTCATCACAGAAGATTCATCCATGATAAAAGCGACTCTACTGTCTTTTAGAACAGATTTTGCCATTTAAATATTCTATTGTTTCTTGCGTTAATTGATGGAAAAACAATCTTTGTCAACTCATAGCAATGACTATATTAGAAAAATGTTGTTATGATTGCAACGGTTGTACCCAAACAGAATCAGATCATATGTGCAATTGAATTTATATAAATTACATTTGATTGTGGTATGTTTACCCAATGAAAGACAGTTGTGTAATTAATTACAGTTTTTAAACTATCCCAGGGAAGAGGTGTGGCGACCTGACCTTGGCGACTGACTCTGGAATCTGGGGATCACGGTTCGATCCCCGGTGCCAGCGGCAGATTAGTCTAGCACCATGTGACTCTGGGCAATAGCTTGCTTAAATCTTCCCGACGGCGCCTAGAGACGTTTACGGGTGATTGTTCGCGCTTTACAAATGTGGATTATTATGTAGCTGTGCAGACATTAAATACCATTTAATTTAACCATATTTTTATATAATATAAGGTTATTTTATGTACCGTTTCCGTGTGTACAAATAGCCTTCTTTAGCATTAATTGGCACTTATTTTATATAATGCTAAGTTAAAGAGTAGTTTCCTGGGGATTGTTTGTATAATCACGGCGGAATAAACAGCACTGGCAGTACACAGACACTTTACACATGCACGCACATACATACCTGTCAACATTTTTGTAGATGAAAGTGGGCGATTTAAAAAAAAAAAATAAGGCCGGAAAATGTATTTCCCTCATTGACTTTTAATTGAAGAGTAGGCAATTTCAGGTGGGAGACAGACAAAAGAAAGGACGTTTGGGTTTAAAAATCGGGACTATCCCGCCGGAATCGGGTCTATTGGCATGTATGCAGCACACACACAGATGTGCATGCACACACACAGATGTGCATGCACACACTTTCACCAAAGCTCTTCACTGTCTTTCCGTCACAATCCGATTCACTAATGGTCCCAAAATAAGGGCGTCTGCATGACTTTCTTTGGATGCCTCGGTTAAGGAACTTATTTTCAAACTGCCTCTTTGCTTAATCGCACAGGAGGACACAAAGCACAGAGTTGCACCGGAGGAGGTCTCGGTAGCTTCTTTCTACCACTGCAAGTGGTCCATCCTGCTGTTATGTCCATGCTTTCTGGCACTTGTTTTTTCATTTTTTTCCATCCTAAATACAGCAATCTAAAAGATCCAAACACAAATGAGTAAATCATGATGGATAAGTTTCAGAACACCGAAAATACACACATTTTAAACAGCTTTTTTGGTACATGGGTGGTTTTAATCCTTCTTTAATGTAGCCTCATGGCCCTTGTCTGAAATACATGGCCATCTGTTTATTTAGCCTCCTGTCCCAAAAAGCAGTCTTTCCCTTGCCCCCCTCGCTGTACCAGCTCTCCCGTCAGCTGCCAGTGGGCCCCAGTCCTTCCTTTCCCCTTCTACTCCCAACACGATGATGAAACTGGTTTTAGGAGGAGCCCACTAGGTGAGGGTTAGCAGACTGCTCTGAAATTCAGGTGCCTGCACTAACTTCAACAGAACCGCTGTCAGGGACTGAAACTAACTCCAGCCAGCCTTGCAGAGCAGACCCAACGCGGGCAGTCGAGCACGGATGGTGACCCGTGACTCACCTGAGCCCTGACACCTCTAATGGGCATGGAGGAAGACTGTCTTTTTAATGCAGGACGCATGACTGCTACTAGTGCCAGGCAGCTGAGCTCTCAGAGCTGGTGAGAGAAAGCCTGTATTACCACAAGCTGTAACTGGGCAGCACCACACAGTTCTGATTTGTTTACGGTTTTATTAGTTTAAAGAAACTCATTCTGTTTATATGCCATCTGCCCTGTGCCTTGTGCTTATCTGTAACAGAATCAGTGCCGGTGCAAAGCTCTATTGAGAAGTCCTCGGCCACTGCTATTAAATTTTAGTATGCCAAAGAGCAAGGCTGGAAAGGCCTAAATCTACCTCGTGTCTGTCTCTTTAATCTATTTCCAGACACTCCATGTCTCTTTAATCTATCTCCAGACACTCCATGTCTCTTTAATCTACTTCCAGATACTCCATGCCCGTTTATCTCACTCCTGCAGGTCCCCGTTTATCTCACTCCTGCAGGTTCCTACTTTCTACTTTTGTGACTTTTTATCCATCTCTCTCTTCCCTCGTCTTTCCGTTTTTTGTGTTATCTCCTCTCTTGCAAATATCAGATGCAGAAAGATAAAAGCCAAACATGAGTGCCGGTGGCCCCCATCAGCAACCATCGGCTCAAATTAAACACTGCCTGTTTAGAATGAATAACAAATGCAAGGAATTGCACCGTCATAAACTAGCACAAACTAAGCACTCAGGGGAAAAAAACTCTGTTACTGCGCAGCCTGTCGTGCCCTCTCACTTGTGACTTTGGCAGGCTGGCATTCATTTGATAAAAACATTCAGTTTGCTGCCAAGCCAGGGAGTTGAGATGCTTGACTGACCACATTATATGCAGTGATGCAGGGATTCCCTTCTTTTGAATTAGAATAACGCCTTATGCACGGCACCTGGAAGGACTAGTTACAAATATTGAGTAATAAGACTCAACAGGCTCAAGAAAGGAATATAAGGAATATACAGTATCGAGGTAGAGGGGTGGGCCTCAAGGCAAGAGACAGTGTAAAATGTAAGTCCACCAGTGTTTGTTGTTAGAAGAGAAATTAACTAAAATGTCTTTCAAATAGAAGGGTTTCAATGAGGTAATGGTGTGTAGCATAGAGTAAAAGAGCTACAAACTCTGGTTGCACTCTCTGAGAAGGATTGAGCCATAAGTTATTCTTTTTAAAGGTTTGGGTTCTAGAAGCCGAGGTTCAGCATTGTGTGATGGTCTAGACCCAATACTTTGTATATGCATGTATGGGTTGGTTTGCATGGTGCCACCGTTCCTCTTACTAAGTGCTCAAGAGCACTTCCAGGCGTTGTACACATGTCCCGCAACATGATAGCAGGATTTATTATTTAAAGACTGTATCAATGAGTAAGGGAAATACAGCAGTGTGTCTTATTAGAGGCAGTCAACATATTGGGTAAAACATATGGAAATCTGCAGATATATTTTAACATTTCTGTGGAAAAAATTCATAAAATCTGTAGAAACGAAATTAGACCAACATTTGTTGGAGCAATGTCAAAACAACGAGAAAACAACAGCAAACTGCAGTGACTGTACTTATTGACAACATTCCTGAATGTTAATAACCCGAGCTAATTATAATATTCAGGCCCCTCAAACATCTCTTTTCTACTACTAGTTTGTGAGCCCTGATGTCAAGCTTTCCATCTCCCTCATACATCTCTCCCTTACCACTGTGACACACATATGCCAGTTGCCTTTCTGTTCCCTGATGCGAGGATGCCACCACACACCCAGGGCCAGACTAGTCATTCTGCCACTCTGGCATATTCCTCGTAGGCAGCAGGCTAGGGGGCTAGATAAGCAGCCAGCACCCAACTGTGCCCCATGGCTGCATTCTAGTTGCAGCCACTTTCAGTTTTGGGCTATTTTGGACATTTGTTCCTGGGTATATATTGGTTTCCAGTCCAGCCCTGCATACACATTTATATCAGGCCCGCCCCAGCATGTTTGTATACCCAGAAATGCGCACATGCTTGGTGCATTCATTTATTGCGTGTCTGAGTGACTGGATGTGGGTGGCTTCCCTGCACAGGCTTGCTACGCATGTGTCCACTGCTCAGCCCAGCCGCTTTGCAGCAGAGCCGCAGTCTGCCTCATTGGCCTCAGTCAATCCTCCTCCTTTTCTGATGATTCTACGTGCTTGTCTGCCTGGAAATTCAAGCAGAGATTAAACAAAGGGCTTCATTAGGATGGTGGTCAGTCAGACCGCCGACTGCCATTGTATCGGGCAGTCCCACCTGCCCTATTATAATATGACAGTCATGAGGGCGGTGGGAAAAGCACTTTTTTCTAGTGCGCTTGTGCTGCGGCCCAGCACAAAATGCACTAGAAAAAAGTACTTTGTGCACATCCATGCACCGTGTGAAAAGCACCGAGTGGTGCCTGGCACATGGTGCATGGATGTGTGGGGCGGCACTACATGTACACCGTAGGCCACTTAGGAGTGGCTCACGGGGGTCTGGGGCCCTGCTTCAGGGCCCCAAAATCCGTTTCCATCTGCCCTTTCATGGCAGTCAGAAAGAGACATCCTAATTCCTACGGCAGTGCCTGTACAGGCTCAGCCTCCATTGTAGAGAGGATTCAGACCACTGCCCCGACGGGCTCCTTCATCCGGTTGGAGATGGCGGTCTTCCTCCCGGACTCTGCGGTCAGACCATCTGCATTGTAATGCGACGGTTGGGCTGATGGGCTGGATGCCGGTGGGACCGCCACTGATGGCCTGTCGGTGGAGGTCCCACCGGCATTGTAATGAGGCTCAAAGTCTGTGGGTAATTTCCAAAATCTGCAAACTTGTGTAACATTTCGGAAATGGATAACTATGGAGGATTAGAGAGCACTCCTCCCAAAGTTCTATGATTGTTACAATAAAGACACCATGGTATTGGGTTATAAGCACTAGACCTGCCTGTTGCTCAAAGGCTCCTGTTTTAGATTACTCATGTAATCTTACTCATACATTCGTATGTGCTTGTACACTATCATAAAGAATATGCATTTATTCTTCAGACTTCAAAGATCTCACTAGTCTTTTCCCCTTTCATTACGTATATCTGTTCTAAAAAAATCAGTCGGTTCAGGACAAGTTCCAAAAAGATGAAAAACAACAATTTATTTATAGCTTTTAAAATGGAAGGTCTATTCTATCATAGGTTCAAAGTTTGATATATTTTGTGTTAGTGCCTGTAAAACCCTTAGGAAAGGGGAATGTTATCTCCTGTAACAACCCATGTCGATATGTAGTGATATGACTTTGAATTCAAGTTTTGGCAAGGAGTGATGAGATCTTGGACTTAAACTTTGATTCTGTGTTTAAAATCTCATTTGGTGTTTTTAATCCTTTTGGAACTGGAGCCTGAAAAAGTTAATTTTTGAGCTCCTATATTTACAGTAGAAGGGGAAAAGACGAGTGAGAAACTTAGAGGGCCATTATGAAGTCGGGCGGATTGCCACCCCCCGACTGGCGGTGGCGATCCGCCCGATATCTTTCCCCGCCTGCCGCCATTTACCCCACGCCCTATTACAACGGTGCAGGCACAGCGGTGGAAGGAAAAACTGTCCGCCGCTTTTCCGCAGGCAGGCAATCGTTATGATTGCCTGCCGTGCGGTCCTGGGCCGTAATATGGTGGCGGTGCCTAGAAGGCACCGCTCACCATATTATGATGTGTGCGAATTTTGGCCTTATAAACCATACTAACCCCAGCGGCTAACCGGAGGAGGGAACTAGAGGCACAGGGCGCCAGGAGCGAGCCAGCCTCCAACATACAATGTTTAACACAAGTGGGGCTGCTTCCAGAAAAGTGACCAACAGTGCTCAAAATTAAATTGTGAGTGTTGACATCTCACAAAAAGTGAAGGACTGGCTTCACACACCACCAGGTGTCACGCTTCATCATCGGCAGTCTTCGCCCTCTAAAAACTTGGTTTGATAGAGGGCGGGCATACACCTGGTGACAGGGATGCACTTCTAAACAAAGTGGGGGCCCGTGAGTAGTGAGTGTGATTAAAAAACCATTACATTTGTCGAATTAATTTTAATAAGGTTGGCAACTGTATGGTATTAAAAAAGTGAACGGTGCCGTGGGGAAATTATTGTCCCCTCACCGTGGTGAATAGGGTCAACATGTTTCTGCCTGGTGTCCCAAAAGGGTACTCAGCATTCTTCAGGACCTGTTCTAAAGCAGGCTCCGTCGTTACCAACCTTGTGATAAGAGAACACCACTCGATGGGGTGACCTTTGTCACTCCACACGTCAAAAGGGCTCCAAGTCAGCCTGTGGGAAAAAAAGAGAGAAAAGCACAGAAGGGCCATGAGAGATTTCCTTGGTCACTTGCAATAAACTCATTCGAAACCACAGTAATTGACGTGCGTGGCTATATGTGCGTGATAAGTGTCAGTCATCTGTGCACACACAGTTAAAAATGAGAGAAGTCCTCTCTCATACCTTACCCAAGAGCCTTTACCTACGTGCTCCATGGAAGGAGAAATGGAGGGAAGGCCCCTTTAGTCACACTCCCGCTGAGTTTGCGTACCATCCAGGATTTGGGTACGTTAAAAAAACCTGAAAACTTTTCTTTTAGTTTGATGATGAGCATACTACTTTTATAGATTCGCACCAGGACACTCTTGAGTATCTGTGCGCGTAATAAATGCATATAACATAACATAACTCTGAGGGATAAAGACAAAACAAACAGAAGTTGTCATGATGATAAACACATAGAAATGCAAGGTCTATTTTTGTTTGTTTGTGCATCTACATTCTGACCACACATCCCATTCACTCTCTTACTGCATCAAGGTGCGCCTTCTGCTGTGGCACCTAGCTGTGTCCATCTCTCCTCCTCGTCGATAACTGAGCTGGGAGTTGGTGGGGTTTATATAGTGTTCCAAACTGAATAAGTGGCAAGAAAGCTGCCGTAATTGCTTTAAATTGCCTCCATACTTGTGGGATCTGGTGTCTCTATGTGCGCCAATATGTAGGCATGCCTGATCGCCTGGCTTGCATGTAATAGGAAGAAAATGTTGCCTTTAGAGCCCGTCTGCATTCGGAGTCCGGTGGAGAGGCTGCCTGCAGAGCAGGCAAATACCTGATTCGAGGCGCAGATTTTGGCCTTTCCATGGCGGCGATGCCGCCATGGAAAGGCATGCAGTCTTTGGCTTTGGGGGCCCGTTGCGGGCCCCTTGGGTGTTGAGGCGGGTACACTTGGGGGGGACCTTTGGTACCCCCCTGCATTGGCATGCACAAGGTGGCAGGCACGTTGTGCATGCCAATGCACAACATGCATATGTTGCATTGCGGTGGGTGCTGCTTACAGCACCGCCCGCCGCAATGTGAAATATGCGGGATTCGACCGCCAGGGTGGTAGTCGCATCCTGATGGGCCTAGCAGGACCGCCGCATCTCTGGCGGTCGGCCCGTTTACAATTACGGTGATGGGCGGACAAAGTCCACCCACCATCATAATGGGGCCCTAAGTGTTTGAAGAATATTTTAGCTAGTACCCATTATCGCTACCCTTACCAATGAAAAAGTAGCAAACTTGATACATTTACTGCAGCACCTTTAGTGAAGTGCAGAAAATGGGATTTTATGGTAAAAACAAAATGCATTTATTGTACATTTGATAAATCACAACCAATCCATTTAGTATAAGGACACAGGTGAATTCTGTATACAATGTCTTATATTATTCTCTCAATAACACATAAGCATCTGAAATTTCATGCAGTATTCCTTTGCCTTACAAGTGAAGATTCCATATATGTTTTTCAATAATCTTCATTCAATGTTCCACAGCTTTCTTAAATATTGTGCCATCAAGTGTTTTGTCTCCTGGCATGGTGCCCTACAAACTTGCTCAGCATTAAAAGCAATATAGTACGAATTTAAATACATTACACTTATCTTGTCAGAGATTGGTGCTAAAAAGGTCTGCTGAGTACCCTTCTAGACTTCCTAAGAAGAAGGCGATTCCTCCTAGTAGCCACGGTGCCACCCTGCACAGAATATTCTATGTGAAAGGTGATAAGTGTCTCTTTCAGAGGGTCATAGGTAAGAGTTTAAACCCACAAAGAGGAAAAGACCTCCTTTGGAAATCTTGTAATTTCGGATTGATGATGATAATAGTACTAGAGAAATCAGTGAGGCATCAAACTCACCCTGACATCAAATTGAAGAAAAGAGCCACATTATGCCAACAGAAGGAAAACAATCTAAGCTGCTAGAAGGGAAAATCAGGAAGAATGATAGCAAAAGGTGGAGATAGTAATGAAAAAGCAAGGAGTAAATGCAATGTGATGCAACATCCTCTCATAAAAAAGATCTGCTTTAAGTAGGAACTGACATCACAGAAAAAGACTCTACAGCACATTGGATTGGGACACTCCCACATCCTGCAATGAACAGAACGCCATATTGGAAAGGGCTAATATTAAGGTTTCTTTTCACCCTTTTCCAGGACCTACCTCATTGTGTTTGCTCAGCTATAATGGTGAAGCTCAAATTTGACATCCTGCATCTCGTGCAGAATTCAGATGACTTGCTGCCGTCCTCGGTACTGTGCGCTGCACACAGCCCCACTGGGTCATCGTGAGTGTGGAAGCGCTGGAAAGACCCAGGCCGTCAGAACTCTCATCAGCAGCCTAAGCACAGCTTCTGACGACACGCTGATGAGAGCGCATAAAACACTCCTTCTTCTGAATCTAGGCGCCCCTTGTAAAAATCTTAGTAGTGTCTGCCACACAGATTCCAATAGAAATATAACAGTCCTTCAGTACTAACATTGAAAAGTCATGTGTTTATGCAGGAATCAAAATTTAGCTGATATAAATAAAAAAGTCAAATCTTAGTGTAATATTATGACAATGAACGAACTATCGATAGGTGCCAAGCATACAGAGACATAACTTGCCTGGTAGGAATGGTATCACTTCCTAGTTGGAGTACGAGAACGTGCAGATTCCAATGGAATCCAAAACTGCCACCACCTTGTTTATGTTTTTGTGTTGTATCATGCTGTGTGTCAAATACGTAAAGGGTAACATGTTGTATAGTGTCATCAATTAGGAAGTATCAATTTTAAAAGGTGCACAAAGTCTATGTGTCAAAAGCACACAGGACTATGTATTCGACACAGCTGCCATCTTAAAAGTTTCAATTATCAACATGAACATGATGGAGTAGAAATTTAGTATTTTCAGTTTTCTCATTTGTAGGGGTGCATCATAATCACGTGTAGAGCGCACCTGCATATAATCGTGTTTTGTGCAAATGTAAGTGTTAGAACTGTGAACCGTGTGAACGTATCTACCTGACATATTTGAGTTCACGGACAAAACAATATGAAGAGTTAACGTAGGAATTAATTATAACTAGCAGAAGACGCTAACATCGAGAAATTGCGTTGTGAAGTTTTATACTACTCATGTACTAGACGTGTTTAATAATAATAATACTTACTATAATATGATAAATGTGTTAGTTGAAATGGAATGTAGTTATGCAACTAGTAATGTTTAATTGATATGTTATTATGTTAGCCAAAGCTGTTGGCTTGAAATGTAAACCCCCGGCAAACTCTTGCTTTAGGATTAATGTTTTGAATTTCATGTGCACTGTGGCCGCGGTTCTTTCTCACGCTGTGCATTAGGAGTGGAGAAGCATTCTTTTAGGCAAAATAATGTCTCTGTTTTTAGCAGCTAGACAAGGAGAGAGGAAGCTATCATCACATGACTTGGACAGATGAGGGAAAGAAGTTGGTTTCACATGGGAGACGGCACAGTAGCCAATGACGAAAAGTTGCAAAGGATGTACATAGAGAACACCGTAGAAAAGTACACTCTTGGCTTTACTCGTGGAGTACATGCGAGAGGTGCATGATGGGCATTTTATCTGCAGATTGCTGGTTGTTGGAATTAGGGAAAGTGCCCACATCTTCCTTGGCTGTGGAGAGGGAGCATCTTAGAATGAGCTCTTCCTCTTGTGATAGTGGCTTTATGCTACGGGACCCATGTCAATGGGGGAGAGGCTTTTTAGGAAGACTCCACGACTGACACCTTTTCTCCTGATTAGAAATGCTTATTCATTATTGCAGCGATGTCACCTTAGTGAAAGTATAGGGATAGATTTAAATGCTCTTCACTCACCAACTCTCGATGCAGGGAAATTTGGACTCTTACTTTTTTATAGTTTGCCTCCTCCTTCTCAAAATAATAGTTGCAACATCTAAATTGGGTGTGTAGATTCAGCTTTATGCTATTTTCTTTGTATTTCTATACCCTTGTGTTTAGGTGTGTATATGTTCAGTTATTTTTGGCTTTGTAATAAACTTAACTAATTTTCTTAAGTAGTCCTTTGGCTAATATGTATCAGGAGCAGTGTTTCTAAATTGACTGTGCTATTAATGATTTTCTCCCCTTCACACTTTCATGCTACTAAAAAGATTAATCGAAGTGTGTCTCTAGAAAAGGTCCAGAACAACTGAAGTGGCACCTTTCAGATATGAAGCCTACCATGGTTCCGATATTACAAATATTGAAAGTTCCAAATGTGTATCAAGTTCATACTGTGCTCTGAATACACATGGTTACAATAAAAGATTTCCACATGCACATTGGTCATACATTTCAATATAACAGGACTTCCAAACCATATATTGGTTCAGTTCACCATATTAGATGCATAGATATGAGAAAATATACCTAATTATACCCAGATATTCAACAAGATCTTAAATAAAATAATATGGAATATGATTTTATGATATAAAATGCCAGGTATTGTCCAAGATTTGTTTTTTCATCTACCTACACAACACTGTTCTAAACATGATTTTTATGTCAAATAGAAAGTTATCATTCACCGTGTATTGCACGGCTCTCATATCATGGTTCTCATATCAATAGTGTAATAGCTGTAATGCCCAAAGTGTCTGCATGTTACAAGTAAAGGGCAACTTCCCCGGGGACTCATTTACAAACAATTGTGTTCACTACTTATTGTATGTTTAAACAGATTAAAATACTGGTTCTTGAAGTTAAAACCTCCACATTACATTCAAAATATTAATAAGAGCATACTCATTCACATCTAACATCATAGTGACAGCCTATTATGTAATCAACAAGAAAAAACTGATATCATTCACAATCTTCGCTGTGATCTTCTTTTATTGCTTTTAGGCATATGATCCAATACGCTTCTGACATGCATAGTTTGAGCTTTCTGTCACAACCTCTTAAATGCCCTTATTGAGCTGTGATACATCAAATTTTACATTCAAGTCCATATCTTGATTGTTATATTCTTTTGTCCTTATTGTGTCCTGCTTCTACACAAGAGACGCATTTAGTCATGTAATGACCATTTAGTGCTACCAATGTAAATCTCCTCTACATTACATTTCAATACATACACTTCATAAAAGGCAGCAGAAGATATGCATTCTCCTATGTAATATATTTTCCTGGTTCTACAGTGAAATCTCATGCAGTTGTGTAGGGAATACCTGAATTATACAGAAAGCTCCCTGTTTTCCGTTCTTAGAGATTTTTACAGATAAATACAGACAGAAAACACCGTGTTTAATATCTCTATTTTTTTTTTAAAGTGGATAAATACAGAAAACTGTGCTCCTTTTAAGGGACTTTCCATGCTGTCTTGGATGATTTATAGGCCAGCAGCTGAGCATATGGACAGCATGGGAAATTAAAAAACAGGATGAAATGTATTTAAATAACAACATATGTCAACATACATGTATCGTATAATGCTAGTATTTACCAGTGGATATATTGGTCGGTAATATTTGACAGCTTAAATAGATAGAACGCGACAGACATCAAAGTACGAGTGTGCATCTATCAGTTAAATGAATTTGCAAATGTACAGTTTTTCAACTTCATTCATATACAAAACAAATATGGATAAATATAGATAAAATGGCCAACAAATAAATATGGATAAATACAGACGAAAATTATACAAAAATAAATACCATAAAACTGGGACCTAATTATACATAATGGGCACTTTTCCAGCCCACATTTAAGCCTGTCTTCCATACGATAAATCATACTCAGTAGTTTTTTCAAGGTAGCCCCTTTGTCAAAAGTAACACTTGGATATGTTGTAACATATTGTGCCACTCAAGTCTTCCATTGGATAACACATTCTCAGAATATTTCTAAAGGCCGTACCTTTGCTAAAAGTAATTCTTGAATGTTTTGTAGCAATTTCGTCACTTGAGAATCATGGATCAAAGTGTGCCATTATCTTTTGATTATTAGGCTTAGCATAGCCATGTCATTGGGTGTTGAGACAGAATATCGAGTTGGAAATGTTGACTTACACAAATATCGTGTTGGAAATATCGTGATTCAGCAATATCGACAGCAAGAATATCGTGCTCAAGAATATCAACTTTAAGGTAAGAAATATCATTTTTAAAATAATAGAAGGCATGAATATTATTTGCAAAAATATAGTTGTTTAAAATATCGATTTTTTAATTAGTGTTATTTATTTTCGTTTATATTTTAAATGTATGTTTTTTGTATAATTATTGTTTATGTTTTTTAATATATGTGTTAAACTCTTAGTAGTTTTTAATTTTATTTTGGTGAAATTTTGCATTTTATAGTTCTGTAGTGTTTTGTGAGTTTATAGGGGAATAGGGTGGGAAGTAATTTAATTGTAATAAATTAAAAATTATTTTAATTTAGATTTTATTGTGTTAATTGTGGGAAGTAATTTATTTGTAATTAATTATTAATTGGTTGATAATTAATATTAATTAATTGATAATTAATTAGGTAATTGTGTAAAAAATTAGGTGTGGGTTGTGGGGTTTATAAGGTAAAGGATGGGAAGTAATTTATTTTTGATTAATTATTAATTCGTTGTTAATTTATATTAATTAATTGATTGAAAATTAATTATGGAAATTGTGTAATTAATTTAGGTGTGGGTTGTGGGGTTTATAGGGGTAAAGGGTGGGAAGTCATTTATGTTTAATTAATTAATATTTAGCTGTAAATTGATATTAACTCATTAATTGATAATTAATTATGGTAGTTGTATGATTTGCTTTAGGTGTGGGTTGTGGGGTTTATGGGTGGAAAGTAATATATTTTTGATTAATTAATTAATAATTCTTTCTTAGTTAATATTAATTAATTGATTGAAAACTAATTATGGAAATTGTGGAATTAATTTTAGTTGTGGGTTATGGGGTTATATATATACCACTAACATACACACGAATAAGAAAAACATTCTATTATAAATTAAAAACATTAAACCATTTCAGATTCACACTAAATTGCACTGCAAAAAGACCGCGGGCAACTCTATTCTACACGCGGATAGTTTGCATCCCTGCCACCTAATTCAAAGCATCCCATACGGAGAATTCTTGCGAATTCAACGTATTTGTAGTTCTAATTCTGACTTACAAGAGTGGCAGCAGGAGGCCTTTGAACCTTTCCTCAATCAAGGTTATAAAAAGTCCCAGCTAAACAGAGCCCTTTGTCAAGCTGATGCACACTCCAGGAAATACTAGTACCTAAAAATGAACAAATGGTGGCTCAGGTTCCTTCCTTTGAAGGTAACGACAGTGATATACTCAATATAAGACTTATCACTACCTTCAGTAAGCACAAACGCAAAATTCACCAGATTATTTACTCGCAATGGCCCATAGTCCTCGCGGATGTTACATTAAAGCCTATGTTGTCATCTTTACCTGCCATTACTTTTAGGAGGCCTCCCTCTATGAGGGATGCATTAGTAAAAACGAGCCCTGAAATAACAATAAAATCCACATGGTTAACTAAATCTCGTTTTTACAAATGTAACTCGTGTTTGTAAGTTTGGCACCAATTTGTCGCAGTACTTAACAGCGTTCAGCAATACACAGATTTTCATAAAGGACCACTTGACGTGCCGCACTGAGTTCGCCATATATGTATTGCAATGTTCTGTGGGCTGAAATAGATAAGGAGCACTAAGCTCCCTGTACACAAACGAATATTGCAACACATAAGGGCAATCGTAAATTCGGACCCGAATTACCCGGTTGCCAGACATTTTAAATTGGTGCATCATGACAATCTTGAAGATTTCCAATATTCTGTGTTGGAGGCAGTACCTGTACCCGGACGGGGGTGGGGGAATAGTGAGAAGAGCCTCCATCAACTTGAAACACATTTTTTTCTGACTCTCGACACTAAGATGCCAAATGGCTTAAATACTAGCGAGGACCTGCATAATTTCCTCTAGGTCATTTGATTACTTTAACATCTTGATTAGTGAAGAGAGTAGTTATATCTGAATATACGGTAAATCTGAAATGTTGTTTTTGACATCTTAGCTTGTTGAAAAGTCTCTCTGATCTCTTGTAGATAGGTTCCCATTAATGTAGTGAATGAGTTAATTTATACATTATATCCATCAATTTCACTAAGGATTGTTGGACTTGGCCCTTTTTTGCAGGGTCATCCCTGAACTTTTTGCCTTCCTCCTTTATTTTTTCTGACCTGTTGTTGGCTGATTTATGACTCTGGGCACTTTACCACTGCTGATCAGTGCTAAAGTGCATATGCTCTCCCTATTGTAAATTAATGTATGAGTTGTGATTCCATGATTGGTTGGTTTGGTTTACATGTCAGACCCTAGCACAGTGCACCAGGAGTGCCCAGGGCTTGTAAATTCAAATGCTGCAGGTGGGCTTGCAGCACTGGTTGTGCCACCCACAGAAGCAGCCTGTAAAAATGTGTTTAAGGTCTGCCATTGCAGAGCCTGCATGCAGTTTGGTACTGTCATGCTGACTGGGCAAGTGCACCCACTTGCCAGGCCCTAAACCTTCCCTTTTCTTCATATCAGACACCCCTATGGTAGGCCCAATGGCAGGGTGCGTTGCAAGGATAAGGTAGGACATGCCCTGGTGTGTGTGGCATGTTCTAATAATGAATTACAGCCGTTTTTCACTATTGCAAGGCTACCTGTTCTCCATAGGCCAGAATGGGCAGTTTGGTTATTACATCTTATAATATTAACTGACTCAGGGAACATGGTAGAAATTCAAATTTAGTATGCCTGAACTCAGAATGATAAAATACATCTTTTAGTGAATTTGGTTTTAACATTCTGTGGTTGAAAATACCACTTTTAGAAAGTAGGTATTTTCTTGTCTAACCATTCAAACCTGCCTCTGCTAGGCTGTGTATTCCCTGTCTGGAGTTTGAGTGACAGGGCTAGGAAATTCCAGGAGACAGGGTGAGGTGTCCCAGTGGTGAATAGAGAGATCTGCATCTAGATGGGTGGGAGGAGTTGCACCTGGGACCTGAATAGGGCAGTGCCTTCCCTCCACAATGCTAGTTCCACCTCCTGTGGTGCGTCTGATGTCTCTGCCCTGCACTCTGAAAGGAAAGAAGGAGTCAGGTAAACAAAGTGCTCCAGGACTGACCAGAACCGGTTTGAACAAGGCAAAGGGCCCTCTGCCCTCAGAGGACACAGGATTTTTGAGTATAAATATTGGGACCCTGATCCCAATAAATTAGATCACTTTGGGAAACAAGAAGAAACTCTGCTGAGGAGAGGAACCAAGAAAAAGCTGAGGAGGAACTAACTATCCCTAAAACTGGGGGATTGGCCTGCAGTGGTTGCCTACTGCCAAAGAGAGGAGAAAGGAACTTTGTGTGTACTTTTGCTCAACTTGTGAAGGATCTCCAAGGGCTTGGAAAAGAGCTTGCCTCTTGCTGAAGTCTCAGGAACAACAAACTTCACCCCCAGCTCCCCAGAGTTCTTTGGAAGTGCCTGCTGCTGTTGTTGGGCCTTCTGAGGAACTGCGTGTCGCAAGGAGCTGGAAGCGTGACTCAAGAAAGAGAAGCGTGCTGTTGTCGTCGCATCTCGCAAAGTATGTCACCGCAACAGCATCGCATCAAGCGGAAGCATCTTGCATCATCCAGGAAGTGTGTCGCAACGCCGAAGAAGTGTGTCGCCATCGCAGCCATCGTAGCTGATGCATTGCACCGCATCAAGAGAAGAGTCTCCGATCGAGGAAGAAGCGTGTCGCCATCGCAACCATCGTAGTTGTCGCATTGCACCGCATCAAGAAAAGCGCCTCGCATCCACGGAGAAGCGTGCTGCGTCGGGGCTGTTGTCGTCGCATCGCGTAAAGGGGAGTCACCGCTGCAGCATCGCATCGAGAGGAAGCGTCTCGCAACGTCGGAGAAGAGTGCCGCTGCCAAGGCCGCTGTCATCGCATCGCGTAAAGGGTGTCGCTGCTGCAGCTGACGCATCGAGTCGAGTCTTCTCGCAACATCGGAGAAGCGTATCGCATCTGGAAGATCTTCACGTCTTTACTTCTTTGCCCCAAAATCTTCAACGCATCAACATTGTTGCAACACTTTCATTGTCCTGCGTGTCGCATCTAAAAGGTACATTGACTTAAAGTGTCGCATTTAGGAACTAAAGAGAACTAAGCAAAATTCTACCATCTAAAGTAACAGTATTGTGTATTTTTGTCGTTTAATGGTCTTGTGGTAAATCTATATAAAGAATACTTATTTTTGATATAACCTGTGTGGTGTCCATCTGTAGTGTTGTCACTTGGTTACTGTATGTGTTCACAAATGCTTCACACACTGCCTCTGAGATAAGCCTGTCTGCTCATGCCAAGCTACCAAGGGAGTGAGCAGGGGTTATTTTAGGAGTGTACACCCTTAACCTGAATAGAGGCGAGGGTCTCTATTTGTCACAAGTGCATACCTGTGCCAACTAGAGACCCCACAAGTCTAGCACGGTTCTTTATGATTTAGGTAGATATGAATTCAGCACTTGCACGTTATGAAGAGTGTTCTCTGGCCAACAATGTATGCTTCCATGCTGCCATTGTACTATTGTTTTGTGCGCTTAACACAGTTTATTTGCACTAAGGATAATATTTTTTTTGCACATTAGCACAGCACTTTTTTGATAAACAGACTGTATCTAGAAAGGAAATCGTTGCAAAATATGTTCTGTATTCTTGAGCTCATATATTTGTTATATTGCTGCTAAGTAAGATCCAATTAGGATGAAATTAACTGAATACAAGCTCTCTATTTTTTATTTGATGATAAAATATTGCGAAATTTTATCAGCACTTTAATCTTGCTATTGAACATTTAAAGAGGAGTTGTAATTTAAATATTTGGCGGTAACTATTGATAACTTATGATTTTAGGAATGAATAGCATATTTTGAGCAACCAATCGCAGTTATAAAAAAGTGTGAACCAAATATCTGGGTTTTATAACATTGTTGAATAATATTGATATTTATCTATTTTTGGATATAGCGATATGTAGGAGATAATGTGTTATTGGTGACAGTCTGTTTTTACTGTCTAGAAACTTGTTGGAATGTTTTTACGGTTGATAGTGCATATAGTCTATTTAATAAGTTTACTGTCATGTGGCGGGTCATGTGATCAAGATCGCTTTCATGCGATCGAAACGCGTCATGGCAGGCACTATGCCTGAGCACTATTGGAGTTCTTATCGAATGGAATAAAGCACTGCACAGCGAAAAAGGAGCCATTCGATATTTGTGTGTTCTTCAGTGTGGTGAGGTCTGTACCTGGGACGTCCCGTTGGGAAGTAGACGGGCCAGGAGTTGGTGTTTCGTAATATATATATATACATATATATATCAAAGTAACTCCGACTGCCACTCAGATGGCCGCAAGGAGCACGGACCACAGGTAAGGTGCTTATTTTTATTTTAATCACATTTGTCCATCGTACCGTTTAGCAGCATTACGCGTTTTGGCACCAGGAAGTGCCTTGATCACATGATGCGCAAGTACCAGATGTAACCTGTTTTATACACCAGCATTTTTTTCCTTTCCTATCACATTTGCATAGTTTTTTTCACCGTTTTTTCACCTCTTTTTCGCTTACTTCTATGTTGTTAGCCCTTAAAGTGACAAGTGCTCAGTGCATATCTTCGCATAGACATAGACAAAATATTTTGGCTGTTGTTACAAATGTGCAAAATATATAAAATATATAGATTAGAATATCTTTTGACATGATAGCGTTTCAGTAATATTGGTATAAATACATAAAACATTTATACATGGCAATTGGCATAATATATTAAAACAATATATTAAAAGCAATATTCATACATATATATATATATATATATATATACATATATATATGTTTACCAGATTTGCTTCTTCCTGGATACCCGGGCCCGTAGACAGTTGGTGCGTGATGCCGGCGAAGCTTCCGGCCGTAATAATCCCAAAATTTGTAAAGTAGATGACACGCACACTCAGGAGATAACGCCAAGTTACAGGTTTAATCGGTAACGCGTTTCGACAGCAACGGCTGTCTTGATCACACAATTTGCAATAAAGTTTTGAAACCATAAGTAGCCAAACAATTGACACAAAAGAAGGTTATTTACAGCATGGGTGCTAAACCACTATGACAAACATCGCGGCCATATTGGAGTTGAGAAACATATCGGTCGTGATTATAGCGTTGCAATACATAGGTTCTGAACAAATATGTACATATATACATTTATACTTTGAAAACTAAATATCATTTTAAGAGAGAATTATTTCGCTCAGTAGTGATATAAATGATCATATGCCAGCAGAGATACGTTATATTGCCTTCTTCTTGTTAGTATACATATACCTGATAGATAGATAAACACTACGATTGTAGTCACCTAATAGTGGTGTGGTAAATACATATAAAATACACCAATAGTGGTTCATGATGTAAATTTAGTATCATTACCTATGAATACATACTCATCTCATAATGGTAATGTATCGACTAGGGACAAGTACTGCGATATATATCTAGATAGTGATATGTTAAATTAATAAGTATTTAGTGCACCATAGTGGTTGCTCAGTTCAAGTTTAGTGTGACTTGTCAATTAATGTAAAAATGTGCTCTGTTGGTCAAATTTGTACATGCGCCAGAACCATTAAAGATCAACTTTTGCACAACGACCTAACATGCAATAAATCTCTAATTGAAAACACATCTAGCAAGTAATATATACATCTATATAGTAGAAAATATATAATAGCACACAAGATAATGAAACAATAATCAAACTTGCGATGGATGTGTATAACTAAGATCGCAATAAATTCTGGGCACAACAGATGCAGTTACGATAGAATCCAATTGGTCAAAGTTTGGCATAATTTCAGTCTAACAGATAGTGGATGAAAGAAATACTGTGAAAAAACATATATACTGTGAAGAAATGAAAAAATGAAAAATTCTTATCTTACTTAAGTGTAGACTCAAAATTGGAAAAAAGGGTAGGGACCCATATCGGAATAGCCATCCAAGGATACCGGGAATCCCTTCCTTTCTTCCTGTGATAAAGTTGAGAAAGAAAAATGTGATTAAAATGTATTCTTCATGTTCTATTGTGTAGTAAATATTTACACTAATAGAAACGATTAAAATCAAACTTAAACAAAGGATGATACAGAATTATGGGGGGATTAATCATAATCTTGTTAGAAGAGATGGGTACTTAATTCTTCGTCAAGATTATGGCCTGCTGGATATTTGGTTTCAAGGTTCAATATCCATCTTGATTCTTGTTTACGTAATTTGAGCACTCTGTTGCCTCCTCTAGCATGGTTGTGTACCTGTTCTATGATGAAATAGCTGAGTAAAGAGCTATTAGACAGGTGAAATTCCTGAAAGTGCCGAGCTATGGGATAATGAAAATCTTTTTTGTTTATGGCACGTAGATGTTCCTGTATTCGTTTTTTAGCCATGAATGTAGTGCTCCCCACATATCTAAGTTTGCAAGGGCATTCTAAGATATATATGCTAAACGGAGTACTACAGGTGAGAAATTGATTAATGCGTTTTGGTTTGTCCTGACCAGGTATGGTGAATTCTTGCACCATATGACTATTGTGACAAGCTCTGCAATGTCCACAAGGAAAGAACCCTTTCAGATTATGTTCCCCTCTAGATGGTGTCTGAGTTATGTCATTGTGCACAAGTATATCTCTGAAACTTCGGCTTTTACGGTAAGTTATGCTAGGTCTTTTTTTCATAGTTTGTCCTATAATAGGATCACTTGTGAGGATATCCCATTTGTCAGCTAATATTTTTTGTACCTGTCTGGAACTGTTATTAAAGGTCAAAATGACTCTAGTTTCTAGATCTGTAAGATCCTCATCAGTACAATTGTCATCTCGTGATGTCAGTGTGGATAGCCTATCAACTGAAGAGATTTTGGTCAATGCTTTGTTAAGTACCCACCTGGGATAACCTCTGTTAAGAAATCTTTCGATCATGATGTTTTTTTCTTTCGTAAATGCTGCTTCCCAGCTGCAATTTCTTCTTGCTCTCAGCAGCTCACCGTATGGAATGCTCCATTTTAAGTTGTCAGGGTGGCTGCTGAGGGCATGAAGCAGAGTATTACCAGCAGTGGTTTTTCGAAAGAGACTAGTGTGAAGGGTACCATCTTGGTCTGTTATCATTAAATCAAGAAATTCAATCTGATAACGGTTCATATTGACTGTCAGGTGGATGTTATAGTTGTTGTTATTGAGTTTCTCTACGAACTGAATAGCTGTTTCCTCACTGCCTGACCAGATTATAAAAAGGTCGTCAATATATCTGAGCCAAACTTTTACCTTGGAAAATTCCGCGGTTAAGTTGGCATCAGATCGAATGTCCTCTTCCCATTTGCCCAAGAACAAGTTGGCGAAACTTGGGGCAAAACAAGTTCCCATCGCGGTACCTCGTGTTTGTCTAAAGATGGTACCGTTGAACATAAAAATATTCCTTTCTAGACATTGTCTCATCATTTTAGTAATCATTTTTGTATGTTCGAGATATTATATCGATCTATTTTTTAGGAAATGAAAACATGCTTCTATGCCCTGTTCATGTTCAATTATAGTGTACAACGAGTTCACATCAAGAGTTATCATCAGATCAGTGTTGGTCCAAGTTGTATCACTAAGTTTACATAGAAAATCTTTGGTGTCTTTAACATGAGATGGTAGAGCAGAAACATAGTCTCTTAAAAAATGATCTACATATTTTGACACATTTTCTAAAGTACTGCCAATGGAAGAAACTATAGGTCTCCCTGGTGGATTAGTGGAGTCTTTATGTACTTTAGGCAACAAATACAAAATGGGCATTTTAGGGTAATCCCGTTTAAGAAAACAGTATTCCTCCCAGGTTAAGAGACCATCTTGTTCCTATTTTTTTAGATCTTCCCATGTGTCAAAAATACTCTGATTGTATATGTCCATGTTGATCTGTGCATAAAAATCAGAATCATTAAGTTGTCATAGCGCTTCGTAGATGTATGATTCTCTCTTCCATAGCACAATGTTTCCTCCTTTATCAGCTGGGCGGACGATTGTAGTCACCTAATAGTGGTGTGGTAAATACATATAAAATACACCAATAGTGGTTCATGATATAAATTTAGTATCATTACCTATGAATACATATTCATCTCATAATGGTAATGTATCGACTAGGGACAAGTACTGCGATATATATCTAGATATATCTAGATAGTGATATGTTAAATTAATAAGTATTTAGTGCACTTATTTAGTATCATTACCTATGAATACATATTCATCTCATAATGGTAATGTATCGACTAGGGACAAGTACTGCGATATATATCTAGATATATCTAGATAGTGATATGTTAAATTAATAAGTATTTAGTGCACTTATTAATTTAACATATCACTATCTAGATATATATCGCAGTACTTGTCCCTAGTCGATACATTACCATTATGAGATGAATATGTATTCATAGGTAATGATACTAAATTTATATCATGAACCACTATTGGTGTATTTTATATGTATTTACCACACCACTATTAGGTGACTACAATCGTAGTGTTTATCTATCTATCAGGTATATGTATACTAACAAGAAGAAGGCAATATAACGTATCTCTGCTGGCATATGATCATTTATATCACTACTGAGCGAAATAATTCTCTCTTAAAATGACATTTAGTTTTCAAAGTATAAATGTATATATGTACATATTTGTTCAGAACCTATGTATTGCAACGCTATAATCACGACCGATATGTTTCTCCACTCCAATATGGCCGCGATGTTTGTCATAGTGGTTTAGCACCCATGCTGTAAATAACCTTCTTTTGTGTCAATTGTTTGGCTACTTATGGTTTCAAAACTTTATTGCAAATTGTGTGATCAAGACAGCCGTTGCTGTCGAAACGCGTTACCTATTAAACCTGTAACTTGGCGTTATCTCCTGAGTGTGCGTGTCATCTGCTTTACAAATTTTGGGATTATTACGGCCGGAAGCTTCGCCGGCATCACGCACCAACTGTCTACGGGCCCGGGTATCCAGGAAGAAGCAAATCTGGTAAACATTGAAAACGAGGAACCATCGGCCGGCCGCTACCTATTTACAGGAAATCAACTTCGGATTGTTGGGAACTGCCGTTGGACCTAAGTGCGTCCCAGAGGTAGGTGTTCTCCCGTTTGACGTGTGCGAGGCGGGAGGCTGGGTGTTTGTTTTTTACGAGACACATCACAGTCTCCCTTCTTGCGAGCGCGGTGAGAATACTGTGGGCTTTGGTTGGCACTAGGCTCTGACGGCATTATACGTGACTCCTGATACATTGTTCTTTGAGAGACCCAACTTACAATCCTTCGTTTTGAATAAATAGCGGCAACAGTAACCTCCAATTGTAATAGGAGGGAGAGAATTGCCAACAAGACAACATCAGTGGATGTAGTTATCAACATCGTACAGAACTTTATCGACTCGATTTTCTACTTATCTAAATGGATGAAGAAACGGAGAGGAGGGCAGCGGCCCAAACATTACTCGCAAGAGCACCTGGGAAAAGCATAAGTCCTATAATACAATTACAACAACAAGATTCCTCACTTAATGCTAAGCTGAGACGACTGGAGAAATTGAAAAAATCAGACACTGCCAAATGGTGGGAAGCAGTATCTTTACAAGACTATGTAGATAAAAACATGATTCCACGTGGTTTGCGTATATATATTATGCCGTCCTATGAATCACCGAACCCGCATATGTTAGATGATTGGGCAGAAAACTCTGCGAATAGTTCAAGAAATATGCTCAACATCCTCATTAAATATGCTTGGGAAGATAGAGCAATTCTATTAACAGAATTAACGACATTGGAAGACGAACTTAAAAATTATAAAGAACAAGAAATCATCAAGAAATTTAAAGACGATTTAAAACCAAAATTGAAACAACATGAAGACGACATAAAAAATCGCAAACAGCGCAAACTCCATAGAGACTGCGTCGATTATGAAACAGGACGCATTTTGACATATAGTCATAAGTATGACTATTTGTATGAAGAACAACCTAAACAACATGAAGAAGATACCACAGCCCAGACAAGAACAGAATCTATCATCACAGAAACAAGCGAATCCGACAGTGATGTATCTACTAACACTGCAAGTTCAATTCCGGAAAGACAAGCAGCTCTGAAAACGGCAACTTTTTTAGACGAGTTCCGTGTCCTCAGGAGAGGTCGTCAAACATCGAGAGAGACACCAACACCGCCGGTTCAGGGACGGGGACGAGCACAGAGAGGCAGAGGCAGAGGAAGAGGAAGAGGCAGGGGAGGAGCAAACAGAGGAGGAAACGAAAGAAACAACAGGAACAGAATCGACAACATCAAGGAGTCCATGGGAAACAAATTGGCAGACTCCAGAAAACAACTATGATGGATCCAGATATGGTAAATAAGACTATCATTAATCTTACAGAACGCCCACTCTCCTTCTTTGAAAAGAAAACGCTATGCCTAGGCTTAACCTTTTGCCCAACCCAGATTTTCAATTATTCAGAAACCCGTGTAGATCTGTATAAATTTGTAAGAAAAATCAAATTGAAAAAATGGCATAGACTAAAAGGATCTGACACTAGAAATGACACTACTATTGATTCATCAGGCAATACACACGATGAATTGATAATAGCTGATGCTACAACTCTTCAAACTATGCACAACCTAGCAAATAATGATCTGTCCCTGACAACCACTCAAGATATTGGTTATGACTTTGATGTAACCACCGATCAAGCAGCACATACTAAATTTAAGCCTAAATCCATTTTCTATCCGAACTTACCCCATGACAACATAGACAGTTTTCATGATGTAGTAACCAAGTCATTGCAAAAACTAAAACATCAAAAGTTTATTCCATCGAAATTTAATCTATCGAAAAAGGAAAAAGAAGTAATCAAGTCTTTAGCCGATGATACTGACATTGTTATCCGCCCAGCTGATAAAGGAGGAAACATTGTGCTATGGAAGAGAGAATCATACATCTACGAAGCGCTACGACAACTTAATGATTCTGATTTTTATGCAAAGATCAACATGGACATATGCAATCAGAGTATTTTTGACACATGGGAAGATCTAAAAAAATGGGAACAAGATGGTTTCTTAACCTGGGAGGAATACTGTTTTCTTAAACGGGATTACCCTAAAATGCCCATTTTGTATTTGTTGCCTAAAGTACATAAAGACTCCACTAATCCACCAGGGAGACCTATAGTTTCTTCCATTGGCAGTACTTTAGAAAATGTGTCAAAATATGTAGATAATTTTTTAAGAGACTATGTTTCTGCTCTACCGTCTCATGTTAAAGACACCAAAGATTTTCTATGTAAACTTAGTGATACAACTTGGACCAACACTGATCTGATGATAACTCTTGATGTGAACTCGTTGTACACTATAATTGAACATGAACAGGGCATAGAAGCATGTTTTCATTTCCTAAAAAACAGATCGATAAAATATCTCGAACCTACAAAAATGATTACTAAAATGATGAGACAATGTCTAGAAAGGAATATTTTTATGTTCAACGGTACCATCTTTAGACAAACACGAGGTACCGCGATGGGAACTTGTTTTGCCCCAAGTTTCGCCAACTTGTTCTTGGGCAAATGGGAAGAGGACATTCGATCTGATGCCAACTTAACCCCGGAATTTTCCAAGGTAAAAGTTTGGCTCAGATATATTGACGACCTTTTTATAATCTGGTCAGGCAGTGAGGAAACAGCTATTCAGTTCGTAGAAAAACTCAATAACAACAACTATAACATCCACCTGACAGTCAATATGAACCGTTATCAGATTGAATTTCTTGGTTTAATGATAACAGCTCAAGATGGTACCCTTCACACTAGTCTCTTTCGAAAAACCACTGCTGGTAATACTCTGCTTCATGCCCTCAGCAGCCACCCTGACAACTTAAAATGGAGCATTCCATACGGTGAGCTGCTGAGAGCAAGAAGAAATTGCGGCACGGATGCAGCATTTACGAAAGAAAAAAACATCATGATCGAAAGATTTCTCAACAGAGGTTATCCCAGGTGGGTACTTAACAAAGCATTGACCAAAATCTCTTCAGTTGATAGGCTATCCACACTGACATCACGAGATGACAATTGTACTGATGAGGATCTTACAGATCTAGAAACTAGTCATTTTGACCTTTAATAACAGTTCCAGACAGGTACAAAAAATATTAGCTGACAAATGGGATATCCTCACAAGTGATCCTATTATAGGACAAACTATGAAAGAAAAAAAGACCTAGCATAACTTACCGTAAAAGCCGAAGTTTCAGAGATATACTTGTGCACAATGACATAACTCAGACACCATCTAGAGGGGAACATAATCTGAAAGGGTTCTTTCCTTGTGGACATTGCAGAGCTTGTCACAATAGTCATATGGTACAAGAATTCACCATACCTGGTCAGGACAAACCAAAACGCATTAATCAATTTCTCACCTGTAGTACTCCGTTTAGCATATATGTCTTAGAATGCCCGTGCAAACTTAAATATGTGGGGAGCACTACATTCATGGCTAAAAAACGAATACAGGAACATCTACGTGCCATAAACAAAAAAGATTTTCATTATCCCATAGCTCGGCACTTTCAGGAATTTCACCTGTCTAATAGCTCTTTACTCAGCTATTTCATCATAGAACAGGAACACAACCATGCTAGAGGAGGCAACAGAGTGCTCAAATTACATAAACAAGAATCAAGATGGATATTGAACCTTGAAACCAAATATCCAGCAGGCCATAATCTTGACGAAGAATTAAGTACCCATCTGTATGATGACTAACATCTCTTCTAACAAGTTTATGATTAATCCCCCCGTAATTCTGTATCATCCTTTGTTTTAGTTTGATTTTAATCGTTTCTATTAGTGTAAATATTTACTACACAATAGAACATGAAGAATAAATTTTAATCACATTTTCTTTCTCAACTTTATCACAGGAAGAAAGGAAGGGATTCCCGGTATCCTGGGATGGCTATTCCGATATGGGTCCCTACCCTTTTTTTTCCAATTTTGGGTCTACACTTAAGTAAGATAAGAATTTTTCATTTTTTCATTTCTTCACAGTATATATTTTTTTCACAGTATTTCTTTCATCCACTATCTTTTAGACTGAAATTATGCCAAACTTTGACCAATTGGATTCTATCGTAACTGCATCGGTTGTGCCCAGAATTTATTGCGATCTTAGTTATACACATCCATCGCAAGTTTGATTATTGTTTCATTATCTTGTGTGCTATTATATATTTTCTACTATACAGATGTATATATTACTTGCTAGATGTGTTTTCAATTAGAGATTTATTGCATGTTAGGTCGTTGTGCAAAAGTTGATCTTTAATGGTTCTGGCGCATGTACAAATTTGACCAACAGAGCACATTTTTACATTAATTGACAAGTCACAGTAAACTTGAACTGAGCAACCACTATGGTGCACTAAATACTTATTAATTTAACATATCACTATCTAGATATATATCGCAGTACTTGTCCCTAGTCGATACATTACCATTATGAGATGAATATGTATTCATAGGTAATGATACTAAATTTATATCATGAACCACTATTGGTGTATTTTATATGTATTTACCACACCACTATTAGGTGACTACAATCGTAGTGTTTATCTATCTATCAGGTATATGTATACTAACAAGAAGAAGGCAATATAACGTATCTCTGCTGGCATATGATCATTTATATCACTACTGAGCGAAATAATTCTCTCTTAAAATGACATTTAGTTTACAAAGTATAAATGTATATATGTACATATTTGTTCAGAACCTATGTATTGCAACGCTATAATCACGACCGATATGTTTCTCCACTCCAATATGGCCACGATGTTTGTCATAGTGGTTTAGCACCCATGCTGTAAATAACCTTCTTTTGTGTCAATTGTTTGGCTACTTATGGTTTCAAAACTTTATTGCAAATTGTGTGATCAAGACAGCCGTTGCTGTCGAAACGCGTTACCTATTAAACCTGTAACTTGGCGTTATCTCCTGAGTGTGCGTGTCATCTGCTTTACAAATTTTGGGATTATTACGGCCGGAAGCTTCGCCGGCATCACGCACCAACTGTCTACGGGCCCGGGTATCCAGGAAGAAGCAAATCTGGTAAACATTGAAAACGAGGAACCATCGGCCGGCCGCTACCTATTTACAGGAAATCAAATTCGGATTGTTGGGAACTGCGTTTGGACCTAAGTGCGTCCCAGAGGTAGGTGTTCTCCCGTTTGACGTGTGCGAGGCGGGAGGCTGGGTGTTTGTTTTTTACGAGACACATCACAGTCTCCCTTCTTGCGAGCGTGGTGAGAATACCGTGGGCTTTGGTTGGCACTAGGCTCTGACGGCATTATATGTGACTCCCGATACATTGTTCTTTGAGAGACCCAACTTACAATCCTTCGTTTTGAATAAATAGCGGCAACAGTAACCTCCAATTGTAATAGGAGGGAGAGAATTGCCAACAAGACAACATCAGTGGATGTAGTTATCAACATCGTACAGAACTTTATCGACACGATTTTCTACTTATCTAAATGGATGAAGAAACGGAGAGGAGGGCAGCGGCCCAAACATTACTCGCAAGAGCACCTGGGAAAAGCATAAGTCCTATAATACAATTACAACAACAAGATTCCTCACTTAATGCTAAGCTGAGACGACTGGAGAAATTGAAAAAATCAGACACTGCCAAATGGTGGGAAGCAGTATCTTTACAAGACTATGTAGATAAAAACATGATTCCACGTGGTTTGCGTATATATATTATGCCGTCCTATGAATCACCGAACCCGCATATGTTAGATGATTGGGCAGAAAACTCTGCGAATAGTTCAAGAAATATGCTCAACATCCTCATTAAATATGCTTGGGAAGATAGAGCAATTCTATTAACAGAATTAACGACATTGGAAGACGAACTTAAAAATTATAAAGAACAAGAAATCATCAAGAAATTTAAAGACGATTTAAAACCAAAATTGAAACAACATGAAGACGACATAAAAAATCGCAAACAGCGCAAACTCCATAGAGACTGCGTCGATTATGAAACAGGACGCATTTTGACATATAGTCATAAGTATGACTATTTGTATGAAGAACAACCTAAACAACATGAAGAAGATACCACAGCCCAGACAAGAACAGAATCTATCATCACAGAAACAAGCGAATCTGACAGTGATGTATCTACTAACACTGCAAGTTCAATTCCGGAAAGACAAGCAGTTTTGAAAACGGCAACTTTTTTAGACGAGTTCCGTGTCCTCAGGAGAGGTCGTCAAACATCGAGAGAGACACCAACACCGCCGGTTCAGGGACGGGGACGAGCACAGAGAGGCAGAGGCAGAGGAAGAGGAAGAGGCAGGGGAGGAGCAAACAGAGGAGGAAACGAAAGAAACAACAGGAACAGAATCGACAACATCAAGGAGTCCATGGGAAACAAATTGGCAGACTCCAGAAAACAACTATGATGGATCCAGATATGGTAAATAAGACTATCATTAATCTTACAGAACGCCCACTCTCCTTCTTTGAAAAGAAAACGCTATGCCTAGGCTTAACCTTTTGCCCAACCCAGATTTTCAATTATTCAGAAACCCGTGTAGATCTGTATAAATTTGTAAGAAAAATCAAATTGAAAAAATGGCATAGACTAAAAGGATCTAACACTAGAAATGACACTACTATTGATTCATCAGGCAATACACACGATGAATTGATAATAGCTGATGCTACAACTCTTCAAACTATGCACGACCTAGCAAATAATGATCTGTCCCTGACAACCACTCAAGATATTGGTTATGACTTTGATGTAACCACCGATCAAGCAGCACATACTAAATTTAAGCCTAAATCCATTTTCTATCCGAACTTACCCCATGACAACATAGACAGTTTTCATGATGTAGTAACCAAGTCATTGCAAAAACTAAAACATCAAAAGTTTATTCCATCGAAATTTAATCTATCGAAAAAGGAAAAAGAAGTAATCAAGTCTTTAGCCGATGATACTGACATTGTTATCCGCCCAGCTGATAAAGGAGGAAACATTGTGCTATGGAAGAGAGAATCATACATCTACGAAGCGCTACGACAACTTAATGATTCTGATTTTTATGCAAAGATCAACATGGACATATGCAATCAGAGTATTTTTGACACATGGGAAGATCTAAAAAAATGGGAACAAGATGGTTTCTTAACCTGGGAGGAATACTGTTTTCTTAAACGGGATTACCCTAAAATGCCCATTTTGTATTTGTTGCCTAAAGTACATAAAGACTCCACTAATCCACCAGGGAGACCTATAGTTTCTTCCATTGGCAGTACTTTAGAAAATGTGTCAAAATATGTAGATAATTTTTTAAGAGACTATGTTTCTGCTCTACCGTCTCATGTTAAAGACACCAAAGATTTTCTATGTAAACTTAGTGATACAACTTGGACCAACACTGATCTGATGATAACTCTTGATGTGAACTCGTTGTACACTATAATTGAACATGAACAGGGCATAGAAGCATGTTTTCATTTCCTAAAAAACAGATCGATAAAATATCTCGAACCTACAAAAATGATTACTAAAATGATGAGACAATGTCTAGAAAGGAATATTTTTATGTTCAACGGTACCATCTTTAGACAAACACGAGGTACCGCGATGGGAACTTGTTTTGCCCCAAGTTTCGCCAACTTGTTCTTGGGCAAATGGGAAGAGGACATTCGATCTGATGCCAACTTAACCGCGGAATTTTCCAAGGTAAAAGTTTGGCTCAGATATATTGACAACCTTTTTATAATCTGGTCAGGCAGTGAGGAAACAGCTATTCAGTTCGTAGAGAAACTCAATAACAACAACTATAACATCCACCTGACAGTCAATATGAACCGTTATCAGATTGAATTTCTTGGTTTAATGATAACAGCTCAAGATGGTACCCTTCACACTAGTCTCTTTCGAAAAACCACTGCTGGTAATACTCTGCTTCATGCCCTCAGCAGCCACCCTGACAACTTAAAATGGAGCATTCCATACGGTGAGCTGCTGAGAGCAAGAAGAAATTGCGGCACGGATGCAGCATTTACGAAAGAAAAAAACATCATGATCGAAAGATTTCTCAACAGAGGTTATCCCAGGTGGGTACTTAACAAAGCATTGACCAAAATCTCTTCAGTTGATAGGCTATCCACACTGACATCACGAGATGACAATTGTACTGATGAGGATCTTACAGATCTAGAAACTAGTCATTTTGACCTTTAATAACAGTTCCAGACAGGTACAAAAAATATTAGCTGACAAATGGGATATCCTCACAAGTGATCCTATTATAGGACAAACTATGAAAGAAAAAAAGACCTAGCATAACTTACCGTAAAAGCCGAAGTTTCAGAGATATACTTGTGCACAATGACATAACTCAGACACCATCTAGAGGGGAACATAATCTGAAAGGGTTCTTTCCTTGTGGACATTGCAGAGCTTGTCACAATAGTCATATGGTACAAGAATTCACCATACCTGGTCAGGACAAACCAAAACGCATTAATCAATTTCTCACCTGTAGTACTCCGTTTAGCATATATGTCTTAGAATGCCCGTGCAAACTTAGATATGTGGGGAGCACTACATTCATGGCTAAAAAACGAATACAGGAACATCTACGTGCCATAAACAAAAAAGATTTTCATTATCCCATAGCTCGGCACTTTCAGGAATTTCACCTGTCTAATAGCTCTTTACTCAGCTATTTCATCATAGAACAGGTACACAACCATGCTAGAGGAGGCAACAGAGTGCTCAAATTACGTAAACAAGAATCAAGATGGATATTGAACCTTGAAACCAAATATCCAGCAGGCCATAATCTTGACGAAGAATTAAGTACCCATCTGTATGATGACTAACATCTCTTCTAACAAGTTTATGATTAATCCCCCCGTAATTCTGTATCATCCTTTGTTTTAGTTTGATTTTAATCGTTTCTATTAGTGTAAATATTTACTACACAATAGAACATGAAGAATACATTTTAATCACATTTTCTTTCTCAACTTTATCACAGGAAGAAAGGAAGGGATTCCCGGTATCCTGGGATGGCTATTCCGATATGGGTCCCTACCCTTTTTTCCCAATTTTGGGTCTACACTTAAGTAAGATAAGAATTTTTCATTTTTTCATTTCTTCACAGTATATATTTTTTTCACAGTATTTCTTTCATCCACTATCTTTTAGACTGAAATTATGCCAAACTTTGACCAATTGGATTCTATCGTAACTGCATCGGTTGTGCCCAGAATTTATTGCGATCTTAGTTATACACATCCATCGCAAGTTTGATTATTGTTTCATTATCTTGTGTGCTATTATATATTTTCTACTATACAGATGTATATATTACTTGCTAGATGTGTTTTCAATTAGAGATTTATTGCATGTTAGGTCGTTGTGCAAAAGTTGATCTTTAATGGTTCTGGCGCATGTACAAATTTGACCAACAGAGCACATTTTTACATTAAGTGACAAGTCACACTAAACTTGAACTGAGCAACCACTATGGTGCACTAAATACTTATTAATTTAACATATCACTATCTAGATATATATCGCAGTACTTGTCCCTAGTCGATACATTACCATTATGAGATGAATATGTATTCATAGGTAATGATACTAAATTTATATCATGAACCACTATTGGTGTATTTTATATGTATTTACCACACCACTATTAGGTGACTACAATCGTAGTGTTTATCTATCTATCAGGTATATGTATACTAACAAGAAGAAGGCAATATAACGTATCTCTGCTGGCATATGATCATTTATATCACTACTGAGCGAAATAATTCTCTCTTAAAATGACATTTAGTTTTCAAAGTATAAATGTATATATGTATATATTTGTTCAGAACCTATGTATTGCAACGCTATAATCACGACCGATATGTTTCTCCACTCCAATATGGCTGCGATGTTTGTCATAGTGGTTTAGCACCCATGCTGTAAATAACCTTCTTTTGTGTCAATTGTTTGGCTACTTATGGTTTCAAAACTTTATTGCAAATTGTGTGATCAAGACAGCCGTTGCTGTCGAAACGCGTTACCGATTAAACCTGTAACTTGGCGTTATCTCCTGAGTGTGCGTGTCATCTGCTTTACAAATTTTGGGATATATATATATATATATATATATATATATATTGCCTACTGGTACTTAGTTATAGTTAGGACCTATTATCCATAGGAAATACGCAGCATTCTATTTGGAATAACCCTAGCGCCGGTTGACGAATCTTCGCTAAATTTTCAAAAATCGTGGCCCGCTCCGGTCCGCTCCTATTCTGAAAGTCTCGGGGTGATTCGTCAAGCGGGGGCTGAGAAAAAAGGGGGGTCTCAAAACGTATTTTCCCCATGCAATTTTCCATAGGGAACTTTAGTCGCAGCTACAGCCCGAACTGCTGAACGAATTACACCAAAATTGGCAAAAAGGTAGACCTTGGTTCAGAGTCGTGCCTTTTGCTTAAGCGGTGTGAATCCGTTCAGTAGTTCCTGAGAAAATCAAAATCAAAATCACATATATATCTATGGTCTTGCTGGATCCGCGCACCCTGAGCACACCCTGAGCACACCCTCCTGATCACAAGCTGCATGGTAATTGGCTGTCAACTGTCTGTCAACACTCCAAACCAGGAAGTGTTGGCAGCCATTTTGTGCCTCGGTAGAAGCGAGGCTGAAGAAATCAGTGTAACTAGTGTGTAAAACTCATAAAGGGGACAGGGTAGAAATACCCTGACCCTCTAGACCTGCTTAGGGGGTCCCACAAGGACCCCCAGCGCCGTACATTTTTTTTTTTTTTTAAACGGCGAAATACGTGCAGGGTGGGCAGATCATGACGTAAAAAAAAAAACGAAGCGCGGACTTTAATAATTACCCCTCCTGGTGTGCACGCGCTGGGTGCGTGACTCCTAACGCGTCGATCACGTATATGACGCAAGTGCTCGAGCATCGCGTAAAGTAATACGTATGTGTCACGTATGCACCTGGAGTCGCGTACCTGTGGCATAGCAATCTCGCAGGAAAATACGCACCCATCGCACACCCTATGCGGATCCTACACAACAATCGTAAAATGGCCGCTAAGTTTCACGCAGTGATAGAGGAAGGTACGCTTTGGGTGCGCGACTACAAAAAAAAATTGGAAAACAAAACCAATAAAAACATATTATAAATATATTTTAAAAAATATAAAATAAAAAAACAATATTAGAGTTTCAATATTTTTAAAAACATTTTTTTTCAATATATATAAAAAATATGTTATGTAATTTAAAAAATAAAATAAATAATTCAAAAAATGTAGAAAAACAGTATCAAAATACTAAATATAACAATTAATATATTTAAAAATTAACATTTCAAAAACCTTTGAAATTCACTGAAAAAACCATAGGTTTCAGGGGCGTTATATTTAGGAATTAGCATTTAAAAAACCTTTGAAATTCACTGAAAAAACCATAGGTTTCAGGTATGTTATAGTTAGGAATTAGCATTTAAAAAACCTTAGAAATTCACTGAAAAAAACATAGGTTTTAGGGGTGTTATAGTTAGCTGGACATTTCACTTGTACAAAACCAGTGAAATTCCCCCGTAATAGTTAGTTCAGCTAACTATAACTCACGCGCCCGCAATGCACTGCTGATGACGTCACATATTACATCACTCATGACATGGTCAGTGACATCACTCATGACATCAGTGATGACATCTCAAACAACATCACCGATGACATCACTGATGACATCATCCTTGTGATAGAGTGGCAGACCTCCTCTCACCCTAATATAACCTTTGATACACACACTCAAAAATAAAAATTTACAGTTTTCAAAACAATGGACATACCAATTCCACTTACAACACACCTATTCAGTAATTCCAAGATCTACACACACATCCTCTCATTCACTAAGAGTCCTATACAGTCACTCATACATGTACTCACTCATCATATGTACTGATACACCTATACATCCTGTTACACACCGACACTCATCCATAGTGTTACTCACACACATAGTCACACATGCAAACAAAATATCAAACATCCATTTACTTGCATATACAGTTAGACACACACCACCACACTTACTTCTACAGAAACTTACACATACTTACTCTCTTAAGCAATCATTTATAGAAACACATACTAATTTATACAGGAACTCTTCCAATCTCTCATTCTCACATATACTCACTTATATACACCAATACTCACATATACTAGTTTAAAACATATGTAGTTACTCATAAAGGCACTATTGAGACAGTCATTCACTAACTAACACACCCATACACACACTCACCCACCCATACAGTCCTGCACACATGCTGTCTTCAACACATACAAACAGTGAGTCACTCATTCATGCATCTATGCACTACGTAATACCCCCACCAAACCATACAGACCCTCAGACACTCATACTGATACTCAAAAAACAACTAATAACCTGTATAGACACCTATGTAGCTACTCACCAACCCATGTAGCCACTTATACACAAAGTGAGAGACTGATACAGATATTTATATATTTAAACATTACTCACTAACCCATGTATTCACTAAGATACACTTAATCAGTCAGTTATACAATAATAATAATAATAATCCACATTTGTAAAGCGCGAACAATCACCCGTAAGGGTCTCTAGGCGCTGGGGGTCGTCGGGAAGATTAAACAAGCTATTGCCCAGAGTCACATGGTGCTGGGCTAATCTGCCGCCAGCGCTGGGGTTCGAACCATGATCCCCAGATTCCGGAGTCAGTCGCCCTGGCCGCGGCGCCACACCTCTTCCCCAATCAATTTTTCCCCCAAAAAATCATCCATTTAGACACTTATATAACCATTTATTCTTCCATCAACCTTGAGATATACATATATAAAACATATTTAAATTTCAGAAAAACACACATTCAGTGGATGATGTCATCAGTGATGTCATGAGTGATGTCATTTGAGATGTCATCAGTGATGTCATGAGTGATGTTACTGACCATGTCATGAGTGATGTAATATGTGACGTCATCAGCAGTGCATTGCGGACGCGCGAGTTATAGTTAGCTAAACTAACTATAACGGGGGAATTTCACTGTTTTTGTACAAGTGAAATGTCTAGCTAACTATAACACCCCTAAAACCTAAGTTTTTTTTCTGTGAACTTCTAAGGTTTTTTAAATGCTAATTCCTAACTATAACATACCTGAAACCTATGTTTTTTCAGTGAATATATATATATATATATATCTCCCAAACAAACTCCATTTTACTGGGGGCCCCCAACCCTGCAGAGCGGGGTCTGTAGCAGGAATGGAGATCTTGTTGCAAGTGATTACACATCCAAAATGCAGAGCCAAAACAACGTGATGTCATCAGTGATGTCATTTGAGATGTCATCAGTGATGTCACTGACCATGTCATGAATGATGTAATATGTGACATCATCAGCAGTGGATTGCGGGCGCGCGAGATGTAGTTAGTACAACTAACTATATAGGAGGAATTTCAATGGTTTTGTTCGAGTGAAATGTCCAGATAACTATAACACCCCTAAAACCTATTGTTTTTTCACTGAATTTCTAAGGTTTCTTAAATGCTAATTCCTAACTATATCAGGCCTGAAACCTATGGTTTTTCTGTGAATTTCAAAGGTTTTTAAATGCTAATTCCTAACTATATCAGGCCTGAAACCTATGGTTTTTTCAGTGAATTTCAAAGGTTTTTTAAATGCGAATTCCTAACTATATCAGGCCTTAAACCTATGGTTTTTTCAGTGAATTTCAAAGGTTTTGTAAATGACAATTTTTAATGTATTAATTGTTATACTGGTTTTTTTTATACTGATTTACTACATTTTTTAAACTATTTATTTTTAGATATATATTTTTAATTACATTATAATTACATTATACATTACAATACAAAATATACTTTCTCAGAATGAATTACTTTAGTTTAAATACTTGGCAAATAGGCAACAGACTTTTAAGTACAGTAGTTACAGTTGTTGCAATGGGCAACACAATTTCAAACACAAAGCAACATTGAGCTCAATGTGAATTTCTAGTTAAATGCAATTAGTTACTTTATGGATTACTTTTCTAACCACAGGACTGGATCCTAGATTCAGTCCTTGGACATCTCCCGTAAACAGTTGTGTAAAAGCGTTTTGGTTACAGTAGTTATTTTTAAGGAATATTATTGTATTTTAAAAGTTGACACTTAGAACATTTTTCACATAGAATCACCAATGTTATCCTATGGCAGAAAATTCACTTAGCAGGTAAGTAGTGTTATTGTTACTTTTTCTTACTCAGTGGTGGATCCTGGATCAGCACTGGCCAACCTCCTGTAAACAGTTGAAAGAATGTGTTTAAGTCATACAGACGATTTTTTAGGAACATTTTTAGTTTGTGAAAATAGACAGAAACTTTTCTGGTGAAAACCACACAATGGATTCCTATGGAAGGAAATACAAGTTACTGGTAAGTACGCTTAGAATTACTCTTCAGAGTCAGTGCTGGGCTAAAAGATGCAGCACTGGGTTCTCGCCTGATTACAGGTAAGTAAATCGGAATTCGTAGTTCGGCTGATTTTAGAGGAATATTTGTACGTTTCAAAATTGGACAATTAAAAACTTTTCTGGTGAAAACCACACAATGGATTCCTATGGAAGGAAATACAAGTTACTGGTAAGTACACTTCGAATTACTTTTCACAGTCAGTGCTGGGCTAAAAGATGCAGCACTGGGTTCTCGCCTGATTACAGGTAAGTAAATCGGAATTCGTAGTTCGGCTGATTTTAGAGGAATATTTGTACGTTTCAAAATTGGACAATTAAAAACTTTTCTGGTGAAAACCACACAATGGATTCCTATGGAAGGAAATACAAGTTACTGGTAAGTACGCTTAGAATTACTTTTCAGGGTCAGTGCTGGGCTAAAAGATGCAGCACTGGGTTCTCTCCTGATTACAGGTGATTAAATCGGAATTCGTAGTTCGGCTGATTTTAGAGGAATATTTGTACGTTTCAAAAATGGACACTTAGAACATTTTCTGGTGAAAACCACACAATGGATTCCTATGGAAGGAAATACAAGTTACTGGTAAGTACGCTTAGAATTACTTTTCCGAGTCAATGCTGGGCTAAAAGATGCAGCCCTGGGTTTTCTCTTGATAACAGGTGAGTAAATCGGAATTTGTAGTTCGGCTGATTTTAGAGGAATATTTGTACGTTTCAAAATTAGACAATTAGAAAATTTTCTGGTGAAAACCACACAATGGATTCCTATGGAAGGAAATACAAGTTACTGGTAAGTACGCTTAGAATTACTTTTCAGGGTCAGTGCTGGGCTAAAAGATGCAGCACTGGGTTCTCTCCTGATTACAGGTGATTAAATCGGAATTCGTAGTTCGGCTGATTTTAGAGGAATATTTGTACGTTTCAAAAATGGACACTTAGAACATTTTCTGGTGAAAACCACACAATGGATTCCTATGGAAGGAAATACAAGTTACTGGTAAGTACGCTTAGAATTACTTTTCAGAGTCAATGCTGGGCTAAAAGATGCAGCCCTGGGTTCTCTCTTGATAACAGGTGAGTAAATCGGAATTTGTAGTTCGGCTGATTTTAGAGGAATATTTGTACGTTTCAAAATTGGACACTTAGAAAGTTTTCTGATGAAAACCACACAATGGATTGCTATGGAAGGAAATACAAGATACTGGTAAGTACGCTTAGAATGACTTTTCAGGGTCAGGGCTGGGCTCAAAGATGCAGCATTGGGTTCTCTCCTGAAAACAGGTGAGCAAATCGGAATTCGTAGTTTGGCTGATTTTAGAGGAATATTTGTACGTTTCAAAATTGGACAATTAGAAAATTTTCTGGTGAAAACCACACAATGGATTCCTATGGAAGGAAATACAAGTTACTGGTAAGTAAGCTTAGAATTACTTTTCAGAGTCAATGCTGGGCTAAAAGATGCAGCCCTGGGTTCTCTCTTGATAACAGGTGAGTAAATCGGAATTTGTAGTTCAGCTGATTTTAGAGGAATATTTGTACGTTTCAAAATTGGACAATTAGAAAATTTTCTGGTGAAAACCACAGAATGGATTCCTATGGAAGGAAATACAAGTTACTGGTAAGTAAGTACGCTTAAAATTACTTTTCAGGGTCAGTGCTGGGCTAAAATTTGCAGCACTGGGTTCTCTCCTGATTACAGGCGAGTCAATCGGAATTCGTAGTTCGGCTGATTTTAGAGGAATATTTGTACGTTTCAAAATTAGACAATTAGAAAATTTTCTGGTGAAAACCACACAATGGATTCCTATGGAAGGAAATACAAGTTAGTTACTTTATGGATTACTTTTCTAACCACAGGACTGGATCCTAGATTCAGTCCTTGGACATCTCCCGTAAACAGTTGTGTAAAAGCGTTTTGGTTACAGTAGTTATTTTTAAGGAATATTATTGTATTTTAAAAGTTGACACTTAGAACATTTTTCACATAGAATCACCAATGTTATCCTATGGCAGAAAATTCACTTAGCAGGTAAGTAGTGTTATTGTTACTTTTTCTTACTCAGTGGTGGATCCTGGATCAGCACTGGCCAACCTCCTGTAAACAGTTGAAAGAATGTGTTTAAGTCATACAGACGATTTTTTAGGAATATTTTTAGTTTGTGAAAATAGACAGAAACTTTTCTGGTGAAAACCACACAATGGATTCCTATGGAAGGAAATACAAGTTACTGGTAAGTACGCTTAGAATTAGTCTTCAGAGTCAGTGCTGGGCTAAAAGATGCAGCACTGGGTTCTCGCCTGATTACAGGTAAGTAAATCGGAATTCGTAGTTCGGCTGATTTTAGAGGAATATTTGTACGTTTCAAAATTGGACAATTAAAAACTTTTCTGGTGAAAACCACACAATGGATTCCTATGGAAGGAAATACAAGTTACTGGTAAGTACACTTCGAATTACTTTTCACAGTCAGTGCTGGGCTAAAAGATGCAGCACTGGGTTCTCTCCTGATTACAGGTGATTAAATCGGAATTCGTAGTTCGGCTGATTTTAGAGGAATATTTGTACGTTTCAAAAATGGACACTTAGAACATTTTCTGGTGAAAACCACACAATGGATTCCTATGGAAGGAAATACAAGTTACTGGTAAGTACGCTTAGAATTACTTTTCAGAGTCAATGCTGGGCTAAAAGATGCAGCCCTGGGTTTTCTCTTGATAACAGGTGAGTAAATCGGAATTTGTAGTTCGGCTGATTTTAGAGGAATATTTGTACGTTTCAAAATTAGACAATAAGAAAATTTTCTGGTGAAAACCACACAATGGATTCCTATGGAAGGAAATACAAGTTACTGGTAAGTACGCTTAGAATTACTTTTCAGGGTCAGTGCTGGGCTAAAAGATGCAGCACTGGGTTCTCTCCTGATTACAGGTGAGTAAATCGGAATTTGTAGTTCGGCTGATTTTAGAGGAATATTTGTACGTTTCAAAATTGGACACTTAGAAAGTTTTCTGATGAAAACCACACAATGGATTGCTATGGAAGGAAATACAAGATACTGGTAAGTACGCTTAGAATAACTTTTCAGGGTCAGGGCTGGGCTCAAAGATGCAGCATTGGGTTCTCTCCTGAAAACAGGTGAGCAAATCGGAATTCGTAGTTCGGCTGATTTTAGAGGAATATTTGTACGTTTCAAAATTGGACAATTAGAAAATTTTCTGGTGAAAACCACACAATGGATTCCTATGGAAGGAAATACAAGTTACTGGTAAGTAAGCTTAGAATTACTTTTCAGAGTCAATGCTGGGCTAAAAGATGCAGCCCTGGGTTCTCTCTTGATAACAGGTGAGTAAATCGGAATTTGTAGTTCAGCTGATTTTAGAGGAATATTTGTACGTTTCAAAATTGGACAATTAGAAAATTTTCTGGTGAAAACCACAGAATGGATTCCTATGGAAGGAAATACAAGTTACTGGTAAGTAAGTACGCTTAGAATTACTTTTCAGGGTCAGTGCTGGGCTAAAATTTGCAGCACTGGGTTCTCTCCTGATTACAGGCGAGTCAATCGGAATTCGTAGTTCGGCTGATTTTAGAGGAATATTTGTACGTTTCAAAATTAGACAATTAGAAAATTTTCTGGTGAAAACCACACAATGGATTCCTATGGAAGGAAATACAAGTTAGTTACTTTATGGATTACTTTTCTAACCACAGGACTGGATCCTAGATTCAGTCCTTGGACATCTCCCGTAAACAGTTGTGTAAAAGCGTTTTGGTTACAGTAGTTATTTTTAAGGAATATTATTGTATTTTAAAAGTTGACACTTAGAACATTTTTCACATAGAATCACCAATGTTATCCTATGGCAGAAAATTCACTTAGCAGGTAAGTAGTGTTATTGTTACTTTTTCTTACTCAGTGGTGGATCCTGGATCAGCACTGGCCAACCTCCTGTAAACAGTTGAAAGAATGTGTTTAAGTCATACAGACGATTTTTTAGGAATATTTTTAGTTTGTGAAAATAGACAGAAACTTTTCTGGTGAAAACCACACAATGGATTCCTATGGAAGGAAATACAAGTTACTGGTAAGTACGCTTAGAATTACTCTTCAGAGTCAGTGCTGGGCTAAAAGATGCAGCACTGGGTTCTCGCCTGATTACAGGTAAGTAAATCGGAATTCGTAGTTCGGCTGATTTTAGAGGAATATTTGTACGTTTCAAAATTGGACAATTAAAAACTTTTCTGGTGAAAACCACACAATGGATTCCTATGGAAGGAAATACAAGTTACTGGTAAGTACACTTTGAATTACTTTTCACAGTCAGTGCTGGGCTAAAAGATGCAGCACTGGGTTCTCTCCTGATTACAGGTGATTAAATCGGAATTCGTAGTTCGGCTGATTTTAGAGGAATATTTGTACGTTTCAAAAATGGACACTTAGAACATTTTCTGGTGAAAACCACACAATGGATTCCTATGGAAGGAAATACAAGTTACTGGTAAGTACGCTTAGAATTACTTTTCAGAGTCAATGCTGGGCTAAAAGATGCAGCCCTGGGTTTTCTCTTGATAACAGGTGAGTAAATCGGAATTTGTAGTTCGGCTGATTTTAGAGGAATATTTGTACGTTTCAAAATTAGACAATTAGAAAATTTTCTGGTGAAAACCACACAATGGATTCCTATGGAAGGAAATACAAGTTACTGGTAAGTACGCTTAGAATTACTTTTCAGGGTCAGTGCTGGGCTAAAAGATGCAGCACTGGGTTCTCTCCTGATTACAGGTGATTAAATCGGAATTCGTAGTTCGGCTGATTTTAGAGGAATATTTGTACGTTTCAAAAATGGACACTTAGAACATTTTCTGGTGAAAACCACACAATGGATTGCTATGGAAGGAAATACAAGATACTGGTAAGTACGCTTAGAATGACTTTTCAGGGTCAGGGCTGGGCTCAAAGATGCAGCATTGGGTTCTCTCCTGAAAACAGGTGAGCAAATCGGAATTCGTAGTTCGGCTGATTTTAGAGGAATATTTGTACGTTTCAAAATTGGACAATTAGAACATTTTCTGGTGAAAACCACACAATGGATTCCTATGGAAGGAAATACAAGTTACTGGTAAGTAAGCTTAGAATTACTTTTCAGAGTCAATGCTGGGCTAAAAGATGCAGCCCTGGGTTCTCTCTTGATAACAGGTGAGTAAATCGGAATTTGTAGTTCAGCTGATTTTAGAGGAATATTTGTACGTTTCAAAATTGGACAATTAGAAAATTTTCTGGTGAAAACCACAGAATGGATTCCTATGGAAGGAAATACAAGTTACTGGTAAGTAAGTACGCTTAGAATTACTTTTCAGGGTCAGTGCTGGGCTAAAATTTGCAGCACTGGGTTCTCTCCTGATTACAGGCGAGTCAATCGGAATTCGTAGTTCGGCTGATTTTAGAGGAATATTTGTACGTTTCAAAATTAGACAATTAGAAAATTTTCTGGTGAAAACCACACAATGGATTCCTATGGAAGGAAATACAAGTTACTGGTAAGTACGCTTAGAATTACTTTTCAGGGTCAGTGCTGGGCTAAAAGATGCAGCACTGGGTTCTCTCCTGATTACAGGTGATTAAATCGGAATTCGTAGTTCGGCTGATTTTAGAGGAATATTTGTACGTTTCAAAAATGGACACTTAGAACATTTTCTGGTGAAAACCACACAATGGATTCCTATGGAAGGAAATACAAGTTACTGGTAAGTATGCTTAGAATTACTTTTCAGAGTCAATGCTGGGCTAAAAGATGGAGCCCTGGGTTCTCTCTTGATAACAGGTGAGTAAATCGGAATTTGTAGTTCGGCTGATTTTAGAGGAATATTTGTACGTTTCAAAATTGGACACTTAGAAAGTTTTCTGATGAAAACCACACAATGGATTGCTATGGAAGGAAATACAAGATACTGGTAAGTACGCTTAGAATGACTTTTCAGGGTCAGGGCTGGGCTCAAAGATGCAGCATTGGGTTCTCTCCTGAAAACAGGTGAGCAAATCGGAATTCGTAGTTCGGCTGATTTTAGAGGAATATTTGTACGTTTCAAAATTGGACAATTAGAAAATTTTCTGGTGAAAACCACACAATGGATTCCTATGGAAGGAAATACAAGTTACTGGTAAGTAAGCTTAGAATTACTTTTCAGAGTCAATGCTGGGCTAAAAGATGCAGCCCTGGGTTCTCTCTTGATAACAGGTGAGTAAATCGGAATTTGTAGTTCGGCTGATTTTAGAGGAATATTTGTACGTTTCAAAATTAGACAATTAGAAAATTTTCTGGTGAAAACCACACAATGGATTCCTATGGAAGGAAATACAAGTTACTGGTAAGTACGCTTAGAATTACTTTTCAGGGTCAGTGCTGGGCTAAAAGATGCAGCACTGGGTTCTCTCCTGATTACAGGTGAGTAAATCGGAATTTGTAGTTCGGCTGATTTTAGAGGAATATTTGTACGTTTCAAAATTGGACACTTAGAAAGTTTTCTGATGAAAACCACACAATGGATTGCTATGGAAGGAAATACAAGATACTGGTAAGTACGCTTAGAATGACTTTTCAGGGTCAGGGCTGGGCTCAAAGATGCAGCATTGGGTTCTCTCGAGAAAACAGGTGAGCAAATCGGAATTCGTAGTTCGGCTGATTTTAGAGGAATATTTGTACGTTTCAAAATTGGACAATTAGAACATTTTCTGGTGAAAACCACACAATGGATTCCTATGGAAGGAAATACAAGTTACTGGTAAGTAAGCTTAGAATTACTTTTCAGAGTCAATGCTGGGCTAAAAGATGCAGCCCTGGGTTCTCTCTTGATAACAGGTGAGTAAATCGGAATTTGTAGTTCAGCTGATTTTAGAGGAATATTTGTACGTTTCAAAATTGGACAATTAGAAAATTTTCTGGTGAAAACCACAGAATGGATTCCTATGGAAGGAAATACAAGTTACTGGTAAGTAAGTACGCTTAGAATTACTTTTCAGGGTCAGTGCTGGGCTAAAATTTGCAGCACTGGGTTCTCTCCTGATTACAGGCGAGTCAATCGGAATTCGTAGTTCGGCTGATTTTAGAGGAATATTTGTACGTTTCAAAATTAGACAATTAGAAAATTTTCTGGTGAAAACCACACAATGGATTCCTATGGAAGGAAATACAAGTTACTGGTAAGTACGCTTAGAATTACTTTTCAGGGTCAGTGCTGGGCTAAAAGATGCAGCACTGGGTTCTCTCCTGATTACAGGTGATTAAATCGGAATTCGTAGTTCGGCTGATTTTAGAGGAATATTTGTACGTTTCAAAAATGGACACTTAGAACATTTTCTGGTGAAAACCACACAATGGATTCCTATGGAAGGAAATACAAGTTACTGGTAAGTATGCTTAGAATTACTTTTCAGAGTCAATGCTGGGCTAAAAGATGCAGCCCTGGGTTCTCTCTTGATAACAGGTGAGTAAATCGGAATTTGTAGTTCGGCTGATTTTAGAGGAATATTTGTACGTTTCAAAATTGGACACTTAGAAAGTTTTCTGATGAAAACCACACAATGGATTGCTATAGAAGGAAATACAAGATACTGGTAAGTACGCTTAGAATGACTTTTCAGGGTCAGGGCTGGGCTCAAAGATGCAGCATTGGGTTCTCTCCTGAAAACAGGTGAGCAAATCGGAATTCGTAGTTCGGCTGATTTTAGAGGAATATTTGTACGTTTCAAAATTGGACAATTAGAAAATTTTCTGGTGAAAACCACACAATGGATTCCTATGGAAGGAAATACAAGTTACTGGTAAGTAAGCTTAGAATTACTTTTCAGAGTCAATGCTGGGCTAAAAGATGCAGCCCTGGGTTCTCTCTTGATAACAGGTGAGTAAATCGGAATTTGTAGTTCGGCTGATTTTAGAGGAATATTTGTACGTTTCAAAATTAGACAATTAGAAAATTTTCTGGTGAAAACCACACAATGGATTCCTATGGAAGGAAATACAAGTTACTGGTAAGTACGCTTAGAATTACTTTTCAGGGTCAGTGCTGGGCTAAAAGATGCAGCACTGGGTTCTCTCCTGATTACAGGTGAGTAAATCGGAATTTGTAGTTCGGCTGATTTTAGAGGAATATTTGTACGTTTCAAAATTGGACACTTAGAAAGTTTTCTGATGAAAACCACACAATGGATTGCTATGGAAGGAAATACAAGATACTGGTAAGTACGCTTAGAATGACTTTTCAGGGTCAGGGCTGGGCTCAAAGATGCAGCATTGGGTTCTCTCCTGAAAACAGGTGAGCAAATCGGAATTCGTAGTTCGGCTGATTTTAGAGGAATATTTGTACGTTTCAAAATTGGACAATTAGAAAATTTTCTGGTGAAAACCACACAATGGATTCCTATGGAAGGAAATACAAGTTACTGGTAAGTAAGCTTAGAATTACTTTTCAGAGTCAATGCTGGGCTAAAAGATGCAGCCCTGGGTTCTCTCTTGATAACAGGTGAGTAAATCGGAATTTGTAGTTCAGCTGATTTTAGAGGAATATTTGTACGTTTCAAAATTGGACAATTAGAAAATTTTCTGGTGAAAACCACAGAATGGATTCCTATGGAAGGAAATACAAGTTACTGGTAAGTAAGTACGCTTAGAATTACTTTTCAGGGTCAGTGCTGGGCTAAAATTTGCAGCACTGGGTTCTCTCCTGATTACAGGCGAGTCAATCGGAATTCGTAGTTCGGCTGATTTTAGAGGAATATTTGTACGTTTCAAAATTAGACAATTAGAAAATGTTCTGGTGAAAACCACACAATGGATTCCTATGGAAGGAAATACAAGTTACTGGTAAGTACGCTTAGAATTACTTTTCAGGGTCAGTGCTGGGCTAAAAGATGCAGCACTGGGTTCTCTCCTGATTACAGGTGATTAAATCGGAATTCGTAGTTCGGCTGATTTTAGAGGAATATTTGTACGTTTCAAAAATGGACACTTAGAACATTTTCTGGTGAAAACCACACAATGGATTCCTATGGAAGGAAATACAAGTTACTGGTAAGTATGCTTAGAATTACTTTTCAGAGTCAATGCTGGGCTAAAAGATGGAGCCCTGGGTTCTCTCTTGATAACAGGTGAGTAAATCGGAATTTGTAGTTCGGCTGATTTTAGAGGAATATTTGTACGTTTCAAAATTGGACACTTAGAAAGATTTCTGATGAAAACCACACAATGGATTGCTATGGAAGGAAATACAAGATACTGGTAAGTACGCTTAGAATGACTTTTCAGGGTCAGGGCTGGGCTCAAAGATGCAGCATTGGGTTCTCTCCTGAAAACAGGTGAGCAAATCGGAATTCGTAGTTCGGCTGATTTTAGAGGAATATTTGTACGTTTCAAAATTGGACAATTAGAAAATTTTCTGGTGAAAACCACACAATGGATTCCTATGGAAGGAAATACAAGTTACTGGTAAGTAAGCTTAGAATTACTTTTCAGAGTCAATGCTGGGCTAAAAGATGCAGCCCTGGGTTCTCTCTTGATAACAGGTGATTAAATCGGAATTCGTAGTTCGGCTGATTTTAGAGGAATATTTGTACGTTTCAAAATTGGACAATTAGAAAATTTTCTGGTGAAAACCACAGAATGGATTCCTATGGAAGGAAATACAAGTTACTGGTAAGTAAGTACGCTTAGAATTACTTTTCAGGGTCAGTGCTGGGCTAAAATTTGCAGCACTGGGTTCTCTCCTGATTACAGGCGAGTCAATCGGAATTCGTAGTTCGGCTGATTTTAGAGGAATATTTGTACGTTTCAAAATTAGACAATTAGAAAATGTTCTGGTGAAAACCACACAATGGATTCCTATGGAAGGAAATACAAGTTACTGGTAAGTACGCTTAGAATTACTTTTCAGGGTCAGTGCTGGGCTAAAAGATGCAGCACTGGGTTCTCTCCTGATTACAGGTGATTAAATCGGAATTCGTAGTTCGGCTGATTTTAGAGGAATATTTGTACGTTTCAAAAATGGACACTTAGAACATTTTCTGGTGAAAACCACACAATGGATTCCTATGGAAGGAAATACAAGTTACTGGTAAGTATGCTTAGAATTACTTTTCAGAGTCAATGCTGGGCTAAAAGATGGAGCCCTGGGTTCTCTCTTGATAACAGGTGAGTAAATCGGAATTTGTAGTTCGGCTGATTTTAGAGGAATATTTGTACGTTTCAAAATTGGACACTTAGAAAGATTTCTGATGAAAACCACACAATGGATTGCTATGGAAGGAAATACAAGATACTGGTAAGTACGCTTAGAATGACTTTTCAGGGTCAGGGCTGGGCTCAAAGATGCAGCATTGGGTTCTCTCCTGAAAACAGGTGAGCAAATCGGAATTCGTAGTTCGGCTGATTTTAGAGGAATATTTGTACGTTTCAAAATTGGACAATTAGAAAATTTTCTGGTGAAAACCACACAATGGATTCCTATGGAAGGAAATACAAGTTACTGGTAAGTAAGCTTAGAATTACTTTTCAGAGTCAATGCTGGGCTAAAAGATGCAGCCCTGGGTTCTCTCTTGATAACAGGTGAGTAAATCGGAATTTGTAGTTCGGCTGATTTTAGAGGAATATTTGTACGTTTCAAAATTAGACAATTAGAAAATTTTCTGGTGAAAACCACACAATGGATTCCTATGGAAGGAAATACAAGTTACTGGTAAGTACGCTTAGAATTACTTTTCAGGGTCAGTGCTGGGCTAAAAGATGCAGCACTGGGTTCTCTCCTGATTACAGGTGAGTAAATCGGAATTTGTAGTTCGGCTGATTTTAGAGGAATATTTGTACGTTTCAAAATTGGACACTTAGAAAGTTTTCTGATGAAAACCACACAATGGATTGCTATGGAAGGAAATACAAGATACTGGTAAGTACGCTTAGAATGACTTTTCAGGGTCAGGGCTGGGCTCAAAGATGCAGCATTGGGTTCTCTCCTGAAAACAGGTGAGCAAATCGGAATTCGTAGTTCGGCTGATTTTAGAGGAATATTTGTACGTTTCAAAATTGGACAATTAGAACATTTTCTGGTGAAAACCACACAATGGATTCCTATGGTAGGAAATACAAGTTACTGGTAAGTAAGCTTAGAATTACTTTTCAGAGTCAATGCTGGGCTAAAAGATGCAGCCCTGGGTTCTCTCTTGATAACAGGTGAGTAAATCGGAATTTGTAGTTCAGCTGATTTTAGAGGAATATTTGTACGTTTCAAAATTGGACAATTAGAAAATTTTCTGGTGAAAACCACAGAATGGATTCCTATGGAAGAAAATACAAGTTACTGGTAAGTAAGTACGCTTAGAATTACTTTTCAGGGTCAGTGCTGGGCTAAAATTTGCAGCACTGGGTTCTCTCCTGATTACAGGCGAGTCAATCGGAATTCGTAGTTCGGCTGATTTTAGAGGAATATTTGTACGTTTCAAAATTGGACAATTAAAAACTTTTCTGGTGAAAACCACACAATGGATTCCTATGGAAGGAAATACAAGTTACTGGTAAGTACGCTTAGAATTACTTTTCAGGGTCAGTGCTGGGCTAAAAGATGCAGCACTGGGTTCTCTCCTGATTACAGGTGATTAAATCGGAATTCGTAGTTCGGCTGATTTTAGAGGAATATTTGTACGTTTCAAAAATGGACACTTAGAACATTTTCTGGTGAAAACCACACAATGGATTCCTATGGAAGGAAATACAAGTTACTGGTAAGTACGCTTAGAATTACTTTTCCGAGTCAATGCTGGGCAAAAAGATGCAGCCCTGGGTTTTCTCTTGATAACAGGTGAGTAAATCGGAATTTGTAGTTCGGCTGATTTTAGAGGAATATTTGTACGTTTCAAAATTAGACAATTAGAAAATTTTCTGGTGAAAACCACACAATGGATTCCTATGGAAGGAAATACAAGTTACTGGTAAGTACGCTTAGAATTACTTTTCAGGGTCAGTGCTGGGCTAAAAGATGCAGCACTGGGTTCTCTCCTGATTACAGGTGATTAAATCGGAATTCGTAGTTCGGCTGATTTTAGAGGAATATTTGTACGTTTCAAAAATGGACACTTAGAACATTTTCTGGTGAAAACCACACAATGGATTCCTATGGAAGGAAATACAAGTTACTGGTAAGTACGCTTAGAATTACTTTTCAGAGTCAATGCTGGGCTAAAAGATGCAGCCCTGGGTTCTCTCTTGATAACAGGTGAGTAAATCGGAATTTGTAGTTCGGCTGATTTTAGAGGAATATTTGTACGTTTCAAAATTGGACACTTAGAAAGTTTTCTGATGAAAACCACACAATGGATTGCTATGGAAGGAAATACAAGATACTGGTAAGTACGCTTAGAATGACTTTTCAGGGTCAGGGCTGGGCTCAAAGATGCAGCATTGGGTTCTCTCCTGAAAACAGGTGAGCAAATCGGAATTCGTAGTTTGGCTGATTTTAGAGGAATATTTGTACGTTTCAAAATTGGACAATTAGAAAAATTTCTGGTGAAAACCACACAATGGATTCCTATGGAAGGAAATACAAGTTACTGGTAAGTAAGCTTAGAATTACTTTTCAGAGTCAATGCTGGGCTAAAAGATGCAGCCCTGGGTTCTCTCTTGATAACAGGTGAGTAAATCGGAATTTGTAGTTCAGCTGATTTTAGAGGAATATTTGTACGTTTCAAAATTGGACAATTAGAAAATTTTCTGGTGAAAACCACAGAATGGATTCCTATGGAAGGAAATACAAGTTACTGGTAAGTAAGTACGCTTAAAATTACTTTTCAGGGTCAGTGCTGGGCTAAAATTTGCAGCACTGGGTTCTCTCCTGATTACAGGCGAGTCAATCGGAATTCGTAGTTCGGCTGATTTTAGAGGAATATTTGTACGTTTCAAAATTAGACAATTAGAAAATTTTCTGGTGAAAACCACACAATGGATTCCTATGGAAGGAAATACAAGTTAGTTACTTTATGGATTACTTTTCTAACCACAGGACTGGATCCTAGATTCAGTCCTTGGACATCTCCCGTAAACAGTTGTGTAAAAGCGTTTTGGTTACAGTAGTTATTTTTAAGGAATATTATTGTATTTTAAAAGTTGACACTTAGAACATTTTTCACATAGAATCACCAATGTTATCCTATGGCAGAAAATTCACTTAGCAGGTAAGTAGTGTTATTGTTACTTTTTCTTACTCAGTGGTGGATCCTGGATCAGCACTGGCCAACCTCCTGTAAACAGTTGAAAGAATGTGTTTAAGTCATACAGACGATTTTTTAGGAATATTTTTAGTTTGTGAAAATAGACAGAAACTTTTCTGGTGAAAACCACACAATGGATTCCTATGGAAGGAAATACAAGTTACTGGTAAGTACGCTTAGAATTACTCTTCAGAGTCAGTGCTGGGCTAAAAGATGCAGCACTGGGTTCTCGCCTGATTACAGGTAAGTAAATCGGAATTCGTAGTTCGGCTGATTTTAGAGGAATATTTGTACGTTTCAAAATTGGACAATTAAAAACTTTTCTGGTGAAAACCACACAATGGATTCCTATGGAAGGAAATACAAGTTACTGGTAAGTACACTTCGAATTACTTTTCACAGTCAGTGCTGGGCTAAAAGATGCAGCACTGGGTTCTCTCCTGATTACAGGTGATTAAATCGGAATTCGTAGTTCGGCTGATTTTAGAGGAATATTTGTACGTTTCAAAAATGGACACTTAGAACATTTTCTGGTGAAAACCACACAATGGATTCCTATGGAAGGAAATACAAGTTACTGGTAAGTACGCTTAGAATTACTTTTCAGAGTCAATGCTGGGCTAAAAGATGCAGCCCTGGGTTTTCTCTTGATAACAGGTGAGTAAATCGGAATTTGTAGTTCGGCTGATTTTAGAGGAATATTTGTACGTTTCAAAATTAGACAATAGGAAAATTTTCTGGTGAAAACCACACAATGGATTCCTATGGAAGGAAATACAAGTTACTGGTAAGTACGCTTAGAATTACTTTTCAGGGTCAGTGCTGGGCTAAAAGATGCAGCACTGGGTTCTCTCCTGATTACAGGTGAGTAAATCGGAATTTGTAGTTCGGCTGATTTTAGAGGAATATTTGTACGTTTCAAAATTGGACACTTAGAAAGTTTTCTGATGAAAACCACACAATGGATTGCTATGGAAGGAAATACAAGATACTGGTAAGTACGCTTAGAATAACTTGTCAGGGTCAGGGCTGGGCTCAAAGATGCAGCATTGGGTTCTCTCCTGAAAACAGGTGAGCAAATCGGAATTCGTAGTTCGGCTGATTTTAGAGGAATATTTGTACGTTTCAAAATTGGACAATTAGAAAATTTTCTGGTGAAAACCACACAATGGATTCCTATGGAAGGAAATACAAGTTACTGGTAAGTAAGCTTAGAATTACTTTTCAGAGTCAATGCTGGGCTAAAAGATGCAGCCCTGGGTTCTCTCTTGATAACAGGTGAGTAAATCGGAATTTGTAGTTCAGCTGATTTTAGAGGAATATTTGTACGTTTCAAAATTGGACAATTAGAAAATTTTCTGGTGAAAACCACAGAATGGATTCCTATGGAAGGAAATACAAGTTACTGGTAAGTAAGTACGCTTAGAATTACTTTTCAGGGTCAGTGCTGGGCTAAAATTTGCAGCACTGGGTTCTCTCCTGATTACAGGCGAGTCAATCGGAATTCGTAGTTCGGCTGATTTTAGAGGAATATTTGTACGTTTCAAAATTAGACAATTAGAAAATTTTCTGGTGAAAACCACACAATGGATTCCTATGGAAGGAAATACAAGTTAGTTACTTTATGGATTACTTTTCTAACCACAGGACTGGATCCTAGATTCAGTCCTTGGACATCTCCCGTAAACAGTTGTGTAAAAGCGTTTTGGTTACAGTAGTTATTTTTAAGGAATATTATTGTATTTTAAAGTTGACACTTAGAACATTTTTCACATAGAATCACCAATGTTATCCTATGGCAGAAAATTCACTTAGCAGGTAAGTAGTGTTATTGTTACTTTTTCTTACTCAGTGGTGGATCCTGCATCAGCACTGGCCAACCTCCTGTAAACAGTTGAAAGAATGTGTTTAAGTCATACAGACGATTTTTTAGGAATATTTTTAGTTTGTGAAAATAGACAGAAACTTTTCTGGTGAAAACCACACAATGGATTCCTATGGAAGGAAATACAAGTTACTGGTAAGTACGCTTAGAATTACTCTTCAGAGTCAGTGCTGGGCTAAAAGATGCAGCACTGGGTTCTCGCCTGATTACAGGTAAGTAAATCGGAATTCGTAGTTCGGCTGATTTTAGAGGAATATTTGTACGTTTCAAAATTGGACAATTAAAAACTTTTCTGGTGAAAACCACACAATGGATTCCTATGGAAGGAAATACAAGTTACTGGTAAGTACACTTCGAATTACTTTTCACAGTCAGTGCTGGGCTAAAAGATGCAGCACTGGGTTCTCTCCTGATTACAGGTGATTAAATCGGAATTCGTAGTTCGGCTGATTTTAGAGGAATATTTGTACGTTTCAAAAATGGACACTTAGAACATTTTCTGGTGAAAACCACACAATGGATTCCTATGGAAGGAAATACAAGTTACTGGTAAGTACGCTTAGAATTACTTTTCAGAGTCAATGCTGGGCTAAAAGATGCAGCCCTGGGTTCTCTCTTGATAACAGGTGAGTAAATCGGAATTTGTAGTTCGGCTGATTTTAGAGGAATATTTGTACGTTTCAAAATTGGACACTTAGAAAGTTTTCTGATGAAAACCACACAATGGATTGCTATGGAAGGAAATACAAGATACTGGTAAGTACGCTTAGAATGACTTTTCAGGGTCAGGGCTGGGCTCAAAGATGCAGCATTGGGTTCTCTCCTGAAAACAGGTGAGCAAATCGGAATTCGTAGTTTGGCTGATTTTAGAGGAATATTTGTACGTTTCAAAATTGGACAATTAGAAAATTTTCTGGTGAAAACCACACAATGGATTCCTATGGAAGGAAATACAAGTTACTGGTAAGTAAGCTTAGAATTACTTTTCAGAGTCAATGCTGGGCTAAAAGATGCAGCCCTGGGTTCTCTCTTGATAACAGGTGAGTAAATCGGAATTTGTAGTTCAGCTGATTTTAGAGGAATATTTGTACGTTTCAAAATTGGACAATTAGAAAATTTTCTGGTGAAAACCACAGAATGGATTCCTATGGAAGGAAATACAAGTTACTGGTAAGTAAGTACGCTTAAAATTACTTTTCAGGGTCAGTGCTGGGCTAAAATTTGCAGCACTGGGTTCTCTCCTGATTACAGGCGAGTCAATCGGAATTCGTAGTTCGGCTGATTTTAGAGGAATATTTGTACGTTTCAAAATTAGACAATTAGAAAATTTTCTGGTGAAAACCACACAATGGATTCCTATGGAAGGAAATACAAGTTAGTTACTTTATGGATTACTTTTCTAACCACAGGACTGGATCCTAGATTCAGTCCTTGGACATCTCCCGTAAACAGTTGTGTAAAAGCGTTTTGGTTACAGTAGTTATTTTTAAGGAATATTATTGTATTTTAAAAGTTGACACTTAGAACATTTTTCACATAGAATCACCAATGTTATCCTATGGCAGAAAATTCACTTAGCAGGTAAGTAGTGTTATTGTTACTTTTTCTTACTCAGTGGTGGATCCTGGATCAGCACTGGCCAACCTCCTGTAAACAGTTGAAAGAATGTGTTTAAGTCATACAGACGATTTTTTAGGAATATTTTTAGTTTGTGAAAATAGACAGAAACTTTTCTGGTGAAAACCACACAATGGATTCCTATGGAAGGAAATACAAGTTACTGGTAAGTACGCTTAGAATTAGTCTTCAGAGTCAGTGCTGGGCTAAAAGATGCAGCACTGGGTTCTCGCCTGATTACAGGTAAGTAAATCGGAATTCGTAGTTCGGCTGATTTTAGAGGAATATTTGTACGTTTCAAAATTGGACAATTAAAAACTTTTCTGGTGAAAACCACACAATGGATTCCTATGGAAGGAAATACAAGTTACTGGTAAGTACACTTCGAATTACTTTTCACAGTCAGTGCTGGGCTAAAAGATGCAGCACTGGGTTCTCTCCTGATTACAGGTGATTAAATCGGAATTCGTAGTTCGGCTGATTTTAGAGGAATATTTGTACGTTTCAAAAATGGACACTTAGAACATTTTCTGGTGAAAACCACACAATGGATTCCTATGGAAGGAAATACAAGTTACTGGTAAGTACGCTTAGAATTACTTTTCAGAGTCAATGCTGGGCTAAAAGATGCAGCCCTGGGTTTTCTCTTGATAACAGGTGAGTAAATCGGAATTTGTAGTTCGGCTGATTTTAGAGGAATATTTGTACGTTTCAAAATTAGACAATAAGAAAATTTTCTGGTGAAAACCACACAATGGATTCCTATGGAAGGAAATACAAGTTACTGGTAAGTACGCTTAGAATTACTTTTCAGGGTCAGTGCTGGGCTAAAAGATGCAGCACTGGGTTCTCTCCTGATTACAGGTGAGTAAATCGGAATTTGTAGTTCGGCTGATTTTAGAGGAATATTTGTACGTTTCAAAATTGGACACTTAGAAAGTTTTCTGATGAAAACCACACAATGGATTGCTATGGAAGGAAATACAAGATACTGGTAAGTACGCTTAGAATAACTTTTCAGGGTCAGGGCTGGGCTCAAAGATGCAGCATTGGGTTCTCTCCTGAAAACAGGTGAGCAAATCGGAATTCGTAGTTCGGCTGATTTTAGAGGAATATTTGTACGTTTCAAAATTGGACAATTAGAAAATTTTCTGGTGAAAACCACACAATGGATTCCTATGGAAGGAAATACAAGTTACTGGTAAGTAAGCTTAGAATTACTTTTCAGAGTCAATGCTGGGCTAAAAGATGCAGCCCTGGGTTCTCTCTTGATAACAGGTGAGTAAATCGGAATTTGTAGTTCAGCTGATTTTAGAGGAATATTTGTACGTTTCAAAATTGGACAATTAGAAAATTTTCTGGTGAAAACCACAGAATGGATTCCTATGGAAGGAAATACAAGTTACTGGTAAGTAAGTACGCTTAGAATTACTTTTCAGGGTCAGTGCTGGGCTAAAATTTGCAGCACTGGGTTCTCTCCTGATTACAGGCGAGTCAATCGGAATTCGTAGTTCGGCTGATTTTAGAGGAATATTTGTACGTTTCAAAATTAGACAATTAGAAAATTTTCTGGTGAAAACCACACAATGGATTCCTATGGAAGGAAATACAAGTTAGTTACTTTATGGATTACTTTTCTAACCACAGGACTGGATCCTAGATTCAGTCCTTGGACATCTCCCGTAAACAGTTGTGTAAAAGCGTTTTGGTTACAGTAGTTATTTTTAAGGAATATTATTGTATTTTAAAAGTTGACACTTAGAACATTTTTCACATAGAATCACCAATGTTATCCTATGGCAGAAAATTCACTTAGCAGGTAAGTAGTGTTATTGTTACTTTTTCTTACTCAGTGGTGGATCCTGGATCAGCACTGGCCAACCTCCTGTAAACAGTTGAAAGAATGTGTTTAAGTCATACAGACGATTTTTTAGGAATATTTTTAGTTTGTGAAAATAGACAGAAACTTTTCTGGTGAAAACCACACAATGGATTCCTATGGAAGGAAATACAAGTTACTGGTAAGTACGCTTAGAATTACTCTTCAGAGTCAGTGCTGGGCTAAAAGATGCAGCACTGGGTTCTCGCCTGATTACAGGTAAGTAAATCGGAATTCGTAGTTCGGCTGATTTTAGAGGAATATTTGTACGTTTCAAAATTGGACAATTAAAAACTTTTCTGGTGAAAACCACACAATGGATTCCTATGGAAGGAAATACAAGTTACTGGTAAGTACACTTCGAATTACTTTTCACAGTCAGTGCTGGGCTAAAAGATGCAGCACTGGGTTCTCTCCTGATTACAGGTGATTAAATCGGAATTCGTAGTTCGGCTGATTTTAGAGGAATATTTGTACGTTTCAAAAATGGACACTTAGAACATTTTCTGGTGAAAACCACACAATGGATTCCTATGGAAGGAAATACAAGTTACTGGTAAGTACGCTTAGAATTACTTTTCAGAGTCAATGCTGGGCTAAAAGATGCAGCCCTGGGTTTTCTCTTGATAACAGGTGAGTAAATCGGAATTTGTAGTTCGGCTGATTTTAGAGGAATATTTGTACGTTTCAAAATTAGACAATTAGAAAATTTTCTGGTGAAAACCACACAATGGATTCCTATGGAAGGAAATACAAGTTACTGGTAAGTACGCTTAGAATTACTTTTCAGGGTCAGTGCTGGGCTAAAAGATGCAGCACTGGGTTCTCTCCTGATTACAGGTGATTAAATCGGAATTCGTAGTTCGGCTGATTTTAGAGGAATATTTGTACGTTTCAAAAATGGACACTTAGAACATTTTCTGGTGAAAACCACACAATGGATTGCTATGGAAGGAAATACAAGATACTGGTAAGTACGCTTAGAATGACTTTTCAGGGTCAGGGCTGGGCTCAAAGATGCAGCATTGGGTTCTCTCCTGAAAACAGGTGAGCAAATCGGAATTCGTAGTTCGGCTGATTTTAGAGGAATATTTGTACGTTTCAAAATTGGACAATTAGAACATTTTCTGGTGAAAACCACACAATGGATTCCTATGGAAGGAAATACAAGTTACTGGTAAGTAAGCTTAGAATTACTTTTCAGAGTCAATGCTGGGCTAAAAGATGCAGCCCTGGGTTCTCTCTTGATAACAGGTGAGTAAATCGGAATTTGTAGTTCAGCTGATTTTAGAGGAATATTTGTACGTTTCAAAATTGGACAATTAGAAAATTTTCTGGTGAAAACCACAGAATGGATTCCTATGGAAGGAAATACAAGTTACTGGTAAGTAAGTACGCTTAGAATTACTTTTCAGGGTCAGTGCTGGGCTAAAATTTGCAGCACTGGGTTCTCTCCTGATTACAGGCGAGTCAATCGGAATTCGTAGTTCGGCTGATTTTAGAGGAATATTTGTACGTTTCAAAATTAGACAATTAGAAAATTTTCTGGTGAAAACCACACAATGGATTCCTATGGAAGGAAATACAAGTTACTGGTAAGTACGCTTAGAATTACTTTTCAGGGTCAGTGCTGGGCTAAAAGATGCAGCACTGGGTTCTCTCCTGATTACAGGTGATTAAATCGGAATTCGTAGTTCGGCTGATTTTAGAGGAATATTTGTACGTTTCAAAAATGGACACTTAGAACATTTTCTGGTGAAAACCACACAATGGATTCCTATGGAAGGAAATACAAGTTACTGGTAAGTATGCTTAGAATTACTTTTCAGAGTCAATGCTGGGCTAAAAGATGGAGCCCTGGGTTCTCTCTTGATAACAGGTGAGTAAATCGGAATTTGTAGTTCGGCTGATTTTAGAGGAATATTTGTACGTTTCAAAATTGGACACTTAGAAAGTTTTCTGATGAAAACCACACAATGGATTGCTATGGAAGGAAATACAAGATACTGGTAAGTACGCTTAGAATGACTTTTCAGGGTCAGGGCTGGGCTCAAAGATGCAGCATTGGGTTCTCTCCTGAAAACAGGTGAGCAAATCGGAATTCGTAGTTCGGCTGATTTTAGAGGAATATTTGTACGTTTCAAAATTGGACAATTAGAAAATTTTCTGGTGAAAACCACACAATGGATTCCTATGGAAGGAAATACAAGTTACTGGTAAGTAAGCTTAGAATTACTTTTCAGAGTCAATGCTGGGCTAAAAGATGCAGCCCTGGGTTCTCTCTTGATAACAGGTGAGTAAATCGGAATTTGTAGTTCGGCTGATTTTAGAGGAATATTTGTACGTTTCAAAATTAGACAATTAGAAAATTTTCTGGTGAAAACCACACAATGGATTCCTATGGAAGGAAATACAAGTTACTGGTAAGTACGCTTAGAATTACTTTTCAGGGTCAGTGCTGGGCTAAAAGATGCAGCACTGGGTTCTCTCCTGATTACAGGTGAGTAAATCGGAATTTGTAGTTCGGCTGATTTTAGAGGAATATTTGTACGTTTCAAAATTGGACACTTAGAAAGTTTTCTGATGAAAACCACACAATGGATTGCTATGGAAGGAAATACAAGATACTGGTAAGTACGCTTAGAATGACTTTTCAGGGTCAGGGCTGGGCTCAAAGATGCAGCATTGGGTTCTCTCGAGAAAACAGGTGAGCAAATCGGAATTCGTAGTTCGGCTGATTTTAGAGGAATATTTGTACGTTTCAAAATTGGACAATTAGAACATTTTCTGGTGAAAACCACACAATGGATTCCTATGGAAGGAAATACAAGTTACTGGTAAGTAAGCTTAGAATTACTTTTCAGAGTCAATGCTGGGCTAAAAGATGCAGCCCTGGGTTCTCTCTTGATAACAGGTGAGTAAATCGGAATTTGTAGTTCAGCTGATTTTAGAGGAATATTTGTACGTTTCAAAATTGGACAATTAGAAAATTTTCTGGTGAAAACCACAGAATGGATTCCTATGGAAGGAAATACAAGTTACTGGTAAGTAAGTACGCTTAGAATTACTTTTCAGGGTCAGTGCTGGGCTAAAATTTGCAGCACTGGGTTCTCTCCTGATTACAGGCGAGTCAATCGGAATTCGTAGTTCGGCTGATTTTAGAGGAATATTTGTACGTTTCAAAATTAGACAATTAGAAAATTTTCTGGTGAAAACCACACAATGGATTCCTATGGAAGGAAATACAAGTTACTGGTAAGTACGCTTAGAATTACTTTTCAGGGTCAGTGCTGGGCTAAAAGATGCAGCACTGGGTTCTCTCCTGATTACAGGTGATTAAATCGGAATTCGTAGTTCGGCTGATTTTAGAGGAATATTTGTACGTTTCAAAAATGGACACTTAGAACATTTTCTGGTGAAAACCACACAATGGATTCCTATGGAAGGAAATACAAGTTACTGGTAAGTATGCTTAGAATTACTTTTCAGAGTCAATGCTGGGCTAAAAGATGCAGCCCTGGGTTCTCTCTTGATAACAGGTGAGTAAATCGGAATTTGTAGTTCGGCTGATTTTAGAGGAATATTTGTACGTTTCAAAATTGGACACTTAGAAAGTTTTCTGATGAAAACCACACAATGGATTGCTATGGAAGGAAATACAAGATACTGGTAAGTACGCTTAGAATGACTTTTCAGGGTCAGGGCTGGGCTCAAAGATGCAGCATTGGGTTCTCTCCTGAAAACAGGTGAGCAAATCGGAATTCGTAGTTCGGCTGATTTTAGAGGAATATTTGTACGTTTCAAAATTGGACAATTAGAAAATTTTCTGGTGAAAACCACACAATGGATTCCTATGGAAGGAAATACAAGTTACTGGTAAGTAAGCTTAGAATTACTTTTCAGAGTCAATGCTGGGCTAAAAGATGCAGCCCTGGGTTCTCTCTTGATAACAGGTGAGTAAATCGGAATTTGTAGTTCGGCTGATTTTAGAGGAATATTTGTACGTTTCAAAATTAGACAATTAGAAAATTTTCTGGTGAAAACCACACAATGGATTCCTATGGAAGGAAATACAAGTTACTGGTAAGTACGCTTAGAATTACTTTTCAGGGTCAGTGCTGGGCTAAAAGATGCAGCACTGGGTTCTCTCCTGATTACAGGTGAGTAAATCGGAATTTGTAGTTCGGCTGATTTTAGAGGAATATTTGTACGTTTCAAAATTGGACACTTAGAAAGTTTTCTGATGAAAACCACACAATGGATTGCTATGGAAGGAAATACAAGATACTGGTAAGTACGCTTAGAATGACTTTTCAGGGTCAGGGCTGGGCTCAAAGATGCAGCATTGGGTTCTCTCCTGAAAACAGGTGAGCAAATCGGAATTCGTAGTTCGGCTGATTTTAGAGGAATATTTGTACGTTTCAAAATTGGACAATTAGAAAATTTTCTGGTGAAAACCACACAATGGATTCCTATGGAAGGAAATACAAGTTACTGGTAAGTAAGCTTAGAATTACTTTTCAGAGTCAATGCTGGGCTAAAAGATGCAGCCCTGGGTTCTCTCTTGATAACAGGTGAGTAAATCGGAATTTGTAGTTCAGCTGATTTTAGAGGAATATTTGTACGTTTCAAAATTGGACAATTAGAAAATTTTCTGGTGAAAACCACAGAATGGATTCCTATGGAAGGAAATACAAGTTACTGGTAAGTAAGTACGCTTAGAATTACTTTTCAGGGTCAGTGCTGGGCTAAAATTTGCAGCACTGGGTTCTCTCCTGATTACAGGCGAGTCAATCGGAATTCGTAGTTCGGCTGATTTTAGAGGAATATTTGTACGTTTCAAAATTAGACAATTAGAAAATTTTCTGGTGAAAACCACACAATGGATTCCTATGGAAGGAAATACAAGTTACTGGTAAGTACGCTTAGAATTACTTTTCAGGGTCAGTGCTGGGCTAAAAGATGCAGCACTGGGTTCTCTCCTGATTACAGGTGATTAAATCGGAATTCGTAGTTCGGCTGATTTTAGAGGAATATTTGTACGTTTCAAAAATGGACACTTAGAACATTTTCTGGTGAAAACCACACAATGGATTCCTATGGAAGGAAATACAAGTTACTGGTAAGTATGCTTAGAATTACTTTTCAGAGTCAATGCTGGGCTAAAAGATGGAGCCCTGGGTTCTCTCTTGATAACAGGTGAGTAAATCGGAATTTGTAGTTCGGCTGATTTTAGAGGAATATTTGTACGTTTCAAAATTGGACACTTAGAAAGTTTTCTGATGAAAACCACACAATGGATTGCTATGGAAGGAAATACAAGATACTGGTAAGTACGCTTAGAATGACTTTTCAGGGTCAGGGCTGGGCTCAAAGATGCAGCATTGGGTTCTCTCCTGAAAACAGGTGAGCAAATCGGAATTCGTAGTTCGGCTGATTTTAGAGGAATATTTGTACGTTTCAAAATTGGACAATTAGAAAATTTTCTGGTGAAAACCACACAATGGATTCCTATGGAAGGAAATACAAGTTACTGGTAAGTAAGCTTAGAATTACTTTTCAGAGTCAATGCTGGGCTAAAAGATGCAGCCCTGGGTTCTCTCTTGATAACAGGTGAGTAAATCGGAATTTGTAGTTCGGCTGATTTTAGAGGAATATTTGTACGTTTCAAAATTAGACAATTAGAAAATTTTCTGGTGAAAACCACACAATGGATTCCTATGGAAGGAAATACAAGTTACTGGTAAGTACGCTTAGAATTACTTTTCAGGGTCAGTGCTGGGCTAAAAGATGCAGCACTGGGTTCTCTCCTGATTACAGGTGAGTAAATCGGAATTTGTAGTTCGGCTGATTTTAGAGGAATATTTGTACGTTTCAAAATTGGACACTTAGAAAGTTTTCTGATGAAAACCACACAATGGATTGCTATGGAAGGAAATACAAGATACTGGTAAGTACGCTTAGAATGACTTTTCAGGGTCAGGGCTGGGCTCAAAGATGCAGCATTGGGTTCTCTCCTGAAAACAGGTGAGCAAATCGGAATTCGTAGTTCGGCTGATTTTAGAGGAATATTTGTACGTTTCAAAATTGGACAATTAGAACATTTTCTGGTGAAAACCACACAATGGATTCCTAAAGAAGGAAATACAAGTTACTGGTAAGTAAGCTTAGAATTACTTTTCAGAGTCAATGCTGGGCTAAAAGATGCAGCCCTGGGTTCTCTCTTGATAACAGGTGAGTAAATCGGAATTTGTAGTTCAGCTGATTTTAGAGGAATATTTGTACGTTTCAAAATTGGACAATTAGAAAATTTTCTGGTGAAAACCACAGAATGGATTCCTATGGAAGAAAATACAAGTTACTGGTAAGTAAGTACGCTTAGAATTACTTTTCAGGGTCAGTGCTGGGCTAAAATTTGCAGCACTGGGTTCTCTCCTGATTACAGGCGAGTCAATCGGAATTCGTAGTTCGGCTGATTTTAGAGGAATATTTGTACGTTTCAAAATTGGACAATTAAAAACTTTTCTGGTGAAAACCACACAATGGATTCCTATGGAAGGAAATACAAGTTACTGGTAAGTACGCTTAGAATTACTTTTCAGGGTCAGTGCTGGGCTAAAAGATGCAGCACTGGGTTCTCTCCTGATTACAGGTGATTAAATCGGAATTCGTAGTTCGGCTGATTTTAGAGGAATATTTGTACGTTTCAAAAATGGACACTTAGAACATTTTCTGGTGAAAACCACACAATGGATTCCTATGGAAGGAAATACAAGTTACTGGTAAGTACGCTTAGAATTACTTTTCCGAGTCAATGCTGGGCAAAAAGATGCAGCCCTGGGTTTTCTCTTGATAACAGGTGAGTAAATCGGAATTTGTAGTTCGGCTGATTTTAGAGGAATATTTGTACGTTTCAAAATTAGACAATTAGAAAATTTTCTGGTGAAAACCACACAATGGATTCCTATGGAAGGAAATACAAGTTACTGGTAAGTACGCTTAGAATTACTTTTCAGGGTCAGTGCTGGGCTAAAAGATGCAGCACTGGGTTCTCTCCTGATTACAGGTGATTAAATCGGAATTCGTAGTTCGGCTGATTTTAGAGGAATATTTGTACGTTTCAAAAATGGACACTTAGAACATTTTCTGGTGAAAACCACACAATGGATTCCTATGGAAGGAAATACAAGTTACTGGTAAGTACGCTTAGAATTACTTTTCAGAGTCAATGCTGGGCTAAAAGATGCAGCCCTGGGTTCTCTCTTGATAACAGGTGAGTAAATCGGAATTTGTAGTTCGGCTGATTTTAGAGGAATATTTGTACGTTTCAAAATTGGACACTTAGAAAGTTTTCTGATGAAAACCACACAATGGATTGCTATGGAAGGAAATACAAGATACTGGTAAGTACGCTTAGAATGACTTTTCAGGGTCAGGGCTGGGCTCAAAGATGCAGCATTGGGTTCTCTCCTGAAAACAGGTGAGCAAATCGGAATTCGTAGTTTGGCTGATTTTAGAGGAATATTTGTACGTTTCAAAATTGGACAATTAGAAAATTTTCTGGTGAAAACCACACAATGGATTCCTATGGAAGGAAATACAAGTTACTGGTAAGTAAGCTTAGAATTACTTTTCAGAGTCAATGCTGGGCTAAAAGATGCAGCCCTGGGTTCTCTCTTGATAACAGGTGAGTAAATCGGAATTTGTAGTTCAGCTGATTTTAGAGGAATATTTGTACGTTTCAAAATTGGACAATTAGAAAATTTTCTGGTGAAAACCACAGAATGGATTCCTATGGAAGGAAATACAAGTTACTGGTAAGTAAGTACGCTTAAAATTACTTTTCAGGGTCAGTGCTGGGCTAAAATTTGCAGCACTGGGTTCTCTCCTGATTACAGGCGAGTCAATCGGAATTCGTAGTTCGGCTGATTTTAGAGGAATATTTGTACGTTTCAAAATTAGACAATTAGAAAATTTTCTGGTGAAAACCACACAATGGATTCCTATGGAAGGAAATACAAGTTAGTTACTTTATGGATTACTTTTCTAACCACAGGACTGGATCCTAGATTCAGTCCTTGGACATCTCCCGTAAACAGTTGTGTAAAAGCGTTTTGGTTACAGTAGTTATTTTTAAGGAATATTATTGTATTTTAAAAGTTGACACTTAGAACATTTTTCACATAGAATCACCAATGTTATCCTATGGCAGAAAATTCACTTAGCAGGTAAGTAGTGTTATTGTTACTTTTTCTTACTCAGTGGTGGATCCTGGATCAGCACTGGCCAACCTCCTGTAAACAGTTGAAAGAATGTGTTTAAGTCATACAGACGATTTTTTAGGAATATTTTTAGTTTGTGAAAATAGACAGAAACTTTTCTGGTGAAAACCACACAATGGATTCCTATGGAAGGAAATACAAGTTACTGGTAAGTACGCTTAGAATTACTCTTCAGAGTCAGTGCTGGGCTAAAAGATGCAGCACTGGGTTCTCGCCTGATTACAGGTAAGTAAATCGGAATTCGTAGTTCGGCTGATTTTAGAGGAATATTTGTACGTTTCAAAATTGGACAATTAAAAACTTTTCTGGTGAAAACCACACAATGGATTCCTATGGAAGGAAATACAAGTTACTGGTAAGTACACTTCGAATTACTTTTCACAGTCAGTGCTGGGCTAAAAGATGCAGCACTGGGTTCTCTCCTGATTACAGGTGATTAAATCGGAATTCGTAGTTCGGCTGATTTTAGAGGAATATTTGTACGTTTCAAAAATGGACACTTAGAACATTTTCTGGTGAAAACCACACAATGGATTCCTATGGAAGGAAATACAAGTTACTGGTAAGTACGCTTAGAATTACTTTTCAGAGTCAATGCTGGGCTAAAAGATGCAGCCCTGGGTTTTCTCTTGATAACAGGTGAGTAAATCGGAATTTGTAGTTCGGCTGATTTTAGAGGAATATTTGTACGTTTCAAAATTAGACAATAAGAAAATTTTCTGGTGAAAACCACACAATGGATTCCTATGGAAGGAAATACAAGTTACTGGTAAGTACGCTTAGAATTACTTTTCAGGGTCAGTGCTGGGCTAAAAGATGCAGCACTGGGTTCTCTCCTGATTACAGGTGAGTAAATCGGAATTTGTAGTTCGGCTGATTTTAGAGGAATATTTGTACGTTTCAAAATTGGACACTTAGAAAGTTTTCTGATGAAAACCACACAATGGATTGCTATGGAAGGAAATACAAGATACTGGTAAGTACGCTTAGAATAACTTTTCAGGGTCAGGGCTGGGCTCAAAGATGCAGCATTGGGTTCTCTCCTGAAAACAGGTGAGCAAATCGGAATTCGTAGTTCGGCTGATTTTAGAGGAATATTTGTACGTTTCAAAATTGGACAATTAGAAAATTTTCTGGTGAAAACCACACAATGGATTCCTATGGAAGGAAATACAAGTTACTGGTAAGTAAGCTTAGAATTACTTTTCAGAGTCAATGCTGGGCTAAAAGATGCAGCCCTGGGTTCTCTCTTGATAACAGGTGAGTAAATCGGAATTTGTAGTTCAGCTGATTTTAGAGGAATATTTGTACGTTTCAAAATTGGACAATTAGAAAATTTTCTGGTGAAAACCACAGAATGGATTCCTATGGAAGGAAATACAAGTTACTGGTAAGTAAGTACGCTTAGAATTACTTTTCAGGGTCAGTGCTGGGCTAAAATTTGCAGCACTGGGTTCTCTCCTGATTACAGGCGAGTCAATCGGAATTCGTAGTTCGGCTGATTTTAGAGGAATATTTGTACGTTTCAAAATTAGACAATTAGAAAATTTTCTGGTGAAAACCACACAATGGATTCCTATGGAAGGAAATACAAGTTAGTTACTTTATGGATTACTTTTCTAACCACAGGACTGGATCCTAGATTCAGTCCTTGGACATCTCCCGTAAACAGTTGTGTAAAAGCGTTTTGGTTACAGTAGTTATTTTTAAGGAATATTATTGTATTTTAAAAGTTGACACTTAGAACATTTTTCACATAGAATCACCAATGTTATCCTATGGCAGAAAATTCACTTAGCAGGTAAGTAGTGTTATTGTTACTTTTTCTTACTCAGTGGTGGATCCTGGATCAGCACTGGCCAACCTCCTGTAAACAGTTGAAAGAATGTGTTTAAGTCATACAGACGATTTTTTAGGAATATTTTTAGTTTGTGAAAATAGACAGAAACTTTTCTGGTGAAAACCACACAATGGATTCCTATGGAAGGAAATACAAGTTACTGGTAAGTACGCTTAGAATTACTCTTCAGAGTCAGTGCTGGGCTAAAAGATGCAGCACTGGGTTCTCGCCTGATTACAGGTAAGTAAATCGGAATTCGTAGTTCGGCTGATTTTAGAGGAATATTTGTACGTTTCAAAATTGGACAATTAAAAACTTTTCTGGTGAAAACCACACAATGGATTCCTATGGAAGGAAATACAAGTTACTGGTAAGTACACTTCGAATTACTTTTCACAGTCAGTGCTGGGCTAAAAGATGCAGCACTGGGTTCTCTCCTGATTACAGGTGATTAAATCGGAATTCGTAGTTCGGCTGATTTTAGAGGAATATTTGTACGTTTCAAAAATGGACACTTAGAACATTTTCTGGTGAAAACCACACAATGGATTCCTATGGAAGGAAATACAAGTTACTGGTAAGTACGCTTAGAATTACTTTTCAGAGTCAATGCTGGGCTAAAAGATGCAGCCCTGGGTTTTCTCTTGATAACAGGTGAGTAAATCGGAATTTGTAGTTCGGCTGATTTTAGAGGAATATTTGTACGTTTCAAAATTAGACAATTAGAAAATTTTCTGGTGAAAACCACACAATGGATTCCTATGGAAGGAAATACAAGTTACTGGTAAGTACGCTTAGAATTACTTTTCAGGGTCAGTGCTGGGCTAAAAGATGCAGCACTGGGTTCTCTCCTGATTACAGGTGATTAAATCGGAATTCGTAGTTCGGCTGATTTTAGAGGAATATTTGTACGTTTCAAAAATGGACACTTAGAACATTTTCTGGTGAAAACCACACAATGGATTGCTATGGAAGGAAATACAAGATACTGGTAAGTACGCTTAGAATGACTTTTCAGGGTCAGGGCTGGGCTCAAAGATGCAGCATTGGGTTCTCTCCTGAAAACAGGTGAGCAAATCGGAATTCGTAGTTCGGCTGATTTTAGAGGAATATTTGTACGTTTCAAAATTGGACAATTAGAACATTTTCTGGTGAAAACCACACAATGGATTCCTATGGAAGGAAATACAAGTTACTGGTAAGTAAGCTTAGAATTACTTTTCAGAGTCAATGCTGGGCTAAAAGATGCAGCCCTGGGTTCTCTCTTGATAACAGGTGAGTAAATCGGAATTTGTAGTTCAGCTGATTTTAGAGGAATATTTGTACGTTTCAAAATTGGACAATTAGAAAATTTTCTGGTGAAAACCACAGAATGGATTCCTATGGAAGGAAATACAAGTTACTGGTAAGTAAGTACGCTTAGAATTACTTTTCAGGGTCAGTGCTGGGCTAAAATTTGCAGCACTGGGTTCTCTCCTGATTACAGGCGAGTCAATCGGAATTCGTAGTTCGGCTGATTTTAGAGGAATATTTGTACGTTTCAAAATTAGACAATTAGAAAATTTTCTGGTGAAAACCACACAATGGATTCCTATGGAAGGAAATACAAGTTACTGGTAAGTACGCTTAGAATTACTTTTCAGGGTCAGTGCTGGGCTAAAAGATGCAGCACTGGGTTCTCTCCTGATTACAGGTGATTAAATCGGAATTCGTAGTTCGGCTGATTTTAGAGGAATATTTGTACGTTTCAAAAATGGACACTTAGAACATTTTCTGGTGAAAACCACACAATGGATTCCTATGGAAGGAAATACAAGTTACTGGTAAGTATGCTTAGAATTACTTTTCAGAGTCAATGCTGGGCTAAAAGATGGAGCCCTGGGTTCTCTCTTGATAACAGGTGAGTAAATCGGAATTTGTAGTTCGGCTGATTTTAGAGGAATATTTGTACGTTTCAAAATTGGACACTTAGAAAGTTTTCTGATGAAAACCACACAATGGATTGCTATGGAAGGAAATACAAGATACTGGTAAGTACGCTTAGAATGACTTTTCAGGGTCAGGGCTGGGCTCAAAGATGCAGCATTGGGTTCTCTCCTGAAAACAGGTGAGCAAATCGGAATTCGTAGTTCGGCTGATTTTAGAGGAATATTTGTACGTTTCAAAATTGGACAATTAGAAAATTTTCTGGTGAAAACCACACAATGGATTCCTATGGAAGGAAATACAAGTTACTGGTAAGTAAGCTTAGAATTACTTTTCAGAGTCAATGCTGGGCTAAAAGATGCAGCCCTGGGTTCTCTCTTGATAACAGGTGAGTAAATCGGAATTTGTAGTTCGGCTGATTTTAGAGGAATATTTGTACGTTTCAAAATTAGACAATTAGAAAATTTTCTGGTGAAAACCACACAATGGATTCCTATGGAAGGAAATACAAGTTACTGGTAAGTACGCTTAGAATTACTTTTCAGGGTCAGTGCTGGGCTAAAAGATGCAGCACTGGGTTCTCTCCTGATTACAGGTGAGTAAATCGGAATTTGTAGTTCGGCTGATTTTAGAGGAATATTTGTACGTTTCAAAATTGGACACTTAGAAAGTTTTCTGATGAAAACCACACAATGGATTGCTATGGAAGGAAATACAAGATACTGGTAAGTACGCTTAGAATGACTTTTCAGGGTCAGGGCTGGGCTCAAAGATGCAGCATTGGGTTCTCTCGAGAAAACAGGTGAGCAAATCGGAATTCGTAGTTCGGCTGATTTTAGAGGAATATTTGTACGTTTCAAAATTGGACAATTAGAACATTTTCTGGTGAAAACCACACAATGGATTCCTATGGAAGGAAATACAAGTTACTGGTAAGTAAGCTTAGAATTACTTTTCAGAGTCAATGCTGGGCTAAAAGATGCAGCCCTGGGTTCTCTCTTGATAACAGGTGAGTAAATCGGAATTTGTAGTTCAGCTGATTTTAGAGGAATATTTGTACGTTTCAAAATTGGACAATTAGAAAATTTTCTGGTGAAAACCACAGAATGGATTCCTATGGAAGGAAATACAAGTTACTGGTAAGTAAGTACGCTTAGAATTACTTTTCAGGGTCAGTGCTGGGCTAAAATTTGCAGCACTGGGTTCTCTCCTGATTACAGGCGAGTCAATCGGAATTCGTAGTTCGGCTGATTTTAGAGGAATATTTGTACGTTTCAAAATTAGACAATTAGAAAATTTTCTGGTGAAAACCACACAATGGATTCCTATGGAAGGAAATACAAGTTACTGGTAAGTACGCTTAGAATTACTTTTCAGGGTCAGTGCTGGGCTAAAAGATGCAGCACTGGGTTCTCTCCTGATTACAGGTGATTAAATCGGAATTCGTAGTTCGGCTGATTTTAGAGGAATATTTGTACGTTTCAAAAATGGACACTTAGAACATTTTCTGGTGAAAACCACACAATGGATTCCTATGGAAGGAAATACAAGTTACTGGTAAGTATGCTTAGAATTACTTTTCAGAGTCAATGCTGGGCTAAAAGATGCAGCCCTGGGTTCTCTCTTGATAACAGGTGAGTAAATCGGAATTTGTAGTTCGGCTGATTTTAGAGGAATATTTGTACGTTTCAAAATTGGACACTTAGAAAGTTTTCTGATGAAAACCACACAATGGATTGCTATGGAAGGAAATACAAGATACTGGTAAGTACGCTTAGAATGACTTTTCAGGGTCAGGGCTGGGCTCAAAGATGCAGCATTGGGTTCTCTCCTGAAAACAGGTGAGCAAATCGGAATTCGTAGTTCGGCTGATTTTAGAGGAATATTTGTACGTTTCAAAATTGGACAATTAGAAAATTTTCTGGTGAAAACCACACAATGGATTCCTATGGAAGGAAATACAAGTTACTGGTAAGTAAGCTTAGAATTACTTTTCAGAGTCAATGCTGGGCTAAAAGATGCAGCCCTGGGTTCTCTCTTGATAACAGGTGAGTAAATCGGAATTTGTAGTTCGGCTGATTTTAGAGGAATATTTGTACGTTTCAAAATTAGACAATTAGAAAATTTTCTGGTGAAAACCACACAATGGATTCCTATGGAAGGAAATACAAGTTACTGGTAAGTACGCTTAGAATTACTTTTCAGGGTCAGTGCTGGGCTAAAAGATGCAGCACTGGGTTCTCTCCTGATTACAGGTGAGTAAATCGGAATTTGTAGTTCGGCTGATTTTAGAGGAATATTTGTACGTTTCAAAATTGGACACTTAGAAAGTTTTCTGATGAAAACCACACAATGGATTGCTATGGAAGGAAATACAAGATACTGGTAAGTACGCTTAGAATGACTTTTCAGGGTCAGGGCTGGGCTCAAAGATGCAGCATTGGGTTCTCTCCTGAAAACAGGTGAGCAAATCGGAATTCGTAGTTCGGCTGATTTTAGAGGAATATTTGTACGTTTCAAAATTGGACAATTAGAAAATTTTCTGGTGAAAACCACACAATGGATTCCTATGGAAGGAAATACAAGTTACTGGTAAGTAAGCTTAGAATTACTTTTCAGAGTCAATGCTGGGCTAAAAGATGCAGCCCTGGGTTCTCTCTTGATAACAGGTGAGTAAATCGGAATTTGTAGTTCAGCTGATTTTAGAGGAATATTTGTACGTTTCAAAATTGGACAATTAGAAAATTTTCTGGTGAAAACCACAGAATGGATTCCTATGGAAGGAAATACAAGTTACTGGTAAGTAAGTACGCTTAGAATTACTTTTCAGGGTCAGTGCTGGGCTAAAATTTGCAGCACTGGGTTCTCTCCTGATTACAGGCGAGTCAATCGGAATTCGTAGTTCGGCTGATTTTAGAGGAATATTTGTACGTTTCAAAATTAGACAATTAGAAAATTTTCTGGTGAAAACCACACAATGGATTCCTATGGAAGGAAATACAAGTTACTGGTAAGTACGCTTAGAATTACTTTTCAGGGTCAGTGCTGGGCTAAAAGATGCAGCACTGGGTTCTCTCCTGATTACAGGTGATTAAATCGGAATTCGTAGTTCGGCTGATTTTAGAGGAATATTTGTACGTTTCAAAAATGGACACTTAGAACATTTTCTGGTGAAAACCACACAATGGATTCCTATGGAAGGAAATACAAGTTACTGGTAAGTATGCTTAGAATTACTTTTCAGAGTCAATGCTGGGCTAAAAGATGGAGCCCTGGGTTCTCTCTTGATAACAGGTGAGTAAATCGGAATTTGTAGTTCGGCTGATTTTAGAGGAATATTTGTACGTTTCAAAATTGGACACTTAGAAAGTTTTCTGATGAAAACCACACAATGGATTGCTATGGAAGGAAATACAAGATACTGGTAAGTACGCTTAGAATGACTTTTCAGGGTCAGGGCTGGGCTCAAAGATGCAGCATTGGGTTCTCTCCTGAAAACAGGTGAGCAAATCGGAATTCGTAGTTCGGCTGATTTTAGAGGAATATTTGTACGTTTCAAAATTGGACAATTAGAAAATTTTCTGGTGAAAACCACACAATGGATTCCTATGGAAGGAAATACAAGTTACTGGTAAGTAAGCTTAGAATTACTTTTCAGAGTCAATGCTGGGCTAAAAGATGCAGCCCTGGGTTCTCTCTTGATAACAGGTGAGTAAATCGGAATTTGTAGTTCGGCTGATTTTAGAGGAATATTTGTACGTTTCAAAATTAGACAATTAGAAAATTTTCTGGTGAAAACCACACAATGGATTCCTATGGAAGGAAATACAAGTTACTGGTAAGTACGCTTAGAATTACTTTTCAGGGTCAGTGCTGGGCTAAAAGATGCAGCACTGGGTTCTCTCCTGATTACAGGTGAGTAAATCGGAATTTGTAGTTCGGCTGATTTTAGAGGAATATTTGTACGTTTCAAAATTGGACACTTAGAAAGTTTTCTGATGAAAACCACACAATGGATTGCTATGGAAGGAAATACAAGATACTGGTAAGTACGCTTAGAATGACTTTTCAGGGTCAGGGCTGGGCTCAAAGATGCAGCATTGGGTTCTCTCCTGAAAACAGGTGAGCAAATCGGAATTCGTAGTTCGGCTGATTTTAGAGGAATATTTGTACGTTTCAAAATTGGACAATTAGAACATTTTCTGGTGAAAACCACACAATGGATTCCTAAAGAAGGAAATACAAGTTACTGGTAAGTAAGCTTAGAATTACTTTTCAGAGTCAATGCTGGGCTAAAAGATGCAGCCCTGGGTTCTCTCTTGATAACAGGTGAGTAAATCGGAATTTGTAGTTCAGCTGATTTTAGAGGAATATTTGTACGTTTCAAAATTGGACAATTAGAAAATTTTCTGGTGAAAACCACAGAATGGATTCCTATGGAAGAAAATACAAGTTACTGGTAAGTAAGTACGCTTAGAATTACTTTTCAGGGTCAGTGCTGGGCTAAAATTTGCAGCACTGGGTTCTCTCCTGATTACAGGCGAGTCAATCGGAATTCGTAGTTCGGCTGATTTTAGAGGAATATTTGTACGTTTCAAAATTGGACAATTAAAAACTTTTCTGGTGAAAACCACACAATGGATTCCTATGGAAGGAAATACAAGTTACTGGTAAGTACGCTTAGAATTACTTTTCAGGGTCAGTGCTGGGCTAAAAGATGCAGCACTGGGTTCTCTCCTGATTACAGGTGATTAAATCGGAATTCGTAGTTCGGCTGATTTTAGAGGAATATTTGTACGTTTCAAAAATGGACACTTAGAACATTTTCTGGTGAAAACCACACAATGGATTCCTATGGAAGGAAATACAAGTTACTGGTAAGTACGCTTAGAATTACTTTTCCGAGTCAATGCTGGGCAAAAAGATGCAGCCCTGGGTTTTCTCTTGATAACAGGTGAGTAAATCGGAATTTGTAGTTCGGCTGATTTTAGAGGAATATTTGTACGTTTCAAAATTAGACAATTAGAAAATTTTCTGGTGAAAACCACACAATGGATTCCTATGGAAGGAAATACAAGTTACTGGTAAGTACGCTTAGAATTACTTTTCAGGGTCAGTGCTGGGCTAAAAGATGCAGCACTGGGTTCTCTCCTGATTACAGGTGATTAAATCGGAATTCGTAGTTCGGCTGATTTTAGAGGAATATTTGTACGTTTCAAAAATGGACACTTAGAACATTTTCTGGTGAAAACCACACAATGGATTCCTATGGAAGGAAATACAAGTTACTGGTAAGTACGCTTAGAATTACTTTTCAGAGTCAATGCTGGGCTAAAAGATGCAGCCCTGGGTTCTCTCTTGATAACAGGTGAGTAAATCGGAATTTGTAGTTCGGCTGATTTTAGAGGAATATTTGTACGTTTCAAAATTGGACACTTAGAAAGTTTTCTGATGAAAACCACACAATGGATTGCTATGGAAGGAAATACAAGATACTGGTAAGTACGCTTAGAATGACTTTTCAGGGTCAGGGCTGGGCTCAAAGATGCAGCATTGGGTTCTCTCCTGAAAACAGGTGAGCAAATCGGAATTCGTAGTTTGGCTGATTTTAGAGGAATATTTGTACGTTTCAAAATTGGACAATTAGAAAATTTTCTGGTGAAAACCACACAATGGATTCCTATGGAAGGAAATACAAGTTACTGGTAAGTAAGCTTAGAATTACTTTTCAGAGTCAATGCTGGGCTAAAAGATGCAGCCCTGGGTTCTCTCTTGATAACAGGTGAGTAAATCGGAATTTGTAGTTCAGCTGATTTTAGAGGAATATTTGTACGTTTCAAAATTGGACAATTAGAAAATTTTCTGGTGAAAACCACAGAATGGATTCCTATGGAAGGAAATACAAGTTACTGGTAAGTAAGTACGCTTAAAATTACTTTTCAGGGTCAGTGCTGGGCTAAAATTTGCAGCACTGGGTTCTCTCCTGATTACAGGCGAGTCAATCGGAATTCGTAGTTCGGCTGATTTTAGAGGAATATTTGTACGTTTCAAAATTAGACAATTAGAAAATTTTCTGGTGAAAACCACACAATGGATTCCTATGGAAGGAAATACAAGTTAGTTACTTTATGGATTACTTTTCTAACCACAGGACTGGATCCTAGATTCAGTCCTTGGACATCTCCCGTAAACAGTTGTGTAAAAGCGTTTTGGTTACAGTAGTTATTTTTAAGGAATATTATTGTATTTTAAAAGTTGACACTTAGAACATTTTTCACATAGAATCACCAATGTTATCCTATGGCAGAAAATTCACTTAGCAGGTAAGTAGTGTTATTGTTACTTTTTCTTACTCAGTGGTGGATCCTGGATCAGCACTGGCCAACCTCCTGTAAACAGTTGAAAGAATGTGTTTAAGTCATACAGACGATTTTTTAGGAATATTTTTAGTTTGTGAAAATAGACAGAAACTTTTCTGGTGAAAACCACACAATGGATTCCTATGGAAGGAAATACAAGTTACTGGTAAGTACGCTTAGAATTACTCTTCAGAGTCAGTGCTGGGCTAAAAGATGCAGCACTGGGTTCTCGCCTGATTACAGGTAAGTAAATCGGAATTCGTAGTTCGGCTGATTTTAGAGGAATATTTGTACGTTTCAAAATTGGACAATTAAAAACTTTTCTGGTGAAAACCACACAATGGATTCCTATGGAAGGAAATACAAGTTACTGGTAAGTACACTTCGAATTACTTTTCACAGTCAGTGCTGGGCTAAAAGATGCAGCACTGGGTTCTCTCCTGATTACAGGTGATTAAATCGGAATTCGTAGTTCGGCTGATTTTAGAGGAATATTTGTACGTTTCAAAAATGGACACTTAGAACATTTTCTGGTGAAAACCACACAATGGATTCCTATGGAAGGAAATACAAGTTACTGGTAAGTACGCTTAGAATTACTTTTCAGAGTCAATGCTGGGCTAAAAGATGCAGCCCTGGGTTTTCTCTTGATAACAGGTGAGTAAATCGGAATTTGTAGTTCGGCTGATTTTAGAGGAATATTTGTACGTTTCAAAATTAGACAATAAGAAAATTTTCTGGTGAAAACCACACAATGGATTCCTATGGAAGGAAATACAAGTTACTGGTAAGTACGCTTAGAATTACTTTTCAGGGTCAGTGCTGGGCTAAAAGATGCAGCACTGGGTTCTCTCCTGATTACAGGTGAGTAAAACGGAATTTGTAGTTCGGCTGATTTTAGAGGAATATTTGTACGTTTCAAAATTGGACACTTAGAAAGTTTTCTGATGAAAACCACACAATGGATTGCTATGGAAGGAAATACAAGATACTGGTAAGTACGCTTAGAATAACTTTTCAGGGTCAGGGCTGGGCTCAAAGATGCAGCATTGGGTTCTCTCCTGAAAACAGGTGAGCAAATCGGAATTCGTAGTTCGGCTGATTTTAGAGGAATATTTGTACGTTTCAAAATTGGACAATTAGAAAATTTTCTGGTGAAAACCACACAATGGATTCCTATGGAAGGAAATACAAGTTACTGGTAAGTAAGCTTAGAATTACTTTTCAGAGTCAATGCTGGGCTAAAAGATGCAGCCCTGGGTTCTCTCTTGATAACAGGTGAGTAAATCGGAATTTGTAGTTCAGCTGATTTTAGAGGAATATTTGTACGTTTCAAAATTGGACAATTAGAAAATTTTCTGGTGAAAACCACAGAATGGATTCCTATGGAAGGAAATACAAGTTACTGGTAAGTAAGTACGCTTAGAATTACTTTTCAGGGTCAGTGCTGGGCTAAAATTTGCAGCACTGGGTTCTCTCCTGATTACAGGCGAGTCAATCGGAATTCGTAGTTCGGCTGATTTTAGAGGAATATTTGTACGTTTCAAAATTAGACAATTAGAAAATTTTCTGGTGAAAACCACACAATGGATTCCTATGGAAGGAAATACAAGTTAGTTACTTTATGGATTACTTTTCTAACCACAGGACTGGATCCTAGATTCAGTCCTTGGACATCTCCCGTAAACAGTTGTGTAAAAGCGTTTTGGTTACAGTAGTTATTTTTAAGGAATATTATTGTATTTTAAAAGTTGACACTTAGAACATTTTTCACATAGAATCACCAATGTTATCCTATGGCAGAAAATTCACTTAGCAGGTAAGTAGTGTTATTGTTACTTTTTCTTACTCAGTGGTGGATCCTGGATCAGCACTGGCCAACCTCCTGTAAACAGTTGAAAGAATGTGTTTAAGTCATACAGACGATTTTTTAGGAATATTTTTAGTTTGTGAAAATAGACAGAAACTTTTCTGGTGAAAACCACACAATGGATTCCTATGGAAGGAAATACAAGTTACTGGTAAGTACGCTTAGAATTACTCTTCAGAGTCAGTGCTGGGCTAAAAGATGCAGCACTGGGTTCTCGCCTGATTACAGGTAAGTAAATCGGAATTCGTAGTTCGGCTGATTTTAGAGGAATATTTGTACGTTTCAAAATTGGACAATTAAAAACTTTTCTGGTGAAAACCACACAATGGATTCCTATGGAAGGAAATACAAGTTACTGGTAAGTACACTTCGAATTACTTTTCACAGTCAGTGCTGGGCTAAAAGATGCAGCACTGGGTTCTCTCCTGATTACAGGTGATTAAATCGGAATTCGTAGTTCGGCTGATTTTAGAGGAATATTTGTACGTTTCAAAAATGGACACTTAGAACATTTTCTGGTGAAAACCACACAATGGATTCCTATGGAAGGAAATACAAGTTACTGGTAAGTACGCTTAGAATTACTTTTCAGAGTCAATGCTGGGCTAAAAGATGCAGCCCTGGGTTTTCTCTTGATAACAGGTGAGTAAATCGGAATTTGTAGTTCGGCTGATTTTAGAGGAATATTTGTACGTTTCAAAATTAGACAATTAGAAAATTTTCTGGTGAAAACCACACAATGGATTCCTATGGAAGGAAATACAAGTTACTGGTAAGTACGCTTAGAATTACTTTTCAGGGTCAGTGCTGGGCTAAAAGATGCAGCACTGGGTTCTCTCCTGATTACAGGTGATTAAATCGGAATTCGTAGTTCGGCTGATTTTAGAGGAATATTTGTACGTTTCAAAAATGGACACTTAGAACATTTTCTGGTGAAAACCACACAATGGATTGCTATGGAAGGAAATACAAGATACTGGTAAGTACGCTTAGAATGACTTTTCAGGGTCAGGGCTGGGCTCAAAGATGCAGCATTGGGTTCTCTCCTGAAAACAGGTGAGCAAATCGGAATTCGTAGTTCGGCTGATTTTAGAGGAATATTTGTACGTTTCAAAATTGGACAATTAGAACATTTTCTGGTGAAAACCACACAATGGATTCCTATGGAAGGAAATACAAGTTACTGGTAAGTAAGCTTAGAATTACTTTTCAGAGTCAATGCTGGGCTAAAAGATGCAGCCCTGGGTTCTCTCTTGATAACAGGTGAGTAAATCGGAATTTGTAGTTCAGCTGATTTTAGAGGAATATTTGTACGTTTCAAAATTGGACAATTAGAAAATTTTCTGGTGAAAACCACAGAATGGATTCCTATGGAAGGAAATACAAGTTACTGGTAAGTAAGTACGCTTAGAATTACTTTTCAGGGTCAGTGCTGGGCTAAAATTTGCAGCACTGGGTTCTCTCCTGATTACAGGCGAGTCAATCGGAATTCGTAGTTCGGCTGATTTTAGAGGAATATTTGTACGTTTCAAAATTAGACAATTAGAAAATTTTCTGGTGAAAACCACACAATGGATTCCTATGGAAGGAAATACAAGTTACTGGTAAGTACGCTTAGAATTACTTTTCAGGGTCAGTGCTGGGCTAAAAGATGCAGCACTGGGTTCTCTCCTGATTACAGGTGATTAAATCGGAATTCGTAGTTCGGCTGATTTTAGAGGAATATTTGTACGTTTCAAAAATGGACACTTAGAACATTTTCTGGTGAAAACCACACAATGGATTCCTATGGAAGGAAATACAAGTTACTGGTAAGTATGCTTAGAATTACTTTTCAGAGTCAATGCTGGGCTAAAAGATGGAGCCCTGGGTTCTCTCTTGATAACAGGTGAGTAAATCGGAATTTGTAGTTCGGCTGATTTTAGAGGAATATTTGTACGTTTCAAAATTGGACACTTAGAAAGTTTTCTGATGAAAACCACACAATGGATTGCTATGGAAGGAAATACAAGATACTGGTAAGTACGCTTAGAATGACTTTTCAGGGTCAGGGCTGGGCTCAAAGATGCAGCATTGGGTTCTCTCCTGAAAACAGGTGAGCAAATCGGAATTCGTAGTTCGGCTGATTTTAGAGGAATATTTGTACGTTTCAAAATTGGACAATTAGAAAATTTTCTGGTGAAAACCACACAATGGATTCCTATGGAAGGAAATACAAGTTACTGGTAAGTAAGCTTAGAATTACTTTTCAGAGTCAATGCTGGGCTAAAAGATGCAGCCCTGGGTTCTCTCTTGATAACAGGTGAGTAAATCGGAATTTGTAGTTCGGCTGATTTTAGAGGAATATTTGTACGTTTCAAAATTAGACAATTAGAAAATTTTCTGGTGAAAACCACACAATGGATTCCTATGGAAGGAAATACAAGTTACTGGTAAGTACGCTTAGAATTACTTTTCAGGGTCAGTGCTGGGCTAAAAGATGCAGCACTGGGTTCTCTCCTGATTACAGGTGAGTAAATCGGAATTTGTAGTTCGGCTGATTTTAGAGGAATATTTGTACGTTTCAAAATTGGACACTTAGAAAGTTTTCTGATGAAAACCACACAATGGATTGCTATGGAAGGAAATACAAGATACTGGTAAGTACGCTTAGAATGACTTTTCAGGGTCAGGGCTGGGCTCAAAGATGCAGCATTGGGTTCTCTCCTGAAAACAGGTGAGCAAATCGGAATTCGTAGTTCGGCTGATTTTAGAGGAATATTTGTACGTTTCAAAATTGGACAATTAGAACATTTTCTGGTGAAAACCACACAATGGATTCCTATGGAAGGAAATACAAGTTACTGGTAAGTAAGCTTAGAATTACTTTTCAGGGTCAGTGCTGGGCTAAAATTTGCAGCACTGGGTTCTCTCCTGATTACAGGCGAGTCAATCGGAATTCGTAGTTCGGCTGATTTTAGAGGAATATTTGTACGTTTCAAAATTAGACAATTAGAAAATTTTCTGGTGAAAACCACACAATGGATTCCTATGGAAGGAAATACAAGTTACTGGTAAGTACGCTTAGAATTACTTTTCAGGGTCAGTGCTGGGCTAAAAGATGCAGCACTGGGTTCTCTCCTGATTACAGGTGATTAAATCGGAATTCGTAGTTCGGCTGATTTTAGAGGAATATTTGTACGTTTCAAAAATGGACACTTAGAACATTTTCTGGTGAAAACCACACAATGGATTCCTATGGAAGGAAATACAAGTTACTGGTAAGTATGCTTAGAATTACTTTTCAGAGTCAATGCTGGGCTAAAAGATGCAGCCCTGGGTTCTCTCTTGATAACAGGTGAGTAAATCGGAATTTGTCGTTCGGCTGATTTTAGAGGAATATTTGTACGTTTCAAAATTGGACACTTAGAAAGTTTTCTGATGAAAACCACACAATGGATTGCTATGGAAGGAAATACAAGATACTGGTAAGTACGCTTAGAATGACTTTTCAGGGTCAGGGCTGGGCTCAAAGATGCAGCATTGGGTTCTCTCCTGAAAACAGGTGAGCAAATCGGAATTCGTAGTTCGGCTGATTTTAGAGGAATATTTGTACGTTTCAAAATTGGACAATTAGAAAATTTTCTGGTGAAAACCACACAATGGATTCCTATGGAAGGAAATACAAGTTACTGGTAAGTAAGCTTAGAATTACTTTTCAGAGTCAATGCTGGGCTAAAAGATGCAGCCCTGGGTTCTCTCTTGAAAACAGGTGAGTAAATCGGAATTTGTAGTTCGGCTGATTTTAGAGGAATATTTGTACGTTTCAAAATTAGACAATTAGAAAATTTTCTGGTGAAAACCACACAATGGATTCCTATGGAAGGAAATACAAGTTACTGGTAAGTACGCTTAGAATTACTTTTCAGGGTCAGTGCTGGGCTAAAAGATGCAGCACTGGGTTCTCTCCTGATTACAGGTGAGTAAATCGGAATTTGTAGTTCGGCTGATTTTAGAGGAATATTTGTACGTTTCAAAATTGGACACTTAGAAAGTTTTCTGATGAAAACCACACAATGGATTGCTATGGAAGGAAATACAAGATACTGGTAAGTACGCTTAGAATGACTTTTCAGGGTCAGGGCTGGGCTCAAAGATGCAGCATTGGGTTCTCTCCTGAAAACAGGTGAGCAAATCGGAATTCGTAGTTCGGCTGATTTTAGAGGAATATTTGTACGTTTCAAAATTGGACAATTAGAAAATTTTCTGGTGAAAACCACACAATGGATTCCTATGGAAGGAAATACAAGTTACTGGTAAGTAAGCTTAGAATTACTTTTCAGAGTCAATGCTGGGCTAAAAGATGCAGCCCTGGGTTCTCTCTTGATAACAGGTGAGTAAATCGGAATTTGTAGTTCAGCTGATTTTAGAGGAATATTTGTACGTTTCAAAATTGGACAATTAGAAAATTTTCTGGTGAAAACCACAGAATGGATTCCTATGGAAGGAAATACAAGTTACTGGTAAGTAAGTACGCTTAGAATTACTTTTCAGGGTCAGTGCTGGGCTAAAATTTGCAGCACTGGGTTCTCTCCTGATTACAGGCGAGTCAATCGGAATTCGTAGTTCGGCTGATTTTAGAGGAATATTTGTACGTTTCAAAATTAGACAATTAGAAAATTTTCTGGTGAAAACCACACAATGGATTCCTATGGAAGGAAATACAAGTTACTGGTAAGTACGCTTAGAATTACTTTTCAGGGTCAGTGCTGGGCTAAAAGATGCAGCACTGGGTTCTCTCCTGATTACAGGTGATTAAATCGGAATTCGTAGTTCGGCTGATTTTAGAGGAATATTTGTACGTTTCAAAAATGGACACTTAGAACATTTTCTGGTGAAAACCACACAATGGATTCCTATGGAAGGAAATACAAGTTACTGGTAAGTATGCTTAGAATTACTTTTCAGAGTCAATGCTGGGCTAAAAGATGCAGCCCTGGGTTCTCTCTTGATAACAGGTGAGTAAATCGGAATTTGTAGTTCGGCTGATTTTAGAGGAATATTTGTACGTTTCAAAATTGGACACTTAGAAAGTTTTCTGATGAAAACCACACAATGGATTGCTATGGAAGGAAATACAAGATACTGGTAAGTACGCTTAGAATGACTTTTCAGGGTCAGGGCTGGGCTCAAAGATGCAGCATTGGGTTCTCTCCTGAAAACAGGTGAGCAAATCGGAATTCGTAGTTCGGCTGATTTTAGAGGAATATTTGTACGTTTCAAAATTGGACAATTAGAAAATTTTCTGGTGAAAACCACACAATGGATTCCTATGGAAGGAAATACAAGTTACTGGTAAGTAAGCTTAGAATTACTTTTCAGAGTCAATGCTGGGCTAAAAGATGCAGCCCTGGGTTCTCTCTTGATAACAGGTGAGTAAATCGGAATTTGTAGTTCAGCTGATTTTAGAGGAATATTTGTACGTTTCAAAATTGGACAATTAGAAAATTTTCTGGTGAAAACCACAGAATGGATTCCTATGGAAGGAAATACAAGTTACTGGTAAGTAAGTACGCTTAGAATTACTTTTCAGGGTCAGTGCTGGGCTAAAATTTGCAGCACTGGGTTCTCTCCTGATTACAGGCGAGTAAATCGGAATTCGTAGTTCGGCTGATTTTAGAGGAATATTTGTACGTTTCAAAATTAGACAATTAGAAAATGTTCTGGTGAAAACCACACAATGGATTCCTATGGAAGGAAATACAAGTTACTGGTAAGTACACTTAGAATTACTTTTTAGGGTCACTGCTGTTCTAAATGATGCAGCCCTGGGTTCTCTCCTGATAACAGGTGAGTAAATCGGAATTCGTAGTTCGGCTGATTTTAGAGGAATATTTGTACAATGGTGAAGGAAGGGGGCGGGGCCTTATGTGATGTGTGCAAACACGCCCTGTGGCGCATTTTAAGTTGGGACATTAATTCCTCTTCAATCCTGAGGTCCCCTGGGGGCCAACTAGGCCACCAGGTACCTCCAGTATGCGCCAGGAAGCTGCATTGCAGAGAGGTGTTCAGAGGCCACACCCCTTTTTACAACACTCTGCACACTCACGGAAGTGGACTCCATTTTTACTCCGGGAGTTGTCAAAGTGATCCAGATATTGTTTTACCCTTGTCCCGATGAGGCCGGCAGAAATTGACGGTTGAAATGCGACTGCGTCGACAGGTATAATTGAGTAGTCCAATCAGTATAAGCATGTTTAAAGGTTGTGTACGCACATAATGAAAAGATAGAGAGGTCTGATACCTCATGTGCGAATAGGACTATGTCTTCGTGTACCACTCAGACTTATTAGTGTACACTAGTACGTTTAATTGTTAGGGTATTGTAGAAATTGTATGTAGTGTATATATATGTATATATAAGTTTGTTTTTTGAAATTAATACATATATGTATTATTGTTTGTGCTTTTTGATTAATTGTTGTGAAATCAATTGGTGTGCCAGAGACCTGCCCAATGGCATGTGTAACTGAATCATTGGTATTTGTTGGTCGAAAAACTATTGATAAATGTCAGGGTAATTAATTGTGCCTTGTACACAAATAAATGAGAGATTTATCCCACCATACTTTTTTGTTCTTCATCTTTTTAGATGTGTCTGCTGTGCCAGCAGTAGCTGGCGACTCACTTGGCTTCCCCCTCCCACTGCTACGGCCTTCGAGCTCAATAATAGTGGCCTCTGATTTCAAGAGCGACTCCCTTCTAGCTCTGCGAGCAGCCGAGCAGAAGGAAATATCAACACCCCGTATGGTGGGTTTCATTGCCTCCCACAGGGGTTCAGCCCCTTCCACTGATCCCACATTAAGATCCAGGTAATTCTCAAGAGCCTGCTCGATATGCACCCTATATTCCTCGTTCTGCAAATTCCAAACTTGCTTATTACTAATTTGAATATTAATCATTTACCTGATATCATAATTAGGATTACTCTCTAATCTATGATAACATACTGCATCATTCAATTTGGTGATGTTCTCATTATTATAATCAGATTTTTCATGATCACATTGTTACCGCCTTTATCTACTTTATGTATAATAATGGTCTAATCCTTCTGCAGTTCAAACAAAGCATATCTCTCCCCATGGGACCTACTTTAATGTGTAGGCATAGTCTCTGTTAGATGGTCTCATGTTTCTATAACCCTTAAAACTGGTGACATACGATGATACTATTGTCTATCAGTAGTTGTAGTATGAACAGAGGTTGACACATTTAGGGGTCTATTAGGATGGTGGGTGGATGTCCGCCTCCGGGCCGGCGGTGGCAATCGCCCGGCCGGTGGCGGTCATCCGCCAAAGATCGCAACCCAGAAAACTGCCGGTCCCATTAGCATGGCGGTGATGATTTTCCACCCGCCACTTTTCCACCGGTAGCAGTCTGCACGCTTGCCTGGCATGCACAGCTGAACCGTTAAAATGGGGCTGGTGCAGGGCCAGGCTCCGCCGGCATGATTATTATGCCGGCGGTAGCCAGCCTTTCCAAAGGCATGCGGAGAATGTCTCTGGGGGCCCATTTCGGGCCCCAAATGTGTTTGGGGGGGTGCACTGGGGGGGTACCCATGGTACCTCCCTACATGTCCCTATACCAGGTGGCAGGCACTGTGTGGTGCCTGACACGCAGTGCAGGGATATGCTGGACATTCATTTTTGGACATCGCGGCGGTGCTGCTGGCAGCAGCAACCGCCGCAATCTTAAAAGCAGCAATCCGACCGCCGTGGTCGTATTTTGACTGCAGAGCGGTTATGCCGCAGTCCTAGCGGGCGGTGTTGTCCCGCTACCATGGCGGTCGGAGTGATTTTCCGAACACCATCCTAATAGACCCCATAGATTGGTGGATGAAGTAAAGGCAATCAGGGTGGTAGATAATTTTACTTTTACCACTGTGTCTTAGTTCTGCCAGTCAAATTTAGAGTTTACTGCCAGCCTCACGGTGAACCTTGTGGGTTTGGATGAATGGCTGTCACTGCAGTTAAGACGGTAAAAACAAAACCATTTAAAAGTTTGGTGTGCGTCCTTAGTTGGTGACAAACGCTTCCACCAAACTTTTTAATGTTTTTACTTTTCACAAGAGGTAGTTTGTTTTGGGAAAAGTAAAAACTAATTGCCCCCATGCCTGGGATGTTTTCTCCCATTGATGTTTTTTTACCATGATGTGGGGGTAATATTTTTATTTTTTTATTTTTTTTTTTTTGAAAAACCTTTATTAGCATTTCAACCAATAACAAGTATGGGCCTACAACCCCCCGGGGCCGGCCGCTAAGCAATCAAAGCAACAGAGATTCAATGTTGACACAGGCAGAACCTCGGGGAGCAGAATCTCCATGCTAATATATTCTCGGCCAGTGAATGGCGCAAGTAGGACCCCAGGATTAAGAAGGCTTTCATTTTATAATAGGGAAAGACGAAAGGATCAGGTGCCAAACAATTTCCCAGCAGCGATAAATGGCAGGCAGAATAACAAACGCAAGCAATAAACGGCAATCTATCGAGTCAATGGCGCTAAAACAGGAAGTGCAGGATGTAGAGAAGTATCATGACCAGTTGCGCCTGCAGTCCCATGCCCTGAAGCCCAGAAAACACCCCGGAAATTGTGGCACACATGAAAAAGCAGTGATTCACAGCAAAGGAGTTGTACCACACTGATCCCAGAAAAGAAAAACAAAGAAGAATCAGAGAAGAAAAAGGAGGCCATGGAAAAAAAAAAGGGTAAAGACTAAAGAATCCCCTTCCCCAACCCCCCACCCTGCACCTCTGCAGATGAGTACGGCCCCCCCCCCCCAGCAGTGTGCCTGTCGCCCTGGAACCAGACCCGAAATATAGAAGAACAGAGAAAAGGAAGTAAGAAAAGAACCCCACCAGACGGGGGGGTAGAGAGAGTATTAATAAACTGGAGGAGGGCCTTCAAAACATGCCCCCGGCTTCTCCCTCCCGCACGGTAAGTTTTCCCCAAGGCAAACAGTAAGCAGCACCAAATCGACCATACCAAAGAAAAATGGGGAGCATTATGCACCAATTATACCAATAGCTATGCCATGAGAGCACTCAACCCCTGAGACCGCCCGTCTACTAGATGACCACCCCTGAAGGATCAGCCTTATCCTTGACCGCTCTTTGCAAATCTGCCCATGCATATCCCTCGACCCAGCGCCATGTCCAATGGTACAAGGTAAAGGAGTGTCCAAAAACGACCGGGAAGCGACGCACACAGGTGGGGTGGAAGTCTCTGAGTACCAACCCAGTCCGCATCATGGAGGGACGTCTTTCCCAGTGTTGCCCCAGGATCTGCACTGCACACAAGGTCCAGGAAGTCGGAATCAGCCAAAGTAGACAACTGTTGCTTGAATTTTCCCTGGGTCGCCAAAGGCCGTGCACGAGACGAGGCCACCACCTCCCACTCAGGTCCAATACCTCCGGAACAGATCAGACCCACAACCAGCCGATCGCACGGAAGCATACTGTCCGGAGTTTCCAGCTGTTCACTAATCTCAGGGGTGGCCGCGGCATTGTCCTCCTGTGTGCAGTGTGGGAAGTCCCTGTGTACCTGAGGACAGGCAGGCCGCCACTGTCCCGACGCTGATGCCACACCATCGAGCTTACTCCCCAAGACCCCGATGCCATGAACCAAGGTGGAATGAAGGGCACCGAGAGCCTCGAGGAGGTCGCCGTACCCCAGCACAGCTCTCTGCGATCGCTCCGCCACACTCCCAAAAGACACACACTCCCAATCCTGCTGTGACCCGGTGGACAGGATAGTAGGCTTCATCATAACAAGATGGCCGCCGGGTAGGCCCGACCCGTATTGGGACCGGGACCCAGGGACAAGCGCCTCAAGGTCCACGTCGCTGGAAACAGGGTTTCGGGGGCAAGCAAAAATTATCCGTTGTGTGGTCACGGGCAACCGTCGTCCCCACCACGGACCAGCGCCAGCAAAAATCCGGGAGCAGCCCGCGAGAATCAGGGCGAGTGACGGGCGGCGTCCGGGCAGCTCACCGTCAAGGGCAGGGGCAATCACCGGAGAATCTCAGAATTGCCACCCCGGGCATGCACTCGGTCCGCTACGCTTAGCGGTAAGAACGACCACGGCGAAATGTAGGCCGAGGTGTGCACCGCTCCGGCGGTCCGACTCCACCCAGTCACCACAGGCCGTTGTTGTTGAACTGCCACCCGGCCAAGGCGTCCACTCGAGGTCCTGGCTCCAGGGCCGCACGGGCCGCAAATTTCAAAGGCACATTTCTCCGGCGGTGCAGCCGCCAGAAACTTCGGAGTCACACGGTCGGTTGCCACTCTCATTCACGAATACGAGCGCGTAGCGCAGGCTGAGGATCTCATGCAGGATATCCGTGCGGGATGCGGAGGTTCACGGAGCCGGGAGTCTACGCTGCCGTCCCGGTCGCCATCTTGGCTCCTCCCGGGGGTAATATTTTTGTATTTATTTTTTACTGTTTTTACTGTCCTTCACTGCTGTGATGATAGATAGTAAAAAAAAGCTGTCCGACCACCCTCTCTAAATAGCATGGTTGGTCAGATGGCTTCACTCTGATAGTCCATACTCCCTCAGGCTTTTGGCGGATGTTATAAGCTGACAGAGTAAACTTTACTCCGCCTGGGTAAACCTGGTGGTCTGCCTAACTCAAAACTGGGTGGGCAGACCAAGAGGTTGGTGGACAGTGTAATCCGTCACCATTGCAACAGAGTACCCTATTCACCAACTCTCAATCAGGCCCCAGGGCTTAATTTGAGCCAGTAGTTGCAGTGGGGTACAAGTTGCAGTGGAGACCACGATGTATTTTTTCTCAACAAAGATTTACAGATTAGCAAGAAAAGAAAACACATAGAAAGGGGAAAGAAGGGGAAAGAGCAAGGCGGAAAACCTGTCACAAAGGGAGAAATCAGGAACCTGCAAGAGTGGGATAAAAGGACAGGGAGTGTCTGGTGGTGGATCAGATAGGCATGAAGGGGTATCACAACTATCAGCTTTGCTATTAAGTGCGCCAACATTTAATAGTGCCATTCGTGGGCTTCTGAGCAGAGCTTTGGTCACTGACACTCATTCTTTTACAAATTAAGCACTGTCACTCTTTATATCCAATTCAGATAGAAGTTGCGTCATAGTCATGGGATCTCTAGCACGTTCCATAATTGATAGAAAAGTTAAAGTGTCAGAGGCATCTGAATGGACATTTCACCCATACCCATCTAATCCACCCTGTTATTTCTTTAACAGTATATCTCTTTAATTCCGATGTACGCATAAACTTGTATAAATCAATTTTACATTTATTGACATCACAAAATGTAGCAGGACAGATTCCCAGATCCTCTATAACAGATAAATCACATCATTGTTCCATTCTTTATCAGATAGGTTCCCAACAGATAACTCCAATTTCAATCCCTTTCCCCAGTTGTTTTGATAATCCAATCGTGGTGTTTGCTCTTGGGCTACGAGCGGGCATGAACCCCTCTCCTTTCTATGTCTCTATTCTGTCTTACTCTTTCCTTTCTTTGTGTTTCTTTCTTTTCCACCTGTTTCTTTATTTAAACTGACCAAGAGAAAATAACATGTTTTCAGGTATGTGTCAAGATTCAGTAGAGATTCCAGAAGAACTGGGGTGGGTCATAAAAGCTTCTTTAACCAATTCCTAAAGCTGATTACACCAATATAAAGCCTAAGTAATATGATTTCCACTAATTCTCACTTGAAGCAATTTTGTCAAAGTGAAGGACGTGTCTACAAAACTGTAAAAAATAACAGTGTCAGTTTCAGAAGAGCATTATTACAAACATCAGTTAACATGGTTCAGGAATGTGGCTGAAGAGACTCACGAAAATAGTAGAGATTTAAGATAGGATCTGAAAAGTGAATAGATGTAGATGGAGGTAAAGGGTCCCAGTATACAGCGGCATTAAAAATAACTTTATTCTGTGAGGTCAGCTGTTTTTAGGTCTGGCCTACAAACAGGTCTCACCAGCCTCATGCAGTAAAAAAAAACTCATTAAAAAAATACCTTAATATATGCATACGTAGAATGACACTTGGCCAGCCCCTTCATCCACTGGCCTCTCAAATTCTTCACATTTTTGCTTTTGCAAATAGGAGGCTAATTGATTAAACCACTTCAGTCAGTGTCTCTCTAGCATCAAGAGTGACTTCAATTTTCTGATCACTCGTGCACATCCCCTGAAAAAGAAGGGTACTTCAGCATCAGTGCTGCTAAGACAATACTTTGTCAGTGCTTTTTCCTTTTTATTCTCAATCGTTGTTTTATTTTTAATTATTCATATGTTTAAACTATGCCATCAAGTTACCGTAATTTAAAGCCACAATTACCTTTTCTTTCCACCAATAAGAATCATATTTTTCGAGATACATATTAAAACTAAAAAGGATTGCTATACCTATTCTAAGTATACCTGCTAGGAAGCACCAGTAAGGTTCTATCAAAATGATATGCAATGGTTCAGTTTATAAACACATTTTACAAGCATATGGATACCATATTTAGATAGCAGCATACTTTCATTTTTTCCCCTTTTCTATTTTGTGGCAAATGCTTGCATCATGAAATGTAAAAAAAATAAAAATGCAGCAGCTTTCTAAGGCAAGATCAATTGTTTTTTTATCAATGCTTGTTTGTGTCTGTTCCCTCTCTGAGCGAACATAGCAGACAAAGACCTGTAAATCAACACCGGCTGGCCTCCCTGTAGCGTGAAGAAATCAACTGAGAAATAAAAGGAACACGGTGCTATTGTTGAAGTTTAATGCACTACGTCAGTAGCAATGACTGCTAACAAAGCATCAGTTAAAAATGGGGTCATTGAAATGTATTTTCATCATTCTTAGCAACTCGGGTGAGCATATTACTCACCGTTGTAACCAGAAGGCAGAAACACACCACATGTATCCACTTGAAATCGAGCCAACAGCTAACTTAGCGCTACCGAAAAGAAATACATTTGGCATTTAATAAAGCCTTCTTGTTTCTTGCTAGAGTTACTTCCTCCAAATTGAATTCGTTTTTTTCATACAGAGGGAGAGAAGGAATTCTCCTTAAGAAAAGAATCACCCTATTAATTTATTGATATTATTTAGTGTATTCCAGTGGTTGAAGTGCACATAAGAGTAGAACAACTGTGATCTTGAGTGCAGTGGGGGCGGGGCCTGTGAGTATTGGGGGCGGGGTCAGAGATGTGGCTAAAAAAGCGCAATATTCTGCAGCTATTTTGATAGACTTTTCCCTTCAGGTAAATACATATAATGTTACATAACGCACACACCTAAATGAAAAATAAATACAATCTAAATTAATACATGGGAGATGCATTCTTTCATGTTATAATAGCTCTGCTGGCTCTACACTCAAGTTACTACCCGGCAAATTTCTTATGGTAGGATTTGGTGATACCACTAAGTAAGAGGGGAACCCCTGTAATAATTAAGGTAGAGCAATAGGGGAAAGAAACCAATAATACAAAGAGGTTGCTCTACCTAACCGAATTGTATAAACGCTAATAAGTCGTTATATCAAAAAGTCACTCAGGCAAGACCACATATGGAACAAATCAGTTATTATAACAACATTTATTTTTGTCTTGTTGATATTCACAAAACAATGGTTCAGTATCAGAATTCGTTCTTATTATATAATAAAATATATACAACCTCAATTAGCGCCCCAACAAAATGACACTTTCAATGGACTGCCAGATATACCTCATTCATACAAACCGAGCATTCAAAAAACCCATTCACAGCATAATTACATATTAAACATTCATCACCCAAACATTCTATCTGTATCAAAGAGATCGTCCCAACCAAGTATTGATACACATAATTTAGATCGATTTGAGGGACAGGAAAACTAGAAGACATGCCGACGCGCGTTTCGGTGCTGTCACCCCCTATCTGGGGTGTCACCTTCTTCAGGGCGTGAAACACATATGTTTCAGGGGTCCAAGGGGCCTGTAGAATGATAAAAAGATATCCAAACATATATATGATTTATTTGTTAGAATATAACAAAGGATCTGTTGCGAGTACATAGATGAAGAAGATGGTGCTCATTAATCACCTTACAACACATAAATGGTGTAGCCTGAGGACATCAAAATTCGATACATGATGAATAGCCTAAAAGTTAATAAATCTGCACATTGTCAACTGACTTCACACAAAACAAATTTTTGAAAAAAAAATAAAGTGGAGCAGAGACAAATTTTTTTTTACACACAGCTCTATTTAATACATGGACGTGGGGCTACGTTGGGGCGTTGCGAGAGTGTTGTTCATGAGCTATGAGGCCACAGTTAGTTCACACCTTCACAGTCATCTAATTGGCCATGTGGGTCAGGGTCAAACATGCACATTGATGTCAGTTCCCAGGGTGTACCTTTTTGTGCAATCAATGTCCCTACATTGATCCATACTTTTATACTTGATTGAACATAGACATGCCACATCTGTGTGATTTGGAATGTTTTAGTCACATTCTGTGGTGTGTCTGAGCTGGAGCAGTACATGGCCATGCAAACCACACATTACATGGTGGCCCAGTGGAGGGCCAACCAGAGTCCTTTGGGGAATGATAATTTAATCGGAAGAGGAAGAGTTCAGTCCGCAGCCTGATTGCTGTGAGATTGGTAACCAGAGCAGATATGGCAGTCCATGTTGGGGTCCAGGTGAATGTCGCAGAGTGTTTCGAGGGACAGTGGAAGGTGTTGTTCCAGGGCATGATGCAGAGGGCTGAACCAAGCAGGAACAGGCCATATGGCGGGGATGAAGGCTACAACCTCCTTTCGCACACAGAGTCATTACCATCCACATCTGTGGGTGTCCGTTACGGACTGTAAGTGGTCCCTGATGGGACTCATACACCCACGTATGGCATCAAGTTTGGCTGTCATGAGGTCGAAACTCACCCGCACCTGTTCAGCCAGCCGCCTCTGGCAGTCTAACACACGGCGTTGGAATGCCATGTGTTTTTCCACGAGGTGCTGGGAGCGAGCAGTGGTGGTGAGTGCTTCCTTCTGTGTGGGCTGTGCAGGGGGTGGGGTCACCTTAATGCAGCTGGGCTGCCCTGTGCTCCTGGAGATGGGTGGGGAGGCTGTCCACGAGCCGTTGGAGGGTGTCGGGGCAGATGACCAGGGGGTCCTCATCATCATTACTGAAGAGATGTCTGCTCTGCTCTGCAGGAGGTGTTGATTGTCCCTCTGCAATGTAATGGGGAGGTGCAAGTTAACAGTGTGTTCCATGTATGTTGACGCATTGTACATGTTTACATATAGACAGCATGACAATATACATTGTGACTGTTTTGGAGGAGCTGTCTATTTGATGGGAGACAGTGGACATTTCGACTACATGACTGATGTGAGGTTGTACTCGTACATTATCATCTCACAGTTTCCTGCTATGCCAGATGTGATTGGCCAATATCTACGCACAAGCGGCACCAGTTGTGTCCTCTGTTCTGCAGTGAAAGTGTTGCACTTTGTACCACATCGTCGTCCATGTTGATGTGCTGTGATTGCTATGTGTGGGTGCTGCATTGTGGGAGAGTCGCCCCTGCAGCTCTGATTTAGCGGCCACTTATCCCTTTGAGGCGGTGTGCATTTGACTTGTGTGCTTTTACAGTGCTGAGATGTTGGCGACTTGGGTCATTTGTGCTCTTGGACGGTGTTTGTACTCTTGTGCATTGTTTGTCTGCAGATGTGTTGTTGACGTCAGGGGTTGTATGTGCACGTGGATGTGTCAGAGTGTGACCTGCTCCTTTGAGGATGTGATCCACACTGGGCCCCCTCAGTGTTGTGTCGTGCACCATGTCATGTATTTTGACTGCAGCCATGCTATTGGTCATGCAGTGTCACTTGAATTGTCAGTGTGGCTCACAGAGCCGCTGCTTTGCTGGATTCAACACATGTGCATGAGTAGGTTGTGAGATTGGTGATAGGGAGGGGGGCCCCTTTGTGCACATAGTGGACGAGGGCCTACTTGATGTTTCTATGTGTGCTGCAGTGTGCCAAGGGTATCAGGGACATGTTCCACAATCATTGTGGGTGTGCAGTGTGCTACACATAATTGCGCATGTGTGACATTGTGCCCTTCTCCCCCCGCATCCCCAGTTCCTGGTCATTACTCGCCCTGTTGCTGTTGGGTCAGGTCATATCGAGCTGCGTCCGGACCCCCAACTCATGCCACCGTCTCCACACTGATGACTGTAGCCACCATTTCCTCCAGCTCATCCAGCTCCTCCTGTGGCGCAGGACTCCCACCTCCAGTCGCTGCCTTACGGCTGGCAGCGAGTTTCTGCTTGGTTTGGCTATTCACATCATGTCAGCGCCTCTTGACCTTCTCCATTGACCTCCTCGACACTCCGACTGCATTCACGTTGTTCACGATCGACTGCCATATTTCCGTTTGTGTTGCCAATGTCACAGTGGAGGTTACGAACAGTTGTTGGTAGTATTCTATCACCTCCGTGACGATGATCCGGTTTTCCTGCGGACTGAACCCCGTCTTCCTTTTCCTCTTCTCCTTGCCCTTCCCTGGCCACGGGGTTCCTGGCTGGTCCTTCGTGGGGCTTGTGGGGTTTGAGTTGTCCTCTGCACTCGGTCCGGGTGCATCCATGGTGCTACGTAGTTTCTTTTGGTTTCGGTGTGTTTTTTTGTTGCTTTTATAGTGTATTTTCCTGCATGACGCGTGGGAACGGCAGGCCTGTCGCTGGTTATCGCTGATTTTTGTATCGCGATTTGGGGCATCGCAACTTTTTTTGCGTTTGTGTTTCGCATTTTTTCAGCCTCGCGTTGATTTTAATGCGGTCAATTGGCGTGTTATTGTGAGACTATCACATGGTGCCGCCGGGTTGAGAATACAACGTTAACACAGTGTTATTTTGTCGCAATAGACTGCGATGTGCAAAGTTGCGTTAAGCTAATTTTGCGATGATTAACACACATTCTTGAGAATATCCCCCACAGTGTTGTTCTGATCTCACTTGCGTTGAGTTAAATGTAAGTAAATCTGTCCACTGTGATGAAGTGCTTTTAGCGGTTTTATAAATTATAATTTTAGCAATGCCAATCAGATTGAACCTAGTACAAGCTTTTATTTAATAAGTTTCCATTAAAAGATGCATTCCAGAACTGATAACATCCTTACACTACTTCTCAAATACAATTAATTGTGGTCGCCATGAAGCTTCAAATGACGTCATCCCTGGCTCCCAAGCAGACTTTAGATTTACAGATTGTCCAAATTCTCACATTTACATTTTTTGAGGTAGCAGAGCACCCCGGAGAGAGGGCTTGCTTTTTTTTAACTGTCTGTTCCTTCTCTTGCTTCGCTGTACAGGGACTCCTACTGTTTTAGACCGAGGCAACTTAAGGTTGGCATTAACCATTCAGGAAAGGTTGTTTTTCAACAACATTGTAGGACGGATGTTGTTAAAATTCAAAATAAAAAAGCGCAGAACCTCTGTTTCTTCACTAGCCCTGTTTGGCTGGATTTTTAACGGAGTTGGTCACCCTGCTGTTGGCCAGACTGACACTGCATGGGTTGCTTTCACGGGCCTAGCCCAACACACACCTGCTGCTTGGGGGGAAGCTGCAGTGTGCGCCTCCCCTGATAGACACCTGCCCTGCCACCCACTGCCTGCCTCCTCTGTGGTGCAACAGGCTAACAAGTCCCTAGCGAAGAAGGCATGCAAGGAAAGCAGAGCGCCAAGAAGGATGCACAGTGCTGCATACGTTTTCACCTGCTCCTGGAGCACCACTGGGCAGAGGCTGCCGCTGCCAAGCGGGCCAGGGCCCTCTCCACCTAACATTCCTGCTTCTCCATGGGTGTCTTGTCTCTATGCAGTTACGGAATAGACAGATGAGCTTGGTGACTGTGAGCCTGCCCTGATCTGGTCTGGGCTGGTAAGTTGCCACGACTGGCCAACCCCACCCTGTGCCCAAACAGTGAGTGCAGCAAAGATTTCATAAGAAATCCAGTGCTTAAAATAAACTGAATAATTTGCCCGCTCCTGAAGGGTTCTCTGAGCATGCACAAAAGTGTAGAACAACCTCTATAAAAGTTGCAATTTGCTGACTTTGTGAAAGAAGGCGAGCACTTGAAAGAGGTCCGAGAGACACGTAGTATCGCCGCTAATAGTTACCTCGATCATGCAAGTTACATGCACATACATGACACGGTCCAAGGCTACACAGTTGAATACACCAGTGACTGGCAGTGACTGGCAGTACAAAAGAGAACACACAGACTGCATGATCTATATGGGGACTCAGAAAAACCGCATGTGACATCCATCAGAGAGCTGCGTGAATAATTACCTGGTAATGCCCTCAGCACAATGCAAACATGCACATACATGACACTGTTCAGGGATCCATCATCTACAGCTGACATTAAATGACCATTCATCATGGTCCCCCCATTAAAGCAGTGCACTTTGTGATCTACATGGTACATGTTCTTTGCAGCAGGCACATTAACCCTCTGTGCTACCTTTCCAGGAGTCAACCCTTCCACTAGACAAAACTCCTATCTCTCTCTAGGAAGAACATTAATCACCAAAGTTATCATGACATTTTTATTGTTTCTGAAAATTGCTGGAGGCCAGGAAGGAGGCAGCAAGTTTTTTTCAAACCATAATATACTTGCAAACACTACACACCCACCCGAAATAGGTACCCAGTGCGGTCACACCGTTCGCATCGCCCTAACCTGCTCTAGGTTCATGTGACCTCAGTGACAGAGTCACAGCGACTGGGTCACTGTTGCTCTAGGGTGTGCTGCTTCGTAGGCCTGCCCGCAAGACTGGAGATGAACTGCAGTATGGATTGGGGTGGACAGGCCTTCAAGGTTAACCCACAATTGACACCACTAGGGTACACCTGCATGTGCTAAGACATCAAGCCTTCTAAGGTCTTGTGGGGCCTTCTAAGGTCTAGCATGGGAATGTCCTCCCTCAGTAGAGTGGTCTGGTGGACTGGTCATGAAGGCTGAACCCGGTTCCCCAGTTCCAAAATCGACAGCTCTGGCCATAGTGCCACATCCTCTCCCCCACTGAACACCATACTTCCCCACTGAGAGAAACTCGCACTGCCTTCAGCTATAACCTAATTGTGCCCGCTATAAACACTTGGATGTGGCTCAATTCAAATTATGCACTTGATAAGAGTAATATGCTGCCTAAAAAAAAAAGTAAAAGCAACCGCTCATAGGGAATGCAAGATTAAGTAAAGCATGAGAAATGTAAGCAGAAACAACATGGTTACCTTAACGATCTCTCACTCACTATTCAGAAATCAGCGAGTGGCTTTACCTGAAAAGTTAAGGACATGACTAGAGGGCCCTGAAGGGAACCGTTTCAATGTCCATTGCTTATATGCTTACAAAACGTAAGCAGTATGGTTTAAAAAGACCACATCCATAAACACAGAGCCAGAGTACACATTGTGTTTTCCAATCCACCCATCAACCAGGTATTGCAGTACCTCCAGGAATGGTACACTTTCCCACCTGGGAACAACAATGGTGTTCAAGGAAAGACGAGAAAACAAAAGTAGCGCTTCACTGGCAAACTCTGTAAAGTGATGCTGATGTATTTGGATGTAAATAAAACCAATATGGCCACTTTGCAACCCCTATGTCTTGCTTTATTTAGTTATGTATTTATTTTTCATCTTTAAAACCTTCTATTTCTCTCCATCCCACTGCACTTTGGAATAGAAAAATGTCAGAAAAAGGGGATTTCTCGCAAGAGTGTTTTTTCTTTTTGGATCCATTTCACAGGGAAGCAACTAAATGAAAGAAGGAAAGAGAGGTTGTGAACTTTTCTTCAAGTCACGGTTTTCAGTAAGTGAGGAGCATGACAGAAAGAGAGGAAATAATAGGAAGAGAGGGGGTGGAGCTGTCAGCACGTCCACGAAAGCAAGCCGAGCCTTATCTGATTGCCTTTGTCCGCCCCCAAAATAGTGCTGCCTGGGGCGGACAGCCCCCACCGCCCCACCCTAGCTACCAATGATTCTATGGTGAGAGCAAACAGGAATGTTGGGAGGTGGGCATCCCGGCCTCATGCCACGGCCAATGGGAAAACTGAGGACAGTGTCCGTTCACCCTCACAGCTGCTACCGGAGCATGGTAGGGGAGATTTACCCACCTCCGATATTTAGGACTGAATTCAAACTGCACTAGAGTTTGTTCTAGAAAGGGCCAATGCACTGAGTCCCAGTCATCACTGCACCAGCTACTGGGGGAAGCGGAGGTCACATCCCGCACCATGAGGCGTCAGCTACTGAAGGAGGAGGAGGTCACCCTCTCTACAGCGCTTGAAAGCACTATGCGCCGGGTAGGAGCCCGGTTCAAGAGTGGGCCCGTACTGTGCCCGGAAGAGGCTGGGCCGGGCCACCCCTCTTGGTTGTGCTTCAAGGATCAACAGTGTGAGTCTAGTTCAACCATTTGTGGGAAACCTGAATCAGGGAAAGTTGTGGACATGAGCATGTGAAAATTGCATTCAGCGAAAGACAAGGAAAAGAATAAGGACACGGGCAATAACACCCTTTGGACTTTTATTTAGAATGCATGATGAACACCACTACTAAAGAAATTGACTTAGTTGAGCGGCTGTCCACGGACGACGTTGAAGACTCTAATCCTTCAATCCCCATCAGCTGATGGGGCCCCGTCAGGGTTCTGTGGTGCATATGCCTTGAATATTAGCGATCATGCCCCTTTCGCTAAAAGAAAGTGTACATACAAGCATTCTGTGGGAGGGAAACCTCCCCTTAGAAATCAAAGGGAACCGGCTCCCATGTGCGAAAAACATGTGTCTCTGGCTATGCACGTATTTTGTTCATCCAGTTATAACTTCCACGTAGATCATAACAAGTGGATCTGCCTTTTCTGAAGCCACATTGTTCTCTAGGCAACAGGGGGGGGGTGTGCTCACTTGTAGTTGCCTGGTGCCAGTAAAGTAGCCGATATCGTGACCTTGATATTTAATAGAGAGATGGGACGGTAGGGGTCACATTGGTCCCTGGCTCGCCGTCTTTGTGTATCACCACTATTACCACCTGCCTAAGGTCCAGTGGAAGAGCACCCTGTCTACCAGCTTCATGGAACGTGTTCAGTAGATGGGTTACCAACAAGCTCCTGTATCTCTTAAAAAATTCTGCGAGTATCCCATTTTGGCCTCAGAGCCTTATTGGATTTGAGCTTTGTCATAGTGGCCTGTCCTTCTGCTAATGTGATGTCGGATTCCAGCACATCATGCACCTCCTGAGTACAGAGATCACTACAGACGCCAAGAACTATGCGATGTGTAGTGTCATATAGCGGCCTAGCACTATATAATTCCTCATAGTAATGAGTCAAAGCCTCCTCAATGGGTTTCTCTATGGTGTAACGGTACCCCTGGTCCTTTATTAGGTGCACCCATCTGGCTTTTGCTTTCTTCCTGCCTAGCCACGCTAGGAGCTTCCTGACTTTATCCCCGGCATCATAGAGTCTATGAAGCATGGCAAACATGTGTTTCTTGGCCCCCTCCTATGCCAAAGCAAGGTATTCCACTTTCAGGAGTTAAAGCTGCCTGAGCCCAGGGGGGTGTAATGCCTGTCCCAAGTCGCCCTCAAGCTCCAGAAGCTTACCCTTCAGCTGCTCTATGGATCCAAACGTCCTTCTTCTCTTTTGGGTAATTAGGTTATGTGTGTTGCCCCGGAGGACCGCTTTATATGCTTTCCAGAGCGTCACTTTCGAGGTGACTGAGCCTTCATTCTCCTTAAAACACACATCTGTGTCTACCCGGAGCCTAGTGGCCACGTCCTGGTCTCGGAGATGCCATGCATTAAGCCTCCAGATGGCCCCCTCCACGGTCCCGTCCACCAAGTTTCAACCGAAGAAAGGAATGGTTGGAAAGTTTACTGGCGAGATATTCTGCTTGTAGTGTGTCACCAACTTCCCTGGCCGGGCAAATATGTGATCTAACTGAGTGGCAGCATAGAAATAATATCTGCCACGTATCTCCCGGACGGATCCGATCATTGTTTCGCCACCTGGAATGGAGGATTCTTTCTCACCCATATGGTCATCCTTCTGGATCCCGAAGTGTATCCGGCATGTACTAGTGTGGTGTAGGGCCTCCTCCCCAAAAATCTAAAGTGTGGTCCATGGAGATGGGTTTCTTGTAGGAGAACAACATTGGGCTGTATGTAGCCTTTTGATGTATACTGGGCCACCAGGTCTCTTTTGACTTTGTCTCCTAGACCATTTACATTCCAGGATAGTATCAACATGGGTTTGGTTTTCAAGACTGATTGCATGCCATGGCTCTACCAGTAGATATGAGGTACTTGGGTGACTTTTACCAGTCTGCACCTTTGCTGAAGTGTATGTGTCCTCCCCACTTGAACCAATGAACTCCAGTCTGAACCTGGAACTCCGTTTCCCATCCACCCTCACGCCATATGAGCCCCCACAAATGAATACCCTTGTTGCAAAACTAGAACTACTCATCGGAGAAACAGAGAGGTCTGTAGCCCACATCCCCACACAGTTAACTCAGTCCTGTGGTGGCCTGTCACATAGAGTGTGCAACTCCTCTCTTGCCTGTCTTGGGTCACCGCCGACCCCGTCTTGAGGTAGTGTGAGGGAAGACACTCTGTGTTGTCTTCGGCCTACTGAGGGGCTTCGCTGGTGTAGTAGAGATGTAGTTGCTCTCTGTGCTGCGTTCAGCAGGGCTTCTTTATGGAGATGTCTCTATCTCCCGGGCGCCTGCCCGTGCTGTCAGATTCGCTGGCATGGCCTTCTGCGCATCTCTGACTTAGTGCGCTCCGTCTTCTTCTTGGGCGTTCTCTTCTGGCACTTGGTGTGCCTGTGCTTCCTCCTTTCGGTGGTGATCGTTCACCGCCAGGGGCATGTGGCGCGCTCTTCTCATTTGTGGTGGCACGCGCTCTGCAACAGCCTTTCTTGTGTACCTAGGCGTGGACAGCTGGCTGGAGGCTTTGTATTGTGGTTGCTTCTGGCGACACTGGGCTCTTGGCAGCGTCCTTGGCTTGGTGGCTTTGGGTTTCCTGAAGCTCTTTGTGGGGGTTAACAGTCTCTACCCTTTGAGTGGTGGCCTTTGTCTGGGGTGTAGAGTGATTTCTCGTGGGCCTTCTCAGAGACACAGCGGTACACTTAGCTTTGGGTTTTGGGGGCTCCTTCACGCACCGCGTGCGGCAGTTCACATGGGCCTCCATGGCTTCGCTGGTGTTTGGCTTCTTGGGGCGCGGTACAGGTATGCGACTGGTGCAGTTCAGAACACAAAATCTCCTCCTGCTTCCACGGACGGAATGATTCCTCAGTCGCACGCACATACACACATCACACGCTGGTGGGGCCCATAACACCAACATTCATTCACATCAAACTATCCGTGCCTTACAGGGGAGAATATCCCGATCCCGAACTACAGCTATTCACTTTGGATAGAGGAAACACATCTATTGACTTACTCTAACAGTTCCTCCATCCGGAGGTCAAATAGATCATTTAGTTGGTTTGGAATTTGATGGAAATCTCTTCAACTCTCATTTTAATCAATACAAATATTACAAGAAATAATCACCGACACAGTTCTTCAAATAATGATTTTTCTTTATCTAATCAAATTGCAGGTTAAATCCTAACAGTGACATATTATCTGTTGTCATATTTACCTATTCTGGCTATTTGTCGTTTTCTAAGTCAGCACCAGTCCTCAGGAAGATCATCAGTATTCTAAAGTCCCGTCCTCTTCTGTCAGCATGGAGTGTCACATAGAGTAGCATCGATCAGGGTGCGTCTCAAGCTCTAGGGGTGGTGACCTTTTCCCTCTCTAGACTACTAATATTTATACTAAAATTGACATATAACAGTATCATTTTCTTTATTTCCAGGCCGCTGATTGGCTGAATTCAGCCACGTCCCAATACTTTAAGAAACATTCTCAAAATTTCACATATGGATGATGAATAAACTAGGCGCATGGGAAAGGCTGTTCCCAGGTCAGGAAAGTATCAGTCTATTGTGAATAGGTGGCTTTTGGTTCCCAAATGGCAACAATTCCTCCATGTTCAGGGACATTGGCATCTCGCCCAGAGTAGTCTTCATGGACCTGGTTCGATAGTTCATGGAAAGGCCACAACGAAGTCGGTGCAGGCGCCTTTATCCATTGTTCAATTTATGAAGTCATGTACTTTAGTTAGGATTCAGTCGGCAGCCATCTTTTGGTAGGCCAGAATAGTCAACTTTGAGCAAAGGAAACACAAAATCGTAATTAATAGATTGAAATAATTAAAACAGTGTTATTCCCTTACTAATACCCTTATGTGTATGCATTTATCTAGCCATATGCAACATTTAAAGCCGTTAATGCTGGTTTATTTAAGCGCAAATCACGTTAACACTGCTTAAGCCAACATATAAATTTAATATGCGTACAAACTTAGTTCACTTATTATTTTAGCCATGCAAATGCATTCCCACGTGTATTCTCTTGGTTAATAAGGTTGATTAGTTTAATGTCACAACACTCCATTATTCATTAAAATTAATATTTATTCATTTTAATATGACATACATAAATGGATTGGGTATACTAACATTTTTTATTTTACCCGCTCCATCACGACCACCAGGTGACGCTGCACTCTAGTCACAGCCATCTTCCTCTTTGCGTGAGCCTTACAGGCTATGCGGGCCCAGTACGGTCTCTACATCCCTCCTCTGGCGGTGGGGACGTGTGGTGCAGCAGTTCCCTTGCTCTGTCCTCTTGCCACGAGTGAAGGTCAGCCACCGTGGGGCATATGGTGCTCACTTGACTAGGTTCACCTACCCTGTCTTGGCATTAGGAGGCGTACTGTCCTGGTGCCTGCTGGCTAGGGACGCTGCTTCGCCTTCCTGTGCCTTTCTTTGAATTCTGCCACTGCCATGGTTTCCTGCAGCTGAGTCTCCCTTTGACTGTCCCCATTTCAAATAACAGTCTGACCACCAGGGGTGTAGCCTCTACCCCAAAAGTCTGAGCTGGGGAAAACAGTGTCGGTGTCTGTTTCCCTGCCGGTTTGGTAACTGGACAAATCCACCAGGTGGCGCTGCGGTGTTATACTGAAGTCCTGGCAACTTCCCTGACGCTGCTGGTGCAGAGATTTTTCTGTGCCATACGCATGTGGGAAAGCACTGGGGGCATCCACACCGTTCAAGTTCAGCCCGTCTTGCTGCTTCCTTGAAACTGGAGGCCCTGGCAATGCGCCTCGTACTCTGTGTAGCTTCAGGGCCTTGTGAATCAGGTGCTAGGTGGTGCTGTGCCCCCCCCCGGTCAGGCCAGCTGCTGGTCCTTCACGGGTCTACTCGGTGCTCCGGTTGGGGTCGCGGCAGCTCTCTCCTCCCGCCGTGGGCCATGCTGTGTTTCTGGCGGGCGGGTACATCCGCTCACTGTACCTCCTCACGGTGCCAGTGAGACGACAGATAGCAGTCCAGCACCATTCGAGCCCCGATCTGCAGAGGCTGCCGACGCGCTGGAATTGGAGTCGCAGCAGGTGGGTGCGAGCGGGGCTGCGGGGCATGGCCGGTGCTGTGTCACGACAGGGTCACACAGGCTCTCTTACCGCTGCGGGCTGTTCGATGTGCCAGTATGGGGGCTTGCATACAGGAATGGCCTCGGGCTCTGGTTCTTTCCTCCTTTTTCATTATGGGCTGACTGCTCCGTATGATTCGGCACGCTACCCAGGCCTCCTACCTGCCGCTTGGGCATCTTCAGCTGTGCGGCGTCGCTGGCTTCGCGGCATTCAGGTCCCTGTTGGGTGCTTTTCCATGGCAACTCTTCGTTGAGACAAACGCCGACCGGCTGGGACAGTCCGCCACTGCCGCCGCAGTTCGCTTTGAATTGGTTATGAAACTCCAGCTTGTAGGAGTTGCAGCAGTTCACTGTTTGCGGTTCCCTTTCCCGTCACTGCGGGGGTTGGGGCTCTCACCAGACTCTGGAGGTTGCTGCGTTGTATGGCCAGTGGTGAGTGTCTTGTCCTTTGAGTGAACCGGCAGGCAGTACGGGACTGGGGCTGCCGGTGTGGGCTCCTTTCACTGCTGGGGCAGGCTGAACATACTGCGCAGGGAGCTGTGCCCTAGCACGCTTTGTCCGCTTCGCCGTGACGGCGCTTTCATGACCTCTCCTCGCAACGGTAGACACATGCAATGGGGCAGCAGCTGCTGGGTGAATGCCGACTGCACCGGCGAGAGGAAGGTGGGGTTTGTCGGGATCGCCTGTTCACCCTTCCCCACTTCTGATATCAAGGGGGGTGAGGCACGGCTAAGCTCCAGTCGTCGCTCCGTGACTGCGGAGAGCGGTGTTGCGCCTGATCACCACTGCGGTCACTGGAGGCCGTGGACAGCGCTGTGGGGGGGGTGCCGCCTGTCAAGCTCATTTCCTCCCCCCACGAGGAACGATGAAGCGCTGAGCCGCAGGCACGCGGGGTGAGCTACCAGCCTCATCGCCAATGTGGTGTTGGGCCTCAGGCTCGCATGACAGGAAATAATGGACACAGACACCAGGGGATGTAGCGTAGTAACAGACCACGAGCACGTGTGCCCTGGCCCTTTTATTGTCGGGGCCACGTCACTCATGACAACCGTGATGGATGGGTGGAAGTGCAAGTGTGCCCAGCCCTCAAGGGAGTGACTGGGAATATCGTAGCCTGCCAAACACTAGAACGTGTCCTGCAGGACACTACAGTACCGTGCCCCAGCCCGCCTCTCTCAGAAATCGAGGCTGACTCTCAGCAGGGCCCAGTTAAACATGGGTAAGGGCAGAATCCCCAGCTCAGTCGGGCTACCTCACAACACCTGCAGCAGACGCTCATCATGTTGTGTGCTTGCTCCTGTGGGCCCCTGAGGCCTAGTCGCCCATGCGGTGCACCCCGAGTGGACGTGGTGCAGCTCGCCGTCAGCTGCGGCTCTGTCGCCCTTGCACTCTGTGCCCTCTGCCCTTTGGTTACCTCAAGGTCCACCCCCCAGAATCACAGAGTGAGTACAGGTGAATACTGGCATCCACAACTTAATTGGCGCAGATTTAGTAGTATATATATTAGGGGCGAAGCTTTTTCAGTAAGCATCCAACAACATCGCCATCTTGGCCACGCCCCTGTCTTAACTCATTTTCAAGAACAATCTGACTAACTCAAAAACAGCATTATAAGTTTCCTTATCCTTGGTTATTTCAACATCCACATTGATGTAAACAGATCCACCACTCGTGATTTTATCAACCTCATAAGCACTTTGGTATCCCACCAACACATAAACAACCCAACTCACTTTGCAGGTCACACCCGAAACTTATTACTCACCTTCATCTACAAATCGTAATACCACCCAGGTCTTCTGGTGTGACCACACTTTCATAACTTTCCACACTTCCATTCAGAGAATTCTTAACAACCCTCCTCCACTCAATCCCACTTAATACATCGTTTTCAGAAATAACAAACATTTAAACAATAAAAACTTCCTCCTTACATGCTCCTCAATAAACACCAGACTCAAACTAACTGAAAACACCAGTACCATTGTTAGTTAATATCAACCAAAATATCTTACACCTTAGGCAACTTCGCCCCACTGAAGTACAAGGAAATTCTCCAACAAAATACGGTTCACGCACAAAATGAAACTATGAACACAGAAAGAAAGCCAATGGAGGAAATATAGCCTTTCAAGTGACAAACTCTTGTAGAAATCCCACCGCTGTGTCTACAAACAAGAAATTCAATTTGCCAAGAAAGCTTAGTACAAAGAAAGCCTTAACCATGCACTGCACAATAGAACTATTCACAATTTACAAAGAATTGATGACTCAAAATAGCTTCTCCAGTACCCTGACATCCTTTCAAGAGCAGAGTGATAAACTCAATATCCATTGTGTTCTATAGATTACAAACATCCAGAGATCCACCACTCATAACTCCAACACATGGAACTCTACTCACTTCAAGATACTTATTCAATGTCCTCCACTCATTCAATTTTTTGGCACTTTTTAAGCGCCAGAAATAGCTTTTTGTTGTAGTGGTTTGTGCTGTCTCCTTCTTGGTGGAGTAGAATTTTGTGAACTGTCGAAAATTAGTAATTTTCATGGACACTGTTCCTGTATTCAGTGATATGTTCTAAAAGAGAAGGTTTTTCCTACTGTATCAATTAATATAATCAATACCAAGATGTTGGAGGGCCAGTGGTGAAATTGTGGATTTAAAACTCCAAATATGATAAATCTGTGGTTCATGATGAATGGTGGACTCTTTGCCCTCCACTGGAGCTGGCTCTGGCAGCTGGATTATGTCAAATGATAATTTATGGAGCTGTAAGAGCCGCACTCTGACATACCATAAAATAACATTTTTATGAATTAGGGATTTTAAGGCCTGCTGGTGGAGCTCAGAGAGACAGTACTGTTTTCCAATACTGTCAGTTTCAAACCAACAACTCCTAGCCCTCTGACAAGTTGACACAACGAGGTGCGACTGGACCTAAAGTGCTTTTAAGCTCAGTGCTTCCTTTCCCTTTGATGGGGGATACACCTGGGCCACTGGGTCGAAATGACCTTGGCGCTCTAATACAGGTTTCTCAATCCCAGAGGCTTTTGGTGCACTCGAGTAACTGGAAGGATCTTTGGGTCCTGCCACGGCTCAGGGGCTTTTTTACACTTTACTGATACAACTCCACCTGGAAGCGGTCTCCGTTCACAAACTGTTCTTCTCTCGCATTGGGAATTGTGCGCCCAGTCATACAGCCCAACAGTGTCGAAACCAAGATGAAGGATCACGGATCCCTGTTAATGGTTGGTTTATCTATTTGAAACTCATTGATATAAATGTGTTTTATGGCAGACAACCCCTTTGCAATAATTTTAATATTAGTTTGCTTTCATTTAATATATCTCTTATGTATGGTATCACTGAAGGACATGGCAACTTTTGTCCCTTTGATTGAATTATGGCAGCTGTCTATGTCTTAGTTTGCCATCCTTCTTTGCCAGAAAATTGCCCAGAATTTATACACACACCTCACTCTTTGAAAATAAAAAGTAGCAGATGGGACTATAAGTATTTTTTACACTTTTTCCTTTACACTATTTGTTTGCTTGCTAATGTAAATGCAATGTAATGTAAATACACTTATTTAGTGCGTGATCACCGTGGGTGTCTTGGCGCTTGTGTTATAAAAAGAAAAACGACCAGAGCCTAAATCGGAGCTGATAACATCATTTATCCATTTGTGAGGAAAGCCAGGTTTTTAGCGTTATCCTGAACTGTGGCAAATTTGGTTGAGATCTTAAGTTTAATGGCGGAGTATTCCAAAGTTTGCTAGCACCAAAGGAGATACTCCTGCCACCACATCTTGCTTTGTTTATTCTGGGGACAGCCACTAGTCTAGCAGAACCTGTTCCGAGCATCCGAATAGGTGAATGCCAGATTTTTTTTTTTTTTAAGTATTCTGGTCCTGTCAGGTGAAGAGTTTTAATCACCAAACATAATGATTTGAAAACTTATTAGAAAATAGTTCTCCCACTGTAGTCAGTGAAATGCAGTTTCACAATAGTTGTCTCGCCATGGAATTAATTACAGGGAAATTGTTGAGGGCACTTTCAGCTTTGAAACTCCATTTTCAGCGTGATCAGAGGTGCTGAAAGCTATATGGTACTCAGACAGAAACCTAAATTGTGTCTGTTTTCTCAATAGTGGGTCACAACTTTGGAGGCTGAATTCCTCCTGATATATTACGCACATCAACATAGCACGTGAGCAGAAAAGCAGCATTTAAGCAAGAACAAACATGCATAACTGAAGATATGGTTCTATGTTAGGATGTGGTGCCTCCGAAACCTATTCGCCCGGTGGATAGGGGACATTTCCAGCCTATTCCCATTGTAGGTTTTCTCTGCCTGGATGAAACCACTCAACACCATGTCTCTGCTGTAGACAGCAACCAGTGCAGTGGGAGCAGATGCGGCCTTCAGTTTCACCTTGACTAGTTCCAACTGGTCTGACTGTAGGTTCTGCACTCGGAAGCATGCAAAGTAGTGCCGGCAGCAAGAAGGGTCTGCTCCTCCAGGACTGGAAGGCACACACACCTTTAAATGTGACACACCCTCTGGCTGCCTCTGCCATTCTGCATCGGCCGCATGAGGAGTATTTATAGCAGACCCCTCAGACTGTACTTGGTGGAACTTAGTCAGCTGCACAATAGGACGTCTGCACACCAGTGCAGGAGATCACAGTAGGGGTAGAATCTATGCTGAAGTTGTACCTTCCTTTCATACTGGGCCTAACAGTGGGAAAGCACACAGTTTCACCTGGCTGATGGGATCTTGCACCAGGATAGTGGTAGCAGGTGATAGTGCGCTTTACGAATACACATAACATAACATTATATTACATGTGGAGAAAGGAACTATTTACTAGTCTATAATGGAATCTGCATCTGGCAGGAGGAGAGACTGAACCGTGCATAAGGCTCCACTGGAAAGACCAGAATAAAGATACCTTTATGGACTGAGTCTGCCACGCAAGGAAACTAGAATCTCATCTGGGCTGAGCTGCTGCTCCTTTGATGTCACACATTGATATCGACGAGTCTACTTTGTACCTGACCCACTACCAACCTATCAGTGCCTACATCCGTCTTTTGAGAGGTGTGAGAAGTTGGCCTGGTATATGCTGGTCACTAGTTAAAGTGGCCACCTTGCACCTGTACAATTCGACTCTTATGGTAGATAGGTTTAAGACAACCTTTTAAAGAAATCTATCCTAGTGGTAGCTGGGGAGAGCAGCCTTCAGGCTAAGTCTTTAGAGGAATGTAAAGCAGCTTGTTTTACCTTATAATCTCTTGAACCACACAGGTATATATATATAAAATATATATGTATTTATTACTAGACACCTCTACTAATCTCTTTATGAGATTAGAAGTCAAGGACATATGCACAAATCAACATTTCACAACAAGTTAAGCACAAATATGGATGGGGCCCTAGGGGCGTACCAGACCATATACTAAAAAAGAGGTTTAAGAATATCGACTTGAGAAGAGAAAAGGCCTAGGGCCTTCAGAAGCGCTGGGGCCTCACTAATCCACCCAAGGCAGGTAAGTAAAGGACCCACGGGAGACGCATGCAGTGTGAGAACACAGCCGCGGATCCCAATAGACTTCAATGGAGCAAGTCGTGGTTGGAATTTTTAAGTTTTAGGCTACTTTTGGAGAGTCTACAAGCAAGTCACTTACAGGGTAAATAGTTCTAGAGCCAACACACACAGGAGCACCGTAGTGCTGGAGTTACCTCACCCAGGGAAGCCGGGTGCATAGGTGTCTTTTGATGTCCGGTCGCGGCGTCGTTTTCAATGGGAGCCAAAGAAGACTTGCTGCTTGTGAAGACAGAAGAAGTGTCCGGGGGAATCCAAGGCTGGATTCAGAAGAAAGAAGATCTGAAAGCAGAGGAGACAGTGTTCAAAGTCACTTGCCAGTGACCCGGGGCCAGGAAGCTGGATGCCCACAGTAGTCGGGTGATTTCAGGTGATCATGGGTGTCTTGACTCTTCAGCCACGAGGTCCAGTAGTCATCGACGACAACCAGGGGCTGGATTCAGCGTGTCCCACAAAGTCTGCAGCTTACTGAGGTGTCAGCAACCGGATTGGAGCCACCAAGCCTTGGCAACAGCAAGTCTCGAGGAAAGTGAAGAAAGTCAGCGGTGCAGACCAACAAGATCTGAGGGAATCACCCAGCAAGGGTAAGTCAGGGCAAGCCTGGAGCAACCAGGGGAGTCCTTTGGTTCTGTAGAAAAGTCTTCTGGGGACCCACAAGCCAACCGGCAAGGGATCGCAAAGATGCCTTGTGAGGATTCACTCAACAGGAGCCCACGGTCACTCGGGATGAGGTAGACCTCTGATCTTTGGTGGAAATCCTGCTAGAGGCTTGGACCATACGTGCTCCAATGCACAAGTTCGAAGAATGTCGTGAAGGGGTTGCACTTGACAATAGTGCACGGTACACGGGTATTGCTGTTCCTCGTCACTCGTGGGGTCCACTTGCCTCAGCATCATTGGGTACTCACGATGGCCTTGGAGAAGTCAGGAAATCTACTTCCAGGGCTGCAGGGACTTCGGACTCCAGCGCGAGTGGGAAAGTTTGCGACCGTTGATTCAAAATTTTGGTGCCGGCCAAGCAGGGGAGTCACTCCTTGACTCCAAGGGGGATTCTTCATTCTTGCAAAGGTAGTGGAACGTCGAAGGTCCAGGATTCTTCTTCAGAGCGTCGTCCAGGGATATCTAGTTTGCAATGGCAAGGGTTCCCTAACTTATACTACAAGGAAGGGAGGGACTAGCTCTATGACCACTCCTATGGGAGGGTCAGGGGAGTGGGTGGCTACACCCACTTCCCTTTGTCCAGTTTCGTGCAAGAGCAGGGGCAGGTAGCCCCTGAACCAGTTTGAGTTGGCATATGCAAAGAGGAGCCTACTGCTCCCCCAGTGCAGGACTTCAAAGCACTCTAGGAGTGCATCCACCCAGCCCCAATACACTAAATCCTGTCTGGAAGGTGGTTACACCTCCCTGTGACAGGATGCCTATTGTTGGGCCTCCTCCATTGCGAGTTTCGGTAAGCAGCAGGAGGGCAGCCCAGTGTCTGTGCTAGTGGCATCCATTTTGTGATGCCAGGGCTCTTCAGGATTCTACCGTGTTTCCACAGTGGGCACATGTCTATCCCTCTAGAAGGGTGGGATCATACTCCCACACCAGTTACTGGTGTGGGGGTATGATTCCAAAGCATTTGACACCAAACACGACATGTTTTGATTCAGCCATCCCAAAGTTAGCATTTACCGCTAGGTTATAATGCACTTAAGAGTATATGGTTTAACCGCATCCACAAACAGCCACAGAGAATGGACTCTGAGAGCTGCAGAGGGGCCCTGCTCAGGCAGAGGCACCCCTCACATGGAAACCAAGCACCCAGCCCTCAGGATTGATAGGGCCTGCCTTAGGGGTGGCTGATAGGTTTATATGTGTGTGTAAGGTGAGATATAGGGAACCTATATCTCAGTGAGGAGTGCTAACACTACCTCACCCAGGCTGCTGTAGCAGGCCTGTGGTGTCAGATTTAGTCTGCTTCCCAGGGGTGGCATTATACATGCTTCAGCCCCTGGTAGGCCTGTGAAGTACCTATGCCCTTGGTACCTAAGGTACCATATACTAGGGGCTCATAAGGTACCACAGTATCCAATCACTAGTGCATCTAATATGCACTCCAAGTTGTTTAGAGAGAACAGAGAAGCTGGGGCCCTAATTAGCAGGGTCCCAGCCAGACTATAGCCAGAAACCAGTGTAAACATCAGAAAATCGGGGGGGGCAACATAAGTGCAGATCGTACTCTCCTACAAGAGGCCAGGAAATCATCAACTTTACACAACCAGCATTATGTCCACTAGGGCTGACCAGAGGAGCTCACCCTGATTTCAGAAGCATTTCTGTCATCCTTCTGATCCTCTGATCCCAGGGGTGTCCCTGCTACTAGAAAATATTTAAAGTAACTTGTAGATGTTATGTAGGTTCACCCATGTAGAGGAGCTCAGAGATAACAAATAGCCAGAAGGGAAAGTTGCATTTGGTTTATTTTGAGAGCTAAATGCCTCACCCACCCTCAGGCTGACATCCACAACTCATTTTTGGGTCTCCTCCTTTCAAAAGATGCTCATTGGAGAGCCCCTTGATATAACATTTTTCTTGCAGGTAGTGAGCGTCCCGTTTATCGCTATCTGAGTGAGATGCGGTAACACTCACTATTTGCTATTCTGAGGGACCATAGGCCACTATGGTGGGAAGTGGCCCACTCTTTATATCTGTCTCCATTTGACAGTATGGCACCCACTTTGGTCTTTAATTGGTTCTTGGAAAGGTGCTGATTTTGGGGGGAGAGTACTCCGTTGGGGATGGAGAACCCTCTGCTCAATTGAAGGTCTTCCCACCTGATTTATAGACAGGAGGAACTTAACTTAAGTATGTCAGTGAGGGTCAGTGATGGAGGATACTACGTCTCAGTAGCTGACACAGTCCTCCAACGGCCCGACAGAGTGAGGGCTGTAGAAGGTTTGGCCATTCGACCTCCTGCCCAATTTAGAGTGGGTGGGAGAATGGTCGGTGTTTTTACTTTTCTCGTGCCTGTGAAAAAACGTGTCTGCAAAGGACAGTAAAAATGTATGGATGTCCCCACAGTATGGGCGCAAATTCCCATTGTGTCGGAGTCATTAGTTTTGGTTTTTTCAAAAACCTGCGTTTGGTATTTTGCTTTTATAGAAACAAAAACATGTGAAAAGTTTGACGATTGGTACTTTAATTTCGACGGTCCTGTCCGGCAATGTTTTAATAAGGTTCCTGCCAATGTTTAAAGTTGTCCACAGGGCTAGTGGACCGCTCTAAAGTTGGCGGGTCCAGGACCCTTGCTATAGCGGGAGTAAAGTACTCCTCCCAGTGCTTAATTTGTGCTGGTAGTTTCCGGTGCTCGGCACCAGCACCTAATTGCCACATGGTGGCGCTGTCTGGCTAATTTTAGTATGAGCGCAAAAATAGCAGTTTATTACTTAAATTTATATTTAACATGACTAATATCTACCTCCCAAGCCATTCTTATATTTTTGGGGGGGCTGGAATAGTCTGAATTGTCACATTTTTAAGAGTGTGATGGTTAGTAGCAGTGTTTGTTCTGTCATTGACAGCTTGCGGGGCAATGGTTGTTGCAGCTGCATTGGCCTCCGACCAGAGCCCCGGCACTTATCCTTTTACAAATTAAGCACTGACTCCGTCATTCTGAGGGACTTATCTCCCCCCGCCAAACTCTAAAACAGCCCCCAGGTGTCCCTAACGGACACCAGTGACTGGACACAAGGTAATGAGTAACGAGGGACCCATAATAACTTTCATTGGGTGGGATAACATGTGTTTGGGGGTGGGTTATTGGGCATCCACATTTCATTTAGAACTTTGGCTTTTTTTAAAGGGGTGACACCCTCTATTCAAGCCCTGTTACAAGAGTGGGACCCAGAGAGAAGACATGGATACAGAGTCCCACAGCTGTATCTTTAACCTTTTCGAATCTTTAGTAAAAGTTTAGTCTCGCCTGAGAAACTAAGCCTTGAATATCCCCAGACATCCCTGAGTAAGTCTGATTAAGGCCTCATAAGATATCGTTATTGAAAAGGTAACTTGTAATGAAACTCTAGTGTCGAGTGCTGAGGGGTTATACATGTTTAGAATTCGTCTTGGCCCCAGAAAGAGCTAACACCTTATGACTCTCATCATTTATCTTAATTTTAGCTGTTCTATTTAATTATAAATTTTGTTTTGAAAAAAGTGCTCTCGTCAGGAGGCTGCTTGCACCAGCTCATTTCTCCTGTTAGCGCTGCCTAAAACAGAACCAGCTACGAACCATGAAAGTGGGGTCAAGATGTGGCCAAATGGCCAGAGCTGCCAACTTCCGGGCTAGGGAACCGGGTTCGAGTCTCAGCGTCAGCTCAACATCCTATGATTCTGGGCAAACCACTCAATTTCACCGTGCCTACCATAAACGAAAGTGTCATTAACTGGTGCTCATAAAAAGCTCCGATATTGATGATTAAGTGTGGGTGCTGAGCGCTGAAAACCACTGGCTCAAATTAAGCACCAAATGAGATTCTATTACGAATAGTGAGCGTGGCCTTTCACGATACATCTTCTACTAAAATCAAGAGATTATGATCAGTATACAAGAAGTTTCATTGTTATAGTACGATTAATCCAGCAGAGAGTAAAAAAAAATAGAATATTAGAACAAAACCTGATAAATAACAGAGGATAAAATATTTGTACAATGTTAACTGGGTCCAGTAAGCACCTCTCGAAAGAAAGCAGCAGGCACAAGTAAAACAGATTACAAAATATGAAATACATGTCACAAAGACACCCTACATTTTCACGACTGACAAAATATTCCACAAAACATCTACATTCAGAAGTGACTGACGCTATCATGAACACATCTGCTATATATGGGCGGAAGCAAGAGAATAACGGCTGATTTAGGTTAAAAGATACACACCAAGATCGTATTCCAGAATACCAGACCTGCAGCCATTTCTGCTTCTTTGGAAGAAATAAAATTGAGTCATACGAGTCTGTAAGAGTGTAAGGGGTAAGCCTAGGGCTTTTAATTTGAGTGAATATTTAGAAACTATGCGGCATATTTACAAGGGCATTATCGCCGCTTTAGCGGCACTTTTTGCCGCTAAAGCGGCGATAATTTCATCGCCCTATTAACAAGGCGGCGCTAACATGCATTAGCGCATGTTAGCTGCCGTTTTTGTAACGCCACGTATCTTAGTGATATACATCGCTAATGAGATGCAAAGTAGGCGTACCTTCCCGTAACACCATGACAAAAGGTCGCGAACAGGACATCACGTTATTTACAACGCGGCCCCGGAACCTCGAAGCGATGATGAAAGCCGCGCTAACCACTGTTTACGCCGGATCCTTACACCTGGTCAAAACTTGACTTAGGCACGTTTTGAATGGGAGGTGGATTCTTTGGTTACACTCCCCTATTATCAAGCTTTTTATTAGTGTGTGAAATCATTGTTTGATTTCACGCGCTAATGATGAATATCGCCGTCTATCGCAGGTTTGTACATCGCCTGTGAGCAAGGCATTGTAAATATGCTGCTAACACGGCCATGTAAACCCGCGATAAGCGGCGATATTCCAAATCGCGCTAAGCGTGATTTGCGATGTTTAACGCGAAGCGTTGATAATATCCCCCTATGTAGGAAAATCTATCCATCTATCAATATATATATACACACACACACATATTTAAGTAAAACAGATATATATTGGGAAAAGAGAGATGTGGCCAGGCTGCCAACTTTGGAACTGAGGAATTTGGTTTAAATCCTGCACTCAGCTCTACATCCTGTGATGCAGGGCACATTGGGCCTAAAAACATGTACATTTGGTTCTAATGTAAAGTGCTCTAATGCTTTTAGCCAAGTACGTGCCGTATAAAACTACACAAAAAATAAGAAACGAAATAGCCCTTGGCTAACTTCACTGTGAGTGACAGCACATTTTTTTTTAACAAGGAGCGCATGCTCACACAAGGAATTCCCTTTAGTGCCACGGACTATTATGATAATGAGTGCTTTTTAAAACCAAAACAATATTTTTGGTTTTAACCAGGTTTAAAAAAATATATATTAGCGAACGTCCAGCAACTCTCTCAACAATAAACTTTTACAAAAACTATGACAAAACAAAAGAAGCACTGCCAAATAAACATTGCCTGACCTTTTGGTTTTGCCAGTGCTTGTTTTTAGAATATTTTCAGCAACGTCCGTGAACATTACTGGACATTTTGCAATATTACTGTCACGCCCTTAAAATCATCTATGTTTGCAGTGCTGTGTGGGGCAGGAAAATCCCACTTAACTCACACGAAGCCGGAACTGAGACAGAGGAGGGAAGCTAAACAGAGGGTAAGACCTGGTTTTTCAGGTTCAGAAAAAGTCTTCTGACAAATTTCAAAATTGGTAGACACTGCCACCCTAAGGCGATGTTTAGAAATTATAACTTAATGTGTAAAACCTTTTAAATGCTGGAACTCTAGAGTGTGAACAGCTGACTGCTATGGTACAACACAGACTGAAGATATTCCTGTACCGGTGGTCGGGGGTGCTTTAAGCACATGATATAGGATGTCCACTCTGTAAAAGGGATACCATCCCAGAATGACAAAGGCGTGTGTATAACTAAAGATTTATAACAAGAGAGTGTCCTATGTGAGCAGCACCATAGCAAAGATGTCACTGGGCCTAATGCAAGCGAAGAGAATGGGCCCAGAGGGCCCCCCATGTGTTCCAAGGCCGGTATTTAAAGACAGCCAAAACTGGGATGCAATGGGTCGACCACAATCACACCTCTGACCACCGCAGCTGCACTGATAGGTGGACCCTGAGTTTCTCATTTATGTTTAATCTCTTCTCCCTATCTACAGCCCTCTCTCTGGCCATCACCTGCCCGCCTTTCGCTCTCTACCTCATAGCCCCCTTCCACTCTTTATATCTTTCTCTCCTTCCCTCTCATTTGTCTTTATCATCTTTCTTCCTACCTTTCTCAGGGAAGCAGGCTTTACAATGCAGCCTTTACATGAAATCCATTTACCACGCAGCCTTTACCACGCATGCATTTACAACGATTCATAGGCATCCGCAGAAATTTTTCCAGGGGGGGGCAAAATGTTAACGTCATCACTATCCTCCGACATGATGTGTGCCAGGTGGGGCACAAGAAACACTGGGGCGCAGAAGGAGCCATGGGGGACAGGAAGCAGGCTGCATATGATCTCATACATCATAGGGTTGTTGTGCCACAGCCATCTCTTTCTTTTGTGGACTTTGGAAGATATCATTCACATCTTCTAGCAGTTGGCAAAGAAAAAAGCATAGCTCAGCTGCCGACAGGAGCGGCTCTTGGCCAAAAGTGAAAAAGCACAGGCATGCAAAGGATTTAGAAACCTGATGCAAAATATTAATGGAAGGATCAAGCTGCTATTGTCTGATTAGCAATTTCTAATCTGTTTTTATGTCACCGCTATTGAATATACCACATTATTCATACACACATGATACCCAAACAAATACCATCTACACGGTGTTGAAATTCAGCTGGAGCATTACAAAGACCAAATGGCATAAACAAATACTCTGAATGTGCATATCTAGTATTAAGAGCGGTCTTCCATTTGTCTCCTGCTTTATTGGGAACTAAGCTGTGTGCCCCCCTAAAATCATATTTTGCAAACACCTTAGCCATACAAACTTGTTCCAATAGTACAGAAATGTGTGGCAAAGGACATGAAGTATTTACAGTGATGCCATTCAATTCACAATAATCACCATTTGATTTTGAGAAACAAAATATAGGTGCTTTATAAAACCAGGCTGGCTGTATTGAATAAAGTGAGTTGTAGATGGCCCCTGGCCCCTTAAAACTCATACATTCCCTAAACCCTAAAATTACCCCCTGGCACCCCAAAACTCATTACCACCATGAACCGTAAAATTACTCCCTGGGACCCCAAAACTCATTACCACCCTGAACCCTAAAATTACCCCTGGCACACCAAAACTCATCACCACGCTGAACCCTAAAATTACCCCTGGCACCCCAAAACCCATTCTCGCCCTGAACCCTAAAATTACCCCTGGCACACCAAAACTCATCACCACGCTGAACCCTAATATAGCACTAATTCGGAAGATAAGCATATCTGACAAATGTTTTATAAGAAATGTATGTTCAGCCTGCCATTACTTCCTGCTGAGCAGTCAGGTTCTGGGTAGATGCACTCCAACAGCTGCCTGGGGGTGCTAAAACGTTCTAAAAGTGCTGTTTGCGGAATTCTGATTATGTTTGCCAAAAGTAAAACACCTGACAATGACTAGAAAGCGCTCACTATGGAGGCATACACTTTCAAACAAGAGAGAGCTGGTATGTTGTGTGCTGATTTTTTTTTCTTTATTTCATAAGTATTGTTTAAGATGTATTCGCTTTGGAAAATATAAAAACTTGTAAATTATTCCTCTCGTTGCGCACTTACAGTGAGGTCTATTGATTGACGGCTTCGTTGTCAACCCAAAGCCATCACAATGGAGTCCTCTGAAATGTTACATAAGCCAAAAGACTAAAAGTGTAGGAGTCACATGTCATCCATACTGGTAGGCAGTATAGTTTAAGAGTGCTTGGTGTGGAGAAGCCCAAACTCAGAGTCGAAAAAGAAACTGCATAGTTGGGAGTTCTCTTTAATAATAAGAATCGATTTCTAGCAAAAATTAATCCTTTTTGCAACATTAATCAATTTTCTAATACTGTATTATTTGCAATGTGTATGCAGTTCTGGGATGAAAGTTAATAGCTCACTATTCTATATTAGGACTTTAAGTTATAAATTGCAAGTAACAAAAGGAGGTTTCTTTTGAAAGCAGTAACCTGCTGATCTGTACATACGCAAACACACTCTGTATCACTTGGTACACGTTCTTTGCAGAAGGCATATTAACCCTCTGCACTAACTTCACATAAGTCAATACCTCAACTATGCAAAATGCTGATCTCTCTCGGACGCTAATTAATCACAGGAGTTATTGTGACATTTATGTGAGCTTGGTAATTGCCAGGGGAAAGAAACGCTGCAGCAGGTGCTTCAAAAGCGTAATAAACGTTCAAGCATGGCGCCCCCAGGAAGGTGGCACGGTGGCACCTGCCTAAATCCGGCTCTGGCGCTCCATGCTTCTTTAAGTTATAAATTGCAAGTAACAAAAGGAGGTTTCTTTTGAAAGCAGTAACCTGCTGATCTGTACAAACGCACTCTGTAATCACTTGGTACACGTTCTTTGCAGAAGGCATATTAACCCTCTGCACTAACTTCACATAAGTCAAAACCTCAACTATGCAAAATGCTGATCTCTCTCGGACGATAATTAATCACAGGAGTTATTGTGACATTTATGTGAACCTGGTAATTGCCGGGGGAATTGGAAAGAAACGCTGCAGGCAGCAGGTGCTTCAAAAGCGCAACGTTCAAGCACGGTGCCCCCAGGAAGGTGGTACCGGTCGCACCGCCCTAAAGCCGGCCCTGGCGCTCCATGCTTCTAACAGGTAAGAAAAACACGTACGTTTGCGTTTTAAATGTCCGATCCTGCAGCAACACACTTCCAAGGCCCATACATGACAGTAACCCGATTCAAGGCCCCATTCTCCCGATTTTATTTACAGAATCTCCCACTTTGCTCTCCTGAAATGGTGGCATGTATGGGTAAGTAAGTACACCGTGACCCGGCCTCAATAAACACGGCGTCCGAATTCCCCTGGTCTTGCCCTTGCCCACTAGCTGTAAATTTATTTAAAAAATAAACACTCACGTGCTTCGACCTCGAGTGGTCCGAGATGCCGGAATGCTAGTGTTCTTAGCCGAAAGAGGAGACAGGGCGTTGGGCGGCAAAATGCTCCTGGGCTGGCCGCAAACGCGAGGGAAGACGCACCGCCGTATGAACGTGCGCAAGCGTGCGCGCCTATAAAATAATAAGCCAATCACCCTTCAGCTTCCACCCCAAAGCTGAAATGGTGATTGGCCCGATTGTTTTTGGTCCTGCCGCCCTGGCCTGCGCTGTCATTCAGTGCTTGTAGCCGTAGTAGCGCATGGGCGCTTCAATATAATACGATACAGTTCACGGACCCCCTGGGAATGTGTCACGGACCCCTGGGGGTCCGCGGCCCACAGGGCCCAAAGAGAGGCGCTCTAGGGGGGGCAAGTGCCCCTCCTTGTCCCCCCCCCCCCCTGCGGACGCCCATGCAACGATTGGTAAGTTTTGTTAAGGTAAGTATTTACATATCCATATATTGTCACTGAGAAAACCAAAGGTCAAAGTAACATTATAGTTAGGAAAGTTTTCAAGAGACAACATTAATGTTTTGAAGTAAACAAACTACAAATATTCACTAGTTATAGTTAGCAGTACTAACTATAACTTGCTCCCCCAACATGCCCTGCTTATGATATCACTCATTTCATGTTATATGACATCGTTTATGACATCTCTGATGATATCTCAAATGACACCATTTATGACATCACTCAGTGTGGGGTTGGCCACAGGGATTGACCTGCCACCAGACCCTGTAGCCAAAACCCTCAGCAGGCTGCCAACCTCATGCCGTGCACATCCTTTGTGTGTGTGGTGTATGGTTGGCCTTCAGGCCTCAGGGAGTCAAATAGACATATTAAGGGGATGGGGCATGTACCGTGGTCTCTTTTCCCAAGCCTCATTAGCCCCTGGGGACACAATTCCATGGACCGTATTTCTTTTGAAGGCAGCTTCATTAGGCCTGGGAGACCCCATCCCAGGAATAAGTCTTTAAAAAACCTTAGAAAGTCACTAATAAAACCAAAGGTTATAGGGACGTTATAGTTAGGAAATGGAATTTAAAAAACTTACAGGGACCATATAGTTAGGCTCAGGTTTCACTCGTACAAAACCAGTGAAATTCAGCAGAGCTAACTATAACCCGAACCCCGCACAATGCACTGCTTGTGACCTCACATTTTACATCACTCATGACATTGTCTTTGACATCAATGATGACATCATTGACAATCATCAGTTAACTGTGTTTTAAAACGTTTATGAGTTAAGTATAAGTACCAAGGTGTATTGGTGAATCAGTGGGTGTATGAGTGCCTATATGGATGATTCAGTGGGTGCATGACTGGCTGTATAAGTGAGTTTTTAGGTGTCTCTATTTCAGTCAATGTTTGGGTTAGTGGCTGGTTCTGTGAGTGTCTGTATCAGTCTGCCAGTTGGTGTTTAAGTGGCTGTATGGGTGTGTGAGTGGGTATGTGAATAGCTGTATTGGTCAGTGATTGGTTGTCCGAGTATCTGTATGAGAGTCTGTGTGGGTGGGTGAGGGTGTGTGTGACTGTCTGTCTGTGTGAGTGACCAGGTGAGTCAGTGGCTGAATGGGTTAGTGAGTGCATGTGCAAGGGGCTGTATGGGTGAGTGTTACCTTCATCACCAAAACGTGGCTCAACCCCTCCTTAAACCCCAAAATCACCACCGCCACTCCCAATGGCTACAAAATGATACACCAAAACCACACCAACAAACAAGGAGGGGGCATCGCCATCACCTTTGAGGAAACCATCTGATGCACTGTCACCAATGATGCCCCTACACCTCTCATGGAACACCTCAACGTTCGACTACAGACCAAAGCTAAGACCACGATAAGAGAGACCCTCACCCGCAAACCACTGGGAACCGAACCAGCTTTCTGTTACACCATCTCCAACCTCATCACCCCCCTAGCCATCGACTCCCACCACTACATCGTACTTGGCAACCTCAACTTCCATGTTGATTACCCCAACTACACCAACTTCATCACCTTCCTGGAAACCTGAACAACTTTGGCCTCACCCAACTGGTCACTGAACCCACGCATAAAGCTTTCACACACTCAACTCCATTTTTACCTAAATCGACACAATCAAATTCCTCCATGTCACAGAACTCACCTGTACCAACCACGCCATCATTCACTTCACCATCTCTGACCCCTAGCATACTGCCACAAAGTACCACAGATCCTCCCACCGCAGCTGGAGCAAGGTAACCGGGACTCAATGGAAACAGGCCCTCAGCAGCAACCAACCCGAAATTTCAGCAGAATTTGACCAGGCCGTCCAGAAATTCTCTGCCCGGATCATGGAATGCACCAACAATCGTCCCGCTGAGGCCAGCAAAAGGCATCATAACCTCTAAACAAGTCAGCTGCTACACCAAAGAGCTCAGAACCACGAAGCGCAACTGCTGCTGACTCGAGAAGCGGTGGCTCATCACTAAGAACACCTTCGACAGAGCCACTCACAAAACAGCCCTCAGAAACTATCACCTGTGCATCAAGGAAGCCAAAAGTACAGCCATAACTGCCCACATCGATACCGCGGCCAACCACACGCAGGAACTCTTCAAAACCGTCAAGGAATCCTCCAATCCAACAGCCCCAGAGAGCACCATCCATCACTCCCAAGAACTCTGCAACACCTTCTCATACCACTTACACAGTAAGATTGTGACCATCTACGACAACTTCAACCCCCAACCCATCACTTTCAGCCTCAACAACCACCACAGCCATTATGTTATGCATCCACTCTGTAGTGAGGATAATGACACACCTACAGACATTGCTAAGTTGGATGCCATTTTGCCGCTTTTGCTCACGTTACTACATGGCACATGTGGATGTTGAGCAGGATGGATTAAAGCGGTTCCGGGTTGTTAGTGGTCTTCTGACTGGAAGCGGTGTGGGGTCCAGTGTGGGCTTGTGGTTCTGTGCAGCAGGAGAAGTGGCAGTGGGGGCAAGGGAAGGGTCGTTTGAATGATCACGGAGAGGACGTGAATCAGCTGTTGTTGTGGTGTCCGGGGTCCAAGGCCAGGAGCTCCTTGGTGGTGTATCAGCGGTTAGTGGACGGACCAAGGCTCCTGGCAATGGGCATGGTCCAGGTAGTTATAGCTAGGACCTAGTTTCCATAGGAAAAGCGTTTTTTGTTTTGGTAATAACTTTGGCTCCGTTTGACGAATCTTCACAAAATGTTCAGAACTAGTTTGCTACTCACTTCATCCACTGTCTTTAAAGTTTTGGGGTGATCCATCAATAGTGGGCCAAGAAAAAGATGTTAACTGAAAACTTTGTATATCTGGCGGTGCAGACACTTAAATACTTGCATCCACCTGCGGTGAATTCACGGCTCCACGCAAGAAATCAGGGCCCTGCGACCTGAGAGATGCTGCTGCCATTTTATGTGTTGGGAAGTGGTCTCTGGGGCTGAAAAGAAGCATGTTAAATAGAGGAAGGGGTCAGGGTAGAAATACCCTGACCCTATGAGGGAGTTTTAATGTGGGGAAAGCATGTTTAATGGGCAGTAAAATGACAGAAAGCTTATTTTTTGGTCCCTCACGAGATCCGTGGAGTCATCACAAGACCCAGCATGGCCACCTGTGTAGATCCAGGACTCTCTCTGCAAAGTCACACGGGGAGGCCTAGCTGTGCATCGCGGTGGATCTATGGAGCCATGAAAAACTGAACCAAATTAGACTTCTTCTCAGGAAACGTGGAAAGTTTTAAAGAAATTCTGACCATTTAGAAGTGATATAGCAAAAATGAAAGCTGAAAGGAAGCCTATGATTTATTTACTTCAGCAGCAAAAGTAAGAGCACTGGGTAAGGGGTAGTGATTTTAGCTGCTGTTCTACAGAGAGCGGAGGTGGTGTGCAGGAGTCATGACTGGAGATTTGGAGTGAAAACCGATCTTACAAACATGGAAATAAAACTGAGAGAACAGTAAATAGCTTTTATAGGTATGTTAATTAGATTGCAGTATATAAAAGTATGTTAAGGAAAAAAATAGCCAGTATATGTAAAGTGAAAGAAAATGTGTAGTTCGAGACAGTATACTAGAAGGGAACACAGAAGGGTGCTTAGATGAGAATATTAACTAAAAAAACAGTGAGCCGGAAAGGAGAAAGAGGACTTTCTGTAGTGAATGTTTTTTAATTTGGTTATGCTACTATGAATGAATGTGTTTGAAATTAGAGGTGGGTGTTTGCGTATAGTACGTAATTTAATAGTTTGCAATTTGCGCATACTTACACAGTCAGGGAGGCACTTACAGACCCAGTTCCACTCTCACAAAAGCAGTTATGTACCCATGCATTCATGATCATCATCATCATCATCATCAAACGGTATTTCGCCAGTTTAAAAAAAGGCATAAAAAGTATAGAATATACAATAAAGTAAAAGAAAATCAATTCATAAGATTACATACAAGTATACACACAAGTATACAATAATAAAAATACTTGGAATTAAAACATTTCTACAATAAAAACATATGGATTTTAGAATATGATAGTGTAATTCATCATGAAAGGTATGATCATATTTCCCCATATCACGGATTCTGCTTTCTCTTTTTTACAGCGTCCTGAAAAAATGAGGCCAAACAATAACAAGTGAAAGGATCAACTAATAACTTTAGGATGTACAGGGATGGGTGGCATTGTCTAAGTCTAAGACTGCGCATTTACGAAGCAATATAAGTCCTCCTTTCCTCAGTGTACAAACTACAGAAAAACAAGAGGTGAAGATCTGATTGAGGGGAGCGAGAGTCTCATGGGCAAGTTGTAAGGGCATTCAGGGAATATGTATTAGATTGATAACCCAACATAAGAGGGATGTAATTCAGCCGAAACCTTACTAGGAGAAATCTGTGCTTGGGATGTGTTATAAAGGTTAAATACGATGGAACATTTGATTTAATTCTAGGTGTCAACAGGTATAGTTTAACACAAGGCTTGATATGCATAGACTTCCATCGCTCTCTCTTATATTTTTCTAGTAATAGATATTTTAATTTTGACCTTGAAATGGGATTACATGTGGTTGGATCATCAAATAAGTTGACCAATACCGTAGAAGCTATTCCTAACAATAATCACAAAGATCTGAGGGGCAACCAGACCAACATACACTGAAATGGCGGCAAAATTGACAAGCACAAACAGATGAATCGAGAGATATGATATCTTTGATTATTTAATCCTTTATTTCATATTCATTGGAAAACTTGAAAACAGCCAACGTGTTTCGCCCGTATCTGGGCTTCTTCAAGGCTATACGACTTGTTATCACTCCACATAAATAATCTCCAGATTCGTGGACACTGAAAGTCTCCTTATGCAGGACTGTGTGACTTGGGTTCTCCACGCACGTATGGAATTTTAGAAAGCTGTAATCAGCATCGCCAGTATGAACCGGGTTCGGATTAGACTTCAAGCCACATGTGTTTCGATTGGGCAGCATCTCTATTCCTAACAAATTGAAGCCACTTCGCTTTCAATACCCTATCAAGTTTAAACAAATCTTGCAAGAGGTCTTGTGTAAGATTTAACTGGTCCTTTCTCCACACCAAATGCCACAATAGGGGAGGGGCAGAACGATTCTGATCCGATATGGAAGGAACCTCTAGTTCAAGATGACAATTATAGGAGGAACAAGTCTTTGGGACACCTATTAGAAGCTTCAAAAAACGGTCCTCTATTTGTTGTAGAATGGTTATACTATTGATTCCCCACACAGCAGCCCCATAAGTGGCAACGGACATCGTTTTGCTTCATAGCCTTTTTTAATTGCTCCAATAGGTTTAGACCCAAGCTTTTTACAAATTTAAGTAGTGCACCTATACTTCTTTACATTGTTGTCCCTCTATTGGCCACCATATTTTTCCATTTATTTTTGGAGTCAAATAATAGCCTTAAGTAGAGGAAAGAATCCACCAACTCCAGCTTCCTTCCATCTATATTCCAGTTAGGGGCTATTTTTGGTCTCTTACCTGCCACAAGTATGAAGTTCTTAGCTTCATTAACTTTAAGTTCAAGATTTTTCAATAAATCTAGTATACGTTATGATCAAAATCTGGAGTGCATTGCCAGTCTGGGCCAGCAGCACAGCATCATCTGCATATAGGAGTAAGGGTACTGGTATAGAATTTATGATAGGACCATCTCTAGCTCATCCGACCAGGGTCACTTCCACGCCATTACAGTAGAGAGAGAACAAAAATGGGACGTGTACACACCCTTTCCTTACGCCTCGGTTGATATTAAAGGACCTAGTACTTTCACCCACTCTCCCAAAATGAACACAGCCAGTAGCCCTGGTGTACATTTCGCGAATAAAGTTAATGATAGTTTTCTCTATACAGATATCTTCCATTATTTTTTTCCTTTTTTTTCCTTTTTTTCCTTTTTTTTCCTATTTAAAGAGGTGATGCGAACGAGTCGTTGTCGCCCAAGCCGATGGACTCCACGCCAATTAGGTTTTTCTGAGGGGTGAGACCGGTAAAAACTGTGAGTACTACTCTACGAACCAGACGCCAACATCAATACTGTCGTATATTTTAGATAGTGTGATAGCAGATGTAACATTGAAGTAATAACGGTGGTGTCTTCTGTGTCTTGTATATCTCTCGCTGCATATCCACCTGGAACAATGACATGTATGCACATATGGTTGGTCCAACACACTGCCGCAATTATCGACATCAGGGATACGCCTGTTTAGGTGGAAGTCCACAAGGACAATCACCATCTCTAGCGTGGGGTAAGATACTCTCATGTTAATAATAAAAAAAAAAAATTCCATATACAAATCACCTTTTTTCAAATAACTTTATTACCCACCATAACGATATTTTAACAGATGAGTGAGTGTGAAATGCACGATGTGAACGACTGGTGTTTTTGAACACAAAATTGGGGCGATTGCCACATGGAACAACCACACGTAGCATCCAAACTAATATGCTTGGTACAGCTTTACTAAACGTAATATTGCTAACAGCATGCCGGAGACAATATGGGGACATTTCTTACATTTTGGCTTCAGTTGGTGTCCTAGGAGTTTGGTACACTAATATATGCCTTTTTGTTGTTTTCTCCCCTTTTCTTTTACTTTTTCATTTATTTTTCATTTACAGATGGAATAACGTCATTTAAAATATAAATGTTAAAAAGGAGCAGCTACCTGCGTTTATTATAATTAGGCTAGGGTAATTCCCATTTCCTAGAAACACCAGGGGACGACATAGCCCTGAAGAAAGTCCAAGCACTACAATAGTGGGCACACGAGGACTGAAACATGTTGGCCCTAGGGTCTTAGGGCCATAACACTCCATACGACCCTACTGTCTTTATTTCTAATATTCCTGTTGAACCCAAGAATAAAGGGAAACTGGGGTCCAACAGTGAATTTTTAATCTTTATCCCCTGGCCTATGATATGACCTAAGAGCTCCCTGGAACATTGGTTGAGCCCACCGCGACTTGTAGGGGTCGCGGTGTCCCGATGATGAAGCATGACACCATTAGGGTGTGTGAGGGAAAATAAATAAAAACAAAGAGTTTTCCTACTTTATTTCCATCAATGAGAGCTTCACATTGAAATCTTCCAACAATTGTCTCTAGCGTCATGATAAAAACAAATAGTGAAGTACTGTAAATTGTATTTGATTTGTAATCAGGAGGGTGTACTTCTCCTTATACCTCTTGACCCTTCAAATATACATGACCACATGGGTCTGTATAGGTAGTGTTTAACGAATCTTCCATTATGGACCATATTTTCACATGGGCCACACAATCAAAGACGGCTGTCAGATCCATGAAGCCCATGTAAAGATGACCTCCCTTGACCACGGTATATTTAGAAATAATCAGATCTAAATTATGGCACTGATCAATCGCCCCTTTTTCCCTTTCTTAAACTGTACTGTGCAGGTGATAAAAATGTTCCTATCTTATACCCAAACCTCTAGTCTGTTCAGGAGCAATCTGCCCATTAATTTTGCTGTGCTCTCAAGTAGCGATATGGGTTGATAATTTTTTGGAAAGGTCTTATTCCCTTCTTTAAAAAATGGAATGATAACTGACTTTTTCCAAGATGGAGGAATGCCAGCTCGGGCAATAGCGCTAAAAACGTTAGTAAGAAAAGGGGCCTATAGTTCTTGAATAGTTAAAAAGAAGTCTATATGTAACCCATCAGGGCCAGGTGCTTTTGCTGGACTGTATTGATTCAGGGTGATTTTAATTTCATCCAGGTTAAAGTGTAAGTAATCTTCTAATGCTGTCTCAATAGAGCCTAATGGAAATACTTCTTCTGCATCTCAATTCCTCAAAACCTCTCCAAAATAGGACACCCAGGCCTCTTCACCAACATGCAGATCCATGGTAATTTCCAAATCATCCTTGAGGAATGGGGCATTAACTATGCTCCAAAAGTCCCTACTATTATTTAGAACTGCCGCTCAAGTGAGCTTAACCCATGCCTCCTCTTTCAAGGCCCCGAGTCTGTTTGTTCTTGCTGTTTTGTAGAGGAACATAACTGTTTTGCCTTACTCACATCTCTTGGTTTTCCATATAGCCAGTGACTGCCACGCGCACTCACACACACATAAGACCATTCACACACCCATTTATGCATGTGTACGTCCAAGTTTGAGTACTAGTTCACCCATAGAGCCTGGGGGACACTCGCAGAATACAACCTGCAAAAGAGTTTGAAGAGGACTACTTCAACCCTCTTGAAAAAGAAGAACCCTGTTTGTAGTTGACCTCAGAATCAGGGCCACAAAGGCTAGTGGGGTTAAGAAAGAGGGAGAAGAGTGGAGAAATGAGCGGGTAAAGTCTCTAGATGAGAGAGGGTATTCCCCAGAGAGAGACTTCTCTATTAGTTACAGTGCAGGAAGTACTGTCTCCTTCCAAATCCAGTCCCCTGAGGATCTGAAGGACAGGCAGGCTGGGTAGGACCTGAGGCTGCAGCTTGGCCAACTGTGTGCAGAGGAGAGAAAATCGAAGGATAAGCGAGCCTTGGTGTAGAAAAGGGTCTTGCTGGCTGAAGTGTCAAGGAAGTGCACTTGAAGGACAAATAGCTGTTAGAGTCTAGGCAAAATGGTGGGAGCACCACTGCTGTGTCCAGTGCAGAAGAAAGATTTCATATATTCAGAGGCTTGGTGCTTGACTTTATGGAGGGAGTTGATATAGGCAGGCTATTTCTGGCATAAGAAGTAGCTGTAGAGGTACAGAGGATCTCTGAGGAGGATTGTAGACATGCCTTTGGAGTCATATTCATGGTGATGGGAGGAACAATGTTCTGCCTCTAGAGGTGGGCAAGAGGTTAAGGTATCCCACTATAAAGGAGGCTCTTTTCAGAAGGTATGAATTTACTCCAGAGAAGTGCAAGTTGAAATTCAGGGTTAGTCAGAAACTGTGTCACTATTGCTGGGAGGATTTTGTGGGGTCCTTTTGAGTTAATAAGGTGTTTCTAACAGTTTTATTCTTTTTCATGTTTTTCAAAGAGAACTAAGAGGAAGCCAGTTGTTTCAAACAACAGATGGAATACTTATGGAATATGAAATCTAGGATCTTCAGAATATAATCTTGTTGACCTGTACTCTGCTGCAGGTATTTGCACAGGGTGGTCATCAAAGCGTCTGCCCATTCCAGTTCAAAATTGTTGAGGAAAAATATTGAGTCTCCAAACAACTTTTCTCCAGACTCTCATTGGAGTTCTTGTATCTTGCTTCATTTGATACAGTTCAGTGGCATCCCCAAGACCTTTATTGCTGGTAGTGGATGTATACTGTAATGCTCATACATCTCTTCAGGTCTACTTCTATCCACTTTTCCAAACTGTTCACTTGAAGGCAACATTCTGTGCTCCATGCAACTTCTATGTTAGACTACATCTACATCCTTATAGTACACATTATTGTCTTTGAAAGATAATGTAGCTTTCTTCATCCTATTTAAATTCACTAGTTCCTGACAGATTTTTTTGTTTTTCATGGGCTCGCCATTCACTAGAATAATGAGTGGCTCTTCTAAATTTCTCTATAACCACAGTTTCAAAATTGCATTTAACATCTAAAAGTTTTAAAATTGCATTTAACATCTAAAGGTAAATACACAACTTTACCTTTAAGCTCTTTAAGCTCAGTGGATGATACCTTTGATGTTAGAGTTTACTTCTCTCAGAAAGAGTATGGCCCTCTACAACGAATGCGTATACAATGCATTCTATTACAACGCAGTCGTTACAACGACCGCGTTTACATGATCCATTACATCGCAAGTCGTTTCAACAACTTGCTGTAGGGGGCGTGCTGGACTTAGGAATAGTATAATTTACCATCCCAACTCCAGTGTACGTAACAGTAGGGAAGGTGTTGGAATAGTAAATTATACTATTTCTTAGGTTAGCGCGCCCCCTACAGTAAGTCGTTGAAATGACTTGCGTTGTAATGGAATGCGTAAAAACAACGCGGTCGTTGTAACAACACCGTTGTAATGGAAGCGCGTTGTGTTAACAGCGTTGTAAATGTTGTTTCCCCTCAGAAAGTAATGTAAGTCACCCCATGGATATTCTGCACACCTCTGGGTTAGAAACCAAGTTGGTGTTCCTAAACTTTGCAACATGTAACTGCTCAACATGATGACGAAACCAGTACTCATTTTTCGCAGAGATAAAGTAGATAGCAGCACTTCAAGTACATAGGTAGGATCTTACTGTATCAATTTATTCCTGGAAAATACTACAAATACTTCTGCACTCTGATTTATACACAGGGGTATTACTATGCCTTCTTTTACCTCTTCATCGTTCTCTTCCTCTACATTTCTAGGAACCATCTTCTCTTTTGAAATGGGACGACTGTCTTTTACTTCATAGCATTGGCTAGTTGTTTCAACTACATACACTAATTCTCTCTCTTTTAAGTAGATTTCTTTATTGAAGAAAGGCTCAGTAGTAGAAGTACACACCCACTCTCCTTAGAACATTTTGCAAAAGTTACTTTTATTAATAAGCCTTTTTTTGGCTTTTTTTCTTCATGGTCGCACTATTTTATCCAGTGTTCTCATTCTGTTTACTATCAAAATAAATAGTTTGCGCATCAGAGCAAATACTTTATGAAACATACTCTCAATATATTATGTTTGTTTGAGTGCTGACCTTCTCTTCTTTGTCACCCTTCTTTTTTGTACCAAATTCTATATTACTCTATTTCTAAACATGCTCATTTGTTTTTCTTTATATTGTTTCCACCTCCTTGTCAAATTAGGTATTTTGTATAATATTTTTTTACTTTTAATCTGACTTACTCTTGTCCATTACAAATTTGGAGAGGTAAAGTAAATGGACAGCAGCACTGTAAGTACATGGGTGGGGTCCCACAGTAGTTAGTCAAACGTTCAAGTTTGAGTGTGTTTCTGTATTTGAAATTGTTAAATAAGTTATGTTAGTTGCTAATTGTTTGGTTTAAATTGTATTCTAACATGTTAATAAAATGTACTTGTAAAGTTATAAATGTGCATATCATTAATGTATGGTGTATGAGTATACAACCTGTTAAACAGTAGGGGGGAAAATGGACCCCCAGACCACATTTTACAGCGACAAACATGCAGCATTTTCCACAGTGAGTATCCATCACACTCACATCTTCACAAGATGCTTGTATTGTGATGACTGCAGCTGATGAAGGTTCTCCCAAGGGTGCTGTAGAGGTGGTATATTCTGCTGCACCTAGTTTCTCCCGCACCATTCATGAATTGTTTTAAGGGCTTGTGAATACTTCTTGGCAGTGGTACAGGGTAACTCCATGCTACAAAAATTACACTTCAGATATTTAGCTTTAATCTTTTGCCCTGAAGGTAGTCTAAAAATGCATGCAGACATCACTTTCTATTGTGCTTTTTGGTGTAAAGATATACCTGCATGTGTCTTTTTTTTGCAAATTAATAGAGCGCGAACTTGACCCGAAGGTATTGGAGTGCTTTACATGAGCACCGGTTACTTTTCACAAGGATCCATTAATTTTTTTTTTTTGGGTAGGCACGGGGATATTAAGAGATTTACCCAGAATCACAGGATGTGGACACGACCACGAGGCTCGAACCTTGGTTTCCCAGCTCCAAAGCCGTCAGACCACATCTAGGTGTGCACAAAACTGTATTAGTAAATAGTTAAACAGGTTGTGTTGTCTTTATTTATATTGAGTGTAATGCACAGTGTTCCTTAATTCAATGAGATAGTTTGCAGGTTTTTTTCTACAATCGTTATGATTGTTTTTTCCCCACTGTATAATGATAACTACTTAAAAAGTACATTGTTTATGGTAAATGAGTAAAGAAATTGAGAACAGTAAAAAAGGGAAAATGAAATGCTTATTTAGATTAATACATACCTATACAGAAAGATAAATGTCTAGTTATTTCTTCGAATTATGTGTTTATGCAGTGTTCAAATTGTAAGTTTATTTTTTAAATTCTATAATTGTAACACTAATAAATATTTCAGTTTTTTTTGTTTTCACACATATCAATGGCACCATCTATTGGAGTAATGTACCTTACTACTTTGTTCTTGTAGTGTTGTTCCATATATTTACATTTTGAGGATGCACGCCCAAGCACAGATTGCTACAGTTACTAACACACCTAGGCACACATCAGTACTGCAACTCACACACCCAGCTACACACGGATAGAGGTACTCAGACAGACAGGTTCACAATGATACAGCCACACAATACATCACTGACACACCCAACTATACACCGATACAGGCACTGACACATTTGCACAAACACCAATGCATCTAATAACATACCCAGGCACACAATTGGCATGCCTAGGGATTACCAGTGCAGACACTCACACACCCAGGAATATAGCAATGCAGACATTGACACAGCCAGCCAAACACTAATGCATCCAATAACACACCCAGGCACACACCGAGAAACCCATAGACTTACCAATGCAGACACTGACACACCCAGGCATATAGCAATACAGACACAGATACACCCAGCCAATCACTAATGCATGCTATAAAACATGCACACTCTAACATAACCAGGTATACACTAATGCATACACTACCACACCCAGGCATACACTGACTCATACACTGACACACCCAGGCAAACACTGAAGTAAACAATGCCAGACACAGAGGCGTATCACTATCAAAGGAGAGAGAGAGGACTAGGTAGCTAGTCCGTATCCCCGGGGGTTATATACACACAGAGGCTTACCAGTGCAGACACTGACATAGCTAGGCATAAATCTATTCAGACACTGATACACCCAGTCAAACACTAATGCATCCAATAACACACCCAGGCACACGCTGATGCACACACTGAGACACCCAGAGATTTACCAATGCAGACACAGATGTACCCAGGAATACAGAAATTCAGACACTGACACACCCAGCCAAACATTAATGCATCTAATAACACACCCTTGCACACACTGATGCACACACTAACACACCCAGGGACTTACTGATGCAGACACTGACACACCCAGGCAAATAGTAATGCAGACACCGACACACCCATCCACACACTAATTTATCCAATAAGAAACCCATGCATTCAGTGATACACTGACACACCCAGGCATACAACAATGGAGACTTTGACATACCCAGGAATACACCAATACAAACAATGACACACCTAACCACACTCTAATGCTGCCAATAACATACCCAGGCGCACACTTACGCTTACAATGACACACCCAGGGTGATACTAAGGCATACACTAACACACCCGGGCATACATTAATGCAGACATTGACACGGCCAGGCATACACCAAAGCAGACACGGACACACCCAGCTAAACACAAATGCATCCAATAACGCACCTAGAAATATCTGGATGCACACAGTGAGACACCCAGAGACTTACCAATGCAGACACTGACACACCCGGGCATACAGCAATGCAGACACTAACACACCCAGCCAAACAATAATGCATGCAATAACACACCAGGGCACACACTGACACATCCACTCTCACACTGCTATGGTCACTGACACATTAAAACACTGAGTTAGCACTTTTTTGAGTAGATGGTGGTTTGAACAAGAACTGCTTTTTTCTAAAAGTGTTTATTTAACATTTTTTATTTTTTTTAATGTTTTTTTATTTCTTGAACAAAAAGTGAACAGGATAATAAAAAAAAGGGCAAGGACGGGGAAATGCAAAAAAAGCAACTGTCTTCAGTCTTCAAAAAGTATTAGGTAGTCTCTGGAAGCTAAAAAAAACCCACTAGCAGCGATGCTTCTTCACTGTATCCAAGAATGCACCTGCAGAAGGAATTTTTACAGCATTTTGAGCAGTGAATAACCATCTCACTCAATTCTTTGCAGGCACTTGGTATTGTAATGACTGGAGCTAATGATGGTTCTCCCAAGGCTACTGTAGATGTTGCCTGTCCTGCTGCAACTGCTTTCTCTCACATCATCTGGTTGTAGGCCCTTTCATGAATTGTTTTTAGGTGTTTCCACATAGAACTTGTCCCATGTGAACACTTGTTTGCAGTGCCTCTGGATAACTGCTTGCCACAAATATTGCACTGTACCTAATTTGCTGTTACCTTCTTTTCCCCAGAAGTTATAGTAGAGTGCTTCCAACATCATTTTCTTTTCTTCGAGGTAGTGTGTCTTCCTTCTCATCCTGAACAGGTTGTGGATACTCATCTTGGTCGGATGATGTAGCTTCAGCCATTGTGTAAAAGCAGAGCACCACTGGTTCTCAATCCTCCTTCTAGAGACTTCACTGGAGAAGTAACTGCAAATCTGGTTCTTAAATTCACAGGCTTGCGAAAGTTGTGAAATGGATAAGATTGTTGGAAAACACATATAAGGTGGTTTATATATACTTTTAAATATGTTCAGACTGATGTCATTAATAACAATGGAGGGGGTGTACATATTCGCAGTAATCTGCAAATGTTTCGTTGAAATCACGGATTCAGAGTCGCGGATGCGTTCTGATCGCGTTATTGGGATTAACAACTATAGAGTAGTAGTCCATCTATGTTTGTGGATTCGCGAAGGTACCTCAGTACCAAAAACTGTTTTTTTAAATTGTTTATTGACATTAAAAAACTTTATATACTTTATATACTTTACATTAACTACATATGTGATTTGTATGTTTTTAAACATATAAAAAGTATATTCATAAAAAAACGACTGACTACAGTACAAAAAACTAAATAAAAATCAAAATAAATTGTAATACACTTAATACTAAAAAATACTCACAAATTACCTAAAAAAAACTAAACATTAGAGGGACATAATCTTTAGAAATGGAATTTAAAAACCTTTGAAACTTACAGAAAAAAATAAAAGTTACAGGGGCATTATAGTTAGGAAATAGTAATTACAAAAACCCTTAGAAATTCACTGCCAAAACCAAAGGTTACAGGGACTTTATAGTTAGACTCAGATTTCACTTTTATAAAAACCAATACAATTCAGCCATTATAGTTAACTACGCTAACTATAACTTACATCCCCGCTATGCCCTGCTTATGGCATCACTCATGACATGGTCAGTGACATCACTGATGACATTACTTTGTTTTTTCAGTGAATATACATAAATATTCACTGAAAAAAAGGTTACAACGATGTTATAGTTAGGAAATGGGGGAAAAAATATAGAAATTTCTGGTTTGAAGTGTTGGCTGCCAATCACATTGCAGCACGGTAACTATTGGATCCTTGAAGGATCGGCATCCCTATATATCTACATTGGATTTTTAAAAATATTTCAAAGAGCTACTGAACGGATTTTCACCAAATCACAAAAAACGTACTTCGCTGAACCAACATCTACCTTCCTGCCAAATTTGGTGTAATTCCGCCTAGGCCCCATAGGGGAGGACCCAGGGAGACCCCTCCCCTTGGAGCCAAAATAAATAAAAATCAGCAAATGTTGCCACAGTCCCGCAGGATCCCCCCATACCACACACTACCCAGTGGCAGTCACATCTGGATAGTTATAGTTAGGACCATGTTTCCATAAGAGAAGCAATTTTTTTCTTCATGAAACTTTTTAAAAAAGCCTTCGTCCACCTCAGCTCCATCCTGAAAGCATCAAGTGGGGGCCAAGAAAAAGGGGGGGGGCTAAAACATGTTTTCCCCATTTCATTTTTTTACTATTGGTTAATTAGACAGGGCTACAGCCCAAACAACTAAAAGGAATTACACCAAATTTGATAGAAAGCTAGATCTTTGTCTGGAAAGCGTGAGTTTTATGATTTGGTGTATATTCGTTCAGTCGTTTTTGAGAAATTAAGACTACATTTTTTTGTATATTTCATGCCCTACAAGATCCGTGGAGCAGACAGAATGACGATTCAGACCCTGTCCTATAAAAATGGTTTAAAAAAAATATCAGGGGCTATAACATTTTCTTTAAAAATGATACTACAAATTTGTGGTGACTCAGTGAATATGCGGTAAAACAAAGCCAGTGCTTTAAAAAACACCCCAGGGGATAGTCAAGGCCTGGGGTTCAGAAATTTGAAATTTATTTTGTTAGAGGGGCATATTGCACCCCTTTCTAAGCCTTTTTGTGACCCTGTCAAGTCCAACTCCCGGGTCTGCATGTACTTACAAGGGGAGGCAGTGTATGGCCCCCCTCCCCGAGCCTTTATCAGCCCCTGGAGACCCCATCCCCTGGGGCATCATTTATTTAAAAGGGAAGGGGTGAATGCAGCAATATTCCTTCAGTCCCCAGGGACAACATCACCCAGGGCCTTCTAAACATGTTTGTGGAGGGGGTTCAGGGTCCCCTACTCCAAGCCAGTGTATGCCCCGGGAACCCCATCACCGGAACCAGCTCCGTCATGGTGTCCTAAGGACCCCAACCACCAGGACAGTCATTACAGTACCTGGGAGAGCGTGACCAGGGAAGTCTAATGTGCTCCCACTCAGCAGGGCAGTGTCATGTCCCCTTACATCGTGGGGAGTGCGTGTTGTTGTTGGTTGTCTGTCTAGCTCTCCCACGAGAGTGCAGTACCGCGGGTCACTACCAGAGGACTTCCGGGTGACACCACTTAAAGCCCCGCGATGCTCAACCCCAGGTGCTTCTGATTCAGACGCTAACGTTCTCGGATTCAGAACCTGTGGATCCGTCTCCTTTCCAGTTACCTCTGGTACGAACCCTTTCTTGCCTCGCTCTCGACGTAGTCATCTCCGTTGTTTGCTTGCTGCATGCGTAAGGACGCGGCTGCGCGCGTAAGGACGCGTCGCAGCGCTTCTCTCAGCCTCCCGACCCTGTCAGTGCAGGAGCGCTGCTACTGACACGGAAGATACGAGTGCGGGAGCACTTACTCTTCTCCTTGTTGCCCTTCGAGGTGAGCGCTGGAGCACGTCACGGCCCGTCCCTTACTGGCACCTCGGTGAGCGCTGGAGCGCATCACCACCCATGCCTTGCCGGCATTTCGGTGAGCGCTGGCGTGCGTCACCACCCTTCCTTGCCAGCGTCACGGTGAGCGATGGAACGCGTCACCACCCATTCCCTGCCGACAACTCGGTGAGCGCTGGAGCGCGTCACCACACTACCTTTCCCCATCCACACGGCAAGCGCAGGAGCACATCGTCGCTTATCCTTTCCTTCCACATTGCGCTGAGCGCAGGACGTGTCACCACTTCTCCTTTTCCTACCCTTCGCAGTGAGCGCAGGAGCTCGTCATCGCCCATTCCTTTGCCAGCACCGCAGTGAGTGCTGGAGTGCATCACCCCACTTCCTTTCCTTCTTCGCACGGCGAGCGCAGGAGCGCATAGTCATTTATCCTTTCCCCCTTGTGATAAGAGTAGGAGCGCATTGCTGCTGTTTCCCCATAGTTGCAGCGCAGGAGTGCTTAATACCGTGACTACTGTTCCTGGGAATACTCTACCCCATGAATACCTTGGTGTTTAGTGCAGGAGCGCTCTCTGTCCGTTCCAAGTTCTTGGGGTGCAGGCGCACCTACCGGAGATTCATTGGAGAGACACATTATTCCAGGTGACTTTTATTGTCCTTTTCTACCATCCCCCTGCTGAGTGCATGTTTGTGTGAATGCTGGTTAGGGCAGTAGTAACTGCTTGTTGGTTATATTTCCAGGCTGAAGGTCAGGAAAGGCAACAACTCCACTGGGTGTCAGTCATCCCCCTCATCACACCATAAGGCACGTCACATCTTGAGGATTCCTTCCCTAGGTCTTCACCATGCCCCAGCCTGGTATTATTTAATGTAGGACAGGGGAGCAGGTGGGAAATAGTGGAGGTTATTCATATCATCCCTGCGAGACTACTCTACAGGCAGAAGGTAAGGCTTGTGGGGTCCGTGACAGGCAGAAAGCTGTAATGGGTTGGGAAACAAAGGCTTGCTCCCACCCAGCAGAATCAAAAGAAAGGCTGCTACACCGTGTGGAAGCAAAGGCTGCTCCAGCCACACCCAGGATGGGTATTGGCAGGGAAGCTGGCAGACCTGCAGGGCCCTTGGGGTACCCCCCGCAATCCTCAATATTAAAAATGTTGTGGGATGCTCTGGGTCAGCACCAAGACACCCTACTGTTAAAAAAAAGAAAAATATGCTGGTGCCAGGGCTTGCAGCGAGTCGGTGGGGGCCGCAGAGACCCTAGGACTTCCCTTGTAGACCAGAAGAGTAAACAAAATGTTGTACGGTGCCCCAGATGAGCACCGGGACACCCCAGTTCTAAAAATATTTTTTTTAAATTTCATGTTGCCGGCTCCTACGGGGCCCATTGGGCTGTTTGCAGGAAGCCAATCGAGTGTGGGGACATAGGTCTCCCCCTGTGGCTCCCAGCTAAAAATTAAAGATGTGGGTGTCTGAGGTAGGCACACAAAACAAAGTTTAAAAAAAGAGAGAATAATAAATGAGCCGCAGGAGATGCTCATTTATTATTCACTGCTTCAAGCAAGGAGCAACCTATAATGCCCTGCAAGGGCTTTCAACTTATTTCTTTGAGTCTGGTGAAGCCCCTAGAGGGGCAGTAGCACCACCAAGTATTTTGTAATACTTTAGGCGGCTGCATGGAGTGTAGGAGCACCCCAGCACAAAATAAAAACAGTAAGTCTTCTGGGTCATTAAATCCACAACCCCAGGAGAGCTTGGACCTCTATGCTTGAGTGCAGGGCTCTCTCGTGGTTGTTTTTATAGCTGCATTTTGTGGGTGGAAAATGTTAAAAGAAAGACTCAAAGACATGCTGATTTTTTTTTAAAGAAAACTTTATTCCATGTTTTTATGAAAATCATTTTCAGTAAGAATTGCACTGTTTGAAATAATGAAAGATACATTTGATTATAATTATTGGTGAGCCTTTGGCAAAGACAATAAGTCTGCTTTGTATATGGTGATATACTGACCCCTTCAAAAAGCCAATAGGCCCACTTTATTTATATTTTAGTGTTTTGACCCTTTAGCATAGACTGTAAGCCTTACTTACAATTAAACCTTTCATATTGAAACATAACGCAGTCAGCTGTGTGTACCCATGTGGGTTTGAATGCCTGGCCCTGTGCCCAACCCCCTGCTGCGCACAGCTAAAATCTGTGCGCAATGTGAGGTTGGCCAACAGTGGGGTGGGGTGGGGGGTTGGGCGCAGGGCCTGACTACAGGTCATGTTCTTTGGCCTACCCCAGGCATACCGTGCATGGCGATACCCGCAGAGGGTTTGGAAACAATTATAGTTGGAAGCAACTTTAACTCGCATACTCACCATGTACTGCTTTTGACCTCACATTCTGCACCACTCATGACATGTTCTATGAAATCATTGATAGCAAAATCTAAAATTACACCATTGATGACAAAACTGTGCATGCTGGAGGCGTGAGTTATAGTTAGTTTACGGCATGCGTTATAGTTATTTGAGATAACTATAACTAGTGAATTACAGTGATTTTATTAATTTAAAATTGTTTTGACTTAAGTCTAACCCTCCTTCAGCCTTTGTTTTTTTTAGTTTATTTCTAATGTTTTTTAATGTAAAGTGGGATATAATGACAGTTCCTAACTATAACGTAATTTTCACCTTTTCTTTCTCAGTAAGTACATATATATATATATATATATATATATACATGCCCTCTGTTTATCTCGGTTGCCTCTCCAAATGTGGTGCCCACAGAGTGCGGGAAAAAGAAACCCGCTATGAATTGCCGACAATCCCCCTTTACTTGAAAAGGAAAACCCTGATGGCCACAACTGCAATTTCGGTGATAGGCAATTCATTTATTTGGCAAAAAAGGACCCAATGCATTTCAGCTCGTGTACTTGAAAAGGAAAATGCTGATGGCCACAACTGCAATTTCAGTGATATGAAATTAATTTATTTGCAAGGCTCGAAGTTCAAGTTGAAAGGCTTTGGGTCAGTATTTTGCTTCTCCCTTTCATTCTCCTTCATATCTCCTTATTCCCTGTCTCTTCTTCCAACATATTTCTTTCTATTATTTGTCTTCATATCGTTTCTCCTGTCTCATCTCTGTCATTCCTATCCCTCTCTCTTTCTTTATACTCTCTCCTTTTGTACCCCCAGTCTATTTTTCAATTGTCCCTACCACTTCTCTCCTGTTTTCTTTCCCTCCCTCGCTCCCATCTTCTTTTTATGATCACTTTATTGTTTTCTATATCATCTTGCTCCATCCTAGTTATCCTTGTTGTGTTCCCTTTCTTGTGTTCACTACCTTCTTCTCGTTGCTTTCGCCGCTCATCTTATCTTCTCCTCATTCTATCTCCTTTTTTTCTTGTCTCACTCCTCTATTGTCTTCTTACTTTTTTATCTTCTGCTTTGCCTGTCGCTTCCATTTACTCTTCCCCTCACTATGCCGTTCATCATTGTTTCATTCACTCTTCATTTACTTTCCCACTGCACCAGTTTCCAATATCTCACTCTTTCCTCTCCAGGATGTCTCTCTGTCTCTACCTGTTTAAAGGGAATGATCACAAAATAAAAGAGTAAAGCTTAAGACCTGACTGGATCATTCAGAAAACAACAGGCTAGATGAGCTGGTGGATTTATATTTTTCCATCTTGAGTTTCTATATAACAATAGTCCTATGCTGGTGAGTACCCATAAAGAGAAAGCTGACTCATCTAAAAAATCAAATGCAGAGACATACAGTTGTATAATGTATAAAGACTCTGCTCACTCCCCCCATTGCCTAGTTCTGATAGTGCAAATCCTACCTGGTCTCCAGTGTGACTTTTGCTTTCTCAGTAAAGTGTGCTATGACCAAAAATCCTGGCTTTATCCAGTACACTGGACAGAAAAGTTACATTAAAGAGCTTTATATTGGTTCATGTGGTCTAGTGGCCGAAATGGGAGCTGTGGAAGTATGAGACCAGAGTCCCAAAACTCACTTCCCCAGCTGTGTGGTTTTGTGCAATTTTTTTTATTTCTCAATGCCACAGATCCCATATTTGATGCCAATATTCTGACATAATATCATGGAAAGAATACCATGAGACACAAGTATTGTGTCTTAAATAAGGTGATGTCAAAAATATTGCGGATCAGAATACGTAATGTTAAGATTGTTGTTTTTTACAGTATTTTTTTAATATTGCTGTTAAAATATATTGTTATATGTTATTGTAATTTATATACTTTTGCAGGGTATTTAGTGAGTTTTATGTCTTAATATATTGTATTTTTTTTATTTGTGTAATGATTTTAAGAGCAGGGTGTTGGATATACAAAGGAACTGAGTGGGGAGTAAATTAAAATATTTAATTTGTTAAGTTTGTCATGGTTGACATTGTTGTTATGATAATGTTTCTTTCTAATTTTCATATTACGTTTTTCATCAGATTACATTTTTAAATATTTCTAGTATTTTTATTGTGTAACATAATTTTTTTCATATAGTGTATTTGTTTTAAAAAAAATGTTGTTAACTGTTTTTGTTCCCTGATAATTACAATTTTCTTTCAAAGACATTATATTGGTTTTATGCATTTTTCACAAATCATAAATTAGCCTCCACTCAACCTTTGTAATAACCCAAAAGGGAAATAAAGGAAAATAAAGAACATGGAAACCCTTCCCTGTCAACAAACATCCTGGTCAGTTAACAGCATTCCCATCTTAAACACTCCATCGACTCATATCCATTCTAGCTTACGCTTCAACACCAAGGGCCTGATTACGATGTTGGTCGGAAAGCCTCCGACAGCTATTTGGAAGCTTTCCAACTGCAGTTGGAGGCTTTCCGATCGACACGGTTGGTTTGCGGTCTGACCCCCTGATTACGATGTCAGCGGTCAGAACGTTAATCTGCCGGTCATTCCAACCGGTCGGTACCGCACCATAATCTCCTATGGATGGCGTTTCCGCCGTCGGGTTTATGATGTCGGTTTCCCACAGCCTTTCCGTGATGGCTTGTCCGACACGAAAAGGATGTCGGAGAGTGACTTTGGAGACCCCTTGCAAGGCCCAGTTGCCTCCATGGCCTACGGTTGGTGGTCGAGGGGATACCTAGGGTACCCCCCTGTAAAACCCTGCACTGTGTGGCAAGCACCATGCAGGGGTGCAGGGTTTTACACACACTCCCATTTCTCTACAGGAGCCTGTATTACGGCCGGTTTATGGCCATGATATAAGCTCCTACAGAGAAAAGTGAGTATCTGACTGAACAGTGTTCAGTTACATCGTAATCAGGCAGTCAGAACCGAGACGAGATGGTGCAGTTCGGAGGCAGCTCCAACCGACATCATTATAAGTGTCTTTTGCCCTTAAAAGCCTAGTTGGTTCTCCAGCTCAGTGATTTCGGGTATCCCAGGATTGTTATCTGTACTGACAGATACTCCGGTACTGGTTGTCAAGTTTGTTTTTACTTATAACTCATACAGTGAAGATGCCATGTCTATTTTTCCATCCCCTGCAAGGCCCATAGCTTCGCTGCCCATTCATAAACTGCCGGCACTACTACTGTTTTCCACTTCTGGGTGTCCATCTGTTTTGCTGCGAGGAGTGAATATTCGCCAATCAGTTTTAGTGCTGTGTTTATATTCCTTGCACCTCAGGTGCAATATTAATATAGTGGGGTCCAGATGCATTGTGTATCCCAACAATCCCTTTCTATGCATAAGAATTTCCTTCCAGAACATCTGCAAAGGGGGGCAAGACCATTACATATGGAATTCATCTTGGTGCTGTCCACACTCTCTCCAGCATAACCCCGACATGTGTGGATACATTTTCTGAAGTTGTTTTATGAGTGATGTGCTACAGTGAGAGGAACTTAAAGAGACATTCTCTATTTTGTTTCAGTTTCAGTTTTATTGACAGTTGGATATCAAGCCTAAAAAGCCAAACAAGCTGTTCAAGTACAAACATAATATTAAAAAAACACAAATCATATTAAAACGTATACTCTTACAGTAAAAAGGTTGTTACTAACATACTTTACTCACTCACATATTAACAATTAAAATATGCAGATATTCATTTTATCCTTTACCCGATCAATATCTAAAAAGTAATGAAATCACTCCTATTTCCTTACAGCAGGAATACTTCTTCAATTTTCTTTCCAAACTGAGTGGGAACATGAGAAAACCCAGACCCAGATCAGTTTTAGCCTATTGGGAAAATAATGCAAGCAATTGCCCATCATGTTCTGTTTTCGTCATTATCCTGACTCTAACATGAAGAGTGCTGGTTCGTTACCATGACTGTACAACTTTTTTCCTTTGAATTAAAAAGACTTACAAAATCTCAAGCAATGTTATGTGGTGATCTAAGAAATACTATATGTGTCAGGCTCAGTACAGTATTTTCACTACTGCTTTTCTTATAAAAAAATCTTAAATGTGCATAAAGAGTCAGACGCTAAGTTTAAGTTTAAGACTGTTGTCTTATTTCACTTGCCTCATGTATTTACAGGCTATTTTTAAAGCTTGAATTTGGGGTTACACATACTATCATGCAGCCGCGATCCGTGCAGGTAACAGTGGTAGGGCGTTTGGGCCGTGTAAGGGGGGATTTCGAGGTACGATGCAGAGGGAAAATTAAATAAATAATTAATTTTTCCTCTGCATCATCCCTCAAAATCCACCCTTACAGGTCCCCACCGCCCCACCACTTTTACCTGCACGGACCACGGCTGCTATCATGTCATTCTGAGGGTATTTTGCAAGATGTGTTCTTTTTTTCACACTGGTTTATATTTGGAAGAAAACAATGTGGAAATAAATTAATTGATAATAACAAACATTTTACTTTTCTGTATTCCCAAAATTCTGACGATAAAAACTGTACCCGACTTGGGTGGGCCTTATTATTTTTTTTTCTAAACAGACTTTATTAGGTCACAAAACAAAATGCAGTCAATCCCCATCCCCAATACTCCGCCCTCCAGCCAAATCAGGACGTAGTGCAGTGACCGCCCCACCACACTGACCACAACTGTACAACATTCACCCCAACAGTATCTGTGCTACAAGGTAGTGCATCCACAGGAGTAATCCACAGTGAGTGTGCGATAAAGCCAAAATACCCCCCGCCCCATCCCCCAGCAACCCCCCCAACAAACCCCCCCACTCTACCCACCCACCCAAGCATGTCGCCAGTATCTATCAGAATTACATGTACATCAAAGCCTCACCCACCACTTGTCGGATCCGCCTCCCAGCAATCCCAACAGAGAGTGCCTCAAGAGCATAGGGGGAAGCCTGTTACAGGGCGCTCAAGGAACCGGGGTCCCATCATCCCCCACCGGATCTCCCCCATCCCCCACAGCCGAGCGTTTGAACAAGTCCAGGAGTGCCAACCATGCCCAGGCCCATTCGTGCGATCTTTCATTTTCACTACGTCGAGCCAGACATAATCTATAAGTCCCCTCACTTCCCGCCCATTTCTCCATTTCCCTAGCCCACCGTAAGAAATTAGTTCCCTGCCGCGCCTTCCAATGGGAAGTAATCTCCCGCTTGGCCAGGACCAGCCCCAGGTCAATAAACCTACTGGTGACCTTAGTCTTTGCAGTATGCGGAAATCCATGTAGCAAACAGACCCCCGGGCCTACCTCCAAGTCCCTCTCTGTCACTGTCAGGAGTAACGTCGCCACTTCCTCCCAAAACCCTGTCACCTGCGGACAGTCCCAGAACATGTGAAGAAAAGTCGCCCCACCATGACCACATCGGGGGCAAGCATCTGGCCCCCCAAAGTACTCAGCTATCTTGCGAGGGGTAAGGTATGCCCTATGAAAAACATAAAACTGAATAAGCTGGAAGCGTGCATTTCGTGTACACTTCCAAGGGCGCTCCATGATTTCCTCCCAGTTTTTGTCCGCAATAGGCGCTCCCAGGTCCGCTTCCCACTTGACGCGCAGGGCAGCCAGGGGTTGCCGCATATCTCCAGTAATCCGCCTATAGAGACAAGTCACCGCCTTAAAGATACCTGTCGCCATCACTACATACTGACAGGCAAGGGAGGTGTCCGGCTCTACCATCCCCTTCCGCCAGTGCTTCCTGACGGCCGCAGTCAAGGCTGCATGTAATAGGAAGTCCCCCCGCGGGAGATCATGCCGCTCCCTAAAGTCGTCAAAAGGGAGCAGATTACCATCCTCATATGTCTCCCAATGTCATAACTCCCGCCTCCTCCCAGGCCAATAACCGGCTCCAGTCTCCCCCGTGGGGTAGCGCCTCACACATTCGCAGAGGGATCTCGGGCGCTTTAGGAATGATCACACGCGCCCTCCTAGCCAACCGCACCCAGCACTGTCGAACCACCCTCAAGTCCGGAGGCAGTGAGGCGTCTCTCACCGGCACCCGGAGCAGCAAACAAGATAATTGGGACCAGCTCGGATCCGACCCTCTTTGTTCTTCCGGACGCCTGATGTGACCCGCCACCCACTTTGTGAACCACTGGAGCTGCGCAGCATGGTAATAGGACTCCAGGTCCGGCAACGCAAGGCCACCCTCACTCCTGGGTCGCTGTAGAGTAAGCAGCGCTACCCTCCGCCTCCCCGCACCCCAGATGAACCCCGTGATCAAAGTGGTCAGTTGGGCAAAGAGCTTTCCCGGAATCCAGACTGGAAGAGTCCCAAAGTAATAAAGAAGTCTGGGCAAAATGACCATTTTCACTAAGGCGACCCTGCCGGCCACCGACAATGGGAGAGTACCCCAGAACTCAAAGCAGGTTTTCGCCCCTCTTACTGCTCGCCCCACGTTGCCCTCTAACAAATCAGCGGGATCGTGTTAAATCCTGGTCCCCAAGTAAGGCAAACACCAGGATTCCCACGTGACATCCCCCTGGCGAATCAACCCATCCGGGCCCGAGGGAAACAGACAAGACTTGGTCCAATTCACCCGGAGTCCCGCCACCCTCCCCAGAGTCTCCAGCAAAGCCCGCGCCCCCTGCAAGGCCTCCCCAGCATCCGGCAAAAAGAGAAGTAGGTCATCCGCATATAATGCTATGTGCTGCACTCGTCCCTCGACTAATAACCCTGGAAAATACTGACCTGACCTAGCATGAGCGGCCATGGGCTCCATTGCCAGTGCAAATAACAAGGGGGACAGCGGGCACCCCTGCCTCGTTCCCCGAGCGACCGCGCAGGCACTAGATATTTGGGTGGGCCTAATGCCTGTGAAAGGAACGGATGAAAACTGTGACCATATGAAAGCAATGGGCTATCATATTTTAGCATCCATTATTTTCACTTCTCAAATTGGAAATGGGGATGAGCAAAGAATGGTAATGAAATGAAGCATTGATAAATATAGGTGCCTTTAGAAATAATAATAATATTAATAATAACACAGCTACCTCCAAAGAGGTGTCCCTGCGCTAGAGCGACAAGTGACACACAGGAGACAGGCAACGATCAAGACACATAGGATTAAGCCAGGATAAAAAGCCAAGTTTTAACTGCCATTCTAAATTGGAATTAGGGAGGAAATTTCATAATTTGGACGCCCCAAACATAAAAGATCTTCCACCCAGCCGGGTTTTCTTCACTCGTGGAGTGCATAGTAATTTCTGGGATGTGGATCTAAGAGCACGCAACTGCCTGTAGACACCCAGCCTCTGTTTCAGATACGAAGGGCATCTTCCATGAATTGCCCGAAAAGCAAGAGTCAGGGTCTTAAATTTGATTCTCTTGGCTACCGGGAGCCAATGTAGTTCTCTAATATGCGGAGAGATATGTTGCCAGAAAGGCACGTTTTATTAATCTCACAGGCGTATTTTGGACCATTTGGAGTCTCCTAACAAGGTAAGCCTGTAAGCCGATAAAGTGGCCGTTCGCGTAGTCCAGGCGGGCAGTTACTGTGGCATGGACCACGATCCGGTGACAGCTCTCAGGCAACAGGTGTATACATTTACGCAGGTTTCTAAAGCTACTGAAGCAGGAGGCTGTGACCTGCTGAATTTTGGCAGAGAAGGATTAATCAGCTTGCCATTTTACTCCCAGATTTTAGGCATAGACAGCTGGCACAGGTGGCGATCCCATTTCCTCAGGCCACCACAGATCTGCGGCCGGAGGCTGGGTTTTGCCACAGAACACCACTTGAGTTTTATCAGCATTCAATTTAAGTTTGTTATAATTCATCCAGCCTGTAATATCTTTTAAGCAGCCTTTAAAGCACTTAAAATAGTCTTTGGACTGATCCTCAAAAGGGAAAACCAGCTGGGTGTCGTCGGCATACGAAATCACCTTCACTCCCCAGTTGGCTATCAAAGTGAATAGAGGGGCCAAATATTTGTTGAACAACAGCGGGATTAGGGCCGACCCCTGTGGCACCCAGCACCATAAATTCTTGCGGGTGGACTGATGCGGTTGTAAGGCCACCCTTTGAGTGCACAAGTGGAGGAAAGACTTCAGCCAGACCAGGGCTGTGCCATTAACCCCGTTGTCTAGGAGACGTTGAGTCAGAACAGTATCGAATGCTCCTGAGAGATCCAGGAGCACCAGCATGGCTGATGCTCCTGAATCCAATGCCATTCTAATTGAGTCTGCTACCTCTAAAAGCGCTGTGTCTGTGCTGAACCCAGCTCGGAAACCAGATTGGATATCATGCAGGATATTGTGGCTTGTGATGAAATTGACGAGTGCATTATCTTTTACAGCATTTTTGCTAGGGCTGGCAACAAAGAAATAGGTATATAATTGTTCAATTCCCCTGAGTCCACATTGGGTTTCTTCTTAAGGGGCAGTAGAGTGGCGTATTTCCATAAATCAGGGAAGATACCAGAGGAAAGGGAAATGTTCCATATTTTGGACAGCCCATTGCTAGTGGAATGTGCCAACTCTTTCCACAGGGCACGGGTCTTCCGGCGAGCCTGACTTGCAGCCCTGGATCACAGCCAATGCTTCCTTCTGAGAGATAGGAGTGAATTCAGAGAGGAGAGGCATGGTTGCTTTCCTAGCTACCACGTCAGATTTAACCGTAGCAGTTGTAGCAGAAAAGGAATTATAGACCTTGCTGATTTTATCGTCGAAGAAAATCGAGATTCTCTCACAGAGTGCCAAAGAGGGTTGGGCGCCGATTACCAGCTCACGGGGTTTGAGGAAGGAGTTGACCACCTTGAAAATTGCCTTGCCAGGTCTATCGGAATTATCAATACACTTGGCAATGTGATCTCTCCTTGCCTCCTTCATGAGTTTGTGCATTACCTTCAAGGATTTCTTATAAGTCATTTTGGCAGCGCATCATAATCCACCCTCCACTGTGGTTCAAAGTGCTTGCACTTGCACTTGCTTTTCATAGCTCTAAGCAACTCGGAGAACCATGGAGCTGAGGGTGATTTCCTCATGGATTTAGTCATTCTGACTGGTGCCGTAGATTCTACTGCAGCGGCAATCCAATTATGTAGGGCCACAGTATCTGCATTAGGGTCTAGAGATAGAGGCGGATGGCTCGCTAACAAAATTGGGCTTAAGCATTCAGCTGTCAGCTTCTTCTAGTTTCTCTTTAGAAAGTATCTGGCGCTCTCAGGCAAGTCGGGTTTTGCCAAGTTAAAGGACAAAGGAATAAGAAAATGGTCCGACCAAACCACCTGGTTAGGCACTTCTGTTTTCTAGGACGAGATATTAGAAAATATCAGGTCAAGGGTATGCCCTGCTTTGTGGGTAGGGAATTTAACAAGTTGGGGCAGGTTCGCGCCTTCCAGCGAGGAGAGCATCTGCATTGCCTGAGCACAAGTGGAATCGTTTAGATGCAGATTAAAATCCCCTAATGCAGTAAAATGAGAGGATAAGAGAGATTTCTGTGCAATATAATTGCAGAGTTCCTAGTGTATGTTGGGTAGGCAGTCTGGAGGCCTATATACCAACTAGCCTGTAAAGGAGGTTGTAGGGCTAGTCTTAATGAAAAAATGTAGGCCCTCGACCATGCCCATATTCAATAATGCTGAGGAAGCTATGTCCCAGGAGTCCTTAAAGATGATCGCTACCCCCCTCTTCTTTTGTCTCCCTCTCTGTTTGTGCAGCATATTTCAAACTCAGAGGGCATAGCAAATGCCACTGCTGCAAGGGTATTATCCTTCAGCCATGTTTCAGTTACAAACATGACCTCATACCCTTTCCTGCCAATAACAACCACAGATCCTCTGCATGCTTTGCTAAGGATCTACAAGTTATTAGGCATGCCCTAATCTGTTCGAATGGCTTACTCTGCTCCCTTTTAACATCCCTTAAACCTGGGACTCCTGGCACCCAGTTGCACTCAGTGCACAAGCTGAGAGGTGTATCTGTCATCAGGTCATAGCTGTGAAGCTTGGGGTAGGTAGAAACATTAAGGGCCAAGAGGTCTGCTCTCGACCATTGGATTACCTCGTTTTTCTGTAAACGAGCAGCATGACTGGCGCTGGTCGCCATCCGGCCGCGGACAGGCGCAGATGGGCTTGCCTTTGGCGCGCCTTCGGCGCACCAGCAGCACGCCTGCTGCGCGTGTCGGCTGCACTGCCGGGCACCCATGCTGTTTAAGTAATAACCCGGTAGCGGAATTGAGGGGAAAAGGGCGGAGCCATGTCCCTCCACTCAAGCAGCACAAGCTGTGGTGGAACGGGGACCGGCGAAGGAAGACAGTACAAATGCGCAAGTAAGTTTTGTGGTATTAAAAGAGAGAAATGCTCTACAAGTTTTAAAAACAGCTAAAAACACATAGCAGCAATCGAGAAATACAGGCTAAAAAGACAGTGGTGACCTTTGCTGTCACCTATCGTGAAATGTATCACCAGAATCAAACACAAAACTTGTATGTAGAATTCACAAATTAATCATTATTATGAACGATTGTTGCGGTGGGACAGACGCGACTCCGCCCACTTCCCACAGTACTTCCGGTGCAGGGGGCATATGATGGGCGAGACTCGGCGGCCGCGCAGCTCGTGATGAGTGTGTGGTGATTAAAACTGCCAAATTTATTTTTTAACATGCTTTTACATTGCTGTGAATCAATTGACTGCCTTTTAGCACTGATCTTTTTCATACCGATCTTTTAAACGTCTTTTATCATTGTTAACATTACTGCTGCTGCTGCACTTTGTCACTTTTTGGGGGGCGATAGCTTGGGGCTGTCAGTATCTGGGCGGGTCGCAGTCCTCGTTCCGTCACGGCATACCTGTGCCGATTGTTGCGGAGGGACTGACGCGACTCCGCCCACTTCCCACGGTACTTCCGGTGCAGGGGGCATATGATGGGCGAGACTCGGCGGCCGCGCAGCTCGAGATGAGTGTGTGGTGATTAAAAGTGACAAATTTATTTTTTAACTTGCTTTTACATTGCTGTGAATCAATTGACTGCCTTTTAGCACTGATCTTTTTCATACCGATCTTTTAAACGTCTTTTATCATTGTTAACATTACTGCTGCTGCTGCACTTTGTCACTTTTTGGGGGGCGATAGCTTGGGGCTGTCAGTATCTGGGCGGGTCGCAGTCCTCGTTCCGTCACGGCATACCTGTGCCGATTGTTGCGGAGGGACTGACGCGACTCCGCCCACTTCCCACAGTACTTCCGGTGCAGGGGGCATATGATGGGCGAGACTCGGCGGCCGCGCAGATCGAGATGAGTGTGTGGTGATTAAAACTGCCAAATTTATTTTTTAACTTAGACGCTCACGTTGTCAGAGGCTCCTCTGGGCCCTGTGATTTAGCTCAGATATCTTAAAATAATTTTAAAAGCGAACTGCATATCTTAATATTGAAGTGTTTATTTTAAAACTGAACTGCATACTCTGTGATCATAATTGTACTCTGCTTGCTAACCCCCCTTTTTGTTGTGCAGGTTTACCGTTTGCGCTTACCTTGCCCTCATTTCTGTATTCGCCCTGATCTGTCCCCTGGCTGGCGATTGTAGCGCCGCCCGGGACCCGATTTTGGCCGCCATCTTGGGCGAGGAGCTTGGAGCAGAGACGAGGCGAGCGGACTAGCGCTCGGCCCCTCCCGCCCTCAGCCCTACAAAATGGCCTCCCCTCCACGGAAGCGCAGCGGACGAGCGCAGCGGGCGCATCGTAGGCGCGCCGGAGTCTCGCCTGAGTTAAGCCCGTCTGCGCCCGTCCGCGGCCTGCCGGGCCCAGGGCCCTGGAACGCTGCTCCTGCCCTCACTTATTCCGCTGCTACACTCAGAGCATTACAGCACTGTCCTTGTGCTCTCCCTTCTGCTGCTTGGGATCGCCTAGTGTCTCTTGGCATCTTGGCTGACACACTTTCACCCCCACTCACTTATCAGGCTCTGTCTGCCCCGACCCAGCCTGAGTCTCGGATTCGTATACTCTATCTCAACACACGCTCCCTGCCTCAACACCATTCTGACATATTTCTTCTCCTGACAGTCGAGAACCCTGATGTCCTGTTGCTCACCGAGACTTGGCTATCTGACCTTTCCCTTCCCGATATTCTGGCTGCTCTGCCTCCTGGCTATTATATGCTGAATGCCAATCGGCCTTCAGCTCGTCGCGGTGGAGGCATGGCAGCAATCGTACGCAAAGATCTCAAATTCATTGCGTCCTCTTCGCTCTGCCTTCCAGAGGTTGAGAATCTTGTCATCAGCCTAGCTTCCGAGGCTGGAGCCCTGACTCTCATTGTTCTGTACCGTCCTCCTACCCATATGCCTTTGTTCCCTGCTGCTCTCAGCGAACAGCTTGCCGCCCTGATGACTGCCTCCGCTCGTATCGCCATGTTTGGCGACTTTAATTACTGGTATAATCAGGCTGACGCCGGCCCTCATGCTATCGAACTGTTTGAGGCACTCCTCAGCTTGAATTTGACCCAGCATGTCACTACTCCCACTCACACCGGGGGCCACATCTTGGATCACATCTGGTCGATGGGGGTATCGCTCTCCTGCCCGATCATCTCTCCATGCATCTGGTCAGACCACTCGCTGATCGAGACCTCTATCTCGGTGAATGGCCCGGTCAGACTTCCGCCTTTGGAGGGCGGGGTCGCTAGGAAATGGAATGCCCTTGACCTTCCTGCCTTCCTCTCTTTCCTTGCAGAAACTTTACCCCCTCTTAGCAACAGCTCAGGCGTCAACGCCTTGGACGCTGATATCATCCATTGGCTTACGACAGCCAGCGACCAATTCGCCCCCACCTCTCGGTTCCCTCGCTCCCGACATAGCAAGTCCCACAAATGGTTCAACTCAGCTTTGAAATCTCAACATCTTGAGCTACGCCAAGTGGAGCGTAGGTGGAGGCGTAATTACCTCAGCACTGACAGGGAGGCGTACGTGCTTGCACGTAAGGAATATAAAAAAGCCATCATCACCACTAAGGCTGCCTTCGTCTCCAAGAGAATACTAACTGCCCCTAACAAATCCAAGGAGATATTCAAGGTTCTTGCTGAATTAACATCAGACGCCAGGACACTCCCCAATCAGGCGCCCTCCGCTGAGTCTTGTGATGCTCTGAACTCCTTCTTTATCGATAAGATCTTGATAATCAAAAATTCTATTCCTCACTCTCCCTCTCTGGCCACTGTCGTAGCCCCCTCCATTAATGCTTCTACTCTGACTTGTTTCCCCTTCCTCGACCCCGAATCCCTAGCTAAACTGGCCACACGTGTGAAATCTGGCTCCCCCAAAGACTGCTGCCCTCCTTCAGTGCTTCGCCAGATCTGCCACACTTTCCCACACAGTGTTCTGCCCCTACTCAATGCCTCTCTCAGCTCTGGAACAGTCCCCAGGTCATTCAAGGAGGCCATCCTGGTTCCTCTGTTGAAAAAGCCGAGCGCGGACCCATCGATCCTCGCAAATTATCGGCCCATCTCCCTCCTGCCCTACTTGTCTAAAATCCTAGAGGCACATGTCACTGCCTGCCTCTCGCAATTCATTTAGGAATCCAACTTTTTAGAATTAAATCAAGCCGGCTTTAGACCAGCCCACTCCACCGAGGCTGTTATTCTCGCCGTGCTGGATAACCTCAGAATTAACGCCGACAGAGGTCTCTCCCAGGCCCTGGTCCTACTGGACTTGTCGGCTGCATTCGACACGGTGGACCATGCCATCTTACTCCACCGTGTCGAGTCAGCAGGAATCCATGGGCTCGCTCTGACCTGGGTCAGGTCTTTCCTTGAGGGAAGATCTCAAGCTGTCAAACTGGGCCCTTTTACAGCTTCCAGCACCCCGTTGCTCTGTGGCGTCCCCCAAGGATCATCTTTGTCCCCCCTCCTTTTTAATTTGTACCTTCAACCCCTTATTCACTCCCTGGGTAGGTGGGACGTCACCGTGTTTAATTATGCGGATGACTTACAAATTATCTTCCCTCTCACCTCCCCTGACGCCATCATTAATTTCCAAATGGTCATGCTACACATCCAGCACTGGATGAACCAAAACCAACTGAAGCTCAATCCAGGAAAAACTGAGCTCCTCCTTCCCGGGAGGAGCGTCGCCCACTGGGGCCCTCAGTTCTGGCCCTCCGAGCTCGGCCCCCCGCCTTCACCAGCTGACTGTGTAAAGAGTCTCGGGGTCACCATCGACTCTCAGCTCACACTCAAGGACCAGGTGAGCGCTGTAACTTCCGCCTGTATGTTCCAGCTTTACCGGATACGGAAAGTCTCCTACCTTTTGACCCCGGAAGCCTTGCTACAGGTGATAATAGCCCTGGTGATGTCCCGTCTCGACTTCTCCAACTCCCTGTACCTCGGCCTCCCAAAATCCTTGCTATCTAGGCTTCAGCTCATTCAAAACCAGGCCGCAAGACTCGCCTTTAGAATCCCTAGATGGCAGTCGGCCAGACCCTTGCTCCATCAACTACACTGGCTGCCTATCAGCGAAAGAATAGCCTTTAAGGTCTGTTGCCTGGCCTTTAAAGCTCGGTCAGGCCTCTGTCCAGCTTTCCTGAAATCTCTGGTCACCCCTTACTGTCCCTCCCGCACTTTGAGGTCCATCAATCTCCGGCTCCTGGTCATCCCTCCGTTCAAACTTTCTAGATTAGGCGGCCGCAGCTTTACTCACTTGGCTCCTAAGCTGTGGAACTCTCTCCCACCTCTCCTGCCTTTTAGGAAATCGTTGAAAACCCTGTTCTTTTCACACTCCCGTTAAGCCTCTCTGCACATCCCCGTGGTCTATCAGCGCCAGGAAACTTATGGTGACAGTGCGCTTAATAAATCCCCCTTAACATTAACATTAACATTAACTTGCTTTTACATTGCTGTGAATCAATTGACTGCCTTTTAGCACTGATCTTTTTCATACCGATCTTTTAAACGTCTTTTATCATTGTTAACATTACTGCTGCTGCTGCACTTTGTCACTTTTTGGGGGGCGATAGCTTGGGGCTGTCAATGTCTGGGCGGGTCGCAGTCCTCGTTCCGTCACGGCATACCTGTGCCGATTGTTGCGGAGGGACTGACGCGACTCCGCCCACTTCCCACAGTACTTCCGGTGCAGGGGGCCTATGATGGGCGAGACTCGGCGGCCGCATAGCGGCCGCGCCGAAGGCGCGCCTAAGGCAAGCCCGTCTGCGCCCGTCCGCGTCCGAAGCGCGGCCAGCGCCAGCCACGCTGGCGGGATGGTTAGAAGGAGCCACTTACGGTGGTCACGAGAGCTACTTCTAAGCCTCCAGGGCGCTGTTTGCAGGAGGGCGCATCAGCTTGATTTGGCTCGCTCCCCATTGCCACACTATTGCACAGAATGCGGTCAGACGCTGTTTCAAAGTAAGGTGGACAGGGTGGGGCAGGCTTCCCAGAGTTCTTTCTCCAATCAGAGGTCCTCACTCAGTTTGGGTTTAGTTAACTGTAGGTCGTTACCTAAACATGCGGAGGAGATCTGGTCAATTTTAACTGAAGAGAAGTGGGATGCCCTGTTCCTCACAGAAACCTGGTTGAGCGCTGACGCAATAACATCGATCTCACTAGCTACCCCGCCAGGGTTCAAAATATGTTTTGCTAATCGTGAAGGGGGAAAAAGAGGCGGGGGGGTGGCGATTATCTTCAGAGATTCCTGGGAGCTTGTGTCTTCTGCCTCGCTGTTTTTGCATGGTATTGAAGGCTTACATATTTGCTTCCAGATTACCCCCGCTTTCGCCCTAGTTGGCATTCTTATTTATAGACCACCTGCATGGGCAGCAACTGCCGTGCAGTCTCTATGTGATCTGATTGCCCAAAAATCAGTGGCCTATTCGAATTTTCTGGTTTTGGGTGATTTTAATTTACATGTAGACGACCCAGATTGCGTACAAGCGGCGCAACTTGTGTTATCTTTAGAGGGCGCTAACCTCCCACAAGGGGTGCTTTTTCCGACACACATGGCGGGTCACACTTTAGACCTCATTTTCTCGAATATAGAAAATACTGAAATAGGGTCCCCACTACCACTGACCTGGTCGGACCACTCCCTAATCCCCTTTTCAATTACTCTCCCGATTGTGAAGTTAGTAAAAAAAAATATCCAGATGGTGCAAGAAAGGGACTGGAAGAAACTGTCGGCGGAATCCTTAAGCCCCATAATGAGGGAGAGTCATCCTCAGCTGTCCCACGACCCCAATCTGGATGCAGCTACTCTGCACAAATGGATTGGGGATGCAATGGAAGCTGTTGCACCAATCAGAATGGGGAAACCCGATAGATGCTCACCCTCGGCGCCTTGGTTTTCCGCGTCCCTGAAGGAACAAAAAAGTCATTGCAAAAAACCGGAACGCCAATGGAGAGTAGCCTACTGTGATTTAGCCAAAGCGGTTTATAAAAAAGCGATAAAAGAACTTCATAAGGCTCTAAAAGTGGCTAGACGAGATTACCTTGTAGCACGCATTCAGAATGCGGACCACTCTGGCACAGAAGTTTTTAAAATAGTTCAATCCTTTTTTAAACCTACGGCTAGTGAATTGGAGGTTACAGCCTCTGTAGAACGATGCGAAAAAATCGCTAACTATTTCGACGACAAAATCTCTAAAGTTTATGTCTCTTTTACTCCCCCCGAGGCCACTGTAAAACCGGAAACATCTGCAGATGGTGGCGGGAGGGCATCACTCTTAAATTTTACCCAGCTATCGCATCAGGAGGCTTTAGCAGAAATACTGAAATGTAGGTCGGGCGCACCAGATGATCCCTGCCCTCCAAAGTTTTGGAAAATGTTAGCTCCATCTCTGATTGAGGGACTTCGCCATATTTGGAACACCTCCTTAGAGACAGGTATCTTTCCCGATTCTTGGAAACACGCAACTCTCCTCCCTCTGAGGAAGAAAGTTAATGGTGACCCGGGTGACCCTAGCAATCTGAGGCCCATTTCCCTGCTTCCTGCCCCGGGTAAGATGTTAGAGAAAATGGTACAACGCCAACTGACCCCTTTCTTAGAGGAGAACCGAGCTCTTCATGACACTCAATCGGGTTTTCGGGCAGGTTTCAGTACCGAGACCGCTCTTCTTGAGGTGGCAGAATCGGTAAAATGGACATTGGATTCAGGAGCATCAGCATTGCTGGTGCTCCTGGACCTGTCCGCGGCCTTTGATACGGTAGACCATGGCATCCTGGTCCAGAGACTACAAGATGCGGGTCTTGGTGGGACGGTGCTTGCCTGGGTACAATCTTACCTAAGTGGGCGTTCCCAGAAAGTTGCTCAACAATCATTTGCTTCTAGACCTAAGCCAATTAAACGTGGCATCCCCCAGGGCTCAGCCCTAAGCCCCCTGTTGTTTAATGTCTACCTAGCTCCGCTTTTTACTCTTATTGCCAACTGGGGTGTCAAGACGATTTCGTACGCTGATGACACCCAGTTGGTTTTTCCATTTAAGGAGCGGTCGGCAGATACTTTTAAGAATTTTAAGGGCTGCCTTCAAGATATAGCATGCTGGATGAATGCTAATAAATTAAAGCTGAATGCCGGAAAAACTGAAGTCTTGTTCTTTGGCAAGGGCTCAGCTCCAGATCCAGCACTGTGATGGCCATCAGAGATGGGGATACCACCAATACCGGGTTCATGCAATAGGAATTTGGGCGTGAAATGGGAGGCAAATCTCTCCTTCTCTGCTCAAATTAAGCAGGTGTCTGCTAGATGTTTTAGCACCTTGAAATATTTGCGGAAAATTCTGCACTTTTTACCGGAGGACTGCCGAAAATCTATAGTACACGGTACAGTCACGTCCAGGTTAGACTATGCCAATAGTCTTTATCTAGGCCTACCCAAATATGCCATAGGACGTCTCCAGATGATTCAGAATGCGGCTGCGAGACTGGTGTTACGAATACCTTTTAAACATCATGTCTCTCCGTATTTACAGAAGCTCCATTGGTTGAAAGTGGAGAAGCGAATCCAATTTAATGCCATGATTCTGGCGTATCGGGCCCTAAAGGGAAACTGTCCTAAATATCTGAAGCAAAGATTGAGCATATATAAACAAAATCGGGTGTTACGTTCAAACTCTCAAACGCTGCTACAAGCCACTCGCTTTGCGAAGGCTCGTTTGGGAGGGAGGACTTTCACAGTGGGTGCTGCATCACTGTGGAACAACCTTCCAGAGCCCCTGCGGAAGGTAAACACTGAATCTAGCTTCAGAAAAATATTGAAAACATGGCTCTTTTAGGTCTTTGGGCTTTTCTGGTCGCCACTCAGCTATCTCTAGCGCCGGGACACCCCTATTTGGGGTAGCCGCGCGCTTTATAAATCGCATTAATAATAATAATAATAATAATAATAACGATTGCCTAAAAGATTATCCGGTCTCTTAGTCATTAAAATAGATCCTAGATATAGAAAAGCACATATTGACACTTAAAGTATTGGTAAGTTATCCGAAGAGCGGGTAAATCACATCATTTAAAGTTCCCTGGAACCTAAAAAATGAAATTAAAATATTTTATATGTAGAATTTTAATGACCACCAGAAAATGCCAGCTGCTGCTCCCCGCTATGGTGGAGGAGCGTCCCCCCCAAAAACTGCAGGAAGGAAAAATAAAATGATAATAAACACTTGTTTTATTTTTCCTTTAATGACGAGTCTTTGGAGCGTGGCTTGGGGGGTGACAGGCACTGAGGGAAGTGGTAGGTGCATGCTCTTAACTGTGTATGACGGTTTGGCTGGCCATCTCAGGCCGGCCATAACGCGGTGAAAGCTCTCTCCACCCAGCAACGTTGTTGTTTTTGCATTTGTCACCCCGAGTGGGAAGGGTATGCTCAGACATGAGTCCCTTGCTCTCCATGCCACTGGAATCAAGCTATCCTGGCTGACGAGGGCTGAAAGCCCGAAACCGGTCCTAGGATGCTTGTTTCCAGTCCAGGGAGGACCTGGCTTGGCAGTTCGGGCTGGACTGTTCCCATGGGGCACAGGGTCAAGACTGATTTGCATATGGCTGGGTTCAAACTGGAATGGCATGGTGAGCAAAAAAACGATGGATTTAGGCCCAGATCTCTGTACTGGGGTGAATGTATGACATTGTTCTGCATTCTGTCCATCAATTGTTGTTTTTGCATTGGGGGGTGACAGGCACTGAGGGAAGTGGTAGGTGCATACTCTTAACTGTGTATGACGGTTTGGCTGGCCATCTCAGGCCGGCCATAACGCGGTGAAAGCTCTCTCCACCCAGCAACGCAGCTGGGTTGGAGAGAGCAGGCACAGACTCCCAGTCTGTCTTGGAGTGCAAATCGAGGGCGCTCAGGCCAATCCGGAAGGTGCTCTCATACGTGAGAGCAACTTCAGGATTGACCGCAGGGCATTTTAGGAGCCTGTACCTGCAAGAAGAACAGAAGAGCGAGACGCTGCCGGTTGCAGCTGAGTTTTTATTTCTCTCTTTATTTTTATTATGAAGCTGAGATTCTACACAGTACAAATTAAATAACACCGTTACTAGAGAAAAAGTATCCCTGTTTATTTATGAAAGGGTTATAAAACACATTTCATGTGTCTTACTCACCATAAAAGGAGAAATATGGGAGAATTATCTAAATAAAAACTAGGATCAGCTTCAAATACACTAAGGCATGTATTTGCAAACTCTTTACGGATTTGGCTGTGATGATAGTGCTCCAGCGTGGAGTGCAAAATATCCCTCCCTCCGTCACAGACCAAAGATCTCACAAACACACACTATCCATACATTCGCTGGTGGGGCCCATAACACCAACATTCACTCACCATCAATCTGTGTTTCTTGGGAGGCGATTATCTTCCAAACGCTGGCATGAGAGGAATTACCCTTCTTACCCTAATGAGCGATAAATCTACGCAACCTTCTGATACTCATTAGACCCTGAACTTCACCTTCAGTTTTCCTCTCATAAATCGGGATGGATCAGTTAGTTGCAGGTTTAGGTTAACTTCCAATTCTCTAATTTACCTTCTCATTAATACATTTTCAACTCATTCTGTAGTTATTCAATTCAATCTTTATCTAATTAATGAAAATTAAATCACTCATTTAATCAAGTCGCCATTCATATTTACCTATTCTGGCTAATTGTCGTCCTCTATGTCAAATCTGGTAGTCTCGCAAATCTATGCCCATCAAATTTAGTAATTTCAGTTCATCAGGAGTTTGGGCATTAATTCAGTCCGTCAAAAATTCAGGGAAACAGCTGTCCTGCAGCGTCACCGTCCTCTCTGTCAGCATAACATCAGGAAATCGAGAATAGCAAGAAACGAATCCGCACCAACCTCTCTATTCTACCATAATTTATAATAAAAACCATTGACAAATTGTAACAAAACGGGTCTTCAGTTCCTCTGATTGGTCAATCGAAAATCGTCTGACAGGTTTCACACCAAATAATGTCTCTGATGTCATCAATCTTGCTTGTTCCGGTTTTAAGAGGCGTCTTATTGTTCTTTCTGAAAAGCTGGCTTGCTTCCCAGGATGACCTTGATGGGTACAGTCTGGTTAGGGTCATGACGAGGCCACTGTAACTGGCGTCAGCGCAGGCGCACTTCACCCAAACCTCATACAGCGTCGACAGTCGGGTTAGGTATCAGAGGCAGCCATTTTGTGGCAGGCCCAAATGGTCAACTTAAGCAAAAGAAACACAAAACGTAATTAATACATAGAAATGACTAAATAAATGTTATTCCCTCACTAATACCCATATGTGTGTGTATTTATCTAGCAATAAGCAACAATCAAGCGGTTTTATACTTACAAAATAAAGCCCAAATCACAAATACATCACAAAAGCAACATATATCATGCATTATTCTAATTGTCTATCATTAGTATGCGTACATAATTTAGTTTACGAATTAATAAAATCATGCAAAGCAATCCCACGTGTATTTCAATCATTAATAAGGTTGATTAGTAACTTCCACATCAATCCATTAGTTCAATTATATTTAATTAATTAATCTAATTAGTATAAACATGCAAAATGGGGAGGGTATACAAAATTTTTGCATTACCCGCTCCAGCAATCCCCCCTTTGGTGATTTTATCACCATACCACCCAAAAATGTTGTTCTGTTTTTACGGAATCTTTAAAATGTTTTCTTGCTCTTAATCATAATTCAGTTTCACCTACATCTTCTCTTTTTGCTGATTCATACATACTCTCCTTCCACTCCTCCAATTCTATCTCCTCAATTTCCCTTTCTTGTTTCTTATCTTTTCTTCTTAATTTTTCGCTTTTTACTCTTTTCTTGTTTTCATTATTTTTACAACAAATACAACCTAATCTTATCACTAATTTTATGCAAATTATACATTTTAATGGAAACAATATTTTTCCTACAAATGTACTACCAAGCTTTACTAAGAAATTTTTAATAGCAGCTATTTTCTTTTCAATTTTTTCCCAAACACCTTCAACCTCCAGTGGTACAATTTCATCATGCAATTCAGTAATATTCCTAATATAAATTTTCAGATCTTTGCTTTCGTCAGGAATGTAAGTACAACAATGTTGAACTTTCAGCATTCCACAGACTCCACCCTCTTTTGCCAATAATATATCAAGGGCAAGTCGATTTTGCATTACCATAGCATGCATGGCAAACATTTCAGTGTCTACCAATAAGAATTCTCCAGTGGTGCTTGTTGACAAGCGATCCACTACTGTTGAAAGTCTTCTAATTTTGTTTGCATTCAGAGATATTCCCACTGCTGGTATCAATGCTCCAAAAATGTCACCTACAATTTCTGCCCAAGATTCTCTCTTGCTACGCGCTAAATGATTACTTAAACTATGTACACCATTTTCTCCTCTATCCATATGAAAATTTTTCGGAAAGACCAGGCCTACATAACATGTGCCATACCAATGGTCTGGCAAACGATAATATGCCCTGTTCCCACAAATAAAATATCATCCAGGAAAGACTGGATCTTTCCCACCTTTAAATCCCCATCCACCCATGATTCGATATTTATCATGGCACTCACTATTACCTAGAAAATAATTATCATACACAGTTTGATTCCTTCGAATGAAAAATTTCCCTTTCTGAGGCCAATCTAAAGCTATAGTTGGACTAGCTTCTCCTTTCAAGTGTTTTTCTCTTTCTACATCCCAGACTGTTTTCTCCACTTTCCTTCTGCTGCCTTTCTTTGCATTTTCAGTCTCCTTTCTTCAACCATGTCTAAGAATGTATTTTCCTCTTTCTTCAAACTGCACGTCAAATTGTTTCTAAAAATATATTCTAATGTTAGTTCTTTATTTTCTAAGAAAAATTCACCTAATACCCCAGCAGGTTTTACTTTGTTTAGTTTATTAAAAGAAGGCACTTGCGCAAAAATGTTATCTACATCTGAAAAATAATATTCTAATTTCCCTGTCTGATAAAATAAACTAGCTATTACACCACATGTTATTCCATAAGTTGCTGGAAGGTGATGATAAGTCACTCCTTCAGAAACAGATGCAGGTAACTGCATGCATACGTAGCAGTCCCTTACGTCCATTGTCTTCACATATTCATACAATAATTTTGAAAACACATTATTAGAAAAATCTGTTATTGACCTGTCTTTATGTAAATAATTGTTGTCTATTCTAGTTGGAACTACCTTTGAAATCTTCCCTATATTAGTTTTGTTCTCACTATGTCCTGCTAATGTATCTATAGTGACCTTAAAAGAAATAACAAGAGCATTGATGCTCCATAAAAGCATTAATAATACTGTACAACAACAACACATTTTACACCATATTTTCATGAATGTACATCTACCTTTGCTACTATCTATGTTAGCCATCTTTGTTAAAATGGACCGTGTCTTTTGACTTAGCCTCTTTCACTTCACAACTAGTTTTCTAACCTAAGGCTCTAACACCTATTTGGTTCTACCAGTATCTATCTTTTGACTTAATTTCTTGTCCTCTTCATCAAAAGCTTCCTTGATTTATTCAGTTTGGCATCTCATCATTCTTCACTTTCCTCTCGTCATCCAAATACAGAATTTCCTGAACTTCCGTTTCTTCTTCTCCAATGTCGGACAAGAGAACTCTCAGGATTTCCGATTCTACTTCTTCTTCAACCACTTTCAGTACAGCCTCCTCTGGATTTCCTTGACTATCTGCCTCTTCTCCCTTTTCAGGCAGAGCCACGTACGTCCATTCCGGTGACTTATACTTCTGGTTAGGTTTCCTTGTTCTTTTAATCTCTTTATCCTCAGTTATTTCGCCTTCTTTTGATTTTTCTTGACTTGTCACTTCATTCACCTGTTCAGCTCTTGGTGAATTCACTCGTGTCAGTCGATATCTCAATTTCCTTATTTTATTGGGCCAAACGTCATCTTTTGCAACTCTTTTTACTTTACTTCCTTTGTCGTTCTTTTCATTCCTCCAAGCTCTCTTTCTTGAAACTCGACCTTCAGGTATTTCATTTTCACTCTCTTCAGACTCTGTCTCAACTTGCTTTGTCTTTTCAATGATTTCTTCTTCCACCACTTGTTTTGTTTTCCCTACTTCTGTCCCTCCTCGGATCTTCAACACGCAATCTTCCTGCTGGCTACTTGTCCCTTCACCTAACTGGATGTTGCAGTTCCCTACACCTCCTCGGGGGTCTTCCGCAGAAGTCTGTCCCTCTCTCTCTGTACCTGTCCCTTGTTCACTTAAATTTGTTATTTCCGGTGGAATTTCTCTCAGTCTCTCATCTGGAACTTCCTTTTTACAAATTTCTTTTATTATTTCTTCAGTACTTTTTCCTCTCTTTTTTCTGTGTTCTTTTCTAGAACCCTGCGCTTCTTGCTCGTTTCCGGAATCACTGGATTCAGAGATCTGCAATCTTCTTCTCAGAGAGCTACTTCTGGGGACCAAAGCTAGACTTGGTTCTGTTTCCCCCCTTTCAGAGTTTTCTTGTGTCTTCGACTCTTCGTCATCTGACTCAGTACTTGATTCTGATTCATCAAAATATTCCTTCCCTGTGCTGTCCACTGGATTTGGAATTCTCAATGTTTGACTTGCATGGATCCAGTTTTTCAGTCCAGCACACTTCACAGCTCTTATCCTCACCCAGTCACCTGGGGTCAGATCATGGGCTGGCTTCTTTTCAAGTGTGGTGGCATCCGCTCCAACCTGATGAAACATAGAATGAACTGCCAGGCCTTTACAGTATTCCAACACCCTGTCATCAGTTATAGTCATCAGCTTGTTGACTGGTATAACCACGTATCTCATTGCTCGACCCATGTTCTCAGGACACCCCCGCGCCGCACGGCCACCAGCTGTGTGTGTGCCCCTCGCTGCTGCTCGCAGCCTCGTTGTGCCGTCTGCCTTGCCGCCCTAGCTGCCTGCCTCGCTGTCCCTTGCCCCTGCAGTTCCGACGTATTTTTGTTATAATTTGCTGTATTGTTGTATTCTGACTGCCTTATTGTATCAACGTGGTTGTTTTCCCCCTGTGCCTTGCCCGCCCCGCTCCCCGCTTCCCGCCGCCGTTCACGTGGCCACGCCCCCTTTTGTTCTGTGTCCTCCCCGCTCCCGCCTCCCAGCTGCTCCTCCCTCCCACATGTCCTTAAATGGCGACCGCGCGGCGCAGGTGAGTGTGACCTGTTCTCAGGACACCCCCGCGCCGCACGGCCACCAGCTGTGTGTGTGCCCCTCGCTGCTGCTCGCAGCCTCGTTGTGCCGTCTGCCTTGCCGCCCTAGCAGCCTGCCTCGCTGTCCCTTGCCCCTGCAGGTGTGACGTATTTTTGTTATAATTTGCTGTATTGTTGTATTCTGACTGCCTTATTGTATCAACGTGGTTGTTTTCCCCCTGTGCCTTGCCCGCCCCGCTCCCCGCTGCCGTTCACGTGGCCTCGCCCCCTTTTGTTCTGTGTCCTCCCCGCTCCCGCCTCCCAGCTGCTCCTCCCTCCCACTTAGCCTTAAATGGCGACCGCGCGGACGCGCAGCGGTCACGCGCAGCGGGTACGCCGATTGTGCGCCAAAGGCGCGCCAAAGGCAAGCCCGTCTGCGCCCGTCCGTGCCTGGACTGCGCCCAGTGCCAGGACCCCTGGCCCCCACCGATGCGAGATGACCCGACAGACCTACGACGCCGCTACCCTCAACGCACTCAATGCCGGCCGGAACCCCACCTGCTGCCGGGCCCCCCCAAAACGCATTCACGGACCCTTCACCTGCAGAACCTGCAAGTTCACCTGCCTCCGAACCTGCACCGCGCCCGCCAAGCCAAGCTCCAGCAGCGACCTCAAGTGCATCCTGCTCAACACCCGCTCCGTCCACAGACACGCCGTGGAACTCTGGAACCTCCTCGACACAACATCACCAGACATCGCCTTCCTCACGGAAACATGGATGAACGCCTCCTCAGCCCCCGACATCGCCATCGCCATCCCGGACGGATACAAGATCATCAGGAGGGACCGCGTCAACCAGACCGGAGGAGGCATCGCCATCGTCCACAAGAACACCATCCGAATCACGACCGACTCCAACGACACCTTCGCCGCCGCCGAGCACCTCAACTTCCAGATTCACACCGAACCAAAGATGACCCTCAGAGGCACCCTCATCTACAGACCCCCGGGACCACGCACACAATTCAGCGAAGACATCACTGACTTCATCAGCCCACAGGCCCTCCCCTCCTAGGGGACCTCAACTTCCACCTGGAGAACAACAAGGACCGCAACACCGTCACCCTGCTGGACAACCTCGCCAACCTCGGACTCAAGCAACTGGTCAACACCCCCACCCACTACGCCGGCCACACGCTTGATCCCGTCTTCTCATCCAGCAAGCACATCACCTTCAGCCACTCCACCGGACTCCACTGGACCGACCACAGCTGCGTCCACTTCAGCTTCAGAAAAACCACAACCCACCACCACCCGCAACAGGTTCCTCACAGGAGCTGGAGCAAGATCACCGCCAACCAGCTCACCACCTCCCTCTGCCAGAACCCACCTGCCAGCACAACGGACCCCAACGAAGTAGCCCACAACTTCACGCAGTGGCTGACCGCCTGCGCCGACGACCTCGCACCACTGAAGAACCCTCCCAGCAGACCCAGAAGCAAGAAGGCCCCCTGGTTCACCGACGAACTCAAGGACTCCAAGAAGACCTGCCGCAACCTCGAGAAAGCCTGGCTCCTCGACCAGACCACTGACAACATGACCGCCATCAAACACGCCACCCGCAAGCACCACCAGCTCATCCGCACCACCAAGAAGAAATCACTGAAGGAGCGACTGGACAACAACGCCCACGACAGCAAGGAACTCTTCAGCATCGTCAAGGAGTTCTCCAACCCCAGCACCGGCAACAACGACATCACCCCTTCACAAGATCTCTGCGACTCCCTCGCCTCGTTCTTCCACCGCAAGATTGCCGACATCCACAACAGTTTCGGCACACCATCCACGCACCCAACCGTCGAACCAACGCACCCCACCGCCACCCTCCGCACCTGGACCACGGTGACCACCGAAGACACAGCCCGCACGATGAACACCATCCACTCCGGATCTCCAACCGATCCCTGCCCCCACCACGTCTTCAACAAGGCCGACTCCACCATCGCACCCCAACTCCGGGACGTCATCAACACCTCCTTCAACACTGCCACCTTCCCGGAGAGCTGGAAGCATGCTGAGCTAAGCGCCCTACTGAAGAAACCAACAGCGGACTCCACCGACCTCAAGAACTTCCGACCCATCTCGCTCCTCCCTTTTCCTGCCAAAGTCATCGAGAAGATTGCCAACAGACAGCTTGCCGCCTTACTCGAGACGAACGGATCCCTCGACCCATCGCAGTCCGGTTTCAGAGCCAACCACAGCACCGAGACCGCCCTCATCGCAGCCACCGACGACATCCGAGCCCTGCTCGACAACGGGGAAACAGCGGCACTCATCCTCCTGGACCTCTCCGCAGCGTTCGACACTGTCTGCCACTGCACCCTAGTCCAACGCCTCAGCAACACCGGCATCCAAGAGAAGGCACTGGAGTGGATCATCTCGTTCCTTGCCGGAAGAACACAGAGAGTCCGCCTCCCCCCGTTTCGATCCGAGGCCACCGAAGTCATCCGCGGCGTCCCGCAAGGATCATCACTCAGCCCCACCCTCTTCAACGTCTACATGAGACCTCTTGCTGCCATCGCATGCCAAAACAACCTCAACATCATCTCCTACGCCGACGACACCCAGCTGGTCCTCTCCCTCACCAGAGACCCCGACACCGCCAGAACCAGCCTACACGAAGGGATGAAAGATGTCGCCGAGTGGATGAAGAACAGCCGCCTGAAACTGAACTCAGACAAGACGGAAGTCCTCATCCTGGGACCATCACCCTCCACCTGGGACGATTCCTGATGGCCCCCAGCCCTGGGCACCGCCCCCAAGCCAACAGACCACGCACGCAACCTGGGCTTCATCCTGGACTCCTCCCTCTCGATATCCAGACAAGTCAACGCCGTCTCCTCATCATGCTTTCACACCCTTCGCATGCTTCGCAAGATCTTCCGATGGATCCCGACCGAAACCAGGAAGACGGTCACCCAGGCCCTCGTCACCAGCCGACTGGACTACGGAAACACCCTCTACGCCGGAACCACAGCCAAGATACAGAAAAGACTCCAACGCATCCAGAACGCCTCCGCCCGACTCATCCTGGACATCCCCCGACGCAGCCACATCTCCGGCCACCTGAGGGACCTGCACTGGCTCCCCGTCAACAAGAGGATCACGTTCAGGCTCCTCACCCACGCACACAAGTCTCTCCACGACCTGGGCCCCAAGTACCTCAACGACCGCCTGACCTTCTACACGCCCACCCGCCAGCTACGGTCTACTAGCCTCGCCCTCGCCGCCGTACCACGCATCCGAAGAGCCACCACCGGAGGCAGATCCTTCTCCTACCTGGCGGCCAAGACATGGAACTCCCTCCCCATCCACCTTCGGCTGACCCAGGACCACCTCGCCTTCAGGAGACAACTCAAGACCTGGCTGTTCGAGCAGTAGCGGACCCCTTCCCCCAAGCGCCTTGAGACCCTTCCGGGTGAGTAGCGCGCTATACAAGTGGTATGATTGATTGATGATTATTTCATGAGGACTTAATCCTGTAGTTCTGTCTGGAATTGATCTAATACTCATGAGTACCAGAGGCAAGACATCAGGCCATTTCATACTTGTGGCCAAACACATTTTCCCTATTCTATTTTTGATAGTACCATTCATCTGTTCAACCACACCAGAAGCCTCTGGTCGGTAGGCACAATGTAATTTTTGTTGTACATTCAATGCTTCACAAATTAATCCTACAATCTCCTTATGGAAATGTCCTCCTCGGTCTGATTCAATTGTCACTGGGAACCCAAACCTAGGGATGAATTCTCTCAGCAGTAGCTTGGCTACTGTCATCCCTTCATTTCTCCTTGTTGGGAATGCTTCCACCCACCTAGAGAATAGGCAGACCACAACCAAAACATACCTCAGTCTGTTACAGGGAGGCATTTCAATGAAATCTACTTGCATTCTGGTGAAAGGCCCTCCTTCTCGACCTATCGTTCCCAGACTCACTACTGTCTTTCTCCCAGGATTGTACTGCTGACATATTAGGCATCTTTGACAAAGACTTTCTGCTACAATCTAAATTTTGCATTGTACCAAGTCTGCTTAAATGACCTGATCATGGCATCTCTTCCAATATGTCCCTGGCCATGATACATTTGTGCCATGGTAGACATCATGCTATCAGGCATGACTGGTCCTCCATCTTGATAGACCCACACATGATCCTGTTCCCTTGGGGCACATCCTGCTTTTACCCACTGTTTCATTTCCTCATCTCCTGTCTCTTCTTGCAACTGTCTTACCTCTTCCCAAGTTCCTACAAAGTTAGTAAACATCAATGAGCAAGAAGACATTTCTCTTTCCTTAGCCTGATTGACCGAATTCTGATTACGTGCACAATACTGTGCCATGTAATTGGCGTATCGATTTCCTGTGGCAATATAATCACCACCTTGACTATGGGCAGCACATTTTACAACAGCCAATTGTCTAGGCAACTGAATCGCCTCAAGCAATTTTCCAACCACTTCAGCATTCTTAATAGGAGTTCCACTCGAGGTCAGGAAACCTCTTTGTAGCCATAGTTTGCCAAAGTCGTGGACCACTCCAAAGCCATACTGGCTGTCAGTCATCACAGTCACTCTCACACTCTTCCCAATATTGCATGCTCTAGTTAAAGCCACGAGCTCTGCTACTTGGGCCGATTTCACGCCTTTCAGATAGGATGATTCTATTACTGCTGCGACTGTGTATACTGCATACTGCATACTGCATACGCTGCACTCCTTCATTTGTTCTCAAACATGACCCATCATCGAACATCACAAAATCACTTTCTGGCAAAGGTACAACTTTTATATCTGGTCGTGGTTTTGTACAAAAATCAAGTACATCCAAACAATCATGATCCACTTCATCTCTGACTTCCACAATCTCAGCATCAGGCAACAAGGTTGCAGGATTCACATTCAAACATCTTGCAAGACTCACATTAGTTGCACCCAATATGACCTTTTCATACTTAGTCAGCCGACTGTGTGTCATGTACTGAGTACGACTCCTTGTTAAAAGGATCGCTACATCATGAGGTACAAACACTTTCAACGGATATCCCATCACAATTCCTTCACTCTGCTCCAAACTTTCGACATGTTGCAGCCACCGCTTTCAAACATCCAGGTAAAACCACAGCTACTGGATCAAGCATTGATGAAAAATATGCAATTGGTCTCCTCAGTTTTCCATGCATCTGGATCAACACAGAAAGTGTACATCCATTTCTCTCACTGCAATACAACTCGAATTATTTCTCATAATCAGGCATACCTAATGCAGGTGCTTCACACAAACCATCTCTCAATTTTCTAAATGCTGCCAATTCCTCCTTGTTCAATTCATTGGGATCTTTCACATCACTTCTCGTCAATCGCACCAAGGGTTTTGCGATCAAGGAGAAGTTGCTGATCCACTGACAACAGTATGCAACCATTCCAAAAAACATTCTCACCTCTCTTTGAGTCATGGGAGCTCTCATTCCTTTTATTATTCTGATTCTGTCTATGGTTATTTTCCTTAGTCCTTTCTCAATGTTATGTCCTAAATACTGTACTTCCTTCTTACAAAACTGTAATTTCGATGGTGACACTTTAAGTCCTCCATCTGCCAAATGATTCAGCAAGGCTATCGTGTCTACCTCACAGGCTTCACGTGTTTTTGACGCCACCAAAAGGTCGTCAATGTACTGAACTAACATAGAACTTTCTGGCATTTCTAGACTCTCTAAAGACTTCTTTAATAACTGATTGAATATTGAGGGGCTTTCTGTATACCCCTGTGGGATTCGGCACCATGCCAAAATACGCTCACCAAAACGAAATGATAAAATTTGCTGACTGTCGTGGTGCAATGGGATGGAAAAGAAAGCATGACACAGATCAATCACTGTATACCATTCTGCATCATGGGGACTCTGATATAAAATCACTGATGGATTTGGTACAATGGGACAACATGATACCACAATTTTATTCACCTTTCTCAGATCTTGCACTATCCTGAATTCCCCATTAGGCTTTTTCAGTCCCATTATCGGTGAATTACATGGACTACTCATTATTTCTCTCAAAATTCCTTGCCTGATCATTTTTTCTATTACAAGAGTTACTCCTTCAATTATTTCGGGTGTCAATTTATATTGCGGAACATTTGGATATGTTACTCCTTCCTTTACTGTTATTTTTATTGGATCTACATTTCTCATTAGCCCTACATCTTCTCCAGTGAAATCCCAAACTTCTGCTTTTACAGAATGTCTCAATTCTTTAGGTAATTCATCAGGGTTGAATACAGCATATGTTTCAGTAACTTCATTTTCTCTGTTAGCTATGGTCATCTTATACAGTACATCATCATCCGGTGTTTCAAAAGCTATTCCATCCGGAGTACAGAATATAGTGCAATTAATTTTGCACAACAGGTCCCTACCTAATAAATCCACAGGACTGGTGTCGCACACCACAAAGCGGCGCATTTCTGAAAATTTCCCTATGCTCACTTTCACTGGTTCTGTAAGGTATGTTTTAATCTGTCTGTTGGACACAGCAACTACTTGGATCGTTTCATCCGAGAGAGGAAGATTCGTAACATCAGCTGATCTAACAGTTGATCGAGTAGCACCAGTATCCACTAGGAAAGTAATATTTTCATCATTAACCTTCCCATCTACAAAAGGTCCTGTCTAGTCTACTTCTAGAGTTGCGCCAAGTACGCACTCTCCTTCCTCCCTTCGGCACCGTCAATAACTTTCTTCTGAGTCACTCTCATCGCGTTGCAGCCAATACTGCGAGACAGCGCTTGCGCGTGGCAGCTTATTTACCTGTTCTTCACTGTAGAATCCCGATTCACTACTATACTTCTGTGAATTTCTGCTCTGTGGAAAAGGCGGTTTTGGCACCTGATTCTGTGGGGTAACAACTTGCTGCTGTTGCTGCAGTTGATCACTCACCTCATGCTGCACCTGTGGGTTCAATGATGGATTTTCATTGTTAGTACTCGGGGGAAACTTACACTCGGATTTCCAATGCCCTATCCTACTGCAATTATGACACGGAAAATTATTTTTAGCTTCTTCAATACTCCCTTTATATTTCCCAGGTTTAAATTTCGGCTTTGACCCTACTTGTTCCACTAATTGTGCTTCTTGTCTCTCCGCTACCTTTACCTGTGCCCACATTGCCTTCTCTTTTAGTTTCCGCTGTTTTGCTTCAATTTCATCACTGAAATATTTAGCATGTCTCAATACTTCATCTATTTTCTTGTTTTGCCAATCTAACGTATGCTGTTTAATTATTTCACCAATCTCTGGACGTAAACCATATACAAATCTGTATACAAAATGGCTCAAATCCTTTTCACTCAGATTCTCATCTCCGCTAAACTGCTTAAAAGCTAGTATTAGCCTCTCATAATATGCATGTACTGACTCCTTTCTTTCTTGGTGTGTTCGATCAATTTTTACCCAATCTGTCTTTTTAGGGGGCACTTTGTTTTTCAAAAATACCATAACCTGCTCATATTTCTTCATTACCTCGGGGTCTGGAGTTCCTGTTTTAGGATCCCTAGGATATTCCTGGGTTGGCCAATGTATCATGAGCTTGCTCTCTGTCCATAAATCTGCTGGTACAATTATGTCAAATAGACTATCCAAATAAATCCATAATACTTTAGACAATTTCACAAATCTGTCTACCTGCCTGTACCACTTGACGGGCTTCTCACGCAGTCGAGTGAAATCATTCGTAAAAGACAAAATATCCTGTCTTGTCCATGGGACATGTACATATCCTCCTCCTGGAATTTCTCTCATAGGGCATTCTGTCACTACCTTTTCCTTTTCTCTTACAGGAAATGCTGAAAATGTCTTTTCTGAGGCATCATCACGTTTTCTATACCATCTGCTTCTCCATTTATCCACATCTCCCCATTTTCTCAGCAAAATGATTATGTCCTTAATTTGACCTAATCGTCCTGTGGTGTTCATATTTTCAATATCCTTTTCGGTGAAATCTACTCGATATGGTTTCTGTAAGGCTTTTACCTTTTCAATATCAATGCCCATCTCATTTGCCACTTCTTCTAACCTTTCATGTAAGTTCTTTGCTCTCCAGGTCACACTTTTGCACAAAAATACTAATTCTTTCAACTTTTCTGTTGGAATAGTCCCTTCTATTAATTCTTCCAATACCATTCGTAACTTGGCCACATCAATTGATTGGGATTCTTTGTCTTTCCTCTGCAAGCTTCTTAACCATTCACTTAACTCCTCTGTCGATGGTCCTACTGGTTTTTCTACATCTCCATGTCCAAAATCTTTTTGTGTTTCTGACACTGTCTCTATCATTGTCATACGTCTCTCTGCACAATTCTGACCTACAAACGGGTTATTTGAAAAATTCGGTTCAATTACACTCATAGTCTGCCTCCATGGATTCTCATTCTGACTCACTCTTGGTTGTTCTACCGGTTTATTACTTCTGTAACGGACTGTCAAACAATGCTCACTGTCCTTCTGTTTGTCAAAAATAGGCATTACTGGACCTATCGTTACTGGAACAGTTACCGCTTCTAGATTCTTAGTCAATGCTCTTATTTTCTCAGTTAATTCTAGGGTCGTTTTTGCTAATTCTGCAGAATTTTCTCCATCTGTTCTTTCTTCCGACCTCTTTTCTAATTCTCTAGTAGCATTGTTTTTACCCAAACTTAGGGATTCTGGTTCCGGTTTTATGATTCGCATTGTTTCTCTCATTGGGGCACTTGGAGTTAATATTTCTGGTTCTGGTCGATACGGTGGTGGATTCTTATAGAACATATCATCAAGAACATCATCCTCGGACTCATTCACTCCATACCCTCTCCACTCCACATTAGGTCTCTTTTCTACACACTTTTGTCCTTCATTCTCTCCTACAGTTCTTACAGGGAACACACCCTCAGTCATACTCGCATCCCGCCATCTTCTCATTCGATCATTATGCGTTTCATGTCCGTATGGTCTTCCAAACAGGTACCTATATCCTCTACCATTTCTTTGTCTCTCTCGTTCATGCATTTCGTCTTCCCATTCTGTCAAAGCCTCAAACTGTGCCGGTCTAGGTCTTGGTTCTAAATTCATCATTTTCTCTCTCAAATTTCTCAAAACAGCCAAATTAAATGAACCATGTTCTGGGAAAGCTAATACTCCGTCTTCTTTCGTGTATCTCACCCAATTGTCTAACCAAATACAAGTATGATACCCATATTTCGCAATCATAAAGGATGCGGGGGTTTTCGGTGGAGGGAGTAACTGTCCTTCCCTAGTTTTGACTGGTTTGTCCTTCTTAAACCACTTCTTGATTCTTCCTAACCATGACTTTTTCTCTTTTTCTGGTGGATCGTAATACATTTTCTTGTCTTTCGTGTGTCGCTAGTCTCTCTTTACAACAGTACCGCTATTCTAGCCAATCACAGCGCGACTCACACTAACGCACCAATTCAGAGCGTCTACGTCACTGTCACAATCCTTAAATCCCAGCGCGACTCACACTAACGCACCAATAAGGAGAGTTTCACAGTTCTGACCGACTGTCCAATCCCAGCGCGGTCGTTCTGACGTCAGCAGCCGCTGCGGCAGCTCTTGCTCCGGTCTCCTGTCTACCCCTCCTTTACAAATCTGCTCCGTAAGTTTTTGTTTCAATTTCTACACTTCTGTTAGTAACAACATAGAAACGTCTCCATTGTCCACTTCGCTAACCAAAGAACAGCAAAAGGCCTTTCTCACGAGAATTCTGTCTTTCCCGAGAGCAGCGCTTACCTCTGCCCTACTACAGAATCGTTACTTCCGTTGATAAAGTAGCACATCCCTCTACTTCACCCTTCTAACAAGCATTAGCTAATTGTTTCTCTAGTATTTAAGACACATAGTTGGAGACCTAATGCTCCTGAGAAATAAACCCAGAGTTTCGCAATTAACCCAAATGCCTTTACATTCTCGCACGTTCACACAAGAAAAATGTAGTACATTCACACAGAATCCTGTCTTTCCCGAGAACAGCGAACAGTCTTTTCTACTACAGAATTATGACATACGTTAACAAAGCAGCGCTTACCTCTCCTTTGTCCTTTTAACAAGCTCAGAGAGTACCTATTACCTTTCCAGTGAAAAGCGTTATCGGAATGCCAGTTGGATCCCTGGTACCTAAGACCAGAACTTCACAGGTAATCTTCGCTATCATACACTCTTCTCTCACACAGAAAAATGTCTCTAATGGCAACAAACGACGATGCTACCGAATCGAACCCATACAATGCGTCATGCAACTTCAATTGTCACACGTTTTTCCCCTGTGTACCTACAGGGCAACAACAATTCCGTCTTTCCCGGGAGCAGCGCTTACCTCTGCTCTACTACCGAACCGTTACAAACTTCCAACTTCCTACATCCCAGAAGCCATGCTAACAACATAGAACTCGACACAACTCAACATAGACTATTAGTACAATAATCAATACCAATCAATAACCAATAATCAATAAGCAATGTACAAGCAATAATCACCAAACTAAAACAATAACAACCATCATCTTGCTACCAGAAAAACTGCTCCAGCGTGGAGTGCAAAATATCCCTCCCTCCGTCACAGACCAAAGATCTCACAAACACACACTATCCATACATTCGCTGGTGGGGCCCATAACACCAACATTCACTCACCATCAATCTATGTTTCTTGGGAGGCGATTATCTTCCAAACACTGGCATGAGAAGAATTACCCTTCTTACCCTAATGAGCGATAAATCTACGCAACCTTCTGATACTCATTAGGCCCTGAACTTCACCTTCAGTTTTCCTCTCATAAATCGGGATGGATCAGTTAGTTGCAGGTTTAGGTTAACTTCCAATTCTCTAATTTACCTTCTCATTAATAAATTTTCAATGAATAAACAACCCAACTCATTCTGTAGATATTCAATTCAATCTTTATCTAATTAATGCAAATTAAATCACTCATTTAATCAAGTCGCCATTCATATTTACCTATTCTGGCTAATTGTCGTCCTCTATGTCAAATCTGGTAGTCTCGCAAATCTATGCCCATCAAATTTAGTAATTTCAGTTCATCAGGAGTTTGGGCATTAATTCAGTCCGTCAAAGATTCAGGGAAACAGCTGTCCTGCAGCGTGACCGTCCTCTCCGTCAGCATAACATCAGGAAATCGAGAAAAGCCAGAAACGAACCCGCACCAACCTCTCTATTCTACCATAATTTATAATAAAAATCATTGACAAATTGTAACAAAAATGTTCCTCTGATTGGTCAATCGAAAATTGTCTTGCTTGTTCCGGTTTTAAGAGGCGTCTTATTGTTCTTTCTGAAAAGCTGGCTTGCTTCCCAGGATGACCTTGATGGGTACAGTCTGGTTAGGGTCATGATGAGGCCACTGTAACTGGCGTCAGCGCAGGCGCACTTCACCCAAACCTCATACAGCGTCGACAGTCGGGTTAGGTATCAGAGGCAGCCATTTTGTGGCAGGCCCAAATGGTCAACTTAAGCAAAAGAAACACAAAACGTAATTAATACATAGAAATGACTAAATAAATGTTATTCCCTCACTAATACCCATATGTGTGTGTATTTATCTAGCAATAAGCAACACTCAAGCGGTTTTATACTTACAAAATAAAGCACAAATCACAAATACATCACAAAAGCAACATATATCATGCATTATTCTAATTGTCTATCATTAGTATGCGTACATAATTTAGTTTACAAATTAATAAAATCATGCAAAGCAATCCCACGTGTATTTCAATCATTAATAAGGTTGATTAGTAACTTCCACTTCAATCCATTTGTTCGATTATATTTAATTAATTAATCTAATTAGTATAAACATGCAAAATGGGGAGGGTATACAACATTTATGCATTACCCGCTCCAGCAACAGTAGTGAGTTAAATTGCTCTACTTGTGATCTTATTAATGAAGAAATTAGTGAAGTTAGTAGACAGAAGAAGGTGTTCAAAGAGTGTGTAAGTTGACCCTGGAAAAAATGGGTTTGCATACAATTCACAGCAAGAATATACTTTTTTAGCACCTTTTATAAGGTTTATAAATAATCCAAAAACTCTCTCTGAGTCAAACATATGAACGTAGAGTCACACACAGTTGAGTCCCCTTGCCCATGGGTTCGGATTACGTTCAAATTATACATATCAATATGCGAGCTCCTATTGCAGAGGATGTTCATATTCTGGCTACATGTAAGAAAAGCTTCACAGATTTTCAGCCCACAACGTCCAGTGCACTTGGTATTAATAAATGCTCACTCGTTATTACTATATTGCAGTGTCCAGATGCAATCAGATGATCAATAACCAGCCATAAAATGTGGGACAGAAGTCTGTAATGGGAGAGTCAGAAGTATGGGCCTTCGCGGCACCGCCGGTGTCAGTCATCTGCATCCGTAAAGGCTGTAAAGACTTCTGTCCATAAATCTGCAAACGGTTGTCTGAGAACCCCCCCTCAGCTCATTAGCTCGTATAGCAGCCTCCCCAGCCACAGCCCAGCTCTCTTTTCCACCCAAAAGGAGGTGCACACCTGGTGATCATCAATATTGCGCTCTGTTCCTACGGTCAAAACTGGTGCCAGGTCGAGGAGTCTGTTCCTACTTTCTTGCCCGTCTGACGTGGTTAGATGCCCAGTATGCAGATTTCCAAAATTTGAAAGTCACGCCTATTCAATCTGCACTCTATGTCCCCCCACCTCCTTGTTCCACAATTGCACTATAATGGGGCTGCTCCAAACCAAGGGGAATATGTACAAGGGATTGCGCCACTGGAATGTCATTTTTTATGACTTTACGGAGGCGCAATACCCTGCACCATATTTACAAAGCGGCATTAAGCTTTTTAAGTATGGTTCCCTTTCATGCAGGTATCTGCGTGTAAGGGGTGTGCAATGAGTGTTGCTGTGGGCGTTCCACAGCAACACCCATTGCTTTTTTACGCTGTCCCAGAAATACTTTTTTTTCCTCCCCGTTTTTGCATCTTCTAAGTAGCAAATCACCATTACTGATTGTTTATGTGTAGAAAGGGACACCTTCCTGCATATAAACATTCATCTCTGCAATGCAGGCACCCTTGTACTATAACGTAAGGGTGTCTGTGCTAGCGCTAGACAGCTATTTTTAGCGCCAATTCTAAGGGAAGACACAGGGGACATAGTATTCTTGTAAATACGGCGAATCTCTGCGTTTTTAAATGACACAGTGCTTCAAAATTTGCTGCAGCTCCGCGCTGCACCATTTCATTGTAAATATACCCCATGTGTGTAAAGTCAGCGTGTACCAGATTTCAGCCTGGGCAACACTTTTAGATTGTGTGGAGTGAGGTACGTGAGGTACAGATAATTGAATTGTGTATATTTGTAGTGTATGTTCCAAGATATATTTTGTACCCCTTCTAGTACCTGCTCCCAATCCTTCCCTCTGAATGGTCTACACAGGGTACCCTCCACTATGGACTGCAGCGCCGGTAGTTTGACCATCCCATTGACATGGACAAAGTAGTTTTGTATATCCATGAAACACGTCTACGTCCACTCCCAAAGGTCAACAGCATCTGTAGCAAGTCATGTGTGGTTGTATGACGGAACCACACATGTGATTATTGCGCATGCCTTAACAACGTGGTCTTTACCATGACTGCGTCTTTACCATGCAGGCTTTACCATGCATGCCTTTACAATGAATTAGTGGTAAATGGTAAGTGATAAATATCACACCCCAGCCCCCACCCTGAGCCCTTTAATCTGACCCCGGCCCTGCAAACCACCCTTACCTACTGCCCTGACACCTAAAACCCAGCCCCCAGCCCTAAAAACTACCCCGACCCTAGTCCCACGCCCTGAGCCCTAAAACCATCGCCTAGCCCTAAAAACTACCAGAGCCCCCCGCCCTGAGCCCTGAATCTCAGCCCCCAGCCATACTTTCCGAGCCACGTCCCGGTCGCTCTCGTCCCATTTCTTCCTGCTCCTCCTACTCTTTTCCCGGCCCATCCGTCCAGCATCTAGAGCGCTGACTGCCTTCACCGCGCATTTTGTTGGTAAAAGCATATGCCCCACTGCATCGCACCGAGCTCATTAGCGCGGCGCATGTCAGGAACTGCGCTTGGGGAGGGTTCTCTTCCCTTTTCAGATCATCTAGGGTTGGAGTCCTACCCTCCACAAATCGGTCCCTCACAGTTTCGAGCCCTGCTGCAGGACAGCAAGAATATGCTTATCTCTCAAAAATTCAAAAGCTTCTGAACAAGAGCTGTCTTCCTGAACATATATATAGATTCAAACTCAGTGCTCTCCATATCTACTGACGCATGACACCCTGAAACAAAATAGTCTGCGGCACCGAGCTTTAATGCAAACCCACTGAGCTATTTTTTATGCCCCTACAGTATTTCCATTAATATATAAATACGTTGCATACCAGTAGTAAGAATTACAATAAGATATTAAATGACTTAACAGAATGCGTGTCTTTACTAAGTATAAATAAGGCAGTCAATATGGGGCTATGTGTCGATTGTTGCATTAGATGGAGCTACTTATGATCAAACACACAAAAGATGATGGGAGGACTGCTTGTAATGTGTCTAACTACTGACAATTGTGCAGGGTAGCATTCCAACCCATTTTTCTTTTGCCCACTATGCCACCTCAGATTAAACCCAGTCACATGAAAATCAGCATTAGCCCTAGTCCAATAGAAACAACCCAGCTCAAAGTGCCAAGCCTCTTTATTTGGCTGCCACTTGATTCTAGAAGCACAGTGACGAAGGGACCCAATGTCTAGACCTACACTTGGCCACTTATGGCTTTACTTCCAACAAACAAAAGGTGAAGGGAGGAATGCTTGCAATGTGTATAACCAATGACATTCACTCAGTTAACAACAGTCTAAACCACTGTTCTTTAGCCCACCATGCCAGCTCAGATTAGACCCAGCCATATGCAGACTGCCCTTCGTCCTTCTCCGGACTGCCAATACTGTATGATAAACATGACTGTACTAATCCTTTAGAGTATATATGTGAAAGGCAAAAGTGTGCAAGATTGCCATATGATTCAAGTCTTGCTAACGAAAATAACAGAAATGCGGCTGAGAGGGAGAAACTTCCATTCTGATGTCTAGAAAGTCAGTTGCAGAAAACAAAATTACAAGGTCATCTAGTCGAGCATGGAGTTAATGTGGAAGGAAGCAAGTTGTTGATACAACTATTTGCCTGTCTGACTTACCTCTAACTGAAGCCTTGCTCCCCTAGAGATACAGATACAAAAATATTGTACAGCAGCTTACTCCCCCTTCTCTCTTCATGAGAATCATTGGGGAGAAGATATGAAAAGACCTAAGAATTTGGAAGAGGCAGACATGGAGATGGTTGGAGCGATGGGTGGTGCAAGCTACAGTGGTCTCCTGATGACGGCCCTGGCACTTTTTTTTTTTTTTTTTACAAATTAAACACTGATGCAACTACAAATAACACCTCTAGAAAAGAATATCTCTGACAGGGTTGCCAGTCTCATAACACTCTTAATCTAGATAGGCCAAGAGATGTAGAGAAAAGTGAGAGACACCTGCCTGTTTTCCTTTTCTCTACAGAGGGAGTGATAAGCAAGCACCCCTTGGGGCCGTGTAAATATATCAGGGCATGCTTCACACTCAGGAACACATCACATATGCACAATAAACATAAAAACAATTGCTGTCATAATTTAGATATGCTGGGGATCAGCCCAACACTAATTCTGAATGCCAAGAATGATTAAAGCAATGCAGACCAACTGTTGAAGTTTCCTACGACATGTCAACTTGGCTAAGGTCTTCTGCAGCACAAAGTCAGGCAGGAATTGTCGAAGCTACTTGTTCCCATGTATCCCTGAGATACATCAATATCTGCATCAGAATAAATTATGGATCAGATTAAAAGGAACAAGCAAAGAGATGGGGGTCAAAGGCCAACAGGTCAGAGTGGAACCCTTCCAACAACAAAATGGCAGCAGCGTCTGGTTGGGCAAAGTTCCTGCCTGACCTCAAGCCTTATTCATTTGGTTATACGTAGGACCCAGGTTCCAAGATATAGGGTAGACTCTAGCATACGCTTCTAGACTCCGGTGCAGCAATGCTTACACTCTGGAGAACATAGGGCTAATTTACAACACAAATGTTTCAATTTGAGTGTGCTTTGCGCATATACGAGTAGAAAGAAAGAGCATTATATGTTTTTGTCCAATTCATACTGGAATTTGCGTGTGTGTAACATTTACTGCACACACATAGATGCCCTTGGTGCAAGGTTTGCTCTTTGCAGAGAAAGGGGTAGGCCAGCAATTAGGATGAGCTCATGTCTGAGAAGTGCCATAATACACATAGGGTTGCACATGTTCCAGTCTTCCAATCCCCTATGGCAGATCTGATCAGGCGAAGAGCAGACAAGGGCCACAAACCTCTGCCCATGTTCATACACTGTTTGCACATAGTTATTATTTTTCCTTTTTCATCCCTCATTTATTAGTTTGTAAATTGAACATTACATTTCTAAGAATGGGCACTTAAGGGTATGTCCTCTCATGTATATTAATATTACCCGGTGTGGGATGGGAGCCGCTGAGTACGGTATGTAGCTGTTTTGATGGGGCTGGAGCAGCACAGTTCTAGCTGTTGCTGACCATGCTTGTCCCTTTGGTGAATTAGGAACTTGGGTGCTGTTCCTTCCCATAGCAGGAGCGAGGTGCAGTGCAGTGCAGTGCACGCCACCCAACTTTACCACAGGGTTTGTGTGAATTAGGTGTCATGCTTCTGGACAAATGTGAGGGGGAAATGTGCTTCCATTTTGCCTCTTTGATCTTTAAAATCTCAAAGTGCATTATTATCCCCCACCTATCCAAGATCACAATTCTTACGAATCACTCCAAGGCGCCCAAGCCAAGAGGGAGACGCTGAGCCCTGCAACTTCCGACTGTTCCCTGCAAGAATTCTTGTGGGTTTATCCAGGGCGACCCCTTGGGACTGTGCCAGGAGGCCATGCATCCAGCCCTGGTCCTTTCCGTGGGACTGTGCCAGGAGGCCATGCATCCAGCCCTGGACCTTTCCGTGGGACTGTGCCAGGAGGCCATGCATCCAGCCCTGGACCTTTCCGTGAGACTGTGCCAGGAGGCCATGCATCCAGCCCTGGTCCTTTCCGTGGGACTGTGCCAGGAGGCCATGCATCCAGCCCTGGTCCTTTCCGTGGGACTGTGCCAGGAGGCCATGCATCCAGCCCTGGTCCTTTCCGTGGGACTGTGCCAGGAGGCCATGCATCCAGCCCTGGTCCTTTCAGTTTCCAATCAATGTTTCCAGGCGTTGCCCCTCTAATGGAAGCACCCAGGAGTACAACTCTGAAAACAGCTCAGGTTGTTAAGTGACGGTCTGGGACTGGGTGACTGGTGTGGTAATAATCTAGGGACGTCATAACACCCCAGTAAGATAACATGACTGTGGGGTGCAATGTTTCACCGGTGGGGTATTACCGTCCCATTTGGAGGTCCACAGGCTGGAATTCGGCAAAATGCGTCCCTGCTGCATGCCTTCCCGTGTTTGGAGCTGCACAGCTCGGAGGCAAGCTTCTTTTCCTTGCAGAAATGGTGCTGGGAGAAACCTCGGACTCAGTGCAGAATGGGCAGGACTTGCAGTGCAAATTTGAAAGAAAACCCGGTGTGAGCCCAAATCCGTATTACGCCGCACATGGGAACGAAGGTCATAGTGTCCCGGATGTGGACACCGGTTTTAGGCGCACACAATTAGAACTCCTTTCCTTCGGGAAATCGAATGACTGCCTCTTAATTGGCTGCGAGACACACGTTTGATACCTTTCTACTTTGAGGAAGTGCTGGAGCAACATCAGCGTCAGAGACTACAACGTGGTAAAGAAAGCTATGTGCAGTCACTGACACTTCCCAAAGCGATGATGAAGCACAACTGACAAAGAACAAAAAATATAGCACAGTGAACGATACAGGTCTGCGGACCCGGAGTCGGGCTTGCTCTGCGCGTGTCGCTTTTACTCCTTTAATCCTGGTTTCACTAAGAGGACTTTCCTTGTTCAGTTTTTAACCAGAAACCTAAATATATGTAAGCCCAGATTTACAAAGATTTTGAGTCAGGGATGCGTCAAAATTAATGAAACCCTGAGGCAAAATCCTTTTTGGTATTTACAAAGCGACACAAATGTCGATTTGCGAGGCTTTGTCAGAAAAAGTCAGGCCAGGCACTGCATTGTGGTGCCTTGCGTTACTTTGTGTCAAGTTCCATGGGTGGTGCATGTGTCTTTTCCTACATCCACCCATGAATTTTGACGGAAACCCATATTTACATTGGCCCATACTTATAGTGATTTTGTTTTTGTGTTGCGTCACTGTTTTGACGTAGCCAAGATGTCGAGTGGATTGCAAGTTTTATGCCGACAAGGTAAAATTTACTCTATTAATATAAAACTTTCCTCGTCAGCCCGACGGAGTAGGTACCATCAGAAGTAAACCATTTGACTGTCCTCTCTCTTTAGAGTGAAAGGTCAGATGGGTTGTTTTGTTTTTATTGACCATCACTGCTAGGTGTATCCTGGCAGTGAGGAAAATGACCCTCACACCATGGGAGAAAGCTGGTAAGGGAGTTGTTAGTTTTTTTATTTTGCAGTAACAAACTCCCACATTAACTTTTTCCTGCATTGACAGGAACTCCCATGACAGTGGTTCCTGCCAATGTATAGAAATGTTTGCTGGGCTGCCGGACTTCTAGAAATATGGGGGCCGGAGCAAAGTCCTCCGCCATCTTGTCTGCCTTTACTCCATCTGCTAAATTCTACATGAGGTCCTCTGTCTAGAGGGCAAAAAACAGTGGTTTGGAATGCTATCTCGAGGGAATGCCAGTCATAAGAGCATTTGCAAGCGATTGTCCAATCACCTTTTTGATGTCTGATTGCCAGTAGTTGTCCTGGAAAGCTGAGGCTGGTGCTGTTTTCCAAGCCATTTTACAATTTGTGCATTCTAAAACAGACACATTTGCTCCCAGTCTAGGAACACTTCCATGGGTGCAGATTTGAAACATTTTTGCCAAACTGGTCACTAATGGGCATATTTATAAAGGAGGGGTGAAGTGCAGCAAGCAAAGGTGCTGCTCTGCATTGCGTCATCTGAGGAGAGCAGAAGTGCACAATGTCTGCAAAGAAATGGCGCAGGCCTGTCCTTCGCTGATGCGCTTGGGCTGCCCAGTGCCTGTGCAGGCACATTTAAGCCATCGTGCAAGGTTGTCTGCGTTATGGTAAGGATAGTTTTTGTGCACAAAAAAGGTTTTTTTCTCTTTTTGTGTGTCCTGCAGAATACAGCACACTTACAAAGAGGAAATAAAGATATTCCTCCTTTTTACACCAACCTCGGGCCAGCGCAGCATTTTGACGCAAACGGATGTCTACAACTCTTTGTAAATATGGATTTGCATGGCTTTGTAAATACCAAAAAGGATTTTGCCTCCAAGGACGAGCTGGAAACCCCCTAAGTGCAGAGGGTTTCCATCTCGTCTTCCATTCTACTTTGTGATAGCGGTTCTTTGACCAGTGACTGTGTGAAGGGAGCCGATATCGTGTGACACATCATACACAGCGTGACTTGGCAGGTCTGTCCGAGGTAGGTAGCTCGGGGCAGGTCAGCTCAAGTCTTCCAAGTAGGTCCACCAGCATGAGTTCTCTGGTGAGCCTGGCTTGGTCACAGCCTTTGGTGGACACAGCTACATGGGTTTCCCGGTCAAATGCCTCATTGCACTGCTGCTGCAGAGCCTCTTCCAAGGGTTTACCTGCTCTGCTGCCCTTGAGTAGACAGATCACATCCAGTAAGTCTCCGATAGACCAGAGTTACCCAGCATGTGCTGCCCTCTGCTTGGCAGAGGTGATTGCAAGCATTCTGTTTCTCTCTGCAGTCTCTCCAGCAAGGAGAGTGCTGACAGATCCCATCTGCGGTCTCTCAGCAACAGCAGTCGTAACAGACAGTGCTTTAAATGGAAAAAAATAAGTGCAGGTACTCACACAAAAAAAGTAGTGGGTTGGGGCGGAGTTTGGGGCGGGGCTATGTTTTCTAATAAATCTGTACTAGTGCTGCAGTTTTTTTTTTAAAGCATGAATGCATTGATGTAATCTAGAGGGCCGGGATTTTGTTTCAAGCAAACCCTTCTCATTTAAATTGTTGATGGGCGAAGATTTGCGCGCGATTAAAACAATGGGCATACTAACAAGCTGTGTCCCTGAACAATGTGGCCCACGCTCGGGCCAATCAGGTTTTTTTTGTCACCTTCGGACCCCCTCTGAAAGGGACCCTGCAGCGATACTTGACCTTTCACTCCAGAGATGCACACGCAGCTCTGTGTTCTACTGAAGGCGAGCTGCTCTGCTGGCGCTTTTGAACCAGCGCAGCCCAGGCTTCAGCTTGGTTTGAAAAGCGCTTTAACCCATTGTAGGCCATACAGAAAGACCTGCCAAGGATGGAGCGCAGCACCAACCGCATCAAACCGGGCCGTTATGAGTACCGGTACTCTCCTTTCCCGAGGAAAGGTCCCGGTACTCAAGGGGAGAAAATGTAAAAGTGCCGGTGCTCCGTACCGGTGAGTACCGGCCCATTTAAAGCACTGGTAACAGATGCCATCTGCAGTCTCTCCAGCAACAGCAGTGCTGACAGATCCCATCTGCAGTCTCTCCAGCGATGGCATGACTGACAGATGCCATCTGGAGTCCCTCCATCTAACAGAATCTGACGGATCTCATTTGCAGTCTCTCCAGCAAGAAGAGGCTGACACATGCCATCTGCAGTCTCTCCAGAAGTGGCAGGACTAGTACATCCCATCTGCAGTCTCTACAGGAATGAGAGGATTTTCTAATCGCTTCCCCAGTCTCTACAGCAGGGCTGACAGCTATCATCTGGTGTCTCTCTATCAAGGAGAGGGTTGACAAATGCCATCGGCAGTCACTTCAGCAATGGGACGACTGACAGATCTTATCTGCAGTCTCTCCAGCAGCACAAGGCTAACAGACGCTATCTGCAGGCTCCACAGCAATGCAGGGCTGTCTAATCCCTTCTGCAGTCTCTCCAGCTATGGCAGGACTGAGAGATCTCATCTGCAGTCTCTCCATGAAGAAGGATGATAGATGCCATCTGCATTCTTTCCAGGAATGCAGGGCTGTCTATTCTCTTCTGCGGTCTCACCAGCAGAATCCGTACTGGTATATCTAATCTACAGTCTCTCCAGCAGGGGCAGCTCTGAACGCTCTCATCTGCAGTCTCTGTGGGAGTAGAGAAAAGCAACAACGCATCGCGATTGATTTTCTGATTCACATTATTTAAGAGTGCCCATCGCCTCGCGGGGTGTCTTGGCCTCCTCTGCGGTCCTTTCGAGAGTGGTGCCAGGAGCACCCACAGTCGGCCTCTCATATAATAGTCCAATTGGCAACAACATTCTAAGATCAGAACCCCCGGTCCGGAGCCGCAGGACACAAACAGGTAAAAACTCATCGACAGAAAGTAACATTTCAATACTGCACGGCTAGCTGCCGCGCGGTGTGAGAGTTGACGTCACGCAGGAGCGCCCCCTGCTCCCACGGCACTGCGCCGCTGGCTCTCAGGGGGGAAAGGCTTCCGTTGCTCAGATGGGTCCCAAACCACCAGGCGATGACGGTGTTCAAACAACAAAAACAACGCAGGGATCAGCCTCCGGCCGAAAGCACCAGCAATCCCTCCAACCACCCCCGTCCTGTGTGTGAAGGAGAACATAACAGAACATGTTTATTTCATAAGCGGCGCTCGTGAAAATGGCTGGATTTCCTGTCCGGAGACAGAGGCGCTCTCTCTCCTGTCCGCAGACAGCAAAGACAGTGCAGACGTGCTTGGAATCGCGCCCAACCGCACAGCAGGAAGACGGCGAAAGAGTAAAGTGCGTCTTCTGTGCGTGTTAATTGCGTTGCTGCACCATTCATGCCAAGGCATACCACAATTAGACAGATTAGGTGACCGCATTGCAGGATCCTGACCCAACCTCCTCTTTTGTTTGGACTGAATTTTGTTAGTAGTTGAACAAAGTTTCGGGCTAAGTTACTCTCGATGTAGGGGTGTTTAGAAGAGTGATGAGTTAAATCGAACACCTTACGGCTAGAGCGGTCGACCTCGAAGCTGGGGAACTGGGTTCGAGTCTCGGCAACGACACCAACATCCTGTGATTCTGGGCAAATCACTTAATCTCCCTGTGCCTAACAAAACAAGCATTTGCAATGCAATAGGTCTCGCATTTATAAGAGTTTGAGCTATTGGCATTGTAAAATTACAATGCCTTTTATTTATGTTTTGGTTTTAAAACAAATAAAAGGCATTGTCATTTACAATGTCAGTAGCATAAACTCACATAAAAGCAGTGTGTGGAGTGCAGCAGTGTGCGGCGTGCAGCAGTGTGCGGCGTGCAGCACTGTGACGTGCAGCAGTGTGCGGCGTGCAGCAGTGAGCTGCGTGCAGCAGTGTGCGGCGTGCAGCAGTGTTTCGTGTAGCAGTGTGAGGCATGCAGCACTGTGGCGTGCAGCGGCGTGCAGCAGTGCGGCGTGCAGCAGTGTGCTGCGTGCAGCAGTGTCGTGCAGCATGCAGCAGTGAGTAATGCAGCAGTGTGCAGCAGTGTGTGGCATGCAGCAGTGTGCCGGTTGCATCAGTGTGTGCCGTGCAGCAGTGTGTGGCATGCAGCAATGTTTCGTGTAGCAGTGTGTGGCGTGCAGCAGTGTGCGGCGTGCAGCAGTGTGCGGCGTGCAGCAGTGTGCGGCGTGCAGCAGTGTGTGGCAGTGTGTGGCAGTGTGTAGCGTGCAGCGGCATGCAGCAGTGTGTGGCGTGCAGCAGTGTGAGGTGTGCAGCAGTGTGAGGCGTGCAGCAGTGTGAGGCGTGCAGCAGTGTGAGGCGTGCAGCAGTGTGTGGCGTGCAGTAGTGTGAAGCGTGCAGGAGAGACACGTGGAGGGTGAGGAGAGACACGTGGAGGGTGAGGAGAGACACGTGGAGGGTGAGGAGAGACACGTGGAGGGTGAGGAGAGACACGTGGAGGGTGAGGAGAGACACGTGGAGGGTGAGGAGAGACGTGTGGAGGGTGAGGAGAGACACGTGTGGAGGGTGAGGAGAGATACATGTAGAGCGTGAGGAGGAGACATCTGTGGAGGGTGAGGAGGAGACACATGTGGAGGGTGAGGAGGAGACACATGTGGAGGGTGAGGAGGAGGGTGAGGAGACACGTGTGGAGGGTGAGGAGAGACACGTGTGAAGGGTGAGGAGAGACACGTGTGGAGGGTGAGGAGAGACGTGGAGGGTGAGGAGAGACACGTGTGGAGGGTGAGGAGAGACACGTGTGGAGGGTGAGGAGAGACGTGTGGAGGGTGAGGAGAGACACGTGGAGGGTGAGGAGAGACATGTGGAGGGTGAGGAGATACATGGAGGGTGAGGAGAGACACGTGGAGGGTGAGGAAAGACACGTGGAGGGTGAGGAGAGACACGTGGAGGGTGAGGAGAGACACGTGGAGGGTGAGGAGAGACACGTGTGGAGGGTGAGGTGGAGGGTGAGGAGAGAGACATGTGGAGGGTGAGGAGAGACGTGTGGAGGGTGAGGAGAGACGTGTGGAGGGTGAGGAGAGACGTGTGGAGGGTGAGGAGAGACACGTGGAGGGTGAGCAGAGAAACGTGTGGAGGGTGAGCAGAGACACGTGTGGAGGGTGAGCAGAGACACGTGTGGAGGGTGAGGAGAGACACGTGTGGAGGGTGAGGAGAGACACGTGTGGAGGGTGAGGAGAGACACGTGTGGAGGGTGAGGAGAGACGTGTGGAGGGTGAGGAGAGATGTGTGGAGGGTGAGGAGAGACACATGGAGGGTGAGGAGAGACACGTGTGGAGGGTGAGGAGAGACACGTGGAGGGTGAGGAGAGACGTGGAGGGTGAGGAGAGACACGTGGAGGGTGAGGAGGGTGAGGTGGAGGGTGAGGAGAGACACGTGGAAGGTGAGATGGAGGGTGAGGAGAAACAGAGTTGGAGGGTGAGGAGAGACGGAGGTGGAGGGTGAGGAGAGACGGAGGTGGAGAGTGAGGAGAGACCGAGGTGGAGGGTGAGGAGAGACCGAGGTGGAGGGTAAGGAGAGACCGAGGTGGAGGGTAAGGAGAGACCGAGGTGGAGGGTAAGGAGAGACCGAGTTGGAAGGGAATCAGAAGTGGAGGAGAGAGAAAGGTGGAGGGTGAGGAGAGACAGTGGTGGAGTGGGGGGGAGGGGAGGATATCACTTTTACTTCCTCTCCTAGTGTAAGGTAACGCCCCCACCCCACAGGCCCTGCCGGGGCCGAGAGCAGATCACTGTTCGCATCAGCCGTCACCCGATACCGCTCCGTACTTGTTGGTAAATAGAGGTTCACTATCTGTTGATAATGGGATTCACTTGGGGGGCTGACTTACCTCCTCCACCCCCAAGGCCAACACTGAGAAGGCATCAGAGACCTGGTGCTGCCTATGCTGCAGTACTGCGAGCGAGAGGGATGGGGGGGCGGGCAGAGGAAGAGGAGTGGGGTTAGAGAAGGGACAGGTGGGGAGAGAAAGAGGAGAGAAGGGACAGAGACAGAAAAGGAGCAAAAAAAGAATTAGAGAGAGTAAAGAGGAGAGTTGGGGAAAATGAAAACATTACGAGAGAACATGTAGCAAAGAGGTGGAGAGAGAAGATGGGAGAGAGTAAGGACGCAGCCAAGAGATAGGGCAGAGACAAAAAGAATCGAAACAATACAAAAGTATTTTCCAAACTCGTAAATAACCACGGGCCAAACAACTGATCTGCAATGAAGCATCCGAATCCGGTATATCATGACGTTAACCATACAATAAAAAAAAAAAAAAAAAAACACCAAAAAACACGTATACACCATGTTGACCCTTTTCCATGCAACGTTTTCTAAAACGCCATTCTCATTCATACATTCACAGCAAACCTGTTCACAAGAGTGACAGAAAATGTGGTATTAGTGTTACATTTTTGTTTACATCCATACCCGCTCACTTATGCAATTAAAGGATTCACGACCACACGGTTAAACAAAACGTACTGATTGGCATTGCCGTGAAGGAGAAACACGTGTTGACACACACTCCCGATCTGTGAAACGTTCACCCCACTTTCTCGAAATTGAAACCAGTGCATGTGTCCGACGAACTTCCTGCCGCTTATCTGAATGCACCAGTGGCAGAAGATAGTCACCATCTTGCAACAACACAATTAAAGGGAGGCATGTCTGTCTCTCCCCACCGCCACATGTCTCTGAGTCTTACTGTCTCATACGAGATCTCCCTCTAGGAGACAGCTGACACCGACTCTTCCCCTGAGACAGTACGGGAGATGCGTGTGTGTGCATAGTGTGTGTGTCTATATGTATATATCTGTGTTTGTATGCATGTGTGTGTGTTTGTATGTGTATATGTTTGTGTATGCATGTGTGTGTTGGTGTGCAAGTATGGGTGTGTCATTGTGTTCATTTGTCTTCATGGATGTGTACACATATGTTTGTGTGTATACCTATGTCTGTGTATGCATGTTTGTGTGTATGTATATGTGTTTGAGTATGTTGGTGGGCGTGCTTGTTTATATGTGTATGTGGGGTTGGTGTGTTGGTGTGCATGTATAACGAAGTCCGTGTGGTTTAAACACAACCTCTTAGGGTCAAAGGAGCACAAGTCCGCTGACTCAAAACAACACTGTATGTTGTTTAAGGAGAGAAAACCTAAATAGGTTTTATATAAAGCCCTCACTCGCCAACCTGGTTGGTGACATGCTTCATCATCGGGCTCCACTGGGTATGGCCGAATGCCATCCCAGTGTGCTGCAACACCAGGTTACTGCGGAGCGGGGTTCGTGTGAGGTGACAGTGAATTTAAAAGCTTCCAATTGAGTCAAAAAGGAAATTTTATTTGTTTTGCTAATTGGAAATATTAAAAAGGGAGAAGAGTGAGGGTCAAAAATTAGAAGACCAGATTCACTCTGTGGCGGTCAACATGTTTCTGCCTTAATGTATGGTATACAGGCTTTCGTCAGGAACAGAGTGGGGGTGCAGAGTCCCGGTGGTATGAGCGCGCCAAGGCTCACCCTGCCGAGGACTGCGAGTGTGAAAAATTATATTAAAAATTACCCGCCAACAATTATAGTGGTGGAGAGAAACGAGTTTATCCTTGTGATCGGAGGCATATCCGTATGAAGCATCAGGGATCCCGGGAGAAGGGTGGGAGCATATGGCACACCGCCCTCATTGCTCGGCACCCGTCCGGTACCTATAGAACGCCTCTCGTGCCCGGGTCCAGGTGATGTGAGGCGTTCTATAGGTCCCACCATTCTCCTGGGATCCCTGAGGCTTCATACGGATATGACCCGTCCCCCTTAGAATAACACAATAAGTATACCAAAGAGTGATGGATGGAATGTTGGAATTAATCTAAGTCAATGGTAATCACTCGGGCCGCATCCCAATCTATCGTCATTTTTCACACCATGCCACCTCAGTTTAGACCCAGCCATATACAAATCAGTCTTGAGCCTGCTCTAGTAGGAACAGTCCAGGCCGAACTGTCAAGCCAGGTCCTCCCTGAACCAGAACAAAACCAACCCAGGATCAGTTTCGCCCTAGTTATGGGCTCATCAGCTAGGTACAGAATGGTTCCAGTGACAGTGTGCATGGGACCCATGGCTGTGCAAAGCCTTCCCACTTAGGGTGACACAATAACTATACGAAGCAGTGATGGATGGGATGCCTGAATTAATGTTGGCCACTGATAATCCCTCGGGCCGCAGTCCAATCCATCATTATTTGAACACCATGCCACTTCAGTTTGGACCCAGCTTTATGCAAATCAGTATTGACCCTAATCCAGTAGGAACAGTCCAGCCCGAACTAGCAAGCCAGGTCCTCCCTGAACCATAACACAAGCAACCGAGTAGTAGTTTTGCCCTAGTTATGGGGTTATCAGCTGGGTACAGCTTGGTTCCAATGACCCAGTGTGAGCAGGACCCACATCTGGGCACATCTGTCCAACTTAGAGCAACACAATAAGTATACAAAACAGTAACATTTGGTATATTTGAACCACTCACAGATTACAGCATCAAGATTCACCAATATGCTGATGATACACAATTCTGCTTGAAAGCTTCTTCTGCTTCGGACATCCAATGCCTCATACACAGCCTGCCCATCATCCAGACCTAGATGTCCAGCGCCTACCTGAATCTCAACAAAACCAAGACAGAATCCCTTTTATTTGCCACGCAAATCAAGCAATTTGCAGTACAGGCCTGGCTCAATGATATGACCTTTGACAGCTTTGAACCCCCAACTTTCACTAAATGCCAAGTTCCTTGGATTCATCTTGGACATCAATCTCATCCTCAAGGAGCATATTGGCAAAAAAGAAAAAAGAAAAAAAACAGCCGGTACCAGCTCTCTATCTTTAAAGAAAATCAAACCATTCCCTCCAGAAAGTGACTTCAGAACTGCTGTTAAAGCCATTGAGCTCTTGCATCTGGATGGTAGTAATGCCCTAACCATGGCTTCCCAGAGTCTACACTGGCACCCCTTAGGGGCATTGTACCTGTTCCAGCACGTCTCATTCATGGTTCATCCAGGGCCTCAAGAAATATGATCATGACTTCAGAACTGCTGTTAAAGCCATTGAGCTCTTGCATCTGGATGGTAGTAATGCCCTAACCATGGCTTCCCAGAGTCTACACTGGCACCCCTTAGGGGCATTGTACCTGTTCCTGCACGTCTCATTCATGGTTCATCCAGGGCCTCAAGAAATATGATCACTTCACCCCTATCCTGAAGGAACACTATTGGTTGTCCTTTCCAGCCTGCTCCATCTTCAAAACCAGCTGTATCATCTACAAAGCCATCACAACAAGCACTCCTGTTTATTTTACAGACAAATTCACCATCTCCAGTGGTTCTCTGCACACCCGCAGTCAGGACACCATCATACTGCAAACTACAAGAAGTGTTAAAAAGAAATAAAGAAGACAACAAGCCATTTCCATCTGTGTACTCAGGATCTGGAACAACCTTCCGATATCCAGCAGGACCGCACCAACACTGCTCCAATGTAGGAAAGAGTTGAACTCTCACCTCTTTAAAGAACACCACATCACAATGCATTAACTGTACACAACTCAGCTTCCCCTCCTATTACTCATTGACTTTCTGCTTCTCTTTAACCCTGTACAGCGCTCTGCTGTTTTTGGTTAGATTGGTGCTATAGAAATAACATATATATGCATACATATATTCTCTACCTCCGCTCTCAAAATTAGTTGATTGGAATGCATTGTTTGACTTCAAAACAGTGAGCGTGGTGTGATAGCATGGAACACCTCTCTGCAAGACTGCTGTCGTACTGTTCCCCATTTCCATTATTTTTAAAGTGGCAAGAAAAAGAATTCTAAACACCTAGTTGCTTTATGTTAAATAGTTCTGCCAATATTTTGTAAAAACATTCCTGGTTTCAACAGAAGGGCAGAGATAGTAACGGATTTGTGAACTGTATCAAGGTTCTAATGATGCAATAAGAGGTATAAGTATATACTTTAACTGCAAAAGCTCACATAAGTAAAGTTGGTTTCAGGTCTAGCGTTAGCCAACACCTTTATGAAAATGTGTATAATATACTTACATATAGGGGATTTCAGCCACCACTTCATCCATTGGTCTGTTGTTGTGTCATTCACATTTTGTTTCCTCCCACTACAGCAGATCACATAGGGCAGTGGGTCAGCCTACTTAAGCCACTGGTTAACCTCACTCTGAGTGACTGCAGGTTGCTCTCTCTCAAGGAGCACATCCACACACAAGCTAGTTCTCTTCAGTGCCAGTGATTTTAATGTTACTTTATAATTACTTTAGTGTTGCATTTGTGTTTAGAGCCTGATGTGATAGCAGGACTATTATGATGCACATTTCATCTTTATCAGATCCCATCTCCTGCCAATGCTGTTGTAAATTTCTTTCAGAGAGGTTTGCTTTTCTGACTGCTGCTGTTTCACAGCATACCAGATTGTGTCTATTTGACACTGTTCTGCATGAAATGATTCAATGATTTTCTACTTTTTTCTAACATTCTTTCATTTTCTTTCTTTCTTTCCTTTTCTTCTTTAGTTTTTTCTTCCCTTCTCTCTTTGTTTCTTTGTCTCTTTGTTTCTTGTCTTCTTTCTTTCTTTCTTTCTTACTTTCCTTCTTTCTTTCGTCGTCTTTCCTTCTGTCTTTCCCTGTTTCTTTCTTGCCTTCTTTCATTCTTGCATTCTTCCTTTTTTCTTTCCTTCTCTCTTTCGTTTCCTCTTTCCTTCTCTATTTCTTTCGCTTAGTTTCTTTCTTGCTTCCTTTCCTTCTTTCTCTTTCCTTCTCTTTCTGTCTCTTCTCTTCTCTCTTTCAGTATTCCTCTTTCTGACTCTTTCCTTCTCCTTCTTCCACTTTCCTTCCTTTCTCTTTCCTGTTCTCTTTCCTTCTATTTCTTTCCTTTTTCCCTTTTCTTTTCTTTTCTTCACTTTCTTTTTTCTTGGTTCCATCCCTTTTTTCTTTCTCTTTCCTTCTCTCTTTCTTTCCCTCATTCCTTCTTTCCTCCTTTCTTTCTTTTTCCTGTTCCCTTTCCTTTTCATTCTTTCTTTCCTTTTCCTTCCTTTTCTTTATTTCTTTCATTCTTCCCAACTCTTTTCCTTCTTTCTTTCCTTCAGTCCTTCTTTTTCCTTCCTTCTTTCTTTCCTTCTTTCTTTCTCTTTCCTTCTCTTTTCTTCATTCTTTCTTCATTCTTTCTTTTGTTCTTTTTTCCTTATTTCTCTTTCCTCTTTCTATCTTTCCTTCTCTCTTGATTACCTTCTCTTTCTTTCTTTCCTTTTCTTTTTTCATTTTTTTTCCTGCTTTATTTCTTATTTATTTTCTTCTCTATTGCTTGACTTTCTTTCTTTGTATCTTTGATTGTTTCTGTCTCTATGTCTTTCCTAAAGGAAAGATGCTTGCAGCCACGACTAGACATCTAGATTTTTTTCGGTCTGTGTTAGTCAAGACCTTTTGATCTTACTAAAATTATGTTTATAACATGGTTACTTATAGGGGGTTCAGTCAGACTTCACCCATTAGTCTATGGTTGGTGTCATTCACATTTTTTACCACCCACTTCAGTATTCATTAATGGGCAAAGTATCAGCCGACTTCAGCTATTGACTGACTTCACTTTCAAGTTACGGCATGACAACCTTTCCCAAGGAACACATCCACATACACAAAGTAGTTCCCTTCAGTGGCAGGGAGTACTGTGGTAATGTATGATTAGATTTTTAAAATCAAACTATTTTTCCTGTAGCAAATGATTTTTTGTTTTAGATGGATAAGGCCTGTCATAGCCACAAACAATAAGGTCTTGCAAAAACCATGACAAATCAAAACAAGAACTGCCAGATGGCAGGCTGCCAATGCTTTGCCAATGCTGGTTTTGCTTGTGTGAAACAAACTCACTGCAGGGACAGAGGATCACTGAGGATCGGCTGCTCAGGTAATCACTGGAGAGCCGAGGCAGGATTTTCCAGATCAATGTTTGAAAAAGAGTTTGATTACTTTTTATGATTCTTCTTGCGATCATCTACCTTAACTTCCAACAAAGCACACTTAGTAAACCCAGAGTTGCAGAATGCTAGTGGTATGCTGCTACAGGGCTTGTGTTAATGTGTACGTGCCTCACTCTTGCTCTGAAGTATGTGCATTGGTGGCAGTTGAAATCTTTTGCCTAGTCCATTGTGCATTACTAACAAACACGGTTCACAGACTGCTTCGAGACATCACTCTGGACAGTTCCATCAGCAGGCTTGACACTGATGTCAAACAGCTTGAAGATTTTTGGGGTTCAACAGTATATGCATACACAGTTTGGCCCGTTTCTTTATGAGGTTTTGCTATTTTATGCTTCCTGCTAGAATTTTCCAAAGGGTTGTCTTGAGGCAAGCTGGGAGTCTGTGTTTGTTAGTAGCAAGCGAGGTAAATAGATGATCATATGCAGCACAGTTGTGATGATGGCAGTATTCAGAGTAAATAAAGAAAAAGTGAATGTAGGAAATTAAGTAAATAAAATTCACTCTTCGGAAGCCTTGATTGATCACTTCACCAGATAGTTCGATTTTAAAACAATAATACATATATAGTATCTGGTGTAATACGGAGTCCATGGTAGCTAAGCATGTGAGATATGCATGAGGCTCCTATAAGAAATTGGGTTATTAGCTGTACACATGGAAGTCCAGCGCAAGGAATAGGTCCACACTTGTGTCCTTACTGGGAACAAAGCACCCCAATGTAGCACTTGTCTCTCTCAGGGTAGTGAAGCAGAGCAGTCCAAGGCCTACTCAGGGGAGGTGGTCTGGGCTAGTAATCGCCATTCACTGGCACTCAATATTAACACTCCATAAATGATTTTTTATTACATACACACTACTAAATACTATGCATTATTTTACGAATATATGTACATCAGGCAGATGAAATTATCTTTGGTGATATTCTGAAATCACATTTTACCCACTCTGGGTCACGATCCCTAAAATCACAGCCCCCCAACCTATACTAGATAGACCATCACAATATAGGAGGTATCACCTTAAGTAAAGCACACCTTTTGGCTTTGTCAGGGGGTCACCACATTACAATATAAGGCAAGCTTATTGGCTTTATCAAGGGGTCATTCCAACAATAACATATGACAAGCCTATTGGCTTTATCGATTGATCACAACACCAAAATGTGAGGCAAGCCTATTGGCTTTGTCAGGAGGTAACCACTTTAAAATACCAATAACCACGTTAAAAATCACTGCCCTATCATCAGAATCCATAATGCATTTTCAATAAAGCATTGCAATCTTTATCATAAATTACTGTTAGCAATATATTGTCAATAAAGCATTGAAAAGCTACATAACGTGTCTGAGTCTCTATTTTACATATTCAAGCCATATAGAACCAGCTAAAGAACAAACGACTAGGGATCTCTGCACTCCCAGGATGTAGAATAAAAGTTCCAGCCTTACAAATGCTTTACAACTGTTGAAAAAGTCTCCCCAGTTTATTCTGAGGAGGCTGCTGCATTCCCTGCAGCTGCCACAGAGGCATTATGGGGCACTCCCTCAGCTGGAGTAGTGAATATTTTATTAACAGCTCTCCTGTTTTGTTCGGGAGAGCCACATATTGTCCCTTTCTTTTGTTACATTTTGTTTACAGGTTGACCTGTTCCCACTCATGGCACCCAGAGTCTTGGTCCTCAAAGGGGCAGAACACTGCCAGACTGCCCACCGTCTCCCTGCTCACACCCACACCAAGTGCGGCACACAGTAGCCTGCATTTACTTGATTGCTTTCATTGGTTGCACAGCTGGTCTCGAGCCATTCGTGGCTGAAGAAACCGCCCATGAGTGTGAGCCCTGCTCAGGGATGGAGTCCCCAAGTAAGGTAAGTAACTCATGCCTCACCTGCTAGTCTTCCTCCATCTAGGGATCTGAGGATGGGGTCCTGGCCTCTGCATTTCTTTTGTGTCAGACCCTGGAGGAATGGGTCCCCGGGGCCAAAAGAGCCTCAGGAACAGGAAGACCCCCATGCGTATCACTCTCCCCAATACATCATAAAAATGTACCTTGCGTCGGCCCCTGGGCACTGGCCCCCTCTGGAGGCTTTTCTAGGAATTGCTGCAAAGCGTTACACACTTCGTTTCTCAAAGTGGTCCAAAGATCAAGATCATTAGAGGTGGATATCTCTAGCCCCGATGGACCAATGTCAGTGATCTTGGGCTTGTTTTGCTCCCGGTGGCAAACTCTAGCCACCTGGAGTAGTTTTAACAGGCTTCTGGGCCTCAAAAACGGTGAACTATGCTTGGAACTGGTTACAATGACTCCCTGTGTTAGCTTTCTCTTTTGCCTGGTTCCTGGTGCTCCTCTCCTTTTTTATTTATTTTATTTATTTAATGCGTTTTTATATAGCGCGGACTTTACCTGAAGGTGTCAGAGCGCTTCACAATAGCAGCAGTAATGATACATACGGAGCAAAAATACAAGTGAGCATGTTACAAAATCAAATGGTACGTTACATGAGGCAATAGTGACAATTGTGCAAGTATCAAGGGCAAACAAAATACAAGAGGTAGCAAACGATACGTTACAAACGGAAAAAGTGCCGTGTGCAGGTTACAAGAGCATACAAAGTACACGTAGAGGTAAAAAGAAAAAAAATTGCAATAAATGGCCGACACTCAGAACACTAAAACAAAAGTTACGTTACATGAGGCAGTGGTGGCCGTAGTGCATGTATCAAAAGCAAACAAAATACAAGAGGTAGCATACAATACGTTACAAAAGGAGAAAGTGACATGTGTGCAAGTTACAAAAGCGATCAAAATACAAGTAAAAGTATAATACTGCAATATATGGCAGACACTCAAAATACAAAACACACTAAGAAGGCACTTCTATAGGCATGGAGAACAGAATTTCCTATAATGGAATGACTTCCTTCAGAAAATATAGGGCGTGAATTAAATTTGGAAGTGTCTTTGAAGGAGGAGAGATTTGAGGTCAGTTTTGAAGGCCTGGGAAGAGGTGGTGGTCCGGAGCTGAGGCGGAGGTGAGTTCCAAATTCTCACCGCGTTGCCTGAAAAGGATTGGGCCATCGATCTTTCCTTCTTGAAAGTGGGAGGTTCAAGCAATACATTTTCTGCATTCCGTGATGGTCTGGAGCCACCAGAGAGTTTCAGTTTATCCGCCAGGTAGCGAGGGGAGGATGAGTGCAAGGCTTTGTGGATGATACAGGCAGTCTTGTAGATAGATCTTGCCTCTATGGGAAGCCAACGGAGGGTGGATAAAATGGGTGTGATGTGGTCGCTTCTTTTGGCCCCATATATGAAGCGAGCTGCTGAATGGAGAACAGACTTCAGGGGGGACAGGTGGGATTTGGGGAGGCCAGTAAGAAGAGAATTGCAGTAGTCCAATCTGGAGAGAAACAGCGATTGGACCAGAGTTTTAAGGTCGTGCTCCGGGAAGAAGCGACAAATCCCCCAAAGAAGGCGCAGTTGGTATCGAGCAGACTCTGCAATGGAATCGATGTGGGAGAGTAGATTGAGTTTTTTGTCGAGTATGACGCCAAGGGATTTTGCGCTCTCGACAATGATGGGTTTATTGTTCAGTAGATTAATCTGATCCATCCATGATTGCACTGGGGGAGGAGAGAGTGAGGAGGAGAGGAGGAGGAATTCAGTTTTGGAGGGATTCAGGACCAGTTGATGAGTTAACATCCAGTTTTGAATGGAGTCGAGAGTAGAGCTTAGGAGGGAGAGATCATGAGTGGAGGCCACCTTGAGGTAGATTTGAGTGTCGTCCGCATATAGATGATAGTGGATCCCGGATTTACTCAGAAGAGATTTCCCAACGGTTCTAAATAGAGATTGAACAGTGTGGGTGCAAGTATAGAGCCTTGAGGGACACCTTGACCGACCGCTAAAGGAGATGAAAGACTGTTCGCTATTTTGATCATTTGGGATCTATCAGAGAGGAAGGAGGCAAACCATTTGAGCACAGTGCCCTCCATGCCCATTCTCTGTTGCAGAGTGTTAAGGAGAGTATTGTGATTAACAGTGTCAAAGGCTGCAGAAAGGTCAAGAAGAATTAGAAGACAAGACTCCCCTGAATCGAGTATCCGCAGTGCGTCATCAATCACTAGCAGCAGGGCTGTTTCAGTGCTGCAGTTTTGAATGAAGCCGGACTGGAAGTTGTCCAGAAGATCATTGTCCTTGATATGGCGAGAGAGTTGTTTCGCTACACATTTTTCTGTGATTTTCGCAAGAAAGGGTAGGTTAGTGATGGGACGGTAGTTGTTAGGGTCGTTCGCATCAGCGGTGGGTTTTTTAAGCAGAGGGGTGACCTGCCCAGTTTTGGAGGAAACAGGAAGGGAGCCTTGACTGAGGGAGAGGTTGACCAGAGTGGTCCAATAGGAGAGAGAATGGGTATAGAAGTCAATGGCAATGGCACTAGGGATGGGGTCAAGAGAATGGTTAGAGGGCTTTGTATCGAGGATGCATTTAAGGAGGGCATCATCAGAGATGGGGTCAAAGTTTTGCCAAATGGTTAAGGATTTGCGCTCCTCTGTAGGGGTAGGATGAATGACCTGATCTACAAGTGATTTCACCTTTTCATCAAAGAATATAGCGAATTCCGCTGCTTTCTTTGTGGAATCCTTCAATTTGGAGGTTGGGGGAGAGCTGTTTGGGTTCTTGATGAGGTCGAATAGTTTTTTGGGTCTATTTTTGGCTGAGTCAAGGAGGGATTTGAAGTGCGACGCTTTTCCAAGGAAGATGTGCTTGTGGTACTTGGATCTTGCTGAACGAAGCGTGGCCAGATTTTCGGTGGAGGGCGCTTGTCTCCATTGTTTCTCAAGGACTCTTAGGTACTTCCTTTCTTCATAGAGGGATTTGTTGAACCAAGGTGCTGAGGGAGTGGGCCTTTTCTTTTTGCTTTGGAGAGGAGCGACATTATTGATTTCGACTGCAAGGACTGTGAGGCATTGGGAGGTGAGTTCGTTAACATCTAGGTCCGGGTCTAGCCTTGGAAGTGATAGCAAAGCAGAATCACAGAGGGTACTGAGGTCAATGTTTTTAGTGTCACGGAACCAGGAAGTAGCCCTCTTAGGCTGGCCGAGAGTTATAGAGTGTGATAGCTGAAGAGAGAATGGGATGAGGAGGTGGTCAGACCAGTCTACATGAATAGGGGTAGCGATGGTCAGCAAGCCTGCTTTAGAAATGACAAGGTCCAGGGTTGAGCCCTTAGAGTGTGTTGTTTCAGTGCAGTGTTGGATAAGATCGTTTGCAGAGAGGAAGGTGGCCAGTAAGCTCGCATAGGTGTCTTGAGGCGAGCCCCAGTGGACATTGAAGTCACCCACGAAGATCTGATTGTCACTTTGCGAGTATTGGTCGCTGATGCAGTCCGTGAGTTCCTCCATAAACGAAGGGCTGCTTCCAGGCGGGTGGTAGATAACATGGAATCTGAGAGGAGAGCGGTGGTGCAATTGAAGCTCAAGAGATAGGCATTCAAAAGTGTGGAAGGAGCTGTTAGGAAGAGCCTAAGTTGAAGGGAGTTTCTAAAGATGACTGCAACACCTCCCCCAACTTTGTCAATTCTGTAATTTCTAAGTATAGAATAGCCTGTGGGTACAAGGCGATCAAACATAGAGTGAGAGGTATCGTTGAACCAGGTCTCTGTGAGGAAGAGCATGTCAATATTGTGCAAGTTGATGGTATCGGATATTTCAAGTCTGTGTTTTATTGCAGATCTGCAGTTGTGGAGCATACAGCGCAGCTCTGTCGCGACTGTTTTGGTGACGGGGCACTTGGGCTATGAGGGGTGATGGGGATATTGTACCTGTATGAGGGTGCTCTGGAGGGTTTAGGTGGACGAGTGGTTCTGACAGAGGAGATGGTCGGAATGGTGTAGATAGCAGGGTTACTGGTAAGTGAAAGTGGAAGAAGGGTGGCATTCGAGTGCTTCTGAGAATTTGCAGATGACAGGCTATGCTTAGCTATTATGGGGTGTGGGGGCGAGGTGCATCTCGTGGGAGGGCGAGTGTTTTCCAAAGGAATTGAGGTGTATGGAAAAGTTGAGATCTTGGAGCTTTAAGCTAAGATGGTAGCTTCAAGTTGGGAGATGGAGGTGATTAGAGAGCCTAGCTTATTTTCCAGTGAGAGTAAGGCAGAGCACGGCATGTTGGGTGACTCGATGGAGACTGGAGGAGGTGCACTTGGCGGTTGAAGGCAGGGAGAGGTGGGGGAGCGTGAGAGGGGAGTAGGGGTATAGGGTTCAGAGGTGGGGAAGGGTGTTGGATGAGAGCAGGAGTTGGTGCACCAGGGGTGGAAGGGGAGTTGTCTTTGTTGGCGTTGCGAGACGGATAGGAATTAAGGACAAAATTAGGGGGCGATAGAAGAGGAGCGGGGCGGTGGGGCGGAGTGAGAGGGGAGGGGTGTGGGGAGTCATAGGGATGAAGGAGGTTTAGGAGGAAGAGAGGGAAGGGGGTTGGAGAGGTCCTGGCAGCTAGGTGAGGTGGTGGCTGTGAGGATGCGGGTATCTGGCAGAGTGGGGAGGGTTGGGAGATAGGGAAGTTGAAGAAAGGAAGTGGATCAGCTCGTCCCGAGAGAGGGAAAGGATTACCAGGGGGGGAAGGGGGGTAGCACAGCGTTGCTGGAGGAGTGAGGGGAAGGGGAGAAAATGAATGTATTTGTGGGGACATTGGGGTACATAGTGAGGGGAGGGGGAGGAAAAGAGAGGAGGAGGGAATAAGGGGAACGCAAGGAAAGTTAACTAGGGGAGAAGGCTGGAGGAGAGGTGGTCTAAGGAAGGGGGTGGCAGAAAGGGATAGGGGGAGGAGATGAGAATGGAGTGCCGGGATGGTGCAGAATGGGCGAGGAGCGCGTTAGCTAGAGGTAAGGCTGAAGTGAAGGGGGGGTGGGGGGCATACTGTGAGGGGGGAAGAGTGGGAGGGGAGGGCAGAGGGGCAACCTGTGTCTCCCAAGGGTGCAGCCTATTAGAGAGTGGGGGAGTCAGGGGAGGAGATCGGGAGTAATTGGTGGAGCTAGATGAAGAGTCAAGGGATAACCCGGTCGCAGGGGGGGGGGATAAGGGAAGGGAAGAGGTGGTCAAAGAGAGAGAGACAGGTGTATTTGGCTTGGATCATGACCGTACCGTTGTTATAGAGTGAAATAGTGAGGGAGCCATTGAAACACGCAGAGGGGGAAATTTTTAGCTGTTTCCCATGAGGGATAGAGGAGGAGGATGTGACGTTAAGGGAATTGTAAAAACTGGTGGACCAAGAGGGGATGTCGTACGTGAAAAAAATGAGGTCGTTTTTGAGCCTCCCATAACGACCATTGTAAAACTGATCAACAAAAAGGGAATCAGGGAAACATTCAATGGTGTTATGCTTAAAACGTTTTGCTGCAGCTTTAGTCAGGTTAGAAGGTTAAATGATTTTGTAGCAATTAATTCCAGACTCAATTCGAGTGGTGGACATGTTGGGAAATTGTGGAGGAGGAGGGTGGTGGGGATATGAGAAGGGTGTTAAGGGATCTGAGCTATTGTGGAGTCAGGAAGGTGAGGCGATTAGGAACAGGTTGTTACATCAGAACAGGACTGATTCAACAAGATAGGGCTGTAGATGGAGTGGTGTAGGAGGAAAATCGCTGTACTTAGCATCATCCTGTGACATAAACCACATTATGCAAAATATCACAATAGGTGCCAAACGCAATCTACACTCAAGATAACAACAGTCTAATATTAGACACATACCTCCTAAGTATCTCCAACATTAGGGGCAAAAAGCCCAGGGTGGAACATAATCTGACTAGCATAAACCAAAGTATACAAGACAACCTCCAAAACATAAAGAAAAACACAGTTAGAGGTAGCCAGAGCAGGGTCTGAGAATCATATTACATGAAATACATTTCCTAGCACCACAAATACACATTAGGGCCTGGCGCCCTACAGATCTCCCGGTCCCCCTGGTCAACTGGCCATCTCAAAGAGGTTCGAATGCCATGTGTCCAGAATGTCTGGGCTGCTGCCAATGCAGCGAAAGACCAGGGTGCGTGCTTGCGCAAATCTAAACGTTGCAGCTGGCACTAAGTGCTGCGCAGCTGTGAAGAAATGGGGCAGGGAGTGCATCTCACTTCAAACTCAGACAGACTTACCCCCCAAACTAAGAGACAGGAGGAGGACAACTTTAGTCGTTTCACCTGTTGGGAGAGGATTTATCTGCCCTTAATGTCCCTTCAGGGCTCCAGTCTTGTGGTTGCTCCTTGCACGCCGTCTCTGTCACCTACGCCCCTCTTTCTTGCTAATGCAGGGTGGCTGACAGTGTTGATCCTCAGCGTTAGTTTTTGAGCTCTATTCTCCTCCGTTAGCTACTGGATCTTGGGTAGATTAAGGGTGCTGCCCGGTTGAGGATTTGCCGCGCTCCTCTTTATACTGAGGGGTCTGACGCACTAAGGGTCTTGGCGGCTTTCACTACCTCGTGTGTTTATCATCTTTTGGTTTGCAGCTTTTATGTAAACTCTTTGTTACCTCTGCTCCCAGCTGAACCGACCCTACATTAGTTTGCAGTGGATGGTTGTGCTTGTCAATTTTATTTCCCGATCCCTGCAATTTTTCTCTTTATTCTTTCTGGCCATCTGGTTCACAGCTCCTCACAACTGGTACAGATGGAAGCGTTCTGCTTCCTCGTGCTTGCCTATGTGTGAGCCGTCTGTCTTGTCAGGTCGTCATACTCTTGATCAAACTGTGGGACTCTTAAGTGGTTGGTGTTTACGCTTCCCCGGAGAAGAACTACCTGGTCTCCTAAACACCTCGCACCTTACGCCGACTCAATTGCCGCTCACTGTATTTAAAAAAATAAGTGAAGCATCAGAGTGCCGGGTTGTGGCATGTGTCACCAGCTCACCAGTTCCCTGGTATAGCCGGCAGTGCTTCTATCTATATCTTCTCCCGTTTCGGGGCACCCTTTTGGAGTGTGCCTTGTGTATGGCAGATTTATTTTACTCGTCTTTATTTTGGGCTCCAGGTCCTCAGGTACTTATGTACGCGCTCTTTACTTGCGCAGCCTCTATCGCCCCACCTTCTAGAGCCCCCGTAGTTTTGCCCCGCACTCTCTGATTTAAATGGCAGTCAAAGTCCGGCTGGACCCAAAGACGCCATTTTGGTTTTCGGCCGAGTATGGCGGAGTCGCTTTCACTTTTACTTTTCCTGAGAGGGCCCGCTGGTCCTCGGGATCCGATGTAGCTGATCACTCTTCACGCCGATTTAATCCCCTCCGATCGGAGCTTTCACACACTTTCATGCGCGGGCTCCAAAACTCTGCAGGTACACACCACAGCGCTTAACGGTCTCGGGGCACAGCACGCAGCAATCTCCGACAGGCTGTATTTTTCCTTTTGGTGCTCGGCAATGCGCAGCGGCAGCCCCTACAGATCGCTTAAGCAATCCCACCGCTGGTGACTCTCATGTGGGCAGCGCTCTGTTTTTTCTGCGCTTAGGTACCACTCAACCTCAGTCGTTACTCACTGTGCGGTGAGATTCCCGCTGTGCCCACTCTGCTTACTTGGGGTCTTGCAGTCACTCGGCTCCTCGGCAAGTCAATCACTCAAAATGGCGATTCCTGTCTCAAAACGGCGGTCCGCTTGTGCGTTCTCCCAGCACAAAGCAGCCACGGCAGCGCATTCGAGGGAGCAGGAAGCCAGTAAGACCACCGCAGCTCACCTCGGCGTTTTAAAGTCCGTTTCTCACGGTTCACTGTCCTCCCGCTTTCCATGTCTCCCCTGGGCCGTCAGACCTCTCTGATCCCCTGGCACAGAAGTTCAGGTCTTACCCCAACTGGTCCTTAGGTGGTGTAATTGAGTCACTGTCACAAGCCCTAAAGAGACCCATCTAGTACTGGGGATCAGCTGCAGACAAAATCATTAGCCCATATCAGGGGGCTTGTCCTTTCAGCTGTCCATGGTCTTGCTCCCCTTCATGCTCTTGGGATGCTACTTTATGCCCAGTGCCAGCCTGAGTTTGGGGCTCACCATTTGTCTAACCCAAAAACTGGTTCAGCACAGTTTCTTCCTTTCCCCTGGGTTTGGAACTAGCTTATCTAGTGAAACAAAGACAAGGGCAAGCCTGGTGTCGGGTGTCTCTGTGTGTGCTGGAGAGAGGTTCCTTTAAAGTGTAATCAAGGCAGGGCACAACTCCTCCCCACCCATCCCCTTTACACCCAGGCCCGTTTTGTTCACTGTCTGGCTCCAAGACCCATTCCCATTGAGAGAGCCATCACCACCCCAGGCAGCTAGAAACTCCCAGAAATGCCCGAGAAACTGTAGGTAGGCAAATGTCAACTTTCTAAAAGTGGCATTTCTTAAATAATTATTTAAAATTTGAGCTTACGACTAAACAGTATTTTAAATTACAAATAAATGAGTGGAAAACGTATTTCTCTAGCTGCTACAAATCCTAATTTAGCATTTAATAAATGTAGTTAAGTAGCTCAATGATTGCTTATGGCAGCAGCCAGCTGTGGTGCAGTGAAATTGTTTTTGGGGATATTTCACTGTAAGGACATGTTCAACATTAATTTCTATAGGTGCTACTTTTAAATATCTGCACCCTACATTTATGGCCTACCTGTAGGTGATTTATTAATATCTAAAATGAAGGTTTAGACCTGTTAAAAGGGGCATTTTGACAGGTTGAATTTGCAGTTTAAAACTGCCACAAGTAGGTTACTTGTGTTCAGTACCAGACAGCACACAACTGTAGTTTCTGACATGCAGCCTGCACCCATGTCCACAAGCATGTGTAACCAGCCCAGTGCCCCTTACCTAACCTGCGTCGCAGCAGCCTTATCTAGAAGGACAGACAATGGCGGTAGACATGCGCTATCCAGTTACCATGCAATCATCGTGAATACAACTCTGGTAGTATGACTCACCTACAGTAAAGGCCCCAAAATCAGGTGATCAAAATATAAAAAAAAGATTCCTGTTGTACTATATGGGCCGAACCCATTTGCAACTGTTCCCTTCCTTGAAAAAAGGTGTTGCCACACTCCGAATGTAAAAGAATGAATTTCCAAATAAGGAAAGGACTTTAACAAATCTCCTCTAGAAACCGTAAATTCAGCCTGGAAGATACTCAAGGTTAGCAAAGTGAGGCAGAAGTAAGCAATATTATCTTATTTTTACTAATCATGGACAACTGGTCTGATAAGCTTCATGTTTTTCCTTGAGTTCTGTTATTCGTTCCTTGGAATTAATATATACCTCTACAACATCTGCTTTGATGAATAGTACGTTTTTGGAAACTCGCATTGACTCTTCTGTGCTGATGACTTATTGGCCCTGGCAGTCCCTCTGACTTAAGCTAGAGGACGCTCACTTGAGAGGAGGTATAGATTACTTTTGGGCCACACTATAGAAAAAATTGCCTCGGATAAAAACCCACATTGCTAACAGAAGGCTGAAAATGAGGGCACAGAAACATGATGTGATATCCCCCCTACTACTAATCTCAGAATGCAAATGCATTTAGTGGAAGTGGAATTTGAAATTAGGCAGTGTGCAGCTCTGTGATAGACAGGGAACCCCTTCTTCTTGCTGCTAAAGGTATGCATTGAGAGAAAAGCTTCCAGTGGTTCTACCTTCTGATCTATTTCTTGAGACTTTAAAGACCCTAATCTTCTCATATTTTAGCTTCAATACATACCTCACATTGGAACATTGGAATGTTGGGTGCTCCAATGAAAACAATGGAGTGTTCAGGCTTCTGATGGCAGTAGAAGCCTGGAGCTCCAACATTCCAATGTTGTCGTACACAGCTGTTGCTGTGAATAAAGGCCTCACGGAGCCAGAGGGGATATTTGTGCCCTTGGGCTCCATGAGGCCTTTGTTTTATTTATTAGAACATTCTGTCCTCTAGTGGCAGAATGTTTTAATAGCCTAATAATACTCTATAGCTGTGCTATGCCAGCATTAAAGTCCCGCTCCCTTGTTAAAGGCACTCGTGTTCGGCTTGGGCCTTTAACGCTGAAGTGGACTTTAAATGACCGGTATAGCCCTCTAGAGCAGGCTATAAGGCTATATAAGCTCCCAGTAATTTGGTGGCACTAGTCCTAAGGCTCCTTTTGGCAGAACATGATCTCTTTCCTGTTGCAGATGTTTTGTTGTACTATCTTTTTAACAGGGGCAATGTCAAAGCAATTGGAAGAGGTTTCACACTGTATGGAGCTATGTCCATTTTTGGCCTGTACTTCTTGAGTGAGAGCTCTAGAGGACATTTTTTATTCTTTTCCTTACTAGATCAACGTAGTTAAGAAGAGAGTTAACTAGATGATTTAATATTGAGAGCTTCTCTTTGATCACGTGGTTTACTCGTCATTAAAGTGCTTTTAGGAAAACACATCTAATCATATCTAAATTATTATTTCTACTTCATGTATATGTTTGTGCATTATACATTATTTTCAAACAAATTTATAATGTGGTCTTAAATAGAGGAGAAGTGGCCTTTTTTTCACCCCTCACCCAAACACTTTATCAGATCAAACATCTTATCATAAGGAAAAGTTACTTACTTGTAAATATAGTTCTCCTGTGTTGATATCAATCATGAATCACATGCTTGAATCATTCTCTAACATTGAACTGGAGAGTTTTAAAATAGCAATAAAGTGTTAAACATAGCATGATCGAACTTAGACATTGTCACTTTAGTAACCTATTCTCCTCATTAAAACAAACCAAACGTCTGCTAATAAGGTGAAAACACAGTGAACTTCATTCTTTCCAGAGGTCATTATACTTCATTTTTCATAGCACAAGGGTGAAAGGATTTCAACTAGTAGCTGAATTTCTAACAGGCAGGCAGGAAGGCAACATGCATTCATAAAAGCTAGCAAGGCTTGAGAACTGTAGTTACAGGTAAGTAACGTTTTAGTTCGCCAGCATTGAATCTGTCATAGACTCACATGCTTGAATCAGAGTAGCAAGAATAATAATATATTTCTACATAAACAAACAGTAGATATCTGACAAAACAAAGAAAGGCTCACTTTAAAGGGAGAGGATGTGGCACGTAACCAGAGCTGCCAACTTTGAAGCTGGGGATCCAGTTTTGCGTCTCGGCGTCAGCGCAACATCCTGCGATTCTGGGCAAATCACCTAATCTCCTCATGTCCATGGACAGCGCCTGGATACCCTCATAGGTGATAAGCTGCGCTATATAAATCTTCAAACAAACGTACTGAACGCAATGTCAAATGACCACCTGTCCTATTTCTGCATCTCGCTGTATCATTTACCTGTAGGCTGGTACTTCCCAAACATTTTAGAACCACAGACCACATTTTAAAACAAGCTTAGGTGACTCACCTAACTTTAACAGACATGGGGGTGCGATTTTAGAATGAATATTACTTAAGCATCGGGTGGTAGTCCATTGTCATTTTCAGGCAGCACATTTTCCATTGAAATGGCCACTATATTTGCACAGACATAGTTTTACTGATAAAACTATATAGCACACAAATGATGATGTGTGGAAATTGGGTTTCTGTGAACATTCCTCATTTGTGCATCCCCAAGTAAAGCGTCTTGATTTGTTTTGATCCTGTTAAAATCTGTTTCCAGCACACTTCAGAATTACAAAAAATGTGCTTCATTTTTGCATTCCTAATTGCTGATATAGTCTGAATATGTGTAAGGTTCATATACAGGTATTTACACTTTGTTGTGTATTGAAAAGAATGACAACTTGCAGCCTTTCCTGTCACATTCTCTATACTCCAGCAATATTGTCACATAATTCACTTTAAAAACTCCTCACACTTTGCAGAGACAGAAAAGTTAAGACATATCATCATGTTAGAAGAATTAGCAGCAATTTGTCAGAAGACTTAGCCTTACATTTGACCTCTGTCTTTGAAGCACAGCAGATATGACAAAATAAACAAAGAATTGAAAGCATCTATATTTATTGCTCAGACTTTCCCTACCTCCAGAAATTCGGCATGCAACTCACCAGTGGGTCGTGAATCGCAATAGGGAAACACTGCTCTTGGCTGTAATTTTGAGTAAAGGTGTATCAATGTGCCCAGATTGTCATGCATATATCTGCAGCAGGCACGCCAGCAATGAGGGCTGTTGAGTGTATACAGCTGCTCCTTATTGGCTGCACCATCACTTGACCTTGCAGAGGTCACCCTGTCTTTGAGTGACAGAAAGTTATAGCAGTCACCACCCAAAGGGCTAATCATTGTTTCAATAGGCGCTAATCCTGTTGGGAGTGTCCAACAGCAACCAATAACTGATCACATCTTTAGAAGTCATTGGTCTTGTTAAAATAGAACTTAAGACATGTCTAGATGTCTGAAGTGCATAATGCTCTTTCAGCAGTATTGTTTAGGTTTTGGAAAGATGTTTTCAAAATGACTGGTTAATTCAAATGAAAAGCAGTGGCCGCCTTGGGAATTAAATGGGGTAATACATTTCTGCAGATTCACTAGGAAAAACGGCCCAGTTTTAGACACTGCCAAACCTTCTGGCAGGTGCAGGAACAAGCCAACGTATTCCCTTGTGTCAGGGAACCAGGCATAGACGTTTAACCCATGTACCTCCCGCGATCTACTTGGGGGTGGTACATCTAGGCCAATAGTCAGTCCAGTGAGACTACAATCAAAATTAGGCCTAGGAGTAATTTTGATTACACTGGAGTAATCAAAGTAATCTAGAAAATTCTGCATTACTCTTTGACGTGGAATTACTAATAATAATGCAATTCTGCCCGCTAGAGTAATTTGGGTAAAAAAATCCTACCGCACAAGCACATTTAGTGAGCACGAGCGGCTTCTCCTGCTGCTGTTTATGTTGTGCTAAATTAAGCTTTATTTTCTTAGCGCAAAATGCATTCTTATGTCAATATTGTATGCAATGGTGCATTTTTCACACAGAAACTAGTGTTAAATGCCGGAAGTAAGTTGGGGGAAACCCCTATCCCAGGTGCACACTATTCATGTTCTGTTGCATTGAGTGCTATTTCTTAGTGCAAAATACATCCTGGCATCCATTTTGGATGCTAAGGGGCATTTGTGCACTAAGAAAGTAGCAAAACTTTGCACATTAGGTATGTGTTTCATGCCTCTGTATTGATCAACCTCACTGGGATGACATATGTTGTTTTCTTACACATCTTGTAATCCTTATTTTGGTCACAAATATTGTAATTTCATAAAACTAATCATATTCTAAAGATACAATATTAGCATGACTCACCCGTGTGTCCAGATGGGAACTTGGACCTCAGGGCTTACTGTGCATTGGTCACTCTTCACCAATAATCTGTTAAGTCATATTCTGTGTTAAGTCACCGAATCTTAGAAACTCAATATAGCATCCAGGATAATAAACATGGCATTTTGGATGCCATAGTATTTGACTGGGAACCCAAAGCGGCTCTGGCAAATTTTGTCAGACCAGCCCCCATATGGTGCATAGTGAGGGGAGCAAGTGAGCCTGATCACTACAAGGAGTCTTTCGGGGTGTTCTCCCCCCCAAAAAAGTTCGCCCAAAATAGCACATTCTACAACACATTTTAATTATGTATTCAATTGCATTAGCTATTAAAGCAAAGTAAATGATGACCTTCGAGTGCACCAGGATTCAACAATCTTTGTTGGGGCTCTTCAATGATTACTTCACTATCACCCTGCAACAGTGCCTCTCATCTCTCCAAAGACCCTCTCTCACATGTATTTCATTTGTATTATAGTGCCTCTCATACCAGTGTAGGGTGTCAGAGTACTTTACACACACAAATACAGAGACAATGAATAAGATGTGTGTAAATCAGTGTATAGAAAACGTACACAGACAAAGGTAACTACAAGGTGTAGGATTAACATGTTGTCGATACTGGTAGGCATTTGTTAATAGTTCTTGGTGTGGAGAAGCATAAATACAGGATTCAGAATGCAACACAATGGTTAGGGTTGGCTTAGCTAATAGGAATTCATTTTTTACCCAAACAACCCCTTTTTAGCAACATTAGGATAATGAAAGACTCGAAAAAATATAACTTTCTAACCTGTACCATGTAGTTTGCGTGTGTCTCTTTGAGGACACTTGTTAGCTCACTGTTCTAGAATATGATTGTACCTTCTGAACTGCACAGTAACAATAGGGTCTCTGCGACAAAAGCAATAACCCACTAAGCTATGCACATAAAAGACTGTTCTGTGATCTGCATGGTACATGTCCTTTGCAGCAGGCAAATTAACCCTCTGTGTTTCCTTAGATGAGTCAAAGCTGCCACTAGACAAAACTGCGATCTATCTCCAGCAGGTACATTAATAATAAGAGTTATCTTGACACTTTTATTGTTGCCTGAAAACTACTAGGTATACAAGGAACTCTTCAGCGGGTGCTTTCAAAACTGTTGCACTGCTACAAAATGGCCCCAGTAACAAAACCAGCCTCCCATCGTTCCAGCCTTCCGGGGACATGCCCGATGCCCGATACTGCCAGTCCGGCCTTGGTATTTGACCTTCTCTTACTCACCAAGTGCTACACTCACATTGCCAAATTTCAAGCCCATTTATTATGATTAATAATATCTGAAAGAATAGGATGAAATATTGAGCATTGTGCCAACAGGGACGTGTGACAATAGACACACAGCTATTCTCTCAGTAATAAATAGGTTAGATCTTTAGGCAACAAAGTAGAGATTAAACATATCAGTATGTATCATTAGTCTGCTGTGTGATGCCCGTCCAGGTGTTGTTGCACTGCTAGGAGCAGAGGTTGATGTTCTGGCAGGTGGTGGATGCAACAATAGCATAGGACTTTTATAGCGACAAATAAAAGTAGCAGTATATAATAGAGTATCAGTTTACATGCCAAAGTTAGATATGAGAACAATTGAAAGATATTGCAAAACATATATTGATGTTTAAGCTTGTTTGCATAAGGATATATCTGCCTGTATAGGTGGTTTGCGTTGCAAAAACAGTCCTGTGTGTTGCCCTGCTGCAGTTGCAATGACCTCTGTCACAGCTGAAGCAAGCAATTTACCTGAATGAGTGACTGTATGAAAGAATATTAAAATCAACATGTATGATTTAGGGCTTGAGTTACATAGTGTTTATGATAAGTAAATATGTGATATGTGACTAACAATACAGTGTGAGTCAATGACACATGGATGAGTGCTTGTAGGTTTGGTTTTAGAGTGATAGAGTTGGGGGCATATATGACCTTACCTGACACCACATCATGGGTGGTTTCTGATGATGGACTGAGGGACCACTCCCCTCCAGCTTTACAAGCGGTAAGGATGGTAATTGCAAAAAACAATTACCATCCACATTTCTCTCAATATGCAGTGCCTTTCAGCAGCGGCAGGCACTGATAAACGCAGGTTGGCGGGGTGGGAGCGGCGGGGGGGGGGGGGGGCGGGGGGTAGTCGACAGACGACGGAATAGGTAGAATTAAATAAATATATCAAACCTATTCCGTCATCTGTCGGCTTAACCCAAGCCGCGCCCTGCCCCACCTCACCGCGCTTACCTGGGCCAGCTACCGCTGGTGCCTTCACCTGCTTAGAGTGACACTTGCTGAAGCAGACATCATGCAGTTTTTCTTATGCACATGTGTTAGTGCAAAGGCGCCACTTATATAGGGACAGGTGCAGCAGTGAATGTTAAGCAGCCTACGGGCTGACATGCTGCCATCCCAGGTCTGCAGCACTTGGGGGTCCTCTGGGACCACCCACTAATGACGTGATAAGCGTCACATTCTGAAACAGACCGGGCGTGTACAGTTTCAGCCCTGTCCTCCTGAAGCTGATTGTCAATGACTTACAGCTGCCTCTCAGGCCCCCTTCCTTTGCCAATTCGTCACAGGGTCACGAGTTGGAAAAGGGAGGGGTTGCATCGTTGCTGTCTTCCAGTGGGCCTGACCTGACGTCATAGGGTTATGACCCTTAACTGGCTCTATGAGGCTGGTCACGTGCTGCATGCTTTAAACAGATACACTTTGTGCGCCTCTGCGCCTTGTGTATCTGTTAAGGGCATTTCAGCAGCTTGTGAAAACGACTGCTAGTGTGCAGTACCTTCGTCTGCAACATCAACTTGACGGAGAAGACAAGACGTATAAGTCAGTCTTGTCAGTTCGTGTTTCTATTGCTCCTTTGCTCACTTTTTTTTTTAGGTCTCGCCTTGCTATCGCGTAAGCGATCGCAAAGCGAGACTATTGTAAAAGGGCATTTCAAAGTGCTCCCAAAAAGCGGATTGCATAGCTAGCACGCGCACAATCACGCGCTTGGTGCCGCCATGCACTCCGCTTTTTGGGAGCATTTCAAAGAGTCCGCTCCCCCGCCTGGAATGCGCTCCCCCACCCCCACCAAACGCGCGCGCGAAATTTGCTTTCACTTTCGCGCCGCGAGCAGACACGCCAAATTTGCTGTCACTTTCGCGCCGCAAAACGCAAATCATAACTAAGCAAATCATTTAATATCACTGCGCCTCAAAATGAATGGGTCTGTAATGCAACTAGTGCCCATGTAAAGCGCTGTTATACCTTCGGGTCGCGTTCGCGCTATATGAAACTTCAACAACAAAAAAACTCGGAAAAAATTAAAACCATCGGAAGCAGTACTTCCAGTATTTTAAACGATTCATTTCGAAACCACGAGGGGCTTTTGAGGCTCTTCCTCGGGAGGGGTGTAGACGAGTATGCACATAAGAAACATATTGCCCGTTAACATGTCTAAATAGGGGTGTGGGTGGGTACGAACAGTAAGGGACAGTGCAGATGACCAGCGAGCCAGGCGCGCAACGCACATTGGGATCAAAGGGCTTCAGTCCCACTCCCCTCACGTCGTGTGTGGCAACCCAGGCTGAGACGGCTTCCTGGGCACCCGAGTACTTCACAGGTCTTTAAAAGACCATTTGCTTGTGAATGAGGCGTTGCTGTTTTTCACCCCTTCTCAGAGCCCCTGCATCTCCACTGTTAACTACTGCTGGAAGAGTCAGTCCCCCACCCGAAATTTTTTCTTAGCCCCCTCGAAATTTGGCTCTAGTTGCGCCCCTGCTACGAGTGTATCTAAAGGGTGATGGTGACCAAGCATGCACCACTGAGCGCCGCTCCTCTAGATGTGTGCACGAGGGTGCTGCTGCTCTCATGTCTGTGTAAACAAGTCTGGTGCCCGCCCAGCGCGAGCTCAACAACAGTCCTTTGTGGAGGGTGCTGAAGCCACCCGAGTCTGCGCACATCAGTAGTCCAAGTGTGTGTGTGTGTGTGTGGGGAGGGAGGGGTCTGATGGGCACGATGTGCCCATAATTGTAACAAGCATTGGCATAGCCAATAGGTCTCGCTTTTTTGGACCTTATAAGTATTTAGTTTTGCAGCACAATATCTTTTGCGCACCACCATCAGCTGTTGAATGGCTAAACCTTGTACCTTATAGGTGTTTAGCCATGCAACAGTTGATGTTGTTGCACCAACGATATTGTGCTGCATAACTAAATACTTATAAGGTCCCAAAAGCGAGACCTATTGGCAATGCCAATGCTTGTTTAGCTCGTTTCAAATCCTCGTTTGATTAAATGCGCACACAAAAGAGTGTCTGATGCTCTTCGATCATGCTCCACAGGTGGAATGGAAGTTGGTGTTGATACCACAAAGCCTCACCTTCTGCATATTAGCAACAACATAGAAATCAATTTGGCGATCACACAAGAAAGTGCCTTCACCTGTAGAACTTAGTAAACTCTAGACAAACATATTCATTGCCATGTCCGTTTGCCATCCTGTTATAAAGACACCGTAATTGTGTATTGGAAACATTGCACTCTGCAGCATTTTTTAACTTAATGTGTCTTTTTGTAAAAATGTTACTGTGTTGCTATATGTATATGCAAAAAGAACTGTTGATGGACAGAATGCAGAACAATGTCATACATTCACCCCAGTACAGAGATCTGGGCCTAAATCCATCGTTTTTTTGCTCACCATGCCATTCCAGTTTGGACCCAGCCATATGCAAATCAGTCTTGACCCTGTACTCCATGGGAACAGTCCAGCCCGAACTGCCAGGCCAGGTCCTCCCTGCTTTATTTCTGTATGCAGACCAACACTGTCAGTGAATGAAGGTACTCTCAACCACGTAGCGCAATGAGACCACAGGACAATGTGTTTACAGACGCCGAACCAAATTGTTCATTAGCTTTCCAGCCTAGGGCCATATCACACGGAATGCGCCCGATCTCGGAAGCGAAAATACCAGGTGCTGTATATAACATGGGGACCCTCTCCGACGACGATACTTTTAGGCAGGGAGAAGAGGGGGAAAACCAAAACATATTGTATAATGCTAGGTGCTGTAAGCATGAGTTTTTTGTGTTGAGATTAAATTGAGATAATGGCGTTCATCGCGGATGTATGTATGCAACGAGTTCCTCTGTGTGGAAGTTGTCATGGCTGCCCATGTAAAGGCCTACAGGGCACAGCCTTGGCTGTAAGCAGGGAGCCCCTCCTTCAGCTAATTTGTAGCCTAGCAAACTCTCTTATGTAAAAAAGAAAAAATATATTAATTTTTTTTAAATCTAAAATTACCCTGGTACACAAAACGGCTTAATGGTTAATTGCAATTTGTGCCTAATCCACAAAAAGGGACTCCACTTCTCATGAACTATTTAGAATTGTTTCTAAATTTGGGTCTAGGGACATGCGTTATTGATTGTCCAAGGCAGAGAATATCATGTTTCCTCAAGCCGGGCATTTCTTGGTAGATATCTCGGTGGACTAAGGCACACACTGCAGGAATCTTATTTTTACCTCATGAGCACAGGTTCAGATCATGAGGTGATTTTCATCCTTCTAAGTTTGGGAAAAAGAATCCCCCTCTGCCTAACAAAAAATGTATGTGTCCCCGTGTAATGTAACGGGTGCTCCTGTATGTCCTCGGGAACGTGAGCCGATATTTTCCCTTCTAATAACATGAAGGGGTTAAAACAAAGATAGAGCAGTTAGATCCGCGGCTTAGCCTTAATTAGGTGCGGGCTCCGATCTTGGCAAACACGAACGAAGGCGCGCATGCCGAGCCACGCAGACACACACAGACAGCGCCAGCCACCGTTGGGAGGAAGACAAAAGGCAGGCAAGCTAACATTGAGAGGGATTTAGATAAGTACTCGAGGTAACAAAAAATTCAAATGCAAATCCATATGCACTGTAATGTCAGTGTGAGGGAACCACTGTTCCATCAATCAAACAATTATACTGTTGGTTGTACACCATAGTGTTTTGGTTTCCGTAATGGACGAAGCAAGTCTCCACCAGGGTTGGCACCAATGTCCATTTCAGAATGGCAGCAAATGTTTAATTTGGAGGCAAACTCCCACTCATATCGGTCAGCAGGTGAGCAGGCAAAAAGGGGATTAGTTATCAATCGTGCTGCGAATATATGTGAGGACAATCAATCAATCAATAATTTGTAAAGCGCACTACATACCCGCAAGGGTTTCAAGGCGCTGAGGTTGGGGAGAGGGGGGCGTGCTGTTGCTACTGGTCGAACAGCCAGGTCTTGAATTGTCTCCTGAAGGTTAGAAGGTCTTCGGTTTGTCGTAGGATGAGGGGGAGGGTGTTCCAGGTATTAGCGGCGTTGTGGGAGAAGGATCTGCCTCCGGCTGTGGTTCTACGGATGCGTGGGACGGTAGCCAGTGAGAGGTCTGCGGAGCGGAGTCTCCTGTTGGGTACGTAGAAGGAGAGTTGACTGTTGAGATAGGCTGGGCTGGGCCGGTCGTGTGGAGTGCCCTGTGTGCGTGGATCAGGAGCTTGAAGGAGATTCTTTTGTCGACAGGGAGCCAGTGCAGGTTCCTCAGGTGGGGGGTGATGTGGTCGCGGCGCGGGACGTCGAGGATTAGGTGTGCAGAGGCTTTCTGGATTCTTTGCAGTCTGTTGATGAGCCTGGTCGGGGCTCCGGCGTTGAGGGCGTTTCCGTAGTCGAGTCTGCTGCTGACTAGGGCCTGGGTGACTGTTTTACTTGTGTCTGTCGGGATCCATCTGTAGATCTTGCGGAGCATACGGAGGGTGTTGAAGCAGCTGGAGGAGACAGCGTTGACTTGATTGGTCATGGTGAGTTTTGAGTCGAGGATGACTCCCAGGTTGCGTGCGTGGTTGGTGGGTGCGGGGGGTGTCCCCAGCGACGCGGGCCAACAGGAGTGATCCCATGCTGGAGGGGTTGGGCCCGAGGATGAGGATCTCTGTCTTGTCTGTGTTCAGCTTAAAGTGGCTATCCTCCATCCAGTCGGCGACGGCCTTCATTCCCTGGTGGAGGTTGGATTTGGCGGTGAGGGGGTCCTTGGTGAGGGAGCGGATCAGTTGCGTGTCGTCGGCGTAGGAGATTATGTTGAGGTTGTGATGTCGGGCAATGCATGCGAGAGGCGCCATGTAGACGTTGAACAGCGTCAGGCTGAGGGAGGATCCCTGCGGGATGCCGCAGATTATCTCAGAGGCTTCGGATCGGAACGGGGGGAGGCGGACGCTCTGGGTTCTGCCGGAGAGGAAGGAGGAGGTCCAGTCTAGGCCCTGCGTCATGGAGTCATGTGCGTAGTGTGTGGTGGCAGATGGTGTCGAAGGCGGCGGAGAGGTCCAGAAGGATGAGGGCCGCCGTCTCGCCGTTGTCCAGTAGGATCCTGATGTCGTCTGTGGCAGCGATGAGGGCGGTCTCAGTGCTGTGGTTGCTGCGGAATCCTGACTGGGAGGGGTCCAGGATGCAGTTGTCTTCGAGGTAGCGGGTGAGCTTGATGTTGACTATCTTCTCGATGACCTTAGCTGGGAACGGAAGCAGGGAGATGGGCCGGAAGTTTTTGAGTTCGCTCGGGTCCACCTTGGGTTTCTTCAGTAGGGAGTTGATCTCGGCGTGTTTCCAGCTCTCAGGGAAGGTCGCGGTTTCGAATGAGAGGTTGATGATGCTGCGCAGGTGGGGTGCGATGGAGCTGCCGGCTTTGTTGAAGATGTGGTGTGGAAAAGGGTCAGACGGTGAGCCGGAGTGGATTGTGCCCATTGTCTTGATTGTGTCTTCGATGCTCACGTTGGCCCAGGTTGTCAGGGGGCCATGGTCGGTGGAGTGTGGTGGGTCTGGCGTGTTGGGGCCTGTTAGGGTCGTCCGGGAGTTGAAGCTGTCGTGGATGTCGGCGATCTTGCGGTGGAAGAAGGTGGCAAGGGAGCCGCACAGGGCTTGTGACGGCGGGATGTCGTTGGCGTTGGAGCTGGGGTTGGAGAGTTCCTTCACGACGTTAAAGAGCTCTTTGCTGTTGCGTGCGTTGTTGTCGAGGCGGTCTTTGAAGGAGGTCCTCTTGGCGGTCCTGATGAGGTGGTGGTGGTTGCGGATGGCGTCTTTGTGGGTTGCGCAGCTGCCCGGCGACTTCTCGCTGTGCCATATGTTCTCCAACTTCCGGCAGGAGCGCTTTGACGCTAGGAGTTCCGGGGTGAACCAGTTGGCTCTCAAACAAGGGCACACAAGAGGACGGGGAACAAAAGGCAAAATGGGCAGCGGGGCACAGAGGGAACAAGCGCACACAAGAGAACGGGGAACAAAAGGCAAAATGGGTAGCGGGGCACAGAGGGAACAAGGGCACACAAGAGAACGGGGAACAAAAGGCAAAATGGGCAGCGGGGCACAGAGGGATCAAGGGCACACAAGAGAACGGGGAACAAAAGGCAAAATGGACAGCGGGGCACAGAAGGAACAAGGGCACACAAGAGAACGGGGAACAAAAGGCAAAATGGGCAGTGGGGCACAGAGGGAACAAGGGCACACAAGAGAACGGGGAACAAAAGGCAAAATGGGCAGCGGGGCACAGAAGGAGCAAAAGGAGCAAGGGCACACAAGGGCACTCAGAGAGTGCAGGTGGAGCTGCAGCGGGGGGGAGCGACCTACCTGGCGAGGTCAAGGGCCGCTCTCCTCACCGCGCAGCGGCCACCATTTTAAGGGGGGGTGGGAGGGAGGAGATGCTGGGAGGTGGGAGGCGGGTGGCCGGGGTCAGCGAATGGGCACGGAGGGGGGCGGGGCTGCAGATGATGCAGCAGCAAGAACGGGAGCAGCGAGGGGGGCGAGCAGGCACAACAGGAGGCACAGAAGGCACAGAAGGCAGAAATGGGCAGCGGGGCACAGAAGGAACAAGGGCACACAAGAGAATGGGCAACAAAAGGCAAAAATGGGCAGCGGGGCACAGAAGGAACAAGGGCACACAAGAGAACGGGGAACAAAAGGCAAAATGGGCAGCGGGGCACAGAAGGAACAAGGGCACACAAGAAAACGGGGAACAAAAGGCAAAATGGGCAGCTGGGCACAGAAGGTACAAGGGCACACAAGAGAACGGGGAACAAAAGGCAAAATGGGCAGCAGGGCACAGAGGGAACAAGGGCACACAAGAGAACGGGGAACAAAAGGCAAAATGGGCAGCGGGGCACAGAAGGAACAAGGGCACACAAGAGAACGGGGAAAAAAAGGCAAAATGGGCAGCGGGGCACAGAGGAAACAAGGGCACACGAGAACGGGGAACAAAAGGCAAAATGGGCAGCGGGGCACAGAAGGAACAAGGGCACACAAGAGAATGGGGAACAAAAGGCAAAATGGGCAGCGGGGCACAGAGGGAACAAGGGCACACAAGAGAACGGGGAACAAAAGGCAAAATGGGCAGCGGGGCACAGAAGGAACAAGGGCACACAAGAGAACGGGGAACAAAAGGCAAAATGGGCAGCGGGGCACAGAGGGAACAAGGGCACACAAGAGAACGGGGAACAAAAGGCAAAATGGGCAGCGGGGCACAGAAGGAGCAAAAGGAGCAAGGACACACAGGGGCACTCAGAGAGCGCAGGTGGAGCTGCACACTTGGGCACAAGCGACCCTCAAACAGCAGACAAGTCTGAAACAGGGTTCTAGTCTCGGCAGGGTCGCTCAAACTTCCTGTAATTCTGGGCAAATCATTTAATCTCCCTGGTCTAGGGGTATGATTCTCCCGCGGTGCGAGAGGTCCCGGATTCAGATCCCAGATGAGCCCAGGTTAAGGAAGTTTTCAGGCTGCGGATTAAATAGGAGCATTTCTTTGTCTATACATAGGCACGGTGGGAAGTTACTTCAATCTAATAGAAGAAAGATTATGCCAGGGGACTTATCGTGGGATATACGGTGTAGCCGGTCCATTACCCCCATGGGCCTCTCATTGGTGTTAAGGATACATATATAAAGTCCCATTCCCCAGTAAGAGGGTCCTAGTGCCCGCTGTACTCGGCTCAGTTCTCCTGGGGCTAGACGAAGTCAAAAGGGGGTGCATGAGGCCGGAAGCGGAGGTCGACCTCCTCAAGCCTAACAAAAATAAGCGAGGGTCCCTGGGTGGCATGACCTTGATGGCAGAGAAACAACAGCATTGCACATGGGTCTTGGAGCTTTCGAACACCAGTGCTAGTAGTGATTGAGGGCCTGGGCACCAGGCTACTCCCCAGTAAGAGTATGTGGGGCACTGGGGTGGCAGGCAGGTGAAAGATGAATACATATACGTAGGCAGGCGTCCGCACCCCTGGCAGGGCACACTCTGGTTCCCATCCTCCCAGAGTAAGAAAGATGTACAGTCGAGTGATTAGTACAGCCTGGCAGATACTAAGCAAGGTTACTGGTTTCGCAGGGGTGCATACTTGGGGGAGCCCGACAGGAGCATGGGTGGAGTAGAGGACGTTATTTAAATAAGGTATGTTGTATCATGCCTCCACATGCAGGTGTTTGACTGTCTCCCAATTTCTGATTTCATGTATGACCCATGGCAAGAGGAGACAGTGCTGTAAGACTCCGAACAGGACACAAGCGTGCCACTACATAATGGCAAGGACGGAGCAGAGCACACCATGGCATTTGTGGGAAGATTGCCGTCAGAGCTTACCAGATGTCAGCCTCCTGGGGGCACAGCTAGAGGTTGCTATCCTAGCGCTCGAGTGGAGGAACTGCATGGGCAGGCTCCACAGAAGAGGCGCAAAGGGACGACATGGGTTTGGGGGAGCTGCAGGAAGACGGAAGCCTTCCTGGCGGCATGGCGGAACCAAAAGGTGTAGTGGTTTGGTTATGGAAACACACCTTCAGGGCGGTGTGTAGGAGGGCTGCTCACTCTGGGATGCCTCACGGCTGGGTGAGTATGCCTGACAAAAATCAGGGTAGCAAACGGAGAGGGCACTCGCGGCCCAGCCCCTGTCAGACGGCAGGGCACAAACGAGACTAGCAAGGTAGTGAGTTGGGGCCTAACTCTGGGGAAAGGCTACCCTCCACACGCAAGGGGCATGGAAAACAACAAAGAACAATCTACGAGCTGTCAGGGTGATTTACGACCATAGGAGATGCAAATGAGCAAAAGACAAACCAGTGATTTATGGCCAGCCGATGATTTATGGCTGATGATTTATGATGCCCATGTAGAATGATTTATGACAACAAAATGATGACAGATTTGTGACAGAATGATTTATGATATCCCTATGATTTATGACAATGATTCATGACCACTGATTTATGATGCTCAGGCAAAGTGATTTATGACGACAGGAAAATGGCCGATTGCGGCAGAATGATTTATGATACCCGATGATTTAGGACCCATGATTTATGATGTCCAAGTGATAACCAATTTTGTGATCATGTATGATGATGATTTAGGACCCCGGCCCCAAGAAGGCATCCAGGGGAGTTGTACAAATATGATGTATGTAATGAATAATAAAACTGCGGCCAACAACCACCACAAAATACAATGACTGTTGGCTGTGTGTAGTAATGCAAGTACACAAGTATGGTACAGTTCCTGGAATGGGCGCAATGCGGGCATTATACGGCCTTGGCCTGGTTTCTGCAGGGGGCGGGGCCTGCGCGGTATTTTCTTTGCCTCTGTACTGTCTCTCTTCTCTCATTGGGCAGGGCAGGGGTGGCTGGAGGACTGGTGAAGCCTCGGACAGTTTGCCTCAGGAAGGTTGGGGGCTACCAGCCTCGTATGTCCCTTGGTGCCCATTACTAATTATTGATGAATGCCCTAGTGGCAGACTGAAGAATGCCTAGGGACTTAAAAAGCAATCAATATCAGCAGAAAATGAAAAAATGCACAGTATTGGGGTGGTTCAGAAATATCAAGAAGGGAAACAAACTGCTAGTTTTAGGCGAGGTTGGAAGGATGGGCTTAAACAAGGGCAGACAATGCGGGACCTCTTGAGGTTGGTTTCAGTAGAAGAGTGATTGGTGCACATGTCATAGAGGGTAAGGTCCCAGCTCACATTGTAGTGTGTCCTGTGGCACAAGGTGGAAAGGATGCTGAAGAGAAGACGTTAGGCACATCATCACATGCACAGCTTTGCCATCATCACCACAGATGCCCTTCCTCAGTTGGGGAGTGATATTTAAATTATTTAATGGTAATGATCCAGTTTAACATTGCCGTGCTTATTCTTACAGCTTTAGGTCATGAGCTCCAGTTACTTAAAGAATCTTTTCAGCTGGTACATTATCGAGAGGCCTTATAAATGTTAGGGGAGTGTACTTTACTGCAGCACGTCGGCCTCATAAGTTGTGAGTGTCTGTATATCCATGGCTGCATGTCGCTCTCCATAGTGACTTCACTTTAGGGGCTGTCAGTCTGATCTGGACGGACCCTTCTGTTCTCCATCTCAAACATCACTGTTTAAAGATTGGACGTTCTGTGCCTTCTTAGGTCTCGCCTGCGTGGGCTGCGCACATGCGCAGTCTCGCTGGCGAGCTTTAATGTTTTTAAGTATTTTCTGTAAAGGGCTTTAAGCCCCGCCCCTCTTTTCCATTGGCTGGCGTCACCTTTTATGCTAAACGGTAGCCAGCCATTGGAAAAGAGCTGGTAGTGACGTTTTCGTTTGGCTTTTTGAGCCGTCCCATTTGGACAGGCTCGTCTGACTTCCATGCGTCGTGAAAGCTTTCTTGTCTTTATGGGGCCATGTGTTTTAAACACATGGCCCCATAAAGACAAGAAAGCTTTCACAACAGCCGAAAGTGAAAGCGGACCGTGCTTGTTTTAGAAACCCGTGTGGTGCACTAAGGGCCGGCTTTTGGAACGGCGAGCTGGGCCCAGGCCGCAAAACAACTGTCTTCATAAAGGCCGTGCACCCGTGAGTCTGTTTAAAGTGCATCTAATTGTTTTAAACGTGCTGCTGTTGCAGCATCCTATCAGCCCCCCATACCTTGGCCTCCCATCTATCCCTCACCCCCTGCTGCCACACATCAGCACCCCATCCCCAGCAATCAACTTGAAACCAGTCAGAGGAAGCCAAGTTGTTGGGGATTCTGATGGGTGGGGTGGTGCGGAGATGTGTTCAGAGGCAAGTCGCTGCCATGGTGTAGTATTGAGCCACGGAACTACCTTCGAAAAGCGTCCGCTGCTTCATTTTATTCACCGGCACTAGCTAGGGCGCCGGGGCGCTATTGGAGCAAAGGCCGGCTCAGGGCACCCTCACAACAGGATCTGCACGTTATACAGTGTATTGCCATAGGAGGAGTCTTGCTTCGGGATCGAAGCAGTGTCAAGATGCTTTCTTAATACCTTACTGTTTGCATGAAGTTTAAAGAATTATAGTCTGTGGTTATGTTGCATAGATTGAATTTTTCATGCATTGTTAATCTCAGAGTAATGTATCTTATCAGGAAACTTGTTTAAAATATTCCCAGTTCCTCTGAGCTGTAGAAAGCACTTTGAGTGCTTCTGTTCAGGAAGGCGCACCTCCCTGTGTTGCTGTGTTCCGTTATCTTTATCCTGGTGTGTGTTGCGCGCCTCGAAGTCACGCCAGATTTTGCCCTACGCTGCATAGCACTTACCTGTGCTCCGTTTGACTGTTTTTAAAGCCTCGTCCAAAGCACGCTGGCTTCAGATAATAAAGCCTAAAGGAAGGCACTGTTTGCATAGTTAATGAGGTATGTGAACAGCTCTGTGGTTTGGACATGCTCACTACCCATGGGATTTAATCAGCCATGTGTACAGTACAGCCTCTTCTGCGCTTTGAGTTCTAATGCACTCACCTACAAGTCCTTTAACAGCTACTTTGTTTTTGCTCCATGTTTAAGAGATGGGAACAAATGGTGGTGTTTGTTTGTTTACCCAGCTACACACCCTCCTCCGTCCCAAAAATATATATATATATATTTTTTTTATGTAGTTGCCCAAATCTCTGCATACGTCGTTTTGACAGATAAGGAGATTTCTGAGACTCCTTCCAATCATGCTCAGTCACTAACAACATGTAGAAAGAACGCTGGAATGTTGAGGCTGAAAAAGTGTTTTGGTGTGTGAGTTAATTATGAGGTCAGCCTGTCTATTATTGGTTGATGTCATATTTTTCACCTCGATCGGAGTGGTAGAGCCAGAGCAATCAGCCTTTTTTAAATAGCTTTATTTATATTTACATTCCTGAATATTCAACAAACATGTACAACTGTTGGAAATACCATGGCATGCTGCATAGTATTTAAGAGGAGATATTAAACATAATAAGGAAGGAATGTCAGACAGCAGAACTCTATAACCTTGTAACAGCATATCATCATAAGAACGATGCATAAATGATGTAAAAAAGGGTGAGGGGGCCGAAGGAGCAGAGCGGGAGGAGGGAGAAGGAGGAAATGAAACATCAACTTGTGAGCTCCTCCCTTCCCGAGCCTGATGACAGAGATCAGTTCATTGTGAAAGTGTGATTGGTCGCTGCTGGATGCTTCAGTCTGCGCTGTCCACTTAATGTAGATTCACCTAGGACATTTCAAAGCTTTTTGAGTCAGTTCAATTCGGTTGAATGCGTTACGGTCTTCCGGTGTTTGAGGAAGGGTAAGAGGTTCCAGGGGGATTGCCCAGCAGTAAGTAAGAAGGCTAGAGCTCATCAGGCCGCACCATGTCCCCGACAGCCAATGAGGTTTAGATGGATCCTGTGTGAAAGGTTGGTGATAACCACCTGGCAGAGTGACCCATGGATGTACGGGGGCCGATGGACACTATATCAGAACAAGCATTTGCAATGCAATAGGTTGCGCATTTACGCGAGTTTGAGCTATTGGCATTGCAATTAAGAATGCCTTTTATTTTTGTTTTTGTTTTAAAAACATAAATAAAAGGCATTGTCATTTACAATGCCAATAGCTTAAACTCGCGTAAGTGCGAGACCTATTGCATTGCAAATGCTTGTTCATAACGTGCAATGCTGGGCCTTTGAGTGCCTAAACATTAAAAGTCTGTCCTCATGTTTGTTGTCAAAAGTGGCATTTTTCAGTTTATTTATTGTTGGCACTATGGAAAAAATTCAAATAAAATATTTCTTTCATCCTCTGTCACTTAAGTCCTTTGCCATGCAAGTTAAAAAGAGCGCACCATCTTGAAAGGTCGTAAAAGAATATGCTGTTCGATCTGCCTCATTCAGCTCAGAGGATGTGTTAAAGCACTGGAATTGCATTAGGTGGGAAGGAAGGACCAGGTGATGGAGAAGAAATATACAGGTGAAATGGAATGATAAAGGACTCTTGCGATAGAAATTGTCTTGCCTAAAACAGTCAGAAGATGCTTCAGCACTAGTACATTGTGGATTGGAAAGGAACTTAGAAGAAAGAGCTGTATAGAATAAAAAGGTTTAGTAGCTCCAAGGTTTTTTAATGCGGACTGTGATTGCATACAATATGTGGCACGCATGCACTAAATCCCTGACCATCACACAGAAAAGCAAGGTGATAGATCTTGCCCTGGCAAGTAGCCCATGCAGTTTGAAGAAGAAATTGCTGCAACTAGCAATCTGGTTGTTGCACTGTGCCACGACGGAAGTACCACTTTGCTTTTACTCTTTATATTAAAGATATCTGAAGTTTAAAGCTGTAGCAGAAGAATCAAGTCTCGTTGCAGTGCAGGACAGTGTGTATGAAGGGTTGTCAGAGGTTTTGCCATGGTGACAGCCCTGTGCTTTGACACTGAATGTAGTGTATTTTTCTGCAAATCACTAAGCCAGGCAGAAGGGTGGTGGGCAAGGGTCTTGCTGTGATGTGGCAGTTAACCCACAGCAACTGGGCGATGGATTTTTGCGATACGTTATTGCTCCACTTGTGATACTGTAAGGCCTCTTGATGTGTGCATGAACATTCAGTATCCACATACATGTTTGAATTAATTCATGCAATAAAGTGTCCTGGAAAACAGACCCTATTTTTGTGAAGAACCCCTTCGAATCTCCCTTGGAACAGATGTGCACTTACCGGAATATTCAGGATTTATGCCCGACCACTTTCAAAGTTCACCAGCTGCCACTGCACCACATTAGTGTTGTCATGAAAAGGCAGCTCATATAGCAGGTGAGGGTGCATCGTCAAGAGGACGTCTTTCTTGAGGGAATAAGATGAGTCGGGCTCCAGTTGGCCTTTGAGGAAGAAACTAAGCCAGCTAAATCCTGGAGAACTACTCCTTCACCCGCCTCCGATCAACTTATTTTTTTCAATGTCCGCCATGGTGTGGACCTTCTCTTCCAATACATTCCCGAGTCTCTCACCTGCTGCCTTAAGGCTGCCTTCTGGGTTCCAAGAGGGAGAATGGAGGCAGCCCATTCAGTCGCTTGTAGTACTTTGACTCCCCTCCCCAAAGCATTCACAGAGTCTGTGATTTCCTACCATAAAGCTTCATTCTGGGTTCCACTGAGGGAGAATGGAGCCTACACAGGCCGTCTCATCCTCAGTGAAGTTTCTCTTCCTCTTCTTAACAGGCAGCATTCTTCGGGCAGAAAGACAGAGCGGTGACTGCAGGACCCAAAAGCTAAAGAGGGAGCAACCCCTTGTGTGAAGATCATGTGAAGGCTCTGTCCTGAGAGCGGAGACCCCACCCCGAGTGAGGAGGTTCTGCCAGACATGAAATACAGACAGAAGTTACATGCAACTATACAGTCGTAAATTACGATTATCGTGACTCAGCTCTCTAAACTGAGGGGGTAGAGACATGCAAGTCTACGCTTTTGAGGAACTTTACACTCTGATCTTGTGAATAGCCGAAAGTGGTAAAGTTACTCAGAATTGTAAGAGTAAATTACACATGTAAATTACTCACAAGTGTAAGTTACCTTGGTGAATACCCCCCTATATATTTTTATTATCTTTATATTTAATACCCTAATCTAGAACAGATTTTATGAATAGATGTTTCTACAAAATATATCTAAAGTGTGTAATTAAAAAGGTGATTAGACAATATTGTAAAAGAATTGTAACATATCAAATGGTGTTTAGATACATCAAAGCAGAGTAATGGAATATTCCTGTAGCAAAATAATCCTCTCTTCCTAGCTTGCTAATAAATGTTTGTTAGCTTCACAGCACTTATAGAAGTTTTCCAGATGAACTCTGACACTATGGATACCTTTGGTAAATGATAACTTGTTTTCAATCAGCTACTGTGCTTTGAGAAGCTTGTGGCTCAGTTATGACGTTCTAAGCTGTGAAAGGTATAGAAAAGGCTGGCCGCACCTGGCTTTCATCTAAAATGTCTGGAGCATGCAGCTTGCTCAAAGCTCCCAGTAAGATCTGAAGGTTTCTCTCCCCGCTCACAGAAGATGCCTTTGCATCAGACTTAAATATAATTTTCTTGTTATGATGAAAGGGTTAGACCTTATGATTAGTGATGGAAAATGCAAGAATTAGAATACGAATTATATTGCACATTTACTAGAATCTGCTACACATAATTCACACTAATATATAATATATGAGCAAAACCTGCACAATCAACCAATAAGACATCAAAATATTATATGATGAACATGTGAAATTAATACTAAATGTAATACATATTTATAAATTAAGCATCTGCATACAAATATGAATACACAAAACCTTATTCAGTGATGGGCACATAAGCTGGAAAACACAACGAATGCAAAAGGAGGTACTTTCTCAAGGAGACCCTATCCTTGCATAATTCTAGAAATGTTTCTGTCATGGTGAAAGCTTAGCTTTCATAGACCATCCTAATTGATGTTATCTCCAGCAGAAGTGCGACCATCCAGGAAATATATTTTATTTCTGCTTATTGAAATGGCTTGAAAGGACTTATCAATTGTGTTCAGTTCAACTCAATGTTCAGTTGCTGTGACATCGGTGGGCATGTCACTGAGAAAAAAATCCCTGAAAAGGCACTTGATAAACGACTTGATCATTCTGTTCATCCATAGCGATGGTGTCAGTGGCAGGCCTGACGTAATATTTGCTTTTTTCTGCTTTTGTACTCCCATTGCATTGCATATTTTTTGATATTCACATTTATAAATGGAAAAACTAGACAATAATGTAAGCAGTTGAGGCTGGTGACCTTTAAAAGTGGTGAGGCATAATCCTTGGTTTGAATTCCAATGAGTTTCTTCTTGAAGGGTTCTCCCACTTTCTTGCATTAGGGGCCTCATTTACAAAAAGTTGGAGTAGGGCAGCACCACAAGTCTCTTTGCTGCGCTGCCCTACTCCAGATCAAAAGGACAGGAATGCACCGTATCTATGAGGTACGGTGCATTCCTGTCCTTTCTGCCAGTGGCGTCGCACAATTTAGGGCCTAGCACCAACACAGGCACCCTTGTTCTGCTTTGTTGCCAAGATTGTTTTTGTGCAGGAAGAGACACCTTCCTGCACAAAAACAATCCATGTAGGCGTTGTCCTCATTCAAGCACACGTGGAAAGAGGAAAAAACTAGGAGAAATGAAAACATTTAGCCTCATTACTCCTGCTCTGAGGAATTTTGGCTCTGCCCCAGGTTTACATGACTTTGTAAATCTGGGGCAGTGTCAAAATCCATGGGTGTTGTGTGGGAACACCCAGCGCAACACCCATGGAACGCCTCCTTGACACAGAGTAAAGCAAGCAGCGCTTTGTGCTGCCTTGTCTTACTCCATATCTATGAGGCCATGAAAAGCCACACAGGGTGGCTTTGTGTCACCTTATAGATATGATTGAGAGGCCTGCGCTACCGGACGTCTAAAAATGTGATGCTGCGGTGGTGCAGGCCTCTTGTAAATAACCTCCTTACTGTCTCACTTTGACTCACTCAATCTCACTAATTCACGCAGTCTCACTCATTCGACTCTGACCCACTCTGTCTCATTTGGTCCCACTCATTCTCACTCATTCTGAATTACTCAGTCTTACTGTGCCACACACATAGTAACACTCACGGTCATTCTCCCTCCCTCACTCCCTCAATTCTATTCTCACACATACTTGTCCTTACTGTCACTCATTCTAACTCACTGTGACTTAATCCACTGATTCTCTCTCACTTTAACTCACACACATAGTTACACAGACATGCTCACAGTGCTGGAATGTCACAGTCACCATCATGCACTAGTCAGTACTCAAAGAATGTCACTAGCTGCCTCAGTTTGTTGCTGGGCCTGAAGTGGGTCTGCATTTTATTTTTATTTTACCAAGAATGAATGATTATTTGCTTGATAGATGGAACGAAAGGTGGATCATACCATTCCGATATTCTGCACTACACATGGTAAATGTCCACCAAACCAAGTTTGGTATTACAGATATTCTATGGAGATTACTAGGTTTTGATAAGGTTTATATTCAGCAGCTATAAGATCAGCTTTAAAGGTTTGAAAATGCTCAGTGGTTGGGTCTATTGGAACAAACTCCACCCAAAAGTTACATATTTCAAAGAGGTATGCAGCATGTGCATTTACAGCAATCATTACTTCACCCCCGACTCAGGAAATCCCATTCCTATAAGGTAGTGTGTATGAAATTGAATGGGGTATTCCTTTTGTTAGTCAAGCACCTGACAACCCCATAGCAGAGACAGAGGGCCTGTCTGAACTGAATTATAAAACCAATATTACAACATGCGTCTCTGCTATTAGTAATATTGGTAAAGTCTGTGTGTTTCAGCAAAGATTTACTCAAAGATTGAAGCCGCAGCAGGCTACAATTGTATGTTTCTTGCAATCTTCTGCACATTACTGCCTGGTTTTAGATTCCCTAGACATTCTGGCCAAGAACAGGGTCAACTTACCAATTTGAAACAGGGAACCTACTGGCCTGTAGCCCACGGACCATCTGCACATTACACAAGTACAGTGCCTTTTGGGCTATGACCAGTCCTGTGAGACTTACATATCAAATTGAGAGCCCGGTTGTGTGTGTGAAACTCTGTTCCTTGCTTTTTAAAAAACTAAATTTTTACTTGCTGGCTGTGTGTGTGAGACTCTGTTCATTGCCTTTTAAAAAAACAAAATTTTTACTTACTGATCTTATTTTTGCTATTTGCACTACTTTGGGGGGACTGCTGCTGGGAATAGTTTTTTATGCTGCTTTTAAAATGTACCAGCCATTGTCTTGAGTGTGCTTGATCCCTGTAGATGCTCTAGCCGGTGTGTCTTCTTTCCCTCACTTCCTGTAAACGGTCAAGCCGGTGTGTCTTCTTTCCCTCACTTCCTGTTGAGACACCGGGTGAGCACCATTTTGGTTGGCGCTCTAGCATTCTAGCGCAATAACGATCCTTCCCTCTTTAAAAGGGAGACCCATGCAAGCGCGCAGCGGGCGCGCCAGAGGCAAGCCCGTATGCGCCCGTCCGCGCACTGACAGTGCACAGTGCCAGTCATGCTGCCAGATCGCTCTCCCAGCCCCCACGCCCTGCTAGTGTTTTCTATTCCAAGGACCAACTTATGAGGCTTGGTGGGCAGAAATCTGAGGTAGGGGTTAAGGCTGGGAGGGAGGGGGACCAGGCCTTGCGTACTGATGGCTCGCTGATTGAGGTAATGTGCGGTCTTGTGAATGCCAGGTCTCTAGTTAAACACTTTCAGGAAATACACATCCTGCTGGAATGTCACGCCCTTGACATACTTTTTATCTCAGAAACCTGGACCCGCACTGATTCTTTAGTTGAACTAGGACTTGCTTGCCCCCCTGGGTATAATGTTTTTCACAAACCCCGTATATCAGGGAGAGGAGGAGGGTTGGGAGTAATCTTCAAAGATAAATGGAACTTCACCCCTCTTGAATTAGATGAGGCCGAAGGGTTTGAACTCCTGGGGCTTTCCTTAAGGGAAGCTCACGGTCATCTATTAACCGGTAAGCTTTGCTACAGACCCCCAGGAGAACCTAACTCTAAGTGCTCTGCCCTGATTGATGTGGTGTGTAACCTGGCCTTGACACACTCTAAACTGATCATCCTGGGTGATTTCAACTTGTGGGCTGATGGCCCATGGACACGACGTTTAAGGAATTGTCGGAAGCTTGCGCAAGCTTTGATATGCTCCAGCTGGTGTTGCAACCTACGCACCAGGGTGGATATATATTAGATCTACTGTTTGCTAATTCCAACATGGCTACAATTACAGATGTTCTACCACTGTGCTGGACTGATCATAGTCTGGTAAATTTTAGACTTACTCTGCCTAATGTGTGTTGTAAAATCTATCATCAGAGACAATATCGGCTGGGCAGAGAATGGGCCACATTGAGTAAGCTTAAAATTCCTTGCATTGGAATGACTTAGACAGCCTGGACCTCAGTAGGTCAGTGGACTGGAATTACCAATTCCACTGTGTGCAGATCCGAGACAGGCTTGATAAGCATATTCCTGCAAAGAAGCTAAAAAAGAGAGAGAAACCCTCAGCCCCCTGGTCGAATGAGGAATTGCGAGCACTCAGGATGGGTTGTAAAGTGGCCGAAAAAGCCTGGAGAAAAGGATATAGTGATTCAGATAAAAATGCTTTTAAGAATCAACTTAATCTGTACAAAAAACACTATAGCGAAAACTAAAGCTGAGTATTTTGCTAATACCATTCTTCTAGCAGCTAATAGCACCAAAGCGATATTCAGCTTAGTAAAGAGTCTGTCTAAACCGGACTGTGCTAATAACAAAATTCCTGTAACTCAAGCTTTATGCGATGAGTTAGCTTCCTATCTGGAGGATGAAATCGACAAGATAGTTGGGGATTTTGATGCAGCAATGCTGAGCAGTGTTCTCTGCCACCACCAGACTCTAAGCCCAGCAACCCTACCATTTTAAAACACTGCCAGCATACTCTGGATTGCTTTTGCATTCCAGACGAGGAAACATTTGATACCTTAGCCAGGGGTGTCTCCTCTGGGTCCCCCCTGGAGCCCCTTCCCCACAGAATCTGGAAGGAATACGGGGCCGAGCTCTTTCCCTATTTACGACAGATCTGTGGTCTATCCCTGAGTACGGGGGAGGTCCCTAAAAACTGGAAGGAAGCAGTTGTGACACCTCTTCAAAAAAAAAAAACACACTTTTGACGAGATGCAATTTGGCTTTCGGCCCAAGCACGGTACTGAAACAGCACTTGTTACCGTGCTTGATGATATGAGGATGCGGGCGGGCAGTGGCCAGTCAGTCATCTTGGTGCTGTTGGACATGTCCGCTGCTTTTGACACTGTAAACCACGGTATACTGTTGGAGAGACTTAAAGACCAAGGTGTGACCGGTCGCGCCCTTGACTGGCTTTGTTCTTATCTAACAGACAGGACACAGACACAGCCTTCAGCCGTTCTCCGCTAACAAGTCCTCCTTACGACAGGGGGGCTCAGGGATTAGTCCTGTGCTCTTTAACATCTATTTGCAGCCTCTCATTCCACTTATTAGATCTTTTGGACTGGAGGTGGTGAATTACGCGGATGTTACCCAGCTCGTGTTTTCCTTGGTAGGGAATGATTCAATTTCCTTGGAAAGATTTCACGAGTGTATGACTAGCACCACGAAGTGGCTTAAGAAGAACTGGTTACAATTTAACAGCTCTAAAACGGAAGTGGTCCTGTGTTCTTCCAGAAGATCTGAGCAGCCTGTTTTACCCATCTTTCAGCTGTCCCCTACTGGCGCACCTATTACCCCTTCTAGCACAGTACGCAATCTGGGGGTGATGGTGGATCAGGATCTCCAACTGAATTCTCAGGTTAACAAAATGGTTGGCACTTGCTTCTCGCTAATCCGAGTGCTGAGAAAGATCTTCCCTTTTTTGCCTAACTCTGCTAGAAAGCAGGTTGTGAGATGTGTAATTCTCAGCAGACTTGATTACTACAACTCTCTATATCTGGGTGCGCCTAACACCCTTATCGGGAAGCTGTACATAATACAGGCCATTGCAGCGAAACTCGCTTCAAATAGGCAGCGAGGGACCTCAACCACATTAGCCTTGCGAGATTTGCATTGGCTGCCGATCCACCAGGGAATTCAATTCAAAGCTTTATGCATTGTCTTTAGGACAGCTCATGGAATGGGCCTCAAGAACCTGCAAAGAAAATTCAGCTGGTATTCTCCAACTAGAAACCTTCGTTCTGCTTCTTCATTTCTGATGAATGTAGTCAGGTTCAGGCGGTCCAGAACAGGTGGCAGATCCTTCTCTGCTGCTACTTCTCGGCTATGGAACACTCTCCCTTTGGATCTACGTCAGGTCCAAAGTCTTATGGATTTCAGGAAAAAGTTGAAAACATTTTTATTCCATAGGCTGGAGTAATTTTTCCTTCTGATATTATCTCTCTTTTCCTCCCTTCCTGTGTCACACCTCGGCTGCCCCTATTAACTTCTGGTGGGGACTCTCCTTTTAAGCGCCAGGATACCCGTCGGGTGATAGAGCGCTATATAAGCACCTCATTACATTACATTATTTGTTTTAGTAAAACTCCTTTCACCATGGATGGACACACAAGAATCCACAGTACAGTTGTGAAACTTTAATAAAAAACACAACACCCTAATCCAGTGCAGATAATATGTATTGATATAACTATGAGAAAAATATATAGTGGCAATGAAAGCGATTAATAAGCAAACTATCAAAAAGAATGACAACATTGTAATATTTCTTCAGAAGTTCATTGTATTGAATTGTGGAACCAGTCTTTGTTATCCAACTCCTCCCTTTCTAGCTCCTAGCTAAGCGGTCTTAGTACCAAAACTGCGGTCTACGTTTCTTGAATTGGCCTCTAGCCTGCATACCTTAGCCGAAAAACAATTCAGTTCTGTTCTCTGAGAAGGTCAATCTTTGTCTCTCTGTCTAAGTTGCAGAGTTCCCAAGCAAGCTGATAAGACCAAGCTGGCTACAGTGTTTATAAACATCTGGAGGATGTTTTCTGCTATGTCCATGCTAACCAAATCTCCCAGGAAGTGGGACATTTTTCTTGGCCTAATACTGGTCTTTACCAGTCTTAAATACACTTTTTTTTACTATATTGAAAATAGAAGGCCTAATGATGAATGATGTAAAGCCCAAGATTGAACATAATGTTCTTGCACCTTCGCTAAAATCCATCGCATATTATAAATCATATCAATATATCAATCATATTAATAATTTATTCGCTATAAAACTATAGTAAAACAAGTGTCATACAAATGCAGCACATATTTATAAATCAAAAATGTGCCTTTAAATTCAGGGGCGACTGGTGTTCATGGGCAAAAGGGGCATTGGCCTGCCACCCCTGGGGAAGAGGCAAGAACAGGGAAAATAAACACACACCAGTTTAAAGGAAATTACAGCTCTGAGGCGGTGTGCTGAATCACCTGGGTGAACTCCAGTGAACTTTGCAGATGTCCTACTGCACAAGCACCAGCCGGGCAAGGTTTTCTACGACCTGCGAGCACAAACTACAGCAGTAACATCACATGAGAGGGAGTACTGAATTAGAAAGCCATGGATCCAGTTGCTTTTCGGGCACATGCACAGTAGCCCTGGGAGGAGCTACTAAGCTCCATGCACCGCAATGGCTGGGGGTAGGTCAGGCCAAGGAGGGAGTGGGTGGCAATATTTGTTGATGATCACAGAGGGGCAGGCTGTAGGTGGTGTGCAGGGGGCTGCTCTTCTGGCAGTAACCATGTTTAGTACTGCATTTAATAAAAATAAAAAAACATTATGGAGCGGCGCACACAGAGTGCTTCTGATCTTGACTGTAGAAGCCCAAGAGAATGAAGGAAGCAGCTGTAGACAACAATTGCACTAGTGGACTAAAAGGTAAGTGTGCAATTAAGCCTCTGCATAGGGGGCATCGTCAACCCCCAACCCCCTCCTTGGTTTAGTAGCTACAGAGGGTGTGGGGCTCTTGATCGGCCTCTTCTGTCTGCTGCTTGGCAGAAAAAGGCTCATAATGAACTTGGGAGGGTGAGTAAGTGAAAGGAAGGATGGGTGGGTGGATGGATGGGTGGGTGGATGGATGGATGGATGGATGGAATGGTGGATTAATAGATGCATGGATTAATGAGTAAAAGGATGGGTGTTAGAATGGAAGAGTGAAAGGTAGAGAGGGGGTATGAGTGAAAGGGAAGATGGATGGGTGAAAGGGAGGAGGGAAAGCATGGTTAGATGGATGATGCAAGAAAGGATGGCTGGATGGAAGAATGAGTGAAAGGATGGAAGGATGGAAGGATGGATGGATGAGTGGATGAATGGATGGAGTAAAAATATGGATGAATGAGCAAAAGGATGGATGAGTGAGAGGATGTACATAAAGATGGATCAGTAAAACAATGAATGGGTGAGAGAAAGGCAGGGTAGATGGATGCCTGGATGAAAGGCTGGATGGATGAGTGAAAGGGTAAATTGATGAATAGATAGATGGATGGATGGATGAGTGAGTGAAAGGATGGATGGATGGCTCAGTGAATGATAATAGAGAGATCTATTCACTGTAAGAACTACATCAATTGAAATGATACAGATCCAAGAAATCTCATTATCTTGAAATTAGCCCGATCTAGATCTTGAAACAGGAGCTATTTTTCTTCTGTCTCTTCGGGAAACCTGAAAAACAACCACTTCTGTGATTAGCTAACACTACAGATGAATTATCACCTGTAACTGGGGCAGTAATACTGGGGTATAACCATCCACCAGAGTTCAAGATTTGGTTGTATGCTGCAATATCACCATCCCTTTTGTGGCTTACAATATTAATTATAATGTTGATGATGATGCTTAGGCCCCACCTTCCTGAAAGTAAATAACCTGTAGTTTAGAAATTGCAGCTGAATTCTTATTATCACAAAGCTAAAAGGGATTACAGTGCGGTTTACATCACTGCATACAATTTCTTGATAGCATTTTGTGGGAAAGAGTGTCTTACCAAATTTTGGGCCAAACAAATTATTCAAATTCCTTATGTTTTAAGAATCTCATTGGATGATGATGTCACTCCAAAACCTTTTGAAAGTTCACGGGACATCAATGCAGTTAAGCAACGGTTGATTACCTTTAGTTCGTAAACTTATTTGGACAATGAAGATCAGTATGTTGCTGTGGAGAACCATCAGGATCTGTTCTGCTTCCATCATAAGGGACATCATTACATTCAACAATCTAGCCGCCAGAGGGAAGTCTTTCCAATTTTAATAGCGATGACAGATCTGACCCATTGGCGTTTTATTATTGTAAAGAACTAGAAATGCTTAAATAGGTTTTAATTACTCAAAGGTTCATTAAAGTTCGATTATTCATATTGGAAGAAAAATATTAATGACAAATGCATTTGAGGGGACTAAATCTTGGGAAATTCAAGGCATGGATGCCCTGTTTAGGGCATATGTGATTCCTAGAAATATTATATTTTAAAATAAGACTGTGCAGCAAACAACTTGCATGAGTTTTGCTTCTCTAAAAGACTTAAAAATACCATCACTAGTGAGAATTAACGTGATACGGGGAACAACCTTTACAACGCAACTTTTACAACGTACTACACTTACAACGCACAATCCATTACAATGCATTCCATTACAACGCATACTACCATTACAACGCATAACATTACAACGCATAATATTACACTACACTATCCAACACTTACCCTACTGTTGCACCCCCTGGAGTTAGAATAGTAATTTTTACCCCTATACTATCCAACACTTACCCTACTGTTGCACCCCCTGGAGTTAGAATAGTAATTTTTACCCCTATACTATCTAATACTTACCTTAAATGCAATTTAATATTATGCGTTGTAATGTTATGCGTTGTAATGGTAGTATGCGTTGTAATGGAATGCGTTGTAAAGGTAGTTTTTAAAAATGCGTTGTAGTGTCATGCGTTGTAATGTCATGCGTTGTAATGGATTGTGCGTTGTAAAAAATGCGTTGTAAGTGCATGCGTTGTAAAAGTGTGCGTTGTAACGACATACATCCCGTGATACACTTGGAAATGGAAAGAAAACAATACTGATAATGATTTAATTAATATTTAACATACTATTTAGCATTGTTTTGTTCGGATAGTATAGGTTGTGACAAACAGGTGATGATACATGTATGTATAGATTTCTTTGAAAAGCTAAAGTCCATTAGCAAATAGACCAGACTCTAGGTATTAAATACTCCTCTTTGGCTGTATCTACTTATTGCTTAGGGAAGTTGTACAAAATAAGGCTGTTATAATCTAGTTTGAGTGCTGTAAAGAAACATGTCAAACATAAGTCATTATATGTATTTGAGTGATTTGTTTTGGAGGGTGGTGTGGGAGACCACATTCTGTAAAGAGTAAAACATTTATAAGTACCATGAATTATGCTGCTAAAGAACAAGAACAGGTATACCCTGAGAGAGAGAAGCTGCAGCAAGAATTATGTACGCTGATAGGGAAGTAATGTGGACAAGTTTCAAAGTTATGGACAAAAGCTTTCAGACTCTTCCTGCTAAAGATCTAAAGCAGTGATAGTGGAGATTTTATAGCTACTTTTAGAAACATTTGAATTTTTTGTAACAAGGGCAAGCTCAAATGTGCACACTGTTGCAGTTAAGTTGGACACTGCAAACACTCAGGTAGCATAAGGTGCTTTAGTATTTGAATGCCCTTCTCTGTTGCTGAAGATCCGCACCATGGGCCGGATACACAAAGGTAACTTACACCTTTTGTGTTATTACAGTTTTGAGTAAGTGTACTACTTTTCACTTATTCACAAAATCTCAGTGCAAGTTACTACTAACAAAAACAAATAGTAGCAAGCCCAGCACCACACATGGCTATCCACAGTACTGCAAAATCCTCCCGTACAAAATAATGGCGGTAGGGAATTTTAAACAAAACCCCATAGGAAATAATGTTAAACTAAATTACATTATGAAAACAGTTAAAAATACATATAATTTAATGTTAGCAAATATATAAAATTGCACATAATTATGTGTAAAGTTTTGTAATACCCTATTTGGAACTCAAAAAATAATGTAACCATACTTTATTAAAAATAACTAAACTAATTTTAATTAATTCTATAAATGCTTTTGGATTCTGTTCATGTTGCCGCCACTGCCGCAGTCACTTGCGGGCATTCCAAGTCTCCTGAGGGAGGCCAGCAGAGGACCACAATCCCCAGCAGCCCTAGCGGCACGCATGTCGCCAACGCCATAAGTAAGCGCCAGGAGGCGCTTAAAAAGACGAAAGGGCTTCCACAGCGCGAGAGGCACGCAAGCGTGCACGGGCCAAGTGCCCGGGCCATGCCTAGACCAAGTGCGGGCCCATCAGCGCCCGTCAGAGGCCGGGCTGGGCCATATTATTGACATTTGTTGGTCAAGGGGACTTATTCACGAAAAGACTAACAAGGTACAAGGGGATAAGGCATCAGTTATATATTTTGGACTGTGTAGAGGGCATTGAACCATGAGCAAACTTAAATCGTTAACTGGGCAGGGAGTGGCAGGAAGGAGTAGTTTATTTTCTGTAACTCCAGTTCTGTAGTAGGGGTATCTCTATTATAGTCATAATCTAGTGAATAGTCCCGCCCATGTGCTTGGACCCCGGAGCAATAAAAATAATCTCTTAAGTTGTAAAGTCATGCAGACCTGCATCTACACTTAAGAGAGAATTCAAAGACAGCTAATGCAGCCTATATCCACAGGCTACTCTGTCCAGTACTTCAACTAGAAAATTCCACCAACATCCACAAACAGCACTGCCTGCCCAGCTTTTTCCACAGGGAAAACCCTGCCTCTACCAGCAAAAGCCTCTGGAATGATAGAGAGGGAGGAATGGACAGACAAGCCCCATAGGCTGCCATTATGTGGCTCAGAACAGGATACTGTGCCTTTAAGAAAACTCTTCAGAACTTTTCCAGTATCCCAGAATGCACAGCAGGTCCCTTTTACTTTCAGTTCTTTTTCAAGGCGTAACACGCCAGACCTGTAGCATTCCTTACATTAACATTCATCTCTCCACCGGGGAGGAGGGCGGGCGCTTATGACTATAACAGATACCCCTACTACAGAACTGGAGTTACAGAAAAGAAACTACTCCTTCTGTAGTAGGGGATCTCTGTGTATAGTCATAATCTAGTGAATAGAATGGCAAGCCCATCCCCACACCAAAACGGCGGTGGAGAAGACTACAAAATAATACCACTACTGTGCGAACAAATTTCGCAGCAAAGCCTGCCCAACCTGAGCATCTGCCCTGGCATCCGTGTCCAGACAGTAATGCTCAGCAAAGGTATGGACCGACCTCCAAGTGGCCGCCTTGCAGATTTCTGCAATCGGAACATTACGCAGCAAAGCCGTCGTGGCAGCTTTGCCCCTGGTGGAATGAGCCTTAGGTTAACCCCCTAAGGTCTTATTAGCCTTTTGGTAACACAATTGTATACAGGACACAATCCACCGAGAGATGGACTGTTTGGAGGTAGCAAGACCGGTCCTGACTGATCCATAATTGATAAACAATTGGTCTGACCTACGAATATCTTTGGTCTTATCAAGATAAAACTTCAACACCCTCCTAACGTCCAGGGAATGTAGAGACCTTTCCGCTGGAGTCGAGGGATTCTGAAAAAACGTAGGTAAAGTTATGGTCTGGTTGACATGAAAATCAGATATAACCTTAGGAAGAAATTTAGGGTGAGTACGCATAACAACCTTAGCAGCATGAAATACCGTATAAGGTTCTTGACAACACAACGCCTGAAGTTCACTCACCCTGCGGGCCGATGTAATGGCCACTAGAAACGCCACCTTCCAAGACAGGTGCTGCAACGAAGCCTTGTTAATAGGTTCAAAAGGCTCCTTCATCAATCTGGACAGCACCACATTCAATTCCCATGAAGGCGAGTCTGACAGGAGGGAACACTTTCTTCAAGCCTTCCAAAAAATCCTTGATCACAGGGATCTGAAAGAAGGAAGTCTGTGAAGGGCATTTCCTGTAAGCAGTCAAAGCAGCGAGATGAACCTTAATGGAATGGAAATTAAGGCCAGACTGCGCCAAATGTAAAAGGTACGGAAGAATGACATCTTCCTTATATGTCGTTGGGTCAAAGTTCTTGGACTTGCACCAGATGCAGAATCTCTTCTACTTGTAAGCATAGGACGTCCTAGTGGAAGGTCGCTTAGCCTCCTTCAGTATATCCATACAATCTTCTGGTAGATTCAAATGGCAATATTGCACTATCTCAGGAGCCATGCCGCCAAACTCAAAGACGAGAGGTTGGGGTGCACCATCCGCCCCCCGAACTTCGTGAGAAGGTCCGGCCTGCACGGCAGCCGTATGTGAGGAAGGAGAGACTGGTGAAGCAGGTCTGTGAACCACCACTGTCTGGGCCATTCCAGGGCAATCAGGATCATCCGCGCCCCGGACTGGGACAGCTTAATGAGCACCGCCGGAATCAGGGGAATGGGTGGAAAAGCGTACAGAAAGCTGTTCGACCAGTCGATCCATAGCGCATTCCCCAGCGTCCCCCGCTGGTAGTACCTGGATGTGAAGTCTCGGCATTTGCTGTTTTCGGCGGTGGCGAACAGATCTATGTCTGGAGTCCCCAACCTTGCGAAGACTTCTCCTAGTAATTCGTCGTTTATGACCCATTCGTGGTTTTCCTGAAGCAGTCTGCTCAGTGCGTCCGCCTGAACATTCTGCACACCTGGCAGATGCGTGGCCGTAATCGTCAGTCCTCGGGCCAGAAGCCAGTGCCAGATCGACTGCGCCTCCCGCGACAGAGTGCGTGATCTCGACCCCCCCCCTGCTTGTTGAGGTAATACATCGTGGTTGTATTGTCAGTCTGTACAAGCAGCAAGTTGGTCTGGAAGGACGGATGGAAGGCCTTCAATGCCAAGTAAACGGCTCTGAGTTCCAGGAAATTGATGTGGTACGTCGACTCCAATGGGGACCACTTTCCCTGTATCTGTAAGTCTCCGGAGTGCGCTCCCCAGCCCTGGAGAGACGCACCCGTCACGATACTCGTCGTGGGAATGTCCTTGTGGAAGGGAACCCCCCTGAGGAGATTTTCCGCCGAACACCACCACTTCAGCGACTGAAGAGCATGCAGAGACAGCCGTATCGAGTCGTCCCAAGAACATGTCCTCTGATCCCACTGATCCTCCAAGCACTCCTGCAGTGGTCTCATGTGCAGCTGTGCGTGAGGCGTGAGGAAGATACATGAGGCCATCGATCACAGCAGCGAAGACTCCTTCCTCACTGTCGTCGATGGGGCGGTCATAAGAGCCTGAGCCTTCCGAAGGAGTGATAACCGTCTCTCCTCCGCAGGAGACACACTTGCTGACAGCGTATTGATGGAGGCCCCCAAGTACTGTATGCACTGGACCGGAGTCGGGACAGACTTGGACATGTTGACGTGCAACCCCAGCTTGTTCAAGAGAACGCACGTCTTATGGAAGTGCGCTTGTGCTTCCGAGAAGGAGCAGGCCTTGATCAACCAATCGTCCAGGTACGGGTAGACAAACACCTTGTTCCTCCGCAGGTGTGCAGCTACCACTGCCATGCACTTCGAGAAGGTCCTGGGCGCAGACTTTAGCCCAAATGGCAGTACTGTGTATTGATAATGATTGGCGCCGACTTGGAATCGCAGGAACTTCCTGTGTTTCTGTGCAATGGGCACATCGATGTACGCATCCTGTAGGTCTATGGCACATAGCCAGTCTCCCCGGTGCAGCTGAGGGTAAATCTGATGCAACGAAAGCATGCGGAATTTCTCTCTGCGCATCCATTTGTTTGCTTGCCGCAAATCCAGAATGGGCCTGAACTCGTTCTTGTCCTTCTTGCGAACCAGGAAGAACCGAGAGTACAGACCTCTTCCCCTTTGAGACAGAGGTACGTCTTCCACCGCCTTTTTCCTCAACAGGATGTCTGCCTCCGCCTGGAGCTCTCGCAGTTGATACCGTGAGCTTACCGGCGGAATCGCTGGAGGCGGGCTGATGAACAGAAGACTGTATCCATTGCAAACACCCAGCCGGGCCCTTGGTCGCTGTAGCGGACTGCTGGCCTCCTCTACCCTTCTGGCGCTTCTGGAAGGGTTTCCGGAACTGCTGCTGCTGTTGTTGCTGCTGTCCAGAGGCCTGCCCACGCCCTCTGCCTGCAGCCCTGAACCGCCTCTGGAACGGGCGCTTCTTCTTCTCAGGCTTCTCTAACCCGACAGCAGTCAGGGTCTCCGCCTCCGGTTTCATGCGGGCCATTTCGTCGTCCGCATGCTTGCCGAACAGGGTTTCTCCCGAGAAAGGCAGGTTGGCCACTCTTGTAGGAGAGTAGGGTCTGCTTTCTATGTTCACCCCCACTTTTTGCTTTTGCTTCACTGGTTTTCGACTTAGATGTGGCTGTGGGTCTGCTAATCAGACCCACAGCCCAGCTGTTCTCTCTCTAAACTGATACTGTGCACTTTAGGTGCATATCCCAATTGGATAGGATCACCTTATTGGCCCCTGTACAGTGTACCTTAGGTACCCAGGGCATAGGTGTACCCTAGGCCTACCAGGGGCTGCAGCATGTATTATGCCACCCCTGGCCAGGCCTTCCATTATGACACAACTGGCTGATCACTCAGCTGGGGCAAGGTAGTGTAATCACCCCTTGCTTAGGTGTAGTATTCCTATACCTACCTTATATATAGACACATGTGTACCTATCAGCCACTCCTATGGCAGGGCTTAACAATCCTGGAGGCAGAGTGCTTGGTAACATGTGAGATGGTGCTCTAGCATGAGCTGAGCCGGTCTGCAGCTTTCGGAACCATGTCCTTATAGCTGTTCTATTATATAGCCTACCATATACTCTTAAAGTACCTTATAATCTTAAACGGTTATGGTAACTATGGTTTGGCTTTATCGAAACATGTCGTGTAAGGTGTCTAACACTTTGGAATAATACCCCCATACCATTTCTGGCTATGAGGATATTATTCCTCCCTTCTAGAGGGAGAAGACATGTTGAAACCTACTTACCCGGTTAAAGTTAACCAGAGCCCCAGCATCACAAAATGGATGCTGCTGCCACAGACACAAGTCTGACCTCCTGCTTCTGGGAGTCCTTCCCATGAGGGAGGCTTGGACAATAGGTTTCCTGCCTTGGGAGGTGCGAGCACCACCCCAGACAGGAGTTAATGTATTGGGGCAGGGAGGGATGAAAGAAACAAGACACTGCCTGGGGCACACAAGGTGTCCCATGCATAGTCCAGTTCAAACCGGTGCTGGGGCACTCCAGCCCCAGCTCTGGCGCGAAACTGGACAAAGGAAAGGGGGCGTAGCCACTCCCCTTCCTGGTCCCACCCATAGGAGGGACCTTGCAGGTAGCCCAGCCCACTAGCCCAGTATATTAGTAGCTAGCTGAGCCCTGCTAAATTAGATTAACCTGAATCTGCAACTTGAACAGAAACTCTGGACCTTCGACATTCGACCTCAGGAAGAAGACTGAAGAAATCTCCCTTGTGGCCAAGGAGTGACCACCCTGGACAACCAGGCACCATCCAGCGACCGCTGCTTGCTTTGCGACTGAATCCTACGAGGGACGACTGCAGAGACTGACCAGCACCGAAACTTCCAGACACCTCTGACCCAGATCCACATCTCCAGCGAAGCCGAGACCCGTGGAGGCGACGAGGGACATGGGACGAGGGACCGGCAACTTGGGAAAAGTGGCTAGTAACTGACTAGTGCGACTTCCGAGGCTCCCTCGAGGCTGTGCTTGGGGAATTGAGAAGCCCCACTCCCGAGCACCATCTGCAAAGACGACTAGCTCCCCACACTTCACGTGTTCTGCGTGGGGCCCTTCTGCACCTGTGTTGCTCGACGTGTTGTCCGGTTGCTGGCCCGTTGGCTAGTAACCTCTGCGACGACAAACCTTTAATTTCACCTTGCTGGTCCGGCTCCTCCAGACTGGCACCCGCTCCTCTGTGAAAGAGAAGCACCCCAGACCTTCCTGGTCTGCACCAGAAGCAAGTCCTCCATCCTGCGTGGGTTCCGCTTGCCAAGGCTTGTTGGGTCCTGACTCGACTTCGACGCCGCTGACTGCAAGAGCCTTCGTGGGACAGCTCACCTCCTGGTCCTGGTCGTCCTCGACGTCTCCTGGTACCCGTGGCTGCTGGGACAAGCTTCACCTCTTCACCTGCATCTTCACGACATCGCCTGGTTCCTTCCCGGCTCCTGGCTGGTGACCTAGACTGTGTCCCTTCTGCTTGCAGGTTCCTTCCTTCTTGATCCCCCACCTTGTGATCCACCGGACACTCTTCACTGACTGCCTGTCAGCAACTTTCCTTCAGGCATCCATAGAAGTCCACGACGAAACCCGACGCAAGTTCACACCTATGCACCCGCAGCCCGTGGGCTAGGTAACTTGAGTACTTCGGTGCTCACAAGGGTAGTGACTATCCTAGGGTCTAGTTTCCCAGTCTCGACTTTCTAGCTATACCAGAAGTGTCCTAAAACTGTGAATTTCTAACTGCTAGTAATTCTATCGACTTTTACGCATTACGCGTGAGTGTTTCCACTCTGCACCTGAATCCAGTGGGCCTCCCACTTCCTAACCTTTGGTAGTGTAGTGTAGCCCCAGCGATTCCCTAGGCCTATCCTGTGTTCGTGACAGTGGTCCTTATACCACTTACTTAGTATATGGTTTGTGTGGCCCCTAGGGCCTAACTGTATTACTTACCTGTGTGATTTAACGTATGCTTAAATAAGACTGTGTTGTACTTACCTCGAATCTCATAAAGAGTGCTGAGGGTTTGACTAGAATAAATACATTCTATTTTTATATATATATATCTGTTGTGGTGTCCTTTCATTTGGTATTCAAGGGGTTACATATGGTATAACAGCTGGCTTCACATGCCATTCAGAGTTTAGCCTAAGACTGCTCTTGTCCATGCTACCACTAGGATAGCTCGTCTATAAGGTTGACTTTACAACCAATCACCATAAGGGTTGTTTGGACTGATACAAGGTGTACACTAGAATTAGTCACATCATATATCAGGCCAACTTCTCACAACTCTTTGTTGTGCCTCCGGTTTGAGTGAGGTAAGGCGAAGCCAAGCGTGACGCCGTTGGTTGATGCCATGACAATATCCATGTGCCGCTAACAGAGACACATCCACCGCCACGCTGATAATCTGATTCGACACCAGCATCCCCTCACGCACAGTCTCCAGAAAGTCCTCCTTCTTGTCGCGAGGCAGCAGCTCCGCGTACTGCTGGAGAGACTCCCATAGGGCACGGTCGTAGCGCCCCAACAGAGCCCCGGCACTTGCCGCCTTCATGGTGGTAGAAGCCGTCCCACAGACCTTTCTGCCCGCCGAGTCTAGCCAACGGCTATTCTTATCAGGCGGTACTGTCGAGGAAGGAGTGGTAGCATGCTGCTTCCTCGCCGCCGTCACAATGACTGAGTCCGGTTTCGGGTCCATCCTCAGAAAGGTCGGGTCCGATTCCGGCGCCAGATACTTCTTCAGGAGCCTTGAGGGGGCTGGTTTCGTCACCGCCGGAGTGAGGAACAACTCCGTAGCGGGCTCTACCAATCCCGGCACTAGTGGCAGCAGGGGGCGAGCAAAGTGCTTCTTGTGCAGAGTCTCGAAGATCACGGACGTTGTAGGTGTTGGCACCGTCACCGTGATCCCTAGCTTGGCCGCACCCCTCAGTAGTACCTCCTGGAAGGAGACTATCGTCGACAGGCGATACCCTCGTCCCTGGCGAGTCCGACAGCGTCGGCGAGTAGTCCCTGGCAGACGATTGGGTGCAGGATCTGGCTCTGCGCCTCCTGCAGCGCCGCCCAGATGTCGATGACGATCGTCCACGGCTCCGTGATCTTCCTCTCCGTCCGGAGCGGGAGCGCGATCTGTTTGGCTTTGGCCGGTCAGCCGGCCGCGCAGGCGACAGTGGCTCAACCGGGTACCGCGGCCTCGGAGTTCTACTCAGCGGCGTCGGATACCTAGGCAACGACACCAACCGTGTCGGGTCCACAGGTGGGCCTGACGGTGTGTGAGGCGGAACGGTATGAGGAGGAGGAGGAGTAGGGATCCGTGGTGAGGGCTCCCTTGGCAAAGGAGGAAAGGGTGGCGACCTAGGCTTAGGAGGTGTATACACCACTGAGTACACCGAGCCCGGTGACTCCCTCGACGGCGAATGCCTCCTCGACGGCGAACGCCCGTGACAGGTCCTCGACGTTGGGGATCCCCTCGACGGCGACCTTCTCCTCGCCGACAGCGAACGGCGATCTCGCCTCGACGGCGAGCGCCTGCGCCGGGCCTGTTCTCGATGCCGATAACTCGACGGAGAAATCGATGGCGTCGACGAAGATGCGGATGTCGTCGACGGCGGACTGCTCACCTTCCTCGACGTCAAGCGTAGATGCCGTTTCTCCCCAGAGCCCTGGGGAGACGGTGAACAGACCGCAGCCATCCCCCTCGACGCCGTAGTCGATGTCGACGGTGCATGGAGACGTTTGCTGGGCTTCCTGCCCCTGGGGAGCCCCCTGGGGCCTCAGCATGGACAGAATCAGCCCCTCCTGACCCACCTTGTGCCCTCAGCCTTCTGTCCTCCAGGCCTTGGAGCCTGATCTTCATCCTTTCTCTCAGGGTCCTCGCTGAGAAAGATTGGCAAATGTCACACTCCTCTGGAACATGGGACTGGGGAAGGCAAACGATGCACACCCTGTGTGGGTCCGACTTGGCCTTCTTTCTCTCGCACTCCGGGCACTTGTCAAACAGGCCAGGCATGTTGACAACACAGAGCACACACAAGAAGGAAGGCAACAAGGTACTTAATATTCACTTGAAAGGTGAACAAATTCCAAATAAACCCTTGAAAAGGGAGAGCTTAATGCTCCAGGGTCCTGCTAGCAGGAGCCGGAAAAAAGAACTGAAAGTAAAAGGGACCTGCTGTGCATTCTGGGATACTGGAAAAGTTCTGGAAAGTTTTCTTAAAGGCACAGTATCCTGTTCTGAGCCACATAATGGCAGCCTATGGGGCTTGTCTGTCCATTCCTCCCTCTATATCATTCCAGAGGCTTTTGCTGGTAGAGGCAGGTTTTTCCCTGTGGAAAAAGCTGGGCAGGCAGTGCTGTTTGTGGATGTTGGTGGAATTTTCTAGTTGAAGTACTGGGCAGTGTAGCCTGTGGATATAGGCTGCATTATCGGTCTTTGAATTCTCTCTTATGTGTAGATGCAGGTCTGCATGACTTTACAACTTAAGAGATTATTTTTATTGCTTCGGGGTCCACGCACATGGGCGGGACTATTCAGTAGATTATGACTATACACAGAGATCCCCTACTACGGAACATTAGATGCTTTCCTCACAAAGGCGGAGTCTGCTTGGATTCCTGAAATTCAGCTCACTGAGCACAGGCTATCACTGGAGCCGCAACTCCCCCATAGCCGCTTAGTAACGACTATCCTTGTGGTAAACAGCAATCAGGCTTCCAATCCACCTGCAACAGTCTTGTTGCAGCCCTTGGTAACCGACATGGAAATTAACGAAGCCCCTGAGGTTACGGAGGACATTAATAAACTGACCGTATCGACTGTAACCACTAGTGGGCAGAAAGCGAAATCGAATGAAGGCAGCAGTCTCTCTCCCCCACCCAAGAAGAGAAAGGGGCAGGGTCCCAAAAACCAAAGTCATTCTTTAGAAGGCCTGGGAGGTAAATCCAAAATTGTGGAGAGAGAACCCATACAGGAGAATAACACAATCCCAAAAGAAATCGGGCAAATAAATTCACTCCCAGTGCAGGAGGAGGAGGATTTTTGGAAAAAATTAGAGTCTACTGATTTAGCTCTCCTGAACCCACCAAGGCATACACTTACTCCAATGGGTAGGAGGTTATCCATCCTGGAAAGATCTGTAAATACTGTGCCCTTAAGCCCGCCCGATTCCTGTCAATGTAGATCACAAGCTGTACTTTCAAGCTCAAGTAGGGTTCTATTGCATAATCAATCCAATGGCAATTGTGCGAGTGGAAGCGTATCACTGCCACACGCACTTCCCACCTTGGAAACATCAAACAACTCGGCAAGGCCCGGGTTGTCAGGAGTAACCGCACCTCAACACTCCTTAAATCAAGCAGAGACATCAAACTTTAAACAGGGTACACTTGCAGAGACAGATCAGTTGGCAAAAGACCCAAAGCGGGTCCCTCTAGATAGGGAAGCCCATATCCTGGGTAATGGGGGGTCAGAGCACAAGCAACCTAGGACGTTCAAACACGACTCTGGGAAATCTGTCAGGCATGAGGAACTTGCATCTTCCCCCTGGAGCTACACCATATATAGTTGTTTTGGCCAATGTCCCTCCTTTGCAATTCGGCGAAGAAGAGCATTTGGCAACACTGAGGAACAAGTCTTTGCATTTCTAAGCGCAAAGACAGGCATAACTAATAAATTGTTTACAGAGTTAAGATGGCTAGGTGAATCGGCTGGGTCGGAAGTTCTAATAAGTAATTGCCAGGAGATTGTATAGTGTTAACATTTAGGTCACCCGGCATGGTTCAAACTATATTAGACAGGGTTGGAATCTAGCCCATCAAAACCAAGGGGATAAACATCCTACCTCTGGGTTTCTTTTATCAACCACATAGGCTTACACAGTTTCACCCAGAGGGAGAGAACTTCTTTGGGTTGGGACAGCAAAGGTACGCAGTTCCGACCAGCAACCAATTTGATGTGTTTAATACCTTAGAAGATATTGATTGACTGGATCCCCCGGCCCAGTATTTAAATCGGGGTGATCATCCTGCACAACCATTATTGTCAACCAGCGTTGTTAACTTTAATAGCTCTATGCTTGTTCCATCCTGCTCCCCTCCCAACCTAGACTGGCTTCCATGTAATATTATTTCCTGGACTATTTCAGGACTGCGTTCAAAGATAAACAATCCTGTCTGGTGAGATTATATTCTGAATTGTGACATTTTATGTTTGCAGGAAACCTGGTCCAGAGAACTAATTCACATCATTGGCTTTAAAACCTTTGATACCCAAGCAGTGAAGGGCTTAGGGGGCAGACCAAAGGGCGGTCTTTGCACGTACATCTCTAATAAGTTTGGCAATAAACAAAATAGAGTCATACCCGGGGGACAGATATTACCAGATAGTCATTGTTTTTTGGTGCTAATAATTGTATGGTAGTGGCCAACTTCTATAACAATATTTCACCAGGTAAATTATGCCAGGTAATTAAAACCTATGTGGCAATCTGAACCCCATATGTAATGATAGCCGAAAAGATGTTATGACAATTTGGGTTGGTGTTTTCAACTGTGCAACGGGCCCTTTTGAGGATAGCAGAATCTGTGGCCATATGTAGGAGGAAGGTTTGTGCAATACCCATTTTAGTCACTCAATGGCGGGGGAGCTGTTTAATGAGCTGCTTGTTAGCACTGAATTGGGTTTTGTGAATAATTTATTGTCAACACCTGTTCTGATGCCACATACTTTTAATGGAAGGAGTTTAGCATCAACTATAGATTACATCTTAGCTTCAAGCAACCATGCATCTAGACGGTTTTCCTTTAAGGTTGGAGATAATTCCCTTTGTGACCATGTTCCTCTATGTCTAATGGTTAAAATGCCATAGCTTAGACCAAAAAGGATCAATAATGCCACGCAGGTTATAGGCGAGATTAAACTTGTTAAGACTAATGGATATACCCTAAAATGGTTGAAAGTGGATCCTGTGGCAGTGACAAACTGAAAAATCTGCTATTGATACTTGCCTGTGCGAATTAGCCTCCCACGATAGTATTTTAGCGTCTTTTTTTAAAATATCTGACGAGGTCGGGAAAATATTATCTGTCCAACAATGAAACAAAGCTAAAGATCCGGGCTGGTTTAATGCAAGGTGTACGCGAGCATATTCTAATTTGAAGATTGAGTTACATAGGCAACCCAGAATCCTGAATAATGTCAGACTGGCTAGACTGGAGTACCAGCATGCTATTGAAGAAAAAAAGAGTGCCATGAGAGATGAAGCTTGGGAATCCCTTCACTCAGCAGCACAGATGAAAGACAGTGCTGCATTCTGGAGAGCAGTGAAGGCCCCTTTTTTAACTCCTGGAGATGGTCCCTCGATAGAAATTGCCATCTCTGAAGGGGTTTGGATCAAGCACTTCTCAAAGGTATACAATGGCCCAGGTAATTCTACACTGTCAGGTAGTGATAACTCATGATAATGTAGATCTGAAGTTCACCTTGGAGGAAGTGAACAGAGCCCTCTGGCATTAAGCCAGGTTGGTAAAGCCCTCGGTCCAGACGGTGTCTCAGTGGACCTGTTTAAATCTAATATCACTCTCTGGGGGCCCATCATAACCCAGGTCATTAATGCCAATTGCCTGAATACCTAAGATGTGGGCAGAGTCTATCATCGTCCCAATTTTAAAAAATGGGGACCGCCAAGACCCCGGTTGTTCTAGACCAATTTCATTACTTGATTCCATGATAAAAGTGGCCGGGCGTGTGATCTTGGAGAGTCTGCAAGATTGGGCAGAAGATAGTCAGGTCTGATCAGATCCGAGTTTCCGCGAGGGACTGGGCACAACGGAGCAATGTTTATATTTGGCTATTCTAATAGGGAAATACACAAGGACAAAAAAGGGCATATTGTACCTGGTATTCATGGACCTCACTGCGGCTTTCGATTCTGTTAGGTATGATAGACTATGGGAGGTCCTCGAGACTTTGAGGGTTGACCTACATATTATTGCTTTTCTTAGGCGCCTTTATAGTGGCGCTTCAGACAGCATGCGTTTTGGCATTGGTGGGGAGCTTACAGCTGCATTTCCCATTAGGAAGGGGGTTAGGCAATGTTGTGTGCTGGCCCACTTTCTTTTTAACCTTTATATTAATGGATTGGGTGAAGCATTACTTAGGAGTGGACAAGATTTTCCTCAAGTTGGTGGCAGATCCATACCTGCTCTCCTTTATACGGATGACGCAGTTTTAATGGCACAAACGCAAATTGATCTTCAGATGGTCCTTGACAGTTTGTGTGTCTTTATGAAGGATCTTGGTCTTTGTATTAACATATCAAAGACTTACGTAATGAAATGTGGCCAAGGGAGTCGGAGGTCAAAACACATATTTGTGGATGGTTAGAAGCTAGCCTTGACCAAGAGCTTCTCATACCTTGGTGTATTATTTAACCACAATGATTCATGGGCCCAAATAATTTCCACTAAAAAACGGGGGTTTGTTCGGTCATCCACTGCCCTCGCAACTTTTTCAAAGAAATTAGGCAGGAAACCCCCAGTGGAGCTCCTACAAATCTAAGTGCATTACCTCTGTTATGTATGGAGCTGGGGTGTGGGTTTTGTTAACACTCTTGCTTCAACTTGTTGAAAACTCCTTTTAAAGATATATTTTATCCATTCCACCCAGTACATCTTCCTAGGTTTGTCATGAGGAGCTGGGTCTCTCTTATCTCTGATCTTATTAAAATAGAACCAATACTATTATGGCATAGTATCTTGTCAAAAGAGCAGACCCAGCTAAATAGGGATATTGTGCAGGATAGTCTTAAATTGGACGGGGCTTTAAAGACTCCTTGGGTTAGGTATGTTCATGACTTAGGTCATTTAGAATACTTCTCCGACCCAAGGTCTATGCAGGCGATCCCTGGAAAGATATTTAAAAAGGAGGGTCTTCGATTGCTGGACACAGGAAGATCGACAGGGGAACTTTTAAAGCCCAGCGTTAACCAACACTAGCTAATATTACCTACTTTAGGAATAGAGCCATACTTGACATTTGTACCTGGCGTTTGATAGACATATTGACAAGGGTTAGAAGGTGGTTCTGACACTATGTGCCGCCCGGATTTTTCGCTTTTTGAGCACCTAATTGTTGAGCTTTTACTGTGGGGGAGCCTCATAAGTTGACTCACCCACAGGGAACTCAGGATGTAAGAAACTGCATGGAGATTTTACTGGTGTCCCCCTGGCTGGACCAGGCCACTACGCAGCAGCTGGAGTAAGGGACACCGGGCTGGTTACGTGAAGACACATGTGTACATGCGTGTGCACACGTGTACGGGCTGCACAGGGGAGATTCCTAGCGTGTGCAGTCCAGGAGCAGCTATAAAGTGAATGGTGTGGCAGGACTTATGCAGTATTGGGTGGTGACATGGAATAGGCTTTATACACTGGAATGAAACATGCCAGGGTAAGTCAGTGTGTCTTACTGTTTTTATTACTTCATTATTCCCCTATGGGAATCTGGAGCCCATGGGCTAGATTAACTTCCATTAGGCCTACAGATTCCAGACACGTACTTAAGTCCACTGTAGCGGATGTGAAAAGAAGTATTCTGCAGAGTCCAAAGTCATATTTGTACTGCTTTTGGGTCATCCAGAACTGTCATATTTCTCTGAGCCAGCCATGACCAGACCCAGGCTGAGGGCTGACCTCAGCTGGATGGATTTATAACCTTTCTTCCACAAGCTAGGGCCTCCTCTCCACGAAGAGAAGATGGGTGGGGCTACAGGCTCATCCATGAGCAGCTGTCACTGGGTGCCAGGCACCAGTCTGTACCAAGGAGGGAAGGCAGCGTGGGGGGAAGGGGCTTCAGAGACAAGTGGCCAGAGACCCTGGACGACGCCATTTTGAACAAGCCCAGATGCTGGACAAGAAGGAGGGAGCAGGGGCAGGGAAGTGATGTGTCACTGTTTGATAGGACCAACAGAGACTTCCTGCCAGCCCCCTACTCAACATTTAGAAAGTGCTTGCACAGGAAGAGAAGCTCTCTCTGCGGTGTGGTCTGCTGAGGCTGAAGGTGCTGGAGCCTGGCACAATGGGCAGTTGGAAGGAGAGACCCCCTGACTGCCCCCAGGACCCTACCAGCACCAGAAGAAGAGCCCAGGACCGATGCGCAGAAGCAGTGGCATCTGCGCAGGGAGAAGAGAGGCCCAGGAGGAGAGCCAGGCGAAAGGCTGGTGCAGGGAGCCAGTGAAGACCTCCCCCTGCAGAATGCACCCTCTTGGAGACCCGGAGGGCGAAGGAGAATGCATCCAGGGGCTGGGGAGCGCCACCAGGAGCAAGAGGACGCGAAAAAGGGAGAAGATCGGACCCCTGGGGGCTGAGATATATACCCCCCAGAAGGTACGAGACCTTTGATTGGCCCGACGACGAAGTACGTGGGGCTCCGCCGCCGGTCTTGAAACTGCCCCCGGGGTGGGTCAGGTCCCGGGGGCTGCCCCCCAAGGAAGGAAAGTCAGCGCACCCCGTGAAGGTACACCTGCGGGGTGCCAGGAGCCCACCCTGGCCCCCGCCAAAAAATGAAGACGGGGAGTGCCGTTGCGCTCCCCGTGAAGGTGGCCCTAGGTGGGGCGCCAGGAGCCCACCCTGGCCCCCACCAATGCAGAAGGAGGGGGAGCGCCGTCACGCCCCCCGAAGATGTTCGGGGGCCCGAGACCCCATCCTCAGGCCCCGAGTGTAGAGGAGGTGGGGTGAGTGCCTTCGCACTCCCCCCGAAGAACCACTCCAGAGCAGACGCTGCGTGTCTGCCTGCAGGAGCGGGCAGACGAGAAGAGTCGTTCCGGCTCCCGCGGCAGCACACGAAGATGCTGGCCGGTCGGGAAGCTGGCGGGGGCAGCCGGGGGTGGGATCCCTGGGCTGCCCTCCATCGAGAAGGCATGCGGGGGTCCCAGGTGGGACCGGGACCCCCAGAAGGAAGAGTCGGCACCAGGGGCCCGGGTGGGACCGGGCCCCCGAAAACAGGCCAGAGCAGCAGGGGGTAGGCTCCCCACGCTGCTTCACTCACCTGGGGGTCCGGGTGGGACCGGGCCCCCAACGAGAGCAGGAAACGGCACGAAGCGCCAGAACAAAGATCGCGGCTCTCCCCGGCACAGCAGGAGAGCCGCTGCTACGATATTCATGAAGAGGAGCATGAAGCGCCCCATAATGCCTTGCAAGGCATGGGGAAAGGAGCGTTTTGGTGCCTGGTGGCCCCCAGAGGAAGGGGGGTTACCTTCACTTGTGAAAAGGTGCTGGGAGGGGCTGCTGGAAACGCGCAGTCTTCCTCCCCAGCACAAGAGAAAAGTCACCCTGGGGATTTGAAAGGAATAACCCCTCAAGGGATCAGCCAGCATTTTAACTCCTCTTGGGCTGGAACGTTCGTTCTACAGCTGGAGGAGGGTTGAGAAGTGCATAATGGAGTGAAGGGCTGAGTAGGGGATGTCTAGAGTAGGGCATCCCTGGAGGTGAAGAGATGTAATTGCACCAGAAATGCTTTTACTAATGTTATTTCTTTTAGTGGAAATGAAGGTCACATGTGTAATGTGAAGTACTTGTGTGAGGTGATGTCATAAGCAAAGTGGGGTTATGTTGCCAGACATTCCTCCTAGGGTGTCTGGCTGTATATGCGTAATCCTATGATTTTATCTGTGATGCCTTAAGGGGCTGCAATTGCAATGCATTCTAGTGATCCACAAATGTGAGGAGTACTGTCATTCTAAAGTGTTGCTTAAACATGTATTCTTGCTGCTGCGCTTAGGTGAAGAACCCAGACTGCTACCCTTAAGATATAGAGGTGCATACTTTATGGTCAGTAGGATATGCTCAGTCAGGGTTATATGTCACCAAGGCAGGGTTACCTATTTTAAATGCTTGTGGAGATAATGGTGGGGGTCGCCACTGGGATGGTGCTAGTGCACCCGGCCCTCGCTCCAGGCTATGTTCAACCAACTGCATTGGGGGCAAGATGATGTGCATACATGGGAGTGGTGGTACTAGACCCCCCCTCCCCCCCCGCGGGAGGGGTGGAGATGTTATGCAACGTCACAAAGTAATTCCAACAGCTTATGTATATTTGTAAATTGGTGCATAGTATTGAGTAGTGTGGGTGTTTACAAAATGTACTCTTACTTTTATAAAGCAAAGTACAGACTGTACAATCAATTATTGAGTGTTATTTTTGCGCACCTGCAAATAGCGATTACTAGTCCACACCACCTCCCTGGAGTAAGCCTCAGACTGCTCTGCAACGCTACCCTCTGAGAGTCAGGCGCTACAATTGGGTGTTTGGTTCCCAGTGAAGGACAAATGTAGTCCTGTTATTTGTGCAGGCCTCACAGATGCCGCCTCGTTTTTCCTACAACAAGGTTTATGCTCAATATTGTCCAGACTCGTGACCTTTCCTAAAATGAACGACTAGTCTCGATTGCTGCAACTGTATCATTGTGACAATCACTCTGCCCAAACCACTATTCACCTACTTTTTTTCAGTAAATTTTATATAGAACTAAGGAAAGTGTGGTTGATTCCACTGTTAAAGTCTCAGGGGTTGAGGCAATGTCGTCCAGCACTAATCAAACTTCAGTTCCTGGAGAATGAACACATAGCATGGAGGCTAGCTATGTTTTTGAAGAGAGTACTCCACTTAAGGAAAAGTCTTATTATTGATGAACTTTAACTGTATGGGAACCTCCCCTTCTTTTTAGATGGTTTTTATTATAGTCATGTACTTTTATTATTAAATTATAAAATTGTCTTGGTCTACTGTTTTTAACTTATGAAATGTAATGTATAAATGGTTTATTTAATGTGCTTTAATGATTGCTAAACAAAGTCGAATAAAGCTTTATTTGAGGATGGCTGACCACTTTAAATTAAAAAAATAAATTCCCATCTAAAGAAAAATATTTATGCATTCATAATTAAAACTACAGTATTAGTTCACAATTATGTTAATAGTGCTGTAGCATTTTTCTATTTCATTCTACACATAAAATAAGCCTATAGAATGAGTTTATATTAATATTTAATAGAAAAATATGTATATTAGAGTTTAAATACATGTTTTAAAGTTTCCATATACTTTATCAGTGTGAGTCCACAGTGGGACAGAGATCTCTTCGTTGTAAATTATAGGGAAAAAGAAAAAGGTTTATTTAAATTGAATTATTTTTTCAAACACATTCGTATATTAAATATGAATAATTCATTTTACATTGATCTGTGACTCATGCCACATAAGAGCCCAGATTCATAAAAGTAACACACTTTTGAGTTTTTAAAATGTTCTACATTTAAAATAAATATATACACTAGGTTTAAATTAATTATGATAAAATGTTTAATATTTGATTTATTCAAATTCACTCGCCCAATCACATTTTATTGTCCATTTCTGCCTTTCATTTCTATGACTGTCAGATTTCTACATCTCTTAGATGGTATGAAAGAATGCATAACACCTTCTTACAGTAAAATTGGAGTTTTCATTTTGAATTTCATTGCTGAGGTGATGGCAGTCTTGCTATTGTTAGCGCAGCTTCTTGTTCTATCCCTTTGCGATTTTATCACTATTCGTAGTGCTTGCATTCCTTTTCAATTTGCCCTTACACTTCTCACAACAGCTTCTTCCATTCTTACTTACCACATGCGTTAAAGAAATGGAGGCTATGTAATCCGAACCAATGAAACCTGTGTGGTGGGAGGGAGGGGGCATCATGTATTTATTGACTGGTCAACAATAGTAAAAATTAAATGTTATAGTGAAATTGGAATGGTATTCTATCCCACTTCACCAAGGTTTTTTAAACAATTTTATGACCAAAAGTAAACATGATAAATATGCCTTGATAAATTAAATACATTTACAGCAGTCATAACTCAGAAAGAGGTACCATTAACCTCTACGGCTGAAATGTTTGCTCTGTAACCAGAAATCCTTGGGTCTAAAGAAAAAGGCACATGGTCAGAGATACTGAGAGTATTACACAGAAAAATCAGTGGAGTGATCCCTTTCAGGACGTAATCCCTCACCCACCATAGGTGGCATGCTTCATCATCTCAGATTCTCCTACCGGTGGGAAGGCCTAGTCCCACCAACAGCTACAACCCCCCTCTCTAAGAGAGAGGAGCTCAGGGATGTTTTTGTTCTACTCTGTAAAGGATATTCTAAATCCAACAGATGAAAGCGATATAAAACTGGGGGAGGGTGCAGCGCAACAGAAAAATACTGCGTGGGAAGTGAACTTAAAACTAACTAGTGAAAACAAATGACATGCTTTATTCATGTGTTCTCACGGTCAGGATTAAAAACAGTGCACCACCAGTATGGATTTAAATTGCATGTGTTAGACGAAACGGAAGGTCAACATGTTTCAGCCGTATGCGGTGGGTGAGGGATTACGTCCTGAAATTGATCACTCCACATATTTTTCTGTGTAATTCTCTCAGTATCTCTGACCATGTGCCTTTTCTTTAGACCCAAGGATTTCTATGTGTGTTGTATTTAATTGTAGAATTTGGGATATAATCCTTTGCAGGTCTTTAAACTTTCCCTCAGACCCTCATTTTTTTTTTTTTTTTTGAAACCGTTTATTGCAGTTTGTAAAAGTTACAGGTATGGGCCTACAACCACCCGGCCGGCCGCTAGAGTGACAAAAGCATATTGCATACATACAGTAAGAGTCTCTTGGCAGTGCAGAGTAGCGAAACAGGAGAAATCAATGTTGCAGGCCGCATAGCTCCATGCCCACAGTACGGTTCCCTTTTCTCAAAACAAAACAACACGAAAAACCACACCCGCAAGGCAACCCGCGATCCAAAGTGACAGCACGTGCTCCATAAGTGGGGGATCCAAACCAGCAGCAGAACTCTGAAGAGGGGAATGGGAGTAGATCAGGGACTGGGGGACCGCGTGCCCACGGCCGAGGGAGGGGGGCCATCTAGGGAGACGGAGCAGGCGAGGCAGCCGGTAGCAGTGGCGGCTCACAAATACCCCCGCGGTAAGCGTTCCAGGGGCCCCAGATTTTCACCCACGCCCCAGGCTTACCCCTCGCCACATACACCACCTTTTCACGAAACATACACCAATCCATATGTTCTTTCCAGGCCAACACCGCAGGGGGCCTCTGGGATCCCCACAATTGAGCAATATCACGCTTAGCTATCATGTATCCCAGAGTCACCCACCGCGTCTGCGGGACCGAATAGTCATTTGGTTCCCACACATTCAGCAGGCATCTCCTCGCTTCAGGCAACAGCGCGACACGCGTAACCACACGCAGGACCTCATGCACACCACGCCAGAATCGCTCCACCTTTGGGCACTCCCACAGTATATGCATGAAAGTTGCCAACGCACCACAGCCACGCTTACACATTCCGTCACCAGCAAAGCCCATACGTAGAAGCCTTGGCCCCGTCACGTAAACCCGGTGAAGGATCTTAAGCTGGACGAAACGAAGGCGAGCCGGGATGGCCACCTCTTTTGGAGAGGCCACCGCGGAAATCCAATCCTCGTCGTCCAGCTCTAGCCCGTCGGCGACCCAGGCCTCGCGGAGACTAGTCAGCAGGCACGATCTGTCGTTGATCAGTTTTTTATATATGAGGGAGATCGTGCTGTCTGGGACATGGCCATCCAGCACTCTGTCCTCCAGGGGGGAAGACTCCGGAATGGACGCGACATCCGGGAAGACGGAGCCCAGCGCATGGCGGACTTGTAGGTACCGAAAGTACTCACTGCCCTGCAGCTGAAACTCCGTCTGCAGCGCCGCAAAAGTCTTGAATCCCCCCCTCGTCCAGTGATCTCCCACCGTGCTGATTCCGATCGTGTCCCACTTCTCGAAGCCCTTCGACGTCCACAGGGAGCCCAACCTCTCAGACGCGTACAGCGGTGACGCTCGGGTCAAACGGTCCTTCCACCCCATGGCTGCATTAGCCGCGTGCCAGACACGCACCATGACACGCGTCGGTCCCGTCAGACGGGAGTCGGGCGCGGCAGAGTAGAGCGCTCGATTGTAGTCGCCACCGGGCAGGAGCATCTTGTCCATCTCAAACGCCGGGTTCAAGGCGGGCCCGTAAAGGCCATGATTAATTGCAGCCAGTTGGGAGGCCCAGTAATACCGTTTAATGTCCGGGAGGGCGACCCCCCCATCGTACCACGGGAGCGTCAGTTTAGCTAGAGCAATGCGCGGCCTCCCGTCCCAGAACAGGCGCCGCTGGAGGCCCTCCACCTCACGGAAATAGCGTGCCGGAACCAAGTCCATAGTATTCTGGAGGGCGTAGAGGAAGCGCGGCAAGGACATCATTTTAAACAAGGCCGCTCGGCCGAGCGGCGAAAGCGGCGGACGCCGCCAGCGCACCACGTCCTCCTTCAAGCGCTGGAGGGGGGGGCAGCAAATTCCGCTCATAGCGGGCCTCCGGGTCAAGAGTGATATATATACCCAGGTACCGAAACCCCTGGGAGGCAATCTGGATCGGACAGTCCCGTGGCAGGACCGGAGCCTCCCCGGAAAGCACGTATACACAGGATTTCGCCCAGTTGATGACAAGTCCTGAGTTGCGACCGAATGAGCGCAAAACATCAACCAGGACGATCAGTGATTTACGCGGGGAGGCGAGATACAGGAGGATATCATCAGCATAGAGGGACACACGGTCCTCATGCTCGGGGGTCCAGCGGAGACCACGGATGGAAGGGTGCCACCGCAGCCACTCCGCCAGGGGCTCCAGGGCCAGTGCAAACAGGAGAGGTGACAAGGGGCAACCCTGTCGCGTGCCCCGCCCCAGCGCGAATGGGACCGAGACTCGCCCATTCACCACCACCTGCGCCAAAGGGCCCGAGTACAACAATTTGACCCAGCTGATAAAGCCCGGTCCAAATCCAAATTTCGCCAGCATCGCCCAGATGTATGGCCACTCCAGCGTGTCAAACGCCATGGTGGCGTCCAAGGACGCCAAGATGGCCGGCTCCCGCACAAATGGGACACGCGCGAGCACCCCGTGCAAGCGCCGTAGATTGAGCGCCGTGTTGCGGTGTGGTATAAAGCCAGATTGGTCTTGGTGGACCAAATCGCCCACCACGCCAACCAACCGGTTGGCCAACACCTTGGCGAGGATTTTGGGCTCCGCGTTCAAGAGCGAGATCGGCCTATAGGACGTGACCCGTTCACGGGGCTTCCCCTCCTTGTGGATCACCACAATTGTGGCCAGACGCTGGTCCGGCGGGAGGGAACCCTGCGAGTGGGCCGCCAGGAACATCGCGCGCAGGTGGGGCGCCAACACATCCGGGCGTAGCTTGTATAGCTCAATGGGAATACCATTGGGGCCCATGGCCTTGCCGGATGCAACCGAGCGAATAGCCAAGGCAATTTCGTCCGAGGTGGGAGGAGCGTCCAGCGAATCCCTGTCCTCCACCGTAAGGGAGGGCAGTGCGATGTCCCGAAGCAGGGCATGGGAATCTTCCTCCGAGCAGGGGGAAACCGGGGAGTAGACTTCGCGGAAATAATCCGCAAAGCAGGAGACAATGGCTTCCGGCTCGGTGACACACGCACCATCCACACTCTCAATCAAAGGAACCACGCGGCTCGCTCTCTCTCTCTTATCCAACCACGCAATCAATTTGCCAGCCTTATCACCCACATCATACAATCGCCCCTGCTGCTCTCTACTGAGGCCCCTGGCCGCCTCCGTGACGAGGGCCCGATAGGCCGCCTGCTTTAGGTGTAGAACATGCAGCTTGGCGTCTGTTACCCCGCTCCCCAGGTCACCCTCCAGTTCTGCAATCTCGGCCTCTACCCGGGTCACCTCCTCCCGCTCGCGCCGCCGGGCATGGGAGATAAAGGAGAGGGCCTCCCCTCTAAGAACTACCTTGAAAGCCTCCCACAGGGAGATGGCCGAAGGGACCGACCCCACATTCTCGTCGAAATATCGCTGTAAGGATTTGATCAAATCGGCACGAATGGTGGGGTCGCGCAAATACCATGCATTGATTGGAGCCACCCTGCCATCCCCCCTCGGGAAGACATCGAAATGTAACAGCAATGGGGAGTGGTCTGAGATACCCCGCGCCAGATGGCGCACCTCCCCCACCCTCCCTGCATGGGCCACCGGGACAAGGATGTAATCAAGCCGCGAGAGGCTACCATGGGCACCCGAGTGGAAGGTGTACTGCCGCTGTGCGGGATGCTTTAATCGCCAGCAATCCACCAGGCCCAGCGTGTCTAAAAGGCCGGGCAGCCACGCCTGTGCCCGGGGGAGGTCCCTAGGGGGATGGCGATCCATAGACCCAGAAGCTACCGCATTAAAGTCCCCTCCAACCACCAGCAGGCCACTCGGAAGGTCCAGAAGGAGGTGCCCCAGATCCGCAAATGTGGTGGCTTGTAACCCAGGCGGGACGTACACTGATATAAAAATAAACACTCTACCCTCCATTCTTCCCACCAGAACAGTGTAGCGTCCCCTCTCATCATGGCGCACCTCATCAATCTCCAACGGGAGCGAGTTCTTGATCATAATGCCCACCCCCCGCGAGCCCGAAGTGAAGCCAGAATGGGCCGCCAAACGATATCCCCGCCGATTCATTGCATGAAAGGAGTTACCTATAAGGTGCGTCTCCTGCAGGAAGACAACATCTGGTGAAATACGTTTTAAGTACTGCAGGACCACACCACGCTTAATCCTATCCCCCAGGCCGTTAACATTCCATGACAACACAGTCAAATCCCTACCCCCCATCATACGTCGAAACAATCGGTCGTCCCCCACCGAGCATCTTAAAAACAACAACACAGTAGCGGGTTTGCCTTGCGGTGCAAACAAACAACACACCCCCCCCACCCCCCCATCCCAACAGAACTCCCCCCTCCCTGCACCCCTGCATGAGCCCAGACAGCCCCCCCAAAGTGCAGTGTGCCTGTCGCCCCATAGCTAAAACTAACTAGTCCCCCAGAGGAGGAGGGAAGCCCCCAACAGACCCCGCACGACCTCCATAGGAGGGGAACATATGCAATCAATAAATGGTGAAGGAACATCGTCCAGAGCAAGGCCTATTCAGTCACCCCTCAATTCTGATCCGGCGGGCCCTCCTCGCCAGCCGCGCCCCCCCCGCCCCCCCGGCCCCTATCTCCAGGCAGAGTGTCCAACCAGTCCCCAGCCGCCTCGGGCCGGTCGAAGAAGTGCGTGCGACCATCCACCTCCACCCTCAGCTTAGCTGGAAAAAGCATTGAGTACTTGAGGTTCAGGTCCCGTAGGCGACGTTTAACACCAAGAAAACTCTGTCTCTGCTTCTGAACCGCCGGAGTAAAGTCTGGGTAAAAATGCACATCCATGTTGTCAAGCTTGACCGGTCCCTGTTGCCTGGAGGTCTGGAGGATAGCATCTCTGTCCCGAAAATTAAAAATCCGGGCAATGAGAGGCCGCGGCGGGGCACCGGTCTTAGGTCTGCCCCCAGGGACCCGGTGAGCACGCTCCACCGCAAAAAGCTTACTCAGCCCCCGGGGCTGGAGATGGGTCAGGATCAATTCTTCCACAAAAAGATCCGCCGCCTCCGCCTCTCGTCCCTCCGGCACCCCCACAATACGGACATTATTCCTCCGGGCCCGACCCTCGGAATCCTCCAGTCGCCGGTCCATCAGGGCGCTCGCCTGGCCAAGCCGGCGCACCTCCTTCTGGAGGGCCACCACGTCCGTCGTGAGGCTCGTTGTGGTGTGGGCCAGGGAATCGACCCGGTCGTTCGTTTTGGACAAGTCTGCCCTCACAAGGCTCACATCCACCAGGACCGAGTCTATTTTTTGCGCTAGGGTGTCGAAACGCTGGTCCACCGAGGCCTTCATCTCTGCAATGGCGCCCATGACGTCCCGGAGGGTCAGATCCACCGGATGAGCAGATGCCTCCGTCGGGCCCACCGGGGATGCGCGCGATGTCTCCGGAGAACCCTTCTGGAGCGTGTAGCGGTCCATACTGTTAGCTTGGTGCGCCGTGCCACGGCGGGTTGTCTTCACCTTCGCCCGGTCGCCATCTTGTTTGGTGGACATGCTTGCTCTCCCACCGTCGTGCCAATCTCCTCGAACGGGCCGCTATACCAATTCACGGGCTCCGGGGGGGGGCGGGGGCGACCACCGAACCGCAGGTCAACCCACCGCCGGCGGGTCAGCCGGGCTCCTGGACAAGACCACACCACCGCACCCGGCTCCGCAACCCAACCTCGCTTGAGTGCAAGGAGGGCGCAAAGGCGAAAGTGAAAGTGCGGGGTACGCGAGTCGCCCAGCCCTGCCCGCCGCTGTTGTTCACTGTGTCCCCGGATCGCCCCACTACTCCAATCCGGGGGGCCGGCGAGGAGAAGGCCGCAACCTTCGATCAGTGCTCCCACCGGTGTCCGGGGTCCGATTCGAGCCCGAAAAACGGGTGGCGCCTCAGCTCGGGTTCCCCGACACAGTCCCCTCAACAAGGACAGGATATCGCCAGGATTAATTCAGGAGGTCGCGGAGGTCCTCGGGAGCCTCGCACCTACGCGGCCATCTTGGTTGCGCGCTAGGCTCCTCCCCTCAGACCCTCATTAAAAGATTTTCCTTACAAAACTGTCATTACCCAGGTTTTTAAAACCATTGGACCGGGCTTGTTGACTGACATTAAATCTATTTTTGGACTGGTCCTTTCTTTGTTTAAAACCTGTTTGGTGGGATATCAACCATCCTGCTTATTGAGAAGTGCGCAATTATTTTTTTCTTGCTAAATAAATATCAACATGAACAATAACACCCATCTGACTATCAAGGCCACAATTCCATAGCATTTTATCTTGGAGGAGAACTGCTTGCTATGCTAAATATACATTGGACTCCATGTTTTCGCAAACTTCAACCTCCTTGACTGAGTGACTGAGAACTGTGTTTCAAGCAACCTTGAGTGTCACAGGGGAATACCAGGACGGGTTCCCTAAGCAAGCGCTTAGAGACCGCTTGGTGATCTGCGCTATATAAATTCCTGCACATTTACATTTACATGTGTTCAATGCTTGAACCGTTTTCAAACTGCTAGCTTCCATTTAAACAATAAGCTGTGTTTTCTGGGAAATAACTCGCCCTATCAGAGAGCATTAAGCAGTCTACAATGCAATTGCCCAAAATCAAAGCTGCTGTCTTTGAGTCGTCTTCTTCCGTGCTAACATGCCTGGGAGTAACAATCTTACAATTCTCTGATAAATTCAGTTTTGCTTCACAAAGCACTTCGACAATTACAGATGCTCGCTACCTTATAATGCCGTATTAATCTCCAATTTCAACATCTTCAGTGGCATCAACATCATCTGTATTTGGCAAGTGCTAGTATCACTGCACTTAGTTCCAAAATCGGACTTACCCAATGCAAGTGAGACCTATTGAAGTTAGTGGTCTCCCTCTTATGGATTCCCTCTTCAACGCTGCCGATCTGAAAGTTTCCAACTGTTTTCAGAATGTAATGAACTCAGTAAAAGAAGAAAGACCATCAGAAGCTCCCACTCAGTGTCTATATTGCCATCTTAAAGCAGTTTTCTTTTTTTGCTTTTAAATCATTTTGGATTGTTTTCTGTTTTGTCGTGTTGCATAGTCAAATTAGGCACAATGAGTTTTACCTATTTTTTTAATTTATTAATGTACATAGACATTTATGCACATATATCACAATGGGGCAATTCACCACAATCGGCAAAGATACCCTCCTTTGCTAAGTGTTCCCAACCGAATACTACATTTCTCATTTACAGAAACGGGGGGTCTATTTTTTCGTTTTTTTGAAATAAAAAATGGTTTTCCATTATTGAAAATGTATATAACAATATGAATTTGCAATATAAAAATCTACTTAAAAAAAAGTAACTGGAGTTTCTTGGAACCTCATTCTGGTTTATGATTCATGCACTTATGCTGTATTTTTCTGCTGATGTACCTCTATTGCAAGTTATATATTCTTTTATGCGAGTGCACATTGTTCATTTATAAACAAATGCTGCATTTAGTATTGTTTGTACATGTCTAAGGTATGCCATTTGGCAGAAAGCATCATTCTCATCTAACGTGTAAGTGGTTCATGGGTTCCAGCCCACCAGGATCCCAGTCTGAAGTTAGTAAGTTGGCTTGTGCCAGAGGATGAAGGGGACCTATAACTGGGTCATATTTGACAGAAGATTGCAAAAAACGTATCAAACATAAAGTGGGGGAAAAGCAGCCAAACGTACACCGATAGGTAGATGTTTAAAAACTGACTGTGCAAACTGAAATAGGCACGGCACAATTTGGTGTAGCAAAGCATAAAGTGAATGAAGACCTTGACTATATCACCACACACAGAATTGATTCCACTTACATTTTTGTTTTGTTGACACATTCATGTCTTGATAACAGTATTTTTCAGTATACCTCAGAAATGACTGGAAGAACTCCTTGTGCTCAGCAGCCATCTTCGCGCTTGCAGAGTTGGAATGCAGAACAGGAAGTTTGGGACTGGCACTCCCTGCCTGCATGGAACCTTGGAAAGGTAGGAGGAGGTCTGTGACCCAATATTACCTTGCCCCCGCTGGCACTATTAGGATAAGATGGCACGATTCTTACTTCTTGCTCAGTACGGGATGAGGGGAAGTAGAGGAAAGGTGCATGCAAATGTTGACCATACAATAACAAATACATTTTTAAAAAAAATGAAGTCCCCCAAAACCCCTGGTAATGCAAGTTTACTGCCATAGATCCAGTATTTGCAGGTGTTTCGGTGTGAGTGAGACTTGATGGATGGCCCATTCCCAAAGCATGTAAGTAGCTGTTGAGTACATAACTTTGCTACACCCTCTTTGCTCATATAAAACATAGGAGTCATGTTGGCCATTCTTATCAATACTGTGAGGCCCTTGATCCTGGGCAAGAAGATTGTAATACTTGCTGGACAGTTTTGAATTCCAGTACATTTATGTGTATGTTTGCCTCTTCTTGCATCCACTTGCTGCTGGTATATAGCTCCTACAAATGGGCACCCAATCTTCTATGAACTTGTCGGTTGTAATTACAAGCTTGCCGTGTTGCGGTGGAAGTATATACTTTTGGTGTTCTCAAAGGTAATGTTTTCATTCACAGTATGGCTCTTCTTGTCCTTTAATAAATCTGTACTATGGACTCACTGATCACCGCGTTCCTCATGTGTAGGTGCCAAAATAAGATTAAAAGGATGTATGGAGCAGAACAGGATTAGAGGGACCACACCATCCCCAATAAGTACTGTTATACTGAGCTAGAGTGGTTTTAATGGTCTTGCTAGATCAAGCAGTCTTAGATAGGATTGGTCTACTGAGTTAAACGTTTTTCTGTTTGAATCCAGAAGTGAAGTGCCCCCAATAATTGTATACGTTTTTTCTGCATTACTCCAAGTGATCTGACTGTGTCCGACTTTAAGCGTTGAAGAACCTCATTAACTTGATTTTCAAACAGTGATTCATCATCAAAAAGCATGTCCAGAATCCTGCTTTGGACTTTTGCATTATACTCAGTCTTGCCAGTACAGCACAGCTGCTCCCGAGAGCTGTACACTGACAATTACTGGGTGGCAACAGAAATAGTGGCGCACAACTTAGCTCATCCAAATGCCAACAAATTAAATCAAAGTCTGAGTAAGTCCTTACAGCAGGGTAGATAGGGATTTGGCCGGCTCCACACCCCTTGTAGCCATTCTTCCACTCGGGATACCCCTGGACCCCAGGGACATCCAGCCACTCACCCAACACTAGTTGAGCATGGCACCTATTGCAGTGCTTATTGGGAGTAGAGCGTCTGTACTCGCCTGTACTCCCACTCGCGGACAACTGTGACAGACCCCGCAGTCAAACGCACACTCAAATATATGCTGCATACCATCGGGTATCTGTTCCCCGAGGGCCACACTATCACCTGGTCAGAGGATGCATGCTTCACTGAGGCCACGCAGTTGGACAGATTTGCACTGCATCGAGTGCAGATTGCCCTGAGGAGTTGTGTCCAGACTTATCCCATGGCTCCTGACCACTTCACTCCCTCACTGTCCTCAGAGGACAACACTGGTGAACACGTGGTATCCAAGTTGTATCACATGTCTAGAGTTGCTGCCCACTGTGGATGGCCAATTGCAAGAGGTCTGGTCAGAGAACTCAGAGCCCCATATCGGATGATATGGAATTATTGCTGTGCACAAACCAAGCTAGCCTCGCTCAACCACAGACTGCTACATTTTAAGTTTTTGCATCGCATATACATGACACACAAGTTACAGGCCACGATAGCACGGTCACAAATGTTGCATCGCCGATGCAGATTTTCTTTAACCTGTCATGGTTGTGTCCCCACATCAACAGCTACTGGACTGACATTTTCACACACATCTCACAGATGGTAGGCGCAACAGTGACCCCTGACCCCTTTCCAGCTCGGTTGGGATATGTATGTGATACCCCAAAGGAAACTCGTAGATTTGTCGTAATTGCACTTTTACTCGCAAAGCAGGAGGTCGCCATATATTGGGGAGGCACACAACACCCTACTATTAAAGGCTGGCTCAAGAGCCTGGTCTTTTGTGATACGTTCCAACAAACAAATGATGGACGGAATGCTGACAATGCAGACATTCTCCCCCAGTCAAGAGATCTGGGTTAAATCCATCGTTCTTTTGCCCACTACACCACCCCAGTTTAGACATGGCCATATGCAAATCAGTCTTGACCCTGTGCCTCATGGGAACAGTCCAGCCCGAACTGCCAAGCCAGGTCTTCCCTGGAACGGAATCAAGCATCCTAGGACCGGTTTCTGGCTATCAGCCGTCATCAGCCAGGATAGCTTGACTCCAGTGGCGTAGTGAGCACGGGTCCCACGTCTGGGATTACCCATCCCACTTAGGGCGAAAAGCGTTACAACAAACAAATGATGGACGGAATGCTGACAATGCAGACATTCTCCCCCAGTCAAGAGATCTGGGTTAAATCCATCGTTCTTTTGCCCACTACACCACCCCAGTTTAGACATGGCCATATGCAAATCAGTCTTGACCCTGTGCCTCATGGGAACAGTCCAGCCCGAACTGCCAAGCCATGTCTTCCCTGGAACGGAATCAAGCATCCTAGGACCGGTTTCTGGCTATCAGCCGTCATCAGCCAGGATAGCTTGACTCCAGTGGCGTAGTGAGCACGGGTCCCACGTCTGGGAATACCCATCCCACTTAGGGCGAAAAGCGTTACAACAAACAAATGGACGGAATGCCGACAATGCAGACATTCTCCCCCAGTCAAGAGATCTGGGTTAAATCCATCGTTCTTTTGCCCACTACGCCACCCCAGTTCAGACATGGCCATATGCAAATCAGTCTTGACCCTGTGCCTCATGGGAACAGTCCAGCCCGAACTGCCAAGCCATGTCTTCCCTGGAACGGAATCAAGCATCCTAGGACCGGTTTCTGGCTATCAGCCGTCATCAGCCAGGATAGCTTGACTCCAGTGGCGTAGTGAGCACGGGTCCCACGTCTGGGAATACCCATCCCACTTAGGGCGAAAAGCGTTACAACAAACAAATGATGGATGGAATGCTGACAATGCAGACATTCTCCCCCAGTCAAGAGATCTGGGTTAAATCCATCGTTCTTTTGCCCACTACACCACCCCAGTTTGATAGCCAGAAACCGGTCCTAGGATGCTTGATTCCGGTCCAGGGAAGACATGGCTTGGCAGTTCGGGCTGGACTGTTCCCATGAGGCACAGGGTCAAGACTGATTTGCATATGGCCATGTCTAAACTGGGGTGGCGTAGTGGGCAAAAGAACGATGGATTTAACCCAGATCTCGTGACTGGGGGAGAATGTCTGCATTGTCAGCATTCCGTCCATCATTTGTTTGTTGTAACGCTTTTCGCCCCAAGTGGGATGGGTATTCCCCAGACGTGGGACCCATGCTCACTGCGCCACTGGAGTCTAGCTATCCTGGCTGATGACGGCTGATAGCCAGAAACCGGTCCTAGGATGCTTGATTCCGGTCCAGGGAAGACATGGCTTGGCAGTTCGGGCTGGACTGTTCCCATGAGGCACAGGGTCAAGACTGATTTGCATATGGCCATGTCTAAACTGGGGTGGCGTAATGGGCAAAAGAACGATGGATTTAACCCAGATCTCGTGACTGGGGGAGAATGTCTGCATTGTCAGCATTCCGTCCATCATTTGTTTGTTGTAACGCTTTTCGCCCCAAGTGGGATGGGTATTCCCAGACGTGGGACCCATGCTCACTGCGCCACTGGAGTCTAGCTATCCTGGCTGATGACGGCTGATAGCCAGAAACCGGTCCTAGGATGCTTGATTCCGGTCCAGGGAAGACATGGCTTGGCAGTTTGGGCTGGACTGTTCCCATGAGGCACAGGGTCAAGACTGATTTGCATATGGCCATGTCTAAACTGGGGTGGCGTAGTGGGCAAAAGAACGATGGATTTAACCCAGATCTCGTGACTGGGGGAGAATGTCTGCATTGTCAGCATTCCGTCCATCATTTGTTTGTTGTAACGCTTTTGTGATACGTTCAGCAAACTATACGCTCAGATGCCATCACCAACATCCCACCCATGAAATATTTGGCAGCCTTTGTGTACCGATTTGCTTCACTCCAATACAATTGACACCAGCTGACACCTATGTTAAACGGGTAACTGTATGAGGGGACAGTTGATAACGCCAATGCTGCACACCAGTTGCTGTGGCTCCTCCCTTCCCCTGAGTCCAAAGGGCTGACTACAATGCTAGCCGCCTTACCCCCGATGCATGTAGACCCAGATCACGGGTGTCCCACCCAGGATAGGTCTGCCCTTTAAGGACTCGCGTCATGTTGTTTAATGTACAAGGCCCACTGTTTAGGTTTTCTATGCTTGTGATGTGTATGGCCTATCAACTTATGTTATGTGCAAACTTTATTCAAAATGATAAAAGCTTTTGTTTATTAAAAAAAAAAAGTCTGAGTAAGATTGCAAGGTTGAATTGTATCTTACATCATGATTTAAACTGGATTGACTTAAATCTCACATTATCGTTTGGCTGTGGAAATTTTCCCCTTTGTCGTCACTTGATTTCAGTGATGTATGAAAATACTTTGGACATTGCTCCTGAGTGCAAAGCATTTTTTTTAAACAAATTTTAAATGTTTTAAACTTTGCGCACTTTGCACTCTCTGTTCTCAGGCAAGAAGTCCACCGCAGGTTGATCAAGGGACTTTTGACGCTGGGGCAGCCATTTGGGGGGCAGCCATTTGGGGGGTAGCAAGGTCAGCAGACTAGCTCTCACGTCTCTGACATTACTTAAAACAGACGTTGGCGTGAGTACGCAGAGGACGTGCGCAGTGGGAGCGCCATAGGCAAGCCCATCTGCACCCGTCCGCACTCTTTTCTCGCTCAGCGCCTGCCCCCCTGCAAAAATTACCTCAGGCATGGTTAAATACATACAGTACTCCAGCAACGAATTGTGAAAGCTCAATTTAACTACTTCCACTGTAAACTGTTGTGAGGTTCACCCAGATGCTGTAGAACCTCAGGCTCAAATGACCTGTACGGGGTGTAACACCAAGATACCACAGTTTGTTTATAGAAAACCCAAGTCCCAAACAGCTACCAATCAAAATGGACACCCAGTGTCCTGAAAGGCACCCTCTTCAACACAAGGTCCTTGGTAAAACAGCCTTGAAATAGCCTCTCTCATTGAAGATGAAAAATTTCACATAGTGTTCATCACCGAATCATGGACAGATCAGGGGTCTGGACCAGACTTAGTAAAAGCCACACCCCAAGACTGTTACACGCTAAATAGACAAAAGAAGAAAGGGGGAGGCTAGTGGTCATTTATCACAAATCTAATACAGCGTCCTTCAATCCATTAGACATTGAGGTATGTGAAGCGTTAGATTTTGGTCTCAAACTCTCTCACCATTATACTTTTAGAGGCACCCTTATTTATAGACCACCTGGCCCAAGAGGACGATTTTTTAATAAATGCAAGCAGCATACTAGAAAGGGGAATTAGCACAAACTCCTACACCATCCTAGGAGATTTTAACTATTATCTTGAATTGCCCTCGGATCCAGATACTTTTAGTCTGCTTGATCTGATGAAGAGTGGAAACCTAGAGCAAAAGGTGATCGGTGCAACCCATCAGGCCGGTCGTACGCTAGATGGCATTTTTTATAACAATAGGCAACTTTCCTTTAAGAGCATCCTTCCTTTAGTCTGGTCATCAACAAAATATTCAGATAATAGAGCTTGGAATAAAATAGAAGCAGAGGAACTGAACACATTACTAACCTCTACTACTATCCCAAAACCTAGCAATCTGGATGAGGCAACCAGATCATACACTAGATGGTTGGAAGCGGCAGGGAATGAACTTGCACCTATAAAACGCCTTAGCCATACTAAACAACCTTCCTCCCCTTGGTATTCCAAAGAATTGCAGGACCAAAAGTTGGCCTGCAAACTCCAGGAAAGAAACTGGAGGAAGGGATACAAATAGGAGGACAAAAAGGAATACAAAGCTGGACTGGCACACTAGAAACAGTTGCTGAAAAGCGCAAAACAAAACTATTTTTCAAAAAAAGTCAACTCGGCCAAAAACTCGTCTAAGGAACTTTTCAAACTAGTTAACTCCCTAGCACACCCCCGCGTACAAAATCTCAGCAATCCAAGAGCTGTGTAATAAAATTGCTAAATTCTTTTTCGATAAAGTCAATTGTATTTTAACCTTCTCAGTCTCCTCTGCCACAATGAATCCCGATTTGTCTAATGACCAGATGAAATCACCTCGACGCACCACAACTAAATAACTTTGCCCCCTTAACAGAGTCAGACACATATAATGTACTGGAGAAAGTGAAGTCTGGCTCTCCTTATGATCCCTGTCCATGTACTGTAGTAAAAATGGCAGCAGAAACAGTTTCTCGGACACCGACTCCCATCAGTAATACAATATACCTAGAAGGATACTTTCCCAAAGACTGGAAACCTGCATCAATCCTGCCCCTTCTGAAGAAACCCAACCTGGATGCTAATGATCCAAACAATTTTAGACCAATATCTAGACTACCACTCCCAGCAAAAATAATTGAAAAAAATATGAATGCCCAACTCAAATTTCTGCAGGATTCCCAGGCCCTTGACCAAACTCAATATGGGTTCAGAGCGGGCCACAGTACAGAAACGGCGCTCCTGAAATCTACAGAAGTGATCAGGACCATTCTGGACCGGGGGGGGGGGGGGGGGGGGGGTTCAGAGGGAGGCCATATTGATCATGTTGGACCTGTCCGCAGCATTCGACACGGTTCATCATATCTTGGACCGATTGGATGAGTTAAGAGTCAGGGGTAATGCTTGGAAGCTCATTAAATCGTTTCTAGCTGACAGAATGCAAACAGTGGCCTTCGGTGAATTTGAAGCCGAATCATTCTCCTTGCCCTGTGGGGTGCCGCAGGGTTCATCTTTGAGCCCAACACCTTTTAATATTTACATATCTTCACTAGCACCCCTAATTGAGTCCTTCGGGTACACCCTGACTTCCTACGCGGATGATACCCAACTTGTGGCGACTACTACCAGAAGATGTTCAGGAAACGACGTCAAGGTTGCGGGACTGCATACAAGCCGTAGGGAGTTGGATGGCCCAAAACTGCCTTAATCTTCGCTCTGGGAAAACGGAGGTAGTGTTTGGCAACGACCCTACTTTCTGGACTCCTAAATGCTGGCCTGAAGATATGGATCCTCTACCGACTCCCATTAGGAAGGCGAAAAATCTTGGAGTCTGGATAGATAAATTAAGTTTCAGGGACCAGGTCAACACACTTACATCATCAACATCATATATCCTGAAATCTTGCACACAAAAAAACAAAAGCCACTTCTTCCAAAAGACGCACAACAAACAGTGGTCACTGCACTTCTAATGTCCAGATTGGACTACTGCAACAGCCTCTATCTCACGATCCACAAAGGATCGGTGAACAAACTACAGATTTTTGAAGAACGCAGCAGCCAGGCTGCTTACTGACACACCAAAGTACAAGTCTCTCAGCCAAAATAAAAAAGCTCCACTGGTTGCCAGTCAGGAAACTTGACTATTTAAGTCGGTCTGGTTTTTAAGGCTCTACAGGGAACCGGACCCGAATTCCTAAAACGTCCCTGCTGTTACACACCAAACAGAGCACTGCGCTCTTCGGACGCAAAACTAGTGAGGGTACCTAGGGTAAAAAAAGCCAACTGGGGCGGCAGAAGCTTTGTTTTTAATGCGGCTAAATCCTGGAATTCTCTTCCGTTAACCATGAGAAAAATGTCCAATCTAATGGCCTTCAGGAAAGCATTAAAAACATGGATTTTGTAAACTCACTCGTACAGCCCACAGCAGGCCTTCACACAGTGCCAGGACACTCAGTTAACAGTTGCGCTCTACAAATACCACTAACATTAACATCCATAACTGCAGAGGAAGCTACATGCTTACTATGGTTAGAGGGTTTGCCGCCTGAAAGAGGTTGCGGCCATAGTTGACATCTTTTCCAGATGCCTACCTTCTCTATCAGGGAGAGTAGTGCAAGGAGAAGTAGGGTTTCCAGAATCTTCTCTGCACTGGTTCCATCACCAATTAACTTGCAGGAGGATTTCTTATTTAACTCTGGAGTGCTGTAGGGAGCTTTTATCATTTTCAATTAGACAATGGAAAGCACACTATTTGATCCTATGGCACATTATGATACAATGGAGTGGATTTATTGACTAGTGCTACATAATCATCCCATTCTCCATCTACATGATGTGGGACATCAACTTTCCTCATGTTGTACATTTCCTGCAAGGGAGAATGACTGACCTACGCAGAATAGGTTGATGAGTGACTGCGGCTGCTCCATGACAGCACCAATTATCGGCTATCATCAGCGAGAAGTTATAGCTTATAAGTTGGAGCCCTTCGGAGTATCAGGAGACAAGTTTCAGCGTTTGTTGCTTGGATTGGGGTGTGTAGTGGACGCACGGATGCAGTCAGGATAGGTTCCGGTGTGGCTTGTACCTCAGTCCCCCTTCCATTTCCTGTCTCCCCATTCCTGTTGCGGAGTCCGCTGTGAGGCATGTGGATATTGTCTAATTAGATAAACGACTCAGCAAGGTAACAGTAGTTCTGCGACTGTGGCAGTACTGCAGGGATGCTCACCAACTTGTAGCTGACCCTGTTGATCTGAGGAGTATTTATTCATAAGTTGGGGGTGCGAGTGCCTACCAGGTGACGGTGTTTGGAGTTTGTTGCCTGGTGTGGCAGGCCTCACCTGCTTGTTTCAGCACGTGGTGGATGAGAGGACACTGAAGAAATTGCGGTCTGGACGAGTTTGAGTCATAAAACGTACCTGAAGCTAAAAAGAAAAACTAAAACAAAAAAACATGAGCTCTCCTGAGACTCAACTATCACAGTTTAAATCACACCCAGTAATTTCAGATTATTTTGCTGGGTCTAATAAAGAAGCTGCAGAAGCCCCAGGCCCCTCAGTTTTAGTTAGTCCCTCAGGCCAGCCAAGGCCACTTTTGAACTGGGTTTTGGCCATGGCTACACCAACTCAGGCTATTGGTCAAGAATGGACTGAGGATGCCCATTTTTCTGCTACCCATTTCAGATCCCCCGGAAAGGAGAAAGATGAGAAGGATGGAATCTGCCCCTCCTCCTGAATCTGTCAGACACAAGATAATTCCTGAGAAAGTAATCTAGGGAGATGCTCCAGTGAGAATGGGTCTATAGGTTCTTCCTTGCATTGGGAAATGATTCCTTCTAACCTAAGCAAGGTGGAGGATTTTACACTAACAGATAGAGCTGGCAAAGAGGTGCCCGTTTAAGACAAAGGTCATCCTAAAATCACCTGGCCATAGTTTCAAGCAAAAGTCCGGGATCCCTGCCCCAAAGTAAAAATATTCCATCCTCTTTTTCATCTCATTAGTAGTACTTCCACTATGGGGGATTCTATGGATTGGGATACCTTCATTTCACCCAGCGCACAGTGAAAGCCGGGCATACTGCTGGCGAGGTAGGGATGATTGAGGCATTATTTTGTATTGAGAAAGTTTTATCATCCATTTTAGCACTCCTGGAAAAAGCAGTGTTTCAGACCATGTATTTGATATATTGACTTAAACATTAATCGGAGTTCAAAACCGTTCATGGTCTGCAACAACCAGAATGCTCCCACAAAATTATAAAAAGTCGGAATCAACTGCCACTGAAGCTAAACAAGAGGTTTGCAATGTTGCTTTTAAAGTTGGTGAACCTAGTAAATCTAGCAAGATAGAGGGTAGTTTAAGTGTAGCACATTCTAATAACTCTAAATTAATTCAGGATCAAGTTTGTTTAATATCACTCTTTGAAGACTGAAGGCAAGTGGCATCATTAAAGCCTATAGAGAGAGTGATTTCCAAACTTCAGGAAACTGCTAAAATTACCTGGCCTCCTACTTTGATTGATGCCTCTGATCTTTCCAAAGGTGACGGAATATTCCCTAAAATGACACTCTGGCAATAAGCAAAAGAAAGGACAAAAGAAAGGGAAATGCAAGAAGGCGCATTCTGAAACGTGCAGCTTGGAAAATTAGATTTGAGAATACTCCTGCCACAGAGAATTCTGAGGTGGCCATGTCAGTGTTTCCCTTGATTGCTTTGGCCAACACTCAGTCTACGGCAACTCATGTTATGGATATTAAAAATTCTTCTGCTAACCCAGGGGTGAATGTGGCTAAAGTTTACACTGATAGCCTGAGGAATCGGTCATCACAGCTCAGTAATGGTTTGATGATATGCAATATGGTGGGTTCTTTTTTAAATGTTCCCTAACGTGGTTGGGTTCAAGTGGAATGCTCGACCTCCTCAAACATTGCAGTTAATGCTCTTGTTGGTCAAGAAGTGCCTCAAAGCACGAATGAATCAGAAGAATAGTCCAAGGGAATTTCCCCTCTACACCAATTGGCCCTGGAGAGAACAATGGTAATATGGTCCCTAATGTTCTGGGCAGTGCTCGGTAAGGAGTCCCAGCATGGCAGGTTTCATGGTCTTCAGGTCATCTAAATCATGGAACAAATGTTTTTGTCCCACGAGGGCATCGACCAGTTTCTGGGAATGTTTAATGTAATATTAATAGCGGTCAATTGAATAAGTTGGACTTTATTTTATGGTTTGATCACTAAATAGATACTTTTAGTAGAAATTCTATTCTGCATGCTCTGTCGGAAATTGAGGCTTTGCATTTAGTGCAAAGTAGGGATATTGAAAAAGGTTATATTGATTCATCAGGAACCATACTTAAGACATCATTCTTCTTTGGGTCAATGATTATTTTAAACAATATTGCAGCTTTGTGAATACGTCCTAAATAGTGGTATTGATGTAATTCTGGTTGTGCAGGGAATAGATTCTATTCTCAACAAGGCTACAGGGTCTGGCCTGAGTTAGAACGGACATGTGTTTGTTAGGACTGGACAGTGTTTCCTTGCAAGGTAATCCCAAGGATTGTGGTTTCGGTAGGCAAAGTACCTATTCAAAATCACAAACAATTACTAAAGCAATGGCATGAGTTACCCAACTAGAGTTGGGTGGCGGGAACTTTGAATAGCAACCACCCTGTATTGACAGATGCGGAGGTAGCCCCTTGGAAACAATCATATCTTGGAAACTGGCAGGTTTGGGGAAACCTACTGCAAAACAGAATTGTTTAGAGTCTTTTACACAAGCAATTATGGTGCAGATTACGATCCTGGAAAATATTTCCCCGTACGACTCGTATCCGGTCTTTTTACCGTACGAATCGCACAAGTGCCGTACAAACTGCGAAGTACGATTCGTATGGGAAAAAGTTCATACGAATCGCATTGGGAATAATTCCCCACACGTCCTCGGGTCGGAAAATGTGTCCGACACGTCCCCGGACGATTTACCGTACAAATGTGAAAAGTGAAGTCCGACCGCGTAAGTACGATACATCCCGTGCGTCCGAAGTTACAACTGTATGGAAATAACACCGTCCGCACCGAACTCCCATAGCAACCATGGAGACATGTGCCCGCATACGCGCCGAACACCCCCCCAGCCCCCGTGAGTACGCGCCGTACCCCCCCAGCCCCCGTGAGTATGCGCCGTACCCCCCGTGTATGTACACCCGTGTACGTACGCGCCGTACCCCCCCCCCCCGTGTATGTATGGTGCGTACCCCCAGCGCTATGCGCTGGGGGTACGCACCGTACATACACGGGGGGTTACGGCGCGTACGTACACTGGTGTACATACACGGGGGTACGGTCCTTACGTACGGGGGTGTACATGCACGGGTGGGGGTTCACGCATACTCACGGGGTCTGGGGGGGTACGGCGCGTACTCACCGGGGCTGGGGGGGGTACGGCGCGTACTCACCAGGGCTGGGGGGGGGGGGGGGATACGGCACGTACCGGCCCCCCTAATCTGGTCGTTTCGCGGCGTACTTCGCTTTTCCGGCACTTTTTGGGTGCCGTAAAAATATTGCCGTCCGGACTGCTGTCGGTTCGAATCGTACTTCCTGGTTCGTGAAACGCTGCCTGAATGCGTCCCGACGTCACGTCGGCGCTTTCCCCGGATCACATTCGTATGTATATTCGTCGGTTGGTGTTTTGTACGACTCGTACGGAAATGGTGTTTCCGTGCGAATCGTACTTCCATGTTTTTATCTTGTTCCGACTGGGTACGCGTCGGACGGAGAATATGCTCCGTCCGACGGTTCGTACCCGGTTTTTACAGGATCGTAATCGGCACCTATATGTTGGAGGGAAACCTGGGCATAATCGGAATTGCCATATGAAAACGTATGTATTCTCTTCTCTGGCAAAATCGGTATCTAAGGAGCATGCTAGTGGGGGGAATAGAAATTTCACTTAAGAATACTGTCAACTGGAACATTGAACTGTTTATTCACCCCTTCTAATTTATCCATGTGTCTAAAAGTGCTCACAAATGACGGTTCAGGGGGTTCCTCATAAGTTTTTACCCAATATAGATATCTTGCCTGGAAAATCTTACGATCACTTAGTAAGCTCTATCCACACATTCATCCAGGATATTAGCATTTGAGGATTACCCTAAAGTAATCCTAAGTGATGTACATGCAAAAAGTTCAATTCTGCCGGTTTGTCTTTGCCATATTAGGAAAAGGAGAAATCTTGGGCCATCTGAGGAAATGCTCCCTGGTGAGAATAGAACAGATAGGTGGGAATTTTCACTCTTGGATCCCCGGAGAATGTGCGATTGTGACTGGGCGAATCCAAAATGACATGCCTGCATCATTTACCTTTTCTTCCCATCATGGTTATTCTATGATTGATTATATGATTGTTTCATATCAAATGTTCAGGCGTGATCTAATCTAAATGCGGAGCCATCTGCTCTGAGCGATCTTTGTATTTTGAGTATAATTGTCGAGTTAATGATGCAGGCCTCAGAGCCATGGAATTGCTTGAGGGGCTCAATACGCTCCAAACGTCTAGACATTATTAATATAATTTGACTGAAGGGAATAGTATGTAGGGATCCATTAACCAAGTATGAAAGACATGATTTTTTTTTTTCTTAGGTTGGTGAATAAAGGTAGACACTTGAAGCCTTAAATAAGAGGTAACCAGAATGTGAAAGAAGTTAATCAAGAAATAAATCAGCTAGTAAGAATTTGCCCTTTTCTCCCTCCGAGACAAAGTGAAATTAGTCATCTTAAACACAAGAGGTCTAGATTGAAGGCACTGGGAAAGGGAATTTGATGATAAATGGATTAATTTAAGAGAAGCTGTAGAATCAAATGATCCAAGAAAGTATTGCCGATTAGGATCTCTATACTGTGATTTTAGAGTGAGTGCTCAAGCAAATACCATTTCAGAGGTGGAGTGGACAAATTATATTTTGATTAAGCTCTCTATACTGAGATTCCAGAGTGAGTGCTCAAGCAAATACCATTTCTGAGGCGGAGTGGACAGATTATATTTCTACTCTTTATGCTGGTAATCCTAGTGTCAGTGACATCTTAAACCCAAGAGTAGATGTAGATCAGTATGACTTGCATGGGCCTCCTTCAGCCCAGCAGATTGAGGGACTAAGAGTGCTAGAGCCTCGGGGCAATTGGCCCGAATCAAATTTTGATTTCTATTATTAAACAGGCTGTTACTCTCCGAGCAGCTTTTGTGTCCTTTAATTACTGCTATCTTTCAGGAAAGGTCCCCCTCTCCCCTGACATGGAAGGGTAGCATTAGTGTGTCTTTGGACATAAAGGGTCCAAAATCTTCCCCTGTGACCTATAGGCAAATATAGTTATTAGATGCCGTAGGCAAACTTTTTGCAAAAGTACATTTTGACACCTCCAGCATTAGGTATCTCAAAATATTACTCCCACGAAATAGACATGATTTAGGAGGAATTATAGCACCCTAGATAACATTGCACTACTTTAGACAATTATGGAAAAGTAACCCCAGTCACAGAGAATGTGTACATGGCTTTTACCGACTTCTTCCCAGCGTGATAGAGTTGATCATTGGACTCTGTAGAGTTAAGTGGTCTCAATTGGGCATGCCTTCTCATTTGTTGAGATGAGCAATAGCACTTAATACAGCAACATGGAGTCAAGTGTTAATGGGTGGGAATCAAGGTCCATCTCAAAAAGTTTGAAACCCAATAGGTTGAAATAAGGCTGCCTGCTGGCACCTTTGTTGCTCTTTATATTTTAATGGTCTCCCATGCAGGGAGGGAATCGATAAAAGGGAACGCCCCGAAACTTTGTAATATGAATATAGATAGTGTCCTATACATGGTTTTGATGGATTTAATGCCTGTTGGCTTAAAAAGACATCTCGATGCACTAAAATGTTATGCAGAGGAACATTTCCTGAAAAATTAATATCTTGAAGATCCAGATTTTTCGGAAGAAGGGTTTGAGATCAGGGAAGATGTCCAATTTGTTTCTAGAACAGGAAAAGATGGAAAGTCCAACTCCACCCGTGTTTAGGAAAAACTAGTTCTAGTAATTGTGGAGAACATGATCATATAAAACACTGTTTGAGTAAGGCTATGTTGCTAGCTAGTGCCATTATAGATTATATAAAGTTTGCGGGAAAAGACATTTTACACAAACACTATTCGTCTTTAGACTAAAAGTTTCCCCTTTCCCTAAGCTATGCTTGTGCGGTAATAGATCTGAAATACTGGAGTTTCTTTGATGTAATTGAAGGACATATTTTGCACCAGATTTGGAACTTTAACTCCATGGTATCTCTGAACACTTTACGTTTGGAGTTTGGCCTGCTGGCAACTTTCGTTACAGCCATAGTGTCAGTAATGAGGCGGGGGGAGGAGGGGGGGGGGGGTAATTGCCTGCTTAATGGGGGAAGATGGATCAGTTTGTACTGCTTTGCTTCATCTAGTTCCTTGGATTTTACAAAGGAACAAAATGTCTATAGATTTCCGATGCCAAGATACTTAAAACGTCTTTTAAAAGAATCTTCTTTTGGAGAGAGTTTGAACCAGGATATGTTACTATGTTAGTGCCACAAGAGCAATGCGGTGATACAGAAAAATAATTAAATTTGTTACCACTGCAGATACTAACAGGTGCCTGGGACGCTGTCCCCAGGAAGCAGAGTTTGCAATCTGTATGTACAAGATCTAAAGCATGTCATTTTTGCATGTCCCTCTCTGCACTTTACACATCACTTTTTAAGACCAGTATTTTTAAAATATAATGTGCAATCAATAGGAGAGGCAGGACAATATTTATTTTTTCCTCCCAATGAAATGGTATGTGCCAACATTTTAAAATTCTTTCAACTTCTCAATTCTGCAGTAGTGATCATTCCACTGTGAATTGAATTCTGTACGTTGGGACTTTCGATTGCTCTTGGCATATGGCTATGATCCCCTTATGAAGGAGAGTTTTGCTCAATGTTTGAATGCTTGTTTATATTTTTACTGAAACAACCAGTAGATGGTTTATATTTCAGTTCTTATGATGTATATCGAAGTCATGGCAGTACTTTGCAAGATGTCACTTTCTTTGCTTTCCTTTTCCAATGTTTTAGTACTGTTGATTATAGCCTGGTACTAGTCTACCAAGGATGTATATTGACTTTAAGGAAGCATTTCGCATGATTGAACCTTTTCTCCTTTAATGAATGGTAATGTGTTCAAATTTTGTTAAATATCCCAGGTTGGTTTTCCTTTTCCAGTGTTTTAGTACTGTTGATTAGCCTGGCACTACTATGTAGATATTAAGGAAGCTCTTTGGATAATGTCACTTCTCTTAATATTTGGGACTGTAATGTAGTTTTATGAAATATTGCATGTCGGAATTGTGATGGTCTTTTACAGTTATAAATGGTTTTATATGGACAGCATCGAAGTTACGAATCCTAAATAAAAATTGAACTGAATCGATTCAGATCCTATGATACTAGTGCTGTCATTCCAAACCTTTTCACAAATACATCCTTAATGAAAACGAACTGCAAAACAATTTAGCCCATGTTGTACTGAACCAGTGTAACAATCAAAATAGTCTGTTAACCGGGAAAAGCAAATGGATGGGTTAAACTAAGACAGACAAGATTGAACATTTTCACCCTCATCAAGCGGGTCTTTTATTACATTACCTCAGGCACGAGGTGATATTAGGCTACAAAGTGTACCACACAAGTGAAGTTTAAAAATCTACATTGGTTCATAAACATCATTAACTACTTAGCAAATACCTGTTTGCGTATATATGTTGAGACTTGTATGCATACGTACGTACTGATCTCCAAGTAAGACACATTTCCAAGTAAAAAGTAAACTTAAGAAAAAACAAAGCCAAAGTAACAATTGAAAAAAAAATACAATGCCAGTCCAAGAGGTTCTTGTGTGTTCCCTTTGCCACAAAAGGAGCTAAAATCACTGCTGATCTGCCCTACTCAAGCTTTTCATGAAACACACAAAGTATCACACAGGAAAAAAAAAAAATGCAACATTTCACAATCGCAGACTAGTCTTCATCTGAGGAGGTCTGATCCAGCGCATAAACCATGAACATGACGTCAGGTCGGGATGGAACGCATGGATGTCCTGGCCGCACAACCTCAAAGCCCAAGAAGCTGAATGTCTTTAGAAGAGGCACTGATGGATACAAAAAGGAAAATATTTTAATGAGCGCTGCAAATTAAACAATTAGACTGATTGAGGAACACTGTCTTTACTGTAGGGTACACAATTGGCTTCATGTCATATCAGACAACATGGGCCTGATTAACAAAGGTAAACTTACATATGCCTATCTTTTTATGAGCAGAGTTTTCCGCCCCGACTGCGGAGTCTCCATAGTCATAAACTCACTATTAACTGGTTTGTGAATAGCAACAAAATTGTAAACTTACAAAAAGTGTAATCAGGCCGCGGGTTTTTAGTCTTGAATCTTTTTTACTGTGTGCACCCCAATTTGTTTCATAGTGAGCAAAGTCTAAAACTTGCCAAGTGTTTGTTAAAAGAAAACCCATTCGCATACACATGGTAAGCCCACTGATTTGGCTTCCTGAGGTTGGTACTACTTAAAAATTGGGCTGCTACAGCCGCACATACTAACAAGACATTACTTACAACACATTACAGGGCAGCTTCGCTACTTTGTTTTCTAAACACAGTACTTCTTAATGCATGGTGTTTGTCTTGGTTTCCTAGAAGTACAATAAATGCTCCCTCTTGGTCAGACGGACACCCATCCCCTCCACTTTGAACATTGGGGGCATCGGCCAGGCTGTGAAGATTAAGTCTGGATTAAGTCCTGGAACTGAAACCAGTGAGGAAGGAGAAGAGGTTCGCTGGGTGGGTGGGGGTGGGGGGGGGTTGTAGGCTGCAGCTTATTGCACTTGGTCTGTTGGGCATGGGCCTCCCTGCTGGTGCTGAAGGTGGATGAGGCAGCTGGCTGCTGTGCCCTGTATGTAGGTGGAGCAAAAGTGTTAATCATGCCATCCTGTGCTGGGTATCCAGCCGTAGACACAATTGGGCCGAAGTGGTTGTGTCCACCTGGGCCTGCCTCTGTGCAGCATGAGACGTGGCGGCCCATGGCCATCGTGATGCAGTACAGTGAGTAGAACCTGGCATTTCAATGCAATAACTGCCCCATTCTTTTATATATACTCTGCACAAGACGTTCTGGCTGCACTTTGTTTGAAGAACATAGCAGGTCCACAGACAGTGCGTTGGAACAATATGGAGGAGATCACCACCCTTGTATGTTAAACAATGTAGAGGGAGTTGAATACTACAACACTGGCAGACTGAGGAAACATCAATACTCAACTAAACTACACCAACATAGATGAGGAGGAGACGAGGGGTCTTATGGGGAGGGGTAGTAAACCAACTGAAGTGCAGATACAGCCCTATAGACTGTGAGACCAGTAACAATGTTTTTCAAGATGGCAGCTTAATATTGCTCATATTGACACCTGCACCACCAATAACTGTAGGGTCTAGTGGTCCTGTATTTGTATGCCCAGTGTGTGGCGCCCCATGGGGGTCCCTCCGAACTGAAATTATGGGTAAAGACAAATTGAGCATGTCTGCCCAGAGCAATACAATTGGAACTATACAATGTCAAAATGGGGCGTGCAACCACCTCCTATTCCCCATAGCTGGAGAATTCAGGGCATAGAGTTATACAAATCAAAATAACAGAACTGCAGCCATACAGGAATCCAGAATGGCCCTGGGGGGGGGGGGGGGAAGTCTGATACTGTGTCCAATTAGGTAGATTTGCTACATGTAGATCTACGCAAGGTTGTACACTGTGTTGCTACAACTAAAGATCAAGTGACCAATCTTCAGTGACAAGCCAGCAGCCTAAAAGTATGGCCGCTGCCCTGACCACACAGTCTGGCAAGATGGAGGGCAGAAAAGATGCGGAGGGCTACTCAACGCAATAACCTGAGATTTCTAAGGGTTTCTAGAACAGGCAGAGGTTCCCTTTGTATAGCCTTTCTTGGAAGAATGAATAAGAGAAACACTAAAGCTAAAGCACTTATGCAAAATTAATCACAAGTGAACAGGCTCATAGGTCGCTGGTGGGGCCTCTTTCTCTGGGGTAGCACCCACGAGCCCCGATTGCTAGTCACTTTAATCACCATGAGAGCGAGGCTATACTACAACATGTGTGCATAGTGCGCTTTCTGCAATATGAAAATAGGCCCATTCTCATCAACTCTGACTAAACTAGCAAAGTGCAAGGACTCCACAAGAATTTCCTGTTAGTTAAGAAAAAGCTCAGGGGTATGAACCTGAAACACAGCATGTTTGGTCTTGCAAAATTAAGAATTCACCATGAAGGTAAAACCCATTTCTTCTCCTCTCCAGATACAGAATGGGAATGGATTGAGGTGACTACAGGCATCATGAGTGGAGAAAACAATAGGAACAGACAAGCATTGGAAGGCAATACAGATCAGCATATGAGCTTTTCAACATCAACAGGAAATTGACATGCTTTTCACTACACTGGAAGTATTAAGGTGCAGGAGGATGGGACCTTTTTGGATGTGCACAGCACGCATGAGAAAACAGAAAGATTCACACCGACGTGTGACACCAGAATTGTTGAGTGAGGACTACAATGAAGGTTGCAATGGTTAACAATTGTTTACCCTTTAAAATAGGAAGGCGGGCACAACATAAGTCGAAATGTGTTAGGAACCTTCTCTTGGTAGCTTGTTCAAAGTTGGATGGTGAGATCGCAGGGTAACAGGATCTTCATGTTCATGAGATATTTTATTTATTAGGATGCTATTGAGTTATTAGGAAATATTGGGTAGGCATTACACTGAATCCTGGAGTGGGCTGTTCTATAAATCTGTCCAAAGCTACATAAAATATTAATGCAGATGCAATGCCAGATTATCAGAGTGCCTCATATCACAATCACTGGTGCATGCCCTGTTCTGGATTGTGGTATCAGGGGGTCGAGTGGGGTCCTCTGCGGTTCACACAAGCGAATAGTGTTGGTAGAACTTTGTCACCTTCTTATTGATTTAAGGCATTAGGCTGGGACTGTTAGTCAAGTCAATTCTAGCCACTTGTTGCAGTTAGTATAACTCATGTACACACAGCCATTGGGTGGGAGGGGCAAGTTACAGTTTGTTACTACTGTTACGTTATTTGATTTGAAGAATATAAATGGCTTACATGGAAGATTTCCTCTTGAGTCCAGGGAAAAACCTGATGCATCACCTGGTGATCTCATCTCGGAGCCCACCAGAAAACCTGAAAGGCCTTATTGTAGATTGATAGAACTTTTAAAGGTTTTACACTCTAATATCCAAAGGCTGCACAACCATACCATATTTGAAATGGCATCGAGTGGGGTTGCAATTTCATCTCCCTATTTGTTTCTTGAAGCCCCACAAAAATGGAGGGGACAGTTGTATGCAACCTTGTACTGCGGCTAAGCCAGAGGGTTTGAGATATGGGTGGCAACGAAAGTTTTTTAAAAATCAAGATTTAAAAATTGACCCGGAAGGCAGGTATTTGCTCCTGATATATATTGATGAAGGTGCCTTTTTTTGGTAAAATCCTTGTGGAGGGGGGGACTATATTCAAGCGGACCCAGTCTTAGCAGGTTACTGAAATTCTTCATTGAAGGGAGCTCCGGGAAGACCCCCACCCAAGCCCCTCAAAAATGTGGCACTAAGCCGGACTAACAGCATCAAGAAAATAATGGCAATGTTTGGGCTCCTAGTTGGAGGACGTGCTACACACCACACAGAAACATTGTATTCCTGTTTCACCCAGCCACGGGGACTCCTAGTCGGCTGAATTATCTCCTGGTTGAATCCCATCATGGTCTTAAAGTTATAGGGATAAACTCCCTGACCCGACAGATCATTTGTCAGTATTGGTCACTTATAAGGGTAGAGGGGGTGTATCTAGAGTCCAGCTGTGGACACTGCACGTGGATGCTTTGACAGACATGGTTCTCACAGTGGCTTACAGAGATACTAGTAAAAATATTTTGAAACTAACCAAGACAGTACCCAAATTAAAGCAATTGAGTGGGAGGCCTTGAAGGTGGTCATCAAAGGGGAGTGCATGACAAAATATATGGCTTTAAAATGTAGCTGGAAAATCCTTCGAGTCTCAAGAAAAGCATCTAGGAAAAATTGAGGCAGATGTACCACCCTAAATACGGTAATTTATTGGCATGGTGAATTAAAAAAAGAGGCCCCTCACATACCAATACATAAAGTAATCAATAAGATGGGGAAGAAAGTATGATTGCAGGTGGGCATCGATGACATTTGTTAGACACCCGCAGGTGGTGTTTGGTTGACCCACTTTGGAAGGCCAGCAAGGTATGCAAGATTACTTGAAAGAACGATGATAAAACTTACAACTTAAAACTTGAGCAGCGAGAAATGCTACAAGTTCCTCTCACTAAGTAAAAAATTATAGCTGCACTACATTCTATCTGCAGGGCCACGGCTCTGGGGAGTGACTATTGGTCTTCTGAGTTATACAGGGCTATTAGCCGAGAAATTATTGGGAGTATTCACTAAGCATTCAAGGCCACAAAATACACAAAATGAATACACAAAATGGGCGCTGATGATACCAATTCTGAAATCGAATAGGACTCCGCAGAGGTGTGCGCATACTGTCCACTGTCAATGATAAATGGGGATGTGAAAATCCTTAATAAGGTACTAGCAGCCAGGCTATTGAAGTGATTCTGGACCTGGTACACATGCGATTTTATGCCACAGTGGAATACATTGTGCAATCTGCAGAGGTTGTCCCGCGTTTCATGCCCGCGCACCTAAACAAGGATGAATATGCACTGGAAATGGCAGATGAGAGGTCGCCAACCTTTTCTATAGTGAGAGCTACAGCTGATAAGAGAAAATCATTGGTAACAATCTGTGAGTTAAGCCTTCAGTATCTCACAGATATGCCCATGCCTAGTTTCTTTGATACCGCTTAATGCTGAATATCTAATGTCCATAGGGCTAGATACTATGGTTTGAACAAAATACTCTGACTAGAGGACCTATAACAGGGCTGCCATGTGTGTCAGTGAGAGCGTGGTCTTTGGAGATGTACCAACGCGTGTGTAAGACTGGGATATATATTTGTATTGGTGACTGAGAGCCTGTGTCGTATGTAATTGCAGCACAGGACATACCTTTCACCATATGTGGCCCTGCTATATGTATAACAAAAAAAGTATATACTTTTTTTTATGGGAGAAATTTAAAATGCAGAAACATTTCTGCACAAAAGTGAATATGGAACATTTACCTGCACTTTAAATTTCTCATTTAAAAAAAAAAAAAAAAGGCTGTATTTTTCAGTTATACTTATGGCACAGTGTCTACTGGGAGCAAGAGGTCTGCTGTTTGTAAATGTGACACTTTGAAAAGAGAAAATTAAAATGAAGAGTTAACTTAATCATTAATGTATCTTTTCCGCTTAATTTTCTCCCATTTTGTTCATTGCTCCAATATCAAGTTCAGTTAAATACCTCAGGGCTTCAGTTATTAACCTCCATGCCCCAGCCTGCCCACTGCTCATTATCAGGTTCTGCTATCTGCAGCCTGATAAAGTCAAAATAGACACAGCCTTCTCTTAACTTTAAAATGAAAATATGACATTGTACTTATTTAAAAAGGACCTCAAGGCTGTGAGCTACTTTGAAGGGGTCCGGTAGCTCATGTTGGACTAGTTGGAAACAACTGTGCAAGATACTGAACAAGCATTTGACCCAGTAGACCGAGTATATGTGGGAGGTGTTGCAATGTGTTGGGCTAGGAAGTGACTATGTGAAGTAGGTCAAATTACTATACACTAGTCCCATGGCTAGTGTCCATTCGGGACAAGTGGTCTCGGAGCCTTTTGAGCTGGGGAGGCTGATAAGGCAGGAGTACTCTTAGTCTCCGCTCTCTTGTGCTAGAGCATCTTGCATTCAGATTGCAGAATGTTCTAATGCAGGTGGGCATGACAAGGCATAGTGACAGTGTGCGGATGACACCCTGGTTTATCTTTGACAACCGACCTACTCTGCCCCCAAATTGCCCTATGCAGTAACTGATTACAGGGAAATATCAGGACTGCACATTAACAGCTCTAAATCAAACTTTTTCCCACTGGGAAGAATTCTGGGGATCCTGGACCCTCTGTTGCCAACAGTTGGACCAATGGTTGACTCAAGTTTGTGATATCTTGGCATCCATATAACCCATGAGGAGGCGGAGGGATTCAAACTGAACATGGGAAGGTTAAAGGGGGTTTTCAATCCTCTATTAAATGTTGTAACACACTGTAATTGTTGGCAATTAGCAAGGTGTCCCTGGCCAATATTGTCTTTTTGCCGCACTGCATCTATGTCCTGCAGGGGCAATGTATGAAGTCCTGCAAAGAGTCTGAACTACATAATCTGCTGGTCTAATTACTCTGGGTAGGTAAGAGGAGTTGAGTTAAGCTTACCACCCTTAAGCGGGAATGGAATAGGGTAGGTCTTGAAGTCCCAGACCTGGAACTTTTTTATATGGCTTCAGACCTACAACATACCATGTGCTGTTTCAACTAGAAAGGTAACTGAAAAAAGAGACTGTTCCTTTCAACAGACTCAAACATAACACTGGGAAATTTACTGAGGAGGTAAGGGTGGGCCCCAGTCCAAATACCATATGTAATCAGATATGTACTCGGAATTATGGGATTGTATGGTTAAATAAAGTTATTAGGTGACCGTCATTCACACCAGGTATGCATGTAATGGGCATATACCCTTTTGCACAGATTGCTCAAACTATGTCAACAGATAAATGAAGAAAAAAGGGTTGTCCTATACTGGCAGATCTCTATCCAGCAGACAGGTGTTTGACAATCATGGAAACTAAGAGGGATTGGAGATTGTCGATTCCAGCAATACACATCTAAATTGCTTGCAAAACACAGCCAACATTTAAGGCACTCGAGCACACCCAAATGACAGAATTGCTGGGGTTGTCCTGAAAAATTGATAACTAAATTTATATGGTGAACTTCACACAGATAGACCCTAGACAAGATTACATCATTAAACTGCTTACCGACAATACATGGACTAAGGCCAGTTTAGGAGTAAAAACAGTGACGCCCAATGCCAGGTTTAAGCTTGTACAATAGAATTGCTTGCACAAAACCCATCTGGCCCACATCAAATTAAGCAAAATATATCCTTATTGTACCTTTAGATGTCCAACCATGTAGCCAGGTTTCATTCATATTTTATTGAACTGTGCAATAATAAAAACTTTTGAAAAGAGGTAACGCAAATAAGTAAATTTATTAAAAAGACTATGCAATTCACAATGAAACAATTCTTATTGGGGCTCTTCCCTAAGAGGACAAAAAGATGCTTTTGTACAAAATTCATAATACTAGGGAACTGTTGGTAGCTGACTTAAGGCTATAGTGGAGTTGACCATTACAGAAAAGATTCACACCACCCTTCAAAACAGAACTAATGTCATCCAAACTGTACTGAACAAAAGCAGGGGTCCCTCGAGGCTCTATGAACTCACCCATGCTTTTCAACATCTACATGAAGTCATTACCGGTACTGATCAATCAACTTCACCTCACGTGCTACAACTATGCAGATGACATGCAAATACTCCTTCAACTTGAACGCCCCAAAGAAATTGGAAACTTGCCAATTTTCAGTTGTCTCAGAGCCGTGGATCAATGGATGACTTGGAGCCATCTCAAATTTAACGCTTCCAAAACGGAAATACTCACGTGTGGAGATTGGAAACTTTATGACCTGCTTGCCCCCTGGCCTGATGAACTGGGATCACCGCCTAAAATATCGAAGGAAGTAAGAAACCTCGGGCATTCATCGATAGCTTGGAGTCCATGGTCATTCCAAGTTGCCAAACTAGCAAGATCAAGCTTTGTTACTATAAAAACTCTGCAACAAATCTTTCCCCATTTGGTATTTCCACACAAGGTCCAAGCAACCGTCTCCGTTGTTCTGTCCAAACTCGATTGCGCCAATAGCCTCTACCACGGATCACCTTTAATGACCATTGAAAAGACAACGGATTCAGAACTTGGCTGCCAGACTACTCTTGCATATCAAACCATGAGACCACATCTCCTCTGCCTTGAAAGCCCTGCATTGGTTACGGTTTGTTAGAAGATCCACATTCAAGCTTCTTTGTATCACCCACAAAGCATTGCATGGAATGGGACCGCTCTTCATCAGGAATAAAATCACCAAACACAACCAACAAAGGAACCTCTACTCTAGAGTAGCACCTCACCTCAAAATCCTAAGATAAAAGAAAAAAATATGAAATAAATAGCACTGGTGGTAGGCAATAGGTGAATGGCGCTCTCAGGTTATATTGCATATATCAAGTAGTTATAGCAAAATCTGGCACGGTGCATCAGGTAGCGAAAAACCACCACATCCCCAAGTGCGATGTCACCAGACCACTTTACTACAAAGAAACAAATCCTCTGCACAAGTTTTGAAGTTATAAGCATAGAATAGCATCTATGTATCAAAGCGGACTCGAGCGGCGTACATGCTGGAGCTGGGAAATCTAACCCTAACAATCCTGCCGGATTGGGCAGCAGGTTGTTATTCTGCAAACTTACGTGCCATACTAAAGAATAAAGTAAAAGGAAAAAGATAAACCACAGGAGAAGACATCTCCAGGAATAGTACTCCACATACTTCTAACCTGAAAAGGGTTTCTGTATCACTGAAAATAAGAGATCAAGACAATGACAATAGCCCTGAAGTCGTGGGCTAATCCCATGTAACAGCGTCGAAACACGGGTTGGCTAAGAAACAAACCGAGTAAAATACAGAACATACTTCGCTTACAGATGAAACTGAAAAAATAACCGATTAATACAAGACATGCCGTATTGTGATACATAGATGCTATTTCATACTTACAATTTCAAAACGTGTGCAGAGGATTTTTTTCTTAAAAGAAAAAACCATGGGCGGCACATCCTTCTCTCCTCAAGCAGCCAAATTATGGACCTCTATACCCCCCACCCAAACATAAGAGCCACAGACAACCATCTTATCTTCAGAAAACTACATATCTCACTGTATATAAGCATTTATTTGTATTATAGATCTGTACCTATAGATGTGTATTGCTTTGTATAAACATGTAGATTAATTAGGTTTACAAAAAAAATAAAAAAAAATGTTTTAAGTACATTACTTGAAAACCAGAGTTTATCTAATGCATCTTTAATCTACATATACTTACCTACTTTAAGCATCTTTATTCACATTACATGCATCTATATATTTATTACTTTTCTCCTAAAAAAAAAAAAGCATACAATGCAATACCCCATTTCTCCCCTATACCTCTCAATATATCCTCTACGTTAACTCTACTCCTCACAAACCTTTGTCAACTACTCTTCCAATGCACTACCCTATTTCTCACCCTACACCTCTATCAATATCTTTAATCTACATATACTTCCTTTATGTATCTGTATACTTTCCATGTACTTATGGATCTATATATTTATTACTTTCTTCTTATTCAGCATATCTTATGCACTACCCTATTCTCACCCTATCCCTCAATTATCCTCCTACCTGACCTCTGACTCATCTCAAACCTACCTTTGTACTACTCTTTCCAACGCACTACCCTATACCTCTATTAATATATCCTCTATATCTACTCATTCATCCCAAATCCCATACTGCTACTATGATCCCCAAAATACCCCTCTAGACTTTCCACCAATCTACCCTTCCTTGCATTATTGGACACCTCTTTACTATACCGATCCCCCAAAACAAGCCATTGTAAACTCTCCTCTGACTCTTCCCCCGCCACATTCCTTTTTACTCATCTCAAGCCTCCTCCTACTGCTACGACCTCCAAAACAAAACAAAAAAATCTAAATACTTAATTCTTCTATCACTCCACTACCCTTTCATTCAAAATAACAGACTAATATGTCCACTTCTCAAATTTCATATTTCACTATGCTCATTCACCACTAATCTATGGGTCGCAGAGTAGCGTGCTACTCACCGAAAAAGCACTTCAACACCTCAGAGGTAGCAAGCGCTATATAAATGCAAACCTTTTTTCCCTCTTATCCGTCCACTATCCTTCTCAACCCAAATAACTGACTAACCAATCCACCACTCAAATTACTTTCATATTTCACTATACCAATTCAACACCAATCCTTTATGGGTTCCGGAGTAGCGTGCTACTCGCTGTAAAAGATTTGACGCCTCATCAGGGGTAGTAAGAGCTATATAAATGCAAATACAATACATGAATAAAGTGAGGCTAGATAAAAAAAAAATTGATTAATTGAATGGGCTAATATGATACAATTACTGACTGACACCCTGAATATCAGATCAACGTGATAGTCGAAGACTCAGCACATCACTTTAGAATGCAGAATCTCACAGGTGTGAACTGTGATCATTATAACCAAAGAGTCCTATCCTATCCTGGGAAGGATAGGGTAGGATGGAAAATGCTACTTACCAGTATGCATCTGTTCTTGGCATGTAGAGCTGCAGATCCATACACTATGCATAGATCGCCATCTGGTGTTGGGCCCTGATGTTTGCACTGGTTTGTCTTGGAAAAGTCTTTGGAAGTCACGAGATAGGGGACTCCTCCTTTGGATGATGGTGCACATGGGCATCGGCTCCATCTTCAGATTGTTTTGCCCCAGCAGGGAAATGGAGTTTTGCGAGAAACAGATAAGATGTCCATGTATGCTGTATCTAAATAAGATCGTACTGGAACAGATAAAGGTAGCCAGGGAGGTGGGTGGGCATGTGTGGATCTGCAGCTCTACATGCCAAGAACAGATGCATACTGGTAAGTAGCATTTTCCGTTCGAGGCATAGGAGCTGCAGATCACACTATGCATAGATTGTATAGCAGTACCCATCCCTAGCGGCGACCACCAGTATCTGCTGCAGTAGTTTGAAATAATGCCTTGATAGAGCGAGGCCCACACAAGCTTGCGGTTTTGTTGGCACATCTACACAATAGTGCTTTGTGAATGTGTGCGGTGTAGACCATGTAGCTGCTTTGCAGATGTCATCTAAGGGAATGTTTCCTAAAAATGCCATTGAAGCCCCCATCTTTCCGGTAGAGTGGGCTTTAGGGGGAACTGATAATGTACATTTGGCTTTGTGATAGCAAATCTGTATGCATTTGACAATCCACCTTGCTATCCCAGATTTTGATATGGGGTTGCCTTTATGTGGTAGTGACAAGGACACAAAAAGGTTTTGTTCTTTTAATGTAATAAAGCAGTGCTCTTTTTACATCTAGAGTGTAAAGAGCTCTTTCTGCGACTGTTTGTGGTTGCGAGAAGAATACTGGCAACTCCACAGACTGGTTGAGGTGAAAGGGAGAAATAACCTTAGGGAGGACTTGGATGGGCTTTGAGAACCACTTTGTAATGATGGAGTTGTAAAAAAGGTTCTGGAATAGTGAGTGCCTGTAGCTCACTGACTAAGTGAAGCAATGGCCACTAGGAAAGAGACTATCCAGGTTAGAAATTGTAGCTCGCATTTGTGCAGAGGTTCAAAAGGAAGGCCCATTAGTCTTGTGAGAAATATGTTTAATTTCCACACAGGTGAGGGTGATACCCTGGTACCCTGGGGGGGAATTGTTCTTTTGAGGCCTTCCATAAGTGCTTTGATGGCAGGTACCCTGAATAGCGACAAGCGTTGTCTCTATTTTGTAAGTAGGCTGCTATGGCAGCGAGGAGTAACCCAATAGATGTGTATGCTAAGTTACACCTTTGGAGATGCAGTAGATGACCTATGACGTGTTGAATAGGCACATCTAGAGGATTGATGATGTTATTGTGACAATATATGACGAATAGTTTCCACTTGGCTGCATAGCAGGCTCTAGTGGTGGGGCGTCTAGCTTCCATGATAATGTTCATACAGTCAGGGGGAAGGTTAAGGTAACCGACCTCTAAGACCTCAGGAGCCAGATCGCTAGGTTGAGCTGTGCTGGGTCCGGGTGTCTGATCTCTCCACGGTTCTGGGTTAAGAGGCGTGACGAGAGGTAGTTTTTGGTGTGGGACTACAGATAGTTCCAGTAATGTGGTCTACCACGGCGGTCTGGCCCATTTGGAGCAACTAAGATGAGAGGCAGTGAGTGTTGCTATAGTTTGCGCACCACCAGTGGAATGAGTGGGAGAGGTGGAAAAGCGTACGCAAATCTGCCTGACCAATTCATCCAGATCGCATTTAATTTGTAAAATGGGTGTGGATATCTGGCAGCGAAGCTTGGGCATTTGGTGTGTGTGGCGAAGAGATCTCCCACATGAGGAAAAATGGTTGAAGAACTTGCGGATGAAGTTCCCACTCGTCTGGGAGCTTGCGATTGTAAGGCTCCCATTGATTTAGCCATGTCGGTGTCTTTATCTTTGAGAGATGAATCCACAGCAGGCCCAAATAGATGGTTCTGGTCAAATGGCTGGTTAAGAATTGAAGTCTGTACCTCAGGTTTAAAACCTGAAATGCGTAGCCATGCATGCCTACGCAGAAGGATACTTGTGTTGATTGCTCGGGGCGGTGTCTGCCACATCTAGAGCGCAACGAATGGAGGCGTTTGTTATGAGCTTACCCTCCTGTAGGAGGTTGTTGGCCTTGGTTTTGTATTTGTCAGGGAGATGTTGCAATAGGGACTCTAGCTAGTGTGCCCTATTGTATCTGGCTACCAAAGCTTGAGTGTTGGCGATGCGCCATATATTAGCTGCTTGTGACGCCGTATGTTTACCAGAGGCATCCAAGAGTTTGGACTCCTTGTCCGGAGGTGGAGCGTCCCCTGATGTTTGCGAGTTAGCCCTTTTTCTGGCATTGGAGACCACTAAGGAGTCCAAGGGTATTTGGCCCTTAATGTATGTGGGGTCTGCGGGGGCAACTTTATATTTCTCTATTCTGGGGTTTATAACCCTAGCAGGATCTTTGAACACCTCAGGTGCATGTTTGATGACCCCTTTTAACATAGGGAGGACAGAGGGGGAATTTTGCGAAGTGTCAAAAGTGTCCATTAAGGAATCCTCTTCCTCAGGGTCGGTATGTAAGGCAACCCCGTGATATTGTGCAACTCTGTGAATGAGCTGGGTGAAACCTATGGTATCCTCTGGAGGGGGAAGGTCGAGAGGGGTAGATGTCTTGTGGTACCTTAGGGGCATCTGGTGTGTTGTAATCGTCCCAGGTGTCTGGGGTATAAGGTGGACTAGGATCCCCTAGTGGTTCATCGTCTGGCACCTCCCTCGTGTCAGAAATGTCATCATGGTCCCTTGGTGGAGGAGATGGTGGAGGAGAGTGGTGTGGTGGGGGAGGTGGAGAAGGGACTCTGAGAGGCGATGTTACAATGTCTTAGGCGGTGGAGCCTGTGGAGGCGTGTACAGTGGTCTCTTTTTAGAACGGAGAGTCAGTCGACCAGTCTTTGGGTCTTTTAGAAAAGTTTTTTGGGTGGGATCCGGTTTAAAAAGCTCTTCTGTTGGAGGTTGGTGTTTCGGCACCGATTTTTTCGGTTCCGAAGGCTTGCGTGGCACCGATTCTGGAGTGGACTTGTGCTCCTTAGGCTTTGAAGCGTGAGATTTTCTAGTCTCTGCAGGAGTTTTTCGAACCGGTTGTTTTCAGTTCCGATGGTTTTCTCGGTTCCGAAGGTTGAGAATGTGAACTCTTCGGTAGTATCTTTTTGCTCGGTTCCGACAACTTTTTCAGAGTCGGGGAGTAGGTGCCAGTAGGTTTGGGTGCCAAGAACGTGGATGTGGAGGCAGTGGTCGGAACAAAGGTGGAGGAAGGTTTCTTTTTCGGTGCCGGGGCTTGAGTTTGGGCACTAACGGCAGGCTGACTCGATCCAGAGTGGCCTGAAGGCTTAGTTGTGGACTTCTTTGCTGGGCCCGAAGGTGGGGCGTGAGATGTATGGTCTCGGTATGCACCTGGGTCCGAAGATGAAGATGTGGTGGTGGTGGTGTGGGGGGGGGGGGCGGGATGTGTCAGGGTCGACGTCACTACTTACAACCTGATGCCCAGGAGTAAAGTCTGAGGTCAGAGTCATTAGCTTCGGAGGCGCTGACGAGGCCTTCTTCGACCTGTTCCTGTTCTGGCACATAGACACCCTCCTGGAAGATGTAATCGGGAATGGATGCCGACAAGCGAGCCATTGTTCGAGCTACACTATCCCGAAAGGTTTTCTTGGAGCGGAAAGAGGCACAAGCTGGACAGTCTTTGGCCTCGTGCTCCGGTGAAAGGAAGATCTGTGTGTGTGTGTGTGTGGGGGGGGGGGGGGGTTAGGAAGACTTCGACCCACATTGAGGACACTTCTTAAAAGGAGTCCTTTCCATGAGCCAGATCGAATGACCTAAGTAGGCCCGAAGGCCTTCGTTGACGACCGGAATAGAGTACTTCGAAATTGAAGAGATGCGTGACGACTAGGGATCGCGATCGAAAACCATACCGGAGAAAGGGTGAGGATTGCACGTCGAAAGTTGGATCGGTAACGGCACCGAACCGGAGCATTATAAACACATCCGAGCCCGATGGCGGGAAAAAAAAAAACAATCTGAAGATGGAGCCGATGCCCATGCGCACTATCATCCAAAGGAGGAAACTCCTATCTTGTGACTTCCAAAGACTTTTCCAAGACAAAAAGAAGTGCAAACATCCAGGCCCAACACCAGATGGCGATCAATGCATAGTGTATAATCTGCAGCTCATATGCCTCGAACATATGTTTATAGAGCGCTCTATTGCCATGGCGTCTTGGTGCTAGTGTATGTGAGAGGATGTACGGCCAGTATTACCAGGGGGTCTAGCTGGAGGTAAACATCCATGTTTTCAAATCCTTCCTAAAGAGCTGCCGATTAGACTGAAATCTCAGCCACTGGCATTTTGTTCCATAACTTTGCCGCACATTTCGATAAAGTCCTGTCACCCCATCTTGCCCGCCTAATTTTAGCAGTATGAAGAAGGCCCAAATTTGCGGATGTAAGAGCTCGAGATGGGGTGTAAGGTAGGAACATTTTTTGGATATCCTCGGCACCACCACCGTAAAGTGCCTTGTGCACCAGGCATAAGGCCTTAAATTCCACGTGCTGCTGGATAGGAAGCCAGTGCAGTGACTAAATTCCTGCAGAGGATGGTCCCTTAGGTATATTTAAAAGTAATCGTGCTGCAGCATTCTGTAAAGACTGCAGTTTCCTCATCTGGGTCTTATCAATGCCCCAAAAAAAGGGCATTGCAATAATCCAGTTTGGACAGGAAGAGTCACCACCACCACCGTCTTCTGCAGTTCTTGTGAAATAGAAGGAAAAAATGTTCAAGGTTTTTAGTAAAAAGAAGCAGGAGGAAGTGAGACCGTTAACTTGGGCAGAAAAATTAAACGGGTCATCGATGATGACTCCGAGGTTCCTGACCTTAGAGACAGGCCACGGGCATTCCCCAGCCTCAACCGGACACCAGGAGTCGTTCCACAGGGATCGGCCCTGGCCAAACTATCACCTCCGTTTTATCTGTGCTAATTTTCAGGAAGCTATGGTTCATCCAGGTCATGATCTGTGAGACATCCATGAAAATAGACGGCTGTGACCTCAGGCTGATTGAATAGAGAGATCACGAGCTGAGTCATCAGCATACGAGACCAGGGCAAATCCATGCCTCCTGATAAGCCTGGCCAACGGAGTGACAGATGTTGAACATTGTCGGGGATAGGGCCAATCCCTGTGGGACCTCACATGGAAGATGGAAACGGTCCGATTGCCGACCATCCCAATACAGACTGCTCCCTAGCCTCCAGGAAAGAGGAGGAGAGGGCCAAGGCAGTGTCCTCAACCCCTACATCCGTCAGCCACTGCACTAACACCGGGTGATTCACGGTGTCAAATGCTGTTGATAGGTCTAAGAGTACGAGGACTGCAGATATGTACTGCATGGAGCGGTACCTTAAGGAGCACTACCAAGACTCAAAAATAATGGTTTAATTTCCTAATTACCATTGATGAACTCACGCAAAAAGGCATGATATCATCAGATCTCACACTGAATGGGACCAGGAGCTCAGAAGGATAGGACTAGGGTCGGAAGTGTGGTATTTGTCATGCAGAAGGTTGGAGGTGTGGTTCTGTTAAGTAATGTGATCGAATTTCTGGTGTTTAATATGGTATGTAATGACTATAAAGGGTGCGGTTTTCTATGATTGATGTTGTACATCCTACCTGTTTAAAATAATAAAAAAAAACATTTAAAATGTTTAGATTTATGTTTGGGTAAAAAGTCATTTGAGTAAGGGCTTCAGTACGAGGTCAGAGTTCTGGTAAGGATAATGTTTAGTGTTCAGGGTCAGATTTACATAGAGTTTGCGTAGGTTTAAGACATTATGGAGGAAAATACTTTGGTTGCAACTGGAGTCGTTGGACCAGTTTTCTTTTAAGGATTTTTCTGGTACCAGTTTAAAATTCAGATTTTATTCAAGCAGAGCTTTCTCTATAAAGGTATTGTTTGTAATGCCACAGGTGTAACAGAAATGCCACCATGTATACCTAAAATTCTTGGAGATTCATTAAAAACAAAAAGGGGGGGGGGGGGGGGGAGGAGGGGGAGGGATGACCCGCAAGTTCTGTACTTCCCTCCCAAGGAAACGTATTTTCCTTGATTACTGCAGAGATTGGCAAGTACCCACACTTAATGCTTTCCCTCTCGGTTGGTCAGAAAGTCCTTATTATGCATTCTCTTTTTTAGTTTGGCAAACGGCAGTGCATTCTATATTGGCATCATAGAAGTGTTGGCTACATATACTACAAGAAACGTATTTACTTCAAAACATTTCAATTGACAGTATACAAAGTGCAAGAAAGTTTTGTCTCACCTCTGTCTTCTCGGCTTTTCCTAAAACATATAAAGACATAGCTCACTTTCATCTTTTCCTCTGCAAACTCGAGCAGTGCCAGCAACCTAACAAAAATAAAACCCCAGAATCGTTAAAGGTCTGATTTACAGGGTACCTGCACTAAGAAAAAGCTTTGACAATTACTATATATTGCATGCATAGTGTGACAATATAGGCAAATAATCTCACACTACAGATGAATGCACTCACGCAGAAACAAAGTAATACCCAAGGGTACACAAGCACAAAGACTAACACAAATACATGCATCTTTGCAGACAGGCCAACAGACGTGCTGGCACCAATGAAAACAAACATGTCGGCACTATTGTGACCTATTGTCTTTGGCAACGTTTTTTACCATGCTGTAAAGCAACTCTGATGATGCAAAAAAAACACCCCTCCTCCCTAAAAATAAAGAAGGTGCAAGGACACAACAGTCACATAATTTTGAAGGTGCATGCACCATGCAGGAGTAAACATACAAAATGACGCGAGCAGTTGGTAAATAAAAAAAACAAATAATGACTAAGTAGGGCAAACATTTGGACAGAAGCAACACTGGGTGGTGGGGATAAGAAGTAATAGGCGAGAGAGTGAATGAATGAGGGCAAGTGGGTGGGAGAAGGAACACAAAGGGTGGTGAAAAGAAGCAACAGGCAAGAGAGCATCATGGTGCAGGTGGGGCAAAGCATGGGCGAGAAAGCAAAAACAAATAGAGAAATATACAAGGGTGAGCACAACATGGAGGGGGCTTGGGAGAAGCACATGGGCGACACGGAGAGCAGGTGGAGAGGATTACATGAGGGAGACAGCTGGAAAACGCATGCACTCTCACGGAGTGCTTAACCCAAAAGAAAAAGTAGTGGCTGAAAAGCAAGGAGTGGAAGCATAGAAGCCAGTCAATCAAAATATATGGTAAAGAGGCTATGCTCCATAGGAGGGACAATCAAAACTGACAAGAGGAGACCTGGATGAGAAGCAGACAAATGAGAGGGACAGGAAAACTAACCAATGGGAAGGCTCAAAGCCTCTGTATGTGCTTACTAAGCCCACAAGATGCCTTTCACAACCAGACACCATAGCTGTCTGGTAGGGTCTACTTAACGAGAGATATAACACATACAGCTGGAGACATATGCACAAGTGTGATTATGGACATATCTATAGATGTACAGATTTATTTATTTAGAATTTTATATAGTGCGACAAGACCCTTACGGGTGACCGTGCCTTTTACAAGTAGGAACAAAGGGACGATAGGATACAAAAGGTGATAATGTACAGACATGGTATGGATCATATAGATCAAAAAGAACAAAACAATATTTACAAGTATAATTGATAAGAGTAGCAGGGAATAGTCAGGCATGAGGATAGGGAGGTAAGAGCCTCATTATGAGAGGAATTTGTTGGAAAGTAGAGTTTACTTTTCTGAAGATGGAGGTCGATTGGTTGAATCTAATCTCGAATGGCACGAGTTCCAAAGTGAGGCGATTCCAGAGAAAGAATTGGTAGCAGGTTTTATTTTTCTTGGAATTTTGTGGTTTGAGTTTTAAGGAGGTTGTGCTTCTAGATAGTCTGTTTCCATTCGATAAGGTCAATTTCTAGGTCAGGTAGGAGGGAGTATTCCGGTGCATCGCTTTATGGGTCATACATGCAATTTTGAGGTAGATCCTGACTTAATAAGGTAGCCATTTCAGAAATTGCATGTCGGAAGTGATGTGATCACATTTTTTTAGAACCAGTTATGAGCTTAGCAGCTGCATTTAGGGTAGCCTTTAGGGGTGCAAGTATGATTTTCGGAAGGCTCACAAGTGTAGCACCACCGTAGTCTAATTTCAATATAAAAACAGCAATTCAAGTTCTAGTGCAGTCTGCCAAGGGGAAGAAAGGTTTAAGTTTCCTTAAGGGTTGGCTCCTCTGGTGGCAGCACTAATGTGTTTTTGCATGGAGAGGTCGTTGTTCAAGGTTATACCCAGGGATTTAGCAGAATTAATGATTTTGGGGGTATAATTCAAGTCAGTAAGATGATATCAGTCTTAGATATTGGGGCAATGTTGGTTGGTGAGATCAGTAGGAATTCTGTTTTGAGGGCATTGAGTTTGAGGTGGTTACAGGCCAGACACTTATGTTTGCGTCAGGGTGTTGGAGGATATGGATGTCCTCAAGAGGGAAGATTTTCAGATCAAGTTGGGTGTCATCCACGTATATGTGGTAGGAAATGTGGACGAATTTGAGGATATCAGTTAGCGGTTACACAGTGTCTGGAAGAGAGTAGAGCCTGGAGGTACGTCCAACAATACTGGTGACTGATCGGAGAGAGCATGGTTGATGAGGATCTCCCTGAGATCTGTTGTGGAGGAAAGAGGAGACCAATTGTAGTGCAGTGCCAGAGACACCTTCCAGTGTTCTCGTAAGTTCAAGGGTATCTGATTGACAATGTCGAATGCTGCTGACAGGTCCAGCAGGATAAGTAAGCAAGATTCGTTCTGGTCGAGTAAGCGATGGGCATCAGACAATGTAGACCAAGGCAGTTTCGGTGCTATGACCCGGTCAGAAGCCACATTGACATTGGTCGATGAGTTGGAAATGCTCAATTTGAAAACGAAGCTGCAAGTGTACACAATTTTCTAAGAGTTTGGCTAAGGTAGGGTTGTTGGAGATAAGGTGATAATTATTGGGATGAGACAGGTCGGAGCTGGGGTTTTTTTAGGCTAGGAGTAACATGCCCACTTTTGAGGCAGTCCGGTAAGATACAGTGAGTGAGGCAACCTTCCTGATCATGAGGGCTGTAATGTTGGAGGTACAGGTGATAGGAGTTGCATAGCGTTCTGGATATAGCTGGAGATTAGTGTGGTTTTCTCAGCAAAGAATGTGCTGAAGGTCACAGTTAGGTGGCGTTTTATTGTCTGAGGGAGGGGGAAAATCGCTAGTGGATAGTCTGATTGTTGATCATTTGGAAAAATTATTTTGGTCAATTATTTGCTATGTCTAGTTGATTTAGAGTCCCTGATGTGCCTATTGTAAGCACTCCTTTGTCGTAGGAGTCGGAGGTTGAACAAGGAGGGGGTATGTCTTCCAGCTCTTTCTCCAAGTCTGAGGTGAGGACGTTCCTCGTTAAGGCCAAATTGTACCAGGGGTTGGTTCATTTAGTCAGGATGCTTTTTAGTACAAGTGCAAGGGTGTTCTTGATCGGACATGGAATTTAAATAGTGCTCAGTGAGGTCAAGAGCGTTATGCATAGAGGAGGGCAGGAGCAGGATGCAGTTACTAAGAGCCGACATGGTGAGTAGGTTAATGATGCGGGTATCTTTGACCCAGTGTTTGGCTTTCATAGGTTGGCGCCTAGAGATGATTGCCTTTACTGAGAGAAGAAAGGTGATGCAGTGGTGGTGGTCATTTCAGTCTCAAGGAAGAATGGATTCAATTGGTTTAATGGTCTCTTTTGCAATTATTAAATAAAGGGTGGCCCCTTTGATATGGGTTGGGCTATTGCATGCTTGGTTAAGGTCCTGGAAGAAGGATTTGAAATTGTTCACAGGTGTAATTGGAATTGTTCCATTGAGTGTTAGTCACCAAGAAAAATCTGGTGGCTGTGTTTATTGTTGGAGATAATCTTTATGGTCTGTTCGATGAACGTGTGGTTATCTCCTGGCGTGTGGTAAAAACCTGTTAAAAGAACATCTGGAGCGGTCATTGGTGGTGATTTCTTAGGTATTCGCAGGAAGGCAGTGAGAGAGCAGAAGACAGTTTTAGAGAAAGTGTGGATCTGTATATACAGGCCCTCAGAACGGCCTAAACAATCAAGTCTAATGAAGCCATGACTGGGGGACAGGGGGAACTAGAATGTCAAGGATTGAAGCGGAGGCTTCATTCAAACAGGTTTTAGTGAACACAAGAATGCCCAAGCCATGGTTAACAAGATCAGCCGTTTCCACTGCGTGTTTCACAGCTGACTGGCAACTGAGTAATGTGCATTTCAGGGATGCTTTGATTGTGGTCATGGGCGTATGAGAGATGGGAACTTGTCGGAGATTAGTTTTATTTATAAATCTATTGTTGTGGTTGGATGTCCTGAAAAGGTAATGAGTCTTGATTTTTGTGTAGGGTTGCGCAGTCGGCCAAAGCATGGTTATAGGCATCTAGGAGGGAAAATATAGCAGTCTAAAATCTGTCTGACTAGCCTATAGGTCTGGAGGAGGGATTACTTAAGATCTTTGTCAGACAGATCCCAAAACTGTGGCACTGGGTGACTTGCACTCTAAACCTGTTTCGCTGCTATGCGGAGTGCCTCAGGTGTCCTCCCTTAACCCCACTGTTTTTAACATTTGTTTCCTCTCTGGCTACCCAGATTAGTTAGTTTGGTTTTAGCCTGACATCGTACGCAGACCATACTCAAATTGTGGTGGTTCTGCACCCTGGTCAGGCAACAGGAATAGAAGACCGGTGTCACGATTGCATGGCAGCAATTGGGAGCTGGATGTCACAAAATTGCCTGAAACTGAATACAGGAAAGACCAAGGTCATCTTATTTGGCAATGATCCTAATTTCTGGACCCCAAGGTGGTGGCCAGAAGATATGGGGATTCTTCCAATCCCCGTCAGGAAGGTGAAGAACCTGGGAGTCTTCATTGACGAGAGACTCAACTTTGGGGACCAAGTCAATGCAGTGGCATCTTCAGTCAACTTTTTAATCAGAATTATTTTTAAAAAGTTCTTCTTTTTGCCAACTAATAGCAAGCAGACTGTTGTTACTGCATTCATCATGTCCAGACTTGATTAATGCAACAGCCTGTATTCAAATATACAGGAAAGGTTTTTGAATAAATTGCAACTGCAGCAAAATGCAGCAGCAAAACGGATTACTGGTACTTCCAAATATGCCTCCATTTCTAAGGAAATGAAAAAACTTCACTGGTTGCCGGTTAGGAAACGGGTGCTCTTTAAGGCAAGTACAAGGCACTTCATGGTATAGGGCCAGACTTCTTAAAACTGCAAATGCAGTGGTATATACCTAGGAGAACCCTGCACTCCGGAGGAGCCAACTTAGTGATAGTGCCACCTATTAAAAAATCCTCTTGGGGAGGGAGAAGCTTTAGGGTGTGCACTGCTAAGGCCTGGAATGAACTTCCATTAAATCCGAGAAAGGCCCCGGACCTCCTCACTTTTCGGAGAGGATTGAAAACCTGGCTCTTTAAGCTTTAATCTTGTTCTCATATCTTAATTTCTCAGAGTGTTCGTGGTCAGCACCAGGACACCTTCGGGTAATTGCTGCGCTTTATAAATAGCGATAACATAACATTACGGTTCTGTGAGGATTTCCAATAACGATGGGTGGCCCATGAGTATGGACAGATGGAGGCAGACTGGTAATTAGGAATTAGAGCATTGTGCGTCTGTATATGTGAATCAATGTGTGGACAGTGTGGGTGCATAATAAATTGACAAATGAAGGTGTGGATGTATAGGGGAGGGTGGATGGATGTAGGACTACACATGGGTGTGGGTGGATGAAAACCAGTTACTGTGATCCCCAATAGTCCCCTATTCTACTGCACTGTGTCTACACTGCCTACACTATCATTAGAACTAAAATAAGAGGAATTATGCTACACTGCTTAGGAAGCGTACCTGGCTACTACCAGAGATGTCTGTAGCACACAGCAACTAGTTAATACCATATTAACTATTATGTGCAGATGCTAAAGTGCACCACAGGCTGAAAAGGTGTAATAGTCATCAGCAAGACAATGATGCAGTCTTTACAGAAGAGCAAGTGGTGCATAGGAAAGTAACCAGCTTCACATTCCTACACTAGAGGGAAAATGGGAACTCTGAGATAGTTCCCACAACTTATCTACGGCCGCATATAATCCGCCAACTAATGAGCATCATTTTCCCCCGGAGGTCTGAAATGTAGGCCTCGGTCTGGCATCCAGACACTACATCATCCATTGAAGGAAAGCTTTGTCTGACAGTGTTCCAGAAAGTACTTTTAAAATTATACAGCTTTTGTTCATAAGCCTCTGCTATGCATGCAACGGTGCCTTGGTTAAAGCACCAGCCTCCCCAACCCAAGTATTGTCAGCTGCAGTGGCTTTTTATTTTACTTCAGTGAAGTTATTTAAACTTCAGCATAGTATGAAAATTAAAGTCCCCATAAAAAAAATAAGCAAACAAAAAAATAAAATAAAACCTTAGGAATGATATGCAGACCAGTTTCATAATTTTACATTGAGCCAAAAACAATTAGCTCTAATTGGGGCTGCTATAATAAGCCTGGTGAACCAACAGATGTTGGTGCCCTAATATGGGATACTTCTTCCTCTGACCAAATTCTGCCAGGTAAAATCTGGAGAATTTGTGTATGGGAATCACAGCACTAATTACTGCAACCTTGAAATGGGGAGGTAGTACCCCATCTGGGGATTATTGCAAAAATCAGTGACTGTATTTAGATGCAGTATTACCTGCATCTGTTAACACTGGCAACGCGTAATGAGACTCATTGCTTCAACAAGAGAAAAAAATAGCGATCTTTTAGTCTTTAGCTAGTCCCTGTATGTGGGAAATTCGAGGAGGATAGAAAACTGGAAAAACAAATTTATGATTTATTGTCTGCCAAAGATAGTATGGCTTAGAAACCAACTGTCCTAGCCGAACAGCGTCAACAGTACCGTTTTGACAAGCTGTAGTACCCCATTTGTATTCAGATTCATCTTTAAGTTATTTTTTACCAATAGGTTTTTACATTCCTTATCTTTTCAGTCGTTTCAAAATATATAGTCAAGTATATAAAAATAAATAAATTGCTTTTAGTTCTGTCACAAGCTTGCTGAATGCCCGATTTATTAGAGCGCGTAGATTCCCTTTTTATATGTCTTACACACAGCAGAAGGTAGATTACCGATGAACAGGTTAGTCCTTGTTGCTGCTTAAAGTACAAAAATAGCATACTGTAGGTTATAAGGTTACCAATTTTCCGTTTTTACAGATAAATACGGACAGAAAACCATGAATTTCCTATCTGTATTTATTTTTAATTCTGGAACAATTTAGATAATGGGCTCTATTTTGGACGATTCTTACTACTCTCAATCATGAATGCTAGGTCAACAGCTGTGCAGACTGACAGGTAGGGGAGTTAAAAATAATCCTAATGAAGCTTCAAAAACTACAGTAGTACAAATGATTTCAGATGACTATTGTATAAATGGCTAACTCCCATTGGACATTCAAGCATGAAAAGAGCTATGTTGGTTAAAGAAATATGGAAATATACCCATTCAGCTTCATTTGTCACACTAAGAAAACAATATGGATAAATACAGACAAAAGTTAAAACACAAAAATACCATAAAAACTGGAGTTCAAGCAATGACCAAAAATCTAGAACAGATCAAAGTTAACCCCACAAAAGTGAGAAAACACCAATTGTATTGACAGTATATTGGGTATATTTAGGGCATTTAGCCAATGGCAAAGGCATGCCAGAGAGATAATGCCAGTTAAAAAGAAAGAAATAACACAAATTTATTCAAAAGTAACCAATAAGTCAATGAGAATGGTGTGTTCAAGCCTTAGGCTAATGTATAATGCAGGAAGCCACAGACGGTAAGGAAGTTAGAAAAAAAAAAAAAAAAAGTGTTAAAAAAATGCCCAGGTAATTAAAGTTCAAGAAAATCAACTATTTGACCTTCTAGACATTTAGGCTGTATGTGCGATATGGGAAGATTGGGGGTCACGCCTGCAGATGGAGATCCTGCTACGGAAAGGCCCTCTGGACAAGGACATAAGCTTCAGGATGGGGGTTGTTTGGTGACTGACCCCCACGCCCCTAAAAAAAAAAAAAAAAAAAAAAAAAATCTGCCAAGTCAGTTTGTTTTTCCCACTTCTTTAGTTGGGGCATGCGAGATTCACACACCGACTAAGCCACGCCCCCCTGCCTGTACATAATGGACATGGATTCACCAAAAGACCAAGAGTACTGGAAATGACATCACCCTTCCTTTGCTCCTCCACTTGACACAGGATCGAGCCTTTGAACCACCCCTTGTTACAGGTTATATTTATCCATAGGAAACGCAGATCACGAGAGGGTATTTCGCCACCTGCCAAGGGGTAGACTGGCTTGTCTGAGGTAGGCCTATTGGAAGAACCAGGTTTTCAGGTGTGTCATTAGATACTAGTTTCAAGCAGAGAACACATTTTCACTACAAGAGGACACTTCGCAAAGTATACCGAGAAAACAGGAATATTACAAGTGAAGATGTTCTTGAGGCAAATTGGTCTGGCCTAGACTCTTATTAGTCAAAACGGACTCATTTAGCTGTCATTTTAGGCCTCACCATTTAAAGCCGCCACTGGGCCTTTGTTATGCTACCGCACTATGGTGGGGGTTGAGGAGATCTAAATTTCTCCATTATATACACGATGTGTATGCTGAATCAAGCCTTTAGAAACATGCACCAAAATAGCTACCTAAACCTTTGAAATGCATCGAATCGGTCTTCAGAAACCTTTATTAAAAGTAAACATTTGTAGCTGTACTTAACCCTTAAATGCAGTGTGGTTTTGGGTTGAAAGTTGTTCCAGTAATGTTAATTTGCCTGGCCTGCAAGCCAAGTCACACAGTATAATAGTAGGTCTATCCCTGGGTTGAAAAGTTAGAGCCTGCACATAGGACTTTATTGTGAAAAAAAATTTGGGTGAGGAAAAGTACAATTTTGCACTTATTAGGTAAGTACATTTCTACACATTTTGCAATAAGAGCAAGTTTGACTGTGCATTACAAGTTGCCAATCACGAATATAAAACATGAACACTGAATTTGCCTCAGTAGAGTATTTCTCGTGCCTCATAATAAGTGCAATTCAAGGGAATTTCCTTCCAAAACAAGAAGTTCAAATTGCCCATTTCAAATACTGTCAGCAAAGGACTACACAATTAGGTAAAATAGCAAGATACCCATGTGATTATATGTGAAAGAATTTTAAACCAACTTGTGGCACCAGTTTCAATGTCATTTATCCTACTACTGGAAATTAAAGAATAGGATTTATGAGTAAATCTAAAGAAATAGTTACCCTTCTTTGCTCCCTTCGGCCAGCAGGCCATCGGGAATTTCCACAAAAAGGCTCGGATTGGATAGCACGGCCTCCCAGCAGGAGTCCTTCACATCAGTCACCTTGTACTGGAAGTGGATGGGCTGCGGCTTGTCATCATGCACGGGGCGATCCTGTGTAACTGTGAGCTTCTCGTCCTAAAGAATGACAGAAAGCAGCACATGCTCTGTAACTACTACAACTGACTAACATAAGTGCTGGACAATAAAACGATTGCTTTACTCAAGTTGCCTTACACAGAACAAATATTTTATATATAATACGCTGAAAAAAAAAAAAATGGATGTCTTCACCACAGTCTTTTATTCAATCCACCACCAGACCCTGCCCCTTCCATTCCATTCCATTCCATTCCAAGCTACCATTAAGCATCCCACTGAGCTACCTTAAAGGCTTAAATGTCAAAGAATCATCCACTCAGTAAGGTGGGCAGCGTTGGCTACTATTTGGGTTACAGCAGGTACAAAAAGGAGCCCAAGCATGATTTCAGGAAGACTTCCTTCCTATGGAAGGTACGCCAAACAAACATTGTTAGCAAATTCAGATTAACGGAGGGTAGAGTTTTAATTCAAGGCAGTGCTTCCAGGTATCCTTGAAGGAGTGAAGTGAAGAAGGTTAGTTTGATAAAGACACCCATCAATTTAAAACATATGTAAAAGGAGATTAGTGCCATGGTAAACCAGTTAAGGAAAAGACTGTATAGTGTAATGGGACAGTTTAACGGGCACGTGCCCGGTTCTGCAAGACTATGGACATTATGGAGCCTTGTTGCCGTATCAGAAAAAAAAAAAAATCTTAAATCAGTTAAATTCTTGGAAATTTGTTAATTATAGTAAATGTCAAACACCCAAGCAGGAACTGCCACTATTAACTCATTTCTGACATCATTCAAACTGTACTGAGTTAAGCAATGCATTTGTCTCTGCACCATTGGTCCCCATGGAGCACAAGTGAGAAGAGCTAATTAACAGGACAGAACAGTACTGATGCAATACATATGAAATTGCAAAGCCAGAGCTGCATAAACAGACCTCCACTAAATTGACATTAAAGAAACAATTCCCTCGAGATGCAGCTTGCTGGGTATTTATTAGACTGGAAAATGAGCCATATGAGAGGCTTCCCTCCAAGAGCCGCCTTACTGGCTTCGTAGCCAGTCTTTCTGCAGCAAGAAACCACGTATTCTGTACAGGTAGCATGATGCCATTACAAGTTCCCAATCTATACCCAGGGGAGAAAAATTAAATAAAGTTAACATATCTGAATTGCTTATGCCACAGAAAGTGGAAACGAATGCAAATAATCTTGCTATGCAACAGAAAGTGCAGTTTATTTACTGAAGGGATTCTTGTTAAAAGTGCTCTTCTGTATAATCCAGGATGGTAGGTCACAGAATGAAGATCAGTACCCAACACTCCCATGCCCTCCTTCATACCAAACCGGATTGCTCCCAGGTGCACTGTCACAGTATGTCAAGAGAAAGCAAAGGTCGACCACAGCAAATGTCACGATAACGAGTAAGTTGCACTTACTAGTGCTTCCAATTCCGAGTCCTACAGAACCTTAGGTTTATGAAGCGTAGTAAACTAGCTGGCATGCAGACAAGGGTCCCCCCTCAAAACCAAAAGAAACGTCCCTCATTGGAATACCACAAGGATGAGTTTCAGTGAGACACTACAGGATTGAGTAGACATGAAACCAAAGGAGAATGCTAGAGTTTGTCACAAGTGAGGCCAGAGGGAGGAACCATCAACAGAATAACTTAAACCCCCTTCATACTGGTTATACGTCGATAAAACATGGCCACGGTTAGGGAGCCATGGTTGTAGTTCAAACACAATGGGAGAAGGACAAGAAAGAGCACACGAGAAACACTGCCATAGCATGACTGCCTCTCCAAGAGCATGAATCCAGTATTAAAATAGCGAGATGAGTAACATAAGTTGGCAGCAAAACAGCACGACTTTTATCCAGGACACCCTGAAGGACCCAAAGACGCGCGCTCATATAGAGACCATGAGAAGGGAGCCATGAAGGTGAAACTCCAGTGAGGGGAGGGAACAGATTTCTTAAAGAGTAAAAAAGAAACGGAGAAATGGTTATTTACTTCTTAGAACAGTTCTCGAACACTGCAATCTTTCAGATTCACGTGCTTGAATATACTCCTTGGTCAGGCTGGCAATCCTGAGTAGTCTATTAACATAGTAATGTTTATACACTCAAATTAACCTTTTATACACTCAAATTAACCTTGAAAATAGCCACAGACTGTATGTAGTCCATTCACGTCATTGTTACATGAACGTTGGCCAATCAGGAATTAAACTCCGAGCCCAAAACCCCTTGGAGGCCGAGCTACTCAGATTTTCACAGCAAGCCAAATGCAACTCAGCAGGAAAAAAAAACCTATTTACTGGGAAGGTGGATGAGTGCACGAGTCTGAAAGATGCCAATATTAAAGAACTGGAGTTACAGGTAAGTAATCATTTATTTTCCAATATTAGATCTTTAATAGGTTTGAATGCATGAATGACGATTAATACAGTAAATTCATAAATCAACTACGAAGTAGTAGTAACAGGTATAACCTTAAACAGTTTGGTTAGTACTACTTGTCCTACAGCGGTTTCTGAAGTCCTCTAGACATTAAAATCACCACGCTTTGCTAAATGTAACTGTCGAGGACCAGGTTGCCGCTTTGCAGTTGTCAGCCATTGGCACAACAGCAATGAGTGAAATCATGGCTGCCTTGCCTGTAGTGGAATTTGCTCAAACTCCAACTGTGCCAACATCCCTGTGACAGAAGGGAATGCATGCTGAAAACCATGGTGCGGTACCCGTTTTGATAATGCTGAAACTTCCTCCGCATTGCCATAAGACAAAAAGTTGATCCAACTTCTTAAATGTATTTGTTCTTTCCAAACAGAATTTCAGACATTTCACATCCAGTGAATGAAAAGCTGTCTGAGCCCTTGGCAATCTTTCATCCGCTCCTCCTTTCCCCCTTCCCTCTTTCTTCCCACTCCCTTTCTCCTCTTGTTTCTTCATCAGTCTTTCCTCACTTCTTTCCTCCCTCATTCATAGTTCTCCCTTTAAACTTGGCACGCTCCCCTTCTTCATTTACTCCCCCTCTCACTCACTTCATATATTTATTGCCGGCTTTCTAGCATCCCACGACCGCAGTGATGCATCTGCGAATGGAAATCAACCCCATTTCGTGGCGACCTAAACAATCTTTCTCTGGAGCGGCACGGAAAATGTCCCCTGCCCGCCCTAGGCAGGACGAAAGACAATGCGTTCACGCTTCTGCCGTCCCATCCTCATTTTAGGCAGATTGTTGACCTCTCAGCTGCTGGATGAAGGTGGCAATGTATTGCGGCCTGTGGGCAAGTATGGACAGAGCCCACGAGGCATCTCGGCTCTGCCATCCTCCTTGCCACCACAGAAAGGCTGCAGGCGCTCGCCGGTACACCAGCAAAGTGTGGGTGCCTAATGATATTTTCACACTATGGAGACTTTTAATGGAGCCTGTTGCCGGCCCTGCACCCTGCCTGCACTGAGGGCGCCATTCCCAGGCCGGGAGGTAATTAAAGCAGAATTTCCAACCTAGCCATCCTTCCTTGGTGATGTCCTTTGGAGTAGGTGATGCAAGGGTCCAAGTGGCAGACGAGCCCTGCACCAGCTCAGCAGCCCGGCTGTCGCATACACTGAAATGTGAGACTATTGCGAGAAAAAAATAGTCTGACATAAATTTGGTCTTGTAAATATTGTTTAATTGTCCCAGGGTGTGGATTTTATAATTAACTAATGAGGCAGTATTTTTGCAAACGAAATTTAGGACCCAATTTTGCTTCAGGTGATATATTGGTTACTAAATTCTGTTACTATACCAGAATGCGATTGCTGCTGGTCACATACCATAATAAAGTGTCGGAATAATTCAAGTTTGTCTTTGTGATCAAATTTGAAAATGTGTAGCTCTTGCATTTAAGTGTCTAGCTTTCTTTCATGTATAATGAGTAGGGGTGGGAAAACACTATTCCAGGGGTTTGAAGTGGAGGAACCCACTCTTTTGAACACTCAGCAGGCAGAACCACATTCAAGTTCAATCTGCATTGCAATTCCATGCTACTTAGTTTGTCCACCTAGCCACCTCTGCACGGTACTTTTTGCCTCATTCCGCCTAAGCTTTACGAGACTACATAGCTAGTCTGAAATGTATAGGTTTTCCTATGTATTCTAAGTCAAACTCACAATTGTACGAACGCATAATGTCTGGTTGGTTTCAGGTAGGAAGATTGGTTTGAGAAACACTAGGTTATTTCGACAGTTCTGATTTGCCACATTTCGACCACTGAAAGGCGATCTCTGTCATCGGACCAGACAAGTGGGACAGTCAGTTTCCTTAGTCACTTTGCAATCCAGAAAAACAAGTGGTATATTCAGTGCAGAGGGATTCCAGGCACTCTGTAGTGATCCTCTTGCATAACTCTGTCCGCTATTTGTCTCGCATTTTCTGTCAAAAGTGTGGATACTAGAAATGGAAGAAACGTGAGACAAGTCTGTAATCTGCAGATAGACGATGGGTGCAGCCCATATTTCCCTATGGAAAACGCGGACAGTAATTAGAATCTTTGACTACTTCCTTCATTATTCAGTGCTAACCTCTATTTGTAATTCTTTTGGAGGAGCTTGTCTTCCAGACTGGTCTCCAACCAACAACCTTTTATATAATGGGCTTTATTCCAGGCCACTTCCATTCCTGTAGCACTCAAAGGAAGTGGTGCCCACTGTCCAGGGTAGAGGGTGTGAAGGTCTACAGATCTCCCTCATGTCCGATATGCTGTTCTTGCACCGTTTGAAATGGACAAGATCCACAGTAGGACCCTACCAAGCATTGGCATGGCCAATAGGTCTCGCTTTTGGGACCTTGTAAGTATTTAGTTATACAGCAAAATATCCTTGGTGCAACAACATCAACCGTTGTATGGCTAAACACTTATAAGGTCCCAAAGGCGAGACCTATTGGCTATGCCAATGCTCGTTATTGAAGTTATCGTAGTCAAACATTGCCATTGGTAGGAATCAACATTAGCAGTAAGACGGTGCCTGGCCTTTGACAAAAATTAAAAAATAAAGTTGATAGGAGTCCCAACTCCCTCCCTCCCATCCCCCCCACCCCCCGACAGGTGGAAAAGAATCAAAAGAAAAAGGAAAAAGGATAAAGGAAAGTCCTCTTGGGTCCTATTCTAGGATAGGTCACCGCTTCCTCCCCTCCAATCCTTCATATGCTCCGGCCTAAGCTGGGGGGGCATAGCCAACCGTTCGTGGCTTCTCCGCCTCAGTATCCGTAGCAGCGAGTGGAATGGGGTTGTGTGGTTTCTAAGAGCTGCAGCAGGCGCAGGTACTTGGGGCAAGTAAGTTCCCTCATTTCCATACTAAGAATAGAGAAGAATGGGCACCAATAGTCTGCAAACGAGGTTCTGTCACCCTGTAGAGTAAGCGTAATGTCCTCCATGCCTAACACAGTCCATAATCTACCTAGCCAGCCTTGATGTGTGGGGATCCTATCTGTGCCCCAGTGGGATAGTATGTTCTGAAGTTCCATTTGCCTGCCTCTACGGGATTTAAGAGGGAAAGTGAGCTTGTTGGGTAGGCCTAGGACAATGTATGCTGGGAAGCATTCGATTTGTGTGTTGAAATGATTATCAATGTCTGATCAAACTTGTTCCCAATATGCAGAGTCGTGTACAACCCCAGAGTAAGCCAGTCAAAGTGCCCTCTGCTCAGCATTGTCTCCAGCAGTGTGATGGGCGGCTATGGCTTTATTTGTGCATTCTTGGTGGAGTAAGGTACCAGTAGGTAACTATTTTGGGCGCAGACTATGCTCGAGACGTTCCGTGCTGTGTGGCGTGCGTGATAAAGGTCCCCCCATTCTTTCTGCAACAATGTTCGGCCCAATTCAGACTCCCACCTCCGCTGCACAGGCGTAGAGGTCTCCTGTTCCGGAGGCCGCAGCATGTGGTAAAGTTCAGTGATATCGTGTGCATTTGTGGTCTTTGTGTGAAGCCACTTTTCATACGGTGTGAACAGTCTGAGCCCCAGGTCGCACCTGAGGGTGCGGCACCCACTGTTGCACTTGGTGAAAACGGTATCTTTCGGGCTTGGGCAGAGCAAACGTAGATCGGGGTCTTCAAATGTCAGGGGGCCCTCTGCATCGAACATATGTCCAATGGACTGACAACCCTGAGCATCCCAGTGGCGGAACTGCTTCTGGTCTAGACCGAGGGAGAATTCCTTGTTCCAGACTATCGCAGTGAGAGGGGGGACGGGAAGGAAGTTAACTCATACTTGGCCGTTGTCGAATCCCATGCTCGCCGAGTCCTGCACAGCATTGGAGAGTTATGTATGCCTTCTGGACGTTGTGCATTATGTAAAAAGGGGATTGCCCAGAAGGCCCGTCCCTCGAGCGCACGATCCATGAAGAGCCAATGTTTCTCCGACTCACTGCGCAACCATTCCAACACCACATGCAGCTGAGTAGCCTGAAGTAACAAGTCAGGTCTGGGACTCAGTCCCCCCCCCTCCCTAGGTGGCCTATAGCTCAGTTCACTACTTATTCGAGGCTTCTTATTGGCCCACACGAACAAACAGATCTTTCTGCAGTTGTTTAAGAACTCCGGGGGAGGCTCTATGGGGAGAGTTTGGAAAATCTATAGAATTTTAGGCAATATACTCATTTTAATCGCCGCCACTCTCCCAAGCCAGGAGAAGACAAAGAGACCCCATTTGCTCAGCTTTCCGCGCACCTGGGACAGGAGTGGTTTGTAATTCAGAACTACTGTTTTATGAGTAGAATTTGTGAGTGGTCAATGACTTTAAAAGTAAATAAAAAAAAATAAACACTATTTAATAGTAAAGTCCAATTGTGTCTAACTATTACAGAAAAGGTACTTTAGAATAGTTACCTTTTACCTGTCTAAAGCCTCTGGAGGCCTTTCTGCAAGTACTGAACTGACCTGAGAAATTGATGGCTTCCCTGTGGTGAGGTGTGAACTGCTTCTAGGATAGGGACAATGAGCCCTGGGTGTGGGGGAAGTGCTGTCCTCCCCTTGACAGGCCTGAGGGTTGTGCCCAGACCACTGGGGCACTTCAAAGGGGCATCACCATCACAGACAGATATAGCTTGCGCCTGGGCATGCCTCTCCCATTTTGCCCTTCTAGTGAGCATGGCATCAACCCCAGTGGCGAGAGAACTGCCCCACAACTGGGGCTGTGAGCATCCTCCGAGAAGGTCGAATCCTCCTTGAGTGTCATAGCACTTGGCAGGTTTGAATGGGTTTTACATAAGACACTGGGGGAACACTTCAAAGGGAAACAGAACGCCAAAACACTTTGTGTGGATCTGTCTGGTTGCTGAAAGCTCAGCTTTGATTTTACCAGACTTCGGTCTCCGAGGTTGATGGGGGTACAGGGACTGTCTAAAACTGGATTTTCATATTTGCTGTGGGAGGACATTAGGATTACCATAGTACACACCCTATATACCCCCAGAGCCCAAGTATAGTATGGCTCAAGACTTCGGTCATTTTGAATATGTTCAAAGTGGGTAGAGTTCGCCCCGGATACCTTTACACCATTGGTTAGGGTGTCCCAAGGGGTCATTCCCAGCCACTATCGTGTCCCAGGCATAAAAGTGGCCCCTCCAAGCACCAACGTCAGAACACTCCTGGATCTGTGGAAAATCAGAAGAGGGCTCAACCTGCTGTCTGAGACACGAGAAGAGTCTAGAAAACTGGACCCGCTCTCTTGTACCCTTGACAAGTAAGTGAGCTACAAGGGTCATAAAGCTGACCTCCTGTTCCAGCTACAGGAATACAACAAGCTCCAAGAGGCCTTTCCTGTAACTGCCCAGCTGATCGGTGACAACCAGACCTGGATGAACTCTCCAAGTGCCTCCCCTAAGGTCCTGGGTGGGCTCTAGAAGTGTACTCCTGTGGTGGGTTGGTGCGTCAAGGACTAAAGTCAGAAAATGTTGGCTTTGACAAAGACAAATCTTGTTAATCTAACCTGCGCTCCATTGCGGTCAGCATCAAATTGTGCCTAGGACAGTTCTACACGTTAGGCATCCTGACGTTATTTCAACTTAAAAAATTCATATCTCCGGTTCACTTCATTGGATTTTAATCATTTTAGTCGGTTTATTAAATTAGTCCATTTGTTTTAGGCCTTTTATTGTTTTGCATTTCAACTTTATTACTGCTTTACAAATTGCCTTTAAGTTGAGACAGTCTGCTACGTGCCTTTAGCTACCATAGAGTGGAGTTCAGTATATATGGACTTTAGTGGTTCACCCTGAAAAGGTTTGTTATTACATGAAGTGGGTACTTACCCCATTAACTATATAAGCTAATTTCTTGCAGTTGGAATGTACAGGGATGTGAAATTAAGCGTCCTCTAGGTCAAGTAACAGCAGAAAATCGCTTGTTTATCTACTGCAGGACAATGTTTAGGGACAGTAGGTTGAAGGACCGTTTATTTAGGATTTTGTTGAGCGCCCCTAGATTTAGAATGGGTTCCCACTTCCTGACACTTTCTTCACCATGAACAGCTTTAAATAAAAACCCGGATTGTGTTGTGATTTGGGCATAATTTCGGGAGCAGTTTCCTGTAGAAACATTACTTCCAACAGCAGTGCCCCCATATATAAATAGCACGCTGTCCTTGGAGGTGTCAAAGGTGACCAGGATGTGAAATCTATGGAATGTCTAGGCTGGAAAATATTCAGAACCCAGTGATCTCTTATTTGATGCAAGTGAGGCATACTGGAAAGGTATTTGAGGATTCAGATTTTCACCAAATACGATTATCTTCTCACTCTTTGGTGGGAGAGTCTGGCTGCCTGTATCCGACAGCCAAATTGAAAGAAAGATGCTGGCTAGTTACATAAACCACAATTCCTATAGGAGTGAAAACGTTCAGAGTTTGAGTGCCATCGTTGGCAAAAGGATTGGATTCTTATATGATAACTGTCTTTGCTGAAGTGAGTCCTAAGAATGTGCCATGACATGGTCTGTGTTTATGGCCTACAAAGCCTTGTCCGCGTGCAGCCTGAAAAGCTGCTTGCCATCAAAAGGTATTTCCAATACTTTGGATTGCACATTTGGTCAAAAGAAGTGAACTTTAACCATGCACAGTGGTGCATTACGGCACCCGTGGCCACTTGCCTGATGCAGTTTTTAAAAGAATCTAAAACATTTTTTTTTTTTTAATTAATCAATCAGCACAGAAAATATCAGTTCTCCTTGATAAATAGCATTGACTTGCTTTACCGTCCGTTTTTTAATATAGGCTAATCTATCATGACAGAACGGCACTGGCTTTAGAGATTCACTGCCACAGATGCAAATGCACCCATTCTGTTGCCCATTGTATTCTTTGTCTAGCAGGTCCTGACATGGCGATGAAGGATTGGAGATGTGAGCCGTGCTGCAGCCAAAACATAATCTGTTTTGACCTAACTGAGGGAGCAAGTTGGTGCATATTCAATAGGCTTGTAATTTGTCCAGTTTGGCTACTGAGGTCATTCCTGTTGCAGAGGATTCCATACAAAGTGAGCCTACTTCACTTAAGTGATAAAGCAGTGGAATGGCTCTGACTGAAAGTCGGGACCAGGAAAGATTTTCTCCACAGAAGCAACCGACAAGTGGCATTTTTGAGAAGCTCAGTCAAGGAAGCAATGAAAGCAGTATATATTATCTAGGGATGAGTCTCTACGATGGAGCTAAGGACTTGATTGATCACCTAACATACTCTGAACACTGGTTCGCCGACATTTGATAGCTCAGCGATTTAAATCTGTTGTGGGTAAGGATCAGGATGTTAAAACAGAAATGACTATTGCTCAATGGGTTGTGGGATGGTTGCAGTACAACCGGTTTTCTGTTTTGGGTTGGAACACCGACAGTTCTTAGTGCCAGGGAATTCTGAAAACCTAACTGTGTTCTATAAAACATAAAGATGATCAGCCAAACTGAGCCACATCCCAGAAACTCACTCGGGACTTTGAAATAGTGGACGAGGATGCCATCAGTTGTACTGTTGATAGAGGGATCAGAGATTTTAATAGACGGTGGCACTAAGGAAGGGGTGGTCATTATACAGGGTTTGGACGATGTAGTGATCCATAAATTAGACGCCACCATGACACCTGACCATGTGCTTTTTGTTGACGACCTGTTGACAATGAGAGTATTGTCATCAACCTAGCCAATTTGCCTCCTATCAAAGACAGTCAAGTCGTCAAGCCTTCTGCACCTTTAGCATATCTTTTTGGCAAGGAGGGCTTACTTGACTTCAACACTGCCTTCATCAACAGTGCAAACAAGGGATGAGAAGTTCTTTTGAAGATAAGGCCCGAGGAGATGCCAGTGAAGTAGGAAACATCTTAGGTTTTGATACCTTTGATGTGAGCTTCCCACCCACATCAGAAGCATGAAGTAGGCTCCGATAACTAGGGGAGTCTGGCAGGGACTGCAACTAGGTTCAACTTGGGCTTTTTGGCCTTAACTATGGACGCACTCTTTGTTGATTCTGCACCAGGAGCCATCTCGTTAAGAATTCGATTTTTGAGAGTCTTGCGACTAAACAGAGTAGACCTCACAGCTTCTACCACCATGGCCAGCTCAATGTTAGCACAGCAGGCATCTCTTGTAGAAGTAATTGTGATAAGTCTTTTTGTCCACAAACATTTTACATGGTTTAAACAGGGCTCTTTCCTTAGAAGGGATGTTAGCCAACTGGATGATTGCACAAGCTCAGCCAGCCAAAAACAAAGAAGGGGAAGAAACTAACTGCTTACCTCCCTGTTCGTGGAGGTGAGACGATTCCCATGGAAAAGGTGTACACCAGAGTCCAAAGCACAAACTTCATAGGAGAGAACAGTAGAGCGCGTAGACCCCCCCCCCCTTACTGTAAGCTGGACTACAGCACAAAATCAAAGTACCTCAGTCTTTGTGGGGAGTTGGAAGTTCAATTCACCTGATGGGCCAGAGTTGGGGGTGCGGGGGTCACACGAGGTGAATGGAATGCATTCTGATTATGGCTGCTTTCAAAGTTATTTGAGGGTATGGACAGGACACCATACCCTCAAATAACATTTCAATATTATTTGATGGTATAACAAGTGAGGGATCCCGGCCAGACGACCGGGAATATTAAAGCATGTGAACATGTGTGAAAGATCCAATGTTGGGGGGGAAACCAGAATTGAGAATTTTGTTTTTACTTGCAACACAATAACACTGGAGAAGTGCAGCAGTTATACAAGAAAATAATGACAAGTTGCAGCTTCTGATTTAGGAAGGTTGGAAGACTTGAACCATGCCCATACTTTTGTTTTGCTGAGAGAAACCAATTAAACTTCTGATTGAAGATGCGAAAGGTAAATGTAGTAGGACTATAAGAAATTCTGCTGAAAGAGGATGACAACAGCAAATCTCTGAAAAAAGTGGCACCAAATGCCTCCTTGGAGAATAGCACAGTCTGCAACACACAGCAATGATATAACAGTTCACTGCCAGCAATGCCGCTGTATAAACCAACCAGGGAAGCAATGCACAGGCTAAGTATAACATCCTGACAAATTCCACAAAACTTGAAGGACCTTTTAATAGGGTGGTGGAGAATCCTCACTGTGCATTAATTTCCCACTATTTAATGGTGAGTGTGAAACTCACCAGGGCACGGGTGGGATGATCACCAAGTTAACCTCTAAACTAATGTGGAACATTGGCACCTGATCCCCAGCAATGAAAGTGTAAAAGGAAGTAACTTCAAACAAAAAACAAAAAAATAAAACACAAGAAACAGAGTCATCCAATGACAGATAGGAGTACAGAGCTGCTCTAGAAACGTTGGAGGGGTTTCCAATCTTTGCCAATTAAAGAGCTAGTTCAAGACCAGTCAAAGAAAGCAGAGAGAGAAGGTCAGAAACCCGATCCACACCAACAAAAGGCTCAGACTGTTCTCCCACCACTTCAAAAACAGGGGTGTTCAGAAAGGAAAGTACACAGATCGGTCATACCAAACATCAGGGGAAAGAAGGCAATTAACTAGGCTGAGTCCTTCCATTCCGAACCACTCATCACTATGCCCCTCTAAGTCCATAAGGTAGACACCACTCAAGTTGATGCAGAACCCTCTGCACTGGAAGAGTTTTACAAGGAGAAAAACACTGCAATTCAAGTGGAATGGGAGAGGGCATCTCCCTGGATGCATCACCTCAAGGAAAGCAGTGCAGGCAGGAGATCCCTTCAACCTCAGAAAACAGGAATATGCCCAATTGCTCAAGAAATGTGATAATTAATGTTCTGGAAAATAAGCTGGATGTAAAACCAAACTGAAATTAGATGAACAGAGTAGAGGCATACAAATATTAGAAATCTGCGCAAAGCTGGGCATCAAAGATGAAGTACACAGAGTGCAAGACCATTACCAACACCAACCAGTTTCTAACCATCTTTAGAACTGCCTACCCCTTGAAAGAGCTGCATTCAAAAAGTAAATTACTTCTTCAATAACAAACAATTTTTTAAAACTGCTTCTAGAACCATCCTGAAGATTGCGTTAATCCTATGTGTGCTCTAAGGAAGGTGTAATCCATGGGCATGAGGAGGCAGAAATCAGTTGTCTAACATAGGGCCATTTGCTCCATGTGCATACCATTGCAGAGGGCCTGACAAATACTACGCAAAACTACTCACTGTTAGGAGCAGGTAGGGAGATCCACTATTGCTTGGTTGTATGATGGGAGCAGACCGCAGCAGCTAACATGGCTTGTTAGCACCCTATAGCAAAATAAGTGGCTCACTGATGAAAATAGAACTAGAGATGGTCGGTCATAGGTTCTATGCCATTTGGTATCAGCCAGAAAACGTAGGAGGTAGGTACTGGGATGGCAAGTACCCTGTATGATGCTGGAGAGCAATGTTTCCTTGGGACTTTTCTGTTGATCATGTCAAATTTCCCTCTGTGATTATGACAAGCATGCAACCCCACTGAGAGCTGACCCATTAAGTATATCGAGAGCCCTCACAATAACTACAAAGCACAGACTAACTACATGCTATTACGGTTGACCAAATATTCTACCCATTGTATCCCACCATATGAACCTCATATTAATATACACATTCAAGGCAAGAAGCAGTTTCTCTCCTTGCTTTATCTATTAATTTTACAGACCTGAAACTTCATTGCATCCTCCCATCGCCATGTTACTTACTATTAGAGGTGGTTACGCCTCTCCCCCAGGCACCACATGGCTAAGCAAAACAAAACCTTCTCAGTCATGCTCCAGTGTCCTCACCTCCCTTACACAAACTCCACCTATGTACGAGGAGCTGAGAAAAGGGGCGGAGGTGGGAGGCTATCACACTTCCTGTTTCTTTTGTCTGCTTCTTCACAAATGGTGCAGAGGGGTCTGGCTGGGCCAGGTCCTCTCTCAACATTCTATTTTGTGTAGAATTGCCAGGAATCCTGCTGAGGGAACTTTTTGGTGCCTGGATTCTGATTAACATATTATGGAACAGGGCATTCTACCACTTTGTCCAAGTGCCATAATCATATGGATATCCCTCCAATTTTGGGGTTGGACATTAAATCTTGCCTTGGCCGCATCCAGAATAGGAGGGCTAATTTAACCGTCAACTTATTCCCAAAGGTAAATTTAGCCAGCATTCTGACCTGCATACAGTATTCAAGTATTTAGCAGAAAACCTATAGTAAAATGTTGCAGAAAAGTTAACTAGCACTAGTTCAGGCACGTTTCAGCAGCTGCAGGTTCATGCTCCTCCCCAACAGGTGTGATGTTTGGAGCAAGCGGAAGAATCATGAGAAGGCAGATTATACCCAGGTTTCTTTCAAGCCTATCCCATGGCCATGAATGAGGAGACCCTCCTACCACTGTGAAAGTGGCTAACAGGTTATGCTGGCTGAAGTTCTTCTGCGGTGTCTAACAAAGCTTTGGTAGTATGCCTGGTGGATAAAAGGTCTGAATCAGCCCTCAAAGTGTTATGCCAGTCTACATTAGACTACAAAAGCTGGGTTGTGTGGTCTACTCTTCTCCGTCTTTAGTCAAAGACTTTCAGGCTGCTGCTGCTCAGGTGAGCAAAGACTTCACGTTTTCTAGTAGGTATGGAACTCAAGGCTAAATTACTGTAAGATAGGACCTTTGCCATTTTGAAGGTATCCACTTTTTCACTGCAATGAAGGCTGCACACCACCTTTGTGTTTGAATGGCAAGAAGGGCCTAGAAAATGATTATTCTTCATTTACCTTTTCATCGAAGTCAGCTTTTTGGAAACCAGTTAGAAGAGCCATCAAGAATCAACAGCATTCTATGGCCTAAAAACAGAAGGAACTTTTGTCGTTTTGCAGATAGATACCACTCAAAAGGTTCTCCTGTTGGGTGGGGAGATTTTCAGACCTCCTCTAGAGCATGTGCTTCTTTTATAACATTTAAAAAATCCCAGACACTAAAGTCCAGGTGCTTTAAAGTTTGGCAGAGAAAAGTGGCTCCTTAATGGATACCATCAGATTTTAATTTTCAGAAAGGCTCATAAGTAATTTATTCAGTGCTTGGTCATCTGGGGAAATTTCCTCAATTTCCACTTCTCAACTCAACTGGCTAGGATTCTCCACAATACCCTATGACCGGATCAATAAACTGAGAAAGTCCAGCTCTTGAAATTTGACCTTAGGCTCGATCCGGTCTGCCGTCAACACTAATGTAATGTGGACCTCACCTCAGGAGATCCTCAAGTGGAAACAAGTGATTTTGATTTTAAACTGGGGCCATGAAGAGGAAGACTAATTCTATGCCATAAACTATGGTCTATTGTTTACGTATTCATGTACCAAGATTGGGTTTGCATATTTATAACCTTTCAGAGAGTTCACAACAGTGGAGTTTATAGAATAACTAACAAGATGAGAAGCAAATTAAATGGTAAGCAGTAGCAAACAATACAATAAGATCGTGAGAAAAGCTGTAAAAATGCAGAATGATAAGCTATCAAAGATCTCTGGGAATGCTCGATTTAAGCTATTGTAAAGTTGATGTAGGATAGTCTCTGGGAGAGTTTAGTGCAAAGCCTCTGCATTTCACGGCTGTAGTTCAGACCAACCTCTGGGTTTTAACAGTGATGTATGTATAGCTTTTTATCAGCAATTCGAAGGGGAATAATTTAAGTAAGTGAATAAGTTTAAATGCTGGCGGTCAGAATGAGAAACTGACATTTGAGTGGGGCAGAGTGTGAAGAACTGCACCCGACAGGCACTTGTGCTAGAAGGACAGCACTTTGAACTGCATTCAGGGGCTCTTCCAGTGAGAGCCTTGTTTTTGCATTTGTGGCTAATCGATCTGTATAGGCTAATTAGGGTCCTAACTAATGTGTAGTTTTTTTTTTTTATTTTATTTTATTTAAGTAGGATGACACCATGACATGGTTTAATTGAGTTATGGACTATGGCGTGTTTAAAATGTGAACCTTGCCCAGAAGAGCATCCTGTGCATACTAACAGGATACAGATCCACCCTATGAGGATACGCAGACACAATGGCATGTTAAGGGTGCGAACTTGGGATAAGACATTAAGTAAATACAGAGAGGACCAGAAACACAGCAACATATGTAGTGCACAGTGTAATTCATTATGGGCTCTACAACATAGTCATTGACAGAGGAAATTAACAGAAGGGGTGATTGTCTGGCCTTAGATCAAGCTAGCCGTATTCCCTGGATAAGCCATGTCAAAAGTTTGGCAGAGAAACTGGGTCGGCCAGAGTTATTTAACTCACCAGCTAAAATAGTTAAGGGCGACCTGCAGTGGGTAAAGCGTTCCTATCTATATATGGTTACCATGGAGAGAGAAGAAAGGGAGCTGACAAAACCAACCGTACGTGATCATCAATTATTAAAAACGTCTCCTGCAATGGAACCATATTTAATTGTGGTATCTAATCCCAACCACCGCTTCCTTTTGACAAGATTTAGACTAAATCAGCTACATTTTCTTCTTGCTGAACCTCCGGGTTGGAGAAAGGTGGAGGATTTGGGTGTGTGTTCATGTGATAACTTTTCTGTGCCGGATACAATACATTTTATCTTTTTTTGTGAGCACTTTTTGCACATTCGGAAGAGTTTTATTCTCCCAATTTTAAAAGACAAAGACTTTTTACAAGTTAAACCGGCACTTATGTATTTACAGTTGCTGTCCAATGTCTCGGAGATCTTTAGTATAGCAAATTCTTACTGCAGCAACTAGGATAAAGAAGAAAAAATGAGGTTTTTTTAAGACTGATTATATGGATTGATTCTAATGATTTAAGGATTTTACGAGGTGATATTTTTGCTCGTCTTTTCCGATTTATCAAAAAAAAATCTTAATTGTGTAGACAATGAATTTGGGGGATAATAATGAGATTGATTTTATGTTACAGTCTACATCAATTGACTTCTATGTTTTATGGGCTTTTATAAATGTCACACCATAGATCGTTTGTCCGTGATTATTCTACGTTATGATTGGTGTAAAAACTCTTGCTGCTAATTGATATTTTAACAGTTTTAATCTCATGTATAGCATGCTTTTATGGTTTTAAATAACCGAATAAAGTATTTTGACTGACTGAACAGAAGGGGTGTTCTAGGTGGTCCCAGATGGAAGACAGTTCCTTTAGTAAAGGCATATATTTGGATGGACATGAGACAGCGGTCAAAGTGTACTACTAGGCAGGCTCTTCACAAACTTGAAGGGTAACACATTTTTGATGGGAGGGGTCAGAGATTTTGGATAGTGGTGGTAGATAGGGACTTGGCCTCTCTCTGGGCACCATTGAGATTGAGACTACTCATTCCTCTAGGAGGTCAAGGTTTGGGATATTCCGCCGATCTTTAGCTGACACAATAAAAACGGGGACAAACTTCTGAGGGACAGGAGAGAGAGATCATCTGTGTTATACGAAAGGTGGGAGAGGGGTAAATGTTGTTAAAGGGAGACACAGATTAAAAGTCAGAAGGAAAGTTTAATACTAACCTGCTGTTCGTCGTCACTGGGGAGAGGGCTGAACCATCCCAGTTGAGGCTGGCGACATCAGTACTTGTGTGCAACCATTTAAATTTACAAATGGTAGTGTGGAAGGAGGCTGTAAATTCGAGGAGGATGGCATTTGAGTGGATAGAAGTATTAGGTTTAAGTAAGATAAAATGGTTGACTGTCATTTCCTCATAATGTGGTGGGTCTCCAGGGGACATTTCATAGTTAGGCGACAGTTTGTGATGGCACAGTAGATGACAAGTGTGGTGTGGTAATGGGAGGGTTCTATGTTGGAAATGAACAGACTATCTCAAGGTATTGGCAATGGTGGAGAACAAGGTAGGTGGGAGAGGTCATGCGAGTATCATACAAGAGGATTAAGGTATTACATTTGCGAGGTGAATACGGTGACTAACCAAGAAACTGGAACTTAGGAGTGCTGCAGTTCGAGTGTATAAATAAAATAGCACGGGGTACACAAAAGAGTCATGGAAAAGAGCGAGTCTGGCAATAAAATCAGCTGCATCACAAATTGAGGCAAGAAACCTTAAGGGGTAGTAACTCGCTTGTAGGTTCAACCTCTACATCTCCATCAAATATCTTCCACAGCAGCAGAATTCAGTCTACATAACTGTTATTTATAGATGGTTAGTAAAATAAAAGTGTGGAAACCTTCAAAAGTAGCTATGTTTCCCTTTAAGTGCAAAATACACTAAAGGTATATGGAAGGAGTCTTAATCATTCCAATATGAAGTATTACACTGCTCAGCGGATCAAATTCCGCATCCCCTTCCTGTTAATTTCTGGCCTACCCCTGCTAACAATCAATTGACCTCATCTAATACAGTGCGCAACCTGGGGGTGCTATTCAATAGCAATCTACAGTTGGACTCACAGGTGAACAGAACTGTCAGTACCTGTATGGGTCTTATAAGAGCCCTACGTAAAATCCTCCCACTGCTGCCACCTTCTACAAGAGGACAGGTGGTTAGAAGTGTAATACTGAGTAGACTAGACTACTGCCACACCTTGCTATTGGAGGCACCAGTGACCCGGATTAAAAAGTTGCAGAGTTCAGACGATTGCTGCCAAACTAGCCCTCAAAAGACAGTTTAGGTCCTACACATCCTTAGCCTTGAAAGATCAGCACTGGCTGCCAATCAAGCAAAGAATACACTTTAAATCACTGTGCATCGTCCATAAAGCAGTAAATAAAATGGGCCCTAAGCCACTGCAAGAAAAATTCCTCTGGTATGCCCCAGCTAGAAACCTTGGCTCTTCATCAGCAAAACTAGTCTGCACAGCCAGCTTCAAGAAAACCCGAATGGGTGGTAGGTCATTTAGGTCTGCAGCCTCACACCTATAGAATAGCCTACCGTTTGATCTTAGACAAACGGAGATCTACTAAACTTTAAAAAGCTAAAAACCTGGCTTTTCCCTAGGGTTTAGTCTAACCATGCTGCAGCTATGACCATCTGGCTGTATGACAATGTACCACCACACATAGCGTCTGAGTAATCTGAAGCGCCAGGATACCTGTGGGGTGAGAGTGCGCTACAGAAATCTCATACAATACAATATCTACACAAGAGCAATTAGAGTCAATATTTTCATGCTAAAAATATAGTATTCACTTCCCATTGAAAACATGAAGTGGAGTATAAGATTTTGAAATAGTGTGGCAATCCTTTAAAGATCATGGGATACTACAAGAAGAAAACGTCTTTGAACCAGACTGGCTATAACAGGAAAAGAGGAATGACCTGGATAATCAGAGCCAAGCTACACTGCTATAGGGAGACATTTTCTAATCCAGTCACAGTAAATTCTGTATAGCATGAAGCTGTGCTAATCAGAAACAAACAACTGCAACGATTGTTAGAGGCAAGCATGGCAAATTTGAGTTTGAAACAAAACTCAAAATTTCAGTAAAAGATTGTTCACAAAGAAATAGATTCTGCAAACGATAAAGATGTTCCTTGTGTGAGATGTCCATTTTAGAATAAAAATGATCGTGGAAACTTTGGGATGAAACAGCTAGATACGAAAAAAACATTACAGATGCAAAATCCTTCCGATGAAGGAAGCTGGTTATTACAGGACAATAACATGAGGTGGAAAAGTACAGAGTAGTTTTATACATCATTAACTTAGCGTTCGTGTATAGCGCTTCATAACACTTCTAAATGCTGTAGCTGACAGATGTTACCGATACCATTTAACTGTACTCACTTCACCAACCTACAGAAGGATGAGAGACGAAGTCTGCCTTGATGAAATATCAACTCAGGACCTCCAGAACACTGAACTGGTCAGCAGAGTGTTCTTCGCGCCTAAATAAATTCCATGTTGCAAGCATACAAGTGAGGGTGTGTTGTGTTTCCACAAAGATCAATTGCTTGGCTGGCGCGTGCTCAGTTCAGGTTACTACTTGTGGACCTATTTAAAAACCGCACAGTAGCCAGATCTTGTATCTCATGCCTCTTACAAGATATCCCGGTCGACCTTCGCGCATTCCATACGTAGCCGACGACCTCATCAGTTTATACATTGTTTATAGCTTTCTCTTCCTCGACGTTGATGAGACAATGTGATGAGACTCGACACCTAGAGTTAACCGGACGAGCACAACATTTAAACAATTCAATAGTCTGTGGCGTTTTCTTGTCTCCATAGTTCAAATCGATAGAATTCAGGTGACTCACTAAAGTTCGGGGTCACTACAGAACCTGTCGCATCACCTGTGCTTGCAAAACCTTGGTCTATTTTATTTAGATGGATCAAGTCCATAGAACAGCAATGCTCTTGGCAAACATTTCCATTCAAGTTCAAAGCAGTTCATTTTAAAAACACAGTCTTAAACAAGAGGCAAAATCTTCCATTCTCTGCAGCATGGTTAGGCGAAGTCAACGCCCAAGGCCTGGTTTACATCGGTGGCAAAAGTCCTAGTTAAATGGCAATCGTTCCAATATATTCTTTGTTTCTTCTGTAGTGAAATAAATTGCTTGATTTTGGCACGCGTGGTCAAGAACCTCAATGAATCTACATGGTTGTGTTTGATGGTCTTTTCCGCCATGCTGCCTGCTTTTGTCGTTATAGTGAAGGGGCTTTAACACAGGTTCTTTCAACAAGGGCAGCAGCTACACAAATAAGCGCTCGTGTACATCACTGTTCGCAAACGTGGCTGCACTGCACTCATTTGTCAACACTGCTGCTGTCTTTGTACGAGTGAGTAAATAAATGCTCGCCTTTGGGTCAACATCACTGCAGCACTAGGTCTGCGTGAAGAGCTTCGATCGCACACTTTACGTCTGTCTGTGTACAATCTGAATTCACACACCATGAAAGGCACAGGACTCTAAAATACATCCACAATAGGAAGGGTCCAAGATCAGCAGGTGGTTTCACATGTAACACGCAACAGTCCCTTCAGATCAAAAGGAGAACGACCAACCAACGTACACTAGAAACAAATCCGGGAGTAATACGAAGTTTATCTGCAAACACATGAAATGTCTGTATTGGAGGAAAATAAAAAGCTGTTTTAGCAGCAGTGGTATCAGAGGCATTTATGAAGAGCTTTAGGACCCTGTATGGTAAAAGGTGTATGGAGTCTCACTAGCCGAAGGGACTGCATACAGACAAAGCAATTCTTCAGTTTCCAGCTTTATGCTCTCCTTCCTGCACAGGCTGACAGCAGGTGGCTGTAATAAGCTGTTCATCGGCTGGTGAGAGACGGATCTTGTTTCTAAAGCTTGGCACTACTGTCACAATGCTGCATCTACCTTCAAACGAGCAATATGGCATCTAGGGTGGAAAACCACAAGGCAAGCAATTCAACCAGAATTCAGAACAGAGAAACATTAATGGGAAATCCTCACACAATTCAATCAAGTGGGGAGGATGATAGCTCAGCCAGGATGAAGCTTATGAGAAGGATGAAGGGGACGACTGTTTTTTTGCTAAACACTGCAAAAAGTGGCGATCAACTAAATAAAAGGTGCAGCTAACAGGACCATCCCATTTAGCAAGGGAGGACCGGGACAGTCTGGAAACCAAAAATTAGCCCTGGCAAAAATGCCCTGAAAGCAGCATTCCAATTCTGGGGCCTGCGAGAGCAATGCCAGAGTGGCAGAATCAACAGGCAATCCTTGGAGACCACTAGGAACGCAAGCAGGGGGGAGTGGGGTTCAGGTGGAGGGAAAAAGAAAGAAAAAAAGGTGGGGGCGGAGAAAGAAAATTAACAGACGCACGAAAGACAAGACAGCCAGAAAAACTAAGCCCGTCTGGAGAACATAGCACCAAAAACTATGCCTTGGTGGAGATCGCAGATTTCTGATCAGTGGAACTCCACGTAGTGATAAAAAAAAAAAAAAAAACCTCCACCAAGCTACGTGGAGTTCAGCGAGCGGCAGAGTGCGTTACCATGCGCCGTTCAGGCTGATTAGCGCCGAATGTTTGTCCCGCGCGGTAAAATCAGCACGAACTGCATCACGCGCAGCACAATAGGGCGCAGCTTCTTTCTGCTGAAGAGTAGAAGGTATACTCTAGCGACAGCTTCCTCAACGTGAAAGGAAGGTTTCTCAATGCGAGCGGCAGAGACCACCTGCGTTGAGGAACCTCGCTGGGAAGCAGTCTAGCGTTTGAGTACCTCGCTAGTGCTCGCCAACTTCCTGTGAACGAGTGGGGGGTGGGGGGGGGTGTAGGGGAGTGAAACTCAGACAGCTCTGGAGCATGAAAAACTCTGCAAACTCCATGAACGGAGCAGAGTTCACTGCCCGGGCATACCAAAAACAGTCTCCCATACTGCCAAATCATTAACAGGCTGCGGTACAGAAACCAAATTCACTCTTCTTACGGAAAGCTAAAGCACAAACACAGGAGCTCCTGCACATCTAGCAAGCAATAGTAACTAGTTGATCTGTACGAACACCCAACCCCCTCCAATATAGCTGGTTGCCAAGACACAAGCAGAATTTACCGTTAAAGGCGCTTTCTGAATTAAGAATCATGAGATGCTTTTCAGTGGCAGTTACAGCAATTGGTAGGAGAGTGTGGGCATATAGAACATGGAGTGAGAGTCTGGGATTACACTAGGACTAAGTGCTCCTCAGAGACTACTTTGCCTGTAAATTTCACTCCCAAGAAGATAGCGACCCCCATTATTTTTAGAAGGGCTTTAGGACCAAAATTGGCGTGGGAAGTGCTGGGGTCGCATGCGAGCCGTATCCCTCGATAACAGGTGTGTTTCTTGAAGAAGGCATTTATCTACCCCAGAATTCTCAAGAAGGGAAAGAATCGCAGGGCGTTTCACCGGAGGTTAAGGCCTCGGGCATTGAGGAAAACGATCTTTAGGTCTTTACCGATACCGTATCTACAGGAGGATGTTGTAGTAATGCCTAGACAATGTGTGATTGCAGGAGGGGGGCTGGTATTATATAGTGTTATTCTATTGCCATCTGGATGCCGTCAGGGACTGGGATGGGGGGGGGGGGGGGCGTGGGAAGAGAGAACATAACATCTAGCTTTCGGTGCAGGAAAATCCCACCCACCCCAAATACCCACGCAGACACAGCCGCACCCCAGTACTTCACAGGTCTTTAAAAGACAATTTACATGCTAATAAGCTTGGTTGTATTTCACCTCTTAGGCCCCTGCATCTCCACTTTGACAATCACTGGAATCCCCGGCCCCCACAGAGCAGAGTCTCAGAGTCCGGGCTACTGCACCCGGCAGTGTTTGCTCACACAATTTTTTTATTTTTAAACACAGGTAGGGTGTCTGTAAGGTCCGGGGGCCACCAAGGAAGGCTTGCCAGGCCGCTGGCGGCCCGCACTAGGAGTTACCGTGGTCTACGCTGATGATACCCAGCTCCTCCTCACATGGAGCAAAACGGACTTCTCCCCGACCATTGCCAAGACTTGCCTTGCAGAGGTCTTTAAACGGTTAGTAAAGGCCCAATTAAAGTGTAATGAGGAGAAATCCGAAGTGCTCCTCTATGGTGCCTTTCCCCTCTTACTTTAGGGAAGAGATTTGGCCGGTTGGCTATCCTCTGCAGAGTTCTTCAGGATGCCCAGCAAAAAACCTGGGTATCTGGTTTGGCGAGGACTTGAGATTCTTGACCCAGATTAGCAAACTTTCGGGTGCGTGTTTTGGCATGCTTAAACGTCTTAAGAAGTTTTTGCCGTTGCTTCCTAAAAAGGCCAAGGAAATGGTAACACTGGCACTTATTTTGTCCAAGTTGGATTATGCCAACGCTTTGTATTTCGGACTTCCGGCCTACCAATTAAAAAGGTTACAGAACGTGATGGCTAGAACTCTGAGCATGCCAGTTAGATCTAGTGCTAGCCAGAACCTTCGATAATTACATTGGCTCCCGGTTGAGCAGCGAGTACAGTTTAAGGCCTTGGTATTGGCCCACGGACCTCTATCAGACCGGGCCTCATTACCTTAGAAGGCGTTTGTTTTATGAGCTTTCTCGGCAGCTTCGCTCGATGGGTCAATGCCTCGCGGTGGTCCCCAGGTTCCGTTTGATAAGGTTAGGTGGCTGCTCTTTTTCGGTGAAAGCGGCCAGAGCCTGGAATACCTTGCCCTTTGAACTACGGAACATGGATCGCCTTAGGCTATTTAAAAAACAGTTAAAAACCCTACTCTTTAAGTACTTGCCTGTTGGGGCACGATTTCTTGCCGGTATTTCAAGCTTCCCTTCCTCTTTCGCTGTTGGCTTTCGCGCCTGGACACTTTCTAGTATCTGTGCGCGCTACAAAATGAGGATAACATAACATTAACATGATCCTACTATCGCTGCCAGCCTCCGGGCTGTAGTCCCAAAGCTGTGCAGAACTGCACCCCCGATTAATCGCAGCCGGCCACTGGTTGTAGGCACTCAGCTGTGCAATTGAAGCTCTGAATCTCACTGAATAAACAGATTGGCTTCATAAAGCAATGATGGCACTAAAATTCTGCCGATTCCAGGGGGCACACCTGTGGCGTAACGAAAGTTCAAGGGGCGCCCTGCAATATACACAAGGGGCCCCCCTCTCTGGATTTATTCCGTAGCGCTCCGGCACAAGTACTGTGCCGAGGGGGCCCCCCTGCAGCTGAGGGGCCCCTCCGCACCACAGGGGATGTGGCGGCCTGTGTTACGCTCCTGGGGCAAACCTAGGGTACTATTAGAATTTACTCAGAGCAAATTACACCAATGTAGAAATGCATCTTGGCTAGATAGTACAGATGACAAAAAATGGTTCACAACTTCTCGTGGGTGATTTCTCTGCTGTCAGGGCAGGAAGCACGAATAAAAGCCCTTTTTGACTAGAATGCAAAAATCGGGGTACCAATCAGTTGGCTGGTACCCTTTGAAAGTGGTGCGGTCAGCACTTCACAAAAAAACAAGATAAAAACATCCCTCCCTCTAAATACTACTAATACTAATACTACTAATACTAATACTAATACTACTAATACTAATACTACTAATACTAATACTACTAATACTAATACTACTAATACTACTAATACTACTAATACTACTAATACTACTAATACTACTAATACTACTAATACGAATACTAATACGAATACTAATACTGCTACTACTAATACTACTAATACTAATACTACCACTAATACGAATACTAATACTACTACTAATAATACCACTAATACTAATAATACTACTAATAATACCACTAATGCTAATACTACTACCAATACTACTAATACTAATACTACTACCAATACTACTAATGCTAATACTACTACCAATACCACTAATACTAATACTACTACCAATACCACTAATGCTAATACTACTACCAATACTACTAATACTAATACCAATGCTACCAATACTACCAATACTACCGATACTACCGATACTACCACCGATACTACTACCGATACTACTACCGATACTACCACCGATACTACCACCGATACTAATAACACTAATGCGAATGCTAATACTAATGCTAATACTAATGCTAATGCTAATAATAATTATTATTATTATTATATAAACTTACCTACGGCGGCACGTCCTCCTCGAGGTTCCACTTCTGAATCTGCAGTAGAGTTCCCCAAGACAATCCAGACATTGCTCTCATGCTGTTAACTAGCAGGAGAGAAGCGCCTGATTGGATGGAGCTCCTTCAGGCTCAGGCTCCATTTCATTGTCATTGTCAGGCGGTACCAATTCAATTCTAATTGCTATTAAAAATGCAAGTGTATCTTAGGTGAGCAATCCTAAATCAAACAATTCTGCAGGGAAGACTAAAGATGCAAACATTGGAGGCGAAGCTGAATTGGCACAGTCTGCAGACACTGCATGAAAACCCTTTGAACTAAGTTTAGGCCTAATGGGGAGGCTTGAACTAGCAGCTTTGTAATATAGCAAACTATGCCACCTTACACATTTTTAACGTTACAATTATTTTCTTCCTGGGAATGTAGCAATGAGTCCTTGAAGTCTACTGTGCACTGTTCAAATTGCACATACACCACAATCGGTGTTAAGGTTACCACATGGAGCGATTTCACAACTACAAAATAGTTCACGTTATAAGGTTATAAGATTAGATATAGGCCCTTGTATACCTTGGCTGTTGTTTCTCCCCCCCCCCCCCCATTTAGGTTTATGCAATATAGAGGTGGCAGTAAAATCCTTTAACACATCTGAACCTCTGGAACAATCTCCATTATACCTTAAAGATTAGTTTGTGAAACTAAAATATATTTTGGAATCATTTTCTCCGTCTGCTGGAGGCATCCATCTGTCCGAAAGAGTTGGTATGATTACACCCTGAAACCTCAATGACTTTTCATAGGGATACTAGCTTCGCACATCTAAGATTATCGGTTGGTGAAACCAAGGTTGTAGTGTTAAAAACGTAGATAAACCCCTGGCCTTTGAATAGTTTGACGACCAAAAAAAAAGCTTAAAGAATGAATGCAGTAGTTTTCACTGAAGTCCAGGGCAAAGCTGCTGATTAACACAGACCATATCCTGCAAAAGCCAATATTCTTCAGCAACACAGTAAATATGCAGCAACTGTATTTTAAATAATCAGTTTTTAAAGATCAGAAGACCATGCCATTTCAGTCGGTTATTCTAACGAAGAGAATCCTGCATTCAGAGAAGATTGGTTACCTGTAGATCTCGGGCTTGAGGGGCTTTATATGAAACAGAAGGATTTATACAGTAGGTCCTTTCCCTTACCCATGGCAAGGGCTGCAGTTCGAGCTGAAAGACATCAAGTCACTAGTTCAAGCTCGTTTTGTATTTGGCATATAGAGACTTGGAAGTGAGAAGCACGCAATTGGGTTCGCCCATGTGAAAGGAACCTTTTCAATCATGGCTGTTTTTAGGTCTCGGCCTAGCGAAAGCAGCGCATGCGCTGCCCTGCCATGCAGAGGCCTTTTGGAATCGATGAGATTCCAGCCTGCACACGGGGAGACAGAAGATGTGCACACAGGGATAGGATGCTTTACTGGCGGCGTGATACACAGGGGACTTGCGCCACCAGTAAAGGCAGTCCCCGTGTGCACATCTTCTGTCCGCCCTGTAAAGCCGTTCACGTCCCATGACGTGCCGCGCTGGTTTGTAGTGTGGTAACAAATCGCATTGCCGAATTGGGACGCTCTTTGTCAAACCCGTGATTATTTTTTTTGAAGGGTCAGTTCTCCATTTATTGGACATCAGGAACCATCTCGGCTACGCTTTATTGCGTTTTTGCGAAGTTCCGTGATGATGGTTTGTTTCTTTGTGTAACGCTACAGCCTATTTAAGGGTCTTTTTGGGAAATCCTACTTTGAATGCATTTGTCAATTTATTGGGGAAATGCGCCACACGTCACCGAAACCAGCACTGTCTGGGGTGCTGGTGTGCGCGAGGAGACGGCTCCCAGAACATGGCCTCAGCTCGCGCCCCTCTCTTCACGGATGAGGAGGACTGTGGGTAATGTGTAGTGGTGTTTCTGCCCAAAGTGCTCTTGTTTATGAGCAAGCGTCGACTCCTGGCTTGTCGGGGGACAGTACGTGTGTATGTGTTTGTGTGAATAAATGCATAAGTATGGTTGCTTGTGTAATTCAAATGTCCTGTATATGGCTGCGTCCTGAATGAGCGATGTGATGCTACAGCTTCACAATTGCGGGGTGTGTGGATGGCTAGATGTGTGTGATTTTACTCCCCTGACCTCTCCAGTTCAGGTAATAGTGGGTAGGTGAGTGCCACCTTGTCTCATTTGCAATTGAAATCAACCTGTCTGTCATTGGGTGATTGCGTATGCGTGTGTGTGCGCATGCATGTATGTGTATTTAGCGGTTTGCAAGTGTGAGTTTTATAATGGAGTGTGCGCCTACGTGTGTATATATTTATGCGTATACATGTTCGTTTTACGATAACTTCTACACACATTATGCTCTTCCACTTTTTATGGATGTTTGTTCCTTTTTTCCTCTGAGCGCCACCTGAGCATCTGTACATGTGCATATGCGCGGCGTGTGTATGTGCATGTATGTAAGCACCTGCGGGTACCTGTGTATGCGTGTAGTGAGTATATGCATGTGTGTGCGTAAGTGTGCATGTGTGGCAGTCCGTGTGTATAGCCTCCTCGGCTCCACTGTCTTCGTGTCCTATGAGCGTGATGAAGTCACATGTCCTGACTCCTGCCGGCCGCCCGAGAGTGCCAGTGGCTGGTTATTGGTAGCTCGCATAAAGCCCCTCTACTGTCTCGACGTCACGTCCTGGGAGAAAGTAGGGGCTTCAATCATCGTTGAGTCAATTTTTCAGTCCGAGGCAGATGAAAAGCCCCGCTTACATCTTCGCTAGTGTTTATTGTATTGTTGTGTCTTGAATTGAATTGCATTGCGTCGCATTTCGTTGTGTGGTTTTTGCTCGTGGTTGTGCTACACATTAGTGTATTGTGTGGTCTTGTTTGTTTCTTAGTTGTATTTTTATCATATTCCACTTTTGATTGCATTCCAGTGTAGCCGGCGGGGGAGTGGCTAACATTGTTGCAGCGGCACCGGGGTCCAGGACACACTGCTGTATTTTACTACCCAGTAGCAGTCAGGGGCCATTTTCCATGCTTTCACCAGGGCCCAGGGCAGCAGCACTGGTAGCAGGGTTACACCGCTTTGTTTTGCAATGCACGGCAGTATATTGCATTTATTACATAGTTAGGAATTTATTGAATTGTGATCCATTGGATGCACACTTGAAGCTATTCTCTCAGGACGCAAGTGATGACGACCACCCCTGTCAGCAGGAGCTACCGCGCCACCTCCTGGCCGAAAACAGAGGTAGAAGAGTCTGGGCGCATCTGCCATCTGTCGGCTTCGGGGAAGTCTCTGCATCTAATCTATGTGTGCACAACCCCAAAACAAGCACTGAAAATGCAATAGGTCGCCTTTGATTAAGTTAAAGCCATTTGCTTTGCTAATGGTATTGTATAGCAAAGCAAATGGCTTTAACTTAATCAAAGGCGAGACCTATTGCATTTTTAATGCTTGTTTACGACTGAAGGGGGCTAGCCATGAGGAAAAAAGTGCAAAAGGCATTCTCACAATCTGTCTAGGCCCTCCATAGCTCAAGCCTTAACAATACTGCAAAGTGTTATCGGGTGAACAGGCTCACTTCCCTCCATTTCAACACAAGTTCTTTGTATCTGTATCAAACCTTACTCTCAATAAATGGAACTGAAGCAGAATTCTCAGGGTGTATTTAACACCAAAAGAGACTGAACGCATGTTTTGATCTATTGTGCCAACACAATTCAAAAGGAATCAGAAAGTGTGCTTAAGAAATTGTCTGCAATATAATTAGCCACGGAGTGGATATTGTCTGCAAAGACCCAAAGCTAAACTTGCCATTGTGTCACAGCAGATGTGGAAGAATGCTTCAATATTTAGTGATCCACAACAGAGGGGGCAGGTTCGGCAAGGAAGTAGAGGTACCTAAACACAATCAAAACTACAGGCCTCAGACCACAAATATACTTAAGTGAGGACTAGCAGGCTGAAAGTGCCAAAATCTTGACTGAGTTTGTGAGCGTAAATCTGACAGGTAAGAGATGAAGGTGGAAGTGGTGGCAGTGTCTCGCGGGACAGAGACTTCTAAAGTAAAATGAATGGCCAAAGTGGTCTTCACTATCGACAGACTAAATGTTAGTTTTATTTAAAAAAAAATGTTAATACATAGGAGGACCATGCTCAACCCTTGTTTTCCAGGAGGTAAACTCTGCAAAATGGTTGGGGCATCTGCGGATGCCATGAAAATGACGCTTTTCCATCTTCAGCTTGGTGTGCTCATTTAACTGATGAACAAAGAGCAGCACCAGGCTAACCATAAATTCATGGCACCAATAGGACTGACAGGCGCACACTGGGCAGACTCCTTTAGTGCAGTCTTGGATGTTGATAGAAAGGCATGCAGGGTGAGTGTCAGGGACGAGACGCAGATACAGAGTGCAGCAAGAGGCTGTAGATTCGAGGGGCCCATGAGACTTGGAATGGAACACTGTAACATCAATTTCCTGTGCATCACCCTGTTCAAGAACCCCAAACTCAGGGAAGGGAAAACAGTATCGCAAGCATGTTTGACTTTGACCTACATTTAACTACAAAAGTAAAGACAGCTGCGATATTTGGAACCCATGTACTGTGATCGACCCACTGCATTTAAAATACGGGGGGGGGGGGGGGGGGGAGGTCTTTTTAGACCACATGAATCTGTTTTTCATCCTTGTCCAGTTAGACACAAAAGTGTTAAAACAACGATAGTTTATTCAGCAGTCTGAGCAGGAAAATGCATGAATTATTATTCGCACTTTCAACAGGTGAAACTGCCAAAACTGTAGAAAAGGCAGATCTCACCTTCAAGAGATTTCATCCGGCTAAGAAATAGAAAGCATAAAGAGGAATAAAACTATTGATTTGCCATGTCATTATCCAGAATGATTGGTCTAGGCCTAGAAAGGAACTGCTATGGCAACTGATTTTCCACCATTGCTAAGTGTTAGTCCAAACTAGGCAGACTATGCTCACCTACGTGTCAAGTTTAGTGGGAACATAGACTGCTGTTGATTGTCCTGTTCTAGAGCGGTAAATAAAGGAAACAGTACTTCAAGATAAACGGGAAGAGGAAATAAAGAAAATGTGATTTTTTTTTGCCAGAGAAACTTTATAACACAATGGAAGTGCAAACTGTTTCATGGACGCTGGGAAATTGTAGAAAACTCTAGTCTCACACATAAGGGATGGTACTCGCACATAAGGGATGGTATCTATATTAACACTTGAGCACTGCCATCCTGAACAAGTTGACAGGACATTACTTCTCCTGAATCAACCTTCCCGTAACTCCTTTTCCCTACATTACTTGATTTAGTAGATGGCATCCTGTAGCCAGAGATCATATTGTTGGCTGGGAAAACAGCAATAACTTTTGTTCTACGTCCGTCAGATCGCCTCTGAAACGAGCACTGGCAAAACAAGGTTGGGTGCAACATGCTAAAGCATGCATTTGCAGGTTTTAGAATAAAGACAGCTCTTTGGCTCACATGGCAGCTTGCTGGCAAGCTCAAAGCCAGTGTGCAGGGATGTAGCACCCTCCCTCACACCACCTCCCCCATCAGCACCAGCAAAGGCGTGGGAATTATGGGGTCCATGAAAATCTACACTTAAGACGGGCATAGCAGGTTACCAGCTATACAGGTGGAGCAAGAAAGCAGAAATGATAGAGACTTCAATGTCTCCCGGCTCCCCACACTTCACTACAGCAATGCCAGAGGAAACAAGCATTGGCATAGCCAATAGGTCTCGCCTTTGGGACCTTATAAGTGTTTAGCCATGCAACATTTGCGTAACTAAATACTTATAAGGTCCCAAAAGCGAGACCTATTGGCTATGCAAGGCGGCCATGTGGCCGCGAAAGTGAAAGTGATTGCGATCCGATCACGATCAAACATCAAAGCGGCCGCGAAAGTGAATGTAATCGCGGTCAAGAGCGGCGCGCGTGCCCGCGCACATGCACTGTAGCTCTAGGCTGGCCTGGTAGCACTTTTTTTGAGCCCTCTCAATAAGTCTCGCCAGACCAGCGCATGCGCTGGGTCAGGCGAGACCTAAAAAGGACAGCTAGCATTACGTCCTAGCAGGGGAGTCAACCACTGTTCTACAGGCAATGCTACAAGTAGCCAATTGCCTTGCTCTCTCGCCACGTGCGATCTTTCTTCACGTCAGCGAATAGCTGCCTATCTCTAAGTAACATGGCAACCAGAGCTCTCTACAGTTATATGGATAAACAGTAGCCATTTTAGGATGGGGTTTTCTTCATCTTAAAATACATTTTTCGATTGAAGGTAGTTACCATTCATCCTTAGAACTGTACATAATTAGCATCTCCAGGATCCGTGGAGACGGGCAGCACGTCACTGGTGACTCAACTCTGCTACCTGGAAGCAAATTACAGTGATCGAGCACAGATTGGGTGGTGTACAGTAGACACTGCCCATCTCAGTATCCTTTGTTAGAGCCATGGAGTTGCTCAGCTCTGGTGCCGGAGATAGAGTACTTTGTAAAATGATTGAATTAATAGGTTTGCAAGATTAATTAAATCATTGCAAATCTTCAACCACTGCAATTGTGATTTAACTTTATATAGTACTGCATACAGTAAAAAAAAAAAAAAAAAGTGGAAGTTTCATATTTCAAAAATGATTAAAAAATAAAAAAACTTTACAAAGGGCACAATGTAGATCTCTCGTACAGATTGGTCATTGAACACGTGCAAGTAAAACCTTCCATGTGAGATTAGAATTAGAAATCGCACCGTGCACAGCAGTGATTGGTAAAAAAACCCACAGAAGAACCACCACCAGCAGCGCAAATGGATGTGCAATTAAATGGTACGTAGTATGCCGTGGAAGGTCTCTTCTGTGGCAGCTTTTTGTAGCAAACCTTACATGTGTGATTAAAAGTTATAAAAGCATTGTGAAACAGTCCTATTAAAAGTACAAGAAACAGCCAACGTCTTGCAACCTTGTGAAAGAGGGGAGGTCAAAGTACAAGGGCAGATTGTGACTGAAGTCAAGAGTATCGACTAGAGATTAAAACCATGTGCAAATAAGCAGAGTAGAGTACAGAATGTACATATGTGCATTACTACCATAGGTTGACACTAAATGCTAGGGGGACATCAAACAAGCAATGGCTGACCCACAACCCACTCTGGGCCTCAGGTGCCCTGTGCAATAATTCTTCACACACGATACCAGTATGTTGAGAACTGGAGTTTTGTCCAAGAAACTGGGTGCTAACATGCAGTTTATGATGCTTACCCCATCAAATCTGCATGTATTGGCTATTTACTGGCCTTTTTAGCCACAATAAATATCAGGTTGGACCTGCTGACACTTATCAGGAAGATGCAGATTTTATCGTACTTGAAATTTACCAGATGCAATAAAATCCGCCCAAATCATAATTCCAATATATTTAGTAGAAGGTACAGCACCAAATGTAATTTACATTTACTGAGGCAGTCTTAATCTAGCTATATTTGGTCCACAAAAGTGTGACATTTTGAGTGATTAATATGCACTTGTTGAGCTTACCTTATATATCACAGCTGGGAGAGCAGGATCCCTGCTGTCCCCTCGCCCACCGGGGATCTTCAACAGTGGGTGAGGGGCATCAGGAGCACCACAGAGGCCCGGGAACGATGTGCCTGCAGCATTGAAGCTGGGGACAGTTACTCAAAGGTGATATACTACTGCAAGACACAAAAGAGAAAGGCAAGTTAGTGCACCGACCTGGTCTGTTCCTCCAGCAACTTAATATGCAGTATATTTTTGGAAGAGAGCAGAGCATAAAGAAGGTTCAGTGCCCCCCCAGCGGAAGGCCTAGAAGCACATGATGAGACGGAACATGTTTTCAAATAAACATCTAGAAATAGACGTCTCCCTGACTGCACGCTACCTCAACATGCCCTCAGGAGTGGGTTTCTCCTTTCAGAGCGACGTGGTGAAGAGGAGTGCTCATTACTGAGGGACGGGGGCGAACTGTACTCTCGCACTTGCTTGGATGTGTGGAAGAGGAAGGGCTTTAACTAAGAATGCGCTCCTGAAACCTGAATCTCCGCTCGTCACGCAGTGCTGTCTGGCACGTCGGGAACGTGCACAGCTTCCGGTTTCAGTGAACAGTCCGCATGTGGAAAGGAACATAAACAGAACGCTGCAGCCTGCACGCGCCTCAACACCAAGGCCGCGGCCTGCACACAGTGTGTAGCTGAGACCATGCTGGACAGGCGGGGTCACAATATTAGACATGAAAAAAACTGAGCAAGTCCAAACTGGAGTCGAACACAAGGCTGAGCCTGAGCGTCATATATTGAAGTAATGCGGACACACGGCTGAGTTTTATGGCTTGTGTCTGGCACGTGTACATTTACTTGCAAAAGATGAGCGGGAGAGCCAGCACTCCTCAGCAGGGGTGCAATGCATTTAATGGAAGAGTGACAGCACTGGTCAGTACCAAACAGGTAGGTACTCTGGGACTGCGAGTACCTGCTCTTTTGGGTTTCCATGTAAAGCACTGGGATGGAGTTTGCGAATAGTAAGGAATGATACGAGTTTAATTCGCAGAGTATGTAGAGAGTGACAGATGGAGGGGGCGTAAAGAGAAAGAAACGATCGCAGTGGGAGAGAGTCAGAGTACCATGCTGTGTGGTGGTTTAGGAGGGGGGGGGGAAGGGTAGTGAGGGTTTGCCAGGGACAGAGCATCGTGGATATACTGGACAGTTGGTCCAAGAGCTTCAAGAGTGCAGCAGAGCACCCCATGAGGAAGTGCAAAGATGCTGCAAACGAAGGGGGAAGCAACATGGAGCCACAAGAGGGCGGAGAGAAAGAGCTGGGGAACCACTGAAGACTCCAACCAGTTGCCTGGCTCACTCCTCTTCCATTGCATTATGTAGCTTCTTCTGCCCAACACTCGCCCCCTGCACCAGGCAGTAGGTCATGTACGACTGGTTATTTCGATTTTGCAGACAAGAGTGAACCCCCATGGTGTTCTGTGAAGGGGCTCAGAGAGGAACATTATTCGTAAGGGTTTTTCAAACCGTTCCTCTCTGAACACTCACAGCAAAGACCAAGAGGGACCATCTGAACTGCCGCCCCAACTACCCGCCCCCAGTAAGTAAATGAAAAACCCAAATGGCCCTCGGGGTTTGACTTCAATGTAAACACCTGTCAGCAGCCAAGCTCAACACTTCACTTGTATTGATGCAAAGATCGGTACTCATCACCCAAACCTTTTGCTTTACTAATAGATTTAAATGCTTTGTCAAAGTATTCGGCTGCTCCTAAAATATGGAGCTTTAAGTTAGAGGAACCCAGTGGTATCCGCTTTAAAAAGGAATATCCAGCCTTTCCTTTCCAAACTTCTTCCAGCAAGATGTGTATACTTCATATTATATATACATACATACACAAACAGTGAGTGTATTTTTGGTTTAGGCAGTTTACCAAAAATTAAACACAAAACATTACATTTGATGTAAAACGAGAGAAACAAATCACCACCTGGCTAATTTGCACAGTATGAATCTCAAAGTTTGGGATCATTCTTGTTTTCCCACTTCGAGTAATCCAGTAGGATCACACTATTTCTTCGTCTCCATGTGCTTCCTTTTCCTTCATCATCACAACAGAACATCTTGAAATATACTGTTGGGCCATTTCTAATAACCTGTAAAATAACCCTAGACCACATGACATGACACCGGATTAGCCGATGGGTTTAATAAAAAAAAAAAAAAACTATCACATAATAAATGCCATGTCAGTACAGTGATATAACCAAATGGAAGAATCGCTTTTATTTAACATACGGAATGATCTTGATCATATTTTTTAAATTACGTTTGTCGTATGATTCACATGCCGAAATATCTGAAAACCCTGAAGGGAACAAAAAAACTATTAATGTAGCAATTGTTTCCCAGAGAAATGGGAAGGTGTGCAGGAAAGTGTTTCTTTCTAACACTGGAATGAACAAAAAGCTTTTTGTACTAATAATCACTATTTCGAGCTTTCAGGAATAGGGAGTTATACATTTCTAGGTGGGCGTCATCATTTCATATTTTTGCAGTTTATGACTACTGGCAGTTTGTGGGGGAAAAGGGGTATAAATCTCATGGGTAAACCCAAAAATCTTAACATTTCTGAAAAGACCTTATTCTAAATACAGCAAGGGGTCATTTGTATAGATTCTTCATGGTGTTCCCAAAGACACTAATCACTGAAATCAACAAACATTGAAATTAAGTAGTTAAAAAAAATACTAGGCACCAAGATTTTCATCTGTAACGTTTTGCATCAATAACCTATCGTTAGGTCGTTTCAATCGCAGAGATATATAGTGCATGTCGGTTGCCCAAAAACACACAACAGCTAGAGCCATCAAACGAGCTGCAGCTTATAATTTTTTTTCCCCTTATGTACCATGCAAGCACCAATGTAGAAGGTAAAATCCAAAGAATGAAAAATAGGCACGTTGGAAATCTAAACATTTTTTTAAATGCCCTCAAGAATCGGAGATCTTGTGCAGCTCTGAATCCGAGTTACAGGCAGGGTGGTGCGATGGGTGCCACCGCACCGGGCGCGGACTTTGGGTGGGGTCGTCATTTTTGCAACTATATCATTTACAAAGCACCTGCTGCCGCGTTCCTGGCCTCCAGCAATTTCAGGCATGAATTAAAATGTCAAGATAACTTCGGTGATTAATCGTCTTCCTGGAAAGAGACGGAGGTTTGTCTAGTGGGAGTCGTGACTCATCCAAAGGTAGCGCAGTGGGTTAAAATGCCTGCTGCTAAGAACGTGTACCATGCAGATAACAAAGTGCATGTAATGTAAACAGGTCAGTGGGTTACTGCTTCTGTAAGAGAGCTCCTTTTGTTACTTGTAAGTCAAAATCCTAATATAGAACATTGAGCTATTAACGGTCTTCTAAAGAGCTGCTTGTAAACAGCAAGGTATATGTTAGAGCTATATGTTTTTTTTGCCCAGTCTTTCACGGTCCTAATCCTGCCAAAAGGGTTCATTAGGGTAGAAAACAATTCTGGTTATTAAAGAGAACCCCTGACAATGGTGTTCCATTTAAATTCTGAATTTGTGCTTCTCCAGAATAAGGACTCAAACTACATTGCCTACCAGTATCAATGACATCACTCCTAGACTACACCTTGTAGTCTTGTCCGATGTAACATTTCCTATACTCTGATTTACACACCTAAGATTGTCCCTGTGCAATGAGAGTGATGTAAAGTGCTCTGACACCTTACACTGGTATGAGTGATCCTATAAAACTAAATTAATCTGAGAGACAGTGGTTCTGGAGACTTGAGGGGCATTGTTAAATGGCGGTGGTGAAGGAATCCGTGGCAGAGGTGGTCATGGGGAGGGGGGGGGGCGGGGTCGCCAACAAACATTGTCGCACAGGGCGCCACCAGTGTTAAAGCCGGCTCTGGTTACAGGTAATATAGTAGATGTCATTGTGTTTGATTGAAACGTGCTTCTTAAACGTTCTTTCATTTGAAAGCCGAAAATGTATTTAAATTCAAGCGGATAACAAATGTTCTACTTACTATTCTATATTCTAATTTATCTGGATTAAAACGGTGCCCATTTTATGAGGGTGGGTTTATCACACCTGACATGAAAGGCCCTCAACATGAAACCATCAACATTTTTCCATAGAATCCAAATTTCCTCTCACTTGTGATGGGGATGACTGAAGTATTCGGGTCATTGTCCCCGAAGAGAGAATACGGACTCTGGTCCGGGGTGGGGGAGGCGGGTATGGGTAGATGTCAGGACAGACCGCTCCACTTGTTTTTTAGGTCTCGCCTGACCCAGCGCATGCGCTGGTCTGGCAAGACTTATTGAGAGGGCTCCAAAAAGTGCTACCAGGCCAGCCTAGAGCTACAGTGCATGTGCGCGGGCACACGCGCTGCACTTTACCGCCATTACTTTCACGGCCGCTTTAATGTTTGATCGTGATCGCGAACACTTTCGCGGCCGCTTTGCATAGCCAATGGGTCTCGCTTTTGGGACCTTATAAGTATTTAGTTATGCAACTGTCGCATGGCTAAACACTTAAAAGGTCCCAAAGGCGACACCTATTGGCTATGCCAATGCTTGTTTTAATAGGGCTAGAATTATTCATCAGATGCATGGCTCCCATTTACACCGTGCCACAGGCCCCCTAAATTAGGTGTGCCTGGTGCAGATTTACAACAACAAAAAGCTGTTATTAGACAGGGTCACAGGTTGGAACCACTGCTTCATCCTTCACTGGAAGCCTCTTTGACAAGGGTGATAGCGAAGGGACGTAGTGGGATACATGTGTGCAGAGACAGGCGATGCAGCCTAAATGTAAGTACGGGCCAGCTGCCACCAGATTTTTTTTTTGTAAGCAAGTGCTTTCTCTGGTGATTGATGGGCTTTCTGCCACACCTAGGGTGGGCATAATGACTAAAGGCCCCTCTAGCTGCCTCCCCCAGTAGGGGCAGAAAGACTGTTTTGGCACTAGGGGTGTGGAATGCGGACTGATGTCTGGTTAGGGCACCGCCACCCCATTCTTTTTGTGAAATAGCATATTCCCTAGGGCCTTGTATGCTTTCTGCCTCCCTCTCTCGGGATGGGCAGACTGGGGGTACACCCTCCAACACGCCTTCATCCGAGGGGGCAGAAAGACTGAAAATGTCCTCTTGGGAGGAAGGGGGTCAATTGGGTATGCTGGGAGGGGCGTTTCTCTCCTCCTTTGAAGACCTCCCTCTGTGGAGATCCATCCATTAGGGAGTGGAACCGTTGGAATGGAGATATCTGTGCTCAGGAGGCTGAGATTTAGAGATGTACTAAAAACAGCTGAAGCTTTTTGGCTCCAGCTGCTTTTAGTTTTTGTGATGTCAGTGCACATTGTGCACTTCATGTCACTTAATAAAAAAAAGAATGTTTCAAAAGAAAATAAAAAACTCAAGCTGCAAGAGAAGCTCTTCTACTGCCCCATGAGTACCAGAGCGATTTCCTGCCCTTAGTGTGGGGATTTGAAACAATCAACACAATGCGAGACCTAAATGCTCATGGCCTGGATAAACACATAGGGAGGAAAACCATCTAATCAGGAGCTAGGAGGTGAGAGGCAACAAAGCAATCCAATCAAAGAGATTTCCTCTTTGTAGAGGGTACAGAGGAGGGAGGAGAAGTTAATATCACTTTACAGAATAACAGTGGTAGAAAAAGAAAGGGACCCCAAAAAAGGCAGTAACCAGACACCACAAACCGATTTCCCAAAAGAAGGCACATATGTGGTTGAAGGCCAGACACCAACCAAGAACTAGCGTTTAGACATTCTGGTTAGTGTCAAAGAGGTATGTTCCTTCCTGCAGCATGTCAAGAGTGGCCCAAAGATATTTATGTAATATTCTGGAAAAAAATCTTGAGAAAGTTTGGGGGAGTGAGGTGAGGTGGAAGAGGACTGGCAAGAGGTTACAGTGTGGCAAAAGAACGGTCTGAGAGTAGACTGTAGGAGTACATTTGCCTTTACTTTCAAGAGGGTCTTGTGATGCTAATCATTCAAAAACATCAACCTTTCAATGCACAAAACAGGTAAAACAATATAAAAAGCAGATGAGAATGTAGACCTGGTGCCACTGCTTAAATTCCCTGTTCATCTCTATGGAGAAGTGTGCTAGGCAATAATGAAGAGAAGGAGAAATACATATGGGAACTCAACTCTTTGAAATAAGAACACAGAAAAGATGCTATGGTGAAAAAGGGTAGGGGCCTATGAACATCTGAAAGAAAAACAATGAGTCTCAGCAGTAGGATTTCTTTACCAAGTGTATTAGCCCAATAGGTAGGGTCAATGGATACATCTATATATAGACCCTGTCACTTACTCTAAATCACCTCTTCCACACTACAGCTCAGTTAATCGGTAAACTAGTGCAGAAACCTCTGCCCTCCATTTTGGGTACGCTCCACATGGGTGGGCATCCCTCCAAAATATAACACGATCCATCACAGCACAGGCTCAGAAAAAGTAAAGGGAGTATCATAAACAGGCTGGATAAGATCATATTTCAGAGCTAAGATCACTAAAAGTATATACAAATTTGCAAAGTCAAAATATCTTTTGCAAAACAATCCAGAAAAACACAAAAACCTATTTCCATGGTGGTAAGACTAGATTATCAAGCCAGTAATGACAAGGTTGCCACGCCATACCTTCATATGTATTTTTTCCATTAATTAACTTTCAGAAGTTAATGAGGCAAAAACAAATAACTATGCTCATATCTGGCTTATGGTTTGGCACATTAAAATGCCATCCTACATAATATTTTTTACATCCTCTTTTTACCTCAAATACATTCTTCGTATCAGTTTACAAGTATCACACATCTTACTCAAGGTCAGTAAACAGGTGGATTTTTCTCATTAATTGCACAACATTTTATAGTTTTATGGAATCCATATAAAAATAAAGTTAACTCTTTTAAGTGTTGTCTTTAAATACAGTAGATCTCTGACTCAGAGGCTAGTAGACAAGGTGCCAAATTTAGAATTGAAATATACAGCCATTATTTTAAGTTGGGGGAAATTTGAAGTGCCTATAAATGTTCTATATTAGACAAACCTGGATAGGGTTCCTCATGTTCTCATTCAGAGGGGGCAATGACATAGGAATTCAGCTACACCATAACTTTTGAACCAGGGACAAGACATGTTAATATGGCTGGTGGCAGTCTGTAATGGAACAGGAAAGCTTAAAAAAATATAAATATAAGGATGGCTGAAATGAGACACCGCTAATAGCCAGTGACTGTGAATAAGTCAAGCACTCCGTCCTTCATAGTTTGTACTAAGTGAACCTTCAGTGTAAGGGAGATTAACTGATGGGAATCCTGAGCTCGCTGGGATTCAGAACACAGAACTCCTTATTGGCGACGGTAAGAACTGGGTTATTAGCTGCAAAACATGGAAGTCCTGCACAGGTAATAAGCCCTAAATTGTCGTTTTATTGACAACTAAGTACCCCATTGTAGCACTTGACTTGTGGTTCCATCACATGATATTTTGCAGCAGGTCGGCTTCATGGTTCAAAGCCATAGGCCACTCACCCATTGGCAACAGCAGTTTGACTTTGCCCATAGTGACCAGAGCCAACCAAACCAATAAGTTTTAGTTGCTTACTGGTGCTACTCACAACCTCCTTTCTATTGCCTGCTCCTCCTAAGATGCCCAAGCACCTACAGCAGTCTTTGCAGATGGCAAAGCTGAGAAACACTGCAAAGCTGGGAAACATACGTCTTTGATGTAAGGCTCTAATCTCTCAAGGTGACAAATAAGATGACTTGGATGATGGAAACTTGCCAATCTAAAGCCAACTAACAAGAGATGAAGTTAACCAATCACACCTTCATCTTTGTCCAAGCCTTGCCTTCCAATTCGGACCCAACTCTTGTAGCCCAGCTAGCTTTACAAGGATTACATATATTGACCAGTCACAGCTCAGACACTGGACCTTCAAGGGACTGGACCTCATTTGTTGCAGGTTCTCCAAGTCACTCAAAATGTCAAGTCAACAAATCAGTGCGCTTTGAGTGTCCTCAAGCCACCATCTTGGGTAAGAAAATGCGCAACTCGTTAAACTGGTTATGCCCTGGGATAAATGAGTACTGGGTTAAAATATTTCAGGAACTAAGTATTATCACAGGAACAACCATAGAACCGGACCCGAAAATGGCACTATTGGGTTAGGATTTGGGGCTTGAAAACCCATCAGACCTCTGGTGGATATTGGCCTACTGCTAACAAAAAGACGGGTGGCTTTAAAATGCGGGAAAGGCCAAACCCCAAAAACAGAAGACTGGCACACAGGCTTATTGTAATGCAACACGCAGTCAGGGTTTTACAGCGAGCTACTGCCTCCCAAAAGGAGACAAAAATTACTGGGGGTCTGTACCAAGCGTACCTAATGAGCAAAGAAACAGGAGTAGAGAATGGTGAATCAGATCAAGCAAAATAAATTGAGATGGCAATATTGAATGGTACACATTGGCAAGCAGGGGCAAGCATATCTGTATAGGAGTACGGTAACTACATTGCGGAACACACAATGGTGTAGGTAACCCAAAATAATTAATGTTTTATAAGTATGGGGAAAAGTATGATGAAGCAGCTGTGAATTGCTGAGCCTAATATGAGAAGGAAAAAGAAGCTGTTGATGCTGTAAAGAAGAGCCATAATGAATAAATGTGCCATGTTATGTCAACTGGGTATGCTAAATATATTCTTGAAGGTTTCAAAAAAAAAAAAAAAAAAAAAAACCAGATACGCAACTCATGCGGTCAAGCCACACCCACTCATCTAATTACACTGAGCAGATTCCGCATCTCCAGCCCCTTGGTGAGAATCCTGGTTTGCATTGTGAAGGTGACAGACTAATAACTTTTACTTTACTACATAAACAGTACAATTATGGTTTACAACATGTGCCACCAAATTGGTCATTTTTGACACTAGGAGTCTGCTCTCATTTCGAAAAGCGTTTTATGTAGGATGTTTAATGAGACTGATCCAACCGAATTATTGTAAAACATTCACTTAAAGCAGTGTTTTCCCAGTAAGAAAAGTATTTATGAAATTGTGCATTACAATAACAAAGAATACATGATTTTTTACTGGATACTCCAGCAGATATTACCTCACTTCCCTTTTCTAACTGTTTTAAAACTGGGTATAACATGTAAAAAGAAGTTTTGTTAAAATAAAAAAGCATGCCAGGGAAATATTGCATTACCCTTTGAAGCTAGTGTGTTTAGTGTGATGACAAGGAACTAGAATAGCTTTAATCTCTTGCTTTAGAAAAATGTTTTTTTAAATAGTTTGCTTAGTTTATTTATGTGTTGAACTTCCCCTTTCAAAACAATACAAAGGGAGAATGTTGTTTAATGAAAAACAAATGCGGGGTGTACTGCTACAAACTGACACCAATGGAAGTTTAAAGACTAATTACAATACCAAAATAAAAGGAATTGTTCTTAGTCTATTAATCCTACATAGATTACGAAAAGCACAGTACTTACTCGATGTAATAAGACGGACATTGACAACAGAAAACATGTTAAAAATTATGGACCAACCAGCCATAAAGTAAAGCTATCCCTTGGAAGTATACAGGATAGGGGTTTGCATGAAAGCCTCTCAAGCAGTGCTTAATTTATAAAAGAATAAGTGCTGGGGCCTTAAGTTTCTCAGTAGCCGGTGGCTGGCGATACTGTAGCTCGGTGTGCCAAATACCAAGGCTGCATAGTCCTGGTTCCATCTCATGCCTCTTTAATACCCCACATTGTCTTCTCCCACTCTTGCAGGTTCTTGCTTGCTCCTTTTTGTCACGTTGGTTTGTCTCCCCCTTCTTCCCCCCTCCCCAACCACGGTGGTCATTTCTTGGTAAAAATCTATCGGGGAAAAATAAGTGCCAGTCCCGAGAAATGAGTGGGCCACAACAGCGACCACCGGATCAACATAAGCACTGTTCTAAGGTGGGCAGAAGACTGGAGAAGCTATCCAGTTGAGAACTTCGGCTTGGAGAATCAGCCCTCCTGATAAATTTTGCAGTCCAGCATTTGGGTAGGAAAGCTCACGTCTTGATGGGTGTGTAGGCATGGACTGATTGACTAAATAACACCAGATTCCCTTGAAATGCTCCACCCAATCTGCCCTAGTGGAACAGAATCCCTTAAACACCTATAGATCGCCAAACCTCTTTCCCATTCATTGAACAGGGACACAAGACAAAGGAGCATATTCGAACATCTTTGGGTAGTGAGTATGAGCATAAGGTAACTGAACTGTAATCATAACCCAGGTCCACAAAGAATAAAATTCAAAAGGCGATAGAATTAAGCAGCCACAGCACTTGAGGGCAAAACGGGATATCCAGTCCCCTACATCTCATTTGGAAGCCAGAGGCACTGAAACTATGAGGGAGGTTCATTTCCCCCACACAGTAGAAATGCACATTCGGCTGGTATGCGGTTATTAAGTACATTTGTTGCCATGGCATCTCGGAGACTCATTTAATCAATGTCTGAAAGATGAAAGGTTCAGCTTGCCCCAGTGGAGTTTGAAATTGTTACATGCAGATTGTATATGTATGCTGCCGCGGCCATCTTATCACATGGAGAAGTCAATTTCGTCTTTTTCAGTTTAATGACTTAAACAGACATCTACTCAGTTTAAATTCTCTTTACTATGTTACCACTTTAAGACATTATAGTTTCACAGGAAAGTACTTACCTCTCATAACACTTTCACCACATACCATCACAAGATCTAAATGACAGTTCTCCATCAATAAGATGGTCAAAATTGAAGCAAAGGGGGTTCTATTAAGTAAAAGAGCAACGATTTATAAAAGAAAAACATAGTCTCAATTGTTCGAGCCTTGCTTTCGCTTGAGCAATAAAGACTTACGAGAACAAGTGCAGGGACGGATCACATTATATAATAAAAAAACACTTGTCCTGGGTGTGCTTACACTCGGGACACTCCACGGGACAGACCAAATACTACATTTAAAATATTCTCGGATGCATTTTAAATATTTGGCGAACTGATTTTGCAGCCTAGAGGACCAGCGTTTTTACGTGTGCATTTTAAACCAGAGTCTAGATTAATTTACATTTGTGGACCCACATGAAAGACCATTTTCTTTTCAGGATATCCTCAAACCAAACATTCCAATTACGTTAATTGATACAAATATTTTTAAGTCTCGCCTACAGCTTTTAGCAGCCTGTTGTGGGCAATGCAAGATTTACAGAGGACTTTAGGTCAGCCCATTGCTACTATTGGCTGGCTGAATAGTCACTCTTAATGGTTTGGCTTTTAGTTTTCTACTGCACACTGCTTGCAAAATCCCTTATAATTTTAAAGAAAAAACAAATCTTAAAAGGGGCATAAAGCCTTCCAATACTTATCTTCACTTACCATTTGTTAATTCCAACGTTGCACTAATTTACGTGCTCATAACTGGTCAGCACTTTGTCGGCTTTTACTTCCCAGGCTTCCTGCTCGGTTTTGCCTGTCCATGCCATGACGTGGAGATTGGCCCAAGTACAGCTTCCGGTCACTGCCCATTGCCTAGTGGCCAGTGTCCTTCCACTGGCTACGCACTTTGGAGATACTTCATTTGTCATCGATCACTCCCTACGAGTGAGTCTGCTGTCGGTCTTCTGTCCTCCCCAGCTTGTTAACCCACCACCCCTTGCTGTTTTTAACAAACCCTTGCTTTTAACCCACCACTTCCTCCTCCCTGCTCTCATTTTACCCATCCACTGCTTCAGCCATCTCCCGTGCCCACTATTTACATTGCATGTAGACACCTTTATTCTGAGAAGGTTTTTTTTCTATTACACACTGGGGGATTAAGTGATTTGCCCAGGATGTTGAGCAGACGCAGAGACTCGAACCCGCTTCCGGAAGTCCAAGGAGGAGGCATGAATAAGAACCACCCAAAAAAGTAGGTGGTTAGCTTTTTTAATACATTTTCCATGTGTAATATGTCCGTTCCCATCCTAAAATTGTTACATTTACCTGCTAATACCTCGGTGGTTTGTACTGGACTGACTGAGCACGAGGAGGACATTTCCACAACTACGGTGCCTTTTAATCCTGCCACTTAAAATGAATGTATTATTCTGTATGCATGTTGTGGCAGTTTGTGTTTACTCCATTGCTTCTGGCTACTGTGATCTGTATGAAACCTTAATTTATTTTGCTCTTTTGGATAAACATTTACTATATTGAATTTTGAGGTTAAATACATTACATTTTAACCCACCACTGGCAGTAAGCATAGACTGTCTTGAGAAACTTTACGGAAGTCATACAAATGATAATTGTCTACACCATGTTTGGGATTGTACAGCACATATTGATAAGTTTTAGTAAATGGGCATTTTTAAAAACAGATTAGAAGAGGGTTTAAGGCATGCACTCGGCAATGCTGCCTAGACGTACAGTTCTCAAGCAGAGTGGAGTGTATCATTATCCTCCATTGATGAATTTAGCAGCCGGTGCCTCTGGTTCCAACCTTCCTGGTTTTGGAAGTGGATACAGGTGGTTTTACTACCATGCTTCAGGTAGTGGAAGTGTTGTCTCCAAGTTGCAAATATTTATTTATCTTTTCAAAAAGAAGCCACCAAAAAATGGTCATGGTGTTGAGTGAAGGTATCCAGTTTATTTTATCTTCGTGCAATTTAAGAGAAGAATCTTCTTTTAGAATTGACTGAAACCTCCGGAAGCCTTTGCTTTAGCCCCTTCCATCCTAATATTTTTGGAAGGATTATTTCATTATGCGAGTTCAGCTTGTGAGGAAATACCTCTTGGCAAAACAGTGTTCCCTTCTGTAAAGCAACCATATACATTCAGTCCTTGTAAAAGCACCACCACCTGATCTCCGAGAGCCTACTCACACTTGAATAGTTCAAGTCCGTCAGCTCTGCCTTCAACATTCATTTGCTGTGTTAAACCCCCCCCCCACCCTCCTCCCCCCATCCACCGCCATGGTTTTTAACCAACTGCTAATTTTGAAACCCACCACCCGTTCCAGCTCCGTTGCTTTACCCACCCCTCATCTCCTAACAGAAAAAAACAAGTGTAAGTAATAGAAAAGCACTTCAATCACATAATCTGGAAGTCGATATTCCCTGAATACTTTAAAACAATATCAATACAAGCGTTGACAAAGGCAATAGAATATATCTTACATAAGAGAAAACCTACTGGCTTTGCCAATGCTTGTTATTTGAGAGCTTGCCTTCCTCTTGTATTGTCCCTTCCCTACACCAGATCTTTTACCGTTCTTCAGATTGGATAACTTGTATCTTTCTATTGCCTAAACTCACAGAACGACTTTATTTGAATTTCAGTAGTACATGGAAGTGCCTGTGCTTTCTCGCTCTATTCATGTGCTGTTTCCCCACCCAAATAATTGCAACCCGTGCACTACACCCCCCCCAACGCCCACCCACCACGTCCATTGCTTCTACCATCCCTTACTGGCTTTTTTTGTTTCTTATTTACATTTGTTTATTATTTGCCACTTCAAGCTTCTCTGTTGCTCCCTTATGGACTCCCTGTTGGTTCCAACTTTCAGTGTTGACATCTCCCACATCAATTCTGTCACAAAGTTATTAAAACAAAACGTTGAGTGTACCTGGAAGATGCCATTTGCTGCCAGGCAGTCACTTACTTTTAAATTAATTTTATTTGCTCCAAAATTGGCATCTGGCGCGTCATGCAGTATACACACATGCATAGTAATAAAAGCGTGCTCATCTGTGATCACAATGGGCTGCCGTAGCATCAAGAGGCAGAGTTGCGCATGCAGGCATTTACAATGAAGGGTCCTTCTTCTTACGCTCTTTGGCGATGCAGCAATGATCAACTGCATTTATTTTTGGTAATGCTACCCAGCAATAGCAAAGCCAATGGGGCTGCACCAGCAGCCAAAAGGCAAGATCTATTTGATTTGTCAATGCTTGCTCGGAAGACTAAATGCACGCCTTGATGGGAGGACACCATCAAAATATTTTTCTTCATTGTATATCCTAAGTATTTTTTTTAAAAAGCGGGACGGCAAATAAATTGAGGTGTGGGTGTTCCAGTTTTGCTTGCATAATCAGAAGGCTTCAGTTTTCATCTATGATGGGAAAAATGCTTCATCTCGCTAAGAAGTGGTGGTGCCCATTTCACATGGAGAAAAACAGATTTACACTAAAAGGGAAACCCCATGCTCACACCAAAGCACTGAGCACACCAAAGTAAAACCTATGAAGATTCCTCTAACGTGCCGCTACATACACTTTTTTCATTATTGCAAAAGTTTTCCACTAACACCATGTCAAAAAATGATTTGAAGTTGCTTCATTAATGAATCCTGAGACAGTCAAGGCTCTACTTGAAAAAGTGTAAAATGAAAATTAGCAAGGACCTGAACTCAGGTGTTTTGGTCCTTCGGCTTTTCTCCCATCCACACAATTTTTTTTATTCAATAGCAAGTAACATAGCTAAATATATAAATAGTTGGCAAGTTTTGCAAACTAAACTCGGAGTGTGCGTTTACTTGGAATCTATATGGACTATTGAATTGCCGGTTTCTTGGGCTTTTCAGGCGTTATGCACCAACTGACAACGGGCTCGGTCTCCAAATGACCCTTGTTTAAGGACACACATATCCAAAGGAAGGGTTACTCCACACAGAAGAAATCCGGAGGGACACAGCGGGGTACCAGGAAGATTTGTTTAATGCAGCAAGGTTGTGCCATGACGAGTTTCGGCAGGTTGTGCCTTAATCATAGGCCCCAATTACCAGTTCCCTGCAACAAAACGCTCTTTGAAGGTTACATCGTGCTCCGATTGGCTGGAGCCCAGCCGAGTCAAATTACTCAAAGCATCTCTGCAGCCTCCATCTCCGGACTACAGTTCCCAGGGTGCAACATCTTGGCAGACTAGGTAAGCTTTGGAGTTCGACTTCTTTGACCACGTGGTGAGTGCTGGTAACAAAAGAGGCGTGAATAGGTGCAGTTTTAAAATATCCTGGCGCCTTTGTTGCATAAACTCTTCTCCCCGGCCCCCAGACGCCTCACCGCATTGAATCAAGTCCTGCGGTACCAGGGACGCCAATTCAATGATCTGGTCTCGCCATGAAGTCACGGTAGATATATATATAAATAAATCCGATAGATTCACCAAAGAACAAAAATATTTCCACTACACCGTTTCAGCTTCGCCTTCCTCAGGTAGTACAAGATGGTTTGCTCTGTGGCTGCACAGATGACAGCTGAATTTTCAAATAGCATCATGAGTGAAGATTCCATTTTGAGATGTCATCAGTGATGTCACTGACTAGGTCATGAATGATGTAATGTGACATCAGCAGTGGATTGCGGGCGCGCGAGTTATAGTTAGCAGAACTAACTACAACAGAGGAATTTCAATGGTTTTGTACGAGTGAAGTGTCCAGCTAACTATAACAGCCCTGAAACCTATGGTTTTTTTCCAGTGTGTGTATATATATATATATTATATATATTCACTGAAAAAACCATAGGTTTCACACATGTTATAGTTAGCTGGACATTTCACTCGTAAAAAACCAATGAAATTCCCCCGTTATAGTTAGTGCAGGCAACTATAACTCACGTGACCGCAATCCTCTGCTGATGCGAATACTGTATTTAGACACTTATTTGCCCATGTCTTCTTCCATTAAATTTTAGCTATACATATATTACAAATATTTTTTTTTCATAAAGACACATATGTCATCAGCAGAGGATTGCGGTCACGTGAGTTATAGTTGCCTGCACTAACTATAACGGGGGAATTTCATTGGTTTTTTACGAGTGAAATGTCCAGCTAACTATAACATGTGTGAAACCTATGGTTTTTTCAGTGAATTTGTACGTTTTTTTAAATGCTAAGTTACTTTACGCCATTCGTGGCGTGCGCGCCCACTTAACGCAGTTCGTTCCGTGCGCCGCGCGCCCACTTTACGCAGTTAGTGGATGGGCCATGTACGCTCGATGCGCTTCGCGCACCGTGCGCACGTGGTGGACATATGCGCTTCGTTGTGAAAGAGACACATTTATATTCAGTTTAAATTATATATAATATTCCATGCACAAATGGTGCCCTTCGGCCACCATTTGCACACGGGGTGGGGAGAGTGTGGCTAATTTTTTTTTTTATTAATTTTTTTACCGTACGCGTACGGTAAGCGTAATCGGCGAATTTTCGTAAAAAAATAAAAATGAATTTTTGGCCTTGGGGGTTCTGTGGGGACACATTTAGCGAGCCGAGGTGGTTGGGAGCTGTCTAAACAGTCCCTTTACATGTTTATTCTCTTTGTTTTTCATCCCCCCCTCAGAGTCTGAGAGAGAAAATGGCGGCCGCCGCTTCCTGGTTTCAACCGATTCGAATGTTTACTAAGATCTAACAGCCAATCAGAATCGCGTACGGTAAGCGCACCGTAAGCTGGCTCAGATATATATATTGATTTAAAGGCTATTTTCTCAGAATCTACTGAACAGATTTACACCAAACCTACAAAAGGCACTTCCTTGACCTGTAGACTACCTCTCTGCCAAATTTCAAGGAACTCTGTTCAGCCGTTCGGGCTGTAGCTGTGTCTAAAGGTCCTATGGAAAAATGCATGGGAAAAACGCGTTTTGGGACCCCCCTTTTATCTCATCCCCCGCTTGACGAATCCCCCCGAGACTTTCAGGGTAGGAGCGGAGCGCCCCACCTATTTTGAAAATTTCGCGAGGATTCGTCGACCGGCGCCAAAGTTATTCAAAATAGAATGTTGCGGTTTTCCTATGGAAACAGGGTCCTAACTATAACTACCTACTGGCGACCGCCAGTAGGATATATATATATATATATATATATATATATATTTTTTTTTTCACCACGTTCTCCCGTCAACTCCCCTGCTCTCAACACAGCGGGTGCACCAGCCGCGAGGACGAAAACTCGCGAATTCACGCCAGCCACAGTTCAAAGATTGCTGCGCACTCCAACCAGTATTCTTAGTTATTCAAATTTTTATTTGTTAGCAAACACGACAAAGTTACTGACAAACGCGTTTCAGCCTCCTGGCCTTCGTCAATGTCAGTGATTCCCTGCTCACACCCCCCATTTAAACACATCATTTCATTGGTTAGCAGGGTTTCCAATCAAAGCAAAAGAATATGTAACAGTGAAAAAGTGAAAATAGAAAACGGTCCTGCAGAGACTAAATACCGCTTTGGGGAAGTGTCAGCCATTTTAACATAGTGTTCCCTCACATTGAACAGAATGACAGTATCACATTAAATGCCACACTTTCACAGGAAAGACTAACGAAAAAGCAATAAATTCATTCCTCAAATGGAGTTTGGTCACAGTAGAGTTTTAGCCTGTCTCAGTAAATCCCATGCTGATCATTAGAGGTGATATGCCCCTATATGCTATCTGGAATTTATAAACCCCTTGAATAGGGTGGGCGTGTGAACAACGTGGTTGGAATATCAAATATCAATCCATTCGAAATAAAGCTCTGTATGAGCAGACTCAAATTTATGTTGTCTATTCTGCTTTCGGTATTTTATCTAGGACTGTCAATTTTTCCCCCAGTCTTTCAGCTCTAAAGGCACAGCGCATTGTTTCTACCCATGTTATTTTTCATCCGATAAATGACCACAACTCCTCCTCCTGGTTAAGCCCCCCCCGGGATCCTGGTACGCAGTTCCACTATGAGTTTGGCCTCCAGCTGTCTTAATGTTTTCACTCTGTCTCCCCCTCTTTCAGTTGGCTGAATCTGATCTAGACAAAAGTATGTTAGTTTGTCACTCCTAGCCTCGTGCATGTTGGCAAAATGCCTCGCAACTGGGTATGTTCTATCCCTGTTAGTTATTGCTCGTTTGTGCTCTAATACCCGTTTTTTTGCCGGATGTATCGTGCTTCCAATATACTGCAACCCGCAGGGGCAGGTTAAACAGTATACCACGAAGTTGGAGTTACAGTTCAGCAACTTGTCAATGGGCCTCCTGTCCTTCTTTCCAGGAATGGAATAGTCTTTGACCTTTTTGCAATTCTTGCAGGCCTTGCAATTCATGCATGGAAAAAAGCCCGTGGCCAATGGCTTAATCCGGGGTTTGTCCTCAAAGTGGCTGCGCACCAGGATATCTTTTAAGGAAGAACTCCAAGAGTTGTTCACACGCCCACCCTATTCAAGGGGTTTATAAATTCCAGATAGCATATAGGGGCATATCACCTCTAATGATCAGCATGGGATTTACTGAGACAGGCTAAAACTCTACTGTGACCAAACTCCATTTGAGGAATGAATTTATTGCTTTTTCGTTAGTCTTTCCTGTGAAAGTGTGGCATTTAATGTGATAGTGTTCCCTCACATTGAACAGAATGACAGTATCACATTAAATGCCACACTTTCACAGGAAAGACTAACGAAAAAGCAATAAATTCATTCCTCAAATGGAGTTTGGTCACAGTAGAGTTTTAGCCTGTCTCAGTAAATCCCATGCTGATCATTAGAGGTGATATGCCCCTATATGCTATCTGGAATTTATAAACCCCTTGAATAGGGTGGGCGTGTGAACAACGTGGTTGGAATATCAAATATCAATCCATTCGAAATAAAGCTCTGTATGAGCAGACTCAAATTTATGTTGTCTATTCTGCTTTCGGTATTTTATCTAGGACTGTCAATTTTTCCCCCAGTCTTTCAGCTCTAAAGGCACAGCGCATTGTTTCTACCCATGTTATTTTTCATCCGATAAATGACCACAACTCCTCCTCCTGGTTAAGCCCCCCCCGGGATCCTGGTACGCAGTTCCACTATGAGTTTGGCCTCCAGCTGTCTTAATGTTTTCACTCTGTCTCCCCCTCTTTCAGTTGGCTGAATCTGATCTAGACAAAAGTATGTTAGTTTGTCACTCCTAGCCTCGTGCATGTTGGCAAAATGCCTCGCAACTGGGTATGTTCTATCCCTGTTAGTTATTGCTCGTTTGTGCTCTAATACCCGTTTTTTTGCCGGATGTATCGTGCTTCCAATATACTGCAACCCGCAGGGGCAGGTTAAACAGTATACCACGAAGTTGGAGTTACAGTTCAGCAACTTGTCAATGGGCCTCCTGTCCTTCTTTCCAGGAATGGAATAGTCTTTGACCTTTTTGCAATTCTTGCAGGCCTTGCAATTCATGCATGGAAAAAAGCCCGTGGCCAATGGCTTAATCCGGGGTTTGTCCTCAAAGTGGCTGCGCACCAGGATATCTTTTAAGGAAGAACTCCAAGAGTTGTTCACACGCCCACCCTATTCAAGGGGTTTATAAATTCCAGATAGCATATAGGGGCATATCACCTCTAATGATCAGCATGGGATTTACTGAGACAGGCTAAAACTCTACTGTGACCAAACTCCATTTGAGGAATGAATTTATTGCTTTTTCGTTAGTCTTTCCTGTGAAAGTGTGGCATTTAATGTGATACTGTCATTCTGTTCAATGTGAGGGAACACTATGTTAAAATGGCTGACACTTCCCCAAAGCGGTATTTAGTCTCTGCAGGACCGTTTTCTATTTTCACTTTTTCACTGTTACATATTCTTTTGCTTTGATTGGAAACCCTGCTAACCAATGAAATGATGTGTTTAAATGGGGGGTGTGAGCAGGGAATCACTGACATTGACGAAGGCCAGGAGGCTGAAACGCGTTTGTCAGTAACTTTGTCGTGTTTGCTAACAAATAAAAATTTGAATAACTAAGAATACTGGTTGGAGTGCGCAGCAATCTTTGAACTGTGGCTGGTATATATATATATATATATATATATATATATATATATATATATATATATATATATATATTACCTACTGGCGGTCGCCAGTAGGTAGTTATAGTTAGGACCACGTTTCCATAGGAAAACCTCAACATTCTATTTTGAATAACTTTGGCGCCGGTCGACGAATCCTCGCGAATTTCTCAAAATAGGTGGGGCGCTACGCTCCGCTCCTACCCTGAAAGTCTCGGGGGGATCCGTCAAGCGGGGGCTGAGATAAAAGGGGGGTCCCAAAACACGTTTTTCCCATGCATTTTTCCATAGGACCTTTAGAACGAGCTACAGCCCGAACGGCTGAACAGAATTACTCAAAATTTGGCAGAGAGGTAGTCCCTAGGTCAAGGAAGTGCCTTTTGTAGGTTTGGTGTAAATCTGTTCAGTAGATTCTGAGAAAATAGCCTTTAAATCAATATATATATCTGAGCCCGCTTACGGTACGCTTACCGTACGCTTACGGTAAGCGTACGGTGGCGTGCGCGAGCGCGATTCTGATTGGCTCTTAGATCTTAGTAAACATTCGAATCGGCCGAAACCAGGAAGCGGCGGCCGCCATTTTGTGTATTTCACTCTGAAAAAAAAGAGTGAAAACAAGGAAAGGGGGCAATGAGGAGAGTTACAGACCCCCTAACATTTGTAAGGGGGTCAAAGAAGGACAGAAAAGTACAAAAAAAACAGTTATTGATTTTAAAAAAAATCACGGGGTACGCGTACGGTAAGCTTACGGTAAGCGTACGGTAGAAAAAAAAAAAAAAAAATGAAAATCAGATTTAAGTGTTTAGATATTAGGGGGCTCTAAAAAGAGCCGTTGTGTTTATGAAATGATTTTTTAGTGGTACCTACAAGTAAGTACCGATGCAGAGTCTAAGGTTCAAGAGGAAGACTCTGTTCCCTTCATCATTGAAGTGCACACCATCTCCTCTATAAATGTCTTGCATGTCATAACGCAAGTTGTTGTGGTAAATGGCACCCATACCATAGTCACGGAGGAAAGCAGAAACAGATTTGTTGACGTGCTTTCTTGCTTTGTCATCGCACCGCGTGCCCACCGTGCGTGCACGGCACTAACTGCGTAAAGTGGGCGCGCGGTGCGCGAAGCGCACCGCGCACGGAACGAACTGCGTTAAGTGGGCGCGCACGCCACGAATGGCGTAAAGTAACTTAGCATTTAAAAAACCGTACAAATTCACTGAAAAAACCATAGGTTTCACACACGTTATAGTTAGGAATTAGCATTTAAAAAACCTTGCAAATTCACTGAAAAAACCATAGGTTTCACACATGTTATAGTTAGCGGAAATTTTACTGATAAAAAACCAATGAAATTCCCCCGTTATAGTTAGTGCAGGCAACTATAACTCACGCGACCGCAATCTTCTGCTGATGACATATGTGTCTTTATGAAAAAAAAATATTTGAAATATATGTATAGCTAAAAATGTATGGAAGAAGACATGGGCAAATAAGTGTCTAAATACAGTATTAGCATCAGCAGAGGATTGCGGTCGCGTGAGTTATAGTTGCCTGCACTAACTATAACGGGGGAATTTCATTGGTTTTTTATCAGTAAAATTTCCGCTAACTATAACATGTGTGAAACCTATGGTTTTTTCAGTGAATATATATATATACACACACACATACATACACACACACACACACACACACACATACATACACACACGCTTTTGAGGCCACATTAAACAATTCTGATACACATGGTACAAATTAGAAAAACCATGCACTTCTGTTATGAAGCGGGAAATATGGGTTGCCATTTGAATTCACATTATGACAGAGTGAGCAAATGAGGTGTAAATGAAGTACATTACTCCAGTTTCAATTGCTGACTAAAAGTAGGAGCACTCCTGTAAGCAGTGCTTTAAATGGTCCGGTACTCACCAGTACTGAGTACCGGCACATTTCCTATAATGAAGAGTACCTGTACTCAGGAGGACCCGACTTTAACCCAGGCAGTGCTTCCTTCATCACTTAACCGATACCAGGGCAGCACCTTTAACAAGCACTGCAAGGAATTAATCGCAGGAGCTCGTCACCAGGACACAGTGTGAGCTGCTTTGGAAGTCATAAGGGCAGGGTGTGTCTGCAAAGTGATTAGCTTATCCATTGATCTTTCACAGTGGGGCTGACAGGGGGCTGTAAAATCTAATGGGCGGCAATGGGATGCACTGTTCATGATCGAATATTTCATGGACAGAACAAAAGAACGTTTGCTAATACTTTCACCATCGCAACACATCTGAATTGCCTACTTGCATGTGTAAAAGAGAAGGGATCTTGTTACCAAACTCGCTGATCCCCATTTGATCGACCTAGGACAGATGGTAAGTCCAGTGAAAAAAGTGAAATGCTCTTTAAACAGATCTTTGCAGCCAGTGTTAAACTACCTGTGCCTGCATGCCATATGGATGTACACAGCTATTTTTTTTTTTTTTTTTTTACAAAAGTCAGTAAATGTGTTGCATGGCCAGGTATGTGTGTGTTATTGACAGTCATGGTTGCAATTTATTGCACACTGATCGAATGCCAAAAGCAGGAAAACATCCATTTTTGATTTATTTTGCGCTCCCAGGTGGTCTTCTGTACAAGTTACGTGGCGCAAGCAGAGAAAACATTTAATTTGTTATAAGCCCCAGCTCCTAAGCAGGACTTAATGTAATTGGTCATATTTCGATTCAGAAAGACTATCTTGCCATTTATAATGAGGCTTGAAAGTCTGTTCCTTTAATCCTTTAAATCAACAAATGCAAGAATGTATTTGACATTTAGTATAGTAAGTGTATAGAGCATACAAGATCAATTACTAGCCGATTTAACACACGTGGGATCATGGGGTATATTTTTATTACAAATAGTGCAGCCAGATCAGCCCAGTAGAAACTTTATTAGGTCTTGGCCTGACGTAAGCAGCGCATGCATTGCACTCGTCATACGAGGCTTCTTGGAATCGATAAGATTCCAGAAGCTGTGTCCCAGCTCCGCCTTCAGTTTTGAGTCGTGCGCATTGTTTGGCGTCACAAATTATGCCAAAGGCAGTGCAATGATTGCACCGAAGGCATGTCAATCGCTGCTTGTTGCCACCCTGTCTCCTTCTATCCACGCCCAGCGGGATTGGATCTCTTAATGGCGGCAGGAGACAGTTTCCGAATTAGCTGCTATGCACTTTGTTATCATTTGCCTTTGGCAAAGGCAGCCGCATGTTTATTTTTGCATCGTGCTTTCACTTAAAGTGAAAGCGCGATGCAATTTTATACAATGGGCTGCCTTGCCAAAGCAGACCGCTTGTTCAGTGAAGATGCGGTGCGGGGATAGAGCCTGGGAGGGCAGCAGGAGTTTAATGAATTAGTCGATTTTCCACACTCATCGACTACATTAAACAAGGCACCTAAAATTCCATTGCTTCCAAGTGCCACACTGTACATTGAAACAACTTCAAGAGTCCTGGCAAGACCATGCTTTGTTGACGTGCGGTTAGAGGCATGCGTTCGATTAAGGTTTCACAACGTAGCACAATATTGCTTCTAGGCGCTACATTATGCAGCACAACATCACCTCTGATGAGAGGTTACTGGCGTGTAAAAATAATGGTGGGAGGAGGGGGTAGGTGGGAATGAATGCAGGAATGATGTAGGGGACTGCCGCTTTAATTGCACAATGCGAAATCAGTTTTGTTGAGCTGTGGTATTCTAATGCCTTACAACTGTACCAGTGAAGCAAGTATTGAGTGAATGAATTAATGAACAGTCTCCCGCCGTATATGGAACATTTCCTTGGACTGAAATGTCCTCCGGCGCTCTACTGTACCAAATCGCAGCCGATGTACTTACTGAGAGATGGGATAGCAGCATGCCTTAGGACGTGTATTGGCAATGTTGGTTGAATGAAAGAAAAAATTAAGGACTTCTATAGCACAGCACCTAAAACTGAAAACTCTGGCGATACATTGTTCGAAAAATTACAGGAGTCTAGAAACCTCTCTACCGTGGTTTATTGACTTCACAAACCTCATTAAGTAAAACACATCAAAACAACGATTTGCAAGAGGAATGGTGTGGTGTTATGCAGCACCACATAGTGGGTGGAATGCCTTATTGGCTCTGGAGTGCTGAATCAATGACTCAATGCACAAATTAATGAATTAAAAGACTTGCATGGCACAAAACCCACAACTGAATCCCGTCCAAGTGCCGCTCTGCCCAGGTTTTTGGAGGGGCTGAGGCAGACACTGGGTGGAGAACGGCAATGCCGAAAGAGAAGGATTGTATAGCAAGCAATCACCTCTAAGTGCTACATCGTTCTGCTCCACACATGCAAGGGCAAGGTGTGGTAGGTGGTGTCCTCCTGGCAAAGCGTGTGAATACATTAATGGGAGCACCACTGGGCGCTACAAGCATGGTGGGACAAGTGCAAGTACAATAGGTCCTCGCCCTTGTGACGGGATGAGAGGACGCATCGAATGAATGATTGGATGTGAAGTTTGTACAGCGCGATACTGAACGGCCTCCAGGTGCTAGACGGGCAGTATGGCCACTGAAGAGTTGCGATTGGTCAGAATATTACCTCATTGGCATGTGGACAGAATCACATGCTGGACAAGTGAAATAATAAATGAAGACTTGACTAACACAGCAGCTCCATATGCAGAGGCGTCTCTGGGCGCTACATTGCATTTTAGGACCACCTGGGTGTCACAGGATCATGCAGTGTTAGCTCTGGGGTGGAGGCAGGCTTTCCAACGTAATGTGCGGATTAATGAGCATATTTGTATGTCAAAGTGCCACGAATTATGTGGAACTGTATTAGTTTTCTAGTGCTTGCATGCTGCAAATTCCATGCGAGGGCAATTTGTTTAATTTCTTATGTCATGATGGAGCAAACTTAGATAAAGCACTATATTCAGAGAGTCCTCTCTAGGTGCCAACACAGATGCATCATAAGAGTAGACGTCACTCTCTACATCTCGGAAGGCAACTAATCTAAGCTAAAATAGAGCGCGCTCTTCATACGACACGTTTGAATCGCGTGCAGGGGCTAGGACCGGCCACCATTAATGCGAGTTTCAAGCATTATGTAGCTTTATAATATATTGCACATACCGCACATTCAGTAGATGGCGCCAGGCGAGGACGTACAACATAAAAGGCACAGAAAAACAAGAAGTAAATAATACTAAGAGGTTGCGATGACTGATCAGAAACGCATCTGTGCACCCTTTCATTTGTGAATTAAAAGGTGACAAAAGTGCGACCGTAGCCTGGGGTCTTCAATTTCATCTTTGTTCGTGCTTTGCTCGGTCTGCTTCTAAAGGCCCCAACCTCACGAATCTCTTAATTTCAGTGTTTACCACTGTTTGTGGAAAGTGCACCCTTTCCTGCTCTCCTCCCCTTGGAGGGTGCAGCCTAGAACGAGAAAACACGCATGCCATATAACACGGCTGGTTGCATTCAGCCCCGATTTATATATACCATCTGCTTTGAAAAATAGGCCATCGTTAAGTGCTCAACTATACATCTCCGGCTCTCCCTATAAATTGTTGATGTTTTAACTGCAAATGCGCAGATTCACGGCTTGCATAGCACCCGGGTTTGGGCTATTTCTTAAGTGCTCCCAGCTTTAGTGAAACCATAAAATAGTGTTCGAGATGACCTTGCTTGCCGAGGAGCACACGTTGGGGTAACCCCTGGCTCAAGTGCTTCATTTACAAAAATGAGTTACACATGTACGTCGATTACACGTTCGTCTCGTCACTGGTCACAGTCATAACATAGGGAACACACAATACCCATCTTGACTGATTGTTTCCCTTTCATTTGCTGGGGATACTCATTCTTTCCAAAACTGAGCTCCACATCACCGAGACACTTTCAACTTGAACCCACTAAGGTGGCAGCATTAATTGGTCCCTTGCCTTTCCTCTACCAGAAGTGCAATATTGGCATCCTCATCTAAGCAGACCTGTCGCTGGAAGCCCATGTTGCAAAGGTGTCTAGCAATTGGTTTTATTTTTACAAATACCATCTCCCAGAAGAGTGCTGTCCTTTATTAAAGACACACAACCATACACCTGCTGTGACCACCCTAGTCCAGTGTCAAGTCTTTCTATTTTGTGGCTCCTGGTCAACTACAGCCGGTGCATTCACATGGCTACTCACAGGCTTTCAAGATGTGACCATGCGAGTCCATCCTTCCAGTAAAACAGTGCTTCTTAAAGCTCTGATAAATACACAATGACAAAATCCATCTGCCATGGATTTAAAAAGGTAAAAGAAACAAATGATGGACGCAATGCTTAACAATGCAAACATTCATCCTAGAAGATCTGGGTTTAATCCATTGTTCTTTTGCTCACCACGCCACCCCAGTTTGGGCCCAGCTATACGCAAATCAGTTTAGACCCTGTTCCTCATGGGAACAGTCCAGCCCGAACTGCCAAGCCTGGTCCTCCCTGGAACAGAAACAAGCATCCTGGGACCAGTTTCAGGGCATCACCCCATATCAGCCAGGCTAGTTTGAATCCAGTGGCACAGTGAGCACGGGACCCACGTCTGGGCATACCCTTCCCACTTAGGCGACAAAAGCATACAAGCATTAAAAATGCAATAGGTCTCACCTTTTATTAAGTTAAAGCCATTTGCTTTGCTATACAATACCATTAGCAAAGCAAATGGCTTTAACTTAATCAAAGGCGATACCAATTGCATTTTCAATGCTTGTTCTTTCTGGTATCACATCTCCAGTGTGGTTACTCCTTCCATCACTACTTTTCAACCACATAAAATTGGAATGTTGAAAGGCTGAGCCACCAGCAGCAGTATCGCTAGTGTCAGCATTTCTCATCCAGTGGCAGAGAGTAAGAAAGAATATGCTGCTCACTAAAGTCACACAAAGTACATCTCTTCAAAAGCAACTCTGGTTTCAAAAGTTCAACTTACTATAAAATTGCACAGAGGATCAATGTGTCTGCTGGAAAGCATGGCATGCAACATGTAAATCACAGATTAGGTTTTTTTATGTAGATAGCTTAGTCGATTACTGTTTTTGTTGCATAGAGCCTTGTGTTACCTGCAGGTCAAAAGTTAAGATCCTTGTAATATAGCTTAGTGAGTTATGACCCTGTAGCAAGGACTTGCCTGCAAAAGGCATATATTTAGAACCTCGCTGTTTTTTCCTCAATCTTTTCTTATTTTAAGGTTGCTAAAAGAAAGGTTACTTTGGGTAGTAATGAACCCATCAGAGTGAGAGATATATATATATATATATATATATATATATATATATATATATATATATATATATATATATATATATATATATATATATATATATATATATATATATATATATATATTAATATATATTATATATATATATATATATATATAGTAATTAGAGAAATAACTAAATGGACAGATACATCCGCATTCTAACAATGCATGCAAATTTCGTGCATATGACCTTGGCAAGGTCAAAAAGCTAAGCACGCCCCCTTGTTCCAACCTAGCACCGCCCTTGAGCCCGCCCTAAACTCCACCCACTGCTCCTTTTGATGAGTACCTGCAATTAATTATTTCCATTTAAAGCACTGCCTGCAAGGATATAAAAGAAAAACCTCTGCACAGTGTGGTCATTTACTGTGAACCAGACACATCCATGATATAACCAGCTTTTCTAAGGCCTAATTTAGGTGTAAAATGTGTAGGTATAACCATGATCACTGACAAATTGTTTGTGAACAAATTCACACAAGGTTCAGGGCAGGGCCTTGCGGATTACAAACCCAGTTTTAGAACATGCTGCTCCTAAGGAGTCCTAGGTGTAAGCAGAGTAACTGATCAGAAAGACTTTGCTGAAGAAAAGAAAACAAAACTTCGGAATTCTTTCTTCTACTATCTCTTAGAGTGCCAATATTCCCAAGGGACACTCTACCCCATATATGGGTGGACTGAACTTGGAGGATGAGATCCGTACACAAGTCCATCATGTGTGAGATGGGCAGGTTTTCTATGTGAACTTTTATAGTACCAATTCAGCTAGATAAAAACTAAAGAGTATTTAAGTTCCGGAGGTTCCAATGATATTTAGATAATGGAATTAAAATAGTCATACTCCTAAGTAGTGCCATTGCACATACAGCGCGTGCCGATTTAAAGTTTGCTGCAGACCTAGGATGGGTGAAATGGTTATGTTCACTGAATAAAGGAGCAAAGGAATAATTTACTTCCCCAGCATAGGCAGTAACATTCTTAGGTTAGAGAAGAATATTGCTCAAATATCAGAATAGTAGAAGAGCCAGTATTGTTGGAATAAAAAAATGCTTTTAACTGAATTCTCTATGCATTGTATAACTTAAGTTATCATTCGCTGCACCATTTTGTCTTCAGTTGCCATTTTGAGCTATGATCGAAACTAACTTCTGTCCCACTCGGTCTGCCTCAGGAGAACAAGCTGCAATATTTTATGTTTCCAAGGTTGAGCTTTGCTGTACTAATGAATATAAGGTTTCTTCTGCTATTGATCAAGCTGTTTCGGCCACAGAGCCTTCTGCGGCTACTATGACTGCCAATCTCACTGTTACGCCTATTGTTTCAGCATCTCTCGCCAGCCCTCACAACTACAACAGTCACCAGCAACGTTGGTTCCGGTTACCTCTGTTGCTAATCCCTCCCGGTTCTTCCATACCCCCGATGTTATTAGTTAGTGGAACGCCTGTACATGGATTAGGAAACAGACTGGCCGACAGCTAGGGAGCGATTGGGGCGGACATAGATACGATCAGATGTGGGAGATGGAGAAAGGTGGTAGCCAATCAGGCAGCCCAGGGGGCTTGTAACAACATTTATGGTGTGGAAGATGCGTGGCGTGTGATGAAAGATGAGCCGTTTGTGCAGCAGCATGCCTTAAGCACATGTCACGTATGCATTCTCTTATCCCACCGAGAAGGGTAGATTGGGACAAGTTATCAGCATGTCATCACTCGGTTTGAGGGGGTGCTTTGGGATTTTAGCAGACAGGATTGGTCGGTGGAAGGAGGTGTCCAATTGTCCGTTTATAGATTCATTATGAACCCGCTTCCTGAGATCGCGACTCGATTACAGGCCTCCGAGCGCACTTGGACTACCTCCTCCCCTTTTGTAATATGGAGTATGGCACCGTATTATGAGCTCAGGGAAAACGAAGAGAAGGAGAAGGGGGAGAAAAAGCATTAAGAATTGAAGACGAAGGTGTTGATGCAGCAGGCTTCTAGGTGGAATGGTAGAGAACGAGGTGGTACGGCCCGACAGCTCCCGCGTACTAGCCAGACTACTTCGCCCGTAGGGCCGAATCAGTGTGCGTATTGTAAAGAGGAGGGACATTGGTGTAGCGAGTTCCAGTGTTTATTGCAGAAAGTTGCAGCCCCTAGGAGGAAGAGGTTCTCGTGGACAGGGTTGTGGAGCAAGTGGACAGGACAGAGCTCAGCATAACGCAGCCCCATAAGACCGTCCCGATGGTAACTACTTTGAGGACAACTGGGGCAGACAGTATTATCATGATGATTATGATAGAGGAGGGGACAGAAATGTCACAGCTAGGACAGCCAGGGACAGAGTGAGGGACCAGTTCAGATACCTGTAGATAAGCACAGTCCTTACGTTACTGCATATTTGCATTGCTCAGCTAAGGAATTTTTGGTGGATGCAGGTGCAATGAATAGCTGTATTTCTCGTTCACTGGTCCCTGGGGCAGCTCGGTCTGGCCATAATGTTTCAGTAGGATTTTCTGGTGTATGGGTTGTGAGCCCCATTTCCCAGCCTCTTACATGGACTATAGGTCCTTTCTGTGGATTCGCCATTTTCGTTGACATCTAATTGCAGAGAAAATCTGATGGGCTTAGATTTATTAAAGAAGTTGCACACAACCATGTATTGTTCACCGGAAGGTGTTTATATGACAATGGGTCCGAATGTGGTCAGCACTAGTCAGTGTCTGTCCAAAGATGCACCCCTCCCTGCTGAATTTAAGAAAGTGCCGCCCACGTTGTGGGCAGCGTGTGACACGGACGTAGGACTATTGCAGATTCCTCCAGTTTCCATTAAGATTAAAGACATGCCTTGTATTCCTCAGTACAAAGTGCGTGAAGGTAATAAAATAGAGGTTCCTCAGTTCCTGGTGGTCCCTGATATTACTGCTCTCCTGACAAGGATTCCTTCCTCTGCTAAACTCTTTTCTGTCATCGATCTGAAAAATGCATTCTTCAGTATTCCGATCCATCCAGATAGCAGGCACTTGTTTGATTTTACACTAGCTGGCAGAAGCTTTAGATTCTGTTGAGCTCCTCAGGGCTATACTGGGAGCCCTAGTATATATAGTCCAGCTTTAAAAGCCCAATTGGACTCCCTCACGCTTCCCTCAGGTAATGTCTTGCTCCTCTATGTAGATGAACTTCTCATCGCTTCGCTTCTGACACTGAAAAGGGTTGCAAAGACAGTACAGTTAAATTGTTGTTGCATTTGGTACACCATGGACATAATGAGTCCCTATCTAAATTTCAATATTGGCGACAGGAGGTCAGCTACTAAAGTCACCTCCTGTCGAAGGAGGGTAGGAGATTGACCCCTGAGCGCATCAGTGTCATTGTTAAAATGTCTATCCCTAAAACTCAGAGGGAGGTGCGTGCTTTTATTGCCATTACTTCCTATTGTCCCCAATGGATCCCAAACTACTCGTTACTAACAAAGCCTCTGCTGGCATTAACTAGTAAAGATGTGCATGAACCCTTGCCTTGGACGCCTGAATGTCAGTCTTATGACCAATTAAAAGTTGCGCTTTGCTCTACGCCTGTGCTTGGTACACCAGACTACACGAAGCCATTCGTGCTGTATGTACACGAGACAGCTGGTTGTGCGCTTTCTGTTTTAACAGAGGCCTTTGGAGGTAAGCAACAGCAGTGTCCTTATTTTCCTGCTCTTCTTGACCCTGTCGCAAGAGCACGCCCGAGCTGTTTAAGAGCAGTCACGGCTGTGGCCGTTTCTATAAAGTAATCGGCTGGGCTCATACTTGATGCTGACCTCACAGTCATAGTGCCCCATGCTGTGGATACCCTTCTGAATAAGAGCAAGACGCAGCACCTCACCAGTGCACATCTGACCGGTTATGAGCCAACTCTTTGCACCGCCCCCGTCTGTGGGGTTTGGTGAGGAGGAGGTTCCCCCGCCCCCTCCTGGAGCCGGTCAGACTCAGCAGCAGCTTCCCCCAGGAGCGTCCCTTTCATCTTGCCACTACTGGCGCCTGCTAACAGCTTCACTCCGTCTGCAGCCATCCACCAGAAGCCCCCTCCCGCCCGATGCCGCCCGTCCTCCCTCCCTCCAGCTACAGAGACGCATACCTCAAGCCGCAGCAATACTGTGTTCAGAAACGCGAACTCTCAGGGGCTAGGTTCTCACCCTCTGACGAAAGTGCTTGTAGCGGGGGTGGGGGCGTTATTATTTTGGGGCGGTTGCTATAATTGTGTAAAAAGAGACCGATACGCCAAATTCCATCAACAGGTTTCCCTTGTACACCTATATACTTGCATATCAGATTTTGTTGCGTATGGGGGCAACCCACGTTTGTTCATTCAATTAATTTTATTCTCTGTAAATCGTTTCACGTCGCTGGAATACTATCTCACGGCATTTGGGGGGCGAGGTACAAGGCAAGGTAACTCAGCGAGTTAGGCACTTTTTAGGTCTCGGCTCGAAGGCTGCGCTTGCGCAGTCTCGATCCGAGATTTAACAAGCATTTACAATGCAATAGTCTCGGCATTGGTAAAGTTAGAGCTATTGGCATTGCTCATGACAATGCCGTTTCTTTAAATGTTTTAAAAACAAAAACAAACAAAAATAATGTCATGAGCAATGCCAATAGCTCTAACTTTACCAATGCCGAGACCATTGCATTGTAAATGCTTGTTTAAGTAATAAAATAGTGGATTTAATTAGTTTGTTGTAGTTTATATTGTTAATTTCTTGAATATTAGCAGTTAGCTCAACTCCTAAATAAGTGGCGCTTTTACATATCTCGGGAACCGCGACAGCGGGGGTGTAATTGGCTATGACTTGGGTCTTTTGTAGGTTGAGCTTGTACCCGAAGACCATCCCAAATTTTCCAGCCTCAAAAACTATGCCTTGTAATGCCTCCACGATATCTTGTGAGTAGACCGCGATATCGTCGGCATATGCAGTTATTTTTAGCGCTTGTGTGCCTGACCTAAAGGGAGCAATTTGGGTTTGTAGCTGAAGAGCGAACAAGAAAGGTTCCAATGGAAGGGCAAATAGAAGGGGCGAAAGAGGGCAGCCCTGATGGGTTCCACGTGAAATTAAAAACTCTGGAGAGGTCAGGCCCCCATAAGATGTGCGGGCCGTTGGATTGTCATACAGAGCCTGTATGCCCCGCAGAAATTGCCCCCCAAAACCCATTTTGGAAAGGACACACCAAAGATAGTCCCAACCCACTCGATCAAAAGCCTTTTCGGCATCTAGTAGAATCATGCAGAGTGGGGTGGATTCTGTTTCTGCTACATCGAATGCCGTGATAGCCATATTTACATGCGTTGTTGTATCCCTCCCCGTTATAAACCCGTGTTGCTGGGGGTTAACAATTCGAGGCAAAATGGGAGAAAGTCTTATAGCTAGAATTTTGGCGAATATTTTGGCATCAGTGTTGATCAGAGATATGGGTCGGTATGAACCTCTCTCCTCCTTTGGTTTGTTTTTTTTCAAGAAGAATATTATTTTCGCCCTGTTCCATGATTTTGGAGCCTTTCCATTGAGACCAACTGTTTGCATAACCTCCAATAACAAAGGTTCCAATTCGGCTAAGCAAGTTTTATAAATCTCCAAAGGTATTGTGTCCTCCCTGCTGGTAATAAATCTATTGCCTGATGTATTTCGGCCCTGGTGATATTATCCGACAGCGAGTCCATTGCGAAGATAGTCTGTGGGTTAATTATGTACTTGTCCACATAATCCCGTATTGCTTCTAAATTAGGTATGTTTTCTGGGGTATATAGTGTTCTGTAATAATCAGCAAATTGTTCTACTATATCTATCGGTTTGTTATATATTTTATTATCGTTTCCCCGGATGGTTGTAATCGATGTGTGGGCTCTATCCTCAGCAACCTTATAGGCCAGGATTTTACCGATTTTATCTCCGCTTTCGTATTGTGCCATTTTGAATTTATGAATGTTTGCACTACTCTTTTGAATAAACCTATTTTTAACCTCTGCAGCAATCTAAGTAGGCTGGTCAGACCGGACTCCACTCGAGTGTACTTCTAATAAAAACCTTTGGTTTGTATTCTGTCTGACAGACTTCATTTGTGAGGAAGGCTGAAAGGTGGTCACAAGTGACCCGGGTGGCCCGAACCGTGTCACTTCCTTCATTATGCACCTTCATCTTAGGGTATTATGGGCCAGGGTTTGCGAAATTCTTAAACAAGGACGACATTTGACAGGGCAATGTCAGAGTTCAAGTACTATAATAGAGGGTAATTTATCATGTGAACAAGTCTAGTAAGATTCCCATATAGTTCATTATCTGCCTTAACGCAGAGCAGGTAATAATTTCAAAGGCAGACAAGAAAACCACAAATTTAGTGTATGCAATCATCGGATTCCTCTCCACATATTTTCTAATACTAACTGTTGAATCAGGAGTTTACTTATACTTTATAAAAGTTTGAATGTGTTTTGGATTGCGCTGAAGGTACCATCTGATTTCCCTCAGCCCAGGACCAAAGAAAACCTAGCTGGTGTTTCATGAAGAGATTCCCAGGCACATCCAACAATTTTAATAAGTATATAATTACATGGGTAATCAGTTTTGGCCTTCTTGTGAAAAGCAACTGAAATGCTGCCATGTGCTAAGCAATTTGCATTATGGGTACTGAAGATCCTTACCCATTTTTCCAGGGACTTTTCAATTATTGCTTCTGGCACCTTCAAGGTCTGCCACCTGTGAACGTTTTGCAGAAGATATTAGGCCAATTATTGCATCCACAGTGAATACATATCTGAAACAGATTGTGCCACTAGAGAATCATCCAGAAAATAATCTACAAACTATTTCCCAGAAACCTTTTGAGTCTATTTTTGATGGTATACATTAGGGAGGACTAGAGTTTTTGTTGCTCTTATGGGATTATAACCAATTTCTTGTAATATTTTCCATATGCTGCAAATAGATTTTTGTGTTCAAATGACTAATAATGCTGAAGGATCACCCTATTAAAAAATCTGCTATAGGTACACTCCTTTTTGCAATGCCATCAGAACGTGACCCTTTCTCAAAGTTTTATACTGATTTTTTTAGGTCTCGCCTGACCCAGCGCATGCGCTGGTCTGGCGAGACTTATTGAGAGGGCTCCAAAAAGTGCTACCAGGCCAGCCTAGAGCTACAGTGCATGTGCGCGGGCGTCGCGCTTTACCGCGATTACTTTCACTTTCGCGGCCGCACGGCCGCTTTGCATAGCCAATGGGTCTCGCTTTTGGGACCTTATAAGTATTTAGTTATACAACTGTTGCATGGCTAAACACTTATAAGGTCCCAAATGCGAGACCTATTGGCTATGCCAATGCTTGTTTTTTTAATCTAGCAGTTGGAGGCAGCAATGGTTTCTACACAACATTGCTGCCCATTTTAACATGCTTGCTGGGGAGTCTGTATTGAAATATTTTAGCCCTTCAAGGAACTCTGTCAGCAAAGGAACTGTCAGCAATACTATTTTGCCACCATTGTCAGCTGTTCCGTTCACCAGTGACTATGTTCCCATTGAGGGTCTGTGCATCTCCTATATCAATCCTGCATTTCAGTTAGTAGGGACTACCCAGACCTCCTGCTATTACGTCCTTACACAACTCTAAAAATTAAAAGTCACCCATTATGTGGACTCTAAAGGTTGCATCATTGTGTGGGAAGTACCCCAAACATCTCTTCACTATTTTATTCATTATAGGACGTCTTGATTTGAAAAATAACCCTCCCCTTTCTATGTATTTTGAATGACTACAGTTTGTCAAATCCGGCATTCTTCTTACTGCTCCATGTCGCGACGTATTTCCAGATTATTCTGGAAAGGGAGTTACGATTCATTTCCATCCGGTTGAAGCACAATTATTGTAATGTATGCACGCGAAACACTGATTTAATCCTATGGGGTACGTTCACTCGAGTCCAGGTGGACTATTGGTATATAAATCACTGAATCTTATTCTGGTATTAATACTGTTCATCTATATTAATGTAGGTCAAAATTACCCTACGAGTGCGTACATGTTTCTATTAGGCAACACTGGCGATTGCCATCACATGTGCTACTCTAGCTATTGGACTAATATTCTTCTCCACTCATAACCATTGATTTCTTTCCTCAATATACCAATCTAAACCAAACACTTCATAATCTATAGATTGATTATTCATTACAGATGTTCTTCCATCAATTCTGTCCTAATGAGAACCCAGTATCACATTGTAGGTCGAAACTGCATCAACATCCAAAATAATCGAGACTCCCCATGTGTGATGCTCCAATTAGGTACTGGATCGGAGTGTTCAGTGTTATTCGGTTCCTTACGTTTATTTGCCTATTTAGTGATGCATTTTATGTTCAACCTAAACTTTTTTTTTTTAATTAAGCTTTACCCCTCCATCTCCTGACTGCTTGCTGTGAAGATAGGATAGGGTTCAATTATAGGATTAGTATTTTTACTATTGATCCTTTTAATACAGAACTGATTTTCTGGCTGTGCCAGGTACATACACGCAAATTCTCCTTGAGAAACAGATCCAAGGAAAGATACTACATCTCCAGACTTTATGTACAGCATATAGTCTCAGCATCTGGCTTGCACTTAGGATCTTATTTGGACTGGGTTTAATAAACAGGCACTCCTCACTAACACCCTTACCTCCCCTGCACCCTTCAGTATCCTTGCAAACGTTCTCAAATTGCAGACTCAGACCTACTTGGTTGGCAGGGGCCATGCCTTCTGGATTGCTCGGTGTGAAGGAGACCTTCAAGAATCCATTCTTGGTTTAGGTGTTGAGGAGTGACTAATGCTCAGGTAAAATTTAAAGAGCGGATAGTGAAGTGAGAAGGACGTTACAAAGTACGTTAATGCATAAAAGCCATGCAGCAATATATGAGACACTCCGTCCTCCAGCCCAAAACACCTGGCAAAGATTACCAGGGCACGGTGTGGAAGGCCAGCGTGTGGGATGCCCACGCTCTGGCGGAGTCAGCCTGACCCAGGGAGGCCAGGGACATTACAAGGTCAGGCTCTCAGAGCAGATCGTGAACGGTGGCTCAGTAATACGCACCATAATCTAGGACTCCTCAGTAGCATAGTCCCAGGTGTTAGGTCTAGACCTTGCACTCCAGTCAACTGCGATTTTGGTTGTTGAAGAAAATGTAGATTTTCCACAGCCTCAGCGGGCTGAAAATCTGGATTTTATTAAAGACAGAGGCTACTTTTATGCAATAAGTCTTTTGTTGCTACCACTCAGCATGTAAATAACTTCTAGAATAGAGAACTTTTGAACAACATTCCAATACAATAAAAAAAAAAAAAAAAAGGAAAAAAAAGCAACCAGTTTTGTCCCTTCTTTTATGGTCTCTGAAATGAGGTAGAACTTATGAACTTTTCCGAAAGCTTAATGTGCAAGTATAATCAAAATTGATGAAAAGGAACTGCTTTGCTTCGTTAACGGAGCGGAGTAGAGTGGACTAGTAGAGTGCGTTGGTGTATAGTGGTGTAGAGTGCAGTGGCATAGAGTGGTGCAAAGTAGAAAGGCATAGAGAGCAGTGGTGAAGAGTACAATGGCGTAGAGTGCAGTTGGCTTGGAGTGTTGCAGAGTATAGTGGCATAGTGCCGTGCTGCAGATTAGATTGGAGCAGAGTGCATTGGCGTGCATTGGTTTTGAGTAAAGAGGTGTAGAGTGCATTGGCAGAGAGTGCAATGGTTAGAGCACAGTGCAGTGGCGTAGAGTGGTGCACAGTAGAGTGCCCTGGCGCAGAGTGGATTGTTTCAAAGTAGAGTTGAGTGGTGCACAGTAGAGTAGAGTGGCATAGTGTAGAAGTGCACAGTAGATTACTGTGGCATGGATTGACATAGTGTGCACTGATGTGGAGTGATACAGAATAGAATGCAGTGTTGCAGATTAAGGCAGAATGGAGAGGTTTAGAGTGCAGTGGTGCATAGTAGAGTAATGAGGAGTAGAGTGCACTGGCACAGTGTAGAGCACAGAGGCGTAGAGTGGTGCAGTGTAGAGTGCAGTGGCGTGAAGTGATTCATAGTGGAGCAGGGTAAAGTGGAGTATGCATGGTGTAGTAGCCTAGTGCAATTAGACAACACATCTTCAATTGAAACCACCACTACAATATTACAGGTGTACGGTTTTACTGATGAAAGTATACAGAATTCAAATGATGGTGTGTGGAAATGTCATCACCTAGTGCATTAATTGGTTTTGATCGTATTGAAATAGGTTTCCAACAAACTTCAGAATTACCAGAAAATGTGCTTAATTTGTGCTGTCATTGTGATATATTCTGAACTATTTGCAGACATTTAAATGTTGTGTGCTAGAAAAAAATAACAGTGCAGACTTCCGCCCAGCACACTACCTGTATCCAGCATGACCACATCAATCCTCTGGCTTTGAAATCAGAGAAGGAAAAATAAACACCAAGTTCCCTGGAAAACAGAGCCTGACAATTGACCTCGGTCTTTGAATGCACAGCAAAAGTGGCAATATAAGATTTAAAGGTCATGCACATGCACTGTAGCTCTAGGCTGGCCTGGTAGCACTTTCTGGAGCCCTCTCAAAAAGTCTCCCCAGACCAGCGCATGCGCTGGGTCAGGCGAGACCTAAAAAAGGGGGGAGAAAGACTATCTTGGCTGGTGCCGCCCTCCAATTTGATTTATATGTAGAAATAAAAGGACCCAGTCTAATTCTCTAGCAAAGAAAAGTAAAGGGATGTACTTTTTCTTTGGGAAAAACCTTAGGTTTTTTGTAAAACCCTCACCCACCAGGGTTACCCCTTGGTGGCATGCTTCATCATAGGGTCCTTCCTGTTCGAATTTAAAAAGGCCGTCTTGAAAGACATTGGAGAAATAGATCCAAGAACAATAAGAGTATGTGACAATACCTCGAAAGCACAAGTACAGGCAATACAGGAACTAGGGAAGGATGACAGCATTGTGATAAAACCTGCGGAGGACAAAGGGGGTTGCTACTGTAATACAGACTACACAAACATACAGAGAGGAATGCCTACGCCTCTTGGGTGACAGTCGCAACTATGTCTCTTTGGAAACTGATCCTACAGATTTTCTAAGGATAAGAATTCTGAGCATGATTGAGGAGGCCGTAACCCACAATTGGCTCACCAGAAAGGAGGGGTGAGTCCCTGCACAATAAAAACCCAATTACCCCTACACAACAGCGAAGATCCACAAATCACTGGAAAATCCACCAGGAAGACCAATAGTGTCAGGTATTGGTTCCATTCTAGAACCCCTCCAAAATTTGCGGATGCTTTTCTTAGACCAATAAAACAAAAGACCGAAACATACGAGAAGGATACGAAAGCAGTGCGGAACCTCCTGGTGGATCTAACTTTCAACCAAGAAATACACCTCCTCATGGGTTTGGAAGTGGAATTTATATACAAGTCTCCCACACAGTGAGACCCTCAACATTATAGAGGAAGTATTGTTCGAGGAAGAATAGACCTACCAAACATCTAGGGGTTTGGTGATAGAGTGCTGCAAGTGGGCCCTCACAAAAAACGTTGTTTTGAAGACACGCTATACCTCCAGCAACATAGCACAAGCATGGGCACCACCTTTGCGCCTATTGTAGCCTGTCTCTACGTCCACCACCTAGAGACCCACAAAATTTTGTCATCAGACAAACCCTTCAAACACCATATAAAAGTGTGGAAACGATACAGATGAAGTCCAGGTGGTGTGGGAGGGTGACGAACCGACAGCACAAAATGTCCTACTCTGGTTCAACACACAAGACCAGTTCCTCAATTTCACATGTACTTTGAGCAATAAGGAACTAGTGTGGAACATTGACAATACCACGCCCAATGTTCTCACACAAGAGGCAAAAGCTTAAGGGACATTCTAGTACATCCACGACTGAGGAAACATCAGAAACCTAAATCAACCACACAGAACACTGGCCCCCATAACTGGGCACTACCCGTGTGGAAATTGTAGCGTCTGCAAACTAACAAAACCTACGAAAACAGACTCAATGACAAGATAAATTGGCAACTCAGAAAGTTCACAAACTGTAACACTGAAACAGTAGTCTACACGATAACATGCCCGTGCGACCAAAAGTACATAGGGATGACCACAAGAAAGATCAAGACGAGAATCTGTGAACATAAGAGTAATGTGCGATGTGAGAGGGCACCGACCAAAATGTCTGCACATTATATTGAAATGAAACATACAGTTCAAGATTTCAACTGGGTCATCCTTGAAGTACTAGGACACCACGATTCGTTAGGAGCCAGACTCCACGAAAAAGAACAGTGTTGGGTTTTTTAACTAAACACTCACCTAGATGGCCTGAAGGACAATATTCTGTGGAACAGCTTTGTTAGATGAAAATATGAATATTTAAACACCCTGGGGAACCACCAGAAATACAATTGAACTGATCAATGATCTCCTGCTTAAGTTATTTACCACACCCCCTGGGAAATAGCAAGGGTGTGCTAATAGGAACAAAGTATGCCCTCTACAACTTTTTTTAAACTTTAGAGAAACTCTGTTATCAGCTGATCACAGGCTTGAAAACCACCTATCATATCCCTGTGACTTCAGCCCCACAAGAGATATAAAGGACCAGCGCTTTTGCAACTGTCTAATTGGGTTGATTGACTAAAAACGAACGAATTAAGGTTTACTGAAACCACTGAAAAACGACTAAGGTTTCTTTAGGATTTTTTTGAATATTTCTTTCACCTTTATCTCTATGCCATAGAGGTTAAAAATAGCGTTTTTGAAATACTCACTTCCTTTTCCCTGATAACATTGACCAATACAGGGCGGCCATTTTGTGAAAGTTAGCGTGCTAGATGGCCAGAACGCACATGTACGTGCACGCCAGACTATTAAGACACTTCCGTACAGGGTTCCAGTAACATGCGGTTCCCGGGCGGCAGAAACTAGTAGGTGTTCTTCAGAGGGGTCCGGCTGAGCCAAGTGATTTCACTAGAAGCTGGACTCTCCGCCAGGGCAACCATGAAGCACGAGCTACATTGAATACGTGCAAGCCACTACGTGGTGTATGTGTATATGTTGTGTGGTTTTTCACATTGCTTACAGTTTACATTTATTTTAGTGCCCGGAAAATGGTACTCTATTATGAGTAATACGAGTATGTGGAGTGTTTTTAGCAATTAACTACATACGTTTCACACTAGAAGTGACACGGGACAACACAGACGAATGAGCGGGAAAGTCACTAATGGAATAATGAATTATTTTTCACTTAGATGGTGCGCACCTATTAATTTGCGTCAAAAGATGCATCATATTGTGCTGGATTTCATTCGCACTAGAGATCTCATTCTGTTGCCTTGTCCCCCTTTTTAGGTCTCGCAGACATAGCGCTGGAGCGCGCATGCGTTCCTCGCTCTGCGAGGCTTATTGTCATCAATACGATTTCAGAAGGGGACTTGAAGTCCCGCCCATCATTCCCATTGGCTGGTGTCATCATTTATGCAAAACAGTGGCCTCAGATTTTAAAGAGGCTTTTTTGTTACCGCCCAGTCTCCTTTTGGCTCCGCCCACCCAGACAGGATCTTTTACTTGCAGCGTTATACGGTCTCCCTTCTATTAATGGGTAAGCACAATTTCTTTTCCATTCAGCTTTGCAAATGGTTCTTTGTTTAAAAAAAAAAAAAAGAAAAATCATAAATGACCCAATATGGCATTTTGGTCTCAGCACCTAGAGTTAGATCAAGACTAGCACACTGACAGGCATGAGGGTGTAGAGAGGAAAGCAGATAAAGCCAGCCCGTGTACATGCTTTATTGCATCGAGTTAATGAAGCATGAAGATGATCCGGTGCCCCCGTATTTCTTCCGATGACACCTGACATTTGGTAAACGCAGCTAGCGTCTTCCATTCTCCCGGCTACCAAGGGGGCATCTGACTGGCGACATAATTTGAAACGAGGCATGTAGGGTAACTACAGCTGATAAAAGTAACAGAACGCAAATGTATTGTCTGATACAGCAGTTTCCGCTGTATGAGACAATACATTTGCATTCTGTTACATTTGCATTCGGATGAGGGCACACAGAGACGTGTTTTGAATTATCGCGCACGCATCTGTGCACGATATTTCAAAACACATGACGCCCGTGCAGGTAACTAACCAATAAGCCATGGGCGGAGCAATGCGCCCTCCTTTGGCCAATTGCGTGCTGTCTTTGTTAAGGCGCACGCAAAGGCCAATAGCCTGGACAAAACAAAAAGCACACGCACGAGCGTGTGGGAGTGTGAGGTGACATTTGAAAAGCCCTTACATAAAGACTTTGCCAGAACAGCGCATGTGCTGTGACAGGCTCGACCTAAAAAGGGCTTAGCGTTAGTGTAATGGGCGCATAATGCTCCCCATTCTTCTTTGACATGGTCGATTCTGTGTTGCTTATTGTTTGCTTTGGGGGAAAACATTGTGCGGGAGGGAGAAGCCGGGGGCATGTTTTGAAGGCCCTCCTCCAGTTTATTAATATTCTCTACCCCCCCGTCTGGTGGGGTTTCTTTTCTTACTCCTCCTTCTCTGTTTCTTCTATATTTCGGGTCTGGTTCCGGGGCGACAGGCACACTGCTGGGGGGGGGGGGGGCCGTACTCCTCTGCAGAGGTGCAGGGTGGGGGGTTGGGGGAGGGGATCCTTTAGTCTTTAACCCTTTTTTTCCATGGCCTCCTTTTTCTTCTCTTATTCTTCTTTGTCTTTTTTCTGGGATCAGCATGGTATTACTCCTTCGTTGTTAATCGCTGCGTTTTCATGTGTGCCACAATTTCCGTGGTGTTCTCTGGGTTTTAGGGCAGGGGACTGCAGGCGCAAATGGCCGTGATATTCCTCCACATCCTGAACTTCCTGTTTCAGCGCCATTGACTAGATAAATTGCTGTTTATTGTTGCCGTTTATTATTCTGCCTGCCATTTCTTGCTGCTGGGAAACTGTTTGGCACCTGATCCTTCCATCCTCCCTTATTATAAAATGAAAACCTTTTGTATCCTGGTCTCCTACTTGGGCTGTTCAGTGGCCGAGAGTATACTAGCATGGAGATTCTGCTCCCCGAGGTGCTGCCTGTGATAAATATTGATTTCTGTTACTCTGACTGCTTAGCGGCCGGCCCCGGGGGTTGTAGACCCATACTTGTTATTGGTTGAAATGTCAATAAAGGGTTTTTAAAAAAAATAAAAAAAAGGGCTTAGCATTCTAGGGGGAAGAGGCTCAACAGCCATGGGGTTAAACTTCTACACAGTTCGAGTGTCAATTTATGATGATCACAACTACTTTAAACTGCCCAAGATTGTTTTGTTAGTTCGAGAACCCTTCCCATTTTATGCTCGTCCAGTTTACCTTACAATTTTGGTGGTTACTAGACAGCGTTCGGTATTGGAATTGCATTTTTGATTTTCTTTAAACCTGAAGTGTTGTAACAGAGGGGAATTGAACTGGTGCAGCGTGGTGGAATATCAGGTCATACATCTAGTTTTCACTGTGCACCGTCATGCCACTGGTTTGGAGCACACGGACAGGGAACAGGGCAGCGTCATAGATGACAACTTGTGACAAGAGACAGCTAAGCACAGACAACGCATGGTGGTTGTGCACAATAGGGTATACAGCAGAAAAAGCACGGATGCAGTGCATAGCTAGAGACCATGCCCTGCACAGAGTAGTGAATGTGCACAAACAACGGCTATGCGCAGTGGATTAGGGGCAAAAGAAGTGGCACAGGGTACTTACATAGTTCACACGCTGTGCCCTGTAAGAAATGGACATGGTCTGATGCTGTGCATAGTCAGTTCAGCTAGCTATACTGTAATATTTCACAAATGGCTTTATGAGTTGAAGGGCCTCATTATACGAGCTACCAGGAGCTACAAATTTCTGCTGCCACTAAAACCTCAATTCAACAGTATCTCATGCTGCTTTACAGTAATGTAATATAGTTGGTGGCAGAGCAGGAGCATGAAGTTGAAATGCCACTGTTCGCATTACTTGCAAGTTGGAGGAGATGAAAAAATATATAATGTTAGCACTGCATAGTTCTGCTGGAGAACAAAATGTTCCGTCCTAATAAAGACAGTTTGGAACCGTGCATAAATAATTCTCCACACTGTAAGTGTGTTTTACATGTTTGAAGTCTATTTAATTTGGATAGCTTGTTTTGCATTTCATGCGAGACAGAGCAGAGCAATTGGAATCGGTAGTGCATTTACTGACAGGGGACGGTGCAAAGGTATTGTAATCAGATTTCTCCTCTTTTTCCTTCAAAGTGCACAGATTTTTAAAAGAAATTTAAACTATTTAGTTGGGTTTTCCACATTCCAGTATCAATACACGTGGTTATTAACCCTAGGTATAGGCATAACATTAAAGACATATCACAGGTACAGAATCATGGCAACAGGCAGAAGTAATTATTCGAATGAGGCCTTAAAGGAGCTAGTCCTTCCCAAAGGGGGTAAGGGGGTTGTCCTACGAGTGTACCTGGTAAGGAAAAATGGGAAGAAATAGCGAACTATGAACTTGGGGACTAACCAGGGATTGGGCACAAGGGGTGGAGGTGGGTGGTTGTGCGTTCATGTTTGTGGCTATACAGTTGGGGTTGCGGGCTTAGTCAAGGAGTGGCCGGGGATGGCCGCATAGGAGGCTGTCGGCGTTCAGTGTTCATGAAGGCCATGTAGGAGACTTCGGGAGGGAGGACCTGTTTGAGACCCAAGGGGAGGGAGTCTCGGGTGGGACCTGTGGCGATGGGGATGACAGGGCATTCTCAGTTTGTCAGAAGCTCTGAAGGAGCATGGCCCATTCATTGGAGATGCGTCACCGGCACATTCCCTGTACCTCCTTGTGTCGGATCGTGTCCTACTCAGCTGCACCCCACTTAGATTGCTTTTATCTAAAACCAGACAAGCGGCACAGGGAAAGAGACCCCTTACCCGATCCTATACATGGAATAATCGGCGGATGTTTTGGGAGGTGCTGCTGCCCGGGACAAACCCGCACTGATCTGGATGTACATGAGCTAGGAGGACTTTGGCATATCAGTCTGCCAAGATAATACCAAGGATCTTGTACTCTGCCGATAGAAGGGCAATCGGTCTGTAGGAGGCCAGCAAAGCTGAATCTCAATCTGTCTTTAAAACTATAACAGAAGGGATTCACGAAGTAAACCAGGAAGTTCCCCTACCGTTTAGTGCCGCCCTATACAGGTCTGCCAACTGAGGCGCAAGGAGAGTGGAAAAAGGTGCTATAGTATTTTAGTGGTAGGCTTTGTTTCAGGCCAAGCCAAGATCGCCTGTTTCACATCAGTTAATGTGATCGCCACATCTAGGGAGATCCTCTCGGGAGGAGCAATACAGGGCAAGGCAAGGGCGGCGAGAAACTGGTCTATTGATTCCAAGCAGTCCTGCTCTGGAGCCTGGTATACCACGGCATAGTAGGCACAAAGGTCCATAGGAGTAGACCAAAACGCCAGAAGGAGTGACTATGAGATGGGCCATTGGTCAGTGATTTGGTGGATAATCCAGGCCAGTAGTGCCCCCATTCGGTCAACCTCTCGAAGCTTCATGGCAGCGTGCGCCCTAAAGTTGTACCGCTGAAGGTCCGCTAGCACCTCTACAGATGCAATCTTTGCCTCTGCGATCTGAGTTGGTAACACCATATTGGCATCCACAGCCTTGGTAAGAGACGCCAGTTTATGCACCACCACTTAGGTTTTGGTCTAATGTTGCATAGACCTCAGATTTCTGTAGAATGCATGCACCTCTGGTAACAACTTTAAAGGAGCCCCATCCTAGAGGATGCCGTATAAAAGTAGCACCAAATGTTATTTTCTTGCTCATGGCGAAACACTGGGTCCATGAGGCAGTCGCATGACAGCTGCCTGTTGGCAACCGGGGCAGGGGAGGCCGCCATCTAAGGGTTATGAGGTGTACATCATGATCAGAGAGAACCCGGACCAGAAAATCTGCGTTACAAAGTGTACAGATAACCCAAATGTTTGACGCTGAATACATAACCAAATAATTAACAAAAGAGCTGGAAATCAATCACCAAAAGTACCTCGCAAAACGGAGACGTTTTCAGCACTTTCTTGAAAGCAAAATGTGAGTAACAAACAAAACAATGGGGATGGTTTGTGGGGGAGGGCGTTTTTCCAAATCCTTGGATCCAATAACTTGGGTGCCTACCATCATAGCTTCTTCTCTTTATCCTCACTATTTGCAAGAGGAGTTAGCTGCCAGACTTATGTGAGCGTGTTGGAGCAAAAGATCAGAACCAAATTAAGTTAATAAAATTATTATCAGAGGCACTCAGACCGACTTTAAATCAGATTTGACTCAGTCAGTCAACGTACTACTGAATTTCTGTGCAACGTCCCCCAAGAATTACAAAACAAGCTATCCGAATTAAATCGACTTCAAACATGAGAAAATTCAACTAGAATACCCAATGTGAAGAATCCTTTATGCATGGTTCCAGTTCTTAATACGAAGGAATATTGTGATTGCATGGATAGATTCAGGGTTGACATGAAGCACTCCACAAAATTCACCTTGCAGTATAATTTTATGTTCAAAAGTTAAAAAAGGAAGATCTCCAAGGTCCAGAGACTTGATCAGTTTTCTTTAGATGGCAGATTAATTATATCACAGCATCCTGGAATCAGTGTAGTATGGTTACTAACTCGAACAACCCATTACAGTCATCAAAATCACACATGCGGACTTAATTGAATCAGGTTTATCAGGAGGAAAATACAGCAATGGAAACTAAGAAGCTGCATAGTATAGATGCAAGCACCTTTGAGAGCAGTTGCACTGCTAGGGTGCCAGCAGGATTCATGAATCCTTGAGGTTGCTTTCTTCAAGCAGTGCCGCCTTTTTCCAGGTTCAGCAATGTTCTGGGGTAGTGAGGTACCAGTGTTCTCCTGTGCACTAGCCAGTGACTGGAGAATTTCCCCTACCCAATCCTGCCTATGTTCTTACTATATGCCCACCTTGTTTTGCATCACTTACTCTTCGTTTTTACTTCCCCCAAAACTACATTTGGTATCAGTGCAGTACCGCTGCCCACAGGTAAGGTCTAGTTGAAATTATGCCTGCATTCTATGATCTTTCCCAAAATTGAAGATTTCAGAGTTACTGGATGTTCGATAGCCTTGGAGTGGTTTCCTCCCAAACTTTGCCTTCTCCCCTCCATTTGCTGAAATTAGTTTTTGCTGGCATTAGGACGCTGTGCACTTTATCACTGCTAACCAGAGCTTAAGTGCTTGTGCCTCTCCCCCAGGGTGCCATGCAAGTAGAAGGTAGGACATGTACTTCTATGTTTGGCATGTCCTGGTAGTAACAAACAGCCTATTTTGTATTTTCACTACTGTGGGGCCTACCTCACTCCTAGGCCAGCATTGGGAATTCATTAATACATTTTAAAGCTTTAATTCCCGATCAAAGAGTAGATTTTTTCATGTTTCATATCTTTGGAATGGTAATGTTAATCCTCCTTACTGGTAAGGCTGTAGTTAACATTCCCTTTTTAGAAATGCCACTTTTAGAAAGTGGACATTTCTCTGCAATTATTGCTCTATGTGCTGGACAGTGTCTCCAATACACGTCTGGGGTGGATGACATATGCACTTTGTGCATTCCCTCTAGACAGTCAAACACAGGAAGGGGAAGGCTCATCTGCATTCTTAGCACTCATCTGCATTCTGACGGTTCTTCCTGTGCATGGAGGAATAGGAGGGGCTGACACTTCAGTAGGTAGTGGCTAGCTACACAAAGCATTGATTTACCATCCACGTGTAGCCTGGAAGACAGGACTGGGTTAAAAGTGATCTTTTTGCACTTCAGAGAGCTGCTTTGAAGTTACCCCCTACATCAAAGGCACTTTTGGTTAAAGTACTGGGTCTCTGACCCCCTGAAGTCATACACCTCTGGCTCTTGAAGTGAACCTTGGTCAGAAGGAATGCTGTGCTGCTAAAAGGACTCAACTGGACTGCTTGTCTGCCCATTTCCCTGCTGTTTCCTGACTCAGCTGGACTATACCTTCCCTCCAAGGGCTTGCCTCCTGTTTTCTGAGGTTTAAGGGACACCGAAGACTTCCTGCAATTCTGCTAATGGTGCTGGACTCTGCCGTTTGTCACTACAAATTATTGTCCATAATTTGTGAGAATTATCATTCCCAATATAATTGGATTTTAACAATTACAGGTCTTCAAGTGATGAAAACATCACAATACACCGCACAGATTTATCACTGCTATGACCCATTAGCATTGGTAACATAAGCCACCAAACCAATCGGTTGCCTGCTCACAGCGGAACACCATTATAAGCAAGAGTAAAAACTTTTGCTTTAACAGACGAAATACAACTGTTGGAAACCAAACGTCTTCAGTAAAACCAAACCTACTGACCTACACAAGTGGACATTTTTTACGTTTTTTCTTTACTACCGACAACCAAAGAAAACTTTGCTTTGAGAAAAAAAAACACACCCATTACCAGATTCAATGTTTAAGAAAAATACATAATGGGTAACTGGTTGAGGTCCGATAAACTCAGCCCATGGGTGGTGCTGTTGACATTTACATATTACTATATTTTCAGCCACATGGGTTGATACATATTGTACACCTAACTCATATTTTATCTGTCTCCTGTATCTTTTAAAATGCGCAATATACATATACCACACATCACAGCGATCTAACCATAATGATGGCTTTCTTGTGCTTGAAGATTCTCCTGGATTGACAGTAGGACAATGAAATAGTCAATAAAGAATTTAAAAAAAAAAATTCAAAAGAGACGGAAATAAATAGAACGAATAGGATGACCCGGTTTCCTGCACAATGGAACACTTTGTCAAAGATTCACTGGTCATCTTTAGATTGCTTATTGCTGTATTTGGATGTTAAATTGTAACTAATGTGGTAAACTCTTTCCCCAGACACAGTTACCAGTAATGCTATCACAAAATGTGCTACATTATGCTGCATAAGTTTCCTTTTCTTGCTGCATAATTTGTTCAACTCGCCCGCATAAATTGGTCCTCCTCTGCCACATAATTCCAGTGGCCCTACTCAAAAATGAGCCATTCAAACCACGTAGACCTGCTAAATTATTTAAATAGATGGTGTACAACTGAGCAAGGAAATGTACACTTCAAATATAGCTTTCAAAATAATTCAACATTAACTACTATTTATCGAGGGACCCTCTTTGGCCAATTGCGTTGTACAAGCTATTATGCACCTGCTATTATATTGGATGCTGTGAGACTATACATGACAAGTTAGGCACACCACAGGTTAAATAGTCTTCTTTTGCATTAGAGTGAGGGCTTAATACATAAAGACATAGCAACTCCCAATAATGCTTCTATTACACCATGCTTTGCACATCAAGCCTTCTGCACATAAACACGATTTTGCAGTATGCATAAACGTCATCATACACTGTACTACGCACACAACTCCCCTTACTTTCCAAGGAGTTTATTACTCGTCGCTATGTTGAACGTCAACTTTCACACAGTCCAAGTTTAACTTTTCTACACATAAACCGCCGTCTTGCTTTAAAATAGAGCAGGTTTTTCAATAGTAAACACTGTCACTGCCTGCGTTTCCGTAATACTTATTAACCATTTACCTAATGTAAATACTCCACCATCCACATACATTGGATATCTTCCCTACACCCAACTCCCCCCAGTTCTTAAACAGCCATTGATACACTGGTGTACAGCCTTCCGTATATAATGTATTGCATGTTATTCTAAATCCCACCTCACCCCTCCCTACCTGTCCTGCGTGTTTATCATCCTCCTCCCTCCGTCTGCTCAAACTGCCAATCTTAAGTAAAGCCTTTAAAATCTGCCGAGGTCTCAGCGTCCTGCTACCCTCGAGCATCCGGGAGCGGCGCCCCTGAACTGGGCTACACGGTGGATGAGTCCTCGGGGCCGGGCGAGGGTTGCTCTGCGAATCCGTTTCAGCTACCAAGCTGCAAGCTCCGGAGGCCTCTGCAGATCCCTCAATTCACTGTTAAACCTGTGACAAGCCAGCTGTCGCTTCTCCAGCCGAGGATCTTTAACACTGACTGACTCCGCCTCGCTCGACCCTGACCTTCCTCTCAGCATCATAACCACGCCCCTTCGACGCCCTTAGCAACAGGACCGCGCGTTTCACGCCTCGATCCGAGTCGTCCTATTAAAAGTACGATGGAGGCTGACGTCATGCCGTACAAACACCGTGCGCTTCAAGCTTCCTCAGACTATCGCGACGATGTTTGTCCTAAACTAGAGATGGCGGCCATTTTAGCACGGTCTATACCCTCATACTTTGTTATAGGAGGGGAGTTAAAGAAGAATATAAGTGTATGTACGTGCCTGAATTGTTTGCAAGCGTGCGTGTAGTGGAGTAATCAAAATGATGCCCCCTGCAGACTGGGGTGAGGGGACCTCTCCGTCTCTATCTCATTGGGCATGGACTGAAAGTTGGTCCCCTGGAGGGCTGAGGGGCCTTCTGCGACTCAGGGGCTGCGGTGGGGTGGACTGCATTATGCTTCTGATATGTACGTATTTCTCCGTGCGTCACAATATATTAGCTTCTAGGTTCTTAAGACCAATCAAGAAGCATATGATTTCATATATAAAGGACTACTGGAGTTATAAGGCAGGGTTGCACCAAATTATGCAGCATGGTTGACTAAATTATGCAGCAGGAAAAGGCAAATTATACGGCTCAATGCCGTATACTTTTTGATTATATTCATTATTTTGTATTTTTTACACAGGGTAATGATGTTTGGGCAAGTAGTTCACCTCATTATTACCAGTTTAATAACCAAATATAGAAATAAGCAACAGAAAGAGGATCAGTTTATATTTGCAACAGGCCTTCCACTGAGCTCGAACATATGTCGCAACATTTGTTTGTAACTTTTTATCCATTTGAGATAGAAACAACATTTCTTTGTTGTTAAAATTTGCAGATTTGCAGCATATGATGTATTATATGGCAAATGGGGCAAATCCATAATATGTGAAAAAAGCTGCACATGCAGAATCACACAGTTCAAATAGCCTTGCATTTATATTACATATATGTATTACATATATGGTTATGTATAATATGGGTGTGTGTGCATATATGATATAAAGCTTTCCAGTTTTGAAATTTCTTAGGAGTTTTTCCTGAGCCACCGAAGGTCCCACGTAGGATTGCCGCCCGTTCTTTTTTTACAAGCCTAGTTGTATTTTTAAGTACAGGCCGTTAAGAAAGGTAGCAACTGTAGTCCCAGGGCACACACACCCTATGGCAGCCAAGGGCTTATATAAAGGGACTTGGGATAGGTCGTGGTCCATTCCAGATAGTGAACCAGTATGTGCTTCTCGCATATCAATGCAGCACACCCATAGTTAGGACCTGCTCCTCCATGCTTACAAAGGCAACATGGAGTGAAAATCCCATTCTATCTACAGCAAACCACAAGGAACTAACTAGTACAAGCAACAACGGCTGAGGACAGCCTGCCCTCAAAATCAGCATTGCTTACCAGGCATTTCATGTCACTACACAAGAGCACAGCAGTGCTCAGCTACGAGGGAGGTGCTGTCGACCCCACTACCTCTATAGACCTCCTTCTTGTTGAACAGCTAGGGTTGCCACCTGACCACTTTTTTTTACCAGCATGACCGACATTTTAATGTTCCCGCTGTACAGCAATTGTGGTTTTTAGACGGGTTCCTAGAGCTTTGGTCCTTGGTGTCACGGCACGTGCTGCACCATTTAAATCATGACCCTGGTGCCTGCAAGGTAATTGCACTTGTAACTGCCTATTTTGTAGTTAAATATATGAATAGTTGGTGTTTAGTGGGGTCCCATGTGCTTTTGGCTCTGGTGCAACTGCACCTGCTGCACCATTCAAATCAAGCCCCTTATCACTGCAAGGTAACAGCAATTGTGACTGCCTGTATAGCAGTAAACTATAGCAATATTAGGTGTTTGAAGGAGTGCTGACAACTTTTTGCCCTGACTAATGGGAACCAACTAAATTAGTGTGACGTGGGAGCCAACCAATGGTCAGTAAAGGTAAGTAATCGGCTGGCTCTAAGCCACTTTTAAGATTTTTTTCTTAACAAGAGATTTAGCAAGCGCTGTGCCGACAAAACTTAAAAACGGAAAGAAGCAGAGATAGGAGATGAGTGCAGAAGAAGTGTCACTGACATTAGTGAGGTGTCTGTGATAACTACAGAGTGAGTAATAAAGAAAGATGATGCGACAGCTAGAGAAAGGTGTAAAGAGAGACAGGTGAGTTTAGCATAAAGGTACAGTCTGTGAAAAAGAAGCAGAGTGTCTATAAGGAATGAAGATAAAAAACATAGAAAGAGAATGACAGCAAGAGAAAGAAAATCTGAGAGAATGTGAGAAAGAGGGAGAGTGATTTTGACATGAAGAAATACTGAGAGACAGAAAGCTGTGAGAAAGGGAAAGAGAGAACCATTGAGAAGACAGAGTGAAAGACAGAGTGAATGCAAGGAACGAAGAGAGATTACAAAAAGGTCAATAAATACATTGTCTCTGGCTTATGTTGAGAATCAAGGATGCAGCTAAAGACCAGTCAGTGCTGGTATGCAGGAGAAACAAGTTTTAGCTTGTGAGGAAGAGGCGAAGCATGGTGGGGTGAGGTCTGGAGTTGGATCGGGCTTTCAGCCTATTAGCATCTGGCTAAACATGAAGGAAAAAGGGAGTTAAGGGCAGGGCTTAGAGCCTGGCACCGCCTGAGGAGACTCTCCCACTCTCCACTGAAAAACAATAATTAAAGAGGCTTGTGAGGCTGCTGCTGACATCCAGAGAGGCATTAGAGCACCAAATGAACGTCGTGTGTGCAGTGCCTGCACACAATGAGCTAGAAACCTGCTCTCAGCATGAGTTTCTATTTCACTATGTGCACACTGAGTGATATTGGCTCGTCACCGGGAAACCATGTGGAAAGACGATAACACAGGCACAAAGTGGCACCATGTCAGTTGGCATTTCTGCTTTTGTTTCATGCAAAGATTCTAAACCAGACGCTAGTCAAAAGTAATTTCTAACTTCATCAAACGGAAGTAGATGTATTCGAACATTGGTATTTCAAAAGCTCCAAGTGAGCCTTTGTATTTTTTGGAACCAGCACTAGGAGGACAGTTTTTAGACACATTTCTGTTCATGGGAATTCCCCTATTGTACTTTTTGATGTCCAGTTACATTTTCCTCGCAAAATTCCTGGCGGTGTTGACAGGTAATGTTAGAATAGAAATGATTTTGTTCATGCATTGCTCTATGTAAGTTAGCATTCGCGGCACCATTTTGTATCTGGGTGCCTTATGGAATCATGATCAAAACTAATCCTTTGCCATTTCCGAGAAACATCCTTTTCTAAGTTATGTTTCTCCAAAGCTGAGTTTAGCTACACTAATGTATGCACTGTTCTTATTAGCGCATACCTTTCTCACTAGATAGAGGCATTCTCCCATTTGTCTAGTGGCAGGCACGCGCAGAACGACCTTGACTGCTAGATAGTGTGTTTCCAGCCTTAGAATCGAAACTTAATTTTTGTATTTCATTGTTTTATTGCATCTGCTTTGAAAATTCCATTGTGGGCGTGCCTTCGTTGGTCCTGAAATGTACATAATGTATCTTTATGCTTGCTGATGTCAGTCCCTCTGCAGCACTCCTAACCGACTGGGCAGACTGTGCTTCACTCTGAGTGTACCTGGATATATAGATATTGCTTTGTATTCTCTTCTGTCTGACCGACTCTTCATTTGGTATGGAAGGCTGAGAGGTGGTCGTGAGTGACCCGGGTGACCTAAACGAGCCACTTCCATCAGTTGGCGCCCGAACAGGGACTCCTTCGGGTGAGTGACCCATCCCCTTCTGTGGAAGCGGGAGGGAGGTTGAGGCCATCATCGGGTCGGACTGACGGTTCAGGGATCCCTGTATGAGGAGCATTGATTGCTCGCAGCTGCACCTTCTGTCCTGCCGGACAGGGCCTCGCCCAGCGGTCATCCCGACTGGAGTCCTAAACGGCGAAACCCTTGGATCTGACCGTTTGGTCTGAAGAGTCAGCAGTGAAGAATTAATTCATTTTGACCTATATATATCAGGTGAGTTTGTTTTGGTTCTTTGTGGATATGGTACCATTTTGGTTTGCATTTGGTACGGTCTGAGGACCGTCTTTGCTTTGCCAGGCATACATAGTGAACTTGTTTTCTTTTGAGAATTCCTGGTGTCAGTAAATTGTTTTCTTTGTGCTGTCGCTGTTGTTCTGCAGATGCTCGATTGGAAGAAGCTCAGCCGGCACCTCCAGAAGGCACTCCAAATTTTGATATGTATGTGAAGCATGGTCTTGGCCCTCTTATGTTTAGTACATTATGGCACAAATATAAGAGGGACAATGCCGAGTTGCAGTGGCCTTTTTCGATGAACAAAAGATTGGGTATTTACAGGAACAGTTAATATTATTGTTTTTAGGTTATCTGAATAAAAATATGTTTTATTTTATATCACTAAGGAAAAAAAGCACAATATAAACAGATAATAAAGACGCAATATAAACATATAATACAATAGCTGATTGCAATTTTACACCAAAGCTCTGTGACCAGTCCAAGATGCAAGTGTGGCTTTAAATTATAATGGTATACGTGCAACTTCAGCCATTCATGTTGAAATTTCGGTCCTGCACGATTAATCAATGGCACCATCAGGACAAAGTACAAAATTTCAGTGTTTTCCTCACATACCTACGATTGATTCAAAATAAACAGTTTTTACTCCAAGTGCACACCAATTTTCTTTGCCGACATGTGAGCACATTATTGCATCCCACCAGCCTTTAAAGGATCAATCACAACTATTCAGGAGACTTGTCAAAACATGTAAAAGGGATGGAGGGAGTGGGAGACAAAGAGGACATCATAGTTCACTACCGCATAAAAATGCATATACTTCTGTCAGCATAGTAACTGACAGCCTCATGCATCAACCCAAAATCCAGTCGGTAAAATACCGATTCGGTAATAGCTCCCGGTATTAAGTAAAAAATACCCAATCCCAATGCATCAACCCAAAAGCAGAAATCGCTATTTAAGGAATCCTTAAATAGCGATTCTTTAAATAGGGATTCCTTAAATACCGATTCCTTAAATAGCGATTGCATTTAAGGAATCCCAAAGTGAGATTCCTTAAATGCAATGCATCAAAGTTAAAAAATTAGCGATTTCGCTAATAGGGGGAGCAAATTACCATGAAGATGAACTGCATGGTAATTTGCAAAAACTTTGAAAAATGCACTTTTGTGCATTTTTCAAAGTTTCATGTTGCGCACACACATGCCCTTAGAGCATGTGTGTGTGCAACATATGTGCACATATCATTTTCAGGGGTGCAACAGGGTGTCCTTTTGACACCCTGGCACCCTTGAAAGTGCTCCCGCTATTAGCGATTCGGTAATACCGAATCGCTAATACAGACTGGCTTTACATTCATTCCTATGGGCCTCCAAGCCCATAGGAATGAATGGGTAGGTATTCCTTATTACCGATTCGGTATTACCGATTCGGTAATAAGGAATATTAAGGAATCGCTATTTGAATAGCGATTCCTACATGCATAGCCTTTTGCTATTCCTTATTAGCGATTCCTTATTTTTCGCTAATAAGGAATCGCAAATGGCATTGTTGATGCATAGGCCCCTGAGTTCTTTAAGTGCTGACCCAAAACCAGCACAGGAAGAATAAGAGTCTCCTATAAACCACAGTCTATTATTATTATTATTATAAAACAGGAACAGTTATTTAAAAGGCGAAGTAGACAGTCTATGTTTGATTCTCTCAGAACGTGGCAGAAGGCAGCTAGGCAGAGACGACTAAAGTCCGAGAAAGAAGCCCGGAAAGGGAAAATGCAAACACTGACTCAGAAAGCTGCAGCATACGATAGAGGCAAACAGGAAAAGGGGGTTGAATGCGAAGGTAGGAGGTTTTGATTGCATATTGATAAATCGTATTTGGCTCAGGAGGACACTGATACTTTTGTGGAAGAATTGTAAGATACTCGGCCCCTGCCTCCATATGCTCCGCAAAGGATATATCCCACTGTCCCTGTGTCATCACAGCCGCCACAGCTGTCCTCTCTGTTCCTGTGTCTACTGCTGTTGTTTCAACAGCTGTGGCTTCGGTTCCTCCTTCTCTTTCTTCTGTTTGTTTGCCGTCTGTGGCATCGGTGACAGCTAGCACCCCCGCCATACCTATTGTTTCAGCATCCCTGTCTCCAGCTTTTTCTCCTGCGACACACTTGCAAGCGACGATTTTGCCTGCTACTTCTGTTGCTTCTCCCTCTATAGTTCTTCATCCCCGACATTTGTAAGCACTGAGACACCAGTTCTTGGATTTGAGGATAGAGATTCGATTTGGGCCCTCTTGTACGGTCCGCGGTGGGAGATGAGGAGAAGAAGGTAGTAGGTAATCAGGCTGCGCAGTGGGGTCCTAATCCCATTTACAGCGTGGAAGAGGTTTGGGACGTGATGAAAGATTACAAGCCTTTTATACAGCAGCATGCTCTTGAGCATATGTCTTCTACGTTAATTGGCCTTTGGGAGCAACACTTTGGGAATGATGTGCCGCAATTTTTATTTGATATTAGAGATCGTGTGCGTACTAATGATATGGACCCAGGACAAGTTTTTTAGTAACATTACTACATTGGTTGCTTATAGGGGCTGGTTGCATGATAAGAGTCCTACTACGGTATCTCATTTTCCGATGTGAGAGGTTCATCCCATATATCACCCAGAGATACCTGAGTTAACGGATCGGCTTGGTAATGTTACTCGAGGGGGCGTAGCGGCCCGGTTTTTAGAACAGTGGGTTTATACTCCATGGAAAAGAAGTGAGGTTTTGTCTCTTAAGACATATTTGCCCGATCCTAGGAAAAATGCTACTGCTTATAATAAAGAATTGATTGAAGCTGCGTCTTCAACGGTAATGACTCTTGCTGATATTGAAATGTTTTTTGGTCTTCTTGTTACAGTTGATATTTGGAGGCAGGTCCATACTCAAGATCATGTTCTGGAGTTGGGTGGTACTAGGGGCCCAAATTAAAGCATGGGATCAGGAAACAAAGCCAGGTGATGAGCCCCAAGAGGAGATTCTAGCGTTGCCAGGCCGTATTATTACATATATGCATTCTCTTATTCCGCCAAGAAAGGTCGACTGGGATAAATTGTCGGCTTGTCGGTAAAAGAAAGATGGGAGTGTGTCTGATTTTTTTACTCGTTTTGAGAGTACATTTTTGGATTACAGTGGCCAGGATTTGTCTATTGAGGGAGGTATTTGGTTGTTTGTTAAGAGATTTGTTTTCTAATTGCCATCCTGAAATTGCGACTCAATTGCAGGCTTCTGAAAGCACCTGGTCCACCTCTTCCCCTTCTGTTATTTTGAATATGGCTCAATATTATGAACATCGAGACAATGAGGAGAAACAAAGGACAGAGAAAAAGCATAAGGATTTAAAGACAAAGGTGTTGTTGCAACAGGTGTTTAGAGGGAATGGTAGAGGATGTGGTGGTCCTGCCCGACAGCTTCCACGCACTAGTAGACATCCAAACACGATGCCCCTGGGGCCGAATTAGTGTGCATATTGTAAGGAAGAGGGACACTGGTGTAGCGAGTGTCCCATGCTTTAGCAGAAGGTGGCGGTCCCTAGAGGACAATGTTCTCGTGGAAGGGGTCATGTAGCTGGTGGGGCTGATAGGGCTCAGAACGCTGCAGCCTCATAGAGTAGTTCTGATAATAATTACTTTGATGACCCTCGGAATAGACAGTACTATCATGATGACTATGATATGGAAGAAGTGACTGGAATGTCTTACAGCTAGCACAGCCAGGGACAGAGTGGGGGACCAGTTCTGATACCTGTAGGCCAGCGTGGTCCTTATGTAACAGCGGAACGGCAAGGTTCAACTAAGGAATTTTTGGTGGACACAGGTGCGATGAAAAGTTCTGTTTCTCGAAATATGGTCCCTGGGGTGGCTCTGTCTGTCCATAATAATGTTTTGGTAGGTTTTTCTGGTGTACCGGTTGTAAGCCCCATTTCAAGACCCCTTGCATTGACTATTGGTCCCTTTACTGTGGATTCGCCATTTTTGTTGACATCTAATTGTGGTGAGAATTTGATGGGTTTGGATTTGTTGAAGAAATTGCATGCTACGATTTATTGTTTTCCGGCAGGTGTTTATATGACAATGGGCCCAGATGTAGTTGGTGCTAAACAGTGTTTGTCCAAGGATGCGCATCTCCCTGTTGAATTTGCTGATGTGCCTCCTACTTTGTGGGCGGCAGGTGATACAGATGTGGAGCTGTTGCACATACAACTGGTTTTGATACAGGTCAAAGATAATGCTATTCTGCCTCGTATCCCTCAGTATAAAATACCACAGGCAGGAGAGCGAGCCTTATTGCAAATTATCCAGGATTTGATTAAGAAAGAAGTGGTTGAGGAGATGTCTGCCAATATATGTAATAGCCCATTCTTCCAATTCTTAAATGGACACCCTCAGGCTCCCTTGATGATCATGAAGATGTTTATTGTTTTGTAATTCATCTGCGCAAGGTTAACAAAATAGTGGTTCCCCAGTTCCCAGTGGTCCCAGATATTACTACACTTTTGATTATGATTCCCTCCACTGCTAAATTCTTTTCTTTCATCGACTTGAAAAATACATACTTCAGTATTCTTATTCATCCGGACAGCAGGTATTTGTTTGGGTTTATGCCAGCTGGCAGGAGCTTCAGGTTCTGTCGAGCTCCTCAGGGCTATACTGAGAGTCCAAGTATTTACAGTCAGGCTTTAAAGAGTCAATTGGATTCCCTTTCGCGTCCTACAGGTAACGTATTGGTGCAGTATGTCAAAGATCTCCTTATCGCTTCTGATACAGAGCAGGGTTGTAGAGATAGTACAGTTAAATTATTGTTGCATTTGGTCACAATGGACATAAAGTTTCTCTTTCTAAATTTCAGTATTGTCGACAGGAGGTCACCTACTTAGGTCACCTACTGTCGAAGGAGGGTAGGAGATTGACCCCTGAGCGTATTAGTACCATTGTTAAAATGCCCGTTCCACAAACTCAAAAAGATGTGCGCGCTTCCTACTGTACATAGTGGATACCTAATTATTCCCTACTAAATAAACCCTTGCTTGCACTAACAGTTAAAGAAGTGCATGAGCCCTTGACTTGGATGCCTGAACGTCAGCAGTCTTTTGAGCAAATGAAAACTGTGCTTTGTTCGGCTCCAGTACTCGGCACCCCGCATTATACTAAATCGTTTGTGTTTTATGTCCTTGAGATGGCTTGTTGCGCGCTTTCTGACCTAACACAAACATTTGGAGATAAGCAACAGCTGTGTGCTTATTTCTTTGCTGTTCTTGACCATGTTGCAAAAGCCCTCCCGAGTTGTCTAAGAGCGGTCGCGGGCATGGCCAATTCAAGCAGACATTCGGCTAGACTTGTACTTGATACTGACCTCACAGTCATGGTACCCCATGCTGTGGATACATTTTTTGAATAAGACTAAGACACAGCACCTCACCAGTGCGCGTCTGACTCGTTATGAATTGACTCTATTTGCTAAACACATCACGATCAATACATTTGCAACTCTGACCCTAGCCACGTTACTGCCCCTCCCTTCTGAGAGTGGTAAAGTCAACAAACACGATTGTATCTGCCGGACGGAAGAAGAGACGAAAGGATGGGTAGACTTGACTGATGTTCTGTAGGAAAGTAGGATCTGCACTTATGTTGCCCCCACTTTTTGTTTCTGATGTTAACACTGGTTTCTGGCTGTAGTCTGGCTGGGTCCCTGCTAATCAGGGCCCCAGCCTCTCTGTTCTCTCTAAACAATTTGGAGTGCATATTAGATGCACTAGTGATTGGATACTGTGGTACCTTATGAGCCCCTAGTATATGGTACCTTAGGTACCAAGGGCATAGGTACTTCACAGGCCTACCAGGGTCTGAAGCATGTATTATGCCACCCCTGGGAAGCAGACTAAATCTGACACCACAGGCCTGCTACTGCAGCCTGGGTGAGGTAGTGCTAGCACTCCTCACTGAGATATAGGTTCCCTATATCTCACCATACACACACATATAAACCTATCAGTCACCCCTAAGGCAGGCCCTATCAATCCTGAGGGCTGGGTGCTTGGTTTCCATGTGAGGGGGTGCCTCTGCCTGAGCAGGGTCCCTCTGCAGCTCTCAAGAGTCCATTCTCTGTAGCTGTTTGTAGATGCGCTTAAACCATATACTCTTTAGTGCATTATAACCTTGCAGTAAATGCTAACTTTGGGATGGCTGGGTGGGTGCACTCCTACAGTGCTTTGAAGTCCTGCACTGGGGGAGCAGTAGGTTCCTCTGTGCATATGCCAGCTCAAACCGGTTCAGGGGTTACCAGCCCCTGCTCTGGTACGAAACTGGACAAAGGGTAGTGTGTGTAACCACCCACTCCCCTGACCCTCCCAGAGGAGTGGTCATAGAGCTAGTCCCTCCCTTTCTTTTAGTATAAGTTAGGGAAACCTTGCCATTGCAAACTAGATATCCCTGGACGACGCTCTGAAGAAGAATCCTGGACCTACGACGTTCCACTACCTTTGGAAGACTGAAGAATCTCCCTTGGAGTCAAGGAGTGACTCCCCTGCAAGGCAGGCACCAAAACTTTGAATCAACAGTCGCAAACTTTCCCACTCCCACCGGATTCCAAAGTCCCTGCAGCCCCGGAAGTGGATTTCCTGACTTCTCGACGGCCATCGTGAGTCCCCAGCAAAGCTGAGGCCAGTGGACCTCACGAGTGAAGAAGAACAGCAATACCCGGATACCGTGCACTATTGTCGAGTGCAACCCCTTCACGATGTTCTACGAACTTGTGCATTGGACCACGTGTGGTCCAAGCCTCCAGCAGGATTTCCATCGAAGATCAGAGGCCTACCTCGTCCAGAGTGACCGTGGGCTCCTGTGAAGCGAATCCTCCCGAGGCGTCTTCGCAATCCCTTGCCAGTTGGCTTGTGGGTCCCCTGAAGACTTTTCCACAGAACCAAAGGGCTCCCCTGGTTGCTCCAGGCCTGCCCTGACTTACCCTCACTGGGTGAGTCCCTCAGACCTTGCTGGTCTGCACCGCTGACTTTCTTCACTTTCCACGAGACTTGCTGTTGCCAAGGCTTGTTGGCTCCAATCCGGTTGCCGACACCTCAGTAAGCTGCAGACTTCGTGGGACACTCCGAATCCAGCTCCTGGTCGTCATCGATGCCTCCTGGACCTCGTGGCTGAAGTGTCAAGACACCCGTGATCATCTGAAATCACCCGATGACTGTGGGCATCCATCTTCCTGGGCCCCGGTCACTGGCAAGTGACTTTGAACACTGTCTCCTCTGCTTTCAGGTCTTCTTTCTTCTGAATCTATCCTTGGATTCCAATGGACACTTCTTCTGTCTTCACAAGCAGCAAGTCTTCTTTGGCTCCCATTGAAAATGACGCCGCAACCCGACACCAAAAGACACCTATGCACTTCCCTGGGTGAGGTAACTCAAGTACTCCGGTGCTCCTGTGCGTGTTGGCTCTAGAACTACTTACCCTGTAAGTGACTTGCTTGTAGACTCTACCGAAGTATCCTAAAACTTTAAAATTCCAACCACGACATGCTCCATTGAAGTCTATCGGGATCCGCTGCTGTGTTCTCACACTGCATGCGTCTCCCGTGGGTCCTTTACTTACCTGCCTTGGGTGGATTAGTGAGGCCCCAGCACTTCTGAAGACCTTAGGCCTTCTCCCTTCTCAAGTCGTTCTTCTTAGACCTCTTTTTTAGTATATGGTCTGGTACGCCCCTAGGGCCCCAGCCATATAAATGCTTAATTTGTTGTGAAACATTGATTTGTGCATATGTTCCTGACTTCTAATCTCATAAAGAGATTCGTAGAGTGTGTCTAGTAATAAGTACATATATATTTTATATATATACCTGTGTGGTGTCCTTTCATTTAGTAATTCAAGAGATTATAAGGTAAAACAAGCTGCTTTACATTCCTCAGAGACTTAGCATGAAGGCTGCTCTCCACAGCTACCACTAGGATAGCTTTCTTTAAAAGGTTGTCTTAAACCTATCTACCATAAGAGTCGAATTGGACTGGTGCAAGGTTGCCACTTTAACTAGTGACCAGCATATGCCAGGCCAACTTCTCACATGTTCCCTTATCTGGCCCACAAGGAGAACTATATGTCTCCAGGAAGGGAGGCTGAAAGGAGAGAAGCAGTCTCGAAGATGCCCTCATTTATTTGCATCAGATCGTCTACCTCCTTCTGCAACATAATTACAGCATTTGTGTCATGAGTTGATATACTTTTCTTAGGAGTGAGAAAGGTGGTACAATAAGAGCAACAGAAGGGGAGACACTGGACTAGGACACAACCATAGATCAAAAACACAATGAAAGAAATCACCTTTTCAAGGATCCAACCCCAACTACCAAAAAGTGACAAACTCCAGTTCCCACTTTCCATTCCTTTAACATTTTCTAGAATGTCTAAAATGTGTTGAGTAATATTCTTTTCCATATTGGTGATCCCAACTACACACTGGTCTCCTACTACCGCCCACACACCACCACTCTTAGCTAGGATGAAGTCAACTGCATATCTTGTCTGCTCAGAATATATTTGCATACTTTCCAATTGGGTGGTGATGTCACGCAAAGCTGCTACTGTAGAGTTAGACAATATCTGCAGCTTATATCCATGTATTCTCTAGCTTTTTCACCCCTGGCCATAGTTGTACCACTAAAGGTAATGATGGAGGAGAGAATATACACGAACGTAATACCATTACTATAATTATTGACTTCAAGATCTGTCACTCTTTCACAAAATTCCTTCATTAGTATCCTTTTAACCCACTTTACTTTAGGCTTGGCATGTTTGCAAGGCACACCCAAAGGCATCACCATCCCAAGTGCCACATCATTTGTACCATTATGCATATTAGAATAAGTACCCTTCCTGATGTTGAGAATATAAAATGTGTATAAAATATGATTATATGTATGTTTGTTCTTTCCTTTTGATGCAGAATGGTTATCTCATGCTAAAAGGAGGGTGTGTTAGAATAGAAATTATTTTGTTCGTGCATTGCTCTATGTAAGTTAGCATTTGCGGCACCATTTTGTATCTGGGTGCCATTTTGAATCATGATCGAAACTAATCCTTTGCCATGTATGAGAAACAGCCTTTTCTAACATGTTTCTCCAAAGCTGAGTTTTGCTACACTAATGAATGCACTGTTCTTATTAGCGCATACCTTTCTCATTAGATAGAGGCCTTCTCCCACTTGTCTAGTGGTGGGCATTTGGAGAACGGCCTTGACTGCTAGATAGTGTGTGCCGGGCCTCAGAATCAAAACTTAATTTTTGTAATTTACTGTTTTACTGCATCTGCTTGGTAAATTCCATTGTGGGCGTGCCTTCGTTGGTCCTGAAATGTACATAATGTATCTTTATGCTTGCTGATGTCAGTCCCTCTGCAGCACTCCTAACCGACTGGGAGACTGGGCTCTACTCTGAGTGTGCCTGAATAAATAGATATTGGTTTGTATTCTCTTCTGTCTGACCGACTCTTCATTTGGTATTGAAGGCTGAGAGGTGGTTGTGAGTGACCCGGGTGACCCTAAACGGGCCACTTCCTTCAGTAATGCCAAAGCCATTATGAGACCTCAACGGGGTTTTGCCTCCGATCTATTTCTTAATCCTGCCTGACACTTTATGAAACGGATGTGTCTATTGGGTCATCAAGTAGGATGATGAGCGATTTAAGTCTAAAATTCATCCTTTTGTTCTCATGGGTCAATACATTGCCATTAAATCAGTGCCAGTCAGTGGGCCCTGCTATTTATAGTCAATGCAAAGTCAAATCTATGGTGTAAAGCACCACACAAGAAGTAAAAGTGTGTAAAACAGACAGTACGTGAGGTGTTGCTGCCTGTAAATCGTGGACAGCAACGGGGGCTGATAAGCACCTTGGGGAGGTTGTTGCTCTATACCAATCTACGAGCCTTCACTCACTCGGAGTCACAGGGAAGGTTTGCTTCCCCCAAGCCATCTCTGCTCCCAGAGCAGACGTGGCGAATGCTAACAGATTACAAAATATATTGTGCAGTAACATCAATGTAATAATTAAGCATTTTCTAGAGGCGTCCCGTGCCTCACTTCTAATCTCATTTGTGACCTCTCCCTTTAATGAATTATTGTGCTCTAGATTTATCTTTTACCTAAGTCAGACTCTGTGGCAGGAGGGACTTCTCTTTGCGGTGTCTATTGTCCTCTTTCTCATTGTGCTGCGAATGCCTTTAAGAAGGAAACTATAAACCAGGCTTTGTGGAGGACGGGGCTCAGGGCGGAAAGCGAGGCTTGAAACACGATGCGTTCCAAGCCTCATGTAATAATAAATGGAAGACAAAACAAGTATCACAGGAGTGGAGAGGATGTAGCGCAGCGGCCAGAGCTTGTGACTCGAAAGCTGGAGATCCTGGTTCGAGTCTTGACGGCGCAACATCCTGTGATTCTGAGCAAATCACTTAACCATTCCTGTTGTTAAGTTGTGCTATATAAATGTGCTGCAAGACAAAAAAGCTGAAAGAGTCAAAACTTAGTAAAAAAATAGTTCCCCCCCAAAGCAGATGTTAACAGTATTTAGGCTACAGGAAACTGATAAGAGAAGCAGATGAGGAACAAGCATTGGTAAATGCAGGAAAATATGCCACAGCCAATAGAAATGGAGGAAAACACATTGGCAAGAACAGGAACCAATGAAAAGCCAGGAAAGAGAGGGGGCGGGATGTAAACCCCTTTAAAGTTTATACGAAAAGAATAGATTTCACATGCACAGCACAAGTGCTATTCAGCCGAAATTAAAAAAAATACCCTTGTGTTAGAAGCTGGCCTGGTATATGATGTACACTTATGTAAGTGGACACCCTGCACCAGTCCAGACAACCCTTATGGTGATTTAGGAGGTCTTAGACAACCATAGAAGGCTCTGTAAGTGATAGCTGTGGAGAGCAGCCTTGAGGCTTAGTCAGGAAGGAGTGTAAAGCAGCTTGTTTTACCAGAACACAATCTTATATGTATATATTAAATGAAAAAGAACCACACAAGGTATTTATAAAAATATGTATATATTATATAATACTCTCTAATTTGTTTAGATATTTCCTGTGGAGCGCAAACTTCAGGATTAGTCCAGAAGGAGTGTAAAGCAGCTTGTTTTTACCAGAAAACAATCTTTTATGTATAGATTAGGTGAAAAAGAACCACACAAAATTTATAAAAATATGTATTTATTTAGTAATATTCTCTAATACGTTTAGATATCTCCTACCCGGAGATATGCACAGTGCACACAATACTTTACAAAGAAATTAAGTAAATAGCACAAAATACACAGTGGACCCCATGGGGCGTGGGGGGCAAACCATATACTAAGAAAGTGGTATAAGAACCACGACTCAGGTCAAGACAATGTCAAGAGGAAATAGAAGTGCTGGGGACTCAAGGAACCAACTAAGGTGAGTGACTAGGTACTCCACAGAGAGCGTGTGCAGTGTGGGAAAACGACTGCATGCTCCGTACAAATCAACGTGTAAGTCGCGGCTGGAGTTTTAAAGAAAACTGACCCTTCCCAGTGGACCCTGAAGAAACCCCATGGAAGACAAAAGTTTGGAGAGTCACCCCACCCATGGATGCCCTAGTACCCATGTTACCTACACCAGGGAAGCTGAGTGTATAGGTGTGAAGTGGTGTCGGAAACCGCCATCGAACTCAATGGAGGACTTCTGGAAAGTGCTGCTGCTGAAGAAGGAGAAAGTATCCGGTGGAATCCGAAGGTGGTATCTAGTTGAGAGGTACCTGCAAGGAGAGGGGACAGAGTCTATATCACTCAGGACTGACCAGAAGATCTGGAAGACGAATGCCCACCAATGTCGGAAGTTGCAGGAGAGTTGACGAGGACCTTGACTCTGCAGCTGTGAGGACCAGGCGACGCTGAGGAAGACCAGGAGCCATACACCAGCTATCCTACGTCAGATGTCGAGTGCTGAGGGGTTGTGTCCGGCGGGGGCATCAAAAAGCCTTGGCAAATGCAACCCATGCAGCAGTCGAACAAGGTGCAATGTTGGGACCAACAAGGTCCAGAGTACTCACCACAAGCAGGGGAGTCAGAGCAGGCCCGAGGAATCAGGGGAGCCCAAAAGAAACAAAGGTGACCATCAAATGCACCCACAGGCCAGAGGCACTGTAGTCGCAAGAGGACCTCAAGCAACTCACCAAGAGATGCAGGCCACGATGCATACGTGCGTGATTACCGAAGATTCTGGTCACTGGAGATGCTCGATGTTGGGGCTACTTGGAGCCCGAAGATCTTCTTGGAAGGAAGTCAACAAGCCTTTGTAACTGCAGGTTGATGGGGTGCACAGGGGTTCGGTTATTGCAGCCCCCACCAGGGATACTGGCCTCAAATTCGGTGAGAGGGCAGGCAGACCTTGAGAGCTGTGGAGAACCACCACCTGTGTTGCGGAACCTTTCATGTCCGGAGGAACTCAGGATCAGCAGACAGGTCGACTTAGTTGTGGTGCCTGAGAATGCAGGGAAGTGACTCCTTTACTTCAAGGGAGATTCCTTCAGGTGTCTTTGATACCCACAGGCCTTGGAAGATTGCTGTATGGTGCACAGGCACAGACGATGCAGCAGACTGGAAGGGGGACGAAGTCAAGCCCAAACGAAGTCCAGCGAAGTCCAGAGTGCCCATACGGTAGGAGAAGTAGTGTCTGATCTGAATCTTATCTCACGACGAATCTAGGGTCCCACTCACAGGTAAGCCCTTAAGTACCCTTAGGAATGGGTTGGGTCAATTCAGGGGACCCTCCCAGGGGAGGGTCTGGATAGTGGGGAGGTTACTCCCATGTCCTTTGTCCAGTTTTGTGCCAAAGTGGGAGCCAGTGGCTCCCAGAGCTGGTTTGAACTGGGCAATGCAAGGAAGCACCAAATGTGCAAGCGCACCCACCCGGTCCTAAAACACTTAATCCTGTCTGGGAGTTTGTCACACCTCCATGTGACAGGATGCCTATTGTTCTGCTTTCCCCTGCTTGAGCTTGGCTCAACAGCAGGATGGCAGAATCATGTCTCTGGTCGGCAGCAACCATTTTGTGCTGTCTGGGTCTAGAAGGCTGGCACCAGGAACACTGAGAGCCTAACGGAGGGGGTATGATTCCAACATGTTTGATACCAAACACGATAGGATTCGTTGCAGCCAGTTTTGAGATGGCCATCACGTTATTACACGGTGCCCCTCTATATGGTATATGGCTGCTTCAAGAATTGGAGAATGGACTATGTAGGCTGTAGGGGTGTCCTGCTCATGTAGGGGCGCCCTCACACTTAGAACCAAACACCCTGCCTTCAGGATTTATAAGGCCTGCTATAGGGGTGACTTATAGGTTTTAAGTGCAGTGACCCCTGATGTAGGAAACCTATGTCTGTCATAAGGAGTGCTAGCACCAGCTTACACAGGCTGCAATGGCAGGCCTGTAGTTACGGGTTGAATTGTCTCCCATGGGTGGCATAATACCTGCTTCAGCCCATGGGGGACCTCTGGGATCCCCATGCCCTGGGTACCTTTGTACCATATACCAGGCACTTATAAGAGTACCCCAGTATCCAATCTGGGATGTACCTAAGTACTGAACATAACCATTTAAGTGAGAAAGCAGAGAGACCGGGGTCCTGATTAGCAGGATCCTAGTCAGACTAGTCAATAACAGCTTAGCACCAAGCAAAAAGTGGGGTAACCATAAAAGCAGATCCTACTTTCCTACACATCCCCCCAAACGTAAGGAGATGAGACTAATCTTGCCAAGTTGAGACTTCATTTTCTAAGTGGAAATATCTGGAGAGTCCATCTGCATTGGCATGGTTACTCCCAGGTCTAAGTTCCACTGTATAATCCATCCTCTGTAGGGAAATGGACCACCTCAAAAGTTTGGGGTTTTTACCCTTCATCTGTTTAAGCCATAAGAGTGGCTTATGGTCTGTTCGAACAATGAAGTGAGTGCCAAAAAAGTATGGCCTCAACTTTTTCAGCGCCCAGACCACAGCCTCTCAATAGCTGACCAACGTTTCTCTCTGGGGGGTCAACCTTCTGCTGATAAAAGCTACTGGTTGATCCTGGGCCTCTGAATTCAGTTGTGATAACACAGCCCTTACCCCTAACTCAGATGCATCTGTTTGCGCACTGAAAGTTTTTTAGTAATCAGGACTCTGCAGAATGGGAGCAATGCACGTAGCCTGCTTGAGGTCATCAAATGCCTTTTGACAGCTTGCTGTCCACTGAACTTTCTTGGGCATTTTCTTAGATGTCAGATCATTCAAGGGAGTCACTATGGACCCATATCCCTTTACAAATGTTCTGTAATACCCAGTCAGGCCTAAGAAAGCTCTGACCTGAGTCTGGGTAGTTGGAGCAACCCATTCCATGATGGTCTGGATTTTGCTCTGTAGTGGTTGAACCTGGCCTGCACATACCAGGTGACCCAAGTACACAACCTTGCTCTCCCCTATCTGGCACTTAGTAGCCTTGATAGTGAGGCTTGCTTTCTGCAGAGCCTCCAAAACATTCTTGAAGAGGACCAGGTGATTCTCCCAGGTGGAGCTAAAGACAGCTATATCATCTAGATATGCTGCACTGTAGGCTTCCAGGCCTGTGAGAACTTTGCTCACAAACCTCTGGATAGGGCAGGTGCATTCTTCAAACCAAAAGGCATTACAATAAATTGATAATGCCCACCATGGGTTGTGAATGTTGTTTTTGGCTTTTATCCTCAGCTAGTCTGATTTGCCAGTAGCCAGCAGTTAGGTCAAATGTACTCAAAACGTGGCTGAGGCCAAAGTATCAATACTTTCATCTGCCCTAGGAAATGGATGAGCATCAGTCCTAGTGACTGCATTGAGACCCCTGTAGTCTACACAAAACCTCATTTCTGTTGGTCCACCCTTGGTGTGAGATTTAGATACTAGGACTAATGGGCTAGCCCTAAGGCTACCCGAGGGCTCAATTACTCCCAACTCCAGCATCTTTTGGACCTCTGTCCTGATGCAATCTCTGACATGGTCAGGCTGCCTGTAGATTTTATTCTTAACAGGTAGACTCTCACCTGTGTCCACTTAATGGGTACAGCAGGTGGTTTGACTGGGTGTCAGAGAAAACATATGCCTGAATGATGAGGACATTCCTGCAGTCAATCTGCTGTTGATCAGTCAGGCCGCCTGCCAAGGCCACTCCATCAACTGATCCATCCTCAGGGTTCTGCAAGAGGAGATCAGGGAGAGGGTCACTCTCTTCCTCCTGTCCCTCATCAGTTGCCACGAGCAAGCCCATGTCAGCCCTGTCAACAAAAGGTTTTAGCCTGTTCACATGAAGTAGCCTATGGGGATTTCTAGGAGTGCCTAGGTCCACCAAGTAGGTGACCTCACCCTTTTGTTCAAGTATAGTGTGGGTCCACTCCATTTGTCCTGGAGAGCTGCTGGGGCCACAGGCTCCAACACCCACACTTTCTGACCTAGCTGGTAAACAGACAGGACCGCCATTCGGTCATGCCAAGCTTTTTGAAGTTCTTGACTTTTTGCTTGCCTTCTTCATGTACTCAGTCATGCGGGAGTGCAGACCAAGTACATAGTCCACTATGTCCTGTTTGGAACGTTTGAGAGGTAACTCCCATCCCTCCTTCACCAGACACAAGGGACCACCTAACTGGATGTCCAACCCCTTTCTTAGGAAACTCTTTGTAGGCAAAGAAAAGGTAGGATAGTAGGACATCCCATTTTCGCCTTAGATTTTCTGGGAGACCCATGATCATACCCTTGAGGGTCTTGTTAAAGCTTTCAACAAGCCCATTGCATTGAGGATGATAAGGTGTGTGAATTTGTAATTCACTCCACACTCTTTCCACATTACAGTTATATAACTTGACATAAAGTTGGTACCGCTTTCAGTTAGAGCCTGCTTAGGGAAGCCCACTCTGGAAAGAATTCTCAGGATGGCCCTGGCCACTACAGGAGCTGTAGTGGTTCTAAGGGGAATAGCCTTTAAATACCTAGTGGCATGGTCCACCACCACTAGAATATAACTGTGCCCAGATGCAGTTGTGGGTTCATGGGACCAACAATGTCAATCCCAACCCTCTCAAAGGGAACCCCAACCACTGGTGGTGGTATCAGGGTTGAAGTGGAATTAAGAGGGCCTTTGTGATGCCACCTGACTTACCACTGGCTTGGAAAGTGGCACAGGAGCGACAAAACTCCAGGGTCTGTTCAGTGGTAAGCTGTTTGGCCTGAGCCCTTGTCACGGCAAACACACTGGCAGAGATTCCCAATATTTCTGCATGAGTTCTGAACTCTACTTCAATCCAGGCTGAAGTTTCCAAAGCATTGCCCAACAAACAATCTATAGGTAGGTCTGAAGAAACTTCAGCCTTCTTAGGTTCAGTTACCCCTCCCCAGCTGAGATTCACAACTGCCAAGGAATGGTCAGTCCTGACATTGCTAGCACTGGTCACTTGGTACACTTGTCAAAGTATGATCTAGTCAGGAGACACAAGGTTTCCTGGCACCATAGTGACACTAGCTCATGTGTCCCTGTAGGCCATGGCCTCTTTTCCATTTATCAAAGGCTGTTGCCTGTACTTGCCCAAGTTAGTGGGACTTACCAATAAGGTGGCAAGATCTATGCAACCATCACAGACCAACCCAGACTAAGCTGGAGTTCTGACTAAGTCAGAACCCACCTCAGAACCCAATGTTAACCCCACTAATCCCATGTTTCATGTACCACCACATGTACTAGTGCTAGGGGGAGCAGTTTCCTTAGGGGCAGTGGTAGTAGGAGTAGTCCCCTTGGCCTTTGGGCAATCAGCATCCTTTGTCCAATGGGTTTTTACCTTACAAAAGTAACACCAGGGGTTGTTCTTGCCTTTCTTGGACGTTTGTGACCCCCCACCACCCAGGTGCAGGTTTGTGGGTCCCTTGGGAAGACTCTTTCTTATCTTTGCCCTTGTCCCCACCCTTATCTTGAGTTTTAGAAGAATCTTGCTTCTTCTGGTTACCACCATTGCTCTGGTTGTTCTGCTTCACCCTGGTGCGCACCCATTTGTCTGCCTGCTTTCCCAATTCTTGAGGAGAGGTCCAGGTACTGGTGCAAAAGCTGGTTCTGACAATTATAAAGGACCTGCTCCCTCATAATCAAATTGTACAATCCTTGTTAGTCCTGCACTGTGCTGCCATGTATCCAACCTTCCAGACCCTAAATGGCAATATCCCAAAAATCTACCCAGTCCAGAGTCTGTGCTTTCTGGGTGTCTCTGAACTTAATCCTGTATTGTTCAGTGGTTAAGCCAAACCCATCAATGAGAGTACTCTTCAACACTGAGTAATTATCAGCATCCTCTTCTCTAACAGTGAGGATCTTATCTCTACCTTTGTTAGCAAAGTAGAGCCACAAGATGGCTGCCCATTGCTCCTGGGGGACCCTCTGAACTTTACAGGCCCTCTCCAAGGCAGTTATCCATTTGTGGATGTCATCCCCAACATGATAGGGAGGGACTATCTTGCTCAGGTTCCTATGGTCATGAGAAGTTCCTCTAACTCTAGGGACACTGTTGCTGCCACCATGGGACTCTAGTCCCAATCTCTTCCTAGACCTCTGGACTTCTAGGGACTCTTTGTCAAGGGCCAACTGCTCTTGCCTAAGCCTAGCTTTCTCAAGTTCAAGATGTTGGTATTCCCTATCCAAAGAATTCTCCCTCTTATTAGATATGGAGGTCCTTACTGACTGTCCTGAGGCATTGGATTCTGCAGAGGAGGATCTAGACCTCCTTTGTCTACTCTGCACTTTCCCAGGAGGAACAAAGGGGGCCTGCTCAAGGCCACCTGCACTATCCTCTTGGAGATCTGGGGTTTCCAGGTGGGAGTCCTTAGTCTCCTCCTGGTCAGGGTCAGCTTCAGGGTCATAGAGGGGTCCCCCTCCTGTCCCATCTTCTAGGCCCTGCCCACCCACTCTGTCCTGTTCATCTGACCCACTAGGTTTTCTTAGGTCATCTAACAGTAACACCTATAGGAGGCTGTTGAGTGTTGGCACTTTTCCCTGCCTTCAGCTTCCTAGAGGCACACAGGACTTTCAGTTCTTGGAACAAAAGCTCCCTGTATCTAGTAGGCAGAGAGCCACTGGCATCTCCTTTAGAAGACATACTAAGTGAGGCGTGGTGTTGCACCTACCTAACCTAGTGAGAACTAAACTCTCTGAGTGAGGTTGGAGAAAGGGCGTACTAGACCACTGGCTACCCAACCCTATGTTTAGTAGACCTTATTTATTCTAAGCTTGTATTATATGTGCCTAGTATAAGTGATGGGTTTTCATTTAATCAACACAAAGATTTATCTGGTAAAACAATGCAGGCTTGAATCCCACCGCTGCCACCAATGTGAGAAGCCGGCCTGATATATGATGTACACTTATGTAAGTGGACACCCTGCACCAGTCCAGACAATCCTTATAGTGATTTAGGAGGTCTTAGACAACCATAGAAAGCTCTGTAAGTGATAGCTGTGGAGAGCAGCCTTGAGGCTTAGTCAGGAAGGAGTGTAAAGCAGCTTGTTTTACCAGATCACAATTTTATATGTATATATTAAATGAAAAAGAACCACACAAGGTATTTATAAAAATATGTATATATTATATAATACTCTCTAATTTGTTTAGATATTTCCTACCCAGAGATATGCACAATGCACACAATACTTTACAAAGAAATCAAGTAATTGGCCCAAAATACAGAGTGGACCGGGGGGGAGGGGGGCAAACCATATACTAAGAAAGTGGTATAAGAACCACGACTCGGGTCAAGAAAATGTCGAGAGGACATAGAAGTGCTGGGGACCCAAGGAACGACCAAAGGTGAGTGATTAGAAACCCCACAGAGAGCATGTGCAGTGTGGGAACACGACAGCGTGCTCCGTACAAATCAACGTGTAAGTCACGGTTGGAGTTTTAAAGAAAACAGACCCTTCCCAGTGGACCCTAAAGAAACCCCATGGAAGAGAGAGAGCCATCCCACCCGTGGATGCCCTAGTACCCACGTTACCTACACCAGGGAAGCCGGTGCATAGGTGTGAAGTGGTGTTGGAAACCGCCTTCAAACCCAATGGAGGACTTCAGGAAAGTGCCGCCGCTGAAGAAGGAGAAAGTGTCCGGTGGAATCCGAAGGTGGATTCTAGTTGAGAGGTACCTGCAAGCAGAGGGGACAGAGTCTATGTCACTCAGGAGTGACCAAGAGATCTGGAAGACGAATGCCCACCAATGTCGGGAGTTGCAGGAGAGTTGACAAGGACCTTGGCTCTGCAGCTGTAAGGACCAGGCAACACTGAGTCAGACCAGGAGCCTTGCACGAGCTGTCCCACGTCGGATGTCGAGTGCTGAGGGGTTAGTGTCCAACAGGAGCACCAACAAGCCTTGGAAAATGCAACCCACGCAGAAGTTGAAGAAGGTGCAGTGTTGGGATCAGCAAGGTCCAGGGGACTCACCACAAGCAGGGTAGTCAGGGCATGCTCCGAGCAATCAGGGGAGCCCAAGAGAAACAAAGGTGACCCTCAGATGGACCCACATGCTGGAGACACTGGAGTCGCGAAAGGGCCTCAAGCAGCTCACCAAAAGATGCAGGCCACGATGCACATGGTGCGGGGTGGCCGAAGATTCTGGTCACTGGAGGTGCTCGAGGTTGGGGCTACTTGGAGTCCGAAGATCTTCTTGGAAGTTAGCCAAAATGCCTATGCAACTGCAAGTTGACACAGTGCACAGGGGTTCGGTTATTGCAGTCCCCACAAGGGATTCTGGCCTCAAACTTGGTGGGAGGGCAGGGCAGGCCTCAAGAGTTGTGGAGAACCACCACCTGTGTTGCAGAACGTTTCGGAGTCTAGAGGAACTCAGGATCAGCAGACCGGTCAACTTAGTTGTGGTGCCTTCGAATGCAGAGAAGTGACTCCTTCACTTCAAGGGTGATTCCGTCAGGTGTCTTTGATGCCCACATGTCTTGGAAAGTTCCTGTATGGTGCACAGGCACAGACGATGCAGCAGACTGGAAGGGGGACGAGGTCAAGCCCAAAAAATCCCAGAGAAATTCCAGAATGCCCAGACGGTAGAAGAAGAAGTGGTGTCTGATCTGAATCTTATTGTGCAACAAATCTAGGGACCCATCCACAGTACCCTCAGAAAAGGGTTCAGACGATTCAGGGGACTCTCCCAGGGGAAGGTCTGGACAGTGGGGAGGTTACTCCCATGTCCTTTGTTCAGTTTCACGCCAAAGCGGGAGCCAACGGCTCCCAGAGCTGGTTTGAACTGGACTATGCAAGGAGGTACCAAATGTTCCCCTCATGCAGACTTGGTGGCGCTGGCAAGTGCGTCCCCCCATCCCAATACACTAAATCCTGTCTGGGAGGTGGTCAAACGTCCCTGTGATAGAATGCCTATAGTTCTGCCTTCCCGTGCTCGAGCTTGGCTCAGCAGCAGGAGGGAGGACAGAATCAGGTCGTTGGTCGGCAGCAACCATTTTGTGCTGTCCGGGTCTAGAAGGCTGGCACCGGGAACACTGAGAGCCTAGCGGAGGGAGTTTGATTTCAACATGTTTTATACCAAACATGATAGCATTCGTTGCAGCCAGTTTCAAGATGGTCATCGCGTAATTATGGAATGCCCCTCTATATGTTATATGGCTGCTTCACTTGCAACCCGGGAGAATGGATTCCGTAGGCTGTAGGGATGCCCTGCTCATGCAGAGGCACACTCACATTTAGAACTAAGCGCCCTGTCTTCAGGATTAGTAAGGCCTGCTATAGGGCTGACATATAGGTTTTAAGTGCAGTGTCCCCAGATATGAAACCTATATCTGTCGTAAGTGGTGCTAGCACCTGCTTACACAGGCTGCAATGGCAAAAAGTGGGGGTAACCTTAAAAGCATATCCTACTTTCCTACACCTTGCCACAGTTTTTGATTTTTCTGATGTTGTGTTGTGTTGTATCAGGGGCTGCAGTGCTGCGATGAGTGACGTCTGCAGCACAGCGGTGGATAAAAGTAGGGGTATGAAAGTAAAGCAAGTATATAACACCCTTTCCGTGTACCTATGTTATAACAGGGGCCCCTAAAGTCCCAGAGATGTATGAGTCCTTCACCATAAGGCCCGTGTATATTGTCTGTAAGGTGCCTAATCTCACAGGAGTCTCATGAAAGTTTGTAGTGGGATTAAGGGGGCACTGGCTTGACTTGCACCACTGACCTGAATACTGTGCTTAAAGCACTTCACTAGCGGATAAAAGAACGAGAGGCGTTTTAGACGCCAGGTTAGTATGGAATTTGATAACGCAGACGACGCTAACAGACCTCCGCCCACTCATGCCAGGCGCGGCTATATAATTTTGTTCCCGGTCTTCACTTACAAATCACTGTTTTCAGGTGTATTCGTCCAGTTGAAGTGCACCAACATCACAACTCCCAGAATGCGTAGAGTTGTTACACAGCAGGCCAGGACCTGGTCACGCTAGCCTGGCCTAGCCATGTAAAGGTCATGATGTTAATGTTTAGGGCTCTGACCTCCGCCGCTCTTCGCAGCCAGTGATGCAACAGACACCTGGCAAGGCTGACGTTTCCACTGACATCTACTTGACTACAGAAATGTTCGGGACGTGCAAGGATGCACGCTGGGTATTCTGTGAAGCAGACCATCAGTGAAATATTATTGTGACCTGCCACACGAGGGCGCACTGACCCTAAACAGTACAAATGTAAGTTATGCTCCCTGGTGAGTGGCAGGTGAATATCACAATACATTTCATTGCAGAGCTCGAGCCAGGGTGACGTCGAGGTAGCGCCAATGAACTCCCCCCCCCCCCCCCACACACACCGACACATCTTGTAGGGTGACGTCGAGGTAGCGCCAATGAACTCCCCCCCCCCCCACACACCGACACATCTTGTGTAAATGGTTCTATTTTACTACGTGAAATAAAACAGTATTCTTCAATCATTAGACGCACAAGACACGTATGAAAGGGAAGATCGGTCTACTAAAAATTATATTACACAATTAGGCTTAAAAAACATTTCTCAATGAAATTCTTCATGACACATTTTAGATGGGCTGCATCTTTTAAGCTTTGTTGATCTCTGCACGGGCTTTCAGCGGAGAGAGACTGTAGGGTCGTTTAAATGGACTTCCCCCACACACTGTGGATTAATATGACCGGATTGTACTTTCTGGAGCACCATATTTAATTTTTTTTGTTGCAAATTGATATGGGTTTTAGAGATTGTTCTGAACTGATCGCATGGAATATTTCATATGAAAATATATGTCATGTTTTGGGCGCAGAACAGCCAGATGCAGCTCCTCACCATGCACTGGCTCTATTCTAATATTTGGTCTGTGGGTTCTGAAAAAAGAGGAAAGCGCATAAAACTCGCAGATTTTAGAGAAGAAGAAGGGGTAGAGGCCGGCAATAAGAAAGCGAAAAAAGAAGCAAATAAAAACCACAAGCAGGGAAAAGAAAGAGAAGAGCGAAACAAACTCAGAGTAATGATGGGAAAACGGAAGGAAGGAAATGAGAACATTGAAAGAGTGACGAGAGGCACAGAGAAGAGAGACAGGGATTGGTTAGGGACAGGCAGTGGAGCTTTGAAAGGTAGAGGGGGATTATTAGATAGGTTGCTGTAAAGGAGAAATGATGCACAGGAGCAAGTGGCAGAAACTGAGAAAAGTAGGAGTGGGAGAAAAGAGAAAGGAGGCAGAAATGAAAATACAGGGGATGAGAAGCTAACCAAAGAGTAGGAGAAAATAAGAGCAAAAGAGCAGAGAGACAGGAATCTAAGAAGCGAGAATAAAAGTAGACAAAAACCAAAGGAAAGAAAAAAGCAGGCAGATGAGGGAAGATATGAAAGGAACTTAATAGGGAGGTCAGAGGAAAGAAAGGAGTATTCTAGTGACTCTAGCCTAATGCATGGTGTGAACTGCTACAAAGCTTTTGTGTTGTGTTACAGAGACTTCGTTAGCTAATGCTCCCAATGATTGTGGGCTTATAGGGCGTGCATAACCGCACTGTGTGTAATAGAATAGAAGGTACGCTATAAAAATATGCTGCAAAACGAAAAAGCAGAAAGAGGAAAAACGTTGTCAAAAATAGTTCCCCCAAAGTGGCTGTTAACAGTATTTCGGCTACGGGAAACTAATAAGAGAAGCAGACGAGGAACAAGCATTGGTAAATGCAGGAAAATATACTACAGCCAATAGAACTGGAAGAAAACTAAGTGGGAAGCACAGGAACCAATGAAAAGCCAGGAAAGAGAGGGGGCGGGATGTAAACCCCTTTTAAGTTTATATTAGAAACAATACATTTCACAAGCACAGCACAATCTCTGGCAGGCAAACCCTAAAAATTACAGCCAATTTTATATAAAGTTTTATTTAAGTACTAAGCCTTTGCAGAATCTTAAAACGTGAACAAGTGACTGGTATTTTTGTCTGGGAAATGTGGCCTCTCTATGAACAGCACCGTGAAAGGGAAACACACCCAGTCCCAGTCGACTGCGCTGTATAGTGCGTGGCATGCGGCAATGTTAAGCCACAGCGCCACCTAGCAGTGTTTCAGCAATACCGCAGGCTGGCACGTTTACCAGGTCTGGGCAGGTACAGTGTGATGAAGACACCCACAGAATCAAACAGACAATAAGAGAAGCACGCATAAAAGTAGGAGTGCTCAGAAGGCAACCCCATTAACAAAGAAAGCACAAAACAGTTGGGGGGGATACATAAGAAGGAAATACACTAGTGCTAGTCCCATCAAGGAGAAAGCCTTTTCCACGCATGGTAAGTATATAAGGTAAGTATATATTCACTGAAAAAACCATAGGTTTCATACATGTTATAGTTAGCTGTACATTTCACTCGTAAAAAACCAATGAAATTCCCCCGTTATAGTTAGTGCAGGCAACTATAACTCACGCGACCGCAATCCTCTGCTGATGCTAATACTGTATTTAGACACTTATTTGCCCCTGTCTTCTTCCATTAAATTTTAGCTATACATATATTACAAATATTTTTTTTTCATAAAGACACATATGTCATCAGCAGAAGATTGTGGTCGCGTGAGTTATAGTTGCCTGCACTAACTATAACGGGGGAATTTCATTGGTTTTTTACGAGTGAAATGTACAGCTAACTATAACATGTATGAAACCTATGGTTTTTTCAGTGAATTTGCAAGGTTTTTTAAATGCTAATTCCTAACTATAACGTGTGTGAAACCTATAGTTTTTTCAGTGAATTTGTACGTTTTTTTAAATGCTAAGTTACTTTACGCCATTCGTGGCGTGCGCGCCCAGTTAACGCAGTTCGTTCCGTGCACGCACGGTGCGCTTCGCGCACCGCGCGCCCACTTTACGCAGTTAGTGCCGTGCACGCACGGTGGTCACGCGGTGCGCTGCGCGCACCGCGTGCCCACGTTATGCGGGATGGGCCATGTACGCACGATGCGCTTCGCGCACCGTGCGCACATGGGGGACATATTATGCGCATCTTTGTGAAATGTATTTTTTGTTTATTTCATAGTTGTGATAGGCCATGCGGGCACCATTTGCACACGGGGTGGGGAGAATGTGGATAATTTTTTTTAAAAATTTTTTACCGTACGCGTACGATAAGCGTAGTCGGCGAATTTCCGAAAAAAAAAAATTTTTTTTTTGGGCTTGGGGGTTGTTTGGGGACCCCTATATCAATCCTGGGTGGTTAGGATCTCAAGAAACTGCCTCTTTACACATTTTTGGGCTTCGTTTTTGCTGCCCAACTCAGAGAGCGAGAGAGAAAATGGCGGCCGCCGCTTCCTGGTTTCGACCGATTCGAATGTTTACTAAGATCTAACAGCCAATCAGAATCGCGCTCACGCACGCCACCGTACGCGTACGGTAAGCGCACCGTAAGCGCACCGTAAGCTGGCTCAGATATATATATTGGTTTAAAGGCTATTTTCTCAGAATCTACTGAACAGATTTACACCAAACCTACAAAAGGCACTTCCTTGACCTGAGGACTACCTCTCTGCCAAATTTCAAGTAATTCTGTTCCGCCGTTCGGGCTGTAGCTGTGTCTAAAGGTCCTATGGAAAAATGCATGGGAAAAACGCGTTTTGGGACCCCCCTTTTATCTCAGCCCCCGCTTGACGAATCCCCCCGAGACTTTCAGGGTAGGAGCGGAGCGTAGCGCCCCGCCTATTTTGAAAAATTCGCGAGGATTCGTCGACCGGCGCCAAAGTTATTCAAAATAGAATGTTGCGGATTTCCTATGGAAACGTGGTCCTAACTATAACTACCTACTGGCGACCGCCAGTAGGTAATATATATAGTGTATGTATATATATATATATATATGTGTGTGTATATATACATATATATGTGTGTATATATATATATCTACATATATCTATATATTACCTACTGGCGGTCGCCAGTAGGTAGTTATAGTTAGGACCACGTTTCCATAGGAAATCCGCAACATTCTATTTTGAATAACTTTGGCGCCGGTCGACGAATCCTCGCGAATTTTTCAAAATAGGTGGGGCGCTACGCTCCGCTCCTACCCTGAAAGTCTCGGGGGGATTCGTCAAGCAGGGGCTGAGATAAAAGGGGTGTCCCAAAACGCGTTTTTCCCATGCATTTTTCCATAGGACCTTTAGACAGGGCTACAGCCCGAACGGCTGAACAGAATTTAATGAAATTTGGCAGAGAGGTAGTCCCCAGGTCAAGGAAGTGCCTTTTGTAGGTTTGGTGTAAATCTGTTCAGTAGATTCTGAGAAAATAGCCTTTAAATCAATATATATATCTGTGGCAGCTTACGGTGCGCTTACCGTGCGCTTACCGTAAGCTTACCGTACGCGTACGGTGGCGTGCGCGAGCGCGAATCTGATTGGCTCTTAGATCTTAGTAAACATTCGAATCGGTCGAAACCAGGAAGCGGCGGCCGCCATTTTCTCTCTCGCTTCCTGAGTTGGGCAGCAAAAACGAACCCCAAAAATGTGTAAAGAGGCAGTTTCATGAGATCCTAACCACCCAGCATTGATACAGGGGTCCCCAAACCACCCCCAAGCCCAAAAAAAAAAAAAGATTTTTTCTCGGAAAATCGCCGATTACGCTTACCGTACGCGTACGGTAAAAAATTAAAAAAAAAAAAAAATTATCCACTTTCTCCCCACCCCGTGTGCAAATGGTGCCCGAAGGGCACCATTTGCGCATGGCATATAACATGTAAGATGTTAACAAAGAATACATTTCCCAAAGATGCGCAAAATATGTCCCCCATGTGCGCACGGTGCGCGAAGCGCATCGTGCGTACATGGCCCATCCTGCTTAACGTGGGCACGCGGTGCGCGCAGCGCACCGCATGAGCACTGTGCGTGCACGGCACTAACTGCGGAAAGTGGGCGCGCGGTGCGCGAAGCGCACCGCGTGCTCACTGTGCGCGCACGGTGCGCGAAGCGCACCGTGCGCGCACGGAACGAACTGCGTTAACTGGGCGCGCACGCCACGAATGGCGTAAAGTAACTTAGCATTTAAAAAACCTTGCAAATTCACTGAAAAAACCATAGGTTTCACACATGTTATAGTTAGCTGGACATTTTACTGATAAAAAACCAATGAAATTCCCCCGTTATAGTTACTGCAGGCAACTATAACTCACGCGACCGCAATCTTCTGCTGATGACATATGTGTCTTTATGAAAAAAAAATATTTGTAATGTATGTAAAGCTAAAATTTAATGGAAGAAGACATGGGCAAATAAGTGTCTAAATACAGTATTAGCATCAGCAGAAGATTGCGGTCGCGTGAGTTATAGTTGCCTGCAGTAACTATAACGGGGGAATTTCATTGGTTTTTTATCAGTAAAATGTCCAGCTAACTATAACATGTGTGAAACCTATGGTTTTTTCAGTGAATCTATATATAAATATATATATATATATATATATATATATATGTATGTATGTATATATATATATATATTAAATGTCCAACGGAGTTCCACTCGCGCTCTCAGACCAACCAGATATAAGGAATCCACAAACGTTGTGGCAGCAAATGGGGGGTTTATTCAACTCATAAACCTGCCGTGACGCGTTTCATCCCCGAAAGGGCTTGGGATATATATATATATATATATATATAAATATATATATATATGTACCATTATGCCATATGGAATGTTTCTGATGACTGATGTTGTGTGTGCTTTAGATGCATGTAGAATGCTATTACATGCTGTTTCCTTATGGAATATAGTGCTATGAATGACACCATCTCTTAAGTTGAAGCAACGGTCCTGGAAATTAATTCTGTCCTTATGATGGTTCAGTGTTAGTTTAATGTTGTAAGGATTGTCATTAAGTGTTAGTTTAATGTTGTAAGGATTGTCATTAAGATAAGAAAAATAGTCATACAGTGCCTCAGTTGAACATGCTCAAAGGCAAATAATGTCATCAATGTACCTCTCCCAAAAGACTATGTGTTCAGTCCAGGGGGAGGCACCTTTGCTCCAGGCATGCTGTCTCTCATACCAGCCCATGAAGAGGCCGGCATAAGATGTAGCAAACCAGAAACCCATAGCTGTCCCCTGCAGTTGATTGTACCAGTGACCATCATGGATGAAGTAATTCCTGGATAAGATAATGTCAATCATATCCAGTATCATGGTATTGGACTCAGAGTGGTCCGCTCCATCCTTATCCAAAAAGGATCGAACTGCTATTAGCCCAAATTTCTTCTGTATACACGTATACAGTCTAGTTACATCTAATGTCACAAATTGGAGGTTCTCTGACCATGAGAGGTTATTGAATTTGATAAGAATGTCTTTGTTATCCTTAATATATGATGGTCACATATTTCTGTAATTTGATGTCCACAAATTCAGATAGCCTCTCGGTGCGGTAACCCACACCTGAGATGATGGGTCTCCTTGGGGGAAAAGCAGCCCCCTTGTGGACCTTAGGTAAGACATAGATGCAGGGGAACCTTGCCTTCCCGATCAACAAATAATGATACTCATCATCGGATAGTAAACATGTATCTCTCCATTCTCCCAATTTCATATTGATAACTATTGTGAGTTCATTAGTGGCATTGGTTTTAATACATTCATAACACTGACAATCATTCAGCTGATGGGTGATCTCATTCCTGCAGTCTACCTTATTCTTGACGACCACATTTCCGCCTTTGTGTTTTTCACGGTTTACTATATTGGTATAATTTTGTAATCTGTGAAGCGCTTCTCTCTCCTTATGTGACCGATTGTACTGAGGTTGCGAACCAAACCTACTGGGAGTGTTCAAGAGATATAATTCACTGGTCACTCTTTCATTGAATTCATCGATGTTTTGATGGTGTGCTGTTGAGGGAATACATTTAGATTAATGCCTCAACCCACTTTCCACATCCATACTCTCTGTTATGTCAAGATCACACAGTAATGATTTCATATCCATGACTTCATGATCTTCAATAGACAGGATACATTGTAAATCACATACATCTGAAATAGTATGAATCGTGGGAATCTGTTCAGAAACACAAACTTCAGATTTACATGGTTGTTGAGAAAATAATTCCTTTAATTTCAAAGTTCTTGTGAATCTGAACAAATCAATATGTTTAATTAAGATCTGCATCATAGTATACGATGCACCCTATAAGTTGCTCTCCCATTCCGTCAAATTTCCTCACTAAGGTCTTCGAAACTGGGAAATAGTAGAATGCAGAATCCTCTCTGAATCTTTTTGTTCTCTGCATACTCTTGTAAGGTGACCCCATCGCACCACCATGCAAGTTCTTGTGTTTTTTAAACGTTCTAATTTAAAAAAACAAGATCGCAATTCTTCATTCTGTTGGTTCCTAGGCAATGATGGTGATGAGGTCAAACCTCTGCAAAAAAGATCTTGTTCTCTCTCCTATCATTCACTCTCGACATCATGTAAATTCAGTCACGGATGGTTAGTGCAATCAAGTACAAAAACTAAACTAATAACACACTAACGGCGGACTAAAGAGACCTCACCACACTCAAAGTTCCAACAAATTGTGGCCCTGTATACCTCTTTTACGGTACCTGCCGTCGTTCAGTACCACTGTCCAGCAGAAATTGAGTAAAGTTGCAAATGGAAAGGTGCACCAGGAAATATTGTATTCCACAGAGATCACACATACGTTTCATATTTATTTTTTCTTTACTCTGTATCCATAAAAACATTTTTCATACAAAAAACATCCGGCCAATACCTTTTGTTCACATAAGTTTTGTACTTCGTCAGGGTTGTAAATAATATACAAGAAATATAAATAAGACAATTCTTACTGGCACATTAGGACAATACAACAATATATACAAATACATACAATAAACCAGAAAATATATTTTCACTACTATACTTAGCATTATGTCGAAACATAATATAAACAAATTATATAATAACCCAACAAATCATAACAATAGGAATGAACCTATAACATGATGACAGGGGACTTAGTAATCAACTATGTAATATTCAAGTCCTGTTTATAAAAGACACTATAGTAGTGCATTACTTTGCTTCATTCAATAAGAACTAATTGCTAGATAATACAAGTGAGATCACTATAGCAGCATGTTTGGGTGCCCCTCTTTGCACAATCGATTTTATAGGCCCTTTTTAATTTGTGATTATGTAACTGTTGTGCAATGTATTCATGTTTTGTCTTTTGTTCTGTAATTTTTGTTTCTAATGCTTGATTTATGGTCAAGTATTGTTATTTTTTTTTGCGTTATTATATAATTTATTTATATTATATTTCTACATACTGCTACGTATGGTAGTGAAAATATTTGTTCTGCTTTTTTTGTATGTATTTGTATATACTTGTACAAAAAAACCACACTGGAAAGATTGCTTCTTATGTACTTGGTATTGTTTAAAGAAAGACCCAGAGTGAATACAGTTTGACTATCATTGTTGCTACTTTATTGATAGCCATGAACGATGCATGGTATGTAATCTGAATAGTATGCGTAATACCATCCACAAAGAACCAACATATTGATAAAGTGTGAATACCCAGAGAAACCTTGATAAATTCTGATTGAAACAGGAGAATAGTACATGAGCCAAGTACAGTGAATATTGAGATTCAGTCTAAGAGTAATCATCTTTTCTTTCAAGTACAAGGGGGTACAAAAGGAGGCTCATCTGTCTCAAATTTGATCAAATATTTTTTGGGGAAACACTTCAAAGGGAAGGACATGATCGATAAGGAGTTGAGTGTCGTTGTGGTTCATCCAATACCCGTGGACCTGGTAGCCCTGGACTTAGACCCCCCACAAATCAAACCACCTTTAACATCTCAGGGATATCCCTGGACCCACGGTTGTCCTCCTCGCCAAGACTCTTTCAGCCTTCGATGGAACAAGAAAATGAGGGAGAGGGCGTAGAAAAAGAAGCCTTAAGTAGCAAGGACCAGAGTAAAAGGGACGTCACAAATGACCAAATCAACGAGAAAGATGGAGTAGAAAGTTCATATGGAATAGGAAATGACCTATTGGTCACTTCAATGCATAGTTTGGAGGTCACTGGAACCTCTAGCACTTGTATGCTTGAGGTTATGTTGATCCTCCCAAAAAACTTGCAGGGCCTGTTAGAGGTATCAGAGTTGAATAATGACATTTTAAAAACTCAAGGGGAATAGTTTAAAGCAATGGTAGGAGAGCTGATACAAATTAAAGGGCTAATGCCTGCTATAGTCAGGCCAGTCGGAGATGACCAGGAAAGGGCAAGTAGTAGGGAGGAAGAAGTAGCGAGGGATGCCCCATTACCTAAGGAGTAGCCCAACGTATGCATATCTCGATATCCTATGATTGTAAGAAGATGGGGCGAAAGGAGGAACTACAAGCAGTATTTCCCACGGCTAAGGAGGTGCAAAATACTCCTAGTAACAGCCAAACTACAAGGCGGCTGGGAAGAGGGAAGGGAATTGGGAAATAATACGAGAGCTTAGGAAGGAATGAGACCCCAGGACTTAATATGAAAAAGACCCCGGAAAAAGAAATATCAACCAGTAGCCTAGAAGAACCGGGGAGGCAGGGAAAAGATATAGGTAAAACAAGGAGTAGTAAAGTTAACTTTAGAAAAATCCTGGGGGAGAAAGAAAGAGAAGATGTGGAAAGGAGGGTTGGAAAGAATCCACAAGCTGGACCTAGTAGTCTTAGCAGGTGTAATGGCCTTAGTAAGAAAGGTAAAGATGGGGAATTTAATGGAAGAAGGGAGGGTGTCCTGCTGGGGGGGCCTCAGGGTTTAAGGTCAGAACGTAGTCAGGACCTATGGGTTTTTCAAGAGCCGACAGGTAAGGTCAAAGGTGGGAAAAAAGCTAGGAATCTAAACCCCCTAAATCGATCACAACTACTTTTTTCCTTATTCAAATGTGCAAGCCTTTGTAACATCGGCACAGAGGATCTTAGAGAAGTAGGGTTGTTGGCAAACAGCAAAGGGGGTGAAGTAACTAAGGTCCTCTTTTATTCAGCATTAGTAAAAGCTGCATTATAAAAAGCAGAATATGAGCTACAAAAGGAAGGCATCAGATTGGTAAAAAGGGAGGAAATGCTGAATGAGAAGCAGGGGTTGCATTTCCTTACGAACCATGCAGGGCTGGGAGTTCGACAGATAAGATTGATCAATTCCTGCCTGGATAATAAGGAAGAACTTGAAATAACTATAACCTCTAAGGAAACAGAGAGAGACGAAGGAGATATCTTAGCTGGGAATAGAGTTAGAGCCCTAGCACCCCTCGAGTATGAGGATGATGGGTGCCTGAGTGAGATCGACTAGGAGCAAGGGTCGCCACACAGCCTGTCTATACTATCCTGGAATATAAATGGGTATAAGAAAATATCGAACCAGGAAAGCTTTAACGAGTTTATTGAGAGCAATGATATTGTGTGTTTGTAGGAGACCTGGCTCTGCGATGATACCCTAGTTACCGAAGGGTTTGCTCAACATTCGAAAGCAGCAAGGAAGAATCCTCTAGGCAGACCTTCGGGAGGGCAATGGACACTGATTCCTACAAAAATCGCTAGGGAGGTAGAACCCTTGAAACTACAATATAAATGTGCATTAGGTTGTAGAGTGCTGTTACAGAATCCTGTCCTATGTTATGAAGGAATATGTATTGTTAATGTGTATATACAGAAGAGAAAGGAGGAGGAATATAAGGTCGAATTGGGAAATCTAAAAGAGGATATGATGTCTGTGAGTGAAAACTACCAGAAGGATGTGCTCTTGGTGTTGGGTGATTTTAACCATAGGTTAGGCCCCCGTAGAATAGATATTTGGTGCAAGGAATTGTTAATTGCCTGAAATATAGAGGATGCCAAATTTCCAAGTGGGGAGATTTCGGCCCAAGATACGGCTTTTGTACAGCTGATGGGCTCAATGGGTTTGGTATGTGCAAATGGGAGAATGGAGGCTGATCGAGCAGCAAGGCGTACATTTGCGATAGGCCAGCAATCCTGCCCTATAGACCATGTGTTTACCCACGCCTGGAGCTTTGGACTAATTAAGCACTTTGAGGTAGTAAAAGAGGAGGGTAATGATCATTATCCCCTGAAGACAGAAATATACTCAACAAGGGGTAAACATAGAGAGATGCCACTACAGGTACATGTGGATTACCCAAAACGGCTTAGAACCCGTATATCGGAAGAGCACATTGAAAAACTAAGTGCTGTCCATTAGAAGAAATCTCAACCAAAAACAGTAATGCCTGGTTTAAAAACACAATAAGACAGCTGGTGAAAGTCTAAGGGTGAAATTTAAAGGGAGTAAAACCGGGATAGTAAGTAAAAATAGACCCCATAATAAAGATCGACCATGGTTTGACGAGGAATGCTGTAAAGCCAAAGCATGTATTAGACAAAGTGAAAGAAGATTGAGGGCAAGGTATAATATCGAATTATCACTTACCCTCCAGAAACTAAGGCTAAAATATAAATCGATAATTAGAAATAAAAAAAGAACCTATAAAGATACTTGTTGGGCAAGTTTGTTAGCTGTAATTGAGTCCAAAGATGTGAAAGGGTTTTGGAAGCTGGTCCAAGAAAGCTCTGGCAAAATATTAGGATCCCTGCACTGTATGGTCCCCGAAGACAACTCGGTGGGCTATCTGGGAGAAAGATATGGGAAATGGCTATTGCTAGAGAATGCAAGTACAATAGCATGGACAGAAGTGAGGGAGGATATAAAGGAACACTTTACCTCCAGTCATATTAGGAAAATAATAGCAAGTCTGAATCTTACTCGGGCCGCAGGCCCAGATAATCTGCCGGCAGTGATTATAAAAACAAGGCTTGAGTGGTGGGCATAGTTTTTTGCAAAAATGTTTCAGAGGATCCTAAACTCAGGCATTGTACCAGGAAACTGGAGAGGAGCAACTATAAGGCCAATCCATAAAAAAGGTGATCTAAAAGCCCCAAAGAACCATAGATTGATAAATCTCCTTGATAGAGGAGAAAAAGTCTTCGCTAAAATAATCTTGGGATTGCTCAAGGACCAAGCAGAAGTAAATCGGATTGTACCCCAGAACAGGGTAAGTTTAAAGAGGGACATTCAACGGTCGGCCAATGTTTTGCTCTCTGGTCCATTGCGGGGAAGCCGACTGAGCAGAGGGGAAGTTTGTTCTGCTGTTTTGTGAACTTCCACACAGCATTTGACTTGGTGGACCGGGAGCTGCTGTGGGAAACATTGATTGGATATAACATCCCAAGGAATTTGTTAGGACTGATTCAAGCTCTCCATACAAATAACTGGGCCCAGATAATTTTAGATGTAGAGGGAAGCTTATCTCAGAAAATTGAGATTGGTAATGGGCTGAGGCAGGGGTGTGTATTGGCCCCTCTGCTGTTCTCCTTGTTCATTGCAGACTTGCCTTTAACTTTAGGCAAGCCCGAAGCAAGATGGGAAACATATCGCATGCCTATTATATACCTAATATATGCGGACGATCTTGTAATTATGGATCAAACGGATATTGGTCTGCAAAGAAAGTTAAACAGGTTCAATGAATATTGTCGCTTTAAAAAGCTTGTTGTCAATATGGATAAGACAAAGATTTTAGGTTTTGGTCGAAGGGAAGTTGGGTTTACTTGGTTTTTGAATTTAGAGAAGTTAGAAAAGATAGTAGAATATAGGTATCTGGGGATGTGGTTCGAGAGAAGTTTGCAATGGCATACTCACCTAGATGCACTAAAGCTGAGATCATCAGCATCGGTCAGTAGACTAAAAGAATTTAATGCGGCTTACGGCACGATGTCTGACAAACCGGTTCTAAAAGCTTACTCAGCTAGGGTACCTCCATAATTTTTATATGGTGCAGATTTGCTTTATTTGTGTGGCAAACATGGTTGGGATGCCTTAGGAGGGTAAAACTTTGAAAAATCTATTTTCATTGCCTAAGTCGTCAATGGTCCAGGCAGTGAGACTAGAATTGGGAACTACCTTGTGTGGTATAACAGCTTGTATGGCACTACTACGATTCTGGCAGCATCTGGGAATAGGAGAGGATTTTTAAATTTCACAATTGTGCAAAAACAAGATTGTAAAGAGCGAGTTAACATGGGCAAAAGAGATTAGAGCTACCATCACTAAAGCGTGTCGCTTGATGATGGTTAAGCTGTGTCCCCACACTCTTCTGATCAAGGGCGACAAGAGGGAACTTAGGGTCCAGGGAAAAGATATTTCGCGAGCACAGGACCAAGATTACCTCTTAAAGAAAAGCTTAGTACACTTTATGTGCACTCCGTGGCAAAACAAACAGCACTTCCCTTATATCGATAGGCTACCTGACTGTCAATTAAGAAGAGATTTATTAAGGCTAAGAATTGGAGTGAATCCTTGCTATGCGAACAATGGGGTGAAAAGATCTATGATAGACAGTAAGGGAAAATGCACCTGCACTTTGGGAACAACATTTGACATTTCACACATATTAGTGGACTGTCAGAAGGTTTTAGATGTACGAATAGAGTTTTTACGGCCGATTTTTAAAAAGTAGGATATTAAAAACAGGGCTCAGGCAGTACACCTTTTAACAGAAATGAGTCACCTAGACATAGCATGTGCCATGGGGAAGTTCATCCAAAAAGCCTAAGTATTTCTTAAAGGGGATTAGAAATGAAATGTTATACAATTCTATGTGGCCCATGTCATGTGCACAGCTGAAAGGAAAGCTGAGTGTATAATATGAATTTTTATGATGTTTTAATAATGAAGTGTGATTTTTAAAAACGTTTGAGGATCTTTGGTCCAAATAAACTTGTATTGAATTGAAAAGTACTCACTAGCCGTTATATACAGCGTGACTATTATTTGTGACAGTTGCATGCCTAAACATTCAAACTGTGGTACTAATGGACTGAACCATGTGTTCTAGGTCTCCCTCCCTGCAGTACCCTTCCTAATTTATTTTTCTTCCTCTTGCCACTCAGATCCTCTGTTGATTTTGTCTCAGAGTCGGAGCTGCTGGAAGGTGGGCTTCTTGAGGGTACTGCTCCTGAGGAACCAAACCAATCCTGGCACCAAACTGAGACTCACACATATAAAAATATATTCCTTTGGAGGGCTACACCATTAACAGGAACTTTCAAGGTCCAAGTGCAACACAAAGACCGGAAAGAGGACACTACATTCCATTTTACAATGGAAGGGGTGAGGATGCTGCTGAGTTGCCACACCGACGAAGACCTAGGGCAGTTTACTTGTTATGCCAAATAAATCTACACATGCCACACTAACATCTTTCTTGAATACTGTATCCAGTTATTCTGAGGTCTGGCTGCCTTAAAGGTACCATCATTAAACTGCGCATAGACAAAACGATCCAGCCAGTAGCCCTCTGGCACAGGAGGTTGCTTTTTGACGCGCGCCCACTGGTGGAGAAAGAGCTGGCGAGGTTGGAGTTAATGGGCATAATCTTCCCCCCCCATTGTGTGCCCCCAATAATAATAACCAAAAAGTCCAAACTAACAGGAGCTGTGCAACTGTTCATAGAAATGTGGCTCCCAAACGTTCCATCAGAAGGGAGTGCTACCTAACCCTCAAAAAGCATCATCGGCCTCACTGAGTCCCAGTAGTTCTCAAGCTAGATCTGAGCACCGGTTGACACCAGCTACCACTACACCCTGAGAGTTGGTACAATTACAATGCATATGGGACTCAGAAGGTACAATAGGTTGAACTTTGGCATTTCTCCGCCGCCGAGGTGCTCCATGATGCTCTAGGAGAGACCATGTCAGGGATAGAAGGAGTCTTCTTTATATTTGATGATATCCTAATATTCCCCAAAACTGGCCAATTATTGTGGGCAATTCATACAAAGTCTGGTAGCACTGACCAAACTACAGAGAGCCCCATTAAGGTAAGGGCTCAGTGGGAATGGGGGCCCACGCACAAAGAGGCATTCTGCAAAGTCAAGAGAGCACTTGATCATGACACCACCAGGGTGTATTTTAACAACCAAAAAATACAGAACTAGTCATAGATGTGAACCCTGTGGCCTTGGGGTGGTTCTGGTCCAAGAGCAAGCGAAAGAATAGTGGGTAATGGTAGCATTCGAAAGTCAAGCACTTGCAGACAGAGTCCCAAACATGTATAAAAAGAATGTGAAAAGTTGGTCAGTAAGTGGGGGTATGCTAATTTCTACCTGTATTACTAAGTAAGAGAGTTCAATCTGTCACTGATTACAGCCCCTGACTATCCTATTTGCTGGCATGTCCCAACCCCCATGCCACAGATTCGAACAGATTTGAAAACTGTATCAACTCTCTGTCATTTATAAATCCTACAGATTATTTATTGAGACTCCCAAAGGAGGTAACAGTGGCGCGCAGAGTATTTGCTTGCTGCACACATGTGAGCATTTTGATTTTTGTATGGAAAACTATAAATAAAAGTAAAAAGAAAATACAAAAATTATCTGCTTGCAGGGAAATGGACAAGACAGCGGAATTCGTGTGGACGACATCCCAGTGAGCAAGCCCCAAAGTCAAGAACCTGGGATTAAGAGCCACTGAGTCATTCCAAGAGGATTGTGGCCAAAAGGACTCATCCTTGGATGGTGATGGAGTATTGTCCTGCGAGCACTAGATGCAAAAGTAGTAGCCCTAGCATATCAAGGACACCAGTGAACTGCAAAGACAAAGTCAAGGGTGCAGGAGAAGCTATGGTTCACAGGGAAGGATGAGGCAGTTGAGGAAGTAGTACAAGAGTGCCAACGAAATTGAGGAGCTGAAAGGCCAGCTCTGATAATCACAGAAAAACCACAGATGACACCACTAACTAATGTCAACATGAAGTATGGCAGCTTTCATGATGAGAGACAGACCTTAGTCATGTTGCATGCCTACTCGAAGTTCTTGATGGTAGAACTGGTGATGTTCACAGCGTTTGACCATGTGAAACCCAAAATTGAAAAGACCATTACCACCTTCAGCTGACTGGAGAAAATTAAAGCTGATAATGGGCCTTCTTTTCAAAGGAGGTGCAATTAGAGGCTACCTATATCAGCCAGGCATCCGCCATGGGGACATCCCACTAGGCTAGCTTCAAGCCATAGGAGATGACGAGCGCTTCAAGCTCACCCTGAATAACGCCCTGTGGATTGTGGTGGACCAGGTTAATGACTCGAGAGTGGACGCCCCACAACCTTTTAAGAATATATAGAAACATCACACACTGCACTATTAAATACTGCCGTCATCATGATGTTTGGATGAGTAACAAGGATCACTATCCCAGTAGTTCTTCACTGGCAACACCCAGCCTGAATATCAACATCAGTTCAGAGCCATGCACAAGGTGATTGATATGGTATACTTGTAACCTCACCCTCCATCCCTCTTCCCTCTTCACTCCTGTCTTTGCTTTCCCCTTCCTTCTTTCCTTCTCTTCCTACCTCAGTTAATGCCCTCGTCTTCCGCAACCACCATACCCCCTTCACTTCCACGAATAATACTCCCTCGTAAAGTCTCCACCTTCGCCTTACTCATCTACCTAATCTCACCCTACTTCATCCTTCTCACAAACTCTCCTCCTCACTATGCCACACTTATTGTTTAGCGGTTACCAGCTCTGCATATGACCTAGTATCACATTTACTAACTGGTAAAGCACATCTATACCTTGGGTGACCATGCACTATAGAACTCTGCTAGACAAATACAATAAATACAGTAAATAAGCTACATAAACAAATAAGTTAATACACGTTATTCTTGGATGTCCTTTGTTGATCATCACAATTAATTAATATTTCCCAATTATGAAAATGTGTATATTTTTCATAATTATATAATAGCCATGTCAAAATGTACACATTTCTCATGACTTCCACTACAAACATTTAAAGGGACAAATTAGTCATGGTGTCCATCCCCTCCCTCTATAGTGGTAATGAACAACATATCATGATCTATTTGAGCCAAGATGGCGGTCGGAGAGGAGCTCGTGGAATGAGCTCCGCAGGCCAGGGATCTAAATTGGTTATTTTATCCCAGTTAGTCTCAACGCGTCGAAATATCGGGAAAGTAACTGGTAAGTAGAAAGTAACTGGATTGAATCGCCAACGTAAAAGCATCCAGACAACCGGATAAAGAGTGAAAGAAATATCTCATCAGAAGGCAGAGACACTTACTCGTGGCTGAGCTGATCCAGACTGCGGCGATCGGACGAGTGTGTGCGCAGTGGCACGGAGCGAGAACGAGGTTGTCGTGGTGGGTGAGGAGTCCGTCTACAGAGTTGGCAATTCTTCCCGCTTGCTGAGGAGGGTCTGTGGTGAAGCCCAGAGGGATCGAAGGGGACCGGCGGTATTGGCAACATCCGTATCAACAGAGGAGGTGTGCGGGTCCCTGGGAGTGGGGCTGCTGCCGAGGGGCTGAGTGTGGGATGGGAACAACCATCCCTCCTCGCCTCCATTGTCTCCTCTCGACTTGGCTATCATCGTTGGCTGAGGTGGCAGCTGGCTACACTCGGTGCGAGGTGGAAAGCTGTCCCCAGGAGAAAACAGCCACGTAGGAGCTCGACCTGTGGCGGGGACGCCCCTCCCTACGCTTCCCTCGATGGGGAACGTCAGGCATCGCGGAGCCAGCAGGGGGATGTGCCCAGGTCGCGCCGAGGTTTGGATGCAGCTTCCCATCGTGGTTTTCGCCGCAGCAGGGGGCTGGTAGGTGCGAGGCGCTCGTCACACATACAGCTGTGAGGTGCTTTCGGTGTGTCTCCCTTGGAGCGGCGAGTCACATGAAGGCAGAGGCATTCCCTTGGAGAGGCCAGTCACATGAAGGCAGAGGCATTCCCTTTAGGCAGTGTTGCAGGAAGGAGGCAAGAGAAACTGGGGCGAATGGGTTTGGTCGTACTGAGGTATAGTCACTGACTTGGGACTGGCTGTGGACCTTAGAAGTGCTGAGGGAAGCTAGACTTTGGTGTGTTGACATTGCCTTTGGCTACTTGACGACGTTTGCATACAGGCATTAATTGTTTCCATTATGTTAGAAAAGTTCTCACCATTTTGGGTTCGTTCATTGATCTTCATACGTGCTTTGTTCAAAATGGCTTAGAAGTGAAACAGAGATAGGACTAATTCATTCAGAAAGTAACAGAGGACTACATTTCTGGGATTGTTGAATAGAAGGTAACAGAGGACTACATTTCTGGGTTTGGTGAATAGAAAGTAACAGAGGAATACTTTTCAGAGAAACTAGGAACAGTGAAAGAGTCATAGGACTACACTCCAGACTGATGCTTTCTCGGCAGCCATCTTGGTGGGGGCAAAGCATTGCTAACATTTGCATTTTTGTTTAGACATTTAGTCCACGTTAAGATAGAGAGCATGAGCATTCAGGTACTTATTTTAGGCCCTATTCCAGACAGATACATTGACTCCTAATTCAGCTAAGGAAGCTAGGTACTGCAGTTTCATTACCTACAGAAGCATTTCAGCCATGAGAACCCTCCTATCATAAGACTTCTTAACTACAGAGGATTTAATAAGAAGGTACGAAATCTTTTAATCATAACCATGTCAGGGCATCATCTAAAACCTGAAGGAAGGAATTCATATTCAATACTATACCCTCCTAATCTCTCTCAAAATGCCTCCAAAACTTTTAAACATAACCTACTCAGAAGACACCCAGAAACTCTAATCTTAGACCCATCATTCAACTTAAAAAAAGGTGCGATTATTAACGACTTTATTTTCTTTACTACTAAAATGGCTAAATGGCGAAATACCTTAAATAACTCGCTGAAAATACAGAAATCGAAAAACATTCCCTATGGAACTAAGGGGCATATGCATCAACAATGCCATTTGCGATTCCTTATTAGCGAAAAATAAGGATTCGCTAATAAGGAATAGCAAAAGGCTATGCATGTAGGAATCGCTATTCAAATAGCGATTCCTTAACTTTCCTTAATTGCGACTAGCAAATAGCGAGTAGCAATTAAGGAATGCCGTCCCAATCATTCCTATGGGCCTCCAGGCCCATAGGAATGAATTGGATATTGCATGAGCAAATTGCGAGTACCAGTAGGTTCTCGCAAATTGCTCATGCAATTTCAAAGGTGCAAGGGTGTCAAAATGACACCCTATAGCACCCCTGAAATTGATATGTGCACATATGTTGCACACACACATGCTCTAAGGGCATGTGTGTGCGCAACATGACACTTTGAAAAATGCACAAAAGTGCATTTTTCAAAGTTTTAGCAAATTACCATGCAGTTCATCTTCATGGTAATTTGCTCCCCCTATTAGCGAAATCGCTAATTTTTTCACTTTGATGCATTGCATTTAAGGAAACTCACTTTGGGATTCCTTAAATGCAATCGCTATTTAAGGAATCGCTATTTAAGGAATCCCTATTTAAAGAATCGCTATTTAAGGATTCCTTAAATAGCGATTTTTGCTTTTGGGTTGATGCATTGGGATTGGGTATTTTTAACTCGCTAACGGGAGTTATTAACGAATCGGTATTTTACCGACGGATTTTTGGCTTGATGCATGAGGCTGTAAGTTGCTTATAACACCTTCTCGAAAACTGAGAGCAACTTTAAGCATAACTTGTTATAAAAACGGCACGTTTCTCATTCAAGCTGCCAACAAAGACCTGCAAAAATTTGATGAATATTTCTCAATATTAAAAAAGCATGTTCTTAGCAGGCCCCCATCGCATCACATGGGAATCAACCGGCTGTGATTGGAAACGTCAGTGCGATAGATCCCCAACAGACGAATCAAGATATGGCGTTAGATTGCATAAACACCAATGATGAGCCCCAACAGTTGAATCAGGATGCCAGTAATACAAAAGATAGGAGTTTCAGCCCACAGCTATCTATAGTTACTTCATCCACCGCTAACTACAGTGATTATAACTCCTATCCAAGCCCTAACACTGATCACAACCCGCTACAGGGAACAGTCAGTAGGTTGGAATCAACAGAATTTGACCAGGTTAACTGGAGAGGCACGCATATGACCGACACAGTTTCTAGTCACAAAGTAACAGGCACAAAACAAATTAACAGTTGTCCCTATCCCTCAGAGATATAAATAGCTAGCTCTCCAACAGGGGCACCCACATAACTTCCAACCATTACTCAACTTAGAATATAGTCTGAAAAGATTAGAACCCCTCAACTTAATAGGGAATTTGATAATTTTAGTTCGCAATCTAGCAAGACCTACAAAGCCATGCTTTTCGCTATTAGAGATATGAAGAACCTGTTGTGCTTATCAGAAAAATGGATTTAAAAAATGGAGGTTCTTCAGAATTCCATTCATGAAACACAAGTTAAACTTTGTTCTACCCCAATGGCGGCGTCAAACAGAATATACCGGCCCGTAAGCAACTCAGCTATCTGACAGACAGTGAGATCCTAACCATTCTGTCTTCATACGAACCAACCCCCACTACTCCCACTAAGATAGTTGAAAACAATATCCAAACAGTCCCAACAAATGCTGGCAGAACTGCTAAGACTAACAATAGAAGGCTAAATTTTAGCAACCTAAAATATGTGTTTTTAATTCCCAACAAGATTGTCTTGCCAATGATCAATCCACAGAAACACATTAGTTGCATACTACTCAACTGTCGGTCAGCAAAAAAACATGCTGCTGACATTGACGACCTCATACTAAACCAAGAAATTGACATAACCATTTTAACAGAAACATGGCTATCTGACTCTTCTTCCCCATGCCTAGATCTGTTAGTCCCCCCGAATTACTGTATTATGAGACAGGACAGACGAGACAAAACGGGAGGAGGCATTGCTTGTATACATAGATCAGACATTACCATCACAAAAATACAATCTGACCCTTTAGAGTCTTGTGAATATCTGGCCATGTCTTTAAGATCGGCTGATAACCAAAACTGTAAACTCCACGCACTCTACCACCCCCGGGTAAAAAGACCAAGTTCATAGATCAGATGATAGAAATCATCACTGCCAACTCTAATCTGCAGTCTAATGATATTTTCTTAGGAGACTTCAATCTTCATTGGGAGGATCATACTGACAATCAGATCAACCTTTTCAAAGCCTTCCTGGAAGATCACTCGCTGGTCCAAGGATGTCATCTACCTACCCACACCAAAGGTTCTACTTTAGATTGGATCATTGCTAAAGAAAAAGCGATCGATAAAATTGTAATCACCCCCTGCGATTGGTCTGATCACCACATAATTACCTTCGAAATTCCCTTCATAAAAACCAAATCGTCCTTACAACCTATTAAGCCCAAAAAATGGACTGGTGACACTAGAGGAATCAATATGGATAACGTAGCAGCTCGCTGTGAAATAGAATTGCAACCACCTAAGGGCATGGTTGGCGTCAGTGACCTCATGAAGCACTATAACAAGACAATGTCAAGCATTATTGAGGACACAGCCCCTTTAAAACTCAAAAGGATCACTGACAAAGACAAAAACCCATGGTTTAATAGTGCCCTTAATGAAGAAAGAAGGTAACTGAGACTTTCAGAGCGTAAATGGCGACAACACCCTTCATCGCCCCACTTAGCCCAACTGAGACAGTCCAGGAAAGCCTATAATAAAAGCATTCTAAAATAAAAAAAAAGAAAAGAACTGGATAATGCTATAAACAGACCAAGGAAACTATTCGATCTACTAAAAGAACAATCCAATAAATCTGCCAAATCGGCTCCAGCCCCTATAAAAACAATCTTAAATAGTGAAGATTTCTCTTCTTTCTTTACAGACAAAGCAAATTCACTGGAGGGGGAGCTCAAAAAAGCAGCCGAAGACATTGTAAGCAATAAGGGTACTTTAGATGTACAACAGTTTCAACTAGAATTAGAAAAACCAAAAAATAATGCTCGATGGTCAAGATTTAAGCCGGTCAGTGAACTAGACATTGCAAAGATCATGTCGACCACTAAACCTAACAATCACTATAACGATCCTTTACCTGCAAAGTGCTGGTCTTCTATAAACCATCTGCTAATCCCGTCATGGACAAAGGTCATAAATGCTTCGTTGACACAAGGCCAAATTCCGGTCTGCCTAAAAACTGGACAAGTCATTCCACTCTTAAAAAAACCAACAGAGAACCCCTCTGATCCCAACAATTTCAGACCAGTAACAAACTTTCCCATACTAGCCAAAGTACTGGAAAAATGTGTCCAACAACAACTGAGCCTTCACATTTCGGAATTCAATCTATTAAATGATTTCCAATCAGGATTCAGACCAAACCATAGCACAGAAACAGCAATTCTGCACATCGTGGATAATGCTTTACTTGCCCTTGACCACAACGAAACATGTCTCCTAATCCTGCTGGACCTCTCGTCGGCTTTCAACACGGTAAACCATGCTAAAATACTGGATCGCATGAAAAACAGAATGGGGCTAGAGGGAACAGTCCTAAAATGGTTTAGTTCCTTTCTTGAGAACAGATCGCAAAAATTCATAGTCAACCAAGCTTTGTCAGGTCCAACCAGAAAAACAATCGGAGTACCGAAAGGGTCAACACTATCTCCGGCGTTATTTAATCTATACGTAGAACCACTCACGGATTTATTACAAAAAGCGAACATTTCTTTCCACATGTACACAGATGACACTCAGCTGTACATCAAAGTCACATCGACAGAAGAGATAAATACCATGAACCAGGCACTAATGAGAACCCTCCAATGGCTAACCATCAACCACCATCAGAAAACCGAATTCCTTCTGATTACGCCCCAGAAAAGCAAATCAAATATAGTAGAATGGACCAACCTAATCACGGCTCTAAAGTGTACTCCGAAGATTGTTGACTCTACTAAATCTCTGGGAATTATTCTGGACAAAAATCTGAACATGTTAGCACATATCAACACGATGGCAAAAAATGCCAGTTTCCATTTAAGCTACCTTAGAAAACTAAAACCATTCTTAAATAAGACAGATCTCAAAACAGCAGTTCAGGCACTGGTCATATCAAGGATAGAGTATGGTTGCACAACTCGGGCCGGGCTCCCCAAGATATCAACAGCCCCACTGAAAGCTTGTCTTAATGCAGCCACAAGACTTATATCTGGATCCAAAAAATTCGACCATATCTCCCCTTATTTGAAAGCACTCAAATGGTTGCCCTTCGAAGCAAGAATTCAATTCAAGTTGGCATGCATCACTCACAAAGCGATACATTACAAATCACTATGGGGCAGATGTATCATCATCTCCATTTGCGATTCTCAAATAGCGATTTTTTGAGAATCGCTATTTGAGAATTGCATAACGGGATGTATTTAAAAAATCGCACAAAGTTTGCGATTTCTGAAAATTCCTTAATTGCGATTATTAAATTGCGAAATCGCAATTAAGGAATACCTTCCCATTCATTCCTATGGGCCAGGAGGCCCATAGCAATGAATGGGAAGTCCGTCTCAATTTGCGATTCGCTATTTGCTAATCGCAAATTGAGAATATTTTCAAAGGTGCAAGGGAATCATGATGACACCCTGATGCACCCCTGAAATCAGCATGTGTGCACATATGGCGCACATACATGCCCTAAGGGCATGTATGTGCACCACATGGCACTTTGAAATATGAAAAAAGTGCATATTTCAAAGAAATCGCAACTTACCACCAACTTGAAGTTGGTGGTAATTTGCGATTTCTTAAGGAGAAATCGCACAACTTGGGTGCGTGTTACATTGCATTTAAGAAATCGCTATTTGCGATTTCTTAAATGCTTACGCAAACTTAAGAAATCGCAAATTTAGCGATTCCTTAAGATTGCGAGGCTGAAATGCCTCATACATCTCCTTTTGCGATTTTGTATTCGCAAACGCTGTTTTTTTGCGATTCGCAGCGTTTGCGAATACAAAATCCTTTGATACATATGACCCCAGGTTACCTAGCCCAGAAACTCACTCTATCAGGAGGGTGCCGGTTTTCCAGGAGCCACGCAGACCTACTACTGAAACCGGCTCGCTTTTGTAAGAAAAGAACGTATGACCGAGCGTTCTCCGGGGCAGCTGCTAGAATCTGGAATGCTCTCACCCCTAAGATTAGAAGAATCCCATCCTTCGCGACATTCAAAAAGGAAGCAAAATCGTTCTATATGAGGAAATATCTCCCTTAATTTTCAACAGTATAACTATTGTCTATGGACCTGTCATGACTGTTTTCTTGCTACCTCTCGTCATTCATTAACCCGTTGTGGGTTTGTATATATGTAATTTAAGCTTAGTGTTTAGATCTAGTCATGGTACAATAACTGATGCCTTGGTAACATATAAGGTTTTGTTTGTGGATATGCAACTGTAAAGCGATCTGATACCCTACGCAGGGTCATGTTCGCGCTATAGAAATCACCAAATAAATAAATAAAATAAAGATTGTTGAGGGAGGGAAGGGACATCATGACCACACTTAAGGCTTCACATCTCTTGAATCAAAACCTCCCCACGCTCAACTGTTGTTATGAATTATTAAAATATTAGACTGTGCATCGGTGTGTGTGCATGCGCATTTGTGTGTGTGTGTGTGTGTGTGTGTGTGCGTGCAGAGAGAGAGAGAGTATACATAAAAAGTAATGGTTTAATGCTGCCTTCAAGGGCAAAATAGTACCATATTGCACATTATCTATTATTAATTTTCAATTTTACATGTTTATTTTGCGATACTGAAGCCCTGGGTGAAGCCAGCGTGATACATTTGTTCATCTCCATAACGGCCTAGAAAGCCACAGCTTGTGCCTAAGAGGTGTGTCTCTTGAAGAAAAACGATAGCTGGGGCATCGCTTGACATGCAGCATAACTGTCTCCCATTTTATCTTGTCATTCATACCATTATGAGTAGGACATCACTCGGTATGCTTCTGGTCTGTCACTTGAAAAATTAACCTCCATCATCCCGGAGTGCAGTAGAAGTCATAGATGTGCCAGTGACTCAAGTAGAAGCAACAGCAAATGCAAACACCCAACCTTCCCCCATGACTCCACAAATTCACCACAGAAGTATCCGTCTCTCTGAAAAGGAAGAAGCATTAAGGTCAATTAAAGCAAACCATAAAGGAAATTTCAAGGCAGAACACATAAGGGGAAATCAGAAAAAAGGGGAAAAAGGAACGGAGTGTGCAGTGGACCCCAAATGGAATACAAGTGCTCGCATCTGCCTCAGCCCTCCAAACCACAGTAAACCTGTTCCCGCCCATGCAAGGGGGTCACAGTGGGCAGTTTGTTGGTCCTGTAGTGGCACGGACACCAAGGATGGGAACCACAACTTTGAAGCATTCCACTAGGCAGTAAGAGTACTGGAGGACAAGAAATTGCCTACTCGTCGGTGTATGTGGATTACCTCACACAGCCGTGTGAAGCAGACCAAAGTGCTCCTCACAGGTATCCGATAAAATCAGTGTGGCAGTTGCCAGTCGACTCAATTATGCTTTTGCGTCCTGATCTGATGGAACATCGCTAGAGACCTGATCTTTATCTCTCTGTAATTTATCATCCCTTTATCGAGAGTTACCAGATTGTGAAGATTGTGGTCTTCGGCATTCTCTGCACCTTGGATCCCCCTACACTGAAAGGATAATTTGGACACTGATCTTCCTTGCTACGCCCCATGTGTAGGGTAAGTAGTTCTTTCCCCAGGTCCAGACTTGTTCCAGAGAGCCAAATATGTGCCTTTTTGTTGAGAAGAAACTTCAATTTTGCAGCACAGTATCATATAGCGGAGACCCATGTCTTTCAGCTTTAGTGTAACTTGGTCAAAAGTACGGCGCTGCTGCTGGTCGATGTGAGTATAATCCATAAAGATTAAGATTTTATGTGAGCAAATGTTAGGTATTGAGGCCCATGTGTTGCCTTTAGAATGGAGTTTCTGTTTCGGTAGTTAAGAAAACGAGCAATCATTGTGTGAGGTGATGAAGCACTCAGCGGTAGCCTCGACCGAATGCCTGGTGTGCTTGTTCTATTTAAAAGCAATGCGAAAATGGTGTGTGTCGGGCAGCTGAGTTTTCAGCTATTCCTCCAACACATTTTTGGGGTTGAGTCCCTCTACCTGCTCAAAAAACCCACAAATCACTAGTTGTTATGCCTCGTTCTTCCCTCTGCATCCTTGCAAATTTCATTAGTAGTCACTTTCATTTTCTGTCTCTTTGAGGCCTGTAATTGTGTCCTTGAGTTGGGCTATTCATTCCTCTGCTTCAGTGACCCTCCTGGCCATGTTTCACAAGTATTGTCACAGGAGTGTGACCTCATTGTCCAGTGACCCTATGTGTGTCTCCAGGGCCTGCCTAGTGGCTGCGATGGCCTGTAGGATGACCGCAGTAGCCTCGTAGGCTCAGCAAGGGGTCTCAGTAGATTGCCCCGGTGCAGGGCCCCCCCAACCCACTAGGGGGCCCCACAACCCTTCAGAGGGCCCAAGGCCAATGAATATGTGTGAGATATGGCGAGCTCAGGGGCCCTTCATTACATTCTGCAAGGGGGCCCCATCATTTAAGGAAACGCCAATGAGAATTATCTGGCTCCATCAGGGTCCAGGCGGTCCCACCACACCAATCTGCTGACCCCACTGTGGTCTTAAGAAAGGTGCACTGTTTTATCACGTCATGAGACCTCCAATAGTTGAGGTAAAAGTTACAGTGTTCGGCTATAATATTAAACTCAATACACAAATGTAAAAAGCTTCACCTCCAAAAGCCTTTATCTCTGGATGCTATCAGTTGCATAGCCAGTGTGTCATGGACACTAGTGCAAGAAACAAAATGGGTCCCTTGTTTGAAATTGAAAAATCAGGATGAGTAGTCCCCTCTGGCCTCTGGGCCCTGGTGCCACTGCACCTGCTGCACCCTGGTATCTCTTGTCTTCTGCTGGGTGATGGTGAATAGTGGGAGAGAATGTAGTGTGAGTGGTGCGAGTGTAGGGTGAAAACTGTTTCGATGTGAGAGGCTCGAGTGAGCTGCATGAATGCAATATAAGAGGAGGGCCCATGTGAGTGTCAGGCGAGAGGAGGACGTGCAGAGTGGTGTGAGCAGTGTTGGTGCAGGGTAATTGGTGTACCTGTGTGTGAGTGAAGGGGAGCGGCAAGAGTGAAGGGTGAGCAGTGAGAGTGACTAGTGAGCGCACGGTGAGAGAAGTTAGTGCAGGATGAGTGGTGTGTCCCTATGAGTTCTGGCAGGATATTGTGCCTGTGTGCAGGTAGGGTGAACAGAGTGCCTGTATGAGTGCAGGTTGAGAGGTGTGTCCGTGTGAGTGCAGGTTGAGAGGGGGGAGTGCAGGGTGAGCGGTGTGACTCCAAGGTGAGTGATGTGCTTGTTTGTGTGGTGTAGGTGCAGGGCGAGTGCTGTGCCCATGAGAGTGAAGGGTTAGCTGTGGGAGTGCCTATGTGAGTGCATGGTGAGCAATGTGTCAGGGTGAGAGTAGGGTGAGAGGAGTGTCTGTAGGGTGAGTGATGTGACCATATGGGATTGGTTCGGGTGAAAGTGCTTAGTGGGAGGAATGAATGCATGGTGTGTGATGTGCTTGTTTGAGTGAGATTGCAAGGTGAGCAGTGAGAGTGACAAATAAGTGAAGTATCACATTAGTTCAGGGGGAGTAGTGTGCTTGTGTGACTGTAGGGTAACAGTGTGAGTGCATGGTGAGTGATGCGAGTTCAGTGTGATCGCTGTGAGTGCAGAGTGAGCAGTGTGCTCATGATGACCGAAGGGTAAATGGAGGATGAACGGAGTGAGTTCATGGGGAGTGGCATGAGTGCAGTGTGGTTGCTCTGAGTGCAGGGTGACCAGTGTGCTTGTAAGCACGCAGAGTAAGAGGAGGATAAACAGTGCGAGTGCAGGGTAACAGCATGAGTGCATAGTGAGCAGTATGAGTGGAGTGTGATCGCTGTGAGTGTAGGGTGATCGGTGAGAATGAGGAGTGAGTTATTTGAATGCAGGATGTATGCCCAGACACTTGAAGTAACTTATCATGTTATTTACAGTTGGCGAGTAGGGTTTCAGTTACAAGTTAAACTATTGCTATTATGGCATCAAAAGGAAATCAAAAATTTGCTGATCCTGCAAACAACCTAATCTCATGATTAGGGTTTGCCAGCTGACCGGATTTCTAGCCAAGCTAACAGCAGCTCAACAACACCACAACATTCGGCCCTAAGATACAGAGAAAGAGGAATTTGACCTGGCCCGGCTCTAGGATTCTTGACAGGGAGGGCCAGGAACAACGATGGGTCGTCAATGAAGATAAATGGGCAGTGGTACCAAGTATTGCAGAAATCTAATATTTTAGGTACTGACATTGTCAACTTTTGCCATTTTAACACCATAAACACCAACCAACGAGGTACCTACTTTGCTTTCCCTGCTTTGCTTCTGGCTTTGTGGAAGGGCAGGGACGCAGCATAAAGATTGACTGTAGACTGCGCCTGGGCATATGCAGCAGCAGAAACATTCCTGCTGCCACACATCTCTTTGCAGCTTTTCATGTTTAAAAAAAACACTTCACTTTGCAAAGCACTGAAGTTTAAAAATACAGCGCAGTAAGCCCTCTGACAACTTTGCACAACCCCACCTAATAAAATAATGCAGATTTTACAATTATTTACCCTCCCTTTCTATGCACATGTTCCTTAAATAACACAGTTAAAAACGGAGTTATGGTTTTGACAAAAGTGCAAAACCATGGAAATCCACCAGGTATGGTAAGCAACGCACACAATACAGGCCATATCTCACATTGCCCGTCATGCTCAAAACCCTTTCTCAACTGGGCCTGGGGTTTTCTCCCATCTGTTTTGGGGCCATCCTTTTTCTGAGATATTCCTTTTTGGTCATTCTAGCCTCTGGCAGTCTTCCTGTACTGGTAATATGGGAGTATTCACATATCCCCCTTAATGAAAGAAGTAACAACATGCTTGAAGGGCTAGTATTGAGCTGTCTGCTTGTTTTGTAGCATGTATTCGGTTTGCAATGTGTAAATTGTAATTAACGGGTACCAAGTAATAAAAGAAGCTTTATTCAGGAAAACAATACTGCAGTGCCATGTACAGAACAAACATGCTCAGAATAGACAACACTATACTGTGCACAACAGTGTCTGCTTAGCCACTCATGTAATAAAAAAAGACTTCCACAGGAGTTAAGGGTACAACGGGTGTGCACTATGAACCTTAAAACGCCTATATTTAAGGCACTGAAATACATCAGGTAAGGTGCTTTTGAAAAAAATCATAGTGTTATGATGCAAAATTGTTGCAAATGGAGTCTTCAGCCTCATCTGTGAGAGTGAGTTAGAGTGTTCAGGATATCTGTGCGGTTCATTTGTGCATGCAGCAGCTACCATCTCTGCTGACATCACACGTCCCCAGGCCTGAAAGTAGCCTATGTCTTGGGTTTAATCAGGACCAAATATTGGCCCGGGCACCCAAACGCAAGCGGCCCACCTTTGCAGATTGCAACCTTTCATGAAACATTGCTTGGATAGTATCAGGGAGCAACTCTAGGGAGACATTTGTGATAAATTAATCGTTTCAAATGTTCTAGGACCATTAGCATTCTCCACTTGCTGGAAACACTATTATTTCTCCGCAGCTCACTCACACATCTTCCAACGAATCTGACCCTGAAACAGTTGCTCACTCTTTGATCCTCTAACCCCTTACTCACCCTCTGAGCTCTGAATCCTCTCTCTGTAGTCAAGTCATAAAACCCCTGGTCATTCCTATGATCCTTGCTCGGCCCTGACCAACATGACCCCAGAAGCTCATGTGTATCCTCTTTTCTGTAGGCTTCTGTTCACACTTAAGAATCCATAGGTGCTGCTCATCCTAAGGCCTTCAGACTCTTGCTCACCATCAGGTGGTCTCAACACTACCCACTTATTAAAGAGTCCCTGAAACTCCTTTCCACGCTCCGGTCCTCTGAGACTCCGCTCTGACTCAGATCCTTGAGGTTCTCGCTGACTCACAGGTGCCTTTGGATCCCAGCTCATCATCTGGTCACCTGATTTCCCTGTTCACTGTCAGACCCTGTAGCTCTTGCTCACTCCTACTTGGAAGCTCCAGGACACCCTCATTTCCTTGAGTATCATGTTTACCATGAGATTCTGCAAAACGCATATATCCGTATGGCTTTCTTGCTGTTTTGCTCACTCTAAGGGCACAAGGTGTATTGTCGCCACCAGACGGTTGAAGCTCCTGCTGACCCTGAATCCTCGCAGTGGGTATTGGAGGTGAACGTATGCTTCAGAAGCACAGCTGAGTTTAGGCCCCAGAGCCTCAAGCTCACCCTCAGGGTCCTGAGGTTTATGCTTACTCTAAGTTGGCCAAAACTCTTCTCACTCCATGGCATTAAAGGCTCCTGCTTGTACCAATGGCTTTGGCTCACCAGAGATGACAAGCTTCTTGCTCAGTGTCATTTACTTGTGCTGGCTGGCCATGCTCAAGTGCCCAGAGGTTCCTACTCAGGGACATTAATCATTGAAGATATGGTCCACCTTAGACCTCTGGAGCACATGTGATCCTTAAGTTGCACATGTGTGCAGCACACGTAACTCCGCCACCGCCACAGTCATGTAGCGGGGATGCGTCGTGTAACCGGCTAGCACCGGCCATGTGGCCCCTGCAATAGACAATGGGCCCATTCTCGCCGGTGCTACCACATGGGGAAGGGCGCCATTAAACCAAATGGTATGCTGCCAGGCTGTGAGAGGAATTTCAAGTGTCTGATACGGGGCATAGGCTGCAGGCATCGCTGTGGCAGTATATTCGTGGAACAAATTATCGTTCGCATCTATTGCATCGAACGTCACCCAAGAGTAAAACAACTCATAGGGGAACGCTGCATCAGCCCCTACCACAAAGATAACAGCCAACCCGTCATCAGGAACCCCATAAACTCGCAGATGTGCGGTCAGGGAAACCCGACTATGCGCGGCAACGTTGATCGCCATCAGGACACTTAGAAGAGTAACAACGATTTCTATAGTAGCACTGGGGTTCAGAAAAAGAAAACCTTTTTAATTATCAAGCTTGAAAGAACCTTTAGTCGAAACCTAGGTAGGTTAAGCCGTCACTCACGTTATCCGGAAACTAGAGTGAGGGCGTTGTGGACTAATAAAAGCACTACTAAGGCGTTTCCAGATCAATAGACCAAACGTTAGGTGCGCCATGTTGCGGGGATTCTGCTTATGCACAGAACTATGCACAGGAAACCAGGACCTCAGAGAATTGTGGTGTACCAGGAACTCCCCTCAGAACCAAGAACCCCTATCCGACTAGCTTAGTGTCCCATTCGTTATCCGAGATTTAGCTCGGCGGTCCCAATGTATAGACAACCCAGAAGAAGCAACTTAGATTTTCTCAGGAGTGGTGGGAATCCGAAATACCTGTTTGTATCTATATATCAGTCCACAAAAGAATAACAAAGACACAGTAAAGTTTAAAGAGTTTATTTTATAAACCTCGCGTCCTAAGATGCAGTACTTTGGTTAACACAAGCAGACAAATGGTTAAGATCAAAACCATCAGCATTGTTACAATACCATAGAAAATGAAAGGAGCAATCATAATAATAATGACAGTGGAAGACACCCACCCTCCTTTCTCTAGCAACTAATAAGTTATTATTAGACTAATAGAAGGTCTCTTAGGCTTGCATGGGGGACCCCATACCTTATGGATCAGCTTAGTGGAATCACATCACAGGATCAGCTAGGCTCTCTCCTGCAACAGCTCTTCGTTTCGAATGTGTCTAAAACATGCTGCTCTGTAATATTAAAGGACTCGTCTTTCAGGTATTGGCAGCTGCATGTATGTTATGGCTAAGAAGTGGTACGATCAACCTGAACACAACAACCTGCACCGTCTAGTGACCCAGACTTGTTCCATACACGGTGTACAGACCAAGGTCACTGCTCACTGTTAAGGATGTTAAACAACAGACGGTTCACATGTGAAGCAAAGTCGAATCAGCATTTCTCAAATGAATAACATGTAACAACAGTGTCGCGTGCAAAAGCAGCTGAAGCAGCAAGCTGGCTTTCTAACAGCTAACGAGGTTATGCTAACTTAACGTTGTAAATAGGGAGTGGCTAACCCACACTACAGTGGAGGGACCTTGTTCTACCTTTAGTAGAGATTAGACCAAAGGTATGTTTTATTGTTGAGTGGTAAGGGAAAATTCACCTATTTCTGGAGGAATTGTTAGTTATATAGTGGAGAATCCACAGGTGGCCTTTCTTTTACCATAGTATCTCTTTCTTGGAGGGATAGTATCATATTAGCCTTTTCTTGGGTGGTTCTACTCCTGATCTGACTTCCTCTAGGTGTTGCCAACTTCTAAATCCCTCTAAATCAAGTTGTAGACTGATGGAACGTCAGAACTAAGAAGTGTGTGTGAGGCTTTGATTCGTCCTTTCCTTATTATTACTTACCAGGAAACTGCTAACACCCTCTTCTACATCCATCCTTTGCTTTGTCATTCACTATTCTTTTTCTCCCTTTGCCATCGCCCTTCTCTCCACTTTTGTTTCCCACCGTACCTTTACGAATCTCTTATTCTACCCTTCTCTCCACTTAGTCTGTCGTCACTTCATCTTTTCCTTCGCTGTTTTCCTTTCTCATTTTCCCCTCTATCACTCCCTCATTGTGCTTATCTATAGGTATTTCCCTCCCCACTAGCCTCTTTTCCTCTCTTCTCTCGTCAATGATTTATCCCTCTTTCCTTTACCCCTCTTTGTTTGTCTCTATTCCCCACTCTGTCTCTTATTTCCTTTTGTCTCAGTCTCTCTCTTTATCGCTCCTCTGCTCTACCTCTTCTTTTGCCCCAACATAGAGGGTGAATTAATTTTTTCAGTGCAACATTGTCATAATAGGATTTTCCTTTTACCCATATCTAGTCATATTTTTTTAGGTCGAGCCAGGGCAGGGCATGCGCTGCTCTGTGAGGCATGCTGTATTCAGGTATGGACTAGAAGCTCAGCCCATTTTCCGCCCATCTTTGTAATTGGTTCCTGTACCTGTCCTTTGTAGATGGTGGCTTTTCATTGGTCAATAGGTTTATTAGTCCCTCCTTAGTCCCACCCTCTCTTCTGTTGTTACCTCCAATGAGGACACCCCCTGTTACATGTTTAGTTGTTCTGTAAATTTAATTTACAGTCTGTGAGTACTACTTTGTTAAATCACTTTCTCCTATCGCATGGCGACATGCTGACCTGCAACTGCTTGTTTTTTAAGCAGCATGGCACCCAGGTGCGTCCACCTTCCTACATATCTGTTCATCTCTTAGCCACCCTGTCCCTCTAATAGGTCACCCTTCATGCCTCCTTAGCATGTCAATATCTGTCACTGGCTATCTCTCCAACCCCAATTTACGCTCTTAAGTGCAGCCTACGGTTAGAACCTTATCTAGTTATGAATCTATTACCCCTCGATTTTCACTGCCTCTGGACATGTATTTTCTTCCACTCTCCACTTTACATTTTCCTATCCCTTACACCGCGATCTCACGAGTATAATTCTACCTATCACCTGTCCGTAGCCTACATGGTTCCCAAACTGACGACAGCTTATTTGCAATCGAAAGCATCTTCTTCAGTCCGAGGTTATTCTTCCTGCAAGACCATTTTGCCACACCCACTCTTTGTGGCTGCTATACAACTCTAAGCTATCGCCATGCACAGCAGTCTTTCTTCTATGGAGGTGTTGTGATTACCATGTTAATGACAGTAAGAACATTGATGACGTAATACACTGCTTTTCGTGCTAACGCCGACCAGCCAGTTTTACTGTGCTTCACAACAGCAGCCATTCTGCGCACCAGGCAGCTGCAACTTGACTGTAACAAAGGATTAAGTCGCAGTTATTCTTTCATTTCCCCGCAGGAAGAGTCGCTTGTGATTTTCACCAGCGTTACTGTATTTCCAGGAGCAGAACTAGCCAGTCATGAGAACCATTATGCAGGACGATATTTGCGATGTCACCAGTGCTTTAAATGGGAAAAAATAAGTGCAGGTACTCATTAAAATGAGCTAGAGGTATAGTGAGGGGGCGGAGCTAGGGGCGGGGCTAAAGCCAAGCCATGATGATACTTAACAACTTCTATATTAGTTGCAACATATACCAAAACACATGAGAAATGTGATTATATAAACAAAGCAGGTTAACTCATTACACAAAATGAAAGAGAAATGCAATAATATGTTAACATTTCCTTTTTTTGCAATAGTTGCACCTTCTTAATGTCATACTGTTAATTGATGTTTGGCACAATACTATATATTTTTGAGCACACGAGTAGGAAGAAACTGAAAATACCCCTACGTCGCACCAAAGCTCTTATGGCACCAAGCAAATGGAGCAACTCATCATGACCCTCCCCAGAAGATATCTCTTGTCTCTTCCATCAATCTATCCATTCATCCTTTCATCCTACCATTTACCTGCTTATGTCCACCATTTAACCTTTACATTCTATCGTCTATTCAGTCTTTCATCAATCATTCAGTTTTTCACCATTCCGTCTATTCAACGTTCATATCCAAACCTATCAATCCATCCATCTCCAAACCTAACCATTCATCCTTTCGCTTATCCATCTCTTTATCCAGCCTTTCCCTCATCCACCAATTCTTTCGCTCATCCATCCATTAACCCTTTCACTCCTTTATTCCATCCACCCTTTCACTCAATCCCTCCTTTCACTCATCCATCATCCACCCTTTCATCCATCCTCCTTACCTTTCATTCATCCATCCATCCAAACTTTCACTTATCCACCCACCATCCGCCCTTTATCCAATCATTCACCTTCTTTCACCCATGCAAGCTTTCATTCATCCATCCATCCATCTATACATCCACCCTTGCTCACTCACCTATCCGCTCACTCATCCTCTCACTCATCCGCTCAACCACCCACCAACCCTCCCTTTTATGTTATTTATGAATCTTTGTCGCAGAGCAGACATGTACAAACAAAGTGCCACACATTTTCTTTAAAAAACCTCCTTAGAGTGTCTTGATTCTCTCTCTTTCTTTCACTTTTTCATACAAAAACAGGCATACACACAAACTTAGTAGAGACACAAAAGACTCAGGTAGATGAAAGCCATCTTTTCTCGTCACCTACCATGGCATTTTTAATTGCCACCAGGACAGACTGGCCTTAGGCTGGTTGCTACTGCCAGGGGACTGCCATGATTCCAGTGCTTGCAGGAACGCACATGATAGTGAGAATGTGATTGACAGTACAGGGCCTGTAGGGACCCTGCTTTGTCAAGCACAGCGTGATGGCGAGCACCCGGACATTATTCACATGAGCCCTGCTGAATAGCTCAGCTGGGGCTCAGGTCGGGGCTGCAGAAGCGGCGCCTTGGCTGTCAAGAGACACGTTCCACTCCTGCTCACCAGCAGATCCAATGAGCCTACTTTTTCATGAGTGCCGGTACTCTCCTCTGAAGTAGAGAAGTGCCGGTACTCCGAGGGAAAAATCTAAGAAGTGCCGGTACTCAGTACCGGTGAGTACCGGCCCATTTAAAGCACTGGATGTCACACTCAAACGTTCTTTCCAGGACCCTGAATTATTTATTCACTAGCAGCAGCCTGTTTCTGTGAAAGATCCTAACGCCAAGAAGCGTGTGCATAGCGGCATTGATGTGCTTTATTTTTACTGCATTGTCGTTCACACTGGCTCAGTAATGCAGGGAGGGAGGTTCAGGGAGGAACGATGGAAAAGGAGAGAATGACTGAAAAAGGCGTGAGAGGGAAGGCACAGAAGGGATAGTTTATACAATAAGCAAAACTGCAGAAAGCATTTACAATTCAATATGGCATTGTAGATAACAATGCCTTTTATTTATGTGTTAAGAAAACCTGCAAAGTACAAAGTGCGTGTTTACACACCACTTGTAGGTTTTTAAGACACATAAATAAAGGCAGTGTCATTTACAATGTCAATAGCTCAAACTCTCGCAAATGCGAGGCCTATTGCATTGCAAATGCTTGTCTTTAAATGTAAAGGTATTACAATCCTTGGTGATTTTTCTGAAGTTCCATCACTCTTAGCTGTGAAAAAGCACCCTCCCCAATCTACAAACGGATGGAATTACAGTAGAATGAAACTTCCAATCTCAATTTGGTATGTCACCGCACAGTTTTGAAAGCGAGCATGCTGACACTAGGCCACCCGTAGCTTTTCTGTCCCATCGTTGAGGCCTGGTGCAAGAAACTAAAGACAGCACCCCTGCTTAAGACTTGTTAATTGTGCTGCTCAAAAGCATCAGCAGCTCCCCAAGGATTCAAAGTCACCTCCTGAGGCCTGGGATGGGCGGAGATGCCCCATGCTGTGCCTCCTTTGCTGGCCCATGGTCATTCTGCCCATGACAATGGACAATGGACTGGCTGACTGTGGCTTGCAGAGAATCACACTCGAGCTGTAGCAGCCTTTTCAGTTGTGCGCCAGCAGGAAAGCTGGCCCAGATAAGTTCACCTAGTTTTCCACTTCTGAATGGCCTTGGGTGGGCCAGGATCTTCTTTGGGTGGCCTGGATCTAGAACCGGGCCTGAATTTGATATGTGCATTTTGCAATTGACTTTATGCCGTGACTGGGAGGGCCAAGGGTGATGTTTGGGTGGGCCTGGCCCACCTGGCCCACCCTCTAGAAGCCTGCTGGTCAGTGACATTAAACAGAAAGTATAATCCTCATTGACCTGCCATCACCGGGCAGCACGAGTCATTGCATCCCCGGCACCAGGCACAGCTGCTGGGTGCAAGCCTTGCCCCACTTACAGCAGAACCAGGGTCCGCACATGCTCCACAGTAGCCGATGCGCAGTGTGCCCACCCAATATTTAATCGATATGGTGGACGTTTTTAGAGGGAAAGAGCTATAAATCATCAACTCTGGAAAAATAAATAATCAGTTTCTCACCTAAATTGGGATGCCAATAGAAAGAAGCTTCTTACACATGTGCTGAACTCCAAAGTGAGAATACTTGTCTGGGTTTCAGCCCATTATGTGGTTCACCTGGCCTCCCTACCTTTGTGCAAAGATCTCTTGGTAGGATCATCCACGTAAATGGAGACAATGCAGTAGTAAAATGGAGTGGGGACGGAGTTGTAACCATTAAAGCTCCCCCATCTGTCTATGCCTCCTGGATGTGCCCGTATTTCGATGGCTACCCTGGCACTTGCAGTGGTGGCACAGAAAAATACCCACAAATATTTGGGGATGGGGGATATTGAGGATGGAATTGCTTACTATTCTAACTCCAGTCCTTGAATATTTTGGAAAAGTGCTTGTTTGTGAGCATGGCTGTACATTCCAAAAAAAGCAGTGGCGGCTTCTCCGCTATGGTGGAGGAGCATTACCCCCCACATCAGCTTCAAAACTTTAAAAATAAAACAATAATAAAAGTGTTAATTTTTGTTTTATTTTTCTTACAATACCCGAAGATTGGGGGCGGGGCCGTCATGGACGGGACGTAGCGGCAGGACACTATTGCCAGTGCGCATGAGGGTTTGGCAGGCCATCTCCGGCCGGCTAGACCCTCATCCGCACTGAATCTCTCTCCAACCCCAGCTGCATTGCCTGGTTGTAGACAGCAAGCACAGGTTCCCACTCTCACTGGAAGTGCAACTCCTCGGCGCCCAGGCCAATCCTGACACTGCTTTCAGTATCATGAAAGCAGCCATTGGCAGCAGGTGATTCTGGTAGCCTGTGCTGGTGAGGAAGGAGCAGGAGAGCAGAGATGCGGTGTTGCAGCAGGTAAGTTATTGTTGGTGATGCAGCTGGTAAGTTATTTATTTTTTTGTATCTCCTTTGTTTGTCCTCCACCACCCCACCCGCCACTCTGCCAGGACACGAGCCGCTACTGGGAAACTGCATCAGTTAAAATAAACGAATGCCTGGAGTACACTGAGATGGGCATGCTCACCGGAGCCAGTGGCCTTAGACACTTCATGGTTCATAGCGCGGAAAGCTTTCAATAGCGCTCCTTTGCCTCTGTTTGAGAGATTAATTCCAACCTTCTCTCTCATTTTTTCCCTGCACTAATGATAGCTTAATTAAATGGAACCAATTAAGTCACCCTTGGGCCTTCCTAATTTTCAGCTTGTGTATTTCCGACAGCGCTTAACCACGTCTAACTAATTCGCTTTTCTACCTGACTGCTACCTGCTTCAGAATTCACCTAAATAGCACCACCTGTTTACTAATTCCTTTAAAATAAATGCCATGTTTTAGCTGGTTAATTCAGACACCATGCTAACTGCACGTTGCTGCTTTTTTTTAAAAAAAAACACCCTCTGTGCAATTTTGCCCTCTCCTCTTTTGATTCACTCCTTTATCATTGTTATGCACTCCATAATGTATCCCTTGTTAACTTGTTCTGTAACGCATGATTATAATGCCTGCCAATGTAAGAAATGATTTTCCCTTTTTTTCCTTCTAGGGAGCTTTTTTGTATTTACTAGAATGTATACAGTACTGTGGTTGTATACATATACACAGGGTCTTAAACAATTGTGTTCCCCTTCCCCTCCCCCCTTTTTAATTTCAGCTTGCTCACCATTGTCCTGAAGATGAACCCCAATAATTGGGTTCGAAACGCCGTCGACCACCCCACAACATGAATTCCTTATAACTTGTAAAAAATCAATTATGGAATTCAACTATATTGTTGTCAATGCGATGTCTTTTTAGCCACTATCACTATTTCACTCCACGCTTTTTTATGTGAGCACTCAAAAAAATTGAATTTGTTTAAATAAATACCTGTCATCTTTTTGACCTACATGACCCTTTAGGTACTTTGTCTTTTGCTCCCTACGGAATTGACTTCACTTCTTAAAAAACAAGTGCCCCTTCTTGGGTCACCTTTCTTTAGGACCTTTTAGGCCATACCTGAACCATTGTCCTTAATTATTCACCGGAGCCAGTGGGGCATTGAAAGACACGGAGCTTAAAAAGACAGAACACTGGCGAGGCATAAAGAAAATGTAGCAAAAATTAGAATGAAACAGGAAAGAGGATGAGGTGATAAGGAATGGCCCTCTTAATACTACTGTGCTACCTTGAACTGCTCCGTCCCAGCCTAGCCCGCAGCCAGAGAGAACTGCATTCGCAAGTGTTATGGACAGCTCAAAATTACACTGAGAGAAAAGCTGACTCTAATTTTCACCCTTAGAAGCCTGGGGATTTTGTATTTAGTATCTTCAGTCCTTGCCTAGATTCCCAGTTTGCCTCTAGCATGAAATGTTCTTTCGTAATAGAAGAGTGCTGCATTGTCGATAGCTGGCTGTAGAAAAGTTTGGCACCGTGTGTGTGCAAGTAATATTACTGCTGGCATGATATTATTGTCTTACGTGGTAATACCAGCTTCTCTATGAGTAATGATGATGTAAGTAAGTCAGGATTCAAAATAGATGTAAAAGATGTGATACATTTTGCAAAATAGCTAAAGTGCATTTGTTGGACTTGACCTTCTCTGCAAACTCTTTTCCTTCATCCCTCCTGTTTTCTGAATGAATTTTTGTTGGCATAGCGACTCTGTCCACTTTGCCACTGCTAACCAATACTAAAGTGCTTGTGCTCTCTCCCTGAAACATGGTAAAATTGACCTTCTACTGGATGGAACATTTAATTTACTTTTAGGTGCCTAGTATTGTTGCACGGATTCTTCTGGAAAAGCAGAACTGGGTACTGGGATGACAGGACGTCAGAATGTTTAAACCGAGTCTCTCTACAATGTTATTACCTCTCGGCCAAATGCTGGCTAGCTCACAGTGCCTCACCTGAACTCCTAACTTTCCCAGATTAACAGGTGATTTCGGCAACCTCAAGCATGACCCTCTAGTCCCCAAGAAAACAGTGGAAACAAGTGCTCCCCTTTTGTTACTCACTTACTCACTCATGCATGACGTGAGGGAAGCTTGCAATACATTTATTGACATTTTTGTAGTCTATAATGAAGCAAATGTGCTGCGATCATTAGGCAGATAGAACTAAACAAAGTAATTAGCATTACTAACATTCTATATAGGACAAACATCCCAACCATGACAAATTATAGATCTGTCTAGGTCTACCCTTACTATGCGAGCACGGGAATATATTTTCGATCTCTGGGATTGGCCTGGGACCTCATACCTGGTGTTTGCAGTTAGGGGGTCCCCATCATGAGTGTAAACTTAGTTTACGCCAGTGATACTCAAAGTACGGCCTGGGGGCCGCAAGCCCTCCTGACCTTTACAAGTGGCCCCCTGGTTAATCTGGCCTCCTGGTCACGAGCACTTCTGGGCTGCTGTTTACTGCCTCATCTCTAACATTAAAAAGAGGTTAAATAAACGGGCAAGCATTTATTTAAAGGTTAAAGTTTTTAAAAAAGGAAGTAACTAGAGTGTCCTGCACTGTTTAACGTTAGGATAACTTTTATTTTTAAAGACAGCTTGCAGCAAAAGTGTAAGAATATGACAAAATATCTTCAAAATTAAAAAGTGTATTCATTTACTAGCAGAACCGTTTCACATTAGTACATCAGATTAATTCAGTGTATTGAGATGCATTTTTTATGTAATCATTTTCAAACATAAATTTAGAAACATTCATGCTACCTCCCTCACACCCTGACAATGAAGAAAAATAGGTGAACAAAAATTCTAACAATTGCCTAGAATCACACAATTTGGTCAACTGGGGAAGAAAGGACTAATCTTAAGTTTTCTGGTTTCGTATGGTGCAATTGAACCACTGGATGTACATGCTTTGATTTCCCTACTCCCACCTTACTCCCCAACACGCCCTCAAACTGCCATCATGTTGGCATCACAGACCAAACTTTTTGGCCCCCAGGAAAATGTTTGCGAGTACCCATAGTTTACACAATGCTGTACGTCAGACACTGCTGTCGTTCCGGAACAGTCCTCTCCGCTGGAATTTCTTCTCTGGCCCCCAATGGAATGAAGCACAGTTTACATGATTAAACTATTGTGCTGGAGATGCAGCTGTACGACCATGTTATGTTTAAACGTTAGGAGCTGTTGCTGAACGAACAAAGAAAACAGTACACTATGTTGTTATGTATTCCCAGCAACCTTGTACAAAATGTGTAGATGAAATCCCAGGAAGAGCTCCTGAATGACAAGCAACATGTACAGTGTATTCTCAAAATAATACAGCAATATCACGTTTGTTATATGTGGCTATGCAGAGCGAGCAGAGGCAGCCTAAAACGTCAATAACACAAAACTAAGGGATGACCAAATTGGGCCCAGAAGGAAATCACTATAGTATACGGTACGGCATGCACGCAGAGCCTGTAAATTAAATGCTACCAGTGGGCCCACAGCACTCATTGTGCCACTCACTAAAGTAGCCTTTTAAAACCCGTTTTAGGCCATCATTGCAGCTTGTGGTGCAGTTTTAAACTGCCATTTTGACCTGTCAAAAAAAACGTTTAAACTTACACAACAAGGACTATGCCAAATAAAACAGACTTAGGGGAAAATAAACCTTCCTGAAAAACCCTATTGGTTTGTAAAATTGCCGTCACCTACTAAGTAGTGGCATGCTTCATCATAGGGCCGCTGACCCACCCAGGCGCAGACCAACGCTCAGGGTGGAGCGCATATTTGATAGGTTTTTAGAGGAATCCCTATTGCAGAAAAAATTATTAAAACTATGTAAGAGGGTACTGCCGTAATTTCATTCTGAGCCCCCTCCTTGGCAGGACAAAAAGATTTGGTTATATGAGAGAAATAACATCCCTGTTACCCTAATTGCTGGTATCGACATGTTTCAGCCGTATACAAATGCCCAACTAGGTCAATGGCCTTCTCCAGGATACAGATCCCTTAATACACTCCCTCCTAGCTAATGACAAATGGTAGGGTTTAGTTAACATGTGGCGATACTCGCCCCATGTAGACACACTCCAGGGTAGCACCTACAAGAAACAAATATCAACTTATTAATATAGTTTCCTCAATAGGTAACAATCCTCCGATGCCTGTATTTAAACTTACCAGGATGTGGCTATATGTGTCACATTCATATTGTGCACTCACCCAGAGTGCCACCAAACACAGTGCGTACATGTAATACACCCATTCCATTTAAAAAAATTAAATAAAAAAGCAGTAAAATCAGGTTTGTCAGCGACTTCATTACAAGTTTTGTTCAGAGATGCTCTCCAACAGCTCATATTGAGCACGGCGAGAGTAGCAAAGTGCTGCCAGGTTGAACCAAACAAATAGGAGGCAAGACACTCAATTTGTGTGTTATAGAGTATAGACACTCTTACCATCGCTGCTAGTCACCACTGTAAACCTGTATGTCTGAAAGCTCACTTAGTAGGTGGCCTGCAATACCGGCACAAGAGCACAACGTGCATGCCACAGTCTTGATTAAAGATATGAAGCTGCTGCAGTCTAGACCAGTGGTTCTTAACCTGTGAAGGTCCGCAAGGCTTATACAGGGAGTCCGTAACTGTTTTACTAAATTAAATGATATTAAAATGAACAAATTAATAATGTATGTATGAATAAAGAACCAAAGCTGAAAATTTGAAACATTTTTCTATATGTGATGGTGAATTAAATGTAAGATTTCAATATTTGTGCATTTGTTTGGTATATACTTGTTTTTGTATATTTTTGAGGTTCAAATGATAGAAATTGCTTATGCTGGGGGTAATTATTCCCTGGGGGTCCCCAGATTCCAGTAGTGATTCAGTGCGGGTCCACAGACTTCAAAGGGTTAAGAACCATTGGTCTAGACAGTCTCGAGCATAGCGATTTCTGTGCTCAACAGCTCATCTCCCTGAAAATGCTCGATTGGTTCTAGGTTGAGGAAGTCACCTCAAATAAAAGTCTCATGCAGGGCCAAAGATCTGCTCATATGTTTAAGGACAACCTTCTGCATGTGCTCTGTTCCTCATTCCTGGGAAAAAATACAAGTGAAAAAAGTCCTTAGGATATAATCTAAAAGCATTTGAGGGTAGGTCTCTCTGAAAAACTGTAGCCTACTGCCTAAATTGGTAGGGTTGGTTTTAGAAATGGGGTCTAAAGTTGCCAGTGGTTTGCACCGTGCCCAAGTAGGGACCCACACTCTTGTCAGGGTAAGTGTAGTGCATACCAAGTTTACCTGTGCTAACCCTTGAGTAGCTTGGTACAGAGCAGTCAGGCTAAACTAAAGAAGCAATGTGTAAAGTATATGTGCGCACACACACACACACACACACACACACACACAATAACACAGTGAAAACACCACAAAAGTGCTCCACACCAGTTTAGAAAAAGAGCCAATATTTATCTGAGTAAACAAGACCAGAACGATAAAAATCTAACATACACAAGCCAAGATATGATTCCTTCAATATTAAATGCAGCTATGGTGTTTAGAAAACAATAGCTCCAACTGGGGCTATTTAATTGCGCACAAATCCACGAGTTCAGTCCAACCACGATGGAGCACAGGCCAGCTGCTGGAGTCATCAGACCCCAGTACAGTACCTTAGATGAGTCACAAAGTCAAACACAGTGTGGTGCACAGAGGAGGTGAGTCGTCGCAAAGGAAGGTGATTTGTCCGCTCCTTACTGCTGTGCACATCATTGGCAAGTTGGAGCCCAGGGATGATGTGTTGTGCAAAGGAGGTGAGACGTCACTGTAGCAAAATAATGCATCAATTCCTGGAGGCGGTGCAGGGTTGTTGAGCCGCTAATACGGATGAAGCGGGCGGAGGGGAAGTGATGCGTGAGTTGTAGTTTCGAGACCTTGAGTCCTAAAAGCAATGCTTTGTCGATGATGCATCGATGTTACAGTGCAGTGCGTCGATTCCATGGCAGCGATGTTGAACTCCCAGGCCGCAGGGACTGCATCGAAGTTGGAGTGGAGCGTCACGGACTTCGAGTAGTGGTGCTCGAGACCCACCCAGCGGCGGTACTTCAGAGGCGCTGTGGTACCATTGGATAAAGAGTTAAAGTGCCGACAAGGGAGTTTATTTCAAGCAAATTCTCTAGTTATTGGTTTTGGAAAACTTACTTAGCGGGTGAGTTCAAGAAAAACACCAACCCAAATGTCAATTGACTGAACCAATCATTAAATATCCAAAGCACACACACGGGAAATCTTTTTGTGAAATAAACACAAATGTTTTTATATGTAAATCCAATTAAAAAAGGAGTACAGGTGAACAATTGAATCAGCAATAAATCATGAAAAAGGAAAACTTGAATCTTATCCACATTTCATGAAGAAACATCCATTCCAGTAGAATCAACAGAGATGTATCTCATACTAAGAGAATGATAATCAACTGTACATAATTAATGTTGTGGAAATAGATGATGGAGTCGACGTTTCGGTCTTAGATGGCATCAATCCGTCAGACCATCTTCAGGACAGTAGGTATTGCATAAAAAAGACCCGTTTTTTGCCAAGAGGGCCTCTCCTCCAATATAATATAGTCCATCAGGTATACCTCTCCCCATGCACGTTACACATAATATACCCGTCCCACAAAGACGAATGCCCAAGATGTAATGAGCGTGCGGCGGATTTCCTTCATATGGTCTGGTCCTGCCCGTAATTGATCTCCTATTGGCCCCCGTAGCCCCCAGCAGACTCACACGTCTGCTGGGGGCTACGGGATGGAGATTCCCTAGGGAGATTAGGCAAGTCTTGCTGGGACTGTTACTTGCGCCGAAGCACAAGAAGCTGAGTAAATGGTTTGTTCTCTTGGGGCTTGTCTTGACCAAGAGACGTGTTGTTATAGCATGGATGCATCCTTGACCCTCACAGCCCAAGGGATGGGTCAGAGATATGTGTGAATGGGCACTGCAGAATTGGTACAGATGAAATTTGTGTGGAAGGATGATAACGTTGGTGACGATCTTTTGACATGGGCTTCTATGTCGGCAGAATTAAAAGAAGAACGGAACCGACTATCCGAGGGCTCCATTGGGCGGGAGGTTGGGAGGACCACATATCCTTATATGCTGATGATGTGTTGTTGTATATGGCATCTCCCAGACAATCCATCCATGCACTCCTGAATATCTGTGACCTCTATGGCCAGGTTTCTGGATGTACCATAAATTGGACCAAGTCGATTCTATATGTCCTTCATGGCCCACCACCGCAACTCCTGAAGGGGTGTAATCTACAAATATTGAAGGGAAGTTTTAAGTACTTAGGAATCCATGTCACACTGCTGTTGGACGAATTTATTAAATAAAAACTCCTCTGGAACGACTCAAACGTGATATGAAACACTGGCAGTCCCTGCCATTGACACTGCTTGGGAAAGCGGCACTTTTTAAGATGATGGCGCTTCCCAGGTTTCTCTATGCCCTGCAGAATACCCCGTCCCTTGTTCCACCGAGTTACTTCAAGGTGATAGTGGCGGAAGTATACAATTTACTCTGGGGAAAAAAACCGGCCCCTATCGCCATGAATAAATTGGTTAGGAGCTGGTACGATGGGGGCATAGCACTTCCAAACATACAACTATATCATTAGGCATCCCAGTTGATGGTACTTAATCAATCGATTCACGCTATCAAACAGACCCCGCGTTTAGAGCGGACAGACATGGGTTGGGGTAGGGAGGAATAATGCGAGCATTATACACTAGAACGCAGATTACCCCACTGATTGGACCCACAGCACATACAGTCCAAATTTGGTACATAGCACTTAAAAAACTAGGCTGGGACGGTGTCATAACCCAACTCACCCCACTCTGGGAAACACAACGACTAAGAAGGCTTGGGAATAGCAAGGGTTTCTACAGCTGGGACTCCATCGGAATATCAACGGTGGGTGACTTGTGGATCAAGGGGGAGGTGGCTACCTTTGCTCACCTCCAGGAACAGTATGAACTGGCGCCATCTGAAATATTCAGATACACACAGATCAGGCATGCACTCATGGCAGCCATACCTGCTGGTACCACACTTTTGGAGGCCTCCCACCTGGAGGATAGGTTATTGACAGGCTACATGGACACGATGGCCACTTCCCTCACCTATCGCAAACTCATTAACAATCTACCAGATCCCAGGACATCTCTACGTGAAAAATGGTCCAACGAACTTGGGGAATTAGACAACACAGACTGGCAGGAGGCGCTCTCGTCCCCGCGTGAAGTAGCGATATCCTCCAGACTAATACTGGTGCAACTGAAAATACTACATCGTACGTACTACCCCAGAGTGACGCAACACAGAATAGGGGGGACCGTTTTTCACACACTATGACAGTGCCCACAGATCGTGCCCAAATGGGCAACAGTTCTGCGCACTATTGCTCAAGTGGGTGGAATTTCAGTTCTGCCAGAGCCCAAAAGATGTCTCCTAAATATTTGGGAGTCCACTGATCTCAATCACGCAGCACAGGACTGGGCGACGCTCGGAATGATGTTCGCCAAATGTAATATATCTAAATTCTGGGGTCACAATCCACTCCGACACACCATGACTGATGCAGAGACAAATCATGGGCACCCCAACCCGTGATTCCCAAACGATGGGTTAGGGACACCAAGAACCTCGACCACGAGAAACTGGCAGCACGTTGTGAGTCTCACCTCCCCCCCTCCACAGTGCACATCGGTCACAAACCTAGCGGACCACTACTCCTCCACCATATCCGACATTCTTGATGACCTGGCACCGCTAAAACTAAAAAGAACCCAGATCAAAGACAGAAATCCCTGGTTCAGTGGATCCCTCAACTAGGAGAGGAGATCCCTTCGACAGTCTGAATGAATCTGGAAAAAACACCCATCTACAGCACATCTAAAACTCCTTCGACAGGCCAGAAATGCCTACAATAAGAAAATCCTCAACACTAAAAAAGAATTCTTCAGTACTGAACTGGAGAAAGCTAAAAATCGGCCTAGCAAGCTGTTCGACTTGGTCAAACACCAATCCAACAAACTAGTGAAAACTGCCAAAGAAACACCTAAATCCTTAATATCAAGCGAGGAATTCTCTTCCTTCTTCTGTGACAAAATCTCTGCCCTAGGAAATGAACTTAAATCCGCAATCCACCACCAAAATCAAAATCAGCCAGCTCCACCTCTTCTCTCCGTGTTGTCCTCCCAAACCTCACCCAAAAACCTAGCGCACTGGTCCAAATTTAAAATCTATGACGATCACTCTATCTCGAGAATTCTTGCCTCCTTAAAACCGAACAATCACTTTAATGATCCTCTCCCCTCTAACTGCCTAGCTGCCGCCTCCAAAGCCATCATCCCTTCCTGGACTTCAATAATCAACGCCTCCCTCCTACAGGGCTCAATTCCTGATTCGCTCAAGGCGGGCCAAGTTTTCCCCATCCTAAAAAACACCCACGCTTGACCCTGCCTCCGCCGAGAACTATAGACCCATATCCAACATCCCACTCCTTGCCAAAGTTCTGGAAACATGTGTGCAACAGCAGCTAAGCCTACACATCAACAACTTTCACCTGCTAGATGACTTTCAATCAGGTTTCAAACCTGGACACAGCAAGGAAACCATCCTCCTCCACATTGTTGATGACGCTCTCCAAGCCCTAGACCTAGGCAAAACTTGTCTCCTAATCCTTCTAGACCTTTCCTCCGCCTTTGATACGGTTAACCACAAAATTCTCCATGAACGCCTCAAACTCAGGATGGGGTTGGATGGCACCGTCCTTGAATGGTTTAGATCCTTCCTCCAAAACCGCTCACAGAGAGTCCTCATCAACGGTGATCTATCCTCCCCCTCTCCGGTTTCTGTTGGAGTCCCCCAAGGATCAACCCTCTCCCCTACCCTTTTCAACCTTTACCGTGAACCTCTCACCGAGGTGCTTCGTGCCGCCAACATCTCCCACCTTATGTACGCCGACGATACACAGGTCTACATAAAAATCTCTTTCCATGAGGACATTTTCTCCATAAACGAGGCACTGAAGCTGACAGTCCACTGGCTCACCGCCAACCAGCTTAAACTCAACGCAAACAAAACGGAATTCCTTCTGATCTCCCCACCCAAACCAAATCCAGACATCCAGGAATGGATCAAGACCATCACTGCACTAAACTGCCCTCCTACCATTGTTGACTCGGTGAAATCCCTGGGAATAACCCTTGACGGCAGCTTGAATATGCATGGCTATATAAACGCGATGGCCAAAATGGCTAGATTCCACCTGAGCTACCTAAGAAACCTAAAACCCTTCCTCGATGTGTCCGACCTTAAAATGGCAACCCAGGCCCTAGTCATTTCCAGACTTGAATATGGATGCTCTACTCTTGCAGGGCTACCCAAGAACTCTCTGGCCCCACTGAAAGCCTGCCTCAACACCAGACTCATAACGGGTTCAAAAAAATGTGACCACATCTCTCCTCACCTCAAAGCTCTGAACTGGCTTCCCCTGGAGGCCAGAATACAATTTAAACTGGCTTGCATAACTCACAAAGCTCTGTACGCGAATTCACCTACATTTCTTGCAAAAAAACTCGTGATATTCGGACAGGCCAGAAACTCCCGATCTGCCAAAAACCTGCTGCTGCAGCCAGCATGCTTCCGGAAGAAAAAAACCTACAATCGAGCCTTCTCTGGGGCCGCTCTAAGAATCTGGAACTCTCTCCCACCCTCCATCAGAAGACTTCCGTCCTTGGCACACTTTAAGAAGGAGACCAAAACTTTCTTAATGGGAAAATACCTCATCTAATGAATACTTTACAATCACCTCATAGACTTGTTCCACCCTCCACCTCGGCATTATCCACGGCCTCCACGGATGACACATTTTTCTAGACTCCTGGGCATCCCCCCAAGAGCTGAGACTGCGCGCCTTCTTGTATATTATAACTACCCGCTCTAATTTTTTATCCCACATGTAGCTTCGACCTCAGATGGGGTGCACCTCGTGGATATGGAAACCTTCTTGTATTTTTTATCTGCATGCTTCAATTTTCTCCCACATGTAGCTTGGACCTTAGACTGCGTGCTCCTCCTGTTTAATGTATCCATATCTCTCCCAATCTGATCCCTCCCATCCTTATGCTTTGCTTTCCTCCCCCTCAATCCTGCAAAGCACTCTGATACCCTCACGGGTCTGGTTCGTGCTCTATAAAACTACAAATAAATAAATAAATAAATAAATATGGCTGGGGCCATGGTGGCAGAAAAGGCGACGAATGTCCGCAGAGGATGCCACAACAAGTGGGCGCGAGTATGGGGAGCCTGGAACAAGTATAGAGGGAATATCTGTACTCCTCCTCTAACCGCGTCTGACACGGATTCTGACTGAGGGAGGTAGGTGAGAGGTGGTGGATCGTAACGTTCTGCCAAACGTAATGTATTGATTGTATAGATGTCATGATTATGTCAATGTGAGATGAGACGTTAGATGCTTAACATGATTCAACTTGTCGCCGCTTTTTACTTTTGCCCTGTCACCAATAAAATGAGTAAAAAAAAAAAAGAACAAAGGACCGCGGGTTCCGCGGGACCCCAGATGAGGGTCTTCCTCCAGGGGGAACAAGATGGGAATAATGCTTAGACTATATTCGGTAACCCCAATGCTTATGTACAACATAACATTTCTTCATGTAATCATGTAACCTGACACGGAACGGAAGGGACAGCGGGGGGCGGGGAGGGAGTTTAGGGAGTTATCGCAATGTGATGCTTTTTTGCAATAAGATATGAAGGATTATGTGGGACGAGATACTGTTAATATGTGACGCTGAATGTAAGCAAGGCTCACATGTCCCAATGTAATTTTTGCAATCTCAAATGTCAATAAAGAATTTTTTTTTAAAACCTTCCAAAAGGACCAGGTTAAACAGTTGTCATGCATGAGAATTCAACAAATTTCCCTTAAAAACACAAAGCTCCATGACTGTTAGACAGATGCTATGAACAAGTTGTGTGAGCACCAGCCTCAAATGCACATGTGCACTTGGATGCCAGAGATGAGAGATTTAGAGACAGAAATGGGGACAGCTTTATTTCCCCATTAACTTGCTTTGGCATGGCAGACGTTTTAAGAGGGAAAGAGGTAGAAATCCCCATCTCTGAAAAAAGAACCATGAGTTTCCACCTAAATTAGGACTGTGCATGTCCGCACCCCGCACCAATAGAAGGGAGCCTCCTACACAGGAGCCTAAGTCCAGAGTGAGATTTCTTGTCTGTGTTTCTGCTCATTCTGCGGTGCACCTGACCTCTGTGCAAGGCTCTCTTGATGTGGTCACCTATGTAAACGGAAACAGTGCAGTAGCCGGGGTTGCCACCTTTCAAAGAGTAAAATACCAGCCATTTGTCATAGGTTTAAGAGTTACACAAGCCCACAGTGATACTACACAGGTCTTTAGACAAAATCGTATGTATTTATGTTTAACATGACTGTTCTGTCTTTTGCCTAATTAATAGTCATGGACCATAAATGCAGCTGTAAAACACATTTAAAAGTGCTTTCTGGTTATATTTTCTGTTTTAAGTATGTACAGATAAGGACAAAAAATTCCTGCTTTAGGAGATTTTACCCATTTTTGTAATGGGGGGACATTAAAATACCGGTGGTGCCAGTAAAATATCAGCCAGGTGGCAATCCTAGCAGTAGCAGAAGGAAGCGGGCGCGGTGTTGTAACCAGGGAAGCTCCCACATCTGTCCAGGGGTGTAGCTTAGTGAGATTTGGGGTGGTGTAAATTAAAAAATTTCCAACTAAAAAAACCAACGGATACCAAAGGATGGATGGAGGACCAAGTTTTGGGATACACTGTTCCCATGAAAAACAGATTCAATGCTTATTTGGCTTAGGTGGGCCTCTGTCAAATATCCTTAAAAAGAAAAAAATAACCTTTTAATCAAGCGAGAATGATAAAAAAAAACAATGCAATCTGCCTGAACTTTTGGATTTACCCCGTCAAGTGCGACCAGATGACTCCGGTTGGCACTTTTTGATTTTAAGCACTACATTTCAGTTTATTCTCTAAACATTCATAACACGGGGGCAGCTGATCCACCAAGGGTGGGGGTATGGAAATGAGAGCTTGACTGGTGTCAGAAGGTGGAGAAAATGGTTTATCTCAGAAGAGGATGCCCAAAAAAATGGGAACAATTCTGGACCCATTGACAAAAATACAGAAGCTAATTGTATACGAGCTGGGGAATTCTCACAATAGAAGAGGTTAGAACCGAAGATGATGGGATTCGGAATTGGGAGACCTACTTGTTTGAAACTGTGCTACTCTTTCAACCAATGTTGCCCTATTATACCTTGTACTGATGAGGAATATAAAGATGTATTGAGCAACTGTTTAATAAAAAGAATTAAAAAAAAAAACCATGAAGCTCGAAGTTCGAGCCTGGCATCGAACTTCTGATGCTAAAATAGAAGACAGCCATGTAAATTCTGTGGAGTTGTCTTGTCACACAGGAAGGAGTGCTAAGCCAAGGGAAAAAGATTCTTCAAAAATAAAACAAACCAGTTTACAAACATGTGCCTGTCAAAAAAGGGATGGAACAACAGACATTAAATGGGCAAAGAATGATGGCTTGGCTGGTTGGGCCTAGGGAGGTGGACTTTCAGAGTATTCAAGGAAGATACCAAAAGAGGAAGTTCATTCCATCTACATGGTCCAGAAAAGAGAAAAACCTATTGCTCTCATTTAAAGTGGCATTTAGCAGGATAAGGGCGAGTCATCGCAGTCTTAATGGACATGATTGTGAATATCAAGGCACTAACTCAATCCAGACTGCTAACTGGATGCAACGTACATAGCAATCTAAACCTATGGAGCCTTTAATATGCTTCTTCTGCAGAGGTGCTTCGAATGCAGGATCTGGCCTAGAGATACTGAGGCAACCTCCTTATTCTTTATAATGAAGATAGGGATTGTGGCAGTACAACAGAAAAATCAAAACTAATACAGTTTCCTTTATGTGTAATTGAGAGGTAGAAGACTGATTGTAAAAATACAAAAAAACTTTTCCAAGATCTGGGTGTCTCAAGACTAAGCAACTTGGGCTTCATGCTCCCCTACACCATTCCATTTGCAAGTGGAGCAAAAACCCGAAAGGCTGACAACAGATGGGGCCTTCAAGGCCATAAACAGCCTAGACACGCAAAAATATGCATGGACAAGTATCCCCCGCAATGTCCATGAGATCCTGTGGTTCTTCACGCTTGATCTGAATTGGAGCCAGAATCCTGAAACATCATTTCTTTTCCCATGAATACAGAGGTCTGTCAACTCAATTTTGGGAAAGCAGCAGATGTAGCTGAGGTGTTTCACTACACCTTATGAGAGGTACTAGCAGGGTTAAGAGGAGCCTTAATGTTAGCAGCCCCATCTTGATACACTTTTCTGTTTGTCTTTTATCTTACTGTCTTTATCACTCTCCATTTCCTACACCTTTCTTGTTTCTTTTGTGTAATAAATTGTGCATCATTGTTGTTGGGTAACCAAATATCTATGCATATTTTCTCATTTAAAGCTTTTAAATTGAGACAGTCTGATATCAGCACCATTCACTTCTTTTCCTACCACCTCAATATTCTATGGGCCTAATTAATCCTTCCTGCCTTAACCTTATGCTTTAAATACACTGACATACATCTATTTTTACTTTTTATCGGAACAACACCTCATTTTATTTTAATGTTGTGTACATAACCATTTAACAGATATGGGGCTGATTTAGAGTTTGGCAGAGAGGGTACTCCGTCGCAAAGGTGATAGAGTACCCTCTTTGCCAAACTGAAGGCCCCCCCCCATTTAGAATTAGAAGTCCTTTAGTATGTCGACGGCGGAGAGGAGTCCTTTTCCGTCGCTGATACAGTCCCCCGGCGACTCAACAGAGTAAGGGCCATCAGAGATTTTGCCATTTGTCTGCCCGCCCTATTTTGAGTGGGCTAACAAATAGCAAGTTTTTGCTTTCTGTCACTGCCAGAAGTGACAATGAAAACTACCATATGGGACGTCCTGGGAGAAGCTTTGGGATTTTGTTTTGAAAATTGAAAAAAACGACTTTCAATGCATTGGCAGGAACTGCCATAGTCAGCAGCTGCTACACCTGGTATCCCCCTTGGTGTCTCTGGTACTACCCTTGCTAGCCCTAATCTCAGAGACCTGTAAATTTGCTCTAGAAATAGAAAGTGAAAGAATTTCTTACAACGTTTTACTTCCTGTAGTTTAAACGTCTTGCCTTTCCCTCGCGCCCTCAGCAAATAGGAGTCTATTGACAATGGCAAAAGGAATATAATCAGGGAGTTTTTGTCTTGTTCATTTGCCAGAGAAATGTGTTGTAGGTTCCAGCAGTGGCAAACAAATAGTATGTAGGCACAAAAATAAAAGTTTCAAACTAATTTGGATCAAAATATAAAAATGTAGTAAGCAAAATGATACAAAAATGGTTACAAACTGATTAGGAGAACAGGAGATATGTTTTTTTGAGAAAAATGTCAAACAATACCCTAGAAATAATGAGGTTGTAAAAGACAATGTTGGTGTGAGAGGGATGGGCGGAAAATAAAGCGAGGAGGCCGTAAAGAGGGTTGAATGATGGCTTCCTTTATTTAGTCAGGTCAATAGGGAACTTGTGGCAGTATGTCAAGGTAGGTGACGGTGATAAATGGCGGTTTGGGGTGCATCCAGGCAATTTGGCGGCAGGGACTTGGTTCGTCGTCGTCTTCGGACGGTGATGGTACAACCCCGGCGACCGGAAACAACAAAAGAAAGAAGAAAAGGCGGTTACTGCATATGTCCTATATGCTGTACTTTCTTATCACCCTATACAAAGGTGCCGTCACCGTTTAGTGCATCCAAAAATATATGAAGGGTGTTTCCCTGTTTGTGCCCAGATAGAGGCGTAGGACACGAGAGGAGTGATGGTATCAACGACCAACAAAACCCCACAAGAGGCTTTCCCCCGCTCCTGTAGTGCCGGTTCGGGTAAGGGAGGGTATACGACTTAAAGAACCAAGAAACAGAAAAGTAGTGAGGGGTTGTGAGGGTAGTGAGGGGAGATAACGAACACGGATTGTAATTTCCTTCCTTTCCCTCCCCTTCTGCGACTGATTTGTGAATTCCCGCCCCCCCCTCCCTCTCCTTGTTTATGGCCCTTGCCCCGACCCACGTACCGCGAGGGCCGCAACTCTCCAGAGCTACGGCGGCGTTGTAGCGTCTTCCCGGGGTGTCCACCAGTCATCCGTCCACACCTCCCACTCGGTGGCTTCTTTCTCTGCCCGGTGATGGTAAGTCTCGTCTGCTTCTCGTCCTCGACCCTCGGCTCCTTCGTCTACTTCTCTTCCTCGCTCCTCAGCTCCTTTGTCTACTTCTCGTCCTCGCTCCTCAGCTCCTTCGTCTACTTCTCGTCCTCGCTCCTTCGTCTACTTCTCGTCCTCGCTCCTCAGCTCCTTCGTCTACTTCTCGTCCTCGTTCCTCCTGTGTGCTCTGGTCTGTTCCCTCCACCTCCTCCAGTCTCTCGAACACGCACACCCCGGCATCTTCCGGGATTTCTCTTTCTGGTTTAGGCTCCGCCCCTGGTCTCTGCGTGGCGTTCTCCCATTGGTTCTGGCGTCGAAGGGGCAGCTCCTCGTCCTGTAGAGGAGAAGGACCGAAGGGAATTAACTCCTTCAGTGCCTCCGCTTCGCTAGCCCCGGTCTCTCTCTCACAGTTGGTCTATATGCATGACCAAAAAGACCACCAGAGGCTGATCTTGCATCAAATAAACAAAAAACAGCTATCACTAAAATGGCCTGATTCATAAAGAGCGTGAATCTGGGGCAGTCAATTATCCATCAGGCTGGTGTTCTTAAATGCATTCAGTCCTCTTGGTGCTTATTGTGGATGGACTCCAGTCAAAAAGCAAAGTATGACACCGGTCTCCCTACCCCCGCTTCTTGCTACACCAATCGTTCCAAATCCTCGAAGATCCTAGAAAGGTCAGTCCTGGTATTTCACAAAGCTCCCAGGCTTCCAGTGAAGGATCCAAGTCCCTCTCCTCCATTGATTCAGCTGGATCCAAAACAGTCCACCTCCAACTGGGTCCCTGGTTCTCCCAAACAGGATTGAGACCTTCGTCATTCTTTAGTGTTCCTGAGGTAGAACATGTAACTGACCCTTGGAGAGTACGTTTAGGCTCATTATACATGTGGAGAGCAGGGCACACCTCAATCCTCATCACACACAGTATTTTCTTGTCCTCTAGTCTCTCAAAAGGTCTAGGAGTGTTCTACTAACCTAGCAGCAGGCTGCCAATTTTATCCAATCTGCTAGCTGGTGACTAATCTAGAGCTAATCAAAAAAATATTCACACCAAAATTCAATCCCTGTCCTGCTTGACTGTAGTCCTTCACAAAGACATTATTCAAGATGGCAGAGTCAGACTTTTCTCTTAGAGGCTGTGCCAGATCCAGCTTATAGACTGAGTAACCAGTTCCTCTCTCTGATCGCCAAACAGCATTCTATTCTGCTGTGTGCAGAGACATATTTTTGAGAGCATTCTTTAGACAAAAGGCTTCTGACACTTGGGCCTCTTAGTGGCATCAAATGGCATGGCCTCTACTCTGGCCCTTTGTGATACCATCTGTTCCTCCTAAATATTGATATCTGCTAGTTGTAGTCAGTGATTGCTCCACAACTTGTCTTCGTGCTTTTCAGAATTGGTGCACTGTGTCCTGGCAACAAGCCTTTTGACGCGTAATTTGAATGCTAATTATTGCCACTGGAAGGAAGAGTCAGACACAGAACTGGTTTAATCTGTCCTTCTAAGAGCAGTTAGTAAACCAGACAATGCTAGGGAGGTTTTTATTTATTCCAGTTCAATACTAGTAGGCATCTTGGACAGATCAACTCAACACTCTATGAATTGTTAAAAGCTTTTTATGTGAACCTTTGAAACTTTGTTTTATTGATTTTAATCATTTTTGTCCTTTTATGCTCTTCTGCTAATACTTGTGCAGGTTCTTTATTTATTGCTAGTTTTATATTTTGATCTGCTAGACCCTTACATTTCCCTTGAGCTTTTCTGTTTGGCATCCTTAAACAGGGCCTTCTTGGCAGAAGGAAATGTTGGTGGTCTAGTCATTAGGGATCATGTGTCAACCACTTCCAGGGGCGTAGCTACCATTGGTGAATCGGGCCCAGAGCTCAGAGGTGTCCAATGAACCCTCATAATTACTGTATTTACTACTCCAACAGCAACCAAAGGGGGCATTTTTTAATTGCTTGCACCAGGGCCTATGGGATCCTAGTTACAGTACTGATCACTCTTCTTTTTAGGTCGCAGCCTACCAGACAACACAGCTGTCTGGTTTACTAAAGACATCTTAGGGACATTCAGAAAGTTGACCCAGGAATCCATTCCGCCCGTTGTTTTCCATTGGCTTTGTGGTTTGTACCTCACATATTTTGGCTTTCTATTTGCTGACTTTATTTTCTTTAGGCTATCTAGCTCGAGTTCGCCCCTTCCTTTACCCAAACCTTGTATACTGTATTCTTCCACAAACTCACTGTATGTAAACAGGCCTTTACATCTTGTTCTTATCTTGTCACATTTGCTGTGCATTCAAAGATGAAGGTCAAATGTAAGGATGTGCCTTCCAGAGAGCTTGGTGTTTATTTTTCTTTCTCTGACTTCAAAGTGAGAGGATATATGTGACAACCATGCTGGCTAGTGGGGATCTGCTTAAGGGAGACTGTACAGACATTTTGTTTTCTAACACACAACAACATTTAAATGTCTGTTAATGAACTGTGCTGATGATCAAATCAATACATTGGATGATGACATTTCCACACATCATTTGCTCGCTGTATGCTTTTATCAGTAAAACTGTATGTGAATGAAAATGTAATGGTCATTTCAATTGTGAGTTAGTCTGTAATGGAAATACACTACCATACCATGCATACTCCACGTTACCCCACTCCACTCTGCTCTGCACCACTCCACGCCACTGCACTCTATTCTGCACCACTCCACATTACACCACTCAACTCCACACTGCTTCTACTTCACTCTTCTCTGCACCACTCCACGCCTCTCTACTCTACACCACTCCACTCTACTCTATGCCAATGCAGTCTACCCCACACTACTCTACTATGCACCACTGCACTCTTCGCCACTGCACTCTACACCAGTCAGCGCCACAACACTCTGCCACCCTACTCTGCAGCACTGCACTCTATGCCACTGCACTCTACACCAATGTACTTTACACACTTTACTCAAGATCAGTGCACTCTATGCCAATCTACTCTGCGCCACTGCACTCCAGACCACTCTACTATACACCACTGCACTCTACGGCACTAAACTCTGCAACTCTGTAAGCCACTATACTCTATGCCACTGGATTCTTCACCACTCTATTCTACTCTGAGTTACCACACTCTATGCCACTCTTTTCTACTTTGCACCACTGTACTCTACGCAACTGCTCTCTGCGCTACTCTACTCTGCACCAGTGCACTCTATGCCACTCTACTCTGAGCCACTGCACTCCAGACCACTCTACTATACACCACTGCACTCTACGGCACTAAACTCTGCAACACTGCCCTCTCTACTCTATACCACTGAATTCTATGCCAATATACTCTAAACCACTCTAATCTACTCTGCACTATACAACACTGTACCCCATATCACTGCACTCTACACCACTTCGCTCTACTCTGAGACAATCTGCTCTATGCCAATGCAGTCTGCACCACTCTATTCCACTCTGTGCCAATCCACTCTATGCCACTCCATACTATGGCACTCAATTTTATAGTGCTGCCCTCTATGCCACTGCACTCTACATCAATGCTCTCTACATTACTTTACTCAAAACCAATACACTCTACACCACTGCACTCTGTACCAATCTACTCAGCACCACTGTACTGTACGCTACTATAATCTACAGTACTATACAAAACGGATGTCTGGGTGACAATTGCGCAGAGTTGTGTGACAATCAAGGTACAAAATGTGGGTAGCTCAAAGGATACGGTAACGGCCATCCACCTTATACCAAAAGGTATAGAAATACTACACCATTTCAACTAAAAAAAGAAATATATCCGGAGCTCAGGATATATTTCTTTTTTTAGTATAATCTACTGTATGACACTGCACTCTTATCCACTCTACATCAATGCGCTCTGTCACTTTACTCTGCACCAATGTATGCCAGTGCACTCTACACCAATACACTCTACGCCACTCTACTCTACACAACTGCACTCTACGACAATCTAGTCTGAAGCACTGCACTTTCTGCCACTGAACTCTTTGACACTCTACTCTATGCCACTCTACATTATGCCAATTTACTCTATGCAACTTCACTCTACTCTGCACCACTCTATGCCTCTCTACCGCACTTTACACCAATTCACTCTGCGTCACTCTAATCTACTGTGCACCACTACACTCTATGACACTGCACTCTACACCACTCTAGTCTTGGCCACTCCACTCCGCACCACTCCACACCACTCCATTCTGCAACACTGCACTCAATGTCAATGCACTCTATGCCACTACTTAATACCACTCCACCCTCCACCACTCCAATCCACATCACTTCAGTCTATTCTGAAACAATCTACTCCAACACTGCACTCTATGCCACTGCACTCTACGCCACTCTACTCCACTCTGCGCCACTCCACTCAACTCCACTCGAAGTCACTGCAAACAATGCTGTGCTATTCTACTCTACACCACTCTACTCTATGCCACTACTCTCCACCCTGCACCACTCCACTCTACTCTGAAACAATCTACTCTATGTCACTGCACTCAATGCTACTCTACTCCAATCTATGCCAATGCAGTCTATGCTAATCAACTGTACTCTAAACCACTGCACTCTATGCCAATGTATACACCACTATACTCAAAACTAGTGTACCCTACACCACTGCACCTACGCCAGCTACTTTGCACCACTGCACTTTTACACCATATATACTTATTCTACTCTATGCCACTTCACACTACGTCACTCTATGTCACTGCACTCGACACCACTCTCTTCTACCCTGCAACACTGTGCTCTACGTCACTGCTCTCTGCACTACTCTACTGTGCACCACTCTCCTCAGCACCACTCTTAGACCCTGTACTCTATGATCCTGTACTCTATGACCCTGCGCTCTAAAACTCTACTCTACATGACTGCACTCTATGACTCTGCACACTACTCTATGCTAGTCAGCTCTACGCCACTACACACCATTGCACTCTACACCACTACACTCTATGCCACTGTACTCTATGCCACTGCACTCTACACCACTGTACTCTACACCACTGCACTCTACTCCACTCTACTCTACACCTCTGCACTCTACCCTGCACCACTCCACCCTATAGCACTTCTTTCTACACCACTCTACTACACTCGTCGCCACTCTACTCCACTCTACCCCATTGTACTCTATGCCACTGCAATCTACTCTGCACTGCTCTGCTCTATGCCACTGCACTCTACATTACTTTACATCGCTGCACTCTACGCCAATGCACTCTACACCAATGCACTCTACACCACGTTACTCAAAACAATGCACTCTACGCCGTTGCATTCTATGCCGGTCCATTCTGGACACTGTCCTTTACATCACTACACTCTAAATCACTCAACTCCAGTCTACTACAGTACACTCTACGACACTCTACGACACTCCACTCCACGATACTCCACTCTATGATGCTCTACTCCATTAAACTCTGCTAAACTAACGCTCTACTTCACTTTTCCACCCCACTCGACAACCCTCTACTCCACTACCCTCTACTTCACTTTGTGCCGTTGTTTGACACAACTCCTCTCAACGACACTCTACGCAATGTCCTCTATGCCACTTTACTCCACTCCATTCTATGACAATCTACTCAGCTGTACACCACTCTACTCTAAAACACTCTACTCCAATCTACACAACGCCCTCTACGCCACTCCACTCCCCTCTACACCACTCCATGACACTTTATGGCACTCCAATCTACGACACTCTACTCTGACACTGTGCTCCAATCTACCCCCTGAACTCTATGCCTTTCCACTCTACGACACTCTACTCCCTCCACGACACTCCACAACACTGTATGCTACTACATGACACTCCGCTCCTGTCCACACCACTCAGCTCTACTGTACGCCATTCTATGCCACTCCATAACACTCCACTTTACTCCACTTTACCACACTCATCTTCACCATTCTTTACCCTACTAACTTTTATCCATTCTGTACAACAGCCACTCTGGTGTACAACATTGCTAAAACATATTGGTGAAGCCAGTAGCCCATGCATAGGCAAGACCTATTGGCTTTGACAATGCTTGTTAAAACAGCTACAGCTGCGCGGATGCTCCACTCACAGCTCGAAGGCACCTAAGGCAAGCCCTTCTATACCTCTCCACACCCAAATGCTCCCCACAGCCCATAATGTGCCCTTTATCATTCAGAGTTTACTGCAGAAAAATTCATCAAAGCAAGGATTTTCAGCTCCGTTCAACAATTGAGAAAAACATAATTGATTTAAATGACTTAATAAAGCGGTTGGGAGCTGAAAAACAAGTAAGTCCTATAAACCTCAATTGTTGTGACTGAAACATGATGACTCCCGACATGGTTGCCAGAGCGCCTTCTCTTAAGTAATTCAAACAAAAATCATGTGAATAAACGCCATGCTCTGTAATTTGCATTCTGCATTAGCACACAGAGCTGAAAGCTGCTCTCTTCTCAAAAGATGTAAACTTAGTATTTTAGTTTTAACTGGCTGTGGTCCGATTGGAACCTGCTTTTAGATACATTGGTGTCCTTGGGGTACATTAGTATTGAAGCCCATCGAGAAGACAAGCATGGGTGTGTGGTGTGGTGGGGTGTGTAGGAATCTTCCAGAACACCAGAAGAACTTAAGAAGTACTTTATTTGAGCAATTTCATACAGTTTAATGAACCAGCCCCAGCACAGGTGAAGCACAACACAAAAACTCTACACAACCTCTTAAGTACATGGAATGGAAACACCTTTCTTATTCTACCCCCTGCATTCTACTCATATCATTCTATAAAGAAACACCATTACTACTTCTGTTTACACATAACAAATTAATAAAGCAATAAAACAACTGTATTACACTTTAAGGTTACAGATACGTATTATACACCCAGCTACAAACAACACATCTATACACTGTAAACGTAATCGTCTAACTTCTTAGGTTTCTTTATATTTCTGCCAAAGGCACTTGTCTTTCTGCCCTCCGCACAATCACTCTGATCACCACCACCCATGACTTCTCTATTCACACCCGTTACATCTCCACACTCTCTTGATACCTCCTGCCTGTTCTCCTTGCTCACCACCACTTCCCCTTTTTCTTGCAATTCTTGGTTCGTGACACTCTCCTCAAAACCACCATCAGCAACACTATCAATCCACCAGTACTTATTACAAGAAGAGTTTGTTCCACCTAGATTTGGTTCATGCACACCATGCCCCATTTCCCTAACCCTAGACAACCTACTTATGTGACAAATATTGCTATCCTCCAATTTCACTGTGTTTGCTATTACTTTCACACTAAACCTACTTTGCCCTTAAGGCACCTTTCTAGCAGATTTCACTCGTACCCATTGACCCACCATCAAGGCCACACTACGCACTCCATGTTTAGTATTGAAATGCATCCTATTCCTATTCCTTTTCTGGGATGCCAAAATACACGTTCTCACTTCCTCAGCATTCCATGACACTTTTTTACCTCTTCCCATCCACCCCAGATTAGCTTTCGAGTGTGGCCTGCATCCTCTCATAATGCCAAAAGGACTTTCTCCTACTGCCTCATGAATGGTGGCTATGTGTCCATACCATTTATCTTAATTCATTCGCCCAATTTTTCCTTCCTTGACTAGCTAACTGCAAAATACCTTTTATATTTCTGTTGACCCTCTCCACAACAGCAATTTCCCATGGGTGATAAAGCACAGTGAATTTCTGTGTAATACCAGCAACTTCCATCAACATCTTCATTTCTTCCGATTTAAACTGTCCGTAAGCACAGATGAAGAGAATTCCTCTCTCAAAAATATTTAATTCAAGAATTTAATAACAGATTTAGTATCCACTTTTTCAACCACTTCTAATTCAAGCCCTTTAGAGAACAAATCCATTAGAGCCAAAATATATTTGCTTGATCCATCACTCCACACTATTGGACCCATGACTTCCAGTGCGACTTCCTCCCAGGTCAAATTGGGACACCCCAATGAACTCAAAGCAGGGTTCAATGTCTTCGGAGACTTATCAGCTCTTTCACATTCCATGCATGACCTTACAAAACTCTCTATTTCAGCATTGACCTTAGGCCACCATTAGAATGATTTAATGTTACATTTGGTATGCATAATACCCGCATGTCCTTCATGGCACAATGACATATGGCATGATTAAGAGTTTCAGCAGTCCTGGCACACCACCGCTCTGCTCCAAGACTGCCGAAACTTACCACCGCCCGCTCACCAGATTACAAGTAATTTTGTGGTCTAGTGGGCAGGCGGCGTGGCGGGCCCATGGTGTTGCTGTGTAAAGGGCTCATTGTGAGCCTTAAACAGCCCAACCGCAGGACCACCAGTGCATGTTCCTGCACGGAAAGGAATGCACCCTGTTGTGCATTCCTTACCATGCAGGAACTGGAGATGCAAAACTACAGGGGGGGGCAATATTTACCTCCCTGCATGCAACCCTGTGCACAGGTGCAAGAGGTGGCCCTGTAGGGCCCCCTTTGTTGCCTTACTACCACCCTTTTCATGGCGGTGCGACTGCCATAAAAAGGCAACTAAAAATATGCTCGGCAGTGCCTCTGGAGCATATTTTGGCATCGAACAGCTGCCAGACTGCTGTGGGATCCGTGATCTGCGGTGGTAGCAGCAGCTCAGTATGGCAGTGGTCAGACCACCACCACGACTACGTCGTAATAAGGCTCATAATCTTGTTTCTGATATTACATGAGGGTACAACTCTGTCACCCTTTACCACAAACATACCTTCCAGTCCCAATTCATCTCTACCGCTTTCATGTCTCCAAAGAGCTCTGTCTTCACACAATCTCCCCAATCACTCACAATTTTACTCTTGTCCAAATTCGACGTATCATCTTCCTTGTACGCTGCTATCAATTCATCTTTCTGCAAACCTTTGGCTTATCTTGTATCTTAAATCCACGCCACAGATACATAATTCCAAGGGTATTTATCCACTTCCCTAAGAGGTAAAGATAACCTGCTCAAGAATCTGCTGTAATATTTTTCCTTGCCAGAACATATTGTACTTCATACAAGAAATCTTGTAACCTCATGGATAGTCTGGCAATATGTGCAGAGTCTCTAGATAAACCCTCCGTAGTAAACAACTTTGTCAACTGCTTATGATCAGAGTAGGCAATGAGTTTTCTATCCCACAAGAATTTACGAAAATGTTCAAGTGCCAACACACAAGCCAAAGTCTATCTTTCTATGACGGAGTACTTTTCCTCCATGAGTGTCAACGGCCTAAACGCAAAAGCAATAACACACCTCCATTCTTTACTTTTTTAGTAAGTACACTCCTTAAACCTTTCCCACTAAAATCCGCAGTGACAAACGTGTCCGCAGTCGGATCAAAACTCGCAACGTGGGTGCACTGCCAATTGCTTGTTTAATTTCCACAAACGATTTCTGGCATTGAAGAGACCACCCAAATTTGCTTTTATTCATAAGCAACATGCGCATCTCATGCGTTTTTTCTGAAATGTTTCCACAAATTTGCTCTGTTAATCCCAACAACGAACGGAGTTCATCTTTGTTATTTTGGCGAAGGTGCTTTATTAATACCATCTACCAATGTCTCTTTAGGTTTATTAACTTTATCGCAAATTTCATGACCGTAATTATTGACAGTGCGCTCTGCGAATTAGCATTTATTGATTTCTGCACTAAGCCTTTTTTCTTTTAAAATGCCCAACACCTTCCACAGAAATTCATCATAATGTCTTCTCCTTTTCCCCATGATTAGTATGTCATCCTGGAAAAATTGTACGTCAGTAATACATCTAAATAATTGCATCATGAGCCACTGGAAAACTGCTGTCGCTGTCGCCGACGCAAGACCAAACGGCATGCGTTGGAATTGGTAGCATCCTAGTGGCGTGCTGAACGCTGTACAATGTTTACTGTGAGGATTCAGTACCACCTGGTGGTACAAAGCAGACAGGTCTAAGGTCGAAACCACTTGTCATTTCTAGTGAGCGACATCATTTCATCAACGTGTGGTAACGGAAGTTGGTTCACCATTATGTTGTTGTTGAGCCCCCTTAAGTCCACACATAAACAAACTTTCCATTAACTCGCCTGGCTACCACTAACAGAAATCCATTCGGAAGCCTCCGCAGGCTCTATAATGTGGGCTTCAATAAGTTTGTCCAACTTTACTTCTTCTCTTACAATAAATGGTATGTTTTGTGATATATGTATTTTAGAATGGCTCTAAAATATCACTAGGGCAGGGAGAAGTTAGCTAGCATTCCACTCGACTTCCCAGTAAATGTCAGTAAAAATCAACAAGAGTGGAAGAGCACAGTATCTGATCAAGGATCTCCAACCGAAATTGTTGTAAGACCCTTGATGGAGCAGGTAGAACAAAATTTTGTATACCTCTATTTTGCATGAAAAGACTAACTATATAATCTACTGATTATAATTTTACTAATGGATTGCTGTGTGAAACTAAACTAACCTTTGCATACACCAAATTACACGTGGGAAATTGCTATTTGCATGGCAAATTAACTCTAATAACTAAAATATGTACGTATATTAATAATAGTACACGTGGTAATAGATATCGCATGATTTATGTTGCTTATGTGATGTTTGCGTTCCTGTTTAGATCCTAATGGTGAGTATTATCGCTTTAAATGTTGCTATATGCTTGGAAAATACTAATATATAAAGGGATTAGTGCGGGATTAACATTAGAATCATCATTTCTTTGTAATAATTATTCTTTTGTGTTTGTTTCGCTTAAGTTGACATTTGGGCCTACCCTAAAATGGCGACCGAAATCGAGTTCAGAAGTGGCCACAGTCTCGTGAGCGCGATGCCTACTGCGCAGAATCGGATGGCTCCGTGAACTTCCTGACAACCCCTGTGCACCATGTCCACGGTCAAGGATAGGATCTTGGTGGACTGCCAAACTTCAGTCAGTAAAAACTGGTCTAAATGAACAATCGGGACATACAAGCAAACCTTAAACATTGTTGCATAAGGACTACATGATCTACGGAAATGAACCAGCAAAATCCATGGGAACATCATAGAATAAAAATCGGACGTTTTCCAATCAGCCAATCACAGACTTTCGTCGCCTAAAAATGTTTCATGTTATCCCAAAATTTATTATAAAAAGAGCAGTAGAATAGAAGGGGCAGCTCCCTTTTCCTATTTTTCTTGACGATTGCATTCGGCGGTTTTTGATGACTGCACACCCTCTTTGACCCCACAGGCGATGACAGATGCTTGCACGATTTCTGGTCCCTTGGAGATCTCTGGGACTGTAACGTGCTGAGCAAAGGACTTTGGACTTTGAGCTTTGGCGTGCTTTATTTGGACAATTAACGGCTACATACGGTTATGCAGAGTCAAATGAATTAGAGAAAATCTCAGATAGCAAGAATAGGTAAATATAAATGTCCTGCGATCTGTACTATTTCACTAAATTTTCTAAACTTCTAAACTTTGATTAATCATAAATGTCGAAATTATTTGCAAACAATATTTAGATAAACAAATATTTGATTAACAGAAATTATGAGTTTGTGGTTTTTCGATAAAGAGAATATAGGATTCTGAGTCTTAAAATGTGTTTTAGCTGGTTCTAAATCACCATCAACCAATCCAACTAATTGGTCCGTCGACCAAGTGGGTGGAGTGCCTTGATGTTTGGGATTAGGAATCTATAGGTGGCGAATGCTAATGTATATTCTGTAAAATAATTTTTCTTTCCTATAGGTAAAAAGGTACCCCCCACATGCCCAGCATGAAATCATCATCCCTCCTGTGTGCAGACTCGTGAGTAAGAGACGTGTGAGTGCTGGTGTTATGGGCCCCACCAATGACTGCGTGTGTGAATGAACTAGTGTGACGTTGGGTCTGTGACGCAGGGAGGTGAGCTGTGTATATACACATTTCCCCCTTTAACCCTTTTCCATCCGGCCTCGCGCTGGATCAGTTTTTCTGGTAGCAGAATGATGGTTTTATTGCATTGGTTTGGTGATTATTGCTTATAGATTTGATTATTGCTTATTGATTTTCCTATTTTAGAGAATTGATTATTGATTGTTCAGATAAGTATTGGTTTATGTATTAACACTCTATGTTGAATCGCGTTGCGTTCTATGTTGTTTTTGACGACTTCTGGGATGTAGGAAGTCGAATGTAATGATTCCGTAGTAGGGCAGAGGTAAGCGCTACTCTCCGGGAAGACGGAATTATTGTGCCCTGTAGGTACACGGGGAAAACGTGTGACGATTGAAGTTGCACGACACATTGTCTGGGTTCGATTTGGTAACATCGCCGTGTGTTACCGTTAGGGAAATTTTCTGTATGAAAGAGGTGTATGGGTAGCGAAGGCCACCTGTGAAAATGTTGGTCTTAAGTAACAGGAGTCCACGTGAACTCTGATTACGCTTATCACTGAAAAGGTAATAGGTGTTCCCCAAGCTTGATAGAAGGGTAAAGTAGATGCTACTTTATTAACAAGTGTGAAATTCTGGTTTTATTTCTCAGGAGCAGTGCGTCTCCAAAAGGTGTCTTATTTCCAGAGAAACGGTTAGTTAATGCTTGCTAGAAGGGTAAGGTCGAGGGAAGTGCTACTTTATTGGCGAATGTAATGATTTCGTAGTAGGGCAGAGGTAAGCGCTGCTCTCGGGAAAGACGGAATTCTTGTAAAAAGGTCAAGAATATCTCTTTTGTTAGCGAAACAGATAATGGTGGCGTTTTTATGTCGTTACTAACAGAATTTGAGTAAAAGAGAGAACATAAGAAATGTTTGCCTATAAATTTTGTAAAGGAGGGGTCAGCAGAAGCAGGAGTAGCGAGAAAAGCTGACGTCAGAAAGACCGCGCTGGGATTGGTTAGTCAGTAAGGGACGAAGACGCTCCTGATTGGTGCGTTAGTGTGCGCCGCGCTAGGAGTGGAGAATTACAGGGTGACGTAGACGCTCCGCATTGGTGCGTTAGTGAGTCGCGCTGGGATTGGAGAATTGCGAAAGTGACATAGACGCTCCAGATTGGTGCGTTAGTGTGAGTCGCGCTACGATCGGATAAAACAACAGAATAGTCGTAAAAGAAATCTAGCGATACTGAAAAGAGAAAATTATGTATTACGATCCACCAGAGAAAGAGAAAAAGTCCTGGTTCGGAAAGATCAAGAACTTATTTAAAAAGAACAAACCGATTGTGACTAGAGAGGGATAGTTGCTTCCTCCACCGAAATCACCTGCATCCTTTATGGTTGCGAAATATGGCTATCATACATGTATTTGGTTAGACAATTGGGCAAAGTACACAAAAGATGATGGAGTTTTAGCATTTCCAGAACATGGTTCATTCAATTTAGCGGTATTGAGGAATTTGAGAGAGAGAATGATGAAACTAGAACCAAACCTAGACCTACTCAGTTTGAAGCATTGACAGAATGGGAAGATGAGATGTATGACAGAGAACGGCAGCAAAGTGGCGGAAGGTACAGATATATGTTTGGTAGACCGTGTGGACAAGAGAATCATGATGATAGAATGAGGAGATGGCGAAGTGCAAATATGACTGATGGTATGTTCACTATGAGAAGTGCTGAAGAGACTACTAGTAGAAAAAGTACAGAAAAGAGAAATAATACAGGATCAGAAGGTTATAAGTATGGTGTGCATGAGTCGGAGGATGATGTTCTTGAGGACATGTTTTATAAAATACCCCCGTATCAACCAAATTCCACATTATTGACACCAAGTGCCCCAGTAAAAGAATCACCACAGAATATAAAATTTGAATCAATACCACATGAGGTAGGAAGAAATAATCCCTTTAGAGAAACAGAAAATATACAACCTGGTAAAATGACAAATAAAAATTCAGCTGAATTAGCCAGAACTACTTTGGAGTTAACTGAAAAGATTAGGGAATTGACTAAAAACATGGAAGCTGTAACTGTTCCTGTAACAATAGGACCTGTAATGCCGATTTTTAATAAACAAAAGGATAGTGAGCATTGTCTGACGATTCCTTATAATAGTAATAAAGAAAATGAAATACAAAGAAGTGGTTCAAGAGAAAATTCATGGGGACAAGCGGTAGGAATTACTGAACAAAGTACTCCTAAAAATGTGACAATAAATCAGAGTCTAGCAAATAGAGCAATAATGTCGACAGAATCAGTACCAGGGTCACCAAAAAGCTTAGAACAAACACGCAATGAAATGATTCCTGTTGGACCAACTTCTAATGAATTAAGTGAATGGTTAAGGAGTTTACAGCAAAAAGATGCTGAGCCTAGACCTTTAGATGAGTCTACATTGAAAATAGTTTTGGAAGAGTTAATAGTAGGAACTATTCCAACTGAAAAATTAAAAACATATCAGGATGAGGAATTAATGTTTCTATGCAAAAGTATAACATGGAGAGCAAGAAATTTACATGAAAGATTAGCAGAAGTAGAAAATGAAATGGGTATTGACTTTGAAAAGGTAAAGTCATTACAAAAACCATACAGAGTAGACTTTTCTGAAAAAGACATTGAAAATTTGAATACTACAGGACGAACAACTCAGATTAAAGACTTAATTATTTTATTGAGAAAATGGGGCGATGTAGACAAATGGAAAAGTAGATGGTTTCGAAAACGAGAAGATGCAACAGACAAAACGTTTGCAGCTTATCCGGTAAGGGAAAAAGAAAAGGTAGTAACTGAATGTCCCGTGAGAGAGATTCCAGGTGGAGGCTATGTACATGTCCCTGGACCAGACAAGATATTTTGTCATTTACCAATGACTTTCCTCGCTTGTGCGAGAAGCCGGTTGAATGGTACAGGCAGGTAGACAGGTTTGTAAAATTATCAAAAGTACTATGGATTGATTTGAAAAGTTTATTTTACATAATTGTACCAGCAGATCTATGGACAGAATGTAAAATTACAATAGGTTGGCCTACTCAAGAACACCCTAGAGATCCAAAAACAGGTGCCCCTGATCCAGAAGTAATGAGAAAATATGAACAAGTAGTTACCTTTCTGAAAAATAAAGTACCTCCTAAAGAAACTGATTGGGTAAAGATTGATAGAACTCATCAAGAAGTGAAGTAATCTGTACACGCATATTACGAGAGGTTGATACTTGCCTTTAAGCAGTAAAGTGGTGATGAAAATTTGAGTGAGAAGGATTTGAGTCATTTTGTATATCGATTTGTGTATGGGTTACGACCTGAAGTAAGTGAAATTATTAAACAGCATACAGTAGATTGGCAAAATAAAAAGATAGATGAAGTACTGAGACATGCAAAATATTTTAGTGATGAAATTGAAGCAAAGCAGCGTAAATTAAAAGAAAAAGCCATGGGGGCTCAAGTAAAGGTGGCAGAGAGACACGAAGCTCAATTGATTGAACAAGCAAATGGTACGGGCATGAGACAAAAACCTAACATTGGGAAAGGGAAAGGACAGATTAGTTTAGATGAAGCAAAAAAGAAATGGCTTGTCATAATTGCGGAAGAATAGGGCATTGGAGAACTGAGTGTAAATTTCCCCCAAGTGTTAATGGTGATAATGCATCATTGAATCCACAGGTGCAGAATGAGGTGAGTTGTCAACCGCAGCGACAGCAGCAGGTTGTTGCCCAACAGAAACAGGCGCCAAAACCGCCTTTTCCACAGAGCGTAAATCCTCAGAAATACAGTAATGAGACAGGATTCTACAACGAAGAACAGGTAACTAAGCTGCCGCGCGCTAGTGTTGTTTCACAGTATTGGCTACAACGCGATGAGAGTGAGTCAGAAGAAAGTTATTGACGGTGCCGAAGGGAGGAAGAGGAGTTCGTACTTGGTGCAACTCTAGAAGCAGACCAGACAGGCCCATTTGTGGATGGAAAGGTTAATGACGAAAACATTACTTTCCTAGAAGATACTGGTGCTACTCGTTCAACTGTTAGGTCCGTGGATGTTAAAAATCTTCCTCTCTCAGATGAAACGATCCAAATAGTTGGAGTCTCCAACAGACTGATAAAAACGTATCTCACTGAACCAGTTAAAATTAACATAGGAAAATTTTCTGAAATGCACCGTTTTGTCGTGTGCGATTCAAGCCCTGTACATTTGTTAGGGAGAGATTTGCTGTGCAAGATGAACTGCACAATATTCTGCACTCCGGATGGTATAGCTTTTGAGACTCCTGATGAGGACGTACTGTATTAAATGACTATAGCTAATATGGAACCTGAGATTACCGAGGCATTTGCTGTATTCGACTCAGAGGAATTGCCTCAAGAATTAAAAAAGTCAGTAAAAACGGAGGTATGGGATTTCACAGGAGAAGATATGGGATTAATGAAAAATGTAGATCCTGTAAAAGTTACTGTAAAAGAAGGAGTAAGTTACCCAAATATTCCGCAGGAGTCACTCCTATAATAGAGAGAATGATTGAACAAGGTATTTTGAGGGAAATAATGAGCAGTCCATGTAATTCACCAATTATGGGTCTGAAAAAACTGAACTTTTAGAATAGTACAAGACCTGAGAAAAATAAACAAAATCGTTGTATCATGTTGTCCCATTGTACCGAATCCATCTGTGATTTTGTATCAGATTCCTCATGATGCAGAATGGTACACAGTGATTGATTTGTGTCATGCTTTCTTTTACATTCCATTGCATCCTGACATCCAACAGATTTTTGCGTTCCGGTTTGGCGAACGTATTTTGGCATGGTGCCGAATCCCACAGGGGTATCCAGAGAGTCTCTCAATATTTAATCAGATTTTAAAAAAGTCTTTAGAAGATTTAAAAAGGCCTGAGAGTTCAGTACTGGTTCAGTATATCGATGACCTGCTTGTGGCATCGAGAGCTCGAGAAGCACGTGTAGTGGATACCATTGCATTGTTGAATCATTTGGCAGATGGAGGACTTAAAGTATCCCCATCAAAATTGCAATTCTGTCAGAAAGAAGTACAATATTTGGGCCATAAAATTGAAAAAGGATTAAGAAAAGTAACTGCAGACAGAATCAAGATAATAAAAGGAATGAGAGCCCCAATGACTCAAAGAGAAGTGAGAATGGTTCTTGGAATGGTTGGATATTGTCATCAGTCTATCAGTAACTTTTCCCTGATTGCAAAACCTTTGGTACGCTTGACAAGAAGCGATGTAAAAGATCCCATTGAATTAAATAAAGAAGAGTTGAAGGCTTTTAAACAATTGAGAGATGGGTTGTGCGAAGCACCAGCTCTTGGCATGCCTGACTATGAAAAAGAATTTGAGCTCTATTGCAGTGAAAGAAATGGATGTGCACTTTCTGTGTTAATACAGAAACACGGAAAATTGAGAATACCAATTGCATATTTCTCAGCTATATTAGACCCTGTAGCTGTAGCACTGCCTGGTTGTTTGAAAGCTGTAGCAGCAACCTGTAAGAGTCTGGAACAAAGTGAAGGAATTGTGATGGGATATCCTGTGAGAGTGTTTGTACCTCATGATGTGGCAATCCTTTTAACAAGGAGCCGCACTCAGTTCATGACGCATAGTCGTCTGACTAAATATGAAAAAGTCATCTTAGGTGCAACGAATGTGAGCCTTGTGAGATGTCTGAATGTGAATCCTTCAACATTGCTACCTGATGCTGAGAATGTGGAAGTCAGAGATGATGTGGATCATGATTGTTTGGAAGTGGTTGGTTTCTGTACCAAACCACGTCCAGATATACAAGATGTACCTTTGACAGAAAGTGACTATGTGATGTTCGTGGATGGATCATGCTTGAGAACGGATGAGGGAATTCTGAGTGCAGCGTATGCAGTATGTACAGTAGCAGCTGTACTGGAACCATCTTGCCTGAAAGGAGTAAAAACAGCCCAGGTTGCTGAACTTTTTGCATTAACGAGAGCATGTAAGTTGGGAAAGAATGTGAGAGTGACTTTGATAACCGATAGTCAATATGGCTTCAGTGTAGTGCATGACTTTGGGCAAATTTGGTCCCAAAAAGGGTTTTTGACATCAAGTGGAACTCCTATAAGGAAGTTAGCAGTGGTGAAATGTGCTGCGCATACTAAGTCCAATGATTATATTTCAGCGGGCAACCGGTTTGCCAACGACATGGCTCAGTATTGTGCACGTAATCAGAACTCAGTTGATTGAGGAAGAGAAAAAGAAATTAATTCATGTCCCTTGTTGTTTACTAACACTGTGAATACATGGGAAGAATTGATGCAGTTACAGGAAGAAGCAGGAGATGAGGAAATGAGACAGTGGGTAAAAGCAGGATGTGCACCACGGGAAATAGATCATGTATGGGTTTATTGGGATGGAAGACCAGTTATGCCTGTCAGCATGGTTTCTACCATGGCACGGATGTATCATGGACAAGCACATGTAGGAAGGGATGCTATGAACAGACTTTTCAAACAGACATGGTATAATGCAAAATTCAGACTTGTAGCAGAAAGCCTTTGTCAAAGATGCCTTATTTGTCAGCAATTCAATCCTGGAAGAAAAACAGTGGTAAGTCTGGGAACTATAGGACGAGAAGGAGGTCCTTTTACGAGAATGCAGATTGGCTTCATTGAAATGCCTCCCTGCAACTGGTTGAGGTATGTTCTAGTGATGGTTTGTCTGTTCTCTTGATGGATGGAACCCTACCCAACAAGAAGGAGTGATGGAGTTACAGTAGCCAAGCTGTTATTGAGAGAGTTCATTTCTAGGTTTGTTTTTCCAGTCACGATCGAGTCAGATAGAGGAACACATTTCCATAATGAAATCATGAAATTAATTTGTGAAGCATTGAATGTACAACAGAAACTGCATTGTGCCTACAGCCCAGAGGCTTCTGGTGTGGTGGAACAGGTAAATGGCACCATTAAAAACAGACTAGGGAAAATGTGTTTAGCCACAGGTTTGGAATTGCCTGATGTCTTGCCTCTGGTACTCATGACTATAAGATCTGTTCCAGATAGGAATACAGGTTTGAGTCCTCACGAGATAGTAATGGGGAGAGCAATGCGACATGTTTTCATACCAGTCAACAAGCTATTGCCTATATCTGATGACTTGGTGTTGGATTATTGCAAGGGGTTGGCTGATTCCGTTCATTCTGTGTTTCATCAGGTTGGATCGGATGCCACCACTCTTGAAAAGAAGCCAACTCATGATCTGAGCCCAGGTGACTGGGTGAGAATAAAATTGAAACTGTTTGGTCTCACGGTGGGTTAAACCACGTCAGGTGATCCTGACCACGACAACAGCTATAAAATGTGCATGAGTGAAGAACTGGATTCATGCTAGTCACACCTTGCGAATTCCAAATCCAGTAGATAACAAGGAAGGAGAATACTTTGAAGAATCAGATACAAGTTCTGAATCAGATACTGAAGAAATAAGAAATAGATAAACTCCTGAAAGGGGGGAGTCAGAACCAAGTCCAGCTATTGCACTAGAGAATCTTCCATTAAGAAGAAAATTGCAGATTTCTCAGAATCAGACACTGAACCAGTACAAGTACACAAGAGAGAAAATAAAAACAGTGAAGAGACTGTCAAAGAAATTCTTGATAAAGAAGTTCCGAATGAAAATTCATGATAAATTCCACCTGAAATAACAGAAATAATGGTAAGGTACCAGATACAGAGAGTGAGGGAAAGATTGTCGTGGAAGACCCCCGAGGAGTTGTAGGAAAACCATACATCCAGGTAGAAGAAGGTACAGTTCGTCAGCAGGAAGATTGTGTGGAAGGACCACGAGGAGGGACAGAAGTATGTAAGAAAAAGGAAGTGGTGGAAAGAAAGACTACTGAAAGTAAGAGTCAAGTTGGAACTGAATCAGAGGACAGTGACGAAGAAATACCAGAATGTCGAGTCCTGAGGAAGAGAGCATGGAGAACTGAAAGAAAGGAAAAGGGAAGTAAGTTAAAAAGGCCAGCAAAGGATGAAATTTGGCCAAACAAGATAAAGAGATTGAGATACAGATTGACACAAGTAAATTCATCTAGAGCTGAACAAGTGAATGAGGTGTCTAGCCAAGAGAAATCAAAAGACGTTGAACAGACACCATCAGAAGAAAGCAAGAGAACGAGAAAACCTAACCAGAAGTATAAGTCACCAGAATGGTCGTATGTGGCACTTCCTGAAGTACGAGAAGAGGCAGACAGCCAAGGAGATCTAGAGGTGACTATACCAGAAGTGGTTGGGGAAGACGAAGAATCGGAAATCCTGAGAGTTATCTTGTCCGACATCGGGGAAGAGACGGATGTTCAGGAAATTCTGAATCAAGATTGTGAAAGGAAAGTAAAAGACGATCAAATGCCAAACTGAAGGAATAAAAAGTGTTCTGAAAGGAGAAACTTGAAATTACCGAAAAAGACATAAAACTAAAAAGAACCAAGTAGGTGCTTAGAGCCTTGGGTTAGACAAAACTAGTTGTGAAGTAGAAGAGGGGCTAAGTCAAAAGACACTGATCATTTTTCGAAATGGCAAATACAGAAAGTAGAAAATCTAAATGTGTGTTCCTTAGAAAATGGTGCAAAATGTGTTATTGTTGTACAGGATTACTAATGCTTCTGTGGAGTGCGTTAGCTTTAATGGTCTCATTTAAGGTTGCATTAGAAACAATAGAAGGTCATAGTGAGAATAAAACTAATGTAGAAAAAATTCAAAAGATTAATCTGACTAAAATAGATAGAAATTACTTACATAAAGATAGGTCCATTACTGATTTTTCTAACAATGTTTTTTCAAAATTATTGTACGAATATGTGAAGACAATGGATGTGAGGGATTGTTATTTCTGCATGCAGTTGCCTGCATCAGTATCTGAGAGAGTGACATATCATCACCTCCCAGTAACATATGGAATAACATGTAGTGTATTAGCAAGTTTGTTTTACAAAATAGGGAGATTAGAATATTATTTTTGAGAGAGGATCAATTTTATATCAAAGCGTGCCCCAGGCAGTGCTTAATTTGAGCCGGAGCTTTCCGGTGCTGAGCACTGGCACCTAATTGGTTTCCGGTGCTCGGCACCGGCCCGTAATTGTCATCACCACACTTGGGGCAGTGTGCCACAAGGTGGCGCTGCTCATGTAATTTAGAAAGGAGCAGTATATCAGCTGTTTAGAGAAACAATATACATTAAAAAATGACTAATACCTGCCTCCCCCAGCCATTCCTTTACCTTTGGGGACCTGGAATAATCTTTACTGTCGCATTTACATGCGAGAGAGAGGGTTAGTAGTTGTTTTGGTAGTGATGACAGGGGCGATGGGTGTTCCTAGCTGCATTGGCCTCCTGGTCAGAGCCCTGGCACTTAATATTTTACAAATTAAGCACTGGCCCCAGGGCCGTTCTGTCCCCACCTCAGGTATGAGACCCTTGTCCTTGCCCTGCCAGCCTAATTTGTAGGCCGTGTTAAATTGACCAGAGGGTCCTGTGTTACTATATAACAAATACCCTGGGCCATCCTTGTCACTCAACAAAGCATGAACCCCTACGTAGGCCCTGCCAGCCTGATCTGTAGGCCTTTTGTTAAGTTGACCAGAGTGCTGCACCCATTTTTACTGAACAGCAGGCCCTAGGCTTGTCTGACCAAAATCCCTGCCAGCCTCTCTCAGCGAGGCCTCCTGCTCCAAACTAAAGAGCCCCCACCCTACTCGTGTGCGAAGTTCACTATCTCAAAGTTCAACATCCCCCTGTTCTGTCGACATACAGCAGACTGCATCCTTGGCTGGTACATACTTTGGGAAGTTGCCACCGCAGATGTGTCAAGCTAAGGAACAAAGGATGTGGATATTTATATATGTATATACAGAATCCCTTTACAATACACATTTTTCTGCTTGCCCATCCAAATTACGGCAAGCGCCTTGCCTGAGATATGAACTTTCACCTAGCTCACGTACCACAGTTACTGGAAAAGGCATCACCATGTATGGTAAAACATTAGAGCCATACTGTAAGTCACGAGGTAGACATGGCGTGAGATGACGATACCGTAGGCACTTCTAACCGCCTTAAAGAGTATAAAAAGGGAGACCACAGAGACATCTTTGGACTACCCCACCTGTCTGTTAGTAGATGGCAGGCGGGTGTGGGTGGTTCCCAAGAGCTTTTGTTTTTTGTTTTTAAGATACAATTTAACTTGCCAATATATTTGCTGTATATGCTATGTATGCTATTTTGCTATGCTATTTTGTCCCTAAATTGGTGTTTTCTTATTGAGCATTCCATACTTATATTACATTTGCAAAGTTGCTTTCTTTTAGGTTTTAGGTAGGTACGTGAGTATTCTCAGTATTTTAGATCAAGTGTGTTTTACATTCTGAGAACATTTTCCTTGATGTAACTTATGTTTCTCATAATGCATTTATAAATGTGTCATTGAGGTTTTCTGAAGTGTCTCTCTCCAAACGAGTTCAATGCCTCCTGATTCATGCGAGGTCACTATATTTGTATTTTGTATTTTTATGCCTTTGTCTTGCAGTTTTTATGAAGTTACGCCTTCTCAATAAACTGCCAATATTCTTTGCTTCCAATTCCATGGCTCACATGTCTGTTTCCTTCATTTCTAGAGCGTGCGTTCCCAGACACCCGGCTCAAATTAAGGTGCCCCTTTTGTCCCTAGCTCACTCCCTCGCTCACTCCGTGAAGGCTCCAAGAGCTCTGTGCTCAGCCCCTGCCCTCTTGACCCTTAAATAAAGCTCCCTCCAACAGAAAATCTAAATGTGAGTTCCTTAGAAAATGATGCAAAATGTGTTGTTGTTGTACAGGATTACTAATGCTTCTGTGGAGTGATTTAGCTTTAATGGTCTCATTTAAGGTTCCATTAGAAACAATAGAAGGTCATAGTGAGAATAAGACTAATGTAGAAAAAATTCAAAAGATTTATCCGACTAAAATAGATAGAAATTACTTACATAAAGATCCATTACTGATTTTTCTAACAATGTTTTTTCAAAATGATTGTACGAATATGTGAAGACAATGGATGTGAGGGATTGTTATGTCTGCATGCAGTTGCCTGCATCAGTATCTGAGGAAGTGACATATCATCACCTCCCAGTAACATATGGAATAACATGTAGAGTATTAGCAAGTTTGTTTTACAAAATAGGGAGATTAGAATATTATTTTTCAGATGTAGATAACATATTTTCACAAGTACCTGTAGTCAATAAACTGAATAAAGTAAAACCTGCTAAAGTATTAGGTGAATTTGTCTTAGAAACTAAAGAATTAACATTAGATTCAATTTTTAGAAATAATCTAACTTGTAGTCTGATAAGAGAGGAGAAGAGTTTCTTGGATACGGTAGAAGAAAGGAGATAAAAAATGCAAAAGAAGGTACCTGAGGGAAAAGAAGAAAAGACAGTTTGGGATGTTGAAAGAGAAAAGCATTTGAAAGGAGAAGCTAGTCCAACAATGGCTTTAGATTGGCCTCAGAAAGGGAAGTTCTGTATTAGAAGAAATCAGACTGCATATGATAACTATTTTGTAGGCACAAGTGATTGGCATGATACTTATAGAATCATGGGTGGATGGGGATTCAAAGGAGGAAATGATCAGTTTTTTCCTGGATTATATTTTATCTGCGGGAACAAAGCTTATTATCGATTACCTGACCATTGGTATGGCACATGTTATCTAGGCCTGGTTTTCCCAAAGATATTTCATGTGGGAAGAGGAAAAGATGGTGCACATGAGATAGGTAGACAACTAACACGTAGGAGAAGAGAATCTTGGTCAGAGATTGTAGGAGACATTTTTGGAGCGTGATACCAGCAGTTGGAATATCTCTGAATGCACATAAAATTAGAAAATTATCAACAGTAGTGGATCGTTTGTCAACAAGCACTGCTGGAGGATTTTTATTGGTAAATACCGAAATGGTTGCTCTGCGCGCCATGGTAATGCAAAATCGACTTGCCCTTGATATAATTTTGGCAAAGGAGGGTGGAGTCTGTGGAATGCTGAAAGTTCAACATTGTTGTACTTACATTCCTGACGAAAGTCAAGATTTAAAGACGTACATAAAGAATATAACTGATTTGCATGAGGAGATTGTTCCACTGGAGGTTGAAGGTATTTGGGAAAAGATTGGAAAAAGGTTTTCTACCATTAAATACTTTTTACTAAAACTAGGTAGTACCTTTGGTAAGATATTATTTCCAGTAACATGTGTGATTATTCTATTATTAATTCTGAGATTAGGATGTCCAGGTAGCAAAAGAAGGAAAATACGAAATAACATAAAAAGAGAAACTGTAAAGAAAAGAGAGAAAGAAAGAAAAGAAAGAGAATTTGAAGAGGTAGAGTTAGAAGAGTGGAAAGAGAGTATGTATAAAAAGACAAGAGAAGAAGAGACAGGAGAAACAGTCATGTGATCTAACAAAATATTAAGAGAACTGAATTCATTTCTATTTACCAGATTTTACAAAATTTAAGGTAGTTTGGTGATGTTAAAAATCACCAAAGGGGGGATTGATGGAGCAGGTAGAACAAAATTTTGTACACCTCCTCTATTTTGCATGAAAAGACTAACTATATAACCTACTGATTATAATTTTACTAATGGATTGCTGTGTGAAACTAAACCAACCTTTGCATATACCAAATTACACGTGGGAAGTTACTATTTGCATGGCAAATTAACTCTAATAACTCAAATATGTACGCATATTAATAATAGTACATGTGGTAATAGATATTGCATGATTTATGTTGCTTGTGTGATGTTTGCGTTCCTGTTTGGATCCTAATGGTGAGTATAATCGCTTTAAATGTTGCTATATGCTAGGAAAATACTAATATATAAAGGGATTAGTGAGGGATTAACATTAGAATCATCATTTCTTTGTATTAATTATTCTTTTGTGTTTGTTTCGCTTAAGTTGACATTTGGGCCTACCCTAAAATGGCGACCGAAATTGAGTTCAGAAGTGGCCACCGTCTCGTGAGCGCGATGCCTACTGCGCAGACTCGATGGCCCCGTGAACTTCCTGACAACCCCTGTGAATCATGTCCTCGGTCAAGGATAGGATCTTGGTGGACTGCCAAACTTCAGTCAGTAAAAACTGGTCTAAATGAACAATTGGGACATGCAAGCAAACCTTAAACATTGTTGCATAAGGACTACATCATCTACGGAAATGAACCAGCAAAATCTGTCAGGATCTGACCGAGCCGCGCCACCCAAGAACTACATTACCCAGGAGCCTCGGGGAGCTCACCGGATAAAGGAAGCGCGGGCGCACAGGAAGCTGCGCGTAATTCTGGGGACACAGAAATTCACTCTTCCTCGGCGGCGAGCGGAGGAGAGAGGACGCGGATCGCCGTTGGAGATACGGCGCTGCGCAGGACGGAGAGAAGAGGGTGTGAGCGGAGGACGCGAACCGCCCTTGAAGACGAGCAAGCCGTTGGTGCGAGCAGCCCCTGAGACGTGCCCGTACAGTCACGGGAGTTTCATAGCGTGGCACGCACTATCGGAGGACAGAGCGTTTCAGCAGAGGCGTCGGCCGACAGGTGAGGAAACCGCGGCGGGGCGCCTTCTACTCCGGAAAAACCGGAGCAAGAGCCGTAAGTGGATAGTTCCTCGGTGAGTTAACCAGGAGGGCCATTCACGAGACATTAGCTCGCGGGGGAACAGTGTGCCTGGAGCGGAGTCACCGGTACTGGCTGGTCAGGACCGACCCGGGGCGCAAGAACATAGGGAAAGACTATAGGGGTTACAGCGAGGGAGAGCATCATCTCCAGTGGATCTTCTGTTCATGACTTTGGAGCGGGACTATTTGGGGGTAGGGAGTAAACTTGCTATCATTAAGTCAGCACTGTTGTTGGAAGTGCGTGTTTTCGGTTTTTCTTCTTTGGGTTAATAGGCCCCAGAGGGCATTGTTAGCCGGCTGGCTACAGGGATTGTGACCTTTGGTCAAGTCTGGTGTACTAGTGAGACTATATTGAGAGTAGTGATTTGTATGTACGTTATTCCTGTCTGTTTTGTTGTTTCAGATCCTTTTACTCCACTGCTGTCCCTTCCCTTCCTTTCCCCCGCCTGATCTTTCGCACACCCAGTTCCCTATAGTGGTTGGGTGTGGGTCATATCTGGAGGTGGACCATTATTCTGCTGCAACCGGATCCTGCGAAGCTGGGCCTGACAGAATTACGCGCCCACGAATTATGCTTCATTTTTCCTGCAAACCGGCGTCGTTCCCCACTAACCATTCCCGAGTGGCATTCGCCATATCGTACTTAGTGGGGGATGCCGCTAATTGGGCGGTCCCTCTTGTCAGAAACAATGACGAGGTATTATCAGATTGGGAGGAGTTTCGAAGTGAGTTCGAAAAGGTGTTCAACAGGAGAGCTACCACGCTTAGTGCCGACAGGGACTTACTAGAACTAAAACAAGGGAGAGGCGACTTAATCACCTATCTAACCACCTTCCAGCGGTTGGTGGCAGAAACCGCCTGGCCAGAGGAGAAACGTATGTCCCTATATTATCAAGGCCTACGTGAGGAAATGAAGGACGTGCTAGCACAGATAGATCCACAGCCCCGCACTTGCACGGACATGATTAATTTGACCTTGCGGTTGGATGGGAGGATGATGGCTCGAGGAGAAAAGAAAAGGTGGGACAAGGGAGTGTACAGAGGAGAGAGACCGGTACGTAAGCCGGAAGTAAGCCCTGACACCTCCTCTGAACCAATGGAGATAGGGGTAGTAAAGAGCCCACTAACCCGAGAAGAGAGAGAGAGTCGTAGGGTACAGGGCTTATGTATGTATTGCGGCAAAAAAGGACATTACGTCAGGGAATGCCCTAATAAGCCGAAGCCCAACGACATGTGGACCAGACCCAGGAAGGTAGCGGTATCCACCTTGGCCCCTATGGGTAATGCCGAAACCAAAATAGGGAGAGAACAGGATAAGGAATCCGGATGGCTTCTGCCTTCTCTGGCAAACACAGAAGCTCCAGATACTGAAGCCCATATCGTGCTCCTCAGTTCTCTCACGCAGGAGGATTCCTGTCATCCGGTTAAGGCCATGGTGGATTCGGGAGCCACCGGGAACTTTATTGATAGTGGGTTGGTCACGAACCTAAGATTGTTCCGAGTACCGCGGGGAACCGCGGAGGAAGTATACGCGGTGGATGGAAAACCGCTTAAATCAGGGCTGATTGTGGAACAAACCGAGGAGCTACTCATGAGCGTGGGAGTAGGGGAGGAGAAACACCAGGAAAGGATCTCTTTCAATATAATCGATGCCCCTCAATATGAGGTGATTCTAGGCATGCCTTGGCTAAGACAGCACAATCCCACGATAGATTGGAAAGACAAGACGGTGCGGTTCGTTTCCGACGTTTGTCGGGACCATCTCGATCGCCTCACTTGCCGCCCACAGCGCGAGTCTCTTGCCCATCCTCACTATTTAGCCACTGCAGCCGAAAGGGACGTATCGTTGCCTGCCGAATACTCACAATATCAGGATGTATTCAGCGAAAAAGAAGCCGAGCAACTGCCTCCACACAGGGAATACGATTGTCGTATAGACCTAGTGGAGGGGGCCACCCTCCCGGCTTGTAGGGTATATGCCCTTTCAGGGCCAGAAACGAAACACCTGAGAGAATATTTGGACCATTACCTCGCCATAGGGTTTATAAGATCATCCCGGTCCCTGGCAGCTTCGCCCCTGTTTTTTATTCCAAAGGCGAACGGTGACTTGAGAGCGTGTGTGGACTATCGCGTTCTCAATAAAAACACCGTTCGCAATCGTTACCCGTTACCACTCATCCCGGTCCTGTTGGACCAAGTAAAAGAAGCCAAAATATATACACGTTTGGACTTACGTGGAGCGTACCATCTGGTGCGCGTACGGGCTGGGGATGAGTGGAAAACGGCGTTTAAAACCAGATACGGGTTGTTCGAATATACTGTAATGCCGTTCGGGTTGTGCAACGCCCCGGCGGCATTCCAGTATTTTCTGAACGATGTGTTGAAGGAATATGTGGATGTCTGTGTCGTGGTCTATATTGACGACATCCTTATATATTCGGACACCACAGAAGAACACGTTCATCAAGTACGTCGAGTCTTGAATACCCTACGATCACATGCACTTTATTGCAAATTAAGTAAGTGCGAATTCGGAGTGACTCAGGTTGAGTTCCTAGGGGTCATGCTTAGTCCGACTGGGTTGCGCATGGCAGAAAGAAAGGTGGTGGCAGTCCAAGAATGGCCCACTCCCAAGAACGTACGTGAGGTCCAAAGTTTCTTGGGCTTTGCGAATTACTATCGCCGATTTATCCAACACTTCTCGCAAGTAGCAGTACCTATCACGAGATTGCTGAAAAAGGGAGTGCCGTTTCAATGGACTGACGAAGCGGAAGCGGCTTTCGCATATCTAAAAAACGCTTTCACGACTGCACCTGTGCTAGCGGACCCAAGACCAGAACACCCCTTCGTGGTGGAGGCTGATGCCTCGGACGAGGCAATTGGGGCCATTCTCTCGCAAAGAAATCAAGACACCGGTCACCTACACCCCGTGGCGTACATGTCCCGAAAACTAAATCCCGCGGAGAGGAATTATACTGTGGCCGAAAAAGAACTCTTAGCTATTAAGAAGGCCTTTCAGGAATGGAGGCATTATCTCTGGGGAGCCCAACATCCCGTCACAGTATATTCAGACCACCGAAACCTCCAATACATGAAATCTGCGAGACACCTTTCCCAAAGACAAATGAGGTGGATGCTGTTCTTCGCTGGGTACGATTTCATAGTGACCTATCGTCCAGGAGCGGATAACAAGAAAGCGGACTCCTTGTCCAGACAGAAGACCTCCGACCAAGTTCGTCCAGAAAATAAGCTGGAACCCATAATCCATCCCTCGAAGGTGTTATGCGTGATACGAGCGGAAAATTTTCTGTCGGAAATAAGAAAACAGAACCCACGGGTGGATTGGGAGAACTGGGCGCAAGGTAAGGTCGATCGGTCAGTGAAAGACAGGTTACCGTTTTATAAAAACAAAATATTCCTGCCGTCCAAAGAACTACAGAAAAAGGCATTCGAATGGTGTCACGTCTCCCCGTTAACAGGTCATCCCGGAAGAAAAAAGACCCTGCAAATAGTACAACGCCACTTCTGGTGGACCTCTCTCCCCAAGGACATCACCTCCTGGGTCGCGCAATGTGAAGTGTGCGCGAGAGCGAAGACGGACACAAGGGGAAGACAAGGAAGACTCATGCCTTTACCCACTCCACGTCGCCCCTGGCAAAACATTAGTATGGATTTTGTCACAGGCTTACCTCAGGAGAAAGGAAACAACGCCATCATGGTGGTGGTGGATGGGCTCACGAAAATGGGGCATTTCATCCCTTGTGTTAATCTCCCCACCGCCAGTGCCACGGCACAACTCCTCTTACACCATGTGGTCCGGTTGCACGGCCTACCCGAAGTCATCATTTCGGACAGAGGCCCGCAATTCGTAGCGAGGTTTTGGAAAGGATGGTGTAAGGCCCTGCACATCGAATCTTCTCTATCAACCAGTTTCCACCCACAAACAGATGGGCAAACGGAGAGGTTGATCCAGACCCTAAAAAAGTACCTTCGATGTTACGCCCGAGAGGCTCAGGATTCATGGATCGACATGCTTTGGATGGCGGAACTGGCATATAATAATGCGTGGCACAGTTCCATTGGCCTTTCTCCGTTCCATGCCACGTTCGGATTCGAAGCAAAGGTTCTGCCCATCTCCATTCCCGAAGAAGTACGAAATCAACCCTTGGTACTGTCACAAACCAAGAAACTTCTTTCAGTACATCGACAGGTGAGAAAACACCTAATACACGCTAAGGCAACCTATAAAAGATGGGAAGACAGGCATAGAAGAGAGGGACCGCAGTACCAGATCGGGGATCGAGTCTGGTTGTCAACAAAGAACATCTGATTTAAGATGCGAAGCATCTTTCATCCCCGCTACATAGGGCCCTACCAGGTACTCCGTCAAATCAATCCAGTGACGTATAAATTAAAGTTACCAGGTACGCTACGCATTCACCCGGTATTCCATTGCAGCCTTCTAAAGCCGGCACGAGGGGCCCGCCAACAAGCTCCACCTCCGGTACTACAGGATGAAGGCCTGGAATACGAGGTTCGGAGCATAAAAGATTCCAAGCTAAAAAGAGGAGAGTTGTGGTACCTCATCTCCTGGAAAGGATATCCTGCAGAAGATGACTCATGGGAACCGTGGACCAATGTACACGCGCCCCGAGCCATACGCTCCTTTCACCGCCGATTCCCTCTTAAACCCGGGCCTGGTAGGCGCTAGGGGAGGGGGACCAACTGTCAGGATCTGTCCGAGCCGCGCCACCCAAGAACTACATTACCCAGGAGCCTCGGGGAGCTCACCGGATAAAGGAAGCGCGGGCGCACAGGAAGCTGCGCGTAATTCTGGGGACACAGAAATTCACTCTTCCTCGGCGGCGAGCGGAGGAGAGAGGACGCGGATCGCCGTTGGAGATACGGCGCTGCGCAGGACGGAGAGAAGAGGGTGTGAGCGGAGGACGCGAACCGCCCTTGAAGACGAGCAAGCCGTTGGTGCGAGCAGCCCCTGAGACGTGCCCGTACAGTCACGGGAGTTTCATAGCGTGGCACGCACTATCGGAGGACAGAGCGTTTCAGCAGAGGCGTCGGCCGACAGGTGAGGAAACCGCGGCGGGGCGCCTTCTACTCCGGAAAAACCGGAGCAAGAGCCGTAAGTGGATAGTTCCTCGGTGAGTTAACCAGGAGGGCCATTCACGAGACATTAGCTCGCGGGGGAACAGTGTGCCTGGAGCGGAGTCACCGGTACTGGCTGGTCAGGACCGACCCGGGGCGCAAGAACATAGGGAAAGACTATAGGGGTTACAGCGAGGGAGAGCATCATCTCCAGTGGATCTTCTGTTCATGACTTTGGAGCGGGACTATTTGGGGGTAGGGAGTAAACTTGCTATCATTAAGTCAGCACTGTTGTTGGAAGTGCGTGTTTTCGGTTTTTCTTCTTTGGGTTAATAGGCCCCAGAGGGCATTGTTAGCCGGCTGGCTACAGGGATTGTGACCTTTGGTCAAGTCTGGTGTACTAGTGAGACTATATTGAGAGTAGTGATTTGTATGTACGTTATTCCTGTCTGTTTTGTTGTTTCAGATCCTTTTACTCCACTGCTGTCCCTTCCCTTCCTTTCCCCCGCCTGATCTTTCACACACCCAGTTCCCTATAGTGGTTGGGTGTGGGTCATATCTGGAGGTGGACCATTATTCTGCTGCAACCGGATCCTGCGAAGCTGGGCCTGACAAAATCCATGGGAACCTCATAGAATAAAAATCGGACGTTTTCCAATCAGCCAATCACAGACTTTCGTCGCCTAAAAATGTTTCATGTTATCCCAAAATGTATTATAAAAAGAGCAGTAGAATAGGAGGGGCAGCTCCCTTTTCCCATTTTTCTTGACAATTGCATTTGGCGGTTTTTGATGACTGCCCACCCTCTTTGACCCCACAGGCGATGACAGATGCTTGCACGATTTCTGGTCCTTTGGAGATCTCTGGGACTGTAACGTGCTGAGCAAAGAACTTTGGACTTTGAGCTTTGGCCTGCTTTATTTCGACAATTAACGGCTAAATTCGGTTATGCAGAGCCAAATGAATTAGAGAAAATCCCAGATAGCAAGAATAGGTAAATATAAATGTCCTGCGATCTGTACTATTTGACTAAATTTTCTAAACTTCTAAACTTTGATTAATCATAAATGTCAAAATTATTTGCAAACAATATTTAGATAAACAAATATTTGATTAACAGAAATTATGAGTTTGTGGTTTTTCGATAAAGAGAATATAGGATTCGGAATCTTAAAATGTGTTTTAGTTGGTTCTAAATCACCATCAACCAATCCAACTAATTGGTCCTTCGACCAAGTGGGTGGAGTGACTTGATGTTTGGGATTAGGAATGTATAGGTGGCGAATGCTAATGTATATTCTGTAAAATAACTTTTCTTTTCTATAGGTAAAAAGGTACCCCCCACATGCCCAGCACGAAATCATCATCCCTGCTGTGTGCAGATTCGTGAGTAAGAGACGTGTGAGTGTTGGTGTTATGGGCCCCACCAATAACTGCGTGTGTGAATGAACTAGTGTGACGTTGGGTCTGCGACCCAGGTAGATGAGCTGTGTATATACACATTTCTCCTTTTTCCCCTTTTCCATCCGGCCTCTCGCTGGATCTCCCTCAACAGTTACATTCTGTCAGTGGCATGTTTCCTGCTGACGTACTAGTAGCTGATAGTTACATCATCGGGTCTGTCCTCCACCAGGAGGAAATGTCTCTTGTGCCAGAGTCTTTCTGGAATCCATGGTATAAACAAGGTGCTCAAAATGACCCCCTACCTCCAAATTCCTCTGACTTTTATAGTTTTAAAAATAGGGGTAGCGGCTAGGTTTAAAGAAGGGGGATGTGAGTAGGGAGAATTTAGGTATCCCATACATTTATATATAAAACATTTCTTCTGTCATCATGTTTCAGCCTACTTGCACTTGTCGTCAGGACCATAGGCTGATTTTCGAATCCCTTCTTAGAACTAATCTGCACACTTTCCCCTGGTTATTGTGTTTTTCTCTTAACCCCTTCGATGCGCATGACGGAGCGGCTCCGTCATGCGCATCGGTTGCGCTGTGCGGATGACGGAACCGCTCCGTCATGGCCCCGCCAGCGCACGAACCCTTCAGCACAGCGAGGTAATCCGCGCCGCGCTGAAGGGGTTAATGGAGAATTTGAGGACACTGTGTCCTTACCTGAAAATACAAAAAAGGACAAAAGCAGTATATGCATAAATATTAAATTATTACTATTTTATGATTTCCTGATAACTACTAGACCCAATCTCTTGTTCATGAGCATATATATATCTATAAGGAATACACAGTTTTTGCGTGTATGCATCTTATATGTACAGTTGAACATGGAGGCTGCAGACGATTGACAAGACCTGTAGGACCTGGGGAAGACTCAGGTGTGAGTCTTCTTTATATAAATTGATATGGGCATCACTAATCCTGGTAAATTCCGTGCCTTCTGTTACCCGAGGGCACCGTTTTTTTTAACGCTACAGATTAAAAATAGACTTTCAATTCTCGCTGTTAAAAATTGACGGTATGCAATTCTTTCAGCTCAGAGTTGATGGTGAAAATAAGCTGTCTGATAGAAGTTCTTGAGATTGGAAATCGTTTTTCATAGTTTATGAAGGGGAGCTCTATATATTGAATAAAACATGGGGCGTACGTGCCACTGGTGTTTCTCTTTTCATAAATTGTATTTAAAAAGGTGTATTTCAAAGAGTAGGGCATTCTATGCACAGGGCATAGAGACACCTATGTTACGTTTAATGTTTGGAATGTTCTGCACAGGAGTCTCGATACGAGTAACTTTCCGGATTGTAAAAAGTCTAAGATATTGCACTGCTCCATAAGAAAGGTTTGTTTTCATAACATATATACAATTCATGCCTTATCTCCTGGGACTTATATTTTTATATCTCAGAGTGCATGTGTTCAAAATAACAAAGTGTTTTTTGGTGATTATCGTTGTTAACAATTACATGCATAGTTCTCATTATGCCATATCAGATTGTTGCCTCCCCGCACTGATTTGGGAAATAGGTGATACATAAATATATGTTTTTCTCTTGCCTGATATTTCAGCATGTATTGCGACTTAAATTGTCTGCTAATTTTTTGCAAAGTTACATCGCACTTATTTAAAGACTAAAAAAGGCCATTAGGCCTATACATGTACAAAACCTCTTTTTAAAAGTACAGACGATTGTTAAAATACCTTAAAAAACACCCCATTTTGGCTCAATAGGTTTTGGGAGGGAGGCGAGACATAAACGCTCCTATTGAAAAAAGAAAAAAGAAAGATCGAGGGGGTGGCGGTGGGTGTGGTGGGAACTAGTACTAATTATTATATCTGCGTGCAAAATATAATGTCTCTAGGACTCCTAGGGACTGTGTTAACCCACTTACCGTGGAGAGCCAGACATGGCTCTCATCAATGTCCCTCTATGCCTGCATCTTGGGGAAGGTGACGCTGGTTGTTAGTTTTAAAGGCGGTGTCTAGAGCACCCAGTGTTAGAAATTTATCCCATACACATACGGAAGAAGGTCCGATATATTGCCCCTGGACGACTACGGGGGTTGTCGTTCTATGCACATACAGAAAAATGGCTCTTATATAATGCCCCTGGGGGCTGCGGGTATGTCAAATAAAAGAAATAGAAAGGGGACTGTGTGTTTTGCTCGAGAATCACCATATGTAGTAATCATTTATATGAGTCCACAACTGAACCAAATAGTGCAAGGTGCGATTTCTTTTGCACCCAATTAGACATTTTATTTAAGATTAGAGATGTTTGTTTAGGACCACCTATAGACAAAGGGTGATGCATTATTCATCTAGTCTTGTTGGTACGTTTGTATCAATATCCAGAGAGCAGGTATCTTGAAGTGCCCCCAGGGCACTAACTTAGTCTAAATTCTATGTTTTTTATTAAAGGGCAATTGTATACCCTTTTTTGAGACCTTTGTCTGTATAGTGATAAATAGCTTGAACAATATGAAAATTATCATAAATGAACTAATATAGATTGTTATTCCTCAAATTACTATATGGTTAGGTGTTACTGTACTAAATTGAGGTTATTGGGATTAGTGGTTCCTGATACTTCTAAATGATGCTGATTAAGGATTAAAAATTGAAGATAATGAGGGAGGTCAATAGTAGGGGACATGTTTCTAATGTTTCTTATGTAAGAGGTATTGTTGGATACAGATTATTTTTTGTTTATCATGAAAGAGGAACTATTATAGCCAGATTGCGATCATTGTGTTTATTTTTTTATCTGACTTCAGAGTTACTGGTGTTATGACACGAGGGCTCATTCCTACTTTAGATTACTAACGCTCAAGGAATATTATTGTTCAGTCCTTCATGAGATGTACCCAGGTGGTAAATCCAGCGTTGTTTCTTACATAATAACTTTTCTCTGCATTCACATCTACGTAGTCTAAGGTTTCTACAATCAACCATTTTAAGTCATTCGTAGAGTGTTTTGCATTGATGAAGTGATTGCTCATTTTTGTCATGGATCTGTTTCACCTTATGTTTCTTCTATGTTCACAGATGCGAGTATTAACTTTCCTACATGTCATACCTATCTACTTTAATCCACAGGGGCACATGATCATATATATGATGTATGCGGTTTTACAATGTGTATGCTTCTTCAAAGTCCAGGTGAAGTTACGCTTTAGGTCTAGTGTTTTGACAGTTGTTGTTAAATGGCAGAGTGAGCAGGCACTGCATGGAAAATGCCCGACTACAGTAGAAAGTCCCAACATCATACATCGTACATCGTACATCGTACAGATAGTTACTTGTTTTTTGGCGGGGTATGGATCAGATGGTCCTCTTTTCTCTTTTGTGGGAGAAGCATGGTATGGGCCAATTAAAGGTTTCTGAATTGACAATTCTCTAGTTCTTCCATACCAAATATTTTAGATGGTTTGATGCTGCTCTGTAAATTGTCACACACATAAGTTGTTCCTGTCCACTATTTCTCACTCTTTTTTGCAGAAGCACTTTTTAGCTCTCTTATAGCATTTGTCTATTTGTATATTTGTAGGATAATGTCTAGATTCCAGTTTGATAGTAAGTGCCAGTGCTTGGCTCCTAAAGTCTGTCATTTTTGTGCAATTTCACCTTAGGTGGAGGTATTGACTGTAGGGCAGATTTTCTTTTAAAGAATGTGTAAGAAAGATGTTAAATAACAACAGGATGTTTTTGTCTGTGGTTTATGATAGGTGTTGGTACCTATCTGATAGTCATCAACAAAAAGTGTTATGTCTGGAAAGGATAGAATGGAGTTGCTTATCTGGCTAGGGAATTTTAGATATTGATCACATGTATTTAGCCAGACAAAAAATTATTGTGCAGATGTTTCATCTCCTTCCCATGCAATCGAGATGTCATTGAGATACCATTTATATTATATTATCTTCTGTTGGTATAGGTTGGTGCTTGTCATTATGTTTTTCTCCTCAAACTCCCTGACATAATCGCAACAGGCTTGGGGTAAAAGTACTGCCCATGGAAATCCCATGGACTTTGAGGAATAATGTTTTTTCGTACTCAAAATAATTCTCTGTGAGTGCCATCTTACAGCACTCCAAAACAAAATGTTTTGGGGTTCTGTTTTGCCAATTGGTTTGGAAAAGTATATGTTCAATCGTATCAATTGTTGCTCTTTGTAGTAAGCTGGCTTAAGGACTTTCAGTGTCCAAACCAATTAGGAGATTTTTTTCAGAGTCATACGCTAGATCTTGCAATATTCTTAGGAAATTGGTTGTGGCCTTCGGATATGTTGGTGTTTGTTGGACTAATGGTTTAAGGAAAAAATCTGCTAATTTTGAAAGTGGCTTAAGTCTGAACCAATACCCGAGACTATGGGGCGGCCTAGTGGGGTTTCCCTGTTTTATGCATTTTTGGAAGGGAATAAAAATATGGTATATGAGTTTCTTTTGTGCAAAGAAAGTCTGCTTCTTTTTTTAAAATCCAGTGCATCATTTCAGCTTCCTCAGCCATGATGCTGATTGCTATCTTCAGCTAATATGTAGGATACTGTGTGATGATTTTGTAGTAACTGGTATCGCTCAATAAATCTGTACAATGCCTATCATAGTCTGTCTTTTTCAGAAAAACAATTACCCCGCCTTTATCTGCCAGTTTTATCACTAGTGTTTCATCTTCAGTGCGTGTCCGTAGGGCCTGTCTTTCGGCTGTAGTTGTGTTAATAAATGGTTTCATTTGAGAGACATCCATGGTTTCAATTTCCTTATATATGGCCTGCTCAAGGGTTAACATTTCTACAGGTACCATGGAATTTGGAAGACAAACATTTGACTTTATTCTTAGGTTGGTATCACCATCATCAGCGGAGCCATCTTTGCTGATAAAAAACGCTTTTAATTTCAATTTCTGGCAGATGTTAGCCATGTCTCCTTGTAGCCGAAATTTGTCGAATTTAAGAATTGGCCCAAATCCTAATCCCAATCGGCTAGATTGAATATCAGAGAGTGCTGTTGCTCATCCCTGGGTTCTGCTGTTTGGGTTTGCTCCTTGTTATAATGCCAGTGTTGGTGTCTTCCCATCTGACCTCTTTTATTCTTGCCTGTTTTTGTTGTTGCCCCCTCCCTAAAAAAGGTGTCCTCTGGAAGGGAAGCTAGGGGGTGTTGGTGGTCCTTCTAGATAGGGGTTCATCCAACCTTCAAAGTTCTGGGGAAAGGGTTGGAAATATGGGCCGTGCCGAAAAGGTGCCTGCCAGTGTTGTTGCCAGCCGCATACTCTGCCTTAATTCCTGCCTCTAAATCTTTGCCTTCCCCTGTTGTTATCACTGTTGCTCTAATTGCTCGAGTCTGTGGTGTTGCCTCCTGAGGAGTCGTAATCTGTTGTCTACTCATTATCTCCTTCTGGTAGTTTTTACTCATCTTTTGAGTTGGGGTAACATTTTTCTTGGGAAATGTTTATAAGTCCTTGCCTAGCTTCTGTATTGTACTTTGTGTCCAAATATCCTTCATCTCAGACATGTCCTTGTTAATTACGACCCGTTTCTTTCTAAAAACTGTGATGTGTACCATGTTTTTCAATTTATTTTCACTAATTTGGATCTTAAACACTTGGCTGCTAGGTTTCCACCTACCCCCCACACGTGCTAAGTCATTTTTGGCTATTTGGGGTAGTTCACATTTAAGCCTGCTTAATGTTTTGTCCACATAAGTTAGCCACGCCAACATCCGGAGGATTCTAAAGGTATGTAGGGTTTGTGGATTTCCCTTGAGGGGACAGAGAATTTAGCCAAAATACAGCAAAATTCTGTTTTGGGGGGTAAAAATGGAAAAAAGTGCAGCTGAAGAAAGCATAATTTTTTGTCCCTGCAAATGGTATCAATGAAGGATTTACGCTGGTACAATCACCATTCTCCCAGCTTTCAGGAACAGGCAGACGTTTGTCAGAAAATCTAAGTTTTCTACACAGGTTTGGCATTTTACTGGAAATGGGTGAGAAACCACTATGGACCCCGGAAAGCTATACAATTCTGGAATGTAACAGTTGAAATATTGAAATTGAGTTGAAGAAAAACATCCATTTGTTTCTATTTTTTCACCTGTAAATTTTCCTAAGTATGGCATATTTTCTAAACTGTTATTACCAGTGGACCCTTGTGATTGCGGAGATATATAGGACTTGTAGATTCACCTAGAATCCGAGGTACCCAGAGCCAATAACTGAGCTGCGCCTAGCAATGGTTTTTCATTGTGTGCTGGGTATACAGCAATTCATATGGTAAAATATAAAGAGTGAAAATTAGGTATCAAGAAAATCTCTGTATTTTCTAAATCGGAACTACATATGGAGTTTAGAAGCCTTGGTTATATGCACATATCTGAATTTGTGGGTACCCATACTAGCGAATGAATTAGAGGACATTTTTCAAAATGACTTCTTTTTCACACACTGTCTTACATTTGGAAGGCAAAAATGCATAGAAAGTCAATTGGTAATAACACATATTCTACTATTCTGTGTTTCCCTAAGTCTCCCGATAGAAATGTTTCCTCACTTGTGTGGATAGGCCTAGTGCCCGTGACAGGATATGGCCCAAAAACACAATTTGGACACTTCACATTTTTCCAGTGAAAACTGACTCTTTCGTGCAATGTGTCTAGCTGTGGATTGTGGAGCCAGCACCTAGGGAAACCTAGCAAACCTGTAAAGTTTTTTAAACTAGACATCCAGAGGAATACAGGATGGGTGACTAGTGTTGTTTTCACCAGGTTCTGTTACACAGAATCCCTTGCAAACATCAAACTTTGTCAAATAAAACACATTTTCATCATATATCTGTGATGTAAAGTTCTGGACTCTGCGAAGAGGGACAAACTTTCACCTACCCAGCATTCCCTCTTGTCTTCCGATAAAAATGGTGTTTCACTTGTGTGGGTCGACCTAGTGCCTGCGACAGGAAACGCCTCAAAACACAACATTGACACATCACATTTTTCCACTGAAAACTGACCCTTTTTTAGCAATGTGCCTAGCCATGGATTTGGAGCCCTAGCTTAGCTGGCACCTAGGAAAACCTAGCAAACCTGTAAAGTTTTAAAAAATGGACACCCAGTGAAATCCAGGATAGGGTGACTTGTATGGCTCTCACCAGGTTCTGTTAACCAGAATCCATTGCAAACATAACACATAAAACACATTTTCCTCACATATCTGTGATGGAAAGTTCTGGAATCTGCGAGGAGCCACGAACTTCCACCCACCCAGCATTCCTTCTAGTCTCCCAATAAAAATGGCACCTCACTGGTGTGGGTAGTCATAGTGTTCGCAACAGGAAATAGCCAAAAACGCAACATTGACACATCACATTTTTCCATTGAAAGGTTACCCTTTTTTTGCAATGTGTCTAGCTGTGGATTTTGGGCTCTAGGTCAGCCGGCACCTAGGGAAACCTATCAAACCTGTAAAATGTTTAAAACAAGAGACCCAGGGAAGTCCAGCACGGGGTGACTTTTGTTACTCTCATCAGGTACTGTTACACAAAATTCTTTGCTGACATCAAACTTTGTAAAAAAAAAACCACATTTTCCTCACATCCGTGATGGAAAGCTCTGGAATATGTGGGGAGACACAAACTTCCACTCACACAGCATTCCCCCAAGTCTCCCGATAAAAATGGTACCTCACTTGTGTGGGTCGTCTTAGTGCCCGTGACAGGAAACCCCTCAAAACGCAACGTGGACACATCACATTTTTGTACTGAAAAGTTACCTTTTTTTTGCTAACTGCCTAAGTGGATTTTGGGTACTACCTCAGCCGGCACCTAGGTAAACCTAGCAAACTTGTAAATGTTTGAAAACTAGACTCCCAGGGGAATCCAGAATAGGGTGACTTGTATGGCTGTCAGCAGGTTCTGTTACCCAGAATCCCTTGCAAACATCAAACGTTGTACAAAAAAACACATTTCCCTCACATGTCTGTAATGGAAAGTTCTGGAATCTGCAGTGAGCCACAAGCTTCCACCCACCCAGCATTCCCACAAGTCTCCCGATAAAAATGATACCTCACTTGTGTGGGTAGGACTAGTGCCCGCGACAGTAAACGGCCCGAAATGCAATGTGGACACATCACATTTTTATAATGAATACTGACCCTTTTATTTTTGCAATGTGCCTAGCTGTAGAATTTGGGCCCTAGCTCAACCGGCACCTACGGAAACCTAGCAAACCTGTACATTTTTTAAAACTAGAAACCCAGGGAATCCAGGATGGGGTACCTTGTGTGGCTCTCACCAGGTTCTGTTACCCAGAATCCTTTGCAACCATCAAACTTTGTAAAAACAACACATTTTCCTCACATGTCTGTGATGGAAAGTTCTGGAATCTGCAAGGATACACAAACTTTCACCCACCCAGCATTCCTCCAAGGCTCCCGATAAAAATGGTACCTCACTTGTGTGGTTAGGCCTAGTGCCGTGACAGGAAATGGCCCTAAATGCAACTTGGACACATCAAATTTTTCCTGTGGATGTGCCTAGCTGTGGATTTTGGGCTTTAGCTTAGCCGGCACCTAAAGAAACCTAGCAAACCTGTACATTTTTGAAAATGAAATACCCAGGGGAATCCAGGATGGGGTGACTTGTTTGGCTCTCACCAGGTTCTGTTACCCAGAATGCTTTGAAACCATTGTCAAAAACACAGTTTCATCATATTTTTGTGATGAAAAGTTCTGGAATCATCGGGGAGCCACAAACTTCCACCTACCTAGCATTCCCCAAAGTCTCTCAATAAAAATAGTACCCTCACTCGTGTGGATAGGACTAGTGCCTGCAACAGGAAACGGCCCAAAATGCAACGTGGACACATCACATTTTTGCAGTAAAAACTAACCCTTTTTTTGCAATGTGCCTAGAAGTGGAATTTGGGCCCTAGCTCAGCCGGCACCTACGGAAACCTAGCAAACTTGTACATTTTTGAACATTAAACACCCAGGGAAATCCTGGATGGGGTGACTTGTGTGGATTTCACCAGGTTCTGTTACCCAGAATCCTTTGAAACCTTCAAACTTTGTAAAAAGAAACACATTTTCCTCACATTTCTGTGATGCAAAGTTCTGGAATTTGTGGGGAGCCACAAGCTTCCACCCATGCAGGCTTTCCCCACGTCTCCCGATAAACATGGTACCTCACTTGTGTGGGTAGGCTTAGTGTCCGCGACAGGAAACTGCCCAAAAAGCACTGTGGACACATCACATTTTCCCAGTGAGAACTGCCCTTTTTTGCATTGTGCTTAGCTGTGGATTTTGGGCCCTAGCTCTGCCAGCACCTAGGGAAAACTAGCAAACCGGTACATTTCTAAAAACTAGACACCCAGGAAAATCCAGGCTGGGGTGACTTGTGTTGCTTTAACCAGGTTCTGTTACCCAGAATCCCTAACAAACCACAAACTTTGTTAAGAAATAAAAACACATTTTCCTCACATTTCTGTGATAGAAAGTTCTGGAATCTGTGGGGAGCCACAAACTTCCACCCATCCAACATGCCCCCAAGTCTCCCGATAAAAATGGTACCTCACTTGTGAGGGTTTGCAGAGTGCCTCCGACAGGAAGCGTCCCAAACCAAAATGTGGAAACATTACATTTTCCACTGAAACCTGACCCTTATTTTGTAATTTGCCTAGCTGTAGAGTTTGGGCCCTAACTCTGCCCACACCTAGATAACCATAGCAAACCTGAAAAATAAACACCATGGGAAATCCAGAATGGGGTGACTTGTGTGTCTCTCACCAGGTTCTGTTACCTAGAATCCCTTGCACGCATCAAACTTTGTCAAATAAAAACACATTTTCCTCACATTTCTGTGATGGAAGATTCTGGAATCTGTGGGGAGCCACAAGATTCCACCCATTCAGAATCCCACTAAGTCTCCCAAAAAAAATGGTACCTCACTTGTGTGGTTAGGCCTAGTATCCGTGACAGGAAACTGCTCAAAACGTATTGTGGAAGCATCAAAATTATCGATCACAGAACAACCTGGTTTTGCAAGGGGGTCGCCGGTGTTTTTGGTCGCAGGCTCGGCAGCTATCTAGGGAAACCTAGCAAACCCAGACATTTCTGAAAACTAGAAACCCAGGGGAGTCCAGGGAGGTGTGGCTTGCATTGGGCCCCACATGTTTTCTTACCCAGAATCCCCTGCAAACCTCACATTTTGCCCAAAACAAAAACACATTTCTGCGTGGGTAAGTTGTGGGATCACCTGGCCGACACAAATTTCCTACCTAGGGAAACACTGGCTGGTATCAAAGTTGTGCCAGCCTAGTGATCCCACAGCTTTCCCACACAGAAATTGGAGGAAGATGTGACTGTTTCGTTAAATTTAAGTTTTGCAGAGGATTCTGAGTAAGAAAACACTGGAGAATCCATGCAAGCCACACTGCCAGCTAAGCGACAGTCTACACCCACTGCCAGCCAAGTGCCAGTCCATGCACACTGCCAGCCAAGCGCCATCCACGTACTCTGCCAGCTAAGAACCATCCAATGCACACCGCCATCCACGCACACCACCAGCCAAGAGCCAATCTATCCACACTGTCAGCCAAATGCCAGTCCAGACACACCACCAGGCAAGTGCCAGTCTACATACACTGCTACACACCACCAGCCAAGTACAAGTCCACACACACCGCCAGCAAAATTCCAGTACACACACAGCCAGCCAAACGCCAGTACATGCAGACTGTCAGCTGAACTCCAGCTCTCACACACACACACACACACACAGAAACTTTCTTTGATATCTAGTGGTTTTCTGCCCCCAACAATATTGCTGATCTGCCCCCGGGGGGGGGGCAGAAATGGCTAAAGTGTGTGCCTAAAAAAAGGGAAGAGACCCTTGACTATGGGGCTGCTCTCTGAAATGCCCATAAACATATCCTTGGTGCCTAGTGGGCTTTCTGCCCCCATCCTGGGATGGGGGTGGGGGTGGGGGCAGATCTGGTGTAATAACTAACCAAACAAATTACGATTTCTAATCTCAAGAACTTCTATCAGACAACTTATTTTCACCATCAAATTTGAGCTGGGAGAATTGTATACCATCAATTTTGAACTGAGAGAATTGAACTTTTATTTTGAATCTGTAGCGTTAAAAAAACAGTGTCCTCAGGTAACAGAAGGCACGGAATTTACCAGGATAAGTGATGCCTATATCAACATATATAAAGCAGACTCGCACATAAATCTTTCCCAGGTACTACAGGTCTTCTCAATCTTCTGCACACCTCAATGTTCAACGATACATATAAGATGCACACATTAAAAACTGCTTATTCCTTATACACATATATATGCTGATGAGCAAGAGATTTGGTCTAGTAGTCATCATGAAATCGTAAAATAATACCATTGTAACATTTATGTATATGCTACTTTACTCCGTCTTTTTGTATTTTTAGGTAAGGACGCAGTGTCCTCAAATTCTCCATTAAGAGAAAACCACTATAACCAGGGGAAAGTGTCCTGATAGGTTCTCAGAAGTTACCCAAAAATCAACCTATTGTCCAGAAGAAAGCCACCGACTCATGAGGGCACGAGTAGGCTGAAACATGTTGACCAAATAATTTTTTTATATTTAGATATGTGGGATACCTAAATTCTCCCTACTCACATCCCCCTTCTTTTAATCATCAAGCTTCCCCCTATTTTTAAAACAATAAAAGTCAGGAATTTGGAGGTAGGGGGAAATTTTAAACACATTGTTTATACCATTGATCCCAGATAGTCTCTGGTACAAGAGACATTTCCTCCTGCTGGAGGACAGACCTGATGATGTACCTATCAGTTACTAGTACGGCAGCGGGAGACTTGTCACTGACAGAACGTGACTGTTGACAGTCTTACAACAATTTCGGTTGGAGATCCTTGATCAGAAACTGTGCTCTTCCACTCTTTTTTAGGAATGGCATCACATATTAATCTTATTTTATGCACAAGCCCCTTTACTTTTCCAATTTTCCTACTGAACACAGCTGGGAATTCATCCAACATCCATTTTCTAGTGTCCTCACATTCAACCAACACCTGCTCAGGACTATTTGGATCTAAGATTATGCTAAGCTTTCTCTGATCCTTCCATCCTAGAACAGATGGACCCTCTTTAGCCACATACAAATTACACATACCATGTCTTAAATCTGAACACTGTCTCATGCCCAGCATATGAATCTTCTGTCCAGTATAACTCTCTGGATTAATATCCACAGGTTTCAAATGTTCCTCAGTAACTCTAATGAAATGGTTCTGCCACACACTCTCTGCAACAATGGTATACAAGGAATCTGAGTCCGCCACCACTTGTATCACTACTACCCTAAGAAGATCCAGCACAGGGGTTTATTATCTCCCTCCTCAGAGATTTTTAGCACCATTCTTTTTTTAAACTCCCACTTGGAGCTGTTATCTTCAGCACTATCCTCTGAAGTGGAATCTTCTTCATCACTCTCCTTAACACATGCTACTTTACTACCTTTACTCTTTCTTTTCTTTTGCGCTTACACACCCATGCAAAATGTTGCATTAAACCACATTCCATAGATTTAGCTGACTTAGTAGGACATTCGGCATACCTAGCAGAATAAGAACTATTACCACACCAGTAGCATGCATAATTTGCACTCTTGAAGCCAGAGGACCTTTCTTTCTTCTTTTTATTTTTGTCTTTCTTCATGCTAGACTGCCTTGGGTTTTGTGCAAACGTATTCTTCCCATCAGATATTTTACCCACAGTGTCACCCCCATCTTTTTTATCCTGAGATAGCATGACTTTAGCACACCTCTCATACCACTCTGCTTTTTTCACTATAGCAATGATTTCATTCAGACAGAATTCTCCTTCAATCCACAATCTGTCTTGCTTGAATAGATTTGTTCTTTGTATACCTAACAATTTGGTCTCTTAATAACTCATCATGTAAATTGCCAAACCTTCACGTAGTAGCAAGTTTTTCAAGTGCTGATACATAAACCTCCACTGATTCATGTTTTTACTGTTTTTGTCAAAAGAAAGCATGTCTCAAAACAGCGACATATGCTGTGGGAGAGAAGTGCTTATCCAAATCTAGTAACGCTCATTTGAAAATATCTATATCCTCAGAGCTGCTTTCACGCTTATTCAGCTGGTTATAAATTCGCAGACCTTCATGCCCTAGACAATACATTCAAATTCTTTTCTTCCTTTCCTGTGAAAAAGTTCCACTGCAAACCTCCAAATTGGCCATGTAATTCAAAATATACTCCTTCCACTCATTCCACTGTATAGCTGTCCCTCCAGACGAAGATAAGAATTATTTCGGGGAACCTAAATGCAGACCTGGACTTGGTACTGGGAGTGGTTCAGACATAGACATATCTCTATTATATCACTAAAAATACTAAATGCATAAATGAATTACAAGGATACTACTCCGAAAACATATGTTGCATCAGAGGAGGGGTTCTAAGATAGCAAAATAAGCAATGGAATTAAATTAGGTAAAAATGAATGATACAGGTGGGCGTATCATCATAGGCACGCTGTCACTGCAATCTAAACTGGTGAATAAACTGCAGTAAACTTAGTAAATATTGGTGTGCGCATCACTGTGGATCCACTCAAAATGTGTTTTCCCTCTTTCACTCATGATAAAAGTGGTAAACGCGTCACCGCAGACACGCCTTCGCAGATACAGCCAAAGCAGCACACAGCTTTTGTTACTTGCAGGGTCCTCTGACAGACATGTAGGAAGCGCCCTGCACTGGCAGTCAAAACTGGTGAGCGTGTCACAGCAGGCACGCCTTCTCCCTTAAAGCTGGAGGGGCCCTCTCCCAGTCACGTAGTACGTAACGTAGTACGAAGACTGTGCGGATTCCAGGGAACCTTGTTGGGTTGCATAGCAACCAGTGCCTTCAACACAATAGGAAGCAAAAGGACGCATTTCTTAAGGAATTAGGGCTTGATTTGCCACAAAGCCCTTGTTTCATAAGGTGATAGATGTAGTTGCTGACATCACCGAAAACTCCTCACAGCCCAGCACACTCGCAAAGCTCGTGAAAGCACAGCACAACAACCAGCTCGCAAAGGTACGACGCGCTCACAAAACCTCGAGCACACTTCAACTTCAAATGACTACTTTCACTTGCAAATGACAATAAAGATGTAGATGTAGACTCACAAAAAATCTCGCAGTAGTCGGTGGTAACAGCCGATAAGATCACTGCAATTCAGGTAATAACCACACAATCCTCCACCATTAAGACACGATCCAGAAATGGAGAAAATAAAGGTATGTCCTTTTTACTCCATAAGTGCATCCCAAAGAAATACGAGGGTACACTGAGATTGCTCAAATCCAGCTCATCGCCAAATTCTATAGAAATCTTTCTGGGCACTAGTTAAGTTAAGAATACTTTATTAGAGCAATCTCATACAGCTTCATGAACCTGTCCCAACACAGCAGAGCATCATCTAACACAAGCATTCTAAACAAATGTTTAAGTTCATGGAATGGAAATACCATTCTAATCCTACCCCCACATTCTACTCATATCTTTCTATAAAGAAACACTATTACTATAGGGTGGAGTTGCTTCAAGATTAGCTGCAGGGAAAACAAATTAAGTTTCCAAATATCTAGCTGTGCCATACTCCTATGGTGGAATTAACATTCAACCCTATTACTTGATTTTAACGTATCAACCCTTCTCAGTCACCAGCTAAGGATTAATGTGAGTGCTTTATGTCCTCTTTATGATAAAGTTATTTTTCTAAGGGATTTGAATCCATTGCCTGAATAATCAGCTGGGCAGGCCTTACAACATCTGGAAGTTTTAAAACTCAAGGCCTGATTTAGAGTTTTGATAATGGACCATTGTTCCTCCAACAAAGAGGTATTGATCAATCTGTCAGGCATCTTTAGAGTTTGGCCTGATGGACTGTCATTTATCATCATGCTGGAGGACCGGCTGTCGGGTGAACCTCAGTCCTGCATCATCGGTCCCCCCCCATCCACCGCCCACAAACACCACTCCATCAACATTATTTAGGCACACATCCGTCCGTTATATTTAGAGTTGTCTGCCATCAGATTGGGACGGAGAGACATTCACAATGGAGGAGAGAAATGAAGTACAGAGGTTTAGACAGTGAAGGTTTCTGTCAACATTGATGACTGTGTTTTTCTTTTGTAAATTCTATAGAGAATTGAGGAACGTGTGGAATGTTCCGATCCTAAAGAGTTTAGGGATTAGACAATGTTACTCCAGCATTCATTGCCTTGCAATTTTTGGATAACTTACATAGTAAATGGAAGATAGCCATGTTCTTAAAGCAAATAGCCAACCTCAGGAAAAGTATGGTAATTGAAGTTTAAAGGTCATATAGACGCAAAGGGCATACTTGTATTATTGATGAATTGATAAACGTTTATGAATTAAGCTCTTACTGCTGTTTCATGTAATAACATATGTGTTTTTAGAGATTTTTTTGCTGTATGAACAATCAACTGAATTGTGATTTATGTACAGGATATTCACTTTATAATACTTGTTTTAATTAATATGTTTTATATATGTGCTTTTATGATTGTATGAAATAGCAATCGAATAAAGCTGCCTTTGACTTTTGACTATGTTAGTAAATACGCACCTATCAAAATTCCACTCACAAACAACCCCTGTGCTCACACTACCAAAAACACTACTCAAATCACACAAACCATTTACCACTCACAACACGAAGCAGTACTTTGTCTTCTTTTTTTATTTCTGGAAGAAGATAGCCCAGGTGCTGTAAAAATGAGTTAACTGTCATGGTGGATGAGATAATTAAGGTTGAGCCACAGTTGTTTGGAGCATTGGTCCGGACAACAGCCATGAGTGCGAGAAGTGAAAGGTGGTACAGAATTGTGATAAGGGGAATACTGTGACCAAAACCATTGGAGTACACCCGCAAGAGGATACATTACCTGCTGGGGAGAATCTGTTACCTTGCTTCCAGTGAGCACCAAGACTCCCTGATATCTAGTGGTGACTCTCCCACACCCCTCACTCAACCTCATGGCCTTGGAGGAGGAAGTGGTGTTTATACTTCACACTGAAGGCATTGTGGAATTTCAGGCGGAGTGGGGGACTGGTAAGACCATGAGTAATTTACCCTACCAAAAGGGGTTGGTGAAGTGACACGGAAACATCTAAACCAGAACATATTGCCTAACATAATAATTTTTGGGATTCATGTTTTAAACATTAATAATGTAGCACAGTTATTTTTCTTATAATTCTAGATCGCTTGTGAATGTTCATTTTTATATGGAGTATAACTTCAATGTTAAAATCATATTTTGTTGTATGTCGTCACTAAATTCGATAAGAAAATTGGTCAACCTGCAAAGTATTGGCATATAGGTGTTTTTGGGACTCAACTTCACAGTGTTTCTAAGGCATACTACGATGTGCCCTAGGACAGGAGAGGCAAACATTCCTAGGTTTATGAGCACACACATTATTGCAGTGCTGTACTGTGAAAAAACAGAAAACTCACTAAACTGTGTAACAATTTTTGTCAACATTGCTTGAATTCTTAGGAAGAAAAAATATATGGACCCTGAATTGGATCAGCAGTGTAAACCAACATATTCACAAGTAGTTTGACATTATAAAAACCAATATAGGCCAAATGTTTTAGATCAAACATATTGCATACATACAAATGCTATATACTATCATTGGCAGCTAAATTATTTTTTTCCATTTGTTAAAGGTCACGCAGCAAGATCTAAGGGCAGTAGCGGCTCATAGTGGGAGTGCTGTGGGCGGGACAGGGGAGGGGCAGGGTGGGGGTCAGTAAACTCCGGCATACGGCCAACCGGAGGTAAGTACATAAATAAATAAATAAAATGAATTACATAGTGCGCGCTGCTACGCCATTTGCGTTTTCTGTCGCATAAACGGTCGCGCTGACTAACATTACTCCGGCTTCATCATTGTGGCAGTATTGCGCCGAGCCTATGTAGATTTCACAAATGTGTTGGCGGTGTTCTATCGACGGGTTGCCAACAGAGTGATTCTGTCGCGGGACGCAGTCAACATTGGACTATTCCTGTGGCTGTAGGATGGATGCTAGCATTACACACTTGATCTGATTTGCCTAATTGTTTGCTCCTGCATACCACACTATAAAACACACTCCATTTCAGACTATGATCGTTTGCCATTCCAGCACAGCAAAACATTTTCCAGGAGAAGTCCTGTCAGAGTATTCAGGTTTCTTTTTTCTCCCTCTGTTTCTTGTGCATTTTACATATTTTTATGTTTTTACTTGTGGGTTCACAAATTCATTTACTTTAATTACATTATAATGTCAAGGAGGAGAAATCCTGTTTTACAGTGGGAGAATTGACAGTCATGGTGGATGAAATTATAAGAGTAGAGCCACAATTGTTTGGAACCCAAGTCCAAAATATAACCATATTTCAGAAAAGGCAAATATGGGCCAGAATAGTTGACAGGGTGAATGCTGTGGCAAACAACCTGAGCACACAGGAGGAAATTAGGAAGAGGTGGAATGATCTGTGGGCAACAGTGCATTCCCTGGCCTCCAAGCACCACCTGGAGACCCAGAGGACTGGTGATAGATCTCCCAGCCCCCCATTACAACATTTTTCCTGTGAGAGCAGGGTCTTGCAGATCCCACCTTCTGAAGGTGTGACAGGAATAACTGGTGTAGTGGAGACTGGTAAGTTATACTTTTCAATGTGTGACTCAACCTAAATGTTCTGCTTGCCTTGAAGTTAGCTGTTGCTAATGTGTTTACCACATTTCTTTTACATAGCAACCTTGATATATTAGTAACATCTTATTTGACTTGCTTATTTGAATGTATTGCGTTGTGTTTAAGAGAACAGGTTTCAATCTCCATTACATTTAACATGATGTTATGGTGTTTCATAAAGTAAATATTTGTTCTCCTATTACTGCAGATGTTCACTAGGTATGTTCAAGTTACAATTTTGCAAGTGTTGTGAATGTTTCATTGAAATAACTACAACTACCGTGATGTCTTGTTTCTGTTTTGTGAAAATATTATAGTACTGTAATTTTACTCATTCTCCCTATAATATTTCTATAATATTTTCTATAATATTTTCACATATGGTAAAGTCTAATTTATTAATCAATCTCTGTTGAATGCTCTCCTTTGCAATTTGTTTGTGTTGAATTTTGTGTGTTGTCTTTTTCTTGTCATGTAATTAAATTAATGTCAACAGTTTCACAAATCAAAGTTTGTTGACCTAAACATTTTAAGGTGTGTAAATTGGTATGCTGAATACAAGTGGTACTCTAATGTGTTGTGTCGAATGATTGGTACATTTCATGCAGTTTTCTTTCTTCATTTCAGGACATCTTCTTACCTGTTTATTTGAAGCAGTTTTGTCTGAAATTGAAACTGTTTGTGTAATTAATTACAATACCACTGAAAGCTATAGTCATGATATTGAATACATTTTCTATTTTAGGTTGCTACATTTTTTACTTAAAACTCTCTGGATTTGTAATCCACACTTTTCATTTTTTGACATTCATAATTGGTCAAACAGCCAGAGCACGTGGCATACACCTATCACTGAGGAAACCTTCACTCCAGCCCAGGATCAAGCCTCCAGGGAGGACTCCACTCCTGAAAGTCCAGATCAGGAGGAATAGCCTGGTCCATCAGGTCTGCCTGGGTTGAGTCCCACTCGACCCACCCGTATACCTCACAACCCAGCTGTTACAACATCTCAGTTTACGGATACCTCCACTTCCTGTGTCCACACCAACATCACACAGCTCTTGTGCCCCCCAGTCCCAGTTGCTGTTGAGAGAACACCACAACCACCTCCTGGTCAGCCAGGAATCAGTCAGATTTGGCAAACTGGGTCAAGGACACATGGTAGTGGGGGTAGGGGTTAAGTGAGGTAATCTGTGGGCCAGCATAGTGAAATCATTGGGTTCACTGTCACCCAGAGGCAACACCTGCACCCACCTCAGTCCCTGCTACTGTGAATCCACCAGCCCCCTACGCTGGAACACACATACATACGGACCACCAGGAGAGGGTGACAAGACCACCACCATCACCAAGAGATGCAGAACCTAATTTCCTCCAGTGTGCGACTACCATTCACTCTGTGGATTATTTTCTGGACACATTTACCTTTCTGAAGCCAGCTGTGTTTTGGACATTGGAATTCAAACAATTTTGGCTCTTAAATAATGGTTTCATTCACCCTGACTGATATTTTATGTTTGCTTTTTGGTTTTCATCCTGTTTTATTTTTTGGGGTTTTGTTACATAAAAGCAAAAGTAACAAAGTCAAAGACTGGTGGTATAGTTCCTTTCTCCCAATCTTCTATCATGACAATAACATACGAATACTAAAAACTCATCAACTAGTATTTTATTAAATTTGAAAAAGATTGGTTTGTCAAATTTCTCTTAGACATAACTATTCATGCATAACACAAATACTCAGTGCCAGTTTTAGGTTACGCTTGCACAGTGCTAGCGAAATCCACTGTATTAAATATATCTTAAAAGGGGCTTATATCCTGCCCCTTTACTTTCCTTGCTTTGCATTGCTTCCTGTGCTTGCCACTTACTTTTCCATTTATTCCTATTGGCACTAGCATGCTGTTTCCTGTTGTTCCTTGTGTGCTTCTCACATCAGTTTCCTGGTTCAGAATGACTGTTTTTATCCGCTTTGTGGGACTTTTTTAGGTCGAGCCTAGGCAGTGCTTCTGCAAGTAACGCTTGTTAATTTCAGTTCTTAAGTATGGGGACTCAACTTCCTTATTGTCGCTGCCCCAACTGGCTGTTTATGGGTTCCTGGTGTATTTCTTTACATTCATAATATCTCTCTTCAAATTAAATTACAGTTGTGTTACACCCTGATACACGTGTGGCTGCAGTTTACAGAGCACAAGGCTAAATAAGAGCTGAGGGGAGAGTTAAGAAGAAGTCTAAAGGGTGCAAAAACTATGAAATTGTAATCACCTTCTTCATGTTTGGAAAATGGCTGAAATTGAGAACTTTTTCCAAAATTAGTGTAAAAAGTGAGGGGGCCTCACTTCAACAATGCAAATCCTCCCTCCCTTGGATGTGGTTGGACATTGTCTTAAACTCTGCAGATCTTAAAGATGGCCACGATATTTACACACAACAGAGAGTGACGTTTTGTAACACCTTCTTCTCTTTCTATTAGCTCAGTACATTTTGGAATTACACTTCGTCCTCTTTTTATTTTCATAGTTGTGTTACTTTTTTGTGCTCCTCCTACTTCCTGTTATCTTCCAAAGCGTGCTGCTGCCTAGTGCTTGTTTCATCTGTTTTAACAGAGCTGCTTTCACCTATGCCAGTGGAGCCACCAACATGGTGAGTCCGCTTGGTGAGAGGAAACCCTTGTAATGCTCCACCTATCCCACCAGTTCTGTGGGATTGTTATTGGTGTCTGAAATACTCTTGAGTGGTGATTGTGGGCTGTAATGTATCACTCATGACCATCCCAAAGAGCAGTAACCTTGAAGTTGTTATTTGTATTCCACCTTACCCAGCACCACCTACAACTGGAGCATGCCTCAGCATTTAGCTACTCAGTGGTGTGACCTGTGCCATCTCCTTGCAACCTGATGACAAATGACTGAGATAGATGAGAAACTAGAAGGTCACTGGCATGTATCAGTCACTCTGGGATTGCCCCACTAGGTTTGTGAGCCATCGAGCTATGATCGTATAACCTCTTTTCACATACATGCATAGAGAAGATAGTGACACTGGAGTTAAGATCTACATCTGCTTCAGGGTGCAGAGAGAACAATAACTCTTACACTGTCAACTTACGCTGTTTACCAAGCAACAGCAAGCGTAGGGCTGTCAACAGTGCTTAATTTGTTACAAATTAATAGGTGTAAGTGCAGGCACCCAATTATTTCCCCTAGAAGCTTGCAGCCCATTGCTGGTGTTGCCATTGAGCATGATTGCCTAAGGTAAGTCCACATCATGCTTCTTTCTTGTACCAGCCTACATTTCCTCTGTATTGCTGGAAAAGATGGAATCTAGCTGGATTGTGTATCCAGCAGATTTCATTGAGCCGGATCTGTGCCTGCCACAGGATAATGTGCTGACTTTGTCCCTGTGCAATTTGTTGACACCTAGACACATTTGGCAGTGCCTGTACTTTGTGTTCTTTGTGTTCAGAGCAGAAATCTACAAGAAGTGAGAGAAGTCTCTTGTTTTCAATGCCCAACTCAGATACCATACTTAAAGGGCCATTGACAATCATTTTGTTTGAGTGGTGGCCTTGCTGGGTTCTAGCTGGAGCTGAACACCTTGATGCCAATGTCACCAAAGACAATCAGCTTTTCACTTCACAGATGCTAAAGAGATGAAATGATTAGGCTGCAGTTTGTTTAATTTTCTAAGCTTGGTAAGCGAGAGATATTCATTATTTGTAGGAATGTCAGGTGTACCTAGCTATATGAATAATTGCATTAATGACCATTTATGTATCACTTACTAATATGTTTATTATTAACCAAAGGAACCTTTTTTAGCAACCTTAGAATAATGAAGGTTTGAGGAAAAAGCACTATGGTTCTAAATGCATGCCTTAGCAATCTTCACACAGCTTCTGTATGACTCATTAACCAGCTGAGTAATCCTAATTTACTGATCACTGCAGTATGTGCCTTAACCCCATTAGATATTTTAAAATGCAACCTGTTTGTGATCAATTAAGGAAGTCAGAAAGGATTTACTTTTACATTTGTCCTTGCTACCAGTTCCTATGGGCCCATTTTGTTTTCAACTAAATCAATAAATTGTCACCCTCTGCTCTTTGTGACTCCGCCCTTTTTTGCTGCCCCTCACTGACTTCAAATTGATAGGATCCATGAGTAAAATATTTCTGTTTTCAGGGCTGTTGGTCTGTGTATCACACTCTTGCAATTCTTTTCTTTAATACTTGCTTTGCTACTGTTCTCTTGTTTCTCCCATTGCTTTCTTCTTTTCTGCCTTCATCGCTTGCTCTGATACTGAAACTAAGTACCAGTGCCCACCACTCCTAACATTTCATTGAAGGGTAACTGTGACACTGCCGTAGGAGTGGGGAATTCTTATGCAGGAATTCCCCATATATCTCAGTAAATATGGTTGGGGATCAGAGACATGAAGTTTCTATGGCTTTTTTGTCCTAGCACAAATAGATGCAACCCTCTGCAGCACAAGCCCTTTGGCAGCCAATTTACATTACCACAGTACGGTTGTGAGAAAAAGTATTTTCTGCTGCTGGAATGGCAAGATATGCACCTTAATGTGCAAGATGCTCAAACTTTGAGTTTATGTTCCCTTGTGGTCAGAAGACCTAGGACTATAATTGTTTTGTGGTTTCTGAATTCTGTGCTGCACCAGAAGATGCTTGTTAAATCACTGCATCAGCAGTGTCATCCTCTTTTCAGTCTTGTTTGTTATAGCTATGACAGCAAGGTCCACATGTTGCACTGACCCAGAGGTCCGCAAGCCACCAATTCATATGAGAAGCTGAGTCTATGGTCTGGCGTGGCCCCTAGAAACAAAGCATAATCTGAACCACCAAAAGATCCATAATCTAAATTACGCAAACAAATGTTCTGTAAAATTATGGTAAGTCTGCTTGTCAGGACACACAATAGCATCATAGAATGCCAAGGTGATTGGTTTTCTTGGCAGACATAGTCTTATCTTTTTGTGGATCTCTGCACAGTTGCATGTTAGGTCATCACTGCTCTTTAGATTTCGCCTGCCCAGTGCTTGCGCTGTGCTTGTGAACTCAATTGTATTTAATATAAATCTTAAAAGGGTCTTACATCCCGCTCTTGCTTTTCATTGGTTTATGTTTTTGCCACACAAAAAAAGTATTATTAATCTCATAGGCGAAACCTAATGCATTAATCAATGCTTGTTATATTTCCAGTTCCACACCTTGCCGCCATGGAAGAAGGGGACATAATTAAAACAATCATATTCAATAGGTAAAATATTATTTAATTATGTCATCAGATGGAGCCAGATCTTCTGCCTTGAAATAGGAATTGCACAAAAATAACACCAATAGACATAAATCCTGGCAGTAATCAATTTTGTGGCCACAGGATCATTCTAGTACACTGTTACAGTATCTGGCTGGAAGAATGTCACAACCAACTTTAAGAGGTGTGCTACAAGACATTCTTTCTACAATGATGACAATCAACAGCTTCATACATATAACACAAACAAGCATTTTGCCAATGTAAAGGGAGCTTAGTATGCTTTGGGTTGACTACCACATGTGGTTAGAGCAATTCAAGCAGCACATATTTGCTTGGTGCCATCATTCAACAGAAAACTAGTCTAATACAATTTTAAAAACTTCCTTTCAATCACTCTGCAAGTTGTCTCAGTACAAGATATGTACACCCAAAGTCTGTGTGTCTTCCACAGGATCTACCCAAGTTCCCTTTGTACTTTGCAACAACAGCATAAAACTGCAAATGTCACAACTTTGAAATGCCCAAATGAAGATGACATTGTGAAGGGTCCTAAAACAGATTTTTAAAAAAGGTTCATTAAATTACATTACGAAATAGACACCTTACAAATGAATATATTTGAAGACACATTTTCTTAGAACAATCAAAGATGAACAATGCAAATGAACACAGGAGTTAAAGTGTCAAAACAAACATTGGATGTCACTTTACTTAGCCTTTCTAAAAAAATGTCCAGCACAGACTTTTATCCTCAATACATTAAAAGTTGGTTTAACACTACATTTAATACAATTTTCTGATTTACTTACACTCAAGTGGAGATGCGTGTCTGTAATAAAAGAGGCGCTCTTGTGATTTGGCACCCTATGAGGACCCTCAACTACCACCATTTTAACTGACTTTAGTGTGTTATTTTTCCCTAGGCTTAATGTAGGATGGTCCTGCATATGCTTGCTTCTCTTCTTTCCTGTAATCTTGCTGTCTTTCAGTGGGACCTGTCACGGAGTAGAACAGTCTTGCCAAGAACAGAAGGTGTGGAATGTGTATTTGAAGGCGTGAGAGGAAGAGAGAGGTGTGTAATGTACTTTTCGGTCTTGAAGTGCAATGTTGTGAGCGGTGGTGCACACATGTGGTCGGTGTTGTATATTGAGAGATAAAGTATGTGATGCTATAAGCAGTTGTACAGAAATGTGTATGGTGTTGTTTGGGTTATTTGAATTATGAGCTCTTACTATTGGCTTTGACGTGGCCTCATGTCATCTTGTTCTTTGACTTTGACTATTGGCTTTGACAGGGCCTCATGTCTGAATTTGCCTTGTTTCTCTGCGTGCACAGCAGTGCTTGCAAGTTGTTTGGGTTATTCACATTCAAGGTCTCGCTGTTTTCCTGAGCAATTGTTTTTGTTTAATGTACTCTGGAAGGCCTTGTGAGAGCTTAGTCAAGATAAAGGCTGGAAGATGTGAGAATGGAGGAAGGGACGTGAGAGCTCCTTACTGCTTGCTTGGAACTTGGCCAGTTCTGGTAAAATTCCTCTGGCTCTGGGAGGAGGTATTTCGCGAATCTTCTAGTGTGTTTAAAGCTGAGGGTTGCAGACCCAAGAAACGGGGAACTTGGAATCTGAGCGAGGGCAGACGTGTCTATCTCGGAGTGACCCTGGTAGCTAAAGCTCTGAACTCCGGCTGTGAACTTCCTCGGCCAGAAGTGGGCTAAGATGCAGATGCAGTGTTTGCATCAGGTGATGTATTGATTTTTGTGGTTATTGCCATTGTGATGTTTAGCCAGTGGCTTTGATCACTTGAGGTGTTTTCTTTGTGGTGTGGGAGGTGCACACCCAGAGTAATCCTCTGCTCTGTATATATAAATATATATATTCACTGAAAAAACCATAGGTTTCACACATGTTATAGTTAGCGGAAATTTTACTGATAAAAAACCAGTGAAATTGCCCCGTTATAGTTAGTGCTGGCAACTATAACTCACGCGACCGCAATCCTCTGCTGATGCTAATACTGTATTTAGACACTTATTTGCCCATGTCTTCTTCCATACATTTTTAGCTATACATATATTACAAATATTTTTTTTTCATAAAGACACATATGTCATCAGCAGAAGATTGCGGTCGCGTGAGTTATAGTTGCCAGCACTAACTATAACGGGGCAATTTCACTGGTTTTTTATCAGTAAAGTTTCCGCTAACTATAACATGTGTGAAACCTATGGTTTTTTCAGTGAATTTGCAAGGTTTTTTAAATGCTAATTCCTAACTATAACGTGTGTGAAACCTATGGTTTTTTCAGTGAATTTGTACGGTTTTTTAAATGCTAAGTTACTTTACGCCATTCGAGGCGTGAGCGCCCACTTAACGCAGTTCGTTCCGTGCACGGTTTTTATCAACTTTAATAAGCCCTGTACATTTGGTGGCCTACGGCCACCAAAAGCACAGGGGGTGGGGTAAGTGTGGATAGTGTTTTTTTTTTTTTTTTTTTTTACCGTACGCTTACGGTAAGCGTACGGTAAGCGTACTCGGCGAAATTGCCGAAAAAAAAATAAAACCGTTTTTGCTCTTGGGGGATGTTTGGGGACTCCCTCAACATGACTATGTGGGAGGGGGTTGTCATAACAGCCCAATAACATGTTTTTGGCCATCATGTTTGATAAACAACACTCAGTGCGAGAGACAAAATGGCGGACGCCGCTTCCTGGTTTCGGCCGATTCGAATGTTTACTAAGATCTAAGAGCCAATCAGAATCGCGCTCGCGCACGCCACCGTACGCTTACGGTAAGCGTACGGTAAGCGTACCGTAAGCGGGCTCAGATATATATATTGATTTAAAGGCTATTTTCTCAGAATCTACTGAACAGATTTACACCAAACCTACAAAAGGCACTTCCTTGACCTAGGGACTACCTCTCTGCCAAATTTCTAGTAATTCTGTTCAGCCGTTCGGGCTGTAGCTCGTTCTAAAGGTCCTATGGAAAAATGCATGGGAAAAACGCGTTTTGGGACCCCCCTTTTATCTCAGCCCCCGCTTGACGAATCCCCCCGAGACTTTCAGGGTAGGAGCGGAGCGTAGCGCCCCACCTATTTTGAGAAATTCGCGAGGATTCATCGACCGGCGCCAAAGTTATTCAAAATAGAATGTTGAGGTTTTCCTATGGAAAAGGGGTCCTAACTATAACTACCTACTGGCGACTGCCAGTAGGTAATATATATATATATATATATATATATATATATATATATATATATAATATATATATATATATATAGGTAATATATATATATATATATATATATTATATATATATATATATATATATATATATATATATATATTACCTACTGGCAGTCGCATAGGAAAACCTCAACATTCTATTTTGAATAACTTTGGCGCCGGTCGATGAATCCTCGCGAATTTCTCAAAATAGGTGGGGCGCTACGCTCCGCTCCTACCCTGAAAGTCTCGGGGGGATTCGTCAAGCGGTGGCTGAGATAAAAGGGGGGTCCCAAAACGCGTTTTTCCCATGCATTTTTCCATAGGACCTTTAGAACGAGCTACAGCCCGAACGGCTGAACAGAATTACTAGAAATTTGGCAGAGAGGCAGTCGCCAGTAGGTAGTTATAGTTAGGACCTATGTTCCGCAACATTCTATTTCGAATAACGTTGGTACCTATTGACGAATCTTCGCGAAATTTTCCAAACTTTTGGCCAGCTCCGGTCCGCTCCTATTCTGAAAGTTTCGTGGTGATTCGTCAAGCGGGGGCTGAGAAAAAAGGGGGTCCCAAAACGCGTGTTCCTCATGCAGTTTCCCATAGGACCTGTTGACGCAGCTACAGCCCGAACTGCTGAACGGAATTACACCAAATTTGGCAAAGAGGTAGTCCTCAGTTCAGACTCGTGCATTTTGCATAAATGGTGTAAATCCGTTCAGTAGTTCCTGAGAAAATTAGACTAAAAAAGATAGATATATCTATGGCCTCGGAGGATCCGCGCACCCTATGCGCACCCTAAGCGCACCCTCCCCGAACCGAGTGCGCACCCTCCCGATCACACGCTGAATGCTAATTGGCTGTCAAGTGTCTGTCTACATTCGAAACCAGGAACTGTTGGCAGCCATTTTGTGCCTCGGTAGAAGCGAGGCTGAAGAAGTAAGGGGAGTAAGTGTTTAAAACATATAAAGGGGGCAGGGTAGAAATACTCTGACCCTCTAGTGTTGCTTAGGAGGTCTCAGAAGGACCCCCTGGGGCCCCCTTTTAAAAAAAAAAAAGTAAGTCGGCGAAATGCGCGCAGGGTGCGCGGATTTGACCCCAAAAAAATAAACGAAAGCGCGGGTTAATAATTAGCCCCCGGGTGGGCCAAATCCCGGGGGCAAAATGTTGGTAAATTTATATCTTGGAGGGGGGCTGCGTGGGCCCCCTCCTGGAGCCCTCGAGGGCCCTGGGGACCGCCACCCCCCAGGGCCGGCTCCTACACTGTCCCCAGGACACTGTTGTTTGCTATAAGAGGGCAGGAGTCTCCCGCCCTCCCATAGCAAACTTCGTTAGGGTTTTGAAAGAGAGAGCAGGGAAACCTGTTCTCTCTTTCAAAATCCAAACGATATTGCTTTTCCACACGGGGAGCTGCATGTCAGCAGCTCCCCATGTGGAAAAGCAATGCCGGCTCCCGAAGGACACGGGGACCCCAGGGGATGGGGTCCCCGGGGATAATGAAAATTAGTGATAGGGGCTATTTTTTTTTTACGGTAAAATTAGGAGTCGCGCCTCCTAACGCGCATCCTATCGCGTTGGGTGCACGGTTTCTCTCGCGTTGGGTGCGCGGTTCCTAACGCGTTGGGTGCGCGGATCCAAGGAAAAAACCTGACATTTTGGGGAGATAAACATCAAACTTAAGTGTTTGGTTCTTGAGTGGCTCTAAAAAGAGCTGTTGTGTTCATTGAGAGTTTTTGGTACTTATAAGTAAGTACCTATACAGAGTCTAAAGTTGTTAAGGAAGACTCTGTTTCCTTCATAAGTAAAGTGTACTCCATCACTCCTATACATCTCTTGCATATGAAAGCGCAGATTGTTATTGTAAATGAACCCTATTCTATAGTCTCGGAGAAAAGCAGAAACAGATTTATTCACACGTTTCCTAGCTTTCTCAATTTGTGGACAAAAATGATTGGACCAGTTCCATTTCTGCCTTTGCCATATGTTAGAATACACAAAGGAAGTTTTGGGAAAAAGTGAAATCAATTCTGCAAAGGTGTCCTTCATAAGCATTTCCAAACCTACCCCAGTCAAAGTGCCTAGGTCATTGCCACCACAGTGCAACATTATGAGGTCAGGGTGTTGAATATGCATACAGGATTTTACCAATGGCATCAATTGGTGCCACTTTAACCCTCTCTGTCCAATCCATTTAATGTCTACATTTGGCAAACCTAGGTCTTTGTGAATACCTTTGTTTTCTGCATACCTTTGGCTCCAGAAAATATAGCTGTGTCCCACAATCCACACTCTAAACATCTTGAAGGGAGGTCTGGATGCACTTAGATGGTCTCTGTAAATGAAATGGCAGTTTGAAAATTAAGATTTTTCTAAAATGGTGGCTAAGATGCAGTTTTGAAAAAAGACAAGAAATCATTGGTTGTTTGACAACCTTCTACTCTGAAAGGTAGGGTGCATGTTTCTGTTTATTAAACGCATGATTCTTATTGGTTAACAAAAACTGAGTGAAAGGAACATTATATATGATAAGCTGATATGTTGAAAAGTCAAGCACACTTGCTGTTTTGATTAGCAACATTGTGTGCTGAACTTGTGACCTGTGTGCTCAGTTCAGTGTTCCATGACCTGTTGCTATGGTAACAGGCAGATTGGGGGTAGGGTTCAAATGTATGTCATTTTGGAAAGGGTTGAAATGTTTAACCAATAGAAATGTATGTTTGCTTTTGAATTTATGTGGGAAGGAATGCGATTTGATGTTTACATGTATATGTGTGGAAAATGAGAGGGAAACTTTGCCATTCTTTGGTTTTGTTGACAGGTGCACAGTGCAGAGATTCTGTATAAGAAAATCTGGTGTGTGACTGATATACTTCTTAATCTACAAAACAACTTGAAAGGTGAGTTTTTTAATTGTGAGGGGATGTATGAGGTCTATTTTGATTTTAATCAGACTAATGTATTTCTCCTGCTAAAGTGCAGGGAGAACTTTTTTTTGTCTACAATCTTATTGACAGTGTGTGTGCATGTAGAAACCATTGTGTGATAAGCATTTGTGTTTTTCATGTGTTTGCAGACAGATAAGTCTGCTGTTTTTATGTTTTGGTAGAATTAGAAACCAGTCATTGTTTATGAATTTGCAAAATTAGTCATGTTTCTACACTAAAATGTAGTACTCATAGATTACGAAATGTGTTTTGGTATAGTGAAAGGGATAGTGTTGTTTGTCTAGAATCACACAGTGAGTCTGTGTGCATTTAGGAATCATTTTGAGAGAAGCATTTTGGTACTAATGTGTAGTAGAAAGTTTTCTGTAATGTGTGCAGTCACCTTAGATCTTGTAGACTAGTAAATGTGTTTTGTACAAGGGATAGTTGTCTGTCTACAATCACACTGTGAGTGTGTGTGTATTTGGGTAAGCATTGTGAGAGAAGCATTTGGTAAAATTATGTGTTTGCTGACAGACAATTGTTTTAAAACCTGTCATGTTGTCAAGTTTTAGTAGCATTAGAAGCCAGGTGTTTCCGGAGGCAAGATGGCGGCCGTGGCGTGGGCTGTGTGAGCAGCTCCTCACTCTGGCTCCGCACTTTGGAGAATACGAAGAACGCTAGCCAGAGTTCTGTCTTCTAAATAGCTTTTCTACTGCCTAACACGATATTGGGGGAGAGATCTACAATACGCGAGCTGGAAAAGAAAGAGATACATTATAACCAGCTGCAGTGTTTTCGGGCGGTGCTTATTCGGAGACTTGGAGGGAAGCTCGCGGCTTGAATTCGGGCTCGGATTCGGATTGTGTGTCGGAGGTGCCGTTATCTAGCTTGAGCCTTCGGAGCAGTCTCCCTACCAAGTAATTGGACTCCCAATACGTGAGCGAGCAGGGAATTGCTATAGCGTAACTTACTATGCTATATCGGCTGGCGCAGTCCGTTTGAAAATTTCTGTTTTGGATTTGGACTTGAGGTGAGATGGCGACTGTGGGAGCAATTCTTCGCTTTTCGGCTCCGCGTTTCATGTGTTGCCAAAACACGGGCGGTGCCGATTGAACTACGGCTTTAAGGAAATAAGCCATTATAGTTTGACTTGATGCGGGGAAGAGAGACTTGCAACGTATAATCGGAGTAAGGACACATTGTGGATACATTGTGACTCGCTGCCACGCCTTAAATGGTTGGATTCGGAGGAAAGCCTGTGCTTGCTTTGGACACGGACTTGGGTTTAGAGGAGATTCTGCTGTAATTGCTGAAGCTTTCGGAGCCTTATTTCAATCACCGTATTAGTTATCCAGAAACTGTTAACAGATGCTGCTTATTGTTTACGAATATCGCAACCGTTTCCCGCTTTGGCGCTATCTTGGGCTTGTCGAAGCTCATTGGTCGTTAGCACAGGAGGGTAACGGATCTTTGAAGTCTCAAAATATGCCATCAAAAAATCAGCCAAAGGCTCAAACCCGGAGTGTGCGGGCAAAACAACCGATTGAAGGAAAGGGTGTACAATTGCAAGAAACTGTGAGTAAATCTTTATCTACTTTAGAGTCTGCTGATAAAGCATTAAGTACTACAGCTGCAAGCGCTTTGGAGAAAGTTTCTTTGCTACAACCCGCTGCAAAACAAGGTATCATCCCGCTCCATGGTTTTTTTGAGAAAAAAATAGGGAAACAGAGAGACACTGCTCCTATAGCTTCGCCAATATTTTTGTCGGAAGCTTCTGAGCCTGTAATCACCGATACTATTGAAACTGATGTATTCTGAGCCTGTAATCACCGATGCTATTGAAACTGATGTTATAATAGACGCGTTAAATACAACAGAAGTATCTACAAATTTAGATCTGCAGGCACCTGGCCTACAAAGGAGTATGGGAGATGGAGTCCTAAGTAACCCTCTGCAATCTAAAGGGCCAGTTGAAACTCCCGTGAATTTGGACTTAAATACACTAGAAAAAACCAGAACTCTTCAAGAGGGGGGTGAAAATTTTTATTCTTTGTCTGATTACACATCGGATGATAGTCCAAATCATAGCAGGGAATGGGCGGATTATACTGCAGAGAGTAGTCTCTTAGGGGAAGATGATGATGATGGTGTCTCACCTAGTACAAGTATTACTACAGTCAAAAGACGAAAGAAGAAGGGATCTCACAATCGCACATCAGTTAAATCTAGAATTGAGACTGTTGGAACCCCTTCTACTGCTTCCATGTCTTTGGGTAATAATCCAGTGGCAACAATTAGGTCTGAAGCTGGAGTCGGAGAGACATTGACTAATACCCAAGATGAATCTAATCCAATAGAAACCCCTGCCGAGATCACGTTAACCACCATTTATAACACTATGATGGCGCATCGCGCAGAGAGTAGAGCTGAAAATCTCCGTACTCAAGCTACTTGTACTAAGTTGAAGAATTCCATTCGCCGAGTGATTAAGGTCTCTGCGGAGACCGCTGACAGAGTCACTGAAGCCGAGACTTGTAAAGCGGAACTTGAGAACGTGAAAGCACATAGGGATGACCTATCCTATAAATTAACTGGTCTAGAAAATCAGGCTCGAAGAAACAACTTACGATTTTTGGGTATTCCCGAAAAGAAAGAAGGATCGGACACTAGACAATTTATTATCGAATTTCTAAATGAGGCCTTTCCTGACCTAAAATTATGGGATTGGGCAAAGGAAATTCAAAGAGCCCATCGCTTTCCGTTCTCTATGAAGAATTCTCGACAGGGTGACCAACCATATCCTCGAGCAATTCTTGTTAGCTTCAACAATTTTCTTGCAAGAGAAGAAATCTCATCGCTAGCTAGACTTGAGAAAAAAATATCCGCTAAAGGCTGTATTTTTTTTGTGCGGCCGGATTTCTGTCAGGCAACGGTGACCCAGCGTTGGCACCTTAGACAGCTAATACCCCAATTCCAGGAGAAGGGGGCCACCGTTTACCTCCAGAATCCCGCCAAACTTAAAATTATGTGGAAAGGTCAAATAAAATTCTTCTTTTCAGAGATCAAAGCTAAGGAATTCTTACATACACTATAATATATGGACCAGCGTCAGATATTAGCTATTTTCTTGGTTTTCAATGTTACAATAGCAAATTTAATTTGTGAATTAATAAGGTTGTGACAGATTGCATATGTTTAGCGCCATTTATTCTCATGTTTCTTTTGTATGTGTTTACTTCTTGATTTTTGTATGGGGCGAAGCCAGAGAGATACAGCACTCCATTCTACACAGGAACTGTTAGTTCCTGAGCCTCATATGTGAGGGAGGGGGGTGGGTGGGTGGTTCTCAACCTGGGGGTTGAGGTTGTGGTGTTGGTGGTGGTGGGTGGTGGGGTATAAAGCAGCATTAATGACTGATTCGGGCTTTATTAGCTTTAATAGATGGATTGTTATGTATTATAAAAGCATCAGTTATCAAAAGGGCATCTTGATTCAATCAAACAGACTATTATTATTGGAGTTTTCTAAATTTCTAAAATGGAGAGAAAAATTAAAATTTGTTCACTTAACGTTAACGGTCTGAATGACTGCAAAAAGATGGGGATTTTGCGACATCTGATCCAATTTTTGCAAATTGATATTTTATGTCTACAGGAGACACATATTCCTTGGTCTAAGAGAAGTCTGTTGAAAAATCTTGGTTTAGAACTGCTAATTTGTTCTAAACAAATGGGAGTAACCAGAGGTGTTGCTATTCTTATAAAACGTGGAATTGGTAAATGTGTTAGATTTTTGGGCGATAAATGGGGGAGATGGGGGATTGCAGTAATTATTATTGATGGGAATAAGCTGACTATCTGTTCCTTATATGGCCCAAACTTAGACGATAAAGAGGTATTTAATACAATTAATTCTGAACTAGCAGTTTGGGATTATCCTCTAATTCTCTGTGGAGATTTCAACATTAATATTAATGCTGATTGCAATATTAGAAACACCTGGAATTATAAAGATCGTAAACCCCAAACGTTTAAAGCTCTCAGAGAACTAACTTTAAGTAACGGATTGATAGACGTGTGGAACAAACTTAGACCTTCAGAACCAGGCTTTACTTATTTTTCGGCCCCACATCAAAAATTTGTTCGTCTAGATTATTTTTTCACCTCTGCTCAATTCGCCTGTAATAGCAGTATTGATGTTTTACCCCAAATTATTTCTGATCATAACCCTATTGTTTTAGATCTTTTGCTCTCTTCTCAAGTACATATACAAAAAAGACCATGGTCATTTCAGAGAAATCTATTGCTAGACCAAGATTATCTAGCTCATATGGTTCTGGTAATTAGGGAATTTTTTCTGAATAACAATAACACTGCTTCGATACAAATGGTCTGGGATACTTTTAAATCAACGATAAGGGGCGAGACTTTGAGCTACTCGAATTTTCGTCAAAAAAAAATACAAGCTGCATTTAGGGTGAGTCTGGATCAAATAAGGCAAGCGGAAATGAAACTAGCTTCCTGTGTCAGGTTGGGTTCAGAGATACAAGAGGCTCAAAAATCTCTGGCTGCTGAGCGATCGGTCGTCTATTCTTTTCTAGCTAATCAGGTAGCCGAGAAGTACAAAATATTTAAAAAAGAATGTTATGAATTAAGTGAACAAACTGGTAGAGTATTTGCTCAAAGACTGAGACAGAAAGCCATTGCTACGGAAATAGTCTAAATCTCGGATATGGATGGTGTAAACCAGGAATCTAGGTCTGGTGTTTTGAAAGCATTCCGAGATTTCTATCAATCTCTGTATAATCAATCAAACGATGGTACTAGTGTCAGTAAAGATGCATCTAATTATTTTTTTAATATTGAACATCTTTCTTTTCTTATGGAAGACCAAAAAATAACGCTAGCTGCTCCGGTCACTTGGGAAGAGATACAAGGGGCTATTCTTGGTCTGGCATCTGGTAAAGCGGTCGGACCTGACAATAGTCCTTTGGAATTTTATCGAACATTTCGTAATATTCTGCAACCAGAGTTGTTGAAAATCTTTCAAGAAGCATTTAATGGTCGGCCGCCTCCATCATGTTCATTAGCCACTATTGTTGTATTTAAAAAAAAAGGAAAAGACCCCATGGATCTCGGGTCATATAGACCTATATCCCTAATAACGTCTGATAGTAAGATCTTTTCTAAAATATTAGCAAATAGACTAAATGATTTAATGCCTAATTTAGTGGCTAAATCACAACACGGCTTCATCAAAAAGAGAGATACAACGGATCACGTTAGAAGGATTATTTCCATATTAGACTGGGCGCAGGCTTCGGGATCCTCAGTCGGAATAGCCCTACTTGATGCTGAGAAAGCATTCGATAGGGTAGACTGGGGGTTCCTTTGGCAAGTATTGATCTGGAAAAAGTTTCCTATCGAATTCATAAGTGCTTTAAAAGCTTTATATAGACAGCCTAGAGCTGTAATTCGAATAGCCTCTGACACATCTACTACACTATGAATAACGAGGGGGACTAGGCAAGGATGTCCTTGCTCCCCTCTTTTATTCGCGCTTTATATAGAGCCGTACTTGCAAAAATTAATAAACCAGGAAAGCATCCCTCCGGTCATAATCCATCAAATAGAATATAAAACTTTCACGTATGCTGTTGATGTCGCGATCGCTACTTCTGACATTAATCTAGCATTTCCTAAAATTATAGAGGCAGCTCGGGAATTCGGTTTATATTCTGGATATAAATTAAACATAGCCAAAACGCAAATAATTCACTCTGCTGTCAGTCAACCAACCGATTTGACATATTCTACTACAGCTTTGTATCTAGGTGTAATACTTTCTGCCAAAGTTGAAGATATTGTTGGTCTTAATCTTGAGCCACTTCTTGCCTCAACCAACAGATCTCTTGAAAGGTTAAATAATCTCCATCTCTCCCTTTATGGTCGTACTAATGTTATTAAGATGCTCTTTTTTCCCAAATTTCTTTACTTTTTTCGTACTATACCCTTATTATTTTCTTCTACTTTATTTATTAAAATAGATAGAATAATTTCAAGATTTTTATGGGGATATAAAGGAGCTAGGCGATCTCTTAAATGATGTTCACTTCCTATATATAGAGGCGGCTGGGGACTACCAAATCTCCGCTTATATTACCTGGTGGTATCACTTAAGCTTATGAGTGTTCTAATTTTTCAAGAAATACCACCAAAGGATCCTATATACCCATCTATCTATGAAATGATTTTAGGTGCTCAGGCACGACAATGTCTTGTACGTTTTTCAGAACCAAGCTACTATAAAAAAACAAGATTTAAAGTCATACTGACAGTTTATCAGATATGGAAACAATGCAAGAAAAGATTTTGTTTCAATAATTTTAGCTATTATACACCACTATTTAGTAATCCGACTTTGCCATCAATATTTTCAGATCAGATTCTTCAGCAATGGCAAAGGCTTAATATATTCAGCCTAGGTGATCTTTATCAAGAAGAACGATTTGTCTCATTTTCGCATTTGCAACAACAATACAATGTACCTCAAATAGATTTTTTTAAATACTTGCAAATACGTAGTTTTTTATTCACTAAGAATCTACTATATACTAACAAAATTAAGAAAATTGATATACTTGAATGTTGTAGGAAACAAAATAGAATTGGTATAATTTATCAGACTATGTTAACTCGGATGGAAGATAATCTTGAGTTATTTAATTTAAAATGGCAAAAGGATTTGGGCATAGAGTGTGTTAATTTTTCCGATGCTCTATTTTTATCTGAACTAGTCCTAATGAATGGATCTTTAAAAAGCCAATTCTTTATGAGTGCATTCGATTTATACTATACTCCTGCCAAATTGCTGAAATGGAAAGCTAATAGAGGCGATAAATGTAGCCGTTGTAAATTTCTTGGTGCAAATGCTGCTCATATGTTTTTTTTTGTCCTAATTTAACCCAATTTATTTCTGAAATTCAAATGTTTTTGAATAACATTATGAACTCATCTGTTATTCTCTCTGCTGAATTTGTTATTCTTGGGGTCCAATCAAATCCTGTCAAAACGTGGACAATTGCTGAAGAAGGCTTTTTATTCATATCTATGTCTATCTTTAGATATTGTATTACCTCCCACTGGCTCGATGTTGATCCTCCTTCGTTTTTTCAATGGCAATCGAAATTGTTAAATATTTATCAGTTAGAGCAAGCTGTGTATCGTCTAAAGGGGAGGAAAAAGAAAGCTTTTGGTCTAAATATTTGGGCTCCTATTTGTAATTGGATTCAATCTTAAAAGGTTAATTCCTTTTTTGTTTTCTTTTCTATATTTCTATTCTAATGCCTTTGAAATGAAGTCTGGTCTCATTTAATTCAATTTATGTCAATTTTCTGTATGATTTGCAATGCTCAATCAATTATTTTTGCTGCTGTAAAAATCTAATAAAGATATTTAAAAAAAAAAAAGAAGCCAGGCTTTGTTTATGCATTGATAAAATAAGTCAGGCTTTGACACTAAAGTGCAGTACTTAAATATGTAGATTGTGTGCAGTACCCTTACCCCTTCCCGACTAGTGAATTCGTTTTGGTAAACTCCAGGATAGTGTTGCTTGCCTAAAATCACACTGTGAGTCTGTGTGCATTTGGGTAAGGATTGTGAGAGAAGCATTTGGTAACATTGTGTATTTGCTGACAGAGAACTGTTTTAAAACCTGTCATGTTGTCAAGTTTTAGAAGCATTAGAAGCCAGTTATTGCTTATGTATTGAAAAAATGAGTCAGGCATTGACAGTAAAGGGCAGTACTGAAATATGTAGATTGTGTGCAGTCCCCTTACCCCTTCCACAGTAGTGAATGAGTTTTGGTAAACTCCTAGGGATAGTGTTGCTCGTCTAGAATCACACTGTGAGTCTGTGTGCATTTGGGAAGCACTGTGAGAGAAGCATTTGGGTACTTCATATCTTTGAATACGCATAACTGCTTAAAAACTTTCCTGTTCTCAACTTTTGGTAGAATTAGAAGGCAGTCATTGCTTATGTATTAACCCAGGAACTGTCCTTGCAATACTGTAAACATTCAGTTAATATTCAAGTAGTAACGGAGTGAGGCAGGCCTTAGCACATGCATTGATTCAAATGCTTATCAACTATGCATACAGTTCTCTAACCATCTACACAGTCCTCTTTCACACCTTTAATTCCACAGTCAGTATCCATACACTTCAAGCAAACACCCTGTCACTCCCCATGTACTCCTCTATTGACCCATTCAGCAGCATATACTAAACCATGCACTTTGCCAAAACCCAAACACTTATAAATTCACTCAGGCACTCTCTTTGCAGTACTCTCATCATTCAGTCAGTATCCAAGTACTCATGCAGCGAGCCAGGCCTTACAACATGGACTGCTTCAAACTCCTATCCAGTATGCATACAGGCCTCTAGTCACCTACACACTTGTCTTTCACTTCTTTATTTAACTAGTCAGTATCTATATACTTCAATAAACATCCTGTCACTCATCTTGCACTCATCCAGTGACTGAGCCAGTACCATGTACTAATCTTTTTACTGCGCCAAAATTGAAAAACTTAAAAGTTTTACCCAGGTACTCTCCTAGCAGTAGTCTAATGATTGAGTCAGGTTTCAGGTACTCATGTAGTGAACCATGCATTACCACATAGAGGGCTACAAATGTCTATGCAGTATGCATGCAGTCTTCTAACATACTACACACTTGTCTTTAACAGCTTCAATTCCCCAGTCAGTATCCATGTACTTTCAGCAAACATCCTGTCACTCCCCTTGCAGTGTTCCAGTGACTTACTCAGTACCATGTAGTAATGCATTCACTGTGCCAAAACTGAAACACTTGTAAATTCACCCAGGTACGCTTCTTGCAATAGTCTAATCATTCAGTCAGTACCTAAGTACTAATGGAGTGAGGCAGGCCTTAGCACATGGATTGATTCAAACGTGTTTCCAGTATGCATGGAGGCCTCTAACTACCAACAGAATTGCCTTAGGACCTTCAATTTCTCTGTCAGTATCTATAAACTCCAACAAACATAATGTCACTTTAATTGCACACCTCCACTGACTCATTTGGCAGTAAGTACTAACCTATTCACTGCACTAGAATCCAAAATCTTAAAAAGATTTACAGAGTCACTCTTTTTGTAGTACTCTAATGATTCAGTCAGTACTCAGGTAGTTTTGCAGTGATCCAAGTGTTAGACTGTTTCAAACGTCCACTATGGATGTAGGTCTCTAGCCACCTACATACGTGTCTTTCACACCTTCAATATCCAGACAGTATTCATACAGTTCCCGCAAACACTCTGTCACTCTCCTTATACTTCTCCAGTGACCCATTCAGCACCATGTATTAATCCATTCACTGCGCCAAAAGCCAACCACTTATACATTCACTCAGGCACTGTCCTTGCAGTACTCTAATCATTCAGTCAGTACCCACGTACTCATGCAGTGAGCCAGGCCTTAGCACATGAATTGTTTCAAATGCCTATCCAGTATGCATGCAGTCCTCTAACCACCTACACACTTGTCTTTCACACCTTCAATTCCCCAGTCAGTATACAATCAATCAATCAAAGACATTTATAGAGCGCACTACCTACCCGTAGGGTCTCAAGGCGCTGGGGGGGGGGGGGGGTGCCGCTACTGCTCGAACAGCCAGGTCTTGAGCTTCTTCCTGAAGGAGAGGTGGTCTTGGGTCAGGCGCAGGTCGGCCGGGAGGGAGTTCCAGGTCTTGGCGGCCAGGTAGGAGAAGGACCTTCCTCCTGTAGTGGCTCTGCGGATGCGTGGGACGGCGGCGAGGGCGTGGCTGGCAGATCGGAGGTGGCGTTTGGGAGCGTAGAAGTTGATGCGGTTGTTGAGGTAGCTCGGGCCTTGATCGTGGAGAGCTTTGTGTGCGTGGGTAAGGAGGCGGAAGGTGATTCTCTTGTTGACCGGGAGCCAGTGCAGGTCTCTTAGGTGTCCGGAGATGTGGCTGTGTCGTGGGATGTCGAGGATGAGTCTGGCTGAGGCGTTCTGGATGCGCTGGAGTCTCTTCTGGATCTTGGCGGTGGTTCCGGCGTAGAGTGCGTTGCCGTAGTCCAGTCGGCTGGTGACGAGGGCCTGGGTGACGGTCTTCCTGGTCTCTGTGGGGATCCACCAGAAGATCTTCCGAAGCATGCGCAGGATGTTGAAGCACGACGAGGAGACGGCGTTGACTTGCCTGGTCATGGAGAGGGAGGAGTCCAGGATGAAACCCAGGTTGCGTGCGTGGTCCGTCGGTTTGGGTGCGGTGCCCAGGGCGGGGGGCCACCAGGAGTCGTCCCAGGCGGAGGGCGAGGAGCCCAGGATGAGGACCTCCGTCTTATCTGAGTTCAGTTTCAGGCGGCTCGTCGTCATCCACTCGGCTACCTCTCTCATCCCTTCGTGCAGGTTGGCTCTGGCGGCGGCGGGATCGTTGGTCAGGGAGAGGATCAGCTGGGTGTCGTCGGCATACACTGCAGCTAACACCCTATCACTCTCCTTCCACTCCTCCAGTGACCCATTGAGCACCATGTACTAATCCATTTAGAGCGCCGAAAGTCAACCATTTATAAATTAACCCAGGCTCTCTCCTTGCAGTACTCTAATCATTCAGTCAGTACCCAAGTACTCATGCAGTGAGTCAGGCCTTAGCACATGAATTGCTTCAAATGTCTATCCACTATGCATGTAGTCCTCTAACCACCTACACACTTGTCTTTCACACCTTCAATTCCCTAGTCAGTATTCATACACTTCTAGCAAACACCCTGTCACTCCCCATGCAGTCCTCTAGTGACCCATTCAGCATCATGGACTAATCCATTCACTGTGCCAAAACTCAAACACTTATAAATTCACCCAGGCACTCTCCTTGCAGTACTCTAATCATTCAGTCAGTATCCAAGTAGTATTGGACTGAGACAGGCCTTAACATATGGATGGATTCAAACATGTGTCCACTATGCATGTAGGCCTCTAATCACCTACACACTTGTCTTTCACACCATCAATATCCATGTCAGTATTCATGCACTTCTAGGAAACACCCTGTCACTCACCCAGTGTGTCTCCTTATAGTATTGTAATCATTCAGTCAGTTAGCATGTAGTCCTTTAGTGAGGTAGGATTTAGGGCATGAACTGCTTCAAAGTAGGATGCACTATGCATGTAGTGTTTTAACCATCGTCACACTTGTGCTTCAGGGATATAGTTTCTTAGTCAGTTTTTATATAAAATGTGTTTCTACAGTAATAGAATAGTATACATTTGAAAGTTATTAATACACTTTTATTTGTAATTCTTTTTTACAGATACTGTTTTTCAACGTTAAAATAAAGAAATACTGCCAGAAAAATAAAAGAACAGAGACAGGAGAATTACTTGCAGAAAAATCAACCTCAAGTATTGAATGTACAAGATAATGTGGCTAAAAAGAAAAAATCTTCTTGTAAGATCACAAAGCAAATTATTACAAATGTTTGTAGGAGCAAACAGAATGTTCAGAACGCTGAAACCACTGACAATGTTTCAACTACAAAAAAAATTCAAAATAAGAGGAAAAGCACAAATACAAATGTTCAGTCGAAGGAGACAAAGTATGCTAAAAGAAGGCAAAATCAGTATAAGGAATTACGCAAACAAATATTTTGCAAGAGAGTAGTACATAATTTGCTGAAAGATGTGAAGAAATATAAAAAGAGAGCTCTATTTTATAAAAAGAAGAAGCATATTGAAAACATTGTTGAAAAGGCTTTTGAAGTAAAAAGGAAACTATTCATTTTAGTATTAAACAGAATTCGATCACTAGATAAACCAATTAATTTAATGAAGGCCAAAAGTAGGAGGAAAAGACTAATTAATAGAAAAACAAATGTTGACTTTTTTTGGGAGAATGGAAACACAGTTCCAGTTCAGAGCCTTTCTTTAATGAAGAGAGTTATTTACAGAGCAAAAAATTACTGTTTGCAGTTGACACCAGTGGTAGAGGTTATGAAGTTAGAGATGGTTGTCCAATTGAAAAAGAGAAAATGGTTGAAAGAAATGCAGAAGAAGTGATAGCTGATGAAGTTCTAGGGAGACGTCCTAAACACCCTGTGTATACTTGGGATTGCAGTAGTATTTGTAGTATACGACAGGAATCTATTGATAAATTATGTAGTTTTTTACGAGCATATAGTAAAAAAAGTGTTAAACAAAAGATTAAGGTATTGCAAGGACTAGACCCTTGCAGAATGAGAAAAAATACTGGTTTGCAAGGTCATTCTCTGGCTTGTCTTTCTAGGAAAGTTTATCAAAGTGTTTTTCACCATTTCAGGATGCTGGCAGTACATCATACTTAAATGCGGAAGTTAGTGAGAAGATTGTATTATGCGAAAAGTCCAGCACTAAAGTTAAATGAGTTGAGCAGTGCTTTTCTGCGTGACTCAGTATCAGATGTGAAGAAGGTTTGTGATGATATTGAGTTTTGTTACTTTTGTCCTCAGCAAGAGAGTGCAGAAACTCACACATTAGTAGAACAAAATGTTGAAGACAATGTAGAACCCATAATTACAAAAAATGTTGAGGATGAAATCACAAAGTTTAAGGTAATTTCAGGTGAAAGACCAAATGTTTCTTGTATTTGTTGTCGGCGAACTCACTATAAAACTCAGACTAGGGGTGTGAATCTGTATTTAAAAAGTGAAATAGAAGATAATGATAAGTGGATGGAATTTGCAACTTATTTGTTGGTAGAGGATTGTTTTGATTTGGGATCTGAGCAGCGTATTTGCAAATATTGCTATAACAAATTAGATGAGAATAAAATGCCTGCTAGAGCTGTTCATAATAATCTAGAGTTGGTTGTTATTCCTCCAGAGCTGATAGATTTAAATACGTATGAGTCTATTCTCATTCAATGTGTTCACCCGTTTCAGGCTATTGTTCGTATGGAGCCTAAAACAGGTAAATTACCTCCATCAGAGTTGCAAAGAGGATTGAAAGGAAGAGTTGTGTATTTACCGTTAGATGTAAGGAAAAATATTGAAACTATTGGTGTAGACTATGCAGAAAATGAGCCACTAGTCATTCTAGTTAATGGTGTTCCTACTAAGAATAAGAAAATCTGGCAAGAGTTAGTGGATGTTAGAAAAGTGCAAAAGGCATCATAGTATCTGTTAAAAAATAATGAGTACTATAGAAATATGTTTGTAGGAGAAGAAGAAATAGATTTAGCAGAAGATACTGAAACATTAAGTGGACAAATTGAAAACGTTGACATGTCCAGATGTGAAGAAATCTATGAACATTACAGTGTAGATCCACTTCATTCCAAAGAGGTGATGGGGAATACGATTGAGTTGTTCCAAATGAAAAAAGCAACAGGAAGTCCCATGAGTGTATGGGAAGAGAGCTTGGAAGCTCATTGTTTCCCGCAGTTGTTTCCAACAAGAAAAGGTGGACGATATGACGAACGTCCTGTGCAGATTCCTGCATCTGAATATCGGACAACAAGATTATATGCAGAAGATCCAAGATTTCGACAATGTATCCCTTATATGTTTCATCTTCTGTTTGAAAGTGACTTGTCTGGACTTTCATATGCAGTAAATCACATTTTAAAAACTGGAATGCATCTTCAAAATATAACTGCAAAGGATTTTATGGATAAAGTGCATCAGAGAGGTGATCATTTAGAATCTCAGTTGATTAATCTGATGGCATGTCAGCGTGGGACTAATGAATATTGGTACCGTCGTCATGGAGAACTGAAATGTAGGCTACGGAACTTGGGAACTCCTACATGGTTTGTTACACTAAGCTGTGCTGAATATGCTATGATTTACTTGAATTTCTCCGAGAGGCAAATTCCAATATAAAAAATATTGAATACAAGACACCTGGAGAATTGTGCTCTTTGGATCCTGTTAATGTATGCAGATATTTCAATCATAGATTTGAAGCTATGATGTCTTTCATCTGCAATAAAAAGAATCCTCCTCTTGGAGAAGTTGTGGATTTCTTTTGGAGAAAGGAGTATCAAGCAAGAGGTGCTCCTCATATACATATGTTGATATGGATCAAGGACGCCCCCAAATTTGGAACAGATTTAGATTAAACTGTTTTGTCTTTCATTGAAGATTATGTCACATGTGCTGTACCCAATAGCAGAGAACATAAAAACTTAAAACAACAAGTCTTACAATTCCAAAGCCATCGATGTGGAAAATACTGTAGACAAAAGTACCAGTCAAAGGATAAGTTCTATACCAAATGTCGTTTTGGATTTCCACGTCCTGTATTATCCAAAGGAAGAGTGAACAGTTTTATGTCAGCTATGCGACATACCATCACAAGAAAGTCTCCGAAAAATACCTACAACTTAAGAAGAAGTGAAGAATCATACATAAATGACTACAATCCAGTTATTTTATCCATGTGGAATGCTAACATGGATATTCAGTATTTTGCAGACAATTCCATTGCTGTTGCACGATATGTAACGTCCTACATTACTAAATCAGAAAAGACGGAATTGAAAGAAATGTGGGAAGAGATTTCTCACGAGAAGACTGTAGGTAAGAAATTATACAGTTTCAGTTTGAAGATGTTAACGCATCGTGAAATTGGAGCATATGAATGTTCAGATCGGTTATCATCTGCAAGTCTATATTCCAAAAGTAGAAGAATCATTTGGGTGAGTCTAGGTCTTGCAGGAATGCGAAACCGGGTACTGAAATCTGTTCAAGAAATTGAGTATTTAGCAGAAAAAGAACCAGAAAGTACAGATATTTTGAAAACGAATATGTTGGACACATATTACCCAAACAGAAGTCATCATCTTGAGAACATGTGTCTCTATGAAGTGCTGCAAAACTACAGTTTTAAACGGAATACTACAGAGAACGTCATCAATGATGGAAAATATGCAGTGATTGGTTCTGAAGGATGTCGGGTGAAACAAAGGAAAGGAAATTTAATTAATCACAGGAAACTGAGTTGCGAAACTGCTGATAAGAGGGAATTTTACTATTTAGCCCTTTTGCAAATGTTCAAACCATGGCGTTCAGAACTGGAATTACTTGGAGATTTTCAGAGCTATGAAGATTCATTTAATGCTTGTAAAGATAGCATACAATGCAGTGCTTTTGCAAATTATGTGAAAATGTTGAATGATGAAATCGATCAAGAAGCTACAATTGCAGCTGAGATTGCTAGAGACAGTTCTCAAGACAGTCAAGATCCACTTGGACAACCAATTGTTGAAAATGAAGCAGCAACTGCCATGAATGAGGTGGAAACAGCAATGTATCAAGCTCAAGAAGATGTAATACAGTTAGGAAACTTGGAAGAACAACTAAATGTTGAACAGAAACAAATATATCAACAAGTGAAAGAGCAGATTGACCATGGATTACTTCATAAAAAGAAAGGGTGCTCTTGTACATCATTTCAACCTATCTGAATGTATGTGAGTGGTCAAGCTGGAATAGGAAAAAGTTTCTTAATTAAAGTAATTACAAGTTATCTGCAAAAAACAACTGAGTCGCATTTGTCTTGTGTTGTCACTGCTCCAACTGGGTTGGCAGCACATAACATTAAAGGAATTACTATACATCGTTTACCAATGCAACCAGTAGAGCATGAGAACAAATTGGAATACCACAAGCTATCTGGAGAAGCTTGTTGTGAAGTTTCAAGAGTCTTGAAGAAAATGAAACTTCTCATTATTGATTAGGTGAGCATGGTGTCAAACTTGATGTTTGCCTTTGTGCATTTAAGAATGCAGCAAGTTCTTAAAACAGAGTATGACGTGTTATTTGGAGGCAAACACGTCATAGTTTTTGGAGATCTACTGCAACTGACACCGGTAAAAGGACAACCGGTATTTAAAACACTTGCACATGAAGATACCAGAAAGTCTCTTGGTAGTGTTGGTAATGTGAACATTTGGACTAATTTTGAATACAAAGAACTGACAACAAATATGCGACAGGCAAATGATACTGAATATTGAAGTATTCTTCAAGATATAAGAATTGGAATTCTTACAAAACATGGCAAACAAGATTTGAAAAGCCGATTAATTTGCAATGTCTTTCCAAATGAAAATGTAGTTCCTGCAAAAGTGTACATGAAAATTGCTGAAAATAAATCAGTGATCTGTTTAATGCCAACACTGCGCGAGTGTTCCATATTCGACGAAGAACTATTGAAACCGGAAAATGAAGAAATTATAAAAATGGAAGTCATCGATAAAATAGAGCATGAAGGAATCACTATTATTCTGACGGGAAAGTTGAAAACAAAACTGGATTCTTTAGAAAAAAAAATATCTAAAACAGCTGGTTTAGAAAAGACACTGTATGCGTGTGTAAACTGTCGGGTAATTTTAAGGCGTAATTTGGATGTAGAAAAAGGGTTAGTTAATGGCGCAATGGGTAAAGTGGTGGATTTTGTTAATTTTCAGAAAAAAGAAGGAATTACATTTTTAAAAATTAAATTTGATCGGATTGAAGAAGTTAAAGAAATTGGTCATTGTTCAGTTCGTTTTTTGCTTGTTAAAGATTTATATGTCCATAGGAAACAGTTTCCATTTTCTCTGGCATATGCAGTGACTATTCATAAATCTCAAGGATTAAGTGTGACAGTGCATTGGTGAACATTGGATCTACTGTATTTAAAGAGGGTATGGCATATGTTGCTTTGTCGCGAGTCAGAACATTATCTGGTTTGTTTTTGATTGATTTTGATGGGACAAAGGTTACTGCAGATGCAAACTGTGTAAAAGAGTATAATAGATAAAGAAGGGTGTATGCTCCAAATTTAGGTCAATATCCTGTATTTGAAAAGCGTGTGATTGGTCGAAAAAGAAGGTTTGAGAATATCTGTTCTGAAGGTGTCAAGAAGGGAATAGAACAAGATAATGTTGTGATTGCAAGTAAAAAGAAATTGGACACTGTTGAAGAGGTTGTTGGTTATCAGTTTGAAAATAGTTCAGGTGTCAACTGCTATGCTAATGTAGTGGTCAATGTTGTTTTTTATCTTGAAGGTTTGCAAGAACAAATTATGCAGAATCGGCAAAAAAGATTTTGTTCTCTGTTGCATTCTGTTTATGAAAAATTGACAACAGATACAAGTAAAATACAATCTGGTTCAGATGTTCGTAATCTTTTGGATGTGTGTTCTGGTTCTACACAATTTACACAAAATATCCAACAAGATGCTCAGGAATTTCTAATGTATATGCTTACCATTTTTGAAAATGAAGGTGTAGAAATAGAAAATATTTTTGGCCTTTCTTACAAATGGGAACATCATTGTGAAAATTGCATGTATACATGTTCCACTAATGTAGACACTGAAAGATTTCTGTATTTAACATTACCAGACTGTAAGTCAGTGTCTTTCAATAAATTATTTAAAGGTGCAAATCAAAACATGGAGTGTAGCCAATGTAAATCAGAAATGTTATCCACATTATTTTTAACAAAAGATGGACAATCCATAATTTTAATGATGCAACGTTGTACAGCTGATGGAAGAAAATTGGATACTTTAATAAAGCAGTTTGTAGCAACACAACTATCAATATCAGGAAGGACTTTTGTAGCAATTGCAATAATTTTCCATGATGGTCCTTCCACCACATCTGGACATTACACTGCCTATCTAAAATGTGACAAGGGCTGGACACTTTGTAATGATTCCCAGTTGGTTTTCAAACAACGTTTGCCTAGGGAATTTCCATATTTCCTACCTAATATTTTTAAAGTCAAAGTTTTAGGAAGATAATTCATTCTCTGAGGAATTTATTATTATAATTTAATAGGACTACCATTGTACAATTTACATAAAAAGGAGTGCAAAAATACCATTTGGCCTCAAGGAAAGGTATATGTTTGAATTATGGACTTTTTTGTGCTCATTGACTCAGTCAATATTTTTAAGCGACAACATTTATAGTTTTTATAAGTTAAACTTATAAAATTTTGTTGGCCATAAGCATTTCATATATGTGTGATTTGTATCTTGTGGTATTTTACTGAGAATAGCATGTCGGTTTTTTTTCAACAATCTTTTTGATTGTTTTTTTTTTGCCCGCTGTTAAGTGATGAGTACGATTGAAATCACTATTTCTAGTGAAATTCAATATATTCTGAGAACAGCAAAAAAGGCAAACAAATTACTTTGTTGAAATTATGCTGTGTTGTAAAAAATGTATTATTACATGTTATAACTATTTTTTCTTATCTTTACAGATCCTAATTCTAAAATAAGCAGTTTACATCAATTTACATTGCAAAAAAAATCTGAAAAAAATGTATACCATTTTTAATTTCTATTGCTGTGAAGGTAAGTTTAACTAAGTATTAATATGCAGAATGGGCAGATCTACAAGAACCTACAAAGATTGAACAAGTTTTTAAAAACACTCTGTTTATACCGATGTAGTTTTGAAATCTCTCTGTTACTGGATATTATGTGACCTCCAAAAAAACAGATTTGAGTGGTTCATAATATTTCCCATTGTACCTATTGAAAGACCGCAATAATTTCAATCATTCTTGTTTGAGCATCTTTGCAGACAAAACTCTGTGCTTACCTTCAATCATTCAGAAGCAATTTTAAAACCGAAATATGTCACTTTTTGTAACATAGTTATTGCACAAGACACTCTCATATTTACTAAGAGAGGAAAAGGCACTCTGTGTACTTTTTCTACTCCATGTAAATACAACCTCATCATACACACCACTTTGCGTTGAAAGGGTGTTCTATAAGTTTTTGTTGTGCATGATTGCACTGAATATTCATATAACAAGACACATCTCCAGATTTATCAGAAATCATAAATCTCGATATGTGTGTGAATGCTGCACCATTCTCTAATTGGTGTACGAAAGCACAACAAGGAGAATTGTTTTCATTTCTCCTAATTTTTTAGTCTTCAATGCATGCTAAAATGTTCAGCATACATTGAAGGAGAAAAATGCGTTTACTGATTGTTTTTGTGCAGGAAGGTGTGTCTTTCTGCACAAAAACAAACAGCACATGACACAGATATCCTTCCACCATGGTGCAAGGGTGCCTGTGTCACCACATGACTGCAATTTAAGCAGCCGTGCAGAGAGAAAAATAGATGTGCAACATATTTGTGTACATATGTTGCATCCCTGTGCTTCGGAAGTACTACAGCACACTGCAGTTAAAGAGGTTACTGTGTGATGCTGCAGCACTTCCTCATAGTTCTGCACTTATACATTCACCATACGCTATTAATGCATTCATTGAGTCAATTACGTACTACACATACATTCATCTAAACTTTCACACACCAACAAACAAATATATAGCTCTTTTTTTAAACCAGGAAAGTTAGTTCTTAGAAGAACTTTTTTTTCCCTTCTTTTTTCTTTTATATTTTTTTTTGTTTTTTTTAGCAATTTTTAATTTTTGGGGGATTTTCTTGAAAAAAAAAGGAAAAAACAGAACTGGAGGAACAAAACAATGAACTTCAGGGGAAAAAAAATCACAAACAAAACTAACAATGATGGCTTTCTTGCATCCTGCAATTTAAGTCAATAGATTACTCTCCGTAGCATAGCACTGCATTACACTTCAAGCAGAGGACTTTCAGTGTGGCAAACTGAGGACGGAAGTCCAGGTGTTGGTCCGATGGATGCACGTGAGAAGTACTTGGCTCTGATGTCTGTGAAGGTCTAGGAAGAACTCTCATTCTTCAGCACTCTTTACGTGCCAGGTTTATTGGATGCATGGTTTTGAGATGTTTTTTCATGCTGGCTGTACCACATGAGTACTTATTTTCTGGATCGCCACGGGAGAGCCGTCTTTGACATATCTTGCATGTCACTTTGGTGGCATTGGCCTTGGATTGCCCCTCTGGAAAAGTAAAACATTTCCAAACGATAGATGAATATCTTTCTGGGCGTGGTGCTTCAACCAGAAATTCATCTCCAGAAGAATGTTGAGATGCTGGAAATCCCTCCTGCCCTGAAGCCATTGTTTGTTAAGAAAAAAGTTTGAGCTAAGTTAAAACCTAGTCAAAAAAGCTTCTTCTCTGCAAAGAGATGCTCCTCCAAAGAAGGTCAAAGAAGAATGATTGAAATGGGTGGGGTCTTTCAATAGTTAGAACAGGAAGTGTAATGAACCAATCAAATCTCTTTTTTTCAGGTCACATGGGATCCGCGCACCGTGTGCTTATGCAGCACGCACCCAGTGCGCATCCGCGAAATTGAATTTAAAAAGAATATAGGATTAAATGTAAAAATATATTACTTTTATGACTAGTTTACAGTTTGTCTTCAATTAATATTCACATAAAATACATATATATATGTTTTTTTAAATGTTAAATATTTCGCGGGATTCGCGCTCCCACCGCGTCTTGCACGCACATGACACATCGCGGAAGCGCGCAAGCGTCGTGTAACGAGCATCGTACGTGTCGCTTATAGGCTCGGAGTCGCGTACCGGTCGCATTGCAATCGTGCACCAAACACATACCCAACACTTACCGTACGCGGATGGTTCCGCGTAGGGGCCTAGAAGGGTGCGCATAGGGTGCGCGGATCCTAAAACAATTGAGGAAAAAAAATAAAAAATAAAGTTTTGAAAATATAGTTTTAAAAATATTTTAAAAAATATAAAAATATATTTTAAAACATTAACAATTTTTTTTACAAAAACCCAATAAAAACAAATAATATTTTTTAATTTTTAAAATAATTAATTGAAAAAATAAGTTAAAAAAAAGGTGATAAAAATGAATTTAAAAAAACATAATTAAAGGAATTGACACACTGAAATTGAAAAATTTAGAAAATGAATGAAAATCATTAAACATCATAGCTTTAGAGATAAATTATAGATAGGAATTAGCATTTAAAAAACCTTTGAAATTCACTGAAAAAACCATAGGTTTCATGCACGTTATAGTTAGGAATTGGCATTTAAAAAACCTTAGAAATTCACTGAAAAAACCATAGGTTTCAGGGGTGTTATAGTTAGCTGGACATTTCCCTCGTACAAAACCCTAGAAATTCCCCAGTTATAGTTAGTTCAGCTAACTATAACTCACGCAACCCCGCAATGCACTGCTGATGATGTCACATATTACATCACTCATGACATGGTCAGTGACATCACTGATGACATCACTGATGACATCTCAAATGACATCACTGATGACATCATCCATGTAATAAATTAGTGCATCTTCTCACACCCTAATATAACCTTTGATACACCGACTCAAAATTTCAGACGGCCATTCTCAAAACCATAGATACTCCAATACCAATAATTACATACCCACTCTTTGACTCTTAGGTCTACACACACCTCCACTCACTCACCTGTAGAGTCACTCATAATTACAGTCACTCAGTACAGAAATATCATATGCATTTATGCACCTATATAGACACTCAGACACCGCCAATCATCCATAGACATACTCACACACCTAGTCAATCATGCAAATAATTAATCACACTCCAATTTACTTACCTATACAGTTATACACACACAAGTTCACTTACTCATAAAAATACTACTACATTCTTACGCTCTTATACAATTACTGATACAAGCACACACTCATCCATACAGTCACTCTCACAATCACACACTCTCACATATACCCAGTTATATACTCTTACACACATATACCCTGCCTTTCACATATGTAGTTACTCACACATGTACCACTGAGATATACATTCAATCACTAACACACCAATACATACACTCACCCAACCATACAGCCCATCACAGATGCACTCTTAAAACCATGCACCCATAGAATCACCCACTCACACATCTATGCACAGAGTCACACACACCCTACCCACACAAACACTCAGGCACCCATACAGATACTCAGACAACCAATCAATAACCCATATAGACACTCATATAGCTATTCACAAAACCATGCAGCCACTTATACACCAACAGACAGACAGATACAGACATTCACACAGTTTAGTCACTAGTCTGCAGTAAGATACATTTAATGACTCACTTATAGAGTCAGTCACGCACCTAGAAATTCATCCATTCACACAATTATACACCTACTCATTCTTCCATAGGCCTTTCCCTATATATTAAACATATTAAAACTTTACAGAAACACAGACTCACTGGATGTTGTCATCAGTGATGTCATTTGAGATGTCATCAGTGATGTCATCAGTGATATCACTGACCATGTCATGAGTGATGTAATATGTGACGTCATCAGCAGTGCATTGCGGGGGTGCGCAAGTTATAGTTAGCTGAACTAACTATAACTGGGGAATTTCTAGGGTTTTGTACGAGGGAAATGTCCAGCTAACTATAACACCCCTGAAACCTATGGTTTTTTCAGTGAATATATATATATATATATATATATATATATATACAGCTCACAGTTCCATCGGGTAATCGTACCCGTAACAGACGACAGCACTCACGGGGGGGAGTTCAAAAAGGATTTATTTTCTTGAACTCTGGGCAAACAAGACGCGTTTCGGCACTTAGCCTTTGTCAATTTCTGCACGAAAACGCTGCGGCCATATTTTGTTTATAAAGAGTGCTAACATGATATCCGGTATAGAGACAGAAGAAAGACTATTCTTAAGACGGCAACACATCTTGTCATTCCGCCATGTTAGAATGTCTGAAAAGGAACATAATGCAATGAATATAGCATTGTTTCCAGAATGTCACATGGATTAATCAATCCTTATTAACAATATAAACAAACCTAAATAGGAAAGTCGTGCAAACAGTAAATCTTGCCCACAGATGGGCCAATGTTCTGCCTCCTATCAAAGATATCATCGCACCCCAATTAGGCAAAACATGATCAATCAACACCCGATATACATTTTACATATTCAACATTTTTTGTGCTAAAAACAGAAGAGAAACCACAGAATGCAAAATTTACAAAAGAATTGGAAGAAAAAGATCCACATAGTCTACAATGTCTAATCATCCTAAATGTACAGTAAGTTCTTCGCTACTATTCAGACCCAGTGGATTCTTGCTTTGCAAATCTATAATACAGCGTGATTCTAAACGCCTTAATCTCTGTATCCTATCACCACCTCTAGGGTTTTGTGGTACATGATCTAAACAAAAATATGATAGGAGATCCCTATTACGGCAATGCATTTTGTTGTAATGCCTCGCTACTGGGTATGATTCATCAACATTGTTGATCGCCCTCATGTGTTCAAGAATCCGTATCTTAACCGGATGTATCGTGCTCTCAATGTAACGGAGCCCACATGGGCACACCAAACAATAAATGGCATAAGGAGTGGTACACGTAAGAACTTGGTGATCTTTCTAGGTGTACTGAGGCCAGGGACATCATATGTCAAAGTGCGTTTGCTTTTCTTACAGGCTTTACACTTGCCACATGGATAGAAACCATTAAGTGCTTTAAAAGATGTCCTACTAGGTTCTACATTATGGTAGCTGTGGACCAAATGATCTCTCAGTGACCTTGCTTTTCTGAACGTGACCAAAGGATTCGATGGTAGATCTTCTTTTATAATATGGTCAGTGAGGAGGATGTGCCAGTTCTTGAGCAATATCCTCTTAAGTTGGTTAGCATTTTCAGAAAAAGTGGTGATCATACGAAAGGTCCCATTATTAGACTTTCTTATAGCTTTCTCCGTGAGTAGATCTCTCCTAGAGGTCTTTTTCACTCTATCTAGGGCTCGTGACAGGACTGCTTCGCTATAGCCTCTCACTCTAAAGCGTTGCATGCTCGATTCTGCTGCCTTTTGGAATTCCTCATTGCTAGTATTATTCCTTTTTAGCCTGAGTAGCTCTCCATATGGGATGCTATCAACAAGCTTCTTGGGATGACTACTAGTTGCAAAAAGGGTAGAATTCCCTGCGGTGGTTTTCCGATAGAGTTTGGTATGTAACTGCCCATCTGTTACATACACTGTCAAGTCCAAATAATTAACTTCCTCAGTACTTACTTCACCTGAGAATTTTATGTTTACATTGTTGCAGTTCAAGACATCAATATATGATTTCGCCAGGTCTGGTGGACCATCAAACACAATAAACAAATCATCGATATAACGATGCCATGCCTTTATCCTCATGTTCCAAAATGTATTAGGCACCGCCCAGGCCACCTGCTCCTCCCACCAGCCAACGAACAAGTTCGCATAGCTGGGGGCGAAGCAGGTACCCATAGCGGTCCCCGACATCTGTCTAAACAGATGTGTCTGAAACAGAAATATATTATGAGTCAGGCAAAAGTTGACAAATTCCAAAATCATGTTGTTGTGTTCATAGAACCTCAAGTCTAAGAAAAAACGTATGGCTTTTAGGCCGTCAGTATGCGCAATGCATGTATAGAGGCTCGTAATGTCAAGCACCATGAGACAGTAACTGGCTTGCCATACAATTTTATCCATATGTGTTAAAAAATCTTTTGTATCTCTCAAATAAGATTTCAATGTAACCACATGTTGAGAAATAAAAAAGTCAACATACATAGATAGATGTTCAGTAAGGCTACCCTGAGAGGCAATAATAGGTCTCCCTGGAGGGTTCTTAATGTCTTTATGGACCTTGGGCAAATAATAAAAGGTAGGGATAGTTGGATTCAAACGTCTCAGGAATAGATATTCCTCGGAGTTTAATTTATTCTTTTTGTACCAGGAAGAAATCAACAAATGATAATCAGTGATGCTTTGATTGTACGTCTGTTCATTGGTCTTTTCATAGTACACAATGTCATTCAATTGACGATAGGCTTCAGTTTCATACTGATCCTTCGTGAGCAAAACAATATTCCCCCCTTTGTCCGAAGGTTTACAAACAAGAGAGGTGTCCTTGGATAGATTCTCTAACACCTTTTGTTGTTGTTTTGAGAAGTTCGTAATTCTCTTCCTGTATTTGTTGTCATTGCGTAAGCGAGTTAAATCTTTAATCACAGCATCTGAAAATGTGTCAATAGCATCAGTAGCCATTTGTGGAAGAAATACTGATGCAGGTTTAAATGGACTCAAGCCTCCGCTTTGTTGAATTTCAAGTTGGGCCATAAGTTGTGTGGAGCCAATATTGGTGTCTTCTGTCACAGTGGTTTCAGTTCTTAAACTCTCTAGTACTTTCAAAGTTGCAATGTCTTTGCCAGTTAACGTATCTGTTTCAATTCTAGGATTCACATTTTTGCTGATAGATGGTTTCAACTTAAAGTATTTATGTAGCTTCAGCTTACGTGTAAATTTAAATAAATCGATTCTTGTCTGTGTAAATTCAATACTTTTATGTGGACAAAATGAGAGACCGAGTTGTAAAACCGATTCTTCTTCTTTGGTTAAAACTCTCGGAGTCAGATTGATTATCGTCAAGTTTTGTTGCTTCATTTCCGTTTGTTGAAAAATTTCCTGCTGCGGGTCATGGGTGGTGAGCCTTCGAATTTTCTGGCCCCTGCCCCCCCGCCTCGTTTTCCTCTTGCTGCCTTCTCTGGGGGCTTGCCTCTGCCTCCTTGCAATTGCTGTTTCCTGATTAGCCGAAATTCCTCGTAAAAAGGAGGTGCATCTGTCGGTACCCCACTACCTCCATCTTCATTGGAGGATTCATCACCCGTAATTTCGGATTCTGACGTATCCGGGGCCACTGCTAATGGTTGAGTTGGTTTTTGCCTTAATTCTTTCCTGGGATTGTCATATTTCTTGGCAAAAATTAGTATTCTGCCCTGGCTATAATCTTTTTCATCCCGGTCAAATTTCTCTTCTTTACGTTGTTTTATTTTTTGTTCATACGTTTTCAATCTTTTTTTCATTTGTTCACGTTTTGCATCCACATTGGCTTGATCATCTTCCTTGATTGGATCATCCTCCAATTCTTTTATTAGTATTAGGGCCTTTTCACGGTCGCTCCATGCGAATCTCACGAGTATTTCCAGCATTCCCTTGCAGGACTGGGCCGTGTGTTCCGCCCATGCATCCAACAGTAAGGGGTCCAGATTCTCGTAAGCCGGTACTGTATATATTCGAAGGCCCCTCGGAACTCTGCCCACCTCTATGTAATTTTGCAGAGAGGTGGCCTCCCACCATTTCCTGATCTCTCGCTCATAGAGACGTTCCAAGTTGGAAAATTTGGAGGCCAAATTCGACATCACGGAAGTTCCGTTTTTGTTTTTTTCAGTTCTGTTGGTTCCATTCTGTTTTTTAAAGATGCTTTCAGCCGCTTCCCTGTGTTCCGTTTCACAGAACATCATACAAATTGTTAAATAGTTGTATACACAACTATAATGTTCATGCCCTTCTCCCCCTCGTTCAGTGGAAATGCGGATAGTATATGGAGTGTTCTGTGCCTACGGCACCTTACCGGGATTCACGTTGTATCTGCCGTCTGTCCTTGATCACGGCAATGTTAACCCAGTACATCCAGGATACCTCGACACTCAATCTCCAGTAATCCAGTAATCCAAAAACCACAGTGCAGCTGGAAAATAACAATTTTTGCTCTGCAACACCAGCCAGTTGCACTCTCGAACGGGTGCATGCCATGCGGGGGTGTTCCCGCTTTAAATATACAGCTCACAGTTCCATCGGGAACTCGTACCCGTAACAGACGACAGCACTCACGGGGGGGAGTTCAAAAAGGATTTATTTTCTTGAACTCCGGGCGTCTTGTTTGCCCGGAGTTCAAGAAAATAAATCCTTTTTGAACTCCCCCCCCGTGAGTGCTGTCGTCTGTTACGGGTACGATTTCCCGATGGAACTGTGAGCTGTATATTTAAAGCGGGAACACCCCCGCATGGCATGCACCCGTTCAAGAGTGCAACTGGCTGGTGTTGCGAAGCAAAAAAAAAATATATATACATATATATATATATATGTATATATATATATATTCACTGAAAAAACCATAGGTTTCACACACGTTATAGTTAGGAATTAGCATTTAAAAAACCTTGCAAATTCACTGAAAAAACCATAGGTTTCACACATGTTATAGTTAGCGGAAATTTTACTGATAAAAAACCAATGAAATTCCCCCGTTATAGTTAGTGCAGGCAACTATAACTCACGCGACCGCAATCCTCTGCTGATGCTAATACTGTATTTAGACACTTATTTGCCCATGTCTTCTTCCATAAATTTTTAGCTATACATATATTACAAATATTTTTTTTTCATAAAGACACATATGTCATCAGCAGAAGATTGCGGTCGCGTGAGTTATAGTTGCCTGCACTAACTATAACGGGGGAATTTCATTGGTTTTTTATCAGTAAAATTTCCGCTAACTATAACATGTGTGAAACCTATGGTTTTTTCAGTGAATTTGCAAGGTTTTTTAAATGCTAATTCCTAACTATAACGTGTGTGAAACCTATGGTTTTTTCAGTGAATTTGTACGGTTTGTTAAATGCTAAGTTACTTTACGCCATTCGTGGCGTGCGCGCCCACTTAACGCAGTTCGTTCCGTGCGCGCACGGTGCGCTTCGCGCACCGTGCGTGCACAGTGAGCACGCGGTGCGCTTCGCGCACCGCGCGCCCACTTTACGCAGTTAGTGCCGTGCACGCACGGTGGGCACGCGGTGCGCTACGCGCACCGCGTGCCCACGTTACGGTAGATGGGCCATGTACGCACGATGCGCTTCGCGCACCGTGCGCACATGGAGGACATATGATGCGCTTCGTTGTGAAAGGTAATATTTTAATTTTTCACATCAGTGATATGCCATGCACAAATGGTGCCCTTCGGGCACCATTTGCACATGGGGTGGGGAGAGTATGGATAATTTTTTTTTTTAATAACATTTTTACCGTACGCGTACGGTAAGCGTAATCGGCGAAATTATCGAAAAAATTAAAATTCCGTTTTTGGCCTTGGGGGATCTTTGGGGACTCCCCCAACATGGCTAGGTGCTTAGGAGCTGTCTAAACAGCCCCTTTACATGTTTTTGTCCTTTGTTTTTTAATCCCCACTCAGAGTGCGAGAGAGAAAATGGCGGCTGCCGCTTCCTGGTTTCGACCGATTCGAATGTTTACTAAGATCTAACAGCCAATCAGAATCGCGCTCGCGCACGTCACCGTACGCGTACGGTAAGCGCACCGTAAGCGCACCGTAAGCTGGCTCAGATATATATATTGATTTAAAGGCTATTTTCTCAGAATCTACTGAACAGATTTACACCAAACCTACAAAAGGCACTTCCTTGACCTGTAGACTACCTCTCTGCCAAATTTCAAGGAACTCTGTTCAGCCGTTCGGGCTGTAGCTGTGTCTAAAGGTCCTATGGAAAAATGCATGGGAAAAACGCGTTTTGGGACCCCCTTTTATCTCAGCCCCCGCTTGACGAATCCCCCCGAGACTTTCAGGGTAGGAGCGGAGCGGAGCGCGCCACCTATTTTGAAAATTTCGCGAGGATTCGTCGACCGGCGCCAAAGTTATTCAAAATAGAATGTTGCGGTTTTCCTATGGAAACAGGGTCCTAACTATAACTACCTACTGGCGACCGCCAGTAGGTAATATATATATGTATATATATATATATATATATATATATATATACATATATATATATCTATATATATATATATATAGATAGTTAGATATATATTCACTCCGTTCTGCTCCTCCAACAAACGTACTTGGACAATCCACGTGTGCTATGAACCACTTAATTATTCACAACAAACAAGAGCAACCCATATGTCCCTGTGAACTGGGTATTACTATGAAGTAAGAACAACGTCCACAAGGAACTTATTCACAAACAAATGTTCTAAATTTTGGAGCAAAAGTTAAACTCCTAGCTGATTCAATCTATAAGCCAAACAAAAGTATCTTGTTACTTTGGAGTATCTATTTATTCAGACTAATAACAATTAATCGCATAATTCACAAAAATATGAAAAAATATATACATGTTTCAGTTTTTAGGCACAAAGAAATAGGTGAAGAAAGTGAAGCTAGAACCCAGTGTGAATAGAAGTAGCCTATAAAGTGAGATAGATATAAAAAGGTCTTTCTTTTAAAAACACAATGAGGAGCAAGTTAGCATGTAACGAGTCTTTTTTGCTCTCCCTTTGTTGAGGTCGACGACGTTTCAACCCTCTCGGGGTACGGGGTCTCATCAGGACATAATCTGGGGACTACAAATGAACAAGGTATAAGTGCCCAAAAAGAACTTAGTTATTTTAAGTGTATTATAGGACTCCATGGAATCGTTGGCTTACCTAATTATTTCCAATTGTAATTTGAGGGATGATAGATAAATTTCTGATGAATCTAGAAGTGAAAAATAAAATAGTGTATAAGGAACTACGCCAGTAATTCCTTAAAAATATAAATTTTTCAGAACCGGGAAGTGTGTCATTTAGACGGCACAAACTTAATCAGAACAACTTTCCCCATCGGACTGTCAACACTCAGAGTATTTGGTCATATTGGAGCGATCTGTTCACTATTTACACTTTGTATGTATAACACTTACTTGGAGTAATTAATATCTCCGCGTTCTCTTGTGTAACCAAGGCTTCCCAATTTATAAGCGCTGTGTGCCCAATCTGTTTAAAGACAAGTGTGGTGAAACCTGATCAATAATTGAGGATGCATAAACGGTTGTATTCTTATTATACAACGATTAATTAAATAATTACTCACAGGGCTGTTTAAAAATCCAGCGTGGCCTTGATCTGTACTTTACGTGCCAATAACACTTTCCTAAAGAGAAACCAGGCTAAGAGTTAAACCCAAGCCTTCACTTCGTCAGTTACTTAAAACGAAGAGATGCGTGTAAATAACTACTCACTGTTCCAAGTATAACGATAGGAAAATTCAGTAACCCGATGAATTAAGCATCCAAGTCTCCGCGCGAGGTCGGTGAACGCCGACTCTAGGGCGGAAGTATTTAAATACATTATGAAACCCACCTAGGTGCAGGGGTGGAGCTGAATCCTTTGTCAGCCATCTTGGAGTGGGATATAACTATGAGGGCACCGAGTGGCGGACATATTGGAGGCGAATTTAATATAACTCTCTCAAATGTGCCAGATAATAAGAGCGCCGGTGCTTTAAGTGTCCAAATGCCAACGCAAATGGTATAAACGCTAATTTATACCACCTCTAGCCTACTCGTATCCGTCGATGGATCAGATTAAATTGGCGGCCATCTTAAAGTGGTATCATATGTTTAAATCGAAGGGGCTTCCTATTTGCCCGGAACCGGAAGAGCTTGGTAGTGCAAGGGGGAGTATACAACGAGAATAGGGGCGGCCATCTTGGAGAGGGGCTGTCCGAAATATTCATTGTTTCAACAAACTTATGTATCAAACGGTGCACTCTGAGTCAATTAAATTAAATTAAAGGATCATACCTTTATCAAATTAATTTAGAATAATTAAGGAGCTGTGTATAAGAGAGCAAAATAGACTAGTTACGAGTTAGCAGTGACAATTCATTATACACATTCCATTCACATGATCTTCCATCATTAGCGTTTATACCATTTGCGTTGGCATTTGGACACTTAAAGCACCGGCGCTCTTATTATCTGGCACATTTGAGAGAGTTATATTAAATTCGCCTCCAATATGTCCGCCACTCGGTGCCCTCATAGTTATATCCCACTCCAAGATGGCTGACAAAGGATTCAGCTCCACCCCTGCACCTAGGTGGGTTTCATAATGTATTTAAATACTTCCGCCCTAGAGTCGGCGTTCACCGACCTCGCGCGGAGACTTGGATGCTTAATTCATCGGGTTACTGAATTTTCCTATCGTTATACTTGGAACAGTGAGTAGTTATTTACACGCATCTCTTCGTTTTAAGTAACTGACGAAGTGAAGGCTTGGGTTTAACTCTTAGCCTGGTTTCTCTTTAGGAAAGTGTTATTGGCACGTAAAGTACAGATCAAGGCCACGCTGGATTTTTAAACAGCCCTGTGAGTAATTATTTAATTAATCGTTGTATAATAAGAATACAACCGTTTATGCATCCTCAATTATTGATCAGGTTTCACCACACTTGTCTTTAAACAGATTGGGCACACAGCGCTTATAAATTGGGAAGCCTTGGTTACACAAGAGAACGCGGAGATATTAATTACTCCAAGTAAGTGTTATACATACAGAGTGTAAATAGTGAACAGATCGCTCCAATATGACCAAATACTCTGAGTGTTGACAGTCCGATGGGGAAAGTTGTTCTGATTAAGTTTGTGCCGTCTAAATGACACACTTCCCGGTTCTGAAAAATTTATATTTTTAAGGAATTACTGGCGTAGTTCCTTATACACTATTTTATTTTTCACTTCTAGATTCATCAGAAATTTATCTATCATCCCTCAAATTACAATTGGAAATAATTAGGTAAGCCAACGATTCCATGGAGTCCTATAATACACTTAAAATAACTAAGTTCTTTTTGGGCACTTATACCTTGTTCATTTGTAGTCCCCAGATTATGTCCTGATGAGACCCCGTACCCCGAGAGGGTTGAAACGTCGTCGACCTCAACAAAGGGAGAGCAAAAAAGACTCGTTACATGCTAACTTGCTCCTCATTGTGTTTTTAAAAGAAAGACCTTTTTATATCTATCTCACTTTATAGGCTACTTCTATTCACACTGGGTTCTAGCTTCACTTTCTTCACCTATTTCTTTGTGCCTAAAAACTGAAACATGTATATATTTTTTCATATTTTTGTGAATTATGCGATTAATTGTTATTAGTCTGAATAAATAGATACTCCAAAGTAACAAGATACTTTTGTTTGGCTTATAGATTGAATCAGCTAGGAGTTTAACTTTTGCTCCAAAATTTAGAACATTTGTTTGTGAATAAGTTCCTTGTGGACGTTGTTCTTACTTCATGAACCACTTAATAGCAGATACATATATACATATACATATATACATATATACATACATATATATATATATATATCTTTCTGATCTCCTGCAGGACGTCCAGTATATCTCATGTTATTTGCTGCTTGTTTATTAATCAGTATTATTCATACATTTGATGAGTATTAACCAGTATTATTCATGCATTTAGATTATAGTTTGCTACATATATTTGAATCTTGTGCATTTGGTATCCGAGACAGCCTTTGTTTAGAGAGCATTGTGTAATAAAACCCAAGCCTTATTCTAAAAGAGAGAGAGTCCCTGCATTTTTTTTTACTTGTTCATTTAAAAGTGTTTCATACCTATGAATCTGCATTAACTGATATATTTGGCCTACCGTTCATCAATAAACTTGTGTGTGTTATTTCAAAGCACCTGAATTTGTCTTTTGCCTTGCCTAAAGGGAGTGCTGTGTCCTTTCCTCGTCTTTAGGGAGTGCTGTTCAAAGTGTATTTTTAAAGGTGCAGTCATACATTTGCCTCTCTTTGGGGGAGCGCAGGGTTTGGGTGCGTCCTTTTTGTGAAAAGCAGATTAATTACAGTGTCCAAAGACATATGGACACACGTCAGTTCCTTCCGCTTCACCATTATCATCTTCATTGGCATTTCAACATCCTCACCTGGTGGCTCTTCCTGGTCTCTTTCATCTGCAGTGTATAGGATGTTCTGTTGCTGGGCTATGTTGTGTATCATGCAGCATGCCATGGTGATTTTGCACATCTTATCGGGTGAGTAGAGGAGGTTTCCACCAGGCTTGTCTAGACATCGAAGTCTGGCCTTTAGGAGCCTAAAAGCCCGCTCCACTGGCCTCTGTGTTCTTCCATTGGCCTCTTTGAAGTGGACTTCCCCTGGCGTTGTTGGATTCCTCAGGGGTGTTAACAGCCATGTTTGGTTAGGATAAGATGAGTTTCCTATACGGGATGAATGAAAAATGAGCCAAAAAATGTAACACAATTTTAGATAATTACACTTTACATTAACCAAACAATATATTGACAGATAGTACTTACCAACAAGCCAGGCCCTCTCCAGTCCAAGTTGTGAGATTTGCGGGGTAACGCTGCTGTTACATAGTGCAAAGGAATCATGGGTTGATGCAGGAAAACGCACACACACACTTGTGATGTACAAATCTGGTAAGCAGACAACTTGCACATTGATTGAATGGATGTTCTTTCAATTGTGGCACACTTGTTCTCTGGCATGTGGTGGCACTAGTGTAATATGTGAGCCATCACTTGCTCCAACCTCATGTGGTAGGTGGCCCAGACATAAAAATCTCCCTTCACATTTGCAAAATTCTGGTTTGTAGGAAACTGATTGAAGCTGTTGATGTGTCTCATTATTGAAGAAAGAACTTCTTGTAGAAGCCACTAAAAGTTGGTAGTGACATTCCACCAGATACTGCCACAGTGTAGTGGAATGCTCCTGGGGCCACAAAATGGAGTACTGCCATTATTTTGAATATTGTAGTTATTGATGTGGAATTACTATTGTGAGGCAGAAGATCTGGCTGCAGCTGATCCATGGAGGCGAGGTCTGAAAATGGTTGGAACACTTAAGCCTGTTGTCTCCTCACTCTCCCTGGGTTTATATATCGGCATTCAAAAATAAAAAAAAGCTCTGAATATTTACAAACATATTTTAAAATTAAACCACACTTTTCATCCAGTTTTGAATATATATAAATTTTTAGTACATAATTATACAGAACCTTATTAAGTTTAGCATAATTGTTTTTAAAAAACATTTATTACATTTGTAAATTATTATTTTTTTAAATGTGTAAATAATACATTGTTAATGTATTATAAACACATTCTTGCTTTTTTAAAAATTTTGTCTGCAAAAATACATTCAACGGTGGTATAAAAACCACTGCGCAAATCTTGCATTGAATCACATTAAGGCACTACATTACACTTCTTTGTAAAAACAAATGAACAACATTAGCATTTTCGACATGTAAACAAAGAAACCACCATTTTGAGTTTTGGTGATGCACTTAACAGACAAAAACACCCTATTCCACAATCTGAAATTGCAGCCACGTGAATTCGCTGTCAGGAAATTTTGAATTAGTCGTCCGCAGTAGAAGTTAACCACCTAGTGGGTATGAAACTCCACTATGGACCCAGCCATAGGCTAATGTTTGTGAAAGCAAACAAAGACAGCCAAAGACTGTGCCAGTTGCTGTTGGCGATTGTGCCTGTCATGTAGATGTACGTGGTGTTTCAAAAAAAGCTCTCTTGCCTCCTAACACTGCAGCCAACAAGACCTCCTGTTTCCAACCATTGGGAGCAACGATGCCAGGAAAAGCAGGTGGCAGGGCCCCAGCCTTTTCATTCGAGGAACTGGAGTTGCTGGCCACAGAGGTCCTGTCCCTTTACAGCCAGTTCTAAGGCTCACCAGAGGAGCAGATATATGTTTATATGTTATTGTAAATTTGTTTAACTAGAATGTTTTTTAAAACACAGACTAGAATGTCCCTTCGAATTCCAGAGTAAAGTGTAGTGATTGAAGTGAAGTGTCATTTATATTTTTACTTTAGATAGAACTATGATGGTGTACATTTTTAAGCAATTTATGATTAGACAAAACAACAACATTAGGATCTGGTGTGTGTTTCAAGCTCTATATCTATGTATATGCATGAATTTTAAGTTCAGAATTCTTGTCCAGTTCCAACACACACGAAACACCACCAGAACAGCCTGCTGCAATTGGAATAACATCCTGAATAACGTCAGACCACCGTTCTTAACACCCACTGACCAATTCCCAGAATTAGCCTCCACGAAGCTAATAAATAGTTCAACAAATGTAACACATCAGTCACTGATACCCTGGTCTCCTAAAGCACAACAAGACAACAAGATCCAGATCTGAAGCCCAACACTGTGGAACTCAGGCTGACAAAGTGCCACTGCCAGTGCATGTTGAGAATGAGCAAAGACAACGAAGATAGAAGCACATTCAAGTCCACCCTGAGAGACTACCATCAACTGATCTGTACCACCAAATGCACTGCATTGGCGGACTGCATCTACATAATTACCACAGAAGGAAGGAAATCTTCACCATCATGAAAGATTTCCTCTCACCAACGGCTACCTTCAACTCAACCACCCTCTCACAGGACCTCTATACCAACCTCTCCCTATTCTTTAGCAACAAAATTAATTACCACTAAATACAGCAACTTCAAACCACAGCTGGACCTAACAAACCTCAGCAGTCGACTTTCAACCTCATCCAAAGAGTCAAAACTAACCTCATGGTGCTACATCGCCAAGGACACAACCGCCACCACCATAAAGTCTATCCATTCCAGGGCCCAGTCGGACCCTTGCTCTCACCATGCCTACTACAGAGGACTTCTCCACCCATCCTGAACACCTCCATCTCTTCAGCAACCTTTGCAGATTCTTTTTACAATGCAACAGGTCTCCCCTTACTGAAGAACTACTCATCGGACCCCTCTCTCCAACTACAGAATGATCTCACTGCTTACATGTAAAATAATATTGATGTAGGATAAACGGTCAGGTGGCAGTGGCACTATCTAGCCAGATTTAAAAATCCATGCAGGCTAATGACTGCCCTCGTTTCTTTTGTGCTGCTGTCAGAGAAAAACACCATAAATTATCCAGTTATCTAAGACACTTTAATAGCATTGCAATGCCATGTGCTCAGGAAGCTTGTTAAATAAACAGAATGATCACAGCTGTGTGGAAGCCAGGCACTTTTTTGTGGAAGCACAGAACTTCTGCTCAATAAAAATCACATACTCCTTGCTCCCAACCTATGTGTGGATCGAAAGCTCTTCATCTGGTGATACTCATGTAAACGTCTGGTGACAGCTGTGTTGTAACACCAGACCATAAAAAGGTCAATCTTGTTTATTATAGGATGTTGTAGGGCGCTGACAGGGAGGGCTGAGCCTCAAACATTACGACTGGGATGAGAAGAGACGATAAAGCGGTAATAACGCTCTAATTTCTGTTGTTTAATTGTAGTCCTCCATTCCTCTAATATTTCCCTATGATTACAAACCAAATGGGCTACAGCTCGTGTGGCCCAAAGGACTTTAGTACTTTCATGTTTTTCACTTATTGTTGGGTAACGAAAGAGGCAAAAGTTAGCTAGCAACCCGCTAGCTACATTGCTCAGTTATGATTCACTTATTTTTCTCATGTGAGTCTGAATTAAAAGTAACACACCGACCAAAATGCATTTAATCGTTAAATATTTTCAGTATCAGATGCCGAAACAGCTTTTCATTTCCTTCTATTTCTCTTAGTGAATCTGCCAGCTCTCCAACATTATCTGTGAAAGGAATATGGTGTATTTCAGATACATTTATGATCTGAATTTTTGAGATCAGTTGAGTAAGATTATGATTTGCTTCCGATAGGTCTAAACTTTCTGACTGAGAAGCTGGTAGATCTGAATGTGTACCTACTGCAAAATGAGGACATGCACAAAGAGGTTCTTCTTTAACATTGTCTACCACACTTTTGTAGAATCATTGGTATATTTACAAGTTTATCCAAAATCGGTGAACAGCTACAGAGTAGAGCAGAGGTCTTCAAACTTGTTGATGCCGAGACCCACCTGTCAAACTCTTTTAGGCATGAGGACCACCTCCTTACAAAAATTTCTAGAACCAGCTACTCCTCATCCTCGTCAACCATAAACGTCCCCAATTCCCACAGCAAATCATTTTTATGGTTGGGAAACAATATTAAACAGTGTTTAGGAAACCAAAAGTTTGTGGGTGACTGTGGTTTGGAATCAGAGGCTTACTAAACAGTTCAAACGAGTAGGATGCTTTCCTTAATTCCAGGGGAGGAAGTGGTCCCTTAATCCTTTTTCACACTGTTTCCCTAAAAAGGTTTTATTTTTACTATTGTGAAAACACCTGCTTCTATTTTAGCAAAATCTGGCTATATTAATTTGTTGCTGTAGTTGACTTCAGTCATGTTTGGGGGGCGGCTGTAGGACCTTGAGAGTGCTAGTTCTTGGGTGGGTCAAAGGTGTGGCTAAAATCAAAATATTCTGTACGTTTTTTAGGTCCTTCACCATCAGGTAGCTACATATAAATTAAGGCTCAACTTAAATTAAAAAAAACTTTAAAAGTGCTACTCAGTAGGCAGTGCAATATAGTACATTATTAAACCTCTAGTAGTTAATCCACCTTAAACGTTCTGCGTGTAACTAGAGAACCACATAAATAAAACTTGGTTGGTGCAGTGGAGAATAGAGATTTGTGTATTTTTAGTGCTACAGGGTCACAGCCTGTGACAGAAAGCACTGTGAATATGTACATCATTATTTTATTCTTACATTACACACAGTATAAGATAAACCGCTACAAAATGTGCAAACTGTTTTATGATATAATGATGCTTTCAGAATATAGATTTTAGTAATACCCAGACCATTCGCAATGCAATTTTTGTACATAACTGTTCCTTCAACACCTCCTCACGGATAGTAAGTGCTATGTAAATACAATTACAATTAAAATCACGCACTTCAGAGCTCAGTTGTCAATTCAAAAACTGCTTTTGTAGTAAGGTTTTTCAGTATATTGATACTTTCTGTGAAAATTAATTTGAAAATGAAACTGAAGCACCCCAACCTTTTAACTTATTGTCAGCTCCCATAAAATGCATCAGGGCTACTGATCAGCAGATAAGCCAGCTACAGGAAAGTCAGAATAGGAATTTGCAATGTGCCTCCAGGTAAATGTAATGCATCTTGCCAGGTGTTTTGGCACTTCACTCCTATTCTTCCAACATATTTCACCACAATTTATTTTCCAGCCTGCCTGCCCTACCCCAGGATAGTAAGTGCTATGTAAATATAATTACAATTAGAAGCACGCACTTCACAGCTCATCACAAAGCTTCCAGTGATTCCATCAATGAAATCCAGTACTGGCTCCCAAGCATTCCTTACAGCTGCAAATTGCCCTATACATATTCAGATTACTTTGTAGCGCATATTTCCATTCCTTTCAGGCAAGCATGCATCCTGGAAGGAAACCTTGTTTAGCTGTCTGATCAGCTCTGGTTTCACAGCACAAGAGGACACTCCCTGAATGGCACTGTAGCTTGAAGTATATTAACGTGCATATTGAACTGCCCGGGGACGGTTTTCTTTTTTGAAGATTCCGGGCAGAAGTGGGGCTAGGGAATCCGCGACCCCCTTCCCATGACTCCACGGCCCCTGTGGGGGTCGTGCCCCACAGATTGAAGACCTCTGGAGTAGTGCATATTTTCTATAATTTGATTGAGCCCTCATGATCTAAGAATTACATTTTAATTACTTGTGTTGAGTTAACCAAGTTCAACAGTACTTGCAGCAGTTCAATTTGTGATCCCAGATTCTGTGTTTGAATTGACAGAGAGGGTATTATGACATTAAAAGCAGCATTCATGTTGTACCAAATTAAATAATCATCTGGTTAACTGTGAAGCGTCGTCAGTGGCGCTGGAACTAGGAGTGCTGGATGAGCTGCAGCACCTCAGATAACCTTCAAGGAGTTCACTGGAAAAATTAACAATAGAAGCCTTTGCATGTTTGTCTTTAAAGACACTGACAATTGTCTGATAGCTTCTTCTGAGATCAAATACACATAAAGAAGGGGGGAGAGGTTACATTCCTACCCCGTCCTCACCAGTCATAATCTATATCACACAAATAAGAGGTAGGAATGTGTCGTCCGGTGGTGGCACGTGCTCAGTGAGTAAAAACTGCCCTCACTCACAAAATTGTGACATGCTTCATCATCGGGCTTGCTAACTGACACCCCTGCGCAGACCAACACCTCAGGTGGAGCAAAGGGGAGGGGGAGACAGTACAAACATAGAGTAGTGGGATCACCAAAGAAAAGTGAAGCATGTGAACGTTAAAACTAGCTTGGATGTTTCCCTAATACTATTTTTATTCCTAGACCACCCGGCCAGGGTTAAAAATCTACCGATTAAAATGCACCCACAGTGTTGGGTCACTCCGGCATTCATCAGGAGCATATTTTTACCTTTGTCACATTATCCATTGGTTGTTAGCATTTAACACGTCTACCACATGTGCTAAAGTTGCTCCTTTATTTAGGAGATGTTGCTAATATGATATTTAGCATTCAGAGCCATCAGCATCCTTGAGTGATCTACCTGAAGGGGCCAGAGTTGTACCCAAGAGAAGTTACATTTCCTTTGGTAATTGACATATTTGGTCACACCTAATGACAGATGTGCCGCACAATCCTCCAAATCAATCAATCAATCATTTGTAAAGCGCACTACACACCCGCGAGGGTCTCAAGGCGCTGGGGGGGGGCTACTGATCGAACAGCCAGGTCTTGAGTATCCCCCTGAAGGTCAGCAGGTCTTGGGTCTGTCGTAGGCTTAGTGGGAGGGTGTTCTATGTCTTGGCGGCGAGGTGGGAGAAGGATCTCCCGACGGTGGTTGTTCTTCAGATACAAGGGACAGTGGCGAGTGAGAGGTTGGCGGAGCGTAGCTGGCGATTGGGGATGTAGAAGGAGAGCTGTCTGTTGAGGTAGGCTGGGCCGGTCTTGTGGAGTGCTTTGTGTGCGTGGATGAGGACCTTGAAGGATATCCTCTTGTTGACGGGGAGCCAGTGCAGGTTTCTCAAGTGGAGGGTGATGTGGCCGTGTCGTGGTACGTCGAGGATCAGTCGTGCCGAGGCGTTTTGGATGCGTTGTAGTCGTTTTATGCGTTTGGTTGGGGCTCCCGCACAGAGGATGAAGTATGAGCGTTTCTCAGTCCCAAATTATGCAAACTGGTTTTCTTTGGGTTCACAATCTCATCATTTATTATCAGTCAGAGGATATTGCTTTAATTCCTAGTTACATTCCCAGTTCCTCAAATATGGCCGTATGATTATAAGCCAAATGGACTACATCTCCGGTAGCCCAAAGGACTTTGGTGCTTTCACCTTTTTTCCCAGGTGTTGGGAATCAAAAGCTTACACTTGTAATGGCATTGAAAATAAAGTGTGCAGATTGGGAATAAGATTTTAATAAACAGAGTATATTCCCTCTGTTAAGCATGTCTTATTAGCCTCTGGAGACATGTTGTGGTACGAATCAATGACAGTGGTATGTGTAAATTTGATTTATTATCCTTACTCACATCAATCAATCAATCAGAGATTTATAGAGCAGGGCAAGTCACCTGTGAGGGTCTCAAGACACTGGAGTAGCTGAATGGTTCAAGATGGTTATTCATTTGAACAACCAGGTCTTGAGTCCTTTTCTGAATCCCTGGAGTGAAGGGGCAGTCCTGATGTGCAGGGCAAGGTCATTTCAAGCTTTGGCTACCAGGTGTGAGAAGGAGCGTACTCCACTGTTGTTCTGGCCTTGCTGTAGGGTGTCTGTGAGGAAGAGGGAGGCAGATTGTAGGTGTCTGCATGGTTGGTGGAAGGTCATGCGTTTGTTGATATATGCTGGTCTTTCGTTTTGCAGGGCTTTGTATACGTGGGTCAACATCTTGAACTGGCATCTCTTCTGGATCGGGAGCCAGAGTGGCTTCTTGGGGTGTGGTGTGATGAGGGCCCGTCTGGGGAAGTCGAGGATGAATCTTACAAATAGGGGCTTCAATTTAGGGAATTAGTTCTGATGTCTTTTTTGGTAATATTGGATCATGCGTGTAATGCTCAGTTAAGGGTTGCTTTGTTTTCATGTGGTAGATTCGTAGATGTAGGTGTTCATGAAACATTTCACTATCAGATGAGAACGCCAACTTGGCTCTGCCGCTAAGTGAACTCATGGACTGTGAGAGGGAAGACACTGAAGAAAAAAGCAATAGATTTTTTAAATCTGTGCTTTTAGATGTCTTGGATGCCTGCCTTGCAAAATGTAATGCTTTTTAAAGACACTGAGAATTATCAGGCGGCTTCTCCTGACCACCTGCGATATTTAGTCTTTACTATACATTTCTCTGACTTAAAAAGTAAAGACATTGTGTAACTTGTCCCTAATGACACTCTTGATGGGGGTCAGGAGTTCGTGAAAGAAGGCTGCAATATTTCAAGGTGTTATAACACACCTGTACATTAAAATATCTGCTTGGTTTACAAACTAAACGTTTTTGAGTATTCAAAAAAATATCTGCAACATTTAAACACAGTGGGGCTCGCAATGAGACTCACGGCCTGTTGAGGAGGTAATGTAGCACTCAATAAATATAGCTGTTATATGGTATTTACCATGTGTGGAATTACCTATCCAGTTTGGGTTTCGTTTTCTAATATGCGCTCCAAAATCCTCTATTGGACCTTGCACTAAGGGGGACGCCTTAGTTAAATGCATTTTTAGTAGCATTTACATTTTTCCCTAATGCATGTCTTTAGTGACATGATGTTACTGGCCAGCACCCTCACTCTCTCTCTCCCAGCAGCATTGAGTGGCGGTGAAGGTGAAACACACCATGGAAATTGTTGGTGGGAAGACCCCTCAGTGGGTGGGGTCAGTATAGTTGCACAACAATTAAGCCTTGGTTAAAACTGACATTTCCTAAAAGAGAGAAGGAATTTTCACAATTTTCAAGGGCTCGCACTTTACGTTCAGTTGAGTGAAGGACAGCGACTGAAGCATTAGAAATCGCATTTATTACTTGATACACTTCATTTAATATACCCAACTCATTTCCCAATGTGAGAATCTCAGTCACAGATAATTTAGAGCAACAACAGTTCTTGTATTGGGCGGGCTTTGATTGCTACTACAGTAGAGTAGACTGCTTCCATTTCCTTCTCGCTGTTCGATTTGGAGAGTATTGCCATCATGAACTGGTTGCACCAGTCTCCATTCAGTAGGTTGTGTTAGCCTGCGCCTATGGGTTCTCTGAGCTGCACCTGTCAGAGGGGCCATTTTGAAATGCTTCAACGCTAAAATGACTGAAAAGGAAGGAGGCTTGCCTCTAGCTTTCCTGAAAGACAGGGTGGGCTCCCCCTGCCCAGCAGGGGCGTAGCTTCAGGGGGGATGTTTGGGGTGTGACACCCCCCAAATAAATGCATTCTTAGCCTGAGAATTGGGTCGAAGAGTCAGTCTCCTATTACTTTTTTTGGTTTTCCCGTTCATTCTTATTTGACTAAAAGCTTTTACCTTCTTTATTTTTTATCAGGAACTTAGACTGAGGCCCACTTAATACAAATCAGCATTGAACCTGTTCCTCGTGGGAAGAATGTATTCCAAGCCTTGGTCATCTCATCCCTTCACCCTTCTACACACTGTTTTTAGTCTGTAAATTTGCGTTTCACCCTCCCCCAAATCTCATTGACTAAGATTCGCCCCAGCTGACCAGATGACATGATAGCAAAGAACTTTGCATGCAGCACGTACATAAATATCACCCGTGGCGGCTCCTCCGCTAAGGCAGAAGAGCGTCACCCCACTGGTCGCAAGGGAAAATAAAATGATAAAATTACGTTATTATCATTTTATTTTTCCTATCGCAGTCCCTCAACCATCTAGGAGCAATGATCCCTACTAAAAACACTATATTAGCTAATGTTGAATCTTCTTCCACATAAGGTTCAAAAAGAGGCTTCTGTAAAGCATGCAAAACCAATGCTTGATCCCTGGAATGAACTGGAGATCACTGAGGAGGAGGTTGCAGTTCAAAACAATGGTGCAAATGACTCGTATAAACATCTGTCATAGACATGCGCCCTAAAAGAATACACTGTCAATCGCAAGACAAAATGATTACCAAAACAGAAATTCTGTCAGCACCAGAGACTCAGATTATGCTTGCATCTCTTTACTGCAAAATGTACATCAGCCAATAAAAACACAATAAACATAAAACTACATTTCCCAGAAGTCCATCAACCGATCAGAGGCCACCCACCCCTACTTTATAGACAACCCACAAGAACTCCTCCTATTTCTTTGCTTCAGTGTCTCTTGTTCATTCATAAGGTCACAGCTGATGTCCATCTTGCCTTCGTGATTTGATGCACCGCGTCCAACGTGCCTCCCGATTTCCTCTCTCCCGCTTCCCCGGACGGCCGGTCCCAGTTCCACAATCTTTCTTCCTCCCCGCCCTATCTCCGCTCCCACGCAGCTTCCTTTCAGTTGAGGAGACCATGCAGTGAGGTCCGAGCTTCCCTGCTGTCAACGTGCTGTCGGCCTTTATTCGGGCCATTCCCCGGGGGCGAGGTTTTCCCCCCAGGCCTCGTGCTAGTAATCGGCGGTGCAGCTGCCGCAGGGACAATTAGAACGGTGAGCCCGACCGAATATTCCAGGCCTGGATGAAAACTCCTCCCTCCCCCCTTCTACCGATCTGGTACTGGTTTCCCCATAGACTTATTTTATTGAGTTAAAACATTTCTAAAGTGCATCTGTCACCTAACAGGTATCCTGGTGCTATTGTAACAGTTTGAGGGCAGAAAAGAGTGGTCCTGTATTATGATAATATCAAGCCATACCGAACCACTTCAGTTCAAACACAGGGAAAAGCCAAGTTTTAAGACCCTTCCTGAATTGCAGTTTGTTGCTGGATAGTCTCAGGGTGTCTGCTAGTTGATTCCAGAGCCGGGCTGCTTCAATAGAAAAAGCTTGTCCTCCTTCTCTAGTTCTTCCATATCTAGCTACGCGTGCCAACTTAGCTGAAGAGGACTGAAGGCTACTCCCTGGGACATAGCATTTTAATCTCTTTTGTAATGAGGCCGAGCCGAAACCACGCAAAAATGTAAAAACACTACAAAGAGACATAAATTGTATTCTTGGTTTCAGTGGTAGCCAGTGTAGATCTTTCAATTCTAGCGAAACCGAGGCCCTTCTTGGCCTGTTCAGTGCCAAGCTAGCTGCTGCTGCTTGGACCTACTGCAGTCGTCTAATCAGGTAGTCTGGAGTCCCAAGCAGTAAGGCATTGCAGTAGTCCAGGAGTCTTAGGATCACACTGTGAACTACCAGTGCACTTGACATGTTAGGTAGCAGTGGGAGAATCTTATGTAATGTTTTTATTGAAGCAAGGTAGGTGCATACTGTCTGATTGACATGTAGTTCTAGATTAAGATTCTTGTCAAAGGTGATTCACAGATATTTAACAGCCTTCGAAAGTGATGACCAGGCACATGCATCAACCATTTTTACGAGCGCAAACAGTGCGATTCGCAAAAAAAGGCCGTTTGCGCCCGCAAAAAGGGCTTCTGCAATGCATCAACTAAGGGTGGGCGGACAACTCCGTTCTGCCCATGGAATGTGCGGAGATTTGCCCTTCCGCGATAATAGGCAGAGAAACAGGGCAAATCTCCGCACACTCGGGGCATAACGGAAGTTGTCCGCCTGCAATATTAAATACATAAAGAAATAAATGTTTAAATAACCTTACCTGATCGGCGGCATCCCCGGACTTCAAACCTCTTCCAGCGCGTCTTCTTCTGAGAACTGCGCATGCGCGGGAGCCCTCGCATGCGCATTCCTGCCGAGGAATGCGCATGCGCGGGCTCCCGCCCATGCGCAGTTCTCAGAAGAAGACGCGCTGGAAGAGGTTTGAAGCCCGGGGACGCCGCCGATCAGGTTAGGTTATTTAAACATTTATTTTTTTATGTATTTAATACTGCGGGCGGGAGGCGGGATGCGTAAGGGAACTATGTGGAGAGTGCGGAGATTGGTTCCATCTCCGTGCCTCTCCGCGTAGGTCCCTTACGCACATTACGCCCACCCTTAGCATCAACCTGTCAGCCTGTCGTGATTTAAGAAATCGCAAATTATTGAGATTTCTTAAATGGCGATTGCATTTAAGGAACTGCAAATTGTGATTCCTTAAATGCAATGCATGATGGAATCGCAAATTGCGATTTTGCTAATAGGGGGCGCAAATTACCATTAATTTGTACTTAATGGTAAGTTGCAAAACCTTTGAAAATTTTTGTAGGTTACACACATACATGCCCTTGGGGCATGTGTGTGCGCAACATGTGTGCACAGATCAATTTCAGGGGTTCCTTTTGACACCCATGAACCCTTGAAATTGCATGCGCAATTTGCGAGTACCTATTGGTACTCGCAAATTGCGCATGCAATCTCCCATACATTCCTATGTGCCTGTAGGCCCATAGGAATGAATGGGAAGGCATTCCTTAATTGTGACTCGCAATTTGCGAGTCGCAATTAAGGTATGTTTGGGAATCACTAATTTTATAGTGATTCCTACATGCATAGGCTTTTGCAATTCCTTAATTGTGATTCCTTAACCCCTTCGCCGCGGCAGGAATTCTGCCGCGGCACTGGGGGAGTTTGGGGGCAGTTGCGGTGGCGCTGTGCTCGTGACGGAACCACTCCGTCACGAGTCACGGGTGAGCTGTGCTCATGACGGAGTGGTTCCGTCACATCTCCGCCCACTGCGCTAATCACCCGCACAGGCGGGGAATTAGCGCCGCGTGGGCGGAGCGGCCGCCAACGGCCGCAGCATGACGGACCCACTCCGTCATGAGCACAGCGCACCCGTGGCTCATGACGGAGTGGTTCCGTCATGAGCACGGAAAGGGTTAATAATCGCAATTAAGGAATTGCAAAAGCCTACGTTGATGCATGTGTCTGGAAGTCTTTTCGGAAGCTATTGGCCAGAAATCAGATGGTAGTGAGGCTGAGGATTTTGTTTGTTGGACAACATAAGAACTCAGTATTATCTCCATTGAACTTCAGGGAGTTTGATATGATCCCGTTGGTTATGTCATTTATTCAATTGTGAAAGTCATCTGGTGTCCTCGAGGAATCCCCTTCTAATGACAGAATTAGCTGAGTATCATCCGCGCTGTTTACCAAGCTGATCTTATGACAGTTAAAAAGTGAGGTCATAGGGCTTATATTGATAGAAAAAAGTATAGGGCTGATTGACGATCTCTGTGGAACACTGTGATTAACAGACCTTAACTCGGAATGGAAAGGGGGGAGGGATTCTGCCTGCTGTCTACCCGGCAGATATGAATGCAGCCATTTTGATACTGAACCCTTAATTCCAATGGTGTATTATGATTCACCGTATCGAAAGCAGAGGAACGATCTAATAAGATCAATACCACTGAGTTACCACTGTCTACACTCATTCTGAGTTTGTTCATAACGGTAAATAATGCAGTTTCAGTCCCATGGCCAGGCCGAAACCCAAATTGGTCTTTTTCTAATATCTGGTTAGTTTCTAGATACTGAGATAAGGTTTTGCTCACATAGCGTTCCAGGATTTTTATAGGGTAAGTAAGGAGAGAAATAGGTCTGTAATTGCTTAGAATTCCAGGATCTAGAGAGGCCTTCTTTTTCAAAGGTGTGATTAGAGCTTTTTTCCAAGCTGTTGGAACCTCCCCCTTACTAAGGGATTGGCTACAGATATGCCACAGATATGGGAGAGTTTCCTCTGCCAGTTCTTTCCAGAGATTGCAGGGGATAGGATCCAGAGGAGAACTGGAAGGAGTGGCCACAGCCAGCTCTCTAAAGAGATTTTCATGTAGGTAGTCAAAGTGTTCTTATTGACTTATCTGATCTGAATGAGTTCCACCCAGAGAGGAACGGACCACTCTAGTCTCTGGTTGAAGAGCATTGTTACATGTAGAGGGCGAGGCTAGAGCATTGGATATGATTTCATCAATAATCTTTGTAATTTTCTCCTCAAAGAACACTACGAGTTTATCGCAGAGATTTTGAGGGGCTGGTATAGACTGACTTAGGCCATCTGGATTAGACAATTCGCACAGTATTGTGAGCACTTCTCTAGCATTGTTGGGTGCTGCCAATATAGCACCAGTTAAGTGTTCCGCTTTAACTTTCAAGATTGCAGTATTGTATATCTGTAAAGCAGCTTGTAGGGCTAGCTTTCCCTCTTCCCTATATGACCTACGTCATTTCCTTTTGGCAGTCTTACAAGCCAATTAAAGATCATTCAGTTCAGCATTGAACCAGGGGGCGGAGGTTTTCCATAGGATTCTAGATTCTTTGATGGGATGGTCTGGTCTAGAGTATCCCTGATACTATAATCGAAATTCTGATAGTTTTCCTCTACTGTTCTGTCCTCCTTAAACACAGAGGATAAGTCAAACACAGGCTTAGCCCAGGGTGATTTCAGAAATTTGTTCCATGCTTTTCCAAATCGTTTGGGGAGTTGTGAGGTGTTTTGTTAGTCTATTTTTTTTAATTTTAGAGAGAAACTCACCAAGGAGTGATCTGTCCAGCAGATGGCAGAGAGGTTTTCCACTGTAGCCAGGTCTTGGGAAAAAAAATAAGGTCCGAGATGTGGCCGTCTTGGCGGGTTGGGCTCAATACCAACTGTTGCAGGCCCAAGTTGCGACATAAGCTGTGAAGATCTTTTAGTGCAAGTCCAGGCTCACCAGAAGACCATAAGTTAAAATCACCCAGGACAAGGAACCTAGAGTGGGCCAGAGTCCTGTTACTAAAAATGTCAAGTAGGGATTGAAGGTAGGGGCTTGATGGTCCGTGGGACTGTAACACAATATGCCTGAGAATACATGTCCTCTACTGCTTTTTAAAGAGAAACCCAGGAGCTCAGGGCCTTAGATTTTGTCTAGTCTAAGGGGGACAAAGTCCTATTTTTCTAAATATATGAGGCCTACCCCGACTCCCCTTCTCTGCTCACGAGGTTTATGAAACATCTTATAGCCTAGTGGGCAAGGTAAACCTAGTTCGACCTCTGAGTCCGTGGTCCTCCAAGTCTCTGTCATAAACAAAGTGTCCAGGTCTCTGGATTGTATTAATAGTTGGATCTCCGTGGCTTGTTGTATCAGTGACCTAACATTGAAAAGCCCGCAACTTAACGAGTTACAACTAGAGGTCTCTCTCCCCCCCTGCCAGCTCTGAGTTACCTTTGGCTGCAGGTTTAAAAATCTTGTCACCTGGTGGCAACTTTCCTAGCTCGAGCAATTGTTCTCGGGAATACCTTACCCGGTCCTAGACTATAGAGCTTATAGTCATATTATTATTACTAAGGTGAGAATACCTTAATTTTGAAACCACAGTTGGCGTGATGAGGTGCTGACCTCTGGCCAATCCATGGTATTGCGGTTCTCGCTACCCTCCTGATTGTACCTGGTACATCCCCTCTCCTCTGCCCTTATAACTTTGGGGTGCAGTTATCACTCAGCTATGGGTAAATAAGGGTCTCTGACCCCAAGTGAGCCTTATATGGCACAAGAGTTTATACAGGAGAAGAACTAACTGAGGCTTTAGAGTCATCGGCTCAATACTCTGTCAACAAGGCTCTTGCCTTTGCCTTATAACCCTTAACTCGCCATCTGTACATGACTGCAGAACGTGTCCCTATTCCACCCCCTCATTTTCCCTATATCTCCTCGAGCCCTCTCCAGGCCCCTCCCGAAACCTCACTCCCAAACGTTAAGCTCCCCTATACGGACACTTTAACTAGTCTCTCGCAATCATTTTTGATGGACCATATTTGTAGCACCCCTACTGGCTACCATCCCCCATCTTCCTCTCCCTTTAGTCCTCTTCCTTAGGATGGTGATGCTGCCCAAACTGATCCTGCCAGACCCCAGGATGACTGTCAAAAGGAGCCATACCATCTCCCATGCCAAACTTATTCCCAGTCAAATCTCCGTGAACCTGGAAGTCGCCGCTTACCTGCGTGTCCACCAACGTAAAGGATTTGACAAGGAGGTCAATGCCCCTGCCTGACTTTGGAGGACAAAGTCTCCAATACTTCTGAAGAGGATAACAATATAAATTGCTTTCTGAAAAAGTTCTCTAAGGACGCTAAATAAGGCATCGATAGAGCCTGGCCACCTTGTCAGGATCGCATGCTGGATGTCACTGGACCATTAGCAAAGATCCTTGAGAAGGTGTTTGACGCAATGGACACGGGGATCCCCATTCATCCCGAGGCCCCAGCGCAACATTTGCCAGGTGGGCAATGCTAACTGCACCACATCTAAGAAGCACAGGAAGTCTATACTGATGTGCATAGACCCAAAACTTTCAGAATTAGCCTCCTCAGAAGTAGGCCATTCGCCCAGCCTTGCCTTCCTCAGGGGCCTCCAGTGTGGGTTTGAGGATCACCGAAGCTTCTCCTGACAAGATTATAGAAGTGGCAGCACCTTCAATCCTTTCCAATCTCGCTTCCATAGGGCCAGGCAAGAAAGAAGTGGCTCCGAAGCTGGATCGCACGGAGGTACGCAGCTATCTATTACAGGTGAGCCTTAATTCCCCCTCTCGTGTATCTTTGGCGGGTTGGAATAATCTCTTTTTTCACAACTGGGCTCATATAACTCAAGACAGCTGAGACCTCCCGACTGTCTAAGGCTATTAGATAGAGTTTTATGGGGCTCCATCCCAAAGGGTTCCCCCTCGTCCTCTATCTTTTTCCCTTCCAGATCGAGCAGACATCGCTGAGGAATCTCCCTTGCATCTCTAGATCCAAGCATTTTTTGCAGTACTGTCTTTTAGGTTCCCAAGTACGGTGGGGGTTCACAGGCTGGTTCTCAACCTCAGGGACTTCAACAGATGGATTTGTTATTGCCATTTCAAATAGAGGGTATTCACTTACTCAGACACCTCTTCATAGAAGGCCACTGAATAGTCCGGCTCAACCTGAAAGATGCCTACCTCATAGATCAGATTTTTCTTCCCCACCACCGTTATCTCCAGTTTCAATGACAAAACGTCTGGTTCGAGTATTTGTCTGTATCTTTTGGTCTGTCCCCTGTTCCTTGGGGTTTCACCAGGTTAATGAAACCCGTGGTGGAATTCTTACATGCTCGAGAGGTGTGCCTCATAATTTACCTAGATGACCTACTCATTATGGCTCTGGAGAAAGGTGTCCTCCAACACACTTGAACATGTTCAAATCTCTTCTCCAACAGTTGGGGTTCATTCTGAATATGGAGAAGGCCTGGTTGATTCCTTCACAATCAATATAATTCCTGGGTTTCCAGATAGATTCAGTGATATCTCAGTTATTATTGTCCTCTCAGATCATCAAGGATGTCAAGAGGGAATTGAAGTACCTCTTATCCAAGGAGAAGGTATGTCTGAGGCAAGTGGCTTGGACTGGGAGATAGCTTTCATCCTCATTTCAGGCCATTTCTCCGGGCCCCCTTAATTACCAAGCTCTCCAACGGCTCAAAATTCATCACCTCAGAAAGAGCCTGTCCTATTTGGATTTAGTTCCCCTGTCTCAGGAAACCAGGATGGAGATGGATTGGTGGCTGAATAACATGAAGGCCTAGAATGGCAGGGTGATTTTCAGTTCTTAACCAGATATTTTCATAGAGTCCAATGCAAGCAGGTGGGGTTGGGAGTCTGCTGTGGGTTGATCTCAAAGGGGGGTTGTTGGTCGGAGGAAGAACTTCAGCTCCATGTCAATTGTCTGGTACGCCTGGTGGGTTAATTTGCCATGAGGGCTCATTCTCCCCGGAAGTTTGAGTTGCATCCTGATGAGAATAGTCGACATACCAGCAGTTCAATATGTCAGCAAATTGGGGAGCACCTGATCTTGCATGCTGGCGGAGAGTGCCAAGGAGTTTTGTCATTTTTGCCTGCAGTGCAAGATCTCACTTATTGCAGAACATCTGCTGGTCATTACAACGCTATTGCAGACCGGAATTCCAGATTTGGTAGGTACGTCTGGGAAACCTGGTAGTTTATCCAGCATGATGGCATCTCCCCTGGAGGGGAAGTGTTCAAGTGACTGAAATTTCCCATCTACAAACAGGTGACCCATTTTGGTCATAGTCATCTACAGCATGGTATTTTGAATGTTTGGCCATTAGTGGTAGCAAAGGGTTCTATACCAGCTTGAGAGTCAGTTAGTACAGGCGTGTCCACCTGATCTTGTGATAAAGAGACCTCCAGGCACAGCATGTAGTAGCAACTCTTTTAATTGGTGAGGAAATTGTTTCAGTTGTCCAGTCTCTTCACTGAGCGCTGCCGGAATGTTATTGGAACGATTTTCTTGCCGAGATACTGCAGAGCAAGGAATTAATGTCCTGTCTTGGATGCAGCCACATAGAATTAATTTTATATACCATTGGTTACCACCTATGAAGGTATGGCCCTTTGAGCATATTGAATCCACCAGGGAACATCTACATGGGAAGACTGAGATGTTTCAGATTCCACTACAACTCTTGAAAACTGCAAGGGGAGGATGTTGACGGTGAAGGTTTTGATGAAGACCCACGTGCTAGGATCTAAGTCACCTCGTGCAACAGTTGGGTTGAAACGTCGACATCTTTAGACTAACATAGGGTGACCAGATTCTCAAAACAAAAAACGGGGACAGTTCACAGACATAGAAGTAGGACTACAGTTTGCAGTAACGGTCGACAAAAAAGTAGGACTATTTGACAGCTGTCATAGACATGGAAAAGGGACTAAAATGACAGCCGCCTCCACAGACACAGATGAAGAATTACAGACAAATCATATGTGTGACACAGACTTAGTCGAGAGAGACGTCGAGGTTTCAGTGACCGTCACCCGGGTGACCCGCTAATTGCACGGTGTGATATCCTTACTTGGTGACGCTCATGGCTCCCTGTGGATTGCAAAGTATGACTCACTGCACAGCCTGGACAACACGGCCTGGAGGCACGGATTGAGCAGCAAACCCGAATTGCCGGGGCACGCAGTGGCTCGCGGCCTGAGCCTGCCAGTGCCTGTAGCCTGACCAGCCTTGGCAGAGTGTGTTACAGCCCAAGTAAGTTTAAGTTTTAAGCCTGGGTGCCAATGGCAGCGTGCGATCAGGCAGCTGCAGCGCCTGCGGTGTTACTCAAAACGGTGAAATGTGTTGCAAGACTGGTGCCACGTGGTGTGTTTTATGATGTTGGGGCCTCTCTGACATAGATTCCCTGTTGGGCCGGGTCACTTACATAACGTCAGAGAGTGGCCCCGAGTCCTGATGTTCTCCTGACTTCAGTTTGCTGGGAAGGTGGGGTGCACCGCAAAGGCTGGCAATCTTTATGTTAATTTTTCTGCTGGCCCATCCAACAACAGTAGCCACCAGAGTGTTGTTTGGGTCTCGCCCATCTTTTTTGGGCTGGGTCCCACCTTGGAGAGAGGCACGGGGTCACTCATGTAACGTCAGAGGGTGGCCCCGAATCCTGATGTTCTCCTGACTTTAGTTTGCAGGGAAGGAGGGGGGGCCACCACAAAGGCTGCCAATCTTTATGTTGTTTCTCTGCTGGCTTATCTAACAACCGTAGCCACCAGAGTGTTGTTAGAAGTGCCTCGCACATCCTGTTTGGGCTGGGTCCCACCTTGGAGAGAGGCCTTGGACTGAGTGATGTTCTCTACGCAGTATCATTAATTACGAGGGAGGAACCAGAGAGTCCAATACAAGTCAGCAGAGGCTGAAGGTACAAGCCTCAAAAAATAAACAACCACAAAAAAACAAAAACAGCTCCTGACTTAGTGTGCAGAGAGAGCCTTGATTTAATATGTTGCAAGCGAGTTTCCTGATATTTGTACGAAGTATATTTACTTAGACATGAGTATAAATGAAAGTTGTTTAACCATTACTTCTTACGCTTTGCCTCAGCTCACGTAGAGTTTCTGGTTACTCAAATGGGTGTCATAGCTGATATTTATAAGTTTCCCTCATTTTAATATCTTGATTTTGCTCGCAGGAAAGTGCCACTCATAGTCGTTAAAATGTCACTCATAAGTACTCTGAAATTATGAAAATGTCACACATAGAAATCTGAAAACTTGGCAGCTATGCATGTAACATTACACCTACAACAAGCCAGGACTATTCGCTTTGTCAGTTGTTATTAGTTGCATGAGATAAATATGCAACAAACTTGGGCTTCGGTGTATATAACATTGAAAATGCATCAGTGTGGGATGATGAGACTGTGAAAGATCTATAACGGGTCTCTTTGAAGGCAGTGAAGGGTGATATTTTTGCAGCAGTAAGATTGGTTTTTAATCCTGAGGGCAAAAATGGGCATCCCAATAGAGACCCGTCTCAGCACCTGTGCTAAGAAAGCAGAGAAATGTCCTGGTTTTTAAATAGTGTTTCAGTGCGAGACACTATTTAAAAAACAGGACATTTCTCCGTTTAACCCTGGCACAGCACAAAAACGGGGACATTTCTGTAATTAGGAGCAATCTAACTTCATCTAACTTCAGAGAATCTATGTGGCCACCTGACTTCCACGCCCGATCTCGGAGGGTGTCCCTGTGAAAAATCTGGGGGTTTGGTTTGCAGAAGATCTACGGTTTACCCATCAAATTAACAAACTGGTTGGAATGTGTTTCGGCATTCTTAAATCCCTGAGAAGGTTCCTTCCACTGCTGCCTCAGCCAGCTAAGGAAACCGTGGTTCGTGCCCTTATCCTTTCCCGTCTCGATTATGCAAATGCTTTGTATATGGGGATTCCAGAATACATACTCAATAAATTGCAGACTATACAGAATGCCGCTGCCAGACTCCTGTTTAACATCTCAGGTAGACTTAGCGTCAAAAAACAACTCCGCAGAGGAGGAGCCTAGCGCGCAACCAAGATGGCCGCGTAGGTGCGAGGCTCCCGAGGACCTCCGCAACCTCCTACGTCTAGCCTGAATTCATCCTGCCTCGGTTGAGGGGACTGTGTTGGTGAGCCTGAGCTGAGGTGGTACCCGTTTTCCGTTCTCAAATCGGACCTCGGGTGCCGGAGTGAGCACCGATTGAAGTTTGCGGCCTTCTTCTCACCGGACCCCGGATTTGCGTTGGGGGGTGACCCAGTGGCAAAGTGAACAACAACGGCGGGCCGGGCCTGGCGAGTCGTGTACCCCGCACTTTCGCTTTCGCACCGTCTCTGCAAGTGAGATCGCGGAGCTTTTTGTGTTGGTGTGGCCTCGCTGGGGGACCCTGCCTGCCTGCCGGCTGTGACCCACCCCGCCGATCTGGGGTGGCCCCCCCGGAGCTCGTGGCCCTGATTGCCTGCCCTATACGGTGTTGCTGGTGCGATTGTGGGACCAGCGGCGATGGCCACGAAACAAGATGGAGATCGGTCAAAGACCAAGTCGACCCGGCGTGGCACCGTCCATCAGGCCAACAGCATGGACCGCTATACCCTCCGGCGGACCGCACAAATCCCCTGAGGGCCCTTCTGATGCCCCGGACTTGCCCACGGATCTGACTCTCCACGACGTCATGGGTGCCATTTCCGAGATGAAGGCCTCGGTGGGCCAGCGGTTCGACACCCTGGCACAGAAGATCGACGCGGTCCCTGTGGATGTTGGCCTGGTAAGGGCCGATCTTTCCAAGACCAACGACCGAGTTGATTCTTTGGCCCAAACCGCATCGGGCCTTACGACTGAGGTGGCGGCACTACAAATGGAGGTGCGCCGGCTTAGTCAGGCGAGTGCACTTATGGATCGGCGCCTTGAGGATTCCGAGAGTCGGGCCCGGAGGAATAACATCCGCATCATCGGAGTACCCGAGGGACGGGAGGAAGCGGCGGCGGATCTATTTGTGGAGGACCTGATCGCTACCCATCTCCAGCCTCGGGGACTGAGTAAATAGTTTGCTGTGGAGAGGGCCCACAGAGTTCCCGGGGGAAGGCCGAAGGTCGGAGCCCCTCTGCGACCTCTCATTGCCCGGATTTTTAACTTTCGGGACAGAGATGCGATCCTGCAAGCCTCCAGACTACATGGGCTGGTTAAGCTGGAAAATATGGAGGTGAACTTTTACCCTGATTTCACCCAAGCGGTCCAGAAGCAGAGACTGAGCTTCCTGGGCGTCAAACGCCGACTTCGGGACCTGAACTTAAAATACGCCATGCTCTTCCCGGCCAAGCTGCGAGTGGAGGTGGATGGTCGCACGCACTTTTTTGATCGTCCCGAAGCGGCCGGGGACTGGCTGGATACTCTGTCTGGGGATCGTGATCGAGATGGCGGGCGGGGGGGGCGGCGGGAGGAGACGGCCCACTGGATCGGGACTGAGGGGTCAATATTGGGCCTCACTCTGGACGAATACGATGCTACTTTCGATCAAGCGTCTGTCTTTGTACATTCCCCTCCCATGGAGGTTGTGTGGGGTCTAGAAGGGGTACTCTTTCCTCCTCTAGGGGGTCTAGCTAGTTTCATTCTATAGGGGCGACAGGCACACTGCAAGTTGGGGGGGCTGTCCGGGCTCATGCAGGGGTGCAGGGAGGGGGGAGTTTTGTTGGAGTGGGTGGGTTGGGGTGGGGTGTTGTTCGTTTACACCACAAGGCAAACGTATCATTGTGTTATCTCTACAGTGCTCTCTGGGGGACAAGTGATGACTTCTGGTTATGATGGGGGGTAGGGGACTGAGTTTGTTGTCCTGGAATGTTAATGGACTGGGGGACAGGATAAAACGAGGTGTGGCCTTACAGTTCTTGAAACGAATTTCGCCCGATATAGTTTTTCTGCAGGAGACGCACCTCATTGGCAACTCCTTTTGCGCTATGAATCGACGGGGCTACCGCCTTGTGGCCCATTCGGGCTTCACGTCTGGTTCAAGGGGTGTGGGCATTATGGTTAAAAACTCGCTCCCGTTGGAGATTGATGAGGTGCGCCATGACGATAGGGGACGTTACACGGTTTTGGTGGGCAGAATGGAGGGCAGAGTGGTCGTTTTTGTGTCAGTATATGTCCCGCCGGGGCTGCAGACGACCACCTTTGCGGACCTGGGGCGCCTCCTCCCTGGCCTTCCGGAGGGGATTCTAGTGGTGGGGGGGGATTTTAATGCTGTAGTTTCCGGACCTCTGGATCGTCACCCCCCTAGGGATCTCCCCCGGGCCCAAGCGTGGTTATCTGGCCTCTTGGATACTCTGGGGCTGGTGGATTGTTGGCGTTTAAAACATCCCACGCAGCTACAGTACACCTTCCATTCAGGGGCTCATGGTAGTCTCTCACGGCTAGATTATGTCCTGGTCCCAGCGGCTTATGTGGGGAGGGTGGGAGAGGTGCGCCATTTGGCACGGGGTATTTCGGACCACTCCCCGCTCTTGTTGCACTTTGATATTTTGCCGAGGGGAGAGGGTAGGGTGGTCCCGATCCATCCCTGGTACCTGCGTGACCCCACCATTCGCGCAGAGCTGATTAAATCCCTTAAGCGCTATTTTGACGAGAATGTGGGGTCTGTGTCATCGGCGGTCTCACTGTGGGAGGCGTTCAAGACAGTACTCCGAGGAGAGGCCCTGTCCCTTATTTCCCACTCCCGGAGGCGCGAGCGGGAGGAGGTGACCCGTGTTGAAGCTGAGATAACCGAGTTGGAGGGTGATCTAGAATGTGGGGTGACGGATGACAAATTACATGTTCTCCAACTCAAGCAAGCGGCCTATAAGGCCCTCGTCATGGAGGCGGCCAGGGGCCTCAGTAGAGAGCAACAGGGGAGACTGTATGATGTGGGTGATAAGGCTGGTAAATTGATTGCGTGGCTGGACAAAAAAGAGAGAGCGAGTCGAGTTGTCCCGTTGATTGAGAAAACGAATGGTGTGTGTGTCACTGAACCGGAGGAAATTGTCTCCTGCTTCGCGGACTATTTCCGTGTGGTGTATTCCCCGGTGTCTTCCCGCTCTGAAGAGGATTCCCATGCCCTGCTCAGAGATATCGCGCTGCCTTCCCTTTCGGAGGAGGACAGAGTGTCGTTGGACGCCGCTCCAACCTCCGAAGAAATTGCCCTCGCCATACGCTCGGTCGCTTCCGGCAAGGCCATGGGTCCTAATGGTCTTCCCATCGAGTTGTATAAACTGCGACCGGATACGCTGGCGCCGCATCTCCATGCTATGTTCCTTGCGGCCCATTCGGTGGGTTCCCTCCCGCTAGACCAGCGTCTGGCTACCATCGTGGTTGTCCACAAGGAGGGGAGGCCACGGGACCGGGTCACATCCTATCGACCCATTTCGTTATTGAATGCGGAGCCCAAAATTCTCGCCAAGGTGTTGGCCAATCGGCTGGTCGGCGTAGTGTGTGACTTGGTCCACCAGGACCAGTCCGGCTTTATTCCCCATCGCAACACAGTGCTTAACCTGCGGCGTTTGCATGGGGTGCTCGCACGTGTCCCGTTCATACGGGAGCCGGCCATCTTGGCGTCCTTGGACGCCACTATGGCGTTTGACACACTTGAATGGCCATATATTTGGACGACGCTTGCGAAATTTGGGTTTGGCCCAGGGTTTATCAGCTGGGTTAAATTGTTGTACTCTGGCCCACTGGCACAGGTGGTTGTGAACGGTAGAGTGTCGGCTCCGTTTGAGTTGGGCAGGGGCACGCGGCAGGGCTGCCCGTTATCGCCGCTCCTTTTTGCGCTTGCCTTGGAGCCCCTGGCGGAGTGGTTGCGGTGGGAACCTTCTATTCGTGGTCTCCGCTGGACCCCCGAGTATGAGGACCGCGTATCTCTATACGCTGACGATATTCTCCTGTACCTGGCTTCCCCACGTAAATCACTGATAGTACTGGTTGATGTATTGCATTCATTTGGTCGTAACTCCGGCCTTGTCATCAACTGGGCTAAATCGTGCGTGTATGTTCTCTCTGGGGAGGCTCCTATCCTTCCGCGGGGCTGTCCTATCCAGATCGCCCCGCAGGGATTTAGGTACCTGGGTGTCTTCATTACCCTGGACGCGGAGGCCCGGTATGATCGGAACTTGCTTCCCCCCCTCCAGCGCCTGAAGGAGGATGTCGCGCGTTGGCGGCGTTTGCCGCTCTCGCCGCTCGGCCGGGCGGCATTGTTTAAGATGATGTCGCTGCCGTGTTTCCTGTACACTCTGCAGAATACAATGGACCTCGTCCCGGCGCGCTACTTCCGCGAGGTGGAGAGTTTGCAACGCCGCCTGTTCTGGGACGGGAGACCGCGTATCGCCCTGGCGAAGCTGACGCTCCCGTGGTATGACGGGGGGATTGCCCTCCCGGATATTAAACGGTATTATTGGGCCTCCCAGCTGGCTGCGATTAATCACGGCCTATACGGGCCCGCCCTAAACCCGGCCTTTGACATGGATAAGATGCTACTGCCGGGTGGTGACTATAATCGAGCGCTCTACTCCAGCTTGCTCGACGCACGTCTGACGGGTCCCACGCGTGTCATGGTACGAGTGTGGCACGCGGCTAATGTAGCGATGGGGTGGAAGGATCGTTTGACCCGGGCGTCACCACTATACGCATCTGAGCAGTTGGGCTCCCTGTGGACCTCGAAGGGCTTCGAGAAGTGGGACATGATAGGCATCAGCAGGGTGGGGGATCTCTGGACGAGGGGGGGATTCAAAACGTTCGAGATGCTGCAGACGGAATTCCAGTTGCAGGACAGGGAGTACTTTCGGTATATGCAGATCCGTCATGCACTATGCTTCGCCTTCCCGGACGTCGCCTCCATCCCGGAGTACTCCCCTCTGGAGGATAGAGTGCTGGATGGACATGTACCGGAAAGCACGATCTCATTAATCTATAAAAAACTGATTAATGACCGCTCGGGATTGCTGACTAATCTTCGTGAGGCTTGGGTTGCCGATGGATTGGAGCTGGACGACGAGGACTGGGTCTCTGCGGTGGCCTCCCCGAAAGAGGTGGCCATACCGGCCCGCCTTCGCTTCGTCCAGCTCAAGATACTCCATAGGGTCTACATAACGGGGCCAAGGCTATTGCGTATGGGCTATGCTGTGGACGGGTTGTGTAAGCGTGGGTGTGGTTCTTTGGGGACCTTTCTTCATATTTTGTGGGAATGCCCAGAGGTGGAGCGATTCTGGCGTGGTGTGCATGAGGTCCTGCGGGTGGTTACGCGTGTGTCGCTACTGCCCGAAGCGAGGAGATGCCTGTTGAACGTGTGGGAACCAACCGACTACTCGGCGCCACAGACGTGGTGGGTGACTCTGGGATATATGGTGGCCAAGCGCGATATTGCTCAACTGTGGGGTTCCCAGAGGTCCCCGACTGTTTCGGCCTGGAAGGAAAATATGGACTGGTGCATGTTTCGGGAAAAGGTGGTGTATGTAGCGAGAGGTAAGCCTGGGACATGGGTGAAAGTATGGGGCCCCTGGAACGCCTACCGCGGGGGAATCTGTGCCCCGCCGTTATTGTCCGATCCATCGCCTGCCCCGTCCCCTTAGCCGGTTTAGCTCTCCGGTACCGGGCACTGAGTCCACCCAGTCCCTGTCCTGACCTTCTCCCCCCCTTGATACTCCTATGGATTGGTAGGGTCCCCCTTCTAGGGGAGCACATGCTGCTGTTTTCGATTGTGGGTTGCCTTGTGGTTTGATTTTTTTGTTCTTATTTATGTTAAAAAGAAACCGTTATGTGGGGTCCGGACGGTGTGGCCATCAACGCTGCTAACTCCTGTACGTTTCCCTTTGCTGCAGCATGCGTTCTACTGTGTGTATCATATGCTCCTCTTGTTTGCTAGCGGCTGGCCTGAAGGTTGTAGGCCCATCTTTGTATATTCTTTGAACTTTGTAATAAACGGTTTCAAAAAAAAAAAAAAAAAAAACAACTCCGCGATCTGCACTGGCTGCCTGTTTTCCAAAGAGTGCAATTTAAAGCTCTGACATTGGTGCATAGAGCACTGCACAACGTTGGCCCTCTGTATATTCAAAAGCGGTTTGCCTTATATGTCCCGAATAGAGTGCTGCGGTCCGCCTCCCTGCGTCGGCTGTTGATCCCTCACTTTTGCAGGGCTCGTCTAGGTGGCCAGTCTCTTTCAGTTAAAACAGCAATCGCCTGGAATGCTCTGCCTCTGAAGCTACGGGACATCCAAGATCTTAGGCTTTTCAAAAAACAATTGAAAACTTTTCTATTTTCAGAACCGCTCTAATGGCCTTTCCACTGAGTTCTTTTTCAGCTTTCGCGCCAGGACACTCTCGAGTATTAGTGCGCGCTACAAGTCTATTATAACATAACATAACAAAGTGTCGGGACATGGGGACACTGCTCCGAAAACAGGGACCGTCCGGGGTAAACCGGGACGTCTGGTCAACCTAGACTAACAAGCCTGGACTGATTATTGATACCTATGTGGGGTAGTTGTTCTAACTATTTACCATCCAGTTCTGAACAAGAAGAAAAATGAGACTGTAAAAAATCCTTCAGACAGGCTATTTACTTTGAATACTAGTATCAATCCCTTCTTTACTCTTTTCCTTATCACTGCGCACTTGAGCACCACTTGACATACCTCTCTTCTTTCCATTTGGAGCAACCGTTATATAATGAATTTGATGTTTTGTTTTGATAATTTATGACTAATGAATTTCCGATACAAAAAGTTTATTTGATTGTTTGTCTGTTCATTAAGTGCGTTTCATTTATTGTGTTGCCTTTATTTTTCACTCACCTAAAATGCTAATTAAATGTTGCATCTTTCATTACTCACGTACCAGTAAGACCATACTGTTTTAGGCACCACGTGTTAACCAGGTCCAATGGGTTTATATTTTTTGGGTTACCCCAGTGTCTTGTTATAGGACTCAGCATGAAAATGTCCTCCTATGTATGACTAGTGTCAGGAGATACATTTGGTGGTGGGAGATATGACACTAACCTCTGTGGAACCGTCACATTGTTACATTAGGCCTGGGTAGAAATGCCATTTTACATGCTCATGTTCTTAAGTTCCCTTCTACCCCTAAACATGGTGGCATTTCATACAAATTCATTTTCATGCACATACAGGATAATATTCTTCAAACTTAGTTTGCTTACACTGCCACTCCGAAGGGCATCCTATCAAAACACCTTGAACATTCTGTACAAGGGCTAAGTTCATCACGCATGATGTTGTTATTTGTTTTGGGCACTCGGCAACAGAGCTATCATTATAGAATAAATAATAGTGACCTTACTGGGACTTTGGCATGGCAAAATGCATGATATTAATATATATACAACATCTCTCCTTTTTTAGACAGAGGAGCATTTCGCTGGCACTGACAGGTCGACCCATGCCGGCATTCCAGCCCAGGAGATTCCGGTTCACCTCATGCGAGAGATGCTGCCCATCTCTCCAGCAGGAAGGGCAGCTTGTTGATACTCACCCACAGGTAATGGGGAGTTAGATCACACTACTGGAATTTCACAGATTCACTCACCCTAGACATGATAGGTTAAGATGCGCTACACAGGAGTACAATATATTACAGTGCTTATTCTTTTTCCTTCTATTGATTATTGCAGCACAAGCATTTTACTCAGGAATCACAATGCTTCAATAAATATTGAAATGCTTTACTTTGTATGTCTTGTGCATCTCTTTAGGTATGCATAAAAACTAAAAACTAAGCGAAAGAGTTGTAGATTTGTTACCGTGATTTCATTGCGGAGTCAGGGTTGTCCTGTTCTGAGGTTGCACATCCATGTGTTACCTTGCAATAGGGGTACAGATTGTGCACTGTGAGCTAGCAGGACTTCAGCCAACATATCCGGACAGTGTATGCGGAATCAGTCTCTCACAGTTCTGATAGTTATGTTGTCTAATAAACACACAGCTTTACTTGGGAAAGTGTAAGCTGTGCAACAGAACCTGATCTATGCATTACGCTATTGTGCACTGTGAAGGGCACTCCACTGAGAGTGCAACGTCTAACGGCGATATCACTCTTGTTAGCCAATTGTAAAGTGGCTTTGAATTGGGGGATGTGAGAATCTGGGCTGTTAGTTGATGGGGTGCAAGACCTGGTCAAGCAACTGCCACAAACTCTTGCAGGGTAACCACAAAAAGTCACTAAATTAACCTGTGCTTAACCCTGGGCAGCTTGGCACAAAAAGCAGTCAGGCTTAATTTAGAGGCAATATGTAAAGTATTTATGCAACACACAAACAGCGATAAAGTAAAAACACAACTGAAGAAAAGCAATTTGGACAAAAAGTGGTAGTTTTACTACATTATTTAGCACAAAGATGGCAACAAGCCAATCAGTAGAGCCAGAGTTACGAATTTGTAAAGTTTTTAATAACAACTGGTGCCTAAAAGATCAAAGCACCAACCATGAACATCTAGTCATGCGAGACTGGGTCAGAGCCAAAAATGTTGGCCGACTGTGATAGAGCGCAGTTCGGATACAAGAAGTGAATTGGGCCCAGTCAGCTTTTCTAAGTCCTCAGTTTTGGGTTTTGGCCATCTAGGCACCTTAAGCACCACAACCAAAGGTCCAGAACTCAGGGTTTCAAGACTCATTCAGGCTAGGTCCAGGTGTGGTTTAAAGATGGTCGTCGCCATTTGTGTCCCTGTGGCTCTAACATGAGACCAGCAAACTAGCCCTTGGAGTCACTCTGGTAAATCCTGGGTTCAGGTGAAGATGCGGGGTTCATCAGCATGGCTGGACTCTGAGGGTTCACTGAACATCGACAAAATTTGGTGCATCTAGAAAGGGAATGAGGGAGATCTCTTGAAGTTCCATAATTGGTTGAACGATAGAAATCAAGACATTAAATTCAGCTTGACTCACAGTCAAACAAGTCTCACGTTCCTTGATTTAGAGGTCAGACCGTCAGGCATGGGACTAATAACCACTCTATACAAAAAACCCACCGACAAGAACATTGCCTTGCACTTTAAAAGATTCCACCCTAAAAGTTTGAAAGACAACTTACTGTATGGTCAGTTTTTAATAGTGAGACGCAACTGCACATGAAGAGAGGACTACGACTTACAGTCTCACACCTTAATGGACAAATTGAAAGAGAAGGGTTATCCACACAAAATACTGAAGCATTCATGGAAAAGGGCCTGGTTCACACCAAGCGAAGAGCTGTTACACAAAAAGTCCAAAACTCCAATGGACAGATTGGTATGTGTGTCAACATTTGGCCCACACACAAATACGTTCAAAAAGATAATTCTCCAGAACTGGCATCTCATCAAAGGAATGGATGATGGCTTTGATTTACCACTGTTTACCTTAAAAAAGAACACCAGTCCAACTGTCGATGGGAATGGCTGAGCTCCGTCACGCCACTCCTGTAAAATCCGCATTTCACCATCTGCCCCGGCCCGATCTTCGCCCCAGATATCTGCCTGGCCTCCGGTGCCTTCACCCATGGTGCGGAGTGAGTTTCGGACCTGACGGGCGCCGCTGTGGTTAGACGCTCCGCGATACAGACTCGCTCACCAGGTCCGTGCCGACCGGAAGTGCACCCTCGCAGCTGCGAACGACTACTAGACGCCGTGGATGAGGCCTGGTCCAGCGTGGTCGCTCACCTGCCACCCGACTCACCCTACACTCGGAGCACCACCGAGACTGCCTGATCACCTGCTGGGGCGCGATCACCAGCACGCGGATCCTGCCTGAGGACTCCAGCCGCCTCATCTTCTCGCTGTCACGGTCACCAGATTATCCTCAGGATCAGGTTGAAGCTCTATGGGGTCCACCTCTCGACAGCCCCAAGTCCAGATGGAATAGATCCTCTCGGACTAGTGGGATGGTCGTGCGAGGGAAGGAAAGGGTAGGAACAGCAGGGAGGGAGACCTAGGAGTAAACAAGAGAGAGAAAACAGTTTTACAATGAGGTTCCACTCCTAGTTATTCATGTCTATCACGGAACATCACACTGAAAGAATTTTCAATATACATGTACACTTATATAGCTACCTGTAAAATAAAATAATGATGGCCTTAAATGGGGTGAGACATGAGGGTAATCATAAGGTACCAGCATGAGCCTGTCATTAGGAAACACAGAGTTAGACTCCACAGACAACACAAAGAATCAACAGCCACTCCTGTTTTATGTTATCAACAGGTAGGACAACTATGCGCATACCTTCAATAGGATCGTGCTTGTCCCCTACTAAACTCTGACAGTTTAGCACTGGATACCCCCAACTGATCTCCCCTGTAAATGAAAGATAACACAGAGTCCAAGATTAACTCTACATCCAGAGGGTCTTTTTAGAAAGTTCTCTGTTGCTATGCACTATAACGGAAAAGCTCTATCCAATGCGCTTTCAACAGAAATATGGTAGCAACCCAAAACAACTTTGCCAGTACTGAGGAAGCCAAGAATCACTCTGGGTGCTTCTCTTGCTATTGCCTCATAACGAGAGTTAGTAGTCCCCGATAGAGCATGCCAGAAAGAAATACCGTAATGCCCGTTATCCAGGCTGAGACTGTTCTCGCTGTTTCCTCACAACGAGAGTGCTTTTGCCCCAGGAAGTGTATTAGGGAAAGTCTTTCTCGCGCATGCGACAACCAGGACAAGTGTGCGTCTCGCCAACGGGAGAAAACACGAAGTATTTCCCGGAACACTCCAGAATTCACTAGTTGCTAAACAACAATGAAACAGGTTGGTGCACATCCACACCCTTACTGTCCGTGCTCCCAGGATCACCGGAACACCAGGAATAATCGGCGTCTTCGTCCAGGCGCCATCTTGGGATATACCGCTCCACTGACTGCACGTCAGGGAGCGTGTTTGCGTCTGTGCGTGCGTTGTCAGTGCGGACGGAGTGACGGGAAATGTAGTTCCATGCCCATCATCTACTCCGTGTCCGCTGTTTGGAGCTATCCTGCCCGATGAGCCCTGACACTCGCTGCACTGGGTTGCAGCGCTACCTCGCTCCACATCATGACGGGACCCTGTACCTGCACGGCCTCCACCGACCGCTTTCCCTGCAAGTGGCGCCGCCGAGGAGAGTGCCTGGACAACGCAACGCTCCCCCGCCTCGGGGATGTCCGCATCGCCACCACCACGGGCCCTGGGCATCTTTGGGCCACCGCGCCTTCTGTCCCTCTGCTGGTGGTGTGAGCCTGCGCTGGAGTCCGGTGAGTCGTGCCACACTATTCTGACTTGCCAACTGCTCGCATGGGAGGCTAGGGGTGCGGGGGCCCGGGTGCGCAACCAGTGGTGCTACTCTGCTGACCGCCTTCTTGCAGCGTGTGGACTGTTGCCTATCCTGGGTTAAGGCATGTTGCAGACTTCTCTGGACTTCTCTGGGCCTGCATACCGACTTACCGTTTGCCCTGTTCAAAGTGCCGGAACCTCCACTTTTCTGGGCCCTCATCGTGTTGCTTGCTCTATGCCCATGAGGGTGTCAGCGGGGCGGGTGTCACTACCGACAGGTCACGTGGTGTCTCCTGCAGCAGGCGGCGGTGTGTGGCTCCTGCTTCTCGCCCCTTCGTAGCCTTCCCCCTGTGGAGGCATCATGGCGATGGGCCGGAGTGGGCGCAATGCGGCACAGACCAAACTTGACAAGTTTGTGTGGCAGAGGAGCCACGAGGACTAGCAGGGCACTGCTGTGACTCCTGACGGAGATCCGGACCCCACCAACAAAGACCTCCTGGTGGCAATAACTTCGGTGCGGTCCTCTTTTGAGCACAAAATTGACACGGTAGCAACGGAGGTGGCCCTCATCCGGTAAGACATGCGAAAAATGGCCGACCGTGTCTCGACCGTCGAGACCACCACGTCGGAGTTGGTCACCGACACCGCCCTCCTCAAGAAGCAGGTGGCTGAGCTGCTCTCCTCTCAAGAGGCCTTCACAGTTCAGCTTTACGACTATGAAGGCAGAATGCGCCGCAACAATATCCGCATTCTAGGCATTCCTGAGTGGGTGGAGGGGCCTACCACCGATCTCTACGTCGAGGAGCTTATCCTGAAACATATTCAGCCTAGGGGCCTCTCCAAGTGTTTCTCGATTGAACGCGCCCACCAGGTGCCCGAGGGCAAGCCCAAAGCAGGGTCCCCCCTGCCCGCTCCTTGCCCGGGTGTTCAACTATAGGGACTGAGACTTGATCCTTCAAACAGCAAGAGTGGCCCCTCCATTGACTGTCGAGAATAGTAGGGTTTTGTTTTTCCCGGATTTCACACTGAGGGTCCAAAAGCAGCAGCGAAGTTTCCTGGAGGTGAAACGGGCTCTCAGGGATCAGGAGATCAGGTACGCCATGTTGTTATCTGCAAAACTTAGAATTGAGTCAGACGGTAAACTGTGGTTCTACGCTCGTCCTAAGGACGCCTGGGACTGGCTCGTGGGTTGGCGCGTTGTGGGCAAGAAATCCCACAAGTTGCCGCCGAGTACTGGGGATCTCACCGAGTGGCGCCTCAATCTGATGGAAGTTCCCAAGGCCCACCGGAGTGACCTTGCAAGACTGAACTTACCTAACTACCATTGGATGTTTTCTTGGTTTGTATGGCTATGGTGGGGGTGCTGTTTGCTCTGTGGGCCGCGGTCTGTCATATTTGCATGAGAAGCCGAATGTACATTGGGACCCAGCGTTGCTGCTCCTATGTTTATTTGGACTCTGATGTGCAGGCTTTGGCCTTCTCTGTTTCTTGGGGATGAGCAGGAGAAGATGTCCTCTTCAGGGGCCTGTGTGGGCCTTTTTTGTTCACTGCGGCCTCTAAGGGCTGACTGGCCCGCCTGGGCTTCGAGCTCCCCCGCTTTCAGTGGATGTTCACATTGCATACTGCTCTGGGTCTGTTTTTCTGGGGTTGGTGGTGCTATCGTACCTAGAATGTTTAATCCACTAATTTTCTTGCAGGGCTAATTTTGGTGTTGTGTGCTCTGATTTTTGGGACCTCGGGCGGGGGCTAGTCTTACTGATTTTTCAATCTATGCTTTAGGGAGTGGGGTTGGGCACGTTCTTTAAGTTGATGAGGGTGGGCGACAGGCACGCTGCAAATTGTGGGAGGCAGGTGGTTTCAGGCCTGTCATGCAGGGAGGCAGGGTGGGGGGGTTCTGTCCGTGCTGGGTAGGGGGATTGTTTGTTATGCTTAAATGTTTGTTGGTTTCTGTTATCAATGCACCTAATTGCTGAATTTCCCACCAGTACAAATAGTTCCACTGTTATTCACTCACGTTTTCTCCACCCCGGCCGTTTTAGGCCTCGAGGAATTGTCTAGCTTTATCTGATTCCCTTTGATTTGACGTGATGGCTCCGAGTTTAGCGCTTCGTCTCTCCACATGGAATGTCCATGGCCTGGGGGACAAAATTAAGAGGGGCATAGTGTTGCAATATATTAAACAACATGAGCTTGATCTGGTGTTGCTGCAGGAGACGCATCTGGTCGGGAATTCTGGCGGGGCCCTGAATAGGAAAGGCTACAGTATGATTGTTCACTCAGGGTTCACCTCCGGCTCTCGGGGTGTGGAGATTCTCCTCCGTAAAGGTTGCCCCAATATTGTTCACAAGACCTAGACTGACGCTCAGGGTAGATATGCCACGACCTCGGGCACTTGGGAGGGACGGGTTATCAATGTAGTTGCTGTGTATGCCCCCCCTGGACTACAGGGTCTGACACTGTGCGATGTGGGTCCCTACTACTGGAGCTTCCATTGGGAGTGTTAGTGTTGGGTGGGGACTTCAACCTTGCAATGAATGGTTCCCTAGATTGTCTTCCACCCCGGTAGGATCCGCCGAAAGGCTCGCCTCTGTCTGAGTTTGCTAACGCTTTAGGGGAGGTGGATCTATGGAGGTGGTTTAACCCATCGCTCACGAGATTCACGTTCCAATCAGGGGTACACACTAGCCAGTCTAGAATTGATTATCTCTTTACACATGCCCAGGATATCCATCCGTTTACTGAGTCGAGCTGCTTGGCCTGCGGGATCTCTGATCATTCCCCGATTTGGGCTTCTCTGAGTGTTCCGCGAAAGGGGCGACTGGGATCCATAACTATACAGCCATGGGTGCTTAAGATACCGCATATTAAAGACCCCCTCCACAAAGATGCGGAAAATTATTTTGCTGAAAACGTGGGCTCTGTTGCCTCGTCAGTAACTCTATAGGGGGCTTTTGGGGCAGTAATTAAGGGAAGGGCACTGTCTCTTATCGTGGGCCACAGGGCCGAGAGATTGAAAAGGGTATTGGAGCTAGAGTCGGACATCGTAGACCTGGAGGAGGCGGAGGCGCATGAGCCTAACCCCTCCCTTCAGCATAGCCTTACACTCAAGAGACAAGACTACAGGCAGCTTCTCCAGGAGGACGCAGCTGTGCGGGCTCTCTCTACCCAGCATAGGATTTATGAGCAGGGTGAAAGAACGGGTAAACTTCTGGCATGGCTGGAACGCCGGGAGCAAGCCTCTAGATGGGTGCATGCGATAGTCAACTCAGAGGGGGCGCTCATCACTGATCCTCAACAGATAGCTGACGCTTTCGCGCTTCATTATGAAGGGGTCTATACTAGCTCCCCAGAGTCTCAGGCCCCGGGGTCGACTGATCTCCTGGCCACTATTCAGGTGATGACCATTTCTCCTGAGGGCAGGGAGGCACTGGAGGCGGATGTCATGGGGACGGAGATCCAAAAAGCTATACATGATGTCCGATCCGGCAGGGCGATGGGCCCTAACGGGCTTCCTATCAAGCTTTTTAAGCCCATGACGACTCTGCTGGCCCCCCACCTTTTGAACCTCTATACCGAGTGCTTCGAGTCAGGTCACCTTCCAGCGGAGATACGTATGGTGTCTATTGTGGTGATCCACAAACCTGATAAGCCGGTTGAGGACTGTAAATCGTACCGACCCATTTCTCTCTTAACGGTCGTGGCCAAGATTCTGGCCAAACTCCTGGCCAATCAACTTCTCCCCTACATCACGGATCTGGTTCACCCGGACCAGTCAGGATTTATGCCGGGGAGAAATACGGCCCGAAATCTGCGGCGGGTACACTGGGCCCTGGGCAGAATCCACACTCTTGAGGAAGACATGATCCTTCTCTCACTCGACGCGGCTATGGCGTTTGATACCATAGAATGGGACTTTCTCTTCACCGTATTGACTCAAATGGGGTTTGGACCTAAATTGATACGTTGGATCAGGTTACTCTATACACAACCCACAGCGCATGTTGTTGTCAATAACCATCGGTCGGCCACTTTTACACTCCACCGTAGCACGAGACAGGGATGTCCTTTGTCTCCGCTACTTTTCGCCCTGTTTCTGGAACCCCTGGCTGTCTGGGTCTGAGGAGATCCGGAGATACGGGGGCTTAAATGGACACCATGCCACGAAGGCCGCATCTCGCTTTACGCGGATGATATCCTTTTGTATTTAGCGTCTCCAGCACGGTCACTGCGGAGGGTACTTCACATCTTCCACATCTTTGGGGCCCACTCAGGATATCGCATAAACTGGATTACTATGGGAAGTCCACACGCCCCGAATCGCTATGAACAAACTCACCATGGGCTGGTATGATGGGGGTATAGGGCTTCCAGACTTGCGTCTCTATTATCAAGCATCCCAATTGATAGCTATTAATAGGTGGGTGTTCGGCCCCCATGATGACCCAAACTTCTGAACGGATCAGTGGCTCATGGGGATGGGCAGCTAAAACAGAGCACTGTACTCCAACCCTCGCAGGCTTCACCTCACCGGCCCCACTGCTCGCACGGTCGAAACTTGGCATGCGGTCACCAAACAACTGGGCTGGAATAGGCGTCTAACAAAGGCAACACTGTTATGGGAACCCGACATATTGAGACAACTCAGTAGATGTCCAGGGTTCGACAAGTGGGACAAGTAAGTTGGTGTTGTTGTTTGTTTGATCGGGGCATTGCAGTTGCTGCAACTACAATTTTGGTACTTTTCATCATTTTTTAATAACATTTATTGTGGGTAGCCAGTAGGCCCAGAGCTAGTCATGGGTGCATGATGAAACAACTCGTCCTTTGGAGTGTGTTGAATTCATTTTAAACATAATTTAGGGCATGGATGGCATTGGATTGAATTACAAAATGTGTATTTTTGGGGGTATTTCAGTTTTTAGTTGTTGTGTGTGTGTGTGTGTGGTGTGTTGTGTACCTTCCTTGCACACCTTGTTTAGCTCTGTGGATTTTCGTTTTTGTATTTTATTGCATTAAAGCTGTGTTGTTTAGCATGCCTCCTTTTCCTGGCTATTATAGGCCTGTTTCAGTTCATTGTTTTCCAGCCCTCCTCCTTGTTGCTTGTGACTGTGAGTGTCCATGTGGCTGGTGGCCATTTTGTGGCGGTAGTTATAAGTGTGCTGCTTTTGCCATATAGGCCTGCATGTGTTTCCTTTGTTACTTGTTGGCCTAGGCTTCTTGTTGTTGTGGGCATGGCCATGTGGCTGGCGGCCATTTTGAAGCCAGGCAGTGTGCTTTTGCCATTTGCCTGCATTGTCTGTCTTTGCTTTCTTGTTGTTGTTGTGGGCCTGGCCATGTTGCTGGTGGCCATTTTGAAGCCAGGCAGTGTGCTTTAGCCATAGGCCTGCATGTCTTTCCTATGTTCCTCTTGTCTTACTGCTTCCATCCATCCCCTTTGCCAGCTGCAGCTCCCTGAATGACGCGATGAGCAAATAATTTAATGCCAAACAAACAAGTTCCACTTCCATTACATTTGTATTTTTGTTTTTGTTCTTCTTCTTTTCTATCCTTCCTGAGTGTACACAGTATACCATGAAAGCCCTTGTTGTCAAAGTCACACAAAAGGCTACACTGTTTTTTTTAAATAACTTAAACTGAGTTAACAAAATTTAACAATATAACACTAACAAGTGTGACCACCACACACTAAGTTATATATTATATTTGTTTGTTTGTGCTAGTAGTATTAATGAACCACAACAACAAATGCAACATTTCACTGATGTTCTTCTCCTGGCTTCTTTGCTTTTAGGTGCACAAAAATACAGAGGAGGAGGTGTCATCATCACCTGTTGTACTGCCAGACAGAAGTCCTGCTGCGCACAAGGTCACGTGACGTGTGGCCACAGACATCTCTGCAACTTGTGCAACAGCGTCCTGCAGACATCTGAAGAAGATGGCCCCAAAGAAAGTTACCAGGTCCTCCAGTACCAAGAAAGTTGCCAGTGATTAGAAGGAACAGAAGAAGGAAGTGGCACTTGCCAAGACTGGTGTTCCGCCCTCGATGTTTTTTGTGAAACAAAAAATTACGCCTGCAGCAGGGGTGTCCGGGGACTAAGCTGGGAGCAGCACCTCCGCATCAGCGGGCCCACCCCACCAACCTAGGCCAAAGCCCATGAGTGTTGCAGAGGTAGCCAGTCTACTAACGAGCAGTGATGTTGAAATGTCATTATCGCAAAGTAGTACCTAATCAACGCAGGTGGAAACTCAGCAGATAAGTGGGCAACAACAGCCGCAACAACAGCCCACAATAGTAGTTGTTCCTCCTGAAGTAGGGGCAGTTCAGGAAATCGATCTTCCTGCAGACGAAGAGGAGCACGCCACTCTTTCAGAAGATCCATTGTCTTCCAGATCCCCAGCAAGGAAAAGTAGGTTTAGTCCATCAACTTCTTCTTCAAGCCCCGCTTCTGATGATCTAGATGCCATTTGGAATCCATCAGCTCAGTCTGAGAGTGATGCAGGCCACAAGACAAGGCTAGTGAAAAGGAAGGTTCCAGAAACCCTTAGAGTTATGGAGGTAGATGTGGAAGAGGGAAATGATGATGATGATGAGCCAGTCATCATGAACACCACTCCCGGCCCAGAGGAGACGGAGACCAACATTATTACCCTATCCAAAATCGCTGCGACGGATGTAGCACGGATACCACCAAGACAGGTAACACCACCTTCAGCTTCCATATTTGCATTTGCTAAGGCCCGGCAGGGACCTACATCAAGCTCAACCACCACCTCAGTAGGTAGTGGTACTGTAAGTGCAGAGTCTTCCACGCCCACCCTCCAGTTCATCTGGCATTGAAAGTGGCACCTCCAGCAGCACCAGAAAGTACACCTCCCCAGTTTGGGACTTCTTTTCGGTTAGCAGTACGGAGGAGAACATTGCTAAATGCTCAATTTGTCGAGACGCTGTTAGGCAGGGTAAGCTTGGTACAAACTATGGTACCGGAGGCCAAACAAGTAATCTAAAAAAACACCACATGATCTAGTGGGAGGCTCAGCTACTTCGCTTACAAAAAAGTAAAACTGTACCCATTGCTGTTGGTGGGGATGAAGAAGTAGAAGAAGATATGATCGTGGGAGAAGGTGAACAAGAGGGAGACATTTCTAGGCTTGTCCCCAACAGTGTAGTGGTACCGCCCACATCCTCAGTAACATCTCAGTGGCACCGTAGTAAGAAGAGTCATTCTCAGAGTCAGACTGAGACACCAAGGCAACCGAGTACTGCAATGAAAAAAAGTGTGTCTTTGTTGAGCCTAACTGGGTTCAAGAAGACAGCTACACCACAAAGGAAAATAACCCAGCCTACCATTGACAACATGCTTAGGTCGGAGGGGCAGTACGAACGTAACCACCCAACGGCACGTTTGTACAATGCGAAGCTGGCTAAAATGTTAGTGCTGGACCTTCTCCCTTTTTCTTTTGTCAGCCATCTTCCCTAAATGGAAGGTTCCCAGCCGGTCCTATTTCACCAGAGTTGCAGTTTCAGCACTACGTCACGATGTGCTGGAATTGCTTGGACAAGCTTTGCTGCAGAGTGCTGTTCACAATATCCACCTGACAACAGACATGTGGACCAGTTGCCTAATAACTGATTACATGTGCATCACTGCACACTGGATCTCTGTTGAGGCGGTTAGAGAAAAGATATCTGAAACAAGTGCTGTTGACACTGCTGAGATTTTTTTTTTTTTTTTTTAAACCGTTTATTGCAATCTCAAATATATACAGGCATGGGCCTACAACCTTCCGGCCGGCCGCTAAAGTGACAGAAGCAAATGACATATATACAATAAGGCACTTGACTTTGCAGAGACGATAAAACAGGAGGTATCAACAACGTGGGCCACATGACTCTGAGCCCACAATACGGTTTCGTTTTATACAACACAACAACATAAAACCACACCCGCAAGGCAACCCGCGATCGAAAATGACAACACGTGCTCCTCCAGTGGGGGACCCCAACCATCCAAAGAAATCCAGAGAGGGGAAGGGAGACAGATCCGGGACTGGGAGAACAATGTGTCCGGGGCTGAGGGAGGGGGTCAACTAGCGGGATGGAGCTGGTGAAGCGGGAGGCAACAACGGCGGCTCGCAAATACCCCCGTGGTAGGCGTTCCAGGGGCCCCATATCTTCACCCATGCCCCAGGCTTACCCCGCGCCACATACACCACCTTTTCTCGGAACATGCACCAATCCATGTGTTCTTTCCAGGCCGACACCGCCGGGGGTCTCTGGGATCCCCACAGTTGAGCAATGTCACGTTTAGCTATCATATATCCCAGAGTCACCCATCGCGTCTGCGGAACCGAGTAATCGGTCGGTTCCCACACATTCAGCAAGCATCTCCTCGCTTCAGGCAACAGCGCGACATGCGTAACCGCTCGCAGGACCTCATGCACACCACGCCAGAATCGCTCCACCCTCGGACATTCCCACAGAATGTGCAAAAAGGTCGCCAAAGCACCACACCCACGCTTACACAATCCATCCTCGGCATAGCCCATACGCAGAAGCCTTGGCCCCGTCATATACACCCGGTGGAGTATCTTAAGCTGGACGAAGCGAAGGCGAGCCGGGATGGCCACCTCCTTCGGAGAGGCCACCGCGGAGGTCCAGTCCTCGTCGTCCAACTCCAGCCCATCGGCAACCCAAGCCTCGCGGAGACCAGTCAGTAAGCCCGAGCGGTCATTTATCAATTTCTTGTAAATGAGGGAGATCGTGCTGTCCGGAACGTGGCCATCTAGCACTCTATCCTCCAGGGGGGAGGACTCCGGGATGGAGGCCACGTCTGGGAAGACGGAACCTAGTGCGTGAAGGACCTGCAGGTAGCGAAAGTATTCACTGCCCTGCAGCTGAAACTCCGCCTGCAGCGTCTCGAATGTTTTGAATCCTCCCCTCGTCCAGAGATCTCCCACTGTACTGATGCCTATCATGTCCCACCGCTCGAAGCCCTTCGAGGTCCACAAAGAGCCCAGCCTCTCCGACGCATACAACGGTGACGCTCGGGTCAAACGGTCCTTCCATCCCATAGCTGCATTGGCCGCGTGCCATACTCGCACCATGACACGCGTGGGTCCCGTCAAGCGGGAATCGGGCACGCTAGTGTAGAGCGCTCGATTGTAGTCGCCACCGGGCAGGAGCATTTTGTCCATTTCAAATGCCGGGTTTAGGGCGGGCCCATAGAAACCGTGATTAATTGCAGCTAACTGGGAGGCCCAGTAATACCGCTTAATATCCGGGAGGGCAATCCCTCCGTCGTACCACAGGAGCGTCAATTTTGCCAGAGCTATACGCGGCCTCCCGTCCCAAAACAGACGGCGCTGTAAGCTTTCCACCTCACGGAAATAGTGCGCCGGGACCAAGTCCATAGTGTTCTGGAGAGCGTACAGAAAGCGCGGCAATGACATCATCTTGAACAACGCCGCCCGACCGAGCGGCGAAAGCGGCAAGCGCCGCCAGCGCACGACGTCCTCCTTCAAGCGCTGGAGGGGGGAAGCAAATTTCGCTCGTAGCGGGCCACCGGGTCCAGCGTAATATAGACCCCCAGGTATCGAAATCCCTGCGAGGCAATCTGAATCGGACAGCCCCGAGGGAGGACAGGAGCCTCCCCGGAAAGCACATAGATACAGGATTTAGCCCAGTTGATGACAAGGCCTGAATTACGGCCAAAGGAGCGCAAAACATCGACCAGGACAATCAGTGACTTGCGCGGGGAGGCTAAGTACAAAAGGATATCGTCAGCGTAGAGGGACACGCGGTCCTCATACTCGGGGGTCCAACGGAGACCACGGATAGAAGGGTGCCACCGCAGCCACTCCGCCAGGGGTTCCAAGGCCAGTGCAAAAAGGAGCGGCGACAGGGGACAACCCTGTCGCGTGCCCCGTCCCAGCACGAATGGGGCCGAGACTCGACCATTCACCACCACCTGTGCCAATGGGTCCGAGTACAACAATTTAACCCAACTGATGAATCCCGGGCCAAATCCAAATTTCGCCAGCATCGCCCAGATGTAGGGCCATTCGAGCGTGTCGAACGCCATGGTGGCGTCCAAGGACGCCAAGATGGCCGGCTCCCTCACGAACGGAACACGCGCGAGCACCCCGTGCAAGCGCCGCAGATTAAGGGCCGTATTGCGATGGGGAATAAAGCCGGACTGGTCTTGGTGGACCAAATCGCCCACCACGCCGACCAGCCGGTTGGCGAGCACCTTGGCGAGGATTTTAGGCTCCGCGTTCAAGACCGAGATAGGCCGGTAGGATGTGACCCGGTCTCGCGGTCTCCCCTCCTTGTGGATAACCACGATGGTAGCCAGACGCTGGTCCGGCGGGAGGGAGCCCCGCGAGTGGGCCGCAAGGAACATTGCGCGGAGGTGGGGCGCCAGTACATCCGGTCGCAGTTTATACAACTCGATAGGAATGCCGTTCGGGCCCACGGCCTTGCCAGAAGCGACCGAGCGGATGGCGAGGGCAATTTCGTCCGAGGTGGGGGCGGCATCCATCAACTCCCTGTCCTCCATTGAGAGGGAGGGCAGCGCGATGTCACGCAGCAGGGCATGGGAATCCTCCTCCGGGCAGGGAGAAACCGGGGAATATACCTCACGGAAATAATCTGCAAAGCAAGAGACAATGCCTTCCGGCTCAGTAACACGTACACCATCCATTCTCTCAATCAGCGGGACCACACGACTAGCTCTCTCCTTCTTATCCAACCACGCAATCAACTTGCCAGCCTTATCACCCACATCATACAATCGCCCCTGTTGCTCTCTGCTGAGGCCCCTGGCCGCCTCCGTGACGAGGGACCTATAGGCCGCCTGCTTAAGGTGTAGAACGTGCAGCGCAGCGTCAGTCACCCCACTCCCCAGATCACCCTCCAGTTCAGTAATTTCGGCCTCCACCCGGGTCACCTCCTCCTGGGCGCGCCTCCGGGCATGGGAAATAAAGGAGAGGGCCTCCCCTCTAAGCACTGTCTTGAAAGCCTCCCACAGGGAGATGGCCGACGGGACAGACCCCACATTCTCCTCAAAATACCGTTGCAAGGATTTAATCAAGTCCGCACGAATCGTGGGGTCGCGCAGGTACCAGGCATTGATTGGAGCTACCCTGCCCTCCCCCCTCGGGAAGACATCAAAGTGCAACAGGAGTGGGGAATGATCGGAAATACCCCGCGCCAGATGGCGCACCTCCCCCACTCTCCCGGCATAGGCCGCAGGGACAAGGACATGATCAAGCCGCGAAAGGCTACCATGGGCCCCCGAATGGAAGGTGTATTGCAGCTGAGTGGGATGCTTTAGACGCCAACAGTCCACCAATCCCAGTGTGTCCAAAAGGCCAGACAGCCACGCTTGTGCCCGGGGGAGGTCCCTAGGGGGATAGCGATCCATAGTCCCAGAGGCCACAGCATTGAAGTCCCCCCCAACCACCAGAAGCCCCCCCGGAAGGTCAAGCAGGAGGCGTCCCAGGTCCGCAAAGGTGGTGGACTGTAACCCCGGTGGGACGTACACTGAGACAAAGACGACTACTTTGCCCTCCATTCTCCCCACCAAGACAGTGTAGCGTCCCCTCTCATCATGGCGCACCTCGTCTATTTCTAGCGGGAGCGAGGTCTTGACCATAATGCCCACCCCTCGTGAGCCTGATGTAAAGCCCGAGTGGGCCACCAAACGATAGCCACGCCGATTCATGGCACAAAAGGAGTTACCAATGAGGTGTGTCTCCTGCAAAAAGACCACATCAGGCGAAATCCGTTTCAGATATTGCAGGACCACGCCCCGCTTAATCCTATCACCCAGTCCGTTAACGTTCCAGGACAACAAAGTCAGGTCCCTACCCCCCATCACATACAGAAGCCATCATTTGTCCCCCCGAGAGCATCTCAAAAACACCAATACAATGAAGGGTTTGCCTTGCGGTAGAAACGAACCACACCCCACCCCAACCCACCCATCCCAACAGAACTCCCCCCACCCTGCACCCCTGCATGAGCCCAAACAGCCCCCCCAAAGTGCAGTGTGCCTGTCGCCCCATAGAAAGAAAACTAACTAGTCCCCCAGAGGAGGAGGGAGATCCCCCAAGAGACCCCACACGACCTCCACAGGAGGGGAACTTACCCTAACAGTCAATGGTGACAATAACACAGTCCAGAGCAGGGCCTACCATTAGACCCTCAGTCCTGATCCGGCGGGCCCTCCCCACCAACCGCTCCCCCCCCACCCCCCCGGCCCCGATCTCCGGGCAAAGTGTCCAGCCAGTCCCCGGCCGCTTCGGGACGATCAAAAAAGTGCGTGCGGCCATCCACCTCCACCCTCAGCTTAGCCGGAAAAAGCATCGCATATTTGAGATTCAGGTCCCGTAGGCGACGTTTGACACCGAGAAAGCTCAGTCTCTGCTTTTGGACCGCCGGAGTAAAGTCAGGATAGAAATTTATATCCATATTATCAAGTCTGACCGGCCCTTGTAGCCTGGAAGACTGCAGGATAGCGTCCCTGTCCCGAAAATTGAAAATCCGGGCGATGAGAGGCCTCGGAGGGGCTCCGGTCTTAGGCCTACCCCCGGGGACCCTGTGGGCACGTTCCACTGCAAAGAATTTACTCAGCCCCCGAGGCTGGAGATGGGTGAGGACCAAGTCCTCCACAAACAGGTCCGCTGCCTCTGCCTCGCGTCCTTCCGGCACCCCGATAATGCGGACGTTGTTTCTCCGGGCCCGACCCTCGGAATCCTCCAGTCGACGATGCATCAGGGCGCTCGCCTGGCCAAGCCTGCGCACCTCCTGTTGGAGGGCCGCCACGTCAGATGTGAGGCCCGAGGTAGAGTGGGCCAAAGAATCGACCCGGTCATTTGTTTTTGACAGATCGGCTCTCACGAGGCCCACGTCCACGAGGACCGAGTCGATCTTCTGCGCCAGAGTGTCAAAGCGCTGGTCCACCGAGGCCTTCATCTCGGCGATGGCGCCCATGACGTCTCGGAGGGTCAGGTCCGTGGGCAGAGCAGGAGCATCAGTCGGGCCCGTAGGGGACCTACGCAGCGCCTCTGGAGACCCCTTCTGGAGGGTGTAGCGATCCATGTTGTTGGATTGATGGGCCGCGCCACGACGGGTCGACTTCACCTTAGCCCGGTCGCCATCTTGTTTTGTGGCCATGGTCCCCAAATCGAGCCAATCTCCTCAAAAAGGGGGGTAGACAATCCCGTTCAAGGGCTCCGGGGGGGGGCGACCACCGCTCCGCAGGACGGACCGCAGCCGGCGGGCCGGCAGGGCACCCCAACGAGGCCACACCACCTCACACCGCCCCGCGACCCTACCTCGCCTGGCAGCAAGGAGGGCGCAAAAGCGAAAGCGAAAGTGCGGGGTGCGCGAGTCGCCCAGCCTTGCCCGCCGCTGTTATTCACTTTGTCGCCGGATCGCCCCACAACTCCAGTACGGGGGGCCGGTGTGGAGAAGGCCGCAAACCTTAATCGGTGCTCCCGCCGGTGTCCGAAGTCCGAATTGAAAACGGAAAACGGGCGTCACCTCAGTTCGGGTTCACAAACACAGTCCCCTCATCTAGGACAGGATTCGGTCAGGATTTATGCAGGAGGTCGCGGAGGTCCTCGGGAGCCTCGCACCTACGCGGCCATCTTGGGTGCGCGCTAGGCTCCTCAGACTGCTGAGATTTTTAATGCTACTCGGAAACATGCAATTGTAGCCATGTTTGCAATGGAGAAATCTCATACTGCTGCAAACATTTTGGAAGAGTTTAACAGCGAGGTCTTTGAATGGCTGCGCCCAAAAGGGCTTAACATTGGTTTTGTTGCCACGGATAATAGCAGTAATGTACTTAAGGCCATGGAGGATGGTGCCTATTTCAGGGTCCTGTGTTTGGCGCACTGCATTAACATTATTGTTCAAGCCTTTCTGAAAAAAGAAGCCATAGTCAACAACTTACTCACCACCTGCCGAAGAATATGCACACATGACAGCCATTCTTTTAAAGCCCGGAAGCAGCTGAGGATCATTCAACGTGAATATAGAATGCCAGTCAAAGCACTCATCCAGGAGGTGGCAACACGTTGGAACTCAACTTATTACATTCTTGACCGTCTGTTTGAGCAGTACAGACCAATCAATGAATATATCATGCAAAGAGGGGATGCTACTATGCAAGGCATGACCCTTCAGATGGACCAATGGTGCCTAGTTAAATGCCTGACAGAGATGCTTCTTCCTTTCGAGGTCTTCACACGTGAAGTCAGCAAGGTGGAATGTACTATGGGCAAAGCTATCCCATTGTTGCACATGCTACAGCAACGTCTGAAGGAGGTGTCTGAAGCGTACATAGGTGTGGAAGAAAAAAATGAAGCATATGAGTTGGTGGATAGCTTATCCCGTCGCTTAGCTGAAAATACAAGGGTGAAAACTAAGATTGTGTCAGAAAAACATTACATTTGTGCCACAATTCTGGATCCACGGTACAAATCGGCACTGAACAGTAAGACATTAATTCCTTTTTCAGAAGTGGACGTTGCCCGGTACAAAAGTTGGATAGCTGAGGTAGCCACTCACTTTGAAAATGAACGGCTGGCAATTAAAGGCCCGCTACTCAAACCCACAACAAGTACTGCAGCAGGGCATCCGGCGTCAAGTTCCACTTCAGAGCCTGAGGGCAGTGCATTTGGCTCAGACCGGTCACCAACACTATCGACAACAACAGCAAGAACCGGATCATCTGCCCCAGTAAAATCGGCACAGGATTGGTATTTACTGCAAGGGCTTGCTAGGTCCAGTGCTGATGCAAACACAAAAGAGGCCAAACAAAGTGTAGCACCTCTGAACATTGAGGGGATGGGCCAGGCCTAGCTGGTTGACCCAACAGAGGTCTACATTGATCAAAACCCATTGCGGTATTGGTATGGGAAAAGGAAGCAATGGCCAGTGCTCAGCAGGCTGGCGATAAACTATCTGGCTTGCCCTTTTGCAAGTTTCTCTTCTGAACGTGTTTTCAGTGCTGCTGGTGCCATTGTAACAGTGAAAAGGACCAGTCTCTCGCCCAAAACATGGAGAGGTTAACCATGATCAGCACTTTATACCACCGAATTACACAATACATGAATCAATGCACGAAGATGAGGACATCAACTTAGGTGACGGGAGTAGTGTGTTAGATGATGATTACCTACTTCTGGTTGAACCCCCAGAGTTTGAGGACAAGCTATACTTCCCTGACAACTAGGCTTGAACTTCTTACTTTCTTTCTCCCTCATTTACTTTAATTTGTGTGTGTCTGTCTTTCTGGTTCGAAACTTCGAATCACAACAAATCCATCCCCACCATCTTCTAGTCTTTTTATTGCCATATTGCAGTTGCAGCTGTCTGCATTTCACTGAATTCCACTCCTCTGAGTCCTGCTCCTCCATCCTCCTGACTCACCCTAAATCCATTTCCATCAAGCCAGATGATGATTGGATGCAGAATAGAAGAAAAAAGAAAATATTGCCTTGTTGAGTCCCTCCCAAATAAGTGGAACATGATGACTACTTTAGCTATCCTCCTTTCGGAGCCAAGAGAGGCTGCCCCTTAACTTAAGATGAGAAGGAACAGGTAATGAATGATGGCATGCATTGGACGCTGACTGAGTGATTTGTGTTGTTGTTTGCTGTGCATGAAGTGAATTCATTGTGTACTATTATTTAATCTACACACTAAAAGTAACTCAAGTCAATGTTTCCCTTCTTGTTTTTTAATAACAAAATTGTACTTCTACTGCAGGCCGATCCATTGCATTTTGAATATGGAATGTGGACTCACTCTGTACACTGCACACTGAGTTGGACAACACCATGATGATGACCACAGTGACATAATATCTTCGCAGTCACTCAGTAGGATCGGAGATGATTGATGGAATAAGTCAGGGCGTTTCATGAGTGGCATAAAAGGTAAACAAGTCAACAACAACCACAGCAGAGCTACATGTCTGTGTAGTGGAGTCGAGTCAAGTGTAGTGGTATGACTGACAGCCGTGCATTGATTTAGTCACTTAATTTGTAAAATGCTATGTTGCTGTATATGTGCTTGGTCTGCCTCTGTCAAAAAATGCACGCTAAATGAAGGATGGGCCATGGGTGCCATGGGCCTGCTCTGTCCTGTTGTTGTTGTAGGTGAATGCTGGAAACAGAGTAGACATGATGTATCCATGCCGCCACTGAAAGTGTTCTTGTTGCACTCCACCATAATTTATGCATTTTTTTCTCCTTGATTTATCAATATCCTTTTTTGTTTTTCCATCTACAATTACAGGCCGACCGTTACCCTGTGCTATACTGGGAAAAACAACTCACACTTACCTTACCAATCCACATCCACCAGGCAGGCAGTGGCGTCACCCAAGATTGATGGACGGAGCGTCCATGGAAGGGAGGACCAAGAGGAATGCCGAGATGCAACTCTCCAATTTGACCAGGATAACAACATACAGTAACAGTATCAACATTCATCATCTTTTAAATAATTTGATACATTTTTTATCTTCAATCATTGAGCCTGTGTGTTGTTGTTATTATGTTTGCTCTCTGCTTATAATTCATCCCTACGGCTATTTTTTAATTTTCTTTGCTATCTTTAAAAGTAAGCCCAGTACAACAGAACAGAAACTGTCTGTAATTTGGGTCTCTCTGAGGGCAGACAGGCAAGGCACATTGCATAATATACTGGTGTCCTGTACTGTCTAATTGTCTAGTAGTAGATAGTAAGTACTACTTATCATTAACCATCAAGTTATCAATATCCTCATCATGCAGGCATTTACTTTTTCTCCCTTAACAGATTTATGGATATGGTCGTCTGCCAAGATTGTGTTTGTTGTTTGTCCATGCGTAGTGTTTTTCTTTGTCAAACCTTTCCCCAAACCCCTTTCCCAACCATTCATCAAACCCTAACCCTCTTCCCCCGGGCAGTGTGATTTATTGAGGTGTGACTAAATTAAATGAACACCAATAATTGATCACACGCTTGCTGGGGCGGATGTGGTGAAAGCAACACTAATTCAATTTCAAGGCAGGGCGAGGATCTTCTTCTGCTTGCTCACCCATGATCAGTATATTTTCAAGGTATTTTTGTTTTCCAAAGGAACCTAATCCATCATCATTAATTGCTGGCATCGATTGGATTTGTTGTCATCCTCCGACACAGCACTAACGGTTACGCTTGTGACGAGTGTAGGCTTAGTCGAGTGACTCGACACAACTACAGTTTGTAGCTTGTTGTACTAGGCTATCCCTCCACCATTATGTTTTATTTTATTTTGCCATATTATTGTTTGGCAGTAAGTTCTGTACTGTACTTCGTTCTACTTCTCCTCCCACAGTCTCTCCCAGGCAACTGACTGTCTCATTTTCTTTTTTTGCAAATGCTACTGCCAGTGTCTACTACTACCACCACAACCATGGCATGTTGGGAAACCAAACCATCATCACCATGCAGCCATTGCTGTGCCTAAGTTAAACATCAAGCACAGGTAAGAGAAGAAGTTTGGGGGAGGCATAATTAATAATGGAAATGTTTTCATTAATTCACACACCCCTTGAGTCCAGTTGCAGAATGCATAGAGTAGGAGGAGAGACTGACAGTACTAGTAGGACAAGTCACTCAGTGAGAGGTGCCGCATCTATCTATTTGTGTCTTACAAAGTCAGCAGATTATTTAAATCAAACACTGGCTGTGGCCCTGCAGCAGCAAGGAAACAGTGTGACGTAAAACAGTAACCCCACCCACAAAACATTAACAATATCATATGTAAAGTATAAATATAATTTAATCCCCTAACAAAACTAAACTATGTAAAAAATCCCAAAACAACACCTGACCCACCCCTCTCCCTAACCCCAACCAATGTCCGAAATGAAAAAGTCCAACCAATTGTAAATGTCCATAATGAACCCCAACGCCCAATTCCCACCCACCAAAAGAAGCAAATAAAAAGGGGCAATCAAATAGGGTCTCAACTCATCGGCGGGCTCACCTCTCCAGGCCATTAATTCGCTCCTCTAGGGGGGCCACGCGGCACTTCAATGCGCGACAATTGCATCCACAGGGGGGGCAGAAGTGCTAGATAAAGAAGTGAGGCAGCTGGCAGATGCCAGACGGTGGTGCCGTAACACTGGAGGGGGCTGGCTGGGGCCCGGGGTATTGGAGGAGGCTGCAGCTGTTGCCGCTTCCTCCTCCTCCTCCTGTGGGAGTTTCAGGCATTCAACCACCCATGTATCTGATTCCTATCAGCCACCTATGCATGCATCCCACATATCCTTCTCTGCCAGTCATAAATATTACATCTCGCCCGTCCTTCCTCCTTCCACCCTTCTTTTCCTATTCGTTCAACCCATCCATCAAGGTCATCTGATCTGACTTTTAGTCTTCTCCATAAAACTTTCACAGTTGAAGTCGGATAGAAGAGGCCATTGGTTACTCAACACTCCCGCTGCTAATGCTAAGTAAAGGGTGTCTTCTTCAACCGTTCACAACAACTTCTTACTTACTAAGTCTCAACAGTACAGTGTACACCCTTGCAGCGAGTGTAATGTCAATAAGTAAGGAATATAACTTACCACTGCCCGCCACTGCTGCCGGCTCACCCTCTGCAGCTCCTCCTGCAACTGCTGCATCTCTTCCTGCTCCCTCAGCGGCCGCGTCGCCATCGCTGCTGGCCCCAGCACTGGTGGTTGGTAGTACGCCTAGAAAAAACATTACACATTTTTAGATGCCATTTACACCTCCCCCTATTTATTCTTTTTCACTAGCAAGATTGAAAAAAAAGTTAATACACATATACAACATATATCACTAGTACAAATCAGGTAGTAGAGTAGACACTAGTAGTGTTATATGGCCCCTAGGGTCATTCTAGTCTTTGCTAAGTTAGCTTGAGCCATGCAACCATTTTAGCTTTGTGTCTTTTATTTTTGTGCACGTTACCTCGCAGCTTGTTGTGTAAGACGCCTTTGAGCCCACATGAGCTCATACTGCTACTGTCTGAGCGCTGCGTACAAGGTCGAAAAACAAGCCACTTTGTTATGGAGTTCTGGTGTTAGTCTGTATTGTTTCGGCATAAAAATGCTACACGCACCATTTTTCTCATAACAGACTGAAGATTCCCTTCTACGAACCAGAGCTTTGCAAAGCTTATGATGTATCCAGTACTAGGTTCTTCTAAGGTGAGGGGTCCCCCAGAATTCGCTCAGAGATCTTCATTTATAATTTTATATAAACTATATTCCTACCAAGGGGAGGGTGGTTCTTCCACCACTGTCCAGTTATCATGATTTCGCCTTTTGTCTTCTATGGACTTGTAGTTGTAAAAATGTTTATTGTTTTAATCTTATGCATTTTGATGTTGGTGCTGGCTTGTATACTGCATTATAGAACAACATACAGAGCTTGTCAGTTGAAAATAAACCTTTTGAACTCACATAGACTCTATGGTATTTGGTGTGGACTTACACGAGTGAGCGAAAGGGTATGCATTGCTTCCGCGACTGAGAGACCGGGAGTGTTATGTTCTGGGTTGTCTAATCATTGGGTATCTTGGGGGGGGTTCAGGGAGCTAATGAGACATTATAGCTAGTCGGTCAGGGGATTGTGGTGGGTTCTGAGGTATGAGGAAGGTCCAACCTCCCATCACCAATGTCCTATTTTCTTGTACAAAGTTCTGTATGTGCAGAATCCCTACAACAGTAGTAGTATGTCCTATCCTATCAAAAATAGTAAAATCTGGTTGGGCATTTTGTTGGTGGGAATTGTCGAAAAGCCTAAAGATTAAGAAGACTAGAAGAGGACAACCCAAAGGACTGGACTCAGAGGCTAGTGCTATTGGTGAATCTGAGTTTTATTTAAAACCTTTTAAATAAAGAGTAGCCAACTGGGCAAGCTTAGCTACAGACAGACTAATTGTAGTAGTACAGAGAGTCATAGCAGAGGCAGTTAGCGGCAGGGATAAAAAGAATTTAGAAACAGATAGTCTAGATCGAAGAAGATTTTGTAAAAAATAGAATTAGGAAAACAAAATATTAGTTCGGAAAAAATCAGGTGCTGTAAAAGTTAGGGAAATATAATTATTAAAATTAACCACTGGAGGACTTACTGGGGCCAGCAGCAGAGCCCTCGGTAGAGAAGCGGTCCTGGCCCTGGGAGGCATCATGTTCTTGTCCTTGTCCCGCCGACTCTGACCTCGTCTTCTTGCCCCTGTGTGCTGATCATGTAAGATTTAATAAAGGAAGAGACAAACATTAATGATAAGTGTGAAACAAATAAAATATTTTTAAAAAACGCTCAAAAAACATTTTTGGAAACAACAGTTGCAATAAAATTGACCTATTAAATCTGATCGACTAGTAGTATTGCGAGATTCGCGGACCATCTAGTTATTATTTATGAACACTAATCCAGTGTTTCATTCTGATTCCAGAATACTAACTAAGGCTAAGTACCACCTGACCTAGCCCACCTATTCCAGACGGGCCAATTGTTCACTAAGTCTGCATTTCCATTTATTTTAGTCCTCAAAAATGCATAGATGAAGGACACAAGTATACATTTTTTCATACAGCACATTGTTGGTTGGTTGCTGCTGATGTTCTGCTAGTGATAATCCTATTAACACTCACTAAACAAACTACAAAAGATTCTACTAAGGACTGGGGTAAGCAGCACTCAGCACCACGTGACGTGACAGAGGATGCGTCCCGCAGACCACTTAAAAATTACCAACTTAGACTAATAAGTAACTAAACCTATCAATCCACCACTATCTCTTAGTGGCAGGAGGACAAAGGAAGGACTAGAGTCTCTCTAACATTACCCAACTTAAGTTATCTAAAGTAAACTTTTACATAATTAGGCCAAGCGAGCGCAAAGTTGCAAACAAGTAAGATTAGTAGCGCCGAGCACCTGTGTCATAACAATCACAGAAGATTTTTAAACGTAATTTACCTGCAATGTAAGCAGCAGCATTCTTGCTGTTTGGAAAAAAAATATATTCGCAATATATAACAGAGCAGAAGAACACAAAGTAGTAATATTTAAATAGCTACTCACCAAGCCCGGGACCTCCACTCCTAGCAGGTCTAGCAGGTCCTGCTCCCGGTCCAGGATATCGGACCACCGGTGCGTCAGCTGGTTATTGGTGCGCTGGACACCAGAGTAGCGAAACACTGCCGGGCGCACCTTTCCCCACTGCTGACGATGCTGCCGGAGCCCGTACCCGGACCCAGGCCTGCCGCCTGCTGCCAGGGTTAAGGGGAGGTGGCGCTGGACAAAAAAAACAAGTGCGGCCACCCCCGCCTCACTAAATAAGGCCCGTGGCTGCACCCCATGTGGGCACCGCCTTCCGCAGGTGAGGCGGCCGCGGCTGCGAGCAGCCTTGCCCTTTCCTTTGGCCATGGTTCTGGGACTCGCCGGGGGGGGTGCAGAAAAGAAAAGGGAGGAATTAGAAAAGTAAGTAAAAGCAATGAAAAAATCAAGATATAGAAAAAGAGTGAAAAAGTACTAGAAACAGTCATAAAAAGTAGAAAAAAACCTCAAAATATAGAATCAGGAAAATAGAGAGATAGATAATAAATAAAAAAGATTTTTAAAAAGTGTACAGAAACAAAGGATTGCAAAGATAGAGGGAGAATAGAAAATCAGGCCCAGAACTATAGCAATAGAGTGAAAAACAAGATGGCTGTGCCCATTGCGACCGCATGGGCAAGTTTGCACGATATTTCCCCCCGAGCATGCAAAAAGCGCCGCGAACACGTAACAGGAAATGCTCTTCACGAACAGGCGGGAGCACGCAATTCGCGACCCGGAACAGGAAATAAGCATCGTAGGTGGGCGGGACAAGTGAAAAACAAGATGGGCGTGTCCATTAGCGACCGCATGGGCAAGTTAGCAATGTATTTCCCCGCGAGCACGCAAAACACATCGTGAACGGGCAGGACAAGCAATTTCGCGTGTTCGTGGAATTTCCTCATGCTCGCAGAGATTTTTTACTGTTTTGCGGAATTTTGCGTAATGCAACTACGCAAATTCTGCCCAACCTAGCCATTTCCAAGAAATGAATCACAATGAGAAGGAGTTGAATTGTACAATCCTCAGTGTTATCAAGCAAAACCCAAGAGGTGATGATCCTGAAATTTTATTAACCAGAAGAGAAGAGTATTTGATAATGAAATTCAATACTGCGGTCCGCGGCTTGAACGAAATGACAGAGATCAACAGATTGTGATAGTCAACCGAAATTGTCACAAGAAGAGACCACACAATGGATTAATTTGCGGCTTGAATGAAATGACAGAGATCAACAGAATTGTGATAGTCAACCAAAATGGTCACAAGAGGAGACCATACAATGGATTAATTCTACATCGATCAAAGATGCTACACTGTCAAAGAAACGGTCTACTGATTACCTCATATTACTGAGCACTGCAATCTATGCTCCGCAGTTGAGAAATGCTGTTTCAAGTACATGAAGAAACCACGCAATGGAATATCCGACATCGAGCAATGGATAAATCTACTTGAGAAATTAACTTCTGATCCCAGCATACAACGGGGCACTTCAATCCATGTGCCATGGTTTAGAAATGCCCGAATGATCTACATCACTCACCTCAACTTCTGCATTCTATGAATGCCACCGATCTACTGAGAAGGAGAGGAGAAATGAAACTGACACGATTCATTTCGTAAGGCAAGTAGAAAATTTGCTGCGATAGGAATGCTCGCAGCCTGGCTTTGTAATAGTCATGAACATGACCAGGAATGATACATTGTTTTGATTTTTTCAGACACGCCTGTCTTTGAAACTTCACGAGTCGTACCGCGGAAAGGAGTAAAGCTATCCGCATTTAAAGGCAAGTGAAATTTCCAAATGAATGTGTGCAGCCGAACACTGCAAAGCTCATGAAGGCAATTAGTAATTACACATTGTTTTAACGTTTCAGACATGCTGGTCTTAAAAACATAACGTCCGACAACCGAAATACACGGACGAACATTAATGCGCAGTACAGTCTTTTTCTGCACTTGGCAATGTTAGATCAACACAAGTTAATACATAACGGCTGTAATAAGAGATGCCTCTAGCTTCACTATGAGAATTCTCTTACGAAAGTAGTACGCTTATGTGCAATATATAAATAGCTGAAACCCAGATTTGACTTTTTTCCAGATATTGTTTCAAACACAGATTGAGTAGTTGAACTTTGAAACTTATTGAACAAAACCACTGCAGACTTCGCTTATCAGCATCCATGAGTAAGGTACAGCCCCCAGACTTTGAAGGGGATTAAAATAGGGATTAGAGTAAAATTCTAAAACTATTTTTCATGTCACATTTTTCCAGCACTGACCCATTCCCACGCCTGAGGAGAACCCAAGAAATCGTCAAGGTTTTGAAACGCATTGACCCCGTTGGTTGGGGGAAGTTAACCATATAATTTAAAATCTGAAATTAAGAAATACGGCATAACAGCCTGTTCCTGCAACACCAAACCCCCCACTAGCGCACACCGGCAGGATGCATAGTGTGATTGATTGAAAAATATGTAATCCGTCAGGTGTCTTGTTCTTATATTGACGGACTGGTCTTTTTCACAATTGTGTTGTTGTTCTTTTTCTTTTAAATGTCATTGTTTGAGTTTGTGTAATTACCGATGTAAAATGTTTAAAGAAAACAAAAAAGATTGCCCTTCAAAAAAAGACATGCGATAAATGTAACTGTTTTCTAAACAGAGAATTGAGTGTGAAATAAATAACGAGGGCCATCATATTGGAAAATGTGGTTCTTACAGGAAAATTGAATTAATTGATTTCAGCACCTAGACACCGCTACAGTTGATATTTTCGTAAAAGAGGCTCAGCCTAGGTGTTTTGAATGAGCCCAGCCCCCCACTCTTATACACACTTTCTAAAAGTGGCATTTCCAAAATTGTAATTGAAAATGTGACTTTACCATTAGCGAGGCATTTCATTACAATTTCATAGATACAAACATGAACTGGCTACCTGGCCTCAATCAAAAGCTAGCACTTATTAAATGTAATAAGGCAACCAAGTGTAATCCTATGGGACAGGTAGGCCATAGTAGTGAAAAACGAATGTAGTAGTTTTTCACTACCAGGGCATGTACAAATTCAAAGTACATGTCCAACCTTTTAATTACAATGCACCCTTCCCTATGGGCTACCGAGGGCCTACTTTAGGGGTGACTTATATGCAATAAAAGGGACGGTTCAGGCTTGGCAAAGGGTTTATATTGCCAAGTTGAATTCGTAGTTTAAAACTTAATTCATGCTGCAATGACAGGCCTGGGAGAGATTTTAGAGTGCTACTTAAGCGGGTGACACAATAAGTGCCGCAGGCCCAGTTTTAGCACTTAATTTACTGGCCCTGGGCAGGCATATGGTATACCACTCTACAAGGGCCTTATAAGTAAATTAAATATGCAAATCAAGTGTTAGCCAACTAAACCATGTTTTGGGGAGTGAGCACAAGCACTTTAGCACTGGTTAGCAGCGTAGAGTGTCCTGAGGCCAATAAAAACTAATTTCAGCACAAAAATGTAGGTAAGTTGGCAAAAGGTTTGAGGAAAAACCACGCTAAGGCTGACAGGTCTAACATGGGAGGACTAGATTAACCACATGTCTAGATTGGCTGTGAGATATGGAGACATGTAATGATCACATAGAAACCTAAGCTTTAATGCAACTACTCACTTCCAGACTTAGGTACATTTGAGGAACCAATAGGACTTACCTGCTATGTAGGGATCCGGATAGTTTTGAGAGTCCTGCTGAGACACAACTGCATAGCTTCTCCTTTCACGCATGGTATGGATTGACTTTGATTTGAACATTGTTGTATTTACATTGTAATTAAACATCTTCGACCACCAAGAGTTTCTTTTTTATTTCTATGATCTATATGCACTGCTATGTCGCCCCCCTCAAGTTATGAACTATGGTCTTTAACTGACATGTAAATGCTCACAATCTCTTGTTGGAATGCGGAACCTTATTATCGCATGATCTCTAGTGCTGTTTAGATATGATTGTACTTTCTATGTTGATTCTTAATAAAGTATTTTTTTTAAAGGATTACATACACTGATAGTACCCAATGGCAGTGGCGGCTCCCCCATTGGGAAGTGGGGGCGTCGCCCCACTAATTTCTCGCAGTGCGAGAAGGCAGAAACATAAATGTTAATAACTACCATTTTATGTTTCTGCCTTCTCGCAATACAAGAAAGCAGAAGTTCCTGGTTTGGGGTGGGCGGTCCTGCTCCAGGGCAGAGGGGGAGTGGCTTGCCCACTGTTGTGAATACTGACTGTTTGGCCGGCCCCAGGGCCGATCAAACAGTCAGTATTCTGTGCAGCAGCCTACATAGAGAAAATGGCCCTGGTGGGGCGCGCTCCAATGCGCCTCACCACTTGTGATTGGTGGAGCCTGGAGGGGAGGGAAGCTGGCTGCCTTTGCTCATGTGACGTCTGACGAGAGCTGCAGGCAGTGAAAACGCAGGATGGCAGGAGCGGGAGCCGGGACCGGGGACCCATCCAGAAGCGGGACGTAAGTTAAGTTGTATGTAATAAAAAAAAATTATTAAACGAACCCCTCCCGCCTCCCTCCGTGACAAGTTGGGAGCAATCGCCATAGCACGCGCCCTAGGCTCACACTTTGAGCACGCGCACCCAGTCCAGGTGGTGGTTAAGGTCGCGTCCCGACTAGTCCCGGCCTGCTAAGGATAGTCGTGGCTAGGCTTCGGTGAATCCGATCAGATTCCAAAGACTAAAGAGAGGTAATTTAAATTGTTACGTTATTAATCATCACAAGACTTAAATGTGGTTTGTTTCCAGAAAGCTCCTCAACGGAAAAACCCCGGCATTGTGTGGATTCCTTCCTGACAGGCCGCCAAAAGGCAAAGATCAGTAAATAAATAATGGAGAATAAAATGGGGCAGGACACAGGCATTAACCTAAGTCTGGCCCGTTGGTCCTGTTTGGCCTTGTGTTGGACATCAGAGAGGTAGTACCCTGCAGCACCCAAGCGTGAACCTCTGCTATAACATCGAATATATCTGAGGCATTACCACCAGAGCGTCACCTTTCATTTACCATGCTTGCGCAAAGTGAGCCTTGAGGCGGAATTTTATTATATACACAATGATCTCCCATGTGCAAGCGTCTACGGATCATAACTGGACTGGTGCAAGCATTTCAGAGGTACGTCATCAATAATATATGCCAGTTGTAGCAGCAAGAGCCAAACCCCTCTAGACCACCCACAATTAAAAAAGAAACATTGGGCTCGTACAACGCAACCCATTTGTTTAGATCAATTGCCCAACAATTTGTTTCAGTCTCATGAAAATTTATAGTCATTCATATTCATATGTAGGGGAGAAATTGGGGTGTCGACTTTGAAACGGGGGAACCATGTTCAAGTTTTAGCGTCAGCTCAATATCCTGTAATTCTGACAAAATTACTTAATCTCCCTCTGCCTAAAAAATATGAATGTGACCTTGTGTAATGTAACTGGTGTCCATGTAAAGCGCTCCAATACGTTAACTACATAAAACTGCAATGAAAAGAGATGGCGACACATGGAATAAGCCACGAATATTGTGTGTTTATTCAGGCCAGAGTGACTCCTAGCGCTTTCAAATGCACACGTTTTAGTTATGCATACCAGAGAGTAAGATACTACATTTTTGCTAAAATACCATTATTAGAATTTATTTCTTTAAAATATGAACTCCTTACTGCTGTCCAAAATTGCTTACACTCCCCAGATTGGCAGTAAGTACATTTAGGTTGGGCTCACTGGCGCTGATAGCACTGTGACTTGTGCTGGCACATTGACCAAGCTGTGCGACTTTAGAGATGTCTCGAGAGCTGTGATTGGTGTACATTGGCCCGTGAGGCCGCTGGCTGAATCCCATTTGCTTCCTGTACTGAAGTCCATGACAGGCTCAGATGAACTTGGAGTAGACCATTGACCCCAGTAGCCTCGTGTCTAGAACATGTTCAGATGCACTGGGGTGGATCTTGTGTGCAGCCCCACCCCACCCCATGTCCATAACCGTCTCAGATGCGCTGGTAGTGCATCATTTGCAAGAGTCTGATAAACAGATGGTGACAGCACCTGTAGCTCCCCTTACCCTGGGGGTGTACGCAGCTGTTGGATTGCAAATATTATTTAATTTTATAAAAGGCCAATCTCACTGTGTCGTAGCGAGAAACTAACCGATGTTTCGCATTTTTCCTATCAAATCTATTCCCTGCATTTTTGCGCCTATCACGTGACCTCCCAACTGTACTTAATGATATCGAATGCCTTTTTTGTGATGCTTCTCATAAGATTAAATGTATGCTAGCCCAAACTATAAAAGGTATCATTGTGAACACAATTATGTTCATTTAAGGAAGGGATTGCAAGAACTTTTTAAAATTGTCGACCCCAGGTCCAATTGCATGTAAAATAGTTTTGTAATGAAATGCCTCTTTTTTCAAGATTTTCACTCTGGAGACCACCCTCGATTCCCCATTTTGTCAGTAGGGCTTGCTTCGCTTACTTGTGATGTAACACTCTTCCCTAACTTTTTACGCCCTACCACTTTCAAAAGTCACCAGCCGCCACTGCCCAATGGATTATAGTTTTTATCCTTGTTTTTTCAAAAGCCAGGTTAGTGGTGAAACCCCTCTTCCTAAGACTTAATTTTAGAAAGGTCCTTACAGATAGGCCAAGCCTATGGAGGGGAATGAAACATTGTAAGGTCTTTAGATGTGGTCACGGGGCTGTTGGTGCTAACTGGGCAATGTCCAAAGTGGTCATTTACGACTACAGCTCTCGGCCACCAATGCTACTGCTCTTTCCAGTAGCAGTGAAAAAGAGCTTCCATGGCTTACTCTAGAAAGTGGTAGGGGTTTGAAAGTTACATACATCATGTCAATGCAGAAGACAAATTAATTACTGTTAGTGCTAAAACATAGAAGGATAATAATAGTTTATCAGACAATAGGGTGGTTAATAATATAACTGCACAGCAATGGATGATGGTACTATCACCTTCTGTGGCCAAGCTACGACTCAAAATGTATTTATAGCATCCAATTCCTACATTTTCCTATAGGGACGTGTTTGGGTATTCTCTGACAGTTTTGGGACTTATTAGGTTTATTATAGTATATGAAAAATTTCCTCAGTGACAATACAGTGCAGAAAGGTATGAGGTGCCCAGTTGGATATGATCTGTGTGCCCTCTTCCTGGTGACTCTTACACATAGATATGACTGTCTGAGCCCTGTGATAATCATCATGTGGCTGCTGTGCTGTAGCCAATCAATCAATCAATCAATCAATCAATCAATCAATCAATCAGGCATTTGTTAAGCGCGACTACTCACCCGTAAGGGTCTCAAGGCGATGGGGGGGTCGAGGGGGTTAGCAGGCTCCAGTCCATCAAGGGGGGGTTTGTCGAAGAGCCAGGTTTTGAGGTTTCTTGCAAAGATGGGGAGCGATGTTGTCTGTCTGAGGTGGAGCGGCAGGGTGTTCCAGGCTCGGGCTGCGAGGAAGGAGAAGGAGCGGCCTCCCGATCTGGCTTTCTGGTGCGGGGAACCACAGCGTAGGAGAGCTGGGCAGATCGAAGGGCCCTCTTGGCTGTTCAGGTATGCTGGTCCAGTGTCGTGGAGGGCCTTGTGGGTGTGGGTGAGCATCTTGAAGGTGACTCTAGCTTCGATGGGGAGCCAGTGGAGTGTGCGCAGGTGCTGGGAGATGTGGCAGTGTCTTGGCAGGTCGAGGACCAGTCTTGCGGCAGCGTTCTGGATGTTCTGTAGCTTGCGGGTGAGGTTTTTGTTTATTCCGGAGTAGAGTGCGTTGCCATAGTCGAGTCTGCTAGTGACCAGGGCGTGAGTGACGGTTTTCTGTGTTCGAGGGGGATCCATTTAGCCCACCTGAAGTAGGTGGAAGAATCTATGGAAGAATCTATGGCACAATAAAGGTAATTTCTGTTTCAGTAAACCAAGCAGGCTGCCTTAAAGGAGACTCACTAGGATGTCTCCATTCACGCACATCATCCACTTTGCCCCTTCTCTCAGTCCTCGGTCCCACTAAGAGCATATGTCCCTGTCCTGAAATCCTGAATCGTACATACTCTCAAACATTCATCTCCCGGTCTGTAAGTAGCGTGGAGTACAGACTCCATGACCACAGGTATAGCTTCAATGACTTTTTAGCACCTCCTAGGCCTCTCCTAGTCCGCTCAGGAGACAGATAGCTTTAGTTAGCTGAACTAACACTGCCCAGAAACTGACTCTAAACACCAACCAGGGCCCCTGTGTCCTTCCCGTCACAGGGTCGACATCTGTCCTAGTATGGTCAAATTACTCAGAGAACATCTCTCTCTCTCTCTCTCTCTCTCTCTCTCTCTCTCTCTCTCACACTCTCAAATATCATGCGCTCACATCTGGAACTCTGCCCGGGATAAAATAATCTGACATTCAACAAGAACATTCTTATATCCAAATGTTCTCACGTCAAAACATGTGACATCTGATCGTCTGCTGGAAAATCACCAAACAAACCAGCAAATCGATATCACACAACATGTTTGATAAACTGGACGTCCTGCAGCTCATAGTCCAAGCAATCCAGAATCACAGCACACTGGACATTACAAAATCTGCTGGCCGTTCACTTCACAAACCAACCAATCGCAATGAACCACACAAAACCCAATACCATATTGGCAGACAAACACTCATCTCACATTTCTCAACCAATCTTCAGCCATTATATACATAGACCATCTCGTGTATCAGTCTTGGGGGTGCTTTAGAACCCCATGAGGTCGGATCTTACAGTGCCTGTTGGTGGAGGTCGGTCTGTTTTTTCCCTCATGACTGGGATGAGCTCAATATGGGCAAGGGCTGGGTTGGTCGCTGCTCCTAAGGTTATCCTACAGCCCCCTCGGGCAGGTTATTGGAAGCTTGTCTCCTCAGAGTTATGGCTACTGTAGCAGATGAGGCTGCAGTGATTGTCTGCACGTATGAGGTTCTGCCCTTCATGCAAGAAAACACTGTTCATCCAATGGGAGGGCTTATATTTTTACACTACAGGCCTCAGCACACCTGGAACCGGTCCACCTGCCAGGGAGACTCCAGCACCGTATTCGAGCCGTAGTTGGAGTGCTGAAAAGAGCAGTCACCAATGACAGCAACGTCACTGCAGCTTCGTGTGAGTGAAAGTCGAGCTGGCAGGCAGCCCTGTCAAACAAACACCACGAGAAAGTTCACCTTTAAGGGTACTTCTTTCCCATGCGCCTATCAAAAACAAATCCAATCCCAACTTCCTGAAAAACAGGCAGTCCAAAAAAGGAAGGGGCGCTCTCGGCCTGGGAAACGCGCTTCTTTCTTCCTCTGATGTATAAATAGCGTTTGGACCGTCAGCAAAGCACAGAAGGCGAAGGAAAAAACAAGCAAACAATGAAGATCGAGAAACAAAAACCCAAGCAAGCCACCTCCGTGGCAGCCCGAGCACGGATTTGAAGTACTCAGGTCAAGTAGAGGAGGGGGGCTTCCTTATCGAATGGGCCCACTAGGAGCGAACCACGGCCTTGAAGAGATCTTTTCAAGATGTATGTATTTATGATGCAATATACAAAACAACGCCTAAGGCCCATGTGCTGCTAAACGTACAACAACCGATGCTGTGAAATGAAAACCACCTGCAAAAAGGAAAAACAAACCAATAAAGCATCTATTTAATCTAACATAAAATGAAAGTCGACCTATCAATCATCATCACAGGTCATTTTAAGAAGTGCTCATATAGCGCATCATGCTGCACTGTTTTTGCCGGTGTCTAAGTGCAGGTGTCTGCGGTTTGTAAGAGATATATAAGCTGAAGGTATATCCTCTGTTTGGCAGGGATGCTCGGCTTTAATAAACAGACTGGTAAAGCTATGTTATTTGTCTTTAGACAGTCACCTTGGCCTGCAGATGTCAGTGCGCAGGAGTGATGCGTTACAGCCGTGACATTCAGTTTCTCGGTTTTCTCTCCTATCCCACTACCCTTCTCCACTATAATCCCACATCTTCTCCCAGTGCGGGGCTGCTGATGGATGCACTGAGGGGTGGAAGAGGACATTTTATCCACTCGATCCAGAGTAGCAGGTTAGTTCTCTCTGGCAGTCATTAATTAACTGGTGCGATTGAGACCGTATCTTCGGATTTTTCATCCAATAAATGTTGGCATTTCTAACCTGCTGATATTTAACAGGGGAAAAGGTGCAATAAATACTAGGACCTGCAGATGTTGCTGAAGAAAGCACTAACAGGGGCATGTAATGCCTACTTTTTGAGGGCCGCACTTGTGGCGAGTGCTATCTATTACATTTGTTAAATTTGGAACCGGGTACACGTTTTTTACAGGTGCAATAAATAAAACACCATACTATGCAGCGCACATCATTTAGGCCTTAGAGGTGCGCTGGAATGGGACATCCACCAAAAATGATTGACTGTCCCCTCTGTTTATCGCGCACCTCATTCAGGGCCTCATGTAGGTAGCATACCAGTTACCACTTCTAAAATACCGAACGATACTGAATCGGTATTTTAGAAGTGGTAACTCGTATGTAGGTAATGAGTCGGTATTTTTTACCGATTCGTTACAATTCGGTAATTACCGAATCGGTATTTACCGATTCGGTAATGAGGCATACCTTCCCATTGATGGGAAGGTATGCCTCATTACCGAATCGGTAAATACCGATTCGGTAATGTGGGGAACACATGCAAGGGTGGCAGGGTGTCACATTGACACCCTGTTGCACCCCTGATTCGGCCATGTGTACACATGTGGCACACATACATGCCCTAAGGGCATGTATGTATGCCACATTGCACACTGCTACGCGCGTAAAAATGCATAAACACATACATTGATTATTTACCACCAACTATGAGTTGGTGGTAAATACCGACTCTTAAACACACCCACACACTCCCCCTACATCTCGATTTTGGTTTCGGAATTTACCGAATCGGTAAAATTACCGATTCGGAAAAGTTACCGATTCGGTAACATTACCGATTCGGTATTATTACCGAATCGGTAATTTTACCGATTCGGTGAATTCCGAAACCAATAATTGTCCCCCTACATACCAATAGCCAAAATACCGGTCGGTAACGGTATAATTACCGAAAATCGGCCGTTACCGACCGGTATTTGGCTACCTACATGAGGCCCTTAGAGTGTTTGGTACCCAGTCGCGGCCGGCACAGGTAAGAGCGGTGGGGCAGGTGGTGTTTTATGTGTGTGGGAGGAGGTAGTCAGAATAGGGAAAATAAAAAAAAATAAAAAAGAAAACCACTTACCTAGCGCTCGCATCCCCAACTCGGTTTCCGAATTGTACCATGTTATATTGAAGTTTCTTTCTGAAACTTAGATAGGTTTGTCCTTACCCTTGTTGAAATTGAGCTTTCTAGATGACTGCTTCCTGATATTCACTCTTAAACACCCCACCGAGAGGGACCACTTCTATCATTGCTATTTTCAATTCTTCCGTTTGTATTGGTCATGTCTCCTGAGCTTTAGTAGCTCGCTGCACTAACCATGCTAAAAATACCTCCCCTCACCTGGATGTAAATGATTGCTCATTTAGAGACTCCTTTGATTTGAGCCTTTCTTGCAAAAACAACAGATGATGGACAGAATGCAGAACAATGTCATACATTCACCCCAGTACAGAGATCTGGGCCTAAATCCTTTGTTTTTTTGCTCACCATGCCGTTCCAGTTTGAACCCAGCCATATGCAAATCATTCTTGACCCTGTGCCTCATGGGAACAGTCCAACCCGAACTGCCAAGCCAGGTCCTCCCTGGACTGGAAACAAGCATCCTAGGACCGGTTTTGGGGTTTCACCCCTCTTCAGCCAGGATAGCTTGATTCCAGTGGCATGGAGAGCACGGGACCCACGTCTGGGCATACCCTTCCCACTCGGGGTGACAAATGCAAAAACAACTGTTGATGGACAAAATGCAGAACAATGTAAATGTAAAATGTAAACAACAATGTAAATGTAAAATGTAAATGTAAATTTGATACTTGTATAGCGCACTACTCACCCGCAAGGGTCTCAATGCGCTTGTACTAATACCGCTGTGGAGCCCATCCTGGCTTTCCCTGTGAGGCGTCCACTCCTGGGCACCCCCAAGGTGGAGGCCAGGCATCCTTAGCGTTGTGGGGGCCGTTGTGGAGATTAAGCAAGCTATTGCCCAGAGTTGCAGAGTGGGACTCCATGATTGGAATAGGCACCGAGGCGAGAATTATCAGGTCCGTGGAAAATTTGAGCCCAAGACCCGCCGAGGCGGGGAATTGAAACCTGGTCCCGGGCTAGACCTCTGCATCAGGGTCTGCCGCTCTAATCATTGAGCCACACTTCTCCACTTATACATTCACCCCAGACAGAGATCTGGGCCTAAATCGATCGTTTTTTTGCTCACCATGCCGTTCCAGTTTGACCCCAGCCATATGCAAATCAGTCTTGACCCTGTGCCTCATGGGAACAGTCCAGCCCCAACTGCCAAGCCAGGTCCTCCCTGGACTGGAAACAAGCATCCTAGAACCGGTCTCTGGGTTTCACCCCTCTTCAGCCAGGATAGCTTGATTCCAGTGGCATGGAGAGCACGGGACCCACGTCTGGGCATACCTTTCCCACTCGGGGTGACAAAGGCAAAAACAACAATTGATGGACAGAATTCAGAACAATGTCATACATTCACCCCAGTACAGAGATCTGGGCCTAAATCCATCGTTTTTTTGCTCACCATGCCGTTCCAGTTTGAACCCAGCCATATGCAAATCAGTCTTGACCCTGTGCCTCTTGGGAACAGTCCAGCCCAAACTGCGAAGCCAGGTCCTCCCTGGACTGGAAATAAGCATCCTAGGACCGGTTTCGGGGTTTCACCTCTCTTCAGCCAGGATAGCTTGATTCCAGTGGCATGGAAAGCCCGGGACCCACGTCTGGGCATACCCTTCCTTTCTTGGCCACGCTTACTGAGTAGGTGGAGTCGAACAGACTGACAGACTTCCTCCAAAAAACAATGTTTTAGAAGCCAACAAGTGGACTTCAAATCCTCTTGAGGTACTGGATTGATGTTTGTGGCACCTGAGGTGATTTGAGACTTATCTAGGACACAGATGATGCCAGGGCTCTGATCTTTCATGACCTATCGACAACCTTCAATGCAATCCCCAGTCATCTCTGATTGACCACCTTGCCTCCGGCTTAATTGGCTGTATTGGTCCTTACTCATCGCTCTCACGTTTATTCAGTGCATCTGTTCAGAAGTCAAGCATCGAATATGCCGTTCCTCATGGGTGGACTCCTTTGCCAATGTTGAACTGCTAACCATTCTCTCATCTGTGATTTCATATTTGGGTTTTATTGCTATACTAATGACCTTCAGACCATTATTCATCTGGATCATAACTCCACCACTTCTTGTTTTGGATCTACCAGATCACCTCAGTGGTAGATGAGCTACATTTTTCTTATACTCAACTCAACAAGACAAAACGTCCTGTGGGGGGGATTGGACAACTTACCTGGGACACTTTTTCTGGTCATCTTCAATAGACAGGCCTCTTTCCTACTCCAGTTGAAGTGGTAAATGTTTTTGGTATCACATTTGTCAACTGGGTTTTATTCTCCTGTTTCCATGACTGGAACTCCTGAAAAAATATGTATCTTTACCTTGCTCCAACCCATCATCACAATGCATTTATTTTCTCCAGAGCATATTAGGCCAATACCCTCCATTTGGGTCTTCCCACTGTTCCAGCCTGGAAAGAGTCAAAACCTCACATTAAGACTAGCCTTGGTCACCTTCATTCTAACGCATTTGGTTGAAGACACTGCCTGGTTCATCACTGCCACAATTTTGCTGACCTTTCTTTCTTGGGGGCAGATGCATACCTTACCTGCTAATGGTTTCTTTTTGTTAAGACGAAAAACATCTGTTGACAGATTTGCCTTACAGATGTTCTCACCTAGGTGGTAGGTCCTTTAATTTTTTGGCACCAAAATCGAGGAAGTCACTTCTATGAAACATCATATTGATCGGTAACCACTAAGAACTTTCAAGGCTATATGTGGTCGCTGTAATACAGATCATTGCTTATTGCTTGGGCATCCAGCAGCATATGAAAACCTTTAGCAGTGGGAGGGGCCTGGGGATTGGAAACAATTTAAAGATGAGGCACGAGAGGCAGGGCATGGCTGTCAGCCCTGATCAGCTTTTCACACTCTTGTCTACGATGATTCCACCGCAACTACTTTTAGAATCTTTCTCACTGATATGATTCCATGTACGTTTTGAGAAGTCATTTTTTTCTCAAACACCCATTTCAGAAGCTCATTCATCTGCGACAGGAAGGTTCTGAGGAGGGGCTGAGACCTTCTCTCACTGACTTGTTATGCACCAAAAACATAGTTTGTTAGCATGCACATTAAAGCAAAGGGCGTTATTATGTCTGAATGACATAATAGTGTTTTAAAAAAAAACAACCTCTGGTTCCGAAGTAAGCAAAAACTTAATTAATGGACGCATTTTCAAAGCACGGGAATGAGTATCGAAGCATGTCACAAGCACAGAATACACCATATCTCACGTGAAGTTAATGAAAATGTATTTATAGTCAAGAGTCTCTGGAAATTGTGTAAGGCCAGGCCTCTCTCTCCATTAGCACGGCCTACTAGTGCATCCTTAGAATACAGTGACAAGATTCAGGCCCTTGGCAGAAGAAACACTGTAAAGATCATCTTTCCTTTTTTAATTTTTAAAAAAAGTTTTTATTTGCCATTTTCATAAAAAACAATACAAATTATAATAACATCAAAGAAAATTACATATACGAAAACAAAGCAATGCACAGTGAGATATCCTCATCTAGTAGAGGCTTTAGCGTTATCCAAACAAGTATGTGCATACATAAAGAAGAATCATTTGGACGACAAGAGAAAGACATTTTGATCACAGGAAGTTTTGAGGTGAAATTATATAGTTGTGCTAACAGGTAAGCACCGTTGACAATGGAGGGTGGGCTTCGTCAAGACTATGTTTTGAAGAAATCAAGTTAATATATATGGTTAGCACAGTGTATCTAATAATTAGCCACGTTAGTTATGCACGTAGATTGAGGCCTATTTCCCCATGTTTCCCTGATACGATAGAAAGGGCCGAAAATAGGACCGCGGCCATCTTGGATTGTGGCTTGCTTTGTTAAATCTGCTCATGTGGTTCTCTCTGCCTACCATCTGCCCAATTTAGCATGCACCAGTTAAAAGACAGGCTGAATTGTATTTACGACCGAGACCCAAGGCCACATCTGCTAAAGGGAGTATCAAGCAAATTCCTTTAGACCTGGGATGAGAAGGGAGTCACCCCGCCGACCTTCTCTGTAAAGATAGTAACCTTTTTTGTGTGTAACTGAAACTAGATACGCTATGAGCTCATTAGGAGCGCCTGGTCTAGCTGGTACTCTTCCACTTTTAAGGCTTTGTATGCTGAACTGTTAATGTATAAAAGTGTGGTTCTGTCAAGGAGCCAGCAGTCTTCCTCGGCGCACCTGATGGGTGAGGATCGACGAGGCTCCTCTATGTAGAGTTCTGTTGTGGCCAATAAACGCTTGAACCTTCTACGTTGCCAACTGCTTTTTATTTAACTTGTATTGCGGGCCACTGGTGAGTGTGGCCCTTGGGATGAATGATTTGATTACAACAGTTGGCGACCACGAAGGGACCCCGTGATAGGGTCAGTCCTCCCCCGTATTCGGGTGGTGGGATTGAGGGCGTCTTGGCCGGGTGAGCGGAGGGGAGCTTGAGGGTTTCGCTCTGCCTGCCCGATTGGGGTGCCCTCTGCTGCTAGTCACCCTTCACCGGGGTCCTACGGGCTTAACCCAGGAACGGACGGTGTTGGTCAAGAGGAGTTGGCAGCGGAGAACGGACATTCATACCTGGGTGCACCCGGTGAGTACTTTTGGAAAAATTTGATTTGAAGCACGCGTTGTAAAATGGTGCGGTTTGTTTGGAGCACACGCTGTGGAGCGGTGCATTGATTTTGAAGCACGCGCTGTGGAGCGGTGCATTGATTTTGAAGCACGCACTGTGGAGCGGTGCATTGATTTTGAAGCACGCGCTGTAGGGCAATGCAGTTTGATACACTTGGAACAGTTAACTGATTTTGGAGAAATTGAGCCCATGGGTCTTTTTGTGTTTCTGATTTGACATACCCGTGCGTGGGGCACGGTCGGATTGCACTTGGGAAACCCACGGCCGTGTCTGGATAGCCTCAAGACATACCTAGGGTGCGGCCCAGGCCCCATCAGGGTAGTCTCTGTGGTGAACCAGGGTGGTGTCGGAGAGGTAGTCCATGGTGCAGTTCATGATAGGAGTCGCGAGCCAGAGTCGACGGGCTCGGCTCGTCGTTGCGGGATTCGCTGTGTGTTATTTTGTGTGTTTAAAGCCATTTGTATCTGTCTACTAACCAATATGCCTTGTTTCAGTAAGTTGAATTGTTTTGGCTGCTGCTGTCGGACACGTGACTCTCGGCTAGCTGAGAGCCAACCTGCTCCACCCGAAGGCAGCCCCAGCCATTACATGTATGTAAAGCATGGAATTGCTCCTTTATTATTTTGCACTTTATGGCATAAGTATACCAAAGGTAATGAAGAGTTACAGTGGCCTAAGACCGGTTCTTTTGATGAAAAGAAAATTGCTTATTTACAGGAACAACTGTTTTCCAGGCGCAGTAGGCAGTCTATGTTTGATGCCCTGATTACGTGGCAGAAAGAATCAAAGCAGCGACGTATGAGGGAAGAGAAACTAGCAAGGGCTAAGGCAGGGCAGAATATAACTCAGAAAGCCGTAGCTTCTGACCGAGCTCGAGTAGAAAAAGGAATTGACTGTATGAACCGTGAGTTTAGGTTAAAAGTTGATAAAAGCTATGTGACCCGACCGAATGCAGAAGATGCAATAGAGGACCTATTGGACATGAGGCCACCACCCCCTTATGTACCCCAGCGGGTATATCCGGAGGTCCCAAGGACCACGGCGCCGACCGAAGCAGGAGCAGGAGTCTCGGCGCCGGCTCCGGCTGCGTCCTCCGGAGTCCTTGAGGCATCGGCCCCTCCCGCCTCCTCTCTTTCCCCTCCTTTGTTAGATCTTTCTCGGCTGTCCACATCTGTCATGGCCATATTGCCTAATTTACTGTCAGCAGCGACAGCTGAGGCCCCTCAGCGGTCACCGGGGTCAATGCCTTCTCCTTCTGTCCTGACCTCTTCCTCAACAAGCGCAACTCCCCTGGCAGCTGTTACCACTCCAGTGCATCCGGTCAGTTTGCTGGAGGGTAAAAAGCTGTTCACTCGTTCGGCGTTAGGGACAGAGGAAAGGGAGACTATTACCATGCAGGCATCCCAATGGATGCGGCAACCTATTTACACGTTGTCTGACATATGGGATACCATGAGAGATTTCGAGCCAGTAATGCAGCAGCATGCGTTAAAACACATGGCTGAACGTCTCATATCATTATGGGAGCAGGTACACAGGGACCAGAGGGCCCCGACTATCCTGTATGATATTCATGATCAGGCCCACAAGTCCCGGCTTACCCCGGAAGTGGTGTATGGGAATGTGCGTACTTTGATAACTTATAGAACTCGTTTACAGCTTGCCATTCCCCCGGGATTATCCCAGTACCCTATGCGTGAAGTACACCCTATTTACCACCCAGAAGTAGCAGAAATTGTAGATACAGGCGGGGTGGTTACCCGTCCCAGAGTTGATGCTCGTTTCCAGGAGCAATGGGTCTATACTCCTTGGAAACGCAGCGAGGTACTGTCTTTAAAAAGCCAGCTGCCTGATCCTAGGAAAAATCCTACAGCATATTATAAGGAGCTTACGGAGGCGGCCTCTGCGGCGGTAATGACACTGGCCGACATCGAATTATTCTTTGCTCTATTGGTACCAGTGGACATCTGGCGTCAGGTACATGATCAGGATCATGCAACGGAATTTGGGGGGACATGGGACCAATTGAGGGACTGGGATAGAGATCGGAAACCAGGGGACAAGCCCCGAGCTGAAATACTAGCTATGCCTGACAAAAGAATAACCTATATGCATTCACTAATTCCTCCCCGAAAGGTAGTTTGGGATAAGTTATCAGCATGCAAACAAAAGAAAGAAGAGAGCGTATCAGACTTCTTTACAAGGTTTGAGGGTGTGTTCATCGATTTTAGTGGCCAAGATCTCTCCACAGAAGGGGGCATCCGTTTATTTGTCAATAGGTTTGTAACTAATTTATTACACGAGGTGTCGGCGCGACTCCAGGCTGCCGAGAGCACCTGGACGACCACCACCCCTTCAACTATGTTGAGTATGGCTCAGTACTATGAACACCGTGAGAATGAAAGTAAAGAAAAGACAGAAAAGAAATCGAAGGAATTGAAGACACGAATATTGTTGCAGCAAGTGGAGAGGGGACGAGGGAGGGGTAGAGGATCGCAGAACTTTGTCCCACGAGGGGCGGGTTCTGCACCAACTGGAGGAAGGACAGACCTGCGCCAACTGGAGGAAGGACAGACCTGGGAATAAATCAGTGTGCATTCTGTAAGCAGGAGGGGCATTGGCGAGCCCAGTGTCCACTACTGTATGCACAAAACAGTATTCCGAGGGGTCAAGGACGGGGACGGTCCGGCGGACATCAAGGTGGATATACAAGGCAGGAGCATTCTGTGCACGGTGAGAATAGTCAGAATTATTTTGACCAGGGCCAGGGAAAACAGTATTACAATGAAGGATTCATGGCGGATGATGGGGCCGGCTATGTACGGGCATAGGACGGCTGAGGACAGAGTGGGGGGCATGTGTCAATTCCGATAGATCAAGCTGGACCTTATGTTCATGCACGACTGATGGATACATCAGGTAAGTTCCTAGTTGACACAGGGGCTATGAACAGTTCTGTTTCACGTGCCCTTGTCCCAGGGGCTGCTCTGTCTGGCCAGAATAATGTGTCCGTGGGGTTTTCCAGAACTCCGGTGGTAAGCCCCATCTCCCAACCACTTCCTCTTACTCTGGGGCCGGTCTCGATAGACTCGCCTTTCCTCTTGACTTCACAGTGTGGCGAAAATCTTTTGGGCATGGATATATTGAAGAGATTGCATGCCCGCATCTATTGTTCTCCCGATGGTGTCTATTTGACTATTAGAGCACCCTCAACCCCATCCACACAGTGGTTTTCAAAAACAAATCCTTTACCTCCTGAACTTGCTCAAATTCCTCAAAGTCGCTGGGCTACTGGAGACAGTGACGTAGGATTTTTACGAATTCCCCCAGTCTCGATTACCCTGAAGAAGGATGCCCAGTTGCCAAGAGTTCCTCAGTACAAAATTGCCCCTGCTGGAGAACGTGCTTTATTGGCTATCATCCATGATTTGATTCGCACTGGTGTAGTGGAAGAAACGGCCTCAAATACATGTAATAGTCCCATTCTTCCGATTCTTAAACGCGCCCCTGTACAGCAGGATCCTGACTATACCGATACTTATCGATTTGTGATTGACCTACGAGAAATTAACAAGATTGTAGTGCCCCAATACCCTGTAGTGCCTGATATTAACGCCATTTTGACGATGATTCCTCCAACGGCAAAATTCTTCTCGGTGATTGATTTAAAAAATGCCTTCTTTAGCATTCCTATTCACCCTGATAGCCGTTATCTTTTCGGCTTCTCATTAGGAGGCCGTAGCTTCAGATTCTGTCGCGCCCCACAGGGGTATATAGAAAGCCCCAGTATTTACAGCCAGGCACTTAAAAGGGTATTGGATACTCTAAATTTGGCACCAGGTAATGTATTGTTGCAGTATGTTGATGACCTCCTTGTGGCTTCTGATACTGAGCATGGTTGCCGAGAGGCGACAGTTACCTTGCTACAGCATCTGGCACACCATGGTAACAAAGTATCATTGTCAAAATTTCAATATTGTCGACCGGAGGTGACCTATCTCGGTCATCTCCTGTCGAAGGAGGGAAGACGACTAACTCCTGAACGCATCAAGACCATAACTAACATGCCTGTTCCTTGTACACAACGTGATGTCCATGCTTTGCTTGGCATAACTTCTTACTGTCGCCAATGGGTTCCCAATTACTCCCTTCTGACTAAACCTTTCCTACATCTAATAACGAAGGATGTGCATGAACCTTTGCCGTGGACTGTTGAATGTCAGAATGCTTTTGCTTCTTTGAAGGCTGCTCTTTGTTCTGCTCCTGTGCTTGGCACCCCAGACTACCGGAAGCCTTTTGTGCTCTACGTGCATGAGGTGGACGGTTGCTCGCTTTCAATGTTAACACAAGACTTTGGTGGTAAGCAAAGACCTTGTGCATACTTTTCGGCGGTATTGGATAATGTCGCCAAGGCACTTCCCGGTTGCCTGAGAGCCACTGCGGCAGTAGCGGTGGCGATCAGACAATCGGAAGGGCTCGTCCTGAATACGGACCTGACAGTGATGGTGCCCCACGCTGTGGACGTATTGCTAAACAGGACGCAGACTCAGCACTTAACTAGTGCGCGTCTCACGGGGTACGAATTGACCCTGTTTGCACCCCATATCACGATTAAGAGATGTGTTAGCCTAAATCCTGCCACGTTATTACCTCTCCCTTTGGGAGATAATGGTCAAGACATGCATGATTGTATATTTCGGACTGAGGAAGAAACAAAGGGCCGGATAGATCTAACAGACACCCCTTTACCCGATCTCCAAGGGGAACTGTATGTTGATGGTTCATGTTTTAGGTTGCCTACTGGCGCTACAGCGGCGGCTTATGCGATTACCACCCTGCAGACGGTGGTCGAAACAGCTAGGGTACCATATCATTCAGCTCAAGCTGCTGAATTGATTGCACTACTAAGGGACTGTGAATTGGGCGAAGGGTTGAGGATAAATGTCTACACCGATAGCCAGTATGCTTTCGGTGTGGCACATAGTTTTGGAAGGTTATGGGCAGAAAGGGGGTTTTTAACATCCCATGGGCAGAAAATAAAGAATGGACAATTGGTGGAAAGACTGTTGGCAGCACTGACCTTGCCTAAGACTTTGGCTATTGTTAAATGTAGCGCACATAAAACTATAACTGATGATATAGGGAGGGGAAATTCCTTCGCAGATAGAATTGCTAAAGAGACTGCCCAATCTGACACCACCTCTATGTTTGTAGTTAACCAATGTACAAGGATGGTAGAAGCAGGTATTTTTAACAATACTATCGAGAGTGTAAAAGAATTGCAGCAGGAAGCGAACCCTGAAGAGCTAAAGCACTGGCAGGAACAGGTGGGGAGGTTAGATGGGAACGGTTGTTGGACTGATCTATCAGAGAAATGTAGATGGTTGCTACCAAATGCATTCGTGAATGCGGTAGTGTCCATGGCACACGGTCCTACGCATGTAGGGATACAAGGTATTTATGCAATATTGGATCCTGTATGGTATAACTCTAATATTCATAAAACCGCCAAACATTTAGTCCAAAATTGCATGATTTGCCTGCAGCATAATCCAGGGGGTAGTGTTCCTGTTCTGACAGGTAGTTTTGCCCCGCCCACTTTGCCTTTTGAGGTACTCCAAATGGACTACATACAGCTTGAGCGAGTTAATAACCTTAAGTATGTCCTGGTAGTGGTTTGCACTTTCAGTAAATGGGTAAAAGCGTACCCTACCAAAGAGAATACTGCATTGGCAACTGCCAAGGCCTTGATAAAAGAGTTCTTTCCTCGATATGGGTTGCCACGGGTGATTTGGAGTGACAACGGGACGCATTTCAATGCTAATTTGGTTCAATATGTGTGTAAGGGTTTGTCCATACAGCAGAAATTTCATGCTGCCCGACACCCCCAGTCAGCAGGCCTGGTTGAAAAGTACAATGGGATATTAAAGTTGAAGTTAGCCAAATTACAAGACACGACAGGATTGAAATGGCCAGACCTATTACCCTTGGCCCTATTGTCCGTGAGGACCCCTCCCCATTCGCGGAGTGGGATCTCACCTTATGAAGTTGTTTTCGGTAGGCCCGCCAATGTATGGGGAGTGCCCCGACCAAAAGCCTTTAGGGACATGGAGTATCCTATGTTGGCAGACTACCTTTATGCTTTAACTAAAGATCTTCGTTCCATTCATCAACAGATATCAGCAGTACTGCAGCCCCTGCCGGAGGGTCCCAGGCACAGCATAGAGCCTGGACAGTGGGTCCTAGTTCGGAACTACCAACGGAAATCGGGTTTGAATCCTCGCTGGACTCGACCATACCAGGTGCTCCTGGCCACGAGAACGGCTGTAAAGGTTGAAGGGAAGCAGCATTGGATACATGTGTCACACCTGAAACGAATTCCCCTTCCTTTGCCGAATGATCAGCAAGACCAAGAGGAGAGTCTAGAGCGCGGAGGTGAGCATTGTGCCGAAGAGTCACTTTCCCCCGAAGCCCACAGAGAAGTGGATGGGCGAGGGGAGGGTGCAGTGAGTTCGGAGACATCTGCTTCGGGTGATTTGACGACTGGAAACAGAATACTTGACCAAGAAAGTCACCCCCCCCCGCTCTTTGCTTGATCCCACAGTGCCTGTTCTGTTCGTCAATCCTGAGACACCTGGTCACGTTCGATATAACCTGCGGCCCCGGGAAAAGCAAAAGACCCCAGGTCCAATCTGAGTTTTGAGTAAGAGGATCTGGGGATCATAAAAAACACTGGACTGAACTCGTGGAGGGCTCGGAACTTTGAGTGAAAGCCCTGTTCAGAAAGAAGTTAGAGACATTGAGTGAGCGATTGGGGGCCCAGGTCTGTTTGCTTTCTGGATAGAGTTGTGTCGAACACAACTCTAACGTGAAGAGTCTTTTTGATATTGAACGATAAGGAGCCTGCCTGTGAGGCTCTAGACGGACACAGGAAAGAAGCACCCTCCGGCAGGTTGGACTGCTTGTAGACCCCCCTCTCCTAAGATTATATTTGGACTTGTAGTAAGGATGTACCCCATTGCCCGTTTTGTCCCTGAAGAAGAGCGTCCCATAGTACCCCGCCCTGTGCACCCATATCTACCAATGTTTTCTACATGGAGTTTGCGTGTGAAAATTGTTTTTATCACTATAATAATTGTATCATTTATATTGTGTGTAGGACTGTTCATTTATTTAGAATTACGCCATCCAGTACATACTTTGATAGCGTCTACCCCTGCCCCTGAGGAGCACCATTTTCAGACTTTTGCCCCCCATAAAGAGAGACACCGTCAGACATATGTAAATAATGCTTTTATTGAACTGTTGCATCAGACTCATAGCTCTACGAATGTTACAAATTGTTGGGTATGTGGTCTTCTCCCTTCAGTGATGCACAAGCATGATTTGTTCATTTCAATGCCGTTGTCCTATCTGGGTAGTTGTGAAGCCTGGTTCAAATTATTATCCATGATTTACGAACACTACACTGTAGATGAACACCGGTTCTCGGAGAAAGATTATGACCTGATTCTGGCATATATAGAGAGACACCAGGGTTTCACTCCCAACGCAGAAGGTACAGACGGTACTTTAGATCCGACAGCTTGCATGAACGTGTACACAGAGCATCAAAACGATACCTGGCTAAAAGACGAAGTACTTGATTTCGTGTCCTTCAATTTTACTGAATATTTTAGATACTTTCAGGATTGAAATGTCTCGAATGATAGAGTCATTCCAGTCCCGGTATTAAATACGTCGTCCTCCTTCTGTGTACAGGGTACTGGTCATTTATTGGTAGGTTTTAGCAAATGTAATTACACTTACAGACTGAAGACGTTTAGCAGCCCTCCTATACTAACCCCTCCAAATGTATATTTTGTCTGCGGGGAAAATGCCTATACTTGGCTTCCTAGGGGATGGTCGGGCAGATGTTACCTATCTTTCCTTTATCCCCCAGTCTACATAGCTCCTTCGGACTATCATAAGTCTCACTAGCTGAGTCGACGTAGTCTAGGATCTGGAGCCACTGATAATGATGCCACTGACCAAACTGATACTCCTGCTCAACACTTTGTTGATGTTATAAAAGGGGTCTTACCTATATGGGGGCCTATCCTGACCAGTAAAGAAATTAGGAGGTTATCCAGAGTAGTAGAAGCGGTGGTAAATACCACTGCTGGAATATTGACTAACATCACTGTCGAGCTCCAAGCGACCAGGCTTGTGACCCTTCAAAATCGTCTTGTTTTAGATGTTATCTTAGCGGATCGCGGAGGGGCATGCAGAGTGATCGGCAGCTACTGCTGCGTGTATATACCTGACTCCGCCCCCTCGGTCCATCTAGCCATTCAGAAATTGCATCGATTGGCATCTGAAATTCATATGGAGACAGGCACCTGGTCCTTATCGGGGTGGTTCTGGGATCTTCTGACTACCTGGGGCTGGAAGCTATTTATGATCCTTCTGGGGATAGTGGGTTTTCTTTTTACTTGTTGCATCTGCATTCAGTGTGGCCCCGCCTGTTGCGCTTACTGTGCGGCCCGGATTCGTCTTGCCGTACCCGAGTCCAGACCCAACCAGACCCGAGTAGACTCTCAGCTGACACAGAAAGAAATACATGACATAATGCAGATAGATGAGGGCATCTTCGAGGAGTAACCCGATTATTAGCTACACTATGCTAAAAGGGCCGTTCTGAAGAAATCAAGTTAATATATATGGTTAGCACAGTGTATCTAATAATTAGCCACGTTAGTTATGCACGTAGATTGAGGCCTATTTCCCCATGTTTCCCTGATATGATAGAAAGGGCCGAAAATAGGACCGCGGCCATCTTGGATTGTGGCTTGCTTTGTTAAATCTGCTAATGTGGGTCTCTCTGCCTACCATCTGCCCAATTTAGCATGCACCAGTTAAAAGACAGGCTGAATTGTATTTACAACCGAGACCCAAGGCCACATCTGCTAAAGGGAGTATCAAGCAAATTCCTTTAGACCTGGGATGAGAAGGGAGTCACCCCGCCGACCTTCTCTGTAAAGATAGTAACCTTTTTTGTGTGTAACTGAAACTAGATACGCTATGAGCTCATTAGGAGCGCCTGGTCTAGCTGGTACTTTTCCACTTTTAAGACTTTGTATGCTGAACTGTTAATGTATAAAAGTGTGGTTCTGTCAAGGAACCAGCAGTCTTCCTCGGCGCACCTGATGGGTGAGGATCGACGAGGCTCCTCTATGTAGAGTTCTGCTGTGGCCAATAAACGCTTGAACCTTCTACGTTGCCAACTGCTTTTTATTTAACTTGTATTGCGGGCCACTGGTGAGTGTGGCCCTTCGGATGAATGATTTGATTACAACAGTTTCATGTGTAGGGTTAGTCGCTACGGGAGGCTCTTGGAATCGAGCTGTCATAAAGTCCTTGTTTAAGATCCAGAAGTTATTTGGGTGGAAGTAGCTCACTATAGGCCTCCGTCTGCGTATTACAGAATACCATATCTCTTTCCCATTGAGAAAGTGTGGGGGGAGGGCCGTGTATCCAATGCGTTGCAAGCACTCTTTTGGCCACTAGGAGTCCCATGTCTATCAGGCATCTGATGACTTTCATCAGTTTTTATGAGTACCCCAATAGTGCAAGCAGTGGATCTGGGTGTATTGTTTCTTGTGTGATGTCGTGTAGTTTAGAGAAAACCTGTCGCCAAAAATTCGCAATCATTGGGCAGGACCAGGCTAGGTGCATGAAATCAGCTTCCTTAGCGCCGCATCTTTCACAGTCAGCTGAGTCTCTCAAACCAAATCTATGTAGTTGGGTCGGGGTATAATAAACACGGTTAAGAAATTTAAATTGGATTAGGCGATGTCTGCCATTTAATGAGACTCGCTTTATTGTTTCGCAGCAATATTTCCACATATCGTCGTCAATGGAAAGGCCTAAGTCAGTTTGCCATTTTAATCTTGCCTTGACATATTGATTCCGTCTCAGGTCTTGTGTTTTCGTATATATGTGTGATATTAGCTTACGCGGGGAGTCTGTGTGGATCATGGTGGACAAAGTAGATATCTCCGGGGCTTCAAGCAGCTCGTCTCCCAGCAGGGAACGCAATGCACTTCGGGCTCTGAAGTATTGAAAAAACGTCAATAGGGAGGGCGGAGGGTCAAGAGGCCGTAGGTCATTCTAGATTTTGCCTTTTCCAAAGATCATCTTTCCTAATGTGCTGCTAAACCTTCTTAGGTGCAACTGAATCGATACTGGAGGATTTCTTCCTTTGTTATTATCCTACCAGAAATAGAGACTAACCACAATGTTTTTTTAATTATATTTCCATTAAAAGATTGAAAACATATTCCAAATTTTGTCCTAACAATTTTAGTCACCATCCTGGAAACTGTTGAATCCGAGAAATTACTTTGACAGTCCTGAATTTGATAAAGATGTGTATTTAGCCCAGTAATGTCCCAGGGATAATGATCAGAACCTCTGGTGTTCTCAAAAGAAGATATTTCTGCAAATTTAGAGTACAGTCATATTATTCATGTCTTTGGCAAGGAGCAAGCTAGGAAAGTCTGAGATGTAATACACTTTAGACAGAGACAATGCTACTTAAAGGCCAGAAGAGGCACAATTGACCACAGGACAGTATCATAATGCAATATAGTGCCTCGTAATGAGGGCGAAAAGAGCATACGATTGGGAAAATATTATTTTACCTAGGGCTTTAAAAATCCCTCCACCGGTGCTGACTTCCTGGTTATTTTGCTATGATAAAATGTATGACCAGCTTGGAAATTCTGTAATTCACCATTGTTACAGACCTCAAGACTTAATTCAAAATTTTCAGTTGCCTAAGAATTCTAGCAGGAAAACAAATGACTGATTCCCTCTCGGAACAGAGGCCATTTGAATAACAGGTGCCTATGTTCAACTATATTAGAGGTACGTCTGTCAGAACCGCCCTTCCTCACACCAGGTGCAGTATCATTAGATTAAAGGACAAGCTAAAAAGATTGCATTTTAAGTTATACATCTTAGTTGTGTTATTGACCCTGCATGAGGCAGCTGAGGTCCCAGTGATACACTACACAGCCTGGAGGTGTTTCAGGAATATTACATACGTTTGAATCTTTAAGTGTACATTGTATGGTTAGAGATGTATCGCAAATGAAAGCGAGACCCAGAGTAAAATGACAGTGGAGGCTGTGTTTCTTCCATATAGGACTCACAAAGTGGTCTTCAAGATGTAACTTTGTTGTTCTTCTCACTGAAACCAATATCACCCATTAATGGTGAAAACATGCCTCCCATATGAGCTGGCTGTTGAGTATAGTGCAGCAAATGTAAAGATACATGCCAAATTTCTCCCCTACTCTGCAATTGGCAACCAGTTCTTCCACCGTCGATCCATAACAAGCTCTTACATTTCTATGAAGGCCCCATAAATTCTGGCAACTTCATTTCCTCACCCGTGTGTCCCAAGACTTATTCCTGTCCTTCAGATCAATGAGTCACCTTTCCTGGTTTTCATGATCGTGATTAATGGAATCATTTGGATCTATTTTATTTTCCATAGTCTTTCCCTGTTACTACAAACAAGTCTTGTTATGAATGGCCCATAGTGCGTGCTCACTCAATAAGTCTCCAACTCCCAATAGGCCTGCTTCCCACTAGGAAAAGGCAAGGACATCCATGATACATCGAGGTGTCCGGGGAGACTCCCGTAGTGGTTGGTGCTTAGTACAGCACAGGCAGTAACCTTTCCTACAAATATTTTGTCACATTCCCTAAACCTCACTAAGTTATTGATGTTAGGGGCATAAAAATTAGATTAACACTTCTTGCACATGGTAAGGGTAACCATTTCAGGAATTATGCTGTCAGTTCTCTTACAACCCTAGAATGTTGCACACTTTACCCTTACCCCAATCCTACATTTAGAATGCACTCAATATGACATACATAGTTTTCATTATATTACTTACCGTCAAATGACAAATGATGCAGTGATCTATGTTTAAATAATTGGGTAGAACGGGTATGTTTTCCTCATTACAAGTATACCCGGTAACTCCAGCATCTCAGAGTTAGCAATCCCAGGGTACTGGTGTCAGGGATAAGGGGTTATGTGGAGACGGGGATTTGTGTCTGGAAATTCCTGCGGTCTCTTCTCTCTCTCACTCCCATTCCTCCTCCCCTCCAGGGTTTGGTCCTCTATTTGCGCATAGGGAGCTACTTCTGGGGAGTGGGGATGCTTGCCGTCAATCGATCAATACCTGCAAATCCTGACAGTCGGTACCTCTGTGAGTACTGCGTTACAGAAGAACACTAGTGGGACCTGAGGTGGATTGAGAAATGAGGAATTACCGAGTGAATCATGAATACCATGCCCAATTGTGCTGGTAATTCATCATTGTCCATGGAGTTTACCCCAGAGTGTTTGGCTGCTTTCTGCAGCTGGAGGTCCTTGGTGAAACGAAAGGGTGGATAACTCTCATTCTACTGACCCCATCTGAAACTGAAATGACGGGGTTAATAAATCTCATTCTACAAACTCCATCAGAATCTGGGAATCAAAGTCCTAGAGTTTTCACCTTTGCACTTCGAAATGTTTGTCCTGATAGCACTCAGGAAAAAAAAGTGAAGCAGACATGAGTGAAAAAGCACCTTCTGTGGATTCAAGCTTGGACACAATGTATCATAGCTACTCAGTGTGGCCTTTAGTTGAATTGTAAGTGTATCAGTCCAAAGTCTGGTGAAAGTTAACGTTCACAGGAATCTGTGAATTTCCACTTGCTCATAGAACCGCATCTTTCTCAAGCAGTGTTGGAAACATTTTTTTTTTCTTTTTGCTGAAATAAAATACCTGCTTCTGCAAAACACCCAGTAGTAGGTTCGTTTTAAGACAAAGAGGCCTAGCTCTGTTTTAATGTCTGTATGTGGATGAAGATAAGTACAGAAAGCACATGCAAGTAAACGAAAAACAACGTGAATGTAAACTCCATTAAAGTTTGCACTAATGAAGTGGTAGCAAACAAGGGCCACTTCCTATTGTGTTGTTCTATTAATCCCTGGGGCCTAGGTGTGGCATGGGATCGAGGACCCAATGCACTAACGAATTTAGTGTTCACAAACCCTGCTATTAGTAAAACCGCAGGATTTGCAACCACAAAATTAATTTCTAAGCCTCTCACTGCCAGGTGATTCAAGGATATGGTGGGGCTTTGAAAAAAAATCATCATTAGGTTGTTCAAGGGTAGGTGCACCTTCGGGCTCTGTGTGCAACCTAATTTAGGGCTTTGTATAGTTGAAACCATGCATCAATAACTAATTGTAGCCTGAACATATAATTAATAATTCTTATTTTAACAAATTCACTCAGTATTTTGTTGTATTGCTCAAATGGATAAACTTAATTCCTGGACCTCTAACCAAGGAAATGCTGCCCTGAATGTAGGTCCCTCCAACTTGCTTCCACATCACTCTCTTGCATGCTGAGATAAAATTCATGCTTCTGTCATATACTATAGTCCTGGGAAATCCAATCCTGGAGAAAATCTCAAGGAGGGCCCTCGCCACTACCTTGGTGGGTGTGCTCCTCAGGGGTGATGATCAGGGAAACTGTTAGCATGGTCCACCATAACCAAAATGTATTTGTTGCCTGAAGCAGATGGGGGGGATCAACTGGACCAACAATATCCAATGCCTACTTTCTCAAAAGGCCCAGCAACTACAGGTAGTAGCACCAACACTGCATTGGCTTGCCCTCCAGAAATGCCACTCATTTGAAAAGTTGGGCAGATTCGGTAGAATCTCTGTACATTTTACCCCATACCTGGCAAGTACTTACCTGTCCTTGGTCTTCTGGATGCTCACGTGCCCACCTAGGGGTAGCTCATGTGTTAGTGACAACCAAATGTTTCTGTGTGCTTGTGGAATTACACGCCTCTTTGTGGCTCACTATACAGCAGCCCCTTCCTCTCACACCACTCTGTGTCTGTTAGCCACTCTGGTGGTAAGTTGTTCCTTGGCCACCTTGCATAGGCCCACCAGAGTAGGATACTTTTCCAGTGCCTGATAGAACTGTTACTGGGATTGGCCCCCCGCAGCTAACATGTTCTGCAACTCTGGCAGTGACACATGGTCTGTTTCTAAGGCTTCATCCTCCTCTCCACTGGGAGAGCCTGCCCTGGTCCACTATACATTTCTCTCTCCTGACCCTTCCTCTGCAGGACTGATAACAGCCTTCTCCTAAAGTTGATATGCAGTCTGTGCCCTGTTCAGGGCAGCTGACATTGTCAAGTCATTGAAAAGCCGGCAACTAGCACCCCTTTTTCCTCGTTTCCCTTCATAGACCAGGGCTATCTTGCTATTGACTTCTACCTTAACTGTGGCAAGAGGGTACTCCATGTCGTCCACACTGGCTACTAGGCCATTGCCAATGGTGCTAGGTACTATATCTTCAGGTTTTCTATACTTTCTCTGATCTGTAGTTCTATGAGTGTCAGTATTGTTTAGGACAGAAGCCTTTCTGCAATCGATATCCACCTCACTGACAAACCCCAAGGGATTTGCATGAATGTGCTTACAAAACGTCTGGCTCCCAACCAACAGCATTCTGCCTATCAAGAGTGCAGCTGTCATTGGGTACTTGAATGAACAATACTTTTTTTTTTTGATAATCAAATTGATAGGTTTCAAGAACAAATTACAAAGAAACATCCCTGGCAGTAAAATCATGCACTATGATTGAATAGACCCAATGGAAAGAAAAAGGACATAGACCTGTAAGGTATTTGCAAAGAAAATAAGAACACATTCACCTACGATCAATCTTAGACAAAAAGCATTTGCACCCACTAGGGCCGCAGGTTCAACCACTTGCCCCATACCTTATCAAAAAGCTCGGGACAGCCCCGGGCCTCGAAGAGGGCCTCCTCTTCGGTACCGCACCAGTCCACTCCCCTTCTCCATTTCCGCCTAGTTGGTGGCTTGGCCTGAGACCAGAGTGCCGCTATATCCCTTTTCGCCACCGCCAACGCTGTGCCCAGGAAGCGCTTATCAGCCCGGGAGCCATCAAGACCGTCAAACACACCCAGGATCAGGCGCACTGAGTCGTGAGGAACCTCCCATCCCAGGGTCTGCGTGAGTTCCAGTTCCACCCCCGCCCAAAATGGCTCAAGGACGGGGCACTGCCAGGTCATGTGGTAGAAATCTGCAGGGACGTGACTGCAACGCGCGCAGGATGGAGAAGGCCGCAAGTGGGCCCTGTAAAGGTGCGCTGGGGTAAGGTATGCCGCATGGAGTTAATAGAGTTGGACCAGACGCAGCTTGGAGGAGGCTGTCAGGGTCTTGGGAGCCATAAGGGCATCCCTCCAATCAGCGTCTTCAAGGGACCCAACCACCCCTCCCAGCGGGCACGCAGCAAGTCTAGGGATGCGGGGCCATTGTTGATGAGGGAACTGTAGATCCGCGATACCCCCCTCTGCCCAGGTTCCCCATCATCACTTGGGCCTCGAGGGGACTGAATTCCGGGAAGGAGGTGGGAGACGGAATGTGCATTCTTAGGGCATGCCTTAATTGTAAATATTTATAAAATTGAGTAACGTTGTTGGAGATCCGCAAATGAACTGATGTGGTCCCCTACCCAAACGTCTCCGAGGAGCGAAATCCCGATGTGATCCCAGCGACTGAAGCCTTGGAGGGCGAAGTTTCCTTCAGCCAGGTGCCACTCCACAAGGGCGTTTGCCTGGTGAGTGTCCTGTCCCAGCGTGTGTGGTGTAAGGCCTCACGCCAAGCCACGAACACCATTCGAGTGACGGTGTGATGGTTCGTGGTATGGAAGCCCCATACAGGTAGGCTTGGAGCTGTGGGAAGTCCACTGACCGCAGTTCCACCCGGTATGCCTGGTCAGACCAGCCGCCCACAAACCAGTCGTGGATCACAAGGAGCCTCGTGGCCAGGTAATATAGGTGGAGATTGGTGACCCCCATGCCCCCATCGTAAGGAGGTATGCGACAGTGCGCCAGGGATAGTCGCGGCCGTCTGCCCCCCCACAAAAACCGAGAGAGGGTACTGCCTAGTTTCCGGAACCAGCTCTCTGGGAGGTAAAGGGTAATGTTCTGTAAAATGTACAAAAAACGGGGTAGGAACATCATTTTGTAGAGGGCACTTCTGCCAAGGGGGCTGAGGGGAAGGGATTGCCATTTCCGGAGGTCCGCTTTGGCTTTGGAGACCAGGGGTGTAATGTTCAGGGCCCATTCGAGTTCCGGAAGGAGAGCGACCCACACCCCCAAGTATTTGAACGACTGCTTGCGCAGGGTAATGGACGTTTGCCAGTCGAAACAATCCCGGGATGGGTGCAAGGAGACCAGTGTGGATTTCGCTGGATTGAGCCGGAGCCCAGAGACTTGTTCGAAGGCCGAAAGGGTGGCTAGGCAACGTGGGCCCGAGCTCTCAGGGTCCGCCAGAAAAAGGAGAACGTCGTCAGCATATAAGGCGATCTTGTCAATCTGATACGGGTCCCAAGCCCAGCCACGGATACCGGGGTCCTGACGGATAAGGGAAGCCAGCGGCACCCATTGCTAACACAAATAAGAGCGGCGAGAGCGGGCACCCCTGGCGAGTGCCCCTGTGAATAGGAAACATCTCCGAAAGCACGCCATTAATCAGGACCCTCGCCTTGGGACTGGAGTACAGTACCCGGATAAGGCTCCGAAATGGGAGCCCAAAACCCATCACTTGCAAAACGTCCCCCAGATAGCTCCAGTCCACCGTATCAAAAGCTTTTTCAAAGCCAATGAACAGCAGGGCCAGATACGGGGTGAGCTGGTGGTTGTGTGCTAGGGCGAGGTGAAGGCGGTGTATGCAGTGCCTGGTCCCCTGGGCCGGCATAAAGCCACACTGGTCTGGGTGGACCAAATCATGTAAGTGGGGGCGGAGTCTCTGGGCTACGGCAGTGGCAAATTTTTTTACCTCGGTATTGATGAGGGAGATGGGGCGGTAGTCCGTACATGCCAGAGAGGGTGGCTGCGTCTTCGGGAGGACCACGATGGTGGCCACATCCGTCTCGGGGGGGGGAAAGACCCCGTGTCCACCACATGGTTGAACAAGTCCAATAAGGGGGGAACCAATGTGTCGCGGTAGGTGGCATAGTATTCTTGGGGGTAGCTGTCCGGCCCTGGCGTCTTGCCCGTATGTAAAAGCGAAATGGCCCCCTGGGGTGAAGGTAAGATACAAAGTCTCCGAGACAGCCTGAGCGAGGCGGGGCAGCCGGGTCCCGGTCTCGGACAGCAGGGCAGAGAGAGAGGCACCGGGGGGTCAGGCCACGTAAAGGGCAACGTAGTATCCTGCAAAGGTTTGGGCGATCGCTCAAGAGGTGACGTGGTGACTGCCGGTCTCATTGTGGATCTCGGTTGGCTTTGGGGTAGAACACCAAGTTATGGAGCAATTTACCGTTTTTATTGCCCCAAACGTATACGCGTGCCACGGAAGACCTCCATAGCATGAACAATACTTTTTTAATGAGTTTCACAGTGACACCTAAACAGATCACCATCTTGGGCTGAGAAGAGGTATCCTTCCTTTTCTTCTTTTTTAGATTGCGAAAATGAACCCAGATCCAATAGGGTTTCCATCGCAGCATGGACCCATGGATACCATTTTGGCTATTCCATTTCAGTATGGTACAGGTCAGTGGGGGACTTGTCGGCCCGTTAGGTTTGGAATTCTGCTGCTCCAGCACTTCTTCACCCACTTAGCAAACCACTTGTCAGCCAAAACATCAAGCTTCCCTGGATCCTTTTCTTTAAGATCAGATAAGTACCACCTGATTGAGGTAGAGCTGCCCTCCCTAAGCCACTATCTTAATATCATTTGGGTAAAGGCAAGGTAAACCTTTGCGTTCATTCTTCTCACTGACTTATCCCAATCATGCCCTGTGTCATAGATACAGATCTCAAATTGAACCCCACCTCTCTTCTTGTTCTCGCAGAACCTCTGTATTTAAGTTATAATTACTTCAGCACAAACTATCTAATTAGAGCTTCCTCCATAGGCTCATATGTCTGATTGTCATTCTCAGACATCTTTCCAATGACTACAGTCCCTTCAAAAGGGAGAAGGCTTAATAGAGGTTCTGAATTGGACTTATCATTCAATATTTTTGAGTTACAATTAATCTCAAAACTATGAAATCATCCTAAAATGTCAGTGCCTGGCACATGCATGTGTATCCTTTCTTTTGGTACCTTAGTGGTAGTTGTTTTTGGACCTGAAGGTGGAAAAACTATTCTGTAGATAATCTGGTTCTCTCTTTTTCTAGGGCTCTCTTCTCCTTCCCCAATTTACTATTTCTCACATTTTCTGCCTTTCCTTTTCCCTTTTTCTGGCTTCCCAATACCATTTTTCCTCTCTATCATTTCACCTTTATGTTCTTCCTAGTGGGACAACCCAACTTGTTCCCACTCGTGAACTGTCTAACCTTTCCCTCCAATCCTTCCTTAGCTTTCTGGAGTGCTAAATCGAGTTTCACGGTCCAAGCAAAATCTAGCCTACCTAAGGGAACGATCCTTAGGTAAGGTACATGACAGCCCTACAGATGAGTAGAGAACACTGTCTTGGGGAAGTTCTAGAAAACAATCTAGTGGACACTGTGGGAACAGTCTAGTGGAAGTCCGCACTCATTGGTTCTAATAGCCTGTATCACTTTCTTTAGCAATATCTTAATGAACCATCCCCTGACATCTATAAAGACCTTACTTGAGCCCAGATACAAGCCCACCACCCAAACAAACCTGGAATCCGGCCTGAGTTGCAGCAGTGATGGTACGGCATCAATTGATAACTTCCCCAACAGGGATTGCATCCAATCCTGACAGAACAAAACAAATGACGTTGCATGGAAATTATTGTTACTTTATTAAGACACCTCTGATCAAAGGAACACTCAATCAATTTAGCAGTGCAATCATTCATTAATTGATTCTTTGGTTAATTCACACATATTTCACATAGATACCTCATTATGTCCACACACAGTAAAAAATATAAGCAGTGGAACACGCTACCAGCCGAGCTTAGAGGAGCGGCCACACTCACCATTTTTAGGAAAAAGTTAAAAACTTGGCTTTTTCAGAACTGAGTAACTAGGGGAAATTTCTGCAATCAATAGCGCCAAGATACCCCTGGGTATTCGTGCGCTTAATAAGTCTCATTCACATTAACATTTAATGCATTTATATTGTGCATCTGACCTGTCACCAGTAATCCAATCTGTGCAAATTAAAAACATCTGGATTCTTAGAGACCTTTTTAATTCCACCGATTTCCTTAACCAAGTCTCCCACTTATGGAGAGAGAGAAATATAGTTATCTTCTCTAAGAAAGAGAAGGATCCAACAAACCGTAGTTCCTTTTCTGCCAATATCTTTGATCAATATAGATTACACTAGAATTCTGCCCAATAGATTATCCACAGTCATCATTGATTTGGTAGATTCTATGCAAGATGGGTTCATCCCGGGGTGTGATTCGACCTTGCATGTTAACATGGCTATAACTGCTCTGAAGGTGGCGTTAGTGGAGGAGACCCCTATAGGGATGTTTATGTTAGATAAAGAAATGGCATTTGATCAGGTCTACTCGCAATTTCTCTCAGCGATGATGGCTAGGTTAGGGTGTGATCCAGGTTTATTACCTGGATTCATCTGCTCTATAGGGGACTAACAGCAAGGATCCTCTGTAGCAGCAAATTTTCGGAACCTATTGAAAGTACATCAAGGGTCCTGCTATTAACACAACTTTCTGCATTATATTTGGAGCCCTATGCCCAGACCCTGTGACTAGCTGACTCTATTCTTTCACTTTGTCTATATCACTTGTAGTTCAAGATATTGGCTTATGCCAATGATGTGGCAATTATGAGACCATCTCCAGTTGATGCTTTGAAGATAGTTGAGTCGCTACCAATATAGTTTGAACGGGCCTCTGGATATAAGCTTAACTCGGATAAGATGTTGGTGATTTCTAATGTCCCTGCTCTTGATTCAGGTTCAGTCCGCCACTTACTTGAATGTAGAATTGTCAATACTATTGTAGGAAATAACTCATTTGAACTATGACAAGGTGTATAATCACTCTAGGGAGACTTTTAATAAATGGATTCAATTGCACCTGTGGCTTAATGAGAGGTGTAATCTTATTAAAATGATCATATTATACAGGTATCTATATCTCTTTAGATGTATAACGTTATATCTTCCCAAGGGTTTTTTAATAGGATTGAATCATTGTGGCAACAGTTCATGTGGAGCTATTAAAAGCCAAGGGGCCAAATACAGTATTTTCGGCTGCCAAGGGAGAGCGGCGGAATCTCCCTGCCTGCTGTCCGAATATATTACCTGGCATCTTTTATGGTCCGACTTTTTTACATTTACATTTACTTACTATGGTTCTGGGCAAGGAATGATGGCAGCTCGTGTCAATATTTTAAGACTTTCTACCGTGGAGGGCAAATATTGAACCACACACAGGTGTTATTAATACAGTTTACTTTAAGCGGACTAGGTTTAAGACTCTAAAGGTTTACCATCAAATCTCCGTCTATTTAAAGAAGTTATTTCATGATGTTCCCCAGTATAATCAATACACATTATTTGGTTTTAAACTGACTCTCCCTTTATCCATACATGAAAGTGTCCTCAGCTGCCTGGGGGAGCTGGAACTGCATAAGTTAGGGCAACTGTTTGAGGGCGATACTATGCTCTCCTATGAGGCACTACAACAACAGTTTTCACATCCTCACAAGAGCTTTTTTAGATTTCTTCAACTTCAGCATTCTTTGCTGGGCCTGGAAGTGGTAGAGATTAATTGTGCACAGAATTATTTCTTGAATTCCTCATGGATATGAATTGTAAGGGGATTATAAACTAATTTTATAAAATGACCCTTGAAGCCGAGTTGGAAGGTAGAGTCAATTTATGTCAACTTAGGGCTGCAAAGTAGGCCACCTCTATGGGAGGTATGATGACACCTCAAGAAATACAAAGTAGTAATATCCTGGCCCATACAGTCCTCAATGTGTCTCGGTCTCAGGCCCACTATTTTAAGTTTCTGAATGATTTATACTATACTCCATACTAGTTATATAAAATGAGGATAAGGCAGGACATTCAGGGCCTAATTACAATGTCAGTCGGAGTTGCCTCCGACCGGCACCAGTTCATGGAAGGAACTGACCAACCATAGGTTGGTGGTTCCGGCCACGCAATCAGGATGCGACCACACATAAGGGCTCATTACGATGTCGGTCGGAAAACCTTTCGACTGACCACGTCTCGGACTCGGGACTGACCGACAGGCGGTCGGCGGTTTCGACAGCCGGATTATGATGCGACCGAATACTGTTCGGTCAGATTCTCTTTGTTGCCTATGGGAGCTTGTGTTACGGCCATAAACCGGGCGTAACACAAGCTCCTATAGGGAGATGGGTGTGTGTGTGTAAAACCCTGCAACCTGTCGCAGGCACGACATGGTGGCTGACATACATTGCAGGGTGTTAGAGGGGGTACCTTAGGTTCCCCCATGGCCTCCAACTGTAGGCCGCGGGGGCAAGGGGACCCTGCTAGGGACCCCCAAAGTCGCTTTACGACAGCCTTTCCGTATCACATTGGCCGGCATGGAAAGGCTGGCAGAATCCAACATCGTAATCCCGACGGCAGAAACGCAGTCCATTGGGGGGTCATGGTGCTGTTCTAACTGACAGGAATACTCCGAGAGCCAGTCGGAACTGAGTCGGAATGATCAGCCACTGAACATTCTGACCGTGAACTTCCTAATTGGGTGGTCGAACCGTAAACCGACCGAAGGGCTCCGACGCGGTCGCAAAGCTTCCGACCGTTAGTCGGAGGCTTTCTGACCGACATTGCAATGAGCCCCGTAATGCGGTCACAAACTTACATTATTCAATGGGAGGTTATGCGGTGGGCTGAAACCGCCACAGCACAAGCTCCCATTTAAAAATGGAAGCCTTTAAACATCCCTGCACCGTGTGTCAGGCACCTCATAGTGCCTGCCACATGGTGCAGGGATATTTAGGGGGGCACCGTAGGTGTCACCTAGGGCCAAATGTGTATGGTCAGGGTGTAAAGGAGCCCTGCTAGGGTGCCCCAAAGTCAGTTTTCAACAGCCAATCCATGGGGCATATCAGCAACAACCGGCGATAATTTTCGCTAAGCGCACTTAGCGCTAGGATAATTATCGCCGGCTATTGCGAATTTTATTGCTGAGATAGCGTGCTATTAGCAACGCTTATCTCAAAAGTGATAAAATTCCAGGCGCAAGCTGCCAATTGTGCGATTATCGCTGGAAATACAGCGATAATCGCACAACGTTTGGCGATAGCTTGCTGATAGGGCAGACCCAGCCATGAAATCCACCTTCCATTGGATATCATGGCTAAGTCAAACTAAAATCAGGCATAAGGAAAGTAGCTATAACCAAGGTTAGCGCTACTTTTCCTATCGCTATGCTTGTTAGCGTGCCCATTGATAATTGGAGAAATGTCGGTTAGCGACATTTCTCCAGTTATTTTGAGCTAGAACGCCCACTTTGCATCTCACTAGAGATGCAAAGTGGGCATTACGGGAAAGGGCGCTAAGGCAAGGATTCACGTGATAGCGTGACCTTACTGATATGGCGATAAAATTATCGTCGCTTTTTGGCCGAAAAAGCGGCGATCATTATTTATCGCCCCCTTGTTAATATGCCCCCATATCGGAAAGGCAGACATGGATAATCCCAACGACGAAAACGCCGTCCTTAAGGGATTATGAGGGCTTTCTGGTTGGCCCGTCCAAACCGTGTTGGATTCCTGTGGCGATTAAACTCCGCTCGCCATCATCATAATACGATGGTTGGACTTTAAACCTACTATGTCAGTCGAAAAGCATCCGACCAGTGGTCAGAGACTGTCCACACCTAAGTGTTTTAGGTGTGGGATTGACAGAGCTGGTGCAGTTCACATATTTGCTGCTTGTATCCGTTAACAGGAATATTGGGACACTATCTTCTGGAAGCTGAATGGTTTATTTTCTCTTGATTGCCGATTGGACTATAAATTGATAATACTCGGATACTACCCTCGGACCCCATCACCTTTTTCAGAGATTAACTTTTTTGCTATTACCTTGGCTAGGCTGGTCTTGGCACAACCCTGGTTTTTAGCCATTGCCCCTGATCCCAAGATGTGGTTGCAAGAATGTTTAAATATGTGTTTGCTTGAAAGGCCAATTCTCGAAAATGATTAGCACAGAGCAAGATTAAGTCATATTCGGGACCCATTATGAGATTGGGAGTCAGAGGTACTGGTTGGCCATGACATGTCATTCGCATAGTGTACTATTCTATGGATTACTTTTTTATGATTAATGTATTTATTGAAATTTATAGTAATGCACACAGCACTTTCCTTTACTTCGCTTTTGATATATGTAAAAATTATTTTTTATCATGCGAGATTTGTGAGACTCTAATTTAAGAAAAAGTGTTTGCCTTCAAAGGGGTAGATTTATTATTTCTACTCCAGACCAGGCGACAAATAGAGGGATCAAAACTACTATTCCCAGTCCATCTAAGCAACAGCAGGGAAAGCATTAGACTCCAGAGGACTTAGGTTTACTATTCCCACTTCAGTCTAAACAACAGTAGGGAAAGCATTGGACTTCGGAGAGGTTAAAATTTACATTCCCATTCCAGTCTAAACAACAGTAGGGAAAGTGTTTGACTTCAGAGGGGTTACATCTACTATTACTACTCCAGCCCATGCAATAGTAGGGAAAGTGTTGGACTTAAAAAGGATTGCATACATGAATACAAATTCTACTAATTTAGTCAAAAAAATTTGAACACTTATTAGAAAATAATATACAATTACAGTATTCAGAAATAAATAAATCAATATATTTATTAACGAAAGTGAAATATATGAACCCATAGGTTAAAAAAGAAATAACTACTAAATAAAATTACATATAATATCACTAAAAAACAAACAATTATGAAATCGTTATTTTTTATTGCAATTAATGCATTAAAAATATAATAAATCTAAATAAAAAATATCATTACAAAACTAAAATTTCACAAACACCATCAAATAAATATTTTTTTTAAAACAAAATAGTAAATATATAAACATTGTAGATAATTATTAAATTATAAATACATTTCAGTTACTATAGCAAATATTATATATTTATTTTCTTTGCAACTTACAACCAAAATAAAAAAAGCACAGCATTAAAAGGTACATGTTTCATAAAAGTATAAACACTAAAATACATTTTAAAAAAATAAAACATTACAACAATTAAACAATAATGAATAAATCAAGTAGTTTACACAATGAATAATTAAATAATATTACATTTTAAAAAACATTGAGTTTATTTCAACTTCCCTTCGTATTCCCCTACAAACTCAGTGACCAACAACTAAAATATAACTAAAATAAATTAGTATTACAATATTTACATAATAACAATCAAATGATTAATTAACAATTAAAAACTAATTAACAATAATTATATATATTTTATAACTTAACTTCCCACCCCATATCCTCAGAAACCCTGATACCTGCATCTAAAATATAACTTACTATTACTAATAATAAACTAAATTCACAATTTAAATATAAATTTTTAATTACAAATATAACACATACACATTTACATAATTAATAATCAATTGATAATGAACTAACAATAAAAAATCAACAATAAATTAGAAATATTTTTCATTTTAATAACTTCCCACCCTATATCCCTACAAAATCAACAACCTGTTACACCATAATAAATTATAGCAACATTAAAAATGTATTCTAATAACTTAAAATTCATAACTATATTTTATCAAATGAACAACAATTGTACCATCAATATTAACACCTAAAATTAATACATTAACTTAAGCATATTAAAATAAATAAACAATATTTTGAACAACCATATTTCTGAAAACGATATTATCAATGATATACTTAAAAACAACATTAGTTGCCAAAAAAACACAATATTCTTGACAACATCATTCTAGACCACGATATTTGTGCATCACTAATAACTAACTACAATGGTTCAGAGACTTTAACGTATATCTGGTGGTGAGCGCGGGCACACATTTCAAGCCACATAGACATTCTTAATGTATCTCTTGGGGTTAGAAAGCCAACTTATTTTTTAGCACTTACCAGTATCCATTGAGTATTAGAAGGCTGTTAAATTAGTTGAGAAACATTTTGATATGTTACCCAGTTTGGTATTGGATGTGTAGACATTTTTATACCAGAGCAATAAGTGCATAAATCTGTAAATTGTTATGTCACTTTATTATGTGTTTAACAAAAGGGCTCCAGATAAGACCTAGGGAAGGGAACTAGAGGCACAGGGCACTAGGAGCAGGCAGCCTCCAATCAATAATGTTTAACACAAAAAGAGCCGCTCCCAGTATGCTGACCTAAGTGCTACAGTGTTATTTTGTGAGTGCAGGCATCTCACAAAAAGTAAACGACTGGTCTCACTCACCACCTGGTGTCATGTTTCATCATTGACCAATCCTCGCCCTCTAAAAACTTGGCTTGATAGAGGGCGGGCATACACCTGAAGACAGGTATGCACTTCTAAAGCTAAGTGGGGGCCCTTACAAAAAAAGAGTGAAGTTTAAAAAGCCATTACAGATGTCAAACTCTTTTTAATGTAACTGGCATCTGTATGGTGGTTAAAATAAATGATCGGTGTGTTGAGGATTCTATTGTCCCACCACCGTGATGTGAGTGGTCGACATGTTTCTGCCTATTGGCCCAGAAGGGTCTGTGGCATTCATCAGGACCTATGTTACACAATCGGGCTCCACCCTTACCGTGCTATGATGACAGGGTTCCACTGAGTGGGGTGATCAATATCACACTCCACCATTTAGCGGCTAAATAATTCAAGCCTGTATGGAAAGAAATCAAACAGAGTGAAATCCAAAAAGTAGCAACATGTTCACAGGTATTGTGAAGGTCATCCAGTCAGCCACATACACGTGCAAAACATAGTGAGTGGCTATAAGTGCAACGGACTGTTTCATTCATCTGTGCACTTAATACTTAGGGGCCGATTTCGATTCGGCCGCAAAACGAACCGACTGTCACGGACCCGGTCCAAACACCGACCGACCGGATTGTGGACAAGGTGAACGCCCAAGCACCAGCAAGGCGCACAAAGGACAATATCCAGAACAGGTGGTATAACGTGCACAGGAGGGTCAAGAACTCATCGAAAAAGATCACTCCCTGAGTCAGTGCACCGGCGGTGGCCCTCCTGCCAAACCAGTCTACTTCAGGACCTGGGAGGAGAAGGTGTGGGACATCCTACCACCAGAGAGCGTCCATGGCCTAACAGACATCCCAGAGCCTGGTGAGTACTGAGGAACCGGGGTTTATCCCAGCGGCGTCAAGGGCACGCCTAAGATCTTCGAGTTCACCTGTCTTGGTATACAGAGACACGGAATACTTCTGGATGGCATCAGAGACCAAGTTTATTAGCTGCAGCTAGTAACAGTGATCCTAGAAATACATCACGGTGTAAATTCTCAGGAGACTGCTCATTTTACTAAGGCGAGACGTCTCCTTTTATACCCAATATTCACATTAAAAATGTACACCCACTGCACAAAATTCTAGCCAATAAGGTACATTTTCAAACAAAGTGTCACATAACAAAAACTCAATTTACAGTATCCCAACCCAAAAGTTCATTATTAGGAATGTCCCAAATTCAATCTCCACAAGCCGGACAAACCTATAATTGAAAGCATAACCCATGTAATGAAGAAACATAAAAAAAGAAACGGTAACAGATGCTGAACAAGATAAGGCATGTGCAAGGGAACTAAAAGTTAACGATGTCCTGAACATTAATTGGCAATCTCAGACAAAGATCGATCAGGGAAATTAGCTTTGCGTGGTCAGTTTCAGGTGCAGAGGTCAGTTTCTTACAGTTCATTTCAGAGTCAAAAAGAAACCTAGTTAATGTATACATGAACTAAGAAGGCCAGGCCACTTTATTCGCCAGGCTACCTTCACAGGCCTACGTGAGGGCAACACAAAATGGTAGCACAGAACAAAATGGAGTCAGACTCGAGAATTACAGAACCTCAGACCCTCCTTTTGCCATTACGTAGGCAATAACCTAAGACTCATGTTAATCTGAATCTAGGTCTATGTCGTTATTCATTAGGTCATCAAGGTGTTGCTGTAGCATCATCTTATTATTCTCTACTTCTCTCGGGACAGGTCTCCGAACACACATAGTAGCACAAAGACTACAAATGGCGGGACCACACTGGATGCAAAGACAACAAGAGAAAAGGATGGTTAAAACCATACCAAGGAATGTCAAAATCTTCCATCCCCATTTGGACAGCAGTCCCCAAAACCATCCAGTCAATGACCAGTCTCCTTCATCTACATGGATAGACTCAGAGATTTTATACAACCTAGAGATGGCTTGGTACACTGTAGGGGCATTATCTGGTATGTAAACACAGCAACTGGATCCAATCAATTTACATACTCCTCCTCGATCTGCAAGTATGATGTCTAATACCCTATGGTTCTGCAAAGTCATAAGGCGGTCTGCTTGAAGCTCAGCTGTAACATTACTAAGAGCACCTGCTGTCTCATTAATAGTAGCTTCAACAATGCGGACAAGCTGTCGAATATGCCTACTATTGATCATAGGACCCCAAAAGGGCAAGAAGCCCTTGAAGAAATCTCCTACTTCGTGTGCTGCGGTATCTTCCTTATTGGAGACACCTCTACCATATCTCGTTCTATGATAGTCTGAAGCAGTAGTGTATGTAGGGGGAAGTAGAAACACCACATAACACGTTCCTGAAAAATCAGGTGGCAACCATGTGTAGGCTCTGTCATGACAAACAAAATATGTGCCTTTAGCTGGCACAAACGGTGGAGGAGCCTGAGATGCATAGACATAGGTTTGAGCACACACACTCTTACCTAGCTGAGCTTTCGGATTCCGACCATTACCTTGAAAACAAAAGTGGCCTCGGCGGGGTACAATCCAAATAGGGGGAGACCTTTTTCGTCTCTCCTTCTCTGTCAAACTGGTACTATATCCAGTCACGTTCCAACCAATGTAAGCCTGCACCTGATCCTTAGGGATAGCATTATATGCATCAATATCTCGGATCATAGCTACTATTCCCCTTATTAAGGCACTATTGCTCGAGTTATCTTTAAGGGAACGTAAGGGGTGTACCTCATTTGCATAGATAAACATGGTCTGAAAAGCCCACACAGACCCATTAAAAGAAAAAGGCAAAACCAAATATGGCATACCTTTATCTGTCGTATGAGGCATAAGACCACAAACCCAACAATTAGTGGTATTTACTACTAACTGATGCTGATGCAACAACTGTATAAACGAGTTGTTGACAAATTCTGATCTCCTTGTCTGTTCATGTTCAGGCAACGTATAAAACTGGTGCAAAGAAACAGTAGTGAAAGAAAGCATAGGTTGGGAGGTGGGTGCAGATGTCTGTTGTGTAGTATAGACAGTCCAACCCACACAAGCTAATGTGATACTTAAAAACATCAAAAAGCACAATATTATAAAACATTTGCTATGTATCAATGTACAAAATCTTGTCTTAAGATCTATTCTCTCAACATCTCTTTCAGTTACAACTGACTCCATCCTCTAACGTGCTGCTCGCGGCAATTTTCCTTCTTCACTCAAGTGTGCGTCCAGGCGTCCTAGATGTCCCTAGAACCGCAGACCTTTCGTCAATACGCAGGCCACCCCTTAAGTTCTTATACCGCGAACCCTGCAGCTGAACCCGGATGGTGGTTCGAAAAAGAAAAAAGAAAAATAGTCTCTTGTCTGAAAGAGTGTAATTCACAAAACAATTCTAATTTTATTTCGTCCTTTTTAGACCTTAAGTTGTAGCGTTCTTTACCAGGCACAGTTTGATCCAGAAAGAGTGTCTCTGGGTGCGTAGTATCAAGTCTCAAACACGGCGGCACAGTTTCTTGCAAGACTTTATCATCCGCACGTTCTGACTGAGTCCATTTCAGATGTGCATCATTAAAAGGTACAAATCTCGGAACCCTTTCACTCTCGGAATCGGCAACACCTTCCCGGACCCACTTATCGTATGGTAAGGGCAAAGGTATCTTCTTACAATGGGTACCATGTACCCAGTTTTTCTTGCCGAACATCTTAATAGCAGTCCGAGTTGATAACAGGACTTGGTATGGACCGGTCCATCTTGGTTCCAAGTTCTTTGACCTCTGGAAATTCTTGGTTAGAACCCAGTCGCCAGGTTGAATCGTGTGGCCTGCGTCTACAGAAACTGAAGGCAAAGTGTCATGGACCTGTTGGTGAAGAACACGCAATTTAGCAGTCAAATCATGTAAGTAGTCAACCAACATAGGGTACTCGATATCACTGTACTTCTTGAGCCTCGGCACTCCCCAGACATTCGCCGGGCGTCCAAAAACAATCTCGTATGGGCTAAGTCCCACGCGAGAATGTACTGTCGTTCTCGTGGACAAAAGTGCCAATGGTAAGGCATCGGGCCATGTAAGACCAGAGCTCGCTTGCACCTTGGCCAACTTCAGCTTCAGAGTGCCATTATAGCACTCGACCAGGCCTGCTGACTGGGGGTGATTCGCAGCGTGAAATTTCTGTTTAATACCCAGACCCGCACATACTTTCTTCATAATCTGACCCACGAATTCACTTCCATTATCACTCCATACCATCCTCGGCAAGCCATATCTGGGAAAGAATTCTTTGAGCAAAACCTTGGCTGTAGACAAGGCAGTATTATCCTTTAGGGGGTAGGCCTCTATCCATCTGGAAAAGGCACAAACAATCACAAGGACATACTTCAAGTTATTGCATCTTTCCATATGAATATAGTCTATCTGCAGCACCTCGAACGGATACGTTGGAGGAGCAAAATGACCCGCTGGAGTTGGGGTTCCCTTTCCAGGATTATGCATCAAGCAAATCATGCAGTGTTTAACCAAATTCTCAGCACACTTAGGAATTCCACCATTCTGCCATACCGGAGCCAACAACTTACATATCCCTTTTGAACTAATGTGAGCCAACCCATGAGCCACAGTAACCACCGGAAGCACATATGCATCCGGCAACAACCATCGCTGGTGCTCTGACAACTCAACCCAACAGCCTGTTGAATCCAACATTCCCGTACTCTCTCTCCACATACTCAATTCTTTCTCAGTAGCTTCTGCCTGAATCATCTTCACACTTTCTGTTGTATCTTCACACATTCCTCCTTCCACAACCCATCTGGCAGGACCTGCAACATACATCCGACTTGTCACATCTTTCGCCGTTTCTCTCGTTACTTCATCTGCAAACGCATTCCCTTGACCCACATAATCCGTAACCTTCTTATGCGCACTACACTTCACTATCGCAATTTGGGTCGGCAAAGTAAGTGATTCAAGAAGTTCACTCACTAATTGTCCATGCTGAATTTTCGTACCATGGGAAGTAAGAAATCCTCTCTCTTTCCACAAGGGACCAAAACTGTGAGCCACGCCAAATGCGTATTGGCTATCAGTATAAACATTCACTCTCTTTCCTTTTGACAACACACATGCTCTAGTCAATGCTATCAACTCCACTGCTTGCGCTGAATTCCGTGCAATACGTGCTGTTTCAACAATCGTGTGCAAAGTTGTGACAGCATATGCTGCAGTCGTCTCTCCATTCGGAAGCTTAAAGCACGAACCATCTACCCATAGGGTACCATCAGGATTCGAAAGAGGAGTATCTTTCAGATCAACTCTACCCTTCGTTTCCTCCTCTGTCTGGAGAAAACAGTCATGCTGTTCCTGAGCATCTGTCTCCACAAAAATCGGCAACAATGTAGCTGGTTTCAATGTGTTGCACCGCTTGATGTGCACATGGCTAGCCAAAAGCGTCAACTCATAACCTGACAAACGCGCACTGGTAAGATGTTGAGTCTTCGTTCTATTCAATAGGGTATCCACTGCATGTGGGACCATCACAATCAATGTATTATCCAATACCAAACCAGCAGACTGTCGGATAGAAACAGCCACTGCCGCTGTAGCTCGTAGACAACTAGGCAACGCCCTAGCTACCGGATCTAAAGTAGCTGAAAAATACGCACATGGGCGCTGCTTGTCTCCAAATTGTTGCGTCAACACTGACAACGCACAACCTTCTCTCTCGTGTACATAAAGTGTAAAAGGTTTACTGTAGTCGGGGGTACCCAACACCGGAGCAGAACACAATGCATCACGCAATTCGGAAAAACTCTTCTGACATTCGTCAGACCAAGGAAGAGGGTGCGGTGTGTCCTTAAGAGTAAGTGCCAACAAAGGTTTCGCTAGCAAAGAAAAAATCGGAATCCACTGTCTACAATATGAGGGGATACCTAAGAAGGCACGCACCTCTCTCTGTGTGCATGGCACAGTCATTTGGGCAATCGCTTGAATACGCTCTGGGGTCAATCGCCTTCCCTCCTTCGACTAGAGATGACCTAAGTAGGTCACTTCTTGGCGGCAATACTGCAACTTCGAAGGTGACACTTTATGATGAAGGTCAGACAGGTGTCGCAACAAAGAAAGAGTAACTTCTTTACAAATCTCTTCATCATCAGCAGCAACCAACAGATCATCAACATACTGGATAATAGTAACACCAGAAGGCAATGCAAGAGTATCAAGCTGAGTTTTCAAAGCCTGACTGTAAATGGAGGGACTCTCACAATAACCTTGAGGAGCGCGCTTAAACCGGAAACTGCGGCCTCCTAAAGAGAAGCCAAAAATATCCCTACTCTCTTCAGCAATTGGAATACTGAAGAAAGCGTTCTTCAGATCAATAACAGAAAACCAAACAGCTGAGGCAGGGATCATAGTCAATAAAGCAGTAATGTCCGGGACAACAGGAAACTGTGGCACAACGATCTTATTGACCTCTCGAAGGTCGATCACAAACCGATACACAGGTGGCTGAGAAGAGTCAGTACGCTTAAGGACAGGCAGAACAGGACTGTTACACACATTACCTCTCGTTTCTTCAACCACACCTTTCTCAACTAAGTCATAAATAATCGCTAAAAGAGCTCTTTCGCCATCACTGGAAATTTTGTACTGGGGAATGCGAGGTAATTTAGCATTCAACTTAAGGGTAACAATGTAGGGTGGAATCTGCAAGAGACCAACATCATTGGGACCTGTAGCCCAAAGTGTATCAGGGAGAGAACGCAGTTCCAGTGGAAGGCGATCCTTAGACAGATACATCGGGGAAATCACTTTCTTACCCACCGTAAGATGTACTCCCGAAGGAGAACAATGTAATGTCGCATGCAATCTTTTCAACAAGTCCAAACCCAACAGATTCTCGCCACAGCCCGTCGTTAGAATAAGGGGAGCCTCCAATTCACAGGGACCAATAGAAATGGGCAAAGGACAAGAAACCGGATTACGAACTGGGGTGCCAGAAAATCCTACTGAAACATTGGTCAAGCCAGACAAAGGTGCGCCGGGGACTTTAGAGTGCATGATAGAACTCTTTGCTGCACAAGTATCCAAAAGAAAAGGTTCTGCCACACCTGATGAAATCACTTCAACATAAGGTCCACTCTGGTCTACTGGAACTGACACTACTCCCTCCCTTTGTCCATGGCTGTCCTAACTATCATTAAAACCAGCACTCTCACTTCCAACATAATAATCATCAGTGTAGTACTAAGAGGACTGGACGGTCGGAACATTCTGTTGGTCAAAATAATTCATATAATTCTGAGGGGAAAAGGAACGGTCATTCTGGGGAAACGTACCACGTCCCCTACCCCTAGGTACTTGTTGGAAACCACCACAACCTCTCAGACCAGACATACCATTCGCACGCTGTAGCAAGATCGGCAACTATTCTTGAAGTGACCTTCTTCTTTACAATAAGCACACTGATTAGGGCCTAGCAGGAGTCGCGAAGCAAAAGACTCAGGCTTCTGCAACAGTTTCTGAAACTGTGGGGGTTGCTGAAACTGGCGCTGATTAGGGCGAGGCGGATAAGCCTGCTGCAGAAGAACTTTCGTTTTTAAGTCTCTAGTCTTTTTCTCTACTTTATCTTTCTCATCTTTATCTCTATTCTCATAGTATTGTGCAGTAGCCAATATCTGAGCCAAAGAAGAAACAGCCCATGAACTCTCAGAGTCCTTTAACTTATTAGAAAGTTCAGGAAGTAAATTAAAAACAAACTTATCTACAAACAACCTCTGACCACCTTCTGTACTCCTATCCTGACCACTATGATCAATGAATGTTTCCTCAAACCTAGTGAAGAAATCAGACACACTCTCGTCTTTCTTTTGTTTGCATGCTGATAACTTGTCCCAATTCACCCGCAGAGGAGGCATCATAGTTTTCAATAAATTAATAATCCTACCAGGTAGTTCTGCAACTAAGGGTTCAGGTTTGGCACCTCCTACCTGCCGACCATCTGCAGCAGTAATATTAACCCACGTATCTCCTAACTCTGGCGCGTGATCCTCGTGACAACTCCTTATAATAACCAGCAGGATTTTTACGGGGGTCAGGCAAAGTCTGCTTAAGAGCCAGGACCTCAGCTCTCTTCCAAGGGACATGCACCCACACTCGCTGAAAATGAGCCGGTGCAGCCGCAATACCATGAGCGGCATCAGCCACAACTGCCTCTCTCCATACAGTGGGAACCTCTCTCATAGGATACTGCTTCACTTTCCTCCTAATAGAAGGGTCAGGTTCGAACAATGACTGAGGTGGAAGTCTAGACCTAAAGGTGAGTAGTGTCTCTACCGCTTCCTCAACATCGGAACCCACTATCGTCCCTTTAGCAAATTCAGACTGAACATTAAGCAATTCCAGTGGAATTGAACCCAACTCATTATCTTCCCACTCCTGATGAAGGAAGGTACACATGACATCAAAAACATACCTTTGTTTTGGTGCCTCCCACTGTAGGAAGATATCCATAACCACTTGTGGACTGTACTTGGAGGTATTCGAAACCCATCTACAAGCAAGGAGATCTAACACTGCCCGCTCTTCGGGACCAGGGACCTGACTACGTCTCTGCTTACGTTCAGAAACAGGGGTCATATTCAGTGACCCAAAGAAAGGAGACAAAAGACTAGTGACAGTCTCAGTCATTCGTTGCCGAGCAGAAGGAGAAGAAGTTGACATGAGGACAGGGGACAAAGTGTTTTGAGGTGACAGAGACGTAGGGACAGAAATAAGAGAAGTCGAAGATAAAGGAGTGTAAGGCAAAGGAGTTTGAGGCAAGGCTGGTGGCGAGGCTGGCGGCCCTGGAGGGGGCTGCGCCGGGGGAGGAAGAACCACCTGTGAAGCAATGGGTGGCTGAACAACAACAGGGGGTTGAACGACAACAAGGGGTGCAACAACTGCAGGTAACGGATGTGCAGTGGCACCCTGCACATAAGGGGGTGGTAATCTCAGTAAATGTGACATCAAAGGATCCTTTTCAGGGTCTACAGTCACATTTGAAAGGGGAGGTGGCAAAGCCGGGTAACATTTGTCAATGGCCATGCAATATTGTCTATCTGACACTTCAATCGCACGATCTTCTTCATCTTCCTTAAACTGCCTAGCAGCTTGCATTACCGATATATTCCTTTCCTTCCTATCTCTCTTAGCTTGCTTAATTTCTCGCTGTTTGGCTTCCTTACGCCAAAGGCGGAAAGAGTCAAACATCGCCGGCCGGGCTTTCTTCTTAAATAGCGCAACTTCTAGGTTATCTAAAACATCTGATTCAAAACTACCATGTTGGGGCCATCGTAAAACACCATCTTTCCTTGTATAACGGACCCATACTTCATTAAAGGTAATGGGACCTACACCATGCTTTGAATAGAGCTCATAAGTTGGAGTTCCAACCGGAGGTATCGGACACGAGTCCAACAATCGGGAATCCCTATTACAACTACAACAAAACCATTTCCTAAATTTGCTAAAACCAGGCATCTTTTAGCTCACTAGTCTTGCTTCAAACTTCAAGGGGTTATCAAAAATGATACACCCGCAAATATACGAACCACCCGGCTTCGACTATTGCAATGGCCGAATCAAAACCAAGAAACTAAACAAAGTCGTGGGAGTGACCCACTTATACTTAACCAAAATGTCTGTCACGCCACCAGAATACCGTCTAACGTCTCACCTTACAAATCATCACAAGAGGGTCCAAGACAGGGCGACAGTCTGGGCAGCAGTCCTTCGCAGCCGTCGGAAAGGGGAAGCCTCGCAGAAAAAAACATTCGGTCCACGTCGACATGCTGGGGCGGCCGTCCTCCAGAATTTCCTCACGGGGCTCCACACAATTTTCGGGCTTGGACTAGTACCGCTGAAGTCGCCCGACACTGGGCGCCAGTTGAAAAACCGGGGTTTAACCCAGCGGCGTCAGGGGCACGCCTAAGATCTTCGAGATCACCTGTCTTGGTATACAGAGACACGGAATACTTCTGGATGGCATCAGAGGCCAAGTTTATTAGCTGCAGCTAGTAACAGTGATCCTAGAAATACATCACGGTGTAAATTCTCAGGAGACTGCTCATTTTACTAAGGCGAGACGTCTCCTTTTATACCCAATATTCACATTATAAATGTACACCCACTGCACAAAATTCTAGCCAATAAGGTACATTTTCAAACAAAGTGTCACATAACAAAAACTCAATTTACAGTATCCCAACCCAAAAGTTAATTATTAGGAATGTCCCAAATTCAATCTCCACAAGCTGGACAAACCTATCATTGAAAGCATAACCCATGTAATGAAGAAACATAAAAAAAGAAACGGTAACAGATGCTGAACAAGATAAGGCATGTGCAAGGAAACTAAAAGTTAACGATGTCCTGAACATTAATTGGCAATCTCAGACAAAGATCGATCAGGAAAATTAGCTTTGCGGGGTCAGTTTCACGTGCAGAGGTCAGTTTCTTACAGTTCATTTCAGAGTCAAAAAGAAACCTAGTTAATGTATACATGAACTAAGAAGGCCAGGCCACTTTATTCACCAGGCTACCTTCACAGGCCTACGTGAGGGCAACACAAAATGGTGGCACAGAACAAAATGGAGTCAGACTCGAGAATTACAGAACCTCAGTACACAAACAACATAGATGGTGTGGCAAGGGGACAGTGAAACCATGCACCACAAGCAAAGCTACACTAACCAATAGATAATCATCCCAAGATGTGTATGCTAGTCAGACAAACACAATACCTGCCATCTCATAGTGACTGGGAACTGTGTCATGACATGCACCAGCCTACAAAGAAATAGAGCAAGCGAGTGGCACTAAGCCAAATAGACCCTGCCAGACAGTTTGACACCACAAACACACCACCTCAGAGTGCAGCTGACTGTCAGGAAGGAATAGTGGGGATGCAGGTGAAGTGAGTGTAGCCAAAAGCATGATGGGGCCTGTAGTCACAGATAATGCTCCCCCTCCTGATTGGCCCATCAAGACCTCTCAGAAACATGCCCACACCACAGGGAGTGGAAAATGACTGACAAGATGGCTGACATTGGCTCCTGCTGTGGGGAGCACAAGGCCCTGCTAGGACTTGTGTGCAAATCAGAAGCAAGACACCACTGACTGACATCCTGAAACACAACTTGCACGCCCTACAATGGAAGCACGTTTCATGATGGAAAGGAGGACTGACAGCCCTGACCATACTAATCAGCATGGGGAGACCCCCCTCAACACAAACTCCACACAACTCACCGGGTACAATGCATTGATACACACCTCATTGAAATATCAGCAAAAGATACCCCGTACTGGGTGCTGCTGTGTGAAGCACAGGGGCTCACTTTGGACTTGTAGCTGAACAAACACCAGAATGTCTTAGTCAGCCATCTTGCCATTGCTGTCACACCCCCTCACAGGGAAGCAGAGACAAGAGGGAGGAAGTATGGGCATACTGGGAAGGGGGTGTAGCCAAGAGTATGATGGGACTCGCAGTCACAGACAACCTACACCCACCCACATGGCCCAGCAAGATCAAACTGAACCATACTTGCCTCACAGGGAGTCGGTAGGGTTCTGACAAGATGTCTGACACTGGGCTCTGTTGTGGGGAGCACAAGGCCATGCTGGGAAATGGCCAACAACAATATCAAACTCTGTTCGTGACAAGCTGGGAAAAAGCAGTGTACAGGCAGGCATCTGTTTGAAAAGTAGAAAATTTCATGTTTGTGAACCAACGATGCATGTAGAAACGTAAATCACATTGTGTGTCTCTTTCAAACACAGGTGGTGCTGGGCACCCAGCCCCAAATGATGAGGATACCCAGTCCCAGACTCTGGTGGACACTGAGCTCTCTGGTCTGACTCTCTCGCTGTGTTCTTCGGATGACGATGACCAACCTGGCCCCTGCGGTGTGAGCCATCATGCAGCACCAGCAGCATCAACATCTGCCCCCCCCCTGTACCCATGCCTCCAGCATCTGGACACCGACAGGGCACCCCCGCCAACACGGACAGACCAAGGCCAATCAACACCCACAGTACAGGGACACAGGACCCCCCGGAAGCTACAGCAAACACCACCAGCAACACCACCCAAGGGGTCCCAGTGTCACCTGTGCATCCCGCCGCTGGTCCTGCCCGTGTGGAGAGGGGTGCTGGGAGGGGTGAGAGGCACTGGGCGCGCCTTGCAGAGGGGTCTGGACTGCATGATGATCCCCACCTGGCACGCATCTTAGATGCGTACCAGGATAGCACCGGAGGATTTAGCCAGGTAGTGGGGATCCTCAAGGACATGCAACACGAGCAGGGAGGCCAAGTGGGATGACATTACTGCGGTGCATCAGGACATACTACAATGCCTCCGCCAGATCAACACCAACCTGTCCACACCCCCCTGTGTGCCCACAACATCTGTCGCAACACCATCTGCCAGCGCCACACAGAGGGAGGAGGACTCTGGCGGAGAGTTTGTGCAGAGGCCTGCACATGAGGATCCCCCCCCCCCCCGGAAGAAGAGGGGTCATCCGAAGAAGGACATGTGAGAGGCAGATGTCCCAGCACATTCCCCTGGGCCTCTAAACCTGTTCTGGACAATGTTCTTTGTGCGCAAAACGTTCACCTTGTCCAATCACACAAGTCGCCCACATGACATGGAGGGTTAATGTTGGGACAATGTATCAGATGACTGTGGACTTTACTCTGGACATTACATCTACCAGCACTTCCAACTCCAATGTGAACTTTGGATTCTCAAACCACTGTACAGCACCCACCATCCTGTGCACTTCCCTCACACATGTTTGCAAATAAACTCACCAGTACACCATACTTGCCTCTGTTGTGATTCCAACTTGTCATGTTCAGGGAGATGTCGATCTACTACACAACACAGTGCATGCCAAATACTGCAACAATGTGACCAACGTAAGGTGAGTCATGGGGATGTGACACATGTGAGGGAGATACACCACTATGGCAACACAAAACAGACTCACCATGGCCATGTTACTCATCACACACAATGATGTTGACCTGAAACGCATTGGCATGCACTAACACAACACCAACCCCAGTGAGTGGATAAAAAGTTCACAGGTGAGGTAAGCAGATGTCACTCAGATGTGGGAAGACAGACAACGCACAAAACAAAGCGTATCACAGGCTCATTACACATCAGCAACACGTTTATTCCACACCAGTTGCACGGTAATACAACGTAACAGTGGACACGCGCTTTCAAAGTGTTGGAGAATGGAAGTCCAGGGATGTGTGGTACATCAGTTGATGGGAATTGTCAACTTTCACACTGGTGTTGGCTTCTGGGTGTTGGGGGTCAGTGTTGACCACACAACAGGCAAAGTAACCTGGGAAGGACAGACAAAATACAGTCAAAAGCACAGAAGAACAGGAGAGAAATGCAATACACATGCACAAAACATGTTGCAAGACACCTACACAAACACTAGTCAGCAGTACTACCCTATAGTGGAGTACACACCACCTGAATGGACACATCACAGCACGCACCCAGTCACACTCAGACAGCAACAGAGCTGGCACAACACATTCCAGGCTACCTCCATACATTCACATAACAACCATGGAAACTCACATTAAGGTGAAGAAGATGTTGAGCTGTGAGCGGACGTCACCATCATCTTCATCATCACTGGCATCTTGGCCCAGGCCGGGATCCTCCACAGGTGCCGGACGTTGGTCATCGTCATCGTCATCCTGGATGAGAGGCACCTCCTTCCGCACCGCCATGTTGTGTAGCATGCAGCAGATGAGGATTATTTTGCACACCTTTGCAGGCTCATATGGGAGGGCCCCTCCGGTCTTGTCAAGGCAGCGAAAGCGGCTTTTCAGGAGGCCAAATGTCCGCTCAATCACCCTCCTAATCCGACCATGTGCCTCATTGTAGCGCAGCTCGGCTGGTGTCACAGGGTTCCTGAGGGGTGTCAGCAACCATGGCATGTTGGGGTATCCGGAGTCACCTACACACACAAAAATGAACAAGTAGTTGAGTTTTGTAGGAGTGAGGAATACAACATTGACAAACACACACAATGAGTAACAGTCAGTACACACCGACAAGCCAGGCATGCTGAGCTGTCATCTGTGACATCAGCGTTGCAATGCGACTACTCCTTATAATGTAGGCAGAACCTGGGAACCGTGCACACACATGTGTGATTGACATGTCAGCAAGACAGACCACCAGAGCATTGATCGAAAGGTAGTGCTTCCTGTTACGGTATGCCTGCTCATGTGCCTGTGGTGGTATCAGGGCAACATGTGTCCCATCAATTGATCCGATGACGTTCGGCATCCTCCCCAGTGTATAAAAGGCATCCTTTATTTCAGGAAGTTCAGCTGGGCTCGGGAACTTGATATACAGGTTGAGGAATTGCAACATCCCCTCCAAGACATCGCGTAGCACCCGACTAAACATCGTTGCGACATCCCACCAGCAGTAGCCACAGTGTACTGGAAGGTACCAGTAGCAAAGAAGTGCAGGGCTGCCATCACCTTCACCTCTGGGGTCAGTGCTGTAGGGTATGGCTGGCCAGGTAGCAGATGTGGCGCCAACTGCTCCGCCAACTCCACAATCAGTGGCCTGGTGAAGCGGTACCGTCTGATGCAGTCGCATTCCTGCATGGCTGCAAGGTCTGGGAACGGCCGATGGACAGCTGGTGCCCTGCAGTACAGAGATGCACAAAGGAAGATTGTCAGTTCATCCACCCATGTGGCCATGACCACGATCAATATCACATGCTAGTTCATGACATTACACAATGTACTGAGGTGTGTGCTGTTGGTCATAGACACGTATGTCACCCACAAGACCACCACCTCACATCTCAATTCCACATGTCCACATGAGTCCCATTTAGTGCAATGGCCAATCATCTGGCTGTGTCACCCAACCTATGTGCTGCTGCAACCTTCCAGACACACACCACAGTGACAATTGAGGCCTCATGTCTCCCAGGCATCACAGATCTTTGACATGCAGAAACCCAGTCTCCCTGTATTGCCACATCAACACAGCAATGGACATGGCGTAGCACGTACACACCACAAGGCAAGCGTAAGTCCCACAGGTAGTGGCCACTGATGTTCCTGCCGGCCCTACATGTACGTCTCTTAGACACACACCCCATCAAGGTTGATGCATATACCACATGGATGTGGAGACTGTCACCCATTGGGAACATTTGATCAGACACATCTGAGACACAACATGCACACAGACTGTGGGTGCACATCAGTATTGCGGCTACAGGTATCACTGTGACGTACATGCCATCACCCCCAGGACTCAGGGTGTATGTGACCTGTCCTAAACATAACCAACCTGACACTGTGTCCGTGACTCATGCCCATTACTGTCCAATTGCACATCACAGTGGTAATGTGCACAACACACAGAGGATTCTGCCCCCATGTACACGTGCACAGCCTGGGAGTGGCTGCACAAAGTGCCTGCCAAAAAAACAGCTGTGGCCCCCCCCAACACCCAGGGAATGCAGCATTACATGCCATGGGACACTGTGTGGCCAATGCTGTAGGGTGGTAGATGTGCACAGGTATCCCTGGCCAGTATGTGTGTGTTGCATCCGCATAATAGTCACACTAATGAGGTCCGACGCGGGTGACAATGCGTACACATTGCATGGGTCATGTCCGAGCCGTGCGTACGCTTTGTCATTGAATGACATGAGGTCCGACGCGGGTGACAATGCGTACGCATTGCACGGGTCATGTCCGAGCCGTGTGTACGCTTTGTCATTGAATGCAATGAGGTCCGACGCGGGTGACAATGCGTACGCGTCGGACAGGCATGGTCCGAGACAGGCGTACGCCTTGGCCATTGAATCGTATGGAGATGGGTGCATGTGTATATTCAAAATACGCATTGTACAGTCAGTTGAATGAGCCGGGCGCACCCATTGGCTCCGGACTGTCATGGAGACGGATGCGGATTCAAAACGTGTACGAGTTGTGCACTGGAAATTCAGTAGGATGCCTACAACAATGTTGCAATTTCAAGTGTTCCATGAAGGTTAGATTTGAACGATGCGGAAGGCGTGTACGAGTCGTACTTTTAAATGGATTGGCCAGATTCATAGAATGCAACCGTGTTGGACCCATCACTTGGGACACATGGCACAGATTCTGCCTCTGCAGCACAGATATAAGGGAGCTCACTTGCCTGCACTACATGCTACTGGACCACATCCCTGCTACCACTGCTGCTGTCTCTGCATCCTCTGGCTACTGCTATGGCACGTACTCTGGAGAGGGCCCCAGCCTTCACTGAGGAGGAGAACCAGGCCCTGCTGGACGGGCTCCTTCCAGAGCACAGCAAGCTCTATGGGAAACCAGTGGAGCAGGTGAGTGTGCAGTCCACTGCCTTCCTAATTATGCATGTTGTCTGACTAGCAGTACCAGCAGTGTGTACACCAGTGGCAAGCATTCTCACTGACTACTTTCATCCCCCAAAGTGTGTAGGTACATGTAATGAATAGTTTTCCTGCTGCTAAAGTGCATTATTGCAAGCTTAAACTATCCAGGCATTGTTAACATGTCAGACATGCAGGTGATTTTTCATTCCCCATGGTTGCACTACCTGTGTAATTTATTTCCCTTTGTGATGATGACATGTATATCCAAATGTGTGCTGCACAAATCTGGGGCATATGTGTTAATGTACTTTTCACTTTGTCATCCTCACAGGTTGGTGCCCACCAGAAGCAGGAGTTCTGGCTGACCATCGCCCGGGCTGTTCGTTCTGTGGGGTTCTACAAGCGCCGGATCCGCAACTGCCAGAAGAGGTGGCAGGACCTTCGGGGCTGGACCCGGAGGATAGCTAGAGTCCAGGTGAAGCTGTCACCTCCACGCAGTAGGGGCGGACACTGGACCCTGACTCCCCACATGCTCCGTATCCTGGCTGTGGTCTTCCCGGACCTGGATAGGCAGCTGAAGGCCAGACAGCAGCAGGAAGGGGGTAAGTCCATGCCTGATCTGTGTACTATGTCTGACATGCTAATAGCAGTCTTTTGGCCTGGTCACACTTCCACATCACGTAGGTCTTGTAGTCCAATACTCGGGTCCCTCAATTGTGTGATGTACCCTCCTCATCTGTTCCACAGGTGTGGCCCCTACAGTCTGTTGCTTGTGTCACTAGGGCACTGTGTCCCTGCAGTCAGCTATGCTTCAGCTACAGGTCAGCATCTGTTCCCGTGACTCTGTTGTGTGTTTCATGGGTGGGTCAATTGTTTACACAATGCCTGAGATCTGACATGTGATCTGTGTGTGCCCTTGAGATGTGTACCAATAGCTGGTCTGACTCGCAACATGTGGCTGGGGTATTCCAAACAAACCCATGCAGCAGGGGACTCCAATTTTTGGGCCTCAGGAGTATGTATATCAAATATGTCACACTTTATTAGCCACCTGACTACTGTCCAGGGCCAAACACTGTTTCACGTAGACCTGGGCAGTCATGCCTCCTCAAGGGCATTTAAAAACACTCTGTAATCCCACCCCTGTGTATGAAATTGCAGGTTGTGCTTAGTGACATATGCCCTCAGGTGTCTGCCTCTGTGTCATTAGGGTGTGGCTTGTTGTTACGTACAACTGGGGTGTCCATGATTCAGAGGGTCAGCATGACATCTGCGATGTGACTGTGAGAGACAAGACCTGTGTGACATATAGGTGTGTGATCATCTGACAACGCACAATGCTGTATGCAACTGTGTCCTTCATGCAGCTGGGTTACATGCATGGCAGACTGTGATGTGTTAATGTACAGGGATTTGTGTTTGCAGAGACTCATATGTATGATTTGCATGATGTGGGGTCTTCTGGGTCCTGGATATGTTGTTTGCATGGGATGGGCAAGTGCGCCGGTCATCTGCAGAGTTAGCTTTACCCCTGAGCTAGGATTGTGAGTCAGTGCATATTGTTGCTGTCTGGATGCCCTGCCCCTGTGACAGGAGACAGTGTTGACTGACTTTCAGGGCATCTCAGTGCCATGGCATTTAACTTGCTATCAGTGATCGTGCATTGTGTTCAAGTGTGCACCATGCACCCCATTGTGGCATTGCCCATCAGGACATGAGTACATCATAGTGTGTGTTGCTGGCATGCATCCCAAGCGTGTGAAATGAGCCTCTGCCCATCCCTTAATCCGGACACCTGTACTGAGTCAGTAGCAAGAGATGTGCTGTGTGTATAGTGACATACTCCTACATGTTCACTTGCATGTACAACTAATGTGTGGGTGGTGCATGTTGGCACATTGGGGTGTAAGCATCCAACATGCAACGGACATATGTGTGAAAGTCAAGGAGGGATATGTGTGCCATGGTTGATGTTGCGAATGACAATTGTCTTATCCTAAACAGTGTTGGCACTTTGAGCTGTGTTCAGCTGATGATGCCAGGGCTTGCCCTGTGATGTGATGTACTCACTGTGGTGTGTGCAGTCGGTGCAGGTGACTGATGTTGTTCTCTTACTTCCTATTCCTATCCAGATACATCCACGGCCACAGGAGGGGACAGCTCCAAGGACCAGGAGGAGCCACAGAGCCTTACAGGGACAGAAGGAGAGGAGTCGGGTGGATTCAGTGGCACGGAGGACGAGTGGAGCCACACAGAGGAGTCGTCAGCACCATCACCCCCAGCTGAGGGCCACAGCAGCTCTGAGGATGACTCTCTTGTGGAGGCGGGTGTCAGCAGCTACCAAACCCCAGCTAGTGAGGCTGGCCCCGCCACCACCACCACCACCACCCCCCTCCCATCGGCTCCCATCCCAGAGGTCCCTGTGGGCTCCCGTGTTCGTGAGCATGTCTCCTTTGTGCCAGGCACCGCACTCCCTGCCCCTGTGTCCCCTGCTGCCCTGAGTGAGGAGTCTGTGGACTTACTTCAAAAGATCCATGTAGGGCAGACGTCGATGCTGAAGGTCCTCCATGCACACACGGGTCTGTTGACACTACTGGTGTCATTCATGGAGGGCATTTCCTCGGGCATGTCTGCCCTACAGAGGACCAATCAGTCCGTGGCCTCCTCCCTGACGGCAGCAGTGTCCCTCCTCCAACAGTCCCGCACCCCTCCTACCCCTGCACCACCCACGATTCCTAGCACCCTACCTGTCCCAAGCACAGAAACCCCCAAACCAAGGTCTAGACGTGCACACAAGCAAGTGCAGGGGACTGATTCCACACTCACAGGGGCTGGTTTGCAGACACACACACAGTCATCCACAACCACTCCGCAGTCCTCCGAGACCTCTCCCTCCCAGCCCCCTTTCCTTGCCTCACCTGCAACCCCACCCCCCCAGAAGCTCTTCCTCTGTGACCTTGGCCTCTTCCCCACCGACCCTGCAGATCCTGATTATAAGGGGAAGAGGAAGTTCCCACACACAGAGGGGAGTGCCCCTCACACCCGGACACTCTCCCCCAGGCGCAGTCAGACAGGGACCCCCACCCGCAAGTCCCAACGGCACCAGAAGAGCAAGACCCCCCCGCCACCACACAGCTCCAAGGCAAAGTGTCCGTCCTCCATCCCCCAGGCCACAACTCCAGAGGTTCCCCCACCACTTCTTGCCCCGGGTTCCACCACCCACAGATACACCATCCCCAAAATGCTAAGGCCATCCTCCCCTAGCACTTGCTCCTCCACACCTGGTCAGACAGTTAGTGCCACTGATGTGGAGACCGTGTCCCCCCCCCCGCCCTGCCGACCTCACCTGTCCCCCATTCCGCTCCCATGGATGTAGGTACTGCTTTGGAGTCCACGACCACCCCGTCTGACTTGGGCACTGCAGTGGTGAGCCAATCCACTCCATCTGACCTGCCCACTGGAGTTGTGCCGGCACCCACCCCATCTGACTTGTGCCACACAGTTGTGACTGCACCCACCACTTCAGTCAGCTCCACTGCAGTTGCAAGTGTCTCGCCTGCATCCCCCACCTCTTCACTGCCTCCTTCTGCTGTGCCCTGATCCTATCCCTGCGGTGCCTGGCCTGCCCCCATGTATGCCCCTGCGAGGGGATGACGCCGGTCCTTAGCAGTGCAGGCAAGCAAGGTGTGACAGTTGTCACTCTAATTCACTCCTTGGCATTTGGACATGGACTGGCCATTGGCCTTTTGTTTGCACAGACGTTTAACTTTTAAAATGCTGAATAAAGCTTTTTTCTTTCTCCCTGTGAACTAGATTTAGCTGTACATTATGTTGATGATGTTTAACATGCCCTTGCACCTGTGATGCTTTCTTTACAATGTTGAATACTGATGTGTTTCTGTGAGGTACTCCCTGTGGTCCATGAGATCTGTATCCTATTCTGGTGGGTATCCATGTCATCCTTTGCAGCTACCTGGGTGTGTCAGGATCAACTATTTGTGGACATCCCTCTGTGAGCATTTCATTTGCATGGTCACATCTCTGGCTTACACCCATGCACATATGATGTGCTTCCATTGTCCAATTTGTCACTTCCACATACTTTGTGCTCATCAACACTGGACCTACAGGTGTGGGCATCATTGTAATAGGAGCAACTGGGTCCTCTGTGCTACTTGCTAGACATATGTTTTGGGTATGTGCAGATGACATAGGGGAGACTCACGTACTCAGGCTGTTGTGACCAGAGCCTTCATTGTTTGGTAACTGATGGCTGACTGGCAAAGTGTTCTGCAGACACGAGTGTGACTTGTGGTGAATATGTTTGGCACAGCTGAGCTTCCACAGGAGTTGGGTCCCCTCAAGTAAATGTGTTGTCCAGTGACATGGCCTGGGCCCATGGTGTGTGTTGTATGAGCATGTGTGTGTGTCCACGTCCATGTTCATACACAGACAGTGTTCCCTTGATATGTTCCTGTTGTTGATGCTTGATGAGTGGTACTGGGTTCATCCCACTACTTTTCTAATGGGCTACCAGATGTGTGTGTGCATGACACACTACTGTTAATTGGTGTATCATCATTGGGATTTGTCAGTTCTGAGTGGTGATGATGTTGTCAGACACAGATGGGACACATTCAGGGTTCCTCAAGGCACCTGTTTATTTGCTAAATCATGTAGTTGTCCCTAGGTAGTAGTTTTCAGTGATTGAGACATTTGTATGTGTGTGTGACTGCTCCCACTTGTCGGGTTAATGGCTGCGATGCTGGCAGGTGTCAGCATGTGTGCCTTGTGGGTCTCCTTGGCTTCTGCATTGTCCTGGGACTGTAGCAGGGATTCTGGAGGTTACGCGAGCTTTGAGGTCATGGCCATTTACCGCATACTGTGCAGTATGTCTGTCATTCCCCAGGGTTGTAAACTGTCCTTGTGTGATGTGTCTGTGCACCTTAGTTCCTCCCAACATTCCTGTGTTTGTCATGGGTGCATGTGCAATGTCACCTGTCCATGTGGGCTTCACAGATACACATTGTTGCAATTCAGGGTTTGTGGTGTTGACTGAGGGTGGACTGATGTGAATGTTTGCATGGATGGTCCCCTAGCTTCCGTTTGTCCATGGATGAGGGGCCATGCTGAGTGATTTGTGTATGTGTGATGTACGTTTGTGGAACAGGTCACATGTCTGGGTTTTCCCAGTTTGTACGACATCTGCCTTTGTCATCACAGTGGAGGTGTCATGCATGCTTGTGTCACCCCAATTTCTGGTCCCTAGGGGTATTGCTGTTGTGTGTCAGTCTCTTGCTGTGTTAGTTGGTGTTCATTCCAGCTTGTGTCACATGTGTCTGTTGTGCTCCCTCTCATCTCCCAATGCCTGATTGCCCACTGAGGGTGTCCCAATGATGGTTTACTTCTGTATGGCACTGTGTCCACATCTGTGTCACTGTGGTTCTGCCCCCCTCATGTGTTGTGTCAGATGTGCAGTGTGCGTTTGCCTGTTTGTGTTTGTGCATCTGCACCAGTGCATTGCTGTTGTGGGCCTTTGTCTGGATGCTGTTTCTGTGATTTTGCCTGCTATCCCTGTGAGTAATATCACATCATTGTGCACATTCATCCTGGTTGTTAGGTGACACTGCTGGCAAGGAATGTGAGTTTGTGAGCTGACACCTACAGTCTACACATGTTTTTTTGATTGGTGTGTCTATTTTCGAGATGTGTGCATGCTTGTTGATGGTCACTTCTGCTCTTGTGTCATTGTACACTGTATGCATTGTCAGCCCCCATGTGTGTTGCTTGTCTGCACATGGCCGGGAGTGTTATGTTTTCACAGCACTGTTAGCCTCACCACATCTCTGTGTGTATGGGACACAACCACTAGTTTGCCCCAGAAGTGTTTAATGTGTTGGGAGCAGGGATCATACATGCTGTTTGTTATTTGCAGCTTTGCTCAACATCTGCTGCATTTTGGAAGCCCACACTTAACTTCTGTTCTACACAGTGAGGGGGTACTCTTTTTACATTGCCACAGTGCTATGGTGATGCTTGCCTTGTGTATGTCACACTCATATGTTGGTCACACATGTGCTATTACTTACATTGTATGTTCGTGGCCATAATCACTGTTGTGGGCATTTGTCACAGACTACACACTGTTGACTTGATGTTAGGGGGGATGTATTTTGCGGACATACCTGATGTTGGAGTATGCTGGATGTGTTGCGCATCACCCATCCTATGGGTGGGGGTGTCAGGGGTGATGGGCAACAGGTCCCCTATGGCTGGGGGTGGCTGGGGTGATGGGCAACATAGTCCCTATGGCTGGGGGTGGCAGTAGTGATGGGCAACAGGTCCCCTGTGAGTGGGGGTGGCAGGGGTGATGGGCAACATAGGCCCTATGGGTGGGGGCGGCAGGGGTGATGGGCAACATGTCCCCTGTGAGTGTGGATGGCAGTAGTGCTGGGCAACATAAGTCCTAGGGCTGGGGGTGGCAGTAGTGCTGGGCAACATAAGCCCTATGGCTGGGGGTGGCAGTGGTGATGGGCAAAAAGTCCCCTGTGAGTGGGGGTGGCAGGGGGGATGGGCAACATAGGCCCTATGAGTGGGAGTGGCAGGGGTGATGGGCAGCAGGTCCCCTGTGAGTGGGGGTGGCAGGGGTGATGGGCAACAGGTCACCTATGGGTGGGGGTGGCAGTAGTGATGGGCAACTGGTCCCCTATGGGTGGGGGTGGCAGTAGTGATGCGCAACATACTCCTCATGGCTGGGGGTGGCAGTAGTGATGGCCAACATAGTCCCTATGGCTGGGGGTGGCAGTAGTGATGGGCAACATAGTCCCTATGGCTGGGGGTGGCCGTAGTGATGGGCAACAGGTCCCCTGTAAGTGGGGGTGGCAGGGGTGGTGGGCAACATAGGCCCTATGGATGGGGTGGCAGTAGTGATGGGCAACTGTTCCCCTATGGGTGGGTGTGGCAGTAGTGTTGGCCAACTGGTCCCCTATGGGTGGGGTGGCTGTAGTGATGGGCAACATAGTCCCTATGGCTGGGGGTGGCAGGGGTGATGGGCAACAGGTCCCCTGTGAGTGGGGGTGGCAGGGGTGATGGGCAACATAGGCCCTATGGGTGGGGGTGGCAGGGGTGATGGGCAACAGGTCCCCTATGGGTGGGGGTGGCAGTAGTGATGGGCAACTGGTCCCCTATGGGTGGGGGTGGCAGTAGTGATGGGCAACATGGTCCCTATGGCTGGGGGTGGCAGTAGTGATGGGCAACATAGTCCCCATGGCTGGGGGTGGCAGTAGTGATGGGCAACAGGTCCCCTGTGAGTGGGGGTGGCAGGAGTGATGGGCAACATAGGCCCTATGGCTGGGGGTGGCAGGGGTGATGGGCAACAGGTCCCCTATGGGTGGGGGTGGCAGTAGTGATGGGCAACATAGTCCCTATGGCTGGGGGTGGCAGTAGTGATGGGCAACAGGTCCCCTGTGAGTGGGGGTGGCAGGGGTGATGGGCAACATAGGCCCTATGGGTGGGGGTGGCAGTGGTGATGGGCAACAGGTCCCCTGTGAGTGGGGGTGGCAGTAGTGCTGGGCAACATAAGCCCTATGGCTGGGGGTGGCAGTAGTACTGGGCAACATAAGCCCTATGGCTGTGGGTGGCAGTAGTGATGGGCAACAGGTCCCCTGTGAGTTGGGGTGGCAGGGGTGATGGGCAACATAGGCCCTATGGGTGGTGGTGGCAGGGGTGATGGGCAACAGGTCCCCTGTGAGTGGGGGTGGCAGGGGTGATGGGCAACAGGTCCCCTATGGCTGGGGGTGGCAGTGGTGATGGGCAAAATGAGCCCTATGGGTGGGGGTGTTAGTGGTGCTGGCCATGCAACCCCTAGGTGGGCTGTTGTTAGTGGCCTGGATGTGGATCCCCGGTGTGTGTGTGCCATTTTGCGGGTATGTTTTGTTTGTTTATGTGGTAGGTGTCTGACTTACTGCCTGCGCCGTCGGCGTCGGTTCCTGAGCCGGTCATAGATGTAGAGTACTGGTATGACCTGCGCGATGGGATTCATGATGTGTTCGTGTCGTACACGCTGCTTGTTGCTCCGTCTCATACCCGCTGCAAGCTGGTCCGTCTCGTAGCCGTGTATTGATTTGTGGCGCGAATCGTAGCTGATATGCTTGTTTTCCGGATGCTGTGACGTCCCGTACGTGGCGGCCCGTCCGGCGCGTAGGAAGTACGCATCGTACTTGTCATGCCAGAAACTGCTATGGATACTGCTTCCGGGCGACTCGGTTCAGCGTTTGGTGTTACGGCTCGGACGGAGAATGGAGCTTGAATCACAGCCTACGTGTGGGTCGTGTTTTTGGCAGTTATGCGCATCGTACTTACTCTACAGGACGGACCGGCTCCGGGTACGTGTTGGTCGCACAGTAAGGCTACGGACAGCTGTCCGACCGGCTATCGGAATCGGCCCCTTAGTGGGGAATGAAATCCTCAATTCTTACCCTATCAAATGGGACCTACTAGCCCCATAGGAGGGTAAGGAAGAAAGACCCCTTTGGTCAAGCGCTGTATTAGAGGAAAAAAAGGAAAAAAAACAGGAAAATCAAGAGATGTCGCAAAGTACTCTGGGTAAAGCTGTGAGCCTTAAAAAAGTTGAGTACAACAGGGAAAGTTCCAAGAATACACAACCATTATGTACATACACACTCATCCACTGCAAATCACTCATACTCTTACTGTTTGAGGGAAGTCTCCCGCCTCTACACCTGCGTCCGTGTTCCTCATCTCCTCTCTGGTAAAGGAGGAGAGTGAATATGTGCTATTTATAGTGTTCGCGCCATATTGCTGGTGCTAATTAGCTAGTTAATTGGAGCCGATTAGCGGTGATCCGGTGTCACGATCAAGCGCTGTTGGAAGATTGCCTGTCCTGCCTGATTGCTGTTAGAAAGCGTGTCCAGGCCTTAAAAGGAGTTTCCGACATCGTGCTCGATGCCTTCCTGACATCCGCTGCAGAGCGGCGGCCGCTGCCGATACGCCAGGCGGTTGAGCTCATCGCGAGTTGATATAGCGCATGCGCACATGATGGGCGTTGTCCTTTCATGGATCGTCTTCGCTAGTGAGCGCCTGGCTGTAACTAGGTGGCGCGCTCTAGATGATGTGCTCATGCTTTGCCTCGCTCGTGGAGCTAAGGCCAAGTATAAGTGTGGTGCTTGTGGGATGAAGTTCATTTGTTAGGCAACCACTTCACTTCAATTGTATTATTCAGATTTGTGTCACATAGAGCATGCAATGGCCATTACGGCCCTGGCCACTCTGGTGACACTGTGGTTATATCATATATATATTTTTAATAACGGTTGTTGGTGCTGTGGTGTGCTAATGCTGCACCTTATATGTAATGTAATAGGCCATGCAATGGCCATAACGGCCCTGGCGACACCGTGGCTATATTATATATTTTCTAATGCTGAACCTTGTATGCAATGTAATGGACCGTCTATGCATGGTGTCGTAAGCTGTAAAGTCACTGCGCTTAATCTCATAAGCGCCACCAAAAAACCTTGCACGAGCACTCACGCTGTTGTAGAGGTATGCCCTGAGTTATGTAATTTATATCTGGGGCTATGTATGAGTTCTGTTCTTATTGATGATGGAACCTTCACCTTAGAGGCTGATATTTTAAAGGAAGGGGGACAGTCCCGTAGTTATTTACAAGGCTGGAAGGTATGTGTAGGGCACACTGGTAACCTTATCAAGAAATGGTTTACTGTGTATGAGCAAGACTGAAAAATTCTGTGTTTCTATGTAAAAATAGAGGCCAGCCAGAAATTAGTGTTCTGTTCCCAAGAATATCAGGGCAGGGTCTCATAGATTACTGTGCCAATTGTAGCCAAGGGATTTTGTTATTGAGTCCATTTTCCCATGTACAGAGCCAATACACCCACCTCTGTTCTCTGATGTAGAGTGATATGGTAAGGTCCGTCTTGTGTTTTTTCATGACTTCCAATACCATCCATCTCTCGTCACTATCCTTGTGGTTGAGTTCCAAGAAGCGCCTTGTAAGTTTGGTGTTTGTCTTTTTGCATCGTATAGTGCTACGATGCTCATTGATGCGGACTTTAATTTTTCTGGTGGTCATGCCCACATACATGAGACTGCAGAGGCATGTAAGGAGCTAGACCACATTTTCAGTGTTACAATTACTAAAATTGTTAAGTTTCCAAGGGTTCCCGGTGCCTATGTCCACTTCTTTTGTGGTTATGGTGAGTGGGCATGCGACGCAGCCTCCACGAGCAAAGTGTCCAGTGGGTCTCTGTGTATTCCATAGGGTGACCTGGTTTTCTTTCAGTGTTAGAGGGTCTTTGGCATGCACTAATTGATCCCGGATGTTCTTACTCCTTTTAAACGCGAACAAATGGGGCTCCCAGTGTTGATCAGCTCTGTCAAGAATATGCCAATTCTTCTTTATAATCTTCTGTACAGCATTTGAAACAGGTGTGTATGTGGTTACACATACAATACGGTCTGGTTTTTCTCTATTGCTATCCTCTAGGAGTGCCTCGCGGTTATTATTTCTGGCTCTCTTCTTGGCTTTCTTTATCATTATTTTAGGATAATGTCTATCCAGTAGTTTCCTTTCAAGATCTTCCGCCTGTATTGTAAAGTTCTCAGTTCTGACCAATTCCTGCGTACACGTAAGAATTGACCAACTGGTAGGTTGTCATGCAGTGCTTTTGGATGGTAACTCTCGTACAACAAGACTATTCCTGTCCGTAGGTTTATTATGTACTTTCGTAATGATTTAATCTTCTGTCATGCTGATATCTAGATCCAAAAAGACGGCGTGATTTTTGCTGATGGAGTGGGTGAACCTAAGGTGGTGGTCTTTTGTATTCACCCCGTCTACAAAGGTTTTTGCTGTGTTTTCATCCCCTCGCCATACAGCGAACACGTCGTCGATATAGCATTTCCAGCTCTTCATTTGTTCAGAGAAAGGGATGTTTTCATTGAAAATGTAGTCCTCCTTGAATTGGTGAACATATAGGCGTGCCAAACTAGGGGCAAAGGTACTGCTCATCAATGTACCCGTGATTTGATGGTAAATCACGTCTTCAAATTCGAAACAATTCTCGGTGAGGGCAATCTCTGCACATTCCATAATGAAATGTCGGGGAGTGAGGAAATCCCATTCCAGGTTCCAGGGTAAGCATTGATGATTTCATTCCCCACTAAGTATTGAGTGCACAGATGAATGACACAGTCCATTGCACTTATAGCCACTCACTATGTTTTGCACGTGTATGTGGCTGACTGGATGACCTTCACAATACCTGTGAACGTGTTGCTACTTTTTGGATTTCACTCTGTTTGATTTCTTTCCATACAGGTTTGAAATATTTTGCCGCACAACGGTGGAGTGTGATATTGATCACCCCACTCAGTGGAACCCTGCCATCATAGCACGGTAAGGGTGGAGCCCGATTGTGTAACATAGGTCCTGATGAATGCCAATAGGCAGAAACATGTCGACCACTCACATCACGGTGGGGGGGACAATAGAATTCCCAACACACCGATCATTTATTTTAACCACCATACAGATGCCAGTTACATTAAAGAGTTTGACATCTGTAATGGCTTTTTAAACTTCACTCTTTTTTTGTAAGGTCCCCCACTTAGCTTTAGAAGTGCATCCCTGTCTTCAGGTGTATGCCCACCCTCTATCAAAGTTTTTAGAGGGCGAGGACTGGTCAATGATGAAGCATGACACCAGGTGGTGTGTGAGACCAGTCTTTTACTTTTTGTGAGATGCCTGCACTCACAAAACACTGTAGCACTTAGGTCACCATACTGGGAGCGGCTCTTTTTGTGTTAAACCTTATTATGTGTGCCAGGTGCCTCATTTTACTGCAAATATTTTACAGGGCAGTTAAATAGAGATCACGTAGAGGTTAGGTGTTTTAACAAAAAGTTGTTAAGATCATAAAACTCACCTTTAGAATTTAGATGAGGCCATTGAGTAGGAAGCTATATTGTAAAACGAGGAGAGAGACAGACCTTAGTCTTGATATGAGCTGTGGCTGAGCTCCCGCAAAAACCAAACAATTTAGCACCTAAAAGTATACAGTGTTCTGTAACGGATAGCAAGCATACCGTTGGTAGCTTTCAATAAGTGGTAGAGCCTTCCCAAGAGAAAACTGTAGTGTGGTATACGACAACAGCAACATCAAAACTGCATTACATTTAAGAATAAATATGGTAAAATTCCCAAACCCACTTAGTTAAAAATAGTAACATTTAAGGCCTAATTTCAATATCGGTCAGAAAGCCTCCGACCGCTGTATTATGATGGTAGTTGGAGTTTAGAACGGCCAGAGAATCTGATGTTGTTCTGACGGGCTTAAGGAGCCTGTTGGCCTGTCAGAAAGGCCTCACATTCCCTTAAGGATACCGCTTCCGCAGTTGGGATTATGATGTCAGTTTCCGACAGCCATTCCATGTCGGCCTTTCCAACATGGATTGACGGTCGGAAACTGACTTTGGGGGCCCCTAGCAGGGTCCCCTGGCACAACCCATTTGGCCCTGGGTGCTCCCCTAAATATCCCTACACTGTGTTGTGCCTTTCACACAGTGCTGGGATGTTTGGAAACATCAATTTTTTATGAGAGCTTATGCAGCGTGCGTTTTCCGCCTGCCGTACAAGCTTCAATAGAAAAATGGATGATTCCGACTGCACTGTGTGCGGTCGCATTCAAATGATGCGGTCAGAATTGTCGACCTGAGGTGAGTCGGTTCCCATTACCCAGTGGTGTTACGTCCGCCTGACATTGTAATCAGGGCCTTAGAGTTTAAAAGACACCATAAAAATCTAATAAAATAGGGTTTATGTATCTGGAATTATAAAAATATTGAAAAGCATTACAGAACTCCATCAATGTATCATCAATGAATTAGTACTGTATTTAATAGTGGGTGTATGTAATAAAGCTTCAATTGAATCAATATGTGCCATGCCAGTGTTTTCACAACTATGCCACCCTCAATAACCCGATGTCCTCCTTTTAGCATTTGCCTGGACAAGCTTTATAATTGTGCCCAGCTTGTCTGGAAGACTGGGTGGAAAATAAGGTGTATAATGAAGTTTTGCAGGTTCATGAGACTGTGGAATTGAAACAGGCAAAAAGTGCGTTATGACTGTAAAATGTATGTGTCTTAGAGAAGAAATTTGTGACTGGCAAGATGTTTCATCCTTGAAATGTCTTGAAAATGATTTCAAAGTACCATGCTGTGTGGATGAAGGAAGTGGAATGTGGTGAGGCTTTGATGGAAGTTTATTTATGTATTTTTATTTTATTTTTTGGCTATGGAAAATCTGGAAGAAATGTTGTAATCTTACTTGTTGTATGATTTCATCGCTGGTATAGGACGGATTAGGTTTCCACATTTGTCAGTTGGATCTCAAGATTCAGCCATGCATGTGCACCTGGTGGCTCACCTCCATAAATGACCTTTCATTTTTAATACATTCTACTTTCTGCAGAAGGGGCCTGCAGGGTGAAAAAGTCTTTGACATTACCGATGTCTCTGAGTATTTACAACCAACCAGTTTAAACGACAGGAGAGAGGTGCGACAGCAGATGAGTTAGCCAGGATGTATAGCCCCTCCTCTGTGAAGGTAAATGACTCCCTCTAGGGATCTCTGTAACTATAGGCTGGATTATGATAGCAGGCGGTCGTACCACCTCCGCTATCACGGAAGTCAGGAGACCACCCGACAAGCAGAAGGCAGTCTGACCACCGAATTAGGATGCAACCCCTTGCTGGCAGTCGGAAAAGTGCTCTTTAACACGGCAGCTTGTGCTCAGGCCCAGGAAAAGCCGCAGAGTAAAAGAGCACTTTGTGCACATCCATGCACTGCTGCCAGGGCCTTTTGCAATGGCGCACGAGGGGGGGGGCCTGTTTGGGGCCCCCAAAAACACTTTTCAACAGCTTTTTCATTACGGTCTGACCGCCATGAAAAGGCTGTCAGAAAGGGACATCGTAATCCCGACAGCGGTGCCTACCTCGGCACCAGCAACATTCAAAGGATATAATTCCGACCACAGCCTGTTGGAGGCGGCGGTCTCCCACCCATGATGGTTCTGGTATGACCACTTACATCATAATGCTGCGATCGGACCCAAGGGCTGTCTGTTGGTGGGACGGCCACCAAGAGCCTGTGGGTGGCAGACCCATGGCATCAAAATCAGCCCCTATGTTTTAAGGGGTACACCTTAAACCACAAAACCGAAACAGGCAAAGTGTGTTTGCATTAATTTTGATGAAGATCCTATGGCATTAACAAAACTTACAGTCACTGAGAACAATACCATTAATATACGGGAGTGTCTTGAATTTAAAGGCCGTGAATTGTGTGAGCCATTGTGGTTTTGGTGTCCTGAAATAGATACATTGATTCAAGAGCATTTAGGGGCATATGTATGAAATAGACTTTTTGCGAGTCCTTAACCCCTTCTGTGCCACGCCCTTTCCCCCTCCTGTGCCAGGCGTTTTATTAGTGGGTGGGGTTCATGACGAGATAGTCTCGTCATGGGCACAGCGCGACCGTGCTCCATGACGAGACTATCTCGTCATGGGCACTGAAGAGGTTAATAGCGATTTTTAGAGAATCGCTATTATGGACTCGCAAAATGCTATGTATGTAGGAATCGCAATAATAATTGCAAGATGGGAGAAGGGCTTGATACATATGCCCCTTAAAGTCTAGTCTGATCTGTACGCAATTTTAATCCTGTACAGAAGGACTATGGGCCTCATTACGAGTTCGGGATTCAATGGGCTGCAAAACCCGTGGTGGCAGCCTGGCCGCTGTGTTAGGACTTTGTTGGTTGGACCGCCACTGGACTGCTGCTGACGCCAGGGATCCACAATCCCTGGCGGTGGCGCAACGGTCTGAGGCACAAAATATGCTGGAGGTGCCACTGCAGCACCGCCAAGCATATTAAGAGTTTCCTCACTGCCACACTTTTGATGGCGGTGTGACCGCCATGAAAAGTGTGGTGATGAGAAAACAAAGGGGGGTTCTTTTGCCTCTGCACCATGGGGTGCATGCACCCCCAATTCCTGCAGGGCATGGACTCGACAGCCCATGCCCTGCAGAAACTGCCTTGTGATGCTCCCATAGCATTGCCTTTTTCAAAGGCACCGCAGTGGGACAGCCAAAGAACCGCCTGCCAGAGTAAAAATAAGTCTTACTCTGGCGGAACAGAGTCAAGACTGATTTGCATATGGCTGGGTCTGAACTGGAGTGGCGAAGTGAGCTAAAGAACGATGATGGATTCAACCCAGATATGTGACTGTGGGCGAGTGTCTGAAAAGTTTCAGCGGTCCGTCCATTATCTCCTTGTGTTTGCATTTGTTCAACCTCTGTTGGCAGGGTATACCAGACATGGGTCCCTTGCTCACTTTGCTACTGAATTCAAGCTAGCCTGGCTGATGAGGGGTGTTACCCCGAAACCGGTCCCAGGATGCTTGTTTCCGGTCCAAGGAAGACCTGGCTTGGCAGTTCGGGCTGGGCTGTTCCGATGAACTGATTTGCATATGGCTGGGTCTGAACTGGGGTGGCAAAGTGAGCTAAAGAACGATGATGGATTCAACCCAGATCTGTGACTGGGGGTGAGTGTCTGAAAAGTTTCAGCTCTCCGTCCATTATCTCCTTGTGTTTGCTTTTATCTGTCTACATCAGGATAAGTGACTTTGCTCCTATTATCTGCACTTCTACCTATGCAAAAATCCCGTTCTCTCCAATTCTCCCCAACTAAGCCAAGTGACTTTCAATGTTTAGCTTTTAGGTTTGCCTCATCTTATTCAATCTGTCATTCGTCTATGAAAACCATCCTGGCTGCATCAAAACTGTGATGCGCCTTTCACATCTCAGAACTGAACCCTCCCTGTATCTAAGACCTTTATTTCGACAAAACCACTCTCTCATTTCACTCTTCTGAATCCACAGAAAGGTGACATATGAAATTTCATTCCATGGAAACCTCCCTCATGCTTGAATCTGTAACCCTTATTAACTTAACCTTGCCAGTGTTTTTCACACATCCAGCCATTTTACCTTTCTTTTGCACTTTTCCTGTCTTGATGCTCCATTAAAGGACTTGAATGAATCTCATCTTAAATTGGAAATGCTCGTTGTCAGTCCAACAAAGGACTTGAATTGATCCCACCCGAAATTTCAGATGCTTGTTTTCAGTCTAGTGAGTAACTCTCCTCCCAGTGAACGAGCCCTGTATGGGACCAGTACTGTGCTCTCCTTATACAAAGTTTTCATTTCTTTCTTGGGGATGTTGTATCTCCAATGACTTCTCTTACCATTGATATGCTCACATATCCCGCATGTTCTCTTATTTCATAACCCAGTTTCAGGACAAACTTTCAAAGTTACTAACTAATAGTCTTCAGAAGTGGATGGTGCTCCGATCTCAAACACTGAACTTCTCAAACGCAGAGCTCCTCTGGACCGAATCCCCGCCACATCTGTTTCTCCGAGCATGCCTCCCCCTGCCAAATTGACACTATGAGACGCCAGAATAAATGTTAGGGCGCAATTCAACTCCAGCTTGGATGCTGTCATGTGCAACACCTTGGATACCACAATCGCCTGATCTCAGCTCCTTAGCGTACAAAACGTTCTCCAACATTTCTCATCTGACAGGACCACCAGCCAGATAAACTCACTCATCTTCAGCACAATAGACTATGGCAATAGTGGAATGCTTGGACTGCTCAACTATGTATTTGTTCCCTAAAACAAAGTTATCAGTTTCATCAAAAGGACCGTCTTTCAACTCACTCTAGCCACAAAGCCATTTACAGCACAGTTCCACCTTACTTCCCCGACACCTGACACACAAACACCTGCTTAATCTATACAAACGAGTTGTACCTTCTAGCTGTTCGCTGTTCCGACTTAAACTTGCTTCCAGTTTGTGATGCTTCCAATTTCCCACACCACAACTAAGGAACAGCCTCCTTACCCTCTCCTGTTTGATGGTCCAACTAATTCTTAAAGCCCTCTCTTAGCGGTTCTTAGACCTAGCACTGAAATGAATTGTCTGTCATCTATTTATGTAAATAGTAGCCCCTCGTAAGGTGTTTTTGATGTCTCACTATCAATAACGAATCTTAAACTCAAGCACATTTGTACACTACTATTGAATTTATTTCAAACAATGCACATCACTCCTGAGTAGAATTCTGACCCACTTACTATAATAATTGAAAGGTACGACACAATTTCAGTGAATTATTGATTTAGAAATTACTGCTAATACTCGTAAGCACTTAAACATATGTAAAGAATTCATAATCACTAAAGGTGTATAGACCATTCGATTTTGACAGCTCCGTTGTAGAAAATAAAATTGCTCAGGGCCTAAAATGGCTGGTACGACCATCAGTTCCAACATTCCAATGCATGTCTGTTTCTCCCTGTTTATGTGAACATTTACTCTCGGTGTGAGACGCCTTCTTTTAGCATTATAGCCCTGGTGCCTTGGGCTTTGCAGGTTGTTAAAGGCCCTCTCCCTTATTATAGCCCCCACGCCTTGCAGCTGTTACAGCCCCATATGCTCAGTTGTTTCTAACTGTCTCCAGAACCCTACGATCTTTGCATTATATAAACATAATGCCGCTTACAAGGTATTGATTTCGTATTCCATGAAGGCACGTGTTGCGTTTTTCAGACGTTTATCCTTTCAACCGTGTTTGGAAAGTTGTATTCAATTGAAGTACGTCATCCTCCTGTACTACGTTGTTTAAAATATTGCTTATATTTTCATCCATTTTTTATAAATTCTGTTCTAAGGACTCACATCATGAAAATATTTGATAATAGGGCACTTTGATAGGACTAATTAGGGCTGTTCTTTGTGATTAACATTTAAATATCTTATTTTTTATTTACCTTTTATTTGTACGCTGTCACCTCATCTCATGACCTGAACTATAGTTCCCCAAATGCCTGGCGTTACAGACGCTTCGAGGATGCAAGGCAGCTGGCCAGGTCTCTTGTCTCAGGGGGGGGGGGGACACCGGCGACACAGTGGGCGCTGTGTTCCCCTAGTTCCATTTATGTCTCAAGCAGAAACCTAAAGCAGCAGTCTCCCCAAGGTTGTACTGAAGGAGGTTGTGTAACACAATGCCACACACCTGATCCATCTACAGCAATAATAAAAAATTCAGAAGGTCCTGAAAACGTGATATGAGAAAGAACCTTCCCTGCACACAGCTCATTCTGTCTGCAAATCATACCCAAGTCTATTTTATTAATGTAATTCTTTCAAATTAGTGTTCGAATGTTAAAAAGGCTAAAGTGCCCCCAGAGTCACATCTGGAAATGTACAAAGTCATGAGTCCTGAATGCTCCACAATGAATTATTGAAAGTACAAGATCTTAATGTGAAGGGACTGTGTGAGGGTCCATGTGAGGGAATAAACTGCTACTGGCCCCTGTGTACATTATCCTGTGTATAATTATCGAGGAGTGTAGTATACAATAGGCAACTCCCACCCTATTACACAGTCAATGTTTAGCTACAGTAGTTAAAGTCAACGAAATTTAAAAAATATGAAAATAAGATAAACTTACTCCACTATGCTAACACTAGACAAATAATTTAAATAAGGGAATATTGCGACTCCTTCTTTATTTTGCACTGATGTGCAAATCTGCCACATCACACAATGGCCATTCACTAGGATTTGCAGAACCTGCCCCTCTAATAGGTGACTGCACAAGCAAGGATGGAGGCTTGCAAGGGAAAACAGACCCTCTTCCCTGTATTTGCAGAATGCTAACTTTTGAGGTGTAGCTTAGAGCCAGCTTTGGCTTTCTAAAAATAAATAAAAAATACGAACATATAGGGACGTTTGGTCAGCCCTCTCCATCTACTGATCTGTTCAACTGTCATTCCCAGTTTGCTTCTACCCATCACAACCATTCTTGCTTTTGTCTACAGTTTTTTGTCAAAGAATTTGAGTATTGCTGTTTCAGTGTCATTTCCAAATGCAGAAAATGAAGCTACGTGTCAAGGTCGAATTGGGAAACAACAGGTTTCTTGTGAATTTCAGAAATTGAAGGGAATCCATCTTGGGCCGGACTGGAAACAGCAACCAGCCCTGGCAGATTGCTGCTCAAATGGTCCCTAGAAGCACGCGCAGGGGGTAGTGAGGTGCTAGCAAAAGCACCCCTCCTGCTTTGGTACAAGGGGGCGATATTGCAGCATTTTGCGATGCAGGTCGCGCAACGAAATTCGTTTTATTTATTTAATTGTTTACTTACCTCCAATTATCCATATTCCGGTTTTTAGTACTCCCCACCCTGCCCCTCCCCCGCCCCGCCTTTCCACCCCACGGAACTCCCTCCACGGGCCGCGGCTGGATACTACAAGTCCCAGTATTCATTGAGGCAGCTTCCCAATTGACAGGCCCAGAACATGAAGTCTGTTTCAGTAGGGTAAAACTAAACCAAACAGAATTTTCCCTGTTTGATGGACAGCAGCGCGAGGAGGATAGGATGCCCGAATGAAAATAAACGTTAGTTAGCACATTTGTAGCAATGTATCGGGTTTCTCAAATGAAACCGTCCGATATTTGTTTCATCAGTAATAATTTCCCACAGACAGATGCGCCGCATTTGAAAAGCATTCAACTTTACAGCTAAAAGTAATTACATCCTGCCGAAGGAAGTGGGCCCCACTACTTGCACAAGCCGAGGCGAAGTAAGTCTTATTTTTTAAGCTTACTTTTAAAAATGAACCTGGAATCTTGAGCTGAAGCCCTATTTACTTAAAAAATACCTCCTTCTTCACAGAGCAAATTAAACGCTCAGACTGATGGTGGCACAGTGAAATGTTTCTACAGTACAGCAGTTTTTAAAGAAATGATTACAACGGATGGCCAAGCACTTTCGGTTTTCAAATAAGTGGCAGTGCTATTAGGGGCAGATCATTTTAAGTCTCCCTCAACACATAGAAGGGTAGTAATTAAGTGTTGTTGCATTTTCAGACAACAACAACCTGCCTCATTTAAAATCCTCTAGCCCTGCCTACAATAACAGGGACCACAAGTAAGTTCATACCAAGTACTCTCATGATATAGTTGTGCTCCTAAAAACAACAAGTATTTGCAATGCAATAGGTCTCGCATTTACGCGAGTTTCAGCTATTGACATTGCAAATAACAATGCCTTTTATTTTTGTTTTCGTTTTTAAACATACATAAAAGGCATTGTCATTTATAGTGCCAATAGCTTAAACTTGTGTAAATGCGAGACCTATTGCATTGTAAGTGCTTTTTTTTTGGTAGACACAGGGCATTAAATGATTTGCCCAGAATCACAGGATGTTTGAGGCTCCCGCCAGACTTGAACTTGGTTACCCAACTTTAAAGTCAGGTTTAGACCACCCCAGCAATCAGCTGCACCCATAAAAGATCCAAGAATCAGCTTTCCTTATGATGGCTGCTTAGCTGGTTTTCCAATGGCATGAACATTATTTTTTACCTTTATCTATAGATACTTAAGACAGACAAACAATGCTAGTGGGAACCTTTAAAGAGTTCTAGTGCTGCGTTGTTGATCCATCATTAATAGTCAAAGTAAACCAATTACGGTGGTAATGCTAGTTTTAACTCTTGAAACCATGTAAGGAGTTGGAAGAACCTTGCTAAGTGGCACTAATAACTATGGACATAACTTTCAACATTGTTGGTGTGGGGAGGGCAAACAGACATTTTAGAGCGAAAGGCACTATGAAATCGGCAGCTGCTTTTAACGGGTGAAAGGGGGGTTGCCCTACTAGCATCCGGGAGGAAAGAGAGAATGTACACCATGGAGCAGCTTTAAATAAAGTGCCCACTGCTTCGTGCTAATTGCAACACAGATTCTGTTGTTTTTTTAAGGAAAGATTTGAGGAACGAGACAATTCCTCGTAAGCATGTGCTGGTCGGGGCGGGGGCTATCGCTCGCCCATGAGGCACCCACAAGGAGAGAGATGTCAGCATAATGGGAGTGTCGGGAGTGTCGGGAGGAAGCGGCAATGGTTAACTTTTAAATGGGGCGCTTATGCTGTGGCCCAGGCGTTTTTAGCAGAGCCCCATTAAAATAAATGGTAATGGGCAGGACTGGCATACATCCACGAAGTGACGTGGGTGGCAACAACTAAAGGACTCCCTTCATGTTTGTACTGCAGTTTAAGCCTCCTGATTGGATGTTCGAAGCTGGGGGAATGGGCTGTGGAAGAGTTTGTCTACGCAACTCCGATTTCATTTCGGGGAAAATCAGAATGCAGCAGGTGTGCTTTATTCTACGTGTTCTTGTTGGCTGTTTATTATCCAGGAGGGACACCGGTTCAAAGTATGTACTGCATAGCATTACGGATTGTTGGCAGGCTGGGGTGTAAAAACTTGTTTTAAGTAGGCAGTAGTGGGCCTTACATGATGTGAAGAGAAAGTCTTTGGCAGCGACCTCATGCTCAATTACTGTTTAAAAAGCTGATTTAGTGGGTTTTCGAACGACTAAGAGATATCATAGTTGTACGAGGTTGTGCATGTGTTTTCCTCACAATACACTGTCTACATCTCAAAATTGGCGCTTTTAATAGATCTGATCGTAGCAGTCGTTGGACTCCCCTTTCCATGGATGTTGCTCTGCTACAGATGCCAATGCAATTCTAGTCTAGAGCAATGTTTCAGAACCCTACCACTGGACTGAGGCATAACTATAGCTCTTAAAAGCCACTGAGTGAAAGTACGCCAGACGTAAAACCAGCTTAGTGCAGAGATGGCGTGAACGTGCATCTTTATTCTGTTACCCGCCGCACCTGAACCACAGGACTCACTTGCTCACAGCTCATTACAGCTAATAAAGATGATTTGCACACCACAAAAACGTAACTGTTGAAGATATTTAATGCAGATTGATGTGGGGTCTTTTGAAATGTGTTTAACTCTTTCAAGTCTACAGATTCACATTTGCTTTATAAACCACCTTGCTCTCAATTTTGCCTTACATGCTCCATTTGCCCTTTCTTTTTTTCTCAAAAGTTTTGCGACTAGCACTTGGCCACAACTTTCACGCCCTACCACTTTCAAATGTTACCAGCCGCCACTGCCTATGCAAGTCATTGAGGAGACCTGAGACCTTTCTGTAGCCAACAAGGAGTCGAGCGCATTCCGTCCAGCGAACGCGCAGGAATTTTACATACGGAAAACCACGTGTTACCAATGGCATATTCAGGTGTCAGATAAAATAGTTCTAGTGTGCGATACCCTCTAAAAGTGAATTATGACTGCATTTCCCCTGTTAATTACTTCACCGCCTTCCTGCCCCCTCAGGGACCCAACACATCTCCATCGATTTGAGTGAGTCTTAAAATAAAAAACACCACAGCGTCACTTAAACGAGGTCCTGAAACCTATGCCATGGCGACACTTCAAAACAGAAGGCTTGCTCTGCACTTGCAGCTAAAAAACTTAAAGCCGTACTTTTACAACATGCCTGTCATGGCCGACAGCAAAGGAAGAAAGAATCTGATAGATTTTTGTTTTCTTGTAGATTTATATAGCGCAAACTTGACCCGAAGGTATTGGAGCACTTTAATTGGGCACCAGTTGCGTTATTCAAGGACACCTTCAGGTTTTTTAGACACGGGAGATTAGGCGATTCGCCTAGAATCACACAATGCTGAACCCACACCGAGGCTCGAACCTGGTTCCCCAGAGCCAAAGTCAGCAGCTCTGGCCGTCAGGCCGCATCCTCTCTCTGAAGCAGCACGGGGCTACTGCCGTTAAACGTCTCGGCCTCAGAGGCAGGCGCGGGGTTACCGTAAATTAGTAAAGTGAGAGACAGTGCAACATTTAGATTATCCTAAGCAAAAACAGCATAGAACAAAAGGGGGAGGGCTGGTTTCAGAAATCAGCGTTCAGTCAGCTCCCATTTCGCTTTGAATGAATTCAAAAATCAAAAGCAGTTACCTTATGCATACAGTACTGCGGGACACTGAAAGGTGTTCCTCTGTGCCTGAATTAAAGGTGGGAAGATGTTCTTTGGCAGAGGAGTCCGTTGTTTACGAGTTTAATGTACCTCCGGCCCACAAATCCACATGAAGGGCATGGTCAAAACAAGTTACCTAATAAAACAAGACAAGCCCGGCGGAGCGTGGCGCGCACACTTGGCGGGGGAGCGCATTCCAGGCGGTGGAGCGGACCCTTTGAAGTAGGATGCCAAACGGATTGCATGGCGGCATGATGCACGTGATTGTGTGCGTGCTCGCCATGCAATCCGCTTTTGGGAGCACTTTTGGGAGCCCCTTACTAGAGTCTCGCTGAGCGATCGCTTACGCGATAGCCAGCGAGACCTAAAAATAACATTATTTCTGCCTCATTTAAAATCCTCTAGCTCTGCCTACAATAACAGGAGCCACAAGTAAGTTCATACCAAATACTCTCATGATATAGTTGTGCTCCTAAAAACAAAAAATAACTTTATTTCTAATTTTGTTATGCCCCGTTCATGTTTCAGGCCTCACGGTCAACAAAGTGAATAAATCGAGAACTTTACAATTGTGAAGAAATATTCTTAAGGAATAACAGGTACACATTGCTTGTCTAAACAGAGAAGTCAGAAGGGGAAATGTTAAGTTAAAAAGACCCTTGTTTAAATAAGAATTATTTTCCTTTTTGTTTCACAGATCACATTCGCAAACCTGAAGAAAAGCCCTAAAACAAAAAGGGTTTCGAAACGCGTTGGCACATTTTCACCAACAGTGAAAGTTTGTTTAATAAAAAGTGTATAGCATTTGAGGAGAATAAGGATTTCAAAATATATATCCTCTTTTGTATGAAAAACTAATTTCCCCTGTTGGACGGTATCCCAACTTTGTTCCATTTAAATAAGTCTTGATAGTTATATGGGGTACCTTATTGCCTTTTTCCTTGACTGGTAATGTTTCCAATTGATATATGTATGTTGTGTCTCCACTTGATTTTGCACTTTTGAAGTATTCCTTTGTGAAATCACTAATGGAATTTGTTTTATTTGTGTTTATAATTCACTATTTTTTTAATCTAATTGTCAAATAGTGTATATTGTGAAGTGTTGTCCATCTCCTCCAGGAGTATTTCTAAAACATGTATAATAAATTTCCAAATAAGAAATAATTAAATGATGTAGACCATGTTATTTGTGATTTTGGTCTTAGTCTGTTCAATAATTGACAGTCAAGTTAAATGGTCAGCTAGATATTTCACTTTTTTGTAATTTATTGGCCCAATCTAGCTGTGTGGTACAGGGCCCCCCCTTTTGGTATTGTATTTTTACAAAGTTGGCATTTTCTTGCTTTAGACATTTGGTGCCTGTAGCTTGTCTCTGATCACATGACTGGGTGTAGTTGGCAGTTGGGCCTTGTGTATTCCTCCTAGACATCCACACACAATGGGAGCTTAGGTGTGTCTCAATGGGCCATCTCTTGCAGGATGGGAGGGAGGAGCTGGGCACAGCCCCACTGTGTATTCATAAAGCACACCCTCACCAAGGGGTATCTTGGTGCTAAATAACAGATGTTTATTGTTACCCAACTCAATGGTACTCATTTTATTGACCTCAGAAGGATAACAAGCTGAGTGGACTCACCAGGATCTGTAACATGTGACCATGAGGTTGAACACAGGCCCCTACCATGGATGCATTAGTCCACTAAGCCACCAGACGCAGCTTACACCTGAATAGATTGTGTCCTGTTCACACACAAACGGTTACATATCCCTCTAGTGAAGGGCAGCCAGGGCAGGAACGGAGGACATCTGTGCACTTCAAAGGCATGTCTTTGAAGTCTCCCCCACTTCAAAGGCACTGTTGGGTATAAGTACTGGACCTGAGACACCGCCACTTCAGTACACTCTGGACCTGTGGACACTCTGCCAGGAAGAAGGGCGGCTGTGCTGCTAAAGGACTGCTGCTCAGCTGGACTGCACACTGCTGGACTCCTGCTTTGCTCTGGTGATCTGTTGTCTGCTGCAATTTTGCCTGGATGAGAAGGACCTGCATCACTTAACCCCAGAACCCAGAGTGACTCCAAGGGCTAGCTGGCTGGCCTCCTGATCTGAACCCTCAGGGACATAACATGCTTCCAACCCCTGCACCTGGACTCTGTCATCTGTGAGTCTTCCGTGCCAAGTTGTGCCACCCCATTCCTGGACCTTTGGAAGTGGGTTTAAGGTACTTGCCAGCGGAACTGAAGTATCTTCCTTGCTGAGCAATGTCTCCCCGGGCAGGATCGATGCATCTCCTCACATGAGCGGTGCATCTCTTAGCAAAACTGACGCATCATTGTTGCTGCCTGGACTGGAGCCGTTGCAAAAGCCACCGCCTCCTGCATCTTGGGACTGATGCATCACCTTCAGAGCCACCACTGCGTAATGCTTTCCCTGGTGAAAGCTCCTGGCATCCCTCATTGAAGGCCGCCTCGACGACGATGATGGAACTCCGCATTGCTGCTTCACCACTCATCTGAACTGACGTATTGTCTCTGCTGCTCCTCGTGCATACTCAACACTGGACTTCACATCACAAGCCCCGTTGTCAATATCCTTGATGTCGATGCAACAGTACCTCGCACCGCAACCTCGTCACATCTTGGAAACCACGCATTGCCTCTGCTGCATGAAATATCTTCGAAGCATATCCACGAAATGCTCTGCAACCCGGATTTAAGGTACTTTGCTCAGCGGGCCTAACTGGGTCCCTGTAGACGGCCTGCGCTCTATCGCAGTTGGCCTGAATTTGTGACTTTGTCCGGTGTGAACAGATATCCCAATTTTGCTTTTTGCTGCTATTTTTCACTGTAAACTTTAAAAATCAATATCTCCAGTTCCGCTAATTGGATTTTTGTTGTTTTGGTCCTGTATTTATTAAAATCAGAGTAATGCTTCTAACTTGGTCTGAATTTTTGTTGTATGGTGTTTTCACTGTTTCTCTTGGGGACCCTTCCTATTTGCGAATGGGTTACTGCCTACTTGAATTAGGTGGTAAGATGCAAATGTTTTGCAACCGCACTTTGGTCACAAAACATTCCTACATACCGATGCGATTCAGTATTAGGAAGGGACGGCCTAATCATACCCCTTCCTAATAGCAAATCGTTAACCCATTTTGCGATTTGGTACTAGGTTACCGAATCGCAAAATAGGGTTTGGCACATTGGGAAAGCCTTTTTTCCGGTGGCAAATGGCCCAATTCTACTAATTGGCCCTTTTGCGGCCTTAAAGAACGTACATACATGTAGCCCTATATTTTTAGCTAAAGGTAACGAAAGATCGATGCTTTCGTCAAAAATTGTAGCGTGCAGTGAATGTTTATGTAAGATGTTTATTAGTGCTGTGTATATGGATGAAAGAAAGCTAAATGAATACAAATCCGCGAAAAAAACGGTGATGGCATGTTATCTCTGTTGAAACACAAACCCTAGTACTTGTCCTTTGTTAAAATGGAAGTGTTCAAAGTGAGGTAAGCTTGCAGATTTTGCAAAAGTTTTTAAGGCCAGGAATTCACAAGGTATGCATAAGTGAAGAACGACTAATGTCGTCACTGTTGAAGTTGAGGAAAGGAAAATTGATGAAAGCGAAATGTTGTTTTCAAATGTAATATTAACTATTTCAAATTGCAATTTGCTTTCAAAATGTTTTTAAAAAAACCTTCTGCACAGTTTGTATAGAGAACATCCAAAGAGAAGTGTTGGTTGATTCTGGTTCCCTATAACCATTTTGGCACAACAAACCTTTCTCAAAAATTGGGACTACTGTGACTCTTGGAGCATGTGATGTCAATCTGAAGCGTACAGTGAATTTGACATACAAATGTTGGGCTTCTTTCGTAATGAGTTGTGGATTAGTGACAGACATATTAGTAATACATTTTTCTGGACGCACAATAGTTAGAATGTTTTTGGGTGGCATGATCAAGGAAGATTAGGCTTATCATCAGAGGCAATGTGTAAAGCGTTTGCGTAACACACTCTCCCAGAAACCCAATGAACACACCACAAAAGAGACTCCACACAGGAATATATAAAAATATATAGTATATTATACATAACATAGACCAAACCGACATGTACCATAAATACTGTGCATATTATGCAAATACTGAAATAGTTCTCCTTGTCCTGAGAATGCAAGAATCAAAATTATATACATAACATTAGTGCATGTAATACCAGTTTAGATTAGGGAAAGAGAAAACACATAAATCACCATATTTCACCATAAAATCATAAATACTTTGCAGGCAGTGCAGTCTTGTTCACAGGCAACCACATGAAATCCACAAGTCATCACAAGACACAGGGCCCAGCGCATCTGCTCCGAACAGCAGTATTACAATGGATTTCGGACACAAGAGCACTTATTTTTTTAAAGGTAGAGCTCAGGGACGCCTGGGCACCTACTACGTGTTATAAGGTAAGTCAGGCAGTTTAGTTTCTAAACCAGCGAAGCGGAGGCCTCCGTCATGATCTCCCCGTAATGTGGAGTCACAGGCCCAGTGCCCTACGGTGTAAGTGCCCCCAGATATGTGCGAGGGGTGGGGGCGGGGGCACACTTCGGGACCACGTGGGAGACCTCGTTCGGTCCCTGCGCTCAACACACAACTGCCCGCGAATGTGCGGGCAGCTGCCAAGCCCAGTACCTTCTAGGCGCCACCCAGATCTCTCCTGAGGGCAGGGCATCCTCCATAGCAAAGCGGGGCTCAAACCACGATAGGCATCTAGTAGTTGCATTACACAATATGAAACCAGAACATCTGGGATAAAATAGGGCTTTCCTGCATAAACAAATCGTGTGATCCTAGGTAAATATTTTACTTCACCAAGTGTCTTTTTTTTCATTATCACAAGTCACATACGAGAGTAGAAGTGCATGAGATCCGGAACCGCACTGTTTAAAACCTCATATTTGATTCAACAAACTACACTGTTGCTCCATCGATAATAAGAATCCAGGCCACAAACAGGGTCTATGTGACAACTGCTTTACCTCTGACTTAATTTGTGCAATTGTCACCATGGTGTGGAGAAGCAAGAATATTTCTTAGCCGATACAACAATCACTTTTTAAAAATGCCTCAATGCTCTGATATAGTCTGAAGATCTAAAATGAAATGCATCCACATGTTAAAGAAATGTACGTTTTAAAAATGTTGATGCAACTTTATCATACTGAGTTATTTTACATGCCAAATATTTTCGTGCATGGTCTCTTTGAACAAATACTGACCATTAGCTCCGGGCAGTAGCGGCTCCTGGAGGGAGTGCTGCGGGGCGGTGCAGGGTGGGGGGATGTAAACTACATCATACGGCCGAACGGAGGTAAGTACATAAATAAATAAAACAAATTACATTGCGCACGCTGCATCGCCATTTATTTATTTATGTACTTACCTTCGTTCGGCCATATGACGTAGTTTTCTACCCCCCGTCCTCCCCCGCCCCACAGCCCCGCAGCACTCCCTCCAGAAGCCGCTAGTGTTAGCTCCGTCTCCCTGTTAACATGTTGGCTCACCTAGATGCAGGGCCGGCTGTAGCACCCCTCATTGACCTTCTCAATGGACTCCCTCACTACAACACTCCAACGGTGCCCTTCAGCTCTCCATAGCCCCTCTCTCACATGCATTTCATTTGTATTTAGTGTTACTCATACAAGTGTAAGGTGTCAGAGCACTTTACATCACACACACATTATACAAGCAATGACTCATGTGTGCGTAAATCAGTCTAAAGAAAATAGTACATAAGAAAATGAGGATTACAAGGTGTAGTAATCACATGAAAGAGTGTTTGCTCTGGAGGAGCACAAACTCTGGATTTAAAACGTACCATAGTGATTGGGGCTGGCTGTACTAATGAGAATGTATTTCTACCTAATCTAAACATTTTTAGCAACATTAGGATAGTGAAAGACTGGGAAAGTCATACGGTTCCATACCTATGCCTTGCAGTTGGCAAGCATCTCTTTGATTACAGTTCATAGGTCACTGTGCTATATGAGGATTGTAACTTATGAACTACAAGTAACAAAAGGATCTCTGTGACAAAAGCAGTAACCCACTGAGCTATCTACATAAAATAAAGTTCTGTGATCTGCTTGGCACACGTTCTTTACAGCAGGCATGCTAACCCCCTGGGCTACTTTATGATGAGTCCTAACTGCCACCAGACAAAACTCCATCCCTCTCCAGCAGGAGCATTAATCACCAGAGCTATCTTGACATTTTTATTGTTGTCTGAAAACAGTTCGACACACAAGGAACTCTGCAGATGGTGCCTTTAAACCCACAAGTTATTTTAAAACACAGACCCCCCCCCACCGCCACCTTCCCGAGGTTAGCACCAGGTGTGGCTGCTCCAGTTGCACAGCCCTAAAGGCGACCCTGCCCTGTTGCCCACCTCTACCCAGTCTGTAACAATGGTGACTTTTGATGCAGTCGGCCAATCCAACTGTCACTGCTAGGTCAAGATACGACAGAATATATAAGGGAGGTGTCGCACCCGATACACTCTCCTGCACCGCCCCGAAGATATGTCCCCAATCCTGTACATCCCGGTCCCTTTCTACACCCAACATCAGGCCCAGTACACCTGATTCACACTGTGTGGCTTTGAGGACCTCCAGAGTTGTCGCACTACCCTACGCAAGGCGTGAAAGTTGATGAATTATACCTGATCCACCCCAAATGCATTTACTGGTCTCGCCACTGAATTCATTGCACCTAGATTAAAAAGATTTCCCCACTGTCATACCACCTCCTCCTGCCTTTCATTTATACATTTCTATCTCTGTGTACAGTCAAGCAAATTCAGGAAGCCGCCCCAGTGGTAAATCTTGCATGTATGGATGTATTCTGCCTGAGTGGTTTCCATATTGGTACATGCCTCTTACCAGTCAAGGCACTCATGGCTCCAAACTAGTTCTTGAGAACAGGCACAGAGAGAGATCATCATTTGTGAGTGAGTTAACCCGAAGCTCCCTATCTATGCTTTAGGCTGAGGAGTGCCAGCTGGACATAAATGGCAGCTGGGCCACTATATAATATGCTGCTAGGTCTGGGACCCTTAGTCCCCCTTCTTCATAGGTGCACATTAAAAGGTCCATTCTGACTTTGCTCCTCTTTCTCCCCAAATCAGCACAGTTAGTATCAATTTCAGTTTATTAAGGGATGTCAAAGGTATCCGGTGCATACTACATTAGAATAGATATAAACACCTAGGCAAGACCACCATCTTTGCTACAGCTATTCGGCCTTCTATTGACAAAGGTAGCGAGACCCACAAGTCTAGTGAGCTCTGTAGGTCTATAATCAATGTAATCATATTCAATTGATGCCATTTCTGTCCTGTGTGTGTCAGAATTATCACTAAATCCCGAAATGAGTTTGTCTCCACTGGTATCTCTAGCACTGGGAATGTCTGCAACAGTAGGCCTATTAAGCTCCCCATTGGAAACATAAGTAATTGTTTTTATTGATTCATAAACCAGTTATTTCAATAACTTCTTCTGTATAGTCATAGGTCGTGGAATGCCAAACTATAGGGTTTGTTATATAAGGTAGATATGTAGAAGAAGATCATCGTCATACAGTGAGACCAGATGTTTCAGCTGTTTGTTTCTATTGCCTAATTCAAGAGATCAGCTTTGAGTTGGCAATGCCGAGGGTTCTGCGGTCGAAGCAAATAATAATGGCGACAGAGGGCACACTTGCCCCTTGCTAGATCCCACTCCTCCGAGATCAATCCGTTTGTCCTAACTCTGGCTAAGGGTAGTATTAGCAGTTGAGCTATTGTTTATAAATGCAAGCCATAATTTTTGGTTGTTAACAGAGCTAACAGATAATTCTAGGATACTGTGTAGATTGCTATCTCTGTCTAATGACACAATTGCCAGATGTTTTCCATCGAGCCATTATATAACTCAACCTCCTTATATTAAGTCTAAATCCAGGCTGGTCTGTATACACTAAATGGGTCACCACTCCTTTCAGTCTGGAAGCCAGGAATTTACCCAGTATTTTGGTCTTCACATTAAGTATAGACAGAGGGTCATATGCCCTGAAGCATCCTGTTACAGATGACTGATTGGGAAGGAGATAATAAATCACTATGTTATTTGGATGTTCAAAGCAAGACTTTAGTTGTGAAAAGTGAATCATGCATGAAGAGTGACATTGGTGTACTTGTAGATGATTGCAAAGAGGAGTTGGTTGATAAAGTAGGAAGTGTGAAAGGTTTCATGCACAAAATTATCTTAAATGAAAATGCTATTCATCTAGCACACAGAGTTAGAAATGTACTCTTTAGTTTGCCTTGCCACCTGACGTAAAGATTGGATGAATTGTGGAAGGAAGAGATCATTAAACCAGTTGATTGTCCCAAGTGGATTTCTAGTATTGTGAAATCTGATGAGATCCGTGTTCTGATCCTCAAAACATTCCAAAAATGTACTTGCTTACTGTTATCTTTTTTTCAAATCCAAGAAAAGTTAGTCTAATTGGGGGATGCCATTTTTTTTACAATAGATCTCAAAGCTGGATACCATCAGGTACAGTTAACTGAACAATATCAAACCTCACCACATTTATTAGCCAATTGAGTAATTTCAAATATTTTAAATTACTGTTTGGGTTAGCATCAGCTGGAAGCATTTTTTAAAAAATGAATGGCTATGCTGTTTAAAAACATAGTGAAATAGTGCCACATCAGGGTGATATTTTTATCTTTGCATCCAGCTTCGAGAGACATGATTACATAATATGTTAAGTTCTCAGCATTCATTGAATCGCAAAATGACAGTATGGAAAAACAGAAATAAATTTAACGTACAAGAGGTAGAATACCTGGGCACCCCCCAACCTTTTTGCCGACTGGTACAGGTGGTAACTGACTCTGACTGACCATGGGCTCTGCCTAACCAGGCCCAGGGTCAGTGCTATGTTGAAAGAGACACTTAGAATACAGTGAAGAAACTTACATACACTATGGGTTAGAGTACCCCTATGTTTGGGTATATTGGGTACCCCCAGAGTCCCCCCTAGGTGCCCCAGGGGTAGAGGGCCAGGTATTTATAAGGAGGACCCTTATATAATGAGTTTTAAATGCTCTGGATTAAGTGAAATTGCACATTTCACTCCCAATGTTGTGGTAAAGTGCTTCCCAAAATCGACTTTTGTAGCAGAAGCACTGCGGAGTGAGGATCTGCAATATTTTTACATATTCAGACCCGTAAAGTCACTCCAAGTGTTCCAGGGGTGGAGGTTCCTGTAGATATAGGCAGGGTCCTTATAAAAGTTATAAATCCTGGTGTTGGAAAAATGGGCCAAGTCATTTGTCCCATTGCAAATCTCCTGCCACATAGGTTAACATGGCAAGAAGTTGTTAACTAATAATTCCTGCTAGGAGAATCATAAAAATACCATTCAAGGACTTCCTAAAATGGTATTGATAAATCCAACAATATTGTATTGTTGGATTTCTCCTAAAGTGTACAGACAAAAAGTTATAAGACGTTCTTGTCTGTAAGCCAAAATTCAGCCTTTCAGTGGTCTGGCTTGATTGGTCAGAGTTAAGTGGATTAGCCACACTTCTTTGATGAGGTGATAAATACCCCCTGGGGTTGGAAAGCTCTTCTGGGAAGGCATGGTTCTGTTACATAAGGATACCAGAGCTGGGGGAGGGGTCGTAAACAATATTCTTCAATGGAAGGAGGAGCTAGGCAGGAGAAGCCAGTTTCATTCACATCTCTACTCTTTGAACCCAGTTAGATGATAGGATTAAGGAAGGAATGAGCAGATGCAAGGGGGAGAGACTATGGAGATTAACCATCCTGGAGTTGTGCTTAGCCAGCTCTTCTCTTCCTGCTGGAAAATCAGCCATGATGTATTTTGGAGAAATGGTGCTCTCTGGGAAAAAATAGTGCCACACTTTAGAGGATGTGGTCATGCCCTGGGGTGTTGCCCTGCACCTCACTTGACAGGAGTACCCTTCTGCTTGACCTAGAGAACTTGGAATAAATATCTGAGAGGGGCAGGACCTCTCAGATCTGCTGCTTGAAACTCAAGGCAGAAGAAGGGTCCATTCTGAGAAATTGGATTTGCACCAACCAGGTCCTGCACTCTGAAGACGGTGCCTGCTGCACAATCTAGAACTATAGCCCAGTGGACTGCATTGCTTCAAAAGGACTGAAGAGTGGACACCCTGCAAGCTACAGGTTAACAGAGCTCACCTGGAACATCACCACCAATAATCCTCAGCCTGGAGTACTACCAGTGAATTTGTAAGGGTTTTGTCCAAGTGGATTGTGGGAATTGAAGTCCCAAATTTTCAAGGACCATCTTGGAGTTTCCAGACCCTTGGAGTAAGTTTCGGACAATTTGGGATCCTCAAAGGAACTTCAGGAAGAAGTTCAAGACATTTGTAGAAGTTTGGAGCAACTTTGGAAAAAGCTCCATAAGTGGACCAACTCGACCTGGCCAGCCTAGCCGTCGACCCTCAACCGCGAGCCGGTCTGCCATCCAGGTTCATCCTGCTGAAAAGCTCTGGAGGGTCGACTTTCAGACTTTGACCGGGAGTAAGCTGAAACCCAATCCGGCCAACCCTCACCTAAGCCGGCCTGGTGAAGAGCATCGAGGGACCCCTGAAGAAAAAGCTCTGTAAATGTTCCTAAGTCCCAATGTAGGAGAGGTGACCGGGACCAACCGCGAAAGGCAAGCCGCCCACCTTCAACTATGAGCCGGCCTGGATCCCTGGTTCGTCCTGCTGGAAAGTTCAGGAGGTCTAACTTCCACGTGTTTGACCGGGAGCTCGTTGCAAAGCAAGCCGGCGAACCATCACTGAGAAGCTTCTAAGTCAGAAGGTAAAAACTTTGACCGGGGGCATGGGTCCATTGCGGTCATCCTGAAACTTTGACTTTGTCCCGGTCTAGCACGACCAGATGTCCCAATAGGCACAATTGGTGCTATTTAGTGCCAAATCTTCAAAAAATTCATATCTCCGGTACCCTATATTGGATTGTTTTCGTTTTGATGTCATCTTAAAGATAAAAATATTTCCTATTTTTAGAAATTGGGGTTTGATTTTCTATTGTGTGTGTGTCTTAATTATTTACTGAATTGGTGCTTTTAAATGCTTCACATACCTGTCTTTGAAGTTAAGCCTGTCTGCTCGCAGCCAAACTACCAAGGGCTGAGCATGGGAATAATTTTCTAAGATCTGTACTGAGCCCTATATTGTGCCAGTGGGGTATATATATACACCCACTACTAAAAACCCTCTTTCCAACAGCATCACAAACCGGAAAAAAGTAATTGAAACCATGGAAAACTTACACAAAGCTGTAAGTGAAGCATCTAAACGTGTAGATAAGGAAGCTTTGCGCTCTTTCCTAGAGTTAGGAGAATATTATGTTTTTTGAGAGGGAATTTGCCATGATTGCTGAGCTATTAGGAAAGTTGTTAAGAAAGTAGGAAACATTTATGTGGGATAATGATCAGGATGCAACTTTTAAACAAGTTAAAGAGTTAATTGTGAATGCTTCTCTTTTAAAACCATTTGTTCAGGGTGAGATAAGTGCGGTAATTGTTGACGCTAGTGCAATCGGTTTTGGAGGTGTGCTATGCAGCATAAACTGGGAGAATGTGGTAGCCCTTTACTGGAAAGCCTGCAGGCTCAGGACAGGGATGAAATCAAATAAGCTGTAGCGCTAGAGATAATAATCAGCAGAAGTACCTATTTGAAAAAAATGAAATACAAGCATTGATGTGCGGAAACGCACAACAATTTTGTACTGGGAACGAAATTGGAGCAGAGTGCAGACGAGCTTCCCCTGACATAGGTTCCACTCAGTTTTCACTTATAAATATATTAGAGATACAGCGGCTTATTCACAAATTGCACCTTATACTTCGTTGAGTACTACAACAATAGTAGTGGTGGTGGTACTGCTGGCCCTGTTGTTTGGTGACTTTGGCAAGCTGTACCGCGATCCCGCAAGAATTCAGAAATTCTCATCCACCATTGTTAGAATAAATAGAGGACTGGACGCATTTCCTCTCTGTCAATTATTGCCAGTGGCAGAGATGAGCAGCTGGTGTTTCCAGGCAATGGATGGGAACTACTGGTGGAAAGCCTACATTCTTGAGTTCAAGAGAAGATTTAGAACTCTGAAGCAGTGATTAGGAGTAATTTTAGTTCCTTTTAAATTTCCGCAGAGACTGGTGGGATCTTGTGATTTTTTTTCCAATTTTGAAAGATGCTTTGACAAGAAATGCAAAGTGAGATATTCCAGTAGTTCCCAAGGGCTCCCTTCTCTAAGTACGGTCTTTACTGAGTCACTTTTCTGATGTAAGTAGCCAGCATCATAGTAACCATAAACACTTAGGTCAGTGCCTAAAAAGGAACCAGTTATATATGTAACAGCTCTATTTTGTGTATCTGGGAAACAGTTTATGTGAAAAAGACAAGAGTACAGTTGAATAGACTATCATTTGCCCCAGAATGCAGGAATATTAAACATCTTGACCAAAGGGATAGTAACTCGAGAATACAGTGAGAAGCATCAACATAAAAGAAATCTGTAAGAATAGTTGGTTTAATTTTCAGGCAATAACACGTTATTGTAATGTTGGCAGGCGGGGTAGCGGTGCAGTCTACCCACGCCTGAGACGTACGCTTCGGCGCTGACACATGACGCCATGCGTGAGGTTAAAAAAAAGAGGCGTGGACCACGCTACAGAACAGACTACACGTGTAGCGTGTTCAGTGCGGCTGCCGCAGCACGCACATCACACCACGCGCAGCGGCCCAACCACACTGGCGACGACGGCGGTAAAAGAGCTCACGTCGCATTGCTGCCCTGTTCCAGCACTCCATCACTGTGAGTAGACAGTCCCACATGGGAGGGCCCTGCTGCCCCCTTGCAAAGCCAGCCTGCTGCCACTGAGGAAGGCCCTGCAGCCTCCCTAATGAGCCAGCCTGCGGCCACGATTACCATCCCTGCTGCACTATAAATAGCCTATGTCACGGGGGAAGGCCCTGCAGCCACCCATACAGCCAGCCTGCTGTCGCTAGTGGAGGCCCTACAGCCCGAGTCAAAGCCAGCTCTGGAGCCCGTGCTTAGCCCTCCCCACCCCAGCCAGTACTCACAGCGCCCCCTGGTGGACATCGACGTCGAGGGCAAGCAGTACAACCAGGGTTCAAAGTGACAAGGGCCGGCTGCGTCACAGCCTACCTTGGCCAGGCGGCTGCCATTTCAGTCCGGTAGGAAGGCAGTGCACGTGCCGCGAGGTACTCCCACAACCGCGTCACAATGGCGTTGATCCCAGCCATCGAGCCCTTGGTGGTGGACGGTGCCCCCTCCTCCCTCGCCCCTCGATGAACGGACTGGACCGACCGTCTCCAAATCTACTTTGAGGGGGCAGGAATAGCCCGCGACAGCCGCAGTTCACTACTCCTCCACCTCGGAGGCAAAGACATTCATCGCATCTACAAGACGCTGGTGGAGGCAAACTCCAAGACGTATGCAACACTACTGAATGCTCTGAATGCACACTTCGAACCGATGGCGAACAGAGATTACGAGAGATTCATCTTTCGCCAGGCCAAGCAGGAAGCGGAGGAGTCATTAGACGCATTACATGGGCGTTTGAAAGAACTAGCCAGCACGTGCGGCTTCCAGGACGAACAGGAGGAGATCAGAGCCCAGATAATACAAGGCTGTTACTCCTCCAAACTCAGAGAGAACATCCTCCAAGAATCCGGCAAAGCCTTGGCAGACATCCTCACCATGGGACGATCTAAAGAACTGGCGAAGGTCAGAGCATCTCATATGGAGGCCACTCTCCACCGACCCATCAATACGGAGCAGGCGAACGTCGTAAAAGCCAGGCCCCGCCAAAACCCGGGCAGGCATCAGCAGGATAGGAAGAAGGAATATTGTGGAGGCGTGCCCCACCGCATGCAAGATTGCCCGGCGAGAGGGAAGAAGTGCTCAGCCTGCGGCCGAATGAACCACTTCGCGACATTGTGCAGGTCGTCGCAACCCCGGAGAGAAACGGCCCAGACAGTAGAGGAAATATGAGACAGCGAAGACATGGACGACGACACGGGAGATTACCCGGTCCATTATGTATTTGCAGTGAATTAGCTGGCGCAGAAAAGACGCAGGCTCCCAAAGTGCCGAGTCAAGGTTCACCACCGAGACGTGCAGGCCACCATAGACACGGGGGCCTCAATCGAACTGATGGCCGCCAAAGTGTACAACAAGCTGAGTCCACGCCCACCAGTACGCAAAGCAAAGATATGTGTGTTCGCCTATGGACAGAAGACACCTATTCCACTTCTGGGATGTTTCAACACCGAGGTAAGGCATCAGAATCTAAGAGTTCCCACCACGGTATACGTCACAGAGGAAGGAAGTGGAATGCTGGTAAGCGGCCAGACAACAGAAGAACTGTGGCTGATCTCCTATGCTCTCGCTGTCCAGGAAGAGGAACTAGCAGCTATCTTCAAAGGAATCGGATGCCTCAAAGGCAAAGAAGTCTCGCTCCACATCGACCAGTCCATTCAACCGGTGGCGCTGAGACACCGACGCATAGCGTTCCACCTACGGAAAAAAGTCGAAGATGAGCTGGAAGCTCTGGAACGGCAAGGGATCATCGAAAAGGTCAGCGGGCCCACTCCGTGGATGTCCCCGATCGTAGTGGCGAGAAAACCGAAACAGCCAGGGCAGGTCCGCATCTGCATTGACATACGCCTCCCGAACGTGGCTATGAAAAGGGAACATCACATAACCCCCACCATCGATGACATCCTGGGGGAGCTGAACGGTGCAGTGTGGTTCTCGAAGATGGACCTGCTCTCCAGATATCACCAACTACCCCTGCATCCGGATTCCCGATACATTACCACATTCTCGACACACGTAGGCCTCAGACGATACAAGCGTCTCAACTTTGGGATTTCAAGTGCCGCTGAGGTGTTTCAGAACACCATCAGGGAAGTCTTCAGTGGGCTCCCTAGGGTCCTGAATGTGAGTGACGGCCTGCTGGTGTACGCCACATCCCTAGATGATCACCACAGAAGACTATGCAGTGTCCTCCAGCGGATCCGAGAGACGGGCCTCAGATTGCACAAAGAAAAGTGTCAATTCTTGAAAAGGAAAATCAGCTTCTTTGACTACACGTTTTCAGACAGAGGAGTGGCCCCAGATCCTGACAAGGTGCGAGAAATTCAGAAAGCCCCGGCACCCTCCAAAATCTCGGAAGTGCGAAGTTTCCTAGGGATGGTAAACTTCTGTGGACGTTTCATCCCAGATCTGACCAACATCACGAAGCACCTCAGGGAGCTGACAAAATCCTCCACTACGTGGCAGTGGGGCCCGACCAAGAACAAGACTTCAAAGACACCAAAGAAGCACTCTTGGCAGACACAACGCTGTCGTACTTTGACCAGACCCGGCCTACCAACATTGCTGTTGACACCAGCCCCTACGGCCTAGGAGCAGTACTCACTCAACAACAGCGCAATGAAGACTGGGCTCCCATTGCCTACGCAAGCCGCTCCCTGACGGAAACTGAGCAGCGATACTCTCAAAATGAGAGGGAGGCGATCGCCATTCACTGGGAATGTCGGCATTTCCACATTTACGTGTATGGCCACCCATTTACTGTTACTACCGACCACAAGCCTCTCATAACCTTGTTTCAAGGATCAACGTCAAAGCCCCCCCCCCTCCCCCGAGGATAGAAAAATGGATCCTCCAGCTGCAAGGATATGATTACTGGGTCGACTACAAACCTGGTTCATCCAACCCAGCAGACTACCTCTCGAGGCACCCGAGGGCTGCGACCAAAGCAGAGGAAGAAGATGCCGAAGGCACTGAAGAATATGTCCGGTTCATAGCAGAACGGTCCCGACTGCTTTCGATGAGCCTTGAAGCGATAGTGGATGCCACCCGGCAAGACAAGTGTCTGCAACTAGCCATCACGCAGTCCGAGCTAATGACTGGCGCCCGGTCCAAACAACGATGGCCCGGCGAACGCCACAAGCTAAAGCCACGCTGGAGTCGATCATGAGAATCAAAGAAGAACTCTCCATCGACAGTAGGGGTTGCCTGCTGAGAGGTCCGCGGCTAGTGATCCCTTCGAGCCTTGCCCAGCAGGCAGTGTATCCCGCACATCGGGGGCACCAAGGCATGGTGAAGACGAAATGTAGACTGAGAGCGAAGGTGTGGTTCCCAGGGATTGACTCAATGGTAGAGCAGACAGTCAGAACATGTCAATGGTGCCAGGTATCAGGCCAACCGGATAGACCTTACCCCGTTATCACAGAAGACAACCCCAGGCGACAATGGGAGTGCGTCATTATTGACTTTGGGCATCTACCCGACGGGCGCTATGCCCTCGTGGTCATTGACGACTACACGAAGTACCCCGTAATAGAAATTGTTGGAGACCAAACAGCCACAGAAGTGATCACCAAAGTGGAGAAAATCATTGCTACCCACGGAATCTTTGAGGTGGTGAAGACGGACAATGGCCCACCCTTTCAGGGACAGGAGTTTGCTGACTATCTCAAATCTTGGGGCATATACCATCGGAAAGTGACACCGCCCTGGCCCCAAGCGAACGGGGAAGTAGAGAGGTTCATGCGCACCCTCAACAAGGTCATTCACATTGCGCATGCCGAAGAAGCACCTCTGGAAAGAGCCATTTACAGCTTCCTGAGGGAGTACAGGTTAACGCCCCATCTCATGACAGAGAGCGCACCGGGACCTGCAAGTATGGGTCGAGTGGTGCGAGACACCATACCTCATCACCCTGACTGTTCCCCTTCCCCGATTGATGGTGCGAGGGTCCTAGCCAAAAGGATCAACACCAACGACAAATCCAGTGCCTGTCACGTACCTGGACCCAACAACCGCTGTACAGTCCCCTTGGCCCCAACAACAAAAGGAGACTGTTTGGGGGAAATATCTCGTCATCTTCCAAGGGTTACAAACGAGTCGGGAGGAAGAAATCGGCTGTCTACATGACGCGCCGACACAAGAAAGTACTTCTCCCAGAAGCCTGTGCGCCGCGTCGCGCGCGCACAGGAAGTGATGCAAGAAGCTCCCAGAAAGCTATGTAAGCCTGAGGCATCGAGGAAAACGTCGCAGATTATCCTGTTCGGGTTGGCGATCCCTGCGTTTTGGAATCGGACCCGTGTTTTCTTGATGTGTGGTAAGGGTGTCGGTGTCACCAACAAATCCTTTCTTCTGAGCCTGATGACCGCGCAGAGATTAAGAAGCCTTTATTTTGAATAGCGCATGACATTTTCTCGAGCATTTTTCCTTGGAAAACCGGATACCTGCTTCTGAAAAGAGAGCAAGGGGGGGTTCACAAAGAAGTATCTTCTAGACATTCTGAATAATGCTGCAATTATACCAGGTGGTATAGAAAGAACATTCATACAACCATTATTTATATGTGTGTGACATAACACGCCGGTCTCAGAAAAAGTGCAAACCCGAGTAATATATATATGTGTGACGTAACACGCTGTTCTCAAAATGATTGCAACCAGAGTACTATGATATTCATTACGTTGGTGTTAATATATGTGGCATGTGTCTTGTTCGTCTTCTAGCGGGGGAGCAGTGAGAGGTGGAAGTTAAACCTTCCTCCCTTGTGAAGCCCTAATAAACACCACGTATGGTGGGTATGAGCGGTAGTGTGACTACGGGTGTGATTGTCTCTATGTATATCCAGTGCACAAACCTGATATGCAGATTTCTGTTTACAGTATACACACCCTGAGTCATCCAAAGCTCGGTGACTTGAAAAGACATGGTATTACCTTTTGGAAGGTTTTGAAGTGACTTGATCATCCTTCCTAAGGTGACCACAGAAGCCAGTTATTTTTCTTTACAGGTATATCAGAAAGAAGGTTCTCATAAACGATCGGTGTTGTGAATGTACCAGTTGTTTTGAATATCTCTTTTCTTGTTCACAGATCTCTCTCCCTGCTGTTCCCATCCTTTCCTTCCCCCGATTGACCACCTTAAGCTTCCGTGCTACTATGGCAAATTGGAATTCAGGGTGTCAATAGGTGGACCTATTTGAGCAACGAACCGATCCTGAGAGGCCTCCGAGGGACATCCGACAGTGCCAAGCGAAGAGCGAGAGATACGACCATCCGGGAAAGGGACCAGGTCTATGTCAAAGACAGACATCCAGGGAGCAAATTCCGCCTCCCATTTGAGCAGCGTCCCTGGACTGTAACTTGCTGGACAGGCACTATGGTAACAGCCCGGAGAGGGACGGAGGAACTCACACGAAATATATCATTCTTCAAAAAGGTCCACCCGGGAAATCCAAACCTTCCCATCTCGGAAAATATGGATGTTGGCCCAAGTCAGAGTATAGCGGAAGAAGAGGAAGCAACCCGGACAACCAACAGAGCGGATGGCCCGGATGTGGCTGACAGAGGACCGCCATTACCGCGAAGAACTCCTGAAGAAAATCTGTCTAGCTCCCCACTGAGGTCACCTGCATCCTTGGCATCACAGAACGTGACCCCGTCCACATCATCATCTTGGGGAGAATGCTCCAGATACGGCTTGCGGAGCAATCCGGCTCCCTCATCCTGTCTGGCGGGATTCATGGTGTGAAGAACCGGGGACCCGCAGTGGACTGGGACCTGTACCTGTGCTGGTGAGCGGAGAGCTGACGTCATGGCCGGAACTGGTAACAGATTGACTGTTAATGTTGTGTTTCTGTTTTATTAAAGGTTAGAAGGAATGTAATGTTGGCAGGAGGGGTAGCGGTGCAAACTACCCACGCCTGGGACGTACGCTCCGGCGCTGGCGCATGACGCCATGCGCGAGGTTAAAATAAAGAGGCATGGCCCGAGTTAGGTAGTCGGGACGACGCTGCAGAACCGACAACACATGTAGCGTGTTCATAGCGGCTGCTCCAGCACGCACATTACACCACGCGCAGCGGCCCCACCACAGTTATATCAATGTGATGTGCAATGTTAAGATTGTCCTGCTTCTAATCACCGACAGATTTAAGTTCCAGAATTAATCTAGAGATGTGATTTTGTCTTGTTCTAGGTGTCCTTTCTCACTGTACCCTCCCTCAAGCGCTTCACTCTATATAGCTACATAGATCATCTGAGTACAAAACCCCAGCATCTGTACTGCTGGCTGGAGGGTTTCTGGAGGGAATTGTTCGTGAAGATTCCCATCCATGACACAAACATGCCAATTCGTAGTCAGGAAGTGTAAAATGCCTTTTCTAATATACTAATCTTGTTTTAGGAGTTGTTATAGTTTACTTGTTCCTAAAATGGGTTTGCAATCTCATACCGCGACTCAGGATTTGGAAGGGGCAAGTTGTAAAGCATCCCTTATATAGATACCAAATCGGTAGGTGAAGTATGAATATTTTGCAGCAGAAGTCCAGTCACAAAACACTGAAAATTAGAGACTCCTGAGTTGGGGTGGAAGGCCATTCACAAAAGGGAAGGGGTCCCCTTAGGCCCACGTCCCCTTTGTCACTGTATAAAAACAAATGTTTGTTTCCGAGAAGGCAGTGGTCCTAGTGACCAAAACCAACTCTCAAACAAACTTTTCAAAATGTACAATTTAGCCTTTAGTAAACTGGCCTTTTGCAGATTGGAGTGTAGAAGAGTCCTAATAAACTACATTTATACATTCTCTTTGAATACACGAGGGATGATTTGGGGTTGTCCAGAGAGATTTCAAGATGGAAAGGGTCCTTGAGAACCAGGGGCAGTTCCATGTTATTTTCCATGAAAAACCTTGATCAGGTGCTTTTTAAAAAGGATTCTTTTTGCAACCATTTGTCAGAATCACGTCCTGGGTTTCACCCTACAAAACATTTATGGGGACAGACAGGGTTAAATAGCTTCAGGAAATAGAACTCACACAATTAGATCTAGGTCTGCACTGGATAGAAATATATATAACCTAACCCATCCCTGGCACAATCCAGAGCCTAGAACAGCAGTAACAACTCAAAGACATCCCCCCTTATGATATCAAAGGTTTACAACAATGCTGGAGAAATATCCTGGATGCAAAGTTACTGGCCCTCCCAAACAAAGACCTTCAACCACAATGGCGTCATCGACCAACAACACCCCCAATGTGTAAATTTTACAGTTATGAAAATGAGTACTTCCCCTATTTACTCCTGTTACCTGAAGTTTGGTGACCCTCGCGGAACTCTCCTGAAATGTCTGTTTTTAGCTCATGGATGCCATACCTGCACGGAGTCGATATCACTTTGTCTAACCACTTCAGATACCACGGCTTGGCTCAATAATGTAAAACTCATTTAGGGAAAGGCCTTAGACATACAGTATCACATTATTTTAGACTGTTAGATGGATTTATAGATGATATGATCTTAACGATGTGTATGTTTTACACCGATTGTATTATTGATGATTTTAACGAATCAAACAATAAAACTTTAACTGACTGAATATAGGTCTTCACAGAATGGAAATACATGGGTGGTCTTGCAAAAACAGGAGGCGGCAATCTTGAATTGACGATATGTAAACACTGCTTGTTGATGCCACACTTTCCAACTGTTCCAGTTTCCAGTGTTGAGATTCCCTCAAGGTACTCATACTGAACTCATTTCTCACAGCCCTCTTAGATCTTTCAATCATAATAGGATTCCAAACTCAGTGCTTGCAGTCATGGGTCTCCAAGTGTGATAGGACTATGTTCGTCCTTGATCCTTAAATGTACAAGACGTAAAGGATTCTGTATGGTTATAAGCTGGTGCTGTAGACTGATGACATTATATCTGCATTTTATCATGAACTCGCTATTGTGTGTCATATTAGCACACAATTAATTCTGAACACCACATCTCAGTGTGAAGTCAACATATCAAGCATATCTCTTTTGAAGTTCCCTACTCACAATTTTCCAAGGGGCTACTGAGGAGTAGGCCTAACGGCTACGGCGGTTGACCTTGAACCTGGGGAACTGGGTTCGAGTCTCAGCAATAACACTGAACATCCTGTGATTCTGGGCAACTCACTTAATCTCCCCCGTGCCTAACAAAAATGAATGTGTCCTCATGTAATGCAACTGGTGCTATGTAAAGCGCTCTGATACCCAATTTGGGTCAAGTTTGTGCTATATAAAACTCTGTAAAACAAAAAAAAAATAGGGTTACTGTACCATTCAAAAGGAAAGTATTTCTTAAATGATGGCAAATTTTGCTTGGTTGTTTCATTGCCTAGATTGGACATAAACATATCCATCTTTTGTGCATTAGCTGGAGGCAAGGAGATGTAATAGTTGAACTCACAGCCCATAGTCCGCCTAATTGAGCGACCTCTGGAAATGTAGAGTTTCTTGCAATAAAACTTGAGGCACTTGCAAAAACACTTGCTTCCATGTCCATTTTGTAGGACAAAGCTTTGCCCTTCTGGGGGCTAGCATCACCAAAACACACTGAAAAAAGAAGTGTCCTAAGATAATGGGAATGCCTTTCAGTGGAGATTTTTTCGTTGACCATAGGCTTTAGACTTATGGCTTGGAATGTAATTTCTTCCAAACTATAGCCAGCTTGAGGACCACGCTATTAATAATGTTTATTGACCACTGCATCCTTATTCACTGTCAGGTGTTGGTGTCCAGTTTCACCTAGTGCAACATCTTGCACGGACGGGGGGCCTAGGAGCCAGAACTGACAGAACCTCACCTGTCCTTGATGGGATTGCTGCAGAACTGATTGGTTTGGGAAAAGGGCATTCTAGGTTTTCAAGGAGGTGCCAGTAAATATACAGAGGGTCACTGAATTAAACTTGTGATCAGAGAGAACAATCTTCAGTTTTTCACAAAAACTCAACGTGCCCTGTATAAGATTGGATATCGAAAAAAGACATTAAAGAGTCTTAAGAATCATAACCGAAAGCATACCACCAATAGCGATATATGTATTGGATGTCTTTTTTGTCAAAATGTTTTTTCATGTAAAAAGAGTTTGTGATATATGTTGTATTGCACATTTATGTCTTATTTAAGTGTGTTTGCTAAATAGTTTCGAGAACAACACATTTATGTTTTATTTAATTGTGTTTGTAAATTGTTTTGAGAACAAGGATGTCTTGATATGACACGACACGTCTTTTTTCAGATAGAAAGAAATAACTAAGAATAAAAAATAGTGATAATAAAAAGGTGAAAATAAATACACCGGTTCAAACTAAAATCAATGGGTTTGGCTATTTAGCAAAGACATTTAGCTTTCAAAATAATGCGAGTCACAGGCACATTCTTTTGTAACAAGTTATAATACGGCCCTGCTTGTGCTTTGCCCCCTTGGGCCTAACTCCTCTCTTTTTCCTGTTCTCCATCACAGGCATGTAATGACAACTAGACAACAATTCACATCTCGATCCTAAACTCTAAACAACAACATCAGTAACAGACAAGAGCTAATGTAATGGGCTCAGTTGGAAGGGGGATTGGAAGAGAGAGATAAAACATAAGCCATCACCACGTCAGGAGTAGGAGTACTCTTGTCTTGCTACTGAGACCCGTTCGGAAGCTGGGTGTTGCACCGCTGTTAACAAGGTGCTTATAGGAGAGGAACAAACATATTTACCAGTCCGTATCTACTCTCATGTCTACTATGAAACCACCTCAGCAGAATTACACATCCTGACCCCAATGAGAATCACTTGTTTTTTGTGTTTTCTCTGCAAGTAGTGCATTTGAGGTGTTGAGTGCATGTGGAGGAACATAAAGAGACTTAGGTTTAAGGTTAGTGTGTATCTGACTTGCCCTTTCAAATTCAATTCCGCCAAAACCCTACTAATTTCTCCTACATCATTATGTATCTGAATTAGGAGTGCCGTGCATCAACAACTGCTGTGGCTCTTAAAATGTGTTCTCTTTCTCTAATTTTACCACTTTACCTTAGACCCTACCTGCATTTGCTCATTGCAAGGCGCTTACCATGTGCTACTGAAATAAACAAAGCTGTGTGGATAAACATTTACTGTCACTAGTAGGATACAAAGCATGCAGGTAGTGATCTTTTTCAGCTCACAATGACCCTCGAATAAGCATCTCCTACATGACAGCAACTACAAACCTTTTGAAGTAACCACCACTGATTATTTGGAACTGCTGTGGAACATGACCAAGGTCTTGCTCCTAGTTTCTCAATCGTATAGAACAAGCAGTTGCAGAAAGGCAGAGGTTTCATAAGCTGGCCACGCCCAAGTTGCAAAATTGTGAACTCTCAGGGAAAGCACCACCAGAGCAGGAAGTGGAGTTCTCACCCGAGTTCCTCAATTTCTGTCCATGCAGCTTCACGGTTTTGTGCTCGGATTGCTGAGGTGGGTTCCACTTGAACTCACCCTCTCGAACTCAGTGATTTAGAAGCTGTCTAGGCTGTCATTTCCCTTATCTCTTGGTGTTATAATGGTGACCAAAAAAGTAAGAGCTGTCTATGGTGACTGTTGTTTAAGGTTAAGGCATAGAACAAGGTATTAGATGTGATATTTGAACTGCTACTGTCAATGTTTTACATCTTCTGTACATGAGTGATACACGCAATGCACTTGCCCAGATTGTACCCAGTTTGTGTGCTTGTGAAGCATGAAAACATGTTTTTTTTTCTATATAAAAATCTTAATTACTACCTTTGTCAAGTCTTATTTTCTTGGTTACTGACTAGAATTGGGTTCTTGATTTGCCTTCAGATTATCACTTGTCTTCAGTTTGCTCCACTAATCTTCTTCCAAGTGGTTTATCCACTGTCTTCCATAAAGATCCTCTGATGCTGCCTGGATAACTTCTTCGATTCGATTCGATTCATCAAGCTTTATTCGGTTTGTGTAGCAACCCGAAAAACAACAAATATACATATACAACAATCAAATCCAATTACACAGATATAATCTTAATTGAGTAGTACATTAAAATCATTTAAAAACAATTAAATACAATACTTTTTCTCACAGAAATTGATTATAAAATAAACGTCACTACAGAAAAACAGATCTTGGGGTCTCCTACTTCAAACAATAGGCTCATAGCTGCATTGGTAGTTTTTATATTATGTTTCTTGAACAAGGGTTTTAAATAAATAAGTCTATAATTCAGATATAGATCAAAAGTGCATAGTGCTCTGTTTGGAATGCTCATCACATGGGCAGAAAATGACAGGCCCCATTTTCATTTCGGGGAATGCAACTAGATGGTGGACAATACCCAGTCTCATCCTTGTTAGTACATAACAGTGTGAGGGTCTTGTAACTAGTGACAGATAGCTCTGGAAGCATACGGTATCTATAATCGATTGATAAAACAGATATGTGGTTTGTTTCCCCACAGTTCTCATCCTACAATCATTTTTATGGGCCAAGAACGTGTTCTTAATCTCCTGTTTATACAGGCCTATCACATCAGTTGGACTTTTCTGAATCATAAGTCTCTATTAACATCTGCTATATATTTAAGCCAAGGAATCATAAAACAATTGTCCAATTTGAAGCAATCCTTGACAATAGATTGAGTGAATTGTGTTTCTTCTTTAGACAAAATTGATCTCCATAGCATTAGAGGTCTAGGAGCGATCAAATCTGACAGGTATCTTAGCCCAACTTCACTGTGTATTAACTCAGAGGATGCGGATGCAGGCAGGCATAAAAGCTTTTTTTTTTTTATAATTTTCATCCGCTTGCAATACCTGGCTGGTATGGTAGCCCCACACCCCTGCACCATATAGTGCAATAGAGGTACATCTAGCTATCTAGATGTCTGTCATGTCTTTAATACGTCGTTCCCCCAGTTTGGAAGCAAACCAAAAGACCCCATGCACACTTTTTGACATCTTTGCACGAACATTAGACATTTTGGAAGACCAATTACCGTTGCCAGAAAAAGTTAACCCCAGATAACAGAAATTGTCAACATTAACCACTCTCGCACCATCTATAAAAAAAAATTCTATTTCCTGGGTTTTATACCACAGACCATAGTGTATGTTTTAGCCTTTTTGATTAACTACTTCCTTCCCCGAATAAAATCTGCCAACCTATCTATTTAATGCTGTAGGCCAACCGGAGTTCTAGATAAAAGCACAGCATCATCTGCATAAAGCAGAACCGGTACAGCCTGGCCCGCTACTTGGGGTGCATCCGCCTGCACCAACTTAAGAACTGCGTCAACTTCTTTAATTAATAAAATAAAAAGCAATGGTGCTAAGATGCAGCCTTGGCGGATGCCACGTTTAACCTTAAAATTTGGTGTGCATTCACCCCGTTGGCCATAATGGACTCAAGTCGATAATTTCTCGTATAACCTTGTGAGGGAATAAATAATGGGCTCTGGGGCATCGAGATTAAGTAAAACTGGCCAGAGAATGGCATGGTCCACTAAATCAAACACACTACTAAGATCAGCAAAGCATAAAAAGAGACTCCCTTTTTTAGCACGTGTATATTTAGCCGTTAAAAGCTCTAAGTTAATACACTGCTCTATCGTACCTAACCCTTTTCTAAAACCATATTGAACCTGTGTTAAAATCCTACTCATCACTTTATTGTAGAGTCCAAAAGAGAAATTGTGCGATAGTTTTTGGCTTCTGATTTATTACCCTTTTTATAAATGGGGACAATAACTGATTGGCCCCAAGTAAGAGGAACACCCTCAGTAACTGCGGCATTAAAAACTCTAGTGAGTATCGGGCCCCATAGATTTGGCACTGTTTTTTAAACATCTATGGGGACACCATCGGGGCCCGGAGCTTTTCCACCTTAGCTATCTCTAATTCCTAATTCAACCTAATCGAGGGTGATATTTAGGGGGATAACGGGCAATTTACAATCATTTGGGCTAGAATTGGTAAGAAAACATCATGATGTTGATCATGTGGGTTAAAAATACTGGAGAAGTATAGCACCCATTCCTCACAGCTAACGTGAGACAATAGTTCCGGAAGGGATTCGTTTTTGAGGAATAGTGAGTTGACAGTTTCCCAAAAGAGCTTATTATTAGATGTACCGATGGCCAATGATAGTTTATCCCACGCCTCCTCTGGGAGCTCCCTCTTCCTCAATTTAAGAGCTTGTTTGTAGTCTAATCTTAAGCTTTGAACTAATACCTTATTCCTTGGTCTACTGCTAAGTGTCTGTTTTAGGTGATTTAGGGAGCTGGTGTAAGTACGGTTAAACCAACCCCTCCTCCTTTGTGTTTGTTTTTCTTTGGATGGGGCAGTCATTAACTTATCAATGGTATCGTTAATTTTACAGAAATTGGATAATATCATTGTAGGTTTAATCTCCAGTTCAAGACAATGGTAGATCTCCTTACCACATTCTGTAACAATGTCATTTAAAACTTTAACTGGATTAATACCTTTCCACTTAATTCTTATACCGTTTGGTCTACATGGGGTAATATTACCAGTAACCATTTGTTGCATTACAAATTTATTGCCCCAGATAATCACTGGCATAATAATACAATTATGGTCACTGAGTAAAAATTTGACAATGGTACAGCTGCTCTTTCCAAAGTGGTCCTGGCACAGTTAGGGTTCCTAAAATTGATGATTATACAATCACCTTGCAGTGTCTTTTCCAAGGGACCAATCCAGCTTACTCTTCTAGTTAAGAGTATTTGGTCAGCACAACCCACTGGATAGCCGCAGTTCTTATTTAACCAGTGCACCACTCTATTTTTAGGTTATAACCTGATTCCTTTTGACCAGGCTCAAGCTGAGGTACATTCGCCAAAACTGCCACGTATGGGCAGCTTTCGGGGGGCAGATGTATTAACATACCAGTTCTTCCCTCAGGGGCCCTCTTCTCTTTTAGTTTAGTTGGGATCGGGGTCATCTCTGCCCTTTCAATCCTATCCCTTCTACCAGGGCCGGATTGATTAGTCATGGTTGCACTCTGGTCAGAGCGAATTGGGGTCATGTTTTCTACCTTGGCCCCCCCAGTCCCTATTATCACTATTATTAATACCTAAGGTACTAGTTACTGTACTATCAGCAGTTATCCCCTGTGATGGTCGATCAACTAGTCCTCCCGGTAGCCCATTCATATTCTCCCTAGGGTTTTCACTAATATGTTTGAATATGCCGCTAAATTTAACACCTTCTCCATTGAGTTTATCTAATATGTTGTGGAGTGGCTTTAATAATGCTTCTAGTTTATGGGTTAAAAGAGCAACAATCTGGTTCATTTTTTATATCCGGCATAAGCCCTTGATCAGGGGGTTCTTCATGAGCGTTAGCAATTGAGTTCACTAGTGGACCTTTTTTGTTTTTATTGTTTTTTCGCCAGTTTTTTTTTTACATCCCCTTTTCCTTTTCGGGTAGGAGAACCACTAGGTGAGTACAAACGTGACACATTAGATGATATACATAAATCTAAACCAAGATTCTCTGCACTCCCTGTTGTCGTGGGGGGGGGGGGTGCCTTGTTGCTCATCAGAAGGGGCAATCTCTGCTTCTTGCTGGTTAATCCCACAACACTCCCCAGCTGTTTCTCCCATCACCATGCCCGCACCTAGCGAGATGCGGCGTTCTGCCCTATCTATTTCAACGTTAATAGCGCTAACCTCACGTACTAGAAAAAAATCAATAGTGGTGCACGGGGGTCTACTGCAGATTTTTTTAATTTTTGTGGTTTGCGCTTCGACATCCTAATTTTTGCTACTGTATCACCAAGATCCGTGTCCTTAGCGTATAAAGTGCAAAGAGCAAAGTGCAAAAGTGCAGGGTACAAGACGTGCAAAGTGCAAAACTGCTATGTGCAAAAATGCAGAGTGCAAGAGATGTAATGTGCAAGAGTGCAAAGTGCAAAATGCAAGATACCAATAAGTATCAAAGTAGTAGTGCTCCAGGCAAATTGATTGTGTAATTTTAGGGAAGGGGTTAGAAAACACCAGGTATAGTAAAAAAGGGCCAGGTACGATATACAAATAGCCCAAGGGATTTATGCTAAAACAATAAAATCAGAATGAAAAACAAAATTAATATATACTAATCACCTAGAATTATTTACCACAACATTCAAATGCGCAAAATAAAATGGATAATATACTACACAAACCCTAATCAGACTGGCTGGACCTTAGCCCAGACTTGTTTTCAAAATTACCCTAATATAAAATCATTAAATCATAAAATGTGTCACAGTCTTTAAAAAGAGAGAAAAACTCTACCAAGTTGATGAAAATAAGTTCTTACACTTATTAGCTCACAGCCTTTCTGCTCCTTAAAGTTGTAAGGAGGGATTGCCCAACAGTAGATTAGTCCAGTCTGTGTTTTAGTTAAGAACTCCAGTCAATATTCAGCGCCTGGGCCCCCAATTCACGGAGATGACAACCCAGTGGGGTGGCCCTGCCCTGTCTCAGTCTGGTGTGGCTGGGCGCAGACGGGCCTGGGCACGCCCGCACGCGTCCCGCGCTGCGGAAGTGCCGGAGGTGCTTTGAGGGCACCAGGAGGGTGACGTCACCTCCAGCACCACGTTCACTGTGGTGCCTGCTGGGGGACCGAGTCCCACCCCAGCGAAACTGTCAGTGTCCCGGTGTAACTCTCTTCAGGCTAGGCCCCCTGTGGCAAAGACAAGCGGACGTTGGGGCTCTGGAAGCCCTGATGGTTATCCTCCGCTGCGGGAGTGCCGGAGGAGCTTTGAGGATGCCGGGAGGGTGACGTCACCTCCCGTGCCGCGTTCACTGCGGTACCTGCTGGGGGACCGAGTCCCACCCCAGCAAAACTGTCGGCGTCCCGGTGAGACTCTCTGCAAGCTGGGCCCCCTGTGGCAAAGACAAGCGGACGTTTGGGGGTCTGGAAGCCCTGATGGTTATCCCATATGGATAACTTCTTCATTTACCAATACACTATCATCTCTAAGTATTCATTTCCCAGAAGTGAGACTCCATGACCACTTCTATAGGTTCAGATTTACAGAACTGTGTAAGTGACCTTTCCAGCTCCAATTAAAGGGTAAAATCTGACTCCCCTTTCCTCCTGAGAATTTATGTGCAAACCCACATGGGGAAAACTTGTGGACATTTGGGACTATTTCCAACATTAGGGCTACCTAACAGGCAAATCAGTAAATGCTTTCTCACTAGATCTTTTAGGCAGAGATGTTCTGTGGTCTTTTTCTGCATCAACTATTAGGATTCACTAACTATGTCAACTGTATCTTAGACAGACTTTCATCTGTATCATTAGGTTCCACTAAGCTTTGACATAACACAGGGCCCCACTTCCCCTGTGATGCTCAGGGGCTGCTGGTTTAGGGGAGCCCCCTCAGATTCCTGTCATCTTCTCCCTGAAAGCCTGTCTGGGCAAGGTTTTGTTATGCTCCTGTGCTAGGGATTCTGCCACCTACTTTGAACAGTAGATAAATAGAAATCTGGAGCTGGTCATGATATTCTTCTACGATACTTCCTGCCTCACCGCCACCATTGCCGACTTTCCTCCAATTTTACAAACAGCTAATAAACCACTTATTCCATCAAACTCTCTATTAACTGCTTCCTTAGCTGTGATCTTTAATTTAATCTTCATCAAATGGATGTTTCCACTACATCACCAGACTAGGCTGAAAGCACCCTGGTAGATCCTTTCTGCATCAGCTCGAGGCATATCCATTCTCCATAATATTATGACAGATTATCACGTTGTGGGGTTTATATAAAGTGCTATTTCACCTGTAAAGGTTTCCTGATGCTATTGTAAATAAGCTGGAGTCAATGAAATACAGTAAAGTGGTTCAGTAAGAGGGTCCCAAAACGGAGCAACAACCAAAATACAGCGACATTGTAGACAATATGGCAGTAGAAGAACTGAATATTCTAACAGGAGTAAAATGACATTACAGCCTGCAGATAAAAGATGAGAAGTGTCCGTAAGGGGCATGATGCACAGCACGCCGCATTTGGATTTGTATCCACTCTTGTATGGGTAGCAAGTGCACGGTGGCCTTACATGGGCCAGCATGACTGAAGCCAGAGGCAGCAGTAACAAGGCGGGCTGTCTGGTTCTGAAAACCTGAATACTCTGCGTCCGTTTGCATAATTCAATAGGTTGCTACTGATAATAGCCTAACATATTGCCACTATTGGTAAGAAAAGGAGGAATATTAATGTTGGAGAGTAAATGCCTAGCTAAACTCTATCTCAAAGGTGTTTGGGTTTAGGGAAAAATTCCCACATTATGAACCACAGGGGCAGGGACATAAGGTGAATCTATCTCTTAAGGCTAATATGTGTTGAAACAGAGGTTCACCCCATGGCCAACCACAACCACATTTGCTTTGTGAAATTAAAATGAAGCCACTAGCTACCCATGCACACCCGGCTCAGCTTCATGAAGAGTTGAACTGGAGCAATTTGGAGACGTTTTAAGGCATGGGCAAAGTGGCTATTACTTAAGGCCCCCACCCTTCCTGAGGGTCCCCCAGGGAAGTGAACATTCTGTCCATTTCACCTCTGTCTAGTGTTTATTTCATTATCCACACCACTCTCCCTGCTACTCTTATTCTGTCTTTGCTTAGCCAGTGTCATTTCAAACATTTTTGTGGTCCAGGGCAAGACATATTTAAATTATTGTTTTGTGACCCAGTGAATGAAAGATTAGCATATAATTCAGTACAGTTGGGGATCATGCAGGCTTGAATTAGCAGGAAATGCGCAATACATTTCAATGTTGTTCCAAACAGGGGCCCCTAACATATGTCTTGCCCAGGGTCCCAAAATCTTTGACATTGCGAGTCCTTTCCATTCAGCAAAAAAGGGGTTCAAATGTATGTACTGGAACGATTGGTTAGGAAGTAATTAAATTGTGACAATGCAAGTTCAGTGATACCAATGGGCCTTAGACAATCAAGCGTGATGGAGTGATTGACGGTGTTGAATGCTGAGACAGACTGAATGAAATCAAGGTGCCAACACCTTCAGAAACACCCTCCAAACTGAAGTCTAATACGGCTACCAGGGCACTGTATTGACTGTATGGTCAGGTTCCTGGATGTTAACTGTTGCTTTTTAATCACAAGGAAGTTTGGCAATGTGACCAATAGCGGCCGATGTCTCGAAAGAGTGACAAGGTGGGGAGGGGAAGAGGGTGTGGAGGGGGGGGGGGAGGGGAAGACAGGGGGGCAGGACAGGCAACAACACAAATAAACAAACAAAAAAACAACTTACATTCCGCAACACCGGATCGCTACGTCGCACTCTTCTAAGCTCCTCTCCACTGCACGCACTGTGTCCCAGACTCCACTGGGGCCAATCCTGACACTGCTCTCATGCTGCTCGTGGCTGCATGAAAGCAGCATCAGGATTGGCCTGAGCGCCGTGAATATGCACTCCCAGTTAGACTAGGAGCCTGTGCCTGCTGTCTCCAACATGGCAAAGCAGCTCGGGTTGGAGAAAGCTTCAGTGTGCATTTCGGATTGGCCATCCTGAGACGGCTGGCCAAACCCACAGGCGCACTTATACCAGTGCAAAACACTTCCTCTCGTGCCTGCCCCCCACACCTACTGCGATGACCCCTTCCTCAAACTCGCCTGTTAAATAAAAAAAGATAATATACATGGTTTATTATTGTTTTATTTTTCATGTTTTAAGGCTGTCATAGCGGAGGAGCTGTCTCTGTGTGTGACTCTCAAGTAACTAAGGTAGTCACAAGTCCAACTACTTACCTTATTTGTACTGTTATCTAACTTCCACCTGAAAACTTTCACTACCTTCAAATCTGGTCTCCTCGAGCTCACCCAAAATTTACAAATCATCTCTTACTGAGTCTTTATTTTGGGTGATTTAGACTATCCATCCAATGCATCTAGCCCAAGCACTATTGAAGACATGGATAGTGAAGCGCTTACTAATCAACCAAACTCTGCAGTGACAGCGAGATAGGCAGTATATGTAAGAATAATTTGAGAATGCCACTTCACCTTATGTAGAAACCCAACTAAAATAAAGTCTGCAACCCTCACCCAACAGCTCTTTGAAATGTGTAACCCAGGTCTGGTATTATCTTCTGATATTCAAGGTCACTTTGAATCAGTACTACTCAGAGCCCTAAATACCCTTGTAATTTGTACCCTAAAAAGAACAACGAGTGTTACACTAATTTCTGTCAATTCAAAGAGCCACGGAAAGAGGCTGAAATAAGGCCAAGTTACGATCCATCCATGCAGCCTTCCTTGCACACTACAGAGGCTACAAACAGGGGCAGCTTCTCCGCAATGGCGGAGGAGCGTCGCCCCACTGCCTGGCTCAGAGCCAGCAAATGAAAAATAAAATGATGTTCTAGCTTAATTTGATTTTTCATTTGGCGGCTCTGAGCCAGCTTGTACAGGGAGGGGCAGGGCCGGGCACGGGAGGAGGAGTCTGCATTGAACAGCCGGGCTGGAGAAACCCCCACAGACTCCTTGGCGTGAGCAGAGCGTCATTCCAGTCCGCACTGTCTAATCCCTGCGATTGGATGGGAGTCTGTCCCAGGGGCTTCCGGGACTAGGAAGAGAAGAGGAAGTGCAACGCGACGCGACGCGGGAGACGGCCAGCTGCTTCAGGTACGTTTTGTAAAATGGGTATATATTTCAACATCCCTCCTGCGTTAACCACCACCCGCCCCACCACCCTTTGTTTCTGGTGGACGCCACTGGCTACAAATAAGTATGCAAATAAGTATGCATTACAGCAAAGGGTTACTACAGGATCATGGACCATAGAGATGGTGTCTTCTAGCTAGCCATACAGGTTGCTGGCACAACCTCCGTAATAATCTTTTGTCTTTCTTCAACAAATAGATACTTTTATGGCACAAATTGCCACCACTGCTCCAGGTGCTTTCAAGCCTCAACCACCTGTCCCTACCTTCGAAACCCCTGTGTGTAAATTTATGCACGTGATTGAATCTGACATGAATAAAACTCTGGTCTTTTTTATAGTACAAATCTGTTTTATTTAATTTTGTTAACAATGATAACACATACGCCATCTACATCCGCTGGCCGGTGGGGCTGGTAATGTGATTAAGGTGAGAAGGGAGGAGGAGGAGGAGGGGGAAACGTCAGAGTGATAACAGGAGACCTTTTGGGGAAAAACGAGAAACCGAACATCCCATTCGCTCACTAGCGTAAAGGTTAGGTTGAGGACAGATAGGTCGTCTATTGACCCTCAGGCACCAACACACCAATGTGCATTAGTCCAGGTCCGTGAGCGCATTACTTGCAGATATTTGGGGCAAGAGAGTTCTTGAAATTCATTAGCTAGAAAGTTCCCGCAGGTGCCCCACTGCTTCTCACATTGTTGCTGTTGGCAGTTGATGGTGGCAGAAAACTTCTCCATGGCCAGAGTGTCCCACAGTTTATGGAGCCAGTCGATGTATTCTGTCACATAGTCCGTACCCCAGTAGGCCGTGAGCACCTGTCGGGCCGTGCAGAGTGCTAAGGTTATTGCCTTGCCTCTAGGGCACTGGAGGGGGTATGTGAGGGCTTTGGGGAGGCCAAAGAGGATATAGCTAGGGAACCGAGGGAGGCCTGTATCAAAGATACTATCTTTGTCAGCCAATACTGCATCGCAAAGAGGGTTGAGTTTACAGCAGTGCCATAGCAGGTGTGTTAGTGTACCTGTGGCCCCACAGTGGCGCCAACCGGCGGGGGACGCCCCGGATTTTCACCAAGCTAAGCGCTCCGTAGTATAATACCAATAATGTGCCACTTTAAGCATGGCTTCCCTGGCTGTTCTGGTCTCTTTTTAAAAACTCCTCCCCATTTTGCTATCACTGCCATCAACGTAGGTCTCTCAGTACTGACATTGGTCATCACCGGACTAATCAACCCTTCCCTTTCCATTGGAGTCATCTCTAGGACCTTTAGGCATGCACTCTTCAATTAAAAAAAAAAAACTGAATCCTAACCCTGATTCTGATAATATTTCAAACTATAGAGCTATTTAGGGCTCGCCTTGAGTTTTCACTTAGAGCCACACACCTCTTACGTGAATTATAGCCACGCTTCAGACCCTACTGAGGCACACAGGCCGAACCATCAAAAACATCCAAGAAGAAATACTCAACTACTGAGAATATAAGCAACCCATCAGACCTTCGAGCCATTCACGATGCAAAGATGGAGGATTAGTTAGCTCTTATGAAGTCCATTTTCTGCGAGCTGTGGACAGGAAGAGCCTTCCTGGAATACAATGGCGTGTGGGCTAACTTGAGAAGTCTTGAACCCAATTGGGTTAGATAGACGCCAGGAGCCTTTCAGTAGAATGCGATGGCAATTGTAATGAGTAAACTAAGTAGAGCTTTCATTTAGTCTTTGCCAATACACTGGGTTCAGGTGTTTTAAATGGTTTGCTGGTGAGGCATGAGAATTTCTCTTCAGGGTAGGGTAACCAGCCATCCGTAAATTTCACAGACTGCCCGTTATTTGGGCCCCTTGTCAGTTGTCCGTGAGCATTTCTTTCACGGACGCCTTTTGTCTGTAATTTTGGTGGCAGCAAGATGTGCCAGCTCGCACTTCTCTGAGGCTGCAGCAGCTCCTCCCCGACCTCGCTCAGGCTTTGACCAGGCCCATTGTCAATCAGATGTGGCTGATTATCACCTAAAGAATGACAATGGGCCAAAGGTGTAGGGAAGCACGGGGTGGTTGGCGTGGGGAGGGTGTCAGATAAGTGTTTCATGGCCCTTCCTTTGATCTGTGACTCGCAGATCAGCACAGGACAGAATAACAAACAAGTAAATAAAGCAAGAATAATCACTGTGATGCAGCTTGAGAGAGTGTGTGTGTGTGTGGGGGGGGTGCAGAGGGGCTGACAGAGGGTGCCGAAGTAGCCAAAAGCGGCGACAGAATGAGAAATTATGATAATGGTAAATAAAAAAAAAGCACAAGGCAAATAGAGGGAGAAAGCGAAGGAAGAAAAGAATGCAAATAATGAAAGAAAGCTGGAAAGAAAGAGAAAGATTTAGATTTAACAATGGAAGGAAGGGCAAGAGGATGATCAAATGGAAAAAGTGGAACACAAATGAATGCTAATGATATGGAAATATGAAAAGAAAATGAAATATGAACTTAAAGAATAGAGAGAGACTGAGAGACGAAATGAAAGCAGTGACGGACTGGGAACCAAAACCGGCCCTGTCAAAGTTCTCGGCCGTCTCCCCCCCACCCCACTCCCTCTTTGCCCGGGCCGGTTTTTCGGCCGATTTTGTTAGAGGCCCTGGAACAAAAAACAGCACCCAGGGCCCAAAACTGGCCCCCACCCGTGCGGCGCACCGGGGGATTGCCCAGTGCCCGCTACGGCCAGTCAGGCCCTGAACGAAAGACAGAAAGATGGAAAGAAAATAAATGGAGGATGTAAAGAAGAAAGTAGAGAACAAAGGTGGATAGAAAGAAGGACATAAGGAAAGAAAGAAAATGAAAAGACGGAAAGAATAAAAGACAAACGTCAATATAAGTAAATGCAGTTTTTGACCAAGTTTCTTTCCTGCTGTAAAAAGCATAATTTTGCATTATTTTTGCAAACTTTTATCAGGGGAACAATTTTCACAGACTTCAAAAGGAAAGACCAGGATAGCTCACTTTGCTCCTTTATTTAGTACCGTATAAAGCGTGGGTATTTTATTTTTCTGGCTACTCTCTTGCAATGGGCTCATGTGTAGTTACAGCATGTGGCGTGCCGTCCTCTGCATAGACCTAGGGCACTGCATGCTGCTTTTGTGGAGGAGCCGTGCTGGAGGACTAAGCTACATTTTGAAACATCGGACAGGATGAAAGGCAAAGACTTCTGAGTGCTTTTCGCTCCTGCAATTTTCGGGCCATAACAAAAATGTCTATTTCACTATGGTGATTAATGTATCTCTTGGAGAGATCTGAGGTTTCACTAATCCCGGTTTTGACTCATCATAAAGAGGCATAGAGGCATAATGCGCCTCTTGGAAAGCACAAAGTGTAACATGCAGAGTAAAGTATTTATTTGTATTATAATTGTAAAGATAACCCCCACCACTATGTTATGTGTTATATCCTCAGTTTGTATTTCGGGGTCACTGGAATTATGCAATTGTGCGGCTTCAACAGTTTTCGCATGATTATGGATTTGTCGCAAGTGCCACATAATCCATCATTAGCTGAATATATCTGAAGGTTCTAATTTAAAAACAGTTGCTAACTCAAATGGTTAAAAAATAACTAAAAAGGCAGTGATGTATTGCAAAGGCCCTTTGTAAAAGTTGACTGGTCACCTTCCTTTGCATATTACTATATTTGGGAGTTATACGGGTACTAATGAGGTGCAACCTATGACCAGAAAGAGTTAAAATGTGCAAAAATGAGAAAATAATATGGTAATTCTATGACAAAATGTGCAGCATTACGCTGCATAAATTCTCATTTGTTGCCAAAATAATTTAGTCAACCCTGCTGCATAATTCAAGTGGCTCTGCATAAAGTAGCTACCAGTATGGATGCCATGTGACTCCTACACCTTGTAGCCCTCCCTCTCTTAAGTAACATTACCTATATATTGATTTACATACTTATATGAGTCATTGTCTCTGAACAAAAAGTGTGTGAGCTAAAGCGCTCAACACCCTACATTCGGTTGAAGAGCACTGTAAAATAAATGACAAACACATGAGCGAGGGTCCATATAGCGATAAGGGGCACCATGGGAGGTTGATAGTGAGGGAATCTGTGCAGAGGGAGGCCTTTGGTGAAGGGATGTAATGAAGGCTGAAGGCCTCTGCATCCCCTGCAGTGCAGGTGGGACAACACTTCTAAGGAAGCCAAACTGTAAACAAAATATCATATGAAATACCACAAAAAGACCTGCACAGTTACTCAAAACTGTGCACATACCAAAATGGTGAGTTGCACGATTGTCTCAACTTAATATAAACTTATTTTGACGTGTACTGATGTTGGTTGTCTATTTACTTACTTATACACTATTATACGACCTCCTATGATGGGTCTGAAAACGTACTTTTTATCCCAAATTTCTGTACTGAATTTTGACCCTTTGTCCTGAATTTTTACACTCACTGTCCTGAATTTGCACCTATGCCAGTTGGTCACCCTAGTTCACACAGACACGTCTAAGAAACACTGGGTGTTTGCGCTGTGTGCTCTCCTGGAGATATGAATCTTGGTTGCCACGTATGACTCGGTGCCAGAGCTGATTCCCTTGCAGACAGTAGACAGGCTTGTAAAGTGACGCTGGTAGGCAGTGGAAGCCACTGTAGCTCTCGGATGGGTGACCTGCTACTGGCATATGTTGGCTTGCTGCCGAATGGAGGAAGATGTTCAGTGGAGTCAGGCAGAAACTGGGGACAGTGGATGCAGAACAAGCCTTCATCGAGATGCGAAAGGACCAGACACAATGGGTCTTATGTCTGCTTCAGGTAGGAATAGCTTGCCTCGGCGGGGCAGGACACATTCCTGACAGGCAGTCCTCCTCTCAGGTGCGGTGTGAGCCCTGCAGCTGAGGTTGGTGTTAATGTAGAAGCTCAGAGTGTCCACTGCCGATGTGCTGAGGAATTCAGCCATCAGGATTTATCTGAGGGGTCAGTCTTGTACCTGTTGCTTGCACTAACTAGACTATGTAATACTTTCTAGCACTCGATTAGTGGAATTACAGGTGAGCGTCTAGACGCAGCCACAGAATCCTGTTACTCCAGTATCTGGGATACGAAGATCCTAGTCCGGTCTCAGAGTAGCTCAACAGCTCACACGGTGGTGGTCCTGGATACAAGTCTTGTCCAAGGTGTGACCTTTAGAAGACATGGGTTCCTGTGGAGCCAGCGGAATCACTGTGAATATGTTTCGTTAACTGAATAGTTGCTTCATGTTCAGTAAAGGAATTAACTACTCATGCATAGCACACATCTTATCTGAATTGCGCCAAGCCACTACCAATGTTCTGCTGATAAAGAGAAGTGAACTGACGTCCTGGAAGCTAAAGTTGTTTCCACAAGATCACACAATTTGATCACCTAAGAAAGCTGGGATTCAATCCGAGGCCGCCTAGTCATGCCGTTTGTCTACTCACAGCAAAACACATCCTACCATTGAGTGAACCTTTCAATAGACCAAGAATTATTTTCTGTTACAATGTAGTGCAGTTGTTTTGATTTTGCGATTGGGAACATTAATAAAACCCCATACTAATGTCTCAACAGAAGTCTCTTTGGTTCGTCTGGATTGCATGTATGTGTTATTTTCATAGTATTGAAGCCCTTGGGTTAATGAAGGACGTGGCTATGGCATGCACATATCTGGCTCGTGCCAAAGAAACATAACTAAAGGTGAGGGAGTCACACCTACCTATACAAAGGGACTACAGAAAGATTACGGTTCACAGGCGGATTCATAGAGCCGTGAGGCTTGCGTTAAAGCTCGGCAGAGCTGAGAGAATTCTAGCTCAAGGCTTTTCCCAGCATGTAAAGCCTTGATACATCTGACGCTGCTGTTACTTGTTCCAAGAAGGATTAAAAATACACCCCCTGCGTCACTTTCCTGGATGCTTCTTTCCCAAACCAACAAGTCTGACGCCCCTCCTCTTTCCCAGGCTGCCGCGAGCAACAGGAAGTGCACGGGCGCGTGGGAACGCACACACGCCGGAGTCCTCTCCGCTTCTATTTGCTGACTCCCCTGCAGAGGAAAACGCATGGCTTGTTTTTGCTTCACCAGCGCCCACCTCCCCACTCGTTCTCGTCCGCCTCCATTCAGGCTGCGAGAACAAGGAAATTACTCACTGCACCTAGGCTCAGAAAACGAGCCAACCAAGAAGGCATCCGCATTTAGTGATATTACAAATATATGTAATTTTAAAAAGCAACTGCAGCCTGGTAGTACAGTCTCTTTCCCCAAGGTGACTTAATCGATCCGTGTATGTTTGAAACATGGCATCACCAAAGCAGGAACAAAACGGGCAAGTTTCATGCTTTAAATATCATATGATGCAGTCTAAAAATACTTTGAACAGCCTGTGCGTACAAGCACTCATTTGCAGTGCAGTATGCCCCTCCCCACTCTGCAATTAATTGAGGGATTACAAATTTGCTAGCATTCGCGCCAAGAATTTTCAATTCTATTAAGGACACGGAGGTGAGGATTATTGCTTCTCTTTCTTTACTACAAAAAAACACAGCAGCCAATGAAAATGTTTTTAACATTGTAAACAACTATATTTTACATGATGCTTCACAACCAATCATGTCCCAGCAGACCCTATAACAGTCACCATCTCCTTTCCAAGAGCCTCTTTCTTTGCTCCGATAGTCTCTAATCTAAAGTGCGTAGCATAATTATCAAACAAGACTACTTTCGCCGGTCTGCCAACATGATAACAACTTGTCAACCAGTAACTGGAAACGCTGTAGAAATACTTCTGATCAGAAAAATACAGATTTAATCCCTTTTCTTTTCTGAACCTAGAATAAAGCAAAAGGAAACCCGTAACCTATGTAAACAACTGCATGGTAAATACGGGTGGGTTATCATTATGACAATTACAACTACAATTGTATTACAATCGGGCGGGATAATCTTCGCCTCCATGTCCTTAATAGAATTGAAAAGTCTTGGCACGAATGCTAGCAAATTATTAATTTTATTACAGGACCGGAGGCTCCAATTATTGCTAGTTTAACGCTTATCAAACACCACAGTAGGTATATCGCCCACTGGTTTATACTAAAATTATATAAATGTATTGTATTGTACTGTAATTGCATTTATATAGTGCTTACTACCCTTGACGAGGCGTCAAATTGCTTTTTCGACGAGTAGCACGCTACTCCGAAACCCATAAAGGATTAGTGTTGAATTAGTATAGTGAAATATGAAAGTAATTTGAGTGGTGGATAGGTTAGTCAGTTATTTGGATTCAGAAGGATACCAGAAGGATAGAAGAGGGAAAAAGGTTTGCATTTATATAGCGCTTGTTACCCCTGATGGGTGTTGAAGCGCTTTTTTGGCAAGTAGAATGCTACTCCAGAACCCATAAAGGATTAGTGGTGAATTAGTATAGTGGAATATGGAAGTAATTTGAGTGGTGGGTATTAGTCAGTTATTTGAATTGCAAAGGATAGCGGAGGGATAGAAGAGGGAAAAAAGGTTTGCATTTATATAGTGCTTGTTACCCCTAATGGGGTGTTGAAGCACGTTTTTGGCGAGTAGCACACTACTCCGGAACCCATAAGGATTAGTGTAATGTAGATTCGGATGACCAATCAGCAGATTTCACAAAATCTTGAATGGTTGAACCCAACATAAAGGACTTGGAGGCCATTGCCCCACGTACAGAATGAGCACCAAAAACGTAGGTATCAATACCCGCTTCTTTGTTGACCGATTTTAACCATCTGGTTAGTGTAGCAGAAGATACTGGTTTAAACGGTTTTTGCAATCAATTAACAGTTGTGTTGATCTCGCCGGTCGTAAGAGTCGTGTATATTCCTCGTTTGCTTTTAGGCATTGAACTACACACAGCTTATCATTGTTAGGAAAAGCATTATACTCTATGCAGCGAGAAATTGGTTTTGTCCTGTCAGTAATGGTAAAAGAAACTCCTTCTGGAGTGAACACTCTACCTGTAAGATCCTAGAACCTCACATCTGAAGCACGTCTGCAGATATACACAAAAGCATGGCTAGCTTAATTGACAACTTTTTTCTGGATAACCAAGCATTATCCTGTCATCTGTCAAAGAGAGCCAGGACCAAGGAAATGTCCGATAAATGTGAATACTTCGGTTTAGGAGGATTAGCCACTCAGATGCCTTTAAGCAACTTACACACTACTGGATGCATACCTACTGGTTTCTCATCCACCTTACTATGACCCGCTGATATTGTGAATCGGAAATTATTTACTAATCGATAAGACAAACCATCTGAAGCTTTATCTGACAGAAAATTCACAACATGGGATAATTCCGCCCCCATGGGATCCAAGTGCCGTTCCAAGCACTAACGTACCCAGCATCGCCAAGCTGACGAATATCTCTTTCTTGTGGAAGGAGCCAAGGCTTGTTGAATGAATTTGGAAGCCTTATCTGAAATGCCTGGTATTTCCCATTGTAGCCGGAATGTCTCCATGCCATCAGGGACAACTGTTCTGACATTATCATTGGATGCAGTTCTCCGTGAGTGCCCAGGAGCATCGTCTGAGAACAAGGAAGTATCCTGGGACAAAAGCAGGTAATTTCCAACAGAATTGGGAACCAAGGTTGCGATTTCCACAGAGGTGTCACCAGAACTACCTCTGCCACTTTACGGTCTATCTGGGTCGCCACTCTGGGAATGAGAATGAATGGGGGAAACGCATAGTTCAGAGTCATTGACCAGTCTTGAGAGAAAGCGTCTGTCACTAGCTAGCGTGTTCGGCCTCCAACTGAAGAACACTTGTAGTTGGCGATTCAAGCGGGAGTCGAACAGATCTATTTCGCAAGGACCCCACACTGCCTGTATCCATTGGAACAGACGAGGGTGGAGTTGCCAGCCGCTTTAATCCATCAGGTATCTGGAATTCCAATCTGCGACTGTATTGGATTGGCCCGGGATGTATTCCACTGTTACCGATATCTGATGATTCAGGCAATAGTGCCAAAAGTCTTTGGCTATCTCCACCAGAAGGGACGACCTTGTGCCTCCCAACTAGTTGATGTATCTCACCGCACAGATGTTGTGCATCCTGAGGAGGATGCAACAAGAGACTTGCTTGGAGAGTGGCTGTATTGCAAACAACCCTGCTAACAACTCCTGGCAATTGATGTGTAGAGATAGTTCCTGGAGTGACCACCTGCCTCTGGTGGAGATATCTCCTCAGTGAGCTCTCCAGCCCCATAGGCTGGCATCTGACTCTAATATTCCCTCTGGTTGGAAGCCGAAGATGGTTCTGCCATTCCACGCATCTACGTGACCCAACCACCAGTGAATTTCCTCTCTCACTTTTTGTGCCAATGGAACAAGATCTGTCTATGACAGTCCTGTCTGGAGGTGTTGGATTTTAATCTCTGAACAGCCCGATAATGAAATTGGCCCGGTAAGATAACCTATATTGAAGAAGCCAGCAATCCCACTAATCTGGCGGTTGTTCTCAGAGAGACTATATGTCTGGATAGAACAGATGTCAGTTTTTTTTTTGAGATCTCATAATTTGGACCTGGGGAGTTTTAGTTGAGCTGTCTGGGAATCTATGACAATTCCGAGGAAATCTATCATCTGCGATGGGCAGATGACTTACTTGGATTTGTTGATGACAAACCCCAATTGTTGCAAGAGTGTTACTGACATTTGCAAATGGAGGTTAGCTAAAGTTTTTGTTTGAGCCATGATAAGTATATCATCTAGGTACACTATCATTGAAATCCCTGTTCTCTCAGGTGGGCTATCACCAGCTAAATCACTTTGGTGAAACATCATGGAGCCGAAGAAAGCCTAAAAGGAAGGGCCAAATAATCCAGCCACCGGTTCCTCCACTGGAATTGCAGAAAACGCCGTTGAGGAGGAGGATGGAGATTGTCAGGTACGCATCTTTGAGATCCAAACAGACCATCCAATCTCCTTTCCTCAGTAGATCTGCTAAAAGATTGATACCCTCCATCTTGAAATGTTTTTATACTATGAAATGATTGAACTTTCTTTGATTTAAAACCAACCTGTGACCACCTCCCTTCTTTTGAACCAAGAAGACGTTGCTGCAGAAACCGCGAGCCTCGTTGTCGCAATAAGCCACAGCGCTTTTCTGCAGCAGCTCCTCTATTTCTGAATCTATAAAAACACATTCTTGAGGGGAAAAACGAAGTTGTTGTGGGTACAAATCTTGTTGAGGAGTCTGTTAAAACTCCAGATGAAAGCCTTGTATTGTCTGTAATATCCATGCGTCTTGTGACAGAACCTTCCAATTGTGGAGGAAGAACTGAGTACAACCCCCCAAAGGTAGCTCTGATGAATCGACAATTCTTACCTGTGGAATTCTGGGATTGGAATCCCGCTCTGTGTCCGCCTCTGTTGAAACAGCATTTGTTGAATCTTTGACGGATGGGGTAGAAGGTACCACCTCCGGTAGAGTTCCAATCACTTTTACCCCGTCCATAGCCTCCTCTGGGGGAACTTGATAATAGGGGCGGCCTGGCGAGTGACCCCTGCCTGGCCTGGCCCTGTTAAAAAGGCCAGCTTGGAAGACCCTCTTGATGTTAGACTGAGCTTTGTCTAAAGACGTAAATGTCCCAACATATTTAGAGACGTCTTTGACAAATTTATCCCAAAGAGATTACCCTCTGCTAAGGGGCCTGCTGCAGCCGAACCATTTCTGTGAGGTTTGAGTCCATTCTCATGAGCAGAGATTTGCGTCATTCCATGGAAATGGTGCAGTTTGCATTCCCCAGTAGATATATGGCTATTTGTGTCCAGCCAGCTAGTATATTCGGAATCACAGGGCTAGCGGATTCTTTGGTCGCTAAGGCCATTTAAAAAATCTTGGCTATGGGTCCTGCCACATCTAATAACCTGTCCTGACACCCCTGCCAGGCATGGCAAACACCCTTTTTAGGATCTTTAGCAAACTTTTTTAGAAAGGTTAGTATGCTGGCATCTATGTCTGGGGTTTCGGCCACTTAATGCGGTATGTCTGGTCTAGGACACTCCGACCGAAGATCGTTATGTACTTCCTTATCGAATACTTTCCTGATGTTCTCATGGAAGTATTCTGCTACCTCTTGCGTTGGAGCCCAATCTGAAGACCGTGGGTGAACAATATCCACAGGGTTAAAGGGATTGGGATTGGGTGGATTTTGAGATGGCACATCGGGAACAAGTATGACAGCTTTCTTTGCTTTTTTCTTCTTGGGTGGTTCGCCATGGTCTGACTTGGTAGAATCAGTGTCAGTAGTGTCACTATTGATATAAACTTTCTGTTTGCGCTTAGCCTTCCACCCCCACTGGAAGCGAGTGCTGAATACCCATGCTCAGCCATAGGACCTTGTGGTAAATTAGCTAGGGCGCCTGCATGAGACCACTCTACCGACTTGGCTTTGTCTTTACTTGTGGTCGCCGAGGCACCAGTTTGCGGTTCAGGATTTGGAGGGTTCTGAAAACCCTGACGCATTGCAATGCTTTCTAATTGCGCCATAATAGGCTTATGCGCTGCTGCAAATTCCTGTTGTACAGTATTGGGTACAGTGTGCTCAATAGCCCTGTTGACAGACTGCTGGACGGAGGCATACAGAGCGTCAACAATATTGTCCTCCAATAGAGACTCCTGTTGCTCTTCATCATAGGGTTAATAGTCTTCTTCCTCAAATGTAACCCAATCTTCCATACTTTGATATTTAACTTTTAATTAGGGGAGAAAATATGCCAAGTCTATCCACTGGATGAGTAAGGGAGGAGCCAAACCACGTGCACTCAGAATTAATGTAGGAACAAAACAACTTATCTCCTCAGCAAGGCTGTAATCACTAATTATTGGAGCCCCAGCAACAGGATGTTGTGAGACGGATATATGTGTCTGGAGCGTGCACTCACTCCCAGGGCAGATGATTCTTGCAGCCAATCAGGCGTAAACAATTCAGAACTCTCTTGCCGATCGGTAACCGGACGTTACTAAGCTCTGGCAGCAAGGAATCTCAAGCGTGGATCTGCGTAGGCTAAATCTGCCCAAAAGTAGCCCAATTGGGCTACGCACGTCCGACGATGGTAGGAGACTCAAGGTAAATCGGGCCAGATTTGGGGATGCTCCGATTGAGTCACGCAGGAGACTGCGATGTTGGACACACAGTAATCAGAGCACTGCTTACCTTGGTGCTTCAGAGGGTGCTCCCCAGCATCAGGAGGCCTGCGACACTCGCACTAATGAAGCACTAACCCACACACATACCAGCGTAAGCCACAAAACCAAATAACCACAAGCTGCTCGTTCCCTCAGGCACAAACACGCGAGCGAAATAGCTGAATACAAAACTTAACATAATCTCATTACAATTAAAAGAACACTTATCTCCGTCATGAGCAGCAAAGAAGGAGGCTCTTGAAAAGGAGATGGTGACTCTTATAGGGTCTGCTGAGACATGATTGGTTGTGAAGCATCATGGAAAATGTACTTGTCCATAAACCAATACGACTACCCCCCCCGGAAGACCTACTGTGTCAGGTATTGGTTCCATATAGGAACCCTTATCGCAATTTTGCGATTTCTACTTCAAACCCTTGGTCCAGAAGTTACGAGCTTATCTACAGGACACACAAGTCATTATGAACCTTATCCAAGAGGTATCCTTCGACCCTGACCAGATTTTCCTGCTGGGATTGGACATCGAGGCACTTTATACAAAAATCCCTCAACAGGAGACACTAAGAGTTGTGGAAGACAACCTGTTTGAGGAGGCATGGCCATATAAAACTCCCAGAGCCTTCATCCTGAGCCTGGCAGAGATAGCCCTGACAAAGAATTTATTTGAATTTGAGGGCACATTGTACCTTCAGACCCATGGAACATCAATGGGGAGTACGTTTGCTCCCAGTCTTGCAGGATTGTATGTAGGAGCATTCGAGAACACCAACATCTATAAAGAGGATAACCCTTGGGCCAGCAACATAAAGCTCTGGCGGAGATTTATAGATGACGTCATCATTATCTGGTGGGGAGACGAGGATTCAGTGAAGTAATTCTTGGAGTGGCTGAATAGTAGGAACCCCCTACTACATTTCACTTCCACGATAACTAAAACGGAACTGCTTTTTCTTGACCTCTTGATCGAACCCAGGAATGGGAAACTTTCCGCACGAGTCTACCATAAGCCAACAGGTAAGAACTCCCTTCTCTCGTTTGAAAGTTTCCACCCCAAAACACTGAGGGAGAACCTCCCCGTGGGACAGTTCTTCCGCCTCTGACGCAACTGTACGGACATTACCACCTTCCACCAGGAAGCAGACCTACTGACGGAGAAACTACAAGAAAGGGGATACCACAGATGGGTGGTGAAGAAAGCAAGAAAGAGAGCTGTTAACACCAACAGAGACAACCTTTTGGAGAAGGTGGAGAAACAGAACATGAATAAACCTGTATGCGTGACTATTTTTAACACAGCTTCACACCATGTCAGGAAACTCATCTTAAAGAACTGGCGCATACTAAACGGCTTAAACATGGAGAAACCATTGTTCTCCTTTGAAAGGAGTGCAAATCTAAAAGACATGCTAGTCCATACAAGACCGACTGTCAAAAAACGGACAGACACACCACATTAAGGCACGCTAACACCGGTCACTGGACATACCAGATGCAGCTCATGCGATGTATGCCACCTGACCAAAAATACTAAGAGTGTGGAGGTGGGTTTACAATCTCCCTGGAAACAGAGGGTACACACTAACTGTAATTCTGATCATGTCATCTTTCTTATCACCTGCCCCTGTTAGAAGCAATACATAGGCATGACATTGAGAAAGGTGAGAACACACATAATGAAGCATAGAAGCAGCGTGAGGTGCAAGAAAACCAATACAAAAATGACCAGGCACTATGTGGAGAATAACCATACAGAGAATGATCTAACATGGACATTTCTGGATAAACCAAGATTCTATCCTAACTCGGATAGAACAAGATCACTTCTTCTCAGGAACCAGAAATGGGTGTATAGGTTGAAGAGACATATAAAAGGGCTGAACGACGATATCCCATGGAACACCATAAACCAATGACACCATGGGTATCCCAAATAGATTCTACAACAAACTAAAATACATACGAGGGAATTTAAGAGACATACAATCTACACTACACTACTCCTAACCACAGAAATCCAGTGATATCATAGGGTGGGAATGTAGGACCCAGACTTCAGGCTAACATAAGTAAAATATGACTTTTAAAGAGGTACGGCACTGTAATAGGCAACTCCCCAGACAGTGAGGAATAACCTCCTGCCAACACTGAGCTGGGTCATGCACACAACCTATCCACCCTTAATAAAACTAAGGGAAGATAATGACTGGTGTAAACTGTCCCCTTTACATGATTCATCATAAAAAGATCTTTAGGGGGGTTGGTTAAGTTTTAGGACCTCTTTAATGCCAGCAGTGATGTCTTCAGAAAAGAGCTATCCCCCCACGAAGACAAGAAAGGGAATATACCAAGTAGCCAGTGTTAGCTGAACTTAATTAACCATAAATGAGAAGGGATGTTACGGCCTTTTTGAAAATCAGCTTTTAAAGGTTTCTAATCCAGTTTAACAATGCAGGGAACAGTGGTATGAACAGCAAGCGATAACACACTGCTGTTCCCCTGGTTACTAGGTGGAAGCGTCGCAGCAACGCGGCCATGTGACGCGATGATGCCGAGTGGCGTCGTCATGTGACCACACCCCTAGCCGCATTTAGGGACGCCTTGCCTGAGTGCCAGTTACTCTACACAGCGAGCACAGGACAAGAGGTCCAGGCGGATCACTACCCTTGGCGTAGTAAGGAGTAGCGGGAGCGGGGCACATACGGGAGGGGGTTTACACTTTACCAGGGGCATAGTTTTGCGCACAACTACGCTGTGTGCCCGCTATAACCAGAGAATATATAAAGCTGCAAGGGGTATGTGTAGCTTCAGGATCACTCTCGGGGTATAACCTTTTTAGTTTTTACTGAGTTGTAGCACCGGGGGAGTATTACCAGGTGTGTCGCTGCCATACAGAGAAACAGGGCAGATGATTTTCATTGGGCCAACACTGAGAATACACGATCTCCGGTTGAGATTAACATCACATAACTTTAACATGTACGGCCCGATTTGAGGAGGATCAGCCCACCAAATCTCAAGGACACAGTTACATGGTATTGGAACTATGTCCCTATTCATTGGCACATAAAACTAAAGGATTTAAGGATAGATTCTTGTTCCTAATTAGGGCTACTTAACATGCTGGAGCTGGTCAAATATATATAATTTTGACTCACCCTGGAGACCTGGTGAGCAGAATACACCCGACCTGGTACCAGAGTGGTTGACACAAAACACACTTGGAGTGTGAACGTGCTAGACAGAATGTAGAGTGCTCTACTAAAAATGTAAAACTCTGCCTTTTTTAGGTTTTTATTCTACCCCTAGAGTGTGACTACAGGGGGTCTCCTCCTCTTACTCGCCAGTTTAAGCATGGGCTAAAACTCGGTTAGTTTAGTTTTTCTAGAACCTTGGATGGAGTAGCGAGAGCATGAGGGGCAATCGCCCAACCAAGTATGGTTTCTTTGACCGTAGTAAATGGACAAGCGTGTGTGATATGTCCTACAAGGGACACCATAAGATAGGGCATGGTATTTTTATGTCCGGTCTGTGTCTAGAGGTGGTACATGCATGAGTGGATGTATTAAATTGTATACATTCACAAAAAGAGTGTGAGTGAGTTCTATGGCGTGAAACAGGTTGTTCTGCATGACCGATACTCGCTACAAGAATGACTGACTCCACTCTTTTTTTCAATTCTCTTCACCCACAGATTAACCAAGGTGTTTTACTTAGTGGGTCCCTCTCCCTGTGAACAATTGGTTCCGGGCATCCCAAACTTTGGGTTTATGAGGGAACTCAAGATATTTGGATCAGGAAGGTCCTGATGAATGCTGTGTGTGACCTGATATTGTGGACACGTGCAAAGCAGCAGAAACATGTCCACGATCTGGCAGTAAGGTGGGGTGAAGGAACTCCTAATACTTTCCTGTCACCACCATACTTCATGTTTTTAAACCTGGTCAGTGGGTCTAGGAATAACATTGTTAAATTAAGACACCACTGAACTAGTTTTAACCTTCACTGCACTTTTTTTATCGGTGATCCCAGATTCTATTATTTCTTTACATGTTTGTATTTTCTTACCCTCCCTTTGCTCCACCTCAGGCGTTGTTCTGCACAGGGGTGTATTGAAGCATGCCCGATGATGAAGCATGTCACAATTTTGTGAGTGAGGGCAGTATTTTTCCACTAAGCAGGTGTCACCTCTCTCTTTCTAGAGAACCCTACACCCTACTCCTCTCTGTGTGTGTTACAGTTGTGATTGGGGAGGCTGGAGTAGTGGCTGTGTTTTTGCCTCTCCCCCCTTCTTTTGTGTCTGAAATGTAGTTGTTTAGAATGTTAAAAACGTTTTCATTGGCTGCTGTGTTTCTTTGCAGTAAAGAAAGAAAAGCAATATTCGGAGCCTCCGGTCCTGTAATAGAATGAAAATTGTAGGTCTGTTTCGCCTGGTAATTTGTCATTCTTAATTGGGTCACCACTTAGATTTCAGTTTACATCAGCCCGTAATCTGACAGACTTTAGAGCGCCACATTCAATCTTTCGTGTTGTTCTAGGGAGTTATGAGAGTTTCCCCACTCACATTTATCACATACCTTCAATCAATCAATCAATCAGGGGGTTTATAGAGTGCGCTACTCACCCGTGAGGGTCTCAAGGCGCTGTGAGGAGGGGCAAGGGGGTAGGCAGCTCTGGCTTAGTCAAAGAGCAAGGTCTTGAGGTCCTTCCTGAGGGCGTGCAGGTTCGGGGAGCCCAGGAATGCTCCCCTAAACTATTTTGGTCCTGACGAAAGCCTCTAGACTCTGCACGAGCCTGAAACATGTAGACCAGACCTTATCAGATCACTGTCAGTGCATTAGACCAATAACTAGGTTTTCATATGCACGTTCACAATTTTAATTTCCCCGTGTCATGCATCTCAAGAATAAAGGAAACGAGTTTTGACACCAGGAATTTTATTCTCAATACCACTTTTCACTGAGCACGAGCACACCCTCTTTTTATATCTCTGACCACTACTGTAGAACCAGTTGGTCTTCCTCCATGCGGAGGCAAGCATATGGACAAATAAAAGCCCAATGATCATGCTATTACAATACACGAAGGCGGAGAATCAACATATACCGCCCAATACTTGTGTACGTATATGAGGGTTTTTTCACGATGACCATCCACGTTAACTAAGACCCTGGTACACAGGACAAGTGGTCTATTCTCCCCCTCATTGTTGATTTTTGCACAACTGAGATTAGAAATATCTTGTCCTCTTTGTTGTCATCGTGGTGATGGGCTGGGGAACTCTGAACTATACCAGGTGCTGTTAGTCACTTGGATACAGAGTGCACTGCTTTGCAAATCTATCATGCCATTTTATTCATAAACCTTTGCATGCTTAAATTCATTGTCATCTGCTTACATCACAGAATTGTTCATGAATCTCTGTGTTAATACACATATACCACACCTAATCTTATGGACAAAATGTTCTATTCTTGAAATGAACAACCATACAATTACATTTGAATTCATTATTTTTTTTAATTTATTCTTTGTGTTTGTGCCCAATGCTTTTCTGGATCGTGACCCTTCTTTAGGGGTCACTAAAACTAAACAGTGATACATGGAGGATATTAATTGATGAATAAATAGCATATCTCTCATAGATATGAACCACCTTATTCACTGATTTTAGCTCGAAACTGAAAAGAATGCTTAACATGCCAAACAACTCATGCCTGTGTCTGTTCCTTGGTGCATCAAAAAAACTTACCCCTGTGTTTACCCTGTGGTATTATGTGGACCCCACGCTTTTAATTATGTGTTAAAAAATACCTCCAACAGTGAGAACCAATCTACACCAACATTCCTGAACCTTTGTGCCACACTTAGTGCTCTACAAACATGTGCAAAGTGAATCTCAAAAGCCTATTCGTATACTCACAACTTATAGTCCAAAAATATATGAGTCCAAAAATAAATGATAGATGAGGACAAGAAGCAAGTTATGCTTGGGTGGAAGGCTAGAACACCTAGAGGGATGGGGTGGGTGGAGGTGAATCCTGCTTAGCAATGACTATCACATATGGTATTAGGTCTTGTACCGTGAGACTTAAGAACTTAGATGTCTGCCTGATACGAGAGACCGCAGGCTGGGAGTAAGGTAGTCTGTGATGTGCAGTTTGTGAGGTCAACAATCTGCGCATCCTGATCAGTGTTGAAGGCCACTAAAATGGTAGCCTGCATGAGCAATGGATTTTATCCTGATTGCATGTCGCCGTCTTCTGATGAATAGATGGGCATCATTGTCCGGCTCAACGGCCCAAGGTGCTATAATGAAGGAGAAACTAATGTTGATCCTTTGATATTTGTGAAGGTGGAGAAGCATACTGCCTAAAACAGCAAGACCTGCTGGAGTTTACCTTTAAGGCACACATGACACTTCACCATAGACAGATAGTGCATAACTGTGGCATATTTGGGTAGCCGCTATTTGGTATAGGCTCATGGACATGAGATAGAACTGCTACAGAGGATCTTTGGCCGATGTCTGCGGACAAACTCTTCCAACAGATGGCTGTGCACATTTGTTGATGCTGCAGCTTCGTAGATGAATAATGAGAGCTATCACAGTTATGACAGTGGGAATGAGAACAATTATGCATCAATATTGATCACTATCAAGGAGGGGAATAGCACAATTCTTACAAATTGCAAACCTAATTGAACAGACGTTTTTAAGAGCAAAATGTGTCAAAGAGATGCTGGTGAATGTGCATTGTTGTGGATGTGCAATGGCTTGGGCTACAGATGATAGAAAGTTGAATAGCTGATTGGAAGATGACCCCATATGAGGCAGATTGGTGGTCCAGAGCTGCAGTGACTTTGGGTCTCTGCAGATTTGGAAAGAGACATATACAGAGTACTGAACTGTAACAATGCAAACAAGATGTATTGAGAAATATAGGGGTTAATTATGATGGCATTGGTGGGACTGCTGACGGCCCGTTGTTGGTGGTCCGACCGTTGACAGCACTTCGGTCCGACTGCCTTTTTACAATACAGGGGGTTGAACCTACAACTGTCAGATGTCACACCACCGCCTCCGCCAGTATCATAGGTCCGGACGGTGTGGCGATCAGAAGGAGCGTCCAGGAATGGCGGCAGTGCCGAGGCAGGCACCGCCATTGGGATTAGGACATCCCTTTAAGACAGCCTTTTCAAGGGGAAAACGTTGTCGGAAAGAGATCAGGGCCCCAAACATGGCCCCTGGAAAAGTGTCTCTAAGGGCACATGTAGCCCCCCTTCCGTGACACCCCGGTTCACCGTGTGTCATGCACGACATGATGGATTCCACACGTTTCACGGACATGCATGAGGTGCTGCACAGCGTCGGCATGTGCTGCAGTGTTTTTCTATGGCTGCAGCATGCCCCTGATGAGTTTCCGACTGCCAGCGCGGCGGTCGCACCATGATTCAGTGGTTGGACCGCCCACCTGCTTGTTGGCGGTCAGAAATATCGGCCAGCGGTCTGACGGGCATCGTAATGGTGCCTGTAGTGTTACACAGTGATTAAATATCAACATTGTTGTGCCCTGAGTGACAGCTACAGATAATAGGGCAGTTTTGGAAACACATTCATGTGGCTTGAGACAATGGTAGGCACAGTAACAAAATAGATATCATTCTTTGATTGCCTGCAATGGGGACATAAGTGCATTGAGCGGCTGACAGGAGACAAACACATGTACTTACCAATGGTTTCAGAAGTCAAGGGTGTATGTTATGACACCATAATCAGACCTCTTACCCCACCCATTACATCTGTTGGTGAGACATGTGAACCTTTGTGTGACATTGAGTCACAGTTATGATGTACTCACACATATGCCAGAGGTAGATATGCAGAGACTTAAAGATTGTAATGACTACAATAGCTACCCATATACCAAAGGAGTTCCATATCAGCGATCTTATATCACACAGAGCAGGACTCGACCTTGAAAGGGCCCGGTCCATAAGTTCTGGATCTGTACTGGAGACACAATCCGATGGTTCTTTTTAGCAGCATGAAAGTGTAGAGGGGAGAAAATGTGTTATTCAGCCAGTCAATTAACCAAGATTCCTCTTATACACATAGTAACCACAGACCACTAGGTATAGCTAGTTTGATTTATTACAAAGTCAAAAACAACTGAACATAAAGAAACTTCAAGACGAATGGGTAAAAGTACATCAGAATAAAGCCGAATTTGTGTAACCAATTAAGGCGATGTAGCATAAACCAAACATTTAGTTCAAGAAGCAGGGTGCAGAGGAACAGGAAGCATGAGTCCAAGTTTCCCTGCATCAAGAGTTGGTGTGTGAAAAGCATTAATCTATCCCTACTCTATCACTAAAGTGAAATCCCTACTTAAGCATCTTCAGTAAGGAAGGTAAAAGCTGTCAGCCCTACTCCCAACATCACATTATTACAGGTAACGTTCCCAAGATTCATTGCGGGTCACGCCATCCGCTCTGGGTATAGTCCTGCAGTTAGTTTTCCATGGGACAACGGTGTTCTTCTCTTGCAACAATTTGTCCTTGGTTTACCGGCCTTCTCCTATATGAAGCACAATGGCCTTCCTCTATTGACTCAAGCGACATGATTGTAATTCTTTTCTCCTTGCCTGACTACTAAAACAAAGATATTATTCTAGCTAACAAAAAGCTTCTTTCAACTCCAACACAAATGTGAGAAAGAACAAATTCCACACACACATGAAGTTCAGACCATTAATTCTAAAGCGAGAGTTTTAAGGGAACTAAAATTCAGCCCTACAAAGTTTAGCTAACATAAGAAAGTATCACATAAGCTTTACAAATTTGCATAGGAAACAAGGCACCTTCAATTAATGCATTTGCCTACATTTAAAATGACACGATTAATAAACACATTTAGTACATGAATAATTGTCAGTTTACAACACAAATTCTTCACGTTAATGTTTTCTGCTAGTTACATTTACTTTCCACATTCATTTTCTTCATATTAATTTTTAATAGCCTAAACACATCATGTTTCAAGTTAATACATTTTACAATTCTAACACGTCATGTTAACACACCAAAGGATTATATGTGGCTGCGCTCTACACGTGCGATTATAATGCAATCCTACAAATAAATGTGATTTCCACTACATCAGTTCCCCCCAATGACGTTGAGTCATCACAAAACACCATTAAAATCCTTGTAGAGTAGACCGAACTAACTAGATGTTGTAGCTAGTCTCCTCTGTCGGAACTCCTCTAAACGCTTCAAATTCTCATAATGAGTGTCCTGCAGTCTTTCCACCCTTCTCTCTTTTTCCATTCGGAGTTCTCCATTTGTCTCTCCTTGTGCCATTTGTATGCTCTTATCATACCTACAAAGATCATAAAACAGACTGAAACAACTATGATTGGCTTCAAGATATATCCAAGGATTCCCTTTACTAGGTTAGTAAACCAACTTTCAATTGTGCCAAATCCATTTCCAATTATATCCCACACTCCCTCAGCTGCCAGATCACGTATCTCAGTGATATTGCTTATATATCCCCTCAGAGCTTTACTTTTATCGGGTATATAAGTACAGCACTGTTGGAACTTCAGCATCTGACAGACTTCGTCTTCTTTAGCTAATAACAAATCTAAAGCAAGATGGTTTTGCATCTCCATCTCCCTTATCAAAACTATTTCTCCATCTATGAGAAACAAAGACTGAGCTGTGTTAATAGACAACTTATCCACAACGGTAGACAACTTCCTTATTTTGATGTCATTCAATACTACTCCTAAACCAGGTATCATTGCTCCAAATATGTCTCCCACAACTTCAGCAGCACTCAGTCCACGTTTTTCTCTATGGTTTGATTTTCCCTCCAAACCCTCCAAATCATCTACAAGGTATATCTTTGGAAACACAACTGCCACATAACAAGTACAATACCAATTGTTCGGAAGCAGAGCGTATGTATTCCTTCCGCACACAAAATATACTCCTGGCACCACTTGCACAGCTTCTTGCAGAAATATCTTCCAAGAACCATGGATTACAAAAATATGGTCACACACTGCGTACCGAAGCATGCAATTGCATGCACACATAGCAATCTCTCACATCCATAGTATTCACCTATTCATAAAGAAGCTTAGCATAAGAATTCAACGTGTAATCAGCTTTAGAGAAATCTACATGCAGAAAGCGACTAGTTTGCTCTAGTAAACCTTTATCAGATCCTAGTGTACCCCTGTTTGAGGCAGCAGTGGTGTTATGTTTCATATAGGTACCCTGTTATAGACTCAGTTAGTCACCGAACCTTTCACCTATATTCTCCCCTACCATTACACTACATAACGGTTCCTGAGACTGACCTTTTACCTAGTTACGCTACTGCTTACAGGACGTAGGGTTTTCCCTGAAAACTGGCCTCATCCATTATGCATGAGGATTCTTGGAAACTCAGCAGGACTACTACTATCTCCTGCATAATAACAATGTATAAGGGTCATTCCTTCCGTCATCCTAAGACCGACATGACACAACAAGGTAGAACTCCTGTGTGTAAGGAAGTGGGTTTCTGTTGCAGTAACCCCCCCACTTTTTGTCTGATAGCTGATGCACTTTTCCTTGGTGTGCCCTGGGCTCCTGCCTTCCCTAAAAACTGCCTAACAGCCAAAACCCAATTGGTATCTCTGGTCACATGCCAGCCCCTGGTAAATGGTACCCTAGGTACCCAGGGCCTTGTGACCAGAGAAGGCACCTAAGGGCAGCAGCACTTATTGTGCCCCCCTTGGAGGCCCTGTACCCTGACACACACACACTGCCTTTGCAGGCTGAGTGTCTTGGTGCAGAACAAAACAAAGAGTCAACATGGCACACATCCCTGTGTGCCATGCCCACAACACACACTGACCTGGCATACCTCAGTCACCCCTCTAGCTGGGTGCCCGATGCCAGTGGTGTTGGCACAGGTTCATGAGCCCTGTGCCCCTACAGTACCCAGGCCCATTCCTGAGCACTGTAAGTGCAGTGCTGCCATTAAGAGTATATGGTTCTGGGAGGTCGTCACCACGAACTCCACAGCACCATGATGGCTACACTGAAGACTGAGAAGTTTGGTATCAAACTTCTCAGCACAGTAAACCCACACTGATGCCAGTGTGGGATTTACTGTAAAATGCACGACAGAGGGCAACTTAGAGTTGCCCCCTGAACCTAACATACAATCCACGTCTTGTCTTAGGGGCTGCCTAGGCTGCCACACAGCAGACATGTTGCTGGACCCCTGGGTAGAGAGCCATCCGCTCTCCTGGGCCTGCAACAATGCACATCCTGGGCGAGGTGCTAGGTCTCCTCCCCCAGGATGGGCAGGGGAAGCTCCAAAGGCATGCCGCCTTTGTGAGCTTCTCCAGGCCACTTGCTGTACTCAGCAACTGGCCCCCACCGGTTCTGACCCCCTCTCTGGCGGGAAGATCGGCGGGAAAAGCTAAGTGAGGAAAGGGGGTGTGCCAGCCTCTGTCAACCCCACCCCTCAGGTGGGGGAGGCGAGGTGAAGCACATCTCCGGGCTTTCGCCAACTTGAAGATGGGAAGCCCTGCCCAATCAGGACTAGGCTACTGCCCCCCTCCCACAGGAGAGAGGCAGGATAGGGGGTGTGGCCACCCCAGGGAAGGGACCCATTGGTCCCTGCCCTTTACCTATCTGTAACTCCCCTAAATTTAGTATTTAGGGGCATCCTGAACCTTCCTTCCTCAGATACATATTCCGAAACAAGAAAGAAGATCAAGAAACAAGAAGACCTGCCTTGCAGCTGCTAACAAGAGGAAGACACCAACTGATTTGTCCCCAGCCCTACAGGCCTGTCGACCCTCGAACCTGCTCCTGCTAAACCCCGGCATCTCCAGTGGTCAGCAACCTCAAAAACGCCGGAGGACCTGACTGCCTTGTGACTAACTAACGGGGACTCCCACGAGCAGTGGTACTGCTCAAAGCAAGTAACAAGCCCCTGGCACAGCCAGGAACCGCGACTCCTACACACTCTGCACCCGCCAAGCCTGGCCTGTGCTGGACTGAACAAAGACCACGAGGACGTCCCCCCGGCGACTGTGACTCCGAATCCAGCACCCAAGGACCCACCTCGACGCTCCTGACGACGTCTTCAGCCTCAGAACCAGGGACCCCCCCAATCGCGACCAGCAGAGGGTAAGATTTCCTGACGCCAAAAGGCACCCCTGCACCCGGTGCCCTGCGGCCCCCTGTGCCCAACTCCTGGGTGCCTACCTATCCTCCAACTACCCAACTTACCTCTCGAAGTGGTGGTCGCACCTGAAGAATCTTCGTCCCCGAGCTTGCAGCCTTTGTTTGTCCTTGAGCTTCTCCATTGAAATCCATTAAGCGCCCGACGGCTCAAAAGCACCCTGCACCCAGCCGCCCGAGTGCCCCTGGGAGTGCAACCTCTGTCCTAATCTACTTCCCCATTTGCCCTGAGCAAGTGACCAGGAGCCCAGCTCCCACAGCCGCGTGGCCTGCTAGCCAGCAGCCACCAACCAAAGGCCCCCTTCCTCCCATAGGATAACATTGGGCCTAACTCACTCTGCACCCGGCTGCCCCTGTGCCGCTGAGGGTGTAACAACTGTACCTACCTGACCCTGGGAGACCCCTGAGTCTATGCCCAGAACCTTAACTCTGCCAGTCGAGTACTTACCCAAAAGCGGATAACTCACTTTTCTTCCATAGGGTAACATTGACTGGTTTCACTTGGAAATTCTTCTAAGTGTTGAGTTTTGAAACATTAAAATATTCATCTAAAATCAGTCGAATAACGAAAACGAATTTACTCCCCTGCTATCAGGAGAGATCCCAGTGCTGGATCTTGGTGCCCAGCACTGACCCTGCAAAGTAATTACAATTGTACTTACCGCTAACTTGATTTTCCTCTATAGGATAACATTGCCTGGTTTTTGCCAGAAATTCTTCCAAGTGTCGATTTTGCAAACGTACAAATATTCGTTAAAAATCGCCTGTATAACAAAAACACATTCTTTCAACTGTTTACAGGAGATTCCCCAGTGCTGGATCCAGGATCCAACACTGAGTTAGAAAAAGTAACAATAACCCCACTTACCTGCTAAGTGAATTTCCTCCCATAGGATAACATTGGTGGTTCTATGTGAAAAAGTTTCTGTCAACTTTTAAAATACAATAACATTCCTTAAAAATCACAACTGTAACCAAAATGTTTTTACTCAACTGTTTACAGGAGATGTCCCAGGACTGAATCTAGGATCCAGTCCTGTGGTAAGAAAAGTAATCCAAAAAGTAATCAATTGCATTTAACTAGAAATTCCCATTGAGCTCAATGTATAATTGTGTTTGAAATTGTGTTGCCTATTGCAACAACTGTAACTATTGCATTCAACAGTCTATTGCCTATTGAAAAGTATTTATCTAAAGCATCTCATTCTTAGAAAGTATATTTTGATACCTATTGTTTGTTCTAAAATAAAACAACCATATATTTGTATACAAAACCATTGGCCTAGAGTTCAGTTCTTGAGAGTGTGAGACCATTTGCTGACTGAGTGTGTACAACAAATGCTTTACACTGTCTTCTGATACTGCCTTACTGCTCGACCAAGCTACCACTTTAGAGAGTAAGGTTATATCTAACTTTAGCCTCTGCCAAACCTCTGGGGACTGTGGACTCTGTGCACACTGTACCTATTTGGGAACAGTACATACAGAGCCACTTCCTTACACTGTGGATACCACTTTGGGTATATAAACATATCATGCTGAGGTAGTCAGAGGAGAAAAGGACTTCCATGCCGACACACTGACGCAAGATGCTGAGGTTCCGGCACGCAGACACTCCGGCTTGCAGTGGTATGACTTTCCTTGCGGGGTGTCTATCTCGAGACCAAGACGTGGTCCCACAGTCCCTCACTTCAGGTAATGGGGTTGACTTTATCCTAGAGGGATTCTTGGCTTTACACCTACATACATGCTAGGTACACTTCGGTACATCTAGTTAGGGTCGCATCATAAGAGTACCCATTTTACTGTCATGTATTTCATATACTTGCCTGTATTCATTGTTTTAACACCATGGTAGAAGTCTACCATCCTTTTACTCTGTTAGTGCTTCTAATCCTTTATATCTATTTATGTCTAATGGTTGTTTCATCACACCTATTTTACACTAGAATGACGCTGGTTCAATAAATGCTTATTGAAAAACGTCCACACAGTTTATTCTGTGTATCTCTCTGAGACAAAGAATGCACGAGTGACTGAGCGAAAAGTATTGCACTGTTACAACGATCCTTAGGGATCAGGGTTGTCATGTTCGATAGTTGCCAAGAACTATTCTCTCCTTGGTAAGAGGGGTTTCTAGTGGCACTGTGAGGCTGGGCTAACATACCCGTTGGGGGACTCTAGAATCAGTCTGGACTCCAATCCTACAGTGTATGTTGCCTAAACGTGCAGATACTATAAAGATTTATAGAAACTACAAGACAGTGGTAGGTGTGGATGTCACAAGTATCCTTATTCCCTGTTACCCAATCTTGTGTTAACTTAAAATGGACTCAGTGATGACTACAGCTATTACTATGATTACTCCTTCAATGAGTGTTCCTATAATATACTTGTGCCTACAATTAGAATTTCCAGACTCAGTGACTCAGATTGCAACTGAAAGAGGATCAACACACAGACTCTCTTTTCTCCACCTCTTATCCACATGCAACAAAGCCTTTGAACACTTTTTTTTAAATCTTAGAAAATTCTTTTACTGTCTTTTTACACAATATTTACACAGCTTGGAAGACCTCCTAGACCTCTTTCTTTTTCTAAATGAAAAAGACCCTATTTTTGTTTTATTCTTCTTCTACTTGGGCCTAGGTTATCTTCTTTCAAGCAACTTATTTACAGTTCAAGAGTTCAATTTACATCCCTTATGAGATCAGAGCCAATCTCTTCAATAACTCGTTTTAACAGTTCAGCTCAATGCTACAATCTGTTGAGGAGATTGTGGCGCTCTGAAGCTTGGGAATTGGATGTCTTCCAGATCAGAGACCATATACTTCTCAACCTTGGTCGAAAAGACACAGTCAATGACAGAAGTGCATTAGCCTGGATTCCAGGAACTCTCAGCAGGATCTCCACAATCAGGATCAAAAACTCGACCGCGCACTCCTCGGCATTTGTATCCAGATAAGTCCACTGAGGAATATCTCTGACACGGCCCTCTTGCCCTCCTGGACAGCCATACTCTTCATATGGCTTGCGCGGACTCGCTGAGATCAGACTCAGAATATTCACTTATTGGTGCAAGTTCTCTTTCAGATGCAAGTCTCAGATTCCTTCTTTTTTGTCCCACAGGACACGTTGCATCTGCGGCATCCTTCTTCCTTGCCTGAACACAACCAATTTCCACACCAGTTTCTTCTGCTGAGTCAGACTCTATACCACTTGCAACATTACTGTCTTCTTCAGAGTCTATACCAGGGTGTTGTATAGCTTGACCCCCTTCAGTCTGATCTGGTGGGTATCCAGCCTCTTCAGGAACCTCCACAGTTTGGCTTGCCCTCTCCAGTGACCCCTCGGTCATGGCTTGAGCTACTTCTGGCAGAGGAGCTGTTTCACCCGAGGGACCGGTGACTCATTGGGTATGGGAAGCATGGATCCAGGTCGATACTCCTCTACAATTACCAGCAGTATTCGACACCAATATCACCTGATATGGTCCATGCCACCGAGAGTCAAGACAGTTTCTCCTCACGTGCTTTCGGACAAGCACCCAATCACCTGGGCTAAGGTCTTGGCTGAGGTCTTTCGAAATCGATGGGCAACACGTGAGGCCATTTCAGAGATGTTGAAGCACACGCTTTTGCCAGTCTTGCTTTTAGGGTTCCATTAATTTTCTCCACTATGCCAGATGCCTACGGCCTGTAACTACAATGCAGTCTTTGATCCACACTCAAGGCGGTACACAGCAATTTCTTTACTTTGCTATGGAAGTGTATTTCTCTATCTGACTCCACTGTAGTTGGAAATCCGGATCTAGGAATGAGTTCCCTCAACAATAATTTTGCTACTGTGACACCTTCTAGTTGGATAAGCTTTCACCCATCGAGAAAAGATGCACACAAAAACCAAGCTATATTTCAATCTATTACACACAGGCATCTCAACAAAATCCAATTGGATTCGATTGAAAGGCCCCCCTGATCTGCCAATGTGGCTCAAGGCAATAACTGTTTTTTTCCTAGCATTCATCTGTTGGCACATGACACACCAACGCCACACTTCTTCAATCACACAAAACCTTGGATTGAACCAAGTCTGCCAGAACAATCTCACCATTGCATCCCTTCCTATTTGAGCTGTTCCATGAATTTGCCTTGCCGTGGGATTTAACAGACAATCAGGTAACACTGCCCTGCCATCAGCTGAGACCCACGTGTCATTTTCCCCTTTCTCACAACCTGCCCTGATCCAACCCGCTTGTTCCTGGTCTGTGGCTTCCATTTGCAAATGCCTAACTTCATCCCATGTGTCTGCAACAGCTAGCATCATACTGAGTTCGCTCTTTGCACTCTCGCCAACATATTCCCAATTGAAAATACATGTGTGTGTTTCACAAACGTGAGCAACTTCGTCAGCATACCGATTCCCCGTGGTAACAAAGTCGTCCCCTTTCCTGTGGGCTGCCCACTTAATGACAGCCTCTTCTCTCTGTAATTGCAGTGCTTCCAGCAGTTGTCTCACATATTCTCCATTCCGAATGAGAGAACCTGATGACGTTAGGAACCCTCTCTGGGACCATAGCTGTCCGAAGTCATAAACCACACCGCAGCCATACTGGCAATCGGTATAGATGGTGACTCGGATCTGTTCAGAAACTTGACATGTACTGGTCAAATACAATGATTTCGGCTACTTGTCTGAAGTGTACTCCACTGTAAGCAAGCAGTTTCCACCACTCCAGAGATGGTGCAGATAGCGAAAGCTTCTCTCAAATTACCTTCATTGTCTGTTGCCATGAACCATCAACAAAAAGGACTTGATCGGGGTCAGACAGTGGCTCATCGACAATGTCAGGTCTCAGCTTGGTGCAGAGCTTAGTAGCATCCAGGCAGTCATGGTCTTCACAATCTTTCCCATCAGCATTTGGAACAGGTAACAAGGTATCAGGGTTTGACACAGAACAGAGCTTTAGAGTCACGTTCTGCGAGCTCATATCTTGTCAGCCTGTTATTTGCCAAATGCTGTGTTTTGGTCCTCGTCATCAGGAGCTCAACTGAAGGTGGTACATTTACAGTAAGTGGATGACCCATCACAATGCTCTCACATCGTTTAATACTGACACCTATTGCAGCAACAGATTTGAGACACCCGGGCAACACTGAAGCTACAGGATCTAATGTAGCTGAGAAGTAGGGCACTGGTCTACCGGCAACTCCATGTGTCTGGGTGAGTACAGGAACAACACAACACTCACGTTCATGACAGAATAATGCGAATGCTTTGTATCAGGCATTCCTAAAGCAGGAGTGTGACATAGGCACTTTCTCAACCCCAGGAAAGCAAGCCAGCAATCGTTATCCCAAGGTATCGAATTGCGCACAACTGATGAAGCGCAAATTTTGTAGATGTGCATCATAATCACAAGTAGTCCGCACCCACATATATTCCTTTGTTGTATTAACATGTGGTATTAGAATGTGAACTGTAATAACATGAATGGTGACGTGTTATGGATATTTTCAATGTAAATGTGAAGAAATTAACGTTAAAACTAGATGTGTTAGTTGAAAACATTAACATGTAGAATTCGTACATGCGGCTGACAATCATTCACATATTTGATGTGCTTATGTAACGTGTTAATTTAGATGTGCTCAGTAAAGGTGTTCATTTTATATGCAATTTTGTGAGGCTTGTGTGCTATTTTCTTATGTTGGTCGATTTCTGTAGGTCTGATATGCATTTTCCCTGGAAGCTCTCGCATTAGATGTAATAGTTGAATTTCATGTGCATGTTGAATTTGTTCTTTCTCATGCATCTGTTGTAGGTGGAGAATTCATCTTTGTTAGTTAGAACAATATCTTTGTTTTAGGAGTTAGGCTTAGGGAGAAGAGGATACATTGAGCGTTGATACTGATAATGGAGAACTATTATATTTTCTCATTGGAGCAAGCTTGGGAATCAAGGTCATCTCGTCAAGGCCTGGGAACAACACTGCCTAATACAAAATCACCTACGAGGAGGTGGCTTTACTGGATGGGGTGATGCTGCAATGCATCTTGGGATTCTACAAGTGGTATTGATGTATCGAAGTTAGGGAAGGTGTCCGGGGACTTCCATCTTGCCTTGAGAGAGAGCATTTTTAAAACAAGCTCTGTAGCTTTATGCTACTTGACCAATCTATGGTGAAGAGACTTCTTAAGAGGACTTCACACTCTGACACCTTAATGGATCTTGCCTTGGGAAATGCTATGTGGGGATGTCACACCAGTTGTAGTGTAGGGACAGACTAATGCTTTATACTCACAAACTTCCAATGAAGGGGATCTCGATGCCTGCTCTGTTATTTTCTGTATTCTGATTCTCGAATTGATCATCCTGGGCATGCTGCACCACCTTAACTTCATCTGTAGATTTGGCTTTGCGTTAGTTCCAATGTATTTCTACACTCTCATTTTGAGGTGCCTGTACGTCCGGCTGTTTTTGGCTTTGTCATAAAATAACCAAACTTGATTGGGAGTCTGTGATTCTTAAGAGTCATAGTGGATTGGAACTGAAATGTTTGATTGGCTAACAAATTCTCTCCCCGCGACGCTTTCATGCTGACAAAAAGTACCATCGCCCTGAGGTTCTAGACCAGATCTAGAACATGGAACCTGCTCCTTCACATCCTTGTGAGTTATCATCTGCAAAGGCTTTCCCATCAAGGAGAAATTAGGAATTCATTGTCGACAGTAGCCAACCATGCCCAAAAACGTCCTGACCTCCTTTGGGGTAGATGGCGGATTAATTTTCATTATCGCCTGCACTCGCTCTGGTGACACCTTCCTCTTGCCTCTTTCGATTCTATGACCCAAATACTGTACTTCAGTGAGACAATACTGAAGTTTACTTGGAGACACCCTATGTCCATTGTCAGCCAGATGGTTTAGTAAGGCGAAAGTATCGTATTTACAAGTCTCCTGACTTTCAGATGCAATGAGGAGGGCGCCTATGTACTGGACTAACACTGAGTTTGTTTCGGGGAAGATTCAAGCTCTCAAGGTTCTTTTTCAGTACCTGATTGAATATGGATGGACTTTCAGTATACACTTGACAGATACGACACTACGTTAAGACATGATTCTCCAGACAGAAAGCAAATGAAAGTTGTGTTTCCTCATGCAATGGGATGGAGAAAAATGCCTGACAGAGGCCAATCACTGTGAACCAATTACCCTCACAAGGAATTTAAACAGGCTCACAGATGGATTCGGTCCCACAGGACAATATGAAATCACAATGTTATTTACCTTTCTAAGGTCCTGAGCTGCGGTGGCTCCTCTGCAATGACAGAAGAGCATCGCCCCACTGCTTGGCTCAGAGCCAGCAAATAACAAATAAAACGATGTTGTAGCATCGTTTTACTTTTCATTGCCGGCTGTGAGCCACCACTGTAGGGACGGATGAGTTGAGGCATGGGAGGGGGAAGAGGAGTGCTATGTGCGCATATGTGTTTTGGCCAGCGGTCTCAGGCTGACAAAAACACATGGCAAATAGGTTTCTCTAGCTCTGCTGCATTGAGCAGCTGGGGTGCAGAACCTCACAGACTCCCTGACCTGACTTGAGCATCTTTCCAGCCGCTCAGGCCAATCCCTGCGCTACTCTCCTAGTAGAGCAGCATGTGGATTGGATGTTAGTCTGTCAATGAGGCTGCGGGGAAGAGAGAGGAAGCGCGATGTGTTGCGGGAGGCGAGGCGGCTGTCAGCTTCAGGTAAGTTCTTACCCATGCCACGCGACACAACCCCTCCCACATTCCCTCTACCCACCTCACCACCTTTTGTTTGTGGTGGCCGCCACTGGATCTGAACAATGTGATATTTTCCTCTCGGTTTCTGCAGTCTCCTGATGGGCGAGTTGCACAGGCTTCCCATGATCCCCTTTAGAATATCCTGCGCAATCATGGACTCAATTACAGGTGTAATCCCTGCCACAATTTCTGGGGTCACATTGTACTGAGTTGTTCTTGGAAATTCTGCCTTAGGCATAATCTGTATGCGACTGGCTCGACTCCTTGGATCAGTAAGCTTTCCTCCCCTGAGAAATCCCAAACCACTGGAGAGATGGTACCTCTCAAATCCAACAGCATGTCTTCCAATGTCAGTAAAGGAACGTGTCTGCCAAGCTTCTGATTAGCCAACTTGAAAACAATGTCCTCATCATATGTCTGCAACTCAATTCCTTTTGGAGTGCAATAGATGGTCCAATTCAATTTACACAAAAGGTCATGCCCTTGCAAACAGACTGGACTCGAATCACACACCATAAATTGATGGTGATACTGAAAGGTTCTGATTTTCACAGGCACTTCTGTCAATGGGTTTGTCATTCTCGTATTCGAAAATGCTACAATTTAGATCGATTTCACGAGAAGGGCAGGTTTGGGACTACTGCAGATCTCACAATAGAACGGGTAGCACCAGTATCAATCAAGAATGTAAAGGGATGACCAACTATGTCTGCTTCTACGTATGGTCCACTCTGGTCTACCTCTAAGACTGTGCCAACTGTACAGTCTTCCTCCCCCCTCAGACATGTCATAAGGACAGGTCTTGATCAAATCCATTCAGCACTTTCATTAAGGGCATCTGATGGTACGTTTGATTTCCTTGCGAGATTCTTGGAGGCTGTGGCACTTGCACTAACTGGTTCTGATTCCCGCCCTCATTAAGAGATCTCGGCCTAGTCACTGTCAGTAACTGATTTACCACATCTGCCACTTGCACGAGTTCTCCTTCTTGCACCTGATTCGCTGGATTTAGGCGACACTCACTCTTCCAATGCCCGATCTTATGACAAAGTGGTCTTTTTCAGGGTCACACGACTATCCCTGTTTTGAGATCTATAGGAAACCTCTTCCTGTTCCCTGTCACGTCTGCCCTGCGACTGATGTAGCTTGAACCCCTCCTGGAACATTTCCTTGACCTGCAGACTGCCGTTCCCCCTGTTGCCTGCACCTGCTCTCCCTTCTGTGCATTTCGCATTTGAACCAGCATTAACTTCTCTTTTATCCTCCTATGCTTGGAATCCACCTCATCATTGCAGTACCTGGCGTACTGTAGAATTTCATCCGCGTACTTATTTCTACAGCAAATTAAGTGTTGCTGGATCATGAGGCTGATTTCCGGCCTCTACCCTGTCACAAACATTTGATACAAATTGACCTACATCTTTAGGTTTGAGCGTGTCTAACTCGCAGTACTGCTTAAAGGCTTGCAATAGCCTTTCGTTATAAGCATTCGCTGACTCTTTAGGTTCCTAGGTCGTTCGATATATCTTAGAGGGGCTATTTTGGACTGCAACCATATGATCACCTGCTCGTACTTTTTCATAACCAAGGGTGAAGGACCATGCGTTTCAGGATACTCCTCTGGCTCAGCAGCAGGCCACTCAATTGCAGTTTTGCATGTAGACCACAGATCACTAGGAACCACAATTTCGAACAAGGTGTTCAAGTCAATCGACAACACCTTTGAGAGATTAATAAAGAGATCGACATGCTTGTACCACTCAGCAGGTTTCTCCCTCAACCTGGGAAAATAATTTGTAAATGCAGCTAGGTCACCTCTACTCCAAGGGACATGCACATACCTTCCACTAGGCACCTCCCTTAGTGGATATACCTTAACTTCCTGTGTTCCCCCACCTGGAGATGGCATTTACCCTGTTGACTTTCTCACACTCTTCTATTTTGACCATCTTCCTCCCACTTAACGAGCATACTTCGAGCCCTTATTCCTATAACCAACTTTCGGATATGTGTCTTCAATCCCATCACTCTCTTTTCCTCCAACTCCTGGTCTTTGTAGTTGAACCTATGATTTCCCACCAGCATTTTAATTCGAGACAAGTGCACCCCACACCTTTGAGCCAACTATGATAACTTCTCATGCGCGCCTCTTTCCTTGCGGTGACATCCTTTGCTACAAATAACAGGTCAGCTGGCTCATAGGTCTCTATCTTTTCCAAAGGTAAATTCCCACTGATGATCTCGTCAACCTCAGCTTTAGCCTCACCACATCCAATAGCTTTGCCTTCACTGCAGCCTTCATGGTACCCTGACTTGATGCACTACTCTGACCTGCCTTGCTGTTATTGTGGTCTCTCAACCAAGATTCTAAGTCTGAAACATCCAAGAGATACTGACTTCCAGCGGCTCCCTGACTCGTACTTGCTGCTCCTGTTCTGGAAATCTCCCTTATCGACAAGCACTGGATATAACCTTTCGCCTTCTATTGTCCGCACTCTCCATTTCTTAAGCTGTGCATTCCACTGTGCAGTCTGATATTATCTCACAGTTTTCTTCATTCTCCCTTTGCATCTATCCCTGTGTTTAGCATGTGCTGCTGCCCTGCATCCAGGCATCGAGCGCTTCAAACTATGTTGGTCTAGGTAAAGGTCGCAGTGCAAACATAGCTCCTCTTACCTGATGCAGTACATCTAAGTGAAATTAACCAAAGCACAGATATGACAATTCACCTTCCTTTTCAGTGATCTTATGCCAATTTTGAAGCCAAATTGTAGTATGGAACCCAACTTTTGTCGCCATATAGTGTGCTGGAGTATCCTCAAATGGCGCCTCTTCACCCACTCGAGTAACAACTCCCTCATCACCCCTGAACAGATCTCGCAACACCCTAAAACAATGTGTGATTTAATTGCAATCTTTTGTTCAAAATATTACAACAGAACAATTCTTTTCCTACTAAAATTTCCTGGTGACCACCAACCAATCCCAGCGCGGCGACCTATCGCAGCGCGACTATCTGTAGCGTCACTTTCACTCCTCACAGCTACTCACCCTCCTTCACAATTTCTCCCTATGCATCCACTCACACAATTGTCTTAAACTCCGTAATTGTCTGTTATCTTAAAAATCGATGGAATTCAACCATCCTAAAGAAAAAATAGCATAGGTGAGTAGTCACTGCACCACCCAGTACAGTCACATGAAAATTACAAAGTTGACACCTCAAATGACCAGCTGCCACATGATCATAAACAAAAGACAATCACACAGAATGCATGAGAGGCAACATAATCCCAATTAGCTCTGTTCAGTAAAAATTACAATTTCAAACAAGTTAGTCCCTAACTTTCAGTTTTGGTAGGTTATTCTTTTATACTTTTGGTAATTTCGATATCCTCCTTTGATCTTTTCAAACATACAGATGCAACCAACGCGTTTCGCCTCTAGACAAGGGCTTCATCAGGGCACTATAGCTAAGATGTAGCAATCAATCAACCTGCAGGTGGCCAAAGTCCTGGCACAACTCCAAGTTCCTCTTCACCTTCAATATACAGTCCTTCAATAACTGTATTTATACACTTGAGAAAAGTAGATTCCTGATAATATACAGCAACACCATATGTTCTTTTAGGCAAAGTAGTTCACGTGCATATGGACAATCGTGGTCCTGATGGCAAGAGCACTTAGTTCGGCGACTCCATCCGGCCCGCCGCGTTTCCATTCACGCCTTACGTATAGGTTGTCATTGCGATTCATTTTTCACTACTGCAAGGCCTACTCCTCCATTAGGATTGCATTGGAATTTCCTAATGTATGTATTTCATTCACTGATATTTTCTATAGTTTCCTTTTTCATTTTTTGGGATCTTGTATCTCAAAGCTTCTAAAAAATTTGGTCTATTTGTATGTGTTTCCTTATTACATATCAATAAAAAAGTAATAGAATAAAAAAAAAACATTTACTTTTTATAAGTGTAATTTCCAAATGATAACACGTGACCCCTTCATGTTTGGTGTCTCTGAAATTGGAATGTGAAAATTCTAACTTATGGTAAAGTCAGATTCTAAGTTACAATTTTGAAAATGCAACCTTTAGAAAGTTGCTGCACCAGCAAATGATGGACGGAGCGCTGAATAAATCAAACATTCACCCCCACTCTGAATATCTGGGTGAAATCCATTGTTCTTTTGCTTACTACACCACCACAGTTTGGACCCATCCATATGCAAATAGGTCTTGACCCTGGTCCTCATCATGGGAACAGTCCAGCCCGAACTGCCAAGCTGGGTCCTCCCTGGACCGGAAATAAGCATTCTGGGACTGGTTTCTGGGTATCACCCCTCATCAGCCAGGCTAGCTGGAATCCAGTGGCACAGCGAGCAAGGGACCCATGTCTGGGCATATCCATCCCACTTAGGGTGAAAAATGCTAAAGCAGCAAATGATGGAGGGAACGCTGAGTAAATCAAACAGTCACCTCCAGTCAAGCGATCTGAGTTAAATCCATCATTCTTTTGCTCACTAGACCACCCCAGTTTGGACACAGCCATATGCCAATGAGTGTTAAACCTGCTCCTCATGGGAACAGTCCAGCCCGAACTGCAAAGCCGGGTCCTCTCTGTACTGGAAAAAAAACATCCATATCACCCCTCATTAGCCAGGCTAGCTTGAATTCAGTGGCACAGCGAGCAAGGGAACAACGTCTTGCAATACCCATCCCACTTAGGGCAATAAATGATGCAGAAACAAATGATGGATGGAATGCTGAATGAATCAAACATTCACCCCCAGTCAAGAGATCTGGGTTGAATCCATTGTTCTTTGCTCACTACACCACCACAGTTTGGATCCAGCCATTTGCAAATCAGTCTTGTTCTGGCTCCTCATGGGAACAGTCCAGCCCGTACTGCCAAGCTGGATCCACCCTGGACTGGAAACAAGCACCCTGGCTCCCTTGCTCGCTGTGTCACTGGATTCAAGCTAGCCTGGCTGATGAGAAATGATACCCGAAATCGGCCAATGGATCATTGTTTCTGGTCCAGGGAGGACCTGGACTGTCAGTTCAGGCTGGACTGTTTCCATGAGGAGCAGGGTCAAGACTGATTTACAAATGACTGGATCCAAACTGGGGTGGCACTCTGAGCAAAAGAACGATGGATTAAACCCAGATCTCTTGACTAGGGGTGAGTGGTTGAAAAGTTTCATCATTCCGTCTATCATCTTGCAGTGTTTGCTATGTTCACCCTAAGTGGCCAAGGGTATGTCTAGACATGGGTTCCTTGCTTGCTGTACCATTGTATTCAAACTAGCATGGCTGATGAGGGGTGATACTTCTAAACCGGTCCCAGGATGCTTGTTTCCAGTCTAGGGAAAACCTGGCTTTGCAGTTCAGGCTGGAATGTTCCCATGAAGAGCAGGGTCACAAAAATGGATTTTCAAATGGCTGAGTCCAAATTAGGGTGGCACAGTGAGCGTAATAACATTGGATTAAACCTAGATCTCTTGACTGGTAGTGAGTGGTTGAAAGGTTTCATCACTCCATCCATCATCTTGTTATGTTTGCTATGTTTGCCCTAAGTGGCAAAGGGTATGCTCAGACGTGAGTCCCTTGCTTGCTGTGCCACTAGATTCAAGCTAGCCTGGCTGATGAGGCGTGATTTCCCGAAACCGGTTCAGGACTCTTGTTTCCGGTCCAGGGAAGACCTTGCCTGGCAGTTCGGGCTGGATTGTTTCCATGAGGAGCAGGGTCAAGACTGATATGCAAATGACTGGATCCAAACTGGGGTGGCACTCTGATCAAAAGAACGATGGATTAAACCCAGAGCTCTTGACTAGGGGTGAGTGGTTGAAAAGTTTCATAATTCCGTCTATCATCTTGCAGTGTTTGCTATGTTCACCCTTAGTGGCCAAGGGTATGTCTAGACATGGGTTCCTTGCTTGCTGTACCGTTGGATTCTAACTAGTCTGGCTGATGAGGGGTGATACTTCTAAACGGGACCCAGGATGCTTGTTTCCAGTCTAGGGAAGACCTTGCTTTGCAGTTCAGGCTGGAATGTTCCCATGAAGAGAAGGGTCACAAAAATGGATTTTCAAATGGCTAAGTCCAAATAAGGGTTGCACAGTGAGCGTAATACCAATGGATTAAACCTAGATCTCTTGACTGGGGGGTGAGTGTTTGAAAAGTTTCATCACTTCGTCCATCATCTTGTTGTGTTTGCTATGTCTGCCCTAAGTGGCAAAGGGAATGCCCAGATGTGGGCCCCTTGCTCACTGTGCCACTCGATTCAAGCTAGCCTGACTGATGGGGGGTGATACCACGAAACTAGTACCAGGATGCTTGTTTCCGTTCCATGGAGGACCTGGTTGTGGCAGTTCAAGCTGGACTGTTCCCATGAAGGGCAGGGTCGAGACTGATTTGCAAATGGCTGGGTCAAAACTGGGGTGGCATTTGAGCAAAAGAACAATGGATGAAACCCAGATCTCCTAACTGGGAGTGAGTGGTTGATAAGTTTCATCACTTGTTCCATCATCTTGTAGTGTTTGCCATGTTCGCCCTAAGTGGCAAAGGGTATGTCCAGACGTGAGTACCTTGCTTGCTGTGCACTAGATTCAAGCTAGCCTGGCTGATGAGGAGTGATACCACAAAACCGGTCACCGGATGCTTGTTTCCGGTCCAGGGATGACCTGGCCAGGCTGTTCGGGCTGGACTGTTCCCGTGAGAAGCAGGGTTAACACTGATTTGCATATGGCTGGGTCCAATCCGGGGTGGCATTTGAGCAAAAGAACGATGGATGAAACCCAGATCTCCTAACTGGGAGTGAGTGGTTGATAAGTTTCATCACTTGTTCCATTATCTTGTAGTGTTTGCTATGTACGCCCTAAGTGGCAAAGGGTATGCCCAGACGTGAGTACCTTGCTTGCTGTGCACTAGATTCGAGCTAGCCTGGCTGATGAGGGGTGATACCCCAAAACCGGTCACCGGATGCTTGTTTCCGGTCCAGGGAGGACCTGGCCAGGCTGTTCGGGCTGGACTGTTCCCATGAGAAGCAGGGTTAACACTGATTTGCAAATGGCTGGGTCCAAACTGGGGTGGCATTTGAGCAAAAGAACGATGGATGAAACCCAGATCTCCTAACTGGGAGTGAGTGGTTGATAAGTTTCATCACTTGTTCCATCATCTTGTAGTGTTTGCTATGTTCGCCCTAAGTGGCAAAGGGTATGCCCAGACGTGAATACCTTGTTTGCTGTGCACTAGATTCAAACTAGCCTGGCTGATGAGGGGTCATACCCCAAAACCGGTCACCGGATGCTGGTTTCCGGTCCAGGGAGGACCTGGCCAGGCTGTTTGGGCTGGACTGTTCCCATGAGAAGCAGGGTTAACACTGATTTGCATATGGCTGGGTCCAATCCAGGGTGGTATTTGACCAAAAGAACAAAGGATTAAAGCCAGATCTTGTGACTTTGGGTGAGTCGTTGAAATGTTTCATCACTCCGTCCATCATCTTGTTGTGTTTGCTTTGTTCGTCCTAAGTGGCCAAGAGTATGTCTAGACATGAGCCCCTTGCTCGCTGTGCCACTGGATTCAAGATAGCCTGGCTGCTGAGGGGCGATACCGCAACACCGATCCCAGGATACTTCTTTTTGGTCCAGGGAGGACCTGGACTGGCAGTTCAGGCTGGACTGTTCCCATAAGGAGCAGAGTCAAGACTGATTTCCATATGGCTGGGTCTGATCTGGGATGGCATTGTGAGCAAAAGAACGATGGATTAGACCCAGATCTTTTGACTGGGGGTGAGTGGTTAAAAAATGTCATCACTCCGCCCATCATCTTGTTGTGTTTGCTATGTTAGTCGTAAGTGGTCAAGGGTATGCCCAGATGTGGGTCCCTTGCGTGCTATGCCACTGGATTCAATCTAGCCTGGCTGATATGGGGTTATACCCCAAAACCGGTCCCAGTATGATTGTTTCCGGTTCATGTAGGACCTGGCGTGGCAGTTTGGGCTGGATTGTTCCTATGAGGAGCAGGGTCAAAACTGATTTGCAAATGACTGGTTCCAAATTGGAGTGGCATAGGGAGCAAACAAAAGAACGATGGATTAAACCCAGATTTCTTAACTGGGGGTGAGTGGTTGTAAAGTTTCATCACCCCGTCCATTATCTTATTGTGTTTGATATGTTTGTCCTAAGTGGACAAGGGTATGCCTAGATGTTGGTCCCTTGCTCGCTGTGCCACTGGATTCAAACTAGCCTGGTTGATGAGCTGGCCTACTTTAGTACTGGTGGCACCCTGTGCAACAATGTATGTTGGCGCCCCCCCAATGACCCCTTCGCCATGGATTTCCTCACTACCATTTAACAATGCCCCCCAAAGTCTCCATAACCACTGTCTCTTAGATTCGTCTAGTTTTTATAGCACCACTCATACCAGTTTAAGGTGTCAGAACTCTTTACATCACACATACATTGTACGGAGACAATCATACATGTGTAAATCAGTGTGTAGGAAATGTTACATAAGACAGAGACATACAAGGTGTAGGAATCTCATGTCATCCATACTGGTAGGCAGTATAGTTTAAGAGTCCTTGGTCTGGAAAAGCACAAATTCACAATTTAAAATATAACACCATTGTTAGGGGTTTTCTTTAATAATAAGAATTGATTTCTATCCAAATGAACCCTTTTTGCAATATTAGGATAAGGAAAGACTGGGCAAAAAAAATATGCAGCTGTATATATTCCTTGCTGTTTGCATGAAGCTCTTTGACGACAGTTAATAGCTCACTGCTATATATTAGGATTTTAACTTTTAAACTGCAAGTAACAAAAGGATCTCTCTGACAAAAGCGATAACCCATTGTCCTATGTATAGTATATGAACTTTGTGATCTGAATGGGACACGTTCTTTGCAGCAGGCATATTAACACCCTGCACTACGATGAGTCAAAACTTCCACTACCGGACAAAGCTCTGGTTTCTCTACAGGAAGAATAGTAATCACTGGAGTTATCTTGATATGCTTATTGATGCTTGAAAATTGCTGGGACAAGGAACGTGGCATCAGGTGCTTTTAAAACAATAAACATGGCGCCCTCACCCCAAGTCAGCACCCGATGTGGTGGCACCGATCGCAGAGTACTAGAGCCGGCCCTGCTGATGAGGGGTGATACCCAGAAACCGGTCGCACAGTGCTTGTTTCTGTAACAGGGAGGACCTGGCCTGGCAGTTCGAGTGACTGTTCCCATGAGGATCAGGGTCAAGACTGATTTGCATATGAATGGAACCATACCGGGGTTGCATAGTGAGCAAGATAATGATAGATTAAACTTAGATTTCTTGACTGGGGGTGAGTGGTTGATAAGTTTGATCACTCCGTTTATCATCTTGTTGTGTTTGCTACCTTTAGAAAGTTGGCATTTCCTTGCCTTTGCCATTTAGTGCCTTTTATACTTTGCATCTATGCCATGATTTCCCCTGACTTTTTGCCTCTACTTCCTATATTTTTGACTGTGTGATGGATTTTGTTTTTGCTGGCTTAGATGCTTTGGACACTTTACCACTGCTTATCAGTGTCAAAGTGCAAGTGCTCACTGTGTAAAATGTAATTATGATTGGTTATTCATGATTGGCATATTTGATGTATTGGTAAGTTCCTAGTAAAGTGCATTAGGTGTCCCAGGGCCTGTAAATCAAATGCTAATAGTGGACCTACAGCACTGATTGTGCCACCCACATGAGTAACCCTGTAAATGCATCTCAGATCTGCTACTGCAGTGTCTGCTTACGTAGTTGTAAACTGCCATATTGCCCTGACAAGTGCATCCACTTGCCAGGTCCAAAGCTACCCTTTCCTTATATGTAAGGCAACCCTAAGGTAGGCCCAAGTACCCCCAAGTGCAGGGTGTAGTGTATGTGACAGATAGGGCATGTACTGGTGTGTGTGACATGCCCTGATAGGGAAATATTGTGTATTTCGTTTTTCACTATTGAAAGGCTGTCTATCCCATAGGCTAAAATGGTAGCTACACTGTAACATTTTACATATATAACTTTCAATAGTGACAAAATAGAAAAGTGGAGTTTAGGCTCTCTGAATTTAGAATTTATTAACACACCTTTTGGTGAAGGTGATTTTTAAATTGTGTGTTTGAAAATGCCAATTTTAGAAAGTGGGCATTTTCCTGCTTTACCATTCTGTGTGCCTCTGACTGTTTGGGTATTCAGCGTCTGGTTTTGGAGTGACAGGAGCTGGGGTTGTGCATTCAATCTAGACAGTCACAAGAGGGGTTGAGGTGTGTCCTGCCTTGCCTGGGTGACTCATCGCTGGACTGAATACACCTGGTCTGCATTTAGAGTGGTGGGAGGAGTTTCGCTAGCACCTGAATAGGCTGTGTTTCCTTTGCACACTGCTGTCTCCACCCTCTGTGGTCATGCTTGACGAAGGAGGACAGAACTGCTTTGGATTGAGCTCAGAGACTCTGATGCAAAAAGAACAATGACAAAATGGGACATAAGTATTAGACCTAAGACCCCAAGATTTTTGATTACTTCAGGAAACAAGAGGACACTGCCAAGAAGAAGAGCTGAAGAGCTCTGTTTGGAGCGCTGCCTTTTCTGAGTGAGGGGTGGGTTGTCCTGCAGTTGCTGCTTCTGTCTGTGGTGGAGGAATAGTACTAACTGTTTTTGCCTTGCTGTGGTATCCTGCTTGTGAAGAAATCTCCAAGGGCTTGTGTGTGCTGGCCTTCTGTTTTGGAAGACTCAGGGACATCAATGTCTTCCATCATGCTTTCCCTTTGCTAAAGGATTACCGGGGTCTTGATTTCGCTGAATGCCTCCCTGTGCATTATTTTTGGAGAAGCTCCTGTGTGCTTCCCTGAGTGGATGTTCCTTTGTGCATTTTACTTGGCTACAAGAATTACCTGGGGCTTTAATTTGCTGAAAGCCCTTTGTATTGTGCTTCACAAACCAAGATTCTGTGAGCAGTAAGCTCACTGTCCCTGCCTCTGGACTGTTCTCCCACCTGCTGCTGAGGGAGCTGTGAAGCAAGAGAGGAATCGCACAGCAAAGGCGCAGCTGGCTCGAAGGATTCCAAGCATTTCCTGGCCGACGTGCAGCCCAGAGTTCCTGACGTTGCCCAACAACCACCCAGGGAACCGAACTCAGTGCCATGCCATCTACAGCTGGTGCAGTGTAGTCAGAGTTGGGCAGCAGTACACAAATGAATCCCCTGTGTAAGCCAGCGCTGCCCAAGGATCAGGAACTGGAGCCCTGCCCCTCCAGCCGACCCGCAGAGGACCGCTGTGATGCGCTCATCTGGAAGGTGCTGGTGGAGACCCAAGGAGGGCTCCCTGTGGTGCAGTTGTGTTCTGCCTGGGGCACTGTGCTTCTTTTTCCTCATGCCGTATTTCTGTATTTCTGGAGCTGGTAGCAGCTGCACCGCACGTTTGTGGGCAGCGGCACTTTACCAAGTTTACACTCGCGGGGGACCAAGTGAGGTCTCCTGCCTTCCCTGCAGTGTGGGCCCACCCTACCCTTGCAACATACTGGGAGAGGGAGCAGAAGGGCCGCAACTGTCTCTGCGGTGTAGAGGGGCCGTAGTTAAATTGTAAAGGAGGATAGTTTCGGCACACCAGCAAAAGTACAGTAATTCCTAGTGTAGGTGCGCAGGTGCTTCTGTAGCCTATGTTTGGGGCACACATTACCACCTACAATATAATAGAGGTGCAGGGGTACTGTACTTAGGTGTTTATGGTAGTATTTTTGTAATCCAGGTGGTACTGATGATATACAATGACCATAGTGAGTAATTTATGTACTACAAGGTTGTTTGGATGATTCATGTGCTTTCTCTCCCAAACCAAAATTGCTGTGCCTCAACACCTGATGTGTTTAGGCATGTCATTTTTGTCCTGCACGGTCAGGATAACACGTAATGTTATTTTCAGAAATTGTATAAGGTGCACAGTAATGATGTTCTTATGACATGGCCAATGTATATGTCTTTATTTCATTGCCCTACCTATGATGTTATGACAGTGGCATAGTTGGCAAAGTGATTTATTATCTATGTGTTTTTATGACAATAGCCTAGTTGGCAAAGTGACTTACGTATTTGTGGTCTATGTGTTTTTGATATAATACAAGTGATATTTGTATATAACCTTGTGTGGTGTCTCTTTTTGTGGTGTATTTTGTCTGTCACTGGTGTGTAGGTGTGCTGCGCATTCACTTTACACATTGCCTCTGGGGTAAGCCTGACTGCTCTGAGCAGGGGTTATCTTGGGTGTGTTACTCCCTTACCCTTACTAGAGTGGTGGGTTCTGCCTGGACTAGGTGTATACACTAGTCAACCGGAAACCTCATTCCTAACACTTTTTATTAGAGTGTCATGGTCAACCATGTCAAAGGCAGCTGGGAGGTCCAAGAGAAGCAGTGCAGCAACATCGTTATAGTCAACTGTGTTCTTAAGGTCATCCCAGATGGCAATGAGGACAGATTCTGTGCCTCTTCCTGGACAGAATCCTGTTTGGAAGTCTGAAAGTATGGAATTATCTTCAACTAATTATGACATCTGGGCGAATTCTGCTCTTTCTATCAGTTTGCCCAGGAAAGGTCCATTTGTAATTGGTCTGTAGCTGTCAACGTTAAGCGGGTCCAGGTTTGTTTTCTTTAGTAACGGGTGTATGTATGACTTTTTTAGATCTTCTGGAAATATTCCTGTAGTTAAAGAATTGTTGATGATTCTTCTTTGCGGGGTGGCAGCAGAGGTGGCTAGAAGAAATTGCTTGAAGGTTTGTGATGGACATGGGTCAGAAGGGCCTCTGGCAGGCCTGCTTACTTTGACCAGGTCCAATTTATTGCGAGATATTTGTTGGAAGTAATGCAGAGGCTTGGTTAGCCTACTCTTGCAGAGGTTTTTTAAATAAAAGCGTTTGTGCTGGTGGTTTTTCTTTGTTCTAAATAGGAGTCCAACATGTCTCCTTTGGTCATGTTATGATTTGCCAGTTTGTCTGTGAATTCTTGAGTGATGGGATGAGTATTTTTTCTAAGCTTTTTTATTGCTGACATGTATAAACTGTTACTTTTCTGTAGGTAAAGTTTTTCTTGATTGATGTTTGTATTGAGCCAAGTGTTTTGCAGCTTTCTAATTTGCTGTTGATGGTGGTTGAGAGTGAGTTGGTGAGCTTTGTTGGTTTTGTGAAGTAGCCTTGTTGTGCAGTAGACATGGAGATGTAAAGAGTGGCATGTTGCTTATTTTGTTTGCGTCTGTTAAGGGTGGAAGGTGTATGAGTTTGAGGTGGTAGAACAGCATGTGAGTCATGTTGTTAGGTTCTAAATTGCCCAATGGATGAGAGACGGTTAAAAGAGAGTAGCTGTGTAAGGTGTGGAAGATGAAAGAAAGTTTGGCAGTTAAATTGGTTTAGGGTGTGTATTATTTGCGTAGTCAGGAGGGTGGGAGTGGGTGTATGTTTCTAGTTTGTAACGGAAAGTATTATGAGGTAGTGTGTGCATCAAATTTGTTGTGCTGGTGTGTGCTATGTTTTGTTTTTGAGGAGTAGTGACAGGAGATGATGATGTATTTATTTTCTGAGAAGTATTTGTATGTAAAGTATTGTTGGTGAGTGTAAGCTGCAAGGTAAAGGGGTTGGTGATGTGTTTTGTATTAGATGTGATTGCTAAAAGAAGTAATATGTGTGGTGCAGTGGAATGTAAGACTTGTGTGGTTGTGTTTTTTTGGTAAAAAGAAGAGGAGGGTGTTGGAGGATGAAAAGATGGAAGGCTGAGTATAGGTTTGTTGGTGACAGAAAGGTGTCAGTTAGGAGTAATTAAAGCAGAGAGTGTGTGTCTGGGTGGAATATAGTTACATATGGTATGGATTTGGGTTGTGTTGGTGTAGGAAGCTGGTTCTGTATATAGTATGCCACTAGGAGGTTATACCATGCACAGAGTCCAGAGATTCCTCAGAAGTGTACGGGGCTCAATGCAAACCCAAAGTACTCTATTAGTTGTTGTGTGGGCAAGCAGACGTATGCCTAAAACAGAGGAGTGTAAGGCATTTATTGCACAACATTAGCCAAAAAGGGACTCACAACTCAAAAAGGAGATCCACACCAATTTTATAAAAATAAACTTTGTTCAAGTTTTATTTTAAGACCAGGTAAGTATATTTTTCAAGAAAAATACGACACTGTGAAATTTTCAAACACTTCAATGTTATCCTTGGAGGAAAACACCAATGTGGTTCTACGGGTATGTACCCAACTTACAGTTCCAGTCTTCAGGGTTTAAGATCAGTAGAGTGCAAGATTCTGGTAAGCACAAATGCTGCACCATCAGCGGTGTTGGGTGCAGAGATCAAATTCTGAGTTAGGCCCATTGCGTTTCAAAGGAGACAGGAGGTGCTTGAAGCCACCCTGCTTGCAGGTAAGTAGATCAGATGCAGGGGCCAAGCTTTTGTGGTTAGAACAAGCACAGGGGGGTGGCCACAAGAGAGCACCAAACATACACCCCTGGGGGTACAGGGGCGGACGGGTGCAGGGTGCAGACACAGCATCAGGCGCCCAATTCTTTTCAATAGAGAACTTGGTTGGGACAAATAGGCTGCAGGCGGTGCACCAGAGGATGCAGGAGGGAGAACAGCGACAGCTGAGGTACTTAGAGGTGCTGGGGGTCATATAGAGGCACCATCAGTTCATCTCACCAAGGTCCAGGGGTTTCCTGTGCAGGGGTTGTCCTTAGACGTTGGATTCTTCTTACTGGAGCACGTCGCGGTCACAGGAAGCCTCTGGATTCAGTCTGCAGGTGTTGTCATTGAGTCTAGGAAGGGTCAGCCAGCACTGGACTTGAGGTCAGGATTGCTGGGGAACTTGTTCTGGATCAGTGCGCCACCTGGACACGGGCAGAGGCATCGAGTGCAGAGTGGTCAGGACTCGCGGTTCTGGAGGGCACCAGAGTCCTTTGTGTAGGTTTCTTGGGGACAGATCTGATGTCCTCAGGAGTGTCTGGTCTTTTTCGAAGGGCAGGTAGTCTTCCTTGGGTTCTGGAAGTCACTGGCTGCTGGACAGGTTTGCCTTCTTTTGCAGGGTCTTTGAAGGTAGAGACAGGCCGAAAGGGCTAGGGCCAAGTGAGTAGGTGTCTTCAGGCTTCGCTGCATGACATATTTTGCGTCTTTCTTCTTAGGTCGACAAGAGCTAGTTTTCTAGGTCTAGGGCAGCCACCTAAATACTACATTTACGGGGGGTTTAGGGGAGTAGCAGGCAGGGCCAATGGGCACCTGATCTGGGGTGACTACACCCTCAATTATGCCATCCTCCTGTGGGAGGGGGCATAGTACTAGACCTGATTGAAGAGATCTTCCCATCTTCAAGATGGCAGGGACTGAAAGATGTGTTTCACCTCACCTCCCCCACCTTGGTGGATGGAATTGGAAGAGGTGGGCACACTTCTTATTTTTGTAGGCTTTCCCGCCCAAAGTGGGGGCGTAAACCGGGGGCTGCCATCTGCTGCTAACATTAATTAATTACTGCATTACAAAGGTGGTAAGCCTTTGAAGCTTCTCTTTTGTGCACTGTGCTCATCCTGGGGGAGGAGGTGTGACACCTCTGCCCAGGATGTGTATTATTTCTGGTCCCAGTGAGCAAAGGCTCTCGACCCTGGTGGTGGTAGGCTGCCTACAGCCAGTCTGTGTCCACACCAGGGTTAGTAGGTTTTCAGGGGGTACCTGTGAGGTGCCTCTGAGTAAATGGTTCAATGGTACCAAACACTCCTGGTTTCAAAGAAGACACCATGGTGCTGGGGAACTAAAGTTTTCGAGTTTCCAGCCCATGTACTCTCTATGACTAGCCTGGAACTTACAATATCCAAGAATTGACTTGAGCAGATATGCCCACACCTGGGCTATAGTGCACCCTTCCTTAGGGCTGTGAGGCCTGCAAGAGGGGTGACTTACCTATACCTGGGGCAGTGCTAGTTGGCATGGTACACAGGCAGTGTGCCATGTTGACTTTGCCATTTTGTCTACACCATGCCATGCATGCTGCAGTGGCAGTTTGCATGACCTAAGTGAGGGGTCCCTAAGGTACCCTCTGTAGTTCCAATGCACTAGGTACCAAGGTACCATTTTCTAGGGACTTATAGGAGCCTGAAGGGCCAATTGGGAAATCCTTTTAGGGAAGAAGCACTGGCACGGGGTACCTGGTTGGCATGGACCCTATGCACTACAATCGAAACCACATTAATAACCAGGCAAAAAAGTGGGGGCTAACCATGTCAAAAGAGGCACTTTCTCACATGATCACAGCCCAAATGAAAGAGGATAAAACTAAACTTCCCCCTGAAAATCTTCATCTTCTAAGTGGAAGAACCTGGAAAGGCCATCTGCATTGGCATTGGAAGTCCCTGGTCTGTGTTCCTCTGTAAAGTTCATTCCCTGTAGGGATGTGGACCCCCTTGGCAGATTGAGATTGGGGTTTTCACCTTTCATCTGTTGTAACCACCTGAAAGGCCTGTGGTCTATCTGAACTAGGAAGTGAGTGCCAAACAGGAATGACCACAACTTCTTCGGGACCCAGACCACAGCAAAGGCTTCCCTCTCTATGGTACTCCAACGCTGCTCTCTGGGGAGTAGTCTCCTGCTGATGAAAGCAACAGGTTGGTCATGACTCTAATCATTGGTTTTGGCTAGGACTGCACCTATCCCATGTTCAGAGGCATCTGTCTGCACAATGAACTTCTTGGAATAATCTGGAGCTTTTAGGACTGGGGCAGAGCACATTGCATCCTTCACAATTTCAAAAGCCTTTTGACAGCTCATTACCCAGTCCACCTTCTTTGGCATCTTCTTGGATGTGAGTTCTTTGAGGGGGGTCACTATGGACCCATAATCCTTCACAAACCTCCTGTAATACCCAGTCAAGCCAAGGAATGCCCTGACTTGGGTCTAGGTTTTTGGAGCTTCCCAGTCCAGAATTGTCTGGATCTTGAGTTGGAGTGGCTGAACTTGGCCTCCACCATTGAGGACTCCCTTTACTTGTTGTGTTGCAATACTTTATCAATCTATTGGTGTTTCTTCACTCCTGATCATTTCTAGATGTTTCCTGGGAGTATGAGTGTGCTGTTGTTCCTGTTCCTAGCTGTTCCCAAGTTCCACCTGCTGTTCTGGCTCTGTGGATGGTTATCATCCTCTTATGTTTTCTTCCATTATCCCTCTGGAGCTTAGATGCCTTCACTGAGGTTTTATGCCCTCTTGCTTTTTCCTCCATCTGGGTGCCCTTCTGGAAGGCACCATCTACTTAGGTGCTACCAAGTGTCTGCATCATTGTGGCTACTGCAAGGGGTAGCACTTACCTCTGGAAGACCAAGATGGTAAAAACCTGGGCATCCCAACCTACCTGCAGTCAGTGGTTCCTCATAGGCATCAAATCATGATAAAGGGAGTTTACCCTGGCTGTAGGGATCATTATTTGTTTTTTTTCTTCCCCTCACTGCCAGGTGTTACCTGGCCATGGCAGACAAAAATAGGACATCACACCATCCACAGTAAATATGGTGGGTTAGTGTTATGCACTACCTGTAATGGCTCCTACTTTGTCAGGACGTTAGAGGAATCTTTCCATTAACAGAGCCAAATGGGTTGATGGAAAGCTGGTGGTTCTCCTGACCCTAAACTGGCAGGATATTTTGCCAAGTTTGTGATGGAGCACTTGGCCTGCACACTCTAAATCTACCCAAAATAGCTTAAAAACTACGGCAAATCATGAAAAAAGTAACTCTGCAATCAAAGTGATTTGATTGGTATTTTTCTTAGTTAATTCTTTCAGCTTCACAAGTGTGTAGTGGTGGGAATGGTATGTAACCTTTTCTCCCCATTATTTACCCCACATGACCCTTACCCCATAGTCTTTACCACACAAAGTGATGCTAATCAGTTTTTACCTTTACCCCGCATCCTTTAGCACACGGTATTTTACTCCACCACTCTGCAAACACGCCCCCTGCTGCGTTGTTAGATGGGGAATTAATTCCCCTTGATTACTGAGGGTCCCTGGGGGCCAACTAGCCCACCAGGTACCTCCAATATGCGCCACAGAGCCGCGTTGCAGGGAGGTGGTCTGAGGCCACGCCCCTTTTTACACCACTCTGCAAATGCGCGTCTTGGCGTACTGTTGGTGGGGCGATGAGGTCCTCTTGTGTCCTGAGTACCTCAGGACACAAGTGGACTTTATCCTCCGAGTGCGCCAAGAGTGGTGTAAAAAGGGGCGTGGCCTCGGACCACCTCTCTGCAAAAACCATAGACACACCAACACCAGTTACTATATACTCACTCACTGATTCCTAGATCTAGACACACATCCACTCATTCACCCATACAGTCACTCATACATGCAGTCACTCATCAATACAGCAGTATAATATGCACTCATACACCTATACAGACACACACACCACCACTCACCCATACAGTTACTTACATGTAAAGAATCAATCACACTCCCATTTACTCACCTATACAGTAATACACACACCACCTCACCTATTCATACAGATACTAACTCATACTTACTCTCTTATACAATCACTGACACAAGCACACACTCATACATACAGCCACTCTCACTATCACTCACTCTCACATATAGTCCTTTTTATACTCCAACACTCACATTTACTGCCTTTCACATATGTAGTTGCTCACACATATACCACTGAGACATCCATTCACTCACCAACATAGTACTACGGGAGTTTGTTGAGCCAGTCCGTGTTTTCGTTCGGACCGCAGCCAAGCAGCAGCAGCAGAGCGAGTGCAGAAGCAGGAACAGAAGCGGGAGGACGCTGAAAAAACGTTCCCGAACCGCTAGCGGCACCGGCCCCGGTCCCGGCAACGGCACCGGCTCCAGCTGATCACCCCGCTGATTACATCACACAGTATCCGGCGATAATACAGCAGTACAGCAGATTGACCGGTCGATCAACTCCGGGCAGCGGGGGCGTGGTTAAACGCCAAAATCAAACGCTTCTGTCCATGACTGAGTGATGTGAGGCCGTCGCTGTGAGCTACCGCTGTGAGCTGCTGGATGCCGGTTGCCGGCGTCTGAGTTCTTCGTTGAAAACCCTGGTAAACCACTCTGTACTTGTCCGAGCTCCCGCGCACCCAGTGATAGTGATAGCCAGCCAAGGACAGCAAACTCACATCCCTGATTGTGGTCAAAGGGTAGCTTACCCAGGTGTGTGTAGCATCAGGCGTCCTAGAGCCTGAAGATTTGAGTCCGGAGAGTAGCTCGGAGCTGCCCGAAGCTGCCCGGAGATGGAGAGGAGGAGACGTGAAAAGTGCTCGAAAAGCATCTAAGGGCGCTTGAAAGCAGCAAACAGGTGGGCGAGGGGGCAAGGATGAGGCTGTTGGTTGCTGGGCGGGACAGCGTATCTGCAGTCACAGAGGGTGGCTGGGAGCCATTGCGGAAGCCGGGTGTGGCCTGCGGTGCTCCTGAACACCTGCATTCAGGCCCCCCTAGTGCTCTCGCTAAGATATTCTCCCATCCCCCTGAACCTTCGGCCCTTTGGACCTCTGGATTGTTGCCTTAGTAAGACTTTAGTAAGACTTTATCAACGCCATAGAAATATACAGGAGAAGGTTTGACCTGCTTTCCATTCTTCTATCCTCTCTCAAGCCACAACAGGAGGTGGTAAACTCACCCAAAGTTTAACTTTGGATTATACTCGGCGACAAAGCAGAATGGTCTATAAAAAGTTGCAGTCCCGCACTTTTCATATGAAATAAGTGGGCACAGCACGAGCATGTCAATTATAAGCGCATCCGTATAATGTCTCAACACGGCGCACCGACACCAACTGAGAAATCAATAATAACAAATTTTTTCTCGCCTATAATTACATCAATAACTACAACAACCCCCAAAAAATCTCCTCAGGAGGACCAGACAAAGCAACTTCTAACTACAGGTAAAGAAAAAGTTGGCATAAGAATAGAGAGCGTAGTCTTAAATCCCTCTTTACTCAAGGATGTAGTTCTCCAAAATGCTCAATTGTCGGACCCCTCGAAAATTCAAGACTTAACATTGTCCCAAGAGTGTAAAGACACTATGGATCTTCTGCCCATGAAAGACCTTCCAGGACTCCCTGTTATAACAGAAATCCAGGAGGGCCCTGGACAAATTGCAGCAACAGATTTCACTCTTACAGACTTCAATTTAATTTCCCCTTGTCATCTTGATACAAAAGATCCTCAAAAATAGCCTGTCCACATATTATTCTAGCACACCGAGTAATCTGCTAGAGATGGAACATTACTTCTCACAATCCTCTGCGTTCCCGTCTTTTATTATACTGCAATCAGTAAACAGGCAAGATTCCGTATCAAGTACCATTCTGTCTCTGCAGAGAATTATGGAATCTATACTAACACTCTTGGAAAAGAACTTGGAAAACTCGGATCAGATATTGGAAACTCAGACAGGAATCCTTCAATATCGCGTAGATAAAAAAATGCAAAAACAATTGACCCAACCTAATCTACCTGTTCAAATACCTCATTCGCAATCTCTTAATTTACGGTATGACACAGGCAGAAAAGACAAGCGTCTCGTAAAACCCCCGTCTCTAGCATTTCCCCATTGCAAGAAAACGGGGCAAAGCAGAAGGAAATTCAGAAGGGTAAAAATCAAATAAAACAGAAGCAAATATCTAATCGTCTAAATGGTGATGAAATCTATTCCTTTCGAAAATTATTCAAAGACCCTTGCCCACGAAGTGTAAAGGGAAAAGCAGTTCAAAACCCAATATCTTTATTCCCTATTTTCCAAGTAAAAGAACAAAAGAACAGTCTCTCCCCTCCTCGAATACTAGTCGGGAGAGGGATAGGGAAAGTCCCAACCCGGAACCAATCAATACAATTGGAACCCGCAAGAACGCCTCATAAAAAGGAGAAATACAAGTTTGGGCAAAATAACAAGAAGAAATTGACAAAGAAAAGAGCTAAACGGAGAATATCGAAAAGAGCTCTGCGAAAAGTAAAATATCTCCAAGCAAGCTCTATAGAGCAAGAAGGGGAAGAAATTAACCACAACAAGGATAGTAGTAACGGGTCTCTAAATACCTGTCAGCAGTCACCTCCAAAAATTCCTCTAATCGAAATAAAAGACACAAAAGTCTTAAATCCGCTAGCACAAAATGTTTCAATAAAATTTTTAAAACTGAATGAACCTACTACAGAAGATATACGTATCTATCAGGACTCCCAGGATGACTTCAAATGCACAGCCTCAAACTTCTTAGAATTCACAGATATATTTCCCAGTGGCAATTGTTCATTAAACCAACTGTTACGCAACATTAGACTACTTCAATCATTAACTACAGGAGAAATAAAATTAGTTTCTTTTCCTGACAAATCGACTTGCTCTGTGGCCCGCCTAGAGTTCTGGTCAAATGTAGTTCCAGAAATTATAATTAAAGAACAAGACATTCTTTATAAAAATGGTTTTGATATCGCCATAGTTAAAAAGGCCAGCTTCGCCTGTGACCAGCTGAGAGACGATAAAGATAATATAGACAATACTAATAACAAATTTAACAAGCAGTGCGCGGAAGGCGAAAATAGGAAGCCTGTGCAAGACAGCTCTCTGCTGATCTCTATAAAAGACGGAGTGGCATATTATCAAGAAACGGCGCTAAAATTATCGCCGCTTTCGCGGCAGAAAACTACCACTAAAGCGGTGATAATGGGCTTGATAATATGCCCTTGAGAATACCCATAGAAGCCCATGTTCTGGTGTCAACATGGGCTTCTATTGGAATTCTCTGCCGCATATTATCAAGCCCATTATCGCCGCTTTAGCGGCAGTTTTCTGCCGCTAAAGCAGCGATAATTTTAACGCTGTGCTTGATAATATGCCCCTGTGGTCGGCGAATCTGGAATGGCTCGGACTCAAGACAAAAGCCGCTGTCGGATGAAAATTCCTGGGCTTGGATAGCGGGATCTCTGAACAGGAATAAGTCAGGCAAGGAACTGAAATTGCCTTTTTAGGGATAGACAATTAATAGTGTCATGGAACATCGTGGGAAAGAATACTGACAAAATGCTTTCTATTCTGGAAAATTCACCTTCTATTGTGTTACTGCAAGAAACATGCTCCTTGACAACTTTCTCTCAAAAAGAATACTTTGTGTTTGCTAAAGCAGCAGAGGCCTCTAGAAGAGGCCACGCAAAAAAGGAGGCCTAGCAATCCTACTGAGATAGGAGATAGACTGGGACCCGGAAGAAACCGAGCTTTCACTTCCAAATGTCCAATGCATTAGCATCAAGTGCTGGAAAGAAAGAATGAAGCCTTTATCAAATCTCCTACTTTTTAATATTTATATCCCGCCAGGAACCTCAAAAGATCATATCTTGACCAAAGCATTCAAGAAAATCGATTTAATCTTAGAAGTGAGGGGATATCCAATGATGATAATGGCTGGGGACTTCAATGGAAAGATTTCAAACGCACTACTAAATAAAAGGGGGAAATCTCCACAAGAAGTAGCCTGTTCTTTTCCAACTCCTGTCTTCCCCGATAAGATAAAAGCAGATACAAGGGGGAAAATGCTCTTGTCATCTATTGAAGCAATTAACGGCATATAATAAATGGGAGAGTCGATGGTGACATTCTGGCTGCATACACCAGACTGAGTCCAACTAAATCTTCAATTATAGATTACTTTATCTGTAGTTTAGACCTATTCTCGAAGGTCCAATCATTTTCTACCCAATATACCCATGAAAGCGATCACGCATTACTTTCTGTAGAAATTGACGTCTTCACACAACATACTTCTTCGTGGTCACTCCACTCTTTGGAAGGACGGGCAGTCATAAATCACAAAACTGGAAGGATCCACTGGAATTCCAAAACAATCAGTAAAATAAATCATACAATTTCTCAAATTCTGCTAACATCCGCGAGTAAAGGAGGCAATCCTATAAACATATTTGAAGCTACTATACAGTCGGTATTTGCCTCTCTCCAAGGAACCACAGCGAGGCGTGAAAACGTTAAAATACACCAAAAAGGAAAACAAGCTGATAATAATTCTCGACAATTGAATAAATTGACTAGAATACAATTTCGTTCTTTCTATGTGATAAGACAAGGAGAAATAAGGAAATTGAAAATACTCCACAAACGGAAAAAGGAGAGAGAAAGACAAGCTCTAAGAGATCGTGTCTGGGTCAACATTCAATCAGCAGGAAAACTCAAAAATAATAAAACATTTTGGAACATAATCTCTGTACAAATAGGGATATGAAAATCTGCTAAAGCCGCACCAGTATCATCATCTGACTGGGAAAAGTATATTTTAAGGCGATATAAACCTAACCATCAGCAACGGATCTCCCCCAGACAGTATCAAGCGTTGAAGAGCCAAAGCGATCAGGAACCAATGAAAATCTCAGCCGCACAAATTTCTATTCTTATATCCTCTGCCAGGTCATCTGCAGCGATGGGACCAGACAAGATCCCAATCAAAGTTTTACAAAAAAACGCTGACGACTGGGGTAAATCCTTAGCCCCACTTTTCCAACATTGCATGAAAAGTGGGGAAATACCAGAATCTTGGCAGAGGAGTGTGGTCGTTCCTCTCCTAAAAAAAGGCGCTAGAACAAATCCTGCAAACTACAGACAAATAGCTCTTCTCGACGCCACCGGTAAGATCTTTGCAGCTTGTGTTTTGGAACACTTCAAAGACTGGGCTTTTTTGAGAAAAGTGATCCCTATGTATCAGGCTGGGTTTCGCCCAAAGCATTCAACATTGGATAATGTCGCTGTGTTCCAAACAGTACTAGACTAGTATGTTACGTAAAATGCTCAAATCTTATATTGTATTTTTATTGACAGAAAGGGTTGTCAGGGAGGAGAACAGAGACTCACCCTTTTCCGCTCCTGCCGGTCCGGACACGATCATGGGACGGGAAGGGTTAATTACAACACCTCCCTCCTCCCTCCTCCCTACAGGAAGAAGCAGTGGATGACGGAGATCCCCACGAATGGGTGAGGAGGGATGAACCCGAAGAGAGCGGGGCCACCGGCCTTAAGGGAGACGACGCCGGAAGAAGAGACGACGTGGAGACGGAACGAGGAAGAAGCCACATCTGGCAATGAAAAGAGGGATCAACGTGTGGAGGAAGGAGAGCTGGAAGATCGGGAAAGCGAGGAGGCAGCTGCAGGAGCGGACTACATCGGGAAGGACGCGGAGAGCTGGTCTGAAGACTGGTGGATGCCCCCGGAGGAGAGTTGCGGCTGACGCGGTGAGTACCACAGATAGGGAAGGGGGAAGGTGGTTAAAAGGGGGCGTGAGGGCCCTTCAACATACCAACCCCTTTATACCTGTATGGCCTCTCAGGTCTTTGGTGGTCCTTATCTTACTCTCCACGCTAGAATTTTCCCGATAGCTAAAAGAAGGCTGATTTCACGCCCGCATGTCTGTAAAGACCGTGTAGATAGCATCACGGTTCTTGTGAGAGGGAGAGTCCCTGCATCCCTCCTTTTTCTGTTTAAACGTTATCGTTTTCTTTAGTTCCTCACCTTTTTTTCCTCTATTTACGTCCGGGCGGCTGATTTGCCTGGGGGAGAAAGACATCCCTTAATAGGTCTTGTATAAAGAGCCCATGTTGTCCTGGCTAGACTGAGAGAATAAGTCTAGGCCACGTTTTTATATGTTTCGTGAGTTCCTTTAAACCCTCACTTTTTGGGTGTGGGGATGGTTAACCACTGTATATATAGACCAGTCAACTGACCGCTCTTTTCTTCTTTTGGAGAGACTCCGGGGAGACGTCATTCAAGCTATGATATGTGAAGAACCCCAGTAAGAAGATGAGAAGCCAGAAACCGTAACAGGAGAACGTCCATAGAACCATCCATATCATCTGTAATTGAAAGCCCATCACTACCACTTGGTCCATTCAATAAAATTCAAACATTCAACCACCAATCAGGCCTCCTAGCTTCTATTTCCGCCCTTCCCTCCGACAAGTGGTGTCAGAAGTGGGATCTGTGGAAATGGAGGCCACGCTTCAGAAAATGGCAGACAACCAGGAAAAACTAGGACGTATTATGGAGAAGTTCCTGGCAGTAGCCGAAGAGGACAGAAGTAAACTCCATAAGACTTTGACCGATCAAGGCCATAATCAAGAGACAGTGATAGGAAAACTGGCGGACACCCTGAGTCAACCACAGGGTCAGTCCACTCTTCCATCAGTGGTATTACAAAAGTACGTGAGTGGAGAGGATCCTGATTTCTTCTTTTCTAATTTTGAACGAATGGCCAGAGCCGCCGGATGGCCCATGGATAAATGGGGTCATTATTTGGGTCCCCTCCTTTAGGGAGCTCTACAAGCAGCGTACCAAGCTGCTAATCCCCTTGGCATAACCCCATATGATGAGATAAAGAAAAATGTCCTAGAAAGACTCGGTATAGATGAGGAAACGTATCGTATACTCCTTCGACAGATTAAGGAAGGACCTCAAGAAACACCCCGAGCTCTATCCTATAGAGTAAAAGACATGGCCGATCGATGGCTGAAACCATTGGGATCCACCAAGGAGGAAATCATGGAAAGGATTTATTTGGAATAACATTTAACCTCCTTACACCCCCCATACAAACGTGGGTTCGACAACATACTCATCTAAACATGGAGAGAGCAGTCGAAATACCCAGCGCCTTTAGTAGAGCTCTGCAACTACAAAAAGGAAGATAAGAAACCCATGGGAAATCATCAGGGAACACCGCCACAAAAGTCAATCGACCATCTGCCCCAAGAAAACCAGAGATGGTTACCCTAATGGCGGGGGACTGCTCCTCCCTCTTTTCGTCCTCCTACCCCATCAGGACCCCAGTGTTTTAACTGTGGAGGGTTTGGACATATAGCCAGGGTATGCCCACAAAAAGAGGAGCCGATGGAAGTAGGACTTGCCCGGACTTTCTATTGCACCAAACAGGGACAACCACTTCCATACCATAAAACGGTGAGAGTAAATGGAGAGGACAGGTTGGCCATGATCGAAACAGGGTGTTTACGCCATAAGACCCCAAAACGTGCCGGGAGGTACACCACCACTCATGGGTATCGTGAATATACAGTGTGTCCACTGTAACAATAGACACTACCCCACAACCGAGATACAAGTACAGCATGAGCCAGCAATAGACCCTGTCCCTCTATGTGTAGGGCTCATCCCCAAATTAACGAAGCCATTTATACTAGGGAGAGACTATCCATACATAGAACAGCTTTTGAAAGATGAGACAGAGGAGTGGAGAAAAACAGCCCCGTTCTCCAGCTTTTCCCCAGGAAAGCCCAAGAAATGCAAAAAACAGAAGAGAAGAGAAAAAAAAGACTGGACACAAGTAACCCTGACCCAACCAAAAGAGGAGGTCCTGTGGCAGTATTACCTAGGGTTCCACACCACACAAAGGGAAGACCCCACCCTAAGGGAAGCCTAGAATAAAGCCAAAGAAGCGGAAGACCCCGACAAAGTAGGTCCCCAGTTCTTTATAAAGAAAGGTTTGGTAAATAGGAAGGGAGGGAGAGACCACAACCCTCAGTTGTTAGTACCACAAAAGTATCGAGAAAAAGTGCTGTTCCTAGCCCACAGCCACCTGTTGGGAGGTCACTTTGGGGGCGAAAAAATGGAGAAAGATATTCTAGACAAATTTTGGTGGCCAGGGGTCTACCAACAGATCCGCCGGTACTGTAAAGAATATTCCATATGCCAGAAGAATAGTCGAAGCATTCCCCCTAAAGCCCCCCTTCGCCCCTTACCCATAATCGAGGAGCCCTTCACCAGGGTAGGAATCGGCATCATTGGTCCCCTTCTTCCCTCTCGTAGTGGTTGTAGATATGTGCTAGTCTTAGTAGACTATGCCACTCGTTTTCCCGAAGCAGTGGCTCTAAGACACCCTAATGCTCTACTGATAGCCAAGGCGATGGTTTCCATCTTTTCCCGGGTAGGATTTCCTCGAGAAATCATAACAGACCAGGGCACTCCTTTTGTATCCAAGTTGATGAAACAGGTTTGCCAACAGTGGAACATCAAACAACTGATAACAGCAGCCTATCATCCACAGACAGACGGGTTAGTGGAGAGATATAATGTCACCCTTAAAACTACGCAAAAAAAAAAATCCTTGACCTCGAAACCAGGAAATGCGAGGACATGCTACCTTTGGCTCTCTTTGCCATCCACTGTAAACAACAAAAGAGTACGGGGTATTCACCCTTTGAGTTATTATATGGGAGACCCCCACGTACCCTACTTGAGATGGTAAAAGAGGAGTGGGAAGAAGAGCAAAGAGGCAAACCATTGCCCGAGTAAATCCTGAACCTAAAAACACACTTACAAGAAATACGTAGTATTGTCAAGTCCCACTTAGAACAGGCCCAAAAGTCACAGAAGACCAATTATGACAGAAAAACAAAAACCTGTACCTTCGATATAGGTGACTTTGTTCTATTGATACTGTCCAGCTCAGACCACAAAATGCTAGGCCAGTGGCAGGGACCTTTCCGGATCATAGAAAAGGTAACCCCAGTAACTTACCATCTGGAATTAGACCCGAAAAAGCCCTCACTTACTCAAAGTTATCATATAAACCTATTAAAAAAATGGAAAGGACCCATTCCTACTTTGCTGGGGCTGACTGTGCAGACCGAACCCATATACTTCAAAAGCATAGACCCGGAACTTCTGGTTAGTCAAAAACACGAGCTGTGTAACCATTTACAGCCCCTACCGGAAGTGTTTTCCCTCCTGCTGGGTTAAAACAGACGTAATGGAACATGAGATCCACACCATTCCAGGAAAGACAGTGAAATTACGGCCCTACCGAATCCCAGAGGCCAGGAGAGATGACGTAAAGAAAGAAGTAGAGCAGATGCTTCAAATGGGGATAATAGAACCCTCCACCAGTGTTTTAGTGCCGAAACCTGATGGGTCTATCAGGTTTTGCATAGACTTCAGAGAAGTGAATAGGATTTTTCAGTTTGACTCGTACCCTTTACCTAGAGTCGATGAAATGATAGAGAGAATCGGGAAAGCTTGCTATATAAGCACTCTCGACCTCTACAAAGGGTATTGGCAAGTTCCCTTGCACAAACCAGATAGAGAGAAAACCACCTTTTCTACTCCAGAAGGGTTGTCCCATTTCACTGTCCTTCCCTTTGGACTACATGGGGCACCTGCCACCTTTCAACTAGTAATGAATACTCTCCTGAGACTCTGCGTGGCATTCTCAGCAGCATACATAAATGATATTGTGATTCACAGTGAGACATGGGAGCAACATCTCCAACATTTAAAAATGGTGATTCAAACTCTGGGGAGGAGGGGGTTCACCATAAATCCATCCAAAAGCAAGTTAGTGGCAAAATCTGTTAAATATCTCGGATATCTGCGAGGAGAGTGTTTGATAAAACCCCAAGAGGAAAAAGTGGCGGCTATCACCACCATACCCTTCCTGAAAAATAGGAAAGACTTAAGGGCGTTCTTAGGAATTCTTGGTTATTCCCGACCCTTTATCCCTAACTTCTCCCAGATAGCGGATCTCCAAAAGAAAGACGCCAAGACAGAGAAAGAGCTGAACCATCCAACCCCTATGGCGGGTACATGCCTTCCACCAATTGAAACAGGCCATTGCCACCAAACCCATGCTTCTCAGTCCAGACTACACTAAACCCTTTGTATTACAAACAGACGCCTCCGAACATGGGTTGGGGTCAGTGCTATCACAAAACGATTCACAAGGGCAAGAAAGGCCGGTCCTGTATATTAGCAGAAAATTGTTTCCCCAAGAAAAAAAGTATGCAGTAATAGAAAAAGAGGCACTAGCCATTAAATGGGCCAAAAAAATCACTCTGTTATTATCTAGAAGGTTGGGAAAGTATCCTATTTACTGATCATGTTCCATTGGAATGGATGGCAAAGAATTAGGGACAAAATGATAGGGTCCTAAGATGGTTCCAAGCCTTACAACCCTATCGCTTCATATCCCTACACCGAAAAGGAGACTCTTTTCTTGCAGGCAAGACAATTAGGGAAGGGGGATGTGAGAGGGTGGTCCGGTAGGAGGACAGAGACTCACCCTTTTCCGCTCCTGCCAGTCCGGACACAATCATGGGACGGGAAGGGTTAATTACAACACCTCCCTCCTCCCTACAGGAAGAAGCAGTGGATGACGGAGATCCCCACGAATGGGTGAGGAGGGATGAACCAATAGAGACGGGGCCACCGGCCTTAAGGGAGATGACGCCAGAAGAAGAGACGACGTGGAGACGGAACGAGGAAGAAGCCACATCGGGCAAGGAAATGAGGGATCAACGCGTGGAGGAAGGAGAGCTGGAAGATCGGGAAAGCGAGGAGGCAGCTGCAGGAGCGGACTACATTGGGGATGATGCGGCGAGCTGGTCCGAAGACTGGAGGACGCCCCCGGAGGATGCTGTAGAGCCGCCGCAACTCAGGAGAGTTGCGGCAGACGCGGTGAGTGCCACAGATAGGGGAGGGGGGGAAGGTGGTTAAAAGGGGGGGGTGGGGGCCCTTCAACATACCAACCCCTTTAAACCCGTATGGCCTCTCAGGTCTTTGGTGGTCCTTATCTTACTCTCCACGCCAGAATTTCCCTGATAGCTAAAATAAGGCTGATTTCACGTCCGCATGTCTGTAAAGACCATGTAGATAGCATCACGGTTCTTGTGAGAGGGAGAGTCCTTGCATCCCTCCTTTTTCTGTTTAAACGTTTTCATTTTCTTTAGTTCCTCACCTTTTTTCCTCCATTTACGTCCGGGCGGCTGATTTGCCTAGGGGAGAAAGATATCTCTTAATAGGGCTTGTATAAAGAGCCCATGTTGTCCTGGCTAGACTGAGAGAATAAGTCTAGGCCACGTTTTTGTATGTTTCGTGAGTTCCTTTAAACCCTTCACTTTTTGGGTGTGGTGACGGTTAACCACTGTAGATATAGTCCAGTCAACTGACCGCTCTTTTCTTCTTTTGGAGAGACTCCGGGGCGACGTCATTCAAGCTATGATATGTGAAGAACCCCAGTAAGAAAATGATAAGCCAGAAACCGTAACAGGAGAACGTCCATAGAACCATCCATATCATCTGTAATTGAAAGCCCATCACTACCACTTGGTCCATTCAATAAAATTCAAACATTCAACCACCAATCAGGCCTCCTAGCTTCTATTTCCGCCCTTCCCTCCGACATTGACTTTTTGACTGCTTTTGACAGTGTAGATAGATTGACCCTATGAAGAAAAATGGCAAATCTGGGGATACCTAAAGATCTTTTAAAAATAATAATTTCACTTCACACATCTACATGGGGGGAGAAAAGGTCCTTAACCAAACCTTTCGCCACGAAGATTGGGCTGAAACAGGGATGCTTATTAGCTCCCCTATTATTCTCTATTAGGCACATGCATCAAAAAGAGAGTTTGCGAGTCCTTATTTGCGAATTTTAAGGAATCGCAAATAAAGACTCGCAAAACACGATGCAACAAAAACATTGCGAGAATATTGCGAATCGCTAAAAATCGCTAAATAAATTGCGATTTCGGCATTTGCGAACTCGCTATTAGCGATTTCGCAATTAGCGAAATCGCTAATACCGAAGTCGCTTTTTGATGCATCCTGATGACATCACAACCAGGAAGTGAGCAGCACCAGCCTCATTTCCAGTGCACAGTGTCAGGGAGAGGAGGGAGCTGGCTCTGGGAGCAGAACAGGAGTGTGACAGAGACAGAAGAAAAACTTGTGATATCAAATGGAAGCCTCACAAACAGCAGAGGAGAGCCAAACAGGCAGGAAACGCAAAATTAAATTTGCAGAAAAAGAAATTGACACCCTCATTGAGGGAGTAGTCCACAGCCATGACAAGCTGTTTGGAAAGGCATCATTGAAAGTGGCAGAGCAGGAGAAAAGGAAAATCTGGCTCCGGATCCAAAACAGGGTCAATGCCATTGGGGTGACACACCGCACCATTGAAGAACTCAAAAAACGATGGTACGACTTGCGCAGTCGGGCTAAGGTGCGCATAGCTGACCGCCTGAAGGAGGCAAAGAAGACAGGAGGGGGAACACCAACAGACACTGGGAACACTCCCATGGAGGACTTGATTGAATCCACCATCCAGCCAGAAGCTGTTGTTGGTGTGACCCAGCTGGACACGTCCGGAGCAGCAAACACATCTGAAGGTAAGATGAATGTATGTTTTCTTAGTGTTACAAAATGTAAAGGTAGAACTCGACCACAGCACAGCCCAAGTGCAGACCCTGAACATCCAGTACACAATGCATTCAGTAGGTGAGGGGCATTATGGGAGATGTAGTCAGGTCAAGCAGTTAAAATGTCAAATCTCAGAGTAACAACCCAAAAAAGCTTAATAGAGTATAAAATCATTTACAAAGGCAGAAATTTATTACTGTACAATTAATATCACAGACATGAAATAATACAGTGTTGCACTGTTTCACCTCACAGATGCACAACGTGTAGAAGATGTGGATAGCGATTCCCCAGACATGCAGGACACCAGCGCAGGTGAACAGATGGACACACCTGTGGTGCAAATAAATCCCTCACGTCCAACAAAGTCACGCAGGGCTACTGTTCCATCCCTAGTCACCATGGAGTGTGAAGATGATGAGGCTGATGCAACACCAGGTGGCAGCCATGGCCAGACAACTTCCATCACACAAACACAACCACAGGTCCCCAGAACTAATCACAGAGCCCGGCGTAGGAGAGGAAGAGCACTCAGGACACAGCAGGAGGAGCAACCAAGTGATGTCTGGGGTGGTCTTGAGGGACAGATGCTCCGTATGCAGCGCCTGCAGACAAAAAACACACGATTAGTACAATTGCAAGTTGGCAAGATGGCTAGCAACATAGCAGTACTGTCAGAAAGTGTGCAGCAACTGAGCAAGGTGATGCATGAGGGAAATGTATCCCAGAAGAGACAGCATCGTCAACTAATGCTGCAATTGAAAATGTTTGCTAAATCAAACAATAGATTGGCCACGACAACTGCACTGCTGGCACGTAGGTCTGTGACCATGCAAACTGAAATGTGCCATTGGAGCGGCGATGTGGCTAAAGCACTGGACCAGGTCACCAATGCAGTTGATTTGCTAAATGCTTCCACAATTGCGGCCAACAATTCCACGCCCGAAGAGGGTAGTGAGGGTGGCTCAAGCCTAAGTAGTGTGGCAGTTCCAGTCCGCACTGCAGGAAGACGCAACACACGCAGCAGTACCCCCGCCGCTTCCAACATAACGGATGACAATGCTGGGTCTGACAGGCGTCTGGGTGTTCGTGGGAAAAAGCGCTAGACTGGCATGTACAAGTGCATTCCACTATGGTGACGTAACCATTTATTTGGATTTGACTTTTCACAGAGTGACAAGTGAATTGACATTTGCAAACCACTTATGTCCATTGCACTGGTCAGATTACAAGTGTGCTTGAACACTCATGGCAATTTTATTTAATTAAAGAATACTCTGATAGCAATAGTCAGTTTCTGTGTCATCATTACTCACCTCAGAAATAATTTTGTGTGATGTCAAATCTTCTCCTACGCCCTTCTGCTGCGCCTGCCCCTTGTGCTGCATGGTGTTGTGGCACTTGCTGGTTCCCATCCTCCGAATCGCTGTCAGACACCTCGATGTCCATTCCTCCCCTTGTCGCTATGTTGTGCAGCATGGCACATGCCGCTACTATCTTGCAGCATTGTTCAGGGTTGTACTTCAGTGCTCCACCGGTCTTATGTAGACATCTGAATCGGCTCTTCAACAGCCCAAATGTGCGCTCTATGATGTTCCTTGTCGAAATATGTGCTGCATTGTACCTCTGTTGATTGGCAGTTGTGGGATTGAGGTAAGGCGTCATTAGGTAATTACGCAAGGCGTATGCGCTGTCACCTACATGTAATGGAGCAAAGAGTCAGTGGCAGCTTCACATTGACATACGTACAATGACAGTGATAAACTATAACACATATTTACCAAGCAGATGTCCCTCTCCAAATTCTCCCCTGACAAGACGGGTGTGTATGCCACTTTGCCTGAAGATATAAGAGTCATGTGCACTCCCTGGAAATTGCGCAACAATGTCAGTGATAATGTTTTTGGCATTGCAAACAACCTGAATATTGAGGGAATGGTAAGATTTCCTATTTCTATATATATATTCCTGTGTTGCAGGGGGACATATTGCAACGTGCGTGCAATCAATACAACCCAAAACATGTGGGAAACGAGCTATCTGGTAGAACTCCTGTTTGGTTTTTGCAAGGTCAAGCGCGGTGGTAGGGAACTTGATATGAGACCCGATCACGGCCATCATGGCATCAAGGAATGCTTTCAATATTCTTGAAAGTGCGCTTTGTGACACACCTCCCGCAACAGCAATGACCCCCTGAAAACTGCCTGACGCCAGAAGGTGTAGGCAACATAGGACCTGCACATGCGTTGGGATGGCATTGGTCCTACGTGTCTGTCGTTGCATTATGGGGTCCAATTCATTGATTAGGTCATGGATCATTGCTGCATTGAGCCTATACTTGTCGTATATCTCATCCTCTTGCTGGCCTAGCAAAGTTATGCGGACTCTGAAGATGCGCTCATTCATTCGCCTCCGTCTCTGTGCGGCAGCCTGCAGCCTCATCCTCCTCGCCATCAGGTAAATCCCTGCCATTGTGAACAGTGCTGGCTCATTCTGGGTGTGTTTAAATGGGTTTCAGTTGGTTTTCACCTGTCTGTGATTTGCACTCATGATTACCACCTGGTTGTGATCCTTCTAATTTAGCGATCGCTAATTTGCGATTTTCATGGAAATCGCTATTTGCGATTTGTCATGCATACATTTTGCGATTCGTTGTTTGCGATTCGGTAATTGGGACACGCTAATACCGATTCGCTATTTGATTCGCAGAATGTTTTGCGATTCCTTATATTTGCGAAAAAATGGATTTTCGCAAATATACAGTTGATGCATTTCAACACTGACTTTTGCGATCGCAAACGGCCTATTTTTGCGATTCGCACCCTTTGCGATCGCAAAAAGGTTTGATGCATGTGCCTGTATATGTATTAGCGATTTTCCGGGGCGTCTCCCAAATCAAAAATTACCCTCCGAAATTAGCACAAGTTGACATACACTGTTTAATGTATGCCGATGATATTGTTATAATTGATCGTACCCCGATAGGCCTGCGATGAAACCTAAATGAACTAAATCAATACGCAACTGAAAATGTTCTGGTGCCAAATATCACTAAAACTAAAGCACTCCCTTTCAGTGGCAGAAGGAAACCTTTACCCTATATATGGTCATTAGGAGGTGAACCAATCAAGACAGTGAAAGAGTATATCAATTTGGGGCGTATTTTCACTTACAATTTACAAGATGCAGCCCACTTCCAACACTTAAGCCGGAAGGCAGAATCCCATGTTGGGGCTCTACAGAGACTGTATCACTCTACGGGAAATAGACATTTTATACCAATGCTGGAGGTTTACGGCATGAAAATTCCTCAGATTCTATCATATACCATGGAATACACACAAATTAAAACATGACAATCTATAAAAGTAAAGGAGGGAACCATACTTCGAAAATTGGTCAAAGTGTCGCAGTCGGTACCAGTCCAAGCTCTTCGTCTCGAGCTATCTATAACGGGAATTTTTGCTTGAGTAATTTCCAATATCATTAGGTGGGCGTACAACCTATTACATGCAGCGCCAGACACATTAAGGCATCTGTTAAAACTGGAGACCTTTAGAGTAGAAGCGTCTGGGTATACATTTAATAGGAATATGTTAAAAGCCTTTGAGGTTTCACAATGCACTGTTGCACTTTTACAGGAGTGGTCTCCAGCGCTCTTGAAAATGTTTTTAAAACATTTGGCCCCTAGAATTAGCTATGAAATGGATAAAGAGCATTGCATTCAAATGAAGCATTATAAAGCGTTTGCAGAAAACATAGAATTTAAGACCTATGCTCCCTATTTACGATTCCAACTCGAGCACGGGGTAAGGCGCTGTATTCTGCTCCTACGTTTGGGTATACTCTCATTAGCAACATTCTTAGCTAGCTGGGACGGCACAAATAACTCCAAAGGCATTTGTGAATTGTGCAAAGGTGGCCGACAAGATTAGTTTCATGTTTTATTAATCTGTCCTAATGCGAGTATAGTAGAGGCTCGTCGACGTTATATAACTCCAATTCAACTAAAGTATAATGCTATCTTGGCAAAAGATTTATTTATGTTGTGTAACTCTCCTGGCAATGAAACTGTATGTCATAACTATAAGTTTTTTTTTTTATTTATTTTTTTTATAAATTTTTATTAAACAATAAGTCAGTTACAAGCATGGGCCTACAACCACCAGGGCCGGCCGCTAGATTCAGAAAGGATCGTACATTAGTTAAGGCAGTAGGCGACTCCTGGGGCCCAGCCCCGTAAATGGCTCCGGATAGTTCGAAGGAGGCAGGAGACATAAATTTAACATAAATAACAACTAAAAAACAAAAGGCGAGGCATAAGGGCAAAAAAAAAAAAAAACGTGGGTCAGGCTACATCCGGGGGACTCTACTTCGGACCTTCAATTAGCTATCAAGAGGAAGGAGTACTGAAAGATCGGGGGGGGTAACGGGAGAGGAACATCTATATTCGATTATTACAACAAGTTGCAAGGAACTATCAAGGGTCAGGGGGACAAGGCAATATCGGTGTCCACAAGGGGGGGAGTACAGATACCCCCACGATACGCGTTCCATTGCCCCCAAATTCTACCCCATGCCCCGGGTTTACCACGGGCCACATACACAGTCTTCTCCCTGAACATACACCAGTCCATGTTCTCCTTCCATACTGACACGGTGGGAGGCCGCTGGGAGCCCCAAAGCTGCGCTATATCCCTCTTGGCAATCATGTTCCCCAGGGCCGCCCACCGAGTCTGAGCCGCGTTATAATCATTGGGCTCCCACACATTCAGGACACAGCGACGCACCTCCGGAAGCAGCGCAACTCCGGTGACTTGTCCCATGACCCCATGAACCCGACGCCAGTATTCCGCCACCTCGCGGCACTCCCAAAGGATATGGAGAAAGGTGGCACTGAGCCCACATCCCCGCTTACAAAGCCCATCTTCCGAGAATCCCATCGAGACCAAACGGGGACCCGTCACGTACACCCGGTGGAGAATCTTTAACTGGACCAGGCGGAGACGGGCTGGAATGGCTACTTCCTTAGGGGACGACAGTGCGGACTGCCAGTCCTCGTCGTCTAATTCCACCCCATCCCCCGTCCACGTCTCCCGAAGGTGCACCAATAGGTCAGCCCGATTATTAATAAGTTTTTTATAGATTAAAGAGATAGTACTGTCGGGGACATGACCATCGAGTATGCGGTCCTCGAGGGGCGAAGAGGCAGGGATCTTAGTCCCCTCCCCAAAGACGGAGAGCAGGGCGTGCCGAACCTGGGCATATCGGAAGAACTCCCTGTCCGTGAGTTCGTATTCGCTCTGGAGCGCCGCGAAGGTCTTAACCGCGCCCTTCCTCCATAGGTCCCCCACTCTACTAATACCAATCGTGTCCCAACGGTCAAACCCTTTCGTCGTCCAGAGGCTTCCCAGTCGGTCGGAGGCAAATAAAGGAGTAGCACATGTTAGTCGCTCACTCCAGCCCATGGCTACATTGGCCGCCTTCCAGATCCGCACCGCAATCTTAGTAGGGCCCGTCAGGGTCCGTCCAGCCGAGCGGGAGTAAAGCGCCCTGTTATAATTCCCGCCGGGGAGCAAGAATTTATCCATCTCATACGCCGGATTCAAGCCAGGCGCATACGTGGCATGGTTAATGGCCGATAACTGCGAGGCCCAATAATACCTGCGAATGTCGGGAAGCGCGATGCCCCCGTCGTACCAGGGGAGAGTAAGCTTGGCCAGGGCGATACGCGCCCGTCCGTCCCACACCAGTCTCCTCTGCAGGCTCTCCACCTCCCGAAAGTAGGCCACTGGAATGACATCGAAGGAGTTCTGAAGTGCATAGAGGAATCTGGGAAGGGACATCATTTTAAACAGTGCTGCCCGACCCAGCGGGGACAAGGGCAGCCTACACCACCGAGCCGTGTCTTCCCTCAAACGCCGAAGTGGAAGCAGGAGATTTTGCTCATAGCGAGCCACCGGGTCCAACGAGACGTATATCCCCAGGTATTTAAAGCCGGCCAGAGATACTTGGATCGGAAGCCGAGGCGGCAAGAGAGGAGGGCCACCGGAGATAGGATAGACACAGGATTTAGACCAGTTAATCGTGAGACCCGAATTTCTCCCATAGGAAGTCAGAACATCAAAGAGAACGTTAAGCGACTGCCGCGGCGAGGTAAGATACAGGAGAATATCGTCAGCATATAACGAGACCCGATCCTCGAAGCCCGGGGCCCACCGGATCCCCCTGATCGAGGGCTCCCAGCGGAGCCAAGCAGCGAGTGGCTCCAGGGCGAGAGCAAAGAGCAGAGGGGACAACGGGCACCCCTGCCTCGTACCCCGACTGAGCGCGAAGGGCCGAGAGACCCGCCCATTAACCACCACCTGAGCCATGGGTCCCGTGTAGAGAAGCTTCACCCAGCCAAGAAATCCCTCCCCAAAGCCGAATTTGGTCAAGACAGCCCAGAGGAACGGCCACTCGATGGTATCGAAGGCCATCGTGGCGTCTAAAGAAACCAGCACGGCCGGTTCGGAGAGGTACTCCGCCCTGGCGAGGGCGCCATGAAGACGCCGCAAGTTGAGGGCGGTGTTGCGATGCGGGATGAAGCCGCATTGATCAGGATGAATCAGATCGCAGATGACGCTCAACAAACGATTGGTGAGGACTTTAGCCAGGATTTTAGGCTCTGCGTTTAGCAGTGAGATAGGCCTGTAGGAGGCACAGCGGTCCCGCGGCTTACCTTCCTTGGGGATCACGACTATCGTGGCCAGTCGCTGGTCGACAGGAAGGGAACCAGCTTCAAGGGACTCCTGAAACATACGACGGAGGAAGGGCGCTAGTTTATCCGGGCGCAACTTATATAATTCGATAGGTAGACCGTTGGGACCCATAGCCTTGCCCGAGCGAAGGGATCGAATCGCAGTTGCTATCTCATCTACCGACAAGGGGGCGTCCAGCTGCTCACGGTCCTCGACGGACAGGCCGGGCAAAGCAATATCCCTCAGTAGAAGGCAAGAGTCTTCCTCATCCCTATCAGTCACCGGGGAGTACACGGCCCGGAGGTGGTCGGCGAAACATTCCACAATCTCACCAGGCTCAGTCACACACACTCCATCCGAGACACGCAGCTCCGGGACCACACGATTCACTCTCTCCTTCTTGTCCAGCCACGCAATCAACTTACCCGCCTTGTCCCCGGCATCATACAATCGACCCTGCTGCTCCCTATACATAGTTTTGGCAGCGTCAGTGACAAGAGACCTGTATTCAAACTATTTCAGGCTGAGGGCATGGAGCCCGTCCGGAGTGACACCCTCCTCCAAGGCCGACTCCAGCCCCGAGATGTCAGTCTCCAGCTTCACCACTGCCTCACTCTTGAGCTTCTTAGCCACCACTATCTGGGAGAGGGCGTGTCCGCGGATTACGGTTTTAAAGGCTTCCCACAGGGACATTGCAGACAACACCGACCCCTCGTTTTCAAGGAAGTATTGGTCCATAGCCTTTACCAGGCTATCGCGAGTCGTAGGGTCTCGCAGGTACCACGGGTTAATGGGAGCGATCCGCCCCGCAGACCGTGACTCGGTGTCAAAGAGCAGCCACAGCGGGGAATGATCGGAGATACCCCTCGCCAGGTGCCTGACCTCTCGAATTCGACCAGTCTGCGCCGCGGGCATAAGGAAATAGTCTAACCTAGAAAGACTCCCATGTGCCCCAGAGTGAAAGGTGTACTGACATTGGGTCGGATGCATTAATCGCCAACTATCCACCAGGCCGAAGGTCTCCAACAGACCACCTAGCCATGCCTGGGCAGCGGGGAGGGCCCTGGGTGGGTGACGATCCAGGTCACCCGAGACCACCGAATTAAAGTCCCCGCCCATAAGAAAAAGACTGTCCGGAAGTTCAAGCAGCATTCGACCCAAGTCCGCGAAGGTGGAGTTCTGGAGGCCCGGGGGGACGTAAACTGAGACCAGGGCAAGGGGATGCCCCTCCCACCTCCCAGTCAGACACACATAACGCCCTCTGTCATCTGAGACTACCCTGGTGATCTCCAACGGAAGTGAGGATCGCAGGAGAATGCCCACCCCCCTGGAGCCAGTTGTGAAACCAGAATGAGCCACGAGGCGGTATCCCCCCCTATTCATTGCATGGCAGACATTACCAACCAGATGCGTCTCCTGGATAAACACCACATCAGGAGTCAGGCGACGCAAATACTGCAGTACTACACCCCGTTTGATACGGTCCCCCAACCCATTGACGTTCCATGACATCAGCTTCAACCCGTCCCCCCCCATCCCCTCCAATAAATCAAAGGTCCCCCAGTAAGCAGCACAGTTCCCGATGGTGGACAAAAATCAATACCTCGCCCTGCAAACAAAAAACACACAACAAAACAACCCCTCCTTCCCCCCACCCCCCCAACATCCAACTCCCCCCACCCTGCACCCCTGCGGGCCAAAAAACCCCCCCAACTTGCAGTGTGCCTGTCGCCCAACTAACCCCATTCTACGAAAAGACCCCGGAGGAGGAAAGGGACCCGACCCCGCCCGCCCCCCACACAGGTCCTAGCAAGACACAATGAACCAAAGAAGTACAACCCAGCTGAACAGTGCAAAATGGCAAAATCAAGGACCAAAAGTCACTCCAAAGGGGACCCGTCACCGTTGGCACCTGCAGAGGGCCCGGGACGGCCACCTCTGTCTGGCAGCGAGTCCAGCCAGTCACTCACGGCCACAGGAGAGTCAAAAAAGGCAGTCCGATCCTCATGTTCCACTCGGAGTTTTGCAGGGTAGAGCATAGAGTACTTTAGGCCCAGTTCACGAAGACGACGTTTCACTCCCTGGAATCCCATCCGCTGTTTCTGTACAAGTTGGGTAAAGTCCGGATAAAAGTTAATGGATGAGTTCTCATGTCGAACCGGGCCATGGACACGTGAGGCCTGCAGAATCGAGTCCCGGTCTCTGTAGTAAAACAGCTTGGCCACGATAGGCCTCGGGGGGGCCCCCGGCCGTGGTCGACCGCCCGGAACTCGATGGGCCCGCTCCACGGCAAAGAACTTACTCAAGCCAGCAGGGGTCAACTGTTGGAGGATGAGCTCCTCGACCAGGAGGTCAACCGGGCGGTCGTCGGAGGACTCCGGTACGCCTATGACACGGATGTTGTTGCGTCGGGCCCGTCCCTCGAAGTCCTCCAGCCGCCGGGCCATCTGATCGTTGACCACCTTGATGTCACCAAGCGCGGCCTGCAGGCCCGACACATCCGCCCCAAGGGTGGAGGTCCGCGCATCGAGAGCCTGAACCCTCTCGTTTGTTTTGGAGAGATCCGCCCGTATTAAGGTGACATCAATTACCACCGTGTCGATTTTACGGGCCAGGGCCTCGTATTGCGTGGCGATGGTTTCCCTGATGCCATCAATGGCGCCCATGATATCCTGTAGGGAAAGTTCCGAAGAGACGGACGTGCCACCACCGGTGGCGTCCGGGGGGGGACCGGCCGCTCCAGGGGAGCCTCTGCCCTGAGTGTAGCGGTCCATGTTGTTGGTCTGGACCGATCCCCCACGGAGGGAGGCCTTAGTCTTACGCCCCTCGGGGCCCCCCTTGCCCCCCATGTGGTCACGGACACCGAGGGGGACCGCCGATCAAAGTAGCAGAGGCACCGGCACCGAAGACCAGCGCCTCACCCAAGACCACAATATGGCGGTGCGGGGGGACCCAAGGCGATAGGCACTCTAGTGGCAGGTGGAGACAAAGCCTTGTGCAGAGGCCAAGGATACACCCCGCCACCTCAAGCGCTCCACCGGCCAGCCCCCTGAGGTCCGAAAGTGAAACCGAAAGTGGTCTAGCGGCCCCTGGCACCGCGCTGCAGCCGCTGTTGTTCAATTGCGACACGGCTCCACGGTTCACCTTCGCCCCGGGCACCTCCGTCGGGTGGGTCCCAAAAGTTCTAACAACGATAACTCAGGATTCCCAGGTCCGATTCAATTTCTGAAAAGAGATACGTGCTCAGCCGGTCTTCATCTCCCAGATTCCATAAACCACATCAGGATATTATCAGGATAATTCCGAGGAGCAGCGAGGGTCCGGGGAGCCCTGTGCTCACGCGACCATCTTGGATGCGCGCTAGGCTCCTCCTCCAACTATAAGTTTTTTAAAGGTTTTTTGAAGCTGTTCTAAAGGTAAAAATCACAATCTTAAGATTGTATTCTACTTTATTGAATGATGTATAAGTAGGCGATAAAACATTATTACTTTTCAATTTTTATAGTGTGTTTTAAAAGTTTTACCATTTTCATTATTTTAAACTCAATAATAATAATTTTATATCTGTATTTGTTGATCTCAGTTGAGGTCTGAACCAAATAAATAAAATTACTGAATTACTCACCAACACAGCCATATGCACACTCACTCACCCATACAGCCGTTCACAGACACACTCTTGAACCCATACACCCAGTGAATCACCCACTCACACATCTATGCACAAAGTCACACACACCCCACCCACCCACACAAACACTCAGGCACCCATACAGATTCTCAGGCAACCAATCAATAACCCATATAGACACTCATGTCGCTACTAACCAACCCATTCAGCAGCTTACACAGCAACAGGCACACTGATACAGACATTTAAACCGTTTAGTCACTAACCCATGCATTCAATAAGACACATTTAATCACTCACTTATACAGTCACGCACTTACTAAATCCTCCATCCAGACACTTATACTCCCACTCATTCTTCAATACACCTTGGCATATATATAAAACATATTTAAAATTTATAGAAACACACATTCACTGGATGATGTCATCAGTGATTTTATTTGAGATGTCATCAATGATGTCATCAGTGATATCACTGACCATGTCATGAATGAGGTAATATGTGGCATCATCAGCAGTGCATTGCAGGGGCGTGAGTTATAGTTAGCTGAACTAACTATAACGGCCGAATATATATATATATATATATATAGAGAGAGAGAGAGACAGACAGAGAGAGAGAGAGAGAGAGAGAGAGAGAGAGAGAGAGAGAGAGACAACACTGTTACTTAGTTAAAGGGTACTAATTGTATCCACCTCAGGTGAGAGTCTGAAACGGCGTGTGATATTTTCAGGGGCAGCTCCTCCATTTGAGTGGAGGAGTGTCGCCCCACAAGCCCCAGAGCTGAAAAATAAAATGGTAATACATTTTATTTATTAACATTGTATTTTTCAGCAACCCGTCCTGAACTAAGTTCAGAACGGGGCAGGGCCAGTGTTGCTCAGTGGCAGTAGCAGGGAGCTGTGAGCTTTAAAATGCTCAAGTCTATTTTGCCGGCCGTCTTGGGACGGCCAGCCAGACATGTGCAAGTAAGGTAAGTTTAGTTTATGTTTTTTTTGTGCACACTCACCCCCACCCTACCATCCTCGGAACAAGCCAGCCGCTACTGGATATTTTAAAATGATTGATTTTTAAACATATATTTTGCACTTTGCAGCAGGTACTAAACTGTCTAATCATTTTAAGCTTATAAAAATGACCATATACTCAATATGTAGCCATCCAAAGATGCAAATTTTATTGGAAAATCGGAGTAGGACCAGTATTTCGTTATCAGATGACTGACAACTTTAACAGCCTCCGAGGTAATCTTTCTCTAACCCTTACATGGGCATCACTAGCATGACACCACCGCATTTTCACTATACAAAAGCCAAAACTATTTTAACGTCTACTTTTCGCACCGCTCACAAATTTATGCTGTGACTGCTGTCCCCGAAAATATTTATAAAGTAGGTTGTCAAATTGCGTTCACTTGTCGATTGTCAACATTGGACACACTCAGGCCCGGTAGCAGGTGCATATGGCAACAGGTCTTTTACTGCATTCCTGGATAGTAAATCTAGCCTGCGCAGTTCAACGCGTATTTGGCGGCGTGCTTTCTTAGCTATATTTGATGAGGAACGTTTTCCCTCAAGAGAGTGCTAACCGATTTGGACATGTAACTCAAAATGTTTTTCTAAGTGTGTCTGTGTTTTTAATCTGTTTTTAAACTGCAGTTACGGAAACTACTACGACGACTTTTGATAAGCAAACTGTTATTGTAAAATGGTTTAGTGCAAAGAGACGTATGAAACTGCCCTTATGTAAATTGCTTGTATTCTTTTGGATGAATTTCGTTATACAGAAAGCTGCAAAAATAAATATCAGTCTACAGTAACTGCAGATGGCCACTAGAGTGTGCTCTAGTATCAACCTTGGAAAGATGTGTGCAATTGAAAACTAAAGTGACCAGCAAATTTAACGGTTAACTTCAGGGGTTTCAGAAGAAATTTTGTAAATGAAATTGTGACCAGTGTCGGGGCCCAACCCCTGTGGATGGCTAACCCCTCTCTGGGCAATACTATTGGGTGAGCTCGCAGCATCGCGGTTCCACCAGGTGGATCAAAAAGCCACAGAAATTCATCAGTCACATTATTGCCAACATTTGAAAAATAAATTCCAGGGACACTCTGCAGCACAGCTAACAATTACTTACTTGACAATATACCACACCCACTGCCCCAAAGTAGCATAATTTAACTCTGTCTACTTATTATATTACAGATTATAGGGTCTACTCAATATAGAGAGAATTGCAGGGAATTGAGATGAGAATTTCAAAGTTAAGGCCAAAGTAGCTGAGTTGAAAAAATTCTCCCATTCAGCTGCTTGGAGAACCTTTCCGACATGTAGTCATGTATTGTCACTTGTATTATAAAATAAGCAATGTGCTATTAAAGTTCATACATACATGTATGTCAAAACTAATAGTAACACCTTCCCAACTAGACAAAACTATACATCTCAAACAGCACAGTGACCGACATTACTTACTCTCGCAGGACCAGCAGATGGCACCCAGAGCAACAATCTTTTCTGGTGCCCAATGACCTTGCTCTCCAAGGCTTCCCTCACAACCACTGGCCAACAGTACCCCTCCTCTCTCCATAGTCCCTCTGTCACAAACATTTAATTTGTTTTATAGCGCTGCTCATACCAGTACAGGCCATCAGATCACTTAACATCACAAACACATTACACAGATACAATAAATCATACGTGTGTAAATCAGTCTAGGAAATTTAGAATAGAACAATGAGGATTACAAGGTGTAGAAAGGGGTCACATGTCACAGATACTAGGAGGTAGAATATTTTAATACTTATACTTTGATAGCTTTATTTCGGTCGATGACCATAAAAGCACAGATAAAATATATACATACAGGATAAAACATAAATATTTATACATACAAGTAAAAAGTTATTAAACAGAGTTATCAAAGTTGAGATTTACATATTAATAGTTCAGTTGATGAAGGTGGACCTCCTTCGCCACATGCTGTGCAAGAAACGGGAAACAGTAAATACGATAGGGGGCGAAGTGTCATAACGCAATATCCTACATGCTTGTGCGCATTGTTTTAGGCCTAGATTTCTACATAATGGTACAAGCCATGATCTACGAATTTCTTTATAGGCAGGGCAGAAGAATAAGATATGAGCTAAATCTTCTTTGGTTGTGTTGCAAGCCGGACAAAGCCCCTCACTTCTTCCTGGCCATTTGCAAGTAAAGTCCCCGATTGGGAGGCAGCCGTGCCTTAACTGAGTATATAGTTTTTTGGCAAACGGGGGCTGAATTTGATCTAAGAATTCCTCCCTGCTGGGTGCCATCTTGACTTGCAAAAATTCTGTGGTCAACCTACCCATAGTCTGTGAGCGGTACAGCAGAGTTAGCCTGTGCTGCTTTAGTAGCACTAGCAACTCCTTCTTCTGTACCGCTAAGCAGCTCACCCATGGAGAGTCCCAGAGTTGAGGCAAACCTATCTGGTGTATTAATGCTTTAAGGTGAGATAGCCAGGGTATACTTTTGGCCTTCAGTTGGTCCCAAATAGCCAGGAATTCAGCTCTATAGTCATTGAGCTCGGGCACTGTCCATAACCTTCTCCAGTATAGGAGGGGTCGGTTTGACAGAAATTCAGAAATGGGTTCCAGGTCTAGATCTAACCTCAGGGGGACGAGAGGTGTGCTCTGGGGGAGCCCTAGCAAGCTTCTAACAAATGTGTGTTCAGCCTTTGATAGGGGTAATACACGGGTGTGGCCCCAGAGTTCTGCGCCGTATGTAGCGGTAGGTCTTACTTGAACCCTATACATTTCAAGGGCTGGAGACACTGGTTTAAATTGCGTTTTCCTGTGAAACTTGCTAATGCCACCAGCTACCTGTATCAGCTTTAGGGCAGATTTGGTCACCTGGGGGCCCCAACCGAAATCTTCGGTCAGGGTAACACCCAGGTAAACAAAGGTTCTGACCCTTTCGAGCGGAGTGCCATTCAAAGATGGGCAGGGGCGGGTGCGCTTAGGTGGGCCGAAAATCATGTACTTTGTCTTATCTAAGTTCATTTCAAGTCCACGCAGAGCGCAGAATGTTACAAATCCATCCAGGACCCTCTGGATGCCCGTTGATGTCCGCGATAATAATAAAGTATCGTCAGCGAACATCAAAGCAGGCACCCGTCCAGATGACAGGCGAGGGGCGTCATTATTCCTGACCGCGTCCAGGTCACCAACCAGGCCATTTATGTAGAGACTAAAAAGTGTGGGTGCCAAGGCACAGCCCTGGCGAACTCCTCTGGTGACGGGGAAAGGGTCGGATAAATCGCCATTCTTCCCACAGCGTACCTGGGCATAGTTCCCTTTATGGAACCGCTTTAGGAGCTCTAGTAAATATGGGGGGAGCTTTAGATCTTCCAATACCCTCCATAGCTTTTCCCTGGGCACGAGGTCGAAAGCGGCCCGTAGGTCAACAAATACCAGGTATAAGCTACAACCCTCCAGTATTACCGTCTTCCAATACAAAACCTGCAACCTAAAAAGTTGGTCCAGAGTCGAGATCCCGGCTCTGAACCCGGCCTGTAGGGTGGTTAGTATTTTGCTTTCATCTGCCCATTCTAGAATTCTGTCCAAAATGATCCGACCCATAAGTTTCTGTGAGGTGTCCAAGAGACTTATCGGTCTATAGTTTGAGGGCACCAAGGGGGAACCTTTTTTAAATATAGGGACAATTTCGGCCCCGGCCCATGTATCTGGGATGTTAGCTCCCTCGAGTACTGCATTGAACAGTGCCGCTAAATAGGGTGCCCAGATCCTAGGTTGGGAGTGGAAGAGGTCGCCAGGGACTTTGTCAAGGCCGGGTGCTTTATTATGAGGCTGCCTAGCGATGGCATGCTCTACTTCCTTGATTGATATTCTATCAATACTTTCTGAAGCTACCCTGACTCTGGCATCTACGGGGTCCAGGAATTCCACAGGTATCATGGGTCTTTGCGTACTGGGGTCACTCTGGCAATCCAGGTTTGTTAATGTGCCAGTGAAGCCTTCCAGATGAGGTGCCCTCTCACCAAGGGGGGAGCTGTATAGGGTCGCAAAATGGGCTTCCCACACTGCGGGCGCAATATTTGGGAGAAAAGATTCCGCACTATTTCCCCTGGTGTTATTCACTAGGGCCCAAAAAAGTTTGGCGTCCTTGAGGTTCAGGGCATTCTTCAATTTTCCCCATATATCCTCTTCCCAATCCAGCCGGCTCCTACGTAATTCCTCCTTATATGCCTTCCTAAGGGTTCTAATATCTGCCTTGTTTTTTGACTTAATTGCCATTAAAAGTTCCCTGCGTAATCTCCTGCAGTCCGTATTATACCAAGGATGGGTGTTTGGTATATGTTTCTTAGCACGGATTACAGGATGGAAAACATCCGCCAGTGCCACAACTAGTTGTTTATGGGTGCCCAGTATTTGCGCGTGCTCTTTGCCTTCGGCCATCTGAGCTATAAATGGCGTGGCCAGTACATACATTTTGGCAAGTTGTTGGGGTGACTGTGCCAATTGGGGCCATTTCACCCGCCTTCTGTTATTGGTTAGTACAAGGGGGTGAATTGCTAGAGCAGGATTAATCGCAGTATTTTTCAAGCCAAAAGACCCTGGCTTCAGAGTAAGGATCAGTGCATTGTGGTCACTGTCCTGTCTATTCTCGATTCTGAAATCCAGCAGCTTGTCCCAGTTTTTAGCCTCGATCATTACATAGTCAATGAAGGAGGCTTTGTTGGATCTGTTGAATGTTCCAGCTGCTGGGCGATCGGATTCCAATCTACCATTGCATGCCCGCAGAGACATTGCAAGGGAGAAGGATTTTATTTGTAGTGCCAAGGGTGTCCAGGCTCTTACTGGTGCAATATCAAGAGTAGGGATGTGCCACAGCTCATCAACTTCGTCCTGTTCACCCAACTCGGCTTCTCCCAGCGGTTTGAACTGGCAGTTAAAGTCCCCTCCAATCACTAGGGCAAAAGAGGGATCAAGCCCTAGAATAAATGAGGCCAGGTCGCTAATTACGGGTGATTCTTTTCCGCTTTTGGTAGGTCTTGAGTATACATTTATTATTGCCACTGGGGGATTACCTAAGGGTTTTAAAAGGACGCACTGGAAGTCCAGGGATTTTGTTGGTACTTGAGTGGCCTGGACTCCCAGGTGTGTGGCTATCCAGATTGATAGTCCACCAGAAGGCCGACCTTTTCCTGCAAATGATGCCAAGGTGTCGTAAGTGGCAAAGGTTGTACAGGCGCTGTTTTCAAGTGCCCAGGTCTCCTGCATAAGGCAGATGTCGAATTTGGCCATAAATCCTGCCCACTCCGGGGAAGGCAATTTATTTTTAATACCAGCTATATTCCATGAGACCAAATGAATACAGTGTTTGTTCGGATCCTCAGAACCCATATTATCCTCGGTATTGGCATTAAATGCCATTTCCTTAGGTCTTTGTTCAGGTGATAAGGTAGTTCTCAAGTCTTCCTGCAGTATTTTCTCCACCCTTGTCTCTACCCGGGTAGAGATCTCAGCAATGGGATGGAAGTTTAGTTTTACTTCTGGGATAAGTCAATCCACCTCCTCCAACACACTGAATCTATTCCAGTGCGACTGTATCGGGGGAGGAAAAGAACGGGTGAATCCGCATTCCCTATATAGCCCTCTATTTTCAAGGAGTGGCGGACGATAATGCCCTCTTCTTGTTGGTCTGACGCATTGCCAGGGTAGTTCCAAACTGGGGACGGAATAAAAGTGTGAGAGATGTACTGCAGATATTTGAGTATTTTGTATATAGGTCTTAGAGCTGCATATATAATGCACAGCACTGGTATCCCTAAAATTTAAGATTATCACATCTCCTGCTATGGTCTTGGGGTTCCTCCCTATCCATTCCACTCTTCTAGCAAGAAGGATTTCGCCTGAAATATTATTTGGTAAGGGCATATTGGCCGTTAGCCATTGGATACATTTGTTTTTAAGTTCATCATCCCTTTCTCTTTTTCCCTCAGTTAGGGGTGGCACTCCCACAAGTGCTACAACAAATGGCTGGGCTTCTGGGGGTAAGTTTATTGTTGGGAGCTGATAGGAACTCGTTCTCATTATAGTGTCATTTCCCATGGGTATGGTGGTTTTGGGCCCCTGGCTCATTTCCTTCATCCTCATCACAGTTTTATCTGCTGTACCTGTCAAAATTGTTGTCGGACGGGCACTAGTATCTTGGTGGTCGTTTATTGATGGAGCAGAGGTTAAGCTTAATGTGTCTGTGGTTAAATCTATATTACTACTCTGTGTTGGAATTTTCTTACTTCCGCTATTTAAATGGGAAGAGATTTTGGGTGGTTCAGCTTCCGCGGTAATGGGTCCCATATTTTTAGGGGGATTGGCTATCCTTGTTTTATCTCCCCCTTTAGCATTAATTGCAGAGATAAGTTTATCAATTTTTGACACTAATGGCTTTAATTGTGTTATTATTATCCTCTCTAGGGACGTTTGTAACTCCGTAACCATACTGGCAACCCAGCATGGTATCCCTGTGGTGGGGTCAAGGGAGCTATTAGAGGGGGTCACCAGATCATGGTTTGTATGATTGGGTTTACCTGGCCTAATGGTGTTACATTTTTCCTAGTTCTAGAGCAGGATTTTCGTGTGTCTAACTTGTTCCCAGTAACAGCGGGCGGGATTAAAGTATTGGGCCTAGTGTGGGGCTGCTTGTCGTTTTCTACAGGTAGCTGGCTACAAGGCAAGTCTACATATGAAGATGACATGCATAAGCTGGCTCCCAGCATCTCATTCGTGGTAGTAGAAATGTTCATTTCCTGTGTTGGAATACATAGAGATGGAGTGATGGAGAGCCTTCTCTCAGTGTTCTCGATAGCGGTGGCCACAACCCCAATAGTCTGCTGGAGCATTTTATCTATAGCAGTCAGGGTCGGTAAGGGCTGCGAGTCCGTGGTCTGCAATCTGGTATGTGACCGTGTGGCAGGAGATTTGGTGTTAGTCTTTTTCCCCCGTTTCATCATTTCACTCAGTGCTGTGAACTATTATTACAGCACCGGCAGGTGCCTGGTCTTATGGTAGCAGGTAGTAAGCTTAGTCAGACACAAATAGGGGGACTGATAATCACAGTGCGAAGCATACGTGCCAATGCAATATACTAGTTCACAAGGGTCACAGCCTATCACACTTCAGAGTAGAGGTTATAATCCAGCAGAGGAAAATAAATCATTAACAACGGTACTGACCAGGAGATATGGCCCGGCCCGGCCTCATCCAGCCCCGGACGGCCACAGACGGCCCGCCCTTTGCCCGGGCTTAGCCCGGCGCTGCCCGCGCGCGGACCCGCGGGGCAGGGGCTCACGTTGCTTTTAAGCGCCTCCGGGCGCGAGACTACAGGAGGCGGGTTCAAGTTCCGCTTCCCGTCCGCTGCAAAGGGTCCTGGGAAGGGTAGTCCCCCTCCGCACAGCGGCCGCGTTTGAGGATGGCGGCGGCGGGAGGGAGACGACGAAGATGGCGGTACTGCACCCCGGGAGTCTGTCAGGTGGAGAAGAGCGTGTTGGCCTCAGAAACAAGGTAGGATGTTGCCCGCTTTGTCAGGGGCTCACGTTGCTTTTAAGCGCCTCCGGGCGCGAGACTACAGGAGGCGGGTTCAAGTTCCGCTTCCCGTCCGCTGCAAAGGGTCCTGGGAAGGGTAGTCCCCCTCCGCACAGCGGCCGCGTTTGAGGATGGCGGCGGCGGGAGGGAGACGACGAAGATGGCGGTACTGCACCCCGGGAGTCTGTCAGGTGGAGAAGAGCGTGTTGGCCTCAGAAACAAGGTAGGATATTTTAATGGCGTTTAATATGGAGAAGTGCCACAATGGTTGGGGTTAGCTTTAATAATAAGAATGCATTTGTACCCAAACTAACTCCTTTTAGCAACATTTGGTTCTATTATATGCATGATACACAAAACCTTGTAGCAGGCACAATTAACCTACTGCACTACTAGTGAGTCAAAACTTGCACTGGACAAGACTCCGATCTCTCTCCAGCAAAAACATTAAACAACACGTTCTCTTTGACTTACCAACTGAGTCACTGACAGTGCTGGGGAAACACCTCCTCCTGCTCGGCCTAGCGCTGTAGCTCAGCCTCAGTCTGTGGAGACACTGCTGCGTTGCATCTAATCTGTAGCTGAGCTGTAGACTGAAGGGAGGGTGCAGAGGCCATGGCGTGGGGCCTGCTGTCTTCATACCCTGTGCCTTTAGACACTTGACACTGCCAAGCCCCCGGCGACCCCCCCAAGAGCAGGGCAAAGCAGAATGTGTCAAGGAGGTCTCAGAAGGCACTCCTTGACCTTTTATTTAGTTCCGGTAGCGGCAATTCCTGGTGGCCCGGGTTGGCCGCAGCAGGAAATTGATATGAATAATATGATCCTGCCTGTGCTGACTGGAGCCTTTTAGTCACTGTAACTTCACAAATGAGATGACTTCTGAACTTTGTTCATAGGCACTAACCCTGCACTCGCTGCTTGGCAGCAGTAACCCTCGTTGTGGTGGGCAGCAGGCCTTATGGCCGTACGCACATGCGTACTACTAATGCTGACCAAGAGTGCCAGGGGGAGGTACGCAGGTAGCCTGCATGGCGTAATGCAACCAAAAACTGTCCAGTCAGCGTAACCAGCAGCAGCCATTGAAGCCTCACTAAACATCCATTCGCTACTGTGCATCGCCTGCCTATCGTCACTGTAGCTTCACGAAAGACAGCGGATTCTACAATTAAAAGAGGTAATCAACTCAGCTTTTTTAATAAGGTGATTTGCGTACAATCCTTTTACTTGCGGTAATGCGATACCTCACAGTGGCTTAAAATGCATTACTAACGAGAGTTGTGTCACAGCAGTGTCATTTAACAATAGTAATACAACATACACCTAACAGCAGGTCTCCTTCATCCACAGTGTTCCCCTCACCATTCCCGACCTCACCATACCCATAGACAGTGGCTTATGTATACTTCATTCAAGGTTCCTTTCCTCATACCCCACACAGGAATCTCTTCTGCATAGCCATGGGAGGTCTCCCCTCTTTATAACACACTATGGGGTCTCTTAATCATAATATACACTGGGGCCTCTTCATATTCTACAGCAACACCCCCTGTCAAAAATTAACATATACACTGGGGCCTCTTCATATTCTACAGCAACATCCCCTGTCAAAAATTAACATATACACTGGGGCCTCTTCATATTCTACAGCAACACCCCCTGTCAAAAATTAACATAGGATTTCTTCTCAGTATCCCCACTCACGCACCCATAAAATCTCAACATGCAGAAGCCCCCACAATGCTCTCTTCTTCCACCTTACTCTACACAAGAGTGTCTTCTCGCTGCCATAGCCCCATTTGCCCAGTACCCACTTCAAGTTTCTCTTCCCCGTGCTCCTGACAGCAGGCCCATCACCAAGACACCCAGAAGGCCCTAGCTAGCCCCACTAAGGCAAAGCCTTTGTCTTCTTTTCCTTCCTTTTGGGGGCTCCCGAAGGTGAGAAAGGGCCACCCGCAACTCAGAGCCGATCATGAGGAAGTCTCCGCCCTCCTCCAGGTGAAACTTAAGGGGCTTCTGACCAAAAATCTTGCTTAGTGCCATGATCATCCTGGAGGACTCTGTTCTCTTTCAGGACTCATTCTTTACTCCCTGCTGGCCTCCCTACGCACCCACAGCGTATGCGCCGTGCAGAGGTCACGTGCCGAATAGCAACGGAAGGGGCGAATTGAAACCAAAACTATAGATCGATTACAGGAAGTTTCACACCTGGCAGGGCTGGAAGTGCAATTGCCAGGATTGTCCTGGGGTAGTGAATTACCCGGGACAGTCTCCAACTTGCCGGGACCGTCTCGGCAAAAACAGTCGGTTAGCAGCTATGCAGTTATAGTTAGCAGAGTTAACTATAAATTGCCATGCTTGGCTTATATAACCTCACATATTTAATCTCTCATGACATATTCAATGAGATAATTTTTGACATCACTGATGACATCTCAAATGACATCATTGATTACATCAGTGATGTAATATGTGAAGTCATAAACAATGCATGGCGGGGGCGCAAGTTGTAGTTAGCACTCCTAACTCTAACTGGTGAATTTCTTTTTTTTTTTTTAGTTCAAAATATTATGTTGGCATTGACATTCACCTAACTATAACGTTGCTTTAACCTTCGTTTTTTTCCGTGAATTTCCAAGTTTTTTTGTAACCAAAATCAGATCTTTTTATCACACCTTACTATAACGCTACTATAACCTATGTCTTTTTCAGTGAATTTCTAACATAAGGTTATAATTTATTACCATATGTAAAGCCAACTGACTCAGTGCATGGCATTTGGCTGTGCATGGTGAAGGGTCGGTTGCAAGACATGGCCTGCTATCAAAACCTGCAACCAACCACATGCTGTCAAGCAACTCCATGCCATGCACGGTCTTTGGCCTAACCACCCACAAGTAGTCGACCCCCTACCAGGGGAGGGGGTTGTGTAGCCCCCTCGCCAAGACACTATTTGCCCTGGGGAACCCAGGGCCCTTTGTTTTAAAAAAGGGGAGGGAGTCCATGCAGCCCCTTTTCTCAAGCCACTATTGACCCTCTGAACCCCATCCCCCAGGGTCAAAAAGTATAATATTGGGGAGGGGGATGCATGATCCTCCTCCCCGAGCCTTAGGAGGCCCGGTGATGCCATCCCTCAAGGCCAAATACATTAACAGGAGGGGAGAGGCGGTGCAGAGTTCCCCCAAACCCACATGGGTCTGGGGACCCTATCCCCTGAGACCTTTTTTAAATTATAGGGCCACCACTTCCCAAGCCTATTTTGGCCCTGAGGACCACATCTCCCGGTGCCAAATTCTATTTTTAATAAAAGGGGGGCCACATTCCCTGCTCTCTGAGCATTATTTGGTCCTGGGGACAGCATCATACTGGGCTGAATTCCATAATTAATCGAAGGGGGCATGCGGTTCCCCTCCCCAAACCTCTTGGGCTCCAGAGACCCCTTCCCCAGGCCCACAGGTGGATACCATGGTACCCACCTGAGGCACCCAAAAACCACAAGTTGAGGGCTTCAAGGGCCAAGGCAGCTGTGGCTCACTTGGTGCGATAGCCGGCATTGCTCTTGTCTGGTGGGAGCAGCTTTCTTTTCATGCTCACTCCAGGTGGAATCAATATCTGAGCAGGCAGGGAAACAGAAGTCTGCTCCCACCTAAAAATAGCATTATAAATCTCCCGCAGACTTGCCTTCCCAGCCCATGCTGTTGTTGGCAGGTAAGGCAGGTTTTCTCCAACCTGGCAGGAGTTTTTAAAATGCTCCCACCAGGCAGAAGCAAACATATACTTCCATGCACACCTTGATGCAGGTAGGGAAACTACCTTGTCCCAGGCATGAGCTCCAGAGGACAGATTACTTGAGTCAACCCTCGGGGATGGGGTCCTCGTAAAGGCACAGGTTTAGGTGGAAAGCAGCTCCAGTATAGAGCACTCTCAACACCAGCGACACTCTAGGTTTGCTCACCTTCAATGTCTGCTTTTCTATCAAATTCTTGCAGCGTAGGATTAGGACAGTGCCATCCACACCGAGATAGAAAGGGGCAAAGTCTTTTACCATTTCTACAGCAATGCGTCATTTTTGCGCCTACAGGTGCGTCAGAAATAATGAGGTGTCTGTAACTCCTTGCGACATGCTGTGTCATACTGTAAATATGACGCATCATTGGTGTCGCATGGAGAACCAAATGAAAAGTGAGAATTTTTCTTACTATTTAATTTCAATGATACAATGTTATTCGGCCAGCAAGTGTTGTTTTAATAGTTCACCACTCTGTGTTCCCACGCTTTTACTGCCTTTTATTTGATGATTGCAATCTGAATGTTGCTTCTGCATGTTACACCAAACCAACATACAATGTAGTCTATTTGAACATGTTGCTGTGTATCTCCGTTTAGATGGGGGACATTGTTTACAAGTATTGTCTCTTTTTTTATTTGCTTTGCTCAGTTTAAGTTTTGTTTGTATCTATGTTTTATACTCTTTTAAATATTTATCATATTACAGCCCTGAAGAAGTCCACACGCAGATGGACGAAACACGTTAGCTGGTTTTTGACATATATTTATATATATATATATATATCAACAACTTGTTTTCTCGCAGATACCCGAGCCTCTTTCAGCGGTGGGCCATGACGGGGTCGCGAACCCCTACTATCCACAACAATCGTTTGTTTCCTTAGTTCAAAAACAATGCCACAAGCCACAAATCCGTTTAACAGCATGTTTTTTATTCTTTGGTTTCGGCCAAGTCACTCGACGCGTTTCGGAGGAGACCTCCTTTTTCGCGAGTGCAACGTAAAATGAAAGTGTTTATACATTATCAGTGACACACCTCCTCTTAATAAACAGTGAAGACAGATACAATGGCATACATGAGTTACACGGAGCTAGAAAAAGACTTTTTAAATCATTCAAGTCATTTCCGGGATATTCGTGAACAGGTTGTGTTTATAAAATCAAATTGTCATATTGGTGATCATCAATACATTTTGTCGCAATTGCAGACTTAAAATAAATATAAAGAAACATATAATCGCCTAGTGCACATTTGTGATCCTAGACTCGTGTTCGCAATTTTATTGAACAATAAAGTTGAACCTGAATTTTATTGTCCAGACTCGCGCTTAGGTTTTCAACGCAAATGTAGCCCTAGTGGGTATTGCGACAAACTTTAGATGCAAAAATGAATTTATTAACTATGATCAGCATGAAATACAACCTTGTGTCCTGTTTAAATTCACATACAAGTGCTAATGCATTTTTAGAGACACTCTTGGCTTTTGTAGTTTCAAAGTGCTGCTTATTTCTCATAACGTCACATATGAACAAATATAAAATTTAAAAATGTGCAGCCCCAGTGGGCTTGTGAGTAACTTCAAGGCTGTCCATACTCTTGTAACTGGGTTCAGTGTTATGAACTTGTGTAGCCTTCTAAATAATATAGGTAGCACTCATAAAAATTGCCATATTGTCACTCACGTCCAACCCCAGTGGGTATCGCTCCACTTTCAGACTATGGTGCTTAGTGCTCTTAAATTCGTTCATTCCTTGATCCATTTTTGTGAAATAATAATCAAATCAGTCTTGCATTCAACTCTCCTTCTATACCTTGCCATGGGACCTGTAAAATAATTAAAATAATTCAAGGTGAAACACCCATTTGAACTGATCAGACACTATTTACATACACTACAACAGTTATTTACAAAAGGAGCAAGGTTTAAAAGCATTAGTGGATATCGATATTTTTACGGCATTGAAATTGTTCTTACTGCGGCGTCTAACGGAACACCATTAGCCCAGATGTCCTTCATCACAATGGTGTCCCTCAGGTTGCAGTGTATGGTATTTTATGATCATTCTTGATTACAGTCTTCTAAGTTCTTGTACTCTATCCCCCCCTCTTGTTCTAGTTGGGATGTTGTTGAGGACACAAAATGAGAGAAGGGTATTGTTACCATTGTGGTGAGAAGCAAAGTGCCTTGCGACCGGATACTGTTTATCGTGGTTCTTTATTGCCCTTAGGTGTTCCAAATTCCGTTTTTGGCCTTATGTATGGTGCTGCCAATGTAGTGTTTGTCACAGGGACACCTAAGGGCATACACAACAAATTCGGAGTTACATGAATAATGTTTGAGGATTTTGAACAATCTGCAGTGGGGAGACAATTTCACTTCTTTAGTATTCACACTGTATTTGCAGGCCTTGCACTTCCCGCAGGTGAAAAACCCTTGTATGCTACTTTTTCTTGTCGCGGATGGGATGACTACTCTACAGACCATATCTTTTAGGGACTTTACTTTTCGGTATGTTACTTGTGGATATTCTTCTAAACAATAAGTAAGGTCATTGTCGGTTTTCATGACCCCCCAGAATTTGCTCAGGGCCTCTCTGACCTCCCAGGACTGTCGGTTGTAGTTAGTTATAAACCGGACCGCTTCCCTATTTCCTGTTTTCTCTACTGTCTTTTCATCTTTAATCAGGTCAGTCCAGTAGTCCCTTTGATCCACTTCGGAAAGGATTTTTCAATGCTCTTAGAGGTATACCCTCTGTCTTTGAATCTTTCACACATCACCATGCTCTCAGTCTTGTAGTCCTAAACACAAACACATTACACAGATACAATAAATCATACGTGTGTAAATCAGTCTAGGAAATTTAGAATAGAACAATGAGGATTACAAGGTGTAGAAAGGGGTCACATGTCACAGATACTAGGAGGTAGAATATTTTAATACTTATACTTTGATAGCTTTATTTCGGTCGATGACCATAAAAGCACAGATAAAATATATACATACAGGATAAAACATAAATATTTATACATACAAGTAAAAAGTTATTAAACAGAGTTATCAAAGTTGAGATTTACATATTAATAGTTCAGTTGATGAAGGTGGACCTCCTTCGCCACATGCTGTGCAAGAAACGGGAAACAGTAAATACGATAGGGGGCGAAGTGTCATAACGCAATATCCTACATGCTTGTGCGCATTGTTTTAGGCCTAGATTTCTACATAATGGTACAAGCCATGATCTACGAATTTCTTTATAGGCAGGGCAGAAGAATAAGATATGAGCTAAATCTTCTTTGGTTGTGTTGCAAGCCGGACAAAGCCCCTCACTTCTTCCTGGCCATTTGCAAGTAAAGTCCCCGATTGGGAGGCAGCCGTGCCTTAACTGAGTATATAGTTTTTTGGCAAACGGGGGCTGAATTTGATCTAAGAATTCCTCCCTGCTGGGTGCCATCTTGACTTGCAAAAATTCTGTGGTCAACCTACCCATAGTCTGTGAGCGGTACAGCAGAGTTAGCCTGTGCTGCTTTAGTAGCACTAGCAACTCCTTCTTCTGTACCGCTAAGCAGCTCACCCATGGAGAGTCCCAGAGTTGAGGCAAACCTATCTGGTGTATTAATGCTTTAAGGTGAGATAGCCAGGGTATACTTTTGGCCTTCAGTTGGTCCCAAATAGCCAGGAATTCAGCTCTATAGTCATTGAGCTCGGGCACTGTCCATAACCTTCTCCAGTATAGGAGGGGTCGGTTTGACAGAAATTCAGAAATGGGTTCCAGGTCTAGATCTAACCTCAGGGGGACGAGAGGTGTGCTCTGGGGGAGCCCTAGCAAGCTTCTAACAAATGTGTGTTCAGCCTTTGATAGGGGTAATACACGGGTGTGGCCCCAGAGTTCTGCGCCGTATGTAGCGGTAGGTCTTACTTGAACCCTATACATTTCAAGGGCTGGAGACACTGGTTTAAATTGCGTTTTCCTGTGAAACTTGCTAATGCCACCAGCTACCTGTGTCAGCTTTAGGGCAGATTTGGTCACCTGGGGGCCCCAACCGAAATCTTCGGTCAGGGTAACACCCAGGTAAACAAAGGTTCTGACCCTTTCGAGCGGAGTGCCATTCAAAGATGGGCAGGGGCGGGTGCGCTTAGGTGGGCCGAAAATCATGTACTTTGTCTTATCTAAGTTCATTTCAAGTCCACGCAGAGCGCAGAATGTTACAAATCCATCCAGGACCCTCTGGATGCCCGTTGATGTCCGCGATAATAATAAAGTATCGTCAGCGAACATCAAAGCGGGCACCCGTCCAGATGACAGGCGAGGGGCGTCATTATTCCTGACCGCGTCCAGGTCACCAACCAGGCCATTTATGTAGAGACTAAAAAGTGTGGGTGCCAAGGCACAGCCCTGGCGAACTCCTCTGGTGACGGGGAAAGGGTCGGATAAATCGCCATTCTTCCCACAGCGTACCTGGGCATAGTTCCCTTTATGGAACCGCTTTAGGAGCTCTAGTAAATATGGGGGGAGCTTTAGATCTTCCAATACCCTCCATAGCTTTTCCCTGGGCACGAGGTCGAAAGCGGCCCGTAGGTCAACAAATACCAGGTATAAGCTACAACCCTCCAGTATTACCGTCTTCCAATACAAAACCTGCAACCTAAAAAGTTGGTCCAGAGTCGAGATCCCGGCTCTGAACCCGGCCTGTAGGGTGGTTAGTATTTTGCTTTCATCTGCCCATTCTAGAATTCTGTCCAAAATGATCCGACCCATAAGTTTCTGTGAGGTGTCCAAGAGACTTATCGGTCTATAGTTTGAGGGCACCAAGGGGGAACCTTTTTTAAATATAGGGACAATTTCGGCCCCGGCCCATGTATCTGGGATGTTAGCTCCCTCGAGTACTGCATTGAACAGTGCCGCTAAATAGGGTGCCCAGATCCTAGGTTGGGAGTGGAAGAGGTCGCCAGGGACTTTGTCAAGGCCGGGTGCTTTATTATGAGGCTGCCTAGCGATGGCATGCTCTACTTCCTTGATTGATATTCTATCAATACTTTCTGAAGCTACCCTGACTCTGGCATCTACGGGGTCCAGGAATTCCACAGGTATCATGGGTCTTTGCGTACTGGGGTCACTCTGGCAATCCAGGTTTGTTAATGTGCCAGTGAAGCCTTCCAGATGAGGTGCCCTCTCACCAAGGGGGGAGCTGTATAGGGTCGCAAAATGGGCTTCCCACACTGCGGGCGCAATATTTGGGAGAAAAGATTCCGCACTATTTCCCCTGGTGTTATTCACTAGGGCCCAAAAAAGTTTGGCGTCCTTGAGGTTCAGGCCATTCTTCAATTTTCCCCATATATCCTCTTCCCAATCCAGCCGGCTCCTACGTAATTCCTCCTTATATGCCTTCCTAAGGGTTCTAATATCTGCCTTGTTTTTTGACTTAATTGCCATTAAAAGTTCCCTGCGTAATCTCCTGCAGTCCGTATTATACCAAGGATGGGTGTTTGGTATATGTTTCTTAGCACGGATTACAGGATGGAAAACATCCGCCAGTGCCACAACTAGTTGTTTATGGGTGCCCAGTATTTGCGCGTGCTCTTTGCCTTCGGCCATCTGAGCTATAAATGGCGTGGCCAGTACATACATTTTGGCAAGTTGTTGGGGTGACTGTGCCAATTGGGGCCATTTCACCCGCCTTCTGTTATTGGTTAGTACAAGGGGGTGAATTGCTAGAGCAGGATTAATCGCAGTATTTTTCAAGCCAAAAGACCCTGGCTTCAGAGTAAGGATCAGTGCATTGTGGTCACTGTCCTGTCTATTCTCGATTCTGAAATCCAGCAGCTTGTCCCAGTTTTTAGCCTCGATCATTACATAGTCAATGAAGGAGGCTTTGTTGGATCTGTTGAATGTTCCAGCTGCTGGGCGATCGGATTCCAATCTACCATTGCATGCCCGCAGAGACATTGCAAGGGAGAAGGATTTTATTTGTAGTGCCAAGGGTGTCCAGGCTCTTACTGGTGCAATATCAAGAGTAGGGATGTGCCACAGCTCATCAACTTCGTCCTGTTCACCCAACTCGGCTTCTCCCAGCGGTTTGAACTGGCAGTTAAAGTCCCCTCCAATCACTAGGGCAAAAGAGGGATCAAGCCCTAGAATAAATGAGGCCAGGTCGCTAATTACGGGTGATTCTTTTCCGCTTTTGGTAGGTCTTGAGTATACATTTATTATTGCCACTGGGGGATTACCTAAGGGTTTTAAAAGGACGCACTGGAAGTCCAGGGATTTTGTTGGTACTTGAGTGGCCTGGACTCCCAGGTGTGTGGCTATCCAGATTGATAGTCCACCAGAAGGCCGACCTTTTCCTGCAAATGATGCCAAGGTGTCGTAAGTGGCAAAGGTTGTACAGGCGCTGTTTTCAAGTGCCCAGGTCTCCTGCATAAGGCAGATGTCGAATTTGGCCATAAATCCTGCCCACTCCGGGGAAGGCAATTTATTTTTAATACCAGCTATATTCCATGAGACCAAATGAATACAGTGTTTGTTCGGATCCTCAGAACCCATATTATCCTCGGTATTGGCATTAAATGCCATTTCCTTAGGTCTTTGTTCAGGTGATAAGGTAGTTCTCAAGTCTTCCTGCAGTATTTTCTCCACCCTTGTCTCTACCCGGGTAGAGATCTCAGCAATGGGATGGAAGTTTAGTTTTACTTCTGGGATAAGTCAATCCACCTCCTCCAACACACTGAATCTATTCCAGTGCGACTGTATCGGGGGAGGAAAAGAACGGGTGAATCCGCATTCCCTATATAGCCGTCTATTTTCAAGGAGTGGCGGACGATAATGCCCTCTTCTTGTTGGTCTGACGCATTGCCAGGGTAGTTCCAAACTGGGGACGGAATAAAAGTGTGAGAGATGTACTGCAGATATTTGAGTATTTTGTATATAGGTCTTAGAGCTGCATATATAATGCACAGCACTGGTATCCCTAAAATTTAAGATTATCACATCTCCTGCTATGGTCTTGGGGTTCCTCCCTATCCATTCCACTCTTCTAGCAAGAAGGATTTCGCCTGAAATATTATTTGGTAAGGGCATATTGGCCGTTAGCCATTGGATACATTTGTTTTTAAGTTCATCATCCCTTTCTCTTTTTCCCTCAGTTAGGGGTGGCACTCCCACAAGTGCTACAACAAATGGCTGGGCTTCTGGGGGTAAGTTTATTGTTGGGAGCTGATAGGAACTCGTTCTCATTATAGTGTCATTTCCCATGGGTATGGTGGTTTTGGGCCCCTGGCTCATTTCCTTCATCCTCATCACAGTTTTATCTGCTGTACCTGTCAAAATTGTTGTCGGACGGGCACTAGTATCTTGGTGGTCGTTTATTGATGGAGCAGAGGTTAAGCTTAATGTGTCTGTGGTTAAATCTATATTACTACTCTGTGTTGGAATTTTCTTACTTCCGCTATTTAAATGGGAAGAGATTTTGGGTGGTTCAGCTTCCGCGGTAATGGGTCCCATATTTTTAGGGGGATTGGCTATCCTTGTTTTATCTCCCCCTTTAGCATTAATTGCAGAGATAAGTTTATCAATTTTTGACACTAATGGCTTTAATTGTGTTATTATTATCCTCTCTAGGGACGTTTGTAACTCCGTAACCATACTGGCAACCCAGCATGGTATCCCTGTGGTGGGGTCAAGGGAGCTATTAGAGGGGGTCACCAGATCATGGTTTGTATGATTGGGTTTACCTGGCCTAATGGTGTTACATTTTTCCTAGTTCTAGAGCAGGATTTTCGTGTGTCTAACTTGTTCCCAGTAACAGCGGGCGGGATTAAAGTATTGGGCCTAGTGTGGGGCTGCTTGTCGTTTTCTACAGGTAGCTGGCTACAAGGCAAGTCTACATATGAAGATGACATGCATAAGCTGGCTCCCAGCATCTCATTCGTGGTAGTAGAAATGTTCATTTCCTGTGTTGGAATACATAGAGATGGAGTGATGGAGAGCCTTCTCTCAGTGTTCTCGATAGCGGTGGCCACAACCCCAATAGTCTGCTGGAGCATTTTATCTATAGCAGTCAGGGTCGGTAAGGGCTGCGAGTCCGTGGTCTGCAATCTGGTATGTGACCGTGTGGCAGGAGATTTGGTGTTAGTCTTTTTCCCCCGTTTCATCATTTCACTCAGTGCTGTGAACTATTATTACAGCACCGGCAGGTGCCTGGTCTTATGGTAGCAGGTAGTAAGCTTAGTCAGACACAAATAGGGGGACTGATAATCACAGTGCGAAGCATACGTGCCAATGCAATATACTAGTTCACAAGGGTCACAGCCTATCACACTTCAGAGTAGAGGTTATAATCCAGCAGAGGAAAATAAATCATTAACAACGGTACTGACCAGGAGATATGGCCCGGCCCGGCCTCATCCAGCCCCGGACGGCCACAGACGGCCCGCCCTTTGCCCGGGCTTAGCCCGGCGCTGCCCGCGCGCGGACCCGCGGGGCAGGGGCTCACGTTGCTTTTAAGCGCCTCCGGGCGCGAGACTACAGGAGGCGGGTTCAAGTTCCGCTTCCCGTCCGCTGCAAAGGGTCCTGGGAAGGGTAGTCCCCCTCCGCACAGCGGCCGCGTTTGAGGATGGCGGCGGCGGGAGGGAGACGACGAAGATGGCGGTACTGCACCCCGGGAGTCTGTCAGGTGGAGAAGAGCGTGTTGGCCTCAGAAACAAGGTAGGATGTTGCCCGCTTTGTCAGGGGCTCACGTTGCTTTTAAGCGCCTCCGGGCGCGAGACTACAGGAGGCGGGTTCAAGTTCCGCTTCCCGTCCGCTGCAAAGGGTCCTGGGAAGGGTAGTCCCCCTCCGCACAGCGGCCGCGTTTGAGGATGGCGGCGGCGGGAGGGAGACGACGAAGATGGCGGTACTGCACCCCGGGAGTCTGTCAGGTGGAGAAGAGCGTGTTGGCCTCAGAAACAAGGTAGGATATTTTAATGGCGTTTAATATGGAGAAGTGCCACAATGGTTGGGGTTAGCTTTAATAATAAGAATGCATTTGTACCCAAACTAACTCCTTTTAGCAACATTTGGTTCTATTATATGCATGATACACAAAACCTTGTAGCAGGCACAATTAACCTACTGCACTACTAGTGAGTCAAAACTTGCACTGGACAAGACTCCGATCTCTCTCCAGCAAAAACATTAAACAACACGTTCTCTTTGACTTACCAACTGAGTCACTGACAGTGCTGGGGAAACACCTCCTCCTGCTCGGCCTAGCGCTGTAGCTCAGCCTCAGTCTGTGGAGACACTGCTGCGTTGCATCTAATCTGTAGCTGAGCTGTAGACTGAAGGGAGGGTGCAGAGGCCATGGCGTGGGGCCTGCTGTCTTCATACCCTGTGCCTTTAGACACTTGACACTGCCAAGCCCCCGGCGACCCCCCCAAGAGCAGGGCAAAGCAGAATGTGTCAAGGAGGTCTCAGAAGGCACTCCTTGACCTTTTATTTAGTTCCGGTAGCGGCAATTCCTGGTGGCCCGGGTTGGCCGCAGCAGGAAATTGATATGAATAATATGATCCTGCCTGTGCTGACTGGAGCCTTTTAGTCACTGTAACTTCACAAATGAGATGACTTCTGAACTTTGTTCATAGGCACTAACCCTGCACTCGCTGCTTGGCAGCAGTAACCCTCGTTGTGGTGGGCAGCAGGCCTTATGGCCGTACGCACATGCGTACTACTAATGCTGACCAAGAGTGCCAGGGGGAGGTACGCAGGTAGCCTGCATGGCGTAATGCAACCAAAAACTGTCCAGTCAGCGTAACCAGCAGCAGCCATTGAAGCCTCACTAAACATCCATTCGCTACTGTGCATCGCCTGCCTATCGTCACTGTAGCTTCACGAAAGACAGCGGATTCTACAATTAAAAGAGGTAATCAACTCAGCTTTTTTAATAAGGTGATTTGCGTACAATCCTTTTACTTGCGGTAATGCGATACCTCACAGTGGCTTAAAATGCATTACTAACGAGAGTTGTGTCACAGCAGTGTCATTTAACAATAGTAATACAACATACACCTAACAGCAGGTCTCCTTCATCCACAGTGTTCCCCTCACCATTCCCGACCTCACCATACCCATAGACAGTGGCTTATGTATACTTCATTCAAGGTTCCTTTCCTCATACCCCACACAGGAATCTCTTCTGCATAGCCATGGGAGGTCCCCCCTCTTTATAACACACTATGGGGTCTCTTAATCATAATATACACTGGGGCCTCTTCATATTCTACAGCAACACCCCCTGTCAAAAATTAACATATACACTGGGGCCTCTTCATATTCTACAGCAACATCCCCTGTCAAAAATTAACATATACACTGGGGCCTCTTCATATTCTACAGCAACACCCCCTGTCAAAAATTAACATAGGATTTCTTCTCAGTATCCCCACTCACGCACCCATAAAATCTCAACATGCAGAAGCCCCCACAATGCTCTCTTCTTCCACCTTACTCTACACAAGAGTGTCTTCTCGCTGCCATAGCCCCATTTGCCCAGTACCCACTTCAAGTTTCTCTTCCCCGTGCTCCTGACAGCAGGCCCATCACCAAGACACCCAGAAGGCCCTAGCTAGCCCCACTAAGGCAAAGCCTTTGTCTTCTTTTCCTTCCTTTTGGGGGCTCCCGAAGGTGAGAAAGGGCCACCCGCAACTCAGAGCCGATCATGAGGAAGTCTCCGCCCTCCTCCAGGTGAAACTTAAGGGGCTTCTGACCAAAAATCTTGCTTAGTGCCATGATCATCCTGGAGGACTCTGTTCTCTTTCAGGACTCATTCTTTACTCCCTGCTGGCCTCCCTACGCACCCACAGCGTATGCGCCGTGCAGAGGTCACGTGCCGAATAGCAACGGAAGGGGCGAATTGAAACCAAAACTATAGATCGATTACAGGAAGTTTCACACCTGGCAGGGCTGGAAGTGCAATTGCCAGGATTGTCCTGGGGTAGTGAATTACCCGGGACAGTCTCCAACTTGCCGGGACCGTCTCGGCAAAAACAGTCGGTTAGCAGCTATGCAGTTATAGTTAGCAGAGTTAACTATAAATTGCCATGCTTGGCTTATATAACCTCACATATTTAATCTCTCATGACATATTCAATGAGATAATTTTTGACATCACTGATGACATCTCAAATGACATCATTGATTACATCAGTGATGTAATATGTGAAGTCATAAACAATGCATGGCGGGGGCGCAAGTTGTAGTTAGCACTCCTAACTCTAACTGGTGAATTTCTTTTTTTTTTTTTAGTTCAAAATATTATGTTGGCATTGACATTCACCTAACTATAACGTTGCTTTAACCTTCGTTTTTTTCCGTGAATTTCCAAGTTTTTTTGTAACCAAAATCAGATCTTTTTATCACACCTTACTATAACGCTACTATAACCTATGTCTTTTTCAGTGAATTTCTAACATAAGGTTATAATTTATTACCATATGTAAAGCCAACTGACTCAGTGCATGGCATTTGGCTGTGCATGGTGAAGGGTCGGTTGCAAGACATGGCCTGCTATCAAAACCTGCAACCAACCACATGCTGTCAAGCAACTCCATGCCATGCACGGTCTTTGGCCTAACCACCCACAAGTAGTCGACCCCCTACCAGGGGAGGGGGTTGTGTAGCCCCCTCGCCAAGACACTATTTGCCCTGGGGAACCCAGGGCCCTTTGTTTTAAAAAAGGGGAGGGAGTCCATGCAGCCCCTTTTCTCAAGCCACTATTGACCCTCTGAACCCCATCCCCCAGGGTCAAAAAGTATAATATTGGGGAGGGGGATGCATGATCCTCCTCCCTGAGCCTTAGGAGGCCCGGTGATGCCATCCCTCAAGGCCAAATACATTAACAGGAGGGGAGAGGCGGTGCAGAGTTCCCCCAAACCCACATGGGTCTGGGGACCCTATCCCCTGAGACCTTTTTTAAATTATAGGGCCACCACTTCCCAAGCCTATTTTGGCCCTGAGGACCACATCTCCCGGTGCCAAATTCTATTTTTAATAAAAGGGGGGCCACATTCCCTGCTCTCTGAGCATTATTTGGTCCTGGGGACAGCATCATACTGGGCTGAATTCCATAATTAATCGAAGGGGGCATGCGGTTCCCCTCCCCAAACCTCTTGGGCTCCAGAGACCCCTTCCCCAGGCCCACAGGTGGATACCATGGTACCCACCTGAGGCACCCAAAAACCACAAGTTGAGGGCTTCAAGGGCCAAGGCAGCTGTGGCTCACTTGGTGCGATAGCCGGCATTGCTCTTGTCTGGTGGGAGCAGCTTTCTTTTCATGCTCACTCCAGGTGGAATCAATATCTGAGCAGGCAGGGAAACAGAAGTCTGCTCCCACCTAAAAATAGCATTATAAATCTCCCGCAGACTTGCCTTCCCAGCCCATGCTGTTGTTGGCAGGTAAGGCAGGTTTTCTCCAGCCTGGCAGGAGTTTTTAAAATGCTCCCACCAGGCAGAAGCAAACATATACTTCCATGCACACCTTGATGCAGGTAGGGAAACTACCTTGTCCCAGGCATGAGCTCCAGAGGACAGATTACTTGAGTCAACCCTCGGGGATGGGGTCCTCGTAAAGGCACAGGTTTAGGTGGAAAGCAGCTCCAGTATAGAGCACTCTCAACACCAGCGACACTCTAGGTTTGCTCACCTTCAATGTCTGCTTTTCTATCAAATTCTTGCAGCGTAGGATTAGGACAGTGCCATCCACACCGAGATAGAAAGGGGCAAAGTCTTTTACCATTTCTACAGCAATGCGTCATTTTTGCGCCTACAGGTGCGTCAGAAATAATGAGGTGTCTGTAACTCCTTGCGACATGCTGTGTCATACTGTAAATATGACGCATCATTGGTGTCGCATGGAGAACCAAATGAAAAGTGAGAATTTTTCTTACTATTTAATTTCAATGATACAATGTTATTCGGCCAGCAAGTGTTGTTTTAATAGTTCACCACTCTGTGTTCCCACGCTTTTACTGCCTTTTATTTGATGATTGCAATCTGAATGTTGCTTCTGCATGTTACACCAAACCAACATACAATGTAGTCTATTTGAACATGTTGCTGTGTATCTCCGTTTAGATGGGGGACATTGTTTACAAGTATTGTCTCTTTTTTTATTTGCTTTGCTCAGTTTAAGTTTTGTTTGTATCTATGTTTTATACTCTTTTAAATATTTATCATATTACAGCCCTGAAGAAGTCCACACGCAGATGGACGAAACACGTTAGCTGGTTTTTGACATATATTTATATATATATATATATATCAACAACTTGTTTTCTCGCAGATACCCGAGCCTCTTTCAGCGGTGGGCCATGACGGGGTCGCGAACCCCTACTATCCACAACAATCGTTTGTTTCCTTAGTTCAAAAACAATGCCACAAGCCACAAATCCGTTTAACAGCATGTTTTTTATTCTTTGGTTTCGGCCAAGTCACTCGACGCGTTTCGGAGGAGACCTCCTTTTTCGCGAGTGCAACGTAAAATGAAAGTGTTTATACATTATCAGTGACACACCTCCTCTTAATAAACAGTGAAGACAGATACAATGGCATACATGAGTTACACGGAGCTAGAAAAAGACTTTTTAAATCATTCAAGTCATTTCCGGGATATTCGTGAACAGGTTGTGTTTATAAAATCAAATTGTCATATTGGTGATCATCAATACATTTTGTCGCAATTGCAGACTTAAAATAAATATAAAGAAACATATAATCGCCTAGTGCACATTTGTGATCCTAGACTCGTGTTCGCAATTTTATTGAAAAATAAAGTTGAACCTGAATTTTATTGTCCAGACTCGCGCTTAGGTTTTCAACGCAAATGTAGCCCTAGTGGGTATTGCGACAAACTTTAGATGCAAAAATGAATTTATTAACTATGATCAGCATGAAATACAACCTTGTGTCCTGTTTAAATTCACATACAAGTGCTAATGCATTTTTAGAGACACTCTTGTAGTTTCAAAGTGCTGCTTATTTCTCATAACGTCACATATGAACAAATATAAAATTTAAAAATGTGCAGCCCCAGTGGGCTTGTGAGTAACTTCAAGGCTGTCCATACTCTTGTAACTGGGTTCAGTGTTATGAACTTGTGTAGCCTTCTAAATAATATAGGTAGCACTCATAAAAATTGCCATATTGTCACTCACGTCCAACCCCAGTGGGTATCGCTCCACTTTCAGACTATGGTGCTTAGTGCTCTTAAATTCGTTCATTCCTTGATCCATTTTTGTGAAATAATAATCAAATCAGTCTTGCATTCAACTCTCCTTCTATACCTTGCCATGGGACCTGTAAAATAATTAAAATAATTCAAGGTGAAACACCCATTTGAACTGATCAGACACTATTTACATACACTACAACAGTTATTTACAAAAGGAGCAAGGTTTAAAAGCATTAGTGGATATCGATATTTTTACGGCATTGAAATTGTTCTTACTGCGGCGTCTAACGGAACACCATTAGCCCAGATGTCCTTCATCACAATGGTGTCCCTCAGGTTGCAGTGTATGGTATTTTATGATCATTCTTGATTACAGTCTTCTAAGTTCTTGTACTCTATCCCCCCCTCTTGTTCTAGTTGGGATGTTGTTGAGGACACAAAATGAGAGAAGGGTATTGTTACCATTGTGGTGAGAAGCAAAGTGCCTTGCGACCGGATACTGTTTATCGTGGTTCTTTATTGCCCTTAGGTGTTCCAAATTCCGTTTTTGGCCTTATGTATGGTGCTGCCAATGTAGTGTTTGTCACAGGGACACCTAAGGGCATACACAACAAATTCGGAGTTACATGAATAATGTTTGAGGATTTTGAACAATCTGCAGTGGGGAGACAATTTCACTTCTTTAGTATTCACACTGTATTTGCAGGCCTTGCACTTCCCGCAGGTGAAAAACCCTTGTATGCTACTTTTTCTTGTCGCGGATGGGATGACTACTCTACAGACCATATCTTTTAGGGACTTTACTTTTCGGTATGTTACTTGTGGATATTCTTCTAAACAATAAGTAAGGTCATTGTCGGTTTTCATGACCCCCCAGAATTTGCTCAGGGCCTCTCTGACCTCCCAGGACTGTCGGTTGTAGTTAGTTATAAACCGGACCGCTTCCCTATTTCCTGTTTTCTCTACTGTCTTTTCATCTTTAATCAGGTCAGTCCAGTAGTCCCTTTGATCCACTTCGGAAAGGATTTTTCAATGCTCTTAGAGGTATACCCTCTGTCTTTGAATCTTTCACACATCACCATGCTCTCAGTCTTGTAGTCCTCATGGGTGCTGCAATTGAGTTTGGCTCGCAAAAGCTCGCCCATGGGAATATTTTTAATGAGACTGTCAGGGTGACAGTTGTGTGCATGTAGCAGTCTGTTCCCTGCTGTCTCCTTTCTGAACAGATATGTTGTCAGTTTATTTTCTTTGATTTTGACTAAGAGATCCAGAAATTCAATTTTCTCATTATCTACATTGCTGGTGAACTGTAAGTTCAGGCTATTGTATTCAGTGTGCTGACGAATTCATTTGCTTCCTCTACACTCCCCTCCCACACACAGAAAATGTCATCTATGTAACGGGCCCAGGCTTTGACATGTGTTTTTTACTCATCCAGGTTTCTGACCACTTGCTCCTCCCACCAGCCCAGGTAAAGACCTGCGAAGCTGGGGGCGAAGCAAGTGCCCATCGCCATACCAAGGTTTTGACGATAGATAATTCCATCAAAGAGATTTATTTTTTGTGTAAGGCAGATGTAAATAATGTCTAGGATCATCTCTGTGTGGAATAGAAAGGACATTGACCTTATTCCCAAGAAGTGTCTGCATGCTTTATTCCCATGTCGTGTGGGATACTAGTGTACAGGCTGTTTACATCTAAACTCATAAGTAAACAACCTGGGTGCCATTCAATTTTGTCAATCAATCGTAAAAAGTCTCCTGAGTGTTTCATGTACGAGGGGAGTTTTTGGACTAAAGGCTGTAAATTGAAGTCCACGTATCTGGACGTATTTTCTAGGCAACTACCTCTAGATGACACAATGGGTCTTTCAGGGGAATTTGTCATGTCCTTGTGCAGTTTCGGGAGAAGGTACAGGGCTGGCAATTTTGGGTATCTGCTTTTTAGAAAATTAAATTCTTCTGGTTATAGTAGGCCCCTGTCTCTCCATTCTTCTAACTGGTTCTGTAATTTTTTATTCGCAGTTTCATAGTCATTCCTAGTGCTTTTCTCATACCTACTACTGTCATTCATTTGTGTTAGCCCCTCCCTGATATACATTTCTTTGGAGAGCACCACACTATTCCCTCCCTTATCTGATTTCTTTATTACAATATTCTCATCTTTTTGGAGGGTTTGTATGGCTGTCATCTAGGCTTTAGAAAAGTTGCTCCTGGCATGGCTTTTATATCTTGACAGTTTATTAAGTTCCTTAATGACTCCTTTCTCAAAGACATCTATCGCTTTGTTGGCGATTTGGGGTAAAAATATCGATTTGGGCCGGAATCCGCTGTTATGGTTCAGGTCCAATCTAATGTTGTCATTCATCAGGTTTAGAATGGGGTTTTCGTTAATAGATGGGTTGCCATCAAGGTCATGGAGCATGTGAAGAAAATAAATGTCATTAATTACCAGCTCACTAGGTGTATCGCAGTTGGTAGGCATCTGTTCTTTAACTTTAGTGGCAAACCATCTCTTTAACCTGAGTTTTCTGGTAAATTGGAACTAGTCAATGCAGCCTTGTGTATAGTCAAAGTCTGCCGTGGAACAGAAGGAAAGACCCAAAGATAGTACCTCTATTTCCGTGTCGGTGATCTTGCACTTGGAGAGGTTCACCACCGTCTTCTTGTCCATCATTTTGATTGTTTTTATGTCCCCTTGTCCTTGTTCCCACAGAGCTTGTGATTTCCTCTCTCATTGAGGCATTTGATCTTCCATCTCCTCTGCATCCTATTCCATGTCCTCTTTGTCCCCCATTGCCCGGTTTGTTTTGGGTCGCCATTCTGCCCTGGGACATTATGGAGAATTTCTGCAAGGTGGTTGCTTCCCACCATTTGTTCTGTTCTGTTTTTAATAATTTCCACAATTGATTCCACATTGCTTTCTTGGTGGTTGAGCTGTCAGTCTGGCCCGAGGTGCCACCTCTTTCTTCGTTAACTCCAGGTATTTGTTTATCGAACATCCTGCTCGCAGCCTCGCTCCTTTTCTCATTTCTAGACATGGCCATTGTATATTCGTAACCATAAACGTGCTGACTGCACGTGTACACGCTGACAGATTATCCCTAGAGGTTTGAATCCGATATGATCCTCCCTCCGGTGCCCGCTTGCCTCTGATATGTAAACTGAGTGTCTTATGTGGGGAAAGAGAACGCATATATATATATATATATATATATATATATATATATATATATATATATATATATATATATATATATGCAACAATAAAGAGAAGATTTCCAATTACTTCTGCAACTTTGTGGACATATTTGGAATTAGAATTGACATTGTAAAAGTGGTGCACCTCTGATTGCTTTGTATATATATATATATATATATATATATATATATATATATATATATATATATATATCTATCCAACAAACGCTGTTTCTTCTCAGAATATACAGCAACCACGGACAACATAAAGCTTTCAAGCAACAGTTTATTTTAAGCAGAGAACGGCAATTCGACGCGTTTCGGGACCAAGTCCCTTGTTCACGAGTACCGTGGCTTTGTTTACATTGTATTTAAATAAACATGTGACTTACAAAAAATAATAGAACGTGAAGACAGACTGTCATACAAGAAGTTACCTCACTTCTTTCAAACAACTATACTTTCATAATGTTCTCACAATGCTCATTTCACTTTTTTATGACAAGCACTGAATTCTAATCTCAGTTAGCAGTTTTTTGAAAGAACAATCAATGATCGTTGGCTTGTTCAAGCATACTGCACATAAACGCAAAGACAATAATAAAACATTTTTGTTCCCTTATCCATCAATAGATTAACAATACGTGTGAAAAAGGGTTTCTTACACCCGATAATTTAGGAGACAATGATATGTAACCCAAGTGGGTTCTAAAACCCGCTTAATAATTTAAACGGGCTAACGATGGAAATACCATCAAAAATTGTCCTTGCACAGTGCTTAATAACAAAATAGTCACCCATAGGAGAGTGTTTCCATCGTTAATACAACAGCTGATGAAACCATTATTATCAATCTAACCAATATAACACTCACCGAGGATGAGGAAAACATTTTGAAACTTGGCCTCTCCTATACCCCACAAACCAATATGAGTTACACTGATACAAGATTTGATGTATACAAAGCCGTACGCAAGTTGAAACTCCGGAAATTCCATTTAATGAGAAACAAAAATCTGGCAGTGGCAACAGCACCAGAGAGTCCAGATAATGTCATCGTTTCTGGAACATCTATACCCAGCGGGGTTGTTGATCTATGGTTGACTGAAGGTATGGATTCTCTAGCTGCCTTGCCCGCAAGTGTTGGTGGTACAAGTAACAATGAGACTATAAAACAAATATCCCCAACTACACCGTTTAAACCTGTCTCAACCTTCATCCCTATATTGTTACGAGATTCCATAGACATATTTAATGAGAATGTCACCTCTCAGATTAAAGAGTTACACAGAAAAACAGTCACAGGAAACCCAGGTTTGACATGAGGAGCAAACAATATGAGTCACTTATCCTCAAATTGAGTAAGGATATGAAAACCATTGTACGGGGCAGTGACAAAGGTGGAAACATTGTATCAATGACAAGGACAATGTATGACAAGGAGGCCTACTCCCAGCTAAACAATAGGGAGCACTATGAGCGAAGCAATGTGTTAATGGTGAAAACGATGCAAGCAGAATTCCATAAAAAATTAACAAGATGGAGGAACAAGGCAATGTTGACTGACGAGGAATATACATTTTTAAGGAATGATCATCCGAAAATTCCATTCATTTACTTTATTCCAAAAGTCCATAAAGACATGGTGAACCCCCCTGGCAGGCCTATCATCTCTGCCAGGGGTGGCTTGCTGGAAAAAACATCAGTCTATATAGACTACTTTTTGCAGGGAGCTGTAAAATCATTGGAGTCTTATGTCCAGGAGACTGGGGACTTCTTATTTAAACTACAAAGGGTTAAGTGGAAGGAAGGTTTTTGGATGTTAGCATTGGATGTATCATCGTTGTACACAAGCATATTACATGATGACGGCACGGCAGCAGTAGTGTACTATCTATCCAAACAGGAGGAACAGTTTAAGGATCACACTGCCATGCTATTGGAAATGCTTAAAATATGTCTGAATAACAATGTATTCATGTACAACAACTTGTTATACCGTCAGCTGCAGGGAGTCGCTATGGGGGCCAGTTTCTCCCCGAGCTACGCATGTTTGCACATGGGAGCTTGGGAGGAACTGGTCCTCAAAACTGAATACAGCGAAGTGATGAAATCGAACATTATTGCTTGGTATCGTTACATAGATGATCTGTTTATAGTGTGGCAGGGAGAGATTCGGCTGAAGAATTTGTCAGGGCCATAAACATCAACAGACTTAACCTCAAATTTACGGTCACCATGAGTCAAACGAGTGTCACCTTTTTAGACACGGAAGTGTATATTGCAAATGGTGCGATTGAAACTAGATTATTCAGAAAAGAAACGGCCGGCAATACTATCGTACATGCGGCCAGTGCCCATCCACACCATTTGATTGCCAGCATACCGTTTGGGAAGATGCTGCGCTTACGCAGAGTATGCAGCAATGAGGTAGAATTAGGAGAGGCCCAAGCATCTAGCAAGAATAGATTCCTACAGCGTGGGTATTCAGAAGCAGTGATTGACAAAGCTATAATCAAATTCCGATCAAGGATTAGACAGGATTTATTGAACAAATATGATCAAACCATCACCAGTAATCTGGTCTCTGATGGAATCCCTAAATCACGAAATGAGTTCAGAATCATGACGGGTTTCAACAAACAACATTGTGATTTATACCTTATCTTCAATCGCAATTGGCCTACTCTAAAGAGTGATCCCATCTTAGGCCCAACAATTCCACGCAGGGCAACCCTCACCTTTAGTCAAGCTCCCTCAATGAGGGACTGCCTCATTAACACGAATCCCGAAACCATAGAAAAGACCACTTGGTTGCAAACCAATGGTGGATTTTTCAGATGTAAAATATGCAAAGCTTGCACACATGGGGTTAACACCAAAAACTACAAGGATGGGTTCAGTGACAGAAAGCACAAAATAGAAAAGATGTTAACATGCAAAACAGAATATGCCATATATGTGCTTCAATGCCCTTGTGCACTTAGATATGTGGGCAGCACCAAGTTAGAGGTGCATAAACGCATCCTGCAACACCTAAGGGCAATTTCAAACCAGGATAACACCTACCCGGTGGCTCGCCATTTCAAGGAGGTACATCACAGCAATAACAATGAATTAATATTCTTTGTTATTGACGCTGTACCAGCGAGTACGCGTGGAGGTAACAGGGAAGCTATGCTTCGTAGATTAGAGACTAAATATATACTCCGCCTAGATTCTAAATCCCCGGGGGGGCTCAATGTCACAGAAGATCTGCACACTATCTTAGGTTAGGATTGCATACTTGCATGTGTAATGTAAGTTTGAGTTCAATATCGGATGAACACTGCAATTACCTGTACATATATGAATTTGGTTTCTTCAATGATTTTACAAATGGTTTTTATCATTTTGAGATCGATGTTTTAATCATCTTATGTATTATTTATTATTTTATAGTAAGTAATTAGCATTATTATCCAGGTTTATTGCTGTGGGTTCTTATATTTTATACACAAATCCATACATTAAGATGTTACTCAGGAAAGTTTGTAACAAACAGAATCTAGGCAGGGATGCACTTTAACATCATTTGCACTTTTTTCAATTGGACCCCTATTTTGATACCTCATTTTTGTACTCCATGAGCCATAAGTGATTATAAGGTAGTATACTTTTGAAACATGGAAATACCGACCACAGTTGTCAACAATCCATTGTGGGCTCACAATATCAGTTTTTGGGTATGACTGGGTTCAGTCTGCCCATTCCATGCATTTTTGAATTAAGAACTGCTGCTTACCTGTTTTTAAACTTTTGTTTTTAAACTTTTATTATCATATTTAGTGGTGTCACACTATTCACGCACATTGCACTTTATTACACTCCCATTTGTTTGCACAGTTGCAGGGACCTGCAGCAGAATAATGGTACTGTTTGAATGGTATGGAAGACACAGGGATTTATCCCGTTATGTTTAAATTGAGCAATCTGTGTCTTACAATGTGCTTAGATGTAAAACGTCAATACTGTACCCAATATAGATCGCAATGTATAGATAATTATCAATGCCTACAATATATGCAGTGGCTATGTTTGCACTTTTATAGATTCAGCCATATACATGTTTTAACATGAGGATTATCCTGATATTTATTTTAGGATATCAAATCAACACAAAGCCTGAATATTTAACATCTTATTCATGATTCAGTGCAAGCTTCACATAAGATTGCCGTGAACACTATGTATTAGTAGTGTTCGCAGAAACAATGTATCCACTAATAGGTGGGCATATTGGTTATTGTCTCTCTAATTTAATTTTAAACCATTTCGGTTTCATTGTATAACGATAACAGTGCATGTTAAGGCAATTTGATTAATTATGGTACAATGGTTTAAACACTATGACTTGCTACATACATCCAGTGAACACAAAGGCATTGTATATGAAAACGTTTAGTCAGGTACAGTCTTCTTACCATGTCTATGCCAATTCTCCGGTATCACGTGCAGAGTGTATTTCTCCTACATAAGGGTGTGTCTATAGTATTCACGTTGTCATGTGAACAAGGCTCAGGCTGAGCCGAAACGTTATGGCGACTAGCACGCAAGAAAGCTAATAAACATTTGCACTGGAATTGAGGTCCGTGTCTGTACTGTTTGGGGCAGGTGCCGGAAGTGGGCAGCCTCGACGGGGAAACGGAAGCTGTGGATATATATATATATATATATAGGCCGCATGTCTGGAGCCGAAACTCGTCACTTTTGGACATCTTTATGTTGGAATAAAGACACTTGATTCATCATCGCTTGTGGAGTCTGTGCCTTGGAATTTCCAGTTGTGGGCTCCTTCCTTTGCAGCATCTTGTGGTTGATTTATGCGGTCCCGCCTGGATCGCGGTAAAGAGCCCTGCTGTTTACAGACCTGCCTCAGCGTCAACCGGCACTGTGGCCTTAGGAACTGGAAGCTGCTTTTTGGGGGAGATATCTGCTGATGCAGAGAGGACTGATGCACCGCAACCCACAGGGGAACATTGTGCAATTTTGGTTTGGGGGACGGCAGGCTACCCACTGTGGAAAACGAAGACACTGCAAAGACCAGCATGCCACTTGCTGTGGCTACGCCCACTGAGGCGGGGTCTTCATGTACTTAAGTGCTTCTAAATCGCTGAGCCGTTTCACTGAACAACGAACATGCAGCCCATGATTAAGTGCAAGAAGCACGAAACGCGTCGGGAAACAGGACTATTCAGGCTGTGTCATCGCTTTTTCCTGCATGCAGCACCTCCATTAAAGATTAGTCAGCCATTGAAATTTCCAGTTGTGGGCTCCTACCTTTGCAGGCATCTTGTGGTTGAAGCCCTACGCGTTTCAGTGCTCCTGCACCTTGATCACGGGCTGGCAAAACAGGTTTACGGCGGATTCATGGGTAGATCAAGTCTCCATCTTTAAGTAGCAGTTACCTGCCCCCTGGTGGGTGGGCTCTAGTGCCAGTCACAAGGCATGCTGGAACTTGCAGTGTTCTCCCATGTAATTTTTTTCTCCGGTAGAACTCCACCGTATCCTCGTTCACTTAGTGCTTATTTAATACCCTCCAGTGGGTTTTGAAAGGAAAACCGGTTTCCAATATCGCTGAGAACTTGTCATTCTGCTCGTTGCTCAGGTCCTAATACCTTGCAGCAGCCCATCACCTCTCGACGGTGGTGCGATCTCCACGACCAAGGACTGGCCGTTATTTATGTCCTCCAACAGTTTATCCCTTTGCTTGGAGACGCACTCAATGAAACAAGCAGGACGCCATCACTTCTAACGGAGTCCTTTATTAAAGCACAAACCGGCATTTGCTTTCAATAATTCACGAAGCCCTACGCGTTTCAGTGCTCCTGCACCTTGATCACGGGCTGGCAAAACAGGTTTACGGCGGATTCATGGGTAGATCAAGTCTCCATCTTTAAGTAGCAGTTACCTGCCCCCTGGTGGGCGGGCTCTAGTGCCAGTCACAAGGCATGCTGGAACTTGCAGTGTTCTCCCATGTAATTTTTTTCTCCGGTAGAACTCCACCGTATCCTCGTTCACTTAGTGCTTATTTAATACCTTCCAGTGGGTTTTGAAAGGAAAACCGGTTTCCAATATCGCTGAGAACTTGTCATTCTGCTCGTTGCTCAGGTCCTAATACCTTGCAGCAGCCCATCACCTCTCGACGGCGGTGCGATCTCCACGACCAAGGACTGGCCGTTATTTATGTCCTCCAACAGTTTATCCCTTTGCTTGGAGACGCACTCAATGAAACAAGCAGGACGCCATCACTTCTAACGGAGTCCTTTATTAAAGCACAAACCGGCATTTGCTTTCAATAATTCACGAAGCCCTACGCGTTTCAGTGCTCCTGCACCTTGATCACGGGCTGGCAAAACAGGTTTACGGCGGGTTCATGGGTAGATCAAGTCTCCATCTTTAAGTAGCAGTTACCTGCCCCCTGGTGGGCGGGCTCTAGTGCCAGCACCGTACATACACGGGTGGGGGTACGACTCGAACGTACTCGGGTGTACATACACGGGGGGGTTCGACACGTACAGTTCGACACGTACTCGGGTGTACATACACGGGGGGGTTCGACACGTACTCGGGTGTACATGCACGGGGGGGTTCGACACGTACTCGGGTGTACATACACGGGGGGTTCGACACGTACTCGGGTGTACATACACGGGGGGGTTCGACGCGTACATGCGGGGGCTGGGAGGGGGTACGGCGCGTACATGCGGGGGCTGTGGGGGGTACGGCGCGTACATGCGGGGGCCTGGGGGGGGGTACGGCGCTTACCGGGCCACCTACTCTGGTCGTTTCGCGCCGTACTTCGCATTTCCGGCACTTTTTGGGTGCCGTAAAAATATTGCCGTCCGGACTGCTGTCGGTTCGAATCATACTTCCTGGGTCGTGAAACGCTGCCTGGAAGCGTCCCGACGTCACGTCGCAGCATTCCCGGATCACATTTGTATGCATATTTTCGTCGGTCGGTGTTTTTTACGATTCGTACGGAAATGGTGTTTCCGTGCGAATCGTAATTCCATGTTTGTAATGTTTTACAACCGAGTACGAGTCGGACGGAGAATACGCTCCGACCGACGGTTCGTACCCGGTTTTTACCGGATCGTAATCGGCACCTTAGTATCTAATTCCAATATATAGTGGGTATCCAGGCATCTCAATTTAGCTTCCCTGTGTCCCCCTCTTTTCTCTAAGGGAATAGCATCTAACACATAATACCGTAGATGCTTAAGATTGCTTTCATGGCACTCTTTAAAGTGTCTCGCCACAGGGTAGCTTGGGTCGTTGTTGCTAATAGCCCTTGTATGTTGTAGGATCCTTTTGTGTACTGCCAATTTGGTACTGCCAATATATTTTAAGTCACAGCTGCACTCTAGAACGTAGACCGTATATATACACACACATATATATATATATGTATATATATATACATATATATATATATATTCACTGAAAAAACCATAGGTTTCACACACGTTATAGTTACGAATTAGCATTTAAAAAACCTTGCAAATTCACTTAAAAAACCATAGGTTTCACCAATGAAATTCCCCCGTTATAGTTACTGAAGGCAACTATAACTCACGCGACCGCAATCCTCTGCTGATGACGTCAGATATTACATCACTGTATTTAGACACTTATTTACCCATGTCTTCTTCCATTAATCTTTAGCTATACATATATTACAAATATTTATTTTTCAGAAAGACACATATGTCATCAGTGATGTAATATCTGACGTCATCAGCAGAGGATTACGGTCGCGTGAGTTATAGTTGCCTGCAGTAACTATAACGGGGGAATTTCATTGGTTTTTTACGAGTGAAATGTCCAGCTAACTATAACATGTGTGAAACCTATGGTTTTTTAAGTGAATTTGCAAGGTTTTTTAAATGCTAATTCGTAACTATAACGTGTGTGAAACCTATGGTTTTTTCAGTGAATTTGTACGTTTTTTTAAATGCTAAGTTATGTTTTTATTATTTTTTTTTTTTACAGGTTTTACACCGTGCGCGCACCGTGCGCGCTCTGTGGGCTCTCGGAGAGCTTCGCGCACCGAGCGCCCACGGTTCGCAGTGCGCGCAGGGTGCACGCACCTCGCGATTTAAAAAAAAAGAAAAAATTGTTTTTTTCTCCCTTGGGGGTCCTTCTGTGACCCCCTGACCAAGGCTAGGGGGTCAGGAACTGTCCACTCTGCCCCCTTTTCACGTTCTCCACCTTTGTTTTTCACCCCCTCAGACTGCGAGAGACAAAATGGCGGCCGACACTTCCTGGTTTCGACCGATTCGAATGTTTACCGACATCTAACAACCAATCAGAATTGCGCTCGCGCACAGCAGGGTGCGCGCACAGTGCGCGCACGGTGCGCGCGTATAGATATTGATATGCTTTTAAATGCTATTTTCTCAGGAAATACTGAACAGATTTACACCAGACCTGCAAAAGGCACTTCCTTGACCTTATGGCTACCTCTCTGCCAAATTCCACGTAATTCTGTTCAGCCGTTCGGGCTGTAGCTGTGACTAAAGGTCCTATGGAAAAATGCATGGGGAAAATGCGTTTTGGGACCCCCCCTTTTTCTCAGCGCCCGCTTGACGAATCACCCCGAGACTTTCAGGGTAGGAGCTGAACGGAGCGCCCCATTAGTTTTGAAAATTTCGCGAGGATTCGTCAACCGGCGCCAAAGTTATTCAAAATAGAATTTTGAGATTTCCTATGGAAACTAGGTTGTAACTATAACTATCTACTGGCGACCGCCAGTAGATAATATATATATATATACATATATATATATATATATAAATATATATATATATGTATATATATATATATATTCACTGAAAAAACCATAGGTTTCACACATGTTATAGTTAGCTGTACATTTCACTCGTAAAAAACCAATGAAATTCCACGTTATAGTTAGTGCAGGCAACTATAACTCACGCGACCGCAATCCTCTGCTGATGATGTCAGATATTACATCACTGATGACATATGTGTCTTTATGAAAAATAAATATTTGTAATATATGTATAGCTAAAGATACAGTATTAGCATCAACAGAGGATTGCGGTCGCGTGAGTTATAGTTGCCTGCACTAACTATAACGTGGAATTTCATTGGTTTTTTACGAGTGAAATGTACAGCTAACTATAACATGTGTGAAACCTATGGTTTTTTCAGTGAATTTGCAAGGTTTTTTAAATGCTAAGTTATGTATTTATTTTTAATTTTTGCACGCGCTGAGGGTGCTCGGTGCGCTTCGCGCACCGAGCACCCACATTGCACATTTCGTACCGTGCACGCCTCGCCATTTTTTCCAAAATATCAATTGTTTTTTTCTCCCTTGGGGGTCCTTAGATTTATATATTAAATGTGATTTTTAATTTTTTTTTTTTTTTTTTTTTTACCGTACGTGTACGGTAAGCTTACCGTACGCGCACCCCGCGATTTTTTTTAAAAATTATTAAATTTATTTTTCATACTTTTTGGCCCTTCGTGAACCCCCTGACAAACGCTAGGGGGTCTGCAACTCTCTTCGTTGCCCCCTTTTCATGTTATCTACCTTTTTTTTTCAGTGCGACAGACAGAAAATGGCGGCTGATAATTCCTGGTTTCGACCGATTCGAATGTTTACTTTGATCTAACAACCAATCAGAAACGCGCTCGCGCACGGCACCGTACGCGTACGGTAAGCTTACCGTAAGCGCACGGTAAGCGCACGGAGCGCTGCCACAGATATATATATTGATTTAAATGCTATTTTCTCAGGAACTACTGAACAGATTTACACCAGACCTACAAAAGGCACTTCCTTGACCTTATGGCTACCTCTCTGCCAAATTACAAGTAATTCTGTTCAGCCGTTCGGGCTGTAGCTGTGTCTAAAGGTCCTATGGAAAAATGCATGGGGAAAACGCGTTTTGGGACCCCCCTTCTTTCTCAGCCCCCGCTTGACGAATCACCCCGAGACTTCCAGGGTAGGAGCGGAGCGTAGCGCCCCATTAGTTTTGAAAATTTCGCGAGGATTCGTCAACCGGTGCCAAAGTTATTCAAAATAGAATTTTCAGATTTCCTATGGAAACATGGTCCTAACTATAACTATCTACTGGCGACCGCCAGTAGATAATGTATATATATATATATATATATATATATATATATATATATCATAGCTCCATAGTTTTACACCTCCTCCATGCACTCACAGGCGGGTGCTCTCTCGTGGGCAGAGATCCGCTAGTATACACTCTTCCAACCTCGCATTTCTCCCAACGCAAAGAAGAGCACACACAGGGGCGAGTCCAAGAGTTTATTTTGGGGACTCACAGCAACCAGACGCGTTCCGGCTGTCACCTTTTTCGATCGTAATCAGGCGTGCCGGAAACGACCGGTATTTATGTCTTGAAATCTCATATCTCAACATAGATAAACATCGAGAAGGGTCAAACTCCACACGAGTAATGTCGCCATCTTAGAGTGTATAAAACGTCATTGCTTTTCATGAAATTCATTACTGTGCAACATTCCGCAAATGCGATAGTACATACAATATTCCTTTTTCATGTAATATCATGACATTCTCTTGAAAATTCATAGTACTGTTGTTAAATGGGCTAAAGTGCACTTCCAATTACAATTCGTTTACAACTCGCAATCATCAAAGGTTACTACCACAATTTTCTAATGTAGATCTTAACATCTAGCCCTGAATGGGCATCGAAACCTTAGTGCAAAGTTGCAATGATTTAGGTAAAATTCATACATATCCTTTTTCCCTTCTCAACTCGGAACTCCAAAAATTACCATAATTTCAAAATATATATACAGACAAGTTTAAAAAAGAATCCGTATAAACAGTTTTCTACTCATGATTTCTCATGTACGAACATTTTGCTAAATTCCTTCATCTTTCCCTTACGACCTACTATTCAGTCACCTAGATTCACTGCAAGTTCCTCATTACTATTAAGGCCATCCGGCGTTTTTGTTTGAAGGTCAATAATACACCTGGATTCCAGCCTTCTAAGGCTGGTAACCCTATCCCCTCCCCTTGGATGTATTGTAATGTGGTCTAGAGCAAAGAAAATCAATAGGTCCCTATTGCTGTTGTGTTTGGCCTTAAAATGTCGAGCCACCGGGTACGTCATATCACAATTCTTAATTGCCCGCATGTGCTCCAAGATACGCAGCTTGGTTTGATGTATAGTACTTCCTTTGTACTTGAGTCCACAGGGGCAACTAAGACAGTACACTGTATATGGTGTACTGCATGTGATGAATTTATTGATGGCTTACGGATCTTTACTCCCGGCATCAAATATGTTAAGACTCTTTTACTCCCTGTGCAGGCCTTACACCTACCACAGGGGAAGATCCCTCTTAAATCTTTTCCCAATTTATTGGGCACTACTTTCTTCATGCAGCTGTTAGTGAGAGAGTCTCTTAGTGCCCTGGCTTTTCTAAAAGTTAGTAGTGGCTGTGCCGGAATATCCATTCCTATAACTGGATCCAATTACAGCAAGCTTCAATTCTTGCGCAAGCTCGATCTCAGTTCTCCGGCTCCGTCTGAAAATGTAGTGATAATTCTAAATTTGGAATCATCAATTTTCTTCCTCGGTTTCCCCTCAAGTAGTTTGCCCATGGGGACCGAATTCACTTTCTGTAGTGTGACATAAAACTTGTTCCCCAAAACCTCGAGCTCTGAATCTCTCCAAACATTCATTGGCATGTTTCTGAAAATCAATTTCCCCAGTGTCATTCCTCTTTATCCGTAGCAGTTCCCCATAGGGGATACTGCTGATCCGTTTAGGGGGGTCACTGCTGGAGGCATGTTATATCGAATTGCCTGCCGTGGGCTTCCGATATAGTTTGGTGCAGATTTTGCAATCCACCACACACACTTCTAGGTCCAAGAAATTAACTGAAGAAGAATGGATGTCTGCACTGAATTTTAAATTAATGCTATTGTTATTAAGCACTTGCACATATTCTGAAGCTGTCTCGTTTGATCCCCTCCACACCAAGAAGAGATAATCTATATACCTGTACCAGGCAAAATCCGATCTGTCAAGACGCTGTTAGCATCTGCCCAGGCCACATGCTACTCCCACCAGCCCACAAATAAAATTGTGTAGCTGGGGGCGAAGCATGTGCCCATGGCTGTTCCTGATACTTGTCTACAATGTTGCTCCTGGTACAGAAAAATATGGTTCTTTAAACAAAACTCCAAGGGTTCTACTAGCAACTCATTATGTGCACTAAATTTTTAAGAAAGCATCTAACTGCCTGCAATCCATCATCTTGTGCTATACAGGTATATAAGCTAGATATATCCATCACAATCATAGTATCTCCTTCCTGCCACTGCACTTCCTCTATGTGTTGGAGAAAGTCTTTGGTGTCTTTAATATAAGATCTCAATATTATCACAAATTCAGACAGCAAATGATCTGTATACACAGATATATGTTCCAAAAGACTGCCTTGCGAGGAGACAATTGGTCTCCCCGGCGGTGTGATGGCGTTCTTGTGTACTTTAGGCAAATGATAAAAACCAGATTCAAACATCTTAAACATAGACACTCTTCTGTTTCTAACATACCCTTGTCATACCATTTTCTCAATAACACATGGCAATTTGTGATGCTCAAATTGTAGGTATTTTTACTCACTGTTTCATAGTATGTTACATCAGACAATTGAGGTAGAGCTTCCCCATTATAAGCATCATAAGTTTGAAGAACTACATTACCGCCCTTATCAGAGGGCTTGCAGACAATAGATGTATCCTTTCTAATATTGTCAATCGCTGGGTATTGTTCATGAGTAAAATTTTGTTTCTTTGTCTGTGTAGAGTCCTTTGTCCTCATAGTCATCAATTCCTTTGTCACAGCATCAGAGAATGTCTCAATAATGTCATTAGGCATTTGGGGCAGAAAGGTAGAACCTGGTTTAAAAGTCGTTGTTACACCTTGTTGTTCTATACCCAATACCCCTGTTAGTTCATTAGTTTCACATGAACTCATATTCTCATTGCCTAGATCTTCCATAACTTGTAATGCTGGTAAATCATGTCCAACTAAGATGTCGGTCACTGAAGAATACTCTCCCGTTCTCTTAACCTGCTGCATCATCAGTCGTAAATTGAAAAATTTGTGAAGCTTCAATTTTCTTGTGAAGCGAAATAAATCTATCCTTGTCTGTGTGTATTTAAGTTTCTTCCGTGGGCAAAAAGTGAAGCCCAATCTTAATACTTCCTCTTTAGAAGAGCCAGGGCACTAAGAGACTCTCTCACTAACAGCTACATGAAGAAAGTAGTGCCTGAAAAATTGGGAAAAGATTTAAGAGGGTTCTTCCCCTTCGGTAGGTGTAAGGCCTGCACAGGGAGTAAAAGAGTCTTAACATATTTGATACCGGGAGTAAAGAAACCGAAAACCATCAATAAATTCATCACATGCAGTACACCATATACAGTGTACTGTCTTAGTTGCCCCTGTGGACTCAAGTACATTGGAAGTGCTATACATCAAACCAAGATGCGTATTTTGGAGCACATGCAGGCAATTAAGAATTGTGACATGACGTATCAGGTGGCTCGACATTTTAAGGCCAAACACAACAGCAATAGGGACCTTTTGATTTTCTTTGCCTTAGACCACGTTCCGATACATTCAAGTGGAGGGGTTAGGGTTACCAGCCTTAGAAGGCTGGAATCCAGGTATATGATTGACCTTCAAACAAAAACGCCGGATGGCCTTAATAGTAATGAGCAACTTGCAGTGAATCTAGGTGACTGCATAGTAGGTCGTAAGGGAAACATGAAGGAATTCAGCAAAACGTTCGTACTTGAGAAATCATCAGTAGAAAACTGTATATTAGGATTCTTGTTTAAACTTGTCTGTATATATATTTTGAAATTATGGTAATTTTTGGAGTTCCGAGTTGAGAAGGAAAAAAGGATATGTATAAATTTTACCTAAATCATTGCAACTTTGCACTAAGGTTTCGATGCCCATTCAGGGCTAGATGTTAAGATCTACATAATAAAATTGCGGTAGTAACCTTTGATGATTGCGAGTTGTAAACGCATTGTAATTGGAAGTGCACTTTAGCCCATTTGTGGGCAGTATTTTAACAACAGTACTATGAATTTTCAAGAGAATGTCATGATATTACATGAAAAAGGAATATTGTATGTACTATCGCATTTGCGGAATGTTGCACAGTAATGAATTGCATGAAAAGCAATGACGTTTTATACACTCTAAGATGGCGACATTACTTGTGTGGAGTGTGTCCCTTCTCGATGTTTATCTATGTTGAGATACAAGATTTCAAGACATAAATACAGGCCGTTTCCGGCACGCCTGATTACCATCGAAAAAGGCGACATCCGAAACGCGTCTGGTTGCTGTGAGTCCGCAAAATAAACTCTTGGATTCGCCCCTGTGAATGCTCTTCTTTGCGTTGGGAGAAATGCGAGGTTGGAAGAGTGGATATTTATATATATCTATATATATATACTAACAAACAGCACCACTGAAATTCACCAGTTACCTCGCACCCCAACTAGCACAGCGTCATGAGTGATGTAATATGTGAGTTAATTTGCAGTACATGGTGAGAGTTAAAGTTACATTAGGACATGAGTCATAGTTTCTTGAGATAACTATAACTGGTGAATTTCAGTGGTTTTATTCTTTTTAAATTGTATGTTTTAACTGAATATTTCACCTAACTAAAAAGTCCCTTTAACCCCTTCCATGCCGAGAAAATAACCGTTACGTCCTCTGCACACCACACAGAAATCCATCTGCTGTAAACAGTAGAGGGATTTCCTTTTTTATTTCGTAGCCTCGGGAGCTGGGAAGAGCTCCTCCAACCTCCAGAGGCATTTGTTTTTTCAATGTAATGAGCCTATCGACTCATTTCACTTTCACTGCTTCAGTGTGAGGTATCATTGGAAAGGGGAGAATCTCCACTTTCAAATGGTACTTTTCCCTAGGGAATCCCTGCTTGGGGATCGCCACAGGAGGTCGATCCCCAAGCAGGGATCCACCACTGTACACCAGGGAGGGGAGAGCTGTCGCTTAGGCAAGGGCCCATAATGCACCACAAATACATTTGGGCATATTCAGTCTTTCGGCCCCCCCTCCCCTGGGTGGTAGATGAGGTCTATAGCCCACGATATGCCCTCCAGGGGAGCTGAACGCACACTACACACAGGGAGATTTTTGTTTTGAATATATAGGGGTGGGGCTGGCCAAAATGTGCATGCTAATGCTCCAACCCCACCAAACACTAAAGGGACAGTCATTCTGCGCCCCGGGGGCAGAAGGGGGCAATAGCCCCCATCTGCCCCTTGGAGGGGCAGAAAGCACACTAGGAACCAGGGATTACATTTTGTATGTACATTTAGTGGTGGGGGCTGCCCAGAATGTGCATGGCAATACCTCCTCCCCCAATAGAATCAGCCACAGTCTTACTGCCCCCCCGGGGGTCAGATGGGGCAATGTCCCCAATCTGTCCCCCCGGGGGGTAGAAAGATAACTAGGAACCAGGGATTTTTTTAAATGTAAATATTTAGGTGGGGCTGCCCTGAAGAGGCATTGTAATGCCCCCACCCATAAATTGGCACAGTCTTTCTTATTTATTTTAAAAGTTTTATATAGTGCTGGCTAGACCCAGGGGTATCAGAGTGCTTTACAGGAGTGTGAGGAGGTACAGTAATCGGAACATTTGGACAAAAACACTGCAATAAGAACCAATCTAACAAGGAAAGCAGATAAATACGAATGCTATTTACAAAAGTACTATATTAAGCTCATGGGGGTAGAGAGTCATTAGGCCAGGGTGGGTGGGTGGAAGTGAAAAAGAGAAGATAAAGGAGGGGAATAAGGAGAGTGGGAGTTATGGGAATAGGAGATCAGTGGGAGGCCGTGCGTGAGGCTAGATGTCATAATTAAAGACAGAGGCAGGGAGGGAGGTTAGGGGGAGGGGAAGGGGAAGGGGAAGGGGAAGGAGTAGCGTGATGGAGGGGAGTTAGGAGGGAGAATGGGGAGGGGAGAGAATTGGAGGGCAATAGAGGGGAGCCTGAGGTGGAAGCAGAATGGGATTCAATGTCAGAGGTAGGTATTATTGACCCCAATATTTGTTGAGGAGGTACAATTTGAGGTCTTTTTTGAAGTTGAAGTAGGAAGGGTTACAGTGTAGGTCTTTAGGCAGGGAGTTCCAGATGGAAGGAGCGTTTCCAGAGAAGGAACAAGTTTGTGTGCATTTCTTCTTTAACAGAGGGAAAATAAGAATGAGGGCGCTGGTGCTCCTCGTTGGTCGGGTGCAGCCCACTTTGTGGAGTTTGTCTGAGAGGTAACGTGGGGTGTTTCGGTGAAGGGCTTTGTGTGTGATACATGCTATCTTATAGATGGATCTGCCTTCGATGGGTAGCCATTTGAGGGTTTTAAGGGCGGGGTGATGTGGTCGAAACGTTTGTAGTCAGAGATAATTATAGCAACTAGGTTGAGCACAGATTTGAGTGGTGCAAGATGGACTTTAGGTGTTCTAGCGAGGATAGCGTTACCATAGTCAATCCTCGACAGGACCAGCGATTGGACAACAGTTTTGAAGTCATCAGCCGGGATGAAGGGTTTAATTTTCTTGAGATGACGGAGAGTGAAGAGTGCTCATTTGGCTGAGGTTTTTATGAGGGAGGTAAGGGCAAGGCTATTATCAATGGCGATGCCTAGAGATTTAACTGAATTGGAAGTGGTGCGAGAGCAGTTGAGAGCATTAAGGTCGGATATTCAGTCTTGTATGGGGAGTGGGTTGTTTTCAGGGGAGAAGAGAATGATTTTGTTTTTTTTAGGGCTGAGTTTGAGATGATTGTTGTGAAACCATGATTGGATCTTGTTCAGGGTGTCATTGAGATGTAAGACATCAGAGTGGGATTTAATCTTATAGTAAAGTTGAGTGTCGTCGGCATAGAGGTGGTAATTGGTTCCTGCTTGTTTGAGAATGAGAGTGAGGGGTTCCATGAAGAGGTTGAAGAGAGCAGGAGAGAGAATGGATCCCTGGGGGACACTGAGGGAGATTTTAGTGGGGTTGGAAAGGCAGTTCTCAATTTTGATTTGTTGGGTTCTGTGTTGGAGAAAGGAGGTGAACCAGTTGAGGACATGGCCATTGAGGCCAAAGCGGACTGTGGTTAACTGTATCGAAAGCAGCGGAAAGGTCAAGGAGAATGAGTAGGCAAGACTCGTCATTGTCGAGTGAGTGATGTATGTTGTCCACTATATTGAGCATGTCAGATTCTGTGCTGCATCCTTTTCTGAAGCCAGATTGCAGTAAGTCAAAGAGGTCGAAAGTTTTGATGTGATTATCCAGTTGGAGCAGGGCGCATTTGTCAAGGGCTCTGGAGAGAAGAGGGAGGTTAGAGATAGGTTGGAGGTTATTTGGTTCGTTGGGATCTGCGTTGGGGTTTTAGGGGATAGGTGTGATTTGACCCAGTTGGAGGGAAGCGGGAACACACCCCGTGGTCAGGCATGAGTTTATAATGGTGGTCCAGAGTTGGGCAATGATATGTTTTGGACAAGGTTAGAGGGCATAGGGTCTTTGGTGTGAGAGGATGGTTTAAGCTTAGAGATGATGTTATAGACTTCGTGTTCAGTGACAGGGTGAAAATTATGCCAGGAGGCATTATTTTTTTGTTGCTGGGGGAGATAAGGGTTGGATTCAGGTAGGAAGGTAACGGATGAGAAATGGGAAGGGACCTGGGGAGGATTTTATGGGGATGCACACCACCAGTCATGCGCCATCCAAGCATATCGCGAGCCAAGTGACAGTCCAAGCACACCACCAGCCAAGTGACAGTCCAAGTACACCACCAGACATGTGCCATCCATGTAGACCGCTAGCCAAGCAACAGTTCACGCACACTGCCATCCAAGGTAAGATTAAAGGGGCTTACGGTAGCACTGTGAGCTAGCTGGTCTCTAGGCCAACATATCCTGTGAGGGTGCCCGGAATCAGTCTAGGCACCTCACCCAAAGTTTCTGTTGTCCAACAAACGCACAGGTCCTACAGATTTGTGGGAACAGCACAATAAAATCTGCACATTTTTGAAAACTAGACACCTAAGGGTATCCAGGATAGGGTGACCTGTGTGGCGTTCACCAGGTTCTGTTACCCAGAATTCCTTGCAAACATCAACATTTGTCTAATAAAACACATTTTCCTCACATTTCTGTGATGGAAAGCTCTGGAATCTGAGGCGAGCCACAAACATTCTTCCACCCTGCATTCCTCCAAGTATCCTGATAACACTGGTACCTCACTTGTGTGGGTAGGCCTAGTGCCCGCGACAGGATACGGCCCAAAACGCAACGTGGACACACCACATTTTCACTGTGAAAACGGACCCTTTTTTTACAAAGTGCCTAGCTGTAGATTTTGAACCCTAACTCTGCCGGTACCTAGGGAAACCTAGCAAACCTATACATTTTTGAAAGATAGACACCCAAGGGAATTCAGGATGGGGTGACTTTACTGGCTCTCACCAGGTTCTGTTACCCAGATTCCAGTGCTTAAATTGTGCGGGTGCTTTCCGGTGCTAAGCACCGGCACTTAATTATCAGGGCCGGGTCTACAAGCATCTTACTGCACGTCATTCATTGATATATTAAATTTACTTCACTACTGGACTTGGCGCAGAGTGTGGTGTTCAACTCAAGTGAGTTGCGGGCGTGGCTGTGAGACTGAGCCTGCCCTGCCTGAGCCAAGAGGTTCAATCTGATATGTTGATGGCATCTGCGCGGCGCTCAGTGGGCATGGGCGGGAGACTGATTAGGGCTGGATTTTGGTTCTCTGGGAGTTGGGGCTGTGTGGCAGCAGCAGCGTGCGCAGATTACACTGCCATGCCCCAGCATACCTGCACCCCACCACTCGAGTCATCGTTCAACGGTTCAACTGAGTGCTGCCAGCCCGACCCGACGACAACGTTGAGGACTGGCAGGCAGCAGCCAGTACTAGCAACAGCACCAGGTGAGGCAGGCCAAATCAGTTAATTAAGCTAAAGGCAGTGCAGTGTGTCCCGGCCACCCGGCCCACTCCGAACGGTAAATTAAGTACTAATTAATAGCCATGGTGTGTGGGGAGGGGTAATAGTAGTCTGTATTTCAATGGTCTGATTACAAAAGTTCTCGATGTGTATTTGTATTTCAGGGCAGGCACGTTGTACAGACTGGCTTCCTTTTGAATTTGCTCTCTCCAGCTTGGCTAGGCTTTTGCTAACACACGGCTGGGTGGTTTCATATTTATGCTGGATCCTTCGGTAATTGTGCCTCACTGCTCGTTCCGCCATCTTGGAGCCAAGAGAGAAAACATCAGGTCACCACCAATTAAGGAGGCTTGAAATGTGCATCGCATTACCTGAGTAAATCTGTAGATTTTGGAGTCCAACGTCAGCATTTTTTAAATTAATTTTGGCGGTAGTTAGCGTGTACCCACCACATGTAACTGTTTTTAAAAAAAAACAATTAAACTATTTAATGGTGTTTGTAGTCTTATTAGGAGACAATGAAGGTCTGTCAGCACCAAGACATTTTTTTAAATGTTCTCTTTGCACCTATCTTTCTGGCAGTCTCACGCTTTGTATCTGTTGCAATTTCTGTGAGAGTTAAGATGAGACAATTATTTGTAATAATTTAGGCCTGTGCCTCTGAATTGAGGTTGTTTCCCTGAGAATGTCTTATTTATGTGCATGTTTGTATAGCATTCACTGTACAACGTAGTTCCTTCTAGGCGCCACAGCATCGACTTGTACGGCGAGTTTGTCATCTTTAAAATAACTGGTCCAGGGCTTGGGGTTGCAAGAGACCTCCACAGTTGTAATTATATCGGTGAGCGGGTTTTCAAATACTGCAGTTACATACATTTTCCGAGGGGGGAGACAGATTGCGAGAGTGGCAACATAACATGACAATAGAGGAATTAAATTGCATTATTTACAGTGAGTTACAGTACACAGAAAATGCTATGTTTAAAGTTAGTGCAGAGGTTGGCATGAGGCGTGGAGTGGTGCGGATGTCTGAGGGAAGGCTGTCCCAAAAGTGGTGTGCTATGATGTCAGATCTCTTGTCACTAATGTTCGTGTTTCTTGGTGTTACTAAGATTTTTTTTTCTGCAGTTTTATTTTGCGTGAACTCGACCCAAAGTTATTGGAGAGCTTTACATGAGCACCAGTTACATTGCACAAGGACACATTCATTTTTTTGTTTGTTTTTGGTAGGCACGGGGAGACTAAATTATTTATTTGTCCAGAATCACCGCATGTTAAGCCGATGCCGAGACTCCAACCTGGTTCCCCATCTCCAACGTCAGCACCTCTGACCGTTATGCTTCCTTGGAGCAGAGCGGGCCTGTGGAGGTCTTCATTGATTTACTTGCCAACTGACATATAAGTTGTAAACAATACTATAAGATTTACAGTATAGGGTTTTGACATCTTCTCATTAATGGTGGTTGGATATTTTCAAGATGGCAACTTATATTTAGAAATAAACATTAGTTGTTTATTGCTTGGTTTTATAAGTGAACATTTATTATCCATCAGCCACTTTCAGGTATCTCAGAGTTTTACCAGCATTACTGTGCCATGACGTCTTCAAATGGGAATCCTCGTCTGTGGCAGCTGACTCAGTGATGGGTATCTGACCTTAGTTTAACTTGAAAAGGCTTGTACTCAGTGCTTAATTTGGACCAGTGGTTTCCGATGCTCGGTACGGGCACCTAATTGCCATCACCGGAGTTTATGATAGTCTGCCACATGGCCAGAAAGGCTAATTTGGGTATGAGCACAACAGCTGCTTATTAGTTCAGTTTACATTTACATTGTTAGTTTAGTTTACATTTAATACCTGCTTCCCAAGCCATACTTATAGCTGTGGGGGCCTGGAATAGAATGAATTGTCACAGTTGTAAGAGTGTGATGATTAGTAGCTGTGTTTGTACTGTCACTGGCAATGTGTGGTGCACGTTGCAGTGGCGTCCGACGGGAGCCCCGGCACTTATTCTTTTACAAATTAAGCACTGCCAGAATCCCCTGCAAACCTCAAAATTTGTCCAAAAAACACATTTCCCCCACATTTCTGTGGTGGAAAGTTCTGGAATCTGTGTGGATCCACAAAATTCTACCCACCCCACATTCCCCAAAGCCTTCCGAGAACAATAGCACTTCACTTTTGTGGGTGGGTCAAGTACCCGCGAGAGGCAAGGGCCCAAAACCTATTGAAGCGACATTAAAATTACCTTTCACAAAACAACCTAGTTTTAAAAGGGGAATCCCATGAGTTTTTGGCCCCGGGCTCGGCTGCCATCTAGGGAAACCTACCAAACCCGCACATTTTTGAAAACTAGACACCCAGGATAGTCCAGCAAGGTGTGACTTGCGTGGGTCCCCCAAAACTTCCCTACCCAGAATCCCCTGCAAACCTCAACTCTAGCTGAAAAAAATCACTTTTTTCTCAAATTTCTGTGTGGGAAAGTTCTGGAATCTTCGTGGATCCACACATTTCCTACCACCCAGCATTCCCCCAGGTCTCCCAATAAAAATGGTATCTCACTGGCGTGGGTGGGTCAAGGGCACAACACCTTTTGAGGCGACATCAAAATAACCTATCACAAAACAACCTGGTTTTGCAAGGGGGGTCCCATGAGCTTTTGGCCCCGGGCTCGGCTGCCACCTAGGGAAAATTACCAAACCCACATATTTCTGAAAACTAGACACCCGGGGTAGTCCAGCAAGGTATAGCTTGCGTGGGTCTCCCAACATTTCCCTACCCAGAATCCCCTGCAAACCTTACATTTTGTTGAAAAAAATCAATTGTTTCTCACATTTTTGTGTGGGAAAGTTGTAGGATCACTGGGCTGACACAAATGTTCTACCACCCAGCGTTCCCCCAGGTCTCCTGATAAAAATGGTACCTCGCTTGTGTGGGTAGGCATAGTGGCTGCAACAGGAAATGGCCCAAATCGTACTGTGGGGACTTCAAAATTACCTATAACAAAACTACCTGGTTCTGGGGTTGGGGGGGCAGCTGGGGTTTTGGCCTCGGGCTCGCCACCATCTAGGGAAACCTACCAAACCCACATATTTCTGAAAACTAGACACCCTGGGGAGTCAAATGAGGTACGGCTTGCGTGAATCACCAACGTTTCCCTACCCAGAATCCAATGCAAACCTCAAATTTAGCTGAAAACCCCAACATCTTCCACATATTTTTGTGTGGAATCACTTTGGTGGCACAAATGTCCTACCCCACAGCTATCTCCTTCATGTCCCGCGTAAAATGATACCTCACTTGCGTGGGTGTCCAATGCAGAATTGGGTAAACACTTATTTTTAATAAAATGCAGCGCTTATAATTCTTGTTGCTATACTCTTGTTTCCTACGCTTTGGGCTCTTCCCAGTCACAGGCCCTTGCCCCACCCACACAAGTGAGGTATCATTTTACTCGGGAGACTGAGGGGAATGCTGTGACGTAGGACATTTGTGCCGGCACGGTGATTCCACCCAAAAATATGTTGGAAATGTGGCTTTTTCAGCTAAATTTGAGGTTTGCAGGGCATTCTGGAAAGGAAAACATTGGGGGATCCACACAAGCCATACCTCGCTGGACTCCCCCGGGTGTCTAGTTTTCAGAAATGTGTGGGTTTGGTAGTTTTCCAAGATGGCCACTGAGCCCGGGACCAAAAACCCAGGTGAACCCTCTTGCAAAACCACATTGTTTTGTGATAGGTAATTTTTGATGTATCCTCAATATTTTTTGGGCCCTTGCCTGTCGCGGGTACTTTACCCACCCATGCAAGTGAGGTATCAATTGTATCGGGAGACCTGGGGGAACGCTGGGTGGTAGGAAATTTGTGGATCCACGTGGATTCCAGAACTTTCCCACACAGAAGTTTCAGAAAAAAGTGATTTTTTTCAGCTAAATTTGAGGTTTGTAGGGCATTCTGGGTAGGAAAACGTTGGGGGATCCACGCAAGCCATACCTCGCTGGACTCCTCCGGGTGCCTAGTTTTAAGAAATGTGTGGGTTTGGTAGTTTTCCAAGATGGCCGCTGAGCCTGGGGCCAAAAACCCAGGTGACCACCCTTCCAAAACCAGGTTGGTTTGTGATAGGTCAATTTGATGTCTCCTCAATACATTTTGGGCCCTTGCCTGTCGCGGGTACTTGACCCACTCATGCGAGTGAGGTATCATTTTTTTTGGGAGACCTGGGGGAACGCTGGGTGGTAAGAACTTTGTGGATCCACGTAGATTCCAGAACTTTCCCACACAGACATGTAAGAAAAAAGTGATTTTTTCAGCTAAATTTGAGGTTTGCGGGGCATTCTGGGTCAGAAAACATTGGGGGACCCATGCAAGCCATACCTCGCTGGACTCCCCCTCGTGTCTAGTTTTCAGAAATGTGTGGGTTTGGTAGGATTCCCAAGAAGGCCATCAAGCCCGGGGCCAAAAACCCAGGTGACTCCCCTTGCAAAACCAGGTTGTTTTGTGATAGGTCATTTTGATGTCTTCTCAATACGTTTTGGGCCCTTGCCTGTCGTGGGTACTTGACCAAACCATGCAAGTGAGGTATTATTTTGATCGGGAGACCTGAGGGAACGTTGGGTGGTAGGAAATTTGTGGTTCCACATGGATTCCAGAACTTTCCCACACAGAAATTTGAGAAAAAAGTGATTTTTTCAACAAAATTTGAGGTTTGCAGGGCATTCTGGGTAGGAAACCGTTGTGGGAGCCATGTAAGCCATACCTTGCTGGACTCCTCCGGGTGTCTAGTTTTTAGAAATGTGTGGGTTTGCTAGTTTTCCAAGATGGCCGCCAAACCCGGGGCAATAACCCAGGTGACCCCCTTGCAAAACCAGGTTGTTTTGTGATAGATCATTTGGATGTCTCCTCAATACGTTTTGGGCCCTTGCCTGTCGCGGGTACTTGACCCACCCGCACGAGTGAGGTACCATTTTTATCGGGAGACCTGGGGGAACGCTTGGTGTTAGGAAATTTGTGGTTCCACGTAGATTCCAGAACTTACCCACACAGAAATATGAGAAAAAAGTGTTTTTTTCATCACAATTTGAGGTTTTCAGGGGATTCTGGGTAGGAAAGCATTGGGGGACCCACGCAAGCCATACCTCCCTGGACTTCCCTGGGTCTCTAGTTTTCATAAATGTGTGGGTTGGTAGGTTTCCCTAGATGGCCGCCAAGCCCGGGGCCAAAAACGCATGGGACCCCTCTCTCAAAATCAGGTTGTTTTGTGATAGGTCATTTTGAAGCTGCCTATATAGGTTTTGGGCCTTGCCTGTCGCGGGTACTTGACCCACCCACACAAGTGAGGTACTATTTTTCTCGGAAGACTTTGGGAAATGCGGGGTAGAATTTTGTGGATCCACACAGATTCCAGAACTTTCCACCACAGAAATGTGAGGAAAATGTTTTTTTTTACACATTTTGAGGTTTGCAAGAGATTCTGGGTAACAGAACCTGGTGAGAGCCAGACAAGTTACTCCATCCTGGATTCCCCTTGGTGTCTAGTTTTAAAAAATATATAGGTTTGCTAGGTTTCCCTAGGTGCCGGCAGAGCTAGGGTTCAAAATCTACAGCTAGCACTTTGCAAAAAAAGGGTCAGTTTTCACTGTGAAAATATGTTGTGTCCACGTTGCGTTTTGGGCCATTTCCTGTCGCGGGCACTAGACCTACCCACACATGTGAGGTACCATTTTTCTCCGAAGACTTTGGGAAATGCGGGGTGGGTGGAGTTTTATGGATCCACGCAGATTCCAGAACTTTCCACAACAGAAATGTGAGGAAAATGTGTTTTTTTTACAAAGTTTGAGGTTTGCAAGGGATCCTGTGTAACAGAACATGGTGAGAGCCAGACAAGTCACCGCATCCTGGATTTCCCTGGGTGTCCAGTTTAAAAAAATCTATAGGTTTGCTAGGTTTCCCTTGGTGCAGGCAGAGCTTGGGTTCAAAATCTACAGCTAGCACTTTGCAAAATAGTGTCAGTTTTCACTGTAAAATGTGGTGTGTCTACGTTGCGTTTTGGGCCGTTTCCTGTCGCGGGCACTAGGCCTACCCACACATGTGAGGTACCATTTTTCTTGGAAGACTTTGAGAAATGCGGATTGGGTGGAATTTTGTGGATCCACGCAGATTCCAGAACTTTTCACCACAGAAATGTGAGGAAAATTTGTTTTTCTGGGACAAATTTCGAGGTTTGCAGGGGATTCCGGGTAGCAGAACCTGGTGAGAGCCAGTCAAGTCACCCCATCCTGGATTCCCCTGGGTGTCTAGTTTATAAAAATGTACAGGTTTGCTAGGTTTCCCTATGTGCTCATTGCGCTAGGGCCCAAAATCCACAGGTAGGCACAGTGCTAAAAACAAGTCTGTGCCTAGTGGGCTTTCTGCCGCCCTGGGGGGAAATCGGGGGGGTGGGGGGGGGTGAGGGGGTGCCCTGATATGCCCCCTAGGGGGGCAGAAAGACTGTGGCTATTTCTTTGGGTGCTCCGTCATGAGGACCCAAAGGGCTAAAACAGTGTATATATGGAGACATATAAACAAGGCATTAATCAGGCTTACTCCTACGATACAAACATGACTCTGAGTTTACCTAGAGTGTGTGTAGGTGTAAAGCCAAGAATCCCCCCAAGGGATGATCCAACCCCATTACCTGGTGGGAGAGAATGTAGGAGCCAGTCTTGGTTATGAAGTTGACACCCCTCATAGAAGATCTCAGACCCCTGCGTGGTGAAGACTAAGCATGCAGGATTCCGTGGTGTCAGCTAAAGTGTCTCCTCTTCTAATCTTATGGGATGCTCTTTATTTATAATTGAAAGCAGCTTTGCGATGTGCGTATAAAGTAGCGATGTTATGGATATGTAGATAGCCCTGTTGTCCTGTGGATGAAGATAGAGACAACATTTGTACATAGTGCATGGAAGGGTTTTGTACATGATGTGCGAGTCACCGTGATAATGTTGTGTGAAGCTAGATGTGTAAACAAAGTAGTTTCAGGGAAACTAATCTAACATTGTTGTGCACTCAAATATGTGCAAAGGTCAAGGCAGAACTGTTAATGTGAAAAATAGGACAATGTAAGAAATGAGCAGCTTCTCTAAATGGGCCTAGCCCGGGCACATAACAGTTTGCTAGTTCTCCGTAGCAACCGGCTGAGCTATGGCCCAAAATCCACAGTGAGGCACAAAGGGTCAGTTTTCAGTGGAAAAAAGTTATATGTCCACATTACGTTTTGGGCAATTTCCTGTTGCGATCACTAGACGTACCCACACAAGTGTGGTACGAGTTTTTATCAGGAGACTTAGGGAAACACAGAATAGTAGAACAAGTGTTATCGCAATCTGTCTTACTATGCATTTCTACCTTCCAAATGTAAGACAGTGTCTAAAAAAGAAGTCATTTTGAAAACTATCCTTTAATTTACCTGCTAATATGGGTACCCACAAATTCAGAGATGCACAAATGACCACTGCTTCTAAACTCCATATTGTATTCTCATTTCAGAAATACATAGGTTTCCTTGATACCTATTTTTCACTCTTTATATTTTACTAATGAATTGCTGTATACCTGGTACACAATGAAAAGCTATTGCAAGGTTGTGGGTACCTCGGGTTCTTCGTAAACCTACAAGCCCCGTATATCCCTACAATCTACTATATTTCGAAGTTCTTACAGGTGAAAATGTAGGCAGAAATACAGGTAAGCTATACTTGCGCATAACCACTTGATTGATTGATTACCTACGTGGGTTGTTGATGGGTTCACTAACGAATTGATATGAACATCTACTGGTGGTTTTTGAATGGTCTCTTTTCAGGCAGTACACTGCCCAGACGTGGGTCCCATGCTCTCCATGCCACTGGAGTCAAGCTATCTTGGCTGAAGGGGGTGAAACCCCGAAAGCGGTTCTAGGATGCTTGGCAGGGAGGACCTGGCCTGGCAATTTGACTGGACTGCTCCCATTGGGTGCAGGGTGAAGACTGATTTGCATATGGCTGGGTCCAGACCGGAAAGGCATGGTGAGTAAAAAAACGATGGATTTAGGCCCAGATCTCTGTACTGGGGTGAATGTATGACATTGTTCTGCATTCTGTCAATCAATTCATTTTTTTGCGTTTATCACCCTGAGTGGGACCAGTATGCCCAGAAGTGGGTCCCATGCTCTCCCTGCAACTGGAGTCAAGCTATCTTGGCTGAAGAGGGGTGAAACCCGGAAACTAGTCCTAGGATGCTTGTTTCCAGTCCAGGGAGAACCTGTCCTGGCAGTTCGGGCTGTACTGTTCCCATTAGGCGCAGGGTCAAGACTGATTTGCATATGCCTGAGTCCAAATCGGAAAGGCATGGTGAGCAAAAAAACGATGGATTTAGGCCCAGGTCTCTGTACTGGGGTGAATGGATGACATTGTTCTACATTCTGTCCATCAAATCTTCTTTTTGCACTTTTTTTACAGCACAACTCTTTTGACTTTCTCGAATTCATACCTAGCATGGATGTCCCTCCTCTGTTGTAACTTCTACTCGGTTATTCTCTTTGGACTCTGACAGTCCAAGTTCACTTTTTCTTTTTCTCTAACGTTCCTGTCCTACCTTTTTAAATAAGAACAGAAATTTCTCTTATTAGTGGTTTCTAAATATGTTTATGTTGTATGAAATTACAGCACTGAAGAAGCCCTTGTGGTTGGCTGTTTCCATATATGTTCCCAAGGATTTTGAGATATAAAGACTTATAAGAGAAACCCACAATGCCTACTAAATGAACTGTCCTTTTTGTGCACTGTACTTTTGCTGATCCTTTGTATTACCTCTCCTCAGCCTTTTTCTTCTCTATTTATTTGTGGTCATGTGGCAGCTGGCCATTTGAGGTGGGCAATATGAGTGCAATTTACTCTTGTGACTAGCCTAGGTAGTGCAGATGTCATTCACCCTGCTGCCTTTTGCCTTTGTTGATACTAAAGCACCAACACACCTCTCCGGAGGCAGCTGCAGCACTATACAAATGATATTTCATTCATTTCATGTATTAAAGCGTTTCAGAGATCTACTGCTACTTTCCTGGCTTCTTGAGAGTGGGTCCTAAATATCGAGTAGGGAATATCTTTATAAATTAATATCATAGCCAAATATTTAGAACAAAAATATTGATAGGGAAGTAAGTCCAGGTTTTCTACACCTAACTCCACATACATGTATTTTGACAATATACATATCTTCAAAGATGTATGTAGATATATTGTCAAGAATAATCAATCTATACTTGCCTAGCTGCACTTACCTTTTCATTTATCTAGCCTTGCTATTTTGGCTATGATATTAAGTAATAACTGTTAGAAATTATATCTTTGGTCTGCAGAGGTGTGCACCCTGTCCGAGAAGGCCCAGGTAAGTCACAACACTTTCCTACATTATCCTGTGCTCACCCTCTAGTAGCTTAAGACAGAGTAGGAAGGCTTAAATTAAAAGGCAATGTGTAAAGTATTTGTGCAATAACTCATACAGTAACACAGTGAAAACACCACATTATATTGAATTTTGTAGAAATAAATGCAGTAAAGCACTTAGAAACAAGTACAGGTGAAAAGTCAAAGCGATGGAGCACAGGCCAGTTACAGGACCCGCACAGGACCTTTCCGGATCGCAAGACGCGAGATGCGTCGATCTTCTCTACAAAGTGAAGATTATGCACCAGTTCCAAAGACGGGTGCCGGAGTCAATAGATGTCGAGGGATGCACCCGTTTCTGGAATACAGTCAAAGGGATTCATTTGATGCATCGTTCTCTGGAAGCAAAGAGCTGGTGCTGAAGTGATGAGCCCATTATACCCCTCAACCAGGTGAATGCTAGACGCAGACAGGAGATGCAGCAACATCTTTGTTGCAAGTAACTGGGCCACTTCCAGTGAGTCAGGCACAGGATCAGGGGTGCAGACTTTTATTTCCATGAGTGTCAAGCAACAGGAGATAAGTCAACAAGCACTTGGAGATCACCTCGTAGAAGGCAAAGTCCAGCTCTCCTTCAGCAGAGAGCAGCATGCAGCAGGGCAGCATGCAGAAAAGCAGGCCTTCAATATCAGCAGTCGAGTTGAGTTTGAGCAGCACAGCAGTTTTTCTGAGAGAGTTCAGTTGTAGGTCCAGAAGTATCTGATTTGTGTGGGTCAGGGACCCAGTACTTATACCCAAAAGTTCCTTTGAAGTAGAGTTGACATCAAAGACTGGCCTCTGAAGTACACACTATCCCTTTCAGGCTAGTCCTGTTTGCCAGGCTAACCCTAGGGGTAAAGCAATACCAAAGGGGATGATGGACGGAGCGTTTGAGCAAATCAAACTCTCACCCCCAGTCAACTGATCTGGGTTTAATCCATAATCATTCTTTAGCTCACTCCACCACACCAGTTCAGACATGGACATATGCAAATCAGTCTGACCCTGTGCCTCATGGGTACAGTCCAGCCCGAATTGCCAAGTCATGTTTTCCCTGGACCGGAAACAAGCATCCTGGGACCGGTTTCGGGTTCATAACCCTCATCAGCCAGGCTAGCTTGAATCCAGTGGCAAAGTGAGCAAGGAACCCATGTCTGGGCATACCCTGCCAACTTAGGGCGAACAAAGCAATACCAAAGGGGATGATGGACGGAGCGTTTGAGCAAATCAAACACTCACCTCCAGTCAACTGATCTGGTTTTATTCCATCATCCTTCTTAAGCTCACTCCACCACCCCAGTTCAGACATTGACATATGCAAATCAGTCTGACCCTGTGCCTCATGGGAACAGTCCAGCCCTAACTGCCAAGTCATGTCTTCCCTGGACTGGAAACAAGCATCCTGGGACCGGTTCATAACCCTCATCAGCCAGGCTATCTTGAATCCAATGGCAAAGTGAGCAAGGGACCCACGTCTGGGCCTACCCTGCCAACTGGGTCCAAACTGGAATGGCATGATGAGCAAAAAAACGATGGATTTAGGCCCAGATCTCTGTACTGTAGAGGTGTGCACCCTGTCCGAGTAGCCCCGGATAAGTCACAACACATTCCTACATTATCCTGTGCTCACCCTCTAGTAGCTTAACACAGAGTAGGAAGGCTTAAATTAGAAGGCAATGTGTAAAGTATTTGTGCAATAACTCACACAGTAACACAGTGAAAACACCACAATATATTGAATTTTGTAGAAATAAATGCAGTAAAGCACTTAGAAACAAGTACCGGTGAAAAGTCAAAGCGATGGAGCACAGGCCAAGCTACAGTGGAGCCTGGAGAAAACACCCCTACTTCCAAACTCAATGATCATGCCTACCACACTGTAAATAGGTGCCTCCTAAGTTCCAGAAGAGATGCCTTTCCACTGTAATCAATAGTGTTAGGCAAATGGTCTTCCATCAGTACCCAACCAAAGACTCTGATGGCAAACCCCAGCAGAATGAAGTGACTCAAGGAGACAATATAGCTTCAAATCAAATTTAAAACTGTCAATATGGGTACTAAACAGCATTCAGATTCAGCAAATGTAGGAGAAGCTCGAAAAAAAGGAGATAATAGAACTTTGCGAGGAGCTGAAGAACGAAAATGTTTGGAGGCCTGGGTAGAGGTTTGCCATCGGATCGGATAGCAGAAATTACTGATTGTTTGTTAGCTGTTTAACACAGATGGACCTTTTTTCAATCAATAACACAGAAGAAAGCCAATTTACATAAGCTGACGTGACAGCCAAGACCAAGTGTTCTACAATCAATAACTTCCTAAGCTTTTGTTAAGGACTTTGATATTCAAATGTCTGCTTCAACTGATCCGAAAATGGTTGTGGCACCTTAGCCTACAATGATGTACATTGAAACAATCATAACAAAAAAGAATCTTGTAAATTTTACACCCCCAAGTTTTAGACACCAAAGCAATTGAGGACAGGACACTAACAAGATTTTGAAGTTAATACATTTATGCGTCGAAAACAATAGCACGCTCCATGGCAAACCAACATTATCACTTCTAAGGTGAACATACCTACATTTCAAGAACCCTGGAAGGACTTCACAAACAGTCCTATCCTGGCTAAAGGATAAAACAAGAACAGGCATGGTTTGGTGGTGTGGTATTAAAGCGAGTGCACATCCTGAAGTAGGCAGAAAATGACTGCATCATTATTGACTGTGAGACCAGGAATCTACCAGAAAAATTATAGCTAAACAAAAAGCTGGAGAATCAGAACTGAAGCTTGTTTTTGGTCTCTTGTCAGAGCCACAATGTACTTCCTGAAGTGGTATGCAGGAACTAAGCAAGAAGCACTATCCCTGCTAATTTCACTCCCTTCACAAGTTTGATCTTCACCCTCCAGATGGAGGTCCACATTTTTTTCTGCAACTCCCCTTTTCTTACGTCCTTTACTTTTTAGGTTTCATCTGCATAGCGCTTGTGCTGTGCTTGTAAAATCTATCTTATTCAATATAAATCTTAAAAGAGGCTTACTTCCTGCCCTCTTGCTTTTCATTGGTTTCTGTGCTTGCCACTTACTTTTCCTCTGTATCTATTGGCTGCACCATACTATTTCCTGGTGTTCCTCCCGCATGCTTCTCTTGTCAGTATCCCGATGCCAAAGTCCTGTTTTCATCCACCTTGTGGGACTTTTGTTTTGGCTTTTGCCTTCACAGCTCTTGCCCTGTGCTTGTTTCTTCTCTTCTCGCACAGCTCCTCCTTGAGCAAAGTGAGGGGCATGCACCGGCCTGTCCACCCCTGCTCTACTGGAGCACAATGCCCAGAATACCACCAGCCACCAGTGACAATTGCTCCCTGCGCCAAGTGGGGGTGGGGGGTGCACACGCCCATCCGCCCCTGCGCTTCTGGAGTACAATGTCTTCCAAAATACCACCAGCTGCTGCTGACAGCTGCTCCACGCAACACGCCTCATCTGTCACGGGCGGAAGCCATGCTGGGGTCAGGATTTGACAGGTGCGGCTGGTGAATGTGAAACGGATTCCTGTAGCCCAGTGGTCACTCTGCATTAACATGTACACCACAAAAGCTACGAAGAAGATGGACATTTTGTAGACAGGAAAAATAAATATTATTGCTGAATGTAAAGGTGCTGAAATAAAACAAATTATCTTTTCAGTATAAAAAAGTATGAAACCGAATTGCAGTCTCTATAGCAATGCGTCCACTTTTACAGTAAGTAAGCTGTAGTAAGTTGACACTGTTATGTAGAAGAAACAGCATTTACACAAATAGTAATATAAAGTGCTTCTTTTTATTATAAACTTTAAATAGTTTGATTTACCCCAATGTCTGAGAGAGCTCCGACATACATTGAAAGGGAAAAGTGATTTTTACACAGTGATATGGCATTGTCAGGTATTCAGGCTTTGCAGACAGCTAGGACAAGCAACAGGGAAAGCCACTGGAGGCCACTGGTAGTTGCAGGAGCAGAAGTCCAGCAACGCCACTGTGGGCTGGAATTGAGATGCAGATGGAGGCTAGCCCGGAGGATGGGGGAAGCGGAGCCAAAAAAACAGTGGCAACACAGCGGGAGACAGCCCATGTACACAGCAGCCCAGACTTTTAAACCAACACTTGACACTCTGCGGAGGATTGCTTAGAGCCGGAGGCACTGCCGAATCCCGACCAAGTGCTCTCTATGCACATATGGTGAGCAGCAAGACTCGGTGGAGCAAAAGACAAACAGCGGCAAGGGAAGCCAAAACTGCTAGGTTTCTGCAAGAGTGGGACATGTGGCCGCATTGGTGTGCTAGCTAAACAAATTGGTTTCCCACGGGCCGCAACTTAGAACCCTGTGGCTTGATGTGACACCTTGAACTTCAATAGGGACCATCTTTTACAGAAAGCAAACAACAAGGGTAGGGCCCAATGAGCCCATTGAAACATGCACCCAGCAAATAGCCAAGGGAAATTGCGCTGAACATTGTAAGTGGGCGCGTTGTGATACGACAGAGACCCAAACATTGGCAAGCACATCCAGAAGGCACACGCCCTGGAGGTCTAACAGAGGGCCTCTGGGATGATCACAATATGACCAGGATCTCCTCACCCGCTGGGTCAAGGACCCAGGATGGAGCCACCATTATGGACCAGTCGAAATGATACACCAGGCCATCAAAGCTACTCGCTCAGCCCTGGAACAAAAGATGTATGCCATTGCAATAGACGCTGGCCTTCTTCAAGCGGACAATAGGTAGCTTTCAGATAGAGTGGGAGAAAACAATCTACCCTGGCCAAAATGAGACTGACGGTCATGGCGCTACAGTCACAGATCCGAGATATGCGATGAGACAGACTTTACAAGACAGCGTGAAAGACGCAGAAGGGTGGTCTCGCTGTAACAATATGAGTGGCGGACCTTCCAGAGCGAACAGAAGGCCCATCTGTGAAGTTGTTTCTAGAGGACTGACTACTAAAAAAGGTGCTCTAACTTTCTCAATGTAAGGTCGTCACTATTGAATGAGGCCACAGAGTGCCATTGCGATGGCTCTCCTCCTGAGCCCCCCAACCCCGCGCCCAATGGTGGCTAGGTTTGCGAACTACCGAGACCACTCCTGCATCCTGCAGCAGGCCCGAGGGATTTTGAAGGCCTCACAATGCACATTTCTCTGGACTATACTACCCTGATATAGCAGAGGAGACATGGGTTCCTTGAAATCAAAAGGCACTGAAAACTATAGGAATATCATATGGAATGATCTTCGCAGGGAAACCTCGAATAACCACACAAAACAAATGATTTTTCTTCTCACCCCGGACCGAGTATGGACATGGTTAAAGAATGAGGGACACAACCTCACCCTCCTTATGAAGGCCAAAACCAGAATTAATGCAAGCAACAATCTAAACAACAGGGGAGGAAGTTGCCCTTGGGGGCTCCTACAAAGGAATGAGTGGCAGCAGAGCGAGCTGCGTTAGAATCAGACTTCCGCACCCAGAGGGAATCACTCGGAATACAGCGATGCAGAAACGGCCTGGGCCGTCTCAGAGATAACGTATCCGGAGGATTGGGCGATGCCCACGAAAGCTCCATGGTCACACCCAGATCAGCAGATAACCTAATTTAATGCCGCTGGCCCACTATGCCCCCAATGCTAAGGAGTAGCCCCTCTGACTATGACACTCAGGAGGACTCCATGGAGTGCTTCCTGGAATCGAGAGCTCCCTGACTGACGAATGGCTGTGCAATGATTCTTCTCAAACGAAAGGAGAGCCAGTACTACTGTATCAAAACACAGGATCACCCCCCTCAGAAACTTGCAAAGATGCAATTATATATGGAGCACAGTTAAGTTGTTGGGTTTGTTTATGGTTTATTTTAGATTGATTGGTTAACACAGGCTTTGCCTTGACCCGGGAATAGGGAAACTCCCAGGCTTGGATATTTTGATGACACACACATGTGCCCCATACACCATGTTTGCCCTGAAATGCCGACTGAGTCTCCCCGCCCATTACTCCAGCCAAGACTTTGAGACGAACACTTCTCTCTGATAAACAGTTAACATGCCTAATAGATGCAACTAAGGGTCGTATGTACAAGCCCCTATCCCCACTACAATGTCACTTTTACTGATGTTGTGGTGGCGATAGGGGCAGCGCCTTATGTACAAGGCAGCGCTAAGACCCTGCCTGCAGCTGGCATGAAGACTACAACCAGATGCATTGCAGGACCCCCCCCCCCGGCCCCCACTTTAAGACCACAATAGGAGAAGCGATTGAGCAGCATTTCAAAGAAAACAGCGGCTCAGCCTCCCATACAAATGTGGAGTAGGACGCCTTGAAGGTTGGGGAGAGGATATGGTCCGTCGGCTGCGCTGCCGCCTCTGGTGCTGGAAGCCAGGGTTCGAGCCTCGAGGTCGCGTCCGCATCCTGTGATTCTGGGCAAATCACTTAATCTCCCCGTGCCTGAATGTGTAATGTAAATACGGTGCTATGTAAAGCGCTCCAATACCTTCGGGTCGAGTTCGTGCTATATATAAATATGCAACAAACAAAAAACAACAACAAAAAACGTGGTCATCCTGGTGGTAAGTATTCAAACCTCAGATGGTGTTAAAACAATGCAACTGAAAGAGGCCTTAGACGTACATGGGCCCTTTCGAAAACAATAACTATCCATGGTGAAGATCCCAGCGGAAAACCGCACTTTCTAGACCATACAAATATCCAGGGCTTTAAGTGGGGTGAAAAAACTGGGGGGTCTCCCAAAGGGGCGTGGCCCATGTAATTAAGGCGTGGCCAATGTAATTAAGGGTATGGCTTAAAACACCTACAAATCTGTGCTTAGCACAGTGTGCCGCCCAACTTGTATTTGGCTATTTCTGTCATTGCATCCAGATATATGATACAACAAGTAACATCATGCCTACAACAAGTCAGGACTATCGGCTTTGTCAATGGTTGTTGCATAAGATAAATAAGCAGCGACTATGTCTTGTATATAATATTGGAAAAGCTTCCACTTTAAGCCCTAGTGGCACCACAACGATGTTGCTGCTCCGGAGTTTCAAAAAGAGAAGGGAAATCCAGAGAGAAAATGACTCTCTTTAAAGGATTTCCCTTCCTCTACAACGCTCCACTAACGTGACGTCATGCCGTAACTTCTCCACTAGTGAGAAGTGAACAGTGTGAGCACGCGCAAATCGACGTGCCTGCCGACACTGCAGTCCGGTAAAAAATGGACTGCCTGTGCCAGGGTACAAAACAGAGCCCGATAGAGACTCGTTTCGAGGCCCCCTTTAAAAAACTGCTGGTGCTCAGCACTGGTGAGACCCAGCCCACTTAAAGCCCAGAACATATCAATCACTAATGGAGTGACTTAGATGCCTGCGCTCTAAAGAGTAGTTGACGTGACAACACGGGGGGAGGGGAGGGAGGACACAGAGCAGGACTCCTCATCTGGCTAGTTCAGATGCCGATTGGAGCCATACGGACACACACAGACCAATTTGTCACGGTCCATATACACATCAATAGGGAGTTTGCATACTACTATGTCACTCTACACAGCCCTGGTGGCTCCCAAATCAAGCCCAATTGCGCAGTTTTTGACACTAATGCAGATCTCAAACCTCATACCCATCCAGATACAATCTCTGCATATAGGTTTGGAGATTCAAGATGTAACAATAGTAATAGATCAATCGGGCAAAGGAAAACACCGGGTGCAGATGGGCTACCAGCCAGGTTCTACACAGCCTTAATCTCATCTCCATGCCATATACAAAGGAGCACTGAGTAAGGGAGAGCTCCCTGAGTCCACTATGGAAGCTACCATAGTGGTCATGCCCAAGCCTTCTAGACGTCCTATCTTACAGACCGCTCTCACTCCTCCCCACGAAATACAAGCTACTGGTGAAGATCATTGCCAATCGGCTGCTCCCTTATCTGCTTGGGCTGATTAACCCTGAATAGTGTGAGTTTTTACCGGGTTGTAACAAAAATATTAACCTGCGACGACTGTTCCATGTGATGGAATACGTAGGTCATCAAGGCGGGTGCCTGCCTGATTGTGGCCTCCTTGGATATAGTAAAGGCATGTGACAACCTATTGGGGCCCTACCTATTTGAGGTGTTGCGCATCATGGGGATTGAGGGAAGGCTACTGAAATGGACACAACTGTTATACATGAAACCGATTAACAGGGTACACACCAATGGAATGTTTTCAGAGAAATGGCAACTACAAAGAGGAACTAGACAGGGGCACCATCTATCCCCTACATCTTGGCCCATGAGCCCTTTCTGTACTTGTTACCTGACAAGACCCAGATTTGGGTATCAACATAAAGGGCAAGTACCTCATGGCGGTGAGGCACGCTGATGATGCGTTGCTATTCCTGACAGACCCGGAAGACGCGCTGCCGCAATGAGTGACCTTGTTGAATGATTATGGAATAATATTGTGCCTCCAGCAGGCGTGGCCGGTACAGGTAAGAGCGGAGGGGTGGCGGGGGTGAGGGGGAGTCGACATAGGACGGGATAAGTAAAATAAAATAAATAAATAAACAGCCGTGGTCCGTGCAGGTAACATCGGTGGGGCCAGGTAAGGTGGTATTTTGAGCGACGATGCCGAGGGAGAATTACTTATTTATTTAATCTCCCCTCAACATCGTCTGTCGAAATCCACGCTTAAGTGGCCCCACCGCTGTTAGCTGCACGAACTGCGGCTGTAAAAAAATAAAAGCACTTACCTTGCGCTCGCCGCATCGCCGAGTGGATGATGTTGAGTGGATGATGCGCAGAGCGCAAGGTATGTGGTTTTATTTATTTGGGGTCATATTATCAAGGAACGGCGATAACATTATCGCCGCATTAGCGGCAGGAAACTGCCGCTAAAGCGGCGATAATGGGCTTGATAATATACCCTTGTGAATTCCCATAGAAGCCCAGGTTCACACCAGAACCTGGGCTTCTATGGGAATTGACAAGGGCATATTATCAAGCCCATTATCGCTGCTTTAGCGGCAGTTTCCTGCCGCTAAAGCAGCGATAATGTTATCGCCGTTCCTTGATAATATGGCCCCAACTTATTTCCCCTTATAACAGCGGAGCTGAGAGAGCGCCTAAAATGCCCTCAAAATCTTGAACGGCCGGTCTCATTCAGGTAAATTTGCTGATAAGAGTGTAACGGTCTAGTCTTTCACCAAAGTGAGGGTCCCATGGCCCGGAAGGGCATCCACACAATGTAACACTCTCTGGCCAGGCGTGGCCAGAGAGCTTAAATAAACGGGCAGAGGTTGCACGGGACTTCCGGCCCACACAGTGATCTACGAGTGCGTATCTTGTGTTCACGGCTGGTCCCTATGAACCACATACTGTAGGGGCATGACAAAGAACATAACATAAGATGACGAGACAAAAAAAAGAAAGTTGCAGGTTAAGATCAGAGGGTCAAAAAGAACACAAGCTTTAAGAATGAAGTTAATTGACACTATGACAATACACACATGATTCCACCTACGATGTACCAAAATATATTGGTTTGTAGCTTTGCAATGCTGCTATCTTCGGAGGACAAAAATAAATACTTCACACGCGCAACATATCAATCACTGATGTTTAAGCCTTGCGAATGGATATATTATTGCTTTGCGTTGTTGCCACACTTAAAGTTGTTATATTCTCCATGATTGAGCATTTGGAGACAATGCTTTGTGTGTATTTCTATTTGGAAAAATTCTGAAGGTAATCTAGCAAATGTTTTTATATACTGTGTTAAGAACCTTTGACGGAGCCCCCCTAGTCTACTCTTCTTAACTCCTAATCAATTGCCTGTCACTAGGCCCAGGTTGGTTCATACACTTCAAAAGGCCCCCATAACAGCACAGCCTCCAGCCTTTCAGAGCAGCCACCAGCCTCCCACAGCAGCCTCCTGCCTTCCAGAGCAGCTGCAGAACTTGCATTCTGCTGAGTCACAGTATTACTTACCGGTAGTCTTAATTAGCCCAGTAGAGGGAGCTAGAGGTTTTATTATTGCAGAAAGAATTATTGTACGTGAGAACGAATGTGACCATTATTTGCAAGTTATGACTGCTACATATCTTTGCTACAAATATTTCAAATATTGCTACAAATATTTAAAAAATGGACAATGACAGGAGAGTTTAGGTCAATGTTGTTAGATACAAATTCCTTACTCTAAATTATATTATCAATTATTTTCACTGTGTTTTAAGCATTAAGGTCCAGCTGCCACATTGCCTCAGGCGTTAATCTAGGGTTTGAAGTTGTGCTTTCCTCACTATCAGCTTTGCATACAAGTACTGCAGGTTAAAATATAGTCTGCAGCAGCACAAAAAGATGATGAACGAAATGCTGAAAACTGTTCAACAATCACCTCCAGTACAGAAATCTGGGCCTAAATCCATCGTATTTTTTTGCTCAGTATGCCATTCCAGTTTGGACCCAGCCATACGCAAACCAGTCTTGACCCTGTATTTCGTCCATTATCTTTCCCTTAAGTGTGAAGGGTATGTCCAGACGTGGGTCCCTGGCTCTCTGTGCCCTAGGATTCAAGCTATCATGGCTGATGAGGGGTGATGCCCTGAAACCAGTTCCAGGATGCTTATTTACGGTCCAGGAATAACCTGGCCTGGCAGTTCAGGCTGAACTGTTCCCATAAGGAACAGGGTGAAGACTGTTTTGCATATGGCTGGGTCCAAAATGGAGTGGCATGGTGAGCAAAAAAGGAACGATGGATTTAACCCAGATCTATGACTGGGGTGAATATTTGACAATGCTCAGCATTCTGTCCATCATCTTTTTTTGTTAAAATTTTGTCTGTACATTTATAGAAAAACAAATTATTAGAAACCCATTTCTGAGAAACAAATTAAATGATCCATCTAGTGGAAAAAATAAATTAATAGAAATATTGTTCGGTAGATAATATGGCACCCCGCCACTACCCCTCTGTAACAATCTGCTCTAACCACCCACCTAACTACCCCCATAACTGGTAAAAAAAAAAGTATACTAATTTACTTAGACCACATCAGAAAAACGTGTTTAAAAGTAAAAAATTCAATAAACCCCAAAGCGAATCCCGTTCAGGGGACATATCTATAGGAAAAAGGGGTACAGAGACAATGCAGAGCTAGAAAGGGCAGGAAAAGGTTAAGAGGTGGTTGGGGGTACAGAGGGCAATCCCCCCAAAATGGAGTAGCCTGGGGCAAGAGAGAAATAAAATGTATTTAAAAATTAGTCAGTGACGTGGCTTATAGGGGAGTTCATTCCCCCATAAAAAAGACATGAGAAAAGAGAGGTAGGAGGAGTAGATGGGACAGAGGGAGAAAGAGCAAAGAAGGGAAAAGCATTGCGAACTGCAATGTTGTGTGGGGGTTAAAACCCTCACCTTGTCCCGGGGGATCCGGCACTTAAAAAAAAAAAAGTGGACCGACAACAAGACATGGGAAGGGAAAAGTGGACGACAGTTAAAAGAAACTATGCCCCCTGAAGAAAAAACAACAGAGCGAAGAACCCTTTATGAGGACTGTTAGCTTTTAAGTCCTTGAACGAGCACTGCCACAAAAGTTCTCCAGGTCCTGTTTTCAACAGTGGTCCCTCGACATCTGCCCCAGAGTGAGACACTACTCTGCTTCTGAGGGAGGCATAGATTCTTTGCACACATGCCCCCCACCCCCTTCTCCATACCTCCCTTCGTACATGGAGAGACATGTTTTCTAGAGTCAACATGCACCATTCAAGCAACACATGCAATCACTACAATGTGGTTTATGGTCAAGTAAAAGTCTTGGGGGGCATATTCTCAAGGACTCATCACCGATTTAGCGGAACTTTTCCGCGCCCACAAAAGTGGCGATAGATTTATCGCCCTATTCACAAGCCTGCGCTAACAGCCGACATCGTCAGTTTACCGGCGATTGCTGCTGCAAAAAACATCGACCAAGGCTGCAGCAACAACTAACGCTAATCATATGCAGAGTTGGCATTCCCGTCCAAAAACTCACGATAACACCACTTCGCAATGTTCTCAACGACCAGCCAGATCGGCGATGTGGTCCAAAAACAGGCGATAAGGCACGTTAGCAGCAAGGACTTAAGACCTGCCTTTTTCTGGTCTTAAGTAGGACAAAAACCTGCAGTATAAAGGGAGCCCATCCCAGAGCCACATCTGAAGACCAACAGATGTCATGGAGCTACTAATCATGCAGCTTGGAGACCCAAGAGGGCCACAACACCCACCGCTACCACCCCCAGGACCACCCCCTAGACTACCACCGAGGCAGCGCAGAACAAGACAGCAGATCTTCCGAAAACGCACCAGCCTCAGAGACTTAACGCCAGAGGATATCATTGCCCACTACAGGCTCAAAAGGACAACCATCCTCCGCATCCTGACCCACATTGCCCACAGGCTGACGGTACCAACACAGCGGACAACCAACATCCCTCCGAAGACAAAGCTGCTGGCTGTGCTGCACATGTTGGCCTCTGGTACCTTCCAATCAACAACTGCCAGAGTCGGAGGAGTCTCACAGCCAGCCCTATCAAAGTTCCTCACACCTGTCTTGGATGCCATCATCAGCTTGATACCCCAGCACCTTCACTTCCCCCACACTGCACAGAAACAGCTGGAGACCAAGCAAGGCTTCTGCGCCTGACGTGGGAATAGCATGCCTGGCGCTGCTTATTGCTAATATTTTTACCGCTGTTGGGCCCATCGCCACTTTTTTCACGTTTGCGTTTCTTTTATCGGCTTCCCGGTAATTTTAACGTGCACATTTGACACGTTATCGGTAAACTATCGCCTGTTGCCGGCGTGTTGAGAATACGTGTTAGTTTCCCGCGATAGACGGCATTATGTAAAATTGCGTTAACCTAGGTTGGTGATAATTATCGCCCGTTCTTGAGAATATCCCCCTCCAAGCGAGTGCACAGTTTGCGTGCTTGCACATGCAAAGCCGGAAGACAGCTGAGTAAGCATTTAATGCAGAGATGTGAGTATGTGGAGTAAGGATACCTGTTCGAAATCTGACGAGAATAGTCAACCTTTCACCCTTCAGTAAATGATAGGATAAGTACTCCTATGTTGATTGTAGTACAGAACTAGATATGAGTTGCAAAGTACTGTTCTCCTCGTAGTGGGTGCTACATAAATGGCGACCACCATTCCAGCGTTCCGTGGGTACCATATTTTACCCTTGTTGTGAATGCAAACGCACTAAGAAGTAAGAACGTGATTTATGTCATGGCAGCTAAAGGTACTATTATGCCTTTGTGTGGCCCTTCTAGTATATATTCATTCCCGTTTTGCTCTCCCCTCGTGGGTCTCTGCTGCCTATTAAACTTACACTCCCGGATAAATCCCTTCTCCCACTCTCCAGCTCCGGTGTCTGTTGGGTTAAAGGCCAATATAAAGAAAAAAAACAGTATAAATAAAAATGAAAAAAGATGACACCCTGAACGTCCTTATCTTTGCACTCGAGAACTTCCAGCGGCCTACTTGATTAACTAGACATCTTTTCGTTTTTTCCTGACCGTCAACTGCCAAACCTATTAAAATGCTATTGTTTATTTAGCACATGAGACACTGTTTCTTTTCCTTGATTGTAAATAATGTAAATTATAGATACATTTTTTAAGTAAGCATATGGGGAAGTACAAATATTTTTGGGCTCACCAAATATATAATTATGGAAAATGCAATTAAATATTTGAAAATAGCATTACAAATTAGCAATGAAAGTTGCAATTGCAATAAAGTTCCACCATCTTTCAGATCTTTCTCAAAGTCTTATATCTTACTTGGGCTGTGTGCAAACGATGAACCGAACGTATGCAAAGATTTTGATATCTTGATACGGCCAAAGAAAATAAAAACGCACATAAATAACAGCGATTGTAATTTCAAGAACTTCATGAAGCCTGTATTACTTTTAGTAACCACAAGAGGGCACCGTGGCCCTTTCGTCTTTAAAAATTAGTGTTTAATCCACATAAAATCCAGTTTCTCAGAATAAAATGGACACTTTTTAACTAGTCCTTTGACTTTAAGGACACTGACTTAAGGTTACCAAGTGCCCCCATGCCATCAGGACACAAAGCGCCAGTCCTAGGATTTCATTTAACAATCTAATGGAAGCTGTACGCTTCAACTTGAATTCAACACATTGCAACGAAGTTCTAAATTATATTGATTTGCAGAAGTAATAGTATCACCATTGGCAGCCTTCCCCACCCCTTCAACATAACATGCATGCTAATAAATAAACACCCAACACATTTCTTGTTTGGGTAAAGTTGCTGCAGGTTTATTACATGCACATTATGTAATATGGTGGGTTATCTTACGGGAGATCCAAGAGCAGGCAACCAACTGATCCGCCTGCCTGCCTGATGAGCCAAGTAGCACTGGGACGAACTCCATCTGTGCTGCCACTTCTGGTGATCCTCTTCCCCGATCACGTGACACATGGTCCCTTATTACTCACGCCCCTTTCAGGGCGGAGCGTAGCATAGCAAACCCCCGGTTGTTCAGGTCTACAACTGCTCGAAGGACTAACGGGGCACGACACGGTTTTCCAGGAACCTCCCATGAGGCTCCTAGGATTTGGCTCTGGCACCCCCTATGGTGCTGCGCAGAGGTACCCTTCTGTACCCGTCTACTTCCAGATCACCCTGTAACTCCGCCTGCAACGACAAAAGACAACATTACAACATTCTCTGCCTCCTGCCAGCCACGAACCACGCCGGGTAAGCGGTATGGTGGGAGACGGCGTGTCAGGCGCGGGAAAGAGGGTGCCAAGATGGTGGGGAGGCCTATATACTCCTCCCCCAGTCCTAGCGCCCAGGAAGTGATGCTCCCTAGCGCGCCGCGACGAGGCTGGGGGGACTCCACCCTAAGTCACTGCCCCTAAGGGGGGGTGTGGGGTGCCCCGATGATACTAGAGGGCTGCCCTCTTTAGTGGCCCCCAGCGGGGGCCTCGTCAGCTGCATAGTATCACCATTGGCAGCCTTCCCCACCCCTCCAACATAACATGCATGCTAATAAATAAACACACAACACATTTCTTGTTTGGGTAAAGTTGCTGCAGGTTTATTACATACACCGTTATGTAATATGGTGGGTTATCTTACAGGCGATCCAAAGGTAGGCAACCACCTGGGCCGCCTGCCCACCTGATGAGCCAAGCAGCACTGGGGCAAACCCCATCTGTGCTGCCCCTTCTGGTGATCCTCTTCCCGGATCACGTGACACATGGTCCCTTATTACTCATGCCCCTTTCAGGGCAGAGCACACCCCCGGTTGTTCAGGCCCACAACCGCCCGAAGGACTAAAGGGGCGCCGACACGGTTTTCCAGGAACCTCCCATGAGGCTCCTAGGATTTGGCTCTGGCACCCCCTATGGTGCTACGCAGAGGTACCCTTCTGTACCCGTCTGCTTCCAGATCGCCCTGTAACTCCGCCACAGCTCTGGAGGTGGCCACCGTCGCTGCCAGAGCCCCACCAAAACAGCTATAGTCTTACCCACAACCTCTCCTGTCTACAGCCTCCTGCAACTCTAGATGAAAGTGAACCATACCTACTGGTTAAAAATTACCCCATCTATATCCCAATAACCCTTGACATTAGCCTAGTTCAGCTACTGTCTGATTAAATAGAAGGCCCTTTTGGCCTGTGAAGTTGTGCCAAGAACTATTCACCCCCTACGGGAAAGTTCCACTGCGTCACATGACTCAGCCCCGCACCAACTCTGGGCGGGATGGTTTCAGACACCCTGGATAACAATGCCCCATCTATTTGCTGCTCTTATCTAGCTGCCATCCTTCTAGCAGGGTGTGTACCTGAACACCTGTGTCCAACATCTATGGGACTGCAGCCCACTTGCTGGCTGACTACTCCCATAACCCGCCTGCCTACAAGGCAGGAAGGGTTGTCCTTAACATTTGAACAGTTCCTTAGCTTTCGAAATCATGACGTACAGGAATGTTCATAACTAGAAGTATGTGACAATGAGCAAGGCTACCCTCCAGCACTTACCCTGCATTCCTTACTCCTTATGGGAATTTCACCCGCTCAGCTCCCTCTGTGGTGAACCCCCTAGGAATACCCGCTTTGAGAATCTGTCTGATTTGCACAATGCGCACTGTCTGCAATAGTAGCCCATTGTGCTTGACACCTTATTACCCCATTTATTAGGACGGCAGCACACTGTGTTGGCTGACCGCGTCCACACCAAGCATGGTTAATCTAGCTGACTGTGCAGGGTTTTTGAGCTTGACCACAGGAACAGGTCACTTAGTAAGGTGACCTGTCAGTTAGTAAAGTGACTTAGGGAAGTAAGTGCACTGGGGTGCACTTACTTCCCCCCCCCCCCCCGTTGAGCAGACAATTGCACAGACCCCTTTGGGTGCTAACCTTGGTGAATGCCTTATTGTTGTGAAATCTGGTTTCAAATCAAATCAAAGGATATTTATTAAGCGCACATATCACTAAAAAAGTCTCATGGCGCTGGTGGATAACTCAAAAATTAGATGGAACTTGTGCAATTAGATGTCAAACAGGAATGTCTTCAGCTTCATACGAAAGCAATTATGATCCATTGTAGTGCGTAACTGAAGAGGCAATTTATTCCAAAACAAAGGGGCCAAAAAAGAGAAAGATCTACCTCCGTTAGTGGCGGTGCGAATTCTAGGAGATACAAGAAGGGATGAGTTACTGGATCTCAGAGTTCTACCAGGGAGATACCAGCCAAGCTTTTTAGTCCAGAAACCAGGACCTTTTACGTACATGTTCTTATGTGTCAGGCAAAGAATCTTAAATTGGATACGCTTCCTGACAGGCAACCAATGCAAGAGTTTCAGAGTGGGAGCCGATGAGGATCTGGGTGAAAGATTAAGTACCAGCCTGGCCGCAGTATTCTGCACAACCTGAAGCCTTGACAGTAGATTATCATTTATGGCTGCAAGTAAAGCATTACCATAATCCATTCTACTAACAATTAGTCCCTGAACTAAGGGCCTTCTTGCCTCAATCGAAATCCATTTAAAAACTTTGCGCAAGTGGCGCATAACACCAAAACAGGTGCTAACTGTCTTGTTTAGATGGTCTTTCATTGACAATTTATTGTCCATTTGAAAATCAAGATTGCGCACTGTTGTCGTTGGAGTGGGACAAGGGCCAGTTAGAAGGCCACCAATCATGGGACCAAGACTCTTGAGCCCTACCATAGGTATTGGGCTATTGGCTATTGGCGACACCTGACCCTTTCATATCGTGACAAATTACGCAGTGCACCTCGCTTGCTTAACTGCCGTTGGGTCGCAGATGCCAATACCTGCTAACCTTCTCTGACCCTGGATGCTTAAACTCATAAAAGTGTTGGAATCCCAGATTCCCAGATTCATGTTAGCTGCAGTACACTTTCAGTGGATCCGCTGGGAGATACCACAAACCGCATTGGTCATGAGAACATTAAGAAGCACCCAATTTTCACCTGGGCATACCTCTAAATTATACTGGCATCGCACAGCTGTAAGGCCAAAGACACACATCTTAAACCTGATTCCTGGTTTTTGCCACTTGTCACCCTTCTGGTTGCAGCTCTATGTTTGTGAAGTGCATGTGCCCTCGGGGCACGATGTTGCTGAACAGCCGGTGTCGGTTACCCATTTGCTGTTACTTATCTATCGCCAACTGCCCTTACTAGGATTGAAGGAAAGCTGGAGGCTTCCTAAGGACTGTAGAATTAATGCTCCAACCTAGTTTGACCCCAAAACTTAGGAAAAACCCAAGTAGCAATCATGCCCTTCTACCCCAGCGTTGACCATCAACGTATTTGGGACACCGGTAGCAAAAGATGCCCCTTCCAATCTCAGGTTCTAGCCCATAGAAGGATAACCCAGGGGGCAGGCAAGTCTGTGGGATCCAGAGGGGAACATTCTGTGCAACTAGCTGCCCTTTTCCTGAATAAAGGTAATGCCAAGGTCAATAATACCCTGTCGCCATTTGGCTGTAACGCAGCGTTTACCAAACTTTTTATGCACCGCAGCACACTTGTTAAATGACAACTACCACCACCCGCCTGCTGCCCTGGCTAAAGCGTGGGTGAATATGTCTTACTGAAGCGACCTGAAACCTGCCCATGGTTGCAGAGGGATGCCCACCCAGAGTACATGGTACCTGTCTCTATATGGTGCCAGCAGATGTTCCTCATAAAGGCCCTCGTGCCCAATTGCCCAATGCAGCTCAGCATTCTGCAGCACCTCTCATTGCGTTGTAATTTCCAGAGTAAGTGTAAAATTATACTTTCCACCATTGGGCTGGTAACCGGTGGCAAAGGCAGACAGACCCTGGGCATAAGATCAGTTTCCTAGAGTAAGACAATAATTATCCCGCACCATGACCACAGGCAGTGAGTGTGCCCCCTGAGACATACCCCAGTTCTATGTGACACAAACCCGGACGTGCCGTGTGCCAGTTGTGCATATCATTCTAGGGTGACTAAGCCCTAATGTGCCCTCTTCCCAGGATGATCCCCCGTACGAGGGTACAGACTGATGACGAAGCGCTGCGCCAGCCAATATCACCAGAGTCAGTGCAACCACTGCAAGGTGACATGCCGAGGTAAGCCCACCCAGAATTAGCCTGCCAATGCGAGAGGACCAAGCATTCATCGCTTCTTAAGCCCTCACTGTCGATGGTAGGCACGCCCCGCATATGAGACCACTCTACATGGGCAACGGTCTGGCATGCACTGCAATCTGGCATGGCTGACCCATACACTGGCGTTTCGTGCTAAGCTAGGCTGGTGTTTTGCGGCATCCGACATTGCCTCCGGACATATACTACACAACCGCGGTACACCTACAACAAGCCAGTACCATTGGCTTTAACAATGCTTGTTAGATGTGTAAGATAACTGAAGCCACAATTCTGGCTTGCTGCGTAGTATATTGAAAATGCTTCCATTCTGAACTGGTGGGACTGTAACCCTTACGTGTAGAACATTGCAATACATGTCTCCCTTCAACGCATAGCAAGCTCAACCGCAAGTGATAGATACCATTACACTAAGCAACACCACCAATCAATTGAAATCAACCATACCACCCTGTAAACAGGTAAATTGTGTGTAAACCCGGCCATAGCCAGACGAAACCAATAGAGGCAGTTTCTCTGGGGCATTGTAGAGACGTATCAAATACTAGACAACCTGTCCCTTCTATCTGAAACCCGATAATCATTAACAGAATGCCAAGTGACTTAAAGAGGCATATCAAGTGTAACGGCTCCATGCGGTGCAAAGGCTCTTGCCTAAGGGGCAACCTCAAATAAGGTGGATTCTTTACCTGCCTTCGTATAATCTGCAGTCATGTGACTTTGGCTGGTGGCGAGCTATACCTGAACATAACAGAAAATGATAACTCTGGAACTGCAGCCATAAAGGCTAATTAAATGAAGACTACTGAACCGAGGCAACTCCTCAAGAGTTTATCCTCGCAAAGCTAAAGTCATGAGACAATCCACACCTTTCGAGGTAATAGAGCATATTGAAAAAAGATCCCTTAATAGCCTTCTTGAATGCTTTAAACCTATGATGCCTAAGGATGATTTGACCACCTTTGGAATTGCCCCCATTTATGGATGGTCCCTTGATTTTCCGTTAGCCACCCTCCCACAGGTTAGCCAACTCCATGTGCCTGCGAAGACACAGTCCCTTATTAAATTGGTGGCAACCAAGTACAAGTTTCTTTTTATTCTTCTCAACCTGTGAGAGTAAAACTAACACCAACGGTCGCACTACCGACCCATAGCGCTCCGATTACCAACCCCGGTATGCCTCCCTGCAAAGCCTCACCATGTGCCGCTTGAGCCATGTGTTCCACTTACAACATCACTAAAAGGTTTCTTTTGGATCAAAACAGAATCTCCTATATGCTAAGTAGTGAAGTCACCTATTATTTTCAGTAATAATATTGAGCTGCTGCTGTGTTGCCGTATTGAAAACACGTCACCATCCCCGAATATTGTATGCAAACACATTTAGAAATTGGAAGAGTGTGTCCGTGCATGGTCAGTAACTTTTCCCACAGTGGGCATAAAAGAGCTGGACTGTATCAAATTCAAAGCTGTTCCAAACAGGGCCCCCCCAAATAAGTTTCTACCAAGGGCAGCTGATAATACTACTGCATGTGCTGTTGTGCACGAGTATGCACTCTTTACCTCAAACCTTCAAAATGCAGTGTTAAATGCGCCAGAGCCCCCCCATGCACCCTGAAGAAGGCTGTGCATTGCCAACAGAGAGAAGGTATTAATCAATCAATGTGCGCCCAGGCAACATCACGCACATCTTTACTTCCCCAGCCAACCATCAACATTTTCTAAGATACTATAACTAAACATCAAAAATAAAATACCCGACTAGTATGTTGCTGTTTCTGCCCTTGCATTCCAGGTATATGCTACAGTAAGATCATACCAGCAACATGTCAGGGTTCTTGGCTGTCCCAGGTTGTTAGAGCCTAAGGTAAATAAGCAGCACTATGGCTTGTATAGAATATTGAAAAACCTTCCACTTAAAGCCCTGGTGACACCACGACAATGTTGCTGCTCCTGAGTTTCAAAAGGAGAAGGGAAATCCAGACTGGCCTTACAATGACTAAATATGACATCTTAACTGAGCATGTGAGCGCTGAAAAGATTTACAGTTTGATCCGACAGCAGGGAAGTGGCCAGTTCCCATCGTCCTCACTAGAAGGCATTGGTTCTAATTCCGTCTCCCCACATTTTGTGATCTTGGGCAGAAAAAGTTAACAGGTGAGGATATCAACTTCCTTATGTGCAAAAGCAGGGAGTGCTGGTGAACAAGCTCATCTTTGAATATTAGTCACAATGTTAACAGAGTATGTTTAAAACGTTAGAGGGTTTTTTCCTTTTAATAAGATACAAATATGGCTTCTTGTATACCTCTGCAAGTATGAGTCTGCTTACATGTATAACTACATTTCATACATGTACAATGTTAACAGAGTATATTTAAAATGTTAGAGGATATTTCCCCTTTTAATCTGACAAAATTATAGCTTCTTGGATGCCTTTGCAAGTATGAGTGTGCTTACGTGTATAACGACATTTCATACATGTATTGGTGACTTTTATAGTGCTTAGTAGTACATAATTTATTACTCTGTTGGTAGTGTGGGATTAGATAGGACCATTTCCGGTTCCAGTAGTACTACACAGCAGAGACACAAGATTGGCCTGACTACCAAGAGGCATGTCTGTGGTTTACTGTTTGTACACACTTCTGTGATCTGCTGTTTGTTCTCACCCATCTGCAGCAGGGCCAATGACCAGCTGAGCTATCTCATCCGCTTCCTTAAAGAGTTTTCTGTTTGGCAATGCTATGGTGGGCATCCAAATGACTTGCGTGAAGTGCCCTGAGCTGCCACACGAGAGCCTCGAGTTTGCAAACCCCTGCACCATATTTGTCAGAGAGAGAGATGCTGTCAAGTGGTGCTGTCTATCAAAAGAGTGTGTACCACGATATGCGTGGCCTTGGAGCACAGAGTGAGCTTGTTTGACCTTCATTCAAAGCTGCTCTCCATTTCCCCAAGACGTGTTGGTCAGGTGATGCACAATATCTCCACGAAGCATTCTATTTCAAGTTCTCATGTGCATGCATGACCTCTCTAGCTGGTCCTTGTAGGTTTTTGTGAATTTCGGAATTAGGATGTAAAATGACAAAAGTAAAAGAGGACTGAAAGCTGGTCAGATCTGACATGGGAATCCGTACATCGTGAAGCGGGTAAAATATTGCATGAGATAAAATGTCACTTTTCTGCCACTGGAACCACGATGTCAGCATTCCAAGGGACATCACCCCACACAGGAAAAGCGCCGAGCATGGGTAGGTAGGTGTCCCTCCCGGGATCAGAGCGCTCAGCGACCGATCCCAACCCCCCTAATGCTCCCTGCTCATGCCCCCCGTGGCAAAAACACACAGAGACGGACTTGAACCTGTGTCCCAAGGACGCCTGTTATTGGACTGCTGTCCTCCGGTCTACCAACTGCTCACCGGTAGACTTGACTGACTGAGCGCACCCCTCCCCCATGGCGGCACAACTCACCCTGGGCAACAGCAGTTTCCTGGAGTCCCGCTGAGTATTACCGTCTGTTCCTTGGAGTATGCCAGTTCGGCCAGAAATGGCTTACACACCAGCATAATTATTTCATGTTCCGTGTCTGAACTGTCAAACAGCCCCCCCGCGGCCTACACCTTACAGGCTCAAGCTCACGTTCCTACGGGCCGACAAACGAACAACAAGATATTTCTAACAGAGGCTCCAGCAGTGAGCTACTAAAGCTCAGAGACAGGCAGGCAGAGACCCAGAGTCCCAAGCGAACTGCCTAAACCACCATCTTGTCCGAATTTAACCTCAACCACTTTGGTGCTCGCACCACCTGCACGCGCGCACCCCCTTCACTCGTAGAGCCTATCTACCCCCGGTTGGGGGGGGGGGGGGGCTTGCACTAGGGCGGACACCATTAAACGCTCGTGTAAGAGCAATATGAGGCCGGCTTTAAGGTGTTCTCGCCCCTTGTAAACATATTCACCATCGGACCAATTTGTAAAGTGCCGCAAAGCCGCATTCCACCGGCAGCTCTGAGCGCAGGCCCATGTAATGCGGGGGAAACGGAGCGCACAGCAAAACTGGAAAGCGAACCTGTTGCTCCGTTTGCACTCCCCCCATGCCTGCGTTAATATTGCTGCCGGAGAAAGACGCGTGCCCGACCCCAGGGCTTCACCTGGGACATATGCTCCCGTGCTGATGCACCGCCTCGCCCTGGAGCGCATCTACACACATCAGGCACTTCGTGGTGTGCGCGATCCTGGGAAGTACTCTGCACCCAGTACCACTACGTCGGGCCAGGAACCCCCCCGCCCGCGGTGTGCCCAGCAAATGTTTCCTCTGCCAGTCCACAGGGCTCCACCACGCCCGGCAGCAGAGACATCCCATCAGGTAGCCACAGAGGCCTTCCGTCTACAACCCTGCTCCGAGTGGCAGCGCCGCCGCCAAGCTCACGGAAACCATTGGGGCCCTATGCGCCCCCTTGTTCAGTGGTCATGGGGGCATGGAGCGACACGCACAATCCCCAGCGTGGACAAGTGCAAGGTACTGGCTAGGGGAATGCTCCTCCACCCACGGGCATAACCCGTACCCCACTGGCTCGATCGCTGGCCACCACCACTGGCAGCTAGCCGTGCCCACCAAGAGCTCAGCCCTCCCTGTGGCCGCCCACACGGGGCCCAGCTGGACCACCCGGGCCTGTCCTAAAACGTGGGAATGTGGGGTGGGAGGGGTGGCTAGGTGCACTCACCGTGACATGTGCTGCGTGGCACCGAGCACGACCAGAACAGCGCCGAGCCACCTGAAATGCTACACAGCGACGACCTCTAGACGGCATGTCAGGCACGTGGAACTTGTGGGGTACCCCGATGATACTAGAGGGCTACCCTCTTTAGTGGCCCTCCGCGGGGGACTTGGTCAGCCGCACATGTAGGGTGGACTATGGCGCCCCTCAAATAATGAATGCAACTGATACTCTTACCTTTAGTATCCATAAGAGCACTTGTATCTGCTCTGTCACCAGAGCAGATGCTACATTTGACAATTCCATTGACACTACAAATGGCCACAACAGGGTACAAAAATGTAACAAATGGATGTCAGAATGACAGGCAGATGCGGGTAAATTCCCACTAATAGTAGCTCTTCTGAGTTGCCCCTCTTCCTGGCTCGGCATCGGGGCTTCTCCTAGGATGGGCAATAAACTTCTGTAGGGCAGAACATTTCCTCCCCACCCCCTCCTGATGCAGGTGAGGCAGGTTCCCAGGCCACAAGGAGTCACACAGCTCTTCTAGCAAGTGGGCAGACTTCAAGTAAGGTCCCTTCGCCTCTAGGAGATTGGCTGTCTGACATACATCAGCCCTGGATAACAACAGGTCTCCAAATACTATGTGGAGAGCTCCATTCCTTGAGTTTTGAAGAAATTGAAACTAGAACCAAGAGTGGTAGTTTTGGTCCCAGTTATAGACACACTTTCCAGACACAGGATGCTGATAACATTGTCAAGGCACAGGAACTAGTTTGGGGCGCTTCCTTCTCACATTTCATGTTCATGCTCTTATAGCAGGTAGTGATGATGCTGGCTCCTTACTGAAGTACCGAAAACATGATCATAATCACATTTAATTTTCTGCTCCTTGCTGAAGTGGCATGCAGGAAGAGACAAAAGTAGCAGGTACTGTTTAGAAGCTTTCCTGCCTCTAACAACAGACTCACTTGATTCACCCTCATTAACCCAAATGGCAGTGCTCAGGAAGTACATATCAGTAACCCCAGTACATAATTTGTAAAATATGAAGTCCAGGTGCTCAAATATTTGTTGGAGGCCATACCCACTTCCCCCTGGCTCCACCCACTTCCTCCACAGTGGGCCCTTATCTCCCCATAACCCCTCTGTTCCCTCCACCAGACCTGCAAACACCCTTACACCTCCCTCCCTCCTGCTTTCTCCACACACCTGCGCACTTTCCCCTCTTGCGCTCAGCCTCTATCTAGACAAGCTCCAACCCTCCACCCCCTTTTGATGTCTCCAAGGCCTGCACACTCACCCTCTTCTGCTGCCAGTCCCCATATCTTCTGATCTCTCCTTGAGGCCTCCTCTCTTCTCAGCCCTGAGCATGACCCCCCTGCCCATGTCAAGTTCTCGCCCGGCTGTCCCCTACTTTCCTTCGGGTCTTTTGGCTATGCCCGACACCTCCCCCATCCTACACGCCTTTTTGACCCCCTCCTTCTGCAGGCCTGCACACTTGCTCCTCTCTTCTGCTTTCTAAACATAGACTCGCCCCTCTTTCCTGCTCTCTCCTACAGGGCTGCTCCCCCCCTCCCTTCTGGTCTCCAGTCTCCTGTCCCAGACTGACACGACCGACCCCACACACCCTTCTGTACTCTTCGCCAGGCGGATATCACCTGCCCTCCTCAGCCCTCTCTAGGCAGGCCTCCAAACCACTATCTCTTCCGCTCTCTCCTCTGTCCATGCAGGGGGATCTACAGGCTGGCCGCACCCCCGTTTTATAACCTTCTCTAGAAATGCACTGCATACCCCCTGCAGGGATGTGCCCCAATGTGAAGTCAAGTCACCGCCTCACTCTACAGACTAACCACTCACAAGCAAGTACATCATGTAGCAGGGCATGCCTGCCAACAAACCTTTCACCCCCACTGACCCTCAAACTCCCCTGGGAGGCTGCAGTCAGGTCCGTGGACTGAGGCCTCAGGATTCTTGCACTGTTCTTGAGCTTCTTTTTTGTGCCAGGCACATTTTTGCATGGCTAGCCCTCCTGATCTCGTGCACACTATGGATGTATGCTTGTGAAAAGCTCAGTTGGGGGCTATTTGGGTTTATTTCCTCTGCCTTTCTTGCGGCCTGATTGACGCCACTTAGGTTTGTAATTGTACATGTTAGACTGCACATTTCGATATTTTGTGCAAGCAATATTGTTGTTTGAAAATAAATATGAATAAACTGCTTGGGCAAACAAAAGAGTGCAGAGCAATAACATAGATTTTGAAATTTGTCCATGAGATAATCCTACCTCTTCAGAGGAGATGATTTGGAAGAGGTTACACAAAGGCGGTGAAACTACTCTCTACACAAATAAAATAATGAAGGAAACAATACCTTGAAAAGGGTGCTGCTGAAAAAAGAGAACACTTGTGCGTGCAGAAGAATGTCAGTGTGCCAGTCGGTCTGCCTTAATTATAGCGCTGATGGTCATTCTGTACCTTGAATTGAATTCGTAGCAAGACGGTGCTAAAGAAACGAAGTAGGTTCTTTAATGAATGCAGGGACAATGTTGCCGGAAACCAGTGAAGTGTCAATTAGAAGAAGATTCTTTAGTGTGCTTGATGTGGCACAAATGGATTTACAGCCAGTTGCAGGGGGCTGTGCAGAGATTATTCTTATTTTCGAAAGGTCATCTCGACCAGGGAGTGTTGTACATAGAAGAGTGCGTAACTTGGGGACATTGAAAATCAGGGACAAGTAAGACGTGATTTGGCTGCACACTGTTTGTGTCACATGTATGTGACTAGAACGATTCTTTGCGCTGCGTCGTATCAATACACACAGTGCCCCGCCCGACGCCGGTGGCTTGATTGCTGGGGCCTCTCTGACTCAGTTCAAGTGACCATCACCTCGAGCAAGTAAAAGCAGCATTGGATTTTATTATTTACTGACTGTATGCGCACGATTACTGCTCGTGGTTCTTCCCACACCGTGCAAATCACATTTCCTGAAAGATTATCACACCTTTTTTTTCTTATCCCTTTGGCTTTTAAGGATTTTTTCATTTCTTTTGAGCACTGCCAGCCAAGTAAAGGTAAGTATAAACTTTAGTAGACAGGGGTTAAATTAAGGGCAAGGCCCTGCGCTTCCGGCAGCCTCGGAGCCGAGTATAGCACTGCACTCGGTGCCCAACCTGATGCCAGTAAAGCAGCAGTATTGTTTTTTAGGTCTCGCTTAGACAGCGAATGCGCTGCCGCAAGACCTATAGTAAACACAAATATGGAGGGTAATTTCTCCTGTCGCTTGCCATTGGTTGATTCTGGCATTGGTCTTCTTATCTGGCTTATGGTTGGCTTTTCATCCAATACGTCACTTCCGATTTGCCTCCGTTTTGCAGGAAGCAGCACCGACCAACTACAGTTTAGTTCCGCTGCTGGCTGTTAACTATTCATATAGGAACTACTTGTTTGTTTATTGAGCTTCTGCAGGCACGACGACATGCCTTGCTTACAATCGGCACGCCACGTCCACTTTAATTTTCGAAGCAGTTTGGACAATGGCTGCCTTTGTTGTTAAAGAAGGGGCATATCAACAACAACCGGCGATAATTATTGCTAAGCGCACTTAGCGCTAGGATAATTATCGCTGGCTAGCGTGGATTTTTATTCGCTATTAGCAACGCTTTTCTCAAAAGCAATAAAAATCCTAGCGCTAACTGCTTACGTGAGATTATTGCTGGAAACCCAGCGATAATGTCACGAAATGTGACGTTAGCTTGTTGATAGGGACTCACAAACTTAGCCATGATATCCTCCTTCCATAGGATATCATGGCTAAATCAGTCCTGAAGCAGGCATAAGGAAAGTAGCGATAACAGGGGTTATCGCTACTTTTCCTGCCGCTATGCTTTATAGCTTGGGGCTTGATGATAGGAGAAAGGTCGCTTAGCGACATTTCTCTTGTCATGTCAGGTCAGGAATGCTCACTTTGCATCTCATTAGAGATGCAAAGCTGGGCGTTAAGGTTTCCTACGCTACAGCAAGGTTTCACGCGTTAGAGTGACCTTGCTAATTAGGTGATAAAATTATCGACGCTTTTCGGCCGAAAACAGCCGCAAAAGCGGCGATAATTTTCTATCGCCTCGTTGTTGATATGCCCCTATGTTTCTTCCTGGTGAGCCTGGTCCTGCAGCGGTGCGGTAGTAGCCGTCAATACATCTCAGTCCGCACAGGGCTGAGCTGGGCATGCGCAGTCCCGGGCCTCATTGGTATCGTATTCCACTGATGCCTCCTGTGATAAGGCAATCCAGAAGCGGGCATCCATCCTTCCCGACTGCTGCAGCCGTCATGCGCCGGACGGATCTCTGCTGTGCTGCAAGTACTAATGAAGAGCCCGTCCCTTCTTCTTTCCCTTCCTTGAGTTGCTTCCCCCTATCGTCCGCCCTTCATCCTGTGCATCGATGCTGCTCATTTTCCCTGCTCCCACTTCCATTTCTCTTCCCTGGTTCCTCCTATTTCTCTCCCAATTACTCACCCAATACCATCTTGTTTCCTTCCATCTATTCGCTGCTATTTCCTCAGTCCTCTTTTTCTGGATTCCTTCCTCCCTCCCTCATTTTGCTCTCCCTACTTCCTTCCCTGTTTCCGTCCTCGCTCTCGCCCGCAAACCTAGGTTTTGCCCTTGTCAGCCTCCTTTGATACTGTCGACCTCCGAGCCTTTAAACAAACACAGGGGAGGCGGTGTGGGGGGGGGGGGGGGCGGCTTCAATGGCAAAACCATGGAATGTTTCACATTTTTCATAAACAATAGATCACATCTGCCATCGTGGACTGGTAAATGAACACTACCTCGCTCTCTCTAAACGACGCTGCTCTGAGTGTGTTCAGCCGCAGCGCCACTTGTGCACAGTGCACTTGTGGTATTCTCTAGTTTCAGAGACACCTCCCACCTCCCCACACACACTACAGAGCGATATTTACTACCGCAGTGTCTGATTGAATGTGTCATGTTCGTATTTTTTGGGGGTTTCACACACACATATCACGTAGCCTTTGAAAATAGTGTGAGTCTGTGTGCGTGTGTGTGTGTTACTGACTCCCAAGCTTGACTCTAGGGCAGTGTTCTTCAATCTGTGGGGCGCGCCCCCCAGGGGGGGCGCGCCACCATCCCAGGGGGGGGCGCGCACTCCACCCAAAAATCTGATGGCTGATCGCCGTAACGGAGTTTTTGAACACATTGGCCGCCTAAAGCATCCTCGCGCACAGCGCTTTTTCAGAGATGTGTGTGAGAAGTTGGCCTGATGTATGATGTCACTAGTTCTAGTGTACACCTTATATCAGTCCAAATAACCCTTATGGTGATTGGTTGTAAAGTCAACCTTATAGACCAGCTATCCTAGTGATAGCATGGACAAGAGCAGTCTTAGGCTAAACTCTGAATGGCATGTGAAGCCAGCTGTGATACCATATATAATCCCTTGAATACCAAATGAAAGGACACCACAACAGTTATATATATAAAATAAAGTGTATTTATTCTAGTCAAACCCTCAGCACTCTTTATGAGATTAGAGGTGAGTACAACACAGTCTTATTTATGCATACATTAAGTCACACAGGTAAGTAATACAGTTAGGCCCTAGGGGCCACGCAAACCATATACTAAGTAAGTGGTATAAGGACCACTGTCACGGAAATAGGATAGGCCTAGGCCTAGGGAATCGCTGGGGCTACACTGTACTAGCAATAGTTAGGAAGTGGGAGGCCCACGGGATTCAGGTGCAGAGTGGAAACACTCACGCGTAATGCGTAAAAGTCGATAGAAATAGTAGTTGTTAGCAATTAACAGTTTAAGGACACTTCTGAAGCAGCTAGAGAGTCGAGACTCGGAAACTAGACCCTAGGATAGTCACTACCCTTGTGAGCACCGAAGTACCCAAGTTACCTAGCCCACGGACTGCGGGTGCATAGGTGTGAACTTGCGTCGGGTTTCGTCGTGGACTTCTATGGATGCCTGAAGGAAAGTTGCTGACAGAGTGTCCGGTGGATCCCAAGGCTGGGATCAAGAAGAGAGGAGACCTGCAAGCAGAAGGGACAGAGTCAAGGCCACTAGCCAGTGACCACGTGGAACCAGGAAGGAACCAGGCGATGTCGTGAAGATTGCAGGTGAAGGTGAAGCTTGTCGCTGCAGCCACGAGGACCCGGGAACGTCGAGGACAACCAGGACCAGGAGGCGAGCTGTCCCACGAAGGCTCTTGCTGTCGGCGGCGTCGAAGTTGGACTAGGACTCACCAAGCCTTGGCAAGCGGAACCCACGGAGAACGGAGGACTTGCTTCTGGTGCAGACCAGGAAGGTCTGGGGTGCTTCTCTTTTGCAAGGAAGCGGGAGCCAGTCTGGAGGAGCCAAACCAGCAGTGAAGATTTCTGGATGCGTCGTCACAAAGGCCACTAGCCAACGGGCAAGCAACCAGACAGGCGCGGCAAGCAGGAAAATGCAGAAGGGCCCCACGCAGGACTCGTGGAGTGTGGGGGGCTGATCTTCGGTGCAGATGGTGCTTGGGGTTGGGGCTTCTCAATCCCCGGTGCACAACTTCGAGGGTGCCTCAGAAGCTGCGCTGGAAGATACTAGCCACTTTTCCCAGGTAGCCGGTGCCACGTCTCTCGTCGCCTCCACGGATCTCAGCTCGGCTGTGGATGTGGATCAGGGTCGGAGAAGTCTGGAAGTCAAGGCTCTGGTCGGGCTCTGCAGTCGGTCCCTCGTAGAACTTCAGCAAAGCAAAAGGTAGTCTCTTGATGGTGCCTGTTTGCACAGGGTAGCCACTCCTTGGCCACAAGGGAGATTCTTCAGTCTTCTTCTTTCGTCGAATGTCTAAGGTCCAGAGTTTCTGTTCAAGTTGCAGGTTCAGGATAATATAATCTCCTGGGCCCCAGCTACCACTCTTATCCAAATCTGGGGGGCTGGGTTACCTGCTAGGTCACGCCTTTTTCGCGCCAGGACTGGGGCTGGAGAGCCCCAGCACCGGTTTGAACTGGACTATGCACGGGACACCTTGTGTGCCCCAGGCATGTCTCATTCTTTTCATCCCTCCCTGCCCCAATACACTAAGGCCTGTCTGGGGTGGTGCTCGCACCTCCCAAGGCAGGAAACCTATTGTCCAAGCCTCCCTTGCCGGGATCACTCCCAGCAGCAGGAGGTCAGACTCGTGTCTGTGGCAGCAGCATCCATTTTGTGATGCTGGGGCTCTAGTTAACTTTAACCGGGTAAGTAGGTTACAACATGTCTTCTCCCTCTAGAAGGGAGGGATAATATCCTCATCCCCAGAAATGGGATGGGGGTATTATTCCAAAGTGTTAGACACCTTACACGACATGTTTTGATAAAGCCAAACCATAGTTACCATAACCGTTTAAGATTATAAGGCACTTTAAGAGTATATGGTAGGCTCTATCATAGAACAGCTATAAGGACATGGTTCCGAAAGCTGCAGACAGGCTCAGCTCATGCTAGAGCACCATCTCACATGTTACCAAGCACTCTGCCTCCAGGATTGTTAAGGCCTGCCATAGGAGTGGCTGATAGGTACACATGTGTCTATATGTAAGTTAGGTATAGGAATACTACACCTAAGCAAGGGGTGATTACACGACCTTGCCCCAGCTGAGTGATCAGCCAGTTGTGTCATAATGGAAGGCCAGGCCAGGGGTGGCATAATACATGCTGCAGCCCCTGGTAGGCCTAGGGTACACCTATGCCCTGGGTACCTAAGGTACACTGTACAGGGGCCAATAAGGTGACCCTATCCAAATGGGTTATGCACCTAAAGTACATAGTATCAATTTAGAGAGAGAACAGCAGGGCTGTGGGTCTGATTAGCAGGCCCACAGCCACATCTAAGTCGAAAACCAGTAAAGCAAAAGCAAAAAGTGGGGGTGAACATAGAAAGCAGACCCTACTCTCCTACAATGTGGACAGTTTTTCAAGCAGTACTCTGCATCATTTTACATTTCATCATCAGAGGTGAGCCTCTGCTGATGCTGCTGAGGTCAGGTGTAACAGACTCCGATGCAGCACCAAAGCTCAGATACCCAGCAGCACTGGAGAGGCACAGCGGGATGGCAACCCTCACACCTTCAGCCCTTGATGAGCTGTTAAGAGGTGCTTGAGGGTGACTGAGAGGGAGGGGCTGCAGCTTCAGGCGCAGGGGCATCTATTCAGATGCAAACAGCCCTGAATGCCTCATGTCTCTGCAATTTAGAGGGGCCTCACACATTCCCTTTCTGCCCAGGGCCCCAAACATCCTAGAACCGGCCCTGATTACAGGCAGCACGTGGTTCTCTTCACAGAGCTTAATTACTGTCACTAAATTGTAAGCAAACCTCGGTTCTGCAAACATGCAGTCTATATTTGGAATAAAATAAAGAAATGGCACAATGGTACCCACACTGATTAAACAAAGTATGGAGGACAATCAGCTAAATCAGTTCTCTTGGAGTATCTCCTTTAAGTACTGTACATCACAGTGGGGGATGGCAAAACTAACATTTTGGAAAGAGAGCCTGTCTTCTCGTTGTCTTGTCCAGGAGGGGGTGAGGAGCCCTACCCCTCCCTGGAAGAGACCAAGATGATACTTGAAAACTGCATGCCCGCCCTGGTGGATCCTGTTCCCCCTCCTGTGATAGCTCCTGCCCCAACCCCCATGTGGTGGCTCCTGTCCCCCCACCTGTGATGACTCCTGCCCCCCCGTGATGGCTCCTGTTCCCCCCCCCCACCCCCCTACACGTGGTAGATCCTGTCCCAGTCCTGGAATGGCTCCTGCAGCAAGTGTGAAGTTCTTGATGGGCCTCTTCTCAAAAAGGCTCAGCTCAAAAATTAATATGAAAAGGTGGGCAAGTGAGTAAGTGAAGGGATGGGTGGATGGCTGGATGAATTAGTGAAAGGGTGAATGGATGAATGAAAGATTGAATAGATGGAGAATGTGAGAGGATGGATGGTTGATGAGTGAGTGGAAGGATGGATGAGAGAAAAGGTAAATAGCTGAATGTATAGGTGGAAGGGTAGCTGGATGGGTAAAAGGGTGGATGGATGAGTGAAAGGATGGATGAGTGAAAGGATGGATGAGTGAAAGGATGGATGAGTGAAAAGGTGGATGATGAGTGAGTGGGTGGATGGATGAGTGAAATGATGGATGGATTGATGAATTGATAAGTGCAAGGGTGAATGGATGGAAGGATGAGTGAAAGGGTGGATGTAAGGATGGATGAGTAAGTGAAAGGGAGGGTAGATGGACAAAAGGATGAATAGATGAGTGAAGGAGTGAAAGGATAGACACTAACATTAACATTTACCATGAATAAAAGAATAACTGCATTCAAGAAGAAGTTTGAATTATGGAGAAGACTAGTTGAAGATGGCCTGTTTGAGCAGTTTCCATGTTTAGTAGATGCTCTTGCGGAGATCGAGTGTGAACTTCCAAGTGTTGCTGAGATAATAAAAAATCACCTGAGATCTCTCAGGGACAGTTTGCAAAAGTATTTTCCAGAGGACAACGATCACTTCAATGACTGGGTCTTTCAACCATTTCTGGCAGAGGTGGCAGGCCATCTCCCGGTTCGTATGCAGGAGGAACTCATTGATCTCCAAATTGACCGCACTCTGCAGATGCATTTCAGCAAAGTCTCACTGAGAGAGTTTTGGCTGAAAATGTCTGCAGAATATTCAGCTTTGAGAGAAACTGCTATCAAAACTCTCTTGCCTTTCAGCTCGTCGTATTTATGTGAGATTGGGTTCTCAGCACTTGCGGTATTAAAGACTAAGTACCGTTCAAGACTGGATGTGGAGCACAAGCTGAGGATGGCAGTAGCAAAAATCCATCCACAGATTGACCGTCTCTGTGGTGAAAAACAGGCACACCCGTCACATTAATGTTGGTGTTATTATCAATCTGTCATGTGTAAAACAAAGCATCCTAGTAAAAAAGATTTGCACACATTTTATCTTGGAACATTTTGTTTGTTTTGAGCTGTGTAATAAGCCTGTCATTAACCACACCCACTCACAAACCTACAGTTCACTAAACTCCTATTGCGTTGAACATTATTTGCCGGATATGGCCCAGGATATGCGGGTGGTAGTCAATTATGTAGTGTACAAGATTCCAGAAATTTCTGTCAGGTGGTGGGGGGCTCGACATTTCAAAAAATTCAGTTGGGGGGGCTCAACCTACAAAAGTTTGAAGACCTCTGCTCTAGGGTTTAGGTTGAACAGCATTTCCTTGCTAATTGGGAATCTCGAGCACGACATACCATCTCTGTAGCTCCTTGGCTAAGAGTTTGCCCAGTGCACGCTTCACAGCGCTATTGGTCACTAGATAAAAGACGGACATTTCAAGGGATCTAATTTGATGTGCCGTTACTCCTGGAAGGTTATGTGAGTGTGAACTGCTATGGTAGCCCTGCAAACTCGTTTATTACGGCTGCCCCTTTAAAGCACAAAATACCGCTCGTGAAAAATAACCAAGGGCAATGTGCGCCAATGTACGCTTTTGCGCAGAGTGGGGTGGGCCGTTTGTAAAATACATTTGGAAAACACTTGCTATCAACTACTCGAGTGAGCCATCCCTGCCTCCGTTGATAATTTGTCAGGGCGTGGCCCCTGAATGTAGTCGCTGAATGGCTAATAAATTATAAGCATTATTTGCTGCGTGAAAGCCATATTGTTGCGTAATCTACATACTACACAAAAAGGTGTTGTTTTGGTCAACTTGTTTTCCTCTAAATTGTAATACCTTAGTATCAATAATGTAATACATTATCTTCGTTTCCTTTGCGCCTAAGGCTTGGTACTTTTAGGGATTTCGCAAACTGAGGAAAAGCACAGCACGAATTCGCTCTAAATTGTTTACTGCAAACAATAAGACAGAATGTTTTCGATTGTAAGAGGGTGTTTTTAAAATACATTACGGCGAGTTTGTCCAAACCCTTGGCTACTTTCCAGGACTTTAAATTTAGAAAGTTTGCATTAAACAACAGAAAGCACAGACTGCTCTTTCTGTGGCATTCGCAAGCTTGATAATAACAAGCATTTGCAATGCAACAGGTCTCGCATTTACGTGAGTTTGAGCTCTGTAAATGCCAATTCCTTTTATTTATGTTTTGGTTTTTAAAACATAAATAAAAGGCATTGTCATTTACAATGTCAATAGCTTAAACTTGCATAAACGTGAGACCTATTGCATTGCAAATGCTGTATTATTACTTACTGCGGTTACTGGTGGTGGCGCTGACTCATTCAGATGCCTGCTGCTGCTTCAAAGTGCCCGCCTCGATGTCGCGCTAACTGGTGCTAGTGACTCACTCATCCAGTGCGTGTGTGCTAGGGTGTGGTCCACCGTCCCTGGAATTAAAAAAGTTTATGCACGGTACGCTCCCACAGCCCCCTACCCTATAGAACCAAATATAGCCCAATCAGTGGCCCGCCCACCACCAGCAACACTGAAAGCAAATTAATTTACATCATGGATATGGATTTATCGGGCTCGCTCTCTAAGCAGCCCTGCAGAGCAACACTCTCTTCACCGACGGAGAATTCTGGTGAACAACACCATGACGTGCAGACTGCAGTGCAGTCGTGTCGTTGATGTAACTTGACAGTGGCAGTATAGACCAGGCCCTGTTAAAAAGGTGCCGGTGCTGAGCACCGGAAAGCACCGGCACAAATTAAGCACTGTAACCCCGTGCTAAAAAGATTACCATAAAACGTCTAAAGGCAAGCCTATCTCTGTATTCCCTACACCCTTTGGTTCTGAAGTGCAGACAATATACTTCCACTGTTTGGGGAGGATGTACCACAACCTCCATATTCTGCCATGTAAAACTAAGAGAAGTCCAAAATGGATCCCATTGGTCTCAGCAATCTTACGCTAACATACACTCGGAAAACTACTACCATGGTTGCTTTACACCGCACACATTAACATGTGCATAGGATGCTAGTGCAAAGGTTTGTGTGTCTCATACCAGTGGAACTTTACATGAGTGGGACCAGTAAGTCCCAGGTTCCTTCTGAATCAGAGAAAAGAGTTTGTTCATTGTAAAAAAAAAAAACAAAAAAAATAGTACACTGCCACTACCGTCTGATGTCAACAAAACATAACATGGACATCACTCCCATGCCAGCTACATGGCATGCCTGGAGTACCCCTCCAAATCTCAGAATCCTTTCTGGACATCAGATTCAAAGCACACTGTATTAGTATTGAGTTGTTGCACAAAAATTCTGAATACCAGATGTCACATGCATTTGGTTCACATAGAACAGAAGTACATGCTTGTTTACAGTAGGGGTGGGCGGAATTTGCGTAGTAGGGTTACGCAAAGTTATGCGAAATGGTAAAAAAAATCTCCGAGCTCGCGGAATCGCTTTTTCCGTCCGTTCACGATGCGTTTTACATGTTCGGGGACTCTGTTTGCATACTCGGGGGGAAATATCTAGCGAACTTGCCCAATGCGGTTGCCAATTGGAGCAGCCATCTTGTTTTACTTGTCCCGCTCGCGATGCGTGTTTCCTGTTCGCGAACGTGGATGTCCGATGGTGTGTCCGAATTACGTGTTCACGATCGCACACTCTCGCGGGATCTCGTGGCGTATGCGAACGGATAGGAAAACTCGTCGGCGAATGCATTGATCCTGGTAAGTCGCTCCCGCGTGCGCGAACACGCATTTTGAAACCACGAACAAGAAAAAAATTCCGCTATGCCGCAGATTGCGGAATTTTCGGCAATTCCATGTTCTCCATGGAACACGGAATTGCTAAAATTCTGTAAATTCCGCAAGCGGAGCGGATTTTACCATCCAGGCCAAACTAGGCAGTGCAGTGGACATTCCTGTCCCAATACACCCCATATGACATGTGGCTCCGGAGTGTTTTTACAGCTCAACTGGCCCAGTCCCTGGATTCCTCTGCTTCTCTTTTGACTTCTCATGTGTTCATCGCTGGACATGCACCTTAACGCGTTTACCGCGGCAGATTTTCTGCCGCGGTACGGGCGTTCTAAATGGTGGGCGGGGCTGCGTCGGCCAACGGTCGTGCGCAGCACCTGGAAGGTAGTGCTCGCATCGGCCGTTGGCCGACGCGAGCACGGAATGGGTTAATATTTAACTCCACATTCAAGGTCACAAATATTCAAGTGAGAACACATATCACATTACCATGAACCCTAATAATGAACGACCATGGATACAGTATAATTTGTTTATTTGTATTGATTAAACAATGTGCTGGTATTTAATGATGTAGTGCTTCTAGATGTAGTTATGTATTGATATTAATTTGGTGAGGTCATAAGTATTGCATTTGGTTTCATTGCATTTGTGCGAGTTATGGTGGTGGAGCTAACCATAATTGGTGAGTTAAAGGGTTTTTTCATTTGTAACCATTGCTGAACTTTAACAGAAATGTTTGTGAATGTCAGAGTTGCTTTTTTAAAACATTCATTAGAGTTCTATAGCCAATCTTAACCTTAACTTCACTTTCACTTTTTTTTCTGTGAATTTCTGCTTTTTGAAGATATACTTCATCTACTTCCAACTCCTGTTGAGCGTAGCAAGTGATAGTGTGCAGACAGGGTTGTCCACAGGGCGACTGCTTATGAGTTGAAGGGTGTCCACACTCACAGTTGCTACTAGAAGCAAAGTTTGCTACCACAATGAGGTTTTCATGGCAGTGCTCATACCAATGCATTTAGGCTGCAGGCTTGTCTCAGGGTCTTTAAGCTGGGGCTCAGGCTCAGCAGCTCATGGTGTACATAATAGAAATCGCAAGCCGGATGAGTTGTGTTTATAATTAGAAATAGCTTTTTGCAGCTTGCTTTACTGCTGACTTCATATTCTTAGCTGAAGGAGCTTTAAAAAGTAACATTAGTAACCTTTTTAAGTTTAAATGTGTTCTATTCAATGTTTTAACCTGCCAATTGACAATACCAACTTATCACCAGTCCCTCCCTGCATCCCCCACCCTGACAGACTTTATACCATGGGCCTAACCAAGCGTAACTCACCTGTATCCAATATCTTTATTATAAAAAGATGTTTTCTAGTTTAAAGCATCCTTTTACAAGGTACCCCATTCCTGTGCCCTGACTAGAAAGGCACTTTTCATCTTATAGAAGTAATCTGGTTTAGTGTCTTCTAGGATATGTAACACTTGCTGTCCTTTGGAGCATTGCAATTCTCTGATGTCTTTGCTGAACTATTCTATGGTCATTTCCCACAGTTTTCTGAACTTCTTCCCCTCTGCTCCTTTAACCATCAGTACATTTTCTGAAAAAAATCAGTACTAGTTGCCATGATTGGCATTTACTACAAGAGCAATCAGCAGAGACAAAGTCAATTGTTTAATTCAGTATGCTTTCTTCTTCCCTTCTAATAACCATAACAATAGTAGGGGCCTATTGATCTATAAGAAGATAGTGGAGTTTACAGAATGATTTTAAAATTCAACTTCAGGGCATTATTTTTTGCTATAGCCAGTGGCATCCACGTACCCCAGATTCACACAAGTGAATAAGTTCAATTTTAGCTCCACTCTCGTAGTCTAAGATATCACTCAAACTCCTTGTTGGAAAGTAGTGGCCTTCTGTAGCTTTCCATATTCTCTCCAAGAAATCAGATGTAGACTTTGTTGTGTCACAGTCACAGTCAATGGGGAGGCTGAGACGAGTGGGTTGAAAAGGGATATACCGTCTTGACCATCTTCATACAGAGTAAGGCTCGAGAATGCATGGAATCAAAATGAGCAGGGTTTCCCTCTACCATCTGTGTTTATCTGCTACCTTTTTCATCATTAGAAATATCTGTGGATGATAACACTGATTCCCTCTTATCCTGTAGCACAGTCTGTGTGAAAGACCAACATGATAATGCATGGAAAGGACTAACAGGATTTTTGAGAAGATAGCTGGCTTAGTGCATGAATGTCTATGTTAAAGCAATGAGAGCAAATATGCCTCACTGACACCCTCCACGCCACCGGAGGAGGATAGCAGACTTGTGCTGACTCTACCTTCCGAGACCTGCATGAAGAGAAGGACGTGGGGCTGCCTGGCCAAGTTGCTGCACCCATGAGTATGTCTGCTCGTCTGTGCAACAGGTGCCCGACATCATGGGTAAAACTTTTGCTTCAACTAAACATTGGCTGAGAAACTTACTATAGATTATGTGAGATTCATGTGCTAGCAAAAACCCTGTTTAAAGAAAACTGTCTAGTAAAGAGAATACGGACCTATGGGTCACAGGGATATATGAGGGAACCACGCATGCTATTACCACGCTTGCCTTTACCATGCATGTGCCTTTAAACCACATACCATTACCACGCAAGCCATTACCACATATATGCCTTTACCACGTATACCTTCACAACAAAAATCGAAGTGTTTCACAGGTAAGTGAAAAGCCTTGTCATATATAAATAAATATAAATATATATAAATATATATATATACATATATATATATATATATATATATATACATATCCACACACACACATATTATCTACTGGCGGTCGCCAGTAGATAGTTATAGTTAGGACCGTGTTTCCATAGGAAATCCGCAACATTCTATTTGGAATAACTTTGGCGCCGGTTGACGAATCCTCGCGAAATTTTCAAAACTAATGGGGCGCTACGCTCCGCTCCTACCCTGAAAGTCTCGGGGGGATTCGTCAAGCGGGGGCTGAGAAAAAAGGGGGGTCCCAAAACGCGTTTTCCCCATGCATTTTTCCATAGGACCTTTAGACACAGCTACAGCCCGAACGGCTGAACAGAATTACTTGAAATTTGGCAGAGAGGTAGTCCTTTTGTAGGTCTGGTGTAAATCTGTTCAGTAGGTCCTGAGAAAATAGCATTTAAATCAATATATATATCTGTAAGCGCGCACCGTGCGCCCACAGCGCGCGCACGGTGCGTGAAGAGCACCGTGCGCGCAGGGTGTGCGCATAGTGAAAAACCAGAAAAAAAATTAAAAAATAAATACATAACTTAGCATTTAAAAAACCGTACAAATTCACTGAAAAAACCATAGGTTTCACACACGTTATAGTTAGGAATTATCATTTACAAAACCTTGCAAATTCACTTAAAAAACCATAGGTTTCACACATGTTATAGTTAGCTGTACATTTCACTCGTAAAAAAACAATGAAATTCCACGTTATAGTTAGATCAGGTAACTATAACTTGCGCGACCGCAATCCACAATGTGTAATTTCAGATGTCATCATTGATGTCATGAGTGATGTCACTGACCATGTCATGAGTGATGTACTATGTGACGTCATCAGCAGTTTATTGTGGGCGCACAAGTTATAGTTACCTGATCTAACTATAACGTGGAATTTCATTGGTTTTTTACGAGTGAACTGTACAGCTAACTATAACATGTGTGAAACCTATGGTTTTTTAAGTGAATTTGCAAGGTTTTGTAAATGATAATTCCTAACTATAACGTGTGTGAAACCTATGGTTTTTTCAGTGAATAGATAGATAGATAGATAGATAGATAGATAGATAGATAGATAGATAGATAGATAGATAGATAGATAGATATAGCTAAAGGCATGTATAAACTGTGTTGGCAATTTGAGAGGTGGCTGACAGTGGGTTACCAGGAGAATAGGAGTCAACATAATGCTCTGATATATATAAAACGCAATACTGGTTTGTCAATTAAATATGTGGGTGGTTATGGTGTAACATCCTATGGAGTACATTTAATCATGGAATTAATTCCTCTAGCAAACAACAAAAAACAACAAAAAACAGAAAAAGAAATTCTAGCCAAAATGTTTTTCTAGCAATGTTTTTTAGGTAGTTGCTTAAATGTATCAAAGTATGCAGATCATTTCTTGCATGAGTTTGTTCAAAGTCTCCCATCCTATTTACAGGACACTGGGAACTTTCTGCAAAGGGTGTATGATCTTCCATGGGAATAAGACTATATTTTAGTAACAGTCCATGTGACATCGCTATATACAAGCATCCCCCCATGTGAATAGTATGAGGGCTGTTAGTCACTTCCTAGGAACTAGAATGCTGCTTGACATGATAGAGGTGGGCTCTGACTAGCAATTTTTTCCTCTTTAATGGAGTTTTCCAACAGAAAGGCGGTACCACGATGGGGACCTGCTTCTCCCCCAGTTATGAGAATTTGCAAACGGGCTGGTGGGAGGAGCAGGTGGTCCGTGTGGATCATCTAACAGATTGGGAAGAGCATGTGGTATTTTGGTGCTGCTTCATTGACGATTTACTAATTGTCTGGAAGGGCACAGAGGAAAGTGTTGCTAGGTTTCTGGAAAAGATAAAATGCAACAACTTAAATTTACATTTCACAAGCAATATGAGTAGGTCAGAGATGAACTTTCTTGATGTAACTGTCTATGTAGAGGGAGACCGTCTGGAGACTAAGGGGGTCATTCCAATAGCAGGCGGATCGCCACCACCAATATGGCGGTGGCGATCCGCCCACTAAACTCCTCCGCCCGCATGACTTTTCCCTCCGCCACATTATGATGGCAGGGGGACCCCGGCAGACGGGAAGACCGTCTGCCAGTTTTCTGCCGGTAGGCAATCCGCCCGATTGCCTACCGGGCAGAAAAGCCCAGGAATATGGTGGTGGTGCCTTGCAGGCATGGCGGGGAATTGCCTTTCCATGGCGGAGACTCTACCATGGAAAGGCAGGCGGTTTTGGCCTTAGGGGCCTGTATCGGGCCCCCAGGGTGTTTGGGGGGTTGGGGGGTGCACAGAGGGGTACCTATGGTACCCCCTGCATTGTCATGGACATGGTGGCAGGCACCTCGCGGTGCCTGTCACCTTGTGCATGACAATGCACACAGTGCATTCCCAGCATTGTGGCGGGTGGTGCTCACAATGCTGGGAATGGAGGATGCCACTGCCACGGTGGCGGTGGCATCCTAATTGCAGGTGTAGGACCGCCGCACCACTGGTGGCCGGTCTCAGCATCGCTAGGGTGGCGGGCGGACTAAAGTCCGCCCGCCATCCTAATGGACCTGCAGATTGTTCAGAAAACTAACTGCGGGGAACACTCTTTTGCATGCTTCGAGTTTTCACCCCCGGAATTTAAAAGAGAATATCTCATATGGTGAATGTCTGAGAGTAAGACGGAATAGCAGTAAGATAGAGCGCTAGAAGATCTGAAAGCCAGATTTCAGGAGAGGGGATATACAGAAGGGTACTTGCAAAAAGCCATTTCTAAAATAAAATCCAAGCCTAGAGAACAGATTGCGTTTAATAGAAAAGCAAAAAGTAGAGGAATAAGTTTGATCCCCATTTTAGATTCATCACCATAGATAACGCACAGGAGGGTCGTTTTAGAAACATCATCAATAAATACGGGCACCTCATCATAAATGATACTATTTTAAGGGAGGTAGCCCCGCGGAGGCCGTGCATCACATTCAGAAGAGCGAGGTCAATGAGACAGGATCTGGTGACTTGCAGTCCTGAGACTAGAAAAGTGGTGAAGAAGACATAGTTAACGGTTACGAAAGGCTTCCACAAATGTGGGAAGTGTAAGGTGTGTAGACATGGAAAGAACATGACACAATAAATCTCTCCCTTGATTTCCTGTATAAACTACATTAAGGGACAATTCAACTAAACGACAGAGGGGCATATTTACAAGCCCCATGCACCACTTTTGCATCACTTTTCCCATGTTAAAAGTGACGCAAAACAGGCGCAAGGGGCTTGTAAATATGCCCCAGAGTTTGCAAAATACAGGCTAAAGTGCCCTTGTTGTTTGATGTACATAGGGAGTACCATTTTACCGATGCATCAAAGGATCCTCCAACAATTAAGGGCAATCAAGAATCATGATCAGGCATACCCAGTGGCAAGACATTTTGAAGAGGTACAAAAGGGAAATTCGGAGGGTCCTACATACTGTGTAATAGATGCAATCCCCAAAAAGATTGGGGAGGAAACAGGGAAAAAGATTACTACAATTAGAGTCAAGGTACATCATTAAACACAACACGAAAATACCGGGAGGCGTTAAAATTGAGGAAGACCTCCATACACATTTAGAGTCCATCTATAAGTGCTCGGTGGTTCAGGGCTGGACTGAAGGGTGGCAACATAATCCAGTTGTGAAACCACATATTTAGATGAGAAGGAATGAAAGTAGACTCCAGTTTCAAATATGAAGTTCGATGCCACAGCAATGTCATAGATGGTTATATTAAATGTAGTAGTAGTTAGTACACATTAGGTGATAGATGGCAGGACAACACTAAGAGCATGAAGCACTTTATGAAGAATGAAGTGAGAACATTAGTAGGACGCTAGTAAGGTGGGAGAAGATCTAACCACCTAGGCTCACTTGGGGAAAATGGAGGATAAAGACATGAATAAACTGTGTTGGCAATTTGTGAGGTGGCTGACATAAGGGGATACCAGATGAATAGGAGTCAAAATAATGCTGTGATATATATACAACGCAACACTGGTTTGTCAATTAAATATATGGGTGGTTATGGTGTTACATCCTATGGAGTAAGTTTAATCATGGAATTAATTCCTACAGCAAACAACAAAAAACAGAAAAATTAATTCTAGCAAAATTTGTTTTCTAGCATTGTTTTTAGCCATCTCTAACTAGTGATTTTTGGACAATTGTAAGTTAAATTGGGTCACTGAGACCATATTAATATGATATAATTATGATTGGTTCTTACAATTTTTAATATGTAAAGTGTGTATCTTTTTAGTATTTTTTAGTATTTTTACACTATCTATTATCATGTGGTATTGTTAATGTTTTAAATGTGTAACATGAAAGTGTTTCATCATCATTGAGGAAAGCTCGGACTAGCCGAGACGCATTTGATGTCTAGTCCCAAAACTGAATAAAATGGCAAAAAAAATGATTTCAGTCGCATGTGGTTTCATCCATCCTTGGAGGTTTTCAAGGCGGAAAGAAAGATATATATATATATATATATATATATATATATATATATATATATATATATATATATATATATATATATATATATATATATATATATATATATATATATTATCTACTGGCGGTCGCCAGTAGATAGTTATAGTTAGGATCGTGTTTCCATAGGAAATCTCAAAATTCTCTTTTGAATAACTTTGGCGCCGGTTGACGAATCCTCGCGAAATTTTCAAAACTAATGGGGCGCTCCGCTCAGCTCCTACTCTGAAAGTCTCGGGGTGATTCGTCAAGGGGGGGCTGAGAAAAAAGGGGGGGCCCAAAATGCGTTTTCCCCATGCATTTTTCCATAGAACCTTTAGTCGAAGGTACAGCCCGAACAGCTGAACAGAATTACTTGAAATTTGGCAGAGAGGTAGTCCTCAGGTCAGGGAAGTGCCTTTTGCAGGTCTGGTGTCAATCTGTTAAGTATTTCCTGAGAAAACAGCATTTAAAAGCATATAAATATCTATACGCGCGCACCGTGCGCGAGCGAATTTCTGATTGGTTGATAGATGTCAGTAAACATTCGAATTGGTCGAAATCAGGAAGTGTCGGCCGCCATTTTGTCTGTCGCACTGAAAAGGAAAGGTGGAAAAAAGGTGGAAAACATGAAAAGTGGGCAGGGAAGAGAGTTCCTGACCCCCTAGCCTTTGTCAGGGGGTCACAGAAGGACCCCCAAGGGTGAAAAAAACATTTTATAATTTTTGAAAAAAATCGCGGGTGTGCGCACGGTGCACGCAGCGCACCGGCGCACAAAGCGCTCGCACGGTGCGCGCACGCTGAAAAACCTTGAAAAAAAAATAATTAATAAATACATAACTTAGCATTTAAAAAACCATACAAATTCACTTAAAAAACCATAGGTTTCACACACGTTGTAGTTAGGAATTAGCATTTAAAAAACCTTGCAAATTCACTTAAAAAACCATAGGTTTCACACATGTTATAGTTAGCTGGACATTTCACTCGTAAAAAACCAATGAAATTCCCCTGTTATAGTTAGTTCAGATAACTATAACTCGCGCGACCGCCACTCTATCACAAGGATGATGTCATCAGTGATGTCATGAGTGATGCCACTGACCATGTCATGAGTGATGTAATATGTGACGTCATGAGCAGTGGATTGCGGGCGTGCGAGTTATAGTTATCTGAACTAACTATAACGGGGGAATTTCACTGGTTTTTTACGAGTGAAATGTCCAGCTAACTATAATTCAATTCAATTCAAATCACTTTATTCGATCAATAAAAAATATCAAGGGAAATGTCCAGCTAACTATAACATGTGTGAAACCTATGGTTTTTTAAGTGAATATAAATATATATATATATATATATATATATATATATATATATATATATATATATATATATATATATATATATGTATATTACCTACTGGCAGTTGCCAGTAGGTAGTTATAGTTACAACCTAGTTTCCATAGGAAAGCATTTTTTGATTTGCTAATAACTTTGGTGTCGTTTGACAAATCTTTGCAAAAAGATTTATCCAGGTCAGCTCCTATCCTGAAACTTTGGGGGTGATTCTTCAAGCGGGGGCTTAGAAAAAAGGGGGGGTTCCAAAACGCGTATTCCCCATGTTAATTTCCATAGGAAATTTTGCGACGACCTACAGCCCCAACTGCTGAACTGAATTACCCAAAATTCGGAAGAAAGGTAGAGATTAGTTTAGAAAGCGACCTTTTTTTTAAATGGTGTAAATCCGTTCAGTGGGTGCTGAGAAATTACAAAAATAAAAGTTTTGATACCTGGGCGTAGCCTAAGTCCCGTGCACGAGTTTCACTGTGATTGGCTATCAACACTCCAAACCAGGAAGTGTTGGCAGCCATCTTGTGACTCTGTAGAAGCGAGTCACCACAAAACAGAGAAACAAAGGTATAAAACAAGAGAAGGGGGCAGGGTAGAAACACCCTGACCCCCTAGACCTGGTCTAAGAAAGCATTTTAAAAAATTCGCGCCGGGGGATTTCTTAAAAAATAATAACGGGGGCTCGGTGGAGCTGCGGGGGCCCGCTGGGGTCCCTGCAGACCCTGGGCTTCACTTATGTTGGGAGGGGGGTTTCGTGGCCCCCCTCCTGGAGCCCTCCATGTGTTTATAACTTTGGCGTCGTTTGACGAATCTTTACTAAATTTTCCAGAAAGTTTCTCTTTTTTGATCTTGAAAGTTTAGGGGTCTGAAAAAGTGTTTTTGCAATGCATTTTCCATAGGAAATTTTAGACAAGGCTACAGGTCAAACTGCTGAATGGAATTACGCCAAATTTGACAGGGAGAAAGGTCTTGGTCCAGAAAGCGTGGTTTTGTTAAAATGGTGTAAATCCGTTCAGTAGTTTTTGAGATGTTAAAGGGAATAAAATGTATATATCTGGACGGTGCCTAACTCCCGAGCACGAGCTTGCCTCTGATTGGCTGCTAACACTTCAAACCAGGAAGTGTTAGCAGCCATCTTGTGCCTCGCATTGAGTGAAAATATAAAAGAAAGGTCCTGGGGGCAATTTAATATACCGGAGCTCTGTCTGTGCGAGATACCACTTTCACACTGCGTCTCCCTACATCATCAGGTAACGCACCCTTTTCCACCATCAACAGCATACCTCCAACAACATTCTTGGGCCTGCGAGTCTCCCTCTGCGAACCACTTGTCGGCTCACAGCTCTTCGGGTGCGAGTTCTCGGGCCCGCAGTTGTATCTGTGAAGCCAAGACTGGAAATATACCGCAGGTCTCTCTCTGCGAGATACGCTCTTCACGCTCTCTCTCCCCACATCACTGTTCCACAGCTATCCCTTTGCAAGCCGACGGCCCGAACCTTTCCCTATACCAGTTGGCCTGCAGCTGTTCCCCTGCGAGCCGGCCCGCAGCTCTCCCTCTGCAAACCGACGGGCCGCAGCTCTCCCTCTACGAGCCTGCCAGTCGGCTCGCAGCTCTTCATCTACGAGCCAGCCCGCCGGCTCGCAAGTCTCTGACAACAGATGCAATGGACAAATAACAAGGAGCTGCAGAGGGAAACAGACCACAAGTCACTGTCCTCTCAATCAATAATCATACACAATACACTGGGTCTAGGAAGGTATCACCACCATGTATCAAAATAAGCTGCGGTCCAAATGCCTATATCTTTTGGTATTTTGAACTCCCCTCTTTTCTTAGCTTGAGGTAGTCACCAACAGCCTTTCACCTTCAGTTTTTTAAAAAAACTTACAAAATGTTTTACTTATGGCAATCCCCACTTATAATGCTCTCAGTAAAGATACAAAAAGAGAATATCAAGTCCCAAATCAGATACACCAAGTGTTTTGAATTTTTTAAACAAAATGTTTGAAAAAAATGTGAAAAAACAGATGTGAAAAAACTGTGAAAAAACAAGATGACACCTCACGTGTGCAACACCAATTGAGCCTGCTGATTGGTACTCACCAGCTGTGCCCACTTTTATCATCACTGGTTGTCATCTTGCTTACAAAATATATATAAAGTGTCATCTTGTTTTTTCACATTTTTTTCAAACATTTTGTTTCAAAAATTCAAAACACTTGGTGTATTTGATTTGGGACTTGATATTCTCATTTGGTATCTTTACTGAGAGAATTATAAGTGGGGATTGCCATAAGTAAAACATTTTGTAAGTTTTGTTTAAAAACTGAAGGTGAAAGGCTGTTGATGTCTACCTCAAGCTAAGAAAAGAGGGGAGTTCAAAATACCAAAAGATATAGGCATTTGGACCGCAGCTTATTTTGATACATGGTGGTGATACCTTCGTAGACCCATTCTATTGTGTATGATTAACAGATGCAATGGAGCCAACGATCATGCAGGTTGGACATTCAACACTGCTCCAACACCCCCTGCCAGCTGCTGCTTGTCCACCACCCCCCACAAATTGGGTAATGTTCTAAAAATTTTAATATGAAGATGCTTGTGAGGTTGGACAAATAGAATCTTAGTCATGTATGGATTTACATATAAAAAAAATATTTTAAAAAACAACAACAAATAAAAACTATGTACAGCCATGTCGTGTCATCGCTGGACCATTTGTGAATCACAGCCTGCAAGATAAAAAGAAAGACATGCGTCCAGCAAAGGAGAAAGAGAGAAAGATTGAGGGAGAAAGAGAGAAACAAAGAAAGAGTGAGAGAGAGAGGAAGACAAAGAAAGAGAGAAAGAGAGAGAGTGAGAGAGAGAAAGAGTGAGATACAAGGAAGAGAGAAAGAGAAACAGTGTGAGAGAGAGGAAGAGAAAGAGAGAAAGAGTGAGAGAGAGAGAAAGAGTGAGAGAGAAGAAGAGAGACAGAAATAGTGAGAGAGAGGAGAAAAAGAGTAAGAGAGAGGAAGACAGAGAAAGAGTGAGAGAGAGAGGAAGACAGAGAAAGAGAAAGAGTGAGAGAGAGAAAGAAAGAGAGAAAGAGTAAGATACAAGGAAAAAGAGAGAGATAGAAACAGTGGGAGAGAGAGGAAGAGAGAGAGAGAAAAGTGAGAGAGAGGAAGAGAAAAAGAAAGAATGAGAGAGAGAGGAAGAGACAGAGAAAGAGAGAAAGAGTGTGAGGGAGAGAATGGAAGAGATAGAGAGTGAGAGAGAGAGAAAGAGTGTGAGTGACAGAAAGAAAGAGATGGAGAGGGAGAGTGAGTGTTGACACTGTGGAGAAAAACCTCAAAGCGTACCTTTCTGCCACCGGAGTGTCTCCAACCACGTGCCGGGATACAGCAGCCCTCAAGCGTAGTCATTTGAAACATAGTATGGAATCAGTAATGGATGAGTACATATAAGTGCACAATTTGTGGATTGCAGCCTGCAAGACAAAAAGAAAGATAAGATGGTGCGTCATGTGTCCAGCAAAGGAGAGAGAGAGAGAGAGGGAGAAAGAGAGAAAGAGTGAGAGAGAGAGAAAGAAAGAAAGAGTGAGAGAGAGAGAGAGGAAGACAGAGAAAGAGAAAAAGAATGCAAAAGAGAGAAAGAGAGAAAGAGTGAGATACAAGGAAGAGAGAAAGAGAAAAACAGTGTGAAAGAGAGGAAGAGAGAGAGAGAAAGAGTGAGAGAGAGGAATAGAGAGAAAGACAGAATGAGAGAGAGGAAGAGACAGAGAAAGAGTGAGAGAGAGAAAGGAAGAGATAGAGAATGAGAGAGAGAGAAAGAGTGTGAGTGACAGAAAGGAAGAGATGGGGCGGGAAAGTGAGTGTTGACACTGTGGAGAAAATCCTCACAGCTCACCTTTCTGCCACCGGTGTGTCTCTAACCGCATGTCGGGATATAGGGCAGCCCTCAAGCTTAGTCATCTTAAACTTAGGGGGCTATTACGATGTCCGCCCGCTACAGTATCGGGAAACGGGACCACCCACTATTGTTGCGGCGGTCCCGCAAGTGGCATTAGGATGCGCCCACCAGACTGGCGGGCGCATCCTGCATTTTGAACATTGCGGTGGGTGGTACTGCAAGCAGCACCTGCCGCAATGTGAAAAATGCATGTTGTGCATTTGAATGCACAATGTGACAGGCACCACGTGCATGCACATGCAGGGTGGTACTATAGGTACCCCCATGTACACCCCCCACACTCCCAAACACCCTGGGGGCCCGCAACGGGCCCCCATAAAAAAAACACGCATGCCTTTCCATGGCGGAGTCTCCGCCATGGAAAGGCAATTCACTGCCATGATGATAATATGGATGGCGGTGCCTGCTGGGCTTGTCCGGCCTGTAGGCAATCGGGAGGATTGCCTACCAGCGGAAAACCGGCGGACGGTCTTCCCGTCCACCGGGGTCCCCCCCACCATCGCAATGTGGCGGGGGAAAAGTTATGCATGTGGTAGATTTTGGAGGGCGGATCGCCACACCATACAGGTGGTGGCGATCCTCCTGCTATCATAATGACCCCCATAGTATGGAATCAGTAATGGATGAGTACATACAACTGCGCATGCCTAAATCGCTGTGCTGCCTTTGTGAATCCAGGCTAGTGTACCTCATCCACTTCCACTGCTGAGAGGTGTCTACTCACTGCTGTACACCCAGGCTGCTGCACCCCATCCACTCCCACTGCCCAGAGGTGTATGACAGCCACTGCGCACCCAGGCTGCTGCATCCCATGCACTCCCACTGCCGGAGGTGACTGCGTGTCGCTACGCACCCATACTGCTGCAGCCCATCCACTCCCACTGCCCGGAGGTGACTGCCCGCCGCTGTGCAAACAAGCCTCTCTGCTCACCTTACACCACCGGCGTGTGTCGAAGAGGGCCCACCACGTGCTGAAGAAACCTCCTCACCCATTGTGTACATGCAGCGAAGCAGAGCTCACAATTTAGGTTGAGTGTTGATTGCAGGATGGCCACGCATCATCGCAGGCCTGTAAGACAAAAAACAAGATAAGATTGTGTGTCATGCATCCATCAAAGGAGAGAGAAAGAGAGAGAGAGAGAAAGAGAGAGAGAGAGAGAAAGAAAGAGTGAGAGTAAGACAGAGAGAAAAAGAAAGAAGGAATGAGAGGAAGACCGAGAAAAAGAGAAAAAGTGGGAGTGACAGGCAGGGAGAGAGAAAAAGAAAGAAAGAGTGAGAGGAAGACAGAGAGAAAGAGTGAGAGAGACGAAGAGAGAGAGAAAGAGTGAGAGAGAGAAAGAGAGAGAAAGAGTGAGAGAGAGGAAGAGAGAGAGAGAAAGAGTGAGAGAAAGGAAGAAAAAGAAAGAAAGAGTGACAGTGAAGAAGAGAGAGAGAGAGAAAGAGTCAGAGAAAGGGAGAATGAGTGAGATACAAGGAAGAGAGAAAGAGAAAAACAGTTTGAGAGAGAGGAAGAGAGAGAGAAACAGTGTGAGAGTGAGGAAGAGAGAGAGAGAAAGAGTGAGAGAGAGGAAGACAGAGAAAGAGAGAAAGAGAGAGATACAAGGAAGAGAGAAAGAGAAAAACAGTGTGAGAGGGAGGAAGAGAGTGAGACACAGTGTGAGAGAGAGGAAGAAAGAGAGACAGAGTTAGAGAGAGGAAGAGAGACAAACAATGAGAGAGAGAGGAAAAGACAGAGAAAGAGTATGAGAGAGAGAAAGGAAGAGATAGAGAGTGAGAGAGAGAGAAAGAGTGTGAGTGACAGAAAGGAAGAGATGGAGAGGGAGAGTGAGTGTTGACACTGTGGAGAAAATCCTCACAGCTCACCTTTCTGCCACCGGTGTGTCTCCAACCACGTGCCAGGATATAGGGCAGCCCTCAAGCTTAGTCATCTGAAACATAGTATGGAATCAGTAATGGATGAGCACATACAATTGAGCATACCTAAATCGCTGTCCCGTCTTTGTGTATCCAGGCTAGTGTAACCCATCCACTTCCACTGCCCAGAGGTGTGTTCTTTGCTGCTGAACACCCAGGCTGCTGCACCCCATCCACTCCCACTGCACAGAGGTGTATGACAGCCGCTGCGCATCCAGGCTGCTGCACTCTATGTACTCCCACTGCCCGGACGTGACAGCGTGCTGCTGCGCACCCAGGCTGCTGCACCCCATCGACTCCCACTACCCGGAGGTGACTGCCCGCCGTTCCGCAAACAAGCCTCTCTGCTCACCTTACACCACCGGCTTGTGTCGAAGAGGGTCCACCACTTGCCGAAGAAATCTTCTCACCCGTTGTGTACACGCGGCGAAGCAGAGCTCACAATTCAGGTTGAGTGTTGATTGCAGGATGGCCACGCATCATCGCAGACCTGTAAGACAAAAAGCAAGATAAGATTGTGCGTCATGCGTCCATCAAATGAGAGAGAAAGAGAGATAGAGAGAGAAAGAAAGAGTGAGAGGAAGACAGAGGAAGACAGAGAGAAAAAGAAAGAAAGAGTGAGAGGAGTACAGAGAGAAAGAGAAACAGTGAGAGTGAGAGGAAGAGTGAGAGAAAAAGAAAGAAAGAGTGAGAGGAAGACAAAGAGAAAGAGAGAAAGAGTGAGAGAGACATAGAGAGAGAGAAACAGTGAGAGAGAGGAAGAGAGAGAGATAAAGAGTGTGAGAAACAGGAAAAGAGAGAGAAAGAGAGAAACAATGTGAGAAGAAGAGAGAGAGAAAGAGTGTGAAGGAGAGAAAGGAAGAGATGAAGAGGGACAGTGAGTGCCCATACTGTTGACAAAACCCTCACAGCTCACCTCTACGCCACCGCTGTGTCTCCAACCACGTGCAGGACGTAGTGGAGCCCTCAAGCTCCCACATCTGAAATATAGCACAGAATTTGTAATGGGAGAGTATATACAACTGTGTATGCCTAAATCGCTGTGACGCCTTTGTGTATCCACTCCCGCCGCCCAGACATATTTGCCCAGCACTGCGCACCCAGGCCTCACTGCTCACTTTTTCGCGGACAGGGCAACCTCCACATCATGCAGTCCTGCTCCGCAGGCCAACAGGTCTTACATTTGGTGCTGCATATTGATTTTGCCATGGCAGAGGACGTACTAGTGCACCTATCATCATCGCAGGTTGCACACCCGCTCAGTCCTTGCAGTGCTACTAACTCAGTGACCAGTGAGGCCACACACATGGTGGTAGGCCTCCCTGTTCGGTGGCTCAGGCCTACATGAGGTATCTGGACCACCGGGACGGGCCATCACAGTGCATGCAGTGTGGGCAACTCTAAAATGGCGTAGAGCATGTGTGCCCGGTCTTTTTAGGTCTCGCCTAGCGATGCAGCACGAATGTGCTGCCATCGCTTTGCGAGGCATGCAGTATACACTGTAGTGTGGAAGCTTTGTGGAAGCTCCGCCCACTCTCTGCCCATTGGCTTTTGTCTTAAATGCTGCCTTCTGATTGGTTTGAGGCTTGTTAGTTCCTCCTCAGTCATCATTTGTATCCTTACACGGCTATCAGCCCCTTTACTGCACAGACTACTTTCTTCCATTCTCTCCCCCTCCCTCCATGACTTCTTGGTGGCCCCACCCCCCGTTCAGGCACTCCCGGTTGTACTTGTGCCACTACGGGGCCCAGCCTTTGCCCCTGTCTGCAGGAGGGAAGCGGAAGCCCACCCCGCTGTTGTGGTGAACCTTTGTTTTTCAGTTTCAGGGGACCGTATAGGTTATTCCCTGATGACTCGTAGAGAACACTGTGGAAGCCGGGCAATGGAGCGCAAGGGTACAGGATATAGGCCGGAAGTACTGGTAACAACGCGAGTACAGAACCCTACGGATAGCTCTACTGCAACCGGCCCAGGTACAGACCAACTTTGCCCACTATACCTCACAGTACGCACACTTACACCTGCTGAACATACTTTGTGTGGTGTGCGAACTGCTCAGGAATTGTTACACTGCAGACAACGTGTACATACAATGGACAGAGCCCACACTGTAAACGTTGGTCAGGCAGATTTCCCCCTGAATACATGCTGTGCAGTTCGTAGCCACCCACGTGCTCTACATTGTTTTGTGCAGCCCGACCCATGTATCCCTGCTATCTGTATCCTGGCTTCTGTGCCCACTTCGCTCTATAGTTTAATCCACGAACACGCTGCTCAGTGCTACCTGTCTCTAATTGGTCACATACAAACTCCGTACACACTACCGCTTGCCTCATCCACAAAACTTTAGACATAGTGACCACACAAGCATGACCAGTGCAGCCATTACCGTTCTTAGTTTAACTTATTTGTAGACACTGCCCTGTTTAGCTCTCCAAATCTATATACTCGCTTGCCTGTGCAGCTTCATTCATGTGTGTATTGCACTCCGTGGTCTAATCCATATGCTCCCCACCCATCACCGGTTGCTTCACCTCCTGAACACAGTGCCCGGTGTATTTATGAATTCGACACATTGACTGCTTCTGGCTTGTTTAATACTTCTTAGGTCAGCCTACCTTATGCCCCATATCATATGCACAGTTTCATCTTCAGCCTTTCTGCCCTAGGTGTACACTGCCCTTTACATTTTGGCCTTTCTACTTAGATTCGTATACAGTGTGACCAATGTACAGGGCTTATCCTGTACAGCTTATTTTAATAAAGCCAGCCTGCTAAAAACACACGTTGGCCTGAGCAGTGTTTGCTTTTCGTGGCTCCTTACCCTCCCCCAGCTGCATACCCCACATTCCTACAAAACAAAAGTTCCCATGTTGCTAATCAACAGGCCCCATAATTGTGTCTTACCGGGCGACTATGTACTGTGTGACGGTATTGTAAATATGCAAGCATAGCTGTTTATTTATTCAAGGCTTTACAGCAACTCCATGGCACTGCTTCCAAGTCAGTTAATTTCCCTCTGTCTCTCCCCAACAACACCTCCCTCCCTTTACAGCATGTTATATTACCAGTATGACTGTTTGTAATCGTGCCACTACACCCATTTTCTGAAAAACCCAGACTCCCTTACATAAAGAACAGAATGCTGTGCTGCAGGAGATAAATCAACTTATTACACGCTCAGGACGTTGAGCTGTGAATTCATATGAAGTCCAGAGTGAAACATATTACAGCGATCACGAGCAGAACAGCAGCGAGCTTTCCCACTCTACCTCCATGTGGTGACACGATTAACCAGGCTCTTATTTGGCAGCTAACAGGTGCTCCATACTGCACTGGCATAGCAATGGAAGCTTTCCATGCACTGGTACCTGTCCTGGTTTCAGTGACAACAAAGTGACAACTGCCTTAGCTGTACTGTACTCACACTGAGCTCCTTGCACTAAATGACCTCACATGGGCGCTACTCTCACTGCAATAAGAACCATCACTTCTCCCCATTCATATGCTCTCTTTTCTCTCACTTTAACTTGTCCACTCTTTCTCTTGTTGTATTTCTCCTCCCGCTGTTTAACCCCTCCTATTACACATCTGTTTCCCAAAGCATGCCATCCTGCTCTAACAATGTCTGCCTTTCTCTTCCTGTGTGCACCCTAAACACTACATAGCATACCTGTTGATTTCCACAAAAGTCTTTGTAGGCTCCACTTATATATACATTTATTTAAAGTGTATCAATAATTTAATGTATTCTTCAAACCACTCTTAAGAACTCAAATACAATGTTCACTGCCAAAACTACTGCCACAGTTATAATCACTGCCACACAGTCCATTGCAGAAATATGCAATAATATACTGCATGGCTATACACTTATGAGGTCCCAGAAGATCACTACAATGAAAATCTGGGCCATGTAGCGTTGTCGTCCTTCCCTGTAAGCGTAAGCAGAGTGGGCTGGCTTGGCGTATGCCAGTCCTGCATGAGGCTGTGAAGAATGACTCTGGAGCTATGGGCGTGGCTCCATCGTGACCTGTATGAGGAATCAACTGATGCGGCACTGTTGCCAGATTGGGCTAGATCACGCACAATTGGGCGGTTGTGCGGTAAAAGTTTGGTTTGTGGTAGTTACCAGATTATAAATATATATACAGCGCTCCAGCAAACTGGTATGTTAAAGCGCTCTATTAGACAAATATTTACTTGGCAGCCTGCTGAAACATCAATTCCAATGCATTCACCGCCTGCTTGATGATGTCCCTGCCCCTCCTTCCTTAAAGTAGCAATATTGGGCTACTTTTTGGTTGTCTTTGGGCTAGAGAATGCTTTAAAAATCTGGCAACACTGGCATGCGGGTGTTTTTGTTGTAGTGCTGCCGTCACCTGGGTCACAAGCGCCAATGTGTGACTCTGTGGGCCAAGTCCCACAAATGGCCAACATGGAAGGTACGGGGAATCACTGACCCTACATTCATCCATAGTTCCACACAAGAATGATGGTGGGCATGACACTTCTGTGTGGATATGAATGTTTATTGCACATTCAGTGGAGTATTGCAGCTGTAGCAATACTGGTCCATGCAAAGTCCAAAATTCAGTTTTTGGGACATGGAGGGCAGCCAATTAGAGACAAGCTCGTTGTCGTAGTTAGGCTGCGCCAACATATGTACTTATACAATCACTCCGCCAATCCCCATGCAAATTAACTATACACTCTCCTTGCAGTACTCTAATCATCCAGTCTCTACGTACGTACTTGTATAATGACCGAGACAAAGTTACATAACCAAAGTTTTCTCCCACTGTCAAAGGTAAGTTGGTTGCATTAGCTGCCTGCAGCACAATGTAATGTGGTTGGGCCTAGGGGCAGCATGTTGCATACATAATGAACACACAGACACAGATAGATAGTGGAACTGGGTATGGGCACGTGCGCTCGACTCCTTTTTATTACCAGGGTCACATGTCCAGTGACGTCTGTGCTGGATGCGTGTGGGGTGAGTGTAAGCCAGCCCTCTGGGAATGGTTGGTGCTGGCAACAAGTAGAACAGTAATCATTGGATCAGACACAGAGATTCAATCATAAAGGGTCAATGATTTGTGCTGCACTAAGGTATGGGCACCAGATGTGAAATAATACACAAAAGATTCTATTGTAAAGGGTTCATGACTTGTGGTACACTGGGGTAGGGGCACCAGATGTGAAATTATACACAAAATATTGTATCATAAAGGGTCCATGAGTTGTGTTGCACTGAGATAGGGGCATTAGAAGCATTCAGTGTGTGCGCAGCCAGCGATGATGCATGGTCTGGGCGGGCCGCACTGGGAGTAATGTCTCTTGCCTACTGGACTGCGTCATCTGCAATTGTGACTCGATGTGAATTGTGAGCCCTGCTATCCGCAATGTAGATGGAAGGCAGTAGTCAGCACAGACATCGAGGAATGATTTTTGTCACTTCCTCTTGACAAAATCCGAGGACATAGAGTACAATTTTGTCTGCAATTAATAAATCATGTCTCAATGTAAATTGTGAGCTCTGCTGGCCGCAGTGTAGGTAACAAAAGATGAAATATGTATGGAATACATTGTTGGAATGTGTAGGTTTCGGGGACGTTATAGTTAGTTGCATACTGGACTCTAAAATTAATGAATCAAGACTGAATTCGAACTGTGAGCTCTGCTGGCCCCAGTGTAGACTGCCATTCAGTGTTACTTTGGACTTGCAAGATTAATTTTCTGATTGTAGTAAAGCTATAATTGGTATCAAAAAAGTTCTTGAAGCAAGGATACTAAAAGGATATTATTTAGGTTTCAAAGACGTTGTAGTTAGTTGCCTACTTGACTCTGTAATTAATTAATAAACACTCAATTGTGAACCGTGCTGACTGCAGGGTAGGCCAGAGGCTGTGGTCAGCAAGGGCCCACAGCCATGTAGCGTTCAGTAGAGCTGCAGAGTTATTCGCAATTCTGCCTCAGTAAGGTGACGTGGCGGTGACTTGTGGTGCACTGAGTTAGTGGCATCAGAAGCATTCAGCGTGTGCGCACCCTGTGGTGATGCATGGTCCGGGTGGGTCGCACTGGTAGCAATGTCTTTTGTCTAATTAATTCTGCCTTAGTAAGGCTACGTGGCAATGACTTGTGGTGCAGTGAGTTAGTGGCACCTGAAGCCCTCAGCGTGTGCGCACCCTGCGATGACACGTGGTCGGGGCGGGCCGCACTGGTAGCAATGTCTTTTGTCTAATGAATTCTGCCTTAATAAGGCCACGTGGCATTGAGTTGTGGTGCACTGAGTTAGTGGTACCTCCGGCGCTAAGCGTGTACACAGCCTTTGATGATGTGTCTTGCCTACTGGACTGCGTCATCTGCAATCGCCACTCCATCTGAATTGTGAGCCCTGCTGTCCGCAGTGTAGTTTGAAGGCAGTAGCCTGGACAGACATAAGTCTGAGGTGCTGTGCCGCTGTGTTCGCAGGGGGCGTGTGTCAAGGAGGCTGGCAGATATGGCGGCAGTTACATGGCAGGGTGAGGACTGCTGCTCTGGCAGACGCGTTGGCTATCACACAAGTGAACCACGCCCAGAGTCCCGGCCTATTTATACACACTTCTACGCTGGAGTGGCGTATGTTGGACCAGCCTACTGCGCTTCCGTTTACAGGGGACGACGATACAGGTACATGACCAAGATCTTCCCCACTGCCTGAGGTAACATGGTTGCGTCCACTGTCCACAACACTACAAGTACCAGCAGTATATGTACACATGGAGAGGTTTGTGCTCTGCATAGTGAGGTCTGTCCAGCACATCACCGCTACACTTGGTATTGTGGGCATTATTATTGGTGGGTGTCTTGCGTCCTTCACACGTTTGGTTGCCACATCTTGCAACATTCAGCTATTGTGTGGCTGAGGGACCATGCCGTTTTTGGAAGGCGCACTGTCCTGTTGTGCGCTACCTTGGTGGTAGTAGCGGGGTGTGGTCTGGGGGGGAGGGTCTGAGGGTGGTGGCAGTGGGTTTTGTGGCCTTCCTGGGTGTCAGAGGTGCATGATAAGTACCTCTATGACATGTGTTGGTCTTCAGATGTGATTCTTGGGTGGGCTCCCTTTCACACTGTAGGTAGACGTCCTACTTTACACCAGTAAAAGGCAGATGGTACATTCCTACTGCTTACGCAGCTTATCACCTGTTTTTGAATCGCACCGCAGATTTAGCAGCTCGTTGAAAATATCGGTAAGTGGTGTTTTCATGTTATTTTTGTACAGCAATGACTACTCTGCATATTATTTGCGTTAGTTGTTGCTCTCATTTGTGGCAATTTTTTTTTGTGAAAGCTATTGCTGGAAAACTGGCCATATCACCTGTTTTCACCAGGTTCAAAATGAAATGATAATTTAAAATCACTGAAAAAGCCATAGGTCTAATGAACATTATAATTAGAAATCAGCATTTGAAAAACCTTTGAAATTCACTAAAAAAAACATAGGTTTCAGGGACGTTATAGTTACAAATTATCATATTAAAAACCTTTGAAATTCACTAAAAAAAAACATAGGCTTCAGGGAAGTTATAGTTACAAATTAGCATTTAAAAAACCTTTGAAATTCACTGAAAAAACCATAGGTTTCAGGGACGTTATAGTTATCATACAAAACCATAGAAATTCAGCCGTTATAGTTAGTAGAGCTTACTTTAACTCGCGCCCCCATAATGCACTGCTGATGACATCACATATTACATCACTCATGACATGGTCAGTGACATCACTCATGACATTTCAAATGACATCACTGATGACATCATGCTTGTGTTAGAGTGGCAGACCTCCTCTCACCCTAATATACCCTTTGATACACACATTCAAAAATAGAAACTAAAATTTCCAAAAAAATGGACATACCAATACCAGTTACAACAACCTATTCAGTAATTCTAAGATACACATACACATCCACTCATTCACCAACAGTCCTAAACAGTCACTCATACATGTACTCACTCATCATATGTACTCATACACCTATACATCCTGTTACACAACACCACTTATCCATAGTTACTCACACACATAGTCACTCATGCTAATAAAGAATCAAACATCCATTTACTTGCATATACAGTTATACACACACCACCACACTTACTTCTACAGAAACTTACACATACTTAGTCTTTTAAACAATCACTTATAGATACACATACTTATTCATACAGGAACTCTTCCAATCTCTCACTCTCACATATACTCACTTATATACACCAATAGTCACATATACTAGTTTAAAACATATGTAGTTACTCATAAAGACACTATTGAGACAGTCATTCACTCACTAACACACCCATACACACACTCATCCACCCATACAGTCCTGTACACATGCTGTCTTCAACACATACAAACAGTGAGTCACTCATTCATGCATCTATGCACTACGTAATACTCCCCACTGAACCATACAGACACTCAGACACTCATACTGATACTCAAAAAAACAACTAATAACCTATATAGACACTCATGTAGCTACTCACCAACCCATGCAGCCACTTATACACAAAGTGAGAGACTGATACAGATATTTACATATTTAAACATTACTCCCTAAGCCATGTATTCACTAAGTTACACTTAATCAGTCAGTTATACAATCAGTTTTTCCCAAAAAAATCATCCATTTAGACACTTATATACCCATTTATTCTTCCATCGACCTTGAGATATACATATATAAAACATATTTAATTTTCAGAAAAACACACATTCACTGGATGATGTCATCAGTGATGTCATTGGAGATGTCATCAGTGATGGCATGAGTGATGTCACTGACCATGTCATGAGTGATGTAATATGTGACGTCATCAGCAGTGCATTGCGGGCGCGCGAGTTATAGTTAGCTGAACTAACTATAACGGGGGAATTTCAATGGTTTTGTACGAGTGAAAAGTCCAGCTAACTATAACGCCCCTGAAACCTATGGTTTTTTCAGTGAATATATATATATACATATATATATATATCCTAAACTCATGTCCTTCGAAAATAATCTAAGAAAATGATCACGCTTAACAAAATTGTGCCCTGATCATCTTGGATTATTTTTGAAGGACGTGTGTTGAGGATTGTTAGGGGTAGCTCCCCCGTTAGGGCTGACGTCGCAAGTAGGTGAGGGAATCGAAATGCAAAAAGGAAACATGTATATATATATATATATTTTTTCTCGGCCCCCGCTTGATGAATCACCCCGAGACTTTCAGGGTAGGAGCGGAGCGCCCCAACTATTTTGAAAATTTTGCGAGGATTCATCAACCGGCGCCAAAGTTATTCCAAATAGAATGTTGCGGATTTCCTATGGAAACACGGTCCTAACTATAACTATCTACTGGCGACCGCCAGTAGATAATATATATATATTACCTACTGGCGGTCGCCAGTAGGTAGTTATAGTTAGGACCCCTTTTCCATAGGAAATCCGCAACATTCTATTTTGAATAACTTTTGCGCCGGTCGACGAATCCTCGCGAATTTCTCAAAATAGGTGGGGCGCTACGCTCCGCTCCTACCCTGAAAGTCTCGGGGGGATTCGTCAAGCGGGGGCTGAGATAAAAGGGGGGTCCCAAAACGCGTTTTTCCCATGCATTTTTCCATAGGACGTTTAGACAGGGCTACAGCCCGAACGGCTGAACAGAATTACTAGAAATTTGGCAGAGAGGTAGTCCCTAGGTCAAGGAAGTGCCTTTTGTAGGTTTGGTGTAAATCTGTTCAGTAGATTCTGAGAAAATAGCCTTTAAATCAATAGATATATCTGAGCCAGCTTACGGTACGCTTACCGTAAGCTTACCGTACGCGTACGGTGGCGTGCGCGAGCGCGATTCTGATTGGCTCTTAGATCTTAGTAAACATTCGAATCGGCCGAAACCAGGAAGGGGCGGCCGCCATTTTGTGTGTTTCACTCAGAAAAAAAAGAGTGAAAACAAGAAAAGGGGGCAAGGAGGAGAGTTACAGACCCCCTTACATTTGTGAGGGGGTCAAAGAAGGACAGAAAAGTACAAAGAAAACATTTATTGATTTTTAAAAAAAATCACGGGGTACGCGTACGGTAAGCTTACGGTAAGCGTACGGTAGAAAAAAAAAATTAAAAAAGAAATGAAATGCAGATTTAAGAGTTTAGATATTAGGGGGCTCTAAAAAGAGCCGTTGTGTTTATGAAGTGATTTTTTAAGTGGTACCTACAAGTAAGTACCGATGCAGAGTCTAAGGTTCAAGAGGAAGACTCTGTTCCCTTCATCATTGAAGTGCACACCATCTCCTCTATAAATGTCTTGCATGTCATAACGCAAGTTGTTGTGGTAAATGGCACCCATACCATAGTCACGGAGGAAAGCAGAAACAGATTTGTTGACGTGCTTCCTTGCTTTGTCAATTTGCGGACAGAAATGATTGGACCAGTTCCATTTTTGCCTTTGGCATATGTTGGAAAACACAAAGGCAGTATTAGGGAAAAGAGAAAACAGTTGTGCAAAGGTGTCCTTCATAAGCATTTCCAGACCTACCCCAGTCAAAGTGCCTAGGTCATTGCCACCACAGTGCACTATTATGAGGTCAGGGTGTTGGTTTTGCATGAAGGATTTCACCAATGGCATCAATTGGTGCCACTTTAACCCTCTCTGACCAATCCATTTAATGTCTACATTTGGCAAAGCAAGGTCTCTCACCATACCTGTTTTCTCTGCAAACTTTTCACTCCAGAAGACATAGCTGTGCCCTACAATCCACACTGTGAACATCTTCAAAGGAGATCTGGATGCACTCAGGAGGTGTAATTCAGTAGAATGGGAAAAAGAAATGAAAAACAGTTTGGAAATGGAGGCATACATATTTTTTTTTTTTTTAAAAGAACTGATTGGCTGTTTCATACCATTCTACACTAAAAACTAGGCTGTATGTGTAAATTGATAGAAGCATGTTTTGTATTGGTACAGAAAAATGTGTTACCAAAGAACAGTACTATGGATTTGCCGTAAGGTTTGAAAAGTCAAGCACTCTTGCTCTGTGGAATTGAAACATTGTTTGGCGAACTTCTGACCTAACTCCACACACCAGTGTTCCATGAGGTGTTGCTATGGTAGCAGGCAGAAGTCAAGTTGGGGGAAGGGTACTTTAAGAAAAGGGTTGGTTTTCAACCAATAGAAATGTGTGATTACATTTGAAAAAAAGGGGGAAGCACTGAGATTTGAAACTTACATGTATATGTGTGGAAAAATAGAGGGAAACTTTGCCATTTTCTGGTTCTGCTGAGAGGAGAGAGGTGTAGAGAACAGAGATCCTGGCTCTGATAATCTGCTGTTTGAGTGCCACATTTCTTTCACAACTAACGAATTTTAAAGGTGAGTTATGAGTTTGAGAGGGGATGTATATGGTAAATTAAGAAATGAATAATAGAATTGGAATTCCTTTTGTAGAAGTTGTGTTTATTATTTTCTGTTTTGGGAGAAATTTAAATGTGAGGAACATGTAAAATAATATGGACTATTTTTTCATGATAAATTAAGGTGTACTGGTAAAAATAAGGAATACTTTAAGGGTTTGAGGTTGCAGTCAGTAATGCAAATACATTCAGCATCACTAAGGCTGGTTGCCCTTGCTGGAGTGTAGGCAGTCACCGAGGATACACATGGTGGTGGTCTGAAAAAGCAGTTTGGACATGGGCTTTTTAAAAAAATCTAAAAAGTGGATTCATAATGTGTCAGTCTGTAAAAGTGATTTTCACTTGCCAAAAAAAAAGAGCAGTAAGTGTGCATTTAAATTGGCAAAGAAATTTCGTTTTGTGACTAATGTGAAAACATGACTCTGTGTGCAAATAGGAATTACAGGCAGAGATTTATTGCGTTTTGCTCTGGTGATTTCACAGTTGCATTAGTAGGAAAAAGGGGGAGCGATTTTTTGGGGGAAGAAGCAGACTCTTAGCACACACCCAGCTCCTTTCCATGTATAATCATGCACAGTATTTAGAAGCAAGTGGGGTTTTGAGGTTTCAGTCTGTAATGCAAATACATTCAGCATCACTAAGGCTGGTTGCCCTTGCTGGAGTGTAGGCAGTCACCGAGGATACACATGGTGGTGGTCTGAAAAAGCAGTCTGGACATGGGCTTTTTAAAAAATCTAAAAAGTGGATTCATAATGTGTCAGTCTGTAAAAGTGATTTTCACTTGCCAAAAAAAAAGAGCAGTAAGTGTGCATTTAAATTGGCAAAGAAATTTCGTTTTGGGACTAATGTGAAAACATGACTCTGTGTGCAAATAGGAATTACAGGCAGAGATTTATTGCGTTTTGCTCTGGTGATTTCACAGTTGCATTAGTAGGAAAAAGGGGGAGCGATTTTTTGGGGGAAGAAGCAGACTCTTAGCACACACCCAGCTCCTTTCTATGTATAATCATGCACAGTATTTAGAAGCGAGTGGGGTTTTGAGGTTTCAGTCTGTAATGCAAATACATTCAGCATCACTAAGGCTGGTTGCCCTTGCTGGAGTGAAGGCAGTCACCGAGGATACACATGGTGGTGGTCTGAAAAAGCAGTCTGGACATGGGCTTTTTTAAAAAAATCTGAAAAGTGGTTTCATAATGTGTCAGTCTGTAAAAGTGATTTTCACTTGCCAAAAAAAAAGAGCAGTAAGTGTGCATTCAAATTGGCAAAGAAATTTCGTTTTGGGACTAATGTGAAAACATGACTCTGTGTGCAAATAGGAATTACAGGCAGAGATTTATTGCGTTTTTGCTCTGGTGATTTCACAGTTGCATTAGTAGGAAAAAGGGGGAGCGATTTTTTGGGGGAAGAAGCAGACTCTTAGCACACACCCAGCTGCTTACCATGTGGAATCATGCACAGTATTTAGAAGCGAGTGGGGTTTTGAGGTTTCAGTCTGTAATGCAAATACATTCAGCATCACTAAGGCTGGTTGCCCTTGCTGGAGTGAAGGCAGTCACCGAGGATACACATGGTGGTGGTCTGAAAAAGCAGTCTGGACATGTGCTTTTTTAAAAAAATCTGAAAAGTGGTTTCATAATGTGTCAGTCTGTAAAAGTGATTTTCACTTGCCAAAAAAAAAGAGCAGTAAGTGTGCATTTAAATTGGCAAAGAAATTTCGTTTTGGGACTAATGTGAAAACATGACTCTGTGTGCAAATAGGAATTACAGGCAGAGATTTATTGCGTTTTGCTCTGGTGATTTCACAGTTGCATTAGTAGGAAAAAGGGGGAGCGATTTTTTGGGGGTAGAAGCAGACTCTTAGCACACACCCAGCTGCTTACCATGTGGAATCATGCACAGTATTTAGAAGCGAGTGGGGTTTTGAGGTTTCAGTCTGTAATGCAAATACATTCAGCATCACTAAGGCTGGTTGCCCTTGCTGGAGTGTAGGCAGTCACCGAGGATACACATGGTGGTGGTCTGAAAAAGCAGTCTGGACATGGGCTTTTTAAAAAAATCTAAAAAGTGGATTCATAATGTGTCAGTCTGTAAAAGTGATTTTCACTTGCCAAAAAAAAAGAGCAGTAAGTGTGCATTCAAATTGGCAAAGAAATTTCGTTTTGTGACTAATGTGAAAACATGACTCTGTGTGCAAATAGGAATTACAGGCAGAGATTTATTGCGTTTTGCTCTGGTGATTTCACAGTTGCATTAGTAGGAAAAAGGGGGAGCAATTTTTTGGGGGAAGAAGCAGACTCTTAGCACACACCCAGCTCCTTTCCATGTATAATCATGCACAGTATTTACAAGCGAGTGGGGTTTTCAGGTTTCAGTCTGTAATGCAAATACATTCAGCATCACTAAGGCTGGTTGCCCTTGCTGGAGTGTAGGCAGTCACCGAGGATACACATGGTGGTGGTCTGAAAAAGCAGTCTGGACATGGGCTTTTTTAAAAAAATCTGAAAAGTGGTTTCATAATGTGTCAGTCTGTAAAAGTGATTTTCACTTGCCAAAAAAAAAGAGCAGTAAGTGTGCATTCAAATTGGCAAAGAAATTTCGTTTTGGGACTAATGTGAAAACATGACTCTGTGTGCAAATAGGAATTACAGGCAGAGATTTATTGTGTTTTGCTCTGGTGATTTCACAGTTGCATTAGTAGGAAAAAGGGGGAGCGATTTTTTGGGGGAAGAAGCAGACTCTTAGCACACACCCAGCTGCTTACCATGTGGAATCATGCACAGTATTTAGAAGCGAGTGGGGTTTTGAGGTTTCAGTCTGTAATGCAAATACATTCAGCATCACTAAGGCTGGTTGCCCTTGCTGGAGTGTAGGCAGTCACCGAGGATACACATGGTGGTGGTCTGAAAAAGCAGTCTGGACATGGGCTTTTTAAAAAATCTAAAAAGTGGATTCATAATGTGTCAGTCTGTAAAAGTGATTTTCACTTGCCAAAAAAAAAGAGCAGTAAGTGTGCATTTAAATTGGCAAAGAAATTTCGTTTTGGGACTAATGTGAAAACATGACTCTGTGTGCAAATAGGAATTACAGGCAGAGATTTATTGCGTTTTGCTCTGGTGATTTCACAGTTGCATTAGTAGGAAAAAGGGGGAGCGATTTTTTGGGGGAAGAAGCAGACTCTTAGCACACACCCAGCTCCTTTCTATGTATAATCATGCACAGTATTTAGAAGCGAGTGGGGTTTTGAGGTTTCAGTCTGTAATGCAAATACATTCAGCATCACTAAGGCTGGTTGCCCTTGCTGGAGTGTAGGCAGTCACCGAGGATACACATGGTGGTGGTCTGAAAAAGCAGTCTGGACATGGGCTTTTTAAAAAAACTGAAAAGTGGTTTCATAATGTGTCAGTCTGTAAAAGTGATTTTCACTTGCCCAAAAAAAAGAGCAGTAAGTGTGCTTTCAAATTGGCAAAGAAATTTCGTTTTGGGACTAATGTGAAAACATGACTCTGTGTGCAAATAGGATTTACAGGCAGAGATTTATTGCGTTTTGCTCTGGTGATTTCACAGTTGCATTAGTAGGAAAAAGGGGGAGCGATTTTTTGGGGGAAGAAGCAGACTCTTAGCACACACCCAGCTCCTTTCCATGTATAATCATGCACAGTATTTACAAGCGAGTGGGGTTTTCAGGTTTCAGTCTGTAATGCAAATACATTCAGCATCACTAAGGCTGGTTGCCCTTGCTGGAGTGTAGGCAGTCACCGAGGATACACATGGTGGTGGTCTGAAAAAGCAGTTTGGACATGGGCTTTTTAAAAAAATCTAAAAAGTGGATTCATAATGTGTCAGTCTGTAAAAGTGATTTTCACTTGCCAAAAAAAAAGAGCAGTAAGTGTGCATTTAAATTGGCAAAGAAATTTCGTTTTGTGACTAATGTGAAAACATGACTCTGTGTGCAAATAGGAATTACAGGCAGAGATTTATTGCGTTTTGCTCTGGTGATTTCACAGTTGCATTAGTAGGAAAAAGGGGGAGCGATTTTTTGGGGGAAGAAGCAGACTCTTAGCACACACCCAGCTCCTTTCCATGTATAATCATGCACAGTATTTAGAAGCAAGTGGGGTTTTGAGGTTTCAGTCTGTAATGCAAATACATTCAGCATCACTAAGGCTGGTTGCCCTTGCTGGAGTGTAGGCAGTCACCGAGGATACACATGGTGGTGGTCTGAAAAAGCAGTCTGGACATGGGCTTTTTAAAAAACTCTAAAAAGTGGATTCATAATGTGTCAGTCTGTAAAAGTGATTTTCACTTGCCAAAAAAAAAGAGCAGTAAGTGTGCATTTAAATTGGCAAAGAAATTTCGTTTTGGGACTAATGTGAAAACATGACTCTGTGTGCAAATAGGAATTACAGGCAGAGATTTATTGCGTTTTGCTCTGGTGATTTCACAGTTGCATTAGTAGGAAAAAGGGGGAGCGATTTTTTGGGGGAAGAAGCAGACTCTTAGCACACACCCAGCTCCTTTCTATGTATAATCATGCACAGTATTTAGAAGCGAGTGGGGTTTTGAGGTTTCAGTCTGTAATGCAAATACATTCAGCATCACTAAGGCTGGTTGCCCTTGCTGGAGTGAAGGCAGTCACCGAGGATACACATGGTGGTGGTCTGAAAAAGCAGTCTGGACATGGGCTTTTTTAAAAAAATCTGAAAAGTGGTTTCATAATGTGTCAGTCTGTAAAAGTGATTTTCACTTGCCAAAAAAAAAGAGCAGTAAGTGTGCATTCAAATTGGCAAAGAAATTTCGTTTTGGGACTAATGTGAAAACATGACTCTGTGTGCAAATAGGAATTACAGGCAGAGATTTATTGCGTTTTTGCTCTGGTGATTTCACAGTTGCATTAGTAGGAAAAAGGGGGAGCGATTTTTTGGGGGAAGAAGCAGACTCTTAGCACACACCCAGCTGCTTACCATGTGGAATCATGCACAGTATTTAGAAGCGAGTGGGGTTTTGAGGTTTCAGTCTGTAATGCAAATACATTCAGCATCACTAAGGCTGGTTGCCCTTGCTGGAGTGAAGGCAGTCACCGAGGATACACATGGTGGTGGTCTGAAAAAGCAGTCTGGACATGGGCTTTTTTAAAAAAATCTGAAAAGTGGTTTCATAATGTGTCAGTCTGTAAAAGTGATTTTCACTTGCCAAAAAAAAAGAGCAGTAAGTGTGCATTTAAATTGGCAAAGAAATTTCGTTTTGGGACTAATGTGAAAACATGACTCTGTGTGCAAATAGGAATTACAGGCAGAGATTTATTGCGTTTTGCTCTGGTGATTTCACAGTTGCATTAGTAGGAAAAAGGGGGAGCGATTTTTTGGGGGAAGAAGCAGACTCTTAGCACACACCCAGCTGCTTACCATGTGGAATCATGCACAGTATTTAGAAGCGAGTGGGGTTTTGAGGTTTCAGTCTGTAATGCAAATACATTCAGCATCACTAAGGCTGGTTGCCCTTGCTGGAGTGTAGGCAGTCACCGAGGATACACATGGTGGTGGTCTGAAAAAGCAGTCTGGACATGGGCTTTTTAAAAAAATCTAAAAAGTGGATTCATAATGTGTCAGTCTGTAAAAGTGATTTTCACTTGCCAAAAAAAAAGAGCAGTAAGTGTGCATTCAAATTGGCAAAGAAATTTCGTTTTGTGACTAATGTGAAAACATGACTCTGTGTGCAAATAGGAATTACAGGCAGAGATTTATTGCGTTTTGCTCTGGTGATTTCACAGTTGCATTAGTAGGAAAAAGGGGGAGCAATTTTTTGGGGGAAGAAGCAGACTCTTAGCACACACCCAGCTCCTTTCCATGTATAATCATGCACAGTATTTACAAGCGAGTGGGGTTTTCAGGTTTCAGTCTGTAATGCAAATACATTCAGCATCACTAAGGCTGGTTGCCCTTGCTGGAGTGTAGGCAGTCACCGAGGATACACATGGTGGTGGTCTGAAAAAGCAGTCTGGACATGGGCTTTTTTAAAAAAATCTGAAAAGTGGTTTCATAATGTGTCAGTCTGTAAAAGTGATTTTCACTTGCCAAAAAAAAAGAGCAGTAAGTGTGCATTCAAATTGGCAAAGAAATTTCGTTTTGGGACTAATGTGAAAACATGACTCTGTGTGCAAATAGGAATTACAGGCAGAGATTTATTGTGTTTTGCTCTGGTGATTTCACAGTTGCATTAGTAGGAAAAAGGGGGAGCGATTTTTTGGGGGAAGAAGCAGACTCTTAGCACACACCCAGCTGCTTACCATGTGGAATCATGCACAGTATTTAGAAGCGAGTGGGGTTTTGAGGTTTCAGTCTGTAATGCAAATACATTCAGCATCACTAAGGCTGGTTGCCCTTGCTGGAGTGTAGGCAGTCACCGAGGATACACATGGTGGTGGTCTGAAAAAGCAGTCTGGACATGGGCTTTTTAAAAAATCTAAAAAGTGGATTCATAATGTGTCAGTCTGTAAAAGTGATTTTCACTTGCCAAAAAAAAAGAGCAGTAAGTGTGCATTTAAATTGGCAAAGAAATTTCGTTTTGGGACTAATGTGAAAACATGACTCTGTGTGCAAATAGGAATTACAGGCAGCGATTTATTGCGTTTTGCTCTGGTGATTTCACAGTTGCATTAGTAGGAAAAAGGGGGAGCGATTTTTTGGGGGAAGAAGCAGACTCTTAGCACACACCCAGCTCCTTTCTATGTATAATCATGCACAGTATTTAGAAGCGAGTGGGGTTTTGAGGTTTCAGTCTGTAATGCAAATACATTCAGCATCACTAAGGCTGGTTGCCCTTGCTGGAGTGTAGGCAGTCACCGAGGATACACATGGTGGTGGTCTGAAAAAGCAGTCTGGACATGGGCTTTTTAAAAAAACTGAAAAGTGGTTTCATAATGTGTCAGTCTGTAAAAGTGATTTTCACTTGCCCAAAAAAAAGAGCAGTAAGTGTGCTTTCAAATTGGCAAAGAAATTTCGTTTTGGGACTAATGTGAAAACATGACTCTGTGTGCAAATAGGAATTACAGGCAGAGATTTATTGCGTTTTGCTCTGGTGATTTCACAGTTGCATTAGTAGGAAAAAGGGGGAGCGATTTTTTGGGGGAAGAAGCAGACTCTTAGCACACACCCAGCTGCTTACCATGTGGAATCATGCACAGTATTTAGAAGCGATTGGGGTTTTGAGGTTTCAGTCTGTAATGCAAATACATTCAGCATCACTAAGGCTGGTTGCCCTTGCTGGAGTGTAGACAGTCACCGAGGATACACATGGTGGTGGTCTGAAAAAGCAGTCTGGACATGGGCTTTTTTAAAAAAATCTGAAAAGTGGTTTCATAATGTGTCAGTCTGTAAAAGTGATTTTCACTTGCCAAAAAAAAAGAGCAGTAAGTGTGCATTCAAATTGGCAAAGAAATTTCGTTTTGTGACTAATGTGAAAACATGACTCTGTGTGCAAATAGGATTTACAGGCAGAGATTTATTGCGTTTTGCTCTGGTGATTTCACAGTTGCATTAGTAGGAAAAAGGGGGAGCGATTTTTTGGGGGAAGAAGCAGACTCTTAGCACACACCCAGCTCCTTTCCATGTATAATCATGCACAGTATTTACAAGCGAGTGGGGTTTTGAGGTTTCAGTCTGTAATGCAAATACATTCAGCATCACTAAGGCTGGTTGCCCTTGCTGGAGTGTAGGCAGTCACCGAGGATACACATGGTGGTGGTCTGAAAAAGCAGTCTGGACATGGGCTTTTTAAAAAAGCTGAAAAGTGGTTTTATAATGTGTCAGTCTGTAAAAGTGATTTTCACTTGCCCAAAAAAAAGAGCAGTAAGTGTGCTTTCAAATTGGCAAAGAAATTTCGTTTTGGGACTAATGTGAAAACATGACTCTGTGTGGAAATAGGAATTACAGGCAGAGATTTATTGCGTTTTGCTCTGGTGATTTCACAGTTGCATTAGTAGGAAAAAGGGGGAGCGATTTTTTGGGGGAAGAAGCAGACTCTTAGCACACACCCAGCTCCTTTCCATGTATAATCATGCACAGTATTTAGAAGCGAGTGGGGTTTTGAGGTTTCAGTCTGTAATGCAAATACATTCAGCATCACTAAGGCTGGTTGCCCTTGCTGGAGTGTAGGCAGTCACCGAGGATACACATGGTGGTGGTCTGAAAAAGCAGTCTGGACATGGGCTTTTTAAAAAAACTGAAAAGTGGTTTCATAATGTGTCAGTCTGTAAAAGTGATTTTCACTTGCCCCAAAAAAAGAGCAGTAAGTGTGCATTCAAATTGGCAAAGAAATTACGTTTTGTGACTATTGTGAAAAGAAATGTAGTAATATATTTAAATAAAATAAAGGAATTTTTTTTTAGTTTTTTTCAGGTATTGCTGAAGAGCAGTGGACAAAATTTAAGATGCCTACAAAATCCAGAGTTCAAAAAACGCACAAAAAAAACCTATATTTGAAGACAACTAGAGGACCAAAGTTAGTAGAAGATGCTCATGTTGGGAAAAAGAAAAAATCTTCTGGTAAGCAGAAAAAACAATTTCTAAAAAATATATTCAAAAGAATGAAAAATGTACAAAATGTCTGTACTCGAAAGGATGTTTTGAAAAAAAAAGGAGAGGAAAAAATTGACAATTTAGTTAATGCAAATATACCTTCAGCAACTGAAAAGATTTATATAAATAGAAAAACAGCGTTTAAAGAGATACGTAGAAAAATGTTTCAGAGAAGAGTTATGTCCAATTTGATGAAGGATGTGAAGAAATATAAGAAAAAGACAAAGTTTTATAAAAGAAAAAAAGAAATAGAAGCCATTGCAGCAAAGGCATTAGAATTAAAAAGGAAACTATTCATTTTAATTTTGAATAGGATGCGTACATTAGACAAAATGGTAAATGTACTGAAATCACATAGCAAAAGGAAAAGAGTAGTGAACAGAACAAACTTTTGTAAAGTGTTTTTAGGAAAGTGGATGCATAGTTCAAGTAGTGAACCTTTTTTTAATGAAGAGAGCTATTTTCAAAGTAATAGTTTGCTGCATGCAGTTGACACCAGAGGTCGTTCTTACGAAGTAAAAAATGGTTGCATAATGGAGAAGGAGATAATGGTTCCAAGAGATGAGGTACAAGTGATGGCAGATGAGGCTATGGGGAGACGTCCTAAAGCCCCAGTGTACACTTGGAATTGTAGTAGTATTTGCACTGTGCGTCAGGAATCTATTGACAAATTTCGAGAGTTTCTAAGAGAATATAGTAAAAAAAGTATAAAACAGAAGATTAAGGTGCTTCAAAGTCTGGATCCATGCAGAGTGAGAGAGAATACTGGTTTGCAGGGTCATTCTCTGGCTTGTCTATCTAGAAAAGTGTGCAATAGTGTTTTCCATCATTTTAGGATGCTGGCTGTTCATCATACTGAAATGAGAAAGTTTGTGAGACGGTTGTATTTTGCCAAAAGTCCAGCAATAAAGTTAAATGAATTGAATAGGGCTCTGTTCCGAGGAACGGTATCAGATGTAGAGAAGGTTGTTGATGAAATTCAGTTTTGTTACTTTGGTCCTGAACAAAACAGTGCAGAGAAGGACACAGTAAATGAGGAAGAAGTGGAAGAGAATGTAGAACCCTCTGTAAGTAACACATTTAATGATCACATAACAAAATTTGCAATAGTCTTTAATGAAAGACCAAATTTTACTTGTATTTGTTGCCGCAGAACTCATTATAGAAAACAAACTAGGAATGTTGATCTCTACAGAAAGAGTGAAAATGAAGATAATTATAAGTGGAAGGATTTTGCCACATATATATTTCTAGAAAATTGTTTTGATTTGGGTGAAGATCAGCGTATTTGTAAATACTGTTACAACAAGTTAGAGGAAAATAGAATGCCGACCAGAGCTGTACATAATAATTTAGAATTGGATGCTATTCCTGCGGAACTTTCTGAATTAAATACATATGAGTCTATACTCATTCAATGTGTTCATCCGTTCCAGACCATAGTACGTATGGAGCCCAAAACTGGTAAATTACCTCCTTCTGATTTACTGAGAGGTTTAAAAGGAAGAGTGGTGTATTTGCCCTTGGATTTGAAAACAAATATGGAAACTATTGATGCGGATACTTTGGAAACTGAACCATTAGTTATTCTGGTTAATGGTGTACCTACAAAGAATAAGAAGATTTGGCAGGAGCTGGTAGATGTGCGGAAAGTACAAAGAGCAAATTTGTATTTGAAAAGGAATAACAAATGGTATGAATCAATTTATATAGAAGAAGAAGAAGAAGAAGATTTACAAGAAGACACAGAAACACCAACTGGACAAATTGAAAAAGTGGACAAGTCAAAGGAAGAAGAAATTTATGAACATTTTAGCATACATCCTCTTCATTCAAAAGAAGTTATGGGAGATAATATTGATCTCTTTCAGATGAAGAAAGCAAAAGGAACTCCCGTGAGTGTATGGGAGGAGAGCTTGGAAGCTCGATGTTTTCCCCAGCTGTTTCCTAAAGGAAAAGGAGGACGATACGATGAACGTCCAGAACAGATTCCAGCTTCTGAGTATCGGACTACAAGACTATATGCTGAAGATCCCAGATTTCGACAAAGTATTCCTTATTTGTTCCATCTTTTATTTGAAAGCGACTTGTCTGCACTGTCTTATGCAGTAAATCACATTTTAAAAAGTGGAGTACATTTACAAAATGTGTCTGCTAAGGATTTTATGGAGAAAGTGCAGCACCGAGATGATCATTTGGAAACACAACTGATCAATCTGATGGCTTGTCAGCGTGGGACAAATGAATATTGGTACCGACGCCATGGTGAATTAAAATGCATGTTACGGAATTTAGGAACACCAACATGGTTCGTTACCCTAAGCTGTGCGGAGTACGCTTGGGATGATTTACTGGATTTTCTACGAGAGGCAAATTCAAACATTAAAAACATCGAATACAAGACAGCAGGAGAACTGTGCTCATTGGATCCGGTTAATGTTTGCAGATATTTCAATCATAGATTTGAGGCTATGATGTCCTTCATCTGCAATAAAAAAAATCCACCTCTTGGAGAAGTAGTAGATTTCTTTTGGAGAAAAGAGTACCAGGCAAGAGGTGCTCCTCATATTCATATGCTGTTGTGGATCAAGGATGCCCCAAAGTTTGGAACAGATACTGATGAAGCAGTGTTATCTTTCATTGAAGAATATGCAACATGTGCTATACCAAAAAGCACAGAAGAGAAAAAGTTAAAGGAGCAAGTTTTACGTTTCCAAAGTCATCGGTGTGGAAAATACTGTCGACGGAAATATAAGAGCAAAGATAAATACTACACTAAATGTCGATTTGGATTTCCTAGACCTGTTCTTTCAAATGGAAGAGTCAACAGTTTTATGTCAGCTGTGAGACATACTATCACAAGAAAATCACCTAAGAATACCTACAACCTAAAAAGAAAAGAAGAATCAAAAAATATAAATGACTACAACCCAGTCATTTTATCCATGTGGAACGCTAACATGGATATACAGTATGTAGCTGACAATTCCATTGCTGTTGCTCGATATGTAACGTCTTACATTACGAAATCAGAAAAAACAGAATTGAAGGAAATGTGGGAAGAGATTTCTCACGAGAAGACTGTCAGTAAGAAGCTGTACAGTTTCAGTTTGAAGATGTTATCGCATCGAGAAATTGGATCCTACGAATGTTCAGATAGGTTATCTTCTGCAAGTCTCTACTCGAAGTCAAGAAAAATAATTTGGGCAAGTTTAGGCCTTGCAGCAATGAGAAATCGGGTACTGAAATCTGTTGGAGAAATTGAATATTTGGCCGAGAATGACCCAGAAAGTACAGATATTTTGAAATCAAACATGTTGGACACATATTATCCCAAGAGAAGTCAACATCTGGAGAACATGTGTCTCTATGAAGTGCTGCAGAACTACATTTATTCACGGAAAGCCGCAGAAGACATCAACAATGGAAAATATAAAGTCGTTGGTGAGGAAGGATGTTTGGTGAAGCAAACAAAAGGAAGTTTGATAAATCACAGGAAGCTGAGTTGCGACACTACTGACAAGAAGGAATTTTACTACTTGGCTCTTTTACAGTAGTTTAAACCATGGCGTACAGAGGATGAACTACTGGGAGAATTTCAAAGCTATGAAGATTCTTTTAATGCTTGCAAAGACAGCATACAATGCAGTACATTCTCAAGTTATCTGCAAATGTTAAATGAAGAAATTGAACAGGAAACTACAATTGCAGCAGAAATAGCTAGAGACAGTTCTCAGGACAGCCAAAGTTCAGGAACACTCAGTCAAGATCCCCTAGGACAACCAATCGTTGAAAATGAAGCATCAATAGCCATGAATGAAGTGGAAACGGCTATGAATCAAGCTCAAGAAGAATTTATAGACTTAGAAAATTTGGAAAGACAACTGAATCAAGAGCAGCAACAAATTTATGAAGAGATCAGAAACAAAATTGATCACGGATTTCTACATGAAAAAAAAGAGTGCTCATGCACATCATTTCATCCAATCAGGATGTATGTAAGCGGACAAGCTGGAACTGGAAAAAGTTTCCTTATAAAAGTCATCAGAAGCTACCTACAGCAAAAAACAGATTCTACTTTGTCTTGTGTGGTTACTGCTCCAACTGGGTTAGCAGCATATAACATAAAAGGAATCACTTTACATCGTTTGCTAATGTTACCAGTGGAGCATGAGAACAAAATACAATACAACAAGCTAACTGGAGAAGCATCCTTGGAAGTTTCAAGAGTATTGAAGAAGATGCAAGTTCTCATTATTGATGAGGTGAGCATGGTATCAAACTTAATGCTTGCCTTTGTGCATTTAAGAATGCAGCAAATTTTGAAGACAGACTATGACATGTTATTTGGTGGAAAACACGTCATAGTTTTTGGAGATCTTTTGCAACTTACTCCAGTTAAAGGACAACCAGTGTTTAATACTGTCACACATGAAGACACGAAGAAGTCATTGGGAAGCATCGGAAATACAAATATTTGGTCCTTCTTTGAGTACAAGGAACTTACTACTAATATGAGGCAAGCAAGCGATGAAGAATATGGAAGTATTCTGAAAGATATCAGAATTGGACTACTCACAGAAGTTGGCAAAAAAGCATTACAGAGTCGGCTGCTACATAATTTATTTCCAAAGGAAGAAATAGTTGCAGAGAAAATATACAAGAACATTGCAGAAAACAAAAGTGTCATCTGCTTAATGCCAACTCTACGTGAATGCTCAATATTTAATGAGGAGCTTTTGAAATTGGAAAAGGAAGAGATCAGGAAATTGGAAGCAGTGGACAAAATTGAGGATGGAAGAATTACTGTCACAGTAACAGGCAAACTGAAAAATAAATTGGATTCACTAGAGAAGAACATCTCCAAAACAGCTGGATTAGAAAAAAATCTATATGTTTGCATGAACTGTAGAGTATTTTTAAGAAGAAATTTGGATGTTGAAAAAGGTTTAGTTAATGGAGCTATGGGAAGAGTTGTGGGTTTTATTAATTATCAGAAAAAAGATGGAATTGAATGTTTAAAAATAAAATTTGATCAGATAGAAGAAGTTAAAGATATTTGTCGTTGTACAGTTCGTTTCATGCTTGTGAAAGACTTATATGTACGTAGGAAGCAGTTTCCGTTTTCTCTAGCATATGCTGTAACTATTCACAAGTCTCAAGGATTGACTGTAGATTGTGCATTTGTGAACATTGGTTCAACTGTGTTCAAAGAAGGTATGGCATATGTTGCTTTGTCACGAGTGAAAACATTATCAGGTTTATTCATGATAGACTTTGATGATTCAAAAGTTAGTGCTGATACAAACTGTGTAAAGGAGTATAATAGATTAAGAAGAAGCTATGCTCCTCATTTAGGTCAGTATCCTGTGTTGGAGAAACGTGTAGTTTCTCGTAAAAGAAAAAATGAGAATATCTGTAATGAGGATGTAGAGAGGAGGAAAAAAAAGAGGAGTGATGTAATTGCAAGCAAAAAGAAAAAGGAAAATGAAGAACAGGTTGTAGGATGTCATTTTGAAAATAGCTCTGGTGTCAACTGCTACGCAAATGTAGTGCTGAATGTTGCATTTTATCTGGAAAGTTTGCAAGAGCAGATAATAGTAAATCAGGGAAAAAGATTCTGTTCTGAGCTGAGTCTCCTTTTTCAAAAGCTGAGTAAAGATAAAACTCAAATAGAAAGTGCTACTGAAATTAGAAAACTTTTAGATATATGTTCAGGACGAACACAGTTTTCTCAAAATGAACAGCAAGATGCACACGAATTTTTGATGTATTTTCTTCAAGTACTGGAAGAAGAAGAAGTTGCAATTGATATTTTATTTGGTCTCTTATATAAATGGGAACATAGTTGTGAAAACTGTTATAATATATGTGGCTCTAATGTTGATAATGAAAGGTTTATTTATTTGACATTGCCAGAGAGTAAAACAGTCACTTTTGCAAAATTAGTTAAAGATGCTAATCATAGCATGAAATGCGGTGAGTGTAAATCTGACATGTTTTCAACATTAATTTTAAAGGAATACGGACAGTATGTAATTTTAATGATGCAACGATGTAGAGCTGATGGTTCAAAATTGGATACTTTAATAAAGAAGTTTACAGGACAGCAATTATCAATTTCAGGAAAAACTTTTGTAACTGTTGCAATAATTTTCCATGATGGACCTACTGTTACTTCTGGACATTACACAGTTTATCTTAAATGTGAAAAAGGCTGGACACTGTGTAATGATTCCCAATTGATTTTCAAACAACGTTTGCCTTTTGATTTAGCAAATTCCTATCTAATCTTCCTGAAACCTAAATTTTAGAGAGACTTGGCAAGATCTGGACAAAATAATTTTACCATTTTACTGGATTACCATTGGAATTTTCTAAAAAAAAGATTTTTTAAATTATCATTTGGCCTAATGGAAAGATAACCAATTGTAATGTGGACTTTTTTAATTTTTAATGAAACTTTCAAAAACCAATAATTTAGAGAAAATCGGTAACATCTGCACAATTTAAATTTTGGAATGTTATTGGAGTGCCATTGGAAATTTTTTCAAAAAAGATTTTAAAAATTACTATTTGGCCATGCGGAAAAGTAACCAATTCTATTGTGGACTTAATAAATTATTTTAAAAAAATTCGGGAACCAAAATGTTACAGAGAATCGGTGAGATCTGGACAAATTAAACTTTAGAATTTTATTGGATTACCATTGAAAATTTAATCCAAAATTTTTTTTAAAATTACTATTTGGCCTAATGGAAATGGAATCAGATGTATTGTGGAGTTATTTGAGATATAATATTGTGATTATACTTCTGAAACAAAAATATCAGACGGTATTTTAAAGAAATAAGTATTGTTTTTTGATGATATTTTTTTAGAATATTATGCATTTCTGTAATGTTAAGTTTAAGTGAGAAGAGATTCTGGGCTTTTTAAATACAATCTTTGAGATTGTTATTTTTTTTTTGCCCGCTGTTAAATGATGAATGCAATTGCTTTCACAATTTAAAGTGAAATGCAATATATTCTGAAAACAGCAAAAATAAGGCAAAAATATTTTTTGGTAAATATGTAAATACGTGTACTGTATTTTAAAATGTTTAAAAAATATTAATACTTTTTTCTTTTTTTTCAGATTGATATAGAAAATTTTCGAAAACTAGAACCATTTTTATAGCAATTTTTTTTAAAAAAAACAAATGAATAAATATTTTTGGGAGTGGGTATGGTAAGTCAATAATAATAATTGTAGTGTTTCAAAGTCCTTGTAATGTGATTATTGATTTTTAGTGTTTTTAAAAAAAAAAAAAAAAATTACGCGCACCGTACGCGTACGGTAAAAAAAATAAAAAAAAAGTTTTTTAAAACATCTATAAAAAAAAGATGAAAGATAAGGTTGGCTCTTAAAAGAGCCGTTGTGTTCATGCAGGGAGAGAGGAAAGAAAGAATGGGAAAATTAGTCTCTGTGACAAGTGTGCTGATCTATTTTGAGGTTCACTAGGGAAACACTGGTCTCCCTATGACAAATTAGATCATGACAAGAGGCACATCGAATATCAACCCTCAGAAATCGAGGGTTAATTTCCAGAGGGCCAGCAAAAGGAGATGTTTCCCCCACAGATGAAGGGCTCACCTGACCTGCAGAAGAAGGAGTCAGCCCTGCAGATGATGGTCCAGGCTGAGCTGCTGTGGATGTGCTTGGTTGACTTTCTGAAGGGTTACCTCCAAAAAGTCGAGCATGTGTCCTTCTGTGTACATCCCTGAGGTGCCTCATCATGGTATGATTCCCAAAGGAATACTTCCTGTCAGGATTACCTCTTGAAAGTACACGCTGACACAGCTTGCAAGTCACTAAGGGTGCATTTACCTTTAGCTGGCCTTCAGGAAAAGTAAAATAATCCCATACATAAGAGGTCTTTTGTTTCCTCGCTCTCTGCCTCAAGGTAGTTCTGCTAGTGCTAGCCTCACTCTCAGAAGAGCTCTGCTGTTCTGCCATCGTATCACAAAGACAACCCAGCTCCTTCTCCTAAGGGATCACAAGCAGAAATGAGGGGAATGGGTGTGGTGTAGGAGAGTTCTAGAACTGAAAGTAGTTTCAACCAATCAAAAGTTGTGTTTCATGATCACATGACCTACCGTACGCTTACGGTACGCTTACGGTACGCTTACGGCAAAAGTGCGCATGCGCGTAAAAAAGACACGCGCTTGCGCGCATGCGCATAACAGTCACTACCCGACACTTCCGCGTAACGTGCGCGTGTAGCGTACACGCGTACGCGTCCCACGCGGAGTACGCGTGGCTACGCAAATTGCGTAACTATACGCAAACAGCGTAGATAAATTACAGGCGTTGCGTAAACCGTACGCTTACCGTAAGCTTACGGTACGCGTACTAAAAAAAAAGGAAAAAATGTACTGCAAAAAATTATAACATGTTTATTTTATGAAATATATTTAAAAAAACATATTAAAGAATTTTAAAAATTTAACCATAGTCTTTATAAAAGGTTAGAACATTAAATAAAAAATATGTTTAAAAAAATAGAAGAAAAAAAAAAAATAGCATTTAAAAAACCTTGCAAATTCACTGAAAAAACCATGGGTTTCACACACGTTATAGTTAGGAATTAGCATTTAAAAAACCTTGCTAATTCAATGAAAAAACCATAGGTTTCACACACGTTATAGTTAGGAATTAGCATTTAAAAAACCTTAGAAATTCAATGAAAAAACCAAAGGTTTCACACACGTTATAGTTAGCTGGACATTTTACTCGTAAAAAACCATTGAAATTCCCCCGTTATAGTTAGTTAAGCTAACTATAACTCGCGCGCCCGCAATGCTCGCTCGCTCGGCTCGCTTTTCCGTCACGCCCCTTCACTCGCGGTCGGGTGCTTTCTCTGCGGCGACGGACACCGCACTCAGTCAAGGCTCCGGGTACAAAAGGCACCAGCACTCACGGGAACAGTTGTCCAAGTATGCTTTATTGGACCAGCTTACAGCAAAACGCTTACCGTCTCGCCCCTCTCCTGCTCCGGGTGATCCGAGGCGATGCGGTGCTGCTGCTTGCTCCAGCCGCCCCTCCTTGTTCTACGTCTGCTTTTTTCCTTTGTGGCATTGGTTTGCCTCTTCCACCTCGGCTCCACGTTTCCCGGATAATGCGAAACTCCTCAGTGGGTTGCACGTCGCTCTCCAAATCAAGCACGAAACGCGTCGGGGGAGCAGGACAATCTTGAGTGTGTGCCTCGATCTGCGGCGTTGGTATTGGTAGCTGTTGTTTTGGAGGAGAAATCTGCTGGTGTATTTAAGGACGAGACTCCACTACCCACTTGGGATAACACAGTGTTGATTTGGAGAGCGACGTGCAACCCACTGAGGAGTACAAACACACCACAAGGACCAGAATGCCACTCGCTGTGGTAACGCCCACTGAGGCGGGGTTCTCATTTACACAGGTGATTTAAGAAAGCACGGCCGCTTCAGAAAACTACAAGCCCGCAGCCCATGATTAAGTGCAGCCAAGCACAAAACGCGTCGGGGGAGCAGGACAATCTTGAGTGTGTGCCTCGATCTTTTCTGCATGCAGGACCTCCATTAAAGATTTCACAGACATTTACCTACCAGTTGTGGGCTCTTCCTCAGCAGGCACCTTGCGGTTTGATGTTTAGCGGTTCCGCCTGGACCGCGGGAAGAGCCCTGCTGTTTTCACAGACCTGCTGCAGCGTCAACCGGCCCTGCGGCGTTGGTATTGGTAGCTGTTGTTTTGGAGGAGAAATCTGCTGGTGTATTTAAGGACGAGACTCCACTACCCACTTGGGATAACACAGTGTTGATTTGGAGAGCGACGTGCAGCCCACTGAGGAGTACAAACACACCACAAGGACCAGAATGCCACTCGCTGTGGTAACGCCCACTGAGGCGGGGTTCTCATTTACACAGGTGATTTAAGAAAGCACGGCCGCTTCAGAAAACTACAAGCCCGCAGCCCATGATTAAGTGCAGCCAAGCACGAAACGCGTCGGGGGAGCAGGACAATCTTGAGTGTGTGCCTCGATCTTTTCTGCATGCAGCACCTCCATTAAAGATTTCACAGACATTTACCTACCAGTTGTGGGCTCTTCCTCAGCAGGCACCTTGCGGTTTGATGTTTAGCGGTTCCGCCTGGACCGCGGGAAGAGCCCTGCTGTTTTCACAGACCTGCTGCAGCGTCAACTGGCCAAGCGGCGTTGGTATTGGTAGCTGTTGTTTTGGAGGAGAAATCTGCTGGTGTATTTAAGGACGAGACTCCACTACCCACTTGGGATAACACAGTGTTGATTTGGAGAGCGACGTGCAACCCACTGAGGAGTACAAACACACCACAAGGACCAGAATGCCACTCGCTGTGGTAACGCCCACTGAGGCGGGGTTCTCATTTACACAGGTGATTTAAGAAAGCACGGCCGCTTCAGAAAACTACAAGCCCGCAGCCCATGATTAAGTGCAGCCAAGCACGAAACGCGTCGGGGGAGCAGGACAATCTTGAGTGTGTGCCTCGATCTTTTCTGCATGCAGCACCTCCATTAAAGATTTCACAGACATTTACCTACCAGTTGTGGGCTCTTCCTCAGCAGGCACCTTGCGGTTTGATGTTTAGCGGTTCCGCCTGGACCGCGGGAAGAGCCCTGCTGTTTTCACAGACCTGCTGCAGCGTCAACCGGCCCTGCGGCGTTGGTATTGGTAGCTGTTGTTTTGGAGGAGAAATCTGCTGGTGTATTTAAGGACGAGACTCCACTACCCACTTGGGATAACACAGTGTTGATTTGGAGAGCGACGTGCAACCCACTGAGGAGTACAAACACACCACAAGGACCAGAATGCCACTCGCTGTGGTAACGCCCACTGAGGCGGGGTTCTCATTTACACAGGTGATTTAAGAAAGCACGGCCGCTTCAGAAAACTACAAGCCCGCAGCCCATGATTAAGTGCAGCCAAGCACGAAACGCGTCGGGGGAGCAGGACAATCTTGAGTGTGTGCCTCGATCTTTTCTGCATGCAGCACCTCCATTAAAGATTTCACAGACATTTACCTACCAGTTGTGGGCTCTTCCTCAGCAGGCACCTTGCGGTTTGATGTTTAGCGGTTCCGCCTAGACCGCGGGAAGAGCCCTGCTGTTTTCACAGACCTGCTGCAGCGTCAACCGGCCCTGCGGCGTTGGTATTGGTAGCTGTTGTTTTGGAGGAGAAATCTGCTGGTGTATTTAAGGACGAGACTCCACTACCCACTTGGGATAACACAGTGTTGATTTGGAGAGCAACGTGCAACCCACTGAGGAGTACAAACACACCACAAGGACCAGAATGCCACTCGCTGTGGTAACGCCCACTGATGCGGGGTTCTCATTTACACAGGTGATTTAAGAAAGCACGGCCGCTTCCAGAAAACTACAAGCCCGCAGCCCATGATTAAGTGCAGCCAAGCACGAAACGCGTCGGGGGAGCAGGACAATCTTGAGTGTGTGCCTCGATCTTTTCTGCATGCAGCACCTCCATTAAAGATTTCACAGACATTTACCTACCAGTTGTGGGCTCTTCCTCAGCAGGCACCTTGCGGTTTGATGTTTAGCGGTTCCGCCTGGACCGCGGGAAGAGCCCTGCTGTTTTCACAGACCTGCTGCAGCGTCAACCGGCCCTGCGGCGTTGGTATTGGTAGCTGTTGTTTTGGAGGAGAAATCTGCTGGTGTATTTAAGGACGAGACTCCACTACCCACTTGGGATAACACAGTGTTGATTTGGAGAGCGACGTGCAGCCCACTGAGGAGTACAAACACACCACAAGGACCAGAATGCCACTCGCTGTGGTAACGCCCACTGAGGCGGGGTTCTCATTTACACAGGTGATTTAAGAAAGCACGGCCGCTTCAGAAAACTACAAGCCCGCAGCCCATGATTAAGTGCAGCCAAGCACGAAACGCGTCGGGGGAGCAGGACAATCTTGAGTGTGTGCCTCGATCTTTTCTGCATGCAGCACCTCCATTAAAGATTTCACAGACATTTACTTACCAGTTGTGGGCTCTTCCTCAGCAGGCACCTTGCGGTTTGATGTTTAGCGGTTCCGCCTGGACCGCGGGAAGAGCCCTGCTGTTTTCACAGACCTGCTGCAGCGTCAACCGGCCCTGCGGCGTTGGTATTGGTAGCTGTTGTTTTGGAGGAGAAATCTGCTGGTGTATTTAAGGACGAGACTCCACTACCCACTTGGGATAACACAGTGTTGATTTGGAGAGCGACGTGCAACCCACTGAGGAGTACAAACACACCACAAGGACCAGAATGCCACTCGCTGTGGTAACGCCCACTGAGGCGGGGTTCTCATTTACACAGGTGATTTAAGAAAGCACGGCCGCTTCAGAAAACTACAAGCCCGCAGCCCATGATTAAGTGCAGCCAAGCACGAAACGCGTCGGGGGAGCAGGACAATCTTGAGTGTGTGCCTCGATCTTTTCTGCATGCAGCACCTCCATTAAAGATTTCACAGACATTTACCTACCAGTTGTGGGCTCTTCCTCAGCAGGCACCTTGCGGTTTGATGTTTAGCGGTTCCGCCTGGACCGCGGGAAGAGCCCTGCTGTTTTCACAGACCTGCTGCAGCGTCAACCGGCCCTGCGGCGTTGGTATTGGTAGCTGTTGTTTTGGAGGAGAAATCTGCTGGTGTATTTAAGGACGAGACTCCACTACCCACTTGGGATAACACAGTGTTGATTTGGAGAGCGACGTGCAGCCCACTGAGGAGTACAAACACACCACAAGGACCAGAATGCCACTCGCTGTGGTAACGCCCACTGAGGCGGGGTTCTCATTTACACAGGTGATTTAAGAAAGCACGGCCGCTTCAGAAAACTACAAGCCCGCAGCCCATGATTAAGTGCAGCCAAGCACGAAACGCGTCGGGGGAGCAGGACAATCTTGAGTGTGTGCCTCGATCTTTTCTGCATGCAGCACCTCCATTAAAGATTTCACAGACATTTACCTACCAGTTGTGGGCTCTTCCTCAGCAGGCACCTTGCGGTTTGATGTTTAGCGGTTCCGCCTGGACCGCGGGAAGAGCCCTGCTGTTTTCACAGACCTGCTGCAGCGTCAACTGGCCAAGCGGCGTTGGTATTGGTAGCTGTTGTTTTGGAGGAGAAATCTGCTGGTGTATTTAAGGACGAGACTCCACTACCCACTTGGGATAACACAGTGTTGATTTGGAGAGCGACGTGCAACCCACTGAGGAGTACAAACACACCACAAGGACCAGAATGCCACTCGCTGTGGTAACGCCCACTGAGGCGGGGTTCTCATTTACACAGGTGATTTAAGAAAGCACGGCCGCTTCAGAAAACTACAAGCCCGCAGCCCATGATTAAGTGCAGCCAAGCACGAAACGCGTCGGGGGAGCAGGACAATCTTGAGTGTGTGCCTCGATCTTTTCTGCATGCAGCACCTCCATTAAAGATTTCACAGACATTTACCTACCAGTTGTGGGCTCTTCCTCAGCAGGCACCTTGCGGTTTGATGTTTAGCGGTTCCGCCTGGACCGCGGGAAGAGCCCTGCTGTTTTCACAGACCTGCTGCAGCGTCAACCGGCCCTGCGGCGTTGGTATTGGTAGCTGTTGTTTTGGAGGAGAAATCTGCTGGTGTATTTAAGGACGAGACTCCACTACCCACTTGGGATAACACAGTGTTGATTTGGAGAGCGACGTGCAACCCACTGAGGAGTACAAACACACCACAAGGACCAGAATGCCACTCGCTGTGGTAACGCCCACTGAGGCGGGGTTCTCATTTACACAGGTGATTTAAGAAAGCACGGCCGCTTCAGAAAACTACAAGCCCGCAGCCCATGATTAAGTGCAGCCAAGCACGAAACGCGTCGGGGGAGCAGGACAATCTTGAGTGTGTGCCTCGATCTTTTCTGCATGCAGCACCTCCATTAAAGATTTCACAGACATTTACCTACCAGTTGTGGGCTCTTCCTCAGCAGGCACCTTGCGGTTTGATGTTTAGCGGTTCCGCCTAGACCGCGGGAAGAGCCCTGCTGTTTTCACAGACCTGCTGCAGCGTCAACCGGCCCTGCGGCGTTGGTATTGGTAGCTGTTGTTTTGGAGGAGAAATCTGCTGGTGTATTTAAGGACGAGACTCCACTACCCACTTGGGATAACACAGTGTTGATTTGGAGAGCAACGTGCAACCCACTGAGGAGTACAAACACACCACAAGGACCAGAATGCCACTCGCTGTGGTAACGCCCACTGATGCGGGGTTCTCATTTACACAGGTGATTTAAGAAAGCACGGCCGCTTCCAGAAAACTACAAGCCCGCAGCCCATGATTAAGTGCAGCCAAGCACGAAACGCGTCGGGGGAGCAGGACAATCTTGAGTGTGTGCCTCGATCTTTTCTGCATGCAGCACCTCCATTAAAGATTTCACAGACATTTACCTACCAGTTGTGGGCTCTTCCTCAGCAGGCACCTTGCGGTTTGATGTTTAGCGGTTCCGCCTGGACCGCGGGAAGAGCCCTGCTGTTTTCACAGACCTGCTGCAGCGTCAACCGGCCCTGCGGCGTTGGTATTGGTAGCTGTTGTTTTGGAGGAGAAATCTGCTGGTGTATTTAAGGACGAGACTCCACTACCCACTTGGGATAACACAGTGTTGATTTGGAGAGCGACGTGCAGCCCACTGAGGAGTACAAACACACCACAAGGACCAGAATGCCACTCGCTGTGGTAACGCCCACTGAGGCGGGGTTCTCATTTACACAGGTGATTTAAGAAAGCACGGCCGCTTCAGAAAACTACAAGCCCGCAGCCCATGATTAAGTGCAGCCAAGCACGAAACGCGTCGGGGGAGCAGGACAATCTTGAGTGTGTGCCTCGATCTTTTCTGCATGCAGCACCTCCATTAAAGATTTCACAGACATTTACTTACCAGTTGTGGGCTCTTCCTCAGCAGGCACCTTGCGGTTTGATGTTTAGCGGTTCCGCCTGGACCGCGGGAAGAGCCCTGCTGTTTTCACAGACCTGCTGCAGCGTCAACCGGCCCTGCGGCGTTGGTATTGGTAGCTGTTGTTTTGGAGGAGAAATCTGCTGGTGTATTTAAGGACGAGACTCCACTACCCACTTGGGATAACACAGTGTTGATTTGGAGAGCGACGTGCAACCCACTGAGGAGTACAAACACACCACAAGGACCAGAATGCCACTCGCTGTGGTAACGCCCACTGAGGCGGGGTTCTCATTTACACAGGTGATTTAAGAAAGCACGGCCGCTTCAGAAAACTACAAGCCCGCAGCCCATGATTAAGTGCAGCCAAGCACGAAACGCGTCGGGGGAGCAGGACAATCTTGAGTGTGTGCCTCGATCTTTTCTGCATGCAGCACCTCCATTAAAGATTTCACAGACATTTACCTACCAGTTGTGGGCTCTTCCTCAGCAGGCACCTTGCGGTTTGATGTTTAGCGGTTCCGCCTGGACCGCGGGAAGAGCCCTGCTGTTTTCACAGACCTGCTGCAGCTTCAACCGGCCCTGCGGCGTTGGTATTGGTAGCTGTTGTTTTGGAGGAGAAATCTGCTGGTGTATTTAAGGACGAGACTCCACTACCCACTTGGGATAACACAGTGTTGATTTGGAGAGCGACGTGCAACCCACTGAGGAGTACAAACACACCACAAGGACCAGAATGCCACTCGCTGTGGTAACGCCCACTGAGGCGGGGTTCTCATTTACACAGGTGATTTAAGAAAGCACGGCCGCTTCAGAAAACTACAAGCCCGCAGCCCATGATTAAGTGCAGCCAAGCACGAAACGCGTCGGGGGAGCAGGACAATCTTGAGTGTGTGCCTCGATCTTTTCTGCATGCAGCACCTCCATTAAAGATTTCACAGACATTTACCTACCAGTTGTGGGCTCTTCCTCAGCAGGCACCTTGCGGTTTGATGTTTAGCGGTTCCGCCTAGACCGCGGGAAGAGCCCTGCTGTTTTCACAGACCTGCTGCAGCGTCAACCGGCCCTGCGGCGTTGGTATTGGTAGCTGTTGTTTTGGAGGAGAAATCTGCTGGTGTATTTAAGGACGAGACTCCACTACCCACTTGGGATAACACAGTGTTGATTTGGAGAGCAACGTGCAACCCACTGAGGAGTACAAACACACCACAAGGACCAGAATGCCACTCGCTGTGGTAACGCCCACTGAGGCGGCGTTCTCATTTACACAGGTGATTTAAGAAAGCACGGCCGCTTCAGAAAACTACAAGCCCGCAGCCCATGATTAAGTGCAGCCAAGCACGAAACGCGTCGGTGGAGCAGGACAATCTTGAGTGTGTGCCTCGATCTTTTCTGCATGCAGCACCTCCATTAAAGATTTCACAGACATTTACCTACCAGTTGTGGGCTCCTCCTCAGCAGGCACCTTGCGGTTTGATGTTTAGCGGTTCCGCCTGGACCGCGGGAAGAGCCCTGCTGTTTTCACAGACCTGCTGCAGCGTCAACCGGCCCTGCGGCGTTGGTATTGGTAGCTGTTGTTTTGGAGGAGAAATCTGCTGGTGTATTTAAGGACGAGACTCCACTACCCACTTGGGATAACACAGTGTTGATTTGGAGAGCGACGTGCAACCCACTGAGGAGTACAAACACACCACAAGGACCAGAATGCCACTCGCTGTGGTAACGCCCACTGAGGCGGGGTTCTCATTTACACAGGTGATTTAAGAAAGCACGGCCGCTTCAGAAAACTACAAGCCCGCAGCCCATGATTAAGTGCAGCCAAGCACGAAACGCGTCGGGGGAGCAGGACAATCTTGAGTGTGTGCCTCGATCTTTTCTGCATGCAGCACCTCCATTAAAGATTTCACAGACATTTACCTACCAGTTGTGGGCTCTTCCTCAGCAGGCACCTTGCGGTTTGATGTTTAGCGGTTCCGCCTGGACCGCGGGAAGAGCCCTGCTGTTTTCACAGACCTGCTGCAGCGTCAACCGGCCCTGCGGCGTTGGTATTGGTAGCTGTAGTTTTGGAGGAGAAATCTGCTGGTGTATTTAAGGACGAGACTCCACTACCCACTTGGGATAACACAGTGTTGATTTGGAGAGCGACGTGCAACCCACTGAGGAGTACAAACACACCACAAGGACCAGAATGCCACTCGCTGTGGTAACGCCCACTGAGGCGGGGTTCTCATTTACACAGGTGATTTAAGAAAGCACGGCCGCTTCAGAAAACTACAAGCCCGCAGCCCATGATTAAGTGCAGCCAAGCACGAAACGCGTCGGGGGAGCAGGACAATCTTGAGTGTGTGCCTCGATCTTTTCTGCATGCAGCACCTCCATTAAAGATTTCACAGACATTTACCTACCAGTTGTGGGCTCTTCCTCAGCAGGCACCTTGCGGTTTGATGTTTAGCGGTTCCGCCTGGACCGCGGGAAGAGCCCTGCTGTTTTCACAGACCTGCTGCAGCGTCAACCGGCCCTGCGGCGTTGGTATTGGTAGCTGTTGTTTTGGAGGAGAAATCTGCTGGTGTATTTAAGGACGAGACTCCACTACCCACTTGGGATAACACAGTGTTGATTTGGAGAGCGACGTGCAACCCACTGAGGAGTACAAACACACCACAAGGACCAGAATGCCACTCGCTGTGGTAACGCCCACTGAGGCGGGGTTCTCATTTACACAGGTGATTTAAGAAAGCACGGCCGCTTCAGAAAACTACAAGCCCGCAGCCCATGATTAAGTGCAGCCAAGCACAAAACGCGTCGGGGGAGCAGGACAATCTTGAGTGTGTGCCTCGATCTTTTCTGCATGCAGCACCTCCATTAAAGATTTCACAGACATTTACCTACCAGTTGTGGGCTCTTCCTCAGCAGGCACCTTGCGGTTTGATGTTTAGCGGTTCCGCCTGGACCGCGGGAAGAGCCCTGCTGTTTTCACAGACCTGCTGCAGCGTCAACCGGCCCTGCGGCGTTGGTATTGGTAGCTGTTGTTTTGGAGGAGAAATCTGCTGGTGTATTTAAGGACGAGACTCCACTACCCACTTGGGATAACACAGTGTTGATTTGGAGAGCGACGTGCAACCCACTGAGGAGTACAAACACACCACAAGGACCAGAATGCCACTCGCTGTGGTAACGCCCACTGAGGCGGGGTTCTCATTTACACAGGTGATTTAAGAAAGCACGGCCGCTTCAGAAAACTACAAGCCCGCAGCCCATGATTAAGTGCAGCCAAGCACGAAACGCGTCGGGGGAGCAGGACAATCTTGAGTGTGTGCCTCGATCTTTTCTGCATGCAGCACCTCCATTAAAGATTTCACAGACATTTACCTACCAGTTGTGGGCTCTTCCTCAGCAGGCACCTTGCGGTTTGATATATATATATATATATATATATATATACACACACACATATATGTACACACATATATATACACACACACACATATATGTATATATATATGTATATATACATATATTACCTTATTGACCCAACCCCTAAACGCAACCCCCATAAACCCCCAAAATACCCTACCCACACAAATATCCTTACCCACCCTAATCCCTAAAAATACTCTTGCCACTCAAATGCCCTTATCCACCATAAACCCTAAAATACAGTTGCCACCCATTACCCCTACCTACCTTAAACCCTTAAAATGCACTTGCCACCCAAAGACCCTGACCCACCCTAAACCCTAAAAATACCCTCTCCACAAAAATACCCTTATCCACCCTATACCCTAGAAAAACACCCTTACCGCCCAAATACACTTACCCACTCTAAACCCTAAAACATACTCTTACCACCCTATAACCTCACCCACCCCTAAACCCTTAATCTCATATATATGTAGGAAGTTATAGGTAGGACCATGTTACCTTAGGACAAGCATTTTTAGTTTTGCCAATAATTCTGGTGCAGTTTCACACATCCTAACACAAGTTTCAAAACTAATTTGCCACTCACTTCAGGTGCTGTGTTGAAGGTTTTGTGGTGATCAGTCAAGTGGGGGCCATAGAAAAAGTGGGGGGGTCCCAAAATGCATTTCCCCATGTTAATTTCCAGAGAGATATTGAAAACAACTGCAGCCCAAACTGCTAAACAGAATTACACGAAAGCTCTTGGTCCAGAAATGGGGATTTTTGTTACTTGGTGTAAATCTGTTCAGTAGTTTTGGTAATATTAACCAAAATCCAAATTTGTATGTCTAGGGATGGTGAATCCATGACTTAAAGAGCCACAGCAGGACCCTTATTGACTGGCCGCAACCGGAGAAAAAAATTGCGACTGCCATTTTATGTCAAGAAACGGTTGCCTGGGTTGAAAAGAAGCATGTCAAACAGATAAAGGGGTCAGGGTAGAGGTGCCCTGACCCTAAGGGTGTGTTATAAATCAGATGAGAGCCTGTTTAATCTGCAGTAAAATGCCCCAAACCTTTTTTTTTGTCACTTGCGAAATCTGCAGAGCTGCCGCGGGGCTCAGTGCTGCTTCTGCGTGTAAATCTGCAAACTGTACTGCAAATTTATACTGGTGAAGTGGATTAGTAGAAAAACCCAACCAAATTGGGCTTCTTCACAGGAAACATGGAAAGGGTTAAAGAAATACTCACCATTTAGAAGGGGTATATAAAAAAAATGAAAGGAATGCTGTGATTTGTTAACTAGAGCAGTATAAGTAAAAGTGCATGGTACGGGGTAGCCATTTTACCTAGTTTACTACTGCGAGAGAAGGCGGTGTGCAGGAGTTGTGACTGGACAGTTGGAATGAAAACAGATTTGATCAGAGATAGAAATAATACCGGGAGAACAGCAAATAGCTTTTACAGGTATGTTAATTAGGTTATAGTATATAAAAATGTATATTTAGATAAAACATTGTGACATTGTGAGTGCATGTAAGCTGAAAGAAAACGTGTACCTTCTAGAGACTAGTATTTATTTACACATGCTCACAAAGTCAGGCAGGCACTTACATATCCAGGTACACTCCCCACCAGTCATATAGCCAGACAGTGACAGCAACACTCAGTCACACAACCATAAAACCATTCACACACCCATTTACCCACCTAAATGTCCAAATTTGAATACTAGTTCACCTTTAGAGCCTTGGAGGACATGCGCAGAATGCAATCTGCACCACAGGAAGAGTTTGAAGAGGACTGCTTCAGCACTCTTGAAAGGGGAGAACACTGATTGTAGTTGATCTTAGAGTCAGGTCCCCAAAGGGTAGTGGGTTTCAAAAGAAGGGAGAGGAGTGGAGAAATGAGTGGGCAAAGTCTCTAGAGGGGAGAAGGGATGCCCCAGAAACTTTGCTTTTTGATATGTTGCAGGAAGTACTGTCTCCCCCCAAACACAGTCTCCTGAGGACTTCAAGGATAGAAAGGCTGAGTGGGACGTGAGGCCACAGCTGAGCCAGCTGAGCGTAGAGGAGAGAAAAGGTGAGATTAAGAGCACTTTGGAGTGAAAAAGGGTTGTGATGGCTGGAGTGTTAAGGAGGTGGACTTGAAGGCCAAATAGGTATTAGACTGTAGCTGAAAAGGTATGAGCACCTGTGAGAAAGAGTTCTTATATTCAAGGAATTGGTGCATGACTTTTAGGAGGGGTTTGATATAGACAGGTTATTTCTGGCATATGAAGTAGCTGTAGTGGTACAGAGGATATCTTAGAAGGATTGTAGAGATGCCCTTAAAGTCATATTCATGGTGATGGAATGGACAACATGCTGGCTCTGGAGAAGGGGACGAGGTTGAGGTATCCCACTATAAAGGAAGTCCATGTCAGTAATTATGAATTAACCCCAGAGGATTGCAGGTTGAATCTGAGTGTTAGTCAGAAACTGGGTGACTACTACCCGGAGGATTTGTGGGATCGATTTCAATTGTTTGTTAAAAACACTGTTATTTTTTAACAAGGCATTTCTAACAGTTTTATACTTTATTTTGTTTTTCAAAGAGGGCTGAGAAGAAGCAACTTGAAGAACCCTTTCTTAAGACACTTATTTGAGTTTTTGTAGCTTGTTTATCTGATTCAGATTAATGGCATCCCCCTAATCTCTCTGTAGATGGATACTATAATTCTTATATATTTCCTCAGATCTACTTCTATGCAGTTTTTCAAACTGTCCACTTATACGCAACATTTCTTTCATCATGAAACTTTAATGTTTGAGAACATCTATATTTTTATAGTACACACTGGGCCCGAATCACAAAGGTAAACTTTACGACTTTCATTATTCACAAACGCAATTTATGAGAAGTAAAATTAGACCTTTGTCTCAGTTAAACTTACGTTTTGGTCTTAAATTCAATTGAGACCAAAACTGAGACAAAACTCTAACTTTACCCTCGTAAATGCCTTTAGTGAATACCCAAAGTCGTAAAGTTAGACTTTCATCTAATTTTACCTTTGTGAATCAGGCCCATTGCGTTTAAAATACAATGTAGCTTTCTTCACCTTATTTACATACATTGGTTTCTGTCAGATTTTGTGTTTTTTAGTGGGCACACCATTCACTAGAATAACAAGTGGTTCATCCAAATCTGTCTCTTCACACACAGTTTCAATATAGTGTTTCACATCTAAAGGAAAGTACAGAACTGTACCTTTAAGCCCTTTCAGAAGCTGAGTGGATGATACCTTTAATGTTAGAGTTTGCTTCTCTCAGAAAGTAATGCGAGGGATCTCTGGGATATGCTGCACAATGCAGGGTTAGAAACCAAGCTAGTGGTCCTAAATTTCACAACTGTACTTAACCTCAACATGACGACAATACCAGTACACATTCATCTCACTATTTCAGTGGTAAAGTAAAAAGACAGCAACACTGCAAGTACATGGGTGGGTTCCCACTGTATCAATCTAATCCTGGAAATAATACAGTCCCATTTATACACAGAAGCATGTCTACACCTCCTTTGTACATTTTATAGCAGCAATCATGTGGCATTTTGCACAGTGAGTAATTATCTCACTTAAATATTGACAGGTTGCTGGTATACTGATGACCGCAGCTAATGAATGTTCTTGTCAGGGTGGTCTAGTGGTGGAATATTCTACTGTACCTAGTTTCTCGTGCATCATTCAGTTGTACACCCTTTGATGAATTTCTTTTAAGTTTTTCCATTGGGAACTTGTCCTATGGCAGTGCTGCTGAGTAGCTGTATGCCGCAAATATTACACTGCACATATTTAGCTGTTACCTTCCTTTCCCCAGAAGGTATAGGACTTATCAATTCATATACTCACACACCCAGGCATACAGCAATGCAGACACTGACACAGCCATCCAAACAGTAATGCATCCACTAACACACCCAGGCATACGCTGACACATACACTGACACACCCAGGAAAATAGCAATACAGACACTGACACACCCAAGCATAAAGCAATGCAGACACTGACATAGCCAGCAAAGCATTAATGCATCCAATAACCCACCCAGGCATACAGTGACACATACACTGACACACCCAAAGACTTACCAGTGTAGACACTGACATACCCTGGCATACAGCAATGTAGACACTGACACAGCCAGCCAAACAATGCATCCAAAAACACACACAGGCATATACTGACGCACACATTGATGCAACCAGGGAGATACCAATGCAGATACTGATAAACTAATGCATACATCAATATAGACACTGACACACCCAACCAAACAATAATGCATCCAATAACACACCCAGGCACACACGTACACATACACTGACAAACTCAGGTACCAATGCAGACACCAACAGATCCTTTCAAAACACTAATGCAAGCAATGAGACACCCAGACATACACTCATTCATACACTGGCACTCCCAGAGACTTACCAATGCAGAAAGCTGAGAGGTCCCTCCAAGCTAAAGCAACACTTGGGTTCCAGCTGGGCCCCCACCTGATGGAAGCAGAGGTTTCATCTCTTTCTTTGCCCGCAGACTGACACAGCCACTCACAGACCCATACAGCCACTCCCACACTCACTCACACACCCATACAGCCACTCACACAGCCACTCACACAGCCATACAGCTATTGCCAGAGCTACTCACCCATACAGCCACTAACACATCTATTCATTCATCCACAAAACCACATACATACTCATTCACTTGACAATACAATCACTCACTCATCTTTACAGCCACTCACACAAATACTTAGGGGCCGTTTTCTATGTGGTCGAAAACAGCTCTGACTGTTGGTCAGAGCCATTCTGACCGCATCAAAATGTCCCATTTGGATTCCATTCCGACCAACCAATGTGGTTGTTGGAAAGGAATCCAAACGGGCTTTCCGAATGGCTTCCGACGGGCTCGGAAAGCATCCAGTAATCCCTTGGGCGGTTCTTTCCGCCTGAGGGAAAATGATGGCAGATTCCCACAGCCTTTCTGTGGTGGCCTTTCGGACACAAAAAGTCTGTGGGAATTTGAATTTGGGGGGCCCCAGCAGGGCCCCATGGATGCAAGGCCTCTGGATGGTGTCCCTGTTGATCCTGGGGTGCAGGGATGAACTGCACCTCCGTAAAGATAGGAATACAACCGAACAGTGTTCGGTCACATCCTAATTGCTGGTTTGGGACCGATGACAGGAGGTCGTTCGGTCCCAGTTTGCAAACGATGTCAGATGGACTCAGGTCCGACATCGTAATTGGATCCTTACTGTGCAAAACAGCCACTCACTCACCTACTCACTTATACGTACACCCAAACAGCCACTCAATTATCCATACATTCAATAACACACCCAGTCACTCACCCATGTAAGAATTTACACAGCCACTCGTCACACATATTGCCACTCAAACACACACTCATCCACCCATAGAGCCACTCACACAGTCACCAATACAGCCACTAACACACACACTCACCCACCCATCCAGCCACTCACACTGTCACTCACTCACTCATACAGCTACTCACACAACCACTTATTCACCCATCCAGCCACTCACACACCCAAACAGTCACTCTGACACCCACTCCCACACTGATACAGTCACAGTGCCACTCAGATGACATGTATTAGAAACAGTATCACTTATTAGTAGTACAAAAAGAATAGTAATTTAACTTCTGCACAGTGCTCCATTTGTGCCGGTGGTTTCCAATGCTCAGCACCGGTACTTAATAGCCAAAACCCGCTCTTATGGCAGTCGCCCACATGGGGGGCGCTGTTTGTTACTTTTGAAATGAGCACAACAACAGTTTTTAAATAACTTAGTATGGTTTAAAAAGGACAAATTCCTGCTGCCTGAGCCATTCCTGTAGCTTTTAGTTGCCAGGAATACTCTGTACTGTTAGGCTTTTAGGAGTGAGATGGTTAGTAGCTGTGCTGGTAGAGTCATTAGCTGTGCTGGCAGGGGTAATGGGCAATGCAAGCTACTTTGGCCTCCTGACGAGCTCCCTGGTACTTCATGTTTTTTTAAACTAAGCACTGCTATGCATCAGCTTGGTATATATCTTCATCTCTTAGAAACTTTTACGAAACACACTCACTGGATGACTTCAAGACCGACACAACCTGAAAAGATTAATAAGGAACTTGTTATGTTTCATATCGGTACTCTAACATAGGTCCAGGGAACATCGTACCCTTTCCCTACATCATCTCCCCTACATTTTACATGAACGAGCCTTATAAGGACATAACTCCTAATAAGGACAGAACGCCTTATAGGGACAGAACGCCTTTATAAGGATTGATGCCTTTTATTGACTAAACCTTTCACCTAGTTCCATGTACTGCTAAGACATCATCCTTAGCACATATGAATAATTTATGAGGACACTACCCAGGGGATATACTTCATTTCTCCTATCTACGCACAAGGTTTAATCCCATACGTCATCCTCATACTAAACAATGGCTAACACACGCACAAGAAATGTATAAATACAGCACCTCTTACTATCAGTAATTGGAGGGAATCGAGACTTCAAGGCCGACTCACTGACCAGAGACGCTGAGACTCCTTCACGCAGTCGATTCAGCTGACAGTGGTCTAAACATCCCTTGCGGGGTGTCCAACTCGAGACCTGGACAAGGTTCCACACTCTCATTATTCAGGTAATGGGGTTCAACTAAATCCTAGCGGGATTCTTGGCTCTTAGGCTTATAAGCTTTTCACACCTTCTCACGTTCTAGGTACACTTAGGTATATCTAGACAGGCATCTTAGGAGTCTGTGCTTTATTTTATAAATGCATTTTATATTCATGTATATATTCATGATTATTGCAAAATGGTAGAACTGTACTATTCCTTTTTATTCACTGTACTGCTGATCCTATATCTCTGCTACGGTGTAACAGTTGTAGCAGCGCATATATTTTACACTAGAAGAACAACCGTACAATAAATTCTTGTTGTAAACACCCTCGACTGTTTCTTCCGTGTATCTCTCTCAGACCAAATGATCAAGCACGAGTGACTGGGTGAAAAGCCACTATTCTGAGGAATCAGGGTTTGTTATGTTCTGAGGTTGCCAAAAACTAATCTCTCTGAGAAAAGGGGATTCTAGTGGCACTGTGAGCAAGCTAATGTAAAGAAGGCCAACATACGCGGTGGGGGTGCACAGAATCAGTCTACCACCAGAACCACAGTGTATGTTGTCCAAAAGCACAGGTCCTGCAGGGGTACTATAGGAACTACACTACATGGCACCACCAACGTTTGGTTTAGTACTTATTTAACAGTAGAATCTAAGTAGATCAATCATGCTTATTTTCAGAGACCCCTACTCACAAAAAAGTCTGGAGTGGGTGGGCACAAAACTCCGCCACAGCTGAGTAGGCAAGATATCCTATTTATTGGCTGTTGGTTAATCAAGCTTGAAGGAATTTTTCCCCCAAATTGTGCAAAACACTGTATCTTAGTTTCCTTAGACAGTTATTCAGTGTCTTAATCACAATGACTACCGAAACAGGAAATTTAGACCCGGCACTAAATCGCTCAGAAGGTGAGGAAGATGCCAATGCAATACATATTGCACCCAATGTAAGACACACTATGACAGTTAAACTACTCAAACATGTGTCACCACCCAGAGGAGGTGTAATAATATTCATGATAGAGGCACATGAAGATTTCCAAACAGAGGTGTTCTATTCCTGGGTTACATTCCCAGCAGCGAATGCTATAACAAAAACTTGTCATTATTACACACATGAAGAGACCCCAGCGGTCTGCACTCCATTTGAGGAGATTGATATTCTGTTTACCTTCCAGGAACATATTTTCTGGTTTAATGGCGCCCTACCCCACTCAAGAAAAAGAACAAGGCTGGGTCCTTTAGGAAGACCAGGAGCAACATGGCTGATATTAGCAACCTATGCAACACACCCTGACATTGACACATTGCCACGTGATGAACTGCTTGTTCAACACAAAGAGTTGATAAAACTTTACAGAAAAAGAAATGCAGCCCCTACACAGAGCACAGCTACTAAAATTACTCCGCAAACATTACACGCGGTAATAGATAAATTGCCCACAAAACGTGAACAAATTCCTTTCTGGGTAGCTCAGAAAATAACCCAGTTAGAAGAATGTTAACAATCTGCTTGCCCATGGGGATTACACCACAGTTAGAGGATTGTACTGCTTAGGGTACAGTCTTTGCTGCCATATATACCAGAACTCATGGTATTCCTTCATTAGCAGCAATACCAGATGTATTAAGACAAATATAAAATGAGTACAGAGCAGAGCCTGCCCTAAACTTAGGGATGAAGTTATTAAATAACTACGACCAGGTTTCAGCCATAATGCTAGCTAACATTAAAGAGGAAGCAGCATCAGTGTCAATCCGCCAACGCCTATGGGAGCTCTCTCCATTAATTCAGGAGAATTAACTACCCAACATAATTGAAACTGAGTATGCAGAATTAGGTAGGGATAGTTTGGGGTGAAAAGCTTTAAAACCTCAACTAATGGGCAGTCACGAAAAGAACATTTCTAAGCAGACACCGCCTTCTTCTAAAAAGAAGTGGGATAATAAAAACAAAACTCTAAAGACAAGAGATCTCAGTCCAGAGATAGGTCTCCTACACAGGAGCCCTCTGATAAGAGGTACAACCTTAGGAATAGGGATAATATTAGGAAACCTGACATGTATGAGGATACTGATACACGTTCCTCTCATTCCTTTCAGGGCTCGAAGTAAAGCTCCGAAAGAGAAGGACGGTCAGAACAGAGAGTAGCACACACAGTTCAGAGACAAGCAGCGTGCTCAAGGCTTTACTTCTAAAAAAGAAGATAAGCAAAATTCAAAACCTCAATTTAAGAAAAAGAAAGTTGCTGGTCTGAAAATCAGACATGCCCATAATTCTGAGGACACAACTTCTGAATGGGGAATGGTCTCTGACAATGCTAGACAGTGTGGCAGAAATAACAATAGCTCACCAGAACCTGAAGGAATTTCTGGTGACAGCGAAGTTGAATGATTACATCACGGTGGAAACACCAGACACCAGGGTGAGCGTCCCACCGAAATAACACTCCGGATGGAGGGGGACAAGCCTAGGAAAGTTAAAGGTCTTTTTTGGAAGAACTTATCATCTGGTTATGACATCTTGTTAGCAGAACAAGATTGGCCACCAGCATTCGTAATGGAGTGCCCCAGGGGAGAAAGTATAATTAGAGAGGCACTTGACCAGGGTAAGCACCATTATTATGGGATTTGCCACTGAGGGCTACAAATTTAACTTTCAAAAATCAAAAATAGCCCACATCAATGTCCTATTTTTGGGATATGAGCTGTCAAGTGATGGGAAAAGTCTGGCAGCAAAGTTTTTAGAAAAATGTGTGCTGCTCCAGCCTCCAAAATCATTAAAACCTTTACAACCAATACTAAGATTCCTACATTTCAGCAGAACATACATTTTAGATTACACACAAAGGGTAACACCTTTCTACGAGAATAAAACCTGACTTTTCAGCCAGAAATTGGACACAAGAACATACTAATATTCTTCGTTCACTTCAGAAAGACATGATAGCTTCCAAACACTTCCAAACATGCGTAAACGTACGCCACTTGGTGATCCGTATAGTTGCGGGTTAATGCGGGTACTCTTATTTGACCTTCAATGAAGGAGAAATAGTACCAATTGCATACAAATCACACCTGTACACAAATTCAGAAATGCGTTTCACTTCAACTGAAAAAATCCTGACAGCTGTTCAGACTGCTGTAGCAAGAGAAAGAGCACTGGCTCAGGAGAAACGCATTATTGTTATAACCCCAGTACCAGCTTTAGAAGCTATTACAAAAGCCAGCATTCCAAATGCAAAACCCTTACATCCAAGATGGATACAATGGGCTAATTCTCTTACTGCAACAGACGTTGCATACAAATTTGATCCAAGTTTAAAAACACAAACATTCCTGCAATACAAACAAGAATATCGTCTACTAAATTAAATCTTGCCTCTAGATTAGTATGAATATATTATTTATACTGACGGATCTGCTCAACCGGCCATAGGAAGTAAGCAGCAATACAGTTCGGTGTGTGCTATCATTAAAGGCCACATGCGTGATGGTAAGTTCCATCCTAGTTGTACAAAAACACAATCTCTAGGAGACTGCACGGCTCAGTTGGCAGAATTAAAAGCACTGATACTGGCACTTGTAAATACGGATCACGAATTCCCCACACTAATCGTGTGTGATTACTTTTACTGTGTACAGTCGTACAATGAGTAATTACATCATTGGGAACAAAACGGGTTTAAGGGTGCGAAAGGTGGTGTAATTAAGCATAAAATGTTAAGAGAACAGGTAGCAGAGTTGAAAACCGAGCTACCAAGGACTCGTGATCCATACACTGAGTCATCAACGTGATGGCGTTCACATTGCAGGGAATTCATTGGCTGATGAAGCCGCAAAGGGGGCTGTTCGCACGGCTTACGTAGCTGCACTCACTCGTTCAAAAACGAGAATAGACGGAGATATTATGGTAGCTGTCAAAGCATCACGCAAAGGCAGCTCAGCAGTACCTAGAACATTTCCACTCAAATACTTCTACAAGTTAGATGCACAAAACATTCCATATGCTTAGATTCCTGGAGTGGGGGATAGAGTAATACCAAATATGGATCGTAGGCAAGGTTTAATACTAGCTGCACATGAGGGTTTGGGCTCTGCGCACACAGGCGTTACAGTGACTATTTCTTTACTGAAACAGCGCTATTGGTGGCCAGGGTTAACTAAGCAAACTAAAGACTATGGGGTCTATTGGTATGTCAGGCGGAGGCACCACTGTGGTGCTGGCGGTCGTAGAAAATGCTTTTTTCCGCACCCCAGCAGCGGTCCTCACGTCTGCCATATTCGTATTTTTTTTTTTTTGTAAAATATTTTTAATATCATTTTTGCAACAAACAAAAATCACAGCACATCTCGTTACACTTATTTGATCGACAGTAGTTGTGCTGGCCAGTAGTAGGACGTACATCCTGTACTCAGAGGGGGTATCTGTCGTTACAGTCCACATATCTTCCCTATACTGTGGCGCCGGGGGGAACAGGGGAGAATAAAACTGGGGATGCATTGTAGGGGGGAGCCAGGGTGTGTGCCACGGGTAGGGCGTCCGGGTCAGTTCAGCTGTAGTGTGTAGATGTCAGGACATTGTTTTTAGGCAGACGCTAGGACAACAGAGCCAGTGGTAATATGTTGTGTAGTGCACCGAGGGGTTTTGTGTGCCACGCCCGTTGGTCGAGGAGGTGGGGGCGGTGTCATGTGTACTCTCATTCGGGGTACATCCTTCCAAGTCTGTAGTGGTATGTTGAGGTGTGCTTGAATCGGTACGCGATTGTAAGTGCTGGAACTGGTGTAATAATAGGGCCCATTCCATAGATATGGGATGCTTTCGCAGTCCTTTAACCTCCTCCGCCCGGAGTGTTTCTTCCTCTGCTGCCACCCATTTTTTCACCGCTCCCACCCATGCCTCTACAGGGTGGGCCCAATGGGCGATGCTTCTTTTTGCTAGTAGCGTTGCTATTGTTGCGAAGCGGACAGGCACTTTGAGTGTTTTTGGTCTTCGGAATATTCCGAGAGCGACCGCCTCCCAGGTGTGAATATCCGTGAGACCTGTAAGTTCTTTTAGTGTCTCAAGGACTATTGACCAGAACGGTTGAAGGGTGGGGCAGCTCTAGAACATGTGGTGAATGTGAGCGTCTGATGAGTGACATCTGGGGCATAGAAATTGAGTGTCTGGGTAGAACCGCTGCAGGCGCGCTGGTGTTTGACATAAAACTGTATGTTTTTAAAACGTGCGTTCCTAGATACTTTTTGGGGAAACTCTAGGGCCCTCTCCCACTCCCTGTCGTGCAGCTGACGTTCAAATTTGTCCTCCCATGTGGCTCGGAGAACCAGCAGTGGTTCATTTGTAAGCTCTCTTATGGATCTATATACCCATGTAACTAAGTGCTGACCTGTACCCATATGTAGGATGGTGTGAATGACCGGGTGGGTCTTGGGCTCGCCTGTGGAAAAGTCAGCGTGCGGCCAAAAATGTTCTAGGAGCTGTCGGTGGGTTAAAAACTGTCCTCCGTGAGATGGTCGTAAGGTCTGAGCTGCCCTTCTGTGAACAGCACCTCCGCCTCTGTTATATCGCAGTCTGTCCACATACGGAGCATGGTTGCCGTAAAGTATGTCTCCCGCTTGGGCCAGCCGACAAGCAGTAGCCGAGGGGAGTAATGTGGGGTGTCCGCCGACATGCGGTGGATTCTTTGCATACATCGACTGGCCACCGATACCTGTAACGGATACGTCTGTCGAGGTTTAGTGCCTGGGAGCAGTAGGCGACGGAGTTCCGGGGTAGGAACCCGGCCCTGGGACATATGAGTTTCTCCTATATTTCTACCCGCCGTCCAGTACGATAGCCATTGTAACTGCACCGCCAGAAAGTACGATTCGAAGGAGGTGGTGCCTAGGCCCCCTTGTGTGGTGGGCAATTGCAACTTAGTGAGAGCTATCCGATGTCTGCGTGTTCCCCAGATGAGTGAGCGGAGGAGCGAGTCTAGGTCTCGAAAAAAGGCCCTAGGTGGGATCACCGGTAGATTTGTGAAGTGGTATAGCAGACGGGGGACAACGATCATCTTAGCTATGGCCACCCGGCTTATCGGGGCAAGATGGAGGTTCTTCCAGAATCCCACCGCCGATCTAATGCCGGCTAGCACTTTGCAATGGTTGCCCTCATATATGTCGGCGGGGGAGTTGTATAGGCGGACGCCGAGATATCGGGGGTGTGAGTGCTCCAAGGAAGGCTCTGCGTACTAATTCATACCTCCTGCGGCACGAGGTTTGGGTGTAGCGGGTATAGTGTAGATTTGTCCCAGTTTACTTTAAGACCGGACGCCTCCACAAACTCCGTTAGGGTTGTCCAGATGGGTGTGAGGTCTGTGGTGATATGACGGATATATAGTAGGAGGTCGTCCGCGTACATGGAGACGCTATGGACGGTGTCCGGTATGGGGATGCCCCATTCGGTTCCCTCCTTGCGCAATCGGATTGCCAGCGGTTCTACCGCTAAGGCGAAGATCAGGGGCGATAGAGGGAACCCTTGTCTTGTCCCCCTCTCCACCTTGAATGATGATGATATGTATCGGCCCAGTCGAATACGGGATGTGAGCGCGGTGTAGAGAAGCTGTGTGTACGCGAGGAGGGTTGGGCCTATCCCTGCTCGCTGCAACACAGCGAAAAAGTATGGCCAAGTAAGAGTATCAAAGGCCTTTTCGAGGTCTATGATTAAGCAGGCCGCATTAGGCTGTGTATTTTCCACTTGATCCTGAATATGGAACAAGCGCCGTATGTTTTGTGACTTATTTCTGCCGGGTACAAACCTGCATTGATCCGGATGGACTAAGGGTCGCAGAATTTGTTCGTACCTCTCCGCCAGTATTTTCCCCAGTATTTTGCAGTCGGCCGAGAGGAGCGTGATAGGACGATAAGAAGACAACTGCTGTGGGTCTCAATGTGGTTTAAGGAACGTTACTATGACTGACTCGTGGAGGGAACTGGGCAGTTCTCCCCTTCCAGTGCGACCGCAAACATCTTCGTTAGGCGAGGGACTAGCAGGGGGGAGAAGGTGCTGTAATACTAAAGAGGTAGACCGTCCAGGCCCGGTGCCTTATTTTGCGCTAGCGCACGAATCGCGTGGGTGACGTCAGTCGGTGTTATTTTGGCGTCTAGGGTGTTTTTCTCTGTTTCTGAGATGTGTGGGATAGATAGGGGGTCCAGAAAGTGGCCGATCACCTCCTGTCCGAGCTGTGACGGGGTGCGGTAAATTATAGTGTAATAATGCTGGAATGCAGTTAGGATGCCCATTTGGGATCGCACTAGGTTACCGGAAGGGTCTATTATCTCGGTGATGGGTTTTGTGTCTGTGTCCTGTTTTGCTAGCCAAGCTAGGAGTGTGCCCGTTTTATCTCTTTCTTTATGCATTCGAGAGGCGTAGGCTCTAAAGTTGTATTTGCGTAGGTCTGCCATGGCAAAAGCGTACTGTGTTTTGGCTGCCACTACTCGTGCTGCTGTTGCAGCATTGGCATCTTCCTGTCGTGTGAGGGTGGCCAACTTCAGTTCTGTGGTGGTGAGTGTGCGTTCTAGTGTGCATTTCACCCCTATTATTTGCTCAATGCATGCTCCCCGAGCCACTATCTTAAATGCGTCCCATTCAACCAGTTTGAAGGAGGCCGTCCCCGAGTTGTTGGAAAAGTAGTCCTGTATGTCTTGTTCGTGGTTGTGTTTGAACACTTGGTCCGTCAGGCAGTCGCGTGGGAGGCGCCAAGTGGGCACCGGAGGGTGAGGGGACCTCCATTGAATACGCAAGATGTGTGCATCGTGATCCGAAATCACGCGGCCTAGGTAATCTGTGTGTTGTATTTTAGGAATCAGTGATGGGGAACATAAAAATCTATCTAAACTGATCTGTAGGTTATGCGCTATAGAATGGAATGAATAGAGACGTGTCAGAGGGTGATATGCCCTCCAAGTGTCTATTAGCGCCCAGTGTGTAACCCAACTTTGAAAGCGCTCCGTCTGCTTCGGTGCTGGTGAATGTGGTGGTAGTGGGTGGGATCTGTTTAGTGCAATGTTGAGCGCGCAGTTGTAGTCTCCCCCTAGGATCCATGGGAATTGAGCTAGCACCCCAGTAAGGGATTCCCAGAACTTGTCTTGGTCGATATTCGGGGAATATATGCTACCCAATAGAATGGGTTGCCCGTCTAAGAGTCCCTCTAACAGTGCAAATCTACCCTCTTTGTCTACCACTCTTCCGAGCTCTTGGAACGGGGTGCCCGGGCGAATCCAGACCAGCGCGCCTCGTGCGTATGTGGAGTATGACGTGGCACATATGGTACCTCGCCATCTGGCCCGTAGTTTGTTAATTTCTGGTGCTGTGAGGTGAGTCTCTTGGAGAAACGCTATTTGTGAGCATTGACGTTTAATGTAGGAGTATGCTGCATACCGTTTGTGTGGCGTATGGAGGCCCCTTGTGTTTAACGTTAGTACACTAACGTCTGTGCTCTGCATTTGGGTATGTGGTGAGCAGTACCTGCCCCCTTAGGTGCAATGAAGAGTGGCTGTGCTATGAATTCTGGCGTTGTCCTGGCCTTGCGCTCATCAAATATGGAGGCTACTGACATCCACCCAAGTGTGACGGCTAGCCTGTCGCTGGCATTCCCTGGGGGGTAAAGGGTTAGAGTTAACTGGGTTGGTGGAACCAGAAACTGGGGTGGGAAACTGTCCCAATACCTGGGACCTATGGGCGAGGCCGATACGTCCAAACTGACTTTCATAGAACTAGAGAGTGAACAATCGAAGCATGGGGGTGGCAGTGCGTGCCTGCGAGGCGGAGTCTCGATAGGGCATTTGTTGGATCAATGTTCGTCATCTGGTCGGTGAATCATCAAAAGTGTTGCGATGCATTTCGTGGGTGTGTTCCATCGGGGCGCGGGAGCTTATGTCTGCCGATCCTACCGGATGCTTCTGATCGTCAGCCCGTGCGTCATTAGAGCAGATTGTCGGCAGTTTGTGGAGTGACCCGGGGCATGGTGACGGAGTCGGATGTTGATTGAGTCTCGTCACTATCATCTTCTCCTTCCGATGAGAAAAGATGGGGGGCACAGTCTATGTCTTCCCCCTGCGAGGTAGTCCCTAGATCCGTCACCGCCTGTAAGGCCTTGCGTCGCTCCTGTATGATTTGCTCCAGGTTCGGGGATTCCAGGACGCGACGGTCTGTTAACTCTCTCCTGCCCTGCTGTCTCTGTGTTTGTGATGGTTGCCGGCTGCACCGCCTGGTGCGTGGTGCTCTTTTTGTCCATTCCTGAATGGCTTCTGCTGCGGAGCTCTGTGTGCAGTGGTGGTCTGCCCAGTCACACGCTTCTTCGGCATTGGAGAAGAAGTGGGTGGTGCCAGCATGGATGACTTTTAGACGGGTCGGGAATAATAATGAGTATTGTATGTTGTTGGCCCGCAGTCGGTGTTTCACCTCCAAGAACGATGATCTTTGTTTCTGCACCGCCCGTGCATAGTTGGGAAAGACCATGATATGCTTGTTATCCAACTGTAGGGGGCCCATGTTTCTGGGGGCCCTGAGCACCACGTCGCGGTCCTGGAAGTGTAGACATTTAGCTAACATCGGCCGGGGCGGGGTACCGGGTGGCGGTTTGCGGGCTGGAACTCAGTGGGCTCGTTCTATTGAGAAGAAAGCTGTGCGATCCGCTGGTAGGGTGAAAGATTTAACCCAGGCCTCCATGTATTCGATTGGATGCGCCCCTTTAACTCCCTCCGGAAGGCCCAAAATGCGGATGTTGCAGCGCTGCGAGCGCCCCTCCAAATCATCCATACGCTCCTCCACGGTGGCCAGGCGGACCAGCGCGGAGCGTAGTGTTTTTTGTTGCGTGATGACGGTGGGTTGTAGGTCTGCCATGGACTTCTCGCCATCCTTTACCCTGTCGGCCAGCTTTCTGTAATCGTCTCGGATGAGACAAATGTCTGTGGTGAGGGCGCCAAGACGCTCCTCCATGGAGACCCTAGAAAGTTCTATGGCCGCTAGCACTTGGTCCAGTTTGTCCGAGATTGACGGGTCCTGCTGGGTGGTGGAGAACCTGGCCAGCGCATGAGTGCGTGGCAGGTTCTCCGGTGCGGTTTCTGGGACCGTCGCCTGTTGTGTGGCTCTGGGCTTCCCCATGTTGGATTTTGAGGTGAGGTTCTTCGTGCTCAGTGTAATCGGCGGTTGGGGCGTAGTCGGTCTGGTGTCGTTGCGCGGCAAAATATTCTTTCTCGGCGCCCGTTTGGTGTAAGGGGCATAGTGTGTCCGCAGGTCCCCACAGCCTCAGTGGGGTGCCCACTGCCGAGCCGCCTGTCACGCTTGTGGTGGGTGCCCTCAGCGACAGTCACGCTCTGTTCCGAGCGCCCTAGTACATGTGGTGTATGGTATTTGGGCTCACCATTTATTTCAGCTTCAGTCTCTACCAATTGGTGTCCCTATCCCAGTAGCCCTCGCTGGGTATGGTGCCCTGTGCACTCAAAGCCGCACTGCTAGGCTCTGGTGGTTATGCGTGCTGCTGGCGAGTAGTGCTGAGGACCCGCGCCGGGGGTGTTTCAGGCTCTTGTCCACTGCTATTGAAGGTCAAGCTTCAGCGTGCCCACCGATCACCACGCACCCCTAAGGTCTCCATGTTAGGGTCAGGAAGGGATAGTCTCTGTGTATGGCCATTACTGGGGTGCTGCAGTGGGCATGTCGCGTTATCAGTGCCAGTGGGGTTGGATCCATTCCCCGCCTCTCACCTCCTGCCGTGCCCCTGAAGATCTCCCGGGGATCCTTACTTGGTGATCCGACGCTTCTCACCTCGCGGGCGTAATTTTGGAGTCAGGCTGACTCGGCGCGACAAGGCCCCATGTGATGTGCCGGGGCGGAGGGCCCCAGCGATCCGTTTCCCGGCAGCTGGACACCGGCGGAGTCAAAGACCGGCTCTGCTGCCACTTCCGCTGCAAATCCTGGGATCCTGCCGCTCAGGTGAGGTCGTGCTGTCAGAGTCCCTGGGCTGCCGCCGATCGTCCTCGGCCCTCTCCGCAGCCCGTCGTAAATGTGACGGCCGGCAGGGGTGACCCCAGGCAAGGGTACACCGTCTTGCCCAGCCGCCGTCGAGGTCAACAGCTGTGTGCTCCCCTGGCAGGGGACGTGCTGTTCCATGGCCGGGCCCAGCCGTGCCGCAGTCAATGGCAAGTGCGGGTGGACGCCATCTTGCCTCGGGCCCCGGGGTGAAAAAACTTTGATCGTCACCGTAGGCTCCACAATATTCCGGAGTTCACGGGCACCACCATGCGCAGCTTCTGTTCCGACACCTGTGGAGATGGCTGGGGGTCAGATTTGACGATGTGGTGTTGTCTGCTTGTCTGCCCGATAGCGGAGCCTCAGCAGAGCGCGTCCGCCATCATAGCCTGCTTGGCCACGCACCCCACATCCGCCATATTAGTATGGCCAAACATAGCCCATTTCCCGTCCGCCGCGATGTGAACCGCCATCAAAGTGCGCCCGCCACCTCAGCGGTGGGAGCCAATGGAGACTCACCACCGTGCGTAATGACGCCCTGTTCACTGTACAAATCAGGATGCCCCAAACAGACATTCGCACCGCAGCGGAGAAACCGCCCAACCAGAGACGGCGGAAGCTCGACAGTGGAGCGCAAAACCAGAGTCCCAGTCCCTTCCACCCAGTCCCGACCACAATGGATCCAGCTTTACACGTCTTCCCGGTGCTGTACCTGATACATTACCAGCAACTCATGGACCGTCGCGGACGCCGCCGCAGGTATGCAATAACACAATGCTGCACACAATCACAACACACAACTCATGGTCTGATATAGGGTCCCTGTCCACACCAGACACCCTAGTGGGGACAGGAACACATCCACAAGTGTACCCACACATGTCCTACCTGTCACCAAATCACCCCTCCGCATCCAGGTCACCCATCTTCCGCGATCATGAAGCAATGTCCCAGTCACGTCACCGCAGCGGTGAAGATGCGGGAAAACTTGCACACAATGCAGAAGACAGGGCCAGCACCAGGCATGGTTAGTGCACAAAGATCATAGGGCCTCACCTCCACCCTCCACACACTGGGCCCCCCCAACATGAAGGGACATGCCATGTGCCCCTCCTGTGCCCTCCCATGCACAATAACCAGCCAGGTGAACACACACCCTGCACCACACACCAAACAACTAGGGAGACAGCCACAGCAGGAGTGGCTGCAGAGGAACACACAGCACAGAAGCACAGGGCCAGGGAAACTCACACACCACAACAAAACACACACATGGCTAGAAAACAGAGTCCAAGCACAAAATGAAAACACACAGATAATGAACAATCACTCCACTGGACACACGGCCTGCCAAGTCACACAGACATACCCCACACTGACACACAGCCAAATACAGACCACATGCCAGCAGCAATGGAGTGCAACATATAGGAAACCTAAACAAAAGGTGCCCACAAATGGAAGGCCAAGGAGCTAACTACCAAGCATGTGTACATCATATGCAAGACAAGAAACATAACAACACCCTGAAGTCAAACCACAGTCACCTCAGTGCAACAACTCAGGGAGACAGCAAGGCAACCCATGTATAGGCACAGGGATGAAAGGAATGCCCTGAAGTCAAGCAGTGAACAGCCACACATATATATACAACCACTTGACAAGAGTATGTCAGCAGCACAACACACAGGGCCCATTGACACACTCCATGACTGTCAAACACAAGTAGGAATCTTCACACATACCCCCCCCACACCTGCAGCACACAACACCAGTGTCAGACACACAGAAGGGTGTCAATAATGTCCAGTCATTACACAGACAAACAATCAAACTCCCTGGGGGTTATCCACAAATATCACACACACACAGGGATGCCAGAACCAATGTCTGCACCAAAACAACAGACAAACACATAACTCAACAAAAACACACACAGAACCACAACAAGACCAGACATGACCTGTGCAGCCAAACTGTGGAAAGGCAATGAGAGCACAGACAGAACAGGAGTGCACAACCTCATCAGTCAGGAACAATGCACAGACAACATACCACAACACAGACAAGAAGTGCACCATCATAAAACAATCATGGACACAAACTGGGAGAAATGGGCCTACAATGACACATGTACCACACCACCCATCAAGTCAACATGATGTCACAGTGTACAACATGCCTGCACATGCACAAGAATGACAAGAGACAGCTCAAATATGAAAGGAGAAAATACCAAGGACGCACCTAACACAAGCACAGGAACTAGAATAGACCTAAGTTTATGTGACAGACACACAAGTAAGGCACCCCACACTGGCTACACACATCTGAATGAAAAACACCCCACCAACAAAGCACACACACTGTCATGCAAATAGAACACCACACACAGAGCATCTGTCAGCTGCAAGAGACAACACAGCCCAAACACTGCACACAGCCACATCAAACACACAACAGATGCACGTGCCAATAAGTCACATTGCAAACATAGCCGGACATCAGAGGATGCACACCAGGCAAGGAAAAGGGAACATACACCCACAGCACTGCATGCACACCAAGCTGTGTGTGCACACCAAACATACCAGCCCCACACAGATATGAGTGACACAACATGAGCACCCACAACAACAATCCAATCAGCACACTGACAACATCACACTCAGGAGGGGAAGCAGTACCTCAGCAAACACACATATACCTAACTTAACACCACAGATGCACAAGTCTGGGACACCAAAGTGGAAACAACATGACCAGAGAACTGTGCAGCACAAACAGTTGAACTGCACATGAGCAACCATGACTGCTAAACAGTACAAGAAAATCACAAATAAGCAATAGGGAAAAAGTCCTGAGTGGCACATTGCTCCTGTGCAAAGATCTGCACCATAAAGAACAGTGTCACAAATGAAGTGATGGGGAGGCACACACACAGGCAATCCAAGGGGACAGCTGATATGAAAGTGAAGTGGTGTGTACGTCAGTAGTGGACATGGCAGGAGTGTACCATACACAAATAGATTGAGTGCAGACTCACAATGGGTAGGCATCTGAAGCACAGATAGGGGATGGTATGACACCCCACACCACATGCCATACTGGAGGCAATAAAGCCCCATGTGACAGCATTGCATGAGAAAACACAGCCACAATGTCAGTGTGGCTGAGCAGGTATGCACAGTCACCACAAACAGCATCAAGACACATGGATGATCAATAAAACACAACACTGACTTGCCAGCCACATACTCTGCATATTCACAATTGACAAAAACAACAAGTAGGAGTCAGCCAGAACTGTAACGACACACCAACACACTGCACAGTGCACAACATACAACACACACATGTGCACATAATCACAGGGCTGAACAATCATACAAACAGGCACTCTACACCTGGGTGACACATGTGTGTAGTCGACATTGCAGGGGCACACACACATCAACACTCCTGACAAATTCACCCCCTGCACACTGCACACTTCGTGACCACCAAAGAGCACGCTTTGAAAGTAATCAATATGACTAGGATGACTGACCATCACAAGATGACTATATACCTACACTGCTGGGCACCCATAAAGTAAGATCACACATACATGATGACCCTGGCCAGCCTGCCTGCAATCCTGTGGATAGAATGCCACTCTGTGCTGGCAGGGCCTCCAAACCTGACATGTGCACAATATAGCTAACATGAACAAAGAATGCGAATGACAACAGTATTTCATCTAAAACCACCATCATTGCACCCACAAGCATCAGAGTCAGGAAGAACTGAAGTCCCTGTCACCCCTGTAAAACATTGAAAAAGTGAGACAAGCCACTGGCAATGTTGAAGTGGCATACAGAGCATGTGGCACAGTAAACCATACACACACAGAAAAAACTTTAATCAGTAAGGACACTGACAAAACAGACAACATGAGTACTGTCTTTATTCACATATTTCACAGATAGGCACCAATTATAAGACAAGAGCAAGGCCAGTGGCCAGCACAAAGTGCAGAGTAAGTCCATGAGATCCTGCACAGGCAAGGGGCAAGCATCGGTGAACAACAAGGCCAGTGGCCAGTCCAATGTGCAGAGTGAGTCCATGAGAAGCTGCACCGGCAAGGGGCAAACATCAGCAAACAACAAGGCCAGTGGCCAGTCCAAAGTGCAGAGCGAGTCCATGAGAAGCTGCACAGGGAATGTGTGTTACGGTACCCTGCCATGATCAGCAACACAGTAAGGGGGGGGTAACAATGGGCAGTACAGGCTCCGCTGTGGGAGAGACAGGGTTGTGAGGGGGATAACCACTCAGACTTGCCTGTCAGTCAGACTGGGAGCTGGCTGTGTGTTGGGGACAGTTGGAGTACTTGACCGGGGAGAGAGAGGCCCAGCTGAGGTAGAGGCATCAGTGGCTTGGGAAGCCGGAGGGCTGCTTGGACCAGGTGGTATAGTGGGATGTGAAGGTGGAGTCATGATGCCGTGAGACACAGTGTGGGTGGGAGATTGTGCAGGGGTGCCTTTCCACTTCTTGGGGATTCTAAATGGCTTCCCTGTCTTGGGATTAGTGGCAAGTGGTGCGGATACAACAGGCACACTCACCACCAAAGCTGCATCAGGTGCAGCCGGTTGCCCACCGTCTGGGGACATGCTGGATCCAGCTGTTCACTTGGCCTGGCCTTGCCTTTGCACCTCCATCCCCTGTTTACCAGGTGTTCCCCCTACAGTGCCCTCCTTTCCCTGCTTTACTGGGCTTTGGATGGGAGTCAAGGTTGTGGGTGAATCTTCCTTGGAGTTATTCTTATGTGCACTCTTAGCAGGCACCACCTTCTCAGTGGGCACAGAAACTGTCAGCTTGTCTTTGCGAGACGCTTTTGGGACAGGAGAGTCCTTAGCTGGGGATGCCTCTTAGGCATGTGACCCTGAGGCATGCTTCTTGGCTTTGTGGCCCTTGGTGTCGCCTGACGGGCTTTTGTCTTTGCGCTCTGGGGTGGCTTTAATTTTCAGTGGGGATGGTGTCTGTGCCCTGGAATGCTTGGGCTGCTGCTGGGTGCTGCGTGTGCTGTATCTTGACCTTGAGGTCTGTTGTGCATGGTCACTCTCTTCAGATGTGGCCACTGGCAGGGGGGTGGACAAAGAGGCTGGAGAATTGTGCCAGTTGAAGGGCTGCCGTCACTGCGGAGGACAAAGACTGGACAGTCCGGTGTAGCCCACCCAAGTCTGAATGTATGCCCTCCATGAAAGCAACCACCTGTGCCAACTTTTTGTCGTGGTCTATGAAGGCATTGAGGAGAGCTGTTTGGCCCACACACAGCAGGCGCAAAAGGTCCACAGACTCAGCACTGATGGCAGCAGGGGGGACAGGAGCAGGGGCAGCGGTGCCTGGGGTGAAGGACACTCTTCCTTTCTTACTGGTGCGAACATGGGCAGCACTAGTGGAAGTAGCTGGGAGGGTGGGCACTGAACGCTGTGTGGGGAAAGAGGAGGCAGAGTACCCATTCCCTGTGCCCGCCAACGTGGCTGCGTCACCGCTGGCGTCAGATGATGTTGAGCTTTGCATCTCTGGCTGTGATTCCTCCAGCAGACTCCCGTCCACCTCCGAGGCGCTGGTCACATCTGTGTCACTGTGCTCGTGTGCAGCTATTGTGCTTGATGCCTCACCACTGGTGTCCGTCCCCTGTCCTTCCATGCCCAGGGGAGATGCTGCATGAGAGAGAGAGGTAGGGTCAGTTTATCGGCATCAACAGAACAAACATATGCAAGCAAAGCATCACTGAAGATGACAAAATCTACATGTTGCACACCACCCTGTGCAATGACTGTCGTGTCTTGGACGCAATGAGGACAGACACGATGGATACTTATTCAGAGCTTTATTCGTTACGTCTTGATGGTTCCAGGTCCCTACTCTAACTGCCTCTTCCCTTGATCACTTCTCCTCTTCCCCTCACCCCAGGACTCCGCCCACCCAACTACTAGACTGCTCATAGCATTACATCTCCCCATTTGTTAACAAAATTTGTTTGCTTTGTTCATAGCTCTTCAATCAACCATCTGGGCCGTTGAAGGTCTCTTCTTGGTCGCAGGGACATGCCTTCCGACACAGTTTCATCGTTCACGGGGGTGTCCCGTTTCTGATCTCTGGGAACCTGACCGGGTCTCTCACTTCGTTCGATCTCAGAAGCTGCAAGCCCCGGTGTGAGTGTCTCTCTCATGGTGGGAGTACATTTTTGAAAGTGTGACACATTTCGGGTGACGCGTCTGTTATCAGATTCGGCAGTAAGCATGGTGCCTTTCTGGCGAGTGATTGTGAGTGGTTCCGCTCTGAATCGACAATCAGTTTTCTTGTTTTGTTCTTGTTTAACCACAACACAGTCCCCTTCATGAAAGTAAAGAGATCTGGCTCTTCTTCTACCATCCGCATAAGATTTCATTCTCGCTTTTCCGGCGCGATCAGCAGCCACTACTTCTCAATGAACTCGAACTGGTGACACTGGTCTTAGGGCACCTTCCCAAGTAGGTATCCGTGTTCGAATGGGACGCCCCAGCATGAGCGTAGCCGGGCATTTGCCTGTGGTAGCGTGTGGCGTTGTTCTATAGGCTCTTAGCACTTCATTAAGAGCTGTTTGCAAGTCTCTCTTGTCAATGGTGGCTTGCTGGAAAGTCTTTTTGAGCGTGGCCATGAATCTCTCGACAGTGCCATTAGCTTGGGGCCACAGGGGCGTGATTTTGCGATGCTGGAAGTTCATGTGCTTCGCGAAGTCACTAAATTCATGTCCGTTGAATGGGGGACCATTATCCGTTTTCAGTTTCTTGGGAACACCCCAGGCCGCAAATACTTCATCCAAGACTGCAATGGTGGCGGAGGCGCTGGTGGACGGCACGAACTGGGCAATGGGAAATCTGGAGGATTCGTCCACTATCACGAGGACATTTTTGCCGGATTTCAGTGGTCCGTAAAAGTCCATGGCTAGTTCATGCCACGCTCCCTGCGGTAGCGGGGTCATCTGCAGCGGGGTTGTAGGATCACCGTGGCTTACTAGTTGACACTGGGGACAGTCCCACAAAGTGAGTTCCACCATTTGGTCGAGGAGTGGGAACCACACACGCTCTCTGAGAGCTCTTTTCGTCGCGACCACTCCCCGGTGGCCCTCATGAGCAAGGTTGATGATACCTTGCCGTAATTGACGGGGGATGACAATCCTCTGATCTCTTAATAGCAGACCATCTGCGGTGACGGACAACTCTTCGCTCACATTCCTAAACGCCTGCATTTCCTGGCGTACCTGCCGATCACTCTCTTCCTCTGGACCCTCCTGTCTCCACCTGTTGATCTGCACTGGGCGTATCACCCTCTGCAACATCACATCTTGCCGGGTTGCCTGTTGAATAGCCTCCAAAGAAACTGCTGGTGGTCGAGCCTGGTCCACCACAAAGTGGATGTACTCCTCCGCGACAGACGAGCCAGATGTTTGAGATGCTCTTGGGTGTCGTGACATGTAGTCAGCTGGGTTGGCTGACTTTCCCGGCTTGTGGACGATGGTATAGGTGTAGTCTTGCAGGCGCAGGCCCCAGCGTTTGATTTGAGGTGGCATTTTGGCTCGGGGATTTCCAAAAATGGTGACAAGCGCCTGATGGTCGGTCACCATGGTGAAGTGCTTGCCGTATATGAAAACATGAAAGTGTTCACAGGCCCACACAACTGCGAGGCTTTCTTTCTCTGGCTGGGAATAGGCCTTTTTCGGTGTCAGACAGGCTTCGACTGGCATATGCTACGATATGTCTCTGTCTCTGTCCGTGTCATTGTTGTATTGAGCTAGAATAGCCCCTAAGCCCACCGGGCTAGCATCCACTGTTATCTCTGTCTTGCGGTCAGGGCTGAAATATGTTAGACTGTCAGCAGCCTCTACTGCTTATTTGATCTCCTGAAAAGCTTGCTCACACTCGGGATTCCAGACAAAAGGCTGTCCTTGCTTGGTCAGGATTCTGAGCGGATGACTAATAGTGGCATAGTCCTTGATATATCTAGAGCAGTAGCTAGCCATTTCCAAAAATGACCGAATATCACCGACGTCTCGGGGGCTGTTGGTGTCATTTAGGGCGGTCACTTTTTCAGGGTCAGGCTTCATTCCAGCTCCCGAAAATATGTGTCCGAAGAATTTGAGGGTAGATTGGTGGAATTCACATTTGTCCTTGTTAAGAGTTAGGTTAGCCTCCAGAAGAGCATGGCACACTCGGTCTAGGGCAGTATCGTGTTCCTGAACATTGGCCCAATACACGAGGATATCATCGCTATAGTTCAGCGTGTTGGGGATGTGGTGGATAGTCTGGTGTATGGCCTCCTGAAAGATCTCGGCCGCCGAGGAGATGCCAAAACTCAGTCTTTTGTATCGGTAGAGCCCCAGGTGCGTTGCAAAGGTTGTGATGTACCGGGAGCTCTCATGCAGCTCCAGCTGGTGATACCCTTTGTTGAGGTCCAGCTTTGAGAACACTCGGGCACCGTTTAAAGCAGAGATCATATCGCTCAGATGGGGTCCTGGGTGTCGTTCTCTTTCAATGGCGGTGTTGGGTAGCCGCATATCGACACACAGCCGAACCTTTCCAGGAGTCCCCTTCTTCGGAACAATGACTACTGGCGATGCCCATGGCGTGGGACCTTCCGTTCTCTCGATGATGTCAGTTGCCAACAGATCCTGAAGTTCGTCCTCCACGGCTTGCTGGAGATGGAACGGCACTCGCCGTGGATGCTGCGCCACAGGCCGAATTGGATCGTTGATGTGTAAGCGAATTTGACACCGATTCATTTTACCAAGCCCCCTGAACAGTTTCGGGAACTTGTGGATGATGTCTGGAACGTCACTGACACGATATAGGATTTCCACTAATCGCAGTCGCTTGGCAGTCGGCAGACTGAGTAGGCAGTCGGCCTCTGGGCCTTCGATGACGTGGATGAAAGCGGGTACCGACGTCGTTCTGTGCCTCAGTGTTGTTGAGAATTTCCCTAGACAGGGAAGTGGCTTCCTGGACATCCAGGTGTATACCCGAAAATAGGCGGGACTTAGTGGTGGCGGAGGTTTCATTTTTTTGTACTCGGTCACAGGAATGTAGTTCAGTGACGCCCCACTGTCCAACACAAATTTGGTTGCATGCTCTCCTACACTGATGTCCAATCGGGGATACTTCTTGAGTTGGTCCGGGTCAGCAACCACACTCGCGTATTCAACTGTGTATTCTGGTTCATGAGATGTTGATCTGGATTCTCTGGAGGGGGACCTCCTCGACCATCGAGATCTCTGTGACTCTCTGCTAGAGTGTGAAGATCCTAACGAGGACTTTGGGCGACCTTGCACCGCTCTCGCGTGATGCCGTCGCGTGTCCACTCGAGATGACCTGGGTGGATCTTTCCCTTTCTCTCGACGATATTCCCCACACATTACTTCAAAATGGTTGCTCCGACCACACTTGCGGCACTGTTGGCCCATGGCTGGACACGCATCTGTATGTGGAAAATCATATCCACACCTGTAACACTTCCTCGGACGTTCCTGTTTCTTGTCTCGCCTTCCTGACTCGTGCCGCCGACGTCCGGAATACTGATGGCGCGAAGGCGGTCAGGAATTTCGCGGTCGCTCTCTCGACCATCGGCGAGAGCTGCTGGCTTGTACCCGGTAGGCTTGCTCTCTCCTTTCACTGCGTCCTGCCTCCATTTTCTTGGCCTGTTCCTCTGCCTGATCATGCACCTGCGTCATCTCCTCGATTTCATTGAGATTGTGACTCTTCTTCAGCAGCTTCCTCCGGAGTGTCTCTGACTGGCAGCCATCAATGATGCGTAAGCGGATGGCGTCCTCTGTTGAAAATGTGTCGAAATTGCAGTGGCGTGAAAGACGGCGTAACCTTGTTATGTATGTGCTCATCATTTCTTCCTTCTCCTGTCGAGCCAGTTGGAACATATACCTTTCATAACCCACGTTTTTCTTGTGCCGAAATTTCTTGTTTAACGCCTCTCGTACTTTGGCGTAAGTCTCAGTGTCCGCCGCAGGGAGCTCTTTGATTATTTTACTGATGTCTTTTCCTACGAGGTTGCGCAGTGCAATTAGTTGGTCTTCATTTTCTGTTACTTTGGACCCCTTAATGTAGTCCTCGAAGTCCTCAATCCATTCCTCCCATCTGGGACCCATACTCCCTCTGGCCAACAGCGTCAAGGGTTCTGGGGGGCGCAGATGTGATACTCCCATCAAGATGGGTTTGGCCTCATTTCTTACTGGTGAGCCGTGATTTGACATCTTGTTCCTTTCTTGCTCCTATGTGTACTTATTTGTTGTCTTGTTTTCTTCTTGCACTTACTTGTGCTTGTTCGCTGAGGCACTCTTTCATTTGCCAATGCTTGTTACTCGCTTCTTATCTTGACTTGTGCTTCCCTAGTTATGCACGTGCTCTTCTTTCCGTAGAATTGTCTCCTGAAGCTAACTGGTGCCTAACTCTAAAATGGCCGCCCATTTACTTCATAGGAATGTCCTTCTGGGGTGCCTGACTCTAAGATGGCCGCCCGACTGGATCCCACGAGGCTTGACTGTCCTCGACTCTTTCCCACACTCAAGGCTTCGGCGAGGACTCACCCTCAGTCTTTTCTTTGGATTCTTGCCACTCCACCATTCAGGTAGGCTCGGGATCTACTCCCGACTTCTTCTTCGGGCGCAAGTGCTGTTCCTCACGCATCGGGGGTGAGATTCAATTACGGCGGGACAGCGCTGCTCTTCACAGCGCTTTCACAGTCTCCGCTTTTCTTCCAGCTTTTCCTGGCATCCGATCAGCACGGCAGGATTGGGGTTGGGCTCCCGATTCCTCTCTCAGCCTCACACAGCCAACAGTTCAATCGGGGCACGTTTTAGCATTTTGGCGCGAACATCGCTCACTTTAAAATTCTCTTCTTCCGCGCTCGACCACGCTATCACCACAGGGCTCCACGCGATCTGTACTTCGCAGGAGCGCAGACAATTACCGCTGGTCTTGTGCTGCAGACGGTAGTCTCGTTGGGGCTCACGTGTCGCAACTGCGACCTCCTCTTCGTGATGCCCGGGGACCGAACACTGTTCCTTCTGGGTTCAGGGATAGCGGACTGCTCATCCCACCCTCGTCGCCAGCTGTCGTGTCTTGGACGCAATGAGGACAGACACGATGGATACTTATTCAGAGCTTTATTCGTTACGTCTTGATGGTTCCAGGTCCCTACTCTAACTGCCTCTTCCCTTGATCACTCCTCCTCTTCCCCTCACCCCAGGACTCCGCCCACCCAACTACTAGACTGCTCATAACATTACAATGACATTGTGCAAACTCAGGGGCATATCAACAAGGGCCTTATCTCTGCTTTTTTGGCTTTAAAAGCCAAAAAAGCAGAGATAAAACTAGCGCCCTATCAACAACAGGGTGCTAACACGCAAATTTGCATGTTAGCACCCTTTTACTCTACGCTTCCCCTTGCATCTCTAATGAGATGCAAAGGGGGCGTTCCAGAGTAAAATAATAGGAGAAATGTCGCTAAGCGACACTTCTCCTATTATCAAGAATGTCGCTAACCCTGTTAGAGACAAAAAAAGCAGCGCTAACCGCGGTTAACGCTGCTTTTTTACGTCTGCTAATTTTCAGACTTAGCCATGATATCCTATGGAAGGAGAATATCATGGCTAAGTTTGCCTGTCCCTATCAACAAGGCAACGTGTGATTATCGCTGGGTTTCCAGCGATAATCTCACGTTAGCCTGTTAGCGTGTAGATTTTTATCGCTATTGAGATAAGCGTTGCTAATAGCACGCTATCTCAGCGATAAAAGTTCACGCTAGCCGGCGATAATTATCCTCACGCTAAGAGCGCTGAGCGATAATTATCGCCGGTTGTTGTTGATATGCCCCCTAATTTTTAACTCGAACAGTGGATGTCAACAAGCAAACCAGGCATAAGTAGGCCATACCCACACAGCACAATTTCCTACCGGTGGCTCAGTTCAACCAGACACACAAATAGCTCTGACCACACCTAGGGCCCTTATGGGGGCAAGGATGAACCCCACAACAAGTTGCCACTGTCAGAGCTGGATGGAAGGGGACAACACAGATACAGACTCCAACATACCAGTCTACAATCGCCATGAACTCATTCCATACACCATGTTGTACTTTGGGTCACAACTACTGTTGCACATTGGCGTCAGATGTCTAAGCCTCACAAATCTGAGGTCAGGCATTGCACGCATTTATGAAAGCACACTCAGATTAGGCACACTGCCGTATCCTTCCATGTGATTTACCAGACTACCCCAATGCAGACGATACCTGAAGCCCACGGCTCAGAATGCAATGTAAATGCCCAGTACTCAATTCACATTAAGAAGTACAGGTAGGGCAAATGCATGACAGCTGCACCCAGCATTGAGGCCACTCGCAAGCCACTGCATCACACAACCAACATCACATAGCCCAGCGCTGGCCCAGTGTTGGAAGGCGTTCCCCGGGGAGGCTGCGGAATGGGTTCCTGACCACCCTGAGGCCCACCTTTCCCAGAATTAGGCCGAGCAAGAGCAGGGAGGCCCTTCCTGGAAGGGTCTCGCACCTAGGATCGCACGCGCTGCGCTTACTCTCTCTTCGGATAGAGGGACACCACACAGTAGGTCGTTATAAGGCAATAAGCTTTTATCAGTTGTTGTCAGGGATCTTTATGATCCGGCAGGCAGGTGCAGAATTAATGCCACAAGCGGCAGCGATCTTGTGATGATGGGAAAAGGGGTAGCGGGACAGTCTTTCAATCAGTGTCTCTGCGAGGTATCCGGCGCACAGCTCTCAATCCTCGAGCTGAGGGGATGTTGCTTCTCTCGGCAATCTCTGCCGATTCTCTTGGAGGAGCGGGCCGTGAGTCACTCAGCAGGCACCGGAGGGTCGTAGTTCAGGGAGCCGCGACGGCGTCAGCAGGGCTCAGATGGTTCAGAATTCGAGGAGCCGCGACGGCGTCAGCAGGGCTCAGATGGTTCAGAGTTCGGGGAGCCGCGACGGCGTCAGCAGGGCTCAGATGGTTCAGAGTTCGGGGAGCCGCGACGGCGTCAGCAGGGCTCAGATGGTTCAGAGTTCGGGGAGCCGCGACGGCATCAGCAGGGCTCAGATGGTTCGGAGTTCGGGGAGCCGCGACAGCGTCAGCAGGGCTCAGGTGGTTTCAGAGTTCGGATAGCGTCCTTCTGTTCAGTGAGCGATCGAGCCGCGACCAGGTCAGCAGGCTCTCATCAGTCCAGGTCTTCTCTGCCTCTTGTCCCTTCAGCACCCCTTGTTATACTCCCCCTCCTCTTTGAAGTCCGGAGTCCTCGCGGAGAGGGGTCTGGTGCCTGGGGGGCGGTGTGTCGGGGTTTCCTGTCGCTCAGCCCCTTGATCTATTCAGATGTGTCCGGGAGGGACTCCAGACGCCCAGCAGGTGAGGCGCCCGCTCACCGGGGGCCTGGTGGCCGATCAAAACCTCCCTCGGGGAAGAGACCAGAGGTGTGACAGAGTCGGCGCCTCTCGGTCTGGTTTGGGGGGGGGGTTTCGTTCTCCCTCGGCCGGGCATGCGTGTTGGGGACCTGGTCGGCCCTCGGGATGTTGGTCCACGGGAGCCGGAAGGCCGTGCCCACGAGGTTCGGCGTGGTTGTAGTGTGACTTGCTGGTCGGGAGAGCCCACGTCACGAGGCCGGTCTCACACGTGCCCCCCCCAGCTGAAAGGCGGGGAGAACTACCCATCCACTTGGGAGTTCTCCTCGCTGAAGCGGAAGAATCGGGACAGGCCGTCCGCGTTGGCGTGGTCAGTCCTGGGGCGATGTTCCACAGTGAAATCCATCCCCTGGAGAGAGATGGACCAGCGTAGCAGCTTGGGGTTTTCCCCTCGCATCTGCATCAACCACCGCAGGGGTCGATGATCTGTTTGCACTCGGAAGTGGGTTCCGAACAGGTAGGGCCGTAGCTTTTTGAGGGCCCAGACTACGGCGAACGTCTCTCGCTCAATTGTGCTCCACCGCTGTTCCCGGGGCAGTAACCTTCGGCTGATGAAGGCTATGGGCTGATCTATGCCTTTGTCGTCGTACTGTGAGAGGACTGCCCCGATGCCGTGTTCCGAGGCGTCCGTCTGGACCACAAACTCCTGGGCGTAGTCGGGGGCTTTAAGCACTGGAGCCGCGCACATTGCGGCCTTTAGGGTGTCGAACGCCTCCTGGCAGGCGGGAGTCCAGTGTATTTTCTTGGGGTGTTTTTTGGAGGTTAGTTCTGTGAGAGGGCCTGCGATGCTGCCATAGTTTTTAATAAACCTTCGGTAGTAGCCGGTGAGGCCCAGGAAGGCTCGGACTTCCGTTTGGGTTGCAGGGGGTTCCCAGGACAAGATGGCGTCGATCTTCGGCTGGAGGGGGGCGACCTGCCCACTCCCCACCTGGTGCCCCAGATAGGTTACGGAGCCGTGCCCAATTTGACATTTGCTAGCTTTGATGGTGAGGCCGGCCCGGCGTAGAGCCAGCAGGACTTGACGGAGGTGCTGGAGGTGCTCGGTCCATTGGGAGCTGAAGACTGCGATGTCGTCAAGGTATGCTGCGCTGAACCCCTCTAGTCCGGCCAGGACCCTGTTCACCAGCCGCTGGAAGGTGGCCGGGGCATTTTTCATTCCGAACGGCATCACTCGAAAGCGGTAGTGCCCATCCGGGGTGGAGAAGGCGGAGCGCTCCTTGGCTCCCTCGGTGAGGGCAATCTGCCAGTACCCACTGGTCAGGTCGAAGGTGCTGAGGTAGCAGGCGGCCCCAAGGCGGTCAATGAGTTCGTCGGCACGGGGGATAGGGTGAGCGTCTGCTCGGGTGACCGCATTGAGGCCTCGGTAGTCCACGCAGAATCTCAGCTCGGGGGCAACACCCGGGGTAGTCGCTTTCGGAACCAGGACTACCGGGCTGGCCCAGGGGCTGTCGGAGGGTTCAATCACCCCGAGGTCTAACATCTTTGCCACCTCGGTCTGGATGCAGGTCCGGACCCGATCAGGGACCCGGTAGGCCCGATGTCTCACTGGCGGGCTGTCTCCGGTGTCCACATCGTGGACACACCAGCTGGTGACCCCGGGGGTCAGGGAGAAGAGATCCGCGAACTGCCCTAGTAGCTGGCGGCAGTCGTCGGTCTGCTGGGCTGTGAGGGCGGTCGACAGTCTCACTCCCTCCACGGACCCATCGGTTTCCTTCGCCCCCAGGGGGTCCGGGAGGGGCTCGGTGTCTTCTTCGGCCCCATCGTCGGTGGCCAGGAGTAGACTTAATTCGGTCCGTACAAAGTGGGGCTTGAGGCGGTTCACGTGGAGAACCCGGAGGGGGTTCCGCGGGGACTGCACATCGATGAGATATGTGACTTGGCTCTTCCGCTCGATCACCTTGAAGGGCCCAGTCCATTTATCTTGGAGAGCGCAGGGTCTCACCGGGGCCATGACCCAGACTTGTTGGCCTGGCTGAAACTCGACCAGCGTAGCATTCTGGTCATACCAGCGCTTCATCTCTTCTTGACTGGCCTCGAGGTTTGCTTCTGCGAGTTCCCTGAATTTTCGGGTCTGGTTGCGGAGCGCCAAGATGTATCGGAACACGTCCGGAGGGGTCCCCCGGGGGGTTGCTTCCCACCCCTCCTTGACCAGGCTCAGGGGTCCTCGGACGGGGTGTCCGTATAACAGTTCGAATGGGCTGAATCCCAGGGATTTTTGGGGAACCTCCCGGTAGGCGAACAGGAGACATGGGAGGAGGACGTCCCACCTCCGGCGTAGGGGTTCCTCGAGGCCCATGATCATCCCTTTCAGTGTCTTGTTAAAGCGCTCGACTAGGCCGTTTCCTTGGGGGTGGTACGGGGTGGTGAATTTGTACGATACTCCGCACTGCTGCCAGAGGGACTTCATATATCGGGAGATAAAGTTTGTACCCCGGTCACTCACGACTTCGCGGGGGAACCCCATGCGGGAGAAGATCCCCATCAAGGCCCGGCCCACCACGGGGGCCGTCACGGTGCGGAGAGGGATGGCTTCGGGGTAACGGGTGGCATGGTCCACCAGGACGAGGATGAACCGGTGGCCCTGTGCGGTCTTGGGGTCCAGTGGTCCGACAATGTCGATTCCTACCCGCTCAAAAGGGGTACTGACGACGGGGAAGGGTTGGAGCGGAGCCTTGCGCTTGCCCCCACTCTTTCCGCTGGCCTGGCACGTGGGACAGGACTTGCAGTGGGCCTCCACATTTGCTTGCATCTTGGGCCAATAGAAGTGGGTGACGAGTCGTTGGTAGGTCTTATCTTGGCCTAAGTGTCCGGCCAAGGGTACATCATGGGCCAGGCCCAGGAGAAGACTTCGGAAGCGTAGGGGTACCACTAGTACTCGGGCCGATCCCAACTCGGCCGACTTCTGTTCGCTGTACAGCAGTCCGTTCTCCCAATATACCCAGTGGGTGCCAGTCCGGTCGCCTGCTGCTTGGGCCTCGGCCTGTTGTCGGGGTCCAATGAGGGACGGGCAGGTGGATTGCTCTTGGCAGAACTCTTCACGGGAGGGGCCCCCTTCGCAGGGCCACGGGGCCAGTTCTGGCAAGTCCCCGAGTTTGGTCAGGGTTTCGGGGTCGGAAGGCCCGGATTCTTCGCCGGGAGAGGTTGGTCCGTCCAGAAGGGGGTCGTTGGCCTCTGGTGGTGTATTCTGGATCTCGGGGATGGTGGCGGTGCTCAGGGGCATGGCCTCTCCCCCCTCGGAGGAAGGCGCCCGGAGAGTCATCGAGCGCGTGGTGGCGCATACCCACTCGGGTAGGCCCATCATCTCGAGGTGGGCCCTTCGTTCCACTTGTCCCCACGGGGAGTTCTCCAGGTCGTTGCCCAGGAGGCAGTCCACGGGCTGGGAGGTTCGGACCGCTACTTTTAATTTGCCGGTGACTCCCCCCCCATTCGAAGGGGACTAGGGCCATCCGGCAGAGGCTCTCGGAATTGTCTGATGATATGACGGGGCAAAAGGCGTCAGGCAGGATCTGATCCTCGGAAATCAGGTGACAATGGACCGCCGTGACACTCGCCCCCGTGTCCCGGAGCCCCTCGATGCGGTGACCGTTGACCGTTACCTGCTGTCGGTACTTCTTCGTGTTGGCGGGCAGGGGCGTTCCGGGGACCATCTCCCGGTCCCCTAGGGAGACCAAGGCCATGGCGGCTGGTTCCCATTCTTCGGAGTCTTCCATCTCTTCCCCCAGGGCTACAGAGGCCATCTGTCGAGCCGACGGGGTCGCGGTGGTGGTCCGCTGGTACAGGGGACACTGAGGGTCACTGGCATAGTGTCCGGTCTGCTGGCAGCGGAAACATGTGATTCTCCCTCGGGGTCCCGGCCTCCCTGGTGGCCCGGTGCTGGCCGGAGGCGGAGCTGGAAAGGGCGGAGATTGTCCTCTGGGAGGGCTGAGCGGGGATCCCCCCGGGAGCTCCCTTTGCCGGCCTTGGTTCCCTCCGCCCCTCTGGCGGGGGGGTCCCTGATTGTGGTGACCGTAGTCTCCCACGGGGCCCCGGGAGGTCCGGGTGTTCACCCACCGGTCAGCCTCGACGGCCAGTTTCCGAGGGTCTGTGAGTTTGCTGTCCAGGAGGTGCTGGCGCAGCTCTACGAAGCAATTAGCGGCCAAGTGTTCCCATGCGATTAGGTCGAACAGCTCCTCAAAGGTGGAGACCTTGCTGCCCTTGATCCATCCGTCCAAGGCCCGGCTGTAAAAGTTCACGTACTCCACCCATGTGGTACCGGGTATCTTTTTGCAGTCTCTAAACCGTTGCCGGTACATTTCAGGGGTGAGCCCATATCTGGCTACCAGGGCCTCTTTCATGTGACTGTAGGAGTTCATCACGGTGGAGGGCAGGTCCAGCAGGGTATCTCTCCCCTCACTCAGGAACCGGCCCCAAGGCCCAGCCCCCCAGTCTTTCTGCGGGACTCGGTGGGAGGGCATGGCGACTTCGTATGCTTTGAACCATTGCTGGATGTCGTTGTTCTTATAGTATTCTTTCACCACGTCTTTGGGGATGTGGACCTTCGGTTCCACGGTGGAGGAGATGGGTTGGGTTTCCGAGGGTCGGGCCTCCGCCCTCTTGGCCTTGAGCTCGATCTCTTTTAGGCTACGTTCGTGCTCTAGTTGGAGTTTCTTTTCTTCGTGTTCTCTCTGTCGTTTCTTTTCCTCTAGTTCTCCGTGTAGGCGTAACTGTTCTACTGCCAGTTTTTTCTCAGCCAGTTTTATCTCTCCTTCGATTTTTAGTTTTGCTAGTTCCAGTTCGTGGTTGCGACTTCTTTCTCGGTCCCCTAGTTCCTCTGGGGATAGGCCCCCCTCGGGGGCGCCGTTCCTCCCCGGGCTGCTTCGTGGTTCGTTGGGAGGCTCTCCTTCTGCTTGTGACCGGGGAGTTTCTGCCTCGACCCAGGTTTTTAATGCCCCCTGGAAGTCCTCTTTCGTGCTTAGTCCGGTGGTAGCGATTCCAAAGTCTTTGCAAAATTGTTTCAGTTCTCGGTGCGTATACGATTCTAACTGGTCCTTTTGAAATGCCGTGCTCGGGTTGGTGCCTGCGGCACCTAGGGAAGTTTCTCCTTCCATTCTTCTTGGTGGTGCGTAAGCCGTCTACTGCACGATCTCTAGGTGTTGGCTCGGATCCCGTTGCCTGCCACCAAATGTTGGAAGGCGTTCCCCGGGGAGGCTGCGGAATGGGTTCCTGACCACCCTGAGGCCCACCTTTCCCAGAATTAGGCCGAGCAAGAGCAGGGAGGCCCTTCCTGGAAGGGTCTCGCACCTAGGATCGCACGCGCTGCGCTTACTCTCTCTTCGGATAGAGGGACACCACACAGTAGGTCGTTATAAGGCAATAAGCTTTTATCAGTTGTTGTCAGGGATCTTTATGATCCGGCAGGCAGGTGCAGAATTAATGCCACAAGCGGCAGCGATCTTGTGATGATGGGAAAAGGGGTAGCGGGACAGTCTTTCAATCAGTGTCTCTGCGAGGTATCCGGCGCACAGCTCTCAATCCTCGAGCTGAGGGGATGTTGCTTCTCTCGGCAATCTCTGCCGATTCTCTTGGAGGAGCGGGCCGCGAGTCACTCAGCAGGCACCGGAGGGTCGTAGTTCAGGGAGCCGCGACGGCGTCAGCAGGGCTCAGATGGTTCAGAATTCGAGGAGCCGCGACGGCGTCAGCAGGGCTCAGATGGTTCAGAGTTCGGGGAGCCGCGACGGCGTCAGCAGGGCTCAGATGGTTCAGAGTTCGGGGAGCCGCGACGGCGTCAGCAGGGCTCAGATGGTTCAGAGTTCGGGGAGCCGCGACGGCGTCAGCAGGGCTCAGATGGTTCGGAGTTCGGGGAGCCGCGACAGCGTCAGCAGGGCTCAGGTGGTTTCAGAGTTCGGATAGCGTCCTTCTGTTCGGTGAGCGATCGAGCCGCAACCAGGTCAGCAGGCTCTCGTCAGTCCAGGTCTTCTCTGCCTCTCGTCCCTTCAGCACCCCTTGTTATACTCCCCCTCCTCTTTGAAGTCCGGAGTCCTCGCGGAGAGGGGTCTGGTGCCTGGGGGGCGGTGTGTCGGGGTTTCCTGTCGCTCAGCCCCTTGATCTATTCAGATGTGTCCGGGAGGGACTCCAGACGCCCAGCAGGTGAGGCGCCCGCTCACCGGGGGCCTGGTGGCTGATCGAAACCTCCCTCGGGGAAGAGACCAGAGGTGTGACAGAGTCGGCGCCTCTCGGTCTGGTTTGGGGGGGGTTTCGTTCTCCCTCGGCCGGGCATGCGTGTTGGGGACCTGGTCGGCCCTCGGGATGTTGGTCCACGGGAGCCGGAAGGCCGTGCCCACGAGGTTCGGCGTGGTTGTAGTGTGACTTGCTGGTCGGGAGGGCCCACGTCACGAGGCCGGTCTCACACCCAGGCTGTGTACACATGCAGCCACTCACAGCCAAAGTCACCCTTCCCAGAATACTCACCCTTAGCTTGCTGCTGATGCTCCTTCAAACGTGCATCCATCTCAGGCTGTGTGACGGCCAAGATGTGGGTAATTAGTGGTGTCATGCTGCGCCACACCAACCTGCCAGTCCGAGGGATCAGCCCCAGTGTCATCTCAGCCACGTTCTTGCTCAGCCGGCAGATGCCATCCCACCTCTTGTGGCAGTGGGTGCGCCGCCGGTTTGAGACACCCAGAGCCCGCACCTTGCATGCAATGGCCCTCCACAGGGCCTTACGCTGGTGTACTTTGAGCTGCAGGCATGGGAGACAAGAGGGGAAAACATCAGTGACACAGTGTTATGTACCAATTTCTCTCAGTACAGTAGCATGATACTGACTCATCCCAAATCCACAGATATGTCTAATAGAGACAAGAATGCATCTTACATAGTACATCAGCATGGGAGAACCACACATAAATGCATGCAGGTGTGAGGGTGGACACAGTACCTGCCCATCTCATACACATGCAGGATACCAGCACATAAAGCCATGTGTAATCTGCCCACATCTACTGTCCATTGTTTTGCAGATCAAGACATACATTACATATCAACACATGTTTTGCGGTAGACTCACTGTGTCCAACACTGAACAGCCCTCAATGTCCTTGCCCTGTGAATGGCTCACTGTGTCATGGAGGTCACATTGAGGGGACATGATCTCACAAACCCACACCCTTCTCACAAGGCCTGTCATGAGCAATCTACAGGGCTGAGATGACTCATTGATGGAGGGTAATGAAAAAAGACACATGTAATACTTTGCACATTCAGTAATGTGTCCCTGTCAGACTGGGCGGTGACTGTGCAGACCAGGTGGGCTCATACAGAGAAGGACAACAGGGACCCACACAGCCATTGACACAAGCAATCACTGTCCTGACTCCTGCATTACCAACTTGTTGCGTCACTGTATGGCTGACAAGACAATACATGTCCCTCAAATCTTGATGCGCAGGCAGGGAAACGTCTGAAATAGGCCACACACCCCTTCCCCCTGGAGAAAGCATGATAGGCAGTGCATGACAAAAAACCCCACTCTCAGACACATACTGCAGCAGCTCAACTTCATGTGTGCCCCCCTGCACTCTCACTCACACTGTTGAAGACTTACGATGACATTTGGGGCACCATATAGCCTTGGATACTGTATGAGCACCTTGTCCACCAGGACCTCCAGCTCCTCGCTGGTGAAGGAACTGGCCGGATTTTCTCAATCCTCGCCATCACTGTGGCCAGCTGACAGCAGCAGCAGCAGTTGGTGTTGAGGGGTGGCAGGCAGCAGTCCCTGGAGACAGCAACAGCAGCAGTTGGTGTTGAGGGGTGGCAGGCAGCAGTCCCTGGAGACAGCAACAGCAGCAGTTGGTGGTGAGAGGGGGCAAGCAGCAGTTCCTGGAGGCAGTAGCAGCTGGGGATGGGTCTCAGGAAGCAGGCTCTGTGAGCTGTAGAAATGTGACGCTCTCTCCCACATATATATAGCCCCCTGGGGTCGTTTCAGTGGTTCAGGCTGCTGCAATTGGTGTTCCAGGACTGCCTTTTTCAAATGAATCCAATGACGGTCTCTGCGGTGGTGGAGCACGTCTACTGCAATTTTCAAAATTGCATTAGGCTACCGCGATTGCGGTTCCAATTGGCTGAAAGGGCATGGGGCATGGCGGTGACACTGCAGGGGCCAGGCGGGTGCTACCGCGGTGGTGCATCTTTCAATTGCATCCAATGACCGGCTCTGCGGTGGTGGAGCACACCTACCGCGATTTTCAAAATTGCATTAGGCTACTGCGATTACAGTTCCCATTGGCTGTAAGGGCATGGTCCATGGCGGTGACATACCGCTGGCGCCAGACGTTACAACAAACAAGTGATGGACGGAATGCTGACAATGCAGACATTCTCCCCCAGTCAAGAGATCTGGGTTAAATCCATCGTTCTTTTGCCCACGACGCCACCCCAGTTCAGACATGGCCATATGCAAATCAGTCTTAACCCTGTGCCTCATGGGAACAGTCCAGCCCGAACTGCCAAGCCATGTCTTCCCTGGACCGGAATCAAGCATCCTAGGACCGGTTTCTGGCTATCAGCCGTCATCAGCCAGGATAGCTTGACTCCAGTGGCGTAGTTGTAACGTTATACCGCTGGCGCCAGGCAGTAGCCACCGCGATTTGGGTGACATACATTGGTCAAGTCGCACAAAGGAGCTGTAGGGGCAGAGAACAGGTCATCCCCCACTCAGAAGTCTGTATACAATAAAGGACCTGTTCCCACAGTGAGCATTCAATTCATATAGCCATTACGGTTGTCATGTGATTTTAGACAAACTAGGAGCAAGTGTTGCAATATCATCAATGCTACTTCAAGGTATGGCTCACTAATTCCAAGAAGAGAAAGAGTATTCAAAACGAGATAGGTAAAAGTTGTCTTTTTATCCAACAGTAATAATATCTAAAACCACCCTCGTGTAGAAAAAGTGTAGGAAAGGAGTGATGGCGCCTCACGGTAGCAACACCATAGAGGATAAAGCAGGAAGGTACTCGCCTGCTACCTCAAGATCTCATCATCAGCTGCCACCACTCCGTAGAAAGGAAATGTGTGTGGGAAGGTGTGGACAAGGAAATGGGTAGTGACCCAACACGTAAAGGTTGCTAAAGTGTATAACAAAAGAGAGAAAAGTAGTGCAGAGAACCGTGCACCGTAATAGCCCCACAGTGTTTGTACACAGATTTGAGTTGGTTCACACTGGCTTTCTACTTTTTATTCTGTGCTGTGTGACCACTCATATATAAAATGCCGACATGTTTCATTGCCAATCGGAAAAAAACTCACGGCAACTTCTTCAGGGCGTGGGGTATTGTCATCTCACCCTTTAGCCTTGCTTGATCAGTTAAAAACAGTTCTGTTGGACAAAAGACAAACAAACAAAACAACACATATCCAAAATATTTGGCTTCTGGTTCAAAGGCACCAATTACTGTGTATACCATTCCCAACCCGATGTCCCCCGAAAAATATTTACCGGGATGTCGCCCATCGGGGGCATACCTTTACCCTCGGGCTTATGTATGTGTCACAGCGGTCGCTTGTTCAGGGTGCATCCACTCGACTCCTATCATGAGTCTGTAAGCATCCAGTGCAGGACACGGAGAAAGACATAATTCGAACAGATAGAGTTAACAGTTTTCTAGTGGAAACAGATGCTAATTTCCCTCCCTTCCCCGTGTGATGAATAGCTATTGCTCTATCTCTCAATCCATCCCTGTGTTGCTGTGTTGTAACTCTGCATGTATAGCTACTGCTTGGCCGGGGTTGCTGGCAGTTCATCTTGTGTTAAAAAGGTTCTCGTTTGAGGGTTCTATCCGCTATGTGGCGTGTTGTCCCTCCCATGTCTCGCTAATGGTGCGTCTTTTAGTACCTGCCGTATGGCTCATATTCAATGAGTCTACTTGTGTTATGATGATTCCATGCTCCTAATTGAGATTTCAAGACCCTTGGTTTCCCGTAACAGGTCTGTGCGTGCCCCCTTAAAAAGAGAAATCCCCCGACCTAGTCACGTTTGCTATTGCGGGTGTCCCTTCGCCACTGGTCTAAGCCGCTTTTTACGCTGCTCCCTCAGTTTTTAAAAGAGAAGGGGGAGTAGTCGGACTCACCGGTATTCTGTCCGTGTCTGGCGTTCACTCAGCACTGCAGCAACGCAGCCGTTGTCAGCCGTGATTAAAAAGCGTAGCCTGCCCAGTCACGTGGCTCCGCTGTCGGTCCCGCCCATATCAGGGCCGACAGAACGCGCCATCTTGGAATGGTAATATGTGCCCCTACAGGTAATCAATACCTCATTGTAAGAGCGGTTGAGCACCCGTTTTTTGATATAAATGTGACTCATAGATGAACAATTAGGGCATAACTTCACCTCCGGTTCTGTTTATACCTGTCACCTTGTTGCATGGTTACACTATTGTATCGAGTGTAATCTAGCTCAAAACTGTATTTTACGATGCTGCAATGAGCAGTGTCAGTTATGCCTGATGCCCCTAGGTTTCCCGTAATGTTATCCTGGTATCTCATCCAATCTACCGCCCCCACATTTTTCTTGCTATTCCTGCCTTCATACACCAATCATAATGGCTGGAATTGTACTGACCATTAGGGAAAGAATGACCATGAATAAATGATACATGATTACATGTATACCTTATTGTATGAAGGCAGGAATAGCAAGAAAAATGTGGGGGCGGTAGATTGGATGAGATACCAGGATAACATCTATGTTCATCTATGAGTCACATTTATATCAAAAAACGGGTGCTCAACCGCTCTTACAATGAGGTATTGATTACCTGTAGGGGCACATATTACCATTCCAAGATGGCGCGTTCTGTCGGCCCTGATATGGGTGGGACCGACAGCGGAGCCACGTGACTGGGCAGGCTACGCTTTTTAATCACGGCTGACAACGGCTGCGTTGCTGCAGTGCTGAGTGAACGCCAGACACGGACAGAATACCGGTGAGTCCGACTACTCCCCCTTCTCTTTTAAAAACTGAGGGAGCAGCGTAAAAAGCGGCTTAGACCAGTGGCGAAGGGACACCCGCAATAGCAAACGTGACTAGGTCGGGGAATTTCTCTTTTTAAGGGGGCACGCACAGACCTGTTACGGGAAACCAAGGGTCTTGAAATCTCAATTAGGAGCATGGAATCATCATAACACAAGTAGACTCATTGAATATGAGCCATACGGCAGGTACTAAAAGACGCACCATTAGCGAGACATGGGAGGGACAACACGCCACATAGCGGATAGAACCCTCAAACGAGAACCTTTTTAACACAAGATGAACTGCCAGCAATCCCCGGCCAAGCAGTAGCTATACATGCAGAGTTACAACACAGCAACACAGGGATGGATTGAGAGATAGAGCAATAGCTATTCATCACACGGGGAAGGGAGGGAAATTAGCATCTGTTTCCACTAGAAAACTGTTAACTCTATCTGTTCGAATTATGTCTTTCTCCGTGTCCTGCACTGGATGCTTACAGACTCATGATAGGAGTCGAGTGGATGCACCCTGAACAAGCGACCGCTGTGACACATACATAAGCCCGAGGGTAAAGGTATGCCCCCGATGGGCGACATCCCGGTAAATATTTTTCGGGGGACATCGGGTTGGGAATGGTATACACAGTAATTGGTGCCTTTGAACCAGAAGCCAAATATTTTGGATATGTGTTGTTTTGTTTGTTTGTCTTTTGTCCAACAGAACTGTTTTTAACTGATCAAGCAAGGCTAAAGGGTGAGATGACAATACCCCACGCCCTGAAGAAGTTGCCGTGAGTTTTTTTCCGATTGGCAATGAAACATGTCGGCATTTTATATATGAGTGGTCACACAGCACAGAATAAAAAGTAGAAAGCCAGTGTGAACCAACTCAAATCTGTGTACAAACACTGTGGGGCTATTACGGTGCACGGTTCTCTGCACTACTTTTCTCTCTTTTGTTATACACTTTAGCAACCTTTACGTGTTGGGTCACTACCCATTTCCTTGTCCACACCTTCCCACACACATTTCCTTTCTACGGAGTGGTGGCAGCTGATGATGAGATCTTGAGGTAGCAGGCGAGTACCTTCCTGCTTTATCCTCTATGGTGTTGCTACCGTGAGGCGCCATCACTCCTTTCCTACACTTTTTCTACACGAGGGTGGTTTTAGATATTATTACTGTTGGATAAAAAGACAACTTTTACCTATCTCGTTTTGAATACTCTTTCTCTTCTTGGAATTAGTGAGCCATACCTTGAAGTAGCATTGATGATATTGCAACACTTGCTCCTAGTTTGTCTAAAATCACATGACAACCGTAATGGCTATATGAATTGAATGCTCACTGTGGGAACAGGTCCTTTATTGTATACTGACATACATTGGTGCCTATGACCGTGATTTGGGTGGCGGAGCAGGCCAACCGCCATTTGGCCATGTGTATATGCCTATCACTACCGCAATTGTGTCTTGGGCATTGGCGGTGATACACCACTGGTGCCAGGCGGTAGCCTCCGTGATTTGGGTGAAATACATTGGTGCCTATGACCGTGATTTGGGTGGCGGAGCATGCCAACCGCCATTTTACCATGTGTATATGCCTATCACTACTGCGATTGTGTCTTGGGCATTGGCGGTAACACCGCTGGTGCCAGGCGGTAGCCACTGGGATTTGGGTGCCATACATTAGTGCCTATGACTGTGATTTGGGTGGCAGAGCATGCCAACCGCCATTTAGAAACTCATATATCTATCACTACTGCGATTGTGTCTTGGGCATTGGCGGTGACACACCACTGGTGCCAGGCGGTAGCCACCGAGATTTGGGTGCCATACATTGTTGCCTATGACCATGATTTGGGTGGCGGAGCATGCCAACCGCCATTTGGTAACTCATATATATCTTTCACTACCGCAATTGTGTCTTGGGCATTGGCGGTAACACACTGCTGGTGCCAAGCGGTAGCCACCGCAATTTGGGTACCATACATTGGTGCCTATGATCGTGATTTGGGTGGCGGAACAGGTCAACCGCCATTTGGCCATGTGTATATGCCTATCACTACCGCGATTGTGTCTTGGGCATTGGCGGTGATACACTGCTGGTGCCAGGCGGTAGCCACCGTGATTTAGGTGAAATACATTGGTGCCTATAACCGTGATTTGGGTGGCGGAGCATGCCAACCGCCATTTGACCATGTGTATATGCCTATCACTACCACAATTGTGTCTTGGACATTGGCAGTGACACACCGCTGGTGCCAGGTGGTAGCCACCGGGATTTGGCTGCCATACATTGGTGCCTATGACCGTGATTTGGGTGGCGGAGCATGCCAACCACCATTTTACCATGTGTATATGCCTATCACTACCGCAATTGTGTCTTGGGCATTGGCGGTAACACACCGCTGGTGCCAGGTGGTAGCCACTGTGATTTGGGTGCCATACATTGGTGCCTATGACCATGATTTGGGTGGCAGAGCATGCCAACCACCATTTAGCAACTCATATATCTATCACTACTGCGATTATGTCTTGAACATTGGCGGTGACACACCGCTGGTGCCAGGCGGTTGCCACCGCAATTTGGGTGCCATACATTGTTACCTATGACCGTGATTTGGGTGGCGGAGCATGCCAACCGTCATTTGGCAACTCATATATATCTATCACTACTGCAATTGTGTCTTGGGCATTGGTGGTAACACACTGCTGGTGCCAGGAGATAGCCACCGCGATTTGGGTGCCATACATTGGTGCCTATGATCGTGATTTGGGTGGCAGAGCATGCCAACCGCCATTTGACCATGTGTATGCCTATCAGTTCCGCGATTGTGTCTTGGGCATTGGCAGTGATACACCGCTGGTGCCAGGTGGTAGCCACAGCGATTTGGGTGCCATACATTGGTGCCTATGATCGTGATTTGGGTGGCGGTGCATGCCAACCGCCATTTGACCATGTGTATATGCCTATCAGTACCGCGATTGTGTCTTGGGCATTGGCGGTGACACACTGCTGGTGCCAGGTGGTAGCTTCCCCAATTTGGGTGCCATACATTGACATGGGTGACAGTGAATTGGGTGGCGAAGCACTTTGACAGCACATGCTGTGTCAATGGCCAATGGGTAGTTCTCAACAGTGCACAGTGGACACATGAACAATGGCACATCATTGTGCACACAATGCCAATGTCACATATAACCCACTGCTGACAACACATGGCATGTTTGTGTATGTGATTTAGTACACTGGCATGTACTCCCTCACATGTCACTTGTGATATTGATAGGCATGTGCACAGAACAGTGTTGTTATGGACTCTCCAATGTGTACTCATGTCAATGTGTAAAAAGTGCTGTGACAATCCCGGTGATGTATGTCTCAATGAACAATGTGCATATTGGAATGTTTTATTTTATTGGATCATGCACACACGTGTTGTTTACGCTCAGCCTGTGGTAATTGTGTTGTTGATGTGTGCTATATTCAACTTACGCCTGAAGGTGTGGCTGTAGGAGAGTAGGATCTGCCTCTTATGTTGCCCCCACTTTTTTTCTGATGTTTATACTGGTTTCTGGCTATAGTCTGGCTGGGACCCTGCTAATCAGGGCCTCAGCCTCTCTGTTCTCTCTAAACAACTTGGAGTGCATATTAGGTGCACTAGTGATTGGATACTGTGGTGCCTTATGAGCCCCTAGTATATGGTATCTTAGGTACCAAGGGCATAGGTACTTCACAGGCCTACCAGGGGCTGAAGCATGTATTATGCCACCCCTGGGAAGCAGACTAAATCTGACACCACAGGCCTGCTATTGCAGCCTGGGTGAGGTGGTGCTAGCACCCCTCACTGAGATATAGGTTCACTATATCTCTCCCTGCACACACATTTAAACCTATCAGTCACCCCTAAGGCAGGCCCTATCAATCCTGAGGGCAGGGTGCTTGGTTTCCATGTGAGGGGGTGCCTCTGCCTGAGCAGGGTCCCTCTGCGGCTCTCAGAGTCTATTCCCTGGGGCTGTTTGTGAATACGGTCAAAACATATACTCTTAAGTGCATTATAACCTCGCGGTTAATGCTAACTTTGGAATGGCTGCATCAAAACATGTTGTGTTTGGTGTCAAACACTTTGGAATAATACCCCCACACATGTAACTGGTGTGGGAGTATGATCCGCTGAGCCTTCACCAGGCGAGGTCGCCCCCACTCTGCTGCTCCTGCCCGCTGCCTGCCTGAGCCCTGCTCTGCTGCCTCGTTGCTGCCTTGCCTCGTTGCTGCCTGTGTTTCTTTGCCCCTCCTGCTGCCTCGTTTGCCTTCGTCGTTTTCCTTTTCCTTTCCCCTCTGCCACTAGACTTGCTTTTTTCCCTTCTATTTGTCCTGCTGCCCTCTGTGTACCCCTTTCCCCCCCTCTGCTGCCCTCCCCCTTCCTTGTGTCTCCTCCCATCCGCCGGACGACCCAGCCGCCGCTGAGCCACCCTCAGACCCCCTTCCCGCCACAGACCTCCGCCGACTCCGCCCCCCTCCTGACCATTGGCCGCCCCGCTCCCGCCACCCAGCTGACCCGCCCTCCCAGCTCCTCACTTAAGGAGTCCGAGTGCAGGGACAGGGAGCGACCGCTGAGCCTTCACCAGGCGAGGTCGCCCCCACTCCGCTGCTCCTGCCCGCTGCCTGCCTGAGCCCTGCTCTGCTGCCTCGTTGCTGCCTGGCCTCGTTGCTGCCTGTGTTTCTTTGCCCCCTCCTGCTGCCTCGTTTGCCTTCGTCGTTTTCCTTTTCCTTTCCCCTCTGCCACTAGACTTGCTTTTTTCCCTTCTATTTGTCCTGCTGCCCTCTGTGTACCCCTTTCCCCCCCTCTGCTGCCCTCCCCCTTCCTTGTGTCTCCTCCCGTCCGCCGGACGACCCAGCCGCCGCTGAGCCGCCCTCAGACCCCCTTCCCGCCACAGACCTCCGCCGACTCCGCCCCCCTCCTGACCATTGGCCGCCCCGCTCCCGCCACCCAGCTGACCCGCCCTCCCGGCTCCTCACTTATGACGCCCCCAGAGCGACCGCGCAGCGGACGCGCGCAGCGGGAGCGCCGACTGTGCGCCGAAGGTGCGCCAAAGGGAAGCCCGTCTGCGCCCGTCCGCGCCTGGACCGCACCCAGTGCCAGGACCCCTGGCTCCCGCAGACACCAGCCCACCCGCCGGACCTACGACGCCGCCGAACTCTACGCACTCAACGCCGGTCGAAGCCCGGGCTGCTACCGAGCCACCCCGAGACGCACCCAAGGACCCTTCTGCTGCCACTCCTGCAAGTTCACCTGCATCCGGACCTGCACTACACCTGCTCCGACCAAGCCGAGCACCAGCAGCAACCACCTCAAGTGCATCCTGCTCAACACCCGCTCCGTCCACAGACACGCCGTCCAACTCTGGAACCTGATCGACACAACATCTCCAGACGTCGCCTTCCTCACGGAAACCTGGATGAACGCCTCCTCAGCGCCCGACATCACCATCGCCATCCCGGAGGGCTACAAGATCATCCGGAGGGACCGCGTCAACCAGACAGGAGGAGGCATCGCCATCATCCACAGGAACACCATCCGCATCACGACCAACACCGACGACACCCTCGCACACGCCGAACACCTGCACTTCCAGATCCACATCAACCCTAAGACCACCCTCAGAGGCACCCTCATTTACAGACCCCCGGGACCTCGCACACAATTCAGCGAAGACATCGCCGACTTCATCAGCCCGCACGCCCTCCCCTCTGCTGACTACATCCTCCTCGGGGACCTCAACTTCCACCTGGAGAACAACAACGACCGCAACACCCTGCTGGACAACCTCGCCAGCCTCGGTCTTAAGCAGCTGGTGACCACCCCCACCCACTACGCCGGACACACACTCGACCCCGTCTTCTCATCCAGCAAGGACATCGCCTTCAGCCACGCCACCGGACTCCACTGGACGTCCACTTCAGCTTCAGAAGGACCACGATCCACCACCACCAGCAACAGGCTGCATGCAGAAGCTGGAACAAGATCACAGCCGACCAGCTCGCGACTTCCCTGAGCATGAACCCTCCCACCAGCGCAACGAACCCAAGCCAGGCCGCCACCAACCTCGCGAAGTGGATCAGCAACTGCGCAGACGACCTCGTCCCTCTGAAGACCCAGCCTAGCAGACCCGGCAGCAAGAAAGCCCCATGGTTCACCGACGAACTCAAGAGCTCCAAGAAGAACTGCCGAGCCCTCGAGAGAACCTGGCGCAGAGACCCAACACCGAACAACATGACTGCCCTCAAGCTCGCCACCCGAAAACACCACCAACTGATCCACACCACCAAGAAAACTGCATTCAAGGAACGACTGGACAGCAACGCACACAACAGCAAGGAACTCTTCAACATCGTTAAAGAGCTCTCCAACCCCAACGCCGGAAACAACGACATCACCCCTTCGCAAGACCTCTGCAACTCCCTCGCCTCCTACTTCCACAACAAGATTGCGGACATACACAACAGCTTCAGCACTCAACCGACGCATGCCACGACTGAACCACTGCCCCCCACCACCACCCTCCGCGCCTGGACCCCGATCAGCACCGAAGACACCATCCACACGATGAACTCCATCCACTCCGGGTCTCCGACCGACCCCTGCCCTCACCACATCTTCAACAAGGCCGACGCTGTCATCGCACCCCACCTGCGGGACATCATCAACACCTCCTTCGACATCGCTACCTTCCCGGAGAGCTGGAAGCACGCCGAACTCAGCGCTCTACTAAAGAAGCCATCAGCCGAACCCACCGACCTCAAGAACTACCGCCCCATCTCGCTGCTCCCGTTTCCTGCAAAAGTCATCGAGAAGACCGTCAACAAGCAGCTGGCCGCCTTCCTCGAGACGAACGGATCCCTCGACCTCTCGCAGTCCGGCTTCCGGGACAACCACAGCACCGAGACCGCCCTGATCGCAGCCACCGATGACATCCGAGCCCTGCTCGACAACGGAGAAACAGCGGCCCTCATCCTCCTAGACCTCTCCGCGGCCTTTGACACTGTCTGCCACCGTACCCTAGTGCGGCGCCTCAGCAGCATCGGACTCCAGGAGAAGGCACTGGAATGGATCACCTCGTTCCTCGCCGGAAGGACACAGAGAGTCCGCCTCCCCCCGTTCAGATCAGAAGCCACCGAAGTCATCTGCGGCGTTCCTCAAGGCTCCTCGCTCAGCCCAACCCTCTTCAACGTCTACATGAGCCCCCTCGCAGCCATCGCATGCCATCACAACCTCAACATCATCTCCTACGCCGACGACACTCAGCTGATCCTCTCCCTCACCAACGACCCCGCCACCGCCAGAGCCAACCTACACGAAGGGATGACAGACGTAGCCAATTGGATGATGAACAGCCGCCTGAAACTGAACTCGGACAAGACGGAAGTCCTCATCCTGGGATCTTCACTCTCCGCCTGGGACGACTCCTGGTGGCCCCCCGCCCTGGGCAGCGCACCCAAACCAACAGACCCCGCACGCAACCTGGGCTTCATCCTGGACTCCTCCCTCTCCATGACCAGACAAGTCAACGCCGTCTCCTCGTCGTGCTTCAACATCCTGCGCATGCTACGTAAGATCTTCCGGTGGATCCCCACCGAAACCAGGAAGACGGTCACCCAGGCCCTCGTCACCAGCCGTCTGGACTACGGCAACTCCCTCTACGCCGGAACCACCGCCAAACTCCAGAAGAGACTCCAGCGGATTCAGAACGCCTCAGCACGACTCATCCTGGACATCCCCCGTCGCAGCCACATCTCCGGACACCTGAGAGATCTGCACTGGCTCCCGGTCAGCAAGAGAATCACCTTCCGCCTCCTCACCCACGCACACAAAGCCCTACACAACCAAGGCCCAGGATACCTCAACAGCCGCCTCAACTTCTACGCTCCCACACGCCAGCTTCAATCGACCAGCCACGCCCTCGCCGCCGTCCCCCGCATCCGAAGAGCCACAACAGGAGGAAGGTCCTTCTCCTACCTGGCCGCCAAGTCCTGGAACTCCCTCCCGACCCACCTCCGCCTGACCCAGGACCACCTTGCCTTCAGGAAGCAGCTCAAGACCTGGCTGTTCGAGCAGTAGCGGACCCCCCCTCCCCTAGCGCCTTGAGACCCCTCGGGTGAGTAGTGCGCTATATAAATGCTTTGATTGATTGATTGATTGATTGATTGATCCCACCCTTCTAGAGGGATAGACATGTACCTACTGTGGAAACGTGGTAGAATCCTGAAGAGCCCTGGCATCACAAAATGGATGCCACCAGTCACAGACACTGGGCTTCCCTCCTGCTGATGACTGAAACTCACAGTGGAGGAGGCCCAACAATAGGTATCCTGTCACAGGGAGGTGTGACCACCTCCCAGGCAGGGTTTAGTGTATTGGGGCTGGGTGGGTGCACTCCTAGAGTGCTTTGAAGTCCTGCACTGGGGGAGCAGTAGGCTCCTCTGTGCATACACCAGTTCAAACCGTCTCAGGGGCTACCTGCCCCTGCTCTGCGCATAACTGGACAAAGGGAAGTGGGTGTAGCCAACCACTCCCCTGACCCTCCCATAGCTGGGGTCATAGAGCTAGTCCCTCCCTTCCTTCTAGTATAAGTTAGGGAACCCTTGCCATTGCGAACTAGATACCCCTGGCCGACTCTCTGAAGATGAATACTGGACCTTCGACGTTCCACCACCTCTGGAAGACGGAAGAATCTCCCTTGGAGTCAAGGAGTGACTCCCCTGCTTGGCAGGCACCAAAAACTGCAATCAACGGTCGCAAACTCCATCGCTCCCATCGGAGCCCGAAGTCCCTGCAGCCCAGGAAGAGGATTTCCTGACTTCTCAAAGGCCATCGTGAGTCCCCAGTGACACTGAGGCAAGTGGACCCCACGACTGACGAGGAACCGCAATCCCTGGGTACTATGCACTATTTTCAAGTGCAACCCCTTCACGACGTTCTACGAACCTGTGCATTGGACCACGTGTGGTCCAAGCCTCCAGCAGGAATCCTTCCGAAGATCAGAGGCCTACCCCGTCCCGAGTGACCGTGGGCCCCTGTTGAGTGAATCCTCCTGAGGCGTCTTCACGATCCCTTGCTAGTTGGCTCGTGGGTCCCCTGAAGACTTTTCTACAGCTCCAAAGGGCTCCCCTGGTTGCTCCAGGCTTGCCCTGACTTACCCTCACTGGGTGAGTCCCTCAGACCTTGCTGGTCTGCACGCTGACTTTTTGTCCTATCCACAAGACTTGCTGTTACCAAGGCTTGTTGGCTCCAATCTGGTCACCAACACCGCAGTAAGCTGCAGACTTTGTGGGACACGCCGAATCCAGCTCCTGGTTGTCATCGACACCTCCTGGACCTCGTGGCTGAAGAGTCAAGACACCCATGGATCACCTGAAATCACCCGACGACTGTGGGCATCCATCTTCCTTGCCCCGGGTCACTGCCAAGTGACTTTTGAACTCTGTCCCCTCTGCTTTCAGGTCTTCCTTCTTCTGAATCCAGCCTTGGATTCCACCGGACACTTCTCCTGTCTTCACAAGCAGCAAGTCTTCTTTGGCTCCCATTGAAAACGACGCCGCGACCCGACACTAAAAGACACCTATGCACCTGGCTTCCCTGGGTGAGGTAACTCCAGCACTACGGTGCTCCTGTGGGTGTTGGCTCTAGAACTACTTACCTTGTAAGTGACTTGCTTGTAGACCCTCCCGAAGTATCCTTAAACCCTTAATTTCCAATCGCGACTTGCTCCATTGAAGTCAATAGGGATTTGCGGCTGTGTTCTCACACTGCATGCGTTTCCTGTGGGTCCTTTACTTACCTGCCTTGGGTGGTTTTCGTGAGGCCCCAGTGCTTCTCAAGGCCCCAGGCCTTGTCCCTTTGCAAGTCATTGTTCTTAAGTCTCTTTTTTAGGCTATGGTCTGGTATGCCCCTTGGGCCCCAGTCATATTTGTGCTTAATTTATTGTGAAACGTTGATTTATGCATATGTTCCTGACTACTAATCTCATAAAGAGATTAGTAGAGAGTTGTTAGTAATAAATACATATATATTTGATATATATACCTGTGTGGTATCCTTTCATTTAGTAATTCAAGAGATTATAAGGTAAAACAAGCTGCTTTACATTCCTCTAAAGACTTAGCCTGAAGGCTGCTCTCCACAGCTACCACTAGGATAGCTTTCTTTAAAAGGTTGTCTTAAATCTACTACCATAAGAGTCGAATTGTACTGGTGCAAAGTGTCCACTTTAACTAGTGAACAGCATATACCAGGCCAACTTCTCACATTGGTGGGCAGCGTGTGGGATTCCAGCTTGCCATTGTTTTACCAGGAAATCTCCATTTGAATTACTAACTGAAAACCAATATAGGTACTCAAGGTACATATGAAGTCAAGCTTAGTATCAATAAGTTCTACTGAACTTAGAGCTGTGTGCCAAGGGATAGCACACCCTTTCTACAGCTCAAGCTAGTATCAGTAGGCCACAAACTAGTGTAGGTAGTACAACACTGCACAACACTAGAATGTCCTTAAGGGTTGGAACCAGTGGGTCTACCCAGCCTCAGTATAAGGACATGACTTTCTCTGACTTGAAAGCCATGTGTGCTGCAAGGCACCTGAAGCTAGGACAGAGTCCGTCCACACTACACCTGATAGATCTGCTGACAGCAGATGATCTTAGATTAGCTCTAGGAGCTAATGGGTCTGAATCAGTGAGTGGGTTAATTAGAGTGTCTGGGTCAGATGATGAAAATCAAGATGACCAGGACTCTGCGGTTGAAGGTCCAGATCCACAGGGGTCTGAAAAGGACAGAGGAATTCTACCTAAGAGAACTGACAGAGTGGAGGAAAGGCCTAGGTCCCTTTCTAGGGAGTCTGACCACAACCTATCACTCTGGCAGAGAATCTGTCCACCAGAAGGGAGATCTCCTCTGACAGAATGTACAAACTGCTGCAGTATGAGGAAGCAAGATTTGCCCTCAAAACCAAGCAGTTGGCATTAGATAGAGAAGCCTTTGAGCTCCAGAGAGCTTCTAGAAGAGAGGGGTTAGAACCCACTGGTGACAGCAACAGTGTCCCTAGAGGTAGAGAATATATTCCAGACGATAGGAACCTGAGCAAGGTTGTTCCTCCCTACCAGTGTGGGGATGATATCCACAAGTTGATAACTGCTATGGAAAGGGCCTGTGGAGTACAATAGGTCCCCCAAAAGCAGTGGGCAGCAATCTTGTGGCTCTCCTTTTCAGATAAAGGTAGAGACAAGCTCCTCACTTTTAGAGAAGAGGATGCTGATGGCTATGAAGTCCTGAAGAGTGCACTGATATATGGGTTTGGATTAACCACTGAGCAGTACAGGTTGAAGTTCAGAGACACCCAAAAGGCACAGACTCAGGACTGGACTGACTTTGTAGATTGTGCAACCAAGGCTCTGGAGGGTTGACTGGTTGGCAGTAGGGTTGCTGATTTCAAGGGATTGTATACTCTCATGATGAGAGAACAGATCCTTAATAATTGCCAGAACCAGTTGTTGCATCAATACCTGGTGGACTCTGATCTGACCTCTCCCCAAGAATTGGGAAAGAAGGCAGACAAATGGGTCAGAACCAGGGTGAGGCAGAAAACCCAGAACCAAGGGGGTGACACTTCCATTCTAGCCAAAGTAGAGATTTTGAACTAAAAGACGATTATCCAATTCAGAAACTATATGAAATCCAGGATGATGTATTGTATTAGAATATTATCAGACTTTTACGACTATTGAATTTTATCTTATTGATTAATTGTTTTAAAACTTTTATCATAGTTATCTTGATTACTCAATTTTTAGCATGTTGTTGTAAATGGTTTTTTTAAACCAAACAATAAAGAGATAATTAATGAATGGGTGACACCAAGAAGCAGGATTCTAAGGGCTCTGAGAAAGGTGGGGATAAGTCAAAAGATCAGAAGTCTTCACAAGGGCCCCAAAAATCTGCATCTGGTGAGGATTCACAATCCAACAAGGGAAAAGGCCAAAAGAAGCCCTGGTGCAAATTCTGTAAACAGAAAGGGAACTGGACTTCTGATTGTAACAAGTCCAAGGACCAAACCACCACCACTCCTGCCCCTAAGGCAACTGTTCCCCCTAGTTCAGCTACTGGTGGTGGTGGTACTCAGAATAAGGGTGTAGTTGGGTTGACCCTGGGTTCTGAAGTGCACTCTGGCCTAGTCAGGGTACCCACTCAGGCATTGCTGATTTGTGATGGAGACATTGATATGTCCTTCCTAGTGAGCCCCAGTAACCTGGGCAAATACAAACAGCAGCCTGTAATAGATGGCAAACAGGCTTTGGCATTTAGGGACACAGTTGCAAGTGTCACCATGGTGGCAGAGGATCTTGTGGACCCTGGACAGATCATCCTGGGCGAAATGTATCAGGTGACCAATGCAAGCAATGTCAGGACCAACCATAGTCTGGCAGTTGTGAATTTCTCCTGGGGAGGGGTAACTGGCCTTAGGAAGGTTGTAGTCAGTGCAGACCTCCCCGTAGAATGTCTATTGGGCAATGATCTAGAGACTTCAGCCTGGTCTGAAGTAGAGTTATGGACTTATGCTGAGATGTTGGGCATCCCTGCAGAGGTATTTGCTGTGACCAGGTCACAGGCCAAATTGCATAACACTGAACCAGCTCTGGATGCTGAAACTATGGACCAGATGGATCACTGACGAAATATCGAGAAGAAGAATATCGAATTGCCAAAATATCGAAGGAAAAATATAGAATGACAAAATATCGAAGCCCTATCTCCAAACAGGTAAGTACAAAAATATAGAATCCTAAATATCGTTGTAAAAAATATAGTTAGTCACAATATCAATTTTTTTTTAGATTAATGTAAAATTAATGAAATAAAACATATAATTAACTGAAACATACTTAAAAATACTTAAATTAGTTTAAAATTAATAAATAATTAATGTAAGTAAAAAAATAATAATAATACATATATATATATATTAACGTAATATTTATTACAAAAATGCTATATTTTTTGCGTAGGATAGCGGGCGGGTAAAATTTACTATTACCACTACAGTAAGTGCAATAGTAGGGAAAACGTTGGATAGAGGTAGGGTAAAAATTACTATTCCCACTCCAGAGAGTGCAACAATAGGGAAAGCGTCCACCACCACCCGAAGCAGGTCCCCCACAGAAACTGGAGCAAGATTACCGCCGACCAGCTCGCCGCCTCCCTCAGCCAGAACCCACCCATCAGGACAACGGACCTTAACACAGCAGACCGCAACCTCACGCAGTGGCTGACATCCTGTGCCGACGACCTCGCCCCACTGAAGAACCCACTCACCAGGCCCAGAAGCAAGAAGGCCCCCTGGTTCACCGATGAACTCAAAGACTCCAAGAAGGCCTGCTGCACCCTCGAGAAGGCCTGGCTCTTCGACAAGACCACCGACAACATGATCGCCCTCAAACTCGCCACCCGCAGACATCACCAGCTCATCCGCACCACCAAGAAGAAATCTCTGAAGGAACAACTGGACAAGAATGCCCATGACAGCAAGGAGCTCTTCAACATCGTCAAGGAGTTCTCCAACCCCAGCACCGGCAACAACGACATCACTCCCTCACAGGACCTCTGCGACTCCCTCGCCTCGTACTTCCACCGCAAGATCACCGACATCCACAACAGCTTCGGCGCTCCACCCCCGCACCCATCGGTCGAACCTACGCACCACGCCGCCACCCTCCAGACATGGACCGAGGTGACCCCCGAAGACACGACCAGCATGATGAACACCATCCACTCCGGATCTCCGACCGACCCGTGCCCACACCATGTCTTCAACAAAGCAGCCTCCACCATCGCACCCCACCTCCGAGAAATCATCAACACCTCCTTCGACACAGCCACCTTCCCGGAGAGCTGGAAGCACGCCAAGCTCGGCGCACTGCTGAAAAAACCAACAGCGGACCCAACCGACCTCAAGAACTTCCGCCCCATCTCGCTCCTTCCCTTCCCTGCCAAAGTCATCGAGAAGGTCGTCAACAAGCAACTGGCCGCCTTCCTGGAAACGAACGGATCCCTCGACCCATCGCAGTCCGGATTCAGAGCCAACCACAGCACCGAGACCGCCCTCATCGCAGCCACCGATGACATCCGGGCCCTGCTCGACAACGGCGACACAGCGGCACTCATCCTCCTAGACCTCTCCGCAGCATTTGACACTGTCTGCCATCGCACCCTAGTCCAACGCCTCAACAACACCGGCATCCAAGGGAAGGCTCTGGAATGGATCAGCTCATACCTCTCCGGCAGAACACAGAGAGTACGCCTCCCTCCGTTCCGCTCTGAGGCCACCGAAGTAATCTGCGGCGTCCCGCAAGGATCGTCGCTCAGCCCCACCCTCTTCAACATCTACATGAAGCCCCTCGCCGCCATCGCACGCCAACACAACCTCAACATCATTTCCTACGCCGATGACACCCAGCTGATTCTCTCCCTCACCAGAGACCCCGACACCGCCAAAGCCAGCCTACACGAAGGGATGAAAGACGTCGCCGAGTGGATGAAGATCAGCCGCCTGAAATTGAACACGGACAAGACAGAAGTCCTCATCCGGGGACCGTCGCCGTCCGCTTGGGACGACTCCTGGTGGCCCCCGGCCCTAGGCACCGCACCCAAGCCAACGGACCACGCACGCAACTTGGGCTTCATCCTGGACTCCTCCCTATCAATGACCAGACAAGTCAACGCCGTCTCCTCATCCTGCTTCCACACCCTCCGCATGCTCCGCAAGATCTTCCGTTGGATCCCGACCGAGACCAGGAAGACGATCACCCAGGCCCTCGTCACCAGCAGACTAGACTACGGAAACACCCTCTACGCCGGGACAACAGCCAAGCTCCAGAAAAGACTTCAGCGTATCCAGAACGCCTCCGCCCGACTCATCCTGGACGTCCCCCGACGCTGCCACATCTCGAGCCACCTGAAAGACCTGCACTGGCTCCCTGTCAACAAGAGGATCACGTTCAGACTCCTCACCCACGCACACAAATCCCTCCACAACCTGGGCCCAAGGTACCTCAACGACCGCCTGACCTTCTACATGCCCACCCGCCAGCTACGCTCCGCGAACCTCGCCCTCGCCGCCGTCCCTCGCATCCAGAGAGCCACCGCCGGAGGAAGATCCTTCTCCCACCTGGCGGCTAAGACATGGAACTCCCTGCCCATCCACCTCCGGCTGACCAAGGACCACATCGCCTTCAGGAAACAGCTCAAGACCTGGCTGTTCGAGCAGTAGCAAACCCCCTCCCCCAAGCGCCTTGAGACCCTCCCGGATGAGTAGTGCGCGATATAAATTCCATGATTGATTGATTGATTGATTGATAGCGGGAGGGTAAAAATTTGTATTCCCACTCCAGAGAGTGCAACAGTAGGGAAAGCGTTGGATAGCGTAGGGGTAAAAATTACTATTCCCACTCCAAAGAGTGCAATAGTAGGGAAAGTGTTGGATAGCGTAGGGGTAAAAATTACTATTCCCACTCCAGAGAGTGCAACAGTAGGGAAAGGAGGGTAAAATTTACTATTCCCACTCCAGTGAGTGCAACTCTAGGGTAAGCGTTGGATAGCGTAGGGGTAAAAATTACTATTCCCACTCCAGTGAGTGCAACAGTAGGGAAAATGTCAGATGGCGTAGGGGTAAAAATTACTATTCCCACTCCAAAGAGTGCAACAGTAGAGAAAGCGTTTGATAGCGTAGGGGTAAAAATTACTATTCCTACTCCAGAGAGTGCAACAGTAGGGAAAGCGTTGGATAGTGTAGGGGTAAGAATTACTATTCCCACTCCAAAGAGTGCAACAGTAGGGAAAGCGTTGGATAGCGTAGGGGTAAAAATTACTATTCCCACTCCAGTGAGTGCAACTGTAGGGTAAGCGTTGGATAACGTAGGGGTAAAAATAACTATTCCCACTCCAGAGAGTGCAACAGTAGGGAAAGCGTTGGATAGCGTAGGGGTAAAAATTACTATTCCCACTCAAGTGAGTGCAATAGTAGGGAAAATAATAATTTAATATTTTATTAAAAATAAATAAATTATTAATACCAAATAAAAATAGTAAAATTAATTACCAATCACACAGTATTTAAAAATTAATTTATTATAAATACCAATGTTTTTTATTAATAACATATTAATATTTAATTAACAACCAATTAAATTTCAATACCAAAAATTAATAAATAAAATTAATACCAATTAATAATTAATTAGGAATAAATTAATTAGCAATATAATTAATTATTTACAATTAAATTAATTCCCACCATATTCCCCTATAAACCCACAACCGCTACAAATAATCAATTAATACAATTAACATAATTATCAATTAAACAATTAATACTAATTATTTACCAATTAATACTAATTATTTACCAATTAATACAAATTATTTACCAGTTAATAATTAATTAACAACCAATTAATTTTCAATACAAAAAATTAATAAATACAATTTATACCAATTAATAATTAATTAAGAATAAATTAATTAGCAATATACAAAAATTATTTCAATAATTAATTATTTACAATTAAATTAATTCCCACCATATTCCCCTATAAACCCACAACCCGCTACAAATAATCAATTAATACAATTAACATAATTATCAATTAAACAATTAATACTAATTAATTACCAATTAATACAAATTATTTACCAATTAATAATTAATCAACAACCAATTAATTTTCAATACCAATTAATAATTACCTAATACCAATTAAATTACTTCTCACCCTATTCCACTATAAACCCACAACCCGGTACAGAAGTAAAACGCAAAATTAAATTAAAAATAATTAATAAATCCTAAAAATTATTATTTAATGTACTATAATTAAATTACTTCCCACCCTAATCCTCTATAAACCCACAACCCGCTACGGAATTAAATTACACAAAAATTAAATAACATAAAATTCATTACTTTACAAATATTCAAACATACATTCAAAAAAGTATACATACTTTTAACACATTTACTAACACTTAAAACACTATAAAAAAATTCGATATTTTCAACAACTATATTATGATTGTCGATATTACTTACTTCTATATTATTTAAATCAATATTTTATTTCTTACCTGATTTTCGATATTCTTCACCACCATATTTTGGCAATTCGATATTCTGTCCATTCTATATTAAAAACTCGATATTCTGTCCTCTCGATATTTTGAATTCGATATTATGTCTGTTTACCGGACCAGATGCTTCCCAAGAAGTGGAGCAGTAGGGTTGGTTAAGGCAGTGCCTTCCCCTCTGTCTCAGATCACAGATTCACCTCTTGAGGGAGGAGAAGCAGGTCCTGAAGAAGGAACTGCCCCAGAGGGACTTGAGCCTGATCAGGTTGAGTTCTTGGGGGCAGGGGGCCCTTCTAGGGAAGATCTGAGTAAGGAGCAACAGTGCTGCTCCTCTCTTGAACCCCTCAGACAGCAGGCTGTTGCTGAGGCTGCTGGGAGTGCTAGTGGGTCCCATAAAGTTTATTGGGATGAGGGACTCCTATATTCTGAGGGTGAGATCTAACCCCTGGAGCCACCAGGAGGTCAGTAATACCTCAGAAGTTTAGGGGGTTCCTCTTGACCTTAGCACATGATATCCCTTTGGCAGGTAATCTGGGCCAAAACAAGACCTGGCTAGGCTTGTTCCACATTTTCATTGGCCACATATGTGAGAAGACACCAAAGAGTTTTGTCGCTCCTGTGTCACCTGTCAAGCCAGTGGCAAGTCAGGTGGCACAACAAAGGCCAACCCTGATACCACTACCTGTGGTGGAGGTACCCTTTGAAAGGGTAGGGATTGACATTGTTGGTCCCATTGACCCTCAAACTGCCCCTGGGCACAGATTTATCCTGGTGGTATTGGATCATGCCACCAGGTACCCAGAGGCAATTCCCCTGAGGACTAGCACAGCCCCTGTGGTGGCAAGAGCCCTCATTGGAGTTTTCTCCAGAGTGGGTTTCCCAAAGGAGGTCATCTCTGACAGAGGTACAAACTTCATGTCAGGATATCTGAAAGCAATGTGGAAGGAGTGTGGTGTAACTTATAAATTCACCACCCCCTATCACCCACAATGCAATGGGTTGCTTGAACGTTTCAACAAAACCCTTAAGGGAATGATTAAAGGACTCCCAGAGAAGCTTAGGCGGAAATGGTACCTTCTTCTTCCCATCCTTTTGTTTGCATACAGAGAGGTTCCACAGAAGGGGGTTAGTTACAGCCCATTTGAGCTTCTGTTTGGACACCCTGTAAGAGGTCCATTATGTTTGGTAAAAGAGGGCTGGGAATTACCTCTCAAAGCCCCCAAACAGGATGTGATGGACTATGTACTTGGTCTCCGCTCCAGGATGGCCGAATACATGAAGAAGGCAACCAAAAACCTGGAGGCCAGCCAAGAATTACAAGCAGCTTGGCATGACCAAAAGGCTGTGCTGACTGTGTACCAGCCAGGACAGAAAGTGTGGGTGTTGGAGCCTTTGGTCCCAGCAGCTCTCCAGGACAAATGGAGTGGCCCCCATACCATTGTTGAGCAAAAGGGAGAGGTCACCTATCTGGTGAATCTTCGAACTCCCAGGAGCCCCCTCAGGGTGCTCCATGTCAACAGATTGAAACCATATGTGGACAGGGCTGACATGGGCTAGCTCATGGCAACTGAGGAGGAACAGAAGGAGGAGAGTGACCCTCTCTCTGACCTGCTCTCACAGAACCCTGAAACTGCTAAATCTCCTGAGGCGGAAGCCGGGAGACGTCCACTTTTTAAAATTTGTATTTTCACTTGTGTGTCACCCTTTAGTCCTGTATTTTAACTGGGCACTCACCCGGCTGCTATCTCCTTCAGCGGGTCAGAGACGCGCCTGAACAGCGACTCCTTCGCTGCACCGACCAAACGCTCGAAAAACAACATTGCACCGCCATTGTTGGCGAGGAAGTGAGGCCACGCCCACATTGAGGCCACGCCCACCCGCCACAGTATTTAAGCGCTGCCATCAGCGCCAACTAACCAGAAACTGCTAAATCTCCTGAGGCGGAAGCCGGGAGACGTCCACTTTTTAAAATTTGTATTTTCACTTGTGTGTCACCCTTTAGTCTTGTATTTTAACTGGGCACTCACCCGGCTGCTATCTCCTTCAGTGGGTCAGAGACGCGCCTGAACAGCGACTCCTTCGCTGCACCGACCAAACGCTCGAAAAACAACATTGCACCGCCATTGTTGGCGAGGAAGTGAGGCCACGCCCACATTGAGGCCACGCCCACCCGCCACAGTATTTAAGCGCTGCCATCAGCACCAACTAACCAGAAACTGCTAAATCTCCTGAGGCGGAAGCCGGGAGACGTCCACTTTTTAAAATTTGTATTTTCACTTGTGTGTCACCCTTTAGTCATGTATTTTAACTGGGCACTCACCCGGCTGCTATCTCCTTCAGCGGGTCAGAGACGCACCTGAACAGCGACTCCTTCGCTGCACCGACCAAACGCTCGAAAAACAACATTGCACCGCCATTGTTGGCGAGGAAGTGAGGCCACGCCCACATTGAGGCCACGCCCCTTTTCCTACCCATAAAGATGTGCAACCACAGGACGCGCAGCGGACGAGCGCAGCGGGAGCGCCGTTTGCGCGCCGAAGGCGCGCCTAAGGCAAGCCCGTCTGCGCCCGTCCGCGCACGAACGGGCCTAGGGCCAGACTCCATGCCGGTTCCTCCAACTACAAAGTTGAGTTACTCCCGCAAGGAGCTACTTAGCCTCAGACCCCGAAAAACCAGCGCATGCCACGTCCTGCAAGATCCTAACACCCCCTACGTCAGCTGCACCATTTGCAAACCGACGAAGCTACACCTCCCTAAATCCCCGGTCCCACCGCCGGTCTTCAAAATGGCGACATTCAATTGCAGATCGCTTCCGAAGCATGCTCTGCATATAAATCACCTGGTTGACGATCTAGACCTGGACATACTTCTCTTGACAGAAACCTGGATCACGGGGCATTCCAATTCCGATATGGTATTGGCTCTCCCCCCCGGCTTTCTCATCTTGTCCCAACCACGCCCTTTAGGAAGAGGAGGTGGAATTGCTATCATTTTCAGGGACCACCTCGCCGGCCGTATTAACACAATGACAACCCCGGACTCAGAGAGCTGTCTCTTCACCCTTCAGCTTTCTCCGACCAGTTCCCTCTCAGGCCTTCTGGTGTACCGGCCTCCCGGCCACTTCGCCCCCTTCGCAGCTTCCCTTTTGGAAATTGTTTCCTCTTCAGCCCACCTCTCATCAAACTTTCTCCTAACAGGCGACCTCAACATTCACTTCAATGACCCGTTGGACACAGGCGCCGCCGATCTTATCTGCGACCTGGCTTCCCATGGCCTTCTTCTTGCCAATTCAGGTCCAACACATGTCAAAGGACACCTCCTCGACCCAGTGTTTTCGAACATCCCTTCCCTCCAATTTACCAACTCCCAACCTCTCCCATGGACGGACCATTTTGTTATCACTTTCAACATTCCTGGGGCTATCAAGAAACCCCATAAAGCCCCCACCTTCTCCAAGGACAGATCGTGGGCCAAACTCTCAACAGGGGACTGGGCTACAGCTCTGGACTCTTCTACCCCGAGCCTTTCGGCTGACCCGTCCGAGGCTGACACCCAAGTAAGAGGCTGGCTCTCCTCCTCCCTTGATAGCCTCATTCCCCTAAAAAATCGGGAGATCAAAGACAGGTCAATAGGTCATGCCCCGTGGTACACCCCGGAACTCCGTGACCTCCGCAAAGAATGTAAAAAAGCGGAAAGATTGTGGAGGAAAGACTGGCTACATAGTAAAAAAGACACCTATAACATAGCAGTAAGACGCTATAAATCGGTCATCAAACTAGCCAAGTCCACCTTTTACGACAATAGAATTAAAAACGCGGCCAATTCTACTAAGGAATCCTTCCTGATAGTTAAGGAACTACTTAACATTCCCTCAGCTCCCGCAGCCTCTCCCCCCCCGCCGGACAGATGTAAGGACATAGCCTCATTCTTTGACTCCAAAATCACGCGGATCTTGGAATCCCTCCCCCCTATCAGCCCCCCCATCCCGGTGGAGTTAGACGCCCACTCTACCAGCCCGCGGCTGTCCTCCTTTAGAGAAGTCTCCCTCGATGAGGTCACTACCACGCTGGCTAAAATGAGAAGTGGGTCCCCCCTGGACCCAGCACCCGTCAGATTCTTAAAAACTGTTTCTCCCAGCACCTCACCTACCATTAGGGATCTGATAAACACATCTCTGGCCCAAGGCATAGTGCCCTCCTCCTGGAAGGGCGCAGTCGTCAAGGCCCTGCTGAAAAAGTCCAACCTAAACCCGGACGATTTGGCCAACTATAGACCCATTTCGCTCCTTCCCTGTTTCAGCAAGGTGGCGGAGAAATTGGTCAATGTGCAACTCTCCCAATTCCTCGAGGCGAATAAAATACTACGTCAGTCACAAACCGGATTCCGGCCAGGCCACGGCACAGACACCGCACTCCTCTCCGTCATCGAGGAGACTAGGTGCATCCTGGATTCAGGAGGATCAGTGGCAGTGATCCTCCTGGACCTCAGTGCCGCATTCGACACGGTGGACCACCGTGTCCTCCTCCACCGCCTGGCCAAGGCAGGAATTGTGGGAGCCGCACATGCCTGGATCAAATCCTTCCTCACGGGACGTTCATTTCAGGTGTGGGACGGTAACTCCCGATCAGACCCCCTCCCGCTCACGCGTGGGGTGCCCCAGGGGTCCTCGCTCAGTCCCACCCTGTTTAATGTCTATATGGCCCCGCTGGAGGATGTGGTTACCCGCTATGGGATAAAAATAGTCAATTATGCCGACGACACACAACTCGTCGTCTCCCTGTCCCAGTTGGACAAGAACCCTGAAATCTTACTCAACTGCCTGCAAGACATACATACCTGGATGTGCGAATCCTCACTGAAGCTGAACGGGACAAAAACAGAAATCATGCTGCTGGGCAACAAATGGTCTTCTGTCCCTCCCTCAGCCTGGCCAGACTCCTTCGGTGACATCCCTACGCCCAAAACAGAAATTAAAACACTGGGCTTCTGGTTGGAGCAGGACCTTTCCTTGAAGACCCAGGCAGTCAAGACCGCGGGGACATGCTTTGGTCTTCTCCGCTCAATTCGGAAGATCCTCCCCCTCCTGCCCCCCCTGTCCAGGAAACTTCTGGTGCAAGGGCTCATATTAGCACGCCTGGACTACGGCAACGCCGCATACTTCGGGGCTCCTGAAACCACCCTGACCAAACTTCAGCGCGTACAAAATGCCGCGGCGAGACTCATTCTCAACCTTCCCCCCAGAGCCCATACCACACCGGCCCTCAAATCTCTGCACTGGCTTCCGGTCCGCCAGCGAGTGGAGTTTAAGGCCATGTGCATCACGCACAAACTCATCAATGGGGTTGGACCTGCCACCCTCAAAGATATGATTACACCTTATAAAGCCCACAGAAACCTCCGCTCGGACAACGAACATCTGGCCACAGTCCCAAGATTCAAGAAGTCGCGCACCGGTGGACGCCGCTTCTCGGTTAAGGCCTCCTCCACATGGAACGCACTTCCTCGTCTGCTGCGTCTGGAACCCAGCCACACACTTTTCCGCAAAAAACTCAAAACCCTCCTCTTCCCCAAATAGTTCCTGGTTTTCGCCCGTCCTGGATTTTACAGTATTATAGCGCGGGGATGCCTTCGGGTCACCAGGCGCTTTACAAATCTCAAAATAAATAAATAAATAAACCCTGATGATGGGTCAGTAGATAGTGTTGCTTTGGCAAGCAGCCTCACTGACCATCAGCAAACTGAGTGCAGACAAGTTCTGCAGCAGTACAGACATATGTTTAGCCTGACCCTTAGTCAGACTACCTAGTGCACCCATGAGGTGGACACTGGAGACAGTCTGCTTGTCAAGAGTAAAATCTCCAGGCAACCCGGCCATGTCAGGGACTGTATGAGGACTGAAGGCCAGAAAATGTTGGAGTTAAGTGTGATTGAGCCTTCAGATAGCCCATGGGCTAGCCCAGTAGTCCTGGTACCCAAGCCTCATACCCAGGGTGGTAAGAAAGAAATGAGGTTTTGTGTAGACTACAGACGCAACAATGCAGTCACCAGGACTGATGCCTATCCCATACCAAGGGCAGATGAGCTGATTGATACTTTGGCCTCAGCCAAGTATCTGAGCACGTTTGACCTAACAGCTGGCTACTGGCAGATCAGGTTAGCTGATGATACAAAAGCCAAAACAGCATTTTCGACCCCTAGTGGGCACTACCACTTTGTGGTGATGCCCTTTGGATTGAAGAATGCACCTGCCACTTTTCAGAGGTTGGTGAACAAAGTTCTGGCAGGGATGGAAACTTAATGCTCAGCTTATCTAGATGATATTGCTGTCTTTAGTTCCTCCTGGCAGGATCATCTGGTCCACCTCAGAAAAGTTTTGGAGGCTCTGCAGAAAGCAGGCCTCACTATCAAGGCCACTAAGTGCCAGATAGGGCAGAGTCAGGTTGTGTACCTGGGCCACCTTGTAGGTGGAGGCCAGGTTCAGCCTTTTACAGAGCAAAATCCAAACCATAATGGAATGGGTTGCTCCAACCACCCAGACACAGGTGAGAGCCTTCCTAGGCCTGACTGGGTACTATAGGAGGTTTGTAAACGGATATGGATCTATAGTGACCCCCTTGAATGATCTTACCTCAAAGAAAATGCCAAAAAAGGTTCAGTGGACAGCTAGCTGTCAGAAGGCATTTGAAGACCTAAAGCAGGCCATGTGCACTGCCCCTATCTTGCAGAGTCCAGACTATACCTAAAAGTTCATTGTCCAAACAGATGCTTCTGAGCTGGTGTACTTTCTCAACTGAATGATGAAGGTCAATACCAGCCAGTAGCTTTTATTAGCAGAAGGCTGACCCCTAGAGAGAAACGTTGGTCAGCTATAGAGAGGGAAGCCTTTGCTGTGGTGTGGGCCCTGAAGAAGCTGAGGCCATACTTTTTTGGCACTCACTCCATAGTTCAGACTGACCACAAGTCCCTCCTATGGCTCAAACAGATGAAAGGCGACAACCCAAAACTTTTAAGGTGGTCCATTTCCCTACAGGGGATGGACTATACAGTGGAATATAGACCTGGAACCCAACATGCCAATGCAGATGGACTCTCAAGGTATTTCCACTTAGAACACGAATACTCAACTGGTCAAGGTTAGGTTAGTGTCCCTGCGTTGGGGGGGGTGTGTAGGAGAGTAGGATCTGCCTCTTATGTTGCCCCCACTTTTCTTCTGATGTTTACACTGGTTTCTAGCTATAGTCTGGCTGGGACCCTGCTAATCAGGGCCACAGCCTATCTGTTCTCTCTAAACAACTTGGAGTGCATATTAGGTGCATTAGTGATTGGATACTGTGGTGCCTTATGAGCCCCTAGTATATGGTACCTTAGGTACTAAGGGCATAGGTACTTCACAGGCCTACCAGGGGCTGAATCATGTATTATGCCACCTCTGGGAAGCAGACTAAATCTGACACCACAGGCCTGCTACTGCAGCCTGGGTGAGGTGGTGCTAGCACCCCTCACTGAGATATAGGTTCACTATATCTCTCCCTGCACACACATTTAAACCTATCAGTCCCCCCTAAGGCAGGCCCTATCAATCCTGAGGGCTGGGTGCTTGGTTTCCATGTGAGGGGGTGCCTCTGCCTGAGCAGGGCCCCTCTGCAGCTCTCAGAGTCTATTCTCTGGGGCTGTTTGTGAATGCTGTCAAACCATATACTCTTAAGTGCATTATAACCTTGCGGCTAATGCTAACTTTGGAATGGCTGCATCAAAACATGTCGTGTTTGGTGTCAAACGCTTTGGAATCATACCCCCACACCAGTAACTGGTGAGGGAGTATGATCCTACCCTTCTAGAGGGATAGACATGTACCTACTGTGGAAACGTGGTAGAATCTTGAAGAGCCCTGGCATCACAAAATGGATGCCACCAGTCACAGACACGGGGCTGTCCTCCTGCTGATGACCGAAACTTGCAGTGGAGGAGGCCCAACAATAGGTATCCTGTCACAGGGAGGTGTGACCACCTCCCAGACAGGGTTTAGTGTATTGGGGCTGGGTGGGTCCACTCCTAGAGTGCTTTGAAATCCTGCACTGGGGGTGCAGTAGGCTCCTATGTGCATACACCAGTTCAAACCGGCTCAGGGGCTACCTGCCCCTGCTCTGGCACAAAACTAGACAAAGGAAAGTGGGTGTAGCCACCCACTCCCCTGACCCCCCCATAGGTGGGGTCATAGAGATAGTCCCTCCCTTCCTTCTAGTATAAGTTAGGGAACCCTTGCCATTGCAAACTAGATACCCCTGGACGACGCTCTGAAGATGAATTGTGGACCTTCGACGTTCCACTACCTCTGGAAGACGGAAGAATCTCCCTTGGAGTCAAGGAGTAACTCCCCTGTTTGGCAGGCACCAAAAACTGCAATCAACGGTTGCAAACTCCATCGCTCCCGCCGGAGCACGAAGTCCCTGCAGCCCAGGAAGAGGATTTCCTGACTTCTCCAAGGCCATCGTGAGTCCCCAGCGACGCTGAGGCAAGTGGCCCCACGAGTGATGAGGAATCGCAATCCCTGGGTATGTGCACTATTTTCGAGTGCAACCCCTTCACAATGTTCTACAAACCTGTGCATTGGACCTCGTATGGTCCAAGCCTCCAGCAGGAATCCCTCCGAAGATCAGAGGCCTACCCCATCCCGAGTGACGGTGGGCCCCTGTTGAGTGAATCCTCCTGAGGCCTCTTTGCGATCCCTTGCCGGTTGGCTCGTAGGTCCCCTGAAGACTTTTCTACACCTCCAAAGGGCTTCCCTGGTTGCTCCAGGCCTGCCCTGATTTACCTTCACTGGGTGAGTCCCTCAGACCTTGCTGGTCTGCACCGCTGACTTTTTGTCCTTTCCACGAGACTTGCTGTTACCAAGGCTTGTTGGCTCCAATCCTCTCACCAACACCGCAGTTAGCTGCAGACTTTGTGGGACACACCGAATCCAGCTCCTGGTTGTCATCGATGCCTCCTGGACCTCGTGGCTGAAGAGTCAAGACACCCGTGGATCACCTGAAATCACCCGACGACTGTGGGCATCCATTTTCCTTGCCCCGGGTCACTGCCAAGTGACTTTTGAACACTGTCCCCGCTGCTTTCAGGTCTTCCTTCTTCTGAATCCAGCCTTGGATTCCACCGGACACTTCTCCTGTCTTCACAAGCAGCAAGTCTTCTTTGGCTCACATTGAAAACCACGCCGCGACCCAACACCAAAAGACACCTATGCACCTGGCTTCCCTGGGTGAGGTAACTCTAGCACTACAGTGCTCTTGTGGGTGTTGGCTCTAGAACTACTTACCCTGTAAGTGACTTGCTTGTAGACCCTCCCGAAGTATCCTTAAACTCTTAATTTCCAAACGCGACTTGCTCCATTGAAGTCAATAGGGATTCGCGGCTGTGTTCTCACACTGCATGTGTCTCCCGTGGGTCCTTTACTTACCTGCCTTGGGTGGTTTTGTAAGGCCCCAGCACTTCTGATGGCCCTAGGCCTTGTCCCTTTGCAAGTCGTTGTTCTTAAGTCTCTTTTTTAGTATATGGTCTGGTACGCCCCTAGGGCCCCAGCCATATTTGTGCTTAATTTATTGTGAAACGTTGATTAATGCATATGTTCCTGACTTCTAATCACATAAAGAGATTTGTAGAGAGTTGTTAGTAATAAATACATATATATTTGATATATGTACCTGTGTGGTGTCCTTTCATTTAGTGATTCAAGAGATTATAAGTTAAAACAAGCTGCTTTACATTCCTCTAAAGACTTAGCCTGAAGGCTGCTCTCCACAGCTACCACTAGGATAGCTTTCTTTAAAAGGTTGTCTACCTACCTACCTACTACCATAAGAGTCGAATTGTACTGGTGCAAGGTGTCCACTTTAACTAGTGAACAGCATATACCAGGCCAACTTCTCACAGTGGCAGGTACAGCAGCTAGGTATGACAGTAGTGTTGCATGTTTACACATCTGCTGGATGAAATACTCTCATGCGTGACCATGCTAGATGTGACCATATCCCTATGTGCATTCTCATAGTCAGATGTTGTTTCAGAGGTACTTGCTGTGTGAAAGGGGACAAGTGTACGAGTAGTGAAGCTGAAGGTGTCCCTACATCTAAGCTGCTCTGTAACTCAATAGTAATGACAGTCATTGTTCGTGTTGTGTCAGTTGTTTTGACTGACACAACACGAGCAATGACTGTAAGAGGTTGTGCACATCTCATGGTGTATTGCATTGTCATGTGTCCACTTTCATCTCAACTACGAGGAGACCAAATCTGCATCATCCTTTCACAGTGCTGGCAGACATGGAGTGTGAGGAGATCATCTGGAAATTCCATCTGGATAGAGCCACCCTACAGAACCTTTGTGTTATGTTGGAGCCCCACCTGCAGCCTCACAGAACATATCCAACAGTTTTCACCCCATCGTCTAAGGTGATGGCGGCCCTGCATTTTTTTGCCACTGGATCATTCCAGCACACGGGGGCCAGCGTAGAAGGACAGATATATCCATTTCCCCAGGGGGCCTGAATTGGCAGCTGTGAAGGAAGATTTTTATGCCCTTGGACACATCCTCCATGTTGTTGGTGCCATTGATTGCACCCATGTTGGGCTATTTCCACCGCAGGCACGTGAGCACATCTACAGGAATCGGAAACATTTCCATTCCATCAACGTGCAAGTGGTGTGCCAGGCGGATATGATCCTCTCGCACGTGTGTGCCAAATTTCACCGCTCAGCCCATGACTCATACATCATGCGTAACAGCATTGTACCACTGCTGATGGCTAATCTGCTTCCTGAGCATGCATGGGTTGTGGGTGAGTATGCAGAGTCAAATAGTGTGCTGTGTGTGTGACATGCAGTCCTCTGACACAGTGTCATTACAAGGTTTCTCTGTGTTCTTCACACCTAGGTGACTCTGCATATCCCAACCGTCCTTGGTTGCTGAGCCCACTGTGGAATCCCATGACACCAGCTGAAGTCTACTACAATGTTGCCCATGGGAGGACACGTCGTGTGTAGGAGTGTACTTTCGGGCTCCTGAAGTCACAGTTTTGCTGCCTGGACAAGACAGGAGGTGCACTGATGTACTCACCCAGGAAGGTGTGTTAGATTGTAGTGGCATGCTGCATGCTCCACAACCTAGCCATTCGCAAGGAGATCCCCCTGCTCCTGGATGCTGATGAGCAGCAAAGGCCCCTGCCTGCAAACCAACCTGTGCCAGTGACGAGGATAGTGGAGAGGAGGAAGGTGTTGACCTGCGTCAACAGCTCATCAACCACTACTTCACTTGAAGGTTAGTGACAATGTACAACTGACCCATTGTCTGATGATGTTGCTGTTGTTGTGAAGGTGTATGTGAGCTTTGTGACTGCAGCCTGTTGTCGACTCAGTGCTGGCTGTCAATGTTTCTGGGACAGGGTAGTTTGGCACAGATACAGGATATTTATGTCTGTACTGTTGCTCATTGTAATGTGTGCAGATTGGAGTACCCTGATGACAAGTGTTTTGTGATGTCTGTGATGCCACACCAAGACTAGTGAATGTTGTTCTGTTGTGTTTTCCTAGGTCCCTTCAGCCTCTCCTTGCCTACATACATTCCATACTCCTGGTACATTGTGCTCATGATGAAGACTGCACATCCTGGAATGAAGACGGAGCAGAAACAGCAACGTGTGTAAGGAGTATTTATTTTCAATGGTGACATGTGAGGGGGGACATTTACATAGGGGTGATTAGTGAAGCAGTGAGTTGACAGTTATGGTAAATGAGAGAATCGAGTAGTCACCACATTGATGTGGTGACCCAGTCCAACAGACAGATGCCATTTACAAGGCAGTGTGGGGAAGGATGGTCCAAAAAGTCAATGCAGTAGTGAAAAGGGTTGCCATCATGGCTGGCTCCGTGTCTGACGCTTGGCAGGTGCTTGGCCACGGGATACTCCCAGGGATTTTTTGGGACGGCCCTTTTGTCACTTGGCAGGGGGGGCCTGTGCTGTAGGGCCAGTGGGGTCTGAGGACTCACCCCTCTCTGTGGCCACAGGGGAGGATGTTGAACTCTCATCCTGCGGCCTAGCAGGTTGAGATGGAGGTGTTGTTTGTGGTGCAGGCCTGTCCCTCAGTACCGCCACTTTCTGGCCCAAGAGGTCCACAATTTGTCCCATGCGAGTGTCCATGGACCTCATCAGCAGGAGGAGCTCACGGGAATCTTCTTCTGACCGGCCCGTACCTCCCTGGGCCCGTTCATTTGCCCCATGGACTCTGTTTATGTTGTCCAGGGCTTTGGTCCCAGGCTCTGGTTGTCTGTGAGGGACCCTGCCCCTCCTACCTGTCCTGCTGCCACGGACCTGTTGCCTCACCACTGTGGGCACCCACATCCTCTCCCTGCCCTCCTCAGTTGGTGGTGTGGGGTGGTTATCCTCAGTGACAGGGGGAGTGTTGCAGGCACCACTGGTGGTGGTGCTGGTGCTGGTGGTGGAGGTCGCACAGGCCATAACAGCAGGGGTCTGCGTAGCTGTTGGTGTTGCGGCAGATGTGGTAGGGGGACGATGGGGTCCTGGGACCGATTGCACCCTGGCACAGCAGATAGGCGGGCTCGGAGCTCCTTGTCCTCTGAATCCCGGGAGTCAACATCCAAGAGTCCATGTTCGAGGGGCAGAGACTGGCTCTGCAGGTTGCTGGTGTTGTCCTCTGCAGTCAGTTCTTGGTCACCTGTGGGACAGATGGGAAATGGTCATTGTAGTGCAACCCGAAAGCTTTGTGTTAGCTGTGCATTATTCACTGTTTGTACACCACACAGTGGACTAATCATCACATTGTTTATATGTGCACTACTGTGCCTCCTGAGATGATGTTGAGGTACATGCATTTCTTGTCCATGGTGTGAGGTGTCAAAACTTACCATGCACCACATGCATGTTTTGTGATTACAGGGACATGTTGCCATCTAGGGACTAGCACAACAAAGATTTTCTGTGACACCTCTTTGTTGATTACTCTGCCCTGGCTGACGTAACATCTGAGCATGAACTGGCCATTGTTATCTCATGTGAACCTTTGTCATGTCATGTGCAAATCTGAATTTAGACCAACAACCATGCTTTCTTTGTTTTCATGTGGTCCTTGCTGCTCTGGCCACATGACACTTACACATGGCATTCAGTGCTGTGCATGATTGTGCATAGACTTTCTTCAGCATGTTAATTGTTGTGTCACACTTTGGTTGCTGTGACAGTTTCATTTGCTTAGCTGTCTGCACACTGAGTGGCAATGGTATTGGTGTGTATATTTGTGCGATGAGAGGGCTGGTGTTGTCATATGGCACCATGATTTTTAGAGAAATGGCTGGGTGCATGTACTGGCTACTTACCTGTTATGTGTTCTCATTTGGGTTGGATTTGTGACACATCTCTGTGTGTGTGTGTGTGTGAGTGTGGTGTAGGCTTCCATCCTGCTCAGGGGTGGGACAAGGAAGCATGATATGTCTACCTACCTGTTAGTTTGAAGTGGACAGTGTAATGGATGACATGCATCTGGGTGGGAGGTAGTGCTCCTTCTTGATGAGCTGGGGAACATGGGGGCCTGGTGTGAGTTGTTATGCAGGCCTCCCACCCCCAAACAGCCCTCCCAGGGATGAGGTCTAACTATGTTAGTTTGTTTATAGTGATACAATGGCTCCCAACTGCTTCTGGGTGGGGGAGTGCTCCATCCTGCTCAGGTGTGGGACAGGGGCCCTGGTGGGAGTTGTGGTGCAGGCCTTCCACCCCCAAACAGCCCTCCCGAGGAAAATAGCTACCTATCTGTTAGGTGAGTGTGAACCATTCAATGGCTGGCAAATGCTTCTGGGTGGGGGGAACGCTTCATCCTTCTCAGGGGTGGGTCAGGGTGCCTGGTATGAGTTGTTGTTCAGGCCTCCCACCCCCAAACTGCCCTCCTGAGGAAAATAGCTACCTATCTGTTAGGTGAGTGTGAACCATTCAATGGCTGGCAAATACTCCTGGGTGGAAGGGAGTGCTCCATCCTACTCAGGGGTGGGTCAGGATGCCTGGTGCAAGATGTTGTGCAGGCCTCCCACCCCCCAACAGCCCTCCCTGTTAAGATGGCTACCTACCTGTTAGTTTGTTTGTAGTGATACACTGGCTTCCAACTGCTTCTGGGTGTGGGAGTGCTACATCCTGCTCAAGTGTGGGACAGGGGGCCTGGTGGAAGTTGTGGTGCAGGCCTCCCACCCCCAAACAACCCTCCCTGGGAAAATTGCTACCTATCTGTTAGGTGAGTGTGAACCATTCAATGGCTGGCAAATGCTTCTGGGTGGGGCGGAGTATTCCATCCTTCTCAGGGGTGGGTTAGGGTGCCTGGTGTGAGTTGTTGTTCAGGCCTCCATCCCCCAAACAGCCCTCCAAGGGAAGATGGCTATCTACCTGTTAGTTTGTTTGTAGTGATACAATGGCTTCCAAATGATTCTGAGTGTGGAGTGTTCCATCCTGCTCAGGTGTGGGACAGGGGGCCTGGTGGGAGTTGTAGTGCAGTCTTCCCACCCCCAAATACCCCTCCCTGTTAAGATGGCTACCTACCTGTTAGTTTGATGTGAGCAATGCAATCTCTACCACATGCTTCAGGGGGGCGGTGCTCCATCCTGCTCAGGTGTGTGACAGGGTACCTGGTGTGAGTTGTTGTTCAGGCCTCCCACCCCCAAACAGCCCTCCCTGTTAAGATGGCTACCTACCTGTTAGTTTGTTTGTAGTGACACAATGGCTTCCAACTGCTTCTGGGTGGGGGAGTGCTCCATCCTGCTCAGGTATGGGACAGGGGCCTTGGTGGGAGTTGTGGTGCAGGCCTCCCACCCCCAAACAGCCCTCCCTGGGAAAATAGCTACCTATCTGTTAGGTGAGTGTGAACCATTCAATGGCTGGCAAATGCTTCTGGGTGGGGGGGAGTGCTCCGTCCTTCTCAGGGGAGGGTCAGGGTACCTCGTGGGAGTTGTAGTGCTGTCTTCCCACCCCCAAACACTCCTACCTGTTAAGATGGCTACCTACCTGTTAGTTTGATGTGATCAATGCAATCTCTACCACATGCTTCTGGGGGGCGGTGCTCCATCTTGCTTAGGTGTGTGACAGGGTGCCTGGTGTGAGTTGTTGTGCAGGCCTCCCACCCCCAAACAGCCCTCCCAGGGAAGATGGCTACCCACCTGTTAGTTTGTTTGTGGTGATACAATGACTTCCAACTGCTTCTGGGTGGGGGAGTGCTCCATCCTGCTCAGGTGTGGGACAGGGTGCTTGGTGGGAGTTGTAGTGCAGTCTTCCCACCCCCATACACCCCTTCCTGTTAAGATGGCTACCTACCTGTTAGATTGATGCGAGCAATGCAATCTCTGCCACATGCTTCTGGGGGGGTTGTCTATCTTGCTCAGGTGTGTGACATGGTACCTGGTGTGAGTTGTTGTGCAGGCCTCCCACCCCCAAACAGCCCTTCCTGGGAAGATGGCTACCTATCTGTTGGGTGAGGGTGAACCTTACAATGGCTTCCAACTGCTCTTGGGTGGGGGGGAATGCTGCATCCTGCACAGGGGTGTGACAGGGGGCATTGTGGGAGTTGTAGTGCTGTTTGCCATGACACATACAACCCTGTAAATGGTGTCTACCTTTGGGGTGATTCAGATGGAGTGAATGTTACATCTGTGGGACATATGTTGGATATTTTGGTACATATGGATATAGCTGAGCCTCTGAAATGTAGCTTTATATTTTAGCTGGACAGTACATGGCTGTGTGATGGTCTACATTTGTTTGTACTTACCAGCCTGCACTCCCCCGACTATTTCTGTGAGACTCAGTGGGCGCAGTATGGCAAGCACCTTCTCCTCCCATGCAGTGAATGTTTTGGGTGCAATGGGAGGGCCACCGCCAGTCCTCTGAGCCAGCTCACGGTTCTTGCTCCTCTTCTTTTTCACAACCCTCTTCAAGTCATGCCACCGCTTCCTGATTTCCTTTTTTGTTCTTGGGGTGGTCCCTACTGCATTGACCTTAGCGACTATCCTTGCCCACATTTGTGCTCTTGTGGCTAATGGTGTCTGTTGGACCAGGATACTAAACACTTATAGGTGCAGCGGTGTGAGTGGTGGGGGTAGTGGTGATGTGTATGGTGTGTGATGTGCAAAGGGGTTAGAGGTGCAGGTGTGGAAGTGGTTGTGGTGCTGTGTGTGGTGTGAGTAGTGACGGGGTGTGATTTAATTCTCTGTTGTGCTCTGATGTTGGGCCTTTCAGTTGTGGAGTGTTGCAAAGGATTGTGGTCAGGGAAGGGGCTGATTTTGTACTCAGCTCTGTGGGTGTGTCCAAATGAGGTATTGTTGTCAGGTGTGTTGTGTGGGTTGTCTTGGGATTTGTATTTTTGTAGTTTCCATGTGGTTGTGTCATTGGGGTGTGTTCTGTGTTTATGGGTGCATGGCTAGTTTGCTGTGTGCAGTTTGTGGCCTTGTTGTGGCTATGCTATAGCTCTTCCGCCGGCTCTCCCATTCATCACTGTTAGCGACTGTGGCAGTCGGAAACAACGTAACGTACCGCAGTAACATCGATGATCTCCTAATTTTCCATGTGGTGTCTCTGTTGTCATGGTGGCGGTTTGGTGATTTTCCACTGCGAATCCGACCACCTCGGACAGATTTTCGCCTTCCCCGCCCGCTACGGGCGTTTTTTCTTTGCCTCGTTCCGCCATGGTCATTTTTTTGGGGCGGTTGATCCTGATTAAACCGTCGTTTTTGCCGTGGTACCGGCGGGCAGTTGTTATCCACTACCATGGCGGTCGGGGTGGTTTTCCGATCGCCATCCTAATGGGCCCCAAAGTCTTGAATTGCAACATCTGTCAGCAGATGAAAGGCTCCATGGTAGCAAAACCCGTGCAGACGCCATTATTAAAATCAGACAAACCTCTTGCATGTGTGTACTTGGACCACTGCAGCCCCTTACAAATGGACGGGGCTTACAAAAATATCATGGATACAGTAGATTCATGCTTGAGATTCCTATGGATATGGCCTCAGCGCTCGGCTGACGCTCGAACTGTTATTAAAGATTTGCGAGTCTTTATCCACACATAGGCAGTTAGCACGTTACATTCTGACTGCGGCTCTGCGTTTAGCTCTCGGGCTTACAAAGTGGCCATGGAAGGAATGGGCTTAGCATTGCGGTACTCCCGTCCTTACCATCCTGAGGGAAATTCGGTTGTGGAGAGTAAAAATCAGGACTTAAAGCAATCTTTAACAGCTAGGGTGTTAGGCAAGGACGGTACTTGGGTCACACACCTTTATGGGGTACAGCGGGTGTTAAACAACCAGCCAAGAAACTCTCTAGGGGGTGTCACTCCGAATGAGGTCCTCTTTAGGACATGAATGTGGGTACCTGATCTTGATTGTGAAGGCGCAGTGGCAAATGAAAAACAATTTGATATCCATGATCGGTTGGATGTTTTACAGGATCTAAATGAATCCAGAACAAAACAAAGCAATGTCCATCTAAAGCAGAACGCAACTGAGGAAGTCAAGGTAGTCATGGCAAGACCTGTCTGGGTCCCAAAAGTCGGGGATCTGGTCAGAGAGAAAATTGCAGACAAAAAGGAATTTGGACCTTCATACAGAAAACATGTACCAGTCCTTGCAGTACACAGAACAAGAACGGTGCTGCTCCCGCCTCTTGCCGGAAAAAAGGAGAAAAGATTTATCTCAATCGACTTAATCAAACCACACTATGTGGCCGATACTAAACAGTAGGCCTCGTGGACTCCACTGAAGCAGACACCCTCCTCTCGCTACAATCCAAGAAGTTCAAACAGAAAGACTCATCACGTTTGAAGAGCCACCTGTAAGGAATGAAGGACTAAGCAACAATGCTATGGAACTTGTTCCACTTGAACCAGACATTTAAATTCAAAATGAAAATCAGAATAATTCACAAGTTGCAATTAGACCTAATACAGACGTCTACATCAACATGCCTCATCGAGAGGAAAATAACATTTCAACTAATCCAGATACAATTCCTATAATTGATCGAACTGCTTCTGGCTATTTCATTAACTTTGAAGCGTTTTCTCTAGATCCAAGCGAGCCAGAAACTACGCCAGCCAAAACACCATTCAAGCAACAATTAAAGAGCTTTCTTCACTTTCTTCAAAAGACATACCTGGTATCACCTTGGATTGAACTCTGGATAATTTCTGGGATATTGTTTTTTTCTCTTCTGGCTAGGCTTAGTACTAACTTTTAGTATGCTTATTATTGGACACTATTTTCAGCAAAGTTCCACAGCCCAAAAGGCCAACATCCTACTGAAGCCACATCCATCATCACATCGTGAATAAAGAGACTTGTCATCAGTGAACATTACAGCAGTTCTTATACCGGATGGTATTGTATGGGATAAGGTTGATTTTAACATATTCGGCTGACCGAACTTTTAAAAATGAATCATGTATTTAAAATTTCATTAAGTGATATCATTACCTCAAGTATATTTTCTGATGATTGGGACACTGAAACAATCAATAACATGGTGTCTGATTTAGAGAAAACTGCTGCATTTTCTAATAATGAAATGTTACGGGGTTCTTCAGATTATGACACATTGTACTGTTACCAACATTATGCTCATCATTTCCTGCACAAATCCATTTCAGCAAGGAATGTTTTTGAGTACCATCAGTGGAAACATTGCCCAACACCACCAAAAAGTAGTTCACAAGCGTTTGCACAGAAATGTTCATACTTTTCAGGGTTTAACACCACAGATCCAGCCTCATATTACTATAAGGTTGCACCAACATCAGCACTGAAAATTTACCATATAGATTTCAGTGCTGGAGTGGGGATCGAGAAGTGTTTCTTAGTGGTACAAACTGCAAGAACCCTTTAAGCGGTTCTCTCATGTGCCAAGATATCATTTTGCACGGAGTCTGTAATGGTCCAATAGTGAATCTGTTTTACTACATGAAAGGAACTCCAGCTGCCGTGATCACACTAGTGTTAGAGTTACTTTCGAATGGGAGTTACTTGATGCTGAATGATCAAGGTTGCTGTGGCATGCTTCCGAGCATCGCCTATCTGGTCACCGTGAACACCAGGGTTACTTGCTGTATGCAAGTATTGTTTCCACCGACAAATACAGTCAGGGAGGCGCCGCTATGGCCTTCACTGAATGTTTCTTTTATACAGTTTGATGCTTTGAGCAGAATGAAAGCCATGCTTTTACAGCAGACCATACCCTTAACCTCCGCTAGAGAAACCTTTGAACTTCAAATCGCAAGGACCTCGACTAACATACATGCACTTATCCATACCATCTGCCCCCTACATTTCGTGGAAATGGTGGGTTGTATCTTTAATATGTCAGATACGAGTGGTATTGTACACCTATTTAAGACCATAGGGTCAGGATTCCTTAGCACCTTTCAAACAATCCTCTGAGTTATTCCTAACTTTATACACTCTGTATTTGGAAGCATTTTTGGGGGTCTACCTTTGATCCTGCTCGCAATAGCTGGAATCCTGATTTTCATTTACCTGCTAAGCAATTGACGGACCAACCACCAGCGAGATTGCAAGAGCTCCCCTGGAAAGATATTACCGTGAGCGCATGGTACAACATCTGGGTTCACCTCGCCTTCGAGAACTAAGTGCTTCTTGGTTCCTATCGTTCAGACCAGTCTTTGAAGACTGCATCATACCTGTTTTCTGATGCCTGTAATGCGGTGGAGAATGCGAGTTGGACATCTGTCTGACACCTCTAATGGAGACGCCAGCGGACTTACACATCCAGGCTGAAACCACTGCGGTCCCATGCTCGACTATGTCCTCAGCGTATTCCCATCTTGACAAATGCATTCCTCAAGGATCCGCAGGTGCCTTTTATAACTGAGTTGAACTTCAGCTCCACCATTGGCACCGAGATATCGACTACAGCACTGGCTGCCTCTCTAACAGCTTTTGGCAGTGCTGAATTTCATCTATGCACCCTTGACGTGCTATGCAAGGTATTACAATGTTTGTCCCCTGCAGCTGCAGGCAGCGATAATGTCGCGTCTCCCAGCCAGGACATTTAATCTAAATCAGGCTCATCGTGTGCTGGGAACAAATTCTGATTTGTTTTCCCCTTTCATTTCAACAAAATACCTCAAATTGACACTTTCAATAACAAAGCATGGACTTCTAAGTACGCTAGCAGTAGTTCAACGTGTATGATCGAACTCATTTAGGACTGTGATTTGCGGAACTTTAACACAAAAATCATATTTCAAGAGAACATTTTTCTTTCCGCGTTTTTTAAACTGTTTTTAAATGATTTTTTAACGTTTTTAGAAATGGTATCTCAATTGTGTATTATTATTATTGAGTATGAGGAGGAGTGGGTGTTATGTTTAATATCTGTATTCTAATATAGGTCCAGGGAACATCCTACCCTTTCGCTACATCATCTCCCCTACATTTTACATGAACGAGCCTTATAAGGACATAACTCCTAATAAGGACAGAACGCCTTAGAGGGACAGAACACCTCATAAGGATTGACGCCTTTTATGGACTAAACCTTTCACCTAGTTCCATGCAGAGGGAGGGTTTTTCCCAATCAATACTGCTAAAACGTCATCCTTAACACATATGAATAATTTATGAGGCCACTACCCAGGGGGTATACTTCACCTCTCCTATCTACGCACAAGGTTTAATCCAATACATCATCCTCATACTAAACAATGGCTAACACACGTACAAGGACTGTATAAATACAGCACCTCTTGCTATCAGTAGTTCAAGGCCGACACACTGACCAGAGACGCTCAGACTCCTGCATGCAGTCGCTCCAGCTGACAGTGGTCTAAACATCACTTGTGGGTGTGCAACTCGAGACCAGGATGAGGACCCACACTCTCATTATTCAGGTAATGGGGTTCGACTAATTCCTAGCGGGATTCTTTGCTCTTGGGCTCATTAGCTCTTTCACACCTGCGCACATGCTCGGTACACTTAGGTACATCTAGACAGGCATCTTGGGAGTATGTGCTTTATTTTATACATGCATTTTATATTCATGTATATGTTCATGACTATTGCAGAACAGTAGAACTGTACTAATCCTCTTTATTCACTGTACTGCTGATCCTATATCTCTGCTACTGTGTAACAGTTGTAGCAGCGCATACATTTTACACTAGAAGAACAACGATACAATAAATTCTTATTGTAAACACCCTCGACTGTTTCTTCCGTGTATCTCTCTGAGACCAAATGAGCAAGCACGAGTGACTGGGTGAAAAGTAGTATATTGTTTCCACGAGTCTGAGGAATCAGGGTTTATGTTCTGAGGTTGCCAAAAACGAATCTCTCTGATAAAAGGAGATTCTAGTGGCACTGTGAGCTAGCTAATGCAAACAAGGCCAACATACACGGTGGGGGTGCACAGAATCAGTCTACCACCAGACCCACAGTGTATGTTGTCTAACAGCGCAGGTCCTGCAGGGGTACTATAGGAACTACAGTACAAGCTCTCCTGCCCTTGATGATGCCAACAGCATTAATCTAGCAGGGGAGAGGAGGAATGTGAGAGTGGCTTCAAATCTGAGATAAATTTGCAGTTTTCAAGCAGCACCCCAGCTGGCAGAGCACATGAGAAGAACTGAAGTATGGGAGCTAGAAAACCAACTAAAACACCTCTAATTCAAGGAGCACTTCAGTACATTGCATTGGACCAGCAGAGTCATTATTTGCACCACAGTCAAGAGAACCTTCACGTCGGAAACCACCCAAAGACACAATCAAACCAGACAGACTTTCACCATAATCTTATTGATGAATAAATCACTGGTTGCACTTAGGTCAAGAAAATAAAACCTAAAAACACAACAGAATCAGAGATTCTCTTTCTTCAATATATTACACAATATTTCAATCGTTCCACACATTCAGCGACTATATTTCCCAACACATCAAGAGCCACATAAGAGCCTGAATATCACACCTTCCCCAGCAGAAGGAGTACCTCGACTGGCTCAACAAACTCTAAGTTCGCTAGACCAGATACAGTGAAAAACTAAGAGTTTTTTTTTCCATATGGGGGGGTGAAGAGGAGTGTCATGTACCCTTTCTTGAAGAGGGAGGGATGTCATGTCAAATATATGTAGTATTTATCTGCGAAGGTGGGAGATGCCTTGTAGTGAGCAGGATACTGAGACACCTGCAGCACGGAATAATACAAGGCCCACTGCAAGAATAATTGACATGACCTCCTGCCCTAGTGGCTGAGCAGGAATTGTAGGTAGGAACAGGTAGGTAAGCTTACAAATTGCTTTGGTGGAGAAACTTCCCCCAGAAAAAGAGGAACAATTCTACTGCCAAAAAGATGTCAATAGCTGGTTGCGAAACCCGTGTCTTCACCCGGGAGATCTTGGCTTCAAAGAAAGGGTGATCCCTTCCTGGAGCAAGCCTGCTGAATGAGTACTCCTTGGCTAGTCAGTGGATGCTTTAGGAAAGAGACTACTTCTTGTTGAGGGAAAACGAGTGGAACCCAAAACCTCCAAAATGGAACTCCCAAAAGGCTGGGCTCAACAGAAAGAATTCAAGAACCTAAGCAAAGACAATTGAAAAAAATAACTAGTAAGGAAATAGCAATTACTATTACTAGTGAGGGGTGTGACTGGTAAATAGATGTTTGCGACACAGCTTCCATCGGTCTCTTCCCCTTTTATATTAAAAAGTGACCTGAAAGAGGAAAGGTTGCCAGGAAAACAAAGTCCGCCGTCTTGTAACGGGGAACTTGACAGAGCGTGAATTAGCACCAGCACTCTCTAGAACTGGGAAGCAAATAGCAATCCAAGATGGTGCCCACCACCCCAGGATGCTGAGAAAAACACAGTGAAGAGGTTATGGGTACAGTGCACCCAACAACAGCCCCCCAGCCCGGGCTCATCTGCCACAATGCCCTCGCGCGGGACTGCCAGCCCTAGCGAGATAATTCCTGCCCTGGACCCCACGTACCGCATTGAGTGCCACTGAAAAGGAAATCTGAGTTTGTTGCATATGGGAAGTGGAGACCCAATAAAACAATAGGTTGCCACTATACCTGTATCCGTTTGGTATGTTTTCGTACACCTGCTCCTACTCTTGCTTGTCCCTGAATCGGCAAGGATCGAGGAAAATGTCTCTGAAAACCCCTATTAATTTCCTCCATCCCACATCATCAGTACACACTGGGCCCGATTCACAGAACTAACTTAAGACAAAATCCTAAACTTACTACCATTTTGGTATTCACAGAAGGCACTTACTCATTTTGGTATTCACAGAAGGCACTTACTCATTTCGGTATTCACAGAAGTTAGGAGTCCTAACTTTAGGACTCCTAAATGCCTTCTGTGAATACCGAAAGTCTTAAAATTAGGATTTTTCTCAGTTTAGAAGTAGTATAGTTAGGACTCCTAACTTTAGGAATCCTAAATGCCTTCTGTGAATACCGAAAGTCTTAAAATTAGGATTTTTCTCAATTTACTAAATTGAGAAAAATCCTAATTTTAAGACTTTCGGTATTCACAGAAGGCATTTAGGATTCCTAAAGTTAGGAGTCCTAACTATACTACTACTAAACTGAGAAAAATCCTAATTTTAAGACTTTCGGTATTCACAGAAGGCATTTAGGAGTCCTAAAGTTAGGACTCCTAACTTCTGTGAATACCGAAATGAGTAAGTGCCTTCTGTGAATACCAAAATGGTAGTAAGTTTAGGATTTTGTCTTAAGTTAGTTCTGTGAATCGGGCCCACTGTCTCTTTCTTTCTGTCTCTTCCTTTTCTTCACCTTCTTTAAGACTTACTTAAATATTCTCAATATCTCCTACTTCCTCACTGCCACCTTCTATTCTCATCCACCAATTCTTCCACACTTTTCTTCCTCTATTCATTCATCCACTCATCACTCATGTACTTCCATCAACAATGCTCCTTTTCTCTCCATCCTGGCTTCCTTTAATTCGTTCACCTTTCCCCACTCCTTCGCCCCTCTCTTGTCTTTTATAATTTTCTTTGTATCATTTCCCTCTACTGCACATTTTTCGAGGACTCACTCCATTCGAAATCATATCTGTCTCAATTTTGGCTTTCCTCCCATCACTTACTTCTATCTCTTCTCAACTCCTTCGCCTCCTCTCCCTTCTCTCATTCCTTCTCTCCCTCTTCTTTTCTTTCTACCCACACCTTCTTCTGATTGTGCTTGCCTCCTCTCGCCCATGTCCGCTTCTTTCCCTCTAGTCCAGTGTTTCCCAAACTGGGGTCCGAGGACCCCCAGGGGTCCGTGGCACATTCCCAGGGGGTCCGCAGGCAGCAGTTTTAAAAGCACTGCAAAGTTCCTTGTAAAATTAGCAGTTTTCGAGCAACTATAAAAGTGTCAAGAAAATGCCAGTGATTAATGTACCTGCTGGAGAGAGATGAGAGTTTTGTCTAGTGGCTGCTTTGACTTATCTAATGTGACACAGAGGGTTATTATGCCTACTGCAAAGAACGTGTTCAATGTATTTTAAAAAACAGTATTTTATGTGCATAGGTCAGTGAGCTACTGATTTTGTCACAGAGATTCTTTTGTCACTGTGCAATTCATAAGGGACAATCGTAATCTAGCACAGTGTCCTATAAACTGTCAAAGAGCTGCTTGCAAACTGCATGGTAAAAGTTAGCAACATATGTTTATTCCCAGTCTATCATTATCCTGATGCTGCTATGTTCCCACTTCCTGCACATGAACAATTTTGTAATGCCTTTTTGTCTCTCCTATGTGTGCTGCCTAATGCAGCACACATGGAAGTTACAAAACGTCATTTTTATTAAAGATTGTTTATTTGCAGGAAGGGTCACCATCCTGAACATAAACAAGCAAAAACGAGGAGAAATAAGGCATTTCTCCTAATTTGGCCAAGTTAAGACCATGTTTTTCATGGTCTTAATTCTGGTGCTGTCTCCTATTTAAGCTGACCTTGTAAATAGAGGGCAGCGTCAAAAATCAATGGGTGTCGGAGTGAAACGCCCTCTGCAACTCCCACTGCCCACCTTTTTCACGCTAAGCATTGCGTGAAAGGGGTCCTTATTTACAAGGCAGCGTTAAGCCACAATAAGTGGCTTAACGCTGCCTTGTAAATAAGGCAAAGCCCCTATTGGCACAGGAACATTGCAAAAAGTGACGTTCCCATGGCGATAGGGACTTGTAAATATGCCCCTAAAATCCTTAGTAATTTGAGTATTTATTTTGTGTGCACGTTTGTTTATTTTTTTCGAATTACTGTTTTAATGTTAGAAATTTAAATCCTACAAATTGCTTTGGGGTCCCTGGCTTCCAGTGGTACTCAATGAGGGTCCTCAGGAGTCAAAAGTTTGGGAACCACTGCTCTAGTCTCTTTTCTCCCCCTTTCCTCCTTTCTTCCCTATACTCCATTGCAACTTATTGTCCCTCCCTCTCCCCCACCCTTCTACCCTTTTATTGTCAATTGTTTCTACTCGTGCTGTCGTCATCTCCTACTCTCTACTTCCATATACTGTTCTGTCCCAGACCTGGTTGTCTGTCCCGCCCTGAGACTCGAGGCATTCGTGTCCCAGTGTCCTTCCTCCAGCTGGACAGGTCTGCAGCCCTTTCGGCCACTGACCTCTAACTATACTTACCGAAAGAGCTATTCATGGAAAGTGCGATTGGGACTGAAGCTGGGAATGGCAAAGGTTTGTTTTGTGTTCTTATCTGCACGGCATGTATCACTGAGATGCCGCCGGCCGCTCGGCCCTTCTCTGCCTGAAGTGTCCCTAAGTGAAAAGCCAGGACAGGCCGGAGGAGGTGACAGATTAGCTGTCATTGACGAAAGCCATTCTGTGTCAGAGAGTAGCAAGCCATTGCAAACCAAAAAGCAGTGTATACGTAAATATTGTCTTATATTTTCATGGCGTAGGTGACACACTTTTTTCTCTCTGGTCCTTTCACACACAAACCCTACAAAGGGCTCGATTATGACTCAGGTGAGGTGGTGTGCACTTTGTAATTTTTTTTCTTTGACACCATCTTTTATATCAGAATTAAAAGTTCAGTACTGGAAATTTGCATGTCCCACCATTGCACTCAATCTATTATCATTGTGATTACGGTGCGTGATCTGCTAAACTTAGCATAGATCCATTAATTGGGCCGGCCACGATCACATCGACAACCCGCAAAGTCATGAATTTCCTTGCTGATGCCCAGCTGCCTGGCTACCTAACACCCCACCCTTCCGATTCTCTGATTATACTGCGTAAAGGATTTTAATTATTCCTAGCTCACTTGGCTTATTTTTAGGGTTGCAACTTACTCCCGGGACACCATGTTTCCAATGCTGGGTTTTCATTTGACGACATATGTGTTCTGCATCTCCTTGGCTGCATCTACATATGTGTTCTGGGTCTCAGGGGCTGCATCTACTGCTCCAATTGGACACCTGATTACAATGATTTGCTTCTCTACTGATGAGGGGCTAAACCCATAAACACGTGTCTAGAGGTAACAGCAATATCTGGGCCAACTTTGGTGAGAAACTACAGAAACTTTGAAGTGTACTGCATTTACCAGAATGCAATGAGGTGAACTGTTCTGGAATGAGAGGGAGTGTGCTATCTCCCTCTTCTGTTACAATGATTTACAACGGAAACCTCAGGGCTGTAAAAGGGGTGTTCTGATTACATAGGCCGAGGTGTCAACCCCACATTACAATGTCATGCATTTGCTTCAGTTATGCAGCAAATCTCCCCCTAGCATAGTTCTCAAATGTGCATCATCAAAAAAGTATTTCACCTTGCCTCTCATTCATCTATGGCTCTTATCTCTCTTCTACCACTCAGCAGCTCTCCATCAAACCACGTTTAATTCATTGTGTTGGGATACCGGTAGGGAAGTGGATGTCTCATCTACAAAGCATTTATACCCTTAGCCCATGTGTATCTACCAGCCGCCATTTACAACTTTTTTTTTAGACGAACTAGAATAAAAGATTAAAATACAAAATACTGCAGGTGACATTTAGAAACTGTGTTGGTATCCTATTAAATAAAGCACGTTAAGTTTTGATTGAGAAAATTGTCGACATAACGACACTTTTTATTAAAACTAGGTACACTGCAAACCTGCGGTCTAAGCCTTGAAGCACGGGGAATGTGTAGGTTTATATTTACTACCTTCGGTTGCTGGAAGAGACCTGTTCTGCTGTTGTTCTTTCATTAGGGGCCACAGATATCTAAACAGCAGCAGCAGGGGCGCTGGTGTTTTTCCTGGAGCGGGGAGGCTGACGGCGCGAGCCCCCGGCCTGGCTGACGGCGCAAGCCCCCGGCCGGGCTGACGGCGCGAGCCCTCGGCCTGACCTCAACACAGACCGCGCGGCAAAACATACTTCAGTGAAGTCATCATCAGCCGTGACTGGCGCTGAAAGCTTCGACGCACTGTGAATGTTTCAGCGTTTCATTATATTTGACCTTTTCTAGGAGAAAGGGGAGGAGAACAGAATTTAAGATTTATGTTCATTAACTAACATTGAGGCCCGTGAGCTCGCTGCAAGCCTCGGTGTCTGACAGGTGGGCAAGTTAAAGGTGGCTGAGGGGTCTGAGAAGAACCAGGCCTTCAGGTAGTGGATAAACGGGATGGCAAAATGCTGAAAGAAAGTTCTCTCACCATCTCTCTGAGAAAACCCAGGTCACAGATCATGGTTCATAATCAGTACTTCCAGGGCAAACGTCCTAAAAAAAGAAGTGGGGAGACTAACCTAGGTTATCAGTATGCAAGTGACATCATGGTGCGTGACATCACAGCGCGTGACATCACAGGAAGTGGCATCATAAGAAGTGACATCAGATCTTAAGCCCTCACATATATGTTTAACAGGTCTATCATGAGTACATTAAAGCACATTTCGAGGATTCAAGGAAACCCTCCTGATTTAGGCAGAACATTCCCACTTTTGTATGCTACACGTAGAACAATGTTGCCTTTTGTCAGCGTAAACTTCCTCTAGCCATAGTGCTTTACAAGAAAAAATTGTGATATTTAAATTATTACGCCTACTCAGGGGTAGTAAGCACTATATAAATGCTATTTAGTTTGTGTAAATACTGGAAAAGACCAAAACATCTGACATTCTTGCAGCGCATATCTCCAAATTTGCTTCTAGGTGTGAGGCTCCTGATTGCTGCCAACCAAGAGACTCCAACAAAAGGAGACCTGATGACTCCTCAGATTCGGCCTTTGTTATGGGCCCAACAGGAGTCTGAACTGAGAAAACCCCGACCCCGCCTGCACGTTATTGCGATCAAAAGCAGACAACAACTTGTAGGCGCTGCTGAATGTGTCCCGGTGTCTGCAAATTTCACCGGGACGCATTCAGCATATTTTTCAGTGGGGCCCAACTTCTTGGTAGGGTGGACAGTGTCCACCCTGTGAAAACAGTGGGTGGACACCGTCCACCCGCGTGTACCCCCGACTTGTGCCCTGAGTACTTCCCAGGAGCAGACCACAGATTCTGGAAGACACATTTATGCCTGAGCTGTTTCTTGCATTACTAGACCTTCTTTTCCTGATTATATATCACTTTGGGCCCAATTCACTAATCTTCTGATACTATGCGGAACAGTGCATTCGTTGTAAGTCCGCAGTGTACGCTGAGTGGTAATTTTCCACTTCACACATGAGGGGTTGCCCCCATATGCTAATGTAGTGCTCAGGCGTGGTTTGCAAGTCCTCATTGGATTTTGCTAGCTTTTTGCCTTATATCAATATGCAAAGGGCATAAACAGGGACCTTAAACATGCAGTCCGGCCAAATCCAACTCCCTGATCTGTGCCAGTGTCCGTGGCCATGGTCTGAAATTGACCTCGTGGCCTCAAACTTGACGTGATCCATGTGTACGAATGTTGAACCACTCTGGATGCACTAAACTCAATCATGACATCTGGAAATACCTCTGAACTCATATATCAGACACCTCAGGATATTGCAGCATGGATTACCAAATTGTTTGGCAGAAATATGGACATTTTGCTGACTAATATGGAACTTTTGCAGCAAACTTTATTTTGCTATTTTTTCAGCACCAAACACAGAGATCATATTTTTCTAAAGTATTTTCGAACATGAAAGTTTACACCAAAGCATTGTGTACAGTATTTATGATGCCAGGTCTATATACTTTATGTATCATGTAGTATTTATGTTCACATTACTTTCACCTTGAGCACTATGCCATTGTTACTTATGGATTTGAATATACTTTGTGGAGAATACAATTGTAATTCTTTTCAATGAGAAGGCCTATGTTTATTTTGTTAATACTCATATGACATTAATCTGTTAATGAATAAGACCCACAGAACTTGTGTGCTTGAGTAGCCCAAACTCATCCCGATATCCTGCTGCTGATTATAATGTAAAAACAATAATGCCCAGATGGATTATTCTGCTGTGAAAGGACTGGAATACAATCAGCCATCCCACGCCAAAAGAGGTCAGTGTCAATCAACCATAAAACTGATGCCTGTACTGCGTCTGTGTCTACATGTTCAAAGCGGAGACGAAGCGCCTGATCAGAAACTTGGCTCAAACCCGGGAAGTAGGAATATGCACTCTTGTCCTTGGGTAGGATAAAAAGTTGAGCCGGGATTAAAAGGCGCTCTTGTTTTAAGAATCCAATGACTGGTTGGGCCTCCCCCATATACCTGCCCACCTTTTCAAAAGCATTTCTAAATGCTTCATTAAGCTGGGCTCTTACCTGGTTTTTCTGTGCCAGTTATTGCGCCAGAGGTCTCTAGCAAACCTGTACCCTGATAAATTCCACAGGAACGAAGATACGTTCCCCATACTCCCTGAAGACAGTGTCTGGAGGAATAGTGAAAGACTCCTTCACAGGTAACTGTCTTCTAAGAGTTGGGGGAATGATACATAGAGTGACCACCACTCTTTTCCAGCTTGAGAAACTGGCAACGCTCGTGTAGAAGGACAGGACACAATGAGGGCTGTAAAGAAAATATGAAGATCTATTAACACTGAATCTGCCGTGACCTGTAATGCATAAGGCTGTGGTAATGCATGTCAAGTTCAAGAAAATAAATCCACCTACCGGCCAAAAGGAGCCTCAAAAGCTTCCTTAAGGATGGAGGAGTTACCGTCACTCCCCTTGCAGCAGGAGTCTTAATCCATACTTTAGGCAGTATCAAAAAATAACATAAAGGTAGTCCGTTCTAGGACTAATAAATTGCTGCACTCAAGAGGCAAGGCAACGATAAAGGAGGTCCTCAAGTCAGGTATAACACATGGTGTCTCAGCATTAGGATATTCCTCTAAGGAATTGCTGTATGGAAGCTGTGAAGGTAGAGCACAGAATGGGCGACAGCAACTGGTAGGACAGTAGATGTTAAAAAAAAAAATACCAGAATGCTCATTGGTATACCCAATGTGATAGAGTAAATGGGGGAAGTGAAAGTAGCCTGCCTGAGAGACTATGAATGTGCAGCTGTTTGAGACACTGCGGGAAGGGAGAGCGGAAAGGGGAATCCAGGAAAAATCCGCGATAAGCCACCTTGGCTTCCGAATCCAGCTGAGAGGCTACGTGAAAGGAAAAGGAACACACAAATGTGGCCGAGAAAATCCTGAAAGGCGGTCACAAAGAAACCACAAATAACGAAGACCGTATTGAAAACGCAACCAGAGAATCAAAGCCGAAGGTGAGCTGGAAACAAAGCAGCAAGTCCTTCGGGAGTCTGATGATCACAGGGGAGCGAGGTTACGGGATCGGAAAGTAAGCCAAGCAATATCTTGTTCCGGACACGTCATTTTAAACCAAAGAGGGGACGTGTCAAAAGTTACACTGCGTGCGCTCTCCTGGAAGCAGTAAGGGATCTTCTACAAAGCACAGACCTCCTTTGAACATGACATGCACTACCACACTGTCTGTCTCTGTTCCCAGAAGACGGAATAAGAGGCTTGAGCTCCGACACCAGTCAACTTAGCCAATGCAGTACTCTCTTGGAATGTTTACAGTGTCTCCAGAGTGAGGACTGAATTGTTTGTGAGGTTCATGTGGAGGTCCTCTAGATAATCATACACCTTCATTGTCACTGGTGTCTGACTCTGGAATAAGTCCATCAGACTTAAAATGTTTTGACATTTTCCTGCCACAATGTCAAATTGAACTTTAAAACAGTTTTTGTTGTCACTGTTTAGAATCCTCTGTAGATTTTTTCGAGGGAACAGAGGGAAGACTTCGCTGACTTTGCATCTCAGACTCAACAAACCCAGCATATGCATCAAAGTGCTTGCAGCACCAAACCAAGAATTCCAGTGGGTACTGCAAGGGTTAGGTGCCATCAGTGGTTTCATCCCATGGTTCTCAGCAAGGTGTTGCAGGTTTCTTCGCTTTCTGCTACCAGCCATGTGTAAGATTCGCGAGAAGTACAGCAGGAAAGAATTTAGCTCACGACTCCCCAACAAGGTTCATGATGTGTGCATAGCAGCTGATATGTGTTGAGTTTGTATATAGATTTCCTAACAGTGTTGTATGCCTTGAGCATGTATGCCGCATTGTCTGTATTAAAAGAAATACCATTCTGAAAGGCTATTTTGTAATTTGTGAGCATCCTCGCAACTACTCGCGCTACAGTCCAGTGGTTGCACTGCTAGAGGAACACTATGTCTGCTAGGTGCGTGTGTATTTGATGGCACTCCTGTGAAGATACCAATGCAAATAAAACATTGAACACACATTGTCCTTCGACATCAGGTGTTTCATCAAATATAACACTGAACTTCTGATCTTCCAATTGTTTTTTCAGATCATCCTTAGCTCCTGGATATCTCTCTGGGAGATAACATTCTTAAAGCTGAAGACTTCCAGGCATCGCTCCACGACTGCGTACTCACTCGGGGAGAAACTTGCGCAATACAGGTTGGTCAGTTTTGCTCCATGGAATGTTCAGTGCTGTGCAGATGTTGACCCACTCTCTTATTATTTCCTACTTCGAGGAACTGGCAGTTGCACACTTTGTGAAAAGCAAGTTCACAGTCATCTGACTGGCATGTTTCAGTGAAGAGTGAGCTTCTGTAGCATCTGCGCTCCAAGTGTTTTTGGGATTGCACATGCATATCCACAATTTGCTTTCGGACATGATCCACCCCCACATTGCACGCAGATCAAAACAGCTCTTCGCTATCAGCATGCATCACGTTACTGTACTCTCTGGCCCGATCGGCTGCTCTTATTTGGGTAGCCAGTTTTGATACATTTTTCACAACCTTCACAAGCTGCATAAACTTCTCCATCCTGCTTTTGTTGAGGTGGCTTGTTGCTCCCTAGGAAGTCCAAAGATCTTACCGTGAGGTGGCACACTTGTCAGGGCTTCTAGGCAAATATGAGTAATCTTTGGGGGTTGTGGCGCTGTCACTTGACTCACCTGCAAATATAGTTGGTGTTATTTCATGTAATCCAAAGGAAAATAGGCAACGTAATTGTTGAACAGAAAGTAAAGAAAATTTAGGGTTTGCAGTGATTTAAAAAATGCACTAAACGCTGTTCTGAAGCACTTGCGAATAAAGTAAAAAATGAAAACTATTTGAAACAAAACCACAATGGATACCGGCAGTCCTCAAATGGAGTTCAGCAAAAGCAGTGTAAAAACAGCTTGTCAGTTGTAGAGAAAGAAAAACTTGAAACCTTTTGAAGTGAAGTTGCATATATGGAGTGTAAATACAAACAGGAAATCAGAAGTCCTTTGCAGTGAGATGGCACACTTGTTTAGTCGGTGGGGTTGGGTGGTGTGTTGGTGCAACATAAAAAACATATGGAAAAGATTAGTCCATAAAGGTATCAAATCTCTTCTAAAGTAACTGCTACTAAACAAAATGATAAAGGCAACTAAAAAGGATCCACAATGCAAACATTTTAATTTTTTCAAATGAGGTTGCATGGACGCTGAGAAAGCACATAAAGGGCAGGATAAGCCACCTGCAAAAAAACAGAGAAGCCTAAACCTTTCAAAACAGATTTGTACAAGCAGAGTTTAAATATAGGAGCACATAAGCCTTCGGGGAGGGAGGGGAAAGAAAAAGACCAGGCACGCATCCCTAAGGGAACGATGCTCCAAAGCACCCTCAACAAAAAATAAAAATGAGCACTGAAAACCCAGGTGCTATGCGACGCCCGTGGCTCCATAAAATGAAAAACATAGAATAGTTCCAAACAGACCCACCAAATGCAGATTTAAAACAGAACAATCCACTGAGAAGAAAAAAAACATGTAAATTCCAGTTATTGGGAAAAGAAGTGAAAAAACCACAAACAAAAGAGAAACACAGTTTAAACAGGAATGCAGTGAACGCATCAGTTCTCAAGATGTAGAAAGCATGAATGCATGGGCAGAAATTCACAACCCTCAATAAAATGTGTTTTTATTTGGAATGCTTTTTGGACAAATGCTATAAATCATATTTAATCAGAAACCCCAAAGAGAGTATTAATTTGTAAAAAAAAACAAAAAACACAAGAATACACAGAACTCCACCGCAAAACCATGAGTTGACGTTGGGCTACTCCTGTGAAATGAGACCATTCTTAACACTTCCAAAAATTGTCAAGGATAGATAGGACAGATAAAAACTGTGTGGGGACACCCACGTTCCTCCCACCCATTGAAAGTAGACTTCAAAAATATGGATGCAGCCCTCGAGGTTCTGCGCTTTAGCATATGCATTATCTCCCCAGAAGTGTACAGAACCCAAGACTAACCTGAGCTAAGCAGCAGCAAGAATATAATGTAGTTATCAGAGTGTCCAACAACTCTGGAAACATCAGTTTGTTTCTTCTGAGACTCTGCATAAGAAAAAATGGATGGCATTCTTTCTCATGGTGCACACCCAGAGAGTCCGTCTCCCTTCCTTAACCTCGCAAGCCAAGAACACCATCTGCTGCATCCCCAAGGCTCATCCCTCAGCTGAACCCTCTTCAACGTCTACATGACACCAATCGCAGACATCATCAGATTGCATGACAATAACATCACCTCCTACGTCGACGATACTCAGTTCGTCCTTTCGCTATCAGCGGATTCCACCTTGACTAAGACCAACTTCTTGAGGGACAAATGCCTGAAGTTCAACACAGACAAGACTGAAGTTCTGATCTTTGGCAAACACACCGCCCTCTGGAATGACTCCTGTTTGCCGTCGGAACTCAGTCCCACTCCCATGTCAAAAGACTGCACCACAACCTCGGCATTATCCTAGACAGTGAGCTCAAGTTTGAAATGTCAGGTCAACGCCGTCTTCTCAGATTTTGCCCCATGCCTACAAAGTCATCCATGACCAAGAATCCACCTACATGAACCACCACCTGAATTTCTTCTGACCTTACATGTGCCACTCCAGAGGACGCTTCTTCTCCCATCTCGCCGCTAAAGCCTGGAAAGTCCTCCACCTCTGCACCGCACCTTCGCAGAGCCACTTCACGAAATGAATGAGACCGGCAGCTAGCGCATGGATACCATCTCGGGTGATAGCTGTGCTTTATAAGTATGACTTGAATTGAATTGAATAAAACAGAGTTAGAGCAGGCATGCTCTTTTCCATGTTGCCCTACCCCACAACACTGCTACCCACCCACCATGCTGCCCTTAAAAATCTCACCAACCCACACCATTAGCTACAATGTAAAAATTCCCTGTCTGTTTCTGCCAAAACATTGCCCTGAACCTTGCCCCCCCCCGTAAGAGGCGGGCCCTGAATTTAAAAAATGAACCTCTGGGCCAGCTGCGCTCCTCCTTGGGCTGCTACGTGCCTCGTGGGTTGCCACCCTAGACTTACTTTAAAAAATAGACCCCTGAGCCTGTCACGTGCCCCATAGGCCCTAGCTGTAATTAAAAACAAAATTGCCCCTGAGCCCGCGTGTGTCCTGCGAGTGATGGGCCTAAAACATAATAAAAAATACTCCAGCCGCATTCCCCATGGACTTTGGGCAATAGATTTAATTGAAAAAATGGCCCGCGTTGCTCGCCGGTTGCCCCGTAGGTCCTAGATTGCATTAAAAAAAATGCCCCAGGCGTGTCGCATGATCTGTGGCTCCCTGGCCCAAAATGCAATAAAAAATATTTGCCCCTCGGGCCTGCCGCATGCCCCGTGGGCGCAAAATTTCAATCAAAATATAAGCCCCTTTGGGCCTGCCACGTTCTCGTGAGTGGCGAGCCTGAAACCTAATTTTAAAAAAATGCCCCCTTGGGCCCGCCAAGTGCCCTGGTGTCGGCAGGCCTGAAACTAAATGAGAATACATATTTCCTTGGGCCTACCACATGCCCCATGGGTGAGGGGCCTAGATTTAATTTTAAAATTGGCCCTGGGCCCGCCGCTTGCCCCATGGGTGGTGGGCCCACACCATGCTCTGAAGCGTCAGTCTGCATGACAAATTCTTTGGAGAAGTCGGGTGCCTTGAGCACGGGCGCCGTGCACATGGCAGCCTTCAGGGCATGTAAAGCTTTCTGGCAGGATTCAGTCCAGATCACTTTCTTGGGCTGCTTCCTGGAAGTCTGCTCTGATAAGGGGGCAACAATGGTGCCGTAGCCCTTAACAAATCACCTGTAGTAACCGGTGAGACGTAAAAAGTCTCTCACCTCTGTCTGGGACTTGGGGGGCTCCCAAGCCAGAATGGTGTCAATCCTGGGTTGTAGGGATGCCACCTGGCCGCTTCCTACCTGGTGTCCCGAGTACATGACTAGATAAACTCGCCAAAATCGGACTCAAGCAGCCTTGGACCAACCCACACAGACGGACACACACTCAACCCTGTTTTCTCCACCAGTGGGAACATCACCTACAGCCACACCACCAAACTCCTCTGGACCGACCACCACTGCGCACATCTTGCCTTCGCCACTGCCACCGTACATCACCACCCTCATCGCCCCCTTGTCACAGCTGGAACAAGGCCACCGAAGAACGTCTTGTTGACTCCCTCGGCACAACCACTCCTCCAACACCAACAGACACCAACACCGCAGTTCGATTGATCTCCAACTGCGCTAACACTCTGGCACCCTTCAAGAAGACACTAGGCAGGCAACACTCCAAGAAGGCCAGCTAGTTCATGAGTCCAGACACTCCTGCCATCAACTCGAGAAGAGATGGAGGAACAACAAAACCCTGGAAACCCACGCCACCTTCAAATCCGTCTCCTCAAAACCACAAAGAAAACGGCCTTCCAGGATAGAATAAATGCCAATGCACACAACAGCAAAGAACTCTTCGCAATCGTCAAGGAGTTCGCCAGGCCCAACAGCGAGACCACAAACGTCACACTTTCCCCAGTCCTCTGCAACAATCTCGGCTTCTTCTTCTACCACAGGATCTGGCAGATCTATGATAGCTTTGACACTCAAGACTCCACCACTACTCCCACCACCGCACACAACCATGCCGCACCCCAACAGATCGTGCTCAACTGAACTCCACTCACCACAGATGACACACTCAAGACCATGAAGAGCATCCACTCAAGAGCCCCATCAGATCCTTCCCCATACCACATCTTCCATGGAGCAGACGCCTCCATCGCCCCAAAGCTTTGCAGCACCATTAACTGCCCCATTGAAACCACCACCTTTACCGACAACTGGAAGCACACCAATATCAACCCCCTGCTGATGAAGTCATCCACCAACCCAACAGACCTCAAGAACTTCAGACCCATCTCCCTCCTCCCCTTCCCAGCCAAGGTCATTGAGAAGGCCATCAACGTCCAATATCCAAGTTCATCAAAGAGAACCATGCCCTGGACAATTCCCAATCCATCTTCCGAAGCAACCACAGAACCGAGACTGCACTCCTCACCTCCACCGATGACATCCACTCCCTCCTTGACAAGGGTGAAAACACAGCCCTCATCCTACTGGACCTCTCGGCTGCCTTCGACACTGTCTCCCATCGCACCCTAATCACAAGACTCCACGGCGCCAGCATTCATGACAAGGCACTGTACTGGATCCACTCCTTCCTGACCGTCCGAACACCACGAGTCCGATTACCCCTGTTCCTCTAAGAGCCTACAGAGATCAGCTAGAGTACTCCAGGGCACCTCCCTGAGCCCCACCCTCTTTAACTTACATGGCTCCCTCCGCAGCCATCGTCAGAAGTAGGGGTGGGCGGAATTTGCGAAATTCACTTTCGCAAACTATCGCGAAAATGTTTAAAATCTCCGCAAACACGCGGAAATATCGCGAAGACGCAGAAGTTTTTTTTCCGCCTGTTCACGGTATTTTCTGCATGATTGCGGCTCGCCAACTTACCCATACGGTTGTCCCGCCCACTCGCGTTCGATATGACGTGCCCGCGTCCTCACGCTCTCGCTCACGGTGGAGAATGACGTGTTCGAGATCTCAAGCATCTCATACTCTCACGGTGCATGATCGCGAGAAGAAAGACGTGATCGCGCGACGAATGATGTGATCGCGCGACAAATGACGTTAATGCGGGCGCGAACTGTCGCGAGTCAGCACAAATGGCTACCAACAATCCAACATCTCGTGGAGAACGCGACCGGATTGGGAAAACTTGTCGGCGAACGCGGGGATTCAGGTAAGGCGATCGCACGCACGGGAGAATGTATTTTTGTACAGCGCGAGCAAGAAAAACATTTCCGGTAAGATGCGGACTGCGGAAATTTAGAAATTTTCGCGCTCTCCGCTGAATGCGAAAATGTCAAATTATCGTAATTTCCGCTAGCGGAACGGAATTTTCTCCCAGGCCTAGTCAGAAGCCACAGACTCAACATCGTCTCCTATGCGATGACACCCAGCTGATCATCTCCCTCACCAATGAAGCCACAGCCACCAGAATCAACTTTCACAACAAAATGAAGGCAGTTGCTACCTGGATGCAAGACAGCTGCCTCAAGCTCAACTTGGACAAGACCAAAGTACTCTTCCTGGGTTCTACCTTCTCAGCCTGGGACGAATCCTGGTGGCCCGCTGCACTAGGAACCCCTCCCACCCCTATGGACCAGGCACCCAACCTCAGCATCATACTGGACTCCTCACTCTCAATTAACTGCCAAATCAACGCAGTATCCTCGTCCTGTTTCCACATGATCCGCATGCTTTGAAAGACATTCAGATGGTTCACCACAGAATCCAGTACGACAGTCACCCACACACTCATCACCAGCAGACTTGATTATGGCAACGCACTCTACACTGGCATCACCCAGAAACAGCTGAGGAAGCTACAGAACGTCCAAACCGCCGCAGCCAGACAGGTCTTCGACATCCCCCACCGCAGCCACATGACACATCACCTCCGACAACTCCACTGACTCCCTATCAACAAGAGAATCATCTTCAAGCTTCTCACTCACGCCTATAAGGCAATCCACAACTTAGGAACAGAATATCTCAACCACTGCCTCGTTTTCCACACACTTGCCGGACAACTCCGCTCCGCCCATCTCACCCTGGCCTCCGTCTCATGGATTCACAAGACCAGAACCGGAGGAAGATCCTTCGCCTACCTCCCCGCCAAGACCTGGGACATCCTATGTCTCCACCTCAGGCAATCCGCACCTTTGACCCAGCTCAGGAAGGACGTTAAGAATTGTCTGTTCGACTGATACCCAACACACATATGGTTCAGCAGCGCCCCCCCATCACCTTGAGACCCTCACGGGTGAGTAACCGTGCTTTCGACCCCTGATTGATTGACAGAAAGGGAACCAATTTCTATCTCAGATGGGCTACACTTACAGTCAAGAAAGTGCAAGCATGGAACTGTCAATTGAAAATGTACTATATATTTGTCTAATGCTTGCTACAGGAGGGTGACCACAAAAGATAATGTTGTTGTTAATGTATGAAAACACAACCACGCTTTAAATCCCACCAAAATCGAAGTAAGGCATGTACTACAAGATATAAGAGAGACAAGTACTAGCTCCCAAGAACCCACAACTATGATACTAATAGATATACTACCTAAAGTCCCTCAACACACCACAGGCCAGCTACCAGCTATACCCACCTTAAAACACTTAAACAAGTCAATAGGATACCCCTCCTGTCCCTAGAAGATACCAAAATATTCAAATTCCTGAGCACTTAACCACCACACATAATGAGGAACCCTTCCTCTTACATGATAATTTTAACACCGGAAAACACATTAAAATAGTTGCTGCAGCAGATAACTTTTTAGAACTGAGCCAATGTCAAACATGGATGATGGAAGAGACATTCAAAATGTTTCCCAAACCATTCACATAGATCCACATGGTGAATATCAAAACGCTAATATGCCATTTATATATGCCCTTCTTCCCAATAAACAAAGTAGCTCTTACTACGAACTACTAAACAAAATTATTCTCCCTGGATAAAATAATAATTTATTTTGAGCAAGCCATGAGCCAACCTTCCTTAAAATATACCCACACACAGCCATACAAGGCTGTTACTACCATATTAACCAATACATTTGGAAACACCTTCAACTATCTACACTTAGGGGCCGATTACAATCTTGTTAGGAAACCTGGAATAGTTTCTGAATGAATCGGGTTCTGTGAGTCCGACCGATCGATTACGATGCTTCCTGGACACAAACAATCAATTTAAAACATGTGACCTTTTGCAACTTATATGTGTGCTGCATTAAGGAGTACACATAGAAGTTTCAAAACGCCATTTTAGATTGTTTATGTGCAGGAAGGTTTTCCTGCACATAAACAATCTTCCCCTACAATGCTGGCACCCTTGCAGTACGGTGCAAGGGTGTTTGCATTCGCGCTAGGCAGCTAAAATTAATGCTAGCACAGGGGGAAATGCATGGCTGCACCATATCTTTGAAAATACGGTGCAGCCCTGTGTTTAGGAAGTGGTGGAGTGCGGCATTAATTCAAGGTGGCTAACACTGCGCTCTGCCACTTCCTAGTACATATGCCCCTTAGTTCGGCAGACTGCACCGCTCTGGAAACAGATGCCTCCTCAAATTCAGAATCCCATGGTGGAATGTCTACAACAGCACCATGGCTCAAGAAGCCAAAAACAACAACGCAGTAGAAGGATGGCACAATACCTTCCTATCTACACTGAGCGAACCAAATCACAGGCTACAAATTAATAGAAGCCCTACAAAAAGAACAAAGTTACCAACAACTATGAATGTAGCAATCAGTAATCCAAATTAAATCTAAAATTAGCAAACAAAACAATAGATTGTATGGTATGCTACAATGTAAAGTAAAACCCTTTGTCAACAACAAGAGAGTACACTACTTAGATGGTCAAAACCCTACTATAAAAAACAAACTATATCCACAGTAACTAATTAACCTAAAGCAAAGTTCAAATCAGTATAACTAAACTTTTTGGACTAAATATTAAACAAATGAATTAGTCAAAAAAACATACAACTAAAATAACAAATACCACACTTAAAAAAAGAAAAGAAAAGGGTGTTGGACACTAAAAGGCTGACATTTACTATTCCCACTCCAATCTAAACTATTTTGGCCCAAAGTGTTGGACAATAAAAGAGTTTCATTCACTATTCCCACTCCCATCAAAACCATTTTGGGGAAGGAGCTGGACACTAAATGGGTTAATCTTACTGTTCCCACTCCAATCTAAACCATTTTAAAGAACACTAAAGGGATTATATTTGCTATCCCCCACTCCGTAGTAAACCAACCTACTTAAGTTGTTTTTACAGGAAACAAATTAAATAACTCCCATGGACCACTGCCTGCTCTTAAAAAATGAAACAGAAACGTTTCAGTTTTCTTTCTTAAATGCATCCCGGTTTGCATTTAAAAAAAGAAACTGCTTTATTTAATAAGCAGTCACAGACATAATGGTCTGCTGACACTAATAGGCCACCATCCCTGTGAGTGCCAGCCATTTCCAATCAGTCGCAAATTGTGACCTGCCTCTCGGACATTAATGAGGTATGTCCCTTGCGACCCATTTGGAAATCGTAAACAATGTATGCGACACTGTTGTACATTACATTTATCGACTCGCAAATTGCGAGTTGCTAAACATCGCATTTTGCCAGTCAGAAAATGAAATGCTTGTACATGTGACCACTAAAACCATAAACGTATTTATTGTGATCACATTTTAAGAAAAAATACATTTAAATTTGAGAAAAAAGGTTTAACATTAATAAATAAATACATCTAAATTCTATTTTTTAACAGAAAAAAATTACACAATTTTCAATAAAAGTAATTATTCTATGAAAACATGTAAAATGTTACAACCATTTTTTAAAAAGGTACCAAAATGATTGAATTACATACACACAAATATGCATTTTATTAAAATAATGTTACATATAATTTACATAAATTCTAAAACTTGAATATACATCCAGAAACTGTAAAAATAAAAAATAAAATTCGATTAATATTTCATTAATTCGATCATTTTCAAAATGTATTTTATTTTGTTTATTTTAATAATCCCCCACCCTTTCCCGCTGAAAACCCAATATCTGCTGTTATAGCATATATACAGAGATTAATTATAAACATTAATCAAATCCATTGCAAAATATTCATTGAAACTTTTTTAAATTGCAAAAAAAATTAGAAAATATGCTAGTACAAAAATAACATACAACTAAAATAAAAGATTATGAAAAGCATGTATAAATTAACCCATAAAAACAATATACCATACTGCAATATATTTTAAAATAATATTGTTTATAAAGATATTGAAAACAACACTTAAAATGCTATTCTTACCTTCGACATTCCTGCCTACAATAGCACAACAATCTTGACACAATATTTATGTATCACAATATTGTTTATTCAATATTGTTGTCTGCATACACTCCTGCACTGTCCAGGCTTAGGTCCTAGATATACTTGGGTAATCCCAAGGCTCTGCAGCAAGACATGATCCAAACACAGAGGGTTCTGGCAGGGACTTGGTTGGCTATACAAGCTGCAGGAGCATAAGCAGAAACATATCAGGGAGTATCTTTAACCCTTCATGCAGTTTGAATACAACTTTGTTCTGCACCAGTACCTTATATGTTTGTGTGTTTCCTTGACTAATTTGTATCATGGAAAGTTTATGATCATGTTGCATCTGTGTACCTCTATAATTTAAGACATGTGATCATTGTTCAATACTGTCAGCACAGCCTACCCACAGACAAACGACCACATGCATTTGCCCTCATGGGTGTCTTATTGAATCCTTTCAAACAATAGCTTAGAGTAAGCATCAAATATCTTTGTCCATAATTTAAGGGTCATGCAATTCAGAAATAACGTAAAATACACCCATTACCATCACTTTTGAATGAATGGATGGATAATTGTTGTGATTATATACCCAAGACTTTAGACTTAGGGAATATGCAGAAATCAATGTACATTGTACCGTTGTGTGCCACCTTTGCTTTAAATAAGGCTATCACATACCTATGCAATGTCTTCAAAATGGTTGTTAGGTATGACTTTGGTAAAAGAAGCTCACATTCTTTTATATATCTGAGTCAGGGAATTATATTCTTATTATTCCTTGATGTTGACGATGTGTACTCCATCATGTTAAGGACATGAATTTGTGAAGGTATGACTCCAAAACCTCTGAGCGGTGATTTAGGCTTTTGGGACGGGAATGTCCCCTGCATGGTTGACAGTCATATTACCTTGAATCTGTGTATCTAGTATCCTGATGTTTGCTTTTTGACACAAGCCTCGTACTAATCTAGTGTGTGCTCAGAGACCTAGGCCTGTACCTTGACAAGAGTGAGGTCCTGGGCCTGCCCTGTGACCTGAAGGGACACATCATGCATGCAAACATTACACTTACATTGAAGTGTCACTGCTGTGGTTTTAGAACACAGAGCTGTGGTTGCGGTGTACCATGTTTTATGAATCTATAGTTGTGACCAGACCAGAAGGGGAGGTCTACTAGCCCAGTTGTGTAAAATTCTGCTTCTATGCACTAACCCGATCCTAAATGATTTGCCTCTTTGTGTGTATGAATTGATAGAGCGTCATGATGTTTTGAAAATTGTAGGGGTGCATCATAATCATGAATAGTCCGCACCCGCATATATTCTTGTGTTGAATTAAAAGCCGCTCATTAGAAATGTCAAGGTAATAACAAGATCTGTACAACTATTGGTAGAATATTAGTTTGTGTTAGTTGAGAAAGGAAAATGATGTTTAAAATGTAACTGCTTATTGCAAATGCTTAGTGAATTAGATCTTGTGTAATGTAATGCATTAAATTTAAACGTGCACAATATTAAAGTCTGCACGTGTAGGAATGACTACTTATATACTGAATGTAATGAAATATAGTGCTTACAGATGCAGCGTTTATTAATGTGTAATGTTCAATGTGTAAGGGCCTAACTGAATGTTCACGCTTTGCTATGAAAGGCCTATTCGTTTTTCTTATGTTAGCTGAATTATGTAGGCCTGAAGTGTACTTTCTCTGGAAAGGCTCTCATTTGGAGCTAGTCATCAAAATTCATGTGTTTGCATGAATATTCTGTTCTCATGCTTCTGTTTCAGGTGCAAGGACACCGTCTTTATTAGTTAGACAGATGCCTTTTGTTTTAGGAGTTAGGAATTTAGGAGAGCTGAAACACTGTATCCTGGAATGCTGATAATTGAGAGAAACCTGGGACCCAAGGACATATCAACCGTTTTTGGACGAATTACAAGTTTTGGTGGAAAATTACCAATCAGAGGTGCTTAGCCAGAGGAGGTGTTCTAGAGGCGTGTCCTCTATGTTGTGCATTTTGTATTAGGGATAGTGCTCCGAGGGAAGAGAGAGCAGATGGAGCAAAAAGCCGTTAGAGGGTAGAAGGGAGGGATCGATACTGAGGAAAGAGACTTAGAACAAATTTGTAGCTTTGGCTCCTCACCCTTACAACGTGAGTGTACTTCTTAGGAAGTCTTCATGAGCTGACAACTTTTCTTGATTTTGTCTTGGGAAACGCTAACTAGGGATGTCACCTTCGTGGTAGTGTAGGGACAGATTAATGGATTTCTTCACAGATATCAATGAAGACTGATTTGGATGTTGTAGCAGTTATCGCTTGTTTAATATTTCTGGAGATACTGATTCTTTTTATGCTTCACAGGATTAGATTGGTACGAAAAAATGAACTTTGTATTAGTGCCCATGTATATCATTAACCTCATCATGAGGTGCATGTATGTTCAATTATTTTTGGCTTCGTAATAAATTCCCTAAACTTAAGATCAAAGTTAGTGGTCCTTTCGAGTCTAAATTGATTGGTCCATTGATCTAGCTTTGAATGAATTGGTTTTATCCCCTTTACACTTCACAGCAAGAAAAAAGGTCCAGTCGGTCGAGGATTCTTAGGAGTGGTAAGATAAGATAAGATAAGATAAGAATACGGCGTTATCAGAACGAATGAGTGTAATTGAAACCTGTGGAATCCTTTTAAATACCCCTGGCTTGGCCTTGTGAACAAGGTGGAGGTGGGGTTATTTCTGCAGACAGTGGAGTGTATTGCTCCAATTACTGCAGCAGGGAAGAGGAGACCTAGACATTAGAGTGGGGTTAGAAGAAACAAGGTTCCTTTAGTAATTCAAGTAGGCCTTTTTCTGATATGGGTGGCTTATTAGTTTCCATGTAGTACTTCCCTTTATTTTAAGATGGAGGTCAGGGCACCGTTTCTGATTTTCAGGGTAAAAAGGATTGTTTTTCCGTTGATCACTCTTGAGAGTGGCTTATGACATCCAAGTGCAGAAAGTTCACAACTCTTTCTGCCTCTCTGTTGGTACTCCAGGTTGGACACTACCCTGCTCTGAGCTGCGCTGAACAATGCAAACATTTACCCCCAGTTACAAAGATCTGGGATTATTCCTTTGTTCTTTTGCTCACCACACAACGCTAGTTTGGACCCAGCCATATGTAAATCAGTCTTGATGGTAGCATCTCAGATGGTTGGTTCCTGAAGCAAAAGGAGTTAGTCTAGTATATCCCAGACCTGTCAAAACCCAGCCCGAATCCATAAAGCCCATGTCTTGTGTCAGAGAATCAGTGGAGTTCCAGCAGTTCAAGAGACATTTGTAACAGCAGAGGAGTGAGTATTAATAGGGTTGTGCGTTGTAAAGATTTATTTTTAGATTGTAGTGTTTTGGGGCGATTGTGTAGTGTGATGTGATAATGTTTTAAGTTGCTGTGTGAGTGTGGTGCTTAATGTAAAGGTGTTGAAGTTGTTATTGGGATTGATGTAGCCTAGGATCCCGGGATAGATAAAGTATAGAATAAACTGCATTGTAGTTGTCTGCTATGTTTTGTGGTGCTATTCATGAAGTGCCAATAACTGCACAATTGAGGTAAGGATTTATACTTTTGTGTAAGTGTAAGGTGTGGTTAGTGAGGCAGATCCTTTGCGCAGGGGTGAAGCTGCACTATTCCAGGTGGTTAAGGTTTCACTTGAGCGTGTGTCTGAATAGGTCGCAATTGGTCCGAAAGTGTTACTCTGAACCATTTCTTGTATGATTGAATACTTTGATTTCTTTAGAAGACCAGACAAAGAGGCATATTTATGAGGAAGTGGTGGAATGCAGCGTTAGCCTCCTTGGCTTAACGCCGCGCTCCGCCACTACTGAAATGCAGAGCTGCACCGCATTTACAAGGATACGGTGCAGCCCTGCGATTCCCCCTGTGCTTGCACTAATTTAGCTGCTTAGCGCCAACGCAGGCCCTCTTGCACCATAGTGCAAGGGTGCCTGCATTGCAGGGGAAGTTTGTTTATGTGCAGAAAGGTGTCTGTGAGAAGTTGGCCTGATGTATGATGTCACTAGTTATAGTGTACACCTTATATCAGTCCAAATACCCTTATGGTGATTGGTTGTAAAGTCAACCTTATAGACCAGCTATCCTAGTGGTAGCATGGACAAGAGCAGTCTTAGGCTAAACTCTGAATGGCATGTGAAGCCAGCTGTGATACCATATATAATCCCTTGAATACCAAATGAAAGGACACCACACCAGATATATATATAAAATAAAGTGTATTTATTCTAAGCAAACCCTCAGCACTCTTTATGAGTTTAGAGGTAAGTACAACACAGTCTTATTAATGCATACAGTAAGTCACACAGGTAAGTAATACAGTTAGGCCCTAGGGGCCACGCAAACCATATACTAAATAAGTGGTATAAGAACCACTGTCACGGAAATAGAATAGGCCTAGGCCTAGGGAATCGCTGGGGCTACACTACACTAGCGTTAGTTAGGGAGTGGGAGGCCCACGGGATTCGTGTGCAGAGTGGAAACACTCACGCGTAATGCGTAAAAGTCAATAGCAATGTTACAGTTTAGAAATAGATAGATTTAGGACACTTCCGGAGTAGCTAGGAAGTTGAGACTTGAAAACTAGACACTAGGATAGTCACTATCCTGATGAGCACCGGAGTACCCAAGTTACCTAGCCCACAGGCTGCGGGTGCATAGGGGTGAAGATGCGTCGTTTTCGTCGTCGACTCCTATGGATGCCTGAAGAAAGATGCTGACAGGCAGTCAGGGGAGAGTGTCCGGTGGATCCCAAGCCTGGGATCAAGAAGAGAAGAAACCTGCAAGCAGAAGGGACAGAGTCAAGGTCACTAGCCAGTGACCACGTGGAACCAGGAAGGAACCAGGCGATGTCGTGAAGAGTTGCAGGGGAAGGTGAAGCTTGTCGCTGCAGCCAGGAGGACCAGGAAGCGTCGAGGACGACCAGGACCAGGAGGCGAGCTGTACCACGAAGGCTCTTGCTGTCGGCGGCGTCGAAGTTGGACTAGGACTCACCAAGCCTTGGCAAGCGGAACCCACGAAGAACAAGGGACTTGCTTCTGGTGCAGACCAGGAAGGTCTGGGGTGCTTCTTCTTTGCAGAGAAGCGGGAGCCAGTCTGGAGGAGCCAAACCAGCGCAGAAGATTTCAGGGAGCGTCGTCACAAAGGCCACTAGCCAGCGGGCAAGCAACCGGACAGACGCGGCAAGCAGGAAAATGCTGAAGGGCCCCACGCAGGACTCGTGGAGTGTGGGGGGCTGGTCTTCGGTGCAGATGGTGCTTGGGGTTGGGGCTTCTCAATCCCCGGTGCACAACTTCGAGGGTACCTCAGAAGCTGCGCTGTAAGTTACTAGCCACTTTTCCCAGGTAGCCGGTCCCACGTCGCTCGTCGCCTCCACGGATCTCAGCTCTGCTGCAGATGTGGATGAGGGTCGGAGAAGTCTGGAAATCAAGGCTCTGGTCGGGCTCTGCAGTCGGTTCCTCGTCGAACGTTTCACAAAGCAAAGGGTAGTCACTTGATGGTGCCTGTTTGCACAGGGTAGCCACTCCTTGGCTACAAGGGAGATTCTTCAGTCTTCTTCTTTCGTCGAATGTCGAAGGTCCAGAGTTTCTGTTCAGTTTTGCAGGTTCAGGATAATCTACAGTCTTGAGGCCCAACTCCCACTCTTATACTAATCTGGGGGGCTGGGATACCTGCTAGGTCACGCCTTATGGGTGGGACCTGGGAGGGGGTGGTTACACCCACTTCCCTTTGTCCAGTTTCGCGCCAGAGCTGGGGCTGGAGTGCCCCAGCGCCGGTTTGAACTGGACTATGCAAGGAACACCTTGTGTGCCCCAGGCATGTCTCATTCCTTTCAGCCCACCCTGCCCCAATACACTAAAGGCTGTCTGGGGAGGTGCTAGCACCTCCCCAAGCAGGAAACCTATTGTCCAGGCCTCCCTGGCTGGGATCACTCCCAGCAGCAGGAGGTCAGACTTGTGTCTGTGGCAGCAGCATCCATTTTGTGATGCTGAGGCTTTGGTCAGAGGTTACACAGCAAAGTAGGATTTTAACATGTCTCTCCCTCTAGAGGGGGGGAATAATATCCTCATCACCAGAAATGGTATGGGGGTATTATTCCAAAGTGTTAGACACCTTACACGACATGTTTTGATACAGCCCAACCATAGTTACCATAACCGTTTAAGATTATAAGGCACTTTAAGAGTATATGGTAGGCTATATCATAGAACAGCTATAAGGACATGGTTCCGAAAGCTGCAGACAGGCTCAGCTCATGCTAGAGCACCATCTCACATGTTACCAAGCACTCTGCCTCCAGGATTGTTAAGGCCTGCCATAGGAGTGACTGATAGGTACACATGTGTCTACATATAAGGTGGGTATAGGAATACTACACCTAAGCAAGGGGTGATTACACGACCTTGCCCCAGCTGAGTGATCAGCCAGTTGTGTCTGATTGGAAGGCCAGACCAGGGGTGGCATAATACATGCTGCAGCCCCTGGGAGGCCTAGGGTACACCTATGCCCTGGGTACCTAGGGTACACTGTACAGGGTCCAATAAGGTGATCCTTACCAATTGGTTATGTACCTAGGGTACATGGAGTCCATTTTACAGAGAGAGCAGACAGCCTGAGACCCTGAATGGCAGGATCTCAGGCCAACTAAGTCGAAAAACCAGCTAGACACTAGGCAAAAAGTTGGGGGTAACCATAGTCAGATATCCACCTTCCTACACAACCCCCCCCCAAACGAAAGGAGATAAGGCTGGCCTTGACAAGGTAAGCCTCTATTGCCTGAGTGGCCATATAAGGAAGAACCAGCACTGGCATGGTTACCCCCTGTCTCATGGTCCACTAAGCAATCCCTCATCCTAAAGATATCATAGGGTCTCCACCATAGGGAATCTCTACCTTGGGTGTGTCTTTGCAAAGTAAAAGGCTGGTGTTGAGATGGAGTACTGAAGTGAGGGTCCTCAAAGTGAGGCCTCAGCTTCCTCCAATCATCCTCCACCATGGATGCCTTTCTTTCTCTAACTGAGTTGCACTGTGCTCTCAGGGTCAGCCTCTGGCTACCTAAAGCTGGAGGCTGGGTCCCTTTTGTGGGCTTACTGGAGGGACAGGTCAGGTTTGGGGCCCTAAGGTCCCATGTTTGCCTGTGCCCAACAGAATCCCTCTGGGGGAGGTCCCTAACTACCTGCAAAGGGGATCCCTCAGGAATGTTTTTACCCATCACCTGGCTAGGGCAACTAACCAGGCAATCCTCATTCTTTTGAAGGGGGGGTTCTTGTGGACAGGGGCCCTCTTGGGGTCCACTGGCCTCCCTGACCTCTGCAGCCCTGGGCTGACTGAGGCAGGGTAGAGAGAGGCAGGCTACCTGCACCAGACTGGGTCCCACCTTGGAAGGGGCCACTGACATCAGAGGCTCTGCCAGGCCAGGCCTGGCTACCTCTGGGGCAGTTCCTTCACAAGGGGTGAGGTCAGATCCCTGAGGAGGCTGACCTTTTCCTAATGTCTGGGGAGAGGGAGACTTTTCTTCCTCCCCACTACTCTCTGTTTGTGTGGAGTGATCCATAGTTTCAGGCTTCACTACACCTATATCAGTCTGAGTGTGGGCTGAGACCATTACAGCCTTGCCAACCTTTTCAGGAAGGCACTCAGTTTGTGTTTGAGCTGTGACTGTCACAGCTCTGCCAATTTCTACAGGGAAGTCTGTCTGTGCCTGGGCTGTGGCTACCACTGCCCTTCCAACCTTTTCAGGGAGGAAAGCTACTTGGACAGGGGTTGTGACTGGCACAACCCCACTACCCTTTTTGGAAAGGCCTACCATTTTAGAATGGGTGTCTTGTTCAACTCCAGCCCAAGCTGAGAGTTCTAAGTCGTTCCCCAGTAAGCAGTCCACAGGCAAGGTTGGAGACACTGCCACCCTTTTAGGGCCAGTGACACCTCCCCAGCTGAGACATACCTCTGCCATGGGATGACTGGTCTGTTTGCCATCAATGTTAGTTACCTGGTATGAGAAACCAGGCAAAAGCTGCTCAGAGGGAACTAGCCTATGGGCCACCATAGTGATGCTAGCTCCAGTGTCTCTGTAGGCCTCAGCTTTTCTACCATTGATGTAGGGTTCCTGTCTGTACCTACCCAAAGTGTTGGGACAGGCAGTGAAGTTGGCAAACCCCATGCCACCATCACAGACAAGAGTAGCTGCTGCAGGGGAATTGGCTAAGCCAGGATCCCCCTGTGTTCCCCAAGAAAACCCAACCAAATTTTTGGGGGCACTCCCACCACCTGGGGGATTACTGCTGACAGTAATAGGTGGTGTGACAGGAGTAGTTGGAGGAACAGTTTTGTTTTTAGCCTGTGGACAACTGCTGTCAGTTTTCCAATGCCCAGGTGTTTTACACACATGGCAGTAAGGCTTTTTAACTGTGGTAGAGGAGGGAGCTTGGGACCCACCACCCTGTGTGGAGTTTTGGGGCCCTGAGGAAGATTTCTCTTTTGCTTTATCCCCACCCTTCTCTTGAGGCTTGGTGGTATCTTTCTTTTGGTCACCACCCTGATTTTTAGGCCTAATCCTGGTCCTGACCCATTTATCTGCCCTCTTTCCCAATTCTTGGGGAGAGGTCAAATCTGAGTCTACCAGGTGTTGATGGAGAAGCTGGTTCTGACAATTACTAAGGATCTGCTCCCTCATAATCAAGTTGTACAATCCTGTATAGTCCTGCACCTTGCTGCCAGTTAACCAACCTTCCAAAGCCTTAGTGGCACAATCCACAAAATCAGACCAGTCCTGTGTCTGTGTCTTCTGGGTGTCTCTGAACAACAACCTATATTGCTCAGTGGTTAAGCCAAACCCATCTATCAGAGCACTCTTCAGGACTTTGTAATTGTTTGCATCCTCATCACTGACTGTGAGGAGCTTGTCTCTACCTTTGTCAGAAAAGGAGAGCCACAAGATAGCTGCCCACTGACTTTGGGGTACCTGCTGTACTTTGCAGGCCCTCTCCAAAGCAGTCATCCATTTGTGGATGTCATCCCCATTCTGATATGGGGGGACTATCTTGCTTAGGTTTCTATGGTCATAAGACCTATCCCTATCTCTAGGAATGTTGCTGCCACCAGTGGGTTCTGACCCACACAATTTTTGCTTTCTAGCCAGAGCAAGCTTCTCTTTGGCAAGGGCAATTTCTTCCCTCTGAATCCTCAGATTAGCTTCCCTCATTCTGGCTTTATGCTCCTTTCTCTCAGGTGAAGTCATTCCCCTGTGAGAGGAAGCATTAGAGATGCTAGAAACATGGGAGTGGATGGATTCCCTTGAAGGGGATCTGTCCCTCCTGCTTCTCTGTGAAAGCCTACTTGGGGGTCTGTATGGGGGACCCCATGCAAACTCCCATGTAAACTTAGGTTAGACTGGCTAAGTCTTCCTACTTGGCCCTGGCTGTCTACCTCTTCCTCTGAAGTCCCATCTGACTCATCTGTGGTGGGTAGACCCTTATCTACAGCTATGGCACCATCCCTGGCAGCTCTTTCAGCATCATAGGCCTCCAGAAGCTCCACTAGCTGTCTAAGGGTAGGGTTTGCACCCTGTTTTATTCCTCTGGAGGTACACAATTGTCTCATCTCCTGGAATGTTAAGGTATCATACCTAGAGGGGGTCTTCTGCAGACCTGCCCCTCCTGAGAGAGCATCTACTTGATCTTCTCCCAGAGGCATGATCTAGTGAGGGTGTGGTGTGTGCACCTACCTACACTAGTTGTTTCTACTAAACCTCTCTAGTAGTTGTAGTCAGGGTGTGTTACTCCCTTCAACCTACCACTACTAAGTCCAGTAGGACTTAAGTATTATAAACTATGTTATATGTACCTAGACAATATCTGTGTGATCTTTCAATTTAGTATCTCAAGATTACAATGGTATTACAACAGCAAGCTCAGATCCCACCGCTGCCACCAATGTGAGAAGTTGGCCTGATGTATGATGTCACTAGTTATAGTGTACACCTTATATCAGTCCAAATACCCTTATGGTGATTGGTTGTAAAGTCAACCTTATAGACCAGCTATCCTAGTGGTAGCATGGACAAGAGCAGTCTTAGGCTAAACTCTGAATGGCATGTGAAGCCAGCTGTGATACCATATATAATCCCTTGAATACCAAATGAAAGGACACCACACCAGATATATATATAAAATAAAGTGTATTTATTCTAAGCAAACCCTCAGCACTCTTTATGAGTTTAGAGGTAAGTACAACACAGTCTTATTAATGCATACAGTAAGTCACACAGGTAAGTAATACAGTTAGGCCCTAGGGGCCACGCAAACCATATACTAAATAAGTGGTATAAGAACCACTGTCACGGAAATAGAATAGGCCTAGGCCTAGGGAATCGCTGGGGCTACACTACACTAGCGTTAGTTAGGGAGTGGGAGGCCCACGGGATTCGTGTGCAGAGTGGAAACACTCACGCGTAATGCGTAAAAGTCAATAGCAATGTTACAGTTTAGAAATAGATAGATTTAGGACACTTCCGGAGTAGCTAGGAAGTTGAGACTTGAAAACTAGACACTAGGATAGTCACTATCCTGATGAGCACCGGAGTACCCAAGTTACCTAGCCCACAGGCTGCGGGTGCATAGGGGTGAAGATGCGTCGTTTTCGTCGTCGACTCCTATGGATGCCTGAAGAAAGATGCTGACAGGCAGTCAGGGGAGAGTGTCCGGTGGATCCCAAGCCCGGGATCAAGAAGAGAAGAAACCTGCAAGCAGAAGGGACAGAGTCAAGGTCACTAGCCAGTGACCACGTGGAACCAGGAAGGAACCAGGCGATGTCGTGAAGAGTTGCAGGGGAAGGTGAAGCTTGTCGCTGCAGCCAGGAGGACCAGGAAGCGTCGAGGACGACCAGGACCAGGAGGCGAGCTGTCCCACGAAGGCTCTTGCTGTCGGCGGCGTCGAAGTTGGACTAGGACTCACCAAGCCTTGGCAAGCGGAACCCACGAAGAACAAGGGACTTGCTTCTGGTGCAGACCAGGAAGGTCTGGGGTGCTTCTTCTTTGCAGAGAAGCGGGAGCCAGTCTGGAGGAGCCAAACCAGCGCAGAAGATTTCAGGGAGCGTCGTCACAAAGGCCACTAGCCAGCGGGCAAGCAACCGGACAGACGCGGCAAGCAGGAAAATGCTGAAGGGCCCCACGCAGGACTCGTGGAGTGTGGGGGGCTGGTCTTCGGTGCAGATGGTGCTTGGGGTTGGGGCTTCTCAATCCCCGGTGCACAACTTCGAGGGTACCTCAGAAGCTGCGCTGTAAGTTACTAGCCACTTTTCCCAGGTAGCCGGTCCCACGTCGCTCGTCGCCTCCACGGATCTCAGCTCTGCTGCAGATGTGGATGAGGGTCGGAGAAGTCTGGAAATCAAGGCTCTGGTCGGGCTCTGCAGTCGGTTCCTCGTCGAACGTTTCACAAAGCAAAGGGTAGTCACTTGATGGTGCCTGTTTGCACAGGGTAGCCACTCCTTGGCTACAAGGGAGATTCTTCAGTCTTCTTCTTTCGTCGAATGTCGAAGGTCCAGAGTTTCTGTTCAGTTTTGCAGGTTCAGGATAATCTACAGTCTTGAGGCCCAACTCCCACTCTTATACTAATCTGGGGGGCTGGGATACCTGCTAGGTCACGCCTTATGGGTGGGACCTGGGAGGGGGTGGTTACACCCACTTCCCTTTGTCCAGTTTCGCGCCAGAGCTGGGGCTGGAGTGCCCCAGCGCCGGTTTGAACTGGACTATGCAAGGAACACCTTGTGTGCCCCAGGCATGTCTCATTCCTTTCAGCCCACCCTGCCCCAATACACTAAAGGCTGTCTGGGGAGGTGCTAGCACCTCCCCAAGCAGGAAACCTATTGTCCAGGCCTCCCTGGCTGGGATCACTCCCAGCAGCAGGAGGTCAGACTTGTGTCTGTGGCAGCAGCATCCATTTTGTGATGCTGAGGCTTTGGTCAGAGGTTACACAGCAAAGTAGGATTTTAACATGTCTCTCCCTCTAGAGGGGGGGGAATAATATCCTCATCACCAGAAATGGTATGGGGGTATTATTCCAAAGTGTTAGACACCTTACACGACATGTTTTGATACAGCCCAACCATAGTTACCATAACCGTTTAAGATTATAAGGCACTTTAAGAGTATATGGTAGGCTATATCATAGAACAGCTATAAGGACATGGTTCCGAAAGCTGCAGACAGGCTCAGCTCATGCTAGAGCACCATCTCACATGTTACCAAGCACTCTGCCTCCAGGATTGTTAAGGCCTGCCATAGGAGTGACTGATAGGTACACATGTGTCTACATATAAGGTGGGTATAGGAATACTACACCTAAGCAAGGGGTGATTACACGACCTTGCCCCAGCTGAGTGATCAGCCAGTTGTGTCTGATTGGAAGGCCAGACCAGGGGTGGCATAATACATGCTGCAGCCCCTGGGAGGCCTAGGGTACACCTATGCCCTGGGTACCTAGGGTACACTGTACAGGGTCCAATAAGGTGATCCTTACCAATTGGTTATGTACCTAGGGTACATGGAGTCCATTTTACAGAGAGAGCAGACAGCCTGAGACCCTGAATGGCAGGATCTCAGGCCAACTAAGTCGAAAAACCAGCTAGACACTAGGCAAAAAGTTGGGGGTAACCATAGTCAGATATCCACCTTCCTACAGTGTCCCTTCCTGCACATAAACAATCTGAAATAGCGTTTAGTAATTTCTTTGTATGCTGCTTAATACAGCACAGATAGAAGTTGCAAATCGTAATTTTTTTAATGATTGTTTATTTGCAGGAAGGTCTATGAAAAAAAGGAGGACTCCCATCAAGGACAATATTTTTAGGTCAGGGAGAAAAGGGGGAAAAAACCAAAACAAATACTAATAGAGCTCGCTCGTGACCTCTATTTCTTTAACATTCAGAAATAAATCAATAAAGGCTTACAATACCAAATTAGAAGACAATCACAACATTTAGAAATTAATTGCATATTTATTCATTTTTATATAAATTCTGTGTTAATTCTTTTTCTTTTTTATAAATCAACAGGTCAGACAATATAAAAAAATATTATACATGAAATTACGAATACATTTAAATAATTCAACATTTATAATTACAATTTTTTCAGAAAAATGTTCTTTAAAAAAACAGTGTTGTCTTCTGTGGAGATCACCTAATATGTCACTACACCCGTCCCAAAAAAAAAATACACATGACTTAACGGATCTCAAACCCAAATACACCCTCACTCATACCAAACATACTCTCAAACAGACATAAACAATAAGCACAAGTCCTGAGTACTTGTTGTCGTTCACCATGAACAAGTCGTGGGAATTGCGCATATGATGTGGCCCACGCACGTTTCGGTGGACAAGCCACCTTCTTCAGGACCTTCACAAACCCAAAAAAATAGGTAGGGCTACAGTCCACTAATGTCAATGTAGGCTGCCAGAAAGTCAAACAATATCCTACAAGAGGAATTCTATTTAACCAACGTCTACCACAAATAACTTTTATAAGAAAAACATTAAATGTTTTCTTTATATATGGTAAAGCAAGGAAACTGGTCCAGACGCCTTTAACCTGGTGAGATGTCCTTATATTACATAAGATCCCCAAGGACTCCTTAGATTCCAAGGATTCCAAACATCAAAATTAGAATGATGCTTTCCTTCGTGATGATTTCCTTAGTATTTAGTGATCCTCTTGTTGCATCCTCATCGTAAAAAATATTATTTTCCACAAAGTCTTTTTCCCCAAAAGATCTCAATACAAGAGTCCATACGTATCCTCCATTCAAATGGCAACGCGGCTGCACATTGACAACCACAACGCAGCACACATGAAAACAGCAAAAACGAGGAGAAATTAAACATTTCTCCTCGTTGCGCCAGAGAAAGGACAGGTTTTCCCTGGTCTTAATTTTGGTGCTGCCCCATATTTACGCCACACTGTAAATATGGGGCAGCGCTAAAATCAATGGGTGTTGTGGTGGAACGTCCACAACAACACCCATTGCCCACTCCTTTCATGCTTATTATAGCGTAAAAGGGTGCCTTATTTACAAGGCAGCATTAAGCCATGCTAAATAAGACGAAGCCCCTATCGCCACCACAACATCTTAAAAAGTGACGCTGTGGTGGCAATAGGGGCTTGTTAATATGCCCCAAAGTTATTTGTTAAAATTGCTTTGCGTTTTTGTTTACGTGCTTGGTATCAAAAGTAGAGTACGTTTGTGAAAATTGTAAAGGGGGTGAGCCGCTGCGATGACTGAGAACTTCATTACAGTGTGTCACAATCAAATTGGTTGGTTGGTGTTGAGTCATGCTGTTATTGGTTGACTAAATCATAAAGTGCTGCGTTGTTATTGGTTGTTGATGCCAAATGAGGATTGTGGGTAGAGAATTACTTCCTGATTTGAAACGAAAAGTCTGTTGTGACCAACCTTATTATTGAACAAGCATTTGCAATGCAAAAGGTCTCACGCTTATGAGAGTTTGAGTTATTGGCATAGTAATTGACAATATCTACACAACAAAATGGTTATGGTATCTGTTCCCTGCATGCTATATAATTTCCAAAAAGGGTCCAGAAAAAGTGCTCAGTTCCTGGGCCAACTGCCTTATAAAAGAACCCAAAAACATAAATGAGAAATATTGATAGCAGCTTTTAGATAGGACATTGCAGAATATTACAGATAAACTAATGAATGTTCACTCTGACCCTATGTTATTGTTGAAATTATATAAATAGAATATGACAAACGTAATACTGCTTTTTTGTGTTTTTTGCATTTTTAACAGTTTGCTTAAGGACATAAATGTTAGTTAACATTTCACAAATAAGCGTCTCAGCTTAAACTGTTTTTGTTTCTAAGAATGATTTTTCACATTTTATAACTGCTGAACAAAAATTTTGGGTTACCTAAACTACTTGATGTTTTGTGTTTTATGTGTTTGTAAATTATTATATTGTCTTTTACTGTGTGTTATTTATAAGTCCTGTCGTGTCATGTTTTAGAACAGCCCTGAAGAAGTCACTGTGTGTGCAGGACGAAACGCGTTGGCTGTGGTTGTTACTTCACAAGAAAAAAGAAAATAAAGAAAGAGTCTTGAAAAATGAGACTTCTGAATTTGTGATGCTTTGTCTTATGGAAATGTTATGGTGCTGTCTCTTCATAAGTGTGGCAGGACCGAAGCAGCTTGCATTACTCATTTGGGACTTGTTTTAAAGTAAACATACATGTTTGAAGTGTGCTTCTTTTATCGATATTTCTCATAGTAAATGACAATGCCTTTTATTTATATGTTGTTTTTAAACCAGATAAATAAAAGGCATTGTCATTTACAATGCCAACAGCTTAAACACAAGCTAATGTAAAAAATGAGCGGAGAGTGGGCAGAACTTCAAGTCCCTACCTGAATACAGCATGCCTGCAGGTGAGGAATGGGAAGAGTTCCTCTGGTCCTGACTCAAGTGAATGTCACTCGCTGCAAGTGTTGATCCAATGATGAATCAGATTGGGTTTACTCATCTACTCATTTACTTTGAGGTGAATCACTAATTTGTGGTGGGTGATTCGAGCCCTGTAAATTTGTTGGTGCGTGACCTACTGTGCAAATTGACCTGTACCATTTACAGTACCCCAAATGCGTAGAGTTTCAAACACACAATTAAGATGTTGCCTTTAATTTGGCAAGACAAGGTCCAGGCATTGGATTGTATCCCTGGATGACAAATGATGATTTACCACCAGATTTCAAAGATACAGTGAAACTAGAAGTTTGGGACTTTTTAGGAAAGGACATAGGACTTATCAAAGGAGTTGAGCCTGTCCGTATTACTGTGAAACCGAATGTTGACTACAGAAGAACGCCACAATATTAACTGACTCCTGAAACTAATTCTGTGATTAGTCCAGTGATTGAGTCAATGATACAACAAGGTATTTTGAAGGAAATAATGGGGAGTAATTTGACCATTACGGTCATTACAGAAGCCTAGCAATTAGTACTGAATAGTCCAAGATTTGAGAAAGATATACACAATAGTGGTTCCTTTTTGTCCTGTGGTACTGAATCCAGCTGTGGTTTTATTTTGCATTTCCATGTGAGGCTGAGTGGTTTACTGTCATTAATTTGTGTCAGACCTTCTTCTCCATACCCTTACATGAGGACTGGCAGTTCTTCTTTGCTTTTCGGTTCTAAAACCGTGATTTGCCACAGTGCAGAGCACCACAAAGGTATAAGGACTGCCCCTCGATTTTCAATCAGATCCTTAATAAGAATCTTGAGTCCTTAGTTATGCCTGTAACTCAGTTCTAGTACAGTACATTGACAACCTGCTGGTTGCGTCAGATACATAGGAAGTTTGAAAACAAGACAATATTGCCCTGTTGAACCATTTGACTTAGATTGGACATAAAGTGTGCCCGAGTAAGCTGCAGTATTGTCAAAAAAATGTTTTCTATCTTGGACTTCACATCGACAGGGGAACAAGGAATCTCTTGTCACATGTCCTATTGTTCTTCCCCAAAATGTGTTTTTAATTCCTGTTTGAAGACCTGAGCAAGTATCTTTGAGTATCTGGAAGGGAATTCCAGAGAGTCAGTAATTGCATGAAAAGACACTACCCATGTACAATTTAGCTTGGCCAGAGGAGTAGTCACTATATCCTGAGGTTTCTCATAGGCTAATACAGTAAGTTTCTTCTTGCCAGATATTGAGTGGCAAGGTTAGTAGTACACTTAATCATTCAGCAGCCAAGTCAGTAGCAAAATGTGTCTTTCATTTGGAACCAGTGCAATGCTTTACTGGTTGACGTGACATGGTCCCTCTATTTAGGCTAGCTTTGAGTCTGATGGTGGCATACTGAACTCTCTGCAGTTTGTACATCTCGGTGATTGGCAATCCTTTGTGATGTTAGTTGCAGCAATCCAGAATTGAATTAACCACAGTGCCTGCCATCAAGATCTTATGTTCTACAGACAGCAAGGGCAAAGTATCCTCAATTTGGTCAGCTGATGGTGACAATTGCTTGTTACCAACCCTACTTGTGCACTAAGAGAGATATTGGCATTACATATGTAACATGTGCTCTCAGGCAGAGCAACATTCGAGGTTAATCCTTTCTTTAGTTCCTAAAATGATCACCTCGGTTTCTGAGTTATTAAATTGAAGCTAATTGGAATCCATCCATCCTTCCACATCCACCAGAACTCTCACATGGTCATCAACAAGTGGGTTTCCTCTTGGAAATCTGATATAGACTTGAGTGTCATCTGCATAGTAATGCACCCCTACTTGTGAGTCGTTCAAGACTGTAAAGAGGGAGAACAGATACATATTTAACAATGCAGCCGACAATGGGGAACTCCAAGGAAGGTAACACTTCCTTTAAGAAATGGGGCCCCCGGGAGACATTTTGCACTTCCATAGGAGTAAAAAGAGCTGAACCAACACGTGCCCTTTTTTGTATTATGTGAGCTACTATGGGCGCCCTTTCTAATAACACTGGGTTGGCCATAATGTTAATGCCAAAGAAAGGTAAGCATTACAGACGGCGATCCCACTAATTGGTGATTCGAAGTGTATTTTTCAAAAATCCAGCAGGAACACTTTTTGTTCCCTCTATGGTTGAAAGCCTGGCTGAATAGATGAAAGGCAATAGTGATCATCTGGGGGTTGCTAAAGCTGATATTGTATGGTACGCTCCTGAAGTCGCAAAACCACAATTTTGTCCATGATCTTGGATAATATATGTAGATTAGTAATGGGTACGAACTGAGAGCTCCAAATGATGCTTCTTTGAATGGAGGATGATAGTAACTTCTTTTGAAAGATTCTGCAATGAAACCTTCCTGGATGGAATAATTTTTCAATTGGGGAACAAGGGTGGTAAAGGAGTAAAATTCATTAGTAGCCTTGCTGATTGTGGATCTGCTCAGAAAGTGTGGGCGTTAAAGCCTTTAAGATAGGTTGACAAAGGAAGCTCTGTGGCAGGATGTCCATTTAGCAGCCGCAGCCATAAATCGGGCACTAATTGTGGCTTGGCAGAGTGAGAGCTACTATTGTAAATCTGTCGAGCTCCTGCCCTGATGCCAAGTTAGAGGTGGGGGAATGGCTGATTGTGTGTCAGTGGAGCCTCTGCAGTCACACATTCACTGGCAGTGGCCCATCTGCCACATGGTTGCCACTTTCACTGCTTGAGTAGGGTCGCTAATTGTAGTGGGGGCCTCCTAGTACAAATTTCAGATTTTCCATGCCTTGAACTACAAAGCAAAGCCTGGCGGACCAGAGCAGGAAAAAACATCAATGGCCAGATGTGCTGGGAGAAAACTCCCTGTGCAACAACTGCAGTATTTCTTTCAGAAGTAACCCCATAGTTTGTGGGTTTGTTTCTCCCCAAATTTGGCCTGGCAGGAAAGATGTGACATCCAGCCTGCTTTTCAGTTTTGCCGAAAGTGCTTTTATGGCACCAGTACTTTCATGGGGGCAAATTTTCAAGCACGGCGTTAAAATTATCGCCACTTTAGCGGCAGGAAACTCCCGCTAAAGCAGCGATAATGGGCTTGATAATATGCCGCAGAGAATTCCAATAGAAGCCCATGTTGATACCAGAACATGGGCTTCTATGGGAATTCTCAAGGCCATATTATCAAGCCCATTTTCGCAGCTTTAGCGGCAGAAAACTGCTGCTAAAGCGGCGATAATTTTAACGCCGGTTCTTGCTAATATGCCCCATGATTCTTTAGAATTAAAATGTAGGCATTTGGAGTAAGCACTACGGATTGGCATTTTTGGAAATCTGATGTTGTTTCTATTTCCAGTTTAGATTCCCACTGAGGATAAGCAGGGACACTATATTATGGGTCCATTAATACGATGGCCTTAAAACCATATACTTTCAATCAATCAATCAATCATGGAATTTATATCGCGCACTACTCACCCGGAAGGGTCTCAAGGCGCTTTGGGGAGGGGGTCTGCTACTGCTCGAACAGCCAGGTCTTGAGCTGTTTCCTGAAGGCGAGGTGGTCCTGGGTCAGCCGCAGGTGGACGGGCAGGGAGTTCCATGTCTTAGCCGCCAGGTAGGAGAAGGATCTTCCTCCGGCGGTGGCTCTCTGGATGCGAGGGACGACGGCGAGGGCGAGGTTCGCGGATCGTAGCTGTCGGGTGGGCGTGTAGAAGGTCAGGCGGTCGTTGAGGTACCTTGGGCCCAGGTCGTGGAGGGATTTGTGTGCGTGGGTGAGGAGTCTGAACGTGATCCTCTTGTTGACAGGGAGCCAGTGCAGGTCTCTCAGGTGGCTCGAGATGTGGCTGCGTCGGGGGGCGTCCAGGATGAGACGGGCGGAGGCGTTCTGGATACGCTGAATGCTTTCAGTCTAATTGCAGCTGCACAATCTGTGTGCCATGGTTTGATCCAGTCCAAATGTTCGATAAATCTATGGAGTGGCACTCCAGTCTCTACTTATTCTTTCTATATGCTTTGTAATTTTGCTCTCTTTTTATTTATTTTATTTTAAATAAAAAAGTTAAACTAGAGTGTAGTTTTTTTCCCAACTACATTTTATTGGAAATTTTGTAAAAAAACACAGAGGAGACATCGGAAAATGAAAGACTAAGTAACACTTCCAGTAACATGAACAGTTTCAGTGCATCCTTAATATCCCTCCCACCCCACCAGGTCTCCTATCTTGGACAATAAAATATTAAACTTAACTACAGTGTGCTATGGTGCTATGAAAATTAAACTGGAGCAAGAAGAGAAAGAGGATACATCAGTAGATAAGCTCCTTGACCCATTTGATAGTCACAACTACTACGGTAAGCAATCAGTGGCGGCCACCACAAATAAAGGGTTTTGAGGCGGATGGAGGGAGCGCGGGGGGGTCACCCAGAAGGGGGTGTTTGAAATGTAGATAGAATAGATTTTTTCAAAAAATGTACCTTTAGCTGCCGGCCACCTCCTGTGTCTCCTCTTCCTGGGTCCAAGCAGTCCCTGGGACAGAGTCCCATCCAATTCCCCTGCTGCAGAGCAGTGCAGGGATTGGCTTGAGTGGGCTATAAAGACGCTCTGCCCAGGCCAGGGAGTCTGTGGGGTTTTCCCAACCTGGCTGCTCAATGCAGCCGGGCTGGCGAAACATAAGTGCGCATGTGTGTTTTGGTCGGATCAGCACTTATGGAGTGGAGTGAATGTAGCAATCCTCCTCTCTCATTCCATGCCTCGGCCCCACCCCTCCCTACAGCGCAGGCCAAGAGCCGGCAAATGCAAAATAAAACGATGCAGGAACATCGTTTTATTTTACATTTGCTGGCTCTAAGCCAGGCAGTGGGGCAGTGGGGCGATGCTCCTCCACCGTAGCAGAGGAGCTGCCGCTATAAGCAATACTCTATTGCATCATGTCATGGGTCCCACCACAGCTTATAGCCCTTGACAAGAGAAAAACCGTGAGTCATGATGCATCTGGTCAATAAGCAATTTCCAAATGTTTTCACATTTGCTCCTCTCTTCTCTTGGATCAAATGTGTATTGGCAAGATTGACCACATACAATTTGTCCATTCAGTTACTGAAGGAGGTTGCAGGTATGATATGTTTAGCATCTAATGATATGCTTTAAATCAACATTCAATAATTGTTTGTTTAATTTCTTATATTACTGAGTCTCAGTCCCAGCAGCACAATAGCCGATCCGCCAGAATAGGGTAGCTCAGAGTATTTAACATGCTTCATCACCTCTTTCCAGAACATTTGTAGTCGTAGGCAAGGCCACCACACGTATTTTGCCACCTTCACCCCCACACTATCTCCAGCATTGACCTGTATAGTTCGGGTACATAGATCTTGAGCTATCTAGGGAGTGGGTTTTTAATAAGGGTTTTGTTATCTATTTAATTTCTTGTCACTTTGTAAATTAAGCAATTCTTGTGAACTCTAACTTTCATTTTTAATTTCTTTCTTCATTCGTTCCTCTCTCTATCATGTTTTCATTTATTTAGGTAAAAGATTACTAGACAGCAGAGCTGTCTGGTTGCGAAATGACTTCTTGTGGGCATTCTGAAAGCTTTCCTGGGAGTGTATTCCGCCCATTGTTTACCATTGGCTTTACGATTTGTAACTCACATTTTCTGGCTTTTTATTTGCTGGCTTTATTTTTTTTAGGCTGTCCGGCATATCTTTGTTGCTCACATGGGGCAAACCTTGTTCACCATTGCTCCTCGAAGTCCTCACTTTCTGTAGAACGGCCCTTAAATGTTGTTCTCATCTTGTCACATTTGCTGTGCTTTCAAAGACAGAGATCAGATGTCAGGCTCTGCCTTCTGAGGGAGCTTAGTGTTTACATTTATTTCTCTAGCTTTAAACGAGAGGATTTATGTGATAACCTTGTGGGGTACTTGGAAAGAAACCGCTTTTCTAGCACACAACAAAATGTAAACGTCTTAAATTGAACTGTGCAAATATTCCAGACTATATCAGAATTACAAAAGCACAAAAGAAGCATTTTCTTTTGTATTTTGGAAGTGTGGTAGAAACAAATATTTTAATATTATCAAAACAAATCAGTTCACTGGTGATACCATTTCCACACATTATCATTTGTGTACTGTATAGTCTTATCAGTAAACCTGCAAATGCAAATGCAGTCATCATTTCAATTGAAGATGTATTGTCTGTATTCGCACTGTGGTACCACAACATGCATACTTCACACTATGCCACTCCACGCTACAACACTCTACTCCACTCTATGACCCTCCACTCAAAGCCAGTCCACTCTACGACACTCTAGTCCACGACACAACACTCCACCACACTCCACTCTATGCCACTTCATACTAGACAACTATACTCCACACCACTATACTCCACTCTACCCCACTCCACTCCACGACACTCCACTCTATGTCACTCTACTCTATGAAACTCCACTCTGTGACACTTTACTCCATTCCATGCTGTTACTTCACTCTACTCCACTCCCCGCCATGTCTCTCCACGCTACTCTACTCTACGAGAATTTACTCCACTCTATGCCCCTCAACTTTCCTCTCCTCTCCTCCACTCTATTACACTCTAGATTACTGCACTCTACTCCACTCTTCCTCACCCTATGTCACTCCACTCTACACCACTCTACACCACTCCACTCTTTGGCACTCTAATCCACTCGATACTCCACTCCATGCCTCTCTACGACACTCTTCTCCCCTCTATGCCACTATATGCCATTCGACTCTACGCCACTTCACTCTACGCCACACCACTCAACTCTATGACTCTACTCCACTTTACACCACTCCAATAGACGCCACTCTACTCTATGCCACTCTACCACACTCCACTCTACAACAAACCACGCCCCTCCACTCTACTCCAGGCCAATCTACTCTACTCCCCTCTACTCCACTCTTCGCCACTCGACTCCACTCTTTGCCACTGCACTCCATGCCACTCCACTCTACGCCACTCTCCTCGATGCCACTGACTTTTAGCCATGCTGAACAGCAGCCACACTGGTGTACAACATGGCTAAAACACGTTGACAAAGGCAATAGCTTTAGGATAGGCGAAGCCCATTGGCTTTCCCTCTGGTTGTCTTGTCTTACGCAGGGGCATAGCTTCAGGGGGCATGTTTGGGGTGTTACATCCCCCAATAAATGTATTTTCTGATGAATATGGTGAGGTGTCTGTTGGATTTCACCTGGGATTTTAGCATGCGCACACTGACAAAAACACACACTGTATCTCATTTCTGTTTTGAAAGTCCCAAAAATTGTTGATCATTTTACAAAATATTGTGTTTCTCTCACTTAGTACTCATACCGATCCGCATTCCTCTCCCTTTCCACTCTCCCTTTCGACCCTCTCATGCGCCCAGCTTGGTATATAATGTGTTTTAACATTATATGCCATCGTGATTGTCGAGAAATCTGAAGCTCACAGCCCTCCAGTCTTACTGACCAAGCAACGCCCCTCGTCTTACTGTTTCTTAAAACTCTTTTTTTCTCTCTTCCCACGACAAGTTTTTTTCTTTATTTCATGTACCGCCTGACAATCTTTTCACATGGGCAGACCACCTAATCATGACATGTTATTTTACATTTCTTTGCTTGACACATCCGTTTTATTATGTATACAGTTGGTGCTTTTAAAATGTCGATCTTAAAAACTTTAGTGCTCGTAAGTGCTGTAACGTGTGATAGTTGTATGTTTTCCGCTCCCCTCTTTTGCCTCTCCCCCCTGGGGTTGGAAGTTTCCGGAGATATCTGTCCCTCTGGTCTGATGTTAAAAGTCTGTCCCATGAAGTAAAATGCCCCCAGCCCTCTGTTGTAAGATTGTGAATTAAATGCTGCTTTTTCAACATACCCTTTGCTCCCACATATTCCCCCACGACTTTCTAAGAGCAGAAGTTTCACAACAGTAAAGCAAAAAAAACGCATCACACAGCCCTGTTCTATTTATACTTCCCCCGCCCTCGCCTTCGTTTTTCTAGTTCCAGCATATTTCTGTTCTACAACAACATGCAAAAAAGCTGTATTACAGCGTCTTAAGTGGTTCAAATAAGGAACATATCCGGGCCCCTTGGGGAATTCTGTTTCCACAGAAACAGCAGCCACGTTGTATATACCTTATATAGCCTGGGAAAACTTTACATGCAGCCTCTTTCACAAATTTCCCAGATAAGATCACTCCGCCCAGATCGCAACATGGACAAGAACAGTGCACTTTCATTTAACAGAGCTAAAATGTTCTTTTTTGTGATTAAAGGTACTTTAGAGGGAAGTGGGCGGCGAATACCGGCAAAGGTTTCAATTTAAGAGAGTTACAGCAACAGATCTAGAACACTGGATAATAAAGGGGCATGGACAAGACAGCAGCGAGAGACAGACGAGACAGAAAAGATAGGAGGCAGTTCTTGATGATGGAAGGAGAGAGTTCAGGGAGAAAAGGAGAAAGAGAAAGAAAAGATGAAGGACAGAAGAGAAAGAGAGGGGCGAGAGAGAGAAAGAAAGAGAGACAGTGAGACATGTAAACATTATTTAAGATGAGAGTTGCACTGTTAAGGAAATCGTGGACTTTCGAAAGAGGAGTGCTTTTCCAAATCGTTTTGAACAATAAACGCCATTGTAAGACAAACATTTACATTTAACTATAGTTTAAACGTCTGTTTTGTAACTGAGGTGAACACTGCGACTGGCTCATGAAGATTCACAAACTAATATTTATCCACGGGGCTGGCTTAAACAGTGAAATATTCATAAGAGGCGTGTCTAATGCAAAAGCATGAGGGAGGGCTCGTGATAACATGATGTATGGGGTATGCTTGCTTACATCTAGTTCTTCAATATGACCACATCAATAAGCGTGTATAAGCCAAAAGTAGTTTGGTATCATAATGTGCACGCATCGGAATATTATGCTGCCCACATTCATACCCCATGTGTTCTGTGTGCACTCCTACTGTAGTACACTTTCATTGTCACCCTCCATGTCTTGTTGTGAACACCTGAAGATGGCTGCAAACCACACTTTGGCTGAATGCGATGTCACTTGGATTCATCCTGGACACCAACCTCACCCTCAAAGAACACATTGCCAAAAGAACAAAGACGGCGTGGTGTCGGCTCTCTCTTCTAAAGAAAATGAAACTGGTTCTTCCAGAAATCAACTTCAGGACACCTGATCTGGTCCTCCTACTCTCACATATGTACGGTGGTAACGCCATAGAATCAACATTGGCACCCCTTGAAGAAATCCTACACACCACCGCAACATGCTACGCACTCGCGATGCAGGAGTAACATGGAGAAATATATTTGTTGTTTCCTCTTTCTAAGTGTGCTGCATTGTGCACCAATACCTGATAAGAGGAAAAGGTCGCTAAGCATTGTTTTTGGGCAGGAAAGTGTCTCTTCATGCGCAAACACAATCCTGCCTGCGATGCAGGCACCCTTGAACCATGACGCAAGAGTTCCTGCGTGGGCGATAGGCTACACTGAGTTTCATAGCGCAAGGAGAGAGCAGGAATGAGCCATATCTCGACAGATATGGCACATTCCAGCAGCACAGGAAGTTGTCTTGCTGTGTTGTGCTGCGTCAAAGTTTGATCTGGGCCTCAGTCATAAAATATATTTTCAAACTTACAAGATTCTGCCAAGCACCTTAGTTGCTAAACACATTCCTCAATGGTTTCATCCTCTCTCTGCGCATGTAAATAAAACATGTACCTTTCCATCACAGTGTTAACTTTCTTGCCATAGCTCAAATTAATTTGCTGCACAGTATACTCAAACACATTAATGTCACTAGGATTGCCCAATGGTGGTAGCTTCTAAACTTTAAACCTACAGCACATAGACAATCTTTTTTACTAAGGACAGTTTTCTTTGGGGTGCACGATCTTCCCCCTGAAGCACTTGCACAAGCCAAGGATATGGGGTACCAAAGCTCCCATTTCATTGGAGGTTAGCTTACTCCTTTGTGGATAACATAGAGGTTTTGCAACACTAAACATAATAATGGGTGAAACAGCAATTAGAGAGGATGCAAAAATAAGTCAAATACGATCCAATGAATATACCTCTGGATAAGTACTGATACTGGAGAGAATCCACCCATGGCTGATGAAATTAAGCAGGGACTTCAAATCAATGCCTGAGGTTGGTTACTATAGAAAGCATTATTCCCCCACAAAGCTATTAACGTTATTACCTTCAATGTTTTTATCATTCAAAAGTTTAGAAAAATCACGAATCACAATGTCTATGCTCTGAGCTCTCTGAGTGAAACTGACTAAAACTGTGTCTTCAAAATGGCAGCTAGACGCATGCACAGACGCTATTTTGACTGCGCTTCAATGAATTTGCTTGGTTATGACGTATTACTGATTGGCGTGTCACATCCATGCACAGACACCTTGTTAAAGGGCTGCCTGGATAATGCATCCTGCCTGGGCTCCTCAACACACTTTCCCACAAGTCCTGTGATCTTGGGTGAAATGGAAACACATATTTCTGAGGCGATATACATTTCTTACAGTTGCTGTTTCTGATGCCTTACCTAATAGAATTCTTCACCATTCCTCCTACGCTTAGGCTGGAGCTCACCTCGACCAATGCGCTTTGAAGACCAGGTGGATTAGAACAGCACATTGGTCCACTTCTGTGCTCCAGTTCATTCCCAATATAAAGAAATGGGCGGAAGCCACGCATGTGAGTAAGTTTCCAAAGTTTAATCTTACATAGGGTCAGGCCACATAAAACACAGTCTGCTAAAGTGACAGCCATCCAACTGCCACAATTCCGAACGTAAGACTCTGAGCGAAAAACAATTCTTGAAGATAGAACTCAGCAGCATTAGAATAACTCTAAGACTCCAGTGTTAAACAATAAAGACCGGCAACCCTTGAAATCTTCCGGACAAGTTCACCATCTTCAGCCAGGAAACCATCAGACTGTAGACTAAGATGTGTAAACAGGAAAAAAGGCAGCAAGGGGTTTCTATCTATGCACCCAAGATCTGGAACAACATCCTTATATCCATTAGGGCCAGGTCAAGGGTGCTACAATTTAGGGGTTGAAGACGCACTTCTTTAAAGAAGACTATATAACCATGCATTAACAGTCCACAAACCGCCTACCTCGCCTACCACTGGTTGACTTTATGCTGGGCTTTGACCATATACAGCACTCTGCTGCCTTTTGGCTGTATTCTGGCTATAGAAATACCATATACATAGGCACATACATACATACAATGCACATTCAGAAACATCAATTAGAACTAGCAATTGTAACTTAATAAAAAAAACTGCTTCAAGAACATGCTACTGTGCCGGATACTACAAGTCAATGATTGTATACCACCGATGCCAGTGATGAATCAGATAGACTGCTTAATCCCTTAGTTGACATGTAAAACTGATTTTGACACTTTTGAGAGAAAAATGTCAAATGTGCACAAATTGTTCTAACTAAATGTTGAAGAATTTTGAGAAACTTATCATGAAAAGACTTAAGGCCCTAATACGATGCCACTGTAACGGGACCGACCGCCAGCGGTGCGGCGGTCACGCTAGGTCCATTAGGTTGCGACCGCCACCCTGGCGGTCGCATCCCGCATATTTTACATTACAGCGGGCGGTGCTGTAAACAGCACTCGCCGCAATGCAAAAGATGCATGTTGTGCATTGGCATGCACAATGTGACAGGCACTGAGTGGTGTCTGCCACCTTGTGTATGCCAATGTAGAGAGATACCATAGGTACCCCCCAAGTGCAGCCCCCGATCCCCCACACCTCCGGGGGCCCGCAAAAGGCCCCCAAAGTGTTCACCCCATGCCTTTCCATGGCAGAGTCTACGCCATGGAAAGGCATCTCACCGCAGGCCACCATATTGTTTGCCTTTTCTGTCCGCCCAGCACTCCGACCGGCAGAAAAGCGGTGGATGGTCTTTCCGTCTGCTGCCGTACCCCTTACCATACTAATATAGCAGGGGTGCTACAGAGACATTTGGCAGGCGGATCCCCACCGCTGGGCCGCCCGTTATCCTAATGGGCCCCTTAGTTACTGCATCATAAAAGCATGCAGATGAAGTGCAGAGTAGATGGAAACATACATTAAGTAACAATGGTTATAATTTAACCTGCTTCAGTTGCTAATTCCGTGTGTATCAGTCAAAATTAAATTTGATATATTTAGATGTTATACGATTTCTAACAATTCTCATCAAAATAATGATGTGTGTGAAGAATTAATGAAGTCTTATGCGGTTCAGAGCTGTATGTGTAGCACTGAAAGGGTTTCATGTGTAAATTCCATTTATTGCATATGTGAAAATGTGCCCCAAGTGAGAAAAGAGAAAAGGGTGCTGCACGTTTATAATAAGGCTAACCGCTTTGACATTTTTAGAGAATAATCCTCAAATATAGACTAATGAGAATTAATAGAACCAATATTAACACCAGAGAATACATTCCTGCGACATTGTGAAATACAAATACTTCTGAGAGAGAATGAAGATATGTTTTACTTTTTCATATAGATCCCCATTATGACGGGAAGGCGGGGGCAGAAAAAGGCATGAACGATGCGTGCCTGCCCCCTCTAACACTGACAAACAGCCCAAAGAAGTAAGTTGGGGCAGACTTTGGCGTCTATTACGAGTTGCCTAATTCCGTATCCCCAAAAGGGAGACCACCCTAGGCAACTTTGGCTGCTCCCCCATGTTTCTGGGCCTGAAATTACTGGGTCTGAAAACATTGACCCTGGTTTTACTGGGCGAAGATCTCTAACCAGAAGAAACATGACTTGGAAAGGGGAAGGGGCCCCAGGCAGAGGCACAGGCCTGCACCACCGTCTCCCACTAGCAACAGGAGTGAAGCAGACATTGTTCCCCTCAGGGAGACCACGTTTCCCATCCCCCTAGAACCCTTTCCAGTCTCGTTCGATACCCTGTCACACAGGACCCCACAAACACCCGTTGGTAAATATGTATCTCTCTTTATTCTAGGAGGCCCCCACATCACCCTTGTCCTGTTTCTGTCCTCTGGCATTCCATTTCTATATCATCCTCTGTGCCATTTGCATTCCTCTCTCTTTTTTGCTCTGAGTCCTTCTAATCTCTCTTGCCTCTTTCTTCCTCCACCTGTTTCAACCCCTTTCTCGCTCTCAATCTTTCTATTCCTCATCTATTTCTTCTTTTTACCTGACTTACCTTTCCCTTTTCCTAGTTCAATATCTATCTTTCTCTCACCTGCTGAATAGGATGTTGTGGTGATGTGTTCTAGTCACTGAAATGGCTATTTTCTATGATGTCATTTAAAATGTTATCTTTGGCTTGCTTTGAATGTGCAGAGCGACAGTTGCCTTCAGTGCCTTGGCGGTGCTTGGGACGGCTCTCTGTATATCCTAATAAATCTCTTCTTTGAACTACAACCAGCCTGCCCCTTACTTCACTGGCGACAGGAGATGGGATGCGAGTCTACACGTTTTATATTGGAATCTACCGCGAGGCCTTACGACACGAACTGAACCTCTTGCGAGACTTAAATATTTCCAGTATTGTTTCGTTTCTTGCTTCTTTTGCGGAGTAGAGGTGTCTTTAAGTTCCTGCCCTTCAGCCAACTGTGAGTATTTTTTTTCCATTCTGGGGCACGTTCTATTTTTGTTGAAGGGAAACTAACGATTGTCACTGTAGATGCTTCTGAGTATGGTTTGGGAGTCGTCCTTTCACAACGCTCCAACGGAAGAGAGGATACTGTTGGATTTGCATCCAGGACGCTCCTTCCTGTAGAAAGAAAATATTCAATAATTGAAAAAGAAATTCTGGCTTGTGAATGGAGCATTGAAAAATTTAAACAATATGTGTGGGGTAGAGCTTTCATTCTCAGAACGGATCATCGCCCCTTGGTTGACATTCTTTCAGGGAAGAAAATCAAACGCACCACGGCTCGTCTGGCACGCTTGTCTACAAAACTGTTGGAGTTTAGCTTCACTGTAGAATATATTCCTGGAGGAAAGAACTGCAGAGCAGATTGTCTGTCGAGACTTCCTGTTCAGGACACAGATGAGCAAGAATGGGAAACTGAGGTAGAAGAGTGCTTCATTGCCGTAATTAATCAGGACAATTTATCTTTTGCAGAAGTTGACTGGGTCGCACAGATCAGCAAAGATCCTATTCTCAAGGAAGTCATCTCTTTGATCAAGAAAGGTTGGCAGAGGGAGAAGTGTCTTTCATATGATCTTCAGATGTACTGGAAGGTTACTGATGAACTCTCAGTGGAAGATGGAAAGGTTGTTAGAGGGGATAAACTCATTCCTCCTTCTTGTTATAGAGAGAAGATCATTCTTGCTGCACATTCAGGTCATCTTGGTGCAACCATTACTAAGAGGAAAGTCAGGAATGACTTTTGGTGGCCCAGAATGGACACACAAATTGATGAATTAGTGAAGCAGTGTTCACGATGCAACTCCAGTGACAAAGTTCTAGTACTTCAGGGTACAGTTGATTTCCCCGTACCTTCTCCTAGCAGAGCCTGGCAAAAACTGGGCATGGACTTTCTTAGGCCTTTTCATATTCTTCCTTCAAACTCGAAATATTTTTTAGTTCTTATTGACCACTTATCAAGGTGGGTAGAGGTTGAACCTATTTCAGTACCGGATTCTAAAAGTGTCATCAATTGCTTAGATACTATTTTTCGTAGGGAAGGTTATCCAGAGGAAATCCTCACCGATAACGGCGTTCAATTTGTCTCTCACGAAATGACTTCATTTTTACATTCTTGTGACATCAAACACACAAGGACTCCACTTTACTATCCGCAGAGTAATGGAAAGAGTGAAAGGTTCAACAGAGTAGTAAAGGAATGTGTGCAGGCGGCCTTTAGATCCAAGTCCTGTGTTTTTCAGGCTGTAAAGGATCTGGTATGGTCTTATCGCACTTCACCCCATGTGGCTACCAACTTCTCACCCTTTGAAATGATGAGAGGTAGAATAGCTTCCTCTCAAGTTTACCCCTTTTGGATGGTCAAATCATTTCATCTTGGTTGCGACATGAGGTGTGTGTGGGATTCTGCGAGGAAAACCTCGAATGAAGTCTCTTCCAAATCTTGCAAACTCCCCTCCACAAAAAGCACACATAAGCTCGGTGTAGGAGACTGGGTTAGAATCAAAAATCCAGTCTCAGTGAGAAAAGGTTTTTCTAAATTCCTTGATTCGCTACAGATTGTTGATATGCGAAAAAATGCAGTTAAATTGTCCAATGGGAATTGGTGGAGCACTTCGCGCATTGCAATAGATCCTTGTATCCCCCGTGAGGTCATCAAAATCAACCAGCCTGCCCCTTACTTCAGATGTACATCAGCTATAGGACTGCTTTGGAAGTTGGCCTAAGTGGACTAGACTGAGAAATGGGTACCCAAACCAAAACATGATAAGCAATGGCATAGCAAGGGTGTCATGGGTGCAATGCAGATATAGAAAACAGGCCCAGTCCTTCCCAGTTGTGATTAAAAGACAGCTTTAATGGGGTTGCAGTGGGTGGACCTCTCACACCCCTTAGTCCCTGAGACACCTGCTAAACTCATAGCTATATCACTGCTCAAAAATCTTTAAACGTCAGCCCCAAATTGCACCAAGTGACAAAGGGCTGGGAAGCAGATTGTTGCCTGATCCTCTCCTTTGAGAGATTCCTAAAGAAGGCTATGAGGCAGGGAAGGGGGAAAGAAGACGTGGGTTCATCCACCAAGACAATTTTGAAAATAAATGAGACTCAATAAACTGAACTGACAATCAAGAAATGTTCCAATGCTGTCATAGTCTGCCAGACAAGTCTATTCCTCCCTAAGGGTGTTAGGTGTAGGGATGCATATTTTAATCCAATGTCCATACATTTGCAGAGAAATAGGGTTTAGAGGCAGATCAAATTATCTGGATATATGGTTTGACATATCCTCCCATAATATTTTTAGATGTGTATAACATTTTTGCTCACTTAGTGTTCCTCTTCTTTTTATAGTTCTACGTACTTGCTTTTAACCCCTTCAGTGCCCGCCCCTTTCCCCGCCCTGTGCCGGCCGTTTCATTAGCGGGCGGGGTTTGTGACGAGCTGGTCTCGTCATGGGCACAGCGCAACCGCGGCCCATGACGAGACCAGCTCGTCACGGGCATTGAAGAGGTTAAGAAAGTTTTCATTCTCATCATGCGATTTGTACTCTGTTTGGAGATGGAAAGGCTGGAAAACTAAAAATTCCACAAATCTCAAAACTTGAGTTGGTTGACAGCAGAGCCATGCTACACTATAGAATGATCTCACAGACTGAGGCATTAGAACTACGGCTGAGAGTTCTTGCTCTCATCCATCCATCCTTTCCCTTGTCAATCCTTTCTCTCGTCATCCATCCACCCTTTCGCTCATGCATCTAGCCATTCATCCTGTCAACCATCCATCCCCCTTTCACTCATCCATGCATTCCTTCACTCATCTATCCATCCACCCTTTTATCCATCCATCCACCCTCCCTTTCACCCATCCATCTATTCTTTTACTCATCCTTTTATTCTCTCATCCTTCCTTTTACTCATTCATCCATCTTTTTTTTCTTATCCATCCATCATTTCACTTATCCATCCATCCGCCCTCACTTCCACCCATCCACTCACCTTCACTTTCACTCATCTATCTGTTCTTTCACTCAACCATCCATTCACCATTCCATCAATTCATTCACCCGCCCTATCATGTATCCATCCATTCTTTCACTCAGCCAGTTTACATTCATCCATTCATTCTTTCATTCATTTATCCATCTACCCATCCATCCTTTCCCTCACCCATCCATCCACAATTTTACTCACACATCCATCCTTTCAATCACTCACCTTTGTCTGCCAAGTTGCAGACAGAAGAGGCCCATCAAGAACTTCACCCCTGTTGTAGCTATTAAAGTTGGGTGTTCCCGATGCCCTGGGATTCATCCTTTCACCCATCCATTCATTCATCCATTTCTTTGCTCATCCATCTATCCACCCTTTCACTCCATTCATTCATCTGGCTTTCCATCTATCCATCCATCCATCCATCCATCCAACCACCATCCACTGTTTCATTCAGTCATCCATAATTTCACTCACTCATGCATCCATACTTTCTCTCATCACCCATCTGCCCATTCACTCATCCATCCAAATACCCTTTCACTCCCTCATGCATCTATTGTTTTATTATCCACTCACTCATTCACTCACTCTTCCATCCATCTATCCATCTATCCTTTCATCCACCCTCCCTTTCATCCATCGATCCATTCTTTCACTTATCCATCCACCCTTTTATCTATCAATCAATACATCCACCCTCTCTTTCACTACTCCCTCCTTTTACTTATTCACTCATTCATCTATCCATGTACCCATTCACAGTCTCACTCACCCATCCATCCACCCTTTCACTACACTTTCATCCATCCTTTCACTCACTCACCCACCCTCTCATGTTATTTATGAGCATTTGTTTGCTGAGTTGCAGACAGAAGAGACCCATCAAAAACTCCACCCGCTGTTCCTGCTAAAGCTGGGGGTTCACGTCTTTTAATGTCCATATTATGGCAAGGTTGGTTATATTGCCAACACAATGCCTTCATTGAGTATAAATGTCATATCTAAGTAGGGATGTCTTATAATAGAGACCCTATAAGGCATTGAATGCCAATAATGTGCCAAGGAAGACCACCTTACACAAGGCAGCAGCCCTGAACCAATCACTGGAAATACGGGGATCCAATAAGTCACAAGGAACGGAGTAAATATAACAAAAGAAATTTGTGGAAGAGCTGTTTAAATATTCATCCAATTTCCTACATATGAGGTTGAAACATCATTTGCTATAAGAAACCAAAAGCCAAATACCAGGAGATGAGAGTAGTATGTCCTACTGCACACATAACTCTGTGACGGGGAGCATGGAGAGAGCTATGAGAAATCCAAGATGGCTTCCGATAGGAGCCTGTGGAAGTCAGAGGTAGGTGGTCTAGTCGTAGGAAAGGAGGATTTGACTGAGGGGAAGCAGGTGGTGCTGAATATGATAAAGGAGGAGAGACAGAAGGAGGAAGGGGTGTAAGGCTGTGTCAATGAGTTGGAGAAGAAGAGGTGTGAGCGATTGAGCTTGAAGGAGGAATCCAGCAGGGACGAGAAGGATGGCTGATTAAAAGATTAGCTGAAGGCCAGAGGCACTTGCAGTTAGTGGTCAAACAGCCAGCCCAAACACTCCAGCAGGACCGGGAGAACTTACAGACTGCTCTGCAATGCCAAGCTATATTATTGACTAGAAACCAACAGGTGCAAGATACTGCCATTTTATGCCTCACCGATGTGATTGCCAATGCTCGGGTACCCCCGGGTGAGCCTAGTATGGTGTTGCAAAAGTACAAGGCAGGTGTAGACCCTGATGAGTCTTGGGATAATACCAGAGCTTTATATAATTAGATTCAGGATTGGGGAAGTAGGAGGTTACAGCCTATAACTTCCACAATGGATCAGTGTCAGAAGCATATGGTAAACGTATCCCAATCAATATTTCAAAACCGTAATGGACTCTGGGTGCCACTTCCCACTGACTAATCCCAAATGGGTACTAGCCGATCAGATGGAGGAGGAGGGAAAAATTGGGATTACCTTTGTTCATGGAGACCAAAAGGGTTATCTCATTCTAGGAGGTCCTTGAAAACTGATGGAATAAAAGAAACTGTAAGGGTAGGGGTTATTCACAATCTAATGGAAGACCTTATTTTGGGTACAGATAATCCATAGTTCTCACAGCATCTCAAGAATCTGCTGTGGTCTTGGGACTTTTTTGACTGGTTACACGAAGCCCCATTTATAGACTCAGAAGTCAAGGAGAGAGGAGTTGCCCTAACGGTTAGGGCACTCGACCTCGACCTGGGGAACTGGGTTCGAGTCTCGGTAACGACGTTAAACCTCCTGTGATTCTGGGCAAATCACTTAATCTCCCCGTGCCTAACAAAAAAATGAATGTGTGTCCTCATGTAACGTAACTGGTGCTATGTAAAGCGCTCTGATACCTGATTGGATTCGGGTCAAGTTTGCGCTATATAAAACTCTGCTAAAAAAAAAAAAGGAGGGGGAATTGGCAAGCCAAAACGGTGTATGGGTGAATTCGTCATGATAAATTGATCCTGTACCCTCTTTCACAGATGCAACCTGGGAGCACCACATAGCTTCAGAACAGCTCAAAAAGAGGACAGCAATCTCACCCAGGCCTGGCAAAAAACCACCCAGTATGAGGAAGATAAGGTAAGACCATATTTCCTAATAAAGAGGTGTCTATTATATTGAGTGGTGTGATAGCAAGACTAGAAAGTCACTAAATTGCTGGTCCAAAAACCTTTCCACACTCAGTTTCTATATTATGCTCACTGTCAGATGGGGGGAGGACATTATGGAAGAGAGAAAATGGAAAAATATTTGCTAGAAAGATTTTATTGGCCTGGAGTATATATATCGATATCTCGGGATTCTGTGCTGCTTGTGAAAGGTTTCAGCTTTGTAACCATCCTAGCACTGCAAGAGTTCTGCTATATCCTTTATCCATAATTGACATCCTTTTTATAAGAGTGGGAATGGACTTGGGGGCTAATAGTGGGTTCACCCGGGGTCTCTAATATCAGTTGCTATTAATAGATTATACAACTCAGTACACAGAAGCCATCCCCTTGGTTAGTATGACCACAGTAATAGTAGCTCAAGCAATGATTACTTTTTTTCAGCGAGGTGGTTCCCAAAATAATATTTAACAGACCAAGGGACCCCAATTTATGTCAAAACTAATGACTCAAATGTAAAAACTACTAGGGATACCGCAAACATGGACATCTGTGTACTATCCCCAAATGGATGGATTGGTGGAGAGATACAATCGTACTATTAAATCATTGCTAAGGGAAACCATGGAGTAATCAGGCAAGGACTGGGATTGGAAAAAACAGTAGTTCTATTTGCTATTCTCTGTCATCCCCAGGGATTCGCCAGAGTTTCACCCTTTGAATTGGTGTTTGGAAGGCAACCACACACTTTGCTAGACATGGCTGCAGAAAATTGGGAGGAAGTGGAGAGGCGGAATTTGTTAGAATATGTAGTAAATTTAAAAAACAAAGTAACTGGTTTGTGGTAAAAAGTTAGAGAAAATCTGGGATGAGTACAAGAATGACTAAGAACGTACAAGTAATCATATTAACATTTGAACAAGGAGACCAAGTGCTCATCCTTTTACCTACTACAGATGACAAGTTGCTGGCTAAGTGGCAGGGAGGGACCCTATCGGATAATACAGATATGTATTCTAGTAACATATTGTGTAGTTGTACCTCATCAATCTAGAGAAGGGCAAATTGATCATATTAAATTTCTGACAGGTGTGGCCGGTACAGGTAAGAGCGGTGGGCCAGGATGAAGGGGAAGTCGACATACAACAGGAAAGGGAAAATAAAATAAATTGAACCACTTACCTTGCGCTAGTGATTTTATTTCTTACTTTATATCATTTTTCCCATCCCGTCGTATGTCGACTTCCTCCCCCGCCCTCGCAATGCCTCACCGCTCTTAGCTGTACCGGCCGCCCCTGCCTTCTGAAGAAGTGGTAGAAGTCATTGAAGATACAAATTGATCCTGAAATTACAGCTTACTTCACACCTTAGAGATAGAAGAAGACTGCCTGATAGGAGACAACTGGGAAGACAGATTAGTGAGGCAGTTGGAAAACATGTTAAAAAAAATTATCTGGGGTATATTTTCTGAGAAACCTAGAAAACCCAACCTGGTTCAACATGATATTATTATGGAAAATGAATAGGCAGTCAAATTGCAACCATATTATATGACATATAACAACTACCAGAAGCTAGGAGGCAAGCTGTGGAGGAAGAGATCAAAAAATGTTACAGGATAACATCATGGGGCCATCTAAAACTGCACGATTTTCCTCAGTCGTTTTGGTACCAGGAAGTGATGGTAACAATAGATTTTGCATAGATGGTCCGCAGGTGAACGAGATTTCAAAACTTTATACATACCTGATGCAGAGAATTGATGAACAACATTCAAGAAATTGGAAGAGCAAGATTAAAGTCCACAATTGATTTGGCAAAAAGATATGGGCAAATCCCTCTTTCGGAATAGGTCAAAGAAAAGCAGGTTTTGCAACCCATTCATGGTTGTATCAGTTTAAAGCACCACCCTTCGGGTTACATGGGGCACCGGGAACATTCCAGAGATTGATGGATCAGATTTTAAAACCACACCAAACCTAGGTGGCTGCTGATTTAGATGATATAGAAGTATTTAGTCTTACGTGGGAAAACAATATATATATATCTATTGGGGGTAATACTACATCCTCTCCAGAAAGCAGGACAAGGGGCAAATTCAGGTAAAAGTACATTGGCTACTAATTTAAATATTGGCAATACTGTATAAAGTAAGGAAGAACCAGGCCTCAAGTAGACAAAATACAAGCAATAAAATCAATTCCTGTTCCTAGACCTAAGAAAGAAGCATGATGCTTTATAGGACTAGCTGGCTACTACAGGAGGTTCATACCCCCGTTTTATGAAATAACTAAACCTCTTACTGACATGCACAAGAATGATTGGCTAAATAGGATGAAGAGTTGGGAGGCAGAACTAATACGTAGCTTTGAAGAGCTGAAGGAAACTTTTTGTAAAGATCCAATAATATTATGTCAAGATTTTAAAAATTACTTTGTCCTTCAAACTGATGCCTCTGGAAGCGGTTTAGGGGCAATATTGTCTCAGCCAGATATCAAGGCGAATATGAGACCAGTAGTATAGATTAGTTGAAAGTTGTTGCTTAGGGAGATGCACTATTCAGCTATAGAGAAATAATGTTTGGCCATAAATGGTCAACGGAAGCACTGCAATATTACCTATTGAGAAGAACCTTTTTGCTGTTAAGAGACCATAGTCCTTTATATGCCTAGCTGAAAATAAGGACACTAATCCATAAATTCTAAGATGGTTTTTGGCTCTGCAACCCTTTTTCAGACACAGCATAGACCAGGGACCTCACAGACAAATGTAGAATATCTCTCCCGTGTGCAATATGTGAATAGCCTGATCAGCAATTCCAAAAAGGAAAGAAATGTGACAGGGAGCATGGAGAGAGCTCTGAAAATTCCAAGACAGCCATTAATAAGAGCTTGTGGGAGTCAGAAGTAGGCGGTCTAGTCGTGGAAAATAAGGAATTGACTAAGTAGAACAGGTCACGTTTGAGGATGATGAAGGAGGAGAGGCAGGAGGAGTAGGACAGAAGTGTGGCAGTGCAGACAAGGTGGAGAAGAAAAGGATTTCCCAAAAGAGGAGTGTGCGTGATTGAGCCCAGAGGAGGAATCCAGCATGGATGAGAAGGACTGCTTCTTAAAACCAGGGGAGACTGGCATTGAGGGAAAGAAAACACACAGAGATTGGGAGCCAACAGAACAGATCGGCTTGATGTTATCAACAAGGGGAAGGCAGGAAGCTCCACTCCAACCTTCGAACAGCCCAACAGTAGGGTGGGTGGATTTTTTTATCCCGCGTGTAGCATTGGAGGAATTTAGTTATTCTGTGTTACTCTTATAACATGGAATTACTAATAAATTCCACTGCTCTGTTCAGCTAACGGAATGAATCAGCACTAATTACTAATTAGGCCTCACAGCCTTGAACAAAAATGTGTGGGCACTGCCTGTTCTATCACTAGAGTCCATGGGAAAACGCACCTTACAGTAAATGTCAAACAGTACCTGTTGTCCTTGAGAGACCACCTGCAGGCCCCCCTGACGTGAAGAAGTGGATTTTTCTGGAAAAAATTGTGCACGTTTATTAGTCGCTTCTGGATATGCCAACCGGAACTCTGAGAGCTGGCAAGTGTTCCGTCGAGTGTCTTTTCTAAGTGCACCATCGTCCGTTCCATTCTCTTCCCCCGTACTGCTGCATTTTCCTTTACGATCGCAGAGCTGTCTTACTGCTCATCGATTACCTGGAGGGGTGGATCTTCTTTAAGGAGTTCGAGAGGAGAAGGGAGGGGCGCAAATCACTTGATAAGAAGGTGACAAATACATTTACAGATTGGGTCTTTTTTTCCGGAACCTGTCTCCGCCCCTCTCTCTTCGACAGAGCAGGCTCAGCTGCTGCTGCAGCAATCACTGCTGCCGTCGGGCTGGTGCGCTCCTGTAATCTTGCACTCTGCTGACAAGCCTGCTGAAGTGAATATTAGGTAGCCATTGAGAAAGTATTAGTCATCTGTGTATTTGCAAAGGTATAGAAATTCAGGTATCAGGCACAATGCATTATAGTTACTATATTCATGTGTCTATTCTAGGGGTGGGCAGAACTCTGCAGACTCTCGTGGAGTTTTATGGAACTCTACAGAAATCCATGGAGTAAAACGCTGCGAGTTCCACCCACCCCTACTCAGCAGCCAAAAGGAAGGAGGCACTGCCGGCCCAAATGCCATGGTCTGGGTCGAGGACCATGGGCTCAGGCAAGTAATTCAGCCCATAATATATAACTGGGTGAATTGGTGGCAATGGGGGATTGGGGGGCAACGAGCATGGCGAGGTCTGCCCCCCGGCAGATTGGAAGGGGGGGGGGGACTGGCCGGCGAGCGGCCATTTTGTAAGTTTTGGGCTACATTGGGACCAGCCCAATTGTAGCCCAATATCTTTAGAGTAGCCCAAGGGGTATTTAGGCAATTTTCGCACTTTCCCAGCCACCATTTTAGATTTGGTGACCTGGTGGCTGGGAGCGCTGTGCTAGTTAGGTTTTTTGTCCCTGCCCTCCCTCCCCAGTTTTTAGGTGATTGGGGGGGGGGTTTAGGGCTTTCTAATTGTTGATTTTGGGTTTTTTTTGGCGGCATTTGTTGGAACAGGTACATAGGGGTTGCCTATATTGTATTTGTCGCTTGGAACAGGTGCAGGCGGGGTGGTTGACAGTTGGCCGGGATTGGCTGTAGTTTTTTGTTATATGTTGGTAGTTTGTGAGCAGGAGCAGGGAAAGAGTAACCAGGTAGGATACGTTTAGATTAGAGGTTGGTTAGTTACAGTAACACAAAGGAAGGTAGGGATTAGGGTCAGGGGAGGTTAGGATTTGGAAATGCCAGATTGTGTAGGATTGGGTAATATTATTGTTATGGAATGTTATGTTGTATCTTGTGGGGTGGGGGATCTGATGTAGGGATCGTAGGGGTGGGGGGAGGAACAAGGGGTCAGGAAATTCATGTATAGTGAGGTATTCCTTTTGGAAGGCAGTTGCCAAGGTGATGAAATTGTGATATGCACCTGTTTCAATAAAGCGGCCTTTTTCACACACAGAAAATTGGTCTTGTGTCGGCTTGATCCCCCCCTTCTCTCCCAAGTATTTGTAGGATGCATTTCTGCACTTCGCAAAATCTCTCGCACAAGGAGTCAACTGGAGGTGAGGGCTCTGACTGTGAGCCATAAACAGTGGATGCATCCAAGAGTAGAAGGATGTGAAGTTGCACCTGGAAGTGAGTGAGCGGGTCAACACTAAGGTACAGGTGATGGTATTAGGGAAAAAAATAACTTGATCTAAAGTGTGTCCCAAATTTATTTTTCCAAGGGAGAGTACTTCCCAGGCAGTGACAGGGAGCACAAAGCTGAGATGAAGAGGACCTTGAAAGATGGAAGAATAGTGTTCTAACATCATCTTTACTGAGACTTGGAATTGATGGGCAAAATATTATTTGCTTATTAAATCTTTAAACTGCATGCAGTGTACTGTCATGATTGCGGGATCCCTCACAAACTCCTTACAGAACTAAATAACAGCTCATTATAACACAGATAATTTTTTGTATTCAGGGTGTTTGGAACCATAAGAGAATTCCTGTCACAAAAGAGTACATTCGGTTTACAGCTGTGGGATGCTGTTAAAATCTCCTGGCTGTTGTACCCGTCTCCACCGTGATATATATGAACTGCAGTCGCACTCCACTCGATTACTGATGAATACCAATCAAATGATGATGATTTGTTTCTGTTTCTTTTGATTATATATCAACAGTTGGAGCAAAGCATTGTATCATACTGCACATTAACAATCTTGTTCAATGAGATTGTGTCCAAAACAAACACCAATGATAAAACACTGACCAACTCCAATCAAGGGTGAAATGGGAGCCTCCTACTTCTAACCAAAGCTGTGTAGGGGAGTGGGACTCCATCTCCATGCTACCCCAGCCCAGAGGAGAGCAGCATCAATTGCTGCCGGTGCAGGAGTGCTATTTAATCTACTGAGGCGTCCCGCAGAGCAGAAGCTCACACTTCTAACCAGAGCTGTGTAGGGGAGGGGGACTCCATCTTCCAGCTGCCCGGACCCAGGGGTGAGGCGCAACGATTGCTGCTGTCGCAAGAGCGCTATTTAATTTACTGAGGCGTCCCACAGTGCGGAAGCCTCGTACTTCTAACCGGAGCCGTTTTGGGGGGTGGGACTCCATTTCCCAGCTGCCCAGTCCCAAAGGAGGGCCGCAACGATTGCTGCCAGTGCAGGAGTGCAATTTAATATACTGAGGCTTCCTGCAGCGCGGGGCACGCACGGGCATTGCCTGGCACTAAGACCAGGCAATGCAGAGGACCCGTCTGTGCCTGTCAGTGGCCGGAGGACCCTGGACTGGGCCACCCCTTTTGGTCTTTCCACCTGTTGGTCCCTAGAGTTCTGCTGCTAAAGTTTTGGAGTTTACAGAATGCTACCCTGCATTAATTGTGGTTTGTACTTACTGGTAGAAGCATGGTTAAGCATAAGCTACCTGAGGAACGGGAGCAGGCGGACGCCAATACAAAGCAAGCTGGTGAGACTGTGAGAACACTTGGGGGCGTATCAGCAAGGGGCCGCGATACAATTATCGCCGCTTTAGCATCTGTTTTCGGGCGAAAAGCAGCGATAATTGTATTGCACTATCAGCATGGAAACGCAGGCGCGTGTTTCCATGCCTCTGTGCCCTTTCCCTTAATGCCCAGCTTTGCATCTCTAATGATATGCAACGTGGGCGTTCCTCACCAAAATAACGTTGGAAGTGTCACTAACAGACATTTCTCCTATCAGCAATCTGCTCGCTAACCTGCGTAGTGATAATAAAAGTAGTGCTAGCCGCGCTTATCGCAGGTTTCATTACGCCTGCTTTTAATCTTACCTAGCCATTGTGTCCTATGGGAGGTGGAAACTTTGGCTAAGCACACCCTGCCCTATCAACAAGGTTTGCCAGAGCGCTGTGCTTTTATCGCTGGATTTCCAGCAATAATTGCACATTTGCCCGCTATCGCCAGATTTTTTATCGCTGTTGAGATATGCGTTGATAATAACGTGTAATCTCGCCGATTATATCTGGCGATAGCCGGCGTTAAACAAATTCGCGCCAAGCGCGCACTGTGATGTTTATCGCAGTATGTTGTAGATATGCCCCTTATTTTCCCCCCTTCTTGCATTGCAGATCAGTTAGACCCCCCCAACGCCCTCACTCCCGAGGCAAAGAACCAGGAGGGATATACACAATTGTGTTGGGTGATGAACAGTCTGGTTTGCAAGCCCACCAAGCTTTAACTCATGGCCTACAATATCATCCCTCCGTTTCAGAAAGCTACCATTCCACTGGCTCCCCTTCCAATGGCCTATTAACAAAAAAGAAGCAGAACAACAGACTAAGGGGTCCATTTCAATCAGCTGAAGCACAAGCTTCATAAGGTTTTTTTTTTCAAAACACCAGTGCCCATTATGTCAGAGCCTGATCAAATCCTTCCTACCGTGCCTCCAATCCCTAACGTTGCTGGTTTTATTGTATCTCCTGATTGGACCAGGTTGCTGGACCTTATAAAATCCACAGTGGCTGATTGCATTTCTTCCCTTATAACTCAGCTACAGAACCTGGAGGATGTCATTGACCAGCTAACCTTATCACAGGGAAAATATATATTACCCAGTTGAATGCTGCACAAACATCCGCAAAGAACACAGCTAAGGTAGTATCCTCGATAACTGCCTTTGTCCCTAGTTCTACCAACCTACATAGAGCACCACCGGCTTCTGCTGCGCATCTCCTTCCCGTGATTAATGTGGGGGCACTGCCTGCTGTTACCTCAAGTGTGGGAGAACTTCACCACCACAAAGCCTGAGCTGAAGCCTGTCAAAGAGGAATTATAACTGGATCTACCTTAACCTTCCACCTGAATGCAGCCCTTATGTAGCTGTGTTAACTGGCGTGCCGCCTTTGCAAACTGTAAGGGAGAAATATTCATCAGAACTTAAAAACAATGTTTTTCACTGGTTGTCCTGCAACTCTGACTTTAATTCCAATTAGTATGTATAATGATATTTTGCTTGTTACGAGGGTTGGTTGGGTTGGCCCCAAAGAAAAATATCTTGATGGGAATTGTGTTGTCATCAACTGTAAATACCCCCAACTAGACCACTGACTAATATAATCGCTGCCAATAACAACTTGCAAGGAGGGACCATAAATGCTGTTCTGCTGGATACTTTTATCAGCATTTACAACCAGTGAGGGGTGGGGCGGAGGCCTCTGGCTTCTAGATCAGATGAGTTGTTTAGTTCAGCTGTCACCGCCTTTAATTGCTTCCTCCCTTTGTCTGATCTGGCACATGTTGATTGATGCCCCAACTCTACTGTGGAATACCTCAACCTTGGTGAAGCTGAGTCAGTATGGCAAGGGTCTGATTTACTCCATACAACTGCTATCAATAATAGCTGTGTGGTAGACAGCAAAACACATCCCATTTTTTATCTACTGAAGTAATTCCTTCAGGTATTCATGGGGTTTCCTTGGACCCTAGGGTAAAAGAATTTGATTTACAGAGGGATGATATTCTCTTGTCTGACCCTGGCATTAGCCTCCCTGTGGTAGTAGGTCCAACTAATTCTAGTCCTCCCATTGTTGCAGGCTCATCTGTGTCCCCTACTAGGCTTCTGTCTTGTGATATTGCAGAGCAAGCCTCCAAATTGCCGAGTGAAGAATGGAGCAGGTTTGTTAGTAAATTTGACATATGTCTCTTTCAGGAGACTTGGGCCTTAACTCCCCTGTTTTATCCCTGCTATGCCAATTTTTTAAGTCTGCCATTTCCAAGAGGGTGGGCAGGCCAGCCGGTGGGTTGACTATTTGGGCTAAAAGCACTCTACCCTGTACTTTAACTGTTGTTGTGGTGGGACTGCCGGACAGTCTATGTGTCAGCATGCAATTTTCTGCTAAACCAGTGTTTTATGTCTACATTGTTTATCGAAGGGGGCAGAGGTTTGGAGTCTATTATATTAGATGGGTTGAACACACACCTGGCAGCCCTTCCTCCCGATGCCTATAAAATTGTTGCTGGTGATTTTAATTGTCAATTTCAGCCTCTGAGTGTTAATTCTGAAGGGGATCCTGGGTATGAAGAAGATCAAGGCTGGTTAGTTCCCCAATTAACCCTTCCTAGCATCTAGAGGTGGACTGCTATTAAAATTCAGCTCAATGAGCTCACTTTAAATGACAGCCTTCGAGCCAGAATAGGAGAACCCCCTCCGATACAGAAGGGATGCACACTTTTTAATTTTTTAATTGTCCAAATCATACTAGTCTTGATTATATAGTGTTAGATCTTAGAGTCTGGCCCAAATTGCTCGACATGTGTAAAGTCCCACAACAGGATAGTGACCATCATGTCATCTGCAGTTGAGCTCATTGGGGATTGCTTTGGCCAGTAATTGTACTGAACCCTTTGACAGGCTGCTCAGCCTTTCTAATAACAGATGCAGTCTCAAATGGAGGTCAGTTGTGGGCTCCCTGGTTTCAATTAAGGAGGTTTATGGCAAAGTGACAGTAGGGTTTGAGGCTTGGCAAGCCTTGGTTTGGTCCCAGGCCGATGCCATTACGTCAGAGACTATTTCTACTGTCCACAATGCCATGTTTACAAAACTGTGGGATGTATTCTTCATGGAATCAAAATCTAATAAGAAGCAGTAGCCTGCTGAAACATGGTTTAATAAGTCATGTAGAGAAGCCAGAAGGATCCTACCTAAAGCCATCCAGTATCAGGATAGGACATTGCTATTAGAAGCTAGGCAAGCCTTCAAAGCTACTGTAACCTGTGCCAAGAATGACTGGGTTATCAACAGCTGGACCTCTTTGCTGCATGCTAATAAGAATGGGACCATTGTTCTTTTTCCATATTAGCTAATGGAAGCCTTTAGAATACTTCCTCTACGGGAAACAATAGCATGGCTGCAGATTGGGTTGGCCATTTTCTGAGCTCTATTCTCCCACTTCTGAATTACCTGAGAACCCATTACATTTTTCTGGCCATACGTGACTTCTCTGATTATGACAGCAATCCTGTAACTTTTCCTGAGGTTTGGACTGCTTTGTACTAGATCATCCCTAACAAAGCCCCAGGTCTAGACAAGGTTCCAGTAGACTTATTTAGGGCTGGAAAAAACATCTGATGCCTGTACTTGGTTATATTCTTTAATGCCGTTCTGAAAGGTGCTCTAATGCCGCCCACCTGGGCAGCGGCAGAGATAATTCCGATTTTCAAAAAGGGCTACCGGTCTCTCTTCGCTAATTAGAAGCCCATCAGCCTCATTGACAGTATGCAGAAAATGTTTAGCAGAATCATCTTGGCTAGAGTGTGTGAGTGGCTTACTTATGCTGCGTTACTGACTCCATTACAATCTGGCTTCAGAGAAGGTGTTGGTACAAACGACCAAGTTTTTCGTCTTCAGTTGTTGCACTGGAAGCATTTATTACTCAGGGGTTGCCGTCTATATGTGACGTTTGTTGACCTCCGGTCAGCTTTTGACCTTGTCTCTAGGGATGTTCTTTGGAAGGCTCTGGGATGGAATGGGCATCCCTAAGTATCTTTTGTTGGTCTTGATTAGGTTACACTCTGGCAACCTTACACAAGTACGTTGCGGGACCCAGGGCGAACTCACGGATGCCATTCCTGTCCTTTGGGGCGTCAGACAGGGATGAGTTTTGGTCCCAACCTTATCTTCCTTTTTTATTAATGGTCTGGTGGTAGACTTGGCTGATTGTGAGAATGGTGCAGCAAGTCTTGCTGGTGTTAGGATACCGGCCCTAGTGTTTGTGGATGCCACCCTTCTGATTTCTAAATCTCCGATGGGGCTTTAAAAGCTCTTGGCTCAGTCCGGGTGTTTCTGCAAGCAGAGGGGGTTGGAGGTCAACATCAGCAAGACCAAGTTTATCGTCTTTAATTGCTGATCAACATCCAGGGCTAATCCTGAGCTGCATGGAGTCCGGCTAGAACGAGTTCCAGGGGGTCACCCTAACCAAGTGCTTTGGTTGGTCTCCGCACATGGTAAAATGCAGGTTGAAGCTCAAACAGTACTCTGGTGGAATTATCAGGTCGCTGACGGGCTCCCAATTTCGCCCTATCTCTCCAGCTCTACAAACCTGCAACATGCAAGTTGTGGGGGCTGCACTGTAGGGTGCGGAACTATGGGCCACAAAGATTGTAGCTCGTTGGATAAAGTTGAAAAACGTTTCATGCGCTCACCGAAACCTTCCTATTAGCACCCTGCTCATTCCTCTGCACTTAGATCTGGGTCTGAGAGCACTTAGTTCAAAAATAGGGCTTAGACCTATATTGTATTGGGCAGAATTTGGATGACACCGGAGCTACTAGCCTATCGGCAGGGTCTAGAGGATATCCTCAGATCACCTGGTGCTCTAAAAATACCAAGGGTTAGGTACGTCCAGTAATCCTTTACCCAACTAGGCTGTGCGAATCTATGGATTACTCCAGCAGACCTTAGCGGGATCACTAAGGCTGCCACTAAGAGCTTGTATTAGCAGTATAAGACATCTACCTACATTGTGCAAGCGGGAACAGGTTCCCTAGCTTCTGCAGTTCTGGATTTTAAAGTAGAATTTAAATTGGAGCCCCTTTTTGATGAGGGCGAGCCCCTATTAGCTAAGTCATTATATTTGAAAATGTTATTATTAGACTCTTCCTCTGTGTTATTTTAATTCTAAATGGCATGGAGCTTCTAGGGATCTGGCAGGAACTCGCCTTCTTTGTGCCGTATCCAACAAGATCATTGAACAGGTTTTCCTCTTTTGCCCAGTCTACTGGGGATATGTGGGAAGATGGATACTTCTACTTTGTCGTCTTCTGGGAATACAAGATTATAGAACAGCAATCAGGATATTGAGATCTGATTCAAGGTAATCCATAGTGTTTGCCGCTCACGGTTTCTGTTATGTATGTGGAGATTAAGGTCCGAATATTTGCAGTCCAGCGACTTGCACATATTTTGTATGTAAATTTTTGTTCAAGCTTGGAAGACTGTAGGAGAATGGCATCGACTTTTTGCTGATGTTTTTTTTTTTTTTTTTTTTTTTTTTTAAGTTTTGAAAACCTTTATTGAGCTTTTACGATACACAGCAAAGAGCCAACAACCCATCGGGCCGGCCGCGAAAAACACATTTGGATGAATATCTGATCACACAGCCCTATGCCGTCAACCCGGAGGTACGGCGGCGTTACGGAATGCACAGGTACCGTGAGGTAAGAAAGAGTGTTATTCGTCTCATACTTAGCAAACAATCACGGCAGAAGGCAGATTGCCAGGAGGTATACAGTGCAGGGATTTACCGACTCCCCCCCCCCCCCCCCCCCCCCGAAACGTCGATCAGCACTGCGTTTTTATATGCGCCCTTGGCGAGCCAGCGCTCTCCATCCCCTCTCCAGCTCCATAAGTTGCGGTGAGACGGGTCTAAACGTCTCCCGGATCATCCTGCACAGTGGAGGGAGGCTCGCAGATTCCTCCCCTAAAGTCATTCCACTTGGACCATACCTCGATCCACTTGCGCGGGCACCCCCTAGCCACATACACTGTCTTTTCGTGCAGCATGCACCAGTCCATGTCGCTGGCCCAGTCGGAAAGTTTCGGTGGAACAGCACTACCCCAGAGCCTGGCAATATTCCGTTTTGCTATCATTTGCCCAAGTGTAACCCAGATCCTCCCTTTTGGCGATAGGTCAGTTGGTTCCCATATGTTGAGGAGGCACCTCTTGGCCTCCGGGCGTATCCCCACCTCCCACACCTCTTCCATCTCCCGCACCACCCTCCTCCAATACCTCTGAATCTTGGGGCAGTCCCACAGCACGTGGAAAAAGGTTCCAACACCCCCGCACCCCCTCCTACATAGCGTTGTGTCAGCCCTGCCCATCATATGCAATCTAGTGCAAGATACATAAACTCTGTGCAGGATCTTCAATTGGATGAGCCGCAATCTGGCCGATATCGCGACCTCACGCGGAGAGGCCAAAGCGTGCGTCCACTCCTCGTCATCTATTTCCAGCCCTTCAGCGATCCACTTGTCTCTGAGGGGGAGGAGCAGGTCTGGGGGGTTGTTAATAAGCTTTTTATAGGTGAGGGATATGGCATGTTCCGCGAGGAGCCCGTCAAGTAATCTATCCTCGAGCGGGGAGGCTGGCGGCAGCTTGACCGCCGGTGGGATATTTGCCTGCAATGAGTGGCGCACCTGCAAGTATCTATAATGTTCGGCATCTGCCAATTCGTAGGCTTCCTGCATTTGGGCGAATGAGCGGACCCCGGTGGGTCCCCACATATCTTTGATTTGAGAGATGCCGATAAGGTCCCACTCACGGAATCCTTTGGTGCGCCGCAGGTTACCCAACGCGTCCGAGGCCCATAGTGGCGTGGCCATCGTGAGGACTCCGGACCATCCGAGCTTTTTCTGCGCGATGTGCCACAGCTGTACCGAGTGCAGCGTCGGGCCGGTGAGTGTGCGCGCCCCCCGCCTGGAGTAGAGCGCTATTTCGTAATTGCCTCCGGGCAGTAGCCATCTATCCATCCCGTAAGCCGGGTCATTCCCGTCCCCGTAAGTCCCTTGGTTGATTGCGGCTAGGTGGGCCGCCCAGTAGTACTTACGAATGTCGGGGAGTGCGATGCCGCCGTCGTACCACCCCAGTGTTAGTTTGGCCAGTGAGATTCGTGGCTGCCCGGCCCATAAGAGTTCGCGGAGCGCCGCTTCGATTGCCAGAAAGTAGCTGTTTGGGACAAGGTGCGGGTAATTTTGAAGCGCATATAGAAACCGCGGGAGCGAGAGCATCTTAAATAGGGCTGCCCTGCCCAGCAATGACAGGGGCAGATGCTGCCAGGACTTCGCCTCCCGTTGAAGCCGAAGGAGCGGCGGCTTGAGGTTATGTTCGTAGAGCAGAGCTTTATCGAGGGTAATATACACTCCGAGATATTTAAACCCGTCCTCTGCCACCCGAATAGGGCAAGAGGCAGGGAGCCTGGGAGGGTCCCCACGGAGGACGTATAAATGCGATTTGGCCCAGTTGACTCGGAAGCCAGAATTGCGGCCGAAACTGTCCAATATATTCAGCGCCGCGATCAATGACCCGCGCGGCTTTGAGAGGTAAAGAAGTATGTCGTCGGCATATAAAGATATCTTATCCTCCCATCCCTCCGTCCATGTTATGCCCTGCACGGTGGCCACCTGTCTTATCCAGGCCGCAAGCGGTTCAAGGGAGAGGGCGAATAGGAGGGGGGACAGGGGACAGCCCTGTCGAGTTCCTCTGGCCAGCTTGAATACTTCAGACACCTTATTATTTACAAGCACCTGCGCCAGGGGTTCCGCGTAGAGTAGACGCACCCAAGCGATAAACTGGGGTCCAAAGCCCAACTTGCGCAGAACTGCGAACATGTAGGGCCACTCTAGGGTGTCGAAGGCCATGGTGGCATCCAACGAGACCACCACCGCGTCCTCTTGCAGACTGTGGCACTGCCCCAGCACCCCATGCAGTCTTCTGATATTGAGGGCCGTGTTGCGGTGGGGCATGAATCCCGATTGGTCAGGGTGTATTAGCGACGAGAGCACCGGCTTGAGCCGGTTGGCCAGCGTTTTGGCAAGTATTTTAGGTTCCGCGTTTAGAAGCGAGATGGGTCTGTATGATGCGCAAGCGTCTTTAGGTTTACCTTCTTTCGGAATCGCGACTATGGTCGCCAACCGCTGGTCCCGGGGCAGCCGCCCTTGTGTTTTACAGCTATCGAACATGAGTTTGAGGTGCCTACTGGTGACGTCTGGCTGGAGTTTGTAGAGCTCTATAGGTATGCCGTTCGGTCCGAGCGCTTTACCAGGACGGAGGTTACCGATCGCCTGCTGGAGCTCAGTCTCGGTGAGCGGGCTGTCAAGAGCCTCCCGATCCGTGTCCGAGAGAGTAGGCAGTCGTATGTCCGCGAGGAGGTCCATGGAGTCCTCCTCCGGCCTGTCCGACTCTCGCCTGTACACCTGCCGATAGTAGTCAGCGAACTGTTGTACTATTTCCCGGGGTTCCGTGAGCACTCTCCCCGAGTCGGTGCGCAACTCCGGCACCACCCTGCTGGCTTGTTGTTTCCGCTCAAGCCAGGCGATAAGTTTCCCGGCTTTATCGCCCTGGTCATATATCCTGCCGATCCTATGACGAGCCACCGTCTGGGCCTCCTGAGACACCAGCTCTCTGTACTCCGCCGCCTTTAGCTGCATCGTGTGCCTGAGTTCCCGGTCGCCGCTGGTCGGTGCCTCCCTTTCAAGTTCCCCGAGTTGCTCCTCTAGCGCTACGGTCTGCTGGCTACGTTCCCGGCGCCGAGCCGCGATAGCCGACAGAGCCTCGCCTCGCACCACAGTCTTAAACGCCTCCCACAGGGTGGCAGGGGAGGCGACCGACCCATCGTTCTCCATAAAGTAGCGCGAGATTGAGGTGGATATGTGTTTACTAGTGACCTTGTGTTTTAGGTGCCAGGGATTAATGGGCGCAGTGCAGCCCTCCCGTCTATTCCCGAATATAATCTGTGCAAGGAGCGGTGAATGATCGGAAATACCCCGGGGTAGGAGTTCAGCCTCTAAGATCGCCATGTCGTGCTGGAGCAGGGTGAGGACGTAGTCCAGCCGCGAGAAGGAGTGGTGTGCGCCGGAGAAGAAACTGAAGCTACTGTCAGTGGGGTGGAGTAGGCGCCAGACGTCCGTCAGTCCGAAGGACTCGAGGAAGTCCGGCAGCCACCGTTGCCCCTGGGGCAGGTCTCTAGGTGGCAATCTGTCTTGTGTTCCCGATGCCACAGCATTCAGGTCCCCTCCCAGAACGAGCCGACCATCGGGTAGCGATAGTAGGAGTGAGCCCAGGTCTTCGAAGGCCCGGGCCTGTAGGCCTGGGGGGATATAGACTGAAAGGAGATTGAGCGCCTGGCCCTCCCAGCGCCCCGACACTGCCGCGAAGCGGCCCTGCGGGTCGGTCTTGGTGGTGTCTACGTGGAGAGGCAGGGAGCGGCGCAGGAGTATACCTACTCCTCGCGATCCAGTGGTGAAACCGGAGTGCACTACTAGAGTGTACCCATATCTATTTAGAGCGTGACAGACATTCCCCAACAGGTGGGTTTCCTGCAGAAGCACCACGTCTGGCTGGTGCCGTTTAAGGAACTGTAGTACTATAGTACGCTTGAGTTTGTCCCCTAGACCGTTGACGTTCCAGCTGAGAATCTTGAGGCTTTTTTCCCACCGTCTAGTCATGGCCGTGTCGTAAGAGGGTGTCTTGTCCCACCACCCGGGCAACCGTCGTGTGATAGCAATGTGCGTGATCGTAAAGGATCCCCAACTCCCACCCCTCCCTGAGTCCCACCCCCCAATAGTAAATCAAACATATAACAACAGTCCCAACAAATCTGACGTTGAACTCCCTCCCTCCCGGGGCTGGCCCCAACCTCCCAGCTCCCCCACTCAAACCCAACTCCCCCCACCCTGCCCCCTGCTCCGCGGGTCTAGAACTGCCCACCACCCCAATTAGCAGAGCGCCTGTCGCCCCACCCCCCCCCCGGTGAACCCACCGAGAAACTCAACTTGGGAAGTTCGTGGGCTAGACCCCTGTGGTCGCCCTTCCGTAGTGTCCCAGTTCGTGCAACCCCCTTATTACGGAGTCACCCATAGAGGGAAGTCACCCATGTAGGCAGTGAGGCGGCCAAGGCACCCCAGAGTTATTAACAAGTCTCAAAATAGAGGCACGTGAGGTATACATACTGTCTGGTATCTTCAGCGCTATTACTCAAGGCCTCAGCGCGGCGTCCCTTCTCTGGACGAGCCCCAGCGGGGACTGTTGGACCTGGAACGCCAGGACCGCTGACTCGGCGCACCACCCTCGGGCCGGCCTGACGCCGATTCCATGACGGGCTGGTCCGCTTCTTGCCGCTGTAATTCGCCACCACGGGAGTCCTGCGTCGCCTCTCCCCCATCCAGCCACTCCTGCACCGCATCCGGCGTGGTGAAAAAGAGGGATCTCCCACCGGTGATGACCTTCAGTTTGGCGGGGAAAAACATCATATATTTGATCCCACGTTCGCGGAGCGCCAACTTAACCCCTTGGAAGGAGCGCCTTTCCCGCTGGACCTGGAGCGTGAAGTCGGGAAAGAATCGGATTGTGGCCCCCTCATATCGCAGGTCACCGTGCTGTCTCGCCGCCTGAAGTATTGCGTCTCGGTCCCGGAAATTCAGGATTTTGGCAATGATCGTACGTGGCATGGCTCCAGGCTTGGGTCGTGGGATAGGGGCCCTGTGCGCCCGCTCAATGGTGAAGAGTTTCGAGAGACGCTTGGGTTTAAGATGCCGTAGGATCAGATCCTCCAGGAATAGCTCCACACTATCTCCTTCAAGGCCTTCCGCCACACCCACGACGCGGATATTACTTCTCCGAGCCCTCCCTTCCTGATCATCGAGCCGCAGGGCCATAAGGCGGTGCTGGTGTATTAGTTCGTTCACCCGTCCCTCAAGTCGCTTCTCCGAGTCCTGTAGGGCCTTAATATCGACTTCGTTAGTCTTGGACCGGTCAGTAGTTTTCCCGAGGTCCGCTCGTAGCAGGGCCACTTCGATAGTGATCTTATCCATCTTGGTTTCCAAGTTCGTGCCCAGGGTCTGAATCGCAGCCATGATGGACTTCAGGGAAGGGTCCGCGGGGTCCGCGTCGTCCTTCGGGGCCCTCTCCGCCGGAGGTGGCGCCTTGACTACTGTGTATTGGTCTAGCTTGTTGGCCTGAGTTGCGGCTCCGCTCTTGGGTCGCATGGCGGGCCGGGCACCCTGCGGGCCGCAGGCGGCACCGCCCTCCGCAGCTCCGAGGCGTCCCGCGGTCCGATCAGCGCTCACAGTCACAGCCCCTGGGCCCCGCTTGCGCCCCGGGATTAAAAGAGGAAGGAGATCTCCGCCGCCACCAGAGAGGCCCAGGATCCGCTCAGTACCCCGTCTCGCTCCGGGTCAGCCAGGCGGTGTGCAGTTCCAGTCGCGGCTGCGGCTTTACCGGGTGTGTGGGCCGGGCGCTCCCAGGCAGCAGGCAACCTACTGCTCGGCTGTGGCCCCAAATTAGCGTCCCCTCCTCTGCCCGGGGACCACTCCTCCGCAGCCCCAGTCACGGGCGTGCTCCTTCTCAAGGACAGCCAGGGGCCCCCTCCACAGCGCCCAGGCGCCTCCGGCTACGGATTGGGTCGACGGCCAGAGGCTGGAGCTTAAGGTAGTCTGCCAGGGAGCGACAGGGGGAAGAGGGTCCCCGTCGCCACCAGTCGGGTCCGAGGAAGGGTAGAGCTTCCGTCTATCCTCACAGCCAGGCGGTGCGCAATCAAAGGCGCGCTCCGAAGTCTCACCGGAGGGCAGGGCAGGGCGTCCCTCGGCTACAGGCCTTCCTCCGCTCCCTTTCGGTCGATAAATGGCGCCCTCCACACTGCCAGGGAAGTATTCCGTCGCGGCCCCAGTCGCGATCCACAACTGCTCCGGTGCAGCCGATGCTTTCCGGCTCCGATCCGCGACGTCAGCCGCTTTTTACCAACCGCGCTGCTTTGTGCGCGTCAGCGCGTAGGCCCTCGCCGGGGCCTCACGTATCCTCAGGAGCCGCTGCAGAGTTCCGGAGTCAGGGCGTCCGGCCGCCGTCGACCTCCGCAGCCACCCACCCCGGTCGTGTGGGCGTCACCTGGGGCCACCGAGCCGCCCCTACGGGCACTTGGTCAGGGGGAGCCGGGGGGGGGTTCCACGGGGGCTCCCCACGGCGCGGATTAGGTCCGGATTTCAATGGGACATCTACGGTCCCGGCGGAGCTCCGGGATCAGGCGGCCATTCACATCGGCGCCTAGCCACGCCCCTTGCTGATGTTTTGACTGTTTTCTGACTCTAGCCAGGCTGTGGCCCTGCTATCCAGGACCCCAGCCTATCTGCTTCTTCTCTAAACTAATTTGAGTAACCTAGGTACACAGCAATTGGATACTGAGGACACCCTATCAGCCCCTTGTAGATGGTACCCTAGGTACCCAGGGCATGGGTCCCTCAGAGGCCTACCAGGGGCTGCAGCACTTATTGTGCCACCCCTGGGACAGCCATACAAACTGACACCACCAGACCACTAATGTAGTCTGGTTAAGGTGGTGCTTGCACCCCTTACAGGGATATAGGTATCCTGTATCCCACTTAATACAACACATATATCCTCATAGGTCACCCCTAAGGCAGGCCTTGCTAATCCTACAAGGCAGGGTGCTGAGATATGTGTGAGGGGGAACCCCTACCTGAGTAGGGCCCCTCAGCAACCTTCGTAAAAACTAGTGCGAGGTTGTTTGTAGTGCAGCCATACCATATACTCTTAACTGCATTATAAGTAATCGCGATAGCGTGATAACTTGAGAGTGGCTGCACAGAACCATGTCGTGTTTGGTGTCAAACATGTAGGAATCATACCCCCAATCCAGCCATGGGAGTGAGGGCATGATTCCCCCCTGGTAGAGGGGTGATATGGTAAAAGCGGCAGATTTTAGACACCAATTTAAAAGTGTACACGTAGTACAAAATGGATGCTACCCGCCACCCACACGACTCTGGCTGCCTGTTGCTGGGCAGAACTCCAGCCACGGCAGCTGGACAATAGGGATCTTGTTGCAGGGAGGTGTTGCCCACCTCCCCAGACAGACTATGTGGATTGGAACTGGGTGGGTGCACCATAGGATGGCTTTCAAACTTGCACGTAGGCTTCTCCAGTGCCTACTTCTGCATACACCGCCTCAAACTGGTTCAGGGGCATCCTGTCCTCTGCCCAGGCGGGAAAACACACAAAGGGGAGAAAGTGTAGCCATCCTTTCCCGCCTGAACACTCATTGGGGGGCTCTGATTTAGACACTCCCCCAATCCTTGGATAAAGGTGGGTGCAGGGTCCCCAGAGCCTCAGATTAATCTTGGACTTCACAGACTTGAACCTTCGACTTGCTGCCGCACAGCTGAATGAAGAAATCTCCCTTGGGGTAAAGGAGTTACCCTCCTGCTTGGCAGGCACCTGAAACACTGCAAGTGACCCGGTTGGAACTCCGCTGCTCCTACGGTCATCGAAGACTTCTGCCTATCCTGAGGTGGGTTTCCAAGCATCCCAGAGGCCAGTGAGTGTGCACAGAAAAGCTCAGCACCTTGGACCCAGTGGGTGCTGAGATCCCCAATACCCCAGGACACCGGCCACCTCTTGCACAGCATACGACCCCGACCAGTGGGGAAGTGGGGAAGTTGTGCTTTGGCCCATTATTGAGCCAACCTCTCAGCATCATCTGTGCCAAAGATCAACGCCCTAGCCCGCTCCGGCGACCCGTGGGCGCATCTTTACGCACGCCAAATTGCTGCCTCCCGCGGTCCCTTGTCTCTCGACTGGTGGGCCCTAGCAGAGGTCAATCTTCACTTTCAAGGGCTCCCCTGGTTGCTCCAGGCCTGCTCTTCAGTCTCCTTGCTGGAGACCTCGTTCAGACCTCGTGGGTCTGCACCAGTAGCTGTTTCTTGATTCTTGTGTGGGTTGCGGTTGCCAAGGCTTAGTGGATCCAATCCGGACACTAACACCGCAGCGACCCTCATCCTATGTGGGACAGTCGCCCTCCGGAAGCTGGCCTTCCTTGATGCCTCCTGGAACCCGTGGCTGCTGATCCAAGCTACTCATCCTCCATCTGGAAGCACCAGACATTGAAAGGCTCTTTCTCCTGAGCCCCCTGGTCACTGTGCCGTGACCCAGACTCTGTCCCCTCTGCTTTCAGGTCCTTCTCTTCAAGATCTACATCTTCAATCTGCACGACATCGACGACGCTTCTTGCTAGCAGCAGTTCTTCATGTTTTTCCATTGGAAACCCGATCGCGACCCGACATCGAAAACGACCTATGCACCCGGCTTCCCTGGGGCAGGTAACAGTGGTACCTCGGTACTGTCGTGGGTGTGGGCCCTCCAAGAGCTTAACTCTAAGCTGCTGAACTTGAACTCCTGCTAGAAGTGTTTATATTCTTGTAATTTCAAACCGCGACATTCTCCATAGTCTTTAATAGAGATCCCGACAGTAGTTTATACCACTGCACGCGTCTCCCGTAGGTCCCCTTCCTCACTACCTTGGGTGGTTTTGTAAGGGGCCAGCGACCCTGTCTATAGAATTGTCGTGGTTCTTATACCACTTTTCTAATATATGGTTTGGTCCCCCCATGGGGCCCTATGATTCCAGTGCTATTTATTGTAACTATCAATGCTTGTTTGAATTGTATCTTTACCTCCAGCCTCATAAAGAGACTAGTGGGATTATTCTTAGAATAAATACATATATTTTGAATATATACCTGTGTGGACTACTCTTTCATTTGGTCATTCAAGTGGTTATCTATGGTAAAACAATAAGCTTAACACTCCTTCAAGACTTAGCCTGAAGGCTGCTCTCCACAGCCACCACTAGGATAGCTTTCTTTAAAGGTTGTCTTTTAACCTATCACCTTAAGAGTCAAATTGGACTGGTGCAAGGTGTCCCCTATAACTAGTAACTAGTGGACAGTATATGCCAGGCCAACTTCTCACATTGGTGTGCAGCGGTTGGATTCAAGCTTGCCATTGTTTTACCAGATAACAAATTGAATTTCTAAAGTGAAAGCCACTTTGGTACTAAAGGTACATATATGTACATATAAATTTAGCTTAGAATACAATAAGTTCTACTGAACTTAGGAGTTGTGTGTAGAGGGCTTAGCACACCTTGACTACAACTCAAGAAAGGGTTCAGTAGGCCACACCTAGTGTAGGTAGATGCAACAATCCACTACACTAGAAATGTCTTCATGATCAGGAGCCCATAAGGCCCTGGAAGTACCTTCAAAGGTCCCAGTCGACAGGTATGACAATCTCACTTTTGCTGAGCTTAGGGAGATGTGCACTGCTAGACATTTGAAGACAACCAAAGGTGCCAACACACAACGTCTCAGAAAAATTCTGCTCATTGCAGACTTTAGTGTCTGATGGGGTAGACAGGTTGGGTGGGCATCCCACAGAAGAGGACACCCTAGTGGTGGACTCTGATGAGGACCAGGAAGAGGAAAATGAACTTGACCTGGATGAACCAGACCACTCACACCATGGAGGTGAAGGCCCAAGAGGCACTCCCTCCATCCCTAATGGGAGAGTGGTGGATCCAAATAGGAGGGACAGATCCCCCTCAGAGGAATCTAACCCCAGACAGACTATGTGGATTGGAACTGGGTAGGTGCACCATAGGATGTCTTTCAAACTTGCACGTAGGCTACTTCTGCATACACCGCCTCAAACCGGTTCAGGGGCTTGACTGCGCTATCCTTATGAATTTGTGGGTTTGCTCACATCTATATATCACGCTGCACCCAAGGGGTTTTCAGTAAGTATCACTAGAGATCTAAGCTAGCTCGAGGCGCTACATTAAATGAAGTTTTAGACCGGCCAGTTTCTAGGCTGAACAACACACAGCTGTTGAGGTCAGTGCATTAGCACTGTGATTACTGCACTTGGTGGATCTGCTCTGTACTGATGCTTCACCAATGACACAGAGGTATTCCAGTGAGCGTCCTGCGTCCTCTGAGCCCCTGACAGCAGGAGGGGTTTCACCAGTGCAAAAACCAGTTCAGGAAAGGAACGCGCAAGAGAGGCCGGCAACAGAGAGCTTCCGGGCGCTGCAGTACTGGTTTGTTCGCATATACCTACTTAAGGGTTCTCTCTGCTTGAAGGACTTATTGACCTCAGGTACACGCTGTGCGCAGCCTGATGTGCTGGTGCTTGGAGGGAAGCCACGATGAACACCTCAGAGAAGAAGCTGTCAGCCTGCCTAAGTAAAACTGAGCTACCACAGACCGGTAAGCACCTGGTCCATCTTTGTACAAGGGGTTTCAGCCAGCCCAGCACTCCAAGCATGCTGGGGCTTGTATGCCCATACTGTTATTGGGGAAAAGTGACACTACAAGCGCAAGCATGCTTTGTGCCTTTGGCTAAGTTACCAAGCCTGGCTGATTACCGCCCTCTCGATGAGTTGCAGCCTGGGATTCTCAACGGCCCTCTGCACTGTACAGCTTTGCAAGGGAGACATCCAGCCAAGTAAATCAGTGACCAACCTAATCGTAATCTTAATACATGCAACAAGCACATTTACAGTGTACAAATCTGTAAAAACGGATGCGTGAGCAATGCTGTCTCACGCTGTAATACTGAGCTACCACAGACCGGTAATAACCTGGCCCATCTTTGTAGAAGGGCTTTCAGCCAGCCCAGCACTCCAAGCATGCTGGCGCTTGTATGCCCAAACTGTTCTTGGGGAAAAGTGACACTACAAGCACAAGCATGCTTTGTGCCTTTGGCTAAGTTACCAAGCCTGGCTGATTCCCGCCCTGTCGACGAGTTGCAGCCTGGGCTTCTCAACGGCCATCTGCACTGTACATCTTTGCAAGGGAGACATCCAGCCAAGTAAGTTAGTGACCAACCTAATCGTAATCTTAATACATACAGCAAGCACATTTAGGTGTACAAATCTGTAAAGACGGGTGCGTGAGCTATGCTGTCTCACGGTGCAGATAGCCTGACACCAGGGCACAGAAAAGCTGCGGAGAGATGTGTCTCGGAAGATGTGTGAGGAAGACGGAGACAGTCAATGTGACTCACAGAGGGTAGCTGGTGAGAGCAAGCATGGCAGAACCCCTATTATATTTCAACTACCCAAACAGTGTTTTTCAATGCACCTTTGCCAGCAGAGGACCTTGTGAATGGTGCCTACTTGCTAGACCACCAGGAGATCTCTGCTGGAAGGTGCAGGACATAGACTTATAGCAGGGGAGGCGACGTCTAAGGGCACTATCAGGTATCATGCCCTTAGCGTTCAGGTAAATATATTGCCCGGCTCCTCACATAGCTTCTAGAAGCAACTGTCCCTTCGGCTTTGGGCCTGTGTTTTTTCTACCAACGGATCAGCAGGGAAGTCCCAATTGCTCTCAGTAGGCAGACAAAAAACGTGAGCTTTCTGCGTTTCGCTCATCACTCTGAAATTCTGCCAGCCTCTACACAGGCCAAGAAAGCTACAGCAATAGAATGAACAAAAAGGAAGCAGCACATAGTGAGAGGTAGGCAGCTTCTGTGGCATCAGCCACAGAAAGCATGTCCTCCAATGACCTCATGCCAGCATGGGTTTTCAGGTAGTTTGCAGCCAGAATTGACGGACACCGTCAAATGTACAAAAAGTATGTCCATTCGGTAAGGTAGCTTCATTATTGTTGGACTTAGCCATTTCTGCAGGGTCATCCCCAAACTGCCATCACCATCCTGTTTTCTGAACACGTTTTTTGGGCTTTTAGGAATCTGCACACTTTAGCGCTGGTGAGCAGTGGTAACATGCATGGGCTCTCTCCTCTAAACATGGTACAATTGGCTTACACCCAATTGGCACATTTAATTTACCTGCGCGTCCCTAGTAAAGTGGGACTACCTGAACCCAGGGCCTGTAAATTAAATGCTATAGGTGGGCTTGCAGGCCCTACAAAGCCCATAGGGCAGGGTGCAGAGTATTTAAAAAGTTTGGCATGTACTTATAAGTTTTACATGCCCTGGTAGAGAAAAATGTCACCACCACTGCTTCAAATAAAAGTATCCTGTTATAAACTCCAACTGGAACCCTCTCTTCTGAGACATACATACAAAGATTTCCAGCACTGGCTGTGCATGTTCTGGACTGTGATGTGAACACTTAAAAATGTGCGAAAATGACTCGGCTAAACCCCATGTATCAGGGTGAAATGAACCTGTGAACAGTGCAGGAATAAGCTTAAGTACCCATACAGAAGATTTACAAAACAGCCAGGAGCAGTGCAAGTTTTTCACACCTACAACTGGTACGTCACAGGGATAAGACTGCAATATAAGCATACTCACAGAATAGGTATGAGACGTGCAGCAGTGCATGCTTACTTCATACACGCAACTACATAGGCAGTAGATGCGCAAGCAGCCCCCATGCAGACACTGTGTAGAGCACATGCAGCTGTGAAAGTTTCTTTTACCCAGAAAACATGTACAGCACATGCAACAAGAGGGAGACGTTTTGATAAACATATGATCGCATCCTAGTGTTACCTGACTCACAACTCATTCCTACGCCCATCAGTGCTATTCCCACTCACTGCTCTTGCAACATGCACCTCGCATCTAATAAACGAGCTGTAAATCACGAATGTGCTACTCAAACCAATGGCAGAGGGTAAAAACAATGTAACTGCCATGTGAATGTGTTCATTTAACAAGCATTGGCATAGCCAATAGGTCTCGCCTTTGGGACATTATAATTGTTTAGCCATGCAACAGTTGATGTTGCACCAAGGATATTGTGCTGGATAACTAAATACTTATAAGGTCCCAAAGGCGAGACCTATTGGCTATGCCAATGCTTGTTTAATACTTGTATTATTTCACATTGAGTCACTCGTCAGTGTGCAGCCTGTACATTTAGCTCACAGCTTTCCTACATGCTCGGTACTTATTTTTTGTTCCGTGTATTGACTGAGCAAACTTTGTCATGTGTTTACTTTCAAAGGCCATTCAAACCAAAACCAACCAACGAACCACTAAATAAGCTACGCTAACAAGCACATACAAGCCGTATTGAACACTACCCCATCATGGGTTGCTGGTGAACGCTATTCAGCAGAACACAATTTAGAATTATTTTCCCATATGGAACACTGTTTCTTTTGGCACCTTATAGAAGGGCCCCAACATTTCTAGAATTTCCATAATATGCTAAGTGAGAGTCATGTTATGCCAGAGGCACCACAATACCCAGAGTGCCTAAAGCATGCGAAGGAAACCATCTTATGACAGACCAGCATAATGCCTTGAATTACCACAATATGCCCAAAACGACCATTATATGCCAGGGCCACCATAATGCCTGAAATGCCCATGATACACCATCAAAGGACACCTTATGCCAGTGCTAAGTGCTCCCAATGTCCAAAATATGCCACTATCCACAGTTAGTGCCATCATAATGACTGCTATTTCAGTGTTTAAAGGACGGCCACCTTATACCATGAGCCACCATTATGCTTTTAGTATGCATAATATAATATGTGAAGGAAGGGCAACATGAATGCCAAGATTATGCCAAGGAAAGCCCTCTTTTAGCAATGATCAAACTTTACCAGGGAAGGCAACCTTTACCATGGTCACCAAAATGGCTTGAGTACCCATAGTATATCAAAAAGGGCAACATACCAGGCACATGATAATATATAGAAAGTCCACAATATGGCAAGGGTGGCCATTTTGGCAGGGCCCAACATAATATCCACAGTATGCCTAAGAAGACTGTTACAACCAGGGCTTTGAAATCGTTGAGGATGTTGAGGCCAATCCATCTGCTCGCCGTATGGATCTGCTCATTCCCTGTGGTTAACTTAAGGTTTGTGAAAAATAATCCACTGTAAGCAGAAAATGAGAGGGAGAACTAGAGACACTCCTGCAGGCTGGTTAGTGGAAAACCAGGACTGGAGGGTTATGGCACAGCATCTTTGACGAAGAAGTCTGCAATGTTCCACCTAAGAGAGAGATAGCAGAAATCAGTGATGGAACAACACATTCAAATGATACATATAGAGTTATCGCAGGCATAGGCTCTGCACCTTGTGCATTGTGCAAGGATTCAAGCGTACCTGGAGTCTTGCTCAAGAGCCAAAGTAGGGTGTAACACCACTGCAGTACTGGAAAAGAGGGAGTCTGGGAGGAGGGAGACAAAACATAGGATATTAGCAAGTCATAGGATTAATAAGGGCTAAGGAAGTTAGGGAACTGAGGGGAGGAAAGCAACAAAGGTGATGGAATGAATAGGCCGAGCGTGGGCTGAAATATGAGTGAAGTAGTTGTAACAACCACTGTTGCCAGACAGCTTGTTTCTGCACATGGTAGGTCTTTATACTATATCTGCCCCTACTGACTTGGAAGTGCTACTGCTAGAGCTGGGTCTACTGTGGATGGTGCAGCGCAACTGATCCATCTGTTGCTAGAAGTTTTGGCTCTTACTATGTGGGTCTATATTTTCTATTAGGCTGTTTTCCACCTTCTTCAAGTTTGAAGTCTTCAGGGTCTTTAACGATCTACATTGTCTGGTGACCTGACAGAAAATTACAATATAGTGCAGGCGGCACACCAAATTCAAAGGTTGATGACCACAAGATACAGGGTGGTGGTCACCAGAAACCAGAGGATTCTGCCATCAGAAGCAAAACGGCAACCGCCAGCCACATGTAGAGATACATAAATGCAAAGGCACACATGAATGCCAAGATCTACATGCAAACGCATAAATGTCAGTACACATACAAACATGGACACGTAAAAGCATGTTGAAACCTTAATCCCCCATTTGCAAACTGTGTACCTAGTTTAAGTCACACCCACTAATCACATGTTCCAGCTGCCACACTGCCTCCTTCTCCTTCACGCTGCTTCTGCCAGCACCTCTGGTAGTGTTACCACTGCTGGTGGGGAACCATGGCCCACACAGGGAGGAACAGCAGAATCTTCCCTTGTGTGAAAGGCCGTGGTGTGCAAACACACACTCAGTTTGACTGACAGCAGGGTCTGTGCAGGGTAATACATTGACAAGTCATCATGCATGCGTCTTGAATGGTAAGTGGCCAATGTGTTGTAAGTCTGTGCAGTCAGCTACACTGACATGTATGAGAAAGAGTGCCAACCATGACAGTAGTTATATTTACATTTGTGCAAGGGCTGAGACTGATCAAGCTGTGCAAAAATGTACACTAAGGGCCTGGTCTGCTGGGAGCATTACTCTATCAGTGCTGGATCTTTTCACAGCTAAATATTCGCATTTATGAAATGCACATCTGAGCCAGATGCCTTTTAAAAAAAAATCTTTTTATTAAATTGACAGGAGACAAAACCGTTTATACATTTTTCAAGGCTTTGTGTCATTATTTATACACTTTACAAATGTTACATTGCTGGGTGTTAGACCTGTCAGCCCTTTGGGTGGTCCCTCCTCATCATTATTTATTTTGTCCCACTTTTGCCTCAAACCCTGTTTGAATTTTTCCTTTTTGGGAACCACCAGACTTTTTAGTGTTGCTGCAGATTCAGGGAGCCATTTTATCTACCCCTGAAACTTCTGTCTGAGGGCCTGGAGCACAAAATGGTGGCCACCTGTGACATCACCAGCACCCACTGGAACCTACTAGCACCTTCCAGAACATTCCAGAACCCTGTGACAGTTGGAGGCGGTTTAGAATGTTGGGAAGCTAAGACAGAGAGTTGGCAGTTGGAGCTGGCAGTTGGCACCTGACTGGTGAAGAGAGAGCAGCAGAAACTTGAAGGAGGAAGGAGTGAGGCAGCAGGGGTGGAAACTTGTGCCTGGAGTGGGGTCCATAAACCCACCCTTGATACTAGTCCCTACTGACTGAGCCCAGCCTGGAGCCCTGTGTGGGAAGAAGCAAGAAAAACCATTTTAAGGACCTGGACAGCAGGAACAGGCCTTAGAAGCAAAGAACAGCAAAGTCCTGACCTGATTATTGGTTTTCCTGGAGTCCGACGTCGAGAAGCCTGAGACCTGGAGCCCGAGGTGGAGAAGCGGCGCTGACTGGAAAAGCAGACGTCGTACCCGGAGCCGCCAGAGGTCGAGAGAGGGCGCCGACGGAGGTCGTAGAGAGTACCAGAGGTCGAGGAGGAAGTCACCCGAGGTCGAGTGAGCGGCGTCGACGGGGGAGTGAAGTCCGCCCTCCGGAGTCGCCGGAGACCGAGGTGAAGCGTGCCGGAGGTCGGGAGTGGAGATCGCACTCCGGAGTCGCCGGAACTTGAGGAGAGGAGCACCGGAGGTCGGGAGTGGGGATCGCACTCCGGAGCCGCCGGAAGTCGACATCGAGCCAAGGCCGGCCGACGTCTTCGAAACTGAGGTCGCCATCGGACCGGAGCCGCCCGAAGTCGACATCGAGCCAAGACTGCCCGACGTCATCGAATCGGAGGTCGAGATCGAGCCGAGGCCGCCGACATCGAACCGGAACCGCCTACCGGCGTCGTCAAGAACTGACATTGTGCCGAGGCCCCGACATCGAACCGGAACCGCCTCACGGCGTCGACACGACTCCAGCGGCGTCGGAGCTTCAGAAAAAGGGCAGTAAGTGGAATAGAGGGCGCCAAAGGCCCTGTGGAATCCTAAGAGACTACTCTAGGGGTTAGAGAGGTGCTGGAACCAGCTGGACTGTGCCAGGGGCGAGCTGAGACTAATTTAGAGGGGTTGTGTAGAGTGAGAGAGCCAGGTCTCTGGTATTCCCCCCTTGATCTACCTCAGATTAGGCCTCAGCCTTGTCCAAGCCAGGGAGTAGACACCCTCAAGCCTTCCACATCCCCACAAGCTGTGCCTGGGCCAAATCAGCCCATAGAAATTTAAATGTGATCTGATTCTATGAGTGTCACTGTCAGCTTTTAATTATTTATTGAGAGCACTGTATTTATTGTATTTAACCTATTTATTGCTTCACTGTATTTATTGTTCCACAGTATTTATTGTCGCACAATATTTATTGGTTTGCAGTATTTATTGCCTCAGAATATTTAATTGCCTGTATGTTTTGCACTTATATTTATGCCTTCCTTATTTATGATCACCCCTATTTATTGAATCATTAAGACAGTATTTATTTGACCTGCACTATTTAAAAAGCTTTGTATATTGTGATTGTGTATTATTTATCTAATCAGCAACTAAGAGAAAAAGAAGATAAAGAAAGATATTTTCATAATTTTTACGGTGTAGAGTCGTTTTTGGAACGGATGCACGCATGGTTATTGTATGGGTATGGCGTATGCTTAGCATGGTTCCTGATTCCTGACCACTCGAGCCAAGCTACCACTGTATGTCCTGGAAGTACCCCGTTACCACCAACCCTTACCGGTGTGGGAGTGGAGTATTTCCAACATTAATTGGTGTTCAGTGGTGGGATAGAGCTGTGCCTACGTATACTCAACAATAACTGTGGGTAGTCCATAGGCCTACACCGGGAGTTTTCTCAAAGCGGCCTTCCTAATTGTGGGTTTTTGTTTTTTTCCAAATTTACTCTGGTGGTGGGAGGAGGTATTATATAAGGTACCCCCCTGCATTGTTACTGCAAATAACTGTCCTCTGACCTGAGTGGGCAAGATGGAGTTTGTACTGGAGAATTTAGAAACGTACACTGTGGCCCAACTCAGGGAGTTTTGCCAGCGGGAGGGGGTGTATTGTCCCCCAGGAGCAAAGAAGGGTGCACTCCAAACCAGCTTAAGGGCTTGGGGGGAGGCACGCCGAGAAAGCAAGGCTGAGGAGGAGGACAGGGATAGAGAGCCCGACAGTGAGGGAGCTGGTTTGTACCAACCGGAGGTGGGGAACCTGTCAGCGGGGCCCAGGACACTTTCCAGGAAGGGCAGCAGTGCCTCTAGCGGTGGCTTGTCTGAAGTGGAGTTAACAGACCGGAGGGAGAAAAGACAGCTCACATGGGACTTAGCAAGGCTGGAGAAAGAGAAGGAGGAACAGAGGATGGCTCATGAGATAAGGCTGAAAGAGATAGATCTTCAGATCCTGAGAATCGGGGCACACCCTGTACCTAACGGTGGCAGCGAAGAACGAGAGTACACCAGGGAACCCAAACCCTACCTGCCAAAGGACATAGTAGCTAGCTATGGGGTGGGTGACGATATCGCCAAGTGGCTAGCGGCCTATGAGGTCTCGTTAAGGGCCCATGGGGTTCCAGAGAAGTACTGGGGAGGGGGATTGTACAAGTACATGCCTCCAGCTGGTAGGGATGCATTATTGGCCCTCGAGGAGGATGAGCAGACCCACTACCCCACCATGAAGCTGGCGCTCATAAGAAAGTTTGGACTAACACCCGAAAAGTACAGACAGAAGTTCAGGGGTAGTCACAAACTGGGCACACAGAATTGGGTGGACTTCCTGGACTATGCAAAGAAGGCACTAGAGGGTTGGATTCAGGGCAGTGAAGTGAGGAACTACGAGGGGTTGTTTGATCTAGTACTGAAGGAACACCTGCTCGAGAAATGTTTCCCTGAACTGCGTCAACACCTGGTGGATAGCAAGCTGACCAGTCCCCGGAAGCTTGCTGAGGAGGCGGACATTTGGGCTAGTACCCGGGTGTCCACAAGGGGGACTGGAGGGGATACTCAAAAGGCCGGACAGGGCGCCCCCCAGAAGAAAGAGGGAGGGGAAAAGAAAAAGGAGTTCTCCAAAGGCCCCCAAAATAACTTCCAAGGGAAGGGAACAGGATTCACCCCTAGGGCTAACCCACCCAGAAACCCTAATCCTGGCCAGAGTCAGCAGCCAAGGGTTGTCCATTGCTACGAGTGCGGTGGCGTTGGACACTATAAAGGAGATACGAAGTGCCGGAAACGACCACCCCCTCCCATTGGAGGAAAGACCCCCGGAGTAGCTAGTGCAGTGCTCGGGGAGGAGATGCCCTTAACTAAGGGAAGGGAGTGGGCGGGTGTCACTTTAGTGTCCCTGGGAGAACGGGAGATGGTTCCTAAGATCCAGGTGCCCGCGAATACCGTAAAGTATGGGCAGTGGGTCACCATCAACGGCCAAAGAGGGGAGGCTCTGAGAGACACAGGAGCCAGTATGACTATGGTACGTAGTCAACTGGTGTCTCCAGAGCAGGTAATTCCCGATGTACTCCACCCAGCCGCGATGGCTGACGGCAGAACAGGCCACTATCCAGTGGCCGAGGTTCCCTTTGAATGGGGGGGGGGGTTGCAGGTTCACTTCGAGTTGCCGTAAGCCCTGCCGTGCCAGTCGATTGTCTGCTGGGGAATGACATGGAGCACAACGCTTGGAAGGAGGTGGAATACCGGACTCATACTGAGATGCTGGGTACACCTGACTGAGCCTGTGTGAGCACAAGGTCCGCGACTACCCGGAGAGGGAGTTCGTTTCGGCTGGAGCCTGGAACAAAGGCCCAGCCAGCTGCCAGTCAAGGGAAGAACCGAGGACAGGAGGAGCCTGCCTCGGCGTCCACACCCCGTAGGACGGATAGGCCACCGGAGGTGGTGGACCAGGAGTCTGCGGTGGGGGATGTTACCAAACTGGGGGACCTACCCATCCCGGCCGAGTGGCACGTGGAGGGAGGCCCGTCCAGGGAGGAATTCTGCCAGGGCCAGAGGGAGTGCCCTACCCTTGAGGGGCTGAGGCGACAGGCCGAAGCCCAGGCAGCAGGGAACGTTGAAGGGAACTACAGTGTTTACTGGGAGGATGGCCTCCTCTACAGTGAACCCAAGGCACCCCTACATGGATCGTCACGAGCCTTGGTAGTCCCTCAACGTTATCGAGCCTTCCTTCTGGAGTTGGTTCACGAGATCCCCTTGGCAGGACACTTGGGGCAAGACAAGACCTTCGCCCGTCTTGTCCCACACTTTTATTGGCCTCAAATGAAAGTGTCGTCCGATACCTACTGCCGGACATGTGTGTCTTGCCAAGCCAGTGGGAAAACAGCGGTGAAGCTGAAAGCTCCCCTGGAACCACTACCTGTCGTTAGCACCCCCTTTGAAAGGGTGGGCATCGACATTGTGGGTCCGTTAGATCCACCGACTACAGCTGGTCACAGGTTTATCCTGGTTCTGGTGGATCATGCCACACGGTACCCAGAGGCAATACCTCTGAGGACCATAACAGCACCTGTTGTGGCTAGGGCCCTAATGGGAATCTTTACCCGAGTGGGTTTTCCCAAGGAAGTTGTGTCCGACAGGGGGACCAACTTCATGTCAGCGTACATGCGGGCGATGTGGAAGGAGTGTGGAGTGACCTACCGGTTCACAACTCCTTACCACCCCCAGACCAATGGTCTGGTGGAGAGGTTTAACAAAACCTTGAAGGGAATGATCAGAAGTCTGCCTGAAAGCCTGCGGAGGAAATGGGACGTCCTCCTACCCTGTCTACTCTTTTCTTACAGGGAAGTGCCACAGAAGGGAGTGGGCTTCAGCCCCTTCGAGCTTCTGTATGGGCACCCTGTACGTGGACCTCTCAACCTGGTGAGAGACAGATGGGAAAGAACTCCCAGAAAGCTTCCCCAGGACGTGGTGAGCTACATGCTGGCCTTCCGGAGCCAAATGGCTAAGTTGTGGAAGCAAGCTTCTGACAACTTGGAAGCCAGCCAAGCAGTGATGAAGGCGTGGTATGACCACAATGCTCACCCGGTGGAGTTGGAGCCTGGCCAGAAGGTGTGGGTGATCGAACCAGGAGAGCTTAGTGCCCTCCAGGATCGCTGGTCAGGACCCTTTGAAGTGTTGGAGAAGAAGGGTAAGGCTACCTACTTGGTGGACCTTAAAACCCCTCGTCAGCCCCTGCGGGTGCTGCATGCCAACCGCCTCAAACCCCACCACGAGAGGCCCAAAGTCATCTTGATGATGGTGACTGACGGAGGAGAGGACGTGGAAAGCGAGCCTCTCCCTGATTTGTTTGCGTCTCAAGAGAAGGATGGGTCGGTGGAGGGAGTGATTCTCTCCCCATCTCTAACTCCTGAACAGCGGGAGGACTGCCGCCAGGTCCTGGGACAGTACTCTTCGTTGTTCTCCCTTGTCCCGGGTAGGACTCACCTGTGCGTCCATGACGTGGACACAGGAGACAGCCCACCTGTGAAGTCCAAGATCTACCGGATGTCAGACAAGGTGAAGGCCAGCATTCACAGTGAAGTCACTAAGATGCTGGAGCTAGGAGTGATCGAACCTTCTAGCAGCCCCTGGTCCAGTCCGGTGGTGTTAGTACCAAAAGCTGCACCACCGGGTGCCCAACCGGAGCTGAGGTTCTGTGTGGACTACCGGGGACTAAATTCAGTGACCAAAACTGATGCTCATCCGATCCCTAGGGCGGATGAATTGATTGACCGGCTGGGAGCTGCCCAATATCTTAGTACCTTTGACCTTACTTCTGGGTACTGGCAGATCTCTTTGACTGATGGAGCAAGGGAAAGGTCAGCCTTCTCCACGCCCAATGGCCACTACCAGTTCTGTGTGATGCCCTTTGGGCTCAAGAACGCACCTGCCACGTTTCAGCGCCTGGTAAACCAGATCCTCACCGGAATGGAGAGTTTCTCTGCTGCTTATCTGGATGACATAGCCGTCTTCAGTAACAGCTGGGAGGATCACTTGCGTCACCTGCAAGCTGTTCTCCAGGCCCTGAGACAAGCTGGATTGACGATCAAGGCCAGCAAGTGCCAGATCGGGCAGGGGTCGGTAGTGTACCTTGGACACTTGGTGGGTAGGGGAGCGGTGCAAACCCTCCAGGCGAAGATCGAGGCCATCATGGCCTGGGAACCCCCCAAGACACAGACTGAGGTCCGAGCTTTTCTGGGCCTCACGGGATATTACCGCCGCTTCGTGAAGGGGTACGGTACCATCGTAGCCCCCCTCACGGAGCTCACGTCCAAGAAACAACCTCGACGGGTAGTCTGGACGGAGGCTTGTCAGCAGGCCTTTGTGAGCTTGAAGAAAGCCATGTGCGAGGCCCCGGTCTTAAGGGCCCCAGACTTTTCCAAGGAGTTCATTGTCCAGACGGATGCATCAGAACATGGCATTGGGGCAGTGTTATCGCAACTCAACGAAGAGGGTCTGGATCAACCCGTGGTCTTCCTATCCCGGAGACTACTTCCCAGGGAACAGAAGTGGAGTGCAATAGAGCGTGAAGCCTTTGCAGTGGTATGGGCTCTGAAGAAGTTGCGGCCATACCTGTTTGGCTCGCACTTCCTGGTTCAGACCGACCACAGACCCCTTCGTTGGCTGATGCAGATGAAGGGGGAGAATCCCAAGTTGTTGAGGTGGTCTATTTCCCTACAGGGAATGGACTTTCAGGTGGAACATCGGCCTGGAGTGGACCACGCCAATGCAGACGGTCTCTCAAGGTATTTCCGCCTTAGTGATGAGAACTCCCAAGGGGTTGGGTAGCTCTCCCCACTTTCAGCTGGGGGGGGACGCGTGTTAGACCTGTCAGCCCTTTGGGTGGTCCCTCCTCATCATTATTTATTTTGTCCCACTTTTGCCTCAAACCCTGTTTGAATTTTTCCTTTTTGGGAACCACCAGACTTTTTAGTGTTGCTGCAGATTCAGGGAGCCATTTTATCTACCCCTGAAACTTCTGTCTGAGGGCCTGGAGCACAAAATGGTGGCCACCTGTGACATCACCAGCACCCACTGGAACCTACTAGCACCTTCCAGAACATTCCAGAACCCTGTGACAGTTGGAGGCGGTTTAGAATGTTGGGAAGCTAAGACAGAGAGTTGGCAGTTGGAGCTGGCAGTTGGCACCTGACTGGTGAAGAGAGAGCAGCAGAAACTTGAAGGAGGAAGGAGTGAGGCAGCAGGGGTGGAAACTTGTGCCTGGAGTGGGGTCCATAAACCCACCCTTGATACTAGTCCCTACTGACTGAGCCCAGCCTGGAGCCCTGTGTGGGAAGAAGCAAGAAAAACCATCTTAAGGACCTGGACAGCAGGGACAGGCCTTAGAAGCAAAGAACAGCAAAGTCCTGACCTGATTATTGGTTTTCCTGGAGTCCGACGTCGAGAAGCCTGAGACCTGGAGCCCGAGGTGGAGAAGCGGCGCTGACTGGAAAAGCAGACGTCGTACCCGGAGCCGCCAGAGGTCGAGAGAGGGCGCCGACGGAGGTCGTAGAGAGTACCAGAGGTCGAGGAGGAAGTCACCCGAGGTCGAGTGAGCGGCGTCGACGGGGGAGTGAAGTCCGCCCTCCGGAGTCGCCGGAGACCGAGGTGAAGCGTGCCGGAGGTCGGGAGTGGAGATCGCACTCCGGAGTCGCCGGAACTTGAGGAGAGGAGCACCGGAGGTCGGGAGTGGAGATCGCACTCCGGAGTCGCCGGAAACCTGAGGAGAGGAGCACCGGAGGTCGGGAGTGGGGATCGCACTCCGGAGCCGCCGGAAGTCGACATCGAGCCAAGGCCGGCCGACGTCATCGAAACTGAGGTCGCCATCGGACCGGAGCCGCCCGAAGTCGACATCGAGCCAAGACTGCCCGACGTCATCGAATCGGAGGTCGAGATCGAGCCGAGGCCGCCGACATCGAACCGGAACCGCCTACCGGCGTCGTCAAGAACTGACATTGTGCCGAGGCCGCCGACATCGAACCGGAACCGCCTCACGGCGTCGACACGACTCCAGCGGCGTCGGAGCTTCAGAAAAAGGGCAGTAAGTGGAATAGAGGGCGCCAAAGGCCCTGTGGAATCCTAAGAGACTACTCTAGGGGTTAGAGAGGTGCTGGAACCAGCTGGACTGTGCCAGGGGCGAGCTGAGACTAATTTAGAGGGGTTGTGTAGAGTGAGAGAGCCAGGTCTCTGGTATTCCCCCCTTGATCTACCTCAGTTTAGGCCTCAGCCTTGTCCAAGCCAGGGAGTAGACACCCTCAAGCCTTCCACATCCCCACAAGCTGTGCCTGGGCCAAATCAGCCCATAGAAATTTAAATGTGATCTGATTCTATGAGTGTCACTGTCAGCTTTTAATTATTTATTGAGAGCACTGTATTTATTGTATTTAACCTATTTATTGCTTCACTGTATTTATTGTTCCACAGTATTTATTGTCGCACAATATTTATTGGTTTGCAGTATTTATTGCCTCAGAATATTTAATTGCCTGTATGTTTTGCACTTATATTTATGCCTTCCTTATTTATGATCACCCCTATTTATTGAATCATTAAGACAGTATTTATTTGACCTGCACTATTTAAAAAGCTTTGTATATTGTGATTGTGTATTATTTATCTAATCAGCAACTAAGAGAAAAAGAAGATAAAGAAAGATATTTTCATAATTTTTACGGTGTAGAGTCGTTTTTGGAACGGATGCACGCATGGTTATTGTATGGGTATGGCGTATGCTTAGCACGGTGCCTGATTCCTGACCACTCGAGCCAAGCTACCACTGTATGTCCTGGAAGTACCCCGTTACCACCAACCCTTACCGGTGTGGGAGTGGAGTATTTCCAACACTGGGTATATCTCTGTGTTCACCATCCAATCCTGTGGCTTCTGTACTTTCCCAGTTACTATTACGGGGAGTCCTCAATACTATTTATTCTTCTCTGCACCTTCACTCTCGGGCTCTGGCACAAATTACCTTGATATACATTCCACATATCCCAAATGTGCCCCCACTTCTTGGGGCACCTCCTGCTAGAGTACACTGTCTTCTCCGCCATCATAAACCAATCAAGCTCTCTCTCCCATTCCCGCAAGCTCGGCACCTCCGGGGCCCCCCAATGTCGGGCAATATTTTGTTTTGCAATTATGAACCCCAGTGTGATCCAGAGCTGCCCTGGATCCGTGGGTTCCCATATGTTGAGGAGACACCAGCCCGGTGTGGGTGTCAAGTCTATCCCGGTTACTTCGGACATCTTTTGTGTGGTGGATTTCCAGTATTGAAATTTGCTGTATTACTGTATTCTGTGGCATTCCCAGATCGTGTGAAAATATGTTCCTTCAATACCACACCCCTTTCCACAGGAGACATCCACTATCTTGCCCATACTCGCTAGTCGACTGCGTGAATACTAGATTCTATGGAGTATTTTCAATTGCACCACTCGAAACTCACTCGATATTGCAACTTCTTTCGGGGACGACAATGCGTCTCGCCAATCCTCATCATCATCATCATCAAGCTGCCATCGGTCTCTAAATTTGGTGAGGGGGTCTGGGGAGTTGTTTACTAGTTTCTGATAGGTTAAGGATATCGCTTTTTAGGTCTCGCCTACGCAGCGCACATGCGCTGCTTGGGAAAAAAGACCTTTTGCGATCGCTTCGGCTTGTCAGCCAAAAACGTGCACGCGTTCCATTGCCTTCAATGAAAATGCGTGCACGTCTGGAGATTAACTTGCGGGAGCGAGCGGCACCATATGGTAGCAATTATCGCTCCCGCAAGTGAATCGCGCAGACCCCCCTGCTGCTGCGCGAGGCGCGCGCCCTTGTTTGTTTTGGCTATGGTTATGAAAGAAGGATTAAGACGCCTGTAAGAGCCACCCTGGAAAACCTCCTTCTCCTACCACTACCAGTTTTTGTTGTCTTCCACCCCTTTTCAATCTTTAGAACGGATTTGCTCATGCTTTTGACAGGAGTAAAACTAAGTTTCCAGGGTTGAAAACTCCCTGCAAATGCCTTGTGATCACCACAGATCTCAATTTCGCAGGCGTTTACCTGCTTTGGAAAGTTTGTATCGGCTGAGGGAGCAGAGAGAGCCTGAACAGCTGTTCTGTGCTCGGCACAGGGCTCTCAGATTACCACTGCAAGAGAAAATGAGGGTTACAATTATGGACTCGAAGACCATATTTGCAGTAGACAAGTGTTTCTAAGCCCAGGCTGTTCCAGGTGAATTCGCCACGAAGACCTGGTCCTGGCATCACGTAGGAGACCAATGGAAGCAAATGCTATTGGGGGTGCTTACTGGTGCTGTCAAATACAGCCCTGGCAGCATATGTGTAGGGTTTTACGGTTAGATTAACTATGGCTCAGTGCTTCAATTCTGTGGCAGGAAGCGTTGTGTGTAATCAAACAATTGATATTAATTAGGGGGTTTTAAGCCATGAAATAACGTGGACTAAAGAACACACGCATTGTATTTTTGTGTCATAAGTCATAAGCGCCATGTTTAAATAATATATAAATGAGGAATCCTACAAGGCTGTGTATATTATCGTTATATATTTGACATAAATCAGAAGTTAACTGAATATTGTTTTGCTTTGAACAAACTTTGTGAGCATTGCCTTGTGTGAGTAGGTGAGTGAGTGTTAAAATTGTCGGTGGTCTGCGTGTGAGAACCTGTTTCTGTTTGAGCGTGAGGCTGTTTGAGTTTGCCTGTATGAAAGTCCTTATGAGTTAGCTTGAGTGGGACTGCATGTCTGTGTGTATGGGTGCATGTCTGTTTGTGAGTGCACATGGTGAATTTTGAGCGTGGGTGAATGCGTCTATGAGTTGTTAAGTATGTTTATATCATTACTGTGAGTATGTCCGGTCCATGTATGTCCCTGGCTTGCATTCTCATCCACGGACAAGATTGTGATTACATGGGGGCTGATGGAGGGATGCGGCCTATGGTGTGTCCCAGAGAGACAGTCAGGCAAGGCCTTGAACCCTTTGCACAAAGCAGCTGTCTTTTTTTAGACTTGTGCCTCTTTTTCTCTGCACGTTCTAGAATTTGCATATTTATAGGGCGTTCTTTCAAGACGCGGGATCTTTGTGTAGGTCTGTTCTAGCTGAGGACTGCACTCTCCCTGTTTGCTCTTGCATTTCATTGGACCTGCAGGTCGACAATTCTGCCTACGCTTGATAACACCATGTAATGACAATTTGGAATGGCGTCGTCGCCTTTGACTCCTTGCAAGTGGCATGTGGGACCTTGGTGTGCGCAGGCATTCAAAACGGAAGTGGATGGCCTGTATGGAGGGGGAGCGGCACCTTAGACCCGAGAAAGAGCCCGCACAGGCCAGATGTGCACTGGAAACAATTTCCCATGTTAGGGAAAACAAGTACTATTGATGTGGGTAATTAAACCCCTCTTATGGCTGCAAATCTTGGCGGCAAATGCTACGTCCAATCAGTGGTTTGAGTGGAAATCTTTCCAATTTATAGATGGCTAATATGACCCTTTTGAACTAAAACGTAAACTCACCTGTCGCAAATTGAAAACCCATGTTTTTATTAAATAACTTAATACGTGTTCTTTTTTGAGGATATGCTATAGTTAATATTTTGAAAGGGCAGTTTGTTTAATCCTAACATCTATGTAGTACTGCAACGTCAGCAAGGTCCTGGACGCAATAGCTGTAGTTGTAGCTGTGATAATAGTATCATATGTATTTTGAGAACAAAAAGGATTGTATCCGTTTTCTGCAATCTCATTCTTATTTCTCATTTTCTGTTTGCATAGTCGCTCTTTAACACTTTTTTCTTGTCCCTATGTAAAGCTCCCTGGCGGCACTGTGCTTTTTACACTGTGTAATTCTTCACATTAAAATAAAATTAAAAACACACTGGTACAATTTGTGGGATAATATCAAACCCTGGAAGAGGTGGAATCCTTCAAGCTCCTAAAATCAGTGTAATGCATCAGGGCACTGGATAATTAATTATAGGGGTCGTGGGGGGGCTCATCAGTTCTATACAAATGCCATTACAATTCATTGAAAAGGAGATATGTGAGTCCGTAGGAATTGAAATCTTCCTCCATAGTACTGCATCCTTTTCATTTTAGGTGCCTCACCCGTCTTTGAAAGTTTCAGAATGTACTTAATCAGCCATAATATAATGTTTTCGCTTCCATTACCATACTTGTTTTTGTGGCCCACTCATACTGAGCGTAACAGAGAGGTCCATTCTGTGCAATGAATGAAATTTGCACAATAGTCAGAGGAGCAGGGTGGGTTGCATAACAATTGATTTGATGCAATACTTCATGCTGAGTTTTTATTCTAAGTGCCATATTAACAGGCGCGGTTGTAGCTCAACTCAGAGGTTCTAGAAGAGTCCACATACAATACAAAAACAAGCATTGGCATAGCCAATAGGTCTCGCTTTTGGGACCTTATAAGTATTTAGTTATGCAGCACAATATCCTTGGTGCAACAACATCAACTGCTGCGTGGCTAAACACTTATAAAGTCCCAAAGGCGAGACCTATTGATCAACTAGGATTCTGCCTTCCAGCGGAGAAGACTCCGGGAGCGCCGTGCCCTTAGGGATCGCTCCCTGCAGTGCATGTTTGATCTGTAAGTATCGAAAGGTTTCTGTACCCGATAGCTTGTATTCTTGTTAGAGTGTTGCGAATGGTCATACGTCTCCCTTCACCCACAGATCTCCCATCCGGGACAACCCTATGAGGTCCCATTTATCAAACCATCGATAATTACCCATGTGTCAAAGTATTTCTGTCTCCCAGAGTGGGGTGTGTTGCGTGATTTCATTTTCCCACCCCAACTGCTTCTGGGCCTTATGCCGCTGATCCAGCGCAAGACTGGGAAATGGGGAACAACATATACCGATATCCTCCCTGCGTCGCAGACCTAACGTCACACTAGCTCATTCACACACGCAGTAATTGGTGGGGCCCATAGCACCAACACTCATACGTTTCTCACTCACGAGTCTGCACACACAGGAGGGATGAGTAATTCAAGCACTGGACATGTGAGGGGGGATACCTAAAAACCTATAGGGAGAGAAAAGTTATTTTAGAAAATATACATTGACATCCTTCACCTACAGATCCCTAATCTCAAACATCAAGGCACTCCTCCCACTTGGTCGAATGGACAAATTTGGTTGGATTGGTTGATGGTGATTTAGAACCAGCTAAAACACATTTTTAAGATTCAGAATCCTTATCTTTCTTAATGAAAAACCACAAACTCATTAATTCTCGTTAATCAATAATGGTTTATCTAAATTTATCATAAGAATCTATATTTGCATTTGTCTTGTCAAAGTTTAAAATTTCTTGATTAATTCAGGTAAATCGCAGAACATCATATTTACCTAATCTGGCTATTTGAAGTCCTCTAATTCATTGGCTCTGCATAACCAAATTTTTGTTGTAAATTGTCCGAAAAGCAGGCCAAAGCTCAAAGTCCTCTGCTCAGCACGCTATAGTCCCAAATTTATCAAAGGACCAGAAGCCGTGCAAGCATCTATCATAGCCTGTAGATTTTGGAAAAGTTCGCAGTCATCAAACAATCGGGCAGCATCTGGATCTTCAGAAAAGGCGTCACAACGAACGTGGCATCCGCTGCTGCTGCTGCTGTAGGTAGGGTAGATAGGTAGCCCTCCCTATTCTACTAGCCTTTTTATAATAACCTTTTTATAATAAAACAAATCATAGAAGATACAAATTTAAACTTTAGAGCAGTCGTGATTGGCTGGTTGAGATCGTACGACAACTATCCTAAGATTTTTAGTACAGTTCGAGGAGTGACGTCATTGGTTAACGAAGTATCGGCTTGTTCCGGTTTACTGTAAGGTTGATTGTTCCCGTATCTTGGCGAAAGTCCCATTTGCCATCCTTGACCAGGGACAGTCTGTGCAAAGGTCGCTACGAGGTTTAGGAGATTTCTTGCACATGCGCAGCCCACTCCGCGCCTCATGAGACACTAGCCACTTCGTCGTGTGGTGTCAGCGGCCATCTTGGATTTAGGCCCAAACGCTAACTTGAGCGAAACAAACACAAAAAATAATTAATTAATGGAATTGGTGATCCTAATGTTAACCCCTTGCTAATCCCTCTATGTGCTTATATTTATCTAACATATAGCGACATTTAAAGCCATTATATTCACCTTTTCGATGCAAATCAGGAACGCAAACATCACAAAGCAACATATATCATGCAATATTCTATTACCACATATACTATTGCTAATATGCGTACAGATTTTAGTTATAAAATTTATTTAGCCATGCAATTAGCAAATCCCATGTATATTTTAGTATTAATAATGTTGATTAGTAAACATGCAAAATTTGTTTAATAATATTATAATTAATAGACTATATAATTAGTATTTTCATGCAAAAATAGAGGAGGTATACAACATTTGCACTACCTGCTCCATCAATCCCCCCTTTGGTGATTTTATCACCACAATTTGTAAATTTTTTATGAAAAGAAAATGAATTTGTTGAAATTTAGTTCACATTTCTGTTTCCCAATTTCTTCTTCTCTCGCTTTTCTATACATGCTATCTTTCATTTCTTCTAATTCTACTTCTTCAAACTCTCTTTCTCGTCTTTTATTCTCTTTCTATTTCAAAGTTTCTCTTTTGAAGTTTTTCTGTATTTTCTTTCTTTTGCAACATAAATACCCTGGTCTTAAAACTAATACTAGAATAATTACACAGGTTAGTGGAAATAAGATTTTACCTATAAATGTACTACCTAATTTTAATAGGAAATCTTTAATAGAAGATCATTTCTTTCCAATCTTTTCCCAAACACCTTCAACCTCCAGTGGTGCAATTTCCTCATGCAAATCAGTTATATTTTTAATGTATGACTTTAGATCTTGACTTTCGTCTCTGGAATATAAGTACAACAATGTTGAACTTTCAACATTCCACAAACTCCACCCTCTTTTGCTAAAATTACATCAAGGGCAAGTTGATTTTGCATTACCATGGCGCGCATGGCAACCATTTCTGTGTTTACCAATAAAAATCCTCCAGCAGTGCTTGTTGACAAGCGATCCACTACTGTTGATCATTTTCTAATTTTATGTGCATTCAGAGATATTCCCACTGCTGGTATCAATGCTCCAAAAATGTCTCCCACAATTTCTGACCAAGATTCTCTCTTTCTACGTAATAATTGTCTACCTAGCTCATGTACACCATCTCTTCCTCTTCCCACATGGAACATCTTTGGGAAAACCAGGCCCACATAACATGTGCCAAACCAGTGATCTGGTAATCGATAATATGCTTTGTTCCCGCAGATAAAATATAATCCAGGAAAAACTGGATCATTTCCTCCTTTAAATCCCCATCCACCCATGATTCGATATGTATCATGGCAATCACTGTTACCTACAAAATAATTATCATATGCAGTTTGATTCCTTCTAACACACAACTTTCCTTTCTGTGGCCAATCTAAAGCCATTGTTGAACTAACTTCTCCTTTCAAATGTTTTTCCTATTCAACATCCCAGACTGTCTTTTCCTCTCTTTCCTCAGATACTTTCTTTTGCATTTCTAATCTCCTTTCTTCAACCATATCCAAGAACACTTTCTCCTCCTTCTTTAAACTACAAGTTAGATTATTTCTAAATATATACTCTAATGTTAATTCTTTAGATTCTAAGAAGAATTCACCTAATACCTTTGCAGGTTTTACTTTATTCAATTTTTTAATTACCGGTACTTATGAAAATATGTTATCTACATCTGAAATATAATATTCTAATTTCCCTATTTTGTAAAACAAACTTGCTATTACACTACATGTTATTCCATACGTTACTGGGAGGTGATGATAGGTCACTCCCTCAGATACAGATGCAGGTAACTGCATGCGGATGTAGCAATCCCTCACATCCATTTTCTTTACATATTCATATAGTCGTTTTGAAAATACATTGTTAGAGAAATCTTTTATAGACCTGTCTTTATGTAAATAATTTATATCTATATTCGTCGGATATACTTTCTGAAACTTTTCTACATTAGTTTTATTCTCACTATGTCCTTCTATTGTATCTAGTGTAATTTTAAATGAGATCATCAAAGCCAAAGCAATCCATAGAAGCATTAGTAATCCTGTACAACAACACATTTTTAACCACCTTCTAAGAAATATACATTTAGTTTTTCTATTGTCTGTGTTTGCCATTCCGAAAAATGATCAGTGTCTTTTGACTTAGCCTCTTCTACTTCACAACTAGTTTTGTCTAACCCAAGGCTCTAAGCACCTACTTGGTTCTATCAGTTATGTCTCTTCCAGTAATTTTATTGTCTTTCCATTGGTATCACTTTTGGTCCATTTCAGTTTGGCATTTGATCGTCTTTCACTTTTCCTTCATAATCTAGATACAGAACTTCCTGAACATCCGTCTCTTCTCCAATGTCGGACAAGATAACTCTCAGTATTTCCGATTCTTCGTTTTCCTTAACCACTTCTGGTACAGTCACCTCTGGATTTTCTTGGCTATCTGCCTCTTCTTTTATTTCAGGCAGCGCCACAATTGACCATTCCGGCGACTTATACTTCTGGTTAGGTTTTCTGGTTCTCTTATTTTCTTCTGTTGTCGTTTTTCCCTCGTCTTTCAACTTTTCTTGGCTAGATACATCATTCACTTGTTCGGCTCTAGGTGAATTCACTCATGTCAATCGGCATCTCAATCTCTTTATTTTGTTTAACCAAATTTCATCTTTTGCTGGTCCTTTCCATTTATTTCCTTTATCATTCTTCTCAGCTCTCCATGCTCTTTTCCTCAGAACTCAACCTTCAGGTACCTCTTCATCACTGTCTTCTGATTCTGTTTCAACTTGACTTTTACCTTCAACTGTTTTTCTTTCCACCACCTTTTCAATTCTCCCTACTTCTGTCCCTCCTCATGATTCGTGCACACAATCTTCCTGCTGACTAACTGTCCCTTCCTCTAACTGGATGTTTGAATTCCCTACAACTCCTCGGTGGTCTTCAGCAAAAATCTGTCCCTCACTCTCTATATCTGGCAACTGACCATCTGCTTCTGTTACTTCAGGTGGAATTTCTCTCAACTTTTCATCAGGAATTTGTTTATCGAGAACCTCTTTTATTGTCTCTTCACTGTTTTTCTCTTGTCCAGTATGTACTTGTGCTTGTTCCGTTTCTGAGTGTGAGCTGGTGTCTGATATCTGCAACTTTCTTCTCAAGGGAATGTTCTCTGGGGCAACGGTCAAATTTGGTTCTGACTCCCCCCCTTTCAGAGTTTTGTCCTGTTCTATTGTCTTCAGTATCAGATTCAGAGCTGGATTCTGATTCTTCAAAATACTCTCCTTCCTTGTTATCTACTGGATTTGGAATTCACAGGGTATGACTAGCATGGATCCAGTTCTTTATTCCAGCACACTTTACAGCTGTTGTTGTAGTTAAAATCACTTGTCGTGGTTTTCCCCAACGTGGGACCAAACAGTTCCTTCTTCTGTGCACTTTAATTCTCACCCAGTCACCTGGGCTCAGATCATGAGCTGGCTTCTTTTTAAGGGTGGTGGCATCCGATCCCACCTGATGAAACACAGAATGTACGGCGTCAGCCAGCTCCTTACAGTAATCCAACACCAAGTCATCAGAGATAGGCAATAACTTGTTGACTGGAATGAATACATGGCTCATTGCTCTCCCCATTACAATTTTGTGGGGACTCAAACCTGTGTTTCTATCTGGAATTGATCTAATAGTCATGAGTACCAGCGGCAAGACATCAGGCCATTTCAGTCCTGTGGCTAAACACATTTTTCCTAATCTGTTTTTAATAGTACCATTTACCTGTTCTACCACACCAGAAGCCTATGGCCGATAGGCGCAATGCAGTTTTTGTTGTACATTCAATGCCTCCCAAATTAGCTTCATGATTTCATTATGGAAATGTTTTCCTCTATCTGACTCAATTGTGAAAAGGATTGCCACATCATGAGGTACAAACACTCGCACAGGATATCCCATCACAATTCCTTCACTCTGTTCCAGACTCTTACAGGTGGCAGCCACTACTTTCAGACAACCAGGTAATGCTACAGCTACTGGGTCAAGCATAGCTGAAAAATATGCAATTGGTCTTCTCAGTTTCCCATGTTTCTGTATTAATACAGACAGTGCACATCCATTTCTTTCACTGCAGTATAACTCAAACTCTTTTTCATAATCAGGCATACCAAGTGCTGGTGCCTCACACAAACTGTCTCTCAATTGTTTAAAGGGTGTTAACTCTTCTTTATTCAATTCAATGGGATCTTTTACATCACTTCTTGTCAGACGTACCAAAGGTTTTGCAATCAGGGAAAAGTTACTTATCCACTGACGACAATATCCTACCATTCCAAGGAACATTCTCACTTCTCCTTGAGTCATTGGTGCTCTCATTCCTTTTATTATCTTGATTCTTTCTGCTGTTATTTTCCTCAGTACCTTTTCAATTTTATGGCCTAAATATTGTACTTCTTTCTGACAAAATTGCAATTTCGATGGGGATACTTTAAGTCCTCCATCTGCTAGATGATTTAGCAATGCTATGGTATCCACTACACAGACTTCTCGTGTTTTAGACGCCACAAGCAGGTCGTCAATATACTGGACTAGTACTAAGCTCTTGGACATCTCTAGATCTTCTAAGGACTTTTTCAATATCTGGTTAAATATTGAGGGGCTCTCTGTATACCCCTGTGGGATTCGGCACCATGCCAAAATACAGTCGCCAAAACGGAATGTAAAAATCTGCTGACTGTCTTGATGCAATGGGATGGAAAAGAAAGCATGACACAGATCAATCACTGTGTACCATTCTGCATCATGTGGAATTTGATACAAAATTACTGATGGATTTGGTACAATAGGACAACATGACACAACTATTTTGTTTATTTTTCTCAAATCTTGCACTATTCTGAACGTTCCATTAGGCTTTTTCAGTCCCGTAATTGGTGAATTACATGGACTACTCATTATTTCTCTCAAAATACCTTTTTTAATCATTTTCTCTATTATAGGAATAATTCCTTCAATTATTTCGGGTGTCAATTTATACTGAGGAATATTTGGATAACTTATTCCTTCTTCTACTGTCACTTTTACAGGGTCTACATTTTTCATTAATCCCACATCTTCTCCTGTGAAATCCCAGACTCCTGCCTTTACTGTCTTTTTCAGTTCTTTTGGTAGTTCTTCAGGGTTAAATACAGCAAATGCTTCAGTAATTTTGGTTTCCATATTCGCCATAGTCATTTTATACAGTACATCTTCGTCAGGGATCTCAAATGCTATACCATCGGGAGTGCAAAATATGGTGCAATTCATTTTGCACAACAAATCTCTTCCTAGCAAATTTACAGGGCTTGAATCACACACGACAAAGTGGTGCATTTCAGAAAATGTCCCTATGTTAACCTTTACTGGTTCAGTAAGATACGTTTTAATCTGTCTGTTGGATACTCCAACTACTTGGATTGTTTCGTCCGAGAGAGGAAGGTTTTTAACATCAGCTGACCTGACTGTGGATCGAGTAGCACCAGTATCTACTAGGAAAGTAATATTTTCATCATTTACCTTTCCATCCACAAAAGGACCTGTCTGGTCTACTTCTAGAGTTGCGCCAAGTACGCACTCTTCTTCCTCCCCTCGGCACCGTCAATAACTTTCTTCTGACTCACTCTCATCGCGTTGTAGCCAATACTGCGACACAGCACTAGCGCGCGGCAGCTTACTTACCTGTTCTTCGTTGTAGAATCCTGTCTCATTATTGTATTTCTGAGGATTTGCGCTCTGTGGAAAAGGTGGCTTTGGCGCCTGATTCTGTTGGGCAACAACTTGCTGCTGTCGCTGTGGTGGACAACTCACCTCTTTCTGCACCTGCGAATTCAATGATGCATTATCACTCGGATTTCCAATGCCCTATTCTTCCGCAATTATGACATGGCCACTTCTTTTTGGCTTCTTCTATATTAAAATTGGCCCTTTCCTTTTCCACTATAAGATTTTGGTTTCATACCTGCACCATTTGCCTGTTCAATCAATTGAGCTTCCTGTCTTTCTGCCACTTTGACCTGTGCCCACATAGCTTTTTCTTTTAATTTATGCTGTTTGGCTTCAATTTCATCACGAAAATATTTTGCATGTCTCAGTACGTCATCTATTTTCTTATTTTGCCAGTCCACTGTATGCTGTTTAATCATTTCACTTATTTCTGGACGCAGCCCATACACAAATCGGTATACAAAATGACTTAAATCCTTTTCACTCAAATTTTCATCACCACTAAACTGCTTAAAGGCGAGGATTAACCTCTCATAATAAGCATGTACCGACTCTTTAGCTTCCTGATGAGTCCGGTCAATTTTTACCCAATCAGTCTCCTTGGAAGGTACTTTGTTTTTCAAAAAGGTAATTACTTTTTCATATTTTTTCATCACTTCGGGGTCAGGGGCCCCGTTTTTGGGACCCTAGGGTATTCTTGTGTAGGCCAATTTATCATGATTTTACACTCTGTCCATAAATCTGCTGGTACTATTATGTCAAAAAGACTGTTTAAATCAATCCATAAAACTTTTGATCGCTTTATGAACCTATCCATTGCCTATACCACTCGACTGGCTTTTCGCATAGTCGAGGGAAATCATTGGTGAATGACTAAATATCTTGTCTAGTCCAAGGGACATGTACATATCCTCCTCCTGGAATTTCTCTCATGGGACATTCTGTTACTACTTTTTCCTTTTCTCTTACGGGGAAAGCTGCAAACGTTTTGTCCGAGGCATCATCTCGATTTCTGAACCACCTACTCTTCCATTTATCTACATCTCCCCATTTTCTTAACAAAATGATTATGTCTTTGATCTGAGTTGTTCTTCCTGCGGTATTCAGATTTTCAATATCTTTTTCAGAAAAATCTACTCTGTATGGTTTTTGTAAAGCTTTTACCTTTTCGAAGTCTATACCCATTTCATTTGCCACTTCTTCTAGTCTTTCATGTAGATTTCTGGCTCTCCAGGTTCTACTTTTACATAAGAATAGTAATTCTTCGTCCTGATAGGCTTTTAACTTTTCCGTGGGGATAGTTCCTACTATTAATTCTTCCAAAACAATCCTCAGCTTGGCCACATCTATAGATTGGGATACTTTATCTTTTTGCTGTAAATTCCTTAGCCATTCACTTAATTCTTCTGAAGTAGGCTCTACACTATCTTTCTCGGTGTTTTGTTGTGCTAATCTCTCTGGTGATTCTGGAACTGATTCCGTCGTCATTATTATTCTATCCACTAAACTCAGATTTACTGTCAAATTTTTAGGTGTACTTTGTTCTGAAATACTTGTTGTTTGTCTCCATGGGTTCTTGTCTATATTCTTTTCTGGCCTCTCTGTTTGTTTATTATTGTTGTAAGGAATCGTCAGACAATGCTCACAATCCTTCTGTTTATCAAAAATAGGCATTACAGGTCCTATGGTTACAGGAACAGTTACGGCTTCCAAATTTTTAGTTAATTCCCTAATCTTTTCAGTTAATTCTAAAGTGGTTTTCGCTAGTTCCGCTGAATTTTCATTACCCATTTTGCCATGTTGTGTTTGCTCTAATTCTTTAAAAGGATTGTTCCTTCCTGTCTCTTGTACTACTGATTCAAATTTTATATTCTGTGGAGTCTCACTCATTGGGGCACTTTTGTGTCAATAAGGTGGAATCTGACTGATAAGGGGGTGGATTTTTATACAACATGTCGTCAAGAACATCATCCTCCGATTCATGCACACCATATCCTTTTGAATCGATATTATTTCTCTTTTCCATACATTTTCTACTGCTAACTTCTTCAGTATGTCTCACAGGGAACAAACCATCAGCCATATTTGCACTTCGCCATCTCCTCATTCTATCATCATGATTCTCCTGTCCATATGATCTACCAAACATGTACTTATACCTTCCGCCACTTCTCTGTATTTCTCTGTCATGCATTTCATCTTCCCACTCTGCCAATGCTTCAAACTGTGTTGGTCTAGGTCTCGGTTCTAGATTCATCATTCTCTCTCTCAAATTTCTCAAAACCGCTAAATTAAATGAACCATGTTCCGGAAATGCCAAAACTCCCTCATCTTTTGTATACTTTGCCCAATTGTCCAACCAAATACAAGTATGATATCCATATTTCGCAACCATAAAGGTCACAATCGGTTTTTTCCTTTTTAAATAAACTCTTGATCTTTCCAAACCAGGACTTTTTCTCCTTTTCTGGTGGATCGTAATACATCATTTTCTCTTCCGTGTATCGCTAGATTTTCCCTACGACTATTTTGTTGTTTTAACCAATCGTAGCGCGACTCACACTAAAGCACCAATCTGGAGCATCTATGTCACTTCTGCAATTCTCCAATCCCAGCGCGACTCTCACTAACGCACCAATCAGGAGCGTCTACGTCACCCTGTAATTCTTCACTCTCAGCGCGGCATACACTAACGCACCAATCAGGAGCGTCTATGTTTCTTACTGACTGGCCAATCCCAGCGCGGTCTTTCTGATGTCAGCTTTTCTCTCTACTCCTGCTTCTGTTGACCCCTCTTTTACAAAGTTATCGGCAAACTTTTCTTACATTCTTTTTGACTCACAAATCTGTTAGTAACGACATAAAAACGCCACCATTATCTGTTTCGCTAACAAAAGAATAGTTAATGACCTTTCTTACAAGAATTCCGTCTTTCCCTAGAGCAGCGCTTACCTCTGCCCTACTACGGAATCGTTACTTCCGTTGATAAAGTAGCACATTCCTCTACCTTACCCTTCTAACAAGCATTAGCTAACCGTTTCTCCAGAATTAAGCCACCTAGGACGCTCTGCTCCTGAGAAATAAAACCAGAGTTTCACAATTAACCTGAATGCTATTTCATTCACGCACTTTCATATGGAAAATGTAGTTCATTCATACAGAATTCTATTTCCCTCTACTTTATCCTTCTAGAAAGCTTAGGGAACACCTATTACCTTTCCAGTGATAAGCGTAATCAGAGTGCCTTTTGGACTCCTGGTACCTAAGACCAAAATTTCACAGGTGACCTTCGCTACCATACATTTCTCTCATACAGAAAATGTCCCTAATGGCAACACACGACGATGTTACCGAATCGAACCCAGACAATGCGTCGTGCAACTCCAATCATTACACGTTTTCCCCGTGTACCTACAGTGCAACAACAATTCCGTCTTTCCCAAGAGCAGCGCTTACCTCTGGTCTACTACGGAACCGTTACAAACTTCCGACTTCCTACATCCCAGAAGCCGTCAAACAACATAGAACTCGACGCGACTCAACATAGAGTGTTAATACATAAACCAATACTTTCCCACAATCAATAATCAATAAGCAATTTACAAGCAATAATCACCAAACCAAAACAATAAAAACCATCATACTGCTACCAGAAAAACTGATCCAGCGCAAGACTGGGAAATGGGGAACAACATATACCGATATCCTCCCTGCGTCGCAGACCCAGCGTCATACTAGCTCATTCACACACACAGTCATTGGTGGGGCCCATAACACCAACACTCATACATTTCTCACTCACGAGTCTGCACACACAGGAAGGATGAGTAATTCAAGCACTGGACATGTGAGGGGGAATACCTAAAAACGTATAGAGAGAGAAAAGTTATTTTACAAAATATACATTGACATCCTTCGCCTACAGATCCCTAATCTCAAACATCAAGGCACTCCTCCCACTTGGTCGAATGGACCAATTTAGTTGGATTGGTTGATGGTGATTTAGAACCAGCTAAAACACATTTTTAAGATTCAGAATCCTTATCTTTCTTAATGAAAAACCACAAACTCATTAATTCTCGTTAATCAATAATGGTTTATCTAAATTTATCATAAGAATTTATATTTGCATTTGTCTCATCAAAGTTTAAAATGTCTTGATTAATTCAGGTAAATCGCAGAACATCATATTTACCTAATCTGGCTATTTGAAGTCCTCTAATTCATTGGCTGTGCATAACCAAATTTTTGTTGTAAATTGTCTGAATAGCAGGCCAAAGCTCAAAGTCCTCTGCTCAGCACGCTATAGTCCCAAATTTATCAAGGGACCAGAAGCCTGAACCTGAATTTCGCAGTCATCAAACAATCGGGCAGCATCTGGATCTTCAGAAAAGGCGTCAAAACGAATGTGGCATCCGCTGCTGCAGGTAGGGTTGATAGGTAGCCCTCCCTATTCTACTAGCCTTTTTATGATAAAGCAAATCATAGAAGATACAAATTTAAACTTTAGAGCAGTCGTGATTGGCTGGTTGAGATCGTACGACCACTATCCCAAGATTTTTAGTACAGTTCGAGGGGTGAGGTCATTGGTTAACGAAGTATCGGCTTGTTCCGGTTTACTGTAAGGTTGATTGTTCCCGTATCTTGGCGAAAGTCCCATTTGCCATCCTTGACCAGGGACAGTCTGTGCAAAGGTCGCTACAAGGTTTAGGAGATTTCTTGCACATGCTCAGCTCACTCCGCGCCTCATGCGACAGTGGCCACTTCGTCGTGTGGTGGCAGCGGCCATCTTGGATTTAGGCACAAACGCTAACTTAAGCGAAACAAACACAAAGAATAATTAATTCATGGAATTGGTGATCCTAATGTTAACCCATTGCTAATCCCTCTATGTGCTTGTATTTATCTAGCATATAGTGACATTTAAGCCATTATATTCACCTTTTCGATCCAAATCAGGAACGCAAACATCACAAAGCAACATATATCATGCAATATTCTATTACCACATATACTATTGTTAATATGCGTACAGATTTTATTTATAAAAATTATTTAGCCATGCAATTAGCAAATCCCATGTATATTTTAGTATTAATAATGTTGATGAGTAAACATGCTAAACTTGTTTAATAATATTATAATTAATAGATTATATAATTAGTATTTTCATGCAAAAATAGAGGAGGTATACAACATTTTGCACTACCTGCTCCATCACCGCATTTGAACCATAGTTTTTGTTGGCCCTGTCAACGCCATATGTCTTGGTGAGGTGTAGAGAGCCCTCATGTATCCCCTTTTCCTCAGGACATACCTGTCCATCTGATATGCTGGATCTTCCAGGGAATGATAGATGTATTGATTATGGCCACTAACTGAGACGCCCAATAGTATCTCCGTATGTCGGGTAATGTGATTCCAACATCGTACCAACCCCGAACTAGTTTCCGGTGCGCAATTCTTGCTGGCTTTCCTTCACACAATAGATTTCTTGGTTAATTTTCTATCGCCCTGAAGTACTTGGGGGGTATTGCATATGGTGTGTTCTGTAACATGTAAAGAAAACTTGAATAGGACAGCCCACCTGAGCAAGGTTAAAGGCAGCATCTGCCAGTGACTCACATCCTCTTACAGGCGTCACAGGGGGGGGGCACCAAGTTATGCTCATAGAAAAGGTTTAGGTCTGTTGTTATGAACACGCCCAGATAGTGGAAGCCCTCCATTACCACTGTCGCCTCACAGCAAACAGTGATTGTAGGGGGTGCACCTTTTAGCACATAGATGATGGATTTGGACCAATTTATGTTATAGTCCGAGTATCTCGAGCCAGTTGCCTTTTGATGAACACTAGACATCCTTGCAGGCCCATTCACTGCTGGCTACTGCCCAACTACAGCTCCTGGCTCCACTTTTACTGCAGATTCTTGTCAGTCTCCTAACTCCAAATTCTCTTCCACTATAACATGTGAAGTTTGTCCTTACTGTGTTGATTCAAGCCAATGGTTACATTGTGAACTGCATGTGCAGGAAACATGAAATACTATAGCCAGCGGGAACTAAAGTCAATCTGCTGTTCAAAAAATGACACAAAGAGTGCCAGGAGAGTTGTACATATATTAATGATGAAAGTAAATGTCATCACACTCAAAAGGCACAGCAGCAGCGCATCATTCTACAAGCACCTATAGAATGTATTTGCCACCACGTTGCTGTCTCACCACATTCCTTTTCCCCACTACTGCACATCTATGTGGTCAGCGTGGGAGAAGAAATCCATGATGTAGCGGCCTGGAGCATTACAAAGGCCCTTGCTGCCCCTGTGGTGTGGGGGGGGGGTGCAAACCTCCAGGGGGGGCCTCAAACCTTCAAGGGGCCCTATTCAGCTCAGGGCTAATGAATATCTGTGAGAAATGGGAGATTAGGGGTCCTTCATCACATTCTGAAATCTTTACCATTTATAGACAAAGAGCAGAGATCGTTCACCTAAACATGGAGGAGAGATCATTCATTGTGACTGAAAAGATATCATTCATCTTCAACAGGGGGAGGGATCAGCCTGGAGTGTGAGCAGAAATACTGGGGTTGGGGCGTTCTAGAGGATCATAAAGTGTCTGGCAAACAAAATGCGCAAGCGGCACCTTAGAGGAGCCATATAAGGAAAATTATAACTCAAAAGTACAGGACATTTGAAAAAGGTGTACAGAAGTGCTCACTGAATGGACTTGCTTATGTCTCCCTGCCACAGATATAGACGTTGTGAACACTGGAAAAGGATGGCTGATGAAAGGCGCCTACCCTGTAAACAAGCACAGATGACAGGGAGGGGTTTTAGCAACACTGAGAAGTGGTAAGTGGGAGGGGAAAGAAGAAACTCGAGCAAACAATTTTTAAAAAGTACCTGAATGACAGCGTGATTAGCAGAAAGACACTAATTAAGCACAACTACAAATCCAAATTTTCCAAGATGGCCATTCCACAGACTTGTCCGTGGTTGGGTCTGAGGTTAGGCACAAGTGATTGGCTGAATGCCATAGCTTGATTTACATATTGGGAGTTGCGAGCTAGCATCGGTTTTTATGGTGAAACCCGGCAAATTTCGAATAGATAGGGTGCGTTTTATATATTATTTGTCACTATTGCATCTTTAGTACATTGCCGCAGAATTCCATAAAGAATAAAATAAAATAAATATATAATCCACCCTCAGTTACTATGTGCCTGAAATAGAACCATTCATAAAGAAGTGGGGGTGATAGTTTGTAGAGCAGAGGAAGCTCATCACCGAGGTCATGCGCATAGTGCGCCTGTCACTGGGGATTTTGTGGGGTGAGGGTGGGTAGGAGGAGACAGAGCTGGTAATAGCTCTCTGGGTGGGCTAAACATAAGAAGCATGATGCATGGATGCCATAGACAAATGGGGAGAAAGAATATGAGAGCGATGAGGTAGCGAGCATATGTTAAGCCTATGGGCGGGCTGAAGCCCACAGATTGAATACATGTCTCTACGAGACATGCACTGTCCAGCCCAGACCTAAAAAGGATTCAGTAATTCATGCCACCATGCTTTGTGTGGAAGTTATTCAATTGCGTAGAAAAATATATTTAACTTTGATAGTTCAATCAATAAATATGGTAAATTATTAGGTATATGCACAATAGTAAATGGTAGAATCTATTGCATCTTTAGTTTAGCTACACCTGCTGTACCAGTCCAATACAGTGGTTTAAAAATCATTCTGTCAATAAATGCCCCGTTGTTGTAGAGCAACCACTATCCAGTCTCCAACTAAGCAACCACCATGCTATCTAGCAGTGTAATTTTGCAGTACAAGTATAGTGTCCAATGAGTAGAAATCAAAGTTGTTGATGTCGTTGTCAACCCCATTTATTTACCATCAATCATTAAAATTAAAATCCAAAAGCTGCCATGGGAATGGCTGCCACTTTGCCATCTAAGCAGTTAGGAATTAACCCCCTGAGCTGTAGAGTCCATCTATTTCTATAACAGACTGGAACATATAGCTATTTCCTTGGCATGCAGTTGGGCTGATACATGGTTGGGTCTCTCCTGTATGGGAAAAACCCAAAGAATTTAAGAAAATGGTTTATCTGTACTATATGAACTGCAAATTTGTACACTTTAACATCTCGAAGTCTCAAACATAGCAAGAGTGCGTTCCTTGTAGAATTGTGGTAAGGGGGAAATGGAAGGTTTACAATCGAACACTTTTTGGTGACTTCAACATCATTTGTGACAGTGGAGATTTTACCTCTGTCCCTCTGACGGGAGAAGCTGCTCGCAAGCAGGGGTTTGCATCCTATGTGGTACCGTACTTGTACAAAACACATTCTAGTCAGCACATGGCATTGTAGTCTCCTCATGTCACTGAGGGGGAGGCGACATCACGAGCAATAGTAATAGACACCTTGACCAAAAAAGCAGGTCAGGCCTGCAACTGACAAACCTATGGCACTCTAGTTACCTTAAAAAATCTATTTACTCTATAGGCTTACAAAGTTATTTAGGTAAATATTCTGACCCCAAAGGCATTTCTGTTTCTTGACATTGTCAGCATGAGAAAAACGCAAGAGGTTTAACAGTGGGCAAATAAAGCTGCTCATTTAGAGCTCTACGTTGTGCTTCACAGAAAACCAGCAATAGCTGAGGGTTGGTTTATTTGTATTCCCTTACAAATTTGATGGGACTGCGCTGATATGTTCATGGCAGATCGAGATGCCCTCTTGTTTCCCATATTGAGATACTCTGTAAATGTAAAAACCTGCAGAATGAATACCAACTAGCTACAGAAAGAGCAGAGGCACTTTGCAGAGTGAGTTGTTTTCCCTACAAATCCCTGAGCTGGCACTTGAACGAGGCAGGGAGGGGCTGGGGCGGAGGAGTCATCAGTATATTTAGCTACCATGGAGAATAGGATTAAAAATGAAGTCTCGGTTTCTGGAGCATGGTGACTTTATTAAACAAGCAGGGAAGCAGGAGGGGGTTGGGAAATGGGAGATGGGCAAGTAACCTTGGTGAACAGCATCTGACATTTGACCTTGGCCTTGGAATGCATAACAAATGTGATGAGATAAGAACAAGATTTAAAGGGCTTTTTGAAGGAATGTTTAATCATATTCGAAAGGCAAAAAAAAAGCATATGTTTGAGCAAGGTAACACAATAGATCAATATAAGGAAGACAAAATGATCCTCTACTAGAGTGTGTTCTTCTATTTGTGTTTCTTTTATACATGGTTCGTTTCATAAATAAATAGAAAAACTGCAGCCAATGCATTTCACCAGTACAAGGCTACTTCAGGGCATCAAGGAATGACTCTGCAAAGGTTGCCAATTCTAGTGCACAACATCACCACCTAATTGTTTGGATATTTGTAAGACTCAGCAAAAAGCAGACAAATAATTCAGCCCTTTGCTCCTCAACGTATCTAGTAGTTTCCAGGCAGCCAAAATCTGCTCTGTTTCTAGAAATCAAGGGAGTTAAAACAAGATCACTCGTGTGAAATGCTCTTAAACAAAGAAAAAAGTAATTCCTAAAACACTTCCTAACATGGGAGCAGTGGGTGGATAGTAGAAATTGGTCCATGCTCTCGGGGTGGGCTAACCACAGAAAGAGGCATGAAGCATGCATACCATGGACAAATGGAGAAGAGGAATATGAGAGAAAAGATGGGTTCAGCACATAGGAAGTCTGTGGGCGGGTTGAAGCCCACAGATTAAATACAACATGTCTCTTTGAGACAATGCATGCGCAGTCTAGCCGAGACCTAAAAACTAGGGCCCATGAAAGATTACAGAACAGTAACAATAAGCAGCATGACTATATAAGAGGTTCTAAAAATGCTACAAATTTCTGCTTTACAAACTGACATTATAGACTTAGTAAAAATGCAGAAGTGTAAGAGCATACAAAAAAATTCTGTTAAATTTAACAGGATTATAAAACAAAGGGAGAAAACTGTATAAAAGGAAACTAAGGCGTTTGAGTCATTCCATAGCATACTTCATTCCAATCTTTAGTGCCCAGCAAATGTAACTATTCACAGCAAAGCATGTAGCTCGTGATTCTAGGCCCTGAAGAAATTGCAGGCCTTCTTTGTGAGATTAAAAAACCCTGTGGTGCAACATTGGGTGCAGAAAACGGTATCTCAGAGAACTATATAATTTACAAAAAAGCATAAAATGATTGTGTTGGGGTTCTGTATTGGAATGTCTCGTTGTCTCGTTCCCTACGTGGAACACTGAATGTTCTGTTGCGGCAGTTGCTGCCTGGGAGCTGCCTAGACGGGACACATTAAATGAAGTGCTCACCAGAGGCTGCTTTGTATTTCTTTTCATTGGTGACGAGTTGTCCCGTTTTCAGCCTCCCCATCCTGGCGTGGATCCTAGTTGCCTGCTGGCCAGCTGTTCGTAGTTCCGTCCCTGCAATTTTCCATGTGGCACTGTCATGTCTTTGCTGTTGTTCCTTTAACGGTTTGGCTGTCTGTGGAGGATCTGTGTTGTGGTCCTTTCATGCTGCCGATATTGTGACGGATGGTCTCCCTTACATTGAGGTACTTTTTCACTTATTTATGGGACACGCACGAGCCTGAGGCAGTCTTTACTGTTTCCGCTTGCGCCTCCCCTGCCTGTGACGTCGTCTCTGCCTGAGACGTGCTGCGCAAAGGAGACGCACATATTATTTGATTTCTTGCCTGGTCTGCCTGGCGCTGGTGTCCGCAACGTCGTTAACGTTGCGTGTGGCCATTTTAAATGCCGCATTTAGCTGCGAGTCTTGTTGTGCACTGTTGTCATAGCAACATAAGTGTTGCTTGTACCACTGATGCGCACAGCTTTTCGCAGTATTAACATCGTTTCAACTTATGCGCACAGCTCATGAAGTAATTGCTGATGTGCACAGTTTGATTCATCCCACCAGTTTCACTGCGTGTTCCTTGCTTCTTCACTGACACGCACAGTTCAGTATTTCATCATTGGATTTCTTCCTTCTGTGATGTGCTCACATTGTACATCATGGAACATGATTGTGTTCACCTGTATGAACCAGTGCAGTACAAGAACCTGATTGTGTTTATTCTATTGTTTTTTACACAGTAATAATATACAGTCACATTTTTCAATTCTGTGGGCAGCAACTCACCCACGCACAACCTCACTATGGATCGAGTCCTAGCTCCACCACCCTTTTTGCAATCTCCTGGTACTCCTCCTATTCTATGGCAACAGTGGAAGGATACATTTGAAAGTTACCTTGAAGCCATCGACGGTGATAGTTTCACTTCTAAGAAAAAGAAAGCACTGCTCATTTACAATCTCGGGGCAGAAGGTAGAAGTATTCTGAAAACTCTACCTCTTGAACTTGTTAGCACCCATTTAAGTGGTGGTAATAATGAAGATTTTTTAATCATCGATGACTACGCATCTGTGATCCAAACGTTGGCCCAAAGATTCAACCCCAAGAAAAATGTAGTTTTAGAGCTACATAGGTTTTTACAACGTGCTCAAGTTTCTGGTGAATCCATCGATGATTTTGTGGCTGCACTTAGAACTCTTGATATCACTTGTAACTATAGGGAATTTAGAGACGAAATCATTCGTAATCAGCTCATTTAACGCACATGTAACAAGAAAATTCAAGAGAAACTCCTATCTTCAGACGACCCCGATCTTGAAACTGCTCTCACTCTTGCCAGAAGCATTGAGCATTCTCAATTTTATATGAAGGAAATGAGCAGTTCTGTGCAAACTGCTGAGGTCAAATTGCTATCTGCGAAATCCATTGTCAAACCTACCAAGGCCTCCGATGAGACTTTGACGCGGAATTCCTCTTCTTTACCTGCACCCATGATTAAGACTGACAGGATGCAACCTTTTTGTTGTCGTTGCGGGAGCAAATCTTATTTAGGAAATGCCAAGTTTTGTTTTGGCCTTAAACCAAACTTGTTTTAAATGTGGCAAAAAATAACATCTCGCACGTGTCTGCAGAGCCTTTGGGTTCCAAATTAAACAAAGATTGGATGTCTAGGAAAGAGAGTGATCAATGTTAACTTGGCAAAGTAGCGGATGTGAGATCGGCAGTGCAATCAAAATATGCTACTACTTCCAAGAAAGTTTCTCCTGTCTGTGTTGATGATTGGGGGAGAATCAAGAAGCCCGGCTTTGTTTGCAAGGGGACTTCTCGGTACTCAGCTCTGGCAAAAGTGAGAGAGGTGAAACACCGTGTGGTGGTGTTAGAGAATGGTAAGCTATAGAACAAATGTGCTATTTCTGTTGTTCCCCAATCCAAGGGTGTGTACGTTGGAGGGAAGATGGGTGTTCATTTTGATTATGCTTCTACCAATGCAACTCCTGCACATTCTGGTTCCTCTACTGCTAATGCAACTCCAGTTTGTTCTGGTCAATCTTTTGCTAATGATACTTCCAGTAAGGTTGTTTGTCGGGTTCGCACCACTTCCAGGAGTATCCCTTCCACGGTAAGAGCTGCCCCTGTTAAGTTTCACGATTATGTTATGAATTGATTTTGTTGTGTTTGCCCTGTTGGTTAACATTGTTCCGCTTATTTTCTATTGTTACATTGTGAAGGAAGGGGGGTGTGTTGGGGTTCTGTATTGGAATGTCTCGTTGCCTGGTTCCCTGCGTGGAACATTGAATGTTCTGTTGCAGCAGTTGTTGCCTGGGAGCGGCATAGACGGGACACAATAAATGAAGTACTCACCAGAGGCTGTTTTGTACTTCTTTTCAGATTTGTTGATTGTAATGAAGTGGAATCACACGGGCAGAAAGCCAATGAGGAAGACCAGACACCCCTTAATGGACAAGCCACTAGGATGTACACTGTACTCAGTCTTAAGCGAGTGGGATAAAATCGGTATTTGGGATGTGATATTCATATAATGTAGGGTTCCATACCTTCCTTGGTTGTAATTGGTGCATAACAGCGGACGGTTTCCATAGCTAGTGCCCTTGCTATTCTGGACTTTTTTCAGGATTTATAAAATATGGAATTTACTTCCACCTTTGAATTAATATTAATGTTATGAGGTAAGTTAGAAAAGTTGGGGATATGAGGTCCTGAAAGAATTGTTAGGCAGATGCGAGCCAAGGGATTGCAGTCAAATTATCTTGTCTAAGAGAATCCTCCATAACCAGATGGGACAGCACTCTTCTGGAGAGGATCATATTTTTATGAATCATCTTGTCTCTCCAGAAGAGCATGGTGTTACACGGGAACAAACTCATTTAGTAAACTAATCTATCAATCTTCAATCTTCAACTTTGCTCCAACTAACAAGAAGCCACTGGCAGTGATACACCTTAGTAACACATACTCACATTAAGCACATACAGGATGTCATGAAGCAATGATGTGTTTTTATACAAAGGAGTCCTAAGAAGGTACAATTTGTGGACATTTGAAAGTTCAACTGGATTCCAAACTGATTTCAGTCACTTAGCAATTATTTTAATGCTGTTGTGAAATCGCTTACAAGTAAAAAACTAAACAACACTGAACATCTTTCATAGACCTCAACATTTGATATCAATAATAGACCAATAAAAGAACTCAATATGAATCAAGGGCTAACAGCCACCCAGGGTGGGTAACTCGCACAGCCGATTACAGCTATTAGGGAAATTCCTTCATTTACATCTGGGCCCAGTAAATATCAACCCGTTACTTAAAACTAGGGCACCTCCAGCTGCTCTGTCAGATCCTAGGGGACTTGTCACCTCACTTCATGGTGTAGAGAGCAGCAGGCGAGTAAGGACAAGATCATGTGAGCCAATGTGAGGAATTAGCCTTCACACTGACTCACATAGTCCTGTGAACCCAAATCCTATTAGAGTCATGCCATTCCTAAGAAACAGCAGCTTTACACCTGCCTATGTGGGAGATCTGTGGCACAGTGTACTCTCTCGACATAAGTAGGGTCCCGTTTGTTCCCTGTGCCACCCAAGGAAGGTTCAAGCAGGTGGTACAAGCACTTGTCCTACCGAGACTAGACTATGGGAGTGCAACGCTTTGTGGCCTCCCCAAAAATACCTTGGCCCCACTCAGGGCTCCATTGAATGTCGCGGCCAGACTGATCAATGACACAAAAAGAAATGAGCACATATTCCCAGCCTTAAGATCTCTTAAGTGGTTACCCTACGAAGCAAGGATTCATTTAAAGATTGCTTGTTTGACGCACAAAGCCCTCCACTCCAAATCCCCTGGATACCTGGCTCAAAAACTGGAACTATCAGGAGTGGACAGACCTTCCAGAAGTGCAAACTCTTTACTTCTGAAACCTCAGACTTTTCGCAAAAAGGAAACGAAACTCAGAGCCTTCTCCGACGTGGCTCCCAAGATCTGGAACTTTCTCCCTCCTGAAATTCGCAGAATCCCCTATACGGTGGCGTTCAAACATGAAGTAAAATCAATCCTAACGAACAAGTTCCTGCCTTAATTGGATCATGGCCTGTGTGTTTGCGAAAGGTTATTTTTTTTCCCTCCTTACAATTGTAATGTCTATGTTTTTCTGCCTACCTAATTATGTAATGTTTTGCTCGCATCTATGTACTATTTTGTTTAGCTCAGCATGCTAGCCTCCCTTACCCTCTCTTAAACGCCCCCTTACTTTGTTTCCTCCCCCCTCTACTGTGAAGCGCTCTGATACCCTTCGCGGTCTTGGTCACTCTATTCAAAACTTTATATAAATAAATAAATCAACCCTGGATTGTAGCCCAATTGTGGTTGTCATCTGCATTACCCACTTACTGTCTCACAGAGTTGAGTGAGCAGGGTCCAGATGACTCTGGTCCACCTCCGCCCACTACAGAGAAAGTCCAAAACAAGGTGGGTTGTATGGAAACACCCTACTTGTGGCTCAAACTAGCCTAGTGCTGCGCTGTCCAGCTGCTGGGTCCTGGAGCGTTCTGGCCCTTCACCTGAGAAGGCCCATCTAGGCTGGGGCCCTCCTTAAAGAATACGAATACCCACCAGCTGTGGGTTAGCGGAAAATTCAGAGCCCTGCAATGCACGACTGCACCACACACCAGCTCCTCGTTTGTCAGAACTCTCTGACTTCATGGGGAACCTTCTAAAATCCTCTGTACACAGCCACTTCTCTGCAAGCACACACCCAATCAGATACCTTAACACCCTGTCACTCACACCTAGAGTCAGCCCATGCATACACCAGGCACATCTTCTCTGTCACTGAAGGCGCTACGATCCCTCCATCTGGGCAAACTAGCTGGGCCATTCCCTGGAGGGCTTGAGGGAACATCACACTCCCGCAGTTATGCACAAAAAAAGGTGGAGGCCTTACTTAAAGTTTGGTCTGTCAAAGTGTGTCGGATTTCCCACCCCCCATATTTCAGTGCTGTTGACATCTAAGCAAGCTTAAAACAGTGGATGGCACATTCGACACGTGTGGATGTCTCAAATCCACCAGCCTCTAAATGATGACCATGGTCTGCAGCTAAACTCTCACGCCCTCCTGTAGGAAACAGGTTTATAAATGTGCGCGGTGCTCAACAGTGGCAGCAAGTTGACTTGCCTAAGCTGCACGAAATTTCACAAATCAAGGCATACATGTGGCAGAGCGCGGGGAGCTTCAGAGTGGCATTTTGAACAGTTTCACAGAAGTGTCAGTGGCATCATATTAATAGCAGAGCTCCTCTTAAAGGCGCATTTCTTGATTCCTTATAATGATAAAACTTTGGCTATCCACGACAATGCTGAACAGCGTCAGAATGATGCTCAGACATTGGGGTTGAAGTGGACTTCTCTGTGGGGTCCGTGGACTATAAGGGAGGAACGTCTCTATGAAGAAAGCTGTCACACGCGTGTAAGCATCAACAGTTTGAAATGCACACTGAATGAACATCTCAGAGCTGGGCAAACAGCAAATTTTCCATTAAGACATTCTCCCCTGGAAATGGAAAATATGCTACAGTATTTGCTTCTGTTGTTGCCCGAGGCACTTTCCTCCATCATTCACCAATCATTTGTCTCAAAGAGCTCCCTCCTATATTGCTTCAGGGCGAAGCAGAGTTGCCATCTTTAAAGGGAAGGTATGTGCTCCTTCATTTCGAACTATATTTAATTTTTCTGATCTGCCTAGGAATCGGAATTCAGGGGCAGATTTACAAGAAACTGACGCATCTGTAGAGATGCATCAATTTCCCTGCATCAGCCTGCGATGCCCTTGCGCCACCATGGATGCACCGTATTTATAATACGGTGCACCATGGCGCAAGGGTTGACAGAGGCATCAGAAATTCTAACGCACCTGTTGGCCCAAAAGTCATGCATTGCTGGAATCGTGTCGCAAGCATGACGCAACTCCAGCAATGCATGTTGAGGCCTATACTTATTGTACTGCGTCACTCCTTGTGCCTTCTTCAAGCAGCGTAAGGTTTTTACGCAGTAGCGTCCTAGAAGTGGCGCAGTGAAATCTTGTACATTTCACTGCGTCACTTTTACAAGGCTTTCTTGCGTGGGAATGCCCACCCTGCATACATTATACCTGACGCAGTTATAATGTGACACAGGGCTTTACAACGTGACGCATCTCCCTAGATCTGTCACGTTGTAAATTGGCGGTATTGTTTACGCCGCCTTTGTGTCACAAAAGTGATGCAAAGGTGGCCAAAAGTGTCGCAAGGGGCTTGTAAATATGACCCTCAATTTCTTTTATATTTTGATGCAGTGGCGCTTTAACTGGACAAGGGAAAAACTATTGGTGTAAATGCACAGTGCCTGCTGCACTAATACTGTGCCCCCTGCTCCTGATTTCATCATTTCTGATTGACCTGAGCCACTAGTTTTCTGGCAGATGATTTATGATTTTAACAATTGCTCATCAGTGGATTACACTACTCTGCTTGAGAGAGAAGTTCCACACAAAATGGAATTCTTTTAACTTGAGTAACTAACACCTCTCTATCCCGGCCATTAAGAAGTGGTGGCAGCTGATTGACAATTGAGGTTTACAGGCACTTTAATTGCACTCAATTTGAGAGGCTGCCTACTGGGCATCTCTGGTAATTCCCTGTAGTCTGTCAAGTCTGGAACCCCTCACTTTCCTGTCAGAGTGAGAGATATGTGGGTCATGCTTGAGGGGTGGTGTACCTCATGCTAAATGGGTCCATGTATGCACATCTGCGGCCCCAAGATTTTGGGATACAATAGAGAAAACAGGTCTTTAGGTACCTCTCTTCATCTGTCCCTATGCATGTTCTTGGAAAGGCCATTATAGTCAGATTTGTTGTGTATGTAAGCCTTCAGTGAAGCAGAAAGGGGCTCTTAATGTTCACCTCACAGCATAACGTTAGCTCATGGAAGCAAACATGCAGCTTGAAACAAGAAACACCAGGCAAAGACCACCATGGGTTTAACCTGGACAGATGCAACCTGTTGCCTGCTCATTCCTCACAACCTTTGGTCTGCTCTGATAAAGAAAGCCAAAGCTCAGAAATGATTTCTGGTTGACTAGCATGGCTTTAAGAGATACAAATTCTATTGTAGCATTAAAGGATGCCTGCAATCACCAAGGACTGAATTGTACCTGAAAGAATGCACCTTCACTTGACTGGTTCCCTCCAAACGTTCAAGCGATGCCTGCTATCACTGTTTGGGAATATTAGCTAGCCCTGTGAACCAGGTAGTGAGCTCACATTTTGACTTTGGCAAAGTGCTGCATGCTAGTACCAGTAGAGGGAAAGGACTAGTCAAAGAGCCCACAATTATGAACAGTTTCCAGAATTGAGAAAAAGGATACCACTGTTTCTTACACCTGAAAAGAAGGAAAAATACTGCTTTGTGACCAGAGCCACTTCCTGTTATAAAATCTGAGGAGAAAGGAGTCTGCCCAAAGTTGGAGCGCTGCCTTTGCAGATGGTGCTGCCCATTGGCTGACCCAAGGAAATCGCATCATAACGAGACTCTCTTTTCCTTTTTTCGCCCCCCTTTCCCTGATAGAGAGCTCTCCACAGAATGAGGTTGTGGTGTGACTACATGCCATCATAGTGTTAGAGTTTTTTTAAATGTGTAAATTTGGGTGACAGTAAATTTAAAATATTAATAATATTTATGACGAATTTTGGTCATAACTGATTAATTGAATAGTGTGCTTACAATGATTTAAATCAAATGTTTAGAAGTGTGACTATTAAAGGGTTCTAGTGGTGCCACATTTTTATGAATTCAACATTTTAATTTATAAGGATGCTGTTCTGATGTACTGTTCCAAAGGTTCCTGCTCATTTCCTTTCCAATTAATGCTGCCCTGAGTGTCATCTCTCCCCCACAGTCTTCGCAGAGTACTGTGCACTGTGACATAGCTCGTTATTTGCCTTAGAGTGAGTATAATATGAATAGAGCTTACTTCATGTCCCGATTGTTCCTGAGTGTCCAAGGATACTTCCGATGTAACTCTGCTGTACGCCTAGCAGATTGTAGTTGTGTGTATATCAATTGCTTTAAAAATGTTTGATAATGTTCTATGTCTTCTCAGACAGTAACACTGTAGAAGCTACTGGAGTATTACCTAGAGGGGGGTAGTAATTTTACCTAATAAATCAGTACGTTTTAATTTTTAATTGTTTAATGTTGTGCTATCTGTAATTGTATCATGCTGAGATAATCGTTTTTTTCATTATTCGGTATGCTTCGATTGTGTATGAAAAGAACCCCCTGGTTTTTGTGGTGAGCCAGAGACTTTTCTTTTTCCACCAGAGATGCTGGTGATTTCCTCTGTGATACTGACTATTACAGCTTAGACACTTTTTGAGTTCCTGCTGGGACTCTATCTGATTAATTAGATACTCTTTCTTTACCTCATGAGACTCTGTCCATTTCTATAAAGAGTTTTCTCTCCTCTTGGGACTAATTCTGATTTCTGATTATGTACTTGTACTCAATTTTTATTCTGTATTGCCTGGCTTTTGAGATTTTGCAATAAAACCCTTTACCTTTCCTCTGATCTAGAACTTAGTTGCTAGTGGTCCCAATTACTTATTACTTTGTTAATTTTATGTTGGGCCTGATGTTGAGGAGGGCGGTGTCTCTTATCACAAATTGAAACTGCCTGATGTAAAGTTTGGGGCGATCTAAATTTTGAAGTGTCTTCAGATTTGAGGTAGGGGTTTTGCTTCCACAAATTGGTAGCAGAGGATGGTCGAGTAAGAGCACCTCCTTTTTTTATTAAGGACCCTTAGAATTATTCACAAAAGTTTCCCAGTCCTTAATGCCCGGTCTGAGGGAGGAAGGAATTTTTGGAACTTTTAGCGACAACAAAAAACTCCTGGGCCTACAGGAAAGACAAAAGAAAGGGAAAAAAAGGAGAAAATGCAACCTAGTGGAATATTTCTTTTGAAGGACGGTTTCCCTCACCCACCAATGGTGGCATGCTTCATCATTCTGTAACCTCCTCGCCCAGTGAAGCCTAGTCACGGTGCAGCCTCCAACTCCCTCTCTGAGAGGGAGGAGCTCAGGGATGTTTTGTAGAAAAGATATATACTAATTACCTTCTAAATGAGCTATGTTTGATGAGGGGTGCAGAGCATAAAATTATCTAGTGATTAAAATTAGCTACTGGTATGCCAGAAAAGTTTCATTAGTGCATCCCTTGGCCAGGATTAAAAACAGCAAGAAATCAATATCTGTGTCTAGCAAGATTTTTAGGATGACATGTTTCAGCCTAATACACTTAGAAAGAGGTGTAGCGATCTTCCTCAGGACCTATGGGTTGTTGCTTCTGCTTTATAATGTGCTCAAAAGAAATTAGAACATTTATTGAAAAAGTGTATACAGAACCAGTGGTCTTGTTGCAGTCCATGTAATGTAGGATCCACTGACGGTCACCTATAAACAAAACATATGCAACTTAATTATTACTATCAATACAACTATAAGATAGATTTGAACAGAACTAGGTCAGTGTCTTCATTAATATACAGTCATACAACATGATATGAATGTATTTCTTGAAGATGGAGAAAAGGCTTACACGTTCACATCAGGCATAATGCCTCAACTTAACCCTGAGGTGGTGCTCAAGGTACTCTCTATTCTAAATAGATCCATTTAGGATGAAAAATAGAAAAAAAAGAAGAAGGGCTCAAGGTATTTCATGAAAACATCATTAAAACAACTGTGTACCTCAAATACATGCAAATATGTACTGCAAAAACAGGGAACATATAGGCTTTGGAGTTAAAAAGACCAAGCCATGTATCAAGCTTGTTGACAACAATTGCTAAGTGTTTGCAATCCTAAATTGAGCAAATGAAATGAGAACATGGGAACATCACTAGTTCAAGGGTTTGTATATGCGGTAAGTGCTGCTGACTATATGAGAGCTCACATCAGACAGGAGTCCGTTCAGGCTAGCTGATGTGTAAAGAACAGTGTTTGTAACTATAAGATTGGAAAATGAGATGCCGGTATAAAGAGCATCCACATTGTTTAATTGACACCGAGCAAAAGTTCATAGATGTATAGAACGGGGCCCTGATGCGTGTCATAATACATGCCTCGACTTCTTTTAACAAATAAAGAGCACCGATAACTTAACATTTAAACCTGGGAGCTGCAAAAGGCTTAACTCATGCTTTGACAGGGAAGCGTGATTGCCGTTCAGTTTCTCATTGGAGTTTTACAATACATCAAAAAAGGCTCATACCTTGTGGTTTGTAGAGTACAGCTAGTCGCCACATCTGGAGAGGCATAACACGAGCTGGAGGTGGGCCCTCTTATAAAGGCACCCAATTAGTTTGAAAGTGGCTGTAGTATAGAGTGTTGGTCCATTGTCGACATCTGCTAAGTGAGCATGAGCTTCGCTGCCATGAGACTGCTTTTGCGCACAACCCTGCATGCATATATTTTGCAAGACTCTGTTTGTGTCCTTTTCACATGAGAACTGTCTGCTTTTCACGTTCTCTGCCTTGCTCTGAGGTTTAGTCTACACACAATGTACAAGGTCGATCAACAATGCCCCTTGTTATTCTGTTCTAGTCAGTCCCTCACACCTAGACATAACACGCTACGCACAGCTGCACTACTGGAAATCGTAGGCTTTAATATTGCACGCGAAACATGTTGTTGAAGCACTTGGAGAGACACCTTTTCAGAGAGAAGAGCTGTGCTTGTCCTGAGATGTAAACCTTTCATCTAGGCCTTGAGGTATGGGGTCTGCTGACAAAGGTCTTCTTTTTTATAATAAACAATGTTTTACCACGGGGAGGGTGGTTAGTTATTGTAGCCCTTTTCCACTGTCTTTATAAAATGATATCCCCGTTTGTATTCTATGGAATTGTGACAATGCTGACTATATTGTGTTTATGCATTTTGCTGCTAGTAAGGGCACGTGTACTGTACCATAGAGCGCGTTAGGTAAAATAAACATTTTAAACTACACTGCGTCTCTGATTACTCTCATTGTGGACAAGTATGAGTGAGTGAGCGAAAGAGTTGTCTAGCTCCCGCGATTCCTGAGAGAGTCGGGAGTGTCGTGTTCTGGGTTGTCTAATCATTGGTAGCTTCGCTGTTAGTCGGAGAACGAATGAGACACTATAGCTAGTCAGTTTGGGATTTTGGGTACTAATGTGGTAGATTGGTACACCCCTTTCTAGGGCTATGGGGGGTCGGGGTAGTTGTTAGGGCTAAGCGAAAGTGGCATAGGGTGAGATCTTTACCACACATCCCTATACCAAAACATTCCTTTACAGCAAAAATGTGCGGTTAAATGCATGCGTGGTAATGGCATGCGTGGTAAAGAAATGCGAGGTTCAGATGCATTCGTAGTACGGGCGGCGTGGTAGAGGCTTGCATGGTTTAGCAATGTGTGCCTCTGTCATACAACCACCCTATGAGAACTCAGGGAATGGTTGACAACGTGATCTCATCGTTCATGCCGTCCCTGTCGCTATGTAGTCATTGTACCCACCTTTGTTCCTAAATGAAAAGATATTGTGTGATATTACTGATAAAAGAAGGCATGCTAGGTTTATCCAGGACTGTTCAGTGTAATTTGTCTGCATGGTGTCTCTTCTCAAGAAAATGGGTGGTTAGTTTGGTTGCCTGTTTGTTACATCTGATTGTACTTTTGTGTTCCATAATCAGAGTTTTCACTCTTCATGTTGTCATTCTGACTTACTTCAGACCACATGAACAGGAGACAAGGTAGATTAAGTTTTCACTGTTGCAATTTGTATGCTGCCTCTTTTCCCATGGTCTTGTAGTGCCAATGTTGATCTCTGCTGAATCAGTGGTCTAAGCACAGACCCTACATAATGCACGGGGAAAGTGTCCTTTCACAGAGGGCAGGCCACAGAGTGTATTCTGTCTGCTACTGTTTGTGGGCCGGGCCTTTTATGTACCAATTTGTCCTTCAGATTTGCACTGCATTTGAACGCAAACAGAAGGGATGGAAGACATATAACTCCTTTATTTAAAATGTGCAAATTCTTGTTGGTTGATTTTTCAATCAGGCCAGAGAAACTACAAACGGGTCGGCACATACGAAAAGTCCTGTGGGTTTTTCAGGAGAATGAATCTCTTGCAGTGCATCACTGTTATTATTTATTGCCCTCTTTGTGTACCAATGATAGTGGATATTGCCTCTCCTTGATGAAATACCTTGAGCCCTTCTTCTTTCTTATTTTGCCCTGTTTCTCATCCTAAATGAATCTATTTAGAATGGAGAGTACCTTGAGCACCAAGTCAGGATTAAGTTGAGGAACGATGCCTAACGTGAGCGGGTAAGCCTTATCTCTTTCTTCAAGAAATACATTGATATCATGTTGTATGATTGCATATAAATGAAGACATTGGCCTATTCCTGTTCAAATTGTTCTTATAGTTATGGTGGTAGTAATAATTAAGTTGCTCAAGGTCTGTTTATAGGTGACCGCCAGTGGATCCTACATTACGTGGACTGCCACAAGACCATTGGTTTTGTATACACTTTTTCAATACATTGTCTAATTTCTTTTAAGCACATTATAAAGCAGAAGCATCAACCATAGGTCCTGGGGAAGGCCGCTACACCTCTTTCTGAGAGTATTAGGCTGAAACATATCAACCTAAAAATCTTACTTGACACAGAAGCAGGTTAAATATTGATTTCCTGCATGATCCCTGATTTTAATCCTGGCCCAAAGACGCACTAAGAAAACTTTTCTACCACACCCATTAGCTAGGTTTAATTATCACAGTTTTCACTAGATTATTTTTTGATTTGCACCCCTTTTAGACCTGACATATTTTGGCTTGTTTTCCCTGACTTTTTGCTTTCTGACTTCCTGGTTTTAACTCTGTTTTTGCTGGTTTAGTGTCTCTGCGCACTTTCTCACTGCTGTTCAGTGTTAAAGTGCAAGTGCTCCTACTTTGAATTATGTTATGGATTGGTGTTTCCAGGACTGGTATGTTTGATTTACTGTTAAGTCCCTATTTGCATTAAGAGTGCCAGGGCATGTAAATCGAACGCTGCTAGTGGGCCTGCAACACTGATTATGCCATCCACAGAAGTAGCCCTGTAATGGTATCTCAGACCTGCAACTACAGTGTCTCTGCTCAGTTTTTACTGCCATGTCGACTTGGCAAGTGCACCCACTTGCCAAGCCCTAACCTTCCCTTTCATGACATGCAAGTCACCCCTAAGGTAGGCCCAAGGTACCCCTATGGGCAGGGTGCAGTGCATGTGAAATGTAGGACATGTACTGGTGTGTGTGACATGTCCTGATAGTGAAATACAGTGTATTTCGTTTTTCACTATTGAAAGGCTATCTGTCCCATAGGATAGAATGGTAGATACTTTGTATCAGCTTACAAGTATAGCTCCCCATTGGGACCAGATAGAGAAATGGAGTTTAGTATGCCTGACCTCAGAATGCAAAAATGCATCTTTTAGTAAAGATGATTTTTATATTGTGTGTTTGAAAAAGTGGGTATTTTCTTGCTTAGCCATCCTATGTGCCTCTGCTGGGTTGTGGATTGACTGTCTAGCTTTGGAGTGACAACCACAACGGGTGTTGAGGTGTGTCCTGCCTCTCCTGGATGAGTCAGGACTGGGCTCAATAGACCTGGGCTGCATTTAGAGTAGTGGGAGGAGATTTCCCTGCACCTGAATAGTCTTGGTCTGCCATGGACAATGCTGTCTCCACCTCCTTCCAGGAAGCTGGGCCAGAGAGGACAGAACTGGTTTGGACTGAGCACAGACACTATCTGCCACAAGAGAACAAAGGGAAATGTGGTATAAATATTCGGGCCTAGACCCCAGGATTTTAGAACACTTTTGGACTCAGAAACCTGCCTAGAAGAAGAGCTGGAGAAGCTGTGAGGGGGAGCTACCACTTTTTGTGTGCTTTGCTGTGTTGGCCTGCAGTGGCTGCTTCTGCCTTACGCAGAGAAAGAACTGGACTGAACTTTCTGCAACTTCTTTGTTTGAGTTTCTCCAAGGGCTTGAGGTAGAGCTTGCCCCCTGTTCAAGAAGTCTCAAGACCGGCAAAGACTTCAAGTTCATCTGCTTTCAGCACTGAGAACTGTGTGTTTTGTGCTGCAACAGAAGAAAAAGCAACCCGACGCCGCTCCCAGCTCCGTGTCCTGAAGGTACCTCAGAGGGCACCGACACACTTTGCACTGCAACCCTGGTCTCACCGATGATGCTGCCACCGAGCTGCTGGTTGCACCCCGACCTTTGGGCACCGCACTTCGCACCGCCTTGCTTCACACCTCCGCCCTGGTATCCCCAATGACATCTCTACACGCCTACATCAACACCACTGCTTGCACCGTGGTTTGAGGGCACCACTTGAAGTTACACGACGCGCTGCCCTCATCCTGCAATGCAGCCATGGCCTACCAACGCCGGCGCCATCGATTCCGGTTCGTCAGCAGATGACAACGCTTTTGCAACGACAACGCCGCTGCTTACCCCGTGACCTACTAGCATCACGACGAGCACCACATCACTTTGCACCACACCCTGGTCTCACTGAAGGCGTTGGATGACTGTCACCAAGCCACTGCCTGCACCGAGACCTAAGGGCACCGCACCGCTGCACTTCACATTGCAGCCCTGATGCCTGCCAGCGCTCCTGACTTCAACCGCGATGAGTTTGATCAGCAAAGCGTGTGACTTCAAGAGCCTAACAGCTCCTGCACTGACCTCCGGAACTGATGCCTGCTGACGCCGGCTCTTCAGAGCTCACTGTGAGGTACCCAATGCCCTGCATTTCTAAAAGGTGCTCTTTTTGCGGGTCTTCCTGACACCATACCTGGACAACGACGACACGGTCAGCCAGAACTGTTTGGATTTGTTGTTCACGATGTCGTGGTGGCCCTGGATAGAGCTATCAACTTCAAAGAAATGTATTTTGAGCCTATTGTTGATTATTGATTTTTCTGAGAACTGTATTGTGGATCTTTTTTTATCGTTTTTGGTCTTGTTTGCACTGATAAAATATTGGTTATTCTTTCTAAAACTTTTGTAGTGCTTTCACTGTATTACTGTTTGTTATGTGCAAGTGCTGTACACACTGCCTCCGAGATAAGCCTGATTGCTCGTACCAGGCTACCCAGGGGGTGAGCAGGGTTTGTTTCAGTAGTGCATCCCCCTTATCCTGACTAGGATGAAGGGTCCCTACTTGGACAGGGTACCAACCTGCCAACTTGAGACCAACCTTTCTAACAACCCCTTATCACACTTAGCTCATTCAGAAGGTAATTAGTACACCTCTTTTCTACAAAAGATCCCTTTGCTCCTCCCTCCCAGATGCGTCATTGTAGCCTGCACCGTGATGAGGAGGGAAACAACCTTTACAACGCAGTCATTATATCACACTACCTTTACAACGCAGCCATTACATTGCAACATCCTTTACATCACATGCCATTACAATGCAGCCATTCCATCGCATGTCACTACAACACATGTCATTACAACGCATGTCACTACAATGCATACCATTACAACGCATACCATTACAACGCATAGTTTTTTGCCATACACTATCCAACACTTACCCTACTATTGCACTCACTGGAGTGGGAATAGTAATTTTTACCCCTACCCTATCCAACACTTACCCTACTGTTGCACTCACTGGAGTGGGAATAGTAATTTTTACCCCTACACTATCCAACACTTACCTTACATGCAATGTAATGGTATGTGTTGCAATGGTATGCGTTGTAATTGCATAATGTGATGCAATGGAATGCATTGTAAATGTAGTTTCTAAAAATGCGTTTTGATGGATGTTGCGATGTAAAAACTGTGTTGTAAAGGCATGCGTTGTAAATGTTTGCGTTGTATCGTCATACATTCGACTAGGATTCACGTGCAATGTGGTTACTTAATGATGAAGTATACCACCATTAGTGAGTGAGGGAAACCGTCCTTAAAAAGAAATTCTCCACCTCCAGTAGGTTGCCTCTTCTCATTTTCTTTCCCCCTTTCTTTTGTCTTCCTTGTGGACCTAGGAGTTTTTGTTGTGGCTAAATGTATTAGTAGGGGAGTCAACTCCTGCGAGTCTCAAATCCGCCTCTGGACTTCTTGTTGCAAATTGATTTTTAAAACTTTGCCAAAACCTCTGATGCTGGAGACTCCTGAGAAGTGACCAGCTGTGCATTCCTGAACCGTTTGGAGTCTAAGCATGAAAAAGGGTGAATAGATTTTGTGGGTACGCTATGAAGTATGTGTTGAGTAGATGGGTTTTTGTTGTCTGCGTGAGTTGTTCCGAAATGTAATGCTCATTGTGGGTTCACTTGGTGGATTGATCACTGTTTTGTTGATGTATTTTTCATATTTGTAAACGCATTTAAAGTTCTAGTGATTCTATTTGTTTGGTTTAGTTATCGGATTTGTCAATATCTAATATTTCAAAATATATTGGTTTTACTTGTCTGTACTTGTGTTGTGTAATGTGAGGCATAGCATGCCCATTGAGAGGGCTTCTGAATTAATGAGTTTTCTTCAGGTTGTGTGCCTAAGCAGGGTTGGTGGATCTTGCTCCGGAGTGTATGGGAATGAGCGCCTCCAACTAGACTGGATTGCTGGTGGATGGAGGTCTGTCTAATGTGAACTGTGATTTAACAGGGCTTTACATGTATCATTATTGAATCCGAATTTTACTTTCTTTGTTGATGAAGTTTCATGTTGTGTGAGTGAATTCTCTTGCTTTGACTTACTGACTTTTATTTCCTTAGTAGGGCAAACAGATAATAGTTTATTCAGTTATAAGGGTTGAGAGAGGTATTGCAACTGTTTTCCTATTCACAGAGAAGTTGTGCTGTGATTAGTTAGTCAGACAGGGAGCTGTGCTGGGATTGATGAGACATCACCACAAAACTGTGCTCTGATTGGTTGGTTGCTGACAAAGCTGTGCTGTGATAGGTTGCCCTTTGACAGAGCCGAACTGTGATTGGTTGTTTGCTAGTTCATTTATTGTGATTTTGAGTTTGTTTTGAGTTAGTTTTTACGGAATATAATGGGAGGTTTGTTAGTAAAGCCTAAGGTAGAAAGGGAGGGCAGAAAGTACCAGCAGAAGGAGCACTGGCTTATAAAATGATGAAAGAGATTAGGAACTATAGGCACGATTCACAGAACTAACTTAAGACAAAATCTTAAACTTACCACCATTTACTCATTTTGGTATTCACAGAGGGCACTTTTGACCATCACCCCCAGTAAAACCCTAGCATTAACTAGAGCAGGGAATGTCTTTACACATTGAATCATATCTTCCCTTCAACTTTTTTTCTGCTGTTCCATTTAACTCCTGAGCCAAAGTTTAAATTAGCTTTTCATTTGCTTTGTCATTATCCTCTCCTTTACAGTTGCCATGTGATCCCCTTTATTATGTGCCTCAAACTGTGTAGGTCTGGACATCGGCTACCTGTCATATATAGTTTGTGTCAAGAAATCTACCCTTTTGGTATTAAAAGTATATTCTAATGGAAATTGTAAAACTTCATCATGTGCAGTGTATTTATGACATTCTGAAATCCAGTATCACATATACGGCCCGATTCACAGAACTAACTTAAGACAAAATCCTAAACTTACTACCATTTTGACAATATGAGTAAGTGCAATTACACATTTTGGTATTCACAGAAGGAACTTACTCATTGATGAGTAAGTGCCTTCTGTGAATACCAAAATGGTAGTAAGTTTAGGATTTTGTCTTAAGTTAGTTCTGTGAATCGGGCCCTATATGTGTAACTGGATTTCAGAATGTCATAAATACACTGCACATGATGAAGTTTTACAATTTCCAATAGAATATACTTTTAATACCAAAAAGGTAGATTTCTTGACACAAACTATATATGACAGGTAGCCGATGTCCAGACCTACACAGTTTGAGGCACTTAATAAAGGGGATCACATGGCGACTGTAAAGGAGAGGATAATGACAAAGCAAATGAAAAGCTAATTTAAACATTGGCTCAGGAGTTAAATGGATCAGCAGAAAACAAGTTGAAGGGAGGATATGATTCAATGTGTAAAGACATTCCCTGCTCTAGTTAAAGAGACTTACTGCCAGGGTTTTACTGGGGGTGATGGGCAGTCAAAACTGACCTCTAACTCATTTTGGTATTCACAGAAGGCACTTACTCATTGATGAGTAAGTGCCTTCTGTGAATACCAAAATGTGTAATTGCACTTACTCATGTTGGTATTCACAGAAGACACTTACACATCAATGAGTAAGTGCCTTCTGTGAATACCAAAATGAGTAAGTGCCTTCTGTGAATACCAAAATGGTAATAAGTTTAGGATTTTGTCTTAAGTTAGTTCTGTGAATCGAGCCCTATATGTGTAACTGGATTTCAGAATGTCATAAATACACTGCACATGATGAAGGTTTACAATTTCCATTAGAAGATACTTTTAATACCAAAAAGGTAGATTTCTTGACACAAACTATATATGACAGGTAGCCCATGTCCAGACCGACACAGTTTGAGGCACTTAATAAAGGGGATCACATGGCGACTGTAAAGGAGAGGATAATGACAAAGCAAATGAAAAGCTAATTTAAACATTGGCTCAGGAGTTAAATGGATCAGCAGAAAACAAGTTGAAGGGAGGATATGATTCAATGTGTAAAGACATTCCCTGCTATAGTTAAAAAGACTTACGGCCAGGGTTTTACTGGGGGTGATGGGCAGTGAAAACTGGCCTCTAACTCATTTTGGTATTCACAGAAGGCAATTACTCATTGATGAGTAAGTGCCTTCTGTGAATACCAAAATGTGTAATTGCACTTACTCATGTTGGTATTCACAGAAGACACTTACTCATCAATGAGTAAGTGCCTTCTGTGAATACCAAAATGAGTAAGTGCCTTATGTGAATACCAAAATGGTAATAAGTTTAGGATTTTGTCTTAAGTTAGTTCTGTGAATCAGGCCCTATATGTGTAACTGGATTTCAGAATGTCATAAATACACTGCACATGATGAAGGTTTACAATTTCCATTAGAAGATACTTTTAATACCAAAAAGGTAGATTTCTTGACACAAACTATATATGACAGGTAGCCGATGTCCAGACCGACACAGTTTGAGGCACTTAATAAAGGGGATCACATGGCGACTGTAAAGGAGAGGATAATGACAAAGCAAATGAAAAGCTAATTTAAACATTGGCTCAGGAGTTAAATGGATCAGCAGAAAACAAGCTGAAGGGAGGATATGATTCAATGTGTAAAGACATTCCCTGCTATAGTTAAAAAGACTTACCGCCAGGGTTTTACTGGGGGTGATGGGCAGTGAAAACTGACCTTTAACTCTCCCAATCTAAAATAGGTGAGCTGAATTAGAGGTCTCTCTCTGATGGCCCTTACTGTGTTGGGCCTTCGGAGGGGTTTAATCATGGAAGGGATGAAGTAGTCTCCGCCATTATTAAACCAAAAGTCTGTCCACATTTAAATCAGGCGGATGGTATGGATACTCCCTCGCTGTTGCAATGGCGTATCCATAGTGCCAAGATATAAATCACGACCTTAGTCTGAAAGTGAATACTTTGACCAGCACAACCCACTCAGTGTATCTGACCTCCACTCTATTGCGTTCGGTCTGTAATTGTGCCTATGTCCTGTTGTATTCAATAGAGCATTACTTTTTCTAGGTGCTTTTTGCCATAAAGCTTTAACAATTCATATGTCTAGTTCCACTTGACCTGTTTTATTGGTATTGGAGCCTTTTTCTCATTAACGTTTTGTTTAGTTATGTAACTTGGTTTGGGAGTTTTATTGTGTTGGGTTCTTCAGTGTATATTTGTTAGTGCTGCTTGAACTTGACACACACTTCTCTGGGATTTGCCTACTGACCGTGCCACGGCTATCAGCAGTTGAGCGGAGATTCTTTCAGAACTGTGTTTTGACCTAACCAGTTTATGTTGACTAATTTGGTAGTTGTAACTTTCTCCAAAGTTAATAACCTGTGTTTTTTCAAAACAATATATGTCCCAATTGTTGATGTCTTCACAATGAATAACTAATGTTTATATGTATCTTAAGTCTTTGTAGGCCCCTATCATTGACTCTGACCAAGCACTAGGAACTGGTATAGTACGGTTGTTTGCACACTGAGTGGGTGTTGACGCTTGCTATAGGGAACTTATAAAGGGACATACAGGATCCTAGTCCTGAAGAGAGCACCGGACCCATCTGCGGGCCCTAGTTGGTTTGAAACATGTCAACCTAAACAGGACACAAGCCGCATAATGGTGTGTTAAGTGTCAAATATTTACTTTTAATCACCCCTACACCACCCATTAATAAATTTCAGAATAAAAACGGGCAGGTGTACGGGGTTTTTAACCTTTATGATCCCTCACGAACATCCCTGAATTGTTCCTTTAATTATAACAAGGGCCAATCGCCACTAGAGCATTCTCTGGTGGGTGCCCTCTCCGGGGTCCTCACTCCAGCTACTGGGACACGAATCATCCTGAAAATGAATGAATGGTGGATGTCTGGTTTTAATAATTGAGAGCCTGTTCTGGGTACATTTGCTACATTGTGATTTTGACATTTGGGGCAGCTAAAGAAGTAAGGTTTTTCACTGAGGTAGTTTGTCTTTTTGGTGTGGATGACATCATTGGCGATGTTGAGTGATTTGAACTGGAGGTGGAAGCTACTTAGATCCTTGATTGTGGCTGTACTTGCGACAGGCGGTCACCAGGTGTTTGACAGCTTGCAAGATGTCCTCGAAAACGAGAGGGAAGATGAGCATTTTACAATACTGGCACATATGTGTTTTAGGAGGCAGGGTATGATTTTGAATATGAATCTTAGCTGTTGCTAGGCCTTTTGTGGTTTCTACTTCATGTGCTAATTAAAGGAGAGTGAAGGACCCTTCTAGAAGCCCTGGAACAGTTAACATATTAATGGCTGTTGAGAAAACTAGTGGTGAACCTGATGAACAACGATTGTATGGAAGCATGAAGGGTGTGGACGCTCTGGAATAGGAGTCGATGATTAACAATGCCAAATGCCACCGAGAAATTAAGGGATACCCTCAAGCAGGGAGGTACTCCTTCTGTTAGTGTTGCAGCAACTCTTCTGTTTCTATGACCTGGGTGAAGGAGAGGGGGGTGGTGGTGGGGCTGTAGTTGACATGGTTGCAAGGGTCTAGGTGCAAATGGTTTTAAGCAGTGGGAAAATGCGGTCCATATTTCAGGAGTAGAGTTGATGTCAGTGTAAAGGGATATTAAGGTGCAGGACAGATCAGTCAGAGAAGGAGCTAGAATTACACAGGAGGGTAATATGACATCATCGTAAGAATTTGCTTTAGAAATTTTAGAATGCTGACTAACTATTCAATACAAAGGGCTGGAAGGTAAGTCATGGTATATTTTCTGTAGGGTAGGCATGGGGGTTTGTTGTAGGTGACAGAGAGGTCAATGGTGTGATACATGAAACTTCCACTCTTCAAAAAGAAGTCGTTGAATGTTTAAAAGATTAAAAAGAAGCAAAACAATATAAAGCATGACAAATGAGAATATAGGAAAACATACAGCATAGATAAGCACTCACAAAAGAACCCTATATATGATATATGTTAGATATGGGGGTCTCTAGATGGCAGAGGTAAGTACCTGAGACCAAATAGGGACCCTTGCTTCTAGTCAGGGCACAGGGACACACACTGTAGATAACCCCTGCTCACCCTCTAGGTAGCTTGGCACGAGAAGACAGGCTTATCCCCAAGGCAATGTGTTAGGTATTTGCACTCAATCACCACAATGACCCCCCAGTACACCACAAAGGTAGAACACACAGGTAGGTATATAAAAATATATCTTTATCTAGTTTAGCAGGAAAGAAAGACGATGACTTACAGGATGATTGCACATGAGCTTAATGGTTGCACTAGGTTACTAGGAAGTTCTTCTACTTAAAAATAGTCTCAAGTCCCTAATCGCTATCACAGGGGTATCTCAGCAGGGCTGTGTGACCAAAGTCAGCTCTTCGCTAACTCTAGCGGTACTTTTCTATGCTCTTCTCACCGTTGCGCTTTCCACTGAAGCCTCAGCGTGGGCGGAATCTCAGGAGCAGCCCCGGCCGATCCCGTCCGCTCTTCCGCCCGCTCTAGACAATCCAACGAGCGGTGGGGAGGCAGTTCGGCACTTCTCTTTCTGGGACCGCAGGCCGGGGCGCTGAACACACTTGCTGCTCCCTCGGCGGGGACGGGTCACGCAGATGACTCGGGCACCACTTCCCCGAGGGTTCTTCTTCTCGGCCCCACTCTCGACGGCTTCCCGGAATGTTCTGATGACGCTGGCCAATCCCAGCGCGGCGTTAGCGAGGGGGCTAGATCCCCTCGACCAATGAGAGGGCAGCGGGCTCGATCTTTGCCTTGGAAGCACGGGCAAGGTATGGCAAGATCGCGGGACGATGTACGGCCCTCTGGCAGCGGAAAACTTTCACGACAACAGGGTTTGGAGGGTGCTGGCCATGGCTAGGCCGCCCTCAAGGTCCCAGGTGTTGATTTAAGGCAGAATTCACGAGGGGAGGCCACACAGACCTCCGACCCTCGCAAAAACTGTGTGCCGATGAGCACACCGATCGGGACTCTTAGCAGCTGTTGACAAATTCACGCTCCAGGCAGAAATAGCACGGTCTTGATAGCTTAGTTCAGTTTCTTGGGAACCTTTTAACCCTGGGTTCCAGGACAGGAGGCCAGCTCTTCTCAGGCCCTTGGAGATTCAGTCGAAGACACAGCACACAGCAAAGTCTCGGTAGATACAAGTAGTCAGGGGCACAGCACACAGCAAGCCCTTCTTCTCTCCTTCAGTTGAACAGCAGAACAGGTCAGCCCTTGGAGCACACAGCAAGGCAATCTTCCTTCAGTTCTTCCGCGGTCCTTCTTCTGGCAGAGGTTCCTCTTGATTGTAGAATCTAATTTTCTGTTGTCAGGGGTCCTTTACTTCTACCCCTAAAAGTCTTTGAAGTCTTTGTGCAAGTGGGTCCTGAGCCCGGTCTGATCCAGTTCTGGGTGTTGCTGGAGCACTTTGTTTTCCTGGCTTCTTCTTTCCTTTCAGAGTGAGGGGCAGAGTTGTCAGCCGCCCAGCAGGAGGGGGAGCCAGCATCGTGGCAGGCAGGCACAGCCCTATTCACTCCCAGGTGCTATCTCCTCCCTCCACTCTACTTGCAAATGCTGTCATTCAGCAAAGGGCTGACTCATCCAACCTCCTGGGGGCTCCCCAGCCCCTGTCACTCTCAAACCAGACAGTCAATCCACAAGCATGCCCAGGCACACAGAAGGGTCAGACAAGAGAACTGCTACTCTCTAAAAAGTACTGTTCTCCAACTCAGGATTTAAAAACAACCTCTCCTAAAAGATGTGTTATTAAATGCTGAGCTCAGGGATATCAAAGACTCATGTCTTATCTTGTTCCTATGAGAAGATAGGCTGATAGCCATTGGCACCAGCCTTCCCCATGTTAGCCTATGGAGCAAGATAACCTTGCAGCAGTGAACACACAAAATGGCCGCTGTTCACTACCAGAGCATGGTACCTGCACTAGTACATGCTCTACCTTTTACATAAACTGCACCCTGCCCAGGGGGGTACCTTGGGCCTTCCATAGGGATGACTGATGTGCACAAAAATGGAAGGGTTAGGCCCGGCCAGTGTGGACACTGGCCAGGAGGACATGGCAGTCCAGGGACTGCAGGCAGGCCTGCGGTGGCAGGCCTGAGACACCATTTTAGGGCTACTCATGTGGGTGGCGCAATCAGCGCTGCAGGCCCACTAGTAGCATCTGTCATCACCAGCCCTGGCACACATAGTGCACTTTACTAGGGACTTCGTGGCGATACAAATATGCCAATCAGGTATATCCAATCAATATGATATTTTACACAGGGAGCACTTACACTCTGGCACTGGGCAGCAGTGGCAGAGTGTCCAAAGCATCTAAACCAGCAAAAACGAAATCCAGCGCAGTATCAAAAATACAGGGAGCAGAGGCAAAAGATAGGGGAAAAACCCACGCCAAGGATGTCAGGTCTAACACGTGTCCCCTCCAGCTGAAGGTGGGGAGAACTACCCACCCTCTTGGGAGTTCTCACCACTAAGGCGGAAAAACCTGGACAGACCATCAGCATTGGCGTGTTCTGTACCGGGGCGGTGTTCCACCGTGAAGTCCATTCCCTGTAGGGAGATGGACCACCTCAACAGTTTTGGATTCTCACCCCTCATCTGCATTAACCATCTGAGGGGCCTGTGGTCGGTCTGAACACGGAAGTGAGTCCCAAACAGGTAGGGCCTCAGCTTCTTCAGGGCCCAGACCACAGCAAAAGCTTCCCTTTCAATAGCACTCCACTTCTGTTCCCTGGGGAGTAGCCTCCTGCTAATGAAAGCTACAGGTTGGTCCCCGCCCTCGTCGTCCATCTGTGAGAGTACTGCTCCCACACCTTGCTCTGAAGCGTCTGTCTGCACTATGAACTCGCTGGAATAGTCAGGTGCCTTGAGCACCGGTGCTGTGCACATGGCAGTTTTCAGGGCCTCAAAAGCAGTTTGACAGGCCTCGGTCCAATTCACTTTCCTGGGCTGATTTCTAGAGGTTAGCTCTGTCAAGGGGGCAACGATGGTGCCATATCCCTTGATGAACCGTCTGTAATACCCGGTGAGTCCTAGAAAGGCTCTCACCTCCATCTGGGTCTTGGGGGGTTCCCAAGCCAGAATGGCATCAATCTTCGCCTGTAGGGGCGCCACCTGGCCGCTCCCCACCTGGTGTCCCAAATACACTACTGATCCCTGCCCTATCTGGCACTTGCTGGCCTTGATAGTGAGGCCTGCCTTTTGCAGAGCCTTCAATACTTCACAGAGGTGTTGCAAGTGTTCCTCCCAAGTGGAGCTGAACACAGCAATGTCATCCAGGTATGCGGCGCTGAATTGCTCCAGCCCGGTCAGTACCTGGTTGACCAGTCTCTGGAAGGTGGCAGGGGCATTTTTCAACCCAAAAGGCATAACGCGAAACTGGAAGTGCCCATCTGGCGTTGAAAATGCTGACCTCTCCTTCGCCCCCTCAGTTAAGGCAATCTGCCAGTGCCCTGAAGTCAAATCAAAGGTGCTGAGATACCTGGCAGCTCCTAACCGATCCACAAGCTCCTCAGCTCTGGGGATGGGGTGTGCATCAGTCTTGGTGACTGCATTGAGCCCACGGTAGTCCACGCAAAACCTGAGTTCTGGCGGACCACCGGGTGTAGCAGCTTTCTTAGGTACTAAGACCACTGGGCTAGCCCAGGGGCTGCTGGAGGGCTCAATTACCCCTAGCGCCAACATCTTGGAAACCTCTTCCTTGATGCTGGCCCTGACCTTGTCAGCTACCCTGTAAAATTTCTGTTTCACAGGTAAACTATCTCCAGTGTCCACATCATGGACGTACCAATTGGTGACACCTGGGGTCAGGGAGAACAGGGAGGCAAACTGATCCAACACCTGGCGACAGTCTCTCCGGAGGCATGGGTTCGAATCCCACCGCTGCCACCAATGTTAGATCTGGGGGTCTATAGTTGGCAGAGGTAAGTACCTGAGACCAAATAGGGACCCTTGCTTCTAGTCAGGGCACAGGGACACACACTGTAGATAACCCCTGCTCACCCTCTAGGTAGCTTGGCACGAGCAGACAGGCTTATCCCCAAGGCAATGTGTTAGGTATTTGCACTCAATCACCACAATGACCCCCCAGTACACCACAAAGGTAGACCACACAGGTAGGTATATAAAAATATATCTTTATCTAGTTTAGCAGAAAAGAAAGACGATCACTTACAGGATGATTGCACATGAGCTTAATGGTTGCACTAGGTTACTAGGAAGTTCTTCTACTTAAAAATAATCTCAAGTCTCTAATCGCTATCACAGGGGTATCACAGCAGGGTTGTGTGACCAAAGTCAGCTCTTCGCTAACTCTAGCGTTACTTTTCTATGCTCTTCTCACCGTTGCGCTTTCCACTGAAGCCTCAGCGTGGGCGGAATCTCAGGAGCAGCCCCGGCCGATCCCGTCCGCTCTTCCGCCCGCTCTCGACAATCCAACGAGCGGCGGGGAGGCAGTTCGGCACTTCTCTTTCTGGGACCGCAGGCCGGGGGCGCTGAACACACTCGCTGCTCCCTCGGCAGGGACGGGTCACGCAGATGACTCGGGCACCACTTCCCCGAGGGTTCTTCTTCTCGGCACCACTCTCGACGGCTTCCCGGGATGTTCCGATGACGCTGGCAAATCCCAGCGCGGCGTTAGCGAGGGGGCTCGATCCTCTCGACCAATGAGAGGGCAGCGGGCTCGATCTTTGCCTTGGAAGCGCCGGCAAGGTACGGCAAGATCGCGGGACGATGTACGGCCCTCTGGCAGCGGAAAACTTTCATGGCAACAGGTTTTGGAGGGTGCTGGCCACGGCTAGGCCGCCCTCAAGGTCCCAGGTGTTGATTTAAGGCAGAATTCACAAGGGGAGGCCAAACAGTCCTCAGACCCTCGCAAAAACCGTGTGCCGATGAGCACACCGATCGGGACTCTTAGCAGCTGTTGACAAATTCACGCTCCAGGCAGGAACAGCGCGGTCTTGATAGGTTAGTTCAGTTTCTTGGGAACCTTTTAACCCTGTGTTCCAGGACAGGAGGCCAGCTCTTCTCAGGCCCTTGGGGATTCAGTCGAAGACACAGCACACAGCAAAGTCTCGGTAGATACAAGTAGGCAGGGGCACAGCACACAGCAAGCCCTTATTCTCTCCTTCAGTTGAACAGCAGAACAGGTCAGCCCTTGGAGCACACAGCAAGGCAATCTTCCTTCAGTTCTTCCGCGGTCCTTCTTCTGGCAGAGGTTCCTCTTGATTGTAGAATCTAATTTTCTGTTGTCAGGGGTCCTTTACTTATACCCCTAAAAGTCTTTGAAGTCATTGTGCAAGTGGGTCCTGAGCCCGGTCTGATCCAGTTCTGGGTGTTGCTGGAGCACTTTGTTTTCCTGGCTTCTTCTTTCCTTTCAGAGTGAGGGGCAGAGTCGTCAGCCGCCCAGCAGAAGGTGGAGCCAGCATCGTGGCAGGCAGGCACAGCCCTATTCACTCCCAGGTGCTATCTCCTCCCTCCACTCTACTTGCAAATGCTGTCATTCAGCAAAGGGCTGACTCATCCAACCTCCTGGGGGCTCCCCAGCCCCTGTCACTCTCAAACCAGACAGTCAATCCACAAGCATGCCCAGGCACACAGAAGGGTCAGACAAGAGAACTGCTACTCTCTAAAAAGTACTGTTCTCCAACTCAGGATTTAAAAACAACCTCTCCTAAAAGATGTGTTATTAAATGCTGAGCTCAGGGATATCAAAGACTCATGTCTTATCTTGTTCCTATGAGAAGATAGGCTGATAGCCATTGGCACCAGCCTTCCCCATGTTAGCCTATGGAGCAAGATAACTTGCAGCAGTGAACACACAAAATGGCCGCTGTTCACTACCAGAGCATGGTACCTGCACTAGTACATGCTCTACCTTTTACATACACTGCACCCTGCCCAGGGGGGTACCTTGGGCCTTCCATAGGGATGACTGATGTGCACAAAAAGGGAAGGGTTAGGCCCGGCCAGTGTGGACACTGGCCAGGAGGACATGGCAGTCCAGGGACTGCAGGCAGGCCTGCTTTGGCAGGCTTGAGACACCATTTTAGGGCTACTCATGTGGGTGGTGCAATCAGTGCTGCAGGCCCACTAGTAGCATCTGTCATCACCAGCCCTGGCACACATAGTGCACTTTACTAGGGACTTCATGGCGATACAAATATGCCAATCAGGTATATCCAATCAATATGATATTTTACACAGGGAGCACTTACACTCTGGCACTGGGCAGCAGTGGCAGAGTGTCCAAAGCATCTAAACCAGCAAAAACGAAATCCAGCGCAGTATCAAAAATACAGGAAGCAGAGGCAAAAGATAGGGGAAAAACCCACGCCAAGGATGTCAGGTCTAACAATATATATATTATATATTAACTAGAATGTACATTAGAGGTGATCCATGCGAAATTAAAGAATGAAACATAAAAGTGAGTGCAAACAAACTTTAAGCATAGGTGAAAGCATAGTGGAGCAGAACATGCATAAGGAGCTGGCAATGCACAGAAGAAAGTATCTTGTATTTTTAGACTTATTCCTTCCCTATGAAAACCACAGTCCCTGGAAATGTACCTCACCTCCATGTCTGAATGCCACTCGCATCTTGGAGCCCTGTGACTCATCTATTCACAATACGTTCTGTCACAGACTCGGACCCCTATGAATACACATCCCCCAGTGCACCAACACGGATTCCATCAGTGACCGTCCGGTTACACACATAGCCACCTGAAGGGCTGACATTCACCAACTGAGCTTCCTACCAGACCAGTGCCTTTCACCAAGTTAAGTTTCATTTTCATTTCTTTTTGCATCGAAGGTGTGCGTGTTATATTTGAATTGCATTTGCCTCTAGGTAAACGTCAGCAAAATACTTGCTAGGCCTCTTTCCTCTTTGTACTACGAATCAGGGGCCCGCATCCTTTTTATGCTCTTCGGCCACTGTGTGAAATATGAAGCAGACAACCGCCGGCAGAGGCGGATGTTAACTACCTCTGCGTGGGGATTTCCCCCCGAATAGGTAACTTAATTTCTTGGGTGTTTATGTACTTTTACTCGGATTCTTGTTGTCTTAGCCCTTGTGTGACAGCTTCTTCGATGCTCCCATGTGCTACATCCCTCCGTGGCTGAAGGCCAAGCTCCCACCCCCTTATTTAGGCAAGGGTCGTTTCCACGAGCCCTTGCACTTTTGGGTGCTGTTTTAACCCCCCTGTCCCCACCCTCCGCTTCCCTCTCACCTCCCGTCAGGCTGTCTCCATCCGTGGGACAGGAAGTATCCGTCTGTTTCTCTGTTTACTACAATCTGTCCGGGAGGCAAGGGGGTTCGCACGCGACAACCCACATACATCCCAACGCAGCTGCAATGCGAGCCTTTCTGCGCTCATTAAGCAAAAGAGGAAGTTTCATTGAAAAATCCATCATGTTACTGTAGAGAGCGATTTGGGTCCCGGCAAACCTCCTTTCAATCGCTGTTTTTCCCACGATCCATCGACTGTATGTCGGTCTACAGAAAGCGGAAGCAGCCTGTAAAGGCCCAATTAAAGGGCCAGCGGGCACGGGCGAGAGCGAGCTCTCCTCTTAATGATCTCAGACCACCAGCCAGAATGAAAAGGGACATGAAGGGGCTCTCTGGGAGAGTATCTCTCATGTGCATTGGAACTACTTTCTAATGTGCGCCATCCTCCATCAATGGCGCAGCTTGGGCTGAAATGTCTGGCCAGCAGCTAGGGCTACTCAGAGGTAGCAACTGCAACCAGGGCACAAGTCCTAAAAAAAAACAAGCAGGGGGACTAACCAGGTAAGGCAGTATGCAAGTGAAATCATGGCGTGTGCCATCACATGTGACATTGAACATGACATCACAGGAGGTGACCATATCCGATGTGACATCACAAGAAGTGACATCAGATATTAAGAACTCGCACATATTTTTATCAGGTATATCAGGAGTAGATATAAGCGCATTATGAGATATAACAAATGAGATTTGGCGTCTGGGTTGTGCCAAAAAAGTGGCGCAATCCCAATGCAAAATGTGGGCCTCAACTAATACATTTATTTTTTGCAACCCTGCCACAAAGAAATTGGCAACAAGGAGAAGCATGGAAGTAGATCTGTTATGCTTAAATGGTTGTAAAGTCTACATTTTTGATTGGATTAAGGCATCTGCTGTGAAGGTGCCCAGTAAATCTCAGGAAATAGTAATAATGGTGAGATAACTCTGGTAGTTAATGCACTTGCTGGAGAGATCTGTGTTTTCTGAAGTCCCAGATTTGAATCAAAGTAGTTGAGAAGGTAAATGCGTCTCCTGCAAAGCACATCATCTAACTCACAGATGACAGATTTTTATTTTATGTAGATAGTAAAGTGGGTTACTGCTTTTAACTCAGAGATCATTTTGTTACCTGCAGTTCATAAACTGTAATCCTTCTAAAATACCACAGTGAGGTATAAAGGACATGTGACTCCTATACCTCGTAACCCTCACTGTCTCATGTAACTCATCTTGTACATTGATTTACTCATGTACATGATTTATTCTCAATGTATAATGTGCATGTTACATAAAGAGAACTGACACCCTGCATTGGGTTGCATAGCGCTATCAAAGAAATAAAATAATGCTATTGAAATTATTTATGTAAATACTAGGACAGACAAACACATCTGACATTCTTAAAGTGTATGCATCTCTTATATACAGGGTCCTTGTGAAGAGATAACAAGCTGCGTGCCTTTGTTTTCCCTCCATGCCATTTACATTTAAGTGTGAGGTTCCAGGCCGCCGCCAGATAGGATATTCAAGCAAAAAGAGGCCTGATGGCTCCTTAACTTTGGCCCAGCTGGAGGTAACAAAAGCCCCCTCGCTGTGCTGCCTGCACGTTGCTGCTGGGAATGGAAAGCAGACAACATGCAGGCTCTGCTGAAGGAGTCCTGTTGTCTGAAAATTACACCAAAAACACGTTCAGCATATTTCTATGGGGCCCAACTTCTTGTCAGGGAGGACAGCGTCCACCCTGTGAAAAGAGTGGGTGGACGCTGTGTACCTATGTGCACCCCCGACTCGTGCCCTAACTGCAACCATTCTTTTACGTTTTGCTAAACCTCGTCACTGCCCATGCTACTTCTGGTCTCGGGGCACTGAGCTAGATCCCTGCTCCCTTTCTGGATGTTCCTTCCCTTCCCTTCCTCTTCCCCTTAATCAGTAACATCAATGGGAGGTTAACAAGTGTGAGATGTCACTTCTGCTACGTGTGTCAATTGGGTAAATGGATTTAAAAGTATGTATCCCGGGATTCACAAGTGCACTTACAAAACAAGTATGGGTGCGTGGAATTGACGTAATTTGCTTTTGCATAGTTACTTAATTTTTTGTAAAAATTAGGCAAAATTATGCACAATTACGTGAAATGCAAATCTGGCCTTTGCCGCTATTTTTTAGTCTAAATACCTACTCACATGCATTTCGTCCAAAAATAGTACAAAAAAACCACGACCATGACTGAGTCGTTCGTGGAACACCCATGCACTCGTGCAAAATTTTGAACACAAACGACTTCTAATTATGCCACATAGCGTTAAAGCGTAATTTTGTTCAACTAGCATAACACAAAATTACTAAAATTATGTAAAATTATAGCAGCCTAACAAAAATTTCACCCAGGCCTCATAACAAAGGCTTAAGGTAGATTTTTGTGAAGCAAAAACCTGCTCATTGAACTGGTAACAGTGTGGAATGTTTGTTTTGTACATTGGAATTACTGATAGCATCTTGACTAACTACCCTCTTGTTATTATCGGTACCCAAAGCATACTGCCAGCACCATGGCATGTGATGCCACCATATGTGGCATATGAGGATTGCAAATCCAATGATCTTTAAAAAATTTGCCCCTCAATTTGATAGAATATTTACCTCCACAGGGGGCGTGAAGGTGCATTTATACAGTAAGGGTGGGCTTAACTCAGTTGAGCATAATCACGTGAAATTAGCTAACAATTCCACGAGATTCCGCTTGAATTATGCAAGAAGAGTCATTCTGTGTTTAGCACTATTTCTTAGCGTATAAATGCCCCCTCGTGTCCAAAATGGACTCGAAGATTCATTTTTGCGCTAAGAAATAGTGTTAAATGCAAAAGAACACAAATAGTGAGCGTGAGTAGCCACTTGCGCTCACTAAATGTGCTCTTGTCATAGGATATTTTCCCTCAAATTACTCTTAATTACGCAAGCAGGAGCAATCGCATAATTATCAGAAAGTCTGCGTCAAAGAGCAACATGGAATTACCAAAATTACTCCAATTACTCAGCTGTAATTGTAATCCTGCCCAGGTTTAATATACGTACCTCTTAAACTTTTTTGTCTCCTAGCATGGCAAGATGGAGGCTTTTGGGGGGGTCAAATAATTGAAATCAATGGAAATTGAAACAAAAATTGATAGAAGGGTGGGCACATTTTTAGAGGCAGGTGACGCCAATGTAGTCAATGAGAGGCATTTGCATTGTTCGGCAAGTGAACATGAGTGTAAGGAAGGTGCCACCCTCCAAATTTGTGTGAGTTAATCTCTTGTCACTGTCTTTACATCTTGTAGTATCTCTTCTGAAAATGTGTTTATGATGGGAGTTCCAATATGCAGCAGGCATCATACATATTAGGTAGCGGTGGGCGGGAGTAGCAGTTGCTACCATGGGTTTGCTTTTCGGTACTTCTCACACCGCCCTTAGTTGTAGAAGGCAGGAATGTAGCAGCAGTAACAGAAACTATAAGCACTACTTACTAACTGTAATAATTCCCACACATTGCCTTTCCTCTAGCTCTTCAACAGCACATTGGAGCCTGTCATATAGCTACGGATGGGACAAGGGCTCAATTCTGTAATGTTATCAGGGGAATCAAAGGGTGCATTATGTTACTTTTGCTAGCATTAGCATTTTTGCATTCGAAGAATATAACAGGCATGGTTTCTCCTGCGTCACATTGCAGTGCTATCAGCATTTTACGAGAAATTCAATGTTCTGAGGGAGCCAATAACTGCTGATGATGGAAAATGGTTCTAGGCATTTGGAAGAACTTTGGATAATTGGATTATCTCATGAGTTCACCTTCACAGCTCCGCAGTTGTGGTACCCTAAGAGCTACACATTCTTCTGTCCTCATCAATGTCAAAATGGTAGTGAAAGAGCACTGGACCTTGCAATGTAATCTCTTTGTCAAGTTGTTAAATATTTTTCCCCATTGGTCGTATGGACCTGTGCTGTTTGGCATAAAGTATTGAAAGGGAGAATACATCATCAATACATTTCTAACTTGTGAAGCCACTGTGTCCCCATATTAAGGACCAGGAATCACCAAATATAGGTAAATGTTTTTATTTTGGATTACCAGTCAATCCAGTATATATGCAAACCCAAGTAGGTCAATAAATGCAACAATACAATAGGTGAGCTGAAATAACCCAGTAGGTTGAGGCCCAACAGAATGAGATTGTGGCAGCCACAATACTTTAGAAATAGATTAAAGCCAATAGGTGTTTCAAAAAGAAACTTCCCTTCTCTCTTCTAAAAATAGTTCAAATATAAAATCATCTATCAAGGGTCTCTAATTCAGGAGTCTAGAAGGTGTCAGCCTGATCAAATTTCAGTAGAAAGTTTGGGAAAAGAAAATAAGTGATTAGCATAAAATTTCACACTTTCAAGAATAATGCAAGCAGAGAGGTCTGTACATCAAAGTCTAAAGGGAATCTCTCTGTAAGAACACCAATTTAAAAGTGACAGGAGGCTCAGAAAAGTCATTATCTCCTTTCACACCACCAGGGGCCAACCTAATCATTACACTAGGGCATTTGCAACATCTCTTCAGTTTCTGGGACTGAAGTTCTTAACGTTGAACATTTTTTCCATCCTGGTACGTGATGAACAGAAGGCCTCTTTCGGCTATTACTGCTCCACAGTCACTGCCCAAGTTCTTCCCTCCAGGCCTCTCTATCAAAAATTTAATACAAACAATAAGCCTTTCTCTAGCTAACGAAAATCATGATAGTCCACCTGCAAAGAAAGAGAGAACATGCTGGCAAAGCAAACTGCATTTCACTTGAGGCCTGTAGTCAGGCTTAACTAAGCATTTAATATGTGATGGAGCAGGTAGTGCAAAGGTTTGTATGTCTCCTCTATTCTGCATGAAACATATTAATTATATAATCTATTAACTATAATATTATTAAATGAGTTTGCATGTATATTAATCAACATTATTAATATTTGAATTATACGTGGGATTTGCATTTTGCATGGCTAAGTAACCTTTAGAACTAAAATCTGTATGCATATTAACAATAGTATATGTGGTAATAGAATACTGCATGATATATGTTGCTTTTGTGATGTTGCCGACGAGGAGGACCAAAAGGGTAAATATAATTGCTTTAAATGTCCCTATATGCTAGATAAATGCAAGCACATAGAGGGATTAGCAAGGGGTTAACATTAGGATCACCATTTCCATGTATTAATTACTCTTTTGTGTTTGTTTCGCTTAAGTTGGCATTTGGGCCTAAATCAAAGATGGCCTCTGGCACTACACGACAAAGTGGCCACTGTTCCATGAGGCGCGGAGTGAGCTACCCATGCGCGAGAAATATCCTAAATCTCGTCACGACCTTTGTTCACCATGTACCCGGACAAGGCCAGAAAACGGGAGGTCTGCCAAGATAGGAGAACAATCAACCTTACAATAAAACCGGAACAAGCCGACTATTGGACTAACCAATGACCTCACCCCTCGAACTGTACTGAGAAGCTTAAAACTTGAATCGGACGATCTCAACCAGCCAATCACGATTGTTCTAAAAACTTTAAATTGTATCTTCTTTTCTTCATTGTATTATAAAAGGGTAGTAGAATAGAGAGGATTAGTTGGACTCTTCGCTTTGCTTTTTGCGTCACGTCGCTTTGCGTTGAAAGGCGTTTCCTGAATCTTTGAGGGTCTGGATGCTGCCCGATCAACTGATGACTGCAAACTTTTCCTAAATCTACGGGCAATGATAGATGCTTGCACGTCTCTGGTCCTTTGCCGATCTTTGGGACTGTAACGTGCTGAGCACAGAACATTTGAGCTTTGGCCTGTTTTCGGACAATTAATGACAAAATTATGCAGAGCCAATGAATTAGAGGACTCCAAATAGCCAGATTAGGTAAATATGATATTCTGCGATTTACTCAAATTTTGATATAAATTTTCCAAACTTTAACGAGACAAATGCAAATATAAATCATTATAAAATTTTAGATAAACAATTATTGATTCACAAGAAATCATGAGTTGTGAGTTTTTCATTTAAGAGATAGATTTTGAAGTCTTAAAATGTGTTTTAGCTGGTTCTAAATCACCATCAACCAATCCAACTAAATTGGTCCGTTCGACCAAGTGGGAGGAGTACCTTGATGTTTTTAGGATTAAGGATCTGTAGGCGAAGGGTTAATGTATATTTTGTAAATAACTTTTCCCTCCCTATAGGTTATAAGGTGTTCCCCGCACATGTCCAGCTTTTGGATCACTCATCCCTCCTGTGTGTGCAGACCAGTGTGGAAGTAGAGCGTGAGTGTTGGTGTTATGGGCCCCACCAATGACTGCATGTGTGAATGAGTTAGTGTGATGTCGGGTCTGCGACGCAGGGAGGGTATTGGTGCAGGTTGTTCCCCGTTACCCGGTCTTGCGCTGGATCAGTTTTTCTGGTAGCAGAGTTATTGTTTTTATTGTTTTGGTTTGGTGATTATTGCTTGTAAATTGCTTATTGATTATTGATTGTGGGAAAGTATTGGTTTATGTATTAACACTCTATGTTGAGTCGCGTCGAGTTCTATGTTGTTTGACGGCTTCTGGGATGTAGGAAGTCGGAAGTTTGTAACGGTTCCGTAGTAGAGCAGAGGTAAGCGCTGCACTCGGGAAAGACGGGATTGTTGTTGCCCTGTAGGTACACAGGGAAAACGTGCAACGATTGAAGTTGCACGACGCATTATCTGGGTTCGATTTGGTAACATCGTCGTGTGTTGCCATTAGGGACATTTTCTGTATGAGAGAAGTGTATGGTAGCGAAGGTCACCTGTGAAATTTTGGTCTTAGGTACCAGGCGTCCAAAAGGCACTCTGATTGCGGTTATCACTGGAAAGGTAATAGGTGTTCCCTAAGCTTGCTAGAAGGATAAAGTAGAGGGAAGTGCTACTTTATTAACGTGTGTCATAATTCTGTAGTAGGACAGACTGTTCGCTGTTCTCGGGAAAGACAGAATTCTGTGTGAATAAACTACATTTTCCGTATGAAAGTGCGTGAATGAAATAGCATTCAGGTTAATTGTGAAACTCTGGTTTTATTTCTCAGGAGCAGAGCGTCTCCAACTAGGTGTCTTAATTCTGGAGCAATGGTTAGCTGATGCTTGTTAGAAGGGTAAGGTAGAGGGATGTGCTACTTTATCAACGGAAGTAACGATTCCGTAGTAGGGCAGAGGTAAGCGCTGCTCTCGGGAAAGATGGAATTCTTGTAAGAAAGGTCATCAACTGTTCTTTGGTTAGCGAAACAGATAATGGAGGCGTTTTTATGTCGTTACTAACAGATCTGTAAGTCAGAAGAACGTAAGAAAGTTTGCCAATAAATTTTGTAAAGGAGGGTTCAGCAGAAGTAGCGAGAAAAGCTGACATCAGAAAGACCGTGCTGGGATTGGCCGGTCAGTAAGAAACATAGACGCTCCTGATTGGTGCGTTAGTGTATGCTGCGCTGAGAGTGGAGAATTACAGGGTGACGTAGGCGCTCCTGATTGGTGCGTTAGTGTGAGTCGCGCTGGGATTGGAGAATTACAGAAGTGACATAGACGCTCTTGATTGGTGAGTTAGTGTGAGTCGCGCTACGATTGGTTAAAACAACAGAATAGTCGTAGGGAAAAACTAGCGATACACGGAAGACAAAGTGATGTATTGCGATCCACCAGAAAAAGTCCTGGTTTGGAAAAATAAAGAGTTTATTTAAAAAGGACAAACCAATTGTGACTAGAGAGGGACAGTTGCTTCCTCCACCAAATCGCCCACATCCTTTATGGTTGCGAAATACGGATATCATACTTGTATTTGGTTTGACAATTGGGCAAAGTATACAAAAGACGATGGAGTTTTAGCATTTCCAGAACATGGTTCATTTAATTTAGCGGTTTTAAGGAATTTGAGAGAGAAAATGATGAATCTAGAACAGAGACCTAGACCAACACAGTTCGAAGCATTGACAGAATGGGAAGATGAGATGCATGAGAGAGAAAGGCAGAGGAGTGGCGGAAGATATAGGCACATGTTTGGTAGATCATATGGACAGGAGAATCATGATGACAGAATGAGGAGATGGCGAAGTGCAAATATGACTGATGGTTTGTTTCCTGTGAGACATGCTGAAGAAGTTAGTGGAAGAAAATGTACAGAAAAGAGAAATAAAATAGAATAAGGAGGGTATGGAGTGCATGAATTGGAGGATGATGTTCTTGATTACATGTTTTATAAAAATCCACCCCCGTATCAACCAGATTCTGACATGCTGACACCAAGTGCCCCAATGAGAGAGAATTTGCAAAACATAAAAATTGAATCAGTACCACAAGAGATAGGGAGAAATAATTCTTTCAGAGAGATAGAGAGAAAACAGGATGGTAAAATGAGTAATGAAAATTCGGCAGAATTAGCAAAAACAACTTTAGAGTTAACCGAAAAGATTAGGGAATTGACTAAAAATGTAGAAGCCGTGACTGTTCCAGTAACTATAGGTCCTGTAATGCCTATTTTTGATAAAGAAAAGGATAATGAACATTGTCTGACGGTCCCTTATACAGTAATAAACAGATTGAGAGACCAAGGAAAAGTTCAGACGAGAACCCATGGAGACAAACAGTAAGTACATCAGAACAAAGTACGCCTAAAAATTTGACAGTAGATCCAAGTTTAATGGAAAGACTGATAATGACTACAGAATCTGTATCAAAAACACCAAGAGACTCAGAACGAGGTAATGAGGAAAAAACAGTAGGTCCAACTTCAGAAGAATTAAGTGAATGGTTGAGGAGTTTACAGAGAAAAGACAGAGAATCCCAATCTATAGACGTGGCCAAGTTTTGGTTTTGGAAGAATTAATAGTAGGGACTATCCCCACAGAAAAGCTAAAAACCTATCAGGATGAAGAATTATTATTTCTATGCAAAAGCATAACTTGGAGAGCAAAGAATTTACATGAAAGATTAGGAGAAGTGGCAAACGAAATGGGTATAGACATTGAAAAAATTAAAGCTTTACAAAAACCCTACAGAGTAGATTTTTCTGAAAAGATATTGAAAATCTGAACACCACAGGAAGAATAACTCAGATTAAAGACATAATCATTTTGTTGAGAAAATGGGGAGAAGTGGATAAATGGAAAAGTAGGTGGTTTAGAAAACGAGATGATGCCTTAGATAAAACATTTGCAGCTTTCCCCGTAAGAGAAAAGGAAAAAGGAGTGACAGAATGTCCCATGAGAGAAATTCCAGGAGGAGGATATGTTCATGTCCCTTGGACTAGGCAAGATGTTTTGTCATTTACCAATGATTTCCCTCGACTACGTGAAAAGCCAGTCGAGTGGTATAGACAAGTGAATAGGTTTGTAAAATTATCGAAAGTTTTGTGGATTGATCTAAATAGTCTTTTTGACATAATAGTACCAGCAGATTTATGGACAGAGTGTAAAATCATGATTAATTGGCCTACACAAGCATACCCTAGAGATCCAAAGACAGGTGCCCCTGACCCAGAGGTGATGAAAAAATATGAACAAGTAATTACTTTCCTGAAAAACAAAGTACCTCCCAAAGAAACTGATTGGGTAAAAATTGACCGAACTCATCAGGAAACTAAAGAGTCAGTGCATGCCTACTATGAAAGGTTGATCCTTGCCTTTAAGCAGTTTAGTGGCGACGAAAATTTAAGCGAAAAGGATTTAAGTAATTTTGTATATAGATTTGTATACGGCTTACGCCCAGAAATTAGTGAAATGATTAAACAGCATACAGTGGATTGGCAAAATTAGAAAATAGATGAAGTACTAAGACATGCAAAATATTTTAGTGATGAAATTGAAGCCAAGCAGCGAAAATTAAAAGAGAAGGCAATGTGGGCACAGGTAAAAGTGTCAGAAAGACAGGAAGCTCAGCTGATTGAACAAGCAAATAGTGCAGGACCAAAACCTAAATTTAATGCTGGAAAAGGAAAGTGACAATTCAATATAGAAGAAGCCAAAAAGAAATAGCCATGTCATAATTGCGGAAGAATAGGGCACTGGAAATCCGAGTGTAAATTTCCTCCGAATACTAACAGTGATAATGCATCATTGAATCTGCAGGTGCAGAAAGAGGTGAGTTGTCAACCGCAGCAACAGCAGCAGGTTGTTTACCAACAGAATCAGGCGGCAAAACCGCCTTTTCCACAGAGCGTAAATTCACAGAAATACAGTAATGAGACAGGATTCTAAAATGAAGAACAGGTAACTAAGCTGCCACGCACTAGCGCTGTTTGGCAGTATTGGCTACAACGCGATGAGAATGAGTCAGAAGAAAATTATTGACGGTGTCGAGGGGACGAAGAAGAGTGCTTACTTGGCGCAACTCTAGTAGTAGACCAGACAGGCCCTTTTGTGGACGGAAAGGTAAATGATGAAAATATTACTTTCCTAGTAGATACTAGTGCTACTCGATCAACTGTTAGGTCAGCTGATGTTAAGAACCTTCCTCACTCGGACGAAACAATCCAAGTGGTTGGAGTATCCAACAGACAGATTAAAACGTATCTCACAGAACCAGTAGAAGTCAATATAGGGACATTTTCTGAAATGCACAGCTTTGTTGTGTGCGATTTAAGTCCTGTAAATTTGTTAGGAAGAGACTTACTGTGCAAGATGAATTGCACCATATTTTGTACCCCTGATGGTATAGCATTTGAGACCCCTGATGAAGACGTACTGTATAAAATGACTATGGCTAATATGGAATCTGAGATTACTGTATTCAATCCTGAAGATTACTGTATTCAATCCTGAAGAACTACCAAAAAAACTGAAAGAGACAGTAAAAGTAGAAGTCTGGGATTTCACAGGAGAAGATGTAGGATTAATGAAAAATGTGGATCCCGTAAAAATAACAGTGAAGAAAGGAATAAGCTACCCAAATGTTCCTCAATATAAATTGACACCTGGGATAATTGAAGGAGTTACTCTCATAATCGAGAAAATGGTTAAACAGGGTATTTTGAGAGAAATAATGAGTAGTCCATGTAATTCACCAATTATGGGACAAGAAAAGCCAAATGGAAAATTCAGGATAGTAGAAGATTTGAGAAAGATAAACAAAATCGTTGTGTCATGTTGTCCTATTGTACCAAATCCATCTGTGATTTTGTATCAGATTCCACATGATGCAGAATGGTATACAGTGATTGATCTGTGTCATACTTTCTTTTCCATCCCATTGCATCATGACAGTTAGCAAATTTTTGCGTTCCGTTTTGGCGAACGTATTTTGGCATGGTGCCGAATCCCACAGGGGTATACAGAAAACCCCTTGATATTTAACCCCTTCGGCGCTCATGACGGAACGGTTCCGTCATGAGCGTCGGTTGGGCTGTGCTCATGACGGAACCGTTCCGTCATGAGCCCGCCCGCGCAACGAACCTTCAGCGTGGCGCGGGAATCCGCGCCGCGCTGAAGGGGTTAATCAGATATTGAAAAAGTCCTTAGAAGATCTAGAAATGCCCGAGAATTCAGTACTAGTGCAGTATATTGACGACCTACTTGTGGCGTCAAAGACTCAAGAAGCTTGTGTAATGGACGCCATAGCATTGCTAAATCACTTTGACAATATCCAACCATTCCAAGAAACATTCTCACTTCTCTTTGCCTCATTGGGGCTCTCATTCCTTTTATCATCCTGAATCTGTCTGCGTTTATCTTCCTCAGTCCTTTTTCAATTTTGTGGCCTAAATATTGTACTTCCTTCTGGCAAAATTGCAATTTCGATGGAGGACTTAAAGTATCCCCATCGAAATTGCAATTTTGCCAGAAGGAAGTACAATATTTAGGCCACAAAATTGAAAAAGGACTGAGGAAGATAAACGCAGACAGATTCAGGATGATAAAAGGAATGAGAGCCCCAATGAGGCAAAGAGAAGTGAGAATGTTTCTTGGAATGGTTGGATATTGTCGTCAATGGATAAGTAACTTTTCCCTGATTGCAAAACCTTTGGTACATCTGCCGAGAAGTGATGTAAAAGACCCCATTGACTTAAATAGAGAAGAGTTGACAACCTTTAAACAATTAGTAGAGAGATAGTTTGTGTGAAGCGCCAGCATTAGGAATGCCTGATTATGACAAAGAATTTGAATTGTATTGCAGTGAGAGGAATGAATGTGCACTTTCTGTATTAATACAGAAACATGGAAAATTGAGAAGACCAATTGCATATTTTTCAGCTATGCTAGACGCTGTAGCGTTGCCAAGTTGTTTGAAAGCAGTAGCTGCTACTTGTAAGAGTCTGGAACAGAGTGAAGGAATTGTGATGGGATATCCTGTGCAAGTGTTTGTACCTCATGATGTGGCAATCCTTTTCAAAAGGAGCCGCACTCAGTTCATGACACACAGTCGGCTGACTAGATATGAGAAGGTCATATTAGGTGCGACGAATGTGAGCCTTTGCCTGAATGTGAATCCTTCAACATTACTGCCTGATGCTGAGAATGTAGAAGTCAGGGACGAAGTGGATCATGATTGTTTGGATGTACTCGATTTTTGTACCAAACCACGCCCTGATATAAAAGATATACCTTTGTCAGAGAGTGACTTTGTGATGTTTGTGGATGGGTCATGCTTGAGAACAGATGAAGGAATTCTGAGTGCAGCATATGCGGTATGCACAGTTGCAGCGGTAATGGAAGCATCTTACCTGAAGGGAGTAAAATCAGCCCAGGTAGCTGAACTTGTAGCCTTAACTAACCCTGGGCGTAGTTCGCGTAGCCGCGCTTCGCGAAGCTTCGCGAAGCTTCGCGAAGATGTCATTGCACTACGCGACCTTAGCGTAGATTCGTGAGCTTGCGTAGTTGCTTGTGGCAACCTGTTCGCGATGGGTTTTTCTTGTTCGCGAGCACGGTAAGCATGTTCGGGGAGCTGTTTGCATGCTTGGGAGATATATCTCGCGATCTTACCCATGCGGTCGCCAATGGGCGCGGCCATCTTGTTTTTCTATTGTCCCGCCCGCTCGCGAGGCCTTATTTCCTGTTCCGGGTCACGGATAGCGTGTTCGCGATGTGCATTGACGTGTTCGGGAGCGCATTTTACTTGTTCGCGATGAATAGTACATGTTCGCAAGAAATATCGCGCGAACTTACCCACGCGGTCGTGAATGGGCGCGGCCATCTTGTTTTTCACTCTATGCTATGGTTCTGGGCCTACTTTTGTATCCTCCCTTTATCTTTGCCACCCTTTGTCTTTAAAACATTTTTTCTGACTTTTTTTAATTATTATCTATCTCTCTCTTTGCCTAAGTTTATATTTTCAATTTTATTTCTACTTTTACTGTGTTTTTGTTACTTTTATAAAGTTCTTTCTATCTTCTTCCCCCTAACTCTTTTTTCCCCTTCTAACTTTTCTTTTCCGCCTCCCACCCACCCCAGAGCCATGGCCAAGGGCACAGCAGGTCCCAGTGGCAAGGGACCTGCAGGAGCACAGAAGGCCCGCCTGCCTTGCGGCAGAATGCGTCCTGCAGGGGTGCAGGCCCGGCAACTATTTGGGGAGGAGGAGGAGGCCGCCCTTGTTTTTTTCATCCAGCGCCACCTCCCCTTGACCTTGGCAGCAGGCGGCAGGCCCGGCTCCGGCTACGCTACCCAGGAGCGGCACCGTCGGTGGGCGAAGGTGCGCCGGGCCGTGTTCCGGTGCTCTGGGGTCCGGCGCAACCACAATCAACTAGCCCACCGGTGGTCTGACATCCTGGACCGGGAGCAGGACCTGTTGGACCTGCTAGGTGTCGAGGTCATCGGGCTTGGTGAGTAACTTATTGTGTATATTGAATTTGATGAACAACAAGATTACTGTTGCGTGCCAAGCGTTGCTGGTAAATTAAGTTCCAAAAAGCAAAATGTTCTTTGATTTAAGGACCCAGGTGCTCGGTGGTACTCTTACTTGTTTGCAACTTAGTTTGCGCTAGCTTGTGCTGATGCTGATTATATAAGAGTTTATTTTACAGAACTGAAGTTAGGTAATGCGATTTGTTAGAGAGACTCTAGTTCTTCCATTGTCCTACTGTGAAATAGTGGTGGATGGATATTGGATACTAGGTTTAGTTTGTTAGTATTAGTTAATAATTGTTTTATGCGGTCTACGTGACGCCTCCTCTGTCACTTAGTGCTGCTTACCCCAGTCCTCCGTCGAACCTTTTGTACTTTGTTTAGTGAGTGGTAGGCTTAGCATGGTCAGTCAGTAGCAGAACTAGATCAGAACCATGCAACCAACCCACAATTTGTTGCATCTTCTATTAATGCTCTAATGTATGCATGTGTCCTCCATCTCATCTATGCATTTGATGGCTGAAAAAAAATGGAAATGCAGACTTAGTGAACAATTGGCCCGTCTGGAATAGGTGGTGTAGGTCAGGAGGTACTTACTAGGCTTCGTTAGTATTTGTAATCAGAATGATTATGGAACACTGGAGTGTTCATAAATAAGTAGACGATCCGTGAATGCAGGAAGAAGCCAGTAGTTGATCCATCTGATTAAATAGTTCTATTTTATTGCAATAGTTGTTTCCTAAAATCTTGTTTGACTTATTTTTCCAAAGGATTTATTATTATTTCTTTCACAGCACTCCTTAATGTTTGTCTCTTTCTTTATTATATTTTACATGATCATCAGCACCACCCAGGGGCAAGAAGACGGGGTCGGAGTCGGCGGGGGACCCACAGGAGGCCCGCTCCTCTACCGAGGCTCCTGCTGCTGGCCCCAGTAAGTTCTCCAGTGGTTATATTGACATTTATATTTCCCTAACTTTTACTGCATCTTTTTTTTCTGAACTATAAATTATGGTTCCACTTTCTAATTCTATTTTTACAAAAGCTTACTTCTTTGACCTTGACTATCTGTTTCCAAATTCTGTTTATCCCTGCCTCTAACTAAGTTGCTTCTAACTGCCTCTGCTATGACTCTCTGTACTACTACTACTATTACTATTATATTACTCTGTCTGTAGCGAAGCTTGCACAGCTGCCCACTCTTTATAGAAGGTTTTCTTTGGAATAATAAAACTCTGATTGACCAATAGCTCTAGCCACTGTGTCCTCCTGTCCTTTGGGTTGTCCTCTTCAAGTCTTCTCAATGTTGAGGTTTTGACAATTACCACAAACAAAATGGCCAACCAGATATTTGACTAGTATTTTTGATCGGATAGTACATGATACTACTATTGTCTAGTGATTCTGCAGAGCCACATACAGAACTATGCACAACAAAATAGGATGTTGCTGATGGGAGGTTGGACCTTACTGATCACTCCTCAGTCCGAAGAACCCAGGATCCCCTGACCGACTAGCTATAGTGTCTCACATTAGGGTCCCACTCCCGAACCCCCCCACGAAGAAGATACAAAATGTTGATGATGACTGAGACAGACAACCCAGAACATAATAATACCATTTTGCACACTCACTTGTGTAAGTCCACCCCACCACACCAAATACCACATGTGTAAGTTCAAAAGGTTTATTTGAAACAAGTATCAAACTCTGTACATCGTTAATACGAAATTAATTTTACTACAGCCATAGTCGATAAGCCAGCAAAAAGCCTAACATTAAAACAGTAAACATTTACAAGTGCATGACAACAAGAACAAGAGCCAAGATCTTTAGAATTCTGGAAGACCCCTCATCGTAGAACGTAGAAATACTGGTTACATAATCTTGCATCATAATATGTTCTGTAAATCTCTGGTTTGTAGAAGGGAATCATCCGCCTATTATATGAGAAAAATGCTGCGAGTTAGCCGTTAGATAGGATACTGGTGAATGGAAGCATTTTGCAGTCATGGTAAAAATTGTAATATGTATGTGATGGCTAAGCAATATGAACTAAACAAACTCAATAAGTGTGTTTTTTTCCGACCTCGTCAATTGTACGCAACAGTCAAGTGGCCTCAAAGGCATCTACTCTACTGCACATCTCACTAAGCTTGCAGGTATAATTAAATATGCGCCAAAAGAGTAGTAGTCGACATGAGGAATCTAAAAGGGTTACACATGGCTCAGGCTAACTTTCAAATGAGTAGAGTAGGACTAGATGACCCTAGGAAGTGGAACCATATCACCACTAGTGTCTGTCTACTGACTGTACATACTGTCCAGTGCTGATGTATGTTGTATTAACTTTTTTTTCAATGTTCCAAGTGAACAACACTTAAAATAGGGGGAGGTTTCCAGGCATCTAAAAATGTGTGATTTTTTTTATAGGCACACTACCATCCACCAGTGCCGTCGGGGCCAGCGATGCGGCCATTCCGGAGGGGGCAGGCGAAGTGGCGGCACCTGCAGACGAGACAGGGGGGATGCAGCAGCAGTGGCCGGCGGCGGTAAGTTACATTCATTAATTCTTGACATTACTACTAGATGGAAGTGTGTTCACTATTTCACTGTACTGTGCGACTTATTATTATACAACGGTTGAAGAAGACACCCTTTACTTAGCGTTAGCAGCGTGATTAGACTAACCAATGGCCTCTTCGATTTGACTCCAAAATCAGCTGTGTGAAGGTTTTATGGAGAAGACAAACTCAGATCAGATGACCTTGATGGATGTGTTGAACAAAGAGGGAAAGAACTAAGGGTGGAAGGACGGGCGAGATATACAATACGACTGACTGGCAGAGAAGGATATGTTGTTGGAAGCATGCATAGGTGGCTGATAGTAATCAGATCAGATGCAAGGGATGTTGAAGGATGGGTGGAAGGTGAAAGAATGCCTGCCTGGGTGGGCAACAAAGTATGGGTGGATAGTGCTAGATAGCAAAAATCAGCGTTGTTTGGTTCAAATTCAAACTCAAAGCCAAGGCAATCAAGGAAGGAGCGGAAGCATGGGTGGTTGTTGGTGAAACCAACTAAGTATGAGAGATATAAAAAAGAAGGATGAACGTTTACTTGAATGGATGTATTCCTGGATGTAATATAGACAGTCTAGGATTGGAAAGTGTCACTGGAGATTCTTACTTTGAAGAAAATGTAAAAGAAACTGCGCTACAGTAGCAAAGCCTAGGGGAATATAGGTAGTATTATCAGAATACAGTACACTTGCAGTAGTTTTCAAGCACGTCATGTATATTTATATATATATACATTATCAAGCGGAAGCCCCTTCCTCCCACTCTGGGGACCACTCCCTACCTATTATTATTAATGTATTTTCGAATTGTGGCAGCCAGCCTGCAAAGGGTGGCCTATCTGTTGTTTATGGTTATTGGTTACACAATCAATGAAAGCAAAGTACCCTCTGCAGTAGCGGTTGGTGGTGGGAGTGTTTGCGGGCGGTGACATGGGGAGGGGACGGGTGGGTGGCACTGGCGAGTAAACTGTGTATTACGGCCAAATACAAGTAATCAACATAAAAATAAATAACATTATTTTCAATGTGCGCGCTGCACCCCCGAATGCGATGCAGTGAGTGCAATACATTTTTTTTTTAATGTATTGTTTAATTACCTGTGATTGTCCTTAATCCATAGTTTACTATCCCCACCCTGCACCTTCCCACGTCACCGACTCACCGCCCGGCAGCACTCCCACCACTGACCGCTACTGGCCTGATGTCGTATCGTATTAGCATCTATAATATGAATTTAAGCAATGATCATTGGATCAGATAAATAATCAGCCTTTTTTTAGTACCCATGGCAGGGTGTAAGTGAAATTGTGCATGCCATTTGCCCCATGTAACAGAGTATGGCCAGTGCCAATGGCCGTAAGGCGTCATACAAAAATATGAGCTTCCCCACCTGCAGACAGTAGTAGAAAATAAAACTAACGTGAGTCTGCATCATGTGGCTCATATCTGTTTCTCTTGGGTGCAAGCTTAGCTGACTGAGCTGGCATGCCGGCTACAACAAGGTTATGTAATTGGGCTAAACTACAGATAACAACAAAACGACTGGTGTACCGGAGTACATAGTACGATTATATTTATAATGTCGGAAACTCCCACAAATGTTAGAGTCCAAGGAAGTAGGAGTAGAGATACTTACCACCATATCACAAATGTTATGAACTGTGCTTGCTAGTGATACTGTGACACTATGTGTTGAATGATCTCAGTGTTAAGAGTATTGGCCACAACATGTTCTTTTTCTTTCTTGATTCTAGATACTCCTTCCACACCAACAAAACCATCTCGGAAGGAGTTGGCCGCTAGGGCCCGGCGCCGGAAACTGGAGGCCATCTGTGAACATTATCGCCGGCTGGTGGCTCAGGCGGAGGAGGAGGAGGAGGCGGCTGCAGCTGCAGCTGCAGCCTCCTCCAATGCCCTGGGCCCCAGTCAGGCCCTGCCTCCACTTTCACGGCGCCGTGGTCCGGCAGCCGGCCGCCGGCGGCCATCTATTTCAAGCACTGCTGCCCCCCACCCTGCATGTAACTGCAGGGCATTTCGCCGCCAGCTGCTCCGCCGGGTGGCCCGCTTGGAGGAGAACCTGGAGGAGCGGGTAAAGATCCTGGTGAATAAACACCTCAAGGCCTGCCGACGATAGAGGACCTCGTCATTTGCCCGTTTTTTAATTCCTTTTGTTGGTGGGTGGGTTTGTGGGCGTTGGGGATTTTTCCGGACATTTGGGACTCGCAACTTTCGTTTTGGACATTGGTTGGGGTTAGGGAGGGGGGTGGGTTAGGTCAGAGTGGGATAGTTTATTTTTGTTAGGGGTATTAAATATATACTATTATTTACTTATACGATGTTAATGTTTTGTGGTGGGTTACAGTTTTCCGAATTCAATCTAAGTTACATGGTTGTTTACTTTGTTTCCGTGCTGCTGCATGCCCACAGCCAGTGTTTGATTTAAAAGATCTGCCGATTTTGTAACACACAAACCGATAGATGCAGTACCCCTCACTGAGTTATTTTAATTTTCATAATAGTACTGTCAGTCTCTCCTCCTAGTCCATACCTCCCACAAAACTTATCTTACCTGCAATTGATGATGAAGTTAGGCACACTGATGGCTGCATGGTTGGTTTCCCAAATTAACGGACAAGATGCCATTATTGTGGTGGTAGTAGTAGACACTGGCAATAGCATTTGAAAAAAGAAAGAGAAAGTCACTTGACTGAGAGACTGTGGGAGGAGTAGTAGAACAGAACACAAAGTAAACTACAGCATGGGTGGGCTAGCAGAAGAAGATCCGTGCACAGCCTCAGTTGAAATTCAATTAGTGTTGCTTTCACCACATCTGCCCCAGCAAGCGTGTGATCAATTGGTGTACATAATGTAGTCATCACATCACACCTCAATATAAATCACACAGCCCGGGGGAAGAGAGTTAGGGATTGATGAATGGATGGGAAGTGGGGTTTTCGGAAAGGTTTGAGAAAAAAAAACAGACAGTATGCATGGACACAACAAAAGTAAAACACAATCTTGTAAGACGACCATGATCCATTATCAAAGAAATCAAAGTATAAAGTGAGAAAAAGCAAATGCATGCATGCTGAGGAAGAGAACTTGATGGTAATGATAATGAGTTGTACTTACTATACCTATTACCCAATGAGACAGTACAGTTAGGGAAGAAATTGAAATTTGCCTTGCCTGTCTGCCGCCCTCAGAGCTGAGACCGAACCCAATTACATGCTGTACCGGGCTTACTTTTATTTTTCAAGCAAGCAAAGGAAATTAAAAAATAGTTGTAGGGATCAATTACCAAACAAACCACAAGACACAGTCGTAATGATTGAAGAGAAAAAAGCAATCAAATAAATTTAAAGACGAATGATGAATGATACTAAAGTTACTGTATTATCCTGGTCCAAATGTGGAGTTGCATCATTATCGTCATTCCTCTTGGTCCTCCCTTCCATGGACACTCCGCACAGCAATCTTGGGTACCACTGCCTGCCTGGTGCGGATTGGTGAGGTAAGTGTGAGTCGTTTCTCCCACTATAGCACAGGTTAAAGGCCGGCCTGTAAGTGTAGATGGAAAAACAAACGGGGTATTGAAAAATTACTGCATTTAAAACAATAAACTCAATTACAGTGGAGTGCAAGATGAGAAGACAACACTCTGGAGAGAACACTTTCAGACTGAGGCAGCTTGGATAGGATACATAAATGTCTACTCTACAGCATTAAGGTACAACAACAACGGGACAGTACTCAGGAGCCAGCACAGTCACAGAACAGGAGAACCGTGGCACAGGCCAGGCACCCTACCCCTTACTTACATTTTGAGCGAGCCAGAGAAATGTCATATGCACTGCAGCAACCGAGCATTTTCCAAATGAAGTGACTAAATCAATGTGCCACTGTCCCTCATACCACTACACTGTACTCCAGTCCACACCACTACACGGACATCTAGCCTAGGTCTGTGCTGTGGTTCTTGCTCAAACTGTTTACCTTTTAAGTCAGCCCATGAAACGCAGTTATTCCATAAATTTTCTCCGATCCAACTGACTGTGTGCAAAGATAGTATGCTCAGCAGCATCATGATGATGACCGTGTGGTACGTCTTCTCCAACACCAACTCAGTCTGTAGTGACTGATTAAGTTTAGAATATATTCCATATTACTAAATTGCAACGGATATTGGCCGGCACCTGCAATGGTAGGAGTACAATGTGGCTATTATTAAACAACAAGGAAACATTAACTGTCACCACACCAGAGTCACTTTTACTTTGTCTATAAACTAGTATAGTTCTACTTTATGCACAATTATTCGTAGTCAGCCAGCATCCAATGCAATGCATGCCACCATCATTCACAATAATCACTCATTACCTGTCTTGGTGTTCTCTTTGGCTGTCTGATCTGATGCCTGCGTAGCCTTCTGCCAGTCAGTGATGAGTTTCTTTCGGCTTGGAAACAAAATGGAATATAGCTGGAGTCACGTTTCACTTCTTATGGAGGGACTGTTAGAGGCAACATGTATTGTACTATTCTCCATCTCCATCCAATGTCTGGCTTGCTTGAAATGTACTTAGGGAGAGTAAGGAAGATGGAGCAGGATCCTGAGGAGTGGAGTGGACAGTTATGCACAGACGTGCAACTCCAATAGGGAAATAAAAAGAGGAGACTGTTGATGGATTGTTGTGATTAGATTTTCAACCAGAAAAACAGATACACAGAGTCACACACAAATAAAGGAAGGGAGAACAATTTGAAAGCCTAGTTGTCAGGGAAGAGGAGCTCGTCCTCAAACTCTGGTGGTTCAGACAGAAGTACGTCTAACAACCCACTACTTATGTCATCGAAGTAGCTCTCCTCTTCCTGCTGTGATTCATGTATTTTGTACTCCGGTGGTATAAAGTGTTGATTCATTTTGATCATGGTTAACCTCTCAACGCTTTTGGGCAAGAGACTGGTCCTTTTGACAGTAACAATGGCACCAGCAGCACTGAAAACACGCTCTGAAGAGACACTTGCAACAGGGCAAGCCACATACTTTATCGCCAGCCTGCTGAGCACTGGCCATTGGCTTCTTTTCCCATACCAATACACCAATGGGCTTTGCTCCATGAAGACCTCTGTTGTGTCATCTAGATAGGCCTGAACGATCCGCTCAATGTTCAGGGGTGCTCCAATTTCCTGGGCCTCTTTTGCCTTTGCATCAGTCATGGACGTACTATACCCTTTCTGTAGAAACCAATCACCTGCCGTTTTTTTAATGTGCCTGATGATCCTGTTGGTGCTGTTGATGTTATTGCTATCAGTGTTGTTGACTGCTGGGAGGCAAACGCACTGCTCTTGGCCTCTGAAGTAGAACTTGGCTCTGGGTGCCCTGCAGTACTTTTTATGCCCTGGGGGGGCGGGCCTCTAATTAAGATCCTTTCGTTTTCAAACTCAGTGGCTTCCTCAGCTATCAAAGTTTTGTACTGGGCAACATTCACTTCTTAAAAAGGAATTACTTCATTACTGCGCAGCAATAATTTGTAACGTGGATCCAAAATTGAGGCAGTAATGTAATGTGGATGTGACACAATGTTATTTTGAATCCTTGTATTGTGAGATAAGCGAGCGGATAAGGTGTCTGCCAAATAATATGCGTCTACTTTGTCATCCAGACCTGCATACATTTCTGACACCTCCTTCAGCTCTTACTCTAGCATGTACAACAATGGGATAGCTTGGCCCATAGTACAGTCCTCCCTGCTCACTTCACGCGTGAAGACCTCAAAAGGAAGTAGCATCTCTGTCAGGCATTTGACGAGGTCCCATTGGGCCATCTCAACTCTCATGCCTTTCACAGTAGGATCCCCTGACCTTTTCATGACATAAGCAGTAAGTGGTATGTACTGCTCAAACAGATGCTCAAGCATGTAATACGTTGAGTTCCAACGTGTTGGCACCTCCTGGAGGTATGCTTTGACTGGCATTTTATGCTCACGCTGAATGACCCTCAGCTGCTTCCGGGCTTTAAAAGAATGGTTGAAATGTGTGCATATTCTTCTGCAGGTGGTCAGTAAGCTGCTGACTTTGCTTTCATTTTTCAGAAAGTCTTGAACAACAATGTTAATGCAGTGTGCCAAACATGGCACCCTGAAATAGCCACCATCTTTCATGGCCCTAACTACATTACTGCCATTGTCCGTGGCAACAAAACCAATGGTAAGCCCTCTTGGTCGCAGCCACTCAAGCACCTTGCTGTTAAACCCATCCAAAATGTTTGCAGCAGTATGAGATTTCTCCATAGCAAACATGGCTACAGTTGCATGTTTGCGAGTGTCTTTAAAAATCTCAGCGGTGTCAACAACACCGTCAGATATCTTATCTTTAACACCCGAAAAAGAGACCCAGTGTGCAGTGATGCACATGTAATCAGTGGCTTGGCAACTGGTCCACATGTCTGTTGTCAGGTGTATACTCTGAACAGCACTCTTTTTTAAGGCTTTTCCAAGCAATTCCAGCACGTCGTGATGTAGTGCTGAAACAGCAACTCTTGCGAAATAGTAGCGGCTGGGAACTTTCCATTTTGGGCAGATGGTGGTCACAAACTCAAGAAAACCCACCCCTTTAACCCCTTCGGTGCTCATGACGGAATGGTTCCGTCATGACCCACGGTTGAGCTGTGCTCATGACGGAACCATTCCGTCATGACCCCGCCCGCGCAAGATTCCGCCAGCACAGCGGCGGAATCTGCGCAGCATCGAAGGGGTTAACAAAAGAAAAAGGGAGAAGGTCCAGTGCTAACATTTTTGCCAGCTTTGCATTGTACAAAAGTGCTATTGGGTGGTTGCGTTCGTACTGCCCCTCCGGCCTACTAAACATGCTAAGAATGGTAGGCTGCATGGTATTCCTTCCTGTGGTCAACGTCGCACTTTTTGGGCCAGCAGTACTCCTTGGTGTCTCAGGCTGACTCTTACTCTTGTGCCAATGAGATGTGGCTGAGGATGTGGGTGTTACCACTGCAGTGCTGGGGACAGGGCTACTTTGTGTACCACTACCACAGAGAATGTCTCCCTCTTTTTCCTGTTCCACCGGGAGCGGACTTTCTACTCGTTTATCCCCAACAGCAATGGTTCCAGTTTTGAAGCGACTAAGGTGCTCCTCCCACTGGATTGTGTGGTGTTTTTTCAGATGGGTCATTTGGCCTACGGTACCATAGTTTGTACCAAGCTTACCACGACTAACAGAGGTATGACAAACGGAGCATATAGCAATGTTCTCCTCCTTTCCGCTAACCGTAAAGAAGTCCCACACTGGGGAGCTTAACTTTTGTCTCCTGCTGGAGGTGCCACTCCCAATTCCAATGCCGGATGAACTGGAGGGTGTGTGTTGAATTTGACTCTGTGCAGGACCACTACCTACTTCTGCTGAGGTGGTGCTTGTGCTGGATGTAGGACGCTGCCGGCCCTTTGCTAATGTAAATATGGAAGCTGGAGGTCGTGTTGGTGTTACCTGTGTTGGAGGTATGCATGCTACATCCCTCGCAGCCATTTTGGATAGTGTAAAAATGTTGGTCTCCATCTCCTCAGGCCCGGGAGTGATGTTTGTGATGACTGGCTCATCATCATCATCATCATCATCATCATCATCATCATCATCATCATCATCATCCTGCTCTTCTACATCAACATCCATAAGTGTAAGGCTTTCTGGAACCTTCCTTTTCCCATGCCTGCTCTTGTGATGTGTTTCCCTCTCAGACTCAGTTTGTGGTTTCCAAGTGGCATCTAGATCATCAGAAGGGGGGCTTGGTGAAGAACTTGATGTACTAACCCTCCTTTTCCTTGCTGGGGATTTGGATGCCAATGGAACTTCTAAAGGAGTGGCTTCCTCTTCTTCCTCTGCATGAGGCTCAATTTCCTGAACTGCCCCTACTTCGGGAGGAACAACATCTACTATTGCGGGCGGTGGCTGCGGCTGTTGACCACTTATCTGCTGTGTTGATGATGTTCCCTCCTGCCTTGATTGTGTACTACTTTGAGATAGCGATAAGTTTAATTCAGGCTCAGCATCACTGCTTTCCACCATAAGGCTGGCTACCTCTTCCACACTCATCTGCTTGGGCCTGGGTTGGTGGGTTGGGCCCACTGATGTGGAGGTGCTGCCCCCAGCTTGGCCCCCTGACACCGCTGCTGCAGGCGTCATTTTTGGTGTACCAAAAAAGGTTTTGGGAGGCACACCAGACTTCTGTTCCTTCTTCTCCATGGCAACTTTCTTGGGACCGGAGGACCTGCTACCTGCTTTCTTTGGGGGCATCTTCAACAGATGTCAAAACAGCACTCAGTAGCACAAGTTGCAGAGATGCCTGGTCAGGTCACTCACACGTCACGTTGTGTACAGCAGCAGGACGTCGGTCTGGCACCACAACAGTGGATGATGATGACACACCTCCTCTGTCTTTTGTGCACCTAAAAGCAAAAAAGCCAGAAGAACATCAGTCAAAAGATCCATAATATAACATATAACTTATTAGTGTCTGGTGGGTGGTCATCACAATTATTAAACTAGGCCACAAGCTTGGAGGCCTATGCAAAAAGCACAATGCCTGCCTTCCTAAAATGGCCGCCACACACATGCACAGGCCACCCACCACAAATAACCAAAAAGTGATTACAAAGGACAGGAACAGAAAGTTGTAGTGTCTGTGGAACTTACTTCCTCTCATAAAAATATTTTGAAAAAAATAAAAGCTTCTCCGTGCTCCAAACCTACAGCTCAATGACAACCTGAGGAGTTTTTTTAGCAGAAATGCACAAACAAGCGTTTTCGAGAAGGATCTATGTTGCTCGCGAGATATTGTTTGCCAGATTGCAAAAGCTGCGTGTTCGGGATCGCGAACTGTACAAAAAGGCTTTATCGCGTGCGCGAACACGCATATTGCGAGCGCGAATATGACGAAAACTGTAAGTCCGCGTTGTCGCGCTGTGCAGAGTTACCAAAAGTACGCGAGCTGAATTCCTAGGCTTACATACTGGCTAAAAAGCCCTATTTATTTAACACACACCCAAAAAATGCTATTCCACCCCAAAAAACACCTTTTGCAATAAAATCCAAAGCCATCCATGGTGTAAAAGAAAATCAACAGACAACACAAACTGTAAATTTAAATAACGCACCAAAGATTTGAGGCTGACTACCTCGGGGCCTACTGGCAGACTAGGCCACAAGCTTGGAACACTCAATGTAACCCTATGGCAAAAGCACAATGCCTGCCTTAACAAAATGGCCGCCACACACATGGCCAGGAGGACACAACAACCAGCATAATCCAAGGGGAACAAAGAAAAGAAATACAGGCCTTTATGGAAAAAGAAGCACACACTACTAAACTACCACCACAAAATTGCCACAAGCCACATGGGCACTCACAGTCACAACAGGCCATGGAAAACAATGAACTGAAGCAGGCCTATAATATATGACCAGACAAAGGAGGCCTGCTAAACAACACAGCTTTAATACACAAATGAAAATGAACAGGGCTACGAAAGGATTGGAAAGAAGTTACACATCAACAGAGAAATACACCAGAGCCACATTTAGCATTTCAAATAATCCTATGCCATCCATGCCCTACATTATGTTGAAAATTCTACAGACACCACGAAACATGAACCCATGGGTACCCTACTGGCTGAAATTGCAGAGAAAAACAACTAGGCCCCTATTGAAAGCACAGGCCACCCGCCACAACAATAATTTAAAAAAACAATGAAAAACCCAGAAAAATGTAGGTAATACAAATACAAGCCCCAATGAAATAAACACACCAATTCTCCAACTTACTTGTAGTAAATTAAATCTCAAATCAAAAAGTCCTCAAATAAATCCAATCCAATGGTATGAGCAGACAGACACAAAAAGTGATCCTTCCAGCTCCAAATCCAAATGAAAGTGAACAGCACATGCACAAAGCACTGGGAGGAGCCTGCTGGACAGGAACAGGAAGTTGTAGACTCAGGGGCACTTCCTTCCTCTTGAAAAAAAGAGTTAAAAAAATTAAAGGACTCCTCCTTACACAAAAGACTACAGCAAAATCACAATCTGAGGAGTTTTATGAGCTAAATGATCATTTTAGAGAAGGTTTTATGAAGATCGCGAGATATTCTTCGCCAGATTGTAGTTTTTGCATGTTCGGGATCGCGATCTTACCAAGACAGCCGCCGGGATTCAGCTCGCGCTCCCGTATGACGTGTTCGCGGGATTGGGCAGCCATAGTACAAATCTCGTGGCGCTCGTGAACGGACAGAAAAGCAAGTTGGCGATCGCAGAATCACGGTAAGACGTTACTGCGCGCACGAGAATGAATATTGAGCGTGCGAGGAAGCAAAACTACTACGCTACGCGCTAGATTGCGTAGCAATCTGCAACTTCGCGCTCTATGCGAATCGCGAAGTTGCCTAAATTTCGCAAGCTCCACGAATGGAGCTTAGTTCAACGCCCAGGCTTAGCCTTAACTAGAGCATGCAAGTTGGGAAAGAATGTAAGAGTGACTGTGATAACCGATAGTCAGTATGGCTTCGGTGTTGTGCATGATTTTGGTCAGATTTGGCTGCAGAGAGGATTTTTTACTTCAAGTGGAACTCCTATAAAGAATGCTGAATGTAAATGTAAATGTATGTGTCTTGTAAAGCGCACTGCTGCCCTGAGGCGTCCTGGCGCTGTAGACCACTGGGGAACCCGTCCTGGCTATCCCTGTGAGATGGTCCCTCCAGGGTATCTCCAAGGTGAAACCAGGCATCCCCGGCGAATGTGGGGGGCCGTTGTGGAGATGAGGCAAGCTAATGCCCAGCGTCGCCGAGTGTGATCCCTGCTTAGAGTAGGCACCGAAGCGAGAATTATCGAGTCCGCTGGCCCTGGTCCACGACCCGCGTCGGGGTTTGAACCCTGGTCCCGGGCCGTCCTCTGCTTCTGGGTCTGCTTCCTCTAACCAGTGAGCCTCACCTCTCTGGTTGGGAAATTGCTTGAGGCGATACAGCTGCCTAAACATTGGCTGTCATAAAGTGTGCTGTTCACACGCAAACGGGAGATTATATCGCAGTAGGGAACAAGTACGCCAACGATATGGCTCAATATTGTGCCCGAAATCAGAATTCGGTCAACAGGGCGAAAGAAAGGGAAAACAATTCTTATCCCCTATTGTTTACTAATATTGTGAGTACATGGGAAGAAGTGAGGCATTTGCAGGAAGAAGCAGGAAATGAGGAAATGAGACAATGGGTAAAAGCAGGATGTGCACCAAGAGAAACAGATCATGTGTGGGTCTATCGGGATGGAAGATCAGTCATGCCTGATAGCATGGTGTCTGCCATGGCACGGATGTATCATGGACAAGCACACATAGGGAGAGACGCAATGGTTAGGTTATTTAAGCAAACATGGTACAATGCAAAATTCAGACTTGTAGCTGAGAGCCTTTGTCAAAGATGCCTTATATGTCAGCAGTTCAATCCTTGAAGGAAAACAGTGGTAAGTCTAGGAATGATAGGTCGAGAAGGAGGGCCTTTCCCCAGAATGCAGATTGATTTCATTGAAATGCCTCCCCGTAACAGGTTGAGGTATGTTCAAGTAATGGTCTGCTTGTTTTCTAGATGGGTAGAAGCATATCCCACAAGAAGAAGTGATGGAATCACAGTAGCTAAATTACTATTGAGAGAGTTCATCCCCAGATTTGGATTCCCAGTCACAATTGAGCCAGATAGAGGAAAGCTTTTCCATAATGAGATCATGAAGTTGATTTGTGAGGCATTGAATGTACAACAGAAACTACATTGTGCCTATCGCCCAGAGGCTTCTGGTGTGGTGGAACAAGTAATTGGCACCATTAAAAACCGATTGGGAAAAATGTGTTTAGCCACAGGTTTGAAATGACCTGATGTCTTGCCTCTAGTACTCATGACTATTAGAGCTATTCCAGATAGGAACACAGGTCTGAGTCCACATGAAAATGTCATGGGAAGAGCAATGCGCCTTGTTTTCATACCAGTCAACAAGCTGTTGCCTATAACTGATGACTTGGTGTTGGATTACTGTAAGGGGCTGGCTGACGCTGTGCATTCTGTGTTTCATCAGGTTGGATCGGATGCCACCACCCTTGAAAAGAAGCAAGCTCATGATCTGCGCCCAGGAGACTGGGTGAGAATTAAAGTACACATAAGAAGGAACTGTCTGGTCCCACGTTGGGGAAATCCACGACAAGTGATTTTGACTACAACAACAGCTGTGAAGTGTGCTGGGATAAAGAACTGGATTCATGCTAGTCACACATTGAGCATTCCAAATCCAGTGGATAACAAGGATGGAGAATATTTTGAAGAGTCAGAAACAAGTTCTGAATCGGATACTGAGGACGCCAGAACAAGACAAAATCCTGAAAGGGGGGAGTCGGAACCGGATTTGACCATTGCCCCAGAGAACATTCCCTTGAGAAGAAAGTTACAAATCTCAGACACCAGCTCAGACTCAGAACCTGAACAAGCACAAGTAGGTTGGGGAAAAGAGAAAAGCAGTGAAGAGACAATCAAAGAAATTGTTGATAAGGAAGATCCTGATGGGAAGCTGAGAGAAATTCCACCTGAAATAACAAAGGTAGATGAACAGGTGCCAGATACAGAAAGTGAGGGAAAGATTTTTGCGGAAGACCCCCGAGGAGTTGTAGGGAATTCAAGCATCCAGTTAGAGGAAGGGACAGTTAGTCAGCAGGAAGATTGTGTGCAAGAAACTCGAGGAGGGACAGAAGTAGGGAGAATTGAAAGGAGGTGGAAAGAAAAACGGTTGAAGGTAAAAGTCAACTTGAAACAGAATCAGAAGATAGTGAAGAAGAAATACCAGAAGGTCGAGTCCTGAGAAAGAGAGCAGGGAGAGCTGAAAAGTATGATAAAGGAAATAAATCGAAAAGACCAGCAAGAGATGAAATCTGGCCAAACAAAATAAAGAGATTGAGATATCAACTGACACGAGTGAATTCACCAAGAGCAGAACAAGTGAATGAAGTATCTAGTCAAGAAAAATCGAAAAATGAGAAAATAACTACAGCAGAGGAAAACAAAAGAACGAGAAAACCTAACCAGAAGTATAAGTCGCCGGAATGGTCGTATGTGGCCCTGCCTGAAATAAAAGAAGAGGCGGATAGCCAAGAAAATCCAGAGGTGACTGTACCAGAAGTGGTTGAGGAAGATGAAGAATCGGAAATCCTGAGAGTTATTGGAGAAGAAATGGATGTTCAGGAAGTTCTGTATCAAGATTATGAGAGAAAAGTGAAAGACGATCAAATGCCAAACAAGACAAAAAGTGCTGCTAATGGAAAGAAAATAGAATACAGGAAAAGACATAACTGATAGAACCAAGTAGGTGCTTAGAGCCTTGGGTTAGACAAAACTAGTTGTGAAGTAGAAGAGGCTAAGTCAAAAGACACTGATCATTTTACGAAAATGGCAAACACAGAAAGTAGAAAAGCTAAATGTGTATTTCTTAGAAGATGGTTTAAAATGTGTTGTTGTTGAACAGAATTATTAATGCTTCTATGGAGTGTGTTAGCTTTGATGATCTCATTTAAATTACGCTAGGAACAATAGAAGGACATAGTGAGAATAAAACTAATGTAGAAAAGTTTCAGAAAGTATATCCAACTAGAATAGATAGAGATTACTTACATAAAGATAGGTCCAAAAATGATTTCTCTAACAATGTATTTTCGAAACTATTGTACGAATATGTAAAGACAATGGATGTAAGGGATTGTTACGTCTGCATGCAGTTACTTGCCTCTGTATCGGAGGGAGTGACCTACCATCACCTTCCAGTAACCTATGTAATAACATGTAGTGTAATAGCTAGTCTGTTTTACAAACTATGGAAATTAGAATATTATTTTTCAGATGTAGGTAACATATTTTCACAAGTACCTGCAGTTAACAAATTGAATAAAGCAAAGCCTGCGAAGGTGTTTGGTGAATTTTTCTTAGAAACTAAAGAACTAACATTAGAATATATATTTAGAAATAATTTAACTTGCAGTTTAAAGAAAGAAGAAAAGACCTTTTTAGATATGGTTGAAGAAAGGAGATTGAAAATGCAAAAGAAAGCATCTGAGGGTAGAGAGGAAAAGACAGTCTGGGATGTTGAAATGGAAAAACATTTGAAGGGAGAAGCTAGTCCAACTATGGCTTTAGATTGGCCTCAGAAAGGAAAGTTGTGTATTAGAAGGAATCAAACTGCATATGATAATTACTTTGTAGGTAACAGTGAATGCCATGATACATACCGAATCATGGGTGGATGGGGATTTAAAGGAGGAAATGATCCAGTTTTTCCTGGGTTATATTTTATCTGTGGGAACAAGGCATATTATCGGTTGCCAGACCGTTGGTATGGCACATGTTATGTAGGTCTGGTTTTCCCAAAGATATTCCACATGGGAAGAGGAGAAGATGGTGTACATAAGTTAGGTAGTCTATTAACACGTAGAAAAAGAGAATCTTGGTCAGAAATTGTGGGAGACATTTTTGGAGCATTGATACCAGCAGTGGGAATATCTCTGAATGCACACAAAATTAAAAAACTATCAACAGTAGTGGATCGCTTGTCAACAAGCACAGCAGGAGGGTTTTTATTGGTAAATACTGAAATGGTTGCCATGCGTGCCATGGTAATGCAAAATCGACTTGCACTTGATATAATATTGGCGAAAGAGGGTGGAGTCTGTGGAATGCTGAAAGTTCAACATTGTTGTACTTACATTCCGGACGAAAGTAAAGATCTGAAGATATACATTAAAAATATAACTGAATTGCATGAAGAAATTGCACCACTGGAGGTTGAAAGTGTTTGAGAAAAGAATGGAAAGAAACTTTTCCCCATTAAAGATTTCTTGTTAAATTTAGGTGGTACATTATTAGGTAGGATCCTATTTCCATTAACGTGTGCGATTTTTCTAGTATTAATTTTAACCCCTTCGATGCTCATGACGGAGCGGTTCCGTCATGAGCATCGGTTGGGCTGTGCTCATGACGGAACCGCTCCGTCATGAGCACAGCCCCTGGGGGAAGCGCTGGCGCTCCCCCCCTGGGGCATCGATCGTGCCCCCACAGAGGGGGATGGCAGCGGAAGAGTTTCCGCTGTCACCCCCGAGCCCCCCCAAGCTTCCCCATGACGTCAGCGCGCACAGCGCGCGCCGACGTCATCAGGAAGCGTTGGACGCGCTGGAATCCATTTCTTCGAGCGCGTCCAAGGGAGCAGAGGTACGTTTCCTTGTCCGGTGGGGGCCGCGGGGGTGGTTTCTTCAGTATTGAGGCATCGGGGGAGAGGAAAGAGTATTTCCTCTCCCCTGATGTCTCAATACAGGGCATTCCTGCTCCACGATCGCGCACAGTGTCGCGATCGTGGAGCAGGGATGCCCCACTAGACACCAGGGATGTGTTATTTGTTATTTGGGAAGCGACCCCTTGGGCAAGGGCCGCTTCCTAGGTGGCCAAAATAATTCGAAAACTTTTCTGCCCCCCCTGGGGGCAGATCGGTCATCTTTCTGCCTGCAGAAAAGCCCACTAGACACCAGGGATGTCTATTTCGTTATTTTCTTTATGTAGGAAGCGACCCCTTGGGCAAGGGTCGCTTCCTTTGGGGCCTAATTATTTAGAAGACTTTTCTGCCCCCCCTGGGGGCAGATCGGTCATCTTTCTGCCCGTTTCTGCCCCCAGGGGGGGCAGAAAAGCCCACTAGACACCAGGGATGTCTTTTTCGTTATTTAGGAAGCGAGCCCTTGGGCAAGGGTCGCTTCCTTGGCGGCCTAATTTATTTGAAGACTTTTCTGCCCCCCCCTGGGGGCAGATCGGTCGTCTTTCTGCCCCTAGGGGGGGCACAAAAGCCCACTAGACACCAGGGATGTATTTTTTCTGCATGAGGAAGCGACCCCTTGGGCAAGGGTCGCTTCCTTTGGGGCATAAATAATGGGAAGACTTTTCTGCCCCCCCCCCTGGGGGCAGATCGGTCATCTTTCTGTCCGTTTCTGCTCCCAGGGGGGGGGCAGAAAAGCCCACTAGACACCAGGGATGTCTTCTTTTTTATTTAGGAAGCGACCCCTTGGGCAAGGGTCGCTTCCTTTGGGGCATAAATAATGGGAAGACTTTTCTGCCCCCCGTGGGGGCAGATCAGTCGTCTTTCTGTCCGTTTCTGCTCCCAGGGGGGGCAGAAAAGCCCACTAGACACCAGGGATGTATTTTTCTGCATGAGGAAGCGACCCCTTGGCAAAAACTGTTTGCATTTGTGCTCGATGTGTATTTTGTTGTCTTGTGAGTAATTTTTTCTTTTTTTTCTTCTTTCTAGTTGGATATCGTTGGTTTTTGCTGTGTCACTGCAAAGTAGGTTCTGGTGAGTGTAGCGGTCTCTTGTAATTGAATTCTATAGTTATTGAGTACATTGATCATTGTGATAAAGGTACACATTTCTTTACTTACTTGGTTTGCACATTGTTGATTGTTGTTGACTTGTTTGTGCAGTCTTCAATCTTAGTAAGTATAATGGCTAGCCACAGGATTACTGCTCAGCAGGTTGTTGGTTTGCTGTTTGAGTCTTCCTCTGATATTGGTTCAGAGACTGACTCTGCATCTGAGGGAGAGGAGGCAGGGGACGATTCTGGCAGTGAGTTTTCTCTCCGTATGGAGTCATCGGATGATGAAGATACTCTTAGTGCGGATGAAGTGCCTGTGTTAGAGGAGGAGACTGATGTGCCGATAGTGCGGCAAGAGGCATCTGGGCTGCAGCCTGGGGCTGCAAGGCTTCCCATTGGTGTAGTGCGGCAAGAGGCTTCTGGGCTGCAGCCTGCGGCTGCAAGGCTTCCCGTTGGTGTAGTGCGGCAAGAGGCATCTGGGCTGCAGGCTGGGGCTGCAAGGCTTCCCTTTGAAAGTGATGACCTCTGGGTTGCCCCTGGCATGGTGCAGCCGGCATTGCCAGAGTTTACTGGTGTTCCAGGGTCTAGAGTGAATACTGAAAACTTTTTGCCAGTAAAGTTTTTTCAGTTGTTTATGGACGATGTGTTTTTGGCAGAGATTGTTGAGCAGACTAATTTGTATGCCGAACAGTTTTTGAGGGACAACAGTGCCAGTCTTAAGCCACACTCTAGAGCTACCCGGTGGACTCCCACAAATGTTGAAGAGATGAAGAAGTTCTTGGGTTTAACTTTTTTGATGGGCTTGCTAAGGAAGCCATCAATGTCTTCATATTGGTCTAGCAGTCCCTTGATGGCAACGTCTATTTTTCCGGCAGTCATGAATCGTGACAGGTATTTGCTTCTGCTTCGGATGATGCATTTTTTTGATAATGGTTTAGCGTTGCCACGAGATCACCTTGATTGTGACCGTCTTTTTAAGATTAGGCCTGTCCTTGATCAATTTGTTGATCGATTTTCTGAGATTTATGCCCCTGGGAAAGAAATTGCAGTGGATGAGTCTTTGGTGTTGTTCAAGGGCCGCTTGGTTTTTAGGCAATACATTCCTAGTAAGAGGGCACGCTATGGAATAAAGCTGTATATGCTGTGTGACAGTAGGACTGGATATGTGTCTAATTTCAGGGTGTACACCGGTAAGGAATCTAGGTTTAACCTCTCTAGTTGTCCGTCCACTTTTGGAGTGACTGATAAAATTGTTTGGGAACTTGGTAGAGGATTTTTTAACAAAGGCCACCATTTATATGTAGATAACTTCTACACTGGTGTGCGGTTGTTCAGGGAATTGGCCAAAGTGGACACTGTTGCTTGTGGCACAATCCGCTCTAACCGTAAAGGTTTCCCGAAAGAACTTGTTTGTCAAAAGCTTGTGCGGGGACAGTGCAGTGCGTTGCGTTGCCAGGAGCTTCTTGCTGTGAAGTTTTCAGACAGGAGAGATATCTACATGCTGAATACCATCCATGATGAAAGCACTGCACCTGTGACTGTTTGGGGTCAGGTCGCTGAAGCGCGCAAACCTGTGTGCATTTTAGACTATAATAGGCACATGGGTGGTGTTGACAGAGTAGATCAGAGGTTGGAACCTTACACTGCTCTTCGTAAGGCTTACATTTGGTACAAGAAGTTGGCTATCCATCTTTTCCACTTGGCAATGTTTAATGCATTTGTTGTGTTCCAGGATTCTTGCCCTGAGTCAAAGATGACTTTTGCTAAGTTTCAGGAGTCTGTAATAGGCAGCCTTGTTGTAGTGGAACAGGCAAGTGTTCCTAGAGTTGGACTGGTGGAGGATGTTGCTAGATTGAAAGATCGCCACTTTCCAGATCACATTCCTCCCACACCCTCAAAAGATTTTCCCAGTAGGAGATGTAGAGTCTGTTGGCGAAGAGGTACGCGGAAGGAGAGTCGTATGTACTGCCCCTACTGTCCTTCTCATTCTGCACTGTGTCTCCCTGCTTGTTTTAGAGCGTACCACACGCGAAAGAATTATTGGGAGCATTCATGAGTGGTAAAGTGAACTGCCTGGTCTGTATTCTTTGGATAATTTGATTCTGTTTCAAGGTTGTTGTTAGTGCAATATATTTAGTTGCTAATTTTCTGTTAGAAGATTTGTATCTATTTGCGATTTGTTTGTGTTTTTATTTTTTTCCAAAAATATCCTAAATTTGATGGCGGTGTGTGTAGGCTTGTGCTTGGCTGTTGGTGTGTGTGGACTGGCACTTGGTTGGTGGTGTGCGTGGAATGGTGCTTGGCTGGCGGTGTGCGTGGACTGGCGGTGTGCATGGACTGGCGGTGTGCGTGGACTGGTGCGTGGCTGGTGGTGGGCGTGGACTGGAGCTTGGCTGGCGGTGTGCGTGGAATGGTGCTTGGCTGGCGGTGTGCGTGGACTGGTACTTGGCTGGCGGTGTGCGTGGACTGGTGGTGTGTGCGGACTGGTGCTTGGCTGGTGGTGTCCGTGGACTGGAGCTTGGCTGGTGGTGTGTGTGGACTGGAGCTTGGCAGGCGGTGGGCATGGAATGGTGCTTGGCTGGCGGTGTGCGTGGACTGGTACTTGGCTGGTGGTGTGCGTTGACTGGTGGTGTGTGCGGACTGGTGCTTGGCTGGAGGTGTCCGTGGACTGGAGCTTGGCTGGCGGTGTGCGTGGATTGGCGATTGGCTGCCGGTGATCCTGGACTGGCGATTGGCTGGCGGTGTGCCTGGACTGGCGCTTGGCTAGCGGTGTGCGTGGACTGGCGCTCTGCTAGCGGTGTGTGTGGACTGGCGCTCTGCTAGCGGTGTGTGTGGACTGGAGCTTGGCTGGCTGTGTATGAGTAGTGACTTTCTGCTGGTCACTACACACACTGCTAGCTGAGTGCCACTCCACGCAATCCATCAGCATGTGTAGTTGCTGTGTCTGGATTGTGGGCGTGTGAAAGTGATGGGCCCTTGAATGGCGCTGTGTGCTGGTGTGAGTTTTGTTATGTGATGGGCCCGCGGCTGGCGGTGTGAATGGTTTTGTATGTCTCACACGTATGAAAGGTGTATGAATGGCCTGTAAAGAGGTTGGTGCCTTGTCGTGGCTTTACAGCTCACGAGCTGTGAGTCAATGGTTCAGTTTCTCGCCCTTTCAATTATTACCAGTGCATTTCATGTTTTGTGAAATCACTTAATACAATTGTATCTACTGAACCATCACTCACCCTCGTGCCAAATCCAACCAGTATGTGTGTATGCTTGCGGATTAGATGGCTGTGCAGTAATATTTGTCTTTCTGAAGCAGGGTGTACCTTGTCCCTTTTTGGTGAATTTTGTACTGTGTTGCTTTTGTACCTGGTGGTGCAAACGGTCTTGTTTGTATCACGTATGAAGGGTGTGTGAATGGCCTGTAAAGTGGTTGGTGCCTTGACGTGGCTTTACAGCTCACGAGCTGCGAGTCATTGGTTTGGTTTTTTGTGAATTTAATTATTGACAGTGCATTTCATTTTTGTGAAATCTCTAGTTTATAAAATTTAATACGCTGAACCATGACTCGCCCTCGTGCCAAATCCAAGCAGTATGTGTGTGTGTTTGAGGAATAGATGCTTGTGCAGCAATCTTTGTCTTTAGTTTCTCTGCCAAGGTACACTTTCCATGTAAGAATAACCCACCAACTGTAGATATTGTCGAAAACCCATGGGAGTTCATGGTGATGTCTCCATTGTGAATTCAAAAAGTTTTTTTTATCCCCAATGTCCTGCAAACCTCAAAATGTCCGCCACATTTTCTTTGCAATTTTATTCCAAAATTCTCACGCTGTAGGAACAATAGTTAATCTGGTTTTGCAAGGGGGGTCACTCTGGTTTTTGACCCAATGCTCGGCGGCCATCTAGGGAAACCTACCAAACCCACACATTTCTGAAAACTAGACACCCGGCGGCTTCCAGGGAAGTATGGCTTGCGTGGATCCCCCAACGTTTCCTTACCCAGAATCCCCTGCAAACCTCAATTTTTGCTGAAAAAAACACTTTTTTCACACATTTTGGGGTGGGAAAGTTGTGGCATCACCGGGCTCACACAAATTTACCACCACCCAGCATTCCCCCAGGTCTCCTGGTAAAAATGGTGCCTCACTTGTGTGGGAGGCCCAAGTACCCGCGGCAGGCAAGGGCCCAAAACGTAGTGAGGCGACATCAACATTGCCTATCCCAAATGTCGCCTCACTACGTTTTGGGCCCTTGCCTGCCGCGGGTACTTGGGCCTCCCACACAAGTGAGGCACCATTTTTACCGGGAGACCTGGGGGAACGCTGGGTGGTGGTAAATTTGTGTGAGCCCGGTGATGCCACAACTTTCCCACCCCAAAATGTGTGAAAAAAGTGATGTTTTCAGCTAAAATTGAGGTTTGCAGGGGATTCTGGGTAAGGAAACGTTGGGGGATCCACGCAAGCAATACCTCCCTGGAAGCCGCCGGGTGTCTAGTTTTCAGAAATGTGTGGGTTTGGTAGGTTTCCCTAGATGGCCGCCGAGCACCGGGTCAAAAACCAAAGTGACCCCCTTGCAAAACCAGGTGGTTTTGCGATAGACCATTTTGATGTCACCTCAATACGTTTTGGGCCCTTGACTGCCGCGGGTACTTGGGCCTCCCACACAAGTGAGGCACCATTTTTACCGGGAGACCTGGGGGAACGCTGGGTGGTGGTAAATTTGTGTGAGCCCGGTGATGCCACAACTTTCCCACCCCAAAATTTGTGAAAAAAGTGTTTTTTTCAGCAAAAATTGAGGTTTGCAGGGGATTCTGGGTAAGGAAACGTTGGGGGATCCACGCAAGCCATACCTCCCTGGAAGCCGCCGGGTGTCTAGTTTTCAGAAATGCATGGGTTTGGTAGGTTTCCCTAGATGGCCGCCAAGCCCCGGGCCAAAAGCCCAAGTGACCCCCCTGCAAAACCAGGTGGTTTTGCGATAGGCCATTTTGATGTCGCCTCACTACGTTTTGGGCCCTTGCCTGCCGCGGGTACTTGGGCCTCCACCACAAGTGAGGCACCATTTTTACCGGGAGACCTGGGGGAACGCTGGGTGGTGGTAAATTTGTGTGAGCCCGGTGATGCCACAACTTTCCCACCCCAAAATATGTGAAAAAAGTGTTTTTTTCAGCAAAAATTGAGGTTTGCAGGGGATTCTGGGTAAGGAAAGGTTGGGGGATCCACGCAAGCCATACCTCCCTGGAAGCCGCCGGGTGTCTAGTTTTCAGAAATGCATGGGTTTGGTAGGTTTCCCTACATGGCCGCCGAGCACCGGGCCAAAAACCCAAGTGACTCCCCTTGCAAAACCAGGTGGTTTTGCGATAGGCCATTTTGATGTTGCCTCACTACGTTTTGGGCCCTTGCCTGCCGCGGGTACTTGAGCCTCCCACACAAGTGAGGCACCATTTTTACCGGGAGACCTGGGGGAACGCTGGGTGGTGGTAAATTTGTGTGAGCCCGGTGATGCCACAACTTTCCCACCCCAAAATGTGTGAAAAAAGTGATTTTTTCAGCAAAAATTGAGGTTTGCAGGGGATTCTGGGTAAGGAAACATTGGGGGATCCATGCAAGCCATACCTCCCTGGAAGCCGCCGGGTGTCTGGTTTTCAGAAATGCGTGGGTTTGCTAGGTTTCCCTAGGTGCCGGCAGAGCTAGGGTTCAAAAACTACAGCTCGTCACTTTACCAAAAAAGGGTCATTTTTCACTGCAAAATTGAGGTGTGACCACGTTGCGTTTTGCGCCGTTTCCTGTCGCGGGCTCTATGCCGACCTGCACAAGTGAGGTACAATTTTTCTCATAGGACTTTGGGGAACGCGGGGTGTGTGGAAATTTGTGGATCCACGTAGATTCCAGAACTTTCCATCACAGAAATGTTGGGAAAATGCGTTTTTTTGTCAATTTTTTATGTTTGCAAGCGATTCTGGGTAACAGACCATGGTGGTAGGCAGTCAAGTCACCCCATCCTGGATTCCCCTGGGTGTCTAGTTTTCAAAAATGTATAGGTTTGCTAGGTTTCCCTAGGTGCCGGCAGGGCTAGGGTTCAAAAACTACAGCTAGTCACTTTGCCAAAAAAGGGTCATTTTTCACTGCAAAATTGAGGTGTGACCACGTTGCGTTTTGTGCCGTTGCCTGTCGCGGGCACTATGCCGACCCTCACAAGTGAGGTACCATTTTTCTCGTAGGACTTTGGGGAACGCGGGGTGGGTGGAAATTTGTGGATCCACGCAGATTCCAGAACTTTCCATCACAGAAATGTGGGGAAAATGTGGTTTTTTTCTCAATTTTTTACGTTTGCAAGGGATTCTGGGTAACAGACCATGGTGGGAGGCAGTCAAGTCACCCCATCCTGGATTCCCCTGGGTGTCTAGTTTTCAAAAATGTATAGGTTTGCTAGGTTTCCCTAGGTGCCGGCAGGGCTAGGGTTCAAAAACTACAGCTAGTCACTTTGCCAAAAAAGGGTCATTTTTCACTGCAAAATTGAGGTGTGACCACGTTGCGTTTTGCGCCGTTTCCTGTCGTGGGCACTAGGCCGACCCGCACAAGTGAGGTACCATTTTTCTCGTAGGACTTTGGGGAACGCGGGGTGGGTGGAAATTTGTAGCTCCACGCAGATTCCAGAACTTTCCATCACAGAAATATGGGGAAAATGTGTTTTTTTTGTCCATTTTTTACGTTTGCAAGGGATTCTGGGTAACAGACCATGATGGGAGGCAGTCAAGTCACCCCATCCTGGATTCCCCTGGGTGTCTAGTTTTCAAAAATGTATAGGTTTGCTAGGTTTCCCTAGGTGCCGGCAGGGCTAGGGTTCAAAAACCACAGCTAGATTCTTCGCAAAAAAAGTGTCAATTTTCAGTGTGAAAATGTGGTGTGTTCACCTTAGGTTTTGAGCCACTTCCTGTCGTGGGCACTATGCCTACCCACACAAGTGAGGTACCATTTTTATCGGGAGACTTAGGGTAGTTCAGATTTGTAAAGCAACTGTTATTACCTATTGATTTCTGATGCATTTCTCCCTTCCAAATGAAAGACATTGTGTAAAAAAAAGTCATTTTGAAAAATGACCAATAATTGTCATGCAAGTATGAGTATTCCCAATTTTGAAAACGTCCAAATATGCACTTTTTCTAAACTCTGTAATTTTTTCCCATTTCAGAAATACATAGGTGTCTTTCATACCGATTTTTCCATGTATACATTTTCCCACAATAATTGCTATATACCCGGAACAAAACAAAAAAACCATTACAAAATGCTGCTCAGTTTTTTACTCTGGGTTCGTTGGGCTCTTGGTGAACCCACAAGTCCTATATATCCCCACAACCAGGAAGGTCCACCGGATGTAACGGTACATTGCTTTCAAAGAGATGTCATAATTCGAAGAAGTTACAGGTGAAAACGTTGACTCAAAAGGCTGCTTTTTTCAACAAATGTTTAATTTTTCCTATATTTACCTGTTAGTTTCTAGAAAGAAACCTTGATGAATCTACACAAATGACCCCTTGCTGAATTCAGAATTTTGTTTACTTTTCAAAAATGTATAGCTTTCCAGGATCCATTATTGCTTTTCTACCCATTTCTACCATTATCTGGAAGGAGGTTGAAAGCACAAAAAATAGCAAAAATAGGGTATGTCCCAGAAAAATGTCAAAACTGTGTAAAAAATGTTGGATTTCTGACAAAAATCTGTCATTCCCTAAAAGCTGGAGAAATTGTGATTTCAGCCCCACAAACCCTTTTCCGATATCATTTGCAGAGAAAAACCCAGATGCTTTCATTTGCAGCCACTTTTCCCCATTTTTCACAAAAAAAACAAAATTTTGCTGTATTTTGACTAATTTCTGGGAACCCTCTAGGAGAATCCACAAACCCTGGGTACCTTTAGAATCCCCATGATGTTGGAAGAAAAGGACGCAAATTTGGCGTGGATACCTAATGTGGTCAAAAAGTTACAGGGGCCTAAGCGCGCACTACCCCAAATAGCCCAAAAAAGGCTTAGCACAGGAGGGGAAAAGGCCTAGCTGCGAAGGGGTTAAGACTAGGATGTTTATGTTATAAAAGAAAGAAAATACAGAAAAAGTTAAAAAGAGAGAATTTGAAAAGAAGACAGAATAAGAGACAAGAGAGGGAATTTGAAGAAATAGAATTAGAAGAAATGAAAGATAATATGTATAAAACAGCAAGAAGAGAAGAAATTGGGGAAACAGAAATATGAACTAATCTAAAGAATTAATTTAGCTTTTCATGACAAATTGATTCAAAATTTTAATAGTGTGGTGATAAAATCACCAAAGGGGGTAGTGCAAAATGTTGTATACCTCCTCTCTTCTGCATGAAAAATATTATTTATATAATCTATTAACTATAATATTATTAAATGAGTTTGCATGTATATTAATCAACATTATTAATATTTGAATTATACGTGGGATTTGCTTTTTTGCATGGCTAAGTAACCTTTATAACTAAAATATGTACGCATATTAACAATAGTATATGTGGCAATAGAATACTGCATGATATATGTTGCTTTTGTGATGTTGCCGACGAGGAGGACCAAAAGGGTAAATATAATTGCTTTAAATGTCCCTATATGCTAGATAAATGCAAGCACATAGAGGGATTAGCAAAGGGTTAACATTAGGATCACCATTTCCATGTATTAATTACTCTTTTGTGTTTGTTTTGCTTAAGTTGGCATTTGGGCCTAAATCAAAGATGGCCGCTGGCACTACACGACGAAGTGGCCACTGTTCCATGAGGCGCGGAGTGAGCTACGCATGCGCAAGAAATCTCCTAAACCTCGTCACGACCTTTGTTCACCATGTACTCGGACAAGGCCAGAAAACGGGAGGTCTGCCAAGATAGGAGAACAATCAACCTTACAATAAAACCAGAACAAGCCGACTATTGGACTAACCAATGACCTCACCCCTCGAACTGTACTGAGAACCTTAAAACTTGCATCGGAAGATCTCAACCAGTCAATCACGACTGTTCTAAAAACTTTAAATTGTATCTTCTTTACTTCATTGTATTATAAAAGGGTAGTAGAATAGAGAGGATTAGTCGGACTCTTCGCTTTGCTTTTTGCGTCACGTCGCTTTGCGTAGAAAGGTGTTTCCTGAATCTTTGAGGGTCTGGATGCTGCCCGATCAACTGATGACTGCGAACTTTTCCTAAATCTACGGGCAATGATAGATGCTTGCACGTCTCTGGTCCTTTGCCGATCTTTGGGACTGTAACGTGCTGAGCACAGAACTTTTGAGCTTTGGCCTGTTTTCGGACAATTTATGACAAAATTATGCAGAGCCAATGAATTAGAGGACTCCAAATAGCCAGATTAGGTAAATATGATGTTCCGCGATTTACTCAAATTGTGATATAAATTTTCTAAACTTTAACGAGACAAATGCAAATATAAATCATTATAAAATTTCAGATAAAGAATTATTGATTAACAAGAAATCATGAGTTGTGAGTTTTTCATTTAAGAGATAGATTTTGAAGTTTTAAAATGGTTCTAAATCACCATCAACCAATTCAACTAAATTGGTCCATTCAACCAAGTGGGAGGAGTGCCTTGATGTTTTTAGGATTAAGGATCTGTAGGCGAAGGGCGTTAATGTATATTTTGTAAATAACTTTTCCCTCCCTAATGGTTATAAGGTGTTCCCCTCACATGTCCAGCGTTTGGATCACTCATCCCTCCTGTGTGCAGACCAGTGTGGAAGTAGAGCGTGAGTGTTGGTGTTATGGGCCCCACTAATGACTGCATGTGTGAATGAGTTAGTGTGACGTCGGGTCTGCGACGCAGAGAGGGTATTGGAACAGGTTGTTCCCCGTTACCCGGTCTTGCGCTGGATCATATGCACTTTGAATACATGGTTAAACATGCACAAGTGTAACTTGAAAAATAAATGTAAAATATGAGTAAAGGAGTACATGCTCACAGGGGCGGCTGGTGACATTTTAAAGTGGTGGGGCGTAAAATGATTGTTATACTTCACCGTCGCGAGCGAGCGTAGCAAGCGATCCCGAACCTCTATAAGGAGGGTTCGGGGGGGTTCTCCCCCTGAGAAAATTTTGAAAAAAGAGAAGAGAAATGGTGCATTTTCAAGCAAATTTGAGAAAGCAGGAAGGTTAATAAAGCAATTGTGAAAGTGCAGTTATAACATTAATAATGAGATGTCATATAATATAGGTAGCTGCTTATTCAGTGTATAACCACAGAGCTTCATAACAGACTTCGAGATACAATGCATTTCTGAGTACCTCACTCACAGATGTTTTTTATTTAACAAACTAAACTGGTTGCAAAGTAGCAGCATTGAAAATTGTTTACTTTTTGTAAATGAAATCAGCACGTCTCTCTCTAAGAGCAGCAAACTTTTCAATAACTTTAGTGTTAAAGTCCGGGATTTTCTGAACTAGCTTGCTCTCTACAGAGAGCATTGCCAAAGCATTGAGTCTTTCCTCAAGCATGGTGTTTCTCAGGAATGTCTTAATCCTCTTTAAGGCTGAAAAACATCGTTCTGCCTCGACTGTTGTCATAGGAGTGGTTATGACAATTTTAAGTAAAGCCACTGTCTCTCCAAGTGACTTTTCCATATTAAGTTTATGAATTAAAGCCAGCAAAGACAAGGCACTTGTGGCCTTCCGGTACACAGGCATTGCGTACAGTACAGTCAACTCAGTTCTCAGCTCTTCTTTATTGAGCATAGGATAAGCTCCCACAGCCTCATTCAGAGCACGCTCCGGGAAGGATTCATCATATTTGGCAAACTGTTGACTTTGCAATAATGTGGCACTCACCAAATGTTTTGTGAAAGAAAAACGCTCTTTTGCCTGCACAATTACAATGTCACAGATCTCCTTTGCAATTCGGACCATAGTGGTGATGTTTTTCCTGCGGTTTGCGAAAATAGATTTCTCTGGCAGTTTGCTGTCTAAATTGTCAACCCCATCTCTCACTTTGCTTATGCTTTGTACAAACATAGTAGTATATACTTGCACTTTGACAGTATCTATCTCTCGTGCTTGTAACTGATTGTATAACAGGTCGACAGCTACCATTATATCATGAAATAAAAACAGTAAGAACTGAAACTCTCTGTCTTGTAGTGTTCTACCAAAGCCATGGGCTTCAATCTGACTTTTGTAATCAAACTCATCATTGGCTTCTATGGCTTCAAAACATTTCAGAAGGGGCTGCTCTTGGCTCTCTCAAAATGCCCACCGACATGAAAAAAACTTACTTTTCATAGGATGGCTTTGCTTTCCCATAAGTAAAGGCCATATTTGAAAATCATGGTAACTTTTGCAAAATAAAAAGAAAATGAAGTCATGCAACAAAAAAGATATTTTCCAAGTGCCGCAGTCTCATACTCTCAGGGAGCTTGACTATTCTATTATTTAAATAATAGGAGTGCACTGCAGCCGCCGCGACAACTGGAGGCCCTTACCGCACACAATATTGCAGAGTGCTGTGCAGAGTAGTAGACTAAGTAAAGTTCACACTTCGATTCGACATGAATCGCCAGAAAAGTAGTAGGCCTGTCACAAAGGTGAGCCGACTCGGCTCACCTTTTAAGTGAAATGAATCATCAGGAACACTTCTGCACGAGGCTCCCAAACTGTTGAGATATGTTGCTTTGTGTTTGATGTTAAAACCTTCGCAGGGTGTTTTTATTGTCCAGTCCGCCTTATTGTTTTTGGCACGTAATGTTTGCTTGCCTGTTTTGGGTTGGCCCTCCGCAATTCGTCCCACTACCTAGGTTGACATTAAGGTTGAACCCAGATACTTGTTTAAAAAGTAGGGTAAACACAGGATGCTCACTAGTATCTAAACAGGCGCAGCCCCACGGTTCCACAGCCCGAGGGGCAGAGGGTACACCCCCGAGAGGCCTACTTATAAAGGCGCGTGGTGAGGTTTCGCACGCGCGCCAGAGAGTGACCCTGCGCTCCTTACGTCACTGTGCAGAGTCCTTAAGCACAATCCCTTTGTTAACAAAAACCCACCCAAAACTCTGATTGCATTAAAAAATGTGGTTCTTGTGGTTTCGACATGGAAACAAAATACGCTTTCTAGACATGATAACTACTGTATAAACCCTATAGTAAAAGAAAAATACAGTACATTGCTTTATTGTGGTTCTCAAAATGTAATTAATTAAGAAATCGTTAAACGATCTACTTCATTGGCCTTAGTCTCCTTGATTAGTCATTTGACATCCTCAAAATATGCTACTCACATTCTGTGAGGGCATACCCCTGCATTCTGGGTCATTCATTGACTGCTGAGTGCTGTTCAGTGCTTAATTTGTAAAAACAAAAAAAATACATAATTGCCAGGGCCCTCGTCCGGAGGCCACTGCAGCTTGCACTACGAACCGAAACCATGGTATACCCCCACAGGTTTATAAGCAACGCTGCGCATGAACACACCCTCTCTCGCAATCATTAAATAATTCCACCATTTAAGAATCCAAAATATATGTCTTCAATATTATGATTTTTTGCCTGATAATGGACTTGGTACAACGTTGCGCATGATTTTGAAACAGCCGTCATATAATAGGAACGTCCGTGAATGTCATTTGACAGTTTAATAGTTTTGCGGCCTTTTTCTGTGTTTTGGTCGGCTGGATTTAGTTTATTATTTTTTTTTTGCTGCAGATTTATATAGCGCGAACTCGACTCGAAGTCGGAGCACCGGTTACGTTACACAAGGCTACATATCATACATTCATTCGAAGGGCACAACAAGTCATGCAACAAAAAAATATATTTTCCAAGTGCCGCAATGTCATACTCTCAGCCTCAGGGAGCTTGACTATTCTATTATAGGAGTGCACTGCAGCCGCGGCGGCAACTGGAGGCCCTTACCGCACACAATTTTGCAGAGTGCTGTCGACTCGGACTAAGCAGTTAAGTTAAGTTTACAATCACACACACGTCTTCGATTCGACATGAATCGCCACTCACCAGAAAAGTAGTAGGCCTGTGGCTGCGCCTGCACCGCACGAGGTCTCGTGGTCACAGCAGCAGTCAGTCTCCTCGTGGCACTGAGTAACGACGACGCGGTGACCGTGACGGAGCCTGCGCAAGCTCCGGTCACGTCACGAATGTATGCCAGCCAATCACAGTGCGGCACAGCGGCAGGGCCACCCCACCCACGCGCGGCACCCAATGCGGCAAATGCCTGCCCTCAGGCTCAGGCTGCGCGGTGTCTCTGCCAATCCAGACGCTGCATTAGCAGCGCCCGGATTGGATTGGCTAGAGCGCTGATGACGGCTCGCCCATTTGGAGACCGGGGGCTGCTGCATGAAGCAACCCTCGGCTCTGATTTCTCCTCCCCCCCTCCTCAACTCGCTTCCCTGGTTGAGTGGCTACCTATGGGTAGTGCGCATGTTCGGGATGGTCAGCTCTCAAAATCGAGCATGCGCACTTACCCGCACTGGTATTAGTATTGCAGCACCTGCCAGCTACCTCTGCTGTCACTCAGCCTGGCCCTGCCCCCACCCATCAGCGCCACGATTGAATCCGCGACCGCAAACACATAATGCGCAGCGCGCAGACTCTCGTGGATTTCTCTTTTTTTGATTGAGTTGACTCTGTGCTCATCATTGTGCTGGCTGGCTGGGTTAGTGGGGCATCGCCCCACCGCCCCAATGGACGCACCGCCACTGCATGCTCAAATATGCATATATAGCTTGAAATATAAGTGTAAAAACGTGAGTAAAGAATGCATGGTTCCTTGTTTAAACGTTAGTGCACATGTATATACATCTATAGTCCCTACAATGATTACATATAATTGTTTCACACATGTAAATGAAGTTAAGGCACATGGTGAATGTAATGTCATTTGTGAGTATATAATTGCATTTCTGTGACATGGAAGGGTAGAGACTAAATTGGGCTGCTTCATACACCTTGAAAGGTACTGTAAAGGGGTTGTAACCCCTGACACCAGTAGCGGCTGGTGTGAGGTCAGATTGGCGAGGCAGGGTGGATGACGGGAGGTGGGGAGGAGAGGGGAATACATATAACATACATAAAAAATACAAAGAACTTACCTTACCGCCCAACGCTCATTTCTGTGTCCTCCCTGCCACAGGCTCTGGATGCAGTCACCGTCCTCCTGGCTCTCCTTGGCTGACTCAGGCAGAAAGGGAAGGACATCTGCCCTATGACAACACAAAATCTCCAGGATTGGCTGGAGCAGGCTAACCCAGCACTCATTTTGAGGCTGGGGGCCTGCGGCTGAAATCCCTCGGCTGTTTCACAGCCGTGGGATTGCAGGCTCTGAAGTGCGCTGTGTCAGATTGGCAGGCTGTAGACAGTCAGACAATCTGACCTGTGCACTGGCTAGGGGTTGCCTTACTAGTGCAATCACACTGATCAGCCCCGTCCCCTGCCGTAGCGCTGTAACAGCATAAGCCTTAAACACATTAATAAAATGGTATTTATTACCTTTTTATTTATGTGTGCGTCTGCTACGCTGGCAGCAGGCGGGGCGATGCTCCTCCGCCACAATGGAAGAGCCGCCAATGCCTGATACATACCTGAAACTCCTCAGTTTTATTAAACAAGTGGCGTTACTATGTTGCCGATGTCTGCAGCTCTCAGTTTTAGTCAGTGAAGTTCTTACTTGTTCCCACTGTCTGGAGCCCTGGGAGGTGATTGAGAACAGGGGCCACTGAAGGAGACGGTCGCCCTGCACTGCAGGCTGCTGCAGGGGTGGTCTTCTAAAAAACATAAAACTGTAACTTTCAAGAATCTCAGAAGTATGACATGAGATAACATAACGGTTTACAAATAAAGGGATAATTCCATTTTGGGTACAAACTACTGTTAGCTCTTGAAACAGGATTCCAGGTTTGGCAACATTCTGCCATGAAATAATTGCACTTGTCCTACTTTTCCCCCCAGAGTTTTATATAGCGCAAATTTGACCCAGAGGTATTTGCCCGCATGTTTTTGGCAGGAAAATCCTGCCAAGAATATGATTGGCAAATAGTGCATAATTTTGATTTGTTCAACCTGGAACGTGTTAGGTAGTGTGCAATTCATAATTTCATACTCGAGAATGCTTTCAGGATGCAGAAATAGTAATTTCACAGTATTTGCCAACAATATACTCACCAGGTTTTACCTGATGCAAACGTATGAGCAAGTAGCGTGAAACAGGTAATGTGCACATTTTAGATGAGTAACATTGAAAAACAAATAACATTTTCACCAAGGGTTTTTCTGAGTGTGAATAAACAGGCAAATGGAGCAGCACTTAAGCTATCTATGATGTAACTCAGAACCTCAAAAACATCCCCATTCTTCACTCTATAGCAATCCACACTGTTTTGTTATGTGTACACCCCACCTCCCTCAAAATAATCTAACCCTGCTTTCAACAGCTGTGCAGGGGACGAGGAGTAATGGAAGAGACATGCATGGCGTCTCTCCCTTCCAAATGTGATAAAATATTACCTGGCCTTCCCATCCAAGCCCTTGAAACCCCCAGCATTTGCCCTCCCCAACCATGCTAAAATTAAAAGGTAACCTTTTGTTCTGCCACCCACCCGCACCTACCTCTTATCAACTCTCCCTCCCAAATAAAAGAATTAACAAACCAATAGTTCTGGCCCTGACTGCCAGCCTTTAAGCTTTGGCAATGCTTTTTTTGTCATGGTTTTTCTAAAACTTTATTTCTGAGACGCTGCTGTGCCCTCGACAATATTACTAATAAATATTGGCTAAAAGCAAAATGATTTTCTGTGGCCTCAGAAAGCGCACTTTGCCATGGTGGGCCCTGATAATAAAGCAGCTTCTTTATGTGAATGTGCTCCTGGTGAAAAAGCAGGATGCCGCAACTCACAGTGAAGCTAGCCAATTGCTGGAGTGGGCTGACCAATTACTAGGGGTGGGCGGAATTTGCGAAATTCACTTTCCCAAATTATCGCGAAAATGTTAAAAATCTCCGCAAGCACGCGGAAATAACGTGAAGATGCGGAAGTTTTTTTCCCACCCGTTCGCGGTATGTTCTGCGTGGTCGCGGCTCACCAACTTACCCATGCGGTTGCTCGCGGGCGCGGCCATCTTGTTTTCACTTGTCTCGCGGTGCATGATCGCGAGAAGAAAGACGTGATCGCGCGATGAATGATGTTACTGCGGGCGCGAACTGTCGCGAGACAGCGAAACGGCTACCAACAATCCAACATCTCGTGGAGAACGCGACCGGATCGGGAAAACTTGTCGGCGAACGTGGGGATTCAGGTAAGGCGATCGCGCAAGAATGTATTATTTTACAGCGCGAGCAAGCAAAAATTTCCGGTAAAATGCGGATTGCGGAAATTTTGACATTTTCGCGCTCTCCGCAGAACGCGAAAATGTCAAATTATCTCAATTTCCGCGAGCGGAACAGATTTTTAGCCCAGGCCTACCAATTACCCCATGCTGTACACTGTTTTGAGTGGAAGAAAAATGTGAATGACACAACAACAGACGAATGGTTGGAGAGGACTGGCTGAACGCTCATATAAATATTGTGTTAGACCTGTCAGCCCTTTGGCAGTTCCCTCCTCATTTTATTCTTTTAATCCCTTGTCCCCTTCTCATTTTTTCTGTCTATCCAACTTTTTAGGTGCTAATGTAGAGGTTCTGGGCGCTTTACTCTCACTATCTGAGGGAAAGGCGCAAGGTGCTCCTCTGAGGAAAACTAGGGAGGTGAGATTCTAAAATGGTGGCACCAACTGTCACCTCAACACCTGGACCATGACTGCCATGGGGGTTTCCGGAACTTCCTGGGCCCTTCTGGCAGGTCAGGCCCAAGGTGATAAATAGAGGTGACAGGTGGGCGGCCATTTTAGAAGAGGTCTGGGTGGCATCAGGAGTAAGGCACCTGAGTGGGGAGGGGGTTGCGCCAGTCAGGGAGTGACAGGTCTCTAGGCCTGCGGTGTTTCCCTTGCCAGTGATGCCCCCCCCTATCTGTTGACCGGTCCCTGAAAGCTGCCAGGGGGTTCCATCATCCCATTGTAAGGAGGACTTGAGGCGGAGCGCATCCTTAATCCCTTCGTTCCGAAGATAAGGGCTATTGCAGGGGAGGGCTAGTGTCGGACAGCTCCACTGGCGCCTGGGATTGTCCCGTTAACGATGCTGTGGATAGCGTCTGTGCCCTTGGCCTAAGGGTCCCAATCAGCCCTAGCTTGGTGCGTGAGAGGAACGGCACCGTGTCCTGCCAACCCCCCTCCTTCCCGAGTGCTGCCCTCTGCCTCTGATTGACTCCCCGATTACCAGATTCCTGTCAGCGGGTTATCAGGAAGGTTGCAGATTGCCCCTAACTCACCGCCGCTGCCCGGAAGAGCTGCAATTGTCTGGGGGAACTGACCGCGCCGGTCGCGGCCCTCGCATCAGCTGTGGAGAAACCCCTCCGTGAGGGCACCGGTGATTGAAGCCAGATCTAGGGAAGTTCTTCCCATCACGTGACGGGGGTGCCGGCCGTGTCATAGGCCTCGCCCCCGCCCTCGTCCTGCCTCCTCCACCCTCGGCCCGCCTCCTCTGACTCTCATCCTACCACCCCGCGAGCTGTGCCGCTCTAGTGGGAGTGAAGCGGCTTCAGGACCTTCTGGACCTCAGTGTGATCTGCGCAAGGGCCCCGGAAGGCCGAAGAAGTCAGGTAAAGGTCCCGGGGAGGGGGGGCGGAGAGTCATCAGCGCGGGAGGGCTACCGAGAAGTCTCCCCTTCCTCCGGAGGCAGCCCCCGCATCCGCCCCTCCCTGGGAAAGACTGAGACGGGGCCGCGAGTGCCTAAGGTGACACTGGGAGGAGTGGGACATAGAGGGCCTTGACGCCGCCGAGCGTATGAGAGGAGGGGGAAATCATAAGGCCATCACTTCAACTCCCACAAGGAACCCCCCCCCCCCTGACTGTGAGAGCTGGAAGTTATCCATCAGGCTGCTCTCCTCACCAAGGGGATAAAGCCCGTGGCTGTGTCTCTATTAAGGCGGGTAAATGTCCTGCTCGCTTTAGGAAGACTTCAGGCCAAGTTAAATTGACTGAGAGGCTCGTGCTATATCGGGTTTACGCCAAGAAGTCCCTAATGACCTGTTCTTGCTGTACTGAATTCATTCTGAAATACTCCTAATGTTATGCGTTTACAATAAGGAATTTATGATAGGATATTCCTAATGTCATGCCTGTACTAGGAGGGATTTATGTCCAGTTATAGGGAATGAACTGTTCTTGCTAATATGAATTGGTGTTAAATGATTTCCCAGGACATGTTCATACTATGAGGAATTCGTGCCAAGTCAGACTTAATATTGATCTGCAAGGGCCAGTTGTGTTTTAAGAATAGGGGAACGGTCCAAGGAGAACAAAGTGGAAAGTTATATTGTAATGTCAAAGTGAACGTCTGTTTATAATAAGATAAAATCTGGAGGTAATCTTCAAAGTTTATTTGGTGTAGTGTCTTATTTTTGGAGGGCGCTGCGCAGGATTGCGGACTGAGTAGGATGGAAGCACGAGAGGCCAAGTGGAGATGTAAGTCTGTTGACCTGAGCCAAGCTACCCCCCGGACCTAGGTCCAACAAATTGGTGCTCAGCGGTGGGATCCTTATTCAGTGCTTGCATCCGCTTAGTAGCAGTTTTGCGTGCGTCACCACCTACACTGGATTGTTCTGGCTGGAGTTTTCTCCAGATTGTTTTCTAATTGGAGGATTTTTGAAATTGTCCTGTGTATATTCCCTTCTTGAGTAAAGTTCCTGTGTTGGGGTCCCATCTGGGAGGATGGAATTCGAATTGGGTAGGCTGGAGGAGTATACAGCGGCCCAATTGAGGGAGTTCTGCCAGGAACGGGGGGTATTCTTTAAGCAGGGGGCGAAGAAGACAGAGCTCCAGGCAAGCTTAAGAGCCTGGGTTATGGCCCACCCTAGCGGGAAACGGGAAGAAGAACCAGGACTAGATCCCCAAGAAGAGCCGGAAGTCCTTCTTCCCCCTGGGAGCGGTAATATGGACATTGGGTCCAGGGCCCCATCAAGAGTGGGAAGTAGCGCCTCAGGGGGGAGCCTGTCCTCTGCTGACCTAGTTGATCGGAGGGAAGAGAGACAGCTTAGAATGGATCTGGCCCGGTTGGAAAAGGAGAGGGAGGAGAGGAGGTTCCTCCACGAGCTTCACTTAAAAGAGTTAGAGCTCAAAGCCCTTCAACTTGGAATCCCCAGCAGTCCTAATGGTGGCAGCATACCGAGAGAAGTCCCGAGAGAGTCCAGGCCCTACCTGCCCAAAGATGTGGTTGCTAGCTATGGCATAGGGGATGATATCGTAAAATGGCTGGCTGCCTATGAGGTCTCTCTAAGAGCCCATGGGGTCCCCGAAGCCCAGTGGGGGGGTGGCCTGTATAGGTATATGCCTCCGGTGGGGAGGGATGCCTTGTTAGCGCTAGAACAGCCAGACCAGACCCGGTACCCTGTTATGAAGGTAGCCCTAGTAAGGAAATTTGGACTGACCCCTGAAAAATTCAGGCAGAGGTTTCGGGGTAGTCAGAAGTTGTCCACTCAGAATTGGGTGGACTTCTTGGACTATGCCAGGAAGGCCTTAGAGGGCTGGGTGCAGGGTAGTGAAGTCAAGGACTATGAGGGACTGTACAATTTAATCTTAAAGGAGCATCTCCTCGAGAAAAGTTTTCCAGAGCTGCGTCAGCACCTAGTAGACAGCAAGCTCACTAATCCCAGGAAGCTTGCAGAGGAGACAGATATCTGGGCAAGTACCCGGGTATCCTCAAAAGGGACTGGAGGGAATTTCCAAGGGGCTGGACAGGGCACCCCCCAGAAGAAAGAGGGGGGAGACAAAAAGAGGGAGTTCTCTAAAGGCCCCCAAAAGAGTTCACCAGGGAAGGGAGTAGGATTCCCTCCTAAGGTTGGTCCCCACAAACCCCCTTATCCTGACCGTGGTCAGCAGCCTAGGGTTGTCCGATGTTACGAGTGTGGTGAGGTTGGGCACTATAAGGGGGATGCCAAGTGTCCCAAGAGACCACACCCTCCCATTGGAGGAAAGACCCCTGGGGTGGCGAGTGTAGTGCTCGGGGAGGAGTTGCCCCTAGATAAGGGAGGTGAGTGGGCAGGGCTAACCCTAGTGTCCTTAGGGGATTGTGAGATGGTTCCTAAGACCCAGATGCCCTCGAATACTACTAAGTACAGGCAATGGGTCACCATCAATGCCCAGAGGGTGGAGGCTCTGAGGGACACAGGAGCCAGCATGACTATGGTAAGGAGTCAGCTGGTGTCCCCAGAGCAGGTGGTCCCCAATGTAGTCCACCCGGTTGTGATGGCTGACAACCGAGAGGGTCACTATCCGGTGGCCCAGGTTCCCTTTGAGTGGGGAGGGGTTGCGGGTCCTCTACGAGTTGCGATCAGCCCTGCCATGCCGGTCGACTGCCTGTTGGGAAACGACCTTGAACACTCGGCGTGGAAGGAGGTTGAGTTCAGGGCCCACATGGAAATGTTGGGGACCCCTGAGTGGACGTGTGCCCACACTCGGTCCGTGACCACCCGAAGAGGGGATTCACAGAGGTTGGAGCCTGGGACAAAGGCCCAACCAGCTGCCGGAAAGGGTAGACGGGGACGGGGAAAGCCTGCCCCGGCGTCTGACCCTCCAAAGGTGGATGGGGCAACTAAAGTGGTCCCGGAGTCTACGGAGGGGGATGTAACGTCCCTGGAGGGCTTGCCTACCCCTGCAGACTGGCAGGTGGAGGGAGGACCTACTAGGGAAGAGTTTTGTCGGGACCAGAAGGAGTGCCCTACCCTTGAGGGTTTACGGCGGCAGGCCGAAGCCCAGGCAGGGGGTAACGATTCGGGGAACTTCCACATATATTGGGAAGATGGACTCCTGTATAGCGAACCCAAGGCTCCGGTGCATGGTTCATCCCGGGCCTTGGTAGTTCCCCAGCGTTACCGAGCCTTCCTATTAGGACTGGCTCACGAAATACCCTTGGCAGGACACTTGGGACAAGACAAGACCTTTGCTCGACTTGTCCCTCATTTTTACTGGCCTCAGATGAGGATTACGTCCGATACTTTTTGTAGGACGTGTGTAACCTGCCAAGCTAGTGGGAAGACAGCGGTGAAGCTGAAAGCTCCCCTGGAACCACTGCCTGTCGTTGGTACCCCCTTTGAAAGGGTGGGCATCGACATTGTCGGGCCATTGGATCCACCAACATCGGCCGGTCACAGGTTTATCCTGGTTCTGGTGGATCATGCCACACGGTACCCAGAAGCTATCCCACTGAGGACCATTACTGCACCTGCGGTGGCACGGGCCCTTATGGGAATTTTTACCCGGATGGGATTCCCCAAGGAAGTGGTGTCGGACAGAGGTACCAACTTCATGTCGGCATACATGCGGGCTATGTGGAAAGAGTGTGGAGTTACCTACCGGTTCTCCACTCCTTATCACCCCCAGACTAATGGTCTGGTGGAAAGGTTTAACAAAACCTTAAAGGGCATGATCCGGAGTCTGCCCGAGAGCCTGCGGAGGAAATGGGACGTCCTCCTACCTTGTTTGCTGTTTTCGTACAGGGAGGTACCACAGAAGGGAGTGGGCTTCAGCCCCTTCGAATTGTTGTACGGGCACCCTGTGCGTGGACCCCTCAGCCTGGTGAAAGAAGGATGGGAAAAGACTCCCAGAAAACTTCCCCCGGATGTGGCGAGCTACATGCTGGCCTTTCGTAGCCAAATGGCTAGGTTGTGGAAGCAAGCTTCTGAAAACCTAGAAGCCAGCCAAACGGTCATGAAGGAATGGTATGACCGTAACGCTCACCCGGTGGAGCTGGAGCCTGGCCAGAAGGTGTGGGTGATGGAACCTGGAGAGCTTAGCGCCCTCCAGGATCGCTGGTCAGGTCCCTTTGAGGTGGTTGAGAAAAAGGGCAAGGTTACCTACGTGGTAGATCTTAAGACCCCCAGGCAGCCCCATCGGGTGCTCCATGTCAACCGCCTCAAGCCTCACCAAGAGAGACCCGAGGTCACGTTAATGATGGTGACTGATGGGTCAGAGGAAGAGGAAAGTGAACCTCTTCCCGATCTGTTTGCGTCCCGAGAGAAGGATGGATCGGTGGAGGGAGTGATCCTTTCACCGTCACTAACTCCTGAACAACGGAAGGACTGTCGCCAGGTACTGGAGCAGTTTGCTTCCTTGTTCTCCCTTATTCCGGGAAGGACTCATCTGTGTACCCATGATGTGGACACAGGGGACAGCCCACCTGTGAAGTCCAAGTCCTACTGACTGTCGGATAAGGTGAAGACTAGCATCCATGAGGAAGTTACCAAGATGCTAGAGCTAGGAGTAATTGAGCCTTCAGGAAGTCCTTGGTCCAGTCCGGTGGTACTGGTACCCAAAGCTGCCCCACCGGGCACGACCCCAGAACTCCGGTTCTGTGTGGATTACAGAGGACTGAATTCAGTGACAAAGACAGATGCTCATCCTATCCCGAGAGCGGATGAGCTCATTGACCGGTTGGGAGCTGCCCAATATCTCAGTACCTTTGACCTCACATCTGGGTACTGGCAGATTTCCCTGACGGATGGAGCCAAGGAAAGGTCAGCCTTCTCCACACCCGAGGGTCACTACCAGTTCTGTGTGATGCCCTTCGGGCTCAAGAACGCCCCTGCTACGTTCCAGCGATTGGTGAACCAGGTCCTCTCTGGAATGGAAGCCTTTTCAGTTGCGTACCTGGATGACATCGCTGTCTTCAGCCGCAGCTGGGAGGACCATCTGCGTCACCTTCAGGCTGTTCTTCAGGCTTTGCAGCAGGCAGGTCTGACGATCAAAGCCAGTAAGTGCCAGATCGGGCAGGGGTCGGTAGTGTACCTCGGTCACTTGGTGGGTCGGGGTAAGGTGCAACCCCTCCAGGCCAAGATCGAAACCATCATGGCCTGGGAGCCCCCCAAGACACAGACAGAGGTTCGGGCCTTCCTGGGCCTCACTGGTTACTACCTACGCTTTGTCAAGGGATACGGAACCATCGTGGCCCCCTTGACTGAGCTCACTTCCAAAAAGCACCCTCGACGGGTGATCTGGACCGAGGGATGTCAACAAGCTTTTGACACCTTGAAAAAGGCCATGTGTGCGGCACCTGTTCTCAGGGCCCCTGACTTTGCCAAGGAGTTCGTTGTCCAGACGGACGTGTCGGAGCACGGTATTGGAGCAGTGCGGTCGCAGCTTAATGATGAGGGTCTAGACCAACCGGTGGTTTTCCTATCTAGGAGACTACTCCCCCGGGAACAGAGGTGGAGTGCAATTGAGAGGGAGGCTTTTGCGGTGGTGTGGGCTCTGAAGAAGCTGCGGCCATACCTGTTTGGCTCGCACTTCCTGGTTCAGACCGACCACCGGCCCCTCAGGTGGCTGATGCAAATGAGGGGCGAGAATCCCAAGCTGTTGAGGTGGTCCATTTCCCTACAGGGGATGGACTTTAGGGTGGAACATCGCCCAGGAGTGGACCACGCCACTGCTGACGGTCTCTCCAGGTATTTCCGCCTTAGTGAAGAGGACTCCCAAGGGGTTGGGTAGCTCTCCCCACTTTCAGCTGGGGGGGACGCGTGTTAGACCTGTCAGCCCTTTGGCAGTTCCCTCCTCATTTTATTCTTTTAATCCCTTGTCCCCTTCTCATTTTTTCTGTCTATCCAACTTTTTAGGTGCTAATGTAGAGGTTCTGGGCGCTTTACTCTCACTATCTGAGGGAAAGGCGCAAGGTGCTCCTCTGAGGAAAACTAGGGAGGTGAGATTCTAAAATGGTGGCACCAACTGTCACCTCAACACCTGGACCATGACTGCCATGGGGGTTTCCGGAACTTTCTGGGCCCTTCTGGCAGGTCAGGCCCAAGGTGATAAATAGAGGTGACAGGTGGGCGGCCATTTTAGAAGAGGTCTGGGTGGCATCAGGAGTAAGGCACCTGAGTGGGGAGGGGGTTGCGCCAGTCAGGGAGTGACAGGTCTCTAGGCCTGCGGTGTTTCCCTTGCCAGTGATGCCCCCCCCTATCTGTTGACCGGTCCCTGAAAGCTGCCAGGGGGTTCCATCATCCCATTGTAAGGAGGACGTGAGGCGGAGCGCATCCTTAATCCCTTCGTTCCGAAGATAAGGGCTATTGCAGGGGAGGGCTAGTGTCGGACAGCTCCACTGGCGCCTGGGATTGTCCCGTTAACGATGCTGTGGATAGCGTCTGTGCCCTTGGCCTAAGGGTCCCAATCAGCCCTAGCTTGGTGCGTGAGAGGAACGGCACCGTGTCCTGCCAACCCCCCTCCTTCCCGAGTGCTGCCCTCTGCCTCTGATTGACTCCCCGATTACCAGATTCCTGTCAGCGGGTTATCAGGAAGGTTGCAGATTGCCCCTAACTCACCGCCGCTGCCCGGAAGAGCTGCAATTGTCTGGGGGAACTGACCGCGCCGGTCGCGGCCCTCGCATCAGCTGTGGAGAAACCCCTCCGTGAGGGCACCGGTGATTGAAGCCAGATCTAGGGAAGTTCTTCCCATCACGTGACGGGGCTGCCGGCCGTGTCATAGGCCTCGCCCTCGCCCCGCCCTCGTCCTGCCTCCTCCACCCTCGGCCCGCCTCCTCTGACTCTCATCCTACCACCCCGCGAGCTGTGCCGCTCTAGTGGGAGTGAAGCGGCTTCAGGACCTTCTGGACCTCAGTGTGATCTGCGCAAGGGCCCCGGAAGGCCGAAGAAGTCAGGTAAAGGTCCCGGGGAGGGGGGGCGGAGAGTTATCAGCGCGGGAGGGCTACCGAGAAGTCTCCCCTTCCTCCGGAGGCAGCCCCCGCATCCGCCCCTCCCCGGGAAAGACTGAGACGGGGCCGCGAGTGCCTAAGGTGACACTGGGAGGAGTGGGACATAGAGGGCCTTGACGCCGCCGAGCGTATGAGAGGAGGGGGAAATCATAAGGCCATCACTTCAACTCCCACAAGGAACCCCCCCCCCTGACTGTGAGAGCTGGAAGTTATCCATCAGGCTGCTCTCCTCACCAAGGGGATAAAGCCCGTGGCTGTGTCTCTATTAAGGCGGGTAAATGTCCTGCTCGCTTTAGGAAGACTTCAGGCCAAGTTAAATTGACTGAGAGGCTCGTGCTATATCGGGTTTACGCCAAGAAGTCCCTAATGACCTGTTCTTGCTGTACTGAATTCATTCTGAAATACTCCTAATGTTATGCGTTTACAATAAGGAATTTATGATAGGATATTCCTAATGTCATGCCTGTACTAGGAGGGATTTATGTCCAGTTATAGGGAATGAACTGTTCTTGCTAATATGAATTGGTGTTAAATGATTTCCCAGGACATGTTCATACTATGAGGAATTCGTGCCAAGTCAGACTTAATATTGATCTGCAAGGGCCAGTTGTGTTTTAAGAATAGGGGAACGGTCCAAGGAGAACAAAGTGGAAAGTTATATTGTAATGTCAAAGTGAACGTCTGTTTATAATAAGATAAAATCTGGAGGTAATCTTCAAAGTTTATTTGGTGTAGTGTCTTATTTTTGGAGGGCGCTGCGCAGGATTGCGGACTGAGTAGGATGGAAGCACGAGAGGCCAAGTGGAGATGTAAGTCTGTTGACCTGAGCCAAGCTACCCCCCGGACCTAGGTCCAACATATTGTTACTTTAATCAAAAGGCCTTGGCTAAAGCTAGACCTAAAAAAGTACATGATCTCCTGCGAAAGCACCTACACCCACCCTCTGCATATACCCTTTCATCACCCTCCCAGCCTAAATCAAAAACAAATGCCTGATCTCCTACTGCCCACTCTACCATCCACTGTGCTTTCCGTTAACCCTCAGTGCTAAAAGTTGCTCTCTCCACTCTCACGTTGGGAGCAGAGAACCAGCACTGCACAGATGAATGCTCTGTCAGGGCGCTATTCAGCATGCCTTGTTTTCGATGTGAGTGTGCATCATCAGAGATCCCTGCTAGCAGTAGAATGTGGTGGTTGGTGCAGGCACAGCTAACACAAGGAGATGATGGACGGAGCGCTGAAACTTTTCAGACACTCACCCCCAGCACCACTCATCTTCTCCTGCATCCCAGAGGTCTCGTGAGACCTGGAAGAGGAGGAAGGAAGCGGTGGGATTCCCAGCTGTCATTCTGTTGTTTCACTTGGTGCTTCACAGGACGAGGTGGGGGTACACAGCAGAAGTGATTGCTTCCCCTGGTGACGTAACAACAGTGGGAAACAATTTGTGTTTCCAATAGTTGTTTCATCATAGCAGCGAATAATCAGATTTCAAATTGGGTTATTTATGCTACAAGTTATCTATGCGAGCCATAAAAAGCATATGTATTTAGCATATAGGCAAATGCCACTCAAAGTAGGATGTCGTTATAGGTGTGAAAAAGGAGTTTGAACCAGAAGGGTGATCAGTGCATATATCTGTAGCAGGCACTGGCAAAGGCAATAGGTCTGGTATTTAGGGACCATTTATTTTATCAATGTTTAAGCCAGGCTGCACATCATCTTTGGTGCTGTGCAGCATGGCTAAAAAAGAGAAAAAATTTAATTTTGAAGACATGTATACAAAGCATGTGCGCACCCATAAAATGACTCAAGTGCTTTTCTTATTATTAAATGATCCAAGTTGGATTGGTAACAAAAAAGAAAGTAACGTGAATGGGTGGGCCAAAGCATGGCAGAGGAAGGAGTTGGAATCATGGAGGAGGGGTGAGGAAGCAAGTGGAGGGCAAGTGGGAAGCAACATGGGCAGGGGTGGAAGGAACAAGAAAATACAGGTGGTGATGGAGCAAGGACTCGTAGAAAAAAGACTTGTTCGGAAGCATTCTTCTCATATAACTCATAACCTTGTATTAATCATGTATTGTGAGAATTAATATGCACCACACACGATATAATAAAAAGAAGAAGCTTGCCTATGTGTCTTACTAACAAGTAACACGAGTGAAAGCTAAAATGGCTGCTAATGCGGGAATCTGTATTGCGCATGCGCCAACTGCATCTACGCAGTATGACGAGCTATCGCTTGGAGGGAATTTCCTGCACCTGCGCAGTTGCTCTTAAAATGGCCGCTTGAAAGCTCACATGCTAAGCATCTGCTTTACCAAAACTAAAACAAGTTATTTACTAACTGCTAATGCGGGGAGAGCATTTATAAGTAAATGGGATTAGAGTAGAGATAGGTGGTATACAGTGAATCCATTTTATTTTGAAATTAATATGTGTTCTTTTTGATTTTCCTATTAGTACGTAGTTGGGCCTCTTATGGGATGCTGGGGTCCATAACCCATGTGACCACTACACATGCGCAGTCTAAGTGAGCCAGAAGCCGCGATGTAATCCTTTAACGCCATCCAAGGACGAGAACAGTATCTTATCTTATCATAAACTTTATTCGACAATTGAGTCATCAAAGTATATCTATAAAATACATCAGTCATTCATAAATACATCAAATTCCATACACAATTAAAAAAAGTATTAAATTCAATAATATAACTCATGAAGAATAGGTTTAAAACACAATATCTAAAAATCTCATTTACTAAATATAATACAATACAATTTCATCATGTCTAAAACGTACCGGTAACTAATATGTGGTTAATGGGTGAAAGGTGTCAATTCATCACAACAGGAAACAGAGGACTTTGCAATTAAGCTCTGGGCAAGGAAAGTAATTTGATTCGAATTGTCCAGGCCCAATGCAAATATTTCACCATAACAATTGCAATTGTAAGTTTCGGGTCTGTCCTTAAAATTCTCAGAGCATCAACATATCTCCGTATGCCCATAAGTTTACAAATAGGTTTGATCCACATCCGGCGTGGTGCAACATATTGGGACATCCAAACAAAATGTGACCAACTGTTTCTTGTCTATCACTTTGGGACCCATCCCATTTCCCCGTAAACTGTCTAGTTGGTAATGTACCAATCCTAAATTGAAAGTATAATTTACGGTCATAGGGTCTTTCAATTGCATCCCAATATTCTTCAAAATCAGGTGCATTTTTAAATTCAAAAAACCGACCCGTAAGATTTGTAGAAAGCTTTTCCTTCATGGGTATCATGCCATGGGAACCAGTATGATGTGCTGTGAAAAGGAAGAAAATTATATGAAGTGTATACCTTGTGTTTGATAAAGATGTGAATGCAGGTGGGAATAAAGAAATATGAATACAAATTAAGGGGTGGAATCATTGAACAAAGAAGTCAAAGAATAATTTGGAAAAATAGCATGGTGTGATTATCATCCCCCCCTTGCCTCTCCAATCAGAATTAGAAGTTTCATGATATTGAAACATTAATGGGTGGTACATGAGCATAGAAGGTATAATTGAGGTAGTCTTAGTTAGTTAGTTAGCACAAGAGACGCTGAATGCTGCAGATCTCGGGATGCTGTCGGAGTGACGAGCGAATGCTGATGAAGAATCGAATTACAAAATCATCAACTTAAACTTGATTAATTTAGAAGAAGATCGCGGAAGAATCTCGAGGAGGAAGAGAGGTTCAGAGAGGGGTGCTACGCAAGCGTTGGTGTTAGAGAGGTCATCTATCCTGTCCTGAAGCCTTTGTCACCTGATCTTCCCGGGGGACCTTTCCCAGCTCCTTGGCCAGGGGTTGGTTTTCACACCATCCTAGGTATTTATAATTTCATGAAAGTGCAGATGTACTTTTCTCTCTATCCTCTCCTTTCTAAGCGCCGTTATTGCAAATTATGTTTTGTTTGAATATTGACTAATCAAATCTTCCTTTCTTTGAGTAACGGAGACTGTACTGTACTTTGAATTGTTTCACATGAATTTAATTTAGATAAAGCCTTAAAAACTTTCCAGAGTCTGTTTTCTCATTATATGAAAAATTGATTTATGTAATTTCACCATCAACTAGTTTAACTAATGGTCCATTGAACAGAGGAAAGAACTTTTGATTAGTGAAAGATTGGTTAGGTATGACAGGTAACTAATCTTGCAATAAGAAACAACATAAAAATTGACCCCCAGCGGTTTAACTAGTCAGTGTGAGTAAGTGTGTTTACGGGCCCAGGTGAGTATATGTTGGTGGATTATTTGCGGCTGGTTCACCCCTGGATCAGTGGGAAGAAGCAAAATGGAGGGCGCAGGGTGGGAAGTAAACTGATAGAGGAACATATAGCACATAAAAGCAAACAGATGAGAGCGAGTAAAACGGGAAGCTTGGGGGAGAAGCACATAGATGAGAAAGCAATGCAGGGGGAGAAGCACATGCGGGTGACTGTGTCATGGAGGGGGCAAGGAGAAGCACAAGGGCAAGAGAAAGGGGCTGAAGAAAGAGCAGCTTAAGTGTAGGGAAGGGCAAACGTTTAGGAGGGAGAAAGCTGGAAAACACATGCCCTTTGAGGAGTGCTACCTGTACTCACCCGAAAAGTGAGTAGTGGAGCGACATAAGTAACACGTCAGTGCTCCAGGGGAGGGACCAACACATGTAGAGGAAGTAAATCCCACACATGCTAGTAAACAACAAGCAAGCAAATGAGAGGATCAAAGAAGCCAACCAATGGTAACCAATGGGCAGGCTCTATTTTGTATATATATAAGCTGACAATATGTCTAACAACTGACAGCACGTGTGCTCTCTAGCAAGCTAAAAATGGCTTGTAAACGGCACTGTATGGCTCTATTTTCCACATATGTTACAAAAAGAGATCAATGCAGCAATTCAACTTGAATCTTTGCAAAGAGATCTGCCAAATGTTTTAACTCTGGTGCGCGGGGTATGTATAAATGCAAAATAAATATATGAATGTGGCATTTGCATAGCGCAGACCTAGCCTAAAGACTGATAGATTTGCACCCCTGCCATTTTGGTGAAGCTGCACTGGCACGCTGAAGGTTTTCCTTTTGGACATCTATTTTCTGACTTGGCGCTCAGGATCAAACATCTTCCTAACACACCCAGCAGCAATCCGTCTTAGACTTCACAGTTTCACTGAGGAAACAAACACAACAGAGGAGGAGATTCGCTTTTCTTAATTAGCTGCTCATAAATCAAGACAGAGCCATGATCCATCTCTCTCCCTCTCCCACACTTAGTGCCCAGAGGCTAAATTTATCGCCAGTCCTTGTCAGCGGCTCTCCTTGACCCCACGGCCTGTCCCCGTGCGACCATCTCCAAAGTAAAGTATTGGCCAGAGCCCTCCCTCGCTTTCACACGCCCGCGTTCCCTGAGGCGACACGTGCAGCTGGCCAGGGTCTGCTCTGTGTGGAGTGTACAGCCTGCACCGGAAACAACAGCTTTCCACCGCTTCGATTTTAAGGATGGATCTGGGCAGTGCTTGGTTAATGTCTACGAAAATAAAATAAGTATACAAGGGCAATCAATGTCTACGAAAATAAAAAAAGTATACAAGGGCAATTAATAAAAAAAAGTATACAAGGGCAATTAATGTCTCTACGAAAATAAAATAAGTATACAAGGGCAATTAATAAAAAAAGTATACAAGTGCAATTAATGTCTACGGAAATAAAATAAGTATACAAGGGCTATGCTACTTTGTTTGCAATGGGCATCAAGTGGTGTCCCTTGTGGTATGATCTACAAAACTCAATAACATTAAATACAAATAAAAAAAAAAGTTTACAAGGGCTCAAAGTATTTTTTAAGATTCCCTCTCTGGCGCTCCCGCATAACAAGGCTAGCTAGCGTTCACCGTCCTGCCTCACTCTTGCAGGTTCCCTTTATCCCTGCGTTCTCCCTTTGTCATGGTTTCTTATCTTTCTCCTCTTTAGTGCAGCCCTGCCCACCTTGAGGACATTTTCACTGCGTGAAAGGGGGCGAGTCCTTGGCAAGCGGGTGGGGTCATGGTGAGATGGGCCTAGGAACCCTGCTCTGCCCAAACAACCCCTACCTGCACCCACCTGCACAAATTAACCCCTACGTTCAGCACTCCAAATAGGCGCTGGACCGAGAGACATTTACATCACTGAGTGCTCCAAGTTGCCTAGCATCTAGCATCAACCCTTGCAACTAGACAGCCTCATCAAGGTTCCACAATCAATCTTGGCCTCCTTGTAGTACCATCAAAAAGAGATAAGTCGAGTGCTGATTGTGGGCGGGTTTTTCAGTGGATCTGCACACAGGCAAATGACAGGATTATTTAGCTCTGGACGCTGCATTCATCTCCTGTTATTCATTTGTGTCACTTCCGGCCAAGGTCCAAAGCTGGAGCTGGAGGTGAAAGCGTTGGTAACCAGCACTGGTGTGTAGCCCAGGGGTAGTGTTTTCAGGGAAGAGGCTGGAAGGCTGGGTTTCAGGACGGTTCCCGAATCCCAGCCCCCCATATATTTGCAGCATGTACGTTATCATTAGTGCAATGGCGCTCCCCACCAATGTGAATCGTGCAAGCTGACATATGTGGATCATGCATGCTCATATATGTGAATCATGCAAGCTGACATATGTGAACCATGCAAGCTGACATATGTGAATCATGCATGCTCATATGTGTGAATCATGCAAGCTGACATATGTGAATCATGCAAGCTGATATGTGTGAACCATTCAAGCTCATATGTGTGAATCATGCAAGCTGACAGGTCTCCTTTGGAATTTGGTGGTGGCGATGCCAGGTGGTGGCATAAGGAGCATAGAAGTGATGATGGTTAGATGGGCCACATAGACGCAGTGCATGCTGGAGGTTAATAGAATCAGGGAGGGGTGTGTGAGCTTCAGAAGACTGCAAGCGGACTAGATTCACAAGTCACTGAGAGGAAAGGACTCGCGAATGCCCAAGTGGTGCCAGCAGAAGAAGGATTTGCGAGCGCATAGGCTTGTTTTGAATAATCATCTTAAATTGCACTTTGGCCGCTGAATGGAGGGATTGTGTGGCACAGTAGTCCTGGGTGCAATGTTGAGACAGGATTACATATTCCTGCATGCAGGCAGGCATCATTAAGGAAAGGGATTCCCTTCTGGAATCCAGAGGTGGTTAGCAGGAGTTGCCAGTAGGAAGTAGTGACGAGCTGAAAAAATAAAGAAAACAAGAAGTAAACCCACCCCAGGTCCCTTTGACGTCGTGAGCAGTCGAAGATCTGAAGACATTAAAGCCAGTGCTAGGAGGCATCAGGCCAGGCCGGGCCTCCGGGAAGCGAACATTACGCCAGTGCTACACATTCAGGGCGCCCTCAACCTTGGGAAGGGACCCACTGGCCCTTCCTAAGAAGTGATAATAAAAGGGAAGCAGCAGAGCCTCCCGGGGCCTGGTCCTTTATGAGCAGGAGAGGTGGTATATCAGATTGGCATGAAGGGAAACATTGAAGGACATATAGGATTCATGCCACTTTACCACAAGTGAATACTAGTCAATAGCACGCTAGTTCACCTGCCTAGCCCCACGCAGTCCATTCCTTCCGCACATTCACACATCCACAGAGCCAGAAGGGGGTGATCTAGATGTATGGTTCCCTACGGCTGTGTGGTGGTTCAGCCCATGCACATTTATTTAGGCTCCCCCGGCACAATTATTTCGCCGCAAAGCATCACTAGCCTCCTAATGGAGAAATTCAAAGCCAGACCCCATAGAGAGGCAAGCATTGGCAAAGCCAATAGGTCTCGCCCATGGGTGAGCTATTGGCTTTGGAAATCGGGTGGGGGTGGCTACCAGGGGATGAGGGGAGGACACGAAACAGAGACAAAGGGGGAGAAGAAACAAGGACGAGGTAAAAGAAAAAGGTTGGGGTTGGGGATAAGTTAAAACAAGCATTTACAATGCAATGGTCTCGGCATTGTTAAAGTTAGAGCTGTTGGCATTGCTCATGACATTATTCTTGTTTATGTTTTTGTTTTTAAAACAATTAAAGAAACGGCATTGTTATTTACAATGTCAATAGCTTAATCACTCTCCAATGCGAGACCTATTGCATTTGCACCCACACACAGAGCCACAGACACAAAGCCACCCACACACGGAGCCACCCACACATACAGAGCCACTCACATAGAGCAACCCACACACAAATAGAGCCACCCACAGAGCCACCTACACACACACAGAGTTACCCACACACAGACAGAGTCACCACACACAGAGCCTCCCACACACACACAGAGCCTCCCACACACAGAGCCTCCCCCACACACACACAGCCACACACAAAGGACACCAGGAAGTAAAAGTGATACACAAAGCGATTGTGCTCAAGCAATACTGTATGATTGTCACCCGCACAATCAAAATCCTGTATTCCTGAGGGTAGCAGACCCGACGCAATCACGAGTAACTACAAGCGTAAGTGTATAGTGTCATAAGTATTAGGGTCTATGCTTCCGGAAGTCACTGGAAAGCAGTTAAGTGTATAACATAAACCTTACAACAAACACAAGTTCGTGGACAGGTCAGCAGCGAGAACAGCGAATACTGCGATTGGTTGAATAATATGCGATACAGATGTAGTGAGGCTAGGCGCTGTCTAATGCCATGTGTCCCACCTGGGGAGGGTGACAGGGGAGTTTGATGTGACCATTAGCATACACTACGTCGTTTTGAGAGACCAGGAGGGGAGTGACATTAGATAATATTAAACGCTCTCAAGAGGTGCTAGGAGTTTTCGCGTGTTATATCAGACTCTTAGAGGAGGTTCACCGGTGGTCTGGGCAACGATAGCGCCAATGCAATCACAGTATAGTTAGAATGAGATTCCTTGTCTTGTTCTAGGATAGAAAAGCTAACACCACCCCTCTTCAACAAAGTACACACCCACCCAGCAAGCCTTGTATTCATTCTCTTCCCTAGAGAGGCTATCTACGTTAATATCTTGCCCCGCCCCCTTACTACGTCCCCTACTCACCAGCCGGTCTTTTTCCAGCAGGAAGACGCTTGCCGTCTTATCGAAAGACCCGGATGCCAAGCGGCGTCCGTTGCAACTCCAGGCGACTGAGTGAACCTTGGCGGTGTGCGCTGGAAACTGTCTGGTCTTGTTATTCGCTTTAAAGAACTCCTGCATCTCTTGCGTGTATAGAGATGCCATGCCGAGAGCAGGGAACACGTGCTACCGCGACTGCGCGAAGCTGTATCCTTAGCTGTGCACGCAGACAGGCACTAACTAAACAACCGGTAACGACAGTACGCACGCGCATGGCGTCATAATAAAACTGACGAATCTGGTTGTCTAACGAAGGGCGCGCACGCGCTTTGTCATTGATGCCATGGTGGGAGTTCGTTCCTTTTGCTTTTTTGTTACCATTTTCGAACGGCTCAAAGTAAAGATGGCCACCACGCTTGTCCTCGCTCTGAACACTTTTCTTTTAAAGGGTTCCCCGGCTAAGTTGAGAGCAGGCATTATCGTGTGCAAAAGCACTTTTGAAAGAAAAAAAAAGCTTGTATGTGAGGTCGATTTACCGTTTACTGCGCTTGAAAAACAAATCGTGCCCCACAGACAGCGGCATGGCTGACACCGACCCCAGGACCCCTCAGGAGCTCGCCGACTTGGTAACCATGTTTCTCCGAGGTCAAGCAGAAATGCCTTGGAGAAACGTGGTGGGATTTTCGGATTGGGGGGCTTGTTTTTCTTTCTCTCCTCTTCCCATTGGCTGGAATGTTTATATTCCAGAGGAGAGAAAGAAAGTAAAAAACACGCCCCCAAATCCGAAAAGGACGGAGCTTGTTTGGAGAGACAAAGCTCTTCTCCAATGGCGGACCAGCATTTAAGAGGCCAGCCAATGGAGAAGAGAGAGAAGAGGGGCGGGTTCAAGCCCCACTTCTCAAAGTCATGGGGCCCGATTCACAGAACTAGCTTAAGACAAAATCCTAAACTTACTACCATTTTCGTATTCTCAGAAGGCACTTACTCATTTTGGTATTCACAGAAGACACTTACTCACTTCGGTATTCACAGAAGTTAGGAGTCCTAACTTTAGGACTCCTAAATGCATTCTGTGAATACCGAAAGTCTTAAAATTAGGATTTTTCTCTGTTTAGGAGTCCTAAAGTTAGGACTCCTAACTTTACTACTACTAAATTGAGAAAAATCCTAATTTTAAGGCTTTTGGAATTCACAGAAGGCATTTAGGAGTCCTAAAGTTAGGAGTCCTAACTATACTATTACTAAACTGAGAAAAATCCTAATTTTAAGACTTTCAGTATTCACAGAAGGTATTTAGGAGTCCTAAAGTTAGGAGTCCTAACTATACTATTACTAAACTGAGAAAAATCCTAATTTTAAGGCTTTCGGTATTCACAGAAGGCATTTAGGAGTCCTAAAGTTAGGAGTCCTAACTTTACTACTACTAAATTGAGAAAAATCCTAATTTTAAGACTTTCGGTATTCACAGAAGGCATTTAGGAGTCCTAAAGTTAGGAGTCCTAACTATACTACTACTAAACTGAGAAAAATCCTAATTTTAAGACTTTCGGTATTCACAGAAGGCATTTAGGAGTCCTAAAGTTAGGACTCCTAACTTCTGTGAATACCGAAATGAGTAAGTGCCTTCTGTGAATACCAAAATGAGCAAGTGCCTTCTGTGAATACCAAAATGGTAGTAAGTTTAGGATTTTGTCTTAAGTTAGTTCTGTGAATCGGGCCCATTAAATCTCACGAGCGAGACTGCGCAAGCGCAGCCTTCGCTAGCCGAGACCTAAAAAGAAAAGGAGCGATGGGGGAAGGAGAAGGAACAGGGGTGGGAGGGCTGGTGAGAGGGGAGAAGAAACAGGGATGGGTGAAAAAACGGGAGTGGTGGTCATAATTAAAAAAATGAAGAGATTCTGCTGGACTTCCTAAAGCACTAATGCCAAAAATAAATTAAACATTGTTATTACTGCAGAGGCAAGTCTCCAATAAGTACATTATGCTCCTTGATGGTGCGGGGCTCGCATGTATCTCCCGGTGCGCTTGTACATCCAACAGGGGTACACTGAGATCTGCTGGTGCTCTGGTGATGCAGATGAGACACGTGCAGATCTGCAAGTGCCCTCCTGCAGAAGCAGCAGGCAGGTTCGGATCAGCTGAAGTCGACCTGCTCTCCTGTGTGCAAGTCATAAGGGGGCTCGCAGAATGCACCGGGATTAGCCCAGAATTTTGGATCGTGAACATGGGCCTCTGCCATCCATCGCACTCAGCAGGAGTGGGTGCTCAGACAATGCAAACAGTGTGCGGGGAGAGGAATACCCAGGCAAGGAGTGACTCAGAGGGTTCCCTGCTGAGACAGCAGCCTGTCCACGTCATAAAGACTGTACTCTGCCCAGGGATACACAGCATGCTACCCTAGCCACAACATAGCTGGACTGGAGGCAAGGCAACACGGACAGGAGGGATATGGCGTAAGGGTCAGAGCTGCGATTTTGGAACTTGGTGTAGGCTCTACATCAGGGGTCTCCAACCTTTTCTGTAGTGGGAGCTACTTTCGACTTGTGAAAATCATTGTGAGCTACTGAAGACAAAGCAACTCGCATATTGGATCAAGACATACCCAGGCCAGCTTTATTGACTTTAAGCCTAATGTCCATAGAACCAGATACTATAGTTTGGACAAAATACTTTGACTCTGGGCCCTATGACAGTGCTGCCATGTGTGTCAGTGAGAGCGTGGTCTTTGGAGATGTATGTACTTGTGTGCGTGTGTTACAAATGGGGGTCTCTAGTTGGCAATGGCTGGCCACTGTCCAAGTAGGGACCCTTCTTCCTAAGTCAGAATAAGAGGGCTACACCCTTTGATAACCCTCGCTCAACCCTGTGGTAACGTAGCACGAGCAGCTAGGCTTATCTCAGAGGCAGTGTGTGAAGCATTTATGACCATACACAGTAACACAGTGAAGAACACTACAAAGGGACACCACACAAGTAGTTATAAAAAATAAGTATCTTTATATATAGACTTAACACAAGACGAATACCGATAAAAATCCACAATACTGTAAAAATAGGATTACTCTTGAAATGCTGCAAAAATAGTTCAAAGTGTGCAAAGAGGAGTTCAGTTCAAAGCAGTGGTCTCTGAGACCCTTTTACTTGCAAAGTACCTGGATTTCGTAGCAAAACCAACAAAATATCGCAAAGAAGCTGTAGCGATGATTTTCTGCACGCGAGGCCGGCGATGCGATGAATCCTTGCCGTGAGGGAGGAGACGATGTGCCGATCTGCTGATGCGTGTGGGGACAAGGCGACAAACTTCTGCACGCTAGGCCGTTGATGCGTTGACTCCTTGCCGCGAGGGAGGAGACGTGGTGACGATCCTGTTGCGTGTGCGATCGGGTTGCGATGCGAAGAAATGGCGCTCCGCGAGGGAGCCACGATCCTGATGTGATGCGATGTAAAATGGCGGACGCCCGGCGTCCGCGCTGCGATGTCGTTATGCGATGATCTCGATATGATGATCTGTGGGGTTAGCGAGCACTTGGCAGCCCGCAACCGTGCGATGATTTTTGGATTTAGCGAGCGCTTGGCAGCCCGCAAACGTGCGATGCGATGATCTTTGGTAGCGAGCACTCAGCGGCATCAGCGCGATGATTTTCCGGTGCGCTTTCAGCTGCGGCGGCTCGCAAACGGGTGTTAGCGACGATTTCAGCACTCTCTTCTCTGTAGTAGAACTAGAGGCCCTGGAACTCACAGGAGCCTCACCTGCAGATAGAAATCCTCGCTGGGAGGAATCAGGAGGCTGGTGGTGAAGTCTGATGTGCCTGAGACTTCAACAGGAGGCTAGCTCTCTCCTAGCCCTTGGGTGATTGCTGTAGCAAGATAAATAAAATTTCTCTCAAAGTCCTTTTCCCTCTTCTTCCAAGTCCAATGGTAACCACTGCAGGCCAATCCAAGAAACAGCACACAAGCACAAGGATAGTCACCTACTGCAGATTCCTTCAGTCACACGGACAGAGGTTCGTCTTGTTGTCCAGGAGCAATACATATTGTAGGGGTCTCAGCACAGATATTTATACCCCAAAAGTCTTTGTTCTCAGAAGCTACAGGTCACTGAACCCAGCCAGAACCAGTTCTGCTCAGTCCTGGAGCACTTTGTTTACCAGGCTGCATCCTTCCTTTGAGAAAGAGGGGGTCTGCCATCAGACGCACAGTAGGAGGTGGAGCCAGCATTCACCTTGCCAGGCACAGCCTTATTCAGGTCAAGGTGCTACCCCTCCCCATACTCCAATGCAGATCTCTCTATTCAACCCAAGTCTGACTCAGCCTGTCCTGTCCCTCCAAAACCAAACAGCCAATAAACATAACAGCAGAGCACACTGGAAGGCTTAGGCAAGAAAATACCTACTTTCTAAAAATGGTATTTTCAAACACAGAATATAAAAATAAACTTCACTAAAAGATGTATTTTAATATTCTGAGCTCGGGCATACTAAATTCGTTTTTCTACCATGTTCCTTGGGTCAGTTAGGACTATAGAATGTAATAGTCAAACTGCCCATTACCCCCAGGTCCCTTATGTCCTCGTCCCCTTCATTAACAGATAGGAGATTACTATCTCCCGACAGAAAAAAAGAGCAGAAGGCATGCTGGGACCCTAATACTGCCCCTCCCACCGGGAGTACATAAGCAGTACTTACCCAGCATCCCGTCTGTTCTTTTTTTCTGTCTATCGACAGAATGGACGTGATGTGCTGTTCTGCTACTCCTGCTGGGCTGGTGTGGCGTTTCTTTCTTCCTCCCCCCGCCCGGCTGCCTGGCTGTGCGGGCTGGGGGGGGCGTTCCTGGTCCGTCCCCTGGCCTGCCGGGCTTGCTGGGGGTCGTGACGGTGGTGGCCGGTGTGCTGCCTGGATCCTGCGGGTCCTTTGCGGCTGGTGCGCTCCCGGGTACTTCGGGGTCGCGTGCACGTCTTCCTGAAGCTGGGCGTTTGGGAGGCGTGCCGCGTTTCCTCTGTGCCGTACCTTCCCGCTGTTGGGGTGGGGGCCTTGCTGCTGGTGGTGTCCGGCTCCTGCCCTGGGTGAGTCCCGCATTGCGGTGTTTTTTGTTCACGCTATGCTGTGGTGCTCTTTTCTCTATTTCAGGTCCGTGGTGGGCGGCGGAGGCTCCTGGGGATGCCGGGGTTTGTACCCAGGAACTCATACATGCGAAGTAATGCGCTCTGCCGCTGAGCTCCTTCCCGACCGTCGTGCCCATGGATGACCTTTCCTTTGGGGTGGGGGCCTTGCTGCTGGTGGTGTCCAGCCCCTGCCCTGGGTGAGTCCCGCATAGCGGTTTTGTGGTTCTTCGCTATGCGTTGGTGCTCTTTCTTTCTTTCAGGTCCGTGATGGATGGCGTGGGCTCTTGGGGATGCCGGGGTTTGAACCCGGGACCTCGTGCTTGCGAAGCATGCGCTCTGCCACTGAGCTACATCCCGACCGGCGCGCCCATGGGTTCCCTTTAGGTTGGCGCTGTCCTGGTTCTTTGATGTCGCTGTCGCTTGACTGCTTGGGGGTGTTGGGGTGCGTGGCTCCTTGCTCCTCCTTCCTGCCCGTTTGCCCTGTGTCCGAGTGATTCTTCTGCTGCCGGAGTTTGTGCCTGCGGCAGTGTGACGCTCCTTCTGGCTGCTGCCTCTGCGTGTGCTTGTTGCCTCCCGGTTGTGGAGGAGCCTGGCAGGGGCTGTTCGCCTGGTCTCCCTGCGCCTTGCGCACTTGTAGGTGTCCTTGGGTGCCGTCCCTAGTGTTCTTGTGGGGCGATCCGGTACCTTTGCGTCGGGTTCCCGTTCTGTGGCTGTGTGACTTGCGGTTCTCTGCTGCACTTCGAGTGTTTGCGTGGTGCTACGTAGAGTTGGTGTGCTCCTTCTCTTTTCCCCGTGTCCGCCCCTCTCTGTCCTGTCCCCGGTGTGTGTTGGGGTTCCGTTCCCGTGGTGCTCTCGTGGGTTCTGTTGGTTGTGCACTGGGGCTGCTGTGTGGCCCTTTCTTTCGGGGGATGTTGGCCGCTGGACGCCTCTGTCTTTGGGCACTTCCTGCTCATCCCGAGCTGCTGGTTGCTCCTTTCCACCGAGAAGATTAGCATGGCCCCTGCGCAAGGATGACACGCGGATTCGTGAAGCGTTCCATGTTTTAATGGTGGTGCCGGTCCTCCCGCTCCTGTTCCGTTTTTGGCGGGTTGCCCTTGGCCTGTTTGGGTGGCGGTGGCTCCTGGTGTTGCCGGGGTTTGTACCTAGGGCCTCCTGCTTGTGCTGCTTGCTCTCTGCTGCAGCGCTGCATCCCCACTTCGGCCCTCGTGTGTGGTCTATAGGGCTGGGGTTCTTGCCTGGTTGGGCTGTTCCTCGTCCTTGGCTTCCTGGGTGTTCCGGGTGGCTGGGATGGTGTGCTGGGGTGTGCGGTGATGCCGGTGTTTTGGTTCACCGTGTAGGCTGTCTTTATGGCCTTGTCTCTCTTGCGGGGGCCTGGTCGCCGGTTTGGTTCTCTGCCTCTGCGGCATCCTGCTCCCTGGCTGCTGGGCTGGCGCTGCGCGTCCGCTGTCGTTTGCAGCGGGTCTGTGCCGCCTTGTCCCCTTGCCACTTTTCCCTCCGGGGCTTCTGTGTTGCTCCACTGGATGTCTGTGGGCTTTCTTGCTAGCTGCCGCTTTGCCTATGTGGGACGTGACCTCCCTGGGTTGTGTGTCTGGGGTCCTGGTCCTCTCTTGTCCGCTTGGGCTTGCCCTCTCTTGCTCTCTTGGTCATGCCGGGGTCTGCCTGTTTTTTGGCTTTTCTGTGCAGTCCTGATGCTGGGTGTTGTTGGGACCCGTGCTGTAGTCTGGCCTGGAGTGGGCTGGGTTTCTAGGTTGGATTCCCTCCCCGGGGGTCCTTGCCTGTGCGGCTGGCTCTGTTCCTCTGCTGCAGTCCGGTTCAGCTGGTTGTGGGCCGTGTTTGGCTGTACCGTGGGATATTTCTGCCTCTCTTCGGGGTTGCTCGCTCTGTCTGCTGGGGTACGGTGTCCCCTTCCTTTCGGGGGTCTGCCCTCCCTGGAGTTCGGTGTTGCCAGATGCGGGGGGGCTTCTTTTGCTGTTGCTGCCTCCTTTTTGCATCTGTTTCTGGCTTCTTCCGTGCTGGTTGCTATTGTTTTTTGGTTGCTCATGGTTCTCGCACTGACGTTTCCTGGTTTCTGGGGTTCCTTGGTGTGGCCTTGTGTTCCTCTACTGCTGCGGCGCTCCTGCTCGTTTTCTGGGCTTGTATTTGGCTTCTTTCGGTGGGTCCTGGTCGCCCCTCCTATTGACTGTGGCGCTCCTACTCTTGCCTGGTCTCTGTGGTTCGACTGGGTCGGAACAGGTTTTTTCCTGCTTGTGGCTCCCTGGGGGTGCCTGTGGCGGTCGGCTTCTCCGACGGTTTGGGTTGGGTCCTGCTCTCCCTTTCCTTTTGCGTCCCCCCTGGGGTGTGTTTCCAGTGGCGGTTCGCGTTTTGGCTCTCTGGCGTTCGTGTCTGGTTTGTTTGGGGCCTGGCTCTCTTTCGCTGGTGCTGTGTCCTTGACTTGGCTCTGGTTTCCCCTCTTTTGGTATGCAGGGGTTTCCGGTTTCTGCTGGTTTTGGGCGTCTGGTGGTTGCCTTTTTTCGGATGGGTATCCTTGTCTGTGCTCTCTCGGTGGATCCTGGCGGGGTGCTCTCTTGGTTTCGTGTCGTGTTCTGGTGGGTCCTTCTGGGCCTGCTCATGCCGGCGCTTTGTTCCTGGGGTTGGTTCACCTCTAGTTGGGTGTCCGTGTCTCTGCCTGGTTCCTGGGGTTCGGTTGGGTGCTGTTGAGCTTCGGTTCCCCGTTGCTCCTGTCTGGCTGACTGCCCTCTTCTTTTTTCCTGGACTGAGGGTCCCTTGTCCGGCCCTGTGTGGGTCCGGGTTTTCGGGGCTTCTGGGTTGGCTCCTCCGGGGTTGCCTCCTATTGCTCCTGGTCTGCGGGCTTCCTTCTTGTTCTGAGTGTTCTCTGGCTGGGCCTCCTTGTCGTGCTCTCCCTCCTTACTCATGGGTGTCCGGGTTCTTCTGCTGCTTGACCCTCTGCTTCTCTGCTTCCTCAGGTTTCCGTTTTGGTGGTTTCCTGTGCTTGTTCTTTCTTCCGGCCTTCTGTTTGGTCCGGCGTTGGGTTACTGGGGGTCTCGTTCGGCCTCCCTGCCTTTTCTTTGCCCTGGGCTCTACGTGGGCTTCTTCCGGGGTTGGTTGGGCCTGTGGGTCCTCCTGCCTTTGCGGGTTGCTGGGTTTCGGTCCTGGCTTCCTGGTTCCTTGTCCCTTGTTGCCCTCATTTTCTGCTGTCTCTTGGCACCTCTTCGGTGTTATGTGGGGCCGGACCTGGTGGTTTTGCGGTCTGGGTGCTATGCGCCCTAGGGCTTTTTGTTCCGTGGCTCTGGCCCTTGCTGTGTGCTTGGCCTGGGTGTTGGGTGCCTGTGCGGTCGTCCTCCTTCTTGGCTTCTGTTTTTTTCTGCCCTCTGTCTTGAGGTTCCGGTTCGGTTCCGGATTGCTTCTTCTGCTCCGCCTGTTCTGGGTTTTGGCCGCCCTGTTCGGTTGGCGGTTTTTCTTCCCTGTGGGGGCTTTGTCCTCCTGGGGTTTTTGGGTTTCTGCCTCCTTCCCGGTCCTTTTGGTCTGGTTGGGGTCTGGTTCCTGTTCTGCTCACAGGCTCTTGCTGTGGTTCATCCCCGGCCCTGGCCTCCTCTGCGGGGTTCGTAGGCTTTCTTCTCTGTGCTTTCGTCTGGCCGGGTCGTTCGGTTTGGTGTGGTGGGCCGGTTTCTGGCCTGGGCCTTCCTCCTTTTTGATGGTCTGGGTGCTTGGGGCTGCGCCTCGTTGCCTGAGCTGGCCTTCTTTCTTTGGCCTTCTCCGGGGGGGTCGGGATTTGCTCGGTGTCTGTTCGGCTGCCGGGTCCTGTGTGCATTCCTGGTGGTTCTGGGGCTGGACGGGCTTGTCCGTCCTTGGCCGTGTCATTTGGCCTGGTTGTCCTGTCTCCTGGTTCTCTGGTTGGTGGCCTCATTTTTGTGGTCCTGGCCTTGTGTTGTTTTCTGGGTTGTCTCGGGTCCTGGTTTGGTGCTGGCAGGTTGCTTCCTGCGGTCTCCCCTTGCCTCCTTCTCGGTGCTCCCTTGGGTTGCTGCGTTGGTGTGGTTTCCTGGGTGTGCTTTTGGTTTTGGAAGGCCGGTTTTTCTGCTTTGGTATTCTCCTATCTGTTAATGAAGGGGACGAGGACATAAGGGACCTGGGGGTAATGCTCTATTACTTACCGGTAATCTTCATTACTCCGGGTCCCGTTGTCCTCGTCCCCTTCATACGCCCCTCCCTCCCTCCCGGGCGACCGGCCTTCCTGTCTGGGCTTGGTTGTACAGACGGGATGCTGGGTAAGTACTGCTTATGTACTCCCGGTGGGAGGGGCAGTATTAGGGTCCCAGCATGCCTTCTGCTCTTTTTTTCTGTCGGGAGATAGTAATCTCCTATCTGTTAATGAAGGGGACGAGGACAACGGGACCCGGAGTAATGAAGATTACCGGTAAGTAATAGAGCATTCTGGCCTATGGAGAACAGGTAGCCTTACAGTAGTGCAAAACGAAATTGGGTGTAATTCACTACCAGGACATGCTACACACATCAAGGCATGTCCTACCTTACACATACAATGCACCCTGCCATAGGGGTGACTTACATGATGCCAAGGGAAGGTTCAGGGGCTGGGAAGTGGGTGCACTTCACAGCCAAGTTTGGGACTGCACACATGCTCTGCAGTGGTAGGTCTGAAACACACTTTACAAGCTACTTCTGTGGGTGGGGCAAACCAGCTCTGCAGGCCCACCAGCAGCATTTGGTTTACCAGCCCTGGGCACACACAGGCCACACTACTAGGGACTAACAGGTAAACCAAATAAGCCAATCATGGATATACCAATTCACATGTCATATTTACACAGTTAGCATTTGCGCTGTGGCACTGTATGGCAGTGGCACAGCGCACAGAGCATCTAACACCAGCAAAAACAGAGGAGACAACAGCGAAAAATGGAAGGGTGCCAGGTCTAACAGCGTGTGAATGAGATGTCTGTGTATGAGTGACTGGAAGCCTGTGTCATATGTACTTGTGGCACAGGAGGTACCTTTCGCGGCATCATTATATTTATAATGCAAATATACAACCATTTTTATTAATGGGACAAATTTAAAGTGCATAAAAATATTCTTCAAAAATGTTCATAATAGGGAGGCTTTTTTTTGGCATTTTAAATTTCTCCTACTCAAAATAATGGATGTATTTTTCAGTTATAAAAATAACATTAGACCACTAGAAGCAAGGTGCCTGCTGTGTATAAAGGCTGCACTTTGAAATTGGAGAACATTAAATTGAAGAGTTAACTTTATGTTTATATAGACTCCATAAAAATCATCATTTAAATGTTCTCCCATTTCCAAGTGCTACATTTACAAACACCCGGCATCCTGCTCCCAGAGGTCTGTAGACATGGTGCCATATTTATAACAGAAAAATACAACCATTTATTTAAATGGGATGAATTAAAAGTGAATAAACATGCATCATCAAACAATAAGACGTAACTGGCTTAATTGAAAGTGGAGAGAGACATTACGACTTAATTTTTAATAGAAATATTTTTCCTCACTGTACTGGCAGTTGGTTGAAACTTGTAGAGACCTGTGGATCAACACACAAACGTTGATGGAAGAAAGGCTTGAAATCTGCCTTACCATTGCCAATCGCTCAGGGTAGCATTCCAACTCATCGTTCTTTTGCCCACCATGCCACCTCAGATTAGACCCTGCCATCTGCAAACCAGCCTTGTCCCTGATCCATTTCATGGACCTTTTCAAGGTGAAGCTGTAAGTTTAAGACATGGATTATGATAACTAAGCAGTGAGCAGCTATGGTCTTGTTGCTGTCATATATATCCAATGCAGTCCCTCGGGTCCTCGGTGTAGGCAGATTGCGCGTCTATCACTTCAGCATCATGCTGCTTTTCTTGCTTGCTTTGGTGAACTTTGTTTTGGGGTAGAGACTCTTTTGATACACACGATTTTCACCAGGTAAAACCTTTAAGCCGTTGTGCATGGTGGAAATCACATATTTATGAGTTATTGCACCTTGGAATGTGGAAACACAGTTGGTTTTGTCCCATTCCAAAGCATGAAACGCTGAATGATGTGAGAATATCGCAGGAAATATTGAACCCTATGGTATCAGTATATAACAGGTGTGGTATTACCACCCAAAACAGCATTGAACTCATACTGAGTCAAAGAATGTACTACACCGTTGCAGGCAGCAGTGATGTGTTTGTGTCATTGCCCTGAGTGCTTCACTCATGCTCTTCTCCTTTCTACTATAACACAACATGGTGGACGCCTTCGGGCTGTGAACGCTTGAACGGTGATGTGAGGTCCTGCTGCATGGGGAGTGCTCTCCCATTACTTGACCCCATTGCTTTGACTGACTACCAAATAAACCAGACCATCACCCTTACCTGAAGCTGCCATTTCCTCGACTTGGCTCTGGCAGTCCATTCACTTAAACTGCACTAGACCAGGGAATCTGCAGAGTCAAAAAATGGGCAGCTAAGGAAAGGGTCAAGGAAGAACGGTGGGAGGTGTATAGGAGGAGAAAAGGGCATTCAATTATTTTACATGTCTTAAGGGGCCTTCATTTTTAGCAAGGAAAGCCTTACCTCTCATTATTGCGCATTAGTTACTAAGTGGAGTATTTTTATGTGTATCTGTATATTTTTGGGGGGAGGGGAGTTCTACACATACCATCACCTACAACCTTCTGATCCATGAGGAATCGATGTTCAGAAAGGAGGAAAAATAAGACATTATCATCCCCTAAATCCTGATGGGAGTATTTTTAATTAGGAAAAAATCTGCAACATATAATTTTAAACCATGGTTATTTAATAATACATTTTCTTTGTTTGTAGCTGGAAATTTACACACGTGTGTAGCTCTTTTTTAACCTTAAGGGCCCTATCTCAGATAAACCAGCAAGATGTGGAGAGAGCGCCTTCATGTGACAGGTCACTGCTGACGTCACTCATCTGGACATGTTACTAGGATACGATGGATACAGTTTGTAGTGAGTTCTGTGTATCTGTTGGTCCCTTTTCTATGTTTACTGGATTTGTCCTAGTAGAGAGAGTAAAACAAGGCAGTGTGGGCCGCTTGCCTGCCGGACTGAACTTACAGCCTAACCTGCACACACTATGCCGCTGATCCGCTGGGCTGGGTTTACAACCTAACCTCTCTCGGATAGGTCCCAGTTCAGAGGATCCCGTTTCTACCTAGGCAGAGCCTGTGCTCCTGGCTGGGGCAGAGCCCCCCACCCCTGCAGCCAGGGCCACTGATGAAGTCATGACCGTGAAGCGTGCGGCGCGCAAGTCACTTTCATTCAGTGCTTGCCTCACCCACTAACAGCCGTATTATTTATTAACTCTCGGCGTTGGGTAACCATGGAGAGGAGGCTAAATATTATTCCATGTCTAACCCAGGGACTCGGTGCAGTCACCATTCACTTCCCCAAGGCTTATTATTATTTTATAATATTCTAATGTCGCGGTTCTCAAAGGCCCAACATTCCCGGAATCCCTGCGCTAGCCCCAGGGGGCAACAGAGAAAAACAATTACAACACAGGCATGAGTGGGAGGACTCTACACTGAAATGCCATTAGATGCCCTGACAGGCTGTGATGGTGTTTTCACCTTCAGAGCTTACAATCCAGGCGATTGGCTGAGATGCCTGGCGATAAGAGGAGGCACAATCCACACTGCGGCACACCTGGTGATAAGAAAAGCCACAATCCACACTGCAACACACCCGGTGATAAGAGAAGTCACAATCCACACTGCAACACACCTAGTGATAAGAAAAGCCACAGTCCACACTGCAACACACCTGGTGATTAGAAAAGCAACAATCCACACTGCAACTCACCTGGTGATAAGAGAGGGAGCAATCAACACTGAGACACACCTGTCGATAAGAGAAGGAGCAATCCACACTGTGACACACCTGGTGATATCAGGAGGCACAATCCACACTGCAACACAGTACAATCCACACTGCAACACCTGGCAATAAGAGAAGGCACAATCCACACTGCAACACTTGGCAATAAGTGAAGGCACAATCCACACTGCAACACACCTGGCTATAAGAAGAGGAACAATCCACACTGCTACAGACCTGGCGATAAGGTAAGACACAATCCACACTGCAACACTCCTGGTGATAAGAGGAGGCACAATTCATGCTACCACACAGCATAATCCACATTGCGACACATCCGGCGATAAGGAGGCACAATCCACACTGCAACACACCTGGCGATAAGAGGAGGCACAATCCACACAGGGGTCTTAAAATACCCTCCCATCTGATTATCCATTGCCTGTAATACATAAATGACATTGCTTTTTTGACCAATAAAATAGTTTTTCTCCTAACAGGAAAAAGTGCAAAAACATAGCGTATTATCAATGGTAAAAAAAAGACAAATGAAAAAAGGATACTAAACATAAGAGCTAGAGGAAAAATCACAATAGCCCTCAAGTTAGAATCCTCCATGTAAGGGCAGATGACTAGGGCCCCAATTGCCAGTTGGCCATCAGGGCATGCGCTAATTATCGCGCCCGATATAAACCAGCACCGAGGTGCTCGATACTTACAGGGTGTAATGATGATCACTTATCAGGAATAACAGGGAGAAGCGGTGCTGATCACACCAAATACACATATTCTGGTATTTAGGGGACATTTTTCCTCTGACAAACGTCACCAAGTTTGACCTTATGACATTTAACTCAAAACTCATAATTCAGAGTTACTGCACACGCCGTAATGTATCGGCCGCTGCAATGAGGGCGGGTCTATGTTGTGGAGCTACGGCACAGCATCCCACTCATACCTTTAAAGAAGATCTTGAAACGGTGCTTATGATACTCGTGTGGTGCAACGGGGCGCAGGCTGGTCTGACATAGGCACCAGGAGTCAATCTAGCTGAACCCTCGCAGCGTGCCCGGCTGTTGCTGTTGGAGTGTGGGCACTGGTCTGGGCTATGGCCTGTAGAGAGCATGTTGCCGATGGTTGGCAAATTATGCCACTGACAGGCTCCTTGGTCTCCTTCTGGCCTCTGAGAGTCTCTATTTAGGAATACAATCTGAAAGTAAGCCTCAAGCTCAACCCTCTTAGTGCACATTAATCACCCACTGGTCGGGTGGAAGTCAGGGCTGGGCCGGAGTGTATTCTTCACTTCATACGGTGTAGAACTCATCAATTCACCAAAATGCCAGGGGTGGTGGAAGTGACTTCACATGGCCCTTGATCTTCACTTTCACTCACACACACACACACACACACACACACACTCCTACATAAACACACTCAAAACTGCAAGCACGCACACAACACCCCCATTTACTAGCATTTATTTCACTTACCTCAGCTGCCAGGCAAAGTCATATTTCAGCTATTTGTACTCCATTTTTTTAAATTAAAATAATGGCGAATATTTTAATATAATAACAATTTGACAAAAAACGAGGTGAGTCAAGTGCCCACCGATGTCAATAAGGCGAGCTGCTTCTGTTCCTGCCACTGTTTATGCCACTGCTTATGATTGGGGTCGCAAAGGCAGTGCCAGGGGTAGCAAGGGGCATGCGAGGGGTGGCAAAGGTCTAGTTTCTAGCCCGTGCCTCAAAACGCCTCTACAGCTGGCAAGACTTGAAACTAGAACTGGCGTAGCAGATAAGTTTGACATTTTAGCACTGATAATAGATAGGAGGGCGCGTGGTGCATGCATGACCAAGTCACCAAATGCGGGGATGAGTGGAAGGGTGAATTTGAGTTAATGGGAACATCTCAGGGGATGGGTGAATAGGCGGCTAAATATGACTGATTGTGTGAGTTAGCAGGTAAGCGTAGGTGAAATGTGTAATTTAGGTGAGGGACCAAAGGTCATCAGAACATCATAAACTATATTTGACAACTTTTAACTTTGGGTCTGATCTAACTGGTTGAGCCTCAATGGCACACCAGTAGACATCTTTTAATATTCTTAGTTTTATCAACCAAAGTCCAATTCACGAGAATGCTTGTGAGAATCTGGATTATTAACTATGGGGGAGAGCAAGGAATGAGTCCTCACAAAGTTAAATAACAGTTCCTAGCAGATTTCAAGAAGACATCCCAGGCATACCCCAGTAGCTGTGAGTCAAGCAGCAGGCTTCTTGCAGAGAAAATGTGAGTAAAGTATTAAGCAGCACGAAAACAATATTGAAGTCAAGACATCAGAGAACCATTTAAGTAAAACAACACATAAATGGTAAAAATAAGTTAAGGGGACCAGGAGGTATACAATTTTGAAGGAACTGTCAAAAAGCAGCCATAAGAAACAATGGAAAAATAACAATATTCAATATTATTCCATGGGACGTTGGTGACTGGGTCATACGTGCCTTGAAGAGGCACAATTATAATACAGCGCATATTTATTACATGGGTGGTAAAGGCATGTGTGGTAATGCCATGCATCTTAAGTATATAAATCTGTGTATAGATGTAAGAGAGACTATTACTTTACAACAAAGATTAGAAGTAATTTGGAAGAGGGGTGTGCTCGTTCAATATTATAGACAGGTATGGGCAAACTATTTGTTCAAGGCTTTGTTCATGTACGGTCATATGCAATATGCATGGAGGGTGAACTTAGTAGGAATTAGAGCATTGGAAAGTTAGGAGTGCTATTGAAAACAATGGTGTGTTCCTGGCTTCTAAAGGCCGGTAGAGGCGCGGAGTTCCAACATTCCAATGTTTGTCCACAGCTATTGCTGTGGAAAAAAGGCCTCACGGAGCCCAAGGGGAATTCCATCCCCTTGGGCTCCATGAGGCCTTTGTTTTACAAATAAGAACACTCTGCTCTCTAGACGCAAAATGTTATAATAGCCTTAGAGCCCTCCGTAGCGGTCTGAATCAGCCATTAAATGCCCGCTCCCTTGATAAAAGGCCCTTTACTTCAGCTCGAGCCTTTGACGATGTAGCGGGCCTTTAATGGCCGGTATAGCCTGCTACAGCGGGCCCTAAGGCAATATTACAACATTGGAATATTGAGCACTCCATTGAAGGCAATAGAGTAGCTCTGGGCTTCTAATGGCTGGTAGAAGCCAGGAGCTTCAACATTCCAATGTTTGTCTTTCACAGCAATAGCTCTGAACAAAGGCCTCATGAAGCCCAAGGGAATTTCAACCACTTCAGGCTCCGTGAGGCTTTTGTATTACTGATTAGAACATTCTACCCTGATGGAGAGGAATGTTCTAATAGCCTTATAGCCCACTGTAGCTGGGCTATACCGGTCATTAAAGGCCCACTCCGTTGTTAAAGGCCCTTGCATTCGGCTTGGTCCTTTAACACTGGAGCGGGCCTTTAATGGCTGGTATAGCCCGCTACCGCGGGCTAAAAGTCTATAATAGTGTATTTTCTATTACAGCTACCTACACTCAATCTCATCACTGAGAGCCAAAATACGGCTTTTGAATTGGGGTCTTGGTATATCTTTCGGACCTGTGCCAGATATTGTGTTGTATGATGAACTAAAAATATCCATTAAAGACATGGTGTAGTTGCATCTGGAACATCTTAGTTTCTAGAGGGAGGATGTAGAGGGAGGAGGACGTGAGGCAACACCTTTAGGTAACGTTGATGATACAGACAATAGCTCACATGTGTCTGTGCTAATGCATATGCTTCGCTCAACCGTGGCACAACACCAAATTGTAAAACTCAATCCTCCCACTATCTCTACCAACAACACACAAACTCACCCCCTCCCAATCAACAACCACAACCTCAGCCTCTCGAGGGTCCAGTACTGCATACAGGGCCGGACTAAACGTAGCGGGCACCGTGCGTTTCCCTGGTGGGCCGCCAGGGTGGGGACCAGATTTAGGCTCCTGGGGGCCGTTTTTGTTACCGGGGGAGGGCAATATCGGCCCCCTGTAACAAAATCGGCCTAAACCAGCCCTAACAAACAGTTAGGCCGCACCCCCCTCCTCACCCACCTCACCCACAGGGGGGCCGGCCGAGCAGTTGGCCAGGGCCAGTTTCGATTCCCAGTCCAGCCCCGACTACATAGCCTGAGCTGTGGATTACTCCCTCCTATCTGCTCCACCCCCGTCTAGATGTGGACTGGAGCCACCAAAATATGAACATTTTATCCAGCCCATCACTGAATGTTCCTTGCACAAACAGAAATTTTATATACACCCATCGCAAACCTTTGGTTGTTTAAATGTTCTTTTTCCAAATTTGTCTATACATGTTTTACTAGCCATAAATAACGCATGCATGAGAATAATTGTAATGTTTTGTCTGGTAGCCTGTGAATTGCTCGACATTTTTCAATACTGCACCACGCTTACACACATCAACAGAACATGCACCTACATTTAGGTAAGTGTAGCATTACATCCAAGTCAATGATTGCGATAAAATGTTACATATGATATTCTTCAAGGAAAATATTGTATGATTTTTGTGTTTTTAAATGTCAGAGTCCTAAGGAATGGGTCCAAGGAAATAAATACTACTTTATTTCAAGTAGGAAATGTCAACTTAGAAGTGGGTGGGCAACAGAAAAGACAGAAATGTCAAGGGACAAGCCTATGAATATAGTCTAAAGAGGCAAAAAAAAGTAAAAAGTAAAGTTATCCTTCAAACTAGGTGGGTTTGAGGCAAAAATTTCTGGTCAACCTTATGCTCAGATTTTACCACCACAAGAAACATCTCCTCAGACATTGATAGGCATCCCCGTGAGGTACTGGACAAATTAAGGCGGGTGTGGTAACAGCTGGGACAGATTTACAGGAAGACACTAGAAAAACATGTGTCAAAGGGAGTGGAGGAAGACTAGACGATATGTCTGCTGTCCAGGATACTAAATAGCATGTTACACAGTTCCGGGTTTTGATCAGGTTTCCCCTCTTGGGTTAACCACAACTTCTCATTCATCTCTTTGGCATCCCAAGAGATCTCCTGTTGCTTAACAATCACCTGCATTATCCAGTCATGTTTACATACTCTGGGGCTTTGGAGGACAACATGTGAGAGCTCAAGGGTGTCTGGGGGAATGGCTCCCTTGGCTGCTATTGTTCTAGGCTGGTATGTGTAGAAGAAAGAGTTATTACTAGGGTACAGCTGGGAGCCCTGTTGTTGTGGGGTTCTCTGAACTGATGGGGGGTGGCTGCAAGCCCAGATTATAGTGAGGCCTCCTTCTGGAACACCACAGCTGTTTCCTCTTTTTAGCCAGGAGAAGCTCCAAAATGCAACTCCTCCTGGCATGTGGTGTCCATTTCTACTATCCTTTTGGTGGGCTCCATGGACTCTGTCTGGAATCTTTTCCTGTGTGAGCGCTTGACTTTCTGGGCAGGAGCATTCTCCCTGCTAGCGGTAGGTTCTTCCTCCTCACTGGAGGTACTCAATTATTCACACCTAAGTTTCATGTTGTTCTTCACCGCAGGTCTTCACCGTAGGTCCTGTTCTTCTTGAGACACACTAGCAGTGTCTGCTGAAAAGAAAGGATGACAAACAAAATAAATGAGTGCATATATCCAACAATTCATATGCATTTAAATACTTATTTATACTATTCTACAACAAATGTGAGAAAAAGAGACACTTTCAAGCACTATACTCCTCTTTAGCATGTAAAATTCTTCTTCTTCACTCTCAAATGTTATGCTTTGTCTATGTTCAACATGGAAAATGGCATTCCTCGAATCCCTTGAACATGTCACCCTTACATTCACTTATGGTGGCAAACAGGAACTTAAATATGAGTTAACGATTAGGAGACATCATTGTCTGTGGCACATCCACGACTAGTTTATGGACAAGTGTTGGGCAACAATTATGTTATCACTGTGTATAAATACTTTTTGAAAGGGCCAGTAACTATGTCAGGTTTGCTGGGAAGTGTGTTGTACATTATCACGGACATGATGTAAAAATAAAAATGAGCAGCGGTTATGTACAACTTACAATAGGGTGTCAGTTATTCAAAATAAGGCAATTAAATAATGGCATTGTTAAAACCCCTTTAAACATGCCGTTTCTTTACATAGTTCCTATGTATCAAAATATGAATTTTTTACATTTTAGAAAAATGAAAATAAACATAATATATTAATAGAGACAATGTTTATCAACACCTTTTTTAGGACAACGTATAGTAAAAGTAATAAGATTATATTTGAAAGACAAAAAGTCAATAATGTTTAATTCCAAAATCAGATTGACCTCATTTCTGCTGCATAGATGCCTCCAGCTGAGCGTAAATGGTCAGCCTTTAGGCATTCCCAGCACAAAAGCTTCTCCCAGTGCGAGCATCACTCCCTGGCTTCTCATGTGTGTACATCCATTGCACTGAAACACATGGCAATGTCATTCCAAATTTGACTGAGTGTTCTATTGCTCAGCACATTGTTTATCCCCCGATAAAGGTGAGGAAGGTTTTGGTGGTCTCCTCATAGATGATATTAAATTCTTCATTTTTTCTTGATGATATTCAGTTTTTCAATTTCATGACAAGACCAGAGGCTACCATTTTGCATTTATTCCTTTAATGCTACTCCACACAGTACATAAAATTTGTACATCACAAAGAAGCTATTCCAGAACAGAACCTTCCTGGAATATAATAAAGACACACTTGGAACAGTCTGCCTCTTTTAAATGCAGCTCCAAGGAGATAAGTATCTTCTTTCTCTAATCCTGCTATTTTCTTGTATCTTAACTGTATTTTTCATGTATAATTATCCTTTTTCATCAGATGTTCTGTTTCCAATATACAGAGACCTCCCTTATTGACTAGTTTATTGTTTTTCTTTAGCCTTTAAATGTAATTTATTTCACAAGTCGCTTACCGTGGGTCTGAACGTTGTGAGGGTTTCTGTTACCCTGAGAGCATTTGCTAAAGTTCCTGATGGAGCGCACCTTCTTTTATCATACTGGTACTCCCTTGAAAGAGCAACACTCCCTGTTCGCCCGTCCTTTTATCCAGACGCGCTTTGCAGCTCTCACGACGCATCAGGGAAATACCTCCACCCCGAGCACTGGGCATTGGCTCTACCGGCCTAGTGCATATGGCACCCTTTGTTGTTTATGCCTCATTTCTCCTGACACGTCTTCAGGATAAGACGCTTCTGGAGGAAACATTAGAGAAATTCAATGGGCGACAGCTCCTCATGGCCTAACTCCCTAAGTGCTGTCATCTTAGATGTCTTTCTTTTACAAGGAAACAGCTGATCACTCGAGACACTGTGATGTTGCAGGGATTCCTAACAGTTGGGTTGTCTCCAGCGATCAGCTGTTCCTCTGGCGCACGTTAAGGTTTTTTCCCCTTGTCCTTTTGGAGCGGTGTGTACGGTCTCATAGGCTACTCCTACTCTTCTTCTAGCTTTCTAATAATGGCTATTTTCATTATCGGTGAACCAAAAAAACTAAATCCAAGATCATTTCCCTTGGCATTCTGGTGGTTGTAGTTAATCTGGTTACAGCCTCTATCTCAGGTTAATCATATTTAAAATATACTTATTAGTATGTTAGACAAGGACATTGATAGCCCTGATTCCCCCATTTCAAATTTAAAGAGTATTTAATCAAGAAAATTATCCAGCAGGAGATGCGTACCTGCGTACGTGAAAACTTGCACCAGGTCATGGCCAACAAGAGACCGTTGACGTCTGAAGAAGAGATTGACCATGATCCCGCTTCAGGGGGAGACTCTGATTGTGATAAAAAAAAAGGGGGGCAAGAGAGTAAGGAAAATTAAACACACTGACGGGGTTTCTTCCATGAGTGTTATAGGAGGTTCAAGCACCTCAAAAAATATTGGAGGTCTAAGCACCTCATAACATATTGGAGATCTAAGCACCTCAAAGAAATTAGGAGGTCGAAACACCTCAAAGGTATTGGGTGCCCTTAGTGGCACCGATTTGAAAGGTGTCCAAAGTAGCACATCTGTCCTATGTGCACAAAATGGCATGCAGAACTGTGCCATGGAAGAATTAGAGCTTCAGAATGAAGAGCTGCTAGATGAGTACATCTTTGATCTAGATCAGGGTGATCTGGACATGGATGGCCTCCTTATGGATGAAGAGGTCCCATCTTCCTCTAGGGCAATAGTCATGGATCCCTTGGGTCAAGAAATGTTCTGCCCTCATAATATCAGACACTCGAGGAGTGCCGGATTGTGGCCTCAAGATCATGTGGGGAAGTTCATCAGATGGTGGATTAGAAATCCCTTGAAAAATAGGTGCACAATATTTTGAGAGCGGAATGCTCAAGACCCTTGATCCAGGAAAAGGTCTGTTTGACCACCAAACGAGATCTAAAGGTCATTACCTTTCATTTAAAATTGATAGGGACCCAAGGAATGTGATGGAAAGATCCCTTGAAGCTTGCTGCAGCCATCTTCTTGATGCCTTAGGTCCCCTTAACAGATTAAGGGTCATGGCGAAGGAGACCCCAGTAAATGTTAAGCTACCCAGGGGTTGGAGCCAGAGGGCTTTGATCCTCCTGGGGAATGCCAATACTGGGCTCAACACAGAACAGCGTAGGGTTGTAGTAACAAAAATTAACCCCAAATTAGGAGACTTTGAAGAAAATGAGCCATCTGAGAACCCCAAGGGCCTACTCTTTGGGGGAAGATATGATTTAAACACTGGGGAAGAACGTGGCTACTTTTACGGCCCTAGACAAAGCCCAAAAAAGTATGAGGAGGGTATTCAACCAAGGTGTTTTTGGTTGGGTCGGAACAGGGGGCCTTTCTGCCGGGAGACTCTCCCAGAGGCCTCACTTCAGGCAAAGAGGCTTCAATAGAGGTTACCAGCCGGGTGTGTCTACATCCTTCTACCCCTAACGAGGACACGCTTATCATGCTGGAAGCTTCAGATAATGTGGACAAGGCCCAACCAACTTTCAGAGTGAGTGCAATGATTTTACCTATTTCTTCTTCCTTGTAAAAAGTGGGGGGCCATCTCAGGCTCTTCTCTTTGGCTTGGGGCTCAGTTACAGAAGATCCTTGGGTCCTGGAAACCGTTCAGTGGTTCAGAATAGAGGGCCTCATTACGCCTTGAAGGCGGTCGCATTGCAATGCGGACAGTGGGACCGCTGACTACTAGTCAGTCAGTCCTGCTTCGGCCATGGTGCCAGTCGGACATAAGCCCGACTGGCATCGTAATGAGGCCCAGAGTTCCTAAAGGTACCACTGCAATCTTCTCCCCCAAGAAAATTAAACCTGACTACAGACCAACAGAAGGTGGTAGAAGAAGAGGTGGATTCCATGATGAAAAAGGGTGCTTTCATAGAAGTACCTGTGGAATGCAGGGTTTTAGTAGGCACACTTTTCCTTGTAGAGAAAAAAGAGAACGGATGGAGACTCATATTAAATCTCAGGGATCTAAACAGGTACCTTGTATACAGATACTTCATGCTGGAGGGAATCTATCTTTTGGGAGATATATCATTAGAAAAGGATTGGCTAATGAAGCTCAATCTGAAGGATGCTTACTTCACCATTCCCATGCCCAAGGAGTGCCAGTGTTACCTCTAATTCACCTGGAGAGGCCGTCTTTATAAGGTCCAGGCAGTTCCCTTTCGTTTTTCCTCAGCTCCTTGGTATGTCACTAAGATAATGAGAGTAGTGGCCTCCTTTCTCAAGGAAAGGGGAATATGTATGATTGTCTACTTGGAAGATATACACCTAATGTCCCATGGTCAAACGCAGAATCTAGAAGATATGGATATGGTTGTAACTCTTCTGGAAAGTTTAGGTTTCATCATAAACAGGGAGAAGTCTATTCTTATCCCCTCCATTTCTCTAAAGTTCTTGGGCTTCACTATAGACACAATGAAGACACTTCTACTTTTACCTTTGAAGAAGATTACCAAGAAACGCAAAGAGAAAAGGTTTGTAATATGACAAGAGTCCATAACTTTGAGAGAACTTGCCAGGCTTCTAGGCCTCCTCTTCTCTTCCATTCAAGCTAAAATTCTGGGGCCATTATATTATCGAGTTTTATAGAAAGTAAAAGTGAAAGGACTGCAAGGAGGTTTATGGTATGGAGACAGGGTAATCCTAGATCAAGTGGCCAGATCGGAGTTGAATTGGTGGCTCGAGAATCTGGATGCATTGAATGGGCCGGCAATCTTTGGATGCTCTCCTGAGTTTATTCTGGAGTCAGATGCAAGCTTTCATGGCTGAGGTGCTCGTCTGGGTGCCCAGAACACCGAACTTTGTGGTCACACATGGAGAAGCCACATCATATAAACCTGGAGTTGACACCCGTCTCTATGCTCTAATGAGCTTCAAACATTGTCTAAAGGGCAGAAAAGTTCTGTTGAAATCAACAATGTGTCTGCAGTGGCATATATAAATTGATTAGGGTGTACAAAATCCTCAGACCTTACAGATCTGGCCAAGAGACTTTGGATGTTCCGTCTAGAACACAAGCTCAGCATCAGTGCAGAGTATTTACCTGAGAAAGTAAATGTGTTAGCTGACTGGAACTCAAGGTTTTTAAGAGATTTCAGAGACTTGAAGCTAAACATTGTGTATTTCAAGAGTTTGTGTCTCTTATGGGGTCCTTTGGAACTAGACCTTTTGGCGAGCAACCTGACATTTCAACTGAAGAGAGACTTCGGCTGGATGCCGGACTGCAGAATTGGAAAGGGACTCATATTTATGCTTTTCCCCCATTCACAATGATTTGTAGAGTTCTTCAGAAGGTGAGACAGGAAAGATGTTATCTTGTGTTAATAACTAACTTTTGGCCATCCCAGACATGGTTTCCAGTGACCTTGGCGCTAGCTTGCAACATTTAAAAGTTAGAGCTTTAGAAATAAGTAACAATGCCTTTGGGGTAAATTCTAAAATTACAGAAGACCTAATACTAAGGGTCCGATTACGCTGTCGACATAAAGCCTCCTCCTGACAGTCGGAATCTCCTTGACCGTGTTGGAACCCTTCCGACTGACTCGGTCAGTTTACATTCTGACCGACCGATTACGTTGTTCACGGTATGAAAGCAAACCGCGAGGTCATTCCGAATCGGTTCCGACTAGCTCCCGGAGTATCTGTGTCATAACCGCATCGTGCACCTCTATGGACAGCGTTTCTGACCTCGCGATTACAATGTCGATTTCCAACAGCCTTTCCGAGTCGGCCTGTCCGACACAAAAAGCCTGTCAGAAAGTGACTTTGGGGGACCCTAGCAGGGCCCCCTTCATCCTGCGGCCACTGGTTGGGGGCCGAGGGGGTATCTAGGGGATCCCGCTGTAAAACCGTGCACTGTGTGGCAGGCACAATGGGGTGCCGTGACAGGGTGCGGGGTTTTACACACATCCCCCATTTCCCCATAGGAGCCTGTGTTACAGCCGTTAGTCAGGCGGAACACAAGCTCCCATAGGAAACAATGAGACTCCGACCGAACATCTGTTCAGTCGCATCATAATCGGGCGGGCAGAACTGCAAACGCGAGTCATTCAGTCCCGATTCCGAGTCATGTCGGGCAGAAAGCTTACGCCCGACATCGTAATGAGGCCCTAAATCTGACACCATATTTTGGCCCAAATTTGATTTTTGCAAGAAGTTGTGTGTGGTTAGTTGTATGAAAGAATATGATTCCAGAATGAGCGAGCATCGTCCTGATGGTACTGAGCAATTTCTCATTTCCTTTGCAAAACCCTTTAGGACTGTAACCTCTGCAACAATTGCAAGATGGCTTAAGTAGACTATGCAGTTAGCTGGCGTTGATCTTACCAAGTGTAAACTCACTCTATGAGAGGAGCTATGGCTAGTCAGTCCTTTTGGAGAGGAGGCAGACTGGAGGACATTCTTTGCCGCTGATTGGTCAAATTCTACTACATTTGCAAAACACTATTGGAAGCAAATTAAGCACATGTCAGATGTGATTTTACAGGGCAACCAACATGCATGATGGTAGCCTCAAGTCTTGTAATGAAATAGCAATTCTCCAAATTGAATTGTTATTGTTATTGTTATTTTGGATTTATATCGCGCCCAATCACCTGCAGGTCTCTAGGCGCTCGGAAATCGATGTTAACAACAATACACTCGGCAACATGGAATGAAAGGCACACTCTGATCTAAATTACACACAGGATTCTTGTAAACAACAATGTTTTTAGCATCCTTCTAAACCGCAGGAGGTTCCCCTCCTTGCGCAGCACCTCAGGCAGCGTGTTCCATAGCTGAGGAACTAACACAGAGAAGGCTCTACCTCCCTTCGTTAGTAATTTGTAACGGGGGCAGACCAATAACTGAGAATCTGAGGATCTTAATGTTCTCACTGGGCTGTACACCTCCAAACGATCTGCAATATAGGCTGGTGCCTGACCGTAAATTCCCTTATGAGCCGTGCATAAGTTCTTAAATTCCACTCGCTCTTTAATGGGGAGCCAGTAAAGGCTATGTAGCAGAGGGGAGGCCTTGGTTCTCCTTGGGAGTCTAAAAATAAGTCGAGCAGCGTCATTCATCACGACCTGCAGTCTGTTGGTCAGAGTTTTAGGTAGGCCGAGATATAAAGCGTTACCATAGTCTATCCTTGAGATGACCGTTGCTGCTACGATTGAGCGCATCATTGATTGGGAGAGGACAGGGGTTAACTTCCGCAATTGCCGAATGATATTTGTACAGCTTCCCACCACGGAGGAAATTTGACTGGACATTGAGAGGTCACAATCCAGTTTGATCCCCAAGCTCTTTACATTCGTACTTGATTTTGGGGCAGGGCCTAACTCCGCTGGCCAGTAAAGGTCACTCCAAGGTGAGGCGGTAGATGGAATCACCAATACCTCGGTCTTGTCAGGATTAATCTTCAGCAGATTTTCAGTCATCCATTGTACCGTGTACCTCAAAATGTTTTGGGCGTTGAGTTGTGCGGTCCTAGTATTGTCGACACTCAGCAGCAGCTGTGTGTCGTCTGCATAGTTAAAGACTCTACAGCCCCTGCTGGCCAGAGATGCAATCAGAGGTTGTAGGTAGAGATTGAATAGGAGTGGGGACAGGGCAGAGCCCTGTGGCACCCCACATTCCAAGGATCCCGCCTCAGATGTTTCATCCCCTAGTTGTATCCTTTGTGTCCTTCCCAACAGGAAGGATTGCAACCACTTAAAGGCCAAGCCTTTGATCCCAAAGTCATTCAGTCTCTCCAAAAGTAAGGCATGACTGACCGTATCGAACGCCGCTGATAGATCTAACAAAATCAGGGCGCTCGGTTTCTTACAGTCAGCCATGCCTCTTAATTCATCCAGCACCGAGAGCATCACCAACTCGGTGCTATGATGGGCTCGGAAACCTGCCTGACGCTCATGGAGTAGATGGTGAGACTCCAGATACAGGGACAGGGACTTTAATACATGTTGTTCCAGTATTTTTGAGAGGAAAGGCAGCTGGGAAATAGGCCTGTAGTTCTTCAATATAGCAGGATCCGCACCAGATTTCTTCAACAGAGGCCTTACACGTGCCTCCTTGAATTCCACCGGTAGATACCCTGTTTCCAAAGATCTATTGAGGAGGGAGATAATACGTTCCTCCAATAAGGGACGGGCTGCACGAAAGACACTGGGTGGGCATGTATCTGCTGGAGAGCCAGATTTAATTCCTCCCATCAATTTCTCCAGACTCAACGTATCCAGCTCTGGAAATGCTGTAATAGTGCAGTCCGCTGAATTATACGGGACCGGATTTGTGGCAGTCCCATTTACCATCCCACTCTTTAATTCCATAATAATGGTCTTAACTTTTTCTAAAAAGTAAACCTGAAAGGAATTACAATTTATAGGGGACTTGGAGTTTTCAGGTTTTTTACTTAACTCTGACAGAATTTTAAACGTCTCTTTCTGGACATTGGTTGCCTTACTCAGGCGGGATTCATAATGTTCTGCTTTAGCTAGGACAATAAGGTTTTTATATATGTTATGGAGGCTTTATAGGTATTCCTAGCTGTGTCTTGTTTAGTTTTCCTCCAGCCTCTTTCCAGGGCTCTGAGCTTTCTTTTATGCTCTCTTAATGATGGCGTAAACCAGGGGGCCCCTTTACCAGGTCCTCTTATCAGCTGTGATCTTACTGGCGCTATCTGGTCGATAGCCTGAACCAAGCTCCGCGTTAGATCCGTGTATTCTCGGTCAAGGCTACGTTCCAGATCCGAGGACTGGTTCATTAGCGGTAGCGCCTTGGTCAGAGCTATTAAATCAACCTGTGCCCATTTACGGGTTCTCCTGGTTTCCGAAGATATATTATGTATATGGCCATCAATACGTATCTCGCATGACACTAGATGGTGGTCTGACCATATGCATGGTGCGACGTCTTTAAGAGTGACATTTGTGTCGGTCGTCCACTCAAGGTCAAGAACATGACCTTTAATATGTGTGGGAACATCCACAAGTTGTGTAAAACTCAGGGCAGCCATTATGGTGTTCAACTGACGAGTAGCCAAGTCCCAATGGGGGTTATCCCAATGCAGATTAAAATCTCCTGTGACCAGAATTTTCGTGTATCGAGTGCATAGATCCGACATAATAGGCCCAAAGAGATCATGAAAGAGTGGGGTAGAGTTTGGGGGGCGATAAACTGACAAAACCACCCAGCAGGATTTATGCATGGTTATCTTTACTCCAAGCAGGTCAGCTAGGTCTACTGACTCAGAAATCAGTCTTTCAACTGACAGGCTCTTTTTAAAGAGGATTGCTACCCCTCCCCCCCGGGCGCCTTCCGGGCGATTATGCCATATGGCATCATAGCCCCCTGGGAGAGCGGCAACGATGTCAGGCATCGAGTTATCACCCAACCAGGTCTCCGAGAGGGTAAGGACATCGATGTCATTGTCCTGGAGCAGGCTATAAACTTCCACATGATGAATGCCAAGAGGCTAACGTAATCCCACCCTCCCATCGCACTTCTGAATTTTGGGTTATAAAGAAGCATCATTTTGATCAGATAATAAATAACCTCTATTATACCTCTAATTGTTTAGAGGGGTAATAGAGGTTATTTAAAAATAAAAGCAAATAAAAAGCAAAAATTGCAGTAGGAAATGATTCTACAGTGATTGTTATGTATTTGAGCATTCTTTTGTGTCTCATGACTATTGGTTGTTTGGTGTTTTGCAAATTCTCTTCAGATGTAGTGTTAACATTCCTCTTTAATTTTAGCTAATTTCTAATAGATCATTGACTCTGCAGTGCGTATTTTATTTTATGTAATGCAGTTTTATATACTGCATACTTTACCCAAAGGTGTCAGAGCGCTTTACAATAGAACCAAGTACTTTACATAAGGAGAATTACGCACTCACAAGTACCAAATACCATCAGGCTAATTAAAAAGGTAAAGATAAAATAAGAGGTGCAAGAAATAGGTTAATAAAGGTATAGGAGACATGTTTACAGCATTGTGTTCAAATGAATGTCAAGCAGTCTTGAGGGACATGAGAGAGAGAGTTGAATTAAGCCTGGAAGTGTCTTATGAAGAGAACAGATTTAAGATCTGTTTTGAAGGTCCGGATAGAAGCTGTGGTTCGGAGGGTTGGTGGAAGTGAGTTCCAGATTCTAACCGCATTGCCTGAAAAGGATTTAGCCATATATCTTTCCCTTTTGAAAGTAGGGGGCTCGAGCAGTAGTTTTTCAGCATTGCGAGAAGGTCTAGAGCCGCCTGAGAATTTGAGCTTATGAGGCGTGGAAGTGTGCAAGGCTTTGTGGGTGATACATGCAGTCTTGTGAATTGACCTTGCTTCAATGGGAAACCAGCGAGGAGAAGACAGTATGAGAGTGATGTGAGCATATCTTTTAGCCCATATAGGAAGTGTGCCGCTGAATGGAGTTCGGATTTAAGAGGGGAAAGGTGGGCTTTGAGAAGTCCAGCAAGGAGAGAGTTGCAGTGGTCCAATCTGGAGAGAACTAGTGATTGAACCATGGTTTTTACGTCTTGCACATGAAAGAAAAGCCTAACCTTGCAGAGAAGGTGCAGTTGGTAACGTGCATTCTTGGCAATGGTATTGATATGGGAGTGTAGATTGAGCCTTTTGTCAAGTATGACAACAGGGATTTAGCGCTGTCGACAATGATAGGTTTGTTGTTAAGTAAGTTCAGATTGTCCATCTAAAGTTGAACAGGAGGAGAGAGAGAGGTAGAGAGAATAATGATTTCCGTTTTGGTAGGCTTTAGAATAAGTTGTAGAGTTGACATCCAATTTTGGATGGAGTTGAGAGTGGTGTTGAGGATTGAGACGTTTGTGTTCGGAAGACACCTTATGGTAGATTTCGGTGTCATCTGCATAGAGGTGATAGTGGATCCCAGCTTTTTTAAGGAGATTTCCCAATGGTTCCATGTAGAGATTGAACAAAGTGGGTGCGAGAATAGAGCCTTGAGGGACGTCTTGTCCAACAGACATTGAAGTAGTGAGAGCGTTTCCTATTTTGATCATTTGAGATCTATCCGAAAGGAAGGAATCGAACCATTTGAGCACTCTGCCTTCAAAACCCATTCTTTGTTTTAGATTGTTCAGAAGAGTTTTGTGGTTGATAGTGTCAAAGGCGGCGGATAGGTCAAGAAGAATCAAGAGACAAGACTCACCAGAATCAAGTATACACAGGGCATCGTCGATCACTGGAAGCAGGGCAGTTTCAGTGCAAAAGCCTTGCATGAAACCAGATGGAATTCGTCAAGGAGGTTGTTATTCCTGATGTGAAGGGATAGTTGCTTCGCTACACAGCTTTCTGTGATTTTCGGAAAAGAAAAGGGAGGTTGGTGATAGGGCAGAAGTTGTTGAGGTCATTCACATCAGCAGAGGGTTTTTTAAGAAGTGGGGTAACCTGTCCTGTCTTAAGGGCAACAGGAAGGGAGCCTTGGTTGAGAAAGAGGTTTATCAGGCTGTTTCAGTAGGAAAGAGCGTGGGTGTAGAAGTCAATGGAGATGTTACTTGGGGTGGGGTCGAAAGAATGATTAGAGGGTTTTGTTTCTAGAATGCTTCTGAGGAGAGCATTCTCAGTGATGATGTTAAAGTGCTGCCATGCGACTAATGATTTGCGATCCTCAAGGGGGGTGGGGTGAATGACCTGATCCACAAGCGATTTCACTTTCTCATCAAAGAATAGAGCAAATTATGCTGCCTTCTTCAGGGAGTCGTCAAATTTGATGGTTGAGGGAGAGATGTTGGTGCTTTTGATGAGGTTGAATAATTTTTTAGCTCTGATTTTGGCTGCGTCGAGGAAGGTATGGAAGTGCAGCGCTTTTTCACATAAGATGTGTTTGTGGTATCTCGATCTTGCTAAACGTAGATTAGCGAAATTAGTGGTGGAGGGAGATTATCTCCATTGTTTCTCCAGATACCTCAAATTCTTCATGTCTTCATAGAGGGATTTATTGAACCTTGGTGCAGACGGAATAGGTCTTTTCTTTTTACTTTGTAGTGGAGCAACCATATCAATTTTGATTGAAAAACTGGAAAGGCATTGGGACGTGAGATCATTGGCATCAGAGTTGGGGTCTACGATTGGAAGTGAAAACATAACTGAGTTGCACAGAATGTCAAGGTCGATGTTTTTGGTGTTACGGAACCAGGAAGTAGATCTTTTAGGTTGGCCAAGTGTTAAAGAGTGGGATAGGTTTGCCGAGAGAAAGGGATGAGGAAGTGAGCAGACCAGTCTACTGGTATAGGGTCAGCAGTAGTTAGCGTATCTGCTTTGGATATGACAAGGTCAAGAATTGATCCCTTAGAGTGTGTTGGTTTCATGCTGTGTTGAAAAAGATCAGTTCCTAAGAGAAAAGTGACCAGCCTGTTGGCAGCTGAGTCTTCCGGAGAGCCATAATGCAAATTAAAGTCTCCAAGAAAAATCTGCCTGTCGTTTTGAGAATATTGGTCGCTGGCAAAGTCGGCAAATTCTTCTGTGAAGGCGGAACAGTTTCCAGGTGGGTGATAAATGGCATGAAACCTGAACGGAGAGCAGTGTTGTACTTGGAGCTCCAGAGAGAGGCATTTGATTATACGGAAGGAGTTGTTGGGAAGAGCCTTGAGTTGGATGGAGTTTCTGAAGATAACTACCACGTCTCCTCCAATTTTATCTGCTGTACAATTTCTGATAATGGAATAGTCGGCGGGGAGCAAAAGATCGAAAGAAGTATGAGAGGTGTCATTGAACCAGGTCTCAGTTAGGAGAAGTATATCAAGATTGTGAAGATAGATGGAATTTGACATTTCCAACTTGTGTTTATTTGCAGATCTGTAGTTGTGAAGCAAACAGTGAATTTCTGAAATTACTGTTTTTGGTGAAGGGGGAGTTAGGGTCTTTAGGGGTGATAGGAATACAGTTACTGCCTGATGGTGCCTGGGTAGAACAGGCCTGATGTTTAGTTTGGGCAAGGGAGATGGTCGGAATAGTGCAAAGATTAGAATTAGCTGAAGAGGAGAGTGTGAGGGGGATGGCGTTAGAGGTCTTGTTGCTAGCCAATAAATTAGAGATGTCTGTGGGGGACAGATTGTGTGTGGCTTTTCTGGGGCGTGGGAGTAGAGAGCTACTCGGGAGTTTGGAGAAGTGAGTGTTCATCAGGGGGATTGGGTAGTTGGGTAATGTGGAAATTTTAGCATTTAGGAGTGTGATGGTGGCTTCAAGCTGGGAGATAGAGGAGATGAGGTGACCTAGTTTATTTTCTAAGGAGAGTAGGGCTGAGCACGGAGTGTTAAGTGGCTCGACCGGTTAAATGAGGGAGATCAGCTTGAGAGGGAGAGCAAGAAGAGGTGGGTGGGGGAAGAAGGAGTGTTGGGGTGTGGTAAAGTGGAGGGAAACTCGAGGGTTGTTGCTTGGTAGTGATTATCGGTGCAACTGTGGTAAAGGGAAAATTGTCTGATCAAACATTGAATGAAAAAGATTATTGAGTTCAGGTTTAGAAAGAGGGCAGTGGTGTGAGGACGGAATGAGGGGAGAGAAGGGAGTCACAGGGGGAAGGCGGTCGGGGGAGGAGAATGGAGTAAGGACTGGAGTGGGAATGTGGCCTGGGAGAAATGAGTATAAGGGGGCTGGAAACAAGCACAGAGGGGAAGGTTGACCCAGATGGTAGTCAATGAAAGAGTATGGCTCTTCTAGTCAAGAGGAAGTGATTGCCAAGAGAGGAAAGTGCATCGAGCAGCATTACTGGAGAGATGGGGGTGAAGAGAGATTAACGGGGTTTGTGTAGGATTCAGGTTAAAGGTAGAGGGGAAGAACGGGTGGGGTGGATGAAAAGGTAGAGCATGAGGTGGACAGGTCTCTAAGTGATCAGGGAGGTCCGGCTGTTGGAAAAGTAGATTGGATGAAGGGGTGATGAGCCTGGTGGGGGCGTTACTTCGGGATTCCAGGATGGTGTTGAAAGGTAGTTGAGAGTGCTGTCCATTGGCATGGTCGGAGTGTTGAGAGTGATATCCCATTTGGAGAGGGAGGGGTTGGGAGATGGGGAAACGGGTGATGGACAGGAATAGGTCTGCTAGAGGGGAGGCCTGAACCTCCTGAGAGAGCAGCCTACTGGTGTCAAGGTGAGTCGGGGCAGGTGAGAGAGAATGAAGGGAGGAGTAAGTTAAAGAGTCTGGAGGGATCGAAATGCCAGGGATCGAGAGCAGGTATGGAAAAAGGAGGTCGAAAAGAGAGAGACAGGTATCTGGCTTGGATCAAGACTGTGCCATTATTATAGAGTGAGATAGTGAGTGAGCCATTGAAAAAAGTGCAGGGGGAGATTTTTAGTTGGAGCCCGTGAGGGATTGAGGAGGATGAAGTGATGTTGAAGGAGTTGTTGAAAATCGTAATCCAGGAGGGGATGTTGTAGGTGAAGAAGATGAGGTCAGGTTTAAGCCTTCCATTACGACCGCTGTTGTATTGGTCAATAAAGAGGGAGTCAGGAAATTGTTTGAGGGTGTTGTGTTTGAGCCTTTTTTCTGAGGCTTTGGAAAAATTGGGGAGTAAATGATCTTGAAGCAGTTGACTCCAGACTTTACTCGATTGGTTGACATAGTTAAGCGATGGCGAGAGAGCGGTGAGGTTAGTGGAGGGGAAAAGGAGAGCAGCTCAACAATAGTGAAGGCAAGTAGAAGTGAAGTGAAGAAAAAGTACATAACTCAGGGGAGCCTCGGTAAGACAGGTGAAAGGAGAGGACAGCCAGTTGAAGGAAAAGGCACGTTGACAAAGCTGAGACTTCGGGGTAGGAAGTGCACCAGTCGAGAATCGAGGCGCGTTAACGCAGATGAGCTTTGGAAGTGTAGGAGGAGTCCTTCTATTGTGTCAGAGGGCTTAAGCTCCTAAGTCTTTTCATTAGGGATCATGGCGCTCCAGGAGAACTGAGTTGGCAAGAGAACTAAGTTGGCAGCAAGATGGCGGCGGACTTCGATAATCCATGGTAAACAGCAGAGTAAATTGAGCCGCTTGCGACATCGGTCGATGTGCTGTGGGGGTGAGCAGGTTTGCAGAGATCTTGGATCGGATGGCGGACGCTGTACCTAGGAACGCATTCCGGCCTGTATGCAGATCGGTAGGATGGTGAAGGCTCTGCTGCCATTAAAAGACTCCAGACCTCTTGATGAAGGGTGCCAGACCTCCCTGATGCCTCTGGATGATCCCTCCGGGCCCGTAGGTCATCAGGGGAAACAGACAAGTCCCAGCAATGCTCCCGGCCGTCACAGTCAGCACTGGGACGGTTCCCTCCCGTCCAGAGAAGTCAAAACAGGAGCTTCGGGACATCTGAGAATGGCGATTTACAGGGTGTCCGAAGACAAACATGGAGCAGCAGGTTAGCAAGATAAACAATTGCAGACGAGGGATGGTGACAATGACCGGACAACACAGGGAAATTCACTGAGGAGTGATCCCAAGCCCGGGAGCCAATTTGCAGCTCGACCATCCAATGGCCATCTTGAATCCCCCCAAAAAAGTGAGGCAGAAGAAGACAGTGCGTTGCTTGCTGTCAGTATTTCCTTAATTAGGCCCCATTGACATCCTGCTTCATACATATACTCGGGAGGAGATGAAAGTGTCCCACATCATCGTGCTGTCTGAAAAGGGAAAAAACAATAACCTCCAGGTTGTTGACATAAACCATTCCCAAAATCAAGCAGAGCTAGGCAACATAGGTAGTGTACATGGGCCTTACTCAAGTGTGGCCGCCATCCTAAGGTCAGGCACTTGGTACTGCAGAGGGTCCATAACCACTCCGGCTCCCGTGCCTCTCAGCTATAATTTTTTTAAATCTCACAAGTAAGCCATGCATGCGGGTGGCCCAGTAACCTCCTCGGGGGTGTCCCTCAGACCACCCAGCCCACCCAGCTAAAATCAATATTGCATTGTCGCCATCTTACAGCGGCGCTCCTGAGGCTTATCTCACAGAGGCTCCTCCGTTAACAGCTTTGGGTCCGGGTGACAAAGAACCTCTCGGTGCTCCACGGGATGTAGGGTGAGGATGTTCCGGTTGCAGTCGGCAGCAAGAAAGGCTGATTCACGAACAGCATTTTCAGTGGTTAGATGTTGTATTGCTGGAGCAATAAAGTTTTTAAATCATATATGATTTAAAAACTTGGAAAAAGAAAGGGGAATTTAGAGGAGGCAAAGAAGAAGTTCCCTTGTCACAACTGCGGACAATTGGGGCATTGGAGATCCGAGTGTACCAATCCACCATTAGTGAGTAATGAGAGTAAAACCTTAAATCAACAGGTGCAGAACGAGGGGTGTAATCAACAGCAGCAACAGCATAAGGTTGTCAGACAGCAGAGTCAAGAGCCAAAACCGCCCTTGCCGCAGAATAGAGGGTCCCAAAAGTATAACCAGGACTCAGAATTCTACAATGATGAGCAGGTAAACAAACCGAGACGTTCTAACCTGGTACAGCAGTACTGGTTAAAGAATGAGGGGAGTGAGTCTGAAGGGGACTATTGACGGTGCCGAAGAGAGGAGGAAGAGTGCATACTTGGTGCAACTCTAGAAATAGACCAGGCAGGACCATTTGTAGATGGGAAAATAAATGGGGAGAGTGTTACTTTTTTGGTAGACACAGGTGCGACGAGATCAACTGTCAGGTCAGCAGATATTAGAAATCTTCCTCTCTCGGACGAAGCAATCCAAGTAGTTGGTGTAGCCAATACACAGATTAAGACTCGTCTTACCGAACCAGTAAGGGTAAGAATAGGGACATTTTCAGACATGCACAGATTCGTAGTCTGTGACACTAGTCCAGTGAACTTGTTAGGTAGGGACCTATTGTGCAAGATGAATTGTACAATTTTTTGTACTCCGGATGGAATAGCTTTTGAAACACCAGATGAGGATGTTTTGTACCGGATGACTCTAGATAATAGAGAGAGTGAGATTGTTGGTACATATGCTGTGTTTAATCCAAATGATTTGCCTCAGGAGTTGAGACACACAGTGAAAACAGCAGTTTGGGATTTTACTGGAGAAGATGTGGGATTGATGAATAATGTGGATCCAGTGAAGATTTCAGTGAAAGAGGGAATCACTTACCCTAATATCCCACAGTACAGACTGACACCAGAAATAATTGAGGGAATTACTCCTATAATTGACAAGATGATTCAACAGGGTGTTTTGAGAGAGTTACTGAGTAGCCCGTGTAATTCACCGATAATGGGGCTGAAGAAACCTAATGGAAAGTTCAGGATTGTGCAAGATTTGAGAAAAGTTAACAAAATTGTGGTGGCGTGTTGTCCAATTGTGCCAAATCCGTCAGTGATTTTGTATCAGATTCCACATGATGCTGAGTGGTACACAGTGATTGATTTGTGTCATGCTTTCTTTTCAATTCCATTGCATCATGACAGCCAGCCGATTTTTGCATTTAGTTTTGGCCAGCGTATTTTAGCATGGTGTCGTATCCCACAGGGGTATACAGAGAGTCCTTCGATATTCAATCAGTTGTTGAAAAAGTCATTGGAGAGTTTGATCATGCCTGAAAGCTCAGTGCTAGTGCAGTATATCGATGACTTACTTGTGGCATCAAAGACACGTGAAGCTTGTGAAGTAGATACCATAGCTTTGCTGAATCATCTGGCAGATGGAGGGTTAAAAGTATCTCCAGCCAAATTGCAATTTTGCAAGAAAGAGGTGCATTATCTTGGACACAATATTGAAAAGGGTCTGAGAAAGGTGACCGATGACAGGATCAAAATTATCAGAGGAATGAGAGCCCCGATGACCCAGAGAGAGGTGAGGATGTTTCTGGGGATGGTGGGTTATTGTCGTCAGTGGATAAGTAATTTCTCCCTGATAGCAAAGCCACTGATTAAGTTGACTAAAAGTGAGGTGAGAGACCCATTGGAGCTGGATGGAGAACAAATGGCAGCATTTGAAGAGTTAAAGAGCAGAATGTGTGAAGCCCCTGCTTTGGGAATGCCAGACTATGAGAAAGAGTTTGAGTTGTACTGCAGTGAGAGAAATGGTTGTGCACTTTCAGTGTTAATTCAGAAGCATGGACAGCTGAGAAGGCCGATTGCGTACTTCTCATCGACACTTGACCCTGTAGCTGTGGGTTTGCCAGGTTGCCTGAAAGCGGTAGCTGCTACATGCAGAAGCTTGGAACAGAGTGAGGGCATAATAATGGGATATCCTGTACGGGTGTTTGTACCTCATGATGTGGCAATTCTTTTGACAAGAAGCAGGACTCAGTACATGTCACATAGTCGGTTGACTAAATATGAGAAAATCATTCTGGGAGCATCGAATGTGACTCTTGAGAGATGTGTGAATGTGAATCCAGCAACGTTGTTACCAGATGCTGACAATGTGAATGTGGGAGATGATGTGGATCATGATTGTTTGGATGTGCTTGACTACTGCACGAAACCAAGACCAGACATAAGAGATTTGCCGTTGCCTGCGAGTGATCATGTGTTGTTCGTGAATGGATCATGTCTGAGGACTGATGATGGTGTGCTTGAGTGCAGCATATGCAGTGTGCAAGGTTTCAGAAGTCATGGAAGCTTCGCCTTTGAAAGGAGTGAGATCTGCTCAAGTGGCTGAATTGGTGGCGTTGACAAAAGCTTGCAAAATTGGAAAGAATCTGAGAGTGACTGTGATGACTGATAGTCAGTACGGATTTGGAGTCGTTCATGATTTCGGCCAGCTTTGGCTACAGAGAGGTTTCTTGACGTCGAGTGGGACTCCAATAAAGAAAGCTGAAGTGATTGGAAAATTGCTTGAGGCGATACAGCTGCCTAAGGAGTTAGCAGTTGTGAAGTGTGCTGCTCATGGACAAGGAGATGATTTTGTTACTCTTGGTAATAGATTTGCCAACGACATAGCACAATATTGTGCTAAGAACAATCATTCGATTAATAGGGCACGAGAGAGGGAAATGTCTTTTTGTTCTGTGATGTTTACTAATGTCCTAGAAACGTTGGATGAAGTGAAGCAGTTGCAGGATGAGGCAGGAGATAAGGAAATGAGAGATTGGATCAAGGCAGGTTGTGCCCCAAGAGAAACAGATCATGTTTGGATCTACAGAGATGGTAGACCAGTCATGCCCAACTCTATGCTGTCGACAATGGCAAGAATGTATCATGGCCAAGGACATCTAGGAAGGGATGCAATGATTAGGTCTTTTAAGCAAACCTGGTACAATGCAAAGTTCAGGTTGATTGCATAGAGCATCTGTCAGAGATGTTTGATTTGTCAGCAGTTCAATACTGGGAAAAAGACAGTGGTGAGCCTAGGAACAATAGGCAGAGAAGGAGGTCCTTTTACCAGAATGCAAATAGATTTCATTGAAATGCCCCAAGTGAACAAATTGAGGTATGTTCTAGTGGTAGTCTGTTTGTTCTCAAGATGGGTGGAGGCCTATCCGACTAGGAGAAATGATGGAATAACAGTTGCAAAGTTACTGTTGAGGGAGTTGATTCCTAGGTACGGGTTCCCAGTGACGATTGAGTCTGATAGAGGTGGACACTTCTATAATGAGCTCATGGGTTTAATATGTGAGGCATTGAGCATACAGCAGAAGCTACATTGTGCATACAGACCAGAGGCTTCTGGCGTCGTTGAACAGATGAATGGCACAATAAAAAACCGAATTGGTAAGATGTGTTTAGCCACTGGAATGAAATGGCCTGATGTCTTGCCTCTAGTGCTGATGACTATTAGGTCTACTCCAGATAGAACCACTGGTTTGAGTCCGCACGAAATCTTAATGGGACGTGCGATGAGACATGCATTTGTGCCTGTCAACAAATTGATGACAATAACTGCTGACATGATTTTGGATTACTGTAAGGGCCTGGCTGACGCAGTTCATTCTGTGTTTCACCAGGTTGGAGAAGACGCTACCACACTTGAGAAGAAGCAAGCCCATGATCTGAGTCCAGGGGACTGGGTGAGGATTAAGGTGCACAGAAGAAGAAATTGCTTGGTTCCAAGGTGGGGAAGGCCAAGACAAGTCATTCTGACTACGACAACTGCAGTAAAGTGTGCTGGTGTGAAAAACTAGGTGCATGCGAGTCATACTCTGAGAGTTCCAAATCCAAAAGATGGGACTGGTAAGGAGTATTTTGAAGAGTCAGATTCCAGTGATGATGCAGAAACTGAACTAGTGAGAAGGGGGAAAAATCCTGAAAGAGGTGAAGGAGAAAGAGAGTTGAATGATTCTTTTCTTTTTCCAAGAGATGATTCAAGAGAAACATTGAGAGTCTCAGAGGAGTGATCGGATTCTGTAAGAGTGCCTGAGGTTCCAACAAGTGGTAGAAGAGAAAGGAGCGGTTCCACAGAGACTACACCTGAATCAGATGAAGAAGTTGAAAATCCACTTGAGATTATACCTGAAGAAGTAGGGTCAGAAGAAGATAGAGAGGGACAGATTGCGGAAGACCCCCGAGGAGGTGTAGGGAACATTCCTGATAAGCTAGGTGAAGGGACAAGTAGACAGCAAGAAGATTGCGTGTCGGAGACCCGAGGAGGGACAGAATTAGGGAAATCTCAATCGGTGGTGGGAAAGACTGTGGAGCGAAAGAAAATTGTTGAAGAACAAGAGGCAAATGAGACAGAATCGGATGAGAGTGAAAATGAGAAATCAGAGGGTCGAGTTCTGAGAAAGAGAACTTGGATCGGAGAAAGAAATAATAAAGAGGTGAGACCAAAGAGGGTTGTAAGAGGAGATCTTTGGCCCAACAGGATAAAGAGACTGAGGTACAGACTGACACGAGCAAATTCATCGAAAGCTGAACAGGTGAACGAGGTGTCGAGTCAGAATCAAACAAAGGGTGAAAAACAAAAGGTTACAAAAGAACCAGAGGAGATCAGGAGAATCAGAAAGCCTAACCAGAAGTATAGGTCACCGGAATGGACGTACGTGGCACTGTCTGAAGGTGAAGAGGCAGATAGTCAAGGAAATCCAGAGGGGATCGTACAAGAAGTGGTTGAGGAGAAAACGGTTGGAATACTAAAAGTTATCCTGACTGACATTGGAGAAGAGTCGGATGCACAGGATGTTGTTGATGATCTGATACAGTTTGATGTTGCCGAAGAAGAAGTGAAAAGTGATGAAAATCCAAACTGAGTGAATTAAAAGAGTCACTTGGAGAAAAGAGAAAAGAGAAAATCTGAAAATTAGCTGTGTGAAATAATCTAGAGTTTTAAACTCAGTAGTGGAGTAGAAGAGGCTAAGTCAAAAGACACTGCCAAAGTAGTAAAATGGCTAACACAGAGAATAATCAAAGTAGATGTGCCTTCTTGAGAAGATGGTGTAAAATGTGCTGCTGCTGTACTGGATTATTAATGCTATTATGGGGTGTTTTAGCTTTATTAGTTACCTTTAGAGTTACAATAGACGCTTTAGGAGTGCATACTGAGAATGTGACTAATATAGGAAAGAATTCACAAAAAGTAGTTCCAACTAGAATTAGTAACACTTACGTGCATAAGGATAGGTCATCCGTTTCAGAGGGTGTTACTTATCACCATTTACCAGCTACGTATGGGATTTCATGTAGTGTGCTAAGTAGTGTTTTTTATTTGTTAGGGAAAATAGATTATGAGATGTCTAACAGAGATAACATTTTTGGGCAATTGCCTATGAACAAAAGGCTGAATCCGGCTAAAGAAGCTAACATTTTTGGTGAGATTTTTATTGAGAAAGAAGAATTAACCCTAGATTACATTTTTAGAAACAATTTAACTTGTAGTTTGAAAGAAGAGGAGAAGGCTTTCCTAAACATGGTAGAGGAAAGGAGAATGAGCATGCATGAGAAGGCAGGGAAATATAAAGTGTGTGAGTCAATTTGGGACATTGAGATGGGAAAGGAGTTGAAAAATGGGGTCAGTCCGACTTTGGCTTTAGATGCACCACAGAAAGGTAAACTATGCATTACCAGGAAGAAATCCCAATATGATACATACTAGTGAGTGTCATGATACATACTTCATTGCAACAGGATGGGGTTTTAAAGGTGGTGAAGATCCAATTTTCCCAGGAGTGTATTATGTTTGTGGGAACAAGGCTTATTACAAGTTGCCTGACCATTGGTATGGCACATGTTATGTGGGCCTGGTCTTTCCGAAAATTTTTCATATAGATAGAATAGAAGATGTTGAACACATTAATTTACTAACACGTTTTAAGAGAGAAACTTGGTCAGAGATAGTGGGTGACATTTTTGGTGCTTTAATTCCGGCAGTGGGAATTTCTTTGAATGCGTATGGGATTCGGAAACTGTCAACAGTGGTGGATCGCTTATCGACAAGTACCGCTGGAGGGTTTCTTTTGGTAAATACGGAGATGATTGCCGTACGTGCCATGTCTATGCAAAATCGACTTGCCCTTGATATTCTGTTAGCCAAGGAGGGTGGAGTCTGCGGAATGTTGAAAGTTCAACATTGTTGCACTTACATTCCTGACGAAAGCAGAGACCTAAAGGTCTATATCAAAAATATTACTGATTTACATGAAGAATTAGTACCACTTGAAGCTGAAAGTGTCTGGACTAAAATGGCTAAAAAGATAGTTGCTGTTAAGAGTTTAATTGCTAAAATAGGCAGTACCATTATTGGTAAAATATTGTTTCCTTTGACATGCATAATTGTTGCTTTATTGATATTAAGATTGGGGTGTTTGTGTTGTAAAAACAGGGGAGGGAAAAAGAGAATAATTAGGAGCAATGCTGAAAAGAAACAAAAGAGGTCAAGGAGAGACCCACAGGAAATAGAATTAGAAGAATTAAGGGAGAGTGTTTACTTGGAGTCTAAGAGGGATGATGTGAGAGAGTCTGGTGTTTAATGTTCATAAAAGACATTTTCAATTTCTCCTCAAAATTGGGACTAAAATTTTCTTTTTTGGGTTGGTTTTTGTGGTGATAAGATATCACCAAAGGGGGGATTGCTGGAGCAGAGTTTTCTGTTGAAAATTTATCGAGTTTTAAGCTCCAGTTTCGTCTATATGTTTTGATTTAAAAACACTAATTTGAAACGACTAATTAATAGTTTGTTTTGTCTGGATTAACCAACATTTACTAATGAGAGAAACTACACGTGGGATGCATATATGTTGCTTAATAATAACGTGCGGTTTTATTCACAAGTGCTATTTGTTTTGTGTTTGTGCGTTTAAAATAACGTGTGCTAATGCTTTAATGCGTTGCAGAAGGCTAGATAAGTACATACACATAAGGGTATTAGTGGGGTTTAACACTGTACAATCATTATGATGTGGTAACGTTGTTTGTGTCTCTTTTAATTAAGATGGTCCGTTTTGGCCTAAAACAAGATGGCTGCCATTTACAGCCTGCACTCGAGTGATCGAATTTTGATGAGAGGCCTTGCTGAATATGGTCGAGAGTCACCTGACCACAGCCTTTGCCTGGTTAGAAAGTTTTCCGTGAGGACAGCAGCTCTGGGAACGAATCCAACTGTCCTTGGACAAGGATAAAGCCACAATGAACAATGACAATGCTGCGGTGGCTCTGCTAAGATATCAAGGAAGAGCATTTACGAAAGAAACATTTGCAAACTCGAGTTTCCTTCTTCCGTCTTTTTATTTTTGTGATTTTTTCTGAGCGGAGGTTTTCTAAATGTAACCAAGAGACTTCCTTTCCTACTCGCTCTGCTCAGTGGTTCAACGGATATCTAATATTTGTTTGTAACTTTTATTTTGTTATTTTCCCTATAAAAATGTTAGACTAGAGAGGGTCCATGTTCATTGCGCTCTTTACATTCATCGCGTTCCTTGTGGTCATCGCGTTTTGGACTTCATGCTGAGGATGGCAGCTCAAGAGACTTTACCGAGGGACCAGTCCTGACACATTTAGCTAGAATAGGTAACTATGAGAATAACGATTTTGCTAATGATTGACTTTTCATTTGAATTTATTTAGATAAACAAGCATTTGTTTGAATATCAGAGTCGGGTGTTTATTCCTTTGTCGTTTATTGAGTTTCAAATGTATTTCCTATGTTCAATATCATGACTCAAGGCAATGTCATTAAGGTCGCATTGGCCTCATTGTAGATGCAGATTGGTTTAGGTTTTTCTCTCCTATATTCAGCGTGGATAGAGTAATAGCGTGAATTTAGTGTTATGGGCCCTAGCGTATGATGAGCGATTGCGTGTGTGACTGTAGATTTACTCTGTCTGTGGAAGCGGGGAGAAATTATATGCGCCGATCTGCAGCAGTATCTTCTGGAAGTTTGGCGTGGCAAGGGGATCCTTTACCTTCGCTCTGCTATGAAGTTTTATTCATTTTCCTGATGTTCCTGTGCTGCTACTGGATCCATTTTCTTCGTTGAACAATAAAGAAAGAATTTATTTCACATTTCAAGGCGGCAGACTGTTCCAAGTGTGTATTTCTTATATGCCAGGGAGGTTCTGTATTGGAATAGTTTCTTTGTGATGTATAACTTTTAAGTCCTGCGTAGACTAGCATTAAAATAATTAAATGCATAATTGTAGCCTGCATGTGTTTAATGAAATTCAGATTCTCTTGGCATTTAATTTGGAGAATTGCTATTCTTGTTCAGGAAAATGGTGGGACCTCTTTTCACAACCCTCAGCCATTTTGTGGATAAAGGATGGTTCAATGAAACAATAGTGTGATAATCAATATTGCTGACAAAAATGTTGTGTCAAAAATATAGTTAACACAATATCGTGTTCCGATGCATATAAAGGAAATAAAAATATCAAAGGCAATAATTTAGTTTTTCTAATATATACACACAGTTTAAAGAAGAAAAATGTGAAATATTATAATATATGAAATTGATATCATTTAAAGTAAATATATCCCACTATTTATTTAATACTAAACTTATGGTACTTACATATATAAAAAACATATTGATATAAACACATACTCATACATATGTGTGTCTGTATATAAATACATATTTATTTTACATTATGTTAATTTAAATTGTTTAATAGTTTAAATTAAGTACTTAAAATGCATATATCATACATATATATATATACATACATGTATTTATAATATTTATAAATATATGTATATATTTAGTTATGCACTTATACATATACATTTTAAACAATACATCCACAAATAGAAAACAACATAAACAATATAAGCAATCCACTAACAAAAGTTATGAAGTAAATAGTAAAATAATAAAACCTTAAAAACATTTACTACAAATAATATAAACATTTTAACACTTTAAAAAAGGAACAGCTATATCAATGAAAAAGAAAAGAAATAAAATTACATAAAATAATATCAACTACCCTAACTGCCAACAAATACCAAAAGTTTTAAATCATTACCGGTGTATTTAATTTCGATTAAAACGTAAAAGAAATAACATTTAAATAAGAAATATCTTTCCACAAATAAACATTCAGAAACAACTAACATTAACCAAATTATAAAATAATAAATAAAAAATACACAATTATGCATAAATAATTACCAATTAATGCATTATATATAATTATCAATTCATATAAAATATTATATACTTATTTTCTTTCAAGCCTACTGATTTCAAAACTTTCACAAAGCATGAAAAAGTACATGTGTAATAAACATATAAAAACTAAAATAATATTAAATTAAAGAAAACAATACAATTACACAATAATTTATATATTAATTAATTTACAGAATTATTAATCAAACAATATTTAATTAACACAAATATTGTTATATTAAACGAAATACATTTAATTTTCTTTCACTTCCCACCTCATACCCTATCAAACTCAGCATCCCACAAACTAAAATATAACTCAAATAAATCACTATTCAAGTATTTACATAATTAACAATCAATTTCAACAATTATAAACGAATTACGAATACTTTAAAAATATTTGTACCTTAATTAACTTCTCTCCCTGTACCCCTACAAACCCAACACCTGCTATTAAAATATATTGTGAATATTACTACTAATACAATAACACTTGAAAAGTTTATATAATTAATCATCAATTAAAAGTTATTTACCAATAAAAATAAATTACCAATAAAATAAAAATATTTCTAATTTAAATAACATGCTACCCTATCCTCCTACAAACCTAACAACCTGCTGCAATACTATAATTTACTAATAATTAAAAAAAAATTATAAAATTAGTAACAATTATACCTACAATACTAACACCTAAAAATAATATATTAACTAAAACATTAATATAATATAAAAATATATTCATTACTACTATATAACGGCAAAGGATATTTAAAATGCTATTATTTATCAAAAATCGATATTCTGGACAACAATATTCTATACAATTAAATTTTTTACTCACAATATTTCCCCCCCCCCATATTTATGGTCTACAATATTTTAAAAGCACAAGGAAGTGGCGGAGCGCGGTGTTAACCTCCTAGGCTTAACGCCATGCTCTGCCACTTCTGAAATATAAGGCTGCACCATGTTTACAAGAATGTGGTGCCGCCTTGCGTTTCCCCCTGCGATGGCGCTAAGTTTAGCAACTTAGCGCCAACGCAGGCACCCTTACACCAGAATGCAAGGGTATCTGCATGCAGGGCATGATTGTTTGTGCAGGAAGGTGTCCCTTCCTGCACATAAACAATCCTAAAATGCCATTCTGTCACTTTCATGTGTGCTGCTTCATCGAGCACGCATGGCAGCACACTTGGAAAAAGCAAAAACCGAGGAGAAATAATGCATTTCTCCTCGTTTCGCCAACTTAAGACCAGGTTTTCCCTAGTCTTAATTTTGGCGCTGCCTCCTATGTACACCACCCTTGTACATAGGGGGCATCAAAATGAATGGGTGTTGCGGTGGAACGCCCACCGCAACACCAACTGCCCTCTCCTTTCATGCTAACCATAGCATGAAAGGAGGCCTTATGTACAAGGCAGCGTTAAGCCACGTTAAGCGGCTTAACGCTGCCTTGTACATAAGGCGCAGCCCCTATCGCCACCACAGCATCAGTAAAAGTGACGCTGTGGTGGCGATAGGGACAAAAAGAGCAGCATGATGAAGGAGGTTTATGTTGTGGTGAAGGGATGTCTCATGAATGGCATATTGCTGTTCCTGTATGATATTTCCAGCTTGTTGTAATAGGCAGATATCTCTGCCCCCATTTGCATTTGTGTCCCAACTGCGGGGTTCTCTGCCTACATAGTTGAGGCAGGGAAATCAGGCATAGAGGAGGAATATGTCACAAAATGTAAAGTAACACACCGGTAAAATAAAGAATAAAATGAATATTAGATGAATCTTTACATACATCACCTATCTTGAAGACTTTTATAAGAACATGGTTAATGATTGAGTTTCATTTGTTGATAGGTGTGGCGGAGCCCTGACTATTCATTCCCCCTTGTTGTAGAAGGTGTAATGCATGTGATTGAAGCCCTGGTGCAATATGTTTCCATATCATTTGCTCCTAAAGTTGATGTTGTTTTTATTTCTAAAATATGATGTAAATTAAATTAAAGAAAACAATACATTTCTTAAACATTTAAAGATATGTTTCAATCCTATTTTTCCCTACGTGTTAGTGCTGTTCCTTGCCTCCAATGAATTCTCTGAGAGTGTGTTGCAGTACCAGTGACTGAGCATCCCTACAAGGTGTTAGTTTTCTTCCTCGCCTCCACAGAATTCTATGAGAGTGAGTTGCAGTACCAGTGACGGAGCATCCCTACAAGGTGTTAGTGTTCTTCCTCGCCTCCACTGAATTCTATAAGAGTGAGTTGCCATACCAGTGACTGAGCATCCCTACAAGGTGTTAGTGTTCTTCCTCGCCTCCACTGAATTCTATGAGAGTGAGTTGCAGTACCAGTGACTGAGCATCCCTACAAGGTGTTAGTGTTCTTCCTCGCCTCCACTGAATTCTATGAGAGTGTGTTGCAGTACCAGTGACTGAGCATCCCTACAAGGTGTTAGTGTTCTTCCTCGCCTCCACTGAATTCTATGAGAGTGTGTTGCAGTACCAGTGACTGAGCATCCCTACAAGGTGTTAGTGTTCTTCCTCGCCTCCACTAAATTCTATGAGAGTGTGTTGCAGTACCAGTGACTGAGCATCCCTACAAGGTGTTAGTGTTCTTCCTCGCCTCCACTGAATTCTATGAGTGTGTGTTGCAGTACCAGTGACTGAGCATCCCTACAAGGTGTTAGTGTACTTCCTCGCCACCACTGAGTTCTATGAGAGTGAGTTGCGGTACCAGTGACTGAGCATCCCTACAAGGTGGTAGTGTTCTTCCTCGTCTCCACTGAATTCTTTGAGAGTGAGTTGCCATACCAGTGACTGAGCATCCCTACAAGGTGTTAGTGTTCTTCCTCGCCTCCACTGAATTCTATGAGAGTGAGTTGCAGTACCAGTGACTGAGCATCCCTACAAGGTGTTAGTGTTCTTCCTCGCCTCCACTGAATTCTATGAGAGTGTGTTGCAGTACCAGTGACTGAGCATCCCTACAAGGTGTTAGTGTTCTTCCTCGCCTCCACTGAATTCTATGAGAGTGAGTTGCCATACCAGTGACTGGACATGAGACGTATTCCAAGGCTTGACTGGAGTAGATTTGAGACTATTTTGTCAGTAGTACTACGGTAGTAGATGTAATTTATTTTCTGTAGCAATTGTCTTACTCTTTTGTGGGTGTTTTTTATTTTATAAATGTCTTTCACTAACTCCTCCTCAAATTTCGCTCAACCTCACCATTTATTAGTAGACATTCCCCATTGTACCTCACACATTTAATACTACAACTTATATTAAGGATGTAGCTTTTAGCTTGTTCACAATCTTTATGTCAGAAGTTGTATTTAAAATAAGCCAAAAGTTGATGGCGATTATGTTACAAAAACATGCCTACATTTTATTCAGTCAGTAAGTTTTATTGTGTGAACTTGTCTCGCCATTGGTTTATTGGGTACTTTCTTTATGTTACATATGTCTTCACTTGGCTGCACAGGTATCATTGGTCTTTTATTCGCCAGCTGCCACCTTGGCATTCCTGCATCTTCTCTTACTGATTCGAAAGCTCGGATAGTTCAGATGACTGCACCTGTTTCAGTGGTCACTGTTTTTCCTATGGTCCCAAGTTTTTCTTTCTCCTACGACTGATGTTGTGTAAACTCCTGCATTAAATTGTGGTAATCTTTTGTCTGTGGCTGCATCAACACAGTTGGCTCTATTGTTTTCTGATGTGTTCTCTTGATGCGCAATTTGAGGGCTCATCTTTAATAGATCACCCTAGTTGTTACTCCCTTCAACACATATGAGTGTAGCACATTTTCCCTTATCTGTTCTGTCTTTGTATCCTTTTTGCTGGCCGAGGATTCTTTATGGCACCTGTGACTTCATTGCTAAGATCAGATGAAGCATGTAATGATAAAATCTGTATATTTTGGTGCTGCATGTATGCAATTGTTTCAATTCAAGTGAAAAGAAGCAGGAACATGTGATAAAACAGAAACCTACAGATAAGCCTTAATAGGTAGGAGCCAGGTGCTTCTTGTGATAAGAATGTGGAAAGGCTTTGGGAAGATGTTACATGTGTCGCCAGCAAAAGCGGACTCTGCTACTTTCTCAAATCCTTGCTTCAGTATGTCAACTTCAGAACGAGGCTAGGTTTACTAGAACACATCAGCTAAAATGTGCAGTGTACAACACGGGACAACACAAAGGAAAGTCATATAAAAAGTTTATAAATGTGCAATAATGCTAAAGCTTTAGTGGGCTTCAAACAAGTAAAAAATGAAACAGAAATTGACTAATAAAATATAGCTGCAAACATTATAGCACATATGTGGGGGTTAACATTTTTATAGTGTATGAGCAATCTTTAAGATATATATGTAAGCTCCGCACTGCTTTCACCTTAGTGTGGCTGCTGTTTTGCATGCCCCGTTTACTCCTCTTTATGGCTGTGGTTTCATCTGTAAATGTCCACCTGCTTCCATGGAATGTTAGGGGACTCAATAATCCGAGAAAATGCAAACTAGTGCTCGCATACTTGAAACGCCAAGAAGTAAAGATAGCCTTCTTACAGGAGACCCATCTTCCACCCCAAGGCTCCCCTACCTTTGCATCCTCTTGGGGTTCCAATACATTTTTTTCTAGCTTTAGTACTTATTCATGGGGGGTCTGCACGCTGATACACAGTTCCCTCCCTTTCACTCTACTTCATAAGGAGGAAGACCCTCACGGACGATTCCTGTTAGTTAAGGGTACACTGTTGGGCCAAACGGTGCTTCTGTTAAAGGTTTATGCCCCAAACACCGACGATGCAGACTTCTTTACTAATTTACATGCCCTACTCAATCGACACAATTGTAATGTCCTTTTCCTGGGTGGGGATCTCAACTTTTGGCTAAATCATGTTCATGACTCCTCCAACTCCCACGCCATTTCGAACGGTCAGTCTCTTGCGACACTTACTGACCTGATAGGTGCGCTGGACCTCAAGGACACTTAGCGACAACATTACCCATCGACCCCTGGTTACACCTTTTATTCGACACCCCATTCCACCCACACACACATTGACTATGTGTTTGCTACGGCGGCGGGTTGTCGCTGGATCATGGGGATGGACGTACTGCCTTGCACTCTATCTGATCACTCCCCCCTTATTTTACGCCTAGTGATCCCACATTTGGCGGGATGGGAGCGTCGTTGGTCCTTCCCGGCCTCGGCTTTCCTTGACGAGGTATTTCGTGCTGACGTCCAGGAAGCCATTACGGAGTATTTTGCCCTAAACACAGGATCGGTGACGCACTACTCCACCCTCTGGGATGCCTTTAAGGCGTTCATACGGGGAGTCATTATCTCCAAACAGGCTATGGTGTTGCAGTCGATTCGTGGCAGCCTGGCAAGGGTGGAGGCTGAACTGGCCTTTCTGGACGAATCCTCCCCCGACCCAATGGTACAGGCCAAATGCAATGCGCTATTGCTAGATTTTAACGACCATGCGGACAGGGAGGCAAATATTGCTTGGCGAGGCGATACGGCTAGGGCGAGCACCCCGGTAAAACTTTGGCCCGTTTGGTGAGCCCCCCTAAAGGGGCTGGACACATTACGTCTATTGTGCGGGAGGACGGGACTGCTGCCACGTCTGACTCAGACATTGTGGCGTAACTGGTGGCCTATTAGCACACGCTCTTCTCCACCACATTGCCCGCGGGTTTCTCACAACACCTTTCATATCTCAAAGAGGTAGCTATGGTCTGGCTGATCAAGGGCCAAGCGGACTTTCTGGCACACCCCTTCACGGTTGCTGAAATTGCGCTGGCTATTGACGAACTCTCGGGCTCGAAGGCCCCCGTCCTCGACGGCCTCACCGGAGTATTTTATAAAGCGTATAAGGAGTGTTTAGCGCCACAGCTCCTGGAATTGTTTGCTGAGGCGTTGGAGTCAGGCTCACTCCCTCTTACCATGCGCTTGGCGGCCATCTCCGTGATACTTAAACCGGGCAAGGATCCCGCGCATTGCTCATCCTATCACCCGGTATCCCTCATAAACAAGATTCTGGCCAAGACGCTCTCCTCGAGATTGTCGTTATTGATGGACCAAATTCTTTCTCCGGTACAATCGGGGTTATACCGCACCGATCTACTGCCCTCAACCCCGTACGATTTTTCAATCATTAATCACATCGAGCCCACCACACCAGCTGCGATCGCCCTGCTAGAAGCGGAAGAGGCCTTTGACTCCCTCGAGTGGCCTTTCCTTCTGGCAACGCTTCGAAAACTTGGCCTTCCTTCCAACTTCATCACTCTAATTGCTCTGCTGTACTCTTCCCCTAAAGCCCACCTGCGGGTTAATGGGTCTCTCTCCCCCCCAATTCCCATCACCTGTCGCACCCAACAGGGGTGCCCATTATCCCCGCTCCTGTTCATCATCGCAATGGACCCTCTGGTCCGATATCTCCAAGAAAAACACTTGTTCCGCGGTTTACAAATCCCCGCAGGTCTGCTATTGATGTCCCTGTATGCAGACGACGTCCTGTTTTTTGTACGGCACCCGCAAAGCAATCTCCAACCACTGATCGACAAAACAGACCGTTTCGGTTCTGTTTCGGGTATTAAAATTAATTGGGGAAAGTCGGTATTGTTTCCATTCACCGATGCGGCGGCGGACGACGAGACGGAATACCCTTTGCGAGTAAACCGGGAGACTACCAAATACCTGGGGGTGCATCGACACCGGGATAAGGGACAGGTCATACAGCTGAACTATGGACCGCCTGTTGACCAGCTTTCCTCACAAATAGACAGGTGGATACAATTGCCTCTTTCTATGGCAGACCATATTGTCCTTATTAAAATGAAAGTACTACCGTGTTTTCTTTATTATTTCCGCACTATATGGGACACTCTTACCCTCCCGTATGCCCGGGGAGGATTCGCTGTTCCGGATCCTCAATTGTATTTCCTGGTAGCGCAGGCGCAATTTGACCACCACTGGTTTCATCCTGATGCCAGAATACCTTACACAAAAACGGACAAAGAGCTAGCTGCCCCGACACCCTTGGCGTCCCTACTCCCAAAGGTAATCCCCCTTGATGCCCATGACATTCAGCCTTTGGCTACTACGTTATGGGGTTAGCGCAAACTGAATCAGTTGTACGGATCTGGTCCTCTTTATTCGCCCGCTCTTCCGCTTGACAATAGCCCCTACCTGCCGTTGACAACTGACAGAGGAGTACTGGGCACTTTTGCCTAACTGGTGCTTGACACCTTCGGTTCCTTGTTCCCGGATGGTCGGGCACGTAAGCTGTCTGACTTAACACAACTTCCTGGGCTTACCGGTGTGGATACTCTTAATGTTGCTTGACTCCATGGGACACTTCGTGCCACATTCTCGACTTACCCTGCTCCTCATGGCGACTTTACCCTGCTCACCCTCCTTATAGCTGATATCACTGGATCACATTTGATCCCAAAACTATACAAAGCATGCATGGCACTTTGGATAGGGCGAGACGGCGGGGCACGTCAACGGTGGGAATCTGATTATGGATGTCCCCTGACGGACAAAGAATGGGCCTACTGAGCAAACACATAGGGTATCCCCTAACCATAGACACAAGTTACTCAATTTTAAATTCATTCACAGAATTTATGTGACACTGGTTCAACAGGCCAAATTTGACCCTTCTGAGCCAACGAACTGCCCCAAGTGCAATGCCCTGGATGCTGACTTCTCTCACATGTCCTGGTCCTGACCCCAGGTCCTCCCTTACTGGCAGGAGATATTTGTGGTATTATCTCAAATAATAGAGACGCTCTTGGTTCCCTCTCCTGAATTGGGTCTACTGGGGATGGTTCATCGACTCAATCTATGCTATCGGCGCTTTACAGCGATTGCCCTACTGCTTGCGAAACACAAGATAGCCTCCCTGTGGGGAGCTAGGGCTCGTCCAACTAAGGCGGCCCGGCTCAGGAGCATGGCGTATTGTAATATCCAATCGGAGATTTACGCCTCGCTCCAGCCTCCATCCTCCAGGCCTCGTGACAATTGGTGCATATATTGCACATTCCTACAATGGACACTTCGCACTTCACAGGCCGGTTCTGCCTTGCCAACTCCTCCCACAGGCTGAGAGGGTGAGTGCTGGACTGCCAGTTGCATCCCATAGGTTATTACCTCCCTTGGGAGTCTCCCCCGTGGCTACAGAATGGTTATCATTTATGCATCACCGGCACCATCACTGGTATTTGAACATAGTTTTGTGCAGCTTACGGTGCGGAACCCACCTTACTTTATTTGATTCGATCTATGTTTTTTTTTTCTTTGGAATAATGTGTCTGTGTTTGTAGTTTGTTTTGAGGTTTTCTTTTTAGATGTGATCACCCTACGGCTATGTTCAACTTGCTTTCTGAACCTGATTCATTTCGCACCACATTCCGTAATGTATGATGTTGTTACACGGCCAGATTTTTGATTACGTCATTTGTATTTTTTCTTATTGTATTGTCATTCTTTTATTTTGCAATAAAAATAAAAATAAAAAAATGAAAGTTATATATGTAAGTGAAGTTTCAGTCAAGAACCCGCTTTTTCACCAGGAGGTGAAATCCGTACAACAGATCAATGTCATACAGTCAAATGGTTTTAGTTTTAAATTTTTTGTTTTCATACTCCTTATCACGCTGAAATCTATCAAGTGGATAAGCTGGGGCAGTGCATTTATTAGTGCAGGCATGTTTGATGAGGCACAAACTCAATTTAATCTTAAAATAAGATGTTATTATGACAAGAATGGCTGCAATTAAGGCGTCAAAAATCTTAATTTCTCAATTCCCGAACATCCTTGAAAACCAAGACCAGGTACCACTCAGATTAAAATCAAAGCCATTTTTAATCTCATTTAATTCCCTCACACTATGCTTAACATGATCTGTCTGCTCGTGTACACTAAAGTTTAGGGAGGTGCTTACAACACTACAAGACTACTATCAGACAGACCCCCCTTTGGCTGTGATGATGTAATCTCTACCTATTCTATTCTACACAAGCAAAGTTCTTATGGACATCTAACTGATCTGTTATCAACCCATGAAAATGCCAGAGGTGTTAGATACTTCTTCCAGTATCTGAGCAATAAGTCTAGTCTCTCAGATGGCCTGTCCTATGTCACAGTTAGGAAACAAAATGGAGAAGAATTTGGTTGTTGCAGATACCTTGGGATGCCCCACCGCTGAGAGGATAAACAGAGTGTCTGATAGCAGAAATGATGTAGCCACGGTAATAGACCCAATGGTCTCAATTCCACCAACCGTCGAGAAGACTACACTCTGCCTCCCTATCACTTGCCCATATTCCCTACATCTACCGAAGCAGAGGTGGAGGACGCTCCTTCTCCTACTACGCTGCAAAGACCTGGAACAGCCTCCCAATACAGCTCCAGACAATCACCTCACTTCCAAATGGCATTCAAGACCTGGCTGTTCGAATAACCTCCAGGGCCTGCAAGCGCCTGGATATCCTATTGGGTGATTAGCCACACTTTATAAATCCTGATTGATTGAATGGTAACAGAGAATGAATACTGTAAATACAGCGTATAACCTTTCGGCAATATTGGAGGACAGCATCATCATTCAATTGTATGTCTAGCTTGGCAGCGAAGATGAGAAAGTTTGAGTGTAACTATGATAAATGGTCTCAGCTTGGGTTTATGGGCTGGTACAGCCCTAATGGACCAAAGAGCAAAGGGTAGGACATCAGGCCATTTCAACTGAAAGTATTTACATATATTCACTATCTCGTTTTTGACTGCACTGATATTTTGCTTTACTTTGCCTCCTGATTCAGGATGATAGATGAATTGGAAGTGCTGAACCATTCCTTACATATAAATCTCCTGCACTATGAATTAAATGAAATTATTGTTATTGTTGTTATTGTTATTGTTATCAGTACTTATAAAGCGCACTGACACCCAATGGGTATCCTGGCGCCAAGATACGTATGCCCACCCAATCGTAAGTGCAATGGGAGAGACAGTGTTCCAAAGGACTATTGGAGGACTGGAATTATGTTCTAGGATAAAGCCAGGTCTTTATTTTCTTCCTAAACTGCAGCAGGTCTTCCATCTGTCTCAAGTCAGTTGGAAGTTTATTTCAGAGTCGTGCCACGCAATAGTAAAGGCTCTTCCTCCCGATTTTATTCTTCGGAACCTGGGAACTTTCACCAATTTAGCTGAGGAAGAGTGAAGACTGCGGTTAGGGTCATACCATTCAAATTTGTTCTGCAGCGGTTTAGGCCCCAGACAATGCAGAGCTTTAAAATCAATACAGAGGGACTTAAATTGTATCCTCTGTGAGACTGGAAGCCAATGAAGCTCCATAGGTGCCTGAGAGGCTGATGAGCGTCGTGATCTCATTAAAGCTAATTTGGCCGCCATCATCTGGATTCTCTGGAGTCTCCCAATCAAATACCTTGGGGACTCCAGCAACAGGGCATTGCAATAATCTAGCTTAATCAATATGACACTCCTTACTATCAGGGCTCTAGCCTGAGTCAGCAATATCGGCAGAATCTTCCGAAGCACTCTGATAAGGGCGAAGCAGCTCACGACTGTCTTATTTATTTGAGCTTTTAGACTCAGCCTATCATTGAAACTGACTCCCAGATTATGCACCGTCTCAGAGGGAATCAGTGATGTGACTGTGGGGATGGGCCATAAGCCAGTTGGGAGTAAAAGTGGAATTTTCCCAACTGCACAGCAAAGGATCTCGGTCTTGTCGCCGTTAAATTGCAGGGAATAATTCTTTAGCCAGTGTGCAGTGTCCTGCATACAGGCATGAAAAGTTTCCAATTATATCGATTGATTCCCCTCCAGCGACAAGATAAGTTGGGTGTCATCTGCGTAGTTCACAAGATTGATGTTATGCGACTTAATGACAGTGATCAGAGGGCTCATGTAGACATTGAACAATATCGGACTGATCGCGGACCCCTGACGGACTCCATGCCGGACATCAGTAAAATCTGATTGGTAGGGGGGGAAGGGCTACTGCCTATCGTCTGTTGACCAGGTAAGATTGAAGCCACTTCAATGCCATGCCATGCCCTCCACCCCAACTCCTTCTAGCCTTTCCAAGAGGACCTCATGATTAACCGTATCGTAAGTGTGTTCCTTGTTCAATTTAGAGAAAAAATAACACATTCAAGATTAAAAATGTAGGTGAGTCTCAGATCATTGGCCGATAGTACATATAATATACATGTACGCACTGAATCCTCCTTTATTCAAGAGTCATCTTCACAGTTCACTGATTGCCACTTGAACCAATAAATTCTTTGTTGTAACAGGCACATTTTGTTCTCTAAGAACTTCCTCTGCGCTACAAAAATTATATGAATTAAATATATTACACTTGTTATTTACTTAAAATTGAAAACCATTAAAATAATTAAATGTTCCAAAGATAGTGATCTGTATGCATGCTTCTAACTAGCTGGACATTTCATGCCTGTCTCATAAACTATTATGTTAAATATGAACATTCTTAGATACCATTTTATATAAAAAGTATTGTATATTCATATACTAGGGTACCTTATTGGTAATAGGTGCATAGCATATGATAATCTTGGTCAAATTCATACATCTTAATTAATTTCACATGTTAGTCAATATAGGTACAATGGCACAACATGATCACAATTTACATATAAAACAAATGCCAACGTGCACACAATTATAAGCTGTAGAATCCAAATTGCGACAGTTTATGGGTTGTGCAGCTAACGCCAAGGCGCCTGTCCAATGACGACTTCCGGTAAACAGTCAAACTATGGTGCAAAAAGGAAGAGTTCCTTTTGCTGGCGCGAGCACTTTTCAATGGGCTATTCAAAAGCCATTATCAAAATTAATCCTTTTTCATGTGAAGACATATAAACCAATAGTCGTTGTATTTATCAAATCAATTTATTCTCGATAATGCTTGCATTCAAAAAACTTCATGTGAAATAGGTTCCTTGTCAAGCTGGGAGAGGTTATCCAACTTATCAATATTTCAACATTTCAACAGCGTACCCAATGCATTTCGGGTCCCGTTAGAACCCTTCATCAGGGGTATTCCATAAAGCTGAAAAGAACAGAAAAAGGCAATTCAATCTCTAGTCCTCGTAATCAAATCGTAAATCTAAAATGTCAAAGAAAATGTATAGAAATACAGTCATAGCAATGGATTAATGGAATCGTGATTATGGAATCGAGTCAGTGTGCATTTACATCCTAACAAGCGGCAATGCAATATAGCCAACAGTAAATAACCACGTTAAAGTAACAAAAAGATTAAAACGAAAAATGAATATTCATTGGTGTACAAAAATTAAACGAAGGAACACGCAAATCTGTGGCAAAAGATCACTTACGAGTTTACACGGTTGGTGCAATGTGAATTGCGTCCGACTGCTGCGCGTGAATTAACGTGACTAACGTACTAATAACGAGATGGTGATGGTTTAAAAAATAAAGAGTGAGGACGAAAAATAAAGTGAGAGCAAGACGCTCCGGTTAAAAGATCTTCAATATCATATTGACAAACAGGTGGAAGGCGAAGTGAACGTGTTGCTATACAGGTTTAAAGCGAAAATCGCGTGTAGGCTTACCCGTTAGGTGAAATGTGATTATGTCCGGCGGAACCACGTCAGATAACGTAGCTGGCGTGCTTACATCGGACTAGGGGTAGCTTAAATAATAAAAAGTGATGACGGATCTTAACCATTAGTAAAAACCAATAGACATAGAAAGAGTCTGTTTAACAGAGAGTTATAAGTAGTGAAAATAGATGATAAGTAGTAAAAAGAGATGATTGCATTTCAAAAATTCAAAGGGCTGATCAGAGAAAAACTTATACATCATGAATGAAAATCAAATTACAAAAAAAACATTAAATTCGATGCGGTCATTGAGCCCCAGGAGTTGAAGCGATTGCAATTTTTTAGTCCAATAGAATTCTGCGCGTGCAAGAGTTTTTTGAGGATCAACATCTGTCCGTGACCTTTGTGCCTCCAATACAGTGAAACGGAGCTGGGAAATATTATGTTTAGCTTCCATCCAATGTACTGCGACTGTGGACTTTTCGTTTTTCATGTGGATGTTACTTTTGTGCTCACCTATACGTATCTTAACTTTACGTTTAGTTCTGCCAACATAGATTTTGCCGCAAGGGCATTTAAGTGCGTAAATAACATTAGACGTATCACAAGTGCTAGAATGTCGTAATTTTATCTTGTGGCCTTTGGTTGGATGAATAAAACAGTCACCTGTTATTACATTGTTGCAATGAACGCAGTTCATACATTTCTGCATGCCTTTGAAAATCTTGATGGGTGTGTTAGATGGTTGGGTTAACAATTGTTTCAAATTTTTAGATCTTTGCAAACCTATTGTACAAAATCAAGAGTCTTACCTAAAAGACACCACAGCTCTCTTAAATTTTTTGAATTTTTTAAAAGTTTTTCTCTGATCTGCCCTTTGAATTATTGAAATGCAATCATCTCTTTTTACTACTTATCATCTATTTTCACTACTTATAACTCTCTGTTAAACAGACTCTTTCTATGTCTATTGGTTTTTACTAATGGTTAAGATCCGTCATCACTTTTTATTATTTAAGCCACCCCTAGTCCGATGTAAGCACGCCAGCTACGTTATCTGACGTGGTTCCGCCGGACATAATCACATTTCACCTACCGGGTAAGCCTACACGCGATTTTCGCTTTAAACCTGTATAGCAGCACGTTCACTTCGCCTTCCACCTGTTTGTCAATATGATATTGAAGATCTTTTAACCGGAGCATCTTGCTCTCACTTTTTTTTTCGTCCTCACTCTTTATTTTTTAATCCATCACCATCTCGTTATTAGTACGTTAGTCACGTTAATTCACGCGCAGCTGTCTGACGCAATTCACATTGCACCAACCGTGTAAACTCGTAAGTGATCTTTTGCCACAGATTTGCGTGTTTCTTCGTTTAATTTTTGTACACCAATGAATATTCATTTTTCGCGTTAATCTTTTTGTTACTTTAACTGTTATTTACTGTTAGCTATATCGCATTGCCGCTTGTTAGGATGTAAATGCACACTGACTCGATTCCATAATCACGATTCCATTAATCCATTGCTATGACTGTATTTCTATACATTTTCTTTGACGTTTTAGATTTACGATTTGATTACGAAGACTAGAGATTGAATTGCCTTTTTCTGTTCTTTTCAGCTTTATGGAATACCCCTGATGAAGGGTTCTAACGGGACCTGAAATGCATTGGGTACGCTGTTGAAATGTTGAAATATTGATAAGTTGGATAACCTCTCCCAGCTTGACAAGGAACCTATTTCACATGAAGTTTTTTTAATGCAAGCATTATCGAGAATAAATTGATTCGATAAATACAACGACTATTGGTTTATATGTCTTCACATGAAACCGGATTAATTTTGATAATGGCTTTTGAATAGCCCATTGAAAAGTGCTCGCGCCAGCAAAAGGAACTCTTCCTTTTTGCACCATAGTTTGGCTGTTTACCACAATTTACATATACCATGTACAACAAATACATACACACTCATGTATGCAGGTACCTATTTAATTATTCAATCAATCAGCGGTTAAAAGCATGCTAATCACTTTTGAGGGTCTCAAGGCGCTGGGGGAGGTGGTTGCTGCTCCAGTTCAGCCAAAGTGCCAGGTCTTGAGGCTCTTCCTGAAGGTGTGCAGAGTAGGGGAGCGTCTGATGTTGACTGGGAGCTTTGGTCGCGATGTAGGAGAAGGCTCTTCCACCTGCTCTTGTTCTGCGGAGGTGCGGGGTTTCTGCTAGGGTGAGGTCGGCAGAGTGGAGGTTCCTTTTGGGTACGTGGAAGGAGACTCTTTTGTTGAGGTATTTGGGTCTGATGTTGTGGAGGGATTTGTAGGCGTGGGTGATATGCTTGAAGGTTACTCTCTTTTTGACGGGGAGCCAGTGAAGGTCTCGCAGGTGTTGGGTGATGTGCTCATGTCGTGGGATGCCGAGGACGTATCTGGCCGCAGTGTTCTGGATGGTCTGGAGTTTGCGTAGCAGGGATTTGTTGATTCCAGTGTAGAGGGCATTTCTGTAGTCCAGTCCGCTTGTTATGAGTGTGTGGGTGACCATCTTTCTGGCTTCGGGGGGAACTATTTGAAGGTCTTGCGGAGGATGCGGAGGGTGTTGAAGCAGGTGGAGGTGACGGTTTTGATCTGTCGGGTCATGGTGTGGGAGGAGTCGAGTATGATACTGAGGTTCTGAGCGTGGTCTGTGGGGGTCGGGGGGTGACGAGGGTGGAGGCCCACCAGGAGTTGTCCCACGCAGAGGGGAAGGGTCCGAGGACTAGCACTTCTGTCTACGAGTTGATTTTCAGACAGCTGCTGCTCATCCAAGTAGCGACATGTTTCATTCCTTCTTGGAAACTGAGTCTGGTGGTTTCGGGGTACTTCGTGAGAGAGAGGATGAGTTGGATGTCGTCGGCGTAGGATACAATGCTGAGTCCATGTTGTCTGATGATGGTGGCGAGGGGGGCCATGAAGATTTGAGGGGGGTGGGACTGAGCGATGATCCTTGTGGTACTCGCAGTTGATATCTGTGGGTTCAGATAGGAAAGGCAGGAGTCTGATCCTTTGGGTTCTGCCAGCGAGGAAGGACCAGAGCCAGTCGAGGGTGGTTCCCTGTATTCCGGCATTGTGGAGTCTAGCTGCAAGGGTGTGGTGGGAGACGGTGTCATAGGCTGCAGATAGGTCGAGTAGGATGAGGGCTGCTGGTGACCTTGGTCGAGGAGCATGCAGGTGTCATTTTTGGTGGCGAGGAGGGTAGTCTCGTGATGTGGTTGCTTCGGAATCTGGATTGGGATTGGTAGGGGTTGAGGATGGAGTTCTCTTCAATGAAGTTTGTCATCTGGGCATTGATGATCTTTTCAGTGACTTTGGCTGCGAAAGGAAGGAGAGAGATGGGTTGGTAGTTCTTCAGGTCCATCGGGTCTGCAGAGGGTTTCTTGAGGAGGGGCTTGACTTCTACACGTTTCCAGTCATCAGGGAAAGTGTCGGATTCGAAGGTAACATTGATGGTGCGTCGTAGTTGGGGCACTATGGCGGCGGTGGCTCTGTGGACGATGTGTGAGGGGCAGGGGTCCGTGGCGGCTCCTGAGTGAGTGCTCTTCATGGTCGTGGTCATATCTTAAGTGGTGACCGGGATCCAGGTGGTGATGGTGGGCCAGCTGTCGTAGCTGGAAGGAAGGGTGGATTCAGGAGTCTTTTTGCTGAAGTTGTCGCAGAGAGCCTTGATTTTCAAGTGGAAGTAGGAGCCGAGCTTGTTGCAGAGGTCTTGGGAGGGAGTGACATCCATGGCTTCGCTAGGGGGTTTGCTGAATTGCTGGATGATGTTGAAGAGGTCCTTTGAGTTGCTGGAGTTGGTGAGGATTTTGTTCCGGATGAAGGTCTTCTTTGTGGATCTTATGCATTGGTGATATTCTGTCATGGCGTTTGTTAGACCTGGCACTTTGGCGTGGGTCTCCCTTCCATTTTTGCTGTTGCCTCATGTGTTTTTGCTGGTGTTAGATGCTTTGGGCACTGTGCCACTGCTGTCCAGTGCCACAGTGCAAGTGCTCCCTATTGTAAATTGATGTATGAATTAGTGGTTCCATGATTGGTTGGTTTGGTTTACCTGTCAGACCATAGTACAGTGTACCAGGAGTGCCCAGGGCTGGTGATCCAAACACTGCTGGCGGGCTTGCAGCACTGGTTGTGCCACCCACAGAAACAGCCTGTAAAAGTGTGTCTAAGGCCTGCCATTGCAGAGCCTGCGCGCAGTCTGGTACAGTCATGCTGACTGGGCAAGTGCACCCACTTGCCAGTCCCTAAACCTTCCCTTTTCTTCATATCAGACACCCCTATGGTAGGCCCAAGGGCAGGGTGCATTGTAAGTATAAGGTAGGGTATGTCCTGGTGTGTGTGGCATGTTCTAATAGTGAATTACAGCCATTTGCGTTTTTCACTATTGCAACACTACCTGTTCTCCATAGGCCAGAATGGGCAGTTTGGATATTACATCTTAGACTCCTAACTGCCTCAGGGAACATGGTAGACATTTGAATTTAGTATGCCTGAAATCAGATTGATACATCTTTGGTTTTAACATTCTGTGTTTGAAAATACCACTTTTAGAAAGTAGGTATTTTCTTGTCTAACCATGCATCTGCTAGGCTGTGTATTCCCTGTCTGGAGTTTGAGTGAAAGGGCTGGGGGATTCCAGGGGACAGGGTGAGTCAGCCCAGTGGTGAATAGAGAGATCTGCATCTAGATGGGAGGGAAGAGTTGCACCTGGGACCTGAAGAGGGCTGTGCCTTCCCTTCACAATGCTGGCTCCACCTCCTGTGGTGCGTCTGATGTCTCTGCCCTGCACTCTGAAAGTAAAGGAGTAATGTAAACAAAGTGCTCCAGGACTGACCAGAACTGGTTTGGACAAGGCAAAGGCCTCTCTGCCGTCAGAGAACAAAGAGAAACTTGGTAAAAATATTGGGACCCAAACCCAAGAACTTTAGATCACTTTGGGAAACAAGAAGAAACCTTTGGGAATGGGGAAGATGGCGGCCGGCTAAGGAGTCCGGTCGGACGCTCCTGAAGCTCCGGTCCTATGGTGTGACTTGATTTGAAACGACACAGGAGTTCTGCCTGACAACTGCTTAACTGCTTAGCTGCTGATAACCGAAAAAGATCGTGCCGATGTGTGCTCCGTAAAACTTCGTAAGGCGGCTGGGCGAAATCAGAGGAGCTTTTTTTCGAATCACCGGTGAAAACGTCTCCAGCCAGCGTTGGGGGTCCCTGGGGGCAGAGTGTATGGGAGAGCATGAAAAGCGGGAGTCACCATTCCCAACACCAGTTAGTCGGATGAAGACCGGGTGAAGAACGCTGGAGTTGGATGAGCCGAGGTGAGCCGAGGTGAGAGAACGGGTGTATGAGAAGAAAAATAATCCAGCGAGAAGTACAGAACTCACTCACCTCGTCGTCTTTGAGTGTCTTAGACACGGAAATGCGCGATAACGCCACGGTACTGCTCTCTACCATTGTTAGCAAGCCCCCGTCCTCTCCTGCCACAGCATATGTGACGAAGTCTGCCGTTAGCGCTTGGACCGCAGCGCTCTATGCTCGGCGAAGCTATCGCCTAGCAACGGGGAGATTTTCCTTCCGGGTTGGGCAGGGCAGAGCCGCGGTCTCAGCAGCATCAGCGTCTGCGTCTGCGTTAGCATTCCCTCTCTCTCGGCGGTCTCCCAATCCAGCTCCTCTACCCAGCTCCATAATAGAGGTGAAAAAGAGAACTCAGAACCCACGAGCCTGCATGCATCGATCAGAAAACACACGTGGGGTGGTAGAAGGGCGGATTGACTCTGTAGCAGACCATCAGAGCTATAAACTAAATAGTGAGACCTCAGGGGAAATAAACAGTCAGTTTGTAAACTCAGAAAAGGGCAGTGGAAACAAAGGCCCTAAGGGGATACGCTATTGCCTTAGAAGCAAACAGTTTTTTGCAAAAAATCCTCTGAACACCACGGATTCAGGCATTACCCCCCTGAATACAAAGAAAAAAACTAAAAAACTAAGTGGTCCTGAGAGAAAAACACTCAAATCTTTACCTAAAGAAGGAAACAGACCTAAGGTGCCCTCTACATCTACTGACTCAAGCTCTCGAATAACTCCGTCACTCAGAACTTTTTTCAAGCTTCAAAAGGTCGAAGGGCCAGGAAAGATGAACTTACTGGCAGAGACCTCTCCACTCTCCGGCGCGGTGATGCCTTCCACGTCACCTCTCAGTGTAACATCTCAGGGGTCAAGTCCACTACTCGATCTTACGATGCCTTCTTCGTCATGTTCTAGCATAACTTCTCGGGGGCCGGCTCAGCCGGTTCCGCCAACATCAACTGAGCTCAGGGTTCCAAAAACTACCCCTGATATTCCTGTGTCTTCCCTCGCCCCACAATCTCTCCTGATGCCCCCATATCAAGAAACGGCCCTAAATGGAGATGTAGCGCCAGATGTTGACGCAGGCCTCGCACATGAAGAAATGAACAGAGGGGGGGGAGCAACCAGTGAGAAAGAAAGAGATGCTAGTCAGACATCAAATACGAGAATGGAGGTTGAAGATGAAGAAGAGGATTGTACCCCCGAGAGAATGGGCAAATCCAATTCAGACAAAGTTCTAGCTCTACTATTGACTGAGATCAAAAACAGATTTGACGTCTCGGAAAAAAACCAGTCAAAGATTCAAGACACCTGTGAAGCTCTAGACACCAAACTAACTGCCCTCACAGGGAGGGTCACAGTAGTAGAAAGGGAAATGGAACTCCTCAACAAAGAGACCAAAACACATCAGAAAGATATTGATGCCTTAAAACTTAATGAAGGCGCATTAAGAGAAAAGATTGAGTCGCTGGAAAATCACTCTAGACGCAATAATCTAAGACTCCTGAACATTCCAGAAGGGGTGGAAAATGAGGACATAAAAAAATGTGTCCTTTCTTTGCTGGAAGAAAGTTTCCCTTGGGCTAAATCTGAAAACTTAGCTGAAGACATTCAGAGAGTACACCGAGACCCATTTGGAAGAAATAAGTTAAAAAAGAACCCAAGGAAAATATTAGTAAACTTCAAATCTTACACTCTTAAAGAGAGATTACTCTCGGAGGCTCTGAAAAAAGGCAATCTCAGAAGCAGTGACTGGACTTACAAAATACGCTCGGATATCTCGAAGGCCACGCAGGACAGACAATGGGAGCTGGGCCAGCTGATACCCCAATTAAAAGCTCTGGGGGCCAATGCACAGATGCGCTTTCCAGCTAGTCTGAGAATGATGTGGCGAAATAAAATGTTTAATATAAGAGAACCCAGAGAAGTCATTTCGCTAATGGAGAAGATGAAAGACCCATAAAAAAAAAAAAATAGAAGCAGCAGAATCCTACAGCACTAATGAATTTAAGGTCCGGAGCCAAGGAGTATGAACAGGGCCTGTATGAGGCCCACTAAAGGAAAAAGGGAGGTCCCCCATGGGTGGGCAAATGTGAAGAAACATAAAAAACACAAAAAACAAAACACAAAAAAAAACTTCACTAGGGTGGGGTGCAAAGTAGGGAAAAAACCATATAAAATTAGTCCTCAAGTTGCAGAGATTACAAAGACCGCAGGAAACCAGTCCTATAGCCACTTTGTTACGAAAACCAAGGCCGGAAAAAAAAAAAAAAATGGCCAATTATGTAAAGACTAGCATTCTATCTTGGAATGTCAATGGCCTAAGAACACAAAAACGGAGGAAAATCATATTCGAATATCTTAAAAACTCGGCAAGTGAAATATTAATTTTACAGGAAACCCATCTGTTGAAGCAGGAATGGGAAGATTTCACTAAAAATCTAAGGTGGATAGACACCTCAATTTGTACAAACGAGACATGTAACATAAAAGGTGTGGCAATTATTTTTAAAAAGTCTTTGAATATGAGAATAATTTCTTCAAGGGTAGATAGTAAGGGAAGATGGGCAATAGCAGAGGCAATCATACACCAAAAACTATTCACTATAGTGGGATACTATGGCCCCAATTTAGATGATCCAGAACCCCTCCAGAGTCTATACTCACAGTTACTCGATTTTACATCACCTATAATCTGGGGGGGGGGATTTTAATATCATCATTGATCCGAAAATGGATAGAACCCCAGTTAAAAAAGGCATCCCTCTCCCGAAAATGAGAGAATGGTTGAACATAGCAATGAAAGATCTAGCGCTCAGGGACATCTGGAGCCTTAAAGGGGACCAACTAGCAAGGTTCACCTTCCAAAATAAAAGATTGGGTCACTCTTCTAGGATTGATTTCTTCCTCCTCGATAGCACCCTAGCCGTAAAAGTAGAAAAAGTGGAACACTTACCGGCACACTTATCAGACCACTCTGCTGTTAGATTAGACTTGAAGTTAGAACAGCTACCCACACACAAGAGATGGACGGTTGATAGATCCCTTTTTATAGATCAATCATTTATAAATCACTTGAAGTTAGAAACTACTCAGTTCTTCAACCAGAATAGTGATGGAATGAGCAGCCGGGTAGTATGGGACACTTACAAGGCGGTGATGAGGGGAAATATTAAGAGCTTTGCTACTTATAAGAATAAAACGGCTAGACAATTAATAAATAAATTAGAAGGAGAAATAAGAGCGATTGACATACAGCTCCACAGGACCAACACTGATCCAATAATTAAATCCCTTAACCAGGAGAGGAAGGAGAAAGAAGCATTCCTAAGAGATTCCCTGGAGGCGAGGGCAAAAGAAAAGTGGGAGACGAGTAAGCTGGCTCACTATGAATATGGCGAAGGATGTGGTAAGCTACTCGCCTGGAAAATAAAATCAGATCACTCTAGAAATAAAATCAAAGAACTTTTAGTAGGGAATCCCCCTAAAAAAACCCTAGATGAAATAATCATTAAGGAGGAATTTAGACAATTCTTTGGGGGCCTCTACTTAGAAGCTAGCTTTCCTACTAAATCTCAGATCGACCGATATTTAGAAAATTTAACTCTCCCGAGTACGACTCCAGCCCAGATCGCAGAGCTAAATGAAGAAATCTCAGAAGAGGAAATTACCCAAGCTCTAAAAGACCTTAAAAAAGCGAAAGCGGCAGGCCCAGACTCCATTCCAAATGAATTCTATACTGCTCTCCAGGAATCCTTACTTCCTCATTTAACACTTTTATTTAACAAGATCTTTGTGAATAAAATGAAACAACCAGGCTCATGGGATGAAGCAACAATAACTCTAATTTTAATACCAGACAAAAATTCTTGTAAATGTGAATCTTACAGACCCATATCACTTTTGAACTGTGATTACAAGATTTATACTCAGATCCTCACAAAAAGGTTGAGCAAATGTGCAGTGAATTTAATCCACGAAGATCAGAAAGGTTTCATAAAAGGTAGACAGTTACAAGAGCTCACTCATCAACTTATTGGGGCAATAGACATTTCAGTCCAACAAAAGATACCTCTTTCAATCATAACACTAGACGCGGCGAAAGCCTTTGACAGAGTTAATTGGGCTTTCCTACATGCTGTCCTAGAGAAATTCAAATTAGGGGAAAATTTCTTGGAGGCCATTAGAAACATCTATAGTTCCCCTTCAGCTAAGATCCTTGTAAATGACAGCCTGTCAGAAAAAATCTACATCAAAAGAGGCACCAGACAGGGCTGTCCGCTCTCCCCCCTTCTTTTCAACCTATACATAGAACCCCTCGCCTTATCTATTAGAAATAACATAAAGATAAAACCATTCTGTTACAAAAATTGGACAAAAAAAGTTGCACTGTATGCCGATGATCTAATGATTTTCACTGACAATTTCGCCGAAGCAAGCCCTGACATTGACCAAATGATAAAAGACTTCGGAACTATCTCAGGCTATCAAACAAACCAATCAAAATCAGAAATCATGGAATGGAATACTAAGAGCAACTCATTGCTGGTAAAATCAAAGATTAGATATCTTGGGTTGGATATAATCAAGGATATAAATACGATCTCACAAACCAATCTTAATAGAGTCACAACAGAAGTAAAGAAGCTCCTAAGAACATGGAGTGGTCTTCCCTTAACTTTTTTAGGTAGATCCAATATTGTTAAAATGGCTATACTCCCAAAATTCACCTTTCTATTCAGTGCAATTCCCCTGGAATTTAACAAACCTGCCATACTCAAATTACAGGGAGAAATAAACGGCTTCATATGGAATTCCAAATGCCCAAGAATAGCCTGGAAAAAACTCAGAAGAACAAAAACCCAAGGCGGAATAGCAAGCCCAGACATATTAGAATATTGCAAGGCCTTCCAATTCAAATACACCAGGATACTCCTACAAAATTATGAGGCATATCCACCACACTTACAAGCGATGGTAGATACAGGGGGACACTTCCTATACAAATTTGGACACCAAAAGTTTTTCAAAAAGATTAAACTGAAAATTCTCCAGTCGGCAGCTAGGTTATGGCTGCAAATTAGGAAATCCACCAAAATTCCTTATTAAAGTCAATATGCCCCACTCTGGGATTCCCCTGGAACTCCGGATTGCCTTAAAGACCAACTGGCTTTACCGTTAATGAGAGCAGGTATCATGACCTGGGGGGCTCTAATCCTAAATGGCAAACTAATTAGCTGGGACTTGCTGACGGACATCACAGAAACTCACTTATCAAAGTTTAAATATTACCAACTATCAAGTTGGATAAGTTCAATAACAGAACCTCTTGACGGAAACCAGCAATTGGAACTTAAAATGATTGGATCTGCCCACCAGAAAAAAGAAGTCTCATTGTGGTACTGGTCTCTAATAACAGCAGGAGAAGAAAATTTCACGACTCCAGAATCGACCTGGGGAACCTCTCTGCCGACTACAGATCTTTCGTACATATGGCATGCATCAACGAGAAAATGTTGGGATATTATCCAGTCCGCCGCACTAAGGAGAAATCATATTTTTACTATCCATAGAGCTTATTGGACCCCAAAGAAACTTTCAAAGTTCAAAAGCCAACAACAACCGAAAAAATGTCCAAAATGCGGGGAAGATAAGGCAGACGATATCCATATGTTTTTGCAGTGCCCCCAGCTCGAAGACTTCTGGATAAAAGTTGGTAAGACTCTGACGGATCTCTTCGGCAAACAAATACCTGTAAGTATGGAACTGGTGTTTTTTGGGATTCATAAAACAGAGGTAAACACAAGTATTCTAAGCCTAAAACAAGAGAACCTTCTTTTCATATTAATACTTTTGGCGCGTAGAGAAATATGTATAAACTGGGTTTGTACTACTCCACCTAACCATTTAGATTGGTGGAAATCAATAGCTAGAGTTAACAAATTGGACAGAAGTGGAAGACCTAGAAAAAAATACAACTTTTGGGAATTATGGGAGTGCTTTCACAATTCTTATGACCAAAATCAAGTCCAATGATTTTACTACTGGCAATACTCCAATCGATTAAGGGCTATCGATCTCCTTGAGGTGTCGAGGTGATAAACAGATCTCCAGTTGCAAGGAAAACTCACTGTTGACGAAACTTTGAGTCGTGGCCTTAGGAACCCGAAACGATAGCACTGGTCTCCTATATAAAAACCTGACACATGTATTGCAAAATGAGGACAAAAAAAAAATATTGGGACCCAAACCCAAGAACTTTAGATCACTTTGGGAAACAAGAAGAAACCTTTGCTGAGGAGTGGAACCAGAAGAAACTGAGGAGAGACCATCCCTAAGCTGAAGTGCTGCTTGGGGGATTGGCCTGCAGTGATTGCCTGACTGCCAAAGAAAGGAGAAAGGCCATTGTGTGCATTTTCATTCAACTTGTGAAGGATCTCCAATCGCTTGGAAAAGAGCTTGCCTCCTGCTGAAGTCTCAGGGACAACAGACTTCAACCACCAGCTCCCCAGAGTTCTTTGGAAGTGGCTGCTGCTGTTTTGGGCCTTCTGAGGGACTGCGTGTCGCAAGGAGCTGGAAGCGCGACTCACGGAGAAGAAGCGTGTCGCCATCGCAGCCGCTGCTGTCGCATCACTGAACAAGGGTGTCGCCGCTGTAGCTGTCGCATTGCACCGCATCAGGAGAAGCGTCCTGCAACACCGAAGAAGCGTGTCACCGTCGCAGCCGCTGCCGTCGCATCACTGAACAAGGGTGTCGCCGCTGCAGCTGTCGCATTGCACCGCATCACGAGAAGAGTCTCGCAATGAAGAAGAAGCGTGTCGCTGTCACAGCTGCTGCCGTCGCATCACTGAACAAGGGTGTCGCCGCTGTAGCTGTCGCATTGCACCGCATCACGAGAAGCGTCCCGCAACATCGAAGAAGGATGTCACCGTCACAGCCGCTGCCGTCTCATCACTGAACAAGGGTGTCGCCGCTGTAGCTGTCGCATTGCACCGCATCACGAGAAGCATCCCACAACATCGAAGAAGCGTGTCGCAGCCGCTGCCGTCTCATCACTGAACAAGGGTGTCGCCGCTGTAGCTGTCGCATTGCACCGCATCATGAGAAGAGTCTCACAACATAGAAGAAGCGTGTGGCCGTCGCAGCCGCTGCCGTCGCATCACTGAACAAGGGTGTCGCCGCTGGAGCTGACGCATTGCACCGCATCACGAGAAGCACCTCGCATCCACAGAGAAGCGTCGTCGCATCACTGAACAAGGGTGTCGCTGCTGCAACTGTCGCATCGAGCGGAAGCATCTCGCATCGTTGGAGAAGAGTGTCGCCGCCAAAGCCGCTGTCGTTGCATCACTGGACAAGGGTGTCACCGCTGCAGCTGACGCATCGAGCCTAAACATCTCGCAACATCGGAAAATCGTGCCGCATCAGGAAGATCTTCACGTCTTTATTTCTTTGCATTAAACTTTCATCGCATCACCATCGTTGCAACACTTTCGTTGCCCTGCGTGTCGCATCTAAAGGTACATTGACTCAAAGTGTTGCATTTAAGAACTAAAGAGAACTACGCTAAATTCTACCATTTTTAAAGTAACAGTATTGTGGATTTTTGTCGTTTATGGTCTTGTGTTAAATCTATATAAAGAATACTTATTTTTGATATAAAACCTGTGTGGTGTCGATCTGTAGTGTTGTCACTTGATTACTGTATGCGTTCACAAATGCTTTACACACTGCCTCTAAGATAAGCCTGGCTGCTCGTGCCAAGCTACCAAGGGGGTGAGCACGGGTTATTTTAGGAGTGTAACCCTTACCCTGACTAGAGGCAAGGGTCCCTATTTGTCACAAGTACCTAACTGTGCCAACTAGAGACCCCCAAATCTAACATTGGTGGTAAACGGTGAGGATTCTAGACTTGCATTTGTGACTCATGTACAGTGATTGGTGAACACTACTAGCGAGTGCAGACCAAAACGCAACCCCATACTTTTGGTAGATTTCTTTTTGGGATTTTCTATTTTTGCCAAGTTTAAACCATCATGGAGGACACAGCGTCCATCGCCTCTGTTGATTTGGAATGGGAAGAGGAGAAACTGTAAAGCTACAAAGTAATTCAAAACACAAAAGAGAGAAAGGGATTTTCGCAATTTAGAAGGGGATACTCCTAGTCCCCTTTAAATCAAATGAACCGCGTATTATACTTGGAACGACTGCGCCGCGAGGGAGACTTTTATACTACAGGGGCATATTATAGCCCTAGTTTCTGTGACTACTAAAACTATAAAACAACCAGTGGATTTATTTACAAAAAATATGTGACGCGGTCTTCTGTTCTGACAAAGAGCTATAATACATTTAGGGACGACGATTCCCCAATACAAGACTTGGACATATCTATACAACTTTTTGGTTGCCTACTTTATCAATGATCGAAGCCTTGAAAAAGTTTCTATGAAACGAAACACGTGTCGGTTGCTGGTTCAACGCTTAAAAGGAGGATTGTTACACCAAGCTGTCTACTCCTGGATTATAATGTCATGGCGGGCTCACTGCCATGAAAATGGCAGTGAGAGGGCAACTCAGAACGCAACACAGTGGCAATGTCAGGATATTTCTGCCCCTGACCGCTGTGCGACCAACTTGAGATCCTGAATCCCCAGTAAACACAGCGGTCCTGTGGTGGTCTGAACACCCCAATTGTAATACTGTGGGCGGGCTCGCAGAGTGGCAGTGGTCGGACCGCCACCACGTGTACGGCTGTCCTATGGATCACCATACTCATAATAAGGCCCTTAATCATAACATCAGCGTTCTGAACATGTGCGATGGTGAATAACTCAATATAAGCCATCCCATGCACTTTATATATCCATTTTATTAGCTAATGTGGTGAACCAGCATTTGGTAGCAAACAATAGATATTCCTAAATAATTTATGAAATCATTCACATTGATATCATAAGTATGTAAATAATCGTTAAACCGATTTTGAACATAAGTGCCATCTTGGATATCTAAATGCATGCATTCAATCATAAACTGTAAGTATGCAATTTCAAATCTAAAAGTAATTTGTTAAAAAAATTATGCTAATTGGCATCAGTGCTGAGTTCTTCTATATTAATTTCAACTTGTGAGAGGGCCAAAGATGATTACTCTATCATAACACCAAATATTGGTTATGTGTAGAAATGGAATCAAAATGTCAGCCTTCCACATACGCGCAATCTTGGCAATCCAAATCCAAACTGTAAAAATGTAATGACGAATTTGGAAGCCTTTTAGTTAAACAAGTAGACTAACTTCCATCTGTACTTAATTATAATATGTTGATTCCTACTATTGAGAAGAAAACAGGTAATCCAACTCGAACCCAATAATTTGATCAGGGATAAATATTCAATAAATCATATACATTGGCCCATACACATTCACCCAGATCCCTGATGCGCTGAAGTCGAGTTTGTTAACTTGTCTCAATTTCTTACTCCGACTGTTCAAGTTAAACTTTAAACATTTTTATTATTTGCGCAATCTGAAATAATCATCATCGACTTTTCATCTACTTGGTCGATGGACCAACTAGTTGAAGAGTTGACGGCAATGGAAATTCTAAAGAAAACATCAAATCAATAAACTGAATAAAATAATTAGAGACTCTCAGTAGGATTTAATCATTTTATCTAGTAATTTAAAATGCTCATATCGATTATTACAGAAAAATCAAATGCTGGAAACCTCGTGAGAGAGAGTGAGCAAGACTTATCAACTTAATAACAAAACTGTAATTTCAAATATACGTTGCAAACAGTGGACAGATGAAGAGACATCAGATTACAGGCAAAATATATCGATTTAAATATCAATTTGGAGGGATAGATGAAGAGACAGAAGGTACAGAGACAAGAAATATGACTGCAAAATTATTCTGCAATGCTAGATTAGATTACTACCCCAATGGACCTGAAAGGGAAACCACCACCCAGGCATAGGTAGCAGTGGGGACCCCTGGACCAAAAGTCAGGGATCAAAGACTCAGGTAAATCAGAACAGGGACAGGACAGGAACAGCTAGGCCTACTGCAACCCGACGATCAGCGGCGCACTCCCCACTCGGACACCTTCAGCCTATGTGACCTGCAGCAGTGCTCACCAAACCCCCAATGCACCTACTCTTGTCCCACAATAGTTGCTAAGTTAAAATTTTCAAGCTAAGGGATTGGTTGAGTTCTGGGGGTGGGATGTCACCCCATGGTGGAATCATTCTACTCTTGACTAGACTATTGTTCTAAACACTTTTCATACGGTCATCAATTTCAGCTTCTCTCTCATGGGTACATATGCAACATTTTAATATACAATTAATAATTTCAACAGCTTGGTTTCTGTTCCCACGAAGACACTGGTGTTGGCCGCTTGACAAATGTTCTGTCCTTCACCAGTTCACGCTTTCTCAGCTTGCTCAGCAGCTCAGTCATGTGGTCATATGGTTCCCTCGCGTTCACAATTCTACCCACCCATTATATGGCTAACTTAATAAGATGGAGGATTCTTCCATTACTGGAAAAACGGAAAACAGACATTTATATTAATTATATTTATATTCACTGAAAAAACCATAGGTTTCACACACGTTATAGTTAGGAATTAGCATTTAAAAAACCTTGCAAATTCCCTGAAAAAACCATAGGTTTCATACATGTTATAGTTAGCTGGACATTTCACTCGTAAAAACCATTGAAATTCCCCCGTTATAGTTAGTTCAGCTAACTATATCTCGCGCGACCGCAATCCACTGCTGATGACGTCACATATTACATCACTCATGACATGGTCAGTGACATCACTCATGACATCACTGATGACATCTCCAATGACTATAACTATAACGGGGGAATTTTAATGGTTTTGTAAGAGTGAAAAGTCCATCTAACTAGAACGCCCCTGAAACCTATGGTTTTTTCAGCGAATTTCTAAGGTTTTTTAAATGCTAATTGCTAACAATACACTGCCTGAAACCTATGTTTTTTTCAGTGAATTTCAAAGGTTTTTTAAATGCTAATTTCTAACTATGTGACGTCATCAGCAGTGGATTGCGGTCGCGCGAGTTATAGTTAGCTCAGTGTGTGCATGCATGCGTGCTCCGTGCGCGCACCGTGCGTGCACGGTGCGCGCACGGCAAGTCATGTGATTACGAAACAACTCTTTTCATTGGTTCATAGTAGTTTCAGTTCCAGAATCTTCAAACACCACACCCACTCCCCTCATTATTTCTTCTTATTTCCTGGGAGAAGGAGCTGAACAGCAATGGCAGAACAGCAGACTTCTTCAGAGAGTGAGGAGGAGACCTTTGTGGCAGCAAGGCAGAGGAAACAAAAGGACTCATTCATCTGGAAGTTCTTTACTTTTCCAGCGGGCCAGAAGAAGGTGAATGCCCCAAAAGTCACCTGCACTGTTTGTGGAGTTGTTTTGTCTCGAGGAGATCCTAAAAAAAAATACTCCTTTAGTATTTATACTATGTTGAGGTACTTTCAAACAGTGCATCCTGTGGCTTATGCACGTGAGTGTAGAACATCCACAAGAGACAACCCTCCAGGTCCTCAGCCGAGCACATCATCTGCGGCCGCAGAATCACCTGGTTCCAGACCTCTGGATATCCACCCTCTGTTCCAGAGGGTTCATATCCGGTGCAATGTTGTTCTCTGTTATGGTGAGAGCAGCATTAACCTGATAGAGAACAAAATCCAACAGCACACATGCTCCACCCCATAATTTTTTTTTTTTTTGTTCCTGTTGAACAATTTAAAAAAAAAAAAATAATAATTCCTGTTGAACAAGTTTTTTGTTCCGTTTTTTTTTGCTGCTCTAAAAAAACAAAAAAAATAAAAAATTTTTTAAAAACTAAAAAAAAATACCAAACAAAAAAGACAAAAAAACAGTTCTTTTCAGAACTCACTTCACTTCTCCAAGAAGAGCTATATTCCTAATGTACTGTGTTGTCATTTTTTTAATGAATTGTTTGCCACCGTGCGCACACATCGCGATTTTATAAAAAAAAAAAATGTTTTTTTCACCCTTCGGGGTCCTTCAGGGACCCCCTGACAAAGGCTAGGGGGTCAGGAACTCTCTACCCTGCCCCCTTTTCACGTTCTCCACCTTTCTTTTTCACTGTCACACACAAAATGGCGGCCGACACTTCCTGATTTCGACCGATTAGAATGTTGACTGACATGTAACTACCAATCAGAATTACGCTCGCGCACGTTATGGTGTGCGCACCGTGCGCGCACGGTGCGCGCTTATAGATATTTATGTACATTTAACTGCAATTTTCTCAGGAACTACTGAACAGATTGACACCATATATGCAAAAGGCACATGCCTGACCTGATGACTTCCTCTTTGCCAAATTTAAAGTAATTCTGTTCAGCCGTTCGGGCTGTACCTTCGACTAAAGGTCCTATGGGAAAATGCATGGGGAAAATGTGTTTTGGGACCCCCCTTTTTTCTCAGCCCCCGCTTGACGAATCACCCCGAGACTTTCAGGGTAGGAGCTGAGCGGAGCACCCCATTAGTTTTGAAAATTTTGCGAGGATTCGTCAACCGGCGCCAAAGTTATTCAAAATAGAATTTTCAGATTTCCTATGGGAACTCGGTCCTAACTATAACTATCTACTGGCGACCGCCAGTAGATAATTATATTAATTATGTGATAATGTATTTTGCACTATTTACCACCCACCTTAGCTCTACTTCATGTTATCGGTTTTCATAGCATAAGCAGGAAAGTAGCTTTATTTATTAGGATAAAGCAGCACACGTCATGCTTTTTACTACATATACATGCGGCCCTGCCATGCAAACATTCCAAATTCATTCTATACACAAAATTATGACATTTCCGGTTATTTACGCGTTGATTTCTGGTTAGTTCATGCATTTTGTAAAGCAAACTTCCCACGTGTAGTGTATTTGTGCGGATTAGTCACTCTACCACTACTGGCTGTTAGTACATTTTATAGGGGTGTTCGATTGAGCAGGTTTTCTTTCCTGAAAATCCTGCTCCATCACATTGCTCATCCAAATGTAGCCCCCTCAATATTGTCTACGTATGGAAATGAAATCATAATATTAGAGGTCAACACAAGCGCCATCTTGGAACTCCAGATCCATCATGGAAGTCAGAGTCCACACTGTTCCAGTAATACTGGGGCATATTATCAAGAAACGGCGTTAAAATTATCGCCGCTTTAGCGGCAGAAAACTGCTGCTAAAGCGGCGATAATGAGCTTGATAATATGCCCTTGAGAATTCCCATAGAAGCCCATGTTCTGGTGTCAACATGGGCTTCTATGGGAATTCTCCAGAGCATATTATCAAGCCCATTATCGCCGCTTTAGCTGCAGTTTTCTGCCGCGATAACGGGGCGAAAATTTTAACGCCGTGCTTGATAATATGCCCTTACTTTGATTAACAAAGTTCCCTGTGCTATACATACCCTTCAAACGTTTTCGCCCCTGATGTCTGAACCATTAGACTTCAGTCATAAGAATAATGCCAACGATTTGATTGTCATACTGTTAATCTTACCTTTGATTCAGAGTACACATGTACATCAGTGGTCGTATTACCAGCGTTTGACATGTGCGCCATCTTGGATGCCTTTCTAAGGGCTCAAAAATCTAGTCACCACAGCAGGTTACAAGGAAAGATAGTTGTGGAGTTGAAGACCAAAGGGAAACTAGGAATAACCACATTATTGATGGCACACAGATTTGGACTAATCTGTACATGTTAGTCTTTCCCACTTTTCTAATAGGAAGGATAGCAGGGTTGCACTTTTTTAGAATTGGTACTAAACTCCCCTGCATCAGAAGGTCTGTGATGACAGAACAATTTCTTGCCTCTGCCTTATGGTTAAAGAAATACTGAGAAATTTGAGGCTGTTTTTTTGAGGATTTATATTGATTTTTACTGGCTGCATTGAAGTTGGAAGTTAATTCCTTAATATTTACAACATGGTTGACAATTAGTATTTTCACAAAATAATGACCACAACTCATTCTTGGGGTGCTTGGGTATATTGGGGTTGACTGTATCAGGGTACAGATAGCCATACAGCTGAGTTTACATAGGATATCCCGATCCAACAGACGACCTGGCGTGGCAGGATGTAGTCAGAAAGTAGGCACGTTTGTAACGGGACCATGGGTGGAGAAGGGGTAGGAAATATGGTGTAGAACACGCAGGCTTGGAATACAGACTGCGTATCCGCGAATTTGGACGAGCCCAAGAAAGGTAATGAAGGGAACGCAGAGGTTTTCGAAGCACATAGTCTGATCATCATTATCAAGAACCAAAAAGCCAATTGTTACACTTACCATTTATCATGCAATCAGCATAGGGACCATTCGGATCTACAGGGATCAGGGTATTCGGGGCACAGTTGGAATCTCTCTGCTGTCCTAAAATTCCAGATAGGAGATCTGTGTAATTTGGTTACATTCGGGTAGGTTGGCAAGACCATACAAATTTGAAACAACATTGGGACAGTCCCTTTACCTCACACGAAACATGACCCTCCCACATACTTGGGTTTCTCCTCTTTTCCTTCAAGCCCTTTTTCCCACTATTACTCCTTTCTGTCCCACTTTCCATTCCCTGTTTATTTTGGCCCTTTCTTGACTTTCTCAATCAATGGTGTGGCTGCATTGACAAGGATCTCTATACCCCACTAGGATTAGGAGCACTCTTTGTCCAGACCTCTGCTCAGTAGTCGAGTTTGCGGCTTGCTTGACTGTTCACACATTTTTATTAGTTTGTCTACTGTCAGTCATTCCCATTGTAGTCCTCGCTTGTGCAATTCACCTGTGTGCTCAATCCACTGTCAGTCTTGAAGATGCATCTGTGGCTGCAACACTGGCCCTGTCTGCCATCAAATCCTTCACCCTCGGGTCCTCACCGTCTTTCTCGTTACCTTATGGTTCAGAGATCTGCGAGAATAAATGTGGGAGGTGGAGATGTTATGTTATGTTAATATGACTTCTATAGCGCTCGGTAACCCAGAGGTGTCCTGGCGCTGTGCACTATCCTCCTGAAATGAACCTGTGGTTGTTTAATGGAAAAGGTAATTACATAAATAGCCAAGTTTTTAATTCTTTCCTAAAGGGGAGGAGCTCAGTTATGTTTCTAAGATGGAAAGGCAAGCTGTTCCATGCCTTAGCAGCACAGTGGCAAAAGCTCCTGCCACCCCAACTGGCTTTGTTATAGCGGGGAAGAGACACTTGTTTGGCTTGCACCGAACGTAGGACTCTTCCAGGAACATACCACTGTAAGGCATGTTTCAAAAAATCAGGACCAACTCCACTGAGTGCCTTAAAAACTATGCACAAGGCCTTAAACTGTATTCGTTGTTTAACAGGTAGCCAATGGAGTGTCCTGATACCCATCCTTACCAAAACAAATCTAGGTGTCCTTGTGATCAGCCTAGCCGCCGCATTCTGCACGATCTGGAGTCTGGCCAGGTGTCTCTCTTGGATGTTAATATAGAGACTATTGCAGTAGTCCAGTCGAGACAGAATGAGCACAATGACTACTTTCTTCAGGCTGTCTTCCAGGAGGAGGAATTTGATTTTTCTGAGGGTTCTGAGAATAAAAAATCAGGAGGAGACAACCCTGCTGATATGGTCACCGAAGGAGAGCTTCAGATCAAGAATCACTAACAGATTCTTAGCCCATACCACAGGTACTGGGGGTGAACCCATTGCAGTTGGCCACCAATCCGGTGTTCAGAGGTTAACGATGTTCCCAAAAGCAATCCCCTCTGTTTTGCCTGCATTAAGCTTAAGGCAGTTGGATGTCATCTGGGGCCAGATGTATCAAAGGGTTTTACCCATTCTGTGTCTATGGGAAAATGTGTTCATACATATGGCCCCCAGTCTGCAATCGTGTGCATGCAATTGTGGCATCTGGATCCGGTCTCAGCCTCGGACCCCTTCTGGATAGACAACACAATTTGTGTGTCATCCGCATATGAGGTTAACTGGAATCCAAATGATCTAATCAGGACTGCCAGTGGTGCCACATACACATTAAACAATGTAGGGCTGAGCGAGGACCCCTGCGGAACACCACAGGGAAGAGAAAATGGCCTAGATCTATCTCTACCAAGATCTACTGTCTGAGTTCTATTAGTCAGAAAAGATTTGAGAAGATCCCAGGCCTTGCCTTCAACCCCGACCGCCAATAAACGGTCCATCAAGACTTCATGATGGACCGTATCAAATGCGGCCGAAAGATCCAACATAATAATTATAGTGGCACCACCTTGATCCAGGGCTTTTCTGAACTCCTCAGTAGATTTATTCACTGCCAGCTCAGTGCTATGTTCAGCACGAAAGCCGAACTGTGTAATGTCAAGCAAAGTGTTGGTATGGAGGAAAGAGCTGAGTTGACCATTCATAGCCCTCGCAATCATATTTCCAGGAAAGGGGAGACGTGAGATAGGCCTATAGTTGCTGGGATCGAGTGGATCCAGGTTGGGTTTCTTTAGAAGGGAAAGAATGGATGCTATTTTCCAAGAACTCAGAAAATGACCAGTATAAAAAATAGATGCAAACAATGGCATGAGAACTTCCCCAATAACTTCAGGAACCTGTTTCAGTATGATGACTGGACAGGGGTCTAAAGGGCAGCCTGACCAAATGTCAAGTAGAAGTTTAGTAACTCCAGATAGATCCAATGATGTAAAATGATCTAGCACTGGAGTATGCCTGTTGTAATCAGGAGGCCGTGTTAAAACGGCCTCCATGGCATCTGTGGGCGTGAAAGTGAAGGAGGAAAAGATGTTTTCAACCTTTTGTAAAAAGAAAGCAGCCAGAGTCTCACATAGTTCTGGACTGCTTTCAATTTTAGGACTTACGGGAGTAGTAAGCCTGGAGATTGTATTAAACAGGACCTTAGATGAAGGTCCAGCCTTCCTAATTTGTTCTCCGAAATATATCTTTTTGGTTTCAAAAAGCAATTTTTTATATTTGGAGAGACATACTTTATAGATCTCTTTATCGGAGTTTTCATACCCTCTCCTCCACATTCTAACTTTTTACATTCAAGTTTATGTTTTTTAAATTTTCTGTGTACCATGGGGCAGATGGCAATGCCCGCTTGAGAGTGCATTGTTTGCCCGGCGCTAGTTTCCGACAAGCAGAGTCTACCCATTCCGTATAAGAGTTTGTAGCTTTCTCAACATTAAAGGATGGAACGGGTCGTGAGGCTTTCAACAGATTTCCCAGTTCAGAGCTATCAATATTTTTCCAGGTCCTAATAGTTGTGACTGCCTTAGTAGAGGATTTGTAAAAGTGACGATTGGCTTGTTTAAAATCAAAAAGAATTGCCGCATGATCAGTTCATGTGAGTGGTACTATTTTAATATAGACAAGGTTAGGATTGTTTGAAAAAATCCCATCCAATATGTGTTCTGCAGAGTGAGTGGGATCTTTAACTAATTGCTTAAGGTCTTCTCCACTAAACATTTGCTGCAATTTAATATTGTCAGTAAGATCTTCAAGGTGAAAATTAGAATCTCCCATTACCGTAAGAGACTTATTACACAACCCTTCCTCTAAAAGTGTTCCAATAGAGTCTAGGAAGCCACCCCTGGAACCCGGGGGTCGATAGAGGAGAATGGCATTGAATGTATCATGGTCTGATATTTGATTGTAAATGGACACTGCTTCACAAGCCAGATTAGGGGCCTTAACAAAGGAAGGCTTCAGGGATTCATGATATATAACTGCCAGCCGGTGGGTCTGTCAAGTGTAAAACATAAGAGCATAAGCCCTAACTCTGACCCTAAGGTGACTTATCTGATAGTCCAGCTTTTCCTGAGTATGTTTTATACCACAGACTCAAGACTTATTTTAGCATTTATTGGCCTCCTTGTGCCATTGTAAAAAAAAAGAGATCACTGTTTGGCTTCTATTGTGTTTCTAGGATCCTTTATCTCATTTTGCAAGTTCTCTAATCTCTCTATGTCAAAGGTACTATGGGGGTCATTAGGATGGCGGACGGACTTTTATCTGTCCCTATCCAATTGTATTTGAGACCACCCGCCTACAAGGGGAGTTGTCCCACGGGGCAAATTAGAATATGACCGCCACCATGGTGGTCTCATTGCCCATGTTTTGCATTGCGGCAGGTGCTGTTCTCTGCAGCACCCACCGCAAGACAAAACAGACACCCCACACATATCCCTGCACTACATGGCAGGCACCATGCGGTGCCTACCACGTGGTGTATGACCCAGGCCCAGGGAGTTGGGGGGCCTGCAATGGGCCCCCAAATCCGTTTCCGCCTGCTGTTTTGTTGCGGTTTGACTGCAGCAGAACGATCGGCAGAAAGGGATATTGTAATCCCTACGGCTGTGCCTGACAGACACAGACGCTTTTCTTTGACTAGAGGGAGGTCTGACGGGTGGTCGGAAACACCAACCGCCATGATCCCGAAAGGCACTCTTTATCCAGAGGATTGTAATATGGCGGACGCAGATCCCTGTTACTATTGTTGAGAGAGCACCACCGACAGCCTGTTGGTGGCGGTCCCTCGGCCTGCATAATGAGGCTCTATGTTTCTGAAACAACGTATCCATCCTCATTAGTGAGTCCCATTCACTGTTTTAGATATTTGCTCTTAGATTTACCATGCTGGTGGTACACAGAGTGTGCAGGAGCCCCTTTGTTTGCTATGCTTAGATTTCTCCGCTACCTTTATGCTTTCTTTATTCACACACAGAGAAAACAGGAAAACGGTGTGCTGACCCTGTATCCACAGCTCATCTCGTGTAGCAGGGTGGAAAGGAAACCGGAAGCAAGAGTTATTTCAGTCAAAATTTCTAACTGATCTCGTGAAGAACAGGAGGACAGGTATACTTCACGCCTTGCGTTCGGCCGACCCGTGGCTGTGCACACTGATGGAGCCAGCAAAGAAGTCGGGTGGCTAGCTCAGAGGGCCTCTCTTTCACACATACTCATCATTGTGGTTGTGTGCTTTGGGTCCTAGCGTCCAGCCAATCTTCCCCATCTCCACACTGTTTCTAGATCATGCTCGCTTTAAACCATGGATTTGTACACACAGAATCTTTGTCCCTCGATTCCTTCTATTTCTACCTACCCAACCAGTCTAGATTCCAGTCATTTCCTACCCAGACGACACCTTCAATGCACTTTTCAAATCATTACAAACAATGTGAGACAATACATGCAGAGCAAGCAAGCAAACTCCAGGAGGCAGAGATACACATCACCTACATTTGGATCTTCATCCCTAACCTTTGGCGCCGGAGGTCATCGTGGAAAGTCCAATCGAGCTCTCGTCCTGCTCCTCGAGTGGAGACATCTCCCAGCACATAATGCACCAGGTTCTGTAAAAGAAAACACAAATACTCAGGACAGAGCATAGAAATATGTAATACAAAAACAGGCAACAAGCATTTAAAAAAAAGTAAGGCAATTGCCTAATCAAGCGCCCTGAGCTTTGCCTCTGATCAACGGGAGAATGTCATGCTAAAATGTACACATTTGTGCGCTCCAATTATGCCCTTTTCCTCAATACAAGGAAATGGAGGAGGATCTCATGACAAATGAGAAGCATAAAGACAGGCGCAAATATCCAGGTGCCTTCTCGTGGGAAAGTATGAGAAGGCCTTGGGAAGATTCTAACACACATCGCGAGCTAGAGCGAGCGCCACTACAGTCTGACATCCTTGCCAGCTTCAGAAAGAGACTACACTTACAAGAACCCTTCAACTAAACTCTGAAGCGAATGACACAGGATAAACAAATGGAAACTCATCTGAAATATGTGTAAGTGGGCAATAATGCTAAGGCTCTCTGGTGGCCTTTAAATAAGTACAGAAACGAAATAGCAAGTGATCAACAAAATACAGCAGACATACTACATGAGCAATCATTGTTCTCTGCAGTTAGTGGTTTGCATGTCAGACCTTTTCTAGTCTGCCTATCTTAGCCCACTGTGCATTGTTTGCAGTATGTACAGTGTTGTGCAAGCTGGGCTAGCAGTCCCTATTATTCATACACTATAACCTTGTGGACCATACTGTTAGTTGTAAAGAGAAGGGGGTCATAGCGAAGGCCTGGAAATAACAGGGTAAACTGATTTGTGCCATATCCCCTAAAGCCCACCATTGAAAATGTGGCATTTTACTAGCCTGGACTTTATTTTTATGTCCATTTCAGTAAACAATTGGGAAAGCAGTGAAATCCTGTATTTGTTTCCTTTTTGAAATATAAAACGAAAATGTCAAACACATTTGAGAACTGTCTACACTGTTTCAAAAAGATAGTTAATGAAAACAGAGGGAAATTGCCAAACAGGTCTTGGCCCTTCCAGAATGACAAAATATAAACAAATGGCTAATATTTGATTCTGAGAAAGGTGGCGACTACATTCACAGCTACTAGTTTATGCAACCACTCATGGTATTATTTTATTGTTATAGTCAGAAAGGTGTTAAATGGTGCAATGGTGTTTTGTGTGCAATCACACAACTCCACTGCACCTTTTCACAAGTCATAGCTTGCTAGTGATTCCTAGTGGACTCAGCAGACTCAGGGGTTATCAACAGCAGCAATACAGTTATTTGCTTCAACATCTTTTGATATAGTAGTACAAGTTCAAATCAAAATCAAACAAATTCTTTATTTGAATGTCAAAGACAATTATAAAAGAGTCAACCAAATTTCCATACAGCGGAAATTACATATAATATGATAAAACATGCAAAAGTTTGAAATATACCCCACATAGAGATCCAGACATTTGCGATAGGAAACAGCTGATTCAAGAAAACGACACAATCTAAAACACACACCAGCACTGGGCAACATTTGTAGGGAACGAAGAGCAACTCTGCATTGCTTAAAATTGTACATCCTTACAAGAGGTAATAAAAATCGTGATCAAAATAATGTAAGGTGCAGTAGAGTTCGGGATGAAATATCATCACAAATAATTGTTTTTCCTTCCAGATCACCAAAATGACAGGTGGTACCTGCTCTAACAACAGAGCTCTCTCCCAATTATTGCATACATAAGATATTTATTTATTTTATTTAAGGGTTTTATATAGCGCTTGCCAGGGTATCGAGCGCTTTACAGCATTATCAGTCATAAGATACATTAATATAGTAATATGCACAATGGGTCCTTACGCATCGTAATATCTTTGCTACAAGCACAGAGTCACTTGTGAGTTATGTTAACACCATTGTATGTGCAATGTCTCAAGATGTTTCGAGTGGTGTCGTCGTAGAAGGCACCATGTCTCTTGACAGGATTTGGTCATGGACGTGGGGTATGAATCCTTGTGAACACTGGATCACTTGTAAGAGATGTTAACACATTTGTGTGTACAGTGTCTCAGGTCGCTCCGAATGATCATGTCGTAGATAGCACCCTGTCTCCTGCCGGGGTTTGATCCGAGATGTGGGGGGTCGTTGAGGTAGTCTTGGGAGAGTGAGGTAGAGGTCTAAGGTCAAAGTGACAGTGTGCTGATGTAGGCAGGCTTCAGTGTAGGGTTGTAGCTATTCCTTCAGGAGAGATCTGTTGAGGAGGAGGTCTTTGAGCTGCCTTTTGAATTTTAAGTAGGAGGGGTGAGTCCTGATGTGTACTGGGATGGAGTTCCAGATTTTGGGCGCACTTCCTGCAAAGGATCGCGATGCGGTTTTGTGTTTGCGGATTTTAGGACGGATAAGGAGTAGAGTGTTGGTGCTCCTTAGGTTTCTTGACTGACCTGCCTTCTGGAGTTTGGAGGCCAGGTAGGCGGGTTTCCCTGTATGCAGCGCTTTGTGCGTGAGTCGTGCGGTTCTGAAGTTGGCACACATTTCGACTGGGAGGCATTTTAGTTCTCTGAGTGCCCGAGAGATGTGTTCATATTTCTTTACCCCTGTGACCATTCTCGCTGCTGCGTTCAGGGTTGATCTGAGGGGCGCTAGGTGTGTCCAGTCTTGACAGCACCAGGGATTGAGTGGCTTGTTTGAGGTCGTTCAGCGGGATGAAGGCTTTTATTTTGTTTAGTAGTTTGAGGTTTAGGAAGGCGCTCTTTGTGGTGTTCTTGATGTGTTTACTCATGTCTAATTTAGGGTCTACAGTGATTCCCAGCGATTTTACTTAATCGGCTAGGGTGGGGTTATAATTGAGAGCATCAATGGCTTTAAAACATTCTGTGAATTGAGAGTTCTTCTCCTTGTTGGAGATGAGGAGGATTTCCGTCTTGTCTTGGTTTAGTTTCAGGTGATTGCGTGATAACCAGTGTTGGACTGTCTCTGAATGTCTTCAATGGAGGAGGTTTCCAGATAGAACTGGGTATCGTCAGCATAGAGGTGGAAGGGAATGTTTTTTTTTTTATTATGGTGGTAAGGGGTTCCATATGGATGTTGAAGAGTTGTGGTGATAGTACTGATCCTTGGGGGACACCTCTGCCAACGGGGAGTAGGTCCGATGAGAAGTTTTAGATTTTTATTCTTTGGGTGCAGTTCTGTTGGAAGGAGGTGAACCACTGTAAGACCACCTCTTCCGCCCCAACCCTTTCTTGAAGTGCCTTAATGAGTAGTTTGTGGTTGACTGTGTCGAAGGCTGCCGATAGGTCCAGGAGTATGAGGAGGCAGCATTGGCCTGTATCGAGAGATTTGTGCATGTCGTCAATAACATTTAAGATGCTGCAGCCTTTTCTGAAACCCGATTGGTGAGGGTCAAGAAGGTTGGTGTTGTCCATGTGTTGAGTGAGTTGGAGAAGAACACATCTTTCCAGGATTTTTGCTAGGAGAGGAAGGTTAGAGACAGGTCTGAAGTTGTTCAGATCGTTTGAGTCAGAACCTGGTTGATAAATATGGCTCTACTCCAATACTGTTTTTTAAGAGAGTATAGTTCCTAACTACGGGCTTTCTTGGCCCTAAACTTTCCCTTAGTGCACAGTGTCTGTCCATAAATTGATATCTCACAGAATTTTATCATTTTTATATATAGTTAGAGGGTTGTGAAATGAGCAGGAATTTCCCAAATCTGCAAAATTCAGCTTAAGATAATCAAGCTAGGGAATGTTTAAGCCCCGCTCACATCGTATACAATCATCAATTATATTTTGACTAAAATTGGTCCAACATTGTTCCACTCTGAAAGCCATAACAAAAGGGGCCCTATCTTAATATGATTCTCAAGATAAGGCAAGGCAAATTCTTCGTGGTAGAAGTAATGGGGAGTTGATTGAGGAAGAGAGATTCTCCTCTACTTGCAATGCCTGACAGTCTGCGAAACCCCTAGGGGTAGGTACACACTGTTTAATGTATATTTCTAAAAGGGGTGAGATCTGCTTATCCACCCCTCACCTGCCAGCCTTACAAATATTGAAAAGGGAACATACTGCTTGCATAAACCTGGCAGTCCTGTCCCTTACATTTTCTGCCCATGACTCTGCATAATCAAATATGAGACCTAGAAATTCAAATCTGCACACACTCTCTAAACTATTCCCATTTGATACAGATTGTGCGAAGCAAATTGTGCTTAGAGCCACATGCTATTGTGTGGGATTAGTGAAGATGGTTGACAGGTCTAGATCCAACATAAATTCTGAAAAAGCACCTACCAAGCTCCGTAAGGCAATTGGAGTTCGGGCAAGAGGCACAGCATCGTTAGCTTATAAAAGTACAGGTAGAGGAACTGGATTGGCATAGGGGACATTTTGACTTATTGCATTCAAAGAAACATTGAGTTTCTCGATGTATAAAATAAACAATGAGGGGGTAGGCACACACCCTTGTCTCATACCACAACGCAAGACAAAAGGATCGGATGTTCAGCATTTGGTCCAAATCCGACCCTAGCTGACAGATTCTAATGCAAATAAGCCAGAAAACGAACAATGCAGCATTGATCTCCATCTCCAATAAAATTTCCCATAGCTTAGCACGATTGACCTTGTCAAAAATGGAAGACAAGTCCATGAAAGCCAGGTACAATGGACTCCTTCTAGCTATAGTGTATTTACCGTATAACAAGTGGAGATTTAGACACTGTTCCATTGTATCATGCCTTTCTCTAAACCCATACTGGCAAGGAGATAATTCATTGTTATCGTGTATGTCTTAATCTATTAATTCTTCATTATTTTAACAATGTAATCAGTTAAAAAGATGGGTCTACAACATGTAGGATCAGTATGACTCCCTTTTATAAGACTGGAACAATAGTAGAGCTTGACCAGGAAGGAGGGAGATCAGTTAAACTTAAGTTAATAAATATGTTAGTAAGTAAAGGAGCCCAAAAATCTACAATGCTTTTAAAAATATCAACGGGCACCACATTCAGCCCGGAGCTTTGCTACGGGAGCTTTGATTAAGAGGCACTATCAATTCATCTACGGAGATATGGAGCCTTACAAAAATATCACTATTCAGCAGAGACCCTACAATCAGAAGCTCTACAATTTATAGCACTACAATGCACCACCCATTTGTCTCCAATATTATGACTACTCATAATGGAGGACGATGTCTTTAGTGCTCTTAGATAATTAACCTCTCTCCAAAACACACACAGGGTTTTGAAGAGGCTTCAACAACTAGATGATCCCAATTATCCCTTTGGATTTTAATCAATTCAAAATAAGCTGCCCCTGTGAACGCTGTGTCTCCTGTAAAACCTGCTAAGGAAGAGATGCCTGGCCATCATTATTAATATACTTAGTATTAATGAAAACAGGAGGATTAGGTGGAATAGTTAGGGAATGAGGAGAAATGAGAGAAATGGGCGGCAACGGAGAAGGTGAATCAGAGAAAGTAAAGTTTCCGCCATCTGAGTACCTGAGCACATGCCCTAGCCTCATGAGAGGCATCTTTGGGTTCAAATGTTGGAAAGGCGTTCGCCGGAAGGGGGTTCGATACACGTCTTGCCCACCCCTTTGACCCACCTCTCCCAAGTAAGCCGAACCAGGCGCGCACACCCTGAACTGCACTGTGAACAGAGGGACACCACACGTATTCTTTGTAGGACGATAAGTTCTTTTATCGATGATTTCAAGGGATCTTTATGACCCAAAAGGCAAATAGTACAGCAGTGGCACAACGTCCCACAAGTCAGTCGTGGGGAATGGGGGTAGCGGGACAGTCTTTCAAGATAGTGTCTCTGCGAAATACCCTGCGGAAGCCCACAATCCTCGAGCCGGAGGGTGTCGTGTCTCTGGGCGATCTCTTCCCGAGTCGTCCTCAAGGGGAGCGCCGCGAGTCTCTCAGCAGGCACAGGTGGTCGGAGTTCAGGAGCCGCGATTCCGTCAGCAGGGCTCAGATGGTTTAATAGCTGGGGGCCGCGAGTCACTCAGCAGGCCTAGGTGGTTCAGTGTTCGGGAGCCGCGACCTCGTCCGCAGGGCTCAGATGGTTCAATAGCAAGAGGCCGCGAGTCACTCAGCAGGCCCAGGTGACTTCAGCGTTCAGGAGCCGCGACAGCGTCAGCAGGCTCAGATGGTTCCAGGTCTTCTCTGTCCTTGTTTCTCCGGCACCCCTTGTTATACTCCGCTGGTTCTTTGAAGTCCGGAGTGCTCGCAGAGGGGGGACTGGGGTGACGGAGGGGGTTCGGCGGGATTTCCTGCCGCTCACTTCTTTGGTCTTTTCAGGTGGGTCTGGGAGGGACCCCAGACGCTCGGTAGGGGAGGCGCCTGCTCCCCAGGGGCCTGTTGGCCGATTGAGTCCTCCCGGGGAAGGCGACCCGAGGTGTGACTGGGCTGGCGCCTCTGGGTCTGTGTTGAGGGCTCCCGCTTCCTTGGTTGGACATGCGTGGTAGGGTGGTGAGTTGGTCAGGCCTCTGGCCGGCCCGCGGATCGGGGGTGGCTGGGGCGGCCGGAGTCGGGGATGTCGTGTCTTGAGGGTGGTTGCAGGTTGGCTGGATGATGGAGAGGGCCACGCCGTGAGGCCGGTCTCACACGCGTCCCCCCCAGCTGAAAGGCGGGGAGAACTACCCATCCACTGGGGGGTTCTCCTCGCCGAAGCGGAAGAACCGGGACAGGCCGTCGGCGTTGGCATGATCCGTCCCGGGGCGATGTTCGACAGTGAAATCCATCCCTTGGAGGGAGATGGACCATCGTAGTAGCTTGGGGTTCTCCCCCCTCATCCGCATTAGCCATTGCAAGGGCCGGTGGTCCGTCTGTACTCGAAAATGGGTTCCGAACAAGTAGGGCCGCAGTTTCTTGAGGGCCCAAACTACGGCAAAGGCCTCTCGCTCTATAGTACTCCAACGCTGCTCTCTCGGCAGCAGCCTTCGGCTGATGAAAGCTATGGGCTGATCAATGCCCTTGTCGTCGAACTGCGAGAGCACGGCCCCGATGCCATGTTCGGATGCGTCGGTCTGGACCACGAACTCTTGGGAGTAGTCGGGGGCCTTGAGTACGGGAGCGGTGCACATGGCGGTTTTCAAGGCGTCGAACGCCTGCTGGCACTGGGGGGTCCACTGCACCTTCTGCGGAAGCTTTTTGGAGGTCAATTCTGTGAGGGGCCCTGCGATACTACCATAATTTTTAATGAACCTCCGGTAGTACCCCGTAAGGCCCAGGAAGGCCCGAACCTCTGTCTGCGTGGTGGGGGGCTCCCAGGACTTGATGGCATCGATCTTCGGCTGGAGAGGGGCGACCTGGCCGCTGCCCACCTGATGCCCCAGGTAGACCACGGAGCCTTGTCCGAGCTGGCATTTGCTGGCTTTCACTGTCAGGCCCGCTTGGCGCAGGGCCATTAGTACTTGTCGGAGGTGCTGGAGATGCTCGTGCCATTGAGAGCTGAATACGGCGATGTCGTCAAGGTACGCTGCGCTGAACTCCTCGAGTCCGGCCAGGACCTTGTTCACCAACCGCTGGAACGTGGCTGGGGAGTTTTTCATTCCGAACGGCATGACCCTGAAGCGGTAGTGGCCATCTGGCGTGGAGAAGGCAGAGCGCTCTTTCGCCCCTTCCGTGAGAGCGATCTGCCAGTACCCGCAGGTCAGGTCGAAAGTGCTGAGGAACTGGGCGGCCCCCAGGCGGTCGATGAGCTCGTCGGCTCGGGGAATAGGGTGAGCGTCTGCACGGGTGACCGCGTTGAGCCCCCGATAGTCTACACAGAATCTTAGTTCGGGGGCGACCCCTGGGGAGGCCGCCTTCGGGACCAGAACCACCGGGCTGGCCCAGGGGCTGTCGGAGGGCTCGATGACCCCTAGGTTGAGCATTTTCTGTACCTCGGTCTTGATGCAGGTGCGGACCCGGTCAGGCACCCGGTAGGCTCGGTGTCTCACAGGCGGGCAGTCGCCGGTGTCCACGTCGTGGACACTCCAGTCGGTCACCCTTGGAATGAGGGAGAAGAGGTCTGCGAATTGTCCGAGCAGCTGGCGGCAGTCGTCGGCCTGCTGGGGAGTGAGGGTGGCCGACAGTTTCACACCCTCCACGGAACCGTCCAGTTCTTTCGTGCACAGGAGGTCGGGCAGGGGTTCAGTGTCTTCTTCTGCCCCCTCATCGGTGGCCAGTAGCAAACTCAATTCTGTCCTTACGAAGTGGGGCTTGAGACGGTTTACGTGGAGGACCCGGAGGGGGTTCCGTGGGGACTGTACGTCGACCAGATACGTGACCTGGCTCTTCCGTTCGACCACCTTGAATGGACCAGTCCATTTGTCTTGTAGGGCGCAGGGTTTCACCGGAGCCATGACCCAAACCTGCTGGCCCGGCTGGAACTCGACCAGAGTTGCGTTCTGGTCATACCAGCGCTTCATTTCTTCTTGGCTGGCCTCGAGGTTAGCCTCTGCAAGTTCTCTAAACTTCCTCGTCTGGTTGCGGAGCGCCAGGATGTAGCGGAACACATCCGGGGGTGTCCCCCGGGGGCTTGTCTCCCAGCCCTCTTTGACCAGGCTCAGGGGCCCTCGAACGGGATGTCCGTACAGCAGTTCGAAGGGGCTGAACCCCAGAGACTTTTGGGGAACCTCCCGGTACGAGAATAGGAGGCAAGGGAGGAGGACGTCCCATTTCCGGCGCAGGGGCTCTTCGAGGCCCAGGATCATTCCCTTCAGAGTTCGGTTGAAGCATTCCACCAGGCCGTTGCCCTGGGGGTGGTAGGGGGTCGTGAACTTATACGTGACTCCGCACTGCTGCCACAGGGACTTCATGTAGCGGGATATAAAGTTCGTGCCGCGATCACTCACAACCTCGCGGGGAAATCCGACACGGGAGAAGATCCCCATGAGAGCCCGGCCCACCACGGGAGCCGTCACGGTGCGGAGGGGGATGGCCTCGGGGTAGCGGGTGGCATGGTCCACCAGGACAAGGATGAATCTGTGGCCCTGGGCGGTCTTCGGATCCAGGGGTCCCACGATGTCGATGCCGACCCGCTCGAACGGGGTACTCACAACGGGGAACGGTTGTAAGGGAGCTTTGCGTTTTCCGCCACTCTTCCCACTGCCCTGGCACGTGAGGCATGATTTGCAGTGTACTTCTACATTCGCTCGCATCTTGGGCCAATAGAAGTGGGTTACCAGTCGCTGATATGTCTTGTCTTGGCCTAAGTGGCCTGCCAAGGGTACATTGTGGGCCAGGCCCAGGAGGAGGCTCCGGAACCGCAGGGGTACCACCAGTACTCGTGCTGCGCCTAGCTCGGCGGACTTTTGCTCGCTGTAGAGGAGGCCATTGTCCCAATAGACCCAATGGGTTCCGGTTTGGTCACCGGCGACCTGGGCTTCGGCTTGTTGTCTAAGTCCCTCGAGGGAGGGGCAAGTGGTCTGTTCCTGGCAGAACTCTTCGCGGGAGGGCCCCCCTTCGCAGTGCCACTGGGCCAACTCGGGCAGTTCTTCGAGTTCCATCGGGGCCTCTGGGGCGGAAGGTTCCGGTCCTTCCCCTGGGTTAGTGTCTCCTTCTTCCTCGGAAGGAGGGTTGTCTGCTTCTGGTAGGGGGTCCCTGCTCTCGGGGAAAGTGTTCGGTAAGAGGGCTTCACCGCCCTTGGAGGGGGCCACTCGTGCGGTCATGGAGCGCGTGGTGGCGCAGACCCATTCTGGTAGGCCCATCATCTCCAGGTGGGCTCTTCGTTCTACCTGCCCCCACGGGGAACTCTCCAGGTCGTTGCCCAGGAGGCAGTCTACGGGCTGCGAGGTCCGGACCGCTACCTTCAGTTCTCCGGAGACCCCTCCCCACTCGAAGGGCACCAGGGCCATCTGGCAGAGGCTCTCAGAATTGTCGGAGGATACGACCGGACAGAGGGCCCCGGCTAGGATCTGGTCTTCGGAAATTAGGCTGCGGTGGACCGCGGTGACACTCGCCCCGGTGTCGCGAAGGCCCTCGACTCGGTGGCCGTTGATGGTCACCCGCTGTCGGTACTTTTCTGTGTTGGCGGGCAAGGGTGTCCCGGGGACCATTTCTCGATCACCAAGGGAGACCAGGGCCATGGCCGCCGGTTCCCATTCCTCGGAGTCTTCCATTTCTTCCCCCAGAGCCACGGAGGCCATCTGCCGGGTCGTGGGGTTGGTCGTGGTGGTTCGCTGATACTGGGGACACTGGGGGTCATTGGCGTAGTGTCCGGGCTGCTGGCAGCGGAAGCAGGTGATCCTAGCTCGTGGACCTGGTCGTCCTGGGGCTCCGGTGCTGGCTGGAGACTGGGCCGAACCCGCCGCTGGTGGGCTGCTGGGGGGGCTGGTGGAGGACCCCCCGGCAAAGTCTCTTGGTCGGCCGTGGTTCCCTCTGCCCCTCTGGCGGGGGGGACCCTGACTGTGGCGGCCGTAGTCCCCCACGGGGCCCCGGGTGGCCCGGGTGTTCACCCAACGATCAGCCTCAGCGGCCAGCTTCCGAGGGTCGGTGAGTTTACTGTCTAGGAGATGCTGGCGCAGTTCTATAAAGCAATTGGCCGCTAAATGTTCCCAGGCGATCAGATCGAACAGTTCTTCGAAGGTGGAGACCTTGCTGCCCTTGATCCACCCGTCCAAGGCTCGGCTGTAAAAGTTCACGTATTCGACCCACGTGGTGCCCAGTATCTTTTTGCAATCTCGGAACCGTTGTCGGTACATTTCGGGGGTGAGTCCGTACCGGCCCACGAGGGCTTCCTTCATGTGGCTGTAGGAGTTCATGACCGCGGAGGGCAGATCGAGCAGAGTGTCCCTTCCTTCGCTTAAGAACCGGCCCCATAGGCCAGCCCCCCAATCCTTCTGCGGGACTCGGTGAGAGGTCATGGCGACTTCGTAGGCCTTAAACCACTGCTGGATATCATCGTTCTTATAATACTCCTTGACCACATCCTTGGGGATGTGAACTTTGGTTTCCCCGGCGGGAGCGGGCTGTGGATTCCCGGGCGGCTGTGACTTTTCGTGTCTAGCCCGCCACTCAATCTCCTTCAGGCCGCGTTCATGTTCTAGCTGGAGTTTCTTTTCGTCGTGCTCCCTTTGGAGTCTCTTCTCTTCGAGTTCCCCTTGTAGCCGTAACTGCTCGACGGCTAACTTCTTCTCTGCCAGTTTTATCTCTCCCTCGATTTTTAGTTTTGCCAGTTCCAGTTCGTGGTTGCGGCTTCTCTCTCGGTCCGCTAGTTCCTCGGAGGACAGGTTACCCTCTGGCCCGTTGTTTCTCGCCGGGGTGCTTGTTTGTTCATGGGTAGAGTCTCCTTCCGTTTGGGTCGGGGGCGCCCCCGTCTCGACCCAGGCTTTCAGTACTTTCTGGAAGTCTTCCTTTGTGCTTAGTCCGGTGGTAGCGATGCCAAGGTCTTTGCAAAACTGTTTGAGTTCTCTATGCGTGTAATAGTCCAATTGATCCTCTCGGAACGGTGAGCTTATTTTGGTACCTGCGGCACCCAGGGGGGTTTCTCCTTCCATCTCTGTTTGGTAGTGCGTCAGTCGTTCACTGCACGCTCTCTTTCGGTGTCGGCTCGGATCCCGTCGTCTGCCACCAAATGTTGGAAAGGCGTTCGCCGGAAGGGGGTTCGATACACGTCTTGCCCACCCCTTTGACCCACCTCTCCCAAGTAAGCCGAACCAGGCGCGCACACCCTGAACTGCACTGTGAACAGAGGGACACCACACGTATTCTTTGTAGGACGATAAGTTCTTTTATCGATGATTTCAAGGGATCTTTATGACCCAAAAGGCAAATAGTACAGCAGTGGCACAACGTCCCACAAGTCAGTCGTGGGGAATGGGGGTAGCGGGACAGTCTTTCAAGATAGTGTCTCTGCGAAATACCCTGCGGAAGCTCACAATCCTCGAGCCGGAGGGTGTCGTGTCTCTGGGCGATCTCTTCCCGAGTCGTCCTCAAGGGGAGCGCCGCGAGTCTCTCAGCAGGCACAGGTGGTCGGAGTTCAGGAGCCGCGATTCCGTCAGCAGGGCTCAGATGGTTTAATAGCTGGGGGCCGCGAGTCACTCAGCAGGCCTAGGTGGTTCAGTGTTCGGGAGCCGCGACCTCGCCCGCAGGGCTCAGATGGTTCAATAGCAAGAGGCCGCGAGTCACTCAGCAGGCCCAGGTGACTTCAGCGTTCAGGAGCCGCGACAGCGTCAGCAGGCTCAGATGGTTCCAGGTCTTCTCTGTCCTTGTTTCTCCGGCACCCCTTGTTATACTCCGCTGGTTCTTTGAAGTCCGGAGTGCTCGCAGAGGGGGGACTGGGGTGACGGAGGGGGTTCGGCGGGATTTCCTGCCGCTCACTTCTTTGGTCTTTTCAGGTGGGTCTGGGAGGGACCCCAGACGCTCGGTAGGGGAGGCGCCTGCTCCCCAGGGGCCTGGTGGCCGATTGAGTCCTCCCGGGGAAGGCGACCCGAGGTGTGACTGGGCTGGCGCCTCTGGGTCTGTGTTGAGGGCTCCCGCTTCCTTGGTTGGACATGCGTGGTAGGGTGGTGAGTTGGTCAGGCCTCTGGCCGGCCCGCGGATCGGGGGTGGCTGGGGCGGCCGGAGTCGGGGATGTCGTGTCTTGAGGGTGGTTGCAGGTTGGCTGGATGATGGAGAGGGCCACGCCGTGAGGCCGGTCTCACAGTAGGGAATGAGGAGAAATGAGAGAAATGGGCGGCAACGGAGAAGGTCAATCAGAGAAAGTAAAGTTTCCGCCATCTGAGTACCTGAGCACATGCCCTAGCCTCATGAGAGGCATCTTTGGGTTCAGTTTGTGAACTGTAGATCATGTATGCAAAGTGAGCTTAACCAGACAGGGTTCAACTGTGTCTAATCGATCAGAAACTGGCTTAATGCGAGCCTTAAAAATTGATTTGAATCTAGCACACGGTTCATTTAAGTAGTCCAAGTCATTCCCACAGACCACAATGCCTCACTTGAGCTTAGCTGCTTTACTGCTACCAGCCACTCTCCTCTTCGTAATACCCCTTTTTTTCTTTTTAACTGGAGGTCCATTAGGCAAAGGGGAATCGTATAACTCTACCCGCGTGGTACAAGGATTTGCCAATTGAACAGGTGAACAACTATGATCAGTATCTGCAGAAGCGTGTATCTCAGTCATTTCATTCTGTTGAACTTGATCAGGAGGACCAGCACCTTTTATTGACAACCTTCTTTCACTTAATGCAATCTATTTTGTAATGACCCCCACTGCACGCTCAAAGAAGCAATCTCTTTCCCATGATAGCACGAAGATTAATTCACTGAAGTAATAAATTCAATGGGGTTGGCCCAACCAGGCTCTTCTGGGCGATGATGGAAAAGAATGGCCTGCTCTGCACCCAGGCACACACCCGGGTACGTCTCGTGCCGCAGGGTGTGAGTAGAGTTTCTATGCACCCAACCGGTGCGCTGAAAAGCTTCCCTCATCTCCAATAACAACAAAGTTTTTTGGGCCTTTGTGCCCTGACCCTCTCCAAGCACGCTTCGTGCCACGGGGTGTGAGTGGCATTTATATGCGCCTGACCGGGGGCTGAAAAGCTTTCCCTGCCTCAAATAGCAGCAAAGCATTTTGGGCCTTTGAGTCTTGTCCCTCTCCGAGCACGTCCCATGCCACAGGGGGAGAGGAGTTTATATGCAACCGACTGGCGCTCTGAGCAAACCTTTCTGGACCCCCAGCCTTGCTGCTGTATTGTAAGGCAGGCTGACTGTCAGGGCAGGGACTGTCCCGTGGCTTGCTGTAGCAGACCTCAGCTTAGCCCCTGGGGGGCTGCACAGACAAAGCAGTGTTCCTTCTACCCTGCCGGGCTGTCAAACAGAGACAGGACTGGAAGAAAAAAGCAGCCTTACTGGGGGTTTCAGTGTCAGGTGAATACGGCCGATGGCCCATCATCACCTTAGCCCCCATTGCGCCCCACCTCTGAGGCCGGCCCAGAAGCTTTAATCTTTGCTTCCTTCCACCTCTGCCAGGCCATAGCCCTGAGGCTAAAGTGGGCTAGGAAGCAGGTGAGTTGGAGGCGGCCTGCCTGGGGGCTAGTTGTAGGTCTGGCTGTAGGGTCATTCTCACCTCACCCACTTGGGTTCGACCCAGCCCAAACGCACTGTCTTTCCCCTGGCCTCTCCCCCACTGGGTCATCACATCATACTCAGTTGTTGGTGGACGGGGAGGGAGAGAGTATTCAAGGGCTTTGCTGGGAGCCAGGTGTTGTCATTTTAGACTGTGTCTTTCTGCACTGAGTGTAAGGTGTGGGGGGGCCACTGGTGTGTTTGCATAGGCCTAACTGTGAGGCTACCTTGACCAGAGATGCCAACTTTGGAACTCTGGAACTATGTTGGAGTCTTTCCTGAACTCCATCCACTCCAGAGCACCCATGGACCCCTGCCCCCACCACTTCATCAAACTCCACCACATCGGGATCCATGGAGAGGAACTCAAATGGATCACATCATTCCTTACTGGATGAACCTAGAGAACCTGCCTACCACCCTTCACTTCGGAACTCAAAGACATCATCTGCAGCGTCCCTCAAGGCTCCTCCCTCAGCCGTACCCTGTTCAACACGTACGTGATCCCACTACCCGACATCGTCAGAACCCATGGCCTCAACATCATATCCTACGCAGACGATACCCAGCTCATCACCTCACTCTCAGAAGACCCCTCCACCATGGAAACCAACTTCCACCACCGCACAACGAGTATTGCTGGCTAGATGGAGACCAACTGCCTAAAACTCAACAATGACAAGATGGAAGTGCTGATTTTTGGGAACAACAATAGGGGTTGGCGGTAAGCTCTGCTCCGCCAGCGGAGCTTGTGGAGTTTTGCCACTCCTCTTAGAACACTGAGTTCAGCAAAAACTCTGCCAACCAGTCAGCGGAGCGTAGTTTACCGGCGTGCTCACCCCTAAGCAGTCTGTATGTAGGGGACTTACTTGTGGCAACAATAGGGGTTCTTGGCCTCCAACGACCCTCAGCAGCCAAGGGGACTTCATGCCCCAACCAGAAGTGCGCCAGGAGGGGAAACGGTCGGAACAATGTGGGCCCAGCCACGCATGTTCAACCAAAGCAAGCGTAACCACACCTAGTTGCTGAGCGAATGGGCAGAAGAGGAAGAAAGGAAGTAAAAGGACGATCGTGAATCAGGAGAGGACGTGGTGAGGTAAGTGGGGCTGGGGCCTTGGAGGGTAGTTCTTCCGGGTGGGGGTAGGTTTTAGGACTAAGGAAGGGGTCGGGTTGTTTGTAGGGCCAAGGAGCAAGCAGTTTTAGGGCTCGGGCCAGGGAGGGCTGGAGCAGTTAGCAGCTGTAGGGGACAGTTTTAGGGCTCACGGTAGGGGGACTGGGATCGGGATAGTTTTTGGGTTGGGGGTAGTTTTTAGGGTAGGGGCAGATTTAGGTCTCAGGGCAGGAGGGCGGGCCGGGATACTTCAGGGATGTAGGGGCCAGTTTTTAGGGCTCAGGGCAGGGGGACTGGAGTCAGGGTAGTTTTGTGGCAAGGGTTAACTTTTAGGGCTCAGGGCAGGGGGAAAAGGGACAGTATACAAGGCAGGGGGGCATTTTGGACCTGATGGCGGGCAGCAGGATTGGGATAGTTTAGGATTGCAAGGGACAGGTTTTAGGGCGGGGGTCTGGGGTCGGGGTAGTTTTTGGGTCGTGGATTTATTTTTAGGGCTCAGGGCAGAGGAAAAAGGGACAGTTTACAGGGCAGGGGTATGATCTTTAGCATGCATGTCCATTTACCCATCATGTCTTCACTACAACATTGCGTGGTAAAGGCAGGCGTGGCAAAGGCATGCATGGTAAAGACGTGGTAGTGATAGAGGCTGCGTGGTACAGGCATGTGTTGTTCAGGCATACATTGTGCAATCATACAACCCGCCAGGAGGCCCCTTTGCAGATTGGTTGAGAAAGGAGCGGGCCTCTGACGACATTGCAGCAGTCCCACTGTGGAGGACTTACTTGTGACAATAATAGGGGTTCTTGGCTCCCAACATCCCTCAGCAGCCAAGGGGAATTCATCCCCTAACCAGTAGTGCACTAGGAGGCCTCTCTGCAGAGTGGTTGAGAAAGGGCGGGGCCTCCAATAATTTCTCAGCAATCCCACTTTGGGGGACTTACTTGTGACAATGATAGGGGTTCTTGACCTTAATGACCCACAGCGGCCAAGGGTACTTCATCCCCCAACCAGTAGTGCACCAGGAGGCCCCTTTGCAGAGTAGTTGAGAAAGGAGATGGGGCCTCTGACGGCATTTTAGAAATCCTGCTGTGGGGGACTTACTTGTGGCAACAATAGGGTTCTTGTCCCCCAACAACCCTCAGCAGCCAGGAGGCTCCTTTGCAGAGTGGTTGAGACAGCGGGCAGGGCCTCCGACGACGTCTCAGCAATCCCACTGTGTGGGATTTTCTCATCGTAACAATAGTGGTTCTTGGCCCCCAACTACCTTTAGTAAGGGTACTTCATCCCCCAACCAGTAGTGTGTCAGGAGGCCCCTTTGCAGAGTGATTGAAAAACTGTGGGGGACTTACTTGTGGCAACAATAGGGGTTCTTGGCCCTCAAGGACCCTCAGCAGCCAAGGAGACTTCATTATGGGTGGCCGAGCAATACTCTACCCTCTCACAGAACTCTGCAGAATTTGGCAGAGGTTTTCTGCAACTCTGTGGAATTTGCACACTGAAACTCCCCAAGCTCCGCCCAGGCCTAAACAACACCTCCCCGTGGAACGAAACCTGTTGGTCCTCTGAACTGGGACCCGCACCGACAGATCGCGCCCACAACCTTGGCATCATCCTGGACAGCAAACTCACCATGAAATGCCAGATCAAAGCAGTATTCTTCGCTTGCTTCCACACCCTCTGCATGCTCTAAATGATCTTCAGATGGCTCCCCATAAAACCCAGGAAAACCGTCACCCAAGACCTAGTCACCAGGTGGCTGGACTACAGCAACACACTCTATAAGCCTCATCCTCTAACTCCCAAAACTGACCAACATCACCCCCACCTCCGGCCCTCCACTGGCTCCCCTTCCAGAAAAGATGCAAATTCAAGATGCTGACACATGCCTCCAAACCCCTGCATGACCAAGGACCAGCATACATCAACCACCGCCTGAAATTCCACCAACCCTCCAGACACCTGCGCTCTGCATCCCTTGCCCACGCAAACACTCCTTGCATTCGCCGAAGCAACAGCGGATTCACCACCGTCGCTGGGAGAGTGGGAAAAATACCTTGACTGGTGCCAACGAGCTGAAAAAACAGTGTATAAAAGTAGGGGATGTGTCAAAAAGTGGGAGAAAATATGGACACCATGGCGTCAACATAGAGCGATGTTGGGAAGGGGTGATACGCATCAGTTACACTTTGCCGGGGTGGGGGGGGGGGGGAACCGATAGATTGGGATTTTGTATGCTGTCCTTGCATATGCTCCGTTGCAAATTTGTGCTATCAAATTTGGCCATTTGGAACCACTGAAGGTAAATGACCTCATACCTTTCTCTCATACAATTGTTGTGATGCTAAAGTTTAACCATGTACAAACGCATGTGATTTCTGTAAAGTATGGTCATTTGAGCAAAGTTAATAAAAAGATTTAGCAGGGCGTAGCTTTAGGGGTGTATTTGGGGAGTTACACCTCACTAATGAATGTATACTCTGGTAAATAGTTGGGTGCAGGTGCTCTCTGTTGGGTATGATGGGGTATCTGTCGAATTTCACCTGGGATTTTTACATATATACAGACAAAAACACGTGCACACCCAATCTGTTCTCTGTTTTGAAAGTGTTTTTAAAATGCGGTATTTCTAATTTCCTCTTAGTATTTAATCCTAAAAATCCGCACTCCTCTCCCTTCCCATTGCTCCCTTATGCCCTACCAATGCTCTGCTTGTCGTGTAATGTGTTTTAACGTGATCTGCCAATGAGAATGTTGGCAAATTTGAAGATCACCCCCAACCCTCACACCTACCCCCCCAATCTCACTGACCGAGATACACGCCTAAGAATAAGAGAGAGCCCTTCACAGCAACGAAGGTTTGCCAAGCGGGTGTCATGTCTAAAGCGCCCACTAAGCAAACGTTTTTGTTTAGAGAAAACAAACTCCCAAGTTTTGAGTTTATTTTCTCAGTTCAAAAAACAAAAGGCTGACGTGCAGGGATTTCCCCCCAGCGCGTGGTGGCCATTAATGCACGCCTAAGAAGAAATCCAATTAGCACTTTGAGTTACAACAAACATACGTGTAAACGTTATTTTATATATCAACAGTATACAAGTTATATATTAATTTTGTGAGGCTTCTAGAAATCCGTAATCAATGGGCTAATCAACTAATGTATGTTTAATTAGGCACAGCAGCTGCCGCAGTGTTCCGGTAGCAGCTAGGGGTGGACTGTCGTTCACTCTCGTAACCAATCTATTAAACCTGTATTATTTGATTGCCCAAAGGTTGGTATGATTACACTCATAGCATAGGCTCTTGTCGTGACGTGGAATTATTTTATTTTAATTTTTGCAGTTTTATTTAGCCCGAACTCGACCCGAAGGTATCAGAGCGTTTTACATGAGCACCAGTTACGTTACAGACAGACACATTCAGTTTTTAAACACGGGGAGATTCATTTGCCCAGAATCACAGAGTGTTTGAGCCTCCCGCCAGACTCGAGCCTGGTTCGTTCCCTAGCTTCAAAATCGGCCACTCTAGCCGTTACGCCACATCCTCTCCAGGACTCTTACCGACAGCAGGTGGCCAGGATCACAATAACACGGGACACTCTCAGTCCCAATGCAATCTTGCCCTCTGTGCTCGCTAGCTCGAAATGCCAACTTGGCACCACAGAACTGCAGGTACGGTGCCACCCACTGCTGAAAAACAGACCACACTGCGCCCAGTGCCTTCTGGGAGATGTACTCGGCCGGCATTCCTGGAGCCCGATACCTCCCGCATGTGGTAGTAACCAATGCACTATGCCGGAGGGGGGTCCCAGAGGTTCCTCTCCAAGGAAGTAGGGGGGCCACAGAGACTATTTGGCCATGCATTCCCAGTCAACGCTAGGGAAACGGCCAGACTAGGCTGGAAACATCTTCGATCCTTATTCCCTCCCACCTGGGCAGAAAGGGAGTGCTTTATGTCATCTATCTTCGCCCAGAGGATTTACATTGCCATCCACCGAGTCACACAGTTTTGTTGAGTAATTTGGACCTTCAACTTTTAAATACAAGCAGTACTTTAATAATTGCCGGCTTAATGACCGATTGTTTGTGCCTGTGGACTAAGTACAGTATTATATGATCGATATTTGAAAAAAGAAATTTCACACACCGGTCCTAAGTGGGTCATCATGGATAAAGGTCATGCGAAATTTTCCGTTTGCTGTCAGTGGCTGGCAAAGGGTATGTGCTGACACTTCCTCTCCCACACTGTCTTTTGTGAAATAACTCCATTGGCCCATGCATCGATTCCCAAAAGCAACCTGAACAATCAGGGTAGGGGTTTTGCTCAAATAATAATCCCCATCACCCGTGCACGTGGTATTTACATTGCTGATTGCACTTTTGGCCCCGCAAAGCTTGATAAACTCAGAAGTTCGCAGAAATTTCAGCACTTCTACAAAAGGGAATTTGCTCTTGACTTCTCTCAACCAACTTTAATTTATTTTAAGCTTGGCTCTTATGTGTCTTTATTAGAAGGCGACAGTGCTCAGTTGCCAATGTATACTGAAAATGTACACTTCTCTCATCATAAAGGGTTTTAGGCATTTCTGTCCATTTCATAAGATCAAATGTGCCTCTTTCAAAATGCGTGTAAAGCCCCTTGTCTCTGCACACATTCCCTTCTCAGCAGTCCTATACAGACAAAGACAACGGTGGCCAGAGATGAAGGGGCCCTTGTTAATTCAGGCTGTTATGAATTTGTAATGATTACTTACTGCGCTATCATAAATAGTTGATGTCTGGGTGCTGGTTAAATTCAGCTCCACTGAAGGGTGAAACATCGAATCTGAACGCTGATTGGCTGGCAGCCCGGCAGGCAAGACTCTGGGGGCCGAGAAGGGCTGCGGGGAGGCAACTTTTACACTTGGAGAGGCCGGTAACACAAATCTGTGTCTCAGCGCAGCCGGGGCATTTTTCGTCTGGTTAGACAGAGTATCTTATTTTTAAGTCTTTGATTCTCCAGAAGCCATTATTCCTTCAATTATGATCGTGTATATGCGAGCCATCAACAGTCCTTATGTGCACTGCAGGACATTCAACACGACCTTTCACGTCTAATTAATTTCAAAGAAATATTTTATTTATCATTTATTTGCAGTTTTATGATGCACGTACCAGACCTAGCAGGGCACTTTCCGTGTGTATTTTACACCATAGGCAGGTGGGTATACTGAAGGGTTCGACCTCTTGGGGTTACTGAGCCCTGGGGTTGCAAAGCATTCCGAGGGTACCTCACCTTTTTGAGTGCAACCCTGAGCACACCACTGCCCATACTGAGTTGTAAGAAGACTCCAAGCCTCTATTACTTGGACCACATACAACTTAAGGTGCACCCGGTCTGCTTGGCAATGCATTGGTTCTTTTACATGAATAAGTCACACCTGCATGCGAGATAGGGTGCACCTTGTATGCTTGGCAGGGCCGTAGATCTTCATGAAGAAGTCATACCTGCATGCGAGATAAGGTGCACCTTGTATACTTGGCAAGGCCGTGGATCTTCTACATGAAGAAGTCATACCTGCATGCGAGATAGGGTGCACCTTGTATGCTTGGCAAGGCCGTGGATCTTCTACATGAAGACGTCATACCTGCATGCAAAGTAAGGTGCACCTTGTATGCTTGGCAAGGCGTGGATCTTCTACATGAAGAAGTCATACCTGCATGCGAGATAAGATGCACCCGGTGTGCTTGACAAGGCCGTGGATCTTCTACACGAAGAAGTCATACCTGCATGCGAGATAGGGTGCACCTTGTATGCTTGGCAAGGCTGTGGATCTTCTACATGAAAAAGTCATACCTGCATGAGAGATAAGGTGCACCTTGTATGCTTGGCAAGGCTGTGGATCTTCTACATGAAGAAGTCATACCTGCATGCGAGATAAGATGCACCCGGTGTGCTTGGCAAGGCCGTGGATCTTCTACATGAAGAAGTCATACCTGCATGCGAGATAAGATGCACCCGGTGTGCTTGGCAAGGCCGTGGATCTTCTACACAAAGAAGTCATGCCTGCATGCGAGATAGGGTGCACCCGGTCTGCTTGGTAAGGCAGCAGATCTTCTACATGAGGAAGTCATACCTGCATGCGAGATAAGGTGCACCTGGTGTGCTTGGCAAGGCAGTGGATCTTCTACATGAAGAAGTCATACCTGCATGTCAGATAAGGTGCACCTTGTATGCTTGGCAAGGCCGTGGATCTTCTACATGAAGAAGTCATACCTGCATGTGAGATAAGGTGCACCTTGCATGCTTGGCAAGGCCGTGGATCTTCTACACGAAGAAGTCATACCTGCATGAGAGATAAGGTGCACCTTGTATGCTTGGCAAGGCAGTGGATCTTCTACATGAAGAAGTCAATCCTGCATGCGAGATAAGGTGCACCTTGCATGCTTGGCAAGGCCGTGGATCTTCTACATGAAGAAGTCATACCTGCATGAGAGATAAGGTGCACCTTGTATGCTTGGCAAGGCCGTGGATCTTCTACATGAAGAAGTCATACCTGCATGCGAGATAAGGTGCACCTTGTATGCTTGGCAAGGCCGTGGATCTTCTACATTAAGAATTCATACCTGCATGCGAGATAAGGTGCACCTTGTATGCTTGGCAGGGCCGTGGATCTTCTACATGAAGAAGTCATACCTGCATGCGAGATAAGGTGCACCTTGTATGCTTGGCAAGGCCATGGATCTCCTTCACGAAGAAGTCATACCTGCATGCGAGATAAGATGCACCCGGTGTGCTTGGCAAGGCCGTGGGTCTTCTACATGAAGAAGTCATACCTGCATGTCAGATAAGGTGCACCTTGTATGCGTGGCAAGGCCGTGGATCTTCTACATGAAGAAGTCATACCTGCATGTCAGATATGGTGCCCCTTGTATGCTTGGCAAGGCCGTGGATCTTCTACATGAAAAAGTCATACCTTCATGCGAGATAAGATGCACCTTGGATGCTTGGCAAGGCTGTGGATCTTCTACATGAAGAAGTCATACCTGCATGTGAGATAAGGTGCACCTTGTATGCTTGGCAAGTTTGTGGATCTTCTACACGAAGAAGTCATACCTGCATGCGAGATAAGGTGCACCTTGTATGCTTGGCAAGGCCATTGATCTTCTACATGAAGAAGTCATACCTGCATGCGAGATAAGATGCACCTTGTATGCTTGGCAAGTTTGTGGATCTTCTACATGAAGAAGTCATACCTGCATGCGAGATAAGGTGCACCTTGTATGCTTGGCAAGTTTGTGGATCTTCTACATGAAGAAGTCATACCTGCATGCGAGATAAGGTGCACCTTGTATGCTTGGCAAGGCCGTGGATCTTCTACATGAAGAAGTCATACCTGCATGAGAGATAAGGTGCACCTTGTATGCTTGGCAAGGCCGTGGATCTTCTACATGAAGAAGTCATACCTGCATGCGAGATAAGGTGTACCTTTTATGCTTGGCAAGGCCGTGGACCTTCTACATGAAGAAGTCATACCTGCATGCGAGATAAGGTGCACCTTGTATGCTTGGCAAGGCCGTGGATCTTCTACATGAAGAAGTCATACCTGCATGAGAGATAAGGTGCACCTTGTATGCTTGGCAAGGCCGTGGACCTTCTACATGAAGAAGTCATACCTGCATGCGAGATAAGGTGCACCTTGTATGCTTGGCAAGGCCGTGGATCTTCTACATGAAGAAGTCATACCTGCATGAGAGATAAGGTGCACCTTGTATGCTTGGCAAGGCCGTGGATCTTCTACATGAAGAAGTCATACCTGCATGCGAGATAAGGTGTACCTTTTATGCTTGGCAAGGCCGTGGACCTTCTACATGAAGAAGTCATACCTGCATGCGAGATAAGATGCACCCGATGTGGTTGGCAAGGCCGTGGATCTTCTACACGAAGAAGTCATGCCTGCATGCGAGATAGGGTGCACCCGGTGTGCTTGGCAAGGCAGCAGATCTTCTACATGAGGAAGTCATACCTGCATGCGAGATAAGATGCACCCGGTGTGCTTGGCAAGGCCGTGGATCTTCTACATGAAGAAGTCATACCTGCATGCGAGATAAGGTGCACCTTGTATGCTTGGCAAGGCCGTGGATCTTCAACATGAAGAAGTCATACCTGCATGAGAGATAAGGTGCACCTTGTATGCTTGGCAAGGCAGTAGATCTTCTACATGAAGAAGTCATACCTGCATGCGAGATAGGGTGCAACTTGTATGCTTGGCAAGGCAGTAGATCTTCTACACGAAGAAGTCATACCTGCATTATTTGCTTTATTTTATTTATAAAGTTTTATATCATGCGAACATGACCCGTGAGGGTATCAGAGCACTTTACAAGGGGGAGGAGTAAAAAACAGGTAAAGACACAAGTATAATCGCAAATACAAAATAAATACAATCAGAGAGCAATAACAAATTGAGGAATATGACCTCCATAAGAGCTCAGCAGCGTAGTAGTCATGGTCAGCAAATGAAAAATATACAACGGTAAGATCAAGCGGCACAGAGTATGATCGTAGGCCCACCATTTGTTCATCAGAAATGATTTTACTTCTTTTTTTAAGAAGGCGGTAGATGGAATCAGGCGGATTTCTTTTGGTAAAGAATTCAAAGTGTTTGGGGCAATACCCTAGAAGGCTCTGTTGTACGCTTTCTTTTTGTGGAAAAACTGTGGTTTCAGCAGCAGGGAGCTGGTACCTTGCGACGATCTACATCTGCCTGATAATTCTATCTTATGTGCAGAGTACCTAGGAGTATTGAAATGTAAGTTTCTCTGAGTCATGCATACAATATTTTGTTGAACTCTTGCCTCATAAAGGAGCCAGTTCAGGGATTTCAGATCAGGGTAGATGTGTTTGTTTCTTTTTGTTCCAGTGACAAGTCTGGCAGCAGCGTTAAGAGAGGCCCATAGAGGGGCAGCTTGTAACTGGGCAAGCCACTGAGTGTTGCCCTTCCGTAATGGAGCCTGGGAATGACTAGGACTTGGACCACAGATTTAAGATCGTACTGTAGGAGGAAGTGTTTTAATTTCCTTAGGATACTTATCTGATAGTTCGATCCTTTGTTGTCGGTACTGATGTGGTTTTGCATGTGCAGGTGTTTGTCTAGTGTAATTCCCAGCGATCTCGCAGAATCTATAATGTGAGAAGTGCAATTGAGGGCATCCATAGGTCGATCTTGAGATTGTGTTTAGCTGGAGTAATGATGAGGAATTCTGTTTTGACGGCGTTAAGTTTGAGATGGTTGCAAGTAAGCCAATTCTGTGTATTTTGTACAGTAGTGTTGAGGGTCGTGATATCATCTGGGCAGGAGATTTTCAGGTACAATTGGGTGTCATCAGCATACATGTGATAATGAATGTTAGAGGATGTCAAGAAGTCTGTTAGCGGTTCCATGGTCAAGTTGAAGAGAATAGGTGAGAGGGAGGATCTCGGTGGTACCCTCAGGGTGACCGCTGGAGGTTTGGTTGAGATTGGGTGACCTTGACTCTTTTCAAGTAAGTTTAGTAGATTGTCGTGTTTCTCAGTATCGAACGCATACAGTAAGTCAAGGAGGATAGGAAGACACGCTTCATTCACGGCATGTTTGGCAAGGCCGTTGATCTGTTACATGAAAAAGTCATACCTGCATGTGAGATAATGTACACCCAGTGTGTTTGGCAAGGTTGTGGATCTGTTAAATGAAGAAGTCATACCTGCATGCGAGATAATGTACACCCGGTGTGCTTGGCAAGACCATGTATCAGTTACATGAAGAAGTCATACAGGCATGCGACATAAGGTGCACCCAGTATGCTTGGCAAGACCATGGATCTGTTACATTAAGAACCATACTTGCATGCGAGAGAAGGTACACCTAGTATGTTTGGCAAGGTCGTGGATTTGTTATATTAAGAAGTGATACCGGCATGAGAGATAAGGTACAATCGGTAAGCTTGGCAATGCCAGGGTTTCATTACATGAAGAAGTCATACCTGCATGCAAGATAAGGTACACTCAGTATGTTTCAGAAGACTATGGTTCTGCTACATGAAGAAATCATACCTTCATGTGAGAGAAGGTACAGCCGGTTTATTTCTAAACTACTAGGTCCAAGTGTGATAATGAATATGGCCACTACCTCCTGCACATAATGATCCTTAGGTCAGAAAACAAAAGCCAGTGAAACTTGTCGCCCCCTCTTGATAAAGCTCTAAACATGTCTAGCGGTTTTAAGTATATTGCGGGGGCTACAATCAAATAAAGTCAGACAGGCTTCTCAGCCACTTTTTTAGTCAGTGACAAACATTTTTGTCTACTGCAAGATAGTGGACTTGCAGGCTACAGCATGAGGCACGCAACCACAACCTGGTGTCTTAGTGGCACAGTTAGAAAGGTAGCTGGAGTCACCTTGTTATGATCTCAGTAAACAAGAGCAAGCCGGTAAGCCAACAAAATGCAGCACGCCCACAACAGTAACGGGGCCCATCCCAGTAGAGTGAGCACCGATGATGAGAAGCCATGGCACAACAAGAGGGATAACGCCAGATTCTTATCTTATCCTTATCTTATGTCACCATTCCTAAGAATCCTCGGCCGACTGGATCTTTTTATCTGCTAGGAAGTGTAAAGGAGAGAACCCAAAGTCCCTATCACAAAACAATATGCAACAATCAACTTAGACTCTAAAAGGATCACTGACTCCGAATTACCATTTGAGGATTTTATTACATAGCCAAAAATAACTGAACATACAAACACCTAATGGTGAGGTTGAAAAAATACATGGGCACTGATACAAAAAGCATTCTATGTACCAATCTAATTTGGTTTAACATAAAAAGAAGCAATAGTTCTAGGAAAATTAAACAAGCAATGACTGCTCCAATGTCTAAGTCAGTCTTCATTAATTACACAAAGAAAAATAAGTGATCACTTAGTTCTGTCCCTACTCTAGCACTATTCTGTCCCGGTTCCGCACTCGACGGCAGGTTCCGAAGAAAGTGACACCGCTACATGTTGTTTATGTTGAAGGACGTGTCTGCATCACTGGTCGGGGTGCAAGGCCAGTGGGTACGAGCACCTGTGCTATCACCCGAACCTTCAATACTACTTCTCCTCCCCCCCTGATTGCGTCTCCTAGTACCTACTTAGTTTGCGGTACCTTTGCTTATATTTGGCTCCCCGGTAATTGGTTGGGTACTTGCTACTTGGCCTTTCTTCTGCCACCTACGTATACAGCATCTTCGGCCCATCATCAACATGATACCTGTTGGCTAGCACGCAACAGGAGGGGCGTTGTCTCGGCTGAAGATACATCTGGCCAGGAGGCCGGGGACTTTTTCAAAGGTTTTCTGCCTTTCTGGGGTCCGATGGTCAATAGCCGTTCTATACGTGGCCTCACCCGGGTCCTCGAAGCAACTATTAAAGAGACAACGGGCGCCCTCTCCAGTCTCACTGCGGAAGTTCGGGCGGATCGCCTCATGACGCTACAGAACCGCATTGTCCTTGACATCATCCTGACTGACCGTGGTGATGTCTGTAAACTGATCGGATCAAGCTGCTGCGTGTATATACCAGACAATGCTCTAACGGTGTACGAGGCCATACAGAGGCTAGATGAGATCTCATCGGACATTCATCAGGATACCGGTACAGGGTCAGTAACAGGTTGGCTCTGGGGTCTGCTATCCCATTGGGGCTGGAGGATTCTGATCTTCATTGCCTTGAGTCCTTCTGTCCTGTTGCCTCTGCATCCAGTGTCTGCCTATGCTTTGTGCTTTGTGTATGCAGGCACTTCGGCCGCCTCCAGTGAATATTCACGATACCAACAACAAGGTGATGCTGCAACGTGAAGCATATGACCTTATGCAAATAGACATTTCATAAGTACCTCTGTTTTGCCACTCAATGGCAAAAGGAGGGTCTGAAGAAACGTTCTCCTGCCTCGACTCCATTTTGTTTTCCCCGACTCCATTTTGTATTGCCATTTCGTGACAAAACCCTACTTGACCTTTTTCTTCTGCTGATGCTGAGACTGTCACGTACGCTTAGCCCTCCCCGCTCCTTGCGGTTAAGCTGGTTTTCGGAAAGGGAATGAGGACACACGTGATTCACCACCCTGAGGCCGTCTTATCTGTACCAGATATCCTGCCCGTAACAGTCAGCTCCCTCGGGTCACGCCACGATGTTGCAACTGCTGCCCTCCCTGAACAAAGTGCTTGGGCAGGTTTAGGCTATGTAGCGCCAGGCTGCAACCGGAGCGGATTGTGTGCTTTTGTGACTGATGCAATAAGGGGAGGGGGAAATGTGTATAGGAGGCTTGTACGCTGCGGAGTGAAGCAGCAGCCTCCTTGGTCTTGTCTCCGAAGGGCTTGGGATTCTGTTCCATAGCCCGGGCTATACTAATAAATCTTGTTCTCCCTGCAGACGAAGGCTCCCGTGTCTCCTTTTTTGTATGATATGAAAAGAATAAGGTAGATTTAGGTGTCCCCTGCGCCGCCGACTCCCAGACATCCCGGAAGATTGGGATTATCGGTTCTACATATTCATAATGACCTCTTCCATAGAATATACTAAGCAGCAACATACGTCAGTGGAAGATGGTGATATTTAATACCCTTATCCACTGAGGCAGGCAACTGCAGACACACATACCAATCTTTTGTATCCAGCACCTCCACATACTCATATAGCAGCTTGGCATACGCATTAGGCTTAAAATCACCTCTAGACAGATCTACATGCAATCTACGATTTTCCCTATTTAGCAAAGCCTTTTCAGCTCCGATGATATCCTCTTTCTTGGTTGAAGTGCTAGGCGTAGGTGTCCCTTTCACCTCCCCGACTTCTACCTCATGTGGAATAGCTATTGACACTGTAATAACTACAACAATTGAAACTATCACTCCTCCAATGAGTGTACCTATCATACATTTGGACATACGGTTCCGATTTCTAGCCTCCATGCTCTATGTCGGTTTGATTTTTTTACAAACGTACACTTAGAGTCGATTTCTCCACCCCAGTGCTGTTCAACCAGTTCAGACACCACTCCGGACATTCTAGAAATTCCCTTTACAGTCTTTCAGTCTTTATTTACACAGTTCAAGAAGACTTCCTTAACCCTGTTTCTTCTTCTACGGAAAGTCCCTAAGTTTGTTCTTCTTCTACTCGGGCCTAGGTTATCTTCTTCGAACACTTATTTACAAACACAGTTCATTCGCAATCAACAATAAGTTCAGATCCAATTGCAGCCAGAACATGTTGCAGAATTTCAAGACGAACAATTACCAATTCATGAGTTGATGGTTCAAATCCAAACGTCGGGAAAACTAGTCTTTGCAAGACCAGGATTTGCACCTTGCTCAAGATTTGAGGTTTTGGAACCGTGAGTGTCAGCACCCCCTCGATTTCAAGACCAGGCACCAGCAGTACCACTTTGATCTTCAGTAGCGGATTCCTGCTGACCACTCTCACGGACCTCAGCCTCCCGGAACTAACTACTCCCGGCATCAGTTACTGCGTAAGTCCACTCTGGGGTAGCGTACCTCTGGCAAGGCACTCTCGTTCTCCTTGATCTTCTCAGGCTTTGATTCTGCTCCTCTTCGCTTTCTTCCGATTCAAAGACCTCGGACACAGGGGCAAGATCTCTCTTGGGAACCAACCTCAGATTCAGCCTCCTCTGCCTTTTGGGCCACACTTCTTCTGGACTTCTCGCTCTTCTGCTTTCTTCTGGACTGCTCTGGTCACCACTTCCTTCCTCTAAATCTGTATCTCCGCCACTCCCAAAGTGACCTTCTTCCTCTGAGTCAATGTTCAGATCACGGGCACTGCAATTCTCTTCAACTTGTTCCGGTGAGCAACCAGCTTCGTCAGCGACCCTCTCAGCTTGACTTGTCCTCTCTCGTGGCCCTGCTGCCACAACTGGATTTTCATTAGTGAGAGGACATGTTTCTTCCAAGGGTGCTGAAACTCGACGAGTGTGAGAAGCGTGTACCCAGTTTGGCAATCCTCCACACTTCACTGCCGTGTTCATTACCAGTCTCACCTGATAAGGGCCTTGCCACCAAGCATCCAGGCAACTCTTCCTCACGTGCTTGCAGACCAGTACCCAATCTCCTGGGCATAGATCGTGACAAAGATCATTTGAAGCGGGAACAGCGGCAGCCTACACCTGCTGGGACACAGAACGGACCACATCAGCTAGACCCTTGCAGTAATCGAGGATCAAGTTATCAGTGATGTTTATCAATGCTGTGGCTGGTACCGCTGGCAACCGCATCGCCCTCCCCATTAAGATTTCATGTGGGAGAAGGCTAATCCTCCTATCTGGAACACTGCAAACACTCATCAACACCAAAGGCAATGCATCAGGCCATTTCAGGGAGGTAGACGAACACACTTTCGCCATTCGTGCCTTCAAAGTCCCATTAATCTGTTCCATTATCCCAGAAGCCTCTAGTCGATAGCTACAATGGAGTCTCTGATCAACACTTAAAGCGGTGCAAAGCAACTTCATTATTTCACTGTGGAAATGTGTTCCTCTATCCGACTCCAAGGAGGTTGGAAAACCGAACCTAGGAATCAACTCTCTCAACAGCAGCTTTGCTACAGTGAGGGTGTCACATCTTTGTGTTGGATAAGCTTCTACCTATCGTGAAAACACACACACCACCACTAAAATGTACCTCAACCCATTTCACTTAGGCATCTCGATAAAGTCCAACTGCATTCTATTGAAAGGCCCTCCCGACCTCCCAATATGACTCAATGTAACCACAGTCTTCTTTCCAACATTCATTTGTTGACAAGTAACACACCTCTGGCACACAGCTTCAGCAACCGCACAAAATTTTGGATTGTACCACATTTGTCTGAACACTCGCACTATTGCATCTCTCCCAAGGTGCACGGCACCATGAATCTGTCTTGCCATTAGGCTCAAAAGGTCATCGGGTAACACTGCTCGACCGTCATTAGAAACCCAAATGTCAATATCCCCTTTCTCACAACCTGACTTGATCCACACCTCCCTTTCCTGCTCTGAAACCCCCTCCTGCAGGCACTTTAGATCGTCCCAAGTATCGGCCACGACTAACACCATATTGAGCTTGGTTCTTTCTTGGCTCTCTCCTGTGTAATCTCCAGTGAATATACACCCTTGTTCAGCGCAAAAATGTGCAACTTCATTGGCATACTTATTGCAGAGAGAAACAAAATCAGTTCCCCTCCCATGTGCTGCACACTTTACGACAGCAACTTCCTTGGGACATTGCAAAGCCTCCAGCAAATGTCGCACATATTCCCCATTTCTAATGGGTGAACCAGATGATGTCATGTAACCCCTCTGCAACCATAGCTGTCCGAAGTCATGAACCACACCAAACCCATACTGGCTGTCGGTGTAAATGGTGATTAGAATCTGATTAGCTGCCAAACAGGCGTGAGTCAAAACAATGATTTTGGCTACTTGTGCGGAGTATACTCCTTCTAAGCAAACAGCCTCAAACACTCCTGTGATGGTACATTCAGCAAATACTGCTCTCAACTGACCAACATTATCCCTTAAGCATGAAACATCAACAAAGAAAATTTCATCAGGGTCAGTCAGAGGCTCATCAACAATCTCAGGTCTTGGTTTAGTATAAAGTTCAGTCACATCGAGGCAGTCATGGTCTTCACAATCGTCATCCTCAACATTTGGCGATGGCATCAGTGTGGCTGGATTCAAATAGAAGCCCTTCTCAATGTTACATTCTCCGCAGCAAGTGTGACTTGCTCATAACATGTGAGTCTATTATTTGTCAAGTGCTGGGTCTTAGTTCTGGTCATCAACAGTTCAACAGAATGCGGAACGTACACAATCAAAGGGTGACCCATGGCAATGCTTTCACATCTCTCAATGCTGACACCGGTTGCAGCAACGGATTTGAGACATCTGGGCAACACAGAAGCTACTGGATCTAAAGTAGCTGAGAAATAGGCAACTGGTCTACGGGCACCTCCATGATTTTGAGTCAAAACTGATAATGCACAACCTTCTCTCTCACAACAGAATAATGAAATAGGCTTGTTGTAGTCAGGCATTCCCAGAGCCGGAGCATGACACAGGCCCTCTCTCAACTCTAAGAACGCAATCAAACAGTCATTGTCCCGTGGTACCGGATCAGTCACATCCTTGTGCGTCAGCCTCTGCAAGGGCTTTACCCTGAGAGAGAAGTTAGTAATCCATTGGCGACAGTAGCCGACCATCCCCAGGAACATTCTGACCTCCCTCTGAGTGGTAGGTACAGTCATTTTCATGATCGCATCAATTTGATCTGGTGACACCTTCCTCTTGCCTTTCTCTTTCCGATGACCCAAATACTGAACCTCATTCAAACAGTATTGCAATTTGTTTGGGGACACCTTATGGCCTTTCTCTGCCAGACGATTCAGTAAGGCAATTGTGTCAATCCTGCAAGCATCCTTAGTTTCTGACGCAACAAGGAGGTCGTCTATATATTGCACGAGAACAGAGTTCTGCGGCAACACAAGGCTCTCAAGATTCTTTTTCAAGATCTGATTAAAGATCGCTGGGCTTTCTGTATACCCTTGAGGGATACAACACCACGTGAACACACGGTCTTCCATCCGGAAAGCAAATAAAAATTGGCTCTCCTCGTGGAGGAGTATCGAAAAGAATGCTTGAGACAGATCAATCACCCTAAACCACTCTGCTTTGCATGGAATCTGGAATAGTATCACTTATGGATTCGGTACCGCTGGACAACACGGAACCACAATCGCGTTGACCTTTCACAGGTATTGCATGATCCTGAATTTCCCACTAGGTTTCTGTAGTCCCATGATAGGCGAATTACATGGACTACCTCTTATTTCCTTCAAGATTCCCTCCTTGATCATAGAATCAATTACAGGTTTGATCCCTGTGATCGTCTCCGTGGCAGATTGTACTGGGGAGTCCTCGAGAATTCAGCATTCTGCTTGATCTGAATCTTGACTGGCTCAACACCTTTGATCAGCCCAATCTCTTCTCCTGTAAAATCCCACACATCTAATGAGACAGAATCCCTCAGGTCGAGTGGAAGTTCTTCCACCGTCAACACAGGATACATTTCTATACACAAGTGTTGATTCGCGACCTTAAAGGTGGCATCATCATCCTTTGTCTGTAACTTCCACTCCCTTGGGCGTGCAACAGATGGTACAATTAAATTTACACAGAAGATCACGTCCTAACAGACAGACAGGACTCGAGTCACACACCACAAACTGGTGTCGATCTCGGAAAGTTCCTATTCTCACAGGAATCGGTTCAGTCAATGGATTAGTCATTTTCTTATTAACCACTCCTACAAATTGGATTGATTGTCCCGAGAGGGGTAGGTTGGGAACTACTGCAGATCTCACAGTAGAACGGGTAGCACCAGTATCAACCAAAAAGGTGGTAGGATGACAGTCAACATCCACCTCTACAAACGGTCCATTCGGTCTACCTCTAAGACTGCACAAAGAGTGCAGTCTTCTTTCCCTCACAGGCACCGTCATTTCAACAGGTCTGAGCTGTACTCGTCAAAATTCTCGAAAAGGGGCACCTGCTGGTACGTTCGATTCCCCTGCGGAATTCTCGGAGGTTGCGGGACCTGTACCTGCGGAACCAATGTCCCCCCTTACATAGACCTGGGCCTCGTCACTGTATAGATGACCTCAGGTACCTGCACCACCTCTTCTTCCTGTTGTACTTGGTTAGCTGGGTTTAATCTACACTCGTGCTTCCAATGCCCGATTTTGTGACAAAGGTGACACGCGGTAGTCTTTTCAATGTTGCCACATCCATCCCTGTCCTGGGGTCTACAGGTTTCCCTTTTCCTTGACCCTGTGCATTGTGCTTTCCTCCTTGGTTGTTTCCCTGCCTTCTCCCTAGGGTCCCCCCATTTGTCTGCATCTGGAGTTCCCTATCCGAAGTCTGCATTTGAACTAGCATCAGCTTATCCTTAAGCTTCCTGCTTCGAATCCACCTCATCGCTGCAGTACCTGGCATACCGCAGAATTTCATCCACCGACTTGTTCTGCCAACAGAGCAGATGTTGCTGAATCCTAAAACTAATTTCCGGTCTCAGACCCAAGACAAACTTAGAAAGAAACTGTCCCATATCCTTAGGGTCCAGGGTGTCTAAACCACTGTACTGCTTAAAGGCTTGTAGAAGCCTCTCCTAGTACTCATGCACTGACTCCTTCGGTTTCTGAATTGTTAGATCTATCTTAACCCAATCTATGTCCTGTGGTGAGATCTTGGACTTTAGCCATGTAATCACTTGTTCAAACTTTTTCAAAACAATAGTTGAAGAACCATTTGTATCATCATCCCTGTCTGGTTCAGAAGTTGGCCAATCAACGGCAACCTTACAGGCCACCCACAAGTCACTTGGTACCACAATATCAAACAGGGTATTCAAATCAACTCACAACACCTTCGAGATTTTAACAAACCGATCAACCTACTTGTACCATTCAACAGGTTTCTCCCTCAGGCGAGAAAATTCATTGGTAAATGCTGCTAGATCACCTCTACTCCAAGACACATGCACATACTCTCTGCTGGATACTTCCTGCAAAGGATAATTCTCCACTCCTACCATACCCCTTCCCGGAGGCGGTGTCTCTCCTACACTCTTCTTGGTGCTTTTCCTTTTGGACCATCTTTCTTCCCACTTGTCGAGCATGCTCCATGCACGTATCCCTATAATCAACTCTCGGATGTGAGCTTTCAACCCTATGGCTCTTCTCCTCCAATTCCTGGTCGCTATACTGTAGCCTGTGATTTCCCTGCAACATCTTTGTTTTAGACAAATCAACCTCGTATCTTTTTCTCAAATCTGTTAGTTTCTCACTGGCCGATCTTGCCTTGCGAGTTACATCCTTTGCCACAAACAACAACTCATCAGGTTCGTAAAGTTCCACCCTTTCCAAAGGTAAATTCCCACTAATTATCTCCTCTACCTCAGCTTTCAACCTTACCACATCCAACATTTTTACCATCATAGCAACCTTCAGGGTCCCTTGACTAGACGCACCACTCAATTCTTCATTCCCACTGCTCTGATCTCCACATCGGTTTCCTTCTGCTATATCCCTAAGGATGGGCCGATTCCCCGAATTTCCCCATTCACAATCTCCCGTCATTCTGATTCCTCACTGGTGGTTCCCTCATCCTTAAATCGGATCTTGAATCGGCTAAGGACTTTGGTCTCGCCGTCCTTACATCTACCTGTCCCCTAGAGGAGTCCGCGGTGGCTGGTAAAGGGGTACTCGATTCTGTGGGTCTCGGTAGGTGAGCTATTCCACTCACCATACCATTCCCTCCAGGATCAGTTCCATCTCCCACTGATGACTGTACTGAACTTCCGTTCCTTGCCTGATCTGGATCGTAAACTGACACTATGGGACCGATGGTAACCAGCACTGTGAGAGAATCCGGTAACCGTGTAGATCCCCTAGCTTCCATATTCGTTGATGTCTGTACCCTCATCCCATCTGTTCCTTTCGAGATCTTTCCCATTACTCTCGCATCAGATTGAATCTGTGATCCTCCAATCCCCTCTACCGACACTGTCTTTTCCTTCTCCGAGTCTGGGTTATAAGGGGGTGGTCTTTCTGATAATAACCTTTCTAACAAGCTGCCATCTGTGTCACTATCATCTTCCTCGACACTCTTCTTCTCTGCTTCTCCCGCCTTTACCATCAACTGAAACAACCTGTCCCCCTCAATAGTTTCCACCCTCCATCTTTTCTACAATGCATCCCATCGCGCATCGTGAAATGCCCTAATCAAATTTTTCACCTTCTCCTGACTCCAGTCTTGTTTCCTGTCATGTGCTGCTCTAATCCATGCGTGTAACGCCTCAAACTGTGTTGGTCTAGGCAAAGGTATTAACGTAGACATCACTGTCTTCAATTGATACAACACTTCCAACCGGAAAGTACCATAGTGTGGGAAAGCCAATTCTCCCTCTTTTTCAGTATTTTGTGCCAATTTTCAAGCCAAATTATAGTATGCAATCCCATATTTGTTGCCATGTAATGAGCCAGGGTATCTTCGGGTGGAGCCTCTTCTCCCCCGAGTAACCACCGCTCTATCTCCCCTACACATATCTTGTAAAACTTTAAAACATTTCATGATGAAATCAACTTTCCTCCCCTCACAGCGTTTGGTTCTACTTCCTGATGTCAATCCACCAATACCAGCGCGGCGTCACACCAACTGACCTATCGCAGCACGGCACTTCCTGATGTCACTCTTCCTCTGCTTGCAGCAGTTCCCCGCCTTCACAATTTGTTTTCACACACATTCACATGTCTCTTTTATACAATGAAATAACTGTTTCTCCGCGAAACAACCGAACAGTCACTTCTCTGACTGTCTGTCCACCAAACTACCGGAGAGTCTCTCACAATTGTCGACCTCAACTCTGGCAACCGTCTGTCCACGAAACGACCGGACAGCTGCCTTAGATTATCGGCCCATGAGCGGCCGGACAGTCTTGTACTTAATCGATAGGATCCAAGCACTCAATGCTCCGCATGCAGTAACCTATGGCGTGCATCGGTTACCCACACACTCACACACACGTTTCCCTATCACCGGTGGTTCAGTCAACGACGTCTCATGACTCCCACAATCTCTGGTCAGACAATTTCAACTCTGGGTGTCTTCTACACGACAATCTCTTACCCCGGGGTATCAAATCAAATCTCATGGAGCGCGCGCGCTCACAGTCCAAATCCACAATCACTCAACTCTCACACCAACTCCGCAAGACATCACGCAATCAACACAACACCGCAATCTAACAACAATACATCCCTGTTCATACTCACTCGCCAGCGAACTGCTGCTTCCGCCGCACCATCACTCTCCGTCGGTTTCCATCAACCGCCGTCGTCCTCTGCTCACGATCCACTGGGTCACCATCACCTGGGCTCTATGGGATCAATCTCTACCCTTCTCTAGTTCTCCACTTACTCCAGAGATAACCATCCTACTCTGCTACCAACTGATAACGCTGGATTCTTATCTTATTCTTATCTTATCTCACCATTCCTAAGAATCCTCGGCTGACTGGATCTTTTTTATCTACTCGGAAGTGTAAAGGAGAGAACCCAAAGTCCCTATCACAAAGCAATATGCAACAATCAACTTAGACTCTATAAGGATCACTGACTCTGACTTACTATTTGAGGATTTTATTACATAGCCAAAAATAACTGAATATACAAACTCCTCATGGCGAGGTTGAAAAAATCCATGGGCACTGATACAAAAAGCATTCTATGTACCAATCTGATTTGGTTTAACATAAAAAGAATCAATAGTTCTAGGAAAATTAAACAAGCAACGACTGCTCCAATGTCTAAGTCAGTCTTCATTAATTACATAAAGAAAAAGAAGTGATCACTTAGTTCTGTCTCTACTCTAGCACTAAGGTGACATCCCTGCTTAGCATTTCCCAACCCAGATCGAAAGAAAAAGGTGTCAGCTTGTGAAGATTTCCTAAGAAGTACACTCGCGTTGTATGAGTCAATGGCCCATCTAAGTCTCCCTTCTAAGAATCGATCCCACTCTTCCCTTCCTACCCATTCTCTGCTCCTGTCTGCTCTTCTCTGCCGCTTCTCTACCAGGGCACTGTCCCTAATACAAAATGAACAATCAATAAAACACGCCCCTGAAACACCTTCTTTGGCTGAACACCTCTGGAAGGTAATTTTCCAGAAACTTGCACTCCATCCAATAAAGGTTGATACGACCTTGGGTCCCAGGCTTCTCCAGCGAGCTTCCAATTATCAGCATACCACAATACACTATAGCAGGTCTCCTCCATACCTAACTCCTAACACAAAGAGCATCAGTCTAACTAATGAAGACGATGTCCTTGCACCTGAAACAGAAAGCATGTGAATCAAAATAACCTTGCATGTACTTCAAATCTGCTGACTGCCCTCAACCGAGAGCTCTCCCAGGGAAACACATTTCGGGCCTACATAATTCAGCTAACATAAGAAATAATTAGGCCTCTCATAGCAAAATGTGAACATCCATTAAGGCCTGTACACATCAAGGATTACACATTTTAAACGTTGCATTTATAAGCATTGCATTTCTTCACTTTACGCACAATTAGTCACTTCTACACATACAGACTCTATAATGCACGTTATTAAATCTAATGCATTTTGGTTACATGTGCATTAATACACTAAGCAGTCTGCAATAAACGATTACATTTATTTGTCATTTATCAATTTCAACTAACACAAACTATTTTCCTAACATTACATTCACATTGTTCGGTATCACATTCATATTTCTAATGATTCTCTGTTAATACAACCCATGAGTATATGTGGGTGTGGACTATCAGTGATTATGGTGCACCCCAACAATTTTCAGAACATCTTAGTGCTCTTTCAAGAGTATCTGTGTACTCATTGGGTGCTCCCTTGTGGGGTCTCCGCCGACTCTTTTTGTGGACACAGCATTATCTACAAGACAGAGATGCAAAACTAACATATATTTAAGTAGTTACACTGACGGTTTTCACATTGATACGCAGACCTTGATTTGGTAGAGTGAAATACACACCACTAGGTTAAATAATCAGGAATAACAAAACTTTGAGACTGTGGTTTGCGATGAAATAACACAGACCTTTCTAAAACTGAAAAGGGAGATACCTTTCAACCAGAACTCTCCTATCTATCTCAAGGCATTTCACAGTCCTGGATTGCGAGCCATTGTGTTTTATGTTGTGCCCCATCAATGACGTCCTAATAATAAGACATAGACATGCATTGCCAAGCTAATAAGTCTGGCTTTAAAGTAATGTATGGTAACGTGAAGCATTACAATTAATTAGCATGGGAATAGATGTGTATTTGTGTCGAAGCAAATAACTGTAGAATAATATTGGTGTAGGCTAAAAGGTCAGGTGATAGTTGCACTGTCAAGCCAGCCCTAAAAAGCCATGTAGGTTAATGACTGTCTCCTCCCTCTGTGCTGCTGGCAGAGAAAACAACATAATGTATTTAGTTATCTAAGACACTTAAATAGCATTCTTATATCATGTGTGTGCCCCTGAAAGTTCAAGCTCAGGCAACTGGATAAATAAACAACATAATTACAGCTGCATGGATTCCAAGCACTTTTTTGTGGAAACACACAACATCTGCCCAATCAAAACATGTATCCTGGCTCCGAACATGTGGGTGGAGCCAAAGACACTCTTTAGTGAAGCTCACATAATTGTCTGGCGACAGCCGCACTGTCAAGCTGGACCATAATGAGTCTGGTATTGACAATGTTCCGGTTCAGAGGGGGTATGGTCAAGGAGTTCTGACTGCCATTGGAAGATGAATGCAAGCATATTTATACATCATATCATTTTTAAGCTTTAGAGAAGTGTGGTTTAGAGATTTTGCAGGTAATTCTCCAGACTAATCTCATAAATGTGACCACTCATTTGCTCAACCATAAATTGCTTGGCTCCATTTTGAAGCCATGTGTCAGACTAATGTGTTTCTCTTCATTAATTATTGCCCCTGGATCAGCACATCCTCTGCCTCTATATGTTTCTACTGTACTTTGAAGATAATTGCTGCCCTTTATGTTGATATGAAAACCCTTAAATCTTGCTTTGCTGCTAATGAGCTCAGAAAATCTGCACCTATGACCTGGCTATGCTAAAATAAGGTTTCCAGCCTCCTACCCCGAATATGCATCATCTGTTGTATTATGCATGTATGTAGATGGTATCTGTATAGTGCAAACTCACCAAAAGGCGGCAGAGTGCTGTGCAGGGTAAAAGGCAAAGATAGAGCCAATGAAGGACTGAAGGGGAATCTGGGATCTGAGAGTAGAAGTTAACTGTTGCTTGTTTGTATAATCCTGTTAGACTTGGCTCTCTCTGCAGGATCATCTTCAAACTTTTTGCCTTCAGCCTCTGGTTTTCTGAACACGTTTTTGTTGGATTTTAGGACTCTTTACACTTTACCACTGCTAACCAGTGCTACACTGCCTGTGCTCTCTCCCTAAAACTTAGTAACATTGGCTTCCACCCAATTGGTACCTTTAATTTACTTGTAAGTCTCTAATAAAGTGGTATTACATGTACCCGGGGCCTGTAAATTAAATACTACTAGTGAGCCTGCAGCACTGACTGCCATCCATTTAAGTAGCCCTTTGAACATGTCTAAAGTCATTGCAGCCTGTTTGTGCAGTTTAAATTGCCATTACGACCTGGTAAAATAGACCCTTTGCCAGGCCTAAACCTTCCTTTCCAATACATATAAGTCACACCTAGGTTAGGCCCTAAACAGCCTGTACGGCAGGGTACGGTGTATTTAAAAAGCTAGACATGTACTTTTAACTTTTTCATGTCCTGGTAGTGGAATACTCTCAACATCCTTTTTCACTATTGCAAGGCCTTCCTCTCCCATAGGACAACTTTGAATTACCGTGTTGCCATTAATAAGTGATAACTTTCAGTTGTGAGCAAGTAAGGAAGTTGAGTTTGGTCTCTACAGAATTGTAATTTAGAACTCTTTAAATGCAAAGATTAAAAATAACTGCTTGCTTGAAAACGGCAGGCAAGTAGTAGAGGTTAGAGAAACTCCCTTAAAAGGAAATTAGGCCCATTAGTGGTGGAACAGAATCTTACTGTAAATGTTGTCTTCAGGAACCATTGGTCTAGGTGCTTTGACTGTCACAGCAGGTGCTATACATTTATTGCATTTATTACATTCACACTAATTTGGTGAGAAGCTCGGAGCTGCACCCCCCTGCCCTCATCGCCTTGTGACCCTCACGGGTGAGTTTCGCGCTTCACAATTCCCTGATTGATTGATTGAATGGATGGTAAAGTTTACCTTCAACTGATTGCTCATGACATTGAAATCTAGACTCTAGCTACCCTGGTATGTAAGAGATGGCAGTACCCACATACTGTTGGCAGGAATCCCCTACTGGCAACAGCCCGCACTTATCAAGCACAGCAGCTGGGTCTTTGGGGCCAAATTTGAATGGCAGGATTCATACAAACTGGGTGCTTGCCACTGTCGGCATGGCCCAAGGAAGTGGGGGCAGGTCATAGAGAAGCCATTCCCATAGCGGAAATACTATGTAGCCCTCTCTACTCAGACTAGAGACCTAGCCACTGATCAGTTCAGTGGAACACCTGGTACAAACAGCAGAAAGTACAGAAAGAGGTCTCCAACGGTCGCCAACTTGACGTTGAGGACCGCGAGCGAGCAAAAAATGCCAACTACGCTACGCTTTTTTGCACTGTGCTACGTGCAATTCACGTAGCGCGAAGTAGCACAAACTACGCAAACTACGCAAGCGTAGCGTAGTTGGCCGCCCAGGGTTAATCAGGGCAAACTAAAGAAGAGGCACCTGGATATGAGCAAAGCAGGAGATAATTACCTTCATGAAACAAGTGCCCAACAAAAGGGATATCTGGCTTGAAACTTACACTCATATATCTCTATCTCTGTCTGCATCCACAGCATGGATCACTGATGAGGGAGCAGTACCAGATGGATACATGAGAAATATCTCTCCTTTGTCCACCAGAGGGATGGTGATGAGGACAGAATCTGCATGATGCTTACAAGGAACATTCTTGAGAACCCAAGGCAGTCCATTGGCGATTTGTTTGTAGAGATTTTACAGCATTGGTGCTTATGTTATGTGTGCCAAATTACTCAAAATATAAATGGCAGTAAGGGTTAAAAGTATTACACTACATTACCAAAAACCACTTTTTTATTCCACTCAGATTGCGAATGTGTCTGTTATGGTATACTACGAGAATATCAATTTTGAAATATCGTACTACAAAATTATCACAACCAGAATAGTGACTACAAAAATACAAAGATGATATATATGGAGACATGTAGGTTGATATACTTAACTCCACATATATATACCATGACGATGTATATATTTTCAGGTGCGTAGATTTGGGGATATGAGAAGTTAATATATTTGTATATATATTTACATTAAAGATATTTTGGAAATTGATGCTCTAACTACAATAGTTGTGTAGCACAATACTTTTATGGTCAATGTTCAGACAGAGAATCATCTGTTATGCCATTTGGTAATGAGAACCCTATTGTTCCATCCCTCTAAACAGCATAAGGACTAGCTCAAAAGGTTTCTTTCAATTTGTAATAATCATTGATGGATGCACATTTATTTCACCCTTAGAAGCAGATTTTAAAGAAATACATTTTTCTAGATACCGGATAGTAACATTTAGTGATATCTTAAATATTTTCTAGAAAGCTCAATATCTGCCACCTTCCTGACTGATTGTGACTGACAGCTGTCTTATTTCCTAAAAAGTAGTGTCTGTTTTTTTGTAGGTTTCTCTGCATCAGGAGACCCCTGTGGGAAGGGGACGAGCATAGCGCTTCTTATTTTGCCCAACATCTGTGTGTTCATAAGTTGTGTTTCGCACCTATCTTCACATCCCTACGTCTATGTTTGAGTCTCACAGTTGCCATGCCTCCGCATCGTTTGAAGAGTGTTGTGTGATTTTTGAGGGCGGCCCTAGGACCTGAGTTCCACCGGTGGGTGTAAATGCATTTGGCTGGGCCACTGATCTTATCTCCCTGTCGCGATGTAAATGCGACCATGTTTCAGAGTCTGTGTCCACCTGTCCCGGTGTCACGATCTCCATCTCCCGCTATTGTGATCTCACTGTCACAACATTTAGGTCTTCCTAAGTTCAGTTCAGACACTGGCTAAGGAATCTGTGGAAATGGTGGTCACCCCCTCTCTCCCTGGTCTATCTAAGATGTATCCCATTTTCCCTTCTATCGGATAGTTCCATCCTTCCCAGCTAGGCATCCTGTCATCCCTATGTCCCAGGCTCTCATACCTACCAAAGAGAGGCAACCTGAACAACATGCTCTCCAGCATAGTGAATCAATCACTGGGTAAGCTGAGAACAGTTACCTCCAGGGACACTGATTATCTCATCTATTCCTTGCGGAGAGTTGTCTCTCCTAGTGCAGCCCCCTGCAAGAGTAGATTCCTCTTGAGAATCAAGGGCCTCTCTATTGAGGCTATCACAGTCAAGACAAGACCAAGGAACATGACTTGCGTCTACCAGCTCTGGGCATCCACTCTTCTGCAGCTCCTAGAAGATTGAGAACGCTCTGCGCAGTTATGAGCTGCCGGCACTTCACTGTACTGTGTATCATATGCATTTTGCCTGTAAGAGCACATTGCATGCACTTCACTGTACTGTGTATCATATGCATTTTGCCTGTAAGAGCACATTGCATGCACTTCACTGTACTGTGTATCATATGCATTTTGCCTGTAAGAGCACATTGCATGCACTTCACTGTACTGTGTATCATATGCAGTTTGCCTGTAGGAGCATATCTGTTATACCCGTGCTTTTGATCCGGTGCGTCTCGTTTACTTCAGCCGGTTTCTACCCCCAGGAGCTCAATAGAGGGCTCGGAAGCCGCGAGCCAATAAACCCACTCAAAATATGTGCATAAAAACAAATCACATCTATGTCCTTTTGTACCTTAAAAACGCCGACCCGCCTTCTGAGAAGTGAATCCATCAAGATAACTAAAATAGAATTACCCGAAACATCTACTCACGAGCACAAAGAGAGTAAGAGACAGTCATTTGTCTGTCCCGATGTCTGATGGGGAGTATAGAAAAGACAATGAAATGTAAGTAAAAAAGTATTTAAAAAAGTGCGGCATGTTCCTTTAAGGCGGAAAAGTTTTATCCGAACGGTAAAAGGAGCACTCTTTCACTTTGCAAGTGAGGGCACTGGGAACAGGGGCTAAGTGCTTTGCTTCCTCGTGACACTTACAGGATGTGACGGCTGCAGCCAAGCATGCAGGCTAAAGACTGCACTGATGTGGTCTTCTGGGAGGGGAATGGGACGAGGAGAGTCAAAACAGGGGGAAGGGAAGGGCTTGTGGAATAAAACATGAGAGGGAGTCAGAGCTAATGCATCAGAGGCTCACCATTCGAAGCTCCTCTTAACACCCTCGCCCCATCTGTACCTCACAGATATCTGCCTTTCTAGGGCAGCGGCTCCTTCTGGTCTGAATATTAGAGCACGTGCTTAGAGGTCACTAGCGCTTCACTTTAAATGTCGGAGCTGTATCCCTGAATGCCTTGTGTAATTTATGTCAATTTGAATTGATTTACTCGACTCCTTGCTCCATCTAAATTTGGCTTTAATGGAAAATCTTTATTTCAAAGGTAATAAAAATGTAGGTAAATTCAATGTAGGCTAGAACTCTTTTCTGGGGTTTTATGATGCAAGTTAAATATCACAAAAGTATGCTTCACTTTGGATGTGGCTTCTATCACTCTTTTTCGTTTTGCTCCCTCTTTACTCTTAACTCGACTACTGTATAGTTTTTAGCTCTGTTTTAAGTACTGTGCTATAGTTTCAGACTATCTTCATAAACAGAGATATGATAAAAATGTAATTGATATATGTATGGATAAGGCCACAGGACCAAACACGATTCCGGGGGGCTCATACAAGTCGGAAATTGCTGTGTGGGCACCTTATATTATTGTGCTATCAAATGCCATTCTTAATGGGGCTGATCTCCCAGACTCTTGGGTGGGGGCACATGTTATACTGATTTATGAAAAGGGAGACCTAGCTAGGTACACCTGGACATTATAGGCCGATAAGTCTTCTAGGCTTATTGGGCAAGCGCCAAGAGCGGATTTTATCCCCTTTTCAAGCTGCCTTTTGAGACAATATTAGCACCACTGATCACGTTTTATGCTTCATACTTATATTATGGAAATACAGCCAGCTGCAAAAAGAAGATCTGTATGTAGCCTTCGTTGACCTAAGGACTGCCTTTGATTTGGTCCCAAGGTAAATGTTGTAGGAAGCACATGGCTCAATTCAATGGGTGTCCCTTCTCCCAGACTAAACATATTAATCAGGTTAAATCACTCTTACTACGTCCAGGTCAGATCGGGCATGTAGAAAAGTGCTCCTTCTTTGCATGGTTACACCCCTTTTTTGCCTGACATTTGATGCAACCCGACTTGATGTCAGTGGCGTAACGATAATTGAGGGGGCCCCCCTGCAAGGTACATAGAGGGGCCCCCTCCGGACTCTATCAGGAGCTTCCCGGCCCAAGTGCAGTGCTGAGGGGGCCCCCTGGAGCTTGGGGCCCCCCGCAGTGCAGGGGATGTGGGGGCCTGTGTTACGCCCCTGCTTGATGTGCCATGGAACCCTGCCAATTAGGTTCTCAGGGCCTATGTTCTTTCCCAAAATTGTACCTTTGTATCCACAATTGGCACATCCCTGGCCACAGGTAAGCTCCTCGTAAAAGGTACCATGGGTACCAACGGCACTGTGACCAAGGAAGGCGTCAGAGGGCTGCAGCACCTATTGTGGCACCCTTAGAGGCCCTGCACGTTAACCCACACACTCTGCGACAGCAGGCTGCATGTTTCGGTGCAGAGAAAAGTGAAGAGTTGGCATGGCACACATCCCTGGGTGCCATGCCTGCAATCTACTGCCTAAGAACTAGGTACATCACCCATCTAACAGGGTGCACTAGTCCTAAGGTGAGGGTACAGAGACATGAACCCTGTACCCCTACAGTGTCTAAGTCCATTCATAGACATTGTATGTGTAGTAAAGCCATAAAGAATATATGGTCTGGGAGTTGGTCACTATGAACTCCACAGCTCCATAATGGTTTTACTAAAAACTGGGAAGTTTGGTAGGAGTGCGGGATTTAATGTAAAATGCACTCAGAGGGCATCTTAAAGATGCCCCCTGAAAATCGACTAACTCTGGTGTGGTTCCTGAATGGCTGCTCGCCATTGCCACCACCAGACAGGTTTCTGGACCCCTGGGTAGAGGCCTCTGCTCTCTGGGTCCAGAAACAAAGCCCATCCTGGTCAGAGGTGTCATGCCTTATCCCCCAGGATAGGCTGCGCTTACGAAAGGGGAAGCTTCAAAGGCCTGCCGCCTTTTGATGCTTTCCCTGCCTTTTGCTGCCCCAAACAACTGGCTCCCAGCGGTTCTGACCCCCACTTAGGCGAGAGAATTGGCCAAATTAGGAAGAGGGGTGTGCCCACCGTTGCCAACCCCACCCCTCAGGTGAGGGAAGCGAGGTGAAGCACACTTATTAGTCCCCTCCATCTTAAAGATGAGGGGACTCAGCCAATTAGGAAGAGGTTCATGTCCCCTCACACTGGATGGTGGCATAATAGGGGGTGAGCCCACCCTACACACCACTTTAACACCCCTAAATCTAGTGTTTAGGGATTACCCTGAACCTTGCCTCCTGAGATTTGAGGAAGAAAGACGAAGTGCTGAAGAGCCGTGCTGACCCAGGAAGAAACCAACTGACTTGACCCCAGCCCTACTGGCCTGTCCAAACCACGACCTTCCTACAGTGAAGAAACTGGCATGTCCCACAGCCGCAGCCCCCAGAACCCGGAGGACCTGCCCTGCACTCAACTAACAGACTCAGTGTCTCATGAGCACCGGATTTGCTCAAACCAAAGACTAACCGCCAGAGTCCGCACTCTGTGATTCTGCACCACTTTGCACCCAGCCCCCACGGCCCAAGGTCGAGTGGCCCAATACTCCAAAGAGGTCTCTCCGGCGATTCTAAGTTGGAATCCGATGACCCCTGACCCCCAGAAGCTTCAAAACTAAATCTGAATCCTATACTTGAAGGGTCCCCCCAACCACGACCTAAGGCGGTAAGACTACTACTCCCTTGACCGAAGCCACCCAGGAAGTCCGACCGCGTCTGTCCAACTGACACTGACCACGACCGATTGCAGCCTAAGGAAACCGACCCCTAAGATGCGTCCACTTGGACCTTGGGGAACCTTGGTCCTAACCCCGAACCCTCATGACTTATGAGTTCAATAACCATTTTCCCTCCCACAGGCACTCAAAGTATGAGATGTTGGGTCTAGAAAGTGTTGTGTGTAGAACTGCTAGTGTATGGGGAAAAGTGAGCACTATTGTAACATAATCCGAAAGTAATCAAAGACTAAATTGAACAGGACAAACGTTCCCGCACTCTTATTTGCTGACAACAGCTTACAATTGTCAATGATGTCGCTCAGCCTACAGAACCTCCTTTCCAAGTTTAGAGAATTCTGTTGCCTCAGAGGTCTAGAAACCAATACTTAAAAAGACCAAGTATAGTATATGTAATCCTTGTAAAGGACACAGTGGCACACTGTGACTGTTAAGCGACATTTTTGAAAAAGTAAAAACCTTTGACTATCTCAATTTAAGAGCAGCCAGTCCACTATCATGGGGGCGTCAAATTCAAAAATCTAGGGGCAGATTTACAAGCCCCGTACGCCACATTTGCGCCACCGTTGCGTCACTTTTGTGATGCAGCGGCGGCGCAAAGCTAGCGCCATGCTGCAGGGTATTTACAACGTGACGCATCTAGGGAGATGCGTCACATTGTAAAGCCCTGCGCCACATGTTGGCGTTCCGGCGTAGGGACGGGCGTTCAGGCGCAGGAATACCTCCTAAAAGTGGCTGAGTGAAATCTACAAGATTTCACTCAGTCACTTTTACGGCCATGCTGCGTCAAAACCCTGTGCCTGCATGAAGCAGGCGTTAGGATTGACACAGCATATTAGGCATAGGGGCACACCGAGCCTTGCTGGAGCTGCGTCGCGCTTGTGACGCGACTCCAGCAATGTGTCACCTTTACGGCAGCAGATGCATCACGCATCTGTCTATTCTTGCCCCATGGTGCACCGCATTGTAAATGCGCCGCATCCATGGTGGCGCAAGAGGTGTCTGCCGTCACGCAAAATAACTGGCGTGTCCCTTCTGATATACAGGGATGCGCCAGTTATTGTAAATCTACCCCCTAGTCTCTTAGTACAGCATAGAACAGCAGGGGCACCGGGTTCAAATAAGTCTCACCTGCTCTTCAAGTGTACAAGATGAAAGCCTAATCAGCTTCACTATATGGCACTTTAAATATGTAGTGAGGTTGATGCAAGTTCCCTGACCGTAAAAGAGAACAACTTTGTTAAGTCCTTCATAAACTTCTCCCTGAGCTCAACCATTTTACCTCTGATCATTGACTTAAAGCCAATCAGGCATTTAGTTGCCATGAGGCCTCTCCTCTACTGGATAAGGTTGTGGTCCCACCATGAGTTAGAACCATTCAGAAAGGGTTGAAGTTCTTCAACTTGACATTAATTCAAAAATAATTTGGTTACAGCATGTGAAATTGTGGTTATCCATATTTGGCAAGCATTTGATGTGGAGTGATCCTCAACCATTAGAAAAGCCACAAAGAATAACCTTTCAAAAATTTGCTGGAAAACCATCATTTAGCCGTGGCACCGAACTATGAAGATTGGGAACCTCACTGATCAATTTTTGCCTCTTACGCCTTCGCTAAGTTTGAACTCTACTTCCATGAGATCCAACCTCCTTCAGAAAAGAGTCTTTGCATTAAATTCAGGCTCAGTACCCTACCAGTGAGATCCTTCTCTTCCAGGTGGCACTCTTCTCTGAATTATATCTTCACATGCTTCTGATGTACTCAGGTTACTGAGACTATTGAGCATGTGGTATTCTTCTGCTCTGCTTTTCCCAGACTCAGTTCTAAGTTGATTTGGCTTCTATGCTTGAAACGTGGTTTGAAAAGTTACCAAGAGGCGTTAAGAATCCTCAAATCTGTATTTGGATTAAGCAAGTTTTTATTTTCAGCCAGGAAATTAAGAAATTGTTTATTTTCTTCAAGCTCCTCTGATGGAGGGCCTGATGGTGTAAACTAGTTTTTGAATAATGTTTGTACAACATCTGACTGTTTCCATTAACGGCTGATAAACTGCTTCTATTCGGGTGGCACATGTATTGTCCCATTTTCATGTATTCTGCAATCATTCAGAAAGCTAGCTGATCCAGTGGATACCATACATGAGCTTGCGTTTTTAAAAACGACTATTGTGTAAATATTTTGTATATTATTTTAACACTGCATGATTGTGTTCTTAACTTTTAATTTCAAATTTTAATGCAAAATGAATTGTATTCTTATCATGTGTTTTTATGGGGTTTTCAACCCGAAATAAACTTATTGTGATGATGATGAATTGATATATGTTTTTCTCTAAACCAGATTTTATTGGCATTTCAAATCCGTCACAGTACATACAAATCAATCTGTACGGTACATACATAAATCTTAATGCATTGCTGGCATTCTATACTCAAACTTTTCAAATAGTATCCCACTCCCTGCCACCACCCTCCCTCCCTCTTGAGTCGCTTATGCGTATTGTTCTCTCTCCCCGCACGTGGTTGACTATTAGTATATTCCTACGGAAGGATCGTTTGTTTGCGTGTGTCATGTGTCAGTAAAGGGGTTTCCTGGGGAGGACCTATCTCCTGTCTATCTGGCTTGCTCTTCCACTACTGTCTGGTTTCGAGGTGGGGAGCCGTCGGGAGTTGGCTGCTCCTGTTCCTGCTCGGGCGTCGTCAGTTCGTCTACTAATTGTCCCCATGTTCTGGCTCTGTCTATGGTGCCTATGTCCTGTTCCCTGCTGTATCGCTTGCATTTCGGATACCACTTTACCTGTGCGCGCCCTTGCTGTAGGGTTGGTGTACAACAGCCTGACCCATGCAACGAAACCACCTCCCAGACCCATTGCGTCCAGCACCACAAAGAGGAAGGACCACTCAAGGCTATCAAAGGCCTCCTCGATGTCTACTGGTCCACTGCGAACATCGCTGCCTCAGGTAGGTCGTGATCCCATGAGTCCATGATAGCTAGGAGCCGCCGTATGTTGACCGCTGTGTTTCGCCCCAGGATAAACCCAGCCTGGTCCGGGTGCACTAACTTTGTCATGTAGGGTAATAGTCGGGTTGCTAGGATTTTACTTAGTATTTTATAGTTCATGTTTAACATGGAAAGAGGCCGATAGGCTGTACGGTTGTGTGCCGGCTTCCCTGGCTTTAGTATCGGAACAAAGAGTGCTTCTCTGGAGCTCTCCGGCAGAACTCAGGCTGCGTTGTACAGGGCAGTTAGCATAGGAGCCAATTCTTCGGTATATGTCCCATAAAACTCCTCCGGCAACCCGTCGGTGCCAGGGGTTTTATAACGTGCCATGTGTTTTATGGCTTCACGTATCTCTCACTCTGTGGTGTCGTCCCCTAGTTCCTCCATCTCATCTAGCTCTAGTCTAGGCAATTGTGCCCCCTCTAGGTATTCCCTTGCTGCAGATCCGTCTCGCCCCGCGGGACTTCGGTATAGTCCTGTATAATATTGCGCAAAGATGGTATTAATTGCCTCCTGGGTAAAGCTTCTATTGCCCACTTGGTCCTCTAATTCCACTATCGGGGAATGTCTGTTATTGGGGTTAGCCAGCCATGCTAGTAGAGATCCAGATTTGTCTCTTTCCGCATGTGCCCTACTCAGGTATTGTTAATAATCAAAGCTTCTCAGGCGTTCTGTTTGCTTCGCTACTTCCTCCCTAGCGTCCTGCACTTCTGTCTGGATTTCTGGTTTCCTTGGGTGCTCTTTCTCTTGGTCTCTGAGAGCTCGCTCCGCCCCATCTATCTCCGAGCATAGCGTTCGTCTAATCCAATTGCATTCCGCTATGCAGTGGCCTCGCAGAACTGCATTAAAGGAGTCCCACTCCGTCATTGGGGAGGAAGTTGTCCCTGCATTGTCCTTGAAGTATTGTGTGATTTTCATCCGGATCCCTTCCCTGAAAACCTGATCATCTAGCGTCTCTGGGCGGAGCTTCCATGTTGGGATTACAGGTCGGGTCTGTGCCCATGTGAGTCCTAGCAATACTGGATTATGGTCCGATATCGTTCAGACCAGATACTCGGTCGAGGACACCGCACTCTGTACATCCACCGTACACAAAAAGGTATATAGCCGGACATGGAGTTCTTGCATGGGCGAGACTAAGAATAGTCTCTATCGTGAGGGTGGAGTCTCCTCCAAGAGTACAGCAGTCCCCAGTGTTTCTGCCAGGCGGTGAATGCTTGCGCAGTGCGTGCTGTTACTGAGTCATGCTGTGCGGGACGGGATCTGTCCAATCCTACGTCAGCCACGCTATTAAAGTCCCCCCCATGAGTGTAGGTCCAGTCAAGTATGGGGCTAATCTACGGTACAACTGCTCAAAGAATGCTGGTTCGTCCGTTTAGGTGCGTATAAACTTATAATGCTTAGGTCTCATCCTTCTAGTCACCCTCATACCACCACATACCGTCCCTCTGAGTCTCCTAAGGAGTCAAGCATTTGGAAAGGGACCCCAACCTGCACCCAGATTAATGTCCCCCGGGGTAAGCTGAGTACGTGGTGAAGTACGTCTGGCCCCTCCATCGCATCTGCAGTGCCCTCCCCTCCTTCTGCATGAGATGTGTTTCTTGGAGGAATGCTATTTGCACTCCCCTTCTCCTGAGACAAGATGGCACTGTGTGACGTTTTACCATAGACTGCATTCCCCGGATATTCCATGACATGCATTTATATGTGTATGCGCCAGTCGCCATTCTTACACTTAAATGAAGCACTCCCCATTTCCTCCCCAGTTCCCCCCATTCTTCACGCTGGAGTTTCCCAGTCGTCCTGCCTTAGCTCTAGTAAGCGGTGCAATCCAAGCCCCCGAACTATGTAACTGTAAACAACCTCCCCAACTCCCTCTCCCCAGGGCAACTAGGTGTGTGCCTCCCATCCAAACCATGTAATATCAACTGTCAGCAGCTCCCTCACTCCTCAGTCCGTTAGAGGGTGTGGCCCAGTGCTCGACCAGCCCGAACTGCTCTCCAGTTCTGATGAGATAGAGGCTATCCCCCCTGTTAGCCCCCTCAGGCATCCCTGTTACATCCTTCCTGACCTGCAGTTGCGTCATGTCTCTCAGCTTGCTTTGTTTCCCACCCTTTATCGATATGTTCTCAGATTATATCATCAGTTTATCTTGGGGTTATGTGCGGTAGTTCAACACTCGGGACTTCTGATGCTGTGGATGAGCTTTCAGAGTCCGATTCTTGCTGCTGTACTCTGCTCCTCTGGGACGGCCGGTCCACTCCTCTGCCACTGATCAACGCCACCTCCTTCACCACATTCTGGCGTTCAATTTGTACTTCTTCCAGCGTGGGCATGGGCAGGTCTCCATTGTTCCATCTACAGCTGGATCTGCCGCCGCGTGCCCACTGCCCTCTTTGTTCTGGAGGGGGGAGTTCTTGGTTGCGCTCTAGCCAGTCCCAGGCCTCTCGAGGGTTCTGGAAGAATCCGCTCCGTTCTCCATCCCCACCCATAGCCCGGCCGGATAGAGCATAGAGTATTTGTATTCCAGTTTGTGTAGCTTTTGTTTCATGCTGTGGTATGCTCCTCTTTGCGTCTGGACATCTCTAGAGAAATCTTGCAAAATTTGCCCCACTGCGTTGTTCACCTGGAGATCTCGGTTGTGTCTGGCTCTTAACAGGATGTGGTCCCTGTGGCGGTAGTGGAGGAGCTTTGCCACCACTGCTCTTGGGGGAGCGCCAGGCGGGGGCGGCCTCGCCGGCACTCAATGCGCTCTTTCAAAGGCATAGAACCCGGACAGTCCCTCCTGTGCCGCCTCCCTGCTTATCCACTGTTCGAGGTAGTCCACCATGTTGGCACCTTCCACTTTCTCAGGAAGTCCCACGATTCTTATATTGTTCCTCCGTAACCTGTTTGCGTGGTCTTCGGCCCTGACTTCCAACGTGCGCACCTTGCTTTCTAATGCAGCCATCATCTTTTCTATGGCTGCGATACCCGGGGACACCTCTGACAGCTGTCGCTCGTTCGCAGCCGCTCGCTCTGCTAGGCGGTTGTGGTCTTCTCGTAATATGCCTAGGTCCATGCCTATCGAGTCTATTTTTGCCTCTAGCTGCTCACTGGAGCTCGTTATTGCTTGAAGGATGTCTTGTACGGTTGGTGCCGGAGGGAAGTTCTGCTGAGTTTGGGGGGGGGGATCTCGCTTCCCTCCATCGCTATCCCCAGCAGGATCCCTTCCGTGCCCTTCTTCTTCGTGATTTTCCTAATTTCTCTCTCTCTGTCCACGTCAGGCCTGTGTGTATGCCTTTCTCAGGGTCTATGCTACTGTGGCATGTTCCCCAAGGGGGGGAGCCTTCCTTTGTCCATGCTGGGGATCTTCTAGTGTCTGGGGTCCTGTGGCCCTGCGTCTCGTGGGATTGCTGCTCTTCTTCGGTGGTGGATCGTGCTTCCCAGCGCGATACCATGAGGCCTGGGCTTCTGCTCCTGGTTCAGTGCGCCTTCAGAGGCAGCACAGCTCTTCTTGTGCATACTGTTCTTGGGCAGCATTCCTCGCACTCCCTGTGCTGTTTGTGGTGCTTGGCCCCTTACTGTGTCCTCTGTCTGCTTGTCTGTGGACTTCTCCTGTGCAGGGGTATGGTCTTCCCCCCTATCTGTTGCTTCTGGGGATTGTTCCCCCAGGCGCCGCTGCTCTTAGCTGTGTGTCCCTTTCGGGGAGAGCAGGGTCCTCTGTTGGTTGTGGCGAATCTCGATGCTCTGCGCTGTGGTCTTGGACCCCATCCCTTGTTTGGGGGCTTCTGCAGTGTGTGCCGGCTGTCTCAGAGATCAGGGGGCTTTGCGACCCTCTCCCAGCTTCTCAAACAACCAGGCCTTAGTCCTTTTTCCCCGGTCCTGGCTTCCTCTGCCCACAGTCATCCCCTGCGGTTGTACACACTTTGGGAGGGGGGGCACAGATGCCCTTCGCTGCAGCACCAGCCTCCTGCTTTCACTGATTTTTGTACTTTGAGGAAGGGGGGGCGCAGGTGCTCTTTTCCAGCTCTCTCCACCTCCGGGAGCCTTTGTCCTGCTCACTGCCAGGGAAGGGGGACGTCAGTGCTCCATATTGGAGTGTCCCCCAGGTTCTCGCCGTCTCCCAGGCTGCTCAGGTCTGCTCCTCAGTCCTTGGTACCCGCTCCGTCATCCGCTGTGTCCTGCTGAGGGTCAGCCATCTTCGGTGAGGCAGCTATCTCCGCTGTCCTCCTGGCGTCCCCGGTAGTCTCTCTCCTGGGTTCCCCCCGCAGCCGCTGCTTACTGCGTCGTGAAGGGAATCACACCACTGGGCTCCTTTCTGCACTTGCTACCCTCCGCGTCTCACTCTTCACAGAGTGGTTTCCTCTGTCGCCGCTTCAGTTGCAGTCCACCTTCTCTTTGCGACTCGATGGCCCTCTGCACGCCGGCCTCATTTCGCTGCTCTCCGAGACCCAGCGCAGCCCACCGCCTTGGATCGTGGTGGGCTTCGTACCTTCGCGGTGCCGCCAACACTTCGGGGGTAGTCCCATATGCCGGGAGTTCCCTCCTTCAATTTCCGTTGATCGCTGCCATTTTGAGGAGGCCATACTGCCTCCCTCTGTCGGGGTCCCTCGGGAGCTTGTTTTGTTGCTGCCGCAACACTTCTCGGGACCGTTTCGGCCCTCAAGAGGGTGGTGGGGTCAGGATGGATCGTAGTGGCAGTCGGCCAGACGGAGATCTGGAGCTTCGCTGCTTACTCCATTGCCGCCAGGTCACGCCTGATTTGATATATGTTATAAGCATACTTCAATTAATGAAATTGTAAATATCCCTACTCACCTAAACGCCTAAAAAAATGTATTTTTCAAATAATTATGAGGATTTACAATGTAATAAGTTATCGTTGTTAAATCACGCTATATCTTTAGTTGTATTTGTATTTATTCGAGTCAGTGAGCGATATATATGAACATAATTTATTCTATGTTAATTGAGATGGTATAGTTCTGAGTTGCCATTAGTTTAGTCTCATTGCTCTGTTGGGATTGTGTACCTTCATCAGGGTCTCAAGGGTTCCATCACAGACTGGAGTTTGTTTTCTGTTTGCGTAGGATCATCAGTTGTAGGACAGAATCGATAAAGAAAGTTTATTTACATTGTGATGCAAGGACTATCAAGGGTCGAACATAAGATACACGAAAGTGCTTTAGAGAGGACTTTAAGCATTACTGGTCAGCGTGGAGGACGTGGGGTTGGATGGAAGAAGCTGTCCAGAGTTCACTGAGGAGGGCATTTCAGTGGAAGGGCCAAAGAAGATAGAAGGACGAGAACATGGGCAGGCATCAGGATGGTTTGGGTGTGGACAGAAGATGATGATACGTGACGTGGACGTATCTTAACAAGCAAAATATAATTTGACCAACTCAACTTTTTGCAGGGCTTCCGGCTTCAAGTAACTGTTGAAAATCTGTCATTCACCTTGCAATTAGTACCTGGTCATCTTGTGGCAACTAATGATCCTCCTTTGGAAAGGTAATCAGTTCAGACTGTAGCTTACAAACATCAGTCATTACTGAACCTGCCCCGGAACCTCTGTGTTTCTGGGTAGAAGAATCATTTGAGTGCTCTCTTCTTTCCTCAAATCTGTTATGGCGGTGACATACCACAGCAAAAACCAAAGGAAATGATGGACGGAGTGTTGAACATTGCAAGCACTCACCCCCAGTCAACTGATCTGGGTTTAATCCATCACCATTCTTTAGCCCACTCTGCCACCCCAGTTCAGACATGGCCATATGCAAATCAGTCTGACCCTGTGCCTCATGGGAACAGTCCAGCCCGAACTGCCAAGCCATGTCTTCCCTGGACCGGAAACAAGCTTCCTAGGACCGGTTTCTGGCATTTCAGCCGTCTTCAGCCAGGCTTGCTTGAATCCAGTGTCAAAGTGAGCAAGGGACTCACGTCTGAGCATACACTGCCAACTTATGGCGAACAAAGCAAAAACCAAAGGAAATGATGGACGGAGTGTTGAACATTGCAAGCACTCACCCCCAGTCAACTGATCTGGGTTTAATCCATCACCATTCTTCAGCCCACTCTGCCACCCCAGTTCAGACATGGCCATATGCAAATCAGTCTGACCCTGTGCCTCATGGGAACAGTCCAGCCCGAACTGCCAAGCCATGTCTTCCCTGGACCGGAAACAAGCTTCCTAGGACCGGTTTCTGGCATACCACAACCTGTAAAACCATTCCCAAACATGCAATCCATGCTTAGGTCTTTCCTTATTGTAACCAAAACCTATATGATTTTGTCAGAATGCACTAACTTGAATTCTGGATCCAAAAGAAGTGATGAACTGCTCTACACTTCTCCGTATCCATGGACAACTACATCCAATAGGAATAATCTGGTTAGGAGTAGACCCAGGAAATGGGGAATGAGATATGAGAGAAAACAGAGACACTGGACATCACCACTCGGCATTAAGGTGGGTTGCCACAGATCATGACAGACAACACAAACTATTATCTTTACACCCTTTCCAGTTGCAGTGACACTGTGACAGGTGACTGCAGAATGACCTTGGATGGGTTAAGCATATGTCTGAGTAACACGGGTGTCCTATATGCTAATCGCATCCAATCTGGCAGGCTTCATATTGTCCTGGCTTTTGGGAGGATTTGATGCTTAATGCCTTTCTTGTGCTCCAAGCCATCTAAATAGGTAATAAGTGCTCTCAGGGACATTTCTGAGGGACATTTCTGCAACTCTTATCAACATTGAGCAATAGATAAGACACCCGCATAGAATTATATGTGGCAGTTAGACTTCATGTAGCCTTGTGCTTCACAACACCCATAGCTAGGTTGGTTTCGGGGGGCCAGTGCTTAATTTGAGCCAGTGGTTGAAGGTTGGGTCCACCAGCACTTATTTTTGGGGATCAGAACTATGATTTCTTCATCAGATTTTCACCCAGAGTAGGAGAGAGAAAAACACAAAAGGGGGCAAGAAGGAAGAAGAGAAAGACAGAAAGAGTGATAAAGGGAAAAAAGAGGAATAAAAAGAAACCAGAAGGAGTGAAATAAAGAGCGAGGGAGTGTCTTGTAGGGAATTAAAGAGGCATAAGATGGAATCAAATCCATGCAGCATTGGTAAGTGGCACCTCCACCTTCAATAGCGCCAGCCTCGGGCTTCTAAGCAAAACTATGGGCACCTGCACTTATTATATTACAGATTAAGCACAGTCGGGGGCACCTCTTTGCAACCTCAATTCCCAAACTTGTGACCCCTCCCAAAAGGATTATTTTCCCATAGGCTTTTCCACTTGGGGAATCACCCTGGAATTAATTAGTGTATCTGCTCTTAAACTAGGGTTATAGCAAGGTCCTATTGTCAACATGGTCTTTTCTTATGTGAGGACCCTGTCCCTTCTGGCTTACCTGGTTCGTTACCTACTTGTCTTGTCAGCATTTGCTGCAAGTTCATTGGGATCAATGATCTGCGATTCAGCAAAATACCGATGGAACTCTTCTAGGCAAACACCCGAATCTTGCTCAACTGACAGCAGATTAAAGAACCCCTCAATTATTGATATATTCTACTCCCTCACATACCCATTCAAATTCTTATGAATGCCTTGCACAAATGTTTCCCACTTCACATTCAATATCTTCTCAGCACTCATAACGTTTGTGTTATACTGAGGTGGGGTCAGCACAAATCCTCTAATAACAGCATTCTTCATGCAATTATAATCACATCTATCGCTGCCATTTAATTCCATTACAGTTTCATATCTTACTAAGAGAAGTATGCTGAGGTCCTATTACCACAGGTCGGAGGCTTTACGACTCACATTGTAAGTTTCAAATCCGATAGCCTTATTATGAGAAAGGCTGTTGGATTTGAAACAGGCCGGTCGGAACGACTGGCTTTCAACGGGCTAAAGGAGCCCGTTGGCCCGTCGGAAGCTGCTCAGATTTCCCTGTTTACAGCCGACAGGATTTTCATGTCGGGCTTTCGAACATGAAAAGCCAGTCGGAAAGCGACTTTGGGGCACCTAGCAGGTTCCCCATGTCTCCACAGGCTCCGGTTGGGGCCCTGGGTGGCACCTATGGTGCCTCCTGTAAATTCCTGCACCATGTGGCAGGCTCTGTGAGGTGCCTGCCACATGGTGCTGGGATTGACACAGGCTCCCATTTCCACATGGGAACTTGTGCTACGGCCGCAGCATATGCTCCCATAGGGATATGGAAGTATGCAACTGCATCTTGTGCGGTCGCATTCTAATGGCGGTGTTGGGACCGCAGACCAGAGGTCAGTTCCGAGACCGCGGCGATGTCGGACATGAGTCTAGCCGACATCATAATCAGGCAATTAGTATAGAAGCCACTTTCCTCGTCTTGCTTAAGTTCTACGAGGCACAGGCTAACTGAAAGTTCCAAATTGTTACATCAGCTGATATGCTGTGACCAGGAACTAAGGGCAAGATTTACCAACATTTCACTGAAAACAGTGCAGCAAGGCGACTTGTTGCCCTGCATTGTGTGAAAGGGAGACATCAGAAATGCACTATATTTGCAAAGAAATGGCACATTTCTGCTGCCTCCTTGCACTGGCGCATTGTGTGCTGCCTAGCACCAACTCAGGCAACCTTGCACCATGATGGAAAGCTGCCTGCGTTAAAGGCAGGATTGTTTTTGTGCAGGAAGGGGCACCTTCCTGCACAGAAACAATTCTTAAAGGCATTTTCCCTTTTCTATTTGTGATGCTCAATGCAACAAACATAGAAAAAGGAAGTAACAAGGAAATATAAAGACCTTGTTACTTCCTCCTCGTTACGCCTGGGTCTGGGAGCCATACCATTTTAACACATTCACAGGTTTACATCTCTTTGTAAATCTGGGAATGCACCAAAATCCATGGATAGATGAATGAGTATGAACACCCAAACACCACTCATGAAATACATTCCTTCCTTGAGGTACTTTGAATTTACTAAACCACGCAAAGCCATGCAAGGTTTCTTTGCATTGCTTAGTAAATCTCACTATCTGACTTGCGTTGCCTTGAGGTGACAAGCCCTTAGTAACTCTGGCCCTAGGTCCCTGACGATGGTATGCGACATGGCAATGAAATTTTACTCATGCAGGTGTTACTTTTGCACTTTCAATCACAACTTTCTTACGCTGAACACAATTAACAAGTTTTTTCTCATGTAACTGTTTTATTTTCTGTTAGCACTTTCTCTCTGTCCTTCTGTGTATGCCTTATCGCCTCTGATTTGTCTCTTAATTTCAATAGTCTGTAATGTTACTGAATTATAAACGGTGTAAAAGGAGTTGCGCATTTTGACTTTCAGAAGCTGGCAAGACTTGAGGGGTCATTTTAGTCAAATTCCTTGATTGATTACTGTTTTTAAAACCTTCATTTTTATTGTAGGGTGTGGCATACTGTTGGAGCTGTGTTCAATGCTCCAGGGGCACGTCTAAAGTATCCGGCACAGAGGTTAGCAGTGCAGCTTTTTTGGATGCTACTGCGCACGCCCGAGATATGAGGAGGCGGAGGACGCGGCAGCGCAGCGGGCGTGCCCCTGGTGCGCAAAGGCGCACAAAAGGCAAGCCCGTCTGCGCCCGTCCTCGTCCGGACCGCGGCCAGCGCCAGCCATGCTGCCCGTGGTGTCTCTTCAACCAGAACTGTTTGGTCCAAAGAGCAGCTGCTTGCCAGCTCCACATTAGGTTGCCCTGGGCCTATTTGTTTGGACCTTAGTCTGGTGAAAGGAAAGAAGTCGATCCCCCGCGAGCTCCACTGCAGGTCCTGCACATTTAAGCTGGATAATGGGTATGGGAAAGACAGTGAGCTTACTGATTCTCTTGTGACAGTGCCTACCATAGCACCCAAACTTTCCCCCAGGCCCACATGCTGGATCTACTCTTTACCAATGATAATACTAGGCAGGTAGAGGATCCATTACCCGTAACTTGGTTGGATCACTGGTTGATCCCTTTTAATCTAATGCGGGTTTTCTGTAACAATCAGATCAGATCAGTCTTGAAGGATAGGAAAAATTGGAGGAAGATCTCATCTGAATCTATGGGTTGTGAGTTACAGAACACCCCTCCGCAATTCATAGGTGAACCGAGCCATGACGCTTCAGTCTTTAACTGTTGGGTGACCGCAGCCCTTGATAGAATTGCCTCAATTAAGACCATGAAATTGGCCAGGAGTAAACACTCGGCCCCCTGGTTTACTACTGAACTCCACACAGAGAAAAGCTTATGTAAGAGGCTGGAGCGTGCCTGGCGGAAAAAGTATGAGCCAGAGGCCAAATGTGCATATAAAGCAGCGCAAAGAAAATGTCATGATCTAAAGCGTAAGATTATTAGGGACTATGTCGCTAATCAGATCAAATCTTCTGACAACAGTGTGAAAGAAGTCTTCAAGATAGTTCAGGGCTTTATCAAACCACAAGCTCTGAAGAGTACTATCCCCCCCCCCCCCTCAGTGGCCCTCTGTGAAGACTTAGCCACTTTTTAAAGAATAAAATTCAAGATATTTTCTCCTCCCTTCCACTTTCAGGACCTCTAGACCTATCCCATACCTCAGACTGCACACACATGTGGTCTGTCTTTCGCCCTTTCGGCCTGGAAGCATAACTGGTGGAACTGAATAAAATAAAATCAGGCTCTCCGTCTGACCCCTGCCCCGCCAGATTCTTCAAGTTACTACCCCCCCTGGCTCAATCCTATACTGAATTCTATTTGGAATTCTTCGTTAGAGACTGGGATCTATCCAATTGGTTGGAAAAATGCATTTGTCCGGCCAATTCTTAAGAAAGGAGAGGCTGACCCAGCAGAGCCAAAACATTTCAGGCCAATTTCCCTCCTTCCTGTCCCAGCTAAAATTCTAGAAAAAGAAGTTCAGAAACAACTATCGGACTTCCTGGAGTCGAACCATTATCTGCACGACTCCCAGTCAGGATTAAGATCGGGCAATAGCATGGAGACTGCTCTGCTCGAAGTTGCAGAGACTATCCGTGAAACGATGGCTCAAGGAAGCAGTGTGATGCTGGTGCTGCTGGACTTGTCCACAGCTTTTGATACGGTGTCACACAGGATTCTTCTAAATAGACTGGAACACCTAGGAGTGACGGGAACTGTCCTGGCCTGGTTCCGCTCATTTCTTGAGGGACATACACAGCAAGTGTCTCTCCATTATTATGTCTCCACCTCCAGCCCCCTTGTGTGTGGGGTCCCTCAGGGTTCTGCCCTGAGTCCAACGCTTTTTAATGTGTATCTTACTCCCCTTGCGGCCATCGATGAGTCATGTGCGGTGAAAGTCGTCTCGTATGCCGACGACACGCAGCTGGTGTTCTCTTTCAGAGATCACAGCGAGACACCCTTTGCCAGTTTTAAGCAGTGTCTTCTGGATGACGGATAGCTGCTTAAAATTGAACACCGATAAAACGGAGGTTTTATTTTTTAATCATTCTACCACCCCTCCGTCAGATCTCTGGTGGCCGTCTGAGTTAAATCCACCTCCTCTCCCAGTGGCTTCGGCCAGAAATCTAGGTTTTAAGATTGAGTCGCAAATGACAGGCAAAGCACAAATTTCCCTTGTTTCGGCACAGTGTTTTTGGAAATTGAAGGCTCTACGGAGATTCCTGCACTTTCTGCCTATGGACTGCAGGAAGACTGTGGTGCATGCATTAGTCACCTCTATCTGGGTCTCCCTGAGTATTTACTCAGGAGGCTACAGATTATTCAAAACATGGCAGCAAGGCTTGTAAGGAATGTGCCATTGCGACACCACATTACCCTTCATTTGCGGAGTCTACAATGGTTGCCTGTAAAAAGAAGACTAGAATACAAAGCACAGACCCTGGCCCATGGAGCAATGAAAGAGCAATGAAAGACACTGGGCCGCAATATTTGAGGCAGAGACTTCAGAAATATAGCAAGAATAGAGTACTTAGACCGAATGACCAGAAACTACTAGTTATCCCTCGCTTTGCGAAGGCCAGGACGGGTGGCCAGGCCTTCGCGGTCAAAACTGCTACACTATGGAACTCTATGCATGAGCATTTGAGGAAGACTGAGCCGGAATTTACGTTTAAGAAAGCTCTAAAAACCTGGCTCTTCGGCCTTCCCTAGAGTCCTCGCTTGTCTTGGTCACTCCCAATAGGTTGAATGCACTGCTAGCACCGGGACTCTTCCGTTGGAGGTAGTTGTGCGCTCTACAAGCTGTAATAATAATAATAATAATAATAATAACAATCAAACACAAATCAATTAAAGCAATGGGATACATTAAAAGTTTCTTTCATTTAAAAATAAAAAATAAAAAATGAGGCAGTGGCATTTGATTATTCTGATAAAATATTAAACTGAGGGAAAATGAATTTGATGTTTCTGGTCCGCCTAATGTTTTCTAGCTTTCAGGGCTCTCTCTGGGGCCTGTGTTAGTTTGGCAGTGCTTGTGCCTGGTATAAAAAGATGAATTGGCTAGTAACTTTTCTTTGGGCTTTGACTTTCAAGAGTTAATGAGGTCAAACAGTCAAGGCATTCTGTTTGTAGGTGGCAGTGTGTAAATGTATACTAAAATCAAACTCATGGAGCACGCTAACGGCTATGACCGGGAGCCGTGTAGTCCACTAATGGACTTTGGTATCCCTGACTAGCCGTCACTTTGGTTTAATTGATTAAGCTCAGTAGAAGGTGAGAGTACATTCTTGTAAGAATGACAGACAAGAGATGTCGTTTCAAGGATTTTTATAAACAATTAATAGGCATATCACATAGAACGTGCCATAGATAAATTCAGTAGCAAAGCACACAAGAGAACTGCTTACAGTTCAAAATAAAATCCAGCATAGATTTGCCTTCTGAGGGTGGAGAATAAAGATCTCCTGTACATAGAAATCTACATATCCTTTTATAGGACTTCTAACAAAACATTCATACATTCTAGATAAGTACATGGTTCTCAGGATATGCACCAGTAGGGACCGAGCGGAAGGAAACATTCTACTACGGAATACATTCAAAATTTCTCTCATTTTAGTAATACATTGGGTTTGGAGGGATTCTCCCAGTTTATTCGATCATTCAAATTGATACGTGGTATAACGAAAGCCTGTGACAATTGAAGAGTTCTTGGTTAGGTACCGTGAGAGAAAGTCGCAGAGTACATTCTCTGGTTATACGTGTGATTTTCACAATCCTTTATTTAGAACAAGGAGGACAGCAAAATTCACTGACAAAATATCAAAACCACAAATATCGTGGGATATAAATATTGTGTTAAAAATATCACACAAAAAAATATCGTTATCCTATATTTTTAATCTAAATAACAAAAATATCAAGAAACAAATATCCTTATACATTAATATCAAACGCAAAAATATTGTTTTTTAATATAAGCATAGTTAAAAATAGTAAACATTAAATATATTAACATTAAACAGTGATATAATGTAATTTAAATATATTTAAATCATTTAAAATTATATATACATTTTATACTTATTTAAAAAAGCTCATATATATATATATGTTTATTTAAACATATAAAATTGAAAACTATTACTAAAATAATAATTATAATTTATGTTACAATTTATAATTTTTTTGTAAACTTAAAAAGAAAAAATATATATATTATATATATATATATATAAGCTACTCCCCTAGCCTGCCCCACTACACCCCCCTGCCCACGCTCCCCCCTCCCAAAATTTCCCCTCCTCCCCAACTCTGATGCTGCCTCTCCACCCACCCCTTACACTCTCTCTTCTCCTCCTATCCCTTCCCCTACACCTATAACCGTCCCATCCATCTCAATACCCCTCACATTGTCAGTTCACCTCTCTCCCCCCCTCAGGTCTCCCCTTTCCCACAGCTTCTGTACCCCACTTACAACCGCCCACGCCGTTCACCCTCTTTGAACACCAGACACTTACCCCTGACCCTCCCCGAACATACCCACTCCCCCTCCTGCAACAACTACCTCCATAACCATCCCGTCCTTAATTACCCCCCTCGCCCCACCATCGGCCGGAACTCCCCTCTCCCCCCACAAAACCCCTCCACACCCTCAGCTTCAACACCTCCCTCGCCCCCCACTCCTCACCACTTGCACTCTCCGAACACCAGACCTCCGTCCCCACTGAACTCTGAACATACCTCTACCCCCCTCTTGCCTCAACTGAGGCCCAACTCACTCTTCTAACCCAGACTCTTGTCAACATTTACTGCAATATTTCCTCCTTGGTATCCGAACTCGCCCAACTTAGAGAGGATTTCAAAGACTTCAAATCCCAGAACTGCAGAACCCCCTCCCTAGGTCCATCACACCATGCACTGGTTTTCCTAAACTCACTAATCCCCAACTCTGGAAAACCATACCACTTCACAACCGTACACAAAGACCCATTTGCACCGTGAATTACTACTCTACCGCTGTCCTCTCTGACATTTGCAACGCCTACACACTAAAAACCTCATGCAAGAATACAGTCCTGACTCACTCCAACATACCTGTCCTTATTGGGACCAGCAGAATCATCCCCGCCCCATGCTCTTCCAGACCACCTCCCCAACTTACCGTCATCCACTCCAACCCCTGGCCTGCATGCTTGTGAACTGCCGCTCGGCTGTTCGATATGCGACCGAAATCTCAGAAACTACCCTCAACGAAGGCATAGACATCGCCTTCCTCATGGAAACCTGGCTCAATGATCATTCATCATCCGTCCTTAACCTACTCTACCCTCCCGTTTACTCCATCATCAGAAAAGACAGACCAAAGAGAATAGGAGGGCGATTAGCAATAATCTTTAAAAAACGAACTTCAGCTCTGCCAAGTCAAAAACACAGACTTCGAAACCTTCGACTACCTTGAAGCTGAACTTAAGATTCAAGGCGCTCCTCCAATCCGACTACACAACATCTATCACCCTCCGGGCGAACCTCTTCCCTTCGCTGAGGAACTATCTGACCTTCTCACCCAATCTTCATTGTCTAGCTCTCAAAATCTTGTCCTTGGTGACCTAAACCTTCAGTGGAATGTGCCCGAGGACCCCACCATCAAACTTCTCAATAACTTTCTTGAGATCAGCGATCTCATTCAACTCTGCCATTCCCCAACCCACTCTAAAGGGGCTACCCTTGATGTCATCGTTGCAAACAATGACTTGGCATCCCTATCCAACATCCTCCCTATTGACTGGTCTCACCACCACCTCATACTGTTCACGATCTCTCCCTCAGCCCTGCCAGCCCCACCTAAGAGCAACAAAACCAAAATACTAACCAGAAAACTCAATCTTATTCCCCCGGGTGTATTGGAGACCAAACTTCAAGCTCAACTTCGTTGCAACCCCCTCTCTTAATGCAAATCAACTCGCCGAGCACTATAATAAAACTATCACCGAGGTCCTAGATCAACTTGCTCCTCTCAAACTAAAAACGCTAAAAAATATCCCTTCCAAATCTTGGTTTAACTCGGTCCTCAACAATGAAAGACGAGTACTTAGACTGGCTGAAAGAACTTGGAGACAGCATCCTTCCCCCTCTAATCTCGTCCGCCTCCGAACTGCTCGATGTACTTACAAGAAGCAAATTTTCTCTGAAAAGTCTTCCTTCTTTCGTGCACAACTCGCCCGGGCCAAAAATAGACCCAGAGAACTATTCAAAATTGTCAGAAACCAAACCTCCACCACCCCCCCAAACCTGACGGCCACCACTAACAAATGTGAAGAAAGTGCTAACTTTTTCTCTCCTAAAATTGCCAAAATTGACCAATCCTTCACTCTGACTATGTCCCCTCCAAACACCCAATACACCCTTGGCTCCACTTCAACACCCCACCTGATCCTACCTCCCACCTCCTCCCCACACCATCCTTCCACAAACCCTCCTGAAACCTACCCCGACAACACACTGCTCAAGAACAACGCCTCCAGGCAGAATTTCCAATCAGTTTCAGAACTCAAATTCTTTAACGTCTTGTCCAAATTAAAACCGTCCTCGCACACTAAAGACCCTCTCCCGTCTTCTCTCGTTCAAGACCTTAAGCGCGTCATTGTCCCTTACTGGACAAACATCATCAACTCCTCCCTTTCCTCGGGATGCGTCCCCGTCTCCCTCAAACTCGGACAAATCAGCCCATCCCCAAAAGCCCTATGGCTGAGCCTAACGACCCTAATAACCTCCGCCCTATCTCTAACCTCCCCATTCTCTCAATAGCTCTTGAAAAAGGTGCACTTTCTCAATTGGATAAACACATCGACACCTAAAACCTACTTGACCCTCTATAATCCAGCTTCCGTAAAGGCTGCAGCACTGAAACTGCATTATTAAATATAGTTGATGACATCCACCACACCCAAAAAAATGACGATGCCTTCTTACTCATTCTCCTTGACCTCTCTGCGGCCTTCGACACCGTCAACCATTCAACCTTACTCAACACACTTAAACTTCGCTTTGGCCTAAATGGCACTGTCCTCAACTGGTTCACCTCATATTTTCAACACAGAAACCAGCAACTCAAAATCCAAAGCTGCCTCTCTAATCCCACCCCTGCCTCCCTCGGCGTCCTCCAAGGATCTATCCTCTCTCCTGCTCTCTTCAACCTATTTATGGAACCCCATACCGTCATACTTAAACAAGCCGGTATTAACTACCACCTTTATGCCTACGATATCCAACTGTACTATAAAATCAAATCCCATGCAGATATACTACACCTTAACACTGCCCTGAATAATATTCAAACCTGGCTCTACTCCAATCATCTCAAACTCAATCCAAGCAAAACTGAAATCATCCTTATCTCCCCCAAAATCAACCCACTTCCCATCCAAACATGGATGACTGACCTCAACGCCCTTAACTGCCAACTCTCCTTGTCCGAATCAATAAAATCCATCGGCATCGCCATTGACAATAAGTTAACGGTCAATGCCCATATAAAAAACTCGGCTAAAGGAGCACTTTTCACGCTCCACCATCTAAAAAAAATCAAGCCTTTCATTCCAGCCGAAGATTTCAAATATGTGGTCCAATCGCTAGTCCTCTCGAAAATTGATTATGGCAATGCCCTACTAAACCGGATCTCCCAAAATTCACCTTGCCCCCCTCAAATCGGTACTCAACCTAGCGGCCAGGCTCATAACTGACTACAACTGATCTGATCACATCTCGCCTGCACTTAAGACTCTTAAATGGCTTCCTATCGAAGGCAGATCCTCCTATAAAATTGCATGCATTACGTACAAAGCCCTTCATCAAAAGACCCAGCTTTATCTCTCAAACAAACTCAATAAAGCAGGTAGTGCCCGACCGATGAGAAGCACCAACTCCCTCCTCCTCGTCCCACCCTCTGTTAAAAAAGAAAGCTGCGCAATCTCGCTCCTTCTCTGGTAAAGACCCCAGCATCTGGAATGCCCTCCCTAAAGATCTACGACTTAACCCTTCATACGTCAGTTTCAAAAAAGACCTTAAGATACACCTGCTCAACAAATACTGAAGTCCGTCATCCTGCCTTTTCAGATTGGCTATACTCTACCTGTGAAACTCCAGCCCTCCCACCCTCTAGTTGTTTTATTTATTGTTTTCTCTAAGTCAATTTTTGTCTGTATGTTGCATATGATACCAATGTTCTGTATTCCATGTACTATCGTCACTCCTATGTAAAGCGTTCTGATACCCCAGTGTGGAGCCAGTGCTATATAAAACCAATTTAAGTACACAAAAAAGAAAACAAAATATAAAAAATAAATTTGACAAAAAATATATTAAGTATTGCAAACATTAATAAATACAAATAATATAACGTCAAATTCACAGAAACATCATAACAATATAAATTTAAACAATATAAATAAAACTGTAAAAATGTAGTAATAATACATATACTATTTGCACTCCAATCTTTGCAACAATAGGGAAATCGTTGGACTCTGGAGCGGCAAAATGTACTATTCCCACTCCAATCTGTGCAACAGTGGGGAAAGCGTTGGACTCAGGAGGGGTACAACTTACTCTTCCCACTCCAGTCACTGCAACAATAGGGAAAGTATTGAATTACAGAGGGGTAAAATTTACTATTCCCACTTCAGTCAGTGCAGCAATAGAGAAAGCGTTGGATTGTAGAGTGCTAAAATGTACAATTCCCACTCCAGTCGGTGCAACAGTGGGGAAAGTGTTAAATTGCGGAGGGGTAAAATGTACTATTCCCACTCCCATCAGTGCAACAGTAGTGAAAGTGTTGGAGTCAGGAGGGGTAACAATTTACTATTCCCACTACAGTTGGTGAAACAGTAGGTAAAGTGTTGGATTGCAGAGGGGGAACATTTACTATTCCCACTCCAGTTGGTGCAACAGTAGGGTATTCCTACTCCAGTCGGCCTACAGGTGGAATCAGGAGGGGTAACAATTTACTATTCCCACTCCAGTTGGTGCAAAAGTAGGGAGTGTGCTGGATTGCAGAAGTGTAAAGTTTACTATTCCCACTCCATGAGTAGTCAAAGGGTTGAACTCAGTAGGGGTAAAATGTACTCTTCACACTCCAACCTGTGCAACAGTAGGGAAATCGTTGGACTCAGGAGTGGCAAAATGTACTATTCCCACTCCAATCTGTGCAACAGTAGGGAAAGCGTTGGATAGCGGAGGGGTAAGATTTACTATTCCCATTCCAGTCTGTGCAACAGTAGTGAGAGAGTTGTTCAATTCAAACAAATAAAATATTTAAACAATTATATTAAATAATAACAAATGTAAAAATTCTAATCTAAAATATATATTTTCTTAAATTAAAAAAATGACATTTATTACAATGTTTAATAAATATGTTAAATTAAAACAAATAATAATAATATAGTTAAAATGCCACACTGTATTTTCACAATTATAACAACCTACAATATAATGTTAGCAATCAATCAGGGGTTTGTAAAGCATGGCTACTCACCCATGAGGGTCTCAAGGTACTGAAGGGGGGGAGGGGGAGCTCCTGATCCATCTGGGTGTGGAGGTTTAGTCGATGAGCCAGGTCTTGAAGTCCTTCCTGAACTGGGTCAACGGCGCAGATTGCCTGTGGTGGAGGGACAGGGTGTTCCAGGTCTTGGCGGCGAGGTAGAGGAAGGATCTTCCTCCAGTTCTGGTCATGTGGATATTAGACAGAGGCCAGGGCGAGTTGGATGGAGCAGAATTGTCTGGCGGGTATGTGGAAAGCGAGGTGGTGGTTCAGATATTCTGGTCCTGCGTCGTGGAGGGCCTTGTAGGCATGTGAGAGGAGCTTGAAGGTGATTCTCTTGTTGATAGAGAGCAGGTGGATTTGTTGGTGTTGTGTCACGTGGCTGCAGCAGGGGATGTCGAGGACCAGTCTGGCTGCAGCGTTTTGAACATTCTGTAGTTTCCTCAACTGTTTCTGGGTGTTATTTACAATTAAAAAGCATAACACAATTAACACATAAGATAATGAATACCACATTTTTTACATAATAAATACATATTTTTGCGTTTATTAATACTTAAATAACTTCCTACCCTATACCTCACCAAAGTAAACAACATACAGATAAGTTTGGTTTATAATGTGTTTAATATGCAGAAAGAAAAACAGCTATCACAAAGGATGGGATTGGGTTGAATGAGAAGCACAGCTAGCACATGTGCCACTTACAATAAATATAATGTTCCCGCAGTGCTATTTATTTTGAAAAAAGAGTTAAGACTGTTTTGCATTAAGGACTTCCAGAAGCCTTATGGCATAAATCACTATTCTAGTAAGGTTTGTTGTTACTCCATGTTTATTAGGACAGGTAATGATTTAAGGAAAGGGCTCATTTGAATAAGTCAGTCTAAATACTACAGCCAAAGTACAATGTTGGATTATTGTAGCTTGGACATCTATCTTAGTCAGGTCTTTCCCTCCCAGATCAGGGGACCTCCAGATCCAGAGGAATCACCACATTTAGACTATTGGCAGGTGTTACACTATGAAAACTGTGTGACTAATTGGAATACCCAGTGTCCCCACCTCATAAGGGTTCGAGTGTCCTTTACTAGGGAACTCTAGTAAAAAGAATACGATTACTACCTCCAAAGTGAGTATTACGTGCATAAATATGTGTGCATGTACGAATGACTTAGAGTTGACTGAACCATAGGGATCTTGATCCTGAAGAAAGCCCACTCAGGGCCTCTAGAAAGGTTAAAACATGTTGATCTAAGGGACAAAGGAGCAATACTTTTTACCTGTGGTCCACCACTATTGTTTTAGTATCCCAGCCAGGAAACTAATTTGAAAGGTATTTTTAACTTTCTCAGATCCCTCATCTCAAAACTGGTGGTAATCTTCCACCACCACAGAAGGGCTTCCTGTCACTACAGGCAGCCAGTCTGCCCCCTAACTTACTGTTGGACAGACATGAAATCCTGATGTTGCCGCATGCCAACAAGGTTGTTGGATGAGGGTTTGTCATAATTTTCATGAGAATCCTGACTGACAGTGTGAACCTCTGGTACCCTACAGCAGGATACTTTACTTTGGTTTTACTAGTCACCCAGATAGCTTTTGATTTTTGTTCTTATATCTTGATAAAGTGCCGTTTGTTTTCTCCTTCAAGCGGTCCCAAGACATCAGTTTGTCTCCCTAAAATAAATTGTCCACATTCATTAATTCCTGCTTCTCTTAAGAGGACAGCTTAATCGATCTCTCATACATCTGGTGTACTTGGAGGATCCTATATTGGGGCTAACCCACTGAAATACAGGATGTCTATAATAGTTCTAGTTTTTCTTCCAAACTAACTTTAAAGTCTCTCTGAAGGCCCTGTGGTCTCTGTGCTAATGTGTGTCTCTCCTTTTCTTCAAGTCCATGACTTTTTAATTGTTTTTTAATGTCAACCAATTTTTTCTATATTTGAAGATGTTCATTTTTCTCATTTTTGTTGGCCCTATAGTTAGAGTTACTACCAATATTTCCCACAGAAATGATTTATATGCATGTCAGTGGGTTCCGATCCTATATTAAACTAAAAAAGTCTCCCCTATGTTTTGTAGATCTTGTATCACCTCAAGCTCTAACACACTTTTTCTGTCCATAGTCCACCTCGGATGGCATATTTGATTAAGTAACCTAAGTTTGTACTGCAGAGTAGTCAGATAAATATACAGAGAGGTGTCTCAATGTTGTAACCTTATCTACTCAGTCTATTATGAAGTAGTATAACCTTGAACAGTTTCCATAGTTTTTTCTATGGAATGTTTAATATCTTAAAATATCAGCTCTCAAATGCCAAACATTACACAACCCTATGTCTTTTATAAATGGTCTAAGGAATGCATGTATTCTAGTGGATTTATATTTGTCTTTTGTGAGGATCAATCTAATTTGTTGTCCATGAAGATATTGAAATAACCCCCTATTATAATGGGAGAAGTTTACTCCCAAAAACTCGAGCCACGATCTCTTACAGCCTTCAGATCTTCTTTATTGGGACTATAAAAACCTAGACAGGTAAACACATTCTGAAGGACCTTCATTCTCGAAATAACCCACTTCCTTGCATCATACGCTTCACAGCTATGTATCTCCACATCAGATTTTATGATTTCCAAAACGGCCACCCCCCTATTATGCAACATGGCTGGGTTCTAAAAATCATTAGCTGAATCCATTGCTGACTTCTTATAAGTCCTCCACATTCATTTTAATTAGGTGAGTTTCCTGAAAGATTATCACCTATGCATTATTTTCTAATATATTCCATTCTTAAATGTTGTTTCCTTTTTGCTCTTAACCCATTCATGTTCCAAGACAAAACTGAAAGTGTCTGAACTTTAGGAGCACTTTTTACATTCATGTCAAATTATAGAAAAAGAGGCAGATTTGTTTGGACCTGTTAACTTGGCATGTGATAGGAGTACTTTCTCTATTTCTTCTTTTTCTCTCATATGATCCCCATTTAGCGCCATAGCCCATATCTCCCCCTTGAGGTTCTGTTAGAACCGGCGGTCTCTAGTTGGCAGAGGTATACACTTCTGACAAATAGAGACCCACCAACTCTAGTCAGGGCAAGGGGATTACACACTCAGATAACCCCTGCTACCCCCTTGGTAGCTTGGCAGAGCAGACAGGCTTATCTCAGAGGCAGTGTGTTAAGCATTCATGACCACATACAGTAATAAAGTGAATACACTACAAATGGACACAACACAGGAGTTATTATAAAAATAGTATTTTTATATAAGGCTTAGCACAAGACCAAATAATGACAAAAATATACCACAGTGTTAATAAATACTCTTTGGAAGGAAAAATAATAGTCCAGGTAAAGTTTCTTCATAGGAAATAGTTCTTTGGCAACAAAAGTAAGTATTCTTCTTAAAACACAGTACTTGGCAACAATGTGACCCCCACAGGAGTCACACGACGTCGAGTTTACGATATTCCCAAGGTTCGGCGTCGACCGCGAGGAGCGCTACGTTGAGCCTGGAGTTGCAACAGAACCCACAAACACAGTACCTTTGGAAATGAAGAAAACGATGATCCACGGCGTCGAGATGTCGGCGTCGGTCGTGCCTCGGATTCGGGTCGATCCGCAGCGGCGTCGAGAGGTGTCGGGCCGGAGCAGCGCTCACGGCGTCGAGAAGGGCGTCGAGTCGGTGCGATCAGCAGCGGCATCGAGACGGGGTCGCTTAGAGCTGGAGCCGATACTCACTACTCAGCGGCGTCGATACCGGTGTCAAGACGGGGTCACTTGGAGCTGGAGCCGATACCCACTACTCCTGGCGTCGCTACTGGCGTCGATCGGGCCCGGCGGCCGGCGTCGAAGACTCGGAAAACTGGAGCCGTTACTCACGATGTCGAGCTGGATTCGGCGGCGGCGGCGTCGAGACTGCAGATTTCCCCTGTGCACTGGAAATAACACTTTCCAGCAACTAGCAATTCAGTAGAGGGTGAAGTCCTTTGGCCCTGTGACTTCAACAGGAGGCTGGCACTCTTCCAGCCCTTGGAGATTTTCTAGCAAACTTTTGAGAGTACACACCAAGTTCCTCTCTCCTTGTTCCTTGGCAAAAATAAAGAAGCAGCTTCAGGTTCCCCCCAGCAAACAGCACTCTGGCAGAAGGGGGAGGCAAGTCCTTAGATCAGCAGGCTTCCTGTCCTTGGTAGAGGTTTCCTTGTCAGAAGTGATCTGAGTTCTTGGTTCAGGGGTCCTTCTCTTACACCCCTTTTCTGCTTTGTTACCTTTGTCCAAGCAGGGAAATTCCCCCCATCCTGGGTTTGTTGTGGGTGTTGCCAGGCAGAGGCACCTGGCCTATTCACTGAGCAGGGCAGAGTCCTCAGCTGCCCAGCAGGAGGCGGAGCCAGTATTGTCACTGGCAGGAGCAGGGCTATCAGTCGCCCGGCAGGAGGTGGAGCCAGCATTGTGTCAGGCAGGGCAGGCTATCAGGGACTACTCTTCCCCCACTCTACGTGTAGATGCCTCATTCACCCCACACTGACTCATTCAGACCTCTGGACCCACCCAGCCCCTGACACACACACACCAAACCAGCAGAGACTGGTGGATAGTTGGACAAGAAAATAGCCACTTTCTAAAAGGGCTATTTTCAAACACAGAATTTAAAAACCATCCATCCTAAAGGGTGTGTTATTAAATTCTGAGTTCGGGGATACTAAACTCGACCTGCTACCATGCTCCCTGAGTCAGATAGATTATAATGGAGTTAATAATCAGTCTGCCCAGTCTGGCCTATTGGAGGCAGGTAGCCCTTCAATAGTGAAAAACGAAAATGGCTGTAATTCACTATTAGGTCATACCACACACATCAGGGCATGACCTACCTTTTACCCACAATGCACCCAGCCCTAGGGCCTACCATAGAGGTGTCTGAAATGTGGCAAAGTGAAGGTTTTAGAGACTGGCAAGTAGGTTTCCTTGCCAAGTCGACATGGCAGTCAGGGACTGCACACAGGCTCTGCGATGGCAGGCCTGAGACACATTTTACACGCTGCTTCTGGGGGTGGCACAACCCGTGCTGCAAGCCCACCAGCAGCAGTTAACTTACATGCCCTTGACACACGCAGTGCACTAGACTAGGGTCTGAACAGTAAGTCAACCAAGCCAATCATAGTAACACCAATCAATGTAACAATTTAACATAGGGAGCACTTGCACTGTGGCACTGATCATCAGTGGCACAGTGCCCAAAGCAATATTCCAGCAAAAACATCGTAAACAGAGGAGGCAAACGGAAAAAAATGGAGGAGAGACTCATGCCAATGATGCCAGGTCTAACACGTGTCCCCTCCAGCTGAAATGTGGGGAGAACTACCCTTCACCCAGGGAGTCCTCATCACTAAGGCGGAAAAATCTGGACAGACCAGCAGCATTGGCGTGATCTGTACCAGGGCGGTGTTCCACCGTAAAGTCCATCCCCTGTAGGGAAATGGACCACCTCAACAGTTTTGGGTTTTCACCCCTCATCTGCATTAACCATCTGAGGGGCCTGTGGTCTGTCTGAACCCGGAAGTGAGTCCCAAACAGGTAGGGTCTTAGCTTCTTCAGCGCCCAGACCACAGCAAATGCCTCACGCTCTATCGCACTCCACCTTTGTTCCCTGGGAAGTAACCTCCAGCTGATGAAGGCTACAGGTAAGTCTCGGCCCTCCTCATTCATCTGTGCTAGAACAGCCCCCACACCATGCTCTGAAGCGTCTGTCTGGACAATGAACTCTTTTGAAAAGTTGGGTGCCTGGAGGACCGGTGCTGTACACATTGCAGTTTTCAGGGTTTCTGACAGGCGTCAGTCCAGATCACAAGTCTCGGCTTCTTCCTGGAAGTCAGCGAGGTCAAGGGGTGCACAATGTTGCCATACCCCTTGACAAACCTCCTGTAGTAACCCGTAAGACCCAAGAAGGCTCTCACCTGAGTCTGGGTTTTGGGCGGTTCCCAAGCCAGGATGGTATCTATCTTGGGTTGCAGGGTTTGCTGCTCCCTACTTGGTGCCCCAAGTACACCACTGAACCCTGCCCAATCTGGCACTTACTGGCCTTGATTGTGAGGCCTGCTCTGCGCAGGGCCAACAACACTTCCTGGAGGTGGCGCAAGTGTTCCTCCCAGCTGGTGCTGAACACTGCTATGTCGTCCAGGTAGGCGGCGCTGAAATCCTCCAGTCCAGCCAATACCTGGTTGACCAACCTCTGGAATGTGGCAGGGGCATTCTTCATCCCAAAGGGCATAACCCTGAACTGGTAGTGCCCATCTGGTGTGGAGAATGCAGACCTCTCTTTTGCCCCATCGGTCAAGGCGATCTGCCAGTACCCAGACGTTAGATCAAACGTACTAAGGTACCGGGCAGCCCCCAACCGATCTATGAGCTCATCAGCTCTGGGGATGGGGTGCGCATCAGTCTTGGTGACCGAATTGAGTCCTCGGTAATCCACACAGAACCGAAGTTCTGGTGAAGCACCAGGCGCTGCAGCCTTTGGGACCAAGACCACTGGGCTGGCCCAAGGACTGCTAGAGGACTCAACCACCCCTAAGGCAAATATCTTGGAGACCTCCTCCTTGATGTATGCTCTGACCTTGTCAGTCACCCTGTAGGCCTTGTGCCTCACAGGAGTGCTGTCCCCGGTGTCCACATTGTGGACACACCACTGAGTGACACCAGGGATTAAGGAGAACAGATCAGGGAATTGTCCCAGCAGATGGCGACAATCTTGCTGCTGCTCAGGGGTCAGTGTGTCATAGAGGACAACACCATCCGCTGACCCATCTTGCTCTTTTGCACACAGGAGGTCAGGAAGAGGCTCACTCTCCTCCTCCATTCCAGCATCTGTGGCTAGGAGCATGCCCACTTCGGACCTTTCTAAGTGGGGCTTTAACCGGTTGACATGCAGGAACCTCAAGGGGTTCCTGGGAGACTTCAAGTCCACCAAGTAGGTGACATCGCTCTTTTTCTCAACAACCTCAAATGGTCCAGTCCACCTGTCCTTGAGCGCACAAGGTTCTACAGGGGCCATGACCCAAACTTTCTGACCAGGTGGAAGCTCAACCAGAGTGGCATTCTGGTCGTACCACCGCTTCATCTCTTCCTGGCTGTCCTCCAGATTTTCCTGAGCAAGATCTCTGAAGCGCCAAGTCTGGTTCCTAAAGGCCAGCATGTAACTGTATACATCCTGGGGAGGTTTCCTGGGAGATTGCTCCCAGCCTTCTTTGACCAGACTCAAAGGCCCTCTTACCGGGTGTCCATACAATAGCTCAAAGGGACTGAACCCAAGAGACTTTTGTGGCACCTCACGGTAAGCAAACAGCAGGCATGGTAAGAGGACGTCCCATTTACGCCTCATTGGTTCTTCAAGACCCATAATCATGCCTTTTAGGGTCCGGTTGAATCTCTCAACCAGCCCATTACCTTGAGGGTGGTAAGGAGTGGTAAACTTGTAGGTTACCCCACACTCCTTCCACAGCGACTTCATATAATTAGAAATGAAGTTGGTGCCCTGGTCTGACACCACCTCTCTGGGGAACCCCATGCGGGAGAAAACACCCATCAGTGCCCGTCCCACCACGGGGGACGTCACTGTGTGGAGAGGGATGGCTTCCGGGTACTGGGAGGCATGGTCCACCAAGACCAGGATAAACCTGTTGCCCATGGCTGTCTTGGGGTCCAGTGGCCCCACAATGTCAATCCCCACTCGCTCAAAGGGGGTACTGACCACGGGAAAAGGTTGGAGGGGAGCCTTCTGCTTCCGCCCACTTTTCCCACTTGCCTGGCAAGTTTGGCAGGTCCTACAATGGATGTCTGAATCCCTTCTCATCTGGGGCCAATAAAAATGGGTGTCAGGATCCCTCTAGTGAGTTCCAAAACGAAGCGTAAGGAATTAAGTTCTATGGGCGCTTCAGTTTTGAATGGTTTCAATGGTCGAGTTTGTGGCATGCCCGCATTTCCAAGATGGCCGCGCAGACGCTGGGGTCGGCGGTCTAGTTGTTAACAGATCTAGAGAGAGACGATGTGACGCGCGCGCGCCTGAGGTAGTGCGCACTTCACTAAGATTTTTCCTCAGAGAAGACGTGTTAGAGAGAGTTCCCAGTTCTGAAGAGAATACTTGTCGAAGAAGTTTTCCAGAGTGACGCAAGAGAGTTGTGTCGATACTTACCGAAGAGAACAGAAAAGGTCGCAGAGTCCGTAGAGGCAACTTACTGAGAGTAGAGTTCGGAGTTTTCCTCGTCGCTTCAGGAAACGAGACACGACTTCTACAGAACCTGAAGAGAAGACAGAAGAAAGCTAAGTGAATTATTGATAGATTTTCAAAGGTCACATTAAATGATAAGTAGTGTTGGGTGACGCAATAAATAAAGACTTACCAGGGACAGCAGAGATCAATTACCGAGTCCTGAAAAGAAAAGAAGTACATTGCAGTTTTACAGTAAAGGTTACTAAGGGAAAAACATATTAAAGACTATAGAACAGCCAACTAAGAATGTAAGGAGTAAGACTTACCAGAGCCATAAAAGTCCGCAGTAACCATAGGAGAGGAAGCAACTGGAGAAGTTCAAGCATAAAGAATCCTCTAGAGGTCTACAGTTATTAGTATAACTAGAAGCAGAAAAGAAAGAAGAGAATTCACGAGAAGAAAGATTGATGGTAGGTCAAAAAGAGAGAGAGTTAAAAGATATTAAGACAACAAGATAAATAGGGATAATAATGAATATATGTTTTACAGATAATTAGTGACATCAATAACAAGAAAGAAGAAAAAGGCAGAGTTGAACAAGAAGAGAGGCACAGAGTTCAGGATACCTGGGTAGGTAGGAAACATCATTAGAGGAAAGAAGGAAAGAGACAGAGTAGAGTAGAGGAGGAATAATAATAATACAATGTTGTGTGCTTAGTTACCTCAGGAATCTTCAGTAGCAGAGAGATAGCTGAAGAAGAATTCCAGATAGGAAAACCAGAAGGTCCAGAACCAGTCTCTTCTCTCGTTTGTTATTTTATCCAATTCCCCCTTCCCCCTAGCTGATCAGTTAGAGCCCAAGACATTCCTTGGGACTGAATGATTGGTAGTGGGAGTCGGGAAACTAGCAGCTTCTGTTCCTGTGCAAGACAACGGCAACCAGCGAGAAGCTGAAGGTGAGCCTTGACAGAGTGAAGTGCCCACGTATTAATATTGCACCCGAACAGAAAAGACATGGTTGAGGGAATAAATTTACAGACTTTAGGGTCAGTCCTAGAGGCGATACAAAAGGAATTGGTAGGAGTTAAGGAAGAGAATCAAAGTCTAAGGCAGGAGGTCATGAATTCTAGGAAAGAGACGGCAGAAGTAGCACAGAGGATAAGACAACCATAAGAGACAAATAAACTAACAACGCAAGTGATACATTCCTTGTCGCCAGTAATACCGTTGGCAGCGCCAGAGAGGTTTAGTGGGGACCCACAAAAAGCGCAGGTGTTTATTACACAATGTTCACTACATTTCATGTGTCGCCCTTCTATCTTTCCTGATGCGCAGTCGAAAGTAGCCTTCATTTTGTCATATTTAAGCGGAGATGCAGCAGCATGGTCGATGCCGATAGTCACACGAGATGATCCATTATTGCAGAATTTTGATGAGTTCAAGAAAGAATTTTTGAGAATCTTTGACCGAAGACGGATCTCTCAAGCAGTAGATAACGAGCTCTTGGAATTGAAGCAGGGAAATAGAGACTTAGTGGCTTATCTAGCTCAATTCAACAAACTTGTAATGGAGACTGATTGGCCGGAGAACAAGAGGACAGCAATATTTTATCGAGGGTTGCGAGATGAATTAAAAGATGGCTTGGCTCAAATACCGAACCGTCCAACTGAAATTTCCGCCCTGATTGACCTAGTGCTAGAACTGGATTTCCGGCAGGGAGAGAGAAGAGGAGAGAGAAGACGGGAGTACAGAAGTACGGTTCCGCGATTCGATCGAGCTAAGGCTGAAACAGGAAGGAGTTCGGAAGGAACCACAGGATCTGAACCTATGCAAATAGGAACGATTCGAGGACCGCTCACAAAGGAGGAGAAGAAGAGGCGAACCAACAACTTATGCATGTATTGTGGATCTAGTGGGCATTTTGTGCGAAATTGTCCAAAAAAGCCAAAGGGTTCATTTAAGCCGAAGGAAAACTCGCAGCACCACCTGTAGAAGGAGTTGTGCAGGTGGATGCGAATCAGAAATCGACTCCTCAGGAACATCGACTGGCGAATACTTTACAGTCGTCTTCGCCTCATTTGATTTTATCTTTGACGATCCGTTTTCGAGAAAAAATAATGAAAGGAGTGACTGTGATGGTGGACTCAGGAGCCACGGGTAATTTCTGCGATCAGAAATTCGCGACTAAGATTGGGCTGCAAGCAATTGCCAAGGCTAAAAGTGAACCAGTTCGGGCAATCGATGGTACCAATCTATCCTCAGGGCCAATCACGAGTCACACAGAGTTGATTGAGCTGATTCAGGAAGATGGGCATAGAGAAGCTATGCACTTTAATTTAATTGATGCCCCCCAATTTCAACTTATATTGGGGCTTCCTTGGCTCACAGAGCACAATCCTTCGATCAATTGGAGCAACAGAACAATAGAAATGAACTCGGCATATTGTAGAGAGAACTGTTTTGGGGCCTACGAGACAACGAGAATCCGGCTCATGCCTTATGTTCAGCGGAAGTCTCTGTGTGCGTAATAGATACTCAAACAATCCCACAAGAATATCAAGATTTCGAGGACGTTTTCAAAGAACAGGAAGCAGAGCAACTGCCGCCTCATCGTGTTTACGACTGCAAAATAGATTTGGAGCCAGGGGCAAACTTGCCTTGCAGCCGAGTATACGCCTTGACGGAACAAGAGAATCATCACCTAAAGGAGTATATCGACAGGTATCTGGCCAATGGATTTATACGTCCTTCCCAATCGCCGGTGTCCTCGCCACTATTTTTTGTGCCTAAGAAGGAGCAGGGCGAGTTGAGAACGTGCATTGATTATAGAGCCATAAATCGAATAACAAAGAAGAACAGGTATCCTCTTCCCCTTATCTCCGTCTTGTTGGACCAGATCAAAGGAGCACAGATGTTCACGAAGTTGGATTTAAGGGGAGCTTATCACCTTATTTGAGTTAGAGAGGGAGACGAGTGGAAGACGGCCTTCAGAACACGCTTGGGGCTATTTGAATACCAGGTGATGCCCTATGGGTTGTGTAATTGCCTGCAGCGTTCCAACACTTCATAAATGATGTGCTCAGTGAATTCATTGATCAATGTGTAATTGTGTATATTGACGATATACTAATCTACTCAACGAATACGCAGGAGCATCAAACACAAGTTCGAGGAGTTCTGCAGAAATTGCGAGAGAACAAACTATTTGTCAAGTTGGAGAAATGTGCTTTTGGAGTTCCACAGGTAGAGTTCTTGGGCTTTGTAATCTCGCCAGCAGGCATTCATATGGACAAACAAAAGATTCAGGCCGTACAAGAATGGAAGTCGCCCACTTGTGTGAAAGAAGTCCAAGCGTTTATTGGGTTTGCCAATTTCTATCGGAGATTTATTGGAAAATTTTCCCGACGAATACTACCTTTGACGCGACTCCTGAAGAAGGGAACACGATTCGAATGGTCGGAGGAAGCAGAGCAAGCCTTTAAAGATTTGAAGATAGAGTTCACCACTGCGCCAATCCTCCTTCATGCCGATCCGATGGAGCCCTTTTATGTCGAAACAGATGCTTCGGACCTTGCGATTGGTGGGGTTCTATCTCAAAGGAATAAGGAAACGGGCCAGTTACACCCGGTGGCCTATCGGTCCAGGAAGTTGACACCAGCAGAAATCAATTATACGATCACGGAAAAAGAGTTGCTGGCGATAAAAGACGCCTTCAAGGAGTGGAGACATTATCTAATGGGGGCCCACCATGTGGTAACAATCTACACGGACCATCGGAACTTAAAATTCCTAAAGTCAGCCAGAACATTGACACCTCGCCAACTCCGTTGGTCTTTGTACTTTGCCGATTACGATTTTGTGATAACCTATCGGCCGGGAGCACAGAATGGTAAGGCGGATGCCTTGTCTAGATTGGGAACCGGAGAAGAAAGAAGCCCACTAAGCGCTCAAGTGATCATACCTGATACCAAGATAATAGGCGCCACTGATATCTTGAACTTTAAGGAAAAGGTAACCCAAGCTCTAACCCCAGAAGAAATGCAGAGATGGGCGCAACTAGAACCTGGAAGAGAAGTTCGCAATGAATTACCATTTAAAGAAGGGGCATTGTATTTGCCGACTATAGCATTGCAGAAGCAAGTCTTGCAGGAATGCCATGATCATCTGTTGGCTGGCCACAAGGGAGAGTCCAAGACAACCGACCTAATTAAAAGAAAGTATTGGTGGCCACAGATGAGTAAAGACATTGAACAATATGTAAAGACTTGTGAGATATGCGCTCAGGGAAAATCAGAACGGCACGCACCACATGGGCTGTTGCAACCCCTTCCCATTCCTCCTCATCCTTGGCATACAATCACCCTAGACTTAATTACAGACTTACCATCTTGTCAAAGGACAAATACAATACTAGTAATAGTAGATGCATACACGAAAATGACACACTTCTTGGCCTTAAAGGGAATCCCTACAGCAAAACAGTTAGCAAGGCACTTTAGTACACAGGTTGTCAGATTACATGGGATACCCAAGATCGTAATATCAGACCGGGGAACCCAATTTGTTTCACATTTCTGGAAGGCTTTTATGAAAGGGTTAGGAGTAGAAACTCGTTTTTCCACCAGTTTCCATCCGGAGACGGATGGACAAACGGAAAGGGTGAACCAGGAATTGGAGCAATATTTACGATTGTTCTTGCTGAAACAGGAGGGAGAATGGCCGGACTACTTGTGGACAGCAGAATTCGCCCATAATAACGCGAAGAATGTGTCCACTGGATATTCCCCGTTCTATTTAAACTATGGTAGACATCCAAATTCCGCAGTACAAGATGTGGAGCTCACAGTCCCAGCAGCCAAGGATTTGGTAGCTCATTTAAGGTCAGTGCATGAAGAAGCGTCAAAGAATCTAGTACAGGCCAAGGAAAAGTATAAGAAATACGCAGATAAGAAAAGAAAGAAACCCCCTCCACTAGGAATTGGAGATAAAGTCTGGTTGAATACAAAAAATTTAAGGTTAAAAGGGAACCGAAAATTTCAGCCACATTTATCGGCCCTTGCCCAATTGCAGAGCAGATCGGTCCAGTGACCTATAAATTGACCTTACCCTCCCAATTCAAAATTCACCCGGTATTTCATGTTTCCCTTTTGAAGAAGGCAGTTTCTGATTTGAGAAAAGAACCAATTCCAAAACGAATCCAGCTAGATACAGGACTAGAGTTTGAGGTGAAAGAAATTCTGGACTCAAAATTAGTCAGAGGAAAACTGTACTATTTGGTAGATTGGAAAGGCTATGGTCCAGAGGAGCGGTCTTGGGAATCAGATTCAGATGTTCATGCTCCTAAGCTAATAAGACTTTTTTATCAGCGCAATCCAACCAAGCCCAGAGTGGAAGGACCATCCTTGGTGGGGGGTACTGTCAGGATCCCTCTAGTGAGTTCCAAAACGAAGCGTAAGGAATTAAGTTCTATGGGCGCTTCAGTTTTGAATGGTTTTCAATGGTCGAGTTTGTGGCATGCCCGCATTTCCAAGATGGCCGCGCAGACGCTGGGGTCGGCGGTCTAGTTGTTAACAGATCTAGAGAGAGACGATGTGACGCGCGCGCGCCTGAGGTAGTGCGCACTTCACTAAGATTTTTCCTCAGAGAAGACGTGTTAGAGAGAGTTCCCAGTTCTGAAGAGAATACTTGTCGTAGAAGTTTTCCAGAGTGACGCAAGAGAGTTGTGTCGATACTTACCGAAGAGAACAGAAAAGGTCGCAGAGTCCGTAGAGGCAACTTACTGAGAGTAGAGTTCGGAGTTTTCCTCGTCGCTTCAGGAAACGAGACACGACTTCTACAGAACCTGAAGAGAAGACAGAAGAAAGCTAAGTGAATTATTGATAGATTTTCAAAGGTCACATTAAATGATAAGTAGTGTTGGGTGACGCAATAAATAAAGACTTACCAGGGACAGCAGAGATCAATTACCGAGTCCTGAAAAGAAAAGAAGTACATTGCAGTTTTACAGTAAAGGTTACTAAGGGAAAAACATATTAAAGACTATAGAACAGCCAACTAAGAAAGTAAGGAGTAAGACTTACCAGAGCCATAACAGTCCGCAGTAACCATAGGAGAGGAAGCAACTGGAGAAGTTCAAGCATAAAGAATCCTCTAGAGGTCTACAGTTATTAGTATAACTAGAAGCAGAAAAGAAAGAAGAGAATTCACGAGAAGAAAGATTGATGGTAGGTCAAAAAGAGAGAGAGTTAAAAGATATTAAGACAACAAGATAAATAGGGATAATAATGAATATATGTTTTACAGATAATTAGTGACATCAATAACAAGAAAGAAGAAAAAGGCAGAGTTGAACAAGAAGAGAGGCACAGAGGTCAGGATACCTGGGTAGGTAGGAAACATCATTAGAGGAAAGAAGGAAAGAGACAGAGTAGAGTAGAGGAGGAATAATAATAATACAATGTTGTGTGCTTAGTTACCTCAGGAATCTTCAGTAGCAGAGAGATAGCTGAAGAAGAATTCCAGATAGGAAAACCAGAAGGTCCAGAACCAGTCTCTTCTCTCGTTTGTTATTTTATCCAATTCCCCCTTCCCCCTAGCTGATCAGTTAGAGCCCAAGACATTCCTTGGGACTGAATGATTGGTAGTGGGAGTCGGGAAACTAGCAGCTTCTGTTCCTGTGCAAGACAACGGCAACCAGCGAGAAGCTGAAGGTGAGCCTTGACAATGGGTGACAAGCCTGTCATAGGTCTTGTCCTGCCCCAGATGTCCAGCTAACGGAACGTCATGAGCCAACCCCAGTAGGAAGGCTCTGAAGCGCTGGGGTACCACCAGCACACGGGCTGACCCAGGCTCAGCAGCCTTAGGCTCGCTATACAGGAGGTCGTTCTCTCAGTAAATCCAATGTGATCCTGACTGATCACCTGTCGTTTGGGCTGAGGCCTGCTGCCTCATACCCACAAGAGAAGGGCACACTTTCTGTTCAGCACAAAATTCCTCCCTGGAGGGACCAGCATCCTGCTGCCAATGGGTCAGCTCGGGCAGGTCTCCCAGTTCAGCCACTTGTTCCCCTGTAGGTTCCAGGGCATCCCCCTCAGGGTCTGCTCCCTCCTGGACCGTGGGAACGATGGGGGACGGTTTCCCGCCCCCCCTGCCTCTTCTCTTCATGGTTGGGTCCTGGGCCATACTTTCAGGCTCCAGGACCCCATCAACACCCTTACCAGCTGACATGGACCGGGTGGTCGCACACACCCACTCCGGCAGACCCAACATTTCCAGATGCGCTTTTCGCTCCACCTTAGCCCAAGGGGAGTCCTCCAAATCATTGCCCAGGAGACAATCAACAGGCATGGCGGGCCTCACAGCAACCTGAAGAGTACCTGAGACCCCCCCCCACTCAAAAGGCACTTGAGCTACCTCACACTTACTCTGTGAGTTGTCAGCAGCTACAACGGGGTAGAATGCATGAGGGACCACCTGCTCTCTGGACACCAAGTGACACTTGACAGCTGTCACACTTGCTCCGGTGTCTCTGAGAGCTTCCACCCTATGGCCATTAATGGTCACCCACTGCCTATATTTCTTAGTGTTACTAGGCAGAGGGGTTGGAGGGACCATTTCCACGTCTCCTAAAGAGACCAGGGACATTTCTGCGGGACCCCACCCACCGGGGGCACCCATCTCACTCCCTCCCAGGGCTACATTCGCCACCTGACGGGGGGGGTGCACGCGGCGGTGCATTTGAGTCCTTCATGGGACACAGGGGATCATAATAACGGTGTCCCACCTGCTTACAAACGTAGCAGGTCATTGGGCCCCTGGGAACAGGTTTACCTGTCGGGACCTCTGGCTTCTTTACAGGGGGAGGCTGGGAACCCTTCCCTTGGTTCCCTTGGGGATTACTTTGGGGCCCTTTCTGAAACTCCCTCTGTTTACCCCTGTCCCCCCCACTCTTCTGCTGGGGACCCTGCCCACCTTTGGCTGAGTCTCCCACTGGACCCTTGTGGACCCTGGTACTGACCCAGCGCTCCGCCTCCTCAGCAAGTTTTCTAGGGTTAGATATCTTGCTATCAATAAGGTGCTGGCGTAGCTCTGGAAAACAGTTATTAGACAAGTGCTCCCATGCAAACAAATCATAAAGAGCATCATAACTATCCACCTTGCTACCCTTTACCCAACCATCCATGGCTCTGCAAAAGAAGGACAACTTTCAACCCACGTAGTACCAGGCAACTTCTTACATTCTCTAAAGGCTTGTCGGTACTTTTCTGGAGTTAAGCCATACCTCAACATTAAAGCATCTTTCATATGAGTATAAGACATCCTATCCTCAGCAGGCATGTCCAACAAGGTATCTCTCCCTTCATTGACAAAGCGACCCCACAACCCCGCTCCCCAATCTTTCTCAGGGACCCGGTGGGCCAACAATGCTAACTCATATGCTTTAAACCATTGACCAATATCCTCATTTCTACTGTAATCTTTTATCACATCTTTGGGAAAGTAAAACCTACTTTCTGCAGGCACAGATGGAGTGCTGGCACCAGAGGGATTCAACTCTAAACTCTTAGTTTTAAGCTCCATCTCCCTCAACATCTTCTCACGTTCAAACGCTAATTTCTCTCTTTCAAAATCTAATCTTTTGCTCTACATTTCAGCTTCTCTTTTGCTTCTTGCATTCTCTAATTCCAACTGCCCTCCTAATTTAAGTTTTGCCATCTCTAACTTGTACTCCCTCTCCTTCTCCCTGTCTTCCAACTCTTCAGGAGAAAGGCTCTTAGAGGACACACTGCTGCCGGGAGATGCCACGTGCCCATTTATGGGCTCTTCCACTTCCTCTTCCTCTTCCTCTTCCGGTACCACCCCCGGATCAGAGGGATTTCTGGCCTCTAACCAGGCCTTCAGTGCTTTGAGGAAGTCGTCTCTCAATCTGAGACCTGTGGTAGGAACTTTAAACTGCTTGCAATATTGCTGTAGCTCCTTTAACTTGTACTTATTTATCAATTTCTTATCAAATTCCTCCACAACAATAAGAGAAGGGGTAGCAGCTCCGGCATCCTCCATGGTCAAAACTGGCAGTGTTTAAAAAATAAGCTCCAGGAAAGCGGAGAACAAAAATAGAATATCCTACCAAAAACAGATTGTGGCTGCGTTATGGTCTGCTTTCACTATGTAGCGTACACTAATCACTGCACATGAGTCATAAATGCAAAGTTTAATCCTCACCGCTGACCACCAATGTTAGAACCAGCGGTCTCTAGTTGGCAGAGGTATACTCTAGTCAGGGCAAGGGGATTACACACTCAGATAACCCCTGCTACCTCCTTGGTAGCTTGGCAGAGCAGACAGGCTTATCTCAGAGGCAGTGTGTTAAGCATTCATGACCACATACAGTAATAAAGTGAATACACTACAAATGGACACAACACAGGAGTTATTATAAAAATAGTATTTTTATATAAGGCTTAGCACAAGACCAAATAACGACAAAAATATACCACAATCTTAATAAATACTCTTTGGAAGGAAAAATAATAGTTCATGTAAAGTTTCTTCTTAAGAAATAGTTCTTTGGCAACAAAAGTAAGTATTCTTCTTAAAACACAGTACTTGGCAACAATGTGACCCCCACAGGAGTCACACGACGTCGAGTTTACGATATTCCCAAGGTTCGGCGTCGACCGCGAGGAGCGCTACGTCGAGCCTGGAGTTGCAACAGAACCCACAAACACAGTACCTTTGGAAATGAAGAAAACGATGATCCACGGCGTCGAGATGTCGGCGTCGAGGTCGGCGTCGGTCGTGCCTCGGATTCGGGTCGATCCGCAGCGACGTCGAGAGGTGTCGGGCCGGAGCAGCGCTCACGGCGTCGAGAAGGGCGTCGAGTCGGTGCGATCAGCAGCGGCGTCGAGACGGGGTCGCTTAGAGCTGGAGCCGATACTCACTACTCAGCGGCGTCGATACCGGCGTCAAGACGGGGTCACTTGGAGCTGGAGCCGATACTCACTACTCCTGGAGTCGCTACTGGCGTCGATCGGGCTCGGCGGCCGGCGTCGAAGACTCGGAACACTGGAGCCGTTACTCACGATGTCGAGCTAGATTCGGCGGCGTCGGCGGCGTCGAGATTGCAGATTTCCCCTGTGCACTGGAAATAACACTTTCCAGCAACCAGCAATTCAGTAGAGGGTGAAGTCCTTTGGCCCTGTGACTTCAACAGGAGGCTGGCACTCTTCATGCCCTTGGAGATTTTCTAGCAAGCTTTTGAGAGTACACACCAAGTTCCTCTCTCCTTGTTCCTTGGCAAAAATAAAGAAGCAGCTTCAGGTTCCCCCCAGCAAACAGCACTCTGGCAGAAGGGGGAGGCAAGTCCTTAGATCAGCAGGCTTCCTGTCCTTGGTAGAGGTTTCCTTGTCAGAAGTGATCTGAGTTCTTGGTTCAGGGGTCCTTCTCTTATACCCCTTTTCTGCTTTGTTCCCTTTGTCCAAGCAGGGAAATTCCCCCCATCCTGGGTTTGTTGTGGGTGTTGCCAGGCAGAGGCACCTGGCCTATTCACTGAGCAGGGCAGGGTCCTCAGCTGCCCAGCAGGAGGCGGAGCCAGTATTGTCACTGGCAGGAGCAGGGCTATCAGTCGCCCGGCAGGAGGTGGAGCCAGCATTGTGTCAGGCAGGGCAGGCTATCAGGGACTACTCTTCCCCCACTCTACGTGTAGATGCCTCATTCACCCCACACTGACTCATTCAGACCTCTGGAGCCACCCAGCCCCTGACACACACACACCAAACCAGCAGAGACCGGTGGATAGTTGGACAAGAAAATAGCCACTTTCTAAAAGGGCTATTTTCAAACACAGAATTTAAAAACCATCCATTCTAAAGGGTGTGTTATTAAATTCTGAGTTCAGGGATACTAAACTCGACCTGCTACCATGCTCCCTGAGTCAGATAGATTATAATGGAGTTAATAATCAGTCTGCCCAGTCTGGCCTATTGGAGGCAGGTAGCCCTTCAATAGTGAAAAACAAAAATGGCTGTAATTCACTATTAGGTCATGCCACACACATCAGGGCATGACCTACCTTTTACCCACAATGCACCCAGCCCTAGGGCCTACCATAGAGGTGTCTGAAATGTGGCAAAGTGAAGGTTTTAGAGACTGGCAAGTAGGTTTCCTTGCCAAGTCGACATGGCAGTCAGGGACTGCACACAGGCTCTGCGATGGCAGGCCTGAGACACATTTTACACGCTGCTTCTGGGGGTGGTACAACCCGTGCTGCAAGCCCACCAGCAGCAGTTAACTTACATGCCCTTGGCACACACAGTGCACTAGACTAGGGTCTGAACAGTAAGTCAACCAAGCCAATCATGGTAACACCAATCAATGTAACAATTTAACATAGGGAGCACTTGCACTGTGGCACTGATCAGCAGTGGCACAGTGCCCAAAGCAATATTCCAGCAAAAACATCGTAAACAGAGGAGGCAAACGGAAAAAAATTGAGGAGAGACTCATGCCAATGATGCCAGGACTAACAGGTTCCCTCCCCTGTCTTTCTCTAGGCATGACCCTAGCGCTCTGCTTCATGTGCTCTCAACCCAAGGTCTACCTTTTTTACTTTTTGCCCTTTACCAAATTCTCCTGTCTACATAGGGTCTGATTTCACCTGTCTAATCAAGTCGTCTCGTTCTTCCTGTTCACTCAGATTGAAGATTTGAGCATTGTGGGAAACTTTAACTGAACCTTTGTTCCAACCGTTTAAAGCTCATCAATATGTTTCTGAAGTTCCCATTGCCTATGTTTTGTGGTTCAATGTAAGTCTGATCTGATGCTGAAACATGACCATGTACTTGTTAGATTTTCACCTTTAGGACTATCGTTAGTTCATTTATCCTGAATTATAGAGGGTTTACTAAGATCTTCTGTGGCTTCTTCGATTAGGGTTTAATTGAAAAAGGTCTTGATGCAATCACTTAATCTCTGACATAAGATCTATTGAGATATCGGGTAGAAGTGTTGCTTTTTTCAATAAATCAATCACCTCGCCATCCCTATCTCCCTGCTCAGTATCCTAGCAACAAACTGAGGACAACTCAAAAGAAAAGACCAAATCTTCAGAACCTTCAAATACTTCTCATTGACAACCTAATGCTTAATGTCATTGGTTGCCCTGCCAACTCCAAATCTAAAGTCAATTACCTTCTAAACAATTGTAAAACATTTATGGAAAGCCATATGACGTTCATACTCCAACTAAAATGTCACATGCAAGCCAAAAATTCAGCACCCTGGTACTCTAAATAACTTGCTGACGATAAATGCTTCATCTACATTGAGGAAAGAAAATGGAAGAAAAACAGAACTCTCAAAGGCCTCAGCAGCACTCCAACAACACTGAGCCTGATTCTCCACTTACACCCACCTCTTCTCGTAGCACTCCACAATTGTCATCCTTCAAATCCCTATCTCTCGCACATCTTACTGACATACTGAACTCTCTCAAAGGCATTCCCCATGAAGAGGATGTCTTACCCTCAACTATCACCCTCGCACCCGACATTGTCTTCCTCACTGAGACCTAGCTCAACCCCACATCCACTGCAGACATTGCCACAGCGATCCCCGACAGATATAAAATCACTCACCAGGACCGCACCAACAGGCTAGGAGGAGGTACAGCCATCATTAACAAAGAGACTATACAGAGTACCACCACCAGCGACAACACCACCACACCCATGGAACATCTCAACTCCAAGCTCTGCATGGATGAAACGACAACCATCAGAGGCACCCTCGCATACCGACCCCCAGGCAAGCACTCCAGCTTCTACAACACCATTGCATACTTCAGTCCGCCCCTAGCCTTAGACTCCCAGGACTACATTTTTCTCAGCGGCCTACCTACCAACATTGACGACCCCATGACAAAAACACCTAACACCTTCTTCACAGTATGAGCACATGAGCAGCCTTGGATTAACCCAGATCGTCCACAACCCTACACGCACCGCAGGGCACACTTTGGACCCAATTTACATCTCCAACAACTTCCCTCAACACCTCCAACCCTGCTACCACCACCAACCTCGAACAGGGAGTAAACAACTTCAACGACTGGATCACCAATTGTGCAGACAGCATTGTCCCCATCAAGAGCAACATCCAGAAAAAATCCTCCAAAAAGTACACCCAAGAACTCAGAACAGTGAAACGAGACAGCACACAGTTGGAGAGGAGATGGCATACCAGCAAGGACACCTCCGATAGGGCAGCCTTCAAGACAACCCTCAGACTCTACCACCACCTGCTGAGGGTAGCACAGAAGACAGCCCTTGCTGCACGCATCAAAACCAGCACCAACAACACCAAGGAACTTTTCAACATTGTCAAGGAATTCTCCTACCCGGCAGCCAGCGAAAACAACACCACACCCTCACAGGAGCTCTGCAACAACCTCGCCCACTTCTTCCACAACAAGATTGCAACCATACACAGACAACTTAGAACCCCAACCCGCACCTACAGACTTCCTCGACAGAAACGCCACCATCGTAACCAGCACGAACCATACATTGACCACCTGGTACATCTTCTCAAACCTGGACACCACATCCACCATGAAATTCAATCACTTTGGAGCTCCCACAGACCCATGATTGCACCACATCTTCAACCTTGGAAACCAAAGGTTCGTCCAGGAACTCACCACGCTACTCAACACCTCTTTCACCACCTCAATATTTCCAGATGCCTGGAAACAAGCCGAAGTCAGACCTCTACCCAAAAACCCTCCGCCGACCCCAGTGAACTCAAAAACTACTAGCCAATCTCCCTGCTCCCATTCCCAGAGCAGGTACTGGAAAAGATTATCAATAATCAACTCATGACACACCTGGAGCAGAACCAGCTACTTGACGCCTCCCAATCTGACTTCTGCAGCAATTTCAGCACCAAAACCACCCTGATCGCAGCCGCCGACGCCATCCAAACCCTCCTCAACCAAGGAGAACCAGCAGCCTTGATCCTCCTCAACCTCTCGGCAGCCTTCCACACCGTGTCTTACCACACAATGATCGAAAGACTCCACCACAGTGGCATCCAAGGGGATGCGCTTAGATGGATCACCTCCTTCCTCACCGTAAGAACCCAGAGGATCCCTCTCCCACCTGCCACCTCTGAACCCAAGAAGATCACCTGTGGTGTCCCCAGGGCTCATCCCTCAGCCCCATGGTCTTCAATGCATATATGACTCCACTGGCCAACATCATCAGATCCCACGGTCTCAACATAATTTCCTGTGCCGACGACATCCAACTTATCCTCTCACTCACCAATGATCCCACCACCACGAGAACCAACTTCCACTGATGCATGACAAATATTGCCGACTGGATGCCACAGGACCCGGCACAACATTCTGCTCGTATACGTCTTGCAACTAGTGACGGCCGTATCGCAAATAATTAAGTTACTATGTACCACAGCCCGATTCGGGTTGCCCTAACAAGGGAACATAGTCCGGTGAGTTTGTAAATCACTGGTGGGCCAGCCTTATTACCCGCTTACACCCGATCGAAGCAATTGGATTTACCCTGCCATCTGGTCAAGATGTGGCACCATAGGTACATTCCATAGATTTATTTTAACCGGGTAACCATATTCAACGGACTACCCTGGAATACCTGCATCCGTGTGCCCCCAGCACTCCCATCCTGAAGAGACCCCGTATCCAGAGAAGGTCGAAATGTCATCAACTGCATAAAGAGAGAACCTATAAAAAATACTTATACAATCCTATGTATCATAAACTCTAAAGGCTCCTCTTCCCCTATGCTTCCAATAACCTCTGCCTTCACTTATGTTGTCTTACAATTTTTCTTGCACCACTGTTATGGTCACTCCACTGGGGTTCACAAAATCACGTTCAGATTGTACATATTGTATATACTTGTAATATTTTTTCTTACTTTATGTGGTACGTATTATTGCCTTCATTGCTAAATAAAATCACACTCACTTCGGCTGAAGTGAGCACGATTAAGATCCATTGTCTTATGGGCTTCTATACCTATTTAACATTGTCTAAATGATCCATCCTAAGATCTTTCCGTTCATCCCTTATGTTTTGTTCTTTTTGATTAAATCTAGCAAGTTGTATCATCTTGAAGAGTGTCTAGAGTTCCTTGTGAACATTGTTTTTTTACTGACTGGATGAAGAACAACTGCCTGCAGCTGAACATAGACAAGATGGAAGTACTGATTTTTTGCAACAGCAGCAACACATGGAATGACTCCTGGTGCCCATCAGGCCTAAGACCTGCACCCACTCCAGAAACCTCGGAATCATCATTGACAACAAGCTCACCATAAAATCAGATATCAACGCTGTCTCCTCCACCTGCTTCCTCACTCTGTGCATGCTACCTAAGATCTTCAAGTGGCTACCCCTACACATGAGATGCACCGTGACACAAGCCAACTGGACTAAGGCAATACCTTCTACGTAGGAATCGCGGCACACATTCTACAGAGACCTCAGACCATACATAACACCCCTGCCAGACTCCTCCTCAGCCTTCCCCGACAAGCACACCCCACCTCAGGAAACTCCACTCGCTCTCTGTACAGAAGAGATGGCAATTCAAGCTGCTGACCCACGTACATGAAGATCTAAACAACTAAGGACCCACCTACATTAACCACTGCCTGAACTTCCACAAACATTGAGAAGTTTACGCTCTGCCTCCCTTTCACTTGCCCATACTCTCCGTATCTATCGGAGCATAAGTGGAGGGCGCTTCTTCTCCCACATCGCAGCAAAGACTTGGAACAGCCTCCCCAGACACCTCCGGACCATCACTCACTTCTGGAATTCCAAATAGCCCTCAAGACCTGGCTGTTCGAATAACAGCCTGCAAGCGCCTGGTTACCCTGTCGGGTGATAGCTGTGCTTTATAAATCGTGATTGATTGATTGATTGATATCAAAGCTGTCTTTGTGGAAGCTCTCTCACTATTACTCACAACTACCTATGCCCCATCCCTCAAGGCATCATCCCAGAAGCTCTTAAGTCAGTTCTCACTAGCTCCTGGTCCATCACTTACATTCATTGGAAAGATCTTTGAATAAGCAGCCTATGTTCAAATCTAGGATCACATCAGAGATATCTCCTGTATGACCAGATCATGCTGCAGCATGGAGACCACTACCTTGCATGTTGTGGACAATGCCCTCCTGACCACAGATGAAGATGTCTCCTGATATTGCTGGACCTCTCAGCTGCCTACAACACAGTCAACCATTCCATCTTCATTAACTTCTGGAGTCTGAAACTGGATTCACTGGCACTGCCCTATACTGGTTCTCCGCCTACATGTCTAACAGATATCAGTTTGTTCGCATAGGCATCTCCAGAGGCATTTCAAAAGATCCCTTTCACCTGCAGAGTCCCTCAAGGTGCCATACTTTCACCTGTCATCTTCAACCTCTACATGATAAAAATATCAAAATTCACCAATATGCTTATGATACACTACTGTACTTGAACGTCTCCTACGCTTCAGACATCCAATGTCTCTGACAAGGCCTGACAAGGCCTGCACCTCATCTAGACCTGGATGTCTGGCACCAATCCCTAAAACGCTGCACGCACTTCATTCAGACCTCGATGCCCAGAACCTACCTGAAGATTAACCCCTCCAAGACAGAAATGGGATTACCACCTTCAAACTCAAGCAACACATTGACAAAAAACACAAAGATAACCTACTACCACTTCTACCATAATACAACTTCAGAACTGTTGTTCAAGCCCTAGGACTCTTGCATCTGGATAGTGGTAATGCCCTACTCCATGCCTCTTGCTCTCCACATTGGCCAATCTTAAGGGCATCCTACATGCAGTAGTATGTCTCATCCAGTGCCTGAAGAAATATGATCACATCATTCTCATCCTGATGGAACTACATTGGTTCCCTTTGCCGGCCCGCACCATCTTGAAAACCGACTGCATCATAAAAAAGCCATTACAACCAGCACCCCTGCTTACCTTTCAGACAAACCCACCATCTCTAGTAGCTGGGCACACTCACAGTCAAAGCACCATCAGACTGGAGACTAAGAAAAGTAAAAAATCCAAAACAAAGCAGTAGGTCTTTTCCATCAATGCACCTAAGATTTGGTAAAGCATTCCGTGCTCCCAGTGCTGCTCCAATTTAGGAAAGATTTCAAGACACATTACTTTAAAGAAAAATACATCAAAATACAGTAACAGTACACTTCTGCTGCCAGAATCCAGCTACCGCTCCTATTACTTGTGGGCTGTATGGTTCCCTTTGACCCTGCACAGCATTCTGCTCACTGTTAGATTGGTATGCACTATACAAATACCAGATACATAAGTACAATCATAGACTCAGACCTCCACAGATCCTCAACCATTTGTATCCGTCTCCCAATAACATTACAGAACATACATGCAAGGACCCAGGGGGAAATGTGAATGAGAAAAAAGAATACATTATAACAAAACAAAAGAACACGATTCAGCCTTGTCACAAGCCAATGATCAACCCTGTAGGCCTGAATGGTTCATTGGGAAAATAATGTCAGATGCCATAGATTCATATGTACATTATACAAAGTTATGACAAAAGTAGAAGATCTAAATTATTTATTGTGACAAGCATATGTAATTTCCTAGGTCGTATTTACACCAGCTTGAAGATCACTGAAATATTAGCATTCTTGCATATTTGCACAGATTTTAAATATACTTTAGCTATAAACCACTGTCTTGTACTAAACTACACTAGTAAGCGTAGCCTCACTCTGAAGTTGGCCCAATAAAGTGAGGATCTTAGAAAGTAGTAAAGTCAGTGTTACTTGTAGTGTACTGTCAAGGACTTCTCACATTCTTTCCCATGTAAAGATGTTGGCACCTGATCATTAATTGTTATTTATTTATTTGTGTTTTATAGAGCGTGAACTTGACCCGTTAGGGTATCAGAGCGCTTTACAAGATTAACAAGTTGTATACAAAAGACTTAGGAGGGTGGGTGGAAACATTTGGGATAAAAATAGGAGTTTCTGGCTCCTCCGGATACCATGAGTTTCAGGGCAAGAAATGCAGGGGAGTTAGTGTATAGAGCCTTGTGAGTGATACAAGCCAGTTTAAGTTGGATTCTAGCCTCAAGAGGAAGCCAGTTCAGAGCTTTCAGGTGTGGTGAGATGTGGTCAAATTTCTTTGAACCTGTTAGGAGTCAGGCGGCAGCGTTGAGGCAGGATTTTAAGGGGGCCAGCGAGAACTTGGGTAGACCCGAGAGGGTAGAGCACCCATATTCGAGTCTGGAGATGACTAGTGCCTGGACTGCCATTTTTAGGTTGGGAGTGTCGAGGAAAGGTTTCGATTTTCTTAGATAGCTCAGGTGATGCAGGTAAACAATGTTTAAGTTGTAATATTGTGGATGTTGATATTTTTGGTAATTTACATGTTTATTTAATTTTAACCTTATCTTCTACACCACCCACCAAGCCAAATGGAGAAATAACCTACCTAACCACCTGCGAGTTACCAAAACCACCAACATCCTCCACGGCCAAAGACTAACTATCGCCAAGACTTCCCCACTCACAATTAACGCCACCATAACACTATACAGAGATGGCAAAGTCATGGTCCAAGCCAACGACTTCAACCTACACCAATTTGAACTCACTTTCCCCAAGCTGCGAAACTCCATCCTGATCCCACCTAACTGCCCTATCCATCCCGATCTCGACCCCCAGACCTCAACCCAAGAAAGACCGGACTCAAATCCTACCCCAAGCCCTCAACTACCTAACTCCGCAGACTTGCCCCCCTCCCCCAGCCCAATCTGCCCCCTACCCCCTACTCCCACCCCCCCTACCACACCTCCCACCCCAAGAACCAGCCCCCTGCTCCTCCCCCCGTGAGCTCTCTCAGATAATCCTCCCTAATCCCCCTACTATCACTAACTCGAGCACCCGCCTAACCTACACCCGACCGCAATCGGATATGCCACCCAAACCCACTCCTTCCCACTCCCCGGCGACAATGGAGGTAATAACTGATCGCCTCTCACGCATTGAAACACAACTCAACTCCCTCCTACCTATGACCCCGACCCACCTCTCAACCATCACTGATAACCTGTCCCTACTACACAGCCAACTCAACACTATCACCCAGGCCATCAACAAAATCCTCCTCAACACCACTACGCCATCCTCCCCCACCAAACACCTTATACCCCCCTCCCTCTTAAACACCTGTGAGCCACCTCAACAGCCTAATCTCCAGGCACCCAGCTGGCACTCCTCCCCTCTCAACACCCAATCCCTCATACCAAAAAGAACGATCCCTGATATGTCTCTGAGAAAGGCAATAACACTCGCTAAAACCTATGACCCCAGAGAAACCCAACCCCCCATCCAACATCCAAGTAATCACCGGAATAGGTAGAGACAACAACCAACCTCGGCCCACAAAACGTCCCTCCCAACGCGCAAGCATACCCCAAGCTCCACCCCCCTCCCAAACACACTACAACAGTGACATGTTAAACTGCATGCTCGTAAACTGCAGATCCGCAGCTAAGCACGCAATACAGCTGGCTGATGCCATACTGAGTAACAACACTGACATCGCATTCCTCACCGAAACCTGGCTCAATGAAACATCATACCCGCTCCTTGACCTCCTAGTCCCCCCTGGCTTCTCCATCATCAAAAAAGACAGAATAGACCAACGCGGTGGCGGCATTGCCGTCATCCATAAGAACAAGATCAATATAGCTGAACTCAAAACTCAATCCTTCCCAACCTTCAAATACCTCAACACCAACATAACACACCCAAACAACAAAGTAACAAAATGCCATCTCATCTACCACCCCCCAGGTAATTCTCCTGCTTTCAGTGATCAAATCTCGGGCCTACTAACCCAATGCTCCCTCTCAAACTCCGACAACATCATCCTGGGTAACTTCAACCTCCCATGGAACAATTTAAATGACACTGTTACACAGTCCCTAAATGAACTCCTTCTCACAAACGATCTCACCCAACACTGCAAGGGTCAAACACACAACAAGGGCTCTACCTTAGATGCTATCATAGCCAAAAGCGAAACCATTACCTTAAACAACATTCTCCCGATCGAATGGTCAGACCACCACATCATTTTATTCAACATCAATCAAACAGTAGCTCCACCAATCAAAACCCAAATCACCCACCAATGGACCAGAAACTTCAATGACATCCCCCTCCCTGCCCTTCAAGGTACCATAACATCACTGCTCCCAACCTGTACAGACAACCTCAACACGGTTGAGCTCACTACACTGTACAACACGACAATGACAACTGCCCTCGACCAACTAGCCCCCCTAAAAACAAAAAGAATCAGAGACATCCCCTCCCGAGCTTGGTTCAATAATGACCTCAACTCCGAACGAAGAAAAGTAAGAGCCGCTGAGAGACTCTGAAGAGGGAACCCATCCACAATCAACCTCTCCCAACTCAGGAAAGAATGCAGTAACTACAAAAAACACATAATCAAGGAGGAAGCCTCTTTCTTCCGGAACGCACTAGACAAAGCCAAAAACCGCCCCAAAGAACTTTTCAACATCATCCAGACACAGACCTCCTAGCCCACCAAAGCTAACCCCCCTGCCTCCAAACTCCAGTGTGACAACCTGACCAAATTCTTCGATGACAAAATCTCCAATATTGAGCTCTCCCTAGACCACCACCCTCAACCTCAATCCCAACACGGCAAATCCTCCCCCCTAACGGAACCCCACCCTTCTCCAGCCCTCAACATGCTCCCTGAAGCCGAGACCGCTCCTCTGCCGACCCCCAAAACCACCCCTCACCCTAGTCCCCCATCCCCTCCCAAGCGGTGGAAAGACTTCAATCCTCTCTCCGCAGAGAACATCTCTAATGTGATTGCCAACTCCAAACCCTACAACCATTACGCAGACCCTCTGCCCGCCTCCTTAGCTAAGAACCTCAACCTCACCCTAACCCCTCTCTGGACTAAGATTATCAACAGCTCACTAAACAACAGACTGATGCCCGACTGCCTCAAACAAGGCCAAGTCACCCCCCTTCTAAAAACAACGGATGCTGACCCAAATGACCTCAAAAACTTTAGGTCCATCACCAACCTTCCTTTCCTAGCCAAAATCCTGGAGAAATGTGTTCTCTCCCAACTGAACCAACACCTGGATTCTAACAACCTACTTGACTCACACCAATCCGGGTTTAGGAAGGGATGCAGCACAGAAACCTCTATACTGAGTATTACGGACGACATTCACAACTCCCTTGACTCCAACAGATGCTGCCAACTTGTCCTCCTCGACCTTTCAGCTGCTTTTGACACGGTTGATCACAAACTTCTCTTAGACGCCCTACAAAAACGTGTCGGAGCAGATGGCATTGTCCTAAAATGGTTCTCCTCATTTCTACATAACCGCTCCCAACTCATAAAAATCAAAAACTCAATGTCCGACGCCTCCCCCTCAACTCGAGGTGTCCCTCAAGACTCAGTCCTCTCCCCCACACTCTTCAACATTTACATGGAACCGCTCACTGCCATTCTAAAACAATCTAGCATCGCCTACCACCTCTATGCTGATGACACCCAACTCTACTTCGAGATCTCCTCCCTCAATAACATCCTCCGCCTCAACTCCACCCTTTCAAAAGTAGAAAATTGGCTAACTATTAATCACCTCAAACTCAACCAAGAAAAAACTGAAATCCTTGTATTCTCCAATCACAAACAACCCCCTCAGATCCAAGAATGGATAAACAACCTTGACTCCCTAAACTGCTAACTCACTCCAGCAAACACAGTCAAATCACTAGGGATCTCTCTAGACTCAAGCCTCAACATGAGCTCGCACATCAAATCCACAGCAAAAGGCGCCCTATACAACCTAAAACTCCTCAACAAAATCAAACCTTTCATACCCCCCCAATGACCTAAAAACTGAAACCCAATCCCTAGTTCTGTCCAGGCTTGACTATGGCAATGCCACACTAACTGGGACAGCAAAAACACATACAGCCCCCCTGAGAGCCACCCTAAATGCAGCAGCAAGAATGGTCTCAGGTACCAAGAAACATGGCCACATCACCCCTGCATTACAGGCCCTAAAATGGCTACCCATCGAAGCACGCTGCGCCTTCAAAACTGCCTGTCTCACCCATAAAGCCCTGCACACAGGCAAACCGGACCACCTAGCTGCCAAACTCACAAAAGCTGGACAATCAAGAAACCTAAGAAGCTCCAACTCGCTCCTCCTAATCCCCCCAAAGAGACACAAACAAAAAGCCCTCGCCCGCTCTTTCTCTGGGAATGCCCCAAAAATCTGGAACTCTCTCCCTACCCACATCAGGACTAATCCCTCCTTCACGATCTTCAAGAGACAACTAAAAGAACTTCTCCTCAACCGCCATCTCTATGCATCTGGCCAATGACCTCGATCTTTTTGGCCACCAAATCACAAATGATACTCGCTGTACTGTTTTTTGTTTATGTTTTTCTATTCATTTATGTTGTAAAGCGCTTTGATACCCCCGGGTCTTGTAAGCGCTATATAAAACTCCGAAATAAATAAAAATAAATCAATAAATAATCAGTTGACCATAATCCAGCACAATATGGTTACAGTGAATCAGCCACATAGCAATTCGTATTTTTGCAATCATTATTTCACTAACCCTCTTCACTTGGTAAGTCTGGCATCCCATCCACCCGCCGACTAAGTTCAGTTGTAGGGGACAGGCATATCCCGCCTCTGTGCGTGTTCCATGCAGTCCATTTTAGATCCCATTTTTAGGGCACCCTCTATTTTTGAAAACATCCTTCTCTGCGACCCTGGCCCTATCCATGTCCCCCACCCAGCCATTCAGTTGTGATGGTTCCCCAACTCCCCATTTTTGTGTGATATTACGTTTCGCCAGGACCCACCCTAGTGAGACCCCTAATTGTTCAGTTTGGGTTAAGTCCGTTGCCTCCCAGATGATTTATAGGCAGAGCTTCGATTAGGGGTACAACCTTTTCCCTCCTATGTCTTCCATCCGCTTTGTAACCGCATCCCAGTAGTTTTCTAATGATTGGGCATTCCCATATTGTGTGGAAAAAGGTCCACCCTAAGTTGCATCGACAATGGCATTGGAAGTCAGATCGCTTTGCCATCTTTACTAGAACATTTGCAGATAGATAAATTCTGTGTAGGGTCTTGAGTTGGACCAGTCTCAACCTCATAGGGATGACAATTTCCCTAGCGGAGGCCAAGGAATCTCTCCAGTCATCGTCTTCTAGTACCCACACATCTGTCGCCCAATGTTGTCTAAGTCTAATCAAAGGATCGAGCCGGTTATTAATCAGTTTTTTATATGTTAAAGAATTGGCTTCCTTGGGCATTGGATCTAACAGCAATCTATCTTCAAGCGGAGATGATTCCGGGATTGGGCCTTGTCTCGGCATCACCGCTTTTAGTGCATGGCTGATCTGCAAGTATATGAAAGTTTCGGATTGTGCCAGTTGATAGTCTTTCTGAAGGTCGGCAAATGTGACCAGACCTTTATTGGTCCGCATGTCCCTTACAGACAAAATGCCAATCAGGTCCCATTTGTCAAACCTGGATCAGGAGCTGAAGTGGCTCAACCACTCGGGCTCCCAGAGAGGGGTTGCTAGTGTAACATTTTTGTCCCAACCCAATTTTTTGTTGACTGCATGCCAGATTTCTATTGTCCTGGCCGTATGTCCCGTTAGGCCTAACTATTTGGGGTTTGTATATAAGGTTCTTCGGTATCCCCCCTGTCCCATCAGCCATAGGTCAGTAAGGGTGCTTGGCTCATCCTGGACATTATATACCCATTGGTTAATCACTCTGAGTTGTGATTCCCAGTAGTACCGCCGGAGGTCGGGTACTGCAATCCAGCCATCATACCACCCGGCCGTTAACTTCTGCAGTGCAATACGTGTTGTCTGCCTGTCCCATATTAAAGTGCAAACCGCGTTGTCAATGTCTGAGAAGTAGGAATCTGGGACCTTAAACAGGGTATTTTGCAGAGCATATAGAAAGCGGGGCAGCGCCAGCATTTTAAATAGCGCTGCTCGTCCCAGCAAAGTCAGCAGGAACCACACCACACTTGCAAGTTGGCGTCATAGAATTTAATAGGATCTGTGGTTATGTATATCCCCAGGTAGCGGAATCCATCTTCCGCAATGGGGATGTCGTAGTCTTTCGGCAATGTGGGTCTAGGGCCATGTACCGGGAACAGCTGAGATTTGGACCAATTGATCGTATAGCTCAAGTGATTACCGAATATGCGAAAGATATATAGGATACGGTGGATTGAGGACACAGGGGATGCCATGGATAATAAAATGTCATCCGCATAGAGTGATATTCTGTCCTCATGTTGGTCTGCCCATTTTAATCCCCGTATCAAAGAGTCCCCCCAACTCAAACCGCCAGGGGTTCCAACACCAATGCAAAAATCAACGGCGAGAGTGGGCTTCCTTGTCTTGTTCCTCTGCACAGTTGAAAATGTTGTGATGTATGGTCATTAACAACAACAATTTGTGCAATTGGGTTTGTATATAAAAGCTTGATCCATGGTATAAATTTTGGTCCAAACCCCACTCGCTCCAGCACCGCAAAGAGGTATGGCCACTCGATGCTGTCAAAGGCCATTTTAGCGCCTAATGACAACAGGGCTACATCTTCTCATATTGTATCTTTACGACCCAGGGCAGTATGCATGCGTCGCAAATTCGAATCCTTATTACGGCCGGGCATGAAGCCCGCTTGATCCGGGTGCACCAATTTATTGATCAGGGGGATGAGTGTATTCGCCAGTACATTCCCGAGTATTTTGGTTTCTGCCATCAGGAGGGAGAGGGGTCTGCATGCCCAACAGGCGTGTGTAGGTTTGCCCTGTTTATGTATTAAAACAATCAAAGCAAGTCGAATCTCGGCCGGCAACAGACACTTTTCGAAACTCTCTAGGTACATTTGTTGTAGGTGGGGTGCCAAATTGTTCATCGCCAACTTGAATAACTCGATCAGGAGTCCGTTCGGTCCCATTGCTTTGCCCGAGCGTATATCTCGGATTGCTAGCTGTATTTCTTCTATTGAGGGGTCTCCCTCAAGGGGATCTCGTACCTCAGGTGGAATGCCAGGAACCTGAATAATGGCTAGAAGGTTTCGACTAACTGTATATGTTTTAGTGATACCAGTGGTATAAATTATTTCAAAATGGGTAGCAAATGTCTGCAGAACCCCTGAGCTGGTGGACCCCTCTACTTGCCTCCTCTCTTCTTTCCAGCCATGCAAGTAGTTTGCCTGTTCCTTCACCATGTTGATAAATTCTATGGTATATAGCCTTTTGTCTGGCTCTAGCTGTCTCTGTGAGTAATAGTTTGTAGTACAGTCTCTTAGCTACCAGCGCTTGTTGGGCCCCGTCGTCAGTAGTCTGGGTGAGGTTAGCCTCGTCCACCAGGATTTCCCTCTCCAATTGCTCAATTTGCTTTGTCAGTTCTTTTTTGCGTCTCACCATTAATGCCAGCACACGTCCTTTTATAACTGCCTCAAATGTGCCCCAGAGGATCTGGGACGACACCACTGAGCCCACGTTTTCCTGAAAGTATAAATCTGTATTATGCAGCAATCGTGTCTTGATATGTGGAATTTGCAGTGCCCAGGGATTATTTGTGAGGGTGTTTCATTGTGGTTGAAGCCCCACTTGCACCTTAATCAATAAAGGGGAATGATCCGAAATGCCTCTAGCAAGACAACGGGCTTCCGTAAAGTCGTGACTGTCGCGTGTGTGAGCATATAGTCTATGTGGGATTGGGTATTATGGGCCCCCGAATGAAACGTAAATTGACTGGTAGTGGGGTTGAGCTGTCGCCAAACGTCGATTAGGCCGAGAGCTGAGAGAAAGGTAGCTAGTTTAGACCTAGTACTTGCGTCACTGCGCGGGGGCATCCGGTCCTTCATCCCATTTGGTGCCAAATTGAAATTGCCTCCAATCACTAAAGTGCCAATGGGAAGGTCTAGTATGAACCTGCTAAGGTCCTGCAATGTGGTTTGCTGCAATGCTGGGGGAACATATACTGATAATACAGTTAGTGGTTTATCTTCCCATGTTCCAGTAGTTGCTGCAAATCGGCCCTGATCATCTGCCCATGTTTTACTAAACATGTATGGGCAGTTCTTAAGGAGAAGCATACCCGTCCCCCTGGAATTAGTTGTGAACTTGGCATGCGTTACGAGTCATTAATCCCATTTGTTTAACGCCTTACATGTATTACCAACTAAATGTGCTTCCTGTACAATGGCAACATCAGGTGTGTGTCGCTTTAGGTATTGGAGGACCACCCCTTTTTTTAGTTTATCCCCCATGCTGTTCACGTTCCATGTGAGTAACTTCAAGTCCCTACCTACCTTGTTAGACATAATTATTATTATTATTATTATTATTATTATTATTATTATTATTAAATAATTTAATTACCGGGACTTAATTTGATGCGGAAAATCTATAACAATAGCTCAGTAAAATAAGAGGCAGAATCCGGGGTATTAGAGGTTCGGAACGGGCTTTATTCCATAATCAATTTAAATCGATGAGCTCCATATTCCATCACCACGAAGGTTCAGGAAGTGAAGACCGTACTTTATTGATAGGTAATCATTTTTATACAATAGGCATTACAGTGAAACAAATGGAGGAGGCGTAACAATTGATAGTAAAGATAAAACATACATGCGTAGCAAAAGTGGGTGTAACTGGGCGTAACTAAAGAACGTCATCAGGTATGATGTCATAATAGGGTGGTTCCATGAAAGAATTTCGCAATGTCAGCAGAAATACTTGGCAGAAATGCGCGCGCAGCAGCATGACGTGTGATTGACGTGCAACTAGGGGGTGAAGGGGACTTGACATTTAGCTCTACATGTGGCGACAGAAGTCTGGAGAGTCAAGTCAACCTAATCCCAAATCATATCTAACATCCTATGTTTAAAGAACTATGTTATCCAAAAGAGAGGCCTTCTTGGAGTAGAATCTTATTCTATACTGACTATACTGACTGTTAGTGCGTGTACAAGCGTCTAAGTGTCTACACTAGATGCGAGGGCAGGAATCTTCCATAGTAACAGGGCTATGAATTACTTGCATAATGACAGAGAAGCCGGGCCTTTGCTCGGTAGCTGGAAGAATGTTTACTTAAACTACTAGACAGGAATGCATTGGGTAGGGAGCGGAGCAGATAATTTCGAAGGTGAAATACAGTTTTTGGCAGGCAACAGGCTGATGTCAGGCACCGTTAGCTGCGCAGAGAATGAGGACAAAGTTCATGGATACAGATGCGAGCTCAGACTGAAGCTTTCAGAGGCAGAAGGCAGGAAAAGCTTGATGGCAGAATCAGGGCCTACTTGCCTGGACTGTAAAATGGCATAAGTGAACCATATAAAGCCGGTGGCCTTTCGTACTTAGGAATGGAATATCCGGCCCATTTATGGCGGATCTGAAAGAGGACATGTTGGCGGTGGACGCACATGTGTTTGCGTCTTCATAACTGGAACTGGAGGGAACATACATGTACTTGTGATTTATACATGAAACCGTTGGGGTCCAAGATAGGGGACATAACTGACCAGAAAAATCCATATTTCCACATTCCCTCCTTGTCCCCTACTTGCCCGTCAAGAGATATCAATCTTCATTAATCCATCGATCTGTTCATATAGCATCATTTGTTCTTCTTTCTTCTTCCGTGATGAATGAAATCTTGGTGGTGGAATACATGATGTGGCACACAGACCACAGATCGCTGGTCCACATTGTAGGCATAGACAGCAACTGAATAATATGAGGAAGCCAATACCTAGGAAGGATAGGACCTTCCATCCAAAGGTAGATAATACACTCCAAAACCAACCGGACCAAGTCCAGGTGCCTGGATTCTGGTGTATCTGGCTTACAATCTTATGAAGGCGAGTTATGGCTTTATATACAGATGGCGAATTTTCTGGTATGAAAATGCAACAACTTGATCCGATGACCCTACAAGCTCCGCCCCTATCGGCCAGGATGACGTCAAGGACAAGACGATTTTGAAGCACAACAATCCGCATAGCAGACTGCTCTTCTGTTAAATTGCCTAAGGCGGAAATAGTTTCGTTCACTACTGCTTCAAGCGTTCTAGTTAATCTACGTATCAGCTTACTATTGGTAACTGTACCTATATAGGGAAAGAGACCTTTATTGAAATCTGTGTATTTTTCCCAGGCTGTCTCAGTGTAATCGACTATTGGGAGATCTCTCCTTTCTCTATTATGTACTAAATGAGTATTTCTGTGATAATCAGGAGGAGCTAGGAAAACAGGTGGCAAAAGGAATCCGATGTAGCAGGCACCATCCCAATCTAGTGGCAAACGTATGTATGCCGTCTGACCACATATGAAGTAGGAATGGCGGGAAGCTCTAAATGTAGACTTGCCTTGATCACTAAATTCTATTACAGTGGTGCATCTACTATGGCCCATATGTATGGAACCATTCTTTCTTACACATAATTTACCTTTTACTGGAAATACTGACATGGCGGGCAAAATTGGAGTAGCTTCGGATTCGACATTCAGGATCATGAGATTAAGCGTAAAATTACCTAATCCATACACTTCATTTTCTAGATCAGTTCCTGTTCTTTTGGGAAGTCCCTCCTTGTTGGGGTGACAGACTTTGAGTAAAACTAAGTTCAGATTTCCCCATACCCAGTTGTTCTGGTAAACTGCAGAATTCGAATCTAGGGAATTAATTAAACTAAACCATGCTCCACAGGAGCCGTTGTGTGTGAACGGGTATGGAAAGAGAGGTAGAATTCCTTTATAGTTCTGATAGGGAGGGAGTCGGCCACATATCCAACAATTTGTAGCATTGCTAACCTGATGGGAATGATGTAACATACTAATAAAAGTGTTATTGCGCAGCGCAAATCTATAAGACAATTCATGCGGAGGTAATTCACTAAAAGAATGTTCAGCAGTAACATTGTAAACATGTCTAGAAATAGGATAATATGTGTGCAACAATATACTTGCAGTAATTACTAAAAGACTTAAGAAAAACAAAATTAATAACGTCACTGTGCAATGACTACGCAGTGATTTCCAGTACGCGTGTCGTTTCAACTTTATCCTTTTGTTTCTTTCTCTGTACAGGTCTAAGGGATACATGTCAGAGACAAATTCGACCGCTTCACCTTGGAGAGGACTTAAACAATCAAATTGCCTGACTTGTTAGACCTAAGTTTTAGTTTGTATTGTTCATGGGTATTCAATTCAACCAAAGGAAGTTTAGAGTCACTCGGGGAAGACACGCAAAGTGTGTCGTTTACGTCTGACGGTAGTCCATGAAATTTCTTGATATGACTTGAATGTATCCAGCCTTTTCGTCCTTCGATCTTTACGGCTGTCCTCGTCGTTAGCAGTACGAGCTGAGGCGACTTCCACCTAGGATCCAGCTGAGACTTCCGATCAAAGTTCCTCACTAGAACTAAATCCCCTGGAAGTACGTTATGGGGTTTCACCTCGGTGTTGTCGGGAAAGGCTGCAGCTACCTGTGAACGACAAGATTGTAGTGCAGACATCAAGGAAGCCAAGTAATCTGTCAGCATATTACAGTCAATATCAGTTATTTTGCGTGGTATAGGCGTCCCCCACATATTTGGTGGTCTACCGAAGATCACCTCATAAGGGGATAGCCCTGTTCGAGAGTGTGCTACCATTCTCATGTAAAAGAGTGCAACGGGTAAGGCTACTACCCAGTCGACACCTTTCTCTCTACAAATTTTGGACAATCTAATTTTCAGGGTCTGGTTATGTCGTTCCACGAGACCTGCTGCCTCGGGGTGTCGGACACAGTGAAATTTCCACTGATAGCCTAACAAAAGTGAAACGTGTTTCATTAGTTCGGATGAGAACGGCTGGCCGTTATCTGAGTAGACAACACGTGGTAAACCGTACCGTGGGAAGAATTCTCGAACTAACTGTTTGGCAGTAGTCGGGGCAGTGTAATCTGAAACCGGGTATGCCTCTGTCCAACGGGAAAGAGCACAGACAACTACGAGAACATATTTGAATCCTCGACATCGTTCCATCTGGATATAATCCATCTGGAGGACTTCAAAAGGGTGATCAGGAGGCTGAAATCCACCCTGTTCTACGGGAATGCTTTTACCTGGGTTAAACTGACAACAGATCATACAGGTACGGACTTTTTGTTTAGCTGCTGCTCGTAAATGTTTGTTGAACCAAATGTGTTGGATGCTGTCTAGCATAGCTTTTTCTCCTAGATGTGCTGGACTATGTACAGTGTTAATAACGACTTGGACCATTGAATCAGGAAGGAACCACACAGATTTTTCCTTCGTCATCCATCCTTGATCCGTTTGGATCCCTCCTAATTCAGTCCATTTCTTTATTTCGTCTGGTGTAGCATGTGTCTGTATGTCGATTACGTCAAGAGCGGGATCCTTAACCATCATGCAATGTGTTGGTGTCGGGACTATTGTCTTTGTCATGTCGGATGTTTGAGTTTGAGCAGTCTGTTTAGCTGTTCTGTCAGCTAGATCATTGCCTTGAGAAATGATATCAGTAACTTTCGTATGAGCTTTACATTTCATAATTGATATTGCAGTGGGTAGATGTATTGCATCTAATAAGGCATGAATAAGGGGTCCGTGCTGAATGTGGGCACCGTGAGAAGTTAAATAACCTCTCTCTCGCCACAGCACGCCGAAGTCATGTACAACTCCGAATGCATAACGTGAATCAGTGTATATGTTGACTTTTTTATTTGTGGCTTGAATACAGGCTTGTGTCAGAGCGATGAGCTCTGCGGCTTGAGCTGACAAGGTATTTATGCAATTTGTTTCAATGATTTCAGTGTCTGTTGTGACTGCGTAAGCGGCCACTAGCTCTCCTGTACCTGTTCTCATACATGAACCATCTACATACAACGTCAGGTCTGGGTCTGACAATGGGACGTCTGTCAAATCTTGTCTGGGTTTCGTCGTGATAGTGATAACTTCAATACAATCATGTGCAAGTGGGTCTGTTCCATTTATAGGTAACAGTGTGGCAGGATTCAATGTACTACAACGTCTGATTTCTATATGTGGCTGAAACAATGTTAATTCGTAACCAGTAAGTCGTGCTATAGTCAAGTGTTGTGTTTGTGTGCGGTTCAAGAGAACCTCCACTGCATGTGGTACTTGTACTGTCAATGGATGTCCTAATACTATGGCATCGCTTTGTCTGATTGCTAAAGCTGTTGCTGCCACTGATTTCAGGCACGCAGGCAAAGCCTGAGCTACGGGATCTAATGTACTAGAAAAATAAGCACATGGTTTGTGTGATCCTGCTTGTTCCTGTGTGAGTACTGATAAGGCAGTACCTTCGCGTTCTGTAACGAAGAGTGTAAACTGTTTATTGTAACATGGTGTTGCTAAAACAGGTGCTTGGCATAAGGCTTTCTTTAGGCTTTCAAAAGCTTGTGTATGTTCCTGAGTCCAAGGGAGAACAGTCGATGTGGCTGCCTCCTGTGTTGTCAATTGAATGAGTGGTTTTGCTAGAAATGCATACTGAGGGATCCACTGCCTACAATATGAAGTGAGGCCTATGAAAGCCCGCACCTCCTTTTGTGTCTTGGGTATTGGCATATTAGCAATTAGCTGGATGCGATCTGATGTAAGCTGCCTTCCCTCCTTGGACAGCGAGTGACCAAGGTAAACAACTCGCTGGACACAGAATTGCAGCTTAGAAGGGGACACCTTGTGCCCCTTTTCGGCCAAAAATTGTAATGCCGTCAGTGAGGCTTTCTCACATTCAGGTTCGCTTCTAGCGGTGATCAGCAGATCATCGACATATTGAAGCAGGGCAGTGTTGACTGGCATGTGGATACTGTCGAGTTCTCGTTTCAGTGCTTGGCTATAAATGCTGGGGCTTTCTGTAAATCCTTGAGGTGCGCGTGTGAATTTAAAGCTACGTCCATTTAAACTAAATCCGAACAAGTATTGGCTTTCCGGATCTATTGGGACGCTGAAGAAGGCATTTTTGAGATCAATTACAGTAAAGAATGTTGCTTCGGAATCAATGGCTGTCAGTAATGAAGAAATGTCTGGGACTACGGGGTATTGTGGTACTATGCATTTATTTAATTCGCGCAGATCAATAACCAATCGATATACTGGCGGGGCTGTTGGATCGGTTCGTTTAAGAATCGGAATTATCGGTGAATTACATACATTGGAGTCAGTTTCCACAACCACTCCTTGGGTAATAAGCTCGTCAATGATTTGTAGTAAAGCCACTACAGCATCTGGGGGTAACTTGTATTGTCGCATTCGTGGAAGTACCACTCCTGCCTTTAGTGTGACTCGATATGGTGTAATGTTCATGCAAGCAACATCTGTAGGGCCTTGTGCCCATAAATGTGTCGGTAAAGTCTGTAGTCGGTGATCCATGTCTCGGGACACGTAGTGCCCTTTGAAATCACGTAAAAATAATCTTACTCCTTCCGGAGAACAACATATAATAGCTCCTAGAGCTTTCAAAGTTTTTATGCCTAACAAGTTTTCTGGACATGATTTAGTAAGTAATAAATCTGTAGTTCGTGTCAAGGGACCGATCGTAAGTGGAAGAGGCTGTGTTACTTCGTTAACGATAGGCTTTCCTGAAAAGCCAAGGGAAACATTCTGTGCGCCTGAGAGGGGTGCCCCTGGAACTTCACTACGTTTTATTGTTGTTCGGCTTGCCCCTGTATCAAGTAAGAATTTTCTATCTTGACCTAACAGTTCACTGTGTACATAAGGTCCTTCTTGATCCACAGGGACCTCAATAAGGGGTAAGCCAACTTCCCTCTCTAGGCTGTTTCATGAGTATCGTTGATAATCAGGATAGTCATACTGTGCGGTCTGATACATCTGTCGGGTCGTTGTTTGTGTGGCAGCAATAGGCTGCGGTGGTGGAGCTGGCATAGACTGTTGCGGAGCTGGCATGGACTGTGCATGCTGCGGAGCTCCTTGTTGGTTCTGATCCTGTCTAATTGGTCGTGGTCTTTCTTTTGCGTTACCTATGGCAATATTATGTTTTAAAACTGGACAATCGTGTACATAATGACCTGGCTGTTTACAATAGTTGCACGTCCCTTTAACAGGACCTATTGAAACACTGGACTGTGTTATACCCTTCTTATGACCGTCAACTGGCACTGTCTGGGAAACTAGCATTTTCATTTTCGTGTCTTTCATGCGTCTATGTTCATGTTCTTGTTCTTCTCTAATTCTATTGTGATGGTACTGTAGCATTTGTAACATTTGTGACGGAGTGTTACCTTGCCAGGTACTCTCGAATTTCAATACTCTATTCTTAACTTGGGGCAAGGCATTTTCAACCAATTTTGTCACAAACAGGTGTGGATACGACTCGCTACTTGCTTTTATTCCACTATTTATACCAAAACATTTCTCAAATCGGGAATAGAAATCACTAGTGTCTTCATCTGATTTCTGTTTACAGGCTGATATTGCACCCCAGTCTTCCTTTTTCGTAGTTAATAAACGTGGCAGTACCTGTACTAGTAGACCTGGTAGCGCTTTGATCTTGTCCCCGAGCCCTGAACCTGGACCTCGAGCTTTTTCTTCGTTTTCTAATGCTGTCCAATCTATCTTCTGGTCTCCCACCTCCCAATCCTTTTCCTTGAGTTTTTCGTAAATGCCCGCAGGCATTAATACCTTCAATATTGTCATAATGTCGGGGTAGGTATATTCTCCCATGAGTAACATATCTTTAATTTCACGGTGGACACCCGCTGGGTCTTTGTCATGACTGGGTACCACTTTCTTCATTTCTAATAGTTCTATTTTAGATATGGGTGTGTATACAAACACACGTTTAAACTCATTGTCATCACCCTTTATCGGGTGCACTTCGCGTAAGGGATTCTGTCTATCCATGTAATACGTCGTTCTTTCCTTGATGGGCAATGAGACATGTTCAGGACATACAAAAAGAATGTACTGCCTTCTGAATTCTAGTATTTCTCTAATTAACTTAGTACCGGAACCTCTCCATTTATTCGTGAGTAATTCAGTCAATATATCAGGTAAGGGGCCAGGATCGGAGTGTTGGCTTTTATATAATATAAGGAGTTGTTGAATCATGTAGATACCAGCTAAACGCTGTTCATCTGGGGCGAGGTTCAAAAACGTATGTGCTAGTGTATCATCACCATATTTTCCAGGACTATCAACCCAGTGAACGGCTGACCTGGCTAATTCTTGTTCGTCCATAGAATCGAGTATATGATAACCCCTTCGTTCTCGGAGTAATTTGTCAGCGGCTTGGAACCAATGTTCGGGGGACCTTATATTTATTATAGGAGTTTGGAATTTTCTGTTATTATCTGAACGTATCGGACATGTCGGATCAGTAAAGCATCTAGTATCATTACAAGATCTTCCTCTACCTACATAGGCCATAGTTTCTAACTGTCCTGTGGGCAGTTCTAATTCTTCCTCGTCCTCGGTTTGTTCTGGTTCGTCTACTGCTAATCTTTCCTCGTGTATTCGTTCTATTTCTTTGCGGATCTTTCGGCTCATAGCTACTATACATGATCGTTTATCGTGTCTCCCCTCTGATATATTCTTACCCCATGTGGTAAGAATTTGCATTTCTTCCGTATTTACCCCTAGTTGATCTTGATTTCTGATCACACAGTTTATGAGGAAACGTAACAGTTCCCCCTGTATTTCCACCTTTTGGTACTCCATGGCTCTGGTAATACTCTCAGGGTCTCGCCCTGACTGAACAAAATGATATATATTTTCTAAATGTGCAGTCATTCCTGGTAGCTTCCCTAAATATATTGCAGCTCGTCGGATACGTAATGATGCCAGCATCATTTCGTCCCCTTTTCCGGGCACAGCGTCATATCTACAGTCTATTAGAAGTTCCTTGAGCGTGTTGGGAGTTACTAGTTTGGGCGTACGTTGGTGGGCTATTTCTTGAAAGGAAAGTTTATTTGTTCTGGGTGGCGTAGAAAAAATGCTTGATGTACCTCCGGTAGCACCACCTGGGGTGCTGGATGTGAAAGGATTCGTTGAACGGGATATAGCAACCATAGGTGTGGATGCAGATGTAGAAACAGATGTGCTTGCCGGAACTTGTGTCGGGGTTTGCTGTTGCAGAGGAGGAGGGTCTTGGCGTTGAACCCCCTCGGCAGGCGGTCTATGTGGCGCAGCATTAGCATACTCGGGAGCTGCGTCGTCTAAATAAGAGGAAAGAAAAACATCTTCTGCGGTTCTGGGATGCCCTTTGGGATGTGCTTTTATCGGAAACAATGGGGGTGGCAAGTCTCTTGGTATCTCCGGAGTAGCCTTAGGTAGTCCTTCGGCCAGAAGAGGATACATACCATTCACAAGGGCATTTCTTTGTCTGTCTGTTTGTTCTGACTTTACTCGAGTACCTTCTTCAATTAATACACTTTCTCGAACTTTATTTGAATTCTCCTTACTCTTCTCTTCCTGTCTACGTGCTTTTTCTGTACGTCTATACGATTGTTTACGCCATAATTCAATGGCGTCTTTCTGTGATTGTCTAGCTTTCCTTTTCCATAATTCTTCTTCTACTTTCACAATGCAATCTGCATCCCAGGTCCCAGCTGCGGGCCACCTCTGACTTTCTGGTAATTCCTTGGTGTAGTCTACCCATAGATCAAGAAATAATATGGCGTCTAGGCCATGTTTATGATACATGAAGTACCCTGGAGTGTCCCTAGGAGGAATGGGAACAGCTTCTTCGAGTACCCCTTTTCTAGTTGTGATCTGTCTTAATTTCGAAAAGAGCGGCATATTGAGAACTGATCTGATCTGATACCTAATTTTGAACACGTTTAATACCATAAAACACAATAATGAACAGTCATTCACACCACAATATACAGAACGTATTTAAAACATTTTAACATTTAACATTTAATGAATAAACAATGATGGTCATTTAGGGAACTAGTCACTAAGCATAATACTCTATACTAACTAGGTAAATCTGAATTATATACTAGACATACTTGATATACTGCTAAACAGTACAGATACACTGCTGAAACAGTGCAGACCGGATTTGTGTACCCAAACCCGTCTTGACCGGCACAACCTATGTGCACGTCAGAACGCCTCCCCGATAATGGTACTCACCGGGTAGCTCGGAACGGAAGGCCTCGGAACTGAACTGAACTTGAACCGGACTGGACTCGACTCGGAACTTCGGAAACTTCGGAAACTGGTGGGCCTCTGTATACCTCGGATCTTGCTCTCTCAGCTAGGCTCTGGTCGGGATACTTCGCACTTCTCACCGCCTCGTCTGGGTGTTGATCGCAGCCTCAGTTACCCCCGCTCGGCAGGAGGGAGATACAGGAAATCCTGTGGGTACGCGTTGTTGTCCGTCCAGCTGTGACAGGAGACCGGGCCTGCAACGCACCGCCGGCGCGTGAGATGAGAAAGTGTCCCTGTTCGGGCGCCATTCATGTGGTAAATAATTTAATTACCGGGACTTAATTTGATGCGGAAAATCTATAACAATAGCTCAGTAAAATAAGAGGCAGAATCCGGGGTATTAGAGGTTCGGAACGGGCTTTATTCCATAATCAATTTAAATCGATGAGCTCCATATTCCATCACCACGAAGGTTCAGGAAGTGAAGACCGTACTTTATTGATAGGTAATCATTTTTATACAATAGGCATTACAGTGAAACAAATGGAGGAGGCGTAACAATTGATAGTAAAGATAAAACATACATGCGTAGCAAAAGTGGGTGTAACTGGGCGTAACTAAAGAACGTCATCAGGTATGATGTCATAATAGGGTGGTTCCATGAAAGAATTTCGCAATGTCAGCAGAAATACTTGGCAGAAATGCGCACGCAGCAGCATGACGTGTGATTGACGTGCAACTAGGGGGTGAAGGGGACTTGACATTTAGCTCTACATGTGGCGACAGAAGTCTGGAGAGTCAAGTCAACCTAATCCCAAATCATATCTAACATCCTATGTTTAAAGAACTATGTTATCCAAAAGAGAGGCCTTCTTGGAGTAGAATCTTATTCTATACTGACTATACTGACTGTTAGTGCGTGTACAAGCGTCTAAGTGTCTACACTAGATGCGAGGGCAGGAATCTTCCATAGTAACAGGGCTATGAATTACTTGCATAATGACAGAGAAGCCGGGCCTTTGCTCGGTAGCTGGAAGAATGTTTACTTAAACTACTAGACAGGAATGCATTGGGTAGGGAGCGGAGCAGATAATTTCGAAGGTGAAATACAGTTTTTGGCAGGCAACAGGCTGATGTCAGGCACCGTTAGCTGCGCAGAGAATGAGGACAAAGTTCATGGATACAGATGCGAGCTCAGACTGAAGCTTTCAGAGGCAGAAGGCAGGAAAAGCTTGATGGCAGAATCAGGGCCTACTTGCCTGGACTGTAAAATGGCATAAGTGAACCATATAAAGCCGGTGGCCTTTCGTACTTAGGAATGGAATATCCGGCCCATTTATGGCGGATCTGAAAGAGGACATGTTGGCGGTGGACGCACATGTGTTTGCGTCTTCATAACTGGAACTGGAGGGAACATACATGTACTTGTGATTTATACATGAAACCGTTGGGGTCCAAGATAGGGGACATAACTGACCAGAAAAATCCATATTTCCACAGTGAGAGTGTGATATGTGTTGGAGAATATTGTAATGCATGTCTCAGCTTTCTTGTCCCCTGCCTATAGTGGTCTCGATGTGGTCTCGATGTGGTTTCTCCCATCGTCTGGAGCGGGGACACCCCAACCCAGCTCCCTCCCAAAGCCCTCGCACCATCTGGAACATATATGTAGATTTCTTCTGTCTCTGGATATTGGCTTTTTGGGAATGTGCTGATATGTGCTTGGTCCCAACTGTGTGTTATATAACTACTTTTTTCCTGAGCTCTCATAGAACAATAAACTAAACTAATATCCCCACCCCCCTAACACCCTCCTCTCCCCACCCTGCCGCTCTGCTTAATGGAGTCCAATGGTCCGCTTCCCCCACTACGCAGAGTGCCTGTCGCCCTCCCGTCCCTAGTTTATGGAGCCGTGGCTCTACCTTCCCCCCGCCTGCCCCTTTGGCGATCAGACATTTTGCGCATAAGTCATCACACGTGTTAACAATATACTCATCTACTGTTCTGGAGATTCAGCACCAGGAGTCTCTCACATTTCTTGTTGTGGTTAGGTTACCACCAGTTCTTGAGGTGATTAGAGCTGCTGTCGTAGTCTACGTCTTCATTTCCCCTTCACCCCTTTCACCCCCTTACTCCTGGCACATATGTCCCAGTTCAAAGTAATTGATCCAAGTTTTAGTTCTCGCCTACTCTGGGGTAATCATGGCATCAGTCCTGTTACCAGTCTTTTGGCCATTCAGGATCCTCCTGCAACATGCTGATCTCCGCCGTCCTGTGCTAGATCTTGCCGCTGTTGCTGCTTGGTCACAAGTCGCTCCTGTTGATCTGAACTTCCTCTGGGTCCTACTCACCACCAGCCATCCAGCCAGTCTTGGGCTTCTTCTGGCTCCACAAAGAACCAGCTTTTCCCCTCCGCCTCAACTCGCAGTTTTGACGGAATCATCGTAGCATATTTAATCCCCTGTGCCCTAAGAGCTTTTTTGACCTCCTGGAAGGAGGGAAAAAAAGATATGGTGCTATTTTCATATTTAAGGGGGGGGTGTACTCCACGCAGTTTGTAGGAGAATGTCTCAGTCGCGAAAGTTGAACACCCTCACAAGAATGGATCAGGTGGAGCCCCTGGTTTAGGTCTACCCCCGGGTATGAGGTGGGCACGCGCGATAGTGTAGTAGTTGGAGAGGAGCTTGGGTTGTAAGTGGTTTATCACTAATTCTTCGACAAACAAGTCTGTTAATGGAACCTCCGCCCTTTCTGGCACTCCTAGGATGTGAACATTATTCCGTCTTGAGCGCCCCTCATAATCATCAAGTTGCAGTGAGAGTAGCTGGGTGCGGCTTTGTAGCTCCGAGACTTGTTTCTTTAGTACCGATGTGTCAACCACAAGACCCTTGATGCAGTCTTCCACTCCAGCACTTTGGAGTCCATTTTCCTGAGGTCTGCTCTGAGCAAGAATATATCAATGGAGACTGAGTCTATGCGTTCTTCTAGCGAGGTGCGAACTCTGTTAATCGCCGCCATGATGTCCTGTAGTGTAGGGGAATCCTGGTCCCTTAGGCCCACTTGGCTTTCCTGATCAATGCTTGCGCTTGCTGACCCCCCTTCCTATGATTTGTGGCAGGTGTATTTGTCTATCTTCGGCTGCTGTGAGCCACAACCCCCTTTGTTTGTCATCATTATCGGGTTTGGCCTGCTGACTCGATATGGACGGGTACTCCCAGCCGCCTACCGTGATATGACTCACGTGGCCTGTCGGTTTTCCCCCTTCCGCCAAGTTCGGTAGATTGGTATTAGTCTATATACTTTGGTGGCTATGATACTGGGCCCGCTCTCCTCTGATTCGCTGCTGAGTTTTATCTCAACAATGTAGATTTCTTCGTGTTGATATAGTGGGCAGTGACTCTGAATCGCTTATCCCATTGAGAGTTTTGGTCCTTGTCAGGCGTGATACAGGTGTGGTACCACTGGTGTGTGGCACCAAGCAGTGATCATGTTGCTCCTGAAGCATGGCTGCACCTTCCTATCCAAGTCCTGTCTTCTATTGGTAGTGGTAGGCGATTGGCGAGATAGCGAGGATGACGCCGTCCAGTCTGGCCCCTCTGATATTGTGTGATATTGTGTGTCGGTGGTTTAGCAGTGTGACCTGTGGGATAGTATTTCCTCAATTCCAGTTGGAGCATTCATCGGCCTGTCTCTCCCAGTCAATTACAGGCACAGTATAGCAGCGCAAATGTATTCAGGGGCTGTTAGACTTGGCATCTTTTGGCGTGTTACCCCTGAGTTTTTGCTTTCTGACCTCCCGGTTTTGACTCTGTTTTTGCTGGCGTAGTGTTTCTGCGCACTTTTCTCACTGCTGATCAGTGGTAAAGTGCAAGTGCTTCTGTGGTAAATTGTGTTATAGATTGGTGTTTCCATGATTGGATATTTGATTTACTTGTTAGTCCCTAGTAAAGTTCATTGAGTGTGCCAGGGCCTGTGAATCAAATGCTACCAGCGGGCCTGCAGCACTGATTGTGCCACCCACTTGAGTGGCCCTGAAAAGGTAACTCAGACCCACCATTCCGGAGTCTGCGTGCAGTTTGCAACTGCCATGTCAACTTGGCCAGTGCGCACACTTGCCAGTCCCTTATCTTCCCTTTTCTTACATGTCAGCCACCCCTAAGGTAGGCCCAAGGTACCCATGTGGGCCGGGTGCAGTGTGTGTGAATGGTAGGACATGCCCTGGTGTGTGTGGCATGTCCTGATAGCGAATTACGGACAATTTAGTTTTTCGCTATTGCACGGCTACCTGTTCCCTGTAGGTCAGAATGGGGAGTTTGTTTATAACATTTTATAAACATAACTGGCCCTGGGAATTAGGTAGGAAAATAAAGTTTAGTATGCCTGAACTCAGAATCTTAAGATGCATCTTTTAGTGAAGGGTTTTTTACATTCTATGTTTGAAAATACCACTTTTAGAAAGTAGGTATTTTCTTGCTCAGTCATCCCGTGTGCCTCTGCTGGAATGTGGATTGCCTGTCTGGGTTTTGGAAGACAGAAGGCTGGGAAGCAGGAGTGGCTCCAGATAGTCTAGGTGGGTCAGGAAAGGACCTAGGCTGCAATTGGGGAAAGGGGAGGAGATTTCCTTGCACCTCAAAGGGCCTGGTCTGCCTTTGCCAGGAAGTCACACCAGAGAAGGCAGAACTGGTTCTGGCTGGCCAGAGACACTCTGCTGAAGAGATCAAAGGATTTTGGGATATGAATATTGGGGCCCAGACCCCTGAACTTTAGAACTCTTTTGGACCAAGAAGACTGCCTAGAAGAAGAGCTGGAGAAGCTGTGAGGAGGAACTACCACATTGCTGTGTGCTTTGCTGTGTTGGCCTGCATTGGCTGCTTCTGTCTTGGGCAGTGAAAGGACTGGACTGAACTTTCTGCAAACTCCTAATATGCTTGGTGGTGCTGCAGCGGCACCGCAAGCATATTAGGAGCCTCAGACTTCTGCAAGACAATTAGGGATCGCGGATCCCTGGCAGCAGCAGCGGCCCCATGGCCCCATGGCGGTCCGACTGCCCAACTAGTAATAGGGTTGCTGGACCACCGGTGCAGCGGGAGCCGCACCACCACCGTGGCGAAGGACTGCTAAACTCAAAAAAAGGCCCTATAACTACACTGCCTCAAAACGCTGAGAATCTGGTTTTACATTGTGTACTCTTTGATACATGTACTAGGTACTGAGTATACTCTGTGAAAATCTGTGGCAACTGCAAGAGGAAAGGATTTTATATTGAGAACTTTATGACAACTACAGTAGGAAGAATTTCCCATTGTGAGCTCCTTGGTGAATGATATTGGGAGAGACATATATTATTTAACAAACACAAGGAGATGATGGACGGAGGGCTGAAACTTTTCAGACACTCACCCCCAGTCACAGATCTGGGTTGAATCTATCATCGTTCTTTAGCTCACTTCGCCACCCCAGTTCAGACACAGCTATATGCAAATCAGTCTTGACCCTGTGCCTCATGGGAACAGTCCAGCCCAAACTGTCAAGCCATGTCTTCCCTGGACCAGAAACAAGCATCCTGGGGGTGGTTTCGAGGTAACACCCCTCATCAGCCAGGCTAGCTTGAATCCAGTGGCAAAGTGAGCAAGGGACCCACGTCTGGGTGTACCCTGTCAATTATGGGCAAACAAAGCAAACACAAGGAGATGATGGACGAAGGGCTGAAACTTTTCAGACACTCACCCCCAGTCACAGATCTGGGTTGAATCCATCATCGTTCTTTAGCTCACTTCACCACTCTAGTTCAGACACAGCTATATGCAAATCAGTCTTGACCCTGTGCCTCAAGGGAACAGTCCAGCCCGAACTGCCAAGCCATGTCTTCCCTGGACCGGAAACAGGCATCCTAGGACTGGTTTTGAGGTAACACCCCTCATCAGCCAGGCTAGCTTGAATCCAGTGGCAAAGTGAGTAAGGGACCCACGTCTGGTCATACCCTGCCAACTTAGGGTAAACATAGCAAACACAAGGAGATGATGGACGGAGGGCTGAAACTTTTACAGACACTCACCCCCAGTCACAGATCTGAGTTGAACCTATCATTGTTATTTAGCTCACATCACCACCGCAGTTCAGACACAGCTATATACAAATCCGTCATGACCCTGTTAGCCCGAAACCGGTCCCAGGATAGTTGTTCCCGATCCAGGGAAGACATGGCTTGGCAGTTCGGGCTGGACTGTTCCCATGAGGTACAGGATCAAGACTGATTTGCATATAGCTGTTTCTGAACTGGGGTGGCGAAGTGAGCCAAAGAACGATGATGGATTCAATCCAGATCTGTGACTGGGGTGAGTGTCTGAAAAGTTTCAGCACTCCGTCCATCATCTCCTTGTGTTTGCTTTGTTCGCCCTAAGTTGGCAGGGTATGCCCAGATGTGGGTCCCTTGCTCACTTTGCCACTGGATTCAAGCTAGACAGGCTGATGAGGGCAGTTAGCCCGAAACCGGTCCCAGGATGCTTGTTTCCGGTCCAGGGATGGCTTGGCAGTTCAGCTGGACTGTTCCCATAAGGCACAGGGTCAAGACTGATGTGCATATAGCTGTGTCTGAACTGGGGTGGCGAAGTGAGCTACAGAACGATGATGGATTCAACCCAGATCTGTGAATGGAGGGAGTGTTTGAAAGGTTTCAGCTCTCCGTCCATCATCTCCTTGTGTTTGCTTTGTTTGCCCTAAGTTGGCAGGGTATGCCCAGACGTGGGTCCCTTGCTCACTTTGCCACTGGATTCAAGCTAGCCTGGCTGATGAGGGCTGTTTGCTGGAAACCGGTCCCAGGATGCTTGTTTTCGGTCCAGGGAAGACATGGCTTGGCAGTTCGGGCTTGACTGTTCCCATGAGGCACAGGGTCAAGACTGATCTGCATATAGCTGTGTCTGAACTGGGGTGGCAAAGTGAGCTAAAGAACGATGATGGAATCAATCCAGATCTGTGAACGGGGGGAGTGTTTGAAAGGTTTCAGCGCTCCGTCCATCATCTCCTTGTGTTTGCTTTGTCCGCCCTAAGTTGGCAGGGTATGCTCGGACGTGGGTCCCTTGCTCACTTTGCCACTAGATTCAAGCTAACCTGGCTGATGAGGGCTGTTAGCCCGAAACCGGTCCCAGGATGCTTGTTTCCGGTCCAGGGAAGACATGGCTTGGCAGTTTGGGCTGGACTTTTCCCATGAGGCACAGGGTCAAGACTGCTTTGCATATAGCTGTGTCTGAACTGGGGTGGCGAAGTAAGCTAAAGAACGATGATGGATTCAACCCAGATCTGTGACTGGGGGTGAGTGTATGAAAAGTTTCAACGCTCCGTCCATCATCTCCTTGTGTATACATTATTTAACACCAAGACATCTTCTGATATGTATCTCATCTTCAGGTGATGCTAGAGAGGTCTCCTTTTCATTGCGTACAGTTGAAATGTTATGCCTATCGTTTTGTTGTGTGCGAACATACTTTTTCTTTTTAAAAGTAAAAACATTGGACTTTAATACAGCAAGAATTATTGTGCATGTGTCCATGAGTTGTTTAGCATGTATTTAACCCTTTTAATTGTTTTAACTAATTCTTTCTGCTTTAATTTGTTTTAACTACGCCAGTGATATTCGATTCCTGGTTGAACAAAGCGGTACTTACTCAGACTTTCCTTATAAACTTTGGAAATGTCTTGCTTCAGTTCTTTGCTTGATGTCCAATAGCCTTTTGCAGTTGAATACAGATAAAACAGAGGTGTTGGCTCGAGAAAAAACATCCTTATTCCTGCACCTCCATTTAGTAACCGTTTGCTCTTCACCCACCACCAGGCCAAGCTACTTTGACCAAACAAAATTCTATTACTTTCACTGTTGATATTACTTTCTGCTAGCATGTCATGGAGTTCTCTGGTATGTTACTTCCTTCTTGAAAGCATATGCACAACTATTCCTTGCTTCTGAGTTGAACAAAGAAAGTTGCTGCTCCAAGTCACAATTTGATCTTGTTTGGATTATGAATATTTCATCTTTCACCTTCAGATTGTGCCAAATGCATCTTTCACATCTGTCACTTGATATACGTCAGCACTCTTCTGTTATATCCCAGTTGGGCTTCCTCCACAGGTTACAGTCAATAAACTGATCTTGTTTATGAACCTGTGTATTGTGCACAAGCCACTTCTTCTGAGTATCTCAGTTCTTTGCCTGATCATTATATTCCCTCTCACATGCTTTGTTGTCTTACACGCACTCTAGGTTGTGCCCATGTTCCATTGCACCAGAGCATGCAGGTTCTCTTTATTTAATTCACACTCCTTTTCCCAGTACATCAGAAGTCAAAGACTCTGCCCACATGAGTGCAGGATGAGCGGTGTGCCTGTGAGAATGCAGGGTGTAGCACATTATTTCAGATCTATTGCCGTTTCTAGTGCTGTAAATTGTATTTATTGCATCACATAAATATATCTATAATTGTCTGTCTGTGTGTGTGCTTGTACAGTGCTCTAACATCCTGGTATTTCAAGCCTAAACTATAGAAAACTCTAAATACATAAATCCCTATTTAAACACAATTTCCAGACATCTAACTTGACTTCCCCTTGACCAGCCTCTCAGAGAGGGGCTATGGGAAGGGTATGCCATCCTTTTGAAAAATGTCATCAATTAAAGGCTTACAATGCAAGGGCCTGTGTTGGGGATGTATTGCGCAGTAGTGGTTTTGAGATGATTAAGGACTGGGATGCGAGATTTGGCATCTGGGATGTGTCCCGCTGCGGCAGCTTCGATGTTGCTGCTAGGAGATGCATTTCGCTATGTCGGTCCTTCTCACAGGATCACAGCTGGGCTAGCAAGGAACCTTCAGGCCTACTTCCAAGGGTCGTGGACTGGGATGGCACCACTTGGCGGGTAGTACTCTCAGAAGACAGAGTCCGGGTGCTGGGTTTAAGGTGGTTGGAGCCTTTTTTGTCCCTGATGCTCTGATCAGGAGGCCAGCCAACTAGCCCTTGGAGTCACTGTGGTGGCTCTGGATTCAAGATGCAGGTCCAGTCCTTTACTCAGGCAGCAGGGCAGCAGGGCCACAGTGTAGCAGTCCTTCATGCCGAGCAGCACAGCAGTCCTTATGAGTGTACCAAGGGTCCAAAGATGTACTGAAGAGTTGGTATGAGGGTCCTATTATTATATCTAGGGCCTTCTTTGAAGTAGGAGATGTTTCTAGAGAATTTCCTTTGAAGTCCTTGAAGTTTACACAGCCTATTCAGTTGCAAGTGGGGCTGTGCCCAGCTCTCTCCAATCTTGCCAGTTGATGGCCCATCCAGGCATACCTATCCCTCTATTGTGTGGCTGCCTGGTAGGAATAAACAAAGTCCAACTGCCAACTGCTACATGTGACCAAAAAACAGGGTGCAGTCACTAAATAGTTAAGGCAACTTTTCAAAAGTAGCATTTCGAAATCGGAACTTAAAATCTGACTTTACCTTTAAAGAGGATTTTCAATTACAGTTCAGTTCAGAAAACATTTTTTCGGTCAATGCGACCCAATTGACAGTGCATTACAGTTCATTACATTTTGAAATTGTTAAAAAATAGCCAGTCCTTTTTGCAAAAATGCAGTTACATCACCTTGGTATTACACATGGAAAAGAGGAATCAACACTGACACATAACCAAGTCCAATAGGCTCATTAAAATACATGTGCGAGGTGGGTACAAAACAAGAGGCAATAATATAAAAAAAGCAAGCACCAGATATGACCCATCAATAGTGGCAATAAAGATACAGTTAATTTAGACAACATTAAAAAATCATAGGATAGTCATACAGTGGTGGTTCATTATAGTTGCATTATAGCCACCATAGGAACAAGAATTTACACATTTAAAACAATAAAAACGTAATTAATTTTAAAGTTAAAAGCAAGAAAAGAACATTTTAAAATTGAATTAAAAAACCCTAAAAGAAACTAGGGACAATATGCTGTTTGTTACTGGGCTGACATATGCACAAAGGTCCAGCGCCTACACCACATTGAGGTCAAGAATCGAGATATAGCAAAAACAATGAGCTTACAGGTGTCATACTTTAAAACTCTAAATGCCTCTATACAATGTACAAACCCTAAATTCCTACACAGTGTGACAAGCCAGCGCTTCCTTGCAAGTTTGTAGGCAGGGCAAAAAAAGATGACATGAAGCTCTGACTCTTCCTCCCACTTACAGGCTGGACACTCTCACAGGGCCGTGTTTGACCATTTGCAGGAAAAAACGTGGAGCAACAAGGTGCTCAGTCTGAACTGGACATATAATGTTCTTGTCTGAAATGGATAAATGTTGTCTAAAATGGCTCAAACGAATACTCGTCTTTCAGGGAAATAAATGTAACCGGCAGGTGTCCTATGGACGGGCTCCCTTGCACCTCTGCTAGCTTACTCATTCGGTAGGCTTTTATCACTTCGGAACGTGAGATTGCAATACACGCTTCCTCTGGATTACTCCACAGGCTTGGTTTTCCCAGCCTACTACATTCTTTTTTTTGTATATGAATAATCCAAGGGATGTTTGCTGCCTCGGAAAAGCTCAATATCTCTTTTATTTCCACTCTATAAACTGCCAATTCCGGGGTCACCCATAGTCTGCCCCAACAGGTTAGGGGTCTAAGACCTATCTCCTCCTCAATAGGCCTAATTCCTAGGTCCAGCCGTAGGGGGATGAGGGGGGTGCTGGAGGGGATACCCAGAATCTGTCTCATAAAACTGTTTTCTACTTTACTCACGTCTCCACAACAACAGGGCTCCCATAATTCAGCCCCATACATTGTCGCACCCCTGGCTTGCACCTTATAGATCTCCAGTATAGGCCCAGCAGGTTTGGAGGAAGAATTTTTTCAATAGTTTAGTAATTCCTTCAGTAGTCTGGGTTAGCTTGAGCTTGCCTTTAGCAATTTGTGGGCTCCACTCTATGTTTTCTGTCAGGGTGACCCCTAGGTATTCGAATACCGTCACCCTATCCTGCATGATGTCATCTAGACAGGGGTTGGGACGAGATGTCTTAGGTGGATTGAAGACCTTAAACTTTGTCTTCTGAGTATTGAGCTCCAGCCCCCTGTTGTTACAAAAGATGGCAAAGCTATCCAAGACCCTGTGGATGCCCATGGGGGATTTCGACATTAAAAGGGTGTCGTCGGGAAACATCATTGCTGGGACCTTGGTACCTGCCAGTTTAGGGGCGTCATTATCCCTGACCTCAGTATGTTGCGCAATCAGTGCATTGACAAAGAGGCAAAAAAGGGTGGGTTCATTACAGTTTATCAGACACCAACCATGAAATATTTACCTGTTTCTAATCATACATTAGCACTCACCTGCTGTCATTTAAAAGTTATCATCTATTAAATGTAATAAGGCAACCCAATGTTATCCTATGGGCGAGGTAGGCCTTGCAGTAGTGAAAAACCAATTTAAGAGTTTTTCACTACAAGGACATGATAAAGTTAAAAACAAAACATATCCAACATTTTAAATACACTGCACCCTGCCCAGTGGGCGGCTTAGGGTCTACCCTAGGGGTGACTCAAAGGTATTAAAAAGGAAGGCTTAAGCCTGGCAAAAGATTTATTTTTCCTGGTCAATGTGGCAGTTTAAAACTGCACCCACAGGCTGCAATGGCATGCCTGAGACATGGTTAAAAGGTCTACTTAAGTTGGTGTCACAATTCTTGTCTGAGGCCCACTAGCAGCATTTAAATTAGAGGCCTTACTTTACTAGGGACTTCCAAGGAAATACAATGTGCCAACTGGGTGCAAACTAATTCTAGCATGTTCAAAGGAGAGAGCACAAGCACTTTAGCACTGGTTAGCAGGGTTAAAATGAAAAGCCAGAAAAAACGAAGTCAGCAAAGATAGGAAGATGGAAGGCAAAGAGTTGAGTGATGACCCTGCAGGAAGGGCCAAGATCAACAGTATTGAAATAGGGAAATGTAGAAGTGGTAGTGGGAAGTACTAAAAGTACAATCTAAAAAGTAAGTAGAGTGAGTAGGTAGAAGACATGCATATTAAAGAAAAGGAAGGGGATAAAGAGGGTAAGTAGTAGGAGAAGAGGGTATAGGATGGGTAAACATAGAAGGAGTATTATGAAGTAGTAAAAGTGAAATTTAAAAATAAGTAAAGCAGGAGGGTAGATAATATATAGTATTAAAGAAAGGGAGGGGGAGGTAACATAATACAAAGGAATAACAGGGGGTATAAAAAGGGGGAAGATGTATAGGATAGGATGAAATGTAAATGGGTATTCAAAGTAGTGAAAGTAAGAAAGGAGTAAGGCAGGAGGGTACAAGACATAATATTTCTTCAAAAATATTTTTCTCCAACATGGTTTTGACAACCTGGAGAAAAACATTGATAAAGAAAATTTTTCAACAAGGGTTCAACAAAAAAAATATGTCAGTACCACTTTCCTTGACTATGTATTTCATAAAATATTTTGAAAGTTGATAGGTACAAGACTGTAGGCGGTGGTATTGGACTTGTTTCATCCCTACTATAATGGTTTTGTACCAGGAAGGAACGTTTTTAAACGTCATATGAATAGGTTACTTACTTTCTGTAATGCTCTTTCCGATAGACTCCTGTACCTCATCCTTTTGAGTATTACCCAGGCTACAGTCTGGATTCGTAAACTTTTCAGCAGTACCTCTCTGTGCTGGCATTCCTCTCCAGAAATAATGTGTGGAACTTATATAGGTGCCACTCTCGTGTGCTGCCATCACTTGCTTTTTAGACTGTCTGAGACCCTAGAAGCAGAGCCCAAAAGTAAATAGTTGTGAACAGTGTGCAGATTTCTAGACTTGGAATATTATTAATGGATATGATTCAACCACAGAATGGGGAGGATGGGAGGGTCAGTGAGGGCTAGATAGAGCCTCTACCAGAAAGAGCACTACCGAAGGTGAGTAACTTGTGCTTCTGAAAGAGACTTCTAGCAGCATATTCCCCACCTATTGAATAGAAACCAAAGCGGTTCCTGTTGGAAGGTATGTGTGTGGATTGACTCAAACCAGAAAGTTCGGCAGGACAAAGTAGGCAAATTGCTACTCTCAGCAAACCGAACTATCTACACAATATTATTTCATGAACGTATGGAAAGATGCCCACGTAGCCAATTGCCATATGTCTAGGACAGGGACTCTGCATGCTATATGTGCCTGGAGACCCTCCTGGGAGACAAGCAGCACTCTACAAATACAAATTATGTCACATTGCAACTCAGTACAGAGCAGATCTTAATGCAGACTACTATACATGTTTCTCCTCTGCACAGTCTTGCCTTTTTTTGCTCCAGTGAAAAGAACTGACCATCCACCAGGTGGTCTTTGGTACGAACTCTGTAGAAGCTCAGTGCTTTCTTGGAGTCCAAGCGATGGCATATCCCCTTCTCCTTTAAGGGCTAGGCGAATCATAGAACACTGACAGGATGATGGTTTGACCAACGTGGAACGGTATTACAACTTTTGGCAGAAAGGACGCTCAAGTCTGCAGAAGGAGTTTGTCCACCAGTAAAAAAGTGTTGTACGGTGGGTTGATACAGAGAGCTTGAAGCTCATTCTCACACTGCGCCAATGTTATGGCGACAAGGAACACCATCTTGAGGGTAAGAAGCCTCAAAGAACAGCTGTGAAGCAGCTCAAATAGAGTGCACATTAGAAAGGTGTGGCTCAAGTTAAGGCATGACGAAGTGAGAGAGAGTAAACAAATGTAACCCTTTCAAAAATCTCATAACAGAGGAGGTTGGCTAGCAGCCAAAGAGAATGGCGGCGTGTTAGCGAGGCTCCCCCACCCTCGCCATTTATCCTCCAACATCCTGGCCTAATTAAAGAAACTGACCCGTAACTCCTAAGGTCTGCAGGTCCTGCGGTCTACTGTCACCAAAAATCCTGCCTCGAGGTTCCAAAAACAGCAAGATGACTGGAGACGTTGAGCGGCCGAGAAACGAGTGGACAACATGGCGGATCCAGGACCCACATCGGCAGCCCTGAGGTCAGTGTAAAGAGCGCCTGCTCCCTGCCTCATTGGGATCGGCTCTCCGCTGTGCAAGGAGTAGTCCTCTGATCCGATTGTGGAGCAAGACGGTGCCTCCCACTCCACGGGGACCACGAGGGTGCGGCACCAGAGGTGAGAAGCGGGGGCAATGTAAATCGAGGCCCCGGCTCCAGAGGCCTACAAGGCCTGATCTGGCGCACGTTTCTGTGACCCGCTCCGCTGTGAGGGGCAGTTGTGAATGAGCGGCCATAACTCAGTCCCTCGCTGCAGCAAAGGGTGATTTCACAGACCTTGGCGACTCTGGGGCAATTTATGTGGGAAGAGGCGGCCCCGCAGTGAGATAGTGTGGCGGCGAGGGGTAGGCATATCCTGGGATACTACGGACTGGGCAAAGAGCGCACACCCCTTCACTTGGACATACAAACGGCGCATTACCCTGTGGTAAATATTCTTTTTTACCTAATACTGAATTTCATACGGAATCTTTAAAATAAAATAAAAATAGCTCAGAATAACAAGAGGCAGAATCCGTGGTATAAGAGGTTTTCTAAATGGGCTTTATTCCATCAAAAATGGCCGACTCGAGTCGCGGCCTTCAGGTTCCGTCACCACGAGGGTTCAGGAAGTGAAGTACAATACTTTATTGACAAGAAGTAACTTTTATAGGTCATACCCTTACAATGAAACAAATGCAAAAAAGGCGTAACGATTGATAAGATAAATTAACATAGTGATACGTAATTGAAACTAGGCGTAATAAGGAGCAAAAAGAAACATGATTGGCTCTGGTTATCTTACATAGGTGGATCTATACGATAATACTTAACATAGATGCGTGCGCAGCAGTATGACGTGTGATTGACGTGTAACTAGGGGGTGAAGGGGACTTGACATTTTAGCTCTACATGTGGAGACGAGAAGTCTGGGGGGTCAAGTCAACCTAATCCCAAATCATATCTAACATCCTATGTTTAGAGAACTATGTTATCCACAAGGAAGGACTCTCGGACAGAATCTATTCTATACTAACTGTGTGCGCGTGTACAAGCGTCTAAGTGTCTATATGAGATGCGAGGGGCAGAAAACTTTCCATGGCAACAGGGCTATGAATCACTTGCAGGAGGACGGAAAGGCTGAGTCCTTTGCTTGTGAGCTAAAGGAAATGTTTACCTAAATCACTAGACAGGAATGCATCGGCTGGAGAGCAAAATAGATAATTTGAAGGTGAAATACAGCTTCTTGGCAGGCAGGCGAAGACTGGCCGAGGCAGGCACCGTTAGCTGCACAGGGAGTAGGACAAAGTTCATGGATACAGATGCGAGCTCAAGCTGAAGCTGTCAGAGATAGAGAGCAGGGAAAGGCTTTGAGGACAGAATCGGGCCTACTTGCCTGAACTGTAAAAATGTAGTAATTTAGCCATATAAAGTCGGTGGCCTTTCATACTTAGGAATCGAATATCCAGCCCATCGATGGCGAATCTGACAGAGAACATGTCGACGGTAGACACACGTATGTTTGCGTCTTAGAAACTGGAACTGGAGGGAACATACATGTACTTGTAACATGCATATAGAACCGTTGGGGTCCAAGATAGGGGACATAACTGATTAGGAAAATCCACATTTCCACATTCCCTCCTTGTCCCCTACTTGCCCTTCAAGAGATATCAATCTTCATCATTCCATCGATTTGCTCATGGAGCATCATTTCTTCTTCCTTCTTCTTCCGGCATTTTGAACGAGAACTGTGATATGGAATGCATGATGTGGCACACAGACCACAAATCGCTGGTCCACATTGCAGGCATAAACAACAACTGAAGAGCATAAGAAGGCCAATACCTAGGAAGGATAGAACTCTCCATCCCCAGGCTGATACCACACTCCAAAACCACCCGGACCACGTCCAAGTGCCTGGATTTTCGTGTATCTGGCTTACAATCTTATGAAGGCGTGTTATAGCTTTATATACAGATGGCGAATTTTCTGGTATGAATATGCAGCAGCTGGATCCGATGACCCTGCAAGCTCCGCCCCTATCGGCCAGGATGACGTCAAGGACAAGACGATTCTGGAGAACAACAATTCTCATCACTGATTGTTCCTCTGTCAGATTGCCTAGGGCGGCTATAGTCTCGTTTACTACAGCTTCAAGAGTCTTGGTGAGTCTGCGTATCAGCTTACTATTTGATACGGTACCTATATAGGGAAAGATACCTTTATTGAAATCTACATACTTGTCCCATGCCGTCTCAGTATAATCGACAACTGGGAGATCTCTACGCTCTCTTTTGTGTACTAAATGAACATTTCGATAATAATCAGGGGGAGCTAGGAAAACAGGTGGCAGAAGGAATGCTATGTAACAGGTACCATCCCAATCTAGAGGCAGACGCATATATGCCGTCTGACCACATATAAAGTAAGAATGGCGAGAAGCTCTAAATGAGGATTTACCTTGATCACTATATTCTACTGTAGTAACGCATTGGCTATGGCCCATATGTATGGAACCAACTTTTCTCACACATAATTCACCCTTAACTGGAAATACAGACATAGTGGGCAGAATTAGTTCAACTTCGGATTTGACATTCAAAATCATAAGATTAGGCGTAAAATTACCTAATTTATACACTTCATTTTCTAAATCAGTTCCTGTTCTACTGGGGTGACCCTCCTTATTGGGGTGACAGACTTTGAATAAAACTAGATTCAGATTTCCCCATATCCAATGTTGTTGATAAACTGCTGTGTCTGGGTCTATGGAATTTAATAAACTAAACCATGCTCCACAGGAGCCATTGTGTGTGAACGGATGTGGAAAGAAAGGCAGAACTCCTTTGTTATTCTGATAGGGAGGGAGTCGGCCACACACCCAACAATTGGTGGCATTACTAGTCTGATGGGAATGATGTAACATACTAATGAATGTGTTATTGCGCAGCGCAAGTCTATAGGACAACTCATGTGGGGGTAGATCACTAAAAGAATGCTCATCAGTTATATTGAAAGCACGTTTAGAAACAGGATAATACATATGCAACAATATGCTTGCAGTAACTATTAAAAAACTCAAAGAAAACAAAATTAATAAAGTCACAATACAGTGGCTACGCAGTAATTTACAATAAGCATGTCGTTTCATTATGATTCTGGACTCTACATCATTCAGACCTAAGGGATACATGTCGGGACAGATTCAACCGCTTCACCTTGGAGAGGACTTAAACAATCAAATCGTCCGACAGTTTGGATCTGGACCTGAGTTTCTGCTTATAGATTTCGGTGCTACTGGCCTCAGCCAAGGGTAGCTTTGAGTCAATGGGGAAAGACACACGGGGAGTACTGTTTGTGTCAGGAGGAAGTCCATGAAATTTCTTGATATGGCTGGAATGCACCCAGCCTTTTCTTCCTTCGATCTTCACAGCTGTTCTGGTCGTCAGCAGGACCAACTTAGGAAGCCTCCACCTTGGCTCCAGTTGGGTTTTCCGATCGAAATTCCTGACGAGAACATAATCGCCGGGAATTACATCATGAGGTTTCACCTCGGTGTTGTCGGGAAAAGCTGCGACTACCTGTGAACGACAAGATTGTAGTGCAGACATCAAGGAAGCCAGGTAATCTGTCAGCATATTACAGTCAACATCAGTTATTTTACGGGGTATAGGCGTCCCCCACATATTCGGTGGTCTACCAAAGATCACTTCATAAGGGGATAGCCCTGCTCGAGAGTGTGCTACCATTCTCATGTAAAATAGTGCAACTGGTAAGGCTACTATCCAGTCAACACCTTTCTCCTTACATATTTTAGACAATCTGATTTTCAAAGTTTGATTATGTCGTTCCACGAGACCTGCTGCCTCGGGGTGTCGGACACAGTGGAATTTCCACTGATATCCCAACAAAAGTGAGACATGTTTCATTAATTCGGATGAGAAAGGCTGGCCGTTATCTGAATATACAACACGTGGTAGCCCGTACCGTGGGAAGAATTCTCGAACTAACTGTTTGGCAGTAGTCGGGGCCGTGTAATCTGATACGGGGTACGCCTCTGTCCAACGGGAGAGAGCGCAGACAACTACGAGAACATATTTGAATCCTCGACAACGTTCCATCTGAATATAATCCATCTGGAGGACTTCAAAAGGATGGTCAGGAGGCTGAAATCCACCCTGCTCTACGGGAACACCCTTTCCTGGATTGAACTGACAACATATCATACAGGTACGAACTTTTTGTTTAGCTGCTGCTCGTAAATGTTTGTTGAACCAAATGTGCTGAATGCTGTCTAGCATAGCCTTCTCTCCTAAATGTGCTGGACTGTGAACTGTAGCTATAATGGCTTGAACCATGGAATCAGGGAGAAACCATACAGATTTCTCCTTCGTCATCCATCCTTGATCTGTCTGGATCCCTCCTAGTTCAGTCCACTTCTTTATTTCTTCTGCTGTGGCATGTGTCTGTATGTCAATTACGTCAAGTGCGGGATCCTTAATTGTCATACATTGTGTTGGTGCCTGAACTATTGGCTTTGTCATGTCTAATGTGCGATTCTGAGCAGTCTGTTTAGCTGTTCTGTCAGCTAAATCATTGCCTTGAGAAATGATATCAGTAACCTTCGTGTGTGCTTTACATTTCATAATCGATATAGCAGTGGGTAGATGTATTGCGTCTAACAAGGCATGAATGAGGGGTCCGTGCTGAATGTGGGCACCATGGGAGGTTAAATAACCTCTCTCTCGCCACAGCACGCCGAAGTCGTGTACAACTCCGAATGCATAACGTGAGTCAGTGTATACATTAACTTTCTTATTTGTGGCTTGAATACAGGCTTGCGTTAGAGCAATAAGTTCTGCTGCTTGGGCTGACAAAGTATCTATACAATTTGTCTCAATAACTTCAGTGTCTGTTGTGACTGCATACGCGGCCACTAAATCTCCTGTACTTGTTCTCATGCACGATCCGTCTACATACAACGTCAGGTCTGGATCTAACAATGGAACGTCTGTCAAGTCTTGTCTAGGTTTCGTCTTTATTTCAATGATTTCAACACAATCATGAGCTAGTGGGTCTGTTCCAATTACAGGTAATAGTGTAGCAGGATTCAATGTATTACACCGTCGGATCTCTATGTGTGGTTGAAACAATGTCAGTTCATAACCGGTAAGTCTTGCTATGGTCAAGTGTTGTGTTTGTGTTCGGTTCACAAGAACCTCTACTGCATGTGGTACTTGTACTGTCAATGGATGTCCTAACACTATGGCATCGCTTTGTCTGATTGCTAAAGCTGTCGCTGCCACTGATTTCAGGCATGCAGGCAAAGCCTGAGCTACGGGATCTAATGTACTGGAAAAATAAGCACATGGCTTGCGTGATCCTGCTTGATCCTGAGTGAGTACTGACAAGGCAGTACCTTCGCGTTCTGTGACAAAGAGTGTAAAATGTTTGCTATAACATGGTGTTGCTAAAACAGGTGCTTGACATAAAGCTTCCTTTAGGCTTTCAAAAGCTTGTGTATGTTCCTGAGTCCAAGGGAGAACAGTCGATGTGGCTGCCTCCTGTGTGGTTAACTGAATGAGTGGTTTTGCTAGAAATGCGTACTGAGGGATCCACTGCCTACAATATGAAGTGAGGCCTATGAAAGCCCGCACCTCTTTTTGTGTCTGGGGTATTGACATGTTAGCAATTAACTGGATGCGATCTGGTGTAAGCTGCCTTCCCTCCTTGGACAGCGAGTGACCAAGATAAATAACTCGCTTGACACAGAATTGCAGCTTAGAAGGAGACACCTTGTGCCCCTTGTCGGCTAGAAAATGTAAAACTGTCAGAGAAGCCTTTTCACATTCAGGTCCGCTTCTCGCGGTGATCAGCAGATCATCGACATATTGAAGCAGTGCAGTATTGACTGGCATGTGGATACTGTCAAGTTCTCGTTTCAGTGCTTGGCTGTAAATGCTGGGGCTTTCTGTGAATCCTTGGGGAGCGCGTGAGAATTTAAAACTGCGCCCATTTAAACTGAATCCGAACAAATATTGGCTTTCCGGATCTATTGGGACGCTGAAGAAGGCATTCTTGAGATCAATTACAGTAAAGAATGTTGCTTCGGAATCAATTGCTGTCAACAATGATGATATATCAGGGACCACAGGGAATTGTGGTACAATACACTTGTTTAGTTCACGCAAATCAATAACCAATCGGTATACTGGTGGGGCAGTAGGATCAGTTCGTTTAAGAATCGGAATTATCGGTGAATTACATACATTGGAGTCTGTTTCTACAACTACTCCCTGGGCAATCAGCTCATCAATGATTTTCAGCAAAGCCACTACAGCATCATGCGGTAACTTGTATTGTCGCATTCGTGGTAGTACCACTCCTGCTTTCAGTGTGACTCGATAGGGTGTAATGTTCATGCAGCCAACATCCGTAGGGCCTTGTGCCCATAGATGTACTGGTAAGGTCTGTAGTCGGGGATCCATGTCCCTAGACACATAGTGACCTTTAAAATCACGTAAAAACAACCTTACTCCTTCCGGAGAACAACATATTATGGCTCCTAGTGCTTTCAGAGTCTTAATTCCTAACAGATTTTCTGGGCATGATTTAGTAAGCAGTAAATCTGTAGTTCGTGTCAAAGGTCCTATCGTAAGTGGTAGAGGCTGTGATACTTCATTAACAATAGGTTTTCCTGAAAAACCAAGGGAAACATTTTGAGAGCCTGAGAGGGGTGCCCCTGGAACTTCACTACGTTTTATAGTTGTTCGACTTGCCCCTGTATCGAGTAAGAATTTTCTATCTTGACCTAATAATTCACTATGTACATAAGGTCCTTCTTGATCCACAGGAATCTCGATAAGCGGTAAGTCAACTTCCCTCTCTAGGCTTGTTCATGCGTAACGCTGATACTCAGGATATTCATACTGTGCAGTCTGATACATTTGTCGTGTTGTGGTTTGTGTGGCAGTAGCAGGCAACGGTGGTGCAGCTGGCACAAACTGTATGGGTTGCTGTGAAGCTGGCATGGACTGTTGCTGAACTGGCATGGACTGTCCATGCTGCGTAGCTCCTTGTTCATTCTGATCTTGTCTAACTAATCGTGGTCTCTCCTTTGCAATGCCTGTAGCTATATTACGTTTCAGGACTGGACAATCGTGTACATAATGGCCTAGTTGTTTACAGTAATTGCAGGTTCCTTTTACAGGAACTGCAGAATCACCAGAATGTGTCACACCCTTTTTGTGACCATCTGCTGGTACTGTCTGAGAAACTAGCATTTTCATTTTTGTATCCTTCATGCGTCTATGCTCGTGTTCTTGTTCATCCCTAATTCTATTGTGATGATACTGTAACATTTGTAGCATTTGCGACGGAGTGTTACTTTGCCAGGTACTCTCGAATTTCAATATTCTATTCTTCACTGGGGGCAATGCATTTTCCACTAATTTTGTCACAAATAGATGTGGATATGAGTCACTACTTGCTTTTATACCACTATTTATACCAAAACATTTTTCAAATCGAGCATAATAATCGCTTGTGTCTTCATCTTGCTTTTGTTTGCAGGCTGTGATTGCACCCCAATCTTCCTTTTTTGTAGTTAATAAACGTGGCAGTACCTGTACTAGTAAACCTGGTAACAGTTTAACTTTATCCCCGAGCCCTGAACCTGCAGTTCGGGCCCTTTCTTCCTCTGCTAATGCTGTCCAGTCTATCTTTTGGTCTCCCACTTCCCACTCTTTTTCTTTCAGTTTTTCATAAATGCCAGCAGGCAAAAGCACCTTTAATATCGTCATAATATCAGGAAAGGTGTACTCTCCCATTAGTAACATGTCTTTAATTTCTCGGTGGAAACCCGCTGGGTCTTTATCATGACTAGGTACTACTTTCTTCATTTCTAATAATTCCATTTTTGATATGGGTGTGTAAACAAATACACGGTGAAACTCATTGTCTTCGCCTTTTATTGGGTGCACTTCTCGTAAGGGATTTTGTCTATCCATATAGTACGGCGCTCTTTCTCTGCGGGGCAGCGAGAGAGAATCCGGACTTACAAAAAGGACATACTGCTTACGTGACACTAATATCTCTTTAATTAGCTTGTTACTAGAACCTCTCCATCTGTTTGTGAGTAGTTCCGTTAATATATCAGGTAAAGGACCAGGGTCAGCATGTTGGCTCTTATATAATATGAGGAGTTGCTGAATCATATAGATTCCAGCTAAACGTTGTTCATCTGTACTGAGATTAAAAAACGTGTGTGCTACGGTCTCATCACCGTATTTTTCAGGACTGTCAATCCAGTGAACAGCTGATCTGGCTAATTCTTGCTCATCCATGGAATCGAGGAGGTGGTAACCCCTTCGTTCTCGTAGTATTTTATCTGCGGCTTGAAACGAATGTTCAGGAGACTTCAGATTTATTACAGGCGTCGGATACGTTCTGCTATTATTTGGACATACAGAGTGTATGGGATCAGAAAAACATCTAGTATTTTCACAGGATCTTCCTCTGCCTACATAGGCTATGGTCTCTGACTGTCTTGCGGAATTCCCTGATTCGGACACTTCATCTTGCTCGAACTCGTCTGTTCCCAATCTTTCTTCATGAATACGCTCTATTTCTTTACGGATTTTTCGGCACATGGCTATTATACAATTTTGCTTATCGTGTCTCCCTTCTGATATATTCTGACTCCATCTTGTAAGAATAAGCATTGCATTCGGGTCTACCCCCGAACGGTCTTGATTTCTGATCACACAGTTTATGAGGAAACGTAACAGTTCCCCCTGTATCTCTACTTTCTGGAATTCCATAGCTCTGTTAATACATCCTGGATCTCGTCCTGTTTGAACAAAATGATATATGTTATCTAGATGCGTAATCATCCCTGGTAACCTCGCTAAATACTCTGCGGCTCGCCTGATACGTAATGATGCCAGGACCATTTCATCCTCTTTACCAACCACCGGGTCATATCTACAATTTACAAGGAGTTCTTTAAGCGTACGTTCACTTACGAATTTAGGTGTACGTGAATGCGCTGACTCTTGAAAAACAAGTTTATTTATTCTGGGTGGTGTAAAGGTACTGCTAGCACCTCCCGAGGCCCCATCTGGGGCGTCGGGTGTGAATGGGTTCGTCGAACGTGACACAGCAACTATGGGCGTCGACGCCCCTGTAGAATCGACTGCGGAGACAGATGCGGAAACAGATGTGCTTGCCGAAGCTTGCGTCGGGACTTGCTGTTGCACGGGTACAGATACCTGATCCTGACGTTGAACCCCTCCGCCAGACGGTCTATGTGGTGTGGCGCTAGCATACTCGGGAGCTGCATCATCTAGATATGAGGAAAGAAAAACGTCTTCTGCGGTTCTGGGATGCCCTTTTTGATGTACCTTAATTGGAAATAATGGGGGTGGCAAGTCTTTTGGCATCTCTGTAACAGCCTTAGGCAGTCCTTCGGCTAGAAGGGGATACATACCATTCATAAGAGCATTCCTTTGTCTATTTACTTGTTCTGATTTCACTCGGATACCTTCCTCAATTAATAGATTTTCTTGAACTTTATTTGAACTTTCTTTACTCCTCTCTTCTTGTCTACGTGCTTTTTCTGTACGTCTATGAGATTCTTTACGCCATAACTCAACAGCGTCTTTCTGTGACTGTCTGACCTTTCTTTTCCATAACTCTTCCTCCACTTTCATGATGCACTCTGCATCCCAGGTTCCCGCTGCGGGCCACCTTTGACTTTCCGGCAATCCCTTGGTATAATCTACCCATAGATCAAGAAACAATATGGCATCTAAGCCATGCTTATGGTACATAAAATGCCCTGGAGTGTCCCTAGGAGGAATAGGAACTGCTTCTTCAAGCACCCCTTTTCTGGTGGTAATCTGTCTTAACTTCGAGAAAAGCGGCATATTGACAACTGATCTGATACTTACTCTTGAATTCACTTAATACGAAAAAAAACACAATAATGAACAGTGAACAATGAACAATCATTCATACCACAATATTTGAACACTTTAAACATTAAACATTAAACATTTTAACAACGACCGACAATGATGACAGTCTGCCTAACTAATCACCACGCTGAATTCTTGACAGTAACTGAATACTTCGGAATACTTGATATACTGCTAAACAGTACATATACACTGCTAAACAGTGCAGACCGGATTTGTGTACCCAAATCCGTCTTGACCGGCACAACCTATGTGCGCGTCAACACGCCTCCCCGGCGATGGTACTCACCGAGTAGCTCCTTGAAACGGAAGGCCTCAGAGAAAGGACAGGACTCGATGACTGCGGACAGCGGACCCTCTGGACATCGGGATTTCGAGAAACCTGGTGGGCCTCTGTATACCTCGGATCTTGCTCTCTCAGCTAGGCTCTGGTCGGGATACTTCGCACTTCTCACCGCCTCGTCTGGGTTGATCGCAGCCTCAGTCGCCCCCGCTTGACCGGAGGGAGCTTACAGGAAATCCTGCTGGTACGCGTTTATGGTCCGTCCAGTTGTGGCAGGAGACCGGGCCTGCAACGCACCGCCGGCGCGTGAGATGAGAAAGTGTCCCTGTTCGGGCGCCATTATGTGGTAAATATTCTTTTTTACCTAATACTGAATTTCATACGGAATCTTTAAAATAAAATAAAAATAGCTCAGAATAACAAGAGGCAGAATCCGTGGTATAAGAGGTTTTCTAAATGGGCTTTATTCCATCAAAAATGGCCGACTCGAGTCGCGGCCTTCAGGTTCCGTCACCACGAGGGTTCAGGAAGTGAAGTACAATACTTTATTGACAAGAAGTAACTTTTATAGGTCATACCCTTACAATGAAACAAATGCAAAAAAGGCGTAACGATTGATAAGATAAATTAACATAGTGATACGTAATTGAAACTAGGCGTAATAAGGAGCAAAAAGAAACATGATTGGCTCTGGTTATCTTACATAGGTGGATCTATACGATAATACTTAACATAGATGCGTGCGCAGCAGTATGACGTGTGATTGACGTGTAACTAGGGGGTGAAGGGGACTTGACATTTTAGCTCTACATGTGGAGACGAGAAGTCTGGGGGGTCAAGTCAACCTAATCCCAAATCATATCTAACATCCTATGTTTAGAGAACTATGTTATCCACAAGGAAGGACTCTCGGACAGAATCTATTCTATACTAACTGTGTGCGCGTGTACAAGCGTCTAAGTGTCTATATGAGATGCGAGGGGCAGAAAACTTTCCATGGCAACAGGGCTATGAATCACTTGCAGGAGGACGGAAAGGCTGAGTCCTTTGCTTGTGAGCTAAAGGAAATGTTTACCTAAATCACTAGACAGGAATGCATCGGCTGGAGAGCAAAATAGATAATTTGAAGGTGAAATACAGCTTCTTGGCAGGCAGGCGAAGACTGGCCGAGGCAGGCACCGTTAGCTGCACAGGGAGTAGGACAAAGTTCATGGATACAGATGCGAGCTCAAGCTGAAGCTGTCAGAGATAGAGAGCAGGGAAAGGCTTTGAGGACAGAATCGGGCCTACTTGCCTGAACTGTAAAAATGTAGTAATTTAGCCATATAAAGTCGGTGGCCTTTCATACTTAGGAATCGAATATCCAGCCCATCGATGGCGAATCTGACAGAGAACATGTCGACGGTAGACACACGTATGTTTGCGTCTTAGAAACTGGAACTGGAGGGAACATACATGTACTTGTAACATGCATATAGAACCGTTGGGGTCCAAGATAGGGGACATAACTGATTAGGAAAATCCACATTTCCACAACCCGCCTAAAGGCCATAATACAAGCTACGGGTGGTGGAAGACTGTGGTGCCTAGGGGTGAATGCAATAGAGGCCTGTGCCTAAGGCCCTGGGAATGCGGCGTTCCCGACTGTGGCCGCATTAGTGCAAACCACTCCGAGAATAGGAACATTGGGGGAGATTCTGAGGGCGATCGAGACCCCCACTGCACAGACACCACTCCCCACGCATTGGCAGAAGTAACTAGGACTGCAAGAAGACTACATACCTATGTAGTGGGTGAGGGGCGGCGACGCCTGAAAAGTGTGGGCCACCAGAGACCAGACCCAGGAAAAACCGACAGGCCGCTGGTGAGACTGTCATCCTCGCCAGGCAGGCGGCGGCGAGTACCGAGTCTGGTTGTGGGACAAGCCGTTGATTTCCACGTGCTAGCACATAGACATGGCAACAGGCAAAGGAATCAAAGGCAATGCACACAACAGACTGGCTAAATTTGCATGGAATAAAGCCGTGGAAGAGCGCGATTCATCGCAGATAGAGGCACCAGACACACGAAATGTTCCAAAGCCACAAAGCGATCCTACACTCCACGGCATCATGGAAGTCATTGGTGGAGTGCGTACGTCCCTGAACTCAGTCACTATTGCGGTATACCTCATACGAGCCGACTTCCGCAAAATGGTCGAAAAAGAAACAGACCTTAAAGAAGTCATAACTAGACTACAAGCAGATACGTCCCAACTCCAGACACAAGTGGCCGAATTTCAAAACCAACAAGCCCAGATGGCGAAACAGCTGGATGGGGATGAAGGGAGAGCCCGAAGGAACAATATACGTATCCTGGGCATACCTGAGCGGGCAAAGGGGCAGGCAGCTGACCTGTACGTGGAAGACTTGATCTTAAACCACCTGCAACCCAAGAGATTATCAAGCTGTTTTTCCATTGAAAGAGCCCATCGAGTGCCAGGGGGTCACCCAAAGCCAGGGGCTCTCCGCGGCTACTTATCGCCCGTGTTTTTAACTACAGAGACAGGGACACCATCCTTCAAGCGGCACGATTCAATCCCCCACTCAAATGGGACAACAACGTGATCAAGTTTTTTCTGGATTTTACGGCCAAGGTCCAAGCCCAACAGCGTAGCTTTCAGGCTGTTAAAAAGGAGCTACGAGGTCACGAGGTGAAGTACGCAATGTTGTTTCCGGTGAAACTCAGAGTGGAATCAGAGGGCAAAACGTGTTTTTTTTACCTCACCAGAGGACACATGGGAATGGCTCGAGGGGTGGCGCCGAGTGGGAGGCCAACGCAGGGATCGAAACGGAGGACAGGGATCGCACAGAGCTAATAATGGGACACGGCTGGGAAGCGAATCCGCACCAACAGCGGAGGGAGAGACGACACGTCACTGAGGAGAGTCTATCTGTGGTTGAACTGCCCCGAATGATACACAGACAAGAGGACTGAACACTGGTGTAAGATGGTTCCTAAAAGAGTTACTTAAATGTGAGCCGAATGCAGGCTCAAGTCAGGACTGAGATTACAGCTTTGTAATGGGTCGAGATATATTGACCTCTTATGGACTGGGCCAGAAGCCTACACATTTGAAATGTAATGAAATAGATATGAGTGAGGATGGGAGGACTGCCAGCCAGCACATTTTGGTATTTCTGGGGGGGAAAGAGGCACTCTGCCTAGTTGGGGAGTAGGTAGATTTAAATCCACGGGCAGGGAGGCAGGGAGGGAGATAGGCTGGGGGAGGGTTGGGAGTTGGTTATTTCAAAATTTGTTGAATGTACGAATCATTGATCGCATATTGTCACATGCATGTTCCGCAGCTGATAGGAGTTGCAAGGAGGAGTCAAATGTAACTTGGAATGAGATGAGAGTAAATGCCTGCATAGTATTACGGGATCACGGTACACCAGTTCTACAGGCTGCAGCTGCTGAGCCCAGGGTAATTTTAACATCTTGTTGCTTGCTGGTCCTCATTTCCGATGATGGGGGGTAGAATGGAAAAGTCACTCTCAGTGCTTACCTGGAACGTGAATGCGATGGGTGACAAACTTAAACGAGGTATAGTCCAACAATATCTAAAGCGTCAAGCACCGGATGTAGTGTTATTACAGGAGACACACATGGTGGGGAATAAGAGCAAGGCCCTTACAAGGTGGGGATACAAACTCCTAGTACACGCAGACTAGACATCGCGGGATCTAGGGGGATGTGTATCCTAGCGAAAAAGAACTTAGCACTTATAGTGAAGCGTAAGTGGGCAGATCCGAGGGGTAGATTTGCAGTCCTGGAGGCACAATGGGAGGGGCGGGCACTAAATGTTATTTCAGTATACATACCACCAGCACTGGGCAAGGAGGCACTGGCGGACCTGGGCAAGATACTAACAGACCTTCCGTTAGGTCCGTTAATTCTGGGAGGAGATTATAATATAACTATGAAGGACCTGACGGACAGACACTCGCGACGGATAGGGGTGAGACCAAATGTGTTAATGGACGAATTTACCAAAGCCATGGGTCTAACAGATGTGTGGCGTACACTGCAGCCAGATGGGGCCCAATGTACCTACTTCTCCAATGCACACAAGAGTTCATCCCGAATTGACTGCTTTCTAATTTATACAGCTAATATTGGCAATTTCCGCAATCCCCATGCCCTCCCGAGGGGCATCTCTGATCACTCCCCAGTTAGTGTTGAATTTACACACTGGGAACAACAGCCACGGACCATGATCACCATAAATCCCTGGCTTTTAAAAATCCCTGATATTAAAAAGGAAATGTACACACAGACCATTAACTACTTTAAAGAAAATGTAGGCTCTGTAGATTCGCCTGTGACCAAATGGGAAGCATACAAGGTGGTCCTGAAAGGGCAGGCCCGGTCACTCCAGGCCGGCTATATTAAGGATAAACACCAACAATTAGCACAGTTAGAAAGTGAACTCCGGCTATTGGAAATTAATAGATTCACCACGCCAACTGATGACGTTCTCCACCGTCTCACACTTAAACGGGAGGAATACAAAATTATAATTAGGGAACAGACGATAGCCAAACTCCTTCACACCCAACACAGAGTGTATGAACTGGGGGACAGGGCTGGGAAAACCTTGGCCTGGTTAGAGAAACGTGACCAAAGTGAAAGATGGGTACCTCTAATTACCTTGTATGATGGCACACCCGTCACACATCCTAGGGACATAGCAGAAGCCTTCGCGAACCATCTAGAACAAATATATTCCTCCTCCACTACATATACGGCGGAGGACTCCCGCCAGTTCCTATCTGATAGTGACATACCAACACTCTCTGTGACCGACAAAGACACCCTTAATGAGGACTTGACTGACTGAGGAGATCCAAAAGGCGATTGGTAATATCCAATCGGGGAATGCCATGGGACCCGACGGGACTCCCATTGAATTTTTAAAACTGGTAGCCCCCCAGGTGACACCACACCTACGAGCTATGTATAACAAAAGCTATGAGCAAGGGATTCTGCCAGAGGACCAACGCCTGCCGTCCATAGTTGTACTTCGGAAGCCGGGGAAGACGGCTGAGAACTGCACTTCTTACTGGCCGATATCATTAATCAATATTGAAGCTAAGATCCTAGCGAAAGTATTTGCCTCACGATTGGTCATGGTCATCTGCTCCTTGGTCCACCTTCCTGGCTTAATGCCAGGAAGGAACAAGGCACATAACATTCAACGCCTTCACAACGTACTTGCAAGGCATGAATACATGGAAGAAGATGCAGTAGTGCTGTCCTTAGATGCCTCTATGGCTCTTGACTCTAAAGTGTGGCCATATTTATTCGACGTCTTGAAAAAGATGGGCTTTGGCCCGAAATTTTTGAGATGGGTGCAATTGCTCTATACAGATATAAAGGGTCAAGTGCGAGTCAACAACTGTACATCAAGTATATTTACGCTAAAAAGGGACACTCGACAAGGGTGCCATCTGTCCCCGCTGATCTTTTCCCTTATGTTGGAAATGTTGGCCGCTTGGGTGGGGAGAGATGTAATGGTAAGAGGCTTGAAATGGGCAGAGGATCATGACGACCGTATATCTCTCTATGCAGATGATATCCTGCTCTACCTTGCCTCTCTGTCTAGATCTATACATGGGGTGTTGAATATCTTTACAAAGTTTGGGAAATATTCCGGATGCGCCATTAATTGGAGTAAGTCGGTGTTGTTTGTGCTCCGGGGTCCGGTCCTGCGACTTCCTAAGGGGTGCAATGTGGAAGTAACCACAGACGGCTTCCGGTATCTGAGAATATATATCACCTCAAATCCCACCCTTTTTTATGACCATAACCTGGCACCACCGTTGGCCGGGTTGCAAACAGACATAAAACACTGGAGATCTCTACCTCTTTTGTTAGTGTGCCGAGCGGCTCTTTTCAAAATGTTGGCTCTCCCACGCTTTCTTTACATCCTGAAAAAATTGCACACACCGGGTCCCAATGCCTACTTCTCGGGAGCAGAGAGTGAAGTCCGGACGCTGCTATGGGACGGGGGAGCTCCATGTATAACAATGAAAAAGTTGACGAAGGGGTGGTATGATGGGGGAATTGCCCTCACGGACCTTCGGCTCTATTATTGGGCGTCGCAATTAGTAGTAATAAACCACTGGATGTATCGCTCCCTATGGACCCTGCTTATTTATTGGACAGATATCAGACTGGAAGACCGGGATACTTGGGCACACTAGACTCAAAAGTTAGTGGAAAATGATATTTTGGGCCCACCTCACACACTGTCACAATTTGGCATCAGGCAAACTCCCGATTGGGATGGTCGAATATAATTACAAACGTCACACCCCTGTGGTATACCCAGAGATTGGGACTCCTGTTTCACCAACCTGGCTTCGATAAGTGGGATATAATAGGGTTTTCCATGGTCGGGGATTTAATTAAAAAAAAGGATCAATCCTCAGGTTCGAAGAATTGAAGAAAAAATATGACATGGTCCAAGGGGAAATATTCAGATATCTACAAGTTAGGCACGCCCTCACAACGGCCTTACCAGATCTCACAGACATACCAGAGTCATCACCGCTGGAAGATCGACTGCTTGATGGGCTGTTACATTCAAAAGCCATATCACTAACCTACAAAAAGCTCTGCATTAATTTACCTGACACATTCCACAAATATAGAGAGCAATGGCAGGGAGAAATGGGGCCCATTGACGAAGAAGACTGGCAAACGGCATTAATGTCCCCCAAAGTAGCAGCAATCACCCCCGCTTCAGATTGATACAACTCCGAATTTTACATAGATGTTACATGACAGGAGTCACCTTGGTAAAGATAGGAGGCAGACTAGAAACACTTTGCCTTAAGGGCTGCCAACAACCAGCCACCTTCTATCATATGATTTGGGAGTGCCCCGAGTTAAGGCGAATCTGGGAGGGGGCCACGACGCACATCCAGAGTGCCCTGGGAAAAGAAATACTTCTCACACCGCAATTAGGTCTCCTTAATATCTGGGCCCCGACTGACCTTACAGAGGTGGAATGACAAATGACCACTCTGGGTTACACCCTAGTTAAGCGAGAAATTGCAAGAGGTTGGGGGGCGACGGAAGAACCTTCTCCCCGAATGTGGATGAAAGAATTTGATAAGTGCATGATTGCAGAGACGGAAGTCTTCAAGTCACGAGGGTGTCCCAAAAAATGGGATAGGAAATGGGGTAAATGGAATACGTACCGTGGTAATCTATGTATTTCTCCATCGGTGGAACTGGAAATGCGTCATGATAGAGAGAGAGATACTGAAATATTGTGATTGTGATTATTCTCTCCAATGTAGCTGGGATGATGTATTAGACCAGTATTTGGAAGATTATATGGAACATTGTATGCAATTTTATTATTAAAACTAATAAAAATAATAAAAACAAATTTAAAAAAAATCTCATAACAACTGGAGACCTAAACAAAGAGGTCTCATCTGGCAACCACAAAGAAGCTGAAAGAGCCAAACGGTACCTTTTAACCGTGCCAAGAGCAAGGCCTTGTCAGGATAAGGACAAAAAAAACAATAACACATCAGATAACTTGGCCTGAAGAGGGTCTGTCTGCTGAGTACCACACCAAGCCACAAATTTGTCCCTATTACAGGCACGTAAAGTTTTTGTCGAGGGATGCCTGACATCAGCTTTCATGCTTAATCTCCTTGCATGAAGGTGGAGAATATGAAGGCCTGGGTAAATAACCTACCCTGCTGCAACAGACTGCGATAAGTGTACATCGTAGAGGCGGCATTAAACTAAACAACTGGCCTGTCCATGGCACACATTTACATGCTTCAGCCACGTCCCACCCAGTTGCTGTCTCCATCTGTGGCTCCTGAGTTACTCCTGGCCTTATGTTACATTTGCTTTGCTTCCCCCATGTTTGCATGTGTCCAGTAAGTGACCCAAAGGCTGCTAGTCGGTAATGGTTTCTTACTGTCTTCAACTTCAAGCTCCTCCATACTGCTCTTAGATAGCTCAAGAGGACATAAACTGGTCTTTGGGGGTGGAGGGTCGTAAAGGCTGGGTTGGATTTATATACCCATCCGGTTATGTGGCTCCCCCACCGTGCCCCAGTACTCTCTTCATTCACTTTGATGCATTAAATGCAAAAGTAGTGTGCCCACATTATTTACAGTAGGATGGCCTGCAATCACCTGTGCAACTCAGCTAGGACTAGTGTACACTTGTACCTCTGGGATAACAATATATTCCATGTTATGTGTAAATTCTCTTCAGAGAGAGCTGAATATTTCATTCTGACCCCGAGGATATTGTGAGAAGTTGGCCTGGTATATGCTGACCACTAATTAAAGTGCGCACCTTGTACCAGTCCAAACAACCCTTATTGATGATTAGGTTAAACACAACCTTTATTGAAAGCTATCCTAGTAGTAGATATGGAGAGCAGCCTTCATGCTAAGTCTGGAAGGAATGTAAAGCAGCTTGTTTTACCAGTATATAATCTCCTGAATGACCAAATGAAAGGAGAACTACACAAGGAATATATAAAATATATGTATTTATTACTAAACACTCTCTACTAACTTCTTTATGTGATTTGAGAACAATGCAAACAATATTAAATAACTAGAACGACAGTAAATAGCACAATACATAGTTGGCTCCAGGGGGAGACCAAACCATACACTAAGAAAGTGGTATAACAACCACAATTTGACAAGACACAGTGCCTAGAGCACGTAGAATCGCTGGGACCCCACGGAACCACCCAAAGTAGTGACACAGGGGACCCACGGAGGACGGGTGTAGTGTGAGAACACAGACGCGAGCTCCGTACAACTCTATGGGAAAGTCGCGGTTGGAATTTTAAAGATTAAGGACACTTCGGAGAGGGTTATAAGCAAACCCAGCTAAACATAGACGGTTCTAAGGCCAGCACCCTTGAGAGTACCGAAATACCCGTGTTGCCTATCCCAGAGGAGCCGGTTGCATAGGGGCCAAGAGATAATGGAATCCTTCATAGTTTTCAATGGCGTGATGCGGAAAGGTGCTGCTGCTGTGGAAATGAAAAGTGTCCGGTGTGATCCAAGCCTGGATTGGAGATGAGAAGAACCTGAAAGCAGAGGGGACAGAGTCCGGGTCACTTCACAGTGACCAGGGGCACGATAGACGAATGCCCACCGATGTCGGGTGTTTCAGGTGAGAAGAGGTGAAGCTTGACTCTGCAGCCACGGGGACCAGGAGATGTCGACGATGACCAAAGTCCAGAAGTGAGCTGTCCCATGAAGGATGTCGAGTGCTGGGGGTCAGTGTCCGGATTGAACACCAACAAGCCCTGGCAACTGCAAACCCCGCAGGCAGAAGAAAGATGCTTCGGTGAGGACCAGCAAGGTCCCGGGGACTCTCCAAGCTATGGAGAGTCAGGGCACGTCTGGAGCAACCAGGAAAGCCCTCAGAAAGTCAAAGTTACCTTCACAGTGACCCACATGTCGACGGACCAGGATCGCAAAGGGACCTCAAGCTGACTCACAAAACAGCACACGGGACACTCCTGGAGTGTAGGCCGGAAATCTTCAGTGAATTTACTGCTCGGGTCAGGACTACAAGTAGCCCAAAGCAAAGCCTCAGGAGTTGCCAAAAAGCGTACTCTGCTGCAAATGTATGCGGTGCACAGGGGTTCGGGTTGCACGGTTACCACGAGGGATACGGGCCTCAGAATTGCTGAGAGCACAGATCAACCTCAGAGACCTCGGGAATACACCTCCTGTGTTGCAGAAATCTTCGGAGTCCTCAGGTGCTCGGGAGATGCAAACCGGTCAGATGCGTTTTAGGTGCCTGCCTTGCAGGGGAGTAACTCCTTTACTTCAAGGGAGATTCTTCAGTCATCCAGCGTTGTGCAGATCGTCGAAGTACTTGGTTTCTGTAGCAGAGTTTAGTCCAAGTAAAATCTAAAGTCCTGTAGTCAGGGCTTCCTACTTTATTCCCAAGGAAGGGGTGGGACAATCTCTGGGGACCCACCTATGGGGGGGCAGGACAGAGGGGTGGCGACACCCATGTCCTTTGTGCAGTTTCGGGCCAGGGTTTGAGCTGGACTATACACACCAAATGTGCCCCCAGTGTAGACATCAAAGCACTCTCAGAGTGCACCCACCCAGCCCCAATACACTAAAGCCTGTCTGGGAGGTGGTCACACCTCCCTGTGACAGGAAACCTTTTCCTGCTCGAGCTTGGCTCAGTAGCAGGAGGGCAGTCTCGTGTCTGTGGCTGGCAGCATCCATTTTGTGATGCCAGGGTCGAGAAAGCTGGTACCGGGTTTACCGGTGTTGTCATATTTCTCCCTCTAGGAGGGTGGAATCATACCTTCCCGCCAGTAACTGGCGGGGAGGTATGATTCCAAGGTGTTTGATACCAAACACGACATGTTTCCATGCAGCCGTTTTAAAGTTAGCATTTACCGCGAGGTTATAATGCACTTAAGTATATATGGTTGGCTGCATCACAAACAACTCTGGAAAATACGTTCCAAAGGCTGAAGAGGGGCTCTGCTCATGCAGGTGCACTCTCTCACATAAAACCCAGCACCCTGCCTTCAGGATTGATAGGGCGTGCCATAGGGGTGACGGATAGGTTTATATGTGCAGTGATATGGAGTAGATATAGTGAATCTATATAATACATGCTGCTGCCCCTGAGAGGCCTCTTGGGTACCTATGCCCTGGGTACATAGTATACCATATACTAGGGACTGATAAGGGTATCCCGACATCCAATCTGGAGTGTACCTACAGTACATGCAATCAATTTAGAGGAGAAGGCAGCTAGACTGGGGTCCTGGATAGCAGGATCCCAGTCAATCTAAGTCGAAAACAGTGAAACATCAGCAAACAGTGGGGGTAACTATAAGAAGCAGATTCTATGCTCCTACATAACCCCCCACCCCCCACATGTAAGGAAATTAAACTAACCTTGACCAGTTGAGTCTTCATGTTCTAAGAGGAAATATCTGGAGAGACCATCTGCATTTGCATGGTTACTCCCAGGTCTATGTTCCACTGTATAGTCCATCCGTTGTAGGGAAATGGACCACCTCAAAGGTTTGGGGTGTTGACCCTTCATCTGGTTTAGCCATAAGTGGGGCTTATGGTCTGTCTGAACAATGAAGTGAATGACAAACAAGTATGGCCTCGGCTTCTTCAGAGCCAAACCACAGCAAAGGCTTCCCTCTCAATAGCTGACCAATGTTTCTCTCTGGGGGTCAGCCTTCTGCTAATAAAAACTACTGGCTAATCCTGGCTCTCATTCTTCAATTGTGGTAACACAGCCCCTACCCCCAACTCAGATGCATCTATTTGGACAATGAATTCTTTGGAATAGTCAGGACTTTGCAGAATGGGAGCAGTGCACATGGCCTGCTTCAGGTCATCAAATGCATTTTGACAGCTAACTGTCCACTGAACATTCTTTGGCCATCTTTTGGAAGTTAAGTTATTCGAAGGGGTCACTATGGATCCAAAACCTTTGACAAACCTCCTATAGTACACAGTCCTGCCCAAGAAAGCTCTGATCTGAGTCTGGGTGGTTGGAGCAACCCAGTCCATAATGGTCTGGATTTTGCTCTGCAATAGTTGAACCTGGCCTCCACCCACAAGGTGGCCCAGGTATACAACTTGACTCTGCCCTATCTGGCACTTGGCGGCCTTGATAGTGAGGACTGCTTTCTGCAGGGCCTCCAAAACATTCCTGAGGTGGACCAGGAGATCCTCCCAGGTGGAGCTAAAGAGAGCAATATCATCTAGATAAGCTGCACTATAGGATTCCAGGCCTGTAAGGACTTTATTCACCAAACTTTGAAAAGTGGCAGGTGCATTCTTTAAACCAAAGGGCATCACCACAAATTGGCAGTGCCCACTAGGGCTAGAATATGCTGTTTTTGGCTTTGCATCCTCAGCTAATCTGATTTGCCAGTAGCCAGCTGTTAGGTCAAATGTGTTCAGAAACTTGGCTAAGGCCAAAGTATATATAAGTTCTTCTGCCTAAGGGATTGGATGGGCATCAGTCCTAGCGACTGCATTGAGACCCCTGTAGTCAACACAAAACCTCATATCTCTCTTACCATTCTGGGTGTGAGGTTTGGGTACCAAGACTACTGGACTAGCCCAAGGGCTATCTGAGGGTTCAATAATTCCCAAATCCAACATCTTCTGGACTTGAGTCCTGATGCAGTGCCTGACATGGTCAGGTTGCTTGTAAATCCTATTTTTAACAGGCAGACTGTCACCTGTGTCCACTTCATGAGTGCACCAGGTAGTCTAACTTGGAGTCAGTGAAAACATATGTCTAAACTGATTAAGAACTTTTCTGCAATCAGTTTGTTGCTGAACAGTGAGGCTTCCTGCCAAGGCTACACCACCAACTGAACCATCATCAGGGTTCTGTGAGAGCAGGTCAGGGAGTGGATCACTCTCTTCCCCCTGTCCTTCATCAGTAGCCATGAGCAAGCCCATGTCTGCCCTGTCAACATGTGGCTTGAGCCTGTTCACATGGAGCACCCTATGGGGGCTCGTGGGAGTTCTAAGGTCCACCAGGTAGGGACCTCTCCCTTTTGTTCAATAATGGTATGAGGGCCACTCCACTTGTCTTGGAGGGCTGCTGGGGTCACAGGCTCCAGCACCCATACTTTCTGCCCTGGCTGATAAACAGTCAGCACAGCCTTTTGGTCATGCCAGGCCTTTTGCAATTCCTGGCTAGCCTCAAGGCTTTTAGTTGCCTTCTTCATGTACTCAGCCATCCTGGAGCGGAGACCAAGTATATTGTCCACAATATCCTGTTTAGGGGGTTTGAGAGGTAACTCCCATCCCTCCTTCACTAGACATAAAGGACCCCTAACTGTATGTCCAAACAGAAGTTCAAATGGGCTGTAACCAACCCCCTTCTGAGGAACCTCTCTGTAGGCAATGAGAAGGCAGGGCAAAAGTATGTCCCATCTGCGCCTAAGCTTTTCTGGGAGACCTTTAATCATGCCATCGAGAGTTTTGTTGAACCTGTAAACTAACCCATTGCATTGTGGGTGATAAGGGGTGGTACATTTGTAATTTACTCCACACTCCTTCCACATAGCAATCAAGTAACTAGACATGAAGTTTGTACCTTTGTATGATACTACCTCCTTAGGAAAGCCCACCCTGGAAAAGATTCCCAGGAGGGCCCTTGCCACCACAGGAGCTGTGGTAGTTCTAAGGGGAATTGCTTCTGGATACCTAGTGGCATGGTCCACTACCACCAGTATAAATCTGTGCCCAGATACAGTTTGAGGATCCATGGGACCAACTCCATCAATCCCAACCCTCTCAAAGGGAACCCCCACCACAGGTAGTGATATCAGGGGGGCTTTGTAGTACCACCTGCCTTACCACTGGCTTGACAGGTGACACAGAAGCGACAAAACTCCTTGGTGTCTTCAGACATGTGAGGCCAATGGAAGTGAGGTACAACTCTTTACCAAGTCTTGTTTTGGCCTAGGTGACCTGCTAATGGGATGTCATGTACCAATGTCAATAGGAAGCCCCTAAACTTCAGAGGTATAACCAACCTCCTGGTGGCACTAGGCTTGGGCTCTCTACTCTCTGAGTAAAGGAGTCCATCAACACAGTAGATCCTATGGGACCCACTGGCACTCCCTGCAGCCTCAGCAGCAGCTTGCTGTCTGAGGGGTTCAAGAGAGGGGCCGCTCAGATCCTGCTGGCTCAGATCTGCCCTGGAAGGGCCCCCTGTCCCCAATAACTCAACATGATCAGGCTCAAGTTCCTCTAAGACAGTTCCTTCTTCAGGACTAAGATCATCTCCCTCAAGAGACTGATCTGTATTCTGAGGCAGGGGGAAGACACTGCCTTACCCCTACAGCTCCTTCTCTTGGAAGGCGCCTGGTCAATTTTTCCAGGATCCAGGGCCTGTTCAGTGGAAGTCATTTTTGCCTGTGACCTAGTCATAGCAAACACATCTGCAGGGATTCCCAACATTTCTGCATGAGTCCTGAGTTCGACTTCAGCCCAAACTGAAGTTTCTATATCATTGCCCAACAAGCATTCAGCAGGGAGGTCTGCACTTACCACAACCTTCTTAGGGCCAGTTACCCCTCCCCAGGTGACATTAACAACTGCCAAGGAATGGTCTGTCCTGACATTGCTAGCATTGGCCACTTGGTACATCTCACCAAGTATGATTTGCTCAGGAGCCACAAGATCTTTTGTCACCATTGTGACACTTGCTTCTGTGTCCCTGAATGCAAAGGCCTCTTTTCCATGCACCAAAGGCTGCTGTCTGTACTTGCCCAGATTACTGGGACTGACAAATAAGGAGGCCATATCCATGCCTCCATCACAGATCAACACAGCCTGAGTGGGAACTCTGACTAGGCCAGAGTCCTCCTCAGATCCCAGGGTTGATCCTACTACACCCTTATTCTGAGTACCACCACGTGGAGCTGAACAAGGGGGAACAGTTGCCTTAGGGGCAGGGGTGGTTGGAGATGGGTCCTTGGACTTGTTACAATCACTTGTCCAATGGGTCTTCTGTTTACAGATTTGACACCATGGCTTCTTCTTGCCTTTTCCTTTGTTTGATTGTGACTCCCCACCAGATGCATATTTTTGGGGCCCTTAAGAAGACTTCTGGTCTTTACCCTTCTCCCGACCCTTATCAGAGTTTTTAGAATCTTGCTTCTTGGAGTCGCCAACTTGGTTATGAACTTTCTGCCTGACCCTGGTTATGACCCATTTGTCTGCCTTCTGGCCCAATTCTTGGGGAGAGATCAGATCAGAGTCCACCTAGCTGATTTTGACAATTATTAAGGATCTGCTCCCTCATAATTAAATTGTACAATCCTTTAAAATCACACATGTTACTGCCAAGTAACCAGGCTTCCAGAGCCTTAGTAGCACAATACACAAAGTCAACCCACTCTTGAGTCTGTGCCTTTTGGGTATCTCTAAACTTACTCCTGAATTGTTCAGTAGTTAAACCAAACCCACCAATCAGAGCACTCTTCAAGACTTTGTAATTATCAGCATCCTCTTCTCTAACAGTGAGGAGATTGTCTCTGCCTTTGTCTGCAAAGGAGAGCCACAAGATTCCTGCCCACTGCTCCTGAGGGACCCTCTGTACTTTACGGGCCCTCTCCAGTGTAGTTATCCATTTGTGGATGTCATCCCCACTCTGGTAGGGAGGGACAATCTTGTTCAGGTTTCTATGGTCATGAGTATGGTCTCTACCTCTAGGGACACTGTTGCTGCCACCATGGGGCTCTAGCCCCAACCTTTTGAAGCTCGCTGAAGCTCCAGGGACTTCCTATCTAAGGCCAATTGCTCTCTCTTGATTATGAGCTTAGCTCTCTCAAACTCAAGCAGTTGGCAATTCTTCTCATAAGAGGACTCCCTTTTATGAGAAGCAGAGGTCCCTACAGAAATACCAGAATGATTAGATTCCTGAGAAGGAGATCTTGCTCTCTCTGGTAAACTGTTAACTCTTCCAGGTGGGGTAAAGAGAGGGCGACAGAGGCATTCTCCCTCACCTTTAGGAAGAATTGGATTGTCCAGGTTAGAATCATCTTGATCCTCCTGGTCAGCATTGGAGTCCATGTCATAGAAGTTTTCACTTCCTGGCCTTTCCTCCTCTGCTGCCCCACCCAACTTGCCTGCCTCATCAGACCCTGGGGTCTTTCTGAGGTCATCTAAAAGCAAAGCCTCTATGAGGTGTTGAGTGCCTTGGTGTCTCCCTGTCTTCAGTTTCCTAGATGTACACATAGTTCTCAATTCTTGGAATCAGAGATGGTCATACTTAGTCGGCAGAGGCCCACTGGCATCTGGCCTAGAAGACATACTAGAGTTGTGTGGTGTAGGCACCTACCTAACCTGGTGGGAGCTACTAAACTCTCTTGAGTTGGAGAAAGGGTGTGCTAGACCCTTGACTTACCCAACTCTAAGTTCAGTAGAACTTACTTATTCTAGTCTTGATTTATATGTACCTAATACCTTAAGGTGTTTTCAGTTAGTCACTTAATGAGATTATCTGGTAAAACAATAGCAAGCTTGAATCCCAACCGCTGCACACCAATGTGAGAAGTTGGCCTGGTATATGCTGACCGCTAATTAAAGTGGGCACCATGTACCAGTCCATACAACCCTTATTGATGATTAGGTTAAAGACAACCTTTATTGAAAGCTATCCTAGTGGTTGCTATGGAGAGCAGCCTTCAGGCTAAGTCTCGAAGGAATGTAACGCAGCTTGTTTTACCAATATATAACCTCCTGAATGACCAAATGAAAGGAGAACCACACAAGGAATATATAAAATATATGTATTTATTACTAAACACTCTCTACTAACATCTTTATGAGATTAGAGAACAAAGCACACAATATTAAATCACTAGAACTACAGTAAATAGCACAATACACAGTGGGCTCCAGGGGGAGATCAAAACATATACTAAGAAAGTGGTAAAACAACCACGCTTTGACTAGACACAGAGCCCAGAGCACGTAGAATCGCTGGGACCCCAAGGAACCACCCAAAATAGTGACACAGGGGACCCAAAGAGGATGGGTGCAGTGTGAGAACACAGACGTGAGCTCCGTACAACTCTATAGGAAAGTCGCGGTTAGAATTTTAAAGATTAAGGACACTTCGGAGAGGACTTTAAGCAAACCCAGTTAAACATATAAGGTTCTAAGGCCAGCACCCTTGAGAGTACCGAGATATCCGTGTTACCTATCCCAGAGGAACCGGGTGCATAGGGGTCAAATGATGTCGGAAACCTTCGTAGTTTCCAATGGCGTGATGCAGAAAAGTGCTGCTGTCGTGGAAATGAAAAGTGTCCGGTGTGATCCAAGCCTGGATTGGAGATGAGTAGAACCTGAAAGCAGAGGGGACAGAGTCTGGGTCACTTCACAGTGACCAGGGGCACGATAGACGAATGCCCACCGATGTCGGGTGTTTCAGGTGAGAAGAGGTGAAGCTTGACTCTGCAGCCACAGGGACCAGGAGACGTTAATAAAAACCAAAGTCTGGAGCTGAGCTGTCCCACGAAGGATGTCAGTGCTGGGGGGTCAGTGTCCAGATTGAACACCAACAAGCCTTGGCAACTGCAACCCATGCGGGCAGAAGAAAGATGCTTTGGTGAGGACCAGCAAGGTCCTGGGGAGTCTCCAAGCTATGGAGAGTCAGGGCACGTCTGGAACAAGCAGGAAAGCCCACGGAAAGTCAAAGTTACCTTCACAGGGACCCACAGGTCGATGGACCAGGGATCGCGAATGGACCTCGAGCTGAATCACAAAATACCAGCCCGCGGGACACTCGTGGAGTCTAGGCCAGAAATCTTCAGTGGAATTAGTGCTCTGGGTCAGGACTACAAGTAGCCCAAAGCACAGCCTCAGGGGTTGCCAAAAAGCATATGCTGCTGCAAATGTACGCGGTGCACAGGGGTTCGGGTTGTACGGTCCCCACGAGGGATACGGGCCTCAGAATTGCTGAGAGTACAGATCAATCTCAGAGACCTTGGGAACCCACCTCCTGTGTTGCAGAAATCTTCGGAGTCCTCCGGAACTCAGGAGATGCAAACTGGTCAGATGCGTTTTAGGTGCCTGCCTTGCAGGGGAGTAACTCCTTTACTCTAAGGGAGATTCTTCAGTCATTCAGCGTTGTGCAGATCATCAAAGTACTTGGTTTCTGTAGCAGAGTTTAGTCCAGGTAAAATCTAAAGTCCTGTAGTCAGGGGTTCCTACTTTATACCCAAGGACGGGATGGGATAAACTCTGGGGATCCACCAATGGGAGGGTCAGGACAGAGGGGTGGCTACACCCATGTCCATTGTCCAGTTTTGCGCGAGAGCAGGAGCAAATGGCTCCTGCAACCGGTTTGAGCTGGACTATGCACAGGGACACCAAATGTGCCCCCAGTGCAAACATCAAAGCACTCCCAGAGTGCACCCACCCAGCCCCAATACACTAAAGCCTGTCTGGGAGGTGGTCACACCTCCCTGTGACAGGAAACAGTGAACCTATATCTAAGTAAGGGGTGCATGCACCAACTTACACAGCCTGCTGTAGCAGATCTGTGGTGTCATTTTGAATGGTCTCCCAGGGGTGGCATAATACATGCTGCAGCCCCTGAGAGGCCTCTGGGGTACCTATGACCTGGGTACATAGTATACCATATACTAGGGACTGATAGGGGTACCCCAGAATCCAATCTGGAGTGTACCTAAAGTACATGCAATCAATTTAGAGGAGAAAGCAGCTAGACTGGGGTCCTGGATTGCAGGATCCCAGTCAATCTAAGTTGAAAACAGTGAAACATCACCAAAAAGTGGGGGTAACTATAAGAAGCAGATCCTACTCTCTTACAGATATCTCCACAACCAAGAAGAGTAGCCTATTTCACCATGTATATGCACACTTGAGACACGTCTGTTATATTACACACATATATACTTCCGGAAGCTGTAGTATATTTTGCTCCAATACATACGTTCATCTCACACAAGTGCAGTATATTCTTCATAAATGTGTAGTGTATGCCTTCCTATCAATTTATTTCATAGGGGTTAGCTGTGTGTATGCATAATCCCAAGAAATATAGGGCAAACTTCACTAACTATGGGAGCAACGCAGAGCTGGGACCAAAGTTGCTGAGTTGTATCAAAGGCAGAGAGAAAAACAGCGCCATATCTACTAAGATATGGCGCTGTTGGGGTTCCTTCTTGCCATACGGGAAAGCGCACATGGATGGGGCTCCTCAGGACCCCTGTGATTAGAGAGCGGGAAAAGGAAGTGGATTTGTGCTGTATACAAAAAAAAAGTAGAAAATGCGGGACGAGGCTGTCCAAAGAAATTCAAAAAAGTTTAAAAAAGAATAGGCTCACGACGAATAAATAATTTGCTGCCAGTGACTGGGAAGGGAGGTGGAAGTGGGGAAAAGAGAGAAAATGTTAGTTTTTTGTATGTTCTAAGGTTTTGAAAATCAATAAAATACTTTATAAAACAAAAGAGATGACACTGTTTTCTTCCTCTAGCGCTGGTGCGCTTAATTTTGTCAGGAGCCAATGCACACCCCTTACATGGGTTTTGTACTGGAAGTGAACAGCTGCAGTACACAAACTATGCTTTTACATAGTTTAATATATTTCCCGCTTTGTATGTATGCTGTGCAGCTCACCACATGTGAAAAGCTGAAAAAGTGTAGAGAGTTTTAAAACTTGCTCCACTATAATGTCGGTCTCGAGAAAGCATACATTTTTGGCAGGAATCCCAGTCTAGAAATGTTAGTTAATAGGGATTTGCATTGCATTAAAAACCTATTGGGTGTTGCATGGGAACGCCCATGTACCGCCCATGGGAGGGCCCTTTTCCCAAAGTAACACATGGCTCTACTTTGTGTTTCTTTAGGCAAGTCTCTAATGATTTGTAAAGCAAATCTCAACACAACGCTTTGAGCCCAGTTTGTGTCACTTTTGTGATGCAAACCCAGCATAAATGATTACTACTTTCCTGCATATTGCAGTGAAACCCGTACTGGCTTCGTGCATTTTTCAGAGCAGTGCACTCAATTCCATTATGTGTAGATGAGGACTGCAGAGAGTTAATGCGCGTAGACGTGCAATATATGTCATCCTGTGTACATGTAATTCAATAAGGTGCATTACATTTCACTCTCTTAGCATGTGCTTTCCTATAAGATGCAGTGTATATCACCCAGGTGCTCAGGTACTTCAGAGGAAAGCAGCATAGTTCACCCTGTGTGCATGTGCACTTCAGAAAGGTGCAGTGCATTTCGTACTGTATGCATGTGTCAGTGACACGTAATAAATTCCACCGTATGCACATTTGGACTGGGATTTTGTGTGCAGATATTCTTATGAGATATGCAGTCTATTCCTGCCCCTGTGCACCTAACCTGACTTACCTGTCCAGAGACAAGTTGTGTGTAGCTGGATGCAGACATGTGGATGTGGGTCCGGGCCGGACATGCTTCTAATTCCACTGGGCATTTATCTAATTGTATGGAGCTCTAGTGGCTGGATTATTGACCACTCCGAGGTGAGGAGGTAAATTACAGCAGGTCATAGATGCTTCAAGAAACAGACAAAAAGCAGAAGAGACGGGGAAGCTAGAGAAAAAGTAATCAGAAAAGGAGAAGAGACAGGAGTTAAAGAGAGTGGGAGAAAGGGTGGAAGGAAAGAGACCAAAGCAAGATAGGAAACAAGCATTGGCATAGCCAATAGGTCTCGCCTTTGGGACCTTATAAGTATTTAGTTATGCAGCACAGAATCCTTGGTGCAACAACATCAACTGTTGCCTGGCTAAACACTTATAAGGTCCCAAAGGCGAGACCTATTGGCTATGCCAATGCTTGTTTTAATTAGTCTTACATTTTATTTCTATGTGCCTTTTTCCATCACACCTTAATAAACATACATCTACAAAGGAGTGCTACTGTGTCTTAACGTACCAACAGAGGCACTGCGATTCAGCATCAGTGCAGCACCACATCAGTATCACTTCAGCAAAACAACAACTCAGCATCGCTGCTCACTCCACCACACCTAAGCACAAATACCACACCACCACCTCAGTATCACTAAGCATGATAGCTTAAAAACATTGCCAAAGCCAATAGCTCTGGCTAAACACTTATAAGGTCACAAAGGCAAGACTATTAGCTATGCCAAGGCTTGTTTATTTTTTACCTGCCTGGTTTTAAGGTTCGGCAATTTATTAAAAAGGATCTTCAAAGGTGTTGAGTTTGTTATTTGCTGTTTGTGGCGTTGGGTGATGTTTTCTCCCATTCTGCTTGATGCTGTCCCTGGGCACTCTGTTACATACAGAATGGGTTTAGGCGGACATGTACTGTGGCATGTTTTTGAGGCCTGTGCGACAGATTTGGAATTGCTTTTACCTGCTCCTCTTCGTGGATTATTCCTGTATTAGCTACAAGGCACAATGGTTAGGTGCTAGGCTGATGATTCCTGACTTACACTTATGCCCTCCGTGTCCACATAGGTGCACTCCTCTCTGGGTAAGTATAACTCAGGTGAACAGGAATATATAATCAGAATTGGTAAAACCAATCAGACTGGTTATTTTAAAGGACAACGCCCGTTAAAGCCCCGATCGAGGCTCCTGTTCACGATGGTCTTAATCCCCCTCGTATAGATATCCACTCTAGTGACCCCTCTGTTATTATCTCCTCTTTGTCTAACAAGGAATTTAACATTCTTTTAAAAGAAAACCTTTCTGCCATTCTGGAGCCATTCTACAAACGCCTGGATTTGGTCGATCGCAGGTTGGCTAAGATGGAGGAGGCCCTGGTTCGTATGCCCCCAGTATCCATACCACAGCCTCCTCTGCAAACTTCAGTAGGGGTTATTCCATCACCGGTTGACGACAATTGTAGTATTCAGATGGGTGCCACGACACGTTCTAACAACTTGGTGGACGTGGCAAGGAATGCGGTAGATGTAAGAACTCTCGCACCAACAGATAGATCCAATGTAGAGGTACTTCCCAATAAATCATCTCTGGCCTCTAGGAGTAGTTGTGGTCAAATATCTAGTTACAACTCAGGTGACCACACGAGGCATCCCTTATTACATTTGCCCCCCCAAGCGACTCCCTATACCATTGTCTTGGCAAATGTCCCTCCCTTATCAACGGATTCCCATGAACATTGGTCATCTCTCAGGAATAAGGCTCTACACTATTTGAATAAAAAGACCGGCATTGGGGACAGGCTGTATATGGATTTCAAAATGGCTAGACGGATCGACTGGGTTGGTTACTCGGATAAAAACCTAGCCGGGGACTGTGTGGTCCTAAGCTTTAGGTCACCAGGACTGGTTAAACATATACTCGAGATTGCTGCCAATGCCCCCTATGACTGGCTGCCCATTAACATCCTACCGCTAGGCTATTTCTACAAACAGGAGGTGGCTATGCGATATAGAGGTGTCCAATTACACAAGGGAGCTTCTCATAGACCAGATTCCCGAATTAGGCTTAGGAATCGGTTTGAGGTCCTATCTTCCTTAGAAGACATTGATTGACAGAGGTGGGGTGGTTTGGGTATCCTGTGGATGGTGGTACTGCTACTGTTGTTGACTTTGTCGCACCTCTACAAGTCGACTCGGTGGAGTGTGATGTTCCAACGGGGATCCCCACTTCATCCACAACGCAGCCAGGCAGCCCATATGTAGAGCCATTAACGCCTGTTGGGCGCTCGATGAATCCTGGACCCAAGGAATCCATGACCATTGCTTCCTGGAATATTGCAGGGTTGGAATCCAAGACTGGCCTAGCAGATTGGTCATTATCAATCGATGAAGTTGACATCTGGGCATTTCAAGAAACGTGGGCAGTGGAAAACATCTTCCATGCAGGTTATTTAAATTTCTCGAAACCTGCAATTAGGGGGTACAGAGGGAGTCCGGCGGGGGGTTTAACATTTTGGGTTAGGCAAACTAGGGGGGTGAGTATTGAAATGATTCCCCTCGATAACCCGGACATTCTGGGATTTAAAGTCAAATTCCAGTTTGGCCCAAGTTTATTTCTTTTCAATATATATGCTAGGGGCCAAGTGGGTGGCAGGAGCTCCCAGGTTATCTCTGCACTTGAGACCTTTCTAGCGGAAGGCCTCACTAGTGATAACACCATCATTATGGGGGATTTCAACACTTGTTTTGAACCCCTGGGCAGTGAGGATGGTATGCTGAGTGAGGAGGAAGACACCTTCTGGGGCGTCCCGCAGCTGAATTTACCACCCGTAAAGAAATGGACGGAGGCAGCGCTTCAAGTTAAAGGGTTGTGTTTGGAAAGGGGCTACAGAGCAGTTAATGGTAGGACCAAATCTGATGCCCTGGGTGCTGCGACGTTTGACAACGGTCGTACAAAAAGCAGGATTGACCACATATTGATCAATTTGGTAATCTGGCGCACTGTGCTAGACATGGTTGTTCAAACTTGCATCGAAAGCGACCACAATCCATTGGTCCTCACTCTAGATATTCAAGGTTTTAACCCCCCAGCTGCTGGGAACACAGCTAGCTGCGGAGTCCCATTAACATTGGGTAACGATTTTAGGCGAGTCAAATGGGCTAAGGTGGCCCTTGATGAGATAAAAGTGTTAGAGATTAGGGCCCTGGTTCCAAAAGCTCTTGGAGAAATCAGCGAATGCAGCTCACAGGATATCCTTAATATCAAAGTGCCATTGATTCACAAGGAGCTCACTAGTAAGCTGAAGACCTACTTTATTAATACCAAGCCTATGAGGGCCAATCAAAAATTTGAACCAACATCTTGGTATAATGAGCTATGCAGGTCCGCACATAAAGCCCTCTTGTCTGCTATTAAATCTAGAATTTATCCTACAATTAAACAGGCTCGGCTCTTGTATAAATCCACACTAAAGCAGGCTAAAAGAGAGTGGGACGAGAGTCGTTGGAAGGATCTGCTTGAAGCCTGTAAAGGTAGGAATATGTCCCACTTTTGGGATTTAATAAAGTGGGGGAATGGACAGAGGTCGCTAGTCCCTAACAACAATGTGGACCCACATCATTGGGTTGCCCACTTCGAAGCCCAATACCAGCAGGGCTCTGAGCGGGTGCCATTCGCTCCTGTTATAGCCATAGACGTTCCTGTAAGGTTTGGTATTAAGGAAGTGGAGGCGGTCCTGAAGAACATCCCGAGTGGCTAAGCTCCCGGCCCGACTGCATCCCAGCAGACCTGTTTAGGCAGGATCACGATCTTTGGGCCCCATACATAACAAATCTGATGAACTCATTGGCAGGGGGAACCCCATTCCCCAATTCTTGGTCCGGTGCAGAAATAATCCCAATTTTTAAAAAGGGAGATCGTTCTGCACCGGGCAACTATAGGCCAATCAGTCTCATCGATGCGTTGCAAAAAAACATTGCTCGTGTCCTTCTTGGGAGAATCCATACCTGGATGGTTGAAGGAGACATACTATCTAATCTCCAAGTAGGGTTTCGGGCCCGCATGGGAACATTGGACCAGGTTTTTAAGTTCGTCTTACTGTACTGGAAGGAGGTCTTCTTGGGCAAGGGGCTCATCTTTGCAGCATTCGTGGACTTAAAATCTGCATTTGATCTTGTCCCAAGATCAAAACTTTGGGACGTGCTGTTAAGGTTAGGGATGCCTAAGGAACTACTTGATTTCGTGATCAAGCTTCATAGCTCTTATTATGCCCAGGTTCGTTGGGGGAACCCGGGAGAGGTCACAGAACAATTCAAGGTAGAGAAAGGAGTACGCCAGGGGTGTGTTCTTGCCCCAACATTGTTCTCATTATTTATAAATGGGGTCGTCCAGTTTTTTGAAGACTACCCCACTGATGCTCCAAAGCTGGATGGCCAAAGGGTGCCCTTGCTCATGTTCGCTGATGACGCCCTGATTTTATCTAAAACACGGCAGGGTCTGCAGCGGGCTTTAGCCCGCTTTGAGGCCTTTTGTAGCGAACATGAGCTTGAGGTAAACGTAGAGAAAACAAAATTTATGGTTCTCCATGGGGCAGGAGATGTCTCGGCTAAAGTCTCAATGGGTGGGAAGCATCTAGAACAGACCAAAGTTTTTACTTACCTAGGTATTACCCTGGGTGAAAAGTTGAGTTGGACCCCACAGATGAAGTTCCTAGCTCTGAAACACTCTCAGCTCGCAGGAGCCCTCTTAAGGGAGCATAGGCTCTCATTATCCAAGCCAGTGGCCCCCTTTATGAAGCTGTATTCTTTGAAAATTGTTCCTGCCATCTTATACGGCGCTGAGATCTGGTGGTGTTGCAATCTGTCCGATCTAGTTCTACCTCAAAATAAATTTTTAAGATCAATCGTAGGCCTCCCACAGTCGACTCCACGAATCCCTCTATTGTTTGATCTAGGGTGTAATCCCATCGAGGATATTGTACAGCTTAGAATGGTCCTCTTTTGGAGAAGGTTGTGGTCTACCCCAGAACTACATCACTTCGCTAAGGCATTACTTGAAGTAAGGGGGTTGGACCACTTAAATAAGATTCCATGGCTAAAAAATTTCAAAAACCTCCTTATAGATATGGGAATGAGGGAGTTCTGGGTATCCCCGGACATCGTTACCCCCCATCTAAGACCGATTTAAGAGCAGCCTATTGGAGTCTGGTAAAAAGTAGGAGATATTCTACTCTGGTGGGCTCCCCACTGACTAGAGCCTTTTGGGATTTTAAGGATGAACCAACCCTTGAAATATATTGGGATTTGATCACTAAACCTCGAGATCGTAGGCTGTACCATCAGTTTAGGGTAGATACGCTCCCACTTAGGAAATTCACCAGCAAATGGAAAACTGGTATGGGAGACAGGTGTCCATTCTGCCCTGACTGTATTGAAGACATAAACCATTTTCTCTATGTTTGTCCAGCCTACCATTCAGCTAGGGGCATGTGGCTCAAACCCCTGTGCAGATCTTTCTGTACAACCTCTGCTATGATTGCTAAACGTCTCTTGAAAATTGGAGACAATGAAACCATTATAATAGGGGCTGCTAAATTCTTAAGCTGGTCTTGGGCTATCCGTGAAAGAAATGGTGGGATACAGTAAATGTGTCAATTTTATTCTTTTAGACTGAGTTTTTTGGTTTTACGGTTATTTATATTTTTAAATGAATCATTGTTGTGTATAAATTATGTATCTCGTGATTCCTATTAGGGCCACTGTATCCTTTATTGTTTTATTGTATATATGTCTTTTAAGATGAATAATCGTAATAAAGACTTTGTGACTGGCTTGTCCATTGATTGGTGAGTTTGTGTGTCTATTGTGTGTTTGCGTGATTGGGTGAATATGAGAATAAGTCAGTGGTTGGGACGTGAGTGAGTGGATGGATGAATGAGTCAGTAACATGGCTATGTAACTGCATGCATGAATGTTTGAGTAATGAGAGCAAAGATGGATGGGAGACTAAATGAAAGAGTGAGTACATGACTGGACGCAAAGAAGTTACAGCGATCTTGGAGGCTGAACCTTCGTAAAGCAGCAGTGAACTAAGAGGCTACACAGGCCCAGTCTGAAATGTCGCTGTGTCTGACCATATTGTCCGTCTGTAGCTTAGTTACTCTACACGAACCATAGACCGCACTGAACACTGAACAGAATTGTTATAACAAAGTGCCCATCTCTGAATACAGCACAGAAGTCTGCCAACAGAATTGAGAAGATTTCTGAAATATAGTGTAACACAGAGCCATATTTACAAAACATGGCCTTCTGCTACTTTCTTCACCTGTAATGGAGCGGAAACAGGCTGACTAGCATGCACCGTGTAGCAGAGGTGTGTGCATGTTCTTATACTTATCCCCTTCCAATATAAAATACTATTCCCAAACAACTTTTAAAACATTGGCTGTATGCTGTACAGTGAAGCAAACATGCAATGTTGGGATCTGACTGATGTGAGGAGACCAACAGGAATGGATCATCTGGAAACAGAGACAATAAGGAAAGGGAGAGAAACTTAGATGGGAACGAGTGGAATGCAGATTAGAGACAAAGACTGACTTCCTTAAAGACATGGGGATAGTGAACTGTGTTAGTTGTATCACCATTATAAATCATATGATTGTCAAGAAATGCACTTTGTAAACCTTAACATCTTCCGAGGACTGGAATATAGAGGATACATGTATTTTAGACCAACTTCATGCATTACTAAGGAAACGGATGTTTTCAATTGTTGACGAGTACTAATCCAAATGGTATTATGTGATATATGAAGTATGATCAATTTATAAGTCTTTGGCATCTTATACAGCGTGCTATTCATTTCTATAGATAAGTAGACCTCAATGTGGTGGTGATATAAGTGCAATAGGTAGTTGCAAGCAAGATACTTTTGTATGCATTCTGAACGATGACATGGAGGAGAAGGCATCATACCACCCCTTCCTCTCCATAAGCAGGGTGCCTTCTGAGCTAATGAGATGAAGAAGAGTGGTGGCTCCATGTCAATTGATTGGTGGAGAAAGGAGATGACAAGTGATGTTCGATTACCAGACCTGGAGATGAACTTGAAAGCTAGGTCAGATGTCAAAAAAAGATCTTTAACAGTATTATAACAGGAGAGTGGGACAGAAGATGCAGGTTGTTGGGAAGGGTGACAGTGTAAGCATCAAGTAACCAGGGTGCCTAAGGAATGGCAATGAGGGTTTCGAATGGTTTGAAATGCATTATTCAGTACAATTGGGTGTAAGGAAGAGGTGGGATTTGAGGACACTGGGGACTGTATAGTCAAACCTTGAACAGTTGTCAGCAACAAGAGTTTGAGGCAGTTGAGAGTAAGAGAAACGTGAGTGGCTGGAGGGCATTGGCAAGGGGCAAAGAAGACGTTTAACTCTTCTTTAGATGTTGTCACACTGCATCTGGTTTTATTTGAGCATTATTCTCTTGCAGTTTTGGTAATTCAATGAAATTATATGAAATACACTATTAGCAGTACAACACAAAATGAAAAAAACAAGATATTTAAAACACCAATTGACAGCCAGGTGAAAGACATACATAAGGCAGGAGTAAGATTCAACTACTTCTAGAAAACGCTTCGAGAAGCAGACCTTGATAGCTAGGTGAAAGGCACACATAAGACAGGAATAACATGCAACTACTCATAGAAAACACTTTGTGTATCATACCTTGATAACCCGGTGGAAAGGAATACCGGAGTAAGTTTCAACTAATCACAGAAAACTCTTGGTAAATCAGACCTTAGTACCCAGTTGAGAGGCATTCCCAAAAACAGGAGTAAATCAACTACTCATTGAAGACACTTTGTGCATCAGACCTTGATAGCAAATTGTGAGGCATACTAAAGACAGGAGTAAGACTCAGCTACTCAGAGAAAATGCTTCATGAATCAGACCTTAACGGCCAGGTGAAAGGCATACCGTAGACAGGCGTAACTACTCATAGAAAATTATTTGTGAAACAGACCTTGGTAGCCAGGTGAAAGGCATACCGAAAACAGGAGTAAGAGTCAACGTCTCACAGAAAATGCTCTGTGAATTAGGCCCATGCATGTTCCCAGAAGGCCTGCGCGGGCGCGACAGTCTCTGTAATTAATGGCGCACGCTCGAGCTCACGCCCAATCTGAAAACCTGCGATAGAGACTTTGATTTGCCCCTCGATCCCTGAGCGGCCGCGTGACCCGGGCCACGGCTCCGTCGGAGAGCAGCCGCCCTCTCACCTACCCACGCTCCGTCCAATTAAACCCCCGCACGGTCAGCGAGCCGTACGCAGACAAGGGAGCCAAATGAGGATCTACTGCTTCAGCGTGCTCGTGCATCGGCCATCCGTCCTGTTCTTTGATAATTTGCTGACACGAGCACCGCATTACCGTGCACATGCATGCTCCCACAGCAACACAGGCTCAGAATGAGAGGCATGTTTATACATTAATACTGTTGCGCATGCAGAAACGGATTCTTACCAATTCATATTCATCAAAGAGCTGTATGAGGGATGAACAAATGGAAGCCCTGGAGGAAGCCGTCTATCTGCGGGTAAATGGCTCGCGTCATGCGAAGTTCGGTGACGAGTTGAACATACTCGGCCTGCAATGGCACAAAAACACACACACACTTCCACTAAAGTCATCGCGATCACGATCGCTATGAAAGCGAAAGTGATCGCGATGACGCAGAAAGGCGTTCATGAGTGCTGCTGGCTGGCCTAGCGCATGGCGGCGGCGCGCGTGCACGCTCACGTGCACACAAGCGCTAGGCCAGCCAGCAGCACTTAAAAAACTCACATACAAAATGTCTCTCGAGCCAGCGCATGCGCTGGGCTCAGCGAGACCTAAAAAGGGAGCGGGACTGGTTGGAGTAAATTTGCCAAGGCTGCTTCCGGTTCTCCAGTCTGTCCTGGATGCATGCACAACCTGTGAAAGAAAGTTGAGTGAAGAAGTTTACTCTGCATCTTCGTCGTTCAACACCATAGCTTTTGAGCACTGGTTGTCACTGAGGTCCACAGTCATAATAAATCCTTGCGCCGTCGAGACATTTTATGGCATGGAAAAGTGGGCACTTTGCCCAGGGCCCCCATCTTCCAAAGGCCCCCTTGGAAAAGTTAACTTTCTCTTTTTCACCTTTGTTTATTCTATTTCTCTCATAAACCTCTCTCCTTCCCTGCCTACTAATACCTCTGACTCTGTCGCTGTCTACGCAGAGTCATCATAAAGATTTTTTAGGTCCCGATTAAGACATATTTCAACTGTTAGTGTGTGACCCTGTTAAAGCTTTAATATAATTTAGCATTGTTTGGCATCATGCAGGCTTGAGTTAGCAGGAAATGGGTGATACGTTTCAGAATTTGTTTCATACAGGGGCCCCTAAAATATGTTTTGCCCAAGGCCCCCCAAATCCTTAAGATGATACTGAATTTAATATCAACAAATGTAGTTTGACCAAATGTCATCATCCTCAGAAAGACTTCCTTAGCCTTAACCATATTTGAAGTCTCAACCGCAAGCCACTCACAGGTGTCAACTACAGCGTCTTCTTTTCAAAGCTCTTTGTGCATAATAGTTCTGGGAGAACTTATGAAAAGTCTAATTGTTCACTCTTGTCCTACCTGAGAATCAGGAATCAGACGTGTGGCATGCGAGCTGTTAATATCTTTCCTGATAGTTTACAACAGTATTCACTCAGAAGCATACATTTATTAGGTGCCTGAGTCACACCTCATCCCTCCCCACACAGTGTGTCTGCCCTGCCCTTCCCCACACACACTCAGATAGAGGACCTTTAGCATTCCCCTAGTCAAACCACAAAGAAAGGTGAAGGAAAAAGTAGGTCAGAGGAAGCTGAGACTGCTTGAGCTCTCACAGTGCATGTTTATCTTGGTCTACTCCTTGTAGAGCTATCCCAGTGTCACAATGTATCTCTATTCTAAGTTGCACATGCATTACTATTGAAATGAGACATTCGCAGAGCTCTCACAGTGCACCTCTATTCTGAATTATTCCCTGCACTGCAGTCCAGTCCCTGTGCTGAGACATCTACATAGCTCTCACATTGCACTTCTATCTTTATCTACAGCCTGCAGTGCTATCCAAGTACTAGGAAATCCACCACACTCCCACGGGATATCTCTGCCCTCACTTGGACCATGTGCTACTAATCCCAGTGCTGAGTCACCCTCAGCTCTCACAATGCCCCTATGATTTGGACATGTAACAGGTCTCTCATAATACATGACTGTTCCGACCTGCGTTATATGCTGAATCCTTCACTTTACATACCAGTAGGAGAAACCTATGATCTTTCACAAAACAACTCTTACATGCATGGTCGGCTTTAGCCCTGGTGGCGCCCAGTGTGACAATCTTTCTTGGTGCCAACACCCCCCAAAATCTCCTTCTCCCAGAATTCCCTCACTACCATACTCCACCAGTGGCCCTCATCACTCTATAGCCCCTCTCTTACATGGATTTTATTTGTTTTATATAACTGCTCATATGAGTGTAGGGTGTCAAAGCACTTTACATCAAATGCACATTATACAGAGCTAGTGAATCCTTTGTGGGTAAATCAGTCTTTAGGAAATGTTACATAAGACAATAAGGATAACAAAGTGTAGCGGCCACATATCACAGATACTAGCATGCAGTACCTTTTAAGAATGTTTGGTCTGCAAAAGCACAGGCTCAGGATTTAAATCATACTACAGTGCTTGGTGTTTACTAATAAAATGTATTTCTACCCAAATTAACCCTTTTTGGCAACATTACAATAATGAAAGACTAGGGAGAAAACATAACGTTCTAATTATATCATGCAGTTTGCATGCAGCTCTTTGGTGACAGTTCATAGCTGACTATGCTATTTTAGGGTTGCAACTTATGAACTACAAGTAACAAAAGGTTCTCCGTGACAAAAGCAGGAACCTACTGAGCAATCCACGTAAAAAACAGTTTGGTGATTTGTGTGGTAAATGCTCTTTGCAGCAGGCATACTAGCCCTCCGTGCTACTTAATTATGAATGGACACTGCCACTAGACAAAACTCCAATCCCTCTCCAACAGGAACATAAGTCACCTGAGTTATCTTGACATTTTTATTATTGCCTGAAAACTGCTGGGCATCTAAGGAACTCTGCAACAAGTGCTTTTTAAACCTGCACTACTTCAAAACAATGTGCCCCCCTGAGGTCAGCGCCCGGTGTGGCTGATCTAGAGCTGACCCTGCTTGAATGACTTTCAGAATGTTACTGCCATATGTATAGCTCAATTTATGTTATTATTATGGCCTTATAGCACTCTCATGCATGCATTTTTGTCTCTGTATTGAGTCCTCCACAAAGCTCTTGCAATGGGTTTCTTTACAGATTTCAAGTCCCACTCTGAACAAAATTTGGCTACTGTTTGAGAGGGGAGAACCCCTTCTCAAGCAGCAACAACCATTCCTGTCAGGGTGAAGTCACAAGCAAACCTAAAATTAACCTGTACTTAACTCTGGTAGCTTGGAACAAAAGCAGTCATGCTTAACTTAGAAGAAATGTGTAAAGTATATATGCACCACTTCAAACAGTAATAAAGTTAAAACACAACACAAGTAAAATCCCTAACCAATTTATAAAAATAGAGTAAGCCAAAAATCAGTAGATCTGGAGATATATTTAAGTAAAACTGGTGCCTAAAAGCACAAAGCACCAACTGTGGTTATCTGGCCGTGCCAGACAGCAACAAAGCCACAAGTTCAGGCCAACCATGATGAAGCGTAGGCAGGATACAGGTAGCAAATTAGGCCCGCAGAACAAAGTACCTGAGATTATGATTGCGGAGAAGCGCCATGCAGTGGCTGTTCCGAAGAAGCTGCGGGCTGTGATCTGGAGTCCTGCATTGTGATCATGGATTCCATCGAAGAGGAGCCTGCTGTGCACCACTTGAGGGGTAGGACTCACAGCAGACAGAGTGAAGGTGCTGGGTTTGAGGTGGTTGGAGCCTTTTCTGTCCCTGAGGCTTTGATCAAGAGGCCAACCAACTAGCCCTTGGAGATGCTCTGCTGTTCCTGGGTTCAAGATGCAAATCCAGTCCCTCTCACTCAGGCAGCAGAGCAGCAGAACAACAGGGCAGCAGGGCAACAGAGTATCAGTCCTTTTTGCAGAGCAGCGCAGCAGTCCTTCTGAGTTATCCACAGGTCCAGAGATGTACAGAAGAGTTAGGACTGAGGGTCCATTATCTATACCTGGTACCCACTTTGAAGTAGGAGAAATTTCTAGAGGCTTCCACCCCAAGAGGTGCTAGGGAATTCCTGCTTTCCTGCCCTGGCCCCAGCTTGTCTAAGGTCACAAAAGAAGGTGTGTCAAACCCTTTGTAAGTGTGCTCAGGCAGTGCTTTGTGATGTGCAAGTGTGGTAGGTGACATCTCCTTCCCCACATCAAGTCATAGATGGTCCATCCTCCTCAATGCACAAAGACCAACTGCTACCTATGCCTAGTTATGTGACCCAGGAAGCTGGCTGAAAGACACCAAAAGGTTAGGACAAAAAAATGCAACTTTCTAAAAGTGCCATTTTCAGAATTGTGACTTAAAATCCAACTTTACCTTTAAAGAGGGTTTTAAATTGCAATTCTTTTGACACCAAACTCCATATTCCTACTTGCTCCCAATTGAAAGTTAGCACTTATTAAATGTAAACAAGTAACCTAAAGTTATCCTATGGGAGAAGCAGCCCTTGCGGTCGTGAAAAAGCATTTCAGGTTTTTTCACTACCAGGACATGTGCAAGTTAAAAGTGCATGTCCAACTTTGTAAATGCACTGCAACCTGCCTTTTGGGCTGTGTGGGGCCTACCTTGGGTTTGACTTATATGTAAAATATGCAAGGTCAAAATGGCAGTTTAAAACTTCACATACAGGCTACAATGGCAGGCCTGAGACATGTTTAATAGGCTACTTAAGTGGGTGGCATAATAAGTACTGCAGGCCCACTGGTGGCATTTAATTTACATGCCCTGGGTACATGTAGAACCACTTTACTAGAGGCTTACAAGTAACTTCAATGTGCCAATTGGGTGTAAGCCAATTGTACCATGTTTAAGGGAGAGAGCACAAGCACTTTAGCAGTGGTTGGCAGTGGTAATGTGCACAAAGTCCTAAAAACCAACACAAATGGGTTCAGAAAATAGGAGGGAGAAGGCAAAATGTTTGGGGATGACCCTGCAGGGAGGGCCAAGTCCAACACTCTCCACATGGAGCACTGTGTTTTTCGGACAATCAAAGGTCCTATAACACACCTCTGTCCCGACTTGCATCATGCACTAGCATAGAAACATACACAGTTCTCACATAATGTGTGTGTTGCCTAAATTGAGGCATGTACAGATCTTGCTGTATTGGTATCTCTCTGACACAGCCAATGATCTCTTGCAACCAACCTCTGTTCTAACTTACAACGTGCCCTGGTTTGTCATTGTTGTTTTGTGGCACAGCCACTCACATCCTTCTTAAAAAAACATACCAAAGCCTTTATTTATGGTATGCTAGCAAGATTCTCTTTCTGATAAAATAGTTAAGGTGGTCTACATATCTGCGGCATTCCCAAATTACAGGGTTTTAACCACAAAATATTTTTTATTATTTACAAAAACTCTTTTATGAGTCAGAAAATTCTTTCCGACTCTTTAAAGGGTTGGGAGACCCTGTCCGAATTGTAGCTAAGAGAGAGCGTGAATAGGGTGTCTCTTTCCAATTTATGATTCAGAGAAAAATGTACTAATGGTTTGTGACTGCAGTGGTGGTCTTATACCATTGATAACATACCGACACCTCAAAAAAGGTGGTATGTGAATCTAAAAGGGATAGCTGTGCCAGTGGGACATCTCCCCTTTTGGGAATTGTGATTGAAGCCTTCGGGGAGCGTGCAATGGTCTAGAGGTCCACTACCTTCTCTTCCAAATGTCTTCCCAAACGGCATTTTGTTTTCAATGCACCACTAGTCCCTTTAATGGGCAAGGTCTGCTTTTAAAATGAAAATGTTTCTCGTTTGGAAAAGCAAATGCAAGAATGATGGTCTGCAGTCCCTTGTAGGTCCTCATTCCTGCATTTACAGCCAATCACAGGGGGTCACAAACTGTGACCAGCCTAATGAATACTCCTCAGGCAGGTCGTTTTTTTACCTCCTACCAATGTACAGCATGCAATGCGACCTTTCAGTACATAGGTGGCATCCAATGTACAGCATGCAAAGCGAGCTTTCAGTACATAGGTGGCATCCAGTGTACAGTATGCAATCCGACCTTTCAGTACATAGGTGGCATCCAATGTACAGCATGCAATGCGACCTATCAGTACATAGGTGGCATCCAATGTACAGCATGCAAAGCGAGCTTTCAGTACATAGGTGGCATCCAGTGTACAGTATGCAATGCGACCTTTCAGTACATAGGTGGCATCCAATGTACAGCATGCAAAGCGCGCTTTCAGTACATAGGTGGCATCCAGTGTACAGTATGCAATGCGACCTTTCAGTACATAGGTGGCATCCAATGTACAGCATGCAATGCGGACCTTTCAGTACATAGGTGGCATCTCATATTGCATTTCTATTCGTAAAACAGTTGGTGAGCAAATTTCACATCTTTGGTTTGCAGGTGGGAATAGTGCATCCGGTCCCTAATGCAGAGATCTGTGTGCCCTACAGGTCGAAATCACAGATGAATAACATTGCCATTACATCATGCCATCCCCTAAGTCTGGGTCATTTTCTGGAGTAATTGCTCCATTTCAGATTTAGCAAAGTCTTCTCCAGAAAAACCTGTATGCAAAATGACTGCATTACCTGTAAATCTAGTTTGAGTGGAAATTCCAGTTTGCATACCAATAATTATTCTGAGACCTCTTATAATGGGGGCCTTAGACAATGTATTGTTAGATGTTAGAGTAGAGAAGAGATAACCGTCCGACAGGGGGCCCCGTCTTTGTACCTTGCATGGGGGGGCGCACCTGAGGTTTGTTATGCCTGCCACTGCCCAGAAACACATTCAACCCTGAAAACACATTGGGCAGCAGGCACTGAACGGGCATTTTCCTGGTACCTCGAAAGTGACACTGCACAGAACGCCTCTCATCTCATGTAGCCTAAGACAGGTTGGGCGCATAAGAAAGGTTTCCACTTTTGAGGGGGCCATGTGACCTCAGGCGGGCATAAACAGACAGGGGGAGGAGAGAGGGTACGTGTGGGAAGGAGGGGTGCAGGACGAATGCTCCCATTCGGCCCTGCTGAGTGACTCGAGGTCACCCGACCACCAGCTTCAAGTGCTGACACAATCCAGATAAGCCCGCGTGACAGACCTCTCCTTATATGGAAGTGCAGAGCCCCCTGCGGTGGCTTCTTTTTATCTGCCGGGCTCCGGAATGTTCCCCCGCGTTCCTCTGGAGAGATAGGCCTGCGGTAGCAAGTGGAGGAGCCCCCCCCACCCCTCCTTCGCTTCCTCCCACTGCCTGAAATGTAATTATACACTTTATTTGTTTTTAATTTTCCATTCACTGTATATTCCAAATGCCCTTTGACCTCATTCGCCGTACACCTAGCACAGAGAGGATTTTAACGCTAAGAGGGAGCAGAAGGGAAACGTACGCTAGGGCGGCATGGTCTCCTAGGAGGCAATGACACTGGCCCCAGCCCTCGAAAGTAAACCAGTATATGCTTGTATTTGAAAGAATACGTTTTTGCCTTTCGGCCTATACCGTAATACATTCTAACAAGAAGGGAAACACTTTGTATTCAAAACCTGGCTATTAAGTGATTAAATGAGAGGTATTTGGCAAATGTCGATCTGCCAACTCGGAGTAGGAAAGGTACGTACAACCATCACCTGACGAGGTAACGTTATTCTAAGAGCCTCTATTCAGTGAAGTTTCTTCTGTGAAGACCCATACAACGCAATTAATACATGCGCTGCTCGGATTCCACTTTTTCAGGAATCTCAGCCACAAAGGCAATGGTGGGCCCCGGGGGAAGTGAAAGTCGCAGACTAGTCTTCCCCGGGGTCTTTCACGCTGGGAGGGCCAGGCTGCAGGGCCGGACTGGCTGTAGCGGGCACCGGGCAATCCCCCGGTGCGCCGCATGGTTGGGGCCGGTTTTGGGCCCCTGGGGGCCGTTTTTGTTACACGGCGGTTTTTGCAGAATAGCTGCAAAATCGGCCCTGTAACAAAACCGGCCGAAAATCGGCCCTGGCAAAGAGCTCGGCGGCACCCCCAACTCCCCACGGAAGGGGGATGGGCGGCCGAGCACTTTGCCAGGGCCCGTTTTGGTTCCCAGTCCGGCCCTGCCAGGCTGGGGGTCAGGGGGTGTGGTTTGTGGGTGGGTATATGAATGCAGGGGAGGAAGGCGACTTCCTCTTCCTGGATTGAGGAAGGCGACTTCCTCTTCCTGGATTCTGGCATCGTCGGGTGGGATATTTTCCAAAGGCCACCCACCCACCCTACAGTTATTAGGGTTCAGGGGTAGGGTTGGCAGAGTGTGCCAGTTTAGGACGGGCTGCGGGGTTGGCGGTACTTGGGAGGGGTGGGGGAGCTACTAGCGGGCGCACCCATCCCTCGGGGGGGAGAGTGAGTGATGGGGGGGACTGGAGGCATGAGTGTAATGCCAGGTGATATCGGGGAGGATGCTAAAAGAGATCTGAAGAAATGGATGAAGACGGAGTGGGTCATAGAGTGGAATGGAAGGTGAGTCTGGAGTGGATGGAGTTGGAGTTTATGTTGGGGGGTTGTTGGTTATTGTTATTTGGTTGTTGTATATGTTGTGCAGCCTGGTACTAATAAATGGCCTTTTACGCTTAAAGACATCAGTGTTGCCTGTTTATTGCGTGAAGGACAGAGAAAAGGCGACTGGCAAATAGGAAAAACGAAAACTATTTGACAAGTCGGTGCATTTAAAGGATAACCAATGTGAGTCAAGCGACGCATGAATTACTCAGCTGCAGACTCCCCCCTGCCCTTGCCAGGCACTGACCTGCCATGAAATCTCACAGTTCTTCCTCAAAGCAGCCTGCCTCAAGCCAGGAGTAGATATGACTCCTGCAGCCTGCCTCAAGCCAGGAGTAGATATGACTCCTGCAGCCTGCCTCAAGCCAGGAGGAGATATGACTCCTGTAGCCTGCCTCAAGCCAGGAGTAGATATGACTCCTGCAGCCTGCCTCAAGCCAGGAGGAGATATGACTCCTGCAGCCTGCCTCAAGCCCAAGCCAGGAGTAGCTATGACACCTGTAGCCTGCCTCAAGCCAAGAGTAGATATGACTCCTGCAGCCTGCCTCAAGCCAGGAGTAGCTATTACTCCTGCAGCCTGCCTCAAGCCAGGAGTAGATATGACTCCTGCAGCCTGCCCAAGCCAGGAGTAGCTATGACTCCTGCAGCCTGCCTCAAGCCCAAGCCAAGAGTAGCTATGACTCCTGCAGCCTGCCTCAAGCCAAGAGTAGATATGACTCCTGCAGCCTGCCTCAGCCCAGGAGTAGATATGACTCCTGGTGCCTGCTTCAAGCCAGGAGGAGATATGACTCCTGCAGCCTGCCTCAAGCCAGGAGTAGCTATGACTCCTGCAGCCTGCCTCAAGCCAGGAGGAGATATGACTCCTGCAGCCTGCCTCAAGCCAGGAGGAGATATGACTCCTGTAGCCTGCCTCAAGCCAGGAGTAGATATGACTCCTGCAGCCTGCCTCAAGCCAGGAGGAGATATGACTCCTGTAGCCTGCCTCAAGCCAGGAGTAGATATGACTCCTGCAGCCTGCCTCAAGCCAGGAGTAGCTATGACTCCTGCAGCCTGCCTCAAGCCCAAGCCAAGAGTAGCTATGACTCCTGCAGCCTGCCTCAAGCCAAGAGTAGATATGACTCCTGCAGCCTGCCTCAACCCAGGAGTAGATATGACTCCTGGTGCCTGCTTCAAGCCAGGAGGAGATATGACTCCTGCAGCCTGCCTCAAGCCAGGAGGAGATATGACTCCTGCAGCCTGCCTCAAGCCAGGAGGAGATATGACTCCTGTAGCCTGCCTCAAGCCAGGAGTAGATATGACTCCTGCAGCCTGCCTCAAGCCAGGAGGAGATATGACTCCTGTAGCCTGCCTCAAGCCAGGAGTAGATATGACTCATGTAGCCTGCCTCAAGCCAGGAGTAGCTATGACTCCTGCAGCCTGCCTTAATCCAGGAGTAGATATGACTCCTGCAGTCTGCCTCAAGCCAGGAGTAGATATGACTCCTGCAGCCTGCCCAAGCCAGGAGTAGCTATGACTCCTGCAGCCTGCCTCAAGCCCAAGCCAAGAGTAGCTATGACTCCTGCAGCCTGCCTCAAGCCAAGAGTAGATATGACTCCTGCAGCCTGCCTCAACCCAGGAGTAGATATGACTCCTGGTGCCTGCTTCAAGCCAGGAGGAGATATGACTCCTGCAGCCTGCCTCAAGCCAGGAGTAGCTATGACTCCTGCAGCCTGCCTCAAGCCAGGAGTAGATATGACTCCTGCAGCCTGCCTCAAGCCAGGAGGAGATATGACTCCTGTAGCCTGCCTCAAGCCAGGAGTAGATATGACTCCTGCAGCCTGCCTCAAGCCAGGAGGAGATATGACTCCTGTAGCCTGCCTCAAGCCAGGAGTAGATATGACTCCTGCAGCCTGCCTCAAGCCAGGAGTAGCTATGACTCCTGCAGCCTGCCTCAAGCCCAAGCCAAGAGTAGCTATGACTCCTGCAGCCTGCCTCAAGCCAAGAGTAGATATGACTCCTGCAGCCTGCCTCAACCCAGGAGTAGATATGACTCCTGGTGCCTGCTTCAAGCCAGGAGGAGATATGACTCCTGCAGCCTGCCTCAAGCCAGGAGTAGCTATGACTCCTGCAGCCTGCCTCAAGCCAGGAGGAGATATGACTCCTGCAGCCTGCCTCAAGCCAGGAGGAGATATGACTCCTGTAGCCTGCCTCAAGCCAGGAGTAGATATGACTCCTGCAGCCTGCCTCAAGCCAGGAGGAGATATGACTCCTGCAGCCTGCCTCAAGCCAGGAGTAGATATGACTCCTGCAGCCTGCCTTAAGCCAGGAGGAGATATGACTCCTGTAGCCTGCCTCAAGCCAGGAGTAGATATGACTCCTGCAGCCTGCCTCAAGCCAGGAGTAGCTATGACTCTTACCACAAGCTTAGAAACAGTCAAACAAAAATCTCTGTAGAGCCTGCATCGCACTTACTGTGGAATCACCCGTCAGGCTACCTTGCAACAAACAAACCCTGAGCCCTGCGAACACTAGCTTCACAATGCCATGCCCTGTTCAACAAACCTTTATGAAGTAATATTTTGAGTATCTCTCCCTTTTGACTGGAATAAAGGAGAGGCCCTAGAAAGGGGCAGCAAAGAAGGGAAGTGAAGAGGGGGAATAACAGTTGGATGAAGATACATTTCAAGCATTGTCTGTGTGGACCCCTGTAATTATCTCTTGTGCCGTTTTGCAAAGTCCAGAGTGCCAATGCAGTAAACAAAGGCAGCCCACTGGGTTTCTTTACAAGGTGCCATAATGCTGCTGTAAACCCTCATTTGCAGGTCGGGGCGTAAACTGAACAGATCCCAGTGTATCCTGAAACATTGCTGGAAAGGCGGCTCGCTCATACCGTTTAGATCCAGCTTAGTACTACTAAAAGGCACTTGTTTGCTATAAAGTGATATTTCCCCTTCACAAATGGTCACGCCACGCCGGACCCCATTAGCCCCCTCCAGCGGAGCTTGCAGCCCTTCCAGTAAAGCTTGCAAAGGCCATGGAAGCTTACTTTCTCATAGACTCCAAAGACATATTAAAAATACTCTTCACGTTCAACAAAATATCCGGTGAGAGCTGCTCTGCTGCACAGGGATCCTCTAGGGGTTTACACCAGCCTCTGATGTGATATCCTCTGACAGGTTCTTCGGGTAGCCACCAGAGGACGAGCACAGGTGGGGCTTTAGAGGTCAGAATTGCAAGAAGGTTCCCTCGCACGTGCACATGGCATGCATCCTTGTGTGGCATGGAAAACAGACTAAGTAATGCTGTGTGATGTGAGAGGGTAAAGAGGACGTTTTTAAGAAGGACCCAATGTACTGAACACTTTACTTTTCACACACCCTGCGATTGGGTTTGCGAATGCAAAAGTGTCATATGTAATGTACTAAACACTTTAGCTTTCACAAACCCTGCGATTGGGTTTGCGAATGCAAAAGTGTCATATGTAATGTACTAAACACGGTTTGCGAGTCTGACTTGCAAAATGGATTTTGTGTTCCCTTCTGAATTAAAATTAGAAGGGGTGTGAAAGAGGTTCCTCTTCCAAATGGTGAATGGTCCACTGCTTGCTCCCCACAATGTCATTCCAAATGTTTATTTTGTATTTTATTTTTAAGTGTCACGGGTTCACTTTAAGGAACACGGGTTGCTTAAATAAAAAAAATCCTTTTTGAGAAGGCAAAGACACTTTAGCTTACAGATCACCGTCCTAATGTTTGCAGCCAATCACACGGAGTTGCAAGGAACGGCCTGCCTATATTATCGGTTAAGTATGTTGTTTTGAAGACCCCGTGGCTGGATGTTGTGATGCGGCACGGCATTTTGGTACGTGGGTGATCACTTTTTGTGACCAGTTGTTTACGGTCTAAGTGTGGGCAGCAGGGGTCCATTCCTTTTTTTCTGATCAGTCAACATATCCAGTGTGGGCTGACACATATAGAAAGTGGTGGGGTGAGTGGAGGGAGTGCGGGGCAGCGCAGGGGTAGCGCAGGGAAGAGCACAGGGAAGAGCACAGGGGGAAATGAATAAATCGTACCTGATGCTGCTTCTGCCGCTGCACCCTCAGTGCTCCTCTGCTTCCTAGTCCAGCATCCGAGACAGCATCCGAGACTCACTGTGCAATCCCCGCGCTGCTCTCATGTAGTATGAGAGCAGCGCGGGTATTGGCCTGAGCGGGTTTGTTTCTCTAACCCATCTGTGCAATACAGCTGGGTTGTAGAAACCTAATTGTGCATGTCTGTTTGGCCGGCCTCAAACAGCCGGCCAAACAGACATGCGCAGTTAGCAGTGCACATCACTCTGCCCCATCTGCCATGGCCCGGTCCACCCCTTCTCCACTCACACTGGCTCAGCCTGAAGCTAAAAAATATTTTATTTTTCAGCTGCTGGCTCTGAGCCAGAGGGGTGACACTCCTCTGCCATTGAGGGGAAGCCAACGCTGAGCAAATCACTATTTTCTTTTCGTGCCAGTGATGTGCATATGAAGAAAACGTACCCAGGGCAGATCGGGTGGTTTAACACTAGGCCAGAGACAATTTTCTTTTCTGATGAGCACAACCTGCAGATTCAATGAATCAATGGTTCTGCAGGTTGGACCGAAGGAGTCTGAGCATGGTTGGTGACCTTGAATATTTTATAGAGATTCTGCCAACTAATCAGGTGCTTAACATTTTGGAAAGAGTCAAGCAAGTCTAGGAAGTGGGAGAACATTTTGGAGGCTATAAAGAAAACAAAGAGCTTTCTGTTTCTTTTTGGGTTGCTAAAGTCTGCATAATGAGAGGCAAGACACTTTCACAATCAGTATTACTGAAAACAATTGAATTAACACTCCCCAAAATACCCATATGGTATATTTTTTTATCACTAGGTAGCATTAGCTAAAAGTAACTATTAATACGTTTAATATTAATTTACGTTTTTCTTTCATTGTTAGGTGTACGTGAGTTTGTGGTAAGTCTTATTTTTTATTCTCAAATTTTGGGTGTGTTTCTTGAGGGATGTTTTGTTTCATTTGATTTGATTTTGTAAGTTAATTTGTGCACCTGTGTTTTTTGTTGCTTTGTTTAGATTGTATTTTTCTGCTAAGGTTGCTCTTTCTGTAGTTAATAATAAAAGGTGGACGATGGTCTGTCGAGGTGGGAAGTGAAGAAGAATGTCCACTCCTTATCCAATGACAGCAAGAACTGTGTTAAAATCCGTGAATGCAGTACAAGGCATAATAATGTTTACATGTATTGAGGGGGTTTCTTTTCGGACACTGTTGGAAGCACACAGGGGATTGATTGTGCCTTCTGGCCAGCCAGAGATAGAATCTCAGCGACTAGAAAGGGCAAGCTTAAGACATGCACTGGGCCTTCATCAAAGTCCAATACTAAGGGCTTTTTGGGGAAGAGTCGGGCACTCCCTCTCCGGAGACATAGAGTAAGCTGTTCTCGTGGGCACAGATAATCAGAAGTGACACACAAGAGAGAAGGTTGGGCATGCAAACTGAGTAAAACATACAGATAACTACTGCTGTGAGAGCATACATACATTGGCCAGGTGGATGGACTGCACAGATGTGGGACAGCTTTGGCTAGGATATATCAGTGCTCCGCCCTACGGCACCTTGTAAGCACAGAAGTGGCTAAATGATCCCCAATATCTGGGCGCCAAAAATGCAGCAGCTTTAAATTATCAGCCATTTCTAATCATCAAAACTGTATCCATATACAGAGAACATGATCACCAATTCGGATGTGAACTACTGAAGCTTAGACTTGGGACTGGTCAGGCAATGTGTTATAGGAGATATCCCCAAAGTATCAGAAGAAAGAGTACGATGTGTTTGTGTGGGATGGGGCAGGGGTTGTAAAAATGATAGCATTGACCATTTGCTTTTGACATGTTTACTTTCGCTAATGATTCGGAGGAGATTCACACATCAAAGATAACTGTCTTTTGGACGATGCGCACGTTGTTTTTTATCCTTATAGACTGCAGAGCAGAATCTTGTGGCTGTGTCAATAATTCCCCCAGTGTTCTTATTTTATAGAGCTTGTTGGCAGCCTTTGGTGCAGTTGACTGTAATGCAGCGGAATATAATATTGTATTGTCTGAATGTGAGATCAAAGGAACAGCTTTATTCTTCAACTTCAAAAGACTTTATTCGGTTATAAAACAATGATAACCATAAAAGTACATAGAACATATTATAACACATTTCAGACGATTTCAAGTATATAAAATAAATATAAATTATTAAAAGCTCATAAGCTCAAAAGCATTAAAACATAATCGATTTTCTTAAGTGAAATACGTTTCTAAGAAATACAGAGACAGGTGCCACCGTAAAAAAACTTCAAGTTTCCTAATAATCAGAAAGGCAGGTCGGCATTGTCTGAGTTTCAAATACTTTAAAATTGGCTTAATCCACCTTTCCCTAGGTATAGAGTAATATTTGCAGAAAAGTAAGATATGAATATCCGATTGGGTGGATATGTTGTCGCAGGGGCATTTGCTTATTCCAGCTGACCAATCATTATTAACAGGAAAACTCAAAGACCTAAAAAGAAACCCAAGTCTAAAACGTATCAGTAGAAACTTTTCATGCTCCGTCAACCGCAGGGTTAAATATGGTTTATTTATTTATTTATTTATTTAAGAAGCTTATAAAGCGCGCAGCTACCCCCAAGGGGGTGTCCCGGCGCTGTAGACCTAAATGCTTAGAAGAAAGACAGCTTACTGAAAGGTGAACAACCAGGTTTTCAAGTTGCTGCGAAAGAGGGATTCTGAAGGGAGAAACCTAAGCTCAAGTGGTAGGTTGTTCCACAGTTTAGCCGTCATGACGGTAAAAGATCTACCGCCCATTCTGGAGCGACGGAAACGAGGAACCGTCAAAAGGCGAAGATTATTAGACCGCAGAGATCTCGCCGATTGAGAAAGCACAAGTCTCTTTCTCAAATAAATGGTTGAATAGCCTGCGAGGTTAAAGTCAGTTGATGGGACATCACTGTGTTTTTTGACAGTTCAGTATATTCTCTTAATTTCACAAGGTACATAATGCATAACCTTTTCAAATCTTTTTTTGTGATCTTCACCATAGACTCAGGGTCATCATAACATTCTGGATGATTAATAAGGCCACAGAAACTTTTAATGTACCTCAGCCATTTCACTCGATACACACCCTCCAATTTTAAAGCGTCCCTCAATATAAGACGATTCAAATGGCACTCATTTATAGTCCATACCCTGTACCACAAAAGGACAGGCTGAATTCTAATATTGTCCTCAATATATAACATACCAAGCTCAGCATGGATGTTATAAGTGGAAGTGCTCTCTGGCGTAGTTAAGAGAGATTTCAGGAAACTATTCTCTGTCATCTGTAAACTAGTTACATTTGAGAGGCCCCAAATTCCCGCACCATAAGTTGCCACAGCCACACAGCTAGATTTATAAATACGCAGTAGCTCATTGACTGGTTTCTTGCCCATCCTTTTGCTAAAAAGTTTAAGGGCCATTATGGACTTAGTAAATAACATATTCCTCCCCTTAACTGCAGGATTCCACTGACCTGAGCAATCAAACTGAATTCCTAAATAAGGGAAGGTAGAAATATAATCTAATGGCTTGTAATCTATGAACATAACTTTTTTTCTCTGTTTTGTTTTTGTGCCGCAATTCATGGAAAAGGTTTTAGAGCAATTCACCTTCAGATCCAAACTGGTCATGAAGGTGCAAAAGGAAGTAATTATGGTTTGCATAGCAACAGGGGTCCTTGCCATCAAAACGGCATCATCGGCATAGATTAGTGTCGGAATATGGCGTTGTGATGCCGTAGGCATATCTATGCAATCCCTCAACAGGATATCCTCGAGCTCATTAATATAGATTAGAAATAAAAACGGGGCAAGGACACAGCCTTGTCTTACTCCCCTCGCAATATTAAACATTCTAGTGCATTCACCTTTTAAGCCATATCTGATTGTAGCCCTAGCCCCATTATACAACTCCCTTAAAAAACTAATAATATTGTCCTCAACTCCCAATCGTGTTAAAATTAACCATAGTTTACTGTGATTTACACAGTCGAATGCGGAAGTTAAGTCCACAAAGGTTAAAAACAATCTCCCACCCTTAGCCTTGGTATACTTTTCCAATAAAATGGATAAGTTGAGTCCTTGATCTACAGTCCCTACCCCTTCTCTAAAACCATATTGCAGGTCGCTAATAATCTTATGCTCATGACTGCAACCTATCTAAAATAACCCTACCCACGATTTTAACAGTTGAATCGAGTAGGAATATAGGGCGATAACATTTACAACTTGCCCTATCACCCTTTTTATAAATAGGTACTATTATTGATTCGTACCAGCTATTAGGAATGCCAAACTTGCAGGCAGCATTCAAGAATCTAGTTAGTAGGGGAGCCCATAATGTTAAGTTATTTTTAAAAACATCAACCGGTAAACCGTCTGGACCCGGTGCCTTACCCCCCTGACTCGAACTAATACCCTTCAGTACCTCACACAGAGTAAAAGAGAGATTCAAGCTCTTAAAGTTTGTGGTTGTCTTGGGCATATCCTGCTTGTTCAGTTCACTCGAAGGGTCAGCAGGACTATAAAGGGACTCAAAATAACTCACCCATTCATCCTCATCAATGGCAATCTCAATCCGCGCCTTGGTGTCGTCCTTAAAATATGGTGCATTAACTGCCCTCCAGAAGGCTGTCATATCTCTCCGCTCAGAAGCACCTAATAAATCCTCCCATGCTTCCATCTTTATTCTAGCCCTCCTATTCTTAATTGCCAATTTATAAGATTTCCGAAGTTCCTTGATCTGCTTCTTATCTCTAACATGCCCATTCAGTGCCAATTTAAGTTTGGAGTGTGCCTTAGTACACTCTTGGTCAAACCATCCCTTCTTTTCGCTTTTACTATTATTATGCTTTTTCAAACTGACCCACAGATTTTCCTTGATACATGTTATAATAGTTCTAAAGTTATTAAATACTTCAAGATCCCTGGACGCAATGTCCAAACAAGTACTAAAACATGAATTGCAAGTCTTGATTAAATTCAAAAGAAAGTCGGCGGGTACAATTTTAGACCACTTCAGGGCATATCCATTCTGTCTAGAGATAGTGATGTCTCTAGATTGCAACCTAGGGACGCTATCGGGAATGGCACGGGGGTTAATGATTTCCACCCTAATAGGGAAATGATCACTGAGTGATATTTCTAATACTTCATATTTTCCGACACTTCCCCTAAAGCACGAGGATATCAAAACAGTCAATTACCGAGGAAAGTCCCCTGCCACAAAAGGTAGCAGAGAACGAAACCTCAGGTTAACATAAAGTGGTTGCAAACCCTAAATCGTTCACAAAAAGGATCTCATTCAGGGCATCGCCCTTTCCATTGTGTTCAAAATGTGTTAATGTGGACTCCTTGTCCAAAGTTAAACCGCAGTTTCCTTTTCCGGCTCTATTACAGATTGCACAATTAAAATCACCCCCCCATATGGCGACAAACTCCTTTCCTTTGTTGCAAAGAATAGAGATAATTTCAGAACTAAGCTTTTTAAATACTAATGCTAAGTCTGCCGGGGGAACATTATTGTATAGATTAATAACCAGAATACAGGAATTTTTGTTCATGTGTAGGCCAACAATATGATAATACGTGGTATTGTAAAAAACCTCAATAGTTTTACAAATAAAACAATTAGAAACATATGTGCAGAGCCCACCCTTAGCTCTGCCATATGGTGAGCCTATTGCCGGAGTAAAAATTGTTCTAAAACCATTCAAATGAAACACATCCTTCGCCCACGTTTCTTGTAAGCATATAACATCGTGGCCTTCAGTTAATTTAAGCCATAGCGGATTATCCAGCTTGGCCCTGAGTCCGGCAATATTCCAAAAAATGATAGTCCAATTTCCCTTAATCCTATCATGTGTGACGTGTCTTGGGTTAATATTATTGACTATGTTATTATCTAAATGTCCCTTTTTCTTATCTTGGGCCCCCATTTGTACAACGTCTACCCTTTCAGTGGATACGGATTCGATACCAACCGGGTTGTGTGCTTCTTCATCTTGCAAAACCCCCTTTCCCTGACTATCCTTTATTAGAACGGGGTTGAAATTTACCACACGGGTATCAAATACTTGTTCCCGTGCTGGTCAGTCCACCCCATCCAGACCTGATAGAGAATCAAATCTGTTGTAAATTGGGACATTAAATAGATCCCCTGTCTGTTGATAATAATGGGGGTTGTGCGGCATAAAGCCACCATACATCGTAGACACCCTATGAACATTTTGTTGATTTCCGGTGTATGGGGGCCTTTCTTCATAACGTATTTTGTGTGGTCTCTGTCTAGCAACAGCAACAAAGGGGGCCAGGGGATAGAAATAACTTAAGTCGAAAGACAAAATTCCACCTGGGTTTTCGTAATTTGGAAAACCACTAATAAATTGCACAACTCTTGGGTCTCTAAAGTTTACAATAATGCAGTCTCCGCTAATTACTTTAACTGTGGGCCCCAGCCAATTTACTCGGCGGACGTTAATAATTTCTCCCCGCAAGTCAGGTCTAAGAGGTCTATTTTTCCCTAACCAATGCATAACCTTATTTTTTAGTTCAGACGTGGTTTCATTCCTATTGTGTCTCCACTCCGGGACCCCTGCAAGTACAATTACATAAGGGTAGGAGTCCGGTGGAAGATCAATTCTCTTTTTATGTACTTTGATTTTAGTATCCAATGTTTTATCCAAATTGGATGCAATATTATCTGAAACCTTATTTATACATGTTTTAAGGCTATCTGTGTTAGTTTCTTTACTGGCATTGTCATTCTGCTTGGAGTTATGAATTGCCATCATTCCACCTTCCTGAAATAGCGGGTTGTTAATATCTTGTCCAGATTTAGCACTCAATGATGATTTTTGTATATTTTTAGGTGGTGCAGATGAATTATTTGTTATAATTTTTATATCCCCTAATTTTTTCAGCAAGGCTGAATTCTCTCTCGTAATTTTCTCCAATGTTTCTATCTGTGTACCTAACCGTCTAGTGCGTTCTAACAGTGGGAAAATTAAAGACCTAACTAAATGCTCAATGTTATCCAGTGAGCATACGGTATTTCTACCAGTTGCAGGCGGTCTTTTTGTTTTATCGACAATAGAGCTTGTATGGATAAGATCAGCATTATCTGCCTGTGTAGAATTTTTATCCCTATATGTAACCCCCTTATCCTGGCGCATAGATAGAGTACATTTACTCTTCTTATTACGCGCACCTTTGTGCTGCTTTCCACCACGTTTACGTTTTAAGTTAGAAACATTACCCTCTACTAAATCAGAGTGGATACAATCAGGTGGTAGCTCACTATTACATGGTAGGAGGCTTTGCCGCCGGCCTCGTTCCACAGTTGGTTAGGCCATAAAAGAATCTAAGCTTGCATCAAAGCCACTTATATCCAATACAGTTGAGAGTTCTTGTTGTAGACATGGTGTTTGGGCATTCTGGGTCAGTAATGATTCAGGAGATGGTACGGTAGCCATTTTCCCCAAAGATGACTTTCTCATAAACACGGGGTCAAGAGATAGTCGTCGTTCCGTTAATGCTATCTCTTTCTCCAAAGCAGTGACTGCCTTTGTAAAGAAGGCATCTATAGTGCCCACTAGACCGGTTCCAACACCTACACAATGCGGGTTGGTTTTCGATACCATATTTAGGAGACCAATCTCAGGTACCAAAATTCAATAAGTAACTATACAATCGCAGACGAAAGGGTTTCAAATTTACAATGGCAATATTACATATATGGACATGATCTTGAAATCTTACTGAAAATAAAACGAAGGAGGGGAGAGCCCAGTCCAGTCTCCTCCTGTCTTTGACGGGCTTAGACGGGCCCGCCCTTGGCCCGGGCTTCGCCCGGCGCGTCCCGCGCGCGATCCCACGACGCGGGAATCGCGAGTTTATTTTAAGTCCGGTGCGGGAGGGAGGGGCCGCTGGTGGTCATTCTGCCCCCAAGCCTCCTGGAGCCTGTAGTCCTTCGACACTCGTGGCAAACAAACAAACACTCCCGTGAAGTCTCTGCTGGCGCTGCGCGTCCCGCGAAGCAGGAGGTGCAAGGTTATTTTAAGTCCGGTGCGGGAGGGAGGGAGGGGCCGCTGGTGGTCACTCTGCCCCCAAGCCTCCTGGAGCCTGTAGTCCTTCGACACTCGTGGCAAACAAACAAACACTCCTGTGAAGTCTCTGCTGGCGCTGCGCGTCCCGCGAAGTGGGAGGCGTGAGGTTATTTAAAATCCGGTGCGGGAGGGAGGGGCCGCTGGTGGTCACTCTGCCCCCAAGCCTCCTGGAGCCTGTAGTCCTTCGACACTCATGGCAAACAAACAAACACTCCCGTGAAGTCTCAGCTTTATTCAATTTTAAATCTTTTCTAAACAATCACACTAAAAATTGTTACTAAATACTTTGACCTCTTTATCCACTAGAATGTAGTCAGTAGTACCTCAGGGATCTATTCTGTCATCCTATTTGTTTAACATATACATCAGACCTCTTCCCAGAATTGTTAAGAACTATGGATCCTCGTTGTATTCTTATACTGATGATACTCAACTAATGTTTTGGTTAACTGGACCAGATTGTTCAGCAAGAACGTTACTAATGCATGAACTACATCAAATACAGGATGGAAGCAAACTGGTTGAAAATTAATGTAGATAACACTGAGATCCTATGAGTCTGTAAAGACCCTCTTCCATAGCTGGCTGTTCTTTGGCCCTCTGCTTTAGAACCTTGTCTTGTTCCACCGCGTCATGTTAAGTGTCTCAGCTATCATTTTGACTCTGAACTGAACATGGATAGATGTTTCCTCTCTAGTATCATCCTGCTCTTTACTTCTGCATTCGTTAAAAAACATTCTTCCCTTATTATTTCTTAATACCAGAAAAACATTAGTTAAAGCCATCACCAGACTTTGGCTCTACTACTGTAAACCCCCTATCTTGGCATTGCGAAATACCAATTGCGCACATTACAAATTATAAGAAATCAAGCTGTGTGGGCATTTATTCAAACTTCTCGATACGTATCGGCCAAGCGCATCTTATCCAAACTTCACTGGCTTCCAATGCAATAAAAGGATTCTCTTTAAATCTAAGTACGATAGGATGATTGCTCAGTAAATCCTAGGGTTATTAACAGTCTTGACCACTAGAGTATCATGTAAACAAGTTCTGAACAGGAAGTAAATTCTATCATTATTTCACACACTCAGTATACGAATTTTATAATATTCCTGTTACTTCACATATCAGACAACCTATTATTTTCTGAATAAAAGGCCATGGTGAGACAGTTGAATTCAGCTGACAAGAAACCTGCGACTCCCTTAGCCAAGAAGAGCATCCAGTGTCTTTCTCTCCCTCTCCTTCTCCTAATGCCCTATTTTTCTATGGGGTAGGCTATGTTGACTGCGGCGAGAGTTACTAACGCCTAGATTTCTGATCTCCTTAGAGAGAGGGATTGGAGGATTATCTTTTGAGCTCTTGTCACTCTCTCTCCCACTGTTTACGAGCCTGGACACTGGCATATTTTAGAGAACAAGCCTAAGTCATGGAAAGAGAGAGGCCTACTGATAGAAGGAGCAGACTATTTGATTATAGCAGATCCCACAATGCCATGTTTCATACCATCACCAGGACACCCGATCATCATAGGTATCAGTTCAGTCAACGCCCAAGTCTCAGAACATATTGGCCTTCAACAGCAACCATTTGTCAAAGGTCTATCATCTTGTATCTAAGACACCAAGTATACCCTTTGCAAATTTAAAGAATATTCCATGGCAATAACGTTATTTAAAATAATGAATGACTGTCACTACTCTCTATATGTTCATTGTCATGATGATAATGGATTGGATGCCAAATCTACCTTCCTTAGACCCAGATCAGCACACTATATTGCATTAAACAAAATGAATAAAAAAGAATGACTATGCAGCTTACGGGGAGCCAAGGCAGCTCTCAGTTACCCAGGCCTAAGATTGATAAATGAGTAAAAAGTATTTTTTTTTATATACGCCCTGTGCACACAATTAGCGGGCGAATGATGAATACTGCTAAACTATAACATATTCTTATTTTATAGAAATCTTTTAATCTCCAGCTGTTCCCAAATACAGGGAAAGATTTTAAAAAGCATGTCACATTTATCCAAGGGGTGAGGTTTGGTGGGATTCAATAAACACCTCTCAGTGTCCAAAAGCAGGGCTTCTCAGTAAGTTCTGAGGATTGACGCCTCTGCACAGCAATTCACTTACCACTCATTTTCCATAATTCAATTCAATTCAGTTGTTTTTATATAGCGCATGGCTACCCAACAGGCCTCCCAGCGCTAGTCTGCAAATAACACCACCAGAATATAGTGATAAGACAGATACCTCACGGCCACTTTAGAAAAGTCGAGTTTTTAGCAATTTTCTAAAAAAGGCTTCTGATTCTTCGATTCTTAGGAAGGCAGGTAGAGTGTTCCAGAGCTTGGAAGTAAGTACCACAAAGGAGCGGCCACCGCTCCTCGTTCTTCTGATCCTAGGCACCACCAGGAGTCCCTGACTACTGGAACATAGGAGGTGAGTACGGTCTGAATGATAAGTGGGCCTTTCCATGGGTGGCTTGGTGTGCGATACAGAGTGCCTTAAAGTAGACTCTTTTTTTAAGTCAGAATCAGTGAATGGCTGAAAGAGCTGGTCTGGCAGACTGGTGTTTTTGAAGGAGTCTTGTGGCTGCGTTTTGTACCACTTGGAGTCTATTGATCGCATATTTCTGACTCCCTAGATCGAGGGAGTTGCCGTAGTCAAGGCAGGAGTTTATTAGACTGTGTACCACTACCCTTCTCGTGGGGAATGGTAACATCTGCACGAATTTCCTGAGGGATCTTAGAATGCCAAATCATGAGCCTGCCAGTTTCTTGGCCTGAGTCTATATCGTGAGCTTGTCGTCCATCCAAACGCCTAGGCTTTTTACTGCTTGGAATGGCTTTGGTCGTTCGCCGAGATATTCTGGCCATGACAATTCCTGCGGCCTAGAACTATTGCTCCCTATCACCAATGCCTCAGTTTTGTGGCAGTTAAGCTTCAGCCTACTACCAGGATCCAATCTGTAACCTTCCTGAGGCATGAGTTTAGTTGGGTGATAGTTTGGCTGGCACATGGTGTAAGGGCCAGAATGATCTGAACGTCATCTGCGTACAACACTAAGGAAAGCCAATGTGAACATACAATTTCTGCTAGAGGGCGTACATACAAATTAAAAAGTGTGGGGCTGAGTGAGGAGACCTGTGGAACCCCACACAACAAAGGGTGGATGGAAGAAGAGAATGAGTCTTCACATACTCAGAAACTGCTATCAGGTAAGAAGGCTTCCAACCATTTGATGGCGGCCCCTGTGATGCTGACGTCTGGCATCCTCTAAATGAGGATGAGATGCGACACAGTATGGAAACTGCACTAAGGCCCAACATGATCATTGCCACTGAGCCTCATTGATCTAAAATAGAACGAAGTTCCTCGGTGGCTACCAGTAGTGCAGTCTCTGTACTATAGCCAGTGGGTGGGGTGGAAAACTTCATGCGCTTCCAGAAAGCTGGACAAATGTTTATTGACATGCTTTGCCAGAATTTAACTCACTACCGGGTGCAGGGAGATGGGTCTGTAGTTGTCTGCTAGACTGGGGTTAGTCGTCGGTTTCTTAGGGAGTGGCTTCACTATTGCATGGTTCCAAGTGTTAGGACTATGCCCTGTTTCGAGTGAGTGGTTGAGGATATTCGTGAGGGTGGCTAATAATGAAACGCCACCTTGGCCCAAGATAGCAGGAGGGGCTGTGTCCTGAGGAGAGCCTGATTTGATAGATTCAAGAGTGGATTCCAGGGTTTCACTGCTCAGAACAGGGTAAGCAGATAGGGTGGGACCTGATGGTTGCCTTGGACAGCCATTAGTGTTGGGTGTGATAAATGACAGAAGGAGAGTCAGGATTTTATTAATTTCATTGATAAAATGAGTAGCGAGCATATTACAACGTTCGGAAGAGGACGGGGGTTCTCTAGAACATGACGGAAGAGTCATGAAGTTATTGACTACTGCTGAAACCTGCCGGGTCCGATCATTCTTCAAAGAGCATACAAACTATCATTTATAATAGTAAGTTATTCTGTGTTATACTTCCTTGTTGGTTTTCCTGTCATGTGTTGTCTTTCTAGTTTCATGTTCTGCAGTCATTAAACAGCCTCCGTCCAGTATTTAAATTCCAGTCCTTACCCACCTGCTCCAGTCTTCAGCTTCTGTAGTGTCATTGCTTCAGTTTTCAGATGCTCCCTTGTATGCTTAAACCCCTCCTTCTGAAATCCCATGACCCTGAAGAGAACCAACACTCCCTTTGGTTATTTAAATCCTAGATTCTGACAGTAATTGGTGGATGGTAGCAGTGTATAGTTTTAACTGCACTCTGAGTCTTAGTTAGTTTTCAAATCCCCAAGCATAACACAATTCTCTAAACGATTGTTTCCAAACATTTATATAAAATGTTTATGCAATAGGTCAATGAACAGTATTTTGAAAAAATGTACCTTTATCGGAACTTACCTGTTTTAACGTGCACATCCCCTAACAGACATGCTGCTTCAGTAACATTCCATTTTCACTATGACATGTCAATAGCCAGCACACGGAAATCTATGTGTTTGCGCTGTGTCTACGCATTTTGTTGCACTCCTGCCATATCATGCAGGCCCTACCAAACTAATCCTGTGGAAGAACTCCAGGGCTAACACTTTTGCTTAGTTCCAACCAGTAGTAAATCTACTGGGGCAGAAAATAGGCCTGGGCACTAAAATGAAAGTATCCCACATTTAGGAACTGTGTAGGAAAAAAAGTAGCCCACATTTGTAAATCGAGCAGCTCTGGACCTTTGAAGACATGCTGTCTAGTTGGTATCGGAGGGGTGGTGAACTGCGGCCATTTGTGCTTACTGTGGGCAATTTTGTAGGCTTTCCTGTTTTCAGTTTCTATTTTTGGTCAATTCTGGTGGGGTTTTTTCAGTGTTTTCAAGTGATTTCAAAACGTTAAAAATACAGTGTTTATCAGTGGTTACACATTTTTTCGCCATTAACAACCACATAAACAGTGCTTTTCCGGTGTTTATGGAACGTTTTGCTTTTATTATTGTTTGCTTTCTGCACTGATAGCGCATGGTATATAGAGAGTGTATATACAGTATATAGGAGGTCCAAATAGATTTTTACAAATTAAACTTTTTGTAGTACACAATACAATACTTATTCAGTGAGTCTTTAGTCATATGCTCTTGCTCTTTCCTTCTCATGTAAACTTCTGTGAAAAGACCCTCTCAACATTGGCACTTGAGAAGGGAAACGCCAAAACAGCCAGTACACAATTTGTTAACTCTGACCACTAACATGGCTGTCCATGCCAGTACTGGTGCACTTGAAGATTGCTGTTCTCAAGGCAGGTTCTGCAACAATTTCATTGAGCTGGGCGTTTATGCCCTCAGAGTTATTGAAGGGGTCAAAAATGAAGCAGCACTTTTGAAACTATAGAGGAAATTCCTCTTTACGGAAGGGATCTAGAGCTTATACAGAGTACCACAGTGAGGTTTCATTTACTTCAAAAGCCATTGGTGGTGAAGGGACATTTCTTTGCATCATTGCAAGCCATTGTTCATACATTGTAAAATAAAAGTTCCTGAATTGCTCTTCAACATTGCTTTGCTTACCAAGTGGCAAGCACTCTAACATGGAACATTGTTGCAGTGCCAAAATCACAAAAGGTGTTGCCCAGCCTAGTTTCCAGGAGATGTTTCACATCTACACCAATTATGCTGAACACTTGGCAGACAAGGGTGTTTTCAGACGTATTTTTTTTTTAATATGTCCACCACAGAAGTTATGTTTTCCTGTAAAAATCTAAGAATGCAGTAGAGTGTTCTTTTTTCACATCACTATCAATATGCGACTAAAGATCCTCACATTTCTTGCCTTTGGCATCATCACTCAGCAAAACTTCTGTAAATGCTTGCCACATGGATAATATAGCATTCATAGCCCCTTGGACTGAGACTCCTCAGCTAAGGTACACAGTTGGGATGACTCTTTCATTGATGCCACACAAAGCATGAAATGATGAATATTTGAGTTTTAGTTCCTGTGCATAAGAAAACAGTGCACCAGAATGGACGAAAAAGTCAATAGCATTCCTCATTAACTCTGAAGATTGTAAAGAAACTTTCAGCATACCATCGAACAAGTGGCAATGATCTCTTAAAGGAAAGCACTTCAGCTCAGGTATCAATTGTCACAGGTCATCACACAAAATGTTCATATGCATAGCTGAATCACTGCAAATACGAACAATATCACTCTAATCTTTGTTGAACTTGGAAAGAACCTTTTTTGCAGAGCATTCCAAGTGACACTGCGTTCCATATTTTCCAAAAGTCTGGTGTTATGTTTTCAACTCTATCCGAGATGACATATACTTGTCACTATAGCTTGCATTGAATGTTTAAAGCATGAGGTGTTGGCAATTCACCCACTATCAATACTGACTCTCTAGAAGCTGGGGGCTGATGTATTAAGGGTTTTTACCCACTCTATGTGGGTAAATGTGATACCACATATTAGGAAAGATTCTTATGAAACCAGCCTTTTTACCTATCAGTGAAAGAATCAAACGCAGCCAAAATATCAGATATGATTTTGATACTTCCTGATTCTCTACAGTTTATAAAATAATTAAACAAGACCTAAAACATGCTTCTAAACCCTGCATCTTTAGAACAAACACCTTAAAACTAAAAAAAGCAAAAGGAAGAAGAAACAATATTTTAGTGCCATCCCTAAACAGCAAAACCCAAGCTGAATAATGTTAGCCCAGTCTTTCCTACTGCTAGCTTATATAACAAAGTTACTTTGTATTGGCCCCTTTAGGAAGAAAATAATGACTCTTTCACTCTCTTTTTCCTTTCTTTGAATAGCATTTAGTTTGGAGTTGTGCCGGTGTTATTTCAGTGTTTATATGTTTTCACTGGTGAGGGTTAGTTCTCTTTCAGTGGGGTTTTATCAGTTATTTTAGGTTTAAACCTAAAACCGGACCGTCTAGCAATGTGCAAAACCCTAAACCCGTCCTCACACAGCCACAAAATTGACCCACACACTGACCTTTCTGACTGGCCATTTGGACACTGCCAGGTTGCCTTATGGTCCAATACATTCCTACCTCTTGCTCAGTTTCTCTTGATATCTTGTCTTTGCTTCTCTTCCTCTTGTCTTCTTTCTCCCTTTACTTCTCCTCCTCAACTGTCTCTCGTGTTCCTCCTTTTCTTTTCTGTCTCCACCTTTTACTGTCATCGTCTGCACTATGAGCCTCCTGTGTGTAGCTTATCAAGGCTGAGTTTGCCAGTGCCTCTACTCATTGTGGCGAGGACTCTACCCATAATTCTCTGAGGAAGACTCCACACACCAGGCCCATAGAGACACTCACAAAACACCATTCGGCCTTTTCACTAAACTGCAGTTGATGCAGAGAGCGCTGGGCCCCTGCAGCTGTGGGCCCCGGCATGACAACACAAGCTGCACAATGGATAGCTACACCCCTGCTTGAGTAGGCAGTGGTTGTGATGTCACTAGGGTCTGTATTATGTAACAGCCGCACTGTTCCTCTTTGTGCCACAGCGCACCTTTAAACTGGTGCACTGGGGGTGCAGCTCATTAGTGAAGACAGACTGTTTGACTGTCGCAACCGGTTCGTCTTTCTCTGTGCGGAGATCGCCCTGCAGGGAGGTGTAGTGGCTGCGCCCACCTGCAGGATGATGTCTGGAAGGGGGGGTCCATGGAACCCGTTTTCCCACATTGCAGGTGTTGTTATCAGGCCACACACTGACTTTTCGCCACCTTTTTGTGACGCACAGTCAGTGAACCTCCTGACAGCCTCTGCGCCTGCATCCATATTAGGGCAGGTGTGCAAAGGCAAAGTGTTTCTCTCTACAGCATTGGGCCACGTGTCCATGCACATGAGGGGACCTCCCACGAAGATATGCCCTTGACGCTATGTGCACCAGCGCTATCAGTATTACAGACGAGAGTGCGCAAGCTTCTGCACCCTCTTTTGTAATTTTAGAGTGCCCGGGAGTTCAGAAAACGGGGGCACATACCCATTGCACTCTCAGGACACTATTTGTAATAAGGCCCAGGTTTTTTCCTCTCTCTGATGAGCATATATGTATCCTGCATAACGACTGTGTCCCCGAGAGCTGTAGCCCACCCACGGAAGAAAGGATGTTTATTGTGGGGGTAACTAGGTGCAAAGCTGGCATTAGTTGAAGCCACGCGATAGCCAGAGCTGCAGCAAAATATCAACACGGTTCTCAGTGATCACCGGATTAGGAGACACGTTTTAAAGGGCATTTTAGTATATTTACCCTCGATCTTTATTTAGCTATGGGCAGGACAGAACAGATCCGTTCTCTGGACTGGTGCAATATACTCTGTAATTGTTGTGTCTTAAAACGAAGGTATCAAGCTAACGCACTGTACGTGTTTACGTGTATTGAAATGGCACGCAGAAGAGAAGGACGCGTCGTTGCGTGCCGTGGCACCTGGGCTCTGGCAGGTGTTGCACATTGTAATGGGCTTACCGGCGTTAGTCCTGTTGTTTTGTAACTCAATCCGTATCACAGAGGTGCTGGACACTAACCTTCTGCTCCCATTTACTTTATTGCGATGCTAAGCTGCATTACAACATCAGCGTGCCTCTTCCCAGACCCCTCTCCCTTTCCTGCTGTAATCAAATCTCCATCATAGATGCGCGCTCTGGCTGTCCCGACCCCACCTCCACCACCTTCTCGATCTCGTTATCTTAGTAACTAAATCTCTCCTCACACAAAGGAATCTCTCTGACTTTAGCCTCCTCTCTAGACGATTATTTTAGGTAACCGTATCTGCCAGGTTATATCAATCCCCTATCCGATCCCGGGTTCCCGCTCGCGCTGCTGTGCCACTTTCTCTGACCCGGAGTCCAAGCAAAAGAGCAGCGTTAACTCTTGACCTCCCTCCCCCTCCCCTCCTTCTCCTAGGTTGCTCCCCTACTTAGTGAGATCAAAAGACAGGAGCACTCAAAATGTACAGCATGTGCCTTTCATAATTTAAGGTCCACCTGGGGTGTTTACAAGTGAATAATCGGAAGCAAATACACAACAAACTGTTATACTGAAAATTGATACACCCAAGCTGCAGCCCGTGTTTGGTCATAGTGCCCCAGAATCAGTAAAAACAAAACTAATTCTAGCAGTATATCAGCGCAGGGAGGAAAAACACATCACCCCACTCTCAGGAAGAGGTATTAAGGATGTTAGGCATGCCTTTAGGAGGTGTCTCTGTGCTTTAGTGGTTCATGCTTCGATATGAGTGTAGGGCTCTGAAAAGAAAGACCCTCACTTCCTCCTCCCCCAGGTGTGCTAGAAAACCATAGGGGAGGAGATGTGGCCTAACAGCCAGAGCCGTCAGTTTTGGAACTGGGCAGCCAGGTGTGAGCGCCAGCATCAGCTCAACATCTTGCGATTTTGGGCAAACACTAAATCTCCCCTCCTAAAAAACAGGCCAAGTCACAGTTTGCGTCTGTTCCACTGCCATAGGATATAATGCACTTGTACTATGCGGACAGAATATCCGTCACGTTTCAGACGGAGTAACCCCTCTGCCAAACTCCAAATCAGGCACAGTGCTTGGCTCCAAGCAATACTGTGGGTATGTTTCTCCCTTTATTGTGGCGCACAACTACTCTTTGTCTACGAGTGTTCAATGACCAATGGAACATTCACGAGAGGACGGGCACGTCCAGACTGGGATCCAAAACCGGCCCTGAGCTCTCTGCCAGGCCTGGTTGGCGGCCGATTTTGTTACAGGGCCGATTTTGCAGCTATGCTGTAAAAACGGCCCTGTAACAAAAGCGGCCAGTCCGGCCCTGAGGACGGGTGGGGTAACCGAAGCCAGCTGCTGCCTCACTGATGTCAATATCCAATTAATAACCCTTAATGCTTGTTGCAACTCTCCAGGGTAGTGCTATTACTAAAAATATATAAGGGTAGTGCATCACTCTTCTAGAAAGAAGGAAAGAAAAAGTCAGGGGCTCCAAACATAGGGGTCAGTGAGAAGGGCATGCTGGGAAAACTTGGACTTTCCAGAGGCACACGAACCCCACACAACAAGGATCTGTGCAAGGTCCAAAGGTGAGGGGAATCTATCAGTGGGCCCTTGGGGTGTGAGGGGCTCAGGATGTGTGTATGAAACGCCTTACAAGAGCTAGGGTTGAGGAAGTGATGTAGCATTGTCTCATACACTTAATTTACAAATATTGTTCTTTTAGGTGGTTTAATCCAGTTACGCGGCATGTTATTACAAACTTACATTGAGGGCTCTGTTCTGCTACTGTGTCACCCTTTGAGGGTTCTGCGAATGGCCCTTATACTGTAAAGGCAGAGCTGAAAAGCGAAGCCAGGGTGGACAGACACCCATATTACCATTATATCTTCTTTGAATAATTGTGCTTGCTGTCCTCTAATCACTACGGGAACAAAGAGGAGACAAATGAGTGTAGGGCAGGCTAAGACCTACAGGGGCACAGAAAAAGAAGGCAGGGAGGCAAACTTCAGTAATGAAAAGGGTGAAGACACACAACCACCATCCTCCTACAAAACCTGACACACACCTGAAAATAGGCACATGACTGCCACAAGCAGAACTAGGAGATGAGGAAAGCTAGTGTTCCATGAAGAGGGGCGAGGAACTATTCACAGCTCCTCGTAGTGACAACAAGTGGATAAGCAGCCTGTCTGGGACCCAGACTCCTGGGAATATAGAGTAATGGGAATCCTGGTAGATCGCTGCCTCCTACGTCAGGGGGAGGAGACTGTCTAAAGAGCTTCACTGTAACTCCAGAACAGGAATGGAAAGAACACTGGGGGCTTACTATGATTGTCTCATATAAATAAGTTGGAAGAGAGGAAATGCTTGAATGCTTCCCAGCCAGAAAACCAGCCAAACAGCAAGCAAAGGGAGTTGGACACATGAGCCACAAAGAAGGGGATGAGAAGACTGTAACTGAAGAACAAGAAAAGAAAGAAAACTGGAGGCTGACTTTGATTGTCTCATATAAATAAGTCGGGAGAGAGGATGCCACCCAGCCAGAAAACAGCAAGCAAAGAGAGTTGGACACATAAGCGACAAAGAAGGGACGAGAATGCTGTAACTGTAACTCAAGAACAAGAAAGGAAAGAAAACTAGAGGCTGACTTTGATTGTCTCATATAAATAAGTCGGGAGAGAGGAAATGCTTGGATGCCACCAAGCAAAGGGAGTTGGACACATGAGCGACAAACAAGGGGATGAGAAGGCTGGTGCTTTGCCTTGCCATGGGGAAAAGGCATATTGCCAGAGGGACATCTGACATCTAGGCCTGAGTGGAGTTCGTATAGGTCCGCTATGCGGAACTCTGAGAAGTGACAAAAAAACTCTGCCGCGCTATGCGGTGTTCCGCAAGCGGCAGAGTCAGTTTGTTCATGCTGTTTGCATTGATTTTCAGCATCGGGTGTTTGTCTCGCGCTGTAAAATCAGTGCGAACGGAACCATGAGCAGCGTAAGAGGGTGCTGCTTCTTTTTTTGCCACTTGAATAGATCTTCTACCCAAGCGGCAGCTTTCTCACCGTGAATGGAAGGTTTCTAAACTTAAGTGGTCACGACCATCCACGTCCGGCTGTGTTGAGAAATATGACCGCCCATGTTGAGAAATCTTGGCGGGAGGTGGATTTTCCTCGCTTGATCTCGCCAACCTGACGCTGATGAGTGCGACTGAGGAAAAAACTACACTCCGCAGGGTGGAGTTTTTCAGAACTCTGCGTGCTGCGTGGAGTGCAGAAAACTCCGCAAACTCCGCAAACAGAGCAGAGTTCACTGCCCAGGCCTACTGACATCACCATTTGTATGTTTTGCAGAGAAAAGTCCAACAAGTGTCTGTGATTCCACTGAACAAGTACTCAAGAACAGGGAGTGAGATCGCACAGACACCAGTAGAAAGATTTGAAGGGCAGTTATGCTGTAGAATCTTTGACACAGAGGTGGCATAAAGGAGTAGGTAGGAAATACAGAGCTATGGAGTAGGGGACCAGTGAGATACAGAGGAACGGAGTAGTTGAGGTTCAGATGTGTGCAGTCTAGAAAATGTTTAATTAGAACATAGGATGTTAACGAATATGTGGGGACAGTACAAGCAGTGGAAGGAATACATTAACCAGAAATAACCAGTTTTACTTCCGGCACACAGGACTGTCAAATCACAGAGTCAGGAAGTCTCTGATCCAGTTGCTACACCATGGGTTACCACTGATTCTGCTGGCCTGGCTATTGCAAATATGTGTCACATAAAGCCTTTTGTAGGACATACATGTCTGCAAAAAATGATCGCAAAAGAATAGACTTGAAGACCTGAAGAGTAGGGGCACAGTATACCGAAGAAGCCAAATCGAGAGAGAGAGAGTGAGAGAGAGAATGATGATGATTAATGAACAAGAAAACAAAGAAGAGAGATAAAAGTCCAAGAGAACAAAAGAAGTGATAAAAGGATAAACTGAAGGGATGAAAGACGTGACAACATTTAATGAAATGATTCAAAATAAAAAGAGAAAAGGTGGAAAGATGGAAAGAGATAATAATGAAAGAAATTATTTAAAGAGTAATGAGAAAAGAAGAGAAGTAAGGAAAGGATAAAAAGCAAGTATGAAGGAGAGGGTGAAAAAGGAAGACAGAGTAAAGGTAAAAAGGTGAAAGTCAGGGAGAATGGCTAAAAGAAATAAGGAAGAGAGGACGTTCTAAAGAAAATAAAGGAAGGAAGAAAAAGATGAAAGGATGAATGAGTAAACAGGGAAAAAAGAAAGAAAGAAAAAATGAAGGAAATAAGGAGAAGGGAAAGAACATGAGAATAAAAGAGAGAAAGATGGCGTTGCACAATCATGAAAGAGAGTGGATGGAACAGAAAAATCAATCAAGGTGGACATAAAGAGACACACTATGTCAGAATGGTGGGCTGTGACAAGTTAGAAGGGAGGCTGGGAGTGAGATAGGGAGGGGACAGACGAGGAGAGTGGTGAGAAGGAAAATACGGAAAAAAGGAAAATGAGAAATACTAGGGTAGGAGTCTAATAATAAACATATGAAGAAGCGGGGTTAGTAGTGAAGCAGGGATAGTAGTTTGGAGGCAATAAGATGGTGTTAAGTAAGAAATAGAGGTAGAGACTCAGGCAAGAGACACACTTGATAAATTCAGGGGAACGAGACGGGGGAATGGAGAGGTTTGAATGAGAGAGAGGTGGAGATTGCGGGGACATGGATACATGCAGAGATTGTGGTGGGCATTTGAGCCAGTATGCTGGCCTTTCCAGGCATTACGGTGTCCGTAGAGTGAAGTGCCACTCCATGACATATAGTGATAATTATAAACATTAAGAGAGCCGTAACACAATGTAGCCCTCCTTGGCATATTCTGAGCACTTAGGGCATATATTGGCACAAGCATAATGCAACCAGCATAGCCTATTTTGGGCTATTTTAGCAATAGGCTGGCCATGGTTTAAAGTGACCCTCATTGTGAACATCATAAACCTCATGGTTGCTGGCGTAAAGAGGGCCATAGCATAAGGGGGCTATCATTGGACTAATGTGAGCATCCTAGGCATTACAGTGGACATTCCACATAGCATGGTGGACATAACTAGCAAAGCGGACACCCATAGCTTCTGTTAGTCATCCAAGCAAAAGGTAGGCATGTGAGACATTCGGTGGCTTCTGCTGTCATAAGATAGCATACATGGGCATTCTGAGGCAAATTGTGTCCTCGTGGTCCTGTGAGTAGTGTACTTGATGCAAGCTCCAAACTAATATTTGGTAATGAAAATGGTGGATTTACAAAAATTATAACGCTATTTTGGTGCAAATGTATTCTTAAAAATCTGCACGTTTTTCTTTGGGGAATTACATTTATTTAGCTGAAATTAATTAAAAAAACGTAATTTTGAAATAAATATTTATCAGTTTTTAACGTCAAGCTGAAGTTTGGACACAAAATGACTGTACTCCTAAACTATATTTAGCACTTTTGACACAACATTGATCTAGCATTCTGTGATATTATCATCAGTACTGTTGTGTGAGGCCAGTGAGACCTAAGTGTGCAAAATTAACTTAAGTGTAGCCTGAAAAATGTGTATACTGTAATGTGTTTGTAAGCTGAATGGTTGCTCCGATTTCTGAGCTTGCTCTATCCCCACTGCTAGCCAAGAAGACAGTCGAGTTTGTTTATGCTTTTTTGGTATCCTGCGATTTTAGGGGTAGTTATGAACGCCACTGGGAACTTTAGTAAAAGGCAAATGGACCTAGAACATCGAGGACTTGTGTCTGACTCAAGAGGGACATCTAGAAATATCCAGCGCCTTTGTAAAAGACACTACGAGCATCCTGAAAGTCTGTGAAATGGCGAGAAATGTCTTGGATGACAGTTCCGAATTTCTTCACTTCAGGGATCTCCACTTGAATGTCGACATTTTCTCCTTTGAGCACATGGTCTCTGATTGGCGTGGGTGATTGGTGTGAGTGAGTTGCTTTATAAGTAAATTGTTGTCTTATTAAAAGTCCCAGTAGATAAATGTGGTAGTGAGGGCATAATATTTCAATGTCATTTAAGTAAGCAGCCAAGCAGGGGGTAGTGGTCTGCAGTGCTGCGAGACTGGCGTGGAGCTGCGACGCCGCTTGCCGCTAAGGTGGGCTCCTGATCCTGAAGTCGATGAGGTGCCGTGGGGCTACCGGGGCTCCTCTGTTCCTTCCATGCACGTCTGCCTTGGTGCCCGAGAGGTCTGTCTGCCTGGTGTAGCCCATACCAGGCTGAAATACAAACCATGGAGTCCCGCAACAGCGGATTGTGCCACCCACCCTGAACGCACTTTGGCGCTCCTTGCTGCAGTGGGGTAGTACTGACGGGAGCCCCCACGGTGCTGCCAGGGTGATGCGGCTCTGTACTTGAGTGGGCATCCCCGCAGAGTCTAGCTGGATGCTGGAGGTCGTGAGTGGGACTCAGGAAGGCCCGTGAGGAAGAAGATCGGACCGCCATCTTTGGAGCATGCAAATCGTGTCCCGGTGATCGGGGGCCGGAGTGCAGATTTAGTGGCGTTGCTTGGTCCCATGGCAATGCAATAGTGGAGCGGTGACACCACTTGCTGACATAGCGGTCCCAACACTGAGAAGGCTGGCGAGGATTTATAAGGGATAATTCAGTTGTGGGGCCGCTTGCACTAACAAGGGCCTGGTGAAGCCCAAGTTAAATATACGATCCCCGACTGCTCACTGTATACAGGGGGATTCGGCACTTGGACATCGGGCTGGAGATTGGGGCCCTCTGAATGGTGCAATTGTGTCAGAGTTTGGAACGGACCTTCTGCGTGGCTAGATCGAAGCACCTGGGCTGAGAGACATGGGCAAACAGGATGCAAAACAACTGAAGTTGAACTTCGACGGCAGGCGGACCACGAGGCTCACGGAGTTGGATCCGGATGCAAGCCCCGAGTGACCGTCCGAGTCACAGACGGAGGACCGAGGGGAAGATCTATGATCCTTGATGCTGGAGATGAGGTCTAGCCTTCGGAACATTGATACTAAGCTAGATGCGCTCACTACCCAACTTGACGCCGTCAAAAAGCAGATGGGTTCACACGAGACCCAGTTGGACGTACTTGAGAATCGCACCTCCGATTTCCATGCATTTCAGGTTGAAACTAAGCAACAGTTGTTACATATGGATAGAGTATTGGGCATTAGTCGTGCAAAGAACGAGGACTTGGAAGCCAAGTTCCGTCGAAATGACCTAAGTCTAAGATGGAGACCTATATTGGCGACCTGCTCCATGAACTCTTTGATCCCTATTTATCAGCTGTGTTTGCGATGGAGAGAGCTCATCGTGCCCTGGGGCCTAAATCACCAGTCAGAGCTACACCCACGCCCATCCTAGCTAGAATCCTGAATTACCAGGACCGCAACCTGATCCTACGTCTGGCCTGTGAAAAAGGGTCCATCACCCATAAAGGTAATAACATCTCCTTTTACTCTGACTGTTCACCAGCTGTGCAGGCAGTGAGATGGGAATTCCTTCCTGCAAAACACATCTTGCTTCAAGCACAGATTCCCTACTCTGCTGTACCCCACAAAGCTCAAGGTAACACATGATGGTACAGCTCACTTTTTCTTGGATGCCAAGTCTGCATTAAAGTTTGCAAAGCACGTTGGGGTGAAGAAGACTAAGCAAGGCCCTAACTCTGCGGACCCATCTGCGGACAGACTGAGCGATAATGATTAATGGATTTTACTGTATTGCTATGCCAATTGCTTTGCCCAACCTACAGTGTGTTGGACCGGGGCCTGCAAGAATCTTAATGCTTTGGGCTATGCAGCTAAGATTTTGATCCCAGACTTGTTGCCACTGTGTATTGGTGTCACTCATAATTATTATGGATAAGCATGGCTCTCTGCAGTTTTCCTGGCCACCCTGTTTATGGTAGGGGAGTATGCAGGCGTTACAACGCCCCCCTGGGAGAGCTCCCAACAGTTGTTTTTCGACTTTACAGGGAATACCGGACAGTTGTCTAGCCAAGATAGGACATACTGTCAATTTCTTCATCTTATGTTCTGGAGGGAGGGTTTTTCACAACCTGATTTGGGGGTTGAAGTGGGTGGAGGGATGGGAGAGGGGTTGTTGTTATGTTTTTAGCCAGTATATTGCTGTACAGCATACAATACCGCAATGGTGTATCATTGTCTACTGCATCGTGCTGTGTCCACACTGTAATTTTGCAATAAAAACTCGTTGGCCCTCATATGTCAAATCTTAATTTTTTTAACATGGAACATCCGCCGATTGAATGATTACAGGAAACCAAGGCCAGTCCACTCATACTTAATAAGGCATCATGCAGATGTGTGCGTTTTGCAAGAGACACACCTGAATGTTGCACTTTCTCCCAGGCTGAAGCATAGTAGATGGGGGCATGTGTGTTCATCCATCTATTCAAAATATTCAAGGGGGTGGCCGTACTAGTCAGAAAAGGACTGGAATGGAGGGAATGCGAAATACAAATTGACCCAGAGAGCAGATTCATCATACTACTTGGTGTCCTAGGCGGTTGTACTAATAGCAGTTTATGGCCCCAATGTTGATTCCCCCAGCTTTTTCCAGGACATATGGGTCAAGGTGAGAGCGACTAATTGCGAAACTATCATCTCGGGAGGCGAATTTAATGCAATACTTGATGACGCATTGGACGGGTAGGGGCAATCTCGCTCGCTGCACTCCTCAGCTAGCGCTGCATTGAATGCTATTATCGTGCTGTGGTTTTCCTCAGTTTTCGAAATCCCTAAAAGTACCGAGCCTCAGGCGCAAAGGAAACGAAGATACTGTATTACATTATTGATACTAAGGTATTACAATTTAGAGGAAAACAAGTCGACCAAAATAACACCTTTTTGTGTAGTATGTAGATGACGCAACAATATGGTTTTCACGCAGCAAATAATGTTTATAATTTATTAGCCATTCAGCGACTACATTCAGGGGCCACGCCCTGACAAATTATCAACGTAGGCAGGGATGGCTCACTCGAGTAGCTGATAGCAGGGGTTTTCCAAATGTATTTTACAAACGGACCGCCCCACTCTGCGCAAAAGGGTACATTGGCGCACATTGCCCTTGGTTATTTTTCACGAGCGGTATTTTGGGCTTTAAGGGGGCAGCCGTAATAAACGAGTTTGCAGGGCTACCATAGCAGTTCACACTCACATAACCTTCCAGGAGTAACGACACATCAAATTAGATCCCTTGAAACGGCCGTCTTTTATCTAGTGACCAATAGCGCTGTGAAGCGTGCATTGGGCAAACTCTTAGCCAAGGAGCTACAGAGATGGTATGTCATGCTCGAGATTCCCAATTAGCAAGGAAATGGTGTTCAACCTAAACCCTAGAGTCAAGCTTGGGAGTCAGTAACACACACACATGCACACAGAATCACACTATTTTCGAAGACTAAGTGATATGCGTGTGTGAAACGAAAATAAAATACTAACACGACACATTCAATCAGACACTGCGGTAGTAAATATCGTTCTCTAGTGTGCGTGGGTAGGGAGGGGGAGGTGTCTCTGCCACTAGAGAACACCACAAGTGCACTGTGCACAAGTGGTGCTGCACCTGAACACACTCAGAGCAGCGGGAGTGCTTCGAAGCACTTCTTTTAGAGAGAGCGAGGTAGTGTTCATTTACCAGTCCACGATGGCAAATGCGATCTATTGTTTATAAAAAATGTGAAACATTCCATGGTTTCGCCCCCCTGTGTTTGTTTAAAAGCCTGGAGGTCGACAGTATCAACGACCTAGGTTTGCGAGTGAGGACGGAAACAGGGAAGGAAGTAGGGAGAGCAAAATGAGGAAGGGAGGGAGGAAGGAAACCAGAAAAAGAGGACTGAGGAAATACCATAGCAGCGACGGTGCAAAGGAGGAAGGAAACAAGATGGTAATGGGTGAGTAATTGCGAGAGAAATAGGAGGAACCGGGGCAGAGAAATGGAAGTGGGAGCAGGGAAAATGAGCAGCATCGATGCACAGGATGAAGGCCGGAAGACAGGGGGTAGCGAATGAAGGAAGGGAAAGAAGAAGGGAAGGGCTCTTCATTAGTACTTGCAGCACAGCAGAGATCCGTCCGGCGCATGAAGGCTGCAGCAGTCGGGAAGGATGGATGCCCGCTTCTGGATTGCCTTATCACAGGAGGCATTGTCCCAACTGCTTCAAAAATTAAAGTGGGCGTGGTGTGCCGAATGTAAGCAAGGCACGTCGTCGTGCCTGCAGAAGCTCAATAACCAAACAAGTAGTCCCTAAATGAATACTTAACAGCCAGCAGCGGAACTAAACTGAAGTTGGTCGGTGCTGCTTCCTGCAAAACAGAGGCAAAACGGAAGTGACGTATCGGATGAAAAGCCAACCATAAGCCAGATAAGAAGACCAATGCCAGAATCAACCAATGGCAAGCGACAGGAGAAATTACCGTCCATATTTGTGTTTACTATAGGTCTTGCGACAGCGCATGCGCTGTCTAGGCGAGACCCAAAAAAACAATGCTGCTGCTTTTACTGGTTCGAGGTGACGGTCAACTGAACCGAGGCAGAGGCCCCAGCAATCATGCCACTGGCATCGGGTGGGGCACAGTGTGGAGTGCTATGCTCGGCTCCAAGGCTGCCGGAAGCCCAGGGCCTTGCTCTTAATTTAACCCCTGTCTATTAAAGTTTATACTTACTTTTACATGGCTGGCAGTGCTCAAAAGAAATGAAAAAATCCTTGAAAGCCAAAGGGATAAGAAAAAAAGGTGGGAAATGTGATTTGCACGGTGTGGGAAGATCCACGAGCAGTAATCGTGCGCATACAGTCAGTAAATAATAAAATCCAATGCTGCTTTTACTGGCTCGAGGTGATGGTCACTTGAACCGAGTCAGAAAGGCCCCAGCAATCATGCCACCAGCATCGGGCGGGGCACTGTGTGTAGTGATACGACACAGCGCAAAGAATCGTTCTAGTCACATACATGTGACACAAACAGTGTGCAGCCAAATCACGTCTCACTTGTCCCTGATTTCTAAAGTCCCCAAGTTACGCACTCTTCTATGTACAACACTCCCTGGTCGAGATGACCTTTCGAAAATAAGAATAATCTCTGCACAGCCCCCTGCAACTGACTGTAAATCCATTTGTGCCACATCAAACACACTAAAGAACACTCTTTAGCACTAGGGGCCTTCGGAAAGCACATTTGCTAACTGACATATTATGAGAACGGTGCTGCGAATGAAAGACCCAACTCAACAATGCCTACTTCTAATTGACACTTCACTGGTGTCCGGCAACATTGTTCCTGCATCCATTAAAGAACCTACTTCGTTTCTTTAGCACCGTCTTGCTACGAATTCAAATCAGCGCTATAATTAAGGCAGACCGACTGGCACACTGACATTCTTCTGCACGCACAAGTGTTCTCTTTTTTTCAGCAGCACCCTTTTCAAGGTATTGTTTCCTTCATTATTTTATTTGTGTAGAGAGTAGTTTCACTGTAGTTGTGTAACCTCTTCCAAATCATCTCCTCTGAAGCGGTAGGATTATCTCATGGACAAATTTCAAAATCTATGTTATTGCTCTGCACTCTTTTGTTTGCACAAGCAGTTTATGCTACATGATGTACTTGCTTGTGAGTGGTTAGTCTGTAGAGTGAGGCGGTGACTTGACTTCACATTGGGGCACATCCCTGCAGGGGGTATGCAGTGCATTCCTAGAGAAGGTTGAAAAACGGGGGTGCGGCCAGCCTGTAGATCCCCCCAGCATGGACCGAGGAGAGAGCGGAAGAGATAGTGGTTTGGAGGCCTGCCTAGAGAGGGCTGAGGAGGGCAGGTGATGTCCGCCTGGCGAAGAGTACAGAAGGGTGTGTGGGGTCGGTCGTGTCAGTCTGGGACAGGAGACTGGTGACCAGAAGGGAGGGGGGGAGCAGCCTGTAGGAGAGAGCAGGAAAGAGGGGCGAGTCTATGTTTAGAAAGCAGAAGAGAGGAGCAAGTGTGCAGGCCTGCAGAAGGAGGGGGTCAAAAAGGCGTGTAGGATGGGGAGGTGTCGGGCATAGCCAAAAGACCCGAAGGAAAGTAGGGGACAGCCGGGCGAGAACTTGACATGGGCAGGGGGGTCATGCTCTGGGCTGAGAAGGGAGGAGGCCTCAAGGATAGATCAGAAGAGATGGGGACTGGCAGCAGAAGAGGGTGAGTGTGCAGGCCTTGGAGACATCAGAAGGGTATGGGGGGTTAGAGCCTGTCTAGATAGAGGCTGAGCGCAAGAGGGGAAAGTGTGCAGGTGTGTGGAGACAGCAGGAGGGAGGGAGGTGTAAGGGCGTTTGCAGGTCTGGTGGAGGGAACAGAGGGGAGGTAAGGGCCCACTGTGGAAGAAGTGGGTGGAGCCAGGGGGAAGTGGGTGTGGCCTCCAACAAATATTTGAGCACCTGGACTTCATATTTTACAAATTAAGCACTGGTATTGCCGAAACTGCTATATCTATTCATAAATATTCCAATTCCTCTCACCCAAGCCTTTTTTAAATCTCTTCGATCTCTACTGATCTCCTTGGTGTGGGCGGGTAGGCAGGCACGGATATCGTGGGAACTCTTGACCCTTCCTCTGCACCAGGGTGGTCTGGGACCCCAGGACATGCAATTATATGCATGGAGCACTGAGGCTCAATTCCTACATTACTGGGTACACCCGACCCCATTTCAACCTCACACAGCTGTGGACATAGATGTTGCGGCACCGATCCCTCTGCAAGTAGCGTTATATCAAACTTACAACCGAGCCCGAGATGGCATAGACACGGTTGAGACCCTGCATTGGCCATGGGATGAACTAAGGAAAAGAGCTAATCTCAAAATCCTATATGCCCTGTCAATGCTTTTGGCGCACAATCCCATGGTACCCACTATGGGGGAAGGCATAAGTAGAACGTTAGCACAAAAGATGGGCCTTCAGACATTTGCAGACCTCTATGCGGATGAGACATTTAGGTCTCTTCCTGAACCTATAAAGGAGCTCGCTGCACCCTTCTTCGGACTCTTTTTATACTACAAACTCAGGGCTACATGCAGGTCCCTACATGATGCCTTCTCGAGCCTCCCACCCATTCTTCCCTCATTGGAGAATGTGCTAAAGTCAGACTCACCGCGCAGACTATTCACACAAATTTATAACCAAATGCAAAACTCAGCCCCCCTGATTCAACCAAGGGCACTCCAGGCATGGAATGAGGAACTGCAAACCTCAATCTCAGAGGAACAATGGGCTTACTGTTGCAACCAACTTGCGGCCTTATCTCCCAACTATGAGCTCCATTTAATACACTTTAAGTACCTCCACAGGTTTTATACGACCCCCTCCCACTTACACCGCATGGGACTCAAGGAAGATGATAGCCGCCGGAGATGTGGCCTCGCCCCATCCTCGTTTCTACGCATGGCATGGTGCTGTCCACAGCTGCTATCATTCTGGACTACAATTTTCACTACAATCCACAATATAATAGGCACAATAGACGACCCAAACCCCCTACAGGGCTTACTAGGACATGTAAAGCACACGCCAGTTAAAGCGCGGAAACTTCATGCATTGCTACTTCTGTTTGCTAAGCTCCGGGTGGTCATGCACTGGGGGAGGACGGGGCTCCATCAGTAAGAGACTGGATCCAAGACGTAACATTTGGTCATACGCAATTGAACACCTTTTGGGAACTGATGCCGTCGGCATCCAGGCCTAGGGATATATGGGAGCCTTTTTTGGTATGGGCCCGAGCGCAACAGGAAGAGGAGAGAAGATCTCCAGAGGCATCTGTAGAATTGTAGACATGTACAAGTAGTCTAGGGGGAGGATGGAGTACTGTGGTGGAAGGATACAGCACACGTGGCACAGTTTTTACATTGAAAGAACCAGTAAGATTTATACAAATTGGGCGTAGAGATATAGTGGACTCTAAACTGTTACCCTTATGTTAGACGATATATAGTGCTTTGAGGGCTTCTACTCCTTTCATTTTCCCTGAACAGATGGACGCGCACGTTTGAAATATTATCTGTAAGTCAAGTGGTATGCCAATATATGGACAATCCTGTAATGATTAGCAACTGCCTTGGTGTTTGTAATGTTTGCAGCATTGTTTGAAAATGCCAATAAATAAATATAAAAAAAAGGAAGCATCCAAGCAAGTACTTGGATACTGAGGGGCAGATTTATCACTTTTTCATGCAGCGCAGTGCGGCAGCTGCAATTGCTGCGCTGCGTGAAAAGGAGAGAGCCAAATTTACTGAAATATGGCACTCTCCTCCCACAGAGAAACCACAGAAAAATCTTCTGCGTCATGGTGAAAGTGTGTCTCTGTGAGTCTGGCATAGGTTTTGTACTGGAAGGGTACCCTTCCAGTACAAAATACTATTCATAGACTGATTTAAACTATTTTCCCTCTGTGTATGTGTGCTGTACAGTGCAGCACATGTACAAAGTCGGAAAAGAAAGGAGAAATTAAAGCATTTCTCCTTCTGCCTACTTCAAAAGGGCGCAGTTTTCTGACGCTAAACCCTGTCTATTTAATTTAGAAAATTGGGTTTAGGGTCAGAAACTTTAAGTGGTTGCATGAGAATGCCCATGCTCCACCCATGGTACGCCCCCTTGGCGCTAAGTAATGCAAAGCAGCGCTATGCGCTGCCTAGCCTTACTTTCCCATTATTTCCAGTGCTAAACAAGTTTAGCGCTGGAAAGTAAATCTGAAAAAATATATTTTGCGCCGATTTGCGTCACCTTTGTGACGCAAACACGGTGTAAATCTTAGTAAATCGCCCGAGTATCCTGGATGTAAAACAAACTTTCTTTTGGATATTCATTTTTAAATGTTATGCCCGTACTACCTTATTTCCCTACTGGGACATTTACTTATAAAACACATTACACTGGTGCCCTAAACTAAACCGTGTGTAAGGGAATTGCCACATTCAGCCTTATGTATGCAATATCCACAATCCCACTGTTGGTAGTCTGGGAAAGTCCCTTACCCCTTGGAGACATGTGTGGACTTCACAATTCGCTGCTGAAGACCAAAAATCACACCTCCAAAAATATTATGGAGTTCTGGAAATTAAATATCCTGATTGTTGACAGGTGGGACTTGGGAATTCAATTCCTTTTCAAAAACCTGAAATTCTGCTGTAGATTCTGTGGCGGTCGACACTCCCTCTAAAGCAGCCCCCTGGTCTCTTCTCTTTTAGCCTCTCTTTGGATCTGGGGCTCAGCCGAGAGGTGTTTCAAGTGTATTCAATGTCCTTGAACTTTTCAAACAAGCAGGGATTGATTGGGTGTGAAGCAGCTGACAGGAACTTACGAATAAACATTAAGAGGGCTTTCTCGCTGATTCTTTTAGAAGTGTTACCGCGGTTCTTGTACTAAGGAACCCAGTTTAGTTCACACCTTTCCTATCAAGCTATACTAGAAAAAAGGATACGCATAGAATGAGCACCAGATAACTCATAAACACGTTTAGGGGTAGATTGCAAATGTGTAATCATTTAGGCAGCTGGAGATGACATTGTTTTTTAACCATCTCCATCCAAATGGCGGGCTTTGACGCTGATGAGCAACATAGAAACAACACGCATTAAGTTCAAACACGGTAAAAGCACAAAATACAGACAAAAACACAAGAAGTCACAAAATCTAGACCCTTATGGTGGAAGCACTTACCTGAAGACTCAGGGGCATATTATCAAGGGCAATATCACCGCCTTAGCGGTGATATTTTTATCACCCTATTAGCAAGCTGTCGCTAACAGTTGTTAGCGACAGTTTAATGGCAATAGTGCCCGTTGTTTTGCCGCTTTGCATGTCAGCGATATTTATCGCTAATGACATGCAAAGCAGGCTTTCCTCACTAAAAGTAAATGGAAACACTCGCAAACACAACTTCTCCCTATTATCAATGCCCGCGTTGCGATAAAAAAAGTTGCGCTAACCGCGATTATCTCTGGTTCCTAACACCTGATTGAAACCTGACTTAGCCACCTTTTAAATGGGAGGTGGATTGTCAGGCTGAGGCCACCTGGGCTTATTACAAAGGATTTCACTATCACAGTAATCACATCGCTGGATTTCCAGCGATGACCAGTCATTTCGCCGCTATCGCTGGATTTTGTATCGCCTTGGAGATACGCATTGCTAATAACGCGCTATCTCCGTGATCAAGACCAGCGATAGCCGGCGGTAAATGAATTGACGCTAAGCGTGCTGAAATTTAACACAAAGCGTTGCTAATATGCCCCTACGTGTGTTTTTATTATAGTTTAGCAATTCACAGCTATCTATCATTCAGGTCCCGTGACCATTTAAAGATGGCGGAACCACTGTGTTTTCGATGAGAGAGCTTCAGCCGCCTCCGCTGTTGGAAAAGCTATAACAGCCATGCTGGGACCTGGGCCGGTCTGCTACCCAACATGGCGTCGAAAGGCCTTCCCTATTCAAGTGAAGCCTATTGATATCCTGTCTGCAGTGGTGAATGTGGACAGGGGAAAAAATCATTGCCATCCACGCACTGCAAGAAAACCCTGAGTATATCACGGGCATTGCTTTTTCATCTTTCAAAATAAAACCCCTTTATGAAGGTTCGTGCTTGAAAAGTGAAAAAAATTAACGCCCATCTGTGATGCACCACCTTGGCTTGAAGGTCGGCAGGCATTTTCCAATTTAGGATGCTCCCTCTGTGTTAACTGACAGACTTTCGGAGTAAACCCCCCTACCAAACACTCAGGGAACTGAAAATTGATTGGAGTGGATGCCTCTGCTGCTTGGTGAGCAGTGCTGCATGCGAAAAGTAGTCATCCCGTGAAACTAGTGAACAGTAAACCATATGGGGAACTGATACGTATAAAAAGAAACAGTTCAAGGGAGAAAGATTCCCAACAGGCCACTCAGGAAAACATAAAAAGGTTTGAGGTGAGAGGTTACAACAGAGGAATACTGCAAGGTGCCAAACAGAGAGTAGATCGGAAAAGCAAGATAGACCTATTGAAGGAGGAACCACGAAAGAAGGAGTGAGTCACATCGAATAACTTTAGAATGGTCACAAACTATTCAAGTGCGGCAAGTAATGTACGGAGTATCTTACAAAAAAATTGGCGAATCTTGAAATCAGAGTCCATCATTGGAAAGGATCTCCCAAACTATCCACGGTTAACATTCAGAAAATCGAAATTGGTCAAAGACCCCCTAGTGAAGAGCCATCTACACCGAGACCAGGTTGAGACGTCACTCACAAAACTCGTAGGGTTCCACCCATGCTACAAATGCAAAGCATGCACTACCAGCAGTAGAGAGCTTACTTATGAAATTCCCGGTCTTCGAGAACCCAAGAAGATCAGGAAATTCATGAATTGGAACACAACCCATTTGGTGTACTGTCTGATATGTCCATGTCAACTGAGATACGTAGGAAGTACCATCCATCCCACTAAGATACATATCCTAGAACATATGAGAGTGATCACTAACAGAGACAGTTCATATCCAGTAGCAAGGCATTTTGAGTCACACCACGACAGCAATAGGAACCTACTTGAGTTCTTTTCCCTGGACCACATACCACATGATGTACGAGGAGTGGACAGAGAACTAAAACTCTGCAGACTCGAGTCTAGATATATCATAGACATGCAGCCAAAAAGTAAATATCATCTGATAAGAGGGCAATGAATTGATAAGATTTAGCCCAGTTGGGGATATGAAATCATGATCAATTGTTTAAAAAGATAATGTTTAATGTGCGAAATGAGAAATAGTGATGTTTAGATCAGGCATCCTTTGTGTGGTCTTACCCCTTTTTGCATTCAGACCTCCTGGTTTTGATGAGTTCTTTTTGCTGGCCCTAGGACTCTATCCTCTTTACCCGTACTAACCAGTGCTAAAGTGTGTAAAAGTGCTTATACCCAATTGGCATATTTAATTTACTTATAAGTCCCTAGTAAAGTGCACTACTTGTGTCCAGGGCCTGCAGATTACAAAAGTTTAGTGGGTCTGCAGCACTGATTGTGCCACCCACTTAAGTAACACTGTAAATATGTCTCAGGCCTGCCATTGCCGACTGTGTGTGTGCAGTTTTAAACTGCCATTTTGACCTGGCAAAATAAACCTTTTTCCAGGTCCAAACCTTCCTTTTTAGGTCTCGGCTAGCGTAGGCGGCGCACATGCGCAGTATCGCTGGCAAGGTTTTATGTTTTTGGGTAGCTTTCACTAGCGGGGTTTAAGTCCCGCCCCTCTTTTCAATTGGCTGGCGTCACCGTTTATGCTAAACGGTGGCCAGCCATTGGAAAAGAGCTTCCAGTGACGTACACTTTTCTCTTTTAGAGCCGTCCCAGTTGGACTGGCTCGTCTGACTTCCTGCTGGTGTAAAAGGTTTCTTATCTTCTTTATGGGGCGAAACAGATGGCCCCATAAAGAAGATAATAAACATTTTACGCCAGCAGGGCAGTCCGTCCAAGTGGGAGGGCTCCAAAAGAGAAAAGTCTCTGTCGAGGACAGGCACGTGCAGCAAACTCCATTCTAGGCGTCCTCGTCGACTTTCACCCCGGTCATTCGGAAATTGCGGTGCAGTGAGGCGCGAAAGCCCACGGCTTCACTTTTTCTTTTTTGCGCATTTGGTTCTCACTCACTGATTCTGCAAAAGTCATATCTCTGTAACGTTTCCTTTCCAAACTGAAATAAGGAATGAGATGTAAAGGTGCCTTCCCGTATGATGGAGTCCTCCACCTCCTTCCCCCCCGCTCAGTGTTAAAGTTAGAAAATAAATAATCGCAGTGTCCTGCAAGAGAAACTTTAATTTCTCTGGCGCGGCGTGTTGCGGCTTGAGCTTCACAATCAAACCCCCCACGTCTCCCCCTCCCTCGACCACAGCACCCCAGCACAAGCCTGGCAGGCCCTTCAAAGGCTCCGGAGCGGGCACCAGCCCATGGGGGTCCTACGCCATGTGCTGAAACAGCTGCTCCGAGGCGGCTGGGCAGACACAGGCCCAAACAAAGGGAGGAAAGAGGGTGAAAACAACACACACACGGCCCCCTTTCAGGCCAAGCTGCTGTTCACCCCTGTCCAGGGGCGCTTCAACGCCCTTCATTGGAAACTCAAAGTAGCCCCCCAAACAAAACAGGCAGCAAAAAACATACAGCCCGAAAACTCAAAGCGAATATCACACGCTCCGGCGGGCCGTAATGCCCCGCTAAAGCCTGACCCGGGAATAATTATCAAGGGGCCGTTTAGCCTGGTTTGTAGGGGTGGGGACGTTTCTCCCTCTTTTTTTAATTAAACAAAGTAACTTTGCCAGCGGATTAAGGGAAAGGAGAAAGGTGTGATAACATTTTACGAAATTGTAACCCTACCTGAAAAATGACTTTACTTCCCGGACAGTGGGGAAAACATCAAGGAGCTGTCTTCTGTAACCCCCTCCCCTGCGGGTGACGTGGCCTTTCCAGTAGTGCATGGTTCTCATAGTGCAGCATGGCTACCCCCGACGTAGTAAGAAGTATTCCCTTGGAGGACGAGGTGTCCCCTCCGACCAACAACAGAGGCGAGCGTTTGCTGGTTTGTTTCTTGTATTAGTTAGATTACCACAGTCCTTAGCGAGCGTTTGATTGATTAGTAATGCCTGCCGGTCAGAGTCAATCGAAGGCAACGGTAAAGCTAAATATGCGCTTGAGACAATCTAAAGCTGGGCGGCCAAAACTGGGCACTTTTTATTTAAGGTCACCGGATAAAAAGGAGTGTGTCCTTGTGTAATGCAACTGGTGCTCATGTAAAGCGCTCCAATACCTCCGGGTTGAGTTCGTGCTATATAAATATGCAACAACAAAAAAATGCACTGGGCTGCTGAATGGGAACCGAAGACATGAAAACACTGACGCCACTGAGTCACGTGGTATTCACAGTTCTTACACCAGAGTCCGAAAGGATTATGACTTCAAAATTGACTTTGTAGTAAGTTATAGAAAGCAATACTATACTTTTATACTAAAAGCAATCAATTACACGAGTAAACAGTCATAACTGTGTATTTTTAGCCACAGAGAATCTTAAGCATGGATTTCGACGGAGGACACGCATCTAGGAACAGAGTTCAGATCGCATTACACATCTGCTCTGGGGAGCAATCTAGGCCTAAACAAATACATACTTTTGAAAACAAAGCCAAAGGGCCGTCCCCAAACACCTATGTGTTTTTTTTTTACTTTGGAGTGTTTTACGTAGATGGATAGACAGTGACCGTGTTAACAATTTAACACAGACGAGAACAGCCTGTAAACTAAGTGACGGTCAGTGCACTGTGCAGGGTCGAGTCGGGGGCCTGTGTTTGCACAAACGTCAAGACACGGAGTGCAGCTTCAGGTGGGGGCATTATGTAGCAAAATTACGGGCAATGCAGGGTATCATGGCTGGGATGTGCGGCTCTATGACTCTTTAACAAATAATCTGTTGTTGGGAAAGTGTTTTTCTCTAGAACTTCTAGAGTGAGTGAGCAAAGGCCACTTAAAGTGTATGGTGTTTAGAAAAATAGATATGAGGTGGAATGAAAACTAGCCAGAAACCAAGGATGACCAAGCGAGTGAGCCCTCGTGAATACCCAACTTTATCCAGGGCTAGATATCGCTCTGGGAGATTGGGGTAAGAGATCTCGCCCTGACTGCGGCTAGACTGAGGGGCCAAATGGCCATTGAAAAAAGACTTTCCTTCCTGGACAGTGGGGAAATCTTCTGTAAACACCCCCCTGCGGGTGATGTGGCCTTTCCAGCTGGCTGGCTCTTTCGAGTAGTGCATGGTTCTCATAGTGCAGCATGGCCACCCCAAACGTTGTAAGAAGTGTTCCCTCGGAGGACGAGGTGTCCCCACTGGCCAACAACAGAGACGAGCGTTTGCTGGTTTGTTTCTTGTATTAGTTAGATTACCACAGTCCTTATTGATTGATTGATTGATTAGTAATGCCTGCCGGTCAGAGTCAATCGAAGGCAGCGGTAAAACTAAATATGCGCTTGAGACAATCTAAGGCTGGGCGGCAAAAACGGGGCACTTTGTATTTAAAGTCACCGGATAACTTCATGTTCCCCACTCTTACATTGTTATAAGATGCCGATTTGTTTCTGCTGAAATTAATCTAGTCTGAACTCCCAGAATTTGAGGATGTGGCCTAACGGCCAGAGTTGGGGAACAAGGATAGAGCATCGGCGTTGGCTCAACATCCCGTGATACTGGGCAAATCACTTACTCTCCCTACCAACAAGCATTAAAAATGCAATAGGTCTCACCTTTGATTAAGTTAAAGCCATTTTGCTTTGCTATAGAATATCATTAGAAAAGCAAAAGGCGAGACCTATGGCATTTTCAATGATTGTTAATATAAGTCACCCCAAGGGTAATCCTGTGACAGCCCAGAGAGTAGGTTGCAATGTATTTAAAAAGTAAGACGTACATTTTGGTCATTTTTTCACTACTGCAAGGCCTACCTCGCCCGCAGGATAACATTGGAATTATCTTATTACATTTTATAAGTGTAATTTCCAAATAGGAATAGGTGACTCCTTCATGTTTGGTGTCTCTGAAAATTGAATGTAAAATCCTAACTTATGGTAAAGTCGGATTTAAAGTTACAATTTTGAAAATGCCACATTAAGAAAGTTGGGATTTTTTTCCCTTAGCGATTTATTGCCTGCAGGCTGCCTCTGGATCACATGACAGGGTGTTGGTAACGGTTGAGCTTTATATATTCCTCCTAGACAACCACATACAATGGGAGATTAGGTGCGCCTCGTTGGTCCATCACTGGTAGGATGGAAGGAAGGAGCGGGGCATGGCACCACTTATATTTGGCTCTACACAAAGGATTGCATAACCCCTGTAGTTAGCCTGGAGTGAGGGCCAGGGTAGATAGAGCATCTGTGCACTTCAAAGGCATGCCTCAAGAAGCTTCTCCCCACTTCATAGTCACAACTGTGCATAAATACTAAATCTTAGACAACACCTCTTCAGTTCACTTCTGGACCTGTGCATGCTCTGCCAGTAAGAAGGACTGCTGTGTTGCTACAAGGACTGCCACTATGCTGGACCACTGTTCTTAAGGAACAGTTGCCCTGCTGTGCTGGCCTGCTGCCCTCATGACTGGGGAAGAATAACTGGGCCTGCAACTTCAGCTGCAGCCCCTGCAGTGGTGCTTCTCAGGTCCTGGAACCTTGGTGTGGCTCACAAATCAAGCTTTTGGGCTCTTTGCGACCGTGAATGGGCCTTTTTATGCCAAGACCACGCCGCTCACACAGAAATCCCCCCCAAGTTGCCGTCCGCCCTTCTCTTCACACAGTAGCATCGACAGCCTGCAGGGGACCACCAGCGTAAAGCTCCAGTCTGCCCAAACTCCAGTCTGCCCGTCCATGACACCCGGCCTGATCTTTGTGCCAGACCTACAACTGCCTGTGACTCTCTCCTTGCTCATTGCCTGACCAGATAGTCGCGATTGGTGCTTTGTGCTTTTTGTCATTTTGGTCTTGTTTTATTTATTAAAGTGTTCTCTATTTGTCTAACGTGGTGTGAGATCTTTTTGTGTCGTCTGGTATTTTCACTGTTTTACTGCTTGAAGTGTTGCACAAATGCTTTAAACCTTGCCTCCAAGCTGAGCCTGACTGCTCTGTGCCAAGCTACCAGGCAGTTGAGCACAGGCTAATTAGTGGTTTGCTTGTGCCATACCCTGTATTGTATTGTGTTTGTCAACCAACAACCAAATTTCTGACAATACACATATACACACACAGACACACACATATGTATCTATATATATATATATATATTCACTTAAAAAACTATAGGTTTCACACAGGTTATAGTTAGGAGGACATTTCACTTGTAAAAAACCAATGAAATTCCACTGTTATAGTTAGTTCAGATAACTATAACTCGCACGCCCGCAATCCACTGCTCATGACGTCACACATTACATCACTCATGACATGGTCAATGGCATCACTCATGACATCACTGATGACATCATCCTTGTGATAGAGTGGCAGTCTCGCGAGTTATAGTTATCTGAACTAACTATAACGGGGGAATTTCATTGTTTTTTTACGAGTGAAATGTCCACCTAACTATAACCTGTGTGAAACCTATGGTTTTTTAAGTGAATTTGCAAGGTTTTTTTAAATGCTAATTCCTAACTATAACGTGTGTGAAACCTATGGTTTTTTAAGTGAATTTGTACGGTTTATTAAATGCTAAGTTATGTATTTATTAATTTATTTATTTTTCAAGGTTTTTCACCGTGCGCGCACCCCGCGATTTTTTCCAAAAATAATAAAATGTTTTTTTCTCCCTTGGGGGTCTTTCTGTGACCGACTGACAAACGCTAGGGGGTCAGGAACTCTCTTCCCTGCCCCCTTTTCACGTTTTCCACCTTTTTTCCACCTTTCCTTTTCAGTGCGACAGACAAAATGGCGGCCGACACTTCCTGATTTCGACCGATTCAAATGTTTACTGACATCGATCAACCAATCAGAATTTCGCTCGCGCACGGCACCGTGCGCACAGTGCGCGCACGGTGCGCGCGTATAGATATTTATATGCTTTTAAATGCTATTTTCTCAGGAAATACTGAACAGATTGACACCAGACCTGCAAAAGGCACTTCCCTGACCTGAGGACTACCTCTCTGCCAAATTTCAAGTAATTCTGTTCAGCCGTTCGGGGTGTACCTTCGACTAAAGGTCCTATGGAAAAATGCATGGGGAAAACGCGTTTTGAGACCCCCCTTTTTTCTCGGCCCCCCCTTGACGAATCACCCCGAGACTTTCAGGGTAGGAGCTGAGTGGAGCGCCCCATTAGTTTTGAAAATTTCGCGAGGATTCGTCAACCGGCGCCAAAGTTATTCAAAATAGAATTTTCAGATTTCCTATGGAAACACGGTCCTAACTATAACTAGCTACTGGCGACCGCCAGTAGATCATATATATATATAGATATATATGCACACACACATACATCCAGTGTTTCTATCTCCTTACATCCTTGTATTTTTGTTTTTGCTTTCTGTATGGCACAAATCTGACTCATCAACAAAAATAAATATTGTTAGCATATTCTAAACTGGGTGCCAGCTTTCAAACTTTTGTCCTGGTGTGTGATATGTGTTTTTATGTGCACGCGCATGTGTATTACTTACATGTATAGAGTGTAATTTATACATGTAATGGTAAAGTTTAAACATACCCTACTTGAGACTTATATTGCCCGATTCAAATGGCCTGGCTTATGAGTAAGTGGGACTTACGCTTGTAGGGGCAGCTTTATGTTTCCTGGAGCATCCATACCTCTTCTTCAAAACCACTTTATTCGATTAATTAAAATCATAAAAGTATACTACACAATTAAATATATAAAATCTTGCAATTCACAGATCTACAGTTAAAAACAATTCCTATTAAAATTTCATAATAGACCATAATCAACGTGAATTTTTAGTACAGGTTCGAATTCCATATATCAGATAGGATCCACATCCTGTATTAGTTTTAGTCTGACCCTCCTTTCTCTGACAGCTGCCACCAAGAAGCTAGCAACACAGAACATAATTAATGGACATTCAAGCATGCTTAGGAACAATAGAGCTGGCTTGTACTGTGTAAAGTTCCTACTTTTTAGCAAAGGAATAATGTACTTCTTCCTGGCATATTTGAAAAAAGTGCAGAATAGCATAAAGTGCGTGGTGTCTTGTTGAGAAATATCATCGCACTTGCAAGGGGCAACATCTTCTAGCCTATTCCAGCCAGCTACATCCCAAAGTACTATGTGTACTTGGTTAAACCGAAATTTAGTCAACAACCATTTGTGAAAAGGGTTGGTTACCACTGTAAGATATAAAGACAACCCTGAGGGCTGGGATACCAGGACATGTCCCCTCACAGAGGGTTTATGAAGTTCAACTTCTTCCCGCTCGGCCTCCCTTAGCCTCATAAAATTAGATTTTACCCACTCAAGATCTGCCTTACAAAGAATTTCGGGGTTAAAAAAGATTTCTGGTCTCCCAATGTAGGCAGCTAACTTCTCGATATTTGACAACCATTGAATTTTATTCATGTTGTCAAGTCGAGTACAGTCCTTTAGGATTTTATGATTTAAAGTAAGATTCGGGTTTAGCCATATTTTGATCCATAGCAGTAGAGGGGCTAATTTAATCATATCTGCTATGTAACCTATCCCGAGTTCCAAATGGACTGAAAAAGAAGCGGTTGATTGTGGGAGGCCAAGGAGGGAGCGCAAAAATTTGTTTTCCTCTGTTTGGATCGCGTCGTGTTTAATGTAACCCCAGATTTCCTTACAATGGAAACTGTTTTAGCTTTGTAGATTGTTAATATTGCCTCTGACGGTTTTCCTCCCAACCTTTTTGCAAAACCAAGTACGGCCGCAGATGAGCTTCTTGTGGAATTTACCTTTATAGAAAGCTGAGGGGACCATGAGCCTTTGTCATCAAAGACTACTCCCAAGTAAGTGAAAATCTTCACTCTTGAGATTTCTGCTCCCCTGCAGAAAAAAGGCTTTACCTTATTTTTCGCGTGACCTAACGACATAGTATGAGATTTGCCGTTATTTACCACCAAGTCCAGGCTATGCATGAAGTCCCCGAACGAGTCCAGCAATCTTTGCAGCGCCCGGGGAGTCCTGGCCAGCAGGACAGCGTCATCCGCGTATAGGAGGACCGGGATCGGGGTACCTCCCATACGCGGGATGTCCTGCGTAGCAGCCAGCAGGTTTTGCTCCAGGGAATTTATGTAAAGGGTGAATAACATGGGCGCTAGAATGCAACCCTGTCGTACCCCTCTGCTAGACTTAAAGCTGGCCGTACACTTCCCCTCAGTCGTCATCCTTATCGATGCATTCAGGTCTTGGTGGAGCTCTGAGAGGAAATACACAAGGGGTGGGTCAAGTCCCATCTCCAGGAGCATTGTCCACAGCTTTGACCTATTTACGAGATCAAAGGCCGTGGACAAATCCATAAATCCCAGATATATGGAGCCCCCGGCCGCCTTAGTGTATTTATCTATTATTAAGAGGAGATTCAGACATTGATCCTCCGTGCTCCGGCCGGCTCTAAAGCCATACTGTGCGTCGGACAAGATGTTATTATCCGAGGCCCACTTTGTTATCCTAGCAAGTATGACTTTCCCCAAGATTTTTATAGAGGAGTCTATCAAGGATATGGGCCTATAGCATTTAGGGTCAGCCCTTTGGCCTTTCTTGAACACCGGTATTATGATAGAATGAGACCAGGATTTAGGAAAACCCACAATAGCCGAGGAGTTGAATACATTAGTCAGTATATTGGCCCAGAACTCCGGGTTTGCCTTATACAAATCGGTGGGGACACCGTCCGGGCCAGGAGCCTTCTTTCCTGCAGAGTCTTCGATTGCTTTTGTGATTTCTCCTATATGAAATCTAACTGGTGTTAAAGTAGAAGGCGCGACTTGCCCGTTTAGGGATTCTAAGTCTAAGTGACTACCATATATGTTTTTAAAATGACTCAACCAATCCTCCTCTGCTATATTAGTTTCCAACACTCCGTTTTTAACGTCGGAAAAAAGAGGGGTGTTGATAATAGACCAGAATTTCGCACTGTCTTTTAAGGTTGCCTTATCCATAAGATCGGCCCAGGCATTGTGTTTAATTTCTTTTTTCCGGGCCATCAATGCTTTTTTATAGTCGCTTCTTAACTGCGACACCAGGATTTTATTCCTCGGACTGGCCTGAAGCGCCTTTTTAAGGTTAATATGAGCTTTGGTGCAGTTATGATCAAACCAGCCGGAAACTACATTCTTAGGTCCTGGACTACTTTTACTAGTTAGGTCCTTTGACACTAGGGAGCATATGGCTTCAAACGAGGAAATTACTTCCTTCCCCGTAGAATGTTGGTCTCCACAGATTTCCAGGTCCAGGGCCGCCTCTAACTTGATTGAGTTAAAAAATTCCTCCGGGACTACCTTAGACCAGTTTAGCCTTCTTCCCTGATCCTTTACCCTAACTTCAGTGTCCATCATATGTGAGGTTAAGGTATTTAAAAGGGAAAGACCATCTAACATTTCAATTACCACAGGGTTATGGTCACTAAAAATAGAGGGAATCGCGTTATAGAAACATACATATTTTAAAAGTCCAGAAGAAAGAAATATGTAGTCAATAATGGTGTTACTATCCCTTCCAATAAAGGTGGGCACCCGTGAATTTTGTTCATGAAAGCCTGGATCATACAACTGATTTTCGGTAAGAAGTTTTTCCAGAGCTTCCCCCTTACTTGAGTGCTCAAAATGCTGAGGGGATGACAGATCTGGTCCGTCAATATCATATATGCAACAATTTTGACTACATAAGTGTACATTAAAATCACCTAGCAAAATATAATAACAGAAAGTGGTTTGCTTCAAAGAATAAGTATTTAAAAAATTCGCCAACCATAGTAAGTGAGCGTTCGGCGAGTCCTCTTGCTGGGAATTATAGCAATTTACCAATAGTAATTTTATATTATTGGAGAGTTTAAATTCCACTACAAGAAAATTATTACATGAACAAGTTATCCTGCTAACGGTACCTTTTAATTTCACCGAAAGCAGAACCACTAAACCACCTGAGGCCCTTCCAGAAACTGATTTTGATGCTGGAACAAAATGAGATGTATAACCATCTAACCAAAAATTACATTCAGTTTCCCAGGTCTCTTGGAGTGCCAGAATGTCATAATCCTTCAAGAAACTTAACCAGGATGAATTGTCTCTCTTGGCACGTAAGCCCGCAATATTCCACGTTAACATTTTGATTAACTTTTTAGGTGAACCCCCCTTACAGTTATCGGCAGTCAGATGACTAACATCGATACATGCGGGTGATACGGGAGGCTGATTTTCTTCATGAAGGGCCTGAACCAAAGATGACTCGTCCCCCCCATGAAAACCAGCCTCCCGTCAATCGCACATATCCAACAGAGAGAGTGCCTCAAAACGATTAGATGTGGGTATATTTGGCCCACCCGTAAACTGATGGACAGCACCTACACCCTGATGGGGAAAAGGCATCAATTCCGTTGCTGGAATGAGATTTCTCTGTCTAGTCAGGTGGAAACAATCTCTAGGGGGGAGGTGGGTGTAAAAAAAACCAAGGGGACGCGCCTGAATACTATTAGCATCTTGTGCCAAGGATGCTGCCCTCAGTAAGACAGTAGCCACGTGTTGTGTGTGTCTAAAATTGGCTATGACACAATCTCCAGTAGATGATTTTTTGGAGGGCCCAATCCAATTTACTCTTCGAGTACTTAAGACGTCATTGGCCATGTTAAGAGGGAACCCACACTTCCTATGTAACCACGAAACTGTCTTTTGCTTGAGGGAGTCATGCGATTCCGTGTGCAAGGGGACTGCGTGCCTGTCCTGGGGTGGGACGTTGGTTAAAATCACAACGTAAGGGGAGCATGCCGGGGGTAAGTTAATAAATCTAGCTTTCGTTACCACCTCTACTTTATGTGCGGGGACCGGCTCCTTTACTACTGGGCTAGCTGAGTTTGTGGCTAAAGTAATCACGGGAGGAGTAGGCGTGACCATAGCATTATTACTGGCGGGCTGAGATGGAATCTGTAGGTGTTCAACTCTAACTAGGCTATCCTGCCCAGCTGCACACTGCCCCTTCTTTTTGTTGCTGTCTACCCAGTTTAAATGTTTTGTTAATAATCTTCCCAACCTTTTAACCTCATCAGCGACCATGTCAAGTTTCAATACCAGAGGTTGCATGAGTAGATCTAATTTTGTGTCAAGTAAAACCTCAAAGGAACTGAGTAATTGGGAAAAATGGTCAGGGAATAAAGGGGTCATTGCACCAAAACTGTTGTTTAAAGGCTCGTCCGGATCGATGTGAGCTTTTTCCACAGTGTCGCCCCTTCTATTTCCTTTGGTGGAAGCCCCCCCTTTTTACTTTGTTGCTTTCTGCAATTCCTAACTGGTCTGGGAACAGGTGTAACCTCGTCTATCACATCACTTGCAGAATTTAGATCCGCATCTAGAGGGTCCATATAAACCTGAGCTGTGGCCATAACAGTAGCGTTGGCTTGTATATGAGAAGGGGAGACACAAATACCTTTGTCCGATGGGGCTCTCTCAGCATTTGAAGGGTTTTGGGGATTCTCCTGGAGGCTATCCATCCCCAAGGAAGCCCTTCGGTCACTGTTAATTTTATTGACCTTTTTTACTAAGTAATTGTCAAGAGGGCCTGACCCCGATAAACCTGGTTCTCTTTGACTTATAGGCATTGTCAAGGCAAAACAGGCTAACAAATATCAATAACCGTAGGTTTTAAACTTAATTGGTAATTCGACTGTGCAGTCCACCCTTTGACGAGTTACCAGCTTAGATGTCTTCAACGTTCTGGGACTCCTTGGTTCGATGAAAAGAGTGGGGCCCAGCCCAGCCTCGGACAGTCCCGGACTGTCACAGACTGTCCGCCCTTTGTCCGGGCTTCGTCCGGCAGCGTCCGCGCGCGTCCGCTGCGCGTAGGCGACGTGGCGCTTTATCGGCGCCGGCAGGAATGCAAAGTGAGACCAGGTGCGGGCGATGGCAGCAGGCCCCCTGGGATCTGTAGTCCGCCCAAATCCTCACGTTCTGGCAGGCGAAGCGGCTCCCGCGACAGCGGGAGCGGCGAGGCGCTTTATCGGCGCCGGCAGGAATGCAAAGTGAGACCAGGTGCGGGCGATGGCAGCAGGCCCCCTGGGATCTGTAGTCCGCCCAAATCCTCACGTTCTGGCAGGCGAAGCAGGGATGCGCCAGGAAAGATGCGTCACACAAGTTTACCCTTGCGCCACCACAGATGCACCGCATTTACAATGCAGCGATACCAAAGGGGATGATGGACGTAGCGTTAGAGCAAATCAAACACTCACCCCCAGTCAATTGATCTGGGTTTAATCCATCATCATTCTTTAGCTCACTCCACCACCCCAGTTCAGACATGGCCATATGCAAATCAGTCTGACCCTGTGCCTCATGGGAGCAGTCCAGCCCGAACTGCCAAGCCATGTCTTCCCTGGTCCGGAAACAAGCATCCTGGGACTGGTTTCGGGTTCATAACCCTCGTCAGCCAGGCTATCTCGAATCCAGTGGCAAAGTGAGCAAGGGACCGACGTCTGGGCATACCCTGCCAACTTAGGGCGAACAAAGCGATACCAAAGGGGATGATGGACGGAGCGTTAGAGCAAATCAAACACTCACCCCCAGTCAACTGATCTGGGTTTAATCCATCATTATTCATTAGCTCACTCCACCACCCCAGTTCAGACATGGCCATATGCAAATCAGTCTGACCCTGTGCCTCATGGGAGCAGTCCAGCCCGAACTGCCAAGCCATGTCTTCCCCTGGGGTGGCAGAGTGGGCTAAAGAACGGTGATGGATTAAACCCAGATCAGTTGACTGGGGGTGAGTGCTTGCAATGTTCAACACTCCGTCCATCATCCCCTTTGGTTTTGCATTTACAATGCAGCGCATCATGGCGCAAGGATAAACAGATACGTCACGCATCTGATGGCATGAGGGCGGCGCATTGCTGGAGTCGTGTCGCAAGCACGACGCAACTCCAGCAATGCTCAGGGGCTGCCCATACCGAACATGCTGCGTCATGTCTTACGCCTGCTTCAAGCAGGCGCAGTGTTTTGACACAGCAGCATCGGAAAAGTGACTCAGTGAAATCTTGTAGATTTCACTGCATCACTTTTCCGAGGCTTTTTCCGACGGAACGCCCACCCTGCATACATTAAACCTGACGCAGGTTTAATGTAGCGCAGGGCTTTACAACGTGACGCATCTCCCTAGATGCGTCACGTTGTAAATAAGGCGCAACATGGCGCATGGTTTACGCCGCCGCTGCGTCACAGAAGTGACGCAACGGCGGCGTAAATGTCTCGCAAGGGGCTTGTAAATCGGCCCCGTAGTACTTATTGTTTACTCATGAATTTCAGGAGTAAGCCATGAGTGTTCTTTCTTGTCTCACAGTTAAATCAGGAGTACGACAAGAGTAATTTAGCACAACATCTTCGTGAATTTGGCCTATAGCTCGTACGGCAGCAACAGATACATTCTGTCCACGATTAAATGCTCACTTTTCAGAGGGATAGGGTTTATTTTTCTCAGTACAGGTCCACTTGTACATACAAGTCGTGGAAAAAAACTATCTCTAAATTAAATCTCTGTTTCCCTTGCCCCACAGCCCCTTTTCTTGTGGCGGAAGGGCTCTCATGATGTCAAAAGAATTTTAATACAATTTATAAGACCGTTTCACAGAACGGTTTGTGCCGAAGAAGGCAGCCCTGGAAACTTTTACAAGGCGCACTGGATTTAGAAGTGTTTTGACACGCGAGTGATTCCGTTGTCTTCTCTCGCCCGCGCGCCGGGGCCGCTTCTCCTAATATGGAGCTGTCCTCGTGGAGATTTTGCTTGGCGTTAGAGGCCTTCGGAGTCAGCCTCGTGCCTCCCAGACCTCCCGCCGCTGCCGTCGAGGTGAAAGTCCGAGTCTGAGATGCCCGAGCATCCAGGGCTGTTCGCAGCCATGTTCCAGAAATACCACCATTCCTTAGCTTCGCAGCTGCCGTGAGGGGAGCCATTGGTCGGTAACCATTGTTGTATTACCTCACTATTCTAAGCTGCGCAGGTTGGAATGGGGGATTAAACAGTAATTCCAAATGTTTCCCCCATTCCGATCTGTAAACCCTGGAATATTGGGCTTTTTTCCCAGCTCAAATGTTGCAATTTGTAACCTGGCGAAATAAGTACATCTTAAGTACACCAGGTCTCTGTATGCCTTGTGCATTACTTATAACATCGATCGGCTTGCATTGGGTTTACCTGGGTACAAGAAGTGAGGTCCCATTTTTTCTTTGATTACCAGGAATTTCCGATGATTATATTTTGAAACAGCTGTCAAAATATATATGTAAACTCAAATGCAATACTGGGTGTTGATTTAAGTAAGAGTTCAGGTGATAAGGTGACACATGCAGGGTAACTTGGAATCTAATCCGGAAGTTGGCTCCATGGACACTATGCAGCTTTTCTCTGATACATGAAGGAGACATTGACAGCTATTCCTCAATCAAATTGACATAGTGAGAATGGTCATATTGAAATGTTATGTCGTGAATTTGGAGAGTGCGCTTATCGCCCGAGGCCTATTCAGGCGCTGGAGTAGATGTAGAGGCCAATCAGGCTCCTAGTTTCCAGGCTCCTAGAGCCAGGTCTTCAGTTTCTTGCAGAATTCAAGAACGGATGTGGAAGTCCTGCTGTGGTGTGGATGGTAGTCCAGGATTCAACAGCTATGTAGGAAAAGGAGCTTTCTCATGACTTGCTCCTGCGGATGTCGGGTGAGCACAGTTTCCTGGTGGGTTGGTGGATGGCGAGTCAGTGGTCAAGGTAGACAGGTCCAATGTTGTGGAGGGCTTTGTACGCCTGGGTGAGCAGCTTGAACTGGAATTGCTTCTGGATTGGTATCCAGTGTAGCTCTCTGAGGTAGGGCGTAATGTGTGCATTGCGGGGTATGTTGAGAATGAGTCTGGCGGCGGCATTCTGGGTGGTCTGGAGTCTTTGTATGATTTGTTTTGTGATGCCGGAGAAGAGCATGTTGCCATAATCTAGTCTGCTAGTAATGAGGGCCTGGGTGACCGTATGTCTTGTGTTGGTTAGGAGCCAATAGAATATTTTACAGAGAATACGTAGCATGAAGAAGCAGGAGATCAACACGTTCACTTGTTTGGCCTTCGTGAGTCTGCTGATGCTGACAGTTTTGACGTGGTCGATGAAGGTGGGCATGGATCCTAGGTCTGATGGCCACTAGGAGGAGTCCCTTGCAGAGCTCTTATTCCCGATGATCAGGACTTCAGTTTTATCTGTGTTGAGCTTTAGGCAGTTCTGTTTCATCCAGTTTCCTACATTAAAAATACAGGTCTTGAAGTTGGTACTGGTGGTATGACTGTTGCCTGTGAGGAAGAGGATGAGCTGGGTATCATCAGCGTAGGATACAATGTTGATTCCATGAGATCAAATAACATCTGGCGAGTGGCGCCATGTAGAAGTTGAAAAGAGTAAGGCTCAGCGATGATCCCTAAGGGACTCCACAGATGAGGTTCTTGCATTCAGAGGTGTATGGCGAGAGCCTGATTTGCTGGGTTCTGTTGGAGAGGAAGGAAATCAGTGTGCTCAGGTTAGGACCATGTAATCCGGAGTAGTGGAATCTTGTGATGAGGGTGCTACGGGAGATGGTGTTGAAGGCTGAGGAGAGTTCAAGTAGTATGAGGGCAGCGGTTTCTCCTGTTCCCATGATGGTCCAAATGTCATCAGTTGCTACGATGACAGCGGTTTCTGTGCTGTGGTTTTTGTGCAATCCAGCCTGTTGTTGTTGTTCGAGATGGTTGAAGAATTGTTTATTGATAACTTTCTACACAACTGTGGATGGAAAGGGCAGGAGTGACATGGGTCTGTAGTTCCTGAGCTCTTTTGGGTCTGCCGTGGGTTTTTTCAGGAGAGCTGTGATTTCTGCGTGTTTGCAGTTGCCTGGAAAGGTTGGAAGGAGGTGTTGATGATGGTGGTGAGGTGAGAGCTGATTAGAGTTCCTCCTAGGTTGAAGATATGGTGGAGGTAGGGATTGAAGGGGCCCTAGAGTGGACTGTACTCTTGATTTTGGCGGTGTCTACTGGAGTGAGGGGTTTCCAGTTTGTAATCTGGTAATCAGATTTGGCATTGGTGGGCAGTTTGTTGATGAGTTCTTGTGTCTTGCGTTGGGGTTCTAAGTTGTTGTAGATGTTGAAGATTTTCTTTGGGAAAAATTGGATTGGCTGTCACATAGGTCTTGCTAAGGGGTGATGGAGTTGGTGGGGCAGTGAGGTTGGAGAATTCTTTGATAATGTTAAAGAGCTCTTTGCAGTTGTTGGAGCTGTTTTCCAGTCTGAGAGCTAGGGCTGTCTTTCTTGCCTCTTTGAGTTTGGTGTGGTATTTCCTGAGCATAGACTTGTTTGTGTTTCTTGCGGTGGTGTCCCAAATGGGTCTCCATTTTCTCTCCAGCTGTTTGCAGAATCGTTTGGAGTTTCGGAGGTCTTCAGTGTACCAGCTTGCTCGTGTGTTGCTTCTTGAGTGTCTGACATTCTTCAGGGTGGGGCTAGGGTGTCTGCGCTGGTAGTGATCCAGGTGTTGAAGGCTTTAATGTTGGCATGCAGGTCACCAATGAGGTTTGGTTGGTGATCAATGAGGGTGTTGGTCCAGTCTGTGTCCTTTATCTTCCAGCAGCGTCTGAGTTTGTAGGTAGTTTTGGCAGAGGGGGGTGTGAATGCATCAATGAAGAAGTGGACCATGGAGTGGTCTGTCCAGGTGTGCGGAGTAAGGTGGCTGAACTTGACCTTGTTCATTGCTGTGAAAATGGGGTCAATGGTGAGACCTGCATCGTAGGTGGGTCCCTGGAAGATCTGGGTGAGTCTTAGCATCTGGCGGCTCTCGAGTAGGGCCATGGAGTTGGGATCTTTTTTGTTTTCCAAGATGGAAGTTGAGGTTGATGAGTAAGAAGAATTTCTTTGAGTTGATGGCGGCAATGAAGTCTGTGAGGAGATTGCTGAAGGTGGCAGGTGGTCTGGGTGGCCGGTAAGCTACGGTGCCTTTGATGGAGATTTGATTGCTGGTCTGAGGTCAGAAGCGCATGTGTTCCATGAAGGTTGTGTCCTCGTTGGTGGAGGTGGTGCAAGTGATGGAGTATGACGACGAGTCCTCCTCCTGGTATGTTCTGCCTGTCCTGGCGGGTTATCTTGCAGCCCGGTGGAAAGGCTGCAGCAATGGTGGGTCTCGATTTGGGAGTTTAGCCAAGTCTCTGTCATGAAGAGATGGTCTGGGAAGTGCGTCTTGATGGTGTCCCAGATTTTGGTGGTGTGTTTGCTAAGAGATCTGGTGCTGAGGAGCATGCATGCAAGACAGGGTGAGTGTTGGAAACAGCCCCACTCCCACTCCGCAGGGTGGTGGAGGGCCTTCCCGACACAATGGGGTAGCTTGGCTCGAGTGGTCAGGAAACAGTCGCAGTGCTAAGCATACAATATACCCATACAATAACCATGCGTGCATCCGTTCCAAAAACGACTCTACACCGTAAAAATTATGAAAATATTCTTCTTTATCTTTTTCTCTTAGTTGCTGATTGGGAAAATAAATAACAATCACAATATACAAATTCTTAAATAGAGCAGGTCAAATAAATATTTGCTGTTTGCTGAAATAAATAGGGGTGATCATAAATAACCGGGCATAAATACAAGTGCAATATATACAGACAATTAAATACTTTGAGGTAATAAATACTGTACCAATAAATACTGTACCAATAAATACTGTACACCAACAAGTCCTGTGGACCTATAAATACAGTGCAGCATTAAATAGATAAGAACTTAATAAATACAGTTTCCTCAATAAATAATTGGAAGTATACAGTAACACTCATGAATCAGATGACACTCCAATACTTAAGGGCTGATTTGGCCCAGGCACAGCTTGTAGGGTGTGGAAGGCTTGGGGGGTTCTACTCCCTGGCTGAGGCAAAGGCTGAGGCCTAAACTGAGGTAGATCAAAGGGGGGAATTCCAATGCCCTGGCTTTCCTCTCCACACAACCTCTCTAGGTTAGTCCCAGTTCACCCCAGGCACAGTCAGGTGGGTTTCAGCACCTCCCTAGCCCCTTAGAGTAGTCTCTCAGGTCTCCACAGGGCCTTAGGCGCCCTCTACTCCACTTACTGCCCTTTTCTGATGTTCCGACGCCGCTGGAGTCGTGTCGACGCCGTGAGGCGGTTCCGGTTCGGTCTCGGCGGCCTCGGCACAGTGTCAGTTCTTTGTCGACGCCGGTAGGCGGTTCCGGTCCGATGTCGGTGGCCTCGGTTCGATCTCGACCTCCGATTCGATGGCGTCGGGCAGTCTCTTCACGATGTCGACTTCGGGCGGCTCCGGTCCGATGACGCTCTCGGCTCCGATGACGTCGGCCGGCCTGGCCTCGCTGTCGACTTCCGGCGACTCCGGGGTGCGATCCTCACCCCCGACCTCCGGTGCTCCTCTTCACAGGTTCCGGGCGACTCCGGAGTGCGATCCTCACTCCTGACCTCCGGTGCTCCTCTACCTCGGTCTCCGACGACTCCGGAGGGCGGACTTCACCCTTCCGATGACGCCGCTCACTCGACCTCGGTTCACCTCCTTCTCGACCCTTGGTATTCCTCTCGACCTCCGCCGGCGCCCTCTTACGACCTCAGGCGGCTCCGGGTACGACGTCTGCTACCTCAGTCAGCGCCGCTTCTCCACCTCGGGCTCCAGGTCTTCGGCTACTCGACGCCAGGCTCCAGGGAAACCAGTTCTCAGGTCAGAATCTTGCTGCTTTCTTGGTTCTAAGGCCTGTTCCTGCTGTCCAGGTCCTTAGGATGGTGTTCTTCTGTCTTCTTCCCACACAGGGCTATAGGCTGGGATCCATCAGTAGGGACAAGTATCAAGGGTGGGTTTATGGACCCCACTCCAGGCACAAGTTTCCACCCCTGCTGCTTCACTCCTTCCTCCTTCACTGTTGTGCTCCTCTCTCTTCACCAGTCAGGTGCCAACTGCCAGCTCCAACTGCCAACTGCCTCTCTTATCCTCCCAACATTCTAAACCGCCTCCAACGGTCACAGGGTTCTGGAAGCTCCTGGAATGTTCTGGAAGGTGCTGGTAGGTTCCAGTGGATGCTGGTGATGTCATGGGAGGCCACCATTTTGTGCTTCAGGCCCTCAGACAGAAGTTTCAGGGGTAACTAAAATGGTTCCCTGAATCTGTAGCAACACGAAAAAGTCTGGTGGTTCCCAAAAAGGAAAAATTCAAACAGGGTTTGAGGCAAAAGTGGGACAAAATAAATAATGATGAGGAGGGACCACCCAAAGGGCTGACAGGTCTAACACGCGTCCCCCCCAGCTGAAAGTGGGGAGAGCTACCCAACCCCTTGGGAGTTCTCATCACTAAGGCGGAAGTACCTTGAGAGACCGTCTGCATTGGCGTGGTCCACTCCAGGCCGATGTTCCACCTGAAAGTCCATCCCCTGTAGGGAAATAGACCACCTCAACAACTTGGGATTCTCCCCCTTCATTTGCATCAGCCAACGAAGGGGTCTGTGGTCGGTCTGAACGAGGAAGTGCGATCCAAACAGGTATGGCCGCAACTTCTTCAGAGCCCATACCACTGCAAAGGCTTCACGCTCTATTGCACTCCACTTCTGTTCCCTGGGAAGTAGTCTCCTGGATAGGAAGACCACGGGTTGATCCAGACCCTCTTCGTTGAGTTGCGATAACACTGCCCCAATGCCATGTTCTGATGCATCTGTCTGGACAATGAACTCCTTGGAAAAGTCTGGGGCCCTTAAGACCGGGGCCTCGCACATGGCTTTCTTCAATCTCACAAAGGCCTGCTGACAGGCCTCCGTCCAGACTACCCGTCGAGGTTGTTTCTTGGACGTGAGCTCCGTGAGAGGGGCTACGATGGTACCGTACCCTTTCACGAAGCGGCGATAGTATCCCGTGAGGCCCAAAAATGCTCGGACCTCAGTCTGTGTCTTGGGGGGTTCCCAGGCCATGATGGCCTCGATCTTCGCCTGGAGGGGTTGCACCGCTCCCCTACCCACCAAGTGTCCAAGGTACACTACCGACCCCTGCCCGATCTGGCACTTGCTGGCCTTGATCGTCAATCCAGCTTGTCTCAGGGCCTGGAGAACAGCTTGCAGGTGACGCAAGTGATCCTCCCAGCTGTTACTGAAGACGGCTATGTCATCCAGATAAGCAGCAGAGAAACTCTCCATTCCGGTGAGGATCTGGTTTACCAGGCGCTGAAACGTGGCAGGTGCGTTCTTGAGCCCAAAGGGCATCACACAGAACTGGTAGTGGCCATTGGGTGTGGAGAAGGCTGACCTTTCCCTTGCTCCATCAGTCAACGAGATCTGCCAGTACCCTGAAGTAAGGTCAAAGGTACTTAGATATTGGGCAGCTCCCAGCCGGTCAATCAATTCATCCGCCCTAGGGATCGGATGTGCATCAGTCTTTGTCACTGAATTCAGTCCCCGGTAGTCCACACAGAACCTCAGTTCTGGTTGGGCACCCGGTGGTGCAGCTTTCGGTACTAGCACCACCGGACTGGACCAGGGGCTGCTAGAAGGTTCAATCACTCCTAGCTCCAGCATCTTAGTGACCTCACTATGAATGCTGGCCTTCACCTTGTCTGACATCCGGTAGATCTTGGACTTCACAGGTGGGCTGTCTCCTGTGTCCACGTCATGGACGCACAGGTGAGTCCTACCCGGGACAAGGGAGAACAACGAGGAGTACTGCCCCAGGACCTGGCGACAGTCCTCCTGCTGTTCAGGAGTTAGAGATGGGGAGAGAATCACTCCCTCCTCCGACCCATCCTTTTCTTGAGACGCAAACAGATCAGGGAGAGGCTCGCTTTCCACGTCCTCTCCTCCGTCAGTCACCATCATCAAGATGACTTCGGGCCTCTCGTGGTGGGGTTTGAGGCGGTTGGCATGCAGCACCCGCAGGGGCTGACGAGGGGTCTTCAGGTCCACCAAGTAGGTAGCCTTACCCTTCTTCTCCAACACCTCAAAGGGTCCTGACCAGCGATCCTGGAGGGCACTAAGCTCTCCGGGTTCGATCACCCACACCTTCTGGCCAGGCTCCAACTCCACCGGGTGAGCGTTGTGGTCATACCACGCCTTCATTACTGCTTGGCTGGCTTCCAAGTTGTCAGAAGCTTGCTTCCACAACTTAGCCATTTGGCTCCGGAAGGCCAGCATGTAGCTCACCACATCCTGGGGGAGCTTTCTGGGAGTTCTTTCCCATCCGTCTCTCACCAGGTTAAGAGGTCCACGTACAGGGTGCCCATACAGAAGCTCGAAGGGGCTGAAGCCCACTCCCTTCTGTGGCACTTCCCTGTAAGAAAAAAGTAAACAGGGTAGGAGGACGTCCCATTTCCTCCGCAGGCTTTCAGGCAGACTTCGGATCATGCCCTTCAAGGTTTTGTTAAACCTCTCCACCAGACCATTGGTCTGGGGGTGGTAAGGAGTTGTGAACCGGTAGGTCACTCCACACTCCTTCCACATTGCCCGCATATATGCCGACATGAAGTTGGTCCCCCTGTCGGACACAACTTCCTTGGGAAAACCCACTCGGGTAAAGATTCCCATCAGGGCCCTGGCCACAACAGGTGCTGTTATGGTCCTCAGAGGTATTGCCTCTGGGTACCGTGTGGCATGATCCACCAGAACCAGGATAAACCTGTGACCAGCTGATGTTGGCGGATCTAACGGACCCACAATGTCGATGCCCACCCTTTCAAAGGGGGTGCTAACGACAGGAAGTGGTTCCAGGGGAGCTTTCAGCTTCACCCCTGTTTTCCCACTGGCTTGGCAAGACACACATGTCCGGCAGTAGGTATCGGACGACACTTTCATCTGAGGCCAATAAAAGTGTGGGACAAGACGGGCGAAGGTCTTGTCTTGCCCCAGGTGTCCTGCCAATGGTATCTCGTGAGCCAACTCTAAAAGGAAGGCTCGATAACGTTGAGGGACTACCAAGGCTCGTGACGATCCATGTAGGGGTGCCTTGGGTTCACTGTAGAGGAGGCCATCCTCCCAGTAAACACTGTAGTTCCCTTCAACGTTCCCTGCTGCCTGGGCTTCGGCCTGTCGCCTCAGCCCCTCAAGGGTAGGGCACTCCCTCTGGCCCTGGCAGAATTCCTCCCTGGACGGGCCTCCCTCCACGTGCCACTCGGCCGGGATGGGTAGGTCCTCCAGGTTGGTAACGACCCCCTCCGCAGACTCCTGGTCCACCACCTCCGGTGGCCTATCCGTCCTACGGGGTGGAGACGCCGAGGCAGGCTCCTCCTGTCCTCGGTTCTTCCCTTGACTGGCAGCTGGCTGGGCCTTTGTTCCAGGCTCCAGCCGGAATGAACTCCCTCTTCGGGTAGTCACGGACCTTGTGCTAACACAGGCCCAGTCAGGTGTACCCAGCATCTCGGTATGAGTCCGGTATTCCACCTCCTTCCAAGCGTTGTGCTCCATGTCATTGCCCAGCAGACAATCGACTGGCACGGCAGGGCTTACGGCAACTCGAAGTGAACCTGCAACCCCCCCCCATTCAAAGGGAACCTCAGCCACGGGATAGTGGCCGGTTCTGCCGTCAGCCATCGCGGCTGGGTGGAGTACATCGGGAATGAGTTGCTCTGGAGACACCAGTTGGCTACGTACCATAGTCATACTGGCTCCTGTGTCTCTCAGAGCCTCCCCTCTTTGGCCATTGATGGTGATCCACTGCCCATACTTTGCAGTATTTGCGGGCACCTGGATCTTAGGAACCATCTCCCGTTCTCCCAGGGACACTAAAGTGACACCCGCCCACTCCCTTCCCTTAGTTAAGGGCATCTCCTCCCCGAGCACTACACTAGCTACTCCGGGGGGCTTTCCTCCAGTGGGAGGGGGTGAGCGTTTCTGACACTTCGGATCTCCTTTATAGTGTCCAACGCCACCGCACTCGTAGCAATGGACAACCCTTGGCTGCTGACTCTGGCCAGGATTAGGGTTTCTGGGAGGGTTAGCCTTAGAGGTGAATCCTGTTCCCTTCCCTTGGAAGTTATTTTGGGGGCCTTTGGAGAACTCCTTTTTCTTTTCCCCTCCTTCTTTCTTCTGGGGGGCGCCCTGTCCGGCCTTTTGAGTATCCCCTCCAGTCCCCCTTGTGGACACCCGGGTACTAGCCCAAATGTCCGCCTCCTCAGCAAGCTTCCGGGGACTGGTCAGCTTGCTATCCACCAGGTGTTGCCGCAGTTCAGGGAAACATTTCTCGAGTAGGTGTTCCTTCAACACTAGGTCAAACAGCTCCTCGTAGTTCCTTACTTCACTGCCCTGAATCCAACCTTCCAGTGCCTTCTTTGCATAGTCCAGGAAGTCCACCCAATTCTGTGTGCCCAGTTTGTGACTACCCCTGAACTTCTGTCTGTACTTTTCCGGAGTAAGTCCAAACTTCCTGATGAGCGCCAGTTTCATGGTGGGGTAGTGGGTTTGCTCATCCTCTTCGAGGGCCAATAAAGCATCCCTACCAGCTGGAGGCATGTATTTATACAGTCCCCCTCCCCAATACTTCGCTGGAACCCCATGGGCCCTCAATGAGACCTCATAGGCTGCTAGCCACTTGGCGATGTCGTCACCTGCCCCATAGCTCGCTACAATGTCCTTTGGCAGGTAAGGTTTGGATTCCCTGGTGGACTCTTGGTTTTGGCTGCCACCATTGGGAACAGGTTGTGCCCCGATTCGCAAAATCTGAAGATCTATTTCTTTCAGGCGCAATTCATGGGCCATCCTCTGCTCCTCCTTTTCCTTCTCCAGCTTTGCTAAGTCCCATGTGAGCTGTCTTTTCTCCCTCCGGTCTGCTAACTCCACTTCAGACAAGCCCCCGCTAGAGGCACGGCTGCCCCCCCTAGAAAGTGTCCTGGGCCCTGCGGACAGGTTCCCCACCTCAGGTTGGTACATCTCAGCCCCCTCGGGGTCAGGCTCTCCATCCCTGTCTTCTTCCTCAGCCTTGCTTTCCCTGCGTGCCTCCCCCCAAGCCCTTAAGCTGGTTTGAAGTGCACCCTTCTTTGCTCCTGGGGGACAGTACACCCCCTCTCGCTGGCAAAACTCCCTGAGTTGGGCCACAGTGTACGTGTCTAGATTTTCAAGAACAAACTCCATCTTGCCCACTCAGGTTAGAGGACAGGTTTTGTGCAGTAACAATGCAGGGGGGTACCTTTAATAATACCTCCTCCCACCACCAGAGTAAATTTGGAAAAAACAAAAACCCACAATTTGGAAGGCCGCTGTGAGAAAACTCCCGGTGTAGGCCTATGGACTACCCACAGTTATTGTTGAGTATATGTAGGCACAGCTCTATCCCACCGCTGAACACCAATTTATGTTGGAAACAGCCCCACTCCCACTCCGCAGGGTGGTGGAGGGCCTTCCCGACACAATGGGGTAGCTTGGCTCGAGTGGTCAGGAAACAGTCGCAGTGCTAAGCATACAATATACCCATACAATAACCATGCGTGCATCCGTTCCAAAAACGACTCTACACCGTAAAAATTATGAAAATATTCTTCTTTATCTTTTTCTCTTAGTTGCTGATTGGGAAAATAAATAACAATCACAATATACAAATTCTTAAATAGAGCAGGTCAAATAAATATTTGCTGTTTGCTGAAATAAATAGGGGTGATCATAAATAACCGGGCATAAATACAAGTGCAATATATACAGACAATTAAATACTTTGAGGTAATAAATACTGTACCAATAAATACTGTACCAATAAATACTGTACACCAACAAGTCCTGTGGACCTATAAATACAGTGCAGCATTAAATAGATAAGAACTTAATAAATACAGTTTCCTCAATAAATAATTGGAAGTATACAGTAACACTCATGAATCAGATGACACTCCAATACTTAAGGGCTGATTTGGCCCAGGCACAGCTTGTAGGGTGTGGAAGGCTTGGGGGGTTCTACTCCCTGGCTGAGGCAAAGGCTGAGGCCTAAACTGAGGTAGATCAAAGGGGGGAATTCCAATGCCCTGGCTTTCCTCTCCACACAACCTCTCTAGGTTAGTCCCAGTTCACCCCAGGCACAGTCAGGTGGGTTTCAGCACCTCCCTAGCCCCTTAGAGTAGTCTCTCAGGTCTCCACAGGGCCTTAGGCGCCCTCTACTCCACTTACTGCCCTTTTCTGATGTTCCGACGCCGCTGGAGTCGTGTCGACGCCGTGAGGCGGTTCCGGTTCGGTCTCGGCGGCCTCGGCACAGTGTCAGTTCTTTGTCGACGCCGGTAGGCGGTTCCGGTCCGATGTCGGTGGCCTCGGTTCGATCTCGACCTCCGATTCGATGGCGTCGGGCAGTCTCTTCACGATGTCGACTTCGGGCGGCTCCGGTCCGATGACGCTCTCGGCTCCGATGACGTCGGCCGGCCTGGCCTCGCTGTCGACTTCCGGCGACTCCGGGGTGCGATCCTCACCCCCGACCTCCGGTGCTCCTCTTCACAGGTTCCGGGCGACTCCGGAGTGCGATCCTCACTCCCGACCTCCGGTGCTCCTCTACCTCGGTCTCCGACGACTCCGGAGGGCGGACTTCACCCTTCCGATGACGCCGCTCACTCGACCTCGGTTCACCTCCTTCTCGACCCTTGGTATTCCTCTCGACCTCCGCCGGCGCCCTCTTACGACCTCAGGCGGCTCCGGGTACGACGTCTGCTACCTCAGTCAGCGCCGCTTCTCCACCTCGGGCTCCAGGTCTTCGGCTACTCGACGCCAGGCTCCAGGGAAACCAGTTCTCAGGTCAGAATCTTGCTGCTTTCTTGGTTCTAAGGCCTGTTCCTGCTGTCCAGGTCCTTAGGATGGTGTTCTTCTGTCTTCTTCCCACACAGGGCTATAGGCTGGGATCCATCAGTAGGGACAAGTATCAAGGGTGGGTTTATGGACCCCACTCCAGGCACAAGTTTCCACCCCTGCTGCTTCACTCCTTCCTCCTTCACTGTTGTGCTCCTCTCTCTTCACCAGTCAGGTGCCAACTGCCAGCTCCAACTGCCAACTGCCTCTCTTATCCTCCCAACATTCTAAACCGCCTCCAACGGTCACAGGGTTCTGGAAGCTCCTGGAATGTTCTGGAAGGTGCTGGTAGGTTCCAGTGGATGCTGGTGATGTCATGGGAGGCCACCATTTTGTGCTTCAGGCCCTCAGACAGAAGTTTCAGGGGTAACTAAAATGGTTCCCTGAATCTGTAGCAACACGAAAAAGTCTGGTGGTTCCCAAAAAGGAAAAATTCAAACAGGGTTTGAGGCAAAAGTGGGACAAAATAAATAATGATGAGGAGGGACCACCCAAAGGGCTGACAGGTCTAACAGTGAGGCATGTGTGGCGCATGGGGAGTGCGTGTTTGTGTAGGTGAAATGGCACTGAGTACATGAAAAAGGTCCTACTGTGGAACGAGGTGAGGCTTGGAAGCAGCTGATGTGGCGATGTCTGGTGTTGAGTGCATGCAGGCTGGAGGCTATGTAGTGGCGGCGTTCGGTCAGACCAGGGTCCAAGCCACTGACTGGGCATGGTCCAAGTGTGGATGGGTGCAGATGGGCTTGCCTTCGATGTGCCAGTGGCATGCCTTCTGCACAGTCGTGTAGCAGCCACCATTAAGTAGATCCCGGTGGGTAGGGGATGGCAGAGGTGGGGCTAGGCAAGGCCAGGACACATGAGCTGGGAGAAGGCATGTGACGGTGATGCAGGTAAGGAGTGGGGGAAGTGAGAAAGCACGGGAGGGGGAGGCTGCAAATTGCGGGAGTAACGGGCTCGAAGAAAAAGTGGGCACAACAAAAAGAGGCACAAAGAGAGAGAGTGGAGAGTGGAAAAACAGTCACAGAGAGGCACAAAGAGAAAGAGTGGACAGTTGAAAATCAGTCACAAAGAGGCCCAAAGTGAGAGACTGGAGAGAGGAAAACTGGCACAGAGAGAGAGAGAGAGAGAGAGAGAGAGAGAGTGGAGCGTGGAAAATGGGCACAAAGAGAAACAAAGAGAGATTGAAGAGTGTACAAATGGTCACAGAGAGGTACAAGAGAGAGGGAGTGGAAAAATGGACACAAAAAGGCCCAAAGAGCAAGAGTGGAAAGTGGAAAAAGGGCTAAAAGAGGGAGAAGAGTATTGATAGAAGGGCAAGAAGAAGGAGTAGAGAGTGACAGAGAAGAAGTGCGAAAGAATGAGGTGGGGCCTCTAGTCAGCAAGGCCAGGTCCGAAAGGGCCTTAGACTGGTCGGAGGACCAGTCCAGAAAAGTGGAAGCTGGTGTCCGGGCACCAAAAAAAGTCAACCAAACATCGCTGTTCCTATATTTCCACTTTGTCTGCCCAAATGTGGAAGATAAGAACTAGAAGAGAAAATTGTATTTTTTGAGGATACAGCCGTATGTTATCCAGAAAATAAAAGTTGACTAGCAATATCTCCTAAATATTGCCTGTCCCTACCATCCGGATGAATTTGCTATTCTTACTTTCCTTTTATTTGCTTGCCTGCCTATCTAGTGAGAATCAAAGATTTGCACTGACACAATTTATATTCATGGCAGCTAATGATGTCCTATGGAAGTCATCAATGAACACGCTATCATTAGAAGAAGAATCGCAACTGTCTCTATGACCACATAAGCAAGATACTACTCAGAGGTCATTGAATTACCAAGTAGCTCCTCTTTAGGTTTTAGCTTTCCGGGTGCAGCAAGACTGAAAATGTAAGACCTCTTTTTTGAGGATGTTGTGAAATGCAAGGTCTAGTGCATCAAACGCATGTATGACATACCATAAATATGATGTCCAAGCAGTGTTATCGTTTAAAAAAAAGAAATAAGACCTTATTTACATGAAGAAAATATGCAGAGCAACGTCAGGAAGTCTTATAGCATAAATTGATAATGTTGGGTAAGTACTGAGGTTACTGTCTCAATACTTCAGCAGTGGTGATGGAGGGACAAAACCAGTCGCTCATCAAAGCACTACTGGTCCAAGCAACAACTGCAGAAGTGAAGATTGAGCTGCACAGACTGTAGATCACCTCAGCAATGCCCACCTGGAGGTTGAGGTGCTTGTAGATACAACAGGGTGTGTCGGCTCTCACACTCACCACTACACTAATAAAAGGACACCGTATTTGGTCAGTGATGAAAGTTCTTCGAACTGTTTTTATACCACAAGAACGTTCGGCTTGGGCATTGGCACTCATTTTATGATGAAGTGAAATGATGACGATCTCAGTTGTATGATCTGGTTGCCTTTTGGGTTTCTGTCGGAAACCCTAATAGAGAATCTTTATGGAGAGGTAAAAGCAGTACAGGAATAATATTGATCTGCAAGACATAACCAATATTAAAGGTCTTCGAGGGTTTCACAAACATACTTTGTGCATATAGCATTCTCATGGTGTGTGAGGCAGCCACTGCTTTTTACTAAAACCTGTCCATTTGAAGGGCTAATCATAAACATGTATCACTTTAAACTAGATTGCATCCAAATTTCTAAGGAATGTTCTGACAATCCTAGCAAAGTGACAGGAGGCTATCAGGGCCAACATATGTCTATCAAGTGCCGGTGGCAAATTGCTGCCGTTGAGTGGCCTCCCACATAGTCCCCACCCTATAGTTTTCTTCTTTGTTTATTTTAATTTTTTTAGTGAAGCTTGCTGGGTCTTGTGATACCGGGGTTGCCACGGGTGTACCATGGTACCTCACAAGTAGCCGCACCGGTTCCTGCAGAAGTATGATGTCATCAGTGATGTCATAAATAACGTCATAGAACATGTTGTAAGTGATGTCATATATGAGGTCATAAGCAGTGCATGGCGAGGGAGAAAGTTATAGTTAGTGCTGCTAACTATAACTGGGAAATTTCTGTGTGTTTTTATTGTCCAAATCGTTAATTTTGACATTGACAATTCAAATTCACCTAACTATAACGTAACCTTTGCTTTTTTTCAGGAAATTTCTAATGTTTTTTTAAAACAAAAAACGATCTTTTTATCACACCTAAATATAAAGTTAATTTAAGCTTTAGTTTATTCAGTGAATTTCTATTTTTTCTTACTTTAAAGTAATACTTAATTACCAAATGTGAATTCAACCCCCTGCCACACATGACGTTTGGGCGTGCGCAGCAAGGGGTTGGCTGCAGGACGGCCAACCCCTACATGCAGCCAACCCCATGCTGTGCACTGCCTTCAGCCGTGTGCAGTGTAGGGAAGGCCTCAGCGCCTGGCCATGGGGAGCCCATCACCAAGGTCTTTTTTTTTATAGGGAAGGGTCGCTGCGTGGGCATGCTGCCCTCCTCCCGAAGCCTCTTTAGGCACTGGGTACCCCATGACCCAGGGCTATGAATTTTTTTAAGGGTAGGGGGCCGTGCAGCCCTCTCCCCAAGCCTTATCGTCCCTGAGAACCTCATCCCCCTTGGGTCACTTATTTTAATAAAGTGAAGGGGGGCCACATGGCCTCCCTCCCCAACCCTTATTATACCCTGAAGACCCAATCCCCAAGGGCCACTCTCGTGTATAAAGGGGAGGGTGGCACGTGTGGTCCCCCCTCTCCCATCTCCTGAGTCCTGAGATATTTTGAGGGGAAGGGAGCACGCATGACCCCCTCACAGGCCAATTTCAGCCCAAAGGTACCCCACCCCTGGGAGCTTAGCATGTGACCCTCCTCCTCGGTCCAATTTTGGCCCAGGAGACCACGTTATGAGTGGGAGGGGGTGCAGGGCACCCCTCACTAGGCTGATTTCCGCCCATGGACCCCATCCCCTGGGGCCTGGCAACATTTTGAAGGGGAGGGTGTCACACACCCCCTCTCTGGGCTGATTATGGACCCGGGCACCCCATCTCCCATGGCCTGACATTATAATGAGAGGGAGGGGGATGCAGGACACCCTGCACCAGGCTGATTTCCACCCAGAGGACCCCATCCCCTGGGGCTCGGCAACCTTTTGAAGGGGAGGCAGCGCACAAAGACCCCTTTCCCAGACCATTCTCAACCCCTAGGAACCCATCCCCCAGGTTCAGACAACATTTTTAAGGAGTGGAGGGCATGTGGCCCCCTCCCTGGACCAATTTCAGACCCGGTGACTCCATTCCTCCCCCGGGTCCCTGCAGCATTTTGCAGGAGGAGGGGGGTACATGCCCACTCCTCCCCAGATCGATTTTGACCCCAGGGAACCGATCTCCCAGGACCTTCACCCTTTAATGGTGGGTGCCCTTGTGACCAAACAGGACATCCAGCATAGTGTCATTTTAGCACAGCAGGGGGAGCACCAAGGCCCCAGCAGCCCCTGCTGCCTCAGCCAATGCCCCGCATCCAGTAGGAGTCGGCATTGATCCCGTCTGCAGGGGGCATCGACTGATGCTGCTCCCTGCAGGCGGGGGCAATATTTTCATCTGTTTACCTGCCCGCTTCAGTTCAGTCAGGGAAACAAATGAAAAGTCCACTCACAGCAGGCGGGAACGTATTTGAAGCTCCCGCCCAATGGGAGCAGACTTGGTATTTGCTTTTGCATTGCAGGAATTTTGAAAATGCTCCCTCCATATAAAATGCTGCCCCATATCTGTGCAATTGAAATGTAGTGTATACATATACGCGAAGAGGAAGTTAATAGGCAATGCAAAGAAGTGATGGACACAATAATGAATGAAACTTTGGTAATAATTAAGCATGATTGATATAAAATTGTCACAACTGAGTTTATATATTTATTCGTTTATAAAGTTTTATATAGCGCTAGCTAGACCCGTGGGTATCAGAGCGCTTTACAAACACAAAGGAAAAGAAAAAGTTGCACTACATCACAGGACATGAGGATGTATAAATCAGTTTTTAGTATGTTCACATCATTGTGTGGGACTATGGGTGTTTTGGTATTTTCACTGGACTGAAAATGAAGTCCGTTTTTTTAATGTTGATCACTGTTTGTGTACTTGACCCCTTCCATGCTCATGACGAGCTCAGCTCGTCATGAGTCACAGTGGAGCTGTGCTCATGACGAGCTGAGCTCATCATAATGGCCGCGGCCCGCCCACGCGCGATAAATTCCCCACCTGTGCGGGAGAATTAATCAGTGGGCGGGGTCGTGAAGAGCTCAGCTCCTCATGAGCACAGCTCCACTGTGAGTCATGAAGAGCTGAGCTCGTCACGAGCACAGCGGCGCCGCGGACCCCCCACCCCCCGGAATTAACCCCGCAGGGAAGGGGTTAAAATGAATGCACAATCATCATTGGCCATGTCAACAAAACACAGAGAGGGTCGAAACGTGCATATTTCTTTTGCTGAAATAAAATTGTATAAAACAAACTGGTTGGAGTAGCTCGTACTTCATCCCCTATGTCGAAAAGAAGGGGAAATTCAATATATACATATATATAAACTGTACAATCCTGGCCCACCTCCTTGTACGATGGAGCCACCCAGGTACGGACCACAACACGCAAAGAGTCCAAGTTGCTCTTTTCAAAATGATTTATTCCAATGCATAAACCTTAGTGTCCATCAGGCCAATGACTGCCATTGACGCGTTTTGATCGCAGGAATGCGATCTTAACCACATATTTATACATATTTATTACAGAGTGATGGTATCTACTCTATAGTTATAGTTAGGGTCACTAGAGATAGTGATTGTTTTGATTTTTGTTCCTTAATAACTTTGCACCCGTTTGACGAATGTATGCGAATCTTTGCAGACCTGTTGTGCCCGTTTCGTTGTCAGAGGACTAAAAGTTTTGCAGCATTTGGTCAAGGGATTGCAACGAAAATAGGGGGGTCCCAAAACGGGCTTGATATCCAATGCATTTTACCTAGACTTTTGTATTTTGTGTAGCGTGAAAACAGCCTGTGGGAGTTTGCTGAAATTTGGCAGCATAAGATACTGGGACACGGAGATGATTCATTGGGCACTGCAGGTAAGTAAAGTAAGTATTTTTTAAGTTATAAGAATTGTCATCTTAGAAAAAATATATAATCTTCATTTTCATAACAACAATGATTGGCTTTCATTCACTTTGGACTTCATATGCAGCACGATCCTACTAAAATTAGCAGGGAATCCCAAAAAAGTAAACTAGACAGCATATGTAAAGTTCTGGAATGTAAAGTTATGGAATTACTACATAAACAACTATAAGACACATTTATGGTCACATGATTCTGTGAACCAATAAACAAATATACAACTAATACAATAGATAAAAAGAAAGAAATCACATTCAATCTGATTGCTACTCTATAATTATAGTTAGAATTCCCAAAGATAGAAATTCCTTGGATATTAGCTCCCTAATAACTTTCCATCCGTTTAACAAATCATCACAAAATTTTCCAGACCTAAAGCATTTTCTTCATTTTGAGATGATGCTCATTTGTGTGGTAAATCGTTAACGGGGTGCAAAGATAAAGGGGGTCCCAAAACGTGTTTTCCACAATTGCATTTTCCATAGACTAATGCATTTGACATAGCACAAAAAGGGCTGAATGGATTTACATTAAATTTGGCAGGCTTATACAGTATGGTTTAGAGATTATGCTTTTTGGGTCCTGCAATCAAGTAAGTTAAGTATTTTTTAAGTTACAACACGTTTAAACTCAGTGACTGTCACCACAGTTCCTTCCCAGAATTTCAGAAATGTTTGTGAAACTACCTCGGTACTTGGCCGTAAACATATTTAGAAATATATTAAAAAAATAAATACATTACCACTTTAATAAAGTGGTAACAGGAAGGGATCAACTACTTACCTATATCTAAGACTCTAGACTCTAACACTGAACACAGCCACAGTGTAGTAGGAACAATATGGCTGTCTCTTCATTCTCTAAGAACAGTCATTACCCAATTATATACTGGCTTGTGATCACCATGTACCACGGTATACTGTGATGTTATCATGGTATACCATGGCCCAAAATATAACTAAGGCCTAGCTTTATTATTGGATTGCAGTACCCTTGAGCCACTCACGGTTTCACATTGGCAATTTAATACTTAAGTCAGATTTACAAAGGAACGCAAGGCCACCATGCATGGCCATGCATTGATTGGTACATCTGGAGAGATGAAAAGCAGCACAATTAGCTGAATTGCGTTACTCTACACAACGTATTCTACATTGCTGCTAAATTTCACATTCATATGCTACTTCATAGTAGCCACTCCACTTTACGCTATTCCACTCTATGCCGCTCCACTGTACAAGACTCCAATCTACGCCCCTCCACTCTATGCTATTACACTGTATGCAACACCACTGTCTGCCACTCCAGTCTGCGTCACTCCACTGGATGCTACTCCAGTGTATGGCACTTCACTCTACGGCACTTCATTCTATGATGTTCGATTGGATCCACTCCAATGTACGCCACTCCAATGTATTCTATTACACTGGTCCCCACACCAGTGTTTGGAACTCCAGTCTACATCACTCCATTATACACCACTCCACTATACACTACTCCACTATACACTTTTACACTGTACGTCACTCCGCTGTACAAAAATCCTCTACACCACTCCACTCTACAGTATTACACTGTACACAACTCCACTCTACGTCAGTCCACTCAACAGTATTACAATGTATGCAAGTCCACTCTACGCCTCTTCAGTGTATGGCACTCTGCTATACGCTACTCCAGTATGTACTATTCCACTCTACATCATTCCACTCTATGCTGTTAAACTGTATGCCACTCCACTCTATGCTACTCCACTCTATTCCTCTCCAGAGTATGGCACTTCACTGTACGCCACTACATTCTACGCTATTTGATTAGACCCCACTCCAATGTATGCTGCTCCACTGTATGCTGTTTCTCTCTACCCCATGCCACTATATGCCACTCCAGTTTACACCTCTCCATTATATGCCACTCCACTGTATGCTACTCCACTATTTACTATTACACTCTACGCCTTTTCAGTGTACACCATTTCACTGTATGCCACTCCTCTACACGCTATTCCAGTATATGCTATTCTACTTTACACCACTTCAGTGTATGCCACTCCACTCTGTCTCACTCCATTCTACGCTATTCTATTCCACGCAATTCCACTGCACTCCACTGTATGCTATCACACTGTACCCCATTTCAGTGAATGCTACTCCAGTCTACACCACTTCACTGTATACTAGTGCAATGTGCGATACTCCACTACAGACTATTTCAATCTACGCCACTCTACTGTCCTCCACTCCATGATATTACAATGTATGCCACTTCAGTATATGCTACTCAACTCTACACCACTTCAGTGTACATTACTCCACTCTGTGCCACTCCATTCTACACTAGTCCATTGGATGCCACTTCACTATATGTTATTTTACTCAACCCCACTCCACTGTACACTACTCTGATCTATACCACTACACTGTACGCCACTCTACTTTATGCTATTCTACTCTTCTCTATTCCACTCTACACTATTCTACTCTATGCCACTCCACTGTACTCCACTCTATGGTATTCCACTGTACGCCACTCTGTTCTATGCTATTACACTGTGCGTAAGTTCAATCTTTGCCCCTTTACTGTATGATATGACTGTGCCCCACTCCACAATAAACCACTCCACTCTAAACCACTTCACTGTACACCACTCAACTGTACGTTATTACACTTTACACCCCTCCACTGTACATTACTACACTATACGCTATTACACTCTACACCACTCCACTGTGCACCACTTAAGTCTATGCTACTTCACTCTGCACTACCCCACTGTATGCTAAACCACTGTATGCTACTCCACTCTATGCCACTCCAGTGTACTCTCCTCCACTCTACAAAACTCTACTACACTTTATGCCACTCTACTAGACGTTACTCCATTCTATCCCTGTACACTTCACTGTCCAAATTTGCACTTGCCTCTTTGCCTCTAAGACTCTATGCCCCTACAAGTTGTTTAAAGGATCTGGAGAATTGAGACTACAGAACACTACTCTACACTACAACAGTGTCCAACACTGAACGACACAGCACTCCACTCTACTGTATGAGAATCCACTCCAATGTATAAGTTTCCTCAACTCTATGCTATGCCACTTCAATGTATGCCAGCCCACTCTACACTCATCCGCAGTACCCTACTCCACTCTACACCACTCCACTCTACGCCATTCCGCTCTATGCCACTTCACTCTTCTACACTCCACTGTACATTATTCAACTGTACACTATTAGATGGTATGCTACTCCACTTTACGGAAATCCACTCTATGCCACTACAATGTATGCCACTCCACTCCACACTACGCCTCTGTATTGTATGACACTCTCCTCCACTCTCCTCCACTTTATATAACTCCTTTCTATAAAAGTCTACGACACTTTATGGCATTCTACTCCACTCTATCCAGGTATACGCGACTATCCACCTCCATACTCCACTTTATGCCCATACCGTCCAATGCACAGTACTCTTTTCCATAATACAGCAGTTTTCTATACAACACAACACTCCACTCTACTGTATGAGACCCCACTCCAATTTATAACAGTTTACTACTTATGCTACCCCAGTACACTTCACTCAATGCCACCCTGCTCCATGACACACCAATACACTCTGTTGTATTATATTCCACACGTTATACAACTCCACTCACCTCTACTCCACTGTTTGAGACTTTATGTCACTCTACGCTACCTTACAACTATCCAATCTATGCAGCTCCACTGTTTCACACACTACTGTACTCTATGCAACTCCACTCTACTACACTGTATGCCATTCGCCGAAACTTTATTACTGTCTATACCCCTTCACTCCACTGTACGGCACTGTACTATACTGAATGCCACTGCATGACACTCTATTCCACTCTATGATACTTCAGTCCACTATACAACACTGTAGGCTACTCTTTGTATGCCACTGCACCTCAATTTACTCCACTCTACTGACACAGTACTCCACTCTACTCCACGACTCCACTGTACGCCACGTCACTCTACGCCACTCAATGACATTGTACTCTATAACACTGTATGCCAATACACTGTACCACACTCTACACACTGTACTGAACTGTACACCACTCCACTCTGAAAAAATCAACTATACTGTATGCCACTCTACTCTACTGTAGTCTACATCACTATCCAGTATTGTACGTCACCCCACTACATTCTGCTGTAAAACAAGGTACTCCATTTTATGACACTTCAATCAACTGTTTGCTGTGCCACTCCACTCTACAGCACTCCAAGCCACTACAGTCTATGACACGCCACTCCACTATATGACACTTTACTCAACTCTACACTACCCAACTCCAGTGTACTCCACTCCTCTATATACTCCACTCTACTACACTCTCTTCCGCTCTATACCACTATATTTGTCAGTGCCAAGATCCTCAGGAACAGTACTTCTCAGAGACCCACCTTCCAGCAACTCTGACTCTGCAAAATAAAAATAAAACTCCAGAGTATCTGAGTAGCTCAATTGGGGGAAGGGTTATAGAGTAGGTACACCTGGGAGGGAGGCCTAGAAGAAAGAAAATGATAATCAAACAGATCAAACAAATATGCTTTAAAATAGAGAGACAAGAGCACACAAATGATTGAACGAAACAGCAAGGAGCGAAACGGCTGATTATTAAAGCATATTAAATCTTATGCTGGGCATAAACAAAATACTAAGGTAAACATAATTATATAAAGCACATTCAAATGTATGTACCTACAAACTAAATATATATATTTATATATCAATAGAAATAAATGTCACAAGACAGAATTCAGACAAACAAAACAACATTTTAAAATTTTACTAATTGCAGAATTTAATAGTACCACTTGGTAAATTCAGTACAAAGGTTTCCAATAGAGATCAAGAATCAAAGTTACACAGAGTTGGCTTTACAAATAATGCATAAGAGTCATCAAAATATATAAAAAGTTGCTTCTTTTTTCCTGTATTTGATAAATGTAATGAAAAGCGACAGACCCTCGAAATTTGGGAAACTTTTCACGCACATAGAAGATGTATGGAAAGACCAATGGCCATACCACCTTCTTACAGTCTGTGAAAATTCTACAAAATACTCATTGTATAACTGTCCTTGAAAAGGAATGGTACTGCTGATAAAGCAACAAAGTCCCTGCTGGCACACCGGCCGAACCAGCACATAATGAACAGTTTGAGTCTAAACTCGGCAAATGACCTGTTCGCTGCCAAGAACTAAATGGTCCCGAACTGCACTTATCTGATTCAGCTCCTCATCGAAATGTGGGCCAGTTCTTCCACAGAACCCGTCCTCTAGATCAGAAGCTGATGCACATAGACACTCGCCGAGGCTCAGTCACGAACATTGACAGGAAACAGAATAGCAGACACACGCCAAACATCTAAGCGTCATAATATACTCTCCAATTAGAGGCAGGGATAGCGATGACATCACTTCCTGGTTTTCTTTGTATATGCCGACGGCCATCTTAAAACCAGATTAGTCTTCACAGAGCTCATTTACAACTCCACCGCGGACAGCCTCATTGAATGTGATTCTTCCTGCACATTTTCATCCCATTGTTCTGTTGTGCTGGCGTGATATAGGCACAAGCGCTACAGGCCTCAACAGTATTATACCCTGCTCTACGCCGCTCCACTGTCCTATACTCTACTTCACTGTATGCATCTCCACTCTACAACACTGTGCTACACTCTATGACACTCTATGCCCATCATATATATCACACTAAGGGGTACGAATAATGGAGAAAAATAAAGCATCAGACATCACTGACTCCAAATGAATGTATCTCACAAAAAGTGATGAAATGCTTATGTCCTAAGAGGGAGACATGTGTGTATGAGGAAGGGAGGCCAAGAAAATAATTCTTTTAAAGACGAGAACCCTCACTCACCCGAGGGTGACATGCTTCATCATTGGGTCCCCTCTTGCACACTGTAACCGCAAGGTATACAGTGTGAGCTACAACTCTCAAAAAAGGGACAAGAGAGGAGCGTGAGGTGTTTTAATGGGGATATCCAAAGTGACAGGGGGAGTAAGGGGCAGAGTGTGAAAAGAAACAGTGTGTAGGTAAGTAAAACTAGCTACAGGGTAACAAAATCAATTTTAATAGTAGTTCCCATCAGCTAGGATTAAAATGAGGTGATCTAGGATTAACAAAATATCCTAGTAATTGGTGGTCGACATGTTTCTGCCAGATGACTTAATTGTTCGCGGCATTCATCAGGACCTCTCAATATATCACTCTGCTCGTATAATCAAAATTAATGAGTTACAGACCATACTCGTTGGTAGGTAATAAATGACAAAAGGACCAGCTGCAGTCCGGTACAATGTCTCTGAAAAAAATAACAGTTCATTGTCATTTATACCAACTTAAAAGGTCAACCTCCACATACCAAAAGAAACACCACACACGTGATATGTGTTGCACACGTGATTAAAACACAAAACATTCTGGTGAGTAAGTATTATCTAGGAACTCACCTAGGGGTAATATTAATTTACCTCTACCTTGCGACGAATGGTGCTAAAGAGCACAGATTGCTAAAAAGATAAAAGACTGGTTCAGAATGGTTTGCACAAGTTGCACGAAAAAACATATAGACTAATAGATAAGTATTGCTCTCAATCGATGTAGTATGGCGAGCACTATCTAGAATTCACCCAAACAGCAGTATTTCAAATAAAAATAGGCTTATTCTCATGTCCCAAAGGAAAGGGGAGGGGACGATGGAGGGGTGTGACACGCATTCACTTCATGCCACGTCTCACATGTAAATGTAAGGGACATATTGTGTGCCAAATCACAATCGTATGTATGTAAAAACACATAAAAATCAATCTTCCCAACGAGTGGGTCCAGAGCGTCACTCGCCCGCTCCCAGCTCTTAGAATCATAAAGTTTGACACTACAGGTAAAGTTAGTGGAAACTGCGCTAACCCGCTTTGAAAATGCCCTTGATAACCCCGACATCCATGACCTAACTGGTTGTACCCACTCACTCCAGGGCGTCACTCGCCCGCTCCCAGCTCTCGGAATTAAGGGGTTCCACAATGCAAGTAAAGTAAGTGACAAGGCACTCGATACCTCCAACACCCCTAACGATACCGGTTTACAACAGTCACTCCTTGAATTACCTTTCGTTAGTCTGGCTCAGCCTAATTAGAGCACCAACCCGCTGGGGAGAAGCTACGCGTCTCGCAGTGGTTATGAGCGTTCCCGTGTATCTTCGTGAGTGCGCGAACCCGGAAGTGCAGCAAATAACTTCCGGGCAGCGCAGAATCATGGGAAGTGTAGTTCGCTGTAAGGCGGAGGCGCCAGACGCGATTGGAATACAGCACTATGCGCCGTATTGAGGCTATAGTCATGGTTATCACCAGTTTAACAAAAAATGTGTCGAAGTACAACAGAATGCCAGACACAGGACGTCTAGTGTTGCCTCCGTGTGGTATGCCATAAAGTCAGCAAAACGAGAGCTCTATACAAAAAGGGGGGGCTATATGACCACAGTCATACTCATGCAGATATGGTGGCTAAATACATAGGAAGCACTCCATAAAATCGTTCCAAAATGCAGAGCCAGATACCAATTCCAAAACACATAGTATTGGTAATTACATATGTAGTGCATGTATTAGGCTGTCTATCCCAAAGGGAATCAGACCAGTAACGCAACATAAATGTGTGGTGTTGTGCGGCAACTACAAATGGGAGAAGCTGATACAGGAGACCCGGATGAGGTTACACAGAACACCAGGGAATATCTTCATTCAGACCCCTCAAGTGGCTTTTGAGACGGAACACCCACCGTTGTTCACGGCGGAATAGAACTTGTTCCAATGGTCCCATATTAATATCATAGTGAGGTTTGTCAATAATGACCCACTGAAGGTCGTTTTCTGTGTGGCCCTTCTCAAGGTAATGCCTAGTCATTTGTGTATTCGATTTTTTGCATCGGATGGTACTACGATGCTCAGTAATTCTTTGTCGTACCTTGCGACATGTCATTCCAATGTAAATCAAATTACAAGGGCACTTAATCATATATATAACCCCACTGGTGTTGCAGTTGGTGTGGTTATTCAATTTCCATGGTCTCCCCGGTAAAATGTCCAGCTCTGTGGTGTGACTGGTGAAGGGACAGCACGAACAGGATCCGCATGGAAAATGACCAACCACAGGATTAGTGTTCCATAGTGTTGTCTGGCTGTTGTGATGTACAACGGTTCTTGGTCGTGTATGTACCATGAGGTGGACCATTTCCTCCGTCCATTTGTATCTTTAATGCCATCGTATCTACAGGATACCAAACACGTCTTGCAACATCTTGAATCCCTCTCCTTTGACCCCAATAGTCAACTGATGGCCACATACGACGTGGAAGCGTTGTATACGAACATACCGCAGGATGCCACTTTAGAGACAATACGGGATCTATTAGAGAGTAATCCACGTGATGACCAAACACCCAATGATTTTGTTATGCAATGTGCGACACTGGCACTAAAAGAAAACTTTTTTAGTTTTGAAGGCCAATTGTATTGGCAAACAACTGGTACTTCCATGGGGAGTACCTGTGCACCTAGTATGGCCAATCTGTACATGCATAATTTTGAGACTCAACACATCTATCCTCTACACAATCCTTACCATGACCAACTGAAACTGTGGAAACGCTATATAGATGACATCCTGGTCATCTGGGAAGGTGACCAGGAGTCTCTAGAAGACTTCTCTATATGGCTCAATACACGGGATACTAACTTGAGGTTTACTGGTGAGAATAATAACTTCTCCATTCCCTTCTTGGACCTCCGACTATACCCCAAAGATGGGAGGATCCATACTGAGCTATATCAGAAACCGATGGCCCGTAACTCCCTACTGAGCTTTCATAGCTTCCACCCAAGGGCATTACTTACCAACCTTCCAGTCGGTCAATTTCTTAGACTGAGGAGAAACTGTTCAGAATTGGTGCAGTATTATAAACATGCAAAGAAACTAACTGATGAACTAGCTGCACGACACTATCCAGTACAATTGGTAAAAAGAGCGGCAAAAAGAGCACGCAACAATGATAGGGGGGCACTCCTGGAAACATACACCAAACCAAAATCAGACAGATTGGTATGTGTGACAACTTTCAGCAACTTAACTACAAATGTAAAAAGGGCAATCAACAAGAATTGGCACATACTCAATACAGGCAAGCTGACATTGGACTCACCTCTGTTTGCATTGAAACGGAGCAGTAACTTGCAGGACCTCATGGTACATACACGACCAAGAACCGTTGTACATCACAACAGCCAGACAACACTATGGAACACTAATCCTGTGGTTGGTCATTTTCCATGCGGATCCTGTTCGTGCTGTCCCTTCACCAGTCACACCACAGAGCTGGACATTTTACCGGGGAGACCATGGAAATTGAATAACCACACCAACTGCAACACCAGTGGGGTTATATATATGATTAAGTGCCCTTGTAATTTGATTTACATTGGAATGACATGTCGCAAGGTACGACAAAGAATTACTGAGCATCGTAGTACCATCCGATGCAAAAAATCGAATACACAAATGACTAGGCATTACCTTGAGAAGGGCCACACAGAAAACGACCTTCAGTGGGTCATTATTGACAAACCTCACTATGATATTAATATGGGACCATTGGAACAAGTTCTATTCCGCCGTGAACAACGGTGGGTGTTCCGTCTCAAAAGCCACTTGAGGGGTCTGAATGAAGATATTCCCTGGTGTTCTGTGTAACCTCATCCGGGTCTCCTGTATCAGCTTCTCCCATTTGTAGTTGCCGCACAACACCACACATTTATGTTGCGTTACTGGTCTGATTCCCTTTGGGATAGACAGCCTAATACATGCACTACATATGTAATTACCAATACTATGTGTTTTGGAATTGGTATCTGGCTCTGCATTTTGGAACGATTTTATGGAGTGCTTCCTATGTATTTAGCCACCATATCTGCATGAGTATGACTGTGGTCATATAGCCCCCCCTTTTTGTATAGAGCTCTCGTTTTGCTGACTTTATGGCATACCACACGGAGGCAACACTAGACGTCCTGTGTCTGGCATTCTGTTGTACTTCGACACATTTTTTGTTAAACTGGTGATAACCATGACTATAGCCTCAATACGGCGCATAGTGCTGTATTCCAATCGCGTCTGGCGCCTCCGCCTTACAGCGAACTACACTTCCCATGATTCTGCGCTGCCCGGAAGTTATTTGCTGCACTTCCGGGTTCGCGCACTCACGAAGATACACGGGAACGCTCATAACCACTGCGAGACGCGTAGCTTCTCCCCAGCGGGTTGGTGCTCTAATTAGGCTGAGCCAGACTAACGAAAGGTAATTCAAGGAGTGACTGTTGTAAACCGGTATCGTTAGGGGTGTTGGAGGTATCGAGTGCCTTGTCACTTACTTTACTTGCATTGTGGAACCCCTTAATTCCGAGAGCTGGGAGCGGGCGAGTGACGCCCTGGAGTGAGTGGGTACAACCAGTTAGGTCATGGATGTCGGGGTTATCAAGGGCATTTTCAAAGCGGGTTAGCGCAGTTTCCACTAACTTTACCTGTAGTGTCAAACTTTATGATTCTAAGAGCTGGGAGCGGGCGAGTGACGCTCTGGACCCACTCGTTGGGAAGATTGATTTTTATGTGTTTTTACATACATACGATTGTGATTTGGCACACAATATGTCCCTTACATTTACATGTGAGACGTGGCATGAAGTGAATGCGTGTCACACCCCTCCATCGTCCCCTCCCCTTTCCTTTGGGACATGAGAATAAGCCTATTTTTATTTGAAATACTGCTGTTTGGGTGAATTCTAGATAGTGCTCGCCATACTACATCGATTGAGAGCAATACTTATCTATTAGTCTATATGTTTTTTCGTGCAACTTGTGCAAACCATTCTGAACCAGTCTTTTATCTTTTTAGCAATCTGTGCTCTTTAGCACCATTCGTCGCAAGGTAGAGGTAAATTAATATTACCCCTAGGTGAGTTCCTAGATAATACTTACTCACCAGAATGTTTTGTGTTTTAATCACGTGTGCAACACATATCACGTGTGTGGTGTTTCTTTTGGTATGTGGAGGTTGACCTTTTAAGTTGGTATAAATGACAATGAACTGTTATTTTTTTCAGAGACATTGTACCGGACTGCAGCTGGTCCTTTTGTCATTTATTACCTACCAACGAGTATGGTCTGTAACTCATTAATTTTGATTATACGAGCAGAGTGATATATTGAGAGGTCCTGATGAATGCCGCGAACAATTAAGTCATCTGGCAGAAACATGTCGACCACCAATTACTAGGATATTTTGTTAATCCTAGATCACCTCATTTTAATCCTAGCTGATGGGAACTACTATTAAAATTGATTTTGTTACCCTGTAGCTAGTTTTACTTACCTACACACTGTTTCTTTTCACACTCTGCCCCTTACTCCCCCTGTCACTTTGGATATCCCCATTAAAACACCTCACGCTCCTCTCTTGTCCCTTTTTTGAGAGTTGTAGCTCACACTGTATACCTTGCGGTTACAGTGTGCAAGAGGGGACCCAATGATGAAGCATGTCACCCTCGGGTGAGTGAGGGTTCTCGTCTTTAAAAGAATTATTTTCTTGGCCTCCCTTCCTCATACACACATGTCTCCCTCTTAGGACATAAGCATTTCATCACTTTTTGTGAGATACACTCTATGCCCATCACCCTACTCCGCTCTACTCTATGACAGTCTACGACACCCTACTCTAGTGTTCGACAAGCCATTCCACTATACAACTCGTTGCTCCAGTCTACGATGCTTGACTCCATTAAATGAGACACCATGCCACTACACTATATAACTCTACTCTACTTCACTCAATTCCAATGTACAATACTCTAGTCTTTGACAATAGACTACACAACACTCTCCTCCACTGTACTGTACAACACTCCACATAACAACTCTCCACTTGCGATACTGGACTCTACGATTTGAAACACATTTTTATTAAAAATGTAAAAAGAAACATTGAAATTCAATGGGAAAAAACAGAGGTTACAGCTTAGTTATAGTTAGGAAAACTTGTTTTCCCTATACAAACCAAATTTAAACTACCCATACTTTAAAAATTCTAAAGGTAAAGTTATAACCTTCATTTACAAGTTATCTACCACCTTTAAATTATTATAAGTAGCAGGTCTCATTACACACTTTTCAGCTTGCTAACCAGACAACACTAACTTTAACTCGCCACTCTACTATGAACTGTGATACTCCATTGTACAATAATACACTCAACCACACTGAACTATTTGGCACTCTACTCCACTGAACTCCCCTCTATGCCACTGTACTCTACAACACTCTGCTACACTCTATACCACTCTACTCGATTACTCCACCACACTCCATTTCATGACACTTCAGTCCCCAACACTCCACTATAAAACGCTCAGCTCTACTGTTCAACACAGCACTACACTGTACAACACGCTGCTATACTTTATGATACTGCACTCAACAATATGACATACCATGCCACTCCACTGTATAGGACTTTACTCCACTATATGCTACATCAATCCACTCTACTCAACTCCACTGTATTCCACTCTACAATATTCACCTCTACAAGACTAGACTCTACGACTGTCTCCTTTACTGTATTGTACTACACTCCACTTTATGACACTCCAATCAATGACACTCCACATTGCGATTTGAAACACATTTTTATAAAAAAATAAAAGCCATTAACATATTATGAAAAAAACAAAGACTAAGGATAATTAGAAATACCTTATGTATTATTTCCATACAAATCCAAGTTTCAATCCGCAAACATTAAAAATTGTAATGTTATAACTATAATTGACGCACCATCTTCAAATTACTATAAGTCGCACACCTTCGAACACAGTCTTGTCACATCAATCACATTAAATATAACTAATGCCTTTTCCTTGCACTGTTCCTTGCATACTACATCACTTATAGCATGTGAAATCATAGCATTCTCAAATTACATTATTTGTCACACAACAGTGTATCGTACAGTGGCGAGTTATAGCTAATGTTGTGTGGTTAGTGAGCTGAAAAGAGTATGTATAAGTATATAAATATTTCTTCACTGAAAAATCCAAAGGTTACATGGATGTTATAGGCTAAGCTTAGATTTCACTCATACAAAACCAGTCAAATCCAGCAGTTATAGTTACCTGAGCTAACTATAACTTACTCCCCCAGAATGCACTGCTTATGACCTCACATATTACATCACTCATGACATCACTCATGACATGGTCAGTGGCATCACTGATGACATCTCAAATGACATCACTAATGGCATCATCCAGTGATTGTGAGTGTTTTCCAAATGTTTTTGTACTATAAATGTATATACTGTGAGCGGTTGTCTGAGTGACTATACAGGTATGTGAGTGGATGTGTGAGTGGGTATGGGTTGATAAGTGGGTATCTGAGTAGCTGTGTGGATAGCTTAGTGGCTGTGTGAGAGGCTGTATTGGTGAGTGAGTGGGTGTATCAGTAGCTATATTAGTGGGTGAGTGAGTGGCTGTGTTACAGGCTGTATTGGTGAATGAGTGGGTATGTCAGTGACTGTATAGGTGAGGGAGTGGGTGTCTGAATGGTTGTATGAGTGAGTGAGTTGGTGTGTGAGTGGCTGTATGGAAGAGTGAGTGTCTGTGGGATTGGGTGTATGAGTGAGTGAGTGGCTATGTGAGTGGTTATATGGATGTGTGAATGGGTATGTAAGTGATTGTGTGGGTGTGTAATGAGTGTGTGAGTAGTTGTATGGGTAAGTGCATGGGGCTGTTGAGATGCTGTATGGGTAATTGAGTGGGTGTGTGAGTGGCTGTATAGGTGAATAACTGGGTGTGTCAGTAGCTGTATGGGTTAGTGTGTGGCTGTATGGGTGAGTAACTAGTTGTATGATCAGGCTTCATGAGTGAGTGTGTGTGTGAGTGCTCTATGGATAAGTGAGTGGTTGTGTAAGTACTTTTATGGGACTGTGAATGGGTATGTGAGTGGTTGTGTGGGTGTGTGAGTGGGTGTATGAGAGGTTGTATGGGGTATGAGTGGGCGTGTGAGTGGTTCTGTGGATGGTGTCATCAGAGATGTCATTTGGGATATCATCAGTGATGTCACTGACCAAGTCATGAGTGATGTATTATGTGGGGTCCTAAGCAGTGCATTTTGAGGGCATAAGTTACAGGTAGCTTAAGTAACTGTGACTTCTACATTTCACTGGTTTTGTACGAGTAATTTCTGAGCCTAAGTATAAGGTCCCTGTAACCTTTGTTTTTTTTCAGTGAATTTTAGCTTTTTTTTCAATTCTATTTCCTAACTATAAAGTCCATGTAACCTTTGCTTTTGTATGTGAATTTGTGAGGTGTTTTATATTTACTAACTGTAACCACTAACCTTTGACACCGAGGGGAGGCGTGGCTTAGCTGTGCAGCAAGATGGTCACTCTTTAAGAGGGCTGTGCCGGCCAAGTCCAAAATAATGCATTAAACAGCTAGCTCACTGATGCACAACAAACATAAACATGCGGCTCACTCAACCATCACTGGCCGAAAGCTTCTGGTGATGTTCCTGAGGCCAGAGAGTACCCACATCTGCTGCTGTGCTAAATCGGGCCTATAGCGGCCTATGATGGAGTGATCCAGTGGCGCGGCTGGGGGCTGAGCAGCTCAGCACCTACTGTGCTGGCTGCAGGACTGTCGCAGTGCCTGGGCCACTTTATGGCTCTGGAGGGGGGAGGCATTGGTCCCGATACGACCTGTGGGACTGGACCACCAGTGCATCAGGGGGCTGATCGAGACTCAAGACGGCGGGCAGAACCACTGCTGCTGAGAGCCTGCGGCACCGGTGCGTTCTGAGGTGTGGCCTCGACTACCTCCACCATGCATCCACACTGGGGGGGGCTCCTGTAGAGCTGTGGTGCTTAGAGGCTGCCCTTCCTGCGTGCCCCAGGAAGGTCTGCAGGTCCCTCCGTGCAGCCCTAAGGGAACAGATACGGGTTGTGGGCAGGCCTGTGCGACCAGGCCACGTACTGCCTGATGGCTGAGGCCTGGAGTGGGTGGCGGGCCATGTCGGCCCCAGTGAAAACATGAAGTCTCTGTGCCCCGAACTGAGGGCAAAATAATGTAATGTTATAACTATAATTTCAATGTATAATTGACGAACTACCTTCAAATTACTATGTCGCACACCTCTGAACACAGTCTTGTCACCTCACTCACATTACCTATAACACATGCCTTTTCCTTGCACTGTTTCTACCCTTGCATACTACATCACTTCTAGCATGTGAAATGATAGAATTCATACCAACACCTATAACTTCTCAAATTATATTATTTATCACAACACAGTGCATTGTAGAGTGGCGAGTTATAGCTAATGTTGTGTGGTTAGTGAGCTGAAAAGAGTATGTATAAGTATATAAATATTTATTCACTGGAAAAAACCAAAGGTTACAGGGATGCTATAGTTAGGCTTAGATTTCACTCATACAAAACCAGTCAAATCCAGCAGTTATAGTTACCTGAGCTAAATGTAACTTACACCCCCAGCATGTACTGCTTATGACCTCACATATTTCATCACTCATGACATGGTCAGTGACATTCTGTCAAGGTACCTCAATTCGACTTCGTCAGGAGCAGAAGATATATCTCCAGTCCCCCTCGTCAGTACCCTCAATCAAAGCACTAACCAAAGGGGAAAGGGGAATGAGAAGAAAAGAGAGACTCCTCCAGTCCTGGTGCTTCTTGGGATTTTCTCCTACTCTATTTCTGGTTAGGATAAAGAGGCACCTGTAATGAATTAGCCCAAGAATTATTAGGGACACACCCTCTATTAGCCTTTTCCCAAATACCTTTACTCTATCATTAAATTGAACCTTTTACCTTTTGACCCTTGGAGGAGATCCTCGCTCTTGTGGATTTCGGATCTGCCTGGATATTAGAGTAAAATGTCAATAACAGACAATTGTTTTTTTTAGTTCTTTCAACTCCGTTAAGAAGGCTTTGCTGCTGATTTTCAGTTTTTAGTTTTCTTTTGCGTGTCGCTAGATACATATATATATATATATATATATTTAGATTGAGATTCAATCCTACAGTGAAGAATTTCCAGATGTCAAATGAGGTTCAGATTTATGAAGTTTATAAGTTTTTTCCTTTTGATGAACCTCAGCTTAAATATTTGATGCTTTTCTATTCTCCCCTTTTTGGTAGTGTAATTTTGAATAATTGCTTAGTACGTCTTATATTGGCACAATTCGAAATTGTCAGGTAGATAATGTGATGTTTATGTACAACCTTATCACTGCTACAAACAGAACTCTAGTACAGAACAGTCTTTTGAAGTTCGTTATTTCCAAAAACTTGACTGACTGAATTTCCTCTCAAGAAATTATCAAAATCCTGCCACTCGGTAAAGGAACTGAAACGCTACTCACAGAAACTCTAAAACTCCTCAGCGACACTTGTGCAAACTCTATAATGTGTCTCTCACAAATGTTCTTACTGTTGACAGGCGCACTGAAGAGACGCTGCTTTTTCCTCAGCTGCTACAGTTGAAGTGCGAGGAGTGCTAGTCACTCGCACACACTTGTCTCTTCTAAATTTTGGAACACTAGACCGCTCACCATCGTTTTTTCGAACGGTAGCGGCCATCTTGTAATTCTCACGATCGAGAGCTTGGTAGGTCTATAGAAAAACCTTGTCCAGCAACCTTTGGAACGGGTACAGCTTCTTCCACCTGGGGTAGCGGCTAAACCAATGGTATTTGACTCCTTTCTTCTTATGCTTTTGGATTGTAGCCGAACAAGATTTTGGTTTCTGACAGTACTCCCTCCCAAGAGAAGGTCCCCTCTTTTTGGTTTGTTTGGGTATTTCTCATGGAATTTCTTAACTAATCTGAGTGCATGAACATACAAACTGGCCTCCCATGATCTTTCTTCTGGCTTGAATCATTTCCAATCAATTAGATAATACAATTCACCTTTTTAAAATTTTGAATCTAAAATCTGATTGACTTCAAACTCTTCTTCAGAATTTACTTGAATTGGAATCGGGGGAGAGCTCAACCTGACATCTGAAGGGTTTCTTTTTAATAATGACACATGGAACACTGGGTGCATCTTAAAATAGGAAGGTAATTGAATTTTAACTGCCACTGGGTTTACCATCTGATCCACCTTAAAGGGCCCTACAAACCTTGGCTGACATTTTCTGTTCCCTTTTAATCTTAAATGACGAGTGGGCAACTAAACCTTATCTCCCTTTTGAAAAACAGGACTCTTTTTTCTTGTCAGCCTGAATTTTGAAAGTTTCCTTTGCTTTCACTAAATTTCTCTTGGCTGCTAAAAAGGACCTCTGTAATTCCTATGCTAACTCCTCTGCTGCTGGAACTGACTCACCCTCTTGTCCTAGAAAAACATTTGGATGCCACCCATGATTTAAATAAAAGGGGGTGAACCCAGTTGAACTATGAATAGAGTTATTGCATGCAAATTCTGCTGTCTAGACCAATTCAGACCACTCAGGGTCACAATCAGGAGGAGCAGCGAACATTTCCAGTGTTTCCCAACCTGCAGGCTTATCTACCCAAGTCATACATGCAGTCTCCCCAATTATTCCCTTGGCCCAACCAGAGCGCTTTGGAGGTGATCCATATAAGGCCCAAATCTTCCTTACTTAGTGTTCCCTACACTTTTTGTGCCGTCCAGTTATTTTTTCTGAAGATCAATCTAAGGTGGCATTCATATTGTCATATCTGACCGAGGATGCAGCAGCCTGGTCCATGCCCATCGTTAACAGTAATGACCCGGTCCTGTACAACTTTCAAGACTTTAAGACAGAGTTTTTGAGAATATTCGATCGCTGCACAGCCTCACAAGCAATGGATAATGAATTGCTGGATTTTCGACAAGGAAACAGAGATCTTGTGGCATACATAGCCCATTTTAATAAGTTGATTGTAGAGACTAATTGGCCAAATGAAAAAAGAGCATCAATTTTTTATCGTGGATTGAAAGACAAATTAAATGACGCATTGGCACAAGTTCCCAGTCGACCCACAGAAATTTCTGAGCTGATAGATCTGGTGGTACAGATTGACCATTGCCAAAATGAACGTAGTTCTGAAAGGAAGAGGGATTTCCAGCAACTTCCCCCAGGTTGATAGGATCAAGAGTGAAACCCATAAGGTTGCTGACAACTACCCAGACAGAAGAACCTATGCAAAAATACACAGTGGATGTGTGAGTGGCTGTATGGCTGATTACCTACTGCGCTTCATGGCTCCAGAGGGGTGAGGCGTTGGTCCCGGACACGACCTGTGGTACTTGACCCCCGGTGCATCAGAGGACTGACCGAGACTGAGGACGGCATGCAGAACTACTGCGGCTGAGAGCCTGTGGCACCAATGAGCCCGATGTGCGGCCATGACTACCTCCTCCTTGCGTCCTCACCGGGGGGGGGCTCCCACAGAGCTGTGGTGCTTGGGAGCTGCCCTTCCCCATGCCCTTCCCCATGCCCTGGGGAGGCCTGCAGGACCTGCCGTGCAGCCCTAAGGGAACAGACACGGGTCGGGCCTGTACGGCCAGGCCACGTATTGCCTGACACCTGGAGTGGATGGCAGGGCATGTCAGTCCCATTGAAAACATGAAGTCTCTGTACCCCGAGCTGTGGGCAAAAAATTATTGGGCCATCCTCACTCATATGCAGAGGAAATAAGCTCAATTGATGCACAGCCCTACTTTTACACTAAGTGAGCGCACAAAAACGTAAATCACTTTAACAAAACAAAATACCTATATACAGCATGGTGACGGACAGCTCACAAAGGTGCAATCAATATATTAGAGCAGTCCGAGCTGCCTCTTGGCCTCATATGGACTATTGCCATGGCTCAGATAACGAGCACAAATAGTGCCACTCAGTCCTCAGCCCCAATACCCATGGCCAGTCAGGAGCAGCCTACTGCACGCGGTGCTGCATCTACAGGGAAGCTGTGAACTACTTATACTCTGTAGATTGCTGTCTGAGCATCGGAGACATGGGGAAAAACAACGCTAAGTAAGCTAAACTGTCATTCGACAAGCGACCCACCCGTCATGCTGACAGTGGCCTTGAGGTGGACCCTGTAATGGAGGACAAAGGAGATATGGAGGGAAACACATTGCAAGAGGAAGACATACGCACCATGCTGAAAGAGGGCAGGGCCAGCTTGCTAGCAATCGACTCCAACATCGACAGCCTCACAGCTCGCCTAGATTACATCAAGCAATGAGTAGAAAAAGATGAAACGCGTATTGATGTCCTTGAGAACAGAGTGCCAGATGTAGAAGACCGCCAAACAGAGTCAAAAGAGCAGATGTTACAGATGGACAAAGTACTGCACTTAATTAAAGTCAAAAATGAAGATTTAGAGGCCAGATCCAGATGCTACAACATCAGGATCACAGGAATACCAGAAACGACCAACATAACTAATATGGAGAACTTTGTGGAAAATATGCTACGTGAGCTATTTGACAAGGATCTCTCCACTGTGTTCCTGTTGAAGCGCACTCTGAATCCAAAACCGCAGGTGGGGGCTCCACCACATCAAATTCTCACCCAACTTCTAAACTAGAGTGACCGTGACTCCATTCTTAAACGGACACATGAACTTGACTCCATACAATACCAGGGCAACGTGGTCTCATTTTACCCAGACTTTACCCACTTTTCCAGGCTGCCCGTACAGAATTCCTACCAGCTAAAAAGCTATTTTAAAAAGAAGGGACAAAATACTCGATGTTATACCCGGCGAAACTTCGCATCACTCTTGAAGGCAAGACTCACTTCTTAACAGATGCAAAAGTCACTCTTAAATTTGCCAAGCAGGCCAAAGGCTCCAGGAAGTCTACAGCGCCAGGAGGCAGAACCCCAGTGTAGTCCCATCTTAGTGACAATGCCTAAGTGCAATGTTATTTATCTCTTATCATTGTTAAAGAGTTCCTCTTTGTAAGAAAGAAATGCTAGCTCATGCGTTATATTATGTATTCTGTAGTTTCAGGTTGGGCACATGGAAGGCCTTGATATGACAACTCCGCAGCAATATACCTGTACCATCTCATCCATATCTTGAGCTGCAAATATAAACCAAAATACTTATGACTCGGCCACCCAGCCGTAACTGGCAGGGACGTTCGCCAGTGAACCTAGCTTCCCTCCCGGGATAATTCCCTTGTTGCCTTAGGGCTTATTACTGCCATTGACTTGCTCTGTGTAATGGCTGGGCTTTTACTACAACCTAATTGGGGGGGTTGGAGTGGGTGGGGGGAGGGAAGAGAAATTGTTGTTGTTATTTCACACCGCAAATTGTCTCTATATGCACGAAAACACAGCACAGACACCTCATAGCACAAGAAATGGTGTAATGTATCACGGCTGCCCTCACAACTGCCATGCACACCTCCGCTCAACCTACACCCAATGTACGCAATTGGTCAACAGACCGCAGGCCCATGTACGGCACCTCCTGCTTTTTTCTAGATTAGTACCCTGGCAACTTTAATCTGTATCACCCAGAACATTAGAGGTCTAAATGACCACAGAAAAGAGCGGCGTGTTCACTCATACCTAGCAAGGCACAAAGTGGATATTTGTCTATTGCAAGAAATGCAGCTGAAAGAAACCTCCGTGGCAAAACTAAAAGCGGGAAAATGGGGGGACATATACACATCTGCCTATTCTAATTATGCAAGGGGGGTGGCTATACTAATCCGTAAGGATCTCCCATGGAAACTCAACCGCAATATCATTGACCCAGACGGCAGATATATTCTACTGAAGGGGCTGGGATACAGTCACTAGGTAATGCTGCCATGCTCTGGGGAGGGGACTTCAATGTAACCTTGTCCGACCAGATGGATAGGGTAGGTGCATCCAGAAGCCACCACCAGCAGGTGACAGCTACACTCAGTGCTTTGCTAGAGGACCACCATTTAGTGGATACATTGAGATCACTACACCCAGAAGATAGGGAGGTCACCTGCATAAAACATCAACATGGAACCTGGTCCAGATTAGACCTCTGGTTGACATCCAGCAACATACACTCTTGGACCACAGCAGCTTCACTTTTACCATGCACGCTGTCGGATAATGTGCTGGTATTAATCACACTACAAATTCCGCAATTCCCCGCAAGAGCATTCACCTGGCGCTTGCCCCAAACTGCGCTACTAGACGCCCCATTTAATGCAGACATACGAAGAAATATTATTGAATATTTTGAGCTAAACGAAAATTCATTGGATTTGTCTGGCACGCTGTGGGAGGCGTTCAAGGTTGTGATACGGGGGGTGTATAGCCACGCAATCCGGGGTTCTCAGGGATATTCACCTAACAAAGCTAGAGGGCGATATTTGCAAATTAGAAAGCAAATATTTTCTAACCCAATGTCCTGCCCTGTTAGCCAAAATCAAGGGGAAACTAACGGCCTTTCATGAGGAAGCAGAGAGAGAGACTAAATTCTCACACAAACACGCACAAGCTCAGTGACACGGAGAAGGCGATCAGCCGGGCAAGACACTGGTGAACTTGCTGAGAACCTCCAGACCCCCCACATACATCCCATGGGCAAATGGCCCAATGAGATATCTAGACATTTGTATAAGCAGAGATGTGCAAGAAATCTGGAATGGAAATTACGGGAGAGTAATGCCTTGGACAGAGGAAAGAATCCCCATTTGGAGGAGGATGCCCATATCCCTAGTATGGCGCATTGCTCTCATAAAAATGATAATCCTCCCTAAGTTGCTGTACCTCTTCATCAATATCCCCATGCCACTCACTGCACGCTTTCTGAAACACATTAAATCAGCTATTATAGAGCTAGTATGGGCAAACAAGCAACCCAGAGTGTCATGGAAGCTCCTAACACCACTAGCACAGGGCAGTCTGGGCGCCCCAGACTTCGCATTATACGCATACCGCGCACAAGCCCAGTTCCTACATTTTTGGCAACACCCAACGCCATTTCAGCCGCATGTGGCAATTGACATTAACAGGAGTGCTCCTCTGCCACTATCCATGGCCTTATATAAAGACTATCAACACCCTAGACAAGAAATAGACACAACAGAGGCACTGAGATGGGCATGGGAGGGACTGCAGAAGCGGGCGAGACTGGGCAGATTATATGCATCATCCATCCCACTAGCCCACAAGCCACAAATTTCCCCTATGATGGAGTGCGGTGTGGTAGCTCGCGGACACTAGCTGCGCGTCAGCACAATCTCAGATCTTTACCCAGAAGGCAAGTTTCTCACCTTACAACAACTAACCAAAACTCCCCAGGCTACACCGCTGGACCCACTATTATACCGCCAGCTGTGAGACGCCTGCAGAGCGCTACATGACACATTCCCTGATACTCCCCAGCCACTACCGGCACTAGAGCACATGATCACAGAATCATCTGCACAGAAATTAACAACAGGCATCTACACTAGTACACAGCAATCATCACTGATTATTACTCCTAAATCACATTGCTCCTGGGTCGTTGATTTGGATCTCCCATGCAAGATTCACAATGGGCTTTTTGCTGAGGTCAGCTTGAGCACCTCTCCCCAAACTACTGTCTACGTTTAATACACTTCAAATTCCTGCATCATATCTACCGCACCCCAATACAACTCCACCATATGGGAGTGCATGCGGGCGACAGGAGCTGGCGCTGTGGGGCTCCTAATGTGGCCTTCTTACATGTGGCCTGGGACTGCCCTTGTGTTGTCTGCTATTGGAGTAGTTTTAGACAAAATAGAAAACGTAATTGGTCAGGAGATAACGAGGTCACCCCTGGTGGCAATTTTGGGTTATGTGCGGGACATTCCCAAGTCTAGCTGATGACTCATGGCAATGTTACTTCTTCTGGCAAAGGATTGAGTGGCCATTCACTGGGGCGGCGGGTCCGCACCTGATGTACAAACCTGACTGAAAGATGTTGCATACAGCAAAGAACAGTTAACATGCTTCTGGGAGCTTATGTCAATCAGTTCCAGACCTGAAGATATATTGGCCACATTCGCTTGTTGGCTTCATTCACTGAACAGTAATACATCTGAATGTGTGTAGGTTCACATGAGTCTAGACTCGTAAAACCCTGCCGTGTTCACAAAATGGCCAAATCTGCACTTGCAGTGAGACACGATCACCAGAAACGCGGGCACTGTGATCAGGCATACACACACTAATATACAGAGCCCAGAGCGGGGTGTTGGGGGTTGGTCCTGTTGCAGGACGACAAGGGATGTCTATTATCAAGTTATGTTATCATGGGTGGAGGAAGGGCTATGGCGGGTCAAAAAGGACCATTGGTGCACACAAAGTGTAATGCAGAAGAACACGTTGTGATGTGCTGGCTGCTGTAACTATGTACCATACTGTGTCTGATCATGCAGGACAAATGCGGTCGTTTTTGTGTTTGGAAACTCAATAAATGTTTTTTTTTTGTAATCCTTTGACACGTTGTGTGAGTGAGTGTATGAGTGTCTCAGTGGCTGTATGAGTGTCTGAGTAGGTTTGTAAGTGGGTGTGGGAGAGTATGAGTAGGACAGTAAGTGCTGATAGTGCGTGTGTGAGTCTCAGAGAGGGTCTGTGAGTTGGTGCATGAGCCTCTGAGTAGATCCGTGAGTGGGTGAGAGAGAGTATGAGTGATTCTGTAAGTGGGTGCATGAGTGTCTGACTGTGTCTGTGAGTGGTTGTACATGTCTGAGTTTGTCTGTGAGAGGGTGCATGAGTGCCTGAGTGGGGTCTGCTCATTTTCTTCTTGTTTTCTGTAGGCCTGGACTCAATTCTGCAGAGTTACCAAAAACTCCACCAAATTCCAGAGTTCCATGAGCCGGTGGAGTATTGCTCCACTACCCCTAATGAAGTCCCCTTAGTTGCTGAGGGTCGTTGGGGGCCAAGTTCCTGTATTGTTGCCACTAGTAAGTCTCCAACAGCAGGATTGGTGAGACCTCATCGGAGGCCTGCCACCTTTCTCAACCACTCTGCAAATGCACCTCCTGGTGCATTACTGGTTGAGGGATGAAGTCCCTTTGGTTGCTGAGGGTCATTGGGGGACCAAGAACCCCTACTGTTGCCACCAGTTAGTCCCACACAGTGGGATTGCTGAGAGCTTGTTGGAGGCCCTACCCCCTTTCTCAATCACTCTGCAAATGCGCCTCCTGATGCACTACTGGTAGGAGATGAACTCCCTTGGCTGCTAGGTTTGCTGGGATCCAAGAACTCCTATGTTGCCACATTTAAGTCCCCCACAGTGGAATTGCTGAGACCTTGTTGGAGGTCCCTCCCCCTGTCTCAACCACTCTGCAAAGGGCCTACTGATGCACTAGTGGTTGGGGGCATGAATTCTCCTTGACTACTGAAGGCCACTGGGGCCAAGAACCCCTATTGTTGCCACTAGTAAGCCTACCTTAGCAGGAATGCTGCAACCTCCTTGGAGGCCCCACCCCCTTTCTCAACCATTCTGCAAAGGGGACACCTGGCATACTACTGGTTGGGGAATGTAGTCCCCTTGGCTGCTGAGAGACATTGAGGACCAAGAGCCCCTGTTGTTGCCACAAGTTGGTTCCCCACAGGGGGATTGCAGAGACCTCATCAGAGGCCCCGCCCCCTTTCTCAACCATTCTGAAAAGGGGCCACCTGGTGCATTACTGGTTGTGTGATGAAGTCCCCTGGGCTGCTGAGGGTCATTGGAAGCCAAGAACCCCTATTGTTGCCACAAGTAAGTCTCCCACAGCTAGATTGCTGAGACCTCATCAGAGGCTCCGCCAGCTTTGTCAACCACTGTGTAAAGGGGTCTCCTGGCACATTACTGGTTGGGGGAAGAAATCCCCTTTGCTGTTGAGGGTAGTTGGGGTCCAAGAACCCCTATTGGTGCCACAAGTAAGTCCCCACAAGGGGGGAAGCTGGAACCTCATCAGAAGCTCCGCTCCCTTTCTCAACCTCTCTGCAAAGGGGCCACCTGGCGCACTACTGGTTGGTGTATAAGTCCCCTTGCCTTCTGAGGGTCATTGGGGGCCAAGAACCCCTATTGTTGCCACAAAGAAAAAGTCCCCTGTAGTGGATTACTGTGAACTCATCGGAGGCCCTGCCCCCTTTCGCAACCATTCTGTTAATGTGCTTCCTGGCACACTAATGGTTAGAGGATGAACTCCCCTTGGCGGCTGAGAGTCTTTGGGAGCCAAGAACCCCTATTGTTGCCAAAAGTAAGTCCCTCACAGCAGAATTGCTAAGACCTTGTCGGAGGCTCGCCCCCTTTCTTAACCACATTGCAAACGCGCCTTCTGGTGCAGTACTGGATATGGGATGAACTCCACTTGGCTGCTGAGGGTTGTTGGGGGCCAAGAAGCCCCTATTGTTGCCACAACTATGTCCCCCACAGTGGGATTGCTGAGATGTCATCGGAGGTCCTGCCCTCTTTCTAAACCACTCTGCAAAGGAGCCTCCTGGCACACTACTGGTTCAGGGATGAAGTCCCCTCGGCTGGTAAGGATCATTGGGGACCAAGCACCACTACTGTTGCCACAGCCACCCACAGCGGGATTGCTGAGACCACGTCAAAGGCCCCCAATCCTTTCTCAATGGCTCTGGAAACACACCCCTGGCGCCCTAGTGGTTGGGGGATGAAGTGTCTTTGCTGCTGAGGGTCATTGGGGCCAAGAACCCCTATCATTGCCACTAGTAAGTCCCCCACAGTGGGATTGCTGAAACCTTATCGGAGGCCCCGCCCCTTTCTCAACCACTCTGCAAACGCGCCTCCTGGCGCGCTACTGGTTGAAGGAGGAGCACCCATGGCTGCTGAGGGTTGTTGGGGGCCAAGAACCCCTATTGTTGCCACCAGTTAGTCCCACACAGTGAGATTGCTGAGACATCGTCAGAGGCTCCACCCCCTTTCTCAGACGCTCTGCAAAGGGGCCTCCTGGTGCTCTACTGGTTGGGGATGAAATCCCCTTGGCTGCTGAGGATAGTTGGGAGCCAAGAACCCCTATTGTTGCCACAAGTGAGTCCCCCACAGCAGAATTGCTGAGACCTCATCAGAGGCCTCGTCCCCTTTCTCAACCACTCTGCAAATTGGCCCCCTACTGCACTACTGGTTGGATGATGAACACCCCTTGGCTGATGAGGGTCGTTGGGGGCCAAGCACCCCTATTGTTGCCACATGTAAGTCCCCCACAGCAGGATTGCTGGGACCTCATTGAAGGCCCCACCCCCTTTCTCGATCATTCTGCAGAGGGGCCTCCTGGTGCACTACTGTTAGGGGATGAAGTCTCCAATAAACGCACCGATAAACTCCACTCTGCCAGAGGTCGGATGAGTTTTGGGCAAACTCCACATTCCAAGTGGAGCGTGGAGTGGTAAAACTCCACAAACTCCATCAGCGGAGCAGAGTTTACCACCCACCCCTAGTTTTCTGCCTTTTTTGCACACTTCTGACCTTTATCTTGCCTCTTTCTGGTCATTTCTAACCTGTATGTTGCCTCTTTCTGCTAGTTTCTGAAAATTAATTTTGCCTCTTTCTGCTCAATTCTGACCTTTATTTTGCCTCTTTCTGCTTGCTTCTGTCCTCTATTTTGCCTCTTTCTGCTCATTGCTGACCTTTATTCTGCCTCTTTCTGCTCTTTTCTGACCTTTATTTTGCCTCTTTCTGCTTGCTTCTGTCCTCTATTTTGCCTTTTTCTGCTCGTTTCTGACTTTTTTTTTTCCTCTTTCTACTCTTTGCTGACCTTTAATTTGCCTCTTTCTGCTAGTTGTTGACCTCTATTCTGCCTCTTTCTGCTAATTTCTGACCTTTATTCTGCCTCTTTCTGCTTGTTTCTCACTTCTATTAAGCCTCTTTCTGCTTGTTTCTCAACTTTATTTTGCCTCTTTCTGCTCCTTGCTGACCTTTATTCTACTTCTTTCAGCTTGTGCCTGACCTTTATGCTGCCTCTTTTTGCTTGTATGTGAACTTTATCTGGTCTCTTTCTTGTCTTTTGCGAGGGGAGTCTCAAGGCCTCCACGGTTCTATCTGGCTGCTCACCTCCTACGGGAGCCGGCATTGCTCTCACAGATGAAGAGCTGCTAATCCTGCTGCTCCTTTCTATGAGAGCAATCCTTTTGTCTGTTTCCCTGCTCGACTGACAGCAAAAACTCTGCTTCCAGCAAGCAAGAGCATTTATCAGCTCTGTCTTGCTTGAAGCGGATTGTTTACTCTGACTAGGCGGGAACTGTTAAAGCTCCCACCATGTCACAGCAAACAGCTATGTCCCGGGGGTAGGCACCCTGGGACAGAACAGGAGCTGGCCCTGGGGGGTGGCAGCCACCAGGAGCATTATTGGCTCCAGGAGGGGGGCCATGTGCCCCCTTCTTTGATCTGCATGAGCCGACCCCAGGGAGGTGGTGGTCCCAGGAGCCGTATATGGCCCGAGAGGGCGGGCCGCATGGCCCCTCTTCCATTTCCCCCCAATATTTTGCCCATGGGAGGTAGTGATCGTGGGGTGGACTGCAGGGTCCCACCATTAGGTTTTACTTAGCCCCAGGAAGGTGGTGGTCCCTAGGACTCGGAGGTCTGCACACCCCCCATCAATCTATCTTTAGGCTCAGGAGGTGGTGCTCCCAGGGGGCTTATCGAGCCAATTAAGTGGGGTCCATGAGCCCCCGGCTTTTTTATCATTAAATCCTCAAGGAGGTGGAGTCCCTTGGGGCTCAGGGAGCCTTACGAGGGGGACCACGGGCCTCCCTGTCCTTTTTCACAAAAATGCCTGGGTCCTGGCCCACCTGGAAGCTGTATTCAAAACAAGCGTGGAAGCCCACGTTTGTTTATTTTTTGCTGTGGATTCGCAGCTCAGCTTTGTCGCGTTTTGTAGCAAATATTTTCTAAAAAGTGATTTTTGGTCCAGTTGGGGTCACACGGTACCCCACCACCATCCCTAGGGTCTCAGGATATTCCTACTCTGCCCCCTTTCTTTTTCTAACCATTTATTGTGGGACTCGACTGAAGCTGAGTCTCAAGATTGCTGCCAACACTTCATGTTGGCAGCCAATCAGATCTCACCATGAAATCTGTGGTTAGGCTCCACCCAGATATTCTTAGTTGCTTTCCCTTGAATTTCTCAAGAACTACTGAACAGATTTACACTGGATAGCTGAAAGTGTCATCTGTGAACCAAACTCTACCTTTCTGCAAACTTTTGTGCATTTTTGGTCAGTGGCTCTGGCTGTCGTGTTCAAAGCTCCTATGGGAATGAACATGGGAAACATATTTTTTACCCCCCTTTTTCTCAGCCCTCGCTTGAAGATTCGTCAAACGACGCCAAATATATAGGCAAGTCAAAAAATACTGCTTTTAATAGAAACATGATTCTAAATATAATTACCTACTGGCAACCGCCAGTAGGTAATATATATACATATTCGCTGGGAATAAGAAAGGTTAAAGTGATGTTATAGCAAAACCAAAGGGGATGATGGACGGAGTGTTGAACATTGCAAGCACTCACCCCCAGTCAACTAATCTGGGTTAAATACATCATCATTCTTTAGCTCACTCCGTCACCCCTGTGCCTCATGGGAACAGTCCAACCTGAACTGCCAAGCCATGTCTTCCCTGGATCGGAAACAATCATCCTGGGACCGGTTTCTGGCTAATCAGCCGTCATCAGCCAGGCTAGCTTGAACCCAGTGGCAAAGTGAGCTAGTGACCCACATCTGGGCATACCCTGCCAACTTAGGGCGAACAAAGCAAAACCAAAGGGGATGATGGATGGAGTGTTGAACATTGCAAGCACTCACCCCCAGTCAACTGATCTGGGTTTAATCCATCATCATTCTTTAGTTTACTCCGCCACCCCAGTTCAGACATAGCGATATGCAAATCACTCTTCATTAGAATAGGTGAAAATGTCAGTTAAAAGTTTTCATTTAAAATTAACAAAACCATGAATTTCACCCACTATAGTTATCTCAAGTAATCTGATCCACCATTCACAGTGCTGTCATCACTGATGTCATTTCAGATGTTGCAGTATTGTTTTCAATGGTGTCATAGAACATGTAATGAGTACTGTAATATATGAGGTAATTAGCAGTCCCTGGTGAGGGTGCAAGTTATAGTTACTTTAAGACATGAGTTATAGTTGATTGAGATAGCTGGTGAATTTTAGTGGTTTTGTAGTTTAAAAGCTATGTTTTAACTGACATTTTCACCTAAATATAACGTCCATTTAAGATTTGTTCCTTTCAGTCAATTTCTGAGGTTTTTTAAAATGTAAAGTAACATGACTATAACCATATTTTCCAGACTGCTCGTGGAACAGTGTTATGTGAGGTGAGGAAACATCCTCTTTACCATGGGAGACACAAAAAAGATTTTGTCCACTCCCAAGCAAGTACAGTTCTATGTTTCATGCAATAACGAGCACAAATGTATTTGCTCAAGTTGGGGTATCATACATCATGAACATGATTATCATGCTTAAAATAGTAATAAAAACCCATTTCATGCACATATATTTTAAAATAAAGAAATAAGAGGAAGGTATACCCAGGGCAGGGGAAGCAAACAAAACAAAGACTGTCTTATTTAGTGTTTGGTAGAGCATGAGGAACTCAATAAAACAGTAGTCCTCCCACCCCCAAGCCCATGTTCCCCCCACTCTATTTAGGGTCAGGATTGTCCAGAGATGGAGGGTCTTCTACTCTGCCATGCCACTGACAGCAAGGCAGAGATACCATACAAATCTCTCGTTCATATATTCTGAACATGGCCTTTAGAGGTTGCCCCTGCACAACAGGATTTAGGGCAAGAGACACCTATGAAATTTCCTCTCACCAGGTCATCTGGCTCTTTGAATCCTCTTTTCTGTCGCAACATGCCTAGACTGATGAGTGAAGTGCAGGTTTATGGATGACGAGTCCAGAAATCTTTAGGCTCTAGTCTTGGCACACCAGTATTAAGGTCGTATATGAAGGTCCATAGTGCTCCCACCCCACAAAATGCCTGCATTGTAGGGTAAAGTGCTGTATTATGAGGGAAAGGGACAAGAGCCCTTGAGGCTCTTCTCTCATCATCACTAGATCATAGAGAAGTAGTAGTGGAGCTCCACAGTATCTCATAATTGTGGACTGAGCTGCTAGATCATGGGAGAAGGTGAAAGGAGAGCTCTTGACCCAAGTATCAACGGAACTTGGCTAATTCTCTGAACCTTTGCAAATATCAAGGCTTATTATATGTTCACACACTCATATGTTACATATATTTTCATAGAAGGATCTTGTTTATTTGATTTAAAATCTTTATTTGATTTTGAAATAAAACCATAAAAGTACAAATAATATTGGAATAAAAGATTAGACACAACAAATTACAATATTTAAAAACTCAGCATTGATAAATGACGAGATATAAAATACATTATGTACAACACAGAATATAAATTGAAATAGAAAATTGCAAACAGTAAAAACAGTGCCACACGATTCGTGATGTCATTCAAGACTCATCATCTGCAACAAAATAGCAACATGAACTTACGTGGCAAAATGTGACATCAGTCAACTTGTAAAGTGCCTATGAAATGTAATAAGTTTAGATAGGACCTATGGGATTACAGAGTGCCTGAGCAGTTTAGTGGATTAAAATAGGCCTGGTCAGAACCTATCAACAGCTGATAAGTTGCCGTGTTGTGATGACCTCTGGTTAGCCACTAACTCTATTAAAAAGAAAACCTCTATCTAGGGTGCACCATGTTAATATAAAATAAAGTGATAAATCTGCTTTCAAAACAATCGCTGTGGCACTGCGATCCTTGAGTACCACTTGATTGTGCTGGTACCTTTATAAAAGTAGAACATTATGGTTGGACTTACCTGGCCGTTACCTCATGAGGGAGTCACATAAGATGCTAGAAGAGAGGTTAATGCATATAATTAAGATATTGCCTAATACATATGGCTTTCCATATAAAGGAGGCAACGTTAAAACCTATGATTGGATCCTCCAAAGACCATAGGTATAAAAAACCATTGTTATGATTCCTAATCTTATCAGCTAAACACAATGGTTTTAAAAAGAGTTTTCTGATTTCAGTAAAGAAGCTACAAAAATTGATAAAATCATTGTTGTTTGAGTGGATCTTCCATCACCTGGGCATTTAACAGCTGCCTCAGGCCATTGTTTAATTTATGGAAAGGCTACCAGTGCATGAACATTTGTCAAAACACAACGATGTTGAGTGTTAGATGTAGGTGTACGCTTCCACTGGAGGCACACCTTTTGTGCCACAGCTAGGTATCTAACAACAGAGGGTATAGTACTATCTTTAGCGCATCTAACATCGGCCATCTTTTTAAGTAGTAAAAGTTTTAATTACCTTTTACTTTAGAGCGTTATACTGTCAGGTTCATTTAGTGACAGAGGACCGTTCAACTGGGCAATCTGTCTGGAGATATACAAGAGACACGGAATTCTCAGTGCATTGTCTAAACTTAAACAGCCCCTTATAATAGCTTTTGTGAACTTGGTCTCTACTTTGCTCCAAACAGAGTGCCACGACTTAAAGGTCCTCGTTGTTGGTATATCTTCCAAATAGTGCACACCCACTTCCCTGTGTATTATATAGGCTTATGTAGATTGCAGTGTGGCAAGCAGTCGCCCAAAAATTATATTCTCTTGCATTTGTAAAGTAGTAGACTCTGTGATGCTCAATAACCCACTCTCATAAGAAACTGCAGATGCACATTTGGCACTATAAATTGAGACCATCTCCCAAATTAGTTTACAACCTAATTTAGTGGAAAACCTACAAATATCCTCGAAGGTACGTATAATCTTTAGCCTATTATTTGCTATATGCTTGGTCCAGGAACCATTAGCGCTAAAGAGAATACCCAGGTAGGTGTGCAAATGATATAATGAACAAGTGATTTACAAGCTCTCTTTCCACAGATCATTGTGTAAGTTGTCTACAGATTTATTTTCAGATCCCTGTCCTCCATAAAGGCCCTGAATTAGTCCATCAGTCTTTGCAGACCATTTGCAGTCCATAACAAGAGGAGAGCATCATCAGCATAAAGGAGAGCAGGGACAGCCCTTCCTTCCACTTGTGGAGAGTTGGTGGTCACTTCCTATAGTAAGCTATCCACACTGTTTATAATTAAAGAAAACAAGAAGGGTGCCAATACTCACCTTTACCTGACTCTTCTCCTATTGTTAAACGATGGAGAGCACTACTCATCAATTCTTATATAATTGTGATAACAATGTCGCTATTTCTGATGGAGTGCCCATCGAGGATAAAGTTTACAGTATAGAGAAAAAAGTAGTTATACCTTCTCTGGCTCTCCCAGAACTAGAAGAAGTCGTTGTGGTGGCCATTGAGGAAAATCCCTCCATGTGAACTTCATTCAGAGCCCAGGTTTCTTGTATGCAAGTATCTGAACAGATGATGCTAGGGTTTACCAGTCAGTAGATAATAACTTGCACCATCAATGAAATGATTTGTATATGATTGGCCATATAGGGGTGATTATCACAATCCTGAGTGCAAATATCACCTATTTTGGGATAGTTATGACTGAAAGGAGGTGAAGGATCTTGTCAAGCAGCTAAGGAGTCCTAGAGAAATGCGTAGAAGGGTGGCAGGTGGTAGGTAGAATCATCATAACGGCACAGCAAGAATGATGTGGGCCCTAATGTAAGCAAGAGAAATGGATCACCATACCACCCAGCACAGTTTTCAAACAGCTGTAATTGAAGTGGGGTAAAACATGACTTTCCTCCATATCTCCATTCTACTCTTCTTTCATCACCTACTCTTTCACGCTTTCTTCCCCATCTCCTTACAGTCTTTCCCTACATCCACCTCTCTCATTCCTTATCTTCTTCCTACCATAGCATATAACTCCATGTCACTATGTCATAGCCCTATTTTATATGCTGCTCTTCGACAAGAAAAGTACCTTACCTTATTTGCTACGAAGTCTTCCTTTGCGTCTTCTTGATGTTATGTTATCACCTCTGCTTACTGTTTTTGGTAGATAGGAATTTGGCGCTCCGTCGCAGACCCTGCTGTGCGGCTGAAGAAATTGACACATCACCTGCTTTGCGGTTGGGAAATCGACAGTGCCTGTTCGGCCTCCAGCACATTGAGCCAGCGCATTTGGATTTTCAGTCAATCATCCCTGTGCGCCAACTTCTTCATCGATGTGGCCTGGCAGTAAGGAACCGAGGCCACGTGTCTGGAGATCGACGCATCACCTCCCATGACAGTAAGGAATTGATGCATCAGCTCCACTGACAGTAAGGAACCAACGCATCACCTCCTGTGGGAGTAAGAAATCAACACATTGCTTTGCTTTTCTAGCGCCTCACCTCCCCTGTGTCCCAGGTACTTTTTCATAAAAGTGACGCAGCCATAGTTTCCTATAGACTGAACTGTTTTGAGCCTTTTAAAAGTGATATCTTTACTTGTGTACGTTGGATTTTTTGTCGTTTTGGTCTTGTTTTACTAAGATAAATATTGGTTATTTTCTAAACTGGTGTGGTGCTCTTTTGTAGTGTTTTCACTGAGTTACTGTGTGTTTTTGTACAAATGCTTTACACATTGCCTCTGAGATAAGCCTGACTGCTCAAGCCAAGCTACCAAGGGGGTGAGCAGGGGTTTCTTAGCTTTGTAATCCCCTTACCTTGACTAGAGTGACGGTCCCTACTTGGACAAGGTGCAAACCACTGCCAACTAGAGACCTCCCTTTCTAACACTCCTGCACTACTGATACAGATACATTTGGATATGACAATAATTTCAATCAAGAGGATATATATATTTTCAATCCATAAAAGACCTTAGAAAATGATTTTTGGATGCAGATTTAGAGCAACTTTCTTCATCGTAGGCTATAAAGGATCCATCAGGTGCAGATTTGTTTAATCAGACTCTTGTTATGCACCCAAGGGGTTCTAATTTGCAGCCTGTGGACCATGTTTATAAAATTCTAGATAGGAAAGTCTCATGATAAGGAGACGCGTAGCTTTGTGGTGGCTGGGTTCCCAAGACCGTTCCTGTATAGCAAAGCAGGAATAACACCAAATCTGGATCTAGAATTAATTACCTTATTTTTAAATCAGAGGACTACCCTAAGAAAGGCCTGGAACGCTGGCCAGAATTTTAGACATGGCTAATGAGGCTTATTTTAGGAACATGCCCTTGGATGTTGAGCCTCTCAGGGGCTGGAGCCAACGGGCTTTATGCCTGCTTGGAAATGCAAATGCCAGGCTGATTGCTGAAAGGAGGCGAGCCATTCTTATGAGGATTAATCTAAAGTTGGGCGATTTAACCAACCAGGAGAATTGGGTTTCCAGAGTGGTCCACTTTTTGTTGCGAGTTCACTGCCTTTAATAAGGCACAGTCCAATATGCATTGCATGTTCAATGCTAGAGTTTTTGGAAAGACTGACAGGAGGGGACTGGCTGTCAGCCATGGGTCACAAAGGTCCCAGTACTATCATCAAGACCAGCAGGGCTACGGAAGGAACTTCCAGTCCAACAATGGTTTCTTCCCGCAGAGAGGACGAACCCCTCACTCTCCTGGGAGCAAGGGTAGATCCTAAGGAGCTGGAGATTCAAGGTAAGCCTCAATCCTTTACTTGGTTCTTCCCACCCAAAGGTAGGGGAAAGTTACATTTTTTCATCCAAAACTGGTCTGGCATAACCAACGATTAATGGGTGTTGCAAACTGTGAGTTTCAGAACAGAGTTTTGGGACACTCCTTTCCAAAAGTGTCAGCCCAGAGAGTTATTCTTAGACAGGGACCACATTTCTCTAGTAGATACAGAGGTTTTACAAATGATACACAAAGGGGCAATTTCCAAGGTTGCGTACTCAGAGAAGGGTTTTGTAAGTACTGTTTTCTTAGTCAAGAAGAAGGACAAATGTTAGCGGCCTGCAATCAGCTAAAAGGAATTAAACAAAATTTTAATATACAGGTACTTGACGGAGCGGATCCATCTTTTGCAAGACGTTTTACAGCAGAAAGACTGGCTAATGAAGTTGGACCTGAAGGATGTCTACTTCACAGTACCCATGGACATAGTTTCTCAGAAATATTTATGGTTTGGTAGAAAAGGTATTTGTACCAGTTCTTCTGTCTTACCTTTGGTCTGTCATCAGTTCCCTGGTTCTTCATCAAGGTACTACGCCTTCTAGTTGCTTTCTTGAGAAAGAGGGGAGTACACTTAATAATTCACCTAGATGATATATTACTGATGTCTCAAAATCAGGAGGAGTTGCTGAGGCACATGAAGTGGACAACTCCTTGAGGATTTAGGTTTCATTATCAATGTAGAGACGTCTAACATGACTCCTACACTGAGCTTGGAATTTCTAGGGTTTCAGGTGGATGCCAATTTGGCCCAGCTTTGTCTCACTCAGAAGAAATTGACGAAGATAAGGAAGTAAGTAGGTCATCTACTGGTAAAAGAAGAGGTGACTTTGGGAGATCTGGCAAGGGCGATAGGACTTTGTCATCCTCCATTCAGGTTGTGTCCCCCAGTCCACTGTATTACAGGGCTCTCCAGAGGTTAAAAACCCTGGGGTTTGAGAAAGGGTCTTTGGGATGTTATTCTCCTGCCCCAGGAAGCTCGAGAGGATCTAGAGTGGTGGTTGAACAGCTTGGGGCGCTGGAATGGCAAGGATTCAGAATTCATTGTAGAATCAGATGCAAGCAACCTTGGCTGGGTAGCAAGATTGGGGGGTATAGAAAACAGAGGGAAATGGTCCAGGAAGTAACAATCCTTACACATAAATTATGTAGAGATATTAGCAGGGCTAAATGCTTTGATGAGCTTCAAGTCTATTATAGCAAACAGTGTACTGTTGATCTTGTTGGACAAATTCACGGCGGCACCTTATATCAGTCACTTGGGAGGAGCAAGGTTGAAACAACTTGTAGATTTAGCCAAGTTAATTTTGTATTTTTGTTGGGAACAGTAAATTCTCTTGAAGACAGAATTAATCTCAGGTCAGCAGAACCAGAGAGTTGATTGAAATTCAAGGAATTTGAAGGATGCCAGCGATTGGAAGCTAAACCCGGTATGCTTCAGAAAGATTCAGGATTTATGAGGTCATTTTCAGGTGGACCTCTTTGGCAGGAGACTGACGTTTCAGGTAGACCAGTATTACAGCTGGAGGCCAGACCCCCAAGCATTGGCAGTGGATGCTTCTGTGCAGATTTGGAAGGGAGAGAGTTGCTATTCATTCCCTCCATTTTCATTGATGCAGGGGGTCTAGCTGAAGGTTTGGAGGGAAAGGTGCTGCTCCATTTTGGACCTCTCATATTTAGTTTCCTGGGGTATCAGCCGGGGAGTAGAAGTTCCCCAGCTGATACAGGTGAGATCAGGTATTTTAGATGGTCTGGAAGAAGAGGAACATCCTTTAATTCTAGAAGGGAACTTGATTCTTCTTGTTTTGCAGATTTCAGGAGTTCTGGTAGATACTCTGGCTTTTTGGGAAAGGCTAAAAGGTTTATGGATGAATCATGGGCACCAGGAACAGGAAAAGGTACAGAGGAGTGTGGAATAAGTGGTGTAGTTGGTGCTTGGAGAGGAATATGGATCATGTGTAGGCTCATTTAGTGGGTGTAGCAAATTACCTTGCTGAGTTATTCAATTCCGGATTGTCCTATGGAATGGTAAATTGTTATAGATCATGTGTTTCAGCAGGACATTCCTTGGTTAATGATTTTGCAATTGGCAGTGATCCTCTAGTGAACAGGGCTATGAAGGGGATTGGACTTGAGCGGCTACATAGAGCTAGGTATGATTCTTTATGGAATGTCAACCTGGTTTATAGCATTTTTGTCTCCCGGCCTGATAATATTTATCTTTCTTTGAGACAAATGCTGTGGTTTCAGCTGTTAAGGCTCTGGGGTTCTGTAACAGGGTTTACTCCCCAGACAGAGTTCACTTTGACACTTGGAATAGGACCAAAACCATGTCTGATAACATTTTATAGCCGCATCTGCAGGAAGTTGTGTGTGGTAAGCTGTATTAGGACTTATGAACAAAGGATGCTGGAATTTAGACTTCATGGAGAGGAACAGTCATTAAATTCATATTTAAAACCATACAAGACAGTATCATCAGCTACTATTTCACGGTGGGCAAGAGCAGTGATGTCTGAGACTGGGATTGATTGGTCCAAGTTTGGGGCTCATTCTTCTAGGGGTGCGATGGCTAGTAAAGCTTTTTGGGCAGGTGGTTCACTTGCTGAAATTCTAAAGGTGGCAGACTGGTTGAGTGCTAGCACTTTTGCAGAATTTTATCTTAAACCTGTGGAGCATGTAACGGATAGGTGCATGGGCACCGAAATTGTAGTCTTTCAAGCATGGGGATGCTCACAGAAGCACAGGAAGACCTGGTCCCGCTGGGCGACATATTGGGGCATTACCTTACCCCCCTGCCACATTCAGACCCTCCATGATTGCCCAAGAAACACATGCGACACAGTCGTACATCAGAGACAGATAACACGGATGGCTTAATGACACGCCTCAAGCATACGCAATTACGAACAATTAGCAGAGTTTGGTGCTGTGTGTTAATTATCAGGTCTAGTGTTTTACTGGCCAAGTTGTTATTGTACTGTAAAATCAGGTACAATATGTCTTTTTCACTATATGTAACATACTTGCCGGACTTTGCCCATTTTGTACCTATAAAAACGAATACAAATTTGTTGTTAAAAAAAAAACCTGTGGAGCATGTGAGGAGTCTGGCGCTTGGGAGCTTTAAACATGCATAATGGTAGCCTCCACTCTTGTAATGAATAAATGAAAAGGTGATTCTCCAATCAACATACAGAGAGACATCTTGATTTTGTTAAATACAACAGAGGCTAACACTATCCCACCCTCCACTCCCGAATGCTTTTTAAGGAATTGTATAAATGGATTTTTTGTCATGATTTATCATTAACTTGATATTGCTTTACAGTGTGTACTAAGTACTTACTTGACCAAGATTTTTCATATCTCGTTTTTTAGGTCTCGCCTGAGCCAGCGCTTTAGCGCTGCACTCGCGAGAGCTTTTGTAAATGGGGGATCTGGAAGTGCAAACGAGTGCTTTCAGGCCTCCAAATACAGTGCATGTGCGCCGGGCGCGCGCACCATTTGGCAGCCTGCACACCATTTGCTTTCACTTTCGCGGCCGCACGGCTGCTTGTTATGGAAATGTCAGCTTTACTTGTGGCACACCTGAACACTCTGCCAAAATGTATGGAAATGTCGGCCTTACTTCGGTACACCTGTATAATATGCCACAATTAATAGAACTGCCGACCTTACTTCCAGCACACAAGTATAACCTCCAATCACGTACAGCAATGTCGGCCATTGTCCTGGCGCACCGAGAAATCTGTCATTATTTATGAAGATGTCAGCCTTACTTCCGGAACACCTGCATAATATGCCATTTTGCTTTAACTTTCGTGGCCGTGCCGCAGTCAGAATTTGCCTTCATGCCAATAGTTCCCCCTAATAATGGGGGTCGCGTTCTGCTAGATTTTCGAATTTCAACCTGCAGAGTTAGTACAGATATTTGCCAGTGGAACCGAGTACTGAGCTCCCTACAGGCAGAAAGTAGAACCAGTCAATTTTATTATGCTGTTTTCTTACTGTCAAACACATAGTTACATATTTTTAAAGCGTGGGTGTATGCCTGGCTAACTGAACTTGCGGTAATATTATTTAGCAGATGGCGACTTGCCAAAACAGAACTCCTGAATTCTGACATACGTGGAAGGTTGGGACTCTGTCTTGAGGGAACACCGAGAATACTGGTATCAGGTTTCCAGTTATCTTTCACATTCGCATGCAGCGTCGGGTACGATGGCAGCTGCATTCCTTACAGCGCACACGCACCACTTGAGGGCTTGTTGTAAAGGAAGCAGAGGTGGCACATGATTTAATGCCCTTTCGGGGGCTACCATTTTCAGTGCCCTCTTTTGTTTCCCTCTCCAATAGTGCATAGATGTGCCTCCCCTACTCGTAGCCCTGAAAATGCAATAAAAGAACTTGCACAAACACTCGAGGTTTCAATCCCTTCCAGTCAATGTATGAACCACACACAAAGCTAATGCACAGCCACACAGCAGAGGGGGGCGGTCCAGGGTGTGTGCCCCAGGTTTCTGCCTTCTAGGAACTAGCTTTCCTAGCAGCTCTGATCGCTGGACGGGGACTTCACCGAAAGGGAGGGGCCACTTGATTTCACATGGGGTGGGGAGGTCTACCACACCTCCAAGACATCACAGACCACGTTCACCACGTGCCAAAACATTGCCACATCGATGGTACCTGCTACCCGAAGGACCATGCCTTTAAGACTGCCGTCCCCAGCTTCAGTGTATGACTCCCCAAGCTCGCCTCCCCCCCCACGAACATCCCTCCCCCGCACAAGCCTGCCAACCCTCCTCGGTCACAATTCTAGGTTACCCCCCCTAATTGCCACCTCCCTCACACCAGGGCCCCCAAGTCTGCCTCCCCCTCTCCCACCCGTGAGTCTGCCTTTCCTCCCTTAGCGCCCGTGAGTCTGCCTCCACCCCATGAAACTGCCCCTGCCCCCGTGAATCTTCTCCCCCTTATACTGACCGTGAGTCTGTCTTTCCTGCCATTAACCCCCCCGTGAGTCTGCCTTTAGTCCAACCCCCCCCGTGAGTCAAATTTGGCCACGACCCCGCAAGACTGCCAGCTTCCTTCCGTAGCGACCGACCTCTCCAGCGACTAACTATCCCAGGGGCTGACAAAATGCCGAAATTCAAGTCAGAGGAAAGTCCCGAGGTAATCCCGTAGTGTGGCGATCCAGCGAAGTATACTTCTGACTTGAATTTTAATATCTGTTGATATTAATGTGTACAGGGCTGGCTCTAGGGCGGTGCGACCGGTACCACCGCACCGGCAGCAGCCTTTTCGTAGGGGCGCTTGTTTGTCACCTTATATTCTTTTTTAAAGCACACGATGCCGCGTTCCTGGCCTTCAGCATTTTTCAACCAATAATAACAAGCATTTGCAATGCAATAGGTCTCGCATTTATACGAGTTTGAGCTATTGGCATTGTAAATGACAATGCTTTTTATTTAGGTTTGGTTTTTTTAAAACATAAATAAAAGGCACTGTCATTTACAATGCCAATAGCTCAAACTCGTATAAATGCGAGACCTATTGCATTGCAAATGCTTGTTTTCTTTCTTTCAGATAACACTTTGTTGTTAGTATTTATTCCAAGACAAGAAAGAGGAAAATCTTTCATTTCCTCACAGCCTTAAAGAGACCCATAACATAGTGACATGGATTTATATGCTGTTTTGAATATTCTAAAGTGGTATGTTTTTATTTATAATGTGTTTAATATTGTTAAAGAGCAGCATGTTTTGGTATCAATAAAAGGTTTATGCATAATGTTAGCTTCCATTGTCTTTAATGAAATTAAGATTCTCTCTGTATGTTAATTGGAGAATCGCCATTCACCAACCGGTCCCAGAAAATTATTGTCTACAGATTCCCAAGGTTGTTCAGGAATACAATAATTGCTCAGGGGTGGTGTCAAAGTGAGAAGTGATTTGTCAGCAAAAGAACACTTGGAGCATTCTCTAACAAACCTTTCCACAGCAAAATCAACCCAATTATAATTGTATGCAACCCAACCAGGGGAATAATCCTATCACGTCTCAAGTTCAAATCATTTTCCACAGAGAGCTCGGACTTAGCTTCCCAGAATGGCCTCAACTCAGAAAGGAGGTGCTCCTTTTTTGGCCATGTCCCGTAGATAAATCTGAATACTTCTTGTAGAACACCATCCTTCCCATACTCCGAAATCCACTCTTCTTCTTTAATTGTTGGTGTACCGCAATCATGCCTTAATGCCACCTGCAAACTGTTTCACATATCATCCACACATTCCTCTAATTTAGCAGGCACACTAAATAAACAGTCAGCAACCGCATTATACCTTCCAGGCACGTACTTAATCTTGTGAATTTAATTCTACATGCGCATTGACCGTCTCACAATTCTCGCCTAAGCATGCCTAGTTCCTTTAGTTGTTAGCAATTGCACCGACGGTTTGTGATCACATTGAATAGTAAAACGATTGTCCCATATAAAGGCTCTAAAATGATCCAAAGCTCATGCACAAGCCAAAGCCTCTTTTCGATGAGAGTACGTATCTTCCACTGGTAATATGGATCTGTAGCCAAAAGAAATCACTGTCCAATTCTGGTCAAAACTGCCTAACTCAGTTCCATCTGCAATGTCAATCTTGATCCAACGAAAATCTTCCTCACATTATGATGACCAGACGTACTTTGTCTTATTCTTTAGCAAATTTATGATGTTGTAGGTATTTCTGCAAACTTGGGAATACATTTTTCACAGTACTCAGCCATCCACAAAAATTATCTTACCTCCTCCTTATTCCTAGGTACAGGAGATCTTTCAATTGCACTAACCAAAGATATTTTAGGTTTCACACACCCCTCTCCGATTTCATGCCCCAAATAAATCATGTTTTTTCAGAAAATATGCACTTTAAAAATTCAACCGTTAAGGCACTTTTTCCATGAAGCTTCAAAACTTTTTGTAACCTGACAACAAGGATGTTCTTATTTTCTCCAAAAACTAAGATATCCTGTTTGAAAAATACTACTCCTTTTTCTTTACCGAACAACTTATGCATGAGTGTTTGCAATACAGCCTCTGCTGACGTCAAGTCAAAAGGCATTCTGTTTAATTGGAAACACCCAATAGGTGTTATAAACGCAGGCAATCTCTTGGAGTCAGATGCCAATGAGATTTGGTGGTACGCAGATGATAGACCTATGGTGAAGAACCATTTTTCTTTCTTGAGACACATCACTTTTTCACAGATTTTAAGTGAGGGAAAACAATCTATCACAATGTTGTTAGTCAAATGGCGCAAATCCACACATAAATAGATTCTTCCATTGCTGCGCTGTGCCACAACTAAAAGAGAAATCCACTCCGAAGATTCAGCAGGTTCAGTTACATCAGCTGCAACCAGTTTTTCCAACTCCTTAAATATCTCCTCCCTTACTACAATTTGAATACTCCTTACCATGTGAACTTTTGGGGATGTTTTGTCCTTAAGGATAATTCTGTGTTCAAACCTTCGCAAATTTGCAAGGATATTACTGAAAACACTTGCGAATTTGTCTAGCATAGCTGCTATAATGGAAACAACCTCAAACACAACTAATACCTTTTCTTCGTTGTTGGGATCAAGCATGATATGTAAATTTTCTTGCTTGATCGAACCCAAAACTGAAGGTTTTTTGTTTGCTACATTGAGTTTCCCACTTGAGCTTCTATTTTTAAATATTAATGTCAACCATCAAAATCCCAGCATGTCTATTTTCTCTCCACTGTATCCTTCAGTCTGTATGTCGGGTTGCAAAAGGTGCGTACCAGTTTTGTTGACACACTTACCTCTCCACACACCCTCATTCACAATAGTGTAAAGCGAACTAAAATCAGTGCAAATCACACCACCAATTGTCATATTACGCTTAGGCTTGTTTTTCTTAATGGTGTCACATATGTTCAAGACCAATTTGTCACGCAAACTCATAACATTGCAAGATTTCTTCATTATGTTTTCTGAGTTACTTCCTTCCAAACATCTGGCTTCTTCATACACCAACTTAACACATGTTTTTTATTCTTCAAAAAACCCTTGTGTTGTGGCCCACTATTCCACAACTACTTCACTTTTGTTTCAATGCGGGCAGTTCTTGCTGAAAGCCAAAGTTACTTACTGTCACAACTGAAACATTTATTACCTTCCTTTGAAACTGGTTTGTCCCTGGTTTGGCTTTGTCTAGAATAATTCTTATGTTTAGGATGATTAATTAACTTGTCAGATTATTTATCACTTTGCTTCAGAATGATTGCAGCTTTCTGAACAATGGGCAAAACATCATAAAGTGGGGAATCCCCATTAACCTATTAACGTTCCTGGATGGCTGGATTTCTCGCATCCATGACTAACTGGTCTCTGACTAAATCATCATGCAATGCTCCAGATTTACAATCAGGAGCATTTCATTCACAGGTTCATTCCTTCCTTGTTTCCACTGAAAGAATTTATATCTTGTTATGCCAATACAAACTTTCAGTGTTAAATATGTATCCAGATCTTTAATTGCTACATCAAAAATATTATTATCACCAATCACAGCTGCCGTAGGCATTCAGTTATATGTTTTCAATTTATGAGGCCCCAAAGAGTGCAAAAGAATTCTCGTTTGTTTTGCTTTTTATTATCCTTGGCTTCTTCTATGGCCTCAATATAGTTCACAAAATAGTCCTTACATTCTGTCCATTTTCTTGAAGGTTATAACTCCAAAGAACAAAAGGCATGAGGTGGGCTGATGCAAAGGTTTCGTTGAGCCATATTTAATATAACACAGACCAGTCCAATGCACCTGAATTTACTTAATATGTCAACAAGTTTGGGTAAACAATCAAAAAGAGCCCATCCATCAATCTTGGATCATACCTCCACATCTAGTTTGACAACAGAATATTTCCTTTAGATAACCCTCGCCCACCAGGGTTTCCCCTTGGTGGCAAGAGCGAGACTCAAGGGAATTATGTTCCTGAGTTTTTAAGGGTCTACATATTTCAAGCCCTACCCCGAGGGTTTTCATCAGGACCAAGGATATCTACTACCTGATACCACTCCTGTTGAACCATCTAGCTGCAAACAATCTGCATGCTAAGGAAAGAAAATATACATATAGCACTGTTTTGGTGTTATGCCTGGATGATGTGTATAATGCCTAAATCTGTTATCATGAGTCCTCTGGGGGAAAGTGATGCTGTAGTCACACTAACTCCAAGGCTACTCCCTATAGGGTAGCCAGCCCAGGGCTCAAATGTTAAGTAACACACATCCCTTGAGTCTCACTCTCCCTCCCCACTCCTATTGTTTACATCTAATATTCATCAACTATATTACACCTATAAGTGCTCCCACGTAACCCGTAGGTTGCAGCACGCCCCGTTCCGCAGCGGTACGGGAAGGACCCAATGATGAAGCATGCCACCGAGGGGAAACCCTGGTGGGTGAGTGTTATCTAAAGAAAACATTCTGTTTTCTAATTATATGTGAAGGTCTAGTCCATGATTGACGGACGGGCTTTTTTTGTTTGTTGACAATATTAATAGGAGGACAAGTCCCTGTTTCTTTCCTCTACCTCCCCCTTTGTTCAGAAAACAAGTTTCTGTATTCAACAGTCAGGCATACTGTTCAAGTATACTTTTCATTGCCAGACACTGCCAATATCCCAAATAGACCTCACATTCCATGAAGTTGCAGGCCGAATGGTAGCTTGAACCTCTAAACTCCAGCGAAAGTGCCCCCAGTGCAAAAATTCCATAGTGAAAAGGTGCCCTGTTGCAACAATTATAGAATGCGCACTGATTTGAAGTGTGCTGCGCTGGAAAACTTTCTGTTAGACTAGACACAAAGATGGTGGTCATGCAAGGTCATGTCGTCTGACCCCCATGCCTAGCCTTGCTGACATGTGTATGTTGCTGTGTTGGTGCACAATTGCAGAATGCGAAGGCAGATGCAGGTGCTGAAAGGTGCGCTAGCCGATTCTTGAAAGCAAACATCCAACGGCTGAACCCTCCCCTGTATTCACAGCTACTCAGCCTACATGGTTCTGTGTTTCCACAGAGCACTCAACACATCATGAGAGGTTCCATACAGTATAGAATCCAATGCACATTCCAAGCACATAAGTTAGTTTCAGGGTTTTGCAGAACATCCTTAATAACAGGGCTTTGCAGAGAAAAAATCATGGTGGCGCATCAATCAAGAAGTCCATTCACTGCTTTATTTTGGGGGTAGTGTCTGTCTAGGGACCTATAAACTCTTTCTCATGGGGCTCCATACATTCTTCATGTCTTAATAAATGGGCTCTCTTTGGGCCTGTCAGTTTACCCTTTATCACCAATGAGCACCATTTAAGATGTTCTGGAGGCCATGATAAGAGTGATGGGTGTGATAATTTTGGTTTTGTGTCTTCCTCATAGTTTTACCATTTCTAATCCCCAGTTAATTGGCTTATAAACCATGGTTTTCAGCCGCGGCCGGAGCAGGTAAGCACGTGGGAGGGGGGGGGGGAAGGTGGGTAAGTAGATAGATGATAGAATACGGGAAATTAAATAAATAAATTGACCATATTCCGTCATCTGCCGACTGCGCTTACGTGCACCGCCCGCCGCTGATCGTGTTTACAATTAGTCCTGGAAGCTATGCAGTCTCAACTCTTGGAGGAGTTCATATTAAATTTCTATCAATAAAGACAAGGTCTTTCATGGCTGTAACATCTTCCAGATGTCTGGGTTAAGTGTTCTCTGCTTTCTATGGATCCATTTTTGACCATAGGCCAATATGCTTTGTTTTTGCATTAAGATCCAGATTTAAGGTATGTTGTTCTTTCAGTCTCCCAAGAGATTGGATGATCAGTTTTTTTCTCCTGGCAGTTCTTCTAGAGAAGAGGAATATTTATATTTATGATAGTCTAGTAGTTCTAGTTAATCTAGAGTCGAGGGGTATTGACCCTGTATGAACCTCAACAGATAAGTGCCAGCTAACCAGGCAAGGACAAGGCCCTTTTAAAGCCTGAGAGAAGATAGAAAAGTGACATGTGACTCTTTAAGAGCGATGAACAAGCATGCCATTTTCTTTGCTTACTCCTTGGCAAGGATCCTCTTCCAGCAGGAATTCAGGGAGAGTCAACAAGAACGATCTATCCATCCTGGGCTCAGTGCAGAAGTTTCCTTGGTTGACATATAAAGGGCAGCGACCTTAGCTGTGCCACATACTTGTGTATGCCAATACATCCCTCTGGCCAACAAATCTAATATATCCCGATTTGGTTTGGATTTTACAGGCAGTTTCCAAGTTAATTATATTTGGTGTGAAACGAATTGACTGATTTCAGCAAGTGTTGGTGTGGTTATACAGTTCTTTGGTATGTCTCAATTGCTGGAAGTGGGACGTGGAGCAGGAATATGGAATTATTGCCTATGTTACTTACTAGCAGGTAATCTACGCATTCTCAGATAAACAGTATGCTCACCGTTACAGGCCAGCTCATAAAGTATAATTCACTTACAGAAAATGTCTGTTATTTAAACAACTACAAGTTGGAATACATAAACACACAAGTTTAGGGCTTTCAAGTGAAGATGGGGCAAAGAAGCAAAGCCCTTTATTGTCTAAGAAAATACTAAAAAAGAGTAGTTCATAAGAACATTAATATGGGTTGCAATGTAAACCATTGAGGTATCAGGAACTGAATGTATACATGCAGCGCTCTAGACCTGCACTCAGGGCCATATGCACTAATGTACTTTAAGTTTACATGGATTAACTGATGCCTCTAACTAAATTAGTATTTTAAGCATCACGGTGTGATGTTGCACGGGCTAGGCGCACAGTCACAATGAACGTAATAATGTGAAGGAAATGACTTTCCCTCTTGACATATGAGTCTTTTTCTCACAAAAAGAAAATACAAGTTGCCTATAGCAAGCAGAAAAGTGTTATTGGGATGAGAAACGAGAAACGTCAGGGAATATTAATATTCATTTTATTTTGTTATTTGACCTACTTTAGATCTTCCTAGAAGGTGGCAGAAAGTTGAGACTTGCTATGCAAGATAAGTTTACATAGGCCGTACTTATGAATTCATTCGAATCTAGAGCAATAGTAAGCTTCCACGCAACATGTTACACATTTTATGTTCAACTCAAAGATGCATTACATTAAACACAATTTTACACAGCATTATGTCTGAAGGGCTTTTGAGAATATAGATTCAAATCTATCAGCTATCTTCTCAGTGCACGAATGTGTTTAACTGGGGATGCTTCCTTGTATAGAATTCACACACATGATGAAAGGAAGCAAGAAAGAGACAGAGAAAAATGGAGAGAAAGTGCATGCAACTAAGGCAACTTAAAGGGAAAAAAACGTATGTGCATCCTTTGAAGCAAACATAATGCAGTTTCTTGAGAATTGCAGACTTTGAAATATTCATCACTGCGCTCTGCTTAGAACACAAATTTGCTTTAAACTGCTTTAAATATTTATTCCTCTGTACCCACGGAACATTTCCAACACGCTGCACTGCTCACAACATCAGCAACGGACTTAAAATGTTCATATCGAAGGATGAGAAGGGGGTCGGTGGAAGAAGTCACGTGGCATTCAGCTAGCGACTGGCTCTCCAACCCTCCCAGGCTGTATCGACTGAAAGTTTTCGTGTATAGGGTTCCGTGTTTGCTTCCGAAAATCAGCAAAAGAGAAAGTTGAAGATAGCGAGTCACTTTCACACCAGTCGTATAATGTTATAGTGACTTTATTATGCGTGACATTAGCCACCAGGGCGGTCTCTAGGCTTCACATTCTCGAATTAGAAGCCAGCTTAGAGATGTGATGGCAGATGATGTAGCCCCAGTAATGTAGGTGGCATACAGTGAACAGAGCTTCTGATGCCACAGGTCACCAAGCAAAAAGTATTATGTGTGTGGTTGCCCCTACAGCCGAGACGCAATGGGTTTATGAATGTGATGCAATGAACTATCTACGTAGGCACAGCAACTGGCACGCTAGGAACATAATTATAGATTATTTAAAATCGATAACTACAGTGACAAACACCACTGCCACCATATGAATAGAAGAGGACTGTCAAAAGCATCAGTGATGAATCAAGTTACATTGTAAGGATGCATCTTCTATCCGGATACATTTACATTTCCACTGAAAAGAAATAAGGTGCCTAAGGTGATGCAGTTACTGGTAAGTTCGAGTCAGCCGTTGTTTCTTTCCTGCCACATTAAGATCGTCCAAGAAAGTCTAACCTTAGCTGCTACCCAACATCTTTCAACGCCTCCAAATTCCACCAAGTTTCATTCCACCTTTGCAGTTCTTTCCAATCAGCTATAATTTTGCCAGGCCACCAAAATCCCTGTAATTTTAAAATGCTGCACATTTTAGTTTGCGAGTCTCCCATACCTTGAAATCTCTATTCCCCTCTCATGATGCACCTGCAGAATTACCTTGCCTACCCTGTCAATGTTAATGTAACAGCAGAGGGCTAGATGATGGCTGCAGGTGCAATGTTCTGCAGAGCCCAGAACGTGCTATTATGTAGGAGGTCCTGGAAGAAGTTAAACCATGTATTATGTTGAGGAAGCAATAGTGAGGTTAGCAATTATGGTAGTGCCGGGTTCTAGGATATAAAGAGTGACTGCTGTGATCTGATTACCGAATGTGTATGCAGTGCAGGTCCTCTGTTTACCCCTAGCTTGTGAGCTGAGACCTGATGCTTGAGGCCACTGCCCACAGGTCAGCCTTTGAGGCCTCCATCAAGCCTAATCCTATCATGGAGCCGGGGGGCAATGGAAAGGGATGAGCTACTAGTGAGTAGAGCCCCCTCCCAGTGGACAGACCAGACCCTTTATTTATTTATTTAATTAATTAATTTTTTCAATTTATAGGGCTCAACAGCTACCCAAAAAGGGTTTCCCGGCGCCGACTAGGTGTAGCTAAAGGCAGTAGTAGATGGAGTTGCTGGTTAAATAACCAGGTCTAGAGAGATCTGCGGAAGCGTGTGTAAACAGTCTCTTAGCGTATGGCGGGAGGAAGGGTGTTCCACAGTGATGGACCTAGGTAAACCAAAAACTTTCCCCCCATCCTGGATAGTTTGAACCTTGGTACTGTGAAATATCCGAGAGTGGTAGATCGTAGATGGCGAGTGGGGGCATAGGGACGGAGAGGGTGTTTAGATACTGTGGTACCATTCCCATTTTGATCTTGAACATATAGCTCAGGGTTTTAAACTTAATGCGGGTCTCTACCCTGAGCCAATGTAGGTCACGGAGGTAGCCAGATATCGGGGTGGCTTTGGGAACCTTGCAAAGTAATCTTGCTGCATTGTTCTGTACTAACTGCAGTCTTCGAGTCACTGCTTTGTTTGAACCAAGCTAAAGGATGTTTCCATGGTCCAGCCAAGAAGTGATGAGGTCATGGACCACTGTTTTCTGGGTGTCCCCTGGCAGCATCCAGATGATCTTCCTGAGCCATTTCAAGATGGTAAAGCAGATGACTGTGATCTTTACTGCCTGATGGTGCATGGTTAGAGAGTCATCGATAGTTATCCCCAGATTACGGACTTAGCTGGAGGGTTGCGGGAAGGCGCCCATCTCAGCAGGCCAATGTAGTGGGCCCCACAGATCTTTATTTTTGCCTAGGACGAGGACTTCCGTCTTATCACCATTTAATTTCAGGTGATTGCGGTTCATCCATGTAGCGATTTTCGCTAGGCCTGTCTGAAGAAGGGATGTCGAGCCGGGGTCAATGCTGGAGAGGGAAAAGATGATCTGGGAGTCATCTGCATACGTAAAAAGAGTTAGGCCTGCTTGTTCTGCTATGTCTGCAAGAGGCCTGACATATAAATTGAAAAGAAGAGGACTAAGGATGGGGCCCTGGAGTACACCATAGGGTGACGGGTAGATGTTGGAAGTAGCTGTGACAGAGGAGATCTGGAAAGTGCGGTCGGCTAAAAAAGAAGTAATCCAGTCCAAGGCTGAGCCACAAATGCCCAAAGACCCAGTGTGTTGATTAGGACTGAATGGGAGATAGTGTTGAACGCTGCGCTAAGGTCTAAGAGTACGAGATGATGGCGCAACTTCTCCGTAACCCCCAACAGTGTGGTTTCCATGGAGAATCCGGTTCTAAAGCCGGCTTGAGAGAGGAGGAGGATTTTGAGAGTTTCGACAAACTGAGAGAGATGGGAGTGAATGTGTCTCTCAAGAATTTTAGAGAAGGCAGGCAGGAGTGAGATAGGCCTATAATTAAAGAGGACACTAGGGTCGGCAGTGGGCTTTTTCAGGAGAGGAGTTACCATGGCGTGTTTCCAATGCCCAGGGACTGTGGATTCAAGCAGAGAAGAATTTAGAGCATTCAGGATGACAGACAGATGAGAGAGGTCCAGCTGTTTTAGTATGGAGATTGGCAGGGGATCCTTCGGGGATCCGGATTTGACTTTTCCAAGAATGATTTTCAAAGAGTCTAGGTCAAGAGGGGGCCAAGAGACTAGCTGCGGAACCGTTTGGGGTGGAACAGTGAGGTGTGGTAAGGGTAAGGTCTGGGGTGTGATGATGGATTGAGACTATGAGGTTTTGCTTATATGTGAGTTAGAAATTTAAAGATAAATTTTCTCAATTTTTAGCATGAAAAATTGGGCAAGATCGTCACATTGACGTTTAGGTAAAGGCAGAGGTTTCGCTAGGGTCTCAGAGCCGGCAAGCTCTTTAACTAAGCCAAAAAGTGTTCTTGAACAGTTTGTAGCGTCCAAGATGGTTTTGGAGATAAAGCTGGCCCTAGCGGAGTTACAGTTGTTGTGAAATAATTTTAATGCTTTTTTGTAGACAACTTTGGAACCAGGTGTGTAGTCTCTTCTCCATCTCCGTTCCAAGGTTTTACATTTAGATTTCTCAGCCTTTAAAGCTTCGTTAAACCAAGGGCATGGAGGTCGATGGTTATTTAGTTTTTTATTTTTGAGGGGGAGGCAAGAGTCAAGAGCATCTGAAAGCCAATCGTATATGTTTCCTGAACGCACGTCTACCGTTGAATCGGATGTGGGTGGGTTGACGCATAGGAGCTTGTTGAAGACATTTGTATTCAGTTGTTTCCAGTCTCTTTTGGGGACCTTAAGGGAGGGAAAGACGGGGTAGGGAAGGAAAGGGGCGTTAGGCAGAATTTGGATATAAAGTGATCTGACCAGCATATGGGTGCTGCAGGGGCACTGTGAATGTGAGGAAGGCTCGAAAAGATAGGGTCAAGTCGGTGGCCGGCACTATGAGTGGGGCCTGTGTTTAGTAGGTTAATATTCATAGCTGCGAGGTCAGAAATGAAGTTGCTGCAGGTAGAATTAAGGGGATCGTCAAGATGTAGGTTTAAATCGCTTAGGACTGAGAAATTCTTGGAGTTTAAAAGGAAAGGGGTAATAAGGTTGGGAAAAGATTTGGCCCAGTTGGTGGGGGGTCCTGGCGGGCGGTAAACTAAAACACCGGAAAGTGTGAAATTGGGGTTGAGGGATATTTTAAATAGGGCGGCTTCGCAATTGGGGAAGTCTAACGGATCAAATTTGCATTGAAAAAGATTTTTAAAGATAATGGCTATCCCTCCCCACTTTTTGTCACTCTGTCCTTCCTGACGATGGCATAATTGGGAGGTAGTGCTGCTGCCACATCTGGGCCGGCACTCTCATGGAGCCAGGTCTCTGTGAGGAACAAAGCGTCAGGTTGTTCGTCTAGAAGAAGGTCAAGGATCTCCATTTAGAATAAGGAAAGTAAAATCTTTGATTGGTCGGACTGACGAGTGAGGGTTGGGTCTATTACCTGGAGAGGTGAGGAGGAGGGACTGTGAAGTGATAGGGGCAAAGTTGCAGCAGGGACAGATCTTCTCAGCTAGGCTATCAGCAGTGAACCGGGTGCATTTTGGGTTGACTGGGGGGCGGAGAGCTAGAAGTTGTTCAGAAGAGAGATTGAGCCGATTTATGCACTTTTGACCAGGGGTCGTGGCCCCTGGCCCGGTTCGGGCACGGACGGGCGCAGACGGGCGCAGACGGGCTTGCCTTTGGCGCGCCCGCTGCGCACATCCGCTGCGCGGGAGAAGTGGCATTGGCTTGAAGTAGAGAGGAGCTCTAGGTCACGTGACCGTCAGAGCGCCGCCTCCCCCAAGCCTGACCAGCTGAGAACAATCAAGAAATGCGTGCACACGCCCACACCCTCCACAACAATCAGGGTAGAAGCCCTGCGGTGGAAAGTGGTGAGAGCGCGAATTATCACAAAGTGCAGTTTCAGATGCTGAGTGAGGTATGAGGTTATTTTAAAACAAAGGACAAAAATTCGCTTTTTTAAAAATCGCCAGAGCGCTACAATTAGACAGCAGCAAGACTCCGCTTTGCCTTCAGGATCTCACCCTTCAATTACTGCGTGCGTCCGCTGCGCGGGAGAAGTGGCATTGGCTTGAAGTAGAGAGGAGCTCTAGGTCACGTGACCGTCGGAGCGCCGCCTCCCCCAAGCCTGACCAGCTGAGAACAATCAAGAAATGCGTGCACATGCCCACACCGTCCACAACAATCAGGGTAGAAGTTTAAGATGCTGAGTGAGGTATGAGGTTATTTTAAAACTAAGGACAAAGATTCACTTTTTTTTAAATCGCCAGAGCGCTACAATTAGACAGCAGCAAGACTCCGCTTTGCTTTCAGGCTCTCACCCTTCAACTACTGAGCGCGTCCGCTGCGCGGGAGAAGTGGCATTGGCTTGAAGTAGAGAGGAGCTCTAGGTCACGTGACCGTCGGAGCGCCGCTTCCCCCAAGCCTGACCAGCTGAGAACAATCAAGAAATACGTGCACACGCCCACACCCTCCACAACAATCAGGGTAGAAGCTCTGCGGTGGACCGAGGTGAGAGCGCGAATTACCACAAAGTGCAGTTTAAGATGCTGAGTGAGGCATGAGGTTATTTGAAAACAAAGGACAAAGATTCGCTTTTTTTAAAATCGCCAGAGCGCTACAATTAGACAGCAGCAAGACTCCGCTTTGCTTTCAGGATCTCACCCTTCAATTACTGCGCGCGTCCGCTGCGCGGGAGAAGTGGCATTGGCTTGAAGTAGAGAGGAGCTCTAGGTCACGTGACCGTCAGAGCGCCGCCTCCCCCAAGCCTGACCAGCTGAGAACAATCAAGAAATACGTGCACACGTCCACACCCTCCACAACAATCAGGGTAGAAGCCCTGCGGTGGACCGAGGTGAGAGCGCAAATTACCACAAAGTGCAGTTTAAGATGCTTAGTGAGGTATGAAGTTATTTTAAAACAAAGGACAAAGATTTGCTTTTTTTTTAAATCGCCAGAGCGCTACAATTGGACAGCAGCAAGACACCGCTTTGCTTTCAGGATCTCACCCTTCAATTACTGCACGCGTCCGCTGCGTGGGAGAAGTGGCATTGGCTTGAAGTAGAGAGGAGCTCTAGGTCACGTGACCGTCGGAGCGCCGCCTCCCCCAAGCCTGACCAGCTGAGAACAATCAAGAAATGCGTGCACATGCCCACACCGTCCACAACAATCAGGGTAGAAGCTTAAGATGCTGAGTGAGGTATGAGGTTATTTTAAAACAAAGGACAAAGATTCGCTTTTTTTTAAATCGCCAGAGCGCTACATTCAGACAGCAGCAAGACTCTGCTTTGCTTTCAGGATCTCACCCTTCAATTACTGCACGCGTCCGCTGCGTGGGAGAAGTGGCATTGGCTTGAAGTAGAGAGGAGCTCTAGGTCACGTTGTTAAATGGTAGGCAGGTTCAGTCGGTAACTTTTCAAGTATTGCCCGGCGGTAATCGCCTCTTACACCATTCGATGATTAACCAACAAAAGAGGCAGGCGCCGGAGACTGGAAGGCAGGAAACAAAGTTTTATTCCGTCGGAGCAGAACACATCAGATCGGACAGCAAGGTATCGTCTCGAGGTGCTCTAACCACATCTCTGAGGCCTGGCCTCTTATACACAGGTTTATTGCTTTATTACAGGTTTATCATACATGGCACATTCTTGAGATCGCCTTGATACATGAAAGAACATCCTCAGAATCCCCGGCTCAGATCCGCTCCCACACATAGCTACAATAGAAGTCCCCACCCCACCCACAGTAGGAGATGGCTATCACACAGCTGGACATTCCGCCAATTCCCGGGGGTGTGTGCGACTGGTCGGGTCTCAGGGGGTGGGGGGCCTTGATCTACTGTAATCCCTTTGATGTGGGGTGTTTCCCTTACAGTAGGGGCAATAAACTGCATCCGCAGGGCTAGGTGATGGCCTGGGATCGGTTCGAACAATCGGGCGCAGAGGAAGGGGGTTATCAAAGGGATGTATGACCATGTATGGGATGAAAGAAGGTGTCGGTCAGGCGTGGGATGTGGTTCCATGGCAGGGTCGCGCAGAAGGAGAGGGTTTATGGCCCATGTATGAGAGAGCGGGGGTGGCCGGCGCACGGGGGGATGTTCTCAGCGCCAGAGGGACGCGCTGGTGATCGGCAATGAGGTCATGGTGCCTAAAATGGCCGTCGCGCGTTTTCTGTGTGTGGCGCTTGGGGAGAGACAAGATGGCGCGGATAATGTTCAGTTACGAACTAAATTTCCACAGTCCTCCCTTTTAACATATCTCGCCAGCTTGTTTAGTTCGGATCTATCCCCATAATACCACGAACTTCTACCTCGTACAGAGCTTTCATATGTTCTGCTTCAAAGTTCAGAGTCTTAGGGCAGATGTAGTTTGTGAAAAGTGAACATAGAGGTGGCAAGCATTGAATCCCCAAGCAGCATCCACACAGTACCACAATCGGTATTAGGATAAACGTAAACAACCTCCACCCCCAACTTTTAATAGTGTCCCAAAACCAACTCCCAAGCGACCATCCTTCTTGCTCCTGATGAACCTCTGCGGAAAGTCTGTGGAGGTGTTCAATCGCCTTGTAGACTGAGGGTGAGTTATCCGGTACGTAGGTACAACAGCTGGACCCAATGATGCGGCATGCTCCTCCACGATCAGCCAGAACCACGTCTAGAACAAGGCGGTTCTGAAGAGCTACCAGGCGGACGGCCTGAAGCTCAGCGGTGTTGTTGGTGAGGATGCCGGCTGTAATGTTCATTGTGGTTTCGACTGCCTGGGTTAGGTGCCGGATGGCACGGCTGTTTGCCATTGGACCCCACAGTGGAACAAGTCCCTTCACTGCATCCATGAACTGTGCTCCAGTGGAGTCGGCTTGTACAATGTCCTTTGCACGTTGCTGCCGGTGATGGTTTGCTGGAGCCAGATATGTTGGAGGAAGGATAAAAGCGATGTAGCAGGTGCCTCCCCAACCTTTCGGAAGCCAGGTGTAGGCCTTAGTACCACAGACGAAGTACATATTTGGGGAGGTAACAAAGGAGGGTGGGTCAACTGAGTCCAATGTTCGGGTGATGAGACAGGAACTGTGGCCTACCGGCTGTGTTCCTAGGCCTTCGAGGCACACCAGACCTGTGATGTTGACGACGGATAGGGCCACTGTTAGGGTGGCGGCCGTTCGTTTCCGGAGGTAAGAGAAGGTGGGTCTGGCTGGGTTGTTGAACACCTGCATTTCAACTCGCTCCTTGGCAGGGATGTCCATATGGAAAGAGGTGGTTGATCTCAGAGGACAAAAGGGGGCAGAGGTTTTTCCAGTTTGGTTCAGCCAGAACCCATGGTAGAAGTGCGACACAGTTTTGCCGGAAGTGGCATTGTCCTTGTAACTTTCTTGCAGGAGGATTAGCCAAGCGAGGCAGGAGCCATGGACAGAGAAGGGCGAAGGGATGAAAGGGATGGAATGTCCAGTGGCATGTGGTAGCAATCCACAGATCCAGCAGTTAGTGGCATTGGCTGAAGGTTGTGTTGGTGGAGCAGTTGCACAAAAGAGTTATTCCAGAACTCCTTACGTCTTTCTCGGAGTTGGGGTGAAAGTGAAATCAGATGGTGTTCTTTCATGGTGGTGGGTTGGGCAGTGGTCAGCAATGTCTTATGAGCGGGTGCGTTTTCTTCCAGGATCCAGAAAGTGACCAGAGAAGGAGGCAAAGGAGAAGGGTAACAAAAAGTGCAATGGTCTTTGAGCTGTGCATTTTGTCAGTCTTTGGATTTTTGTAGTGGATCTTCGGACGTCCGGTTGCTTCCATCATCTTTATGTCGGGTGCTTCCATCACCTTCATGTCGGGTGCTTCCACCACCTTCAAGGGACTCGGTAGCGGGCAGAACCACAGACTTTGTTTAGTTTCTCTCCTGGAGGCCTTTGAGGTGACTAGGCAACCGCTCTGAGATTTCAACTTAGTTTGTGGTCTGCTTAGCCGAAGTTCCCTCCTTGCGTCGTAGGTTATACCCTTCTTTGGATGGCACAGTGGGATCGGGATATTCAGTCAATTCAAGTGTCTCTGTATTCGGGCAGCAGCTCAGGGATGGTCGGTCCTTGTCCAGAAGTTCCTCTTGGGCGGTGATGTTGTCGGTGGTCATCAGGGTCGATGATACCTTCTTGCAGTGGTGTGCATGCAGCCAATTACGTTTCCCCTCCACTCGAAGAGCTGGTCGGGTGGTGATCAGGACTTGCAGGGGGCCCGTCCACCGGGGCTCCAGACTCTTGGTGCGCTGGAAGTTGCGCACTAGGACAAAGTCGCCGGGTTGGATGTCGTGTCCGGGGCCCCTGGAAGCATCGGGAATGGCTTGCAGCACCTGCTGATGGATAACAGACAACGTTTTAGTTAGATTGTACAGATAGTCAGACATGAGGACGTCCGGGACGTCGTGAATGGATGCTGGTTTTGGTGCTGTCCAAAGGTTCATGGGTCGCCCGAAGCCCGAAGACGACCTCGTAGGGGGTTAAGTGGTGTTTGGTAGGAGTGGAACGCATTGATAGCAATGCTAGTGGGAGGGCGTCTGGCCATTTCAGTCCTGTGATGGCAACTATTTTGGCTAGTTTGAGTTTCAATGTGGCATTATGTTGCTCAACCAAGCCTGCAGATTGGGGGTGGAAGACCGCATGAAATTTCTGTTTTACACCCAACCCTTTTAAGATGAGTTGGATAACTTCGGCTACGAAGTGGGGGCCGTTGTCGCTCCACAAAATTCGACAAAGGCCGTAACGGGGGAAGAATTTTTTCAGTAGTACTTTTGCGGTAGTCATAGCAGTGTTGTCGCGGGTTGGGTAGGCTTCCACCCATTTGCTGAAGGCGCACACAATGACAAGCACGTACTTCAGGGTTTGGCACCTTTCTAACTGAATGTAGTCCATCTGTAGGACCTCAAAGGGGTGACTAGGAACCCCAAACCCTCCCCGGGGCACAGCAGTTCCTTTACCAGGGTTGTGTTGGAGGCATATCAGACATTGTTGGACTAGGCGTTTAGCTGAGTCTGGGATTTTGTCATTGTGCCAGACTTTGGAGATGAGTTCAATCATGGGCGCAGACCCTATGTGTGCGGGGGAGTGTGTCATGGTCAGCATGGGAATCAGGTATGAGTCGGGTAGCAACCATTTGTTTGTGTCTCTAGTTCGCCAGCAGCCTTCATCATCTTTCAATCCCACCCGTGCCCATTCAGTCAATTTGTGTGGTGAGCTGGCCAATTGTATGTCTCTAATGGTTTCCCTAGCATCCTGCCATTTTTCAGTTTGTGACCTGGTCACGTACATGCGTGTTGTTGACCTATTCTCGGCTGTGGTTCGGGCAGTGATGTTAGCCAGCGCATTTCCCTGTCCTATAATGTCCGTCACCTTTTTGTGTGCCTGGCATTTGATCACAGCTAGCCGTGTGGGGAGGAGGACTGCTTCGGTCAGAGCGGAGACTAGATCTCCATGTAGGATGGGTGTGCCATGGGAAGTCAGGAATCCCCTCTCCTTCCATAGGAGCCCAAAGTGGTGAACCACCCCGAAGGCGTACTGGCTGTCGGTGTAAATGTTTGCGGTTGTCCCCGCTGCTAGGATGCATGCTCGTGTGAGAGCAATCAGTTCAGCCACCTGTGCGGATCGCTGTGTGATGCGGGCTGTCTCAACAACTGTTCGGGCCGTGGTGACTGCATAGGCGGCTGAGGTGGTGCCGTCGGGGAGCTTGATGCATGAGCCATCTACCCACAGCTCTCCGTCAGGATCTGGGAAGGCAGTATCTCGGAGGTCAACCCTACTCTTGGTCTGTTCGTTGGTGAGGGTCACACAGTCATGTATAGGGGACGCATTGGGGTCATTGTTAGGGAGAGGTAGCAGAGTGGCTGGGTTCAGAGTGGTGCATCGTTTCAACGTGATGTGGGGTGCAAGCAGAGTCAGTTCATAACCAGTCAGTCGTGCGCTAGTCAGGTGTTGAGTCTTAGTCTGGTTCAGGAGGGTGTCAACTGCATGGGGTACTAGCACGGTGAAGGGGTTTGAAAGCATGATCCCCTCACTTTGGAGGATAGAGACAGCAGCGGCGGCTACCGCTCGAAGGCAGGCGGGCAAAGCTCTGGCTACAGGGTCAAGAGTGGCAGAGAAGTAGGCACAAGGGCGTTGCTTGGGACCTATGGACTGGCTTAGAACAGACAACGCGCATCCCTCCCTTTCGTGGGTGAAGAGAGAGAAAGGTTTAGTGTAGTCTGGGGTTCCTAGGACTGGTGCTGAGCAAAGGGCATCTCGTAATTCTTTGAAGGCGGATTGGCATTCGGGTGTCCAGGGGAGGGGGAAGGGCACATCTTTAGCCAACAGGAAAAGCAGAGGTTTTACAATAAGACTGAAGTTTGGCAACCACTGTCGACAGAAGGAGGTGAGGCCTACCAGAGACCGCACTTGCTTCTGAGTTTTGGGAACGGGGGTTTCTAGGATGGTCTGAATTCGGTCAGGTGTAAGCTTCCTCCCATCTTTGGATAGGAGGTGGCCTAGGTATGTCACTTGGGGTTGGCAGAATTGCAGCTTCTTCCTGGAGACCTTGTGACCGTTCTCCACGAGGAAGTGGAGGAGGTGGATGGTGGCTGTGACTGCGAGCGGAGTGGTGTCGGCCGCCAAAAGAATATCATCGACATACTGTATTAACACCACTCCGTCCGGTAGTTGAACTGCATCCAGTTGTCTCTTGAGGGCCTGGCTATATATGCTGGGACTCTCAGTGTAGCCCTGTGGTGCCCTACAAAATCTGTACGAACGGGCTTTTAAGGTGAAGCCAAAAAGGTAGCGGCTGTCTGGGTGGATGGGGATGGAAAAGAATGCGTTCTTGAGGTCAATAACGGTAAAGGTAGTGGCAGTGGACGGAATAAGGGTGAGGATGGTGGTGATATCTGAGACTACGGGGTACTGAGGTATGACTACTTTGTTAACCTCTCGTAAGTCGACAATGAAGCGGTATGCTTTTTCATCTCCCTCGCCTTGCTTCTTAACAATGGGTAGGATGGGGCTGTTGCAAACATTACTAACTACTTCTTCTACCACTCCTGCATCGACTAGGGACTGGATGATTTCCACCAACGCCTTCTCGCCTTCGGGCGATATCCGATACTGTGGAAGCTTTGGGAGCACTGCGTCCGGTCGGACAGACATGTGTACAGGGTCGATCACCATGCGTCCTACGTCTGAGTCGGTTTTAGCTCATAGATGTGTGGGTAACGTGTCAAGTAGGGACAGGGCAGCATCGGTTATGGAGAACATACGTCGTGTGAGACAAGGCCTGAACAGATCTGGGTTATCGTGCAGTATGACTCGGACTCCGTCTGGGGAACATCTGATGGTAGCCCGGAAATGTTTTAGTAAATCAAGACCCATAATGGCGTCGGGGGTGTTGGAGGAGAGCAGAAATGTTGTGTCAGTGGTGTTATTTTCCAAGTCAAAGGAGATTGGTGCGGACAAGGGATTAGTGGAGGGCGTTCCATCAAAGCCTATTGAGGTTACGTGTGAGCCAGACAAGGGTGCCCTTGGGATCAGCCGTTTAGATAGCGCACTACGTGTCGCCCCAGTGTCTACCAAAAATGGAGACTTTGTGCCCAGGACCTTAGTGGTGACGTAAGGACCTTGCTGGTCAACACGAAGTTCGACTGGACCCCTCCCTTGCCCCTGGCGGTCCTATGCAAAGTCATAGGTGTTTTCGTAGTCGGACTGCTGGCACTGGTTCTGTCGGGGGCAGTCGAAGGTGTTTGGTCTATATGGCCTGTCACTGGTGGTGTCGTTCGTGTACCCTCGTCCCTGTCCTCTATTTCTGGGGCTGTTTGCTATGTCTCTTGTGTCCCTATTCTTGTTCATATCCAGAAGGACCGGGCACTGGGATTTCCAGTGTCCGAACCCTTTACAGAACGCACACTGATTCTCGTCTAAGTCCCTGGGTCCAACGTAGGGTGCGGGTGCATGGTCTCTAGGGGCAGTCGGTTGGTAGTTTCCCTTGGGAGGTTCCCTTCCTATGGTCACCCCTTGCAACTGTGCGATCATTACCCTTTCCTTCAGCTCCTTTTTCTTTCTCTCGGACGCCCTATCGTTCTCATTCTTTTGGTGTTCGTAGTACTGGGCCATCTGGAGGATAGCCGCGGGTTTGGAGGCTGCCCAACTACTCTCGCTGGTCTGTAACTTCTGGGAGACTTCCTGTGACAGACCCTTCACATAATTCTGGACAAAGAGGTGATGTCCGGTTGCAGTGGTCATGTCCTGGCCACTATAATCGGAAAACACTGTCTCGAATCGAGAGAAGTATTCGGATACATCCTCCTGGGGTTTCTGGCGGCAAGCCGTCACTATCGACCAGTCTACTTTCCTTTCTGGGATTAGGGTCTTTAATTTCTGAACAATCTTGTCTGGGAGTTCCAATATGGCTTTTAGAGGTTTCTGTCCAGGTTCTCGCTGCTTTTCTATGGTATCGAGTTGCACCCAGGTATATCCGAACGGTTCAGCGTGGTCGACTTTCCGGATTTGCTTCCACACATCAGCCGGCAGACATAACCCGAAGAACAAATCGATATCCGCCAAGGTCATTATAGTTGAACCTAAGGCCGTACCTTGTTCTGTGTAAAAAGCAGTCGGGTTCTTTCTTAAGTCGGGTAGGGTTTTTCTAAAGGTCAGGATGTCTTGTCGGTCCCATGGCTGATAGACCCAGTTATATACAACCCTTCCCTTCGCATCTTGGTGGTTTATGTCATCGTGGGGGGACCCAGTAAGGAGCGGCTTCCTTGATGGGCATCATGGTATCAGCTTTTTCTGCCTGGGGTTCAGTCGCTATGGGGGTTTCTGTCTTGGTCGTCTGTCTGTGTTCTTTAAGATGTCGGAAGACTTCGAGTGTACGTGTGAAGAGGTCCGTCACATCGCCCTCTCCCCCTTCTCCAATATCAACCTTTCTATACAAGGTTGCTAAGCCTTCGGGACCTCTATCCTGGTACCTATCCTCATAGGCATTCAGAGTGTGATAACAAAGTCATACAACAAGGTGTCGTCTGTGGTTGTCGGCATATGAGTTATACATATCTGTCACATATTCCTCACTTTCCTTCCGTTCTCCTAGTGTTCTCACTACCTTATCGATTCCGTCTCGTTCACCCTTTGTTAGCCGATTCATTCTGGCGGAATCTTTCTTTCTCGTTTCGGGGTCATCTAACGTTATTGCTAACGTTGTGTTCAGTACAAGAGGCTCGGCCGGCGCGGAGGCCGTGAGGACCGAGGCCCTGGTACTGCTTTCGCTTGCATTCGGGGGTTGTGGGTGCTGCACTATAGGTTGGGAGGGAGCGTATGGAGGGGGCATGTAGATGATCGGAGGACCTAATAGCAATTCATCGTTCGCCCGTTGCTTGGAAGGCAACTCAGGGTACAGCGTAGAGGGGGTCCTAACAGGGCACTGGCCTGACGTTTCAGATTCTTGTTTTTGTTTAGCTTCCTTTCTCTCCTTTATTTCCTCTTCTAACTTTCTAGCGACAAGGTGAGCTGCCTTTCCTAGTTCTTTTTCTGCCTTTACTTCTTCTCTCTTTTTCCGTTGCGTTGTTTGTTTGCGGCACATGCCGAAACTGTCGAGCATAGTGGGCGTCGTTTTATTACTACGTAGAGCTATTTCTAGCGTTTCTATTTTATGATCATCAAAGGATCCCATCAGTGGCCACTGACTCTCGGGGTCCTTCTTTGTATATTTATGCCATAGCTTGCTATAAGCTACAGCGACTAGTCCATATTTAGTAAACATGTCCTTATTAGGGGTGCCTTCCAGTGGAGCCGGATGGTTCATCTCTAATAAGCGGTCCGGGCAGAACCAACTATCAATCAGTGGGGAGAAGATAGGCATGACGGGTTACAACGGGGACAAAAGTCTGCACTACCTATCTTTTCACTGCTTGCAAAGACTAGACAGAATATCTCTATTCCACGTTATTTGTAAGCAGAGAATACCTCCAAAGTACCAATATCGAACAACCAGTGTTCGGACAATCAATCAATCAATGGTGAGAAAGAGATAGGCACGACGGGTTACAACGGGGGACAAAAGTCCGCGTTACCTACCCTTCACTATCTGCAAAGACTAGACAGAATATTTCTATTCTACGTTATTTGCAAACAGAGAATATCTCAAAAAGCACTATTCGTCAAAAACAATCAAAGTTCGGACAATCAATCAGTGGGGAGAATAATAGGCACGACAGATTACAAAGGGGGACAAAAGTCTGCGTTACCTACCCTTCACTATCTGCAAAGAGAGAGAGAATATCCCCGTTTGTAGACAGCGAATATCTCAAAAAGAACAATCAAATAAGCAATACTAGTATTTTCAATCAATCAATCAATCGTTTCGCAATTTGTCGTGTTATACGACCTTACCCGGACCGCATGGACAGTTTCTCGTCTTCCGCCCCCAGCGCCCGATCGTCCTCTACTCTCCGTATTTGCCACGGCACTCCTGATGGTTCCCAGTCAGGACCGTAGATCATTCGAGAGAGAGGTCTGCTCGGAACCAGTGAAGTTCGGATGATCGGCTGCCAGACAAGGGTCTATCAGGCAGGAGCTCTTCCCGCTCATTGCAGTCGTTCACTTTGTCGTCAGGACCTCTCTGTAGGAGAGTAGGGTCTGCTTTCTATGTTCACCCCCACTTTTTGCTTTTGCTTTACTGGTTTTCGACTTAGATGTGGCTGTGGGCCTGCTAATCAGAACCACAGCCCTGCTGTTCTCTCTCTAAATTAATACTATGTACTTTAGGTGCATAACCCATTCGGATAGGATCACCTTATTGGACCCTGTACAGTGTACCCTAGGTACCCAGGGCATAGGTGTACCCTAGGCCTACCAGGGGCTGCAGCATGTATTATGCCACCCCTGGCCTGGCCTTCCATTTTGACACAACTGGCTGATCACTCAGCTGGGGCAAGGTCGTGGAATCACCCCTTGCTTAGGTGTAGTATTCCTATACCTAACTTACATATAGACACATGTGTACCTATCAGTCACTCCTATGGCAGGCCTTAACAATCCTGGAGGCAGAGTGCTTGGTAACATGTGAGATGGTGCTCTAGCATGAGCTGAGCCTGTCTGCAGCTTTCGGAACCATGTCCTTATAGCTGTTCTATGATATAGCCTCCCATATACTCTTAAAGTGCCTTATAATCTTAAACGGTTATGGTAACTATGGTTTGGCTTTATCGAAACATGTCGTGTAAGGTGTCTAACACTGTGGAATAATACCCCCATACCATTTCTGGACATGAGGATATTATTCCCCCCTTCTAGAGGGAAAGACATGCTAAAATCATACTTCACTGTTAGCCTCTGACCAAAGCCTCAGCATCACAAAATGGATGCTGCTGCCACGACACAAGTCTGACCTCCTGCTGCTGGGAGTGATCCCAGTCAGGGAGGCCTGGACAATAGGTTTCCTGCTTGGGGAGGTGCTAGCACCTCCCCAGACAGCCTTTAGTGTATTGGGGCAGGGTGGGCTGAAAGGAATGAGACATGCCTGGGGCACACAAGGTGTTCCTTGCATAGTCCAGTTCAAACCGGCGCTGGGGCACTCCAGCCCCAGCTCTGGCGCGAAACTGGACAAAGGGAAGTGGGTGTAACCACCCCCTCCCAGGTCCCACCCATAAGGCGTGACCTAGCAGGTATCCCAGCCCCCCAGATTAGTATAAGAGTGGGAGTTGGGCCTCAAGACTTTAGATTATCCTGAACCTGCAAACTTGAACAGAAACTCTGGACCTTCGACATTCAACGAAAGAAGAAGACTGAAGAATCTCCCTTGTGGCCAAGGAGTGGCTACCCTGTGCAAACAGGCACCATCAAGAGACTGCCCTTTGCTTTGCCCAAGTTCTACGAGGAACCGACTGCAGAGCCCGACCAGAGCCTTGACTTCCAGACTTCTCCGACCCTGATCCACATCCACAGCAGAGCTGAGATCCGTGGAGGCGACGAGAGACGTGGGACCGGCTACCTGGGAAAAGTGGCTAGTATCTTCAAGCGCAGCTTCTGAGGCACCCTCGAAGTTGTGCACCGGGGATTGAGAAGCCCCAACCCCAAGCACCATCTGCACCGAAGACCAGCCCCCCACACTCCACGAGTCCTGCGTGGGGCCCTTCTGCATTTTCCTGCTTGCCGCGTCTGTCCGGTTGCTTGCCCGCTGGCTAGTGGCCTTTGTGACGACGCACCCCGTAATCTTCAGCGCTGGTTTGGCTCCTCCAGACTGGCTCCTGCTTCTTTGAAAAAGAGAAGCATCCCAGACCTTCCTGGTCTGCACCAGAAGCAAGTCCTCCGTCCTGCGTGGGTTCCGCTTGCCAAGGCTTGGTGAGTCCTAGTCCAACTTCGACGCCGCCGACAGCAAGAGTCTTCGTGGGACAGCTCGCCTCCTGGTCCTGGTCATCCTCGACGCTTCCTGGTCCTCGTGGCTGCAGCGACAAGCTTCACCTTCACCTGCAATCTTCACGACATCGCCTGGTTCCTTCCTGGTTCCACGTGGTCACTGGCTAGTGACCTTGACTCTGTTCCTTCTGCTTGCAGGTCTCCTCTCTTCTTGATCCCAGCCTTGGGATCCACCGGACACTCTTCACTGACTGCCTGTCAGCATCTTTCTTCAGGCATCCATAGGAGTCGACGACGAAACCCGACGCAACTTCACCCCTATGCACCCGCAGCCTGTGGGCTAGGTAACTTGGGTACTCCGGTGCTCATCAGGATAGTGACTATCCTAGTGTCTAGTTTTCCAGTCTCGACTTCCTAGCTACTCCGGAAGTGTCCTAAATCTGTCTATTTCTAAACTGTACTATAGCTAGTGACTTTTACGCATTACGCGTGAGTGTTTCCACTCTGCACCTGAATCCCGTGGGCCTCCCACTTCCTAACCTTTGGTAGTATAGTGTAGCCCCAGCGATTCCCTAGGCCTAGGCCTATCCTATTTCCGTGACAGTGGTCCTTATACCACTTACTTAGTATATGGTTTGCGTGGCCCCTAGGGCCTAACTGTATTACTTACCTGTGTGACTTAATGTATGCATAAATAAGACTGTGTTGTACTTACCTCTAATCTCATAAAGAGTGCTGAGGGTTTGACTAGAATAAATACACTTTATTTTATATATAAATCTGTTGTGGTGTCCTTTCATTTGGTATTCAAGGGATTATATATGGTATCACAGCTGGCTTCACATGCCATTCAGAGTTTAGCCTAAGACTGCTCTTGTCCATGCTACCACTAGGATAGCTGGTCTATAAGGTTGACTTTACAACCAATCACCATAAGGGTATTTGGACTGATATAAGGTGTACACTAGAACTAGTGACATCATACATCAGGCCAACTTCTCACATTGGTGAGCAGCGGTTGGGATCTGAGCTTGCTGTTGTAATACCATTGTAATCTTGAGATACTAAATTGAAAGATCACACAGATATTGTCTAGGTACATATAACATAGATTATAATACTTAAGTCCTACTGGACTTAGTAGTTGTAGGTTGAAGGGAGTACCACACCCTGACTACAACTACCAGAGAGGTTTAGTAGAAACAACTAGTGTAGGTAGGTGCACACACCACACCCTCACTAGATCATGTCTCTGGGAGGAGATCAAGTAGATGCTCTCTCAGGAGGGTCAGGTCTGCAGAAGACCCCCTCTAGATATGATACCCTAACATTCCAGGAGATGAGACAATTGTGTACCTCCAGAGGAATAAAACAGGGTGCAAACCCTACCCTCCTTCAGTTAAGACAACTCCTAGAGGAGTATGATGCTCTTAAAGCCTCACAGGCAGGTACCCTAGGTACAAAGGAGGGTCTACCCACCACAGATGAGTCAGATGGGACTTCAGATGAAGAGGTAGACAGCCAGGGCCAAGTAGGAAGACTTAGCCAGGCTAACCTAAGCTTACATGGGAGTTTGCATGGGGTCCCCCCATACAGACCCCCAAGTGGGCTTACACAGAGAAGCAGGAGGGACAGATCTCCTTCAAGGGAATCCATCCACTCCCATGTCTCTAGTATCTCTAGTGTTTCCTCTCACAGGGGAATGACTTCCCCTGAGAGAAAGGAACATGAAGCCAGAATGAGGGAAGCTAATCTGAGGATTCAGAGGGAAGAACTTGCCCTTGCCAAGGAGAAGCTTGCTCTGGCTAGAGAGCAAAAGTTAAGTGGGTCAGAACCCACTGGTGGCAGCAATATCCCTAAGGATAGAGACAGGCACTATGATAATAGAAACCTGAGCAAGATTGTCCCTCCCTACAAGTGTGGGGATGACATCCACAAATGGATAACTGTTTGGAGAGAGCTTGCAAAGTACAGCAGGTACCCCAAAGTCAGTGGGCAGCTATCTTGTGGCTCTCCTTCTCTGAGAAAGGTAGAGACAAGCTCCTCACAGTTAGTGATGAGGATGCAGATAATTACACTGTCCTGAAGAGTGCTCTGATTGATGGGTTTGGCCTAACCACTGAACAATACAGGTTGTTGTTCAGGGATACCCAGAAGACACAGACTCAGGACTGGACTGACTTTGTAGATTGTGCCACTAAGGCTCTGGAAGGCTGGCTAATGGTAAGTAAGGTTAAGGACTATACAGGATTGTATAATTTGATCATGAGAGAACAAATACTTAACAACTGTCAAAACCAGCTATTGCATCAACACCTGATTGATTCTGATCTGACTTCTCCCCAAGAATTGGGAAAGAAGGCAGATAGATGGGTCAGGACTAGAGTTAAGCAGAAAAACCAGAACCAGGGCGGTGATCAGAAAAAGGCAGACCAGAAGGGTAATGATCAGAAACAAAAAGACCAGAAGTCTTCACCAGGCCCCCAAAAGGCTCAGGGGGAGGGTGGTCCCAAAAAGGATAAAAAGAAAGAAGGCCAAAAGAAACCATGGTGCAACTATTGTAAGTCCAACTCACATTGGTTTAGTGAGTGCACCAAAAAGGATAAGCCCCCAGCCACCATTGCCCCTAAGGCAACTGTACCCCCTAGTTCAGCTGTAAGTGGTGGTTCCCAGCAAAAGGGTGTAGTAGGGTTAACCCTGGGAACTGAGGAGGATCCTGGCCTAGTCAGAATACCTACTCAGGCTGTTCTGATCTGTGATGGGGACTTGGCTTTGTCCTCTACTGTAGGCCCCAGTAACCTGGGCAAGTACAGACAGACTCCTTTTATCAACAAAAGAATGGCTCAGGCCTACAGGGACACTGGGGCTAGTGTCACAATGGTGACACCTGCTTTTGTGGACCCTGGACAGATCATGCTAGGTGAGAATTACCTAGTGACCAACGCTAGCAATGCCACTACCTCCCATAGTGTGGCTATTGTTAACTTCTCCTGGGGAGGGGTAACTGGCCTCAAGAAAGTTGTTGTTAGTTCAGACCTTCCTGTAGAGTGTTTACTGGGCAATGATCTTGAAACTTCAGTTTGGTCTGAAGTGGAGTACAGGACCCATGCAGAAATGCTGGGGATATATGCACATGTCCTTGCTGTGACCAGGTCACAGGCCAAAAAGTGCACCACTGAACAAGTGCTGGATCCTGAAACTATGGACCAGTCACAACCCAAGAGAAAGAGCAGTAGGGTTAAGGCTGTGCCTTCCCCCCTGCCTCAGGTGGTGGATCAGCCCTCCCAGGAGGATGATTCTGAGAGCCCTGAAGGAACTGTCCTAGAAGAACTTGAACCTGATCAGGTTGAGTTTCTTGGGACAGGGGGACCTTCAAGGGCAGATCTGAGGCAGGCTCAATTAGACTGCCCCTCTCTTGAACCCCTCAGACAGCTGGCTGCTGCTGAGGCTGCAGGGAATGCTCAAGGTACCCATAGAGTGTATTGGGATGAAGGGCTACTGTATTCAGAGGCTAGAGACCCCAAGCCTGGTGCATCCAGGAGGTTGGTCATACCACTGAAGTTCAGAGGCTTCCTTCTTACCTTGGCCCATGATATTCCCCTTGCAGGACCTTTGAAAGAGTCGGCATAGATATTGTAGGACCAATGGACCCACAAACAGCATCTGGGCACAGATTCATACTGGTGATAGTGGACCATGCCACCAGGTACCCAGAAGCAATTCCCCTGAGGACCGCAACAGCTCCTGTTGTGGCAAGGGCCCTGCTTGGAGTATTCTCCAGAGTGGGCTTTCCAAAGGAGGTCATTTCTGACAGAGGTGCCAACTTTATGTCAGGATACTTGACTGCAATGTGGAAGGAGTGTGGTGTGAACTACAAGTTCACCACACCCTATCACCCACAGTGCAATGGGCTTGTTGAGAGATTCAACAAGACCCTAAAGGGAATGATAAAAGGGTTACCAGACAAGCTTAGGCGAAGATGGGACATCCTTTTACCCTGCCTTCTGTTTGCTTACAGAGAGGTCCCACAAAAGGGGGTTGGCTACAGCCCTTTTGAGCTTTTGTTTGGGCATCCTGTAAGGGGACCCCTGTGTTTGGTAAGGGAAGGATGGGAGAGACCTCTCAGACAACCCAAACTGGACATAGTGGATTATGTACTTGGCCTCCGCTCCAGGATGGCAGAGTATATGAAGAAGGCTTCTAAAAACCTTGAGGCAAGCCAAGAACTCCAAAAAGCTTGGCATGACCAAAAGGCTGTACTGACTGTTTACCAGCCAGGACAGAAAGTGTGGGTGTTGGAGCCAGTGGCCCCAGCAGCACTCCAAGACAAATGGTCTGGACCCCACACTATTGTTGAGAAAAAGGGAGAAGTCACCTACTTGGTGGACCTTGGGACTCCTAGAAACCCCCACAGGGTGCTTCATGTCAACAGATTGAAGGCATATGTTGACAGGGCAGACATGGGGCTACTCATGGCTACAGATGAGGGGCAGGAGGAAGAGAGTGACCCTCTCCCAGACCTGTTGACTCAGAACCCTGATGATGGCTCAGTTGATGGTGTGGTCTTTTCTGACAGCCTCACTGTCCATCAGCAACAGGACTGCAGACAGGTTCTGCAGTCCTACAGACATATGTTCTCTCTGACCCCAAGTCAGACAAACTGGTGCACCCATGAGGTGGACACTGGTGACAGTCTGCCTGTGAAGAGTAAAATCTACAGGCAACCTGACCATGTCAGGGACTGCATAAAAGTTGAGGTACAAAAGATGTTGGAGCTGGGAGTCATTGAACCTTCAGAGAGCCCTTGGGCTAGTCCTGTAGTCCTTGTGCCAAAACCTCACACCCAAGATGGTAAGAGAGAGATGAGGTTTTGCGTGGATTACAGAGGTCTCAATGTTGTCACTAGGACAGATGCCCACCCAATACCTAGGGCAGATGAGCTCATTGACAGACTGGCAGCTGCTAAGTTTTTGAGCACATTTGACCTGACAGCAGGCTACTGGCAAATCAGACTAGCTGAGAGTGCAAAGGCCAAAACTGCTTTCTCGACCCCAGGAGGACATTATCAATTTGTGGTAATGCCCTTTGGTTTGAAGAATGCACCTGCCACTTTCCAAAGGTTGGTGAATCAAGTCCTTACTGGGTTGGATGATTATTGTGCAGCTTATCTTGATGATATTGCTGTCTTTAGCTCCACCTGGGAGGATCACCTGGTCCACCTGAGGAATGTTTTAGAGGCCCTGCAAAAGGCAGGCCTCACTATCAAGGCCACTAAGTGCCAGATAGGGCAGAGCAAGGTTGTATACCTGGGCCACCTAGTTGGTGGGGGCCAGGTTCAACCACTGGAGAGCAAGATCCAGACCATAAAGGACTGGACTCCTCCAACTACCAGACTCAGGTCAGAGCTTTCTTGGGCCTGACTGGGTACTACAGAAAGTTTGTTAAGAACTATGGGTCCATTGTGACACCACTTAATGACTTGACCTCCAAGAAGATGCCAAAGAAAGTTCAGTGGACAGTAAGCTGTCAAAAAGCATTTGATGACCCGAAGCAGGCCATGTGCAGTGCACCTATTCTGAAAAGTCCAGACTACTCCAAAGAGTTCATTGTCCAGACAGATGCTTCTGAGTTAGGTGTGGGAGCTGTTCTTTCACAACTGAATGTAGATGGTCAAGACCAGCCCATTGCTTTTATAAGTAGAAGGCTGACCCCTAGAGAGAAACGTTGGTCAGCTATTGAGAGGGAGGCCTTTGCTGTGGTTTGGGCCCTGAAGAAGCTGAGGCCATACTTGTTTGGCACTCACTTCAAGATTCAGACAGACCATAAGCTCCTCTTGTGGCTAAATCAGATGAAGGGTGAAAATCCCAAACTTCTTAGGTGGTCCATTTCCCTACAGGGGATGGACTTCACCGTGGAACATAGACCTGGGACTGACCATGCCAATGCAGATGGACTCTCCAGATATTTCCACTTAGAACATGAAGACTCAACTGGTCAAGGTTAGTTTAATGTCCCTAAGTATGGGGGGGGGGGTTGTGTAGGAGAGTAGGGTCTGCTTTCTATGTTCACCCCCACTTTTTGCTTTTGCTTTACTGGTTTTCGACTTAGATGTGGCTGTGGGCCTGCTAATCAGACCCACAGCCCTGCTATTCTCTCTCTAAATTAATACTATGTACTTTAGGTGCATAACCCATTCGGATAGGATCACCTTATTGGACCCTGTACAGTGTACCCTAGGTACCCAGGGCATAGGTGTACCCTAGGCCTACCAGGGGCTGCAGCATGTATTATGCCACCCCTGGCCTGGCCTTCCATTTTGACACAACTGGCTGATCACTCAGCTGGGGCAAGGTCGTGTAATCACCCCTTGCTTAGGTGTAGTATTCCTATACCTAACTTACATATAGACACATGTGTACCTATCAGTCACTCCTATGGCAGGCCTTAACAATCCTGGAGGCAGAGTGCTTGGTAACATGTGAGATGGTGCTCCAGCATGAGCTGAGCCTGTCTGCAGCTTTCGGAACCATGTCCTTATAGCTGTTCTATGATATAGCCTACCATATACTCTTAAAGTGCTTTATAATCTTAAACGGTTATGGTAACTATGGTTTGGCTTTATCGAAACATGTCGTGTAAGGTGTCTAACACTGTGGAATAATACCCCCATACCATTTCTGGACATGAGGATATTATTCCCCCCTTCTAGAGGGAAAGACATGCTAAAATCATACTTCACTGTTAGCCTCTGACCAAAGCCTCAGCATCACAAAATGGATGCTGCTGCCACGACACAAGTCTGACCTCCTGCTGCTGGGAGTGATCCCAGTCAGGGAGGCCTGGACAATAGGTTTCCTGCTTGGGGAGGTGGTAGCACCTCCCCAGACAGCCTTTAGTGTATTGGGGCAGGGTGGGCTGAAAGGAATGAGACATGCCTGGGGCACACAAGGTGTTCCTTGCATAGTCCAGTTCAAACCGGCGCTGGGGCACTCCAGCCCCAGCTCTGGCGTGAAACTGGACAAAGGGAAGTGGGTGTAACCACCCCCTCCCAGGTCCCACCCATAAGGCGTGACCTAGCAGGTATCCCAGCCCCCCAGATTAGTATAAGAGTGGGAGTTGGGCCTCAAGACTTTAGATTATCCTGAACCTGCAAACTTGAACAGAAACTCTGGACCTTCGACATTCGACGAAAGAAGAAGACTGAAGAATCTCCCTTGTGGCCAAGGAGTGGCTACCCTGTGCAAACAGGCACCATCAAGAGACTACCCTTTGCTTTGCCCAAGTTCTACGAGGAACCGACTGCAGAGCCCGACCAGAGCCTTGACTTCCAGACTTCTCCGACCCTGATCCACATCCACAGCAGAGCTGAGATCCGTGGAGGCGACGAGAGACGTGGGACCGGCTACCTGGGAAAAGTGTCTAGTATCTTCAAGCGCAGCTTCTGAGGCACCCTCGAAGTTGTGCACCGGGGATTGAGAAGCCCCAACCCCAAGCACCATCTGCACCGAAGACCAGCCCCCCACACTCCACGAGTCCTGCGTGGGGCCCTTCTGCATTTTCCTGCTTGCCGCGTCTGTCCGGTTGTTTGCCCGCTGGCTAGTGGCCTTTGTGACGACGCACCCCGTAATCTTCAGCGCTGGTTTGGCTCCTCCAGACTGGCTCCTGCTTCTTTGAAAAAGAGAAGCATCCCAGACCTTCCTGGTCTGCACCAGAAGCAAGTCCTCCGTCCTGCGTGGGTTCCGCTTGCCAAGGCTTGGTGAGTCCTAGTCCAACTTCGACGCCGCCGACAGCAAGAGTCTTTGTGGGACAGCTCGCCTCCTGGTCCTGGTCGTCCTCGACGCTTCCTGGTCCTCGTGGCTGCAGCGACAAGCTTCACCTTCACCTGCAATCTTCACGACATCGCCTGGTTCTTTCCTGGTTCCACGTGGTCACTGGCTAGTGACCTTGACTCTGTCCCTTCTGCTTGCAGGTCTCCTCTCTTCTTGATACCAGCCTTGGGATCCACCGGACACTCTTCACTGACTGCCTGTCAGCATCTTTCTTCAGGCATCCATAGGAGTCGACGACGAAACCCGACGCAACTTCACCCCTATGCACCCGCAGCCTGTGGGCTAGGTAACTTGGGTACTCCGGTACTCATCAGGATAGTGACTATCCTAGTGTCTAGTTTTCCAGTCTCGACTTCCTAGCTACTCCGGAAGTGTCCTAAATCTGTCTATTTCTAAACTGTACTATTGCTAGTGACTTTTACGCATTACGCGTGAGTGTTTCCACTCTGCACCTGAATCCCGTGGGCCTCCCACTTCCTAACCTTTGGTAGTATAGTGTAGCCCCAGCGATTCCCTAGGCCTAGGCCTATCCTATTTCCGTGACAGTGGTCCTTATACCACTTACTTAGTATATGGTTTGCGTGGCCCCTAGGGCCTAACTGTATTACTTACCTGTGTGACTTAATGTATGCATAAATAAGACTGTGTTGTACTTACCTCTAATCTCATAAAGAGTGCTGAGGGTTTGACTAGAATAAATACACTTTATTTTATATATATATCTGTTGTGGTGTCCTTTCATTTGGTATTCAAGGGATTATATATGGTATCACAGCTGGCTTCACATGCCATTCAGAGTTTAGCCTAAGACTGCTCTTGTCCATGCTACCACTAGGATAGCTGGTCTATAAGGTTGACTTTACAACCAATCACCATAAGGGTATTTGGACTGATATAAGGTGTACACTAGAACTAGTGACATCATACATCAGGCCAACTTCTCACACTCTCCCACTGGATCCACGTGTCGCTGATGGGCCCCACGCTTGGGACGCCAATTGTTAAATGGTAGGCAGGTTCAGTCGGTAACTTTTCAAGTATTGCCCGGCGGTAATCGCCTCTTACACCATTCGGTGATTAACCAACAAAAGAGGCAGGCGCCGGAGACTGGAAGGCAGGAAACAAAGTTTTATTCCGTCGGAGCAGAACACATCAGATCGGACAGCAAGGTATCGTCTCGAGGTGCTCTAACCACATCTCTGAGGCCTGGCCTCTTATACACAGGTTTATTGCTTTATTACAGGTTTATCATACATGGCACATTCTTGAGATCATACTCAAAAAAAGGAGTTTAAGAGGGAAAATCAACCAGGCCACCCTCCACTCAGTCAATGATACAAAATACAAGACCTGGTGATATCAAAGCACTTTTTCCAATTAAACGGGATTATTGAAAGGGTAATATAAACATCTGTTATACCCTCAACAGTAGTTCTTGTCATGAACTATCAGTAACATCCCTTGTGCCACAACATTTAATATTTACCAAAGACAAATATTAAGAAAAGCAACCAAACATGTGAAACTTATTCCACCCAGAACATAAACAAGAAAAAGTGTGGAGAATGAGAAAGCATCTCACGTGCGCAACACCAGAGGAGCTGCTGGCTGGTTCTCGCCAGTGTGCTCACGAGTTTCTCATCATCGATGTCTTTCTCATGAAAATGATGATGTGAAAAAATAATGTGTGAAAAAAACCCGGGAAGGTTTATTTAGGCAGCCCAAAACCAACAAAAGGAGAAAAAGGAGGGAAGACCCGTGTGGTCTTGCAGATAAGATTAGGTATGGCCCACATGTATAATTCCAACTATTTTATTCCGCTCTGTGAGTCATCCCAAGGTTAAAAACACGGTCATGTTATGTAACCACATTTATGAATGGCCAACATGTTTCATTGCCTACTTATCTTTGCGGCAAATTCATCAGGGCGTCACGGAACTGCAATCGCTTCCCTGGATTTAATCTATTTAGAAACAAAAATCGCTGCACATATGCAGAGAACATAAAAACACATGTAAGGTTGACAAATACATGAAGGAACCAAATTACACCCCACATAAAAACCTAGAGACAGACATCCTTACAAGAAGGACAGTATATGGAGTGTCGATGGAAATTACCTAGTGAGAGCCAAGGGCCCATATACCAGCTCTCACGTTGTTAATGTATGGAGGAGCACTGTCAGTTGCTCTCCTAGTCCTAGTACAAAGCACATCCGTTGTTTATGTGTTGCTTAAACCTTCATCTGTTGAGACAAATATGAGGAACAAACAGTTTAGGAAGTCCCCACACCTTGACCCTAATAAAAGCTAACTCTTAGCACTCATAATCCGCAAAGAGGGGATAGTCAGCAAAGAGGGGATAGTGTCTCCACTTCTATCCTATCACTAACCCACCATCATATTCAAATTGGGTACAGGCAGTGTCCACAAGTGCTAATATGATTCACACGGTATATAGGCATCCAACGTACATCAGTTTTTTTAAAAAACCAACCTAATTCTCCAAAGTACTGTCTGCTAACCCTTCGTGGTGTTTCTCTATCACCCTGTTTAGAAATGGATAAGGTTACTACCTCGGAATTTCTACGTTTCGCTATTTACCAATGGCAACAAAAATGCTAATCCGGACTTGGCCGGTCTCACCGTAAGGTTTCTGAGGTCGCGCCGTAACTCATTCCAGGAACAACCAGGCGGGGTACGCGGCCGGGATTTAAGCCGGCAACGCGTCCCGAGCACTTCCGGATCGGAACTACTCTTCCGGGTCACTGCAGGGGCGCTTTACTCAGGAACCTACAAGGCGGCCATCTTGTAGTGGCCAGGTTTAACTGAGTAAATGCCAGATGCGCTAATATATGAACTGTGCGGGCATATATTTAGCGTTTGTCAAGACTAGCACTGGGTGACTGTAATCACAATTTTATTCAGAGGTGGTTATTTGATATTTTAAAATTTTAAAATATTCATAAATAAATGAAAAAGTACAAATAGCAGACGCATAGCACAGTTGTTCCATACATGATTAAGGCAATCACTTAGAATTTGTCATGCCAAACAGGAGCATGTTAATGAGGAACGAAGCACTAGATTCATTTAATATATGTGTGCCCCAAACATCAGGGCCTCAAATATTGTCTTTCAGACGCTCTCATTGTCTGGAGATCTTATTCCACTCGATCTGATCATTAAGGCCAATCTGATCAACCTTTTCAGAATAAATCCAACGAGCCTCTTTCACTGCAAGTATATTTTCAATCTGATTCACATTACCTATCACTTTTTCCAACACCACCCATTTTACAGCTTTGCAGTTGTGCTGATGATCCTTGTAATGCTGAACCAACTTCGTAGTCAATTTGCCATTCTTAATGGTGCTAAGATGCTCTTGTATCCTCACTTTAATTTTTCTTGTGGTGAGGCCAATGTAGTGAAGCCCACATGGGCAAGTTAGCCTGTAAATGATATTAGATGAGTTGCAATTACTGAACTTGTTTAGATACCAAGTTCGTCCATTCTGCAACTGTACACTGGTTGTCTTCTCAGTTAGTTCACAGACAGAACAACCACCACATGGGTAGTGCCCAGGGGGAATGGATGTATTTGTCACTTGTGATTGAGGCCTTGTATGGACAAGTCTGTCTTTAAGGTTCTGAGCTCTCCTAAAAGCAAAACGAGGTTCAGGCATTTTGTACTCGCTAGTAGATAACAGCGACCAATGCTTTCTAATGGCCTGGTGAATCTTCGTCGCAAGGGGGTCAAAGGTAAGCACTATAGGTAGACACACAGCTGTTTCCCTTGAACTCCTTTCCAACAAGGCTTCACGTGGGGTGTTCTGAGCCCTCTTGCGAGCTCTGTTGACAATTTTTCTAGGGTAAGCCCTTTGCACCAATTTCTCAGTGAGACCCTCAGACTGTTGCAAAAAATCGGCAGTCGAAGAACAGTTTCTGCGGTAACGCAGAAACTGTCCTACCGGGAGATTGTCCCTCAAAGCTCTGGGGTGAAAAGATTGATAATGCAAGAGAGAATTTTTATTTGTGGGTTTCTGGTGAACAGTCGAGATTAACTTATCGCCACTCACAATAATATCCAGGTCCAAGTACGTCACTTTCTCGGTGCTCATACTCCATGTGAACTTGAGGCACTCATCACAGTTATTAAGCCATTCCAAGAACTCACACAGATGGCTCCGAGTACCAGTCCATATGCACAAAACATCATCAATATACCGCTTCCAGAGGCTGATATGCCCCTGGAAGGGGTTAGAAGGATGGTATAGATGATGCTCTTCAAACTGGCCCACATAGATGCAGGCCAGACTAGGTGCAAAGGTAGCACCCATAGAAGTCCCGGATGTTTGTAGGAACATGTCATCCTTATAGGCAAAATAATTGCGGGTTAATGCCACCTCTATGCATTGCATAACAAAGGATTGGGGAGTGTCGTAAAACCAATCCTGACCACCAAGAGCGCGTGCTGCTGCCACCAGCGTTGCGTCTTGGGGGATACTTGTATACAACGACTCAATATCGATAGTTACAAGTATCTGTTGTAATGCATCAAATTGTAAATCTTGAATGCTATTCAAGATGTCCGTAGTGTCCTGGACGTAAGACAGTTGTTTCAATACCGATTCTCTAAGGAAGAAATCAGCAAATTGGGATAATGGTTCAAGCACCGAGGAGATCCCCGACACTATGGGGCGCCCTGGGGGAGGCCGTTGTGTCTTATGGATTTTCGGCAAGATGTAAAATGCCGGAATCCTGGGTTTTGTATTGACTAAAAAGTCAGCTTCCTTGCTAGTAATCCAGTTCTTTTCTCTGGCTTGTCCTACCATAGTAGTGATAATACCCAACAGTTCAATTGTGGGATCCCTAGTCAAGGGTTGATAGTTCTTTCTCTCATCAAGAAGCCTACGAACCTCTCTCTCATAGTCCAAGGTGTTCATAAGGACAATGGCCCCACCCTTGTCAGCCGATTTTATTGTGAGGGATGAATTTTTTTGCAGAGATGTCAAAGCATGCCAATCGTTCTTAGTCATGTTGCTGAATACATTTCTTTGTTCTGTTTCTTCAAGCAACCTATTCTCATCCAAAACCTTTCTTTCGAAAACAATAACTTCAGGACCTACTGCATGACTGGGGGGACAGAAGTGAGAAGGTCGATGTAAGTTAGTAGTGAACAATGAGGGAGGGTCCGAATCTTTCTGTGCGAAAAACTTTTTGAGTTTGATCTTCCTCATTGCCTCCTGCACCTCCATTCTGCACTTAAAAGAATCATGCCGGGGAGTTGGGACATATCCCAGACCCTTATTGAGCACTCTCAGTTCATCAGCTGTTAACTGGTGATCTGACAAATTGTCAATTTGTCAGATCACTTACATCGACCTTCTCACTTCTGTCCCCCCAGTCATGCAGTAGGTCCTGAAGTTATTGTGAGATTAGGTTGCTTGAAGAAACCTTGGACTATGAGAGAGAGGTTCGTAGGCTTCTTGATGAGAGAAAGAACTATCAACCCTTGACTAGGGATCCCACAATTGAACTGTTGGGTATTATCACTACTATGGTAGGACAAGCCAGAGAAAGGAACTGGATTACTAGCAAGGAAGCTGACTTTTTAGTCAATACAAAACCCAGGATTCCGGCATTTTACATCTTGCCGAAAATCCATAAGACACAACGGCCCCCCCCAGGGCGCCCCATAGTGTCGGGGATCTCCTCGGTGCTTGAACCATTATCCCAATTTGCTGATTTCTTCCTTAGAGAATCGGTATTGAAACAACTGTCTTACGTCCAGGACACTACGGACATCTTGAATAGCATTCAAGATTTACAATTTGATGCATTACAACAGATACTTGTAACTATCGATATTGAGTCGTTGTATACAAGTATCCCCCAAGACGCAACGCTGGTGGCAGCAGCACGCGCTCTTGGTGGTCAGGATTGGTTTTACGACACTCCCCAATCCTTTGTTATGCAATGCATAGAGGTGGCATTAACCCGTAATTACTTTGCGTATAAGGATGACATGTTCCTACAAACATCCGGGACTTCTATGGGTGCTACCTTTGCACCTAGTCTGGCCTGCATCTGTGTGGGCCAGTTTGAAGAGCATCATCTATACCATCCTTCTAACCCCTTCCAGGGGCATATCAGCCTCTGGAAGCGGTATATTGATGATGTTTTGTGCATATGGACTGGTACTCGGAGCCATCTGTGTGAGTTCTTGGAATGGCTTAATAACTGTGATGAGTGCCTCAAGTTCACATGGAGTATGAGCACCGAGAAAGTGACGTACTTGGACCTGGATATTATTGTGAGTGACGATAAGTTAATCTCGACTGTTCACCAGAAACCCACAAATAAAAATTCTCTCTTGCATTATCAATCTTTTCACCCCAGAGCTTTGAGGGACAATCTCCCGGTAGGACAGATTCTGCGTTACCGCAGAAACTGTTCTTCGACTGCCGATTTTTTGCAACAGTCTGAGGGTCTCACTGAGAAATTGGTGCAAAGGGCTTACCCTAGAAAAATTGTCAACAGAGCTCGCAAGAGGGCTCAGAACACCCCACGTGAAGCCTTGTTGGAAAGGAGTTCAAGGGAAACAGCTGTGTGTCTACCTATAGTGCTTACCTTTGACCCCCTTGCGACGAAGATTCGCCAGGCCATTAGAAAGCATTGGTCGCTGTTATCTACTAGCGAGTACAAAATGCCTGCACCTCGTTTTGCTTTTAGGAGAGCTCAGAACCTTAAAGACAGACTTGTCCATACAAGGCCTCAATCACAAGTGACAAATACATCCATTCCCCCTGGGCACTACCCATGTGGTGGTTGTTCTGTCTGTGAACTAACTGAGAAGACAACCAGTGTACAGTTGCAGAATGGACGAACTTGGTATCTAAACAAGTTCAGTAATTGCAACTCATCTAATATCATTTACAGGCTAACTTGCCCATGTGGGCTTCACTACATTGGCCTCACCACAAGAAAAATTAAAGTGAGGATACAAGAGCATCTTAGCACCATTAAGAATGGCAAATTGACTACGAAGTTGGTTCAGCATTACAAGGATCATCAGCACAACTGCAAAGCTGTAAAATGGGTGGTGTTGGAAAAAGTGATGGGTAATGTGAATCAGATTGAAAATATACTTGCAGTGAAAGAGGCTCGTTGGATTTATTCGGAAAAGGTTGATCAGATTGGCCTTAATGATCAGATCGAGTGGAATAAGATCTCCAGACAATGAGAGCGTCTGAAAGACAATATTTGAGGCCCTGATGTTTGGGGCACACATATATTAAATGAATCTAGTGCTTCGTTCCTCATTAACATGCTCCTGTTTGGCATGACAAATTCTAAGTGATTGCCTTAATCATGTATGGAACAACTGTGCTATGCGTCTGCTATTTGTACTTTTTCATTTATTTATGAATATTTTAAAATTTTAAAATATCAAATAACCACCTCTGAATAAAATTGTGATTACAGTCACCCAGTGCTAGTCTTGACAAACGCTAAATATATGCCAGCACAGTTCATATATTAGCGCGTCTGGCATTTACTCAGTTAAACCTGGCCACTACAAGATGGCCGCCTTGTAGGTTCCTGAGTAAAGCGCCCCTGCAGTGACCCGGAAGAGTAGTTCCGATCCGGAAGTGCTCGGGACGCGTTGCCGGCTTAAATCCCGGCCGCGTACCCCGCCTGGTTGTTCCTGGAATGAGTTACGGCGCGACCTCAGAAACCTTACGGTGAGACCGGCCAAGTCCGGATTAGCATTTTTGTTGCCATTGGTAAATAGCGAAACGTAGAATTTCCGAGGTAGTAACCTTATCCATTTCTAAATAGGGTGATAGAGAAACACCACGAAGGGTTAGCAGACAGTACTTTGGAGAATTAGGTTGGTTTTTTTAAAAAACTGATGTACGTTGGATGCCTATATACCGTGTGAATCATATTAGCACTTGTGGACACTGCCTGTACCCAATTTGAATATGATGGTGGGTTAGTGATAGGATAGAAGTGGAGACACTATCCCCTCTTTGCTGACTATCCCCTCTTTGCGGATTATGAGTGCTAAGAGTTAGCTTTTATTAGGGTCAAGGTGTGGGGACTTCCTAAACTGTTTGTTCCTCATATTTGTCTCAACAGATGAAGGTTTAAGCAACACATAAACAACGGATGTGCTTTGTACTAGGACTAGGAGAGCAACTGACAGTGCTCCTCCATACATTAACAACGTGAGAGCTGGTATATGGGCCCTTGGCTCTCACTAGGTAATTTCCATCGACACTCCATATACTGTCCTTCTTGTAAGGATGTCTGTCTCTAGGTTTTTATGTGGGGTGTAATTTGGTTCCTTCATGTATTTGTCAACCTTACATGTGTTTTTATGTTCTCTGCATATGTGCAGCGATTTTTGTTTCTAAATAGATTAAATCCAGGGAAGCGATTGCAGTTCCGTGACGCCCTGATGAATTTGCCGCAAAGATAAGTAGGCAATGAAACATGTTGGCCATTCATAAATGTGGTTACATAACATGACCGTGTTTTTAACCTTGGGATGACTCACAGAGCGGAATAAAATATTTGGAATTATACATGTGGGCCATACCTAATCTTATCTGCAAGACCACACGGGTCTTCCCTCCTTTTTCTCCTTTTGTTGGTTTTGGGCTGCCTGAATAAACCTTCCCGGGTTTTTTTCACACATTATTTTTTCACATCATCATTTTCATGAGAAAGACATCGATGATGAGAAACTTGTGAGCACACTGGCGAGAACCAGCCAGCAGCTCCTCTGGTGTTGCGCACGTGAGATGCTTTCTCATTCTCCACACTTTTTCTTGTTTATGTTCTGGGTGGAATAAGTTTCACATGTTTGGTTGCTTTTCTTAATATTTGTCTTTGGTAAATATTAAATGTTGTGGCACAAGGGATGTTACTGATAGTTCATGACAAGAACTACTGTTGAGGGTATAACAGATGTTTATATTACCCTTTCAATAATCCCGTTTAATTGGAAAAAGTGCTTTGATATCACCAGGTCTTGTATTTTGTATCACATTCTTGAGATCGCCTTGATACATGAAAGAACATCCTCAGAATCCCCGGCTCAGATCCGCTCCCACACATAGCTACAGTAGAAGTCCCCACCCCACCCACAGTAGGAGATGGCTATCACACAGCTGGACATTCCGCCAATTCCCGGGGGTGTGTGCGACTGGTCGGGTCTCAGGGGGTGGGGGCCTTGATCTACTGTAATCCCTTTGATGTGGGGTGTTTCCCTTACAGTAGGGGCAATAAACTGCATCCGCAGGGCTAGGTGATGGCCTGGGATCGGTTCGAACAATCGGGCGCAGAGGAAGGGGGTTATCAAAGGGATGAATGTCGTTACAACGCACACTTTTACAACGCATGCACTTACAACGCATTTTTTACAACGCACAATCCATTACAACGCATGACATTACAACGCAGGACACTACAACGCATTTTTAAAAACTACCTTTACAACGCATTTCCATTACAACGCATACTACCTTTACAACGCATACCATTACAACGCATAATATTAAATTGCATTTAAGGTAAGTATTAGATAGTATAGGGGTAAAAATTACTATTCTAACTCCAGGGGGTGCAACAGTAGGGTAAGTGTTGGATAGTATAGGGTTAAAAATTACTATTCTAACTCCAGGGGGTGCAACAGTAGGGTAAATGTTGGATAGTATAGGGGTAAAAATTACTATTCTAACTCCAGGGGGTGCAACAGTAGGGAAAGTGTTGGATAGTATAGGGGTAAAAATTACTATTCGAACTCCAGGGGGTGCAACAGTAGGGTAAGTGTTGGATAGTATAGGGGTAAAAATTACTATTCTAACTCCAGGGAGTGCAACAGTAGGGTAAGTGTTGGATAGTATAGGGGTAAAAATTACTATTCTAACTCCAGGGGGTGCAACAGTAGGGCAAGTGTTGGATAGTATAGGGGTAAAAATTACTATTCTAACTCCAGGGGGTGCAACAGTAGGGTAAGTGTTGGATAGTATAGGGGTAAAAATTACTATTCTAACTCCAGGGGGTGCAACAGTAGGGTAAGTGTTGGATAGTATAGGGGTAAAAATTACTATTCTAACTCCAGGGGGTGCAACAGTAGGGTAAGTGTTGGATAGTATAGGGGTAAAAATTACTATTCTAACTCCAGGGGGTGCAACAGTAGGGTAAGTGTTGGATAGTATAGGGGTAAAAATTACTATATTATGCGTTGTAATGGTATGCGTTGTAATGGTAGTATGCGTTGTAATGGAATGCGTTGTAAAGGTAGTTTTTAAAAATGCGTTGTAGTGTCATGCGTTGTAATGTCATGCGTTGTAATGGATTGTGCGTTGTAAAAAATGCGTTGTAAGTGTAGTGCGTTGTAAAAGTTGTGTTGTAAAGGTTGTTCCCCTTATCAAAGGGATGTATGACCATGTATGGGATGAAAGAAGGTGTCGGTCAGGCGTGGGATGTGGTTCCATGGCAGGGTCGCGCAGAAGGAGAGGGTTTATGGCCCATGTATGAGAGAGCGGGGGTGGCCGGCGCGCGGGGGGATGTTCGCAGCGCCAGAGGGACGCGCTGGCGATCGGCAATGAGGTCATGGTGCCTAAAATGGCCGTCGCGCGTTTTCTGCGTGTGGCGCTTGGGGAGAGACAAGATGGCGCGGATAATGTTCAGTTACGAACTAAATTTCCACAACGTAACCGTCGGAGCGCAGCCTCCCCCAAGCCTGACCAGCTGAGAACAATCAAGAAATGCGTGCACACGCCCACACCCTCCACAACAATCAGGGTAGAAGCTCTGCGGTGGACCGAGGTGAGAGTGCGAATTACCACAAAGTGCAGTTTAAGATGCTGAGTGAGGTATGAGGTTATTTTAAAACAAAGGACAAAGATTCGCTTTTTTTAAAATCGCCAGAGCGCTACAATTAGACAGCAGCAAGACTCCGCTTTGCTTTCAGGATCTCACCCTTCAATTACTGCGCGCGGCCCTTTGGGGCCACAGGTCTGTAAATGTGGCACTAGATCTGTTGTAGCCACCAGCGGGCAGATTCTTTGAGGCTCTCTGGTTCAGGAGCAATTTCTTATAAGGTGCTAGGAGATGCAGATAACGAAGAGTCACACGGACCTGGACCCGCTGATTCCTGGGTAGGGAGTAAATGGGTGACACGTTGCTGGTCATCAAAAATGGCTATTGAACCTGATGGGAGAGTTGCTTGCAACATGTGTGATCCTATTTCACTGCCAATGGGGCAGGACCTGCTTATTGTCTTTGCCCCACAGCCTCTGCCAAAATCTTCATGTTTTCCAGCTAGAAATTCAAGGCACAATGCTGAACGTGTGTTTACTTCAACTAGAGTTTATTGTACTCTTTACTCTGGAGAGCAGGATCCTGTGCAGTTGTGTCATGTTATGGCTGCTCATACAGATGAACCATGAAAGAAAGTTCCAGACTATGGCACCTAGCCGCCGTCTGTGCCTGAGCGATGATTCTGCCAGTGAGAGACCACATGGAGTATTTCCTGGACCCTGTTGATTAGGATGCAGGCATTTACATATGATAATGACTCATGTCCCTGAAGTGCATGTGCACTCCGGACCTGGACCAGATCCCACTACTGACCAGATTAGCACCAACTCCAGACCAAGTTATGCCAAGACCAAGATATGTAGAGAAACCAGGGCTACACATTTTCACAGGCCACATGCACCGGTGACAAATACACCACACTGCAATGTTTTAGTTCGTAAAATACAAAACTCTCCAATTGCGTTGTGGACATCGTATAGAAAACAAGAAAGAAGCGTGTTTGGGGTTTGAAAGCTCCTCCAATCGAAGCACACCAACCACCACAGATGACACTACGCGTCATGTTCAGGTGTTAAGGCTGCTACAGTCAACCTTTGACACCCTCAATGCAGGACACACCAGTCACACCTGTATAGGGAAGATTGAAAGAACTAGTGTGCGGGCCGACTAAAGGATTACTTTTTTTTAAATTCGAACGAATGGATTAAAGGAAAATATAATTTGGTAGGACAATAAAAGGGGACCAGATGTAACACCAAATAAAGGTCGATCCAGAGAAGGGAAAGGTCATTTTGGGTAGGGGTGCAGCTCTTCCTGTAGGAAAGGCTCTGTTTGGCCTGCCTGCCCTGTTTCTCCCTGCATGCATCAGATATGCACGAATCCACACTTCAGGTGGGCATGGCTTGGAGAGGAAAGACATGTTTCCCTCCGTCGGAATGCCAGCCAGGCCTCCGCCTCGTTGGATTTTAAGTGCACTGTGGCCAGCAGTGCCCACCCGGGCAGGCTGGCCCAGCAGAGCAAAAGGCACGAGCTCTTTCCTCTGCTTTTCTTGATAAGATCATGTTTACTCGAGAGCGTTTTCCCAAAAATGGAGAGAAAGCTCGGAGGCTAAACTCCTGTATCATCATCCCTGCTAAATTTGGTTTTCATCGTTCTCTTTCCAAATCTCCGAAGAAAAAAAAGGATGACTGAAAACGAAGGGAACGAAGCAGAAAAATGGAGCGGACACGGTGTATTCCAAAGGCCGGTGCACGCAGAGCTGGTTAAACCACGCTTGGTTTACCCCGGAGGCCAGGGGGTTTAACCCTCTGCTTCCCGTAGAAGACTTGGGATAATTAAGAGAAGCGATTTATTTTTTATTTTTTATGCTGACACAGAGTGTTTCCACGGACTCGGACATATGGACAAATCCCTACCATTGTAATATGTGACAGTTGGAAATTATATTAGATTGGTGGAAATTATATTAGATTGTTTCACCTCTTTGAGATGCACCGTTATATCTTCTGTAGCGCTATGAGTCAAGCTTTTAAACACTATACGGGCCTTCATTAAAGTGAACTATTTTAAAATTACCACCTAGAGGACTATATCAGTAGGAAAAAGAAGCGTCAATAGCCCCACATTAAATGTATTTGGAACTCCTTGCTACAGACATGATATTGTATTGTATTAGTATTAGTATTTAATACAGTGTTTTCTGTGCTCCTTGCGAGGTCCAAAGTGCTTTCAGAAAGCTACTCAATGCTCGCCTTTTGTGAAACATGCCGCAGCAATGTTTGTTCTATGCAGTTGCGTTCGCTCTTTTACTTCACGACTAGCAACATAGACAGGATCCACACAGGACCTGCCTATTGTGTGATTTTTCTTAAATTAATCTGCCTTCTCTCTCAAACACTGTGTTTATGTGTTAAAAGAGAGATGGATAATTTCATGTCTTGCGCCCTGGGAATGCAGTCCTATTGGTGACTCAAACCGCTCATACTATGCAGCAGGTACGTTCAGACAGTTCCAGAATATGTTCTTTCTAGTGCTAGTAGCATCTTGGATCTAACCCAGGTCTATATGGCCAACCCAGACCTTAAGAAAAAGGGTATTTATTCTGCTGACTGTAACATTTCCACTCTTCAAAATGTTTGGTTGAATAGTACTACATGCCCCAGCACAAGGCTCACATTAATGTTGTTGGATGTTCATCATGTAGAAGTTGGAAGAAAGTTCCCCACCAGTCACAGCTGTAAGGAGTGCTAGGACTGTGCAAGCATGTTGGTTTGTGGGGCCATAGATAGGTGAGGCCTGGAATAAATTCTCAGAGCATTCACCTGAGGGTTCATAGTGTTCATATTGTTTATTGTTGATGACAAGAGATTCTGCAGCACGCAAATGCTATTGTATTTTCTCCATTTAGCAGGGAGAGTTTTCAGCAGCACATAAACCTGTACTATTCACAATATGTGGCTCTTTAAGGAGCCATGTAAACATATCAAGGCATTGCTACAATCATAAATAACTTTCTGTTTCTGTTCACAAGCTCCAGTAATTTTATGCCACCCGCCATCAAGCAGCACTTAGGGGCTTATTATGATGTCGAGCGGGCGACACCGTTGCGGATTGGGAACTGCCCGACCTTAGGTCGGCGGTTCCCACCGCATTATTTGGATGCAACCGTCCATAAGGCTGTCGGAAACATCAATTTTTCAATGGAAGCGGAAAAGGTCCGCAGATCAAACTTCGATTGAAAAATTTATGTTTTTTTTTTTTTTAACATCCCTACACCGTGTGGCAGGCACTGTGAGGTACCTGCTACACAGTGCAAGGATGTTTAGGGGGCCCCCTATGCCCCAGAGCGGAGGGCCAGGAGGAAAGGGGGCCCTACTAGGGCCCCCAATGTCGTTTTAAGACAGCTTTTCCATGTCAGAAAGACCGGCATGGAATGGCTGTCGGAAACCGACATCTTAATACCAACGGCAGAGCGCCGTCATTAAAGGACTATGAAGGGTTACATAGAGTGACGGGCTCCTTGTACCCGTCAGAAAGCGTTGGATGGTCCTTCTGCCTGCTGCCTCTGGCAGCATGCATTGTAATGCGTGGGTCGGACTGCAGCAGCAGCTGGCAGTCGGACCGCAACCGAGGAACAGTCAGTTGCGGTCCGCCCTCCATAGTAATGGGCCCCATAGTGGTTATTCTGTGCCGGTGGTTGTTGGTGAGACCAGCCAGCACTCATTTTTGGGGACCTGCACTCAAGACATTTATCGACAGAAAGAGAAGGAAAAACACACAAAGGGGAAAGAATGAGGAAGAGAAAGACGGAAAAAACGTCACAAAGGGGTAGGAACATGCACAAGTGCGATAAATGGGCTGGAAGTCTCTGATAGTGGATAAAAGTGGTATGAGGTGGATTCAAGCCCACGTAACCTTGATATTTCATGTCCCGACATTTAATAGCACTTTACACGGGCTTCTAAGCAGCGCTTTAGGTATTGCACTCAATCTTCTACGAATAAAGCACTAGTGTCATATAATACAAAGCTGAAAGGGGTATGGAAATAGAATAAAGAAATACAGGTGAAGAAACACGGCTCATAATGTTAAGGTACATAACTTGAATGTAAATAGTGTGAATTAAGTGAACCATGAAATAGAATAATCAATAATTTAAGAGCTGGAACAAAAGAACACAAGTTCATATGATGGCAAACATAGAGGTCATACAGACATGGGCATCGATTCACCAAAATGCCAGGGGTAGCGGAAGTGATATTACACATCTTTGAATTTGATGACATCACAAGAAGTGACACAATATGACCTTGGATGCTCAGTCTTCTCAGGAAGTGATATCACATGCTCTCAGCCTTTAAAGCATCACAATAATTTACATTGCTAAGTTAAAAAATTAAATGCATGATTAATATAATAAAACAACATAGATAAATGTCTGTTTTAGATACCACCAATATTAGGATGCTGGCGTGCTATGCAATGGGATCATTAATCGATTCTGTTAGTATTACATGTAAAATTATGGGTTTGTCTGAAGAGGATATAGGGCCACAAAATGCACAACAGCACTGGGAACATAGGGGGTTATTACGATGGTGGGGAGACCGCCACCGACAGCCTGTCGGTGGCGGTCTCCCCGCCATCGTGACCAACTTTACCGCCTGCCATGATGGCGGGCAGATGTGTGGCGGTCGTAAAGACCAACCGCCACGCATCTGACTGGCTCTTTGAGTCCTCCAGTGCAGCGGAGGGGCTCATAGTCCCTACAATGGTGACAGTGCCCACCAGGCACCGCCGTAGGCATTACTTTGTCCCTTTCCGCTTGCCTGTTCATGGTGGTTAACCCGCCATGAACAAGAAAACGGAAAGGGACTTTGGGGGCCTGTTGCGTGCCACCTTACCCCCGGGCTTCCAGACACAGGACCTGGGGGGTACCTATGGTGCCCCCTAAACATACCTGCACCATGTGGCAGGCACCGCATGGTGCCTGCCAAGTAGTGCAGGGATATGTACAGTGTCCCTTTTTAGGTCTCGCCTGACCCAGCGCATGCGCTGGTCTGGCGAGACTTATTGAGAGGGCTCCAAAAAGTGCTACCAGGCCAGCCTAGAGAGACAGTGCATGTGCGCGGGCGCGCGCGCCACACTTTACCGAGATTACTTTCACTTTAGCGGGCGCACGGCCGCTTTGATCGCGATCACTTTAACTTTCGTGGCCACACGGCGCTTGTTTGTTTGTGTGTGTGTGTTTGTTTTCGAAAAACCCAGTGTACCCATCTTCACACTTAGAGTGAATACATTAGAGGGTTACTTTCTAAATGTAAATCTGAGGGAATACATGCGGTGGATGTGCAAAAGAGTATTGTCCTTCCTAAAGGATGAAGTTCCTCTCGCATACCCCCACCCCCAAATTCTTGGGATATGTCCCACATCAAATGGAAATCTGCAGTGACGACAATAGCTCCATTGGCCCATTCCTCCAGTGTTTTGAGGAATTTAATCAGAAACTAGTCTGGTGCCCTATTAGGGGATTACACCAAAGCAATAGCGAGTGCCCTTCCTTCCTACTCTGCTCCATAGTATGACTTATCTTCTTCCCTTGTCTATTTTGGTGTCTTGTGTAGTTAAAAAGGAGTCTGCGTTAAATGGAGGCCCCATACTGAGTATATGCACTGGATAAGTAATAGGCAATATTGTAATAAGGTTTCATCCTGTTCTGGTCCTTCCTTATGCGGTGCGTTTCTTGGAGGCATACATCTGGATGGGAATTTCTAATAGAGCTGCATCTTTCCTGTATTTTGACCAGCGAATTGAGACCGTTCCCATTTTGTCCTTCATATGAGCATCTTCTTTTGCTGACATGTGGGCCGTTCTCTTCCAGAAGAGGCTGGTGAGTTCCCCTCGGGGAAGAGTCCCAGCCAGTATCTCATCATAGGTGTGAAAATGTGTCTTTGTCAAACCGAACAAATGCAAATAAAACCCTCCTTCGTGCAAGTGCTCCAATGTTTTGAAACTTCACTGGGAAGCGGGGTTTAAATGAGACACTGAACGCCATCACCGATAATAACTAAAACGTGCAAACTCCCACCCTTGGTTTTACTATGCCAGGTCAGTCCTCAAATGACCAAATTCGTCCAAACTGATAACCTGTGTAACTACTGCACTGGGTACCCACCTTGCTTTCAACCACCTTTTGACAGGTGCCTGGTTCTATAACCTGTATGCCCTCCACACATCCCACCCACCTCAGTGAGCATGTAATAATGTTAGCCTGCCATATTCCCAAGGCCTCCACCTGGGTTAATAAGATGCCCCCCCCCTTTCCCAGTTCAGATAAGACTAAACAATGATTTATTTTTGATTACTCTTGTTGTATTGTGGGAAGCAGACCAGCGCCCACACCATGCCCATCTCCAGTGTTCAAGATCTCCATATGTCAGTCCTCCCACCCGTCCATTAATCCAGTAATTAGTGATCGCTTTTACAGACGCTGTCATCAATTTCAACTCTTCACAGGCGGCCTGGCCAGATTACTAGACAAGACTTATTTAGCATCAGGATGAAACATCACCTATAAAGAATAAACGTTAATCTCACCTACAACGTTCAGGAAAACCGGTTTAGGCAAAAGAAAGATGCCATAAAAACCAACATACATGTCTGATCCTCTGTATGCACGTGAATGTTGTCAGTTGATGAGCATGTTTGTGCTTATGTGTTCGTATGTGCGTATATGTATGTGCATGCTTGTCTGTGTGTGTCTGTACGTGTGCTTGCATGTTTACATGTGTGTGTGATTGGGCTTTGGTGTGTGTGTGTGTGTCTGAGTGTGCATCTGTAGGTTACTATGTAGAACTGCGTGGGTGCATGCGTATGTATGTGAGTGAGTGTGCGCATATGTATGTCCATGCTTGAGCAAGATGGCAAAGCCAGAGCCAGGAGAATCCAGGCCTGCTGGCAGCAACAAGGCTGCAAGGCTGCTGTCTTCAACTAATCTTCCGCAGACCCTGAACTGTACAAGAAAAGGCCACTTACTCCCTGAAACTGATCTGTTTTGCTTTAAAAATGAAAGCTAGCCGCAGAGCTCCCCTGGAAATCCAAACACAACAGTTAGTCTGGTGTCATATCATGTCCCAACAAACCTGATGACACGATAATTGTGTGTGTGCGTGCATGCCTGCACATGAGTGTCTGAGTGTGCACAGGTATGTAGGAGTGTGTGTATGTGCTTGTATGTGTGCATTTGTGTGTGTGTCGATGTATTTCCCCTTGGTAATGTTGTATATGTATGTGCTTGCTTGCTTAAGTGTATGTCTATGTGCACGTGTGTCTATTTGTATGTATGTGCTGGTGCCTGCAAATGTGTGTGCATGAGTGTGTGTGTATGTTTGCTTGTCTGTCTGCATGTATCTGTGTATGAGGCTGTAGCTGGCTGTGTTCCTGAATGTGGGCATGTCTGTGTATGCATTTGTGTGTGTATACGTGTTTCTGTGAATCTGTGCCTGCACTTTTGTGGGAGTCTTTGTGTGCATCTATGTTTATTGACACTTTTTTGTAGCACATAAATGGCCCAGGCGGTGGGTGAGAGCGCTTTACTGAGAACAATATTTGTTACAATAACTACTATTAAACATATGAAACATCGAGGAGCTGAAAACACAACAATACAAACAAAATGGGGCCGTTACACACCTGAACGTGTTGTTATACTCTGCTGTCCTCCTTTGTTTTACCCTTGTCTACTTTGTATTTATTGCTACTTGTTCTATGTACGTGCTTTGAAGCTGATGTCTTGGCATATCAGCACTATATACATTGGATACAAGTATTCTAGTATTAACAACAACGAAAACATATTCAATAAGTGAAACAAAACAACATATGTTGTTATATGTCAAGTTTGTTATGGGCTGCGTTTTATGCCAGGAAGACATTTTAATTACTTTAAACTGCCAATCAGGATTGGCTAGTGTTTTATTATGGAAAGGACATTTTTTTAATTTTTTTATAGCTATGTTAATAGTACATAAAAACATACACAACTGAGTTCTTTATTTTATTAAGGTGAGGAGGGCATATCTGTTGCATAGGTAAAAAAACTTTGACATTTACAATACCAATCGCTCCAAGTCGAACAAATGCGAGACCTATTGCATTTCTAATGCTTGTTTGCTTTGCAGCGGGTGCTGCAGCCAGCAGCACCCACCACAAAGCAAAACATAGGCAATGCGACACACTGTGGGACTGCCACCTTGTAGTTGGGCGGTCCCAAGTATGAAACGATGGCGAATGGACTGAAGTCCCTCCACCAACATAATGGAGCCCCAAATCATTTTATACTACAACTGTCATGATTTAATAGTTCCCCTGTTGAATACGGCAATGAAACATGACAAATCATACGTAGAGAAGAAAGAGATTTAAATAAAACAATAGTAGTTATGTCTACATGTATTAATTGATGTAGCCCATTTATTGGTTATAAACTAAATTATTGGCCTACATTATTATAAACTGTTAATACATTTTGATTTAAGATCATTTGCATGGCCCTATTATTCATGTGAAGCACTGTGGTGAATGTTTTATTCAGACACTTTTTTTCATTTATTTACACTTATGAAACATGGCAGCAACTTATATAAAATGTTTTTTTAGTAATTCTTTTATTTAATCACAGAATCAGAAGAGTGCACATTGCACTGCTGAATTAATTAATTTTACAAAACCTAACCTGTAATGTCCTAGTTGCAGTCCTAATGGAAGCTGCAGAAAGTAAATTGTGCTCATCAAGACACTGTTTACCTTGGGGGCGCTAGAGGGCGGGCTAGCAAGATGGCCGCATACTAGTGAGGCTCCTGCAGCCCGGGTCGTCCAAAACAGCACTGTTCTGCGCCATGAGCCCTTCTCACAAGCCCTAAACGCATGTAGAACTGTGCGGGCTTCATCATGACAAACAAAGCCTAGCGGGTGAAAGCAAGAATGCCCAAGCACGGCAGCTGAGATGCGGGGCCTAGCAAGGTGCGACGGACGTTCTTGAGGACAGCCGAGGCCCCTCTGTGAGCAGATGGCCGACCTGACTGAGTGGCGCAACAGAAAACATGTCACCACTAAGTTACCGCCAACTAAGGCAGCGGACTCCGGAGGAGACAGCTAGACTCTGCAGTGGAATTGCAAGCACTGGAGAGCAGCCGCACCAATGATGAAGTGAGGAGGCCGGGAGGGGGACGCGAGAAGCGGTGGGAAGGATAGCCGAACCTTTGGGAGTTGATGGAAGGTCTCCTTCCCTATCGGCTGAGCTGCTCCCGTTGCTTGCTGAGGCCGGATACGGGACTGCAGGAGGCAGCGCCGAACGGTGAGCGTCTGCAGCTCCAGCCAGAACGAAGAGGACCAGGACGCCTTCAGAGTGATCGCCCGGCCGCCTTTTTGAGTGAAGGTTGGAAGTCTAGCATGGAATCCTGCTAAGGAGAGTGTAGAAGTAGTCATTCACCACTAGCATCCTTACACACGCGAAGAAAGGGGAAGACTGCCTCTGAGAATTAATTGACAAACAAGGACAAAAAAGGTAAGGGAAAAAAACCCACAAAAAACCAGGGGGAATAGGTACTGCATACAAGTGAAACCCCCCACCCCTCCCCATAGAAGTCGACAATTTGAACCGTCTCTGGCATGATCCGGACAGGTGGAAGAAGGCTGCCATCATCAAGACACACTGGGGGAAGCGCGCCCGCACACCTGGGAAGGAGCTGACCAGGGAGGATAAAAAGCGAGCATATCCTGCAATCATGGTCATCAGGAACAAAATCTAGGGCCTAGAAGCCCGGAGCTAGCTCCGGAAAAGAGGTGACACACAGCAATCAGGGAATAGAAACAGGAAACCCCAAGCAATGGGCAAAACAGAAGGCAGACAAACGAAATTGACCTTCGGGTCCCGCAAATCAGTCAGAGGTCAGAGCCACGACCACAAGCCCGAAATGGCAGATGAACAGGGCCCTTGCCAGCATCTAGAGGAAGACAATATGAAATCGCTGTTGGTGACAATAAAGAGCAGCCTAACCTAGATCGAGTCCAAAATGGACTCCATGTGCACCCGCATGGACTTTATCACACAAAAGCTGGAGAAACAAGATGGGAGAATAGGAGAACCAGAACACAAAATATCAGATCTCGAAGATACCTCCTCCCAGAGAGGCGAACAAACAAAGGAAATGGAACACCTACTGAAGATAATAGCAGACGAGTGTGAAGACTTGGAAGCTCGGTCCAGGGGGAACAATATACAAACTTTATGAGTACTTGAATCCGCCAACACTAGAAATATGGAGGAGTTTGTGAGCGCATGCTGGTCACCAGCTTTGGGAAGGATGCTTTTCCCAGCTACTTGTGGTGGAGAGGGCACACCACACACTCGCGGCTCGACCACACCCTCGGCCTCCCCCTAGACCCATAGTGGCCAGGCTCTTCAACTATCGAGACCATAACACTGTTCTACACAGTTCAAGGGAGCAACAACCACTAAGATATGAGGGATACAGTGTTGCCTTTTACCCTGACTTCACATTGCCGGTTCAGGAAGCCCAGACAAAGTACCAGCTGGCAAAGAAAAAAAACTTCAACAAGCCAACATCACATATGCAATGCAATACCAGGAGCATCTGCGGATCACGCATCAGGGCCAGCAACGCATTTACACATCCCCACAGCAAGTGATGGAATTAATTGAAAAACTGCCTAGAAGTCCGTGCCAGGTGGAACAATCACCATCCAGGAGCGAACCAGCCTCACCAACACCGGATCAGAAGCAGAGACCACAAAAGGGAGGTGGAAGACATCAAAAAGGCTCAGACACGACACACAACTGGAGAGGATAAGGAACATGAAACCTCAAATAAATATGAAACAAGTTACTTACTAACATCTGGACATAGGCTTCTATAGCTGTTGAGCCTCCTATAAACATAAATAGGGGGCGGCTTGTGGACACACACAGTTGCGAGGCGATCACCACCGACGAAATGTGACACTCGAGGTGCACTATGCCCATTTCCTGGGCACCCTCCGCCTCCTATGCTAGCCAAGGGGAGGAATAGCCTTGCCCCTAGATGATACCCCCCAGCAGGAATGCCCTACATCCAGATATAGACTTATCAGTAGTTTTTTTTTTTAACCATTTATTTATCCGTTTCTCACCCCTCGTCTTACCTATTGATATCGCTTTTCTTTCTAAACCCCGTTCCCTAGCTAATATAGTTATGTAATCTACAGAAGCTAGAATTACTGTAGCCATAGACCACCAGTGCTGTCAGGGCCGGACTGGGAACGCAAACTGGCCCAGCCAATTGAGTCAGGCAGGCCGCGGGCTCGAGGAGTCTGCGCGTGTAAAACACTGCAGCTGTTTCTGTTACAGGGGCTGATATTACAGCTATGTTGCAAAACCGGCCTGGTAACAAAAACGGCCGCCAGGTGCCCAAAATTGGCCCCCACCCTGGCGGCCTACCAGGGAAAAGCACGGTGCCCGCTACGGCCAGTCCAGCCATGGGCACTGTTGATATACACTACTGGATAGTTGGCTCGCATTGGGAACAGTTGGGTCTTTCTTGAGATGTGGGAGGGAGGCATAGTTCATGGCAAGTTGTGGGAGCCGCTATGGGAGGGAAGTAGGGGGTTAAACAGAAGGTGTAACACACACGGTCAGAGCACGGAGACACTTCATTGTTTACATCTAGGCAGCAGTTGTCAGAAACCAAGGAAGACTATCAATCCACCATACCCATACAAGTTGGGAACACATGGCAAATAGCAGTTGGCATTTGAGTATCAATTTCTTATTGTGGAATGTCCGCGTATTGGGAGACCCACGCAAGAAGCGACATATTCTTGCCTACCTAGATAGACACAAAAAAATGTACCGATGCTGCAGGAGACACACATGGCTCCATCCTCAGATCCTACCTTTGCGACACTTTGGGCATCACCCAGACACTTCTCCTCATACTCCTATTCGAGGGGAACTGCTATCCTTATCTGGAAAAATGCCCCCTATGTGGAAGAATGATTTTTAAATGACTCACAGGGAAGATATAGCGTGACCTTGGGAGATACTAGAGTACCATTTGGTTACACTAGTAAAATGGTATGGCCCTAATATTGACAACAAGGCCTTTTTTGTGGCGCTATGGGGTCTGATTATAAACATTGGCTCAACACATGTCGTATACGGTGGAGATTTCAACCTTACTGTCCAACCAACCTTTGACCGTTCCCATCCACAGCCACAGCACTACACGAAAGCCCAACGCTCAATGCAACAGATTATGAAAGAACAGCGACTTATTGACACATGGTGAGCTACACACCATACAGAGAGGGAGGGAACCCATGTAGAAAAGTGGGTTTCTGTTGCAGTGACCCCCCCACTTTTTGCGAGACTACTGATGCACATTTTCTTGGTGTGCCCTGGGTCCCTGCCAATCAGGTTCCCAGGGCATGTGTTCTTCCCCAAAACTAACCCAATTGGCACCTCTGGCCACAGGTCAGCCCCTGGTAAATGTTACCACAGGTACCCAGGACACTGCGACCAGGGAAGACCTCTAAGGGCTGCAGCACTTATTGTGCCACCCTTAGAGGCCCTTTACATTTACACACACACACTGCCTCTGCAGGCTGTGTGTTTTGGTGCAGAACAAAGTAAAGAGTCAATATGGCACACATCCCTGTGTGCAATGCCTACAACCCACTGCCCTGGCATAGATCACTCACCCCTCTAGCTGGGTGCCCTATGCCAGTGGTGAGGGTACAGGTGCATGAGCCCTGTACCCCTACAGTGTCTAAGTCCATTCTTAGGCATTGTAAGTGCAGTGCTGCCATTAACAGTATATGGTGCTGGGAGATTGTCATTACGAACTCCACAGCACCATAATGGTTACATTGAAAACTGAGAAGTTTGGTATCAAACGTCTCAGCCCATTAAACCCACACTAATGCCAGTGTGGGATTTAATGAAAAATGCACACAGAGGGCATTTCAGAGATGCCCCCTGAAAGACGACCAGCCTGCCACTACGAGACATGTTTCTGGACACCTAGGGTGGGAGCCAACGCTCCCTGAGCCCAGAAACAAAGCATTTCCTGGGTGGAGGTGTTCACACCTCCCCCAGGCCCAGGAAGAGCCATCTGTGGCAGGGGGGCTTCAAAGGCCTGGTAACCTTTGTACTGCGACCCCCATCCTCTCCTGCTATCAGGAGCAGGCCCCCTTCCTGTCTCCCCTCCCTTTCGGTGGAAAGACGGGTGGGAAAAACTAGCCAGCCCAGGAAGTGTGCCCACCTCTGCCAACTCCAGCCCTCAGGTGGGGGAGGCGAGGTGAAGCCCACTCTCCAGAGCTCGCCATCTTGCAGATGGCAGGCACTCCCCAATCAGGACTAGGGATTGTGCTCACTCCCCCACGTGGGGTGAGCACACCAAGGGTGTAGTCACCCTAAGGTCAGTAGCCCATTGGCTACTGACCTCAAGACCCCTAAAAACGCCCCCTAAATACAGTATTTAGGGGGCAGCCCTGAATCAAGAAGGCAGATCCAGAAATGACAAGAAAAGAAGATAAGAAGAAGGACGAAGAGCCGTGCAGAGCTAACAAGAGGGCGACTCCCACTGACTTGGCCCCAGCCCTACAGGCCTGTCTTCCCTCGAACTTGCTCCTGCAAAATCCCAGTGTGTCCTGCAGCCAGCAACCTCAAAAACTCCAGAGGACCTGCCTGCCTTCACTTCAAAGACTGAATCTCCCGTGAACACCGGACGTGTTCAAACCGCAGCCTCTGGTGCCAGCCAGAGACCGTGAATCCAGCCCACTCTGCACCCGCCCAACCCGGCCCGAGTGGAAAAACACCGCAAGAAGGTCACCCTGGCGATCCTGACCCGAGATCTGGTGACCCCTGACTTGCCTCAAGCCTCCAGCCGACGCCTGCAGCCTAAATCCAGAAGGCCCCCCTAACCACGACCAGGAGCTGGTAAGAAGATCCGACCCCAAAAGGCACCCCTGCACCTGGCACCCCACGGCCTTGTGTGCCCAAACCGACGGTGCCTAGCCAACTCTTAACTTCCCAACTTACCTCTCCAAGTGGTGGTCGCAGCCAGAAGTCCTTTGTCTCCCTGCCTGCAGTGCTTTTGCAATCTGGAGGTTCTCCATTGAAAACAACAGGGCGCCCGACGGCGAAACAGCACTCTGCACCCAGCCGCCCCAGTGCCGCTGAGGGTGCACCTTTTGTGCTACTTTGTTTCCCTATTTGCCCTGACCTTAACCCTAGGAGCTTTGCTCCCACAACCCAGTGGCCTGCTTGCCAGCAGCCACCAACTGAATGCCCCCTATCCCGCATTGGATAACTTTGGGCCTCAACACTCTGCACCCGACCGCTCCAGTGCCGCTGAGGCTGCATCACTAACCCTGGGGGACTCCTGAGTCTAACCCCAGAACCTTAACTCCCACAGCGGTTTACTCACCTGTGAACCGTTAACCTGTTTTCCTCCTAGAGGATAACATTACACTTTTTCTCCAAAAAGTTTCTGTGTGGAGTTTTGAAACCTACAAATATTCTTTAAAAATCGCATAAATAAACAAAACGTGTTTACTCACCTGTTTGCAGGAAATCTCCCAGTGCTGAATCTAGGTATCCAGCACTGAGTTAGAAAATTAACGTGAAAAGTAACTTACCTGCAATTTACTGTGAAAGCCTATTCATTTCAATGTACTGCTCCAAAACTTTTTTAAGTTTGGAGTTTTGAAATCTGAAAATATTCTTTAAAAATCATGCGAATAACCAAAACGTAATTACTTACCTGTTTCCAGGAAATGTCCCAGTGCTGAATCTAGGTATCCAACACTGAGTTAGAAAAGTAACATAACAAGTAACTTACCTGCAATTTACAGAAAAAGCCTATTCATTTCAATGTACTGTATTTGCTAAGTGTTGCATAATACTGCTCCCCTGGAAATCAAACAAAGTACAATTTCTGTTGCATTTTCAAACCGTTCTATATCCAGTAACTTATTACTGAAAATTATTTAATGCTTCCCTGTACCAGGCTTGCTTGGTTCTAAAAATAAACAACAGTATATTTTTATACAAACACAATTGGCCCAAAGTTCAGTTCTTGAGTGTGTGAATTCATTTGCTGACTGAGTGTGTACATCAAATGCTTAACACTGTCCTCTGATATTGCCTTACTGCTCGACCAAGCTACCACTATTAGAGAGTAAGGTTCTATCTAACTTTAACCTCTGCCTACATTTGGGGATTCTTGGACTCTATACACACTGTACCTCACTTTGGTGCAGTATATATAGAGCCAGTTTCTTACAACCCACCACTCCACCGCACACTTCAGTTGGTCCTGAATAGATTACTGGTTATCTGGGGACCTGGATAACATATGTACAGCACTTAGCACACACGTACTCGGACCATAACCCAGTGCTTATGCAATTAACCCCACCTGGGGCTCCACCTCGTTATACGTCCTGCCGACTCCCGGCACAATCCCTACTGGACACTCTCTTTAAGTTAGAGTTGGGGCAAGAATTGGAAGTATTTCTCCAGCATAACATAAACTTCATCCCCACATTGGGAACGGTCTGGGAAGCACTGAAAGTGACCATATGGGGCATATGCATTGCAAAAGCTGGGGGTATACTACGGGACATCAGACATTCACCGAGGAAGCTGGAGGAGAACATCTGGGACCTAGAAACAGGATTAGCTGCAACTAGCGAGGGGGAGGTACAGGCCAAAATACTGGAATTGATTGCCGAATTTCAAAAAACGGCAGAGAGGGAATTCCTATTCCGCTGTAAATATCACAAAGAGAGAAGATATGAAGAAGAGGAACAGCCAGGCAAGGCGTTGGCGGAGTTAACGCACAAGCCCAGGTTCTTTACTCATGTGCTGGAGATTGGTACTCCGACGGGACAACCCCAAAAAGATACTGAGGTGATATTACAGACCTTCTGGGAGTACCACGAGAGTTGTTCTCATGAACGTCGATGTGTACCTAGAGGCTGTGGAACTTGGATGGCTGAGTGACACACAGTGAGAATTTCTTGCAGCAGAGGTTGAAGAGGATGAACTTAGGGCTGCCATCATGCAGTTGGGATCAGGAAAGGCCTCGGGACCAGATGGGCTCCAGGCGCAATTCTATAAAGCATACATTGATGTCCGGATCCCCTTTTAAAAGAAATTGTATGAAGAGGCGCTCCAACTAGGTACTCTCCCCTACACTATGCGGAAGGCCTTGATCATCTCCATCCCAAAACCAGGTAAACCCCCCAACGACAGCGAGTTGTACAGGCCATTGTCCTTAATAAGCTGTGATGTAAAAATACTGGCCAAACTGCTGGCAAATCAGCTAAGTCTGCTAATAGACAGATTAGTGCGGCCAGACGAGGCTGCATTTATTCCAGGCAGAGCTACCTCATATAATTTTCAGACTTTATTCTCGATTATACAGGATATAAACCCGGAGATAAATGCAGTGTCGGTCTTCCTAGACACCACTAAAGCATTTGACTCCCTGGATTGGGACTTCCTGATGGCGATGTTACAATGCATAGGTTTACCCCCACTCTTCAGGGAATGGGTGCGACTGTTATACCACGAGCCGCGGGCGAAGTTGCTCATCAATGGAGCAAAACCCCCTGCCTTTGCCATAACCCGAGGAACTATACAAGGCTGCCCATTGTCCTCTCCCCTCTTTGCTCTCGCAATAGAACCACTAGCAGCCATGCTTAGGGAACACCATCAGGAGTATGTGTTGAGATACCCCACTAGGCATGTACTAGTGTCGTTATATGCAGACGACATTACGCTATATGTCAGAGACCCCCAGATAAGTCTTAACACAATATTACGAGAGTTTATTAGGTTTGGGGAACTATCTGGCTAACCATAAATTGGTAGAAATCCCACCTTTTCCCACTCACTCCTAAAACACCCCCTTTGCTTCAGACTATCCATTGAAATGGTGTGAGTCAGAGCTAACATATTTGGGTATAGTAATTACCAGAGATAAGGAGGAACTACTGAGAGCAAACTATGGCAAAGTTCTGAACTCCCTATCAGAATAATTCACCCGATGGATTGGTATGCCCCTCCCGCTAACAGGACGCATAGCGCTTAAGAAAATGGTAATCCTACCTTATCTGCTATATCTATTTAAAAACGTCCCTTACACTCCGGGTCGAACATTCTTTCATAATATGACAACTCAGCTTATCCGACTTGCTTGGGGAGGGAAACAAAAGCGTGAATCAAAGCTCCGAATTTGGAACTCTATTACTTAAGCACGCAAGCACACTACGCAAGGTATTGGTTTCACTCTGCCCACCCCCTTTTTATGCCGCATATTGCAGTGGAGCAGAGATATATAGCACCCATACTGCTGACTGGCTTTCTAGGCATCGACTGGGCGACAGCCGTGGGTGGAGACTCTACCGTAGTGTGTACAAACAAATGTGGCCTGGAAAAGCATAGCAAAGCGGCTACATGCCCCTATGGTATATTACCCTGTACTACCCCTGGCCGGTAATCATGCCACTCCGGTGGTTCATGAGGGCACCTGCTGCAAGATGCTGCAACACTATAATATTCACACATGGGGAGATCTGTATGTTGAGGGTAGATTTCAAAACAGGATTGAATTCTTCGGGGATCGCACCCCCTCACCTATAGACTTATTAATATATATTAGACTAAGACAAGGTGTCAAAGCAGCTACCCCAGGATTTCCAAATTAACCACCTACACTAACACCGTTGCATAATATGATCCACATGACCAGTGCATCACATGTAGTGGCACGAATCTACCAGAGCATTCTTACCTCTCCGGTAGAGACCTTGGACAGAATGAGAGAGGGATGGGAGAAAGAGCTTGGGGGCTCACTAATGGACACACAGTGGACATCTTACTGTCAGCAGATTTGGCGAATAACAGCCAACAGTAGGCGCAGGATTATTCATTTTAAATTTCTACACAGGATGTACTATACTCTGGTGAGGCTACATTGCTATAACCTAAGAAATAATGATAAATGTGACAGATGTGGAACAGAAGGCGCAGACTCCCTACACCTAGGTCGGGCATATAGAACAATCAGTAAAAATTTGGAAGCGATCGGGGAGGCCCTATTTCAGATGATAGGAGTGCAGATACACATTACCCCACTCATCGCACTGCTTGCATACACGGACAATATAGATACATCGGTGATGCTCTACATGGCCCTGGGCTGCTGTTGGCTAAAGGCAAGGTCGCGTGTGGATGGCAGCGGGGAAGAGCTCTTAAATTTAAGGAATGGATCCGAGAACTAGTATAGTGTCGGGAGCAATTAACTATATATGCAGAGCTCCTTCCAGGGACCTCGCGGCCCAAAGATATATGGCACCCTCTCAAGACATACCTGTCACATACCCCTCACAACACGGACAATATTTAGGACCAGCCACACACAACACCATGACAACACTGCTTGGCGACTTCTACACGCCACCCCTTACCTGGAAAACTTCGAAACTTACTAAAGGGAGGATATGCCATCTGGATTTAAAACATCTGTTTATTGAACTGTGCTTGCGATGAGAATGTAACAACAAAAATTATACAACACTGAATATGTGGATGTATGAAACCCGGAAGCTCTGGAAGTGTAATGCAAATATGTATACTGTTGATTATGAAAATACTAATAAAAAGATTTATTTAAAAAAAAAAAAAGATACTGTTTACCTTCTATTCTTGGAGATGGAGGCCCGTTATTTTTAGGTCTCGCCTGACCCAGCGCATGCGCTGGTCTGGCGAGACTTTTTGTGAGGGCTCCAAAAAGTGCTACCACTGTAGCCTAGAGCTATAGTGCTTGTGCGCGGGCGTGCGCGCCTCACTTTCGTGGCCGCTTTGTTGTTTAATCACGATTGCGATCACTTTCACGACCGCACGGCCGCTCTGATGTGCTCCGTGAGCCAGTTTCCTAGCAAGGGAAACAGGAAATACCAGCGAAATCTACACTCAGTAAACCTATAAAATCTGAAAAAGCAGGCAATTATTTCAAGAGACTTTTCACATTACACATCGCGAGGCAACGACTAATTAGTTTTTGGCGTTAACAATAACAGTTCCTGGGCCTTTTTTGTTTTCTTTTATAGCTTTCATATTAAAGAGGGGCGGGAGGCATGGCTCGAATGATGAGGCATTGGCAGCGGTACACTTGCTTGGGCTCGGCACTTTGAACCGTAATGCAATGTCGTGCATTGCCCGGTCTTTAGGGCTGACAAAAGTATAAACGAACAGCCGACTTTTCCCAGAGAAGCTCGTGTTTTACGTCTCATTGATAAGTTCAGACTAACGCTTTTTTTCAGGTTTACATAGCGCAAACTCGACCTGAAGGTATTGGAGCCCTATACATGAGCACCAGTTACGTTACCCAAGGCACATTTATTTTTGATAGGCAGGGAGAGATTACGTGATTGATTTGCCCAGAATCACAGGGTGCTGAGCTGAAGCCGAGGGTCGAACTTGCATAACCAGCTCCAAGATCTGCAGCTCTGGCCGTTAGTCCACATCCTCTCCCCTCTCCTCGCATTAATGTCAATTTCTTACCAGTGTCTTGATTACCATGCTTCCAGCTACTTTCTGAATCAGAGGTGAAAGGCACACACTGAAACAATCTCTTATATTATAAGTGTATTTCGTCGACTTTCAATCAGTGTATTTCCTTTGCTTTACCACTGCTGAATAAGCCTCCTGCTATGAACTGACAAGGCCAATAAGCAAAGGTAATTTATCGCAATGGAGACTAAAGCACAGGAAAACCAATCTAGACAAGGCATCTTTATTTTATTGACCATTAAAGGTCATGTGTGTGACCACTAGCCGCTCACGGAGCAGAGCTCGGCATTTACGTTAGCACGCCGCTGCCCGGGTCACGGGAGGTCAAGTACAGGGGAGGCAGCACAGTGTGCCTGCAGCCCTGTAGTAAAACTAGCGGATTTGAGCCTGGAACGCTGAAGCCTCCCAGGTTTCACTTTTATGTGCAAGACCACAAAGGTACGCTGCCAGCAAGAAAGCTGAACTGATTAGCCTTCCTCTTGATCAATGGTATGGCTAATGTTCAGAGCCACCTCCACTGCTGCTTGGGAAATGATAACTGTGGAGCAAAACACGCGCTCATTAAAAAGAAAAGTAAAGGTTAGGACTGTAATGTAATGGAGCTGGCAGGTTCCCAAAACCCACTCTCCACCCGGAGGTAGTAGGGGAAAAATGCAGATTTACCAAACTGGATATATTTTTATTTTAACCGTGAAATTGCTAAATTTCACAGACCACACACACAACCACAACCACAACCACACACACAACCACACACACACACACAACCACACACAACCACACACAACCACACACACAACCACACATACACACACAACCACACACACACAACCACACACAACCACACACACAACCACACAAAACCATACACAACCACATGCACACCCACACATACAACCACACATACAACCACACACACAACCACACACACACAACCACACACCACACACACAACCACACAACCGCCACACAACCACCCACACAACCACACCATACACACCACACACACACACACACAACCACACACACACACCCACAACCGCACCCGCACCCACAACCACACCCACACACACACACACACACACACATACACACAACCACACACACAACCACCACACACACAACCACACACACACACAACCACACACACACACAACCACACACACACAACCACACACCACACACACAACCACACAACCACCACACAACCACCCACACACACACAACCACACACAACCACACACACACAACCACACACACAACCACACACACACACCCACAACCGCACCCGCACCCACAACCACACCCACACCCACACACACACACAACCACCCACACAACCACCACACACAACCACAAAACCGCACACACACACAGCCACACACACACAACCACACGCACAACCACACAACCACCCACACAACCACATGCAACCACACACACAACCACACACAACCACACACACACCCACATACACACCCACAACCGCACCCACAACCACACCCACCCACACACACCCACACACACCCACACAACCACACACACACACACACAACCACACACACACACACACAACCACACATACACAACCACACACACAACCACACCAAGCATTGGCATAGCCAATAGGTCTCGCCTTTGGGACCTTATAAGTGTTTAGCCACGCAACTGTTGATGTGGTTGCACCAAGGATATTGTGCTGCATAACTAAATACTTAGAAGGTCCCAAAAGCGAGACCTATTGGCTATGCCAATGCTTGTTTAAAGTCGTGGGACGTAATTCTCACGAAGAATTGCAGTGAGGGTGCTGGGGGGCAGGGGAGAAAGGGTTTCCTACGAAGAAAATTTTGAAAAAATGGGACGAGATAGTGGATTTTAAAACACAGTTTCGCATTTGATAGGAAATGACATGCACTGAATAAGCATTGATTAAATATTCAGGGGCAGATTTACAAGCCCGTTGCACCGTCGGGGTATCATGTTGCGTGAAGTACCGGCGGCGCAACCTGCTGAGTGATATTTAAAGCACACATAAAGCCAACCTGCGTGACTTTACCTGAGCTTGTAAATATCTCCCCTTTTCAAGCAACACTTTGCGTGTTAGGGGTGTGACATGGGTGTTGCTGTGGATGTTCCCACGCAACACCCATGTCCATTGATGCATTTCCAGATTTACGAATAATCGTAAATCTGGAAATGCATTAGAATGCTACGCCAACCTAGGGGTGACGTAGCGAGGTGCAACGAGGAGAAATGTTTTCATTTCTCCTCTTTTTTTTTCCTTTTGCAATGCGTTCTGCATTTTGAAGCCAGCTTTGGAAGAGGAAATCACCTCAGTTGATTGTTTTTGTGCAGTAAGGTGCACCTTCCTGCACAAAAAGAATCTCCCAACAATGCAGGAATCCTTGCACCATAGTGCAAGGGTACCATCGCCGGTGCATGGCAACAGTTTGTGCACCAGCGCTTGGGGAAGCACAGAGATGCGACATATTGTTGTAAATATGTCGCATACCTGTGCTTTGAAACTAATGCAGCGCGGCGCAGCGCAGCAAAATTACTTGCGCCACAGCGCTGCGTTAGTTTCTTGTAAATTTGCTCCTCAATTCCTTTATCGTGTGCCAGGCCAATTTAACCTGACACTCCCCAAGAGATGACTCAATTTTTTCTATAATGTGCTAACAGTGCCCCCATATGTCAAAAAGCACTTACATTTTCCCAGGTCCAGCATATTGTCGTGGGTGCCCCTTCAGTCTCAAAATAACATACAATATGCCACTGCTAGAATTTTGCCATTAGTGCTGTCCATAAACCATAGGTGACCCCTATTAAAAAAATGATCTCATGTGTTAGGGCTAGCATTTTGTCATGTTTGTTCTCTCCTGTATACCACGGTTATCATCCTTTATGCCAAGAACGACATTCAATGTGCCAGCAGCAGTATTTTGCTATGGGTGCCTCCATGCCAAGTATTTCCTCCAGTATGCCAGCGCTAGCGGTTTCTACAGCTGCCCCTATGCAAAGAAGTACATTCAGGATGCCAGTATCAGCAGTTTGTTATGGATTTCCCTATATGCCCAGTATAACCTCTAGTGTGTCTCCGTTCGCTAGCATTTTGTCATATGTGCCTGTAATGCAAAGAACTGCCTCCAGTATACAAGTGCCAGAATTTTGCCATGGGTACTTCTTCAAGGTAAGAATTACCAACAGTATGCCAGGGTCAAGGGCACACTCGCAAGCATAACACCACATTCTCACTCATGCTCACTTATATTTACTCATTCCCACCCACATACTCACTTATTCAATTCAATTCAATTCAAAAATACTTTATTGCGGTCAATACACCTTTAAAGTGCAAGTGCAATAAACTAACACTTAATAAAAACATTCTCTGGTACATGAACTCGAATCCCCAGAGTCCGAAGTTACAATTACAAATTATTACTATTATCCCACACCCCAATATATGGATACATAGCAGCGCATACAAAAGACCAGATTAATAAAAGATGTACAGTTATTGGGCAGAGATAGAGCTGATACATTTCATAAGAGTAAAATACTAAAAAAGCACTCTATAAAATCAAATATAAAAGGATTGGTTTAAAAATGGTACCAGCCCAGTTAAAAAATAAAAGAGGTTTTTGTCAGCTTTGCCCTGTATAATGATTGATTGCAGGTTGTATCTCATCCAGGGCAGACTCTAGGCTGTACTGATCTTTCATTCTCAAAAACGCAACTGTTAATGAACCTGTTGCTGAGCACCTCTTTATATGGGAGAATTTGTCCCTCCTGTAACTCTGAACCAGTTCCTTTCTGGCAACTGTATCGCAAGCTTCTTCGGGATAGTTCCATAGACTCGCTCTGCCCATGTTAAAAAATGACTACCTAACATATGCTAGCCACTGTAATTTCCCAACACCATGCAGGCCCAAGATCTCCTTTAGCTCGTCCCTATACACAGCCAATTCTGGGGTTACCCATAGTCATGGCCAGAAGATTAGGGGTCTAAGAGAAATTTTGTCAGCAATTCGCCTTACCCCCAGATCCAAGCGAAGCGGTGTGTTGAGAGAGCTGAGGGGAAGACCAAATGGCTGCCCAACAAAAGAGTTCTCAGACTTGATAATGTTTCTCAGAGAACTATACCCCCAAAGTTCAGCATCATACATTACAGTACCCCTTGTTTGCATTTTATAGATTTCCACTATTGGTCCAATAGGTATATAAGAGGTGTTCCTAAATAGCTTGATCAACCCTCATGTGATCTCTGCTACCTTCAAACAAATTTTATTAATTTGGGCCCCCCAGTCCATTTTTTCAGTTAAAGTGACCCCAAGATATTAAAATACAGATACCCTCTCCAGTGGAATACCGTGCAGGCTGGGAATAGGGTGAGTAGTGCTGATTGGGTTAAAGACCATATATTTGGTCTTTAAACAATTAATCTTGAGGCCCCTACTGTCACAGAAGACCTCAAAGTTGTTGAGGATCCTCTATATGCCCATCGGTGACTTTGAGAGCAACAGAGTGGCAAACATCATTGTCGGTATTTTCCTGCTTGCTAACTTGGGTGCATCGTTACCCTTCCCCGCATTCAATGCGTCTATGAGTGCATTTATAAATAGGCAAAAAAGGGTGGGTGCGAGCACACAGCCCTGTCTTACCCCTCTATTTATAGCTATAGGTAAAGTGAGATCACCACGTTTGACGAACCTGATTTGGGCATAGTTGCCTTTGTGCAAACGTCTAAGCATATGACAGAGATAGAATGGCACCCCCAGATCACCTAGAACAGCCCACAGTTTATCTCTTGGATTTTAAATCCACGAAGATCAAATTGAGGCTGCCACCCCCTACAGTCACTGTTTTCCAGTACAAGAGTTGAAGCCTGAATATTTGGTCTATGGTGGACGTATATTTCCTGAAGCCAGCTTGTAATGGGCTCAATATTTAAAATTCGTCCATCCAGGTTTGAAGACAGACCAACAATACCCTGGCAAAGATTTTCTGGCAAACATCAATTAAGCTTATGGGTCTGTAGTTGGAGGGGAGAAGCGGTGAACCCTTTTTATGGACTGGCAGAATGTCCGCGCCTGTCCACGTTGCTGGGATAGCAATTCCCTGCAGTATGGCAAAAAACAGGATCCACAAATAAGGGAACCAGGTGGTTGGCTCAGTGATAAAAGAGGTCCCCTGGAATCTTGTCAAGTCCTGGTGCTTTAGAATGGGTAATTTTACTTAAGGCACTTCTTATTTCTGTGAGAGCTATCTAAGGAGCCTCAGAGCAGATAATCTGCAGTGGAGCGATATCTTTAGCTGTGTTGTTGCCCTCATCCTACGACCTTAAGTACAGGGCCTCAAAATGTTCTTTCCGTTTATCGGCTGCAATGTTTGGTTCAATGGCCTGATTCCCTTCCCTACTACCTATGTTAACTATACATCAGAAAGTCTTCATGTCATGAGCGGATAGGGCCTGCTTCAAGGAAGCCCACTTGTCCAGCTCCCACACCTTTTTAGCTTCGGTGATGCTAGCTTTATATAGGGCCCTTTTTGCTCTAATAATGGGTCTATCCTTATATTTGATTGCCTCTATCAGGGCTAACTTGGCGCTCTGACAACTATCCTTAAACTAAAGGTGTTTGTTTTTTTCGTACCCACTTGAATGTAACGGTGGAAAAAATATACCAGTCATAGTAGATGTCAGCAACTCATGGGTCTCTGCGACTTGCGCAAGGAAGGTAAAAGTACCATCACTAGAAATGGACTGTTCTGCTGCCACTAAGTATTATTGCTGTATAGCTGACCACCGGACTCTTCTTCTGTTATTGGTCAGTACTAATCTATCATCTAGTGATATATTTAAACCAGACACTTCTTCACTTATCGCAGTTCTACCGCAACAATCAGAGCATTATGATCACTATTGTGTCGGGTGGAGACAACAAAGTCCACCATCCGGTGCCACATTCTGATATCAACCAGGATGTAGTCTATGATGGAGGAGTGTCCTGGTCGATTAAAAGTATGTTTCCCTGGTGTATCTAATTTGGTTCGGCCATTACATGCCTTTAGGGAGTGGTTCAAGGTGAAGGATTTAATCTGGAACACCAACAGCGTCCAGGCCCTGGTTGGTGGAATGATTACCTCTGGAACAGCCCGGTGTAGATCTTCTTCACTAGGATTTCCTCAATTAAAATCATCCAGGGGCTCAAACTGGCAATTAACGTCACCATCAATAACCATCTAATGGTTATTGGGAATGGTAGATATAGAAGCAGCCAGTTACTCAAAGGTCGTTGATTTAAGGCTGTTGCTAACAGGCCTGGGGTAGACATTGACCAGTGCAATTTTGACCTTAAATGTAAATGTCAGGAGGATGCACTGGACGTCATTAGAAAAAAACTCCAACTGCTTAACTAAACAGCCCAGATGGGACCCGACCCACATACAAAGACCGCCCGAGGGCCTACCCTTACCCCTGGTGGTAGCGGCTATACTAAAAAATGCAAAACCCAACCACTGTGCTTACTCCCTTTCCCAGGCTTCTTGGAACATATAGATGTCGTATTGGTCCACAGAGGCCCCCCAGTCAGAATTATCCAGTTTATTTCTAAGGGCCGCAACATTCCAGGATAAGACCCTTAACTTTATTAGGTCTGTATGATTAACAGGCATTGGTAACCTAAGATTAACATTGAGTGGCCTGTTTTCTCTCTGTTGGTCCCTTGGTCTAATCGCCAAGAGTTCTGTTAGGGACCTTGATGCTATCAGCTACGAGCACTGGAGGGTTGGAGTCTAGTGAGAATACAATGGCTTTGGCCTGAGGCATGGTTTTTGACGATCCTGTGGTTGGTCTTATAAAAGTGTCATTGAGCGACAGCCCCACAGCAGTTTAGGCTGCACAACTTGCCTGCCTGTCCCAACCTGGAAGGGTTAAGATAGGGCACTCCTTCATACCACCTACCCCTAGCCCAGACTTGGTGCTTGGGTAATAAAATACCCTATTTAAAATGGCCCTCTCCCTGTTTATCTCCTAGCATTTAGTTGCCTGTTCTGGGTACTGCATAGCTTTGAGTCAATCAACCTCTTCAAAGACCCCATATCTATTTGCTGTGGGTATATTATATATAGAGGTCTGGGGGGTTGATACCACTGTCTTGTATGCTGGTGATTCTGCTTCCACAGCCACTGTTCATGACTTATGTGCACACTGGTTGCTGGTACTTGGTGTGGGAAATAGAAGTACCCAAGCACTAGAGACCTAATTCCCTCATCTTGGGCCCGATTCACAGAATTAACTTAAGACAAAATCCTAAACTTACTACTTTTGGTATTCACAGAATGCACTTACTACTTTTGGTATTCACAGAATGCACTTACTACTTTTGGTATTCCCAGAATGGATTTACGACTACTAACTTTACGACGTAAAGTTAGTAGACGTAAATCTATTCTGTGAATAGCAAAAGTAGTAAGTTTATTCTGTGAAACGCAAAAGTAGTAAGTTCATTCTGTGAATACCAGAAGTAGTAAGTGCATTCTGTGAATACCAAAATGGTACTAAGTTTAGGATTTTGTCTTAAGTTTGTTCTGTGAATCGGGACCCTTGACTATAAAGGTTTAAACATAGAAGGCTTTGAACAATCATTGGGTTTTTAAAATTGCAATCCCCTTGGACATCTTTTGGTCTGTTTCCCACTCTACGAGTCATGAGAATCTCTCTAGCATTCTCATAGGAAAATTGCCTCCGCCTTGCCAACCAAAACATGCATTTGTTCTATAATTCAAGATACGTTTCCCTCTGCCCTTGTTTGTGCTCAGGTACACCTACTAAAACAATAACATACGGGGATAAGGAAGGGGGTAGGTTAGTGGAAGGCAGATCACTACTCTCTTCCCTAGCCCCATTACTGGGCTCTTTTCTGGCCCACTCCCCTCTGTGCCTTGGCCCGAGCTGGTTCGCATAATTTTGCTTGGCTACTGTACTAAGATGTACCGTATCTCTACTCCTAAACTCGCATATAGCCCTGTTAAGGTCAGAGGTAGAGATAGAATTTTGGGCACATGGGGGTTCTGACCTGGTTCCGGGTGCTTGGGCATAACATAAGCCTGGCAGCTAACATCTGTTCCTTTCCCTGTGGTTGAGACGGACATTTCCACCAAGGATTCAAATGATTCTGCTAGTTTATCTACCCGTGCTACTAAGGAACTAAGCTCTTCTTTTACAATAGATCTAAATTGAACCTGTAGGTCCACTACCAAGTTCTTTACCCATAGTGGGTAATCCAGAGACACTTGTGCATTGTCTATAATGCACATATTGATATCCGGGTCATCCAGGTTCCCTCCAATATCGGGAGTCCCATCATTGAGCTTCTTTCTTTTTGCCCTCATTCTGCTTGTTTGTTTAGGTTTCCCATTTTTGGCAGGTACAGGGTCAATAACCCCTTTGAGCGAATGGACTGTTGGTAGTTCTCTCACCTTTGTATTGTCGACATCTACCAAGATATGGCACTGCTGCTGTCTTCCCCAGCCCTGCTGTACAAACAGGTTGCCAAGCACCACAGACACATTCCTTTGCCCCATTCTGAAAAGGTGTGCGCATGATATCTTGCACAGATTTTGAACTTGAAGGCTAGCCTTCCAGTACAGAATACTCTGCCTAAACTAACTTTGAAACTTTTCACATGTTGGATGTGTATTGAATAGTTCAGCACAAAAATAATGTGAAAAAAGTGAGTAAAAATTAAAACAATTCACCAACTTAGCTCTTTTCTCAAGAAGGTGCTATTTTTTGGTGCATAACTCGGTGTAACATTTGCAGCAAAAAAAGTGAGGTGTAGCATGGGAGTGCCCATATAACAGACATGGCATGCTCCTGTGACGCAAAATAGTGCAAAGGAGCACGAAGCATTCTTTGTGCTACTTTTTAATTTTGTATTCTGCAGTTTTATTTAGAACGAACTCAACCTGAAGGAATTGGAGCACTTTACATGAGCACCAGTTATATTACACAAGGACACATTCATTTTTGGTTGGCACGGGGAGATACAGGGGCATGTTAACAAGGGCTTTCTCCTTGCTTTTTTGCCTTAAAAAGTCAAAAAAGCGGAGATAAAAATATCGCCCTATTTACAAGAGGGTGCTAACATGCATAGCACCCTTTTTCCCAATTCCTCCCTTTGCATCTCTAATGAGATGCACAGTGGGTGTCACTGGGCGTTTCCCGGATGGACTACCTTGCAAATATCGCTGATGTTCACATCGCGATATTTACAAGGCAGCCCACAGGATTTTAACACACGTTAGATTTTGGCGAAAACGGCAGTTTTCGCTAAAAACGAACGTCTGCTAAAATCCAGACTTACCTATGCTTAACAAAGGGGGTGGATTATGCTGATATGACCACAGGGTCGTATCAGCAAGATTATCGCCGTTTTGCAGGGAACATCACTGGAAAACCAGCGATGTTCCCTGCAAAACGGAGATAACTTAGCTATCTCTGGAATTTTTATCACCCTGGAGAAACGCGTTGTTAATAACGCGCTACCAGGGCGATACATTCCAGAGATAGCCTGCGATAAAAAAATTTGCGCTAAGCACGGCCAGCGATAATTATCGCTGGCCATTGATAATATGCCCCTACGTGATTTGCCCAGAATCATAGGATTTTGAGCAGACGCCGATGCTTGAACCTGGTTTCCCAGCTCCAAACTCCACAACTTTGGGCATTAGACCACATCCTCTTAGGCTTTTAGGCTACTTTCCAGTGTTAAAAAATATTTTGTACTGAAAAGTAAATTTATCAAGATTTTGCCCCAGTTTTCGTCACTTTGTGTGACTGAGCACAAAGTCGTAATAAATCTGTCTTTTAATCTTAGTCATTCTCACTACCTGTCACTCACTTTCACACACACATATATATATACAAGCACACGCTCACACATACATACAATATTGCACACAGACTCTCACCCACATGTACACAATATATATAAAGAAGCAGTTTTTCAGTTAACATAGCTGCCAAGGATGGTCCTGTTCCAGCTCCCGCTGGTCCATTTTTTACTAAGCTAATAGTGAATAAAACACTATTATTCACTATTGGCATAGTAAAAAACATGGTCCAAAAAGTAGGATGGAACCGGACAGCTATAAGGGTGGGGCTCCCCAGTGTTCTTGACACTGGTTTTGCCACCTTTGATGCTGGGGGTCGCAAAAGAAAAGGCCGTTGGCTTTCAACTTATGCTCCTGAGCACTCTTTAGCAAAAATGATTATTCTGGCGACCCCAGGTGACAAAATATGAAAATGTCAAGTATTCTACTTCTTTCCCCTTAACACAGCGGTGCCCAATGTAGGTACATGAGAGCCGGATCCAAGGTGGACTTTCAGGATAACCATAAACCATATAAATGTCTTCCTTTTTGATCTTATGTGGATATTGTTAAAATCTGACATGGATCCTGCATTAAGATGAAGAGGACAAAAACAAGGTGAGTTTGACCATTGTACATATAATTCAAAAGCTAACACGGAGTAACTACTAGTGTCAAAGCACTTGATAAAGTCTTGCCTAGATTTTACAAGATACTCTCTGGAGCATATTCATCAGAGACTATCTGTAGATTAACAATTAACAAATCCAGATTACTTTTAACCACGATTATGCCTCTCAGCAGTTCTCTTAAAACATGAAATAAAGTAGGTGATACTTACAAATCTGTGGCCTAAAGAAGTGCATAGTTTATTGTGAAAGAAGAAGATGGAATGATTGCTTCTAATTCTCCATTGAAATCATTAGCAGTAAATAGTTCATCCCATGTGTGGATCTCACATTCGCCTTTCTTTATAAAGGCCATGTCTTCATGTTTGAAATACAATAAGTTTGCAGCATATAAAAACAGGCTCTACTTGTCTACTGCATTTATTTACTCAAAAAAAGAAAAAGAAACTCATTTATAATATGTAAATGTCTGCAGAGATGTAGTTGACAAGGGGAAAACGTCTTTCACTTACCCATTTATGAAGGGGAAACTAAGGACAATGTAGCCAAACAGGCTGCACCAATGGAAGGCCGAAATGCAGACATTGCAGTTTTAAGGGATCCCAATCCTTCAGCATTCAATTATGCTCTCCAAGTGACAGTTATAAAATACTATTACAGAAAAATATTAACTTTCTTTAGCCCTTTCATTGGGACAAGGGTGGGTTACTTATGATTTCAAAGAAGTGTCAATGGAAGGAGAACTAGCATTACAAGTAAGCAAACATCCCTTCTAACTTGGGGATCTCCATCGAAAACCATAAGCTCTGAATAGAAGAGCAAACCCAGCGCTAAAAAAGCAATGGCAGCAAAGATGAAAAATTGATGAACTACGCAAAGAGTTTTCTCAATGCATGCGCTGTAGAGTCTGAATCAATACAATAGCGTCTTGTAAAAGTATGCCCAGACCTGCCTGATTAGAATATTTCTCAGTAAAGCAGCTGTAATCGCTTCATCTCTCGTAGAGTGAGCTTTGGGTTCGCCAGTGAGGTTCTTATTTCATTTTTTAAATAACATAAGAAGCAAGAGACTATTATTCTCTTGGAGAGAGACTGCTTGGAAGTGGCCAGTCATGTAACAGACCATAGTGCACAAATAATTGATTAGTTTTCCTTATATCTTTTGTTTTGCCCAGCAAAATGTAAGTACTTTAATGATGTCTAACGCTTGGAGAGATATTTCACCTGGGAAAATAGAATTCTGAAAGAAAGTAGGCAAAGCAATAGTTTGGCTTATGTGAAATCCGAGATCACCTTTGGGAGAAATTTCAGATGCGTTGACATGACCACTTTGTTCTTATGCAACACTGTGTAGAATTCAAAGGAGCACAATACCTGAATCTCACTAACCCTGCAAGCAGATGTTATAGATACAAGTAGGCTGAAGGGAAGCTTTGTGAATTGTCTCAAAGTATTTTTTAACACTCTTCAGGTCACAAAATGCAGCCATAGAACTAACTACAAGGAGTCTCCACGCTCCAGTTGAAAAGCATACAGCCCCAGCTTGGAGTGCTTTAAAAATATGGTAATGTCTACTAGGGTCATGTATTAAATGACCCAGGCTTATTGTGCCTTTGTTTTTATATGTTCTAAGGAATTGCAGCACCCCGTAATATAAAAGAAAAAACTAGTGGTGCGCCTGCACATTTTAGAGGCACCAGGAGGATATACATGTTCAAATCTAAACCCCTTGCAGGCCTTTATGGTATGCCCCTTGACGAATGCAGTGAAAGTGAAATGAGCACTTACTCCACTCATTTCACAGGTTTCTTGTCTTTTTTCTTAATGACAAATTTTTATATTTGGTTGCCTCGGCCCTCCTGGGGCACCCTATAACTTGAAAATGTTGGGGACCCCACGGAGATGCCACACCGGCTCCTCTGCCAGGACTCATCCTGAGAGCTAGCAATTCTTTTTCTGTTCATCGGTACCCTGGTCCCACCCTGGGCAGCCACAACATTTCCAGCCCTAGAGGGATGCGTAGAAAGGCCCATGGCTGTGGCGGCCCCGGCAGCTCACCACCTAGTACCCATCCTGTGGACTGGTTTGCTCCTGTCCGGATGGGAATAGCTTTTCTTTCTGCTACCACCAGCTGGAAGCAATCTAGTGCTTTGCCCTTGCCCGGCTGGGTGCAGCTTTACTTTCTGCTCCTGTTGAGTGGGTGCAATCTACAGTGTCTTTGGAGATGGGTCTCCTGGAGACACTGTTCTACATTGGACTCTGGAGGATGGGGTCGCTAGAGCTGTTCTGTGGCTTGAGGAGGGGGGCCTCAAACCTCCTTCCCAAATAGCTCATAGGGGCCTAGGTAATGGAGTCCCTGGGGCCATTCTATGGCTCAGGGAGACTGCCCTATACCCTTGTCCTCAAATAAATTACATTGCCCTGTGGCCTGAGGTCCCTGTGGCCATACACCCCTCCCGAAAACGATTACACTGGCCCGAAGTATTGAGTTTCTGGGGCCTTTAAATGGGTCGAGAGGGAGGGCCAACTCCCCCCACTCCCTGAAAAAAAAACATTGCTCCGACTCCCCCAGAAACCTCAACTTTCACCTTGAAAACCCCAGTGATGATAACACAGGCAACCTCATTGAAAGCATTAAATACATCAGTCTCACCCAGCTAGTCACCGACCCCACAAACATCGCTGGCCACATGCTGGACCCTATCTTCACAGCCAGCAACACAGTCAAGTATAGACATGTCACCGAGCTCTCCTGGACAGACCACTCATCACCACCTGACGGCCCAGCACCTCACACTGCAACTGGAACAAAGAAGCCAAAGCCAATGGACCGACACCTTCAACACCTCCCATCCTGACACCACTACCAACTTTGAACAGGCTGTCAAGAACTTCATCACTTTGATCTTCAATTGCGCAGTCAGAGCCTCACCTATCACACCCACCAAACTTAAAAGATCCATCAAACATGCCAGCTGGTACGCCTTGGTACTGAGAATCAAGAAATGCAACTGCAAGCAACTGGAAAGGAAATGGTGCACCAGCAAGGAGCCCAACGACCGGACCACCTTCAAGCTATCACTCAACCACTACCACCGGCTCCTGAAAGAGATGATAAGAAATTCCCTAGCAGACTGCATCAAAGCTAGCTTCAACCACAGCAATTAACTCTTCAGCATCATCAAGGAGGTCTCCAACCCCTTAACAACGAAAAACATCATCACCCTCTCCCAAGAACTCTGTGACACACTGGCTGACTTCTTCCACAAAAAGTTCTCAGCCTCCACACTCCCACAATCCCAAACCCCGACCGCCGGATCACCGCTTGGGACTAGCTCACCACACAGAGCACCACAGACATTATGCACTCTGTCCACTCTGGAGAACCCATGGATCCCTGTCCCCAAAACATGTTCAACCTCGGCAACTGGACCATCAGCAACAAGCTCACAGCCATCTTGAATACATTCATCACCTTAGCCATCTTTTCAGATGAGTGGAAACACACTGGAGTCAAACCTCTTCTCAAGAAACCATCCACCACCCCAACGAGCTCAAGAAACTGTCCACCAACCCAACGAGCTTAAGAACTACAGGCCCATCTATCTGCTCCCCTTTACCGCCAAAGTCCTCGAAAAGAACAACAATCTTCAGGACGCATCCCAATCTGGATTCAACATGAACCTCAGCACCAAAACCACCCTGATCAAAGCCACTGATGACATCAGAACTCTGCTAGACTGGGGAGAAGTGGCTGCCCTGATCCTCCCAGACCTCTCAGCAGCCTTCGACACTGTGTCCGACCACACCCTGATCAAGAAACTTCATCACATCGGAATGCAGGAGGATGCCCTCAAATGCATTGCATCCTTCCTCAACAGAAGAGTACAGAGAATTTGCCTTCCACCAGTCACCTCAGAGCACAAGAACCTCATATGTGGCGTACCTCAAGGTTCCTCCCTTGTCCTTACTTTTTCAATGCCTACATGAACCCCCTGGTCAACATTGTCAGAAACCATGGACTGAACATTATCTCCTATGGAGATTACACCCAGCTCCTTCCCTCTCTTTCCGAAGACCTTTCCACCACGAGGACCAACACCCACCTGTGCATGACCAGCATCGCCGACTGGATTTTAAAAAAAGTGCCACAGACAAGACAGAAGTTCTGATCTTCGGGAACAACACCTCCTTGTGGAATGACTCCTGGTGGCCTGCTGATGTGGAACCCTCCCCTTCCCCCATGGACCACGCTTTGAACCTCGGCATCATCTTGGACAGCAAACGCACCATGAAGAACCAGATCAACGCAGTCTCCTCCGCCTCCTTCCTCACTCTGCACATGCTCCAAAAGATCTTCAAGTAGCTCCCAATCTCCACCAAACACATCTCACTCAAGCCCTCATCATCAGCTGCTTGGATTACGGCAACTGTCGTTTGCCCAACAGTGTGTGCTCGGATAGCAGGGTATGTGTGCACTGAGTTGTGCTGTGCAGCGTGGCTCCTCGCTGACAAGCTGCAAACCACTGTCCTCCAGGAAGTTGTGTCAGCCTCTAGGTGCTACCTCTTACCTCTTACCTGTGCTCTCCTCCCCAAGATCACACCGCCACAGGCACTCAGGCCACAGGCACTCCCATGCCACGCTGCATGCCACCCACCACGGAGCTTTGACAACATAGCCCGCCGGCTCCCTGATCTGGTCTCCCAAGGCCCCCACATACTCCCAGTCTCCAGCCTACCACTGCCATCTTTGCTGATGTATTGGCGATCTCGCAAGAGGGAAAGTGGAAGTTGATGATGCCTCAGTCGGAACTCGAGAGACACGGGACAGCTCCAGTCCGCACCAGTCTCTGATTTTCGTTCTAGTTAAATTCACAGATAAGATGCATTGGCAAGAGGGAGATAGCATTACATAAGCTCTTAACTTATGATTGTCAGATTTCATTTCACCACCAACGTTTTTAAAGTAGGGGGGAGGTAAGCTCCTCAGCATAGCAGAGTTTTTTTCTGACCTCCGCTCTCCAAGCGAAGTGCGGAGTGGGCCACACTCCAAAAACTCCACTGGTGGAGCAAAGTCCACCGCCCACCTCCCTCTCCCTCGCTCACACCCCTGCATCCGCTGAAGCAACAGTGGAGGACACTCCTTCTCCTACCTTGCTGCCAAGTCCTGGATCAGCCTTCCCCCTCCATCTCTGGACCTCACCCTCCCTCCAGGAATTCAGACGGGGCCTCAAAACCTGGCTATTCAACTGATGCCACCAGGCTCTGAGCACCTGGATACACTTGCGGACAAATGTTCCTCTTGAGAACAATACTCTGACTTTCACTTATGTTTTGTAACGGAGAGTTTTCAAAGGCCCCAATTAATTGAGAGGCTTGTGACATTGGAATAATTAGAAAACATTATCCTGTATTTTAGTTCAGGCTAACAATCGAGTCAAAATTCATTCTCTATTGTAGATTTCTTCCCTCTGATCCCTGTTTGCAATTACAGGGAAATATTTGCATGATTTGAGAAACAAGTGAAGCTGGCATCTAGGGATTATATTTTCAAAATGGTGTGTCTGCAGGTTTTCAGGTAAACAGTCCTGTAATGGAAATTTAAAGAGTTTAGTAGAAAATAAACTCTTTAGTGGCAGAAATGACTTACTGTCTCCAAGGATCAACAAATTCATGATATTAAGAACAAATCCCAGGAATAACTTTAGTCGTCTTAGAACAAAAAGCAGCAATAATAAATAGATCAACTTATAACAGAGTTTTATGGTTATAAGCTGGCAACCATGAAAATTGGCTGTCCTAGAACAAGGGAGAGGGGTTTACCGTGGGATATTTATTATATTGGAAGAAAACCCCAACAATCGAGGAGTCTTTCTTTCTGGTGAAGAATAGTGACATTTAGTGATGTGATAAACAACATTATTATTCGAAAACCTTTGATTTAATATATATATATATATATATATATATATATATATATATATATATATATATATATATATATATATATATATATATATATATATATTCACTGAAAAAACCATAGGTTTCAGGGGCGTTATAGTTCACTAAGATACACTTAATCAGTCAGTTATACAATCAATTTTTCAAAAACAAATCATCCATTTAGACACTTATACACCCATTTATTCTTCCATCGACCTTGAGATATACATATATAAAACATATGTAATTTTCAGAAAAACACACATTCACTGGATGATGTCATCAGTGATGTCCTTTGAGATGTCATGAGTGATGTCATGAGTGATGTCACTGACCATGTCATGAGTGATGTAATATGTGACATCATCAGCAGTGCATTGCGGGCGCGCAATTCATAGTTAGCTGAACTAACTATAACGGGGGAATTTCAATGGTTTTTTACAAGTGAAAAGTCCAGCTAACTATAACGCCCCTGAAACTCATGGTTTTTTCAGTGAATTTTTAAGGTTTTTTAAATGATAATTCCTAACTATAACGTGCCTAAAACCTATCGTTTTTTCAGTGAATTTCAAAGGTTTTTTAAATGCTAATTTCTAACTATGCCTACAGACATAGGACATGTGAAGAAAGAAGTAAAAACGCACAAAAAGAAAAAAAAGAAATGCAGAAAGAAGCAACAGAAGTCCTCAAAGACGAAGAAAAGTGCAGGAAGAAGGATAACAGGCAGAAAGAACAAACAGAAGAGCAGAAAGAAGCCTTGTTGCAAAATCATCCTGTACCCTCAACTTTTTCAGACGGATACTGGTGGTAACTGAGTCTGACTAACCAGTCCTAGAGCAGGTGCTATGTTAAAAGACACTCAGAATACAGTGAAAACACCTACAGACACTAGGGAACACTATACGTTGGGGTCCCCCTGTGATTAGCATGACCTCTTCTGTAAGCCCCTAGTATATAATAGGGCAGGGGATTAAAACTACCTCTTAAAACGCGCCACAGGGCGTGTTTGCACACGTTACCCCCGGCCCCGTCCCCTCCCTTCCCCACTGTGTAAACACTCCCTGTGGCCGTTTTAAGTTGGGAGATTAAGTCCCCTTGAATCCTGCGGGTCCCTAGGGTCCAACTAGACCACTAGGTACCTCCAGTAAGCGCCACAGAGCTGCGTTGCAGAGAGATGTAAAAAGGGGCACGGCCTAGACAACCTCCCTGCAACGCAGCGCAGTGGCGCTTACTGGAAGCATCTGGTGGGCTAGTTGGCCCCCAGGGTCCCTCAGGATCGAAGGGGAATTATTTCCCTAACTTAAAACGCGCCACAGGGCGTGTTTGCACACGTTAGCTCAGGCCCCGTCCCCTCCCTTCACCACTGTGTAAACACGCCCTGTGGCCGTTTTTAGTTGGGAGATTAAGTTCATTTGAATCCTGAGGGTCCCTAGGGTCCAACTAGCCCACTAGGTACCTCCAGTAAGTGCCACAGAGCTGCGTTGCAGAGAGGTGTAAAAAGTGGCACGGCCTGGACCACATCTCTGCAACGCAGCTCAGTGGCGCTTACTGGAAGCACCTGGTGGGCTAGTTAGCCCCCAGGGGCCCTCAGGATTGAAGGGGAATTATTTCCCCAACTTAAAACGCGCCATAGGGCGTGTTTGCACACGTCACCTCAGGCCCCGTCCCCTCCCTTCCCCACTGTGTAAACACGCCCTGTGGCCGTTTTAAGTTGGGAGATTAAGTCCCCTTGAATCCTGAGGGTCCCTAGGGGCAAAATAGCCCACTAGGTACGTCCAGTAAGCGCCATTGCAGAGAGGTGTAAAAAGGGGCACGGCCTGCACCACCTCTCTGCAACGCAGAGCAGTGGCGCTTACTAGAAGCACCTGGTGGGCTAGTTGGCCCCCAGGGTCCCTCAGGATTGAAAGAGAATTATTTCCCCAACTTAAAACACGCCACAGGGCGTGTTTGCACACGTCACCTCAGGCCCCGCCCCCTCCCTTCACCACTGTGTAAATGCGCCCTGTGGCCGTTCTAAGTTGAGAGATTAAGTCCCCTTGAATCCTAAGGGTCCCTATGGTCAACCTAGCCCACTAGGTACCTTCAGTAAGCGCCACAGAGCTGCGGTGCATAGAGGTGTAAAAAGGGGTGTGGCCTCAGAACACCTGTCTGCAATGCAGCTCCCTGGCACATACTGGGGATACCTGTTGGCCCTCAGGGACCCTCAGTATTGAAGGGGAAATAATTCCCCAACTTACAACTGGCCAGGGGGCGTGTTTGCAGAGTGCTGCAAGGAGGGTGTGTGGCCTCCGGCGCGATGCCGGTCTTTTATTTTTTTAAGAAGGAGGGCTGAGTGGCCCCCCTTCTTTTTCTAATTTATTGGCCCTGGGGACCCCATCCCCCAGGGCCTGCACCCTAATTTTTTTTGTTGAAAAAAATATATTTGGAAGGGGGCCGGCCCCGGGTCTCGGCCTTTTTTAAAAGAAAAAATCTTTCGGAGGGGGCTGCGTTGCCATCCTCCTCAGGCCACTTATGGCCCCGGGGACCCCATCCCCCGGGGCCGACCTTTGTTTTTTATAAATTTAAAAAAATATATATTTATAGAAACACCTAGGACATGCTGGACAAACCGTATGTACCTATCACCATGACGATTTGCGTGATATTCATTAAAAGGCGACTATGCATACAATGAATCCACGTGGAATGTATTTACACCGCTACTGAAGCTCTGACATGTCTGACGCCCTACCGTGCCTAATCCCGGCGCCCCCGCCGGTGGGTACTCTCCAAGTAGACACCCTTATCGTTTATTTATACAAACATGGGTAGCTATTGACAGGCACATTTAATACACACGCACACCAAGCCATTCAAAGGGGATTCGACAAAAATTCGACCAAACTATGCAAGAAACCCCCCTCATGGTTAATAAAACACACATCCACCGCCGGATGTGTAATACTTTTTATTTTACTCTCTGGAAAGGAGACGAACCTCACTTGAGAGTCACAGCGTGCTCCTGGCTGAGCCCAATGCTGTGTTACACCCACCAGTGCCCGCCGAGTGCCACACACCTGTGTGTTGTATTCCACACTCTCTAGCCCATGTGCACTGTAACATCACCCCGTGAATATGTCATGCCACACTTGCCTTCGCACGGGTTATATTGCCCCATCTAACGTGCCTTCCTCGATGCCTATGTTATAACGCACAGCGCTATGCCATACATATTACAATCTGGGATCCATATCTTTGTCACAGTGCATATGCAACGTTACACTCCCCAGCACATATTTTATATTACAACTTTAGAGACTAGTTAGGTTACACAACACTGCCCTGTGCATATTACACTCCAAGGCGCATATCGCATAGCACGCGCTAGAGCCTGTGCTATTTCGTGCTCTCCAATGAATCGGTCATTGCGCACAATGTATTGCATATTATATTTCACGCCCCAGTTCATCTTATATCACACTTTTTGGTGCATAGTTTATACCATATACTATATCTAGTCTTCATTTTCAATCGTGCTCTCAGGACTATGTTCTATATAACACTACCCTTTTCACGAGCATTACATTTTGCGATGGGAGGTGGAGGGTCAGGGGGTGTTTCTGCCAAGTGAGTCCGGAGTCACAGTCACAAACGTCCTCTTCTTCCTGAATAAAAGTGAGATTATGCTGCATACTTGTTCATATTTTAAGTAGTTCGCACAGACACACATTTTAAAAACAATAAAGTTCCTAATACCCACCTTCTCTGAACAGTTAGCTTGTTGCCCCATCCACCTCCTCCCTATCCTCTGTTGTCTGAATCCATGGACTAGCCTCCTCCCTCCTGTCATACATGGTCTGATGTGCTGCCACTGCCCTCCATTTAACATGATGTACCAGTCCACCTCTCCTGCCCTCCATTGCCCAATTCTATGGCCCATCATTGACCTCCTGCTTAGCCTCTGTGCTTAGCTTGCTGCCCCTATTCTCCTTCCCCCTACTATCCAATGTCTTTGTGCATGCCCCTGCTCCATCCTTTTTGCCCACCATGTTCCATGGACCTTCCACTCCTATCTACTCTGAGTGTTCTGTTGAGTTGCCACTCCCCTCCCACCTGCCTAGCATTGTCAGATGACTGTAACCTGTCCCTGCCACCTCCACCCTGCCTGTCCACATGCCATACCCCTATCCCCTTCCTCCTGTCCTCCATGGTCCATTTTACTGCCACACCCTTCTGCCCTCCCTGGTCTGTTGTGCTGCAGCTGCTCCATCTGCCTGCCCCGTGCGGTGTGTTGTGAGGCCCCTTCCCCTGAACTCTCTTGTCTGTGCCGAGGTCCTGACCCTCCCTTCTATCCTCCATGGTCCTTTGTGCATGCCCCTGCACCCTCCTTCTTGCCCATCATAGCTATTGTGCTGCCACTAACCCTCCCACTTGCCATGCATGGTCTTCTGTGCTGCCATAGCCCCTCCCACCTTCCCTGTGTGGTCAGCTAGCTGCCCTGACCCTCTCCCGCCTTCCCTCCATGGTCTGTGTGTATGCCATCATAGTCTCACTGTTGCTCTCCATGGTGTGTCTTGTTTCTAGTGCCCATCTTGCCTGACCTCCATGGTCATCTTGCTGCTCCTGCCCTGCCCCCTTGACCCCAGCCCTCTGTTTCCATGTGCAGACCCCTATTCCCTTCCTCCTGGCTTGTCTGTTCCATTGTAATGCCCCTGATCCGTCCCTCCTGCCCTTTATGGTCTGTTATGCTGCAGCTTTCCCTCCTGTCTGTCCATTATGGTCAGCTAGCTACCATTGCCTCTTCCCCCCTGTTCTCTGTTGTCCATGTGCATGGTCCTGTCCCCTCCCTATTGCTTTCTATGGATTGTTGTGCTGCACTCCCGTCCCGCATGCCCTGTGTGGTGTATTGTGCTGCTGCAAATCCTGATGCCTGCCCTGTAGGGTCAGTTTGGTGCACCTCTCCATGTCCCTCCTGTCCTCTGTTATCCGAGTCCATGTCCCTACCCCAATTCCTCCTGCCTACCATGATCCAATGTACCATACTTGCGAACATTTTGAACTTGGTAAGAGGGAGATTTTGACAAAAAACTGGGTATTGATTTTCCCCTTTGAGTTACATTGAAAAAGAGGAGATTGTAGACAGGAGACAGATCAAATAAAACCCACTTGAGCTTAAAAACATTGGACGTTTCCTGGCTGAAACTGGTCTGTTGGCATGTATGGTTGTACTACCACTGCCTCTTCCTTCTGCCCACAATGGTCTATTATATTGCCACAGCCTCTCTTGCCAGTCCCGTATTGTTGGTTTGTTGCCCCTGCCCCCCTTTCCACTGCCCTCCATAGTCTGTTGTGCTGCCACTGCCCTTCCTGCCTGCCCAAATTGTTGCCTCTGCACTCTCCTACCTGCCTTCAATATTCAAAGTCCGTGCCCCTGGCCTCTGCCTCTCAACAGTATCCCAATGAACAACTAGATTGCTAACATTCTATATTTATTACAAATGTGTGGAACGCCTGACGTCATCTTGATGTAATCAAAACTGTAATACCTAGAGCATTTCCTTTAGAAATTACATATATGAGAGGGTCTTATTTGCATCAAAATTATGGTTAGTCCTCTAAAAAACTAAAATGAGGAGTTTATTTTAATAGCGACAAAGAACTTTTAAATTATTTGTAATCTTTATGTTTTTTTATCCAGTTGACCACTTGATTAAATGTTGCACTTAGGGGAGAGGATGTGGTGTTACTTCCAGAGCTGCAGACTTTGCAACTGGGGAACCAGGTTGGAGTTTCTGCTTCAGCTCAACATTCTGTGATTCTGGTCAAATCACTTAATCTCCCCATGTCTACAAGCAAAATGAATTTGATCTTGTGTGATGTAACCAATGCTCATGTAAAGCACTCCAATACCTGACAAGTCTGCACTATATAAAACTGCAAATACACAAACAACGAGGTGCCGATCACGATCCGGTAAAAAATTCCCCCGTGCGACTCGTATCGGGTCTTTTTACCGTACGAATCGTACAAGTGCCGTACGAACTGGCAATCACGATTCGCATGGTAAAAAGTCCATACGAACCGCACCGGGAATCATTCCCCACACGTCCTCGGGTCGGAAAATGTGTCCGACACGTCCTCGGACGATTTACCTTACAAACGTAAAAATCCAAGTCCGACCGAGGAATCACGATCCATCCCGTGCGTCCGAGCCTACAACCGTATGGAAAAAACACCGTCCGCACCGAACACCTATAGCAACCATGGAGACATGTGCCCGCATACGCGCCCAACACTCCCCCCAGCCCCCGTACGTCCGACACGTACCCCCCGTATATGTATACCCCCACCCGTCTAGGTACACCCCAGTACGTTCCAGTCGTACCCCCACCCCAGTACGTGTCGTACCACCGTCAATGTACACCCCCCCACCCCTGTACGTGTCGTACCACCGTCTATGTACACCCCAGTACGTTCCAGTCGCACCCCCACCCCAGTACGTGTCGTACCCCCCGTGTACCTACACCCCAGTACGTTCGAGCCACACCCCCACCCCAGTACGTGTCATAGCCCCGTCTACCTACACCCCAGTACGTTCCAGTCGTACCCCCACCCCAGTACGTGTCGTACCCCCCGTGTACCTACACCCCAGTACGTTCGAGCCACACCCCCACCCCAGTACGTGTCATAGCCCCGTCTACCTACACCCCAGTACGTTCCAGTCGTACCCCCACCCCAGTACGTGTCGTACCCCCCGTGTACCTACACCCCAGTACGTTCGAGCCACACCCCCACCCCAGTACGTGTCATAGCCCCGTCTACCTACACCCCAGTACGTTCCAGTCGTACCCCCACCCCAGTACGTGTCGTACCCCCCGTGTACCTACACCCCAGTACGTTCGAGCCACACCCCCACCCCAGTACGTGTCATAGCCCCGTCTACCCACACCCCAGTACGTTCCAGTAGTACCCCCACCCCAGTACGTGTCGTACCACCGTCAATGTACACCCCCCACCCCTGTACGTGTCGTACCACCGTCTATGTACACCCCCCCACCCCTGTACGTGTCGTACCACCGTCTATGTACACCCCAGTACGTTCCAGTCGTACCCCCACCCCAGTACGTGTCGTACCACCGTCAATGTACACCCCCCCACCCCTGTACGTGTCGTACCACCGTCTATGTACACCCCAGTACGTTCCAGTCGTACCCCCACCCCAGTACGTGTCGTACCACCGTCAATGTACACCCCCCCACCCCTGTACGTGTCGTACCACCGTCAATGTACACCCCCCCACCCCTGTACGTGTCGTACCACCGTCTATGTACACCCCAGTACGTTCCAGTCGTACCCCCACCCCAGTACGTGTCGTACCACCGTCAATGTACACCCCCCCCACCCCTGTACGTGTCGTACCACCGTCAATGTACACCCCCCCACCCCTGTACGTGTCGTACCCCCGTGTACCTACACCCCAGTACGTGCGAGCCACACCCCCACCCCAGGACGTGTCATAGCCCCGTCTACCCACACCCCAGTACGTTCCAGTCGTACCCCCACCCCAGTACGTTCCTGGCGCACCCCCAACACAACCTCCTAAGTACGGAGCGCACCCCATGCCCCAACATCACAACCGCATGTACGAGTCGTACAAAGCCACACACAAGGACCAAATCGTACAACCAAATGGCCCATGTACACACCGTACACACGCTCAAAACGCACGTACACAACAAGGACAAAACAAAACAACTCAACAATACACCATTCGAAAGGCACACAGCCACTAAACATGGCCAACAACCACTAAAATAACACAATCACTGACCTGCAACTGTCAAAAACAAACAGAGGCCCAATACACCACCACTCCTTATAACACACCCACCCAAAATTCAAACACTGCCACACCCACCCATGGACCAATAAAAAGGGCCCACACACACAAACCATGAGCCTTTGCAACAGACCCACTGCTGCCAGACACCACAGAACCAGACTACAAGCGACACCACATCTTACACTTGCACACCTTCACACGACCACCCTCACAAACACCCTCTCATCACATTCACACACAACCATCCACACCCCCCCCCAACATCCACACACCCCCCACACCCACACCATCCCCACCCACACCCCTCACCATGCCCACTACCAAGAATCCAAAGTTCAGTCACCGAGAGTTGGAGGTCCTTGTTGATCAAATCCTCAGAGTCGAGCCACAGATCTTTGGAACATTGGTCAGAAGCACCAGCCAGGCAGCCAAAACAGCCATGTGGCAGACCATCGTCGATGCTGTGAATGCTGTTGCGGACACCAGGAGGACCAAGCAGGATTGCCAGAACAGGTGGTACGATCTGCGGAGGAGGGTCAGAGCCAAGAGACAGGAGGACCACGACCAGGCCAACGCCACCGGAGGAGGGCCCTCCCGCAGACCCGTACAGTACCATCCCTGGGAGGAGAGCGTGATGGCCATACTGCCGGTGGAGGCAGTTGAAGGAGTAGAAGGACTCCGAGACCCGGGTGAGTACACAAACAACGCACCTCACATGGGGGGAACTGCAACCACAACCAAAATTAATAACAGGCACGCAACCACCACAAGCCATCGCATTACTCAACCACACTCCATGAGCAGGCACATGCCACTGCTGCCACCATGCCCCATGCACCCAGCTGGACAATGTCAAGTCACAGGCCACAGAAGACAACAACACATGACACGGTAACCCGGATGTCGGGAGGCTGGGCACCAAGAATCACATAGTGCGACTCCAAAGCAGACAACAATGCCCTCTGCCCATATGGCCTAGGTCACAGCCAGACAAACACTGTGTCCCAACACAGGAATGACTTGCCAGCAAATGGCGGACGCCTTGCATCAACACATGGGGGTGAAGGCACTGTTTTGCACATGCCAGCAGCTAATGAACAGCCAACAGTGTGAAAGAGTGGCAGCACACACCACCACAGCAGCAGCGCACAGACACACAGCAGACAAAATGGGTGCCTGGAGATCAGAAACAAACTCACATCAACAGGCCAAGGGCCACTCAAAGATCTGCTAACAGTGTGTGCCCAGGAAGCTGGGCCAAGGTGACAGAGGGTGACACACGGAGGGAGGGAGAGGGGGACACAGAGGGAGGGAGAGGGGGACTGAGAGGGAGGGAGACGGACAGAGGGAGGAGGCTGACACACAGAGGGAGGGAGAGGGGGACAGAGAGGGAGGGAGAGGGGGACAGAGAGGGAGGGAGACACAGGAAGATGGACAGAGGGAGGAGGCTGACACACAGAGGGAGGGAGAGGGGGACAGAGAGGGAGGGAGAGGGGGACAGAGAGGGAGGGAGACACAGGAAGATGGACAGAGGGAGGAGGCTGACACACAGAGGGAGGGAGAGGGGGACAGAGAGGGAGGGAGAGGGGGACACAGAGGGAGGGAGAGGGGGACAGAGAGGGAGGGAGAGGGGGACACAGAGGGAGGGAGAGGGGGACAGAGAGGGAGGGAGAGGGGGACAGAGAGGGAGGGAGAGGGGGACTGAGAGGGAGGGAGACGGACAGAGGGAGGAGGCTGACACACAGAGGGAGGGAGAGGGGGACAGAGAGGGAGGGAGAGGGGGACAGAGAGGGAGGGAGACACAGGAAGATGGACAGAGGGAGGAGGCTGACACACAGAGGGAGGGAGAGGGGGACAGAGAGGGAGGGAGAGGGGGACAGAGAGGGAGGGAGACACAGGAAGATGGACAGAGGGAGGAGGCTGACACACAGAGGGAGGGAGAGGGGGACAGAGAGGGAGGGAGAGGGGGACAGAGAAGGAGGGAGACACAGGGAGAGCAAATCAGTCCTGTGGTGTGTGGGAATGTCTGCTCATCAGCAGGTGGACTGCGTGCATGTAGACAAGGGTGGCCAGTGCCAGAACCCCCCCTCATCATCATGGCAAAACGCAGGGCCATGTCACAACCTGTACACGAGCACAAGGACAGCCACCTGCATCATATGAGTGTGTGGATCCACTCCATGTGCACATGTACAGTGCTACAAGGAAGGCGCAAATGCATAGCTCGGCACACATGCACACTCCACTGCTGACTGCAGTCACACTTGACGCAGCAAGTAAGACTGTGCCACACATAGTTAAAGGGGCCAAATTGGTGCCCAAGGGACACACACATGCACAAGTGCACTGTGAGTGGAATGCAAGACAGATCCTAATTCCAAGAGGAAATGTGCCAACTTTATAACGGATGAAACATGGATGTTGCATGGATCAAAATTAACATTTTCTCTCTCACACACAGGTCAACGTCGTGCTCCACCCCCCAACACTGGGGGGGAACACTCACAGGACCCGGATCTGCAGGAGACCGATCCCACCGGCAGCGACCACTCTCACCACTCTGCGGACGACCCCGACCGACCTGGCCCCTCTGGTGTCCAACCACCTGCAGCACCTGCGTCAGGTACAACCGTGCCAACCACCACCCCCACTCCTGCCACATCCCAGGAGACACCCAGGATCCCTGCCCCAACACCACAATGCAGCCAGGCTCGCCAGGAGGGACACGGTGTCCCGGGCACCCAGGAGGAGGCAGGCGACAACGCCAATGCCACCCCTCAGGGGTCCCGGAGACCCGATGTGCCCACAAGTGCAGGCCAGGCGCAAGTGGGCAGGGGTGGTGGGAGTGGAGGACGGCGGAGGCGCGAGCCTGACCAGTTGGCTGGGGATCCGGTATTTTCACATGTCCGTAACATCCTGGACTCATACCGGCAGGACACCACGGGCATGGCCCAGGTTGTGTCCGTCCTCGAGGGGATCAAGGTCCAGCAGGCCCAGCAACATGCGGAGCTAATAGCCTGTCTACAGCTACACCAACGGAGGATGGAGGACAGACAGGCTGAGCAAGTGACGGCGTCCCAGGGGATTCACGCTGAACTCCGTCGGATGGCCGACACCATGGCCGACCCTCCCTGTGCCAGAAGGCGGAGAACATCACCACCCACAGGGAGGGATCATGAGGAGGAGGAGGAAACATCCGACGGAGCATCCCAGATGTCGTCACGGCCTGCTGCTGAGGTTCCCCGCAGGAAGCCGGGTCGTCCACGGAAAGGACCGTGAGGGTGGCTGCTACATCACCATCTCCCAGGACACCTGGCCTGGCACCTGGCCCACTGGAGCAACAGCATCACAGCATCAAGAGACATTCTCTGCCACATGGCCCTGCTGGTCACTGGCTGACCAATGTTGACAAAGACTGTGGCATGGACTCTGAGGATTTCCAATGGCAAGGACACCAACTCCCCTACTGAACTTTGGATTCCCTAATCCCGGAAAGCCCCTCACTTTGTCCCCCCCCCCCCCATAATAAATCACACTATTAAGAGTAGATGCCTGCTGGTAGCATTATTACCTAACATGTGTCTTGTACAGTCTAAACATGCCTGAGTCATCTGTTCACTTCAACCATCCACACCCTGGGGCCTGAGTCTGGCACAGGACACATGGGTCACAGTTTATTAGGCAAGACAGACATGGAGCACCATACACACCCGTGATGGTCAGAACCAGCTGAGGGGGTGGCCGAACAACCGTGCTGACAGACACATTGAGTACAGCAACAGTCATGCGCAGAGGTCAGGGATCCTGGCCCGTGTCCTGGGGGGCACCCAGGTACGTGTAGACAGGTGGCAGAACCATGTCCTGCAAGCTTGAGTCCGGTGGATGCAGAGAATGGGGGCCTGGACAACGTTGGATGCATGGGGATGGCACATGTCACACTACCCACACAGTCATGGACATCATGCCCAATACACAGTCTCAGCACACACACACAGCTTGCATCTTGCCACTCGACACATTGACACATAGCCACAATCTGGGAATACCATGCCAGACATGCAGGATGCACCGTGCCAACACACCAGCATTGACTGAGAAGAGGCACCTTGGAGGCATAGGGACACCTTTAATAGTCATGTTTTTGGGATTGCAGAGGCAACTTGAAGTACACATGAACACATCATGTGGAGTAACATGTGGCTCAAACACTGGCACCCCCCTTCTGCAGCACAAATGCGTGATAGCCATGGAACTGGCACACAAGTGTCGGCTAACAGCTAAATACCCACAGCTGCTCACGGAGAGACTGCCATACACCATACATCCGCTGATGTGGAAGTCCCACGCCATGTCAAGACAATGTTAACCGTATGTGTCCGAGGGCAGTGTCACACACATTGATGCCTTCATCACAATCCACTATCCCATCACTGATGACTGACAACCAGGCAGCCCATCTATTCAGGTGTACCCAGCTGCATGTTGTGTCCCATGGGGATGCCACATGTCTGCAGAGGAACCAAACCCCGACCTGACCAGTGTGCACACATCGTGAACAACTGCCACACCCAATACACCCCAGATGCATCCCTTACCCCATGGAGACTTCCAAACGTGTCCGTGCCTGTAACGCTGAGTCAGCCCACGATGCCATGTCCATGAGGAATAGCAGTGCCACAACAATGCAACCAGAAGACGGCATGCGCAGGTACCTGGGGAAGAGAGACACACAAGAAGTCAGCCACAAAGAGCACAGCCACTTGCATGTGCATTGACTCGACACATGTATGGATGAAAAAATGCTAGGTCACAATTATGAGTGGGGAAATACTACCATCACTGCCACCATCACTCCAGTGACACACCCACGCACACCTCTGACTCACGTGCCATACATGCAGGTGGAGACACGCATCACAACACATGCCACACGGGGACCAAGGCGTGCACACTCAGACACTGGTACTCACCACTAAGCAAAGAAGTCGCGTATGAGCCGAGTCCGGATGTCCTCTTGCGGCTCCACATCCTCCACATCACTAGCCCCATTGCCAAGCCCTTCGTCCTCCACGGGTGGATGGTCCTCGTCATGTTGATTCAGGATGAGTGGCACAGCTCTTTCAACTGCCATGTTGTGCAGCATGCAGCAGACCATGAAGATCTTGCAAACCTTTGCCGGGGCATATGGGAGTGCGCCGCCGGTCTTGTGGAGGCACCGGAATCGGCTCTTCAGCATGCCAAACGTCCTCTCTATCACTCGCCTTGTCCGGCCATGGGCGGTGTTGTAGCGGAGCTGGGCCGGCGTGATGGGGTTGCGGAGAGGTGTCAGCAGCCAAGGCATGTTGGGATAGCCAGCGTCCCCTAAATGGAAAGCACATGGATATCGTTAGAACTGGCGAAGCGGTAGTGCTGCTCGGCCAAACAGAATACAGGACAGACAGACTGTACCCACCAACAACACATGCTCGTTCGTTGCGCAGCTGCATCATCATATCAGGCATCCCGCTACGCCTCATGATGTAGGCATCGTGTGCTGATCCTGGGAAACGAGCACAGACATGTGAAATCACCATGTTGGACAGACACACCACAAGGGCATTGATGGAGTGGTAGTGCTTCCGATTGCGGTACGCCACCTCCCGTGCGTGTGGTGGTACCAAACCTACATGTGTCCCATCTATGGACCCAATGACATGGGGCATCCCTCCCAGGGCATAGAAACCACGCTTGACCTCAGTCATCTGTTCAGGGGTTGGGAACTTGATGAAGTCATCCAGGTGAATCAACATGGCCTCCAAGAAATCATGCAGCACACCGCTGAACATGCTCTGGGACATGCCACCAACATGAGCTATGGTATTTTGGAAGGTACCCGTGGCAAGGAAATGTAGGGCAGCCATTACCTTCAGCTGGGGTGTCAGTGCCGTAGGATACCTGTGCTGCGGTTGCAGGTGTGGTGCCAGTCTCGCCGTCAGCTCCAGAATCAACGGTTGGGTGAAGCGGTAGAGCCGGATCCTGTCATTCTCCTGCATGGTGGCCAAGTCTGGAATTCTTCGGGCAACAGGAGGCGCTCTGCAGTAATTTGGAAGTGACAAGGAAGAGTGAGTGCACTACGAGAACAACTCATGTCTACTGAGCACATGTAAATCTGGCAATACACACATGCCACATAGGGAGTCAGGCATGTGCTACATGCCCAGGACACGTATGGATGCAAGGTGACACTCCTTCCAAGACCCAGCTACACACGGTGATTGAGAACCTCCCCATGCCAAGCCATGGAAATAGCTGTGTCCCAGTGCAAGTGCACTGCCCGACGCAAGACAGGAGTGACATACACCCACACATCAGCAGAAGTGTGATGCCGATTGCAGAGACTGGCAGCGGAACACTTGAGCCACAGGTCACATGACATTACACTAGTCCAGCCCACACACCTTGCCATGAAGGTGCACATGTCATGACTCACCACACATTCCTTGTGAGTTTGCTGACATGGCCTTGTCACGCTACTCCGTGTCCCTTGCATACATGTGCACCTCACATCCGAGAACACATGAGGAATGGTGTTGGGAACAGTGTGCAATGACAATCTACACACAGTCACATGTTGGTTGCTGCAACGGCTGCAGGTTTTGAGGGTGCTACAACATCAACCTGATGTAAATCCCGGACACATATATGGCATAGTCACATTGTGCACTGTGGGTAGTGATAAGTCATGTGTCATGACCCCTGTACCTGGCATCATGGGACACTTCCGTGTGTTGGTGTCGGTGCCATGCCAGTGACGCTCACCCCAAGTGCGCAGTCCCACATGCACACATGTCAAAGGAGTCAAGGGCATGCCTGGCACACATTGCACCCTCACACAGTACACATGTACACATCTCATCATACATCTGGTGCCTTCTCCACTCAGGAGGCATGTTCCACATCACAGCCTGTGACACCTGTGCCCCACACATGTGGTAATGCACAGACGATGCCTTGATGTCCATTCCTGGACAAGTATGTCCATCCATGGACAAGTATGTCCGCCCTATTCCTACATGTGTGTCGCCTATCACCACAGTGATGTGTAAAATCCGCCGTACTGCTGCTGAGAGGGCCTGTGCATGTTCCCAAATCACTGTGGGAGTGCTGCCGTATGTGTACCCATCGTGATGGCGAGCGTAGATGCGAGTGTACGGTCCGTGCCACTACGGGTACGCATACGCGTGCAGACCCATAGTGATGGAGAGCGTAAATGTGAGTGTACGGTCCGTACCACTACGAGTACGCATACGCGTGCAGACCCATAGTGATAGAGAGCGTAGATGCGAGTGTACGGCCCTATCACTATGGGTCTGCACGCGTATGCGTACCCGTAGTGGTACGGACCGTACACTCGCATCTACGCTCACTATCACTATGGGTCTGCACGCGTATGCGTACCCGTAGTGGTACGGACCGTACACTCGCATCTACGCTCACTATCACTACGAGTACGCATACGCGTACAGACCCATAGTGATGGAGAGCGTAGATGCGAGTGTACGGTCCGTACCACTACGGGTACGCATACGCGTGCAGACCCATAGTGATGGAGAGGGTAGGCATGCATGTACGGGCCGTTGCCATGCATTTGGGGTGCCCTAGGGCCCCCACACGCACCGTACCTGTGTGTGATGCTCCAAATTACATAGGGGACAAGTATTAAGGCCTACATGCATGCTGGTTGTCATGGAGACCAAGTTCAAAATTCGAAATTGTTCTGGAAGGTGCACAGCAGAAGTCAGTTGGAATTTGTCTACTTTGTTGCAATGTGTTTGTGGGGCTGACATCATGCAGGAGAATGAAACCGATAGAGAACACACAGACTGCTAGGTTTGTAGGGATTGGTGGAAACATAGGATGCAAATGTGAGTGACCAATCTCTCTGTACTCCTGTGCATGAGACTGGGCAGAAGGGCACATATAAGGCAGCCAGGTTCCATGAGGGAGCACTTGCCTGCACATCTTTGCATTCGTCGACCCAGCTGCTGCTACTGATTCTCTGGAACCATGTCAAGGGCTGTGGAGAGGACACAGCCATTCACCCTGGAGGAGAACATGGCTCTGCTGGATGTGATCCTCCCACAGTACCCCATGCTGTATGGGCGACCAGGGTATCAGGTGAGTGCATAGGCCACTGCCACAGACTGTCCCTATGTTGTAACTGTGACTCCTGCCATTGCGTCCAGGTGTAACACACATGCCATGTACTGTCGGGGGGGTCCCAGGGGGGGGGTGCCTGATGTCTCCCAGCAGTGCCCTGAGACAGGAGGGGTGGGGGCCTATCACTCACAGCAGTGCCCTGAGACAGGAGGGGTGGGTACAGAGTGCTCCCAGCAGTGCCCTGAGACAGGAGGGGTGGGTACAGTGTGCTCCCAGCAGTGCCCTGAGACAGGAGGGGTGTGTGCCTATCACTAACAGCAGTGCCCTGAGACAGGAGGGGTGGGTACAGAGTGCTCCCAGCAGTGCCCTGAGACAGGAGGGGTGGGTGCAGTGTGCTCCCAGCAGTGCCCTGAGACAGGAGGGGTGTGTGCCTATCACTAACAGCAGTGCCCTGAGACAGGAGGGGTGGGTGTGATGCACAGTGTGAGCCTTGATCATTGATTGTGACATTGCCATCATTCCACCTGTGTACCCACTGTGGCACGTAGTGCTTTTTCCCCTCACCAGGGGATGATGTCCCTATGACAAAGGTGCAATGCGTTGGCTGCATGACATGCCGTGTTGTAACCAGCTAATTTGTACCCATATGTCTCTCTGTGACATGTGGCTGGTGTATTGATGTGGTGTCACTTGTTCTTCCTCACAGGTAGGCGCCACTGCCAAGGAGCAGATCTGGCTGACCGCCGTCAGTGCCGTGAGGCGTGTGGATGGTCGGAGGCGGAGCCTGCCCCAGGTGAGGAAACGCTGGCAGGATATCCGGTGCTGGACGCGGAGGATTGCACGGCTCCTGCTGGGGGACTCACTTGAGAGCCACAAGAACCGCGGCCGCCGCCGTCTGAGCCACCTCCACAGGCGTGTGCTGCCGGTGGTCTTTCCAGACCTGGAGAGGCGCTTACAGGCGATGCAGCAGCCGGAAGGGGGTAGGTACATGTGTGTTTGTTGTGTGTCACCGGCATTTGTAAGGGCACAGTAGCATGAATTCACTGGCAGGGTTTAAAGGTGCTGTGCAGATCCTGTTTGCCCCAGTATAGCGCTGTGCCCCTGCCACCCTTCCCCTCTTTGCAATGTGTTCCCTGGTCTGTGTGTAGTCACTCCTTCACAGGGTAATGTAGGCTGGCGCTTTGTCCACGGGAACAATGTCTGTAGCATCATGTGTGGGGGTGGTGTGTAACAGGTTGTGGGACATTGCCTGTGCACTGTCAAGTTCACTGCATGTGGGTTCCATATCAGTTGGCACTGATGCTGACTCCAGACATGGGAGTTGGTCTCTCATGTGTCATGCCTTACAGCGCGCATGTCCCATGTAGTGGCCTGTGACATGATGTGCATGAGTGTGCGATACACATAGTGCAGGGATGGTGACGTGTGTTGCAGTCATTACCATTCAGTAGCATGTAGTTGCGTGCCCACTACTGTCCCCTGGGGCACCTTTTCCTCAGTGGTGTATGTGTCATCATAAACGTGGCCACTGTCAGTGTCTACAGCGTAAGTTGTGCTCTCTGCCATTGTCCCCTGTCACCATGTATATAGACGTGCTATTTTGTACAGGTGTCCACTGTGCAGCCTGACCTGATTGTCCTTCCTCATACTCACAGTTGCCAGTGCCTGTGTGTCTTGCTATACTCATCTGAGGATGGGCACTGGTACCACATTATTTGTACAGGCGCACCTTGGCTGTTTGGCGTTCAATCTCGCTTTTTGCCTGCCCCTGTGTGTATCACCCAGACTATGAGATGTTGGTGCCACCTGTGTCTCAACAATTTGCCTCGTGTAGGGTCTTGTTGGGGCGGGCAATGCCTATGTGTTAAATCCTGATTACCACTTGCTGGGTCTGGGCAGTGTGTGATGTGTCTGGACACACACGCAATGTGCAGTGACAGAGTCATGTTGTGCATGTTTTCAGCATTACCTATGCAGCATGTGTCTCAAGTTCATGGATATGGTCCCTGGTCATCGGTATTTTCGCCAACGCTGTGTGGTGCAGATGCAGTGCTGGATTGTCCCCAGGGCCTGGGTGCTATGTCAGACTCCTTTTCCTGTGTTTAGCTATTGTCTCATGCTCTCCATGGTATTTCAGTGGCATGGTGGCTCAACCAACTGTGTGTTTCATGCCCTACATCGGTACCCTGTTCAGTAGATGTTAGGGATCTTCCTTTTCAGGCCATGCAATGTTACCTATGTGGATTGGACTCATGTGACAGATGTGTACAGATGTCTGATTATTTCTGTCTCTCCACCCTGCCCACAGCATCGTCGAGGGACACGGAGGGAGACATGGACACAGACCAGGCGGAGGGACCGAGCACCAGTGCCACCCGTGACATCGGGTCTGGCACATCGAGTGGTACAGAGGCGGAGGAGAGTGTGTCCGAGGACCTGTCGACTGGCACATCAGACTACGAAGCTGACAGGTCCGGGGACGATGTCTCCGAGTGGGCGGAGGCTGCACCAGCAGCTGACAGCGAAACAACACCTCGCACCGCCCCCTCAGTTTCCACCAGCCGCCTCCCACTTGCTCGTGTCCCTTCCCAGCGTGCCCGGTCACAGCATGTCTCCTTCCTGCCAGGCACCGCACCCCCTGCCCCTGTCTCCACTGCTGCCGCCAATGCAGAGTCTGTGGACATCCAGCGGCAACTGCAGGTTGGTCAGGCTGCGATCCTTAATGTCCTCCATGCCCACGGCAAAACCCTCACCAACATCGAGGCTTTCTTGGAGGGCATTCATTCATCGCAGGCTGACCAACGCAACTTGCTGAGGTCCATCGACTCCACACTGACTGCAGCAGTGGGTCTCCTGCAGCGCGACCTCCCCCCACCTACCCCTGCCCCATCCACACTTCCCACTCCCATGCCTGTCACACGTACACCCAGACGTCGGCATGCACCCACATCAACGGACACGGGCACCACACCAGCAGGGAAGGTCCACCGCACTCCTCCTGACACGCACACACAGGGTGAGGTAGGCACACCCACTGGGTCGGGGGGCAAACGTGTGACACGCAGCCATAGTGGGAGTCCGCATTCCACCCAGTCCACTCCCTCCAAATCCCCTCCCCTCAGCTCTCCTGGCCACATCTCCCCCAAGGACACCTTCATGGCCGCTCTGTCCCTGAGCCCCACAGTTACACCACCACGCAAGCGGTCAAGGAGGTCCCCGGTCAGGGTGGTTGAGTCTCCCCCCCCTGTCTCCACCCTCCCCCGGTGGCGCTGCGACCCATCCCTCTGACCCCCCCCCCTCCTTGGGGCCTGAGGTCCCTTCGGGTGCAGGGGACTCCCTGGAGGACCTTGCAAAGGTGTGTAGTGCCATCCTGGCCTCCGCCTTTGGCACTGACCCACCCCCTGTGGTGGAGTCCTCCATCCCTGCACCCACAACGCCGCCCCTTTGCCCTGATGTCCCTGCGGTGCCTGTTGCTTCCCCCCCCCCTGATGCCCTCACCAGTGTGGAAGACGATGCCATTTGACTGTGCAGGCAATGTAGGGGACACGCATCCCACTGTGTCCCCCATCCAGCTGAGAATCATTGACTGCCCTATGGGCTTTGTGAAGATTGAACTGCCTGCGATCCACGGACATTGTGCTCATGCTGAATAAAGCTTAATTTTGTTTTCATTATCACACTACTGCTATGCTGGTATTGGTGTTGGTGGGGCTGCTACATGGTTTTGGGTGGTGTGTAAGGGTTTGGGTGTGTGGGATGTGTAGTAGTGTACTGCTCATTGGTGGGACCCTGTGATCTGTGTGCCATCACAAGGTGTTGGCTAACTTTCTTTGTTCATGTAAGCAGTTACTGCATGGTGCACTTGTCCCAGGGTGTATTCCTTCCTCTGTGTACCCAGCTTTCTTCCCTGCAGGGTGTTCCCAATGTTTAGCGCAGAGCTGTGTCTACATGAGCTGTGTGTGTGACGGAGCCCTTCTACTTTGGCCATGCATGCAGGGCCATGTCTCCACCTGCGACAATCGTGGCATCCTTGGTGATCACTGTACTTGTGTGTGGAGTCTGTTGACATGAGTTCATGGGGACATGTTCCCTTGTAGCCAGTATGCATGTGGATAATTCTGGCCTCACACACATGTGTTACACCCCTCCTGTATCAGGGCACTGCTGGGAGTGATGGGCACCCACCCCTCCTGTCTCAGGGCACTGCTGGGAGGACTCTGCACCCACCCCTCCTGTCTCAGGGCACTGCTGGGAGGACTCCACACCCACCCCTCCTGTCTCAGGGCACTGCTGGGAGGACTCCACACCCACCCCTCCTGTCTCAGGGCACTGCTGGGAGGACTCCACACCCACCCCTCCTGTCTCAGGGCACTGCTGGGTGGACTCTGCACACACACCTCCGATTTCAGGATATGTGCGCTTGGCACATACACGGTGGGGGTACGCACAATGCATTCGAGGTGAGGGTACGAGTCTACTGACACTGGTGTGGTGGGGGTACGCTCCGTACGTCCGCGGGTGTGGGTGCGGGTCGTACTTACACTGTTGGGCTGGGGGGTACGCTCCTTGCATTCGCGGGTGGGGGTACGGGTCGAACTTACACTGTTGGGGTGGGGGTAGGCTCCGTACGTCCGCGGGTGGGGGTACGGGTCGTACTGACACTGTTGGCATGGGGGGTACGCTCCTTGCATTCGCGGGTGGGGGTACGGGTCGTACTTACACTGTTGGGCTGGGGGGTACGCTCCTTGCATTTGCGGGTGGGGGTACGGGTCGAACTTACACTGTTGGGGTGGGGGTACGCTCCGTACGTCCGCGGGTGGGGGTACGGGTCGTACTTACACTGTTGGGCTGGGGGGTACGCTCCTTGCATTTGCGGGTGGGGGTACGGGTCGTACTTACACTGTTGGGCTGGGGGGTACGCTCCTTGCATTCGTGGGTGGGGGTTCGAGTCGTACTTACACTGTTGGCATGGGGGGTACGCTGCATGCATACGCGGGTGAGGGTACGGGTCGAACTTACACTGTTGGGGTGGGGGTACGCTCCATGCATACGCGGGTGGGGGTACGGGTCGTACTTACACTGTTGGGCTGGGGGGTACGCTCCTTGCATTCGTGGGTGGGGGTACGGGTCGTACTTACACTGTTGGGCTGGGGGGTACGCTCCTTGCATTCGCGGGTGGGGGTACGGGTCGTACTTACACTGTTGGGCTGGGGGGTACGCTCCTTGCATTTGCGGGTGGGGGTACGGGTCGTACTTACACTGTTGGGCTGGGGGTACGCTCCTTGCATTCGTGGGTGGGGGTACGGGTCGTACTTACACTGTTGGGCTGGGGGGTACGCTCCTTGCATTCGTGGGTGGGGGTTCGAGTCGTACTTACACTGTTGGCATGGGGGGTACGCTGCATGCATATGCGGGTGAGGGTACGGGTCGAACTTACACTGTTGGGGTGGGGGTACGCTCCATGCATACGCGGGTGGGGGTACGGGTCGTACTTACACTGTTGGGCTGGGGGGTACGCTCCTTGCATACACGGGTGGGGGTACGGGTCGTACTTACACTGTTGGGCTGGGGGGTACGCTCCTTGCATTCGTGGGTGGGGGTACGGGTCGTACTTACACTGTTGGGCTGGGGGGTACGCTCCTTGCATTCGCGGGTGGGGGTACGGGTCGTACGTACACTGTTGGGCTGGGGGGTACGCTCCTTGCATTCGCGGGTGGGGGTACGGGTCGTACTTACACTGTTGGGCTGGGGGGTACGCTCCTTGCATTTGCGGGTGGGGGTACGGGTCGTACTTACACTGTTGGGCTGGGGGGTACGCTCCTTGCATTCGTGGGTGGGGGTTCGAGTCGTACTTACACTGTTGGCATGGGGGGTACGCTGCATGCATACGCGGGTGAGGGTACGGGTCGAACTTACACTGTTGGGGTGGGGGTACGCTCCATGCATACGCGGGTGGGGGTACGGGTCGTACTTGCACTGTTGGGCTGGGGGGTACGCTCCTTGCATACGGGGTGGGGGTAGGGTCCGTACATATCCGTCCCCACGCTATGTGATGTTTGTGCGGCCCGTACCCAGGCCTTTGCCACGTGGGTGCGATCCGTCCCGCCATTGTTGGGGTGACGTGTGTGGGCGTGGTCCGACTGGTACCCACGCTCTTCAGGCGTGGGTACGGGACGTACCTGTCTGGTTGTGTTGCCGGTTCGCGTGGTGACGGACTTCCGTTGTGGCGGTCGCTGGCTTATCAGGACACGCCCCCACCCCCTCGTGGTGACCAGGGCATGGGAGTCAGGTATGTCCAGGCCATGTGTGGTGTGTGACTTATGTGGTTGTTTTGTGGCCTGCCCTGGTCGTGCCACCCCCACCCCACCCCACTTTCCCCCCTCCCTTAGTTATTCTGACCTTCTGCGGCGTCTGCGTCGTAACCTGTAGAGGAGGTGTACTGCTATGAGGGCAGGGATGACTCGTAGGTTCGGGTCCATGTCTGTCCGTCGCGTACTGGTCCTCCTTGTTCGCGTCGTCGTCTGTCCGTCGCGTACTGGTGGTCCTTGTTCGCGTCGTCCTGATTTCCCGGCAGTTTTTGGCTGCCGCAAAATATTCACCGTGCGGGGTGACGTCGGTGCGAATCGTGATTCCTGGGTCGTGAATGGCTGGCTGCGAGCGTCCCGACGTCAGGTCGGCGCTTTCCCGGATCGCATTGGTAGGTGTTTTTTGTTCGGTCGGGCTTTTTTACGAATCGTACGGTAATGGTGTACCCGTGCGAATCGTAATTCCTTGTTTGTAAAAATTGTCGACCGGGTACGCGTCGGGCGGAGATTATGCTCCGTCCGACGGTTCGTACCCGGTTTTTGCCGGATCGTGATAGGCACCCAAGTGTTTTGCACACTTCGGTCATTGGCCTACATGTGGGCTACATCTGGGTGATATTTGTGCTGCATTTGGGCTCTTTTGTCTCTGGTGGCCATCTTGGGAGATTTATTTGTTATGAAGTTTCCTAATTTCCTCATTTACTGCAGTCTCCTCAGTAGGAAATGCTTTCAGTTTTTTACTTTGATTCCATCAAGAAGGTATTCAGATATGTAACACATTTGCCATACATTCTGAATGTTAGCACTCTAGTTGCTCATTAGATCACTGTAGTAAAGCTACTGCTCACCACGGAAGTCTGCTGCTGGTATTAAAAGTGCATGTTTCAGTCTGCATATCAGAATTTTTTAATGAAATAGAAGAGGATTTGAGAAGTCACTCAAAATGTACCCTAATTTTTCTTTCTTCAGCACTAATCATAATTTCTATGGCAAAATGAACCCCCTCATTGTGTTCCTTTTTAAATTAAATGTTTTAAGTGTTACCAGTTTATTCCAATCAAGATGGCTTCAGGTGTGCCATACTTTTGTCATAAGTAAGACAGTAAGCGCTCTAGTTGTTCTTAAGAACACTCTGGGACATTCTGTCATTGGGCTATACTTGGGCTACATCTGGGTGATATTTGTGCTACATTTTGGCTCTTTTGTCTCTGGTGGCCATCTTGGGAGATTTATTTGTTATGAAGTTTCCTAATTTCCTCATTTACTGCAGTCTCCTCAGTAGGAAATACTTTCAGTTTTTTACTTTGGTTCCATCAATAAGACATTCAGATGTGTCACACATTTGCCATACATTCTGAATGTTAGCACTCTAGTTGCTCATTAGATCACTGTAGTAAAACTACTGCTCACCAGGGAAGTCTGCTGCTGGTATTCAAAGTGCATGTTTCAGTCTGCATGTCAGAATTTTTTTAGGAAATAGAAGAGGATTTGAGAAGTTAAAATGTGCCCTAATATTTCTTCCTGCAGCACTAATCATAATTTCTATGGCAAAATGAACCCCCTCATTTTGTTCCTTTGTAAATTAAATGTTTTAAGTGTTGCCACTTTATTCCAATCAAGATGGCTTCAGGTGTGCCATACTTTTGTCATAAGTTAGCGCTCTAGTTGTTCGTTAGAACACTATGGGACATTCTGTCATTGGGCTATACTTGGGCTACATCTGGGTGATATTTGTGCAACATTTGGGCTCTTTTGTCTCTGGTCGCCATTTTAGGAGACTTATTAGTTATGAAGTTTCCTAATTTCCTCATTTACTACAGTCTTCTCAGTAGGAAATACTTTCAGTTTTTTACTTTGATTCCATCAAGAAGGCATTCAGATGTGTCACACATTTGCCATAAATTCAGAATGTTAGCACTCTAGTTGCTTATAGTTGCTATAGTTTTCTCTCAAACATGATTCATGATATCACAGCAGAAGGCTTTTTCACATGGTAAAATCACCTTAGAACACACCACAATTCCTAAAATGAGTATGGTACCACCAACAAATGATTTATAATGTAACTAAAGTCTTAAAACCTTCTAATAACTGCAATGCTTTTTAATGAGGTGCGATCATGTATATTGGTCCCAATTTGGCTGCCAACACTTCTTGGATGAAGTACTGACAGCCAATCAGATCTCACGATGAGATGTGTGGTTAGGCTCCGCCCAGATATATCTATCTTTTTTACTCTAATTTTCTCAGGAACTACTGAACGGATTAACACCATTTAATTAAAAGGCACGAGTCTGGACTGAGGACTACCTCTTTGCCAAAATTTGGTGTAATTCCGTTCAGCAGTTCGGGCTGTAGCTGCGTCAACAGGTCCTATGGGAAAATGCATGGGGAAAACGTGTTTTGGGACACCCATTTTTTCTCGGCCCCCGCTTGACGAATCACTGTGAAATTTTCAGGATAGGAGCGGACCGGAGCTGGCCAAAAGTTTGGAAAATTTCGCGAAGATTTGTCAATCGGCGCCAACGTTATTCCAAATAGAGTGTTGCGGATTTCCTATGGAAAATAGGTCCTAACTATAACTACCTACTGGCGACTACCAGTAGGTAATATATATATATATATATATATATATATATATATATATATATATATATATATATATATATATATATATATATATATATATATATATATATATATATATATATATATATATCACTGAAAAAACCATAGGTTTCACACAAGTTATAGTTAGCTGTACATTTCACTCGTAAAAAACCAATGAAATTCCCCCGTTATAGTTAGTGCAGGCAACTATAACTCACGCGACCGCAATCCTCTGCTGATGCTAATACTGTATTTAGACACTTATTTGCCCATGTCTTCTTCCATTAAATTTTAGCTATACATATATTACAAATATTTTTTTTTCATAAAGACACATATGTCATCAGCAGAGAATTGCGGTCGCGTGAGTTATAGTTGCCTGCACTAACTATAACGGGGGAATTTCATTGGTTTTTACGAGTGAAATGTACAGCTAACTATAACTTGTGTGAAACCTATGGTTTTTTCAGTGAATTTGCAAGGTTTTTTAAATGCTAATTCCTAACTATAACGTGTGTGAAACCTATGGTTTTTTCAGTGAATTTGTACGGTTTTTTAAATGCTAAGTTACTTTATGCCATTCGTGGCGTGCGCGCCCAGTTAACGCAGTTCGTTCCGTGCGCGCACAGTGAGCACGCGGTGCGCTTCGCGCACCGCGCGCCCACTTTACGCAGTTAGTGCTGTGCACGCACGGTGGTCACGCGGTGCGCTGCGCGCACCGCGTGCCCACGTTACGCGGGATGGGCCATGTACGCACGATGCGCTTCGCGCACCGTGCGCACATGGGGGACATATTATGTGCTTCGTTGTGAAAGGTATTCATTTTTAGTTTCCTTGAAAAATATATGCCATGCACAAATGGTGCACTTCGGGCACCATTTGCACACGGGGTGGGGAAAGTGAGGATAATTTTTTTTTTTTTATATAATTTTAATAGTACGCGTACGGTAAGCGTAATCGGCGATTTTACGCAGTTAGTGCCGTGCACGCACGGTGGTCACGCGGTGCGCTGCACGCACCGCGTGCCCACGTTACGCGGGATGGGCCATGTACGCACGTTGCGCTTCTCGCACCCTGCGCACATGGGGGACATATTATGTGCTTCGTTGTAAAAGGTATTCAATTTTAGTTTAATTGAATATTATATGCCATGCACAAATGGTGCCCTTCAAGCACCATTTGCACACGGGGTGGGGAAAGTGTGGATAATTTTTTTTTAAAAATAATTTTAACCGTACGCGTACGGTAAGCGTAATCGGCGATTTTTCAAAAAAAATTAAAATAGTTTTTTTGGCCTTGGGGGTTTTTGGGGGACACCTATATCGATGCTGGGTGGTTAAGAACTGAGGGGCAGATTTATGACGACTGGCGCATCCCTGCATATCAGCAGGGATGCGCCAGTTATGATGCGGCACTGCTGCGCCACCATGGATGCGCCGCATTTATAATGCGGCGCACCATGGGGCAAAAACGGCACAGATGCGTGACGCATCTGTGCCGAAAAGTGGCGCATTGCTGGAGTTGCGTCGCAAGCGCGACGCAGCTCCAGCAATGATCTGGGGGGCCCTATCTGTACAATGCTGCGTCAATCCTTACGCCTGCTTCAAGCAGGTGCAGGGTTTTGACGCAGCATGGGCCTAAAAGTGACTGAGTGAAATCTTGTAGATTTCACTCAGCCACTTTTAGGAGGCGTTCCTGCGCCAGAACGCCCCCACCTGCCCTGGAAAGCCTACATGTGGCGCAGGGCTTTACAACGTGACGCATCTGGGAGATGCGTCACGTTTGTAAATGCCCCGCACCATGGCGCAGGATTTGCGCCGCTGCTGCGTCACAAAAGTGACGCAACGGCGGCGCAAAAGTGCCGCAAGTGCAACATAAATCTGCCCCTAAATATACTACCCCTTTAGATGTTTTTTGACTTTGTTTATGCTGCCCTCCTCAGAGTGCGAGAGAGAAAATGGCGGCCGCCGCTTCCTGGTTTCGACCGATTCGAATGTTTACTTAGATCGAACAGCCAATCAGAATCGCGCTCGCGCACGTCACCGTACGCGTACGGTAAGCGCACCGTAAGCGCACCGTAAGCTGGCTCAGATATATATATTGATTTAAAGACTATTTTCTCAGAATCTACTGAACAGATTTACACAAAACCTACAAAAGGCACTTCCTTGACCTGTAGACTACCTCTCTGCCAAATTTCAAGGAACTCTGTTCAGCCGTTCGGTCCTATGGAAAAATGCATGGGAAAAACGCATTTTGGGACCCCCCTTTTATCTCAGCCCCTGCTTGACGAATCCCCCCGAGACTTTCAGGGTAGGAGCGGAGCGCAGCGCCCCACCTATTTTGAACATTTCGCGAGGATTCGTCTACCGGCGCCAAAGTTATTCAAAATAGAATGTTGCGGTTTTCCTATGGAAACAGGGTCCTAACTATAACTACCTACTGGCGACCGCCAGTAGGTAATATATATATATATATATACATATATATATATATCCACTACCAAGGCTCACTAAGAATAGAAGCAAGTCGGACACAGCTCCGGAATGAAACATCAGCATTTAATAGAGCTTAGCAGCGCTTGCATGCAGTCCGTGAAACGCTATGGCAGACGCGTTTCTGGCCGGAATGGCCGTCTTCAGTGCCGGTCTCAACGGCTGACAGCTTTATCATTGAGTGAGAGTCCACTCCTTTAAAACAGTCTCTCAGCTCCTCCTTCATGTCCAGGTGGAAATCATTAGTGCTGCTGGATTCAGGTGAGCTGCATGCTGGAACTCGTAGTGCAGCGTGGTGCCTAAAACAGTGGTGTAGGCTCCCAAACAATCAAGTGATGCCCAAAATTCATTGCGCTGTAATACATGTTACCGCAGCCTTCCTGATAAAGTTAGTACTGCTCTCGCTGATGTCGTAATCCTTATCAGGCAGCTCTCGCCGCCTCCTCTCTCCCCTCGCGTTCATCACAGCCATGGTGGCAGTAGTTTCTGCTTGGGGGGGCGCCGCGTTTACACTCCTCGTGTTGCACCAAATTGTTGCTGAAGACGCGGTGCTCCTGACCGAGAGGGCGTGTCCTTGTGCCGGACTCAGCAAGCCGGCTATACATCCACTACCAAGGCTCACTAAGAATAGAAGCAAGTCGGACACAGCTCCGGAATGAAACATCAGCATTTAATAGAGCTTAGCAGCGCTTGCATGCAGTCCGTGAAACGCTATGGCAGACGCGTTTCTGGCCGGAATGGCCGTCTTCAGTGCCGGTCTCAACGGCTGACAGCTTTATCATTGAGTGAGAGTCCACTCCTTTAAAACAGTCTCTCAGCTCCTCCTTCATGTCCAGGTGGAAATCATTAGTGCTGCTGGATTCAGGTGAGCTGCATGCTGGAACTCGTAGTGCAGCGTGGTGCCTAAAACAGTGGTGTAGGCTCCCAAACAATCAAGTGATGCCCAAAATTCATTGCGCTGTAATACATGTTACCGCAGCCTTCCTGATAAAGTTAGTACTGCTCTCGCTGATGTCGTAATCCTTATCAGGCAGCTCTCGCCGCCTCCTCTCTCCCCTCGCGTTCATCACAGCCATGGTGGCAGTAGTTTCTGCTTGGGGGGGGCGCCGCGTTTACACTCCTCGTGTTGCACCAAATTGTTGCTGAAGACGCGGTGCTCCTGACCGAGAGGGCGTGTCCTTGTGCCGGACTCAGCAAGCCGGCTATACATCCACTACCAAGGCTCACTAAGAATAGAAGCAAGTCGGACACAGCTCCGGAATGAAACATCAGCATTTAATAGAGCTTAGCAGCGCTTGCATGCAGTCCGTGAAACGCTATGGCAGACGCGTTTCTGGCCGGAATGGCCGTCTTCAGTGCCGGTCTCAACGGCTGACAGCTTTATCATTGAGTGAGAGTCCACTCCTTTAAAACAGTCTCTCAGCTCCTCCTTCATGTCCAGGTGGGGATATGTATATATATAAAACCTTCATAACTTTGGCGCTGTTTCACACATCTTAACAAAATTTCCAAAATTATTATGACACTCAGCTGCTTTGTTGAAAGGTTCGAGGTGATGCGTCAAGTAGGGGCCATGAGAAAGGAGGGTCCCAAAACATGTTTTCTCCAAGCAATTTCCCATAACGATTTTGAAGACGACAACAGCCCAAATCACTAGACGGAGTTACACCCAATTTGGCAGCAAGTGTGCTTTCTGTTATTTTGTGTAAATCCGTTCAGCAGTTTTCGAGATACTAACTGAAAACCAAATTTGTATATCTATGGACACAGATCCTCCACAGAAACACCCGCAGTGAATCCGCAGCTCTGCCATTTTATATCTTGAAAAAGTGTCCCCCGGGCTTAACATTTCTGTGCAAAGTGAATTAAGGGGTCAGGGTAGAGGTACCTTGATACCATGAGTGTGTTAGAGAGGTCACAGAGGGACCCAAAAAGAACCCATAAGACTAAGAAATTGCCTTATGAGTTTTTTTCTCTACATGGGAATCCGTGAATCCCCTGCGGTGCCCAGTGTGACCCATGTAGGTCCCTTGTGGAACCGCAAATCCAGTGCAGCTCATCAGAGGCCCTGCCCCATTTCTCAACCACTCTGCAAACACGCCTCCTGGAGGGCTACTTTTTGGGGGATGAAGTCTCCTTGGATGCTGAGGGTTGTTGGGGGCTAAGAACCCCTCCTGTTACCACCAGTAAGTCCCACCCAGCAGGATTGCTAAGAGCTCGTGGAGGCCTCACCCTCTTTGTCCAGCACTCTGCAAACGAACATCCTGGCACACTACTTATTGGGGGATTAAGCCCCCTTGGATGCTGAGGGTCCTTGGGGGACATGAACACTTCTTCTTACCACCAGTAAGTCCCACACAGCAGGATTACTGAGAGCTTGTCAGATCCCCCACCCCCTTTGTCCACCCCTTTGCAAATGCACCACCTGGCGCACTACTCATTGGGGGATGAAGTCTCTTTGGATGCTGAGGGTCATTAGGGGCCAAGAACCCCTCCTTTTACCACCAGTAAGTCCCACACAGGGGGATTTGTTACGAGCTCCTTGGAGGCCCCGGCCCCTTTATCCACGTTCTGCAAACGTGCCTCCTGGAGCACTACTTGTTGGGGAATGAAGTCCCCTTAGATACTGAGGATTGTTGGGGGCCAAGAACTCCTTCTGTTAACACCAGTAAGTCCCATACAGTGGGATTGCTGAGAGCTCATCAGAGGACGTGTCCCGTTCTCTACCCACTGTACAGACCCATACAGCTACTCACACATCCACTCACAGACCCACATACCTACTCACAAACCCACTCACTGACCTATACAGCCACTCAAACACCCACACTGAAAGGATACAGGTTACAGTTTGGAAATAAAGTGTAAAAATCCTTTGAAATTCACTGAAAAAAGCAAAGGTTACAGGGGCGTTATAGTTAGGAAATAAATTGTTAAAAACCTTACAAATTCACTGATACACAGGTACTCACTCACTCATAGAGCCACACACACAACCCCTCACTCACCCACATAGCCACTCACAGAGCTACTCACTCACTCATATACCTACTAACAGAGCTACTCACTCACCTATATAGCCACTCACACATACATTCACTCTTTCACAAAACCACTTACAGAACCTTTTACACATTGAAACAAGCACTAACACACCAAGTCATTCACTTATTTAGCCAGTCATACAGACACTGACTGAACAATACAGCTACTCACACACCCACTCACTTGTCCATATAACCACTCAAACAGCTATTCACTCATCCATACACCCACATACACGTCCACTCACTCACCCTTAGAGATACTCACACAGTCACTCAGTCACTGATACAGCAACTCACAAAACTACTCATCTACCCACACAGCCACTCACACAGCCACCCACTTACCCATACAGCCACTCCCACATTCACCCACCCATATAGCTACTCACACAGCCACTCACTGACCAATACAGCCCCTCACAGTCACTCACTCACCCATACAGCCACTCACACACCAACGTATTCACCCATACAGCCACTCACACAACCATACAGCCACTTACACAGCCACTCCCACATTGATATTTCTGGTCCTGGGAAGAACTGGCTTGACAGTTCGGGCTGGACCATTCCCAGGAGGAACAAGGTCAAGACTGATTTGCAAATGGCTGGATCTCCACATCAATTGGTTGAAAATCCTGGCGGATTCATTTGCGAATTGTAGCCTCTCCCCGGAGAAGTCAGATTGTACGCAATTCTTCTTCGTATGGACAATATCGGGGAGGTGCGCTTTGTGAACAAGTTAGGAGGGACACAATCCAGCCTTCTAGTGGAGATAGCCAAGGATTTTGGGTATTTGTGTCTCCAAAATTGGATTTCGGTGGTAGCGGAGTATCTCCCGGGCCAAAGCAATACCATTTAGTTCTGGCAGGAGCAACATCATTGGGACTTCAGCGACTGGAGACTCCACCCAAAAGTATTCCATGCACTTGACTGCCTTTGGGGACCCTGTTTTGTGGATCTATTTGCATCTCACCTAAACCGGCAGCTTTTTCAGTTGGCGTCCAGACCCAAAGCCCAAGCCACAAATGTATTTCTTCAGGACTGGTCTCCTTTTCTGGGCTATGCCTTTCCCCCACTCATAATGATCCCAGGGCTTTGACCCAGTTGAGACGCCAAAGACCGGAGCTCATCTTAGTCACTCCGCTTTGGAGAGCAAATGCATGGTTTCTGGTAATTCTGGAGATGACCTGTGCCTGTCCGATTCTGATTCTTTTCTGTTGTAACCCCCTTCTAGATCTAGTGCGCCTTCCTAATACATTAATCCTGTCACAACACCTCTCTACAGTAGTATTGAGAGTTTCTGGGAAAGATGGAGTCTCCCAGGAGGCTAATGCTTTCATCGATCAAGCCTGGTCATCAAGCACACACAAGCAATTTGCGTCTGCTTGGAGACACACTTAGACATCCGTTCTCCCCGCATTTTCTGCCATTAAGACTGTTTGTACTACGGTCGAGATCTGTATCGCTCCCCTGCATTCCCGATTTTTCGGCTCTACTAACCACAGTTTTGAGCAGTTCCTTCTTTCTAACATAGGTCCCTTTCCACCTTTAGCTTGTCTGATTCAATCTTTTTACGCCCTGAAGGAGGTTGTACCCGAATTTAAGGGTTGTTCACCAAAATGCGCGTCGGCGCTTTGAATGAGGCCCCCTCTTTTCTGTATTTTTCAAACATTACATTGTTTAAAGTACAACAAAATATCTACAATATTGTATAAAGTTGAATTTCTGTTTATTGATTATTAAAAATCGATTTCACATTATAAGGGGCCCCAATGAATATTCTGCTTGTCTCCTGTATAAATGTGACATATAAATTGATTGTGCTGTTTGATAGTGGATCGAGTTTGAGTGAGTAATGCGAATGAATGATTGTTTATGGGACCTTCTTGAGATTTTGATTATCCTTTTTGTATAAATGAAATTCCTTTTTCATTTTAATGTACTATTATCTATTAATTGTCTGTTCACGTTCTTGTGGAACTGTTCTTTTCTCATAAGAAAAAATATGAAAAATAAAGTAAATCAAATATGAACAGTTTCCTTATGATGTTTTAGGTGTATTTTATCCTTGGTCCTGTCAGAGTGTCAATATTTGAATACATGATATATAGTACACATTGAAATATATAGGTAGAGAAAGTCCTCTTTTTGTGTGAATTTGAATTTCCCCTGATTCTCTACCTACATTAGCTTGCCAGGGCTTCCCCTTTGTCTTATTGGTTGTGGCTTGTGCCGTGAACAGGGTGCTGTGGAGACATTTCCTTGTGGTCCATTATGCAGCTGTAGTGTAGATTATGTACTAGACATTTAACCAACGAAGTAGCACTTACTAATTAGCCAATACAAAGTACCCCAGTTGGGTTAACTTTTGTGCAAAACTGTGCACTCTTGTTGGATAAAGGGGCAGGTGAGATTCCATTCTGGCCCAGTCACTCACACAGCTACTGACAGACCCACACAGCCACTCACTCATAGAAATTCAGCAGTTATAGTCACCTAAGCAAACTACAACTTACATCACCCTCAATATACTGCTTATGACCTCATTCATGACATGGCCACCAGTCCTGCGAGCCTCCTGGGAGAGCGTGAAATAAAAATGGAGCCCTGGATTGGTCGAGCGGCCCATTCTTCCCATGAGCCTTCAGGCTCTTGTGGGAGTGAGAGGCTCCCATGAATCTCACAAGAGTGATCGCTCTGATTTGCTGGCTTTTGGAATGTTAGAAATGAAATGGCCGCCATTACTGTTTACTGTGAAAAATCACTGGTGTTGTTGAAATGAAGTAAAAAAGCTATATAAAGGGGCAGCAGAAAGGCATGCTGTCCCTCTAGATTTAGAGAGGAGGTGTCTGAGGGATAACTACTGAGAAGATAATAAATGTGTATTACTTTTAACTAATTTTTACAATCTCGAGGGGCTCTCGCAGGATTGTGAAAAGTAAAAAGAAGTAGATGAGTTCTCAATACACACCATTAGTAGGAATGCAAACTGTTGTGCTTATTTTTTAGAGAAAGTGTGGAAGTGATAAATACTGTGATGAGTAGATGGTTAAATCATTTTTTTTAAATGTTACGACCTCGCAAGACTCTTGCAGGATTGTGAAAAGTAGGAAGGCGTAGGTGATATTTGAATACACTCTGCTATACACATTTGTTACTGTATGAAGGAGTCTTACTGGAATTAGTGTTTATCAGACTCTACTATTTATGCTCATTGGTTTGAGAAACATTGTCAGTTAACAAAGAGTTAAGGCTCATCTAAACACCCTCATATGCACACCCATCATCTGAGATGGAGGTCTGAAAGTAGAGCCCAGTCCCTCCCTACACCCTACTACACACACCTATAATTACAGAGAGAATTCTCAGCAGAGAGGTCAGTCCCTCCACACACCCTACTAAGCACATCTGTCATCTGAGAGAGAGGACTGAAAGGAGTGGGGAGTCACTCCCCACACCAGTCATCTGAGAGAGGTCTGAAAGGTGAGGTAAGTCTCTCTCCACACCCTGCTATGCACGCCCAGCATTACAGAGAGAGGTCTCACCAGAGAGGCCTGTCCCTCCCCACACCCTACTATGCACATCTGTCACCTGAGAGAGAGGTCTAAAAGGAGAGGCCAGTTCCTCCACATACCCCACTACACACACCAGTCATCTGAGATGGAGGTCTAAAAGGAGAGGGCAGTCCCTCTCCACACCCTACTACGCACAATCAATATCTGATAGAGAGGTCTGAAAGGATAGTGCAGTCCTTCCTCACATCCTACTACACACACCCGTCATCTGAGAGAGAGAGATCTGAAAGAAGAGGTAAGTCAGTGACCACACCCTACTATGCTTTCACATCATTACAGAGAGCGATCCCACCAGAGAGGCCAGTCCTTCCCCACTACATACTACACACACCTATCATTACGGAAAGAAGTCTCAGCAGAGAGGCCAGTACCTCCACACACCCTACTATGCACACCCATCATCTAAGAGAGAAGTCTGAAAGAAGAGGCCAGTCCCTCCCCACACCCCACTAGGAACACCTTTCATTACAGAAAGAAGTCTCAGCAGAGAGGCCAGTACCTCCACACACCCTACTTCGCACACCCATCATCTAAGAGAGAGGTCTGAAAGAAAAGGCCAGTCCCTCCCCACACGCCACTAGGAACACCCATTATTACAGAGAGAGGCCTCAGCAGAAAGGCCAGTCCCTCCACACACCGTACTATGCACACCCGTGATCTGAGAGAGAGGTCTGAAAGGAGAGGCCAGTCCCTCCCCACGCCCCACTAACCTCACACATTATTACAGAGAGAGGTCTCAGCGAAGAGGCCAGTACATCCATACACCCTACTACACACATCCTTCATCTAAGATATAGTTCTGAAAGGTGAGCCCAGTCCATCCCCACACCTTGCTACACACACTTATTATTACAGAGAGAGGTCTTAGCAGAGAGGCCAGTCCCTCCACACACTTACTACGAACACCTGTCATCTGAGAGAGAGAGAGGTCTAAAAGCCATACCCTTATATGCACACCCGTTATCTGAGAGAGAGGTCTGAAAGGAGAGGACAGTCCCTTTCCTCACCCTACTACGTGCACCCATCATTACAGAGAGAGTCTGAGCAGAGACGCCAGTCCCTCTATACACCCTACTATGCAGACCCGTCATTTCGAGGGTAATACGACCTCAAAAAATATTCCTGGTGACATGCCTTGATATCAGAGTTAAAAAAACTGAGCAAATAAACAATTTCTATTGAATATTTATCTGTTTACTACTCAGACACATTTTACAAATAGTTTGCAAACTTTGAGCCTTATCCTGTTTTGTTACAATAAAAAAACATTATTTTACCACAATAATGTAAAAACACAAGATAGTCATTCTACCACACATACACTCACAAAAAGAAAAAAACTTACTTAAAAAAAAAAACTAGAAATTCACTGAAGAAACCAAAGGTTTAAGGAAAGTTAGAGTTAGGTGTAATAAAAATATCTGTTATCATTTAAAAAAAAACTTTTGAAATTCGCTGAAAAAAACAAAGATTAAAGTAATGTTATAGTGAGGTGGATTTGTCAGTGTTAACATTAAAGTTTTGAACTACAATATAATGCTTGTTTTCAATATCTAGGTGAGTTATTTGTGTGCTGGCAGTAGTAATGGGTGATTTTATCCTGAGCTACATGTAAGTGCTGTCAGGCTTCTAAAGTTATACCAATTTATAGATCAATATGTGAAAAAGTGAAGTTTCAATCAATCAATCAATCAGGGAATTGTAAGCATGCTACTAACCGGTGAGGGTCTCAAGGCGCTGCGGGGGAGGGGGCGTGCAGATCCGTTCAGCTGAAGAGCCAGGTCTTGAGGGCCTTCCTGAAGGTGTTCAGGTTGGGGGCGAGTCGGATATTTGCTGGTAGCTCGTTCCAGGTTCTGGCTGCAATGTGGGAGAACGATCTTCCGCCTGCTCTGGCTCTGTGGATGTGAGGGGTTTCAGCCAGTGCGAGGTTGGAAGACTGGAGGTTTCTTTTGGGTATGTGGAAGTTTATTCTGTCGATGAGGTATTTGGGTCCGTTGTTGTGTAGGCATTTGTAGGCAAGGGTGAGGATCTTGAAGGTGATTCTTTTCTCCACGGGGAGTCATTGGAGTCTCTGTAGGTGTTGGCTGATGTGTTCGTTATGGGGAATGTCGAGGACGAGTCTGGCTGCGGTGTTCTGTATGGTCTGGAGTTTGCGGAGAAGGGCCTTGTTGATGCTGGCGTAGAGTGCGTTTCCATAGTCCAGTCTGCTGGTGATGAGCGAGTGGGTGACTGTATTCCTAGACTCCGGGGGAATCCATTTGAAGGTCCTTTGGAGGATGCGGAGGGTGTTGAAACAGCTGGAGGTGACAGCGTTGACTTGTCTGTTCATGGTGAGCGATGAGTCGAGTATGATGCCGAGGGTTTTTGCCGTGGTCTGAGGGGGTAGGTGGGCTCCCGAGGGCCGCAGGCCACCAGGTGTCGTCCCATGCTGAGGGGGTGGTTCCGAGGATGAGGACTTCTGTCTTCTCAGCGTTGAGTTTTAGGCAGCTGTTGGTCATCCAGACAGCGACGTCTTGCATTCCTTTTTAGAAGTTTAGTTTATCGGTGGTGGGGTCTTTGGTGAGGGAGAGGGTGAGCTGGGTGTCGTCGGCGTAGGATACGATGTTGGGGCCGTGTTGTCGGACGATGACTGCTAGGGGCCCATGTAGATGTTGAAGAGGGTCGGGCTCAGCGATTACCCCTGGGGAACCCCGAATTTGATCTCCGTGGGGGTGGAGAGGAAGGGTGGTAGGATGATCCTTTGGCTTCTTCCAGTGAGGAACGATCGGACCTAGTCCAGGGTAGCCCCCTGTATGCCGGCTTCGTGTAGTCTGGTGACTAGAGTGCGGTGAGAGACAGTGTCAAAAGCGGCGGATAGGTCGAGGAGGATGAGGGCTGCTGAGTGGCCTTGGTCAAGGAGGGTGCAGATGTTGTCTGTGGCGACAAGAAGGACGGTTCGGTGCTGTGGTTGCTCCAGAATCCGAATAGGATGGGTCTGGGATGGTGTTTTCTTTGATGAACCGAGTCAGTTCATTGTTGACAGCTTTCTCTGCTACTTTGGCTGTGAAGAGGAGCAGCGAGATGGACCGGTAGTTCTTGAGGTCAGTGGGGTCAGCCGTGGGCTTCTTGAGCAGGGGCCTGATTTCTGCGCGCTTCCAGCTGTCTGGGAAGGTGCCTGTTGTGAAGGTGGTGTTGATGGTCCGTTGTATTCCAGGCGCAATGGTAGATGTGCGGGGGTCAGGGGTTGGTGGGGGCTCCTGAGTGGATGCTTTTCATGGTTGTGGTGGTGTCCTCGGTTGTGATTGGAGTCCAGTCGGTGATGGTGGGCTGGGTGGTATCTCTGGGGGGCAGGCAGCTGGCAGTGGCGTGTTGCATGCTGTCGACGAAGTTGTTGTAGAGTTTTCTGAACTTGAGGTGGAAGTAGCTCCCAAGCTTGTCGTAGAGGTCTTGGGATGGGGTGATGGCTGTGGCTTCGTTGCGTGGATTGGTGAATTCCTGGATCACAATGAAGAGTTCCTTCGAGTTGGTGGCGTTGGTGAGGATTTTGCTGTGGATGAAGTTCCTTTTGGTTGTTCTGATTTGGTTGTGGTAGTTTGTCATGGCGTTCTTGTAGGTGGAGTAGTTGTCGGTTGTCTTGGTGTTTCTCCAGGTCTTCTCCAGGCATCTGCAGGTGCGTCTTGGAGATCTGTGGTGAACCAGGCGGCTTTCCTGGGGCGTTGTTCGCCGGGGTTCCATAGCGGGGCAAGTTCGTCTGCACAGTTGGAGATCCAGGTGTGGAGTTCCTTGGCTGCGGTGTTTGCGTTGGGTGTCCAGGCAGGGTTTTCTCAGGCAAGGGTGGAGCTCAGTTGCTCGTCGGTGACCTTGCTCCAGTTCCTTCGAGGTAGGCGGGGAGAGGTTTTGGTGACTTAGGTTTTTCGGCGGTGAAGTGAACACAGTGGTGGTCGGTCCATGGAGGTTGCGTTGTGTGGTTGAAGCGGACGCTGTTGCCTGAAGTGAAGATGGGATCGAAGGTGTGTCCTGCTTTGTGTGTGGGTGTGGTGACGAGTTGGTTGAGTCCGATGTTGGTGAGGTTGTCGCAGAGGGTCGCAGAGTTGGGGTCGCTTGGGTTGTCTAGGTGGAAGTTGAGGTCTCCGATGAGTATGTAGGTCATTGGTGCGATGGCGTGGGGTGAGATGAAGTCAGTGATTGTGGTGGTCAAGGGTGTCCGGGGGCTGGTGGGTCTGTAGATGAGGTTTCCTCGGAGTGTAGTGTTGGGGCTGGTCCGGATCTGGAAGTGCAGGTGTTCGGCGGTGGGAAAGGTTTCGCTGGAGGTGGTGAGTCGGAGGGTGTTCTTGTGGACGATGGCGAGGCCTCCTCCTGGGTGGTTGGTACGGTCCTTCCTCTGGATCTTGTATCCATCCAAGATGGCGGTGTTGATGTCGGGGGCGGAGGCGGCGTTGGTCCAGGTCTCCGTGAAGAAGGCTATGTCGGGCAAGAGAGAGTCGAGTAGGTTCCAGATTTCCGTGGCGTGTTTGTGTACGGAGCACACGTTGAGGAGGATGCACCTTAGCGTGTCGTTGGTGGCAGTGTCTGCGGTTACGGGAGTAGGGGTGGAGGAGAACATCTAGCGGTAGTGGCGGCAGGAGAACTGTCCACGGGTCGAGGTCAGGGATGCCAGTTGGCAGTCTCTGAGTCTTCCGGGGTTGCGTGCGAGGAGGGCAGCATTATTATACCGGTGGGAGATCGTGGATCCAGGGTTCCTGGCGCTGGCCACTTTTGGGACGCTGATGGGCGCAGACGAGCTTTTGGTTTAAGTTTGGTTGAAGTCATCAGTTTTGTCCTCAATGATGTCATTTGAGATGGCATAAGAGATGTCATAAATAATGTCATAGAACACGTCATGAGTGATGTCATATGTGAGGTCATAAGAAGTGCTTGGCGTTGGTGCAAGTTAGAGTTAGTGCTGCTATAACTGGTGAATTTCTGTGTTTTTTTTAGTTCTAAACGTTTATGTTCACACTGACAAATTCACCTAACTATATCGTTACTTTAATTTTTGTTTTTTTCAGTTAATATATATAGTCAGTATACATATATACAGCCCAAACCAGTTAAAATCACAAAAGCTCTTAACTGCAAGACCGAATATACGATATATGTCCTGGAGTGCTCCAGTGGCCTGCGTTACGTAGGGAGCACGAAATTGCAGGTTGACAAACTAGTGCTCCAGCACATTAGAGCCATCAATAACAGTGATGCCGCTTACCCGGTGGCAAGGCACTTTAGGGAATGTCATGAGAATAATTTGTCTCATCTCAAATATTTTAGATACGGTTTTTCCACTGAGAAGGGGTGGCAACTGGGATCAACTATTGAGACGAATGGAAACAAGATATATCCTAGAACTAGACAGTAAGGCACCCCAGGGGTGAAATGCGAGTGAGGACTTTTTTACCTGTCTTTAAGAGTGAGCTACCACTTGCAGATAGTACAGTTCAGATGCACTGCCGCCTCCTGATAAAGAAGATAATAGAACTGAAGATTTTAAAACCATGTGAAAAAAAAAAAAATGAATTTGACTTTTTTTTATATTTACATATCCTTTCACGGCTGTGATTTGGTGTAATATAAATGAAAGCGTAATTTGCACATAACACAACGCACTTTCTTTTCCCACAAGAGGATTATAGGGCCCACTGGGGCGGATAATTTAGAATTTTCTTTGCATGATATATGTCCTTTACGGTGCAGTAACCGGGCCATTAACATCCTAAGTTGTTAGCAGTATCAATCGGTATTTAGGCCTGAATTGAGCTGCGAACGATGGAGCTATGTATGTAACAACTTTAAGCCATGTACTCTGATAGTCAGGATTAGATATGCAATTATGCTGCTAATTCTATTGGATAAACTGGTTTTACTGTTATAATATTTTAGCGTATGGTTTTAGCATTTTGTATCAGATTTTACTAACGCTATAATTTTTTACTCATGAATATTTATTTATTTACTGGGTTTAGCGCTCTTTGCACTATGATACTTATCATTGTACTGTATTGCATTAAAGTTTGCACTAGCATTGAGATATATTGCACTTGTAGGACAACATGTTGTTTATTTTCATGAATTCTTGTGGGAGTGTTTTAACACATACTTTTGAGCACTAGCACTTTAAAAAGGTGAAAAAACTCTCCGTTGGTGTATCATGTGATCAAGGCTTCTGCGAGGCTGAAACGCGTAATGGCGATGGTGCAGGGCGTTTGAAAATAAACTTCGAATGTGCACTGAATTTCGGGTCTATCTCCGTCTTTGGAAAAGCTGTTGGTGACGGAGGAATGAAGATATATATATATATATATATTCACTGAAAAAAACAATATATATATATAAATTTACTGAAAAAACAAAGATCATAGGGACGTTATAGTTAGGCTCAGATTTCACTCATACAAAACCATTAAAATTCAGCAGGTATAAGTTACCTGAGCTAACTATAACTTACGCCCCCGCAATGCACTGCTCATGAACTCACATATTACATCACGCATGACATGGTCAGTGACATCACTGATGACAATATTGATGACATCTCAAATGACAGCACTGATGACATCATCCAGTTAGTGTGTTTGGAAAACGGTTCTGAGACTTAAAGATATAAACTAAGCTACTGCATAAGTTTAATTACTTTTCTTTATAATACTAATGAGTGATCAGGGTTGAATCCATCATCGTTCTTTAGCTCACTTCGCCATTCCAGTTCAGACCCAGCCAAATGAAAATCAGCCCAAGCTGGCAGGTCTGGTCCTCCCTCGACCAGAAACAATGATCCTGGGATCAGTTTCGGGGTTGCACCCCTCATCAGCCAGGCTAGCTTGAATCTGGTGGCGAAGCGATCATGGGACCCGTGGTAGCTATTGTAGCCATTGACATTGAAAAGGCCTTCAGTTTTCAAACGGGAACTGTCTTTACATAGTCCTGTGAACAATGGGATTGGGAGCTTGGTTTCAACCCTGAGTGTCAATCCCACTGTCAGAGTGAAAACAGGCGTAGTTATCTCTGCAGTCATCCAGGTTGCAAGGCGGACCCAACGGGTTCTCCTTCTATCTCTACTCTTGTTTACCATTGCAATGGAACTGTTTGCAAATATTATCTGCCAGGGCACAGTGTCTGCAGGTATTAAAGACAGAGATGTAACTCACTACATGCCAACAGTGCGAACTCTACCCAAACATATTGGAACGCTCTACATGAACACCAATTACATGGCATTACACAAGAACACATTCATTCATTTCAGTTTTTCAGAGGCATTGGGGGTCTAAGGGATTTGCCCAGAATCACAGGATGTTGATCCAACATTGATGCTCGTACATGGTTCCCTAGTTCCATAGTCGGCAGCTCTAGCCATTATGCCACATGTTACCCCTTGTTACTGAAATTGGGAAAGTGGAGGAAGGGTAAACAATCAAACTGTTTTTGGAACAGAATACTTTTTAGGTCTCGCTGAGACAGCGCAAGCTGTCTCTTTGAGACATTTTGTATGTGGGATTTTCAAAGTGCTGCTGGCTGGCCTAATGCTTGCGCGCAGCCGGCCGCCAGCAGCACTTTGAAAACTCGTGCGTCATCGCGATCGCGATAACTTTCGCTTTCAGAGCGATCGTGATCACGATGACGCACGCGCACACACAACTCCCGCTTCTCCCCCTCCCCCACCACATATTGCATCTCCGGCCCCTCGCGCGCGGCCAATGCGTGTTCTCTGTGTGGCTTATCTCTTTTCTGTTCATGGCCAAGGTGCTGGAATTTCTACCGGTTAGGAATGTGCCATTATAAAAAGGGTATACTAACAGCCTAACATTTCTTTAAAATGGCACACTCTTAATGCAAAGTTTTCATTGCATTTAATTTAGGAATCCTCCTTATTTACCCTCATTTAATTTTTTTCAGCTCCTTCCAGCGCCTGGAAAAGTCCATGTGAAGGAAGGAAGCGCCTTCTGTTAGTGTGAATCTTGCTCTCGCGCCCTCGGTGCCTGCTCTCCGTCGCCTCCTCCCCCACAAGCATCTCCGTGCCGGGCTGCAGTTAATGTTCAAGCCCCGCTCCCCCAGCACAGACTGCAAGGTGCGCTTCCACACGGCAGACTTTAAATATCTTTTTAATGACTTGAATATGTCCCGGGATAGTGCACTCCTCTCGGGGCATGACGGTGTCACGACTGCCCTCGTGCAATGTGCCCCCCCACACACGCACATATATTGTCACTCAGGCGGACACACACTCACGCACAATCCACACTCTCACACTGATGCTCAACAACACGTAGACACATGCAGAGACATGCAGATGGACGAGCTGACACGCACAGGCACACACACTGACACGCATGTACGCAAATGCGCAGACAGACATACACACACAGGAACACACATGGAGAAACCCGCACAGAGACATGTGCACAAACACACAGGCGCATATACACAAGTATGTACACACATATATCCGTACGCACACAAGTGCATACACAAACATAAGATAATTCACGGTGCATTCGTAGGTGGCTGGTGGGGTGGACGGCACAAATCAAAATACATGTTCGCAGGGCAGCAGAGGTGGTAGTAATACCATTTCGAGTCACCAGTTATTCATATTTTGTTGTTACGCACGGTAAGATTAAGTGATTAGTGCAGAATCACAGGATGTTCTGCCTGTGCCGAGACTCGAGCCTGGTTCCCCAGTTACAAAGCTGGTAGCTCTGGCCATAGTGCCACATTTTACACGCCTTCTGTTCTAAGAACAGCTGTCTCTCTTCTTCCCCCACATAATGCACTTATGCTTGGTGTTAAAAACAAGGACTTATTGGCTGTTTTGCCTCTTAAGTAATTTATTTTTTATTTTGCCGTTGCATCTCACACGCCTGAGACATGGTGAGTTTATCTCGTCATTGTCCATTTGCTACTTATTAATTTAACACAGCCGCAGGGTCCGCAGAACATAGTCAAAAATCCAAAATAGGCCCAAACAGTACATCTAATTAATCGCTCCCACCGCCATTGTGGCTCTCCTGTTCTCAATCACTCTTTTTTTTCACATTCTCTTCCTGTACACTCTCTCAGGCCTGCTTTCCACCACAGCCTTATTTAAGCTGACATTCCCTATTTTCGCCCAACCCTCTTTCTCTCTCTCTCTCCTTCACCATGTTCACCCCTCGCCCATATCTGTCTCCCAGTCCATGCCCGCTTTGTTCCCCTTATGCTCCCTTCGGCACCATTCATTAACCCGGTTTTCGTAGAGAGTGATTAACTGAATGGGTAGAGTTCAAAACAGACCACTCCAGGGGAAGTGGAGGGAGCGGGGACAGTTTATGGCAAAGCAGTTTATTTTCACTGATATTCACACCACTGATAACAGAGCATGCTTGGGACTGTGTCTACTAGGATGTTGTTAGCTTAGTTAATATAAGCTGAAGCAGGTGAGCGGTTCGCCGGTGAGCGGTTCACCTTTCCTCAATCCTTATCGCAGTCTAAAACAAGCATTGGCATAGCCTATAGGTCTCGCCTTTGGGACCTTATAAGTGTTTAGCCATGCAACAGTTGATGTTGTTGCACCAAGGATATTGTGCTGGATAACTAAGCACTTATAAGGTCCCAAAGGCGAGACCTATTGGCTATGCCAATGCTTGTTTGTTCTTGCTGTGAAGGAAGGTTCTGTTATGGGAGACCTTGCAACTTCTCTATTGCTGTATATTGTACAGGTTTGATCCATGGACGTAATTTATAGAGGATCTCTATTGTTTCAATTGAGGTGATATAGAAATGTCCCACACACAAAAGTGAGAAAGTATAATCTCCTTTTTCACTTGGTAAAAAAATCCACCTTTAGGAATTTTTGACATGCCTTTTTTCAGAACAGAACACTATTTTGTTCTTGTTATATATTGTTTGAGGGATGTGTGCTGGATCGGGTTAATCCCTCACAGCCCCCATGATCTAGTTTCCTCCCCTCACAACCCCATTTACTATGATAAAAACGCCTGTGACCACACATCTGTCAACCTACTACCATATACTGTATTGTACCATACATGAGAGAAGGCAGGCTAGATGGGCATGGGGGTTCTTAAAAAAACAGATGTAAGAGCCCAAACCTTTAGCTAGCAGTCCTCACCAATGCTGCAGAATGCCACAAATTAGCCTAGTTTTGAATCCACCTTATGGCCCTTTGTTGGGATTCAAACCTGGGTGATGGAAGGTTCAAGGTCTGGGAATTCTGGTGAGGGTGGTTGAAAGATTAGGCACCGGACGATATGCTGGTGGTTACTCACAGTGACTTACACTAATAAAACAGCGACTTACCTCTACAAACGGCATCATTGCTTCCTTTTATAGGATCCTGGACCCGTTCAACCACCAGCTTGCCATGTCTGTTGGTGTGGAAGCTAGTTCATTCCACAGGTGTCTCCGACTGATCTTCCCCCACATCAATCTCTGTGTGTGCGGTCTGCAAGTCATAGACTCCTCAGTGCCTGTCTGTTTGCATTGTCCTGAAAAAGGAAATTCTTATTTTAAAGATTGTATGGTGGTAGGCATGGCATCACATGGGCTGCCTGGCCTGTGTGTGTTTGCGGCTATCCTATATAGCGTGACGCATTCTTGTCATTGGCCATCTTAGGCCCAGTTCCATACAACCTGTATGTGCCTTACGTGATATGGCACATTGTAGAAGTCCACTTTGGATTGGGTTTATAGTTTGATTCGTCTGAACTTTTCTGGGTTCCATTTTAGTTTGGGCAATTTATTGATTCACTGTGCTTCCACTAAATTCTTTTATTCAATGTTTTCTGTAGAACAGTTTGTGCTGAGAAAAATAGAAAAGTACCCAAAGGGGAAAACCTAATTGTGAAAACCTAAACTATGCCGGAGTACATTTAACGGCAATTAAACTCCAAAACCTCTTTATAGAAATCCTAAATAGAAAGTCGCAGTTTTAGGTTTCCAGTGACAATATTGTGGCCATAGAAGGTATCAGTGATCCTCCTCCTTTTCTGGCAACATTCGGTGTACCTTTTTTTAAGTGGATTCAGTGGAAAGAAGCATTTGAACATATTTAGATGCCATTGAGGGGGACAACTTCACCAATTAAAACATAAAAGCTTTACTGATACACAGCAAAAAGTCAATTGAATCACGAGGGCACATCTAGTGCAAGGACAGCAGTTGAAATAGTGGACAATTTTGCTTCAGTCACTAATCTGCTTGATAAAAGTGTTTCTCCAGACAGGAATGTAGTGCTCTAAAGACATAAATGTTTAAAAGAGCACAACACAGAGAATCAATTGATGACTTTGTCTCTGCATTAAGACAATTAGTTGAAACGTGAGACTACCGGAAATTCAAAGACAAGATAATTCATGATCAATTGATTGAAAGAACTTGTAACAAATAGATTAAAAAAAGATTGCTTTCCGCAGAGGACCTTAATTTGTAGACAGTAATCATCATTGCAAGAGCGATTGAAAACTCTGACACTTGTTTCAAGGAACTATCTGCTCCTGTGGATACTGGAACAACTAAGGTGGTGAACATACTTCAAGCAAAGGATGAACGCAAGGATGTAAATAAAACTAAACGTCAGCGGGAAGGCAAAAAGCACAAGATTCATGAACTCACTGTGGGCCCGATTCACAAAAGTAATCTGAGACAAAATCCTAAATTTACTAATTTTGGTATTTACAGAAGGCATTTAGTAGTAGTAACGTTAGGATTCCTAACTTTACAAAAGTAATCTGAGACAAAATCCTAACTTTATGACTTTCGGTATTCACAAAAGAGATTTAGTAGTAGTAAAGTACTTTACTACTACTAAATGCCTTCTGTGAATACCAAAAGTAGTAAGTTTAGGATTTTGTCTCAGATTAGTTCTGTGAATCGGCCCCTGTATCTTTTAAAAGTGGAAGTCACACTCATGTGGCAGCAGCCCAGCATTGTACTGCATTGTCTCAAATGCGTTTTAAGTGTAATCACAAAGGTCATTGTTCGAGGGTCTGACATAGTGCAAGCACAGCTGTGGCATCTCAAGTGGAAGAATGTGTGGAATTCAATGATGACAATGACATAGTACTGACTGTGACCAAGGATGAAGCACCTGTGGGGTTGCAGAGTGCACAGATTGTAGTAATGATGTTGCAGTGTGGAAATCTTTTAGAAGAAAGCTGCCATTTTGAAATGCTATGATTAATTGTGTGAACATGCAGATGACCAAGATCACATTTCACTTTGATCAGCCCTGCAATCTATAGGAAATTAAAACCACAAGAACTTAAAACTGCCAGCATAAAATTGCATGCTTACGGAGGGAAAAAGATTTAGATTAAAGTACCACTTGATGCTTCATTTTTGAATTTGGAGGGAAAACTGTTTTAGGAGTAGTAGATATGGCTAAAAAAGGTCTGAACCTATATGGTTGGCATGACCAAGGAGAGTTGGAAATTATTTTGCATCCAAATCATCCTGATTGTTTTATTATCAGGTCCACACTTATGCTTGCATGAATGAGTGGGTCCCTGATGAACCAGTGGATGAGTGGATTTCCACTGGTATTTGCCGAACAGCTAGGAAAATTGAAAGGATTTCAGGAAAAATAGTGTAAAAATCGGGTTTCACACCCAAATCACATAAAGTTTGTGGAGTACGCATATCTTTGAGAAGAGATTTTCACAGAGAATTAGAAAGATTGTGTGAGCTGGATGTCATACAACCTATTGAGAGTTTGGAGTGGCTTGCCCCTGTTGTTTTGGCATGTAAGAGTGACAGTTCTCTGCATTTGTAAATGTAAATGTTGTAGACTTGTAAAGCGCACAGCTGCCCCAGCAATGGGGCGTCCCGGCGCTGTAGACCGCTGGGGAACCCGTCCTGGCTATCCCTGTGAGATGGTCCCTTTCTGGGTATCTCCAAGGTGAACCAGGCATCCCTGGCGTCTGTGGGGGCCGTTGTAGAGATGAGGCAAAATTAATGCCCAGAGTTGCCGAGTGTGTTCCTGGTTAGAGTAGGTACCGAGGCGAGAATTATCGAGTCCGTTTTGACCCTGGTCCACGACCCTGCCGCGTCGGGAATTGAACCCTGGTCCCTGGCCGATTCTCTGCTTACGGGTCTGCCGCCTCTAACCAGTGAGCCACACCTCTCCACATTTGTGTGTAAATATGTGAGACAGTATCCAAAATATATGGGTAGATAGAGAACCCCTCTCCAATATTAATGAGATGTTAAGCACTTCAATGTTTACCACTTAAGACATGTCAGCTGCATATCATCAAGTGGTCTTGTGTGAAAAATCGAGACATCCTACTTCATTTGTAACTCCTGAGGAAGTATTTCATTGCAAGCGCTAGCTGTTAGGTTTGGCATCTGCTTCATCAGTATTTCAAAGGCTTATGAGGGAGATTTTCGAGGGTTGGGCTGCTTTTTGTTATTTTTAGGATGATATACTGGTTTATGGTAACGACACAGGACTAAACAAAGCATTGCACATTTTGCCAGATAAAGGTTTAACTCTATGAAGTGATAAATGTAAATTTTAGGAATCTGAAGTAGGTTATTTGGGACATCAAATATTCAGAAGTCAAATTAGTCCCAAGGTGAAGTTGTTGAAAGCAATTGAGGAAGCCCTTGTTCCCACTAACCAAGATTTGCTACGGCCGCCATTTGTGCTTCCTTCGTCACACCTCATAATTTCTCGATATTAACTGACTCTTACTTCGAGATTTAGCCTGATTCTAGATCACTGGGTGTCTGCCTTACTGTTGCTCTGTTAGTGCTACAAAAGACTTTGATTATTTTCATCGAATTCATGCAATCAATGGCACTCTCTCTCAAAATGTTTTGTAGCCTTCTTTCTGTGTTTTAGCTTTCCCTCTACTTAGGGGCAGTTGGCTTATCTATTTTGGAAAGAACAAAGATGTTTTTGTGCCCTTACTCTTCAGATTATCTCATTTTTATGGAAAAAATATCTGCATTATAAATTTGAAGAGCTGAGGTACCCTCACAATGTAACCTTTTTCACTTTTTCTCACATTCATAGTGATTTTGTTGACTAAGAGGGTGAAGCCTGTGATTACCATTTTGAACTAAAACTTCCTTCTCCTCACAGTGCACCTGACTTTGCTGTATTGATTTTGAAATCTCAAAATTAAGCATTGTTTACTATACTTCCTTTGTCTTTTTATGGGGAGACTGAGAAACCTTAAGCTTTCTACTTCCTCCAAACTTACTGTACACCCGGACTCTGACTCTACTCTCAACGAAATGGAGGGCACTTCTCCTCAGAAACCTGATCACATGACAGGCACCATTCCAAAAACACAACTTTGAAGCAAACTGCCTGCGATTTCCACTAAATGACAGAAAAAAGACCCTCCTTCTCCTGTGAGCTCATCTTCAGCCTCCATGGATATAACCCTTGAAGAGATTTGTGCTTTGAAACCCTTCATGGAGGAAACTAATAAAACTTTGCAGCATTTGGATGAAAAGTGGTCTTCGTTGGAATCGCGCATGCTTGTTGCGGAACAAAGAACAGATTCTCTTCAAGTCTCATGTTCTCGCATTTCAATTCAAGGGGTCTGAAATATCTCTACTTAAGATGCAATCTGAAGATTTAGAAAATCGAAATAGCAGAAACAACCTTCGTATTTATGGTCTTCCTAAAAATATTGAGGGTTCCAATCCAACCGTTTTCTTTCAAAGATTTTTGTTAAGCTCTTGGACTTATCTGCTACTTCTCCTACAACACTTCATGGAGTCATCACGTTTTTCTTGCAATATACAGACCTTCTACAATTCCTGTCTGCTGTTAAGCCCAAAACACACATTTTTTGGGAAGGTTCAACGTCTATTTTTCTCTCAGGATGTGGCTAAAGTTATAGCTGATTGTATGAAAAGATTTCTTGATCTTCGTCCTCAACTGCGTTCTATATATATAAGGAAAAGACTACCACATTCTATGAGCCAGCCGCATTGCAGGAATTCCTTCGTAAACATGGAGCTGTTGCCATATATACCTCGAAATGTACTTGATTTATTATTTTGCTTCCCCATGTCTGACTGACTGGTTCTTGTCTTTGTAATTTCTTGATTGTTTTCTCTTATATTCTTGTAATATTCAATGTATTAATTGTTTCACATATTCTCTCTATTTCTCTCTTTTCGAATGTATCTTCTCATTTATAATGTTTTTCTTCCCTTCTTATACAGATGTAGTTTTCCCCATCATTCGCTTCCTTTTTGGTCTCCCCTATGTGTTGATGTCTTATCCATGGTTCCTCTGGGGTTTGGTGGAGTTCTGGTGCTGTCGTCGTCATCCTCTGGTGTGGCCATCCCCCTTTGCGTCTTCTGTTTGTAGGTATGTTTTTCAATCATCATTTGTATGACCTGTACTGTCTTTTTTTCTCTATCTTATTGCTCTTTCAACGGTATTCTCTTGTATGGTCTCTTCTTGTCATTTTCTTTTGTATTTTATCTACTTTACTCTTTCCTCCCTTATATCATCTTTACTAAAACAAATACTATATTTCTTCTACTTTTCCTCCTCATTTTTATCTTATTCTAACTTTGGTCTTGCTCTTGTAAGCATATTGCTTGTTCATGCTTTTGTAATTAAGTTACATTTTCGGTTCCTACCGGGAACATTAAAGGTTTAAGCAACCCTATAAAAAGGCAATGGGTGCTCTCTCATCTAGCGAAATTAAAAACTGACATTGCTTTACTTCAAGAATCCCATATTTCTGAGGATGAAGCTTCCAAGCTGAAAAGATGTTGGGTGGGTCATGTGTTTACTTCTCCAGCTTTGGGTAAGAAAAATGTGGTTGTGATTTTATATCATAAAAAAAATACATGTTTCCCTTGTTCAACAGGAACCAGATACTGAAGGTCATTGGGTTATTGTTAAACTCCTCATAGATAAGATCCCTTTAGTTATTTTTAATGTATATGGCCCTACTTCTGTCGATAAGGTTTTCTGGACTAATGTGTCTGACAAATTGCTTCTGTATGATGATGATTATATTATATATGGTGGTGATTGTAATCAAATTCATGAACCCATATTAGATAGACATTCTAGAGTTAAGTTTGTTCCCTCTAAAATGCACTCACAATTTACATCCACAATACGTTGCAATTCGTTGGTTGATATTTGGCGGCTTTGCCCCCTGACCTTCGAGAATATCGTTTTTACCCAGTCTCACATCACTCACAGTCCCGTATTGATTACCTTTCCCTCAGTAAGTCTCTGGCCCAACATGCCATTCAATCTGAAATTGGTTCAATTTTAATCTCAGATCACGCTCCTGTACATGTAGATATCAATCTTATCCCTTTTTCTCCCCTCCCAGAAAGATGGCGTTTTAACAATTCCCTACTTCTATATCCTAATTTCTGTCATCAATTTAATTCCTTTGCCTCCGAATTCTTCTGTATTAACACATCCCCGGAATCTCCCTTTGTTATGATATGGGATTCCTTTAAAGCTGCTGCCAGGGGTTTTATTATAAATTTTGTATCACAAAAGAAAAAATCCCAAGAAGCCCAATCCACTCAATTGCTTAATGAAATTAAACAGTTAGAAAATATCTATTATCAATTTAATAATGAGTCTTCTTTGAAAAATCTTATTGATACCAAACTTACTTTTAATAGATTATCTACAGATGCTGCCTCCAAATACTTATTGAAATGTAATTCTCGCTACTATGGGGGTCAAACCAAATGGGGAAATTACTGTCTAACTACCTAAAAATTAGAAAAGAAAGAACAAGAATAGAATCTTTATAGGGTCCTACTGGTACTCCTATTTTTAAAGATAATGATATTTTAAATGAACTTGTTACTTTTTATAAGAACATATATACACCTGACTCCCCACCAGAACAGTCTGATCTTTCTTCCTATTTTAAATCTACAGCCACAGAGTCATAAATAGTGACAACCTCAAGCAAGTGAACCTCACTCAGACACCTACATCACACACGCCTTTACGTCTAAAATGTGCACTACTCAATTGTAGATCAGCAAACAAACATGCCTCAGATATTTTCGATCTCATCCAAAACAATGAACGAGATATCATCATCCTCATGGGAACATGGCTAAATCCTTCCTCCACCCCCATCTTAGACCTCCTAGTGCCTCCTAGTCATGACATAATCCGTCTAGACAGATACACGAAACAGGGCGGTGGACTAGTGTATACACCGGAACACATTATCTGTCTCCCACATGGAGACCTCCTCTTCATGCTTAGTTGAATACCTTTGCCTCAACATCTCTAGTAATCACCTCCCTGTTTGCAAACTCCATACTTTCTACCACCCTCCCGGAGATAAAGTCCTCTTCATCGAAAAACTTATGGATATTATCTCTTCCAATGATGACCCCTCAGTATCCCAAATCTACTTAGGTGACTTCGACCTTCACTGGTCTAAATCTACTGACCAAGCGGTTGTTGGACTTGGCCCTTTTTGCAGGGTCATCCCTGAACTTTTTGCCTTCCTCCTATATTTTTTATGACCTGGTGTTGGCTGTTTTATGACTCTGGGCACTGTACCACTGCTGATCAGTGCTAAAGTGCATATGCTCTCCCTATTGTAAATTGATGTATGGATTAGTGATTCCGTGATTGGCCGGTTTGGTTTACCTGTCAGACCCTAGTACAGTGCACCAGGAGTGCCCAGGGCTGGTAATCCAAATGCTGGTGGGCTTGCAGCACTAGTAATGCCACCCACAGACGCAGCCTGTTAAAATGTGTCTAAGGCTTGCCATTGCAGAGCCTGTGTGCAGTCAGGTACTGCCATGCTGACTGGGCAAGTGCACCAACTTGCCAGTCCCTAAACCTTCCCTTTTCTTCATATCAGACACCCTTATGGTAGGCTCCAGGGCAGGGTGCATTGTAAGTATAAGGTAGGACAAGCCCTGATGTGTGCGGCATGTCCTAATAGTGAATTACAGCCATTTTCCTTTTTCACTATTGCAAGGCTACCTGTTCCCCAGAGGCCAGAATGGGCAGTTTGATTATTACATTTTATAATCCTAACTGACTCAGGAAACATGGGAGAAATTCAAGTTTAGTATGCCTGAACTAAAATACATATTTTAGTGAAGTTGGTTTTAACAGTCTGTGTTTGAAAATACCACTTTTAGAAAGTAAGTATTTTCTTGTCTATCCTTTCAGGCCTGCCTCTGCTAGGTTGTGTATTCCTTGTCTGGAGTTTGAGTGACAGGGGATGGGGAAATTCCCGGAGGCAGGGTGAGTCAGCACAGGGCTGAATAGGGCTATCTACATGTAGAGTGGTGGGAGGAGTTGCACCTGGGACCTGACTAGGGCTGTGCTATCCCATCCACAATGCTGGCTCCACCTCCTGTGGTGCGTCTGATGGCCCTGGCCTACACTGTCAAAGGAAAGAAGGAGTCTTGTCAACAAAGTGCTCCAGGACTGACCAGAACTGGTTTGGACTAGGCAAAGGCCTCTCTGCCTCCAGAGAACAAAGACAAATTGAGTATAAATATTGGGACCCAAACCCAAGAACTTTAGATCACTTTGGGAAATGAGAAGAAACCTTTGCTGAGGAGGGGAACTAGAAGAAACTGAGGAGAGACTATCCCTAAGCTGAAGTGCTGCTTGGGGGATTAAAACAGTAAAAAAGGGGGTGGTGATGGACGGAGCATCAGAACCAATCAAACACTCACACCCAGTCAACAGATCTGGGTTTGATCCATCACCGTTCTTTAGCCCACTCTGCCACCCCAGTTCAGATATGGCCATATGCAAATCAGTCTGACCCTGTGCCTCATGGGAACAGTCCAGCCCGAACTGCCAAGCCATGCCTTCCCTGGACCGGAAACAAGCTTCCTAGGACCGGTTTCTGGCATTTCAGCCGTCTTCAGCCAGGCTTGCTTGAATCCAGTGGCAAAGTGAGCAAGGGACTCAAAGGGACTTTGTGTGCACTTTATTCAACTTGTGAAGGATCTCCAAGGGCTTGGAAAAGAGCATGCCTCCTGCTGAAGTCTCAGGGACAACAGACCACCCACCAGGTCCCCAAGAGTTCTTTGGAAGTGCCTGCTGTATTGCGAGGATTTCTGAGGGTCTGCGTGTCACAATGAGCTGGAAGCGCTACTCACGAGCAAGAAGCGTGTCGCCGCACTGCCGCTGTCGCTTCACAACGAGAAAGCGCCTCGCATCGCCGGAGAAGAGGATCGACGTCGCATCAGAACCCTTTTTAACTAAGATCAGAGGGGATGATCGTATTCCAGGATTTCAATTTGGTCCACATCAGGTTAAAATGGCAGTTTACACCACCGACATTCTTTTATACTGTTCAAATCCTGAAACTTCTCTTCCCCCTTTTCTTCAACAGGAAAACTCTTTTTCTCAGCTCTTAGGCTACCGTCTTAACACCGTCAAATGTGAAATTTTACCATTAAATGTTTCATTTCAAAAACATCTCTTTGACCATTCTGGTTTTTTATGGCAATCATCTAAAATAAAATATTTCGGCTTGTGGTTCGCCCCCTTAATTCCTGAAACAATAAAGTTAAACTTTGATTATATCACTAAAAACTGAATGACACTATTACACTTTGGCACCCCGTTTTCCTATCTTGGTGGGGTCCTTTAGACTCGATTAAAATGATGCTTTCTCCTCTTATTTAATATACCATCTCCATGATCCCCTTACACATTCCAGGATACTACTTTAGGAAAATTGAATGTACTTTGACAAAATTCTATGGAAAGGTAAACTCCCTCACATAGCTCAGTCTTCTTTAAAAAAGATAGACCTAGCGGAGGTCTTAGGTTTCCTGATTTTAAAGCATATCATTCCGCTCTTTCCCTAAGACAAGCTTTTCGTTGGCTCTTTACAGAGCTTCCTATCTATCCTCCATTATGGATAAAAATTGAGACATTTATTTTTGTCCATTTCGAATTTTGAGAGGTCCTCGCTGTTACCACCAATATAACATCTTTACGTTCCCCTGTCATTTCCCTTTTCCATAAACTCTCGGTTCCCCTTTTAGCATCATCATATCCATCATCTAGCTCCTACCATCAACAACCCATTTAATAAATCATTACAAATTCATAATTGATCTATATACTCGAAAACTTGGCATTCTAAAGGTTTATGTTAGATATCTCAGCTTATACTTAATGATCAACCCCTCTTTTTTTCTGATCTCCAAACCAAATTTTCTCTACCAACGTCTTCTAGATTGCAATATAATCTCTTATGTCCTTCCCTTATTCAATACCTCATAAATTTACCAAGAACTACTAGCTTCCTGTAAATTACAAAAACCTTTTGTCAATACTTGACGCTTTCCCCACTGCTTCCAATATATACAAATTGTTACAATTTACCCCGGACAGACATAAATCTAAGATTGAATTGGCTTGGGAAAAGGATTATCACAAGATTGGCCAATCATTTTATGGGACAAATTATGGTCTAAACTTCACAAAACATCTCGTGCTGCAAATACCACACAAACCCTTTATTTCATTTATCAACGACAATCCTAGCATCTTTTTCATCAGATGTGTCCTCTACTTGTTGGTTTTCTGTCGATTTAAAACACATGTTGTTTGAATGTCCTCCTATACACCAATTTTGGCAGTTGGTTTGATCCCAAATTAAGATAATTTTCAAAATTCAGAACCTTTTTTCTCTCACAAATATATCCCTAGGCACATTATCACCCCAATGGCCTCAATCACAACAGAGTTTTAAACTCTTAGATTTATTGCTAGCAAATGCCTTTCATTCAATAACCTCAAAATCAGGCAGATAAAGTCACTTTTAGATCCTGGTGGAACGCTGTTTGCTTTCATCACCGAATAGACACTAATTATGTTTCCACTATATCTCTAGCAATTAAAAGAGAGCTTTTATGGCTTCTATTAACAACATATTTATCTCTGTCTGCCTCTTCTAATGTTAAAACTACCAACGTTTCAGATGATGTACGGACACCACCTTAAGCGCTCCCTTTGCCGCTCTACTCCTAGATGATTAGAAGATTATTCACACCCATACGTTTGTTTCACTTTTTTTTAACTCAGTTATTGTTATGCTTAAAATCTTGCATCATTACTCTCAATTGTTATATATTAATTGCATATTGCTTCCCTTCCCTTGGCTCTTCCCTTCATTGTTTATATTATGTATATTTCTTTTTTGTAAACAGCTTTTTTACTACATATCTTTATGTTAAATAGGATTTGTTTTAGTCATTGTATTGCTGTTATTTTTCTTGTTATTCTTTAATAAACTCAAACTTTAAAAAAAAAGTATGGGCATGTCGTGCGCCTCTGTTCCCGCCCACTTTGACCATTGCTGCAAAATGAGGAAATAGCAGTCTTATGGTAGACATTTTGTTATTGTGGCATCCATAAATCATTTGAGGCTAAAACCACAGATGTATTGTAGAGGTAAGTTCAAACCAAAGAGGCACTTCCATGCAGTTTGCAGTTTAGTGCTGAAAAAAACACAGGTTTCACCTGGAACCACAAAATATGTAGTGATCCAACTTCACTATCACAACTTCAACAACGTACTTCTGGAATACCTGTCTTAGAGGGCTTTCTTGAAAGAAAATTACAATCAAGCTTTCTTAAATAATTTAAGAAAACTTGATTGTAATTTTCCTTTAAAATCAAATCAATATTATTTTGATCCGTTGTCGTGGGGCCCCTAAAAGGAGTACTTAGTTTTGTGTAATTAAATTGGTTTATTAAAATGATTGGTTGGTAAAATTAAACATGTAATAGGAGATAATTTGCGTGGGGGGCCCCGAAATTTCGACTGGTTAGGGGCCTTCACAGGGTTTAATCCGGCACTGTCACACACTGACCTTTGGTATTTTTCTCCGCATTTTCGTTCACTCATATATGGGTTTACCATTAGTTGTTTTGCCTTTTTCTTGGTGTTTTTCCTATTCCCTATTCATTTGCTGTACCTCGAATTTCTGGGTTCAATGCTTGTATCTTGGTGGGTTTTGGAGCTTGTTACAGCATAACATAACATGGAATGGTGAGTCATTTCATCAAATTTAGTTTTCTTAAACCCTAAAATTCTTGTTTTTATTTGTCTAAAGTTTTAGCTGTATGTGCATCCTCTCATGTATTGTCTGGTCCACTATGTAGCCAGTTGCACCTGTAAAGAAATGAACAGGTGAGAATGAAATGCTGTCAAGAACTCAGCAAGTGAGTTCATGTAAAAAGGAGAAACAACTTTAAGTAAGAAAGGAATATGTGGCAGAAGATATATTTTATGCTTTTTGCCCGCTCACTATGGCAGTATTTTTAAGACAAATTGTGGTTGCTTACGTGCTTGCTAGAACTGGAGGGGACTGCGAATCCTAGAGTTCCATGCACATTGGCAATATTGGGTAGAGTGCTATATTAAAAGTAGATCATCGAAACACAAAGGGGCCTATCACATACTGCACTTTGTAGAACTATTAGTAGTACTACAGTGGTAAACTGCAAAATGCAGATCTCAAGAAGGTCCTGAGTCTTGTAGAGGTTATGGGAGAGATCTCACAGCATATCCAGGACTTAGTTGGAGAGTGTCGCAACCTGTCCTTTGTACGTCTCCACTGTTTTCACAGTCTGTTTGTGAAGTGTGTTCCCCACCCTTGTTCATTTATTTCCACATTTGACAATTCTTCACTTAACCCACCAGTTGTGGCCCCTGTTAGTTTTCATTAACATGCCCAGACACTCTAATTGACATTTAGGGCTTCCAGTTAGCCTTTTTTAATTCCAATGGAGCCCTTCTGAATTATGCTGGGACTGTAGCCATTCCAAAGAGGCACTAACTCCTGATCTCACATTGTTTGAAACAAGATCTCAAGTGCAAGTGTACAATAAATACCGCACTCAAGCCAACCGCTGGTTGCTTGCCTTTCAGATTCTAGAGAGAAAGCCTAGTGAGACCCACAGATTTTTTCTTACCTTTTACTTGCTGGCAAGACCATTGTCCCTAGAGGTGAGATGGTCCTCAGCTCTCCCAGAAAAGTGGAGTCGGCCATCTTCTCTTTAGGGACAGTCTGAAAATAAGACAACAACAAAAATTACACTTAAAGCACTAAAGCATACAAAGAGTTTGCTCATACAACAGTTTTAATAATTAACCCTGTTTGAGAGAATCATAAGACAAAGAATATCCTGAGAGTCACTGAACAATTTTGGTAAATAAAACTGTATTATGAAGGATTCCACGATCAAGCTCTATTAAGTAATAGGACAATAGTGTGATATCTTCATGAACACCACATAATTGTGTGAAAAGATCTTGACGACTAAATATATATTTAATGATTCAATGCATGTCAGGAAAAAAAGGTACAGATTAAAACAGTGATGACACCTGAAACCTGTCCCAGAATAGGAGAAATCTAAGAGGCCATGCAAGAATTTTTTTTCCCTCTTCCCCCAATAATTTCCTTACCCCTTCTGGGTGGTTGACAATGTTTGGTTTGAGGGTACAATTGAGGACAACTATTGGATGTACTGGAGTAATCTTGTGGCTCTCGCAGAGACCCTGGTTTTAAGATGGCTGCCGATTGACAGAAAGGTTCTGATACTCTGATGCTTATTGAGAAGCTATGAACTTGATGTGTCCACCTCCTTGATAGCACATTGAATCTCCCATCTGCCTCCCCAGGGTGCTCCATCTCCTGTGTTTAGTCTCCCAGTCCTGTTTCCCCACTACTCCAGTGTTTCCTTCTTCCCATAGGGTGTCTGGTCCTGCCAAGCCAACCATTTAACATCAACACTGAAGGAGGATTTCTACCATTGTGGTGAAAAGTGTGAACGACGATGGCCATGAGCATTTGCCCCTAGGCCAGGAACACGACGCACACACCACCTCTGGCTTGGTGGAATGACTTTATTATAGTTCAGGAGAATGAGCTTTGCTTATAAACTTTGGTTTTTGAAACACCATTGAGCATTCAATGTATGGCTTAATTTTTATGATTTTTTAATGGATATTTTTTAATTGGTCCCCTGTGACGTTTCCTGGCATGATTTTATCATTTTCACACCTAACAAGTTTGCATTTCACCTCTGAACTAAGGCATGATTTTATGTTATCCATTTCCAAAGAAAGTTTTAAATTTTCCCGAAAATACTCTTTTTAAAAAAAAAAAAAATCGTTTATTTGAATACTATATATACATATCAAATAATGTAAAACATTAATGTCTTTCTGGATTTTTAAAATATTTGCAGAATAATGCTCTGTATGTCAGGCACAAAATGTTTAGATATTCAGAAGAGTGTGCTTGTCTTGTTGGTTGGTGAATTGGTGGTGTTGGAGAGTGAATTGGTGGAGGTGGAGGTGAAGGTGTTTGTGGAAGAGGTTGTTTTGCATAACCTAAGGCTTTGGCTTAGTTCAACAATGTTTAACCCACCCACAGATGCCTATACTTGAGTCAGAGCACTAACACTTGAGAATGAAATTCCAGGTTGTCCATACATGTTAATCTGATGTCTATGCTATGGTAACAGTCCCTTCAAAAGGGGCCCAGGTAATTCAAACCTATTTAAAAAAAAAAATATTACACACACGTACTGCATTAGGATAATGTGATAATTTAAACTATTTTATTTCAACAGTCTCATCCCATTCATCACACAAATAATAACTACACATAATATAACCAGAATAGCACTTATGCCACTAACAATGAGAATATTATGAACATTTCTTACAAGGTTGGAATGTTATTTGGGAATCGAACACTCTAATGATTACTTCATGTGCTATACTATGAGAGCAAGGAGTTGCCTAATTGTCATCCTGAGTTTCTTAGAATGCAGTGCACTGCATACCTGTTTACTGCAACAAGCTGTAGTTATCAGACTTTTACCGGGAGAGGGTGTTCCCTCTAAGGAAAACACACATATGCGGGGCTCAGCTTCTCTCCTCTTGGAATTGGCTCAGTCTCAGCTTTCAACACAGGAGTGGAGGCTGCAGCAGTACTGCAATCCAGTAGTCTCTGTCAGGGTCAGGATCTCATGTGATAATCTGTGGCAAAGATTTCCCTGAGTCTGTTGCCATTTTTATGGGTTTTTATAGCGTTGGCCACTGACCATAAACTCACATGGGGAATTTTTACCATCTTCATGGCCAAGGCATGTTCCTTTACACTCTTTTCCCTCAAACTTCAACGATGTTCTTGGTGTTTCTTTGCGATTTATTGCTAACCATTTGCAATGTTATCCAAATCATGGCTCTTCTGTCAAACATCTGAGGGTGTCTGTTAAAAGGAGACAGGTATCTAATGGAGTAGCCCAAATTGCATGAATATCCTCCAGCATATCAGACTATTGTTGGAAAAATGATCCTCACAGACAGTAGCATTAGAATGAGGTAAACATGTTTCTCCCCAGGGGTGTTTTTTTCTGGACAGAAGATAGACCTTAATTGTATATGTATGTAGAAGATTATACAGAGGTACCTGTTAGTTGAGTGCTGTCTGGAGATAAGAGCAATTTGTTCCTTGGTGATAGTTCTCAATAAACCACCTATCCCTTGAGCCAGGGGTATTAAATACATACATGCATAGAACATATGCATGTTCTGTGCCACATCGTTTGCATTTACCATCAGAGCCAGCCCCCCATTTAGACATTTTTGACGGGGTATAATATAAAGGTAAAAATTGGTATTAAAATGCTGGGTCTTCAAACTTGTTGTTAAAAAAATATTATCAGACAAAGGTAGTGATTATTGGAGATATAAACCTTCAAGTCCCAACCTAAGGTTCCATGTAGCATTCTGCATCTCCAGATCACCCTACTGCGTTTGAATCAATAGATCATATATAGGGACAATTTTTGTCTTTGTCTAATATCCTCAATTAAAGGAATCTTGATTGTGAATTCTCCATCTCTTATCTTTTTAAATAGAAAGTCTTGTACCTATAGATACTTGAAAAGGTCTGCCGCCGCATATCAAAAGTTTCCTGCAATGGAGTAATAGAATAAAGCTTGGCATCATTATGAAAATCAACAATTTTAGTAATACCTTTCTGTCTCCATTATTCCATCACTGCCTCTTGAAAGGTAGAAAGCAGCAAAGCTGAGGCAGACGTAGGTGTATAAAAATGAATCTTACTGAGCTCTAGGCGTAGATTAACATGAGCCCATATTTTATATGCTGCATTTAGCACTTTAATTTTTTTTTTAATAACTCGGTTCTACATTCTTAGTCAGACAACTTTTAGCTTCCTTTCCTAAGGCCAGTTCATCGAATGTTGGGGCCTCAGCTAAATCTACTTCTTGATATCCACTGGTTATTGAGATTGCTATAGTTTGCAAAGCACAAGTCCAATGATACAAAGTAAAATTAGGGACTAATAATCCTCCTAAAAGCTTTGGCAGGGTCATGAATATAGCTGCTCTCCATGGCTTCTGATACCCCCACAAGAATCTAAAGCCCATTGATTCAAACTTCGTTAACCACCCCTTGCCGATCACCAATGGAATGGAGCAAAATAAATTTCGTATCTTGGGGAGTATATTCATCTTCAATACATTACATCCTGCTAGTAATGAGAGATGTAGATGATTGATTCTGTCCAGCTCAGATCGAATCTTATCGAGCACCGGGGCCAGATTGATCTCAACCATTTCATTCGCTGTAATTCTTACCCCCAGATGAAGTGCATCTGTAACAACCCTCTGGTCTTTGATATAGGCCTGCTCTGTGCAAACTATCCACATGTTAGCACTGTTTAACTTATAGCATGATCTGAACTGCTTGATCAGCTCTTGTATTCCTGAAAGAGCTGTGGCTAGATCTCGAGTAACCACTGCTACATCGTCCGCATAAGCTAACACCTTGTATTCGACCTGATTCTGAACTCAAGGTTTAATAATCATGCTTCTCTCCAGTTTAGCCAAGAATGGATCGATATAAAGTGAAAATAATAACAGAGAGTGAGGGAAACCCTGTCTTGTTCCCCTTGAAATAGATATCTTCTCTGATTCAAGGCCATTTACTCACAGTTTAGCAGTCGGGTTTTATATAGAGCCTTAATGGCTCTAATAAAGCCAATCCCGAAGCCTTTCCATTCTAGGACTGACCATATAAATTCCCTAGATACATGGGCAAACGCTTTCTCAGCAGCTAATAAAATCAATCCTTGAGGCACCATTTGAGCCACGGCTAATTCAAAAAGTGTGACCGTCCTCCAAATGTGATCTAGAGCGCCCCTCCCAGGGATAAAGCCATGTTGTCTAAGTGAAACCAAAGGAGATGTAGCCTTGCCTAATCTATTTGCTAAAACCTTAGCGTAAACCTTGCCATCACAGTTCAGTAAAGATATTGGCCTATAAGACCCAGGTGATAAAGGGGAATATATATATTTTTTTAAAGATCACTTATTTTGCAGACTCCCACGAGGAGGGAATATAGCCATGTTGTGCCTCTCCAAACATTAACAACATATCTTCTTGCAGTTCAGAAAAGAAAGTTAAAAAAATTCCCAGGAAAGAGTATCAGGACCCGTAGACTTTCCTATAGCCAGAGAGGATATAGCATCCAAGATTTCATCCATAGATATCAGGAGATCCAAAGCAGCTGGGTCCTCCTCACTTAGTCTACAGCTATCTAGATCACAGTAGAAACCCTCATAGCAATTCTGTAGAGATTCAAAATCTTCAGAGTACTTTTTTGTATAAATCTTCAAAGACCTTAATGATCTCTGGAGGGACTTCTAGGTACTATCTGCACCCTAAATAGCTTTAATGCCTTTTCTACCCTCCTTTAGCCTTGTGCGCTTAGCCAACAGTCTATCGCTAATTTCACAATACTCACAACATTCCAATTTAGGAATATGGTATTTCAGAGCTATTTCTTTGCTAAAATACTGATTGATTTGAGCTTTTCTTTTAGCTATTTCCTTTTGCATTTCTTGGAAATCCTGACCATCTCTGTGTTTACGGGTGAACTCCTCATCAGTGCTTGCCAACCTTCTATAGAAATCTTGAATCACTTCTCTTCTTATTTTTTGAAGATGCAGGTTAAAACTAAGGGTTTCCACTCTAGCCTCTGCTTATGGGGCATCCTGTACCACCCCTTTTGAGGCTATGCCCCTGTTAGCTGCTAAAAATAGTTCTAGCCAAACATTCATATGGACATATAACAAACAGCTTTAATAATAGTTTCCTATCAAAAGTGTAAATCCCCGTTGGCCTAGCAATGCCCTCAAAAGGTACTACAAGGGTCAAAGGATTATAATTTGATATTATTCCAGGAGAGATCCCTATAGCCACCTCAGAGGCCAAACAAGAAGACATTAAAAAATAATTGATTCGGCCATCTTATTATGTGGATAAGAGTAATAGTGAAACCCGGGCCAGGAGCCTTAAGTTTATCCTATGTATCTATCAGTTCGCGATCTTCCACTAAGCACTCTAGGGCCTTACAAACCCTTGGTTTTCGTCCTGAATATACCCGTTCATTAAAATGTTTGTAATTCATATCTAAATAAAAATGTAAATCCCCACACAGCATCAGAGGAAGAGGCCATGAAGCAAGATCTATATTTAATTCATCAAAAATAGTCGCCTCATCAATATTTGCCTCATAGATTGTACATAATGTAAAACAAGTAGATCTGGTCCTACATTCTATAATTCCCCATCTTCCTAAAGTATCTACAAAGCGTTGAGCTTCAATACATGTATGGTTCTTTGCAAGAACTGTGACCCCTATAGATGTTGTACGTTGTTGGGTACACACTAATAACAGAAGGCTCAAATCCTTCAAACGTTCTCTCTTACCCCAAGGGATATGGGTCTCTTGAATACAAACTATATGAGACCTCTTAGCTCTTAAGGCTAGGCCAGCTCTAGCTCTTTTATTCTTATCATTTAGGCCACAAATATTTATTGAGCTAATGCGTAACTTAGCAGAAGTCCTTTGATTTCTACTATCTGCCATTAATTATTTCGTCCTTCCTCAGTTCAGAAATTTGCCATCGTTTTTAAAAGATTTACAGGGATACTAATGACAAAGTTAGACATACATCAATTTGACCATGAAAATCAGTTATCATTCTGCCAAATTGCCCCACTGTACTTAGACCATAGCACAGTCTCATCCTGCTTGAAATTGCTTAAATTATGCGTGATACAGCTGTCAACCCCGCACTCAAACCCAAGTGCCCCACCAAACCCCCAGCCATCCAGCCCCATCCAAACCACAAATCGCCACCCATACCTCCTCAGCTGGTCTATTCTCCCTTCCCCTGCCACCCATGCAAGGCAAAAGGACCAATGAGGTCCGACATAATGGTGTGCAAACTCCTGAGCCTGAACCCCGGTTGTTTATTTCATTAAAAATATTACCAGATATCACCTCATGCAATACCCTGATCTGCCCCCTCCCCTTTGTTCCAGTATACCCTATTCATTTAGCTAAGACTCCGTGTTGCCAGAAGTTCCTTAGCACTGGCTTTCACCGGGAAAAAAAACATTCATCTCCCACTACAACTTTTAGCTTGGCAGGGTTTGACAAAAAGGCTTGGGCCCCTTTAGATTGAAATAGTGGGATCAGCTGGCTCAAACGCCATCTCTTTTTTTTTTTAATCCGTTTATTGTATTTTCCATTATACAGTCTATTGGCACAATCAGCATTGCTTCTCAATGTTACAACAACGGAATCTTGCATTACAGTTTTGTGAAGGAGAATGCAATGCATTGTCTTGGGAGATAGGGCATATGACTCAATGAGATTCAATGGGCACCATAAATAACAAGAATGAATAGCTCGCAATGTCAGAAGTAAACAGTCTATTTCTTTAAGCAACGTTAATAACAGCAATGATAATAATAAACATTTTGGCCACTAGGACATATCCCCCCAATGCGTTTTAATCTGTATTTACTGCATTTAATATCATGACGAGTGCCGCACAAGCAAAGATCTCATGCATGGCACAATACCGAGCAACTCAGGGGACAATTGCAACTACTATTGCATAGTAGGGGAAATTGGGAGTCGAACACTGCTGCGCAGTTATTGTGTGCTGCGTGCGAGACGCTGGGCAACGATCAGTGGAGGGTGACCTGTGTCTTGGTGCTAGACACCGGAGGAGGGGTCACCCACTAATGGAGCCTACACTTGCTATGTTCCTGCTGCAGCGCTGTTGGGAAGGTTTCTGCTCAAACGCCATCTCTTTTCTAGCAGTCTAGTAATCTGGTCTAACAAAAAACATATGACTTTTTGCTGAGCATTTCCAATCCTGCCGAGCCAGATCATACAGAGCCTTTCACAGCAAATAATTGCCCACAAAAATCAATCTGGCCCTTGGTTTCAGGCCTCCCTGCCCAGCTTGTGGTTTGAGCTTAAACGAGAACCACTGCGCTCGCTGTGTTTCAGAGTCCCAGTTCCACTGAGAAAGTTCTTGGAAGACTTCCTTGTTCAGCTCGACCACAAAACTCCAAGTGTCGGCTCCATCACCTCCCTCAGGAATGCCCAAAATCCTTAAGGTGTTCCTCTTTAATCTATTTTTTTAAGATCTTTAAACTTCCATTGGGTGTCCTCTGTTTCAGTATAGCAGTTCTTTCTTTTTGAGCCGAAACATCATTTTCGAGTGTAGAAATTCCATCCTGTGCATTTCCTATTCTGTCTGCAAATTCAGAACATAATTTAGAAACTCATCGAAAAGCCAACTAATTCTGCGACAGGCAGATTGCAGCCTTTGACCCTCTGTTTTCATCTCTTTCCGATGGAACATAATTCTCTGGTATATCATCCCTAGTAATATGTCCTCTAATGCTACATCCCCGAGGGCAGTTGCTTCCAGGCTCGGAGTAGTAGAATACCCCCAAAGCAGATCTTTCTCCCCTGACTTTTGGCCATCCGTTTGGGCTACTTCCCTTGCTTTTTTTCTCACAATCCTCAGGGCTTTCCCAAATGTTTTCAAAATTTGGGGGGGAGTCTGTTTTTCCCTCAAGGCTGCTAAAATCTGATTCCTCTTCTCCGGACCTACAGAAATGGACTGAGAAGGAAAACTATTGTCACCAGATTCTATCTCTACTCTAACCCCCAGCATTCAGATGTCCCCCAGGTGCTTAAATCTGTGAAGCGATGCAAGTTGGTTTGCTAATGCCGCTGCTTTTGATCAAGTTTCCATTGAGGAAGAATGGGAGGCAGCTCTAGTATTAAGGTTATTTGATGTTACACTAATGCAGTCTACAGAAAGGGCATCCTTAATAACCAGAGTCTGGGGGAAGTGAGAGATTATAATTGTTGACTCACCATTTAAAGCAATCTCATCTTCCTCACTTACTCCCAGACAGCGAGATAAAAAGATAAGTATTTATAGGGGATGTGTTATTTATAGGGGAGTGCTTTTGAAGGTTATCTATGTGATGCATGGCTAACAGAGGAGGTATGGGGAAAATGCATATATGTGTGAGTGACTGTAGGTTTGCTTTTAGTGATAGAGAGGGATTTAGAATCTTACCTGGCATCACCTTAGAATTGTTGGAAAGAGACAGTCCATAAAGAAGTGAGGGTACCCTGTGGAGAGGTTAGTCTCCTCGATGGGGGTGATATGGAGACAGTGCCCCTCCAGCAAGAGTTTGTGCCATCTATATCCTTCACCTGCCTCCTCTTATCTTGAGATTTTTTAAATACCACCACGATGCGTACTACCTCCCTCAATGCACTGACTGAGTTTGTCACCTTCTGCCATAAAGCTGCTATGTGTGTTCCACTGAGAGTGAATGGAGGCAGCTCATGTAGTTGCTTGTGGTTTTTACCAAGAAGAGGAGAAACAGAGCCTAACTTGTGGGCAATAATTATGTTGTTGGAAGAAAATGGATCTAAGGTGTGTATGATTTGGTTCAGGTATATATATTCCTTACCATGTGGAGGTCTCCAACCTGCAAATGGAGGTCTCTTCCTTCGTCACCAAGGTCGACGCCCATTGTGAGGAGTCCTCTGTCAGGTTTGAGAATTTTAAAATATGGGTTGTGAAGCTAGCAGCAGTAAAATTGCAGTTGTAAATCATATTTAGGCAGAATTTACCCCCTATACCATGGGGATGGAGAGATTTAAGTCTACACTTTGTAGTAACTTTACTGTGAGGTGATAAATGACCGACACCCTTTCCAGAGGTTTATTTGAAAGGGTTTTTATTCACAAAATATAGTGTGACTGTAAAGGGGGAGGGAGGACACAGTTCTAGAGATTCTGAAAGACCATCTTTTTTCTTCTTCTCCTTTAGGTGTTTTCTGGTTACCAGGAACACCAATTCTCTCGAAGTGAAGAGACACAGGTAAGTGTTGTACTTCTGGTGGTAACTAGTTTGGTGTTAGTATTCTACTAACTGAAGGGCGAGGGAAGCTTGGTAAAGAGAAGTGTAGGGAAGGTCGTTCACCAGATAGGTTTAATTTCACCAAGACTGCAAGATAAGAGTGTTAGCGTCACACTTACAACTTAGGTCTAGAAGCCATTTCTCGAACAGAAAAGTGTTTTCTATTCAGAACAAAATAGGAGACAAAAGAAGAATTGTGCCAACAGAAAAATTAAATAGTGCTCTCAAATGAACCTGAAAAGTTACCTTTTATGCATCAGATTTTAACCTCCCAGTCCCAACCTCCTGAGCCCAAAAACGCTCTGAGGAGCGTTCATGGACCTGCATAGGCCACGCTCCTTCTAGAGCGTGTAATGGAGTTAGCAGTCCAGTAGTTGGTGAGGGCGGAGCCAGAGGGTCGAGGGAAGGGGAGGAGTCCGGACAGGATAGAGGGCAGTTAGTGTAGGGACAAGGCAGAGATAAGAGGCTGATGAATAAAGCTCCTGTTAAACCACCAGAAGTGTCCGTGGTTCTTTGTAGCGCGATGCTACAACTGGCGACGAGGGTGGGATGAGCAAGCCCCACTGTCCAAGGAGCCCCAGAGATTGTTGAAGAGCCGGGAGCAGCCACAGGAACAGGTGTGGACCTGCTTGAAGTGACCGATCGCTCCGAAGCGCGATTCACGCTGGATGCGTGAGATTTGAATGCCACCAGTGAGTACAGAAGTCGGGAGCCCACCCCGACCCTGCCTTGTGCCCCAGAGCGAAGAGAGGAGTGCCTCTACATTGGAGACGCTGTCTCCGAAAGCTTGCCAGCGAGCGCCGTTGAGCGCGTTGAAATGCGAGCTGAAAGCCCGTCGATGCCGGCTGATCTCACGCCCGATGCGTGAGCTTTGGCACGCTGTCGCGAGGGAAAAGCGGGAAGCTGCTGAATAAGGCGGGAGCCCACCCCGACCTCACCTGATAGCTGTCGCCGTCGAAAATAAGCAGAGCCTGAAGAGTGCCACCCTTGAAGCTGCCCGCCGGTGAGTCCAGCATGGAAAGGACTGAATGAGCCAGGAGAGAGAGCCTCGTGTGTGCAGGGACGGCAGCCATCTTGGAGTCAGGCAGCTTTCGAGACAGTCCCCTTGATTGTTGCAGAGCGGCCATTTTGAAGTAAGGCACCCAGCAAATAAGCAAGCCTTGTCAAGTGCAAATAAACAAGCATTGGCAAAGGTACGTAAAACAAGCATTGTCAAGTACAAGTAAACAAGCATTGATATGTGCAAACAAACAAGCATTGGCAAGAAGAAATAAACAAGCATTGTCGAGTGCAAACAAACAAGCATTGTCAAGTGCAAATAAACAAGCATTGACGAGAGCAAGTAAACAAGCATTGTCAAGCGCCAGCAAACAAGCATTGCCAAGAACAAGTAAACAAGCATTGCCGAGTGCAAATAAACAAGCATTGTCAAGTACAAATAAGAAAGCATTGACGTGAACAAGATAAAGACACGGGCACCTACATAAGGGAAAATAAACAAACGACATCATGGCGACTCCTACTGTCGTAGGAGGATCACATCTGTGAGCCCCGGAACCCCTGACAGTGACCACAGGAGGGAGCATGGGCCCCAAGTGGCAAGAATGGTTGGAAGATTTTGAGGATTATATTGAGGTATCCAAGGTGACGGAAGACAAAGAGAAGTTAATTGCCCTCCGCAACCTTGCAGGCCGAGAAATAAGCAAAATAATAAAGGATCTTTCGCCTGCTGAAACGGGGACGTATGACAAAGTGCGGGAGGCACTGAACAAAAAGTTCCTTCATAAAAGAAACGTAGATTATGAGCGCCATACATTCCATCAAGCACGCCAAGGAAAGGAGGAAGCAATGGGTGCATTCATCACCCGGCTACGACGGCTGTTGAGATACTGCGAGTTTGAAACATTCTCGCCTGATGCTGCCATCAAATCGCAAATAATAACCGGTTGCCACTCAGAAACACTCAGGAGACGGCTACTGAGGAAACCCCACGAATTAGAAGAGATTGAAGAAATGACCCGCATATATGACCAAGCGGAGGAACACGCTGCCACCATTGAAACAGGTCACAACGTCAGCCATGAGCAAGCACATCGCGTTCAAGAACACTCTAGTGGTAGAAGGAAATATTCGCCGGAGAACAAATGGAGGCACAGCACGTCGTCTCGCCAACGGCATCCGGAGTATGGGAGAAGGGAGCTCAGGCAAAGAGATCGGAAGACAGAAAGGACTAAGCGATGTTATCCGTGTGGACGTGACTACCCCCATGTGGACACCTGTCCGGCCATGGGTCAACGGTGCAGGAAATGTGGGCGGTCCAACCACTTCGAAGCAATGTGTGGGGACTACCACAGAAACAAGCGAAGTGAAACAACGAGATCGTCCCGCTCAAACACCCGGCAACACCACATACGAGCCGTTCAAGGAGAGCTCGTGCGGTCCCCAGGCTCATCACATTCTAGCCGGGAATCACGCAGGTCATGTTGGGAACGCCGATCCCCATCTCGAGACTCGAGCTCATCATCCACCCGAGATTCGACATACACAGTGGAATACTTGAACATGATTGCGGACCCCGATCAACTGAAAAAATATCCGCGACTAGACATTAAAGGGGGGAATCACAACACTAAATTTGTCATGGATAGCGGTGCTTCGCTGAACTATATTCCAGTTACGGAGCATGACAAAATGGTCCCAAAACCCCCACTGACTTTTGCACCGGTCCGCGTTTTCACGTGGATGGCCAACAAACCGCTCCCCTGTCTGGGTAAATTCCACACAACGCTCACTCATGGCAACATCACCATACAGGCGGTCATACATGTCATCAAAGGGCCTGAAGCCGACTGCCTTCTTAGCCTCCCCACGGCAGAGCGGCTTCGTCTGGTGGAAATTTGATTCAAAGTCAACAACACACAGGACTACGTCAGTAAGTTTCCCGAACTCTTTCAAGGTCTAGGCAAGCGGAGAGGTTGCCAAATTCGGCTGCACATCAATGAACAGGTCAAACCCGTTGCGCAGCACCCACGACGGGTTCCCTATCATCTTCAAAGTGCCGTCAAGGAGGAACTTCAGGAACTGCTTTCAGCGGACATCATCGAGCGCACGGATGGCCCGACACCGTGGGTATCGCCGGTGGTCATCGTACCGAAAAAAGGGACTCCCAACAAGGTGAGACTGTGCGTTGACATGCGCTTACCCAATACCGCAATTGAAAGGGAGCGACACCCTGGACCACACCTGAGCGATATGATCGCTGCCCTGAATGGCGCAAGGGTGTTCTCGAAGCTGGAACTGAATAAAGGTTATCACCAGTTAGATCTGGACACCAAGTCTCGTTACATTACCACGTTTGCGACACACCTGGGACTGTTCCGGTACAAGCGGCTGAGCTTTGGTGTCTCGTCTGCCGCGGAAATCTTCCAGGAAGCTATCCGCCAGATCATTCAACACATTCCGAACACGTTGAATTACAGCGACGACATCCTGGTCTATGGGTCTGATGTTAGTGAGCACGACATCGCTCTTGATCGCGTTTGCCATGCCCTGCTGGATGCAAATTTGACGCTGAACAAAGAGAAATGTGAATTCCACAAGGCCACTCTGAGGTTCTTCGGTCATATCTTCTCCGACGAGGGCATGAAGCCTGACCCAGATAAGATTGCGACGTTGAACAACACCAACAGCCCGCAGGATGTCAATGACTAGAGGTCTTTCTTAGGGATGGCCGGCTACTGTGCCCGTTACATCCGGGACTACGCGACTATCAGTCACCCCCTTCGGATCCTGACCAAGCTTGGTCAACCGTTTGACTGGACCCCTGAGTGTGAGAGGGCGTTCACGGAAATCAAGCGTGCAGTGGAGTCGGCCGACAGTCTCTCTTATTTCAATCCACGACGGAAGACGGAGATCACTGTTGATGCCAGCCCTGTTGGATTGGGGGCCATCCTGGCTCAATATGATAATGACTCTGACCAGAGGCGGATCGTCACATATGCCAGCCGCAGCCTGTCGTATCCCGAGAAGAAGTACTCGCAGCCGGAGAAGGAAAGTCTTGCTGTAGTGTGGGCGTGCGAGTATTTTCATGTGTTTATATATGGCAAGCACTTTACCTTGATCACGGATCATCAGGCGCTGATCACCATCTACGGCAATCCTAAATCCAAGATGCCTCCGAGAATTGAGAGATGGGGTCTCCGACTTCAGGAGTACACTTTCACGATTGTTCATAAACCGGGGAAGGCGGAGAACCCGGCTGACTACATGTCCTGTCACCCTCAGCCATCCTCAGAATCGAAACCATCAATTGCCGAGGAATATATTCACTTTGTGACTGCCCGAGCACTGCCACCTGCCATTCCCATGGATGTCATTCGGGAGGTCACCGCCCAAGACACCATCCTGCAAATGGTGTTACACCGGATCCGAACTAATAGATGGAGACATAACACGCAAGAAGAAGATACAGATTCGACAATCCGGAAAGAGATTCAAGCATTTCGGCACGTCTGTGATGAACTATCGGTCACCACTGATGGAGTCATTCTAAGAGGTCAACGACTCGTCATCCCCAGTCAACTACGGCAGGGAGTCATCGACCTGGCCCATGAAGGCCACAGAGGAGTGGTGTCCACAAAGCGAGCTCTACAGGAACGCGTCTGGTTCCCCTTCCTGGACCAGATGGTGGAGTCCACGCTAAGGGACTGCCACCTCTGTCAGCTGACCAGCCAAAGCAATCCACCGGCACCGCTACAGATGACCACCTTACCCAGTGGAGTATGGCAAGAAATTGCCATGGACTTTTATGGGCCACTGCAGTCTGGCAAATACGTGGTTGCCATAATCGATGAATATTCACGATTTCCCATCGCACAAATCATATTATCTACCAGCGCCTCTTGCACTCTCAAAGTGCTAGACGAAGTATTTGCAACATGGGGTGTCCCCAGAGAAGTCAAAACGGACAATGGTCCCCCATTCAATGGACACGAATTCAGTGCCTTTGCGAAGCACATGGACTTCAAACACCGAAAGGTCATGCCACTCTGGCCCCAAGCAAATGGCACCATTGAGAGATTTATGGCCACGATTAAAAAGACATTTCAGCAAGCGTCCGCTGAGAAGAAAGAATTACAGGCAGCCCTGACTGAAGTTCTCAGAGCTTACCGGACAACACCACACTCAACCACCGGACAATGCCCTGCAACCCTCATGCTAGGGCGACCAATGAGAAATCGCATCCCGACATGGGAGGGCGCCTTGCAAGCGGTATCACCAAATCTCTTCCATCAGGAAATGGTAGTGACTGATAAGCACAACAAGGACAAAATGAAATCGTATGCTGATGCTAAGAGAAGAGCGAGGTCTCCGTCCTTGCATGAAGGGGATCATGTCCTCGTCAAACAAGAGCAGCAGAAAAAGACTGATTCCCGCTTCCGTGATGAGCCACTGGTAGTTACTCAAAAGAAGGGCACTATGCTGACCGCGGAATCTGAGCAGCGCAGAATCACCAGAAATGTCTCCCATTTCAAGAGGTGTCTGCGAGACCCGAAAGGACCAGGGATAAACACGACTCTCATGCCTGCATTTGAGGAACATGACCTTAGTGACACTGGAGACGGAGGTCAGCAGAGTGAGCCAGTGACGAGTGTGCTCACCGGGAACATGTCACTGCGGCCACGTCGTGAAATCCGGCCACCCAAGAGACTCATTGTAGAGATGGACTAAAGCACTGTTGATTGTTTGTTTTATTAAGAAAAGGGGAGATGTAATGAAGTTAGCAGTCCAGTAGTTGGTGAGGGCAGAGCCAGAGGGTCGAGGGAAGGGGAGGAGTCCGGACAGGATAGAGGGCAGTTAGTGTAGGGACAAGGCAGAGATAAGAGGCTGATGAATGAAGCTCCTGTTAAACCACCAGAAGTGTCCGTGGTTCTTTGTAGCGCGATGCTACAGAGCGTGGCTGGATGATGTGTCTGTCTGGTGGCTCTCCGAGCATCTCACATGTTCTTCCTGCTTTTGTTTGTCGTCGGGTGCGGACCACTTTGGCATCTGACTGACAGTCGTGGTTCTTTCACCCGCTTCGGTATTCTCCAAATCTTCTTTTCTTGCAGCGAACTCTCACTGGTGTCTCTCTCCGTTGTGGGGCTCCACCCCTTTTGTCTATCTTCAGGGGTGCTAATCGGCTGTCAATGGCGGTAACACCTTTTGCCTGACCTTGTCTGGTTTCGGGTCCTACCTCTCTAAGGCATCCATGAAATGAGAGAGCGGAATGAGGGCGCAGGTTGCGGACGGCACCAATGTGAGCCAAGGGGGAGTGGTCGGTAAGTCATCCTCCATGGTGTCCCTCTTCTTATGACATTTACACTTGTAAATGGTGAATAGCCAAAACTAGTAAAGTTAACAGCAGCTGAAGAGGATGACTTGCGTTTATCAGAAACATAGCAGGGAATCAGACCTGAGACTCGGGTGAGAAACACTGTGTGAGTCCTTCAAGGATCAGAGAGCCTCAGAATAATCCTGAATCTTAACTAATTCTGACGTGGTCGTAGCGTCTAAGACACAACAACTTCAACTTTTTGTTTAACCTGGTTAGACTGATTGCAAAGAGAAATAAATATGGTAGTGAGTCGCTGAAGGGTGCAAAAAAAGACATGGCTTTGTAAATTACATTATTAAGAAAACAAGTGTTTTAGAATCATTGAATATTGCAAGGACGTTTAATTTGTTATTGACCTAGGTTAAGTCTTGAACTACCAGAAATCTATGTTTTCTTTCACAGAACACCTTTGTTCTAAAGGTGAAATAACCTGATTTAAAAGAGTCTGGAATCCTTGACTCAAAGGAATCAAGCTTAAAAGGTTGCATATATGCTGAGAATTTAATGACAATTTTTATGTATTAACCGTTGATTAATAATCTGCAAAATTATTAGTTCGTATATATTGGCAGGCATTCATTTGAAGATTTCTAAACCTAGCAAATCACAGAGAAAACCGGAAGTGTGGTCACTCTTTCACCTGCATGTGATTGGTAACTCATTATATATTCGTAGTGAGAGAGTAGGAGCTTACACAAGAAAATGATAATTTGTGACTTTGGACCTTATTTGTGGTTTGACGGACGGCGGTCATCTCTGTACACTGTAAGGAACTACCATGATGCTGGTTTGTTTCACGGTACAAAAGGTTTGGTGGACGGCTGCCGTTAGGTGTGATTGCTGTTCATCTAACGTTTTACATTTATTTGTTTTTCAGATACAAACTGCCAGAGCAGGAGTTTGATTCTGAAAAACAAAGGTTGTCTGCCACAGTACTCTGCCACATTTGCAACGGAGTCCTCAAAACCCTAAATTGGGCCTTTTAGCTTTACAGGTTTCCATTCCCGCTGTTTCCATCCCAATACCACTTCCCTCCGTCTGCCCGCTTCAATATTCTGTGTGTTTTGCACAACCAGAGTCCAAGTTCCCTGACGGTGGGCCAAACAAACAGATTCTGAGGATATGCGATCGCTACATCTACCTACGAGATGAGGCAGAGTGCTGAACCAACTACCAAAATGGCTCACTGCATGTCTCTCTACATGTCCCTTTTATGGGACAACCGGTACCATTGATATATCCACTCTGTAATTTCAGAAGTCTGACAAATGGTAACAGTTCCTAATGCCTGGAGTAGTTGTGCTCTTTTGAGAGATGTATTTTTAAAAAATATATATTTTTATTGGTTTGAAAAAACATGTAAATCACAAAGCGTTTGATTGCATATATCGCATTTATATATTCAAGGGAATCAGTCATCGGTAAATCAGCCATCAGCCCCTGCATCATTTCCGGTATTCTTTCTCATCTCCATGTCTTTGGTAGGTGAGGTACATAATTCCCCTCAGTACATGTTCCATTTGCCCCACTTCCCATCCCATTTCTTAGGAGATCCTCTGGACTTGAACACTGCTTTTTCTGCTATCATCCATTTATCTAATTCCTGTGTCCAATTTTTCGACGATGGCTCGTCTCCCACCCCCCACTTCATTGCAATTGCTTGTTTCAATAGTGTGTAACCTATTGTGGTCATTTGTTGTTCCTCCTCCGTAAGGTCTGTAGCCCCCCATATATTAAGGAGCCCTAAGTGTGGTGTTAGGGCAATCGCTTTACCTAGTGCCCTCTGTATGTGCCTCGTGGCTTTCTCCCAAAGGATTTGTATATTGGGACATTCCCATATGATGTGGTAAAAGGTTGCCTCTTGCTGGCATCTGCGGAGAAACACTGTATCCGGTGTATTCCCTAGTTATGCTAGTGTGACCCCGGTGAGATAGGTTCTATGTAGGACTTTTAACTGAATCAAGCGGAGCCTGAGAGGAATGGCTGCTTCTTTTGGGGAAATAGCGCTGCCTGCCAGTCATCTTCAATTTGCCCGATATCAGCTTGTCACCATTCTCGAAGAGTATGAAACGGATCCGGCATGTTATTACATAATTTCTTGTATGTCAGCGATATGGCTTTCTCTGATTTTGGTTCAGAGAGCAATCGATCCTCTAAGGGAGAGGACTCCGGTATCTTTGTTAGTTCTGGAAGTGCTGCTTTCAGGGCGTGATGGATCTGTAGGTATCGGAAAATCTCCCCACGAGCTAATTCATACTGCTCCCCCAGTTCCGCAAATGTTAATATTTTCCCCTTTTTAACTAGGTGGCCTATGGTTGAGATACCTATAGTATCCCATCTATCAAAACCGGGTTGATGACATAGGGATCCTAGTTGGTGGGTGGACCATAATGGAGTGGCTTGGGTCAGTCTATTCAACCATCTGAGGCGTTGATTAGCTAGGCGCCAGATCTCCATGTTATGAGCTGTGGGGCCCAGATAACGATCTTTCCGGACTTTCGAGTAGAGGGCTCCAAGGTAGTCCTCCCTGCCCATTTGATACTTATCCAGCAAATACGCCGGGTCCATTGATAAACGATATAGCCAATGATTCACCACTAATAATTGTGAAGTCCAATAATATAATTGCATATCGGGAAGTGCGATACCTCCATCGTACCAACCCTTAGTTAATGTATGTAATGCTATGCGGAGCGCTTTCCCATCCCATAACAGCCTTCTAACCTCACTCTCTATACTCCCAAAATAGGAATCTGGGACCTTATGCTGACAATTTTGAAGGATATATAAAAACCGAGGAAGCGCCAACATCTTGATTAGGGCAGCGCGTCCCAGTAAGGAGAAGGGAAGCGACCTCCAATGTGCAACGCCACGACACAGTCTCACCAGGGGGACGGCCAGGTTGTTATTATTATTATTATTATAGTTGCTTGTACAGCGCTGCTGACACCCTAAGGGTAACCTGGCGCTATGTTAGAGTGTAGACTGGGTGAAGAAAGCCCCTGCCAGATGGAATTAGCAGGGGACTTGGTGGTGAGCCCGAGGAAAGAGCCAGGTTTTAATCCTTTTTCTGAACTGCATCAGATTATCTATCTGTCTAATATCCAATGGGAGTGTGTTCCAGAGCCGGGGTGCTGCTATGCAAAAGGCCCGGCCGCCTGATTTGACTTTCCTCATTCTCTGCACCCTCACCAAATTTGATGAGGATGAGCGAAGCAGCCAAGGGGGGGCATACCAGCTGAATCTTTCCTGCAGAGATTTTGGCCCTTGACCATGTAAGGCCTTAAACAATAGGCATAGGGCTTTAAATTGAATTCTCTGCAGGACTGGCAGCCAATGTAAATCTGAGAGTGCCAGCGAGTTAGAGGAGCGACGTAGTCGTCCCAGTGTTATCTTTGCGGCCATAGTCTGTATTCTCTGCAGTCTCTCAATCAAATACTGTGGAGAGTTCAAAAGCAGAGCATTACAGTAGTCTAACCTACCGAGGATAGTACTTCGGACTATCAGTGTCCTTGCCTCCAATGAGAACATCGGAAAGATTTTCTGAAAGGCCCTAATCAGACTGAAGCAGCTCCCAACTGTCTTATTGACATGTTTCTCTAACGTCAATTTATTATCGAACATAACACCCAGATTACGCACAACAGAACTGGGGGCCAGTGGGGCGCCAGCCGCAGGTGGCCAAAAATTAGATGGAAGTAAGTTGTTGTCGTAAAAAATTGGGGGATCTGGAGTTATATAAATTCCGAAGTATCGGAATCCCACGGTCTCTATTTCCACCTCACATCTTGTCGGGAGTTGTGGAATCGGACCCTGAATCGCGAAAATCACCAACTTAGTCCAATTAATTGAGTAGCCAGAATATTTACCGAAATGCGTGAAGATATTTAAGATTCTGTGCACCGATTTATGGGTCTGTATGATCCGCAGCTTTCCATGGGCTTCCCTGGCTTACGAATGACCACAATGGGGGGCAGCCTTTGGTCCTCCGGCAGGGCTCCTCTTTCACAACTCTTGTTGTACATTTCTCGCAGGTGAGGTGCAACATGTGAGGTCGTCATTTATAGGAATTCGATAGGGATCCCATTGAGTCCCATCGCCTTTCCCGACTGTATGCTATTTATTGCCAGGTGGATCTCATCATCAGAGAGATCCTCCTCCAGTAGATCTCTGTCTTCAGTGGACAGGGTAGGCAATTGAATATTGGCTAGTAATTGATGGGAATCCTCTGCCGTGGCGGTAGTCGAGGAGGTGTAAACCGCTTCAGAATGACCCGCAAATGCATCTGCAACAGCTTGTGGATCTGAAATATGTTGCTCGTCACCGAGTATCAATCTAGGGACCCATTGCTCTCCCTGCTCACTTTTTTCCAGCCATGCCAGCAGTTAGAGGGATGTATTTTCAATTCTTTCTGTATTGCATGAAGACAGGAGTAATTCTGTAGTTGACAGGAAGGTGTTTCAGATCCTGGGTTTGTAGAGGAAAAAGCCTGTCTTCTGGTCTTTTCCTCTTGCATTTGTTGCCCCATTCCCATCATGTCTTGGGTCCTATTGTAGTGCAGTCCGCCTGAGGTGGTTAGTTTTGGCAGACATGAGCTGGAGTTGTTTCTGATAGCCTTTTAGGTGATGCAGCTGCTCTTGAATATGATGCAGGCTTGGAGAGGAGGCCAGCGTAGTTCCTTCAGCATTAGGGTAATATCTTGAAATGTTCTAAGCCTTTGATAAGGCAATGCCCCTTCATTTAAGATGCCATAGAGTGATGCTAAACCGATGTCGGAGGCTGTGAGGAGATGGTTGCTTCTATCCAGGTGAGAGAAGACTAGTGCTTACACTCTTGTTCTACAGTCAGTTTCGGAAAGGAATGGTTTCACTTTTTCAAGAGGAATTGCTGGTTCCTTGCTGTCCTGATTTTCCTGGAGATCTGTTCTTTGAAGGAGGTCTATTTGAATGGTGAATCTGAATGATTACACATTACCTGTCAGCTTGGGCATGAAACCACTTAACTTCAAGTTGGATAGCTGAATTTGAACCATGCTTGGTTGGCGCTGGTAGGTAACAGGTGGTGTTGAGCTTTTGGTAGGAGCTTGCGATCCATTTCTGGTTTAGATCGTGGCAGGTTTTTAGATGATGAATGTCTGCAGTTTAGATTTTAAGGTAGAGTTAAGAGTTGTCTGCATATTGATTGACTTTGATGTTGTTATGTGTGAGGATAAACCACAGGGGTTCCACACAGAGGTTGAAGAACATTGGGGCGAGCATGGATCTACATGGAACTTCATAGGAGACAGAGAGTTTCTATGTGGTGATTGGCAGGGTAATACATGAAATATTTAAGGACTCTCAGAGGACCTCATCTGTGTCAAATAAGGAGCACTGGATCTCAAAAGGGGCAAAGGTTGACAGAGGTAAATCCTACCTAGCTCAATCAACTTCATAGTCAAAACATGAATTTTCATCCAAGTAATACATTGTACAGAGTCCCACCGCTCAGAAACCAGTGTTCCTGATGTACTTGGTGTCTGCTTCCTTCTCATGAATAGTACAATACCAGATTCTTACGTCGTCTCAGCCCTCACAATATCTCACATAGGAGTAATCACCATCTCTGCCTCCCATACCATGCGGGTGCTTAGAAACATCGTCCAACCAATCAGTTGTAACAAATATAATCTTGACACAATAGACTAACAGAAATCAATTTTAAATGAGAACATAGTGACTCTGAGGCTTGAAACTATGAAGAGAGTTATGGACAGCAAGCAGATATGCAACATTGTATTTTCAAGTTGGAGTTGGGCACCTAGGGCTTGCGTCGACTCATGTCTATTTTAAGATGCACGTATTCTAACTATAGTTAGTAAAAAACATATAAATCACTTGTTTCACTAAATCAAAATGTAAAATAACGTATGCACACATATATAACTAATGGCTATGAGAGTTAGAGGTTACCATTTTATTAAGCGCAATTAAATGATGATGACACTTAGTCACCACTCCCTTTCAATGAACGTTTTAATGACCTCGGGAGGATAAAGCGCTAAATTAGGCTAAATTTGAATTATGATCTGCCATTGACTTTTATAAATCTCTGTGCCACATGACATCAAGACATTTGTTTATCAGACCACACAGAATATATATCGAGCATAGAAAAATAGATCAGCAGATAAAGTGGAAAAAAGAGGTGAGAGCTTGAGAAAACTGCCAGTGGTCCTCAGAAAATAGACAACCATGGGATCTAGAGTGATATTGCCACAGCTTTAAAGAGACGTGGTAAATTCTAACACCTGAGTTATTGTAAATAATGTTAATGATGTGGGCATTACCCAAAGTAGCCATACCACCTATATAAAGAACTGTTTATGGCAAAGCATTTCTTTTCTCTGCTTTCCAATAAATTAAACATTTCTGTTCTACCATAAAACATTTATAATCATAATGTTATGCAACTTAATAAAAAATAAATAATTCCCTCACATAGGCATTTTATTACAGATTTATTCACATATTTATAGGATTTTTTTATATAGTATAGACTAAATTCCAGCACTATACAGAGGGCAATGTGGTACATTTAAAATTTTCATCAATCGCCAGAAATCAGCAATACTCTCTCTCTCTCTGTACAAAAATATATAGGGCAAGTATCTGGGGTCTAAGTTGGCTCTTAGAGCCCATGCACAAGCCGAACCCTGAAATTTTTTTCTATGTAAATCATACAACAAACATCAAGTTAAATGTGAGAAGAGGCCAGATGTACAACCGTTTTTAGCGGTCACAACCGGGAAATAGGCCCGCTTGTGACCTCAAAAAAGGGTGGTGGTGTCGTGTAGTTCCCATAGAAAATATACAGGACCTGCGCGTTTAGACAACATACACTGTAGGATTGGTGTCAGATGAACTCTGATCACCCCACTGGGTACGTTGGCCCTTTTGTACCAACTAGCTCACAGTGCCACTAGAATCTCCTCTTACCAAGGAAAGAATCGTTTGTGGCAACCATCGAACATGACAACCCTGATCCATAAGAACTGTGTAAACAATATACTACCTTTCGCTCAGTCACTCGTGCTTACTTAGTTTGTCTCAGAGAGATACACTGAATAAAACAAACTGTGTGTTTTCAATAAGCATTTATTGAACAGTTGTTATTCTGGTGTAGAATAGATGTGATCCAAAAACCGTTAGACAGTATAAGATATAAATGACTAATAGTAGTACAAACATAAATGGATGGTATAGTTTGACCATCTTACTAAAAATATGAATACATTTGAGTATATAAAACACATGATAAAAAGATGCGTACTCCTACGATGTCTCCCTAACTAGATGTACCTAAGTGTACCTAGCGTGGGAGTAGGTGTTAAACCAAGAATCCCTCTAGGATTTAGTCATCCCCATTACCTGAAGTGAGAGACTATGAGACCCCGTCCTGGTCTAGAGTTCAACACCCTGCGAGGTATGTTTAGACCACTGCAAGCTAGAGCATCTGCGTGCAGGAACCACAGCGTCTCTGGTCAGTGGGTCGGCCAGGAAATCTCTGTCTCCTCTGTCTATCTTAGCAAAGTGTGATGTATATATACCCTTGCTGTATTACTGTGTCGGCCTAAGGATGACGTCGGGCATGAACATTATACATAGATTTTATACAGGAGATGGTAGTCCTGCTGTGCTTCCAAGAATCCTCATGCATAATGTTGGAGATTTCCAACTAGAGAAAACCCGCGTTTTGAATGCAGTGTAATATCTAGGTAAAAGGTCAGTCCCTGTAAACCGTGACAAGCGTAATGTAGGGAGGGAATATAGGTGAAGGGTAACGAGTTTACTGAGGCCTATATTATGGTACCTATATGAAATATAACAATCGCTTTAAGGAAAACAGGCATAATTTTTTTCTTTAAAACTGCTTTATTAAAAAAGCATATGCATCATTTGTTTGCGTAGCACTTTTCACCCTAAGTGGGATGGGTAAGCCCAGATGTGGGTCCCTTGTTCACTGTGCCACTGGATTCATGCTAGCCTGGCTGATAAAGGGTAATACCCAGAAACCGGTCCCAGGATGCTTGTTTCCGGTCCAGGGAGGACCTGGCTTGGCAGTTTGGTCTGGACCGTTCCCATGATGCACAGGGTCAAAACTGATTTGCATATGGCTGGGTCGAAACAGGGGTGGCATGGTGTGCAAAAGAACGATGGGTTTAACCCAGATCTCTTGACTGGGGGTAAATGTATGATTTATTCAGCATTCCATCCATCATTTGTTTGCATAGCACTTTTCACCCTTAGTGGAATGGGTATGCCCAGACGTGGGTCCCTTGCTCACTGTGCCACTGGATTCAAGCTAGCCTGGCTGATGAAGGGTAATACCCAGAAACCGGTCCAAGGATGCTTGTTTCCGGTCCAGGGAGGACCTGGCTTGGCAGTTTGGTCTGGACTGTTCCCATGATGCACAGCGTTAAGACTGATTTGCATATGGCTGGGTCTAAACTGGGGGTGGCATGGTGAGCAAAAGAACGATGGATTTAACCCAGATCTCTTGACTGGGAGTGAAGGTATGATTTATTCAGCATGCCGGCCATCATTTGATTGCATAGCACTTTTCACCCTAAGTGGGATGGGTACGTCCAGCCGTGGGTCCCTTGCTCACTGTGCCACTGGATGAAGCTAGCCAGGCTGATGAAGGGCAATACCCAGAAACCTGTCCCAGGATGCTTGTTTCCAGTCCAGGGAGCACCTGCCTTGGCAGTTCGGTCTGGACTGTTCCCATGAGGCACAGGGTCAGACTGATTTGCATGTGGCTGGGTCTAAACTGGGGTGGCATGGTGAGCAAAAGAACAATGGATTTAACCCAGATCTCTTGACTGGGGGTGAATGTATGATTTATTCAGCATTCCGTCCATCATTTGTTTGCGTAGCACTTTTCACCCTAAGTGGGTTGGGTATGCCGAGATGTGGGTCCCTTGCTCACTGTGCCACTGGATTCAAGCTAGCCTGGCTGATGAAGGGTGATACCCAGAAACCGGTCCCAGCATGCTTGTTTCCGGTCCAGGGAGAACCTGGCTTGGCAGTTCGTCTGTACTGTTCCCATGAGGCACAGGGTCAAGACTGATTTGCATATGGCTGGGTCTAAACAGGGGTGGCATGGTGTGCAAAAAAACGATGGATTTAACCCAAATCTCTTGACTGGGGGTAAATGTATGATTTAATTAGCATTCCATCCATCATTTGTTTGCGTAGCACTTTTCCCCCTAAGTGGAATGGATATGCCCAAACATGGGTCTCTTGCTCACTGTGCCACTGGATTCAAGCTAACCTGGCTGATGAAGGGCAATACCCAGAAACCGGTCACAGGATGCTTGTTTCCGGTCCAAGGAGGACCTGACTTGGCAGTTCGGTCTGGACTGTTCCCATGATGCACAGGGTCAAGACTGATTTGCATATGGCTGGGTCTAAACTGGGGTGGCATGGTGAGCAAAAGAACAATGGATTTAACCCAGGTCTCTTGACATCCATCATTTGTTTGCATAGCACTTATTTAAAAAGCAGTCACAGACATGGTGGTCTCTTCAAAATTCAAAAAAGGGAATTTATTTAATATGAAGAGGCTTTGACATTAATAAGTCACATTATATCACTGCACTGAGAAGTACTTATTAAAAAGGATAGTTTTTAAACTTGAACTTAGAACCATTCCTGCGTCTGTCCCCACACGGGGGACAGCGCCACTAGTGAACCAAGCAGCAAAACAGTTATCACGGGAATACTGTATGTGGCCTAGATTATTATACAGCAACATTAAAGTCTGTTAAATCAAACACAATAGGTTTTTATACAGCCTGTTTTCTGAACACATGTATCTGAAAGTGCTTTCACATGTGAAGAAAAAGAAGCTTTGGTGAAATAAAATATTTGCCTAAGATCACCCAATTTAAGCAGGGAAGAGGTGATATATCCATGTTTTTTTGGTTTCCCGTTGTACAAACCAGCCACTAAATGGGTATTGATTTGCCTCTCCTTTTTATTTTAATGCTTTGTTTTGACCTCTTTGTACATTTGTCAGCGTTTTTTATAAAGCGTGCACTCGACGCGAAAGAATTGGAGCACTTTATCTGAGAATCCAGTTACATTGCACAAGGTTGAGAACGCTCGCTCTCCATGAGTGTGGGCTTGAAAATAAAGACAGTTAATGCCACACACAACTCATTTTAAATATTTTCTGTGAGGAATAATTCTCTCCTTCCTGTATTAGAATCTACGTAAGTCATTAGATGTGTGACATACCTGACAGGGATATACAGACACACACACACAACAGCCTTATGATTTTGTCTGGGTGGTGGTTCCTCCATTTTTATAGGAAAGTCACCAATGATGAAAACATGAGCAAATTGGTGAGAAACAGCTAATTAGTTCTTGATCGGTTGCTTATGTGAGGCACTTTCTATATAAGTTATTATTATATTATTTTACACAGTCTCAACGTGGCTTGATGTGAAGAACCCTGGGCACTGGACCTGGTTTAATGCAGAACACTCATAGGGTTTGGCTCTAGATGGGCACTAGGACAGGTCCTGCCCTGAATCAGTAATCCAATCTGATTGGGAGACCCCTAAATGAAAAATAGAATGTGTTTGCACTACAGAGGGCTTTGTTGTAATTAGACATTGCACAAGGTCACATCATTTCTTTTCATTATAGGGGATTTAGTGATTTGTCCAGAATCACAGGATATTAAGCTGATACTGAAACTCAAACCTGGTTACTCCACCCAAAGTTCGCAGCTCATGCTATAACACCACACCCAGGGTAAAGTAAGTGTGGCATGCAGAAGTCACGTGAAAGCTCGGCTCGTTATGGGTTCAAGGTTCCAACAGGACCTCAAGCTGCTGAGGCAGAGCCAGGCTTCAGACTCGAACCTGGCTCCAGCTTCAGTGGCTCATCACTTGGATAACCTAAAATCAAAGTCTTCCATAATAACTAAAGCCTTAAAAATGTTTTGCATAATTATATGGCGGCTGTGCTATTAGTCAGACAATGAATGGTCTAAACGGCAAGCTTTTTCCAGGTCTGTCATATGCTACTATTGAATTAAATGTTAGACAAATTGGAAATCATTTACATACAAAATGTAAGATCCCTATTCAATCTTGGCATCTCGACTCCTCATGCTATGATTTATCTCAGCTAAATTTTCCATATATGAAATCTTTAATTTATCTAAAAAAATGAACTACTTTTGTGAATGACCTTTGTCAAATGAAGATAAAGTGAGAGGCAAGATTCACCCAGATCTTGTGCAGAACCCCTCGATCCCTTCCCCACTTTCAGTTAATGTCATTGTTGCCTCACTCAAAGAATACTGTTTACTACCAGTATAGGATCTACTGTAAATGTCAAAACCCAGCCGTAAACATGTTATTAGTAAAGGTCTAGTCTATCATTCCAAGTGAGGGATCTGGTGAACGTGTCCAAATACAAGGATGCGGGTATCTCCTGGAGTCTAGTTTTCAGCCCAGGCCCCAGTATATCCACTCAAACCAGGAGGATGGAACAAAACAAACGTTTCTATGGTTTCAACTTCTTCATATCTCCCTGAAACCGTGCAAGGGCGCCTGGAACAGCATGAATCGCCTTTTTTCTTTCCAAATCAATGGCGCCATTGGGAATGAGGTCAAGCTCTTGGACATAGCATAGGCGGACTTAAGCCGAATGTAACTAGGAAGTCAGCATTACTATCAATTGGATTACTAAAGTTGAACTAGAACACAGAGCTCTCAATAAGGGTCAACAGTCTGACCTGTGGTCCCTTCTCTTCTGGCCCACGGGCTGCGGCATGTTTTGTATACACTTATTTATTTATTTTTTGTATTTTACATTGAAAGGAGTTTCATATTTACATTTAGTTTGCAGGTGATTGCAATTTTATTTGCATTTACCACTACTTCTACAGTGGCTGCGCACACCTCTAATATACATATACATATACATTTATATATATTAATCTCTCTCTCTCTCTCTCTCTCTCTCTCTCTCTCTCTCTCTCTCTCTCTCTCTCTATATATATATATATATATATATATATATATATATATATATTACCTACTGGCGGTCGCCAGTAGGTAGTTATAGTTAAGCGTTAAGTGGGCGCGCACATCACGAATGGCGTAAAGTAACTTAGCATTTAAAAAACCGTACAAATTCACTGAAAAAACCATAGGTTTCACACACGTTATAGTTAGGAATTAGCATTTAAAAAACCTTGCAAATTCACTGAAAAAACCATAGGTTTCACACATGTTATAGTTAGCGGAAATTTTACTGATAAAAAACCAATGAAATTCCCCCGTTATAGTTAGTGCAGGCAACTATAACTCACGCGACCGCAATCTTCTGCTGATGACATATGTGTCTTTATGAAAAAAAAATATTTGTAATATATGTATAGCTAAAAATGTATGGAAGAAGACATGGGCAAATAAGTGTCTAAATACAGTATTAGCATCAGCAGAGGATTGCGGTCGCGTGAGTTATAGTTGCCTGCACTAACTATAACGGGGGAATTTCATTGGTTTTTTATCAGTAAAATTTCCGCTAACTATAACATGTGTGAAACCTATGGTTTTTTCAGTGAATATATATATATATATATATATATATATATATATATATATATATATATATATATATATATATATGTCCAACAAATTGCCTGAAAGCATATATATATATAGATCTATATATATATATATATGCATACACACGTGTGTATATATATATATATTTGTATATATATATATATATCTATATCTATATACATATCTATATGACGTAGGATCAACAGTTCTCGAGAGCTTAGTGATAGACTAGCAATTCAAATTTTACAATGGCGTTGACACAACATACATTGCTAATCTTCTATGTACAGTCCGCCTTAAGTGGCTCTTTACTAGCCATTTGGTACCCTGGCACTCAAGAATTCAGCCCTTTTAAAAGGCCCAAGCTCAATCAGTTACCCTTGGTAATTAATTGCAAAGGGTCAGAAGAGAGCAAGTCAGAGACAATACTCGATATAGAGGGGAAAAGTTGAGAGTACCGCAAAGGTGGGAGGTAGAGAAGGAAGAGGCAATGAGGGAGAAGTACACAAAGAGAGAGCGAGAGAGGAGAGAGTTAAAAAGGCAGTGACAGAGTCTACCACCTGCTTGAGAAGAAGCGTCCCCTGACCCTTCGGTGCCCCCTCGCCATGCTGCGTTACAGGTTTTTCTGTCACTTTTTTAAACTCAGAGAAAAACAGGCGCCTCCTGTCAGATGTCTCTCTTTGCCTATTTAAGGCAAGTGTTATCACAGAATTTTAAACAAACCAGAGTTCCGCTCCCTCCTCTCCCTTCCACGCCAGACTTCAAAAATAACTCATCTAAACTAAACACTCCAGGAAAGGCAGCGCTGAGCCCGGACTGTCTGCTGGAGCTATCGGGAGGGGCTTCATGGATGCAGGAATCTGAACGTGGAATAAAGACAGGTTCTCTCTGGGAACCTTGGGGGGGTGTATGTATTTATAAGCGATTTTCTATAGCGCACACTAGACCCAAGAGGTTTTATAATCTACTAGACCATGTAACCAATCATAAGAGAGAGGTCATGTGTACTATGGAAACACATAGGCAAAAAGGGAGAACAGAATATCATACAATAACAACAAACTGCATGTGGTGTGTGGGTGCTGTGACACATACGTAGAGACACGAGTGACCTGCTATGAGGACAATATACAATGTAATCCATAACAGTGTGGGACTATGTCATTTTTCAATTATAGAATGCAGACATTGCAGAAAGGCAAGCTTTTACTAGGGACGCGCGCCCTTGAAGACGTGGGGATTGAAACAATAAACATTTCACTTCATTTTCACGTCTCTCTGGGGATGGCCACTGGTAGGTTTGTGAACCCATGCTCAGTGTTCCCAATGCAGCATGTTTTGTTTATTCGTTTTTGACCTTTGCTCACAAAGCAACCACCCATGTCTGCCGAGGGCCTTCGGTACAATGGGTTGAGATTAGAACCGGATCAGAGCCCGTTTGCTCACTGCAGTTCTGGTCTGCACCGGCACCCATGAGTGGACACGGACTGCTACGGCAGTTTGTGTCAAAGCACCCACTATGAGAGGAGCGCCACCAGACACTACTAACGGTGGGTCCCTTCTTCTCTAGACATAGAAGAAAGACTACCAGGCCCAGGCAGAGTCTAAGGAAAGAGCTCTATTTTCAGATAGCTAAATTGAGCAGTCTTGGAAAGCAGCTGACATTGCACTAAAGTAAGTTGACTCTGTTCGTTGTGAAGAAAAACGATTACCAATTATCATTCCTGTACTGTTTTTCATGCATAATAATAGGGGCGTGTGCATTGTTGAGCTCTGTGTAGCGTAAAGTGCTTCTTTTAATGTGTGTGAATCAAACGACTGGGAGGACCTTGGGTTGTAATTGCGCTGCTACTAAGGTCTGTCTTTTTGGCTGACATCACCTCCCCGAGAACACCTTGAACTGCTCTGCTGTGCTAGCCTGAGACTCGAGTTCTAAAGTGGTGCACTTGATGCTATCTTTTGGGTGGAATAGAAGGGTGGTCCAAGAACATCAGAAGTAAAATGCTCCAATTAATGCAACTAGAGCCTCATAGCCACTGTCTGCACTGTGGCCCCCAAACCAGTCCCGACAATCGCATAGGAAAAAAATGTCCTTGTGACAGGAGGCATGCACTTCAGAATAATGTTGTTATATTGTCATTTTGAATTAAGACATTTCAAAATGGGTGGGTGGTGTACTCTGACATACTGATAGCAGATAAGGAGAAACAGGTGAGTGTGGACGACCAAATTCTCTGACTACTGCAATATCAAAGAATAGACGTTGTTTCTAGATTTGTATTTTCTCTTGCATTCCATATTTATTTATTTTTAGTTCTAGGGTAACTAAACCCCAGAGGGTGTCAGAGCACTTTACAAAAAGTGGTGCTAGGAAATAACTGTCAATACATACTTACAAAGTGCCCATAACAATGGTTACAAGGGATGATATGTTCATCTGTGAGAAAGAGAGCATAAAATGCACAGTGGTTATGCTGCAAATTGGTATTTTTACAAGGTAGGGATGGCAAATGTGTGCTTACTGTTGGTACAGTATATATTATGTATATCCATAGTACGAAAGCATCGAATCAACAGCACATAATTTTTAAGTTATGTCACATAATGAGATGGTAAAGGCAACGCATAAGACAGTGACCAGACTTTCAGCTTAGATGTGAAGATCCGCAGCAAGTCTAAGATGGTCAGGGATGGCATTTTAGTTTATCAGGCCAATTAACACTTAACTTATCCTAAAGTTGCCTATATTCAGGTACCCTCGAATGAAGCAATGGAAGATAATCTCCCAGATTATTTTACAGAAAAAAAGGTCTAATCAAGAAGTGTTTCTCTGATCAAGTTACATTTCTTGTCTTTCTTGACAGGAACTGACTCTATATTTTAGCAGTTCTAATCCTCCCTCTGATCGAGTACACCTTTCCCAGTCTTTAATAAACAATAGGGATACACTTCCTACCGCCTAGGATGGCCAACTTTATTTCTTTCTAAACTCATTACTATTAAAGATTTTTTTTCATATATTGCAAACAGTAGATGGTCTGGTCCACCAGACGACCCAATATCTGGACCGATCTGGAAACTTCTCAAAAAAATTATTGCTCAGCCTATATGGCAGAGTTAGGCCTATATGTTAATAAATCTAAGACTTTTGTGATGGCCATGGACAGGGACAAGAAAAAAGAATGCGCCTCCACATAGATGACGGAAACCTCGAGAAAGAGTGGAAACTTTTATGTACCTGGGCATTCTTTTTGAAGAAAGCTAAATTGGTCTGAGATGGTTAGAAACAGAGAGAATCAAATGGCCAAAAGTATAGCTGGCCATAGGAAGTTTGCAACAAATCTAGGTAATAAACCTATCAAAGAAATGTTCGAAATTTAGGGGTAACACAGGTTGACTCCCTACAAGTTATAAAGGACAAATTCTCAAAAGGTTTATTGCTTATCCCTGGCTTGCACCCAAATATTCTAGTCCACAAGGAAGTAGGCTTTCCCTGTATATCTGACTTTATTAAAATGGCCCAGCTTATAGTGTGGCTATCAATTTGGAAAAGGGAGATGGTCCAACTAAATCAAACTGTGTTAAAGGATATATTATATTTGGACCGAGCCGCCTTGATCCCCTGGTTGGCCTTTGTGAAGCGGTCTCTTAGTGAGTAGGACCTGGAGATATTGTACGAGTCCCCTTACCAGTGCACGTTTTCTCTAAATCTAGACTAAAAAAACTCTTCATCGCTAAATGCACCCAAGAGAGGCGGCTAAAATACCAAACCAAAATCTCATTTATTAACTACTGGACATTTCCATCTGTGGCAATTGGGCATTCAACCTATCTCTCTTTTGTTACCAACACCACACTTCGCTTAGTATTGGTAAGATTCAAATTGAACTACATCCCTTTAGTGATTGGTTACCCTGTACAAGTTTATTCGCTAACTCAGTTGTTTCTATGTTCCTGTGATGGTTTCTCTAATCAATCTATCTCCCATATTTATTTTTCTGCTCATTCTATAAGGCTGAAGGGAATACATTTATCATTCTTTTACTAAGGAAACTCAGCTTACGGTTGCAGGAACAGGCTCTTGAAGTACTATGACAACAGGAATCGCCATATATTTTTTTTCATGATTGCGTCCTTCTTATTAGCAATTATAAAAATAGAAAGATGGATATCGATAGGGGCTCATTTTAAATGTTTTAATGTTTGTATTACTTGTTTATAGTCGTCTGTGCGCACTACATGATGTGAAGCTGATTGTTTTTATTTTCATTGTTTTAACTCATTTAAAAGATTTACCTCTTGGGTCAGTAAAATGTATGGATGTTTTTATGGATATTTAATTCAATGAAATATTGAATATAAATTTCTTCGATATGATTGTTTTATTGGCTGTATACTCATTATTTATGTTTTATGTACTTTTATGCATTTACTTAAATGTGAAATAAAATTGATGACTGACTGATTGCTCTCTATTTAACTGACATAATTAAGTTACTGTTAATATTTTAAAAAACAATCATTCACCCTGTGCTAATAATCCTTCTGATCCAAAAAATGTGAGACCCATTTCCTTATTACCAAATATCTCGAAACTCATTGAGAAGACTGTAGCTCTTCAATTACAGAATTTTACTTAAAAAAACATTTCCATCATGATTGCCAGTTTTGATTTGCACTAGACTGCAGGGTGAAATTGGTTGTGGCCTCTGCAATTGATGACCTAAAAATGTTAATGGATCAGGGTCAGAGGGGGTTGTTCCTAATTTTACTGGACCTTCTTGCTGCCTTTGACATCATTGACCATCCCATTTATTTTGGTGTCGGTGGTACTGCCCTATGGTTGACTTTGTCTATTCTGTTAAATGGATCCCAGTCGAATCCAGCACGAGAACTACCCCTCCCCCCCCCTCTCTCTCTCTCTCTCTCTCTTTCTCTCTCTCTCTCTCTCTCTAAATCATTACTTTGGAGAGTGACACAAGGGGCCATTACTTCCCCTCTGCTTTTTAACTTATATCTAAGTCCTCAGCCATTCCTGCAGAAAGAATACTCATTTAAATCCACTTTTTTATGCATATGACAATGTACAATTGTCTGAACAATAATTCCAGAAGGAATGTTGTGTCCTCTGTACTCAGTGAAGCTGGATGAAAACTAACTTTTTATAACTCAACCATAGTAAAACTGATATACTAATGTTGCAGCAAAAGCTTTATTATTTTTATCCTTTGTGCCCATAACATACAATCACAATTACTGGTTAATCACTTCATCTATTCTTGATCTCTACTCACACCCACAGAGGCATTGGTCCTCTGATGAACCTTCCCTGTCATATTGAGGGGTGAGGAACCAGGGTATCATCTGTTGGCTACCCAATGAGGACTAATTGGTAACCAACTCACAAATTGGAAGACAAATTAACATATACTACTCTCAAGATCATGCTTTAAATGTATAGGATGACAACGGAAACGCCAAACCTCCTAAAGAAGTTCCGCCGGGCCAAATACCTACGAACCAATAGTTCTGCCATAGCAGTAGCAAACAATAACAAAAGAATCTGGTGTTCTGAGAATAATCTATGTCTGTCCACATTAGGCATTAGAATCTGAGCTATTGTACGCATGGTCTCTGTGGGAAGAATATTTCAAAGTTACGATTTAAAGAAGACTCACACAATAAAGATTACATTTCGTTATTGTATTAAACACTTTTAGAATTTAAAGAAATAATCAGCATTTTAGGCAATAAGTCACGAGCCTCAATAAGCAATTTCAAAATGTAATATAAAGCCACAAGTTAGCAGAGATAAATTAAAAGGCCATCTTACAAGGAAATCTGGAACCTAGTATTTAACCACAGAGTCCATAAAGTTCGCTAAGCAAGGGGAGTTCCTACCATCAATAAAGCCAGGAGGGCAGTTCAGGAAAGTTCTCTTAGAATAAGCATGAAGTTCAGTCAGAGTTAGGATCAGGGAAAGGGGGCAAAGCAGTAGCGTCAGCGAGCCTCATTGAAATGAGTTCCAAAGGTAGCAAGGGAGAGGAAACTCAGCAGCAGCTGCCTTAACATTGAGATGACGGCCAAGAAGCCAGAAGGGGTGTCTTTGTCCAAGAGTGTGAATCTGAGAGCATTTTCGCCTAAGGGTTTCTTCAATAATATATTACTTTCTGAATCCAGAGGCAACATCAACTGTCACCCCAGAGTGGTCCATCACTCGTGTCGGCAACATCCACTCACAAGGTGCAGGAGAAGATACTTTACAGGATTTTCCCAAGCGAGTCATGGGAATCGATCGCCTTTTTCGGGCACGCAAGTTAGTTCAGGAAGAACGATTCAGAATGTTACTTTACATTTACTGCAGTCAACAGTTGAAGTTACAACATATTAGTCCATTTCGAAGTTTCGAAAAAGTATCCTTTAGACATCAGGAAAGTCATGTGAAAGTACAGAAAAACTTACATGAATAGGCAGGCACATCTTTACACATCAGCCCATGAAGTAAAATTCAAGCCAAAAGGACAAAACCACTTAATGCATAATGGCGATGCAATTTAGAATAATAAATGAATATGCAATTAGATACAAGCATAATAAATTTAACTAAGTATTCATGTCAAATAATCAAGTATTATAAGTTGTCATAAGTGATTGTATAGTAATGTTCTGTTCTAAATATGACCTATAACTACAAGCCACAAAGTCTCTACATGTAAAACGTTTTTAATACAAATAATATAATTGTCGTTTTAGTAAATCTAGAGTCTTATCAATGTAAAGCAATTACTCAGAAAGTTTCATTCATGTAAGTTGTAGTGCTAAGATTTTGCACCAGCTTTTCGATCTCTATGATGCCTTTCGATGAAAGCATTAAAAGATGGCTTTGTATTTATTATAAACACTGAACGACTCATGTATGCGTGTGTGACTTATCATTATAAGTTTACATTAGTTTTCATATTATCAGTGTATAGTTTTATGAATTTCCATTTTGACATTGTTAAGCCATCGGTAAAAACGATTATTAGACTTGTTAAACATACAAATTTGGAATTCTTTCTATTTCTACAACACAAAAGACTCTTTTACTGTACTTGTATTTTGTCATTAAAATAATATAATTGTCATTCACTTAACATGTGCAAGGTGCACATTCACATTCGTGTGTTGTCGTAAATAAATTATTACGAGTTCAGAATTTCTAGATATCAATATAATTATGCATGAAGCAAGAGGCTGAGTCCCGTGGTATCAGGTTCAAAAGGGCTTTATTCAAATAACTCGAGTTATAGGGAGAATAGTTCCATCACCACAAGGGATCAGGACCAGGATTCTCAAAAAGGTATTCTCAAACTTTATTCACAGAGTACAGTATATATATGTTTGTAATAATATACGTAAGCAAGAGTGCTTCAGGCGGAGCAAGAGAGAATGAGATAAGAGCATGTGGGTGTGTAAGTAGGCGTGAAGGTGGGCGTCCACTCGATGATAATACGTAAGTATCATAGGTGGGTGGATGCCTAGAGGGGGTTGCGTGATCAGCTGGAACTTTACTGGAACTTTGCCTTACTTGTGCTCAACTCGAGCATGACGTGTAACTGACGTGTGAAAGGGTTGCTATGCAACCGGGGAGTCTGGAGTCTGAAAATGAGGCCTTCAGTGTCAGGGCGACCAGCACATCTTGTATTATCTGATATCTAAAGTCTGGAGCAGGGACTGATTCGTGACATAGGTTGCCCATCACCAAGGGCCAATGTGGCATTTATTTCTTCGTTTACTGCTGAAGTCTTGCACGGGGGCTATGGGCTTTTCACTGACGTGAGCTTTGTAATCACACAAAAAGAGACAGAAAGGCTAGGCTTTCTCCTTTGCAGATGGGTCATGTTTATCCCTCCTTCTCCAGGCAGGAATGTGGTTTCGGTAGGAGTAAGCAGATAACCGTGCTCAATACTGTCTCGGACAGGGCCCCTTTGGCTGAGGCCCAAGTGTGCAAGGCCAAGGATACGCAGCTACAGCTTTCAGAGCGTTCTGAGGCCTGAAGCCTCTTCTCGGCTCTGGCTGGGCCACAATAATGGAAATGCGGGAAAACATGATGCAAAACGTGTAGGCCTCAGAGCAGATTTGTCGTTTCTCTCATGGGAGACTGGATTATGGCAGGCCACGTTATAGCATAAGCATCATGATAGACAGGCCATGGAGGGGAAATACATAGGTGACATGTATGTGCACATGAGTGTGGGGGAACACACGGGGACACATAGGCCTCATGATATTTTATTTTCCTCAGTGTGGTTTTGTGGTCATATCTAGTGATTGTTGTCATAAAACTAGTTAACAGCATTCACGCTGCATCACTAACAATCTTTAACAAGAATAACAGATGGCTCTCTGGCCACATACTATGGACCAGTGCTATCACCACTGAAGCCCGCTTGTAATCTTGGATAATACTGGGCACTAATCTTTATCTGGAACCTTAGATTTCAGCTGTTACACAATCCTGCCTCTTTTGTCTGAAACAGCTCATGCAAACTTTCCCATTGCTTTCCTTTCCCTCAAAGTTATGGTGGCTAATTCATTTATTCAGTCCCAATTGGATTATGGGAACTCTGTATTATGGTCTCCCCAAAAAGTCTTGATTGTCTTAAAAAAACTGCAAAATGCAGCAGTGGGGTTTACACCTTAAAAAATTGACCACATAATGTTACCTTATAACAACAAGTTGTAACATAGCCATTTTATATTTTATGTTCTGTTTGGCATGGGTGTACACATGATCTCCTTTACACACTGTTATGGACTCTTTGTAAGCATGTATTAATATATGTATTAATATCTAGGTTTCCACCCTCCAGCCACAAGAATGGAGTCAACGCACTTACATAGTCTGGGGAAGCTGTATTCACCCTCCCTTGTGTGCCATGCCAAACTAGGGGCCATCCAAAATTGATCCCCCTGGCCCTAGTACTCTCACCACAAACTGAGTTCTACTACCACATGCACTGCACATCCACGGCAAATACATGCAATCAACATACACATATTGGTGAATGGGTCAGGGGTGGGGTCACAATAAAGTAGACCGTTACTCATTGGGGTCAGTAGACTGCACTCTCCTCAGACACAGGGAAAGGGTCTGGTCAAGACTAACAATTCACAAAAACACAGTACGCTGCCACAACCATTTCATGTTACCACCCAGGATATGGACAGTAGTACCATGCCAGTTATAAAAGCATGCTTTGTGCACCTCTCAAGGTCACAGAATAGGTTTTAGACCCTGAGATCCTATTTATAAGCCTAAGCCTTTCCTAACATGCTGGATGAGCATGGCTGCAGGGCCATAAAAAGTAAATGTTAGACCTGGCACCATTGGCGTGGGTCTCCCTTCCATTTTTTGCTGTTGCCTCGTGTGTTTTTGCTGGTTATAGATGCTTTGGGCACTGTGCCACTGCTGTTCAGTGCCACAGTGCAAGTGCTCCCTATGGTATATTGATGTATGGATTAGTGACTCCATGATTGGCTTGATTGGTTTACTTGTCAGACCCTAGTACAGTGCACTGCGTGTGCCCAGGGCTTGTAACCAATGCTGCTGGTGGGCTTGCAGCACTGATTGTGCCACCCACCGGAGCAGCTTGTAAAGTGTGTCTCAGGTGTGCCATAGCAGAGCCTGTGTGCAGTCTGGTACTGCCATGTTGACTGGGCAAGTGCACCCACTTGCCAGTCCCTAAACCTTCCCTTTTATACATATCAGTCACCCCTATGGTAGGCCCAAGGGTAGGGTGCATTGTAGGTAAAAAATAGGACATGCCCAGATATGTGTGGCATGTCCTGATAGTGAATTACAGCCATTTTCATTTTTCACTATTGCAAGGCTACCTATTCCCCATAGGCCAGAATGGGCAGTTTGATTATTACATTTTATAATCCTAACTGACTCAGGGAACATGGAAGAAATTCGAGTTTAGTATGCCTGAACTCAGAATAATAAAAATACATCTTTTAGTGAAGTTGGTTTTAACATTCTGTGCTTGAAAATACCACTTTTAGAAAGTAGGTATTTTCTTGTCTAACCATCCAAACCTGCCTGTGCTAAGCTGGGTATCCCTTGCCTGGAGTTTGAGTGACAGGGGCTGGGGCTGGGGGATTCCAGGAGACAGGGTGAGTCAGCACAAGGCTGAATAGAGAGATCTGCATTTAGATAGGTGGAAGGAGTTGCACCTGGGACCTGAATAGGGCTGGGCCTTCCCTCCACAATGCTGGCTCCACCTCCTGTGGTGTGTCTGATGTCCCTGCCCTGCACTATGAAAGGAAAGCAGGAGACATGTCAACAAAGTGCTCTAGGACTGACCAGAACTGGTTTGGACTAGGCAAAGGCCTCTCTGCCTTCAGAGAAGAAAGAGAAAAGTAGTATAAATATTGGGATTCAGACCCAAGAACTTTGGATCACTTCTGGGAATCAAGACAAACCTTTTCTGAGGAGAAGACCAGGAAGCTGAAGGAGGAGACTACCCCTGTGCTGTGTGTTTGGGGGTTGGCCTGCAGTGGTTGCTTCATTACCAAAGAGAGAAGAAAAGGACTGAGTGTGCTTTCTATCAACTTGAAGAAGAATCTCCAAGGGCTTGAACTAGAGCTTGCCTCCTGCCTGAAGTGTCAGGGATACAAGACTTCACCAACCAGCTCCCCCCTGAGTTCCCTAGCTGGGAATTGAAGTGCCTGCTGTTGTGCTGGGCCTTCTGAGAGACTGCGTGTCGCTGGGAGCTGGAAGTGCGACGCAACAATGAGAAACGTGTCGCCGCCACAGCAGCTGTCATTGCATCGCGGAGGAAGCAAGCCGCCGCTGCCACTGTCATCATCGCATCGCCGAAGCGCGGTGCATCGCCGGAGAAGTGGGACACTGCCACAGAGGTCATCGTCGCATCACCGGAGAAGCGCGTCGCAGGGCCTGTCACGGCTCCAAAGATCATCGAGTCGCCGCACGGCCGTCGGGCGTGAACGCATCACACCAACGTTGCCGCATCGCAACCAGGACGCCATTTTGTCGCATCGCACCGGAGAAGTGTATCGCATCGAGGTGTCGCATCGGACCGGAGAGCAGTAAGAAACCGACGCATAAACTCCCCACTCAGTAAGGAAGCGAGCATCAACTCCCCTGTGCAGCAGTAAGGAACCAACCCATCCACTCCCCTGTGTGTAAGGAACCAACGCATCAACTTCCCTGCGACCCTTTTGGTTTCCTTGCGTGATGCATCAAAGGTACATTGAGAGTAAATTGTCGCATTTACAACTTGAGAGAACTGAGCTATTTTGTAACATTTTAAAGTCTATTTTTGAGTTCAGTATTGTGGATTTTTGTCGCTTGGTCTTGTGTTAAGTCTATATAAAAATACTTATTTTTATAATTCAACCTGTGTGGTGTCCATTTGTAGTGTTGTCACTGTATTACTGTATGTGTTCACAAATGCTTTACACACTGCCTCTGAGAGAAGCCTGCCTGCTCGTGCCAAGCTAGCAAGGGGGTAAGCAGGGGTTATTTTAGGAGTGTAGCCCCTTACCCTGACTAGACGCAAGGGTCCCTATTTGTCACAGGTACCTACCTATGCCAACTAGAGACCCCCAAATCTAACAGTCAAGATACACGTTTTACATGTAGTGTGGCACTCAGTACAGAGATACATGCCAGTGTACCTTGCAGGGGATATTCCGGTCCCATCAACTACCAAGAGAATTACTCTGAAGTCAGCCATGATTGAGTTCAATGGCCGCTCATACTCAGTTCTTAATTTGTAAAATGAAGAGAGTATCGAATACCAAGGCTGACAGTCTTAAATCCACCTCATGCCTTGCATGTTCCTGCTTTCTCCCTTTATGGCGGTTTCTTCATCGTTCTTTGTGTCCTTCTTTCCAATTTGGCTGGTTTTCCCTCGCTTGCTCTCAGAAAATATCTGATGCAAAAAATAAGGGCCGGTTCCCAAGATGGCACTGGCTCAAATTAAGCACTGCTCATACTCCTGAGCCCCAGTGCGACTGCACCTACTGCACCATTGATAGCTGTGCTCCTGATTTAAAGTGAGTCTGTGGTGACAACTAAAGATGTAATTATTCCCTATTTTCATACGACCCGCAAAATACCCAAGATACTGCTATACAGGCATACAATTCTATATTCTAATATATGGATCTCCTTTTAATCAGCATGGATGGCTGTCAAGGGTTACACTTTGATATGTGGCCACCACAGCACTAGTGTGCCCCAGGCTGAGATGGATTAAGTAATTCTATAAGATTTTATTTTCAATTAGGAGAGTAACAACATTACCCTCCTTTAAGCCTAAATGCAATATAGTATAAAGTTTTGTTACATTTTCTTTTTCTTCTTTACATTTTGAAATTTACACTAGGGGTGAGCACAGTTTGTGGAGTCCAAATATGCGGAATTCCTCAGAGTCACAAAAAACTCTGCCACGCTACGCGGAGTTCTGCTTTCGGGCGGAGTTTGCCGGCGTGCCCATTCGCATTGCATTGGGAATGCTGAGTATTTCTTTGCGCTATAAAATCACGCTGGAATGGCACTACGGGGCTCTGAAGTGTGCTTGTGTTCTAAATCACATGCAAACAGTACCATGTGGTCCTCATGAGTGCGGCCATCTTGTTTTTATGTTCTTTGTCATGGTGCAGGATCTAAATTTTAATCTCCTCCTTTATTACTTTTCTACCCCTAATTTTTATATTTTACAATAATGTGTGTCTTTGTGTATGTGTAGTTTACGTTTTTGTGTATTTTATTTTGTTTTTGTGACTTTTTTTGACTGATGGTGAACGGGTGCATGCAGCGCACCAGAAATATTTAGTGCATCACTCTGCAGCTGAAGCACCATTGGGCGGACATTCTTGACCTCAAAATGGACTTGCTCAACTTGCTAGGCGTAAACATTCTGGGGCTCGGGAGTATTAATTATTTGTTGTGTTTTTGTTCTACAATGCTAAAAAAAAAAATCCAAATAGCATGCTGCCCCCACTCAGAGGAAAGTTATGTTTAGTAAGGTTTATGCTGGTGTATTTTTGTGTGATCCAGTTTCTACTTTCTGCTAGGCAGGTGTCGCTACCTAATCGCATTTATAAGGCTCTCGCTTTGGCTGAATAATTAAGAAGCCATTGCAGACTGTTCTCGCTATTGTGAATCAATGAGTAGTTCAATCTCTCTGTGACTTTGTTTGTGTAGCTCATATAGTTCCAGGTTATTTAATTGAATTCACAGTGATGATGTGAAGTATGTATCTATGCTTTGCAAAAAAGGGAGACTGAGTTGGCTCATCAAGGGTGTTGAGAAATGGGAACAGATAGAATCAAAGATCATTCACTGCAATACATTAGTTCCAAATGTAGTTTTTGTTAAGGAGATTTGGAATATAGATTTAACGACAGTCGATAGACTGGAGTTGAAACTAGTAGTACTATAGGTGATCTGTTTTAGTGACTGCGTTTGCTTTTCATATAACATTTTGTGGAGATTATTAACAGAATCACAAATCTATTTTTATTTATCTTCTTAATTTCTTTCAGCAGCACCCAAGGGCAAGAAGAGGGTCGATTCAGAGGGTTCCGGACAAGCTGGACAGCCGGCGCCGACCACCAGCGCAGCTGCCCAGGGCTCTGCTGATCCCAGTAAGTCCTTTTATAATTGTTGTGGATTTTTTAGGGTAGCATCATAGACTCTTTGGATAATAGACTCCATTGGAATTTTAGTGCTATCTATTGTGATTCATGAAGATTCAGATAGCAGGCCCAAGTAAGCAAGTATTTTAAATAAAAATCACCATGCATGTTTGTTCAGAAGGCTTTTCTTTTCCTGTTTATGCGTAGCTCTAACACAGATGGGTTCACTAGACGGTGACCATGATCATCATGGACCCCCTCCAATGTATGGTGCTGAAGACCTGTTCATTTCAATCAATCAGGTTTTTTTAAGCACGCTACTCACCCGTTAGGGTCCCAAGGCGCTGGCGGGGGGGGGGGGAGGGGGGAGGGGGGTACAGCTCCAGATCAGTCGAAGAGCCAGGTCTTGTGGCTCTTCCTGAAGGTGTGCAGAGTGGGGGAGGGTCTGATGTTGACTTGGAGCTTGTTCCAGGCCTTTGCTGCGACGTAGGACAAGGCTCTTCACCCTGCTCTGGTTTTGCAGATGCGTGGGCTCTCTGCCAGGTGAGGTTTGGCGAAGCGGAGCTTCCTTTTGAGTTAGTGGAAGGAGACTCTTTTGTTGAGGTATTTGGGTCCGATGCTGTGGAGGGATTTGTAGGCATCGGTGAGTAGCTTGAAGGTTACTCTCTTCTTGATGGGGAGCCAGTGGAGGTCCTGTAGGTGCTGGGACATTTGCTCATGTTGTGGGGTTCAGAGGACGAGTCTGGCTGCGATGTTCTGGATACTTTGGAGCTTTTGTAGCAGGGACTTGTTGATTCTGGTGTAGAGGGTGTTGCTGTAGTCCAGTTTGCTGGTTATGAGTGCATGGATGATAGTCTTTTTGCATTCGGGGGGGATCCACTAGAAGGTCTTGCGGAGGATGCAGAGGGAGTCGAAGCAGGTGGAGGCGATGGCGTTGATCTGGCGGGTCATGGTGAGGGAGGAGTCTAGAATGATGCCGAGGTTTCGGGCTTGGTCTGTTGGAGTGGGTGGGTTTCAGAGGGCAGAATGCCACCAGGTGTTGTCCCAGGTGATGGAGGAGGGTCCAAGGATAAGGACCTCCGTCTTCTCAGAGTTGAGCTTTAGGCAACTGTTGCTGATTCATGCTGTGACATCTTTCTTTCATTCCTTCCTAGAAGCTGAGTCTGGTGTCTTCAGGGTTTTTCGTGAGGGAGAGGATGAGCTGGGTGTCGTCAGCATAGGATACTATGTTGAGCCCATGCTGTCTAACGATGGTGACCGAGGGGGTCCATGTAGATGTTGAAGAGTGTGGGGCGGAGCGAGGATCCTTGGGGTACTCCACAGTTAATCTCTGTGGGTTCAAGAGGAAGGGTGAGAGTCTGATCCTTTGGGTTCTGCCCATGAGAAAGGAGCGGATCCAGTCGGATCCGTATGCCGGCGTCGTGGAGTCTGGCGGCGAGAGTGCGGTGGGAGACAGTTTCGAAGGCATTTATAGTTACAGTATACCAGCAGTTTCCCAAGACAGTGCAGCAAGGCTGAAAAAAAGTATGAGGTCCCACTCCCATTGCATTTTCCATCTAACACCATATGTCTTTCATTGACCATTATTCCCCGCCTGGTTTGTCTAACTTTGTGAACCAACCAATCAAATGCCCAGAGTGATATATGGAAGATACTGACGTGCCAACTGAGCTGTAGTGCTGAATTGCTGTTGTATTTGGGATTGCGTATCTGGGATGTAAATGATATGTAATGTTTTATTCTAATCACACAGAACATCTGCGGTAAGAGCCGGCAACGGGTCAGTTGGAGGGGGAAAGTGGCAGCAAGGACAGGCACTGGTAAGTCACATATTTCTTGCAATTACTATGCTCACTATATTTTGCCATGGCATTGCTCATTGTCATAAAAAATGACTATTGGTTGAATCACCCTCCCCCATCTGAAAATCTCACATAATGAGCTTTGATGGCTTGAGGGAGACATGAAAGAACGAAAGATAACTTAACAGAAAGAAAATGTTATAAGAGTGAAAGGGTGGGTGGGTGAAAGGGTGCGTGGTGGATGGCGAAAGGATGGTTTGAAGAAAGGGTTGCTATGTATTGAATAGGTGGCTAATGTATTGGGAATTTTGGTGAAATACTGAATGGGAGAAAGTAAAGCTTAATCATGGTGACTATGGGTGAATTAAAATGAAAGGAATGTTTGGATGAATAAGCAAGGCAGACCTTCTTCAGGTCTCGTGTGGAGCATGCTGCTGCTCACCGGCTCTGCTTACTTGGTTTATGTAGGGTTATCACTATAATTCAAAGCTATGGTTCTTCTAAGTGAGGCTTATTTATTTATTTTTATTCTTTGTTCTACTTCCTTGACTCGCTGTATTTGTTAAGTGAGCCAGATCTTTCCTACCTATCCTTAATCATCCCCCCTCCCAGCCGATGGCATTTTTTGCCAACTATGATGGAAGTGCAGTATGGGGCAATCACATGTAACTGCAATGTTGGACGTGTAAGGTGCATCTGCTTCAGTTATGCAGCATTTATGTTTTCAATGCATTGCAAACTGAACACAGAAGGTGTGTTGTCCCTTCGCCCACTCGGTCACCTCTTAGTACTTCACTCCTTTTTTTCCCCCCTAAGTTATTCCATCTCAGCCTACCATATTGTAAAATCCATTCATGACATGTGCCCCATTTAATCATGCGATACCCATGTGAAATGATTCCAGAACATATATCATAGTTTCCCATAACAGATTAATTTACACTTGTTCAGATTTTTCCCTTTTGAAGTGAACCTTGACTGAAGAAGCCAAAGATGATGCATCGATGATCAGTGTAGTGGCCCCTCTATTATATATAAAAAAAGCTCCACCCTACCTGTCCAAGCCCTCAGCCTTAACCCATGCAGTAGAGAAAATTAAGTTTCCTTACTTGGTTACTGCCCAGCAAGTAAATTTGTTGGAAATACAAGGTGGCACAGAGTACAGTGAGAGTAAGTGCATGATTTGATATCAAGTTTGGCATATGGGATACACAGTGACGAATGTGCCAAATAAAATCTATATGATACGTTCCTTTACCTGTAGTGCAGTCATTTTCATTACTTACAGCAGACAGGATAATATATTAATATTCACATTTTATACATGAGGTGTGTGACTGAAGTAGTATCTTATTTAATATTCATCTGCCTCTTTGGAGACAGGGAAGCAAGAGAAATGCATTTGGTGAAGAGCAGGGCCATTGGAATTAAAAATAGATAATCATCAACTACATCTGCAGACAGTAGCAAACTAGCAGAGGCCCTGGCTTTCAATGAGCATGGCTTCATTATTTTAGCACCACACACAACGTGTACACTATATAATACATAATGCCATACTCACCAATGAGAAGTCATTTATTTTCAAATCAAAGTGTCTGACTCTGTTTATAGTTATTTGAAAAGTCCTGGAAAAGGAGGAGTAAGAAATAAAAGCACAGCAGCCGAGCCCCAGTGCAGCTGGCCCCCCTCAGCCTCCAGTCTCCCAGCCATCTCATCACCGGCATCGCCGTCAGGTATCTGCTGCTACACCCCACCAGAATGGCAACAGGCCATTGCTGCACCCCATCCTACAGCGGCTGGACACTATCGAGGGCAGGCTCACCTCAATGGAGCAGAGCATAGACCAGCTCCAGACCAAAGTCCATAATGCCCTCTTTTAACCCTTTTTGGAATGTTTTGTTTTGGTGAGAGGGATTTGTTGTTTGTTGGGGCTGGGTGGAGAGGGTGGGAAGGGAGTTGGGACTGAAGAGGCATTCTTGCACATTTTGAGTTTTGGAGCTTGCATCAGTTTTGTTTGGGAGAGGGGTGGGCATGTTGTTTGGGTGACGAGGGTGAGTTGAATTGTAAATAAATAAAAGGGGAAACTATTTTATGCCTGAATAAGTTTATTTTACTTTTACTTTCCACTGATGCCTTCAAGTAGTTGTATGCAGCCTGTTTATGTGGTTGTAAAGTAAGAGATAGCGTAGCACTTAGATATAGAGTCTAGTCTTATACTTCTCTAACTATCTTGACCATCATAGGGAATGCTGCCATGATGACCTATATTGTGTCAAAATTCTGAACCATCTAGATAAAAAACAGTTGCAGTTAATTGATTTCTTTCTAAGTTAAATTAGATCCATACTAGTTGTCTCACCTGAATATACATGCAGCAATAACAGGGGAGGCATCACAACTTCTTAAGCGAGGTACCACTTCCAGTTCCACCCAGGTGAGCTCCAACTGTAGGATTGATAGGCATTAGGCAATAGGCATGCAAGGGGGGGGCTGTAATTGTACCCAACATTTTGAAGGAACAGTGGAGGCTTCTTAAATGCACACTGGTCCAACTGCAATCCAGTAATATATATGTGACTAATAAAAAAGGCGGGGCAGTATAAATCTGACACAAAAATAATAATGTTCCTCTAGCTAATTTTTTTTGTTTTTTTGCATAGAAAGAACTAAGTTAAACAAGATAATTTAAAAGTTCTATGGGGACAAAGGCATACTTAGTCCAGGAAGTACAGTTTGTCCTCAAGCTCAGGTGGTTAACCCAGAAATTGATCAGCTAACACATGTGATTCAATTTCAGACTAATCACCATCTTCCTCCTTCTGTGCGGGTATTTCGGAAACAGTGTACTTGTGTGGTAGAAAATGTTAGTTCATTTTGATCATAGTCGATAGCTCCACATTTTGAGGCGAGAAATTGATCCTTCTCACTGTGACGACAGCATCAGCTGCAGTGAACACACGTTCAGCAGACACACTGGTGACAGGACAAGCCAGATACTTCATTGCCAGCCTGCTGAGCTCTGACCGTTAGCACATCGTCCCATACTAATACACAGTGCTTGATTTGTAAAATATTAAGTGCATGTGCTCACATTTTTTTAGGGGGCCACATCTACTTTTGCAGCTCCGCCCACTTCCACCAGAGGCTCCACCCACTTCATTTCTTGGTTCCACCCACATCCACAAGCCTCAAGACATCATAGCCACCTCGTCACATCATGAGTTCCACAAGACGCTGAAGACCTGGCTCTTCACATAAGCACCTTGGGGACCTCCCACCTACACACTTGCCCAAGTGCATGGATACCCTCTCGGGTGATTAGTGTGCTATAGAAAATCAATATAACATAACATTGTGCAACACATGGGAAGCCTAGGGCAACAACTTAAAAGTGAACTCAAATTGGAGAATGTGTGCAAATCTCAAAATGCAGCTTTATGAAAGGTCATTAGAGGACTTGAGGTACCTTTGCAAACTAAAGAGAATGTGCTTGTACAGTGCTGTTTAAGAGAAAGGAAGGGGTGAAGGAAGGAATACATTAAATAAGGCAGCAACAAATGCAGGCAGGAAGGGGAGTACTGGAGTGAGGAAATGGATGAAAGAAGGAAGAAGTAAGAAAATAATTTGAAAGGAAGAAATAAAGGAATAGAGAGAAAGGAAGTGAATGATGTGTGATGGATGAATAGAAATAAGAAGGGAAATGAGCAAGATAAGCATAAGGAAGGGTTGATAAGAAAGGAAGAAATTAAAGAGATGGAGGAAGGAGCAGGAAAAAAGAAAGTAAGGAAAGAATGGAGGAAAAAGGATTAAATGCACCAAGGGAGGAAGGATGGGGAATTAATGAGGGTGTAAGGAAGCAAGAACGGAATGAGGGTGTAAGGAAGCAAGAAGCAAGAGGGTAATGGAGGAATGGCTAGAGGTGCTGAGGGAGAGAAAAAAGGAAGGAAGGAAAGAAAGGAGGTCAGGGAAATGGATATGAGTATGAAGGTTACTGGGTCAAGGAAGTACAGAGAGAATAATGACAGTGTAACATTTCAAAGAAATTGAAAAACAAAATATTAAAATACATTTGAGTCCTTAAAATACCATGTATGTTTGTAAATCAGATATTCACCAAAGGGGGCCTTGACAACAAATTTAAAATATTGTTATTATCCAGCTCAATGGCACAACTTTTATCAACCTCAGAAAGATGAAAGACTGAGTTGCCGCACCAAGATTTAGATTTATGACTCTGAGAACAAACACGGATTCCTGAATTGGATATAAAGAAATGCACAAGAATGAAAAACATAAAAGGGAGAGTGTGGAAGGAGAAGAGGTCTGAAGGCAAAGATAGATATGGTAGACAAAGAATGTGAAGAGAAGTGAGGAAAGCAGAGATAGGGAGTGCAAGACTGGAGTGGAACATGATGAGAAAGAAAAAAGGAAAGAGGAGAAAGGGAAGAAGAGCAGACAGTGGGGAGTGTGTGAAAAGAGTGGAAGGGAAAGATGAGGTTAAAAATGAAAAACAGTTAATGAGGGGAGATGGTGATTAAGAAGAAAAGTGGACGTAGGGCAGAAAGTGAAAGAAGAATGGAGAGAAGGGAAGGAGTAAGGTGTGAAGGGGAGGAAGAAAGCAAACACTGAGGTAGAGGAAGAAAACAGTACACCACAGCTTTATTAAATATAGAGTACTTAATTATGTAAAGTTGAGGGGTGACAGGGCTGTATCCTTCTTGGCCTGTCTCATCATTGCATAGCTGTGCTGTCCAAGACACAATAGCGATTTAGGACACCATATTACTGAGTGGCAAGCTTGGGAGCACACCATTTGCTCATGCACTGTGAAAGCACGTGCCATTGTTAGTTTTAAGGACTCATTCTTTCAGAGTGTATGTGAACATGGCGGTCCCCCTCACCTGCAAAAGCGTGGCTTACGCTCCGCCAAAAGCGATTGTTGCACCAGACTAAGGCCAGCGCTGACAATACGTTCACTTACAAACTCATTCATTCAACCACTCACATTCGCTTGAGTATTGAAAAATACATCACTAATTAACTCAAATTAAATGTGAAGATAGAAACAATGTCATATTTTTAAATTACGACTTTCTTTTACATTTTGTCCACTTCAGGCTTGTATGCATACGTCTGCCTGTAGTGTATCCTAAATTTTCTACATTTTAACAAGGGTGCACAAATCATTTGCACAACATGAATGACTCCACAATTCTGAAGAGGCAGCAGTGGTGGAAGAATGAAAAAGTCATATATGACTCTTTCAATTTACCTCCTAGATGATCATTCTTTTTTCAAAACAATTAACCCTTTCCATCTCATAATAAGCCAATTACATACAGTGTAGTGGGCCAGGGGTAGCATTTTACCATAAGTGGATTTAATAAAGGAATCGGACAATGGTTTCCGCAGCATACTATTGCTCATTTTGCTCTTGGACACTTTAATCAACCGGCATGTATGTTTGGATCAAAGGGTTTAAATTGTTGTGTTCATTTATCTAGTAATTGAATTTAGTGGAAATGAAATGAAAGAAGACACTTGCAGAGACAATGAGGTAAGTATGTGAAATTCAAACACACAAATACTTTCCTGCTATTACCTAACCTGTTTCAGCCCACTGGCAACCACATTTTAAATCACGAAGCACATACACTTGTGATTCTGGATGATGGGTATCATTTGTAAAAGCTTTCTTTGGTTAGGGTTCTCGTTAGCCAGTCTTTTTAATTTGGTAAAGTCAAAAGCAACTTGTAGATTAGAAACGGCCTTCTTTTCAGATATCTGCTATTTCTTTCATCTATTGCTTCTAACAAATGTGGACTTTTTGTATCCTACAACTGAGCCAGTGCAAACTATCTGTCGCAAAGAAACGAAAACACTACAAAAATGCACATAGTCCTCATTTTCAAGGCAAACACAGTACCGACACTTCACATCTCTGGAGCAATCCTTGTAATGGGAGAGTGCCACCACATCTCATTAGCAAAGATGTACTTTTAGACAGTGAGTACCTGCACTTTCGCATTTCTATTTGAAGTACTAGTGGTACTTGAGAGGTGATGGGCTAATAACATTGTGTTGCGTCACGTTGCGCTGACTGGGTTCAGCATGCCCTTCTATGCCTGCTGCCCAGCTGCTCCGGTAATGCTGCCATGGCCTGTGCCATGCAATTAGAGTGCTGGCAGTTTCTAAGTGCAGAGCAGCACGTGCACACCGTGGTTAGTGGTGGGCCGTGAGCACTTTGAATGCAGAATTACAGCCATCTCCTTGTCAGTGTGATAAAAATGCATGCGGCGCAATCTTTTTTTAATTTCAGAAAGGCATGGCAGCAAAATAAATCTACGGAGGGTTTACTGCTATGAAACCCAAACTATGTGACTCAAGCGCAGCCTCTGGCAGCCATCGGTCAGATTTTAAAACGCACTAAATCTGAAGTGCAGGCCATTAGCATGAAAGACAGAAGTTTAATAGAATGTGCCTGTTGGAAATGGTCTTTTTTGCAGGGTTATCCCCAACTTTTTGCTTCTTCCCCCTTTGTTTTTCCTGACCTGTGGTTGTTGGCAATAGGACTCTGGGAACTTTAACACTGCTGATCAGTGGTAAAGTGCATATGCTCTCCTTGTAAATTGTAAATGTGATTGGTTATCCATGATTGGCATATTTGTTTTACCAGTAAGTCCCTAGTAAAGTGCACTTAGTGTACAAGGGCTGGTGATTCAAATGCTACTAGTTGGCCTGCAGCACTGATTGTGCCACACACAGGAGTAGCCCTAAAATGGTGTCTCAAGCCTGCCATCGCAGTGCCTGTGGGCAGTTGCTAACTGCCATGTTGTCCTGGCCAGTATACACACTTGCCAGGCCTGACCCTTCCCTGTTCTTACACATTAGACACCCCTATAGTAGGCCCAATGTACCCCCCTGGGCAGGGTGCAGTGTATGTAAAAGGTAGGACATGTACTAGTGTGGGTAACATGTCCTGATAGTGAAATACAGTCATATTCATTTTTCACTATTGAAAGGCTATCTTGCTCAAAGGAGAGAATGGGGAATGCTGTGTAACATGTTTACCTGCATATCTTCCCATAGCGGCAAGATAGACATATGAAGTCTAGTATCCCTGAACTTAGAATGTAATAACACATCTTTTAGGAAGGATGGTTTTTAAATTCTGTGTTTGAAAATAGCACTTTTAGAAAGTGACTATTTTCTTGTTGAACCATTCTGTGTGCCTCTGCCTGTTTGTGGATTGACTGGTTTGTGAGTGACAGGGTCTAGGGGTGGCTACAGGAGGCTGGGTGAGTCAGCACTAGGCTGAATTGACCTATCTGCATCTAGAGTGGTGGGAGGAGTTGCACCTGGACCTGAATAGGGCTGTGCCTGCCTTCCACAATGCTGGCTCCACCTCAAATGGCCCTGGCAGAGGGCACATAGAACTGGTTTGGACTGGGTCCTGGACCCCTCACACATGTTAGAACAAAGACTTTTGGGGTATAAATATAATACCTGAAACCCCTGTAAATTAGACTACTTTTGCCAACAAGAGGAATCCCTGCCAAAGAAGATCAGCTGAAGAGACTGGAAAGGAAGACTGCCCTTGCTGTATGTTCTGGGGCTGACCTACAGTTTGCTGTTACTGCTAAGGTAGGGGACAGGGGACTTTGCTGTGTGCTGTGTAATAAGAGTCTCCAAGGGCCTGAGAAGAGCTGGCCTCCTGTTAGGAACACAAATGTTTACCAGAAGAAACTATTTCAATCAACGTTAAGTGCCTGTCTCTGCACCCTGACTGTGGCCTCCTGAGTCTGTGCCTTCGTGAAGCTGCCCGTGTGCTCCGGACTTGGTGTGCTCATCGGCACACAGCTGGGGGCCTGTCGTGAGGACTGCGTTGCCTCGAGCGGGATCTTCCCAGGATCGTGACTTAGCTTGCTGTGCAGACTAGCCCGCCGCTGAGGATCTGCGGGGCGTCTGCCTTGCCCTAGAGCGCTGTGCCACAAAGGAATCAACGCCTCCGGCCCGGGGGCTTCATTGAGAGTGCTGTGCCATAAGAGAATCACCGCCACCGGCCAGGGAGTGTCATCAGCCGTGAATACCTGTGCCTGCCTACGTCACAGCAAGCCGCGCTGGGATTGGCCCCAGCGCCATGGGTTACCATGCAACGAGGGGCTCGTCTGTTGCGAGTGCCGCGTTCAGAACCAGGAAGCAGAGTGCCCCAGCGATCAGCTGTTTGCCAAGGGAGGAGACCGCGGACACAGGTAACGGCTCCGGTCGGCTAATAGAGCAGAGTTGTATCGCTGCTGGGGGCAGGGAGTGCGAGTCTCCCAGTGAGAGTGAGGGGCAACATTCAATGAGCATGCCCTTCGTTGGTATTGGCGCACGCTCATGCGTGTGAAAGCAGTTAGGGGAGCCCATTCCGAACCACGCCAGCAGCCTTGTAGAGCTTGAAGGAGCATTCTAATAGAATAGGGCCGCCTTTGATTCCAAGTACAGCGGGGGCATCTTTGTTAGTAAGAGCTCCACCGGCTAAAGGTGACTTTCGCTACGTGAAGAGCAGGACCCTGATAGTCATACAGACTCAGCTAAAGGGCGTTTCTTTTGCAAGGAGAACATTAATAAAGTTAACCGTTTCCACAAGGATTACAAAGAACACTACAAGAGAATCTTTTTCTATTTAAACAACGTTTAACCCCTTCGCTGCTAGGCCTTTTCCCCTCCTGTGCTAAGCCTTTTTTGGGCTATTTGGGGTAGTGCGCACTTAGGCCCCTGTATCTTTTTGACCACATTAGGTATCCACGCCAAATTTGCGTCCTTTTCTTCCAACATCATGGGGATTCTAAAGGTACCCTGGGAATGTGGATTCTCCTAGAGGGTTCCCAGAAATTAGTCACAATACAGAAAAATTTTGTTTTTTTTGTGAAAAATGGGAAAAACGGGCTGCAAATGAAAGCGTCTGGGTTTTTCTCTGCAAATGGTTTTAAAAAAGGGTTTGTGGGGCTGAAATCACCATTTCTCCAGCTTTTAGGGAATGACAGAATTTTGTCAGAAAACCAACATTTTTTACACAGTTTTGGCATTTTTCTGGGAAATTGCCTATTTTTCCTATTTTTTGTGCTTTCAACCTCCTTCAAGGTAATGGTAGAAATGGGTACAAAAGCAATAATGGATCATGAAAAGCTATAAATTTTTTAAAAGTAGACAAAATTTTGAATTCAGCAAGGGGTCATTTGTGTAGATCCATCAAGGTTTTATTATAGAAACTACCAGTTAAATATAGGAAAAATTAAAAATTAGATGAAAAAAGCAGCCTTTTGTGTCAACGTTTTCACCTGTAACTTCTTCTAATTATGACATCTCTTTGAAAGCAATGTACCGTTACATCTGCTGGACCTTCCTGGTTGTGGGGATATATAGGACTTGTAGGTTCACCAAGAGCCCAACGAACCCAGAGTAAAAAACAGAGCAGCATTTTGTAATGGTTTTTTATTATGTTCCAGGTATATAGCAATTATTGTGGGAAAATGTATACATGGAAAAATCGGTATGAAAGACACCTATGTATTTCTGAAATGGGAACAAATTACAGAGTTTAGAAACAGTGCATATTTGCATATTTTCGAAATTGGGAATACCCATACTAGCATGAGAATTATTGGTCATTTTTTAAAATGACTTTTCTTTTACACAATGTCTTTCATTTGGAAGGGAGAAATGCATCAAAAATCAATAGGTAATAACAGTTACTTTACAAATCTGAACTACCCTAAGTCTCCCGATACAAATGGTACCCCACTTGTGTGGGTAGGCATAGTGCCCACGACAGGAAGTGGCTCAAAAACTTATGTGAACACACCACATTTTTTACGAAGAGTCTAACTTAGTTTTTGGACCCTAGCTCTGCCGGCACCTAGGGAAACCTAGCAAACCTATACATTTTTAAAAACTAGACACCCAGGGGAATCCAGGATGGGGTGAATTGACTGCCTCCCACCATGATCTGTTACCCAGAATCCCTTGCAAACCTAAAACATTGAAAAAAAAACCACATTTTCCCCACATTTCTGTGGTGGAAAGTTCTGGAAACTACGTGGATCCACAAATTTCCACCCACCCCGCGTTCCCCAAAGTCCTACGAGAAAAATGGTACCTCACTTGTGCGGGTCTGCTAGTGCCCGCGACAGGAAACGGCGCAAAACGCAACATGGTCACACCTCAATTTTGCAGTGAAAAATGACCCTTTTTTTGCAAAGTGCCTAGCTGTAGTTTTTTAACCCTAGCTCTGCCGGCACCTAGGGAAACCTAGCAAACCTGTATATTTCTGAAAACTAGACACCCAGGGTAATCCAGGATGGGGTGACTTGAGTGCCTACCACCAGGGTCTGTTACTCAGAATCCCTTGCAAACGTAAAAAATTGTCAAAAAAACACATTTTCCTCACATTTCTGTGATGGAAAGTTCTGGAACCTGCGTAGATCCACAAATTTCCACCCATCCGGCGTTCCCCAAAGTCCTATGAGAAAAATGGTACCTCACTTGTGCGGGTCGGCCTAGTGCCCGCGACAGGAAACGGCACAAAACGCAACGTGGTCACACCTCAATTTTGCAGTGAAAAATGACCCTTTTTTGGCAAAGTGACTAGCTGTAGTTTTTGAACCCTAGCTCTGCCGGCACCTAGGGAAACCTAGCATACCTATATATTTTTGAAAACTAGACACCCAGGGTAATCCAGGATGGGGTGACTTGAGTGCCTCCCACCAGGGTCTGTTACTCAGAATCCCTTGCAAACGTAAAAAATTGTCAAAGAAACACATTTTCCTCACATTTCTGTGATGGAAAGTTCTGGAATCTGCGTAGATCCACAAATTTTCACCCATCCCGCGTTCCCCAAAGTCCTATGAGAAAAATGGTACCTCACTTATGCGGGTCGGCCTAGTGCCCGCGACAGGAAACGGCACAAAACGCAACGTGGTCACACCTCAATTTTGCAGTGAAAAATGACCCTTTTTTGGCAAAGTGACTAGCTGTAGTTTTTGAACCCTAGCTCTGCCGGCACCTAGGGAAACCTAGCATACCTATATATTTTTGAAAACTAGACACCCAGGGGAATCCAGGATGGGGTGACTTGAGTGCCTCCCACCAGAGTCTGTTACCCAGAATCCCTTGCAAACGTAACAAATTGTCAAAAAAAACACATTTTCCCCACATTTCTATGATGGAAAGTTCTGGAATCTGCGTGGATCCACAAATTTCCACCCATACCGCGTTCCCCAAAGTCCTACAAGAAAAATGGTACCTCACTTGTGCGTGTCGGCCTAGTGCCCGCGACAGGAAACGGAGCAAAACGCAACGTGGTCACACCTCAATTTTGCAGTGAAAAATAACCCTTTTTTGGCAAAGTGACTAGCTGTAGTTTTTTAACCCTAGCTCTGCCGGCACCTAGGGAAACCTAGCAAACCTATATATTTTTGAAAACTAGACACCCAGGGGAATCCAGGATGGGGTGACTTGAGTGCCTCCCACCAGGGTCTGTTACCCAGAATCCCTTGCAAACCTAAAAAATTGTCAAAAAAAACACATTTTCCCCACATTTCTATGATGGAAAGTTCTGGAATCTGCGTGGATCCACAAATTTCCACCCACCCCGCGTTCCCCATAGTCCTATGAGAAAAATGGTACCTCACTTGTGCGGGTCGGCCTAGTGCCTGTGACAGGAAACGGCGCAAAACGCGACATGGTCACACCTCAATTTTGCAGTGAAAAATGACCCTTTTTTGGCAAAGTGACTAGCTGTAGTTTTTTAACCCTAGCTCTGCCGGCACCTAGGGAAACCTAGCAAACCTATATATTTTTGAAAACTAGACACCCAGGGGAATCCAGGATGGGGTGACTTGAGTGCCTCCCACCAGGGTCTGTTACCCAGAATCCCTTGCAAACCTAAAAGATTGTCAAAAAAACACATTTTCCCCACATTTCTATGATGGAAAGTTCTGGAATCTGCGTGGATCCACAAATTTCCACCCACCCCGCGTTCCCCAAAGTCCTACGAGAAGAATGGTACCTCACTTGTGTGGGTCGGCCTTGTGCCCGTGACAAGAAACGGCGCAAAACGCAACGTGGTCACACCTCAATTTTGCAATGAAAAATGACCTTTTTTTTGCAAAGTGCCTAGCTATAGTTTTTGAACCCTAGTTCTGCCGGCACATAGGGAAACCTACCAAACCCACACATTTATGAAAACTAGACACCCGGCGGCTTCCAGGGAGGTATGGCTTGCGTGGATCCCCCAGCGTTTCCTTACCCAGAATCCCCTGCAAACCTCAATTTTAGCTGAAAAAATCACTTTTTTCACACATTTTGGTGTGGGAAAGTTGTGGCATCACCGGGCTCACACAAATTTACCACCACCCAGCATTCTCCCAGGTCTCCTGGTAAAAATGGTGCCTCACTTGTGTGGGAGGCCCAAGTACCCGCGACAGGCAAGGGCCCAAAACGTAGTGAGGCGACATCCAAATGGCCTATCGCAAAACTACCTGGTTTTGCAAGGGGGGTCACTTGGGTTTTTGGCCCGGTGCTCGGCGGCCATCTAGGGAAACCTACCAAACCCATACATTTCTGAAAACTAGACACCCGGGGGCTTCCAGGGAGGTATGGCTTGCGTGGATCCCCCAAAGATTCTTTACCCAGAATCCCCTGCAAACCTCAATGTTAGCTGAAAAATCACTTTTTTCACACATTTTGGTGTGGGAAAGTTGTGGCATCACCGGGCTCAAACAAATTTACCACCACCCAGCGTTCCCCCAGGTCTCCCGGTAAAAATGGTGCCTCACTTGTGTGGGAAGCCCAAGTGCCCGCGACAGGCAAGGGCCCAAAACGTAGTGAGGCGACAGCCAAATGGCCTATCGCAAAACTGCCTGGTTTTGCAAGGGGGGTCACTTGGGTTTTTGGCCCGGTGCTCGGCGGCATTCTAGGGGAACCTACCAAACCCATACATTTCTGAAAACTAGACACCCGGGGGCTTCCAGGGAGGTATGGCTTGCGTGGATCCACCAACGTTTCCTTACCCAGAATCCCCTGCAAACCTCAATGTTAGCTGAAAAAAATACTTTTTTCACACATTTTGGTGTGGGAAAGTTGTGGCATCATCGGGCTCAAACAAATTTACACCCACCCCGCGTTCCCCATAGTCCTATCAGAAAAATGGTACCTCACTTGTGCGGGTCGGCCTAGTGCCTGTGACAGGAACCGGCACAAAACGCGACATGGTCACACCTCAATTTTGCAATGAAAAATGACCTTTTTTTTGCAAAGTGCCTAGCTATAGTTTTTGAACCCTAGTTCTGCCAGCACATAGGGAAACCTACCAAACCCACACATTTATGAAAACTAGACACCCGGGGGAATCCAGGATGGGGTGACTTGAGTGCCTCCCATCAGGGTCTGTTACCCAGAATCCCTTGCAAACCTAAAAAATTGTCAAAAAAAACACATTTTCCCCACATTTCTATGATGGAAAGTTCTGGAATCTGCGTGGATCCACAAATTTCCACCCACCCCGCGTTCCCCAAAGTCCTACGAGAAGAATGGTACCTCACTTGTGTGGGTCGGCCTTGTGCCCGCGACAGGAAACGGCGCAAAACGCAACGTGGTCACACCTCAATTTTGCAATGAAAAATGTCCTTTTTTTTGCAAAGTGCCTAGCTATAGTTTTTTAACCCTAGTTCTGCCGGCACGTAGGGAAACCTACCAAACCCACACATTTATGAAAACTGGACACCCGGAGGAATCCAGGATGGGGTGACTTGAGTGCCTCCCACCAGGGTCTGTTACCCAGAATCCCTTGCAAACCTAAAAAATTGTCAAAAAAACCACATTTTCCCCACATTTCTATGATGGAAAGTTGTGGAATCTGCGTGGATCCACAAATTTCCACCCACCCCGCGTTCCCCATAGTCCTATGAGAAAAATGGTACCTCACTTGTGCTGGTCGGCCTAGTGCCTGTGACAGGAAACGGCGCAAAACGCGACATGGTCACACCTCAATTTTGCAGTGAAAAATGACCCTTTTTTGGCAAAGTGACTAGCTGTTTGTTTGTTAACCCTAGCTCTGCCGGCACCTAGGGAAACCTAGCAAACCTATATATTTTTGAAAACTAGACACCCAGGGGAATCCAGGATGGGGTGACTTGAGTGCCTCCCACCAGGGTCTGTTACCCAGAATCCCTTGCAAACCTAAAAGATTGTCAAAAAAACAAATTTTCCCAACATTTCTATGATGGAAAGTTCTGGAATCTGCGTGGATCCACAAATTTCCACCCACCCCGCGTTCCCCAAAGTCCTAGGAGAAGAATGGTACCTCACTTGTGTGGGTCGGCGTTGTGCCCGTGACAGGAAACGGCGCAAAAAGCAAAGTGGTCACACCTCAATTTTGCAATGAAAAATGACCTTTTTTTTGCAAAGTGTGCCTAGCTTTAGTTTTTGAACCCTAGTTCTGCCGGCACGTAGGGAAACCTACCAAACCCACACATTTATGAAAACTAGACACCCGGCGGCTTCCAGGGAGGTATGGCTTGCGTGGATCCCCCAACGTTTCCTTACCCAGAATCCCCTGCAAACTCAATTTTAGCTGAAAAAAATCACTTTTTTCACACATTTTGGTGTGGGAAAGTTGTGGCATCACCGGGCTCACACAAATTTACCACCACCCAGCGTTCTCCCAGGTCTCCCGGTAAAAATGGTGCCTCACTTGTGTGGGAGGCCCAAGTACCCGCGACAGGCAAGGGCCCAAAACGTAGTGAGGCGACATCCAAATGGCCTATCGCAAAACTACCTGGTTTTGCAAGGGGGGTCACTTGGGTTTTTGGCCCGGTGCTCGGCGGCCATCTAGGGAAACCTACCAAACCCATACATTTCTGAAAACTAGACACCCGGGGGCTTCCAGGGAGGTATGGCTTGCGTGGATCGCCCAACGTTTCCTTACCCAGAATCCCCTGCAAACCTCAATGTTAGCTGATAAAATCACTTTTTTCACACATTTTGGTGTGGGAAAATTGTGGCATCACCGGGCTCAAACAAATTTACCACCACCCAGCGTTCCCCCAGGTCTCCCGGTAAAAATGGTGCCTCACTTGTGTGAGAGGCCCAAGTATCCGCGACAGGCAAGGTCCCAAAACGTAGTGAGGCAACATCAAAATGGCCTATCGCAAAACTACCTGGTTTTGCAAGGGGGGTCACTTGGGTTTTTGGTCCGGTGCTCGGCGGCCATCTAGGGAAACCTACCAAACCCATACATTTCTGAAAACTAGACACCCGGGGGCTTCCAGGGAGGTATGGCTTGCGTGGATCCCCCAACGTTTCCTTACCCAGAATCCCCTGCAAACCTCAATTTTAGCTGAAAAAATCACTTTTTTCACACATTTTGGTGTGGGAAAGTTGTGGCATCACCGGGCTCACACAAATTTACCACCACCCAGCGTTCCTCCAGGTCTCCCGGTAAAAATGGTGCCTCACTTGTGTGGGAGGCCCAAGTACCCGCGACAGGCAAGGGCCCAAAACGTAGTGAGGCGACATCCAAATGGCCAATCGCAAAACTACCTGGTTTTGCAAGGGGGGTCACTTGGGTTTTTGGCCCGGTGCTCGGCGGCCATCTAGGGAAACCTACCAAACCCATACATTTCTGAAAACTAGACACCCGGGGGCTTCCAGAGATGTATGGCTTGCGTGGATCCACCAACGTTTCCTTACCCAGAATCCCCTGCAAACCTCAATGTTAGCTGAAAAAATCACTTATTTCACACATTTTGGTGTGGGAAAGTTGTGGCATCACCGGGCTCAAACAAATTTACCACCACCCAGCGTTCCCCCAGGTCTCCCGGTAAAAATGGTGCCTCACTTGTGTGGGAAGCCCAAGTGCCCGCGACAGGCAAGGGCCCAAAACGTAGTGAGGCGACAGCCAAATGGCCTATCGCAAAACTACCTGGTTTTGCAAGGGGGGTCACTTGGGTTTTTGGCCCGGTGCTCGGCAGCCATCTAGGGAAACCTACCAAACCCATACATTTCTGAAAACTAGGCACCTGGGGGCTTCCAGGGAGGTATGGCTTGCGTGGATCCACCAGCGTTTCCTTACCCAGAATTCCCTGCAAACCTCAATTTTAGCTGAAAAATGCCCCCAGCCTAATTAAAATTTTCCAAAATAATCCATGGCCTCTAGTGGGCTTTTTGCCCCCCCCGGGGGGCAGATTCGGGGCTACTGCCCCATATGCCCCCCAGGGGGTAGGAAGGCTGTTATTTTTGGGGAGAAGGGGGTGGGGGCATGGGTATGCCCGTTTTGGGAGCCCCCACCATAATTCAAATTTGCCCCCCAAAAAACCATGGCATCTAGTGGGCTTTTTGCCCCCCGGGGGGGGCAGATAGGGGGCTACTGCCCCATCTGCCCCACAGGGGAGCAGGTGGGCTGTTATTTTTGTGGGGGAGGGGGGTGGGGGCAATGGGCATGCCCGTTTTGGGAGCCCACACCCTAATTCACAAATTTGCTCCAAAAACACTCCCTGGCGTCTATTGGGCTTTTTGCCCCCCTGGCATGGCAGATTGGGGGCTAATGCCCCCATCTGCCCCCAGGGGGGGGCAGAAAGTCCACTAGACGCCAAGGAGTTTTTGGGCAAATTTTAATTAGGTTGGGGGCTGCCCAAAACAGGCATGCCAATGCCCCCACCCTAATTAAAATTTTCCAAAATAATCCATGGCCTCTAGTGGGCTTTTTGCCCCCTCCCGGGGGGGCAGATTAGGGGGTTCTGCCCCATCTGCTTCCCAGGGGGTAGTAAGGCTGTTATTTTTGGGGAGAAGGGGGTGGGGGCATGGGTATGCCTGTTTTGGGATCCCCCACCATAATTCAAATTTGCCCCCAAAAACACCATGGCATCTAGTGGGCTTCTTGTTCCCCCCCGGCAGGGCAGATTGGCGGCTAATGGCCCCATCTGCCCCCCAGGGGGGCAGAAAGTCCACTAGACGCCAGGGAGGTTTTTGGACAAATTTTAATTAGGGTGGGGGCATTGGCATGCCCGTTTTGGGCAGCCCCCACCCTAATTAAAATTTGCCAAAAATATCCCTGGCGTCTAGTGGGCTTTTTTGTCCCTCCGGGGGGCAGGAAGCCTGTTATTTTTGCGGGTGGGGGCATGGGCATGCCCGTTTTGGGAGCCCCCACCCTAATTCAAATTTGCCCCCCAAAACTCCCTGGTAGGCAGAAAGGCTGTCATTTTTGCAGAGGGTGGGTGGGGGCATGGGCATGCCCATATTGGGCAGCCCCCACCACAAATTATGAGAAAAAATTAATCCCTGGCGTATAGTGGGCTTTCTGCCCCCGGGGGGGGCAGATTAGGGGCTACTGCCCCCAACTGCCCCCCAGGGGGGGCAGAAAGGCTGTACATTATGCAGGTTGGGGGCATGGCCATGCCCTTCATGGGCAGCCCCCACCCTAATAAATTATATGCGCAAAGTAAATATCCCTGGTGTCTAGTGGGCTTTTTGCCCCCCCAGGTGGGCAGATTGGGGGCTACTGCCCCCATCTACCCCTCAGGGGGGGCAAAAATACTAAATGACTCTAAAAATATTTGGGGGGAGCAAAAGCCCTTGCCTAAGGGGCCGCTCCCCCCTCCCTGGTGTCTAGTGGGTGGATCCCTGCTTGGGGATCCTCCCCTTTCCAATGATACCTCTCCCGTCTTTCTACGTGCCCGGGGGGCTGAGATAGCCCCCTGAGCACATACAAAGTGAAACTGAAATGAGCCTAAAGGCTCATTTCAGTTTCGGTTTCTGTGCAATGAAGACAGCGCGACGTGCGTGCTGATCTTCATTGCACAGAAACCAGGGAGGGGGCCTTGGGAGCTGGGGAAGTTCTTCCCCAGCTCCCAAGGTCAAAGGGATTAAATAGAAATCCCTCTGCTGTCTGCAGCAGAGGGATTTCGTGCCCCTGGCCTCATGACGGAATGGTTCAGACATGAGCACAGGGGCACCGATGATCATGACGGAACCATTCCGTCATGAGCATCGAAGGGGTATGTTGGTGTTATGTCGTTTTGATCTGCCTAAATCTATATAAAGATATTTATTTTTATAAATGTTCAGTGTGGTGTCCATTTGTGGTGTTTCACTATATTACTGTGAGTTTTGGCGCAAATAATTTAAACATTGCCTTAGGGATAAGCCTGTCTGCTCATACCAAGCTACCAAGGGGGTGAGCAGGGGTTACCAACAGTGTGTACCCCCTTACCCTGACTAGAAGTGAGGGTCCCTATTTGGACAAAGGTTCTTACCTCTGACATGTAGAGATCCCCAGATCTAACAGTGCCTTAATGCCAATGTGTATTTATTTTTTGTGCAGCTCTTGTTGCTTTTAAGAAGCAAGTACATCCAAACTATGAAAATCATACCTGTATAGATCTCAAGCACTCATTTAAATTCACTTCTTCTGGACGTTGTACGGTATTGTGAAACATTTGACCTGCAGTCCTCCACACTTCCAGCCTGCCGTGCCCCAGTTCAGCGAAACGCCCGCTCTCGGCCATTCTCCAGCGGAAATGAGACAATGTTCCTTCCTGAAGGCAGGCGCGATCTGCTGACATGACATCACTAACGTGATGATCACGCTCGTTCAATATGCCTGGACCAGGATGGGCCTTCCTATGACGACAAACCAAAAAGCAACAGAAGAAGAGCGTGATTTTTAATAATTACCGGGCAATCTGCAGAGCTGGAGGAGAAAAAATGTATAGGCCCGGTGAAATAGGTGCCGGTGCTGAGCACCGGAAAGCACCGGCACAAATTAAGCACTGCCAATACAACAATGAATTTTGATCTACATAGACCTCTTTTGGATCATCCAGATACTCCTGGAACATCCTGTGGATGGTCAATGGTGTTACCACTTGCTAAATCTGTTTCGCCATGGCCTCTGCACTGGACTAGAGCCCTGCCAATTGAAACCAATCCAATGCAGAGGTTAGGTCCGGTTCTTGTTTTGCTTTTGTTGCCGGTGTTCTGGTTGATGGTGTTGTTGGCTGCTGTGAGACAAGACTGCACTCTCTGGAAGTTGAAGGCGGCACCCCAGAACTGCGGGTGGAACTCAAAGTTCCAGCCGTTCTTCTTCCAAGTCTCCAGCTTGCTCTACAGTCCACCTCTTGCATTCCCTTCAGAATAAGGAATGAAAGTGGGAAGACATTATTGGACCATGGATTAAGCAGTGTGGCACATATGTACTCTTTGGACTCAATGATGTCATGTTGCAGCCTTATATTAGAAGCCAAGTGCAGGACTAAGATTTCAAACAAGGCATGTGCTTCTGTGTTTTCATTCACACCTGCAGGGACAAACCTTTCAGACACCTTCTTTACCTGGTCTTGTAGGACATGCAACAATGGGATAGCATGGCCCATCGTACTCTCCTCCTTACGAACTTACCATGTGAAAACCTCAAAAGAGAGTTGCATCCGTGTCAGGCAATTGACTAGGCCCCATTTTTCCGCATCTATGGTCATAGCTTTCCCAACTGCATCCCCTCCTCTTTGAATGACAGTCATGGATCTGCTTGTACTGCTCCAACATACGTTGCAGCATGTAAACGGTGGAGTTCCAACGTGTTGGCACCTCCTGTATCAACGCTTTAAATGGTGCTCTAATATTACGCTGAATAATCCGCAGCTGCTTCTGGGCTTTAAAAGAATGGCTGAAATGGGTGCAGATTCTTCTGCAGGCGGTCAGTATTTTGCTGACTATGTCTTCTTTTTGGAGGAAGTATTGCACCACCAGGTTGATGCAATGGGCCAAACACAGGACCTTGAAAAAGCCTCCATCTGACATGGCCTTAATTATGATACTGCCATTGTCCGTGTCAACAAATCCAATTCTAAGACCTCTGGGTCGAAGCCATTCATACACCTGGCTGATAAATTCCTCCAAGATGTTTACAGCTGTATGTGATTTCTCCATCACGAACATGGCCACTGTTGCATGCCAATGAACGCTCTTAAAACATGCTTCAAGGCCAAAACCTGAAGATATATTTTGCTTTACCCCTGCAAAAGAGATCCAGTGTGCAGTGATGCACATGTAATTAATCGCCTGACAACTGGTCCACATGTCTGTCATCAGGTGGATGGTGTAAACAACACTTTGCTGCAAAGCTTGTCCATCCAACTGCAGCACATCGTGATGAAGCGCTGGAACACCTACTCTGGCAAAATAGGTCCGACTTGGTACCTTCCATTTTGGGCAGATGCCTGCCACAAATTCTAAGAATCCCACTCCTTCAACAAAAGAAAAAGGGAGGAGGTCCAGCACTAACATTTTTTCCAACTTACCATTGTACAAATGTGCAGGTGGGTGGTTTCGCTCGTAGGGCCCCTCCTACCTAAGCATGCCCATAATAGTAGCCTGGATTTTCTTCTTTTCTTGGAGGAATGACACACGTGTCTTTTGAGAAGTAGATGCTAGTGGTAGACTCAATGTGCGTGGTGGTGGTGGGGCAGTAATTGTATGCCTCTCTGTCTCTATCATCTCACTCTGAGTCTTTTTGTGTCATTGTGAAGGCGCTGTTGTGGTTGAATCTACTGGCACACTGCTGAGGATAGGGCTGCTTTGCATGAAGATGTCACCCTCTCCTTCCTCATCACTATTACCGTCCCCCGTGATTAGACTTGCAGTTGATGTACCCCAGCTTTCCTCACCACCACAACCAAGTTCAGTAATTTTTTTAAGATGCTCCTCCCACTTGATTGTGTGGTGTTTTTTCATGGTGCAATATGCTCCCCCTCTTTTCTAGCTGTAAAAAAGTCCCAAACTGGGAGGAGTACTTTTTTACCTGGTCACTGCCAATGCTTGAAGAAGAACTGGAGGTAGGTGGGCAAGTTGTCGATTGCCTTTTTGCTTCTCCTGTAGCAGGGGTTGATCCAGGTCTCAGCTGGGGATTTGCAAATATGGGAGCTGGTGACGGTGCTACCTGTGCCACATCCCTTGGAGCTGGATCAATAGCAAAGTCAGATTCCTCTGTGTCACCTTCCACCATGACTACCTTGTCATCGTCATCCCCCTCTTCATCCCCTTCCATAAGTCTAAGTCTTTCTGGAACTTTTTTCCCCTTGCCTCTCCTGTTGTCTCCTGGTCTCAGTCGGGGTCCACTAAATGTCTCTATGGTCATCAACAGAAGTGGTGCTTGGAGAAGATGGTGCTGTAGTACCCTTCCTTTTCGTTGCTGTAAATCTGGGAGCCAATGATTCTAAAAAAAGAGTTTGAACTACTTGCTCTGAAGGAAGCTCAACATCCTGCTCAGCTCCAGCATCAGACAAATCCATTGCTGTGTTTCCTACTTGTCGGCGTCAACATGATTGCTCTGGCTGCCTCGCTGACAGACATGATCCTGTGCTTAAGTTGGGAGGGTGGTACTGTTGATGCAGGAGTGCTGCTCTAAGCTTGAATGCTGGAGGCCGGTGCTGCAGGCACAACTTTCCTGAAAAAGGTTGCAGTCTGCAAGCCAGTGGTGGAAACCTGCTTCTTAGCTACTTTCTTGACAGCACCTTTCTTTGGGGCCATCTTGAAGCTGTCAGTTGGCAGTGGCACTTAGCTTAACAACAAGCTGAAGAGATGACTGTGTTGCGTACTCAGTCACGCGTGCACTGGCCTTCTGTCTGGCAGTACTAGTACTATGGGTGATGTCTCTTCTCTTGTGAACCTAAAAGCAAACAAGCAAGAAAAACATCAGTGAAACGTGCCATTGTTGCTGTTCAAGTAGTAGTACAAATAAACAATATCCTTTAGTGTAATTACTTAAGTTATTTCAAATAATTAACAATACAACGTGCATTCATAAAACTGAAAACTACACCAACATAATCTTTCATGGTGTACACTCAGAAAGGATTAGAAAGAGCAACAGAAACAAAAACAAAACATACATCTGTAACTGTTTGCTTTATGTGCAATGCATCAGGTGGGATGTAGAGGTGCAGCTGACAAATGACAATAGAATAATCCGAACACAATGAATGCTGTTTTGCACCTATAGCAGACATGGGGTTGATTCATTGATGGCAGATGTTATGAAAATGGTAAAAAGAAAAACATTTAATTAAAATATATATATGTTAAAAATTAAAAAATAATTAAAAACAAACAAAACTGACATTGAAAAAAAATTAAAATACAAAAATTATAAATACGTGACACTATCCTGAGAGCATATAATTCATTTTAATTTATTAAACTACTATCTCATTGCTCAACAATCCAAAGGCAAAGCACCCCACTGGCTGGACACACAAAATGGCTTCCTGCCGTTGCTACATGGTCATCAACAACAACAACAACAACACAGAGCAAAAAGGCAATGGGAACAAAGAGACGAAGATATGCAGGCCTATGGCAAAAGCACACTAGCTACCTACACAAAATGGCCACCGATTGACCACATGGTGAACCAGCAAGAAAGGAGGCATGGCCGCAACATAACGATAGAAGAACAACACATGGAAGCCTATGGCAAAAGCACACTGGATGCCTACGCAAAATGGCCACCAGCCACATGGTCAAGCAGCAAGTGAGGAGGCATTGGGAACAAAGAGAAGATATGCAGGCCTATGGCAAAAGGACACTGGCTGGCTACACAAAATGGCTGTCAGCCACATGGTCAGAACAACGACAACCAGCAAGGAGGCATGGTCACCCATAACAGAGAAGACATGCAGGCCAATGGCAAAACCACACTGGCTGGCTACAAAAAATGGCCGCCAGCCACATGGGCAGACAACAACAACAACCAGCAAGGAGGCATGGTCACAAACAAACAAGATATGCAGGCCTATGGCAAAAGCACACTAGCTGGCTACACAAAATGGCTACTGCGAGCCACATGGTCAGAATAACCACAAGCAGGAGGCCTGGAAAACAGAGAACACATGCAGGCATAGGGTGGACAATGACTATACAAAATGGCTCATGGCCACATGGCATAATGAACAACAAAGGCAAATGGTGGCCTATGCCAAACACACATTCACACACACAGTGGCCAGACAAAAGAGGCATAGTAACACAGAGAACACAGCATTAATTCAGCATTGCCAAAAACAAAAATCAACAGGGCTAAAAAGGTTCACAACAACCCAAATCCTCCAAAGGCTTTACCACAACTAAACACTGTTTGCAGGGATAAAAACGTGAAATACCACAAAAAACACATTTTGTATTTTAATCCAATGACCTCCATGGCCTAAATGATGTTGCAATTCTACAGACACCACAGATACAGTTGTTTCATACACCCATGAATTATGCAGGGCCTACTGTCTGGAAGGCCCATTGACAGACTAGGCCACATAGAGAATTGAATCAATCAATATTGCAAACGTATTAAAAAACATGGAGAAGAAAATGTTCTGCACTGTGCAACATTTTCCCTTTACAAAAGAAGATACATTTCATAAAAAAAAAAATAACTAGGCCCCTACTAGAACCCCAGGCCACCCACCACAATAAGATTTAAAAATCAAATAAAGTACAAATAAATCCGGGTGCATGCCCCCAGTCAAACAAACAGCACCATTACACAACATTTTTCAACGTACTTGTGGTATCTCAAAAAAACAAAGTCTTTAAATCAAATGATATATTTGCAGCAAACAATGAGAGTGATCCATCCAGCTCCAAATCCCAATGAAAAGTAACCAGAAGAGGGGCAAAGCACTGGTAGAAGCCCACTGGACAGGAACAGGAAGTTGGAGTCTCTGGGGCACTTCAACTCCAATGGCCAGTTTGAGAAGAAAATCCACTCCAATGGGTGAAATCTTGCGTGAGCTCGCAAGTGGCCTGAGAGTCTTGGAAACTCAAGCACGAATGGAAAATAACTCAGTTTCGCACCCTAATGGCGTAATTTATGAATTCCACAAACTCAACCAGCGGAGTGGAGTTTACTGCCCGGGCTTAACTGACACACCCTGATGTGCCTAACTGATTACAGCTCTGTGGTCAAACTTGCCATTTTGCATCACTACTCTAGTGGAAGGCAGCTGCATGAATTTGACACCCTTGAGTATTTGATACCTCATATCAAACTATAGGAATTGTTAGGTGAAAAAGAGAAACTGTCTATGTGTCATTTTATGGTCAATTAACATCTAATTAGATTTTGGGCCGTTCCTCTGTCATCACTCGTTGCTTTCTATGATATGGCTGGCACATAATAAACGTTTCAAACACAGCTGATGTAGAAATAGAACAGGAGAGATGCAAAATGATTAACTTAAAAAGTTTTAATACAAGTCTCATGCTGTGTTTCATTCTTGTGAGTCAGGGTGGCTAAGAACAGTGTTGGATTGGCCTGTTGGCAGTAAGGACCAGTGTGTGGGTCATATTTTTTTGTGTTCCCCTTGGGCCATTACGGGACCAAAAAAACAGCACACACACTGGTCTTCCCAGATGGCCCATCTGGCAGCCTCAGACTACCAGACAGACCAGACCAACCCAACACAGACTACCAATAAAGGAACATGGGTAAGTGATGTAAGGAAATTGTTGTCTTCATTAGGAACGGAACATGACTATATGCTAATAGGAAGAGATGTTGTTTTAGTACTGTGGAACATCTCCTTCAAACCTGACATTGGAGGACAAGATTTTAATGAGTTAGTGGGCCATAAATGTGTAGGGATCTCCCATTATATCTAAAAAAAACAAGAGAGGGGCCCTTTAAACACCAAAGAAGTGGGGCACCAGTAAGACTAGAGTCGAATAAAATCCTATTTGGTTCAATCAATCAATCAATAACCATACACACCACATCACCAAAATATAAAGGTAAAAATAAAAAGCATATAAAAAAAAATTCTAAATAAACAGAAATATGTCCACTATTACAAAAGGAACACATTTATTATGCCAGTATATACTCTAAATAAATCTTCTTAAACATCACATTCTACATAAAAAATAATTCTGATATGTACACTTAGAAGTTGAAAACACCCAATTCTTGTGTCCTACAAAATGAACATTGAACATATAGCATCACAATTAATACTGCATGAATAAAACAATACAATTTCATAAAAACGTAGTACAATTTCATTAAAAAAACAACAACACAGTGGGAGAACAGATCAGGCAGAATATTATGTCATTGAGTCAGCACTAGTCTGTGTCTGATCATTTGTTTCCTGTCGAAACTTCAATGTCTCTTGACTCACAAATGTCCCAGAGATCTAGCATCCTAAGAAATAGTAGAGCATCAACGCGTTTCGGTGGGCTTTACAATATCACAGCCACCTTCTGCAGGAAAGAGATGTCTCCCAGCAACAGTTTGTTCACTATACAATACAATATACAAAAAAAAAACATCAAAATTAAACATGAATATTGACTCAACCCAAACTAAAGCATTTATATCCTGGTGATACAGATCAATTCGTAATCACAACCACTCTTTGCCTAACATAGCAAACAATATTATATTAATCAACCACAGTGGGTTGTCAGAACACAAAAATAATGACCAGGAAGTGTCCATATTAACCAGCTCCTGACCTGCACGCACACTGGCAATAGACCGTGGGAGACTTCATATTTAATGCGAAACTCCGAAGCGGCCAAACTTCCACGAAAGTGGACCTTGATGAAGTAAGTGGAGCACCCAGGCTCATAAACCGGATAACGCAAAGGGCCAAAGCTGCCCCAGGGACATTACCTAGTAACTTTTTCACTTTCTAATTTCAGTGTGTGACTACAGGCCCTGCCTCCTTGCGGGATTCATGTTGTGTATGGCGATTCTATCATAGTAAGCATTATCTTATAAATTGAAGCCACACACCTTGCCGCAATTTAGCCGCTGCGGACATTTACACAACAGCGCATACAAACCCATTTATAAAACGCGAAGCACGCATGGGTGTAACATACTGTCACCACCGCATAGATCAACTAAGGATTGAGTTTTAAACTGTGTGTGGCACACATGAGTTCATAAACCTCTTGTGGTTAAGCAACTATATGTTTTATGTTTATATGTTTGTGTCTTGTCTCATTTTACTTTACAGATTATCACGGCATAATCGAAGGATATAGCAGGAGGAAACAACTGGTTGCCCTCCACTTTTTCATCTGCACCTTAGCGCGTGCAACACTTTTTACGCAACCCAGCCAGGAAGATTTAAGCCTGACCGGTTCAAACACCTTCAATACAATTTTTTCACACTGGACCTGACGAAAGCCAGTATACTTAAGAGACTGGCTGAAACATGTAGACCTCTCCTTAGGATATTTGAATCTAAATGTAAAACTCTGCACACATCCGTATCTCTTTATTTTAACCCTGTCATAGGGCCTACTATTAAAATTAATTTACAAAAGGGACCCTATTGATAGTTTAAACATCACATTCACTGCACCACACTGCACAAAAAAAACCATTCCGCTGTAGTTCAGGCGTCACAGCACACTCAGAATGCACTCGGCACCTTGGGTGGGATCCGATGATGAAGCATGCCACCAACTAGGTTGGTGGGTGAGGGGTTTCTTAAGAAACCTACTGGTTTCCCACAAACATAACCTTGAGGCTTGGAACTACGAGCCAGTTCTTCTTGATCACAGTGATAGGAAACCTACCTGATCTCAGTGCTAAATCTCATACTGGATTTCAAAAAGCTGGTGAGTATGGAAGGAAGCATGGTATGCCACATGATTGCCATTGATACAACTGATATTTCAGGGAAGAGAAGCTAGAAAGGCAGTTGGAGCACAAGTTTGATGACATCAGGTTTACACATCTCCGGGCTCTGCACTGCAGAAAAAACAACACTTGTTATATGATATGATCCTACGAAGTTTTATGCCATATGTCTCTCTCTCTAAAATGTTGTGACAAGGTACCATTTGTCACTAGTATGCTCTGGTCTTAAGTCTGAAAAAAAGGTGCAAACGTGCAATAATAGGTGTGAGGTGTGGAAGTGTTTTTGGGAGTGTAAGCACACGCGGCACGGGGAGTGAAATAGGCATGGATGAGGTTGGGAGAGGCAGGGCATAGTGCGAAGAATAGTTGATAATGTCAGTGTGCCTGTCTGCCAAAATATTGAAAGTTATCCACTCTAACCCATTTCTTCTCAGCCACCATTGATGGCGTTCAAGGAGCAGCACGAGACAGTCCAACCTGAGGTCTCAGTGGGCCCATAGTGATAGGAAAAAATACTGACAAAAAGGCTCAGTAAATATGACAGGCTTGTTGAATTTTATATTTCCAATATAAAGCAGCATTTAACAGAAGATCAAAGAAAAATATTATATAGTATAAATCACCCTAAAGTCCCAGAATGAGTGATTTGCTGCTTAAATTGTTTTCTGCATCTAGCGCCTGGATACCCCTTGGATAATAATTTGTCCTTTATAAATCCACCTTAAATAACATATAGACTTTATATTACCGTGTCGCTATGCGTATTGTTCACATTGTTTATTAACTCCATGTCTGGTCGATGGGGTCACAAGCGCGCCTATCTGTTGGTAGTCCATCTAGACGGAGGGTCCCACGTTTAAGAATATCAAACCTTCATCAAATATGAGCATTCTCAGCAGCAACGTCAAGCAGTTCAGAGTATTCATTAATTCATGTATTTTCTACATAGGATGCTTGTTAGAAGAGAAAACATACTGTAAATCAGCAGCATTTGACATAACAAGTTTTGCACTCACATAGACCATCAGTAGCCTGGGAGAAGCCTCCAACCAATATTCCCCAGACTTCCAGAGGACAAATATTGACATATTTAAAATTGACCTAACTTTTGGACCCAGAATGCACCAAGTCTCCATGGCTTTCATTCTGAAGGAGCCGAGTTCTTTGTTCTAGACTTACTCTGGAACCCTCAGTCGATGGCTCATTGGTGCATGCTTAAAAGTGTAGAGGGGAGAAAATCGATGACCAATTACACCTTACTATTCCCATTGCCCAAGTTACTAAAGGAACACAGACTCCAAATCAAGAGTTACTAGGTTTATTACAAAGCCAAGAAAAGTTGGAGATACAAACACCTCAAGACGAGGGTGTAAAAATACATGGGCACTAATACAAGGCTAAACCTATGGACAAGGTTTAAACGGTGCAACAAGCACAAGATAACCAATTCCAATAGCATTACGCAAAAGATTACTGCACCAAAATCATCTTCATTGGAGGTTCGTAAGTAAACAGCATTAGTCTGTCCCTACACTACCACTAACGTGACATCCCTACTTAGCATTCCCCGAACAAGCACAGGAAAAAGGTGTCAGCACGTGAAGACTTCCTAAGAAGTGCACTGACGCTTAATGGGTCAAGAAGCATAAACCTACAGAGCTCGTTCTAAGATGCTCTCTTCTCTGCAGTCCTGGCTGAAGTCCCCTCTAACCCCAACACCAAATCATAGGACACACCCATCACTACTTCACGCTATCGATCCAGCTAGGCATCTCCTCATTGGTAACTTTCCATGTGGTAGCGATGCTCCCATGCTCCCATGCTCCCATGCTCTTGCTCGATGACCTTGATTCCCAGGCCTTCTCCAGTGAGAATGAACACCGTTCCAAGTTATCAGTACCGCTTGTTCAAATGTATTCTCTCCTACCTAAGCCTAACTCCTAAAACAAAAACTTTATTCTAACTAGCAAAGATGAATTTCTCCACCTGCAACAAAACGTGAGAAAAGACAAACTCTGCATACACACAAATTATTAACAAACTCCTCTGGTGAGCCAGGATGAAATACACATGAAGCCTACAAATTCGGCTAAAAGAAGAAGTGATCTAAAATGTTATTAATCGTATACCTGAGCATTATTACTGAGCACGTTTAAAGCAATGCGTTACATAACAGTGAAGTAATTTCTCATTAGTCACTTGTAAAATCAAAACATTAAAACTTTAACATGTAGACCACGATTACAATGTTAATTTCTCCACTGTACGAAAATATCTCTGTCACTTCACTTTACAGGTTATTACATTACACATTCTAATAACCAAATGTTAACACAACATTGGATTATACCTGTAGGCACGAACTATCCATGATTATAATGCACCCCTACAATTTAAAGAGCACCATCGCACTCTATGAATGACTTGTCTAGATTTACTTTTCACCTGCCATTTCCCTGACTTACTCCACCGAAATATAGTATTTTAAAGTATCGACAAATGGAAGAATTCTGGGCTTCTTAGAAATGAGAGGGGGTTAGGTTTTGTATCATCAGGCAGGCGTTGAGCCATGAACAATCGAGTGTCACCTCAGCGTTAATAGCAGTTCACTTTCCCAAATTACTTCTACATGTAACTTAGCTTTGCTTGGTAGCATGGGCCCAAATGTTAGCCGAAGAAGGAAGCTAGGCACATCATAACCCATAACTTTATAAAATTAAAGGACACACCAAATGTTTTAGGCAAAACTAAAGTATGTTTTTGGTAAAGCAGAAACGCTATTTTGGAGCTATGGAGCATACTAAAAAACATTGGAACTTCTTGAGAAAATGTGTTTTTAATCAAATGCTTTGGTTCCCTTACTGACATAAGAAGAGAAAAAGAATTAAAAGAATACCTACAGACCCCGAAGATTTAAAAATAAATTACATAAATTTTACACTCATGTTAAAGGGTTGGGTAAGACACAGAAAGTTATGCCACTCCTTCCTTACACCTAAGATTGTCTCATAGTTTCACTTCGGACTGCAGTGTTTCTCAGATAAGACTTTGCCAAGAATAGATAAACCTCAGAAGGTATTTAAAGGGGAGTTGTGTGCAAAAAATCCCATAAACAGTAAATAAGCATAAACTTTAATAACATCTATGATAGCTCTAGGGTTGCCACCTAGATGTTTTTTTACCGGCCTGGCATGTATGTTGAAGGGCTCTCCACGCTAGAAAGACACTCACTGACCAGTTACGTTTCTTCACCACTGAGGATCAGAAAGACTGCCACAATGGTTCTAGGAGTCACTGGGGTTGAGTCTGGAGGCAGTTGTGATGGCAATCAAGCATCAGCAGGGACAAAGTATGACAGCAGGGGTGTAGAGGCTTGGCATTAGTATTGAAAGGGCAGGGCCTTGAGAAAATTCCCCCCAGTCTCACTTTAGGACCTTTTGTGAACCAGCATTAAACATTTCTCGTGGGTAGAAACCTAATAATGTTTGTCCGTTTTAATGAATCACATGTCCTGTAGCCACCCAACATCAAAAACTGGCTTCCGAAGCTGCTCAACTAGCCAGCAACTGTTAAGCAACATTGTACGTTGGTTTTAGTGCTGCGAAATTTTGGGCAGTTATTAATAGGTCTTATTAATATAACATCTGCTGTGAACATACATACGCTTCAGTAATTGAAAAAAATCTCACTCACGATTACAGGGAGCTCATGATGCCTGACTAGTGAGGTCATTGGTGACATCACCCAATGTTGGAAAATGACCTTCTCAGCAGGGTCAGCCCTAATCTTTTTGCCTTCACCCTTCAATTTTTGTTGAATTCGTTTTTTCCGGCCTTAGAACCTTCAGCACTCTACCACTGCTAATCAGTGCTAAAGTACTGCAGTTCCCTCCTCTAAACATTGTAATATTAGCTCATACCCACTTGGTATGTTTAATTTACTTATAAGTCCCTAGTAAAGTGCACTACATGTGCCCAGGGCCCGTAAATTAAATGCTACTAGTAGGCCTGCAGCACTGGATGTGCCACCCACTTAAGTAGCCCTCTAACCATGTCTCAGGCATGCCATTGCAGAGCCTGTGTATGCGGGTTACACTGCCATTTTGACCATGCAAAATAAACCTTTTGCCAGGCCCAAATCTTACCTTTTTATACATATAAGTTATCCCTAAGGCAGGCCCTGGACAATCCAGAGGGCAGGCTGCAATGTATTTAAAAGGCAGGACAAGTACTTTTAAGTTTTACATGTCCTGGTAGTGGAAAACTCCCAAAGTTGTTTTTCACTACTGCAAGGCCTATCTCTCCCATAGGATAACATTGGGATTACCTTATTACATTTTTACGTGTATTATCAATGCGTAGGGATGGACTTTTCAAGTTTGGTGTCTCTGGAATCACAATTTAAAATCCAAACCTATTGTTAAGCCGGATTTTAAATTGCAATTCTGACTTTTAGAAAGTTGCCATTTTCCTACTTTAGCCATTTTGTGCCTTCTGCTTGTCTCTGATACATGTTTGGGGAGGGTGCCAGCTGGGCTTTGTGTATTCCCCCAGACAGCCACACCCAATGGGAGCCTCAATGTGACTTGATGGGCGTTCCTGGGAGGATGAGAAGGAGGAGCTGGACCCAGCCTCACTTACACCCACACAAAGGGCTGCAAAACCCCCTAAAGTGAGTCTGGAGCCACGGCAGGAAGGGAGGACTTCTATGCACTTCAAAGACCTGTCTTTGTAGTATCCCCCACTTCACAGGAACAACTGGGTATAAGTACTGGACTTCTGACACCTCCACTTCAGTACACTTCTGGACTACTGCCTTTCTGTGCAGCCCTAATACCTGCTGTTCCCCTGCCTGGGTGAGGACTGGACCTGCATCGCTTGAACCTAGAGTGACTCCAAGGGCTAGCTTGCTTGCCTCGTGATCTGAAGAATCAGGGACATAAATACTTCCAACATATCTACTTTAACACCTGTACTCTGCCATCTGTGCATCTGCCCTGCCAAGTGGTGCCACCCCAGTCCTGGGCCTTTGCAAGTGAGGTCTCAAATGCTTGCTTCAGCAAAATCCATGCATCCTCTCTCAGACTGGCGCATGAATGCTGTTGCATGAATCTGAACCGGCGCATCACTTCTATTGCGTGATCAGAACTGGCGTTTCGCCTCTGCTGCCTGGCTCGACTCTGATGCATTGCCATCAGCACTACCAATGCTCGAGGTCTTTGCATCAGCATCTACGGCAGCCTTGACAATGAGAACTTCACATCACACCCCCTACCCTCATCAGAGCTGACGCATTGCCGATGCTGTGCAGATCAGGAGCAGTGCATTGCCGCCACAGAGAGGATCGACACCGACACATTGCTATGGCTGAATTCCTCATTCTCCATGTTGAAAGGAGGTTTGATGTCAACACAACCCAGACTAAGGTACTTTGGCTCATCAGGCCCAACCTGGACCCTGTAGCCATCCCACACTTCATATTGGTCGGTCTGAACATTTGACTTTGTCCAGGTCCAGCACAACCAGATATCCCTTGTTGACGCTTAGTGATTTTTAGTGCTATTTTCACTTAATTCTTTAAAAATCAATATCTCTGGCTCTACATTTTGGATTTTGTTGTTTTGGTCTTGTTTTGTTTATTAAATTAGGTCTTATTTTTCTAACCGGTTGTGGAATCTTTTTGTCTGGTGTTTTCACTGTTTTACTTTTTTTAAGTGTTGCATAATTACTTTATACGTTACCTCTAAGTTAAGCCTGACTGCGATTGTGGTTGCTGCTTGACTAGGGTTCATACCCTAGTCAACCTACAACACAATTTCTAACCCCCAGCCCAAATCTTGCTCCCAGCCAAGTGAAGGTACCTTTAGTGTGTCGGTTAGAGATGTGCACAATTCACATAAACTTCCCCGGATATCGCCTTCTTGAGAGAGAACTGGTTGAACGTTATTCAATGTCTACATGGCACCACTCGCCCACGTCGCCCGACTGCACAACCTAAACATCATCTCCTATGCCGATGACACCCAGCTGATCCTCTCACTCTCCAAGGACCCCCACACCGCCAAAACCAACCTCCATGAAGGAATGAAGGCTGTCGCCGACTGGATGAGGAACAGCCGACTGAAGCTGAACTCGGACAAGACGGAGGTCCTCATCCTCGGCTCCACCCCCACGACCTGGGACGACTTCTGGTGGCCGACGGCACTAGGAGCACCCCCTACACCCACCAACCACGCACGAAACCTAGGGGTCATCCTCGACTCCACACTCTCCATGACAAAGCAGGTCAACGCCAGCTCCTCCTCCTGCTTCAACACCCTCCGTATGCTTCGCAGGATCTTCAAGTGGATTCCCACCAAAACTAGAAGGACGGTCACCCAGGCCCTCGTCAGCAGCAGACTGGACTACGACAACACACTCTACACAGGAGCCCCAGCCAAACTCCTGAAATGACTCCAATGCATCCAGAACGCCTCTGCTCGCCTGATCCTGGACATCCCCCGCCGCAGCCACATCACACCCCACCTGAAAGACCTACACTGGCTCCCCATCAACAAGAGGATAACCTTCAAGCTCCTCACCCATGCACATAAGGCACTTCACGACACCGGACCAGCGTACCTCAACAGACGACTCAGCCTCTACACCGCGCCCGCCAGCTCCGCTCCGCAGACCGTGCCCTCGCCACCATCCCCCGCATCTGAAGAGTGACCGCCAGTGGCAGATCATTCTCCCACCTCGCCGCCAATACATCGAACACCCTTCCCATCCACCTACGGCAGACCGAAGACCTTCTATCCTTCAAGAGACTCCTCAAGACCTGGCTCTTCGAACAGTAGCAGCATTCCCCCCAGCGCCTTGAGACCCTCACGGGTATGTAGTGCGCTTTACAAATACTATGATTTTTTTTTGATTTTTTTTTTATTGAAGTTGAATGGTGTCATACATATACTAAATATAAAATACCAGATATATACAATGAAAACAGAAATGAAGCACAAAAAAAAAAAAAAAAAAAAATCCTCACCAAGAAAATATCCTGCTTTCAGCATTAAATATAGACAGATAATGAATTTAAAATTAAACCATGGTGAAGAGACAGACACAATATTTGAAAAAATTAATCAAAAAAGGTACCCCAAATTTTATCGAATTTCCTCCCCCCCCCAGTCCTCAGAGCGTAACTTCGCTCACTTCTCTTTACTCTTCGCATTTTAGAAAGCCATTGATGAATGGATGGAATTTGATTTGTGCGCCAATTTTGAAGTAGCAGAGATCTAGCAACGGCCATACAAATATAGACAAATTGAACCAATGGTACAGATAGATTAAGGTGCGGATCAAAACCATAAAGCATCAAATTGACATTTAAGGATATCTGAATATAACAATTAGAGCTTAAGAAAACAAAAATTTCATCCCAAAATGTTTTAACCAAGCTACAATCAGCGATTACATGAGTCCAGTTTGCAGGGGCGAAATTTAAACATCGAAAACAATTTGGAGAATAACTACTATACATTTTGGCGATTCCCGCAGGAGTACGATACAAAAGCCATTTTCCAAAAAATAACATTCTACGCCAATTGGCTCCCCTTAATGTGGAAATATTCAGTTTATTAATAGATCGCCATGTAGACACTGTCAGAACGTGATTTTCTTGCTCCCACCATTTTTTTACAGCTTTGGCACCCAGATCCCTTTGTCTTGATTGAGCAAGACAACGTTTCCACTCTCCAGGTTTCCTTACAAGGTTATAATTAAAAAAGAGATCGTTATTTAATGGCGAGATCTGAGTAAATAATGTGGGGACATATTGCTGCAAGAGTTGATAAATGTGAATATAGGAGCCAATTAACAAAAAATTTCTTGGAATGAGTAATCTCATCTCCATCGGGGATATCCATCTTGTATTTTGTAAAAAATCACCCACTGTACTAAATCCAGCTTTTGTCCAGTGACCCATTAAATCAGAACTAAGCGCCTGTCCATCAAATGTCAGTAGGTTAATAAACGGAGACAAGGAATGAAACAAGGATAAAGAATATCTTTTTAACATGGCCGTGCGTTTCCTAAAAAACCAAGCAATTATTTTATACCTGACCAATTTAGGGGATTTAGTAACCTGGAGAGGGGGGGAAATTTGACTTTCCGAAAAAATCAAATCAACAAAAAAACTAATAAAAACGTTGGAGTTTGACCTTGGAGATTTAAATCGGGTCAAATACAGAGCAAAATAAGCATCATAATAATCTCTAATATTGGGTAATGTGAGACCGCCACTATCCAAATCCTCATAAAGAGTATTCAGCGCAATGCGAGGCGTTTTGTGCGCCCATAAAAAGCGCGTAAATATCAATTCAACTTTAGAGAAAAAACTACCCGAGAGAAAACAGGCGATAGTTGAAAACAGAAAATTAAACAACGGTAGAATTGACATTTTAATCAAAGCGACACGGCCCAGGATTGACAATGGTAATTTATTCCAACGAGTGAGCATTGAGCCAACTTTCTGAAGAAGGGGTTCAAAATTAAGACTGAAAAGGTCTTTAACAGAGTCTGTAAAGAAAACCCCTAGATATCTTTTAGGCTTATTATTAATGCAGCTCCTTAGGTCCGGATATGATTCAGGTTTATGGTTACCACAGATCAATATTTCTGTCTTTTTTTTATTGATACGATATCCCCCGAGAGTCTCAAATTCCTCAAAAAGCTGAAATACAGAAACTTGAGACTGCAAATCAGATTTAATAAGAAGCATAATATCGTCAGCGTAAAGTTTTATTTCTGACATTGATGGAATCGGAGGTAAAATCTCAGCACATTGCCGAATTGCAATTGCGAGGGGTTCAATAAAAAAGGCGAAAAGAATAGGTGATAGAGGGCAACCCTGACGTGTACCCCGATTAACTGACACGGATCCCACTGTCGATGAATTAATGATAATATTGGCTTTAGCACCCGTGTAAAGATTGCGAATAAAATTAATAATAATTAATGGGATGTGGAAATATTGCAAAATAATAAAAAGAGTTTCCCAGACCACCAAATCAAAAGCTTTTTCCGCATCAAATAACATAATTAGAGCTGGAATCGCCTGTGTCTGAAAATAGTCCAAGGCTTCCGAAAGGAAATGAGTATTAGTCATCAATTGTCTGCCGGCGATAAACCCATTTTGATCTTCATGGATCAGATCCGAGGCAATATGATTGAACCGGATGGCTAGTAATTTAGTAAGAATCTTATAATCCGAATTTAAAAGAGTAATGGGGCGATATGAATTAGGGTCCTTAGCGTCCTTCCCCTTTTTCAGAAAGCTGACCACCGTGCCCTCGCGAAACGAATCTGGAATGGAGGCTCCAGCGAGCATCGAGTTGATGAGTTGTATAAAAAGATCAGAAAGAACGGGAAAAAAAACTTTTAAAAATTCGGCAGGTAATCCATCTGGGCCGGGGGCTTTTCCTGATGGGAGTTCTTTCACTACCGATTGTACTTCTAGTAGGGAAAATTCGCTGACCATATTAAATTGCTCAGATTCGGAGAGAGAAGGGATCACCTCCCTTCCCAAAAATGCTTTTAATTTAAGGTGATCGATTTCATGCTGATGACTATATATTTTTTGATAATGAGAATGCATTATCTTACCTATCCCCTCGGAGTCAGTCACATATTGATCAGTGACGGGACAGATTAGACCAGGAATTAAATTGGAGGCAGCTTGTTCTTTAGCCTGCCAGGCCAGAAATCTCCCCGTGAAGTTACTTTCTTCATAGATTTTCTGATATTGGCGACAGAAAAACGCCTCTCCTTGCTCAAATAAATATGAGCGGAATTCGCGTTTAGCTTCATCTAGTTGATCTTTAATATTTCTAGAAGAATCTTGTTGGCGTAGCTCGCTTAGAACCTGAATGCGTTGTTCAAAGGCGTTTTTTGTCGCCCTAGCAGCAATAGACGTAGCAGCATCTTTTGTGATTATGAGTCCACGAATAAACGCTTTTAGAGCATCCCAGATAATACTAAGAGGGGCGGTGCCGGTATTATGAGCTATACATTCTGTAATCATATCTTTAAGTTCAGAGACCCATATCTCATTGTTGAGATATAATTTATTCAAAACCCATCTTTTGGAAGACCTTACAGTATCCCCTAAAATAAATTCCCTAATGAGCATAACGTGGTCTGAGAATACATTGTGAACCGTGCTGGAATAACCTAGCCTAAGATTACGTGAGGCGAGAACAAAATCAATACGAGATGAGGACTTAAATCTACTCGACCAGCAAGTATATTCTTTTTTGGAGGGATTATCTAGACGCCAATGATCAGAGAGATCCAGAAGTCTTTTATAATTAGAGATGGTCTGAAAAATTTTAGGTTTAAGTTGTTTTTTTTGTTGAGATGATGAATCCAAATTGGGATTCATTAAGACGTTGAAGTCGCCAGCGATCACAATATCCCCTGACACAGTCAATAAAGATTGAAACATCTCTTCAAAAATATTGAAATCATCATTTAATGGGCCGTAGCAACTGAGAAAAATAAAAGGTCGCGGTCTATTTTTAACTCTACAAGAAACCCAGCACCAACGCCCTGAGCCCCCAGTTTCTGAGTGGATAATTTCCGCATATACATTTTTGTTTATAAATATCGCGACCCCCCGTTTAGATTCATTACATGATGCAAAGCACCGATATGAAGCCCATGATTTAAACATAGAAAACTGATCTATCTTAAAAGAAGAAATATGGGTCTCCTGAAATAAAACTACCGATGGATTTTTTGCCTTAATCCAAATTTCAACCGCTCGTCTTTTCTTGATGTTATTTAACCCATTGACATTAAGAGAAAACAATCTCAGACTGTCCTACAAATACTATGATTGATTGATTGATTGAACGACTCCTCCGTACTCGACATCGCCATAGCCATCCCAGACGGCTATAAGATCACCCGCAGAGACCGCACCAACGGAGTCATAGGAGGAATTGCCATTGTCCACAAGAACAGCATCAGGATCGCGACTAGCACCGACAACGAGCTTAGCACCGCCGAACACATGCACTTCCAGATCCACACAGACCCCAACTCCACCCTCAGAGGCACCCTCATCTACCGACCACCCGGACCCTGCCCCCAGTTCAGTGACTCCATCGCCGACTTAATCAGCATGCACGCCCTGACCTCCACCGACTACATCCTCCTCGGAGACCTGAACTTTCACCTTGAGAACAACAACAACAACAACTCCACAACCCTGATCAACAACCTCGCCAACCTCGGACTAAAGCAACTCGTCACATCGCCTACCCACTCCGCCGGCCAGATGCTCGGCCCCGTCTACTCCTCAAGCCCGCACATCTCCGTCAGCCGCACCACCGAACTCCTCTGGACCGACCAACGCTGCATCCACTTCACCTTCCAGAAACCCACCACACACTACCGCACCCAACAGATCTCCCGCTGCTGCTGGAGCAAAATCACCGAAGACCAACTACATGCAAACCTCGCTCTCAGCCCACCCACCGAACCCTCCAACACCAACGAAGCTGCACACCGCCTTAGACGCTGGATCGAAGACTGCGCCAACACCCTCACCCAGCTGAAGAAACTTCCCCACAGAGACACCAGCAAGAGGGCCAGCTGGTTCACCCCAGAACTCCTAGCCTCCAAGCAAGCCTATCGGAAACTAGAGAAGAAGTGGCACAGTGAACAAACTCCGGACAACTGCGCAGCACACAAGGACGCCATCTGCAACCACCACCACCACCTCATCAGGGCCGCCAAGAGAACCTCGTTCAAAGACCTCCTCGACAACAAAGCACACAATAGCAAGGAGCTCTTCAACATTGTGAAGGAACTCTCCAACCCCAGCTCCAACAACAACGACACCCTGCCGTCACAAGCCTGTGCGACTCCCTCGCCACCTTCTTCCACCGCAAGATAGCAGACATCCACGACAGCTTCACCACCCAGACAGACCCAACAGTCAGCAACACAACAGACCCTCCACACACCATCGACCACGACCCCCTGCTAGCCTGGGCCAACATGAGCATCGATGACAACATCAAGACCATGTGCACAATCCACTTCGGCTCTCCGTCAGATCCTTTCCCGCACCACGTCTTCAACAAAGCAAGCAGCTCCATCGCACCTCACCTGCGCAACATCATCAATCTCTCCCTCGAGACCGTAACCTTTCCAGAGAGCTGGAAACATGCCGATATCAATGCCCTACTGAAAAAACCCAAGGCTGACCCAAGAGACCTCAAGAACTTCCGGCCCATCTCTCTGCTCCCCTTCCGGCCAAGGTCATCAAGAAAATCATCAACAGACAGCTAACCCGATAACTCGAAGAAAACAGAATCCTGGACCCTTCCCAGTCGGGGTTCCGCAGCAACCACAGCACAGAGACCGCCCTCATCACCGCCACCGACGACATCAGGACCCTGCTGGACAACAGCAGACTGCAGCACTAATCCTCCTAGACCTCTCTGCCGCCTTCGACACCGTCTGCCACTGCACACTATGCACACACCTCCACGCCGCAGGGATCCGAGACATGGCGCTGGAATGGACCACCTCCTTCCTATCCGGCAGAACCCAGAGCGTCCGCCTCCCCCCATTCCGGTCCAAAGCCTCCGAGATCATCTGCAGCGTACCTCAGGGATCCTCCCTCAGCCCGACACTATTCAAGATTTACATGGCCCCGCTAGCACATGTCACCCGACAGCACGACCTCAACATAATCTCCTACGCCGACAACACTCAACTGATCCTCTCCCTAACCAAGGACCCCATCACCGCCAAAGCCAACCTCCACGAAGGAATGAAGGCCGTCGCCAACTGGATGAAAACCAGCCGTCTGAAGCTGAACTCGGACAAGACGGAGGACCTCATCCTCGGCTCCAACCCTTCAGCCTGGAACGACTCCTGTTGGCCGACAGCACTGGGAGCAGCCCCGACACCCACTGACCACGCACGCAACCTGGGAATCATCCTCGACTCAACGCTCTCAATGACTAAGCAGGTCAACGTCGTCTCCTCCTCCTGCTTCAACACCCTCCGCATGCTCCGCAAGATCTACAGATGGATCCCGACAGATACACGAAAGGCAGTCACCCAGGCACTCGTCAGCAGCAGACTCGACTACGGAAATGCCCTCCACACGGGAGCCCCGACCAAGCTCATCAAACGACTACAACACATCCAAAACGCCTCGGCATGACTGATCCTCGACGTACCACGCCACGGTCACATCACCCCCCACCTGAGGGACCAGCACTGGCTCCCCGTCAGCAAGAGGATATCCTTCAAGCCCCTCATCCACGCACACAAGGCACTCCACAAGACCGGCCCAGCCTACCTCAACAGACGGCTCTCCTTCTACATCCCAAACCGCCAGCTACGCTCCACTGACCTCTCACTCGCAACCGTCCCACGCATCTGAAGAACAACCACCGGCGGGAGATCCTTCTCCCACCTCGCCACCAAGACATGGAACACCCTCCCACTGAGCCTACGACAGACCCAAGAGCTTCTGACCTTCAGGAGGATGCTCAAGACCTGGCTGTTCGATCAGTAGCGCCCCCCCCCCAGTGCCTTGAGACCCTCACGGTTATGTAGTGCGCTTTAAAAAATGACTGATTGATTGATTGATATAAAGCATCCTGAGGTGACTGACCTCCACAGAGGCCACCACTGCACCGCAGAGATGCCTATGTGTCAAGATCTGGACCTACTTGTCTATTTTATATCTTCTTGACATAGAAATATCACATCACTAGGGCCACACTGCCTGTCCCAGTAGAAAACAGGTTACATGGAAGCCCCCACCCCAAAAAGGTAGTATCAAAATTCTGAACTGCACAGAAAGAAAAAGCTATAAGATGAGAAGCCCTCTCTAGGTGCTAATCCATTTAACTAGCTTTCATAGTATTTTTAGGTTTGCAGGGACTAAACTATAGTAGAAAAATCAGGTTTGGATATTCAGGTTTTCATCTGCACAAGTGAAATGGTAGAATAAGGTCTTGATCTACATACTTCCAAGTAATGAATTGGAGTTACAAATGAAGAATAAGCGACTTGATAGTAGGAAGGATGAATCTTTAAAGTAGACATGAATACAAGGACTGTACTTCAAGGAGAAAGGAACCAGAGAGATTAGAGAATCCGATTTCAATAACTGTAATACAAACAACTCAAATTTAAAACAAAAGCAGCAATGATGGAAACTCCTTGGACCTCTAGGGCAAATGGGTTGAATACACAATCTTATAGTGAATTAGCAAGAGCCTCTGGCCCAAAATAATCCTAGTGGCAGCTAATGTCTTGAAAAAAATATGAAATCCTGTATTACTCTCAAATTGTCCGACCTGCAAAACAAGAAAAAACATAATGGTGGACAGCAAAAGTGATCCACATGCCAACAGGAGACTTTAATACAAGCAGCATCTTAGCCTGTCAATGCAGTTCTAAGGAGGCAGTGAGTAGAGTTAATGCAAAAGTGTGTGCAAGGAAGATGCAGGCGTGTCCTTAACAACATGCTTACAGGAAGTTTAAGATAATGGAACATGGCACAACGAGGGCTTCCAGAATGAGACTTGACCTCCACCCTGAGTATAAAATGTAGGTAAACAAGGTTAATCATTACACAAGAGAAAGGGGACATCAACTTGTGACATATTTACAAGAAATCCTAGAGACTAAAAAGAAAAGTTTTCTGTGCCTCGATATGCCATCAATCAAGCAATCAATCAGGTCGTATTTTGTATAGCGCTGCTTTCACCGAGAGGGTATCCAGGTGCTGTGCTGCAGATATCAGTTGAAGAGCCGGGTCTTCCTGAAGTGGGTCAGGGATGGGGCAATGCAGAGGTGGAAGGTGTTTCAGGCTTTGGTGGCGAGGTATGGAAGAAGGCTGAAGAGACAGTGTTGACCTGACGTTTTATGGGGAGTTTGTTGTCCAGGTTGATGCTGAGGTTGCAGGCGTGGTCTTTTTGTGTGGGTTAGAAGATCAGAACTTCTGTTTTGTCCATGTTGCGCTTCAGGCAGTTGTCCTTCATCCAGGCTGAGAAGTTCTTCACGCAGTTGTGGAAGTTGGTCTTTGTCATGTTGGGGTCCAGTGAGAGCGAGAGGACGAACTGTGGATCGGCGTAGGAGATGATGTTGATGTCGTGTGATATGACGATGTCTGAGAGTGGTGTCATGTAGATGTTGAAGAGGGTAGGACTGAGTGATGAACCTTTGGGTACGTCGCAGATGGTGTGCTTGGGGTCCCGTGAGGAAAGATGCCATCCATCTTAGCGCATCGTTTGTGATTCCAATCTGGTGTAGTTGTTCAATGAGTGTGAGGTGGAAGACGGTGTTAAATACAGCGGAGAGGTCTAGGAGGACCAGGGCGGCTGATTCTCCTCTGTCGAGTAGGGTGCTGATGTCATCAAATGCAGCGTTCAGGGCTGTCTCTGTGCAGTGGTTGGCTCTGAAGCCTGAATGAGAGGGGTCCAGTAGGTTGCTTCTCTCCAGGAGATCGGTGAGTTGGAGGTTGATTGCCTTCTCCAGGACATTGGCTGGGAATGGTAGTAGGGGGATGGGATGGTAGTTTTGGATGTCGCTGGGATCTGACATCAGTTTTATGAGGAGGGGGTCTGATGTCCACAGGTTTCCAGGCATTGGGAAAGGTGGCTGTGGTTTTGGAGGCATTGCGGTTGGTTGTGAGCGGGTGGCTGATCTCATCTCCTCCAAAGTTGAACAGTCGGTAGGAGCACAGGTTGGTGGGTGCTCCTGAGTGTATGGAGTTCATGAGGGTGGTTGTGCTACGTGTGCTGAGTTGTTCATAAGTGGTGAGTGGGTGGTCAGCGATGGTGGTGGATTGGAAGCTGAAGAGGTCAGAGGGTTGGGGTTTGAAGTTTCTATAGATGGTTGCCATCTTCTAGTGGAAGTGGTCAGCAAGGGTGCTGCAGAGCTCCTGAGAGGAGGGGATCGAGTTTTTGGTGGCTGACGGGTGGGTGAACTCTCTGACAATGGTGAAGAGTTCCTTGGTTGGGCTAGCACTGATCTCGATCCGATGGGTCAGGGCCTCCTTTTTTTACAACTTTGAGTTGGCGGTGGTAATCGTTGAGGGCTGTTTCGAAGGTGGCACGGTCGGTGTGGTTCCTGCAGGTGCGCCATCTTCTTTCCAGTTGTTTGCACCTGTGCTTCAACGTGTTTAGTTCCGGCGTGTATCAGCTGGCACATTTGGTCGGTCTATACGTTTTAACTTGTTTGGCAGGATGGCGGTCGGGGTGCTTGTGATCCAGGCGTTGAAGTTCTCTATTGTCTGGTCAAAGCTGCTGGTGATGTTAGGCTGTGTGATGCTGTGGGAGTCGGTCCATTGTTGCTGAGTGACCATGGTCAAGCTGTGGTAGGGGGTGCTGTGGTGGTTGGGGGCGATGCAGCAAGGGTGAAGTGCACGATGGGGTGGTCTGACCATGTGAGTTCTGTGGTGTGGTTCTATCTGATTCTGTTGCTGGATGTGAAGATGGGGTCCAGCATGTGTCCTGCTTTCTGTGTGGGGTCGTTGGCCAGCTGCTTGAGGCCGATGTTGTCCAATCATTCCAGGAGATCGGTGGTGTTGGTGTCAGTGGCATTGTCCAGGTGAAAGTTGAGGTCTCCCAGGAAGACGTAGTGGTCAGATTTAATGGGGAGCGGGGTGATAAATTCCGCAATGGCGCCACTGAGACCTGTTCGTGGTCCTAGTGGTCTGTAGGCAAGGTTGCCTACAATGGAGTTTTTGTCGTCGGAGCAGAGCTGGAAGTTCATGTGTTCCATGATCGGCATGGTTTTGTCATTGGTGTACATCTTACGAATTACTGGAAAAGGGGCTAGTACTTAATTCACAAGTAGCCCACTCCCAAGTACTGATAACCAGAGTGTTTAGCGTAACAGAACACCTCATGGTTAAACTATAGAGTCATGGGCCATAATATCGACCACAGACCTTGTCTCATCAGAAGTATCCTCATATGCATACATGTCGAAATAAAGAAAACAGAGGAGCTGTGCCTGCAGGTTAATCCCATTGCTAACCACTTCGAGTACCTCTACAGATTACAATTATGTGTTCCTTTATACTAGCACCCGTGACTCTTGTTAGCCCTGACCAATGATCAACAACACCATCATTAATTGTCAAACACAAAATGTCGGATTCAGGGAAATCAGAATTTGGTTTGATTTGTACCTCTTGATTTCTTCCTGGGAAGGGTTCTTTCCTTATTGCGTTGATTAGGTCACTCATACGTGACACATAATCTCCTATAATAGATGGTATAGTGTCTTACTGCCTCTTAAGACTATGTGGCCAAATTATATTTGTTGTGTGCACATTGTTATAATGACATGATGCAACTAATGCAATTCTATTTGTACTTCTGAATATCGACCCACAGAATATTGTGATAGAAGAATATCGATAACAGAATATCGAGGGACAAAATATCGAAAGCTAAGTGCGTATATGGAAGTATAGCTTTACTATTCATGACTCCACAGATATATATCTTGAAGATATATGTATCATGTAGGTACAAACAATCTAGACTTACCTACTTATCAGTATTTTTATTCAACATTTTCTCTTCGATATTGTGTCTCATTGATGTTCTGGAGTCGATACTCAGGGTGCACACCTATTTAACAGAAAGGTTCCTATGCAGATCGTGCACAGCCATGTCAATGGTTACTAATGTGCGATAACTATCAGTTTCTTGACTGAGTTCTTGCAAGAACTTCAAATGATGAGTGGCGGCCATGTCATCTTGTTCATCAACAAGTCACTTAGCAATCGAGTGAATCGAGCCAACCACTTTCACCCAACTTGGGATACCATGCTGCTGAACACAGCAATGGGTCACCATGCCATCCTTATTAGGTAACCATTGTATGCATAACGCTGTTTCTCCTTTGAGAGACAGGGCTCACACGCCTGGGAGTGGTGTCCATCTTAATGACATATCCTGACGATAAGCTAGTTGCTAGTCACATGGGCTATAGTAAGATAGGCTGGGATGGTTTAGCAGAGCTCTGGAGATGAGAAAATAAATGTAGGCTAGGATTCTCACGAAAGAACGATAATGTTTGGTTTTGGTGTTCGATTTAGTCTAAATTCAAATCAGGAAGATTCTAAAACATAGACAGGCTCGGCTACTATAAATTGCCACTGATAAATTACCTATTGTATGTACGGAACTGTGGGTGCAAAGAAGGCAGACTCCTCGTATTGCCTGTGAGTCATCTGGCAGGTCTGTGGCCTTACAAAAACGTCTAAATGAGTATTCCCCTAAACAGTAGCGGAGTACGCAACAAACATGAAAATTCCAGATAGATGATAACATACGAGCTTAATGTTTAATACTTTTCATAAACCTTCTTCACAGATACATCCCGTCAGGTATTCCACCAGGCTTGGATCGAGTCAACGTTTCACTTCCTTGACAACACTGGACAGTTTCATCAGAAGCGCAGTAATGTTTGATGACTGGACACTGCACTCGTGAGGCGAGAATTCTCCCGGGTATCTGTACAAAGAATCTTAAAACTGTGTGAGAAAGCGGGCTCCATCAGTTTTTCACTGTGATAATAGGGTGCAATAAAAGTTTTATCCATGAATGTATACCAGCCTCGAGGAACAGTTAAAAGACATTTAGAAATACATAGCGTGGTGGTTTGATTCCCCTATTAGCTGCTAATGGACCTTTCAAAGGATGCGAGTGTTCCCCGTTCGTTTTGTAGAAGGTTATTGTCAATGTCTTCCATTTGAGCATTTTACCATTCAGTAATCAGCTGTGGAAAGATGGAGTCACTAGAGAAAGTCCTTTCGTAGCTTGACACATTGGAGCCCATGTATAGTTTGTTTTGTTGCAGCATAATTCATCACTGCTGCAAGCAGGTCCTAAAATACCCCTTACCCACAGTAGTGCACATTGGTTAGTATTAAGTCGCAGGCGGAGTGGTCATACCACTCACATTTAGGGGCATAGTTGACAAATAATGACACAGTTCGCCGCAGTAAGCCACCTTGCTGTGCTGCAGTGCGTGATAGGGATAGGGCAGGGAAGTGCCGTACTTAACAATATATGGCACATTCCTGGTGCAAGTGTGCCTGCATTGTAAGCAGGATTCGTTGTGTGCAGGAAGGCAGACCTTCCTGCACAAAAACAATCTCCTGAGACATCTTCCTCTTCTTTCTAGGAAGCAACATTCCTTCTTGTTATGCCTCACCTGGGGAGGCGTAGAATTTTGACGCGTTCCCAGGTCTTCTACTGATGGTAAATCTGCGAATGTGCTACAATCCATGGGTGGATGCATGAGAACTCCCACACATTCACCCATGGAATGCCTCTCCGGGGCACACTAACGCCACGCAGCAATTTGGGCAGCTTTGAGTTACTCTAGATTTATCAAGCCACACAAGTTGGCCTTGGGTGGCTTGATAAATCAAACTTAAGACCTACTCGTTCGTCGTTCCTGCGTCCCGTCGGATGGTGCGAGGGCAATGCACCTCTTACATAAATATGCCCCCCCCCCTCCGTCAAGAAGGCAGTATTTGTTGAGCTCTTTAGCTACACAAGGCAAGCTTTTGCTTTGCTAGCAATGATTATTTTAATGATGGTTGACACATTAAACTGTAGGGAACAAGTAGGTAGATCCAAGTGAGTTGGAGTAGGTTACCCTATTCGTTTAGTCTTATAACACTTTTTACTAAATAAATAAGTCAAGCCTGGGCAACTCTGTGACATTTTGACTACTTATGTTTTTGCAAACGTACACTAGCCATTAAAAGGTTAAAAGTAATGAAAAGTAAGACAGCCACTGTCTAAGAGTAGCATACCTATTTTTGCCAAAAAACTACAAATAAACGAGAAAATACGAAATGGAAGCAAATAGGAAAGCAGAGTTTCGCGCAGCAGCTTATGCAACGAAGTGGACTACTGCAGGTGCATGTGCATGTGCAAAACGTACTGAAGCGGACTGACCTGTTGCTCAGAGATGTATTCCAGGAGGAAGCAAAATGTGAATGGCTCTTTGCAGATCAGTGAATGAAGAGGGCTGATCTAAACCCTCTGCATAAATATGTGTGTGTGTTTGTGTGAGTGTGCGCGCGCGCGAGTGTGTGTGTGTTTGTCTGTATGTCTATCTTTCTAATCTATCTATCTATACAGTATTTTTATTTATGGTTTCTTAGATGGCATGAGGCAGACCAAGAACCTAAATCTGTCTACATGCAGGACCTAAAATCATGATTGCGCGTGTGCTTTGAAACGTAACTTCAGATATAGTACATTTACAATGCTGCCCGGGGAAAACAGGAAGTGTGAGTAATAAATTGACTAATCGACTGGTATGTTTCCTGCGATGAAGTAATCGCCATGTTTCCATCACACGGGGATTTACTATTGGATACGGTTGTTAAAAGCAGACCGAGCCTGATGAAGAGGCATGCCCCTTTGAATCTTACTCTCAGCACTTTGCCCCTCAGAACCTCTCCTGCGCTGCCGAGCCACATGCGCATTGTACATGAATGAATGAGAGAAAAAGATGGCAAAAGGAATAAAGCAATACACTGACAGTGAAGGAGTGCATTGTAAGAATAACAAGAGCAAACAGTGAAAATGGGAGGGAAAGAGACTAACAGAACTCCCAAAAATAATATCAGGCTAGAAAAGGGAGTCATAAAAGTAAAGAACAGGTTTGTGTGGCAGAAACCACGAAGTTTGCAAGATTATAGAAAACAGAATACACAAAACCAAAGCTCTCCCTAAACAAGTGAGACAGACAGCCAAACAACCAACAGGAAATAGTAAAACAAGCATTTACAATGCAATGGTCTCGGCATTGTTAAAGTTAATGTCATGAGCAATGCCAATACCTTTATTTTAGTTTATGTTTTTGTTTTTAAAACATTTAAAGAAACGACATTGTTATTTACATTGTCAATAGCTTAATCACTCTCAAATGCGAGACCTATTGCATTTGCACCCACACACAGAGCCACACACCCAAAGCCACCCACACACACAGAGCCACCCACACAGAGCCACTCACATAGAGCAACCCACACACAAATAGAGCCACCCATAGAGCCACCCACAGAGCCACCTACACACACAGAGTTACCCACACACAGACAGATCCACCACGCATAGAGCCACCTACAAAAAAAGCCACCCACACACACAGAGCCACACACACAGCCACCCACACACACAGACAGACCCTCCCCCACACACAGACCCTCCCCCACACACACAGAGCCACCCATACACACGCACAGAGCCACCCCCGCACAGAGCCACCCCCACACAGAGCCACCCCCACAAAGAGCCACCCCACACAGAGCCACAGCCACCCCCACACAGAGCCACACACACAGAGGCACACAGTTGAAGTTAATGTTTTACTCAATGATCGAGCCGAGACCTAAAAACATGGATCAACACTGTTATTAACAAGTGGCACATTTGAGTGATGCGTTTAATTATGGCTTGATGAGCGCGGCCCTGGGCATTATCAGTCTGGACGGCGCATCTCCCACCAGCAGCCGGGTGGGCATGGGAACTAAAAGCAGCCAGCAGTGTCGCCGAAGACCGGCCCTCGCGCGCTGCCCCCGCCGCTTGCACGCCCCACCTTCACCCGCTTAAATGACACGTTAAGCGTAATTACTGGTAGGCCTTTAAAATAAACATGATTGGAAGGGAAAATTGCCCCTGTGAGTGAATGAGACGCGCTCTGGACACGTTGCAAGTGCTGGCCTTAATTGAGAGTTTCTTTGACTGCGAGAGATCGCTTCAGCCAGTTTTTGCGGGAGGACAGTGATTATAACTCCGGAGACACGCCAGTATAATGGTGACAACGCTGCGGGCAGAGCACTGAACTCAGCGCCACCGGGGTCCCTTGAAAGACTGGCGAGGGTGTCGTGAGATGCCTAGGTGGTCTTCTCTTTACAACACAGTGCCTATATTGCCATCCGCCTTGCTACTTACAATTTGAAAAGAAGCGCTGTGAAACCAGCATCACCCACACGGGACCATAACGCAGGCACGCGGCGGGTGCGGGTAAAAAGAGTGGGGGGGGGGCCGAGGGTTCAGCCATTAAACGGGACTCATTCTGCCCGAGGTCAATGAATATCTGTGAGATACAGGATAGGCAGGGGGCCCTCATCACATTTTGCAAATTGTGTTACGCCACTAAACCTACCCAAACTACTCACTTTCCTACGTTCCCCACCTTATATAGCCGTTCTGAGGAATTAAATACATTTTTCGAAAGCTGTGAAACCACCGCTGTTGGGCCGGTGAAAAGCAGCTGTCGAGCTAAGAAAATAACAGGGTGGGAGAAGGCAGGAGCTGGAGGGAGGGAGCGCCCATTAAACTGGGAACGGCGCACAATATGTGTTTATGCCGGGATAACAAATGGATGCTGAGCTGAGGCCAAGTTTATTCACCGACACAAAGCTCCGAACAGCTCTTCATCGGGGAGAATTGCCCTTTGTGTTTCCGCCGCAATAATGGGCGCTAATATTTCCTTAAAGGCCCTAATACGGCAGGCATTCTGTCAGCGCGCGAACGAGGCGCATTCTTCGGAACTGTGAAAGAAACTGAAAGACGCGTTCAATTATTACTGCCTGAAAAGGAGAGGGAGGGGTGCAAAAAAGTGCAAATTAGAGCTTCAAGTGTTATAAACAAACCCAGCCCTGTTTGTGCTTTCATAGGAATTCAGCATTTTGCTTTTAACAATGGTCCCGGTTCACGGTGCATAACACACCAAAGACACATATACGACTTCCTGAGCAGCAGCCGAACACGGGAGCCGACAGCAGGGGGAGAGGACGCCATTAACACCGCCGCCTTTCTCCGAGGTCAAGCAGAAATGCCTCGGAGAAAGGCAGCGGCGTTTCCGGATTCGGGGGCGTGTTTTTCTGTTCTCTCCTCTTGCCATTGGCTGGAGGAGATAATTAGAAAAGTTGCAAAAAACACGCCCCCGAATCCGAAAAGGACGGGGCCTGTTCGGAGTGACGGAACTCTTCTCCAATGGCTGGCCAGCATTCAAGAGGCCAGCCAATGGAGAAGAGGGGAGAAGAGGGGCGGGTTCAAGCCCCTCTTCTCCAAGTCATTATATCTCGCGAGCGAGACTGCGCAAGCGCAGCCTTCGCTAGCCGAGACCTAAAGAGATGGCATTGGGGAAAACAGAGGGGGGGGGAATAGAATGCACAGAAGGAAACAGATCTATTTATTGAGAGATTAATAAAATCACCCAAAGCTGCTAGCTTGGGGCAGCATAGAAGCTTCTAGGTAAGCCAATGTTTCACTTTGAAAGAAAGGAATTACAGGTATGCCTTCTATTGCCCATATTTGTGTTTTATCTATTTCCTTTAACATATACTATTTTTAAAAAATATTTATATTTATATACCCTTCCCTAATAAGTTTTAGCCTGGCCAGGGGCCGAAATGGCAAATAACATCACTGATGACATCATCCACAGAACCTCTCTCACACTGACTCACACTCCTATATAACATTTCATACACCCATTCACACACCCACATAATCACTCATACAGACACTCACACAACCATTCAGTCACCCATACAGCCACTCATACAACCAGTCATACACCCATACAGCTCTCCCACAGCCTCACACTCACCCGTACAGCTACTCACACACACGCTTATTCACCTATACAGCCACTCACTCATCAATTCACTCAACGATGCAGCTTCTCAACACAGCCACTCACTCAACCATACAAGCACTCACACAAACATCCACACAAACACTTACACATGCATTCATAAATCCATATAAGCACTCGCACATCTGATCACTCACCCATACAGCTATTCATACAGACACACACTCTCCAATACAGCCACTCACACACCAACCCACTTAATCAAACACTCACGCAAACAGCCACTCATTTACCCTTACACTCACATACCCACCCAGTCACTCACTCATACAGCCAATCAGATACCTACTCACTTACCCATACAGTCACTCACATACCCACTCACCCACCCATACAGCCACTCACATGGCCACTCACTCACCCATACAGCCATTGACACACTTTAGGAAGCTGTCTCTCTATGTGGTGTAATAAAACAATGTACACGCTGCAGAGAGGCCAGTGGATCCCTTACTGGTACACAGAGGTTAAAGTAGATAATAGTAGTGCTCTGTTTGTGGTATTGTGGGCGAGCAGTTAGGCTTATCAGAGGATAGTGCTAAGCATTTGTTGTACAATAAATGAGAAACACACTCAAGGATATATCCGAGACCAATTTATAAAAATTATATACATTTTTATGTATGTTTTAAGACCAAGAACTTCGATCTACAGTAAGTATTTTAGAAGTTAAGATTTTGAGAGTACAGATAATATATCACATTTGTGCGCAATTTCTCACCATTGAAGTCAATTGGCAAAAACAGAAACATGCATATAAAATCAGGCAATGCATTCACAAAGTTCATCTTCTCGTCTTAGGTCAATAGAAGGACCAGGTCCAAGGTTCCAGCAGCAGAAGTTCGGGGGCATCCCGGATTCTACCAGGAGCAGGGTGCTTAATGTGTTGGTAACTGGTGTGGTATGACAAAGGGGGCCACCTGGAAAGACATTGAACAGGAGGACTTAGAGGTAAGTCTGGGGGACCCCCTGGAGGAAGGAGATTGCAAGGGTCGCAGGACAATGGGAGCGCAGCTGGTTTGTTGGTACTGGGGCCGGTGGGGCTGGGTGCAGAGCAGATAGGTCAGTTGGGAGTCGTGCTTTGAGAAGTCCTCGCGGCCAGGAGCAGGCAACTTGGAGAGGTGGTTTTGGGGCAGCTGGGCTACTCAGGATGTGGGTCTCAGGGGTCTCAATGTCCCTCAATGGGTGTTTGCTTCTGGAATCATTGGAGTCCAGAATAGACTCTTTTCACTGTTTGGTGTAGGGGGTCTGGTACAACTGCTTTTCATACGGTGGGACTCCGGTAGGTTCTGGTGTCTCTAAAGTTGGTGGCGAGACAGATCTGACCCTTCTGAGATGATGTACCTCTTTTGGTGTGAGTACTGAGTCAAAGTCGTAGAGCAGCAGCACGTCGACAAACAGGACTCAACGGGATCAGTGTCTTCGGTGTGCAGGTGAGTGAAACCTTCACTCCAATGGAGGTTCTTGGTGATTTTCATCAAAGGCTGGAGGAGCTCCGGTGTTCTTGGAGTCTTCACAGGTCAAGGACGATTGTCGAGTCCTAGAGGCAGCAGGTAGGGTTTAGCGCCAATTTCTTCTGCAGCAGGGCTTCAGTTCTCAAGCAGTGGGTCTTCCTTGTCCTTTTCTTCTTCTTGTCCATCAAATCTAAGTCTCCAGGTCTAGGGATGCTACCTAAATACAAGATTTAGAGAAGTTAAAGGGAGTGACTGGTAGTAGCCAATGGGCTACCTACCTATAGGGTGTCTACACCCTCTAAGTGGCCACTCCCTGTGGGAATGGGCACTACCTAGCCCTGATAGGTTGTTTTTCCACCATCTCAAGATGGTGGAATTTCTGGAGAGGGGTTCACCTCCTCCTCCAATCAAGTAGGGCTGGGCGGTATCCACATGGATGGCATGTTACGTAGGTTACTGCCTTCTCTTGTGGGGGATATACTGTGACCTAAATCAGGACTGGTCTCAAATTTAGAGGTACTAGATTGACAACTTGTTGAGACTCCTTCACTGTGTAGATTAGAATTATCTAAGGTCCTGAAGCATGGCCACATGATCAATTTTCCTGACGTAAATAGGCAAGAAACATGTCAAACCACTAGATTCACTACGCTATCTAGGACCTTTCTATCCTCTGATAGCACCATTTTAACTGGGCAAGTGAACTTACTGCATTAAATAGGTTCCTTGAGGATCACTTAGTCCATTTTTTAAAACTTTTCGCTCCTATGTCACTTTACTACCAAACTACAATTTCAACCCACACATCCGCCCTTCATCAAACGGCATTACCGAAACAAGATCTCAAGCAAAGAGCCATCTCAAGGGTGCCCATCAAGCATTGCAGTGCCGGCTTGATGAGGAACTTGCCCAATGATGACGCATGACACCCATACAGGTGTGTGAGGACACTCCTATTGGAGCATACCTTACCTTAACACATCCTTCTCACTGCTGCATTATAGGAACTGCATAAACATTTTGAAACTACTTGAGGGGTTCATATCACCTGCCACTACTTAGGGTTGGTTCTGGCTGAATGTGGACACTCCTGATCTATCTAATTTTCCCACCTGTCCTCTAGTTAAATGTGGAGCAGGACATGGCGTTTGGCATCCCCTACTATCTGGGGAAGCCTGGGCTGTACCTCAAAGGCAGCAATGCTTTGAAGCTCTGGAAGGCCAGTCCGGCTTGGAGGAGGTGCAAAGCACCTACACCCATAGCAGACTTTGTTTCTGGCTTCTGAGAGTGCAGGCTCTGACCCCATGAGGTCAGAAACATGTCTGGTGGTGGCAGGCTGGCTAGGAATAGTCAGAGACCACACCAGTGCTTGGTAGATTGTCAGGGGATGCTCTAAATGGCATTTATTATTAAATCCCATTCTGGCATCAGTTAGGATTTATTAAGACCAGATGTTTGGTACCTAAAATCTTAGCATACAGTAAGTCAACATGGAGCTAGGAAACTCGGAATCACAAGTGTCCAGCCTATGTACTCTTTAGGGCTTCCCTGTGTACTTATAATATCCAAGAGTGGCTCAGATATTGTAGGGTTATATCTGCTCATGCAGACATGTCCACACATGGGATATAGTGCACCCTGCCTTAGGGCTGTACGGCCTGCAATAGGGGTGACTTACCTATACCTCATGCAGTGTGTGAGGGTATGGCACACAGGGATGTGTGCCATGTCGACTCATGGGTTTTCTTTGCACCAAGATATGCAGCCTGCAATGGCAGTTTGCATGGTCTTGGTGAGGGGTCTTTGGGGTGGGCCAATTTGTGCTGTAGCTCCAGTGGACCCTCTTCAGTACCCATGACCTGGGTAGCAGGGGTACCACTTACTAGGGACTTAGAGGGGTGGCTGAATTTTTGACAATCGTGGTACAGTTATGGGAAAGAGATCTGGCACTGGAAACCTGGTTAGCAGGGACCCGGTGCACTTAAAGTTCAAAATCACATCAGGCATCAAATCAAACAAAAAGTGGGGACTGAGTCAAAAGAGGCACTATCCTACATACACCCACTCACACACCCATACGAGTCATACGCCCACTCACTCCCCACACAGCTACTCAGACACCTACTCACACCTACCCACACACGCATGCAACCATTCATACATGCACCCATACAGCCACTCAAACACCCACTCACACACTGATACAGTCACACAGCCACTCAGATCACATATGTTAAAAATAGTATCACTCATTAGTAGTACATTCAGTATACTAATCTAATTTTTGTAGTAGGTTGGTATATATGTTTAACACTCATAAACTCTTAGAAAACACTCACGCTCACTTGATGATGTCATCAGTGATGTCATTTGAGATGTCATCAGTGATGTCACTGACCATGTCATGAGTGATGTAAATGTGAGATCATAAGCAGTGCATTGCAAGGACGTAAGTTATTTTTAGCTCAGATAACTATAACTGCTGAAGTTCTATGGTTTTGTATAAGTGCAATCTGACCCTAACTGTAACATTCCTGTAACCTTTGGTATTTTCTGTGAATGTATATGATTTTTTAATTCTATTTCCTAACTATAACTAACTAACTATATTCCTGTAACCTTTGTTTTTGTAGTTAATTTCTATAGATTTTAACTTTTATTTCCGACCTATAATGTCACTGTAACCTTTGGTTTTCTTAAGTGAATTTGTAAGGTTTTTTAAAATTGTATTTCCTAACTGTCACCAGTAACCTTTGACAGTGAGTGTGTGAGTGAGTGCATGAGTGTCTCAGTAGGTCACAATGGGTGTGAGAGTGTCTGAGTGGGACTGTCAGTGGGTATGTGAGTGACTGAGTGGGTGTGGGAGTGGCTGTATAACTGTCTCTGTGGGTGCATGAGTAACTGAGTGGGTTTGTGAGAACCCGAACAGAAAAAATGGTGTACGTGATTCCACACACTCCATATCTTCTTTTCTAACCCTCTAGATGTGGGTATGATGTCTACACCTATAGTTTAATCGTTGTCCTCTCTGTGAAAGCCCTAGTGGGCAGGATATTCTTATTAACCCCTTCCATGCTGCGCAGATTCCGCCGCTGTGCTGACGGAATCTTGCGCGGGCGGGGTCATGACGGAACGGTTCCGTCATGAGCACAGCTCAACCGTGGCTCATGACGGAACCGTTCCGTCATGAGCACCGAAGGGGTTAATTAAAAAGACAACTGCCCTTAGTAATCTTTGTCACCAACTAGGCTCTGACTCATTACTCAGCCAGGTGCATCGCCAACTCCTCAATCATATTAAGGCCTCCTGGCTCCATGGTTTCCAGATTGTTAATATATTCTGATTCTAATCTACACAGTTTTGTACATTGGTCCCCTTCCCATTGATGTTTCCTAACCTTGTCCATGCCATAATATCTCATAAGTGTAAAGTCTGCCATGTGTCTCACCTAAAAATGATGAGCCACTGGATATTTAGGAACATTGTTATTTATGGCCCTTATATGCTCCATGATGCATTTTGTGACTTGTAAGGTCATACTGCTAATATATATTTTGTGCAAGAACAATCTATACATTATATAACAGCATATAACATGATCTGTCCTGCAAGAAATTTATTTTCTGATCTCAAAGGGTTTCATTTGAAACGGGTCAGATGTTTTACTTGGGGCTATGTTTGCAGGCTTTGCAGTTATTACAAGGACAGAACCTCATAGATACTCCACGTAGCCACGATCTCTGTGTTTTCGACTGATAATTGTTCTGTACCACAATGTTCCTGATGTTTGTACCCCTACGGTATATGATGCTGGGAGATTATCCTATTTATGCCTTTATTGTTTCCTCACTTCCTAGAATTTCCCAATTTCTTGCTAAGATGTTGCCACTCTAGACTCCATATTAAAGGTTTTAATCACTCTAACTCAATCCGGGTTTACCCTTTCCTCTCCCAAAGATTGCCCATTTAAAAATCTTTCTCTGTGAACCAAACTGATCCTTTCCATTGCCTTTGTTAGGACCTCATTAGTATATCTCCTGGCCTTAAATCTTTCAATTAAATCCCTCTAGGCCTCTTTAACTTTTCATCCGTGCTGCAATTCCTTTTCAGCCTTTCCAACTCCCCATAGGGGATATTCCATTTTAAATGGTTCGGATGACTGCCAAAGCCATGTAACACTGTATTAACTGCTGTTTCCTCCTGAAAAGTTGGAGTTGGTAATCTTTCCTCTCCAACCTCTATATGTTTGTCTAGGAAATCAATATCTCTTTTACTGTAAGACATAGGGAACCTAAAATTGACATTGTTCCCATTCAGATGGACCCGAAACTTGCACATTTCCTTATTGGTCCTTTCCCAGATCAAAAACAGATCATCTATATAGCAAAGCCATATGATAATCTTTTCTATGTACTACTCTTTTCAGGGATCCATGGACGCTTTTTACTTCTACCAGCCCATAACCAAATTGGCAAAGCTGGGGTGTAAAACAGGTGTCCATGGCAGTCCCCTGGATCTGTCTAAACATCACATCTTTAAACAGAAAAACATTTTCTTTTAGGCAGAACCTGATCATGTCGATAAGCATTCTATTATGTTCAAACTGGGTCAAGGGTCTTCCTCTTAAATAATGTTCAATTGCTTTTAATCTATCATTGTGCCTGATACTTGCAACATGGATTGTACATTCAACGTCAAACGTGTATATGTTGGTTTCGACATAAGATGGTTAATTTTCTTTAGAAAATCTGTACTGTCCTGTAAGTATGATGGTCAAATTTCCACAAATAGGAATAAGAAATTGTCTATATAGATGGGTGACTTTTCCAGGAGACTCCCAATTGCAGACACAATTGGCCACCCTTGTGGTCTCTCCCTGTTTTTGAGGACATTCTGAAGTAAATAAAAGGTTGGGATAGTGTGGTGCTCTTTTTTAAGGATCTGATACTCCTCGTATTCCAGGATTCCATCACCCCTCCAAGTTAGCTACATATCATGATAATTGTTAATAACCCCCTTGTAATAGTTCCTTTCCAGGGCTTGGAAACAAATATTGTCCCCTAGCTGCCATTGTCCCTCTTGTATAAGCAAATATTTACTCCAGAACACCACGTTGTCGCCATTGTCGGATGGTTTGATAGCACAGTCATTCCTCCCCCCAGTTGTTCATGGTATTAAAATTCTATTGTTTCCTTTGACGTTTATAAGTTTGTCTCCTCAAAAGTTTAAGCTATTTGATAGTAATTTCCTGGAATACATCAATGACGTCTTGCAGTAGATTTGGAACACATCTGGATTTGGGTTTAAAGACAGTCCCACTGCTCAGATTTGATCGTAAACCGATTTCATTCAACCTTCTAACCATCTCCCTAGTATCTCTACCCAAATCTGCATTTTCTTTTTTTTTTGTGTTGAAATTTTTTATTGAATTTTACAATGAAAATACACCAGGAGAACAATTATAAGGAGGCAGTAATAAATTGTGAATAAATAAATGAGAAATTCTATAAAAATAAAAAGCAATGATAAATACATGACATTTGTTGATGAATAAAAGCATATAAATATAGAGCATATAAATAGACATGTTGTGAATAAATAGTTAAATAATTGAATAGATAAATAGAGAAATAGAGAAAAAGCAGAGAAGGAGAAGATAAAAGTAAGGGGAGGGGAGGAGAATGCAAGAAGGGCAATAATTAATGGATATGTAAATGGCATAAATAAGAAATTGAAATGGCATAGATTATTAATTGGTTAAATATAAATAGATCAAATATAAATATGAGTCAGTGACTATATGAGATCATCATAATAATGATAGAGAAAGGTGTTATCACAGGAAAAAACTCACCTTGCAAAAAGCTTAAGACAAAGTAGATTTGGGAGAGAATAGTAAAATAGTGTAAGTAAGAAAAAGGAGAGAAGAATAAAATATGAAGGATGATGTGGAGAGTTGAAGGTAGAACAATGAGTTAGTCTCCTTGGTTGGATGCAGTGAGAGTAACAGGAGAATTAGTAGTATCAGCAACTTTTGTTGTTAAGAAAGGTGACCAGGTTTGGAGAAATATGTCAGTTTGATTCTGAAGGTTATAGATCGTTCGTTCATGTGAAGCCGTTTGTATCATGGCTACTAACCATTCTTCCTGTGAGGGTGGAGAGGAAGATTTCCATTGACGTAGAATACATATTTTAGCTGTAGCCAATGCAGTGTGGAAAAGACAGTGTTGTGGTTTTGAGAGCTTTGGGGAATGACGTAGATCATGTAAAAGAATATTGGCTGGTGTGAGTGGTAACAGTAAGGGCATTATGGAGTGCAAAAGTTTACCAACATATTTCCAAAAAGGTTGTATATTTGGGCATTCACAGATAATGTGAGTTGTGTCGCAGGCAGAATTGGAGCATCTCCAACAATTAGTATGTGAGAGTAGGCCAGCTTCATGCAATTTGACTGGAGACCAATGCCAATCATGGAGTATTTTAAATAAACAAAATGTAAGCCTTGCTTCACGGGTTCCTTTTTGCAGATTCTCCAATAGCTGTTCCCTCTCATCATCTGTATAAAAGTTTGATAAACGGAATTGCCATTTAAGGTGAAGATTATGAGAGAGGGATTGTGAAAAGAGGTGAAACGTGAAGGTTTTATAAAGGCCAGAAGTCACTCCTTTATGTTTCCCCCATGTATTTATATAGGATAATATTGGTGAGATTTGAAACGACTAAGGGGGCGCTCCCAAATGTTTCTTCAAACACCGTTGGAGTTGAAGGTATTTGAAAGAATGTTGTGTGGGAAGATTAAATTCCTCCCTTAGTTGCAAGAATGATTTGAAATCACCATTATGAAGAAGCTGATCTGGAGAGTGAATGCCTGCTGTTTGCCACAAAGGCCAAGATAGAGTTCGACCGGTAATACGTATATTTGAATTATTCCATAGGGGAGCCTTATTGTGGATACGCGGGTTTGAATCTAGTAAACAATGTCCCCTTTGCCAGGATTTAGACATAGTGGATATAATTGGATTTTTGGGGTCAGAACGACTAGTGCCGCTTCCATACAAAAGAGAAAGACCTGAATCTGTGGATAAAATGTGGCGTTCTATATGAACCAATTGTTAAGCATCATTTATTCCTGGTAACATAAGATATTTGAGAGATGTGTAATGCGAGGGTATAATGTTCAATCGATGGGAGGCCCATTCCTCCATAGAGTTGGTGAGCTTTCAATTTTGTCACGGCAAGACGAGGCTTAGCCGAACCCCATATAAAGGTTTTAATCTTGGAGTCTATTGATCGAAGAATGTATAAAGGAATCTGGAGGGGAAGCATGCCCGGGATGTAGGGGAAACGCGGAAGGGTGACCATTTTAATAGCTTGGACTCTACCCCAAAGAGAAAGCCCTAAAACCTTCCATTTGTCAAAATCACGCTATATTTGAGAAATTAGAGGAGTTAAATTGTCTATAACCATGCCTTCCAAACCTTTATTGACTAGAACTCCTAGATAGTTAAGGCGTGAAGATTGTCAATGAAAAGGGAAACCGTATATAGCTGCTTTTGTAGTTCCATAAGAGATGGGTAATGCCCCACTCTTATCCCAATTAATTTTATAACCTGAAAAGGAAGAGAAGTCATTGATGATTTGAAGAAGAGACGGAATAGATCGGGGGAGGTTTGTAAGGGTAAGTAGGATATCATCTGCGTATAAGTAAATATTAGAGTGCCCAATTGAGAGGGGTATTCCTGTGATTTCATCAGTTTGGCGAATTGTAGCAGCTAATGGTTTCATAGCCAAGAGGAAAAGAAGGAGGGATAAAGGGCATCCTTGGCGCGTTCCTCTCTGAATCGGAAATGTGTCAGATAGAAAACCACCACAATTCACTTGAGCAGATGGATGGTCATATAATAAGCGTACCTTGGATATAAAATGATCACCCAACCCAAGTCGTTCCATTACTGTAAAAAGGTAGTCCCGTTCAATGCGATCAAACGCTTTTTCTGCGTTTAGTGAAAGAGCTAATGCATCAGGTGGAAGATGTTTAGCAGACCACAGTGTATGGGTTAACGTACGAAGATGAGTCTGAGAGGAGCGCCCTGGGACAAAGCCTACTTGAGTGTGATGTATCAGGGAAGGTAATACTTTACGAATGCGGGACGCTAAGATGCTGGTTAATATTTAAATATCACAATTTAATAACGAGATGGGACGATAACTATTGCATAGCAGGGGATCTTTACCAGGTTTGGGTAGCACAGCGATGAGTGCTTTGTTAGAAAGAGGCCCCAATGAAGAGACATTATCCTCCTCTTGGAATGCAGCCTGTAGTGTATCAATGACATTGTGGCCTGCCCATCGATAGAATTCAGCAGGGAATCCATCTTCCCCAGGAGCTTTGTGGTAAGGTAGGTTAGCAATGGCTCGGGAAATCTCATCTTTGGTAATTTCACCTTCAAGCAGAGCTCTACCATCATCTGAGAGGCAGGGAAGATCCACCTTTGTAAGAAAAGTAGACATCTTACCCAGATATATCTGAGCACCCGGGGTATAGAGAGATTGGTAGAAAGAGGCAAATTCATTGACAATATCTTGAGGTCTCGTAAGCATGTCACCTTGTGCTGTTTGAATAGCCGGAATAACCATAGCTGGCTCTCTTTGGCGCAATTGTGCAACTAACAATCTCCCTGCGTTTTTCCCCTGCTCGTAATGTCGCCCCTTCATTCTCTGCAGAGCATATTCGGCTTTAGATGTAAATAGGTTATTCAATGCCATACGTGCTTGCTCTAGTGATTTACGATTCTGCAAGGTTGGGGTTAGTGTGTACGGGCGAGAGTAAGATTGAATGTTGCGTTCTAGTTCTGTTTGTCGCGCATTATTCTGTTTATTAATAAGTGCTGCATCACGCATTAACTGACCCCTGATAGTGACTTTAGCTGCAGCCCAAATAGTCCTGTCGGAAGTTACAGAACCCTGATTAGTGGAAAGATAGTCTTGGAGATGTGATTGTAATTGAGATTTACCATTTGGATTCCTATGCCGTTGAATGTTCATGCACCAGGGTTTACACCCTGGCCTAAAAAGTCCTAGTTCTAGGGATAAGAGGACAGGGGAGTGGTCAGACAAAGATGTCCCCAAGATGTGAGATTCCGTGACCAATTGAACCACTTTTTGTGATGTCAGAAAATGGTCCAGGCGAGAGAATGTGCCATGGGTGGTTGAGAGAAGGTGTATTCCGTGTCTATTGGGTTAATAAGGCGCCAGTGGTCAACTAATTCGTTATCTGAAATTACATCATCTAATAGAGCCCTGTCTGCAGCATTCCCCTTGTCAAATGGACCTGTTTTGTCTAGAATTGGGTCTCGTGCCAGATTCCAATCCCCGCCAATGAGGTACTGTGAGGCATCTATTTCTGTTAATAGATGGTTCAACTGGAGGAATAACGATTTTTTGGTCCCTGTCGGGACGTAGACTGATCCCACACAAATGTAAGCATCTCCAATACGCAATTTAGCAAACGCATATCGTCCATCAATATCCGACCATGTTTTGGAGACTGTGACTGGGAGTGATTTGCGGATAAGGATTGCAACTCCACATTTGCGAATAGGGCCAGCGTCTGTGGATTCACCCTTTTGAATACTACTGTGAATGACCTTCCCCACCCAATCTCTGTGTAGTTTATCAGATTCTAGTGAATCTAGATGGGTTTCTTGTAGCAAGGCCACATCTACGTGTTTGGATTGGAGATAGGAAAGCACTTTTTTCCTTTTAATGTAATGGGTTAGACCATGGACATTCCATGTAATTGTACATAGAGGATGGGTGCTGGTCATGCTGAAGCAATGCCAATAGGAATAAAAAAATCGAGTACACAGTATCCCTGTCTAGGTTAAAAGTATAGGAAATTAGAAAGAATATAAGGAGGAGAGGAGAAATAGAAAAGAGGTAACCTGGCTCACCACAAATACATTAATGTGTGGGTATGTAGGAACAATCAAGAATGGGGAAAAACAATCTAGGTAAGTAGTATAGTGTAAAGAATGTAATGAGTTTTAATATATACAATTTTCAGTGTAGAATCTACTGCCTAATTAGATGTTGAAGAAGAATATTCTAATGAAAACAAACAGAGAGAGTATGCAAAGTTCAATATAATAGTGCACAAAGTTCTTCTTCTTCTTAAAAAAAACAGTAAAATGAAAAAATAAGAGAGAATAAATCTAAAAGAAGAAAAGGAAATTGATGTACTGTATTGTGCAGAATTAACACAATGTCAACAAAGTGGATCTGTTAGCTGCGTGTCTATACTTGTGGGCTAGTCGCGCCAGGGAAGCCCCATCCGATGGGACCATCAAAGATAAGGGAGACATTTATGAAATAATATAAATCGCATGCCAACATATTCTTTTGGAATTTAGATGTTGAAATGAAGAAGGAAAAGGAAACGAATATCGTGAGAATACAGTGTAGGAGAAAATAAGACATATGAATGACATAGTAAGGTAAACCAGAGAAAATATAACAGTATTATAGAATATTCACTGGAAAAATGGTTAACTTATTTAGTCAGAAACAGATCAGAATAATATTATCTTATATGTAAACGGTGGAGTAAATAAGTAGATGAATCAACAATAAGGTATCTTGCTTGTGTCACAAAGATAGTCATATATTAATATAGCAATAATCCTATTATCTATAATGAAGAATCTGAACAAAAAAAATAAATAAATATTACTATATCAAGGAACTAGCATATCATAAATATTCAAAAACTTATCGTAAGTAAATAGCAGAACAGTTGAATATTAAACATTGAAACAATTAACAACTTTTTAATTAATTAAAGAAGAAGTATAGAAGAAATTAGAAGAGAATTTGCATTTTCTAACATACTGTGTTTTTTATCCAAATCATAAGTGGCACATAATCCCTCCACATTGTCCTCTGTCAATGGTTTTGTGTGTGCTATAGGGCTTAGTTAGTCTTATTGCATTCTTTCTTGTTCTCTGATAATAAATGTGCTTTAATTAGTTTCAAACCCCCAAACAAAATTAAACAGATCCAACCTAGTACTGGTATAATTGAACCTCGCTGTCGGGCAGAAAGAGAGTTCAAGGCAAACTACCCCTGTTTTTAATTATATTTGTGCTTTTTCAGTAGGCTTATAACTGTATTTTCATTAGCTATACCTGAGGCTTGCCCTGCCTCTATCTCTGATTGTTTTGCCTCCTTTTTTGGTTCCTCTTCCTTTTATGTTGCCATCTCCATCTCCTGTTTTTGTTTGCCAAGGCACTGCTTGTTGCTGCAATTGCAGCACCCTGTACTCGTTTAAAAAAGTGTGTCTCCTGCCTGGTTTTCCTCTAAAGCTCATCATCTCATACATGCAATCCAACTCCAAATCAGAACTAATTATCGAACAGCCTTTTAACACATTCTCATACTGTGTTTGTTCAGCCACATTTGTTTTTTCTGTGATCGTTGCATAATCAAACCTCTTGGCAAATGTGAGTACTCATCCATCCTCATAGTAAATCTTATCCGTCTGGAATCTCCAATGCTATACATATTTATATTCACAGAAAAAAAACAAAGGTGAAATTCAGCACTTATAGTTAGATGAACTAACTAAAAGTTACACCTCACAATGCACTGCTTATGACCTCACATATTGCATCAGTCATGACCCATTAATGCCCTGGGGAGGTGGCGGCACCCAGGGCTGTGGGGGGCCATGTGCCCCCCACATTAACTTATAGTAAAGCTCTGGGGAGGTGGTGGTCCCTGGGGTTGCGGGGGGTCCGCAATGCCCCTGCACTTATTTGTAGTAAAGCTTGGGGAGGTGGTGGTCCACGGGACAGCAGGGGAGGCTATATGGGTCTTCCCTGTGTTAATATTTTAAGAAGCCCCAGAGAGGTGTTGGCCCAGGAGGGTGCTCCATGTGCCCCCTCCTTTTTTCCATAATGCCCCTGAGACCTGGCCCACACGGGTACTGATAAAGAACAAAGCACGGGAGCCGGCACTTCCTTTTTGAAAACATTTCATCTGGATCCGCGGATCCAGATGATTTAATTTTTAAACATTTGTTTTTTGGTCCTGCGCGATCCCAGTGGGACTCCCCCAGAGGCATAGGGGGTCAAGGCATTACTCTCCAAAAATTTTAATCCAAGTAGTCCTACTTTGATGGTGGTGGGGAAATCACATGGTTATATGGTATGCGAAAGGAAATGAAACGGACCCGTAAACAAGAAGTGAAGACTTTAAAACGCTTCGGGTGTCAAAAGTGCTTCTTTTTAATAATTAAAACATGCAGAAAGAATTGAGCTGCGGCTGTCTCTCTTTCTGTATGTGGACAGCATGTGAGAGGAGAAGATTGTGTATATATATATATATATATATAAAAAAAAATATATATATATATATATATATATATATATATATATATATCGTGACTGGGTAGTTATAGTTATGCCCAGGTTTCCATAGGAAAAGCATTTTTGGTTTGCTAATACCTTTGCCACCATTTGACAAATCTTCAGAAAACTTTCCAAAATAAAAGTTCATCCACCTCAGCTCCATCCTGGAATGTGTGGGGGTGGTTCCTCAAGCGGGGGTCGAGAAAAAGAGGGGGTCCCAGAACATGTAGGGGAGCTGGCCGGTGTCACAGGGGCGCTGGGGCGAAATAGGATAAAGAGACAGTGATATCTTCACAGTTTGCAAGGTGCAATTTTGTTTTGCAAATAACAATAGGGATGTTTGATCATTTTTTATGAAATCTGACAGATGTTTAGTATGCTTAACTTACTTTTGGTATTATTTATTAAAGGGTGACACAGTCAAGGAAGGTGGGGCTCATGAAAGTGTTCATTTGCTAATTCCTATGCTATCATTTGATAAATCTAAATTAAATTTGTCTGACGTATCATGTGCAGATTTGGCAAGTTTTGCACAGATCCATCAAGAGAAGGGCATTTGCATGTGTTAATAAATGTTATACTTTATAATGAATCAGCTTGACATTTGCCAGACTTTTAGCATGGCAAGGCTAATTCAGGAATCCCAGGTTTAATACAGATCCGACAAACAAGGTAATTCTTTAATGGGGTGTAGGGGAGCAAAAAACTTTAATAGGCTAATAACGCAGACACTTACCATGTATAGCTTACTTGTGATAGCTTGACTTTCATACAAATCGATTAAGGGGGGGCTAAATGAGATTCTAGCCAAACCCTGTTAAGGACAGCCCCTTTTCCTTTGCCATTTTGTAGCAGATCTTGCTGAAATATTAGATCTCTACTATAGTTTAATGTGCTAATACCTTGTCAAATACCATACAGATTCATTACCCTGTGCCAAAGTTGTTAGCAATGAAACCCCTTTTAACTTAGACCCACTCTTGGTGGCTTTACATGAAACTGAATATGTCATGGGTAAGCTAAAAAAGCAAAAGGTTTGTCACATCCTACTTCCCCTTCCACAAAATATCCATTGAAATGATAAGCACTGGCAATCCACATGTGGAATCCTGGAACACTTTTTCAAAGAAAATATATACTTTACATTTGCTTTAGTTTATTTACCTCTAAAAATAAATTGTCAATGAAAATGTTGTCCTGGATTAGGTTGTTGATACCTTTTGTTGAAACAGATACATACGAAAAATGCCCTGCCATAAACAATATATGCAGATGAAAGGAGCATTATGACTCACTCGAGGGTCATGGTTCCTCCCCATGCTCAACAATGGTAAAACATTACGCAACACATCTCCAAATATATTACCTACGGAAATGTGTGAGTGTTGAGGTTCATGTGCTAATATTTAAGATGTGTTTTATGAAACAATGTTTATTATTATGTCCAGTGGCAGCTAGTAGGGAATTGGAGTGGAGGCTAGTATGGGAATTGGGGTGGCGGGGCGGGGGAGATCACGACGGGGGAGTGGGGTTTTGAAAATACATATTTTTTTAAACCGCATTTATTTTATCTCCGCTGGCCACATTGCTCCTCCGCTTCTCTGCTGTTCCTGACGCCAGTCCGGAAGAGGCTGCAGAAGTTCCTGGGCACCCAGGCTCCCCATAGCCAATCACAACGCTGCAATGCAACGTTGTGATGGTCTGAGCACCGTGGATCGGTGCTCAGATCAGGACAGGGAGCCTGTGCATATTCCCTACCAGGCTGTCCATTAGAGCCTGAAAGGGAATATGCAAAGTGCAGATGACTGCTTGGCTCACCAAAACGGCAGGCCAAGCATTCATGCGCACTTAGTATGCCTAGTTCACTCTACCTCCCACACTGAGCCACCAGCCCTGCCCTACCCCAGCCCACAAAAACTAAAATAAAACGATAATAACCTTATTATAGTTTTATTTTGCATCTTTTCACTGCTCTAAAAGCTGTGGAGCAACGCTCATCTGCCTTAGCGGAGGAACCGCCAATGAATATGTCACTTTTTTATGTAAGTACACTGTATGGAAAGTAAAACATGTATTCTAACATGCTATTCTTTTTCAGTACATTGACACTTTAGAGTAACTTTCACAAGAGATTACACCAAGAAAGAAATTAAAGTGCAACATTTTGCTGGGGAGTATTTATTGTTAGATGCTTGCATCAGGGTTGGACCTGCAAGTGTGAGCTTGTCAGTTGGCCTGCTTAATGCTCTGAGAGCAGCACTGTCATAGTAAAAGGATTTTTTTTATCAACAGTGGAAGAAAGAAGTGCTGTGTTAGCCATCCATTTAATTTTTTTACTTATTCTGGGAAGCTAAATATCCTGCAAATGAATTCAAAACTGTGAAATATAGGAAATATTTCACACTTAAGACCTCTATTCCTTGTAATTCAAGCTTTGAAACCACTTGCAAAAATCCAGTATGGAGGCTTACCTATGCACTATCTATCTATCTATCTATCTATCTATCTATCTATCTATCTATCTATCTATCTATCTATCTATCTATCTATCTATCTATCTATCTATCTATCTATCTATCTATCTATCTATCTATCTGTCTGTCTGTCTGTCTGTCTGTCTGTCTGTCTGTCTGTCTGTCTGTCTGTCTGTCTGTCTGTCTGTCTGTCTGTCTGTCTGTCTGTCTGTCTGTCTGTCTGTCTATCTATCTATCTATCTATCTATCTATCTATCTATCTATCTATCTATCTATCTATCTATCTATCTATCTATCTATCTGTCTATCTATCTGTCTATCTATCTATCTGTCTAACTATCTGTCTATCTATCTGTCTATCTATCGGTCTATCTAGCACATGTTATGAGTGATGTAATATGTGGGGTAATTAACAGTGCATGGAGAGGGTGCAAGTTATATTTACCTTACGGCATGAGTTATAGTTATTATAGATAAATATACCCGGTGAATTGCTGTGGTTTCGTTAATTTAAAACAGTATGTTTTAACTGACATTTTTACCTAACTATAACGTCTCTTAAACTTTTGTGTTTTTCAATGAATTTCTACTTTTTTTCAATGCAAAGTAATATATTATTACCATACCTAACTATAACGTCACTTCAACCTTTGGTTTTCCCATTTTACTTCTAGGCTTTTGAATGTAAAGTAATATTTTATTCCCATACGTAAAGCCAACCCCCACCAAGTATGGCCAAGCCCTGCATCCAACTCTCCACCGCACAAGGTCCAGGCCTTGCGACCAAACTTCCCCCTCACCCCAGGCATCTAAACTCCTATATATAAACCAGATGTATCAGCTTTCTCTACAAATCACCAATAATGTTAAGCAAATGTATATTTCAATAATACAACCAATGCAATGCAATGCACACAATGCAATATTTATTTATATTGATTACTTAAAAAATATTCAATAAGCCAGCTTTTTCTTTTTGTAAGTGGGGTACCCTGGTACCAACCTGAGTCACCCCACTGCACGTCCCTCATTGGTTGCTGCTTGGGATGGCCCTGGTCTTGAGCACAGTTAGTATATCAACTAATTGTGTGCAACTCTGGGAAACTATTGAGTATTAATCCACCATAGAAAGTTAGATATGCAGATACGGTCAGCACGTATGCCATATACAATACCAGAAAGTAGATGCCAAAGACAATACCAAACCAGTACTAAAAGTCGTCTCCTGTCTTCAGATATCAACACTCCTACAGTGCAGATCAAGATCACCTGTTCAAAAAGGCAATGTGAGGATATCAAAATTCTCTGAATCAATCTCTCTTGCGCCATTTGCCTTTCTCTAGGTCCATTTCTAAACTACATGTTGTTAGTGTGGAAGTCCACATCACTAATGTTAGAAAGGTTGCCTAGCCCATATTATTACTCCAACCTGAGTGAAGGATTTTGAAACCATCCCATAAGCAATTTTAGATGTAGTAACCTAGCTACAACAAGCATTGGCATAGCCAATAGGTCTATCCTTTGGGACCTTATAAGTGTTTAGACAGAGTAATTGCCTTTGCCAATGTCTTTAAGCTATGTTGTAGACCATTGTGGCTGCTGTGTAGCATGTTAAAACATTATAATAAAAAAGTGTTATAAACATTTGTTACATTATAAATATATACCAAGAAGACAATCTGTACAACTGAACAAACCTATTAAAAAATAAATAATATAAAAAATGTCTTCTCGTTTTTTTTTTCTTGGTCATGCTGGCAACTCCTTCCTGACTGTTGTAATGCTTGTTTGTTATTATTATTATTCCAATCTTTATTTCGGCCATTTGGCCATAAAAGATACACAATACACATATACAATCACAAATAAGTCATTTCATAAAAAGATAAAACCATTGGAATGTATATACTAAAAAAGACTAACAAATTTTTAAGAGGGACCCAACGCCTTTAAAATGCGATTACGCGTGTGCCAAACATTGGTAAGAAATTTTGTTAATGCAAAGACAGTTGGGCCAGAGACATCAGATTTTAAAATCCTGTACATTGGTGCGTATTCCCTGCAACCCATATTCCTTATCAGCGGGAGGAGCCAGTATTTTCGTGCTACCTTATAGGCTGGGCAGAAGAAAGCCACATGCAGGTCAGTTTCCTCCGCAGCATCGCAAACCGGACACTGCTTTGTAGTGGAAGCCGGTGACCAGGTGCTTGTAAAAGACCGGAAGGGCAGTTTGCCGTATCTCCATTGGAGAAACAGCTTTCGGGCCAGTACAGGGGAAATAGGATCCAGTACCTTCTCAAACCTATAGAGATCCTTGCTTTGCAAAAACACGGAGGATAAGGACCCTTCTACCTGGGTGGCTTGGGCCCTGGCTAATTTGTGTTCGTGGTATGCATTAGCCAGGGACTTTTTGGAGATGTTTGATGCGGCATTCGCTGGCTCAGTCCATAATTCAGGGAGCCCTATTTCCATGCAGGTGGCTAGGATGTTTTTAACCCAAGGGATATTAAGCACTTTTGGGTGATTCAGAAGTTCGACCAGTTCCGCCCGGTATTCTGCAAGATCATTGCTACTCCATAGCCTACGCCAGAAGGCTATGGGTCTCAGGCTTATTTCATCAGCTAACGGTCGCAAACCCAAATCAAGCCTCAGGGGGAGGAGCGGGGTGCTGGGCGGGAGTGCGGCTATCTGTCTTATAAACTTGTTTTCCGTTAATGACAGACTCCGGCAAGACGTGTGACCCCATAGTTCCGCCCCATACATTATTGCTCCCCTGGCCTGGGCCTTGTATATCTGGATTAGTGCCCCCAATGGACGGTATGATGAACCAGTCATCATCCGGGCGATACCCCCAGTAGTTTGAATGAATTTGAGGTTAGCCCTGCTCTGATGAGATCCCCAAGTCATGGTTTCGTTGAGAGTCACACCAAGGTATTCAAAGGTGGCTACTCTCTCGAGCCGTACGGTTCCCAATTGCGGATTTGGCCGCAGTTTTTGGCTCGGATTCAAAACCATGAATTTGGTTTTTGCCGCATTAATTTCCAGCCCCCTATCAGTACAGAAGGCCACGAAGGAGTCGAGAATCCTCTGTATACCCATAGGGGTTTTGGATAGCAGCAGGGTGTCGTCCGCAAACATAATTGCGGGCACCCTGCTGCCATTTAATTTGGGGGCGTCAGTATAGTCAGTGGCATTCAGATGGGCGATTACCCCGTTGACGAAGAGGCAAAACAGGGTTGGTGCCAGCACACAACCCTGTCTTACCCCCCGGCCAACGGGGAATCTATCAGTCAGTTCCCCCGACCTCCCGCACCTCACTCGGGCGTAATTATTGTGGTGCAGCCTCTGTAAGATCAATAGGATGTCCGGGGGAACGCCCATCTCTGCCAGGACGCTCCAAAGTTTCCCCCTGGGCACCAGATCGAAGGCGGCCCGTAAGTCCACAAAAATTGTGTACAGACTACCGCCCTCGAATTTTGCTGTCCGCCAATAGATCAGGTTCAGTCTGAAATCCTGGTCCACTGTGGATACCCCCTTCCTAAATCCCGCCTGGTAGGGACTAAGGGCGCCCACCTCCTCCATCCAGTCCTGGAGCCTATTCAGCAAAACCCTACCAAACAGTTTCTGTGCCACGTCTATTAAACTGATTGGTCTGTAGTTGGCTGGGAGGAGAGGCGAGCCCTTTTTAAAGATGGGGACCACCTCTGCCCCCAGCCAAGTACTAGGGATTTCCATGCCCCCAAGAACTCCATTTAAAAGGGCGGCAAGGTAAGGGGCCCAAACAATGGGCTCCTGTTTAAACATATCCCCTGGTAGTCCATCCAGTCCCGGCGCCTTTCCAGAAGCCAGTCCTGAGATGGCTGCGGTGACCTCGCCCAACGTTATTGGCTCCTCTTCGCAGTCCGGCCAGCCCACCTCAACAACAGCAGGAGATTCTCCCGGCTCAGAACTGTATAGGGTCTGGAAGTGAGCCTGCCACACCCCTGGGGCAATGTTGGGCTCTAGTGCCAATTGTAAATTCCCCGACCCCCCGTTCACTATCCTCCAAAACAGGCGTTGGTTTTGGGTCGCTAGGGCCTTGGTGAGTTCTTCCCACTGATTTTCCTCCCATTCTGCCTTAGCGTGGGCAATAAGTTTCTTGTAAGCTCGCCTGCTTTGCTTAAGGCTATCCCCCCCTAGACCCTCCTTGATAAGTCTAAGGAGTTCTGTTTTTGCCCTTCTGCATGCTAGATTATACCATGAGGTTTTGCCTTGCCGCCCCCCTTTTAGTTTTCGTGAACTACAGGTGAGATGAGGTGCCGCAGCTTTTATGAGGTCCTCATGAGCCTTGTACAGTTTGCCCTGGGAGTCTTTGTTGTTTGCTTCGGTGTCCAAGCTCCCCACAGTTTCCAAGATGGGAGTTATCCCATCATAGAGCATGGGGAGTTTATTCTTGCTTGTAACCAGGTGCTCCCACCTGATTCTTCTCCTACTATTGTCAAGGAGGAGCGCAGGGTTGTTCCCTTCCGCGTTAGTCACGAGAGCTTGGGGGCCAGGGTGAACAAGGTCAAGCTCAAGTGCATTATGGTCACTATCGGTCCTGTCCGTCACCCTAAAATCCTGGATTGTCGGCCACTTGACTATTTGGGCCAAGACATAGTCCAGACGGGACTCTCTTCCCGGCCTATTGTAAGTGGTTTTACTGGGTATGTCGGATTTCATTCGCCCATTACAAGCTCTGATTCCGAACTTTAGGGTGAGGGCTGTAATTTGTAGTGCCAGTGGGGTCCAAGCCTTTGGGGGTGGAGCTTCCACTAAAGGCACTGCCCATCTGGCCTCTTCTTCCGGTGATAACCCGTCCAGAAGGCCAGGAAGTGGCTCAAAATGAGAATTAAAATCCCCTCCTACTACATAGAATGAATCACTCGGTAGGTCAGATATAAAGTTGGAGAGTTCATCTATGGTCGGTGATTCCTTTGCAATACCCATTGGCCTAGAATAAATGTTAATAAACATAAGTTTAGCTTGGTTAGGCCATAGTAATGAAACCACAAGGATATCTTCAGAGTTAGCCGACAGCCGCGTTGCCACACAGCCCAGATGAGATGCGACCCAGATCGTAAGCCCTCCTGACGGGCGGCCTTTGCCTTCCCACCTCGCTGGAATGAAGAATGACATGTAGCCTTGATGACCATAGTCCTCTCTGGCCCATGTTTCCTGGAACATACAAACATCTCCGGTCTCAATGTAATTTGCCCAGTCCGGGTCCCCCAGTTTATTAGCCAGTCCAGCAACATTCCAGCAAATTAGCCTCAAGTGTTCAGGGGTATTAGTTGCCGTGCCAGAGGGGTCAGAGGAAATGGTTCCAGACTCTACTGCAATCGGGAATTCTAACACATTACCAACAGTAGGGACCAATGATTCGAAAAGTCCACAGGAGCCGTTCTCCACAAATGCTGGCTCATTCAATATTCCAGGGGCATTATCAACATTGTGGGCAGATAGATCAGAAAGTCTGCTGGTGCCATCTTCCAGGAGCACTGAATCGATCAATGGACCAAGGGTTTTACCAACAATCGGGGAGGATGGCTTGGAAAGACTACAGGAGCCGCAATCTCGGGTCATTGGCATATGAGCAGAAAGTCAATCAACCCCGTCCAAATCATTCAAACAATTGAAACGGTTGAAATGAGAATAGGGTGTATCCTGCAATTGGAGATTTGGGCGTTGTACATAGTCCTTATGTCTGCGTCTATGTTCCACCCTTATCCACTCATCATGCGGTGGAGCATGATGCATGCGGATAGGGGGGGAAAAAAAAGATACTGGAAGGGTCTGAATAGTGGAATCCAGTGATCTATTTATTCCTTCACAGATATGTAGAACAGTGCCGGGATCTTTAAAAGTTACCAAGATGCAATCCCCTATTATTGTTTTTCTGGTCTTCCCTAACCAAGGGACCCTTCTAACCATAATAATCTCATTATTAAAATGAGATGGTAGGGGTCGGTTCCAGTTTAGCCATTTAATGACCTTTTTCTTTAAGGACTGGTAGTCTTCATTTTCCCCTGGTCTTAAATGGGGTGCACCTGCTAGGACCACCGTTAGACTATTAGCTTCTGGCGGCAAATCTGGTCTCCGTGGTCTTGGGGCTTGCCGGCCCGGGGAGAATAGAGGGGTGCTGCCGGCTTCTTGGTGGCCGCCATTAATCCCTGTCTGGGAACTTTGAGGGGCAAAGTCTATTGATTGTAGAGGCCTATTGATTGAGTTACTGCGCGGTGCCTGGACTGAAATAGCCATCAATGGCTGCAGGGGGGGGGCAGTAGGCACGCTCTGAGGGGGGACTTTATTGGCATTGTGTGGGGCTCCTATTTTAGGAGGGTTTCCTGCGGGGAGATGGGGTCCCATATTTTTAGGTTGCTTACTAACTAAGGTGTTCAAGGTAGTAAGAGATGTCTCTAGTAGAGTGAGCCTAATCTCCACTTTTTTCAGGCTTTCGCTAATGGGCTGCAGAAGGGAACTAAGTAGGAATTCTATACTCCCTATAAATGTGGGAGGGGGATTTATGTTGGATGCGATGGCCACTGGGTCGTTATTGGTGACAGCTATGTTGGAGCTGGGGGCCTTGGAGGGAAGAGCAATAGGCACAGTCTCATTGTCCCTCCCAGATTGTAGTGCGTTTATATGTTTTTTACCAAAGTCTAAATGGGATAGTTTAGCTTTCCCCCTCCCCCCCGTTGACTTCCTACCACGTTTGCTTGGTGGAGGCCTATGCAACTCCACCACAGCACTTTGTTTTGGCTTACTTTTCTTAGTTGCATGCAAAGGGGGAGTTTGGGTAACTAAATTAACGGGGGTAACACATGTCGTGGGAGGAGTTGTGTCTATAGACTTTCCAGGGACCAACCCAGGGGGACTAGGAATTTCCCGAAATAAGAGGTTAAAGTCCTCAAGAGACGAAGGATTTGGGCTATTGGGGGGCGTACCTTCCTCTTGGGAAATAGGATACGGGGTGATCTCTGTCAAGGGTCTGGTCTTCATGTATTCAATGGAGCGCCGCCGCTCCGCCCTGCGTCTCTCCAGAGAATTTTCTTTACCTGCGTCTCCCTTGGTAGATTTGAAGTAATTTTCCAGAGTCCCTGTGTTACTGCCCCCCTCCCTTAGTGGAGTTTCACGTGATCCTGGCGAGGGCATCACCTTAATCAGATTTGGAAGTAAGAGGTAAGGGATATGGCCCAGCCCGGCCTCCTTTGGCCCCTAACGGCCACAGACGGCCCGCCCTTTGCCCGGGCTTTGCTCCGGGTTGCGATCCGCGCGCGTCCCGCTAGCGCGTTCAGGGATAGGCCACGTTATATACCAATATGCAGGGAAGGAGGAGCCGGGAAGAGGAATCAGGTGGGGCGGGTGGATTGACGCCGGGCTACCTGGTCCTCGCAGTCCCGGCAAAGTACAGCACTCCGATTGTTACAGGTATCCCACTGTTGCAGGAAAGCGTCCTCTGTGTCCGTGAGCCAAGGTAAGAGGAATTACTACACCAACAGCGCCTACGAGCGGCTCCTGCGAAGCGGGGGCCGCGAGGCGTGAAGTAGGCTGGCAGGGAGGAGCCGGGAAGAGGAATCAGGTGGGGCGGGTGGATTGACGCCGGGCTACCTGGTCCTCGCAGTCCCGGCAAAGTACAGCACTCCGATTGTTACAGGTATCCCACTGTTGCAGGAAAGCGTCCTCTGTGTCCGTGAGCCAAGGTAAGAGGAATTACTACACCAACAGCGCCTACAAGCGGCACCCGCGAAGCGGGGGCCGCGAGGCGTGAAGTAGGCTGGCAGGGAGGAGCCGGGAAGAGGAATCAGGTGGGGCGGGTGGATTGACGCCGGGCTACCTGGTCCTCGCAGTCCCGGCAAAGTACAGCACTCCGATTGTTACAGGTATCCCACTGTTGCAGGAAAGCGTCCTCTGTGTCCGTGAGCCAAGGTAAGAGGAATTACTACACCAACAGCGCTGCGTTCAAATAGGTCTCGTTAGAGGGATGATCTCTGACCACAAAGTAAAAAAGGATTGTTATTGATTTTTTTGTTATGGGGTGGGGGGATTGGACATAAACAATGGGATGGTGGAAGTTGGGAAATAGTACCTGAATTATTACACAAGCAGCTGACAGGTGTTGTGGGCAGCGCCTATCCAGTTCTAAAAGGTGTCTCGTGCCAACGTTGAACATGACACAACCAAGTGTGTAAAGAATCAGCACTTTAGCGGAGCTCATGTACAGCGCTGCATTGCCTTTGGGCATTTCCCTGCAGTCTAGCGTGACCAGGCTTCCCGGATTTCCCCAGACAGTCTCGGTTCTCAGAGGACTGTCCCAGTGTCCCGACGATTTTCCTAACTTTAAATACAAGTCCCGGTTTTCGGCGCATCAGAAGCCTGAAACGATTTAAGCAATGTATTTGCTTTTACAAGGCAGCACAGAAGCAGGCGCTAGCATCTACCATCGGAAGAATATGTGTGCAACAAGGGGCAAATGATGCAGTTTGAAGAAATCCCTAAAGCAGATGCTATCAGCAGTTGCCTCCTAGTCCAATAATACATTAACTAAATATAAGTGAAGTTTCAAAAACGTTTTAAATAGCGCTCGCTTCATATTGCATTTCTGCCGTTTCTAGTGCTATACATAGCAGCTGCTTCTTTTACTCAATTAAATGGTGCTCAGTTTGCGGATATAGCCATGTTGAGTCAACATTGTGATGTTTAGATCACCGGTGAAGTCAGCAGGGAGGGTGTAACTTGGTCAGCCATCATTGCAGCTATGGTGTAGAGTAGTTATTAAATACTCAGTAAGCAAACCGTGCCTCTGTGGCAGGTTCGAGCCACTGATGTTGAAAGACTCACAAACTAGGTTGCGGCGCTGCCTTCACGCCAAAGAGCTAGACGATTTCTATTTCTGTTTTTAAATTAAGTTGGAAATATATGCTGATGAACCGAAAATGACGAAAACAGTCTGAGGGAAAATTGAAGTTTACCGGCACCTGTCTTCTCACTGACAAGTTGATTCTCCTTTAATGGGAAGGCTGAGGCTCGGAATTGGCAGAATATGCAAACATCAAGCAGCCTGGCTGAGATACATAATAAAGCCGCTATCAATATGCAAACGAACATGCCTGCTGCAGGCTGACGCGTGCCGGATCTGCTTGGAGAAATCCACTTGGAACGAGGGCAGGCTGGCGCACGCCGGAGCTGCACGGAGAAATCCACTTGGAGCGAGGGCACATGCGTCTCGGCAGAGAAACAGGCCGGCACTCCGTCTGCCACCTGTGGACCAGCGCTGCAATCAATGCGTGCAGACAGCGGGAAATATCCAGCAATTTGGGCTGCGGCTTCTCAGAAATCGATAAAGCCTTTTAAGAATGTCCAGAGAAAAACTAGCCCGCGAGTGGTGTGCGCGCGTGCGCTATAAGGAAAAACAAGCTGTCACCAGTGTGAAAAATAGTGTGTCTATTGAACACTGCGAGTAAAGCATCCAGTCCCCGCGTGCACATCTTCTGTCCGTCCACGTGCACATCTGGAATCCGAATTGATTACAAAAGGCCCTCACATGGCGAGGGCAGCGCACGCGCGCTACTAACGCCAGGCGAGACCTAAAAAGGAGGTCAGTTTGACAAGGTCTGAGAATAAAATTCTACAAAATGTCTTCATGAAGATTAAACAAGAAAGAGGTTACTTATTAAGTCCTACATAAAAGATGCCAGTCACATACCATTACCTAGTGCAGCTAAGTCTACTAACCTCTTACACTTGCTGTATCCAATCAAAGATTTTAAGTCAATTATGTTGCGATGCTCTCACGTTCTATCCGGGAGATGTAGAGAAAACCACATGAAAGAACATTGTTTCTTAACCAGTTGAAGGTGCATTTCTAATGTAAATCTACCTAAACGATAAAACCCAATTAACCTTTGTCTTATTTTATTATAGTGGGAATACTGCCAACTGGAGTATTTAATTAATTAAAAAATGACCCCTTGTTATATAATTTTTCTGCCTTCTGTGAACAAATTTTGAAGTTGTTTGATAGGAAATCACATTTTCTTTCAATTAGATGATGATGAGCTGTTGATTTTGAAATAAGGTCATCACCACCTTTAGTTGTTTCCATGTATCCATCAGGAGGAATTCCAAGGTCTTCCTTAGAACCTGGAACGTATTTAAACCTGGGAGCAGAAAAACTGTATATTTTGTCAAATTTGACCCACAAATGTCTAACTACTGTAGCAGGTTCCGGTGCCGAACACATTTCTACTGGCCACCAGTCCTTGGACCTGCCCTCCGTAGCCTGTCCAAACAATAACACATCCATTTTTATCGAATTTACAGTTTCAAGCAACCCTTTCTTATTGACACAACCACACGGACCAGGCAGCTCTTAAAGGTGATCCAAGCGACTCCTGCTTCTTTCCTAGGGAAAGGTTGCGCTGGGTACGAAATTACCTGCATGCCATAGGATTCAATAATGGATGCTAAAGTGGCCAAACACACTTTCAAAAGTGAGGGGCTTTGTGAAGATCCCTGCGGCACACTGTAATTAAGTGCTTTTGGTGTCGATATGAAAATTTCAAGAGATACTGATTGAATCCTATGCAGAGCTGATCTGCAAACTCCCAGCTCTGCCTGTAAGTTTCTGATGGGAACCCATAAGAAACACTGCTTACAGATTGAGAAGAATAAGAACGGTGGTTTGGTTTTGATGTAGAAAAGCCTTGATAGATTCAGTCACCTCTAACAGTGCTGTTTCTGTTACGAGGCACTCACCTGTGCTCCAGATTGTTTCACCTTGATAACGATGTGAGGACAGGTCCCCAATCCCTCTAGAAACTAGCAGCGTGATACCAAGATATAACTTAGGATCAGTCCGGTAGTCTCAGTGGGGAAAAGGGGTTGGGATGACAAGAGAAGAGAAACAAGAAGATTCCAGCGGTCTTCTTATAGGGGGACCAGGGCTTCAGGGGGCTTGATTATTCACAGAATACAATAAACAGGAATGTAAGTGAATAGTGGCTTGAGTTTTCTACTAGACTCCTAAGTACAAAACACAGAAGATAAACAATGTGTATATCTGTAAGGCAGTATCTTCTTACAGTGATCATAAACTTTTAACCAAAAGTCTCCAATAATTCTTACCTACAGACTACGTAGGTTTCAACAGAATTTGGGGTTGATCTAACAATCTACTTGTCGATTTATGCTATCTGCAATAAACAATACAATCATTAACATAGTGTCAAATAAGTTTAACAATCATGATAGCATTTAGTTATGTTCATCAGCATAGGTACCTGAATCCTTATATGCCCAGCTTAGGATCAGATGCCTTAAGTGCACAGAAGTTCAAATGCTGCCAAAACAACCTTCTGCCATAAAGGAACAAAATACTGCATACAAAATAATAGTAGTCAAAACCACATCTGTGCTGTTGTGATTCTTAAGGCTAACTTTGCTTTGCGATAACTATTTTCACAATTTTTAAAAGGCACAATCTTTGTTTTATAAATGTCAATAGTTTCTGGGTACTACGGGAAAACTCCCCGTAACACTTGAGATGAAGTGTTTTCCTTCTGTCCAAGAAATATAGTTCGGATAATTTGCGCAGTTCAAAGAGCAATGTTCCAAGTTCTAAAAACAATGTTCCAAGTTCTAATGTAAGCAGACTCACCGTGGGATAGTTGTCTTCCAAAAAATACCTTAAAGCATGTTTTCTCTGTGCACTTCTTTTCAGGGAACACGACACGGAAGAAGACATCGGACCGGAGACTCAGCCAGGAGATGCTGATCGGAAAAGCTGGAGCCAGGTAAGTGTGTTGAAGCAACGAGGCCAGGCACTGAATAGTGAAGAGGAGTGGTTTAAATAGGCTCCTAAGCAGGTGCTGTGTGTGGTCCTGGGTGTGGCCCAACTGTCTTTCAGGCCCAGTGTTTGTGGCAAACTGGGTGTGGCTTTCAACTGTCTTTCAGGCCCAGGGATTACTGGGTGTGGTCCTGGGTGTGGCCCAACTGTCTTTCAGGCCCAAGGTTTGCACAGAATAACTACACATTATTCTATTACTTAGGGCATGATAGAGCCACAGTTTAAGAACATGACATAATACATGAACATAATTTACAGTAAACACATATATGAACAGGATGGTATTCCATGATTTGAAATGGAAGAAATCCATACATTAACAGGATGCCTTCTACAAGATACCAGTGTTATATTACCATTTACTCTGTTTCTGCTGATATGTGTTCAAATCAAGGTGGACAGGGAAGGAGACGTGCATGGGACAATGCACCTGTAACAGTTTCAGTGCTATGTCTAAAACTGGATTGACAATAGGGAAGCAAATCATGATGCTTCAGGTATCTGTATAACAAAGACATTGGCCAAGAGTTTGAGGGGTGTGCTAGGGGTCTGCTGGGGGCTCTTTCGCGAGTGGTAATACTGTTGCCAGTTTCTATTTTTTTGGAACCATGGCAGTTGGTAATGAGGTGTTATACACCTCATTCAGAACAGGGCTAAAAGTATCCACCACCAGTGCCAGTCGTGCAGAAGAGCAAGGATCAGTGGGAAGGCCCAATTTAAAGAAAATATTTTAATAGACAATCCCAACCCTTATGCAGACTACAAGAAATGGTCAATACACATAAAATTCAATAATCTCTTTTACAAACTCTGATATTAAGCAGTAAAACATCTTTTTAAATTACCTTAATATGTCCGGCCAAAGCAATTCCAGTATCTACATTTTTTTATTTTAAATAAAGTGACTAGTTCTTCCTATCAATTTGTACCTAAGATTTTCCTAAAAATAGGACTACAGATTTTTTTCCTCTTTTCCATAAAAAGCAAACAATCTAGGATGATATGAATTATCCTGTATTTATCTCTCATAATGGAAATTCAGTACTCATTATCTGAAACAATTTTTTCCCTGCCATCTCTAATTCTCTAAATCGGCTCAATCCCAATTGGAATTTGTAAAATTTTATCCCAGATATTTTTATCAGGAATTTGAGAAACATAAGGAAAAGTACCTTCAACTCTATACCCTTGTAAGGAACAATCACAGACTTCTTGGACGACAGATCATTCTCAACTTTAATTTGTCTTCTGTTTATGGGCCTGATGAACAAGTTACTTCCCTTTGGTAATGATGTATCTGTAAGAAACATTAGTTAGTTAGATTCCTCACCTTAGAATATCCCCAGGCGTCAGGCTGGATCCGGATAGATTTTTGTAGCAATACCCCTTGCGCGTCTCTAGGCGTTGTCTGCGGCTCCGCGTCCGTCGTTGGCGTCGTGCGCCGGAATGACGTCGTCGGAGTACTTAGACGCCGCCCTCGCGTGCTGACGTCAGTTCTTGTACATAGCTTTCCGCGCCAGGAACGCAGAGCCATGCAAGAGATCGACACTGGTGCCAAAAAATCTAGGGCCCTGAAAAGGATAGCCTTAACCCTAGATGTCAGTTCGCAGAACGGGGAGGATGGGTGGGTCGGTGAGGAATCTAACTAACTAATGTTTCTTACAGATACATTGTTACCGAAGGTAAGTAACTTGTTCATCTGAAAGAAAGACGTTAGTTAGATTCCTCACCTTAGAATAGATACCCCAGCAATACCAACCCCGGTGGTGGGTCTGCGAACCAAGATCACACCAGAAAGTCCTGGAGAACAGAACCGCCAAAGTAGCCATCTCTCCAGACTTGGCTGTCCAGGCAATAGTGCTTGGCAAACGTGTGCAGTGAAGCCCACGTCGCCGCCTGACAGATGTCCTGCAAGGAAACTCCCCGGCCCAGAGCAGTAGTAGCCGCTGTGGCCCGGGTGGAATGGGCCCTCAGCCCAACAGGAGGGTCTTTTTTTCCAAGGTGTAACAAAGTTTAATACACAACACGACCCACCGTGAGATGGTCCCTTTGTGTACCGCTTTCCCCTTCTTAGCTCCTACGTATCCAACAAAAAGTTGGTCGTCCACCCGGAACTGTTTGGTGCGGTCCAAATAAAAGGACAGCGCCCGTTTTTGGTCCAGACGGTGGAGCCTCTCTTCCTCTTTTGAAGGATGCGGAGGCGGAAAGAAGGTGGGCAACGTGACAGATTGCCCGATGTGAAAGGGGGTCACCACTTTTGCTAGAAAAGAAGGACGAGTCCGGAGGACAACCTTGTCCGGATGAACAGAAAGAAAGGGAGGCTTAGATGACAGAGTCTGGAGCTCACTCACCCGTCTAGCCGAGGTGATAGCTACCAGGAAAGCAGTTTTCAGGGTCAGAAGACGAATGGGGCAATTGTGAAGAGGCTCAAAAGGAGCGCACATCAGAAAGGTCAGAACAAGATTCAACTCCCACTGAGGCATTACAAAGGGGACAGGAGGGAACATGTGAATAATGCCTTTGAGAAAACGTGAAACAACAGGGGACCTGAAAAGAGAAGGCTGATCAAGAAGCCGTAAAAAGGCAGAGATTGCAGCAAGATAACCTTTCAAGGTGCCCAAAGCAGAGCCCTGCTGGGCCAAAGAAAGAAGAAAGAGGAGAACCTCAGAAAGAGGGGCGGAAATGGGATCTACGGCCTTTGCTGTGCACAATGCCACAAATTTGTTCCACCGGCAGGCGTATACCGTCTTTGTAGAGGGACGCCTGGCTGCCAGCATGACAGCTGTTTGTTGCAATACCACATGGCGGTGGTGTTGTCGGTGAACACCTGCACAACACTTCCCCGGACAGAGGGAAGGAAGGCTTTCAGTGCAAGCTGGATGGCTCTCAGCTCCAAAAGGTTGATATGGAGTTGAGCCTCCGCCGGAGACCAGAGTCCTCTGATCTCCGCCTCTCCCATATGGCCCCCCCATCCCAGGAGGGACGCGTCCGTCACTACTACGTGCTCCGGTTGGGGTAGGGAGAGGCATCTGCCGCTGACCCAATCGCGGTCCGTGAGCCACCACTGCAACTGGTTCGCAGTGCCCTCCGAGATCAAGACATGGTCGGACAGGTTGCCTCGATGCTGGGCCCACTGAAACTTCAGGTCCCACTGCAGAGCCTGCATTTTCCACCTAGCGTAATGCACCAACAGGATGCAGGAGGCCATCAGCCCCAGAAGCCGCAGCACCAACCTGACCGAAACCCAGGATAGAGGCCGAAAGATGGAAATCAGAGCCTGAATATCCCGGACCCGCTGTTCTGGAGGATAAGCTCGGAACTGCGCCGAATCGAGAACCGCTCCGATGAAGAGGAGCTTCTGGGAAGGTCTCAGGTGTGACTTCGGCACGTTGATGGAGAACCCCAGCAAATGCAGGAGGTCAGCTGTAGTCTGGAGGTGGGAGATGACTTGCTGGGGCGAGCCCGCCTTCAACAGCCAGTCGTCGAGATTGGGGAAGACTGGAACCCCTGATCTGCGCAGATGAGCTGCGACCACCGCCATCACTTTCGTGAACACCCGAGGGGCACTGGTGAGGCCGAAGGGGAGCACAGTGAACTGAAAGTGCTCCTGACCCACCATGAACCGCAGGTAACGCCGGTGGGCCGGCAGGACGGGGATGTGAAAATAGGCGTCCTGCAAGTCCAACGCTACCATCCAGTCCCCAGGGTCGAGGGCAGCCAGAACCTGAGCTAAAGTTAGCATCTTGAACCGTTCCTTCCGGAGGAAGGTGTTGACGTTCCTGAGGTCCAAGATAGGGCGTAGGCCCCCTTTGCCCTTCTTGGGAACCAGAAAGTAGTGGGAATAGCAACCACGGCCTACTTCTGGACCAGGAACGCACTCAACGGCCTCTTTGGCCAAGAGGGCCGTAACTTCCCCCCGCAGAAGATTCAAGTGATCCTCCGATATACGGTGGCACTGCGGTGGCATAGCTGGAGGGGTCGTCTCGAAGGGGAGGGAGTAGCCCCTTTGGACGATTTGCAGCACCCACCTGTCCGAAGTGATGGAGCGCCAGTGGAGCAGGAGATGGTGATCTCTGCCGCCCACTGGCGTGGAATGGGCCTGAAAGCTCGGACTAGGAGGACTTTGAGGCGGATGCTGCTGGGGTGGATGTGGACTGACCGGCACGTTGTCCTCTAGTACCGCCACGGCGGAACCCACGTCCGCGTGCAGGTTGGTTCTGCGGCCGGTGGCTAGGCGGACGTGAGGAGGCGCCCCTTCCTTGGCCACGAAAGGGGCAAAAGGCGGAAGTTTGCGGCCGTAGGGCCGAGAGACCTAAGGACGTGGCCGTAGCCCGGGAGTCCTTAAAACGAGCCAGCGCACTATCCGCCTTCTCACCAAAAAGGCGAGTGCCATCAAAGGGCATATCCATGAGGGTACTCTGGACATCCCCAGAAAAAGACGTGGACCGCAGCCAGGCATGGCGCCGGGGCGCCACCATGGTGGAAATCGCCCTACCCAGCGTGTCCGTGGTGTCAAGTCCACACCGAATGGCATGTCGCGCTGCATCTCACCCGTCAGCAAGTGCCTGGGAGAGACGTGTCCGGGCTTCCTCCGGACACAGGGGCAGCACGTCCTCCACCGCATCCAACAGAGAGTGGGAGAAACGGTCCAAGAGGCAAGCGGTGTTCAAAGACCGCAGGCCCAAACTCAGGGAAGAGAACAATTTCTTTCCGAACTGTTCCAGCCTCTTGGATTCCCGATCCGGAGGGGCGGACGGGAAGGAGGATTGGGAAGTGGAGGCCTGGATAACCAGGCTCTCGGGGGTGGGGTGTTGGGACAGGAAACTGGGGTCGCCCGGAGCAGGGCGGTGGCGCCGGGCCACGTTCCGATCCACAGGAGGAACTGTGGAGGGCTTGGACCAAGTGCCCTGCACAACGTCGATGAGGGCCTCATTGAACTGCAGCAGAGGCTCTGTGGAGCTTGCTGACGGTTGAAGCACTTCTGTGAGGATATTAGTCCTCACGGCCACAGCAGGCAACTCGAGCCCCAGGGCTTCGGCCACCTTGCGCAGCACCACTGAGAAAGCTGCACCTTCCTCCGAGGCCACAGTCGGAGGAGAGATGAAACCAGCATCCGGTGAAGTGTCCAGACCACTGGCATCCCCCAGTTCATCTGCCCAGTCCTGTGAAAGTTGGCCCTGGATGGCCATAGGGTCCTCAGACCCCTCCCAGTCACCCCCGTCATCCGATTCCTGATAAACAGGAGGAATGATCAGAGCTGGGAGGTAGATGAAACGCTCATCCATCGGCGTCGGGTGCGGCGCCGGGCGGCGCTGCGCCGGCACCGGGTCCGGACAGGGGCTGAAGCAGGGAACGGCGTCGTCCGGAGACAGCGCCAGAGGTGGAACCGGAGTCGGCGCCGGCGGAGGAAGCATCGTGAGGTCGACCGGCACCAACAGAGATCCAGGCCTGGATCCCTCGTGGACATGCGGCGTCGGGACCGAAGTCGTCGACGGCGCCGGGGCCGGAGCCGCCGGCACGCGAGGTCGCCCAGTCAAGCCCGCGGGGCCCGAAGGCGCACCGGCAGGTGTCAGCGGCGGAGCCAGGCCCCTCATGGCCGAGAGGAAGGCACTGACCTCCGCCGGAGTCGCGTCAGTCCCAGGGACCGGCGGGTATGGAGACGGACGCAACTCCTGCGGCTCCGATGGAGCCGCGGGGGTGGGACCACCCTGACCCTCAGCCGAGTCACGCGACCGGCGAGGGGAGTCCGAAGAGTGGTGTCGCCTCTTGGACTTCTTTGATCGCTTCGACTTACCCGAAGACTTCGAGCCCGACGAGCGATGATGGTGACTGCGGCTCCGCAACCGGTCCTTGGACTTCCTCCTGGACCGGGACCATGAGCAGCGCGGAGCCGAGTGCCGAAGCTCGAGAAGCTTACGGGACAGCTCCCGCGTAGCCTTCGAGGTCAAGGCCTGACAATCGGGGCACGACTCCGCGCCGTGGTCAGCCCCCAGGCAGTAAAGGCACCGGCCATGGTGGCTTTACTGCCTGGGCATCCTACCGGCACCAGAGTCGAGTCGACAGAAGACCAAAAAGAGTCAATAAGTTTAGTCAAAAATTGACTAAGGGGTAAGCTCTTCCCGGATCGGCGCTGTCTGGTACGGAAAAAAGAAGAACTGACTTCAGCGCGAGGGTGGTGTCTGAGTATTCTGACGACGTCATTCCGGCGCACGACGACAACGATAGACGCGGAGCCGCAGACGACGCCTAGCGACGCGCAAGGGGTATTGCTACAAAAATCTTTCCTGGATCCAGCCTGACGCCTGGGAATATTCTAAGGTAAGGAATCTAACTAACGTGTTTCTTTCAGATTATGAGTTTAGCAACCCATGGTGGCGGTGTGGTAACCGCCACACCGGCAGTCCGACCTCTGTATTACAACTTTGGCAGTCGGACCACCATCGGACCACCGCAATAGCCACGGATCTGTGATCTCTTGGAGGTGGTTCGATGGTGTAAGGTCGCAATATGCTGGTGGTGCCGCTGCAACACAGCAAACCATATTATGAGTTTCCTCACAGCCACAGTTTTCATGGTGCTGAGCCCGCCATGAGAAGTGTGCCGCTGAGGAAACTGAGGGTGCCCTACAGGGCCCCTTGGTGCCTCAGGGACAGGGAATGCATGCGGGGGGGCACATGGTGTGCCCCCTGTCTGCATGTACCCCCAGTTCCTGCATGGCATGAACTTCGCAGTGCTTTGGCATTCCCATTGTCGTGCCCTTCTAAAGCTTCCCACCTGTGACCGGCAAAAAGGCCTCCTGCCAGACCAGGAGAAAACTCCTAATCTGGCGGGCAGTCAGCGGTCAACTTGGGCGGTGTGGAATCAGGGCGATGGCGTGGTTCCCACACCGCCAAAGTCGTAATTAGGCTCTATAACCCTTTTACTCGCTGAAAGTGAATTTTCTAATTGTAAATTGACAATGCCTAAGCTAGCATAGGAGGCAATATTTAAAATTTCACACAATGGGACATTTTGACCGATTCATTATGTCCCTCCAGGCTATAACTGAAAGATTTTCACTGTCCTTACTGCTCATTTAGAAACGTAGTTACCTTTGGGCATATGATTGCACCAGTAAATCTCAGGAAGGAAAACCCCGCTCTAGGCTCAAAGCCCGTATTATAGACGTATCTGTTGGTAAAAGCATTTTGAAGCCTAAATGTTGCTAGTTTACTCTGGCATCAATGGGCAATAGGTCTGTGCCATAAAAGGCTTGATGTATTAATTTAGCATTTATAATGGTTCTACCGAGAGACCACCAAATCTGGTATCAAACCTTTTAAATGCTTTTGTTGAAGAGTGCAACAAATTATCAGCGAACTAAAGACCAAAGTATTTTCAGAAACTGGGGTGTTCAAGTAAAGCACAATTGGGAAATCAGGCAAACTTCTTTGCCTGCTTTTGGAAACATCAAGATCTTGGTCTTCTCTACCTTGATAATGATTCTACTGGCTTCACTCTATTTACTGAGGGTTTTAATTTTTCTTTGTAAAACTACTGAGGTATAGTCCATAAGTACTAGGTAATCCACATAAATAAGTCATGGTATATGTGCTTCTCCTATTTTTGAAGGGAACACATTTTACTTCAGTAGAACAAATACTGGGGTGGTCTGATATAAAAAGGCTGAAAAGCAGGAGGGCAATGACACACACCTGCTGTAAGTCTTTTTCTACCGAGATTTCAAACAGAATACCATTCCAAATCAATTTTCTACAGTGTAACTTTTGCATCATATGCAAATCATGGGGACTATTGTAATCCTAAAGTTTATTCTACAATAGACTTTGGTCAGTTCCACCAGGTCATATGCAGTCAGGAAATCAACAAACCCGCAACTTAGATTTTGGACCATTGCAATGAATCTCCTAGTCACATACCTAGAGAAACATAGATGGTCAATTGGGGAATAATTTTCCATAAAACAACCTTTTTCTCTTGGTATAATGCCAGCGCCAAATGTCAAGCTTTCAATATGTTTGAAGAGTGTTCTTGCATAAATCGTAGATGTGATATGGCAATATTTTTTGAGAACCCATTTTTATTGTTTTTCATGTGCAAATCCACAAGTTTACCAGTAACATGAAATCATTGAGCCAAGGGGGTCCCAATGAAAGTCATTCTTTTAGCCCAGGTTTCAGTAGGTTGTAGTCTGCACCACACTAGGGGTTGCCCTTGCAATTGGTAGGATATATGGCCATGAATACAAAAAATCAATTGATGTGTCATCGACTGGAAGGTAAAAAAAAACCAGGAATGAGGCAACCTGCTGGAGAGTGTGTGTTTAGGCGTAAAATGTTCTGCAAGCCAAGGGGGTATAGGAGACAGAAATTCCCATTGGTGTGAGCCTCAGCCACCGGTCACGTAGGCAGTATCAGTATGTAGCAACACCCGAGGCCTCCAGGGGTAATAGAGACAAAAGGATAGAGTTGTAAATGCTAGTAGCAGATTTCTGGGCGCTCTCAGGGTCATCAAGCAGCCTGCCCAAACTATCCATCAAGGGTACATCATGTAATATAGTGTTCCAGGCCTGTGCCACTTCAGTACAGTCCCGCTGCACTTCTCACTTTAATGCTACCCCCTTGCACTCACTACACTCACTTAACCAGTTCTTTTCACTATTACCCAAGCCAGTGTGGACTTCCCTGCGATGGCCAGCTGGTGACGGGCCAAGACCAGCACAAGTTCTGCGAATCTGGAGGTCGCAGCTTTTGCACGTGTTCTTGGAACGAGGCCCAAGATACAAGAAGTTGGTGATTTTAAAATATTGTGGCTGGTGGACTTGACAATGAAGTGTGTAACGATGTCCCAATAATAGAGGAGTGCAAGGCACACTCACACCATATGAGAGAAATCTGATCATTACATATCGACATCTAGGAAACATATCTGAACTGTCGGAAACATTGTGTGAATCCTCTTGGGTGTGATGTAGACTCTGTATAAGTATTGATATTGCTTCCGCTTGAACCTGAACCCTCTCCACTTCTCTATGCAAACAACTTGAGTAGTGGGATAATAAAGCTCAAAGTCTGGGATTGCCATACCCCCTTTGGTAGTGGGAAGTCAAAGTTTAGCGAGCACAATCATGCGCCGTTTTGCACTTTCTACAACAGTAATTGGAGGTCTGGAGAGCATCAACATTTAAAAATGTTTTTGCATTTGGCAAAGAGATTTTGTATAGATCTGATGTAAATCTGATCCACTGCACTTCAGATCCTTCCTTCAGACTTACAGGCGATACCTTGAGCTCATTATTTTCTAGAAGCCAGAATTTATTCACGCTGTCTTATGCTATTGCTTCTTGCATTTTAAACCAGTTATGCTCATAAAACATTTGCTTCTTTTGTACAAGAAATGCGCATTATTTTTTTTTTCATAACATTTAAGTCATGTTTGGCAGCATTAATTTTGCTTTTGATGAATTTAAGAAATCTCCCATTAAGTTCTTATCTCAGAATGAAACACTCCCACCAAACCACCTCAAAAGGGGCCTAGTTCTATTCAGATGTTCAGAGGATTCAAATCAGCTTTGAAACAATGCAGAACTCATTTTAAAAGTTGATTATACCATTCAACATCAATGGAGCTAATGAGACTTTAAAAATAGCTTTTTAATTTTAATTTTAAATAGTTCCTGCAGATTATCTGTGGGAATTGTGACTCATATCCTGTGACTATAAACTAGGTTTAGCTGTAAGACTGACTTAACTTGTTTTGTGTATTTTTACTTAAAGTTATCTTAACGGCAAGATGGTCGCTAAGTCCAAGGTCAACCGTCTTAAAATCTTTAATAGATTTAAACTGATCTGGTGAGACAAATGATTAGCTGATTGAAGCTATTTGCTTTGCTTGGCTGCAACTCAGTTGTCACTTAAGAAGTAACCACTGAAATTAATTAGAATGTGTTGAATTATATTTGAACTTGGTTACCTCTACCAGAACTATTCCCTGTGGCAATAAAAGGCAAATTTGGTATAGATATATATATATTCATTCCGAGGTTTATTTTGCGAGGAGTCATACAATTCAATATAGGTAGTTACCAACCAACTATGTTTTGTTAGAAATAACAGTGCTAGTCCATGACAGTCAGATTTTGTATTACCGATTTCCAGAGGACCGCACATAACTCAGGACCTAGAGAGCATAACTCTTACTTTGATTCCTGACAGATGAAACCAGTTTGGAATGAAACTGAACTCTTGTAACTTCATACCCTTTAACCACACTGAAGCCCACCAGACTCAAATCTTCAGATTTAATTTCTTTCAAGGTCAGTGTGGTTTGAAATGCTGCCATAGGTTTAGTTAAGTCCAATGGGTGAAACCTTGATCTATGTATCCCCTTCTTCTGAGGCTTGAAATATAAAAAGGTCTGTACTCTTCTACATAAAAGGAGATGTTGCTACAGGAATAACTGGATCTTCCTCGGACCTTAGATTTGTTTTATTACCTACTACACAATCATTTTCCTTATAAGTCTGACCTCCTAACACTGACTTTTGTTTTGTGTCCTGACTGAATAATCTTTGCTGGGAGTGATCTTGATTGTTGGTAAACCATGATATGGCTAGGGGATACCAGAACCTTTCTACTAATGTCTGAAAGATCTAAGAATAATTTTTTGTAGCATTGGTAAACTGTTGTGAGCTTAGTTTGCTCACTACTAAAATTAGTATCTAGTGAGAGCTTCTGACGAGGTGAGATATCCTTTTAGGTAACATGAATTAAAAATAATAAACCTCAACAATACCTAATCCTTACCATATCGTTCTCTGATGTTATAAACTAGGTCTGGAAAACAGAAGATGAAGATGTTTTGCAGTTCTGTTGGTTGCTTGCCATTTGAGAGTCTACCTCGAGCCATCCAGGGTGGGTCCACAGGATAAAGGGAAAATACCTTTTTCTTAAAGGAATTCCTTCTCACTGAATATTATTCAGCGACATACTTCATCATCAAGTTCCTCCTGACCCTCTGAGGATTGCTGCATGCTACGACCTCTTTACTTGAATTTACTTAAATTTTTTTTTAAGGTAAATGGGTGGGATCTATATGAGGTGATCTTTGCAAATGTTTAATTGGTGCCAAAATCAGAATTTGTTTACAGGTCCGTCAGAGAAGGTTAAAAACTAGGGAAGACGGGCTAGTTGGAGTTACTATCACTCCTTGGCCCTTAAGTGTGATCAACAAGTTTCAGCCACATACCCCAATCCAGTGTCTTTAGTAAGGATCAGCATGTCCTTATTAATAGCCTTTTGGGGAAGGGTGGCTGATTATTTATTTAATCATTCATACTATGCAACATACATAAACAGTGCACTACCTTAATAACCTGTTTTAGACGATGGTCCACCTGAGGATAAAAAACAAATTTACCTACAGCAGGGGACCACGGGTATGGTCCAAAACATGGTTCTGGTATGACCTGAATAAGTAGGAAAAACAGAAAGGTACTGTGTGGATGTGAGACCATAACGTTAAACCAGAGGCTGGTGTGTGTAAGTGTCTTCTATGCCGATACAAATAAGGTGAAAAGACTGCAAACACAAGCACTATGTGAGAGGTTCAATGCGTACTACAGACACACACCTTTATGGATAGTTAAATTGAATTCTTACTTATTTAGTGGCCGCCTGTTACTCCTTAGGGATCTCCGGAGGGCAGTGTTCCCAGTAGTCACACACTGTATGGAGAATTGGTATTGTAAATAGTCTGCCATAGTTCGTATCGTCGGTACTACACCGCTGCAAAGTGGGGTAAATGGCCATGTACTCACGTCAGCATGGGTCCCCACTCGGCCCAAGACATGTTCACATCCTCTGTAGCCTGCATTACTGATTTTAGGGATTACGTACACCCTTGTGTTCCTCCAACCGGTCCAAACTGCCTTCCTGGGGCAAGCCGCGCAAAAACTAGATAGCGCACCTTACACCTGGGATGGAACCATTTCCTGATCCAGGGCCGGGACCCCCATAATTTTCTATGGTGCTACAAGCTTTGGCTAAGTGTCAGATTAAAGCTTCCTGTACATAATTGGCAAATGGAATCAGATGAGATTTGTTAAAAATGTGTTGGTCAAAAAATGAAGGCAGTTTGGACTGGTCAGGGAATGTGAGGGTATTCTTACACATATAAACCAAAAATATTGCAATGATGAAGAACCGCTCATTTAGAGCAAGGAGGTAGGGCTTAAGAGTGCTGCCCAACTACCAAAATTAGATCACTCAGTACTTTGAGTGTCCCAGCATCCCACCGATTCAATGCTTTCATGGCTTCCTTCCTCCTGCATCTCTTTTCAGACTTGCCACTCATCACAAAGGGTAACATCTCGGGGAGAGCACCCACTCTCTTCGCTCACTCCTAGGCCTTGGATACCACCTAAGTTGTTCTTCAAGTATCCCTCAGGTGAGCCTCATCTCTGAACAATATCTCAGTGCTGCCTCCACTCTCCTCTCTCCATCTCAGCTAATTCGGATTTCTTCTAACTCATGGAACTCCCTCCCACTCCATCTCCGGAAGGAACGTAACCTGCTGTCCTTTCGAAAGCTTCTAAAAACCTTTATTTTCAATTAATGCATCTAACCCGCTCCTGTCCTGTTATTTTGTGTTAGTCCACAGCGCTGGGAGGCCTGAGGATAGTTATTGCGCTATATACATTTTATTTTCATTTCATTTCAATTGCTACTCGCTCTGCTCAACTGCTACCTAAGTGCATCCTTATTCCTTGCTCAGATACATCCCCTCCTCAGCTAGGTCTCTTCCACTAGGATAACCAGACTTGATAAAACAAAATCTGTTACACTACTCCCACATAGAGACTGTGGGCCTTATTCACAGGCATACTGGATCTGGAGCAGGACACATTTTTTGCAGAACATGGTTTAAATAAGGGCATATGAAACACAGGACGTTGGGATCCAAAATATCTCCAATAGTCAATTTGCAAACAAATTTAGCTGACAACCAAGAAACTTTCTTTAAGTGTAAGTTCTTAGTGTGTAACCAGTCTTTTTCACCTACTGTACATTTGGGTATAGGGATTCTTTTTTATCAGCATACCGTTTTTAAGTAGCCTTAGTCTTCTCTAATGAGCCTTGTGCTGACTTATACATTTCCTGGAGTTCATTTAGATGTTCTTGTACAGAGGACACTGATGCAGTAAATGACGCATTCATTGGTAATATTCTATGCTGATGACTATTCATACAAATAAAGAGTGACATATCTGTGGCACAATGCTCTGTTCTGTTATATGTAATTACAATATGTTACTCCAGTCCTCATGCAACAATTTCTGATAGCGAAAATACTGTTCATCACATTGATTAAATTGTTCTGCCTGCCTGTCTGCCTGAAACGGACTTCTATATCTATTTCTTTCCACAGTGCAGACCAGAATTCAGATGTAAATTGAGATCCCCTGTCGGTTATCAAGACCTGTGGTATTCCATGCACACAAATAATATGATATGCAAACATCTATGATAATTCCTTGGTGTTAATGAAATTAACTGCCCAATTTTTGTCAAATCATCAATAATTACTTAAATTGCAGTACATGTTTAATTTTTGAGTAGCTCTACAATAAGTCTATTGATACTGTATGCGAAGGCCTAACTGAAAAAGACAATGACCCCAAAAGCCCCATAGGTCTAGAATGTGAACTTCAAACTGAGCACAAATAGAACATGTCTGAACATAAATAGAGTTAGCCACAAACATGTTTTTTAATCGCAGTTAAGGTTTTAGCAATTCCAGGATTCCCTGTACTCATCATTAAGCGTTATCATAGCTTGTTGTTTTAATTGAGCAAAGGGAAATACACAGTGCTTATTTCAATCAATAATTCATACTTCTCAAGTCTGTTATCCTTCTCTATCCCCCAGGATTCCTTATGTATGGGCTTTTACTCTATGCACACTTCTTTTCAGAAATCATTAACATTAATCATTGCTGGAGAGCAAATGTTTTGTATTCTACCTGCCAATGTCAAGGAAGATTTGCTTACAATTTCATTTTCAATTTCAGGTTGAGACTTTTGCACTGAGGCATCAATTTTTGCATTATTACGAAACGTTTTTATAGTTTGTCACAAGATCATAATCAGAAAAAGCAATGCCCACCTAATTTGTTGGGGAGTGAATGCCTGACTTTAAAAACCTCAATAACAAAATGATCTTCCACATGATTGGCGGAATGAAAGAAATCTACAACAGTATCACAGATGATGTCCTAAGCGATGTTATCCATGATACCATCAATGAGGTTATGAGTAGTGCAGGACTGATTTATGGTTAGTTTGTGGTTTGCAAAATCAAGTTGGATTTGCAAAACGTCGGTGTGCAATTTGTAATTGCCCTAAGGTAATTCAATCTTAGTACATCTGGACCTTAATTCCTGACCTCCAGTGTCTGTAGCCAGGCCCTGAGCCCAACCTACAGTGAGTGTGGACATCAAAACCACCACTGTGCAACTCTTCTCTGTCATGTTTTATTTGCCTCTCTTTTATCTCTACCCCGCTGCCTCACACCACTTCTATCTATGTCGCTTTGCAAAAACAAATTGAGAACATTTTCAATTAGTGATTTTTTTCACAAAATGGAGGACAAATCCATTACTTAAAATGGTAGCTTGCACAGTCATGTTTTCATTGCTTTTTTCTGGGGCTGTACATGAGTTTTACACACCTCTGAGTGCCCCCAGACCTCACCTAGGGTTAGTCACCTCTGATGATGGCTCCCATTGAAGTGACATGTTTTTTGCTAAGCAGAAAAGCCGCAATCGGTATTAGTTTTCTAGATGAAATAAAAATTCGATTGTACCCTCCTTCATCCAGTTTAATTTTCAAAACAGCTTAAGTGTTGCAACTTTAAATGGTAGTGATGTACACCCACCTAGACTTTTTTAAATTATTATATCTGAAAAACAACTAGACAGGTTTCACTAAACTAGCAAAAGCACACATTCTGACTATAGTTCTACTTTCATGCAGAATTTGGTGTCTTTCTAAAGTGTGTAGAGTCAAGAGTATGGAGTTGAGAGAAAGGCAACATTAGTGCATGCACTGCTTGTGTGTTGGGTGTGTGTATTGTGTAGAGTGTGTGTACTGGGAATGTATCCATTATATGTAGTTTGAATGTTTAAAAAGTCAGGAAAAACGGCACTTTACCTTCTATATTATCAATTGTGGTTTTTTTTTTAATCAGAAGTTCATGAGCAGTATGAAAACATGTTTCTGAAGTCCTGTTGATGAACTAATGCATTTCAAACTGACACACTGTGTTTGCAAACGTTTTTTCAAAATAAATCTGTCTGTCAACCATGTACATAGAGACAGGATTGTGTGTTCATAGTGTGCAAAGTATCAAACATGCGTGTGTGTTTTACAAGTAGAGTCATGAGTGTGTGTGTTATCATTTTGAGTGTAAGTACAGTCATGAATGTGTGAGCTTTATAAGTGTGTGGCCTGAACGAGTATCTTTGAAGAGTGAGTAGAGTCAAGAGAATAGAGTCAAGAGTGTGTGCTAGATGGATATTAGACCTGCTTATGTATTTTATCAATGTGTCAGAAGTCATAACAGTGTGTATAGTAGAGGTTGTGTGTCTCTGAAGAGTCTGTTTGTTCTATCACTGAATCTGGCAAGTATGTGTATCAGGTGGTGTGTGCCTGTGGGTTGGGTGTGTTTATCAGGTGGAGCATGTGCATCATGGAATGCTGGTATCTACGGAGTGTTTGAATCCATCGTGTGTCTGTCTTGTATATGAGTCTGAGTGTATACAAGCCAGTATTTACAAGTGTCTGTCAAGCATGTATATTGGGACAGGAATGTGTGTTTAAAATGTGGAAGAATTCAGATGTGTGAGTGTTTCAGGAGTGTAGTAAACAGTGTGTGTTATCAATTTCAGTGTGTGTAGATAGTAATGTGTTTATTTTTGTGCATTGGATGTTAAACATGTATAACAGTCTGGGTGCCTTTGGAATCAGAAGTATGTTTTATATGTGTTTATGTGTCTTGGGTGTGGCTTTTTCAGAAGAGTGTAGATTGAGAACTAGGCAGTCAGGTGTGGGTCAACTGTGACCGAATGTGTGGTGAATGTGTGGTGCCCATCTGTATCATTCTGAGTCTATAAAGTGTCAGTGTCAGTGTGTCCAAGTAGTTGTATTATGTGGAGTATGTGTGTGTATGTCTTGCAGAGAATTGTGGAATTTATCTGTCTGTCATGTGCCGGTTGCGTAAATTACTCATAATTTGTCAGGTTTGGATGTGCTGAAATGTGTGGATTAGACAAGCATGTCAGTTGTGTACATTGTGTGGGCTTTGTATGTGTTGGGTGTGTGCATCTGTTGGGATAGGAATGTCCTCTGCTTGGTAAAGGGAAGTGTAGCCCAAGAATGAGAGCCTGAACTGCATGTGAAACTAGTATCCCAAGTTTTCAGTGGCCCAGCTAACACGCTAATATTATGCAACGTGATGAGTATGAGAGCAACAAAAAGAAGTCCATGAATGGAATAGGTAATTCAAATATAAAGTCCATTCAGTTCTTGGTCCTTTTATGAAGTTGCTTTTATTTCATGTATGTTTTTCCAAACAGAGACTGCCAGTGTCTCTTATCTACAAGCAGAAGCAGCCAACACGTGTTTCATCATTTGGACTTTTTCAAAGCTGCAGGAAATATGCGGAATTCAGTATGGAACACTGTAACGCATACCATCCAATATCATATTCCACCTCCTATAGCAGCAACAGTACAAGTCAAACTTCAAAAATTGCATGCACTGTGCTCTGTGAGATGCGCAAAGAAATACCACAAATGTGCTTGTTAGAATGCGAGAGTAGGCCTAAAGTTCAAAGGTTGGATCCAATGAAAATAAGATACCTGAGCGTCCCCATAGTCAGGACAAAGTAAGTTGAAGATCTTGTCAAGATTCTCTTAAATAATATACAAGTATGCAGATACATAAATCTGTGAACAGCCATTCTGAGGAAAATCAAGTACTGTGCAAATAACGGATATTGGTACATCATATGTACAACAACAGCCAGTGTGTGTCTATGCACTGCAAGAAAGCTGTAGCACAACAGGTTATTTGTAAGTTGCTCAGCTGGAGCTTGAAAAAGAATAACATATATCAGAACCACAGTTCACAATACATAATTACATAGAACATAGTCCTGACATCGAGCATGACCACGAAAGCTGGACAATACGTGGTGGCATTGTCTCGGTGAGTAAAGACAATGGGCTAGGGGAATATCAACAGCTTAAAAAAGCAAACCAAATGTAGTCCTCACCTACAAAACACAGAGTTAGATGAGGTCTTGCCCTGTAGTGCCAAACTTGTCACTACAGGGCAATCAATACCTCACCTACCAATGCTTATTACTCACCTTATCACTGCTATAGGAGGTGAAATATGATGTTGGACGGTATGCGTTACAATGTTCCATACTGATTTACGCATTTTTTCTGCAGCCTTGAAAAAGTCCAAAGGACAAAACACATGTCTGCTGCTTCTGCTTGTATAAAAAAAAACACTGACTGTCTCTATGGACTTCTTTTGTGTGCTCTGGTACTCATCACGTTGCGTAATTCGTGCCAAGGACTTAGTCCTTGACATATACATACCCTCGGTGGCAGGGTCAAGTCAGAGGAACTTGTTAAGCACACATATCACCCAAGGGTCTCATGGCGCTAGTGAAGACTCCGTGGAGGCTTACAGTTGGATTAGCAAGTTATGAATGATGGAATAACCAGGTTTTTAGTTTTCTGCGGAACAGCTTATGGTCTGTGATAGAGAGGAGATGAGATGGCAGTTTGTTCCAGAATGCAGGTGCGAGAAAAGAGAAAGATCGACCGCCGTTTCTGGCAGTGCGAATTCTGAGATGGGTAAGAAGACATTTGGAACTGGACCTAAGCGTCCTGCTTGGTTGATACCAGCCAAGTTTCTTAGCCAAATAACTTGGCCTAGTTCAGTACATACTACTATGGAAAAGACAAAGGATTTTGAAGCGGCAGCGCTTTTTAATCGGGAGCCAATGGAGGGTCCTCATAATAGGCACTGATGGTGCTCTAGCTGAAAGGTTTAACATTAGTCTAGCCACTCGTTTATGGAGGCTAACAGGGCATTATCATCATCGATATGGCTCATGATGAGTCCCTGGATCAGCCGTTTTCTGGATTCAATGGGAATCCATTGAAAAATTTTGCGTAGCTTACGTAAAATGCCATAACAAATGCAGATTATGTGACTTATATGGCTTTTCATAGACAGCTGATTGTCAATGATCACTCCAAGATTTCGTACCATGGATTTGGGCGCTGGACAGAAGCCAAACTTCTGTGGCTACCAATCACTGGACCAGTGTTCATCCGCCTTACCAAAGAGGATGACCTCTGTCTTACTACCGTTTAGTTGTAAGTGATTGGTACACATCCAATTGTCAATATGGTTCATGTAGTTTTTAAAGCGAACCTAAGTGTCAGAGGGGTCAGGGCCAAGGTTAATTAGAAGCTGCGTGTCATCAGCGTATGACACCACTTCAAAACCGTAGGATCTGATTAGCCTGGCCTGGGGTGTCACATACAGGTTAAAAAGCATAGGGCTCAGGATGGAACCCTGAGGAACTCCTATGCTTACAGACCGACTGCAAGAAGCCCGGGTGCCAACTCGTACCGTGGTCGTCTGATCCATTCAATAATTTCTGAACCAGTCCAAGGCCTTGCCCCTGACACCCACCTCCCAAAGCCGATGTTCTAAAATGCTGTGGGAGGGGCGTGGCTAAGCCGCGAAGTGCGATAGTCGCAGCCTAGCGGAGCTCCGCCGATTCCTCTCCTCCCTCATCAATCCGCTACACTGATCCGGTATCCAAACTCACAACCTTAGCTGGAGAAAGCATCTACTACATGCTCGCAGGAAAATAAGCCGTGAGGGGTCACCATAGACTGCACTTTTGCCATGTACGCCGTGCAGCCCTGGCGTGTCGACGAGACCGGGGCCTTGCGTGGCAGCCAGCGCGGAGTGTGTGGCTTGTTCTGGAGATGCCCCCGAAGGGGAGTTTTGGTGTTGGAGTGTACCGGAAGTGCATCTCCTGTTGTGGCTGAAACATGGCATCTCTGGGAGTCCTGGTGCGGACCTGAGGAAACCAGGGGCCAAGTGGAAGACCTAACTCCAGGGCCTCGATTTCTGAGGCTGCCAGTACGGGCCTGGGTGCTCCTGGAGCCTGATTGAGGAGCCAAGCTGGGGCCGATACCTACTGACCGGATGCCGCTCTGGGCCTCCCCTCTCCCTCCCCCCTCCTATATCGACAACGCTGTGGCTGCAGGACAGGTGAGCGGAACATTGTGGTGGTGATTTCGGGGGCAAAGTGACCTGGACCTGGAGTGGAGGTAAACTGCGCACACATTGCCCGATACCTAATGGGAGCATAATTACCAGCATCTTGACAGCAGGCCCCCCATCTATATAGTGAGCGGTATACGCGGAGGCCCAGGGAGTCAAGTTGTGGAGGCCTCTCCCACAGGCAGTGACTCTCGCAATACCCTCCGGTATAGCCTAACCACACTTACACCGCCACAGGTTTGCTTGACGCAGCGCCTTACAGGCAATGAGTAGTGGTGTCCCCACGGGGAGGTAACATACTGACCGAACCTGCTAATGATTCGGCGCAGTCTGCCCCACAGTTGACGTGACTGGTGTTGTGCTTGATCTGGGGCACCCACCTGGAGGGGCTGGATGTGGCACAAGGTCGCCTGACGGGAGCAGCTGCCACTTTGAGAGTGTGGGTGGTTGCTGACTGAGTACGTACATGCCCCCCCCTCCCCTTGGGCCATAGTGGACACGCGCCCTGTTGGACATCAAAGGAGATTACAGGAGGGAAGACATTGTAACCAGGATCTGTATGCTCAGTCACTGACTCATCACCTGGTCCCCACATGCATATCAGAGAGGTGAGGTGGGGCAGCTATCTCGGGGAGCAAAACCCCACTGTTGTTGCACTGGGAACAATCTGGTGGTACTATTTCGTCATCAAGGGGCAGTAAACCTGTACAACAAAACCGGCTGGATAGATATACCCTTCCCAAGACCTCGGTACCTGACTTTTCCCCTGGGGGTAAGGGAAACACAACGCTAGGAGAAGTAACGCCGCAGCCCATGTTGAAGGACGTCCTGGCAGCGATTGCAGATATCAAAACCTCCCTGGAACATAAGATGGACACCATCACAGTCGAAGTAAATCTACTCCGGGAAGATATGAATAAAAACAACGAACGGGTGAAACAAGTGGAGCTGAAAACTGCGAGTCTAGTGGACGATACCTCCGAGTTGCAAGGAGAAGTCAGAGTCCTACAATCATTTCAGAAATTCGCTGAATCCAAGCTGGATGACTATGAAGAACGCCTGCATCGTAACAACGTACGAATTCTTGGCGTCCCGGAAAAATCAGAGGGGCAGTCTACGGATCTCTTCGTTGAAGATCTTATCCTGAAGCACCTACAGCCCAAGGGGCTGGGGAAATTTTTTGTGATTGAAAGAGCTCATAGAGTTCCCGGAGGTCGGCCTTAGCCCGGGGCGCCCCCGCATCTGATCCTAGCCAGGGGGCTCAATTTCCGCAACCGAGATGTCATACTCCAACATGCCAGAGCGGGGCCACCCCTGAAGTACGAAAATGCAGACATTACATTTTTCCCGGACTTTACCCAGCTAGTTCAGAGACAGCGATGCTCCTTTCTGGGAATAAAAAAGGGAGTGAGATATAAAGGCTACAAATACGCCATTCTGTTCCTGGCCCGGCTCCACGTTGAGGCTGATGGTAGAGCCTGTTTTTTTTAATATCCCGAGTCAGCAGCGGAGTGGCTTGAGAGTCGCTGATCAGTGGAGCATTGGATGCAGTGCTGACACCGGCGGGGGGGAGTGGGTGGGATGGATCCTGAAGGGGGCCTTTAAGTTGCCCTAGGTGTGCCGGGACTGGGATCTTAAAGGAGGCCATGCCAGCTGATAACTTTGGACATTTTGAGCCCTCTTGGTGCATTATATTGTGCAGTGACTTGTTTGATCAACATGGGTCTGTGAGATTGGGATTTATTGAGTTAAGGGAGAAGGGAAGGGCACCACGTAGCCCGCGTTTCTACTTTTAGTTACTTGACGGGGCAACAGGCACTCTGCAAGTTTAATTATGGGCAGTTCAAAGCCCAGAGTGCAGGGGAGCAGGGAGGGGGGCGGTTGGGAGGAGATTTTTATGTTGCTTTCATTTGTTTTTCTTGAATGTACACTACACAGGACAAAGACATAGAGCGGAAGCGAGATACTTGCGCAATCTCAGATGGGTACTCAGTGGGATGTTGGGGTTAGAGTCCTCAGTTGGAATGATAATTGGCTGGGGGATAAGATTAGGCGTAGTATGGTGCATCCGTATTTTAAATTCCAAGCCCCGGATATTATTCTGTTGCAAGAAACTCATCTTATCGGCAACATGTGCCAAGCTATGAACAGAGGAGGGTATAAATGTGTAGCTCACGCGGGCTTCACGACGGTCTCCAGCGACTTGGGTATATTGGTCAGAAACTCGTTTCCTTTTACGGCGCAGTCTACATGGTCCGATGACAGGGGTAGGTATGTGGGGATATCAGGGCAGTGGGAGGGTCGAACTATCACATGCATTTCAGTATATGCTCCCCCCGGCCTTCAGAGTGAGACATAAAGATTTGGGTGCAGTGCTGCTGACGCTCCCACTGGGCCTTCTAATTGTAGGGGGTGACTTTAACTCACTGTTATCCGGCGAGCTGGATCGTCACCCCCGCGTGAGATTAGACTCGCGCAGCGGTGGCTTTCTAACTTGCTTGAGGCGGTGGGGCTGGTAGATGGATGGAGGACACATAACCCAGACAGAGCCCAGTATACCTTCCGATCTGGTGCCCAGAAGAGTCTGTCCCGTATAGATTATATCTTGGTCCCAGCGGCACAAGCCTGTGATATCCATGAGAATTCGCCATCTGGGTAGGGGCATCTCAGACCACTCCCCTATCTGGATGTGACTGGTTCTGGGTCAAGCTAATGTAGGAAGACTTGCCCCCATTAACCCGTGGTACTTATGAGATCCGGCCATTCACAAGAAATTCATTCAGACCACAAATCATTACTTCCTGGAAAATGAGGGATCAGTAAATTCTGCCTAGACGCTATGAGAAGCATACAAATCAGTAGTTCGTGGGGAAGCCTTATCCCTTATTAAGGGTAAGAAAGTTGGAGGGGGTGGAAGATGCAATACTCAAGCTGGAGGAGGAGTTGGAACATATAGTGACCCCAGAAAAACTACACTTACTGAGCCTACAACAAGACAAATTTAGTAGTACAGCGACAGACAGGGCTAGGGCACAGGGGAAGGAACTACAGAGTAGACTTTATGAACATGGGGATAAGGCAGGGAAATTAATTGCATGGCTGGACAGGTAGGAATGGGCATCGCGACTGGTACCTGAGCTAACCGGTGAAGGAGATTAACTCATCTCAGACCCGCTACGCATAGCAGACCGGTTTGCAGATCACTATCAGGGAGTTTACAGTACGGAGGAGCGTCACAAAGAGGGAGACAATGTTGCCTTACTTCGTGATATCATACTCCCTACCCTGGCCGACGAGAATTGTGAATTTTTGGAGTCCGAGTTCTCCGTCGATGAGGTTGCCCAAGGTATACGTGCTATTATGTCCAGCAAAGCTTCAAGCCCTAATGGTATCCCGATCGAGTTGTACAAGTTGAGACCAGACAAGATAGCTCCCTACATCCACGCAATGTTTATGGACAGTAGAGATAAAGGTGTGCTTCCACTAGATCAAAGAATTGCTAACGTGCTCGTCATTCATAAAGTAGGCAAACCTAAAACCCTTTGCACGTCTTATAGACCGATATCGCTTCTCAATGCTGAGCCCAAGATTCTAGCCAAAATGTTGGCAATACACCTTGTTAAAGTAATCAATACCCTGGTGCACCCTACCAGTCTGGCTTCATGCCACACCGTAACACTGCCCTAAACCAGGCTTCATGCCACACCGTAACACTGCCCTAAACCTACGCCGTCTCCACGGAGTGTTGGGTAGAGCGACAACAATCTTAGAACCCGCAGTCCTGGTGTCACTTGATGCCACCATGGCCTTCGACATGGTGGAGTGGCCGTATCTCTTTGCCATACTGGATAAGATGGGATTCGGACCCCAATTTGTGAGTTGGTTCCAGTTGTTATATACTAAACCCATGGCCCAAGTGATTGTGAATAAACAAAAATCAAGAGCATTTCAGCTTGCCCGTGGGACACGTCAAGGGTGCCCTCTGTCACCGCTTCTCTTTGCCCTGGCATTGGAACCGTTGGCGGCATGGATCCGTAGAGATCCAATGATCCGCGGTATACGTTGGGCCCCTGACTGGGAAGATAGGATATCGTTATACGCGGATGATATGCTGTTGTATTTGACCTCCCCGAGGGTCTCCTTGATATGCCTGCTTGATATCCTCGCAATCTTCTGTAGATATTCCGGATTTACCGTAAACTGGTCTAAATCTGTGATTTACATCTTACTCGGTGAGCTGCCAATTCTCCCGAAAGGATGCCTGATACAAATTGTGGCAGGTGGCTTGCGATATCTTGGTATCTTCATTACATTAAACGCTACGCTCCGGTTCACTCGTATTCTCCTGCCACCAATTCAGAGATTGAGGAGCGATATTAGTCACTGGAAGTCCCTGCCCCTTTCCCTATTAGGTAGGGCTGTTGTATTTAAAATGATGGCGTTACGCCGTTCGTTTTCTTTATGCCCTCCAGATCTCTATGGACCCAGTCTCCAAGTCATATTTTAAAGAAATAGACACTCTACAATGAACTCTTTTATGGGATGGGAAACCTTCAATCGCATTAGCAAAACTCACCATCAATTGGTATGATGGCGGCATCAGTCTCCCGACATCAGGAAATATTATTGGGCAGCCCATCTGGCTGCGATCAACCAGGGGATGTATAGTCACCCCGATGACCCAGGGTACGCCACGGACAAGTGGCTCCTCCCAGGTGGGGACTACAGTAGAACATCCTACTCCAAACCCCATAGATACCTCCTTTCATGCCCGACCGCGAACTCGGTTCAAGTTTGGCATGGCAACTGCCCTCCGGAATTCTGAGCAGCTGGGGAGCCTCTGGCAAACTAAGGGATTTGATAAATGGGATCTCATTGGTATATCCCAGATTAAAGACCTCTGGGTCAAGGGCACTATCCTCTTGTTTGCCTCTCTCCAACAGCAATATAAATTGGCGGATACCGAGCACTATAGATACATACAGGTCCGGCACGCACCCCAGACTCACCTTACTGGTAGGGCCCCCCTTTCTGAGGCATCCCCTCCTGAAGACAGGATACTGGACGGCCATATTTCCGAGAGGTCTATCTCGCTGATTTACAAAAAATTGATCAACAATATGGAATACCCCCTCCAGTCCCTTAAGGACAAATGGATTAATGATGAAGACTGGCAAACAGCGGTCTCCTCCCCGCGGGAGGTGGCGATCCAAGCTAGGCTGAGGTTGGTGGAGCTAAAGATTCTGCACAGAATATATATTACTGGGCCAGATTTAGTACGGATGGGCAGAATGGAAAATGAAGTGCGCAGACGAGGTTGTGGGGAGGTGGGAACATTTATCCACATAATATGGGAATGTGTGAATATACAATCATACTGGCAAAGCATAAATCGTACTCTCCGAGACGGACTCGCAGTTGACCTACAACCCCAAGCCCGCAGGTGTCTCCTAAACATTTGGGAATCAACAGACCTCACCTCACATACTAAGCAATGGGTGGTCCTGGCAATAATGGTGGCCAAAAGAAATATAGCTCAAAATTGGGGGGCCCGCCAATCACCAACACCAGATAAATGGAAGGAGGATCTGGACTGGTGCATGTTCAGGGAAAAGTCGGTATATGTGGCCAGGGGGTGTCCTGGGAAGTGGAGCAAAGTGTGGGGGCCTTGGAACCTGTATATAGGTAATATTTGTATCCCACCAGCGCCACTGAATGACGATGAGATTCTTGAAACCCCCTAACTGTTATGATTTGTATATCCGTTTTCCTTTTTAGACTCACTGTAACCCAGACCAGCGAATTGGAGTACTTATAATTTCTTGCTCATGTCATATAATGATATGTAATGTTGATTTGTTTATAATAAAAAGAAATATTTAAAAAAAAAAATGCTGTGGGAGATGGTGTCAAAGGCTGCCGGCAAGTCCAACAGAACTAGCATGGCTGACTGCCCGCTGTCTAAGGCAAGTCTGATATTGTCTACAACATCCACCAAGGAGTTTTCGGTACTGTGAGATGTCCTGAACCCTGACTGTGATGGATCAAGGAGTACATGACTCTCCAAATGGATGGTAAGCTGTTTATTGATCAAGGATTCAAGTACCTTTCCAAAATAAGGGAGCAACGAGATAGGCCGATAGTTACTAGGTTCCTTTGAATCGGCAGAGGTTTTTTTAGGATAGGCTTAACCTGTGCTGCTTTCCATCTAACTGGGATCTTTGCTTGGGCTAGTGACATATTGAATATGTCTGTAAGTTTATCCTTAAGCACAGGGGCAATTGTAGGAAAGAAGCGAGGTGAGAATTGATCAGATGGAGATCCTGATTTGATCTTTGCCAGATCGGTGGAGACTTCATCTAAGGTAAACATAGAGAATTATAATAAAAGGGGGCTAGTGGGATCCAGATTGGTGGCTGAATCATTATCAAAATATTTTGTATCGAAACTGGAAAGGATCTATGGATAGATTTGATCTTTTCATCGAAATTTTTTGACAAAGTGTCAACCCATTCTTGTGATGGTATATTAATGTTCAGGGCAGAAGCGGGAGTAGTAAACTAGTTTAATATTTTATAAAGCTTCTTATTGGAGTTGGCAGATTTATTGATCCTGTCAATGAAATACAGCTTTTTGGTGTGTCTAATGCTGTCTAAATAGCCTCGATGAATCTGCTTATATTTTTGACAATCTTCTATGGTCTTAGTTTTTCTCCATCTATGCTAAGCAATCCTACTAGACATTTTTACAGCCTTCAAGGCTTCTGTGAACCAGGGTGAGCCTCTGGCCTTGTCCTTCACCTTTGACAAAGGTGCTACTGTGTTCAAGGCCAATGAGATTGCGCCTTCAACTGCCTTTACTGCCCTTAGTACCATGGTATCACCATTTATACTATATTAAAATATACTGTACTTGACCTCAATACCTTGAACATCAGTGTTGATATTGGATGTGCAATTGTCAAAGCCGCCATTTGTGTTTGTAACATACTAATATAGCCAGCCTACAAGGCTGAGGGCTGTCCATAAGGACTCCAAGATCCAGAACCTATTTTGTGGCCTGACGTGACGCGCCAAGCATGCCCTGTGTCTTGAGGGATTACTGTCCATCTCCTGGGTTCAGTGGTGGCAGCATATCAATTTGTGTTGATTATAGTACTAATTAGAACTTTTTCCTGGTTCTGATGGAGTATGTGGTGTCTACTGGCCCAAATGATGGTCAAAGATCCACATATGTGACACCCTAACCTTTGTGCTGACACCCCAAGTGTATGTCAAGGGCATGTGTGCAAGGTATTGTTGTGTTCAGCATCTGGTTGCTGAGATCAGCGGCATCCATTTTCTATTACCCCTGGTTTGATTTGGCACCAGATGGATTATGAGCACAGCTTTCCAGACAGTGGGAGTGTACTGTTTGTGTTCCTGGAGCTGAAGGGAGAAGTCCCAAACACTCTAATGTGGGAGGATGAAGATAGAGCTGTCCCTAGAAATTCTGTGAGGACCTTTGAGCAAGGGATTGCCTATTAGGTCTTCCTTAGTATTGCCACTTGGTTATTACCATGAGAATAGGGATGAGTCTGTAGATTTTGGTATGAGGGGTGGAGCCGGTTCTAGGCCACGCTGTGCTATCTAGGATCGCACTTGGCTATACATTGATACGGACACTATATGGTAGTTGTGAGGTAGACCTACTTAATTCCCACTTACTCCATTGTGTACAGGTTAAAAAGTGTGTTCCTGTAACTTACCCCCAATAGCCAAGCTGCAGCTCATCCAGAATGTGGCGGCAATTCAGTCTCTGCTGCGATTCGAAAATTGCATTGGCTTCCAGCCATTGTACGAATTACATTCAAAGCCTTATGCATTGTCCATGAAACATTTCAGAATACAGGCCCTGAGGGAATTAAGAACTTGTTTCATCAATATATACCATCTAGATAGCTGAAGTTCTGGAGGATTAATCAGCTGGTTATTCCCAAATTCCAGAGGGCAAGATGGGGAGGGAGAGCTTTTGATGTGGCTGCATCCAAGATCTGGAACACTCTTTCTTACTCCATCTCCTGCCTGGAAGCCCATTGTACCTTCCATAAGGCCTGAAGACCTGGCTCTTGGTCTTGTAATGCCCTCTTTAGATCAGGGATTATGCACTTTTACTTCCTCAGTAGACTAACCACTTTAGCGCCTTCAGGCACTTGTTCGCACTTTATAAATTGTCAAATCAGTCAGATCAATCAATGCCGCTCCCCTCCCCCTGAGGTAACTTCATATGTCGTCTTCTACAGCTCAGTCCTCTGGGTCTTGGTGCCCAATCTCACTTCTGCTCTTTTGTCTTTCTCTGAATGCCACTTCAGAAAAGTGCATGATAAGCCACGTAAAGAATACTAACACTTCATTGTGCTCATGTTTAGGCTTCTACTGCTTGGGGACAGGATCCTCACCTCACAGTAAGACTCCTGGGCTGATTCAGAGTTTGGCAGATGAAGTAGGGTCCATCAGAATGTCAGAAGACATTACTTCCCCCATCCCAAGGGCACTCTGCCAGCTAAGTTTAGAGTTATCTACCACCCTAGGGGACAATTCTGAACACTGAAAGGAATCATCATCAAAACCAGTGGCGGTCATTGACTAAACTACTGCCATTGTTTTTTAGTTTTTAAAATCAAACTCCCATATTGGGAGTCTGTTATTGAGAAATAAAAACTAGTAACCCTCAAACCCTGAGTGTTTTATCCCATTATGTGGGGGCCTTAATTGTGTTTTTCCTATACCTCACTGCCGGGCTTATCTTGGGAGTGACAGACAGGAAAAAAAGACATTAGAGCATTCACCCTAAATAGAGAGGGTGGTGTGTAATGTCCTTCCTCCGACAGCCCAACAGCATAAGAAACTATTCTTGACATAGCCAAAAGGGCATCTGTTGATGGAATACTTAAGCTCGCCCATCTCTAAATGAGGCGGGAAGAATGATAGTTTGGCGGCAGGGTACTCTATCGCATTTGCAATGCTGTACCCTGTCTGCCAAACTATAACTGACGTCCTGTGTCTGTACTGCAGTTCGAAAACTAATTTTCAAACCATTTTAAGGCCTTTTAACAGTAGGTTAACATTCCCTGTCAAGACAATCAGTACAATGGTGGTCCCCAAACCATCACAATTTGTTCCAGTTCCAAGGGAGAGCTGCTTAGAGTGCTTAAACAGCTACTGTTATCCATGACTGGTGTCTGCCTGACAGCTAGTCTATCAAAGGTGAGAGAACATCACTGGAAGTATGTGCAGCTTGCTGGAGAGCTGTGTGTCTGCCCAGCTCCTAAATGCCTAATTGCTTGCTCAGAGAGGGAAGGAATACACTTGGCCCTGCAAGAGGAAAAACTGTCCAAGAGGAGAAGCAAAGTTGCGTTGCCTGAATGTGTTGCTCCCAGAAGAGCAGATTTGTTCATGGGTGTTTAACGGGCATTGCCCTGAGCTGTGAGGACTGCTGCCTGCAGTCCCATATCCAGTGGATGAGCTGCTGACTGTGTGATGGCAAAGGGTGAACCACCAACTCCTACACTGGACTGCATCCTAACAGACAGGTAATACAAGGCCTGTATTGGAAGATTGAGAAACTATAGGCCTGAGTCACAAATTGCACTTTGAAGCACATTTTGTGGTTCTACAAAACATACTATACACAAACTGCACTTTTGTAGTAACTTGCACTTTTTCTAGAGTCAGGAGTAAGGAGTCAGGATTAGGGCATCTTTATGTGCGTTCTTGAGTTTGTCTGTATATTCTGCGACCTTCCCTGATGCTTGGAATCATGCAACGGTCCTCCCATTACTGAAGAAACCTTCTGCGGACCTGTCAATGCTTGCCACCTACAGACTGATCTCCCTACTCCCATTCTCAGTTATGGTATTAGAGAAAATTAACAACAGATGCCTCACTGAATACCTCAATGACCACCAACTCTTAGATACCACTCTGTCTGGTGTTAGACCCAACCAAAGCATGGAAACTCCCTTCATTGCCACCACAGGTGACATCTGCATGACTGTGGAAGAAGGAGACACAGCAGCCCTCATTCTCTTGGACCTCTCCACAACCTTTGACACAGTTTCCCACCTCATACTCATCCAACGCCTACACAACATTGGAATCCAAGGACACGCACTCTGAGGGATCTCCTCGATCCTGACTGGAAAGACCCAGTCAGTTAGCCTGACACCAAACACCTCAGACGTCTGCAAACTCATCTGCAGAGTTCCTCGGGATAGTCCTTGAGCCTGACCTTCAACAATGCATGCATGATCCCGCTAGCCAGCATCCTCTCTTTCTCGTTGTCAATGTCCCCTCCTATGCTGATGACACAGCTCATTCTCTCCCTAACAGATAAGATGCCCACTACCTGGATCAAGTCCAATTAATGCACGAATAAAATTGCCCACAGGATGAAGACCATACTGTCTGAACACCGACCAGACAGAAAATGTGATCTTAAGGAAGAACTCTTAAATGTGGGACTGCACCTGGTGGCCAACAGAGCTAGGAATGACTACAATCATGCTCCCCAAGAGCTTTGGAAACATCATCACCAGCAAACTCGACATGACAGCCCGAGTCAAAGACGTCACCGCCTCATGTTTCCTTAGATTAGGAAATTTTTCAAATGTCTCTGAATCAGCAGCCCGAAAACCATCACTCACAACCTTACCACAAACAAGAGAGACTACGGGGGAACCCTCTATTCCCGGGATCAATAAAAAGCTGACCAGGAGGAAGCAGACCATTGAGAACTCAGCCACCAGAATCACTCTCAACCTCCAATGCCACCCTCACATCACACTACACCTGAAGGAGCTCCACTTGCATCACTTACACAAATGATCACAATTCAAAATCCTCACCCACCCTTTCAAAGCACTACATAACACTGGCCTAGTATACCTCAACAATCGCATCTTCTTTCACAAACCATCTAGAGACCTCCACTTATCTGGACTCATACCTGCCACTACACATAAGAGCCTCTTCCTCACTTCTTGAATTCCAGAAGAAACTGAAGACCTGACTTTTCGAATAGTCCAACTAGATCCTACATTGGCTGGACTCACACTTACTCAGCCTCGGATACTCTCCCAGGTGATAATGCGCTCTACAAATCTGACTATCATAACATAGCATAACATACCAAAACAAGAAGTGCATCGAACATCAGTGTACCCTTTAAGAGTGTTAGGCATCTATATTAGTTTGAGTGAATATCAAGTTAGAAGTGTGCATATTTTATGAGTGTGTGTGTCAGAAGTCAAGCATATCGGGTGTCAAAGAATGTGTGCATCCGTTATATTTGTCAGGCATGTATAACAATCTCAGAGTATATAGAGTCAGGAGTTAGTCTGTTTTATGAGTGTATGTGTCATTGAAGAGTGTGTATAGTCAGGAATGAGTGTCAGTACGCATGTGAACAATGTCTGTATTTGTTGTATGTGCATCACATGGTCTATGTGAATTGGATGTCGTATCCATCAGGTCTGTTGTGCACCGATATATATTAGTCTGAGTGTATATAGTGTAAAAAGCATATGTTTTATTAGTGTCTTTCATAAATCAAGACTGTTTGTATTTCAAGAGTTTGTGCAAACATCTATATCACAAAAGGTGTGTGTGTTTATAGAGTCCATAACTCTTTCATTGTGTTTTTCGTATGTTCTGGGGTGTTTCTATCTGTCAGATACGTTGGATGTGTGTATTGCATGTGGTGTGTCTGTGCATACCTGTGTTGCCTGTGTCTCTTGCAGAGTACGTATACCACACATTTGTATGAAGTATGTTACCTCTGTATGTTAAGGACAATTCATCATTTTCTAAAATATTTGTATTTCACTTCTGTTCATGTCGCGTTTTGTAGCTTTAAAAAAATGCTATTTGATGATAGACGGGAATGTTGCACATTGGCAAAACATTCACCCCCAGTCACAGATCTGGGTTTAATCCATCGTTATTTTGCTCACCATGCCACCCCAGTTCAGACATCGCCATATGCAAATCAGTCTTGACCCTGTGCCTCATGGGAACAGTCCAGCCCGAACTGCCAAGCCATGTCTTCCCTGGACCGGAATCAAGCATCCTAGGACCGGTTTCGGGGTTTCACCCCCCTTCAGCCAGGATAGTTTAACTCCAGTGACGTAGTGAGCACGGGACCCACGTCTGGACATACCTTTCCCACATAGGGTGAACAGCAAAACACACAGATGATGGACGGAATGTTGCACATTGGCAAAATATTCACCCCCAGTCACAGATCTGGGTTTAATCCATCGTTATTTTGCTCACCATGCCACCCCGAGTGGGACGGGTATGCTCAGACGTGAGTCCCGTGCTCTCCATGCCACTGGAATCAAGCTATCCTGGCTGAAGAGGGGTGAAACCCCGAAACCGGTCCTAGGATGCTTGTTTCCAGTCCAGGGAGGACCTGGCCTGGCAGTTCGGGCTGGACTGTTCCCATGGGGCACAGGGTCAAGACTGATTTGCATATGGCTGGGTCCAAACTGGAATGGCATGGTGAGCAAAAAAACGATGGATTTAGGCCCAGATCTCTGTACTGAGGTGAATGTATGACATTGTTCTGCATTCTGTCCATCAACAGTTCTTTTTGCATTTGTCACCCCGAGTGGGATGGGTATGCTCAGATGTGAGTCCCGTGCTCTCCATGCCACTGGAATCAAGCTATCCTGGCTGAAGAGGGGTGAAACCCCGAAACCGGTCCTAGGATGCTTGTTTCCAGTCAAGGGAGGACCTGGCCTGGCAGTTCGGGCTGGACTGTTCCCATGGGGCACAGGGTCAAGACTGATTTGCATATGGCTGGGTCCAAACTGGAATGGCATGGTGAGCAAAAAAACGATGGATTTAGGCCCAGATCTCTGTACTGAGGTGAATGTATGACATTGTTCTGCATTCTGTCCATCAACAGTTCTTTTTGCATTTGTCACCCCGAGTGGGATGGGTATGCTCAGATGTGAGTCCCGTGCTCTCCATGCCACTGGAATCAAGCTATCCTGGCTGAAGAGGGGTGAAACCCCGAAACCGGTCCTAGGATGCTTGTTTCCAGTCAAGGAAGGACCTGGCCTGGCAGTTCGGGCTGGACTGTTCCCATGGGGCACAGGGTCAAGACTGATTTGCATATGGCTGGGTCCAAACTGGAATGCCATGGTGAGCACAAAAACGATGGATTTAGGCCCAGACCTCTGTACTGGGGTGAATGTATGACATTGTTCTGCATTCTGTCCATCAACAGTTCTTTTTGCATTTGTCACCCCGAGTGGGACGGGTATGTTCAGACGTGAGTCCCGTGCTCTCCAAGCCACTGGAATCAAGCTATCCTTGCTGAAGAGGGGTGAAACCCCGAAACTGGTCCTAGGATGCTTGTTTCCAGTCCAGGAAGGACCTGGCCTGGCAGTTCCGGCTGGACTGTTCCCCTGGGGCAAATGGTCAAGACTGATTTGCATATGGCTGGGTCCAAACTGGAATGCCATGGTGAGCACAAAAACGATGGATTTAGGCCCAGACCTCTGTACTGGGGTGAATGTGTGACATTGTTCTGCATTCTGTCCATCAACAGTTATTTCTGCATTTGTCACCCCGAGTGGGACGGGTATGCTCAGACGTGAGTCCCGTGCTCTCCATGCCACTGGAATCAAGCTATCCTGGCTGAAGAGGGGTGAAACCCTGAAACCGGTCCTAGGATGCTTGTTTCCAGGCCAGGGAGGACCTGGCCTGGCAGTTCGGGCTGGACTGTTCCCATGGGGCACAGGGTTAAGACTGATTTGCATATGGCTGGGTCCAAGCTGGAATGGCATGGTGAGCAAAAAAACGATGGATTTAGGCCCAGATCTCTGTACTGGGGTGAATGTATGACATTGTTCTGCATTCTGTCCATCAACAGTTCTTTTTACATTTCTCACCCCAAGTGGGACGGGTATGCTCAGACGTGAGTCCCGTGCTCTCCATGCCACTGGAATCAAGCTATACTGGCTGAAGAGGGGTGAAACCCCGAAACCGGTCCTAGGATGCTTGTTTCCAGTCCAGGGAGGACCTGACCTGGCAGTTCGGGCTGGACTGTTCCCATGGGGCACAGGGCCAAGACTTATTTGCATATGGCTGGGTCCAAACTGGAATGGCATGGTGAGCAAAACAACGATGGATTTAGGCCCAGATCTCTGTACTGGGGTGAATGTATGACATTGTTCTGCATTCTGTCCATCAACAGTTCTTTTTGCATTTGTCACCCCGAGTGGGATGGGTATGCTCAGATGTGACTCCCGTGCTCTCCATGCCACTGGAATCAAGCTATCCTGGCTGAAGAGGGGTGAAACCCCGAAACCGGTCCTAGGATGCTTGTTTCCAGTCAAGGGAGGACCTGGCCTGGCAGTTCGGGCTGGACTGTTCCCATGGGGCACAGGGTCAAGACTGATTTGCATATGGCTGGGTCCAAACTGGAATGGCATGGTGAGCAAAAAAACGATGGATTTAGGCCCAGATATCTGTACTGAGGTGAATGTACAACATTGTTCTGCATTCTGTCCATCAACAGTTCTTTTTGCATTTGTCACCCCGAGTGGGATGGGTATGCTCAGATGTGAGTCCCGTGCTCTCCATGCCACTGGAATCAAGCTATCCTGGCTGAAGAGGGGTGAAACCCCGAAACCGGTCCTAGGATGCCTGTTTCCAGTCAAGGGAGGACCTGGCCTGGCAGTTCGGGCTGGACTGTTCCCATGGGGCACAGGGTCAAGACTGATTTGCATATGGCTGGGTCCAAACTGGAATGGCATGGTGAGCAAAAAAACGATGGATTTAGGCCCAGATCACTGTACTGGGGTGAATGTATGACATTGTTCTGCATTCTGTCCATCAACAGTTCTTTTTGCATTTGTCACCCCGAGTGGGACGGGTATGTTCAGACGTGAGTCCCGTGCTCTCCAAGCCACTGGAATCAAGCTATCCTTGCTGAAGAGGTGTGAAACCCCGAAACTGGTCCTAGGATGCTTGTTTCCAGTCCAGGAAGGACCTGGCCTGGCAGTTCCGGCTGGACTGTTCCCCTGGGGCACAGGGTCAAGACTGATTTGCATATGGCTGGGTCCAAACTGGAATGGCATGGTGAGCACAAAAACGATGGATTTAGGCCCAGATCTCTGTACTGGGGTGAATATGTGACATTGTTCTGCATTCTGTCCATCAACAGTTATTTCTGCATTTGTCACCCCGAGTGGGACGGGTCTGCTCTGACGTGAGTCCCGTGCTCTCCATGCCACTGGAATCAAGCTATCCTGGCTGAAGAGGGGTGAAACCCTGAAACCGGTCCTAGGATGCTTGTTTCCAGGCCAGGGAGGACCTGGCCTGGCAGATCGGGCTGGACTGTTCCCATGGGGCACAGGGTTAAGACTGATTTGCATATGGCTGGGTCCAAGCTGGAATGGCATGGTGAGCAAAAAAACGATGGATTTAGGCCCAGATCTCTGTACTGGGGTGAATGTATGACATTGTTCTGCATTCTGTCCAAGAACAGTTCTTTTTGCATTTGTCACCCCGAGTGGGACGGGTATGCTCAGACGTGAGTCCCGTGCTCTCCATGCCACTGGAATCAAGCTATCCTGGCTGAAGAGGGGTGAAACCCCGAAACCGGTCCTAGGATGCTTGTTTCCAGTCTAGGGAGGACCTGGCCTGGCAGTTCGAGCTGGACTGTTCCCATGGGGCACAGGGTCAATACTGATTTGCATATGGCTGGGTCCAAACTGGAATGGCATGGTGAGCAAAAAAACGATGGATTTAGGCCCAGATCTCTGTACTGGGGTGAATGTTTGACATTGTTCTGCATTCTGTCCATCAACAGTTCTTTTTACATTTCTCACCCCGAGTGGGACGGGTATGCTCAGACGTGAGTGCCGTGCTCTCCATGCCACTGGAATCAAGCTATACTGGCTGAAGAGGGGTGAAACCCCGAAACTGGTCCTAGGATGCTTGTTTCCAGTCCAGGAAGGACCTGGCCTGGCAGTTCCGGCTGGACTGTTCCCCTGGGGCACAGGGTCAAGACTGATTTGCATATGGCTGGGTCCAAACTGGAATGGCATGGTGAGCACAAAAACGATGGATTTAGGCCCAGATCTCTGTACTGGGGTGAATGTGTGACATTGTTCTGCATTCTGTCCATCAACAGTTATTTCTGCATTTGTCACCCCGAGTGGGACGGGTATGCTCAGACGTGAGTCCCGTGCTCTCCATGCCACTGGAATCAAGCTATCCTGGCTGAAGAGGGGTGAAACCCTGAAACCGGTCCTAGGATGCTTGTTTCCAGGCCAGGGAGGACCTGGCCTGGCAGTTCGGGCTGGACTGTTCCCATGGGGCACAGGGTTAAGACTGATTTGCATATGGCTGGGTCCAAGCTGGAATGGCATGGTGAGCAAAAAAACGATGGATTTAGGCCCAGATCTCTGTACTGGGGTGAATGTATGACATTGTTCTGCATTCTGTCCAAGAACAGTTCTTTTTGCATTTGTCACCCCGAGTGGGACGGGTATGCTCAGACGTGAGTCTCGTGCTCTCCATGCCACTGGAATCAAGCTATCCTGGCTGAAGAGGGGCGAAACCCCGAAACCGGTCCTAGGAGGCTTGTTTCCAGTCCAGGGAGGACCTGGCCTGGCAGTTCGGGCTGGACTGTTCCCATGTGGCACAGGGTCAAGACTGATTTGCATATGGTTGGGTCCAAACTGGAATGGCATGGTGAGCAAAAAACAATGGATTTAGGCCCAGATCTCTGTACTGGGGTGAATGTATGACATTGTTCTGCATTCTGTCCATCAACAGTTCTTTTTACATTTCTCACCCTGAGTGGGACGGGTATGCTCAGACGTGAGTCCCGTGCTCTCCATGCCACTGGAATCAAGCTATACTGGCTGAAGAGGGGTGAAACCCCGAAACCGGTCCTAGGATGCTTGTTTCCAGTCCAGGGAGGACCTGACCTGGCAGTTCGGGCTGGGCTGTTCCCATGGGGCACAGGGCCAAGACTTATTTGCATATGGCTGGGTCCAAACTGGAATGGCATGGTGAGCAAAACAACGATGGATTTAGGCCCAGATCTCTGTACTGGGGTGAATGTATGACATTGTTCTGCATTCTGTCCATCAACAGTTCTTTTTGCATTTGTCACCCCGAGTGGGATGGGTATGCTCAGACGTGAGACCGGTGTTCTCCATGCCACTGGAATCAAGCTATCCTGGCTGAAGAGGGGTGAAACCCCGAAACCGGTTGTCATGTATGCCAGGTTGTCAGTAGCGCCCAAGCCAATCATACACCACTAACCTGTATCGTAGAGTCCAGCAGAGACGATAGGAGATGAGTAAGTCCCTGATTCCCGAGAGCCTAAGCCCCAGCAGAGGAAGGCAACCTAGCTGCGTGAGATGAGGCCTGAGGGAAAAAGGGAAGTGGATAACATAACAAAGATGAGGGCAGTGATAGGAGCTCTTCAGGATGAATGTCGGGGATGTAATCTTCTCTTGGAAGATAGATACCTGCAGACCAAGGATGAGAGAGACAGTAGGTAAACAGAAGAATTCTCTCTTACAGTATAGCGAAAGTACAAGACCTTATGCCTACCCACCAGAACGGTGATGTCTTGGGATTTACCTCAAGTCCTGCGTCATCAATCTTGTATCCTTCGGCACTCCCCTGACTGCCTCATATAGTTCATACCCCTACCCGAGGTTACCACACTGTTCCAGTTATAGTCACTAAAGTGCGTGGGTACTATTCGAAACTTAGCCCTAGAGTTTAACGTGCGTAGGACCGCACCTGGCTTCTTCGTGATGTGATTCACACCTCACACCCACAACGTCAGAGACCAGCTGAAGGGATCTACTCGTGAGCACCCGCACTTGCACAGTCACAGCGATAGCGTTGCTCCTAAAAACAAAAGAGTATCCCCTCCTTGGGGAATTCGTGGAGAAAGTATTAAAGCAGTCTATGCATGGCAGAACGGCAGCAAGGCACTTAGCGTCTGTGTCTGCGTAGTGCAGTCCCGATATAATCTCTGGGTAAGTGGAAAGGCAAACCGGGAATATACACGACCCGGATGAGTCTCTATAAAGTTTTTGTTGAAAAAAGCAACACGCTTGGCTCACCAGATATGCTTGAGCCTCTGCCTTCCAGATTCCATAGCGTTTCTTACCCTCCGGTGAAAAAGGCTTGCTTCCACGGGAACTCGGGACTCGGCCCGACACAGGAATGAATGCGGAAATGCTTCTCGCTGGAATCCGGCGAGGAGCACCATCCGCCTCGAAAATCCGGAAGCTCTATGATTGACAAGCACCTTCCGCCTCCAGCGGAAGTGCTTATGTAGTGAAGGTCTTTGGATGCGCCCCAGTGCCTGCAGGGAGTTGTAGTTCAGGAAACCCTGACATCGGGGAAACGTGGAAACAAACCCTATCGCTTTCTGGTAACAGGCACGTTTGGGGGTGAGAATACGGGTGAGTGCTACAGTACCCCTTCTCAAGGACCGACGACTCGGCGGTCGCCCGGGCTTACCTGGGTTTTCTTCATGAAACCGTTCTACCAGTTCTGGGCAATGCAATTGCTCCTCAGGTTCCCAGGTTCTAGCTTCCACCCCAAATCCTTTCCAGTCCACCCTTCCTCGGACTAACTTAGAATCCAGAATTTCTTGCACCTCATACTCTTCCTGACCCTCTATTTCTAGGGGTTGTGGTTTTGCTGGTAATCTAGTGCTGGGGAGACATGGTTGAAGTAGGGAGACATGGAAGACTGGGTGGAGCTTCCATGCACTAGGTAATGACAGCCGCAGGGCTACAGGGTTTATGATTTCTTCTACGCTATAGGGCCCCACAAATCTTGGTTTGAATTTATTCACCCCCCTTAAGTGTAGATTTTTTGTAGACAGCCAGACCTTGTCCCCCACCTGATACTCGGGTTCTCTTGTTCTTTTTCTATCTGCATAGGACTTTCGAGTGGCCTGGGAATCTGCTAGGTTTTGTTTGGCTTCTGTTAATACTGCCCTAAGGTGTGCATGATGTTCGTGTATGCTGGGTACGGGAGAATGGACAGGCCATTCAAACGGGAGCATGTTGGGGTGATGACCATAAATACAATAAAACGGGGAAGAACCCAGAGTGGAATGTGTGGCGTTGTTGTATGCGAACTCAGCCATCCATAACAAGGTGGGCCAGTGTATAGAGTTTTGCAGAGAAAAACAGCGGAGATATTGTTCCATGGTTTGATTTAGGCGTTCAGTTTTGCCATCTGTTTGGGGGTGGTAACTGGAAGAGAGACGTGCATTAATGTCTAATGTTTTGCAGAGAGCTTTCCAAAAGCGTGAGGTGAATTGTGTCCCCCTATCAGTTATCAAGACATTCGGGATCCCATGAGTACGGACAACATGCTGTAGAAAAACCAATGCTAGTTCCTGTGATGTGGGTAACCGCCCCAAGGCAATGAAGTGACCCATCTTGGTTAAGTGGTCAATCAGCACCAGTATTACAGTCTTCCCAACGCAGGGGGGCATTTCAACTATAAAGTCCATTGATATGGTGTGCCAAGGTCGTGGGGGAATAGGCAAGGACCGGAGTAGCCCTACTGGTTTCACATGTCTGGCTTTTCCTTGTACACAGATAGCACAGTTCTTGATGTATTCCTGAACGTCTTTTCGCAGTCCGGGCCACCAAAATGACCGTTCCACACAAGCGATGGTCTTATAAGTTCCGAGATGGCCACCAAAAACAGAGTCGTGAGCCCATTGTAAAACTTGCTGCTGCTGACTTGGATGAGGAATATACAGCGCATGGTAGTGATATGCCAACTCCTCCACTTCCGACCTGATTTCTGGTTCTTCTTAAATCCAGGCTTGCACGTCCACCTCTGCTAAAGACACCCTCACATCCTCAAGGAAGTCTGATGAGGTGAGGAGTGCTATCGTGGGTCTGGGTTGCCTGTTCTCAGGGAGTATACACGGTGGAGGATCTATGGTTTGAGAGATGGTGTTGTCTGATTCACCCAATCGAGAAAGGGCATCTGCTTTCCCGTTTTGGGGCCCAGGCCGGTATTTAATGACGAAATCGTAGTTCGAAAAGAACAAGGTCCATCGCAACTGGCGAGGGGTCAGCGCTCTGGCCGTCTTCAGAAACAGCAGATTCCTATGATCCGTGTAGATTTCCACCGTGTGCCGCGCCCCCATGAGGTAGTGTCGCCATTCCTCACATGCTCTCTTTATTGCTAGTAGTTCCTTGTCCGAGATGGTATAATTGACTTCACACGGAGTGAGTTTTCGGGAATAGAACGCGACAGGGTGTAATTGTCCGGATCAGGATGACGTAGGATGGGGGCTTGTGTGAGTCTATCCTTCAACTCCTGGAAGGATCGTGCTGCCTCTTCTCCCCATACAAAAGGAACATTTTTTCTTAACAAGCTGGAGATGGGGAGAATCACCTTTGAAAAGTCTTGAATAAAGCGCCGATAAAAGTTGGCAAAACCAAGGAAGCTTTGCACGGCCTTGATATTCTGTGGCGTTTGCCATTGAGTGATGGCTTCTACCTTATTGGTTTCCATTTGGAATCCTTGGGCGTTGATGATGTATCCCGAAAACGCGACCTCCTGAACATGAAAAAGGCATTTCTCCAGCTTAGCATATAGAGAATGATGTTGTAACCTCTCCGACACAGCTTTAACATGGACTATGAGTTCCTGGTAGGTTGCTGAATGAATTAGGATGTCATCTATGTATACCACACAGAAGGTTTCCAGATAACCCCGCAGCACTTCATCCATAAAAAATTGGAAGGCTGCCGGGGCGTTGCAGAGCCCGAAAGGCATCACCCTGTACACGAAGAGACCGAACTTGGTTCGGAAGGCGGTCTTCCACTCATCGCCCTTGCGAACTCGGACAAGGTGATATGCTCCGCGGAGGTCAAGCTTGGTGAAATATCTCGCCCCTTTTAACTGGTCCAACAATACCGGTATAAGAGGAAGCGGGTACCGGTTCTTGATGGTGATCTTATTCAATGCACGGTAGTCTATACACGTCCTCAATTCTTCGCAGTCCTTCTTCGGAATGAAGAAAAGAGGTGAAGAGGCGGGAGAGGAGGAGTGTCTGATGAATCCAGATGCTAGATTATCTTCGAGGTATTTTTTTAGATAAAGTGTTTCTGGTTCCGTCAATGAGTACACTCTGCTGCATGGAATGTGTGCTCCAGGTATCAGTTCAATACGGCAATCGTACTCACGATGAGGAGGTAGGGTAGTTGCTTTTTGTTTATCGAACAGATCGTGATACAGGCGGTAGTCATCAGGCAGAGTAGTGGAGCAACAATACCGTTGCTGCGCGCAGGCGATCGCTAAATATGTGGCAGGTGTTTCTTCTCCATCATTACCCCAGCCGTCTTGGCGTTTACAATGTTCTTGGCAATAAACCGAAGCCAACTTCACAGTGCGATCGGCCCAACTGATTTCAGGGTTATGTAACGTCAACCATGGCATTCCTAGGATAAGACAAAACTGAGGGGCATCTATGAGGTCGAATTGTATATACTCGTGATGGTCTGGACTCACTGTCATTTGAAGAGGCAGTGTCTGATATTTCACAGGACCGGAAGAGAGGGTAGTTCCATCTACCGCTTTTACGTGCTCTGGGATGTCTTTCTTTTCGCTGGAGATCCCCAGTCTTCAGGCAAACTCTTGGTCGGTGTAGTTTCCTGTGGCTCCAGAATCCAGCAGCGCGTCCACTTCTAGCACGTTCTGGGGCGTGAGCCATAGGGACACCCCTATATTCAGATGGGCTACGGCCGATTGCAGGGTATTAGCTAGCACTGATGAGATCGTGACACGTGGAACGCCCACACCAGAGACCTCAACCTGATTCGGACGTATTAGTTTTCCGTCGGCTCGTCTTGTTTTATAGCGGCCTGTACACGAGAAACAGGGTTTCTGCCGCTGATCGGCGTCCGAGCGCGGCACTCTCTAATGAAGTGGCCACCCTTGCCGCAGTAGAGGCACAGTTTCATTTTCCGTCGTTTTTCTCTCTCTTCCGGGGTAAGTGGGCCTCGGAGTCCTCCTAGCTGCATGGGTTCCGCTCCCTCTAGGGTTTTAGTTGGTTCTTCCGTGACATTCTTTGGCCGAGTATAGGAAAATCGGTTTTCCCCTCTGTTCTTGTCCCCTTTTCGCTCCAGGAGGCGATGATCCAACTGGACGGTTAAGTCGATCAATTCCTCGCATGTTTGTGGCAGTTGCACAACTTGGGCGAGGACATCTTTGAGCTCCCCTCTAAGTCCTTGATAAAACAGGGTTATTCTTTTTTCAGGGGGCCACTCGGTCTCCACCACCAACCGATTAAAAGTCGTTATGTAGGTGAGCAAGTCTTGTGATCCCTGTCGTAACGCGAGTAATTCACGATCCAACAACAACATGTGGGATTTTCTATCGAACAGTTTCCGTAAGGCTAGACAGAAGTCTGTGAAATTATGGAGGACCGGATCGTTTCTTTCCATCAATGGGATGGTCCAACTGGTTGCGTTGCCCCCCATATAAGACATCATAAATGCCGTTTTTGCAGCGTCTCCCTGAAATACTGTTGGTTTGCAGAGAAAATTAAGCCTGCACTGATTTAAAAATGTTTCAAACTTTTTAGAATCCCCATAAAAGCGTTCAGGTGGGGCTAGAGGAATGCTGGTGTTCTGTAACACGTGAACCGTAGGAACCGTGTCTGTAGGTGCGGGGGTATAAGGGGTGGTGAAAAATCCCCCTCCAGAAAGCGGGTTAGGGATAGTAGAAACAGGAGGGGGTAATGTTGCTGGTCTAATGTAAGAACTCTCCCCCTGACCCCTGCGAGAAAGACCCGCTACCTCTCTCCGCAAGGAGCTCACTTCTCTCTGTATGTTCTGATTTTCTTGTCGGGACGTCTGAACCTCTTGCTGCAGAGCCGTCAGGCTTTCCAGCAGAGAGGTGAGCACTACACTGGTATGCATTGTCTGGGCTGGGCGTAAACGTGGTCTTGTCAATCTGTCATGTATGCCAGGTTGTCAGTAGCGCCCAAGCCAATCATACTCCACTAACCTGTATCGTAGAGTCCAGCAGAGACGATAGGAGATGAGTAAGTCTCTGATTCCCGAGAGCCTAAGCCCCAGCAGTGGAAGGCAACCTAGCTGCGTGAGATCAGGCCTGAGGGAAAAAGGGAAGTGGATAACATAACAAAGATGAGGTCAGTGATAGGAGCTCTTCAGGATGAATGTCGGGGATGTAATCTTCTCTTAGAAGATAGATACCTGCAGACCTAGGATGAGAGAGACAGTAGGTAAACAGAAGAATTCTCTCTTACAGTGTAGCGAAAGTACAAGACCTTATGCCTACCCACCAGAACGGTGATGTCTTGGGATTTACCTCAAGTCCTGCGTTATCAATCTTGTATCCTTCGGCACTCCCCTGACTGCCTCATATAGTTCATACCCCTACCCGAGGTTACCACACTGTTCCAGTTATAGTCACTAAAGTGCGTGGGTACTATTCAAAACTTAGCCCTAGAGTTTAACGTGCGTAGGACCGCACCTGGCTTCTTCGTGATGTGATTCACACCTCACACCCACTACGTCAGAGACCAGCTGAAGGGATCTACTCATGAGCACCCGCACTTGCACAGTCACAGCGATAGCGTTGCTCCTAAAAACAAAAGAGTATCCCCTCCTTGGGAAATTCGTGGAGAAAGTATTAAAGCAGTCTATGCATGGCAGAACGGCAGCAAGGCACTTAGCGTCTGTGTCTGCGTAGTGCAGTCCCGATATAATCTCTGGGTAAGGGGAAAGGCAAACCGGGAATATACATGACCTGGATGAGTCTCTATAAAGTTTTTGTTGAAAAAAGCAACACGCTCGGCTCACCAGATATGCTTGAGCCTCTGCCTTCCAGATTCCATAGCGTTTCTTACCCTCCGGTGAAAAAGGCTTGCTTCCACGGGAACGCGGGACTCGGCCCGACACAGGAATGAATGCGGAAATGCTTCTCGCTGGAATCCAGCGGGGAGCACCTTCCGCCTCGAAAATCCGGAAGCTCTATGATTGACAAGCACCTTCCGCCTCCAGCGGAAGTGCTTATGTAGTGAAGGTCTTTGGATGCGCCCCAGTGCCTGCAGGGAGTTGTAGTTCAGGAAACCCTGACATCGGGGGAAACGCGGAAACAAACCCTATCGCTTTCTGGTAACAGGCACGTTTGGGGGTGAGAATACGGGTGAGTGCTACACCGGTCCTAGGATGCTTGTTTCCAGTCCAGGGAGGACCTGGCCTGGCAGTTCGGACTGGACTGTTCCCATGGGGCACAGGGTCAAGACTGATTTGCATATGGCTGGGTCCAAACCAGAATGGCATGGTGAGCAAAAAAGCGATGGATTTACGCCCAGATCTCTGTACTGGGGCGAATGTATGACATTGTTCTGCATTCTGTCGATCAACAGTTCTTTTTGCATTTGTCACCCCGAGTGGGACGGGTATGCTCAGACGTGAGTCCCGTGCTCTCCATGCCACTGAAATCAAGCTTTCCTGGCTGAAGAGGGGGGAATCCCCAAAACCGGTCCTAGGATGCTTGTTTCCAGTCCAGGGAAGACCTGGCCTGGCAGTTCGGGCTGGACTGTTCCCATGGGGCACAGGGTCAGGTAAACAAAGTACTCTGCACTTACTTGCACTCCACGGACCTAGTTGCAGCTGGGATAGCACTAGCGCAGCTGATTCGAGCGTTGTTGGAGGTGGAGAATCGCGCTGCGGCCATCGCGCGCTTGACCCCCCAGACACGCCCATTCTCGAGGCCACGCCCATTCCGAGGCGACGCCCACTTCCCCGACCTTTATAAGCGCAACGTAACTCTAACGCGCCAACAGTTGAAATCCTCCTGAGGCGGAAAGCCGGGAGAACTCTGGCCGATTATTTTTAAAATTGTGATTTTACTCTGTGTTTTAAACAAAGTACTCTGCACTTACTTGCACTCCACGGACCTAGTTGCAGCTGGGATAGCACTAGCGCAGCTGATTCGAGCGTTGTTGGAGGTGGAGAATCGCGCTGCGGCCATCGCGCGCTTGACCCCCCAGACACGCCCATTCTCGAGGCCACGCCCATTCTGAGGCGACGCCCACTTCCCCGACCTTTATAAGCGCAACGTAACTCTAACGCGCCAACAGTTGAAATCCTCCTGAGGCGGAAAGCCGGGAGAACTCTGGCCGATTATTTTTAAAATTGTGATTTTACTCTGTGTTTTAAACAAAGTACTCTGCACTTACTTGCACTCCACGGACCTAGTTGCAGCTGGGATAGCACTAGCGCAGCTGATTCGAGCATTGTTGGAGGTGGAGAATCGCGCTGCAGCCATCGCGCGCTTGACCCCCCAGACACGCCCATTCTCGAGGCCACGCCCATTCCGAGGCGACGCCCACTTCCCCGACCTTTATAAGCGCAACGTAACTCTAACGCGCCAACAGTTGAAATCCTCCTGAGGCGGAAAGCCGGGAGAACTCTGGCCGATTATTTTTAAAATTGTGATTTTACTCTGTGTTTTAAACAAAGTACTCTGCACTTACTTGCACTCCACGGACCTAGTTGCAGCTGGGATAGCACTAGCGCAGCTGATTCGAGCTTTGTTGGAGGTGGAGAATCGCGCTGCGGCCATCGCGCGCTTGACCCCCCAGACACGCCCATTCTCGAGGCCACGCCCATTCCGAGGCGACGCCCACTTCCCCGACCTTTATAAGCACAACGTAACTCTAACGCGCCAACAGTTGAAATCCTCCTGAGGCGGAAAGCCGGGAGAACTCTGGCCGATTATTTTTAAAATTGTGATTTTACTCTGTGTTTTAAACAAAGTACTCTGCACTTACTTGCACTCCACGGACCTAGTTGCAGCTGGGATAGCACTAGCGCAGCTGATTCGAGCGTTGTTGGAGGTGGAGAATCGCGCTGCGGCCATCGCGCGCTTGACCCCCCAGACACGCCCATTCTCGAGGCCACGCCCATTCCGAGGCGACACCCACTTCCCCGACCTTTATAAGCGCAACGTAACTCTAACGCGCCAACAGTTGAAATCCTCCTGAGGCGGAAAGCCGGGAGAACTCTGGCCGATTATTTTTAAAATTGTGATTTTACTCTGTGTTTTAAACAAAGTACTCTGCACTTACTTGCACTCCACGGACCTAGTTGCAGCTGGGATAGCACTAGCGCAGCTGATTCGAGCGTTGTTGGAGGTGGAGAATCGCGCTGCGGCCATCGCGCGCTTGACCCCCCAGACACGCCCATTCTCGAGGCCACGCCCATTCCGAGGCGACGCCCACTTCCCCGACCTTTATAAGCGCAACGTAACTCTAACGCGCCAACAGTTGAAATCCTCCTGAGGCGGAAAGCCGGGAGAACTCTGGCCGATTATTTTTAAAATTGTGATTTTACTCTGTGTTTTAAACAAAGTACTCTGCACTTACTTGCACTCCACGGACCTAGTTGCAGCTGGGATAGCACTAGCGCAGCTGATTCGAGCGTTGTTGGAGGTGGAGAATCGCGCTGCGGCCATCGCGCGCTTGACCCCCCAGACACGCCCATTCTCGAGGCCACGCCCATTCCGAGGCGACGCCCACTTCCCCGACCTTTATAAGCGCAACGTAACTCTAACGCGCCAACAGTTGAAATCCTCCTGAGGCGGAAAGCCGGGAGAACTCTGGCCGATTATTTTTAAAATTGTGATTTTACTCTGTGTTTTAAACAAAGTACTCTGCACTTACTTGCACTCCACGGACCTAGTTGCAGCTGGGATAGCACTAGCGCAGCTGATTCGAGCGTTGTTGGAGGTGGAGAATCGCGCTGCGGCCATCGCGCGCTTGACCCCCCAGACACGCCCATTCTCGAGGCCACGCCCATTCCGAGGCGACGCCCACTTCCCCGACCTTTATAAGCGCAACGTAACTCTAACGCGCCAACAGTTGAAATCCTCCTGAGGCGGAAAGCCGGGAGAACTCTGGCCGATTATTTTTAAAATTGTGATTTTACTCTGTGTTTTAAACAAAGTACTCTGCACTTACTTGCACTCCACGGACCTAGTTGCAGCTGGGATAGCACTAGCGCAGCTGATTCGAGCGTTGTTGGAGGTGGAGAATCGCGCTGCGGCCATCGCGCGCTTGACCCCCCAGACACGCCCATTCTCGAGGCCACGCCCATTCCGAGGCGGCGCCCACTTCCCCGACCTTTATAAGCGCAACGTAACTCTAACGCGCCAACAGTTGAAATCCTCCTGAGGCGGAAAGCCGGGAGAACTCTGGCCGATTATTTTTAAAATTGTGATTTTACTCTGTGTTTTAAACAAAGTACTCTGCACTTACTTGCACTCCACGGACCTAGTTGCAGCTGGGATAGCACTAGCGCAGCTGATTCGAGCGTTGTTGGAGGTGGAGAATCGCGCTGCGGCCATCGCGCGCTTGACCCCCCAGACACGCCCATTCTCGAGGCCACGCCCATTCCGAGGCGACGCCCACTTCCCCGACCTTTATAAGCGCAACGTAACTCTAACGCGCCAACAGTTGAAATCCTCCTGAGGCGGAAAGCCGGGAGAACTCTGGCCGATTATTTTTAAAATTGTGATTTTACTCTGTGTTTTAAACAAAGTACTCTGCACTTACTTGCACTCCACGGACCTAGTTGCAGCTGGGATAGCACTAGCGCAGCTGATTCGAGCGTTGTTGGAGGTGGAGAATCGCGCTGCGGCCATCGCGCGCTTGACCCCCCAGACACGCCCATTCTCGAGGCCACGCCCATTCCGAGGCGACGCCCACTTCCCCGACCTTTATAAGCGCAACGTAACTCTAACGCGCCAACAGTTGAAATCCTCCTGAGGCGGAAAGCCGGGAGAACTCTGGCCGATTATTTTTAAAATTGTGATTTTACTCTGTGTTTTAAACAAAGTACTCTGCACTTACTTGCACTCCACGGACCTAGTTGCAGCTGGGATAGCACTAGCGCAGCTGATTCGAGCGTTGTTGGAGGTGGAGAATCGCGCTGCGGCCATCGCGCGCTTGACCCCCCAGACACGCCCATTCTCGAGGCCACGCCCATTCCGAGGCGACGCCCACTTCCCCGACCTTTATAAGCGCAACGTAACTCTAACGCGCCAACAGTTGAAATCCTCCTGAGGCGGAAAGCCGGGAGAACTCTGGCCGATTATTTTTAAAATTGTGATTTTACTCTGTGTTTTAAACAAAGTACTCTGCACTTACTTGCACTCCACGGACCTAGTTGCAGCTGGGATAGCACTAGCGCAGCTGATTCGAGCGTTGTTGGAGGTGGAGAATCGCGCTGCGGCCATCGCGCGCTTGACCCCCCAGACACGCCCATTCTCGAGGCCACGCCCATTCCGAGGCGACGCCCACTTCCCCGACCTTTATAAGCGCAACGTAACTCTAACGCGCCAACAGTTGAAATCCTCCTGAGGCGGAAAGCCGGGAGAACTCTGGCCGATTATTTTTAAAATTGTGATTTTACTCTGTGTTTTAAACAAAGTACTCTGCACTTACTTGCACTCCACGGACCTAGTTGCAGCTGGGATAGCACTAGCGCAGCTGATTCGAGCGTTGTTGGAGGTGGAGAATCGCGCTGCGGCCATCGCGCGCTTGACCCCCCAGACACGCCCATTCTCGAGGCCACGCCCATTCCGAGGCGACGCCCACTTCCCCGACCTTTATAAGCGCAACGTAACTCTAACGCGCCAACAGTTGAAATCCTCCTGAGGCGGAAAGCCGGGAGAACTCTGGCCGATTATTTTTAAAATTGTGATTTTACTCTGTGTTTTAAACAAAGTACTCTGCACTTACTTGCACTCCACGGACCTAGTTGCAGCTGGGATAGCACTAGCGCAGCTGATTCGAGCGTTGTTGGAGGTGGAGAATCGCGCTGCGGCCATCGCGCGCTTGACCCCCCAGACACGCCCATTCTCGAGGCCACGCCCATTCCGAGGCGGCGCCCACTTCCCCGACCTTTATAAGCGCAACGTAACTCTAACGCGCCAACAGTTGAAATCCTCCTGAGGCGGAAAGCCGGGAGAACTCTGGCCGATTATTTTTAAAATTGTGATTTTACTCTGTGTTTTAAACAAAGTACTCTGCACTTACTTGCACTCCACGGACCTAGTTGCAGCTGGGATAGCACTAGCGCAGCTGATTCGAGCGTTGTTGGAGGTGGAGAATCGCGCTGCGGCCATCGCGCGCTTGACCCCCCAGACACGCCCATTCTCGAGGCCACGCCCATTCCGAGGCGACGCCCACTTCCCCGACCTTTATAAGCGCAACGTAACTCTAACGCGCCAACAGTTGAAATCCTCCTGAGGCGGAAAGCCGGGAGAACTCTGGCCGATTATTTTTAAAATTGTGATTTTACTCTGTGTTTTAAACAAAGTACTCTGCACTTACTTGCACTCCACGGACCTAGTTGCAGCTGGGATAGCACTAGCGCAGCTGATTCGAGCGTTGTTGGAGGTGGAGAATCGCGCTGCGGCCATCACGCGCTTGACCCCCCAGACACGCCCATTCTCGAGGCCACGCCCATTCCGAGGCGACGCCCACTTCCCCGACCTTTATAAGCGCAACGTAACTCTAACGCGCCAACAGTTGAAATCCTCCTGAGGCGGAAAGCCGGGAGAACTCTGGCCGATTATTTTTAAAATTGTGATTTTACTCTGTGTTTTAAACAAAGTACTCTGCACTTACTTGCACTCCACGGACCTAGTTGCAGCTGGGATAGCACTAGCGCAGCTGATTCGAGCGTTGTTGGAGGTGGAGAATCGCGCTGCGGCCATCGCGCGCTTGACCCCCCAGACACGCCCATTCTCGAGGCCACGCCCATTCCGAGGCGACGCCCACTTCCCCGACCTTTATAAGCGCAACGTAACTCTAACGCGCCAACAGTTGAAATCCTCCTGAGGCGGAAAGCCGGGAGAACTCTGGCCGATTATTTTTAAAATTGTGATTTTACTCTGTGTTTTAAACAAAGTACTCTGCACTTACTTGCACTCCACGGACCTAGTTGCAGCTGGGATAGCACTAGCGCAGCTGATTCGAGCGTTGTTGGAGGTGGAGAATCGCGCTGCGGCCATCGCGCGCTTGACCCCCCAGACACGCCCATTCTCGAGGCCACGCCCATTCCGAGGCGACGCCCACTTCCCCGACCTTTATAAGCGCAACGTAACTCTAACGCGCCAACAGTTGAAATCCTCCTGAGGCGGATAGCCGGGAGAACTCTGGCCGATTATTTTTAAAATTGTGATTTTACTCTGTGTTTTAAACAAAGTACTCTGCACTTACTTGCACTCCACGGACCTAGTTGCAGCTGGGATAGAACTAGCGCAGCTGATTCGAGCGTTGTTGGAGGTGGAGAATCGCGCTGCGGCCATCGCGCGCTTGACCCCCCAGACACGCCCATTCTCGAGGCCACGCCTCCCGCCCCTATTTCAATGCGCCTTCCCCGGACGCGCAGCGGGCGAGCGCAGCGGGCGCGCCGGCATCGCGCCGAAGTCGCGCCTAAGTCCAGCCCGTCTGCGCCCGTCCGCGATCGTACACGGTCCAGGGCCTTACCCCATGCCCCTCGGGACAATCACACACGGTGGAGTAAGCAGGAATTACTTGCCTTACGCCGAAATGTGAATGTTTCTTGCAAGCATAAACTTCGAGTAGAAGACAACATAGGCTGCGAACACTGCCACTTCTCCTATGACCTTGGTAGGATTACGAACAGTAAGGACTACATCATGCACTGCGGACTGCTCAATGTACGCTCATTAAGGAAACACAAGTTAGATCTATATGACCTACTTACTGAGAAAAACTGGGACCTTGTATTCCTAACAGAAACGTGGTTAGACAATGAGTCTACATCCGATGCCCTGGAGGCACTTCCAGTAGGATATACAATACACAGACAGGACAGACCCATAGGCAGAGGAGGGGGCATTGCAATTGTAACTCGAGAAAGCTTGCAATGCCAATTGGACAGTTCTCCCACCTTGGATTGTGAGGCAGGGAGTTTCACTATTAAAGTGACTAATAGCCATACGATAAAGGGCATGCTAATCTACAGACCCCCAGGCCCTATAGCCAAGTTTGAGGAAAGTCTGGTTGAAGGCATTATGGAGACTGCTTTACGTAATGACAAATTTTTGGTACTCGGAGACCTTAACTTACACCTCAATAACCCCTTAGATCGCGCCAGTAAGAATTTCAGTCAGGCTTTAGGTGCCCTCCAACTGAATCAAATTGTTAGCGGTCCGACACATCAGTTAGGTCACCTGCTGGATCCCATATTTGTAAACTGGGGGGAAATAGAAGCTATAACCCCTATTCCCATCCCCTGGTCGGATCACTATCTAGTCCCTTTCTCCATTCGTATTCCTGGAAGCACACCCCCGCAGCCAACATTATTGTATCATCTTAGGCGGAATTGGGCTACTTTCTCCCAGCCTAAATTCTGCGAGGCACTGACCAAGGGGGGGAGCCCGGGGGGGGAGGACGCCGATACAGCTAACACTAATCTTTGCAATCGCATCTCTGAGGCACTGGACGTTACAGCTCCTCTTCAAAAAACCAAATCCGGGGGCCGTGTTCAACAAACTGCCCCATGGTTCAACGTGGAACTAAGAACCATGAAAACCACACTGAAAAGAGCCGAAAGAGATTGGCGTAGGACCTTCTCCAAAGAATCTAGAGCCACCTACTTGACTAACAGACGACTTTACCATGGTCAAATCAGAAAATCTAAAGCAGCATACTATGCGTCCAGAATCAGTGAAGCTGGTAACTCAACGAAAGAGCTGTTTTCACTCTATAAAACTCTTTCGAGCGGAAAATCAATCAATACCCCAGTTGACTGTTCCCCCGAATCATGCAATAAAATTGCAGATTTCTTTTCAGAAAAAATAGCCAAAATCTATTCAGCGTTCCCAACGCAGCCTATAACTGGGACAGAATTTGTCGAAAGCCCCAGGGAATGGGGTGATAGACGCAGACTGACCCACTTTTTCGTCCCGCCCCCAGAAGACTTCCTAAAAATTTGTAGATCAGTGAGGTCGGGTTCTCCACGGGATCCTACCACACCTAAACGTCTAGTGGATTGTCTGGTGGTATTAGAACCTTACATCAGACATCTACTAGACGTGTCTTTTAGTACCATGACAGTACCTAAAGACTGGAAAAGGGCGGTGGTCCTACCTTTAAGGAAGAAACCTACCATTAGTTTTGAGAAACTTGAGAACCTGCGGCCAATTTCTCTCCTACCATACTTAGCCAAAGTAGCCGAAAAAACGGTCAATCTACAACTGATGGACTTTGTTGATAAAGCCACCTTATTACACGATACTCAATTCGGTTTTCGTCCCCGTCACTCTACAGAATCTGCATTACTGACGGCGGTGGAATCCCTACGTCAGGGGGCGGATGAGGGTCACACCATGGCCCTCATCCTATTGGACCTGAGTGCAGCATTTGACACTGTTGCTCATGCCAACTTGCTACAGTGTCTGAATAACGGAGGAATATCTGAGGCTGCACTTCAATGGATCCAATCGTTCCTAACTGGGAGAAGCTTCCAAGTCCGCCTGGGTGATCACTACTCTAGAGACATAGGTTTGGGACAGGGCGTTCCCCAGGGATCGTCCCTGAGCCCAACTTTATTTAATCTTTATGTCTCTCCAGTGGCTTCAATTGCCGCGAGTCATGGATTGGAAATCGTGTCATATGCCGATGACACGCAGTTGGTTATCTCCCTCTCTCGAGCGCCCGGACTTGTTATGGACAGCTTCAGAGCTTGCATGCAAGATCTTGCAACCTGGATGTCCACTAATTGCCTGAAATTAAATGGCAACAAGACCGAGGTACTCGTGGTGGGGGGGAGTCCTTCCGTCTGGTCGTCGGCATGGTGGCCCCCATGCCTAGGGCAAGCACCTATGCCCCGTCAGGAAGTAAAAAACCTGGGCGTATGGCTCGATGCTGACCTGTCTTTTGGACCCCAAATAAACCGAGTGGCGGGTGTCTGCTTTAGCGTTTTAAAAATCTTACGCAAGGTCCTTGCTCTCCTTCCTATGTCGGCCCGGAGAACGTTGGTACATGCCCTCGTGACATCGCGCCTAGACTATGGCAACCTTTTGTACTTAGGAGCCACCTGTAAGGCAATAAACCGCCTCCAGGTATTGCAGAACGCGGCAGCCCGACTCATCCTTAAAATTCCTAATAGATCGGATTCGAAAGCTGCCCTTCACACTCTCCACTGGCTGCCAGTGAGAAGCAGAGTGGAATTTAAAGCCCTCTGTACCTGCCATCGCATCCTTGCTCGGAAAGCTCCCAGACCACTCCAGAACCTTGCTATCAGGTATGAACCTTCTCGCGCTCTGCGCTCTTCTCACGGAGGTCTACTTGTGGTCCCTAGGGTCAGAAAGGCTCGTATGGGTGGACGCTCTTTTCGCCATTTGGCAGCGAAGCGCTGGAACGCCCTGCCTCTTAATCTCCGCCTAGACCCCTCGGAATCCAGCTTCCGGAAGAATTTAAAAACTCTCCTCTTTTCAAGATAGTCGTGCCTACTCCTCACTACTGCTCTGAGTCTCTCAGCTGTAGCGCGGGGACACGCTTTCGAGCGTTACCAAGCGCTTTATAAACCTCCCTAATAAGACCGATTTGCATATGGCTGGGTCCAAACTGGAATGGCGAGCAAAAAAACGATGGATTTAGGCCCAGATATCTGTACTGGGGTGAATGTATGACATTGTTCTGCATTCTGTCCATCAACCGTTCTTTTTGCATTTGTCACACCGAGTGGGACGCGTATGCTCAGACGTGAGTCCCGTGCTCTCCATGCCACTGGAATCAAGCTATCCTTGCTGAAGAGGGGTGAATCCCCGAAACCGGTCCTAAGATGCTTGTTTCCAGTCCAGGGAGGACCTGGCCTGGCAGTTCGGGCTGGACTGTTCCCATGGGGGGCAGGGTCAAGACTGATTTGCAAATGGCTGGGTCCAAACTGGAATGGCATGGTGAGCAAAAAAACGATGGATTTATGTCCAGATCTCTGTACTGGGGTGAATGTATGACATTGTTCTGCATTCTGTCCATCAACAGTTCTTTTTGCATTTGTCATCCCGAGTGGGACGGGTATGCTCAGCCGTGAGTCCAGAGCTTTCCATGCCACTGGAATCAAGCTATCCTGGCTGAAGAGGGGTGAAACCCCGAAACCGGTCCTAGGATGCTTGTTTCCAGTCCAGGGAGGACCTGGCCTGGCAGTTCGGGCTGGACTGTTCCCATGGGGCACAGGGTCAAGACTTATTTGCATATGGCTGGATCCAAACTGGAATGGCATGGTGAGCAAATAAACGATGGATTTAGACCCAGATCTCTGTATTGGGGTGAATGTATGACATTGTTCTGCATTCTGTCCATCAACAGTTCTTTTTACATTTGTCACCCCGAGTGGGACGGGTATGCTCAGACGCGAGTCCCGTGCTCTCCATGCCACTGGAATCAAGCTATCCTTGCTGAAGAGGGGTGAAACCCCGAAGCCGGTCCTAGGATGCTTGTTTCCAGTCCAGGGAGGACCTGGCCTGGCAGTTCGGGCTGGACTGTTCCCATGGGGCACAGGGTCAAGACTGATTTGCATATGGCTGGGTCCAAACTGGAATGGCATGGTGAGCAAAAAAACGATGGATTTAGGCCCAGATCTCTGTACTGGGGTGAATGTATGACATTGTTCTGCATTCTGTCCATCAACAGTTCTTTTTGCATTTGTCACCCCGAGTGGGAGGGGTATGCTCAGACGTGAGTCCCGTGCTCTCCGTGCCACTGGAATCAAGCTATCCTGGCTGAAGAGGGGTGAAACCCCGAAACCGGTCCTAGAATGCTTGTTTCCAGTCCAGGGAGGACTGGCCTGGCAGTTCGGGCTGGACTGTTCCCATGGGGCACAGGGTCAAGACTGATTTGCATATGGCTGGGTCCAAACTGGAATGGCATGGTGAGCAAAAAAACGATGGATTTAGGCCCAGATCTCTGTACTGGGGTGAATGTATGAGATTGTTCTGCATTCTGTCCATCAACAGTTCTTTTTGCATTTGTCACCCCGAGTGGGACGGGTATGCTCAGACGTGAGTCCCGTGCTCTCCGTGCCACTGAAATCAAGCTATCCTGGCTGAAGAGGGGTGAAACCCCGAAACCGGTCCTAGAATGCTTGTTTCCAGTCCAGAGAGGACTGGCCTGGCAGTTCGGGCTGGACTGTTCCCATGGGGCACAGGGTCAAGACTGATTTGCATATGGCTGGGTCCAAACTGGAATGGCATGGTGAGCAAAAAAACGATGGATTTAGGCCCAGAGCTCTGTCCTGGGGTGAATGTATGGCATGGTTCTGCATTCTGTCCATCAACAGTTCTTTTTGCATTTGTAAATGTCAGTGAACATATCTGTTAGCTGCCATCCACATTAGACCCATACTTTTGATTGCATATCTCCAAAACCGTTGAAGGCATTTTCATCAAACCATAAGTGCAAAAGGCACCGAGTTACCGAAATACTAGTGTGCCATAAAAACATGGTAACTGGCTATGAGGAAGTCAAGAAGGACCGGTGATGGTTAGCTGGTTTGCAAGATAAGAGGGGGTGCAAGTCGTGAAGGCTTTGAGAATGATGCATCGGATTTTAAACATGGTGCGGCCCAGCGTGGGGAGCCAATGGAGTTCCATCTGGATATAGGTGAGTTGATTATATTTCTTCAGACCCTGGATTAAACGTGCTACGGCATGTAGGATGCCCCTCAGGGGTGCCAGTGTGGAATATGGCAAGCCATGTTGCAGGACATTTTCACAACCCAGATGTGTGAGTACGAGGGCTTGAACAGCAATTCTGAAGATGCTTTCTGGAAGAAACGCTTTTACTCTAAGTAGAAGAGTGAGCTGGTATAAGGCAGTCTTTGGTGTCTAGAGTTCATCCAAATCACTTGGCATTCAGTGAAAGTTCAACTTGGTCAAGGTTCAAGTCATTGAACAGATTTGCACTGTTTCTTGTTTGTTCTCGTAAAATAGGAGAAATTATGGGTTGGGTGGAGCTTCAGTTAGGCGCTGGATATGCAGGTCAAAAAAATATTGAAAAATCTAAATTCCAATTTTAATGGGATGGTTGAAGCTTTTCTAAATTCAGTTTTTAATTTTAAAAGACTAAGCAAAATGCTAGACTCTGGCATATCACTTTGTCTTTTTTGCTCTAAAGTGTTCTCTTGTTGTGAACACTCCACTTGAGGCCACTCATCGTCCTCACCATATATTCTGTTTGTAGTTCTGGTGCTGCTCCCAAAAATCCAGCTAAGGCTAACAACTTAAATATAGGGACTCCAATGTCAAACTCGATCACATTCACAGAAAGTTTTTACACCTTCTATTTTACATTTTGCATTTTTATTTATATACGTTGTTAATCTGTATATATTATTCATATTTTCTAAACGGACACCCAGAGTAGGAGAAGCGGACCTTCCGGGGTCCACCCACCACAAGTTTAGAACCACTGCTCTAGTGTTTACCAACAAATGTGGTTGCAATGACTGAGGGCCTGAAAAACAGAATGCGTGCATACCCTGCAGGGCTACAGCAGAGAATGCCTTTTAGGGCAGAGAAATTCTCATTTGATAATTAAGAGACAAGATAATTTCCAGCTGGATGGCTAGAAGAGCTGGTGAGCTGCAAGTGAAAAGGCTTTCAATCCTGGCGTGGGTATTTAAAAGCCAATAGCTGCATTTCTCAGAAGCTCACTCGTCTTGAAAGAATATGTGCTATCTGACAAGAATAAGGTTATATTAAAAATTAAAAATCCACTTTTCCCCTAAAAGAAAATCTCGATGCTGTGCAGATGTCCACTCTGGAAGCAGTGTGAGTGATACTCCACAAGATTGCATGTATTGTGTCTTTTCTCTACAGGTCACAACCTGACATGGCCCGGAGATATGGCTAGAAGTGACAGTAGTTGAAACAACCTCATTTCTCAAAGAAGGTTCAAAGGTTTGTGTGTGCAGTTGCAATGGGATGTCTAACTTGTAGGGTGACCAACTGAGATATTTGTGGTCATGGGCTCATAAACACCTGGGCATCGTGTTTCCACAACAATGAGCCACCACTAGCCACCAGCTTCACCATCGTATTTGCAGGGTCCTAGATCAGCTGAGGCATTGGGAACTGCAAAGCATTCTCTACTTGGTGCTCCTTTTTTTAAATAGAACTGGAAAGACCAACGACCGATTGTGCCTAGTGTGGGTTTACCTTTGGGTGTGTGAGATTAACAGAATTAGTTGAATTTTTAGATTCCATGTGTAAAGTATTTTGAAGGTAAATTATGTTAGAATTTTTGAGCACTTTGTAGAGTTGTTATGTGTATGAGTGAATGTACCAAAGGGTGTTTTCTGCATTGGGTTGTGGTTGATTGTTCACTGCTCAGACAGAATGAGAGGCAATTGTGATGCGATTATGTGAGCATAAGGGTGTTTAAACTGAAATAAATGGAGCCATTCTATGGTGTATGCTAGTGTGGAACTGTTGAATTGGCCCTGGTTTTGGCCATCATATGGGACCATCATATGGCACTTGAGTCATGCTCCGAGCATGAGGGTGTAAGGCTGTAACTTCTGCTGTCTATTGATGGCCAGGTAGGGCTCCACGGGCTGCAGACATGGGCTCTATGCTCTTTCCTGCCTTCTTCTGTATGAATCTAGGACTTGTTCAAGTAACAGCCTTAAATACTGTTCTTTGCCTCTGCCAAGCCAGATAGGTTTTGGAGGGAAAGGGACTCAGGAAGTGATCCTGGGGTTCGATGGCTCTGACTAGGTGATAAGAATCTGCTCTGTTATCCGCCTATTTGGAGATCTGGTCCTTAAATCTTCTTTTCCCAGCCCTGTTGGTCTTATGTGTTTTGCAAAGTCGCCACTGGAAGGGACGGCACTTCGCGGATGGGAATGAGTTATCTTATAGGAGCCATCAAATAATCCGGTGCTAATAGGAATGAACATTTAGGAGGAATATAATTGCTGTGCTTATCTTCCTCGCACCTCTCACACTTCCCCTCTCAGTCACTCGTCCTTTTTTAGGTCTCGCCTGCCCAGCGCATGCGCTGGTCTGGCGAGACTTTTTGAGAGGGCTCCAAAAAGTGCTACCAGGCCAGCCTAGAGCCACAGTGCATGTGCGCGGGCGCGCGCGCCGTGCTTTTCCCCGATTACTTTCACTTTCGCGGCCGCTTTGATGTTTGATCGCGATCACTTTCGCGGCCGCACGGCCGCTTGTCAGGGGGAGATATGTCATAAAGGCACACTACAACTCTTTGAGGGGAAAAGGCTTCAGCGGTTTTCATGGCTAAGCAGGGATCAGGAATATTGCCCCCACATTTAGTTTTGACCTTTAACATTTATTAAAATAACCCTGCTGCTCGGCTATGTGACAGACGGTTCAAACCAAAGCTAATCTACCAACTATTTTGCTGCAAGCTGAAACCTGATTGGACGGCCTGGAAAGGCCATTCATGAAGCGACTAAAACATGAGAATACATCATCTAAGTTTTTGTCAGCGTGCAGACGAGAAATGCTTTGTCAGGCCTTGGTTTCACTCATTGTTAGCAAATAAAGAAACCAAGAACTTTAACAAATGAAATATTGCACAAGTCTTTTCTTAATGCCCCTCCAAGAAAACAGGTAGTAGCGCTTCATAACTCCTATATGGAGACTTGTAGCAACATCTGCTCCACGCCAGCGAGCTGATAGAAGGCGAGGCTCGAGCACAATTAGTTAAATTCAGAAGCGATGCTCAGCTGACAGGATCCGGCACCGCTGCAGGCTACAATTCTTCCATAGCCTGAACGGTTATTACAGTGGAGTGGAGAATTCCTACAGAGGCCAATAAAAGAGACTTACCCCTTCCCAAAGGCACATCATTAGCACAGTGTAAGCAGCCATGGGAACAGCCCAGCACTCTCTGGGGTGCTCCTTCTTTTCTTCCTCCAGAGAAGTGAAATGAAGACAAGCATTTGCAATGCAATAGGTCTCGCATTATAAAAGTGTGAGCAGTTGGCATTGCTAATAATAATGCAACACTAGCTATTGGCATTGTAAATGATAATAACATTTATTTATGTCTTTGTTTTATAAAATAGATAAAAAAGCATTGTCATGAACAATGCTAATAGCTTAAACTTTTGCAAATGCAAGACCTATTTCACTTGTTTCAGTACTGAAGGGTTTTTTAAAGTTTTAGTCACTACTCAAAATGAAATCCATTTTATCAGAGTTGCCAGTGCTCCTTTATGTTTAATGCCATAAATGAAACACAAAGTTCTAAGCAGATTGCTAAATAGCATCTCCAGCCCCGATCACAATGTCTCACTTCATGCTGGACAGTGGGCACCCTGTTTACGTGCAGCGCAAAGTCGGGGTGAACTAATGCACAGGCAGAGGTATGTCAGCCTCCGAGGCTCAAAGCATTCCTTGCAACAGTCCGCTGTGGCAAGGTATTGCCATGTGTACAGCACACACTCTGCAACAGCAAGTGGTTTCAAAGTTGGGGGTGACTTCCCAAACTTTCCTGAGGTGTTCATCGTGTTTGGTGACAGCGTATTTATGCTCACAGCCCAAAAAACTGTTTGTGGTTGTGTGTTGTGTGGTTGTGTGTGTGTGTGGTTGTGTGTGTGTGGTTTTGTGTGTGTGTGGTTGTGTGTGTGTGTGGTTGTGTGTGTGGTTGTGTGTGGTTGTGGTTGTTTGTGTGGTTGTTTGTGTGGTTGTGTGTGTATGGTTGTGTATGTGTGTGGTTGTGGTTGTTTGTGTGGTTGTGGTTGTGTGTGTGGTTGTGTGGTTGTGTGTGTGTGTGGTTGAGTGTGGTTGTGTGCGTGTGTGCGTGTGTGGTTGTGTGTGTGGTTCTGTGTGTGTGTGGTTCTGTGTGTGTGTGGTTGTGTGTGGTTGTGTGTGTGTGTGGTTGGGTGTGGTTGGGTGTGGTTGGGGGTGTGGTTGGGTGTGTGGTTGGGGGTGTGGTTGTAGTTGTGTGGTTGTGGTTGTGTGTGTGGTTGTGTGTGGTTGGTTAAATGTAAATGTAAATTTGATACTTGTATAGCGCACTACTCACCCGCAAGGGTCTCAAGGCGCTTGTACGAATACCGCTGTGGAACCCATCCTGGCTTTCCCTGTGAGGCGTCCACTCCTGGGCACCCCCAAGGTGAAGGCCAGGCATCCTTAGCGTTGTGGGGGCCGTTGTGGAGATTAAGCAAGCTATTGCCCAGAGTTGCAGAGTGGGACTCCATGATTGGAATAGGCACAGAGGCGAGAATTATCAGGTCCGTGGAATTTTTGAGCCCAAGACCCGCCCAGGCGGGGAATTGAACCCTGGTCCCGGGCTAGACCTCTGCATCAGGGTCTGCCGCTCTAATCATTGAGCCACACTTCTCCACTTCTCCTCTTCTTGTGTGTGTGGTTGTGTGTGTGGTTGTGGTTGGTTGTGTGTATGGTTGTGGTTGTTTGTGTGGTTGTGTGTGTGGTTGTGTGTGTATGTGTTGTGTGTGTGTGGTTGTGTGTGTGTGTGTGTGTGCGTGTGTGTGTGGTGAGTGTGTGTGTGATTGTATGTGTGGTTGTGTGCGTGGTTGTGTGCGTGGTTGTGTGTGTGGTTGTGTGCGTTGTTGTGTGGTTGTTTGTGTGTTGTTGTGTGGTTGTTTGTGTGGTTTTGTGTGTGTTGTTGTGTGGTTGTTTGTGTGTGGTTGTGTGTGTGTGGTTGTGTGTGTGATTATGTGTGTGTGGTTGTATGTGTGTTTGAGGTTGTGTTTGAGATTGTGTGTGTGGTTGTGTGTGTGGTTGTGTGTGTGTGGTTGTGTGTGTGTTTGGTTGTGTGTGTGATTGTGGTTGTGTGTGTGTTTGTGTGTGTGTGTGTGTGTGTGTGTGTGTGGTTGTGTGTGTGTGTGTGGTTGGGTGTGGGTGTGGTTGGGTGTGGGTGTGGGTGTGGTTGGGTGTGGGTGTGTGTGTGGTTGTGTGTGGTTGTGTGTGGTTGTGTGTGTGGTTGTGTGTGTGGTTGTGTGTGTGGTTGTGGTTGTGTGTGTGTGATTGTGTGTGTGGTTGTGTGGTTGGTTGTGGTTGGTTGTGTGTCTTGACATTATTCTGGAGGACCATACTATGGTTAAGTGTTTCGTGGCAGCTAAAGATCTGGTAACTTACACTAACATTATGGGATGTAATACTTACCAACTTGCACTATTTTTACCAGACCTCTGCAGAATGGAAAGTAAACAGGACTGGAAACTTGGTGTGGTGAGATGATAGCACCAGCCAAAAGGGCGTAATTAGAAATTATGCCTATTTGACTTGTCACTTATGCATATTTTTGGGACTGGTGATATTTCAAGAGTATTTAAAGTGCTGCATGATCTTTTTCCATAGTTAATAGCAAAAATGATCAATAGGTGAGGTGTCACAGTAGATTTTAACCGCAGATGCACCCCAAATGGTGACATACATGTTTAGCCTAGATGTACCTAAAAGACTTTATAAGACTAGAAAAGAGCTTTTAAAAGCTCAGACCTACCTAGAGGGCGTGGTAAAGCCAATTGTACTCTTCAGTGTCATATGATTTTTCAGGTTAAATAATTTTGGGAAGATAATTAGACTGGTTCAGTCTAATTCCACAACCATTCCATAGCAAAGGTTATTGCAATATGAAACTGCATCCCATTTAACCTGGCTATCAAGTGTAAGGTTTCAGCTAAGGCACAGCAGCAGCAAAGGAATCTTAAAGTCTGCAGCTAGAGATTCAGGTGGGCCAAATTGTTGTGGTTTACTTGATGGTAAAAATATGAACTGCTGCGGGGCAGGGAGAATGAGAAAATTGGGGGAAGGGCAAGTAAATGCTATTTTTGTTTAATTGTGACACAATTTGGATAATTCTTAATGTTTACACCAGATAGTTTCAGATATGTTTACAATTTCATAGTGTAATCAGAATTTAAATAGTTTTAAGCAGCATCTGCCAAAAAAGCAGAGAGTAACACATTGTCTGTCATTGGCTGCTGAAGCATTAGGATATTATAAGCTACAGAGTTGTTGGAAAGGAGGCCTTTGTTACAAATAAGTGTCTGGATTGGGTATCCTTGCATGAAAATCCCACTGCATACTCTATTAAGTATAGGCCTCCCTTTCTGTTCTAAAAGTTTATCGGCATTTGAATTACCATATGATAGATAAAGGATGCATAAACATTGTGACATACAAGATTCACAATACAGTGCAATAGAATTCATTTTATCACAAAACACAGATCAAATCAAGAGTACAAGCATGGACCGTTACCACCCAGCATAGTAGGTCACATATGATGAATTTATAGGCCCCTCTTTCCTCATTTCGGGAACATTCGTCTCTACCATCTACCTCAGTGGAACGGACATTTGAAATTTGCACTGCCAGGAGGAGAAGTTGTTACATAAGAGAGCTCATATTATAGCACTGGTGGCTTCAGGCAGCCAAAACTGGGGGTGCCACCTCAGAGGTATGAAGTATTCACAACCTGAGTTATTCTGCTCTCACTCATCAGTGAGGGTTAAAAACGCGAGTTCTGAACAGTTATTATAAATGTGTCATGCTGTGAAACAGAATGTCATGGGACATTCATGCAGCCATCTATAATTGTTCTATAGAATTTATACACAGTATTTGTGGCTAGAGAGGCCGGTAAGCTTTTATTAAGATCTACAAACCCGAGAGCTAGGAGAACCAGGGTTGTAGTATCCAAAGTCAGATGGGCTCGAAACCTTGGCACCATGCATATTTCAAACCTAAACTCCACCACAATGGACACAAATTGTCCCCATATTGAGTGCCTCAGTAGAGAGGCCAAGAACTGAATGTGCAAGCAGTCGAAAGGCAAAAGTACTGGTTTTACACTGGAGGGGATTGTGAGGGATACTGCACTGGAGTGAAGGGCTGCAACTTAACGTGCTCTCAAACCAACTCAACAAGCAATACATTCACAAGCAAAAAAACAAAAGAACCTAGAGGACATTTGGTTTTCATATTGCACAATGCAACAAACATTAGCTTTGGTGCGATTGCTGCAACGCATCATATGGTCGCAAGTGTTAAAGAAAGGCAGCTGAATGCACTAAATACCCAGACTCATGATTCCACCTGGCATGACATGTACTTGAAAACATTTTCAAACGCAGCAGAGTGCTTTTCCATTTTCGCACTAACCTGCCTAAGACATTGTTCACACGTGCGTTCCAGAGAGACAAAGACATGCATGGACAGTGGAGCACTGACTGTAGTCAATGCAGCTGTAAATATGTTAATGCAATGGAAGGTGAGCTATTATTTGGTGACTGTGCAATGAGTTTGTTTTTACAACAAAGTGGTTACTATATAGCAAATCTATAAGCACAGTTATCCCACAACAATAAGGGGCCATTATACATGGGTACACTTACAGGAAACCTGTTAAAGCTGTGGCCGGCGGTAGCATTTTTTTCTTTCTAATTCCGACACCGCTGCTTTACTTTTAACATTAAAAGTAAAGCGCGGGTGTCGCGATTATAGCAAAAGTAAAGCAATAGAGGTTTGTTTCTATTGCTTTACTTTTGCTATAATCGCGGCACCCGCGCTTTACTTTTAATGCTAAAAGTAAAGCACCGGTGCCGATCACGATCAAACATCAAAGCGGCCGTGCGGCCGCGAAAGTGAAAGTAATCGCGGTAAAAGTTGCTGTAAAAGTCTTATTGAGCATACAACACCAAGAATGGAGAGGCAGGCGGGCAGTGAGAAATCTGAAGATATATTATCCACAGAAATCCAGTTACTAGAGGTAAGTAACTTATTCTTCTGATGGGTCCTTCTACCTGCAGATTCCTCACCTTATGAATCCATCCCAAAACAGTGCATCCCAGGAGGAGGGTCTGAGATGAAAACACAAATGGGATATGCCATACCAACCCTGGTAGGCAAGCAACCCTGCAAACACAGGCTGCAAACAATAACATCAGACAGACAAAGAAGAGAATCAGACCCATGTGACAGTGCAATGCACGTCCCAGCTAACAACATTGTTCAATAACATTTATAAGCCTTTAAGATCACACCATAAAGTTATATTGGTTTTTTTCTTTTAACTTGTTGAAAAGCGATGCAGCCAGATAAAAGACCATGTCAGGTCATCCAACTCTTTAAGGGACCAACGTATACAATAGCAGTGGACTTTGAGTCTACGGTATCAGATACAGAATATCAAAGTTGTATAGCTTCCCCAAATTCATTCCAAACTACTTCTGCAAAGTGTCCTTTCATGTGATCTGTTTAAGGGGGAAGCAACATTGGTGCCATTTCACAAACAGTATTGGTGCATCATGCTAACAGGCATAGAGCGTTGCAAGAACTAAGTACTAGGCATACAAGGAAAACAACTTTGGGCTGCCTTCATCCACTGAACCTCACTATCACACGGGGAGGGGAAGAGAAGGCAGGAGGCAGCGGTGGAGGTGCAGCATGGTAGGACAGAAATATTGGATGACCTGGAACCGAGCAATAGACAAGCACCTTGACAGTGGACAGCCTACGCAAAAGCCGACCTATCCGAGGTGGACACAATCATGTCTACCATTGCCTCATTAACAAGCATTTGCAATGCAATAGGTCTCGCAGTTGTTAAAGTTTGAGCTATTGGCACTGTAAATGGCAATGCCTTTCATTTATGTGTTGGTTTTTAAAACATAAATAAAAGGCATTGTCATTTACAATGCCAATAGGTTAACACTCAAATGCGAGACCTATTGCATTGCAAATGCTTGTTTACTTTTTATGAGTTGCATTTCCTACATTTTATACCTACTCCGCCTTTGATATTCTGCTTTCTTGACAATTACACTCTTCTTCCAACGTCTCCTTCATGCGCGCCCTTTTCTTTTCCCCATCGCAGACACCCTCGTTTCTCGTTTTGTTTTTCTTGCTATTTTCTAATGGCAAAAACAATCGATGCACCAACTTCTTCTCGGAAGATGCTTCACTTGAGCTCTGACTGAAGGCCCATTGCGCTAATCTCTCTAGTTATCTGCTTGACTGGGCCGCTGGCTCCAGAGTTCAAGGACTTCTGGTGGGGGAAGGAGGGATATCTGTTACAGCTCAGGCGGCCGGCGCAGGATGTGGGCGCTCACCGTAGCACATGACAGAGCCAGGCTCATCCTGCTTCTTTGAGGGAGGGGGAAAGCTAGGCCCTATATCCTAAATTAATTGTGTGTCTGCACAGGCTTTCGAAAACGCTTTTGAATGTTGCAGCTGCTCAAGGATCAGGTTTCCTGAATTTTGTAGCAATTGTGTCTGTGTGTTATTAGAGCCACTAACTCTGGCATTTAGTGAATTCACACTGACACACACAATATGCCTTCACACATAGGTCACAGATTCACACCTGCATGCAAACTGAACAACACAACTTAAGCATCCATGCACCAACGCACAAAACATCTACAGGTGATATACGCACAGACCAACCGACAAGTACAAGCTTCAAACCACAAACCACCAGACATGCATGCACCCATGCACTCAGACAGAAAGAAATACAGCCACCTTTGCACGCAGACCATGAGACATACATGTGGTTCATCACAGGTACAAGAGGCACCCTAACGTACTAACCAATAGATTTTCTGTCAACTTTGCACACAGACCATAAAACATAAAGGCATAATAAGGACGAAGACTAACTGACATGTAGACCAATATACATGTGGGCACCACCTCACATACATCAACAGATATGCAGTTACCCCAACACACAGACCAACAGACTTACATCCATGCATACAGATTAACAGACCTGTGGAAGAATATCCATACAGAACAGATTAACAGGTTCACAAATAATGCAGCACACAAACTAAACAGACATCAAACACATATGGACCAGCAGACACACATGTACCCCAAAACACAGATCAGCAAACATACAGACACCCAAACACACAGTCCAGCAGACATACAGGCACATATACATACAGAAAAACAGACATGCTGGTACCCCAAAACATAGACCAACAGACATACAGAGACTAAAACACACAGGCAAATAACAGCCCATTCTTACATACCTGCACACCTATCGCAGCCTATACACACAGATCAAGAGACCTACAAGCAACCCAACAAAAAAATTAATAGACATACATGCATCCATACCAATATATAGTGACACTTATAAAGTTCCCTAATGTGTTCCAAAGATCTGCATTCATCTCTGAGAAATGAGACTCTTCAGTTCCTATCCACAGTGTGCAGTCCAAAAGATCACATAAACTGTGCCTGTCTCGTCTTGTCTCTTCCACCCAACCAAGTCCAGGCATTCACATGCTGCTGTTTGGGAACATTTCATCACAACCTCACCCATAGTTATAAGTTGTAATTGCATTTATGTAGTGCTTACTACCCCTGATGAGGCGTCGAAGCGCCTTTTCGGCGAGTAGGACGCTACTCCGGAACCCATAAAGGATTAGTGGTGAATTAGTATGGTGAAAATATGAAAGTAATTTGAGTGGTGGATATATTAGTCAGTTATTTGGATTGAGAAGGATAGTGTAGGGATAGAAGAGGGAAAAACATTTGCAATTATATAGCGCTTGCTAACCTTGATGGGGTGTTGAAGCAATTTTTCTCCATGATACACACTCAGCACTGATCACAGTCACATTATTTAAATATGTACTTGTGCTGGGCACGTCACGCTTTGGGTAGTCAGGGGCACATTTGTCATACAAAATGTCCTTGCCCGCAGCGGCTCTACCTTCCCCAATTTATAAAGCCCCAATTGACCAACAGGCTCTTTCTCAGCCAGAGCCGCAGCCTGGTAGCCACCACCTGCCCTGTGCACATGGCCTACCCTGACTATTTTGTCTATTGGTGCTTCGGTGGTGGATGAGACTGCTAACCCCAAGTCCGTACTAGTTGATTCAGCTGCAGGTGGTGTTGGGCCCTAGACAGCAGTCTGAGTCTGACTTATACACAACATCACAGACTACGGACCTAGTACTGCCATAGGCCCCCTTCCTTCGCCAATACTGTTGCAGCCTACAGTCTGTCCCTAGCACCGCGTGTCATACACGTTGACACAATGACCTGGGATCAGAACCTGAAGTATGACAATCAAAACATTCCTTTCTGAACCATGCCCCCATTTTGACACAATTTTCCAGGTGAGTGCTACTTTTGTGGCTTTTCAAATTGTTAAGGCGTGCACTTAAGGATCAGTAGAAGTTTGGGATGGACATAGCTTTTCTCCACTGTGCAGATAGAACAGACTTTCTGGAGTATGAACCATGGTAATTGTTTTTACGCCACAAGTCGAAAGTAGCCTAAATGTAGCAGTCCCTCAGTCCATCAATGCAAGAAATGCTAGACCTGACATGTGAAACCATGTGCTTGTTGATTTGTAGACCACATTTAATTACACATGTAGACATGTAGGTATTCTTTTTGCACTGGTGTGAGCACTGTGTGACTGTGTATTGATTTATCTGCCTATGTGTTGATATGTGCCTGGCTGTGTGTGTATGAATCTGCGGAGTCATGTTGAGTGTGTCCACCTGTGCCTGTCTGGCTGTGTCTGGCTTTGTTTGATCCTAAGAGTGGTCAGGCCCATTTTTAGAGCGCTGTCTCGTTTGCTAAAGACATCTTCGGAACTTTCAGAAAGTTGACCTAGGAATGCATTCCACCTGTTGATTAATATTGGCTTTGTGGTTTGTAACTCACATATTCTGGCTTTCTATTTTCTGGCTTTATTTGCTTTAGGTTCTCCAGGTTCAATCTGTTTCTCCCGTTGCCGAAACCGTGTTTATGGTATTCTTCCACTAACTCGCTTTTTGTAAACAGGCATATAAATCTTATTATCTTGTCACATTCTCTGTGCATTCAAAGACAGAGGTCAAATTTTCATCCTGTGTCTTCCAGGGAGTGTTTTTTTTCTTTCTCTGACTTCAGAGTGAGAGGATTTATGTGACAATCACACAGGCTCTGTAGAAGTTCCTGGGGAAGACTTTAAGATATATTTTTTTCTAGCACACATCAACATTTAAGTATCTGTAAATGTCTGTTAATGAACTGTTCTGACAATCAAATCAATATATTGGGTGATGAACATTATCATTTGTGCTCTGTATACTTTTATCAGTAATACTGTGAGTGGAAATATAACAGTCAGTTCAATTGAAGATGTGTTGTCTGTAATGGCAGTATGCAACCATACCATCCAGGCTGCATGTTACCCCACTCCATGCCACTGCACTCTACACTACACCACTCCCCTCCACACTGCATCAATGCACTCTTCTCTGCACCACCTCACTCTACACCTCTCTACTCTACACCACTCCACTCTACTCTATGACAATGCGCTTTACCCCACACTACTATACTATGTACCGCAGCACTCTTCGCCACTGCACTTCACACCACTCTGCAATACTCCACTCTATGCCACTCTACTCCTGACCACTGCACTCTATGCCAATACTCTGCACCATTGCACTCTTCTCTGAAACAATCTACTCTATGCCACTGCACTCAGCTCAACTGCCCTCAGCACCACTGCACTCTACTCTGCACTACTCTACGCCACTGCTCTCTATGCCAATGCACTCTACATCACTCTACTCAAAACCAAAGAACTCTACGCCAGTCTATTCTGCGCCACTGCACCACTCACTTTATGCCACTATACTTCATATCACTGCACTCTATGCCATTGTACTCTGTCACTGACCTCTATGCCACTCTGTTCTACTGTGCACCACTGTACTCTATGCCACTACTCTCTATGCCACCCTACTCTGCGCCACTCCATTCTACGCCACTCTACTCTGCACCTCTGTACTCTACTCTACTGCACTTAAAGCCATTGCACCCCATGCCACTCTACTATACACTTCTACACTCTACGACAGTATTATCTGCAACACTACATTCTGCCACTCTACTTTGTGCCACTCTACACCACTGATCTTCATTGCTTCACTCTATGCCACTGCTGCCTACACCAATCTATTCTGAGGCACTCTAATCTACTCTGCACCACTGCACTCTATGCCAATCTACACAACTGCTCTCTACCCCACTTCATTCTACTTTGAAACAATCTACTCTATGCCACTGCCATCTACTCCACTCTATTCCACTCTGTGCCACTCCACTCTGTGCCACTCCACTCTATACCACTCCACTCTATGCCACTACAGTCTACACCACTGCACTCTACGCCACTGCACTCTATGCCACTGCCATCTATGACAATATACACTGCACCACTGCACTGCACACCACTATAATCTAGACCATTGCACTCTTTGTCACTTTACTCTGCACCACTGTATGGCACTGCACTCTACACCAATGCACTCTGCACCACTCTACTCTACACCATTGCACTCTACGACTTTCCACTTTGCACCATTGCCCTCTCTGCTACTGCAATCTTTGCCACTCTACTCTGTGCCACTCTAGTCTACACCCCTATACTCTATGCCACTATACTCCACACCACTCTACTACACTCTACGCTAATGTACTCTATGCCACTCTAATCTACTGTGAACCACTGCACTCTGCGCCACATCACTCTATGTCTCTCTACTCTGTGCCAGTGCATTCCACCCCACTCTACTAAGCACCACTGCACTCTTTGCCACTGCACGCTATACCACGCCAGTCTATAACACAGCACTCTTGGCCAATGCACTCTATACATCTACTCTATACTATTCCACTCTACCCTGCACCACTCACCGCCACTGCACTCTACTCTGAAACAATCTACTCTACGCTACTTCACTCTATTCCTCTTCATTCTGCACCACTATACACCATTCTAATCTACTCTGTGCCACTCCACTCTACACCACTGCAAACAACGCCGAGCCATTCTACTCTATGCTGCTGCACTCTACGCCACTGCTCTATGCCACTGCACTCTACCCTGAACCTTTATACTCTACCATTAACCACTCTGAAACAATCAGCTCTATGACAATGCACTCTATGCCACTGCATTATATGGCACTCCACTCTATGTCACTGCACTCTCTACTGTGCCACTCTACTCAAAACCACTGCAGTCTATGCCAATTCACTCTACACCACTTTACTCAAAACCAGTACACCCTATGACACTGTACCTGCTGGGGCCCAATTTTCTTGCATCCATTTATCTCAAGAACCCACTCTGGTCGACTGAACCTTTTTACTTGCCTAATAGCGTGGAGGGAACAAATACAATTATCAAAGAATACTTCCCGCAATTTGACATAATGGAAGACTCGGAAGTCAATTTCTATTTCTATCTGGATTTTATTATCAGGAAAAACATCTGCAGATACAAGCACCTTAGCACAAGGCTCAACAAGTAAATGGGTACTAATACAAATGCCACTCTACGAAGAATCCGCATACGACTAAATATGAACAAAAGTACAGCTTCTAAAAGCATGTGGTAGATAACTACCAAGCTAATGTCGATATTAGGAATCATTAAACCAAAGTATTTCTGTCCCTACTCTATGCTGCATGACATCCCTGCTTACCATTCCCTGAAGACCCAAGAAATCGTGAAAAGGTGTCAGAAGTGAACTTCCTAAGAAGTCTTCACTTGGAGAGCTTGATCTAAAACGCTCCTTCTAGCTCCTCGCCTACCTCTCCTCTGCTCTGAGCTACTCTCTTCTCTGCTCAACCCTCGGGGTGCTGTCCCTAATACGAAACCCCAAGACATAGAACACGCCCTCCGGCACACCTCCTCAACCAGGTCTTCTTCCAGTGATTTTACATTCAGCTCGTCCATCTTCCATCGTCCATCAGCTTGGCCTTGAGTCCCAGACACCGTCGGCACGAGGAGTTGCGATTGGCACATTCCAATGCACTCCCATGTCTGGCTTCCTCCATAATTCAACTGTTAGACAAAGACCTTTTTACTAACGAACCAACTGTCCTTGCACCTGCGGTGAGATCATGGGATGGAGAAATACTTCGCATCTTTTAACTCTACAATTTACTGCAGCCCAAAACCTCTACTAGAATAAATCACTTGCGGCCTACCGCATTCAGCTAACATAAGAAATACCAGGCCTTTCTCCTCAACGATATATGTGACTTCGGGCCTCTACTAGGTTAAACACACTATTAAATTACGTTCTAACATTAGTACTTTTACTTTCACATACGTGGATAAATGACATACATGAATTAATTCAATCGAGTTATACATTTAGTCTAATACATTGCATTAAACAGAAACTTATCGTTATGCATTTTGCTAAACATATCTATTATACATTGTCACGTCCCCTAATGCTTTTACATGACGATGTAGCTAACACATTTCTTAATACGTTCAAGCAGAGATAACTAAAGATACACTCATTATATGCGGGTGCCAACTAACGGTGAATATTATGCACCCCTACAATTTTCAAACCTTTAAGCGCTACATCAGTTCCCCCCTTTGATGACAACTGTCATCACACCATCATTCTCATTTCCTCTGGAATAAAAGCGGATCTAAACTGCAGTCGCTACCATCCCACCATGTCGGATCCCTTCCATCCTTTTAAGATTCTGATACTGACGATCCTGTAATCTCTCCATTCTCTGCTCATTTGCTCTGAGGGCTCTTTCGGCCCTATTCCCTCTATACCACTTCCAGGCTCTTAAGAGTCCCCACAAACAGATCACACATACCACTGCAATTATGATTGGCTTCAACACAGAACCCAGGAATCCCATTCCTAAGTTTGCAAACCAAGTCCCCACTCGACCAAATCCTTGGCTAATCTTTTCCCACACATTCTCTTCTGTCAAATCTTCTATTTCCTTATGGATCGTGGTAATGTTGACAATGTACTTTGCCAGGTCCTTACTGTTATCTGGAATATACGTGCAACATTCTTGGACCTTCAGCAATTTACAGACTCTGCCCTCTTTTGCCAATAATACATCTAACGCAAGTCTATTCTGCAAAACCATATTTCGTATCGACAACATTTCTCCATTTACCAACAGCAATGACCTCGCCGAATTCATTGACAATTCATCCACTACAGTCGCCAACCTTCTTATCTTCACATCATTCAGAACCACTCCCAAGCTAGGTATTGTCACTCCGTATATATCCCCAATCACCATTCCTACATTCACAGCTCTACGCACCTTAGAATGGCGCCCCGTCTCTAATAGCTTCAAACCTTCCGTGCGATAAATCTTTGGGAAGATAATCGCCAAGTAACACGTACCATACCAATTCGCAGGCAATATCACATATGCATTTCTCCCACACACATAGTACACAGTCGGAATCACCTGTATCGTATTCTGCAAGAAATTTTTAGCAGAGTCCTCCATAGTAAAGGTAGGTTCACACGTACTATGCCCCACTAGAACCTTCTCCTTGGGAGTTTGAGGCCGGGCAACACACAATTTCCTTTTCTGTACCTCATCTAACGCAATCGGTCCATAACTTCCCTTGGATTTATGCCATCTCTCCTCATCCGTCCAATCCACTGGACTATCTCCTGTGTTACGTGTCTGGGTCAATTTTCTATACCTATTCTCTATCTGACCTATGAACTTCTTTTCCGTTTCGGACAACCAGCATGTCAAATTATGTCTATGAGCATATGCTGTATCCAGCTTCACAGTCGGTCTAAAATACTTCTGAAGCCTATCCTCTGACTTGTAATAGTCATACTTATTCAAATGCTTATAGGCCGGAACTTCAGGAAGTACTGTGTCATAATACGAGAAAAAGTACTCAAACTGTTTCCTTTCATAAAACAGACTAAGCAATAGGCTGCAAGAGATCCCATACGTCAGTGGGAGATGATGGTACCTAATACCCTCGTCTACCGAAGCAGGCAACTGCATGCACACATAACAATCTTTCGCATCCATCACATCCACGTATTCGTACAACAACTTCGCATAAGCATTAAGTTTAAAATCAGCACTGGACAAATCTATGTGAAACATACGATTCTCCTCGATCGTCTGAGCTCTCTGATGCCTAATAGTGACCCCTCCCTGTCCAAGAGTGGTAGGTGTGGGTGCTCCCTGTACCTGCCCCTCCTGTCTATGGGCCACCATGTATGAAGTTACTACTACTGCAACTATAACCGCTATCACTACTCCTAACAGTGTGCCTATCACTAATTTGGCTCTACGATGCGTATTCCCAAGTTCCGCCATCTCTGAAATGTTCTCGATGTTTAGTACAGTCTCTGCGGACACAAGTCTCTTTCTCATCCAATGAGTTCGATCCAGCTACTCTCTTGAACCGGGGAACCTTTTGCAAAGTCCAATTTCTCGTTTCTTCTGATCGGGAAGACTTCCCTAACTCTTCTTCGTTTCTTCTCTGAAAAATCCCTAAATGTATTCCTCTTCCTCTCAGGCCTAGGTTATCTTTTTATCAAACTTTTATGTACAACAACTTTACAATCAATCCAGAATCACTGCCGGTCCCAACAGCTCTAGGTCCGCCTGCAGTATTTCAAGCTTAAGAGTTGTCAGTTCTTGGGGTGCGGGTAAGACTGCAAAGGTTGGGAAGTCTAACGTTTCCAAAATCAGACCACGGATGATACTCAAGAATGGTGGATTCGGAATATTGATGCTCAATACTCCTTCGATCTCCAAACCTGGGATCTTCAGCATCACTTCCACTCTCGGAAATGGGAGACTGTTGACCAGTGTGATCGATCTCAATCTTCCCGTGTTCAACAAACTTGGCATCAGTCACAGTGTATGCCCACTCTGGTGAGGCGTACTTTTGGCACGGCACTCTTATTCTCTTCGACCTTCTTAAAGCACCTTGGGGTCAATCTACGTCTTCTTGCTCTGCTTCAGATTCTTCAGAAACTGGGGCAAGATCTGTTCTTGGTGCCGATTTCGAGTTTCGCCTCCTCTGACTCACGGGCCAAACAAACTCTTTCTGCTTCTGTGGCACATCCGCGCTCCCTACTGGTACCCTGTGCACTGCTTTCTTCTTCAGCAGAATCCGACTCGGGACTGCCCCCTGCAGCTCCTTCTCTTTCTTCCGAGTCTCTTTCAGTTTTCTCTTCACATTCTTGGTTCAGTGCACAACCAGCTGCGTCAGCAACCCCTACAGCTTGACTTGCCCTCTCGGATGGCTTCGCCACCTCAACTGGGGTTTCGTTCTCAAGAGGGGCTGTTTCTTCCAAGGGTGCTGGAACTCTACGGGTATGGGAAGCGTGTACCCAGTTCGGCAATCCCCCACACTTCACTGCTGTATTCGTTATCAGGATTATCTGGTACGGCCCGCGCCAGCAAGCATCCAGGCAACTCTTCCTCACGTGTTTGCGCACCAACACCCAATCGCCTGGGCACAGGTCGTGGCACAGGTCGCTTGCGGCGGGAACCGTTGCTGTCTGCACCTGCTGAGACACAGAACGGACCACGTCAGCCAGGCCTTTACAATAGTCCAAAATCATGTGATCAGTGATGTTAATCAAGGCAGTAGCAGGTATTGCTGGCAAAAGCATCGCCCTCCCCATTATTATCTCGTGGGGTGACAATCCAGTCCTCCTATCAGGGACACTCCGGAGACTCATGAGAACTAAAGGTAATGCATCTGGCCATTTCAAAGATGTCGAAGAGCATACTTTCACCATTCGGGCTTTTGAAGTTCCATTAACTTGCTCCACGATCCCAGAAGCCTCTGGTCGGTAGCTGCAGTGCAATCTTTAGTCTACATTTAAAACAGCACAAAGCAGCTTCATAATTTCACTGTGGAAATGAGTCCCTCTATCTGATTCAAAAGAGGTCGGGAAACCGTACCTCGGGATAAGTTCCCTCAATAACAACTTAGCTACGGTGAGTGTGTCACACCTACGTGTTGGGTAAGCCTCCACCCACCTGGAAAAGACACATACTATAACTAATATGTACCTCAACCCATTACACTTCGGCATTTCAATAAAATCCAGCTGCATCCTATTAAAAGGCCCACCTGATCTACCTATGTGACTCAACGTCACAGCGGTTCTTTTTCCTACATTCATCTGTTGACAGATAACACACCTCTAGCACACAGCCTCAGCTACCGTCCGAAACTTCGGATTGTACCACGTTTGGCGAAACACTCGCACATTGCATCACTGCCAAGATGCACAGCACCATGTATTAGCCTCGCCATAGGACTCAACAAACATTCCGGTAACACAACACATCCATCACTCGAAACCCATATATCCACCTCTCCCTTTCCACATCCCGCTCGTATCCAACTGTCCCGCTCTTGGTCGGTGACCCCATCTTGCAACTGCTTCAGTTCCTCCCATGAGTCTGCCATAGCTAACATCACAGTGTAATCTGTTTTCCCTTCGCTTTCCACAACATGATTTTCAGTATAATTACATCCCTGCTCTGCACAAAATCGAGCTACTTCATCTGCGTAATTATTACCCAATGACACAAAATCGGTTCCCTTAGTTTGTGCAGAACATTTAACAACAGCAATTTCATCTGGGCTTTGCAGGGCTTCCAACAATTGTCGTACATAATCCCCATTTCTAATGGGTGAACCAGAAGATGTCATGAACCCTCTCTGGGACCATAGCTGTCCGAAATCGTGAACTACACCAAACCCATATTGGCTATCTGTGTAAATCGTTACACGAATCTTATCAGCGGCCAAACAAGCACGGGTCAGCGCAATACACTCAGCCACCTGTGCGGAGTGTACTCCTTCAAGACAAGCGGCTTCAACCACCCCTGTGATGGTACACACAGCAAACGCTGCTCTCAGTCGACCGACACTGTCTCTTAAGCATGAACCGTCCACAAAGAAAATCTCATCTGAAACTGGGAGCGGTTCATCGACAATGTCAGGTCTCGGTTTGGTGCATAGTTCAGTCACGTCGAGACAATCATGGTCCTCACAATCTTCATCTACATCTACATTTGGAATAGGCAACAGTGTAGCAGGATTTAAAACAGAACACCTCTTCAGCGTCACATTATCTGCAGCAAGGATGACTTGCTCATAACGAGTCAACCTGTTATTTGTAAGGTGCTGTGTTTTAGTCCTAGTCATCAACAACTCATCAGAATGTGGCACATGAACAGTAAGCGGATGACCCATCACAATGCTCTCACATCTTTCGATACTGACACCTGTTGCAGCAACGGATCTGAGACATCCGGGCAACGCAGAAGCTACTGGATCTAAAGTAGCTGAAAAAAGGCAACTGGTCTCCGGACTCCTCCGTGACTCTGAGTCAACACTGCTAATGCGCAACCTTCCTTTTCGCAACAGAATAAGGCAAATGCCTTGTTATAGTCTGGCATCCCTAAAGCTGGAGCGCTGCATAAAGCTTCTCTAAGCCTCAATAATGACCTTAAACATTCGTCATCCCATGGTACCGGATCACTCACATCCTTTCGTGTCAGCCGCTGTAAAGGCTTCGCTTCAAAGGAGAAGTTTGGGATCCACTGGCGGCAATAGCCCACCATTCCCAAAAACATTCTGACCTCCCTCTGAGTCGAGGGAACTGGCATTCTCAGAATCGCATCAATGTGATCCGGAGACACCTTTCGTTTTTCCCTTCTCAATTCGGTGCCCCAAATACTGTATTTCACTCAAACAGTATTGTAGCTTATTTGGAGACACCTTATGACCATTCTCTCCCAAGTAATTCAACAGGGGAACTGTGTTAATTCTGCAGGCGTCTTCCGTTTCTGACGCAACGAGCAGATCATCAATGTATTGCACTAAAACGGAGTTTTGTGGCAACACAAGCCCTTCAAGATTTTTCTTCAAGATCTGATTAAAAATAGATGGGCTCTCCGTGTACCCCTGTGGGATACGACACCACGTTAACACACGATTTTCCAGCCTAAATGCAAAAAGAAATCGGCTGTCCTTATGTAAGGGAATCGAGAAAAATGCTTGACACAAGTCAATCACGGTGAACCATTCAGCTTCGCATGGGATCTGAAATAGGATCACAGATGGATTCGGTACCACTGGACAACATGGAACTGCTATTTCGTTTATTTTTCACAAATCTTGCACAATCCTAAACTTCCTGCTTGGTTTCTGTAGTCCCATGATAGGTGAATTACATGGGCTACCCATAATCTCCATCAGTATTCCCTGCCTAATCATAGACTCAATCACAGGTTTAATCCCTGCGATGGTTTCAGGGGATAACTTATACTGGGGTGTCCTCGGAAATTCTACATTTGATTTAATCTGGATTTTCACTGGATCTACTCCCTTGACTAAACCAATCTCCTCGCCACTAAGGTCCCACACGTCAATAGATACTGAGTGCCTCAGATCAAATGGAAGTTCCTCCACCGTTAATGCTGGGTACATCTCCACGCACCCACGCTGATTTGCAACCTTGAAGGTCGCGTCATCGTCTCTCGTCTGTACCTCCACTCCCTTCGGGGTACAGTAAATCGTGCAGTTGAGCTTGCACAACAAGTCTCTTCCTAACAGGCAAACCGGACTAGAGTCGCACACCACGAACTGGTGCCGGTCACTGAAATTTCCTATCCTGATTGGAATTGGCTCCGTTAATGGACTAACCAGCTTCTTATTTGCCACTCCAATGACCTGGATACTTTGTCCAGAAAGGGCCAACCGTGGAACCACTGCCGACCTTATAGTCGATCTAGTAGCACCTGTATAAACCAGAAAGGTCGTAGGATGACCGTCAAGATCTGCTTCCACAAAGGGTCCTGCTTGATCTACTTCTAGAATGGCCCTAAGCATGCAATCCGCATCCCTTTTAGACCCTAATCGGGCCAACAAGCTTATATCATTTCCCTCACTCACTTCAAACATTGGCATCTGCAAATAAGTGCGAGCTCCCTGCTGTACCGTCTGTATTCTGGGTGGCTGGGGAACCTGCACCTGCGGGACGCCAGTCCCCCCTTTCCTCGCCCTAGGTCTGGTTACTGTCTGTACCGCTTCCGTCCCAGGGACCTGAGCTACCTCTTGTTCTGGCTGCATCTGGTTCCATGGGTTCAGGGGACACTCGCGTCTCCAGTATCCGATCTGGTGACACTGGTGACATGCTGTAGTCTTTTTCAATATCGCCACATCCATCCCTGTCCTAGGGTCTATTGGTCTTGGCCTTCCTTGCCCCTGAGCATTCTGATTTTCTGCCTGATAATTCCCCTGTCTCCTTACCAATGCTCCCCCATTAGACTGTCCCTGAGCGGTTTGCATCTGAACAAGTTATCTTTCAATTTCCTATGTTTTGATTCAATCTCATCTGTGCAATATCGGGCATACCGCAAAATCTCATCAACCGGTTTATTCTGCCAGCAAATCAAATGTTGCTGTATCATGAGGCTAACCTCTGGCCTCAATCCCAACACAAACTTTGAAACAAACTGTCCCATATCCTTCGTGTCCAACGCGTCTAGGCCACTGTACTGCTTAAAAGCCTGCAAGAGTCTCTCATAAAATTCATGCGCCGTCTCCTTAGGTTCCTAAACTGTCCTGTCTATCTTTACCCAATCGATGTCTTGGGGTGAAACCTTCTCCTTTAACCAGGCAATCACTCGCTCATACAACCTCATTACTGCCGGTGATGGACCATTCGTGTATACATTTCTCTCAGGCTCTTGAGTTGGCCAATCAAGGGCAGTCTTACATGCCACCCACAAATCTCCCGGGACCACAATGTCGAACAAAGTATTCAGATTGGTCCACAATACCTTTGAGATCTTAACAAAACGATCAACTTGCTAATACCACTCTACTGGCTTCTCCCTAAGCCGGGGGAAAACATTGGTAAATGCCGCCAAATCGCTCCTGCTCCAGGGTACGTACACGTATCCTCCATTCTGCACTTCCCTTAAAGGGAAATTCCCTAGGCGGGGTCCCTCCTATCATTCCTCGGGAGCTTTTCTTCCTGGACCACTTTTCTTCCCATTTATCAAGCGTCATCCATATTCGCATGGCTAGGATCAAATCTCTGCTATGGGCCCTCAATCCGACGACCCTTTTCTCCTCCAATTCCTGGTCACTGTACTGCAACCTATGGTTTCCTTGCAATGCTTTAGTTTTAGACAAATCTACCTCGTATCGCCTAGCCAATTCTGACAATTTCTCATGTGCAACTCGTGCCTTCCGAGTCACATCCTTCGCCACAAAAAGTATTTCATCCGGTCCATATGTTACCACTCTTTCAAGGGATAAGCTTCCGCTTATTATCTCATCCACTTCTGCTTTTAACCTTACTACATCTATCATCCCGGCTCCCAGGGCTCCTCTCAGCACCTCTCGGCAGACCACCCTTCCTCTACCGTCTTCCTCACATTCCTGGTCCTGCGACCTCCCTTCTCGGAATATTTCCCTTGGAGCGGACTGATCTCTAAAGCCGACCTGCTCTCTCTCTACCATTCTTACCCTTGGGTCCTGGCCTCTCAGTGGCGGTACCCATGATCGTAAATCTGATCTCGACTCCATCAGGGACCTCGACCTCTCTGGTCTCTGCTCTCTTTGTTCCCCTGAGGAACCTGTCATGGCTGGCAAGGGTGTACTCCATTCTATAGGGTTCGGATTCCGGGTCATTGAACCCTCCAGGCCACTTTCTGTGACCTCTCTCCTAACCCCCTCAGCTGTCTGCCCTGGGTTTTCACCCTCCTCTATATCTGGGTGATAAATCGAAACAATGGGTCCTATGGTAACCGGTACCTTAAAGGCATCCGGTAACCTCCCCTCTCTTTCACCTTTTACGCTTGCCTCAGACGGGCTCCTCGTACTCTCTGTTCCTATCGAGATCCTTCCTTCTACTCTCGTCTCTGGTTGGAAGGTTACTCTCCTGTCATCGTCTATCTGGACCAACGTCTCTTCTGGGACCTCTGGGTTATACGGAGGTGGTCTCTCTGACAATAATCTTTCCAATAAGTCATCATCTATCTCACTCTCATCCTCCTCATCTGACTTTACATTCCTTACCCCCTCTGATGTGATCAATAAGGGATAAAGTCTCTCTCCCTCTAGTGTCTGTACCCTCCATCTTTTCTCCACTGTGTCCCATCTAGCATCCTGATAAGCCCTGATCGACTTTTTCACTCTTTCCTGATTCCTCCCTCTATCCCTATCATGCGCTGCTCTAATCCACGCATCTAGTGCTTCGAACTGTGTTGGCCTTGGCAAAGGTCGTAACCCTGCCATTACAGATTTCAACTGGTACAACACTGCTAGCCTGAACGAACCATACCTTGGGAATGCTAATTCCCCTTCACTTTGGGTCATTTTATGCCAATTCTCAAGCCAAATGATCGTATGCAACCCCAAATTCTTTGCCATAGAATGTGCTGGAGTATCCTCGGGAGGGGCTTCTTCTCCCTCTCGAGTAACCACATGCTTATCGCCTCTACACATTTCTCGAAAAACCTTAAAACACTTCATGATTGACAAATTCGATCTCACACACTGTTTACTTCTTGATGTCAAACCCTCCAATAACAGCGCGACTAACACCAACCGCCCTATCACAGTGCGACACCCTCTGATGTCACCTTTCTTTGTTCGCAGCAGTTCCCTCTCCTTACTGTTTACGTTTCACGCTTGCATTCGTCCCATTCATACCCTGAAATAACCATTTATCCCAAACAAGTTACTTCTCTGGCTGTCCGTCCGCAGCCTCTGACTGTTCATCCACAGTCTCTCGAAATTGTTGACCTCGGTTGGCAACTGTCTGTCCCCGTTCGACCAGACAGATCGCCTCTGATAGGTTACAAATACTCAAATCCACATACAGCAACCCACGAACCAGCGTCGAGTTGTCACGCACTCACACATTCGCTCCCCCTATCTCGGTCCAGGTGATCGATGGTACCTCACGATCTTCTTTGGGTGGTCAACAACATCTACCACGGGTGTCTTCTACACCACATTTCCCGGGCTGCGCGCGCTCACAGCCTGATCTCGCAATCACTCAACATTTACTCTAACTCCGCAAGACATCACACAAAATCAACACCGCAATCTACAGCATCTCATCCTATTCATACTCACTCCACGAACTGCTGCTTCCTGCCGCGCTGCTACTCGCCGTCTATGTTCATCATCCGCCGTCGTCTGCTGGTCACCATCTGACGATTCACCATTACTTATCGTCTATGGGTCTCAAGGATCACTTATCTTATCTAATCAACCCGCGCTTTCGGAAGTAACCATCCGACTCTGCTACCAACTGCTGGGGCCCAATTTTCTTGCATCCATTTATCTCAAGAACCCACTCTTGTCGACTGAACCTTTTTACTTGCCTAATAGCGTGGAGGGAACAAATACAATTATCAAAGAATACTTCCCGCAATTTGACATAATGGAAGACTCGGAAGTCAATTTCTATTTCTATCGGGATTTTATTATCAGGAAAAACATCTGCAGATACAAGCACCTTAGCACAAGGCTCAACAAGTAAATGGGTACTAATACAAATGCCACTCTACAAAGAATCCGCATACGACTAAATATGAACAAAAGTACAGCTTCTAAAAGCATGAGGTAGATAACTACCAAGCTAATGTCGATATTAGGAATCATTAAACGAAAGCATTTTTGTCCCTACTCTATGCTGCATGACATCCCTGCTTACCATTCCCTGAAGACCCAAGAAATCGTGAAAAGGTGAACTTCCTAAGAAGTCTTCACTTGGAGAGCTTGATCTAAAACGCTCCTTCTAGCTCCTCGCCTACCTCTCCTCTGCTCTGAGCTACTCTCTTTTCTGCTCAACCCTCAGGTGCTGTCCCTGAATACGAAGCCCCAAAACATAGAACACGCCCTCCGGCACACCTCCTCAACCAGGTCTTCTTCCAGTGATTTTCCATTCGGCTCCGTCCATCTTCCATTGTCCATCAGCTTGGCCTTGAGTCCCAGACACCGTCGGCACGAGGAGTTGCGATTGGCACATTCCAATGCACTCCCATGTCTGGCTTCCTCCATAATTCAACTGTTAGACAAAGACCTTTTTACTAACGAACCAACTGTCCTTGCACCTGCGGTGAGATCATGGGATGGAGAAATACTTCGCATCTTTTAACTCTACAATTTACTGCAGCCCAAAACCTCTACTAGAATAAATCACTTGCGGCCTACCGCATTCAGCTAACATAAGAAATACCAGGCCTTTCTCCTCAACGATATATGTGACTTCGGGCCTCTACTAGGTTAAACACACTATTAAATTATGTTCTAACATTAGTACTTTTACTTTCACATACGTGGATAAATGACATACATGAATTAATTCAATCGAGTTATACATTTAGTCTAATACATTGCATTAAACAGAAACTTATCGTTATGCATTTTGCTAAATATATCTATTATACATTGTCACGTCCCCTAACGCTTTTACATGACGATGTAGCTAAAACATTTCTTAATACGTTCAAGCAGAGTTAACTAAAGATACACTCATTATATGCGGGTGCCAACTAACGGTGAATATGATGCACCCCTACAATTTTCAAACCTTTAAGCGCTACATCATACCTATGCCAACTACTTTGCACCAATGCACATTATGCCGCTATACTCTACATTTTACTCTATGCACCTGCACAATACGCCACTCTGCTCCACCTTGCACCACTGCACTCTACATCACTACAATCAATGATGCACCATGCTACTTAACACCACTCTGCTCTACGCCACTGCGCTCTACTGTGCACCACTATACTCTCCCTGCACCACTCCACTCTAGTCTGAAACAATCTATTCTATGCAACTGCACTCTATACCGCCTAACTATATGCTGGGTCACTCTACGCCTCTGCAGTAGAAGGAATGCCACTGTACTCTAAACCACTGCACTCAACGCTAATGCACTCTACACCAATTTACTAAAAAAGAATGAACCCTTCGCCACTGCACCTACTCCGACTCCTTTGCATTACTGTACTTTACACCACTATACTCTACACCATTCTACTGTATGCCACTGCACTCTACGTCACTCTACGCCATTGCACTCTATATCACTACACTTTATGTCACTGCACTCTACGTCAATCTATTCCACTCTGCTCCACTGTACACTATGTCACTGCTTCCTTCACCACTCTACTTTGCACCCCTCTATAACTCAGCACTCTACGACCCTGCACTCTGATACTCTATTCTGCATGAACATCAACTACTTTGCACTGTCACGTGGCTACCATAGGACCGGAAGAAACACTGCCATTTTTACATGCACACATTTCATAAGTTGCCATCCTTTTTGCACAATGACTTTTGACACACCTTTCTTGCATGAGAGTACAGGATTAGCTTCTCTGAAACCACATTGCTTACAATTCCACTTTGTAATTACACTATCATGACACTTTGAACATTTAGTGCAAGGCTTGAACATACAGTGTGCAAATGTTTGTTATTCGTCCATGAGGCTACATGGCTATCACTAGAGAACAAACAGTGTTAGCCTGGCTGAAGCCTCGACATGGAAGCATGGCTCCTGTTATTATAAATACACACACATTTCCGTGTTCAAATCAGAGGAGCTCACTGCTGTCATTAAAGGGTCGCTGTGTCAGAGCCTCAGCCTAGCTGAACCCTGTTTACCTTCTGTGAGGAGGAATCCCCAACTTGTGAGCAAGACGGGAACCTGCATACACTAACCTTCAGGTAATGGGGATTTTCGGCAGAAAATCTGGCCAAGGCACCTAGGTTAGGGAACGCATCGTAGGAGTACACTATACACAGTACTTATATGCCAGCATATATACACTGTTTTAGCACAATGGTGGAATTGTTGATCCTGTTCACCTTTCCTATACTGCTAATCACTTTTATCTGTTTCTGTGAATTAATCATTGCTTCGCATATATTTTATACACGAATCACAATGGTTCAGTAAATATTGAAATACCACTTTGTGTATTTCTTGTGTGTCTTTCTGAGTATGCATGAGTGACTGAGTGAAAAGGTTCTAGATCTGTTACCACAATTCCATAGGGAGCTAAGGTTGTCATGCTCTGAGGTTGCCCAAACCATTTGCTACCTCATTAGGATTAGGGGAACATATGGTGACACAGTGAGCTAGACGGACTGTAGGCCAACATTTCCTGAGGGGCTGCTTGGAATCAGTCTGGCACCATTATGACAGTTATGTTGTCCAACAAATAGTTCCTACTGAGAAAGTGGAAACCATACGACATTGCACCGCCAGCGTTGGTAGATTGAGTTCTTATTTAATGGATCAGCTGAGTAGTTCTTTTTTGCATACAGAGACCCCTACACACCTCCTAACCGGAGAAGTCCGTGGTGATAGAGACAATCCTCCTAAGCTGAGTAGATAAAACCCTATGTATTTGCTGTAGGTTGCTCAAGCTTGAACTTTTCAAATTATTTTTTCCCCATTGTGTTACCCTCTCTGAATTCTATTAATTACGATGTCAGAAATAGAGGATCTTAACATTGCTGAGAACTGCAGGGATCCTGTCACTCAGAAATTGCAACAAAATAGTCTCACACTTACGGATGGAGATGTGGTCTTCGTGGTTGAGGCTCACGAAGCATATATAACAGAGGTATTGTAATCATGGGGTATATTCCCAGCAGCAGACGACAGGACACAGATGTTTCACAACTACACAGAAGCTGAAGTTCCAAATAACTACATACCACATAAAAAATTGAAATACCTTTAACATACTAAGAACACAGAAATTGGTTTGATGGTGCCCTACCATACATAACAGAAGAAGTTAGACTAGATCCCCTTTGCAATGAGGGAGCAACATGGCCAGTCTTAGCCGGTTGCACACCACATCATGATGTCAATAATTTGACAACACTAGTCTACAGCGGCTGGTGAAGATACTAGGTGGACGGCGTTTTCCTTAAATACGGAATCGACACTAAAATGTAGTGTTTACTCACCCCGGCCGTGAATTCAGCACTGCCCAGGAGGGTGTGCTTTGTAACCACGGTACCGCACTTTTTTAGGGTGCTGTATGCGTGCCCACCATTGTAATCTCCTAGAGACGTTGGGCACCACCAAAGAGGTGTAGGTAGCCGCAATATTTTCCTCGGTCCTGATGAATTGCCATTTATTATATGCAAAGGCAAGAAACATGTTGACCTATTGAATACTCCAGCACATACACCCACATAATTTATGGTGATTAATGTGCGGATTATATATTTTTGTTTTAACCAGGATGGTGACCACACTGTATTAAAATTATTTAGTGGATCACCTACCCCTGTTTTAATCTATTCACTTTCTACCTCATTTGCACCTACACTCACTTACGTCATAAACAAATTTTTTCCTCCCCCCACACACACCTCACTCATCGGCGTTGGAATAAAGATCTCCGTTAGGAAGGCCCTATTAGGTGCCTGATCGGGCATTGCACCTGCCGGCCCGATAAGGAGCAAAGACCCGGTGATGAAGCAAGACACCCGCTTGTTGGGTGTGTGAGGGTCTTCTTTTCCAAATAAGGAGTCATCTTAACTCCTGTTCTTCACTCCAGTTCCCTGTCACCACCTTGGTACCCCTTAGTTATTCTGTCACACCTTGCATTCACTCTAGGAACTGCATACCCTTTGTTTTCAAATAATTTGACAACAGCATAAGTGCGTAGATTAGAAAAATTTAGTATCAATTTACAGATGTTTGATACAGTTTGTTATGCAAACATTGACATTAAATCCTACGAGGACTGCTCAAGCTGCACAACCACAAGTGACTACACTGGGCATCAGCCCACAAACACTAAATGTAGTCATGGGCAAGGTTCCCATCAGACAAGAGGAGATTCTCTTCTCGATTGAACAAAAAACAAGTCAGCTTGAAGCAGTGTTTCCCCATAAGGGACCCCAAGAAAAACACAGTATCTTAACTACATGCTTATCAATGGGGATGGCTCCCCCTGTGGAAGACTGCACCACTTGGAGTATGTTTTTTCTGTGGTATATACCAGAACACATGGTACCCCTTCATTTTCTCTTTTGCCAGAAGTGCTTAAACAGATCCAAAATGAGTAAGGGGCATCACCTGCCCTCAATTTTGGGACAAAACAGACAGGCAATTTTGCCGCAGTATCTGCCATTATGTTAAGTTACATGAAAGGGGAAGCAGCAGCATTAGCTATATACCAGGTATAAGGTATTTAGCTCCAGGGCAACAGGAATGGGAATTACCTAAAATTATTGAGGAGACCTATGCAACACTAGGTAGAGATAATTGGGAGCTAAACCTGATAAACCACAACTAAAGAGTAATTCTGAAAAGGATAACTCTGAGCACCCACCCGAGTCTTCTACAAAGATGAAGTAGGATAGGAAGAAGAACAAAGGCAAAACTAAATCGGGGGCTGGGTCTCCTCAACAGGAAGCCACTGAGAAGAACTATAACCTGTTTAACTGAGATAATATAAGACCGCATGACAGGCATTAGGATGGTGATACACGTTTGTCTTCTTCCTTTCAGGAGCCATCTAAAAAACCTTTGAAGAGAGGTGGACAATCAGAGCAGAGTACATACAACCAAAGAAGGACTCACAATTCTCATGTGACTACATCATTAAGCAGGAAGACAAACCTAAAACATCCAAGCCTCAATGCAAAAAGAAGATATCTGGACGAGGTCAACCATCTCATGGACATTGAGGACACTGTTTCAGAATGGGGAGTGGCCTCTGACCATGCTGAACAGTGCAGCAGAGGTCACAATAGTTTTCCAGAACCTGATGGATTGTCTGGTGGCAGCAGCTCTGACTGACTATATCCAGTTGGAAACACCGGATACAAGGGTAAGTGTTCCGCATCACCTTTGAGAGCTACAACTTCAGATGGAGGGGGACATACATGGACCCATTAAAGTTCTCTTTTGAGAGTACTTGTCATTTGGCTATGACATTCTCTTGGCCGGAAAGGATTTACCACCAGAATTCATCATGGACTGCCCAAACACCCTTCTCCAACCTCATTACAGAACATATAAAATATTCCTATGCCAAAGAGTGGGCATTAGTGCAAGCTCCTATGTTATACCGCAACCATGAGAATGGGATGGCAGTTGCTCTTATCATGAAATAACACTTCCTCAAAGGCAATACCCCATTAACAATTAGGATAAAACCGAATTAGGGAAATTCTCCAACAACTTGAAAACCAGGGTGTAATAGAAAGTTACGGCGCTTTAATTAATAGTCCCTTGTTTTCTGTGATGAAACCAAACCATTCTATGACCTGATTTGTCCATATTTCTCAGGCACACACTGGACCACTGAGCATACAAAAATACTATGTTCAGTACAAGCTGAACAGTTGCACATACATGTAAAGACAACAAACCTGGTGATCTGTGTAACTGCAGGGGCATCAGGGTACACCTACGTTACATTCAATGAAGGTGAAATTGCACCAATTGCGTATAGATCGCATCTGTATACCAAAGCCGAAATGTGTATTGCACCAACAGAACAAATACTGACAGTGGTACAGAATGCTTTGTTGAGAGAGAAAGCACTGGCTCAGGGAAAACAGATTATTGTCACTGTAGGAAGCAGGCTCTTTGTATAGTGCACTACAATGAAGTACACTGTGGAGAGAGTCCAATGAGTCCTGGATTGGTATACAGAGGCAAAAGTAGATAATACTAACACTACTTCTGGTAGTGTGGGTGAGCAGTTAGGCTTATGAGAGAGTAGTGCGAAACATGTGTTATACTCATAGAGGCAATAAATGAGACACACACTCAAGAACAAATCTGGGATCAATTTACATAAAACAACAATTTTTATAAGTTTTCAGACTAAGACCTTTGTTCTACAGTAAGTACTTTTTAAGGTAGAAAATGTAACAGTTCTCAAAATGAATTACTTTTGTGCACAATTACACGACATTGATATCAATGGGAAAAATAGAAAAATGCATATAAAATCACAGAGTTGATCTCATTGTTCACCTTCAGGATTTAAGTAAGCAGCAAGGCCAGGACCAATGTTCCACCAGCTTATTCTCTGGAGCATCCCGGATTCGATCAGGAGAAGGGTGCTGAGGTCATTGGTGGCTGGGGAGCCACAAAGAAGGGGGCCACTTGAAAACACGCTGTACAAAGGGCATTAAAGGTAAGTCGCAAGGGCCTCAGGACCACGGGAGCACAGCTCAATCATTACAAGGTTGATTGGGCAGGATGCAGAGCAGATAGGTCAGCCAGGCATTATGTGTCAATATGTCCTAACGGTCAGGGGCAGGAAGGTTGGAAGAGCGATTCTGGGACAGCTGGGCCACTCAGGAAGTGTGTCCCAGAGGTTTTGACATCCCACAATGGGCACTTGCTTCGGGAGCTGTTGGAGTTCAGACTGGACTCTTCATCACTGCGAATGCTGAAGGTGTGGCATGGCTCTGGTAGATCTTGGTGTCTCCAAACTTGGGGGCATATCAACAACGATTAAAGATAAACATCGCTAAGCGTGTTTAGCGATGTTAATCCTATCGCTGGATTTCATCGCCGGTTATAGCGCTGTGTCAACAATGCTTTTCACAACGGCGAAAAGAAATCCAGCGATAGCGGGGACATCGCCGTTTTGCAGGGAACATCGCTGGTTTTCCAGTGATGTTCCCTGCAAAACGGCGATAACCTTGCTGATACGACCCTGTGGTCGTATCAGCATAATCCACCCCCCCTATGTTAAGCATAGGTAAGTCAGGATTTTAGCAGACGTTAGTTTTTGGCGAAAACCGTCGTTTTCACCAAAATCTAATGTGTGCTAAAATCCTGTGGGCTGCCTTGTAAATATTGCGATGTGAACATCAGCGATATTTTACAAGGTAGTCCATCCGGTGTATGCCCAGAGACGGCCACTTTGCATCTCATTAGAGATGCAAAGGGAGGCGACGGGAAAAAGGGTGCTAACATGTGATTATGCATGTTAGCACCCTCTTGTAAATAGGGCGATAGTTTTATCTCAGTTTTTTTGGCTCTTTAAGTCAAAAAAGTGGAGATAAAGCCCTAGTTAATATGCCCCCTAGTGAGTAGATAGATCCAATCCTCCAGAGCTGGTATACCACTTTTGCTTTGGCTGCTGCATCGGAGTTGCCAGGGAACAGCAAGTAGGCAAACCAGACTTTGCGGGTTTGGTGCCTGGGCTCTGCATGGGAGTAGTAATTCTACCCCAAGTGAGTTCTTTGTTTTTTTGTAGAAGACTGGAGAAGCTTCGGAGTTCTAGGAGGCCTCACAATTGCAGGACGAGATAGCACATCACGATTGTCCATATGGGAGCAAGCAGGGTTTGGTGTCAATTTTCTGCATCAGGGCTTTAGTCTTTGGTTCAGCAGCTCTTTGTTGTCCTTTTCTACTCTGCGTCCATCAAATTGAACAATCCAAGGTGCAGGGATCCCACCTAAATACTACATTAGGGGTGTTACAGGGGGAGACAGGTAGTAGCCAATAGGTTACCTACATTAAGGTTTCTACACCCTCTAAGTTACCACTTCCTGGAGGAAGGGGCATTATCCTGACCCTAACTGGCTATTTCCCTCACAAAACAAGATGGAGGGAAATGGAAAGTGGGGCTTACATTGCCTGCCCCAACTGAGGGGTGGTGCTGGCTGGGGGACCCACCTCCTAATTTAACTAATTTCCCTGTATGTCCTCCTGCCAAATGCAGAGCAGGAAAGGGGGGTTGGCATCCTCCAATCTCTGGTGCTGCCTGGGTCATATTTTAAAGGCAGCATCGCCTCTGAAGCTTCCCACCGTGGAAGAACATCCTGGTCTGGAGGAGGTGTGAAGCACCTCCGCCCAGAGCAGGCTTTGGTCCTGGCCTCTGAGAGTGCTGGCTATCACTTCATGAGTACAGAAACATGATGGGTGGTGGCAGGCTGGTTAAGATTGGTCATAGACCACACCAGTGCTTGGTAGGTTTTCAGGCGACCCTTTAAAGGGTTTTCCATGTGCATATATTATTATTTCAATCACTGTCTTCAGTGAGGATTTATTTAGATGAGATGTTTGGTACCAAACATCTTAGGGTACAGTAAAACCATCATGGAGCTAGGAAGCTCGTAATGACAAGTATCCAGCGCATGTACCCTCTATGGCTTCCCTGTGCACTTACAGTATCTAAGAGTGGACTTGATATTGCAGGGTCATATCCACTCACGCAGATCTGTCCACACATGGAATATAGTGCTCCATGCCTTAGGACTATAATGTCTGCAGTAGGGGTGACTTACCTGTACCTCATGCAGTGTCTATCGGCATGGCACACTGTTGACTCTTGGGTTTGCTCTGCACCAAGACACGCAGCCTGCAATGGCAGTGTGCATGGTCTTGGTGACCAGGTCTCTATAAAGAGACCAAGGACTTTGTCCTCAAATGCGACATCTGCCAGCAGATGAAGGATTCCACAGTGTCAAGTTCACCACAGACACCTCTATTGCTTTCAAACAAGCATCTGGCTTCTGTTTATTTGGACAACTGCGTCCCTTTGTCATCTGATCGGGCTTACAAGTATATCTTGGTTACATAGAATTTCTGCTCTCGATTCATATGGGTATGGCCACAGCAGTTGGCTGACGCCTAAACTGTTATAAAGGATCTGTGAGTTTTTATCGGGACATACGCAGTTGGCACACTTCATCCTGACCAATGTCTGGCAGAACCTCCAGGACTTACAAAGATGCCAAGGGAAGTTTGGGTGTGACCCTGCAGTATTCCTCACCACCATCCCGAGAATCCAGAGAAAAATTTGGTTCTGGAGAGAAAAAAACACGATTTAAAGCAGCCTTTAACAGCCTGGGTACTAGGCTCAGGTCATCTGTATGGGGCCCAGAAGGTATTAAACAGTCTGCCTTGAAAAGCCCCGGGTGGTCAGACTCCCTATGAAATCCTGCTTCGGGTTAAAATGTGAGTCACAGAGCTCGACAGTCCCAGCACAATGGTGGCTGAAACACTATTCGACATAAATGAACGTCTGGCTGTTTTACAGGAACTGAACAGTTTCCAGGATGAATAAAGCAATGTCCAAGTAAAAAACACCACCACTGGTGGAGTAAATGAAGTGCCGGTAGGTCTTGGTTGGATCCCAAAGATTGGGTATTTAGTTAGGAAGAAAATTGTGCACAAGAAAGAATCAGGGTCAACCTACAAAGCGCCTGTACCTGTTCTGGCCATCAAAGGTACCAGAACTGTACTTCCTTCCCCTCTTGCCGACTACGGAAACGAGAGATTTGACTCCAGACATTTGACCAAACCAAATTATTTGGCCGATTCTCAACAGTAGGCTGTATGGGCTCCTGGGTGGTTACTTGCCTACTCTCACTACCATACAGGAAGTTTTAATTTAATTACTGATGAAGCATCCTCTCCCAAACGGGTGATAGCAGTAACCAACAATGAAGTATCTCTTTTACCTATTACTACAACTGCTGTACAATTGAGTAACACAGATTTCAATGTGGAATCCTGATACGAATGCTGTTTAAGTAAATGTACTACAGATTGAGTCATTTCCCAGTTCTACAAAACTTACAAAGCTGTCAAAAATAGATTGGACTACCTCTAGCTACTTCATCACCTTTGAGGACTTTTCCTCGGATTCATATGATCCACCAGTACCTCCACCTCTACCGTTTCAGATGAGACTGCGTGTTTTCTAACTTTGGCTGAAAAAGACATACTCTGTTTTTTCATGGCTACACCTTTGGATTTCAATTGTGTTACTTTTCCTGGTCCTTTGGATTGGTTTGGTGACAGTCGATCCTGCTTCTAAATGGACACTGTCTCTCAGAATGCTCTGCTGTACAACTGGTAAACTTAGTCTAAAACCACATTCTTCATCACCCAAAGCACAAAAAGACCTTTCCCTGGTGAACATTTCAGCTGTTACATTTCTTGGTGAATTTGTTTGCGATAGAGTATTGTATGATGTGTATGGTCCTACAGAACGTTTACAGTTTTCTTATTTGTTTAAGTTATCATTGAATGACATATTCACGGCTTGTACTATCTCTGATCTATACTGATAAAGTGCATGAAATGCTAAAAGATCTAAGGCATCCTACAGCTTTTTCATCTGATGAACTATACAAACTGTACGAACATCTAACTATGATGAAATCTTTTGTTTCCAGCATTATAGTGATCATTTTCTGTGTAAAGCAAGTATGTCACGTGCTGTTTTTAATTACACACAATTGGAATATTTCCCTACACCACCATGGGATATTTAAAAAATATTTACACAGAAGCTTTCTTATTTTTCTGGCTATGGTACATTGGACCCAGTGTCTCATTATTATAAGCTTGCACCATCACCTGCAAAGAAAAATATGCTAATAAACACCAAGCAGATTTATTCTGCTTCCTTTCTTTCTCAGATGTCCACACAAGGGTTCAACTTTTGGAGGGACACTATTGATGTCAAATCAATTTGGGGGACAAAAGATTGGGAAGGTCATGGGGAACGAGGCTTTGTTTAGAGTATGCCTCATACCACAACAGGTGACGTTTGTGAACAGAGCTGTGCAACAACCACAACAGATGACTTTTCTGAACAGAACTGTGCAACAAACATCATGTCTTGGTCTAGCTATGGTCAAGGATTTGAACACACCACACATTCTCACATTTGCACACTTTGAAAACTAGCAGCAGTGTACAAAATACAAGGAGGAAACACTAGACCCCATGCTAAGCAATGACACAAACAATTCATCAAACACCAATTGGAGGGGATGGTTGGTTTGGCAGTTAGATACTAAGAGATGTTAAACAAGGTTCCTGGGTAAAACCGAGGACTTTAAGATCAGGAGGCATGACTTGCAATATGGGCAGACAGAACAATCAGGGGTGGTGACAACTTACAGAATTTGGAAAGTTGTGCCTTGATTAGGTGTGTGAGTGGGTTTATGAGCAGTTGTATAGGTATGTGAGTCGATGTGCGAGTGGTTCTGTGGATGATGTCATTTGAGATATCATCAGTGATGTAATCAGTGATGTCACTGGCCATGTCATGATTGATGTAATATCTGAGGTCATAAGCAGTGCATTGCGGGGGTGTAAGTTATAACTGCTGAATTTCAATGGTTTTGTATGAGTGAAATGTGAGCCTAATATTTACATCCCTGTAACCTTTGGTTTTTTCAGTATATATATATATATATTCACTGAAAAAACCATAGGTTTCACACATGTTATAGTTAGCTGGACATTTCACTCGTAAAAAACCAATGAAATTCCCCCGTTATAGTTAGTTCAGCTAACTATAACTCTCGCGCCCGCAATCCACTGCTGATGACGTCACATATTACATCACTCATGACATGGTCAGTGACATCTCAAATGACATCACTGATGACATCATCCATTGAGTATGTGTTTCTTAACAATTTTAATATGTTTAATATATATAGGGAAAGGCCTGTTGAAGAATGAGTGGGTGTACAAGTGTGTAAATGGATGATGCGTGCGTGCTCCGTACACGCATGCATGCGTGCTCCGTGCACATGCGCGTGCTCCGTACAACACTTTTCATTGGTTTATAGTAGTTTCAGGTCATGGGATTAAGAAACAACACTTTTCATTGGTTTATAGTTGTTTCAGTTCCAGAAACTTCCAACACCACACCCACTCCCCTCATTATTACTTCTGATTCCCTGGGAGAAGGAGCTGAGCAGCTTTTCCAGTACTCCAGTATTTGAGAATGGCAGAGCAGCAGTCATCTTCTGGGAGTGAGCAGGAGACCCTTGTGCCACAGAGACAGAGGAAACAGAAAAGCTCTTTTATATGGCAATTTTTCACTTTTCCAGAGGGGCAGAAGAAGGTGAATGCTCCAAAAGTCACCTGCTCCGCTCCTTCCCTGAAAGTATCGGGGGGATTCGTCAAGCGGGGGCTGAGAAAAAGGGGGGGGTCCCAAAACGCATTTTCCTCATGCATTTTTCCATAGGACCTTTAGTCCAAGCTACGGCCCGAACGGCTGAACAGAATTACGGTGAGAAACCTTAAAAAAATAAATAAAAAAAAATACATAACTTAGCATTTAAAAAACCGTACAAATTCACTGAAAAAACCATAGGTTTCACACACGTTATAGTTAGGAATTAGCATTTAAAAAACCGTTCAAATTCACTTAAAAAACCATAGGTTTCACACATGTTATAGTTAGCTGGACATTTCACTCGTGAAAAACCATTGAAATTCCCCCGTCATAGTTAGTGCAGGCAACTATAACTCACGCGACCGCAATCCTCTGCTGATGACGTCAGATATTACATCACTGATGACATATGTGTCTTTCTGAAAAAAAAATATTTGTAATATATGTATGTATAGCTAAAAATTAATGGAAGAAGACATGGGTAAATAGGTGTCTAAATACAGTGATGTAATATCGGACGTCATCAGCAGAGGATTGCGGTCGCGTGAGTTATAGTTGCCTGCACTAACTATAACGGGGGAATGTTTAGAAACTAAAGTAATTACCCCATTTCTTTTGCCACAAGCATCTGAACAAGCAACATCAGAAACCCATTCTTTCTTCAAAAATAGCGCCTCTCTGGCAGAGACCTTTGTCTCTTGAAAAAGGACTAGATCCGAAGAAAGAGATTTGACCTTTTTACTGGGTGATTTAACCCTTTAACATTAAGGGAAAGTATATTCAATCCAGACATAGAGCCAATAATAGGAAAAAATGATACTCCATATATGATAGAGGATATACAACAACCATAGAAACTCGCCTCCAGACACTAGACAACCACACGAAACAGGGAGAATCCAAGGAGGAAATCCGAAGAGAAAAAGAGAAAGAAGAGGAAAAAGAAAGAAGGAAAGTAAAAAGAAGAAGAGAGAGAAGAACCCACAAGGAAGGTCTGAAAAAGACCAAATTCATACTAGGGGGAACATGGGAAGATGAGCAAGGGGACCATCACGAGGAATAAATACAATCAGCATAAACAGCCCCAATACAGTACATAACTGATTATACTTAATTAAGAAGAAGAAATATCTGAAATATGAACTAGAATTAATTAGAGTATTCCAAAAACAATTCATCATGTAAGTCTATAAAGGCGACATGTATATACCAAATTGAGAAATAGGTAACATATAAAGCATATCATAAAAGAATGGAGAAAGCAGAAGAGAGAAAGATATCTAATGCTACAAATGAGGAGATGATGAAAAATAAGCTAATAACTATCTCTAATATTAGGTTGAACGAAACCGAAGCAGACATCATGAAGAGCAGGAAAGAATAAAGAGAAAGAAATATATTTCCAAAGAAGACTATAAGGTACAGTATGAAGAAAATAAATGAGACATAATAGAGAAAGGCATGAAATAGCTGATCAGTATAACAATCAATGAAGCCCTATGGAAGATAAATAGAAGAAACAAGTATATATTTAAATATGTAAAATCTAAAGATAGGCATCTAGTTAACTGTCCACAAATATATAAAACTTGTTATACCTAATTTAATTTAAAGAGGAAAGAATATCTTAAATATATAACCATAGAAGTAAAAAACATGAGACTATTAAGTGCAATGTAAATATAGTAATTTAGACCTAGTAGAGAGAGCAGTTAATAATAATAAGTAAACAAACCAATCAATGATATAACAATGAAATAGATATAAAAATTAACTATACAGAAATTAAAATTAACTCTATATATAGCAATTAATAAGCATCTATGAACCAATTTTTGTAACCAATCTATACAACAATACAGTTAAACTCCATGGCGTACTCCATAGAGACAAAACAACAAGAGAAAAACATCACGCGAAAGGACCAAATAAAAAAACGACAATGGAAGTAACATTAATTGGGGTCAGGGAGAAAAAGAGAGAAAAAGAGAGATAAGACCCAGTCTCACACAAAAATTCTAAGGAAATAAAAGAAGCCATAAAGTGAGATAAGAAAAGAACCGGGACCTGACACGGACAAAAAGCAAGCAAGGAGGAAAAAGATTGATAAGCACGAAAAAAGCGAGCAGGAGTGAGGCCAACCTATAAAGAAACAATACCACGAAAGATTAGAAGATACATAAAGTAGATATACCGGAGATAGTGGTCCACTACATCATAAAGATATGAAGGAAGAACAGATAAGGAGAAAAAACACAACCCACCACATAGCTTACAAAGCCATGCAAAAAAAAACAGCAAAAGCACACCAACAACAGTGGACAATAAGACCACCACGCATATCTAAAAAAGACAAACTTAATAGATCTGGAAAAGAGAAAACTCATTGCAGTTATATGTAACCACATCAGGTGCCAGAGGGACCAGGATCAAGCGAAGCTTCCATTTGAAGTTCCATCTGCAGCTCCATCTGATTGTCCAAAAACGAGGCCAAATCAGCAGGTTCATCGAAGATTCTGGAACGACCTTTGAAGGTAATGCGGAATTTTGAAGGGCCAGAAAAAGAGAAGGGGATATTCATCTCAGAGAGACGCTTCCGGAGATTAAGAAAGCCTTTCCTCCTTATTACCGTGTCTCTGGCAAAGTCCTGAGAAATTGAAATACGATGGCCATTCCATGAGACAGCTTTAACCTTCCGCATATGAGCCAGAATTTGTTCCGTATGTTGATGGCGCAGTGGCTTAAAAATTATCGCTCTTGGTTGCGTGGCCGATTTAGAGCGAAAGGTGGGAACACGGTGTGCCCGCTCCAACTCAAAGTCTCTTTGGAAAGAAATTTGCAGCGTAGAAGGAATCCATTGATATAAGAAATCAATCATAGAAGGTGCATCTTTCTCAACTTCCTCCGGAAGACCAAAAATGCGCAGATTGGATCTGCGGTTACGATCTTCTTGTTCAGTGAGATCTCTCCGCAATGCCGCCATTGAGCGCTCTAACTGGCAAAGAGATCTAGATTGCTTTTGCATAGCATCTTCTGCACCACTAATACGTGTTTCTGTGGCTGAAACACGAAGGGAAAGAGCCTTGAGATCATTCCTGATGGCTGACACCTCCACTTGCAGCAAATCTGTGTTAGTCTTGGTAGACTGCGCAATGTCATGAACATCATTAAGGCGCGTCAGAAGAGTCTCAAGAGTGGAGTTGGTGTCTTTTTGAGCAGTCTCATGTGTAGGAGACACTTGTTCGGACCTCTTAAGAGAAGCCACAGCCACAGCGGGAGCAAAACACACCACTTCAGATAAATGAAGGGAAGGAAAAAGCCAGAGGATACTAGTATACTCAAAATGCAATAAAGAAATGAGCAAAAAGTGGAGAGCGCACTTTCAGCAACCAATACAGGATAATAATAATTGCGGGCTTACATGACAAAGGAGAGGAATCTCATCACAAAGCATAGAAGCACCATACAAAGGCATTGGAGGCGCTCTGAAGAGAGGTATAGTAGAATAAAATCCAAAATACTCTCACAATAGGCAGCAATGTAACATGAGGAATGAAAGAGATCCAATATAGACTTTTATAAGTATGTAAATAGTCACCAGCACCTGTTTGTCATCATTCCTGGCAAGTTCGTAGAAATAACGCCGTCGTGTTGTGGAGAAAAAACATCTCCGTCAGTGAGGAAACAAAATGGCGGCCGCTCGTAAAAACACAGAGCGCCACCTTAAAACGGCAGAAATGCAGTCACCGGCAGCTTCAGAGAGCAGGAAACTTGCTCATGCAGCACTCGGCAGCGTCAGAAACATGAGTCCAACTTTTGACAGGTATGGGGCAATTCGAAGCGGTAGATAAACCTCTGACGGTCCTCGCTCGGCACAGAGCTCAAGCGCAACACGCCATCTCGCAGCGGCGCGCATGCCACGCCCCCCAAGACCGTACTATCTTTTGAGCCATACCGGCAATCTCTGGATGATCCCAAACTTGCGTAAGCAATTTCGCTATTGAGGATGCTCCAACATGTGCCGGCCCATGTGCCATGTGAATCATATGGTGTAAATAGGCTGTAGGTAGTCTCCACCTGGTCATGTCTTTATTTCTCCAACAGCCCTCATCTAATGTTCCCTCCTTGGACCATTGGTCTAGTTCATCAGCAGAGGCAGATCGCTGCATGTCCAGCACTTCTTGCCTGGCATCATGCCAACGTTCAGCCTGTGACTTAATCACATACAAGGATGTAGTACTTTGCTGCATTGCAGTCTCACAGGCTGTGTGATCCGCAAAGGCATTGCCCTGTCCTATTTTATCAGTCACTTTCTTGTGTGCGCTACATTTAACAATCGCTACTTTCTTAGGGTATGTCAAGGCAGTAAGGAGATTATGTACTAATTCCCCATGCACTATTTGTGTCCCGTGTGATGTAAGGAAGCCTCTTTCCTTCCAGAGTAGCTCAAAATCATGAGCCGCTTCAAAGGCATATCGGCTATCGGTGTAGATGTTAACAGACAGATCTGCTAAGCTCACATGCTCTTGTCAGTCAGTGGCGTAGCTAGGGGGGGTGGTGGGGGAGGTCCGCCCCAGGCGGCACTATTTTGGGGGCAGACAAAGGCATTCAGATAAGGCTCGGCTTGCTTTCGTGGACGTTCGGGGATGGGCAGAGAAGGAATACGACTCGGGCAATGTCCTCTTCTTTTTTGTGCTGGCAGCTGTCCCCCCCTCTCTTCCTATTATTCCCTCTCTTTCTGTCTTGCTCTTCACTTACTGAAAACCGTAACTTGAAGAAACGGTTCACAACCTCTTTCCTTCTTTCATTTAGTTGCTTCCCTGTGAAATGGATCCAAAAAAGAAAAACACTCTTGCGGGAAATGCCCTTTTTCTGACATTTTTCTATTCCAAAGTGCAGCGGGATGGAGAGAAATAGAAGGTTTTAAATATGAAAAATAAATACATAACTAAATAAAGCAAGACAGAGTGGTTGCAAAGTGGCCAGATTGGTTTTGTTCACATCCAAACACATCAGCCTCACTTTACAGACTTTGCAGTGAAGCGCTACTTTTGTTTTCTCGTCTTTCTTTGAACAGCATTGTTGTACCCAGGTGGGGAAGTGCACCATTCCTGGAGGTACTGCAATACCTGGTTGATGGATGGATTTGAAAACAATATGTGTACCATTGCTCTGTTTATGGATGTGGTCTTTTTAAACCATACTGCTTACGTTTATTAAGGATATAAGCAATGGACATTGAAACGGTTCCCTTCAGGGCCCTGTAGTCATGTCCTTAACTTTTCAGGTAAAACCACTCGCTGAGTTCTGAATATTGAGTGAGAGATCGTTAAGATAACCATGTTGTTTCTGCTTACATTCCACATGCGTTACTTAATCTTGCATTCCCTATGAGTGTTTGCTTTTACTTTTTTTTTTTTTAGGCAGCATGTTACTCTTATCAAGTGCATAATTTGAATGAGCCACATCCAAGTGCTTATAGCGGGCACAATTAGGTTGTAGCTGAAGGCAGTGCGAGTGTCTCTCAGTGGGGTAGTATAGTGTTCAGTGGGGGAGAGGATGTGGAACTATGGCCAGAGCTGTCGAATTTGGAACTGGGGAACTGGATTAAACCTTCATGACCAGTCCACCAGACCACTCTACTGACGGAGCATTCCCATGCTAGACCTTACAAGGCCCCACTAAACCTTAGAAGGCTTGATGTCTTAGCACAAGCAGGTGTATCCTAGTAGTGTCAATTGTGAGTTAACCTTGAAGGCCTGTCCACCACAATCCATACTGAAGTTCATCTCCAGTCTTGCGGGCAGGCCTGCGAAGCAGCACACCCTAGAGCAACAGTGATCCAGTCACTGTGACTCTGTCACTGAGGTCACATGAACCTTGAGCAGGTTAGGGTGGTGCAAACGGTGTGACCGCACTGGGTACCTATTTCGGGTGGGTGCGTAGTGTTTGCAAGTATATTATGGTTAAAAAAAAACATACTGCCACCTTCCTGGCCTCCAGCAATTTTCAGAAACAATAAAAATGTCATGATAACTTCGGTGATTAATGTCCTTCCTAGAGAGAGATCTGAGTTTTGTCTAGTGGAAGGGTTGACTCCTGGAAAGGTAGCACAGAGGGTTAATATGCCTGCTGCAAAGAACATGTACCATGCAGATCACAAAGTGCACTGCCTTAATGGGGGGACCATGATGAATGGTCATTTAATGTCAGCTGTAGATGATGGATCCCTGAACAGTGTCATGTATGTGCATGTTTGCATTGTGCTGAGGGGATTACCAGGTAATTGTTCACGCAGCTCTCTGATGGATGTCACATGCGGTTTTTCTGAGTCCCCAGTTAGATCATGCAGTCTGTGTGTTCTCTTTTGTACTGCCAGTCACTGCCAGTCATCGGTGTATTCAACTGTGTAGACTTGGACCGTGTCATGTATGTGCATGTAACTTGCATGATCGAGGTAACTATTAGCGGCGATACTACGTGTCTCTCGGTCCTCTTTCAAGTGCTTGCCGTCCTTTTTCCCCAGCAACCCCCCCCCCCAGGGGCGGCAATCTGAGGGATAGCCCCGGGCACCACAAGCTCTAGCTACGCCTCTGTTGTCAGTGTTATTAACTCAGCTGCCTGAGCTGAGTTCTGTGGGATGCGAGCTGTCTCAACAACCGTCTGATGTGTCGTAATTGCATAAGCTGCTGATATCGGGCCATCGTGCAACTTCAACCAAGACCTGTCAGCCCACAATTTCCCATCATCTTCAGAAAGAGGCATATCTTGTGGGTCAACCCGACCCTTTGTCTGTTCCTCAGTAAGGAATATACAATCATGAGACTCTTGTGACTGAGGCTGAGTAGCTGGAAATGGCAATAATGTAGCGGGATTTAAAGTCGAACATCTTTTCAATGTCATATGAGGGGCCAAAAGTGTCAATACATATCCTGTCAAGCGAGCACTAGTTAGGTGCTGCGTTTTCATCTGATTTAAAAGGGCATCGACTGAATAAGGCACTAACACAAGCAATCTATGTGATAAAACTATTCCCTCACTTTGACGTATGGACACAGCTGTTGCCACCACCTCTCGAAAACACCCAGGCAACGCATGGGCGACTGGATCAAGGACAGCTGAGAAATATGCACAAGGAAGCTGCTTATCACCGTGTGCCTGTACTAAAACTGAGAGAGCGCAACCGTCCCTCTCGTGTACATAAAGTGTTGAGGGCTTAGTGTAGTCTGGTGTTCCTAATACTGGTGCAGAACAAAGAGCTTGACGTTCAGTAGTCCATGGGAGGGGCATTGGAGTGTCTTTAGTCAAAAGGGCCGACAAGGGTTTAATAATGTAAGAAAAAGTAGGAATCCACTGCCTATAAAAGGAAGTAAGACCAATCAGTGCACGCACATCCTTCTGAGTACGGGGCACAGTTGTGTCTAAAATGGCTTGAATGCAGTCTGATGTGAGTGCACGTCCCTCCTTAGACAGGAGGTGACCTAAATAGGTAACCTGCTGTCTACAATATTGCAATTTCTTCTGAGAAACTTTGTGATGGGGAGATGCAAGGAATGATAGCAATGACAGCGTTCCTTCTTCACACTGTTCGGGGTAGCAGCAGCCTACAAGATGTCATCAACAGATTGAATAAGAGCCACCCCTTTCGGTACAGGAAAAGAATCAAGCTGTCTTTTCAATGCCTGGCTATAGATGCTAGGACTCTCTGTATACCCCTGTGGAGCTGTACAAAATCAAGAACGATTATTCAAAGTGAAACCGAACAAATAACGGCTGTCAGGATGAATAGGTGTAGAGAAGAAAGCATTCTTCTAGTCGATTACACTGAATGTAGTTGCGGTCGGAGGAACCTTAGTAAGAAGTGTTGTGATGCCAGAGACTTCTGGGTACTGGGGCACTACAATCTTATTAACCTCTCGTAAGTCAATGATAAACCTGTGTATTTTAGTATCAGCGTCTTTTTTCAAGATGGGAAGGATCGGACTATTACAGATATTGTAAGGGACTTCCTCCACAACCCCCACTCTAATCAGATCTTGAACAATACATATTAGTGCCACTTTACCTTCTCGAGATATTTTATATTAAGGCAGTCGAGGCAATGAAGCGCCCTCCTTTACTTGAATATGGACTGGTGCGATAACCATTTGTCCCACATCGGTATCTGATGTAGCCCACAAGGTACCAGGTAGCGATGCCAAAGCAATATCTTCTCTAATGAGACAAGACTTCTCAACCATAGGATAGTTATCATTCAAAATAACACGCACACCTTCTGAGGAACAACATACTGTAGCACGAAAATGTTTGAGCATATCGAGACCCACAGTATTGTCCAGTGTATTAGGGGAAAGCAGAAAAGGACATGTGGCAGTGAATTTATCAGCATGAAATGCAAGTGGCTGTGACAGTGGGCTAAGGGAAGGTGTCCCATCGAATCCTATCGATGTTATCGTTAACCCAGACAGGGGAGCCCTAGGAATCAATTGTTTAGACAATGCGCTTTGAGTAGCTCCTGTATCGACCAGAAAGTGATCAGTAGAACCCAGACGTTTGCATCGACATAGGGACCCTTCTGATCTACTGGGACTTCAACTGGTTCCTTACCCCATCATAGGCATTCCTATGCATAATAAGAATCCTTGGGATCATCCATCGAATAATCAGACATTTGATATTGATTCTGTCTGTCAAAAGTATTAGAAGAATTTGGATTGTGTGCAACCGCCTCAAATCTAGGACGACTATCCATGCCTCCCTTCTTGCCTGAATTCCCGGGACGAACTCTCATATTTCCTCTACCTCGCTGATACTGCTGCTGACCTCACAAAAGGGGGCGCTCAAAACGCCAATGTCCAATCTCCTTACAATAAACACACTGATCAGAAGACAAAGTTGCTCGAGGGAAAGGGGGTTCACCAGGACGATACATAGCACATCCTCCTCAACCACCACCTCTAACTGATGGACCATAGACTTGAGCCAACATAACTTTCGTCTTTAAATCCTTAACCTTTTTATCCTCCTTGCCTTTCGCTTCCAATTCCTGACGCTCAAAATACTGGGCCATAGTCAAAAGGGAAGCAGGGGAAGATGTAGTCCATTAGCTCTCACTGGCCTTTAGGCGACCAGCTATTTCTGGCAACATGTTCGCGACAAATTTGTCAATGAACAGATGCTTGGCTGTGTCATCAGTCAATGACTGTCCACTAAAGTCATGGAATGTCTCCTCAAAACGTGAAAGAAATCAGAAACTGATTCGTCCACTTTCTGTTTACAAGACGCTAACATAGTCCAATCTATCTTTTTAGGAGGTATAAGAGTTTTCAACTTAGTTATTAAGGCCTTTGGGAGGTCTAATATCTCTTGTTGCGGTTTCTGTGCAGGTTCTCTTGCTGCATCTATTCTCTCCAATTCCACCCAAATATCCCCGAAAGCTGTGCGGTCATCTACTTTTAGAATTGATCACCACATATCAGGGGGCAAAATAAGCCCAAAAAACATGTCAATATCAGGCAAAGTCATAGTGCCAGAACTAATAGCCCCTTCAACCTCTTCATAAAAAGCAGCCGGATTTTTCCGCGGGTTAGGCAAAGCAGCTTTAAGAACCATGACATCTGCTCTACTCCAAGGAGTATAAACCCAATTGTAAACAAAATATCCCTTTGCATCAGTTGAATCTTTATTGTCACTTGTACCCGCACCCCTAGGAGGAACACAGAAAGGCGCAGCTTCACGCATTGGTTTCCCATGAACTACAGAAATACTGTTTTCCTTATCTGTCCCTGGATCTTCATCACGTGACATGGGGGTCTGAACTGTTTGTTCAGCTGGAAATGTACCAGTGGTCTTTTTCTCCTCTCGCAAACGTAATGCATCAGTTTGTAGTTTAACCACTCGGCGAATTAAATCGGCCACCTGGGAAGGGAGAAAAAGACCATCATGCAATTGTTTATGATCAGATGTTATATCAGGAGGTTCGAGCTCATCGGAATGCTTCCTAAACTTATGTATCACTTCCCCAGTAAATGTCTCCATAAAATGTAACTGCTCTGGTTCTAGCCATTGCTGTACCATTGTGATAAGGTCTGGAGCAGAGGTGGTATCGCGAGCTGCTTTTCGAGCAGCGGATCTAAGAGTAGCCGCACAAACAGTGGACAACCAAGAGCGAGTCTGTCATGAAACTTCTGTCCCTTTCTGACCTGAGAGAGATTTATCATCGTCAGAAACGTCTTCGGGGGCAGAGCGAAAAATTTATGGGTGCGGAGAGCGATCCAACAAAATTGAGTCATCCTGAGGTTTATTAAGGACAGGATAAAGGGGGCGCCGGACAGGGTATTGGCCATTTACCTCTAGACAACGCTCCCTATCCTCTTACTCTTTTATTTCCTTAATCTCTTTATTTTTCAGTTCCAGCGTTTTCATATAGATATTTTTGCGCTGTTCTTTATCTACCATAGCTTGCTCTTTTCTCACTCTCTCATGAGCTTCTTTCTCCCACATTCGTACACAGTCTAACATATCTTGTCTGCTTTTATGCTTGTACACACATTGTTCCACATACTGAATCTTTCTAAGAGCAAATGACCCATTCAGTGGCCATCGTAAATCAGGATCCTTTTTTGTGTATTTATTCCACAATGCACTATACATTATGGAAGAAATACCGTTTTTAACGTACATGTACCTATTTGGTGTCCCTTCGGGGGAGCCGGCTGACTTTGTTCTAAATCCATTTTGGTACCTCCGAAAAAAACAACACATCCTACGAGGCGTACTAGAGACAGGCATGTTGCAAATATTGTAGCACATATAATATTATAACAAAAGGGTACTAATCACAAATACAGTACCGTTCCAAATATTCAAAAGTTTGAGGAAAATTTCCTCATTGCCTGCCTATGTATGTTACAATGTACATATTATCCAAACCAAACCAGAATCTTAGCCAAGTACACCAGACCAGTAGCGACCTTACCAAACAAAAGTCTCCAGCCTCCAACTGCCAAGTTCTGAATTCGACCTAATGGTCACTGGAAGACAAACGCCAAAGGGATCTCAGCCAGCACCGGTCACCACCTGGAGGGTCAAATCGGGAAATTCGGAAAAGCACTTTGGTCTGCAAAGACAAGGGTCTCCTCGTACAGCATACATCCTCAGCGAGATTCCAAACAACCTCCGTCAAGACAACTCGGTTGGGCAGCCGCGTCTCCGATGAGCCCCATGTGACGGGTGCTAATTTGTTGAAGTGAGCCTTTTCAGGGGCCCATCAGTGTAAGGGTTCGCCCTTCTTTGTCCTTTAGTCCTTTAGACCAACAAAATAGAGATTGGCACGGAAGCTGTAATATCAAAACAATAGTTTATTATCGCTCATGAGTGGGACTACATTGATACAGAACCCTCAGGCAATGTATGAGGCAGTACAAGGAGTACAGAAACCAGGGGTCTTTTATATGCATTAGTTGCATTGTCAGCATGAGGCCAAGGGGAGGTACTGGCACATACAAGAATAGTTATTGACTAACATAGGCATACAAACATGTCTTGGTCAGCAAAGTGTGAGGGGAGACATTTCTGTTTGCATCAGTTAAAACAGCCTGACATTTACAAACTAAGACCGGTGCATTCTGGCAGCTACAGGCTTTTTTTGGCATGCGCAAGGCTCTGGATCAGCACTGAAGAAGTTAATTATAGTTGATGACTCAAGCAAAATACAAGGTTAGGCAACAGTGAAGATGGAAGAAGCACATGGCTAACACATGGCTAGCTAACATGGCTGCCACAACCAAAATGGCTTCAGCTCATGCTATCAGCGATTTCTGTTGGTTTTCACATGAAGGGTTGATCTTCTCCTCCAGTGTGTATTGGACTACATCTCATTGGGACTGCTTTGTTTGAAAAAATCTGGTTTAGCAACCGTATTTAGCAAGAATGGGTAGGAAGGATTGATGAATGTATATATATATGTATATGTATATACATATATATATATATATATATATTCACTGAAAAAACCATAGGTTTCAGGGGTGTTATAGTTAGCTGGACATTTCACTTGTACAAAACCATTCAAATTCCCCCGTTATAGTTAGTTCAGCTAACTATAACTCGCGCGCCCGCAATGCACTGCTGATGACGTCACATATTACATCACTCATGACATGGTCAGTGACATCACTCATGACATCACTGATGACATCTCAAATGACATCACTGATGACATCATCCTTGTGATAGAGTGGCAGACCTCCTCTCACCCTAATATAACCTTTGATACACACATTCAAAAATAGAGACTAAACTTTTCAAAACAATGGACATACCAATACCAGTTACAACAGCCTCTTCAGTAATTCTAAGATCCACATACACATCCACTCATTCACCAACAGTCCTATACAGTCACTCATACATGTATTCACTCATCATATGTACTCATACACCTATACGTCCTGTTACACAATGCCACTCATCCATAGAATTACTCACACACATAGTCACTCATGCTAATAAAGAATCAAACATACATTTATTTGCATATACAGTTATACACACACCACCACACTTACTTCTACGGAAACTTACACATACTTAGTCGTTTAAACAATCACTTATAGAAACACATACTTATTCATACAGGAACTCTTTCAATCTCTCACTCTCACATATACTCACTTATATACACCAATAGTCACATATACTAGTTTAAAACATATGTAGTTACTCATAAAGACACTATTGAGACAGTCATTCACTCACTAACACACCCATACACACACTCATCCACCCATACAGTCCTGCACACATGCTGTCTTCAACACATACAAAGAGTGAGTCACTCATTCATGCACCAATGAACTACGTAATACCTCTCACCGAACCATGCAGACACTCAGACTGATTCTCAAAAAAACAACTAATAACCTATATAGACACCCATGTAGCTACTCACCAACCCATGCAGCCACTTATACACAAAGTGAGAGACTGATACAGATATTTACATATTTAAACATTACTCACTAAGCCATGTATTCACTATGATACACTTAATCAGTCAGTTACACAATCAATTTTTCAAAAACAAATCATCCATTTAGACACTTATATACCCATTTATTCTTCCATCGACCTTGAGATATACATATATAAAACATATTTAATTTTCAGAAAAACACACATTCACTGGACGATGTCATCAGTGATGTCATTTGAGATGTCATCAGTGATGTCATGAGTGATGTCACTGACCATGTCATGAGTGATGTAATATGTGACGTCATCAGCAGTGCATTGCGGGCGCACGAGTTATAGTTAGCTGAACTAACTATAACGGGGCAATTTGAATGGTTTTGTAAAAGTGAAAAGTCCAGCTAACTATAACACCCCTGAAACCTTTGGTTTTTTCAGTGAATTTCTGAGGTTTTTTAAATGCTAATTCCTAACTATAACGTGCCTGAAACCTATGTTTTTTTCTGTGAATATATATATATATATATATATATATATATATATATATATATATACAGTGAAAAAACCATAGGTTTCACACACGTTATAGTTAGGAATTAGCATTTAAAAAACCTTAGAAATTCAGTGAAAAAACCATAGGTTTCACACATGTTATAGTTAGCTGGACATTTTACTCGTAAAAAACCAATGAAATTCCCCCGTTATAGTTAGTTCAGCTAACTATAACTCGCGCGCCCGCAATGCACTGCTGATGACGTCACATATTACATCACTCATGACATGGTCAGTGACATCACTCATGACATCACTGATGACATCTCAAATGACATCACTGATGACATCATCCAGTGAATGTGTGTTTTTCTGAAAATTAAATATGTTTTATATATGTATATCTCAAGGTTGATGGAAGAATAAATGGGTATATTACTGTCTAAATGGATGATTTCTTTTTGAAAAATTGATTGTGTAACTGACTGATTAAGTGTATCATAGTGAATACATGGCTTAGTGAGTAATGTTTAAATATGTAAATATCTGTATCATTTTTTCACTTTGTGTATAAGTGGCTGCATGGGTTGGTGAGTAGCTACATGGGTGTCTATATAGGTTATTAGTTGTTTTTTTGAGAATCAGTCTGAGTGTCTGCATGGTTCGGTGGGGGGTATGACGCAGTGCATAGGTGCATGAATGAGTGACTCACTGTTTGTATGTGTTGAACAGAGCATGTGTGCAGGACTGCATGGGTGGATGAGTGTGTGTATGGGTGTGTTAGTGAGTGAATGACTGTCTCAATAGTGTCTTTATGAGTAAGTACATATGTTTAAAACTAGTATATGTGACTATTGGTTTATATATGTGAGTATATGTGAGAGTGAGAGATTGAAAGAGTTCCTGTATGAATAAGTATGTATTTCTATAAGTGATTGTTTAAAAGACTAAGTATGTGTAAGATTCCGTAGAAGTAAGTGTGGTGGTGTGTGTATAACTGTATATGCAAGTAAATGTATGTTTGATTCTTTATTAGCATGAGTGACTATGTGTGTGAGTAGCTCTATGGATGAGTGGCATTGTGTAACAGGATGTATAGGTGTATGAGTACATATGATAAGTGAGTACATGTATGAGTGACTGTATAGGACTGTTGGTGATTGAGTGGATGTGTATGTGGATCTTAGAATTACTGAAGAGGTTGTTGTAACTGTTATTGGTATGTCCATTGTTTTGAAAATTTTAGTCTCTATTTTTGAATGTGTGTATCAAAGGTTATATTAGGGGAAGAGGAGGTCTGCCACTCTATCACAAGGATGATGTCATCAGTGATGTCATCAGTGATGTCATTTGAGATGTCATCAGTGATGTCATGAGTGATGTCACTGACCATGTCATGAGTGATGTAATATGTGACGTCATCAGCAGTGCATTGCGGGCGCGCGAGTTATAGTTAGCTGAACTAACTATAACGGGGGAATTTCATTGGTTTTTTACGAGTAAAATGTCCAGCTAACTATAACATGTGTGAAACCTATGGTTTTTTCACTGAATTTCTAAGGTTTTTTAAATGCTAATTCCTAACTATAACGTGTGTGAAACCTATGGTTTTTTCACTGAATTTCTAAGGTTTTTTAAATGCTAATTCCTAACTATAACGTGTGTGAAACCCATGGTTTTTTCAGTGAATTTGCAAGGTTTTTTAAATGCTAATTTTTTTTTTTCTTCTATTTTTTTTAAACATATTTTTTTTTTAATTTTCTTACCTTTTATAAAGACTATGGTTAAATTTTTAAAATTCTTTAATATTTTTTTTTTTAATATATTTTTTAAAATAAACATGTAAAATTTATTTGCAGTACATTTTTTCTATTTTTTTTATTATTTTTTTTAGTACGCGTACCGTAAGCTTACGGTAAGCGTACGGTTTACGCAACGCCCGTAATTTTTCTATGCTGCTTGCGTATAGTTACGCAATTTGCGTAGCCGCGCGTACTCCGCGTGGGACGCGTGCGCGCGTACGCTACACGCGCACGTTACGCGGAAGTGTCGGGTAGTGACTGTTATGCGCATGCGCGCAAGCGCGTGTCTTTTTTACGCGCATGCGCACTTTTGCCGTAAGCGTACCGTAAGCGTACCGTAAGCGTACGGTAGGTCATGTGATCATGAAACACAACTTTTGATTGGTTGAAACTACTTTCAGTTCTAGAACTCTCCTACACCACACCCATTCCTCTCATTTCTGCTTGTGATCCCTTAGGAGAAGGAGCTGGGTTGTCTTTGTGATACGATGGCAGAACAGCAGAGCTCTTCTGAGAGTGAGGCTAGCACTAGCAGCACTACCTTGAGGCAGAGAGCGAGGAAACAAAAGCCCTCTTATGTATGGGATTATTTTACTTTTCCTGAAGGCCAGCAAAAGGTAAATGCACCTTTAGTAACTTGTAAGCTGTGTAAGCGTGTACTTTCAAGAGGTAATCCTGACAAGAAGTATTCCTTTGGGAATCATACCATGAAGAGACACCTCAAGGATGTACACAGAAGGACACATGCTCGACTTTTTGGAGGTAACTCTTCAGAAAGTCAACCAAGCACATCCACAGCAGCTCAGCCTGGACCATCATCTGCAGGGCTGACTCCTTCTTCTGCAGGTCAGGTGAGCCCTTCATCTGTGGGGGAAGCATCTCCTTTTGCTGGCCCTCTGGAAATTAACCCTCGATTTCTGAGGGTTGATATTCGATGCGCCTCTTGTCATGATCTAATTTGTCATAGGGAGACCAGTGTTTCCCTAGTGAACAACAAAATAGATCAGCACACTTGTCGCTTTGACTAATTTTCCCAGTCTTTCTTTCCTCTGTCCCTGCATGAACACAACGGCTCTTTTAAGAGCCAACCTTATCTTTCATCTTTTTTTTACATATGTTTTTTAAAAACTTTTTTTTTTTTTTTTTTACCGTACGGTACGCGTAATTTTTTTTTTTTTTTTTTTAAAACAGTAAAAATCAATTATCACATTACAAGGTCCTTGAGAGACTACAATTATTATTATTGACTTACCATACCCACTCAAAAAAAGCCCATGTCCAAACTGCTTTTTCAGACCACCACCATGTGTAACCTGGGTGGCTGCCTACATTCCAGCAAGGGCAACCAGCCTTAGTGATGCTGAATGTATTTGCATTACAGACTGAAACCTGAAAACCCCACTCGCTTGTAAATACTGTGCATGATTATACATGGCAAGCAGCTGGGTGTGTGCTAAGAGTCTGCTTCTTCCCCCAAAAAATCGCTCCCCCTTTTTCCTACTAATGCAACTGTGAAATCACCAGAGAAAAACGCAATAAATCTCTGCCTGTAATTCCTATTTCCACACAGAGTCATGTTTTCACATTAGTCCCAAAACGAAATTTCTTTGCCAATTTGAAAGCACTCTTACTGCTCTTTTTTTTTGGCAAGTGAAAATCACTTTTACAGACTGACACATTATGAATCCACTTTTTTGATTTTTTTAAATGCACATGTCCAAACTGCTTTTTCAGACCACCACCATGTGTAACCTGGGTGGCTGCCTACATTCCAGCAAGGACAACCAGCCTTAGTGATGCTGAATGTATTTGCATTACTGAGTCCAACCTCAAACCCTTAAACTATTCTTTTTTTTTCCAGTACACCTTAATTTATCGTGAAAACATAGTCCATATTATTTTACATGTTCCTCACATTTAAATTTCTCCCAAAACAGAAAATGATAAACGCAACTTCAACAAAAGGATTTCCATTTCTATTATTCATTTCTTAATTTACCATATACATCTCCTCTCAAACTCTAACCTCACCTTTAAAATTAGTTAGTTGTGAAAGAAATGTGGCACTCAAACAGCAGATTAGCAGAGCCAGGATCTCAGAGCTGTACACCTCTCTCCTCTCAGCAGAACCAGATAATGGCAAACTTTCCCTCTATTTTTCCACACATATACATGTAAGTTTCAAATCTCAGTGCTTCCCCCTTTTTTTCAAATGTAATCACACATTTCTATTGGTTGAAAACCAACCCTTTTCCAAAAGTACCCTGCCCCCAACTTGACTTCTGCCTAGTACCCTTCCCCCAACTTGACTTCTGCCTGCTACCATAGCAACAGCTCATGGAACACTGCTGTGTGGAGTTAGGTCAGAAGTTCGCCACACAATGTTTCAATTCCACAGAGCAAGAGTGCTTGACTTTTCAAACCTAACAGCAAATCCATATTACTGTTCTTTGGTAACACATTTTTTTGTACCAATACAAAACATGCTTCTATTAATTTACACATACAGCCTAGTTTTTATTCTAGAATGGTATGAAACAGCCAATCAGTTCTTTTTGTTTTGAAAAAAATATGTATGCCTCCATTTCCAAACTGTCTTTCTTTTCATATTGCCATTCTACTGAAAGACACCTCCTGAGTGCATCCAGTTCTCCTTTTAAGATGTTCACAGTGTGGATTGTAGGGCACAGCTATGTCTTCTGGAGTGAAAAGTTTGCAGAGAAAACAGGTATGGTGAGAGACCTTGCTTTGCCAAATGTAGACATTAAATGGATTGGTCAGAGAGGGTTAAAGTGGCACCAATTGATGCCATTGGTGAAATCCTTCATGCACATCCAACACCCTGACCTCATAATAGTGCACTGTGGTGGCAATGACCTAGGCACTTTGACTGGGGTAGGTCTGGAAATGCTTATGAAGGACACCTTTGCACAACTGTTTTCACTTTTCCCTAAAACTGCCTTTGTGTTTTCCAACATATGCCAAAGGCAAAAATGGAACTGGTCCAATCATTTCTGTCCGCAGATTGACAAAGCAAGAAAGCACGTCAACAAATCTGTTTCTGCTTTCCTCCGTGACTATGGTATGGGTGCCATTTACCACAACAACTTGCGTTATGACATGCAAGACATTTATAGAGGAGATGGTGTGCACTTCAATGATGAAGGGAACAGAGTCTTCCTCTTGAACCTTAGACTCTGCATCGGTACTTACTTACTCTTAAATCTGCATTTCATTTCTTTTTTAATTTATTTTTTCTTCCGTACGCTTACCGTAAGCTTACCGTACGCGTACCCCGTGATTTTTTTAAAAATCAATAAATGTTTTCTTTGAACTTTACAGTCCTTCTTTGACCCCCTCACAAATGTAAGGGGGTCTGTAACTCTCCTCCTTGCCCCCTTTTCTTGTTTTCACTCTTTTTTTTTCTGAGTGAAACACACAAAATGGCGGCCGCCGCTTCCTGGTTTCGGCCGATTCAAATGTTTACTAAGATCTAACAGCCAATCAGAATCGCGCTCGCGCACGCCACCGTACGCGTACGGTAAGCTTACGGTACGCGTACCGTAAGCTGGCTCAGATATATATATTGATTTAAAGGCTATTTTCTCAGAATCTACTGAACAGATTTACACCAAACCTACAAAAGGCACTTCCTTGACCTAGGGACTACCTCTCTACCAAATTTCTAGTAATTCTGTTCAGCCGTTCGGGCTGTAGCCCTGTCTAAAGGTCCTATGGAAAAATGCATGGGAAAAACGCGTTTTGGGACCCCCCTTTTATCTCAGCCCCCGCTTGACGAATCCCCCCGAGACTTTCAGGGTAGGAGCGGAGCGTAGCGCCCCACCTATTTTGAGAAATTCGCGAGGATTCGTCGACCGGCGCCAAAGTTATTCAAAATAGAATGTTGCGGATTTCCTATGGAAAAGGGGTCCTAACTATAACTACCTACTGGCGACCGCCAGTAGGTAATATATATATATATATATATATATATATATATATATATATATATATATATATATATATATATATATATATATGTATATATATATGTATTTGTGTATATGTGTGTCTTTCCTTTCTGTATTTCAAAAATGATCAAAAACGATAAAGTATTTCTTTAAAAAACGATGATGTATTTCAAAAACGATTAAGTAATAGTTTGAAAGCCCAGTTGGAGTTGGTATGCGAGCTATAAATAAGAGAAAAGATTGTTAAGGGACTAAGTACACTCATGTAGGGATTCATTCTGTTTTTCCATGCCGGAGCTTTGACTTGGTTCATTTCTTTCCTCCGCATCATCCTGTTCTCTGTCTGATATTATTGCCCAGATGCGGTAGGAGGATTAGGGCAAACCCCAAATTTCTGTATAAGAGTACTCAGGATATGGGCATTAAGCGCCGCCCATTTTTTAATTGGTTCATTTGACTGTTTTTGTTTCTTTGGGTAATCAAATTTTTAGTCACGCCTTAGTACCACTTTTCCCCCTATTGTACCCCTATTGTACCATCCCATAAAGACTGCCCCTGTTACATATGTTGTTACTAAGTATCTGTTATTTACCATTGGTGAGCACTATTTTGATTTTGAAGCACACTGGCATGACCTGTTAGTCAATATCGCGGCCGCGTGACTTTCTTAAAGCATGGCTCACCCAAATCCTTTTTCAAAATTATATTTGTTTACGCAGCGCAGCACGCCAAGCATCATATTTTCATCGCGGCCACTTGCTGTTCTTTATTTTTACTCACGTTTAAACTTCAATAACAACGGCTGTGCGACTTCAATATAGCGCGTCTTGCCCAAATCCTTTTTGTTCTTTTTTTTAATTATATTTTTTTAATGCACTGCATATGGCGGTACGCGACTTTCTTGCGGCACACCAAGCTTGTTTTTCACACAGTTGACAGCGTCGTGGCACACAGATGTCACCAAATAGCTGCTTCGCAATGGTAGATAGTGTGTGTATAGTAAGCGTGCAAAGCTGTCATTTCATGTCTTGTGCTGCGTTACGTAGGGCGCTTTAGGGAGGGCGCTAGTGTGGCGTATGCTGTGTTACTGAGTGAGATAGAAGAAAGAAGCACCATGCGGATTATGAGCTCGGGCTCCTTCGGTCACATTTACCTAGCCATCCACATCACGAATGGAGAGGTAAATGTACCAAGCCAGACTCGCTTTCCTGTTTCATACTTATTGACTTGTGCACCGTTTATTATTATTGTAAAGTACACAGCTGTCACCAATGTAAATCCACCTAACCCATCCACTGGAAATCTATGTGACTATATTTATGGTTATTTGTGTTTGTCTTAAATCTTGTTATATCAGTAAAGTGATTCCGTTATCAGATGATGGCCGCTGGCCTTCAGCTTTGCCTGACTTCCTCTTTGACTGACTTCCTTTATCTACAGCATGCTCCATAATGGAATCAGCTGCAGCTTGTTTTCAGCTGTCGTTGCCCCAGCTCTTTGACTCCACTCCTTCCTCTTCCCCTATCACTAAGTGGTAATCAGCCCTGCACCAAAGCCTGCTCTTGCATAAGAGCTGCAGATGCATTTAATTTAATTTATGGAGCCAATGGAATTTTGCTGCATTGTTATGCTTTTCTTTGAAACTGTGCAATGTGAAAATCAATCTTGTTCCTTTTTATATTATAATATATTGTTCTGTTTTGATTTTTTTTTTATTAAACGGGTGATTTCCTACTTTTTATGGACTTTCACAAAAAAATTGCATTTTCTGGTTGTATGTGAATTTATACAAACTTCTTGATTTTATACATGTAATTTGGAGATATTCGAAGAAGCGTGAACACACCAGTACTTTTGCTACTCATGCATGTTTCCCTGCTCTGCCCTGGTACGTGAGTTGTGCCTTCGGACGGACGCATCTGAAAGACTCTGTGACCAACATATCAGATGCATAATGTATCACATTTTGTGCTGAGATCTCAGTTACCCGCCATTTATAGGTCGAGCCTGGCGTTGCAGCGCATGAGCTGCTCGCTCTGCGAGGGATGCTGTAGTAGGGTTAGATTATGAAGTGGCGTGGAAGCCCTGCCCATATTTTCCATTGGCAGTTGTCATTGCCCATGGTAAACGCTAGCTTCTGATTCAATATGAGGCTTCTTAGTCCCGCCTTGTTACCGCCCTAACTCCTTTTGTGACCACCCATCAGGACTGGGTCTTTTACTTGCGGCGTTACACGGTCTCCTTGATTAGTCGGTAAGCACATTTTTTTTCAGTCGCCTTTGGCAATGCCGTAATCAGGGCACTCCTGTTATAGCGGCTGCTTTTTCAAACATTACCTCCCCACCCCGTCGGAACCGGAAGAAGGCATTGCTCGAGGGCACGTCCTCGTGGCGCCTCGCAGATGATTGTTTAAGGTTAAGTGGATGGTATTTCCGGAACCCCCATCCTCTGCGGAGCTCTGACTGATGGAAACTACAAAGGGTTAACTCGACCCTAAATGGCGGATTAGTAGATTCCTCATGAGTGTTTGAAGATTTTTTTAAACCCATTTGTATATAGTCAGGCTGAACCTCTTCCCAAGGGATGAGGTCTGGCTGATGTCTGAAATGTGAGCCCCACTCAGCCTGGCATTGACGGAGGAAGGCTTGCTGCTACCTGTGCATGACTCAGTAAATATGACACAGCACACAGTGTAAGTAATTGGTTTTGGTTCCAAAATCCACAGAATTGAAACCCACTATTTCATAGTCAAACAATAACTAGGTACTTTCCCTGCTCTGCAACTTGTCTGTGTTTAACCTTGCACAATTTTCTAATGGGAGATAGCTCAATGCATGCTGTCTCAAATGGTGAAGCACATGAGGTCATCTTAGTTAGTCTATCTCGAGATACTGTTGTGGAGTCTATCATACTGTATGGTCTAGTGTTTTCGATTGCAAAACGAAACTCGGTGACGCTTCTAAAAACCTTACTGTGTTTTTGGGGGTTCTAACTGACAATACTTTATAGCGTGCACTTTTTCATTTACAATGGCAATAGCTCCAACAAATACCAGACCTTTTGCATAAGTAAAAAATATTGCCATTGACAATGCCAATAGCTCCAACTCCAACAAATGTGAGATCAATTGCATTTCCAATGCTTGTTTCCAGTACAGTGAGTAGAATCTCAGAGCATACATCAGTTTTTTCATAGAATTCTCATTCATTGTTTTAGCTTTTTCTCTTTCATTCAACATTTATTTTTTAGATAAATTTACTACTTGAATTCTCTGTTTTGAGAAGTTCCCACCATGCAAAAGGAACAGTGTGGTATGCTTCCTGCTTTCACATTCTATGAAAGGCAGTAAAACTGAAAAGAAAATGTCACCATGTGAGAAAGTGGATAATTAGTTGGGTTGGTTGTCAGTCCTCACCAAGCATAATGTCACTGTTCTGTATCAGGTCCAGTTCGGTTTCTTTAAATCAAATCCTAGCTTAGTTATGGCAATCTGGCAAAAAGCAGTCAGGCTTAGCTCAAAGGAAAACACATGTAAAGTATTTATCTGTCCCAGAAAAGTCAGTAATTATGAAACACAACTCAATACAATACAAGCTCCATTCCAATTGATAAAAATAGTATACATTTTTATCTTTAAATAGACACTTAAGAAATAAATGTGATGGAGGTAAACACCAGAGTAATGGTTTTTTCAAGGTCGGATGCTGGGGTCAGGTTGCTTCCGCTCAAATTTTTACCTTTGCATTTAGCAATATTTCTGCTTCTTTTTCTTGATGACGGGCTCATTAGCGGGATATCCTGCGGCTTAAGTTCTGTTCGAAATTTATAGACAAGCGTAGTCCAGTTGTGCGGTGGAAGACTTGGATCAAACCTATCTATGAACCGGCATGTCACAGTAGTGTACAAGCCTGAGATTCTGTGACCAAAAAACTTTATATTTTGCTTTAGGCTCACGAGTTGCGGTTCTGTGGAGAGAGAGTATACCCTAGCACCAGCCAAGGGTCCAGGATCTAGGGGCAAACTTCAGGGGCGAGGACTCAAACTCATGGGCTACACCACGGAGTCTATGGAAAGTCCAGTGTCAACTGGTCAAATGGGAACTGGGTATGTGCAAGGCTCCTTTAGCTTTGTCCTTGAATCTTAACAGGATGCCTGTTAACTAGCCCAAGGCGTTTTTGGCACAAGTGGGAGCAATTCTAGCCCTTGAGGTCTCTCACCATGGGTGCAACATCAGGAGCAGCTCTTCTCCTGCTGAAGTCCTGCCTTGGTTCAGCAGGTGCAGTCTTTCTTATTTTATTTATTAATTTACAACGTTTTATATAGCGCAAACATGACCCATGAGGCTATCAGATCGCTTTACAGATGATAGTAAATAAGAAGCAAGAGAACAGAGAATAACATATTCAACAGAGGTACAGACTGTGTAAGCTCACAAATTGAGGAAGGTTACCTCCATAGAACAAGTTGATGGGACAATAGACATGGTCCAACAATTGAATAATAATCATGGATGAAAATCCAGAGTCAAATTGTGTGACCTAGAGCAGAAATCTGTTCATAAGTAGTATTCTAACTTCTTTTTTGTATGATGCAGTTGAGGGGATCAGTCACAACCGCCAGTGTGCAGCTCCGATGAACCTAAATCGTCACGCTACAGTGACTGCCTGCGACGGCCAGCAACCCGAGAGCTGTTTTTCGTGCTACAGCATCATTAGCCAACGCTGACTTCCAATGTGAAGCTCCAGCACCGACCATTCGCTCCAGGATCTTAATGCGACAGCAACAAACATTCGCAACAATTTCTCTGCTACTTGTGGGGGTGAGTCTGAGCTTCTTCCGAGTTTTCTGGGGATGCTGTTAGTTTTCCTACTGATTTAGCTGCTCACTTGGGACTTAAATCTATTCTGATTTTGCAGTTTTTTTTCTGTATTGTTGTGTTTGCTGAGAGCCTTCATGGAAATTGCCTTATTTATTTACATTTATGATTTCTGTACCACACCTTTGAATGTTTTTTAATACATCTTTTAAATTGTTATTTCTGCCCTAGAACTCAATTATTGAGTCTGTCTGTTAGGTCTCTAGTTGGCAGAGGTAAGTACACTGTTGATAACCCCTGATCACCCCCTTGGTAGCTTGGCACGTGCATATAGTGAAACACCACAAATGGGCGCTGCACAAGTTGTTTATAAAAATATAAATCACTTTATATAGATTAGACTGATCAAAACGACATAAAAGTCAGATACACAATCAATCTTGTCTTAGAGATGTTTTCTTGTTGAAAAAGTTCACTTTAGTACTTTTCTCTTTGTCAATATTCTCCTCATAAAAACGTTTTGGAAATAGAAAAAAACACTGGTAGGCTCAGTATGGCTGTGAGCCCTGCTTTCTAGTGTGTGGAAATTCACAAAAGGCAAATAAGATGCTCCTTATTAATGACGCTCCTGGCCTAGAGACTATCACTGTGAAAATGCCCCTGTGGTAGTACGGAATGTGCTATACTTGTGCGCTCAATTTCACCGTTGGGAAATCACCCTTTACCAAAAGCGCGGGCGCGCGCCAGTCACAAAAAGGATACGGCCTTTAAATATTACCATTGCTGTCTTTTAAATCACCAGAAGGACACTTGTCCTGAATATTTCCTTTGCTGGAGCACAGGACGTGCTATACTTGAAATCACCTTGCTGCTAGCTGGTAAACTGTCTCCCTCGCAAAGGATTGCTCACTCTGTTTTTCTAACCCCGAGCCGCCAGCTCCTTGCAGGCCTACAACCTGCCCCAGGCACCATAAACTCATTAGAGAATTCAGGCACATTGAGCACGGGTGCTGTGCACATGACAGCTTTCAAGACATCAAACGCGGTCTGGCAGGCATCGGTCCAGATCACCTTCCTGGGCTGCTTCCTTGAAGTCAGCTCTGTCAAGGGGGCAAAAATGGTGCCATACCCCTTGACAAATCGGCGATAATACCCGGTGAGCCCTAAGAAGGCTGTCACCTCTGTCTGGGTCTTGGGGGCCTCCCAAGCCAGAATGGTATCAATCTTCACTTGGAGGGGTGCCACCTGGCCGCTCCCTACCTGGTGTCCCAAGTACACCACAGAGCCCTGGCACTTACTGGCCTTGATAGTGAGGCCTGCCCTTTGCAGAGCCTTCAACACTTCACAGAGGTGCTGCAAATGTTCATCCCAACTGGAGCTGAACACAGCAGTGTCATCCAGGTATGCGGCGCTGAATTCCTCCTGCCCGGACAGTACCCAGTTGACCAGGCTCTGGAAGGTGGCAGGGGCATTCTTCAACCCAAAGGGCATGACACGGAACTGGAAGTGCCCCTCTGGCATTGAGAACACTGACCTCTCCTTGGCTCCCTTATTTAAGGCAATCTGCCAGTACCCAGATGTTAAATCAAACGTACTGAGGTACTGGGCAGCGCCCAACCGATCCACAAGCTCATCAGCTCTGGGGATGGGGTGTGCGTCAGTTTTGGTGACCGCATTGACCCCACGGTAGTCCACACAAAACCTGAGTTCTGGAGTGGCACTGGGTGCAGCAGCATTTGGTACTAAGACCACTGGGCTGGCCCATGGGCTGCTTGAGGGCTCAATTACCCCTAGCGCCAACATCTTGGAAACTTCTTCCTTGATGCTGACCCTGACCTTGTCAGCTACCCTGTAAAATTTCTGTTGCACAGGTAGGCTGTCCCCAGTGTCCACATCATGGACACACCAATTGGTGACTCCTGGTGTCAGGGAGAACAGGGAGGCGAACTGACCCAACACATGGCCACAGTCCCTCTGCTGTTCTGGGGTCAGTGTGGGAGAGAGGTTTACCCCATCCACTGACCCATCCTGCTCCTTGGCTGACAGGAGGTCAGGAAGAGGGTCACTTTCCTCCTTCATTCCATCGTCTGTAACAAGCAGCATTGTCACATCAGACCTCTCAAAGTGTGGCTTGAAGCGGTTCACATGTAGGACCCTCAAAGGGTTCCTGGGAGACTGCAAGTCAACCAGATAGGTTACATCGCTCTTGCACTCCACCACCTCATATGACCCAGTCCACTTATCTTGGAGAGCGCAAGGCTCCACTGGCGCCAACACCCACACCTTTTGCCCAGGTTGGAATTCGACCAGAGTGGCATTCTGGTAATACCATCTTTCCATTTCTTCCTGGCTAGCTTCCAGGTTCACCTGAGTGAGTTTCCTGAAGCGCTGAGTCTGGTTGCGGAAGGCCAGCACATAGCTGAACACATCCTGGGGGGTCTTACCAGACTGAGAGGTCCTCTAACAGGGTGGCCATACAGGAGTTCAAAGGGACTGAACCCTAAGGACTTCTGAGGCACCTCCCTGTAGGCAAACAACAGGCATGGTAAGAAGACGTCCCACTTTCGTCCCATGGGCTCTGCAAGGCCCACTATCATGCCTTTCAGGGTTTGGTTGAATCTCTCAACCAACTCATTCCTTTGGGAATGGTAAGGAGTGGTAAACTTGTAAGTCACCCCACACTCCTCCCACAAAGACTTCATGTACTTCAAGATGAAGTTGGTATCCCGGTCGGAGACCACCTCTCTGGGGAACCCCACACAGGTAAAGAACCCCATCAATGCACGGCCCACCACAGGGGCTGTGATTGTTCGGAGAGGGACAGCTTCCGGTTACCTGGTGGCATGGTCCCTTAAGACCAAGATAAACTTGTTGCCTAAGGCTCTCTTGGGTTCCAGAGGACCCACAATGTCGATGCCCATCCGCTCGAAAGGGGTGCTCACCACGGGAAAGGGCTGGAGGGAGTTTTACACTTCCCTCCACTCTTGCCTCTTGCCTGGCAAGTCTGGCTAGTCCTACAATGTGTACCAATGTGTGTCTTCATCTGGGGCCAGTAAAAGTGGGTGACAAGCCTTTGGTAGGTCTTGTCATGCCCCAGATGACCTGCGAGAGGCACATCAAGAGCCAGACCCAGTAGGAAGGTCCTGAAGCACTCGGGTACCACCAGCACACAGGCTGCACCGGGCTCAGCGACCTTAGGCTCACTATAGAGTAACCCATCCTCCAGTAACCAGTGGGTGTTTGGGATTTCTTGGGGCACCTAGGAGCAATGTCACCCTTCTCACCACAGTGGTAACACCTGGGGGGACCCTGAGGGTGACGCCCGCCCTTAGGGGGCTGCGACCCTTAGGCTGGGGGGCTTGGACTCCTTTCCCTCTGAAGTGTTTTGGGGCCCTTGAGAGAACTCCTTTTGATTACCTTTGTCCCCCCTACTCTTCTGCTAAGGACCCTGCCCACCTTTGGCTGTGGTACCCACAATCCTCTTGTGGACCCTGGTGCTGATCCAGCAGTCCGCCTCCTTAGCAAGCTCACTGGGATTAGTTAACTTACTATCCAAAAGATGCTGGCGCAGCTCTGGAACACAGACTACTCAAGTGCTCCCAACTAATTAGATGGCACAACCCCTCATAATCAGTTACTTTGCTGCCCTTAATCCCAGCTTCCAGTGCACGGGTGTACATTCTCACACATTCAACCCAAGTGTCTGAATCATTCTTCTTTGAGTTCCTGAACCTTACCCTGTACTGTTCTGGGGTGAGCCCATACTTGAGGCATAAAGCCTCCTTCATTTTGGCATAAATCAGGGCACCCTCCTTCTTTAACGGTGTCGAAACTGCTGTCCCTGCCGCCTCAATATGTTTCCACAGGCCCGCCCCCCAGCTCTTTTCAGGCACCTCATGCATCCTCAAACAAGCTCATATGATTCAAACCATGCATGAATATCCTGTCCCTTTTGGAAATTCTGCACTACATCCTTGGGTATATATACCTTACCTCCTTGCACTGGCTATGCGCTGCCACCATTTGAACTGGGCTCCAGCTGCTTGGCCTTAATATCCAGCTGCCTCATGCTCAATTCATGAGCCAAAAGCTATTTCTTTTCTTCCAGGGCTAGAGCGTGCTTGCTCTCCTCTGCCCTCTTTTCACTCTCCAAAAGCAATCCCTTTTCCTCCATGGCTGCTTTTTGGTTCTATAGTTTCAAAACTTCTAGCTCATGTTCCCTGATCCTCTGGTTTTCTTTCCGCTCTTCCCGGGAGAGACTCCCTGCAGAATGGATGCTGGCAGCCCTGCCGGTTGCATTTGGCACAGGCAAATCCTGTGGCCCAAACCCATTCCCCTGGTCATCTACCTCCTCATCTGCATCATCTCCTCCTGCAGCTCCTTTGGCCTCCCACCAGGCTTTCAAGGCCTTTTGTAGCTCATCCTTCTTAACGCTACTCCTTGTGGGACATCCCAAATCTTTGCAGAATTGTTTAAGCTGGTCTACCTTGTAGGAATACAAATCCTCAATGTGGAACTCCAATTCTGCCTTTTCACTTGCTGATTTCCCATTCTGAGTCTCTAGTTGGCAGAGGCAAGTACCTTTGTCCAAATAGAGACCCTTAATTCTAGTCAGGGTAAGGGGGATACACACTGTTGATAACCCCTGCTCACCCCCTTGGCAGCTTGGCACGAGCATACAGGCTTATCCCCAAGGCAATGTGTAAAGTATTTGTTCCGACACTCACAGTAATATAGTGAAACACCACAAATGGACGCTACAAAAGTTGTTTATAAAAATATAAATCACTTTATATAGATTAGGCAGATCAAAACGATATAAAAGTCACATACACAAACAATCTTGTCTTAGGGATTTTTTCTTCTGGAAAAAGTTCACTTTAGTAATGTTCTCTTTGTCAATATTCTCATAAAAACGTTTTGGAAATAGAAAAAAAACACTGGTAGGCTCAGTATGACTGTGAGCCCTTCTTTCTAGTGTGTGAAAATTCACAAAAGGCAATTAAGATGCTCCTTAATAATGACGCCCCTGGCGTAGGGAGTATCACTGTGAAAACTGTGCCCTTAGCGATAAAATCCCCCCGTGGTAGCACGGAATGTGCTATGCTTGTGCACTCAATTTCACTGTTGGGAAATCACCCTTTACCAAAAGCGCGGGTGTGTGCCAGTCACAAAAAGGACACGGCCTTTAAATATTACCCTTGCTGTCTTTTAAATCACCAGAAGGATGCTTGTCCTGAATATTGCCTTCGCTGAAGTACGGGACGTGCTATACTTGAAATCACCTTGCTGCTAGCTGGTAAACTGTCTTCCTCGCGAAGGATTGCTCACTCTGCCTTTCTACCCCAGAGCCGCCAGCTCCTTGCAGGCCTACAACCCGCCCCAGGCTGACACGCATGCTGCACTCGGAATAGCAGCCCGAGCGTTACCTGGGGGTTGTTTCCTCTCCTGCGCGGTTGGCGATTCTTCAGTCATCTGCGGGGCTTCTCCACGCTCAGGGATTCCAATGCGGCTCCTTGCAGACAAGCCCCCCCGTTGCTAGGCGACACTACGGAGTTTCTCTTCACCGCAGTGAAATCAACCCTGAGAATCAGGGCAGCATACAAAGCGCGCTCACTATCCTTGGCTGGCGGTGGTGAAATTGGCGGCAGGACTGGCTGGCTCGCGGGCCAGTAGCGGTGAAATTAACACGAGGCACTTGTGGCGCACGGGCCGGCGGCAGTGAAATTGACACAATACTCCCCGGACCTCTTCACGGCCACGAGCAGGGGAGAGCAGGCAGATGGTGACAATTAACCACACCCTTCTTGTAGCAACCACGCTGGGGTTAAGACACACGCCCACAGGGAGGAACAGATGTTCTCCTGCAAACTTTGGTGTCCCTGAGTTTGCAACAGGAGGCCAGCTCTTCCCAGGCCCTTGGAGATAGGTGGACTTCAGAGGGGGCAAAGCACACAGCACAGCTCATTTTCAAGTAAGGGGGACACAGCAGACAGTCCCTTGGTCCTCTTCCTCAGCAATCACAGCAACTGCAGGTCAGCTCCCAGACACTCAGCAATGGCAGCACTTTTCCTTAGTCTTCCTGGCTGTTCTTCTTTGGCAGGGATTCCTTCACAAAGTTTTTCCTAATCTAACTTTACAGGGGTCTCAGCTCTACTTTTATACCCCAAAAGGCTTTGTTCTTCATGTGTGAGGGGTCCGGTACCTAGTCCAAACTAGGTCTGGGTGCACTCTGCCAGTGCACATCTTCTTCCTTTGTGAGTGTGGGTCAGGGCCAGCAGGAGGTGGAGCAAGTATTGTGGAAGGCAGGCACAGCCCTATTCAGGCGCAGGTGATACTCCTTCCACCACTTTACATGTAGAGAGGTCTATTCAGCCTAGTGCTGACTCACCCAGTCTCCTGGAGCCACCCCAGCCCCTGTCACTCACAAACCAGACAGTCAATCCACAGACAGAGGCACACAGAAAGGCTGAACAAGAAAATAGCCACTTTCTAAAAGTGCTATTTCCAAACTTAGAATTTAAAAACCATCTTCACTAAAAGATTGGTTATTAAATTCTGAGTTCAGGGATACCTGATTCCATATGTCTATCTTGCCGCTATGGGAAGATATGCAGGTACACATGTTACACAGCGTTCCCCATTTATCCTATGGGCAAGATAGCCTTTCAATAGTGAAAAACAAAATTGGCAGTATTTCACTATCAGGACATGTTACCCACACTAGAACATGTCCTACCTTTCACATACACTGCACCCTGCCCAGGGGGTACCTTGGGCCTACCATAGGGGTATCCAATGTGTAAGAAAAGGGGACAACATAGCAAACTGTGCACATGCACTGTAGTGGCAGGCCTGAGACACCATTTTAGGGCTACTCATGTGGGTGGCACAATCAGTGCTGCAGGCCCACTAGTAGCATTTGAATCACCAGCCCTGGCACACTCAGTGCACTTTACTAGGGACCTACTGATAAAAAAATATGCCAATCATGGATAATCAATCACAATAATAATTTAACCAACGAGCACTTGCACTTTGGCACTGATCAGCAGTGGCAAAGTGCCCAAAGCACGTAAACCAGCAAATACGAATTTCAGCACAGTGTCAAAAATATAGGAGGCAGAGGCAAAAAGTCAGGGGAAACCACACCAAGGATGCCAGGTCTAACACTGTCTGTAAATTGACTGTATTTTGATATGCTGTAAGATGGCTTATCTCGAGACATATTGCCTCATGAAAATGAGGTTTTACACATTCTCTAATTCATCCACCAATGGACGTGTTGTTAAGATTATTTTTGGGTGTAAAATATTAGTGCCTCCCCACGCCTCCAAGAGCAAAACCTGTTCTAGAGTCCAACCTAGGTTCTGTACTGCATAGTCAGGCAGCAGCTGACTGGCCTATGGGGAAATCAGGCAGTCCCCGATGGGCTGGTCTCACAGATAAGTGTTGGGCTGGTTTCTTAGCAGTTTGTGGCCCTGCTTTATTGCCGGATCGGCCGGTTTTACTGTTGATTTCCCTGATATTACCACAAACATTGTACGCAGAATTCACAAATGCATGCAGTCTTCCATACCTTACACAATATTCGTACAGCGATTCTTTACAAGTTTAAAACTGACCTGATTTACAAACGGGGGTCTTTTTTTCAACTAGCTAGTAAACTAATGGGGGCAACTTTTATATTGGAGCCTGGCATATTTTCTGTCCCAGTCTGACTCTGTAGCCTGGTTTTATCAACCTCCAGCCCATTGAATATGTCTCATTTCACTCGCAATCACTACAATCAATTACACCCAGATACATAGCAACTCATTCTTTGAACACATTTGACCAACATAAAAACATGTAAAATTGTCTACAGCAGTCCCTGCCACGATAAAGAGAATTTGCACAATCGTATATGTTGTTCCTCATTTATTTTGCAGTGATGGTCCATGATGATGAAGAAAGGGTTACTAACTTGTAATCCTGTTCATATTCAAGTTCAAGTTTATTTGGTTTAGTTCTCAGCTGAGTACCACAAATATTCAATACATGATATAAAATTTTAAACACTTTAGTTAAAAAAGAAAGGTTTTAATTCTAATACAAAGTTAAAATAGGTTTTAAAAATGTATATAAATTGTAGCACACAAACTCATTTGGGGGAGCCTTACATAGTGTGATCAATTCCTGTATAGAGTTAATTCTACATTTTATATAAATTGGTTGTAAAAACCTTTTTCTTGTCTTTACCACTGTCGCATTTGGGCAAGTGAACAACAAATGTTCCAAGTCCTGCTCTCCACCATTACACAAATTACAAAGAATACTTGATTTTTCTTTTGGTAGCCACTTATATGTAAAAGATTTTAAAGGGAGTATCCCAAATCGAAGCAGTGCAATCGATCTCCTAACCCCATGCTTTAAATTAAAATTAAGATACTGTTGTGTTTTCTTAAAAACTATAGTTTCTGCAAATTTTTTATATAACGACAATTTAGTGCAATGTTGAGAGTCAAGATCAAAGCTGAGTCTTGGAGTAACGTGTTTTAAGAAGAGCTTCAGCTGAGCAGGAGTCCATGACTGTAACAAATTAATATTAACATTAGATAACTTAAAAGCAATTAAAACATTCCTTGAAAATACATGTTTCGAAGAGTCTTTTCCAAATGTCTCTATTTTAAGTAAAGATCGAAGCGTTCCTTCTTCAGCATGGAGGTTATATGCCCATCTGATGATATTAGTAATTCTTCTGGCATAGGAGCTGATTAATGAGAACTCGAGGCGGAGAGCTTGTACCGGTACAGCTTGAGACAGCTTTGTTAGTTTCTGTAAGATCTTCCCTTCTTTTAGGTCTAGATAATTCCATTGACTTATTGGGATGTATTCAAGAGCATATGACAGCACTGGTGGAATCTTGGCGCTGTATACCTGAAGCAGTGAAGAAAAGTGTCTTTGTCCAGTTGAAACATATAAGTGTGAAAGTGCCCCCACATGAACGTCGGATTCACGAGTCAGTTTCTGAGTATGGAGCACATTTTGTAGAGACTTTGTGAAGATTCGAACTAAATAGGTATACTCATTTGTCACTTCCAACGTTTTTCCTCCTAGAGTCCAGTTGAATTTAGCACTCTGTTTCCTTCATGAAAACTGAACTATTTTTGTTTTTGCGAAGTTCAGTATTAAATAGTTTTCCTCCGTATAAATGTGGAGTGCTTGCAGGCTTCTTTGCAGGCCAAATGGTGTTAGGTCTAATATGATTACATCGTCTGCATACATCAAGGTGTGAATTTTGTGGAGGGCAATTTTAGGTGGAAAGTTGCAAATCTGTTTAAAACATTCAGGCAGATCGCGGAAGTAGAGGGAAAACAATAGGGGAGCAAGAAGGCATCCTTGCCTAAGGCCGTTTGGGGTCGGGATAGGGCTTGTGAGACCCTTTTCCCTCCCCATTTGAACCTGACACCAGGTTTCAGAATGTAATAATGTTATTATATGGAGTAATCTATCCGGGATACCCATTTTGCTGAGTTTTTTCCAGAGTGTTCCTCTATCCACTCTATCAAATGCGGTGGTAAAGTCAATGAAAGCAGCATACACAACCTTGAATTTTATAGCCACATATTTGTCTAAGATGGTTTGCAACACCGCAATATTGTCACTGAACAAGTGCTTTGGTCTGAATCTGGCTTTATATAGGGGGATTAGTCCTGATGAAAAAGCCCACTCCTTAAGGTGGTCTAATACTGCTGCTGTGAAAATCTTTCCTGTTGCATCTAGAAGGGCTATCTGCCTATAGTTGCCAGGATGCAGCCTTGAACCCTTTTTGTGTATAGGTATTACAATGCTCCCCTCCCAAGATTTGGGGATTTCCCCAGTGACAAAGATGTGGTTAAAAAGGGGAGATAACATCTTGCGCCATGCTTTAGGATTGCATTGGAGGACCTTGATCGGGATTTGATCAGGACCCGCTGCTCCCGTTGATCTCGCCTTTTTTATATATAGCTCGATTGAAAAGGGACTTGGTGCTCCAATATTTAAAGATTTTACTTCTGGATTTCTCGCCAGATTATTAGAAATTTCTGATTTAGTATTTAGTTTGTATAGATTGACAAGGGATGGTTCCCATTCTGCCGAAGGCACCGGGATGGCTTGTAATGTTTTTTTCGTGCCTGTTTCTTTAGCAATTATATTCCAATAGCCGTGTTGGTTATTTTGTTTTGCTGCTATCTGAATGTCAACCCAGTTTTTATCCTAGGTTATTCCCTTGTTTTTTGCCTTTTCTCTCCTGCGTTGATTTTTCAATTTGTTAATTTCTAGCTGTTTTGATACAGAGTATTCAATAAACTGCGGTCTTATCAATTTATTTAATTGTTTTGTATTTGTAAAGAATTTTGGTTTTTTTGTATTGATTCTTTGTTGGACCCCATTGTTTTAGCTTTTCCTTTAGTTTTTGTAATAACTTTTTGATGACCATTTCGAAGTTTATTATCGGATTTGTGGAGTGACTTGTATGTAATAGTTGCGCTGTATCGATTATAGTAATGATTTTATTTAGTGTTACTGAATTCCATTGAATCCGTCTTTAGGCCTGATTTACCAAAACTGTGCTATGAATGTACATAATATGTCTTGAAAAAGAAAGTTGTGTCTTCCACTCTGTATCTGCTTGCAGGATAGCATGGTCACTGCCATGTACGAAATTAATTTTGAGGTGTGAAACTGTTCCGAATAGATCCGAGCTACAAATCATGTAGTCCAGGAGTGAGGAGCTACAATTCCCTTGTCTTGTCTTTGATGCGGGAATGTCTCCTTCTACATTACCATTTAGTATTATTCCACCAAACAATGGGAGTGAGGCTAATAGAATTTTCCCTTTTATCAGCTTTGTTTTCTTTTGGAAATAGTGGAATGGAGATTGCAAAGGCCTCTTCTTTGTGCCAGTTTGCCCATTTTTGAAGGAGGTCATTTGATATTTTCCCATTGAAGTCGCCCGTGATGTAGAATGATGGATAACCTTGTCCTTCTACTGTCTTTTCGATATCCTCAAGGATTTCTATAGCAAGAATGTGCATTTTTGCTCCAGGTGGGATATAAACATTACAAATTAGTAGATCTTTTAGAGTTTCTAGTGGGTCTATTCCAAACTTAATCTTGATACATTGAAAATACTTTGATTTAGTTGGGATTATTTCTTGGGCCCACTTGTAATCTTCATTGAGTAAAATCGCTATCCCACCTTTCGCATGTCCCCGATCAAACTGCTCTGCGGGGAAATCATATACGTAGTATTTTTCTCGATCAAAATGTGAGGTAGACCAGGTTTCCTGTAGGGCGACTATAGCCGGACAGTTTTTTGTTATTTCAGCCATCTTACCTTGAGTTTTCCCGGCAATATTCCAAGAAGAGATAGTCAAGCCTGTGTTAAACAGAAGATTTATTATCCTTGAGTTGTTTGTTACTGTTCAGGTTCTCCGAGATCCATAACTTGTAATCCTAGTTATCCATCATTGGCATCTTGATTAGAGCCATAAAAAGTCCTCCAACCTGAAATGAGGTCTAAATGTGGCCATGTCCCATTGTGGGCCTCCAAGACAGTTTGCGTGCTTCACATAGTGAAAATATCACAACCACAAAGCATCCATCCAAGCAACCCCTATGTCCTGCACACACCTACATTGTCCTCTGAAATGCAAATGTGTGTTCATGAAATTCAGGATATTGCGTCTTTGCGCTTGCATGACATCCACAAGTGAGTGAGGACCACTAACATCATCTGGGCAAAACTGTTACCCCTTTAAAAGACTGAGAATAGACAGTAGCAGCTGAAGTGTGACAAGTTAGCCTTTGTTACAGTGTATGGCATGGTGTGATGTTACAGTTGGCCAATTATAGTGCATCTGGACCAGATCCTTGCTGAATTCTCAGGATAGTTATGTCAGGTAAATATAGATACCATGAATCTAAATGGAACTCATACACATAGTTGATATTTGAATGGATCTGGTCCTCCTACCCCTCAACCATAGACCTCTAATGGTCACCTCTGCCCTATAGCCTATGTGCAGCACTTTTAATAATGTTTAATTGTTTTTGGGCTCAAACATTTTTTGTTAAAATCTTCAACTATTCAGCAACTGGTGGACTAAGTGGCAAGTACGACAAACGCCTATTTATGTGGGGACAGCCAAAGAGGGAAGCAGGAGGGAGAAGTGAGGAATGGAAAACTGCTACATGTTGAAAGGGTGGTGTTAACAACTACAAATTCCACACATGTTGTGTGATTGAAGTCGTCTTCTGCTCAACAGAGTGCTTGACAAAGTCATGCAGTTCTCTACCACCATCTATCACTGGGGTTCCCTCCCTAAATTAGTGGTTGTTTCCATGCATCAGTGTTAATATTGAAAAAGTTGACGTCAATGTGAATAATGATACATTTACATACAGAAACAAAATTGTATCTTTATTGACAAATTTACCCATTGTGAACTCCACGTCAACACCCAACTCAGAAACACATAGTTAGGCAGGCCCAAGGTCACTGATTGACAGATCACAGGTGGGGTAGCACATAGCCAGCAGACAAACGCGTGAATTGGAAATCTCAGATCAAACCCACAGATAGGCCTGGCGACACCACAATGGCCCAGGGAGATTGGCCCCCAATAAAGTACACATAGCGAGGGATTCCCCCGTTCCCACAACACCATAAAGTCAAATGCCACATAAAGTTAGGAACCCTCAGCTGATCAGGAAACAGCATACAAAGTACACGCAGTGATCACGCGCTCCCCATGCCAGACGTCTGGACACGTTATCTATTGCCCGTATTGTGTCCACGCAAGATCGAGGCCCATCTGGATTCCTCATCCAAACATTAATTTATGACCCCAAAGACAGCCGTCAGCATTTCTTTCCAAAAAAGGACTGGTGGAACCTTTATGTTACACCCAATGAAGTGTATAAATGTCTATGTTAGAGCGATGATAAATTGAAACAGTCCTCAGACCCTTTACCTGTAACTGTTCTCCCGGCCACACTGTTTAATTAAACCATCTGTTCCTGTTTTCCCAAACGCCTCTTGTCTCCTGGTTTTTCAAGGTATTTCATCTTCAAGCAACACTTTGGCGATCAAGCCAGGAGCTGTTTGGTACCTCGAACCCGACTGCAGCCAAAGAAGAGGGACCCCACCCGGACGGATTCAGTTTTGCGCCGCAAGGAAGGGGAGCAGATGCCGTATTGAGTGAAAGTTCTGCTGAATCCAATGTGAAGAGCTCCGTCCTGAATCAGCCATCACAGAGAGTAAGAGACTACATCAGAATCTGCAGAAGTCACTTTTGTTCAATAGACAGCATGCTAGGAAAGGTGAACATTTATTGTATTTATTGTCAGAGTCGACACCTCAATCTTATTTTTTAGTCTAAAAGGGTTTCTCAGTGCCACCGGTGTACCAGCACAGTTGGTATTTGAAAGACGTGTGAGGTGTTGGTCACTTGGACCACTGGGGGTAACATAGATGGTGTGGTTTTTCCACTCGGCGTGACACAGATGGTATGCTTGGACCACTGTGCGTGACACAGATGGTACGCTTAGCCCCTCGGTGTGATACGGGGTGCGATTCAGACATTTCAGGAAAAAGATTTGTACCCAGGAGATTGGGTGTAACTTGTATTTGGCCAAGAGGGGTCTGTGGTTATCGAGGTATTCCTTTTTTCCACAAATTATTGCTATTATCTTGGTCCCGGAGCTGATAGTGACAGACTATCAGGTTCACTTAGTCCTGTATACAGCGCAGAGTTTCCCCTGGTCATAGGATAGCATGTGCTAGGAGAGAGCTGACAAAGTGATAATTTTTTCTCTGTCAGATTTTTGGTATTAGTTGCTTGGACGACTGTTCATGATACGATGGTGCCGCTTGGCCCTTGTGTGTGATACAGGGTGCAGTTATTGATTGTGCTATCCGCTTGGAATGTTTGGCATGATACAGAGGGTACGCTAGACTCCTGGGTGTGATATAGGGTGCAGTTGTTGATGTACAAATGTTGATGTGCAAATGTTAATGTGCAAATGTTAATGTGCAAATGCTAATGTGTGATTGTTGATGTGCGATTGTTGATGTGCGACTGTTGATGTGCAACTGTTGATGTGCGACTGTTAATGTGCGCGACTGTTGATGTGCGCGACTGCTGATGTGCGACTGTTGATGTGCTACAGTTGATGTGCGACTGTTGATGTGCGATGGTTGATGTGCAACTGTTGATGTGCGATTGTTGATGTGCGATTGTTGATGTGCGATTGTTGATTTGCGATGTTATGTTGCTGTTAATATTGTAAAACTGTGATTTGTTTAGGTGTTGTGTTTTTGTCGATAATTTAATGTTCCATATGAAGGTTCTGCTATTTCTCACAACCTGTATTTGACATCAAAGCAATATTGTTCAGATACAGTTTTTTACTAACAACTGCATTTCTTCTAGGTTGTAACCTTCCACATGCATTGTTGTCTGTGTTTATGAAACATTCATGATGAATCTATTCATGCATCTGTAGCTAGCACTGAGCTCATAGTAACATAATTAGAAGCAGTAGCCCCTGTGTATATTTTCCCCACAATTCATATTGAAACTACGTAGTCTCTAAAAACAAAGGGGCATATTTACAATAACTGGCGCATCCCTGCATATCAGCAGGGATGCGCCAGTTATTGTGCGCCATAGCTCCGCCACCATGGATGGGCAAGAACGGCACAGATGCGTGACGCATCTGTGCTGTAAAAGTGGCGCATTGCAGGAGTTGCGTCGCAAGCGCGACACAGCCGCCGCAATGCTCCGGGGGGGCCCTATCTTGTGAATGCTGCCTCAATCCTTACGCCTGCTTCAGGCAGGCGCAGGGTTTTGACGCAGCATGGGCCTAAAAGTGACTGAGTAAAATCTTGTAGATTTCACTCAGCCACTTTTAGGATGAGGCGCAAGGGGCTTGAAAATCTGCACCAAAGAAGCTAAGGTATCTTATCCTCTAAATTCACAAACTGATCATGGAGACACCAGTAAAATACATCCATACCAGGATCCCCACACAGGATAAAAACCTAATAAGATTTGCCAAGAATGCCACGCACACACTGAGACATGCACACACTGAGGCACATACATTTCCCTGGCCAAAGGAGGGAACTTTCGACACTGACATAGTTGAATACATGAGAACAGACATATAAACCAAATACACAGATCAAATGGAAGAGAAAAGGAAGGCATTATTAGAACTATGGGCCACCTTTGAGGAAGCCCAGATTGACAGTACTTTATTAGCAAGAGCAAATGAGGCGTCAGCACCTCCCCCACCATAGGCAGGTATGGAAGTGCTCTCACCTGCTCTTCTAGTATTAGGGTATTCTAATCCACCAATAGTAGAAACAGACAGGCCTCCCACCAAACAAGTGGCTAGGCCAAGGAATGAATGACTAACTGGCCATCAGGCCCAGGAAGTCACTGAACAACCCCAGTCTGGTGTAAGGGCTACCAGACGTTCCACCCCTGTCTGTCAAGCCTGACACATAGAGCCCTAGCAGTATGGAGAAGGCGCACCCTCACTTATCTAGGAGAACACACAAGTGTCACGGACATTCGTGGCAGTTCTAGACAGTGATACCGCTATGGGGAGTGAGGAAGGGGGACCCTGTCATCCGGGATCCATTGACACGGGTGGAGCTACAGCACTTTCCCAGGTAGCAGAGGAAAAAACAGAAAGCGAATATGAGGGCAAAACCCGCCAAAAAGAATAGCACAAAGCTCAGAGCAAAGGAGGCAACCTATACAGGAGGTGAAAGACGATGCGAGCTAAGGAGAGCGAAAGAGTAAGAGCCCACACCCAGGAAGCACAGTGAGAAAGCATAGCAGCATGCCCCCCACATGAGGAGGCACAGGGAACCGATCAGGTAATATTCAGAGGTAGAATTAGATGAGAGACTTCTGGCCAGGATCCGAGCCTCACCACATTTTCAACGTAGGAGAGGGGCTGACCGTGAAGTTAGAGACCAAGCCAGCTTGGTCAATGCCACAAAGATTCTCAAGTTATACAGAGTATGTAAAAATCAGAAATTATTCTAAGTACCAAGTGGGCAGCAAAATCAGGGGAAATACGGACGGACAGCATCCCTAATAAAACAGGAAAGTCTTCTGACTGACCCCCAAAATTGAAAGTTTATATAAAGGTTTTTCGCATGTTAAACCAAGACACAGAAAAAACAGGCTGGCACCTTTGCGCACGCACAAAGGGAGCAGTGACGAAGACATACACTGCTCCACCTGAACTCATGTGATAGATAGATAGACTGACTCCAAGGGAGATAGTGGCCAGAGAGGAAGGTGAGGCCTTTGCTAGGCTATTCTGACACTGGATAGCCTGCAGGTCCGAGGAGAAAGACCAGCACAACAGACCTTGGCCAGAGGAGGGATCCTTCAAACAAGAGGACATGGCCATAGCAAAAGACTGACTCTGACATGGAGGGGGAGATCCAAAGTGGAACTACCTCTACATGCAGGAATGCCTAAGTGTTATGTCCTATTAACATGTTACATGGTATATTTTGTTCTATTGCTTTGGTAACTAGATCTTAGCAACAGCTGGCTATGTCACTGGATTCTGGATTCTGGAATCCAGGGACAGGACTGGTTGAGCTGGATGAGGAACGGCTGCTGGGGGTTACTTTTCCCATGCTTAATAAAGCCTTTCTTTGAACTACTCTGCTGTGATCCCTCCTTAAAAATGGCGACGAGGATGAGATACCGCTTTATGAAGCAGACGAGCAGAAGAGGAAATGGCAAGATTGAGCATATTTGACTTTTAACCCCTTCAGCGCGGCGCGGATTTCCGCACTGTGCTGAAGGTTCGGTGCGCAGGCGGGGTCATGACGGAGCGGTTCCGTCATGCGCACAGCGCAACCGACGCGCATGACGGAACCGCTCCGTCATGCGCATCGAAAGGGTTAATTGGGTATTTCAGTGAAGGAAATACGCCTGAACCCCGCTTTGGAAATCCTGAAGACCCTCGGCAGCGTGTGAATCGCACAAATATTCTGGAACTACATTCCTTCGAAAACCGTATGTAAGTAGCGTTAAAAACTTACATTTCGGTGTTTGGCAGTTTCTTTAAAGTCTCTGGATGCACCTGCTTCATTTTAAATCATAACCGTGGCGCGAGTGCTGAATGCGCGAGTTGTTGTCGTCATCCTTAGTTCTCACCGGAGTTCCGACTGTGATTGTGTTCTATGAGATGATGGAGTCGCGTACTAGGGGCAACGTGTGACATACAGCGCTCGATGTTCAACGTGCCGCCATTTTGAAAATAAAGTGTTCCTGTGTTCCCGTTACCATGGCTACTTGCTCGTGAATCTCATTGAGCGAGATCACGCTGTGCGCACTAGTATTTCGGGGCAAGTAAGTCAATAAAGAGATCCAGCATCGATAATTTCACCAGATTCATAATTTTACCTCTAAACCACTGCAATTTATGAACTTCAGCTTTGTGGTACTGGGTGAGACTTTCTCTTTTGTGACTGTTTATTTTTCAATTTAATTTGCACGACAATTGAGATTGAATGCCTTTTGCCAATTGATGTGAATTCTTTTCTTCACACTTTAAAAAAAAAAACAAAAAAAAAAACGTCTTCAATGGATATTTACCTCATTTGCTTCACTTAAAACTGGTACTTCACCATGACAACTCAATCTATTCTTCCACCTCCTGTATTTTTGGAGGAACCTAGTCCTACTTGCATGGATTGGGAAGATAGGTTTGATGCTTTTACGATCTATTTGGAAGCGATTGGTGGAGAAGTATATGTTTCTAGCGGAAGTTGGCAATTTTGAAACTAAGCCTTGGTGTAGAAGGGAGGAAAGTTCTAAAAACCCTTCCCAAACCTGTCTTAAATGTGAGGAGCACAGGAGAGGAGGCAACAGATGAAGAAGTGGAGGATGTCTATGAGCTACCTCTTGCAGCACTTGCAGAAAACTATGGAAAGAAACTGAGCATAGTAGGAGAAAGACACAAAACATTTTCTCGCAAACGATTGAATGGGGAAAAGATAGAACAGTATGTAGCTGCATTAAGAAGACTATCTATAACATGTAAATTAAGAGATCTCAGAGATGAGATAAGAGATCAATTGATAAATGCTACTAACAACTCAAAAATTCAAGAAAAATTGCTGGATTTAAAGGATCCACATTGGAAAAATCTTTAGAAATTGCAAAACAGATCAAGAACACGTCGCAGTATGTGAAAGAATTATCCGCAGTATGTGAAAGAATTATCTAAAACTGAATCTAATTTGGAAGCTAATTCAACAAAGATATGCAATGTAATTAGCCATAAGAAAACTATGCAGCAAGATGATAACAAAAACAATACTGACAAGAAACAAATGCAACATTTCAAGAGGTCATGTTATAGATGTGGGAGCAATAGGCACACTGCTGATGCTACTCATTGTCCTGGTTTAAAAAGTAGATGTTACAAATATAAAAAGATAGGTCATTTCTCTAGGGTTTGCAAGGCTGGTGATACTACTCGCACAAAACAAATGGTAAATGTTATTGATGATAAATCTGTGGTGTGTTCGGGAAGTGAAAGTGACATAGAAGTTAAATTAAAGGAGAGTAAGGAAAAACTTAAAAACATATACTGTCCACCCAAATGCATTATTAGTGTTGACAACGTAAAATTACCTGTGTGGGCAGACTCTTGTTCACCTATCACCATAATAGATAGGCAGGTATGGTTGGATTTGGGTTCCAAGGAATTACAAACAACTGATGTAAATCCTGTAGGATATTGTGGCCAAAAATTGCCTGTTCTTGGTTATTTTACCGCAAAGATTATGTTTCATAATAGAGAAGCTTCTGCCAAAATATATGTTGTAGAAAAAGGTAAGTCATTATTAGGGTGGTTAGATCAAAAGTCTTTAAAAATTGTATTGGATCCTAATCATCCTTTACAAGTGTTGATGGCAGAACCACAATGTGCAGATGAATGAATATCTAGCTTTCCTAATCTGTTAAAAAATGAATTAGGCTGTTTAAAGAAATTTAGACATCGCATAATTCTTAAAGATGGGTCTATTCCAAAAGTACATAAGGTTCGGAACCTTCCTTTAACCTTAAGCGAACCTCTTAAGAAAGAATTGAACAGGTTATGTGAGGAAGGAATAATAGAACCTATAGAAGCATCTGATTGGTTAAGTCCCATTGTGATTGCACGCAAACCAGATGGAAATATTCGGATGTGTGTGGACTTAAGAGATTTAAATGAATGTATATGGATCGATCGTCATCCGTTACCACACATTAATAAAATGCTTGCTAGTGTGGACAATGGAAAAGTGTTCTCAACTTTGGACTTATCAAGTGCTTACCATCAAGTTTTGTTACAGTATGAATCAAGATATTTGACATCATTCATAACTCCTGAAGGTGCATTCCAATTCATTTGAATGCCCTTTGGTTTGGCATCTGCTTCTGCAGTTTTCCAAAGAGTGATGCAAGGTGTTTTGAAAGATGTTCCCAATGTGTTAGTCTTCTAAGACGATGTTTTGGTGTGGGGTGAAAACAATCATCAACACAAAAGGACCTTAAGAACTGTACTTGGCAGGTTAGAGATTGCTGGTCTAACGATAACTTTACAAAAGTGCAAATTCTCCAAATCTCAAGTAGATTATTTAGGTCATACCTTATCCCAAGATGGGATCATACCCAAACTCAAACTGGTGGCAGACTTAGAGAGGGCTTCCATTCCTAAAAGATAAAGACCAGTTAAGATCGCTTCTAGGGCTAGCAGAATATTATTCGAGATTCATCCGTAATTTTTCAAATCATGTCTTTCCTTTACGTGAACTAATGAAGAAGAACGTGACGTATGTGTGGACGGACGAATGTCAAAAAGCTTTTGATAATGTCAAAACAGCTGTTGCTAAAGCTACAGCTTCGAGACCTTTCAATCCCAATGATAAAAGTAGTATTGTAACTGATGCCAGTGGTTATGGTTTGGTTGCTGTACTAATGCAGTTACATGCAGGGAAGGAAAGAGTGGTAGCCTTTGCTTCGCGCACGCTCAAGGGTGCTGAAGGCACGTATTCTACAATTGAAAAGGAAGTCTTAGCATGCTGGTGGGGAGTACAGCACTTTCATGCGTTTGTCTGGGGAACCAATTTTGAGCTTCATACTGACCACAAACCTCTTATTGACATATTTTCCACAGCTGGTACAGGCAGCGCCTCTCCACGCATAGTTAAGTGGATTTATCGTTTACAGTAATTCAATTTTGTTTTAAAGTATGTTCCAGGGACTAGAAATGTAAACGCTGATTGCTTATCTCGCTTACCTGTTGACAAATTGGAGAACATTGAAGAGAGGTCTGATGAAGATGATTGGATTTTGGCTAATTTGGATGAAGTTTGTCAGGCTATTGAGGAATCAGATTGGATACAGGACATAGCAGATGACGAAATCATAAGTAAGGTGATAAAAACCTTACCTAATAATAATGGATGGAAATTGCAGGATGACTTGTTGCAGTACAAAGAAGTTTGGAGTGAGTTATCGGTTGTTAAAGGGATTTTGAGAAGGAGTGATAAATTAGTAGTTCCACTCGGAATGAGGAATAGGCTTATGGACCTTTTGCATGAGGGGCATGGTGGCATGACCGCTATGAAAAGGAAATCTAGAGATGATTTTGGGTGGCCAGGTATGGGCAGACACATAGAAAGATTTGTGAGAGAATGTATTCCATGTTCGTGTAGTGATAAAACTCATGTGGTGCAAGAGTCGCCCATTCATTCTGTAAAATGACCCATGCATGCTTGGGAAAGAGTGGCGATTGATATTTGTGGACCATTCGATCTATTAGGTGTGGGTGATAGGTATGCTTTAGTAATGATGGATTATTTTTCCAAATGGCCAGAGGTGACTTTTGTTCGTGAAGTTAAGACGAGCAATATAATACAATTTTGTGAGGAAATTTTTCGCAGAGAAGATGTCCTGCGGAAATGTTATCTGATAATGGTCCCCAATTTACCTCCAGTGAGTTCAATGTTTTTTTGAAAAGATGGTGTATCAAACACTGTAAAACACCCCTTTATCATCCATGGGGAAATAGATTAGTTAAGCGCTTTAACCGAGTTTTAGGCGAGTGCATTCAAATGGCTGTTCGTGGTAATTTGTGCTGGTGGAGTTATGTAAAAAAAAATTGGAATTATAGAACTACTCCACATTCGGTAACTGGTGAAACACCATTTTGCTTATTGAAAGGAAGAGTTCCATGCACCATAGCTGTGCCTGCGTGGATGGAGAGATGTGGTAAAAAATGTGTGGATGAGAGGGTTGCATGGAACAAGGTGGAAGATTACCAGTTAGCATATGAGCGGAGACACAATAACAAGTTGAGTAAAAGACCCAGGGAGTTTAAAGAAGGTATTTTAGTGAGAGTACACATTGGAACTTCCTCTGGAAAGGGTCATTCTAAATTATCTGACATTAAAAAAATATCTGAGGTTAAAGGTGATTCGATTAAATTGTGTGATGGAGGATGGTGGAATTCCAAGCGTGTTGCAATTTGTAGTGATGCGGAAGTTCAAGAACACTTAAAAATCAATCCCGAGGTTGACAAACAGAAGTTTACTTTCAGAAGAAATCTCAGCCTTCGCTCAAGAGCACCTCCTAAAAAATTTCAAGATTACATATGCAATTAATATGTGCATTCTTCACTCTATCTAAAAATACCACCAAATTGTTTTTCACTTATATGTGTTATTATACAGTATTGCATAAGGTTAATCTTTTATTGTTATTTAAGGAAAGAAGATATATGTTATGTCCTATTAACATGTTACATGGTATATTTTAGTCTATTGCTTTGGTAAACAGATCTTAGCAACAGCTGGCTCTGTCACTGGATTCTGGATTGTGGAATCCAGGGACAGTACTGGCTGAGCTGGATGAGGAACGGCTGCTGGGGGTTACTTTTCCCATGCTTAATAAAGCCTTTCTTTGAACTACTCTGCTGTGGCCCCTCCTTAAAACTAAGAAAATGGGAAAGCCTAGTTACGGAGAAACCAGCAAAGTTACCCAAAGCAAAACTGGACCCGCTGCTACAGAAGGACACATCAGGGACCATCTATGTGCCATGGGTTCAAATGGACAAGGAAGGTTTAAGAACAAAGTTACTGCCATTGCTGGATGAAGTGGGGAAATGGATATCATGCTTTGAGAAGAACACCGCGGGAATGAACTTAGCAACAGGCGATACCACAGTCTGCTAAGAAGCCCTATCAGAGAGCAGACTAACATGGTGTCCGACTGAGAATGATGGGGCCACATTAAATTCATGCAGGCACTGAATATGGATTGCCCTGGGGGAGATGTCCGCTGACTATCCTGACATAGGAGGATTAATGGTGCAAACTATCCGGCCAGTATTCTTAACAAGCATTTGCAATGCAATCGGTCTCGCATTTACGAGAGTTTGAGCTATTGGTTTTGTAAATGACAATGCCTTTTATTTATGTGTTTTGAAAACCTTCAAGTGGTGCTTCTCGTAAGCAATGAGGGTTTCAAAACACATAAATAAAAGGCACTGTCATTTATAAAGCCAATAGCTCCAACTCTTGCAAATGCAAAAACTATTGCATTGCAAATGCTTGTTGTACTCAGAGATGGAGGGAACAGTCTACAAAGTCAGAGGGTGCCCTCAGAAACATGCAAAAATATGGGAAATATGGGCAAACTACAGAGGCATTATTATCACGAAGAGGCACTTTAACAATACAAATCTAGACATCTACATCAGGACGTACGTAGGATTGAGGATGCAATTTAGGAATGATACATAAAATTGCATGCTATGGCTGGAAGTGGAGTGTGGGAGGCAGGAGTGCTGGGATTATATTATATTTTAATGTGTTATATCTTTTGTATCTCTTGCATATAGGTATAAAAAAAGATTGAGAAAACTTAGCGACTTATTGCATTAAATTGGGAGAAAGGCATTGTTATATAGGGGAGCATGCATATGAAATCATACAAAACACTGAGACAAGCTGCTACCACCTAGTGAACAATAACAAGTAATATGTAATAATAGAGGCACAGACTAAAGAGCCTCTGGTAATTCGGAAAGTACCTACACCTTACAATGAGCACAAGGACTTGCCATGCTCTCAGCGAGGAGAACTAAAAAGACCAAGATGAGGACCTACTGCCCAGACAATGGAAAAGCTGATCATCGCTGCAAAGCTTGAGTCGCTCTCTTTAGATTCTCTGCCACCTCCTCCCGGCCCTGTTGTAAAGTGACCTGCTCTGGAGCCTCATCTTCACTGATAAACTCCTCTGTCTCGTGTACACACAAGTGCTTGCAGAACCACCATTCACCTCTGCAACATGCGTCATTTTCCCTTACTGAACTGTCCCGCCTGCAGAGATGTAGAACAAGAAAAAGACTGGGGGAGAATGGGCAAGAACTAAAGAACTGACACAACAGCCAAAACGGCAAGCTTACTTTTTTTTGCTATTTATGTGGGGACAGCCAAAGAGGGAAGCAGGAGGGAAAAGTGAGGAATGGAAAACTGCTACATGTTGAATGGGTGGTGTTAACAACTACAAATTCCACACATGTTGTGTGATTGAAGTCGTCTTCTGCTCAACAGAGTGCTTGACAAAGTCATGCAGTTCTCTACCACCATCTATCACTGAGGTTCCCTCCCTAAATTAGTGGTTGTTTCCATGCATCAGTGTTAATATTGAAAAAGTTGACGTCAATGTGAATAATGATACATTTACATACAGAAACGAAATTGTATCTTTATTGACAAATTTACCCATTTTGAACTCCACGTCAACACCCGACTCAGAAACACATAGTTAGGCAGGCCCAAGGTCACTGATTGATAGATCACAGGTGGGGTAGCACATAGTCAGCAGACAAACGCGTGAATTGGAAATCTCAGATCAAACCCACAGATAGGCGTAGCGACACCACAATGGCCCAGGGAGATTGCCCCCCAATAAAGTACACATAGCGAGGGGTTCCTCCGTTCCCACAACACCATAAAGTCAAAGGCCACATAAATTTAGGAACCCTCAGCTGATCAGGAAACAGCATACACAGTACACGCAGTGATCACGCGCTCCCCATGCCAGACATCTGGACACGTTATCTACTGCCCGTATTGTGTCCACGCAAGATCGAGGCCCATCTGGATTCTTCATCCAAACATTAATTTATGGCCCCAAAGACAGCCGTCAGCATTTCTTTCCAAAAAAGGACTGGTGGAACCTTTATGTTACACCCAATGAAGTGTATAAAAGTCTATGTTAGAGCGACTATAAATTGAAACAATCCTCAGACCCTTTACCTGTAACTGTTCTCCCGGCCACACTGTTTAATTAAACCATCTGTTCCTGTTTTCCCAAACGCCTCTTGTCTCCTGGTTTTTCAAGGTATTTCATCTTCAAGCAACACTTGGGCGATCAAGCCAGGAGCTGTTTGGTACCTCGAACCCAACTGCAGCCAAAGAAGAGGGACCCCACCCGGACGGATTCAGTTTTGCGCAGCAAGGAAGGGGAGCAGATGCCGTATTGAGTGAAAGTTCTGCTGAATCCACTGTGAAGAGCTCCGTCCTGAATCAGCCATCACAGAGAGTAAGAGACTATCAGAATCTGCAGAAGTCACTTTTGTTCAATAGACATCATGCTAGGAAAGGTGAACATTTATTGTATTTATTGTCAGAGTCGACACCTCAATCTTATTTTTTAGTCTAAAAGGGTTTCTCAGTGCCACCAGTGTACCAGCACAGTTGGTATTTGAAAGACGTGTGAGGTGTTGGTCACTTGGACCGCTGTGGGTAACATAGATGGTGTGGTTTTTCCACTCGACGTGACACAGATGGTATGCTTGGACCACTGTGCGTGGCACAGATGGACACTTAGCCCCTCGGTGTGATACGGGGTGCGATTCAGACATTTCGGGAAAAAGATTTGTACCCAGGAGATTGGGTGTAACTTGTGTTTGGCCAAGAGGGGTCTGTGGTTATCGAGGTATTCCTTTTTTCCACAAATGATTGCTATTATCTTTGTCCCGGAGCTGATAGTGACAGACTATCAGGTTCACTTAGTCCTGTATACAGCGCAGAGCTTCCCCTGGTCATAGGATAGCATGTGCTAGGAGCGAGCTGACAAAGTGATAATTTTTTCTCTGTCAGATTTTTGGTATTAGTTGCTTGGACTACTGTTCATGATACGATGGTGCCGCTTGGCCCTTGTGTGTGATACAGGGTGCAGTTATTGATTGTGCTATCTGCTTGGAATGTTTGGCATGATACAGAGGGTACGCTAGACTCCTGGGTGTGATATAGGGTGCAATTGTTGATGTACAAATTTTGATGTGCAAATGTTAATGTGCAAATGTTAATGTGCAAATGTTAATGTGTGATTGTTGATGTGCGATTGTTGATCTGAGACTGTTAATGTGCGACTGTTGATGTGCGACTGTTAATGTGCGTGACTGTTGATGTGCGTGACTGCTGATGTGCGACTGTTGATGTGCTACGGTTCATGTGCGACTGTTGATGTGCGACGGTTGATGTGCAACTGTTGATGTGCGATTGTTGATGTGCGATTGTTGATGTGCGATTGTTGATTTGCGATGTTGTGTTGCTGTTAATATTGTAAAACTGTGATTTGTTTAGGTGTTGTGTTTTTGTCGATAATTTAATGTTCCATATGAAGGTTCTGCTATTTCTCACAACCTGTATTTGACATCAAAGCAATATTGTTCAGATACAGTTTTTTACTAACAACTGCATTTCTTCTAGGTTGTAACCTTCCACATGCATTGTTGTCTGTGTTTATGAAACATTCATGATGAATCTATTCATGCATCTGTAGCTAGCACTGAGCTCATAGTAACATAATTATAAGTAGTAGCCCCTGTGTATATTTTCCCCACAATTAATATCGAAACTACGTAGTCTCTAAAAACAAAGAAGCTAAGGTATCTTATCCTCTAAATTAACAAACTGATCATGGAGACACCAGTAAAACACATCCATACCAGGATCCCCACACAGGATAAATTAAGATTTTCCAAGAATGCCACGCACACACTGAGACATGCACACACTGAGGCACATACATTTCCCTGGCCAAAGGAGGGAACTTTCGACACTGACATAGTTGAATACATGAGAACAGACATATAAACCAAATACACAGGTCAAATGGAAGAGAAAAGGAAGGCATTATTAGAACTATGGGCCATCTTCGAGAAAGCCCAGATTAACAGTACTTTATTAGCAAGAGCAAATGACGCGTCAGCACCTCCCCCACCATAGGCAGGTATGGAAGTGCTCTCACCTGCTCTTTTAGTATTAGGGTATTCTAATCCACCAATAGTAGAAGCAGACAGGCCTGCCACCAAACAAGTGGCTAGGCCAAGGAAAGAACGACTAACTGGCCATCAGGCCCAGGAAGTCACTGAGCAACCCCAGTCTGGTGTAAGGGCTACCAGACGTTCCACCCCTGTCTGTCAAGCCCGACACATAGAGCCCTAGCAGTATGGAGAAGGCGCACCCTCACTTATCTAGGAGAACACACAAGTGTCACGGAGATTCGTGGCAGTTCTAGACAGTGATACCGCTATGGGGAGTGAGGAAGGGGGACCCTGTCATCCGGGATCCATTGACAAGGGTGGAGTTACAGCACTTTCCCAGGTAGCAGAGGAAAAAACAGAAAGAGAATTTGAGGGTAAAACCCGCCAAAAAGGATAGCACAAAGCTCAGAGCAAAGGAGCCAACCTATACAGGAGGTGAAAGACGATGCGAGCTAAGGAGAGCGAAAGAGTAAGAGCCCACACCCAGGAAGCACAGTGAGAAAGCATAGCAGCATGCCCCCCACATGAGGAGGCACAGGGAACCGATCAGGTAAAATTCAGAGGTAGAATTAGATGAGAGACTTCTGGCCAGGATCCGAGCCTCACCACATTTTCAACGTAAGAGAGGGGCTGACCGTGAAGTTAGAGACCAAGGCAGCTTGGTCAATGCCACAAAGATTCTCAAGTTATACAGAGTATGTAAAAATCTGAAATTATTCTAAGTACCAAGTGGGCAGCAAAATCAGGGGAAATACGGATGGACAGCATCCCTAATAAAACAGGAAATTTTTCTGACTGACCCCCAAAATTGAAAGTTTATATAAAGGATTTTCGCATATTAAACCAAGACACAGAAATAACAGGCTGGCACCTTTGCGCATGCACAAAGGAAGCAGTGACAAAGACATACACTGCTCCACCTGAGCTCATGAGATAGATAGATAGACTGACCCCAAGGGAGATAGTGGCCAGAGAGGAAGGTGAGGCCTTTGCTAGGCCATTCTGACACTGGATAGCCTGCAGGTCCGAGGAGAAAGACCAGCACAACAGACCTTGGCCAGAGGAGGGATCCTTCAAACAAAAGGACATGGCCATAGCCAAAGACTGACTCTGACACGGAGGGGCAGATCCAAAGAGGAATTACCCCTATTGTCAGGCATGCCTAAGTGTTATGTCCTATTAACATGTTACATGGTATATTTTGTTCTATTGCTTTGGTAACCAGATATTAGTAACATCTGGCTCTGTCACTGGATTCTGGATTCTGGAATCCAGGGACAGGACTGGTTGAGCTGGATGAGGAACGGCTGCTGGGGGTTACTTTTCCCATGAATAATAAAGCCTTTCTTTGAACTACTCTGCTGTGGTCCCTCCTTAAAAATGGCGACGAGGATGAGATACCGCTTTAGGAAGCAGACGAGCAGAAGAGGAAATAGCAAGATTTAGCATATTTGACTTTTAATTGGGTATTTCAGCGAAGGAAATTCGTCTGAACCCTGCTTTGGAAATCCTGAAGACCCTCGGCAGCGTGTGAATCGCAAAAATATTCTGGAACTACACTCCTTCGAAAACCGCATGTAAGTAGCGTTAAAACTTACATTTCGGTGTTTGGCAGTTTCTTTAAAGTCTCTGGATGCACCTGCGCCATTTCAAATCATAACCGCGGCGTGAGTGATGAATGTGCGAGTTGTTGTCGTCATCCTTAGTTCTCACCGGAGTTCCGACTGTGATTGTGTTCTATGAGATGATGGAGTCGCGTACTAGGGGCAACGTGTAACGTACAGCGCTCGACGTTCAACGTGCCGGCATTTTGGAAATAAAGTGTTCCTGTGTTCCCGTTACCATGGCTACTTGCTCGTGAATCTCATTGAGCGAGATCACGCTGTGCGCACTAGTATTTCGGGGCAAGTAAGTCAATAAAGAGATCCAGCATCGATAATTTCACCAGATTCATAATTTTACCTCTAAACCACTGCAATTTATGAACTTCAGCTTCGTGGTACTGGGTGAGACTTTCTCTTTTGTGACTGTTTATTTTTCAATTTAATTTGCACGACAATTGAGATTGAATGCCTTTTGCCAATTGATGTGAATTCTTTTCTTCACACTTTAAAAAAAAAAAAAAACCTCTTCAAGCAATATTTACCTCATTTGCTTCACTTAAAACTGGTACTTCACCATGACAACTCAATCTATTCTTCCACCTCCTGTATTTTTGGAGGAACCTGGTCCTACTTGCATGGAGTGGGAAGATAGGTTTGATGCTTTTACGACCTATTTGGAAGTGATTGGTGGAGAAGTATATGTTTCTAGCAGGAAGTTGGCAATTTTTAAACTAAGCCTTGGTGTAGAAGGGAGGAAAGTTCTAAAGACCCTTCCCAAACCTGTCTTAAATGTGAGGAGTACAGGAGAGGAGGCAACAGATGAAGAAGTGGAGGATGTCTATGAGCTAGCTCTTGCAGCACTTGCAGAAAACTATGGAAAGAAACTGAGCATAGTAGGAGAAAGACACAAAACATTTTCTCGCAAACAATTGAATGGGGAAAAGATAGAACAGTATGTAGCTGCATTAAGAAGACTATCTATAACATGTAAATTCAGAGATCACAGAGATGATATGATAAGAGATCAATTGATAAATGCTACTAACAACTCAAAAATTCAAGAAAAATTGTTGGATTTAAAGGATCCCACATTGGAAATATCTTTAGAAATTGCAAAACGGATCAAGAACACGTCGCAGTATGTGAAAGAATTATCTAAAACTGAATCTAATGTGGAAGCTAATTCAACAAAGATGTGCAATGTAATCAGCCACAAGAAAACTATGCAGCAAGATGATAACAAAAACAATACTGACAAGAAACAAATGCAACATTTCAAGAGGTCATGTTATAGATGTGGGAGCAATAGGCACACTGCTGATGCTACTCATTGTCCTGGTTTAAAAAGTAGATGTTACAAATGTAAAAAGATAGGTCATTTCTCTAGGGTTTGCAAGGCTGGTGATACAACTCGCACAAAACAAATGGTAAATGTTATTGATGATAAATCTGCGCTGTGTTCGGGAAGTGAAAGTGACATAGAAGTTGAATTGAAGGAGAGTAAGGAAAAACTTAAAAATATATACTGTCCACCCAAATGCATTATTAGTGTTGACAACGTAAAATGACCTATGTGGGCAGACTCATGTTCACCTATAATAGATAGGCAGGTATGGTTGGATTTGGGTTCCAAGGAATTACAAACAACTGATGTAAATCCTGTAGGATATTGTGGCCAAAAATTGCCTGTTCTTGGTTATTTTACCGCAAAGATTATGTTTCATAATAGAGAAGCTTCTGCCAAAATATATGTTGTAGAAAAAGGTAAGTCATTATTAGGGTGGTTAGATCAAAAGGTTTTAAAAATTGTATTGGATCCTAATCATCCTTTACAAATGTTGATGACAGAGCCACAATGTGCAGATGAATGGATATCTAGCTTTCCTAATCTGTTCAAAAATGAATTAGGCTGTTTAAAGAAATGTAGACATCACATAATTCTGAAAGATGGGTCTATTCCAAAAGTGCATAAGGTTCGGAACCTTCTTTTAACCTTAAGCGAACCTCTTAAAAAAGAATTGAACAGGTTATGTGAGGAAGGAATAATAGAACCCATAGAAGCATCTGATTGGTTAAGTCACATTGTCATCGCACGCAAACCAGATGGAAATATTCGGATGTGTGTGGACTTCAGAGATTTAAATGAATGTATATGGATCGATCGTCATCCGTTACCACACATTAATAAAATGCTTGCTAGTGTGGACAATGGAAAAGTGTTCTCAACTTTGGACTTATCAAGTGCTTACCATCAAGTTTTGTTACAGTATGAATCAAGATATTTGACATCATTCATAACTCCTGAAGGTGCATTCCAATTCATTCGAATGCCCTTTGGTTTGGCATCTGCTTCTGCAGTTTTCCAAAAAGTGATGCCAGGTGTTATGAAAGATGTTCCCAATGTGTTAGTCTTCCAAGACGATGTTTTGGTGTGGGGGTGAATACAATCATCAACACGAAGGACCTTAAGAACTGTACTTGGCAGGTTAGAGATTGCTGGTCTAACGATAAGTTTACAAAAGTGCAAATTCGCCAAATCGCAAGTAGATTATTTGAGTCATACCTTATCCCAAGACGGAATCAAACCCAAACTCAAACTGGTAGAAGACTTAGTGAGAGCTTCCATTCGTAAAAGATAAAGACCAGTTAAGATCGTTTCTAGGGCTAGCAGAATATTATTCGAAATTAATCCGTAATTTTTCAAATCATGTCTTTCCTTTACGTGAACTAATGAAGAAGAACGTGACGTACGTGTCGACGGACGAATGTCAAAAAGCTTTTGTTAATGTCAAAACAGCTGTTGCTAAAGCTACAGCTTTGAGACCTTTCAATCCCAATGATAAAAGTATTATTGTAACTTGATGCCAGTGGTTATGGTTTGGGTGCTGTACTAATGCAGTTACATGCAGGGAAGGAGAGAGTGGTAGCCTTTGCTTCGCGCACGCTCAAGGGTGCTGAAGGCATGTATTCTACAATTGAAAAGGAGGCCTTAGCATGCTGGTGGGGAGTACAGCACTTTCATACGTTTGTCTGGGGAACCAATTTTGAGCTTCATACTGACCACAAACCTCTTATAGACATATTTTCCACAGCTGGTACAGGCAGCGCCTCTCCACGCATAGCTAAGTGGATTTATCGTTTACAGTAATTCAATTTTGTTTTAAAGTATGTTCCAGGGACTAGAAATGTAAACACTGATTGCTTATCTCGTTTACCTGTTGACAAATTGGAGAACATTGAAGAGAGGTCTGATGAAGATGATTGGATTTTGGCTAATTTGGATGAAGTTTGTCAGGCTATTGAGGAATCAGATTGGATACAGGACATAGCAGATGACGAAATCATAAGTAAGGTGATAAAAACCTTACCTAATAATAATGGATGGAAATTGCAGGATGACTTGTTGCAGTACAAAGAAGTTTGGAGTGAGTTATCGGTTGTTAAAGGGATTTTGAGAAGGAGTGATAAATTAGGAGTTCCACTCGGAATGAGGAATAGGCTTATGGACCTTTTGCATGAGGGGCATGGTGGCATGACCGCTATGAAAAGGAAATCTAGAGATGATTTTTGGTGGCCAGGTATGGGCAGACACATAGAAAGATTTGTGAGAGAATGTATTCCATGTTCGTGTAGTGATAAAACTCATGTGGTGCAAGAGTCGCCCATTCATTCTGTAAAATGAACCATGCATGCTTGGGAAAGAGTGGCGATTGATATTTGTGGACCATTCGATCTATTAGGTGTGGGTGATAGGTATGCTTTAGTAATGATGGATTATTTTTCCAAATGGCCAGAGGTGACTTTTGTTCGTGAAGTTAAGACGAGCAATATAATACAATTTTGTGAGGAAATTTTTCGCAGAGAAGATGTCCTGCGGAAATGTTATCTGATAATGGTCCCCAATTTACCTCCAGTGAGTTCAATGTTTTTTTGAAAAGATGGTGTATCAAACACTGTAAAACACCCCTTTATCATCCATGGGGAAATAGATTAGTTAAGCGCTTTAACCGAGTTTTAGGCGAGTGCATTCAAATGGCTGTTCGTGGTAATTTGTGCTGGAGGAGTTGTGTAAAAAAAATGTTGTGGAATTATAGAACTACTCCACATTCGGTAACTGGTGAAACACCATTTTGTTTATTGAAAGGAAGTGTTCCATGCACCATAGCTGTGCCTGCGTGGATGGAGAGATGTGGTAAAAAATGTGTGGATGAGAGGGTTGCATGGAACAAGGTGGAAGATTACCAGTTAGCATATGAGCGGAGACACAATAACAAGTTGAGTAAAAGACCCAGGGAGTTTAAAGAAGGTATGTAAGTGAGAGTACACATTGGAACTTCCTCTGGAAAGGGTCATTCTAAATTATCTGACATTAAAAAAATATCTGAGGTTAAAGGTGATTCGATTAAATTGTGTGATGGAGGATGGTGGAATTCCAAGCGTGTTGCAATTTGCAGTGATGCGGAAGTTCAAGAACACTTGAAAATCAATCCCGAGGTTGACAAACAGAAGTTTACATTCAGAAGAAATCTCAGCATTCGCTCAAGAGCACCTCCTAAAAAATTTCAAGATTACATATGCAATTAATATGTGTATTCTTCACTCTATCTAAAAATACCACCAAATTGTGTTATACTTATATGTGTTATTATATAGTATTGCATAAGGTTAATCTTTTATTGTTATTTAAGGAAAGAAGATATATGTTATGTCCTATTAACATGTCACATGGTATATTTTAGTCTATTGCTTTGGTAAACAGATCTTAGCAACAGTTGGCTCTGTCACTGGATTCTGGATTGTGGAATCCAGGGACAGTACTGGCTGAGCTGGATGAGGAACGGCTGCTGGGGGTTACTTTTCCCATGCTTAATAAAGCCTTTCTTTGAACTACTCTGCTGTGGTCCCTCCTTAAAACTAAGAAAATGGGAAAGCCTAGTTATGGAGAAACCAGCAAAGTTACCCAAAGCAAAACTGGACCCGCTGCTACAGAAGGACACATCAGGGACCATCTATGTGCCATGGGTTCAAATGGACAAGGAAGGTTTAAGAACAAAGTTACTGCCATTGCTGGATGAAGTGGGGAAATGGATATCATGCTTTGAGAAGAACACCGCGGGAATGAACCTAGCAACAGGCGATACCACAGTCTGCTAAGAAGCCTTATCAGAGAGCAGACTAACATGGTGTCCGACTGAGAATGATGGGGCCACATTAAATTCACACAGGCGCTGAATATGGATTGCCCTGGGGGAGATGTCCGCTGACTATCCTGACATAGGAGGATTAATGGTGCAAACTATCCGGCCAGTATTCTTAACAAGCATTTGCAATGCAATCGGTCTCGCATTTACGAGAGTTTGAGCTATTGGTTTTGTAAATGACAATGCCTTTTATTTATGTGTTTTGAAAACCTGCAAGTGGTGCTTCTCGTAAGCAATGAGGGTTTCAAAACACATAAATAAAAGGCACTGTCATTTATAAAGCCAATAGCTCCAACTCTTGCAAATGCGAAAACTATTGCATTGCAAATGCTTGTTGTACTCTGAGATGGAGGGAACAGTCTACAAATTCAGAGGGTGCCCTCAGAAGCATGCAAAAATATGGGAAATATGGGCAAACTACAGAGGCATTATTATCACGAAGAGGCACTTTAACAATACAAATCTAGACATCTACATCAGGACGTACGTAGGATTGAGGATGCAATTTAGGAATGATACATAAAATTGCATGCTATGGCTGGAAGTGGAGTGTGGGAGGCAGGAGTGCTGGGATTGTATTGTATTTTAATGTGTTATATCTTTTGTATCTCATGCATATAGGTATAAAAAAAGATTGAGAAAACTTAGCGACGTATTGCATTAAATTGGGAGAAAGGCATTGTTATATAGGTGAGCATGCATATGAAATCATACAAAACACTGAGACAAGCTGCTACCACCTAGTGAATAATAACAAGTAATATATAATAATAGAGGCACAGACTAAAGAGCCTCTGGTAATTCGGAAAGTACCTACACCTTACAATGAGCACAAGGACTTGCCATGCTCTCAGCGAGGAGAACTAAAAAGACCAAGATGAGGACCTACTGTCCAGACAATGGAAAAGATGATCATCGCTGCAAAGCTTGAGTCGCTCTCTTTAGATTCTCCGCCACCTCCTCCCGGCCCTGTTGTAAAGTGACCTGCCCCGAGCCTCATCTTCACTGATAAACTCCTCTGTCTCGTGTACACACAAGTGCTTGCAAAACTACCATTCACCTCTACAACATGCGTCACTTTCCCTTACTGAACTGTCCCGCCTGCAGAGATGTAGAACAAGAAAAAGACTGGGGGAGAATGGGCAAGAACTAAAGAACTGACACGACAGCCAAAACGGCAAGCTTACTTTTTTTTGCTACACTCTTCTTCCCAAAGTCGAGTTTCGAAGGCCTTTTTTAAGATAACATCGTTTAAAGATTTACAATGTTATCCTTTCGTTAGTCATTTATAAAGCGCTCCATTTTATGATCAGTGTATACTTTCAATATATATATATATATATATATATATATATATATATATATATATATATATATATATATATCAAAGCTCAAAGTACCCTAACGTACAAGGAGCACTCGGGCCTCAGCTGCACACAAGGAGCCTTGATAGGTAAGCACGCCTCCAACACAACAATTCCTTTCACTGTTCAAAACTGCCCTGGATGCCTGACGCGTTTCGAAGTGTCCCCACTTCTCTTCAGAGGCTTTGGCAGTTTGGAAAAAGCGTTTAGGGCACCACCCCCTTAATTGCATAGATGCACGCCCTGGATGGGCTTGTGGGATTTGTAGTGCCTCACGTTGCGCAAATGTTCAGCTGGCAACCTAACGTGCTCCTTGTACGTTAGGGTACTTTGAGCTTTAATATTTACGCGGTGACCCTGCCGCGGGAGGAGCACCACCCTGAGAGAACCGGGTGCCATGCGGTCTTTAATTATGGGCCGATATCGTGGGGCAGCAGCGTATGGATCTTGCACGAATCACGCACAGCGAGGCCCATCTGTGGGCTTGAAAGGTTGCCAGCTGAACATTTGCGCAACGTGAGGCACTAATAATCCCACAAGCCCATCCAGGGCGTGCATCTATGCAATTAAGGGGGTGGTGCCCTAAGCGCTTTTACCAAACTGCCAAAGCCTCTGAAGAGAAGTGGGGACACTTCGAAACGCGTCAGGCATCCAGGGCAGTTTTGAACAGTGAAAGGAATTGTTGTGTTCGAGGCGTGCTTACCTATCAAGGCTCCTTGTGTGCAGCTGAGGCCCGAGTGCTCCTTGTACGTTAGGGTACTTTGAGCTTCGATATTTACGCGATGAACCTGCCGCGGGAGGAGCACCACCCTGAGAGAACCGTGGGCCATGCGGTCTTTAATTATGGGCCGATATCGTGGGGCAGCAGCGTACGGATCTTGCACGAATCACGCACAGCGAGGCCCATCTGTGGACTTGAAAGGTTGCCAGCTGAACATTTGCGCAACGTGAGGCACTACAAATCCCACAAGCCCATCCAGGGCGTGCAACTATGCAATTAAGGGGGTGGTGCCCTAAGCACATTTTCCAACGGCCAAAGCCTCTGAAGAGAAGTGGGGACACTTCGAAACGCGTCAGGCATCCAGGGCAGTTTTGAACAGTGAAAGGAATTGTTGTGTTGGAGGCGTGCTTACCTATCAAGGCTCCTTGTGTGCAGCTGAGGCCTGAGTGCTCCTTGTACGTTAGGGTACTTTGAGCTTTGATATTTACGCGGTGACCCTGCTGCGGGAGGAGCACCACCCTGAGAGAACCGGGTGCCATGCAGTCTTTAATTATGGGCCGATATCGTGGGGCAGCAGCGTATGGATCTTGCACGAATCACGCACAGCGAGGCCCATCTGTGGGCTTGAAAGGTTGCCAGCTGAACATTTGCGCAACGTGAGGAACTACAAATCCCACAAGCCCATCCAGGGCGTGCATCTATGCAATTAAGGGGGTGGTGCCCTAAGCGCTTTTACCAAACTGCCAAAGCCTCTGAAGAGAAGTGGGGACACTTTGAAACGCGTCAGGCATCCAGGGCAGTTTTGAACAGTGAAAGGAATTGTTGTGTTCGAGGCGTGCTTACCTATCAAGGCTCCTTGTGTGCAGCTGAGGCTCGAGTGCTCCTTGTACGTTAGGGTACTTTGAGCTTCGATATTTACACGATGAACCTGCCGCGGGAGGAGCACCACCCTGAGAGAACCGTGGGCCATGCGGTCTTTAATTATGGGCCGATATCGTGGGGCAGCAGCGTATGGATCTTGCACGAATCACGCACAGCGAGGCCCATCTGTGGACTTGAAAGGTTGCCAGCTGAACATTTGCGCAACGTGAGGCACTACAAATCCCACAAGCCCATCCAGGGCGTGCATCTATGCAATTAAGGGGGTGATGCCCTAAGCACATTTTCCAAACTGCCAAAGCCTCTGAAGAGAAGTGGGGACACTTCGAAACGCGTCAGGCATCCAGGGCAGTTTTGAACAGTGAAAGGAATTGTTGTGTTCGAGGCGTGCTTACCTATCAAGGCTCCTTGTGTGCAGCTGAGGCCCGAGTGCTCCTTGTACGTTAGGGTACTTTGAGCTTCGATATTTACGCGATGAACCTCCCGCGGGAGGAGCACCACCCTGAGAGAACCGTGGGGCATGCGGTCTTTAATTATGGGCCGATATCGTGGGGCAGCAGCGTATGGATCTTGCACGAATCACGCACAGCGAGGCCCATCTGTGGACTTGAAAGGTTGCCAGCTGAACATTTGCGCAACGTGAGGCACTACAAATCCCACAAGCCCATCCAGGGCGTGCATCTATGCAATTAAGGGGGTGGTGCCCTAAGCACATTTTCCAAACTGCCAAAGCCTCTGAAGAGAAGTGGGGACACTTCGAAACGCGTCAGGCATCCAGGGCAGTTTTGAACAGTGAAAGGAATTGTTGTGTTGGAGGCGTGCTTACCTATCAAGGCTCCTTGTGTGCAGCTGAGGCCTGAGTGCTCCTTGTACGTTAGGGTACTTTGAGCTTTGATATTTACGCGGTGACCCTGCCGCGGGAGGAGCACCACCCTGAGAGAACCGGGGGCCATGTGGTCTTTAATTATGGGCCGATATCGTGGGGCAGCAGCGTATGGATCTTGCACGAATCACGCACAGCGAGGCCCATCTGTGGGCTTGAAAGGTTGCCAGCTGAACATTTGCGCAACGTGAGGCACTACAAATCCCACAAGCCCATCCAGGGCGTGCATCTATGCAATTAAGGGGGTGGTGCCCTAAGCGCTTTTACCAAACTGCCAAAGCCTCTGAAGAGAAGTGGGGACACTTCGAAACGCGTCAGGCATCCAGGGCAGTTTTGAACAGTGAAAGGAATTGTTGTGTTCGAGGCGTGCTTACCTATCAAGGCTCCTTGTGTGCAGCTGAGGCCCGAGTGCTCCTTGTACGTTAGGGTACTTTGAGCTTCGATATTTACACGATGAACCTGCCGCGGGAGGAGCACTACCCTGAGAGAACCGTGGGCCATGCGGTCTTTAATTATGGGCCGATATCGTGGGGCAGCAGCGTATGGATCTTGCACGAATCACGCACAGCGAGGCCCATCTGTGGACTTGAAAGGTTGCCAGCTGAACATTTGCGCAACGTGAGGCACTACAAATCCCACAAGCCCATCCAGGGCGTGCATCTATGCAATTAAGGGGGTGGTGCCCTAAGCACATTTTCCAACGGCCAAAGCCTCTGAAGAGAAGTGGGGACACTTCGAAACGCGTCAGGCATCCAGGGCAGTTTTGAACAGTGAAAGGAATTGTTGTGTTGGAGGCGTGCTTACCTATCAAGGCTCCTTGTGTGCAGCTGAGGCCTGAGTGCTCCTTGTACGTTAGGGTACTTTGAGCTTTGATATTTACGCGGTGACCCTGCCGCGGGAGGAGCACCACCCTGAGAGAACCGGGTGCCATGCAGTCTTTAATTATGGGCCGATATCGTGGGGCAGCAGCGTATGGATCTTGCACGAATCACGCACAGCGAGGCCCATCTGTGGGCTTGAAAGGTTGCCAGCTAAACATTTGCGCAACGTGAGGCACTACAAATCCCACAAGCCCATCCAGGGCGTGCATCTATGCAATTAAGGGGGTGGTGCCCTAAGCGCTTTTACCAAACTGCCAAAGCCTCTGAAGAGAAGTGGGGACACTTCGAAACGCGTCAGGCATCCAGGGCAGTTTTGAACAGTGAAAGGAATTGTTGTGTTCGAGGCGTGCTTACCTATCAAGGCTCCTTGTGTGCAGCTGAGGCTCGAGTGCTCCTTGTACGTTAGGGTACTTTGAGCTTCGATATTTACACGATGAACCTGCCGCGGGAGGAGCACCACCCTGAGAGAACCGTGGGCCATGCGGTCTTTAATTATGGGCCGATATCGTGGGGCAGCAGCGTATGGATCTTGCACGAATCACGCACAGCGAGGCCCATCTGTGGACTTGAAAGGTTGCCAGCTGAACATTTGCGCAACGTGAGGCACTACAAATCCCACAAGCCCATCCAGGGCGTGCATCTATGCAATTAAGGGGGTGATGCCCTAAGCACATTTTCCAAACTGCCAAAGCCTCTGAAGAGAAGTGGGGACACTTCGAAACGCGTCAGGCATCCAGGGCAGTTTTGAACAGTGAAAGGAATTGTTGTGTTCGAGGCGTGCTTACCTATCAAGGCTCCTTGTGTGCAGCTGAGGCCCGAGTGCTCCTTGTACGTTAGGGTACTTTGAGCTTCGATATTTACGCGATGAACCTCCCGCGGGAGGAGCACCACCCTGAGAGAACCGTGGGGCATGCGGTCTTTAATTATGGGCCGATATCGTGGGGCAGCAGCGTATGGATCTTGCACGAATCACGCACAGCGAGGCCCATCTGTGGACTTGAAAGGTTGCCAGCTGAACATTTGCGCAACGTGAGGCACTACAAATCCCACAAGCCCATCCAGGGCGTGCATCTATGCAATTAAGGGGGTGGTGCCCTAAGCACATTTTCCAAACTGCCAAAGCCTCTGAAGAGAAGTGGGGACACTTCGAAACGCGTCAGGCATCCAGGGCAGTTTTGAACAGTGAAAGGAATTGTTGTGTTGGAGGCGTGCTTACCTATCAAGGCTCCTTGTGTGCAGCTGAGGCCTGAGTGCTCCTTGTACGTTAGGGTACTTTGAGCTTTGATATTTACGCGGTGACCCTGCCGCGGGAGGAGCACCACCCTGAGAGAACCGGGGGCCATGTGGTCTTTAATTATGGGCCGATATCGTGGGGCAGCAGCGTATGGATCTTGCACGAATCACGCACAGCGAGGCCCATCTGTGGGCTTGAAAGGTTGCCAGCTGAACATTTGCGCAACGTGAGGCACTACAAATCCCACAAGCCCATCCAGGGCGTGCATCTATGCAATTAAGGGGGTGGTGCCCTAAGCGCTTTTACCAAACTGCCAAAGCCTCTGAAGAGAAGTGGGGACACTTCGAAACGCGTCAGGCATCCAGGGCAGTTTTGAACAGTGAAAGGAATTGTTGTGTTCGAGGCGTGCTTACCTATCAAGGCTCCTTGTGTGCAGCTGAGGCCCGAGTGCTCCTTGTACGTTAGGGTACTTTGAGCTTCGATATTTACACGATGAACCTGCCGCGGGAGGAGCACTACCCTGAGAGAACCGTGGGCCATGCGGTCTTTAATTATGGGCCGATATCGTGGGGCAGCAGCGTATGGATCTTGCACGAATCACGCACAGCGAGGCCCATCTGTGGACTTGAAAGGTTGCCAGCTGAACATTTGCGCAACGTGAGGCACTACAAATCCCACAAGCCCATCCAGGGCGTGCATCTATGCAATTAAGGGGGTGGTGCCCTAAGCGCTTTTACCAAACTACCAAAGCCTCTGAAGAGAAGTGGGGACACTTCGAAACGCGTCAGGCATCCAGGGCAGTTTTGAACAGTGAAAGGAATTGTTGTGTTCGAGGCGTGCTTACCTATCAAGGCTTCTTGTGTGCAGCTGAGGCCCGAGTGCTCCTTGTACGTTAGGGTACTTTGAGCTTCGATATTTACGCGATGAACCTGCCGCGGGAGGAGCACCACCCTGAGAGAACCGTGGGCCATGCGGTCTTTAATTATGGGCCGATATCGTGGGGCAGCAGCGTATGGATCTTGCACGAATCACGCACAGTGAGGCCCATCTGTGGACTTGAAAGGTTGCCAGCTGAACATTTGCGCAACGTGAGGCACTACAAATCCCACAAGCCCATCCAGGGCGTGCATCTATGCAATTAAGGGGGTGGTGCCCTAAGCACATTTTCCAAACTGCCAAAGCCTCTGAAGAGAAGTGGGGACACTTCGAAACGCGTCAGGCATCCAGGGCAGATTTGAACAGTGAAAGGAATTGTTGTGTTGGAGGCGTGCTTACCTATCAAGGCTCCTTGTGTGCAGCTGAGGCCTGAGTGCTCCTTGTACGTTAGGGTACTTTGAGCTTTGATATTTACGCGGTGACCCTGCCGCGGGAGGAGCACCACCCTGAGAGAACCGGGGGCCATGCGGTCTTTAATTATGGGCCGATATCGTGGGGCAGCAGCGTATGGATCTTGCACGAATCACGCACAGCGAGGCCCATCTGTGGGCTTGAAAGGTTGCCAGCTGAACATTTGCGCAACGTGAGGCACTACAAATCCCACAAGCCCATCCAGGGCGTGCATCTATGCAATTAAGGGGGTGGTGCCCTAAGCGCTTTTACCAAACTGCCAAAGCCTCTGAAGAGAAGTGGGGACACTTCGAAACGCGTCAGGCATCCAGGGCAGTTTTGAACAGTGAAAGGGATTGTTGTGTTCGAGGCGTGCTTACCTATCAAGGCTCCTTGTGTGCAGCTGAGGCCCGAGTGCTCCTTGTACGTTAGGGTACTTTGAGCTTCGATATTTACGCGATGAACCTGCCGCGGGAGGAGCACCACCCTGAGAGAACCGTGGGCCATGCGGTCTTTAATTATGGGCCGATATCGTGGGGCAGCAGCGTATGGATCTTGCACGAATCACGCACAGCGAGGCCCATCTGTGGACTTGAAAGGTTGCCAGCTGAACATTTGTGCAACGTGAGGCACTACAAATCCCACAAGCCCATCCAGGGCGTGGATCTATGCAATTAAGGGGGTGGTGCCCTAAGCACATTTTCCAAACTGCCAAAGCCTCTGAAGAGAAGTGGGGACACTTCGAAACGCGTCAGGCATCCAGGGCAGTTTTGAACAGTGAAAGGAATTGTTGTGTTGGGGCGTGCTTACCTATCAAGGCTCCTTGTGTGCAGCTGAGGCCTGAGTGCTCCTTGTACGTTAGGGTACTTTGAGCTTTGATATTTACGCGGTGACCCTGCCGCGGGAGGAGCACCACCCTGAGAGAACCGGGGGCCATGCGGTCTTTAATTATGGGCCGATATCGTGGGGCAGCAGCGTATGGATCTTGCACGAATCACGCACAGCGAGGCCCACCTGTGGGCTTGAAAGGTTGACAGCTGAACATTTGCGCAACGTGAGGCACTACAAATCCCACAAGCCCATCCAGGGCGTGCATCTTTGCAATTAAGGGGTGGTGCCCTAAGCGCTTTTTCCAAACTGCCAAAGCCTCTGAAGAGAAGTGGGTACACTTCGAAACGCGTCAGGCATCCAGGGCAGTTTTGAACAGTGAAAGGAATTGTTGTGTTGGGGCGTGCTTACCTATCAAGGCTCCTTGTGTGCAGCTGAGGCCTGAGTGCTCCTTGTACGTTAGGGTACTTTGAGCTTTGATATTTACGCGGTGACCCTGCCGCGGGAGGAGCACCACCCTGAGAGAACCGGGGGCCATGCGGTCTTTAATTATGGGCCGATATCGTGGGGCAGCAGCGTATGGATCTTGCACGAATCACGCACAGCGAGGCCCACCTGTGGGCTTGAAAGGTTGACAGCTGAACATTTGCGCAACGTGAGGCACTACAAATCCCACAAGCCCATCCAGGGCGTGCATCTTTGCAATTAAGGGGTGGTGCCCTAAGCGCTTTTTCCAAACTGCCAAAGCCTCTGAAGAGAAGTGGGGACACTTCGAAACGCGTCAGGCATCCAGGGCAGTTTTGAACAGTGAAAGGAATTGTTGTGTTGGAGGCGTGCTTACCTATCAAGGCTCCTTGTGTGCAGCTGAGGCCCGAGTGCTCCTTGTACGTTAGGGTACTTTGAGCTTTGATATTTATGCCGTGACCCTGCCGCGGGAGGAGCACCACCCTGAGAGAACCGTGGGCCATGCGGTCTTTAATTATGGGCCGATATCGTGGGGCAGCAGCGTATGGATCTTGCACGAATCACGCACAGCGAGGGCCATCTGTGGGCTTGAAAGGTTGCCAGCTGAACATTTGCGCAACGTGAGGCACTACAAATCCCACAAGCCAATCCAGGGCGTGCATCTATGCAATTAAGGGGGTGGTGCCCTAAGCGCTTTTTCCAAACTGCCAAAGCCTCTGAAGAGAAGTGGGGACACTTCGAAACGCATCAGGCATCCAGGGCAGTTTTGAATAGTGAAAGGAATTGTTGTGTTGGAGGCGTGCTTACCTATCAAGGCTCCTTGTGTGCAGCTGAGGCCCGAGTGCTCCTTGTACGTTAGGGTACTTTGAGCTTTGATATATATATATATATAATATTTTATTTTTTTCTCCAAACGCCATTGCGCTCAAGAATGCACTCGACAATGCTCTCGCCCTTCGGGTATTGTTAGCCTTGCTGCAACACGCTGTCTCTCTCTCCAAATCATGCTCGACACGTTTCAAGGCATTCGCCTCTTAATCATGAGCTTCACACAAAGGCACGGAAAGCTCACCTGTTTGATCTCTTCATTTTTTCTGTTGAATGAGACAGCCCTCAGTGGGTGTGGCTTGCAGTAAACGCCACATAGCATGATGGTAATTGCAGTTCCACAGGTAAATATTAGTGTCCCTCCTTTAATAGGCTCCATGCCCTTTGTAAAAATAAAAAGCTGTGTAAGATCTTTAGTAGGTAGGGACATCTTGAGATTGCATGCTTATAGTTAGCTGAACTAACTATAACGGGGGAATTTCAATGGGTGAAAAGTCCAGCTAACTATAACGCCCCTGAAAACCTATGGTTTTTTCAGTGAATTTCTAAGGATTTTTTAAATGCTAATTCCTAACTATAACGTGGCTGAAACCTATGGTTTTTTCAGTGAAATTCAAAGGTTTTTTAATTGCTAATTTCTAACTATGCCTACAGAGATAGGACATGTGAAGAATGAAGAAAAAACGCACAGAAAGAAAAAAAAGAAATGCAGAAAGAAGCAACAGAAGTCCTCAAAGACGAAGAAAAGTGCAGGAAGAAGGATAACGTGCAGAAAGAACAAACAGAAGAGCAGAAAGAAGCCTTGTTGCAAAATCATCCTGTACCCTCAACTTTTTCAGATCAGTCCTAGAGCCAGTGCTATGTTAAAAGACACTTAGAATACAGTGAAAACACCTACATACACTAGGGAACACTAGTCGTTGGGGTCCCCCTGTGATTAGCATGACCTCCTCTGTAAGCCCCTAGGATATAATAGGGCAGGGGGATTAAAACTACTTCTTAAAACGCACCACAAGGCGTGTTTGCACATGTCACCTCAGGCCCCGTCCCCTCCCTTTCCCACTGTGTAAACACGCCCTGTGGCCATTTTAAGTTGAGAGATTAAGTCCCCTTGAATCCTGAGGGTCCCTAGGGTCCAACTAGCCCAATAGGTACCTCCAGTAAGCGCCACAGAGCTGCGCTGCAGAGAGATGTAAAAAGGGGCACGGCCTAGACCACCTCTCTGCAACGCAGCGCAGTGGCGCTTACTGGAAGCACCTGGTGGGCTAGTTGGCCCCCAGGGTCCCTCAGGATTGAAGGTGAATTATTTACCCAACTATTTACCCAACTTAAAACGCGCTACAGGGCGTGTTTGCACACGTCATCTCAGGCCCCGTCCCCTCCGTTCCTCACTGTGTAAACACGCCCTGTGGCCGTTTTAAGTTGGGAGATTAAGTCCCCTTGAATCCTGAGGGTCCCTAGGGGCAAAATAGCCCACTAGGTACCTCACAGGAAGCGCCATTGCAGAGAGGTGTAAAAAGGAGCACGGCCTGCACCACCTCTCTGCAACGCAGCGCAGTGGCGCTTACTGGAAGCACCTGGTGGGCTAGTTGGCCCCCAGGGTCCCTCAGGATCGAAAGGGAATTATTTCCCCAACTTAAAACGTGCCACAGGGCGTGTTTGCACACGTCACCTCGTGCCCCGTCCCCTCCCTTCACCACTGTGTAAACGCGCCCTGTGACCGTTCTAAGTTGAGAGATTAAGTCCCCTTGAATCCTAAGGGTCCCTAGGGTCAAACTAGCCCACTAGGTACCTCCAGTAAGCGCCACATAGCTGTGTTGCAGAGAGGTGTAAAAAGGGGCGTGGCCTCAGAACACCTGTCTGCAACGCAGCTCCCTGGTGCATACTGGAGATACCTGTTGGACTAGTTGGCCCTCAGGGACCCTCCGTATTGAAGGGGAATTAATTCCCCAACTTACAACTCACCAGGGGGCGCGTTTGCAGAGTGCTGCGTTTCCCCCCTCCTCAGGCCACTTATGGCCCAGGGACCCCATCCCCTGGGGCCGGCCTTTGTTTTTTAAAAAAAAAAATTAAAATATATTTATAGAAACACCTATAACATGCTGGACAAACCATACGTACCTATCACCATGACAATTTGCGTGATATTCATTAAAAGGCGACTATGCATACAATGAATCCACGTGGAATGTGTTTACACCGCTAGTGAAGCTCTGACGAGTCTGACGCCCTACCGTGCCTAATCCCAGCACCCCCACCAGTGGGTACTCTCCAAGTAGACACCCTTGTTGTTTATTTATACAAACATGTGTAGCTATTGACGGCACATTTAATACACACGCACACCAAGCCATTCAAAGGGGATTCGACAAAAATTCGACAAAAACTATGCAAGAAACCCCCGCACGGTTAATAAAACCCGCGTCCACCACCGGATGTGTAATACTTTTTATTTTACTCTCTGGAAAGGAAGCAAACCTCACTTGAGAAACACAGCACGCTCCTGGCTGAGCCCAATGTTGTGTTACACCCACCAGTGCCCGCCGAGTGCAACACACCTCTGTGTTGTATTCCACCAGCTAGTGCGTATGCTATGACACTCTCAAGCCCATGTGCACTGTAACACCACCCTGTGAATATGTCATGCCACACTTACCTTCGCACAGGTTATATTGCCCCATCTAACGTTCCTTCCTCGATGCCTATGTTATAACGCACAGCACTATGCCATACATATTACAATTTTGGATCCATATCTTTGTCACAGTGCATATGCAACGTTACACTCCCCAGCACATATTTTATATTACAACTTTAGAGACTAGTTAGGTTACACAACACTGCCCTGTGCATATTACACTCCAAGGTGCATATCGCAAAGCACGAGCTAGTGCCTGTGCTATCTCGCGCTCTCCAATGAATCTGTCATTGTGCACAATGTATTGCATATTATATTTCACGCCCCGGTTCATCTTATATCACACTTTTTGGTGCATAGTTTATACCATACACTATATCTAGTTTTCATTTTCAATTGTGCTCTCAGAATTATATTCTATATAACACTGCGTTCACCTACCCTTTTCACGGGCATTACATTTTGCGATGGGAGTGGAGGGTCAGGGGGTGTTTCTGCCATGTGAGCCCGGAGTCACAGTCACAAACGTCCTCTTCTTCCTGAATAAATGTGAGATTATGCTGCATACTTGTTCATATTTTAAGTAGTTCGCACAGACACACATTTTAAAAAGAATAAAGTTCCTGAAACCCGCCTTCTCTGAACAGTTAGCTTGCTGCCCCATCCACCTCCTCCCTATCCTCTCTTGTCTGAATCCATGGACTAGCCTCCTGCCATGCATGGTCTGATGTGCTGCCACTGCCCTCCATTTAGCATGATGTACCAGTCTACTCCTCCTGCCCTCCATTGCCCAATTCTATGCCCCATCATTGACCTCCTGCTTAGCCTCTGTGCTTAGCTTGCTGCCCTATTCTCCTTCCCCCTGCCCTCCAATGTCTTTGTGCATGCCCCTGCTCCATCCTTTTTGCCCACCATGTTCCATGGACCTGCCACTCCTATCTACTCTGAGTGTTCTGTTGAGCTGCCACTCCCCTCCCACCTGCCTAGCATTGTCAAATGACTGTAACCTGTCCCTGCCACCTCCACCCTGCCTGTCCACATTCCATGCCACTATCCCCTTCCTCCTGTCCTCCATAGTCCATTTTACTGCCACACCCTTCTGCCCTCCCTGGTCAGTTGTGCTGCAACTACTCCTCCTGCCTGCCATGCATGATCTTCTGTGCTGCCACGGCCCCTCCCACCTTCCCTGTGTGGTCAGCTAGCTGCCCCTGACCCCCTCCCATCTTCCCTCCATGGTCTGTGTGTATGCCATAATAGTCTCACTGTGGCTCTCCATGGTGTGTCTTGCTTCTTGTCTTGCTTCTAGTGCCCATCCTGCCTGACCTCCATGGTCATCCTGCTCTTCCTGCCTTGCCCCCAGCCCTCTGTTTCCATGTACAGACCCCTATTCCCTCCCTCCTGGCTTGTCTGTTCCATTGTAATGCCCCTGGTCCGTCCCTCCTGCCCTTTATGGTCTGTTATGCTGCAGCTTTCTCTCCTGTCTGTCCATTATGGTCAGCTAGCTACCATTGCCTCTTTCCCCTCTGTTCTCTGTTGTCCATGTGCATGGTCCTGTTTCCTCCCTTTCTATGGATTGTTGTGCTGCACTCCCGTCCCGCATGCCCTGTGTGGTGTATTGTGCTGCTGCAAACCCTGATGCCTGTCCTGTAGGGTCAGTTTGGTGCACCTCTCCATGTCCATGTTATCTGAGTCCATGTCCCTACCCCAAGTCCTCCTGCCTTCCATGATCCAATGAACCATACTTGCGAACATTTTGAACTTGGTAAGAGGGAGATTTTGAAAAAAACTGGGGTATTGATTTTCCCCTTTGAGTTACATTGAAAAAGAGGAGATTGTAGACAGGAGACAGATCAAATAAAGCCTATTTGAGCTTAAAAACATTGGACATTTCCTGGCTGAATTAGGTCTGTTGGCATGTATGGTTGTACTACCACTGCCTCTTCCTTAGATATATATATATATATATATAATAGACAATGGTCTATTATATTGCCACAGCCTCTCTTGCCAGTCCTGTATTGTTGGTTTGTTGCCCCTGCCCCCCTTTCCACTGCCCTCCATAGTCTGTTGTGCTGCCACTGCCCTTCCTGCCTGCCCAGTGTGGTCAAATTGTTGCCTCTGCACCCTCCTACCTGCCTTCAATTTTCAGTGTCCGTGCCCCTGGCCTCTGCCCCTCAACAGTATCCTAATGAACAACTAGATTGCTAACATTCTACATTTATTACAAAAGTGTGGAACGCCTGACGTCATCTTGATGTAATCAAAACTGTAATACCTAGAGCATTTCCTTTAGAAATTACATATATGAGAAGATCTTCTTTGCATCAAAATTATGTTAGTGCTCTAAAAAACTAAAATGAGGACATATTTTCTGAATTTTCAAATAGCGACAAAGCACTTTTAAATTATTTGTTATCTTTATGTTTTTTAATCCAGTTGACCACTTGATTAAATGTTGCACATGGGGGAGAGGATGTGGTGTTACTTCCAGAGCTGCAGACTTTGCAACTGGGGAACCAGGTTGGAGTTTCTGCTTCAGCTCGACATTCTGTGATTCTGGTCAAATCACTTAATCTCCACATGTCTACAACCAAAATGAATTTGTTCTTGTGTGATGTAACCAATGCTCATGTAAAGCACTCCAATACCTGACAAGTCTGCACTATATAAAACTGCAAAAACACAAAAAATAAAAAGTGTTTTGCACACTTCTGTCATTGGGCTACATGTGGGCTACATCTGGGTGATATTTGTGCTGCATTTGGGCTCATTTGTCTCTGGTGGCCATCTTGGGAGATTTATTTGTTATGAAGTTTCCTAATTTCCTCATTTACTGCAGTCTCCTCAGTAGGAAATGTTTTCAGTTTTTTACTTTGATTCCATCAAGAAGGTATTCAGATGTCACACATTTGCCATAAATTCTGAATGTTAGCACTCTAGTTGCTCATTAGATCACTGTAGTAAAGCTACTGCTCACCACGGAAGTCTGCTACTGGTACTAAAAGTGCATGTTTCAGTCTGCACGTCAGAAGTTTTTATTAAATAGAAGATGATTTGAGAAGTCACTCAAAATGTGCCCTAATTTTTCTTTCTTCAGCACTAATCATAATTTCTATGGCAAAATGAACCCCCTCATTGTGTTCCTTTTTAAATTAAATGTTTTAAGTGTTACCAGTTTATTTCAAACAAGATGGCTTCCGGTGTGCCATACTTTTGTCATAAGTAAGACAGTAAGCGCTCTAATTGTTCTTAAGAACACTCTGGAACATTCTGTCATTGGGCTATACCTGGGCTACATCTGGGTGATATTTTTGCTACATTTGAGCTCTTTTGTCTCTGGTGGCAATCTTGGGAGACTTATTTGTTATGAAGTTTCCTAATTTCCTCATTTACTGCAGTCTCCTCAGTAGGAAATACTTTCAGTTTTTTACTTTGGTTCCATCAAGAAGGCATTCAGATGCGTCACACATCTGCCATAAATTCTGAATGTTAGCACTCTAGTTGCTCATTAGAACACTGTAGTAAAGCTACTGCTCACCAGGGAAGTGTGGTAAATATTCTTTTTTACCTAATACTGAATTTCATACGGAATCTTTAAAATAAAATAAAAATAGCTCAGAATAACAAGAGGCAGAATCCGTGGTATAAGAGGTTTTCTAAATGGGCTTTATTCCATCAAAAATGGCCGACTCGAGTCGCGGCCTTCAGGTTCCGTCACCACGAGGGTTCAGGAAGTGAAGTACAATACTTTATTGACAAGAAGTAACTTTTATAGGTCATACCCTTACAATGAAACAAATGCAAAAAAGGCGTAACGATTGATAAGATAAATTAACATAGTGATACGTAATTGAAACTAGGCGTAATAAGGAGCAAAAAGAAACATGATTGGCTCTGGTTATCTTACATAGGTGGATCTATACGATAATACTTAACATAGATGCGTGCGCAGCAGTATGACGTGTGATTGACGTGTAACTAGGGGGTGAAGGGGACTTGACATTTTAGCTCTACATGTGGAGACGAGAAGTCTGGGGGGTCAAGTCAACCTAATCCCAAATCATATCTAACATCCTATGTTTAGAGAACTATGTTATCCACAAGGAAGGACTCTCGGACAGAATCTATTCTATACTAACTGTGTGCGCGTGTACAAGCGTCTAAGTGTCTATATGAGATGCGAGGGGCAGAAAACTTTCCATGGCAACAGGGCTATGAATCACTTGCAGGAGGACGGAAAGGCTGAGTCCTTTGCTTGTGAGCTAAAGGAAATGTTTACCTAAATCACTAGACAGGAATGCATCGGCTGGAGAGCAAAATAGATAATTTGAAGGTGAAATACAGCTTCTTGGCAGGTAGGCGAAGACTGGCCGAGGCAGGCACCGTTAGCTGCACAGGGAGTAGGACAAAGTTCATGGATACAGATGCGAGCTCAAGCTGAAGCTGTCAGAGATAGAGAGCAGGGAAAGGCTTTGAGGACAGAATCGGGCCTACTTGCCTGAACTGTAAAAATGTAGTAATTTAGCCATATAAAGTCGGTGGCCTTTCATACTTAGGAATCGAATATCCAGCCCATCGATGGCGAATCTGACAGAGAACATGTCGACGGTAGACACACGTATGTTTGCGTCTTAGAAACTGGAACTGGAGGGAACATACATGTACTTGTAACATGCATATAGAACCGTTGGGGTCCAAGATAGGGGACATAACTGATTAGGAAAATCCACATTTCCACATTCCCTCCTTGTCCCCTACTTGCCCTTCAAGAGATATCAATCTTCATCATTCCATCGATTTGCTCATGGAGCATCATTTCTTCTTCCTTCTTCTTCCGGCATTTTGAACGAGAACTGTGATATGGAATGCATGATGTGGCACACAGACCACAAATCGCTGGTCCACATTGCAGGCATAAACAACAACTGAAGAGCATAAGAAGGCCAATACCTAGGAAGGATAGAACTCTCCATCCCCAGGCTGATACCACACTCCAAAACCACCCGGACCACGTCCAAGTGCCTGGATTTTCGTGTATCTGGCTTACAATCTTATGAAGGCGTGTTATAGCTTTATATACAGATGGCGAATTTTCTGGTATGAATATGCAGCAGCTGGATCCGATGACCCTGCAAGCTCCGCCCCTATCGGCCAGGATGACGTCAAGGACAAGACGATTCTGGAGAACAACAATTCTCATCACTGATTGTTCCTCTGTCAGATTGCCTAGGGCGGCTATAGTCTCGTTTACTACAGCTTCAAGAGTCTTGGTGAGTCTGCGTATCAGCTTACTATTTGATACGGTACCTATATAGGGAAAGATACCTTTATTGAAATCTACATACTTGTCCCATGCCGTCTCAGTATAATCGACAACTGGGAGATCTCTACGCTCTCTTTTGTGTACTAAATGAACATTTCGATAATAATCAGGGGGAGCTAGGAAAACAGGTGGCAGAAGGAATGCTATGTAACAGGTACCATCCCAATCTAGAGGCAGACGCATATATGCCGTCTGACCACATATAAAGTAAGAATGGCGAGAAGCTCTAAATGAAGATTTACCTTGATCACTATATTCTACTGTAGTAACGCATTGGCTATGGCCCATATGTATGGAACCAACTTTTCTCACACATAATTCACCCTTAACTGGAAATACAGACATAGTGGGCAGAATTAGTTCAACTTCGGATTTGACATTCAAAATCATAAGATTAGGCGTAAAATTACCTAATTTATACACTTCATTTTCTAAATCAGTTCCTGTTCTACTGGGGTGACCCTCCTTATTGGGGTGACAGACTTTGAATAAAACTAGATTCAGATTTCCCCATATCCAATGTTGTTGATAAACTGCTGTGTCTGGGTCTATGGAATTTAATAAACTAAACCATGCTCCACAGGAGCCATTGTGTGTGAACGGATGTGGAAAGAAAGGCAGAACTCCTTTGTTATTCTGATAGGGAGGGAGTCGGCCACACACCCAACAATTGGTGGCATTACTAGTCTGATGGGAATGATGTAACATACTAATGAATGTGTTATTGCGCAGCGCAAGTCTATAGGACAACTCATGTGGGGGTAGATCACTAAAAGAATGCTCATCAGTTATATTGAAAGCACGTTTAGAAACAGGATAATACATATGCAACAATATGCTTGCAGTAACTATTAAAAAACTCAAGGAAAACAAAATTAATAAAGTCACAATACAGTGGCTACGCAGTAATTTACAATAAGCATGTCGTTTCATTATGATTCTGGACTCTACATCATTCAGACCTAAGGGATACATGTCGGGACAGATTCAACCGCTTCACCTTGGAGAGGACTTAAACAATCAAATCGTCCGACAGTTTGGATCTGGACCTGAGTTTCTGCTTATAGATTTCGGTGCTACTGGCCTCAGCCAAGGGTAGCTTTGAGTCAATGGGGGAAGACACACGGGGAGTACTGTTTGTGTCAGGAGGAAGTCCATGAAATTTCTTGATATGGCTGGAATGCACCCAGCCTTTTCTTCCTTCGATCTTCACAGCTGTTCTGGTCGTCAGCAGGACCAACTTAGGAAGCCTCCACCTTGGCTCCAGTTGGGTTTTCCGATCGAAATTCCTGATGAGAACATAATCGCCGGGAATTACATCATGAGGTTTCACCTCGGTGTTGTCGGGAAAAGCTGCGACTACCTGTGAACGACAAGATTGTAGTGCAGACATCAAGGAAGCCAGGTAATCTGTCAGCATATTACAGTCAACATCAGTTATTTTACGGGGTATAGGCGTCCCCCACATATTCGGTGGTCTACCAAAGATCACTTCATAAGGGGATAGCCCTGCTCGAGAGTGTGCTACCATTCTCATGTAAAATAGTGCAACTGGTAAGGCTACTATCCAGTCAACACCTTTCTCCTTACATATTTTAGACAATCTGATTTTCAAAGTTTGATTATGTCGTTCCACGAGACCTGCTGCCTCGGGGTGTCGGACACAGTGGAATTTCCACTGATATCCCAACAAAAGTGAGACATGTTTCATTAATTCGGATGAGAAAGGCTGGCCGTTATCTGAATATACAACACGTGGTAGCCCGTACCGTGGGAAGAATTCTCGAACTAACTGTTTGGCAGTAGTCGGGGCCGTGTAATCTGATACGGGGTACGCCTCTGTCCAACGGGAGAGAGCGCAGACAACTACGAGAACATATTTGAATCCTCGACAACGTTCCATCTGAATATAATCCATCTGGAGGACTTCAAAAGGATGGTCAGGAGGCTGAAATCCACCCTGCTCTACGGGAACACCCTTTCCTGGATTGAACTGACAACATATCATACAGGTACGAACTTTTTGTTTAGCTGCTGCTCGTAAATGTTTGTTGAACCAAATGTGCTGAATGCTGTCTAGCATAGCCTTCTCTCCTAAATGTGCTGGACTGTGAACTGTAGCTATAATGGCTTGAACCATGGAATCAGGGAGAAACCATACAGATTTCTCCTTCGTCATCCATCCTTGATCTGTCTGGATCCCTCCTAGTTCAGTCCACTTCTTTATTTCTTCTGCTGTGGCATGTGTCTGTATGTCAATTACGTCAAGTGCGGGATCCTTAATTGTCATACATTGTGTTGGTGCCTGAACTATTGGCTTTGTCATGTCTAATGTGCGATTCTGAGCAGTCTGTTTAGCTGTTCTGTCAGCTAAATCATTGCCTTGAGAAATGATATCAGTAACCTTCGTGTGTGCTTTACATTTCATAATCGATATAGCAGTGGGTAGATGTATTGCGTCTAACAAGGCATGAATGAGGGGTCCGTGCTGAATGTGGGCACCATGGGAGGTTAAATAACCTCTCTCTCGCCACAGCACGCCGAAGTCGTGTACAACTCCGAATGCATAACGTGAGTCAGTGTATACATTAACTTTCTTATTTGTGGCTTGAATACAGGCTTGCGTTAGAGCAATAAGTTCTGCTGCTTGGGCTGACAAAGTATCTATACAATTTGTCTCAATAACTTCAGTGTCTGTTGTGACTGCATACGCGGCCACTAAATCTCCTGTACTTGTTCTCATGCACGATCCGTCTACATACAACGTCAGGTCTGGATCTAACAATGGAACGTCTGTCAAGTCTTGTCTAGGTTTCGTCTTTATTTCAATGATTTCAACACAATCATGAGCTAGTGGGTCTGTTCCAATTACAGGTAATAGTGTAGCAGGATTCAATGTATTACACCGTCGGATCTCTATGTGTGGTTGAAACAATGTCAGTTCATAACCGGTAAGTCTTGCTATGGTCAAGTGTTGTGTTTGTGTTCGGTTCACAAGAACCTCTACTGCATGTGGTACTTGTACTGTCAATGGATGTCCTAACACTATGGCATCGCTTTGTCTGATTGCTAAAGCTGTCGCTGCCACTGATTTCAGGCATGCAGGCAAAGCCTGAGCTACGGGATCTAATGTACTGGAAAAATAAGCACATGGCTTGCGTGATCCTGCTTGATCCTGAGTGAGTACTGACAAGGCAGTACCTTCGCGTTCTGTGACAAAGAGTGTAAAATGTTTGCTATAACATGGTGTTGCTAAAACAGGTGCTTGACATAAAGCTTCCTTTAGGCTTTCAAAAGCTTGTGTATGTTCCTGAGTCCAAGGGAGAACAGTCGATGTGGCTGCCTCCTGTGTGGTTAACTGAATGAGTGGTTTTGCTAGAAATGCGTACTGAGGGATCCACTGCCTACAATATGAAGTGAGGCCTATGAAAGCCCGCACCTCTTTTTGTGTCTGGGGTATTGACATGTTAGCAATTAACTGGATGCGATCTGGTGTAAGCTGCCTTCCCTCCTTGGACAGCGAGTGACCAAGATAAATAACTCGCTTGACACAGAATTGCAGCTTAGAAGGAGACACCTTGTGCCCCTTGTCGGCTAGAAAATGTAAAACTGTCAGAGAAGCCTTTTCACATTCAGGTCCGCTTCTCGCGGTGATCAGCAGATCATCGACATATTGAAGCAGTGCAGTATTGACTGGCATGTGGATACTGTCAAGTTCTCGTTTCAGTGCTTGGCTGTAAATGCTGGGGCTTTCTGTGAATCCTTGGGGAGCGCGTGAGAATTTAAAACTGCGCCCATTTAAACTGAATCCGAACAAATATTGGCTGTCCGGATCTATTGGGACGCTGAAGAAGGCATTCTTGAGATCAATTACAGTAAAGAATGTTGCTTCGGAATCAATTGCTGTCAACAATGATGATATATCAGGGACCACAGGGAATTGTGGTACAATACACTTGTTTAGTTCACGCAAATCAATAACCAATCGGTATACTGGTGGGGCAGTAGGATCAGTTCGTTTAAGAATCGGAATTATCGGTGAATTACATACATTGGAGTCTGTTTCTACAACTACTCCCTGGGCAATCAGCTCATCAATGATTTTCAGCAAAGCCACTACAGCATCATGCGGTAACTTGTATTGTCGCATTCGTGGTAGTACCACTCCTGCTTTCAGTGTGACTCGATAGGGTGTAATGTTCATGCAGCCAACATCCGTAGGGCCTTGTGCCCATAGATGTACTGGTAAGGTCTGTAGTCGGGGATCCATGTCCCTAGACACATAGTGACCTTTAAAATCACGTAAAAACAACCTTACTCCTTCCGGAGAACAACATATTATGGCTCCTAGTGCTTTCAGAGTCTTAATTCCTAACAGATTTTCTGGGCATGATTTAGTAAGCAGTAAATCTGTAGTTCGTGTCAAAGGTCCTATCGTAAGTGGTAGAGGCTGTGATACTTCATTAACAATAGGTTTTCCTGAAAAACCAAGGGAAACATTTTGAGAGCCTGAGAGGGGTGCCCCTGGAACTTCACTACGTTTTATAGTTGTTCGACTTGCCCCTGTATCGAGTAAGAATTTTCTATCTTGACCTAATAATTCACTATGTACATAAGGTCCTTCTTGATCCACAGGAATCTCGATAAGCGGTAAGTCAACTTCCCTCTCTAGGCTTGTTCATGCGTAACGCTGATACTCAGGATATTCATACTGTGCAGTCTGATACATTTGTCGTGTTGTGGTTTGTGTGGCAGTAGCAGGCAACGGTGGTGCAGCTGGCACAAACTGTATGGGTTGCTGTGAAGCTGGCATGGACTGTTGCTGAACTGGCATGGACTGTCCATGCTGCATAGCTCCTTGTTCATTCTGATCTTGTCTAACTAATCGTGGTCTCTCCTTTGCAATGCCTGTAGCTATATTACGTTTCAGGACTGGACAATCGTGTACATAATGGCCTAGTTGTTTACAGTAATTGCAGGTTCCTTTTACAGGAACTGCAGAATCACCAGAATGTGTCACACCCTTTTTGTGACCATCTGCTGGTACTGTCTGAGAAACTAGCATTTTCATTTTTGTATCCTTCATGCGTCTATGCTCGTGTTCTTGTTCATCCCTAATTCTATTGTGATGATACTGTAACATTTGTAGCATTTGCGACGGAGTGTTACTTTGCCAGGTACTCTCGAATTTCAATATTCTATTCTTCACTGGGGGCAATGCATTTTCCACTAATGTTGTCACAAATAGATGTGGATATGAGTCACTACTTGCTTTTATACCACTATTTATACCAAAACATTTTTCAAATCGAGCATAATAATCGCTTGTGTCTTCATCTTGCTTTTGTTTGCAGGCTTAAACGTGGCAGTACCTGTACTAGTAAACCTGGTAACAGTTTAACTTTATCCCCGAGCCCTGAACCTGCAGTTCGGGCCCTTTCTTCCTCTGCTAATGCTGTCCAGTCTATCTTTTGGTCTCCCACTTCCCACTCTTTTTCTTTCAGTTTTTCATAAATGCCAGCAGGCAAAAGCACCTTTAATATCGTCATAATATCAGGAAAGGTGTACTCTCCCATTAGTAACATGTCTTTAATTTCTCGGTGGAAACCCGCTGGGTCTTTATCATGACTAGGTACTACTTTCTTCATTTCTAATAATTCCATTTTTGATATGGGTGTGTAAACAAATACACGGTGAAACTCATTGTCTTCGCCTTTTATTGGGTGCACTTCTCGTAAGGGATTTTGTCTATCCATATAGTACGGCGCTCTTTCTCTGCGGGGCAGCGAGAGAGAATCCGGACTTACAAAAAGGACATACTGCTTACGTGACACTAATATCTCTTTAATTAGCTTGTTACTAGAACCTCTCCATCTGTTTGTGAGTAGTTCCGTTAATATATCAGGTAAAGGACCAGGGTCAGCATGTTGGCTCTTATATAATATGAGGAGTTGCTGAATCATATAGATTCCAGCTAAACGTTGTTCATCTGTACTGAGATTAAAAAACGTGTGTGCTACGGTCTCATCACCGTATTTTTCAGGACTGTCAATCCAGTGAACAGCTGATCTGGCTAATTCTTGCTCATCCATGGAATCGAGGAGGTGGTAACCCCTTCGTTCTCGTAGTATTTTATCTGCGGCTTGAAACGAATGTTCAGGAGACTTCAGATTTATTACAGGCGTCGGATACGTTCTGCTATTATTTGGACATACAGAGTGTATGGGATCAGAAAAACATCTAGTATTTTCACAGGATCTTCCTCTGCCTACATAGGCTATGGTCTCTGACTGTCTTGCGGAATTCCCTGATTCGGACACTTCATCTTGCTCGAACTCGTCTGTTCCCAATCTCTCTTCATGAATACGCTCTATTTCTTTACGGATTTTTCGGCACATGGCTATTATACAATTTTGCTTATCGTGTCTCCCTTCTGATATATTCTGACTCCATCTTGTAAGAATAAGCATTGCATTCGGGTCTACCCCCGGACGGTCTTGATTTCTGATCACACAGTTTATGAGGAAACGTAACAGTTCCCCCTGTATCTCTACTTTCTGGAATTCCATAGCTCTGTTAATACATCCTGGATCTCGTCCTGTTTGAACAAAATGATATATGTTATCTAGATGCGTAATCATCCCTGGTAACCTCGCTAAATACTCTGCGGCTCGCCTGATACGTAATGATGCCAGGACCATTTCATCCTCTTTACCAACCACCGGGTCATATCTACAATTTACAAGGAGTTCTTTAAGCGTACGTTCACTTACGAATTTAGGTGTACGTGAATGCGCTGACTCTTGAAAAACAAGTTTATTTATTCTGGGTGGTGTAAAGGTACTGCTAGCACCTCCCGTGGCCCCATCTGGGGCGTCGGGTGTGAATGGGTTCGTCGAACGTGACACAGCAACTATGGGCGTCGACGCCCCTGTAGAATCGACTGCGGAGACAGATGCGGAAACAGATGTGCTTGCCGAAGCTTGCGTCGGGACTTGCTGTTGCACGGGTACAGATACCTGATCCTGACGTTGAACCCCTCCGCCAGACGGTCTATGTGGTGTGGCGCTAGCATACTCGGGAGCTGCATCGTCTAGATATGAGGAAAGAAAAACATCTTCTGCGGTTCTGGGATGCCCTTTTTGATGTACCTTAATTGGAAATAATGGGGGTGGCAAGTCTTTTGGCATCTCTGTAACAGCCTTAGGCAGTCCTTCGGCTAGAAGGGGATACATACCATTCATAAGAGCATTCCTTTGTCTATTTACTTGTTCTGATTTCACTCGGATACCTTCCTCAATTAATAGATTTTCTTGAACTTTATTTGAACTTTCTTTACTCCTCTCTTCTTGTCTACGTGCTTTTTCTGTACGTCTATGAGATTCTTTACGCCATAACTCAACAGCGTCTTTCTGTGACTGTCTGACCTTTCTTTTCCATAACTCTTCCTCCACTTTCATGATGCACTCTGCATCCCAGGTTCCCGCTGCGGGCCACCTTTGACTTTCCGGCAATCCCTTGGTATAATCTACCCATAGATCAAGAAACAATATGGCATCTAAGCCATGCTTATGGTACATAAAATGCCCTGGAGTGTCCCTAGGAGGAATAGGAACTGCTTCTTCAAGCACCCCTTTTCTGGTGGTAATCTGTCTTAACTTCGAGAAAAGCGGCATATTGACAACTGATCTGATACTTACTCTTGAATTCACTTAATACGAAAAAAACACAATAATGAACAGTGAACAATGAACAATCATTCATACCACAATATTTGAACACTTTAAACATTAAACATTAAACATTTTAACAACGACCGACAATGATGACAGTCTGCCTAACTAATCACCACGCTGAATTCTTGACAGTAACTGAATACTTCGGAATACTTGATATACTGCTAAACAGTACATATACACTGCTAAACAGTGCAGACCGGATTTGTGTACCCAAATCCGTCTTGACCGGCACAACCTATGTGCGCGTCAACACGCCTCCCCGGCGATGGTACTCACCGAGTAGCTCCTTGAAACGGAAGGCCTCAGAGAAAGGACAGGACTCGATGACTGCGGACAGCGGACCCTCTGGACATCGGGATTTCGAGAAACCTGGTGGGCCTCTGTATACCTCGGATCTTGCTCTCTCAGCTAGGCTCTGGTCGGGATACTTCGCACTTCTCACCGCCTCGTCTGGGTTGATCGCAGCCTCAGTCGCCCCCGCTTGACCGGAGGGAGCTTACAGGAAATCCTGCTGGTACGCGTTTATGGTCCGTCCAGTTGTGGCAGGAGACCGGGCCTGCAACGCACCGCCGGCGCGTGAGATGAGAAAGTGTCCCTATTCGGGCGCCATTATGTGGTAAATATTCTTTTTTACCTAATACTGAATTTCATACGGAATCTTTAAAATAAAATAAAAATAGCTCAGAATAACAAGAGGCAGAATCCGTGGTATAAGAGGTTTTCTAAATGGGCTTTATTCCATCAAAAATGGCCGACTCGAGTCGCGGCCTTCAGGTTCCGTCACCACGAGGGTTCAGGAAGTGAAGTACAATACTTTATTGACAAGAAGTAACTTTTATAGGTCATACCCTTACAATGAAACAAATGCAAAAAAGGCGTAACGATTGATAAGATAAATTAACATAGTGATACGTAATTGAAACTAGGCGTAATAAGGAGCAAAAAGAAACATGATTGGCTCTGGTTATCTTACATAGGTGGATCTATACGATAATACTTAACATAGATGCGTGCGCAGCAGTATGACGTGTGATTGACGTGTAACTAGGGGGTGAAGGGGACTTGACATTTTAGCTCTACATGTGGAGACGAGAAGTCTGGGGGGTCAAGTCAACCTAATCCCAAATCATATCTAACATCCTATGTTTAGAGAACTATGTTATCCACAAGGAAGGACTCTCGGACAGAATCTATTCTATACTAACTGTGTGCGCGTGTACAAGCGTCTAAGTGTCTATATGAGATGCGAGGGGCAGAAAACTTTCCATGGCAACAGGGCTATGAATCACTTGCAGGAGGACGGAAAGGCTGAGTCCTTTGCTTGTGAGCTAAAGGAAATGTTTACCTAAATCACTAGACAGGAATGCATCGGCTGGAGAGCAAAATAGATAATTTGAAGGTGAAATACAGCTTCTTGGCAGGTAGGCGAAGACTGGCCGAGGCAGGCACCGTTAGCTGCACAGGGAGTAGGACAAAGTTCATGGATACAGATGCGAGCTCAAGCTGAAGCTGTCAGAGATAGAGAGCAGGGAAAGGCTTTGAGGACAGAATCGGGCCTACTTGCCTGAACTGTAAAAATGTAGTAATTTAGCCATATAAAGTCGGTGGCCTTTCATACTTAGGAATCGAATATCCAGCCCATCGATGGCGAATCTGACAGAGAACATGTCGACGGTAGACACACGTATGTTTGCGTCTTAGAAACTGGAACTGGAGGGAACATACATGTACTTGTAACATGCATATAGAACCGTTGGGGTCCAAGATAGGGGACATAACTGATTAGGAAAATCCACATTTCCACAGAAGTCTGCTGCTGGTATTCAAAGTGCATGTTTCAGTCTGCATGTCAGAAAACTTTTAATGAAATAGAAGAGGATTTGAGAAGTCAGAATGTGCCCTAATTTTTCTTTCTGCAGCACTAATCATAATTTCTATGGCAAAATGAACCCCCTCATTTTGTTCCTTTGCAAATTAAATGTTTTAAGTGTTATCACTTTATTCCAATCAAGATGCTTCAGGTGTGCCATACTTTTGTCATAAGTAAGACTGTTAGCGCTCTAGTTGTTTTTTAGAACACTCTGGGACATTCTGTCATTGGGCTATACTTGGGCTACATCTGGGTGATATTTGTGCTACATTTGGGCTCTTTTGTCTCCGGTGGCCATCTTGGGAGATTTATTTGTTATGAAGTTTCCTAATTTCCTCATTTACTGCAGTCTCCTCAGTAGGAAATGTTTTCAGTTTTTTACTTTGATTCCATCAAGAAGGTATTCAGATATGTCACACATTTGCCATAAATTCTGAATGTTAGTACTCTAGTTGCTCATTAGATCACTGTAGTAAAGCTACTGCTCACCACGGAAGTCTGCTACTGGTACTAAAAGTGCATGTTTCAGTCTGCACGTCAGAAGTTTTTATTAAATAGAAGAGGATTTGAGAAGTCACTCAAAATGTGCCCTAATTTTTCTTTCTTCAGCACTAATCATAATTTCTATGGCAAAATGAACCCCCTCATTGTGTTCCTTTTTAAATTAAATGTTTTAAGTGTTACCAGTTTATTTCAATCAAGATGGCTTCCGGTGTGCCATACTTTTGTCATAAGTAAGACAGTAAGCGCTCTAGTTGTTCTTAAGAACACTCTGGAACATTCTGTCATTGGGCTATACTTGGGCTACATCTGGGTGATATTTGTGCTACATTTGGGCTCTTTTGTCTCTGGTGGCAATCTTGGGAGACTTATTTGTTATGAAGTTTCCTAATTTCCTCATTTACTGCAGTCTCCTCAGTAGGAAATACTTTCAGTTTTTTACTTTGGTTCCATCTAGAAGGCATTCAGATGCGTCACACATCTGCCATAAATTCTGAATGTTAGCACTCTAGTTGCTCATTAGAACACTGTAGTAAATCTACTGCTCACCAGGGAAGTCTGCTGCTGGTATTCAAAGTGCATGTTTCAGTCTGCATGTCAGAAATCTTTTAATGAAATAGAAGAGGATTTGAGAAGTCAAAATGTGCCCTAATTTTTCTTTCTGCAGCACTAATCATAATTTCTATGGCAAAATGAACCCCCTCATTTTGTTCCTTTGCAAATTAAATGTTTTAAGTGTTACCACTTTATTCCAATCAAGATGCTTCAGGTGTGCCATACTTTTGTCATAAGTAAGACTGTTCGCGCTCTAGTTGTTTTTTAGAACACTCTGAAACATTCCGTCATTGGACTATACTTGGGCTACATCTGGGTGATATGTGTGCTACATTTGGGCTCTTTTGTCTCTGGTGGCCATCTTGTTAGATTAATTTGTTATGAAGTTTCCTAATTTCCTCATTTACTGCAGTCTCCTCAGTAGGAAATGTTTTCAGTTTTTTACTTTGATTCCATCAAGAAGGTATTCAGATATGTCACACATTTGCCATAAATTCTGAATGTTAGCACTCTAGTTGCTCATTAGATCACTGTAGTAAATCTACTGCTCACCAGGGAAGTCTGCTGCTGGTATTGAAAGTGCATGTTTCCGCCTGCATGTCAGAATTCTTTATTGAAATAGAAGAGGATTTAAGAAGTCACTCAAAAGGTGCCCTAATTTTTCTTTCTGCAGCACTAATCATATTTTCTATGGCAAAATGAACCCCCTCATGTTGTTCCTTTTTAAATGAAATGTTTTAAGAGTTACCACTTTATTCCAATTAAGATGGCTTCAGGTGTGCAATACGTTTGTCATAAGTAGGACTGTTAGCGCTCTAGTTGTTCTTTAGAACACTCTGGGAAGCTGCAGTAGAACACAAAGGAATCAACTGACAGTCTCTGCCCTTGTTGGATGTACATGTTTTACTGAGAATGTCAGACTTCATTCTCACATGACTGAGAAAGATAATGTGAATTTACAGAAAATATGCTCTCAGTTTAGCTTATAGATCATCTTACAAATCTCTGTGGGAAAAGCATGAGAAAATAGTTTTCTCTCAAACACGATTCATGATATCCCAGCAGAAGGCTTTTTCACATGGTAAAATCACCTTAGAACACTCCACAATTCCTAAAATGAGTATGGTACAATCAACTAATGATTTATAATGTAACTAAAGTCTTAAAACCTTCTATTAACTGCAATGCTTTTTAATGAGGTGCTATCATGTATATTGGTCCCAAGATGGCTGCCAACACTTCTTGGATGAAGTGCTGACAGCCAATCAGATCTCACGATGAGATGTGTGGTTAGGCTCCGCCCAGATATATATGTGATTTTACTTTTGATTTTCTCAGGAACTACTGAACGGATTTACACATTTTAACAAAAAGGCATGACTCTGAACCAAGGGCTACTTTTTTGCCAAATGTGGTGTAATTCCGTTCAGCAGTTCGGGCTGTAGCTGCGATTAAGGGTTCCTATGGAAAATTGCATGGGGAAAAGACGTTTTGGGACCCCCCTTTTTTCACGGACCCCGCTTGACGAATCACCCCGAGACTTCCAGGATAGGAGAGGACCGGAGCGCCCCACCAGTTTTGAAAATTTCACGAAGATTTGTCAACCGGCGCCAAAGTTATTCCAAATAGAATGTTGCGGATTTCCTATGGATAATAGGTCCTAACTATAACTACCTACTGGCGACCGCCAGTAGGTAATATATATATAAATACATCTATATATCTATATATATACATATACATATATATATTATCTACTGGCTGTCGCCAGTAGATGGTTATAGTTAGGACCGTGTTTCCATAGGAAATCTGAAAATTCTATTTTGAATAACTTTGGCGCCGGTTGACGAATCCTCGCGAAATTTTCAAAACTAATGGGGCGCTCCGCTCAGCTCCTACCCTGAAAGTCTCGGGGCGATTCGTCAAGTGGGGGCCGAGAAAAAAGGGGGGTCCCAAAACACGTTTTCCCTAGGCATTTTCCCATAGGACCTTTAGTCGAAGGTACAGCCCGAACGGCTGAACAGAATTACTTGAAATTTGGCAGAGAGGTAGTCCTCAGGTCAGGGAAGTGCCTTTTGCAGGTCTGGTGTCAATCTGTTCAGTAGTTCCTGAGAAAATAGCATTTAAAAGCATATAAATATCTATAAGCGCGTACCGTGCGTGTACCGTGCGCGTACCGTGCGCGCACCGTGCGAGCACTGTGCGAGCACCCTAACGTGCGCGAGCGTAATTCTGATTGGTGGTTACATGTTAGTCAATGTTCGAATCGGTCGAAATCAGGAAGTGTCGGCCGCCATTTTGTTTGTTTTCAGTGCGAAAGTGAAAAAGGAAGGTGGCGAACGTGAAAAGGGGGCAGGGTAGAGAGTACCTGACCCCCTAGCCTTTGTCAGGGGGTCCCTGAAGGACCACGAAGGCAGAAAAAAAATGTACGTTTTTTTTTAAAAAATCGCGGGGGTGCGCGCACCGTGCGCGCACGGTGAAAAACCCCCAAAAAATAAAGAAAAAACAATTTTAATACGTAGTTTATTGTAAAATAGATATATAAAAAAAATAATAATACATACATAACTTAGCAGTTAAAAAAACTTACAAATTCACTGAAAAAACCATAGGTTTCATACACGTTATAGTTAGGAATTAGCATTTAAACAACCTTGCAAATTCACTTAAAGAACCATAGGTTTCACACATGTTATAGTTAGGTGGATATTTCACTTGTAAAAAACCAATGAAATTCCCCCGTTATAGTTAGTTCAGATAACTATAACTCGCGCGACCGCCACTCTATCACAAGGATGATGTCATCAGTGATGTCATGAGTGATGTCACTGACCATGTCATGAGTGATGTAATATGTGACGTCATCAGCAGTGCATTGCGGGCGCGCGAGTTATAGTTATCTGAACTAACTATAACGGGGGAATTTCATTGGTTTTTTACAAGTGAAATATCCACCTAACTATAACATGTGTGAAACCTATGGTTTTTTAAGTGAATATATATATATATATATATATATATATATATATATATATATATGTATATATATATATATATATATATATATACATATATATATATATATATATATCCCCTTTGGCTGCTGTCACCCGTTTGCAGCCCTAAACCAAACATAATTTGGCAAAAACCATGCTTCAAAAGATATATAAATATTCACAAACACACATAACAGCCGGTTTTGGTTTTTTATCGAATTTATGTTCCTGTCTGTTGTACACTAGCTGCCAGTATATGGGAGATCCGTTACAGAAGACCAATCTCCCCCCTCTCGTCAGTGCCACTGTTAGTAGAGGGAAGACGAGCAGCCTGTAGCAGACAGAACTCAAGAGTGGTTTCATCTGTTCAGGTGGGTGATTGCGTGCCTGTTGGTATCTTAGGGGCATATGTATCAAAGGATTTTGTATTCGCAAACGCTGCGAATCGCAAAAAAACAGCGTTTGCGAATACAAAATCGCAAAAGAAGATGTATGAGGCATTTCAGCCTCGCAATCTTAAGGAATCGCTAAATTTGCGATTTCTTAAGTTTGCGTAAGCCTTTAAGAAATCGCAAATAGCGATTTCTTAAATGCAATGTAACACGCACCCAAGTTGTGCGATTTCTCCTTAAGAAATCGCAAATTACCACCAACTTCAAGTTGATGGTAAGTTGCGATTTCTTTGAAATATGCACTTTTTTGCATATTTCAAAGTGCCATGTGGTGCACATACATGCCCTTAGGGCATGTATGTGCACCATATGTGCACACATGCTGATTTCAGGGGTGCATCAGGATGTCATCATGACACCCATGCACCTTTGAAAATATTCTCAATTTGCGATTAGCAAATAGCGAATCGCAAATTGAGAAGGACTTCCCATTCATTGCTATGGGCCTCCTGGCCAATAGGAATGAATGGGAAGGTATTCCTTAATTGCGATTTCGCAATTTGCTAATCGCAATTAAGGAATATAAGAAATCGCAAAATTTGTGCGATTTTTTAAATACATCCCGTTTTGCAATTCTCAAATAGCGATTCGCAAAAAATCGCTATTTGAGAATCGCAAATGGAGATGATGATACATATGCCCCCTAATGATTAAGGAAAATGTCAGCTCTCTTCTAACCATAGATCACTACAGAGCTAGCTACAGGCAATGATAAAGTATGAGCTATGCCGATGGAGTGCAAAAGTCAAACCCTTGAGATGGGCTTGTAGAGTAGCATAAGTGGGGTACACATTTGTCAGCTGTTGAAGGCACTTGCCTGTTTCGTAATGGGTGTGCAAGGAGGTAGAGTGTAGGTGCAGACACTGCTGCTTATGGGGCACCAGCAAACATGCAAATATTGGGGAAACGATGGCATGGTTATTTGTTAAATTGTTTCTTTAACTTTCAACTAAACGGATAACATTATAAACTGAAAGCAGCTAAATTAATGCTATTTCAAATCGGGAGTGTTGGCATGCATGGTGAGAGGGCTCTTGCATGTCCACTGGTTTTGATGAGTGTGTTTCATTGCTAATGTAGTGTCAGAACGCCGCCTATTTCTTGGTGTTGCTTATAACATTTAATAAAAACTTATTAGTTGTTTTATTAGAAGTGCTCACAACAAGCAAATGAAAAAGATAACTAAATATGGCATTTCACCATCAACATAGCGTTATTTCCGAAAAAATTCCAAAGAACAGTAAACCTTCTTCAGCGTTATGTAGAGTCAGCACCTACTACCTTCTGTGCTGCTTATAACGCTATGTTTGAACACTTTTTCGCTCAAATTTGAGCATAGTAGTGCTTGCATGATTGATTTTTTGCAAGCCTGAGACGTTATCACTTCTGTTAGATTTTTATTCACATTGATGTTAGCTTCAAATACAAGCATTTCCAATGCAAAAGGTCTTGCAATTACTTAACTCTGGAAAATGCGAAACCTACTGTATTGGAAATTGTTGTTTGCAAAGGCGTCCTGTGCAGCGCTTTTATATCAATGGCGGCCGTGACTCTTTCCTTAGACTCCACTCGTCTCAAGAAAGGGGCGTGGCCGCCATTAATGTGAAAGCGGGCGCTTTTACAAACAAAAGTTGAGAAATATAAAAACAATGAAAGCGAAAGCAGCGCAGCGCTCGTGAAACAGGTGCTGCGCTGATGAAGTATGTATACAAACATTAAACAAACATGTGCAATGCAATAGGACTCGCATTTACGCAAGACCTACTACATTGCATATGGTAGTTATCACAGACAATCAAGCACGGACAAAGTAGTGCTAACACATACCATACCGGGTAACACTCGAAGTAAAAAGGCCAGTAGCCATGGGAGGGTACAAATGACGACATGGCCATAATATGGAGGGATTAACAAGCCTCATAATCAATCAAAAGGCAGCATTTACGAAAGACAATGACACAAGCCAATTAAAAACATGGGCGGAGCTTCCACTCCATACTCCATTACTGCATGCCTCGCAGAACGAGCAGCGCATGCGCGCTGCCGCTATAGGCTTGACCTAAAAAGGGGCTGACAACTGAGATATATTTTTTTTTAAACAGATTTTATTAAGTTTTTCTGTACTTTTCCTACAATTGTACACATTGCATCGTTAATACACTTTACATAATATATTTATGCAACTTCGTGCCATGTCTGACATTATTAACCTTCTGCGCGTAGGCCACATTATAATACAGTCCATATCATAGTCCCGTCATCTCGTGCCTGCTCCGCATCATTCCAGGCTGCATTCTATTCCTTTGCCGTACCTTATATCACTGCTTAGTATCTGTACGTAAATCATATCTTTACTTCTTAATATCCATTAACTAACCAACCCCTTATCTAATCGCTCCCTCACCCCACCCACTAGTCCATGTGATGATGTCTGAAACATGCGTGGCTCTGCTGCGTCCCAAGCCATACCTCGTGGAATAACGTTATGTCCAAATCTAGGTTGTTAGGGTTATGTCCGCAGCTCTGTAGGTCTTATTGTGTACTACTTGTCGCATTATGGACGGCTATGTCCAGTTCTTTACAGGTTTCCAGCATGGCATCCCATTCTAGTGCTATAGGAATTTTCCGCAACCCCCTTGCTATGGCCGCACTCTCCGCACCACCCCAGCGTAGTAATTCTCCACCCCATGTATGTTCAGTGGGTGGTGTCTTTGACTTCCACCTCATAGTGATGGCCCGTATTGCCAAGAGGAGCGCTAGATTAATGAATGAATCTACATTGTACCTTGTGCTTGGCCGCTTTTTCTCGTAAGCCTAATATGCATTCCTCTATAGTATTGTGTATCCCCCTATGTGTGACCTCAGACGTGTGGTGCCTCACCGAGTCCTAGAACACCCGTATGCGTGGACACGACCATATCATGTGCTGAAGGTCTTCACCTATCATTTTGACACCTGGGGCAATGATGCTGCGTCTGTGGGAACATCTTGTATAACTTGTGTGGGGTAAGGTAAGCCCTATGCAGAATCATGGTTTGTATAAATTGGAACTTCGCGTTCCTTGATATCTTTTTAGGATGTTCCACGATTTTCGCCCATTCCTTGTCTTCCAGAGCCCGACCTATGTCCCCCTCCCATGCAATGCGCAGCGGGGTTAGGTCGACCTTTGTGTGATATCGTATCCCCACATACAGCCACTTAACGAGATGTCTACCCCTACCCATGTAATATTAAGTTTTAACTAGCTCATGCGTGGGGGTTCTTGCCTCTGTGGGGCCCATTGGGCTTTGATGTATTGTGTCAGTGCTGCCTGTAATATATATAAGTGGGCAGGCGCTCCCGCTTCTCTGACAAAATTATCGTGATCCATCAGCATCCCGTCTCTGAACAAGTCAGCCAATGTGCTGACTCCTATGTCCAACCACGGTGCTATTCGGCGCTTTGTAATTTGTCCACCCAGCAGTGGTATAACCAGCAAGGGGATATTACCGGCATAAACTGGAGACCTGCCCGTATATTGTAATGCCGCTTTCCAGCACTGTAACGCCGTACGTAACAAAGTAGGAAGGTGCTGTGGGGCCTTGACACGGGGTAATAACAGGGCTTGTAGGGCTCCTCATCCTATATCCTGTTCCGTGAATCCTATCTCCTGTAAATTACACCCCGCAGTCCAGAAGGACATCCATTGCAGCTGACAGGCATAAAGTACCCTCTGAGATCGGGAACACCCATACCCCCGGCAGCGGTATTGAGCTGCAATTTCTTTAGACTTATCCGCTGCCTGCCCAGCCCCCATATAAGCTCGATTAGAAGAGTATTCATTAGTTTAAATGTGGCATTGGGTATCACAAGCGGTAAATTTGTGAAATAATAAAGCAGTCGCGGAAGGACCACCATTTTAGTTATTGCAGCCCTACCCACTACCGATAACGGCAAGGTAGTCCAGAAAGCAATACTAGAGTGCTCTGTGTAGGTTACCTTCCAGCATGTCTGCGTGCATTCTGTAGACCTGGATACCTAGGTATTTGAACGTGTGTTGTGCGACTTGAAACTTTATGGCGCCAAATTGTAACTCCGTAGTGTCCAAATTCTCTTTGAATTAGAAGACATGCGATTTCACTGGGTTTATAGCAAGGCCCGAAATGTGCGCAAATGTTAAGAACACCTCAGCCATAGGAGCTAGGGGGGACCGAAGATCATTAAAATACAGGATTATATCGTCAGCGTAGGCAGACAATAAATGTGTGGTGTTCCCTAATTTAAGGCCCATATCACTGAGTTCTGTACCCACCTTTAACGCCAAGGGTTCAAGGGCCTATATAAATATAAGTGGCGATAGCGGGCAGCCCTGCCTCGTCCCCCTGTGTATCTGGTATTCAGTAGAAATATGCCCTCCCGTGCGCGCCCTGGCCGTAGGGGCATCATATAATATAAGCTGCCACTTTATGTAATCCTCCGGTAATCCAAAATTCTCTAGCGCCCTCAACATGTAATCCCATTGAATGGTGTCGAACGCTTGACGCATATCCAATGATATACATCCGGCGTGGGCATAGTGGCTTTGGGCTTCTGTCAAAAGCTGGTGTAATTTTCTGGTATTCAATGACGTACTATGGGCGGGCAGGAAGCCAGTCTGATCCATATGGATCAGTTTGTGCAAATGCGGCAACAGTCTGTTAGCTAGTACCTTACTAAGTATTTTGTATCCAGTCGCTAACAAGGATAGCGGATGGTACCTAGCCATGTCAGTGGGATCCCTACCTGGCTTCGGTAATTATACCACTAATGCTAGTGCTGTAGTAAGGGGTAGGGAGCCCTTTTCCAGCACCTCCCTAAATAGTATCTCTAGTTGGGGTACGGGTATGTCCGCGTATGTAGAGTAAAATTCCGCCGGCAGGCCATCTAACCCGGGGGTTTTGTTGCAGGGCAGCCCGTTTTTCAGCGACCTTAATTTCGGATTTCGTAATGGGTCCTGTTAGGTCCTTCTGGGCATCGGCTGTAAGTTGCGGATATGGCAGATTGGATAAAAAAGTATCCATTTGCGTATCTACCCTGCTCGCAGGCGCGCTATACAGTGTGGCATAATAACGGCTGAATGCCACATTGATATCTCCTTGAGTAATAACTTTATCCCCTTCAAAGGGTCCTGACCTCATTAATTACGGTATTAGGGGGATCGGCCTGTACTAGCTTGGCTAATAGTGTCCCGGGCTTTTCCGCCTCAGTGTGGCATATCTGTGCGTAGTGTCGGTGATCTATCACACAAAGGGATTCTAAAATTTCTGCATGGCTAATGTTGGCTTCTTACAGTGGGGCTTGTCTACATCACTGACAGCTTACTGCTCTAGCCAATCCATTTTCCTTTCAATGTCAATGAGGGACCTGTGGACCTCTTTCCGCGCAACCACTATCGCACTAAGCGCCTTACCACGAATTACCGTCTTAAATGCATCCCATTCAACCAGTCTATCCGACACTGTATTACTATTTTCCGTGAAATAATGTTGTATAGTGTCAGACATAGTAGCACGGAACACCGAGTCCTCCAACACTTGCGCCCACACTGACAACTGAGATATGAAGCGGATTGTACAGCGTGGTTTGGTTAGACACAAGCCCATACATTGCATTATCACAAAACAAATCAGGAGAAAGATAGAGAAAAATAAAAGCAAGCTCAGAGAAACACTACTAAATTGGTCCAGCACAAATTGAAAAAGACCACCCTCGAGGGGACCCCGTTGGCAACAAGCGTGCAAATGGCACAAGTCTTAAAGGGAGCTGCACTACAAAGACCCAGAGGATCTCGACCTAGCTATAGCTGCAGAGGCCAGGAAGGGTGGCAGCAAACAGACCTCAGGGAATGCTACGATTGCCACAGGATGGGCCACCTGGCAGACAGATGCTGGTTAAAAGAATAACATGCACAACAATTGATGGGCCTGGGTCAGCTACCACAAAATCCTAATCCACAGAAACATGTCCAGGGAAGCCCGGATGCGCCTTACAGTCAGTCACAGGGAGGCCAGTCAGCTGCCGCACCTCCGCAACAGGGATCAGATAATTTGACAAGTGGCAACAGCAACCCCAGGCAGGGAGCTCAGCCCAAGAGCGATCAGGTGGGGTTACTGTCTGGGGAGGTAATGCCTACACACAAACACAGAATCCAAATATGCAGTAAAGATGAACCTCCAGGGTAAATACCATCCATTCACCCACACCTCAAAATTTAACTGTACCTACGTCAAAGAAGGACCAATGAGATAGCACTGGGATTACAAACTTTTACTTGCATCCAGAGATTTAGGGCTGCGGTATCCTCACTAAAGTTTGCCATTTAGGGCACCTGCGAGAACCAATGCCCCCCTCTGCTGCTGATTCCACAGGGCGGGGTTGGCTGGCCACATCCCAGGAGGAGGGTAGTCTGACAGGAGGTTAAAAAGCAGCCACTCAAGCCCCTGTGTCCAAAGTCATTGGGAAGGGTTCCAATAACCCAGTCAAAAGGTTCCCATTATCGGGCATCTGAACTGGGACCAAAATTCCTTAATGCAGTCTAGCCCCAACAGCGTCCCTATAAACTACAGGCTACCAGATAATAAAGGCCTCCTTTCAGTTCTAAAATGAAGTTGTCCTCAAGTGGCGGGAACCAGGTTTTATGTACACTCAGGATAGTAAAGGCCCCATAACCTCCGCAGCACATGCACAAGAGCCAAAAGTTGTAAAGCACACTCATGGCATCCAGTTCAGCTTAATATCCTCACCTCCTTGGGTTCTGTAAGCTCAGACCGGATAATACGACACGCCACCACCGTCATTGACCTTCTTCAGAAGAAGAAGTCCAGCGACGATGATGGCGTGTCATATTATCCGGTGTTGGCTGTGGATATTACGCTGTAATATTTATATATGGTCACCTGGTATTTCCCTACAACAATATTGGAGCAGTTTGAGTTTTCCAAGAATTTCAGGGAAAACTGATCCATTTTACACTCAGACTTCGATGTGACATTGCTGTAAAGAAATACACTAACCCTGATAAAGTCCTCTCGGAGGACGAAACGCTTTGGCCGGGCTTTCATGTTGATGTATTGAATAATAATAAAGAGAATTGTTTTGAGAACTCATACCACGGCTCCCATGTTATTTTGATATTGGAGAAGAGTATATTAATATTGACACCATTGACCTATGTGTACTTCGTAAAAGGAGGAGAAAAGAAACAAAGAGAACAAACTCTACAATACAATTGTTGGACTCTTGAGACACTACCTTTTGTGTGTTTTTCAAATTAGGTGGAATGCAAGTACCTAGAAAAGTAGTAATTGCCAAAACCAAAAAATAGCAGTCCCCCAATAATGTAACTGTCATGAAGTATGGGTCTGATAGCGTAGTTAAAAATTCAACTAGAAGAGGAATGGTAATATTGAAAAGTCGATGTCAATGTGAATAACGATACAGTTACGTACAGGAATGAAATTGCATATTGTTGATCAATACACCTGTTGTGAACTCCACGTCAACCCTGACTCAGAAATAAATAGTTAGGCAGGCCCTGAGACAGAGGCCCACGGTCAGTGATCGACAGATCACAGGTGGGGTAGCACGTAGCCAGCAGACAAATGCGCAAACAGGAAATCTCAGATCAAACCCACAGATAGGCGCAGCGACACCACAATGGTCCAGGGAGATTGACCCAATAAAGCACACATGGCTAGAGGGGTACGCATATTCCAAAAACACAATAAAGTCAAATGCCACATAAAGATAGGAACACACAGCCAATCAGGACACAGTACACACAGTGATCACACAATCCCCATGCCGGACATCTGGACGTGTTATCTACTGGCTGTGTTGTGTCCACGTAAGGTCGAGGCCCACCTGGATACTTCATCCAAACATTAATTTATGGACCCAAAGATAGCAGTCTGCATTCCTTGCCAAAACAAGCATTTGCAATGCAATAGGTCTCGCATTTACGAGAGTTTAAGCTATTGTCATTTACAATGGCAATAGCTCAAACTCTTGTAAATGCGAGACCTATTTCACTTGAAAGAATTGGCCGCCATTGTCTGGGACTGCTTGAAAGTGAAAGCGTGCATGGCAAGGAAAGCACGTCATGCCTGCTGTAGGAGAAACCCATTAAAAATAAGAGTGCTTGCAGACTAAATAAGACATACCATGTAGCGACAGAAGTAAAAGGGCCAGTCGCCATGGGAGGTTACAAATGCAGACAAGGCGGTACCAAGGAGGGACTAACAAGCCTAATAACTACTCGCAAGCCAGCATTCAAGACGGACAATGACACAAACCAGTGACAAATATGGGCCGAGAGTGGGATGTTGCTTCAAAGCCATACTCCAATACTGCATGCCTCGCAGCAGCGCATGCGCTGCCCAGGCTCGACCTAAAAAGGACTGGCGGAACCATTTTATTACTACCAATGAACTGCATAAAAGTCTATGTTAGATTGATTGTAAATTGAGACAGCCCTCACACCCTGTAACTGTTCACTTGGTCGCACTGTTTAATTAAAGGAACACTTACTGTTTTGCCAAACGCCTCTTGTTTTTCCAAGGTATTGCATGTTCAAACAGTGTGTGCCTTCCCATTGACTTCGTGAAAAGACTCTTAAGCCACCCATGAGGATCTGGAGAGCATCAACAGCAGGTCTGTCTCAGCTAAGAGCACCGATTCCAAAAATGCTCATGTTATCAGATGAAAGCAGCATCGAGAGCCATGTCCACGGATGGGATTCGACCTGGGGGAGGTGTCCACGCGGGTGGCCTGCTAGACAAAGGCAAAGAACAGAAACACCTCAGAAAATGGAGTCAACCAGCGATCTTTTAACAGGGTAAAGCTTTCGGAGCCACCATGGCGGTTTACTGCTCCAGATTTCAGTCAGGGACGTAACACAGGGCCCTGCAGCCCTGAGCCACAGGGTGGTCGCAAACTCTTCTCGGGGCTCCTTCTTGAATTCTGTAGGGGGGCCATGATTTGGGTTTCAGTGCACTACACCACCAAGTACAGCATTTCAGTTACATGAAATGTGCAATAAAAGTAATGCCCCGATAGAGTTTCGCGTTCACACTTTAAATGCTTTCTGCTGGTTCCTGCTGCTGGCATAAAACAGCGAGGCACAGCTGTCCAGCCCTAAACTGATTGTTAGTGTCGATTCTTTGGAGTTTGTGGTTTTATTCAACCTGCAGAATTCGAATCTTTACTCCACTGTCTTTCTTCCGTCTGCATCTTTGAACTGCCCTGGGTATTGGTGTCAAATGTTTCAGGTTTCTACGTTTGTGATTTCATTTACGCAGTAGAGCATGACTGCTTAGTCGCATTCACCATCAAGCACATTGCACAAAAAAAACGAAAACACCACCGCTGAATCCAGTAGAAACTATCTGTAACCGGTCGTATGGAATTATAACAAAAGTAGGATCATTTCTCTGTGTTTCAGTGGGAGGTACGTAGGCATAAAGCCCAATAGTTGTATAAGCCTACAAATGGTAAACGTACTAAATGTTAAATTCAATAAAAAAAACTTTAGAAGGCGTGCACAATATACCTTTCTTCGCTGTATTCAAACATAGACCTGTTGGAAATCTTGCTCTGCTTATCGTATTTTGCTGTTAAAGGGTCCTTTGAGTGTAGAGAAAAATAGTGCTCTTTACCCAGTCCTACATCACTAAGAATAAACAGTGGGCATTACAGAAAGCGCTCTTGGTTGATGATGCTTCGTTGGGTTTTAAGATCTGTTGTGGTACCCTTCACAGTCTAGCCCCTTTAAAACTGAGCCTCCTCCCAGGAGAGACAGACACATCTGTAAACATTTTAAAACAAGCATTGGCAAAGCCAACAAGGTTATCTTATGAAAGCTCACAATACATATAAGCAATGAACAAAACAACACAAGTAAAGCTAATAGTTCTGGCTTATAACTATAACCGAAATTTCCTGAATGCTACCATCTGTAGGGTCACGCTTCTAACCGGCCTCTTGCTCATACCTCATCATACATACACGCAATTACTCATCCTTGCACTCATGCATCTCTTCGTCTATGGACGCATTAGCCCTTACCCATCCACGTTACCAAACAAACAAATTCACAAATTAATCAAGAAGAACTTTCTAATACAGCCCAGACCTGGATTGGTAGTCTGTGAGGGGTGTGAGAGTGCTTCTGGTAATGTGTGACTGAGTTTGGAGTGCTTCCAGTAGGGTGATGGACGTGTACGAGTGCTGTTGGTAGAGTACACTTCTACTCTATGAAGGATGTGAGAGTGCTGTCAGTAGACTGAGACTGCTACTCTGAGGAGTGTTAGATTACTTCAGTGCAAGTAATATGGACTGCTACTCAGAGAGCAACAGCACTTCCTGGTGTGACTGCTAGGCTGTGAGTATATGAAAGTGCCCGTTTCTGCAACTGGTACCCTAAGTGCTGTTGGTAGTGTGAGCCTGCAAGTCTGTGAGGGGTGCGAGAGTGCTCCTGCCATTATGTGACTGCGAGGGGTCTTAAAAGTGCTTTTGGTAGAGTGTAAGAGGAGTGAGAGTGCTATTGACAGTGTCTGACTGTTAGTCGGTGAGAATTGGGAAAGTTGGGCTGTAGTATGTTGGACGTGAGAGTGTTCTTGGTAGTTTGTGGCTGTCAGTCTGTAGGGGGTGACAGAGTGGCGTTGGTAGTGTGTGGCTGCTTGTCTGAAAGTGCTTCAAGTAGTCTCTGAGAGGTGTAAGAACGCTGTGTATCGTGTGTTACTGCTACTCTGTGAAGCATGTTCATGTGCTGTTGGTAGTGTGCATTTGCTACAGTGAGGAGTGTCTGAGTGTGGGAGAAAAAAGCTACCCCGAAATTTAGACACTCCAAATTTTACCTTAGAGTTCCCACATTCACTGGAATGGAGAGAGTTTTAATCCTCAATTTCATAGGGCAATGTGTCCTGCGTTAAAGCACCCCTCAAAGCATGGGCAATCAAAAATAAAATCAAGTGAATAACTTTGTTGGGCCCTCTTAATAAATAGGTTCCTGATCAATGAAAAAATAAAAGGTTTTATTACAGAATTAAAAAAAAAAAAGTGGTACAGAATCAATGCCATAAAGGTTCTTAAATTTTACAGAGTATGTAAAAATCTGAAATTATTCAAGTGGGCAACAAAATCAGGAAGAAAACGAACAGCGTTCCTATTGAAACAGAAAAGTCTTCTGGCTAACCCCCAAAATGTAAGTTTTTTATACATGATACTCGCATATTAAATTATAAAATCTTCAGACTCACTGTGGTGTGAACAAATGTAACATTTTATCAGCAAATCAGAGCACATGACCTTACCCTCTAAGGAGCAACTCACCACATGAACAAATATTCAGCCGCCTTTATGCTAATATCATCCAGGAATGCTAGAACACAACTTGTTAAATGAACAATAATATTTATGTAAATGAACTGACTACAGTGAACCAACAGAAGAACCTTGGTATGTTGCAAGTTGTCTGAAACCTCATTGAGAGCAAGACAGCAATTAAAATATAAATAATCCAATACATCTCAGTCTGACTACATGCTGCCGAGGATGCTGGGAGAGAAGGTGGGAGGGGGTAAAGGAGGGTGGAAGAAATGTAAGTGACAAGTTGTGGCTTCCATCCTTGACAAGATGGCATTTATCTCTAATCTGAGGGCTTGCTATCACACGGTAGGAAAACACATCATAGATCATTTGCTTAGGAAACAGCAGCACTATATGACTATGTACAAGTGACATCGAGGGTGAAAATGCATTCTGCTCATTTTTAATAATGGACAAAAATAATTCCTAAAAATGTCTCACGAGTACTTCAGGTAACTTGTGAGTGGGTGTTGTAGTGTGTGACCTCTAGCTAGTGACGGATGTGAGAGTGCTGTTGGTTGAGAACAGAAACACAGAAGTGGCTGGGAGTCACCGCGCGCACACTAGATGATTGGTAAGGGTCACAGTTTCTCAAAATCTTTAAACAACAATGAAGTGTCGGGAAGAAAGGGAAGCCTCCAATGCCTCTTCTTGTTGGAACAGGTCCACATCTTTAAATAAAGCTCACTCTCAAACGAATCCACGTAGAGATACGTTGTTAATCATCGATCTCTTTTATTCTTATCCAAACAGTAGTATGTACTTTCCATTGCCTATGCCAGCTCGTCTTTCGTCTGCTGTAGGGTATAGCAATAGATTTCGTCAGGGCTACAATAACAAATATATAAGACTTTCAGCCATCACAAACGTTAGCATGGCTGTAAATGCCGTCCCCCAAACTAATTTGGCCAAACCACCATGTATGCAAAAAAATCCTATTATCGTGAAGTATCAGAAAATTGAACTTGCATTGTATCCTTGATATCGGAATAAATCTATATGTCAGTGGCACACTCCGCTGAAAGAACCAAGAAGGTACAGGAACCAGTAAAGTGTAAACGAGCCCAAAGACCGAAAAGAAAATCTATAGGCCAGCACGCACTGAGAGCTATGATTAGAGTGCCCGCTTCCCCAGTATGTAATAATTCGAGGCTCGACTTGTAGTTAAGGAATCTCCAAGCATCTGATCGTCCAATTCCAAAAATCCATCAAAACCCTAGTTATTACCTCGAAGTGGGGCAATCCAATAATCTTCCACATATCCTAGTTACTCAGGCTCGTCTCATATCTGCTCACCTTACTCCTGAAGTCTGTCACACAAGGTATTAGCAAAGAAATTAAATGTCCAGTCTCTGAAAAGCAATGTGAAGTATAAGTAAGAGATCACTAGTAAGGCCTACTGGTAGAGTGCACGTATTACTATCCAAACCCTTGTGTCCATATAATATATATCATTCGTAGTATGGTCCTCTCGGTGAAGTTTTGCAAGGGCGGTGTTAAAATGCCTGGTACTGCTTGCACACGGTGAGTGAGCGAACGGGGCGAGCTGGACATGTCCCATGGTGTTTCATGGGCTGTACCGAGAACCGTTTGCAAAACTGGGCGTAAAGAGTGCGTTTTAAGGTATAATTCCCATCTAACATAGGGCAAAAAATTGCTCCTCATAGGAGGGCTCACTGGTCAGTTGTAGTGTAAACTTTCAAAACGAGTGGGTGAGAGGTGGTTGGCACGTTGAGAAATTGTGAAGAGTGGTGAGTGGTGCAGTCTGACAGAGAATTAGGGTGTAACTCCCGAGTAAGAATTGTACACAGCGAACAAAGGAAGCAAAGGAGCTAAATTGCTTCAGGAGGTGGAGACTCTCCTCTCCAGAACAATTTTCTTTTACAAATGGGGCCAAATACTGCATTTTAGAGTGTGATGTGACCCAAAAGTATACTATTGAGCCAGAGTCTCTGAAGGGGCACTCGAGAAATAGTCCAATACTTTAAAAGTGTGCCGAAAAGACGGCCCCCACCGAGAAATCTGAGGCAAAACAGTGGATTTATTTATTTTAGCAATCTCAGTAATAATTCACTAAAATGTCATGGGTAATGAAACCAGTTCACAAACTCTGGTCACAACATCATCAGGCCATTACTTTTTAAAATGCCAAGACATCTTTGGCAAAACAGGTGGATTTTTGTTTAGCAATCTCAGTAACAATTCACTAAGAAAAGCCATGGATATTGAAACTAGTTCGAAAACTCTGGGCACAATTTTATAAAGTCCGTTACTTTTTGAAATGTATATATCATCTTCTTTTACTTCTATATTCCACGTACTTTCATTTTTCCATCCTGCCCCGGCTGCGTACCCCTCATCCTTCATAGGTGACCCAATCTCCGCTGCATTAGTAAAAAAACACTCAGGCCGCAGTTGAATCATCTTTCAACATTATTAATGGCTCCCTTAATCAGAGCCTACTACAGGACTCCAAAAACAGGCCTATAAACCCTCTACTTAAAAACCGGTGTGTGAAATGGCAGATCTAAAGAACTACAGGTCCATCTGTACCATTCTTGAACAAATAATTGTTAGAGAAAGGTACAGCAGATCAACTGAAAAACGATACTTGACAGAATAATGTAATAGGTTACCTCCAAAAAGGCTTCATGCCAGGCCACTGCACAGAAACTGCAAGGTTGCTGGACAGAGCCTGGTCTCGCCTCCTCGTCCTTCAAGGCATTTCACATCATTGACTATGAAATTCTTCTTCACCTGGCAAAACACTGTCCATGGTGAAAGGGCTCTCACCTCCGTTAACCAAGAAAATGGAAATTCACATGGAGAAACAACTGCTCTCTTTTTTTGACCCTGTGCCACTTGCGCTTCAACAAGGCCATCATTTGAACTCCTACGCAATTTTGGCATTGATTACGACCCGTAAGCTCATGACACCTAGCTCCGCCCTTAGGTCAAATCTTCTGAAGATTTCTAATTTCTTGAAAAAGATTTACAACAATTCAAATCATGGATGCCACAACACAAACTCAGTCAGAACTGCTTTAGGCCTCGCAAGGGGCACGGAAAGAACTACATAAATACCAATACAACACAATACGACACTTCCAAACTTAGTTTCGGCTAATATGACCTTCACCAGATACTTTCCTGACACAAAACTGGCTTGCTCCATCACTCCATTAGTACATACACCTGAGTTGGTTAAAAGGGCATCATCATCTTTAGGATTCTTCCTTAACAGCAGACTCCACATCTGGTTGATCAAATTAAAAATACTATCAAAAGTGCATAATATTAACTAAGGACGTTAATAAAATTAAATCTTCTAATTCAAGCAAGATATAAACAAGTCTTTCAGGCTCTACCTTAAACAGTACTAACTGTCAGAACGTCCTGCTAACTGGTCCCACCAAATGAAGGCTATTAGCCCCCATAGTGACAATGTTAAACGTCATCCCCAATATAGTTTTAGAGACTGAGGGTCATATGTATCAAGCCTTTTTCCCCGTTTGCAAACGGGCAGATTCTTAGAATCGGGCCGTTTGCGAATTGGAGAAAGCCTTTTGGGATGTATCATCCCAAAAGGACATCGCAAAATAGAGAATTGCAAAATTTGCGATTCTCTATTTTGCGAATGCAATTAAGGAATTGCAAATTGCGATTCCTTAAATGCAATTCTGGAAGTGCCATATGTCGCATATACATGCCCTTAGGGCATGTATGTGCGCAAAATGTGCTCACATACATATTTCAGGGGTGCAACAGGGTGTCCTTTTGGCACCCTAGTACCCTTGAAATTGCATTCTCAATTTGCGATTCTCTATTTGGTGATCGCAAATTGAGAATGTCTTCCCATTCATTCCTATGGGCCTCCTAGCTCATAAGAATGAGAATGAATGGGAAGGTATTCCTTAATTGCGAATCTCAATTTGCGATTCGCAAATAAGGAATATGTAGGATTCGCAACCTTTTTAGCAAATCCTACATACATTGTATTTTGCGATTCTCTAATTGCAATTTGCTAAAAATCGCAATTTGAGAATCGCAAAACTCTTTTTTGATACATATGGCCCCAAAATACCTAGTTTTGCGAACCTTTTTCGGTACTTCTTCATTACTGCATCTGTTATCTTGACAGTGACTGGAAGTATTAATTTCTGTCTCTTACACTTACAGCACTTTTGGAAGTAATAAACCTATTGCGTATGGATAAGAAAAGTTGTGAACTTTGTACATTTTCTTTACAACTTTGCAAAGGGCAAATCTGACGAAATGTTAAAAAATGTGTGGAGGAAAAGGGGGCCTACACAATAGCGAGAAGCGTTCCCACTGCCACTCAGGACCTTAATTGGCTGCCACATGGTAGTATTTCCTCAACACAGGAAGTCCCACCCTACGGGGAAGGATATCTGACAGTGAGGATTCACCAGTGCAGCTCTGCTTTACCTGCTGCTGCTCATAGCAATGCCTGGTTGTCTGCCTTGAGTTATGGAATGCGTCTTGACTCGACGGTAAGGCCAGTTGCCGTCTAATACCACCACAGAATCCCGAATAAGAAACTGGAATCTTTCAGCCCTCCAATTCTACCCCTAAATCCAGAATGAGAAACTGGAATAGCAAGAAGCTTGTAAGCAGACTAAGGATACCTTCAGTCTCTTGGAGGAAAAATTATCTGAATTCAGCAAATACCAGTATGAATTCTGGCAGGCTATAAGCAGGAAGAAGCAGGATGTAGCACAAACAATAGAGGACAGAAGCTCTCTGGAATGAGCAATGTGGTGAAAGAATGATGGTGCGACACTTACATCTAGATGAAATTACGCCTTTCATATGAATTTCTTGAGGAGAACTGGAAGACAAAACTGCATCGAAACCGGAAGTAAATTTCAAGCATGAGGATTTGGGAAATTTGGAAGATTGCAAAAAAAGAAAAAGCTACTTCATTTTTAAGTGATCACTGAAATGATTACAGGAAAATCTAAAGAGGATGATCTGGATTCGAAAACCTTTCAGAACACAGACCAACCAAAAAGATGGAACTGGTGCAAAATGCCCAGGCTGGATAAGACAACACCGAGGGGCACATTTACAATCCCTTGCGCCACTTTTGCGTCATTTTTAACATGGGGAAAATGACGCAAAAGTGGCACAAGAGGCTTGTAAATAAGCCCCCAAGTGCATAGATGATGAACATATTGTCAGTGCCAAACAAGCATACTGGAGGTATTATTGTCCTGGGCCTGTGAGGGTAACAACGTCTCACTATGAGCTTCCGAAATGAAACATGCCCAAACATACACAACTGCGAGCAGCAGCATGTAAAACATCCTCCACGGCAGCCAAAGACTTGTCCTACCTAGACATAACATTCCGTTGACAAGATATGGACGCCAGAGTACGTAAAAGTTTGTCTGTTGTGAACTTGAGAAACTACAGCCACCACTGGAAGGGGAATGTTTCCTACCTTCACAAGTAAATGTATAAGTTCCCACAACCTACTGTTAATATTAGCCTATAAAACTATGAATAAGCCAAAGGTTGCTTCAAGAAGGCTTTATCCCTCACCTCTGTCTGTAAATCTCTGGACCTTCCTACTGTTGTCATGTCTCCTGAGTTCTCACACTTCAAAAAGAGTGGCTGCTTCACCAACCTAATGAGATACGCCCACCGATGCACAATGCAACTCTTCTTACTGCCACTTTGTAATTTACATTCCTGCTTTTGTTTTTGTATATATTTACCATGTCCGAAGGTGGTGATAGATAAAACGACCTACACAAACAATCAGACACCACTATAAGAAAAGCAATTTGTGTATATCCACCACCCTGCTGCCCAATCAGAAGTCTGGAAGGATCAGGGAGGTAAGTGATCTTTATTCAAGCAAGCCAAACTGCTACAGTTGAGAAACCGATTGCTCTCCATATAGTTTAGGGCCATTGATTTCTGCCCTTTTTAGGTCGCAGCCTACCAGACAGGGTAGCTGTCTGGTTTGTTAAAGACATCTTGGGGACATTCAGAAAATTGATACAGGAATTCATTCAGCCCAATGTTTACCAATGGCTTTGTGGTTTGTGGCTCACATTTTCCGGCTTTCAATTTGCTGGCTTTATTTGCTGTAGGCTGCCCAGATCGAGTTTGTCCCTCCCGTTGCCCAAACCTTGTTTACTCTATTCTTCCACGAACAGGCTTTCTGTAAACAGGCCTTAAAAGCTTTCCAATTCTAACCATAAATCCAGATTAAGAAACTGGAATAGCAAAAAGCTGGTAAGCAGTAGGCCTGGGCAAAAATTTCGTTCCGTTCGCGGAAATTGCGATAATTTGACATTTTTGCGTTCCGCGGAGAGCGCGAAAATGTCAAAAATTCCGGTTTCCGCAGCTTGGCGATAATTTGTTTCTTGCTCGCGCTGTAAAATGATACATTCTCGCGCGCGCGCGATCGCCTTACCTGAATCCCTGCGTTCGCCGACAAGTTTTCTTGATCCGGTCGCGTTCTCCATGAGATGTTGTATTGTTTTTAGCCATTTGCGCTGTCTCGCGACAGTTCGCGCCCGCAGTGACGTCATGCGTCGCGCGATCACGTCTTTCTTCTCGCGATCATGCACCGCGAGAACAACTCAAAACAAGATGGCCGCGCCCGCAAGCAGCCACATGGGTAAGTTGGCGACCCGCAACCATGCAGAAAATCGCGCGAACATGCCGGAAAAAAACTTCCGCATCTTCGCGATATTTCTGCTTGTTTGCGATAATTTTAAACATTCTCGCGATAATTTGCGAAGGTTAATTCCGCAAATTCCGCCCACCCCTAGTAAGCAGACTAATGAAAACTTCAGTTTCTTGGAGGAAATTATCTGAATTCAGCAAATACCTCTATGAATTCTGGCAGACTATAAGCAGGAAGAAGCAGGATGCAGCACAAAGAATATTACAGAAGCCTTCTGGAATGAGCAATGTGTTGGAAGAATTATGGTGCGGCACATCCATCTAGATGAAATTACTCCTTTTATATGAATTCCTTGAGGAGAGCTAGAAGACGGAACAGCATCAAAGTAGGAAGTGAATTTCAGGCATGAGGATTTGGGAAATTTGGGGGGTTACAAAAAAAAGGAAAAAAACAACTTCATTTTTAAGTGATCGCTGAAATGATTACAGGAAAATCTAAAGACAAGGATTTGTATTTGAAAACCTTTCAGAACACAGACCAACCAAAAAGATGGAACTGGTGCAAAATGCCCAGGCTGGATAAGAAAACACCAAAACTTGTTCTAATCTTGTCACATCTGTTGTGCATTAAAAGACAGAGTTCAAATGTCAGGGTGTGTCTTCCAGGGAGCTTGGTGTTTATTTTTCTTTCTCTGACTTCACAGTGAGATGATTTATGTGACCATCATGCTGACTAGTGTAGGTCCGCTTGAGGAAGGCTCCAGAGATGTTTGTCTTTTCTAGCACACAACAAAATGTAAATGTGTGTAAATGAACTGTACTGACGATCACAATACATTGACTGATGACCTTTCCACACATTATCATTTGTGCTTGGTATACTTTCATCAGTAAAACTGAAAGTGAGTGCAAATGCAATGGTCATTTCAATTGAAGATCTGTTGTCTGTAATGGCAGTGTGCTACCACACCATGCATACTTCATGTTAATCCACTCCACTTTACTCTGCACCACTTCGCGCCACTGCACTTTACTCTGCACCACTCCACACTACTCCACTCCAGTCCACACTGCATCACTGCACTCTACTCTGCACAACTCTACTCTACTCTATGCCAATGCACTCTACCCCACATTACTCTACTATGCATCACTGCACTCTTCGCCACTGCACTCTACACCATTTCGTGCCAATCTACTCTATGCCATCCTACTCTGTGCCACTACACTCAACGCCATTGGACTCTACACCACTTTATTCAAAACCAATGCACTCTACGCCAATCAGCTCTGCACCAAATCACTCTACCCCACTATACTCTAGTGGTGTAGAGTGGCATATCAGAGAGACCAACCATGACAAAACGCTGGCCCTGACATACTAAGGTAACTGTTGACATAAGAGTTTCTCACTGTACATGGATGGCATCAATGGCAAAATTCTAGCAGTGGTTTATTGTATGTAATTTTTGGCATAAGGGGGAACCTATGGAAAAATGCTGGCCCAGGTAGAACAGGGGTATTGCGTTTCTTTTTGAGTTCAAAATGTTTTATTGAATTTTCATAATAATGAACACGTACAGACAATACAGAAAAATTATTCATGAGCGAAAATACCTAATCAAAATAAGAAATTTACAAAAACAATATTGAATTACAATAGGTATAGATGTAAAAATATTCATTTAAAGAAAGGAAGAAAAACAAAAAAGGAAAGGAAGGGAGGGGAGCCATGTATAATTACTATGTCAACTATTAGAAAATAGAGCTACTTTTATCATATAAGTACTTAAGTATAATGACGGTAAAACGATATTTCAAGTATAAATATAAAATTATGAAGATAAATATATATCTATAGGTAACCAAAAAGAGCGAAACAAATTAGAGTTATGATTAATCCCATTCAGGGATAACTGAGCACCTCTTCTTGTAAAAATTACCCATGACCACCAAGCATGAACTGATAATGACGAATATCCTTCCAGCAAAAAGTAATGGATTTTAAAGCAGCTGCTATTAGAAAATTAAACAGTTTACCTTCTAATTCAGTTAAGTTATGCAAAAGACCAACAGATTTACATATTAACATTTTGTGAGAAATAACATCATGGATATGCAATATCTTTTGTACAATATCCCAAACATCAAACCAAAATTTAAAAAACAATGGACAATCAAAAAGCATATGTTGTAATGATCCAGGATGTAATTTACAATGCCAACATGTTTCAGATTGCAGCAGTTTAGCACGAAATAAACGTACTGGGGTCCAGAAACAATTGAATAAAATATAAGAATTGGTTTGGTAAAGCGAACCAGGCAGCCAGCCTGAAATACTATTAAGCCAAATAATCTTCCAAGTATCATTAGATAAAGAAAGTGAAAGCTCAGTATTAAAAATGCTGAGATTATATTTAAATTGTTTCCTATAGAATTAGATAATTTTTTATATAAAATGGAAACCGTATGTGATGACGTAGAGATAGTTTGAATATATACTACTAAATCTGGTTTAACATTAGACGGAATACCATGAGGGAAAGAATCTAAAATTGAATTACATAAAAACTCAAATTTAATAAAGTCAGATTGAAGTAAACCAAATTTCGTGTCTAAAGCTTCAGAGGAAATGAAAGGATTGTTGAAATAGATATCTTTAAGATAAAAGATACCAGCCTTAATCCAAGAATTCCAGAAATTAACATTTCTATTCAATTTAATAACATTACTATGCCATAATGACAATATATAGACCATAGGAGATAGAACATTTGAATACAGGTCATTAAAAATGAGTTTAGTGGATTTGATAATAACAGATTGTTGCAAATATGTTGATCTGTTAGACATGGTTAGCAAGGTGGTCAATGGAAAAGGATTTACAAGAGATTGCTCTATATGAAGCGAAGTAGGAGGGCTATTTAAAGAGGAAGGAGTAAACCATATAGAACTTTGTTTCAGTATAAATGCTTTGTGATATAGAAGAAAGTCAGGCAGGCCAAATCCAGCATTACATATGGGTATTTAAATTTTTTATAACAAATAAGAGGTGATTTATTGTTCCAGAGAAATTTAGAGAGAAGTCTATCAATATATTTATAACATTTTAATGGAAATTGAGTAGGAATCATAGCAAGGGTATAAACATTTTTAGGAGCAATGATCATTTTAATGGAGTCCATTGTACCCCACCAAGAGAGATGAAGTGAAGACCACTTAGACGTTTTATCTTTGATATATTTTAAGATAAAGTTACTATTTAATCTTAATGTTGCTTTTATGGAGGACGAAAATAAAATACCAAGATATTTTAATTTGTCTTTTAGCCAAATAATATCAGTCATAGGTAACATACCATGAGTACAAAAGATGTTTAAGGGGAAAAATTCAGTTTTATTAATGTTAAGTTTGTAACCAGAAACTATGGAATATTTTGTAATAATTTCTAATAAGGAGGGAATTGAGGATATAGGATCACTAATAAATAACAGCACATCATCAGCATAAGCTAAGGTTTTGACAGTAACATCCTTCATTGTAATACCTTTAATATTATCACATTTTCTTATATGAGTAAGGAAAAGTTAAATTCCAATTAGAAATAATAGTGGAGAAAGGGGACAGCCATGTCTTGTCCCTCTAAAAAGGCAAAACTGACTTGACACTTGGCCATTGATAAATAAACGAGCTGTAGGAGCAAAATACAGAGCAGAAACCCTGTGAATAAACGGGGTACCCAAATTAAATGATATCAAGGTCTGAAATAAAAATTGCCAATGGATTTTGTCGAAAACTTTCTCTGCATCCAAAGCCAAAATTCCTGTGTGGGAAATTAAAGTAGAACTCTGTTCAATAACATGTAATACGGTTCTTGTGTTATTTATAGAGTATCTATTCTTCATAAAACCTGATTGATCTGGGTGTATAATAGAATCTAGTATAGTGGCCAATCTAGCGTATAATTTACAGTCTTGATTAATTAAAGATATAGGACGATAATTTGAAACAAGAGTTTGGTCTTTATCTGCTTTTGGAATGACAATAATTAAAGCATCAGTAAAAGAACCTGAGATAGTTCCTGAAGAACCAAAAAAAGTAAAAAGTTGACATTAATAAGGCAGAAGTTGGGATTGGAACTCTTTATAAAACTCAGCTGGGTAACCGTCGGGGCCAGGAGACTTATTTTTTTTAATAGATTTAATGGCTGCTAAAATTTCATCTGTAGTAATGGGTAAATCTAGCCCAAGCCTATCCGATTGTGAAATTTTGGGCAAATCACATGCAAATCACATGCATTTAAGAAAGAGTCAAGTAAGGGGGCATCATGAAAATTGGGCTTATTATATAGAGCAGAGTAAAAATCCCCAAATTCTTTAACAACATCATTGTGAGATAGTGCAATTTTGCCATTAGGGCAATGAATTGAGGTAATTTGCGTTCTATCTTTTTTTATACGTAAATAATTAGCTAAATGTTTCCCAGATCTCTTGGCATTAAAACGAAATTTAGCTTTAGAATTAGAGATTTGGATGCCAGCTCTTTTACTAGGGATTGAGTTAAATTCATATCGAAGCTTTTGTAGTTTGACTCTGAATTGAGGATCATTGGACGTAATAAAAAGCCTTTCAAATTTCGCAATTTGTTTTTCCAAACTTCTGATATGCGCATTGAATGTTTTATTTTCGTAGGCCATAATAGAAATAGTTACACCCCTAATGTAAGCTTAAAAAGCGTCCCATCTATTGACCATAGAAGTGGAATCTTCAGGGTTGAGTAAAAAACTATCTTGAATGGCATTTAAGATTTTAGGCTTATTATGTTCATTAAGAACAATTCCAGTATTCATACGCCATCTAGTTTGTTTTGTAAAAGTTGAGGTTAAATTCAGAACAAAAGAAATCAAGGCATGGTCTGAGACATCAATATTACCAATCTTAGGAGTTTTTACAGATTGTATTAGTTGTGTGGAGATTAATAAATAATCAATTCTAGAATGTGAATTATGTGGGTTAGAGAAAAATTTAAAACATTTTTCTGTAGGGAAATGCAATCGCCAAATGTCAACTAACTTGGTGGTATGAATAAATGATTTAAAAGCATGAGAAACCTTAGGAGGGCGAAACTTAGTACTAGATAGTCTATCTAATAATGGGTCAGCAATAACATTAAAATCACCTCCAACAATTAAAGGAACTTTACCCAACTTTAGGACCTCAGTGGTAATATTAGACCAAAAAACAGGGTCATCTGCAGTAGGACCATAAACATTAAGTAAAAATATGACTGAGTCATGAACTTTAATTTGAGCTATTATATATCTTCCATCCGCATCTGAAATTTTACTTAAAACTTGGCAATGTAATTTTTTTGCAAACAAAATAGCACCACCATTTTTTTTACCATTAGCAGGTGACGAAACAATAGTATCCACCCATTTCTTTTTCATATAATTTAAGATTTTGTCATCTATATGAGTCTCTTGAACAAAACAAATATCTGCCTTACAACTACCTAAATAATCTAAACATTTTGTACGCTTAACTGGATGACGTAAACCTTTAACATTTAGAGAAACAACTTTAATATTGTGGACATAAGCCATAATGAAGAGAGAGAAAATAAAAAATCAAGAAGAGGAGAGGAAGAAATAGAGCAGTAATAAGAGAAAGTAGTAACTCCAGAACTAGTAAAAGGACAGGAAGAAATTAAAAGAAGGAGAAAATGACAAACAGAGTACATAAATATCAAGGATGAAATGCACATTCGCTTTACAAGCATGACCGGAACCGTTGGAGCCCTATGTAATAATAAACCATTAGTATGTCAGAACATATGCAGTTAGCTGTAATCAAGTATTAGAGTCATGAGTATCCATGGAATGCTGTGAACGCTGATCCAACAACTGACGTAAGTCATCAGGACGCTGAAAAGATTTTAAAAGATTGTCTTTCCAGATACGCATTGTTGAAGGGTCAAAAAGACCATATTTGAACCCAAGACTTCGCAGTTGAGGACGAAGAGTAGTAAATTCTTTGCGAATTGAAACTGTTTCCTTAGCAAAATCCTGATGAATAAAAATGTTATTCCCATTGACCATCAAGGAAGGAATTTCTCGTGCTGCTTTTCGAATCAAAACCAGATGATGATGCCGGAGAACTTGAATATCATTTGACGGGGTTTAGTATGCTGAGGATTGCGATGTGAAGGAATTCTGTGGGCCTTGTCATTCTCAAATTTTTCCAAATACAATCTGCAGTTGCCACCCTCAACATCCTCTGGTAAATTAAAAATGCATAAGCTGTATTGTCTGTTGCGATTTTCTATATCTAGAAGTCGTGTAGACAAAGGTGATATTTTCGCTACAAGTGGGGTAAAAGTTTCAAGCTTAGCCTTATTATCTTGTATTTTAATTGTATTATCAGAGATTTTCATTGACAAACTCGCCATTTCTTTTCGAACATTTTTAATATCTGAGGCAACAGAATCTGTGTTGATACGAAGTGCTTGAATTTCCTCTAAAATTAAGGGTAATGAAGGTTCTGATTACTCTACCGCCTTTAATTTAATTGGCGGAGGTGAAACATGCTGCCTCCTTTTAGTATGAATAGTATTTTTATCATCCATGTTGTGAGTCAAAAAACAAAAAAAAGAAATCGTCAAAATAATAGCAAGAATGAAAGAAAATATAATCCCTATTAGAGCTGGTGCAGCAGCTATAATGGGCTATGGGAGTGGCTAGGCCCAAGCCAGGCCCTTTCTTGAAGGATTGCTCCGCCCCCCTGACTGACAAATCTGGCTGTACCTGGAGGCAGAGTTGGAAGCAGAGGCTGGAGGCAGAGAAACGCCACTGACACCGTCCAAAATCCACAAAAATCACCTCATTCCACAGGTACTGACGTTATTAACTAAGCGACCTCATTTTTGCCGTATAACTGACAGAAAATCGGCGTTATTTATGTATAAAAGGGCGAGAGAGCGCCGGAGCTCGTTAGGCGGCAGCCATCTTGCGTTGCGCGCTCGCGCGTCTCCCTCAGGGTATTGCGTTTCATTGGCTTAGGACACCAAGATAGGACTTGAATAGGCAATAAGTGCCCTTTCAGAATCCATCTAGGTTTAGCAAATTTATGTGAAAACTTTGCTTTAAAATGCACTACTTGATCCCATGATTTTCAACATTTTCTTAGAGGAAGAACCCGGATTTGGACGTCCCTAGAAAAAGTCTGACTCACTCGTTTTGCTTGCAAGCTACAATTCAGGGCAGTATTATGCCCCACCACTTTCGAAGATCCTGTCTGCAACCTAATATTGGTGGTATATAAAATATACATTTGTCTGTATTGCGTTGTTATATTAATCATGCATTTACTAAGGAACTTCAGAGATGTATATTATTGCAATGGCATCTGGTTTAAAGTCATGTGACATAATTTCCTCTGATGATTCAGGATCAAAAGTCATTTAATGTCACTTACTGTGATGCCAATAGGTTCAAAGAGTGTGAGATGTCACTTCCACTACCCTTTGCATATTGGTGAATCAGTTTCCATGACAGGGTTCAGAATTTAAACCTGCACTTATAGGGGCCTATTCACAAACTGCACTTTATATTACATTTGGTAGTGCTACAAAAGTACTACTCAAATATTGCAAAATGCTATTCACAAACCTACGTATAGAAATCTACACCTCTCCTATCTTTTCAGTGCAGAGTTCCCTATCACAGTTGTACCTTGGTGTACATTCTAGTAATAAATGTGAAAGGAACCTGGGTGATTGGCTGGAAAATGGGGACTACCTAATAGTAAAATGGAAGGGAATAAGAATGAGTAAGGATGTGCTGAGGGAGGGGTTTACAGAGGGACAAGCACCCTCCCACAAACTGCACTTGTAAAGTTTCCACAGCCAAAAAAGGATCCACAGATGTACTCGAGCCCAGCCTTCAAATAGGTCCAACATCAAACATGGCCATTGCAGGTACTGAGACACACTTCCATAGAAAATAATGGAAAAATGGGGGGAGGGACTTGAAATAACACCCAAAGGAAATGATATTTAATTAAATAAATTATTTTGAACTTTAAATTACACATATGTTTATAATTGTTTTAAGTTGACAGTTATATTGAATTAAAAAAATATTTGTAATTCTATAAATGAGGAAATAAAAGTTTCAAATATTTAATACAAATGTGAAAATAATGATATTGATTAAACAACATTTTAATAAAATGCACTAAATAATATTTCAATAAGAAAATGTTAATGAGGGTGTTTTTGAAAAACATTTTGATAATTATCAATTACAATAATACATGTTGTATTAAACATTTCATTTAATGTATTAATGTGCTGTAACATTTTACTTTCTTGGGTTTGTGTTAATAATAATTTTGAGGTCATTTTTACATTTTTGTTTTACATTAAAATATGTTTAATAATTTTTAATAATTATTAAACTTCAGAATTTTCCCTATACTTTGTCCACACCTGCATGTGCAAAGTTATTAGTAATAACTTTACACTCCTAAATCCTGTTCTAGCAGGCTCCACCCTCAGGTTTGAGGGCGTAGAGACATGTATGTCTGCACCCAGTCGTAAATTTACACTCCAAAACGGTGAATAGCAGAAAATTATACAGTTACTCCTAGATGCAGTAGTAAGTTTACACTTAAGTAAAACTACATGTGCTAATTTCCCGTTGTGAAAAGGCCTTATAGATATATATATATATATATGGCCTACATGTGAATAACAGGACAGGGTCTGTAGGCACCACCTGTCCAGTGTTGTCATTCACAATGATTATGTGAGCATCAAAGGAGCCATGGAAACATCACTTTCAAAAGAAAAAAAGAAAAGACACAACATTCACTCTCTGGCAGTGGCCCAGAGGGGTCATCCCCCATGGAGGAAGGGGAACAGCAGGAAGGAAAATGCAACCAGGGATAGTGCCCACCTCCTTTGCCCCCTACTGGCCACGCTCCTGAGTGAGTGCTGGGAGGAGTCAATTACATTATAGGAAGAGCCAGACACGTGGCCACTCGCACTTATGGATGACCTACCACCAGTGCTGTAATGAAGGGGGATCCAGCAGCTAATATTGAGCTGGATCAGTCGTCTGCCTGTCCCCAGTGAAATATACAGAATTTGTCCCAGTGTAAATTGCCAAACCCAGGACATAATTCAGCAGCACACGCATGTTGTTTGCTTTCTGTTGCAGCAGCAACTACAGACGGCAATGGGGCCTTGTTATTTAGTTTCCAGCTGGGCCCAAAAACAACTGGCCATCATCCTTCCTTTTATTTGAGTGTGATCTTGGCTGGGAGCTATCTGGGGCCTAACATATAGATGCCAATGCAATGGAGGTAAACAAAGGCATACAGCTTAAGAAGTACTTCAAGAAACTAAGATTTGAAGTAAAGTTTTTTGACTTTAGTCAATCCCTGTACATAAGAGAGATGCATGCACTGTAATAATGTATTTTTTGTAGGAGCATTTACACCAATAACAATTTAAACAGCATTTACTGTTTTTATAGTGCAACTCATCCCAATGTAGCCTGTCAGAGCGCTTTACATTACATGCACACATTTTACATTGACAAGTTTGTAAATCAATATACAGGATGCTAGATAAGAGAGAAGGGTTTCAGAGTGTAAGAGTAACACATCACCCTTACCTGCGGTGATTATATGTTAAGAGTGCATGGCCGGAAGAAACACATAGTCAGCATTTAAAATGTAACGCAGTGCTTGGTATGGATGCAGTAATAAGACTTTATTTCTACCTAAAAAAAACCTTTTTAGCAGCCAGGTAATACCAATAGATTGAAAAAAAATATGATTCTAAACCCATGCCTTGCAGTTTGCATGCAGTTCTTTGATGCTGGTTCATATCTCCCTGTGCTAAATTAGGACTGTAATTTATGAACTGCAATTAATAAACGGATCTATGTGCCAAAAGCAATAACCCACTTACCTTTCAACATAAAATAAAAATCTATCTCTGCATGTTACACAATGTGCTTTTCAGGAGACACGTTAGCAAACACCAGATGCCTATTGTTTATAGTGGCGGCCGGTAATTTTAAGAGGGAGGAGGGCAGACAGGACACACAAAAACACATACACACTCACACCCACGCATACACACAGGCGTGCATGTACACACACATCCATTCAAAACACTCATTACCAGATATTCATTCATACACACACACACAAATCATTAATTTAAAATAAATCACACTTACCTGCACCTCTGCCTCAGGTCCAAGGAGGGTTGGGACTGCTGCCTCCCCTCATTGGTATACTGGTAAGCCAATAATGGAAGGCAGAAGTCCCAAGCCACGGAAGTCCCACAGGGGATGGCACTGCTTTCCCACATTGGCAGACCTAAGGTCAGCCAATGAGGTAATACAGTAGTCCCAACCTCGTCACAGAGTGGGATGGGGTCAGTGAGACTACTGACTCCACCTCACTCTGTGACGAGGTGTCACTGACTGACACTCGACCCTGGGTACTTCAGGGCTTAAAACTGAAGCACCCAGGTCTGAGGCAATGAGCAACCCTTCTCATCACAAGATGTAGGGCCTCAAGGACCTTTTCTGCGCTGAATATGTGACGCCCACAGGAGCTATGCTATCATCAGCCCGGCAACGTTCAGAGTGTCTGTCAGACTGACCGTTGCTCAGTTTGACAGACACTCTTTTTGAGGGGCAAAAGGTGAGGGGACGTTGCCCTCAGCCCCTATGGATGGGCCATGGCTGGTTGGCTAGCAAATCCAACTGGCAGGGCTTCTCATCCTTGGTGTACTCCTATGCCTCCAGGGGCATGTGGCAAAGAGTTAAAATGTATGTGTTTCAATACCTACCCAACTGCTAATCATGGTTGGCACCTGGGGATAGTGTTAATCTCCACCCATAGGGTCTCATGGCCAGTTGAGCTAAAAATGTATCAGAGGGACAGATCAAATCTTTTAATTCTACAGCCCTCAACACATGATTAAAACAACAAAATGCATGCCCTGACCAGTATGTCAGGAATGGCTGACATGTTTCATTGCCTAGTGATTTTTAGGTAATTTCTTCAGGGCTGGAGGACCAGGAAATCACCTATTTATTCACTGAACTGAATGTCTACAAGGTAAATGTCTACCAGTGGACAAATGTACACATTAGGTGTAGTCATACTAGATCCTGACCACAGACGCATCACATGCTGCGGCTTAACCGCTGAAATGACAGGTCATAAATATAAGGGCTTTGGGGTGAACCATGATAAACAGTAGTTACTGGTTTTTGAAAAACATACATTTTAACTTCTTGCCACACATGTCTGCATGCATAGGAGTATGCCCTGCCAGTTGGAGATGCTAACCAACAGGCATCTGATGGTTGCTAACGTTAGGCGTGACTTAGTCCCATGCATCGCAAGTTTGGTCATTTCAGTTTTGATCTAAGACATGGCAGTTGCCACAGTTTTTTAACCAAATAGTGATTGGTGAATTTCTTTCCCGGAAGCTGAAGTTGCTAGCTAGCATGGCCTCATTGTCTATTTAAGTAAGGTGCATAAAAAAGGGATCTGTTTTTACATTTCTTGTTGTTAAAAAATAAATGAATAAGTTGACTTGTTAAAGAACGTTCTGACTATCAAACAGGAGAACAGCGAGGCTTGGCAATTAGTAACAGTTTATGTTTAATCAAACAATAACAGCCAGGAATAGCAGCCACATTTCTTACAGTTGAGAGCTGGAACTCAGCTTGCATTAAGTACATGGCATGCTTTAAAGTTTACAGTGGGTACAATAAAGAGAAGCTTGTCCCCATTTGGGCAGCAAATACTAGTGCAGTGGGCCATAAATTGGGGTTTAGATGCATGATCCCACCCTGATAGAAGTGGCCATACCAAATGGAGTTCACAATATGAGGTGGTCCAGGTGGCCGGGTGTGTTGGGTGGGTTATCTAGGGTGATGCTTATTATCTCAGACCATGGAACTGACCAAAGGGATACCTCAGGGATCCTGCCTCAGTTCCACCTTGTTCAACATTTATGTTGCTCCGCTAGCTGGGCTTCACACCAATCTCGTATGCTGATGACACCCAGCTATTACTGTCATTTGACAAAAATTCACACAATATTCAGACTGCCTTCTCGGAAGGCATGACTGCCATCGCGACCTGGATGAGGAATAATTTCTAACAGCTCAATGCCGGGAAAACCGAGATCATGCTGTTCGGAGATGCACCCCTGCTATGGTCCCCAGAATGGTGGCCACCTGATCTAAGCGACACCCCGGTCCCTAAGTCCGTGGTTAAGACCCTTGGCATACGTTTGGACCAGAAACTTACAATGAAAGAGCAAGTTACAGCTACCGTGAGCTCATGTTTCCACATATTAAGCCTCCTACGCAGGGTATTTCCCTTTCTTCTCTTAACTGCATGGTAAACTCCCATCCAGGCACTGGTGATAAGCCACCTGGACTACTGTAATGCTCTCCTGATTTCAGCAAGTGAGTCCTCTCTGAGTAGACTTTAAGTAGTTCAAAACACCACGGCTCACCTTGTCTCTAACTCTCCTGCCAGAACAGCCTCTCTACTCCTTCCACAGGGGATACAGTGGCTTCCAGTATGCAAACGGGTCAAATTTAAGATATGCTGCATTGTGCACAGAGCACTAAATGGTAAAGGTCCTGACTATCTTACAGAAAAACTAATTCAATATCAGCCACCCAGACCTTTACGCTCAGGAGCTAAATCTTTGCTCCTTGTCCCGCATTTAAAAAAAAACAAAACACTTTGGTGGAAAGGCATTCTCCCACCTAGCCCCCTATTACTGGAATCAGCTGCCTATTTATCTTCGGAAATGCCCTGAATACCTTCTATTTAGAAGGCTCCTCCAAACTGCACTTTTCTAATTATCCTCTTTCCATCTGCCTTGTCTGTAGCACCTCCGTAGCGTAGAGAGTAAGTAAGTAAGTAAATAAATAAATACATTGGCCATTGTTTGGGCCCTACATGAACAATGCAACAAACCAGGTGTTCTGGTACAGCGTCCTTGGGCTGAATGCTGTCCCTCTGCTGTGCATTTGTTTTTGTTTATGAGTGTGTGCATCTGACTCATGCGATTTATTGCTGATATCTTCCAGGTGTGTTAAAGGTTTGTTCAATATCTGGTGTTTCCATCATGAGAAGTGCTAGGGGTGGAAAGAGGGCAGCTGTGTTATGTTGATCTGATAACGGGTCGCTCTGAAACTGTAACAAGTGTTTTATTGTGAATTTGGGTAGTGCAGGCAATAGTTGCTCTGCGGTGTGCTGGACCCCTAAAAGTGGGACCTTTTATAAATTAATCAGACGCTAACAGACTGTCAGATTGCATTCATGATCCACCCCTTGTGACTCCACCCTCTTTTTGTTGCCATACCTTGACCCCATACTTATGGGTTCCCAAAGTTTTTCCAGTTCCAGCAATGCTCTGGCACAATAAGACAAATGCCAGACGCCGCCAACAGTGGCCTGATAAAGATCAAGTCACATGTCACATACAGCCTGATACCTTGAATATCCAGAATACTGTTGCTGCTCATTTGGAAATCTTAGGTTAAAAGAAAACTCAAGGCCATATCTCAGGCTTTGTATGTGCTGTTGTATAGTACACGTAATATTACACATTTACAATGATGAGTTGTGCCGAGAATGCCCACATTCCTCTCTTACTGTTGTAATATATTTGTTGAGGTCAAGTGACTTCTGATTGTATATTAATACTGCAGGAAGCCTTGCCCCCAGCACTTGCTAGTCCAAACCAAGAACTTTTCACTTGCTTTATTCTAGAAAGCAAACATCCACTCAGCATAAAATTAGGCACTGAGGGCAGGGATAATAATGTCATGTCCCTGTTGCTACCTCGCACCTTCCCACTCCACCACTCCTGTACCCAGCAGTGGTTGTCTTCTGTACCATGTGTCTTTAGTGCTCTTGCTCTCTACGATCTTGAGAAACTAACAAAAATATCTTCTGATCTATGGTCTCATTGGACAGCCATTTGTGAATAAATAATCACACACCATACCACCATGAAGCGTGAAAGGCCATGTTCTTACAACAGGGTAGTCAACCTCAAAACAACATTAACGTAGCGTTAAACATCTTGATACATCATCCCCTTCTTCACTCCACAATTCTGACTTCACACTAAGCTTTCACAAAAAATGCCCCATAACTTGCCTCACTCTTTTCCCTTTCACTCAATGAACTCCTTCCATTCCCCAAACTCTCTCTCTCTCTTCCCCTACCAAACATACTCCAATGAAGCCTCCTTGTCCTGTCCCAAGGATCCCACACACTGTCTTCCATTGCCTGTGCTCCCCTCATCCCCCCCGGGGTGGATATGTCTGCATCTGACTCTCCACCTTCCCAACTACCGCCAAAGCACCCACAACCTATCCTATTATGGCATTCACCCCCACCACGCCCCCAACTTTCGTGTGTCCAGTGGTGCATAGGAGCCAGGAGGAGAATGTCCTTGCCCTTCCTGCTATCTGTCTCTAGGTTCCAACCCCTTCCTGTGTCCCTACCTATGCCATGTCCTGGTCTCTACCATTCATAAGTTCTCTGGGGGAGACTGGATGCGTCTGTCGCTTCCCCCAGGGCCCTTCATTGTGAAATAATCACAAGCCATACCACCATGAAGCATAAAAGGTCATTTTATTAGAACAGGGTTGCAAAACAGTCAGTCTACCTCAAAGCAACATTAACATAGTGTCAAACATCTTGATACATCATCCCCTTCTTCACTCAACAATTCGCACCTCGCACCAAGCTTTCATCCCAGTGCCCAATACCTAGCCTCAATCTTTCCCCTTTCACTTCAATTCCCCAATCTCTCTCTATCTTCCTCTACCAAACATCCTCCAATGAAGCCTCCCTGTCCTGATCCAAGAATCCCCCACACCATCTTGCTTCGCTTGTGCTCCCCTCACCCCCCTAAGGTGTGGATATGCCTGCATCTGACTCAACACCCCCCAACTACTGACATTCAGAAAAACCCTGTAGGGTGTTTTACTGAGATTTTTATCAATACACTCCTTTGCACCAAATCCTCCCATGCAACAGTTTACTAATCAAATCCCTCATTTCCTTCATATAGTAAGCATTTCCAAACTGTGAAAGGTCTACCCCATCATTTCTTAAGAGAAAGTGCTCCTCCACCTTGATGCCCCCATGGGCTCTCCCCGTAATGTCCCTTGCCATGCAAAACACCAACATCGCTCTGTTGTGCTTCCTCCTGGCATAGGCCACATGTTTAATCTCTCCTCTCCACCGTCACCCGGGCAGTCACCCTGTCCAGACCAAACATGTCCCAGCAAAATTCTATTTGATCAACTGCCGGTCCTGCTGCATGTGTTGCAGCAATGTCAGCCCGACAACTGGACCAAATCATTTCCCCCCAGGTGCACAAGGAGCATATCGGGACAACCCCCCCCCCCCCCCCCCAGAGAACCAGTTTTGCGAAAAAATTGCAACAAATTGCCCCAGCATATCCCACTCATACCCCACCATAGCACCTCATGCCTGCTACTGGACAGTCCCAGGCTCCAGCCATAAATCTTTTAGTCCGCAATACTTAGCCGCCCAATGCCCAAAAGACTGTCCAACCCTCCAAGTCACTGGCTACTCTGCCTAGAACCGCTCATGCACACTACAGTAAACAAACAAGGCATTAGTAGTTGACAAGCTTCCTGATCTCTTTAGCACTGAATCTCCTATTTCCGTACGTATCTTCACAACACCTAGATCTCCACCTGCGTATCCTCCAAATCTGGTTCCAGTCCCATTCCAGAGATGCCACTGCTGTTGCTGTACCATTCCTAAAAGAGTGCGCACCATAGCTGGCTGTATCCTGTCGCAATTTACGCAATCCAATGCACAGCACTGACAGCAGTTGAAAAGCAGTAGCCCTCGCCCACCCTCATGACAAAATTTGCCTCCTGCCTGCACCCTGGCCAGACTTGAAACTTGCTCCTCTCCGTCACCGGGCACGCCTCCGCTCTTACCCTTCTTGAGCCACACCCACCTCCCCCTCCCCACCAGGTCCATCTTGGATCTCCTCAGCCATATCCTCAATTGGTCCTGCTCCAAACATATCTTGCTATGCAAAACACCCAAGTCCGGTGCAGACCACAGCAATTCAGACACCTTGAACACACCAAAGAACATCCATATCATACACAGCCTGAAAATCGCGTTTTCAAACACATCATAACAACAATCTGGCAAAATTGTAATAATGCCTTGCAACAAAACAAACATTACTGCCTCTCAGAAACTAGAGCCCCCCCACCTCCCCACTCTCTACCCCACCATTTCAGAATCTTCTCCAAAATGTCATCACTCACTGGGTCAAAACCCCAGTACAATGCTCCATAAAATGAAACGCCAGCCAGCTTGCCCATAATAGTACTGGGAGATAAATCTTTGTCACTTACAGACAGAACAAAATGTATCCCTCTCCTTTCCGTATCACTGGGATTCTGCATCATCAGCCTCTTCCTTCATAACTCTCAAATTCATTCCATGCAAGATGATAGCTCCACCTTGCAGACTTCCCTAAAGACATTTCCACCAGCCCAGGCACTCTCACTACCCCCACGCCCAAATCCCTACAGGGAATGCCATCTTGTGATCCTCCGCTCCCGGTTTCAGGCTCCGGAAATGTTGCCACTGTGAGTAAGATAATGAGTCGTGGTGTCATTAGGATCTAAGGAGTGTTCGTCTTCAGCTTGGCCAACCGCCTGCTCAAGGGCCTGCAACTGCTGTATTTTGTCATGCTTATGAGATGTGATTATAAAAAATGGCTTGGCCACGTAGTACGCTTCCCACAGAGTTGTCGGGGATGTTACAGAGTGCTCATTTTCCATGAAGTGTTGCCTCGTGGTTGGGAGTGCTAAGGAAGATGGCCGCACTTGCGTGAGGCTCTTGCAGTTCGGGCAGCAATCCGTCTGATATCCTGAACATCTCGGACACCAGATGCGCTGAAAGTACAGATTCAGGCGTCGGAACACCGCTACACCAGCCCACCGCCACTCGATTCAGCAAAAGCGCCCTGAGCGCTCCGGAGCATTGACGGCCAACCTCCGCGACCGAGCTCTACAAAATGGCAGAGAGGCAGGCCGGGTAGGCCGGATCGAGCGCCGCTCGGAAGAGGGACAGCGCTGAAGCGCCTGTGGCAGCGACATTGAGGGGGCTGTCTGACCGGAGACTCAGCTGCTATCGGCGTGAGGGAATGGAGGGGAAATCTCCCCCACCCCCGCAGCGGCCCTGGGTCTGCGCTCCTGTCTCGGCCGCGGCCCCTGACACATCGAAGCGGCGAGAGGCGGATGGTGCCAGGGGGCCTGCCGTGAACAGACGGCGCTACAGTGAAGCTACGCGGGTGAGTGATTGATGACCCCCGAGGCCGGTAGGCTCACCCATGCGATGGCTGCCGATCTGCGCGCCTTCTGTCTATCATATCACCTGGCCTGGGGCGCTGTGACGGCCCGTGCGGCTCCTGCACTGGTATTCTGCCGCTCCTGCTGCGTTTCCCGGCGTCCCGGGCTGTACACTGTGCGGCTTGGTTGGCGGGGGCGCGAAATCCTGAATACGTCTGACTGAGCCCCGTGGCCGACCCTCTACTGGAACTGAGAGGCGGCGCGCACGAAGCGGCGGCATTTCCCCTGTGCGCTCTGAGGATGGAGAGGCCGGTGCCCCCGTGAGGGTGAAGCCGGGCCTTGTGTGCACACCGCAGGGGTGAGCTCCGGATTTCCAGCTTTGGCCCACCACTACTGCTGCTTTCCCCCCTCTAGAGATAGGCACCTTGGGCCTGCTTACGGCACACTGACAATTCAGCAGGTAGCGGCGCCCAGCATGAAGCTGCCCCGACCTGCTGCCATGGGGCGAGTGAGGACCATGTGAAGAGGACGCTCGACTGGCCCTGCTCGTGGTGCGGCGGACCCATATACCTGGCCACTCGGCCTGTGATTGGAGACCCGGCCGTGGGGACCTCTGACTGGTCTGGGGACGGACTGTTGGCGCCTGGGTCGCTGCAGAGGCTGTAGCACGGGGGCGCCAGCCCCACTGGTGTGGCCCTTCCTGTGGCGCTTTTGGGATCAGGCAGCAGGGTCCATCGATTCTTGGGACTGTGGCGTCGGTCACTCTGGGGAGCCGCCGGGGGAACGCGGAGCTGCACTTACCACCTGGGCCCTGCCCTCACCGGGTCACACCTGCCACTGTGGGAAGACTACCCCCATGGCCATTCTCTTTACGAAGCATTCCCACTGCAGACGCCATGGGGAAACCAGACGGGCACCAGCCGAAGCTAAACTTCGACGCTCGGAAGACCACCCGCTCCCAGGCGGAACATGAGGAGGACCAAGTGGAGGCCCCGGCCCCCTCCACCGCGAACCTGAAAGAACTCCTTCTGAGTATGCAGTCCAGCCTAACCTCCATCAAATCGAAGATGGACTCCATGTACACCAGGCTCGATGGCGTCACGCACAGGGTGGACAAACACGATGACCGACTGGTGGAGAGCGCTGCATTTCAGACCAGGAAGACTCAACCACCACCACTGCTTCTCGTACGCTGGAAATGGAGCGGGTCCTCAAAGTCATAGTGGTCAAAAACGAAGAATTAGAATCCCGCTCTAGGCGCAACAACCTCCGAATGCTAGGGGTGCCGGAATCGACCGCTACAGGCAGAATGGAAGACTTTGTTGAGCGTCTCCTCATAACATTGTTCAGCAGGGAGGCCTTCTCACCGGTCCTGGTGGTTGAACATGCTCACCAGTCACTCGCAGCATGCCCGGTTCCTTGGGCCACACCGCGACCGATCATCGCCAGGATGCTCAACTACCGGGACCGCGACACTGCCCTCCTCCTCTCCAGGGAACATGGCCAGCTTCGCTTTGAGGGGATGGACATCTGTCTCTATCCGGACTTTACTGTGACTGTTCAGGAACAAAGGCGGAAATTCCTTCCCGTCAAAAAGAGATTGCAACAACTAGGTCTTCCCTACGCCATGCTCTTCCCGACCCGTCTGAAAATTACGCACCTAGGAAAGCCGCTCTTCTTCAATACCCCACAACAAGCACGAGATTTCCTCAAAACTCTGCCGAAACAGCCGGTGGACCGCTCCTCTCTTCTGCACCGCCCGGAGGGGGGGGGGGTGACACCTCCGACATCGAATGGCCTGGTGCCGCTTTGGCTCTGGCCCTCATCGCGCAGAAGTAAGCCTGGTATATATTTGCAGGGGGTCTCATGGACTCTCCCGGACTTTGTATGCGACGGCGGTTGGATAGAATGCCCTTTTCAGCTGGCCAGCACCCCTTGGACTCTTGTACTCCTCCACCCCCGCGCGGTGTGGAGCCGAGCCCCTGCCCGACAAAAATTGCTGCCGGTTTGCTTCCGACACCTGTGGCCTCCATGCTAGTAATGACAACACCCTGCATCCATTACGATCTTGTCACGGCCACTTATCCACTCTGAAGAATATATCCTAACTAGACTGGGATGATCTGCTATATGTCTCCCGAACACCCTCGCTGTCGCGAGGAGGCTCTGGCTGCCCTCTTGGACTCCACCCACCAGGTGAATCCTTGCTACTGTTGTTGAGCTATAAATTTTGGGAAGGTATTATGTTCTCTAGGCCATTTTCCCCAGTTGGGAACCTGGCACTTTGGAAGGGACGGGAGGGGGGGTGGGATGTGGGCCACGGCAGGATTGGGCTGCTGATGTGGGAGGGGGGACGTGAACACATTCTTTACAGTGAATTAGAATCCCATGGCCTGTTACGTACCACTGTTCTGTCGCACATACACGTATTTGCGCATCGACACCAACTCGACCTGCGTCTGCATTCATACACATACACCATGTGCCATTCCCATGACTGACTGCTCTAGGCCCCCCGCATATCACTTCAGCACCAAGAACGTCCAAGGCCTAGGAGAGCCCCGCAAGCGCCGCCACATTCTCTCTTATTTAGACCGGCACAATGTTCACTGGGCGATGCTGCAGGAGACGCACTTCAGTCCTGCTGCTCCCACCATTTTCGCATCCCGCTGGGCAAGCTATACATGCTTTTCCTCTTACTCCTCCTACGCCCGGGGAACATGTATCCTTGTAAAGGAAACCCTCCCACACACCCACATAGGCTCCCTCGCAGACAAACAGGGTCGATACACCATTATCTGGGGCAGTCTGGCCGCCCAGTCCTTCACATTTGTATCCTGCTACGGTCCTAACATTGATGACCCGGAGTTCTTCCAAGTGCTCTGGGTCAAGATTTTAGATATTGGATCCACCCACCTGCTCTGGGGAGGTGACTTTAATTGCACACTAAACCCTGCACTGGACCGGTCCCATCCGCAACCGCATCACTACTCCAACTCACAGTCTACCCTCAAACTGCTAGTTGCTGACCATGAGCTACTAGATGGCTGGCGCCACCTGCACCCGCAGTTGCGAGAGGGTACTTGCTACACTGCGGTCCGCTCCTGGTCTAGAATTGATGGTTGGTTCGTTACCAAGGGTCTCGCTCCCTGGCTCACGCACGCTTCCCATCTCCCTCGCACTTATTCTGACCACTCCCCAGTGCTCATCACCCTTGCCCCCCGCATGAAGACTCACCCTTCTTGGCCTGGCATCTCAATCCACTCTCGTTGACAGATCCAGTGTTTAAACAAGAACTAGAGCAGAAGATCACCGACTTCTTCCCTTGGAACGAAGACTTAGTGGCACAATATTCCATGATATGGGAAGCCTTTAAGGTTACCGTACACGGTCTGTGCATTATGAAGAGCGGGGGAATTTTGCGTGATCTTCGCTCCACCTTATGTAGGTTGGAGTCGGAGCTAAAAAAAACAGAAACCGAGCTACAACATGCCACCAACCCTGAACTACAGTCCCGGTTGCGCGGGTTGCTTACCGAGTATCAGGAGACAGCAGATAGTGAATGCAGATTCAGAGGGAAATATTACAGAGAGCGTCATTATGGGGAGGGAGACAGACCGGGAAAGGCCTTGGCGTCCCAGATTCGCCCTCCACAATTCTCCAATGTGGTCCTTGAGGTAGAAGGCGAGGACGGCCAACTATATAGGAACACATCTGACATAGTGGAGACCTTCTATAAACTTCTATAAACTCTTATACAAGTCTCATAGAATCCAAACGACAGATTTTGCCCCCTTTTTTGAGGACACTGCAATCGCCTGGCTGGGAGATGGGCAGCGTGAGTTTGTCCTTGAACATCATGAAGACGAGGAGATTGTGTAAGCCATCATGCAATTACAGCCGGGAAAAGCACCGGGTCCCAACAGCCTCCCGGCCGAATTCTATAAAACATTCCGTCACTTACTTATCCCGGTGTTGAGACATGTTTATGAGGGGGCTCGCGAAATGGGCATACTTCCCCCAACCATGCGCGAGGCGAGTATCCTTTCCCTGCCTAAGCCTGGTAAGTCACCCACACATTGCGACTCCTACAGGCCGCTTTCATTAATTAACGTCGATGCCAAAATTCTGGCTAAGTTAATTGCCAACCGTATTAGTCCCCTTATGATGGCCCTGCTACTCCCCGACCAATCCGGGTTTGTACCCACCAGAGGCACTTCTCATAACTTGCGCACCCTGTTCGCGATACTCCACGACATTGACCCTGACATGAATGCCGCGGCGATTTTTTGGGACGCCACCAAGGCGTTCGACTCCCTGGAATGGTACTATCTCGCCTTTGTGCTGCAACGGATGGGATTTCCTGATCCTTTCTTAGCCTGGATCAGGTTGCTGTTCTCTGGGTTACAAGCTAGAGTCGTGATCAACGGAGTCCAGTCGTCTCCTTTCGCGATAGCTCGGGGCACCCAACAGGGTTGCCCCCTCTCGCCCCTCCTTTTTAATACAGCGGTTGAGCCCCTTACGGCCAAAGTCAGGCAACACTTTTGGGATTATGCACTGATCTACCCAGAGAGGCAGATACTTATCTCCCTGTATGCCGATGACCTTACGTTGTACCTGCGAGATCCCGCCGTCAGCCTCAATCCCATCCTTCACCTCCTTGTCCTTTTTGGCCACCTCTCAGGGATCACAATAAATTGGGGAATATCCCAAATATATCCTTTGACAGATTCCACGGCACAATTCGATACTGACTATCCTCTGACGTTGAGTGCAGATACGATCAAATATCTCGGAATCATTATCTCCCGCAACCGAGATGAGCTGATGTGTTCCAATTATGGTCGGGTACTAGATCTCCTGACTGACAAAATCTCCAGGTGGATTGCGATGTCCCTTTCCATGGCCGCTCGTGTGTCTCTGATTAAGATGATTGGACTACCCAAATTTCTTCACCAACATTCCTCAAGCCCCCAGCCGCCATTTCTTTAAAAGCATAAAAACCCAGTTGATCCATCTGGTATGGGGCGGAAAACAACCCAGACTTACCTGGAACGTCATCACACGACCCTTTGCCGCCGGAGGATTCGAAGTCCCTGATCTAGAGCTTTACTTTCCTTGCGCCCAGGCGCACATCGCGGCCTACTGGATGCACCCCCCTTACATGCCTCACTTAGCTGTAGAAAGCGGGTATATGACTCCCACACCCTGTATGGCGTACCTCAGCACCCTAGCAGTCCCCAGGCACCTAGCCAACACCACAGTACAATGCACCACCAGCGCCTGACGAGAACTAGCACGCAGCACCCAATGCTTCTTTCTCTATTCGCCTTTAGCGCCCCTACAGGGACGCCAGGATCACCCGTCCACACAGGAGGGAGGATGCCGCCGCATGCTACGTAAACTGCCCTGCCTCACCTGGGGCCTCTACACACACGGGAAATTTAGCACAAGTGACACGTCCCCCACCCCCCTGGAACGCTTCTATTATGTGAGACTCAGGCAAGATATGCGTTCTTTAACACAATGCTTCCCACTTGAACCCCCCACCATGCTTCCTCTAAACGCCCTCTTGCAACAGACTGCCCCCACGCATGTGGTATCCCTGCTCTATCGCACCACTCAGAAGGAGCTTGACCATGACCCCACCCCAACCAGAGGCAGAGGGGAGGAGGAACTGGGACACCCTATTACTGACGAACAATGGTAATTTTGCTGCCGTCAGACTGGCGAAATTTCTTCCAACAGCAGGCTACGCCTAATACACTACAAATACCTACACCGACTATACTATACCCCTGCTCGCTTACATCGACTACGCTTGCGCGACAACGATGGGTGTGATCGTTGTGGAGCAGTGGGCGCAGACTTCGGCCATTTGGCCTGGAGCTGTCCCCCTGTCCAAGATTACTAGAGGGAGGTCCTCCATGCATTAGATAAAATGACAGGTATACACGTCCCCACTAACACTGTCACTGCTCTTTTAGGGTTCCCTGAACCATTACCTGCCAAGGTACGAAGATACACCTCCTTGGCCCTTCTCCTTGCTAAGAGGCGAGTCACCTGCCGATGGGGTAGGGGACGGGCCCCCAAATTCAAGGACTGGCTGTTGGACCTTGTGTATTGTCAGGAGCAGCTGCGCATTTGCACCAAACTATTACCTCCCTCCTCTTGCCCGCAATACATTTGGGCTCCTCTCCAGGCATACCTCCTAGACCACACCATCACCACTGCCACTGACTCCGACCCCTCTCATGACGGGACAGGCACACAAGACGCAGGTATGAACCTGAACGACGGGGACCCTCCACTTGACTGAGGCACATTGGCTTGACTGCTTTTCGGGGACTCAGGCGGTACATGTTATGAGAGATGCACTCGAGTGACGTCGATATTCTCTTCTTGACTCAGAACCACTTGAATGTAGCAGACGAACGGTGTAAATGCCATTATGTTTGACAGATTTACTTGTTTCTTGGTAATGGTTTAGACCTGGTTTTCTTTTGTTGATGCCAACCATATCATCTGCCCATCTGCCCATCCAACGCTGCCGGCCGGATGCGGTTGTAGGCGGCTTGCTGTGTTCTTTCCCTCAACTGTAAAAGTTACAACATGTGTCCAGTCGCGATGCCGGCCCGTTGGGTTGTAGGCACTACGCTGTGTCAGTCCTGAATGGTGTCAATAAAGGTCTTTTCAAAATAAAAATAAAAAGTATTGCCTCGTGGTTATAGCTAAACCTTTCCAAATCTTGGGGTCCTTAAGAAATCCGGGGTATGTAGGAAATATGCGACGCCTCCCCAGGACATGCGATGTGTATTTTATCGTAACAGGGGAGTGATCGGAGATACCCCAGGGGGAGTGATCGGAGATACCCCAGGGCAGGTGTGATACCTCCAACACCCTCTCCAAACCATTTGCCAATGTGAGGATGTAGTCTATTCTCGAGAGGCTATTATGTGTGCCCGTGTGGAAGGTGTATTGTTGTTCCTGGGGGAAGCGTGAGCTCATCTATGAGACCAAAGGCGTCAAGAAATTCCGCTAAGCGGAGGTGAGTACCGCATTGTTCCCTGGGGGGGGGGTTCGATCCAATGTAGCATCTAGCACGGCATTAAAATCACCCCCTATGATTAGTTCACCCTGTGGAAGTGCGAGCAGGAAGTTACCTAAGGCCGGAAAGGCCAGGTTTTGCAGAGCCGGTGGGATATATACTGAGACTAAATTATATGCTCGCCCTTCCCATTGGCATGATATAGCTGCGAATCGTCCCTAATCGTCCAGCCAGGACCCGTTAATAACAAGGGGGAAGTTTTTGCGAACCAGGATCCCCACTCCCTGCGAACCTGAAGTGAATTCAGAGTGTGCCACCATTTTAAACCCCCATCTGTCTAGGGCTTTACAAGCCAAGCCCATTAAATGTGATTCTTTTGGATGAGGGCTACAGCTGGAGCTTGTCTTTTAAGGTATTGTAGGACCAACCCTCTCTTTATCTTGTCACACAGGCGATTTACATTACACGATATGATTGAGAGAAGAGGGCCCACCATATTAAAAGTCACGGGCTGTGTGGGTACGAGGTCGGTCAGTGTTTCGCCTTATGCCATTTAGTGTAGAATCAGTGAATGAACATGTAAATTACCGTGCTGTGAGTATCGTGTGCAAACTTTGTACATACATAGTCATCATTAGGCGTACCCGTGTGAACAAACTAACTTAACTTTTAACTGCTTCCTTTGCCCACCCCCCTCCCTGCCTCCCTGCATGATGGACATAAAACTACCCGCCACCCCAACTTTGCAGAGTGCTTATTCCCCATAACTTGTACTTGCGTGAGGGTGGAGAGTAGTCCGACGATCACCCCAAATCATCCCCACATACAGAAACATAATTGTGCAGCTAGGTTCCGTCACAGCATACAATGCAAGGTATAACATTAAAGTTCACAGTGAATTGGGCAAGAACGATGGCCCAGTACATTAGTGTTGTTGGTATTTTACATCTACTCACTCTCCTCATTGGCCTCCATCTGGTTTTAGTCCTGAAGTACATGAGTCCGAGGTGCCTTCATTTTTCATTCTCCACCTGTGTTGGGTCTTCCATTGAGTCTGCGCCCCCTGATCCTTGCAATGTTGCTTCCATTAGCCATTTTTGTTGTTTCTTGCCTGGTCTTCACGGTCCTGGGGCCTGACGCCAAAACTCCAATCAGTCACGGGCTTCCTCGGGTGTCCCAAAGAACCCGGTTTTAACGTCAGCTTCTACTCTCAGCTTTGCCTCCAGAAAGCTCCACCGTTGTTTAGTTACCGCTGGCGTATAGTCGGGAAAGAATGACACTGCGCAGTTCTGGAGACGCAATGAAGGAGCCACTCGTGCCGTCTGCAGTATGGCATAACAATCGCAAAAAATTGAAAATACTGGCTAGGATAGGTCTGGGGGGGGCCACGGTCTGGGCCTACCTCCCGGTATACGGTGGGCTCTTTCCACTGAGAAGAAACTTGACAATCCTCGAGGCTGTAGGTGGTTCTTGATGAGGTCTTCAACAAATAAGTCTAAGGCAGGGCCCCCGTGCCCCCGGCACATCAATAATTTGGACATTGTTGCATCTCGAGCGGCCTTCCTGGTCGTCGAACTTGGCTGCCATAAGCTTGTTTTCTACTTCTAGTTGACTTACTTGCCATTGTAGAACTTTCGTATCCGTCGAGAGAGATGTTGTGATAGTTTTGCCGTCTGTCATTCTCGAGGCCATTTTCTGAAAGTCGGCTCGCAGGAGTGAGATTTCCATGGAGATTGATCCCACTGAGGTCTGGAACTTGTTTAGGGCGGACATGATATCTTGCAACGTGACCTCCGCTGGGCCTTCGGGCTCGAGGCTCTTCTATGCGGTATCTTGTTCTGCCAATTCCTGAGGATTTTTATTGTAGGCATACTTATCTAGTTTCAGTTGCTGTGTAGTGCGTTGGTCCTGCCCCCCATTATAGCCGATCCACAGGGGCGTCACGTGGAGTATAGCGGGTATGTGGCAGTAAGCACCGCTGCCTGCCTGCGTGACTGTCAGCTACGTGCGGCCTTTCGGGTTTCCTGCCACAGATCTTCTGTGCCAAGGGTGAGTGGCGCTTCTGCGGCGGCCAAACTTAGATGGAGCACTCTTGCACAGCGGGCCGCCTGTACGGCCGCTTGCAGACTCACAGTGTCAACGCAACCCCCAGGCACTTTGGCAGATACACCAAGACAGAAAACAACTTCAGTCACTTGGTGTGAAAGCGCTATCCACGCCTCACCTCTAGCAGTCCAGGCTGTCTGCTGTCCAGTTAGGTTGGTTCCTGCCGTGAAGGGGTGAATTTCTGAAGTTGGCAGACTGTATCCATAAAGTGAGTGTCGTCTGGATTTCCCCTCTGGCCAGCGTGATATTACTGACGCCGTATTCCTGGAATAATGCGTGCTCCTGAATTCAATGTATTTCAAATTAGGGTGCTTAGGGATATGCCGTTGACACGATGTCACTTCCCTGGCTGCACCAAAGTAAGCGCTCACACGCGCGCCGCCTCCTCTGTCTCAGGACCTGTATTGTGCTGGCACTCAGCAGTTCGTGAAGGTGTGAGCAGCTATGGCATGAATGCGGCTCTGCGTCGTTCGGCCGGCCCCCCTCACGGCGTTCTGATCTTCATGGATCAGCTCAATCCCAGCGACACGCGCTCCAGCGCCCAGGCGGCCAACCCAGCTCAGTTCTTACTGTCGCACTCAGCTCGCGGATGCCGCATCACTACCCAGCAGTGTCCTGTGCCGTGTTTGCTTCACCGCTCGGCCCCAGCTTCACGCAAGACCTTGGTTCGCTGCACGTCGTAGGCCGCATCTCGCAGGCACAACGTAAATTCTTTAATTTCAAATGCCAGGAGCTCACAGCTAGATTAGATGGTACCCCGCTGCTTCCGCCGCCTGGATCTATACTTTTAGTTGCCGTGTGTCGGCAGTCAAGTCGATCTCGAAGCCTCTCTAGGCAGCGGCCATTTCATTTGGCTGCTTGCCGCGCCCCCAGTGAGTAAGATAATGAATCTGCTATGTTATTGTTCACCCCTGGCACATGTTTCGGCCTGAAAACAGTGTTCAATCGCAAACAGCCCAGCATAAACTGCCTCAACAATAGCAGAACTCTAAGTTCCTGTCCATCTGTGGGTTCACTAAGTTCACTACCGTCATGTTATCAACATTGAACATCAATGTCCTGTTAGCCAACCTCCCCCACACTGGGAAGGCCACCAGCAGCGGGAAAAAAATCCAAGAAGGCATTGCTCCTCCCCTGCTGCAACTAGTGTGACGGCTATCACTGTGCACACCACCTTCCGTCTCAGAGCAGGCCAAAACGATGTCACCCCCCGCATCTGGGAAAATCTATCCCTGTCAAATCATGTTATCCTTCAGAACCCCCCAGTCCTGGTAGTGTGGGGTAGGTCGTCGGGCGACACGGACTCGGCGTGTCATACGCAAGGAACTCCTTGCGCAGCCTACCAGGAACTGCTGTGGCTTATCCTATGGAGTTGATAGGGTAGACCGAGTCACAGGTAATAATACCAGCTGTATATATGAAACGCTTATTGTCTATCAAAACTACCCAATCGGTACATGTATTTGTAGATAGAATTTAACGGTCCTGATGAATCACTTGAGTACATCTCAGTTATAGTGAGAAACATGTTGACCATAACGAGGCAGTGTAGGCAACCCAGAACATTAATCTGAGTCACTAACACTTTTACCTCATATTTTAATTAGGTGAGGAGACATCATAATAAAATTGTTGAGATCGTACTCCCTCCCCTATTTTACACATTCATCTACACTCTCATCGAGCCTCACCCTTCAATCTGAACTATCGGCTATCTAGGATATTAAAGATCTCCATAAGAGTGCTCTCTAAATCAGAGCCCGTCGGGTATTGCACCAGCCGACTCGACGTAGGAGCAGCCCGATGATGTTACATTACATCCTGAAGGGTATGTGATTCACAATATCCTGATGGCTGTGTGAGGGCTCCAATATCCATAACAGTTCTCCCCGTACATGGTGCGTCCCTCCCCTAGGAACAGCTTTGTCATCATTTTTTTCTTGTATCTGTGGGCATTACTTAGCTGGACCTCTTCAAAAGCCCGTTAGGCCCCCCCTTCTTTTGTTGATTCATCCTTCAGAAACAACATCAACTCTCCATTAAAATCTTCCCAAAAAGTCTCCCAATACATAGATCTGTACGCACTGCCCAAAAAATATGCACTCTAGGATGGGGTAACACCACCTCTGACATAGCCATGCCCAAATTCCTGCAAAAAGTCTGGCTATAGCTCACCACTCTACCTGCGAAATTCAAAAACCCCAGCAACTTCTGCACCTTCCTCAACTCCAATCTCGTTTCCTCAATCACCGCGTCCAAAAACTGTTGGATGACATTGCCACCTCGCCATTAACAACTCCATGTCCAACTCAATGCCCAAAATGATCAACACCTTACTGGGATCTTCTGTTTTTTCTGGGGCTAGGGAACTCCAGATTCTTCTGCCAAACGCTCAAAATTTCTCAGAGCCCTCTTCTGACTCCTGTCTGCCTACAAACAGAAAATCATCCAGCTAATGTGACACCTCACGATGCCCACTCCCTTTTGTAAACATCCTTTGCAGAAAGGTGCTAAAAGACTCAAACAAAGCACAAGAATTGGCACATACCACAGGTAACACTCTGCTCACATATATGGCACCTCCAATTTAAATGCTCAACAATGGAAAATCATCTGGATTTCGGGGCAGCAGACGAAAAGCTGATTTGAAGTCTCATTTGGCTAGCTCCGTCCCTTTGCCGCACTGTCAACCCAAACATACTGCATCATCCACAACACTTACACCACTTTAGTGTCTTCAATGGCAATGGAATCATTCACCAAGGATCTCTCTGACCATGACAAGTGGTGTATCACCCTGAACTCCCCCTCCACTTTTTTGGGTACCACACCCAGTAGGGAGATGATCAAGTCTGCTAGGGGCCAGTCATAGAAAAGTACTACAATTCTGCCTTCCTCCACTTCCTTTCTTAATTTCACTGCCACAACCTTCAGTGCTGCCTTTGATGATTGTAAGATGCCCATCCACCTATGTGCCCTTGGCCCCTGATAATCCACTGATAACCTTCCTAAAACCCCATTCCAACATCAAGGCCGCCTCCCTGTCTGGGTAGATTGTGTGCCATGGGAGCAGACCCTCAACATTAACTGGTGTAGTAACCATTTGGCTCAACCAGACCCTGGTGTCCCCTCCCTCTGGATGCCCGCCACAGTCCTGCGGGGCTGGCCAAGGTGAAGCATTGCATAATTTGGTGTCTCCCCCCACACCAGGAACACTCATGCTTAAACCTGCATTAGTGTCAAGAACAGAAACTTTTATCATAGTTATAACATGCCCAAGCATTTGGTCCTGTACCTTTTGGCACATAACCAGCCCCTGTTGAGCGGGATGTGGCAGAAAAGGCTGATATGTGACTGGTAGGCCACATCCACTGCAGCCATAAATCAGAATCCACATCAACCCACGGCTCGTCCGGGTTAACCCTGACTCTGGCGTTGAACTGCTCCTCATAACTAAGCCATGCGTAGCCAACAAAATGCATCTGTGTCATCCTCATAATATCTATATATTTGAATAGTGCAATTGTCCTGTCTGCATATTTCTTGCAATAAATGTTGGTGTAAATTAAAATGTCCAGTTTTCCATGCTAATGAGCACCCTGGGCCACCATGCCAGCTCTTGTTCTTCCTTCTTAGACCCCTCCTTAGCTTGAATGTCTCTAAAATAACTTGAAGACATCCACATACCCATGCTTTCAATCCTTTTCTTCATCTTGACAGATATGTGTGAGCCTAGTGACATTGCTAAGCTCATTTATGGAAGCCTCTTTTTATGTGCATCCTTCTCCTTACTCTCGTCACTTACATGTCAGCCATCTTGTCCCCCTTCCTTCCTTGTCTTTGCTGCTCACCACCTCCTTGGGTGCAGTCCAAACCCAGCATGTCTCTTTCGCTTTCTCCGCTGCTTCAATGACCCCATCCCCTTCACCCACTGACTTGCAAGCCTTTGAACCGGTCCCAATTCCTCTGCTACTCATACCGACCACTATTCTTTATTACCTGAAGGTAATCTGCCACCGGCATATCTGACCTTGCTACATCTGCCACCAGACATGGACTGCTTGCCAGCAGTGCCTCCTTTGTCCACTCTTGACCTCTGAAAGACACCAACTGTATGTTTTGTTGCCTCACCTCTGCCATCCTTCCATGCCGCTTGCTCGCCCATTTGCTCAACATCTCGCAGTTCACCTTCCTCCCACTCATCACTGCCTTTTTCGTAACCCAACTCTACCTCATTCTCTACTGCGCCCACATCACACACATCCTATCCCGCAATCTCGCCACGCCTTCTCCCAGACATAAATCGGTCCAGCATACTGTGCCACTCCATGTATGTCCTGTGTGACTGAGACCGAGGCATAGGGAGGGCCATTGCAAACTCCCCACTTCTTCAGGGCAATGTCCATAGCCGTCTTGCACCCCATCGGCATTGCCAACTGACTGCCAATCTCTCCCGTTGGCATCGCCAGTCCCTCACCCTCCAGGCTGCACCATCCTGTCGGGCCCCTGCACCTCTGGAGCCTCAAGCCACACCAGCTCCCACAGTCCCTGACACCCACTGTTGCCCTTCTGGCACCCACAGCCAATGCCCCCCCTCAGAATCCCCAGGCATGCCCATGACTTTCTTCACCAGGAGTCCCAGTTCTAGCGCTGCCTCCCTCTCCCTGCATAGGCAGTCCCATCTCTCCTCTGTATCCCTCAAAAGCTGGTGCTGCTCCTTTATCTTTGCCTCTAAATCTACCCATTGCATCCTCGACCGCAGCTCTGACCCCAGCCCCGCCGGCCTCTGCACTGCCTCGACTCCTACTCCTGCCATGTGCGCCTGGTATGAGACCCCCACCCCTGCCTCATCCAAATGCCTGTTTTGGGAATCCCCTGCTTCTTTCTGGAGTTCAGGCAGTCCCCAGGCCCCACTGCGCTCCTGCACCTGCCTGGCAGTCAAGCTTAAAGGCATATCACCCCCAGCCGCCTTGGAATCCACCATGCCAGCTTTTTTTCTGCGGCTAATGGCGCACAGCTGCTCTCACTTGGCCCCGCCCTCCTCTCCTTGAATTAAGAAGTGCCTAGTCCCCTCGCGCGATGCACTCCATAGCTGCTGGGAGACTGTGCCTCCTCCCGGCGCTCTTGACTTTATCGCTGCAGGCAGTGTGCCAGTTTCCGTGGTGAGCATGCAGCTACAGTGGTTCCATCCAGCCCAATGCTGATCGCGCCGGGTAGCTCAATCCCACTCAGGCCTGGACCAAGACACCAGGTCTGAGCACATCAACCCACCATGCCGAACCTAAAGTTTGCAGGGCGACAAGTACCACCTCATGATCCACAATGCCCCAGCCTATCCCCTTCTTTACCTTCCTTCTACCCGGTGGTGCAAAGGATTCAGGAAGAGGCTGTCCTTGCCCTTCTAACCCCTTAAATGTCTGTCCCTAACTCACCTCCCTCTTCTTCTGTCCCTACTTATGCCCTGTCCTGGCTCTACTATTCACAAATTTCCCAGGGGGGAGACTGGCTGCTCCTGTTGCTTCCTCTGGATCCTTTCATCTTCATGTAAGTGTGTCTCAACATGGATACTGACATGCATATCTCACATTACTTGTCTTCATGGTGTATCTTCAATCATTGTGGCTATATCTCAATTTTATTAGCCATGCATCTATGTTATAAATAATGTGTATCTCATAATTACTAGTGTAATAAAAATCTCTTATAGTTTGTTATAAATAACTGCAAGTACAAAAATCATAAATATTTGCAAACATAAAATTCCATTACAAGCGAATTAAAAAACTTTAGTTGAATGTGCAAAAGATTTGCCTATTTCTGCTATTCACTAGAAACCTCCAAATTTGTCATACCACATGCAAGCGGGAATCACTCTCTTTGATAATTGTGAAGTTGATTTCCTCCGTAAATGGAACCTGTATTGGGAGTGAAATTAGCTCTCAGCGCTGATATCCAGCCAGCTCAGCTACTTTGTATCTCTTTGTCTAGAACTCATTTATTACCACATTTATGGTCATACTGTTATTTCTCTTATAGTTTTTACTCTTAGCTTTTTGTTTGCAATATATAACTTATTACAATAAGGTATTTTGTTATCGTAAACTAAATTTAAACTGTTGGCATTTCCCAAATTCTCAAACAGAGGTGATGGGTCATGGCCACATTCCTAATGCCTCAAATTTCTGAAATCTCTTGTGGTTTTTGAGACTCATAACGTTATCGCTGTAGTATTTTTGTTATGACATTTAACATAACATTTTACAATACAATCTACAAGCCTATTCCACTTTAATTAATATTTAAGGTAAACCTCTTCATGTGCATTCAAACCTCTTGATACAGCCCAAAATGTGTTAATCCAAAATGTTTCAAGCGTTTTAGAATTTCAATATTCTATCTCCACCTTTCCTATGTGGATGTATTGTTGTCAGTCCAGTAAATCTAATCTCAGTTACGTCAGATTCTATATGTTCATCCCAAAAATGTACAGCGACAGAGTCCCTCATGTCTTTATTGATGTTCCTACCACCTAATTTGAGTTTCCTAATGTTTGATCCAAAATACACATTATTACACACACAAGTGGACGGGGAATTGCAGTTATTAAATTCCCACTACTTGTAAACCTTATTGTTGAAGGTTTTGAAAAGGTCCTTTTGTCTCTCATTTGCAAATAGACAACAATTGCAATACCCCCATCTGACACTGACCTTCTGACACTGGGACGATTGTTTGAGCTGTTGAACTTGAGAGTGCCTCATGGAAGTAGCAATGAGCAAGCTCATCAAGAAAAAAACAAGTCATGAAGGTGGTCAGCCTCCTCAAAACATTGACATGTACAGGGATGAATAAACCCTGTGACCGACTGTTGTGGTAGGTTGTTCCCACTTTCTGGAGCCTACCCTGCTCAAGGCAAGAAATTCTCTACTTGTAGCAAAGTTAATCATTTTACAAAGGTCTGTCAATCGTCCCATCACATAAAAACCCCACAGAACTATAAACTCAATCATACCCTTGCACTCGGAACAGAAAACTAATGACATGGATGAAGACAAGTGTGAAAATGGCTGGTGCATATGGTAGATGCAGTTCAACAAAAAGAACCTGGAGCAGGGCGGTTGCAACCCGCATGCAAGACAGTGTTCAAACCATTACTTCTCTCATAGACAAAGGAGCTACCATAAATGCGATGGTCAAACTGCAATTCAACTTTCTGAGACCAAGTATTATATTCAAGCAGGCTCGCGTGTAAAAACTGTGCAGATGAAACTCACACACTGCTGCCACGGTGTGGCATGTTCATCACAAACCTGGTGTACAAAAATCACATTATGATAGCCATAGTGTATGTCACCAAGGACGGCTCAGGAATGTTGCTTAGTTATGGGACAGCCAAAGGACTCAGACTCACATAATTTGGATATTGCATGCACACGTAGGCTCAATGACTTGTTGAATGACTTTGAGAACCTGTTGCAGAGCACTGGGTGTCTAACCGATAAGACTGTACAACTATACATAGGTAAATCAAATCAACCTATGCAACTGCATTAGTGTCATATAGTTTTTGACCTCCACCCAAAGTGGAGGCCGAATTTCTCAAGCTTGAAGTTGCTCAGTGTGTCTCCATTGTAGTGACGAGGAAAAAAATTGAAGACATCAAGTAGAAGATGCAATTCGCGTTCGTATCTGACATCAGAAGGTTTATGGTGACCTACTGTACAACAGTGGTTCTTAAACCTTTAGACTATTGTTGATCCCACTTAATCATTACTGGAACCTGGGTCCCCCCACTGAATTATTATTGTAGTGCCAGGACCCCCAAAGAGTTATTACTGGAAGCCAGGGAGCGTGGCCTAAACCTTTTTGATGATGTAAACCACAAAACAATGCACTAAAACTAGAGAAACAAGCATTCATAAAACAAATACACAAATGATGAAATATTCAAAAACGAATAGAATTTATTTTTAATTTTAATGTAAGGTTGGAGCTTTTCAAAATTCAATTGAGATCATTCATCATCCACACTATATTCTGTTTTATGCAAAAGCACTGCTCCCACAAATCAATCTGAGGATACTAACTTAATTTTTAGCCTCCAATTTCAAATTCCATCACATTCATAGAGCATTTTAAAATTAAAATGTTAACATTTTGCTTCTTTAACTATATACACTTAATTAATCTGTAAATATTATCTAATATGCTAGGCAGTCGTAGACCTCCTGAGTGGGATCCGTGGACCGCAGTGGTCACCGAAACACAGGTTACGGACCACTGCTGCAGAAGATTAATAAAAAACCTCATGTCCCTGACTCAAGCACTGAGTGACCTCACAAAATCTCCATCCCTTTTGGACTGGTCTCCGATGCATTAATCAGCTTGCCAGGCAATAAAAGATACAATCTCTGCAGAGACTATTTATAAGTTCTTTGACTTTGCTAGGAAATCTGTAATAGAGGTCGATACTAGCTCAACTGGCCTTAGGTCAGTATATCCCAGAAATAAATCTGTAGTTAATGGACATTGATTGCATATCATAACAGAGTTTTGACCCTACTGGAAAGAGATGCTTAAGCATTAAAAAAAGAAGTTACTGCAATACACAGAGGGTGTCAACCTTTTCACCTTTGTCTTAACAAGCACCCCGTCAGAATTAATATAACCATCAAAAAAGCCTGGGAGTCCTATGTTTCAAAGGTCTTCAAACAAACCTCTTCTGAGGTTTGTAAAATGGCTCTTACAGCTACAGGAGCAGCTACTCTCTCTCCATAGTTTATTGACCAGGCTGTCAAAATCCCGTCAACTAGACACCTGTCCTAAAACACAGGAGGCATTAGAAACAGAAGCGTATGCCAGGCTAGTGGTTAAAAGGACATGCCGTCTTCCCACTGTCATCCAAGCTAGCCACTGGTGGTTGCTACATTACTGATTCGTCATCTTGCACTTCTGATGCTCCGAAGGTTCTTGGTCCCCTGCACAGTGTTTGTATTGAGATAGCACTGTCCCCGGAGGGTTGCTTAATGCAAAGATACAGATTGGTGTTTCCACATTGTCACATGGCCCATGGGGCTATTGTCATGTTTCTCTAAGTTAGTCTGAGAACGCTGTAGCTTGCCTGCTGCTTTGCGCAGGTTACTACACAACTTTATTTTTGAAATAGCTTCTATGGCAGTTTTCCCATGAGACCTCATCGCTGTGTTCACTTTCTGCAGGTTCCTGGCATTTAGTCTGAACATTGTGAGCAAGGTTGATAAACAATGCCCTTGTTTTTTTCTTCTGGGAAGGCCTTAGCCCCTAGACAAATCATACCGATGCAGCTGCTGTTTGGGACAACGTACTTTGGTCTTATGGGGATAAACAAATAGGTAACACACACTTGGAGAGGGACCTTTCCAGGGAAAAGAGCGAGACAGCACCTATGATGTAGATCTACGCTCTATTAGCTAAGGTATGCGGTCTGCTGACAAAGCCCTGAGATCTTCTAATTTATAATAATAGTTTTTCTTAGCAAGGGGAGGGAGGTTAGGCTCTCTTCTTTTCTCTATTGTCTTTTCATGATTACATCTCTCTTCGTGATATATGGTCTAGCTGCTATGCTGACTGTATTTGTACTATGCATTTTCCTGCTTGTTGTGGCATGTATACTGCATGTTAGGGCATGTTAGTTAAAGTAAATATTTTAACCTGTTTCGTATCTCCGTCAGATCTTATTGTGGACAAGTACAAGAGTGCGAGCAAAATGGTGTGTCTTGTTACCGCAATGCCTGAGCGATCTGGGAGAGTTGTGTTCTGGGGTGACTAATCACTTGTTTCTCTGTGAGTAAGTAGGAGAGCAAGTGAGACACTATAGCTAGTCGTTCCTGGGCTCATGGGTATTAAGGTGGGAGGATGACTAAGTCCATATACACCAAGGTCCTATAATCCTGCGCATAGTACTTTTCTTGGGTAGAATCCCTGCTACAACATCAACTCACTCTGAGAGCTGTACAACTGGGCAGTGCTGGATATCAGGGGACTGCCAAGCTGAAAAGTGGAATCTACAGCAAAGTTTAGTTCCCTGGGCTTGTTGAGCTTGTGGAAGACACAGCTAAGGGATGCCTTGAGTGTCAGGTGTCCAGCCAGCCTGATTCTCCAGCGCCAGCCATGACTGAGGTAATTCCTTCTTGTCCCTGAGTGAGAGAATTACTGATGGTGGTAGTCTCATAGATAGTCACTATTTGTTGATGGTAATAATACACCTAGATACAAACACCCAGAAATTTAAATTGTGAACAACACATCGGTGGCAGAGTTGATTCTCAAACTTGAAAAATGAATGGCCATCTGAGAACATCAGACAGATAATGGACCTCCGTTGCTCGGACAAGTCTTCACAGACTATTTGATGTAAAATTCTATTAAATATTCACAATTACACAACAAAGGCCATAGGCCAAAGGTGAAGCAGTACACTTTATGGGACCTGTTGCACAGCCAATCCGTATTGATCATGGCGCTGGACAAAATGTGAAGTGGGCTAGCTATGTTTTTCAATAGAGCACCAGCAAACACTCCATACCACTATTAGTTTACCTTCAATCTAGATGTGCCTAGATAGGGTAGCAGCCGATGTAATTACTCATCACCAATCATGGCAACTATCCCCACCTGATAACAGTGCAATCTATGAACGCCACCAAGACAGGAAAAAGATATGGCGTAAACCTCACAATGCTAGCCTGTCATCTATTACCAGAGGAGACTGGGTAGCATGGGAGACAGGTATTGGTGAAAGACTGGCACTCTGGTACCTAATTCTGTCTTACGTTTGGAATGTCCCTGTGGTATGTGATCACTCGACAATCTAGCTCACATTATTAATCAAGACCTGTGACTCTTCTAGGTATGAAGCATAGGTAGCAGACATATATATTTTGTTTCTTAATTATTGCAGTTTTTATATAGTGTGTGTAGGAAATGTACCCTTTCTGCAGAGTCACTCCAGATTTTTCACCTTTTGCTGGACCTTATATTTTTGTTGGCTATGGAACTTTGTGCACTTTACCCCTGCTAACCAGGGATAAAGTGCCTGTGCAGTCCTTTTAAACAAGGTGAAATTGGCATACCCATGATTGGCATGTTTAACTTACCAGTTAGTCCCTACTATATGGTACGTAGGGCACCCAGGACCTGCAAGTTAAATGTCACTAGTGGACTGTAGGACACATTGAACCATATTTTCAGTGACAGTGCAAACATATTGCAGGCCTACCATTTGTAACTTGGCTGTTGCAGTTTTAATACGACCTGTCACAATAACACCTTTTGATTAGTCAAGACCATTCTTTTAAATATCTGTAAGACACACCTATGGAGGCCTTATTGTCCATAATGCAGGGTGCATGGTATTTAAAAGTAGGAGATGTATGAATTTGTTAAATATGTCCTTAATGTGAAAAAGCCCCAAAAGCTATTTTCACTGTAGCAAGCACGACTGTTCCCAAGGAAAATGTAATATTATATAATTACATTAAATAATGCTAATATATTTGAAATATAATCAAACAACTATTTTAATAGTTATTAAAAGTCCAATTCAAAGGCAAAGTCGGGTTTTTGGTAAATATTTAGGAAAGTGTACTTTCAGAAAGTTATCTTTTCCTTGCTCCAAACCTCTGGATGCCCATTTGCATTTGTTTTCTCACTTCTGCAAGACAGTAATTAGCATTTGAAGAGGTGTGAAAATTGCTCTCAGAGCAGACAGCAAAGGCTTGGGTGGGGATGTGTTGATGTTCCCTTGACATGATGGCCAGTGGGCTGTGTCGAGGAACTTAATTACCTTCCAAGAGGCCTCACTCTGTCATAGGTAAATCTTAGCGGGCACCAGGGTAAGGCTCATAGGACCCTTCCTTTGTTACCCTAACCAGGCAGGTTCCAATCAGTGTCCTCATTTTGACAATACAGTGTCAAATCCTGCTTGAATGTCAAATCCTGTTGAGGAGGTCCACATGTCACACTGGGTGCACTTGAAAGGTAGGGAAACAGTATGACAAACAGTTCCTATGTAACCACTGTCCTGTTAATGTTGCTGGAAACCCCTACTTTGTTCTACCAGACTTCTGTATCTAAGTTTATTGTGGATACAGTGGCTGCCCCAAATTGGATTTTAGAGTTAGATGTGGGAGAACACTAGGAATACCATAGTACACTCTCTCTACACATACACGCAGTACTCAGAACCTTTTTTTGGCGACTGTTACTTATTTTTCGGCTCCATATATTCCCTAAGAGCAAAAGAGTAAAAATAAACACAGTTTGGGAAGATGGAGGCAGACAAAGATGTAAAAAATGTCACAAAGGGAGAAAGCAGGAATGTTTAAAAGTCTGATAAAGGCATAGGGGTGTCTTGTAGTGAATTAAAGCTCCTGACATTTAATTGCACCAGCTGCAGACATGTGGACAGAGCTTCGGGAGCCAACATTTTTTCATTTACAAATTAAGCATTGTCTGTGTGCATCCTAAACTCACAGAAACACAATCCATTTCAGTACCCCCACGCTTAGGAGACACATAGGAGCAAATCTGGAGGTCATGTCTTGGCAGGCATATGTTCCTGCACCAGGGAGAAAGAAGGAACAACCAAGTTTTGGAAAAAAGTGTTTAAAATCTAACAAATGTCATGTTCAGCAAATCAGGGTGAGGGAGGTCTGGAAATCAGAATCATAAACCTTAGGTTGTATAAATGTTAAAAATATATGGGTGTCATATGTCTGCATACAACCTGGAGTGATATCCATGCCCACAATGCATTTTATGTGCAGCTATTCTGCAAATTAAAAAAATGCATTCCACCCAATGTATTACCTTCATCATCATGAGCCTACACAAAAAACATACCTGGCTGGTATCACCAAGCTGAAGTGACCCCAAGGCCAAAGTTGGGGGTCAAACCTTGGAAGGGATTTGTTGTTACGTGATGGCAAATGGAGGAAATTACCATGGAACAAAACAGTTTAAAATCTGACAAATATCATATTCAGAATGTTCAACTGACTAGCCAGCTAGGGCAAGATTCCTTTGATGAGCGTTATTTGTCTTTTGACTTCTATGAATCCTCACTGAATCATTTCTGGAGTCGAGGACCCCAAGCCTAAGCAATTGTCAGGGATACCAAGCACTCTTAATTGCAATTGCAATACCCCTATCTGACACTGACCTTCTGACACTGGGACGATTGTTTGAGCTGTTGAACTTGAGAGTGCCTCATGGAAGTAGCAATGAGCAAGCTCATCAAGAAAAAAACAAGTCATGAAGGTGGTCAGCCTCCTCAAAACATTGACATGTACAGGGATGAATAAACCCTGTGACCGACTGTTGTGGTAGGTTGTTCCCACTTTCTGGAGCCTACCCTGCTCAAGGCAAGAAATTCTCTACTTGTAGCAAAGTTAATCATTTTACAAAGGTCTGTCAATCGTCCCATCACATAAAAACCCCACAGAACTATAAACTCAATCATACCCTTGCACTCGGAACAGAAAACTGATGACATGGATGAAGACAAGTGTGAAAATGGCTGGTGCATATGGTAGATGCAGTTCAACAAAAAGAACCTGGAGCAGGGCGGTTGCAACCCGCATGCAAGACAGTGTTCAAACCATTACTTCTCTCATAGACAAAGGAGCTACCATAAATGCGATGGTCAAACTGCAATTAAACTTTCTGAGACCAAGTATTATATTCAAGCAGGCTCGCGTGTAAAAACTGTGCAGATGAAACTCACACACTGCTGCCACGGTGTGGCATGTTCATCACAAACCTGGTGTACAAAAATCACATTATGATAGCCATAGTGTATGTCACCAAGGACGGCTCAGGAATGTTGCTTAGCTATGGGACAGCCAAAGGACTCAGACTCACATAATTTGGATATTGCATGCACACGTAGGCTCAATGACTTGTTGAATGACTTTGAGAACCTGTTGCAGAGCACTGGGTGTCTAACCGATAAGACTGTACAACTATACATAGGTAAATCAAATCAACCTATGCAACTGCATTAGTGTCATATAGTTTTTGACCTCCACCCAAAGTGGAGGCCGAATTTCTCAAGCTTGAAGTTGCTCAGTGTGTCTCCATTGTAGTGACGAGGAAAAAAGTTGAAGACATCAAGTAGAAGATGCAATTCGCGTTCGTATCTGACATCAGAAGGTTTATGGTGACCTACTGTACAACAGTGGTTCTTAAACCTTTAGACTATTGTTGATCCCCACTTAATCATTACTGGAACCTGGGTCCCCCCACTGAATTATTATTGTAGTGCCAGGACCCCCAAAGAGTTATTACTGGAAGCCAGGGAGCGTGGCCTAAACCTTTTTGATGATGTAAACCACAAAACAATGCACTAAAACTAGAGAAACAAGCATTCATAAAACAAATACACAAATGATGAAATATTCAAAAACGAATAGAATTTATTTTTAATTTTAATGTAAGGTTGGAGCTTTTCAAAATTCAATTGAGATCATTCATCATCCACACTATATTCTGTTTTATGCAAAAGCACTGCTCCCACAAATCAATCTGAGGATACTAACTTAATTTTTAGCCTCCAATTTCAAATTCCATCACATTCATAGAGCATTTTAAAATTAAAATGTTAACATTTTGCTTCTTTAACTATATACACTTAATTAATCTGTAAATATTATCTAATATGCTAGGCAGTCGTAGACCTCCTGAGTGGGATCCGTGGACCGCAGTGGTCACCAAAACACAGGTTACGGACCACTGCTGCAGAAGATTAATAAAAAACCTCATGTCCCTGACTCAAGCACTGAGTGACCTCACAAAATCTCCATCCCTTTTGGACTGGTCTCCGATGCATTAATCAGCTTGCCAGGCAATAAAAGATACAATCTCTGCAGAGACTATTTATAAGTTCTTTGACTTTGCTAGGAAATCTGTAATAGAGGTCGATACTAGCTCAACTGGCCTTAGGTCAGTATATCCCAGAAATAAATCTGTAGTTAATGGACATTGATTGCATATCATAACAGAGTTTTGACCCTACTGGAAAGAGATGCTTAAGCATTAAAAAAAGAAGTTACTGCAATACACAGAGGGTGTCAACCTTTTCACCTTTGTCTTAACAAGCACCCCGTCAGAATTAATATAACCATCAAAAAAGCCTGGGAGTCCTATGTTTCAAAGGTCTTCAAACAAACCTCTTCTGAGGTTTGTAAAATGGCTCTTATAGCTACAGGAGCAGCTACTCTCTCTCCATAGTTTATTGACCAGGCTGTCAAAATCCCGTCAACTAGACACCTGTCCTAAAACACAGGAGGCATTAGAAACAGAAGCGTATGCCAGGCTAGTGGTTAAAAGGACATGCCGTCTTCCCACTGTCATCCAAGCTAGCCACTGGTGGTTGCTACATTACTGATTCGTCATCTTGCACTTCTGATGCTCCGAAGGTTCTTGGTCCCCTGCACAGTGTTTGTATTGAGATAGCACTGTCCCCGGAGGGTTGCTTAATGCAAAGATACAGATTGGTGTTTCCACATTGTCACATGGCCCATGGGGCTATTGTCATGTTTCTCTAAGTTAGTCTGAGAACGCTGTAGCTTGCCTGCTGCTTTGCGCAGGTTACTACACAACTTTATTTTTGAAATAGCTTCTATGGCAGTTTTCCCATGAGACCTCATCGCTGTGTTCACTTTCTGCAGGTTACTGGCATTTAGTCTGAACATTGTGAGCAAGGTTGATAAACAATGCCCTTGTTATTTTGTTCTGGTAAGGCCTTAGCCCCTAGACAAATCATACCGATGCAGCTGCTGTTTGGGACAACGTACTTTGGTCTTATGGGGATAAACAAATAGGTAACACACACTTGGAGAGGGACCTTTCCAGGGAAAAGAGCGAGACAGCACCTATGATGTAGATCTACGCTCTATTAGCTAAGGTATGCGGTCTGCTGACAAAGCCCTGAGATCTTCTAATTTATAATAATAGTTTTTCTTAGCAAGGGGAGGGAGGTTAGGCTCTCTTCTTTTCTCTATTGTCTTTTCATGATTACATCTCTCTTCATGATATATGGTCTAGCTGCTATGCTGACTGTATTTGTACTATGCATTTTCCTGCTTGTTGTGGCATGTATACTGCATGTTAGGGCATGTTAGTTAAAGTAAATATTTTAACCTGTTTCGTATCTCCGTCAGATCTTATTGTGGACAAGTACAAGAGTGCGAGCAAAATGGTGTGTCTTGTTACCGCAATGCCTGAGCGATCTGGGAGAGTTGTGTTCTGGGGTGACTAATCACTTGTTTCTCTGTGAGTGAGTAGGAGAGCAAGTGAGACACTATAGCTAGTCGGTCCTGGGCTCATGGGTACTAAGGTGGGAGGATGACTAAGTCCATATACACCAAGGTCCTATAATCCTGCGCATAGTACTTTTCTTGGGCAGAATCCCTGCTACGACATCAACTCACTCTGAGAGCTGTACAACTGGGCAGTGCTGGATATCAGGGGACTGCCAAGCTGAAAAGTGGAATCTACAGCAAAGTTTAGTTCCCTGGGCTTGTTGAGCTTGTGGAAGACACAGCTAAGGGATGCCTTGAGTGTCAGGTGTCCAGCCAGCCTGATTCTCCAGCGCCAGCCATGACTGAGGTAATTCCTTCTTGTCCCTGAGTGAGAGAATTACTGATGGTGGTAGTCTCATAGATAGTCACTATTTGTTGATGGTAATAATACACCTAGATACAAACACCCAGAAATTTAAATTGTGAACAACACATCGGTGGCAGAGTTGATTCTCAAACTTGAAAAATGAATGGCCATCTGAGAACATCAGACAGATAATGGACCTCCGTTGGTCGGACAAGGCTTCACAGACTATTTGATGTAAAATTCTATTAAATATTCACAATTACACAACAAAGGCCATAGGCCAAAGGTGAAGCAGTACACTTTATGGGACCTGTTGCACAGCCAATCCGTATTGATCATGGCGCTGGACAAAATGTGAAGTGGGCTAGCTATGTTTTTCAATAGAGCACCAGCAAACACTCCATACCACTATTAGTTTACCTCCAATCTAGATGTGCCTAGATAGGGTAGCAGCCGATGTAATTACTCATCACCAATCATGGCAACTATCCCCACCTGATAACAGTGCAATCTATGAACGCCACCAAGACAGGAAAAAGATATGGCGTAAACCTCACAATGCTAGCCTGTCATCTATTACCAGAGGAGACTGGGTAGCATGGGAGACAGGTATTGGTGAAAGACTGGCACTCTGGTACCTAATTCTGTCTTACGTTTGGAATGTCCCTGTGGTATGTGATCACTCGACAATCTAGCTCACATTATTAATCAAGACCTGTGACTCTTCTAGGTATGAAGCATAGGTAGCAGACATATATATTTTGTTTCTTAATTATTGCAGTTTTTATATAGTGTGTGTAGGAAATGTACCCTTTCTGTAGAGTCACTCCAGATTTTTCACCTTTTGCTGGACCTTATATTTTTGTTGGCTATGGAACTTTGTGCACTTTACCCCTGCTAACCAGGGATAAAGTGCCTGTGCAGTCCCTTTAAACAAGGTGAAATTGGCATACCCATGATTGGCATGTTTAACTTACCAGTTAGTCCCTACTATATGGTACGTAGGGCACCCAGGACCTGCAAGTTAAATGTCACTAGTGGACTGTAGGACACATTGAACCATATTTTCAGTGACAGTGCAAACATATTGCAGGCCTACCATTTGTAACTTGGCTGTTGCAGTTTTAATACGACCTGTCAAAATAACACCTTTTGATTAGTCAAGACCATTCTTTTAAATATCTGTAAGACACACCTATTGAGGCCTTATTGTCCATAATGCAGGGTGCATGGTATTTAAAAGTAGGAGATGTATGAATTTGTTAAATATGTCCTTAATGTGAAAAAGCCCCAAAAGCTATTTTCACTGTAGCAAGCATGACTGTTCCTAAGGAAAATGTAATATTATATAATTACATTAAATAATGCTAATATATTTGAAATATAATCAAACAACTATTTTAATAGTTATTAAAAGTCCAATTCAAAGGCAAAGTCAGGTTTTTGGTAAATATTTAGGAAAGTGTACTTTCAGAAAGTTATCTTTTCCTTGCTCCAAACCTCTGGATGCCCATTTGCATTTGTTTTCTCACTTCTGCAAGACAGTAATTAGCATTTGAAGAGGTGTGAAAATTGCTCTCAGAGCAGACAGCAAAGGCTTGGGTGGGGATGTGTTGATGTTCCCTTGACATGATGGCCAGTGGGCTGTGTCGAGGAACTTAATTACCTTCCAAGAGGCCTCACTCTGTCATAGGTAAATCTTAGCGGGCACCAGGGTAAGGCTCATAGGACCCTTCCTTTGTTACCCTAACCAGGCAGGTTCCAATCAGTGTCCTCATTTTGACAATACAGTGTCAAATCCTGCTTGAATGTCAAATCCTGTTGAGGAGGTCCACATGTAACACTGGGTGCACTTGAAAGGTAGGGAAACAGTATGACAAACAGTTCCTATGTAACCACTGTCCTGTTAATGTTGCTGGAAACCCCTACTTTGTTCTACCAGACTTCTGTATCTAAGTTTATTGTGGATACAGTGGCTGCCCCAAATTGGATTTTAGAGTTAGATGTGGGAGAACACTAGGAATACCATAGTACACTCTCTCTACACATACACGCAGTACTCAGAACCTTTTTTTGGCGACTGTTACTTATTTTTCGGCTCCATATATTCCCTAAGAGCAAAAGAGTAAAAATAAACACAGTTTGGGAAGATGGAGACAGACAAAGATGTAAAAAATGTCACAAAGGGAGAAAGCAGGAATGTTTAAAAGTCTGATAAAGGCATAGGGGTGTCTTGTAGTGAATTAAAGCTCCTGACATTTAATTGCACCAGCTGCAGACATGTGGACAGAGCTTCGGGAGCCAACATTTTTTCATTTACAAATTAAGCATTGTCTGTGTGCATCCTAAACTCACAGAAACACAATCCATTTCAGTACCCCCACGCTTAGGAGACACATAGGAGCAAATCTGGAGGTCATGTCTTGGCAGGCATATGTTCCTGCACCAGGGAGAAAGAAGGAACAACCAAGTTTTGGAAAAAAGTGTTTAAAATCTAACAAATGTCATGTTCAGCAAATCAGGGTGAGGGAGGTCTGGAAATCAGAATCATAAACCTTAGGTTGTATAAATGTTAAAAATATATGGGTGTCATATGTCTGCATACAACCTGGAGTGATATCCATGCCCACAATGCATTTTATGTGCAGCTATTCTGCAAATTAAAAAAATGCATTCCACCCAATGTATTACCTTCATCATCATGAGCCTACACAAAAAACATACCTGGCTGGTATCACCAAGCTGAAGTGACCCCAAGGCCAAAGTTGGGGGTCAAACCTTGGAAGGGATTTGTTGTTACGTGATGGCAAATGGAGGAAATTACCATGGAACAAAACAGTTTAAAATCTGACAAATATCATATTCAGAATGTTCAACTGACTAGCCAGCTAGGGCAAGATTCCTTTGATGAGCGTTATTTGTCTTTTGACTTCTATGAATCCTCACTGAATCATTTCTGGAGTCGAGGACCCCAAGCCTAAGCAATTGTCAGGGATACCAAGCACTCTTAATTGCAATTGCAATACCCCTATCTGACACTGACCTTCTGACACTGGGACGATTGTTTGAGCTGTTGAACTTGAGAGTGCCTCATGGAAGTAGCAATGAGCAAGCTCATCAAGAAAAAAACAAGTCATGAAGGTGGTCAGCCTCCTCAAAACATTGACATGTACAGGGATGAATAAACCCTGTGACCGACTGTTGTGGTAGGTTGTTCCCACTTTCTGGAGCCTACCCTGCTCAAGGCAAGAAATTCTCTACTTGTAGCAAAGTTAATCATTTTACAAAGGTCTGTCAATCGTCCCATCACATAAAAACCCCACAGAACTATAAACTCAATCATACCCTTGCACTCGGAACAGAAAACTGATGACATGGATGAAGACAAGTGTGAAAATGGCTGGTGCATATGGTAGATGCAGTTCAACAAAAAGAACCTGGAGCAGGGCGGTTGCAACCCGCATGCAAGACAGTGTTCAAACCATTACTTCTCTCATAGACAAAGGAGCTACCATAAATGCGATGGTCAAACTGCAATTAAACTTTCTGAGACCAAGTATTATATTCAAGCAGGCTCGCGTGTAAAAACTGTGCAGATGAAACTCACACACTGCTGCCACGGTGTGGCATGTTCATCACAAACCTGGTGTACAAAAATCACATTATGATAGCCATAGTGTATGTCACCAAGGACGGCTCAGGAATGTTGCTTAGCTATGGGACAGCCAAAGGACTCAGACTCACATAATTTGGATATTGCATGCACACGTAGGCTCAATGACTTGTTGAATGACTTTGAGAACCTGTTGCAGAGCACTGGGTGTCTAACCGATAAGACTGTACAACTATACATAGGTAAATCAAATCAACCTATGCAACTGCATTAGTGTCATATAGTTTTTGACCTCCACCCAAAGTGGAGGCCGAATTTCTCAAGCTTGAAGTTGCTCAGTGTGTCTCCATTGTAGTGACGAGGAAAAAAGTTGAAGACATCAAGTAGAAGATGCAATTCGCGTTCGTATCTGACATCAGAAGGTTTATGGTGACCTACTGTACAACAGTGGTTCTTAAACCTTTAGACTATTGTTGATCCCCACTTAATCATTACTGGAACCTGGGTCCCCCCACTGAATTATTATTGTAGTGCCAGGACCCCCAAAGAGTTATTACTGGAAGCCAGGGAGCGTGGCCTAAACCTTTTTGATGATGTAAACCACAAAACAATGCACTAAAACTAGAGAAACAAGCATTCATAAAACAAATACACAAATGATGAAATATTCAAAAACGAATAGAATTTATTTTTAATTTTAATGTAAGGTTGGAGCTTTTCAAAATTCAATTGAGATCATTCATCATCCACACTATATTCTGTTTTATGCAAAAGCACTGCTCCCACAAATCAATCTGAGGATACTAACTTAATTTTTAGCCTCCAATTTCAAATTCCATCACATTCATAGAGCATTTTAAAATTAAAATGTTAACATTTTGCTTCTTTAACTATATACACTTAATTAATCTGTAAATATTATCTAATATGCTAGGCAGTCGTAGACCTCCTGAGTGGGATCCGTGGACCGCAGTGGTCACCAAAACACAGGTTACGGACCACTGCTGCAGAAGATTAATAAAAAACCTCATGTCCCTGACTCAAGCACTGAGTGACCTCACAAAATCTCCATCCCTTTTGGACTGGTCTCCGATGCATTAATCAGCTTGCCAGGCAATAAAAGATACAATCTCTGCAGAGACTATTTATAAGTTCTTTGACTTTGCTAGGAAATCTGTAATAGAGGTCGATACTAGCTCAACTGGCCTTAGGTCAGTATATCCCAGAAATAAATCTGTAGTTAATGGACATTGATTGCATATCATAACAGAGTTTTGACCCTACTGGAAAGAGATGCTTAAGCATTAAAAAAAGAAGTTACTGCAATACACAGAGGGTGTCAACCTTTTCACCTTTGTCTTAACAAGCACCCCGTCAGAATTAATATAACCATCAAAAAAGCCTGGGAGTCCTATGTTTCAAAGGTCTTCAAACAAACCTCTTCTGAGGTTTGTAAAATGGCTCTTATAGCTACAGGAGCAGCTACTCTCTCTCCATAGTTTATTGACCAGGCTGTCAAAATCCCGTCAACTAGACACCTGTCCTAAAACACAGGAGGCATTAGAAACAGAAGCGTATGCCAGGCTAGTGGTTAAAAGGACATGCCGTCTTCCCACTGTCATCCAAGCTAGCCACTGGTGGTTGCTACATTACTGATTCGTCATCTTGCACTTCTGATGCTCCGAAGGTTCTTGGTCCCCTGCACAGTGTTTGTATTGAGATAGCACTGTCCCCGGAGGGTTGCTTAATGCAAAGATACAGATTGGTGTTTCCACATTGTCACATGGCCCATGGGGCTATTGTCATGTTTCTCTAAGTTAGTCTGAGAACGCTGTAGCTTGCCTGCTGCTTTGCGCAGGTTACTACACAACTTTATTTTTGAAATAGCTTCTATGGCAGTTTTCCCATGAGACCTCATCGCTGTGTTCACTTTCTGCAGGTTACTGGCATTTAGTCTGAACATTGTGAGCAAGGTTGATAAACAATGCCCTTGTTATTTTGTTCTGGTAAGGCCTTAGCCCCTAGACAAATCATACCGATGCAGCTGCTGTTTGGGACAACGTACTTTGGTCTTATGGGGATAAACAAATAGGTAACACACACTTGGAGAGGGACCTTTCCAGGGAAAAGAGCGAGACAGCACCTATGATGTAGATCTACGCTCTATTAGCTAAGGTATGCGGTCTGCTGACAAAGCCCTGAGATCTTCTAATTTATAATAATAGTTTTTCTTAGCAAGGGGAGGGAGGTTAGGCTCTCTTCTTTTCTCTATTGTCTTTTCATGATTACATCTCTCTTCATGATATATGGTCTAGCTGCTATGCTGACTGTATTTGTACTATGCATTTTCCTGCTTGTTGTGGCATGTATACTGCATGTTAGGGCATGTTAGTTAAAGTAAATATTTTAACCTGTTTCGTATCTCCGTCAGATCTTATTGTGGACAAGTACAAGAGTGCGAGCAAAATGGTGTGTCTTGTTACCGCAATGCCTGAGCGATCTGGGAGAGTTGTGTTCTGGGGTGACTAATCACTTGTTTCTCTGTGAGTGAGTAGGAGAGCAAGTGAGACACTATAGCTAGTCGGTCCTGGGCTCATGGGTACTAAGGTGGGAGGATGACTAAGTCCATATACACCAAGGTCCTATAATCCTGCGCATAGTACTTTTCTTGGGCAGAATCCCTGCTACGACATCAACTCACTCTGAGAGCTGTACAACTGGGCAGTGCTGGATATCAGGGGACTGCCAAGCTGAAAAGTGGAATCTACAGCAAAGTTTAGTTCCCTGGGCTTGTTGAGCTTGTGGAAGACACAGCTAAGGGATGCCTTGAGTGTCAGGTGTCCAGCCAGCCTGATTCTCCAGCGCCAGCCATGACTGAGGTAATTCCTTCTTGTCCCTGAGTGAGAGAATTACTGATGGTGGTAGTCTCATAGATAGTCACTATTTGTTGATGGTAATAATACACCTAGATACAAACACCCAGAAATTTAAATTGTGAACAACACATCGGTGGCAGAGTTGATTCTCAAACTTGAAAAATGAATGGCCATCTGAGAACATCAGACAGATAATGGACCTCCGTTGGTCGGACAAGGCTTCACAGACTATTTGATGTAAAATTCTATTAAATATTCACAATTACACAACAAAGGCCATAGGCCAAAGGTGAAGCAGTACACTTTATGGGACCTGTTGCACAGCCAATCCGTATTGATCATGGCGCTGGACAAAATGTGAAGTGGGCTAGCTATGTTTTTCAATAGAGCACCAGCAAACACTCCATACCACTATTAGTTTACCTCCAATCTAGATGTGCCTAGATAGGGTAGCAGCCGATGTAATTACTCATCACCAATCATGGCAACTATCCCCACCTGATAACAGTGCAATCTATGAACGCCACCAAGACAGGAAAAAGATATGGCGTAAACCTCACAATGCTAGCCTGTCATCTATTACCAGAGGAGACTGGGTAGCATGGGAGACAGGTATTGGTGAAAGACTGGCACTCTGGTACCTAATTCTGTCTTACGTTTGGAATGTCCCTGTGGTATGTGATCACTCGACAATCTAGCTCACATTATTAATCAAGACCTGTGACTCTTCTAGGTATGAAGCATAGGTAGCAGACATATATATTTTGTTTCTTAATTATTGCAGTTTTTATATAGTGTGTGTAGGAAATGTACCCTTTCTGTAGAGTCACTCCAGATTTTTCACCTTTTGCTGGACCTTATATTTTTGTTGGCTATGGAACTTTGTGCACTTTACCCCTGCTAACCAGGGATAAAGTGCCTGTGCAGTCCCTTTAAACAAGGTGAAATTGGCATACCCATGATTGGCATGTTTAACTTACCAGTTAGTCCCTACTATATGGTACGTAGGGCACCCAGGACCTGCAAGTTAAATGTCACTAGTGGACTGTAGGACACATTGAACCATATTTTCAGTGACAGTGCAAACATATTGCAGGCCTACCATTTGTAACTTGGCTGTTGCAGTTTTAATACGACCTGTCAAAATAACACCTTTTGATTAGTCAAGACCATTCTTTTAAATATCTGTAAGACACACCTATTGAGGCCTTATTGTCCATAATGCAGGGTGCATGGTATTTAAAAGTAGGAGATGTATGAATTTGTTAAATATGTCCTTAATGTGAAAAAGCCCCAAAAGCTATTTTCACTGTAGCAAGCATGACTGTTCCTAAGGAAAATGTAATATTATATAATTACATTAAATAATGCTAATATATTTGAAATATAATCAAACAACTATTTTAATAGTTATTAAAAGTCCAATTCAAAGGCAAAGTCGGGTTTTTGGTAAATATTTAGGAAAGTGTACTTTCAGAAAGTTATCTTTTCCTTGCTCCAAACCTCTGGATGCCCATTTGCATTTGTTTTCTCACTTCTGCAAGACAGTAATTAGCATTTGAAGAGGTGTGAAAATTGCTCTCAGAGCAGACAGCAAAGGCTTGGGTGGGGATGTGTTGATGTTCCCTTGACATGATGGCCAGTGGGCTGTGTCGAGGAACTTAATTACCTTCCAAGAGGCCTCACTCTGTCATAGGTAAATCTTAGCGGGCACCAGGGTAAGGCTCATAGGACCCTTCCTTTGTTACCCTAACCAGGCAGGTTCCAATCAGTGTCCTCATTTTGACAATACAGTGTCAAATCCTGCTTGAATGTCAAATCCTGTTGAGGAGGTCCACATGTAACACTGGGTGCACTTGAAAGGTAGGGAAACAGTATGACAAACAGTTCCTATGTAACCACTGTCCTGTTAATGTTGCTGGAAACCCCTACTTTGTTCTACCAGACTTCTGTATCTAAGTTTATTGTGGATACAGTGGCTGCCCCAAATTGGATTTTAGAGTTAGATGTGGGAGAACACTAGGAATACCATAGTACACTCTCTCTACACATACACGCAGTACTCAGAACCTTTTTTTGGCGACTGTTACTTATTTTTCGGCTCCATATATTCCCTAAGAGCAAAAGAGTAAAAATAAACACAGTTTGGGAAGATGGAGACAGACAAAGATGTAAAAAATGTCACAAAGGGAGAAAGCAGGAATGTTTAAAAGTCTGATAAAGGCATAGGGGTGTCTTGTAGTGAATTAAAGCTCCTGACATTTAATTGCACCAGCTGCAGACATGTGGACAGAGCTTCGGGAGCCAACATTTTTTCATTTACAAATTAAGCATTGTCTGTGTGCATCCTAAACTCACAGAAACACAATCCATTTCAGTACCCCCACGCTTAGGAGACACATAGGAGCAAATCTGGAGGTCATGTCTTGGCAGGCATATGTTCCTGCACCAGGGAGAAAGAAGGAACAACCAAGTTTTGGAAAAAAGTGTTTAAAATCTAACAAATGTCATGTTCAGCAAATCAGGGTGAGGGAGGTCTGGAAATCAGAATCATAAACCTTAGGTTGTATAAATGTTAAAAATATATGGGTGTCATATGTCTGCATACAACCTGGAGTGATATCCATGCCCACAATGCATTTTATGTGCAGCTATTCTGCAAATTAAAAAAATGCATTCCACCCAATGTATTACCTTCATCATCATGAGCCTACACAAAAAACATACCTGGCTGGTATCACCAAGCTGAAGTGACCCCAAGGCCAAAGTTGGGGGTCAAACCTTGGAAGGGATTTGTTGTTACGTGATGGCAAATGGAGGAAATTACCATGGAACAAAACAGTTTAAAATCTGACAAATATCATAATCAGAATGTTCAACTGACTAGCCAGCTAGGGCAAGATTCCTTTGATGAGCGTTATTTGTCTTTTGACTTCTATGAATCCTCACTGAATCATTCCTGGAGTCGAGGACCCCAAGCCTAAGCAATTGTCAGGGATACCAAGCACTCTTACCTGAGTAATCCTGAACTCTTACCTGTAAGGTGCTTGGTAGAGTTTCGCAGAGACGCTATGGGCCAAACTCCCAGTACCTCTATTCTACAACCTGTGATTAAAATTTTACACTGCAGGTTGGTGATAGGAATTAGGGAGGAGGGCCGGATCCAGACGCTAATGATCTTCTTGTAGTCGACCTGCGAAGCAACAAGAAGTATCCTTAGCAAAGAAGTCTAAAATCTACAGGTTTGTTTTTTCTTGTTACTTTTCTTGTCTTAACTATTTTGAGGTTTTTAAACAGTGCCAAAGGTTCCTACCTGCGATCTAAAGAGTTAGGCTTCGCGTCCAGGTAGTCGTCGTGAGTGAAGTCTGGCAGTTTGAGGATGTTGTCAGATGGAGACTGTCAGATGTTGTTTTGTCCTTTTGTGTCGAGCGCTGGTTGAGTAGTGGAAGTGCAGTAGGTCTGAGAGCAAACAACACAATCACAATTAGTAATTATTCTCTTTTGAATTCTTATTTCTGAACAAATACTGCCAAGCTACATAATTTGAACTTACTTCATTATCCTTCTGCTCGTATTATTCTCACGACATTCATTTTCTAGAAAAGGGATAAAAAGAGGCAAACACGTATACAAACTTTTCTTGTAACCAAATTAGTTTTCTAAAAGGGCTAAAAGACTATCCAAAAGCTTCTGTAGTAATTAACATGCTTGAATGTCTATAAATTCGAAAATGTCTCAATCTCCTTCTTTGTTTCTGCAAACGAAGGATTGTCCAAAAATTGTCTGTATTCTCTCAAAATCTTTCTTGCGGCGGGCGCCTTTAGAAATAAAGAGTTTCCACTTAACTTAGTTTTCCTTGTTCTCTCCAAGGTCTCATCTTGCAGGAGAAACGAAGATTCAGGAAGCCTGGGCGTTGAAAAGGTAAGTGAAGAGTCCAAGAGCTATGAAGAATCCTAGCGCGATGTTTCCCTAAAGAGATCCGGAAGGCTAAGCACCTTCTAGAGCCTGGGTGTGGCTTTAAATACCTCAGCCACACCCAAGGACGTCCATTGAGGCAACCGCGTTTCAACGTGCTCACGCTGTGTTCTAAAATCCACACAGCGTGAGCCAAAGATGCGAGCGTCTCTTTTGAAATGCCTTTTTTCCATTCTGAGACACGAATGGAAAGTATTTGAAAGCGAGCGTTTCCCTGAGCTTTCTGCACCCCCCGTAGTGCGCAGTTGTTCGCATCCAATTACACATCGGAGACCGGAGTTCCGAACAATAACTGCCCTCCCAACAACCATTGGCAAAATCAAGTGCAACATTACATAGTTCATAGCATAACATTACAAAATTATCCAACTATGTAAACACAAATACACAACTGTCACATACATACATGTTCACCAAATACTTTCCTGGAGTGCAGGATGCACGGGATAGGGGTGGGCCTTCAATGGAGAGCTATATTCTCACAAGGAATGCAACGCCTTATGGAAGGTTAATCGCGAGTCTTTTGTTTAAGAAAAGTGGGTTTATGACAGTACCCCCCTCGTAGAATCCCCCCTAAAACCCTAGGGACTGTTTTGGTTTCTCAGGATATTTGGCATGAAAATCTTTCAGAATCTTTGGAGCGTTCTGTAGATTGGCAAGGGGTTCCCATGAGCGTTCTTCAGGACCATATCCCTTCCAATCTACTAAATAAAACAATTTGCTCTTAATGCGTTTAGAATCAAGCACTGCCTGTACTTCGAATTCTGGAACTCCATCTACTTCAATAGCTGAGGGACAAGGTAAAAGTCTGGTCTTGGGGTTAAATGGTTTTACTAAAGAAACATGAAAGACCGGATGGAACTGATATTTTGATGTAAAAGTTAATTTAACACTGACAGGATTAATTATCTTTTCTACGATAAAAGGACCAATAAATCGTGGGCAAAATATTTTATGACTTTTAATATTTAAATGTTTAGTAGACAACCAAACTTTGTCGCCAATTGCGTAAACTGGTGGTTTAGACCGGTGTTTATCAGCAAATGATTTCTAAATTTCTTTTGCTTGAGCTAGATGAATCCGTGCTTGTTGTTGAACTGTCACTAAATGAGTTACAAAAGCAGTGACAGACGGGATTTCATTTGTTGTTTTATCTAGTCCTACAATATCTTTGGGGTGAAAACCATGATTACGGAAAAAAGGAGACATTCCTATGGAAGAATGCTCTGAGTTGTTGTACGCAAATTCCATAGCCCACAAAATGTCTGACCATTCTTGATCACAAGTGATTAACATACATCGTGGGAATTGTTCAATAGTTTGCTTCGTGCGTTCAGTTAATCCATCCGTCTGAGGATGATAACTGGATGAAGTGCGCACTTCCATGTTCAATGATTTTCCTAAATTTCGACCAAAAATGCAAAATAAATTGGGGGCTTCTGTCTGAAAGCACAATAGATGGTATTCCATGAAGTTTCACAATTTCTTTTACAAAGGTATGAGCCAACTCTATTGCTGAAGGGAGTTTCTTCAAAGGAATGAAATGGGCTTCTCGTGAAAACTGATCTATGGCAGTTAAAATTGTAGTGAAACCAGCTTTAGTGCGAGGTAATTCTACAATGAAATTAAGAGAGACAGTGTGTCATGGTTGTGGCGGTAAAGGTAAAGGTAAAAGCAATCCACTATGAGCATGATGAATTGCTTTGTTCTGAATACAAATGGTACAAGTGTCTACATAACATTGAATATCTTTGAACATAGAAGGCCACCAAAACTTTCCTTGGATTAGCTGATACATTTTAGTGATTCCAGGGTGAACTGACAGCAGAGAATCATGATATGTTTCTAATACACGTCTTTGAATAGACTCAGTGGGCACATAGACATTCATATACAGTAAGTCATCTTTCCATTGTAATAAGGGGTATTTCTTATACCATTCTTCTTTTGATTGTGTTCTAAGTGCGGCTGAAATATCTGTTAGCACATTGGTGTAAATAAGACCAGTTTGAAAACGTTCTGTGGGAATAATTGGATGTATCTTTTCTTGTTTTGTATTCATCTCATCACTTATACCAATGCGAGATAAAGCATCCGCTTTATTATTTTATTTTCCTGGGCGATAAGTGATGATAAAGTCATAATCATTAAAAAACAACGTCCAGCTCAGTTGACGGGCATACAGGGCTTTGACAGATTTTAAAGATTGCAAATTTCGATGATCTGTGTATGTGGTTACAGGGTGCCTGGCACCCAATAGATAGTGTCGCCATTCTTCAAAGACAGCTTTTATAGCCAATAATTCCCTATCAGCTATGGCATAATTTTGTTCAGTGGGAGATAATTTTCTTGAATAGTATGCAATAGGATGCATTTGGCCTGTGTTTTTGTGCCTTTGAGATAATATGCCTCCTATAGCATATTGAGAGGCATCAGCTTCAACGATGAAAGGCTGGGTAGGTTCTGGGTGTTTCAAAACAGGGGCTGCTGTGAAGTGATTTTTTTAAAGCTTGAAAGGCTGATTCTGCCTCTGAATTCCATTCAAATTTGGTATTTTTTCTCAATAATTTAGTAATTGGGGTGATTATTTTGGAAAAATTATCAATGAAACGCCTGTAAAAATTGGTGAATCCCCAAAAACTTTGGACCTGTTTTACTGTAGCTGGACTAGGCCATTCTGTGATTGCTTGAATCTTTTTTGGGTCCATTTCTATTCCAGAAGGACTGAGGATATAGCCTAAAAATTCGACTTTGGTGACGTGAAACATGGTTTTTTCCAATTTAACATATAATGAATTTTGTAAAAGCTGTTGAAGAATGGCTCTCATTTGTTTTACATGCTCAGACTTATTTTTTGAATAAATAAGTATGTCTATATAAACAACACAACATATATCTCAGAACCTCATTTATAAAAAACTGGAATGCAGCTGGAGCATTACAGAGTCCGAAGGGCATGACCTGGTATTCATATAAGCCAAATTTTGTACGGAAGGCTGTCTTCCATTCATCACCCTCACGGACTCTTACTAGGTGATACGCTCCCCGCAAATCCAGTTTTGTATAAATGGTAGCATCTTTTATTTGGTCTAGTAAAGTCAGTATCAACGGTAACGGGTATCTATTTTTTACTGTTACATTGTTGATAGCGCGATAGTCGATGCACATGCGCAAATCTCCCCCTTTTTTAGGAATAAAAAAAAGAGGAGAAGAGACTGGGGACTTACAATGTCTTATAAAACCATTCTCTAAGTATTCATCAAGATAATTGCGTAGATGCTCATTCGCTTTTTCCGTTAGAGCATAAATGCAACTGCATAGTAAAGTCGCTCCAGGCATTAAATCAATTTGACAATCATAATCTCTATGTGGAGGTAGAGTGTTAGCCTTTTTCTTGTCAAATACATCCACTAGATCACTATATTCATCTGGAACTCCTTCAACCAGTAAAACGCTTTTTGAGTCTTTAGGGAAGTCATAACCTTGTACAAGAAGTTCTGAACCAGGATGGTGTTGCAAACATTTTGTATGACAATAGTCTGATTTGAATAATATGGTTCGGTGTGTCCAGTCAATATAAGGTTTATGGAGTACCAACCATGGCATGCCTAATATTAAACAAAACTGAGGAGCGTCAATAATATCAAATATTATTTCTTCAGTGTGTTTTAAAGCACATGTCATGTTCAGTAATTCAGTATGATATTGTATGGGACCAGATGTTAATTCCTTACCATCAACTGCTCGTACAATCTCAGTTGTTTCTTTTATTATTTTACTTAATCCTAACTCAAGGAATAATTGAGTATCAACAAAATTGCCTGTAGCTCCTGAATCAATTAAAGCATCAATAGACCAGGATCTAGTCTTATCTCTTTGAGATTGAAGAAAGACTTTAATACCAAGATGGCAATGTGAGGCAACTGGGATTGTGGAGGCCAAACTGATTTGTACACTCGATAAAGGGACCTCTCTATCTACCAAGTTTCTTAGTTTTCCGACTGTTGTGTGGCTACCAACTCTGTGGTTTTTGTTTTGGGTTTATTGGGTCGCGTTGGACATTCTTTTACAAAATGTCCTTTTTTTCCACAGTACAAACATTGGTTTAATTTTTTACGCCTATCTTTTTCTTCTGTAGTTAAGGGCCCTCTAATGGTTCCTTTTTGCATAGGTTCCACTATGTCTAATTTAGTAGATGACTCACTCTTATTGTTAGGCCTTTCTTTAAACCAAAACATCCTATGCTCAGTTTTCCCCTTCTCACCTTTTCTTTCGGAAATGCGGTGATTCAATTTTACAAATAGATCTATAAATTCCTCACAGTCAGTTGGAGGATCCAAAATTTGTGTGACCATATCCTTTAGCTCATCCTTTAAGCCACGATAAAATAAGGAAACTCGTTTTTCCTCCGGCCATTCTGCTTCGATTACTAATCTATTGAATGTTGATATGTAATGTAACAAATCTGAAGACCCCTGTTTTAAATTAAGTAATTCGTGATCTGCCGATTGCACAAACATATGTTTGGCAAATAATTTTTTCATTGTGTTTTTAAATCGTCGAAGATCATACAGTATAGGGTTGTTTCTTTCCACATAGGGTACAGACCATAAAGCTGCATCTCCTCCTAAATACGACAGAATAAAAGCAACCTTACAGGAATCATCTGGAAATGCAGCGGGTTTTGCTACAAAATGTAAATGACATTGATTTTAAAAGATAGTAAATTTGTTACAATCTCCAGAAAACCTTTCTGGCGGTGCCAGAGGAACAGAGACTGGTGTAACTACTTGAATTTGAGTTGGGGCCGCAGACGCTGAAGTAGTATTTCCACTATATAAATTTTGCATTGCTGGTTGAAAAGTAGGTGGCTTTAAAACTGATTTCTTTACCGATGGAAAACTCCGTGGGGATGAACTGGACGTTTGCATATTAGTTTGTAGTACTGACATGTCTCTACGTAATTCAGCGTTCTCCGTTTTAATTTCTGCTAACAATGCAGCAAGTTCCTGCAATGACACCTGAGGAGCTTGATCCATAGCGTCTGGGCGAAACAATTTACGTGGGCTTAGCCTTCTGTCAGGGATACCAAGCACTCTTACCTGAGTAATCCTGAACTCTTACCTGTAAGGTGCTTGGTAGAGTTTTGCAGAGACGCTATGGGCCAAACTCCCAGTACTTCTATTCTACAACCTGTGATTACAATTTTACACTGCAGGTTGGTGATAGGAATTAGGGAGAAGGGCCGGATTCAGAGGCTAATGATGTTCCTGTAGTCGACCTGTGAAGCAACAAGAAGTATCCTTAGCAAAGAAGTCTAAAATCTACAGGTTTGTGTTTTCTTGTTACTTTTCTTGTCTTAACTATTTTGAGGCTTTTAAACAGTGCCAAAGGTTCCTACCTGCGATCTACAGAGTTAGGCTTCGCGTCCAGGTAGTCGCCGTGAGTGAAGTCTGGCAGTTTGAGGATGTTGTCAGATGGAGACTGTCAGATGTTGTTTTGTCTTTTGAGTTGAGCGCTGGTTGAGTAGTGGAAGTGCTCTGAGAGCAAACAACACAATCACAATTAGTAATTATTCTCTTTTGAATTCTTATTTCTGAACAAATACTGCCAAGCTACATCATTTGAACTTACTTCATTATCCTTCTGCTCGTATTATTCTCACAACATTCATTTTCTAGAAAAGGGATAAAAAGAGGCAAACACGTATACAAACTTTTCTTGTAACCAAATCAGTTTTCTAAGAGGGCTAAAAAACTATCCAAAAGCTTCTGTAGCAATTAACACGCTTGAATGTCTATAAATTCTAAAATGTCTCAATCTCCTTTCTTGTTTCTGCAAACGAAGGATTGTCCAAAAATTGTCTGTATTCTCTCAAAATCTTTCTTGCGGCGGGCGCCTTTAGAAATAAAGAGTTTCCACTTAACTTAGTTTTCCTTGTTCTCTCCAAGGTCTCATCTCGCAGGAGAAATGAAGATTCAGGAAGCCTGGGCGTTGAAAAGGTAAGTGAAGAGTCCAAGAGCTATGAAGCATCCTAGCGCGATGTTTCCCTGAAGAGATCCGGAAGGCTAAGCACCTTCTAGAGCCTGGGTGTGGCTTTAAATAACTCAGCCACACCCAAGGACGTCCATTGAGGCAAGCGCGTTTCAACGTGCTCACGCTGTGATCTAAAATCCACAGAGCGTGAGCCAAAGATGCGAGCGTCTCTTTTGAAATGCCTTTTTTCCATTCTGAGACACAAATGGAAAGTATTTGAAAGCAAGCGTTTCCCTGAGCTTTCTGCACCCCCCATAGTGCGCAGTTGCTCGCATCCAACTACACATTGGAGACCGGAGTTCCGAACAATAGCTGCCCTCCCAACAACCATTGGCAAAATCAAGTGCAACATTACTTCGTTCATAGCATAACATTACAAAATTATCCAACTATGTAAACACAAATACACAACTATCACATACATACATGTTCACCAAATACTTTCCTGGAGTGCAGGATGCACGGGATAGGGGTGGGCCTTCAATGGGGAGCTATATTCTCTCAAGGAATGCAACGCCTTATGGAAGGTTAATCGCGAGTCTTTTGTTTAAGAAAAGTGGGTTTATGACAGCAATTTCTATGAGCTAAACTGCAAAACACTACACATAAAAAGTACAACAACAACTAAACACCAAACAAATCCTCAAATATTGAAATATTTTAAGTAATTCACAATCAAATAAGGAAAATGTTTTCAAATGTTCAAGTTTGCTTTTTTCTATATACTTTATTATTTTTGATTATTAACTTTAAACTTATTTCTTTTTTTTTTTTAATCAATTGCGGACCCCCTTTTTAGATCTTGTGGATCCCCAGAGCTCCTTGGACCATAAATTAATAACGACAGCCTTAGATTATTAAAAATGAAAAAACATATAGTTTTCATACTTTACATACAGTCCTAAGTTTGATATATGTCATCAAATTAAAAGTGCACCCTAAACAGTGATACTGCCACAATTTTACTATCTGAGCTGAAATAACATAATTGATTTTGCAGACTACAAACAGGTAAGATTGCCTAAAAGAAATTCAAGGAATTTAGGAAGTGAGGACAGCAGTGCTTCAAAGATGAAGACACACAAAAGCGGTGTTTAGAGCATAACAAAAAAATTATTTTTTACCAGGGCTGCAGAATTCTCATGTTTCCAGGTTTGAGACCAGAAATGGTGTGTAGGGGAAAGCAAATGTAGGAACTAAGAAAGTAACTGCCCAGGTTCCAAATCTGTACTGCCCCTCTTTGAAAGTGATGGCCTCCTATTTATGCAAATATAAGCAGTAAACTGATGATTAGTTTGGCTAGGACCATACTGTGTATTATTACCCCGTTCTTTGTGAGATGGTACAATTAGTGATATCATACATGAGCCCATGTCCTTCCCCTCTAACTAGCAGTGTAGGATTTTGGAGGGCGGACCCTTTCCGGTGCTTTTTTTTTGTTCAGGCCATGAAGTTTATGGTTAGGATATACAGGTGACTTTGAGGTTTTGATAGCGGTGAGCAGTATTTTACTGTGCTTCAAATTGTGAAACTTTAAATGGCAACAAAAGACACTGAGGTAAAAGCTTGTCTTCTGCTCCCATGTTTTTAGCAGGGAGACCACTGTTGGTAGTGGTTCTCATGCTCGGCCTTATTCAAGTCACACAAAGCCTCACTGGTAAATGTGCGATTTCTGACTGCTTATTTCACTTTATTTAACTGTACAGTTAATCCTTGCCCTAATCCTGTCATTAACAAGAGCTAAAATAAGCTTCCTCTGCAATAACAAATATCATTGATAACTTGTTCCATATGGGTCATATTCCTGATTCACAAACTCTCGTGGGTTAAACTATTATTTAAAAAAAAAAACAATCCTATGCTCCATCTCCTCCTTTCTCAGACTTGGTGGCCACAGTACATCAACAGACCTACAACATAGGTATCCCTGATGGACTTCAAAGAATAGTGATGTAAATGATTTGGTGTGGCTAAGGAAATTCATGACATAGTACAGGCAGTCAAGGATTACACTCTTAAGAATAAAGACGTATAATACCGAGCTCCGTGTGTGGTGTGATCATTTCCATGTACCCGGGTAGGAGAGGACACTACAACTGGCAATGATGAAGATATTACATAAACCCCCCAACCTGAGGAACCGAGAGTGCTCTCCTCGAGAGTTTGCCATGGTTCAGTAAACTGCTCATGTGTGCCATGTGTTCCTTGATCAAAGTGAAAAATTGACAGTTGGCATATGTGGAGTCAAAGCACCGCTCCAGCCAGTGCAAGGCCTGTGAAGAAAGTAAAGGCTTTACAGAAAGTTTATTTGTCTTCATCTAGAAATTTGCTGGTAAAGTCGAGACAAGAGATGCTGTGCCACAGCATAACACAGAGCTGTCATTCATACAGCATGACAAAGCTAAAGTCAGTGACAACCAGGTACAGAGAAGCTCCAAAGGCAGTGATTGCCAAGTTCAAGGAAGAGCTAAAAGAGTAAACCTTCTCACACAAAGAAACACTAAAGGCAGTGACAACCAGGTATGAAAACTATAACGAGCAGCGACAGCCAGGTACAAGGGAACGCTGTGAGCAGGATCAGAGAAACGCAGAGAAACATTTGAGGCAATGATAACCAGAGGTATAGAGAATATGATTACGCTTACCAGAACCATAGAAAAGAGAGACATCCGACCTCAGCAATAGGCACCACAACCCAAGCCGAAGCACTGGGGCTGTGCTTACGAAGCTGGTGAATCACGTCAGGCCCACTGAATGGTCGTTCGCGGCGCTCGAATTGGTGAAGCTTTTTAATGTCTGCTGTCACCTTCTTAAAACCGCTGCCTTACTTTGATGCTGCCAACAAGCAGAATATTGGTGACCAATGGACTGCCTGTATCGACTCCTTCGATGATTTCATTGATGTTCTGGGTAGAAGCAAATGACAAACAGATCATTAAATATATAAAGAATTTGGTGGATGAAGGAGTAAAAGAAGTGATAAAGACAATTCTACACTGTATGAAGTAATGCATTGTCAAATCAAAGAGAAGTTAAGCAGCAAGTTCAATCCAATGCCAAATGTCAACTATGAAAGGTACATTTTCAGTCAAGATAGGCAGAAAGCTGGTGAAACAACGGATGAGTTTGTAGAAAGGCTTGATTAACTCAGAAAGCATTGGAAGTTTAATGAAAGCAACGATGACAAGGTCATGCGTCTCAGAGTGATAGATGGTTGTCTCTCCGATTCCTTTAGACAACGAATGCTGAAAGGGACACCCAGCTTTAAGCGGGTACTCATGGCTGCTAGAGTGGAAGAAAGAGCTGAGAGACAAGCCGCTAAAATGGAGGCCCAAACGGCCTAAAATAAATCAGTGCTGGGTGCCAACAGTGACCCGAAACATAATGTAGAAGACCACAAAGAAATGTATTCGAAGAGAAGGAAGTTGTGTTTTCGAAGTGGATTTACCTTTCCACATGAAGGTAATTGTGTTACCATTGGACAGATATGCAAAGGCTTAGGGAAAGAGAACCATTTTGGAATGGTTTACAAAGCAAAGGAAATATCAAGTGCGTCATATCGAGAAAGCAAAATGGATGCCAGAAAGTTTAATAGACATTGCAACCACACCCACAAGGCCAATTGGCACCAGCAGTTGAGGCAAGTAGAAAATGAACGATGGCAACTGTCAACAAATTCCTCGTATAAAAGTTTGCCACCATCATTGTCAAGCGACAGTAAAAAAGATGGGTGTGTGATGTCAATGTTGACCACTGGCCAACGTGAGCATGTAGGATTACCTTCTTGCAAGGAAGAATGCCAGTTGAAGCGAGGTCAACTAGTGAAAGTACGAAATTTATTTGGACACTGTCCCAAAATTACACTGAAGGTGAATGGGTGTTTCATACCTTTATCATATACAGTGGTGTGTAGATAAACATTATGCCAGTGGAAAAGTACAGAGATCTGTCTCCAGTGCCCCATTTAACCCCGTTGCAAACTAAAGTGTATACATGGGCTGCTACTATGCCACTGCACAGTCAAGATTCATTTATAACAACTGTGAAGCATAAAAAAACGAAAGTCCAAGCACCAATTCATGTCCTGCCTGACACTTCATCTAGTGTATGTTTACTCAGTTTCAGCACTGCTGCTGACATGGGACAGATTTTTGTAAACTGCAACGTCAATGGCTATCATGAGATGGTGAATCAGTTTCCATCCTTTCATTGACTAGGAAGACTTAAGATAATGAAAGTACAACTGCACATAAATGAGGACATTCTGTCCTGTTGCTCAAAAACATCATCAAATTGCATTTCATTTACAAGAGGCTGTTGAGAAAAAACTTGAGATATTATTAAAGCATGACATAATTGAGCGATCCACTAGCCCAACGCCATGGGTGGCACCCATAGTGGAAGTGCCTAAGAAGGATAGTGGAGGAGAAGTGCGCATCTGCGTTGATATGCGCGAAGCCAACTAGGCAATTGAAAGATAACGATATCCCGGTCTGCATATCATTGACATGATTACGCAACTGAATGGAGTCAAAGTCTTTTTTGTGTACTTTTTATTTACCAAGGGGGGAGATGTAGTGATGTGTATATTAAAAATTGTGGAAGCCCTCTGGTCCCTGACGGACTCTGTATAATAGTGATGGAAGTGATTGGGTGTTGTTAAGAAAATTCACGATGTAGTACAGGCAGATAACGATTACACTCTAAAGAATGAAGACGTAGAATACCGAGCTCCGTGTGTGACGTGATCATTCATATATACACGGCCTGGGGCGGACGTTACAGTACTGTCTCTCCCTGGTCTGCTCATGGATTCTGCAGAGGCCTTATACCTGCCCACACATTTCAACTTCTATAGGCAACCTCTATATCAGCTACTTTAGAGCTACAGAGTTTCTTTTCCTAGCTGTGCAGATTAAACCCAGGTGCAATTTAAAATCTCTGACTGGCCTGTTTACAATCGTCATTGAATCCTTCATATCTTCCATACTGTACAAAAGTATTTCAAAAGTAACTGATAGAGCTTTAACAAAACAGACTTAATTTATGCTAGCATGATCCATACTCACCAGGTAGAACCGGAAGCCTTACTAAGAGAAGATCCAGGTAGGGCAAGCAAATATTTCACCTACTAATACATATAAAATCCTAAGGGTATTCTTCTTTTCAGAGATGCTCATGTGGGCTAGTGTGTTATCTTAAACATCTATGTGAAATACATCTTTCTCTCAACGAACCTCGCAGACATGCCGCCGCTAAAATCAATGAAGATAATCTGAGTGCCCTTTTTTCTGTCTGTTTTATTAAGGTTTTGTTGAACATCAAAGTATACAGCACAACAGTCAATATCACAGAAAGTATGCCAAGACCATCGTCATCCAACCAGCATACACATTGGTACAGATGACTGTGTGACATTGTGTGCTGGATAGTAGGGGAAGGGCTCCACCAACCAGATACACCTGGTAGTAGGGATGCACAAGTATACTTTGCAACAATAAAGGGAAATATGGCAAAACGGCTGAGAGGAGGGTTGGAGGGAGATAGGTGGCTGCCCAGGGTTCCATGCAGTGGCGTAACATTAGCCCCAGCAACCTACACAGTGTGGGGTACCCCGGTCCAGGGTGCCCACACTGGCACTGTGCACAGGCAGGGGGCCCCTGGCCTCAGGGCTCCTGACTGGGTCCGGGGTGCTGCCCTCCATGTACTTTGCAGGGAGTCCCCTCAAGTTTCGTTATGCCAGTGGGTCAATGGGGAGATAATGAGTTGGCGACAGGGGAGATATGGGTATGACAGGGGGTGGCGATATGGAGCTTCTCTTGAACAAGGACCAATCTCATAGAGTGTGGTGTCTGTTAGTGTGTGTGAACTAACACGGGGGTCACCCATAAACAAAAAAAGGTGGGCCAAACCTATTGGTGCATCTCCGACGTCGGGTAGATTGGCCGGGTCACAAGGATCAGATAGATCCATTCGGTTGAGAGTATGGGACACTGTTAAACTGATCAAATAAGTTTATTTACACACAACGCTCAATCCAGTTTTGAGTTGTGAGCCTATGTTCACTCCCTGCATTTACCTTCCCACCCGAAAGAGCCTTGGACCTCTCAAACTATGCTACTACTGAGACTCAAGAGATAAAGGGGCACTTGGCCCAGTTGCTCAGGATCCAAAGTAGGTTGAGCCCAGGGACAGCAGGAGAAAAAGACCTCAACACCATGGTTAGGTCCAGTAACCTCAGCTTGCTCTGTGGCCCTCTGAATGGGGTCTGACAGCTCCTTGTGAACATTCCATTAGTGTCAGAGGAATGGCACACTATTCCTTTTTAATTATAGATAAATAATTACCTCCAGCATGGGCACATGATACATTACAACCTAAAAGAAAAAAACTGTATGAAATTAAGATGTAAACAAGGGAGTCGGTCAAAATAGTTACTCTAAAAGTGGAGAAATATGATGACATCTCCGTGTAATAAAGATTACTACAAAGCCCTTTTCTAATTATTTAGTTGTTTTACTTTCAAACATCTAAACACTCTTGAATATTCAACCAATGCTCCCTTTCTGGGTGTCAAAATACGCAATCCTTGCAATGAAGATCCAAAAGCTGCAATGGGAGCATCCACGCATAACCAAACCAACAGCCAACCTGACACCCTTATAGTGTTGGTTAGCAGCAGACCTGGTGAGAGAGGAATAGAACAAGAGAGAATCTATGCTGCAGTAAGTATGATATCTAAAAACGAGAGAAGACTTTTAGTATAACGACAGAAGTTAAATGCTGATTTAATATATGGTAGCTGACATTCTCTTCACTTAACTTTATACTGAAATGAAACACGAAAGGATACTTTACTGATATCATTGAAGTCTTTTGTCAACTTCACAGCATGTCATTGGATTTCAACTTCCAATAGCAAGTCCCAGCTGCAACAACTATGTATCAAGGATGCTATGGACCATGAGGAACTTATACCCTAGAGTTTCAAGATGGCCACCACATGAGGCAAGTCTCAGGAAAGTCCTGTGATTCCAAGAACACTATAGAACGTCTTGCCTATACAAAAGTGTTTAACATGGTTCATCCCTCTTAGACCTCTGCCCATTGTCCATACTCCTGAAGACAATCAAGTACAGGAGCTTCTGAGTAATGCGTAATACAGGACCACAGAGTAAAGGTAAGTGAGTAATACACAATATTCTGACAGTACTCTCCAATGGCTGAGATCTCAGTGGCAGAGCTTCTGTTTTTTCTTGCTAGCAAAATTCACAAGCAGCCTGCATGAAGAAAAGAGGCTGGTTTCCATGATTGCTCCTCAGGGACAAACCCTTTAGGGTAGTTGATGTCTAACTATTGGTTCATCCAGGATCTTACATGCTTCATATACCTTTCAGCATTAACTTCCATTGGTGCAGGATTTGGGGCAAGAAGCATTTTTGCAGGACAAGGTTTCATCAAGGACACATGAAATACATGTCAAATGTTCATTGCTTGGGTCAACATTAAATGGACATTCAAAGGATTCACAATATGTTCAATGGTAAATGAACCAATAAACATGGTTGCAATCATCTGAAAACACACACATTCTTTGTTAGTAACCAGACTTTTTCACACACTGTGTACTTGGGTGCTTGAAATCTCTTCCTATTGTCATATAGTTTATAGCTAGCATTAGCCTTTTCCGTTGACTCTTGTACTGACATCTGATTATCTTGAAGTTTGCTCACATGTTCTTCTACTGAGGGCACTGATGTAGAAGAGGATAAGTCCAAATGTAAACATCTAGAATGATGACCATAAATACAAAAAAGGGTGACCTCCATGTGGCAAAATGTTCAGTGTTCCTATGTACTAATTACAACATTTTACTATAATCATCTTCTTGCAACAATGCCCGACAGCAAATACTGTTCAATACATTGACTTGAATGTTCTCTGTGCCCATCTATCTTAGAATGATAACCAGTTGACAGAGAACGTCCATATCTAGATCTCTACACAATGCAAACAGACATTTAAAAACATTGAGTACCTCTGTTCTCAGAAGAAGTCAACCAAGTTGTTACCATGAACTGCCTCATTTTTGTAGATGATCCACGCCTACTAAAATCACAGAGGAATTTTGACTTTTCTGTAACTCTACAATAAAATCCATGACTGTTATGTGCCAAGGCTTTAGTGAAACAAGCAATGATCTCAAAAGTCCCAAAGGTCAAGTGTGTGAAATTTTAATCTGGGCATACACAGAATGTTTCTGTACGTACTACTTACGATCTGTGAAACCATCCAAAAATATATTTGATCTGCAGCAAAGGTTTTAGCAATTACAAGCTGTCAATCAGTTTTAGAGTCACCAAGTCAGCTCAGAGCCTGTTATCTTAACTACAAGGAAGACAAATATAAAGTCTCTTCTGGATACTATAATTCACCTTTTTCACTCTGTCTTCCGTGTCTTTATCCCAGGCTTTCTTATCCATATTGACCGCTATTAAAAAGATATTCACATTAATCAATGCTACGGAATTAATATTTTGCGTTTTACCCGGCAATGTAAAAGGAGATTCACTAAGTCTTGTATTTTCATTTTCACATTGATGCGGTCGAAATAAAGTATCTGCCTTCTAATTCTTTAAATCTTGTCCAAAGTTTATGGTTCACTGACAGAACATCGATGTAAAAAGTATCAATGTTAAAAATAGCGACTCCTATACTTAAACAGATAAGTACAAAAATATTGACTAAAAAATATCGATGCAATACATATAGATGTATAAAATATCGACTTTAATATAAATATAAAATAAAATAATATATATTAAATATATTAAATATAATTTTAACAAACTAAAATACATTTAATATACATTTTATTAAATTATAACAAATAAATGTAATTAAACAAATAAACACACAAACATAATAATTCATACATATATTTACTTTAAAACAATTAATAAACTATTATTTTCATTCTTGTTAAAAGTTAAAAATAATATACAAAATAAAAATATATATTAATGATTGAAAATATAAAAAAACAAAAATCTATAATAAATTAAAACATTAAACTATTAAAAAATATTTAAACTTAAATTTCACAATACAATCAATGCAACAGTAGGGAAAGTGTTGGATAGCAAAGGGGTAAAAATAACTATTACCACTCCAGTGAGTGCAACAGTAGGGTAAGTGTTCGATAGCAGAGAAATTAAATGTACTATTCTAACTCCAGTGAGTGCAACAGTAGGGAAAATTGTTGGATAGCGGAGAGGTAAAATTTACTATTCCCACTCCAGTGAGAGCAACAGTAGGGAAAGCGTTAGGTAGCGGAGGGGCCAAAATAACTATTCCCACTCCAAAGAGTTAAACTGTAGGGAAAGTGTTGGATAGCGGGAGGGTAAAAATTACTATTCCCACTCCACTGAGTGCAACAGTAGGATACGTTTTGGGTAGCGGAGGGGTAGCATTTACTATTTTTATACACTGGGGGGGTAACTGTTCCTAAGGTCTCAGGAGAGTGGCAACCACATTTTAGTTGGTAAGAGGGAATTGTAACCAGTGGTCAGACTCAAAGAAGGTTTCGTTTATAAATAATGGTAGGGGGAATCCCTCCTTTTGGATGTAGTGTCCTCACACACCCTTGCGAGTGTCATGCTTCATCATCAGGCGTTGATCCTCGGTGGCGCTGCAGTCCCCCACAACCCCGCGAGAGTGCTCTTTAGTAGAGATCTTTTAAGGAGATGCCGCAATTATGCATGTGGGTGTGTGGGCCTAGGGAGGTGAATGAGTGGGTGAATTAAAATTACCAAACGGTACCCAGAACCTGTGTTTATTCGGGGGTACGAGTGGTAAGGTAAAAAAGTATAAATCCGGGAGCTCATCTAAAAAACAAATACAGAGGGCGGATGTATGACTAACCGCTGCTCTCAGAATAGGTGCCAGGTTGAATAAATCACACATAAAAGAAGGTCAACATGTTTCGTGCTTTTAGTTGGTCCATAAGGGATTCTTGGGTGCTTTGTCAGGACTGGAAAGCTGGTGAAATAAAAAAGAAGAGAAGAGGTCCCAGGAAAAACAAAATCCTGTGAACCTGTGATATCTTATTCTTAAGGTGTGTAAGCGTCCTTGCGCTGATAGAAACTCTCAATGTAGGTACCTATCCCCAACCTGGTAAAACAAAAATAGAGAAAGAAACACAAATATATATAAGAATATTAAAAATGCATTTTTCATATAGGGTAATCATCATTTCCATGTGGTGTGCTTTGCCGCTCTTGCATGCACACGAGGTAAGCATATAATAGTCTTATGCCCGGGTGTTTTAATAACAGTGGAAAAAAAGGACACATATCACAGGGTGCAGCTGACAATAATGCAAAAGGGTAGTGCTTATAGGCTGAATCTATAATTGGATACCCTATAGTTCCCACATGCACATTGCCCGCTGAGAATGGTTCCGGCTTAATGAAACCAGGGGAGGTTTGATGCATATCTTAGAAATCGGTAATCAATGTGGATGGCGGTATGGACTACAAGGCACTAGCCCAAGGTCAAGTGGTCTTGCGGTGCACTGCACTGGGGTGATCATACTAGTGGCTGAGGTCCAGATAGTACGAGGACCGGTGAAACGTGGTGGTAAAAACATTTCACCTTAGGAACAGTTACCCCCCAGTGTATAAACGTTATTCTTTGGGAAAAATCAAATTTAATAAATATATAAGAAGAAAACATTATAATATTAATTGTACATAAAAAACAATAAATATTATATCAAATAAAATAATAAATACATTCAAAAAAACAATTAAACTAGAAAATATTGACAAACAAAAAAATAAATTAATACATAATTGTATTTCTTTTATTTCCTACCCTGTAACACCATACCAAAAACAAAACCCTTCAAAATGTTAAATAAATGTACTTTCATAATTAACATGATTAATGATCAATTAAAAAAAATATAAATTAAAAACTATTAAACATTGATTGACTACACACACTTTAACACTATAGTATCCACAACACACACCTAAATTAAACTATAAAATAAAAAAACAATGAAAACTTATTTTTGAATTAAAAACTATTACGATTAACAACTAATAATAAAGTAATTAAAATGTATTTAATACCCACCCTTTACCACTTTAAAAGTAAAAATAACACTCACAAAATAAACAATTACCCAAAATAAATATCAAATAATTAACATTAAGGTGCCGATTCCGATCCGGTAAAAAAAATTACCGTCCGACTCGTATCCGTATTTTGTACGTACGAATCGTTTCAAGTCCCGTACAAACGGCGAAGTACGATCCGTACGTGAAAAATCCATACGAATGACTTCGGGAAAAGTCTACGAGACGTTCCCGGACAGTTTTACATACAAATTGTAAAACTGAAGTCCGAGCGCGCAAGTACGATCCGTACTGGCCGTCCGAAAACACAAGCGCATGGAAAAGGCTCCGTACGGATCGAATGCCGTACCACTCGTATCCGGGTAAACTTGTGCCCGGGATACGGGTCGTAAAGCACCCCCCCTGCCCCTCCACATGTCTGCATCGTACCCCCCCCATGTCCGCACTGTACCCCCGCCCTGTACGTGTACGCACCGTACCCCACCACCGTACCCCAGCCCCGTACTTGTACGCACCGTACCCCAGCACAGTACCCCAACACTGTATCCCAGACCCGTACTTGGACGCACCGTACCCCACCACCGTACCCCACCATTGTCCCCCAGCCCCTTACTTGTACGCACCGTACCCCACCACCGTACCCCAGCCCCTTACTTGTACGCACCGTACCCCACCACCGTACCCCAGCCCCGTATTTGGACGCACCGTACCCCACTACCGTCCCCCAGCCCCTTACTTGTACACACCGTACCCCACCACCGTCCCCCAGACCCTTACTTGTACGCACCGTACCCCACCACCGTACCCCAGCCCCGTACTTGGACGCACCGTACCCCAGCGCCGTACCCCATGCCACTAATTAGACACACCGTACCCCACCACCGTACCACAGCCCCTTACTTGTAGGCACCGTACCCCACCACCGTACCCCAGCCCCGTACTTGGACGCACCGTACCCTAGCGCCCTACCCCAGCCCCGTACCACAGCGCCATACCCCAGCCCCTTACCTATATGCACCGTACCCCACCACCGTAACCCAGCCCCGTACTTGGACGCACCATACCCCAGGGCCGTACCCCATGCCCCTACTTGGACGCACCGTACCCCAGCGCCCTACTCCAGCGCCCTACCCCAGCACCGTACCCCAACACAGTCCCCCAGCCCCTTACTTGTATGCACCGTACCCCACCACCTACCCCAGCCCCGTACTTGGACGCACCGTACCCCAGCACCGTACCCCAGCATCGCGTATGTAAGAACCGTACAACAACATTGCATATGTGAGCACTGTACAACAACATCGCGTATGTACGCACCTTACATACGCTAAAACGACTCGTACAGAACCAGGACACTGCAAAACAGCACAAGGAGGGTCAATTTGAATCGCACAACACCACAAAACATGTCTACAGTACAAAAAACATCTAAAAGACTGACCAGGCACATCCAAACAGGCAAACAGAGGCCCAAACTCACAACCACCTCTTATAACACACCCACCAAAATTTCAAACCCAGCCACACCCAGAAATAGACCTATAAAAAGGGCCCACACTCACAAACCATGAGCCTTTGCAACAGAGCCACTGCTGACAGACTCCACACACAAACAACTGCACCCATACACCTTCACTTACACACCATCACACAACCTCCTTCACACATACCCCCTCTACACATTCACACACACCTACACATTCACACCCACACACCCACAACCATCCACACCCACACCCCACACCACAGACAAGAATCCAAAGTTCACAAGGGAGGAGCTGGACATCCTTGTCAACGAAGTCATCAGAGTCGAGCCACAGCTCTTTGGAACATTGGTCAGACAGACCAGCATAGCCGAAAAATCACGCTTGTGGCAGAGGATCGTCGATCGGGTGAATGCTGTTGCGCCCATCAGAAGGACTAGGAATGAATACCAAGCCAGGTGGTACGATCGGCGGAGGGCAGTCAAGCACAAAATGAACGAGGACTACGCCCAGAGTAACATCACAGGAGGTGGGTTGCCCCGCAGACCGGTACATTACCATCCCTGGGACATGAAGGTGATGGCCCTGCTTCCGTCGGTGGGAGTACACGGAGTCGAAGGAGTTGCCGAGCCTGGTGAGTACACAAACAACTTATGTAACATGGGGGTAATGGCATCCACACCCCAACTACAACAAATGCACTCACCAACCCCCAAGCCCTCACCGGACACAATCACACTAAAAAACAATGCTCATGCCACTCCTTGTGTCCCACCCGCAGGGGCCCTACACAAGCACCCAGTGGCCACGCACACAAGATGGTGTGCATCATGGATTTGTCACTCACATTTGCCATGCAAATCACCAGCATCTGTACCTCATGCTGCAACACCCTCTGCATGATGCACATGATTCTCAGATAGATCCACTCCAAGGAAAGACAGACCATCCCCCAGGTCCACGACACCAGCCGTGTCAACTACTGCCCCGCTCTCTATGGAGCAAGTACATCCTAACTCACGGGAAACTTGTCCACATCCAGGGTGCATGTGCTGACGGTCCTGCTTTTGGCACCGCGTGTACCCAACAGTGGCACAGACAAGATGATGATAGCCAAATGAATGGGTGGAGGGAGGCAGGGAGGAGCATCTTTGAGGCGTGTGTGTTGCCGAATCCCGCCACTTTGTGGGCCCTTGCTGCAGGGGCCGCAGCAGCAGGCGGCATGTCCTTGAAACTATGCCAAAAGTAGCACACAAAGACAAGGATGTCCGAAAGGACAACTGCAACAGGCGTATGTAAAGGAATGAGTGTCCGGTTACCCATGGAACACCCAGAGAAAATGGATGCACAATCACCAAAGATGACTGACACAGGATCAGGAAACAGAAGGCCGAGCCGCGCACAGGAGACACACCCTCAGCAGGCATTGACGGCCCATCGTGGGGACCAACATGCCCAAATACATACACAACCATGGAATTCAGGCACAATCGAGATTCTAACCCATGAAGACCTGCATGCATGTAGCCAAAGTACACACAGACTCATATGCACAATCTTTTACAACTATGCCAGAGATGACGCATGCAAAGTGGCAAGAGACCTGCATTGACAGAGATGAGGCACCTTGGAGGGTGAGGAACCGCTTTATTACTCAGGCTCACATTAAGGGAAAAGCATCAATATGAGCAGACACACAGGTCATTTGGCTGAACATGTGGGACCTACACTGGACACCCCCTTCACAACACAGATGTAGTAAATCCAAATGGCCTGTCACACAAGTTAAGGGGATGAGCCAAACACCCCCTTCTGCACACGGAGAGGCTGCAATTCCTCATTGAGCCTGTTATGGGGATGTCCCACACCATGTCCACCCGTAGCATCCCGTATGTTTCTGAGGGAAGTTATACACACATTGATGCCTTCATCAGAATCCACAAACCTTTAGAGATGACTGTCACGAAGGTTGACTATCAATTCATGGGAGTCATGCTACATGTCATGTGCCCCATGGTGAGTCGACATGTATGCATGGTAACCCAACATGCACAGGAGCAGTCCCCACACATTCCAAACACCTAACAACCCCAAAATGCCTTGCTGCAATCCTCACCCAAACTGACTTTTCCACATGTCCGTGCATGGAACGCTGTTTCAGCACACGTTGCAATACTCATGAGGAATAGCAGGAGGCCAACGATGACACGACCAGACAACATGCGCAAGAACCTGTAAAAGACAGACACACAAGCAGTCAGCTAAAAGATTGTTATCCGCATACATGGTCTTATACTCTACAGGAATAATGTTGTCACCATGCGATTCGAAAAATTAGGGTCACAGCTAAAATGAGTGGAATGACATCATCACTCGAGTGACACATCAGAACACACATCTAAGTCACTTATCATACAGTCAGCTGGACACACACATTGCAACACATGCCACACAAGGCTCCAAGCGTGCACACTCAGACCCAGTGACTCACCATTATGAGAAGAAGTTGCGTAGGAGCTGACTCCGGATATCCTCCTCCTCCTCCTCCTCACTTGCCTCGTGACCAAGCCCTTCATCCTCCACGGGTGGATGTTCCTGCTCATGCTGCTCCAGGATGAGTGGTACTGCCTTCTCCACTGCCATGTTGTGCAGCATGCAGCACACAAGGAAGATTTTGCAGACCTTCACTGGTGCATATGGGAGGGACCCGCCTGTCTTGTGAAGGCCCCGGAATTGGCTCTTCAGGAGGCCAAACGTCCTCTCAATCACTCGCCTGGTCTGCCCGTGTGCATCGTTGTAACAGTGATCTGCAGCTGATCTTGGGTTGCGGAGAGGCGTCATCAGCCATGGCATGTTGGGATAGCCAGAGTCCCCTACATGGAAACATCATGTAAAAAGTGGGTCAGGAGATGCCGTAAGATACAAAGATACCGCAAAACACAGGACAAACAGAGTATACCGACCAAAAAGACATGCTCGTTCGTTGTGCAGCCGCAGCATCATTTGTGGCACCCTGCTACGCCTCATGATGTAGGCATCGTGTGCTGATCCTGGAAAACGTGCACAGACATGGGAAATCACCATGTTAGCAAGACACACTACAAGGGCATTTATAGAGTGGTAATGTTTACGGTTGCGATAGGCGACCTCCTGTGCCTGTGGTGGTACAAAAGCCACATGTGTCCAATCAATGGACCCAATGACATGGGGCATCCCTCCCAGGGCATAGAAATAACCCTTGACACCTGTCAACTCCTCAGGAGTCGGAAAATGGATGAATTCATCCAGGTGCTCCAACATGGCTGCCAAAACATCATGCAGGACATGGCTGAACATCGTCTGGGACATGCCACCAACATCAGCTATGGTGAACTGAAACGTACCAGTGGCAAAAAAATGTAGGGCTGCCATCACCTTCATCTTGGGGGTCAGCGCAGTAGGATAACTGTGTCGCGGTTGGAGGTGTGGTGCCAGCCTGTTTGTCAGGTTCTCAATCAACTGTTGAGTGAATCTGTTACGGCGTATGAGGTCACGTTCCCTCATGGCACCCAAGTCTGGTATTGGTCTGGGGACAGGCGGTGCCCTGCAGAAATTGGGAATAAATAACGAAGAGTGAGAACATAACAACATCAATGTCAATGAACTGGGCACATGCTCAACTGCTAATACACATCTGCTAAATACAGAGTCTGGTCTGTTCAATACATCCAGGACACGTATGCCAGCCAGGTCATACTCCTATGAAAAGCTAGCTACACCCGTTGATTGGCAAGTGTACATGACATGCCCTGAAACGAGCTGTGGGCCAGTGTCAGTGAATAGCCAGATAAATCACAATAGTTACATACATCCACATCTCAGCATTTTAAGGATGTCATCCCATACAGACAGCTGACGGCAAGCTAGACGCACAGATCACATGGAATGTCAAATGTACAGATCACACACATTGCGATGAAGGGGTACACGTGAAAACAGAAAACACAGACATTGAGATGACGCAGATATGTCCTCATGTCAAAATATCAAGTTCGATGCATACAGACACACGTTACGTGGAAATCCACATGTGACATGGTGGGCACTAGGGTCATAGGACCATAACAATCCTATAAAGACCCCATTTTAAGTAATTTTAGTATCCCAGACAGACCTGATAATAAAGGGAAACTGGGGATCTGTCTGAGGTTTTTTTTTTCCTGACCCCTGGTCTACAATATCTTCAAAGAGCTCCCAACACTGTGGTTGAGCCCACCCCGACTTTTAGGCGTCGGGGTGACCCGATGATGAAGCATGACACCACTAGGGTATGTGAGGGTACCAAAAGGAATTGCTTCCTTACTCACCTATTGGTGAAGTTAAAATTTCCCCTCAATAGCTTCTTCACAATATTCCATCTACGTGTGTTGATATTGACCATTTTTTGGTCAGTTGGAGTAAATTTATAGTGTAATTGATTATATAGGGAGGTGTTACTCTGACCCAGAATCCTCTCCACCCTTCTGGCAAATGAAAAACTTCTTTCAATAGCCTTTTGTATACACGTGCGTAGATGTGTGCCATGCCCATCTAGACACAGACACATGTTGGATGCAGCAACAGCAGATGCAGTGGACGGGACAGCAAGCTCATGGGAACACATGACACACATATAACATAGTCACATCATTGCACGCTGGTCTTTAAATGTCAGTTGTTAGTGTCCCTGTCCCTGGCATCAGGGGACAGTTGCGGTGGTGGTGACAGTGCCATACCAGTGATGCTGTGCTTGACATGTTTGTACTACATGCACACATGTGCAAAGTGTGAAGGGGAAGTGTGCCACATAGTGCCCCATCACACATGACATGTGTACACAGGTCATCACACATCAATTGTGCAAATACATGAGGAGACATGTGCAATATCACTGCCTGACACACCTAGGCCCTGCACATGTAGGACAGCAATGACAATGACTTGATGTACATCCTTCTGCGAGTCTTAGACCTCCATTCCTTTCGTGTGCGCATCCTCTCAACAGTGTAAGCTTGTGAAACGCACCGTACACACGCTCTGAGGGCGTGTGTACGGTCCGTATCACTAGACTTGTGTGGCCGTAGGAGCACTCGTGGTACAGACCGTACACACGTACGTGTACTACCAGTGCCTACACATACGTGTACTACCAGTGCCTACACGTACATGTAGGCACTGGTAGTACACGTACCCGTACGTGTACTCCCAGTGCCTACACGTACGTGTCCGCAATGGTAGTACACGTACGGGTACGTGTACTACCAGTGCCTACACATACGTGTACTACCAGTACCTACATGTACGTTTCTGCAATGGTAGTACACGTACGGGTACGTGTACTACCAGTGCCTACACATACGTGTAATCACTGGGAGTACACACACGTGTAGGCACTGGTAGTACACGTATGGGTACGTGTACTACCAGTGCCTACACGTACGTGTACTACCAGTGCCTACACGCACGTGTACTACCAGTGCCTACATGCACATGTACTACCAGTGCCTACACGTACGTGTCCGCAATGGTAGTACACGTACGGGTACGTGTACTACCAGTGCCTACACGTACGTGTACTCCAGTGCCTACACATATGTGTAGGCACTGGGAGTACACGTACGTGTAGACACTGGTAGTACATGTACGTGTAGGCAATGGTAGTACACGTACCCGTACGTGTACTATCAGTGCCTACACGTACGTGTACTACCAATGTCTACACGTATGTGTACTACCAGTGCCTACACGTACGTGTCCGCAATGGTAGTACACGTATGGGTACGTGTACTACCAGTGCCTACACGTATGTGTACTACCAGTGCCTACACGTACGTGTAGTACCATTGCAGACACGTACATGTAGGCAATGGTAGTACACGTTCGGGTACGTATAGTCCCAGTGCCTACACATATGTGTAGGCACTGGGAGTACACGTACGTGTAGGCTCTGGTAGTACACATACCCATACGTGTACTACCATTGCAGACATGTACGTGTAGGCACTGGTAGTACACATACGTGTAGGCACTGGTAGTACATGTACCCGTACGTGTACTACCAGTGCCTACACGTATGCGTACTACCAGTGCCTACACGTACGTGTACTCCCAGTGCCTACACGTATGTGTAGGCACTGGGAGTACACGTACGTGTAGGCACTGGTAGTACACGTACCCATACGTGTACTACCATTGCGACACGTACGTGTACTACCAGTGCGTACACGTACTTGTCAAAGGCACTGTGCAACTGGTGCCGTAGGGGTACATGTGAAACGCACCGTACCTGTGTGTGGATTTGAAAATTACATAGGGACACATAAGGGACAAGTATTAGGCACTAAATGCATGCTGGTTGTCATGGATGCTGAATTTTCAGTTCAAATTTTCCATCAGGTGGCCTGGGAAAGTCAGTTGGCCACAAAATACAATGTTGCAAAGTGGTTGTTGACTTGACATGATGCTCAAATTTTGAACGATGCAAATGCTGTCACTGCTGTATGTAGAAAGGGATTGGAGTAAACGTGAGATGCAAATGAATCTGACCAATCACTATGTACTCCTCCAAATGAATGCCCCTCAGCAAGACAGATATAAGTCAGCCAGAACCCATGAGTGGGCCCTTGTCTGCACAACTTTCCTGTCGACAACACTGCTGCTGTCTGTGCTTCCTCTGGCACCATGTCAAGGTCTGTGGAGAGGGCCCAGCCATTCACCCAAGAGGAGAATGAGGCATTGCTGGATGTCATCCTCCCACAGTACCCCGGCCTGTATGGGAGACCAGGGGAGCAGGTGAGTGCTGACTCCACTAGCTTTGACTGTGCACCTTTTTTGTGACTGTCACTTCTGGCATTGTGTCCAGGTGTGACAGACATGCAATGTTGTTTAGAGTGGGTCCCAGGGGGGGGAATGGCTTATGTCTCCCATGCAGAGCATGATGTAGTTCATGTGTGCACTCCTCACTTGCATTGTGCTTACTGTGACATTCACTGCATAGTGCATGACACATTAAGCCTGGCTAATCCTTTTGGGGCATATTTTGTCTATAGTCCTGACGTGATTCAGTGGTCCCCCCGGTGTGACAGGTGACTGTACCCACAGATGTGTGTGAGTTGAGTGGAGCTGTGGTGAGAGTGTCCAAGTGATGTGTACGCCCCCTGGACATTGATGTGTGTGAATGTTCCTTGTCATGTGGGTGAGTGTCTATGTGAAGTGTTGCACCACAGCTGCATTGAGGAGGAGGCAACAGCTCTACCCATCTGATGTGAGAAGTAAGCAGTGCTGTGTGTCTGACTTGCTGAGGAGCTAGCCCCACACCTGTGACACCCCACAGGCAAGTGGCACATGTGCAGAGTGAGGTTTGTATCCGCTGTTGCCAATGGCATGTGATTGATCTGTGCCTGTGTGTGTCTGTGCACTCTGCTGAGGTTGCGTCAGTGGCCTGGGGCATGTAACTGCTTGGAGGTGCTGTCCATCAGCCTGGTGTTGCTTGTGATGCACAGTGTGTGCCATGTTCATAGAGTGTGTCGCACCCCTCATGCCACCTGTGTACTTTATATGCCATGTAGTGCATTGGGGCTTCCACAGAGGCCAATGTCCATATGACTAAGATGCTATTCCTTGGCAGCATCCTATGCCATGTTCAACATATCAAAGATGTTCAAATGTGTGTCTCTCTGACATGGAGCAGGTGTAGTGATGTTGTCTCACTTTGTCATCCTCACAGGTAACTGCCTACGCCAAGGGGGAGATCTGGAAGCAGGCCGTCAGGGCCATGAGATCGGTGGAGGGTCGCAGTCGGCGCCTAGCCCAAGTAAGAAAACGGTGGCAGGACATCCGGTGCTGGACCCGGAGGATCGCCCGGGTCCTGCTGAAGGACTCACCTCCACGCCCCCACGGTGGGCGCAGACGCCTGACCCACCAGATGAAGCGTGTCTTGGTGGTGGTCTTCCCTGACATGGATAGGCGGTTACAGGAGATGCAGCAGCAGGAAGGGGGTAGGTACATGTGTGTTTGTTGTGTGTCACCAGCTTTTGGAAGTGTTCAGTCGCCTGGATACACTGCGAGGGTTTATATGTGCAGTGCATACCCTTTTCCCCCAAGTCAACCGGTGCTGTTCTTCCTCTCTTCCCCTCCTTAACATGTGTTCCCTGGTCTATGTGTAAACACTATTGCACATGGTCATCTAGGCTGCCAGTTAATCCAAGTGCACATTGCTTTCTGCATCATGTGTGAGGGTGGTCTGTGACATGTGTTGGTACCTTGCCCGTGCCCTGTCCTTTTCAGTCATTTGGGGGTCCATATTTGTTGGCACTGATGCTGAGTCTCAACATAGGAGTGTGAGGTTTCAAATTAACAGACTTGCAGCATGCATGACCGATGTTGTGGCCTCAGACATGATGTGCATGAGTGGGAGATATGCATAGTGCCGGGACGGTTGCTCATGTTACAGTCAGATCATTCCAGGACCATGGAGCAGTGTGCCCACTACAGTCCCCTGAGACACCCTTGCCTCGGAATCATGTGTGTCATCCAACACTGTGCCCATTCTCTGTGTGTTCAGCATAGGGTGGCCTCTGGGGCATTGTTCCCTGGCCTCATTTGTATTTATGTAAAGTGTGCTACATGTGTCCACTGGACAGGGTGACCCTATTTGGCTTGTGCATCCTCACACTGGGTACTGCCTGTGTGTCAATTTACAACTATCTGTTGATGGTTGTTTGTCACAAATATGTGTTGGCAGCCTCACGAGGTGATGTGGAGTACATTTAGGAATTCTTGATGCACATTTTAGTAAACCCAGATTAAGAGGTGTAACTTCTTGATCTGTCTCAATCACATTGTCTCAGGTATGGAGGTATGGGGGGGTTGTGTGGCCTACATGTCCAAACCTTATGTCTCCTTGCCAGGTCTGACCTGTGTGTGATAATTGTCAGGACAGACACTCAACATGCAGTGACCCAGTCATGTTGTGCAGGGTTTAATGTTTGTGCTTTGCAGCATGTGTCAAAAGTTTAAATACATGATTCCTGCTCATCCATTTTTGGCACCAGTGTGTGGTCCAGATGCTACGTAGTTTGGTCTTTGTGTGCTTACATCTGTGTGGACATTCTTGGTTGCCATGAGTGTGTCTCCTCAGTGCAGGTGCTCCTTATTCCGACACAATTGCAGGCCCATTATCTTATGCATTGTCCTGTGTTTGGACATGTGTGCCACTCCACATGACAGGCAGTGGGTCAGATGTGTTGCCAACTGTCATCATGGTACGGATGGCCATGTGACAGGTGGCATGATTCAAGTTGTTAGTCAAGAAGTCTTGTACCTTGGCACTCACTACACTTGTCAACATGTCGTACTTTTTTCAATGTTTGATTTTGATGTTTTGTTGTGAAGGACAATGATGTGCCTGCATGACAGATATCTCCCACGGAAGTGCACAAGAAACAACCTTTACACTTTCAGGGGACACGCTGGCACATTTTAAAGAAAGGCACAGTTCGAATAACACTTTTTTTCAGATTATACATGTACATGTTCCCACAGTGTGGTGGCATTTGGGTAAGTCCTTCGTTGTTGCTGATACCAACTTATGAGTTTCAAGTCATCCAGACCGCCGTGGGGCCATGTATATGTACTTACTGAAACCCCATTTCTTTCTAACAGTGGCTTATTTGAATAAGGCTGGCAGCTCATACAATGACTGTGTAAATGTAGTTTTGTGTGCACCTTCTTGTGTGACTTCTTTTATACAGGCACATGTGTGTTCTGTTAACAAAGTGGCACATTCACACATTCTAAACATGTAGGGCCCGATTCACAGAACTAACTTAAGACAAAATCCTAAACTTACTACCATTTTGGTATTCACAGAAGGCACTTACTCATTTTGGTATTCACAGAAGGCACTTACTCATTTCGGAATTCACAGAAGTTAGGAGTCCTAACTTTAGGACTCCTAAATGCATTCTGTGAATACCGAAAGTCTTAAAATTAGGATTTATCTTAGTTTAGTAGTAGTATAGTTAGGACTCCTAACTTTAGGACTCCTAAATGCCTTCTGTGAATACCGAAAGTCTTAAAATTAGGATTTTTCTCAATTTAGTAGTAGTAAAGTTAGGACTCCTAACTTTAGGACTCCTAAATGCCTTCTGGGAATACTGAAAGCCTTAAAATTATGATTTTTCTCAGTTTAGTAGTAGGACTCCTAAACTGAGAATAATCCTAATTTTAAGACTTTCGGTATTCACAGAAGGCATTCAGTAGTCCTAAAGTTAGGACTCCTAACTTCTGTGAATACCGAACTGAGTAAGTGTCTTCTGTGAATACCAAAATGAGTAAGTGCCTTCTGTGAATACGAAAAAGGTAGTAAGTTTAGGATTTTGTCTTAAGTTAGTTCTGTGAATCGGGCCCGTAAATTGTGTAAAGCGTTGTGATTCCCAAGGTATCACAATGTAGTTCATTTGCATTTCCAAAGTACTCACAGGTCTCTGATTGTGGGGACACCTTCAGCATTTAGACCTTCAGTCTGTCATTTAGCCTTGGGTGCACCAATACTGTTTCGTTCACAGTAAGCAAGAGGTGGCATGCCTTCATAGTATTGCTGTGCTCAACTGTTCCCAGACACCAGCCTCTCAGTATAATTCGATATCAAGTTATTTGCTGTTGTGTCCTATTTTTCCTTGTTTCCAAGTGGCATGGTGGGTCAACCAACTGGGGAGTGCAGGGCTTACATATGTGTGGAGTAATCTAGATGTTACTCATGATGCATTTCCTGATATGCACTGTGACCTATTTTGTTTGGACTAATGTGTCAGATGTATTGACTGATTATTTTCTGTATCTTCACCTTGCCCACAGCATCATCGGAGGACACCGAGGGAGACACCTGCACAGACCTGGAGGAGGGATCCAGCACCGGTGCCACCACTGCTGGTGAGTCTGCGGGAGCAAGTGGCACGGAGGGCGAGGAGAGTCAGGCAGAGGACCTGTCTGGTGGCGACACCAACTACGACGCTGACGGGTACGAGGCTGAACTCCTCGAGGGGGCGGAGGCTGCTACAACACCTGGCAGCACCACAACATCTGTCACCGCCTCCTCCATTCCCATCACCGCCCTCCCAGTTGCTCAGGTCCCTTCTGTCCGTGCAGGGCACCACCATGTCTCCTTTGTGCCAGGCACCGCACCCCCTACCCCTGTCACTCCTGCTGCCCTCACTGCAGAGTCTGTGGACATTTAGCGGCAGTTGCAGGTTGGCCAGACATCGATGCTGAATGTCCTCCATGGCCACACCACACTACTGACACAGATGGTGTCGTTCATGGAGTGCATGTCAGCAGCGATGTCTGACCAACGGATGTTGCTGAGGTCCATGGACTCTTCACTGACGGCAGCAGTGAGTCTCCTGTAGCGCTTCGTCCCCCCTTACCCCTGCACCATCCACACTTCCCACTCCCATGCCTGTCCCATGCACACCCAGACATTCCCAAGCACGCACCCCACCAGACACAGGCAGCACACAAACATGTAAGGGCAAGCACACACCTCCTGGCACGCACAATCAGGGGGATAAAGGCACACCCACTGGGTCTGGGGCACACAGGCATACACGCAGCCACAGTCTGAGTCCGCATGCCTCACTACCCAGTCCCTCCAAAGGCACTCCCCTTGGCTCCCCTGCCACACAGTCAGACAAGGAGAGCTACTTGGCTGTGCTGGGCCTCAGCCCCACTGGGTCACCAGCCTGCAAACGGGCAAGGGACTCCCAGGGTAGGGGAGTTGATTTTCCCCCCGTCCACCCCCTCCCCCAGTAGCGCTGCACCCCATCCCTCCGACCCCCCCGCCCCCCTCCTTTGTGCCTGTGGTTTCTTCCGGTGCAGGGGATACTCTGGACGCCCTGGCAGAAGTGTGCAGTGCCGAGCTCACCTCCACCTTTGGTGCTGCCCCACCCCTGTGGTGGAGGCGCCCAGCCCTGCACCCACCACACCTACCCTTACACCTCCTGTCCCTGCGGTGCCTGGTCCTTCCCTACATGAACCCCCCCCCCCAGTCGACGAACCTGAGGGTTCTAATGTGCAGGCAAGCTAGGGGAGACACGTGCCCATGTGTCCCCCCAAGGACTTCTATTCTGGACTGGCCATTGGCCTTTGTATATAGTGTTGTTGAAAAATATATTATCTTATGCTGATTAAAGCATTTTCTTTTGACTTTGAACACTATTGCATTTCAGGTATTGATGTTGGTGCTGATGCTCCAGGATTTGGGGTTGTGGTAATGTGTTATGTTTCGGGCAAAGGTTCGAGTCTGATGGTCATGAGGTGGCCCATGGGATCTGCGTGCCATCACAAGGTCTCTGCAAAGGATCTTTGGTCGTGTGTGTTATTTGTTTTTTGAGACATTGTACCAAGGAGTGTCCCTTCCTCCGTGGCACCTGACATCTTCCCTGCAGAGAGTTGCACAATTGTTGTGCTGACCTGTGTATACATTCCCTTTGTTGGTGACGAATCCCTTCAACTATGGCCATGCCTGCTCAGCAATGTCTCCGGCTGCATCGTCTGTGCCATCCTTGCTAGTCACTGTACTTGTGTATTAAGTATGCGGAAATTCTCCCTTTTCCGCACTATGCATGTGTGTAATCCCAGCCTAGCACACATATGGTACTTGTTCTGCAGGGTATTTGGGCATCTGACTGACAATTGTGGGCATTGTATCTGTGGGAACTCCACCTTATTCCTTCCATGAGAGACAACATCTTGGTGGCTGTCCCAGCACCTGTACATTCCTATCAGTCCTGGGATGTGCGTGACAGTGTGTGTTCCCTTTGGCTCTCTCATTTTAGTAGGCATTGATATGACTATACAGTCTTGTGGCATGATCTCTGTGTGTATATTGTGCTGCATCCGCCAGGGGTGGGTATGCATGTGTCATTTGTCCTCACACCCACATGTGGTGTGTCATGCAGTGGGGGAAAGACATCCATCCTCATGGGAGTGGGACACTGCTGTCGTGATGTGTTGTTATGGCACTATCAACATAGTCGAAAATTAGGGATGTGTACATACACCCATGGAGTTCTGGTCATCTGATAATAATGTACACACCCCCATGTCTCAGTCCACTGCTGGGAGTGATAAGCACCCACCCCCATGTCTCTGTCCACCGCTGGGAGTGATAGGCACCCACCCCTCACATGTCTCTGTCCACTGCTGGGAGTCCTATGCACCCACCCCCATGTCTCTGTCCACTGCTGGGAGTCCTCTGCACCCACCCCTCACATGTCTCTGTCCACTGCTGGGAGTGATAGGCACTCACCCCTCACATGTCTCTGTCCACTGCTAGGAGTGATAGGCACCCACCCCTCACATGTCTGTCCACTGCTGGGAGTCCTCTGCACCCCCCCCCATGTATCTGTCCACTGCTGGGAGTCTTCTGTACCCACCCCCATGTCTCTGTCCACTGCTGGGAGTCCTCTGCACCCACCCCCATGTCTCTGTCCAATGCTGTTATTCCTCTGCACCCACCCCTCACATGTCTCTGTCCACTGCTGGGAGTCCTCTGCACCCACCCCCATGTCTCTGTCCACTGCTGGTATTCCTCTGCACCCACCCCTCACATGTCTCTGTCCACTGCTGGGAGTGATAAGCACCCACCCCTCACATGTCTCTGTCCACTGCTGGGAGTGATAGGCACCCACCCCTCACATGTCTCTGTCCACTGCTGGGAGTGATAGGCACCCACCCCCATGTCTCTATCCACTGCTGGGAGTGATAGGCACCCACGCCTCTCATGTCTCTGTCTACTGCTGGTATTCCTCTGCACCCACCCCTCACATGTGTCTGTCCACTGCTGGTATTCCTCTGCACCCACACCTCACATGTCTTTGTCCACTGCTGGGAATCCTAGGCAACCACCCACCCACCCGCACTCTTGGTGCAGTACACTGCTGTCATAGGCATACACCCCCCCAATATACTGGTTATATGCTGCACCAGGCCCTAAGCCAACATTTGTGGCGTGTGTACGCCTTGTATCACAAATGTACTGGTGCCCTAGGGGTACGGGTGATGCGGTCCGTACCCCCGCATTCATAGGTTGGGTATGTTCCGTACCATGCGTACCCCTACGTCACCACTACAATGGTGGTACGGACCGTACCCACGCCCTCAGAGCGTGGGTAGGGTCCGTACCACGCGTACCCCTACATCACCACTACAATGGTGGTACGGACCGTACCCACGCGCTGAGGGCCTGGGTAGGGTCCGTACCACGCGTACCCCTACATCACCACTACAATGGTGGTACGGACCGTACCCACGCGCTGAGTCCGTGGGTACGGTCCGTACCACCATTGTAGTGGTTATGTAGGGGTACGCGTGGTATGGACCGTACCCACGCCCTCAGCACGTGGGTACGGTCTGTACCACCATTGTAGTGGTGATGTAGGGGTACGCGTGGTACGGACCATACCCACGCCCTCAGAGCGTGGGTACAGTCCGTACCACCGTTGTAGTGGAGAGGTAGGGGTACGTGTGGTACGGACCCTACCCACACCCTCAGCGCGTGGGTACGGTCCGTGCCACCATTGTAGTGGTAATATAGGGATACGCGTGGTACGGACCATACCCACGCCCTCAGCGCATGGGTACGGTCCGTAGCACCATTGTAGTGGTGATGAAGGGGTACGCATAGTACGGAATGTACCCATGCACTCAGCGCCTGGGTACGGTCCGTACCACCATTGTAGTGGTGATGTAGGGGTACGCGTGGTACAGACCCTACCCATGCCATCAGCGCGTTGGTACGGTCCGTGTCACCATTGTAGTGGTGATGTAGGGGTACGCGTGGTATGGACCGTACCCACGCCCTAAGCGCGTAGGTACGGTCCGCACCACCATTGTAGTGGTTATGTAGGGGTACGCGTGGTACGGACCGTACCCACTACTCAGAGCGTGGGTATGGTCCGTACCACCATTGTGGTGGTGATGTAGGGGTACGCGTGGTACGGACCGTACCCATGCCCTCAGAGCCTGGTTACGGTCCGTACCACCATTGTAGTGGTGATGTAGGGGTATGCGTGGTACGGATCGTACCCACACTCTGAGGGCGTGGGTACGGTCCGTCCCACCATTGTAGTGGTGACGGGTACGCGTAGACGTCCACTTCCGTTGTTAGCGGTACGCAGGGATTGGTGGACACGTCCCCCGAAGTGACCAGACCCTGGAGGTAATGTATGTACAGGATATATTTTTTGTATATTGGGTAGGGGTTATGTTTCCTGTTACACAATTACCATAATGAATTACCAATTAATTAATTAAAATTAATTAACAACCAATTATTAATTAATTAATAATAAATGACTATACACATTTAAAACTATAAAATCTCAATTAAACAAATATAAATAAACAGAAAATAATCAATTAATTTAATGTATGTACATTACTTCCCACCCTATTCCCCTATAAACCCACAACCCGCTACGGAACTAAAAACACAAAATTCTAATTAAAAAAATGAATAACTACTAAAAATGTAACACATATATTAAAAATACAAACAATTCTTATACAAAGAAATACATCACATAGAAATAAAATATATACGAAAATACATACCATTAATTAAAAAAACTATATTTTTAACAAATATATTTTTGCAAACGATATTAAACACTTCGATATTTTCTAAATCGATATTACTTACCTTAAGTCGAAATTCTTTACCAAAATGTTCTTGCTGTCGATTTTTCTGAACCACGATATTTATTACTCGATATTTGTGCCACTCGATATTATTTACTTGATATTCTGTCTGCACACCAAAGTTTACCATAGTCAAAATCATAAAGGAACAGTGTCCATCTGAGAAGCCTGGGACTGTAATATGAAAACCACTCATTAATATCATATTGTTCATCTACACATGCATGCTATTTTACATTAAAACCTCCAATCTAAAACCCAGTCTCTAATTTCCCTATTACATGGGAGTCATGACATCTTTGGTCACCTTTAATATGGATATTATGTAGCTGCGCACCTGTAATAACTTATTACCAGTGGCGACACTATGGGGATGCGGGGGGTGCGGACCGCACCGGGTGACACCCTCACATGGGGTGACACCAACAGGGCCGGTGTGCGCAGAGCAACCTAACCTTTTAGGAGGAGGAGGTGCCTGTGCGCAGTGCGCACTGTCTCCTCTCCTCTCCTTTCTTTTATTTGCTTCCCTGTGAAATGGATCCAAAAAAGAAAATCACTTTTGCTGGAAATCAATGTCGTATTTTCCTGACATTTAATTCCAAAACATATAAAGTAGTACTAGACGATGCAAGTGGGAAAATCAATAGATATCTTAATACTGCCCTCACACACTCGAAAGTGTCATGCTTCATCATAGGGCCGCATCATACACCTAGGTGCAGACCAACACCTTGGGTGGAGCGCAATTTTTTTTGAAGGTATATGATGAAGGAAAGTGGTGAGGATAAAGTATAGTGCAACAGATAGACAGAACAAACACAAAAGTGTAATTCTGAAACAAGTAGTCTCCTAAAGAAAGGGACCAAGAAAAGTGCAGGAAGAAAGGATATAAAACTGTCTAGAGGTTAACCCTCTGACTTTATTCTTGTTAACCTCAGGCAGGATTAAAATAAACAAAATGGTGTATTCAGGGCAGGTAACGATCCTATAATCCCCACTGCTAAAACTAACATGTTTCTGCCAGTATTGTATGTGCCCAACCGGATCACTCTGGCATTCGTCAGGGTGTTGGTCCCTTGTTGTTTGGTCTATACCGCTACTCGGGTATTTTTTACCTTTTCGATCAGGGTATTACCCCAGCATCACTCTATTATGGGATTTCCAAGAGGATACACACATCTATAACAAAAGAAAAGATAAAACGAATCGTAATTTTCAATCTCGCTCTTTTTTCGATTGTTCACAGTTCCCAATGAATTTCCCACGCAACCATTAACATGATAAATAGTCTCCAATGCAGCCTAATCTTAAAACAAACCCAAGTCCCTGTATCAGTGGACAACATCTTCCACACAGAACACCCCACCAAATGTAATAGGTGTCAGGTAATTATATAGGTGTATATACAAATCTTTCACTTTAAAAACGGTACAAATCTATCACCGTGTCACTCTTAGGACCTTCAAAGAGGAAAACCATATGTTATAAATCAACCCCAACATCCGTAGTGTACAATGCCCAATGTGAACTTAGATACTCACAAGAGTTTACGATTCAAATTCTGAACCCGGAACAGCGGGGGAGGGTGCTCTTGTCGTCACACTCTGAATAGAAACGGGGCATTGCTATCAATCAAATCGTATTCTTAAGGATACTTTCTCACTTGATTATTAAGGCCACATAGAATTTTTTCGAAATCATGGCTAGTCTCACACACACTCGTTTTACTATTCAACTAGTCCACAATCGCAAGATTAGTGCACTACAGCGTATGGTGAGGTGGCCCAACAAATCTGAAGCCTCGAAAATAATTTGTGCACCCCATGATATCAAACGGGCACTTACTACTCCAAAGAGACACTGTCTCCTGTCTCCCCACGTCCGTCCTCCGACGATACGTGTGTCTCGTATTCGGCCCCTATTTAAAAGAGCCGGTATTATCGTACGCGCTACTCACTAATTGATCTGTCTGTGCGTTCCCCAACGTGCTCTCTACTTCACTGACTTAGAGAGAGGTCCTCAGATCTATCACGCCCGCTACAGATAACGTGGCGGCCATTATTAAGTTCCTAGTATCCTCTAGTCATCCCTCATAGAACAAACAACACTATTCTTCTAGACTAGGCAAAAGTGTGTTGTTCTTATTTTCATTTATGCAGGCTTATAATTGGAACACTTTCATGGATAAACTATGCAGTACATATATGTATCAAAAAGGATTATTACAAAGAATGGATCAACCTCTTGGTTCTTCATCCACCCATAGGTTAATACCTATTTGATATTGCTCTGGCTCACATTCATTGTTGCATAATACCATACAATTGGAACCAAGGGATTCCATCGTTCAATCCCGTCGTGTGGCTCTTCAATCGTTCTACCCATCTCTGTTATCGTATTAGAAGGAGACTTGAGATGTCACTAGTATTTGGTGGTATGAATGGTTTGTCTACCACTACCCATCTCAAGTCCTTCTCATTATGTTGATTTTCAAGAAAGTGGGCCGTCAATCTCGTATTGGACTTCCCACATCGTATGGTACTCATCTGTTCCAGAATACGAATTTTAATTTTTCGTGTTGTCATGCCAACATATAGTAATTCACAGGGGCACTTCAATACATAAATCACATTCTCAGTAGTGCACGTGGTATGTTGTCTTGATTCCCAGGGGCTGTTCAGACCAATATCAATATTTTTCCCATTTATTGATAAGGGACAGGCTCTGCAATAACCACAGGCATAATGCCCAACTACGGGTGGTAAAAGCTGCTGGCCATTCCGCAGACTACCTGCGTCCCTCTCTGGTCTCGGGCGAGTGTTCACAATCATATTCTTAATGCTTGCACTTTTCTTAAATGAGAACAAGGATGTCGGTTTTTTGATTGCGTCTCTGTTGTGTGTGATTAAGTATATTGAGGGAGTCAGAGATAGCCTTATCCCTCGTCTCTCCTCCATTGTGTTTTTTTATTTAATTCCAAAATGCAGCATCGGGAATAAAAGTTAAAAAATATGAAAAATACATAACTAAATAAAGTAAGACAGAGTGGTAGCAAACTGTCCAGATTGATTTTATTCACACCCAAACACATTAGCGCCACTTTTACAGAGTTTGCCAGTGAAGCGCTATTTTTGTTGTCTTGGCTTTGTTTTCCCTGGGCTTGGAACTAGTGCACCAATCCTGGAGGTACTGCAATGTGAGGATTGAAAAACAAAATTTGTACTGCTGCTCTGTATCTAGGGATGTGTCTTTTTTTTACCATACTGCTTACGTTTTGTAAGTATATAAGCAATGGCCATTGAAATGGGTCAATTCAGGGCCCTGTTGTCATGTCCTTAACTTTTCAGGCAAAAGCACTCACTGATTTCTGAACAGTGAGTGTAAAAGCGTTACGGTAACCATGTTGTTCCTGCTTACATTTCACATGGTTTGCACAATTTTGCATTCCCTATGATTGTTTGCTTTTTCCAGGATGCTGTCACTTTTTTCTTGTAGGCCACATATTGCTCTTGCCCAGTGCGTAATTTAAATTTAGCTGCATCCAGGTGTTTATAGCTGGCAACAATTGGGTTGTAGTTGAAGGCAGTTTGAGTTTTTCTCAGTGGGGCAGTATGGTTTTCAGTGGGGGACAGGATGTGGCACTATGGCCAGAGCTGCTGAATTTGGAACTGGGGAACCAGGTTCAGCCCTAATAACCAGTCCGCCAGACCACTCTCCTGAGAGAGCACTATCTCATGCTAGACCTTAGAAGGCTTCGCAAGACATTAGAAGCCCCGGTGTCGTAGCACCAGCAGGTGGACCCTAGCATGACAAGTGTAGGTTAACCTTCAAGGCTTGTCCACCACTATCCATACTGAAGTTCACCTCCAGTCTTGTGGGCAGGCCAGTACACCCTAGAACAGTGACCCTGTCACTGAGATCACAGGACCCTTGAGAAGGGCCAGCTCTAGGGCGGTGCAACTGGTGTGACCGCACCAGGTGCTCACTTTAGGTGGAGGCATCATTTTTGCAAGTATATTATGGTTTTAAAAGCACTTGCTGCCTCCTTCCTGGCCTTTGTACTGGAGTGGTGGGAACACCACACCAGTACAAAGTACCATACCTATGATATTATAAATTCCAATAAACTGTTGACTAGCAGGTAGCCCGCTGTACAACCTGATTAATGAGTCATTATCACACTGTTGTTAACAGGCACATTTTGTAAATATAGGACCTACATTTACAAACGTTACTAAGGATTCTGTATGGTCCCGTTATTTGCCAACTGTGTCCACTGGCGGACTCGGGGCGGAGGAGGTCCATGCGGTAAGTCGTGAGGGGGTGACACCATGAGTTACCCGCACCGGGTGACACCAATCCTAGTGACGCCGCTGCTTATTACAGTTGAAATCTGACTTCACAATTCCTCCTGCCAGAGCCAGCAGACAAGGTGAAATACAAGTCGCAGAGGATAATTACAGCTGTTGTTTAAACAACGAAAATGAGACCTAGCATTCTCGTATACTGACATGTTTTTCTAAAAAGAAAATGAGATCAGCAGAAAGGTGAAGTTTATGGCAATGTGTTAATTCTTTTAGATGCTATTGGTTGCTATATGAAAGACAGAATCTTTTCATGTTTCTGTACAACCTGAGCCACCCTTAACCTGACTTACATTAAACTGATTCTAATATCTTTTAACAAAAAATAGTAGGTGCTTTTTAGTGTGTCTAATTTCTCAATATAGATTATATCTTTATTCTTCTAGCAAGCAATGAAAATGAAAGAGGAAGACACCAAACAACCATTTTATGGGAAGGATGAGGGAGTGACCATGTATTATAAGGACTAAAATAAGCTCTGCCATAAAAGGATACTGCACATCACATCATAGCTCTATGACCTTATAAAGGAACTCAGCCTTCAGCCTTGTTTCTCTATGTGGTCCTGGAACCCATTGGTGACTTTCAGTATCCTTTTAATGTACAGCAGGTTACTTTATCTAATATGTTATCAATATGTCAAACCATACTTGTCCCACAACAATTTTGTACCAACATTATTCCACTTACTTCTCTTATGAAAACATTAGCAATAGTCATTGAATTCTTAACCCAAATGGATGATTTCTTATAGGTATAATATAGTCCAAGGTAGAGTTTGCTATCCTAACGGATTACCTCTGTTGAATACAAGTGCCAGAGAGTTTGAAATACAAATATATGAATCTTGGTGAAACAATAATGTGCAAAATAGAGTTAATAATCCTAACTGATGAATCCTAGTAAAAATAACAAAAGTGTAAATTTATATCCTTTTGCAAGTGTGGTGCAAGAATACGTCTCTGTTATAATTAAAATATTACGCTGACCTTTCAGGATAGCAAGATACAAGGATTGTAATTTCCAGCAAGTCCAGCTCCAGCAACTATGTATCATGATGCAAGAATGCTATAGACCACAAGTATCTTGTATGTTAGGCTATTATGTTAGGCATTCAGATGGCCGCTACATTTTGCAATTCTTGAAATAACCAGGTGATCCCACTGCCCTTATAATCCTTCTTGCCTTTACTCAGGTTTATAACACAGCTTGTTCCTCTGAAACGCAAGGTCACAGAAGTAGGTAGCACAGAAGCAATGTGTAAATGTCACTGCATTCCACATCACATACTGTCAATGGGCCATCATCCTTCCCAACTCAATTAATGTATGCGTCACATTGGGCAATCCAGCTCAGGTTCCATAATCATCCAGCCTTAGTCTTCAGTGCCTTTATGAATTGTTTATACACTACCAATTGTTTTTGCAAATTTGACCCACCTGTTCTTCCCTATAGGGACATAATTCTATCCCCCACTTTTACATAGGTAGTCGTAACAGATTTCCTATGATCACATCAAATTTTTTCCCACCTGTTTTACTAGCATTCTTTTTCCCCAATGTTAATCGATGCTCATGCTCATTGGACACTAATTCTAATTCCTTAAAACTCGGAACACACTGGTGTTAGGCTTTCTCTTTTCAAATAATTTAAAAAGGTGTCCCCCATGTGGTGCGTGTGGATTCAGTCTGTGAAAGCAACAAGCCTTTCCATAACTCCTCCCTCCAATTTCTCAAACACCTCTCTGCTAATTGTGTACCTTTTTTGATGGTTCGGTTGAACCTTTGACTCCCCCCAAACCCCTCAGCCAGTTGTCTCAGGAACAATATAAGACACTTATTTTATTCTTGATATCCCTTTCATCCATAAATCTCCTCATCTCAATGGACATAAGGGGGAAACAGTCATTACAACGCAGATGTTTCCACGCATGCCATTACAACACAAGCGTAACAATGCATGTGTCATTACAACACGTAGACTTTACTCTGCATTTTTGTACTATGCATATGCTTTTACCACGCATACATTTACAATGAATATCGCTGTAAAGGTATGTATGGCAAAGGGATATGTGTAGTAAAAAAATATATGCATATGCGTGGAAACAGCCGTGTTGTTAGGCGATCCACGTCGTTAGAGGAAACGGAGAGACTCTTCCGCTTACTCACAACGAAGTGCACCGCCCACCTCAGACGAGCTGCCTGCACGAACCATAAGGAGAGAGGTAAGGGGGTTTGGACCTGGGGTGGGGGACTACTATTTAGGGCCTGGGGGGCAGGGGAGGTTGTGCAGGGGTCATTTTTAGAGTTTTTGGTAGGGAAAGGGCCGGGGGATCGCGCAGGGGTAGGGCTTAGGGTAGGGAAAGGGCTGGGGGGCAAGGGGAGGTCACTCAGCAGTGGTGTTTTAGGATTTAGGGAAGAGAAAGAGCTGGGGGCCAGGGGCCGTTGCGCAGGGTAGGATTTTAGGGTTTACGGCATGGGAAGGGCTGGGAGCCAAGGGGAGTCACCCTGGGGAAGGGTTTTGGTTTAGGGAAGGGTACTTTTTTTGTAGATGGGTTGAGGGCTGGGGGAGGAGTGCACCAGGGACCGGGAGTAGGGTGTAAGGTAGGGATCAGAGAAAACTTTACAACGCATATCCATTTATAATACATGCTATTACATTTACAACAAATTTTGCTGTAAAGGAATGCATGGTGAAGGCATACTTGTTGAAAATATATGCGTGGTAAAGGTATGCGTTGTAATGGCATTTGCTTTGTAACACATACATGGTAAAAACATGCGTTACAATGGAAAGCAATGTAACATCATACAACCGACATATAGGGGCAGATTCTGATTCCGGCCGCAAAATGAACCGACCGACACGGACCCGGACCGAAGATCGACCTACACCAACCAGCGCCATATGACCCGTGCAGTACGATGCAATGCGAGTGAATTACAACCGACACGTACGGAATCCAAGCCGTACAACCGAGTCATAGGGAAAATAGTGATCCGGCCGGAAAACCAACGCGATTTTCACCGACAGACACGAACCCAGAATGAACCCGACCGACCCGTACCCGCGATGTACGATTAGCACAGTACGATGCAATGCGTGTAAAACCAGACCGACTCGCACGGAGACCAAGCCGCACGACCGACACGCACAGACAACCCGGCACACAAGCAATAGAGACTGCCCCAACCGACGCGTACCAAACACAGAAGATAGGCAGCGTGAACGAGGTGGAGAAGCCCGCACGAGACAACAGCAGTGTCCGTTTCCGTCACATGAACGTCTCCTTCATGCCTACAAAACCCAAAGGAAAAAAGACAAAAAAAGGACCAAACAAGCAATGACACAGCCAATAAATACCAAAGAAAAAAACATGGGACAAAGACACACCCATAACTCCAACTATATAAAGGACTACAATCACTGCCATCATCCCTTGCAAACAGGAGACACAGCTAGCAGCAAACACCAGTACACAGCAACCACAGACACACTCACAACTCACCCATCACACAACTCACACACCATCAGCACCTCATACAAAAGCACACACACATACACCCAGCAAAACAAACACCAAACCACCCTCACTTGCACCCTCACACACACAACCCTCACCACCACCACCACCCATCACCATGCCCCCAAAGAAGAATCCAAAGTTCACAGATAGTGAGTTAGAAGTGCTGGTAGACGAGATCATCAGAGTAGAGCCACATTTGTTTGGTACATTGGTCCAAAGGACCCCCATCTCACAGAAAACAAAGATGTGGGCGAGGATTGTGGACAAGGTGAACGCTCAAGCACCAGCAAGGCGCACAAAGGATGATATCCAGAAAAGGTGGTATGACTGTCAAGTACCCCACAACGCTCACCTGTAGCTTGCGGAGTGTTCTCACAGAGACGACATGAGCTATCGCCCCCGTACCCACCTCACCCCAGCCGGAACTGTACACCAACAGGGATGGAGAGGAACCGGGGAAGGTAGCCAAAAGCAAAATAGGGAGGTGAAGAAGGATGGACAACTGAGAACCGGGAACCTCCCTGGAAGGTACCAGTCTTTGATTCTGCCTGGTGAAGGAAGCAAGGGAAACTAATTAGAATAGGAGCGCGCAACCCCCTTCTCTCAGTTACCTCCTATGCGCCTGGGGCTTGGACTCTTACCTGGCGAAAGACAGCATGAAGAAGAATGGCTGAACTCATAACGATAAGCGCTCCTGCGCTGTAGAAGAATATTCAAGCGCTACGGCGTAGGCTTTGAAAATAGGTTCGTGGTCAAATGCGCTCCTGCGCAGAAAGGAAAATGCCCCCACAATGTCTCGTGGTCAAATGCGCTCCTGCGCTGAAAGGAAAATGCCCCCACAATGTCTCGTGGTCAACTGCGCTCCTGCGCTGAAAGGAAAATGCCCCCACAATGTCTCGTGGTCAAATGCGCTCCTGCGCTGAAAGGAAAATGCCCCCACAATGTCTTGAGGTCAAATGCGCTCCTGCGCTGAAAGGAAAATGCCCCCACAATGTCTCGTGGTCAACTGCGCTCCTGCGCTGAAAGGAAAATGCCCCCACAATGTCTCGTGGTCAAATGCGCTCCTGCGCGGAAAGGAAAATGCCCCTACAATGTCTTGTGGTCATATGCGCTCCAGCGCGGAAAGGAAAATGCCCCTACAATGTCCCGTGGTCATATGCGCTCCAGCGCGGAAAGGAAATGTCTCGTCGCATGCACCCACCTTCCTCGAGATCCGGGACAACACCTCAAGCAGGAACGATGTCAGCATTAATCCGAAGCGCTGAGCCGGCAGACTCCGCTGCTGTTTTAGCGGTGTCCCCGGAAGCGCTCGGATCACGTAGCAGCGGTTCCGGTCTGAGAACTAGACCGCCACCCGCTCGCTACGTACCAGGAAGAGAAGTGCAATCCCGCATGCGCAGAGAGGTAACTGATCGCGCATAGCCGGGAACCATGACAGTACCCCCACCCAAGACAGAACCATCCCCCCCAAACAGCAGGATCAGAGAGGGATAGCAGGGCGTGGACTAAGAGGGTGGCCAACATGAAAGGCACGCACCAGCAAGGAGGCATGACGGACATGAGACAGGGGCTCCCAGGACCGCTCCTCCGGACCATACCCTTTCCAGTCGACCAGATAGTACAGCTTCCCCCGGGTGCGACGGGAACCCAGAATGGCTCGAACCTCATATTCCAGGTGATCATCCCTAAGAATCGGGGAAGGAGGAGAGGAGAGAGAACACCCGGGATGAACCGCCCGCAACAGGGACACATGAAAGACTGGGTGGATCTTCATGTGGGGAGGTAACGTGAGTTTCATGGCCACTGGGTTCACTACCTTTTCAATGACATAAGGCCCTAAAACACGGGGCAGGAGTTTTTTAGGACCATGCACATTGAGGTTACGGATGGAGAGCCATACTTTGTCCCCTTGTTTGTATGCAGGTTCTTTGGTCCTACGGGTGTCGGCCTGTAGCTTATAGGTTTCTTTGGACTTGGCTAACTCGAATCGGGCTTGCTGCCAGAGGTCGCAGAGCTGGACATGATGTTTTCGAACAGTGGGCAGGGGACTGAGCTGCGGTTCTTCCCATGCGGTGGTACGAGGATGTTGTCCTAGAAGACAAAAGAAGGGGGACATGCCTATGGCAGCATGCCGGCTGTTATTATAGGCGTACTCCACCATCCACAGTGCTTCTGCCCAATCTCGATCCACCGCTAAGAGCAAGCAGCGTAGGTACTGTTCCATGGTGTGGTTAGTCCTTTCCGCCTGTCCATCGGTTTGGGGGTGGTAAGCGGATGACAACCGGATGTCCATGTCCATGATCCTGCATACTTCGCCCCAAAAACGGGACACGAACTGGGACCCTCGGTCCGTGATGACCACCGATGGTATACCATGGAGCCGTACTACGTTGTGCAGGAACACCAACGCCAACTCGGCGGCCGAAGGGAGTTTCTTCAGAGGTACGAACTGGGCCATCTTGGAGAGATGATCCACGATGGTGAGAACAGTGGTATATCCCGAAGCTGTGGCCGGTAATTCTACCACAAAATCCATGGAGATGGTGTGCCACGGATGCGGAGGAACTGGAATGGGGTTCAGTAGCCCGCTTGAAGGTGTTGATGCGTTCTTTCCTTGTGCACACACCGCACAACGAGCTATGTAGGCCCTTGTGTCATTCTCCAAGGTTGGCCACCAAAAGTGCCGTTGCAACAACTCCATGGTTTTGTGGCATCCGGGGTGATTGGATAGAACATGATCATGGCACATATATAGGGCCTGTTGTTGATGACTTTCCAACGGTAGGTAATACTGGTCGTCCTTACACCAGAATCCATGTCGTACAGCCACCGTCCCGTTCCCATTCGCTAGGGTGATGACATTGGTCTGGTTGGTGTCCTTTTGTACTTGTTTTAGGAAGTCGGAAGATAGAATTGCTCCCTGGAAATGGTGTTCAGGGATAACGGCCACGGGCTCAAGGGTGGACGGTCCTTCATTCGTTTCTTCCAGACGAGATAAAGGGTCGGCCTTCGCATTCTCCTTTCCGGGCCGATAGGTGATTGTAAAGTCGTATTCGTTGAAGAACAGAGTCCAACGCAACTGTCTGGAAGTGAGAGCCCGGGCTGAGCGAAGGAATTGTAAGTTCCTATGGTCCGTATAGATGAGCACCGGGTGTTTGGCATCCTTAAGATAGTGCCGCCATTCGCCGAATGCGGTTTTGATGGCCAGGAGTTCCCTGTCTGACACAGTGTAATTGCGCTCGGCCGGTTGTAGCTTCCGGGAATAGAACGCCACTGGATGCAGGAGACCCGTCTCTGTGTCTCTTTGTGATAACACCCCCCCAATGCTTCTTGTGAGGCGTCGGCTTCCACGATGAACGGCTGTTCAGAGTCAGGGTGTCGTAGGACGGGTGCCGAGGTAAAACGCCTTTTTAGTTCCTGAAAGGCGCATTCCGCGTCAGAGTCCCAAACGAAAAGGACCCCTTTGCGTAGCAACCTGGTAATGGGAGTAATGATCCTGGAAAAACCTGTGATGAAGCGGTGGTAATAGTTGGAGAACCCCAAAAACCTCTGAACTTCCTTCGTGGTGGTTGGAGAAGGCCACCGTAGGATGGCTTCCACTTTTCTGTTATCCATTTGGATCCCTGCAGGCGTAATAACGTGTCCTAGGAATTCAACCGCAGTGGTGTGAAACACGCTTTTCTCCAGCTTCACATAGAGACTATGTCGCTCCAATTGCTGTAGGATGGCGCGAACGTGCTGCACATGTTCTGTGATGGAATCCGAATAGATAAGGATGTCGTCTATATAGACGATACAGAAGACGTAAATGTAGTCCCTAAGCACCTCATCAATGAAATATTGGAATGCTGCGGGTGCGTTGCAAAGCCCGAAGGGCATGACTTGGTATTCGAAGAGGCCGAACTTGGTCCGAAAAGCCGTCTTCCATTCGTCACCCCTTCGGACTCGGACGAGATGATATGCCCCCCGCAGATCCAACTTGGTGAAGACAGAGGCCTTTTTCACCTGGTCCAGTAGATTGGATATTAACGGCAATGGATACCTGTTTTTTATCGTAATGGCGTTTATCGCCCTGTAGTCTATGCAGGTCCTCAGATCTCCTTCCTTCTTGGCCACGAAAAACAGGGGAGAGGACACCGGAGACCGGGAGTGGCGTATAAACCCATTGCGCAGGTACTCGTCCAAATAGGAGCGCAGATGCTCGGATTCTTTTTCCGTGAGGGAGTAGATACGACTACATGGGAGTGTGGAACCTGGCAGGAGGTCTATCCTGCAATCGAAGGAGCGGTGCGGGGGTAGCGTGTTTGCCCCTTTCTTGTCAAAAACCGCGGCCAGATCCTCATATGCTTCCGGGACATCGTCTCGAAGAACCGCACCCATCCCTATCAACGGGAGAGAGCATCCTTGGATGGTGGTATCATTAACGAAGGCGGGGTGGTGAAAACAGGACTTGGTGCAATACTCCGAATCCAAATCGATGGTTCTGGACGTCCAATTTATCCGGGGGTTGTGTTTAACAAGCCATGGAAGGCCCAGAATGACCTTGAACTGTGGTGCGTTGATAACATCGAACTCTACATGTTCCGAATGGTTGTTCCTGAATGTCATCGTTAAATCTTCGGTTTGATACCTGATGAGACCGGAGGTGAGATCCGTGCCGTCCACTGCCTTTACGATTTCTGGTTTGGTTTTGGGTATGTTCAGGATACCTAATGCCTTTGCGTACTGGGTGTCTATGAAATTGCCGGTGGCCCCTGAGTCGAGAAGCGCCGTCACCTGCCATACTTGGCCCGACTGGGCTTGTAACACCACGTCAACGCCTATATGGCGATTGTCACCGAAACAGGCAGGGATCGCTGTCTTATGGAAGGATGAACCCAGTAGCTGGACCCCTCTGTCTACTGGGTTTCTTCGTTTCCCGACCGTTCTCCTTTAGATACAGGCAGCACGAAGGGCCTTCTCCCTTTTGTTCGCGCGGGCTTGACCGGACATTCTCTCACAAAATGGCCGTTTTTACCGCAGTACAAACATTGGTTTTGTTTCCTTCGTTTCTCTCTCTCTTCGCTGTTGAGCGGCCCCCGGATGCCGCCTATTTGCATGGGTTCTGGTGTGTCAGTAGTTGGAGCTGGTTCCTCCTTCACCTTTTCCTTCAAGGACAGGAATCGGTTGTCGCTCCCTTTGTTCTTTTCGGTTTTCCGCTCTTGTACCCTGAAATTCAGTTTCACTACAAGATCGATGAATTGTCCAATGTCTTCTGGGGGATCGGGTATTTGCGAGATCAGGTCTTTCAGCTCGTCTCTTAAACCTCAGTAAAAGACGGATACCTTCTTGGAATCAGGCCAATGTGCCTCAATGACCAGCCTGCTGAACGTGGTGATGTAATGCAACAGACCGTTAGTACCTTGTTGTAGGTTAAGCAGTTCGTTGTCGGCGGCTTGCACGAATGTGTGGCGGGCGAACATCCGTCGCATAGTCTCTTTGAAAACAGGAAGGTTGTATAACATGGGATCGTCGTTTTCCACCAAGGATATGGACCACTGGGCGGCATCTCCACCCATATACGACAGAATAAAGGCGATCTTGGATGCATCATCCGGGAAAGCGATGACCTGGCCATGAAGTGCAGTTGGCACTGATGTAGGAACACACTGTATTTTGCACTATCGCCATAAAAGCGTTCCGGTGGAGCTAATTGTACAGGATGGGGCGTCACAACCTGAATGGCATGGTCCGAAGCAGAAGCGGAAGAAGAGCCCCCATAGGTAAACAAAGGAGGTCGTAAGATCCCTTCCTGCCTAACCCTGGGGGTAGGAGCGGGACCCCAAGGACTCGTTACCCCAGCTGCCACTTGGCCTTGTAAGGCCGTGATATCATGATGTAGGCTGAGATTGTCTGCATGCATGCTAGAAAGCATGGCTGCTATATCCTGCAAGGAAACCTCTGTGTCGCTCATGTCGCCTGGGCGAGAGTAATATCGTGGGCTTCGGATTCTGTAAAGTACCCTACAACGCTCACCTGTAGCTTGCGGAGTGTTCTCACAGAGACGACATGAGCTATCGCCCCCGTACCCACCTCACCCCAGCCGGAACTGTACACCAACAGGGATGGAGAGGAACCGGGGAAGGTAGCCAAAAGCAAAAGAGGGAGGTGAAGAAGGATGGACAACTGAGAACCGGGAACCTCCCTGGAAGGTACCAGTCTTCGATTCTGCCTGGTGACGGAAGCAAGGGAAACTAATTAGAATAGGAGCGCGCAACCCCCTTCTCTCAGTTACCTCCTATGCACCTGGGGCTTGGACTCTTACCTGGCGAAAGACAGCATGAAGAAGAATGGCTGAACTCATAACGATAAGCGCTCCTGCGCTGTAGAAGAATATTCAAGCGCTACGGCGTAGGCTTTGAAAATAGGTTCGTGGTCAAATGCGCTCCTGCGTGGAAAGGAAAATGCCCCCACAATGTCTCGTGGTCAAATGCGCTCCTGCGCTGAAAGGAAAATGCCCCCACAATGTCTCGTGGTCAAATGCGCTCCTGCGCTGAAAGGAAAATGCCCCCACAATGTCTCGTGGTCAAATGCGCTCCTGCACTGAAAGGAAAATGCCCCCACAATGTCTTGTGATCAACTGCGCTCCTGCGATGAAAGGAAAATGCCCCCACAATGTCTCGTGGTTAAATGCGCTCCTGCGCGGAAAGGAAAATGCCCCTACAATGTCTCGTGGTCATATGCGCTCCAGCGCGGAAAGGAAAATGCCCCTACAATGTCCCTTGGTCATATGCGCTCCAGCGCGGAAAGGAAATGTCTCGTCGCATGCACCCACCTTCCTCGAGATCCGGGACAACACCTCAAGCAGGAACGATGTCAGCATTAATCCGAAGCGCTGAGCCGGCGGACTCCGCTGCTGTTTAAGCGGTGTCCCCGGAAGCACTCGGATCACGTAGCAGCGGTTCCGGTCTGAGAACTAGACCGCCACCCGCTCGCTACGTACCAGGAAGAGAAGTGCAATCCCGCATGCGCAGAGAGGTAACTGATCGCGCATAGCCGGGAACCATGACAATGACGTGCGCAGGAGGGTCAAGAAACTCATCGAAAAAGATCACACCCTGAGTCAGTGCACCGGCGGTGGCCCTCCTGCCAAACCAGTCTACTTCAGGACCTGGGAGGAGAAGGTGTGGGACATCCTACCACCAGAGAGTGTCCATGGCCTAACAGACATCCCAGAGCCTGGTGAGTACACAAACAACATACCCAAGATTGTGTGGCAAGGGGACAGTGAAACCATGCACCGCAAGCAAAGCTACACTAACTAATAGATAATCAAACCACGATGTGTATGCCAGTCTGACAAACCCAATACCTGCCATCTCATAGTGACTTGGAACTGTGTCATGACATGCACCAACCTACAAACAAATAGAGCAAGCCAGTGGCACAAAGCCAAATAGACCCTTCCAGACAGTTTGCCACCAAAACACACCACCTCACAGTGCAGCTGACTGTCAGGAAGGAATAGTGGGGATGCAGGTGAAGTGAGTGTAACCAAAAGCATGATGGGGTCTGTAGTCACCGATAATGCTCCCCCTCCTGATTGGCCATTAAGATTCTCTGAAACATGCCCACATCACAGGGAGTGGAAAATGACTGACAAGATGGCTGACACTGGCTCCTGCTATGGGGAGCACAAGGTCCTGCTAGGGGTTGTGTGCAAATCAGAAGCAGGACACCACTGACTGACATCCTGAAAGACAACTTGCACGCCCTACAATGGAAGCACGTTTCATGATGGGAAGGAGGACTGACAGCCCTGACCATACTTACCAGCATGTGGAGATACCCCCCCAACACAAACTCCACACACCGGGTACAATGCATTGACACACACCTCATTGAAATATCAGCATAAGATACCCCGTACTGTGTGCTGCTGTGTGAAGCACAGGGTCTCACTTTGGACTTGTAGCCAAAACAACGCCAGGATTTCACAGTCAGCCATCTTGCAACTGCTGTCACATCCCCTCACAGGGAAGCAGAGTCAGGAGGGAGGAAGTATGGGCATGCTGGGAAGGAGGTGTAGGCAAGAGTATGATGGGAGTCGCAGTCACAGACAATCTACACCCACCCACATGGCCCAGCAAGCTCACACTGAACCATACTCACCTCACAGGGAGTGGGAAGGGACTGACAAGATGTCTGACACTGGGCTCTGTCGTGGGGAGCACAAGGCCATGCTGGAAAATGGCCAACAACAAACACCAGGACCTCACAGTCAGCCATCTTGCCATTGCTGTCACACCCCCTCACAGGGAAGCAGAGTCAAGAGGGAGGAAGCATGGGCATGCTGGGAAGGGGGTGTAGGCAAGAGTATGATGGGAGTCGCAGTCACAGACAATCTACACCCACCCACATGACCCAGCAAGCTCACACTGAACCATACTCGCCTCACAGGGAGTGGGAAGGGACTGACAAGATGTCTGACACTGGGCTCAGTCGTGGGAAACAGAAGGCAATGCTGGGAAATGGCCAACAACAATATCAAACTCTGTCCGTGACAAGCAGGGAAAAAGCAGTGTACATGCAGGCATCTGTTCGAAAAGTAGAAAATGTCATGTTTGTGAACCATCGATGCATGTAGAAACATAACTCACATTGTGTGTCTCTTCCAAACACAGGTGGTGCTGGGCACCCAGCACCAAATGATGAGGATACCCAGTCCCAGACTCTGGAGGACACTGAGCTCTTTGGTCTGACTCTCTCTCTGTCCTCTTCGGATGACGACGACCAACCTGGCCCCTCTGGTGTGAGCCATCATGCAGCACCAGCAGCATCAACATCTGCACTTCCTGTACCCATGCCTCCAGCATCTGGACACCGACAGGGCACCCCCGCCAACACGGACAGACCAAGGTCAATCAACACACACAGCACAGGGACACAGGACCCCCCGGAAGCTAGAGCAAACACCACCAGCAACACCACCCAAGGGGTCCCAGTGTCACCTGTGCGTCCCGCCGCTGGTCCTGCCCCTGTGGAAAGGGGTGCTGGGAGGGGTGGGAGGCACAGGGCGCGCCTTGCATAGGGGTCTGGACTGCATGAAGACCCCCACCTGGCACGCATCTTAGAAGCGTACCAGGATAGCACCGGAGGATTTAGCCAGGTAGTGGGGATCCTCAAGGACATGCAACACAAGCAGGTCGCCCACCATGCCCGCATGGAGGCCAAGTGGGATGACATTACTGCGGGGCATCGGGACATACTCCAATGCCTCCACCAGATCAACACCAACCTGTTCACACACCCCTGTGTGGCCACAACATCTGTTGCAACACCATCTGCCAGCGTCACAGGGAGGGAGGAGGACTCTGGCAGAGAGTCCCCTGCACCGCAGAGGCCTGCACATGAGGATCCCCCCCGGAAGAAGCGGGGTCATCCGAAGAAGGACATGTGAGAGGCAGATGAACCAGCACATCTCCCAGAGCCTCTAAACCTGTTCTGGACAATGTCCTTTGTGCGCAACCCGTTCACCTTGTCCAATCGCACACAACTCACCCACATGACATGGAGGGTTCATGTTGGGCCAATGTAGCAGATGACTGTGGACTGTACTCTGGACATTTCATCTACCAGCACTTCCAACTCCAATGTGAACTTTGGATTCCCAAACCAATGTACAGCACCCACCATCCTGTGCACTTCCCTCACACATGTTTGTAAATAAACTCACCAGTACACCATACTTGCCTCTGTTGTGATTCCAACTTGTCATGTTCAGGGAGATGTCGATCTGCTACACAACACAGTGCATGCCAAATACTGCAACGATGTGATCAACGTAAGGTGAGTCATGGTGATGTGACACATGTGAGGGAGACACACCACTATGGCAACACAAAACATACTCACCATGGCCATGTTACTCATCACACACAATGATGTTGACCTGAAACGCATTGGCATGCACAGACACAACACCAACCCCAGTCAGTGGTAACAAGTACACAGGTGAGGTAAGCAGATGTCACTCAGATGTGGGAAGACAGACAACGCTCATGAGAAAGCGTAGCACAGGTTCATTACACATCAGCAACACGTTTATTCCACAATAGTTGCACGGTAATTCTACGTAACATTAGACACAGGCTCTCAATGTGTTGGAGAATGGAAGTCCAGGGATGTGTGGTACATCAGTTGATGGGAATTGTCAACTTCCACACTGGTGTTGGCTTCTGTGTGTTGGGGGTCAGTGTTGACCACACAACAGGCAAAGTACCCTGGGAAGGACAGACACAAGACACAGTCAAAAGCACAGAAGAACAGGAGAGAAATGCGATTCACATGCACAAAACATGTTGCAAGACACCTACACAAACACTAGTTAGCAGTACTACCCTATTGTGGAGTACACACCACTTGAATGGACACATCACAGCACGCATCCAGTCAAGTGGCACACAGACACACTCAGACAGCAACAGAGCTGGCACAACACATTCCAGGCTACCTCCACACATTCACATAACAACCCTGGAAACTCACATTCAGGTGAAGAAGTTGTTGATGATCTGTGAGTGGACGTCACCCTCATCCTCATCATCACTGGCATCTTGGCCCAGGCCGGGATCCTCCACAGGTGCCGGAGGTTGGTCATCGTCATCCTGGATGAGAGGCACCTCCTTCCGCACTGCCATGTTGTGTAGCATGCAGCAGACAAGGATTATTTTGCACACCTTTGCAGGCTCATATGGGAGGGCCCCTCCGGTCTTGTCCAGGCAACGAAAGCGGCTTTTCAGGAGGCCGAATGTCCGCTCAATCACCCTCCTGCTCCGACCATGTGCCTCATTGTAGCGCAGCTCGGCTGGTGTCACAGGATTCCTGAATGGTGTCAGCAACCACGGCATGTTCGGGTATCCGGAGTCACCTACACGCACAAAAATGAACAAGTAGCTGAGTTTTGTAGGAGTGCGGAATACAACATTGACAAACACACACAATGAGAAAAAGTCAGTACACACCAACAAGTCAGGCATGCTGAGCTGGGATCTGTGACATCAGCGTTGCAATGCGACTACTTCTCATAATATAGGCATTGTGCGCAGAACCAGGGAACCGTGCACACACATGTGTGATCGACATGTCAGCAAGACAGACCACCAGAGCATTGATCGAATGGTAGTGCTTCCTGTTACGTATGCCTGCTCATGTGCCTGTGGTGGTATCAGGGCAACATGTGTCCCATCTATAGATCCAATGATGTTCGGCATCCTCCCCAGTGTATAAAAGGCATCCTTTATTTCAGGGAGTTCAGTTGGGCCCGAGAACTTGATATACAGGTATAGGAAATGCAACATCCCCTCCAAGACATCGCGTAGCACCCGACTAATGACATGACATTACACAATGTACTGAGGTGTGTGCTGTTGGGCATGGACACATATGTCACCTACATGACCACCACCTCACATCTCAATTCCACATGTCCACATGAGTCCCATGCAGTGCAATGGCCAATCATCTGGCTGTGTCACCCAACATATATGCTGCTGCAACGTTCCAAACACACACCACAGTGACAAGTGAGGCCTCATGTCTCCCAGGCATCACAGATCTTTGCCATGCAGAAAACCAGGGTCCCTGTATTTCCACATCGACACAGCAATGGACATGGTGTATCACGTAAACACCACAAGGCAAGCGTAAGTCCCACAGGTAGTGGCCACTGTTGTTCCTGCCGGCCCTACATATATGTCTCTTAGACACACACCCCATCAAGGGTGATGCATATACATGGATGTGGAGACTGTCACCCATTGGGCACATTTGATCAGACACATCTGAGACACAACATGCACACAGACTGTGGGTGCACATCAGTATTGTGGCTACAGGTCTCACTGTGACGTACATGCCATCACCAGGACTCAGGGTGTATGTGACATGTCCTAAACATATCCAACCTGACACTGTGTCCGTGACTTATGCCCATTACTGTACAATTGCACATCACAGTGGTAATGTGCACAACACACAAAGGATTCTGCCGCCATGTACACGTGCACAGCCTGGGAGTGGCTGCACAAAGTGCCAGCCAAAAAAACAGATGTGGCCCCCCACAAACACCCAGGGAATACAGCCTTACATGCCATGGGACACTGTGTGGCCAATGCTGTAGTGTGGTAAGTGTGCACAGGTGTCCCTGGCCAGTAAATGTGTGTTGCATCCGTATAATAGTCACACCAATGATGTCTGACGCGGGTGACAATGCGTACGCATTGCACGAGTCATGTCCGAGCCGTGCGTACGCTTTGTCATTGAATGCAAGGAGGTCCGACGCGGGTGACAATGCGCACGCATTGCACGGGTCATGACCGAGCCGTGCGTACGCTTTGTCATTGAATGCAATGAGGTCTGACGTGGGTGACAATGCGTTCACATTGCACGGGTCATGACCGAGCCGTGCGTACGCTTTGTCATTGAACGCAATGAGGTCCAACGCAGGTGACAATGCGTACGCATTGCACGGGTCATGACCGAGCCGTGCGTGCGCTTTGTCATTAAAGGCAATGAGGTCCGACGCGGGTGACAATGCGTATGCATTGCACGGGTCAGGACCGAGCCGTGCGTACGCTTTGTCATTGAATGCAAAGATGTCCGAAGCGGGTGACAATGCGTATGCATTGCACGGGTCATGACCGAGCCGTGCGTACGCTTTGTCATTGAATGCAATGATATCCGACGTGGGTGACAATGCGTACGCATTGCACGGGTCATGACCGAGCCGTGCGTACGCTTTGTCATTGAATCGTATGGAGACGGTGCATGTGTATATTCAAAAATACGGGTCGTACAGTCAGTTGAACGAGCCGGGCGCACCCAGTGGAGAAGTGTGGCTCAATGATTAGAGCGGCAGACCCTGATGCAGAGGTCTAGCCCGGGACCAGGATTAAATTCCCCGCCTCAGCGGGTCTTGGGCTCAAAAATTCCACGGACCTGATAATTCTCGCCTCGGTGCCATTCCAATCATGGAGTCCCACTCTGCAACTCTGGGCAATAGCTTGCTTAATCTCCACAACGGCCCCCACAATGCTAAGGATGCCTGGCCTCCACTTTGGGGGTGCCCAGGAGTGGACGCCTCACAGGGAAAGCCAGGATGGGTTCCACAGCGGTATTCGTACATGCGCCTTGAGACCCTTGTGGGTGAGTAGTGCGCTATACAAGTATCAATTTAAATTTACATTTACATTGGCTCCGGACTGTCATGGAGATGGATGCGGATTCAAAACTTGTACGAGTTGTGCACTGGAAATTCAGTTGGATGCCTACAACAATGTTGCAATTTCAAGTGTTCCATGACGGTGAAGATTTGAACGATGCGGAAGGCGTGTACGAGTCGTACATTTAAATGGATTGGCCAGATTCATAGAATGCAACCGTGTTGGACCTATCACTTGGGACACATGACACAGAGTCTGCCTCTGCAGCACAGATATAAGGCTGGCTAGCCCCCAGGGAGCTCACTTGCCTGTACTACATGCTACTGGACCACATCCCTGCTACCACTGCTGCTGTCTGCATCCTCTGGCTCCTGCTATGGCACGTACTCTGGAGAGGGCCCCAGGCACCGGATCCGCAACTGCCAGAAGAGGTGGCAGGACCTTCGGGGCTGGACCCGGAGGATAGCTAGAGTCCAGCTGAAGCTGTCACCTACACGCAGGAGGGGCGGACACCGGACCCTGACTCCCCACATGCTCCGGATACTGGCGGTAGTCTTCCCGGACCTAGATAGGCAGCTGAAGGCCAGACAGCAGCAGGAAGGGGGTAAATCCATGCCTGATCTGTGTACTATGTCTGACATGCTAATAGCAGGCTTTTGGCCTGGTCACACTTCCACATTACGTAGGTCTTGTAGTCCAATACTCATGTCCCTCAAATTGTGTGATGCACCCTCATCTGTTCCACAGGTGTGGCCCCTACAGTCTGTTGCTTGTGTCACTAGGGCACTGTGTCCCTGCAGTCAGCTATGCTTCAGCTACCGGTTAGCATCTGTTCCTGTGACTCTGTTGTGTGTTTCATGGGTGGGTCAATTGTTTACACAATGACTGTGATCTGAAATATGATCTGTGTGTGCCCATGAGATGTGTTCCAATTGCTGGTCTGACTCGCAACATGTGGCTGGGGTATTCCAAACAAACCCATGTAGCAGGGGACTCCAATTTTTGGGCTTCAGGTGTAGTGAAGGTAGCGATTTAGATGCATACATTGCTATGTTAGCATAAGCGTGTTAGCTTTTAGAAAGCCATCTTGCCACTTTTGCTGCTTTTGCACACGCCACTGCTGAAACATATTATTATTTGAGAACTGCTTGCTTGCCTTTTCTTCACATGAGAACTGTCTGTTGTTCACATCCCTAGACGTGCACTGCGACCTTGGTCTGAACATTGTGTGCAAAACACTCTGAGCCGCCAGACAATGTATGTTTTTGAGTCCAGGTTGATCGGCCCACTCTCTAGTCATAATATGCACACAGCTGCAAATACCTGAATGTCGAGAGCCTTTAATATTACAGTTTGCATGCGTTTGAAACACATTCTGGAGAAGAACATTTCCAGGCGCAGAGCAAAGCTGATCCTGTGATGTGATTCACCTAAAGCTGATCTTTACGGTATGGGGTTCCAATTCAAGCCTAGAGACCTTCTATTAGCCTAATAATATTAGTTTAGTAGCGAAAGGAAGGTGGCTGCATTCCACTGTCATTTATACTAGGATTTCTCCTTTCATTTTCTATGGTATTGTAACAATGCTAATGGTTTTAATTATAATCATTTGTCTGCTTATGTTAGCTAAAGTACTGCATCTTAGGACACGTAGTTTATAAAATAAACCTTTTAAACTTTACCGTGTCTCTGATTACTTCTGTTGTGGATTAATATATGAATAATAGCGAACAGGTATTTCTGATTCCCACCATTCCTGAGAATACTTTAAGTCGCTTGTTCTGGGTTGTCTATACATTGGGACCTCCGAGATAATACGGATAACGAATGGGACACTGATGCTGGTCGGATAGGGGTTCTGGGTACTGAGGTGAGTTTTTTGGTATACCACAATTCACTGAGGTCCTGGTTTCCTGCACATAGTTCTGTGCATGAGCAGAATCCCTGCAACATGGCGCACCTAACGTTTGGTCTTTTGATTTGAAATGCCTTAGAAGTGCTTATATTAGTCCACAACACCTTCACTCTTGTTTCCGGATAGCGGGAGTGACGGATTTCACCTACCTGTTAGTAACCTAATAGGTTCATACAAGCTTGTTAATTAAAAAGGTGTTTTATATTTCTGAACCCTTGTGCTACTGTAAAATCTGTTGTTGTTCTTCTCTGTGTCCTTATGGCAGTCGAAATTGCAGCGCATAGTCGTACTCCGTTGCGGCGTCATTTGACGCAGTATGGGGTACCAGACGATGGGATGGCCGTAATTTTTGTGGTGAGTGCAGACGCGTCTGACCCTTACGAGTTGTTTTACTCTTCGGTAATGCTGCCGGAAGTGAATGCGAATGATTAGACGTTTCACTCGTATAATCACACATGGGTCCCAGCAAATTATACGCCATACAGGACGCTGGAGATTTCCCTTTCAGCCTGGCAGCATAGCATTTGGTTTAATGGCGCACTTCTCCATGCGGTTGCACCGGCTAGACTCGGCCCTTTGTCAATTCCAGGGGCCACGTGGCCGGTGCTGGCCGGATTTACGCCTCACCCCCGCTATTTGACTATTGCGGTGGATGAATTGCGTACACTCCATACTGCCCTAATTACAGTTTATAGGGCTTTGGTGCAATACGTTTCGCGCAATGTGCAGGTGGGGGCACCTGCTATTGCGGGTCTACCAGCTGGTCATCCTGCGGTTGTTATTAGCCCAGTCATAGTTAATTCGGTGATGGGCAGGGCCCCCCAGAATAAGGACGATTTGTCTTATTGGCTTGCCGAGAAATTTGACCAACTGGAAGCAGTGTTTCCACACTTTACAACAGTGGAGAAACACAGAATACTCACCATTAGTTTGCCGAAAGACGTAGTCCCAGAAGTGTCCGATTGTGACAACTGGGGTAAGGTTTTTGCGCGGTCTACTCGAAGTTCTTTGGCACTCCGTCTATGGCTGTGCTTCCCTCCGTCATTAAACGTGTTCAAGATAACCACGGTCCGGAGGCGGCTGTTGAGTTGGGAATGCGACTTGTCGGACTATTCAACGTAGTTGCCTCTCTCGTCCTTGGTAATCTCAAGGGAGATGCGGCACAATTCCAAGTGGCTAATGGCTTAGCCCGGGTCGATGAACTCGATAAGCCGAAATAGTTGCTTAAAATTACTGCGGAGGCGTATAGAACAATTGGCCGCAGTAGTTTAGGGGTTAAACCAACTATAGTCATTCCTGACCTGATACAACAAACTAAGGTGAGCTCGTCTGTTAAAGACGATCGTCCAACTATTCCAAAGCAAAATTGGCGACAAAAGAAACAGGGAAAGCAGCAACAGAAAGAGGGGTCTCATCCTGCGTCTCCCATACAGCCGACTAGTGAGCGCACATACGATTTGCGCGATCGCACTAGTATTAAGTCACCTGATAGATTTCAGGTTACTGAACGTTCTCCTCGTTCTTCACAGGAAACATCGGCCTCGCAGTCCCGTGGAGGAGAACGTGGCAAAGGTCGGGGTGCCCAACAAGGACGTGAGCAACCCAGTCAGGCTGACGGTATAGGAAAGCAAGACGAGTTTGCATGTCAACGTCTTCCGTTTCAGAAGAAGAAGGTTGCTGTGCTAACAGCGAGGTATGCCACAGATAGTGCGGACGCAGCTTCGGAGCCTGACATGGGCGATAACGCTGCTCGACAGCGCAGCGGAGGTTACAGTAGTGCGGCAAGCACTACGTCCATTTCTGGAGGCGACAGCAACTGACACGTTCATTACTGTAGAAACTGCGGACACTGGAGTGGCTCCCCCTGACAGACTATATGACATAGTCCTCTTAATTGAAGGTGACATACAACGCACAATACAAGGGATTTTTTGGGATAATTTGACCTCTACCTATGACATTCTCTTGGCGGAGGCATACTGGCCCCCGACTTTCATTTTAGATGCTCCCAGAGGGGAGGAGGTAATCCTCCCGTCCTTTGCGCATACAGTGTCAAAGGAGCATGCTGAAAGGTTGCCGAAGAGTGGGCTCAGGTGCTTGCACCGGCTTTGTATCGTACTCAGGTGGGCTGGGATAAATTGTCCCCCAGCCATGAGATTCCCTTACGGTCTATGCCTCAACCACAACCCAATATCCCATGCGCCGCGAAGCTAGATCTCACGTCGCGGAAATCCTTGAGCAATTGGAATATCAGGGTGTTATTGAAACATGTGTGTCACCAATGAATAATCCTTTATTCACTGTAACGAAGCCTGATGGATCGTACCGCCTAGTTTTGGATTACCGGCACCTAAACTCTCATTGCCGGACGTGCGCGGTACAGAATACCCACAGTTCTGCCCTAGTTTATAGTCTTGTGCGTAAAATGTTTAACACCACACTTGACATATCAAATGGCTTTTACAGCCATAACCTGTCCTCTATTAGTAGTCAGTGGACAGCGTTTACATCTGGCGGCAAGCAAAAACAATTTAAAAGATTGGCCATGGGCTATAAAAACAGCCCTGGAGTCTTTGCCGCACGTGTAGTCTCTCTGTTAGAGAGCATTGACCCAGATGCGTACTCGTATGTTGATGATATTTATCTCACGGACGACGAGTTGTGGCCGCATCTGTGTCGCGTTGATCGCATTATTGTTATGTTTGCAGACTACGGTTACAAATTCAACTTTGCGAAGTCTCACATTGCAGAGTATACAGTGTTGTTTTTGGGCTACGAGCTCAACAATGAGGGTCGAGGATTAGCTCCTCACTTTCTAGAAAAGTGTGCATGCTTGCGTGCTCCGACAACACTGAAGAAATTACAATCGTTACTGGGCTTCCTGAATTTTGGTCGTACGTACATTCCCGATTATGCCCAGCTTATCAAGCAGCTATATGCCTTGGTACAACCAACTTTTTCCAAATCAAGCTGGCTGCCAGAACATTCAGCTATTCTGCAGTCATTGCAGGCTGATCTTCTTGCTTCAAAATACTTACTGACACGTGATAACCACACAAACCTGGTAATAAGAATTGTGCCAGGCGCAGTGGGTTTCACGTACTTAACGTTCAATGAGGGCGACACCGTCCCCATTGCATACAAATCACACCTGTACACTTCGGCTGAACTGTGCTTTTCCTCTGTCGAAAAGGTTTTGACTGCGGTGCAGATGGTGATTCTTAAAAGAACGAGCGCTGTCGCCAGGAAAACGCATGTTGGTGGTCACACCATATCCTGCCCTGGAGGCAGTGACGAAAGCCAGTGTACCCATTTCAAAAGCTTTGCATCCACGTTGGATACAATGGGCTACTTCTCTGACATCGCCAGATGTCACTTATATCTTTGATGCCTCATTACAGATGCAGGAGTGCTTGCAATATGAATTTGTTCAGCTGGCTCCTCTGTCTTTGCGCCCGCTCGAAGATTACCATTGTGTCATTTATACTGACAATTCGGCGCAACCGGCGACGGGATCGAAGCACGCCTATTCAGCAGCTTGCACAATTGTGGCAGGTACTTTCGTAAATGGTGAATTCCAATCTGATGTCGTGCATACACAGTCATTGGGTGATTGTACCGCACAGTTGGCGGAGCTACGTGCTCTGGTGCTTGCACTGGAGTTTGCTGATCCTCGAGTCACTACTCTTATAGTAAGTGACTCGTTTTACTGTGTTCAGTCCTCCAACGACAATCTGTTCTTTTGGTCTCAAAATGAATATCGTGATTCCAAAGGTAGCACAATTAAGCATAAAATGCTTTGGGTTCGAGTGGCAGAACTTAAAGAACATCTGCCTCTCGTGAATGTAATTCACACTCTTGGGAACCAGCGAGTTGGTGTCCACGCTGTCGGTAACTGCTTAGCTGACGAAGCAGCGAAAACAGCAGTAGCGACATATTTAGTAGCAGCAGTTACAAGATCCAAAAGTAAGATCGATGATGACATCTTAGCAGCTATTGCTGCTACAGAGAAGGGAAGTAATTACCCAAGGGGTTTCCCTTCTCGTTACCATTATCACTTAAGTCCTGATAAAGTCCCATTAGTGAGAATTAACGACGTTGGTGACAGATTGATTCCCAACGCGGACTGCAGACCATCTCTGATATCAGCCGCTCACGAGGGTATGGCGTCTGCCCATGCCGGCGTTGCAGCAACTGTTTCTCTGTTACAACAACGTTACTGGTGGCGCGGGTTATATAAACAAGCTTGCATGTATGTTCTTGATTGTGACATTTGCCAGCAGATTAAACCTTCAACTGCTGCGCGTCCACCACAAACTCAGTTGTACATATCCAATAAACCACTTGGGTGTCTTTATCTGGATCACTGCGGTCCATTCTCCTCTGATACTGCGTACAAGTATATCTTAGTTGCAGTGGATTCGTGCACACGTTTTCTGTGGGTATGGCCACAAAGGAGTGCTGATGCCCGTACTGTCATCAGGGATTTGCGTGTCTTTGTGGGAAGTTTTGCGTGTGGTACCTTTCATTCTGATCAGGACCCTGCATTCGCCTCTAAGGTGTACAAAGAAGCCATGAGAAATTTGGGGGTCCAAGTCAAATTTTCGTCTCCATACCGACCTGAGGGTAATAGTGTAGTGGAGCGGATGAACCGTGACTTAAAGCAATCCTTGACAGCTAGGGTTTTAGGCACGGGCCGGAACTGGTTAACCCATCTGTATAACGTCCAACGTGCACTTAATAATCTCCCTAGAAGGTCTCTGGGTGGGAGGACCCCATACATGATGCTCTTTGGCATAAAAATGTTGTAACGGACCTTGATGGTCTATACATGGCGGCGTCTGCCGCACCCTTTGACGTAGATGATCATTGTGCTGTCTTACAGAGTCTACAAGAGACTAGAGATAGTCTCGCGGAGGAACCCTTGCCCTGCACATCTGATGCTGCGCTTCAGATTCTGGTAGTCGGCTGGCTACCTCGAGTTGGTGACCTGGTCCGCGAGAAGGTGGAGAACAAGAAGGAGTTCGGCCCCTCTTATCGAGCCCCGGTTCCAGTGCTTGGCGTGCAGGGTACAAGAACAGTCATTTTAACACCACTTCCTGGTCGCAAGGATAACAGGTACATCTCAATTGACAATGTCAAACTACAGCGAGTGGCCGATTCTTCTTAGTATGACTCCAACGGTCTCTTGCCCTGCGATGCTGAGAAATTCTGTTTTGGCTCCGGCTCCTACCACCATGCCTAATGTTGCCATCGAGATGCATACAGTTACTGATCCTTTATTGCTCCCACCGGCTGGTGGTCTACCTGAAGATAATGAGTATGCTTATCCTGCAGATGTGTCATTGCCTGTTTTACAATCAACCGCAGTTGCACCATCACGTTTCTCCTTTGATACTACCTCTATGACTTCCAGGGCCCCGTCAAAAGTTTCTATTTTTGCTGTTTGGTTTAAAAGACATTTTTTTATTCCCCCTTGGACTTACATTTGGCTGATGCTCATATGTATTTTTTTATTTATGTCCATCGGATTTGTAGTGGTATTTTTTCGTCTTGTGAACGGACACTACCTAAAAGAAAGATCTACAATTAGACTTTGTTGATGGAACTTTGGACCCCCACTCCTCATCACACATCATGAAGAGAGACCAGACTTTTGTGAATATTACTGCCTGGCCTGTGTTAGATGGGATTGCGTGGGATGCTGTTAAATTTCAGATTCATGGTCCGACTGAGGTTATCAATGTACCTAATATATTTCGTGTTTCTATGGGTGATGTGGTCAAACAAAACATCCGCTCTGATGATTGGGACGTTCAGGCCATCGAAGCACTGTTTTCTGATTTGAAATACTATGCCGCTTTTAATGCTGAAGATTTGTATTTAGGCACTGCTAATTACGGAGAGTTGTTTTGTTATCAACATTATGGCAATCATTTCCTACATAAAGCCAATACGTTTCGTAATTTTGTAAATTTTACACAATGGGAACATTGTCCAACGCCAATGTTGGGCAGCTCCAGCACATTGGTGAACAAATGTGCCTATTTTACTGATTTCAGTGTTTCAAAACCTGCCACCTTTTATTTTAAAATGGCAGCGGAGTCTGCCTCGAAGGTTAGGTTGACACACCCTAAATTATTATATTCCAAATCCTTTATGGATGATTTAGCGGTCAGGGGTTATGATCTGTGGAAAGATACTATTGATCTTAAATCGGTTCTAAACCATGGCAGGTACAAGGGACAGAAGCTTTGCATTGTGCCTGCCTCATCCCGAACCACATGTTATTTTTGAATTTGACTATTTTTCAGACTACCTGTTTTGGATTGGCTACTTCTAAAAAACTGAATTCCCCCTCTATTCCAGATCTGTGTGCTTATCCAAATTGGGATAACCATACAGATCTGTCCCTTGATGCGTTGCAGTCGTACATTACTAATTCATCCTTCAATATTTCTAAGTTGCACTCTGAGGGATGGTTGACTTGGCAGACGAGTTCAGATTCCTGTCAACATCGTTTTTTAGGTCTGAAGCCTGGGTATACACAGGATCGTGTGGACCCTCACTTTGAATCTTCTCATTCTGTTACTACCTACTCCGTTGGGAAGTTGTGCCAGTCTTGGCTGCAACACTCCACCTTGGCATCGGTTAAAGTTCATTTATCTAAATTACATGACAAAATAGATTTGAATGATTTTGTTAAGGGTCCTGTGGGTGGCAGGTCCAAAAGGTGGGTGTATGCTATTTATAACGAGGTTTGGAAGTTATCACAAATTGAAGCTGCTTCCAGATTGAGAGCTATTGATCAAGCCAATATGGAAAAAGTGCTAGCTGTTATAGATAATAGCATTAACACGCTTTCTTCCAGAATTTACACATTAGATAATATTGTTTCATCTGTTGTTGATATCGTGCAGGATGATGTGTCTGTTTTATATCATGGTTCAGAATCAATTGCGTTCTATAATGCAGTTTGCATGGACATTGCAAACGTTAAAAACTGGGAAAGTCCCCTGGGACTATATGAATACTTCATCATTATTCCTTCCTTTTAATCTAACTGCGAAACAACAATTCATGTCCATGAAAGATGCAACATACTCATTATTGCATATTGAAAAGTTAGAACCTTTGCCTTTCTCAGTGGCCGAATTGAACTCAGCCGTGTGGCTTATCCACGGGTTAATCACATTGCCATTTCCATTGTTTAAATTCAGTTTGTGCATGAAACATTATGCACTAGGCAGATATGAACCGCTGGGTACTGCTTTCCTGCATGAAGTATGGTCACTCCCATTTACATACAGGTGCATGAGAGAAGGTAAAGAAGTTTATTTGAAGGGTGAGGAATGTTCTTCCACACCTGATCACTCTGTAGGCTGTAGGCACATCCAATTGCATGGAGCGTGCAATGTGCAAGCGCCTAATTTAGCATTCGTCCTGGAAGGGATTCCAGTGCAAGCTATTACACCTTCTTTCACGTTGCTAGCTAACGGTAGTTATTTGTTTTTGAAAAACGAGGCTTGCTGCGGAATGCTAGTGGGAATTCCCTACATTGTGACTGTATCACAGAGAGTAGTTTGCTGTAAAAATGTCCTTTTCCCACCCCCGCATGGGCAGCTGGATGTATCCATCTGGCCTTCCATTTCAACCTTGAAAGCAGAGTTCAACAAGATGAGCAGAATAAGGTCGCTCTGACTTCGTCCCGTGAAACATTTGTCCTTCACGTAGCTAACACTCGTACCAAGGTGCAGTCACTTTTAAATACTGATCTCCCACTTCATTTTGGTGCCGTGATTCAAACTATATTTAACGCCTCGTCAACAACTGGCTTGGTGCATTTTTTCAAAATTGTGGGCTCCGGCCACGTGACCTCCTTCCAAACTATTTTTGGTGTGATACCGGCCTTTTTTCATTCTATTTTTTCCAGCGTCTTTGGAGGGCTCCCATAGATTCTCGCCCTCGCGGCTGGCGTGCTGCTGTTGGTCTGCATACTGCACAATGGCTGCACACTATGTGTCACGCAACAGCCTGTCCCGGCTGCTCCATCTTCGTAACGGGATGCTTGAATACTATGGAACTTTACCACTGGCTACCCTGAGCATAGCCTATGGATTATCCTTCCGGTTTGCCTACTTTACATGCGTACAACCTGTTTTTCATTGCCTAGATTGTCCTTTCGAATGGGCTCTGGATTTGTGCTTGTCAAACTCGGTGTCTCCTGCCCCGGATTATGATTGACTAATGAGTCCATTAGTGGCTCATGAGTTGGACTGTTCTGGTGTTAGGATTATGGCCTGTGGAGTGGCACATGGAGTTCTTGGGAATTGGGACATCGGAACGGCAGCGTATGACTTCTTGGCACAAAGTTATTTAGAAGAACACACCAGTTGTCCTCTGAACGTGCTAGAGGCTCCAGTGGTCGAAGAACATGTATGTTCATTTACCTTGTTAGACTGGATGGGGGACGCTTTTGCAACTCGTTCCAATGACTACCTTTTGGAAGCTGTTACTACGTACTGTGCTTTCACGTTTATGGATTAACTTCCCTTGCAAAAACCACACATTTTTTTATGTGTGTTGCTACATCTGGGCTCATTGAGCTTTTGCATGATGTATTGACTTCCCATTTTTTTTTCCCACCAATTTGGTTTTTTTTAATGGTTTTTTTGAACTTTCACTGCTCTTTATTTGGATTTCCAATACATGCACTTGGTTCTGCTCTGTCAAACTTGAACTCTGCGTTCCTTTTTGTATCCCTATTTGTTCGTGGTCTGATCAAGGGGGGGTGTAGTGAAGGTAGCGATTTAGATGCATACATTGCTATGTTAGCATAAGCGCGTTAGCTTTTAGAAAGCCATCTTGCCACTTTTGCTGCTTTTGCACATGACACTGCTGAGACATGTTATTATTTGAGAACTGCTTGCTTTTTCTTCACATGAGAACTGTCTGTTGTTCACATTCCTAGACGTGCACTGCGACCTTGGTCTGAACATTGTGTGCAAAACACTCTGAGCCGCCAGACAATGTATGTTTTTGAGTCCAGGTTGATCAGCCCACTCTCTAGTCATAATATGCACACAGCTGCAAATACCTGAATGTCGAGAGCCTTTAATATTACAGTTTCCATGCGTTTGAAACACATTCTGGAGAAGAACATTTCCAGGCGCAGAGCAAAGCTGATCCTGTGATGTGATTCACCTAAAGCTGATCTTTACGGTATGGGGTTCCCCATTCAAGCCTAGAGACCTTCTATTAGCCTAATAATATTAGTTTACTAGCGAAAGGAATGTGGCTGCATTCCACTGTCATTTATACTATGATTTCTCCTTTCATTCTCTATGGTATTGTAACAATGCTGATGGTTTTAATTATAATCATTTGTCTGCTTATGTTAGCTAAAGTACTGCATCTTAGGAAACGCAGTTTATAAAATAAACCTTTTAAACTTTACCGTGTCTCTCATTACTTCTGTTGTGGATTGATATATGAATAATAGCGAACAGGTATTTCTGATTCCCACCATTCCTGAGAATACTCTAAGTCGCTTGTTCTGGGTTGTCTATACATTGGGACTTCCGAGATAATACGGATAACGAATGGGACACTGATGCTGGTCGGATAGGGGTTCTGGGTACTGAGGTGAGTTTTTTGGTACACCACAATTCACTGAGGTCCTGGTTTCCTGTGCATAGTTCTGTGCATGAGCAGAATCCCTGCAACACAGGAGCATGTATATCGAGTATGTCACACTTGCTTAGCCACCTGACTACTGTCCAGGGCCAAACACGGTTTCACATAGGCCTTGCCAGTCATGCCTCCTCAAGGGCATTTCGAAACACTCTGTAATCCCACTCCTGTGTATGAAATTGCAGGTTGTGCTTAGTGACATGTGCCCTCAGGTGTCTGCCTCTGTGTCATTAGGGTGTGGCTTGTTGTTACGTACAACTGGGGTGTCCATGATTCAGAGGGTCAGCATGACATCTGAGATGTGACTGTGAGAGACAAGATCTGTGTGACATATAGGTGTGTGATCATCTGACAGCGCACAATGGTGTATGCAACTGTGTCCTTCAGGCAGCTGGGTTACATGCATGGCAGACTGTGACGTGTTTATGTGCAGGGATTTGTGTTTGTAGAGACTCAGATGTCTGATTTGCATGATGTGGGGTCTTCTGGCTCCTGGACATGTTGTTTGCGTGGGCTGGGCAAGTGCGCTGGTCATCTGCAGAGTTAGCTTTACCCCTGAGCTAGGATTGTGAGTCAGTGCATATTGTTGTTGTCTGGATGCCCTGCCCCTGTGACAGGAGACAGTGTTGACTGACTTTTAGGGCATCCCAGTGCCATGGCATTTAACTTGCTATGGGTGATCCTGCATTGTGTACAAGTGTGCACCATGAACACCATTGTGGCATTGCCCATCAGGACATGAGAACATCATAGTGTGTGTTGCTGGCATGCATCACAAGCATTTGAAATGAGTCTCTGCCCATCCCTTCATCCGGACATGTGTACTGATTCAGTAGCAAGAGATGTGCTGTGTGTATAGTGACATACTCCTACATGTTCACTTGCATGTACAACTAATGTGTGGGTGGTGCATGTTGGCACATTGGGGTGTTAGCATCCACCATGCAACAGACATATGTGTGAAAGTCAAGGAGGGATATGTGTGCCATGGTTGATGTTGAGAATGACAATTGTCTTATCCTAAACAGTGTTGGCACTTTGAGCTGTGTTCTACTGATGATGCCAGGGCTTGCCCTGTGATGTGATGTACTCACTGTGGTGTGTGCAGTCGGTGCAGGTGACTGATGTTGTTCTCTTACTTCCTATTCCTATCCAGATACATCCACGGCCACAGGAGGGGACAGCTCCCCGGACCAGGAGGAGCCACAGAGCCTTACAGGGACAGAAGGAGAGGAGTCGGGTGGACCTAGTGGCACGGATGGCGAGTGGAACCACCCAGAGGAGTCGTCAGCACCACCCCCCCCCCCAGCTGAGTGCCACAGCAGCTCTGAGGATGACTCCCTTGTGGAGGAGGGTGTCAGCAGCCACCATACCCCAGCTAGTGAGGCTGTCCCCACCACTGCCACCACCACCAGCGCTACCACCCTCCCATCGGCTCCCATCCCAGACGTCCCTGTGGCCTCCCGTGTTCGTGAGCATGTCTCCTTCGGCACTGCACCCCCTGCCCCTGTGTCCCCTACTGCCATGAGTGAGGAGTCTGTGGACTTACTTCGACAGATCCATGTAGGGCAGGCATCAATGCTGAAGGTCCTCCATGCACACACAGGTCTGTTGACACAACTGGTGTCATTCATGGAGGTCATTTCCTCGGGCATATCTGCCCTACAGAGGACCAATCAGTCTGTGGCCTCCTCCATGATGCCAGCAGTGTCCCTCCTCCAACAGTCCCGCACCCCTCCTACCCCTGCACCACCCACGATTCCTAGCAGCGTATCTGTCCCAAGCACACAAACACCCAAACCAAGGTCTAGACGTGCACACAAGCAAGTGCAGGGGACTGAAGATACACTCACAGGGGCTGGTTTGCAGACACACACACAGTCATCCACAACCACTCCGCAGTCCTCCGAGACCTCTTCCTCCCAGCCCCCTTCCCTTGCATCACCTGCAACCCCATCTCCCCAGAAGCTCTTCCTCTGTGACCTTGGCCTCTTCCCCACCGACCCAGTAGATCCTGATTACAAGGGGAAGAGGAAGTCCCCACACACAGAGGGGAGTGCCCCTCACACCCGGACACCCTCCCCCAGGCGCAGTCAGAGACCCCACCCGCAAGTCGAGCAAGAACCCCCCGCCACCACGCAGCTCCAAGGCAAAGTCTCCGTCCTCCATCCCCCAGGCCACCACTCCAGAGGTTCCCCCGCCACTCCCTGCCCCGGGTTCCCCCACCCACAGATACACGATCCCCAAAATGCTAAGGCCCTCCCCCCCTGGCACTTGCTCCTCCACACCTGGTCAGACGGTTAGTGCCACTGATGTGGGGACCGTGTCCCCCCCCTGCCCTGCCGACCTCACCTGCCCCCCATTCCGCTTCCATGGATGTATGCACTGCATTGGAGTCCATGACCACCCCGTCTGACTTGGGCACTGCAGTGGTGACCCAATCCACTCCATCTGACCTGCCCACTGGAGTTGTGCCGGCACCCACCCCATCTAACTTGTGCCCCACAGTTGTGACAGCCCCCACCACTTCAGTCAGCTCCACTGCAGTTGCAAGTGTCTCGCCTGCATCCACCACCCCTTCACTGCCTCCTTCTGCTGCACCCTGATCCTGTCCCTGCGGTGCCTGGCCTGCCCCCATGTATGACCCTCCGAGGGGATGACCCCAGTCCTTAGCAGTGCAGACAAGCAAGGTGTGACAGTTGTCACACTACTTCACTCCTTGGCATTTGGACACGGACTGGCCATTGTCCTTTTGTTTGAACAGACGTTTACATTTTAATATGCTGAATAAAGCTTTTTTCTTTATCCCTGTGAACTTGATTTAGCTGTACATTATGTTGATGATGTTTAACATGCCCTTGCACCTGTGATGCTTGGTTTCCAATGTTGAATACTGATGTGTTGCTGTGAGGTACTCCCTGTGGTCCATGAGATATGTATCCTATTCTGGTGGGTATCCATATCATCCTTTGCAGCTACCTGGGTGTGTCAGGATCAACTATTTGTGGACTTCTATGTGAACATTTCATTTGCATGGTCACATCTCTGCCTTGCACCCCTGCATATATGATGTGCTTCCCATTGTCCAATTTGCCACTTCAACAGACTTTATGCTCCTCAACACTGGACCTACAGGTGTGGGCATCATTGGTATGGGAGAAACTGGGTCCTCTGTGCAACTTGCTAGACATATGTTTTGGGTATGTGCGGATGACTTAGGGGAGACCCCCGTACCCAGGCTGTTGTGACCAGAGCCTTCATTGTGTGGTAACTGAAGGCTGACTGACCAAGTGTTCTGCAGACATGAGTGAGACGTGCAGGGAATTTATTTGGCACAGCTGGGCTTCCACAGGAGTTGGGTCCCCTCAAGTAAGTGTGTTGTCCAGTGACATGGCCTGGGCCCATGGTGTGTGTTGTATGAGCATGTGTGTGTGTCCACATCCCTGTTCATACACAGACCGTGTTCCCTTGATATGTTCCTGTTGTTGATGCTTGCTGAGTGGCACTGGGTTCATCCCACTACTTTTCCAATGTGCTACCAGATGTGTGGGTGCATGACACACTATTGTTAATTGGTGTATCATCATTAGGATTTGTCAGTTCTGAGTGGTGATGTTGTCAGACACAGATGGGACACAGTCAGGGTTCCCCAAGGCACCTGTTTATTTGCTAAATCATGTAGTTGTCCCTAGGTGGTACCTTTCAGTGATTGAGACATTTGTATGTGTGTGTGACTGCTCCCACTTGTCGGGTTCATGGCTGCGATGCTGGCAGGTGTCGTCAGCATGTCTGCCTTGTGGTTCTCCTTGGCTTCTGCATTGTCCTGAGACTGTGGCAGGGATTCTGGAGGTTACGTGAGCTTTGAGGTCATGGCCATGTACCGCATACTGTGCAGTATGTCTGTTAGTCCCCAGGGTTGTAAACAGTCCTTGTGTGATGTGTCTGTGCACCGTAGATCCTCCCAACATTCCTGTGTTTGTCATGGGTGCATGTGCAATGTCACCTGTCCATGTGGGCTTCACAGATACACATTGTTGCAGTTCAGGGTGTGTGGCGTTGAGGGTGGACTGATGTAAATGTTTGCATGGATGGTCCCCTTGCTCCCGTTTGTCCATGGATGAGGGGCCATGCTGAGCGATTTGTGTTTGTATATGTGTGATGAACGATTGTGGCACAGGCCACATGTCTGGGTTTCCCAGTTTGTACGACATCTGCTTTTGTCATCACAGTGGAGGTGTCATGCATGCTTGTGTCACCCCAATGTCTGGTCCCTGGAGGTAGTGGTATTGTGTGTCAGTCTCTTGCTGTGTAAGTTTGTGTTAATTCCAGCTTGTGTCAGATGTGTCTGTCGTGCTCCCTCTCATCTCCCAATACCTAATTGCCCACTGAGGATGTCCCAATGATGGTTTACTTTTGTGTGGCACTGTGTCCACATCTGTGTCACTGTGGTTCAGCCCCCCTCATGTGTTGTGTAATTGCCTGGGGATACTGTGACACACACACACATGCTGTGTCAGATGTGCAGTGTGAGGTTGCCTGTTTTTGTTTGTGCATCTGCACCAGTGCATTGGTATTGCTGTTGTGGGCCTTTGTCTGGATGCTGTTTCTGTGATTTTGCCTGCTGTCCCTGTGAGTCGTATCACATCATTGTGCACATTCATCCGGGTTGTTAGGTGCCATTGCTGGCATGGAATGTGTGTTTGTGAGCTGACACCTACAGTCTACACATGTTGTTTTGATTAGTGTGTCTATTTTTTAGATGTGTGCATGCTATGTGATGGTCACTTGTGTCATTGTACACTATATGCATTGCCAGCCCCCATGTGTGGTGCTTATCTGCACATGGCCGAGGGTGTGTTATGTTTTCACAGCACTGTTAGCCTCACCAAATCTCTGTGGGAATGGGACACAACCACTAGTTTGCTCCAGAAGTGTTTAATGTGTTGGGAGCAGGGATCATACATGCTGTTTGTTATTTGCAGCTTTGACCATGATGACACTTACCTTTTGGTCACTGTGATGAGGGGGGGTTTAGTCCCCATCACCACAATGCTCAACATCTGCTGCATTTTGGAAGCCCACACTTAACTTCTTTTCTACACAGTGAGGGGGTGTTCTTTTTACATTGCCCCAGTGCTACAGTGATGCTTGCCTTGTGTATGTCACACTCATGTGTTGGTCACACATGTGCTGTTAGTTACATTGTATGTTCGAAGTCATAATCACTGTTGTGGGCATTTGTCACAGACTACACACTGTTGTCATGATGTTAGGGGGGATGTATTTTGCTGACATACCTGATGTTGGAATATGCTGGATGTGTTGCGCATCACCCATCCTATGGCTGGGGGTGGCAGTAGTGATGGGCAACATATGCCCTATGGGTGGGGCTGGCAGTCGTGATGGGCAACAGGTCCCCTATGGGTGGGGGAGCAAGGGTGATGGGCAACATAAGCCCTATGGCTGGGGGTGGCAGTAGTGATGGGCAACATAGTCCCTATGGGTGTGGGTGGCAGTAGTGATTGGCAACAGGTCCCCTATGGGTGGTGGTGGCAGGGGTGATGGGCAACATAGTCCCTATGGGTGTGGGTGGCAGTAGTGATGGACAACAGGTCCCCTATGGGTGGGGGTGGCAGTAGTGATGGGAAACAGGTTCCCTATGGGTGTGGGTGGCAGTAGTGATGGGCAACAAGTCCCCTATGAGTGGGGGTGACAGTAGTGATGGGCAACAGGTCCCCTATGGGTGTGAGTGGCAGTAGTGGTGGGCAACATAGTCCCTATGGGTGTGGGTGGCAGTAGTGATGGTCAACAGGTCCCCTATGGGGGGCAGGGGTGATGGGCAACATAAGCCCAATGGCTGGGGGTGGCAGTAGTGATGGGCAACAGGTCCCCTATGGGTGGGGGTGGCAGGGATGATGGGCAACAGGTCCCCTATGGGTGGGGTGGCAGTAGTGATGGGCAACAGGTCCCCTATGGGTGGGGGTGGCAGTAGTGATGAGCAACAGGTCCCCTATGGGTGTGGGTGGCAGTAGTGATGGGCAACAGGCCCCCTATGGGTGAGGGTGGCAGGGTGATCGGCAACATAAGCCCTATGGCTGGGGGTGGCAGTAGTGATGGGCAACAGGTTCCCTATGGGTATGGGTGGCAGTAGTGATGGGCAACAGGTCCCCTATGGTAGGGGGTGGCACTAGTGATGGGAAAGATAAGCCCTATGGCTGGGTGTGGCAGTAGTGATGGGCAACAGGTCCCCTATGGGTGTGGGTGGCAGTAGTGATGGGCAACATAAGCCCTATGGCTGGAGGTGGCAGTAGTGATGGGCAACAGGTCCCGTATGGGTGGGGGTGGCAGTAGTGATGGGCAACATACGCCCTATGGCTGGGGTGTTAGTGGTGCTGGCCATGCAACCCCTATGGTGGGCTGTTGTTAGTGGCCATGATATGGATCCCCTGTGTGTGTGTGCCATTTTGCGGATACGTGTCGTTTGTTTATGTGGTAGGTGTCTGGCTTACCGCCTGCGCCCTCGGCGTCGGTTCCTGAGCCGGTCATAGATGTAGAGTACTGGTATGACCTGCGTGATGGGATTCATGATGTGTTCGTGTCGTACACGCTGCTTGTTGCTCCGTCTCATACCCGCTGCAAGCTGATCCATCTCGTAGCCGTGTATTGAGTTGTGGCGCGAATCGTAGCTGATATGCTTGTTTTCCGGATGCTGTGACGTCCAGTACGTGGTGACCCGTCCGGCGCGTAGGAAGTGCGCATCGTACTTGTCATGCCGGAAACTGCTATGGATACTGCTTCCGGGCGACTTGGTTCAGCGTTTGGAGTTACGGCTCGGACGGAGAATGGAGGTTGAATCACAGCCTACGTGTCGGTCGTGTTTTTGGCAGTTATGCGCATCGTACTTACTCTACAGGACAGACCGGCTCCGGGGACGTGTCGGTCGCACGGTAAGGCTACGGACAGCTGGCCGACCGGGTATCAGTTCAGCCCCAAAGTGTACTCCATTGATAATTATGGTGAAAAAATATTCCTCATTTAAAACACTCTATGGGAAATGTATCACTGTTGTCATATCTCTAATACAAGCTTTTCCAGTACATGTAGAGCATATCTGGACTAAGACCAAAATGTACAGTACTTTAACTTCACCTGTTATGGTCCCACTAAATCAATCACAACATCCTGCCATTGCCTCTTTCACAAGAGGAGTCATGACTTTGTACACCTTAGTACTACAGCAACAATTATTTTACAAACTCTTATCTACCTCTGTACATCCTAGCTTAAACCAAGCCACCAAAAATCTGACCTAATTATTTCTTTGGTCTTAAATCTCAGGTGTTCCATACATACTAACTTCTGCCTAGAACTAGGGATGTCTGGACTTGTTCCGATTGCCAATTTATGCCCTTTATATGCCACTACGATAACGTTGGCTGGTTTCCCAGATTCTTTGAGAATTCACATAGACTCTGCTCGTCAAGATGGACTGACTTTGGATTCTTGACAGTGGGTGACATGTTTGTGGACAGTGTGTGATCCCATTGACTCAAATGGTGGCGGACGGGAATTTTTCTTCAACACAATTTATGGAGTATGCCTTTTTATTCTTTTCAGAAGAAATGGGGAACTGGCCTTACTAGACCTCCTACGCACGACGTACTTACGTTGCTTTTTTCAATGGGAAATATTCAACATTCCATCTCTTAGTTTTATAAATCATTACTGGGGACGGTCAAAATCGAGTTACTATGCCTTAGAGAAACATAGGAACCAAGCCTAAATATAAGCCAAGACAACTGGCAAAATTGGGACAAAATTATGAGCTACATATGCTTGGTCTCTGGTAATATGTGATTTATATACACTCAGGGGTCGATTCCGATTCCGTTTGGAAATCGAAGCGACCGACATGGCCCGGGAACGGAGTCCTACCGACACGTATAAGCACCTAACGACCCGTGTAGTACGATGCAACGCCCATGACGTACAACAGACACGTATGGAATACAAGCCGTTGGACCGGCCGTAGGGCAACCAGTTATTCGCCCGGAAATGGGACGCGATTCGCACCGACCGACACGCACCAGGAATGAACCCGACCGACACGTACCCGCGAAGTCCGACCTGCGCCGTACGATGCAATACGTGTAAAACCAGACCGACTCGCAGGGAGCCCAAGCCACATGACCGAATGCACAGAAAACAGGGACCTGAAGAAATAGAGATCTCTGCGACCGACGCGTATGAAACACAGAAGAAAGTCAGCGTGAAAGACCCGGAGAAGCCCGCACGAGCCAACATCAGCGTCCGTCTCGGTCAGAAGAACGTCTCCTTCATGCCTAAAAAACCCAAAGGAAAAAATACAAGAAAAAGGACCAAACAAGCAATGACAAAGTCAATAAATATTTATTTAAAAAAACTTGGAACAAAGACACACCCACAACTCCACCTATATAAAGGCCAAAAATCACTACCATGATCCTTTGCAAATTTAAGAGAACAGCCAGCAGAGAACACCATCAGACAGCAACCACAGACACACTCACAACTCACCCATCACACAACCTTCACTCCATTAGCACCTCTCTAAAAGCACTCACATACACCTAGCAAAACTGACACTTACCCACCCTCACTTGCACCCTCACACACACATCACTCAACACCACCACCCATCACCATGCCCCCAAAGAAGAATCCAAAGTTCACAGATAGTGAGATGGAAGTCCTGGTAGATGAAATCATCAGAGTAGAGCCACATTTGTTTGGTACATTGGTCCAAAGGACCTCCATGTCACAGAAAGCAAAGATGTGGGCGAGGATTGTGGACAAGTTCAGCGCACAAGCATCAATGTTGCACACAAAGGATGACATCCAGAACAGGTGGTATGATGTGTGCAGGAGGGTCAAGAAGCTCACCGAGAAGGATCACGCCTTAAGTCAGCACACAGGTGGTGGCCCTCCTGCCAAACCAGTATACTTCAGGTCCTGGGAGGAGAAGGTGCTGGACATCCTACCACCAGAGAGCGTCCATGGTCTATCAGACATACCAGAGCCTGGTGAGTACACAACCAATATACTCAATATTGTAAGGCAATACACACACCTCACGGTCAAGGGGACAGTGAAACCATGCATTATGCACCAATAGATAATCATCCCAAGATGTTTATGCTAGTAAGACAAACACAATACCTGCCATCTCATAGTGACTTGTAACTGTGTCATGACATGTACAAACCTACCAACAAATAGAGCAAGGCAGAGGCACAAATCTAAATAAACATTGTCAGACATTTTGCCACCACAAACACACTACCTCACATTGAAGCTGACTGACAAGAAGGAATAGTGGGTATGCCGGTGAAGTGAGTGTATCCAAAAGCATGATGGGGTTTGTAGTCACAGATAATGCTCCCCCTCCCAATTGGCCCATCAAGACCTCTCTGAACCATGCTCACATCACAAGGAGTGGAAAATAACTGACAAGATGGCTGACACTGGGTCCTGCTGTGGGGAGCACAAGGCCCTGGTAGGGGTTGTGCTCAAATCAGAAGCAGAACACCACTGCCTGACATCCTGAAAGCCAACTTGCATGCCCTGCAACGTAAGCATGTTTCATGGTGGGATGTCTGGCCGGGTGGGAAGGAGGACTGACAGCTCTGACCATACTTACCAGCATGTTTCGTCACACACACCCCTCAACACAAACTCCACACAACTCACCTGGGATAATGCATTGACTCACACTCTATTGAAATATCACCCACATATACACCACACTGGGTTCTGCTGTGTGAAGCACAGGAGCTCTTTTTGGACTTGTAGCCAAACAAACACCAGGACTGCACTGTCAGCCATCTTGCCATTGCTGTCACACTCCCTCACAGGGAAGCAGAGACAAAAGGAATAAAGTATGGGCATGCTGGGTATGGTGGTGTAGCCAAGAGCATGATTGGAGTTGCAGTCACAGACAATCCACACCCACCTACATGGCCCAGCAAGCTCATACTGAACCATGCTCACCTCACAGGGAGTGGAAATGGACTGACAAGATGTCTGACACTGGGCTCTGTTGTGGGGAGCACTAGGCCCTGCTTGGAACTGTGCACCAACAAACAACAGGACAACACTGACTGACATCCTGAAAGTTAACCTTCGCCCACTGCAATGGTGGCACGCTTCATGATGGGATAACTGGCCTGGGGGAGAAGGAGGGCCTGACTTAAAAACAAATAACGCCGATGCTGGCCATACACACACCTTCTCTACTAAAACACATTGCACGTGTGGTACCAGTCACTCACAAAGTAAATGCCCGGGCAAGATTGCTGACACATGGGCCTGATAAATGATGTGGCTGCAAATCACACATATGCACTGGCCAACCCAAACACGTTCGCACTCACAGCCATTGCAACTGTATGTTCAAACTCACTGTCTGGGGATGCAGTGTCCTGTGGTGCCCCCTGGCCTGGCTGAGGAGGTGTGTCTTGCAGATGACAAGTGTGGAGATCGATATATAGTGCACTGCACAAAACACACAGGAACTCACATATACATCATTGACAGGGGACATCTGACAGTGAATGGAATGGACACACCAATATAGCTGACACTGTAACATGGTCTCATTCACACTAGGTGCTATTGTGAGCTACATTCCATACATCGTTCTGCAACTTATGCATCCTTCACACAACACACCACTCACTGTCATAGACACTGTAGACACAAGGTCTAACCTGGACTGCATTGGAGGAGACATGCTACTCACAGCAGCAAAACCGCAACACACACAACACTGGCTATCACTGTCATGAGCATGGAAAAGCCAGAGAGCTGCCTTGCTCAATCCATATCACCATGGAGAACATTGACAAGTTAAATCACTTCTGCACGTACAAAACTCAGCACCAGCCTCATTAGCTACGGTGACATCATCACTTGTATGAAATGAGATGGGAACTAGGAACACAGGAAAAAAAAACACTTTCTCCCAAGAGATCACAGGCATACCGGACTGTGACCATGTCGTACCAACACACCAATGTGACACACAAAGACGAGCAAAAACTGCTACCACACATGCCCCAATCTTGCAATATATCCTAAGTGGAATTGCACGTATGTCCTCGTTAAAGGTCAAATGTGTACAGGGATGACACACCTGTGTCAGTCAAGTGATGGCCCTTGAGTAGCAATGTCCATGTACAGTCAAATCTATACATGAGCTGGTCATGCACACACTTCGACATGCACATTGAAATGCTTCATGTTGGCTGGACAATATGCTACAACAATATCAATCTCTGTCCGTGACAACTTTGAACAATGCATTGTACAGGCACACATCCTGACGTACAGTTGCAAATGTCATGTATGTGAACCATTGATGCCTGTAGAAACATAACTTATATTGTGTGTCTCTTCCAAACACAGGTGGTGCTTGGGACACAGCAGCAAACAATTAGGAGTCCCTGTCCTAGACTCCGGTGGACCCTCAGCTCTCTGGTGTGGATCAGTCTCTGTCCTCTTCGGATGACGAAGAACAACCTGGCACCTTCGGTGTGAGTCATCATGCAACACCAGCAGTACAAACATCTGCACCCCCTGCACCCACGCCTCCAAAATCTGGTAACAGACAAAGCACCCCTGCCAACATGGACAGACCAAGGACACAGAATTCCGACAGCACAGGGACACAGGCCACCCAGGACACTATGGACAACACCACCAGTAACAACACCCAAGGGTGCCCAGGGTCACCTGTGCGTGCCACCGCAGGTCCTGCCCGTGTGGCTATGGGAGGTGGGAGGGGTGGTAGGCAGAGGTCACGGCTTGCAGAGGGGTCTGGACTGCATGATGACCCCCAACTGGCACGCATCATAGATGCGTACCAGGATAGCACCGGAGGATTCGGCCAGGTAGTGGGGATCCTCAAAGACATTCAACAGGAGCAGGCTGCCCATCATGCTCGCATGGACTCCAAGTGGGATGAACTTACTGCGGTGCATAGGGACACACTGACATGCCTCCACCAGATAAGCACCAACACGTCCACACCTCCCTGTGTGCCCACAACATCTGTTGCCGCTAGATCTGCTAATGCCACAGGGAGGGAGGATGACTCTGGTGGAGAGTCCCCTGCACCGCAGACGCCTGCACCTGAGGATCCCCCCCGGAAGAAGAAGAGGGGTCGTCCGAAGAAGGACAAGTGAGACGCAGATGGCCATGTACATCCTAAAGGGACACAAAACCTGTTCCGGAAAATGTTCTTTGTGTGCAAACCGTTCACCTTGTTGTATATAACCCAACTCGCCAACATGACATGGAGGGTTTATGTTTGTCTAATGTAGCAGATTACTGTGGACTTTACTCTGGACATTTCAGCTACCAACACTTCCAACTCATCTGTGAACTTTGAATTCCAAACCCAATGTACAGCACCCACCATCCTGTGCACTATCCTCACACATGTTTGTAAATAAACTCACTATTACACTATACTTGCCTCTGTTGTGATTCCAACTGGGTATGTGTCATGAAGATGATGATCTGCTAAAGAACACAGTGCATGCCAACTACTACAGCAATGTGATCACCGTTATGTGAGTCATGGTGATGTGACACATGTGAGGGAGACACACCAGTAGGGCACCACAACACATACTCACCATGGTCATGTAACTCATCGCCTACAATGATGTTGAACAGAAAAGCAGTGGAATGCACAGACACCACACCTATCCACAGTCAGTGGTAACAAGCCCTCAGGTGAGGTAAGCAAATGTCAGTCAGATGTGGGAAGACAGACAACACACATAACAAAGTGTAGCACAGGTTCATTACACATCAGCAACATGTTTATTCCACAACAGTTGCAAGGTAATTCTACGTGATAGTGGACACACGGTCACCAAGTGTCGAAGAATTGAAGTCCAGGGGTGTGTGGTACATCACTTGATGGGAATCGACAACTTTCACCCTGGGATTGGTTTCTGGGTGTTGGGGGTCAGAGCTGACCAAACAACTGGCAAAGTACCCTGGGATGTCAAAAGCACAGCAGAACAGGATATAAATGACATGCACACAACATGTCACAAGAAACCTACACAGAAACAAGTTAGCATGTCGACACTATTGTGGAGTACAAACTACCTGAAAGGACACATCACTGCACACATCCAGTCAAGTAGCACACAGACACACTCAAACAGCAGCAGAGCAGCACCAACACATTTCAGGCTAACTCAATACATTGACATAACAACCCTGTAAACTCATATTCAGGTGAAGAAGTTGTTGATGAGCTGTGTGCGGACGTAACCTTTATCATCATCATCACTGGCATCGTGGCCCAGGCCTGGATCCTCCACAGGTGGCGGATGTAGGTCATCGTCATCCTGGATGAGAGGCAACTTCTTCCGCACTGCCATGTTGTGTAGTATGCAGCATACAATGATAATTGTGCACACCTTTGCAGGGTCATATGGGAGGGCGCCTCCGATCTTGTCCAGGCAGCGGAAGCGGCTTTTCAGGAGACCAAATGTTCGCTCAATCACCCTCCTGGTCTGACCATGTGCCTCATTGTAGCGCATCTCGGCTGGTGTCACAGGGTTCCTGAGGGGTGTCAGCAACCACGGCATGTTGGGGTATCCGGAGTCACCTACATACAAACAATTAAACAATTAGCTGAGTTTTGAAAGAGGGTGGAATACAACATTGCCAAACACACACAATGGTAAACAGTCAGTACACACCGACAAGCCAGGCACGCTGGTTTGGCATCTGTGACATCATCGTTGCAATGTGACTACTCCTCATGATGTAGGCATCGTGCGCAGAACCGGGGAAACGGGCACACACATGTGTGATACACATGTCCGCTAGACATACCACCAGAGCATTGATGGAGTGGAAAGGTTTCCTGTTCTGGTATGTCTACTCATGTGCCCGTGGTGGTACCAGGGCCACGTCTACCATCAATAGATCCGATGACGTTCGGCATCCTCCCCAGTGTATAAAAAGCAGCCTTTATGTCAGTGAGTTGACCTGGGCTAGGAAACTTGATGTACAGGTCAAGGAAATGCAACATCCCCTCCAAGACATCGCGAAGCACACGACTGAACATAGTTTGCGACATACCACCAGCAGTAGCCACAGTGTATTGGAAGGTACCAGTAGCAAAGAAGTGCAGGGCTGCCATCACCTTCACCTCTGGGGTCAGTGCTGTAGGGTATGTTCGGCCAGGTAGCAGATGTGGCACCAACTGCTTCACCAACTCCTCAATCAGTGGCCTGGTGAAGCGGTACCGTTGGATACAGTCGCTTTTCAGCATGGTTTCAAGGTCTGGGAACGGTCTATGGACAGATGGTGTCCTGCAGTACAGAGATGAACAAAGGAAGATTGTCGATTCATCCACCCATGTGGCTATGACCAAGCAAAATATCACATGATACATCATGACAATACACAATGTACTGAGGTGTGTGCTGTTGGGTATGGACACATATGTCACCTACATGCCCATCATCTCACATCTCAAGTCCACATGTCTACATAAGTTCAATGTAGTGCAATGGCAAATCATTAGGCTGTGTCACAGTACCTATGTACTGCTGTCACGTTACAAACACACACCACAATGACAAGTGAGGACTGATGTCTCCCACGCATCACAGCTCTTAGACAGGCAGATACCCAGGGTCCCTGTATTGCCACATGGACACTGGCATGACTTGGCGTATCATGTACACACCACAAAACAACCATGAGTCTCACAGGTAGTGCCCCCTGTTGTCTCTGCAGGCCATACATGGATGTCTCTGAGACTCACACACAACATCAATGTTGATGCACAAACCACATGGATGTGGAGACTGTCTCCCATTGGGCACATTGGATCAGACACAACTGAGACACAACATGCACACAGACTGTGGGTGTACATCAGAATTGTGGCTATGGGTCTTGCTGTGACGTACATACCATCCGTACCAGGACTCAGGGTGTATGTGACATGTCATAAAGATATCTAACCTGCAACTGTGTCCATGACTCATGCCCATAACTGTACAGTTGCACATCACAGTGGTAATGTGCACAACACACAAAGGATTCTGTCCCCAGGAACCCGTGCACAGCCTGGGAGTGGCTGCACCAAAGTGCCACACAACAAACCAAATGTTGCCCCCCCCTACACACACAGGTAATGCAGCCTTACATGCCATGTAATACAGTGTGGCACATGCTGTGGTGTGGTAGGTGGCACCTGAGTCCCTGGCAAGTAATTGTGTGTGGAATCCGTTAACAAGTCACACCAATGTCAACAGACGCAGGTGACTTCTACAGAGACGTATCGCACAGTTGTGGACCGAGCCGTGCGCACGCCTTGGCCAGTGACTGCAATGTTAACCGACGCGGGTGACTATTATGCATACGCGTCATGCAGGCATGGACCGAGCCGTGCGCACGCCTTGGCCAGTGACTGCAATGTTAACCGAAGCGGGTGACTATTATGCATACGCGTCGTGCAGGCATGGACCGAGCCGTGCGCACGCCTTGGCCAGTGACTGCTATGTTAACCGACGCGGGTGACGATTATGCATACATGTCGTGCAGGCATGGACCGAGCCGTGCGCACGCATAGCCCTTTGAATCGTATGGTGATGGGTGTGTGTGGATTTTCAAACTACACGTCGTACAGTTAGTTGACCGAGCCGTGCACACTCCATGGCTATGGACTGTCATGGAGACGGACGCGGATTGAAAACTTGTACGAGTCGTGCGCTGGAAATTCAGTTGGCTGCCTACAACAATGTTGCAATTCCTAGGGTGTCATGAAGGTAAAATTTTGAACGATGCAGAAGACGTGTACGAGTCGTACAATTCCATGGATTAGCCAGATTCATAGGATGCAACCATGTTGGACCTATCACTTAGGACACATGGCACTGATTCTGCCTCTGCAGCACAGATATAAGGCTGGCTGGCCCCCAGAGAGCTCACTTGCCTGCACTACATGCTACAGGACCACATCTCTGCTACCACTGCTGCTGTCTCTGCATCCTCTGGCTACTGCTATGGCACATACTCTGGAGAGAGCCCCAGCCTTCACAGAGGAGAACCAGGCCCTGCTGGACAGGCTCCTTCCACAGTACTGCAAGCTGTATGGGAAACAAGGGGAGCAGGTGAGTGTGCAGTCCACTGCCTTCCTAATTGTGCATGTTGTCTGACTAGCAGTACTAGCAGTGTGTACACTAGTGGCAAGCGTACTCAATGAGTCCTTTCAACCCCCAAAGTGTGTAGGTACATGTGATGAACAGGTGTTCTGCAGCAAATGTGTATTTGTGCAAGCTTTAACTTCCCAGGCAATGTTACCATGCCAGACATGCCGGACAATTGTCCATTTCTATGGGTGCACTACCTGTGTACCTCATTTACCTTTGTGATGACTACATATATATCCAACTGTGTGCAGCACATATATGTGGAATGTGTGGTAATGGCCTTTTCACTTTGTCATCCTCACAGGTTTATGCCCACCAGAAGCACGAGATCTGGCTGACCATCGCCCGGGCAGTTAGATCAGTGGGGGTCTACAAGTGCCGGATCCGCAACTGCCAGAAGAGGTGGCAGGACCTTCGGGGCTGGACACGGAAGATCGCAAGGGTCCATCTGAAGCTGTCGCCTCCTCGCAGGAGGGGTGGACACCGGACCCTGACCCCCCACATGCTCAGGATTCTGGCGGTGGTCTTCCTGGACCTGGATGGGCAGCTGAAGGCCAGCAACAGCAAGGAGGGGGTAAGTCCATGCCTAATCTGTGAACTATGTCTGACATGCTATTTGCAGTCTTTTGGCCTGGTTACACTTCCACATTACGTCGGTCTTAGTAGTCCAGGACTCATGTCCCTCAATTGTGTAATGCACCCTCCTCATCTGATCCACAGGTGTGGCCCCTACAGTCTGTGACTTGTTTCACTTGGGCACTGTGTCCCTGCAGTCAGCTATGCTTAAGGTTCCGGACAGCATCTGTTACCGGGACTCTGTTGTGTGCTTTGTGGGTGGGTCAATTGTTTACACAATGCCTGAGATCTGACATGTGATCTGTGTGTGCCTTTGATATGTGTTCCAATTGCTGGTCTGACACGCCATATGTGCCTGGGGTATTTCAAACCCACCCATGCAGCAGGTGACTCCAATTTTGGGTCCTCAGATGTATGTATATCAAGTGTGTCACACTTGCTTAGCCACCTGCTTACTGTCCAGGGCTATACACTGTTTCATGTAGACCTTGGCAGTCATGCCTACTCCAGGGCATTAAAACACTGTGTTCTACCACTCCCGTGTCTCAACTTACAGATTGTGCTTAGTGACATGTGCCCTCAGGTGTCTGCCTCTGTGTCATTGTAGTGTGGCTTCCTTTTCAGGACAACTGGGGTGTTCATGAGTTTGAGGGTCAGCAGGACATCTGAGATGTGACAATAGGAGACGAGACCTGTGTGGCATATAGGTGTGTGATCACTTGACAGTGCACAATGGTGTATGCAACTGTGAAGTTCAGGCAGCTGTGTTTCATTCACAGCAGACTGTGAGGTGCTCATATTCAGGGAGTTGTGTTCGCACTCACTTATATGTCTGATTTGTATGATGTGGAGTCATCAGAGTCCAGAATATGTTGTTTGCAGGGAATGGACAAGTGCACTTGTCAGCTGCAGAGTTTGCTTTACCCATGGCCTATGATTGTGACACAGTGCAGACTGTTGTTGTCTGGATGCCCTGCCCCTGTGACAGGAGACAGTGATGACTGACTTTCCAGGCATGCCTGTGCCATGGCATTGAACTTGCTATGAGGGATCCTGCAGTGGAGTCAAATGTGCTCCATGCACCCCATTGTGGCATTGACTATCAGGACATGACAACATCATTATGTGTGGTGCTGGTATGCATCACAAGCATGTGAAATGAGACTCTGGCCATCCCTTCTTCCTGACACCTGTACTGAGTCAGTGGCAAGAGATGTGATGTGTGTATAGTGACAAACTTCTACATGTTCACTTGCATGTCCAACAACTGTGAAGGTGGTGCATGTCTGCACATTGGGGCATTAGCATCCAACATGCAACAGACATATGGGTGCAAGTCCAGGAGGGATATGAGTGCCATGGTTGATGGTCAGACTGACAATTGGCTTATTGAAAACAGTGTGAGCACTTTGAGCAGTGTTCAGATGATGATGCCAAGTCTTGCCCTGTGATGTGCTGTACTCACTGTGGTGTGTGCGGCCAGTGCAGGTGACAAATGTTGGTCTGGTTTTTCTAATTCTATCCAGATACATCCACGGCCACAGGAGGAGCTGCAGAGCCAGACTGGGACATCAAGTGAGGAGTTGGAGGGACCCAGTGGCACGGAGGGTGAGTGGAGCCACACCGAGGAGTACTCTGCACCATCCACCCCAGCTGAGGACCACAGCAGCTCGGAGGATGACTCCCTTGTGGAGGCAGGTGTCAGCAGCCACCAAACTCCAGCTAGTGAGGCTGTCCCCGCCACCACCAACACCACCACCATCACCACCCTCCCATCGGCTCCCATCCCAGAGGTCCGTGTTCGGGAGCATGTCTCCTTTGTGCCAGGCACTGCACCCACTGCCCCTGTGTCCCCTGCTGCCCTGAGTGTGGAGTATGTGGACTTGCTTCAACAGATCCATGTAGGGCAGACATCAATGCTGAGTGTCCTCCATGCACACACCAGTCTGTTGACACAACTGGTGTCGTTCATGGAGGGCATGCCATCGGGCATGTCTGCCCTACAGAGGACCAATCAGTCCATGGCCCCCTCCCTGATGGCAGCAGTGTCCCTCCTCCAACAGTCCCTCATCCCTCCTACCTCTGCCCCATCCACAATTCCTAGCACCCTTCCTGTCCCGAGCACACACACACCAGCACATTCACCCAAACCCACTGACACGGGCAGCACACAAACACCCAAACCAATGTCTAGACGTGCACACAAGCAGGTGCAGGCGACTGATACCACACTCACAGGGGATGGTTTGCAAACACACACACAGGCATCCACAACCACTCTGCAGTCCTCCGATACCTCTCCCTCCAAGACCCCTTCCCTTGCCTCAACTGCAACCCCATCTCCCAAGAAGCTCTTCCTTTCTGACCTTGCCCACTTCCCCACCGATCCAGCAGATCCAGTGTACAAGGGGGAGAGGAAATCCCCACACACAGAGGGGAGTGCACCCGGACACCCTCCCCCAGGCGCAGGCAGACTGAGGCCCCCACCCGCAAGTCCCCCCGGACCCGGAAGAGCAAGACCCCACCCCCACCCCGCAGCTCCATGACACAGTCTCCGTCCTCCATCCCCCAGGCCACCACTCCACAGGTTCCCCGCCACACCCTGCCCCAGGTTCCCCCACCCACAGATACACCATCCCCAAAATGCTCAGGCCCTCTCCCAACACTTGCTCTTCCACCCCCACCCTGCAGTCAGCCTCTTTGTGCCACTGGTGTGGGGCCCGTGGCCCCCCTCTGTCCTGCCGACCTCACCTGAACCCCATTCCGCTCCCATGGAGTTAGGCACTGCAGTGGAGTCCACGACCACCCCGTCTGACTTGGGCACTGCAGTGGGGACCCAGTCCACTCCATCTGACCTGCCAACTGCAGTTGTGCTGTCACCCACCCCATCTGACTTGTCCCTACAGTTGTGACTGCACCAACTGTGTCAGACACCTCCACTGCAGTTGCCAGTGACTCTCCTGCACCCACCACCCCCTTCACTGTTTCCTTCTGCTGAGCCCTGATCCTTTCCCTGCGGTGCCTGGCCTGCCCCCATGTATGCACCTCCGAGTGGATGTCCTCTGTCCTGAGCAGTGCAGGCAAGCAACGTGTGACATTTGTCACTCACACCCTATTTGGACTTTAGCTATTGACTGGCCATTGGCCTTTGTTTTTCATGGACTTGCATTTGATTTTCAAATTTGCTGAATAAAGCATTTGTTGTTATCCTTGTGAATTTGATTTAGCTGTGCATTATGTTGATGATGTTTACCATGACCTTGCTGTTATAATGCTGAATTTTCAATGTTGAATACTGAGATGTTGATGTGATGTACTCCATGTGGTCCATGAGATATGTATCCTATTCTGGTTGGTATCCATGTCATCCTTTGCAGCAAACTGGGTGTGTCATGATTAACAATTTTTGCACATGGATGTAAACATTTCATTTGCATGGTCACATCTGTGGTTTGCACCCATGCACATTTGATGTGCTTCCCATTGTCCAATTTGTCTATTTCCCTGACTGTGGGCCCATCTCCACTGGACATGCAGGTGCGGGCATCATTGGTGTAGGAGCAACTGTTTACTCAGTTCAACTTGCTAGACATATGTATTGAGTATGTGCAGATGACTTAAGGGACACTCCTGTACCCAGGCTGATGTGACCAGAGCCTTCATTGGGTGGTAACTGATGGCTAACTGACCAAGTGTTCTGCTGACATGACTGAGACCTGCTGGAACTATGTTTGGCACAGCTGATCTTCCACTGGAGTTGAGTCCCCTCAAGAAAGTGTGTTGTTCTGTGACATTGCCTGGGCCCATGGTGTGTGTTGTGTGAGCATGTGTGTGTCCACATTCCTTTTTCTACACAGGCTGTGTTCCCTTAATATGTTCCTGTTGGTGATGCTTGCTGAGTTGTCCTGTGTTCATCCCACATCTTTGTCCTGGGCCACCAGAAATGTGGGTGCATGACACACTACTGTTCATTGGTGTGTCATCATTGGGATTTGTCAGTTCTGAGTGGTGATGATGATGTGGTCAGACACAGATGGGACACAGTCAGGGGTCCCTATGGCACTGGTTTGTTCGCAATATCATGTAGTTGTCCCTAGGTGGTACCTTTCAGTGATTGAGACATGTGTATGTGTGTGTGACTGCTCCCACTCGTCAGGTTCAGAGGTGCAATGTTGGCAGGTGTCAGCATGTGTGCCTTGTGGTTCTCCTTGGCTTCTGCATTGTCCTGGGACTGTGGCAGGTATTCCGAAGGTTACAGGAGCTTTGAGGTCATGGCCATGTACCGCATACTGTGCAGTATGTCTGTCATTCACCAGGGTTGTAGACTGTCCTTGTGTGATGAGTCTGTGCACCTTAGATCCTCCCAACATTACTGTGTTTGTCATGGGTGCATGTGCAATGTCACCAGTCCATGTGGGCTTCACTGATGCACATTGGTGCAGTTCAGGGTGTGTGGTGTTGAGGGTGGACAGATGTGAATGTTTGCATGGCTCGGCCCCAACCTCCCTTTTATCCCTGGATGACGGGCCATGCTGAGTGATTTGTCTTTGTGTAGGTGTGATGTACGTTTGCGGCACAGGACACATGTCTGAGTTTCACAGTTTGAACGGCATCTACCTTTGTCATCACAGTGGACGTATCATGCAGGCTTGTGTCACCCCAATGTATGGTCCCTGGGGGTAGTGCTGTTGTGGGTCTGTCTCTTGCTGTTTTAGTTGCTGTTCATTCTAGCTTGTGTCACATGTGTCTGTTGGGATCCCTCTCATCTTACAATGCCTGATTGCCCACTAAGGGGTTCCCAATTAATGGGTTACTTTTGTATGACACTGTGTCCACATCTGTGTCATTGTGGTTCAGCCCCCCTCATGTGTTGTGTAGTTGCCTGGTGATACTGAGAAACACACACACATGTTGTGTCAGATGTGTAGTATGAGGCTGCCTCTTTGTGTTTGTTCATCTGCACCAGTGCATTGGTATTACTGTTGTGGGCCATTCGCTGGATGTCGTTTGGGTGATTTTCCCTGCTGTCCCTGTCAGTCATATCTCATCATTCTGCACATTCATCCTGGTTGTTAGGTCCCATTGCTGCCATGGAATGAGAGTTTGTGACCTGACACCTACAGTCTACACAGGATGTATTGATTTGTGTGTCTATTTTCGAGTTGTGTGTATGCATTATGATGGTCACTTCTGCTTTTGTGTCATTGTACACTGTATGCAATGTCAGCCTCCATGGGTGGTGCTTGTCTGCACATGGCCGAGAGTATGTTTTATTTTCACAGCACTGTTAGCCTCACCACATCTCTGTGGGTATGGGACGCAACCACTACTTTGCCATAAAAGGGTTTCATGTGTTGGGACCAGGAATCATTCATGCTGTTTGGCATTTGCAGCTTTTACCATGATGACACTTACCTTTTGGTCACTGTGATGATGGGGTTTTAAACCCCATTACCACAATGCTCAACATTTGCTGCAGTTTAGAACCCCACACTTAACTTTTGTTCTACACAGTGAGAGGGGGTTAGTGCACATTGACACAGTGCTATTGTGATGCTTGACTTGTGTAGCCCACAATCAGTTTTTGGTCACACATGTGATGGGAGTTACATTGTATGTTCGAAGTCATAATCACTGTTGTGGGCATTTGTCACAGACTACACACTGTTGCCATGATGTTAGGGGGGATGTATTTTGCTGACATACCTAATGTTGGTGTATGATGGATGTGTGGCGCATCACTCATCCTATGGGTGTGGGTGTTGATATTGATAGTCACACAGCACCCTATGAGTGGGGGTGGCAGTAGTGATAGGCAACATACCCCCTATGAGTGGGGGTGGCAGTAGTGATAGGCAACAAGTCCCCTTGAGTGGGGGTGGCAGTAGTGATGGGCAACAAGTCCCCTATGAGTGGGGGTGGCAGGGGGTGGCAGTAGTGATGGGCAACAAGTCCCCTATGAGTGGGGGTGGCAGTAGTGATGGGCAACAAGTCCCCTATGAGTGGGGGTGCAGTAGTGATAGGCAACATACCCCCTATGAGTGGGGGTGGCAGTAGTGATGGGCAACAAGTCCCTTATGAGTGGGGGTGGTAGTAGTGATGGGCAACAAGTCCCCTATGAGTGGGGGTGGCAGTAGTGATAGGCAACAAGTCCCCTATGAGTGGGGGTGGCAGTAGTGATGGGCAACAAGTCCCCTATGAGTGGGGGTGGTAGTAGTGATAGGCAACAAGTCCCCTATGAGTGGGGGTGGCAGTAGTGATGGGCAACAAGTCCCCTATGAGTGGGGGTGGCAGTAGTGATGGGCAACAAGTCCTCTATGAGTGGGGGTGGCAGTAGTGATAGGCAACATACCCTCTATGAGTGGGGGTGGCAGTAGTGATAGGCAACAAGTCCCCTATGAGTGGGGGTGGCAGTAGTGATAGGCAACCTACCCCCTATGAGTGGGGTGGCAGTAGTGATAGGCAACATGCCCCCTATGAGTGGGGGTGGCAGTAGTGATAGGCAACAAGTCCCCTATGAGTGGGGGTGGCAGTAGTGATAGGCAACATACCCCCTATCAGTGGGGGTGGCAGTAGTGATGGGCAACAAGTCCCCTATGAGTGGGGCTGGTAGTGGTGATAGCCATGCAATCCCTATGGTGGCCTGTTGCTAGTGGACAGGATATGGATCCCCTGGATGTGTGTGACATTTGGCGGGTACGTATCGTTTGTTTGTGTGGTGCGTGTCTGACTTACCGTTTGCGTCGTCCGCGTCTGTTCCTGATCCAGTCATAGATGTACAGTACTAGTATGACCTGCTCAATGGGATTCATGATGTGTTCGTCTCGTACACGCTGCTTGTTGCTCCATCTTGTACCCGTTGCTAGCTGGTCCGTCTCGTAGCCGTGGATTCTGTTCTGGCGCGAATCGTACCTGATATGCTGCTTTCCCGGATGCTGTGATGTGCTGTACGTGGCGACCCGTCCAGCGCGTATGATTTGCACATTGTACTTGTCCGGCTGGAAACTGCTGTGGGAACTGCTTCCGGGTGACTCGAATCGGGGATCGGAGGTACGGCTCGTATGGGAAATGCTGCTGGAATCGCAGCCTACGTGTCGGACGGAATTGTGTCAGTTATGCGCATCGTACTTCATTGTCCGGTCGGACCGGCTCCCGGAACGTGTCGGTCGCAACGTAAGGCTACGAATAGCTCTCAGAGGGCTGTCCGACCCGAATCAGAATCGACCCCTCAGTGTAATTATTTACATAGGACATTCATAACTCCAAAACGTTTAATCCTTATTAGAGGCGCTACTGATATACCTTTACGTAGATGCAATACTGCAGGTGTTGTTTCACATGACGTGGCAATTGCAAGCTGTTTTGGAAATGTCCAACAGACTTGATGATTTACTTAGGGCAGGAATTCAATAAATCTAAGGCCTGCCTACTGGGAGATTTTAAAATAGCAAAACTTTAAAAAAACTGGAAGCATGTTTTCTATTTTGGCATTGATCTTAGCTAACAGAAGCTTTGTGGTGCACTGGAAAGCTCAGTCTCATCTTCCCTTAAACAAGTGGAGCAAAGACATCAAGCTTTGGGCCCATAGCGGAAGTATGGGACTGAAAACCACACCCTAGATGCCTGTGGCTGCTCTGTGGTGCGAGATTCTTTTTATACTAGAAAACCCTGTCACAGAATGGGAATGATCAGTGAGTACATTTTGAGGTCTCTGAAGTTTTGTGATGTAGAACTTTGATCTATATCACACATGTTTATGATCGTTAAGATGGCTCTGACTCATCGGGGGTTTGTGTTAGCCGTTTCTTCTAGTTTGTTGTTGCATTCTATATGCATTGGTCAATTGTGACTACTCCATCTCAGTTCTAGTGAAAACGTCAATAATAGGATGTCTCTTAGCCATGCATGTATATTTTTATTACCTTTTAGGAAACGTATTCTGGGTTGGGACTCGTTGTATGTGCAATTCTGACATTACACGCACCTTTTCCCTCTTGAGGCGGAAGCCGGGAGGTCTCCTGTCTTTTCTTGTATTCAAACCGTGTTTTTTAACAGTTTTGGTATTTTGCTATGTAAATTTCACACCTTGATCTTATTTGGTGTGCTGAGACCCTCGAGCGCTTAGCAGCGCCTAGAATTCACTCCTACCCCTTCCCTGCAGCTCCGGTCCCGCTCTCGGCTGAGTATTGACGCCGAGAGCGCTGGGCGCCGGGTTTGGCGGCCATCTTGGGTCGGGCTGGGTGTGTGAGGCCATCCACAGCGCTATAAAAACGGACAGTGATGGCTCCGCGCAGCGGACGCGACCAGCGGACGCGCCGGACCTGCGCTGGAGTCGTGCCAGAGTCCTGCCCGTCTGCGCCCGTCCGCGCACGACCGGGCTCAGGGTTCAGGGACTCTGGCACACGCACCTGCTATACCTCAGCGGATCTCCTAGGACTGAATTCTGACAGGTATACCCTATCTCCTACTGTATGTGCTACTCTCAAGGAAAACAACATCTTGCACATCTCTAGCTGTAAGAACTTAAGCCGCTCAACCCCTTTGAAGTTGGCTACCCTCAATACCAGGTCACTGCAGAAACACCACTTAGAAATTTTCACCCTTCTACAGGACGAGATTATCGATATCCTGACACTCACCGAAACCTGGTTGAGTGATGCCTCTTCCCCGGATATCATCGCCGCCCTTCCCAGTGGGTATGATATGATCTGGCATAATCGACCAGAGGGGGCCCGAGGTGGGGGTGTAGCAACGATCTTCAAAAGGCAATATATGGTAACAAAGATCTTATCTGAGACCATAAATACCGTTGACCTACTGGGGATAAAAATTACCATGAACAATTCTTGTCTTATTATTTTAACAGTATATTGCCCACCCCAAAGTACCCCCATGTTCAATGATCTCTTTTTTCCAATTATATCAGACCTATGCACACGTTATAAAAATATCCTGGTAACTGGCGACTTCAATGTCCACTGGGATAAAAGCGATCAAGATCCGTCAGTCCAGAAATTACAGACCATCATGTCCGCCCTTGGACTGACACAACTTCTGGAAGTTCCAACCCACATAAAAGGCCATATTTTAGATCTCATTTGGTCTTCGACACCAAAAGCGGTCATCACAAGTATTTCACATTGTTTTTGGTCAGATCACCATCTTATCTCATATGACTTATGGCAAGATATCTACCAGGTCAAACTACCGTTAAAAACAAAAAAAGTGCGCCAATGGAAAAAAGTGAATTCTGAGACCCTAGCCAAAACCCTGCCCAAGTACATACAGAACTTTATAATCCCCTCTGATAGTACTGATCTACACTCAAAGTATAATATGATAATAACCATCCTTAGGCAATCAATCGATGAGCTAGCTCTTGAAAAGACACAAAAAATAAAAGGTGTAGAGAAAGGAGCCCCCTGGTTCACCGAAGGTCTACGTGAACAAAAAAGAAAGCTTCGCTATCTCGAAAGATGCTGGAGGAAATCTAAAAAGGATACCGACAGGGAATCATACAGAACATCGTTTCAAGTATATAAAAAGCTTATTACATCAGCCAAGAAGGACTATTATGAGATGCGCATTAACAACGCTACTAATATTCAGAGAGAGACTTTCCAAATTCTGAAAGAGCTGAGTAAGAAGGAGGAAAAGGCAGACATCCTGATTGACTGCGATACCTTTCAAGGATACTTCCTCGGAAAGGTAGCGACCATCTTGTCTGATATCAAGAAGGATAATCCAGTCTCTCACATTGAACAACTGCCCCTCTCAGACTCTTTAACCCCGATTTTTACCAGCTTCCTCTACATTGACTCTACCACTCTGAGAAAACTTGTAGCATCCACCAAATCTGGTTCTCCCGCTGACCCCTGCCCGCCTGACATCCTTCGGCTAGCAATACCGTTTCTAGAAGACCAGATTTTAGACCTTTTAAACACCTCGCTAGCCACTGGATCATTACCATCTACCTTCAAAGAGGCATGCGTCAGACCCCTGATAAAAAAGCCTGGAGCTGATCCAACTAGCCTGAAGAACTACAGGCCAATCTCCCAGCTGCCACTTCTGTCAAAGGTACTAGAACAGCACGTACTAAAATCCTTGTCAGCCCTCCTGGAATCTCACCATCTTCTCCAGGAGCGGCAAGCTGGTTTTCGTGCCCACCATAGCACAGAACTAGTAATGCTGTCGGTACTGGACGAGCTAAGATGCATGGCTGACAGTAAAAAGCCAGGCGCCCTGATATTATTAGACCTTTCAGCAGCGTTTGATACTGTCAGCCATGCACTGCTCTTGGACAGACTGGCTAGGTTTGGGATAGGAGAGCAAGCTCTCAAATGGTTAACAGCCTTCTTAACAAGAAGGACGCAGAAGATCCAGTTGGCAGACCAGGTCTCAGATGTGGGTATGCTAGCTTGTGGAGTCCCGCAGGGGTCAGCGCTCTCTCCGCTCCTATTTAATCTTTATTTACAACCATTGATTGAGTCCCTGGCAAACATGAAGTGTAAAGTTTTCAACTATGCCGACGATACTCAGCTGTTGCTGAGTATCGATAATACACCATCGGCTCAGTCAATGGCCCAAGACATTCTACGATTTACAGTGAATTGGATGTCATCCAATTTGCTGAAAATCAATCCAGACAAAATGGAAGTCCTCGTAATTTCAACCTCTACTTCCCCCTGGAACGACTTGTTTTGGCCACAAGAACTAGGACCTACTCCAAAACCATGCCCTAGTGTCAAGACTCTTGGGATGAAAATCGATCAGGAACTCGATGGCCAACCAAGTATCCGTTGTAGTCGGCTCCTGTACCAATCTGATCAGGCAACTACGTAAACTCGCCCCCTTGCTCTCGAGGAATATGCTGCGAACCATTGTTTCAGCCACAATAGTGTCTAGAATAGACTATGGCAATGCGTTGTACCTCGGCCTTCCAAAGAACTCCATCAACCGTCTTCAGATTATTCTGAATGACGCAGCACGTCTGATTTTTGGAGTGCCGAGGAGGACTCATGCTTCCCCTCTGCTCCACAGACTAAATTGGCTGCCTGTGGTGCAGAGAGTTGAATTTAAAAGTATGTGTATCTGCCACAAAGCAATCCACGGACAGGCGCCAGCTTACATAAAAGAAAGGCTCGAAATACACGAACCTAAACGCGCCTTGCGATCGTCCGGATCTTTTTTTCTATCCCGACCACGTTTCAAGCTAACAACAAAAGGAGGCAGATCTTTTTCAGTGCAGGCTCCTATCATCTGGAATAAGCTACCGGAGGCACTTCGCAGAGAGCCCAATCTTCTCCACTTTAGGAAGTCCTTGAAAACTTTACTTTTTAAAGACGCATTCCCGCTTCAATAGTCGGTTACTAGATCAGATATCTATATATTCTTATTCCACCTTTTGTGCTGTACTTGGTCAGTAGCGCTTTGAGACCTGTCGGTGAGTTGGCACGATACAAAACCCAGTTACAATTACAATTACATTGCATATGAATACAAAAGTCTCTAATAAACACTTTTTTTTTAAACGTCTGCCTAACCCTACTGGTGCCCTGATTTTGGCCGATATGTTTGTTCTGCCTAATTTGGAATTACAAGTATTTCCGGGTGTGGGAGAACCATACCCAATTTTTTATTATGGCGGTTCTGGTCAGAAAAATGATATGCCGCAGCCAAGCACCATTCCCCGTTTGCTTCTGACGTGGGAGAGCATTCAATGCTAGAAATGACCTTCCCTTTCTCTACCTTATTCCCCCAACCCTCCCAGAGGTCCCTGTATGTATTTACCAGGCACACTCGGTAATTCCCCATTCCATGGCTTTCATTTGTAATTGGATGATACTGGGGAGGATTTACTGCACCATTAGAGTAAATGTGCATGTGAGTTTACAGTTCCCCCTCTACCCTCCAACTTGTAAACCGGGCCTAGGTGGTAGTCCAGCCTCTCTAAAGATGAAACTATGCACCTTGAATGACTCCTATTTAATGTTCCAAAAATGTATGCAGTCTTCACTCCTTATTTGTTATGAACTATTTCCTTTAGCAGCAAGTCCTACTTTTTGCTAACATTAACTTTTTTTTAATTCCCACCATTCTATAACTTAATTTCCCCTCATCTAATAATTCCAGCTTCCACCAAACCCCATAAAAAGTAACTGTTTTATTTTGGTATGTATGTTACATTAAATGTTCTTGTATGTTGACTACCCTTTTGCAAACGCACGAGGAAGCCTCATGTTTGCCCTTCTTGGTAAAACTGTATTTTAGTGATTTGTGGTCAGTTTTAATTGTAAAACGTGTTCCCCATACAAAACTCTATTACAGAGTGATTCTTCACTGTGTTTTTAATAACCTAGAGTCAAGATATTATGATTATTATTATTACTGGCATTGGTAACTATGCTTCAACCACGAGTAGGATTAAACTGTAGGCTTGGTGTTCTTGCTAAGTCGTCCTTTAGCTCACTAAATTTTAAATTTCCTGTTACACTCATCACTCTAGCTAATTACGTTCTTATTCTTTGGTAACTGCCGTAAAGAGTGTGAACTTATCATAAGGTACCTCCATTGATATCCCGGCAATTTAAGCCTCACAACATTACCAGAGATTAGATGACCAAAATAATATATTCCAACACGTCCAAATTTACATCTAGCTTTTCTAAGGTTAAACCATGCTTCTGGATATTACTGATATTACTGAACACATACTTTCTTCTCAGTTGGTGCCATATACCAACATCTCATTTAAAAAAAAAGAGAAGGATATTCAAACCAGTATGTTGGTCATAGCCCTCTGAAACCAGAGGCAGCAGACACAATCCCAAATAGTGTCCCCAGATGTCTATCTGCTGCCTAGGAATTACAAATCAAACACAAGGAGATGATAGACGGAGTGTTAAAACTTTTCAGACATTTACCCCAAGTCACAGAGCTGGGATGAATTCATCATCGTACTTTAGCTCACTTTGTCACCCAGTTCAGACCCAGCTATATGCAAATCAGTCTTGATCCTGTTCCTCATGGGAAAAGTCCAGCCCGAACTGCCAAGCCAGGTCTTCCCTGAACCGGAAACAAGCATTCTGGGACCGGTTTTGGGGTAACATACCTCATCAGGCAGGCTAGCTTGAATCCAGTGGCAAAGGGAGCAAGGGACCCATGTCTGGGCATACCCTACCAACTTAGGGCACACAAAGAAAACACAAGGAGATGATGGACAGAGCACTGAAACTTTTCAGACACTCACCCCCAGTCACAGATCTGGGTTGAATTCATCATCGTTCTTACAATGCCATTAAATATTTAGAGTCCCCATGTAACTATATTTGGTGGTACGTGGATGCCAAGTCAACAGTGGAAAAAAAAAGCGTTTGCCCATGAAGAAAGGTAACTATTTGCCCTATATTTGCAAAGGAAATCAATTCAGTACCCAACATTGATTCACCTGAATTCTATGCATACACACACTTATAAACGTTTTCTTACTGGGTACTACCCCGGCACTCTATCGTTGAGGTGGCAATGTCAGCCAGATATTTTCTAGATTAGGTCACATAAACCCCTAAGTAACTATATAAATGGTCCTTACTGTCCCCTGAGCTACCAACCATTAATATGCTTTGGCACTTTTATAAGAAAAGACAATAATGTCCCAACATATTTTTCTCATTAGTATTCATAAGATTTAATATATCATGTTTTGTTTCAAAAAATAAATAATTGTCAGCTCTGACTGACGATGAAAGTTACACAATTCAAAAAACCATTCTCATTACTTCATTGTTACATTTGAACAGTACGGTGTACACATTAATCACCCAATATACACATTTAGTCCTTTGAAGACATGCAAGAACCCCAGAGGTATACAGAAGGAAAGTTCCCAAAACAAATATTACTGATCTGCATGAATGTTTGTAATTGCTTGTGATTATTTTGTTTGTCATGTGTATGCAATTGTAAACGAGTGTTGTGTATAAGGGAGCACAAGCAGGTCTGAGGGTCTTCGGTTATCCTATGTAATTGCACACCACCAATGAGCACATGCAGAACGTTCTTTAAAACAAAGAAGCACTGCATCAACCCTCTGCCTGACACTCCTATCCCACACTCCACTTGACAAGTACAATGCCATCAACCTCTTTGTCAGTGCAAAAATACAGGAGATCTGACAGCACATCGATACCTCTAAGCCTTCTACTTTTACGCACCCCCCTTTTTGTGGAATCCTGCAATGGTCATCCTTCAAAGCTCTAACTCTTGCAGACATATTCAAATCCCTCAAAGAAACATGGTTAGGATGGAACTATACCGGGAACTCTGGCGCTGATTTTTGTTGTCATGGGCAAACACAGATTATGCATTTCTGCCATGAAATAGGTTTGTCTCACCAGTAGGGGCGTCCAAAGTGCTACCCTCATAGTGGTGAAAAGTTACTGCCTTTACCAGGAGTTAAGTAGCACAAGTGCAGTGGTGGGAGCATATCATGTAGTGATCAGAAGTAGTGAACAGGACGTTTTACCTGTGTCACTGAAGTGAGGCCTACTGGCACACATATGTAAAGTTTTGCTGATGTGTGCCTAACTCACCCTTAGTCTACATCAAGTTAATATATAGTGCTGTGCAGTACGAGTATGGTGTTATGCAAATGCTGTGTGTATGTGAGCCTGTGAATGGTACAATACATGGATGACTCTGGGTGGCATTTTGAAAGACCCAGGGCTGACTTGAGGAGTATGTGGAGATAGAGAAATCCCCTAGACAGATGAGTGAATTGCTGCATTCCTGAGAGCTAGGTGGGGCACTCACTGAAAAAAGAAGAGTGAGGCTCTGTAGTACACTACAAAGGGTGCTCTTTGATTCAGGGAGTGGTCACTGGAAAGGCTCCTGGACACGTCTCAGGAAGGAGAATCATAAAGATAAGGGCTGAGGCTCTGGTGTAAGCTTTTTATGCACATATCACTGTGGCTGACATCTAGGTGTGAACCTCTAGTCAGTCCCAAGGCTTTTGTTGTACGGCTATCATATTTGGAGTTGCTCCTGCTGTGACAGACTGCTTTCTGTAAGACGGACTGGACAGAGGAGTGTGTCCTGTTGGTGTCTGGAAAGGGACTACAAGAAAGCAAGTTTGAGGCCCCAAAATTGTCAACTGTAAAGCAGCCAGTCAGACTGTCATGAGGATTGAAGGACTGCAATGGTGACTGCGCCGTAGCCCATGTGTGTAGTGAAGTCGGCGACCCAGTATGCCAGAGGTAGGCCTCCATAATGAGGAAGCTACTTTCGTGCTGATCGGGCCATCAGCGTGCAGGGGTGTAGCTTACCAGTGGTGCAGTTGGTGCAATGCACTGGAGTCCAGAGTTGGGAGTGGGCCCAACTGCAACTGCCTCTTGAGCCCTGAGAGGGCACCTAAAGAACCATGCTGGAGTTCTGAAGCTGAACGAGCATTAAATATGCCTTTAAATATTGTTTTTATCTTTATTATTTATATAATATTTGCTGTAGGTTTAAAGAAGGAGGTTAAATGTCAATTAAATCTTCTGACAAATTGCTGCCTATGCCTTTAACATGGAGAGTGGTGTTTACGTTTTGGTAAGGTGAACAACGTGAAAATCTTGAGGTATGAAATGGAAGGCTGAAGGATGTGGTTTTCTTCTTACACACAACAAAATGTAAAAGCCTATAAATGAACTGCTATAAATATTTTAAAATAAAATAACAGGAAAAGCACAAATTATGCGCTTTTTCTTAAATTCTAAAGTGTGATGGAAAGAAAAATTTTAATAGGGTAAAATAATCAAGACACTTTACCTGGTGATGAGCAAATGACAAATATTGACTGACACGCTTTATCGTTTTGTGCGCTATACAGTTTTATCAGTACAATTGCATGTCTGTGCAAATTAAGTGGTCATTTCAATTGAAAATGTGCTGTCTGAAATGGCAGTGGCTACCATACAATGCTTTACTGATATATTTGTGACAGTGTGCTCCTAAATGCAACACCAGCCACATATTACACCCTTACCCCTCTCCTGCTAAGTGGGCATGGTTCATTTGCAACATTTGTTCCTTGTGTGATGTTAGGATTTTTCAGAATCCCTAAAAGCTCAGTGATGTTATATTGATGGCAACACAAATAGTTTGAAAACTGTTCACGCATTACTGCCTACTAGGGTCACAGGCGCTCTTAAAGCACTGGAGGTTTGCTGTTAGCTCTGTCAGATACCTCGGCTGCAGCAGTTAGACTCCAAGCAGTAGAATGTACTGTAGCACCTGTGGAGGCACTGCAAAGGACTCACAGCACGCACACCGAATGGCTTATCATCACGCATGCTCACTTTTGAAAAATGCTGAGTGTACCATTCGGCCCTGGCTGCCTGACACCAACAGAGGTCAGAGAAGAAGTCATGCCGATGCTCCTGGGTGACTTCTGAAGACAAGACAGTCATAGTAATCACTGCATTCAGTCTGATGGGGAGAAGGCAGATGGTCGAAGTCAGTATAAGAACATAGACTTACTTAGGACAGAGTGCTGGAATTGGGAAAATGAATAATTTGAGTGTTATTGGTTTCATTTTATGTTACAAAAATACATAGGTAACTTTAAAAACTCTCTTGGAGTAGCTAATGCACAATTCTTCTAAATTAAAACCAGAAGTAGGAATAGTTATCCTTCTGAGGCCCATTGAAACTAACCAGAGTCTCGGAAAACAAGTGAGAAACTGAGAAAGGTGGAACTCAAGTAACTATTATACACAGTACTGTAGTAGAGGTGGGTGAGCCAACAAATTAACAGGGAGCGCTGGTTTAAGGGCCTGTCTTGCCCTAAAAGCCCGTCTTGGCTCGTAGGACCCAGAAACAAGGTGAGCCATGGGAATATTTGGCATGGAAATCATGCAACAAATATTATGTAAAAATGTGTTGAAGTGCCTTTAAAGTAAATAAATATATATTTGACAAACATTTCACATTAGTACAGCATATTATATCACTGCATTCAAAGGCATTTATTAAAAGTGATCACTTTTAAAGATTCATGTCCCTGCCCCCACCCCCCCTCTACTCTGATGACAATTTAATTACTGAACTCCGAGGCAAGTCAGTTGTCATTTCCACCCTATTTGTTGGCTACATTCTTATTTTACAGAGCAGCATTAAAGTCCATTAAGTCAAACATGATAGATTTTGAACAGCACACATCCTACCATATTTCAAGGTTCTCTCATATGCAATAATGAAAAACTAGGAGGCACAATAAAAGAAAATAATTGCCAAGTATCCCACAATTTGGCCATGTGGACAAGTCTGGAGGGATCTCAGATTTCTGGTCTCACATTGAGTAATTCAGCCTCTGGTTTAAATCCCTTTCTCACTTCCATGTGATGTCAAAGTTTGATGCTTTGTTTTGTATTCTTGGTGCATGAGGTTAGAGCGTGGGTAGCAGGCAGAATCCACAAGAAAGTTAAGCTCATTTTTGGCTTGAGGGCACAAGATGACTTTGAGCTGAGCCAGAGCTTAGCATCTGGCTTGAGCCTTCAGTGGCTCACACCCTTCTGTACTTTATTGTGGGTATTCTGTGCCCGAAATAAGCTTAGATGTTACTGCCAGTGTGCTACCTGTTTTGTATGTGAGGATTTCGTAGCTTGCACTCCTTATGAACATCTTGTACATGTTCTGTGTGTGAGGGAAGATTTCAAGACTGCCAAATCTTGCTCATTGTATGTTTGATGCTGTCTATGTTCTGAGCATGTGAGTGAAGCTTGTATAGTTTCTGACCTGATCGGTATGTATTCTATGGGTTTGAGAGAAGTGTGTACTCCTTCCTGGTGCTGCATATGTTTTGTGTGGGACTCCAGCTTGCATACGCCTCAGTGCTGTTCCTTGCACTTGTACCAAATATGAAATTATGTCTCTTCATTATATCCAAGGGAGGTATTAAATGGTGTTGTCCAGTGCCATACGTTTTTCATATCGTTGAAGGGAGCTTGCAGTGCCACTGCAATACCACACTTGTTCCATGTCTTTTAAATGCGGTACCACATTTGTTCCATGTCTTTGAAAAACGTTTAGACTGACTGGCCCTACTATAGCATACTTGTTCAATGACTTTAAAGGACGCTTTCGTTGGCTGAAACTGAATTGCCACCCTTCTTCCATGTCTTTCAGAGAAGATTGTGATGCTCTTGACCAGTGCTTTATGTCTTATGTGTGTGAACCAAAGACCCTCTTCACCCCTGGTCCCTATGCTAAATCAATCAATCAATCAGGGGTTTATGAAGCGCACTTACTCACCTGTGAGGGTCTCAAGGCGCTGAGGGTGGGGGGCTGCTGATCCGTGTGGGCTCTGGGGTTGGTCGAAGAGCCTGGACTTGAAATCCTTCCTGGATTGGGTCAATGACGGAGATTGCCTCAGGTGGAGAGACATGGTGTTCCAGGTCTTAGCAGTGAGGTAGGAGAAGGATCTTCCTCCGGTTTTGGTCTTGTGGATCCATGGGACAGTGGCCAGGGCCAGTTGGGTGGAGAGGAGGTGTCTGGTAGGTAGGTGGAATGAGCAGCGGTGGTTCAGATATGCTGGTCCTGCATTATGGAGGACTTTGTAGGTGTGTGTGAGGAGCTTGAAAGTGATGCTTTTGTTGACTGGGAGCCAGTGGAGTTCTCAAAGGTGTTTGGTGATGTGACTGCGGCGGGGGAGCTTGAGGACCAGTCTGACTGCGGCATTTTGAAAGTACTGTAGTTTTCAGAGGAGTTTCCGGGTGATTCCAGCATAGAGTGCGTTGCCGTAGTCAAGTCTGCTGCTGATGAGAGTGTGGATGACAGTCCTTCTGGATTCGATGGGGATCCATCTGAATGTCTGACAAAGTAGGCGAAGCTGGTGGAAGCAAGATGAGGATACTGCGTTGATTGTGAGCGATGAGTCCAGTATGATGCGAGGTTTCGTGCGTGGTCGTGGGGGGTTCCCAATGCGGCGGGCCAACAGGAGTCATCCCGAGCTGATGGGGTGAGACCCAGGATGAGGACTTCGGTCTTGTCTGAGTTGAGTTTAAGGCAACTGTCTAGGAGATGATGTTCAGTCTGTGGTTCCTGACAATGGCTGAGAACCGAGCCATGTAGATGTTGAAGAAGGTAGGGCTCATGGAAGACCCCTGGGGCACTCCGCAGCGGATTTCTGTGGGTACAGAAAGGAACTGTGGTAGGAATACTGTGTTCGCCCAGCGAGGAAGGAGTGGATCCAGTCCAGGGCCTTGTCGCGGATGCCAGCATCATGGAGTCTTGTGATTAGGATGCGGTGGGAGATGGTGTTGAAGGTGTCCGAGAGGTCCACGAAGATGATGGCTGCAGTTTCGCCCCGCTTGAGGAGTAAGCAGATGTCATCGGTGGCAGCGAGGAGTGTGGTCTTGTTGCTTCGGAAGCCGGATTGGGAAATGTCCAGGGCATGGTTCACTTCAATGAACTCAGAGAGTTGGGCGTTGATGGCCTTCTCAATTACTTTGGCTGGGAAGGGGTGAAGTGAGATGGGTCTGAAGTTCTTGAGGTCTGTCGGTCAGCGAATGGCTTCTTCAGCACGGGGTTGACCTCAGCGTGTTTCCAGTCATTGTGGAAGGTGGCGGTCTGAGTGGAGCAGTTGGTGGTGTGGCGAAGCTCGGAAGCGATGGAGGTGGCTGCTCTGTGGAAGATGTGGTGCGGGCATGGGTCCAAGGGGGCTCCGGAGTGGATGCTCTTCATGGTCTTGAGTGTGTTGTCTGCGGTGAGCGCGGTCCAGTTGAGCAGGATCTGTCAGGGTGTGGCATGGTGGGAGGGTCTTATGTGTCGAAGCTGTCGTAGATGTGCCTGATCTTGTTGTGGAAGAAGGTGCCGAGTTTGTTGCAGAAGTCTTGGGAGGGTGGGACGTCTGTGGGCTTGCTTTTGGGTCTGGCAAACTCCTTGACGATGGCAAAGAGTTCTTCGATGTTGTGTGCGTTCGTGTTGATTCTGTCTTGGAGGGCCGTTTTCTTAGTGGTTTTGTGGAGAAAGTGGTGTGTGGTGACAGCGTGTTTGAAGGTTGCGTGGCTTTCCAGGGCTTTGTTGTTTTTCCATCTCTTTTCAAGTTGTCTACGTCCATGCTTTATCTTTTTCCGTGTGTTTCATGTCTGACCAAAAGACTGTTTAGCTGTCTCTCCAGCCTCATGTTTCCTCAAAAAGAATACATAATCTTGCTTAGCGAAAATGGGCTTTAGTTAAGCCCACTTCAGTTATTCATCAGACAGAGTAATGATTCACATGTTAGTTCAGCCGTTCCAAAAAGATAGATATAATTAGGCAGTGGCTCAGCCCCCTTCAGCCATTGGCTTTGTTGCTAATATTTGGTTCTGCCTAGCATATCACTCCTGATCTTTAGGATGTCAGGTAGTCTGAGTAACAGTATTTTGTCTGCCTACTCTGTATTACTCTGGATCTTTAGTGATATTTCTTTTAGTTCATCCCCCAGTAGCTAACTTGCAAATGCATACTCATGCTAATTGAGTAATGAGAATGCCAGCAGCTCTGTTGCCATTGGACCACAACTTTCTTATGCAGGGCAGCAGGCATCACTGCTGCAAGCTTCAAAACCATGCCACCACGGTGAAACAGTATTCTGCATACTCTATTGTTTTTAACTGTTCCACAATGGAAGACCAGTGTGAAGCTTTACTTTTTTATTAGTTTTATTGAAGCACTTGCCTCTCACATTTAGTTGGCATATTTTCTATTGTGCTTTTCTTTATTTCCATTTTTTTTATTTTAGCATATGATTGCACTACAAAGAAAACTACTGCCTTGTTTTTTAGAAGGCACATGGAACTCTATTTTTGATTGCCAAGACTCTTCCTCACAAAAGTCCACAAAGATCAGACTCACATAGTCTGAAGTGCTGACCAAGCGTGACTGATGGGAGATTAGATGACCTCAGTGGACATTCACGCTTCAGTGCAGCTTACTTCAAGAGCTTTGAATTACACTAGTGGACCGATGCACAAGATAATCAACCTGTGTCTCCTAAGCCACTATCAGTATAAACTCTGCTCCTTCCTATTGAGCCGTGTACCTGTGTGTGTGCACTGTGCTTGTGTGAGTGCAGGATAGCCACAATGTTTTGTGATTGTACTGTGAGGGATGTTCCTGTGTGAATGCAGGATTAACATTGTCTTTTGTGAGTGAATGGTAAGTGGTATATATGTTGAAAGTTGTGTCTATGTGAGTACAGAGTAGTGAGGCCTATGCCTGTGTGAATGTAGCATGAGGGATGTGCCTACGTGAGGGCAGCAGTGTGAGTGTGGGGTGCCTTCATATGTCTTTGTGTGCATGCACATGCACTTTACAAGGGCAAAACCTATTGGCCTTCGTAATACTTTTAGAGCTATTGCTTTGGCTTGCAGAAAGGGAGTGTAAATACAATAGTGTGTGTATGAGAGTGGTAGTGAGTTTTGATATTGCAGATGCAGACTGTCAAAGGAGGTTGAGGAGTGTTGGGCAGCTGACAGAAGGAAATGTCCTCCTAGTGAGGGGGCCCAGTTACTTTACTTGCATGGCAACACAGATACACAACTGCACCCGTGTGTGGAGTAAGGTTGGTGACCCGTATGCTAGAGGGGGCCACCGTGAAGAGCATGGAACATTGCCTGATTCCGCTGTTGTAGAGAGAATAGGATGCCGTGGTGACCTGCGAGTGCCTGCGTCTTGACTGAGTATTCAAACCCGAGCAAGTGTGCCCCATCCCCCATGGGAAGGACAGAGGGACTTACTGTCTCACCAGAGGAAGCATCGGGACTGCCCAGCCCCTGCAGAGCCACGAGTCCGACCCACCGTAAGTAGCCACTGCAGCCTTCCATGAGGTTTGAGAGTGAAACACTCTCAGGCACTCCGGTAGCGCAACCCCTGCAGGAGTGGGTAGGACCAAACATGGGGCCAGATGACCCTGAGGGAACTACCACACATCGCTTCAGGCCCTGGAACACTTTTTACTTTTGAAAGAGTTGAAATGGGACTCCTGAGACTTGGACAACTAATAGGGTTTAACCTGAATGTCACCTATAGTGAATAAGGAATGAGCGTGACCATTAGTGAGAGGAAAGTATGACTCAGGCACCTGCCTATCGAACACAAAGGAGGCTGTGTGTGTTATTTATGTATGCTGTATTTTACTTTGTGTTCATATATAAATACTCCTTTTTTCCAGAAAGCAAGTATTTGCGTAGACAATCATTTATTTCTGCTACTGAAAGTAATTTGAGTTGTGACCCTGTGTTCAACCCCCTGCATCTACCTCCTCATTAAGAAGCCTTGACTGCTCGCCGAGTCATGTGCTGAAGAAATACTTGGCCCAGTTACTCAGGACCCATATGAAAACGGGCCCCGGACATCAGGAATAAAAGGCCTCAACCCCCAAAGCTGGGCCCATTAGCTTAACCATGGCCTTTTGAAAGGTGTTCTGATGTAATTCCTATAAAGATGATTTATTACCTGTGCCATGGCTTCCCAGATGCCACACCGGCCCTCCGTCGGAGGGGGCGCACCATCTTCAGAACTAGGTGCACTATTTACAGACCCATCATGACCAGGCACCTGTTTGCCTTGGAGACAAGTTCAGAAGTGTGAATAAACAAAGCAGGCCTTTTCTATGAATTCGCCCAGGAAATGCCACAGCAGCGTCTTATCCACCGGGAAGGGACCAGCACTGCTCCAATTTAGGAAAGAGTTGAAGATTCACCTGTGTAAAGAACTCTACATCACAATGCAGTAACCGCACCATGATGCTCTTTGCACCCCCTAACTCTCCTGTCACTCGTTGGCTCTTTTCGCGCCTTTAACCCTGCAACGGGTTCCTCTGCTTTTGGCTAGGTTCGCTCTATAAGGAGACCACATAGGTGGATACATGTGATGGTACTGTTTGCAAAAAGTAATTGGTCAATATGTATATGTAATGGGACGATGACATTTTTGTGGTTTACTTGGCATCACATCCAGTGTCCAGTTTTTGATATTTTTAGCTTGCTTTGCAAACAATGAGTTCGAGTATTTGCATGACAGTGATTCAAGTTATGAATTGCAAATGTTGGCCTATTCTTGCACGTGAATCACTCCACGGTGGGCCTCTGGGGCGTATTGTAGATATGAAATCAATTAGAGACTGTTGTGCTATGTTTTTGCGTGAAATGACGTGTACAAGTGGCATTTACTTTTTCTGTGTGCGAAAGTGGAGGACGTGCGTTATACATTTGTAAGTGCTTATGTTTGTGTACGTTTCCTTGGGGAAAAGAGTAATGATGACCTTCAGTCAGCTGTGACTGAACTCATAAAAGCATCTAGTAAAAGGTTAGTGATTCCCATGCAATAAGTTACCAAGGTGCAAAGGGCAAGCTTTTATTTTCAGTTTTGTGCCCATACAGAAGAGTTGACGCCACAAATGAATCTGCCTTCAGATGATGTGAATGCAAAAGGAATACAGCTCGGGAACGTGAACATGAAAGAAACACCCGGAAGCACACTGCACATAGTGCGAGGGTTACTCAAGGCCGAAGCTAAAAGGATTTTACTATTCTGGCTGTTCAAATCAGCAACAAATGGTTACAGGAGCTGAGGAAACGAGACAGTTTAGCGAGAGGTGGAACATGCCATCAATGTGGGCTGCAATAGATTGCCTCACCTTGATACCTTTGTCTCTTCTGACTGTGGGAGATAATGATAGAGTCCTTCTTAAGACAAACCTGGCAGAGAAAGATATATTGCGGACTTACCAGGAATAAAGAGGAGCTTACAAATTTGCAATTGTTTAACATCGGTTGGCTTGTGCTGCTTGCGTCTGTCACACCCCTGGCACATTGCCAATTTACTTTGTGGCCTTTAACTAATCACAATCTTTTTTTCCCTAATCACTTTGCAAGAGAGCATGTGTTTTCCAACTATTTCTCTAGTGTTCTTTTCTTCACCCCCTCTGCCATCCGAGTTGCTCCCTCTTGCCCATGGGCTGTCCTTCATTCCCATTATTTTTGAAGAATCCATTCACTGAAGCCTTAAGCCGCACTGGACTTCGACCACCATCAGCCTTTAACCCTCCCAGGCATGGACGTCATTTGCATGCAGTCAGGAGTCGCAGCTGTGACCTCTAACTTGCTCACTGCTACTCCTGGCACTTCCTTTGCGACCTCTGGCCTCAGAGGAGGCAAATGTTTGCCTTCTCTGAGGCCAAGAGAGGGCAAAACTAATCAAGAGAGCCTTTGCATGGACATGGTACTCTCACTGTGAACACTTGCTTACTCCCAAAGCAAAGCATGAGACCGCGCCAATTATCTGTGTCACTGTTGCAAACTCATCCTGTGCCCTGGGCACCCCCCAACTTTTTGCTGACTGGAACTGGTGGTAACTGACTCTGACTGACCCTGGGCTCTGCCTAACCAGGCCCAGGGCCAAGCTGAAAAGAACACATTCGATTTATATATAATATGGCAAGGGATTGAAACTACCTAGAGGGCCCCAGTATCCTGGGGCATGGCAGTTTAGAGGTCAGCAGCTTTTCTGCACTTGCATGTGTGCTCAGCTGAAGCCTGGGGTCAGTTTAAAACCAGCCCTGGTTGCCAGGACTGCTTTTTAAAAGTAAAGAGCTGCTCAAATTCGACTTTGATGCTAGAAAACCTGGTTAAGGACGATCTGCAATAGTTCTGCAGATTCAGAACCCCTAAAGTCTCCCTTAGTTGCACAGGGGGTCCTGTAGAGATTATGGAAATACTGATAAAATATGTTTTTATAAGCCCTGGTGCTAGAAAACTGACCCAAGTCATTTTCCCCATTGCAAACCCCATGGCCCATAGGTTAACATGGTAGGAAGTTATTGATTAATAAATATTGAGAGGAGAGGACTAGCCGGACCATTCAAAGACTTCCCAGAATGGTAGTAGAAAAATCCAACGATATTATATTGTTGAATTTCTGCTAATGTGTATATACAAGAAGTTATAAGACTTTCTTGTTTGTAGTCCAAATTCAGCCTTCCAGTGGTCTGCCCTGATTGGTCAGAGATAAGTGGATTAGCCAGGCTGCTTTGAAGAGGTGATAAAGGGCCACTCTGCTGGGAGGGCAGTGTGCTGGTCTATAGTTATTCCAGGCCAGGAGTGGAGTCGTAAACTATGCTCTTCAAAGGCAGAGGGGAGGCCTGGGTGTCAGTTTCCCTCTGACACTCTTGACCAGGAGTCAGGGCTAGGCTTAAGGAAGGTATGTGCAGATGGTAGGGGGAGAGTCCATGGAAATAAGCCATCCCAGGGGGTGTGTTTAGCCAGCTCTTACCTCCTTGCTGGAAAATCAGCCATTATGGATTTGGAAGAAAGATGCACTCTGGGACAACCTAATGCCACACTCTGCCGGATGTGGTCATAACTATGAGGAGTTACCCTGCTTTCATTGGTCAGAAGTGACCTGTGGCTTGACCCAGAGAATTGTGAATAAGTATCTGAGAGGGGCAGAGCCCTCCAGATCTGCTGCTTGAAACTTACTTGAAGCAAGACGTGCCCTGCTGCGAAGTTCTGCTGTGCAAAGACTTCTAAGGCCTGACCTCTGAAAACTGCGCCATCTGAAAACTGCAGCCCTGTGGATTACCTTGCTACAAAAGGACTAAGAAGTAGACTCCCTGCAAGCTACAGGTTAACAGAGCTCACCTGGACATCCCCACAAAGAATCCCCAGCCTGGAGTGCCAGTGGATTTGAAAGGGTTTTGTTCAAGTGGATTGCGGAATTGAAGTTTCACACTTTCAAGGACCCTCTTGGAGATTCCGGAACCTTGGACTGTGTGTTGGATACTTTGGAACCCGCAAGCAGAACTTCAGGAAGGAGTTCTAACTGGACCTAGCCTGCTGAAGAAGGCTACACAGTGGTGAGATATTCTTCAGAACAGTTTCTAAAGGTGTGTCCCTGTCAGAGAAAACGAAATGACTAAAAGGGGCACGGTTGGTTTCTAAGCCCTAGAAAGTGACTAATCTTTAAAAATTCATATCTCTGGTTCCCTACAGTGGATTTTTTTCGTTTTGGTGTCATTTAAAAGATACAAATATTATATATTTTTATAAATTGGTGTTGGATTTTATTTTGTGTTGTGTCTGAAATGGTGTTTTTGAATGCTTTACATACCTGTCTTTGAAGTTAAGCCTGTCTGCTCGCAGCCACGTTACCAAGGGTTGAGCATAGGAATAATTTTATAAAACCTATGCTGGGTCCTATTATGTGTTGGTGGCCTTATTGCTAGTGGCAGACCGGTATTTGCCCCTACCAATAACCCACCTTCCAACAGTCACTACCATCGCAAACACACAAATACTGAGACATAAATCATCAAAAACATTGGCACCAATGATCCTCCTATGTTCTCCTTTAGAAAATAGAAGAAACCACAGGAACACCTAGCGCATGCCAGCTTTTAAGTTAACAAACCTAACGACTTGGCAACAATTTGGAGAATAAACAAACTAATAGTCCATTTTCACTGCAGATTAATGTGCATAATGTGCAGCTATACAGAAAAGGGTAAATCAGTTCAACATCAGTGCATTAAACACACACCAAGCCAACACTCAAACTACAATTTCTACAATGTAATTTATGCTATTTTGTGCCTTTGTGAATTAATTGACTCAGGACAAACAAGTCAGAAAATCAAAACTAGACTGTCAACACCAGAGCAGAATCAGATGCAAGGTTGTGTCTGTCCCCCTTGTCCCTCATGTTCCTAAAATGAACCATTCTGAGAACAACGTGCGCTGGTAGATCATTGAGAAGGTGGAGACACGTCGTGAGGTGGCATTTCCCATTAATATTGAATTAAGAAGAATGCCCATTGATTGCCCATGGATCCTGAAGTGTGACAGTATTTCAAAAGGATTAAACACTCTGGAAGAATGCAACTCTATTATATTTGCAGAGACAGATTGTTCTTGTTATTTATATAATATAACCTCTTCCCGTATGACAAATGTTAAGTACTCCTTTGTGATGCGTAACCTACTCAACTCCTGCACAATAAATGTAACTATTTCATTTCGATGTGTGAGATATATTCATTTGTGTATAACACAGTTTATCCCATTCCTCTTTCGAATCCAAATCTTGCAAAAATACCCAGTGGTTAGTTGATTCCATTGACTTGAGCTCACTACATATATTTTGGGGGAACAGCCGAAGAACACTGTATTCAACATATCTTGGCATATTTACTTATAATGCAAATTATGTATTGTGTAATTAATGAAATGGAATGCAAAAGCATGATGAACCAGACGTGGATACAACAGATTAAAACTCTATAACATGTGTATACTGAGGTTTAATTTATCATGTATGTTTTTAATTATTTTTTGACACAATGTGTAAATTATGAGAGCTGAGTAATTCTAGAAAGTTGTTATTGATGCAAATGACATGAAAAACTGAATTACAATTTGATAGCATGTTGATTCATCCCTGATCCTCTCTGCATGAGGCAGCCAATTATGGACTTTGTAGTAGATATCTGATTCACCTTTTATTTAAAAATTATGTTAACTGATTGACATTATACACTATGAATTAATCTTATTGTGGTATAATAGGGCTGCATGAAGAATATGAATTATCTTGCATGACTATATACTTATGTAGTCTCTCCTTTTTGTAAAAGGAAAGAATTATGGTGAAAATAATTTAATCCCCTTAATTCTCATGTTTTATATAATTCAGCATCTCACCACTCTAAATATTCAGTAACTTTTTTTTTTAGCTTTCACAGCAATTTATTATGTCTCATATGTACAGCCACTGGTGGCCATCTCTGATACTAAGGAAACTACAAAGCACGCTTGTAGCGACGTACCTGGAAGAATCAAGATGGAGGAGTACGCCGAAGATGTATTCCCCCCCTCACGTCTCTCTTCTCCTCTGTTTTCAGCCTCCACAGGACCCGAGTGTTCAGGATCAGGATGGCGCCTTTAAGAGCAGGGATTTTCTGGATTCAGAGAAGTCCCACGTGACCTGGTCACGAGGGACACCGTGGGAGTTATCAAGCCCACTCAGGAAAAAGTGAAAGCTATCATTAATACCCCTTTTCCCACTACCAAAAGAGAGGTCAGGGCGTTCTTGGGTTTGCTAGGCGATTCATTCCGCGATACTCCGAAATAGCAACGCCCCTGACAGACCTCTTAAAAAAACTTGTGAAATTAAAGGACTTCCTCTCTCCCACATCTCAAGCCGTTCAAGCATTTCAGGAATTAAAAACTACAATCACCTCCAGTCCCATAATGGTGTCACCCAATTTCTCTGAACCCTTTATCCTACAGAGCACGGTTTAGGTGCCGCTCTGTCGCAAACCTCTGCAGATGGTACTGAGGACCCTATATTGTTCATTAGCCGCAAACTCTTTACTCGTGAGCAGAAATACCCTGTCATCGAGAAGGAATGCCTGACCGCTAGGTGGGCTGTGGACAAACTGCGATACTATCTGGAAGGCTCCCACTTGGTCTTGTATACGGACTATGCACCTTTATAGTGGATGAGTCGCAACAAGGGGAATAACCCTCGAGTTCTGCGCTGGTTTCTGTCCTTGCAGCCCTTCTCCTTTGAAGTGAGGCATCGGAAGGTGGTTGATAATGAAAATGCAGACTTCCTTTCCCGTATCCCTCTGCTCCCCAATCGGGAACAGTCTGGGGAAGGGGTGTGTAGTGGGAGCATCACGATGGATGAGGACGCCGAAGATGTATTTCCCCACTTAAGTCTCTCCTCTCCTATTTCCAGCCTCCACAGGACCCGAGAGTTCAGGATCAGGATGGCACCTTTAAGAGCAGGGATTTCCTTGATTCAGAGATGTCCCACGTGACCTGGTCAGGGAGTCGGCTGACGCTGAAGCTGGCTTCATAGGCGGCTTCCCAGAGACAGAGGACGGCATCGACTGGAGTCGGAGGAAGGACTTTGTTAACAACGCCCGGGGAAGTCATGAGAGCGAATTAGGAGGCGGAGGCCTACCGGCGTCCAGGGAAGAAGAACGACCGCAGAAGGACACCGGCAGGAGGACTCCGGTGGACTAGACAAGGAGGGAGCCGGACCCTCTCCGGTCCTATGGGTTATCCAGCCGCGCCCCAGGAGGAGCGTGGGTCTCGGAGGTACGTGCTCGCTTCCGTAGCGCATTTTAGCGGGATTCCGGGGGACCCTGACAGCCCTCCGCTGCAGAAGGGAGGGGGTAAATAGGTCGCTGCTAGTGTAAAATGGCATGTTGTGCCAGGCTAACAGCGTAAGAGCTTCAACAAATAGAGCGACACTGGTGGTGGAACAGGCGGATGACTGTTGAGATTTCCCCTCACTCCTTATCCCTACACTACTATTAGAGTACGGACAAAACTGCTTACAAGAGTCCTCTTTTTCTTTTCCCTGAGGGACGCCCTGAGATGCAGACGTCAGGAAAGAACATCCCAGACGCTCCCATAACCAAAGGAACAATAGAAAGAAATTGTCCTTGTACCTGAATAAAATAATAAAAGCTGTGATAAAAACCTCTAAAGTCTCTGCTGTTGTTTCTCAAGTGCCACAACGCACTATCTATCTGTTTAAATCAGCTTTAGCTCAACAACTCCGACGGTGGAACCCCAGCACTTTAGAGTTTAGATTCTCTGCATTAGCTGGTGAGAATATTTAAATGCCGATTTTGGCCTCACTGCACTAGCTCTGGACTGATTTCACAGTCCCCCTTTGGTGACCCACTGATTTTGTGCTGGAAGCCCAATTTTCCACCCTCTGCTGGTAAGCCCAGCAAAAACAGGTAACGCAGATTACCATACCTGTAGAAAATTGTCTTTATCTCTTACTGTACCCAACAATCTGACTTCTAAACACTTGCAATCTTAGTGTCAGCGATCTGTTGACACCAAGATACTATGCACTGATTAGTGATATCTTCAAATTCAGAATAATGCCCTTTTTAGGTCTCGCCTAGGCAGTGCTTGCACTGTCTCGTTGAGACATGCAGTATACACTATAGTGTATGTAAGCTCCGCCCACTCTCCACCCATCATTTTCATTGGCTGGTGTCTTAAATAGTGGCTTCTGATTGGTTGTAGGCTCGTTAGTCCCTCCTTATGATGGACATGTCTTCATTTGTGTCCTTCCACGGCTATTGGCCCCTTTACTGCACAGACTACTTTCTTCCGATGCCTTCTCACAACCCTATTGCCAATGCTTGTTTAATTTGTCTCTCCCTACAATGCTTGTTTTATTTGTCTCGCCCCACTCTCATCTGAGATCTCTGTTTAATTATTTAGGATTAATACAGCCCAAGTCTCGCTTTAATTATTTATAATTAATACAGCCCAAGGCAGGATCGAACTCTGCTCACCAGCTTCAACGTCGGCAGCCTTATATGTTACGCCACCTCTCCTCGTTTCAAGACAATCCCCTGAAAGGGGGTTTATCTTTGTTTCCGTTGCGTGCATTTCACAGTGCCCCGGGGGCACAAGCAGGGACCTACTACAGTGCTTCTCTATGAGAATGCACTTTGCGGTCCCCCCGGGGCACAAGCAGGCATCCACTTCAGCATGCCTAAGCAAGCGTGTGATGTGAGTGGATGCGTGTGTGTGCGTGCGCACGAGAGGCTGTCGGAGTGGAGGGTTGGCGAATTTCACCACCTTAGTGCTGAAGCGCTACATTGTTACAATTGCGGCCTCACTCAGCCGCCTGCCAGCATTAATTAATTATTACCGGGCTGCCCTGGCGCTCCGCGCCAGGCTGTCTGAGTCAGTCACTGACTGACACAGACCACACTGATAAAACATAGGAGGTGCTGGGGCCTGCTCATTAAATCCGGATGTGACCTCACGCGGTCCTGCACTGCAGGAAGTGAGATCGCCAGAGAGTGACATTAAAAAATACATCCTATCGGAGTAACAGAGACAGCGGTCGGGAGCTTTGTTTTTCCTTGATGCACTGCTCAGGACACTGAGCAGGTCAACAAGGAAAAACAAAGCTCATGCCCGCCGTCTCTGTTACTTCGATAGGATGTATTTAGCGCGAGTCAGCCTTTGTGACGGTGCTGCTGGTGGAAATCTAGTTCAGAGGTCGGCATGCCTGTCAGAAGCCGTTTGTGATGTTTTGTTTTTCCGTTGAAAAAGTTGTAAATGGAAGTGAAGACATTGGGGTTATGCGGGCGAGGTGCTTATAATGGAATGCATGACATTTATGCAAGTGTCTCAAGTATTTCTCTTAATAGAGTGCCATATGGAAAAGGCATTGTGATTGATGGGAGACGATCGCAGTTATCTACGTGCTGATACAATTTGCTGCCACACCACATATACGTGTGTTTTAGAGAGTGCAGTTATGTGTATTCAGTGTTTGGGATTCCATAGGCTTCGTAATTGACCCTATGGCCAATCATGTTTATATGCTGCCTTGATTGTTGAGGAGAGGAACACGCAGGAGTTTTGCCCGCTGTCTTCTCTTGTCGAGCCAGCCTGATAGCTATTGTTTCCGACATGGGGTCAGTGGGGGTGCCGGTCATTACTGGTTGATGAGTCGTGTCAGGTAGGCGCTGGTTATTGCAGCATCATGTTTTGTACACAGGAGGGCAGAGTTCTGCAAGTTGTAGTCATCCCTCCACATATGCCTGTTTTTGATTTTGTACTAGTAAAACTCTAAAAACTTTCAGGGTCATCTTCCTTTCCTAGGTTTCCTTTCATTTTAAACCCCTCTCACATTCCGCAACGGTCGCTCTTTCCTCTCCCGAGTATCTTTTTACTTATCTTCTTTCGGTCTTCTCAGCCCCATCTCTTCCCCCTTACATATATTTCATAATTTCATATTACATCTCTCTACCTTGCCTGAAAACTTCTCCACGCCCGTCATTTTCCATCGTCCCCTCATTTCATCCACACTGTCTTCACTTCTGTCTTTATCCATCACACTGCGCAGAACAGAATCTGCACTCCAAGATTCCCATAGAGGCCAAGGAATTGGTGAACTATGCAAAATATATAGAAACAGAATCTCTCCTCCTTCTAATTCGCTATATAAAATATTTTCCAATTCCTTTCTTAATTTTCCTCTTTTATCCCACCGACCCTTTTTTCGTCATGTTGACTTCTGCTGCCCCGTTTTCTTCTTCTCTGTCTCCTTGTTTTACATTTCACAGTGTAACTGAGAACAAAGTCTCTTTTCATCCGTTTATTGCGGAGGGGGTCACTGCTTGTCAGCTATGTTTGCTCCATGGAAATGCTCCTGGACGCGCCCTTCTCAAACATTTGTAACATGTTTTCGGTCCTCGTGGTTCAGCTGATGTGCTTAAGTACTACTGAGAATGTAGCTGCCATTAATACAGCAGGAATAGTGGTGCCTGGGCTCTGAAGAAGCGAGTTAAGGTGGCCACCTCACTCTGTGCCATAGATCTAGTCCTAGACTTTCATATGACAACCTAATGGCTTCTGGGTATTGTAGTTTTATATTGCTAAAATTGCACTATTTAGACTAAAAAATGTGATAGTGGTTATTTGTAAATCAAAAGTCCAAAAATGGAAACACTCTAGCATACTGCACGTTAGATATGCCTTGTACTCCTCAAACAGTCGGACGGTGTGTCCATTTTCCTTCATTGCATTAGGACCCAAGGCACTCTATTGGCCTATCTAATGTCCCATCGCTCATCCGAGTCCCTCACTTTTCAAGCAGTCTCCAAAAAGGGTAGCAGAGGTTTTCTCCATCACATTTTTGTGGACTGTTGTTGTTTTTTTCCTCCTCAGCGCATCTAGTTTTGCCTGTCTACAAGCAGTTTTATTTATCATCTTTCAATCTCCTTCTTTGCTTATCAACCTTCTTTCCACTACACCTCCATTTACCTTCTGCAATTTTGAACATGTGGTTATCGTCAATTTAATTATATCAGAGTTTACATTTTTTTTTTTACTGTTGTCCCTTGGCCTCTTCTACTTCGCATTCTATTTAGGTCAAAAGCTTAGCATAATGTCATAATCGAAAAAGGCAATCTTTGTTTGTGTGATGCTGTCAAGCCGAAATGGGTTGAGGTAACTACCTTGCAGAAGACCCACACAGGTGTTAATTTACCTTCTAGTACTCAATGTATTTTCTACTGCATATTTGAATGGATCCTTTTATACTTAAATTTGTACTTACTTTTATCTAGATGTCATTGATTGCTGCCTCCGCTCAAGTTTCACTTCTATCGAAATATGTGAACTGCATCACTACAAATTCCCACACATGAAAAAAAAAACATGTCTGTGGTTGTTAAATAGCTTTGAGATTTGGCTGTGTTTGGTTGACAGTCACTCATAGAGTGAAAATTGTGCTTGGCATCATTTTGGAATCAGTGACTTAAAAAAAATGTGGACCTCTGTGGCAGTTTGGAATTTGCATGAGTGACAATTCTGGGGCAAAATTGCCTAGAACTAGTTTGCCACATAATTAAAATGGTTTGGCATAGATGGTGATAATGCTTTGCTAAAGTCTCCCTGAAATTAGGTTTCGGAACTTCATATTGTTGAGCCCTCGATCTTGAGGTATTAATAAGTGTAGCAAACTGTTTATTACATTTGTGTAGTTTCCCATACCCCTGTCAAAGCCCCAAAGTGCTTTTAGATGAGGTTACTCCATTTATTGTACTGTGTTTGTGTAGCATAAGTTTAAAGAGGGGCATATGTGGTAAGAGTTTTGGTGTCAGACGTGAATTTTGAAGGGTTGTTCCAAACGTGTAATACTGAACCACTTGCTGCATTGATAAATGTAAATCCATATTTGTAAAGCGCGAACTACTCACCCTTACGGGTCTCAAGGCGCTGGGTGCCGTTGTGGAAATTAAGTGAGCTATTGCCCAGAGTCACATGGTGCTGAGCTGAGCTGCCGCTGGAGCAGGGGATCAATCCGTGAACCCTGTGCTCCGAAGTCATCTGCCCTGGCGGCTGCACCACACCTTTCCACACTTTGTTACAACCTTTATTACATTTCACTCAGTACTATACAATTCAACTCCACACAATTCCATTGCATGCCACACAATTCAACTCCACAACACATAATTCCACTACGCACCACATATATCCAATCCACCCCACAAAAGTCCAAATAATGTAATTCCACATAATTCCTCTCAATACGTGCCACTCTACGACTCACAATACCATTACATAAAAGTCCACTACACTTAATACCACATACTCACTATCCACATAATTCCATCACACACAAACACACGGATCCAGCATTACTCATATTGCATAGCCTCTTTATGCGTCTATAACCTTCTCTCCACTTCTTTCTCTTTCTCTCACACTCTTTCCACTACTCTCTCTAGAGTTCATTCACCACTTCATACACAAAGTATTTATCACTTTCATTCTTACTTTCTATTTTATACAACTCTCACACCTATAAATTCACCATCCCACTTATTTTCAATACGCAAATACACTAAACACCACACAATTACACCCCACACAATTCCACAACAAACAATTCCAATGTAAACCACACAATTCCACTACAAACAACATACATCCACTTCACTACAAACAAAAAACGTAAGTAAATAAGCATTTGCAAAGCAATAGGTCTCGCAATTGCGAGATTTCGATCTATTGGCATTGTAAATGACAATGCGTTTTATTTGTTTAAACAACATGCACTAATGAAAGCCGTTGTAATTTACAATACCAATAGGTCAAAGTTTCTAAAATGCGATCTTTTCAAAATCGTATTTTTTTCAACAACCGCAAATTACCGCACTTTAACAATAGCGCCCGTGTCCACTGTCAGCAGCTTCTAAACACTTTTAACGTCCTAAAGGCTTTTGAGAATTTGGAAGAATGCATTTTTGTAGTCGTGTTTTTTAAAATAAATATAGTGCTTCTAGAGTTCACAACTTGGGCAGTAAACCATATATTCACCTTGTTTTATGTCTCTATTCCCTTAATCTACACATCATCAATAGCCTCCACCGCTTCAAACATGGTATTTTAGTATCCTATTTATATACTACCCTTATAAGGCTCTGTAGCAGTTGTGTAAGGCTAAATGAGAAGAGTAGATATAACACCCAGGATAATATGCTGCATGGCTAAATACTTTTAAGGTCCTAAAGGTGAGACCGTTGCATTGCAAATGCTTGTTACTCTTGGTGATGGTCTTATATTTGGGCAGGCTGTGAACACCGAGAACATTATGTCAGCTACTTGTGATCTGCATATCAGTCACTGACTCAGAGCTATATAAAAGTAAAACAGGTTCTTACAGTGTCTGATTCTATATTTAACAGCACTGGTTGCTAAGCTACTCATTTCAAAAGATTGGGTCAGTCTTTCTGAGTTACTTTCCTCTATTACCCATTCTGACCACTTGTACTATTTAACTCCTGCATGAATGTAAATTTGTTAATATCCTGAAATCCTCAACAGGCCTTTTTCTACTAATCCTACACATATCTGTAGTAGACCAATTCCTGGTGCTTCTTACTTAAATTATTTTGAATTTATAGAAAGCTCTAAAAAACTATTCTGAGGGATATAGAACTCAGTCCAAATCTGCTGCACCATTCTAAATAATCCATCATCCTACTGCTGCTTCAGTAGTTGTACATTGGCCCAGTGTGACATACGTGGGTTTGGATACTAGTATATAATATCTGATACACAATTTGGGCAGAACAGTCATTTTAATAATGTTAGCCTTTGCAAGAACAGAGCTTACAAAGCCCTCCCCAAACCTTTCTAATCATAAGATCTCTCTTATGATTACCTCCTATAATTAGCTTCATTCGCGGGCATGGTTGGAACGCCCCGAAGAGGGCCGCTGAGTCTTAGCTCAGGCCAACTTGGATTTCAATCCATAAATCATTTAAAAGTTTCAGAATTTTTGAAATGTTATATGCCTTCTTTGTCAATTATGCTTTATGGATTATTAACAGTCATTATATACACTGGGACATTCTCCATTAATAGAGGACATAGACATTTGTTTTACTTTCCTCCTAAACATCAACATCAATTAGTAGCTCTTTCCTCCTTAGACACTTATATTTCCGTTCCTGAGATTAAAGCAGCCCTCGCCAAACTACCTAAAGATAAAGCTCCTGGCCGAGATTTTTTTTCACTTGCGTTCAACACTCAGTTTTCACATATCTTGGTACCACAATTATTATCTTTATTTCATTATTTTCTTTCTAAAAATGAGTCTTGTGGTTTCTTCATGAAAGCTATGCTTTGCTTGATTTAAAAAAAAAGTTAAGAATTTATCAAATTGTGGCAGCTATAGACCAATATCCCTTATCAATTCAGATTGCAAGATTTTTTTTAAATGTTGGCTCAGAGTATTATTGACTTTACCCCAGATTTAATTGGAATAGAGCAATCAGCTTTTGTTAAGGACAGATACATGACATACAATTCTAGGGCAGTGTGAACTGGTAGTTTATGATGCGAGCTTTAAAATGGCATGGTTTTGGCCCTGAGATTAAAAAATATATCAACTTATTATACGCTTCATGGAAACCGCTATGTAATGGTCCTCAATCTCCTTATTTCAGCTCAGATATGGGCATGCAACAGGGTTGTCCGTTGTGAACACTGTTGTTTATTTTATCTTTGGAGCGCTTTTTAGATACCCTTTGTCAGTCAACTGCCTTTTATACATTTAAGCATAAAGAAACAGAGGTTGCATTCACTGCATATGAGGACGATGTTTTACTTTATGTTTCCAGACCCACCGACAATTATTTCTGAATTTTCATTAATCTGTTAAATAAGTACTTAAATATATCTGGTTAAAAACTAAACATAGAAAAGTCAGAAGTCATACCCTGAAATAGGTACTGCTAAAAGGAAAGGTTTACATATTCTGGATTCACATGGAACTCGAAAAGTATCAAATGTTTGGGAATTGTATATTCTATTTCTATCAAAGTAAACATTTGTCTTAATTTGACTGATGTTAACCATAAAATCAACACCATGTCAGAGAAATGGTCACCTTTGTATTTATCATGGTCGAGCAGATTAGATACCATCAAAATAATTATGCTACCTGTTGTTAATTTCTATTAATCAATACTCTCGGTGAAACCCCCCCCCCCCGAGATGTTTTTTAAAACCCTTAATAGTCTGATAAGTAAGTGTTTATGGAACAAAAAAAGCACTTATCCCACTATATGGAATATTTAAATCTGAAGATTTGGGTGGTGTAAATTTTCCTGAATTTCAGAAGTATCATTATGCCTTTACACTGAAACAAATGTGCCCTCTATTGTCCGTTGATGATGATGATGATGTTCATTTCACTGTCTGGCTCAAATTGTAAGACTCACTGAGTTCTTCTTTTAACTTTAAGAACTGTGGTTTATATCTCGCAGCCTCCAAAAGTCCTCTTCTCTCCTATTATTAGGAACTCAATTCACCTGGTACAACCTATTCTCACCCGGCCACTGTCACCCTTACAGATGTTTCTAAAATCTCCTTTGTTAAACAATATATAAACGTTTTGAATCGATCAGTTTTATGGAAAGATTGGGCAGTAAATGATATTCTTCAAGTCAAACATTTACTAATGAACCCTGTTTTTCTTTCCTCTACTGAACTTCAGCGTAAATATCAAATGACCTCCTTTCCTACATTCAAATATCAATTGTTGAAAAAGATTATATACCAATGTATGTTGAATCTTAAATGAAAATGCCCCTTCCCCAGTACACCTCCTAATGTTTTCAATTTTCCCTTGATTTTAAAGTTTCCTATATTTACAAACATTTTGAATTTCTCCCTACCAACCGATCCACATCCAAAGTGGAGTTACAATGGGAATCAGATTTAAATTGTATTTTTTCACTTCAAACTTGGGATAAGATTTGGTCTAAACCTCATTCCACCACTTGTTTGGCTAGTACCACTCAAACATTGTACTATTTCTACAAAAGGTTACATCTAACCCCTGTTTCTCTTCATAAATATAACCTCATCAAAGACGATAAATGTTGGACTTTAGGAATCAAGACTGGACATTTTATGCATATGTGTTTTCATTGTTCATCTGTTAATACCTTCTGGTTGCAAGTTTGGCCAAAAGTTTCAACCATTTGTTCTATTGCTCTCCCTTTTGATATATTGCATACTTTTCTGGGTAGCTCTTCAATAATACGGTTTGGGAACCGTATTATTGGAAAATGTGTTGACTTACTTATTGCTATTGCTATACAAATTATTATATCTAGTTGGAAAGATGCCACTGCGGTTACTTTTACCAGATGATGGAATTTGTTATGTCATCACCATAGACTTGATGGAGCAAACACAATTTCTACCCAGAAACTACTAATAAAGAAAGACTTATTTTGGCTACCACTGTTTACATATTTATGTTGACAATGTGTTCAATTATCTGATGCAAATATTCATTTCCGTTGTTCAATTATCTGATGCAAATATTCCTTTCCAGCCTCCATGAATAATGATTTTTCTTTCTCATATATTACATTGTCATCTCTGATTTTTATAGTTGCCATTTGTATTGTCATGGGTTTTTTACTTTTCCCTTCAAATAAGGCTTCCAAGTTCTCTTACTTTCCCATACCTCTTTATTTCTCTGTTCTTTCTTTTTCCTTTTATTTTTTCCTTTCATTTTCTCTTTAATATCTCTCTAGTTCACCTAATTAAAATCAACTTAAATGATAAAATGCTAGTTTACTATAAATTCATTTAAGCATGTTTTCCTATACTTTTTTATTTCTTATAAAAAATGTTTACAGTGGAACAATTATATATCAAACAATATGAATTGTTAGGTTTTAATCCTATTGTTCCATTATGCCAATATTCTTTTTGATATTATGTTATCTCTGTTATTTTCTTTGAGCTTCTTTCACTAAAGCATTTGAAATACTTGATTTGCATAAGCCATAAGCTTAACTTCCAACCAAGGTATTCTAATATTCTATAATGTCTGTCTAATAGATAAGCTTTCTCAGGAATGGTTACCTACATAAGTCATATAGGCAGGGTGACTGACTGGTTCCTCTAGGAATTCCAAATATACTAGAAGAAGTTCCATTAGTAGTCACCATCTTGTATTGGCATCAGCAAATGTCCTGTTGCCTTTTAATCGCAGATTCTGGATACCCAAACTGCCCAAGATTCTGCCAAAGAAACAGCCATTCCACCCTGCCAAAAGCTTTTTCAGCATCTAAGGTGATTATAAAAAGAGGGTGAAATTTAGTTTCAACCCAATCAATTTAAACTGCAGCTAAGTAGATTTGGGCAGTAGTGTCTCTTGCAGGAATAAATCTGTTTTGCTACAGGTAATCAAATCACTTATTGTTGAATTTAGTCGGCTGCCTATAATACGAGCACAGCTTTTATAGTGCGCACATAATAAAAATATAAAGTTACAGAATTCTACCCATGTGAGGGGTTCTTGACCTCTTTACAAAAAAAACATGACATATGCTAAAGAGCCTCTACTCATGATATCTATAATCAGTTGAAAAAAACAGTGATGATATTTCTGAAAGTAGATCCACGTATACTTGGTTTGAAATTGCATCCATACCAGTAGTTTTACCTAGCACGGCTCACTTAATGGAGTCAGTGAGTACTTCAATGTAACAGATCTTGTCATTTCTTTTGTTGATGTTGGGGAGCTTAGATAGCTGGATTAGTGCAAGTGGTTGTCAATAAACCTGCTATCAACCTTTGCCATACAAGTAGCACACAGTTGGCTTTAATACTTGCAGAATTCATCTACTATGTCTGTGTCAGTGTAAGCACCCATTCTCTTGCATCAGATCAGTATGGATTTTTAATACTCATTGATTCTTTAATTGTGTGAAAATGTGTCTATTTTAATCCTGTGTTCCATTTGAAAAAATTAGAGCGAGAGATGGTCCTTGTCTGCACTGCCTTTCCCTTCGTCGCTCCCACGTACTTCAAAAAGAGTTGGTCATCCACCCGGAACTCTTTTGCGCGGTAAAGGTAGAACGATAATGCACTTTTTGGGTCCAGCCAGTGGAGACGCTCCTCTTCCTTAGAAGGATGCCGGGGAGCAAAGATGGAAAGGGGTCACAACCTTTGGCAAAAAGGATGCTTGAATGCGAAGCACCTCCTTGTCCGGAAAGGACATAAGGTAAGGAGGCGATCAAGATAATGCCTGCAGTTCCCTCACCCTCCAGGCCAATGTAATCGCCACCAAGAAGACTATTTTGGTGGTCAACAGCCAGAGGGGACAATTGTGTAAAGGCTCAAAGGGAGCACACATCAGATAGATTAGGACCAAATTACGGTCACACTGTGGTATAACAAAGGGCGCATGTGGAAACAGGTGAGCCAGCCCATTTCAGAAATCTATGTACAATGGGAGATTTGAAGAGAGAGGGATGGTCTGGCAGCCGCAAAAAAAGCACACAGAGCAGAAAGGGAACCCTTGAGAGTTCCCAAGGCAGAGCCCTGCTGGACAAGGGTCAGAATGAACAAAAGGACAGTAGAAAGAGAAGCAGAAAGAGGGTCAATAGACCTTTATGTACAGTATAAAACAATTTTCTGCCAACAGCAGGCGTTTACCATCTTAGTGGAGGGGGGCCTGGCCGCCAGAATAACGTTACATACTTCAGGAGGAAGGTCAAAAGCTATCAACTGTCACAGCTTGATCTCCATGCATGGAGGTGCAGTTGACATGTTCGGGTGGAGAACCCTTCCCTGCTGTTGCAACAGAAGAGCCTCCCAAAGGGGCAGCCTGATCAGAGGATCAAAGCTCATTCTCAGAAGCTCTGGATAGCAGACTCTCCTCACCCAGTCCGGAGCCTCAAGGATGACTTGGGTCCGGTCGCTTCTGATCTTCTTCAGAACCCCAGGCAGGAGTGGTACGTGCGGAAAGGCGTACAGCAGGACTGAGCTCCACTCATGACGAAAGGTGTCACCGAGCGATACCCGCCTTGGAAACTCCAATGCACAGTACTGCTGACACTGCGTGTTCTCTTCGGAGGCGAACAAATCTTAGCGAGGTTCCTCCCACTGCTGAAACAGATCTTGCGCCACCTCCGACTGGAGACGCTATTCATGATCCGCTAGGCATGGACGGCTGAGTTTGTCCACCCTGGCATTCAGAGAACCTGCCAGGTGTTGAACCACCAGCGATGCAGGGCCTCTAGACAAAGGGTCCATGACCCCACCCCACCATGCTTTTTGCAGTTCCACATGGCGGTGGTGTTGTTCATGAACACTTACACCAGCTTCCCCTTGAGAGAGGGAAGAAATGCCTTCAATGCAAATCGGTTCACCCGAAGCTCCAACAAATTATGTGGAGACCCGTCTCCGCCAGAGACCAGTGTCGCCTGATCTCCACCTCTCCGAGATGGCCGCCCCATCCCAGAAGTAATGCATCTGTCACAACTGTCAAATCTGGTTGGGGAAGGGAAAGGGGTCTACCATTGTCCCAATCGCAGTTCGTCAACCACCAATGCAGATTTCTCGCAGTTCCTGCCGAGATCTGGACCAAGTCGGTGAGACTGCCTCGATGCTGTGCCCATTGGAACTTCATGTCCCACTGCAGATCCCGCATACCCCACCTAGCATGCTTTACCAACAGGATGCAAGAGGCCATGAGGCCCAACAGCCTCAGAGTTAATCTCACTGAAATCCAGGAAGAGGATGAAACAACGGGATCATAACCTGAATATCCCGTACTCGCTGCTCGGGAGGATAGTCCCAAAACTGCCCCAATGAAAGGGAGCGTTTGAGAAGGAGTCAGGTGTGACTTCGGCACGTTTATAGATAACCCCAGCAAATGCAAGAGGTCCACCGTAGTCTGAAGGTGGGAGACTGCCTGGGGCGAGCACACCTTCAACAGCCAGTCATCAAGGTAGGGGAAGACCGACACCTCTAACCTGCGCAGATGAGCTGCGCCCTTCACCATCACCTTGGTGAACACCAGAGGGGCACTGGTAAGGCTGAAGAGGAGCATGATCAGCTGAAAGTGCTCGCTGCCTACCTTTAAACGCAGGTAATGCCTGTGGCCCGGCAGGATGGGAATGAAAATACGTGTCCTGCAGGTCCAACGCTACCATTCAGTCTTCTAAGTGGAGGGCAAACAAGACCTGAGCCAGAGTGAGCATCTTGAACTTCTCCTTCTTGATGAAGAGATTGACGGTCCGAAGATCTAACGTGGCTAGAAACCCCTTCCGTTGCCAGAAAAGGGCCAAAAGGAAGACAGGCCATGAGGAGTGGAGGAGAGGCCCAAGGATCTGGCTGTACCTCGAGAGTCCTTGAACCTGACCAGGGCCGAGTCTGCCTTTGCCCCAAAAAGACGGGTTCCACCAAAGGGCATGTCCATCAGATTGGCTGGGACATCACCCAGGAAGCCAGTTGTCCTAAGTCAGGCTTGGCGTCTTAAGGCCACTGTCGTTAAAATTGACCTGCTCAGCGAATCCCTCGTGTCTAGGCCACACCGGTTGGTGAATTTAGCTGCATCTCTCCCATTCTTGACAGCTTGGGGGGGGGGGGGGGGAGTACAGCCCGGGCCTCCTCCAGGACTTGTGGCAGCATTTGCGCAACCATCTCCCAAAGTGAATGGGACAAACGGCCCAATAAGCATGCAGTATTCACCGATCGCAATGCCAGGCTGGAGGAAGGAAACAACTTCTCCCCAACTGAGTCCAGCCTCTTGGATTTCCTATCCGGAGGGGCAGAAGAGAACACACCCTGGGACGTAGAGGATGGAACCACCAAACTTTCTGGGGTGGGGTGTTGGTTGAGGAACTTTGGGTCACCCGGAGCCGGGCAAGGGGCGGGGGTGCAATCATCCTATTCACAGTGGCCCCTGTGCTAGGCTTGGACCACATGCCTAGAAGGACGTCCATAAGTGCCTCATTAAATGGCAAAAGGGGTTCGGAAGTGGAAGCCCTTGGTTGTAGCACCTCGGTCAGGAGATTAGTCCGGACCTGCATTGAGGGCAGCTCTAGTCCAAGGACCTCAGCTGCCCTCTATACCACCATGTCATAGGATGCCCCCAGCTCCGTAGCCACTGATGGTGGAGAAAGCATGCCAGTATCTGGGGAAGTGTCCAGTCTACTGGCTTCCCCAAGTTTCCCATGTCTGTCCAAGTTCTTCTCAGAGACATACTGGTGCTCCAGAGGGTCCATAGACCCCTCCCATTCCTCTTCTGAGCTGAGCGAAGTCTTTTCTGCTCCTTGTCATCAGGGATGAGGATAGGGCTAGCACCGCCGATGGGCACCGGCGGCACCTCAGGTAGCGACTTCGGGTCCATTGGTATTGGCAAGCCCATCGTCGACCTGGATCTGGGATCAGATCCTTAAGACCCCACCTGTTCCGTGGCCGGAGCGATTAATTTAGCTTTCAGGCACACTTCTTGCTCCTGTCGTTTTTTCTATCTGCTAACTACTTGTTCTTGCGTAAAACCCTTTAAAATCAGCTTTTAAAGTGTCCCACACCATACTAACCCCGGCTGTACCATAATACGCAATGATCACGTCATTCACAAACTCCTTCATTCTCACTGTATATTCTTTTTAGTGTGCTACATACATGAAAAAGGTCCATCTATAACTGGGAAGTGCAGAGTCAGTGATGGCTAGTGTCAAAGTAAAGGATGCATGATCAGAGAGCCAAATAGGGTGGAAATGTAGCACTTATCTCAGAACTATTTCTTTGCTTATTACAAAGTAATCAATCCAGGAGTACTGCTTGTGTACTGCAGAAAAGAAATTGTATCCATCATATCCAAGGGTCAACAACGACTTTAGACATTCCAGAGCACCCAGAGGTATTAGTTCTATCATGAGTTAAAGATGCATTGCAATTTTAGTCTCCCACTATTATATGGTTGTTGGGTAATGTAAAGAGAATATCTCTAATATCTCCATAAATGGTAGGGTTGTCTTCTTTGGGGCCATATAAAAAGCATATATTTAACAATATGACCCCTATGCTGACTCCTATAATTATCCTTCTCCCCCCTTGGTTTGTTTTATTAAAAGCCATATGGAAATTAGCGATAAATATTAGTATTGCCACTCGAATAACACGCGATTCCATTGCGTTGTCAATAAAGTGTATATTTTCTAGTCACTCATTCAATCAATCATTCAAACGCACTTTATTCGGTTTCTGCATAAAACTATAAAAGTATTCTAAAAACCATACATAGTATAAAAAGAGGACTGGTACAGTGTGTTTGTACAAGTATCATTAGAAAAACAAATCTTACCTAAAAATCTCATGCAATGCATTGAACATTTTATAAAGTGCATATACCATAAATCATTGGAAGTTAAAAGCAGAAAGGAGAATGAGCCCAAGGTCCTTAACCAGTCTATGTATGTCACTAGGGTACCGAATATAGGACTATGCCATCATTTAAAAGCCACTATCAATTAATCGCAACAGTCTCTAAGCTTCAATGCAAATTAAATAGTATCACCATACAGTAGTTGTAAATAAATAAGAGCTAGTCGCACCTGTCTAAACTCCAACCTCTTTAAAATAGAAATAATAAAAGTTTTCCGGGGCATTGCATAATGCTTACAAAATATTAGAAACTGAAGCACGTCATGAGGGGAGATATGGCTCTATCAATTGCATAGTTTTCAAAATTAAAAATGTACAAACACTGGCCTTCCTCAGTTCAAGCTCTTCTCTCTCTAGTCTCCTCTGGCTTCAAAAAGACTCCCTAGCCCACCCCAGATCTTTCTTGGTCACTGATTCTGGATTAGTGAATAATTCAACTCTTCCCAATCTTTCAAAGCTACTCTTTATATAGCTAAGCCAAGGAATGTGTTGAGCATAATCAAGAGCCATACACTCCTTCAAACTCAATCTACTCAAGGGTGATCCTTCGTTCAGCCAGGTCTTCAGCCAAAACATTAAAGGACGAAGGGCCAATAAGTCAGAGAGATAGGACACCCCAAGTTCTTCATGTACCACCATATTAGCCATTCCCTTCCACTTGTAACTCATCCATAGTGACATGACCTCATATATCGCTACCATAGGAAGCTTTAGCGACATATTTAGCCTGATATATCTGAAAGAGTACCGCAATTTCACACCTACCCAATCTGGAGGCAAAATTAAAACAGCGGTGTTTGCGCGAACTATGGTCCCCATTTCATCTCCCCATCTATTAGGACCCCTAGGTACGAAAAGGCGTCTGTGCGGGGAACCTGAACAGATTCGAACATGAATCGATAGGGCTTTCTAGGGTGAGGTCCCACCTGCATCACATAGAATTTGGAATCATTTATTGACAGGTCTAAATCCAGCATAAAAGAAGAAACGTAACTGAGCAATGTTTTCAGACCTCTAGAGATCTTACAAATGAGGACCGCATAACCTGCAAATAATAAAACTGGCAGGCCACATCGACCCACCTGGGGGTAATCTACCTTGGTCTTCAATTAAACGTTTTCCAGATTAAATAATATACAAATTAATCAAAAAAGGGGCTAAAATACATCCTTGGCGTACGCCTCTTTTTATTGCAAAATGGCAGGAAACCCTAAGATCTTGAGAAAAACTGACCTGAGCCTTTGTTGCTTGGTGGAGGTCTTCCAGAAAAAAAACAATATTGCCATCCACCCGAATGGCCAATGTGGTCTGCCAGAGTTTTGCTCTATTCACGCGATCAAATGGAGATGACATATCCATGAAGGCCAGATAGATAGTACCGGGGCGGGCGACTGTATATTCATTGAGAATCATAAATAGTTAAAGGCACTGGACTACGGTGTACCGCCCAGGGCGGGACCCGTACTGGATATTCGATAAAATGCTGTGTTCCTCTGCCCAGCTAGTCAGAGTATCAAGAAGAACTCGGCCCGACACCTTAACCACAGAGCCCAGCAATGATATTGGTCTATACCAATGAGTGCAATCACGGTTGCCCTTTTTAAAAACAGGCACTATTGTGGAAGTGCCCATTGATTAAGGACAACCTGTTTTTACCGCCGCGTTCATAACTGCTGTGAGGATGGGTGCCCAAAAGTTTGGGTCAGATTTATAAAGATCCGACGGAATACCGTCAGGACCTGGGGCTTTATTGCTTGACAACCCAACAATACATTTCTTAGCCTCTTCTGCCTTAAAAACCAGTACAGAAATCCCTGCCTCACAACCAGAGGAACTGTTTAAGTCAGGCGGGCACTGGAACATAGCTTTGTTTCCTTCCTCTTCGTTCAGGAAAGGGCTATTTATTTTACTCCAGAACCTAGAACGGTTCCTCAAAGTGCTAACCTCAATTAACTCCCTCCAGACTTTAGCATTGCCCTACGTCTGGCCAGTTCTGTCTTACACTCCATACGATATGTTCTAACTAATGTGGGGTCTCCTGGGCTATTATTTAATGCTTCCTTCAACTTCCTGTCCGCCCGGGAGCAATGAGAATCAAACCATCTAGGAACCTGAATAGCGGGTCGCTGTGCCTTGGCACTGCGGAAATCACTTATTTTAGCTGAAATAATCTTAAAAGCTTTGATGACCTCTCACTGGGCCGTTAGTGGTGTTCTAACTCGCTAGCACATGTGATGGAGAGTGATTCATAAAATGCCTCTGGGTGTATCTGCGCCCATTTGAACCTTCCTCCACCCACCATCCGTTGGTCTCACCACCCCACTCTGCCCGGTCCCCCCCTCTATGAGCCAATAAGGGACCACTAAGATAAACACACAATGGGTTACAGTCACTATGTATACTAGCCAGAATGGTGAATCCCGTAGTTAATTCAAGAAGGGGCGTTGATACCAGAATAAAATCAATAAATGTACCACCTCCCCGCCCATCAAAGGACAGTGTAAGGGCCTACCTACGGGGAACTATTGTGCACATAGGTGAAGCTAAATCAAATTCATGTAAGAAACCATTAAGTATATCGCCTTGTGGAGTGTGTTCAAAATGAATGCCCCTCATGCGTGGGCAGCCCAAATCAATCAGACTTGTGGTGCTAGGTTCTCCACATAAGTTAGTATTAAAAACCCCAGCAATCACAGAGTTTTTAAAAACTACATTAAGATGTTTCCTTAAAAAGGAGCCCGACATAGAAATGTTACACAAGCCCTTGGCAGAAGACATTGCGTTATAAAAATTCAAGACACCCAATTTGCAGGACCCCTTACACAATAGCAAGGACTGTATACACGGGCTCTCAGTCGGCAACACAGATATCTTATACTCTGTTGCTAATGAAACATAAATTACAAGACCACCTCTCGACCTTCCTGAGGATGAGGAAGTAGCCGGAACAAAGAAAGACTTATAGCCCTCAAACTGAAAACTATTCCCGGTCAACAACGTTTCTTGCAAGCAAATCAGACGGTTTTGTAAATAAAATCCACAAGGGATCAAGAATCTTATTAGCTAAGCCAGCTTCTACGATATAAAGTTGCAGTCAATTTCGCCCAACGTCCCATTGCTTTGCCGAGATTTGACCTGCTGAGTATTTGTTGGCCCCTGTTTCACAGAAACAGCCCCACTAGATCAATCACAAGTGTCCAGAGCGCCCAAAGGTGCAAAACGATTTGATAACTCCATAAGAGGTGGAACAAGCTGCAGCCCGCCTTGTGGTGGCCAATGAGTATGGTTCGGATTTAAATTTATGGCCTGAAAGGAGGGTAGGAGGAATTCTGCTTGTCAAATGGCCCTTCTGTTGTAAGACATATTATTCCACCCAAGTGCCTCAGGTTTATAGAAGAATGCGAGACAAAGTGCCTTAATGGACATCCGTGGGCCAAAAGGGACGTTAATCGCGGCTGTAGCGAGAATCCTTTCTGCAGTGTAAAGTCTGTTAAAATTGATACTAACGCAGTCTCCCTTGCAGGACTTATAGGAGCTACCTACCTAATTGTCCCTTTGCACGATATTAATGTTTTTCTCCAGCCCTGGGCCTAAGGCAGTGTTACAAGACAGTCAATAGAGGACTTTGTTCTTAAATTGAGACTTGCCTTCCTTAACCCCCTCGGAGAGAGGAGTTGCGTTCTCCAGAATCACAACATAAGGTGTTGATTCTGGTGGGTAATGTGTTCCAATCGAGGCCCCCTCCCCATTCCCCCTGAGATGACTCTCCAGTTCTATTACTGGCAGGTCCAATACTTAAAACAGGACTTAAGACCATATGGGTCTGTGAAGAAGACGGGGACTGCGGGTTCTGTGGGCAATTAATAGCAAGACCCATGTGTCGCTTTGAAGGGGGAGGTAGATGCTTCCTGGTGTTAACGTGAGGTTGCCAAATTGCATCCTTCGGTTGCCAGGTGACCTGTTGGGATCCTTGGTTCCATATTGAGGGCCTCCCCCCTCGAGGGGATACCACATTTAAGGTCAGAGAGTCCTTTTTCAATTGAGGACAGATGTTGAAATAATGAAACCAGTTTTGAATCCAATATGGCCTTTAGAGAGTCTGCCTTTGTGTTTACTTGATCAGTTGGTAACTTCTGCGATGTCACCTCGGCTCTCAGCCTTTTGGCCTTTCCCCCAGATATTTGGCCCTTTCTTTTCGTACCTAATCCTTGGCTAGCCATCTCTACTCCTCCTGTTCTCCCTTGCGTGGCAAGTCCAGATATCAACAGGGCTGACCACCACACGCCTCTGGCTTGCGGGTACTTTGCCACCCCGGGATTGTGGACCAAAATAGTGGGTGTGAGAGGTAAGTACTGACCCTCCGTACAGCTGTCCAGACCCTCTAATTCTTGCATCCCGGGGCTATTTAATAGACATCAGTGCTATCCGTGATCGTGTGTTTCCTGGCTGGATTCGGAGAAGGACGATTGACAGAGGACCAAGAGAGATGCCGGTCTACCAGCTCTATCGCTTTATCAAGCACTCCTGCGGCCCTCTGTAGTAAAGAATCCATAGTCACTTCGGTGCCTGTCGCAGCTCTCCCAGGAACCGTAGTCACCTTGTTTCTCCCCATGGCGGACCCAAACCAGTATGTACTCGGCGCACTCCAACCGTGGGAAGGAATGTAACAAGGCTCTTACTCCTGCCTAGTGATGCCCAAAGAAATCCTTCAGGGGACTGCTAGCACAATCACATGGAATGGAGGCCACACAAACCTTGGAACCAAAAGCACAAAAGTCCATAGATCACCTGGACCCTGTGACCCTATAACCAAATGTGGTTAGAAGTTTAAAAATGCCAATAATGTATTGAGAGGGAACTCTAATGCCAATAATGTATTAAGAGGGAACTCTGCCCTCCCTACCTGCTCCTCTGACACCAGGAATGATGCAATGGCCCAGTCGTAGCACCCAGTGGAAACCTCCACCATGCAATGCGTTGCACCGAAAAGGCTGTTGTGGCAAAATCTTGAGAATAAATTAAAAAAGAACCAAGAGGGTACCCCAGATCAGCCTCCTACAATCTCTAATGGGCGCGGATGGGCCCGCAATTGACCCGGGTGAGGCCCTTGCGCGTTCCGTGTCCCAGGAGATCAACTATGCTTTTCAGCTGTGGTGCGGGAGGGTCAGCCTCCTCGCTCTGACTTGCCTTCTGGGACAGCGAGTCCCTCCACACAATGGCCTCAGCAGCACAAAGATCCAGGCAACAGCGCCTTCACTCCACTCTACTTCCTGCACCGCCGGAGAACAACTGCGCTTTTCAGCGCGCGGCGCGGTGGGCCGGCCTCCTCGCTCTGCCTTGCCTTCTGGGACAGCGAGTCCCTCCACATAATGGCCCCAGCAGCACAAAGATCCGTGCAACAGTGACTTCACTCCACTCTACTTCTTGCGCCGCAGGAGAACGACTGCGCTTTTCAGCGCGCGGCGCTGGAGAGTCTGCCTCCTCGCTTTGTCTTGCCTTCTGAGACAGCGAGTCCCTCCACACAATGGCCCCAGCAGCACAAAGATCCAGGCAACACCGACTTCACTCCACTCTACTTCTAGTCACTCATTGAGCGATCGGTTCTTCCTAATAAATCTAGCATCTTGTAAACATGCTATACAAGGTTCAAAACTGTTTATTTGCTGCTTCTTTTCAGCTTCAGTCTAACATTTAGCCTCTTGACTTTCAAAGTATCAATTTTACTCTGCTATTTGGCTTCTTATAAGCTTCCTTCTTGACTACGTGTATCCCTGTGTTTCATATGTTCCCTAATATCTTGCCATTCTTTCTCCCACGCTCTCTTACCTCTTCCACAATCCTCCCTTTACCTCAATGGGCTGTTCAGCTGGAAGCAGAACCTCTCCCGCCCACTCCAAAATGAAAGCTGTTTCTTAACAAGCATTTGCAATGCAATTGGTCTCGCAATGACAATGTCTTACACCCATGTGTTTTGGTTTGGAGTGGAGTAGATGTATGTGGTTTGGAATGGAATTATGTGCCTTGGATTGGAATTGTTAGTTGTGGAATTAAGTGTGGTGGAATTGTGTTGTGAGAAGTGTATTTCTGTAGTGGAATTATGTGGCATGGTGAATAGATAGGGGTGAGAGCTGCACAAAATAGTTAGAAAGGAAGATAGAGAGGGATAGGTAGTTGTGCATGATGTGTTGAATAAATTGCAGATGGAGGAGCAGAAAGAGTGTGTGAGAACGAGATAAGGAGGTGGAGAGCAGGCCACAGACGCATAAAGAGGGAGTGCCTGTGTATGCAGCAGAAACCACAAGAAGAGGAGGAGAGAGCAGGTTCGAAAGAGGGAATCCTTGGAAAGGCACAGGAAAGAAGTTGTGCTCGAAGACCTAAAGTGAACCACGAGAGAGGTGGAAAGCGTGTGAGAGAGAGCGAGAGAAGGTGTAAGAGATGGTACGAGAGAGAGGGACGAGTGAGTGGGAGGCGCACCTAGGCGATGGGGGGGTAGAGGTGGACCAGTGCATAGCGTGAGGAGGAAGAGGAAGGTAACAGGTCATAGAGAAGTCAATAGTGTGAAATATTTAAAAGACTGTTGTGACTTTCACACCAATAACTAACCAATTAACGAAATATTTAATTATTTAGGGCAACATTGTGAAAAGTTTGCCTCACACAGTCTGCAGAACGCGTGCTTTCAAGGCAGTACGATCTTTGAGAGCTAAGATTGAGCAAGCGAGTGATTACTGGTGGGCACAGTTGGCACCCAACTCCGGCTGCCCTCTTGCCTGCCATGGGAAGCTGCAATGAGCTGACCGGGGTGGAACAAAGAAACATGGACCAGCACATGCATGGGACGAGTTTCACCAAGCTAGAAAATGGCTTATTTCTTTCTAGCACTTCAAGCTGGCAGCCCAGCATGTCCCTCAATACTTCTAGTTATTAAGCACAACAAAGCGTGCACACACTTCCCTCCCCTTTGAGGACAGGATTGAAAATACTGGAAACCACTGTCACTCAACCACAAACCGTACCTTTCCGGCGGCAGCTTAGTGCCATAAAGTGACCCTAAAGGTCGCAAATGAGCGGTCTCTAAAGCTCCAGAAAAAACAAAGAACGCTGGATGGTCACCTGAAGTACACTCGAAAATGTGCAAACCACATTAATCCCTTTATATCTTTCACAAGGGCACAGAACAGTCTTTTAGCAAGCAGCAAGAGAGTTCTAGTTCGAAGCAGTGCCAACTGTGTCGTTTTGAATTTTTAAAAAATGTACTCATGCTATGCTTTAGTGAACGTGAGAAGAATAATGTTTGGAACAGGGAGCACACACAATATGTTCTGTTTAGGCAGCGCGTAGAGTAATTAAAAGGACAACGTCTTCAAATCGGGATGAAGATAACTTTTGTTGAGCATTAGAGATTGTGTTATTTTTTTAAGAGGTCAGTATGGCCGTACAAAATTAAATTAGGATAGGATGGCTGTGACAATCCAATGAGATATTTTCAACATGGTAAATACATTTTTTTTATATTAAAAGGAAACGATCTTAGAAAATACCTATTTATAGGGGGCGGAGAGCACATAACAATATGCGATTACCCTACATTAACGCTTTTGGCCATTCAAGTGCGGCAAACTGAGGTGGTAGTGTTGTGGGCTTGTGCCCTTTTCCCTAATGGAACAATTCTTCAGATGTATTTTTCGTTCAGAGAACCAAAGCCACAAACCGGGCAGTGCTCCACCCTTTGTATATAATGACTGACACTTTCCTTACAACCAACCTGTTGCATAAAAATACCCAGGCAATGTTGCGAAAGTCCATTACCCCCCGCAAAAGCCCATTTGTTTGCTCTCAAAGTATCGTAACGCCTGCACACCTCTTTCAACAATTACGGTTGCTGGACCAGTGTGGCAAGTGGCACCAGAAAACCACGTTTGACCATGAGCACCGGCTGTCAAACTTTGCAGCTGTTTGCAAGGGCTGGTGATCACTGGAAGAGATGTTGATCTATCACGGGCAGCAATTTCATAATAAAAACAGAAACTCCGCTTTGCTTTAAAGGGGTTTGCTTTTAAATGATTAGCAGACGTCAGTCACAGCTCCTCGTGGGAGTGCTGCGGGGTGTTGGGGCGGGCCGGGGGAGGGGCAGGGTGGGGGGTAGTAAACTCCGGCATAAGGCCAACGGAGTTCAGTTAATAAATAAATAAAACAAATTTCATTGCGTGCGCTGCAATGCAACGATGCAATGCAGCACGCGCAATGAAATTCGTTTTATTTATTTAATATAGTGCTTCTTGCGTAAAAGCATATCCCAGTTGGTACTTCTGCCCCCTGTAAGTCCCTAGTAAAAGGTACCCTAGGTACCTAGGGCCTGGGAGCTGTAGAGGGTAAATTACATAAACACTGTGGATGGTATCAGTTCCTAAAAAGGGGAAAAGGGAAAACATACAGCAACCTAGTCGGCTGTTGTCGGTATAAGGAGTCTCCAAGGTAGGTTTGAGTGTGCAGACAGGAGAAAAGGTACTCACTCTTGCATTTTGGTCTAAGAGGGTAAATTACAACAGGGGGCTCAAGAGGGAAAAATATCAATCAGGTCGCGCTCCACTCAGATACAGCTATAAACCACAAAGACCCGATTGTGGCGGGCACCCACTAATTTTTAGGTCTCGGGACCATCCGGTCGGCAGACCGGAAGTCCGGAGATTTAATGACTTAGGAGAAGAGGGGCTTGAACCCGCCCCTCTTCTGCCCTGTTCTCCCTTGGCTGGCCTCGTAAATGCTGGCCAGCCATTGGAGAAGAGGTCCCGTCACTCCAATCATGCCCCGTCCTTTTCGGATCGGGGGGCGTGTTTTTTGCGAAAAGTCTCAAGGAGGAGACATTTGCAAAACACGCCCCCGAATCCGAAAAGGACGCTGCCTTGGTCGTGTGCTCGTCCGCTCCCCCTTCGTTCGTTGCTTGTTCATTTTGCAAAACTGAGGTTGATTGAAACGATGGCTGTTGGGAAGATCCACAGAGCACAATTTTTGTGCATACTAGCCATTGCTTTCTCATGGCTGCGAGACTTATGCCGGGGTTAAATGCTTTGAATAAATCTACCTGCTGTGGGCTTCGAGTAACGTTCGCGTTAAAGCGATATTTCAAAGTTGAAGGCCCGCTTGTCTCTTGGGGGTTGGGGGGGTGTCTTGGACAAGTGGTATTCATAATGTACGTGACTGGAAAGATGTGATGCACTTTCTCGCAGGATCGAGCCTACTTGAATTGTGGGGGGCATTGGCCCATGTTTGCACGCTTCTGCAGCATGCTCGTGTTTTCAGCAGTTTGTTAAAGTACTGTTTCAAAGGACGCTGCCTTGGTCGTGTGCTCGTCCGCTCCCCCTTCGTCCGTTGCTTGTTCATTTTGCAAAACTGAGGTTGATTGAAACGATGGCTGTTGGGAAGATCCACAGAGCACAATTTTGGTGCATACTAGCCATTGCTTTCTCATGGCTGCGAGACTTATGCCGGGGTTAAATGCTTTGAAGAAATCTACCTGCTGTGGGCTTCGAGTAACGTTCGCGTTAAAGCGATATTTCAAAGTTGAAGGCCCGCTTGTCTCTTGGGGGGTGGGGGGGGGTGTCTTGGACAAGTGGTATTCATAATGTACGTGACTGGAAAGATGTGATGCACTTTCTCGCAGGATCGAGCCTACTTGAATTGTGGGGGGCATTGGGCCATGTTTGCACGCTTCTGCAGCATGCTCGTGTTTTCAGCAGTTTGTTAAAGTACTGTTTCGCTAAGAAAGTGTACTGAGGACGTACTTTGTTTACGTTTTTACAGATTACCTGAAAGAGTAACATGTGGACGGCTGGGAAAAACCAGAGGCAGTTGCACATTGCAGCTTAATGTGATTGCAATCCTTTTTATTTTTACTGGCCCGTTACCGACGATTTATACTTCGATGTGTTAGAGGATGGGCTCTATAATAACTGGTAGGTACCTCCTATGCGTAAAGGCATGACATAGGAACGGGAAACGCTATGTAGAGCTATGGTATTCTTAAGCGGAAATAATTCTCTTGATGCCACTAGTTAAGTGGTCTAATTATTGGCGACGTAAGAAATCCAGACTACCTTTGTCCTTGCTGATCACATTTGATACTTGGACAGCATTTGATTAATAGACTAACATAATGCCCATTTATAAACCACACCAGCAAATCTAGCCTTGAGCACCTCTATATGGTAAATTGCCAGTAAGGAAGGGGTTTATTTGGGAACTTCTACACTACACTTGCATACATATTTATGTCCAATGTTCTGAGAGATTGAGTTGCTCACACTTTAACACGCATTGCAGCCTTTTGGGAATAATCCTTGCTATCGGCATTTACATATAAAATGTATTATACAGAATACCTCTAAATAAAGCGTTTGGCTAACCTAAATCGTGTCCTTCTTTATTAACCAATGACTAAGCATTTAGCTTTGAAGACGGATCACTGCCACCCTAGACTTCAGCGGAAGTTGCAGCTTTAGTGTCCTCAAAGGACCATACATACTATGTTTTCCAGTAGTGTTGCAGCTACTCGTTGTTTTGATTACATTGTGCACGCGCTTTTCAGGAAGTCTACTGTACTTTTTAATTTCACAACTTCTTACCGGAGCCGATTTAACTAACTTGTTGTTTCTGTGTGAAGCTTCGCGTACAAATACAGCCATCCTACATCTTTTCTACAGCGGTGTTAAACTGCCGTGAAAAGTCTGGGGAGGTTAGTCTTGCTAAAGTGCATTTTCAGGTTGGAATACTAACAATGGTGAAGTGCTTTGCCAGGAGTGACAACAGAGCCTACCTTGCACCCTCTTTCCGAGTGTGTGTCTCCTCTCAGCCCCCCCCCCCCCCTTCTCTCTTACCCAGCACGGCTCGCAGGTGCTTCAGGCGGGTCAACACGTCCTTCTTCGGGTCCAGAACTTTCTGTGTAGATTTCTTGAGGTCTCCATGGTTCCTCCTGGAGAATATTCTGCAAGGAGAAGGTGGCTTGGGGCAGGAGGCGCCCCCGAGGGGCTGCAGGTGCTGTGGGTGAGGGAACACACACCTGCACTTAGACGCTGCCTCCTCCGCCGTGACTGTGTGCAGCTCCCTGGCTGCCCTCCCCTCTCTGCCCACTTACTGTCACTGCGCCCGCTCTCAGCTTCCAAAACACAAAGGAATGACTATCCGCAGTGGTTGTCCGGTAGTGCAACTTCGGCAGCCATTTCGGAATGTCAGTCCTGACCGCTGACCAGCCATCTAAGAGCCGGTCTCCCTTTCAAAGCGAGGCTGCCTGCGCGGGCTATTACCCTCAATTACCAGTTGCTGTCCACTCTTCCTAGCTGCGGGGTTGAACTCTGAGCACCTCCCTTTGAAGTCACGATCCTTTTATCTGTGGCCAGACTCAGGAATTTAAGAAGAACCGTCATACTGATGCTCAGAACAGTTTGTGGTTACTGCAGTGCTTAATTTATGAAAAAAAAAATATATAGAAGTAAAAAACATATAAGTGCCAGGGCAGCTTGCGCCACACATTGCGGCTCTGTGGGTGGCTCTATGTGTGTGTGAGGCTCTATGTGTGTGTGTGTGTGTATGTGTGTGGCTGGCTTTTTTTTTTGTAGGTGGCTCTATGCGTGGGTGGCTCTATTTGTGTGTGGGTTGCTCTATGTGAATAGCTCTGTGTAGGTGGCTCTGTGTGTGTGGGTGGCTCTGTGTGTGTGGGTGGCTTTGTGTGTGTCGGTGGCTCTGTGTGTGTGGGTGGCTTTGTGTGTGTGGCTCTGTGTGTGGGTGCAAATGCAATAGGTCTCGCATGTGAGAGAGATTAAGCTATTGACATTGTAAATAACAATGCCGTTTCTTTAAATGTTTTAAAAAGAAAAACAATGTCATGAGCAATGCCAATAGCTCTAACTTTAACAATTCCGAGACCATTGCATTGTAAATGCTTGTTCATTGTAGGCCCGGGGCCGGGGGGCATCTACCTCAACCCAACTGCTGGTTATAACTCTTTACCAGTCCTATCCAGTCCTAAATGCTCACAAGTTTTTAATACAATAAAAATGTTTGTCAGCCATCTCCATTTAATAAATACCCCCTACTAAAAAAGGTGTATGTGGACAGACCAAAAAATATCTGCAAAAAATGTGTGCAAAGGTGAGAAAGTACCTCATGTGCGCTTCCCTACTGGGGCTTCTGGTAGGTCTCACCAGTGTGCCCACGTTTTCTCATCATCGGCGACTTTCTCACCAAAGAAATAAAAAGTGTCCAGTAAAAAGAAAGATGAGGTGTAGATCGTGATTAGTGTATATCAAAAGAAAGACCTCGTGAAATACAAGAATAAAGCATTCCTCCAATTAAAATTGGAGTTAAGACTCACATGCACCCAGTCCAAATTTTATTCAAATCTGTGAGCTTACTCAAAATTTAAAAATACTGCATGTTGCAGACCATTTTATGTAGGTGCCAACATGTTTCATTGCCTGTACTTTGTTGCGGCAATTTCATCAGAGCTCGAGGTCGATAAACACCTCCCTGGACTCCAATCTTTACATGAAAGATGACTGACAAACAAAAGAGACATATATTATAACCTCCAACCAGTCGGAGCACCCTTTAATCATATCAAAAATGTGTATATCACACAATTCTTAATATATATTTACCACGTGGTAGCCACAGTCACTCGTACCAGCTTCCCACCTCGTCTCGTCTCGGGGTGTATTTTCATAGATTATACTTCCCCTTCCGGCACAATCAGTTGCCGATGGTATACCTGCGAAAATATGCTAAACATGTTCATATTAAAAACACAAACACCACGTGGTATAACTTATTTACACCGTCATGGTATATCACACATTCTCATGTCCATAGACTAAAACGTGTAGTCTTCCTAAAAAACCCTGTTACTCAAACAGCCACTCAGTCGGGCATACTATCTTCCCCCGTTTAATGGTGTTAAGTCGAGATAATTTCGTGCCTCATGCTAGTCGCCAAGACCACACTCATACCCTTACCTCACTGGCCAGTGTCCTCAGCGTTATCTCACTCCGGCATCAAACATTACTCCCCGCGCTCTGTCTTTCAAGTGCGGCTGCCGGAAAGAAACAACATCACGTGACTCCCTGTCACACTCTAGCTTGATCCCTTTATATATCAAGCAAACACGGGGACCATTTTGAAATGGTACCTTTTTTTACTAATCGGGACCAGGAAGAACCGCAAATGTGCAATTCTTCCACTTCTCCCAAACTGGCAAAATGTGAGTTTATTTCAAAACAAGGACAGATTGTCACGAGTTCTAGCAAAATTGTCAACAATACCAAACGTTCACACCGTACCTATTCGGTGCATCTCAATCACTGCTTGAAAATATGCCATATCCAAGGCACCACGACGTTCTCGAAGGACATGGCATAGATTTAGACGTCTGTATAATCAGGTTGTGTCCACATATCCCAGCAAAGAAACATCAGCTAACTACTCATTTATATACATAGGGCACCCCTACAATAATTTCCTTGCCACTAAAAGCGTGAAAACGCTGTATCTCACGCCTGAAACGAGCGCCATTATGAAATACTGTATTTAACTTTTAGGACATATGGGACCCATTATTTTACTAGTCTCAGACTCTACCAAAGTATCTGGAAAATGTGTTCAATTTGAAATAGAACCAATATGTCTCCAATTATCAACAAGATAAAAAGTCCAAACCTTACCTCCTTAATGCATCAAAATCAATGTGTACATGACTGCCATGTCCATGGTATCATACCGATCTCAATAGACACGGCATTACATATCAGAAAGATTCCTCAACAGACTGTCATAATATCTGCATATTTAAAGGGGCATCAGCTTAATATTTTTTATATATGTGGCGGACATCCCTTCAATAATTCCCGTGCCACTAATAACCTGATATGCTGTCATATGCCCGGTTGTCCAATCACCACAGCTATGCTTAATACCATCCAAGCGGTAATAGTTGTTTCAAAACAAAAGACCTTAAGAATTACATGGAACCAGAACTCAAACTTCAACTACTGATCTTATTCCACTCTATAAAGTCATTTAGGCCAATCTGATCTGCCTTCTCAAAATAAATCCAACGTGCCTCCTTTTTTGCAAGGGTCCTTTCCTTATTACACGCTTCAACCAGTACCTTCTCCAATACTGTCCACACCAGAGCTCTGTGGTCATGATGCTGTTCCTGGAAATGGCGTACCAAACGTGTTGTTAATCTACCCGCCATTATTGTGCTCAGGTGCTCCTGAATGCGTACCTTGATTTTTCGTGTGGTTAAACCAATATAGTGTAAACCACACTGACAGGTCAGTCTATAAATCACGTTGGTCGTGTTGCAGTTACTGAATTTCGTCTGATGCCAGATCTTCCCATTCTGCAACTGCACACTATTAGTCTTTTTCGTCAAGTCACACACCGAACACCCACAACAAGAATAGTGCCCAGATGGAATAGATAAGTTCTTTATAGCCTGTAGTGAATAAGTGTGCACCAGTTTATCTTTAAGGTTACACACTTGCTTGAACGCGAACCTGGGTGGTGGCATTTTGTAATCAGATGTTGACAATAGAGACCAATGTTTCCTCATCACTTGGCGTACTTTGGTAGATAAAGGGTCAAAAGTCATGACCACTGGCAGACAATCACTCCTCTGTCTCGTGTTTCTCTCAAGCAAAGCCTCCCGCGGTGTATTGAGTGCTCTTTTCTTAGCTCTCTTTATCATTCTGGTTGGGTAGGCCCTTTGTACCAATTTGTTGGCCAATTCCTCAGACTGCTCCCTGTATACCTCTGTAGAGGAACAGTTTCTGCGGTACTGCGGAATTCTCGTCCGTGGCTTTTTGGTGAACAGTGGTGCACAGCTTATTATTAACCATTGAGATATCCAAGTCCAGATATACTGCCATATGCTTGCTCATCGTCCAGGTGAACTTAAGACAATAATCAAGACAATTGAGCCAATCCAAAAATTCAAGGAGATCACTCTCTAATCCATCCCTAATACACAACACATCATCAATATACCTCTTTCAGAGGCAAATATTCCTCTGAAGGGGTTTCATGCGTGACGGATAAAGTTGTCCTTAAACGGCCCACATAAATGCAGGCCAGACTGGGCGCAAAAGTTGCGCCCATAGATGTTCCAGACACTTGTAAAAATAGATGGTTCTTGAAACTAAATTAATTCCTTGTTAAGGCCAACTCTATGCATTGAAGTACAAAAGACTGTGGTACATCGTAACACCAGTCTTGGGCCCTAAGAGCACGTGCTGCTGCCACCAGCGTTGCATCTTAGAGTATGCTGGTGTACAACGACTCCATGTCTATTGTCACCAAAATATTATGAGTTGGATCAAACTCTACCTCATTTAGAATATTCAAGATGTCCGTCGTATCTTGGACATATGAGGGTTGTTTCACCACTGACTCTCTTAGATAAAAATCTGCAAATTGCGACAATGGCTGCAGGACTGATTGTCTCCCCAAAACTATCAGGAGTTCTGGGGGTGGCGGTTGCGCCTTGGGAATTTTTCACACCAGGGATTTTACCATTTGGGGAAAAAAAAGAGATGCTGGCATCTCACTCTTTCATTGGGATATAGCCCCACCCCAAACGGGGCAAACCAGTCTTTATGCCTCCTCGGCTAGCACTGAGGGGGTTTGCCCCAATTTTGCCCTCTGGGTTCAGAAAGGTCACTATTGCCCAGGGATTTCAAGGTGGCAAAATAAAACAAAAGGATAGGGGCAGCCTATCCTGGCATCGAGTCATACTCCCACTCCAGAATGTGCAAAGGTCTGTTACCCAGGATTGTCCCGATTGGGGAGGTGGCCCCTAATCTATCCCTGGAGGGGGTAGAAGGGCCACTAGACACCAGATATTTTACATTTTGGGAAAAGCAAAGGAGTGCAGGCGTGCAACCCTGGCATTGGGCAATACCCATCGCATAAGGAGGCACCAAGTCTTTTTGACACCCCCCCTATGGAGCAGAGAGTGGGTTTGCCCTAATTTGCATTGCCACGGGGGTCAAGACGACTTTAGCCCACTGGATGCCAGGAATAATGTTTTATATTATAATCTGGTGGGTGCCTGGCCCACCCTAACATCAGCACCTCTCCTCCCCCAAAAAGCCTCAACAGTATTTTTGCTCCCCTTGATGACAAAAGCATCTCCATCCCTACGGCAAGCAAAAAGAAATTTCAATTCTTTCAGGCATTGTTTTCACATATGGGCCAGTAGATAGGGCTAAATCCAAATATCATCCCACTTGCCATGCTCATTGGCTGCTCTTTTAGGGGTCAGGTCGGCTGCCACCTGGCGAAACCTGCCAAACCCAGACATTTCTGAAATCTAGACACAGAGTGGGTCTCAAGGTGGGGTGAGACTCGTGTGGAACCCATGACATTTTCTTATCCACAATGCTCTGCTAACCTGAAACTTTGCCTAAAACTACGCATTTATCCTGCATTTCTGTGATATATACTTACAAAATCCCCAGGGATCCACCAATTACCTACCATGCGGCATTCCCTCACTTGTCCCGGTAAAGACCCCACCCCACTTTTGTGGCTGGCTGTACAACCCGCAACAGGAATTAATCATCCCCTAGGTGTCTAATTTTGACAAATATCCATGTTTGGTAGGTTTCCTTAGGGGGTGAGGGAGGGCACAAAATCCACAGCTACCCACCTTTCAAAAGGTGTTTTGAGTGAAAAACGTTGATCTGGCCATGTTGTGTTTTGAGCCCTTTCCTATTGTGGTTCTACGCACACCCACACAAGTGGAGTAACATTTAAAGACTTGTGGGAATGCTGCGTGGTAGGAAATTTCTGGGAGCCCTCAGAATTCTGAACTTTCCCTCAAAGAAATGTGCTGAAAATAATTGTTTTTAGCCAAAGTTTAAGGTTTGCAAGGGCCACTGTGTAAAACACCTTGTTAAATCTACCAAGTCACACCACCCTCCACCAGGTGTCTTTTTTCAGAAATGTCAGGGTTTGGTAGGTTTCCCTGGGTGTCGGCTGCACTAGGGCTGAAAATCCACAGTTACCCACATTTTTTGATTTTAGTGGAAGAATGTGTTTTGTCCATGTTGCGTTTTGGGCCCCATCCTATCACGTGCACTTTTCTCACTCAAACAAGTGGGATAACTTTTATATTAGGAGATGTTTGAGAATACTGGGTGGTAGGAAATTTGTGGTTACCTGCAAACCTTCTGAGAACCACACAAGTCAAACGACCATGGACTTCTTTGGCTGTTTGAATTTTAGAAATGCCTGGGGATGGATTCTCTCTGTGGCGGCTGAGCTAGTACCCAAAGCCTGCAGCTACCCACACTGTAAAAAAAGCATTTCTGGGTCTCCAGGTCGCATTTTGGGGCATTTTGTGTTGCAGGCGCTAGGCCCAGTCACACTAGTGAGGTACTGTCTTTAACAGTAGACGTGTGTAAATACATAATTTAACCTTTGTTATTGTCAACCGGATTTCCCTACATTTGTAGCTTCCAAATGTGTGCGAGAAAGAAGGCATTTTGCAAAATGCCCTCTAAATCACGATAGTATTGATGACCACAAACTAGGAGGTGTATAAATAACCATTTTTCCCAACCTCAGTATCGTATGTAGATTTCAGAAATATATAGGTTTCCTTCATACCCAGTTTTCATTCTTTATATGTTATCAAATATGAGAGGATGGGACTGCAGGCAGATTAATATTATTAGCATTAAAAAATTATAAACATGTGGCCACTCCTTAGCAGTTAAGTGACTAGCAACAATGAAAACACTGATATAAAGCAATGTTCAGATGTTTAAAGCTACAGGAAGGATCCTGATTTAATCACAGGCAAAGAGTAGGGTGAGAATACAGGCTGGAAAGAGCCAGGGGAGCAACTGGGGGCCTGAGAAAGGGTGTGGGTGGGAATTCTCTGCCTATTAGCTTTTGCTTTAACCCTTAGATGCTGTATAAACTGACATCTTGTAAGCATTAGTAACAGTCAGACTTATCTTTCTCAAGATCGCAAGGGTTAATGACGTAGTTCAGCGAACCTAAAGTGCGTTTTTATGGGTGCTTTAGTGCAGATAAGCATATGTTGCTACTTTGCCCTCTCAAAGAGAAATATATGTATTTCAGGGCATGTGCAGGAGAAAGTAAAGCTCGAGAAAAGCGAGAAGTAAATTGTATATGCTAAGTTTGCAGAAATAAAGATATATCTATAAGATACAAGTTATCCCTAGATAAGCGCATAGCTAATGAAATTCTACACATTTTCAGATTTCAGATTTCATGCAACTCAATTATTCTATCAGTTGCTATAAAGTAAATATTTGCTTTTGAGCATTACATTACAAAAATTAAATGTTCACGGTCGCAAATATAAGTTGTTCTCCGAATGCACAGACGTTTCACGAGAATGGAAGAACGAACGGACAGCAAACTAGACTCCGGCGCACACTTACATTTCTCTGCCACTTGAGGGAAGATGTGCTTTGTTTTCCGTAGGAATCGTCTGAAGAGCTCCTGTCTGCTTCTCCCGTGCCCCTCACCCCTCCCCGATCCTTGCTTTTAGCCCCTTCTCTTCAACCTCTCTCCACATTTCATTCCCCGACGGGCTTTCTATTCTTCTTTTCTCAGTAATGAGGGGGCGAAGAGCCCCATTTTTTCTCCCTAATTCTCCACATATGTGCTTTATACCCTATGTTTTCTGGTGAGCGCAGACCAGACTGGTTTGGCTCAGTTTCCCCATGGAAGCCGTTCTCTTCGCCCTTTTAGAGAATCTTAAAGCGCCCTGAACTTACCAGAAGAGACACTACGACGCTATACCAACCCACAGAATCAAATACACTTTTTCACAATAGATTTTACTGGGAAACAACCTTTACAACGCAGTCATTACATCGCACTACATTTACAACGCAGTCATTACACCGCAACATCCTTTACAACGCATGTCACTACAACGCAGCAATTACAGTGCATGTCACTACAACGCATGACACTACAACGCATGTCACTACAATGCAGGCATTACATAGCATGTCATTACAACGCATACCATTACAACGCATAGTACCCCTTTAGTATCCAACACTTACCCTACTGTTGCACTCCCTGGAGTTAGAATAGTAATTTTTACCCCTAAACTATCCAACACATACCCTACTGTTACGCCCCCTGGAGTTAGAATAGTAATTTTTACCTCTACACTATCGAACACTTACCTTAAATGCAATGTAATGGTATGCGTTGTAATGGTATGCGTTGTAAAGGTGTAATGCGATGTAATGGAATGCCTTGTAAATGTAGTTTTACAAAATTCGTTGTAATGGCATGAGATGTAAATGTATGCGTTGTAAAGTATGTTACGATGTAAAAACTGCGTTTTAAAGGCATGCGTTGTAAATGTATGTGTTGTAAGGTCATACATTAGATTTTACTGGTTACCAGTCCCAGTAAGACCTAGGTACATTATAACAGTTTTTAAATCGTAACCATTGCAGACTACACTGGGAATCAGTCCTGCAATAAATAGATTACAGGGGTTGTAGTTAGTGCCTAATTTGTCAAATAAATAAATGGTGGAGTGTGAGAGAATTCCCACCCAAGCCCTTTCTCACGCCACACACTCCAGCACAGACACCGCCCATTTCCACCACTGTCGTCCCCCACTGCCATCACCTGGGTAACACAGATCCCACTGGTTCCGGCCTCATACCTGCCGTGAAAAGGGTGGTCTTTTAAAACAGGCACACCTGCTCTGGAGCCCCCCGATATACAGCACAGCAAGCTCCCTGCAAATTCTATGGTGCTTGGAAACTCAACTGCCTCCCTGCATTATTTAATCAGCCATCAAGAGCCATTACCATTGGCACTGCCTCTAGGTTACAGCTCACGAGACGATTTTCTTATCATATAGTTAATAAAGACATGAAAAAAGGGGGGGGGGGAATGAAAATCTCATCACGTAGCATAACACAAGCAAGCAAGCTGTAACAGAAGCCCAATAAAACAACAGAGCATAACAACAGAGAAAACCACACACTCTTCATAAAACAAGAACCTGTCATGTAAATAGAAAACAACATGTAACATTTAAAAACATAACACCCAGCTACAAGTTTGGAGTGTGTAGTAATTGGAAACGTTGCGAGTTGTACATAAATGTTTGCCGTGATGAAAGATATTTGGTGTGTTCCGGCCATTTTATCAAAGGATATTTGGAAGAGATCTACCTTCTTCCTACTGATGTTTTCACAAGTAACGCAGTCCATGGACTGGCCATGTTCAGACGAGAATGAACTCTGAATGGGAAAGACCCAGGTTGGCTGCAAAGAATGGCACAAAAGACAGCATATTGGCACCACTGGCCAACAAGCAACAATTCATTATAACTAAGGAGAGCAGGACCTAAATAGATAAACAGAAACAAGTCTCAAGGTCACGAGGAACATAACGAGGTCGACATGAAAGTAACTTAACCATTCCTCATCAAAGCTATCTGGTTTAAATTGCTAAGTTACCTGCAGTGTACACAGACATCAATGCAGAAGACACCCACCTCCTGAGCTATGGACTTATCATGTCACTTGCAGGTTGCATAGCTTCCGGGATATGTGCCTCCATTTGAGTAGGCTTCTTATATCCCACCACACACCCAACCTTCTAACTCCCAAATAAAATAAAAGTGATATGATTTAGCTTGAGATTCTTACAAGATTTGCAGACCTTGTCCTCAGCATTTAATCAGTAACCAGTGAGGCAAAGCAGTGAATGTTTTAATTTTGGTGCTAAATGGCTTCTAGTGGCCACTTTCGGTAATGCATACAGATATATGTGTGTTTGTATACCAGTGTCGGCTCCTCCGCTAAGGCAGAGGAGTGTCGCCCCACTGAGCAGGCCAACAAGGAAAAATTAAAATGATAATCTCATTGTTATTATAATTTTATTTTCCGTCCTTGCTAAGCTGGGTAGGGGCGGGCGGTTTGCCCTGCTCACAGAGCAGGTCAGGAGTGGTTTACCCACTTCAAGTGCACAAGATGCATTGGACAGCAGTCTCAGGCCAATCAAAGCATCATGCACACTTTGCATGTTCTGCACCAGGCTGCATTACACCCTGGGTGCAGAACATGCCCAGCCTCCCATTCACTGGTAGAGCGCCGAACCACGGCGCTCGAACCAATCACAACGCTGCATTGCAGCGTTGTGATTGGCTATGGGGAGCCGGGTGCTTCCTGCCCTGGAAGCGGGCAAGGAGGAAGAAGAGGCGGCGGTGGCAATAGGTAAGTGTTTTAATGTTTTTTTCATTCCTTCCCGCCTGCGCGCTGCCCCCCACGCCATCAAATACCAGCTGCCACTGTTGTATACCTCCATTATTTCTATTTGTGTTTGTTGACATTTTTCTTCAAAAAATCTTATCTCTTGATGGCCTCATCAATTGTTTCTATATTGCCCTTGTTTCAATCTTTAAATATTTCTTACATTTACCAATTTAGTTTGGGGATGTTATTGTTTTGTTTTCTAGCATTAATGTTATTTTAGTGCTGCTTGAATTCTTAAATAAATGTATTTCTCTAGGGAAGTGTCTGCTACTTTTTGCAATTGCTGCCAGGGATTAAGCTTAGGTTTTCCTAGTTTGGTGGGAGGCTTCTCACCAACTAATAATCCTGGACTCCCTAGATAATTTCACTACACAACTTTATACAGCGTTTTCACCAATAGTTGTGTGTACAATATGAGAAATGGCTGTCTTCCATCAGTACAACTCATCAATGGTTCTTTCTGAATGTACTGAAAGGCATTTTCTCAATTCATAGGAGGTCATCCGACCCTTCTTCATATACAATAAATGCAAAACGTTACAAGAAACACACAAGTTTAAGAACAATGTCTATATTGTTACTGAAGCAATTTCATATTATGTCATCAATCAACAATTCAACTCAAACAAGGTGCTCCGTGCACTTGTGAGATGAAAAGCGCATGAGCGGGGTGAAACTGCATGTGACACTGTTTAAGAGACTAAGAAAAGCAATAGCATTTCTTTCTTTTTATAATGGTTTCCTAGCCCTGGCTGTAAAGTCTCTAATACCAATTTGAAGATGAATCAATGAACAAAGCGTTCCTCTTATTTCCCTGTACAGCTATACAGTGCAGGCCAAATGTATATTTCGTCCACTGTGTGGCTTAATCATCTACTCGGATCTTCCTCACGACAAAGAAAAGGAGTCACCCTACGCAATAAAATGACAAAACGTCAACCCTAGGGCTTTTCTTAAAAGGTATAGGTTCCCCCTTGGTAAAGTGCACTGACCCACCCAGCCTTCTTATGTGCTTCTCAGCCTGATTTATTCTCAGACGCCCTACAGTAGCTTCCTAAAGTCCAGTGTGGCTTCCAAAATAGCCCATCTCATCAATTTGTCTGGAGCAAACAAACACGCTTACATAGACAGACGCTTCGAACTTCACAAAGTTTATGCACCCACTACAAGTCAAAAAGGCAACAAACTCGTTGCTCAATGAAACACCACATTGTGCTAATTCTCATATGTGCAGTATGTAATGACTACGGTCTAGTTGTTGGGGGTTTACACTGAACACACACCCCTACATCCGCAGGCCAGGCGTGGCCTGCGGGGGAGCCAATAAAGGGAAGCGGCCCGCTCGGGGGCAGGACTTCCGACCAAGACACGTTATGGTGCGGACTGTTTTCTCTCCTCCCCGCAGTATAGGCCTGGTGCTCCCTGTCCCCCCCCCCTCTCTAATCCCAATCACCCAGGGCAGTTGGGTGGTCAGGACACTGGCGACGAAGGTGGGATATGGTCCCACACCTGATCGACCCGACAACGGTGAAGGAAAGAGCGTGTGACGGTGCCGGTGAGATCCGCGAATCGGAACACCAACCGGAACGCGAGCGGGACCACAGGATCCGGGTAGCAGGACCCCGGTAAGCGGCAGAGTAACCAGAAGCACGGAGGGGGAAGCGGAGCCGCGGCGCGTAACGAGGCCCACATGCGGAGAAGCCCTGCGCGCATGCGCAGCAACGAGCGGCCCACCCAACACGTGGAAGCAACGGGAGAAGGCGCACCCGCGGGGTGGAAAGGAGAAGGAAACAGCGCGCAAAGCCGGCGCCTCCAGGAAAGCCACAAACAAAGCACTTGATCAACACCGCTCACTGCCGGTGTCTACAGAGAAGCAAACAAGCATTGGCCACCACAAGTTGTTGTGTACCAAAGGAGAAACAGCACAGGCAAGCGCAATCAAGGGGAAAAGCAGCATAACAACCCAAGGGGCGTAAGAGGAAGGTGGCGGAATTACTCAGGAACAAGCAGAGCCATGGCTGACGACGAACCTGCAACAGGGGCACGCATCCCATACGAAGCATGCCGCGTCTGGAGTTCTACCTCCTTTCAGTGAGGTCGAAGATCCGTCAACGGCGTCTCCCAGGTGGAAGCTCTGGCTGGAGCGCCTGGAAAATTATTTCGTGGCATCCAGGGAAACCGATGGGGCAATCAAGAGATCGTTGCTACTCCACTATGCAGGCGATGAATTCTTCAAATTATTCAAGCACCTCCCCAATACTGGCAGGGTGGACGACTATGACGCGGCTGTCCAGGCCATCAATGGCTATTTTGACCCACAGCTGAACTTGGATTTCGAGGTATTCAAACTGGGGCAGGCAAGACAGAGGGAAGGAGAATCCATGGACCGTTTCTACGCCCGGGTGAGGGAACTCGCAAGCACGTGCACCAACAAAGACCAACCCAAAGCCATAAGAAGGCAGATCATCCAAGGCTGTAGGGACAAGACGCTACGGGGTTTGATCTTGAGGAAGCCCGGCATCTCGCTGGAGGACATACTAATCTTAGCCCGGTCGCACGACCTGTCGGCAGTGAGGGCCACCGCCATGGACCAAGCCCTGAACAACTATGCAGGAAAAACCGACAATGTCAAGGTGGAAAAGGTGGACGCGGTGAAAACGATGCCGAAGAATAGGTACCACAAGGACGCCCGGAAGGAGGGCTCCCGGTCAAAATGCGGATACTGCGGTTATGAACCACATGCCGCCAAAGATTGCCCTGCACAAGGGAAAACATGCACGAACTGTGGGGTCCCAAACCATTTTGCGTCCGTCTGCCGACGGCGCAGCCTCACGAAAGGGCATAAGAACCACAAATCACTGCCGAAATCGGTGCGACAGCTGTCTCTCGACGACCCGACACCCCCGGAAGGAGCCCAGGGTGCCCAAGGAAGGTATCTACCGACGGTGGAGGAATACTCTGACTCCGAAGACGAGGAAGTACACATCATCTCTTTTGCGCGGGAACTGAAACGCAGGAGGCGACCACAGCCCACGTGCGTCGTCCAACTAGGAGGGAACAAAGTGAAGGCCATAATTGACACCGGGGCCACCGTAAATGTGATGGGAATACAGCAATTCAATCTACTACGACCCAGGCCACAGCTCCTACCCTCCAGGACTCGGATTTTTGCGTATGGGGGCCACACCCCTCTCCCCCTAAAAGGGAAGATGATAGCACCCATCAAAGCTGACGGGGTGGAGGTAACAGCAACAATCCACATCATCGACCGGGAGGCAGAGACACTATTGAGTAGCCACACGGCAGAAGACCTAAAGCTGGTAGCTTTTGCACATCTGGTCCGAACACACCAAGTGGATGAACTGTTGGCTCAATTTCCGGAACTTTTCAAGGGCCTGGGGTGCATCAAGTGTGACCCGATATGGTTGCACATCGACAAGACGGTTAAGCCAACGGCGCTGAGGCATCGCAGGATTCCCTTCCACCTGAGGCCTCTAGAAGAAAAAGAACTGGAGAATCTGGAAAGTTTGGGAGTCATCGAAAAGGTGTCGGGACCCACCCCCTGGGTCTCCCCCATGGTGATGGTAGAAAAACCCCGCCAACCGGGAGCTATCAGGTTGTGCATCGACATGAGGTTGCCAAACCAAGCCATAAACAGGGAACGTCACCCAACCCCGACGATGGATGATATAATTGCCGATGTGAACGGATCACGTTGGTTTTCAAAAATTGACCTGAACGCAGGTTATCACCAGCTGCCTCTGGCCGAAGACAGCAGATTCATAACCACTTTTAGTACTCACCTGGGACTCCGGCGATACAAGAGACTAAATTTCGGTATCTCCTCGGCAGCCGAGGTGTTTCAGAATGTAATCAGAGAGCTGTTGTCCGGATTACCGGGAGTCATCAATGTCAGCGATGACATCCTCATCCACTCGGCGACGGCGGCCGAACACCACAAACATCTGCGAGACACTCTCCAGAGATTGAGCAGTCATGGTGCGACCTTACATAAGGACAAATGCCAATTTTTTCAGCCAAAAATCGAGTTTTTCGGTTACGTTTTCAGCCAGGAAGGGATTCAGGTGGACCCCCGCAAATCCAAAGCTATCAAGGACGCACTCGCCCCGACATCACCGACGGAGGTCAGAAGTTTTCTGGGCATGGCCACCTATTGTGGTCGGTTCATTCCGGGTTTGGCCACGTGGAGCGAACCGCTGCGTGCCCTGACGAGGACCGACACCCCGTGGAAGTGGGGGTCGAAAGAAGAGGAAGCGTTCCAAGGGATCAAGATGGCGCTAATGGAAAAGGCCACACTGGCCTACTTCGACCCAAGGAAGCGCACGGAAGTACTAGTCGACGCTAGTCCAGTGGGACTGGGAGCAGTACTAACCCAAGAACAGGGGCCAGGCCAGTGGACAGCCCTCAGTTTTGCCAGCAAGGCCCTCACCCCAACTGAGGCGAGGTACGCCCAAATTGAACGCGAGGCGCTTGCCATTAAATGGGCCTGCAGCCATTTTCATCTATACTTACGGGGACATCCTTTTGTAATGGTCACAGACCACCAGCCCCTGGTACCCCTATTCAAGGGAACCGCGCCCCATCCGCCCCCGCGGATAGAGAGATGGGCGGTCCAACTGCAACCGTATGAGATGGAAGTGGTCTATCGGCCGGGATCAAAGAACCCAGCGGACTTCCTATCCCGCCATCCACCAAGCCCAGACCAAACGGGGACGGATGAAGAAGGCGATGAATACGCCCAATGGGTTGCCCTCACCGCATGCCCACAGAATATGACGCTGGACGACATCAAGGAGGGGGCGGAGACAGACTCGGTGTACATGAAAACGATGAGAGCGGTTCAAGAAGGTTCATGGGCTGGATACCTGCACCAGGCAAATTCGTGGGCGCCAGAAGACAAAGAAGCACTCACTCAGATGTGGCGCATCCGGCACGAACTAAGCGCCACGGAAGACAGCATCCTCCTGCGGGGCTCGCGACTGGGCATCCCGTCGGCCCTGAGACAGCGGGCGATTCAACTCGCACACGGGGGACACCAAGGGATCACCAAGCTGAAGGCTAGAATCCGAGAGAAGATGTGGTTCCCCGAGCTGGAACGGATGGCGGAGGAACATGTCCGGGGCTGTCTAGCCTGCCAGCTCACGGGTGAGCCGGACCGACCGGAGCCCGTCATAACGGAGGACGCCTGCCTAACACCCTGGGAAAAAGTAAGTGTGGACTTTGGGAGTTTCCCCGGGGAGGGCCACACTCTAGTTGTGGTGGACGCATACTCCAAATACCCCATAGTAGAAAAAGTACCATCCACGGCCTTCGGACAGGTAGGACCCGTCCTGGAGAAGATATTCTCCATGTTTGGATACCCCAAGGAACTCCGCAGCGATAATGGACCACCATTCCAGGGCGCTGAGTTTGCCACATACCTCAGCCAGAGAGGGATTCGGCACAGACGCATTACACCCCAATGGCCCCAAGCTAACGGGGATGTTGAACGATTTATGCGTACACTAAATAAGACATTCCGCATAGCCATGGTGGAGCAGGCTGACCCGGAGCATCGTCTCCATGAATTTCTGAGGGAGTATAGGAGCACCCCACATTGCACCACCCAAAGGAGCCCGTGGAGTCTCATGTTTCAAGGGACCCGGAGGGATCTCCTCCCCAGCAGCCAGCCGACCCCTGCGCCAGCCGACCCGGAAGGGGCTCAAGAGAGACGGGAGCAAGGCAATCAACGGGCCAGTCATCATCGGAGGGCCACGTCAAAGATACCTACGCCTGGAACACAAGTGATCATAAGGAATAGACGGCCTGGGGGCAAGTTCCAAACCCGTTTCGAGCCTGGCCTCTGGACCATCGAGGCCACCAAGGGAATTATGGTCACCGCCCGGAAGGGAGA